>NW_026695223.1:0-5865856 GCF_021218885.2 Marmota monax | reverse complement strand
AACCAGGGGAAACTCATTTTTTTTATTTTTCTGAAGAACAGATTTTTTTTTAATTTTTTATTGTTGGTTGTTCAAAACATTACATAGTTCTTGATATATCATATTTCACACTTTGATTCAAGTGGGTTATGAGCTCCCATTTTTACCCCATATACAGATTACAGAATCACATCAGTTACACATCCATTGAATTACATATTGCCATACTAGTGTCTGTTGTATTCTGCTGCCTTTCCTATCCTCTACTATCCCCCTTCCCCTCCCCTCCCCTCCCCTCCCCTATTCTCTCTCTGCCCCCTCTACTGACATTCATTTGTCCCCCTTGTATTATTTTTCCCCTTCCCCTCACTTCCTCTTGTATGTACTTTTGTATAAATAGAGAGCCTACATCCTGGGAACAAATCTTTACTCCTCACACTTCAGATAGAGCCCTAATATCCAGAGTATACAAAGAACTCAAAAAATTAGACAATAAGAGAACAAACAACCCAATCAATAAATGGGCCAAGGACCTGAACAGACACTTCTCAGAGGAGGACATAAAATCAATCAAAAAGTACATGAAAAAATGCTCACCATCTCTAGCAGTCAGAGAAATGCAAATCAAAACCACCCTAAGATACCATCTCACTCCAGTAAGATTGGCAGCCATTATGAAGTCAAACAAGAACAAGTGCTGGCGAGGATGTGGGGAAAAGGGTACACTTGTACATTGCTGGTGGGACTGCAAATTGGTGCAGCCAATTTGGAAAGCAGTATGGAGATTTCTTGGAAAGCTGGGAATGGAGCCACCATTTGACCCAGCTATTCCCCTTCTCGGTCTATTCCCTAAAGACCTAAAAAGAGCATGCTACAGGGACACTGCTACATCGATGTTCATAGCAGCACAATTCACAATAGCTAGACTGTGGAACCAACCTAGGTGCCCTTCAATGGATGAATGGATTAAAAAAATGTGGCATTTATACACAATGGAGTATTACTCTGCATTAAAAAATGACAAAATCATAGAATTTACAGGGAAATGGATGGCATTAGAGCAGATTATGCTAAGTGAAGCTAGCCAATCACTAAAAAACAAATGCCAAATGTCTTCTTTGATATAAGGAACTAAGAACAGAGTAGGGTCGAAGAGCATGAGAAGAAGATTAACATTAAACAGGGATGAGAGGTGGGAGGGAAAGGGAGAGAGAAGGGAAATTGCATGGAAATGGAAGGAGACCCTCAGAGTTATACAAAAGTACATACAAGAGGAAACTCATTTTTAACAAACATTAAAGTGTTCCTTTTCTCTAAGTAGTTTGCCGCATCAAGTTTTATCTTTCCATTTCATTCCTTGTACCTCTCCTTCTTCAGCTGAAGCTGTATACTACTAAAAATATAAGGTAAAAGAAGTCATTCTAGAAAAATTGTTTCTTAGTTCTCACATTTGGCTTTCTTTAATGTGGTACACATACTTATTTTAAATGCATTAGTGTTCATAAAGCAAACATTAGCACTTCTACATAGTAAGCATCATGGGGAAATATGTCCAGGATGCTAACACCTACAGCTCAGTACAGTGCTTGGCACCTGTGTAAGGCAGGGGCCAGTAGGAGACTTGTGAGATGCCAGAAGTGCAAAATGTAGGGAAGACCTCACACCCCAGGTCACACAGTCAAGCTCATCCACACAATGGTAGGCCACACAACACTGGGTACCCAGGGTCCTCCCTGGTTTAACCCTACCCCAAGCCCTGCAGCAGAAAGTCCCAACACACTAAAACAACTGTTAGTGAATAGCACAGTCCACATGCACACTCAGGGCCAAGGCTAAGCTCAACTAAACAAAGTTGGCTGCTCTCTGCCCTGAAACTCCTGGCGGGAAAGCCCATAGCAGAACCCAAACACGTTGCCACCCAAAGAACAGACCCACAGGCAATAAAGAAGGGAAGACAGGAATGAGTGCTCCACAAGACAAAAAAGAGAGGACTGCACTTCCATTGCCTCACCCTGTTTTCACACAATCCCACTGCAATCCCTAGGATGAGAGGGGCCAGCACATGTGTTGCTGCCCACCTTCCTCCCGCATTTCTAGTCTCCCACATTGTTCTCCTCAGGAAGTCAGAAGAGGAAGCCTGACATCAGTGAGGACATTCCTCAGTCTTCTTCAAGAATCATCTGTTTTCTAAAGGAACCCCCATCATGGAAAACACATTCAAACACCTTGTTCTTTCATCTGGACTCCAGGACACAGGCCAACCATATACACAACAGCCTTCTTCTCCTTCTTCTTTGGTCAATGCCTGTACACCTACTAGATTTGCAAGTAGAGGCCCAGGTCTGTGGATCCTTTGCACACTGCCTCATAGTCCACTTACTTAGGTAATTAATACAGAGTAATTTTGTTTCAGCATCTATACTGTAGAAGAAGAAATGTGAAAGAAGAGAGAGGGTGAAAGAACTCTCTCTGTATTTAGGGATTTTTCAGTAGGGGAGGATAAAAGTAAAAACTATAGCACAATTTTAAGAACTTACTAGTGTTTCAGAACAGGGAAGAGTGAATGTAGAAGAAAAGGTAATAAATGGCATGAATTCCCACAACAAGCTGAGTGAGAAACTGATTTGCTGTTTCTCAAAGCTCCTGTGAAAGAGTGGACCTGGCCCATGTGGAGGAGAGAAAACTGAGGCTACAAGGTTGTAAGCCACTTGTAAGAGACCATACAGCCAACTTGTTGCCTGAGGTCTATCAGATATAAAATCTTTGTACCTACATGTTGCAAGTTAGAGAAATATTGAGAAAAACTTACTGTGTAGTAATCATACCAGCGGGCTTCAGGGAAATAGGCATTCACATTTCTGGCATTCTAAAATAAAACACAAACAAGCTGTGAGCATGAGGCACTGTTCTCAAGACCTATTAAGCAATACAGGCAGGAAAGGGATAGCCAGTTTGTGGTGGCTGATACCCATCTGTCTCAGAGTCCTAAAGATCAGCATTACTGAGGAAGTCTTCCATTCTTCAACATTTCAAACACAAGAAAAAAAAAAACACAAAAAAAAGTTGACAGTCCCAAAACAAGGGACTTCCACATAAGCCTTAGGGATCCAGGAAGTCACGAACAAGAATCACATTTGCTCACAGGCTCAAGGGAACATCCCTCTAGAAGATAAACACCTAGAGGTAGATGTGGATCAGGAGAACACTCTGGACGCAGAACAGGTTTGAGGAAGGTGTGATCTCTTGGTGTTTTAATCAGAATCCTAAGCTTCCATGGAGGAAGTGAAGACATGGTCTTGCTGCCTGCAGGACCTTGCACAAAAGCAAGGCAAGGCTGGAAGGGCTAGTAGGGGTTCTCAGGAAAGCCTGTTTCCGTGGTGACCGTGACTATGATGGATTCTTCACACTGAGGCCCCATCTAACCCTGGACTCCATATTTAATCAATAAAGTAAAATGATATCTCAATACATCACAAGGCTACCATTTTTAATTGATTGTCCAATAAACCTGAACTTCTAGGAACTAGCAGGAACTAGAGGAAACTGAGGCCAGAACACCTATGTGCTGCACTTCTGCTCAGAAGGAGAAGAAGACACAAAGGTAGAACAAGCAGCCATGTCCCGGGATCTACACGCACCAGGCTTCTTCTCCTGCCCCTATTCACACACCCTCACACCTGGGATCCACCACACATCTGAGGCCTCCATACTCACAGCCTGCAGGACGGGGCTGACAAGGAAGGCTGGACCCAGCAGGAACTGATCATCTATGTCCCATGTCACACGGTCTGACACAAACCTGGGAAGGTAAGAAGATGTCACAGTCAGAGTCCCAGCCCAAGACCCCAAGGAACAACTCAAGTTCAGAGGCAAGTCTCCCCTCCAACTCCATCTTATGTCATCCTTAGTCTTTGCCTATATGGATCAGGAATACACAGACTTCAATATTCTACATGTCAAGTTACCTTGACATCACAAATGCTCCAGATATGTTTAGACACTTGAAAAATTCTCCACTGTTTCCAGATGGCACATTCAAACTGCAAGGAAGGCCCTCAATACTTTTTTTATGATGTCGACTCACTTGGCCTTAATTATTTCAATAGCTACACCACATACAGAGGTCTGTGCATGCACAAATTAGAAAAAAATCAGGCTGTGTTGCATCATTTCAAATATTTTTCATTCAATAAATAGCCTTTCTCAATAACACATAGTGTGAATAAAACAGAGTGCAAAGTGTGGACTCTGTGGTTTGGAGAGCTTATGACAAAATAAATCTTATCTTCATTGAGAAGAATTTTTTGCATCAACTGCCACCCTACAAAACTAAACTATGCATCAGTCCCTAGGACCCCAGCTGGACACTGACTCGTGCAGAAGAGGCCGCACCACAGTGCTGCCCTCCGTGTGGGCCTTGAACATCAAGGTGTACAGATATGGCAACAGGGTGTATCGGGTCTCCATCACACTCCTGGAAATATTCACAAAGGCAGCATCCCAGGACACAGGGTCTTGTCTCTAAGGAATAAAAGCAAAGGTGTTGAGAGCCCAACCCAGGGACCCTAGGGGGCAAAGAAGGTAAAGGAAAGCTTGATCCAAGTACATCACACACAGATAACCTAAAGGTGATTACAAGTGACACTCTGAAATATACTGAATAGTCCGATAATAGTCAGTGAGGATCTTCCAGGAGACCTCATGGAACTTTCCCAGAAAAAACACTTCAGGGATATACTTGGAACAATCCTTCCTACACTTAAAGAATCCTCTGATAATCCTGTGCATTTTGGCAATTGTGAGGCGCTTTGATGGTTTTGAAAATCTCCCAGGAACAAAGATGGTCTGGACTGGGACTCCAAGGTGAAGGCTGCACAGCATGTGACGCAAAGCACGTGAGCAAGGAGGAAGGTCCTACCCTGGTGCCAATGGTGTTGTGGTTCCTGGAGAAGGGGTAAAAGGCTCCCAGCTGCATCCAGCGAGCACACATCTCATACTCAGCATCTTGAAAGAACCCACAGATATCTGCTCCCGTCTGAAACCAGAGGAAATGAAACCAGCCTGTGGGTGATTGCTCACGGGTGTCAGTGTCCTCTTAGGGATGAGGAGGAGCAAAGGTCACTTACATAGGAGATGCCAAAGAGGCTGAACTCCATCATGCCTGCAATGAGAACCACGGCTGTCAGGAGAGGCATGTGTGTGCCCCGCCCTCTCCTCCCTCCTTTCCCAAGGACACCAGCTCCCTTCCCTGCAGCAGAGGCCCCTGGGAAGAAGCCACACACCAATGATAGATTTCTTCAGCTGGTCCCATGCAGCAGTGTTGTCTCCCAGCCAGTGTCCTCCCCAGCGGCCAGAGGAGGGGAATGTGGAGCGGGTGATGACGATCCCTCGCTGTCCAGTCACCTCCTGCACAGCTCTGTAGGAGGGGAATGTACAGGTGAATTGAGGACATAGCAAGAAGAATGGATGTAGAGCATCCCCCTCTATAGCTCTTGAGCCAAGTACTTGGTGAGAAAATATGATCTATATATTTGGAGGGAATATTGAAATCTATGCAATGGAAAGGACCCTACTGACTTATGGAATGCCTAGCAGGGGTATATCCTCTTATAATAATGAATTTCACCACATTGTGGATTCACTGGATTAGCCCTCCACACACAAAATCACTAAATCTTGCTATTATTTGTCCTTTGTTTTCTTTATTTGAGAAGAAGCGGGAAAATGACTTTATGGAATATACTTGGAATAATTTGTATTAATAATTCAGTTTTAAAGTGGTACTATGCTAATTCCACAGAAGGTCCATTTACTGTATAAGAATAAAAAAAGAATGCAGATATATATGTGACATTTTCATACACATGGGAGTGATATCCATCCCTTGACCTCTTGTAACTAATGCTATTACAGAAACAACTATATTGTGTAATACTTACTGATGTGACCCTATGATTGTTCCCAGTTAGGCCTACTAATTTCTCATTGATAAGACTATGACTGATTTTAATCCATACTCCAAATTTTAATAACAGTGTCTGGCTCCATGTTGAAGGATTGTTTTTTTTTATTTAATATTTAACAATTCCTGTTGGGTTATAATTAAATACTCTTTAACCATTGGAAAGAATTCTGGCAAGAAAACTAGGGAAGCTATGCCCATTACTCCCTTTGCCCCTATAGCCTATGCCAATTCAGAAGGAAGACAATCACTTACTCATATGTGGGTCTGGTCTGGGACCACCCATACAGGCTATGAACGTCATAGTGCCGCACCCGAGAGCCATCTGGAAGGATCTGCTCACTCTCCATGCATAGGGTCTTACTGCTTAGGCCCCGGTCCCTGGACTCCAAATCTGAGGGAAAAGATTTAGGAAGGTGAAAGCAAGCCCTGATTCTTTTAAGACTTTAATCTCTTTAAGGGACTGAACTCTGGAACTAAAGACTAACCTGACCTCAGCATGTTTCCTGGAGGAAGCTGAGATATGGAAAATGACAAGGGCTTTTCAAACACAATCAAATTGGGTTTAAGCTAGACTTTGAATGTAAATTATTTCATTTCATTTTATCATCATTCTAAGAAAAAGATAGGGTTACCTGTCCTACAGTTTAGAGCACTAAGATTTGGAAAACTGAATCATCTGTGGAAGGACACAAGATTCATGGAAAGAATATTTTCTGGAGCCTGGATATATATGCAAGAACACCTCAATCATCCATCGGTTCCACAACACAGAGCTACTTTACCAACTACTTTACCAATTGTGAAATAACTTCCTGTGGATAAACTAATTAATTTCACAGAGCATTTGGATCTTAAAACACCCCATAGGACTCACAATTGAAGGCCTGCTGTCCAAAGCAGCAGCGTTTTGAGTGGGGTTTTGGGAGATCATAAGGGCTCTAACCATATCAACATGTTAATATATTGATGAATTCAGAGGTGAGCAAGCTATTAGCAGGTAATGAAAAGTGTGGCAGTTGGGTCCGACTTGAGGAAACAGATTACCAGGGGCATGCCTCTCAATGATAATTATGTTCCAGGTCCCTCCCCTCCCACCCCAAATCCTGGCAACAATGTGGTGAACAGTTTCCTCTATAACCAGGGACTAAAATTCTTTCCTCCTTTAAAAATTTAAAAGATTTAAAAATCTTTCCTCCTTTAAAAATGGTTAGCTTGGGTATGTTCTGACAGACTTGGAAATTGGAATAGATTCAGTGTTCTTTGGACAAATCAAGAATCTGCCCAAGGAATTCAATCACATGCACACACACTGCTGGTAAAGTGCTTCAAATGTTTTAAGTCTCTGGCCTCAATAAATCACAGCAACCCTGAATCTGTTCCCTGAGTGATCAGGGCAAATCTCTGCCTCTTGAGCTCTTGCAATAGTCATCTTTCTTCTAGCCAGTGCAGGTGGAGGAACCCCAGGGTCCTTACGTGGCATGTAGGGAGGACGGTTCAGACTGGCATCACTGCAGCCTGAAGGAACAGCCCCATTGACAAAGCTCGATGGTTCATTCATATCCTAGAAATGTCAGACACAGACATCACTTACTTTTAAAGATAGTTACCTACTGAAAATTTGGAGACAACAAAATATTGAATAAATCATCCAACATCTAATAATCCTTACAGATTGGTGCCATGGGAGATTCACCAAATCCTGGTGAGATTTGGACAGAATGCTCAATTACCTCTACAGAATTATTGTCTAGAGAGGTTAAAAAAAATCTCTCTTAAAGCAATCAAAATTCCAAGGATTTCCACCTCTCACCCTCCAAGTGAGATAGCAGGACTCTGGTAGGGTACTAAGTAACAGGGGAGTCAGGGCTGCTCCACTCGCCACTGGAAGAAATGCTGTCCTAAACCTTTTAATTATTTCTTGGATGATTATCATCATCTTTACTAAGTATCAGTGCTCCATATAGTCTTAAGCAATGATAGATACACACACACACTTACAATCCACATGCCATCAAACTTCAAGCTCTTCTCTGGATTCTGTGGATTGGAGTATAGTTCTGCAATTTCCCTCTTCCACCACAAGGCAGTTGAATTACGGAAAAAATCTGGGAAGGCCACATAAGCTCGGTATGCCTATAAAAACAAAATATAATTCATTTCATCCAAACAAATACATTAGAAAATAAACAGGCATCTTCTAAGAACTACATGATACTAAGTACCACTTGATGGTAGACAGTGCTAGTCTGAACAGAGCCTACATATTGTCTAGGTTTACTAGAAATATACTGAGGGTATTGGAGAAAATAAGGATGAATTTCACATATTTGAAAATGACCATAAACTGTTTCCTCTTCATACCATCATAAATGGTATCAAATTAACACCCTGACTCACTGTCCCCTGCTTCAAGATGCCCAGCCTCCAATTTCTATCTGGCCATTTCTTAAGCTCTCCTTGAAGATCCTGCAGGAGGCAGGGAGCAACTGTAGCTGGAAAGGGCAGGTATCATAGGTACTCTACTAGAGGGAAGGCAACGTACTGGTGGCATGGTACTGTGTCATTTCCACTGGGAACATGGGGAAGGGGAGAGATTACATTTCATGACATTAGACTGGCATGCATGAGTGTTTTCTATGGCTTCAGAACCACATGTGCATTGCAGTCGTGTGTAACATACTATGGGAGAACTTAAGGAGGACGCTTTAATAAATCTCTTCTTCTTCGCTCAAACAGGAAGAGCGATGTCTTCATCTGAGCATGAAAAGTGGATCCAAGGAATCACTTCGGAACTAGACTTTAAACTTTGCAGAAGAAGTGACCTTGTCTTATATTCTTCTAATTGATTTCTAGATTCTCAACAATACACACCTTAGAACCTACCATAAAAATAAGAAAATAATAATAAATTTTCTGGGCTCAAATACCTCACAGCAGCAAATATCAGTGAATGTCTATGTACTCCATGTTGTTGCTTAGGGCACATCATAGACTTTGGTGTGTCTCAAAACAATTGCTGCCTCTTTGTATATTATAGGTATCAAAGAGATCAATAATGCTGGTGTTGAGGTAGAGTGAATGACACAAAGACTTGATGTAGGGGCACTCCAGCTCTCATACACAATACAACACAGGCAAGTAGAAACTCATGTTTCTAGGTAAAAGACAAAAAAGGAACACCAAAAAATATGGAAATTGATTGGCATGCACAGATCTGGCTCACAGGGATTGAAAGGAGTTCCAGCTATGGCCATGTCAGAAACCATGACAGGAGAGGGGTGTGGGTATTAGAGAAAATGGCCAAGATCAGTTGTTCCTGGCTGAGAATTGCATCCTATGTGGGATATAAGGGCAGTTATGCCAAGCAGAGTTCAATAACCTAACTACATGCTGCTGGAATGATCCTTGCCCATACACTAAATATTCTCTGCCATTCTCGAATTTAATCCTTGTATTGCTTCTGTCCTCACTTTCCCTGATCTTCAAACAGAGATGTTCACATATGTAGGAATGGCCCAAGATGGCTTAACACAGTTCACTGCATACTACCCTAACTCAATTCCCAAAATTACTGAATCACACATGCAAGTTTTGACTCAGAAATCTACTGTTCCATGGGTTTTCGGCCATTTGTTTGCTTGTTTGTTTGCTTTCCTATTTGTATCATTTGCCCTCAGCAATGCCAGACCTGGACATGACTAATCCCAACATAGCCAGCCTCATCATGGAGGTCTCATATAAATTTTATACTTGTTCAGTCTCCTGACAGAGCTATCTAATGAAGTGTTTCTCATCAAAGGCACAATTGGCACTTGGGGCAAGAGAATTATTTGTAAAGAACACCCTGCTATCAGAGTTATGTGCACCTATAGTCACTGCTCACTAAATGTCACATGGTGCTCCCATAGCACTGTGATAACCCACACTGACACACAGACTTCTGAATCCCCTCAATACCATAGTTAGAATGGCCTAATGGCTGACTAGCTATAGAATTCATAAGGTAATAACCAATCCTATAACTTATGAAAGCACACATCTACCAATGTAAACATCTAGAGACAGGGAATACATGTCTCATAATGTCTCTGCCATGATCAGTTGTTTGTCCACATGAAGTACTTGAATGGCCAAACTTCAAGTGACCCTCTATAAAAGTCAACTAGGTTTTCTCCCTTGAATTGTTACTAAAAACATACCCAGATACATGATTAGATGAATGAACAGACAGGTTGATCAATTCATTTATAGATAATAGATATGGAGAGTAGGAAAAAAAATTAAATTGAGTCTGAATCGTTCTTTCTAATCTTCACACTTTACCCAAGTTCAGGTTCTATTTCTTCTACTGCATCTACCTCCACCATGTACAGATGCACAGTCCAATATCCAAGCAGGTTGGGGTCCCAGGTTGGGGTCTATCATTTTGCATCTAGAGGACTTTTGCTACCTACCACCGGGGTCCTGAAGGTCAGATACCAGCACCAGGTAACTCTACACCACTGGATCACAGCATTGCTGTTATTACTGCTGTGTGAAGGTATCCATTCCTGAGGCCTTGCTCATAAAAAATATGATGGTTCTATCTAAACGTAGATCTTTCTCTCTAGGAACAACCAATTGCTAGTCTTAAAAAGGCATGAATATTTGGCCCTAGTCCTGCCAGTCTCATCCTTGGGAAGCAGAGTCTTTCTCCTATACATCCATCCACTGGCTAGAATCTTATATTGCCTGGAAAAAGATCCCAAAAGGGTCTTTGTCCAGAAATGCTAAGTGGCTAACACCATAATTCACAGTTGCTGTGCTCTGTTCCCAGAGTGCTGATATTTCTGCGATTTAATCCATGATCTTGATAGAGTTTTGAGACACTAAAACTCATACTTCTTTGCTAACCACACAGAATCTTGCTTCATTTTTCCTTCAACCCTTGAAGATGCCCTGGGGAAGCAGGCCTTTTCTTTGACTTCCCAACTCCTCTGTGGAGGTTCATAGACTTCACATTCCCTACTACAGTGCCTGGCCAGAAAGAATAATTATTGTGGAATAAGGGATAAATACGGTAAGGATGTCCAGAAGAGTAACTCTCCACATGAGTTCCCACCCTACCCTGAGGGCCCTGTTCCAGGTAGCACACAATTGATGATAAACAGGCTGAGGGAGGTGGTACACAGCTTGACCTCACAATCAGGCTGAAGGCTCCCTGGACAAGTATGAAACCGTGTAGGTGTTCAAGCAACAAATGCTTCTGAAGCTGAAAGGAAACTAGGTCGGAATCATGGGACACCTTGATCCATTACAAGCAAGAAGCTACTACAAAGATGGGACAAACTTTCCATTAAATGCTAGAAACCAAGAGGTAAAAGTCAGAGGAGAGATCCTAGGCAAGATGGAGGTGGGGGTCAAGATTATAAGTGTGAAGAGGAAGAAGACCATCCATGAAAAAAAAAAAAAAAGATGTGCAGAGGGAAAATCCCAATCACTAAGAAAAAAGTTGGAGATTCTATTTACAAGGGATACCCAAGGCAATGACAATCGCAAGAAGTATACTAATTCTAAAAACAGAGAGCTCATCTTCAGGTTTCATGGAATGGAGAGTCCATGGCCCTTTGAAATATGACATGCCTGGACTGGAAATGAACATTGTGTGACCAAAGCCATGTAATGTAATAATTTTAACTCTTTGAGTAAGAAATCCCACAGATAGCAATACCTACTCTCCCCAACCTGGAAGAATACCGTATGTAAAGGCATCAGCATACACTGACACCCAGGATGTATTTCTTAAGTAGGGCATGTACAGTATAGTGGGTATAGCTGCCCAACTAACACAAAGAGCCTTTTACCTCCACTTGACTGTCCCAGTCTAGAGAGCTGTTAACAACAATATCAGGGTAATCAGGCCACACCTGCAGAGAGAAAAATATTTAACAGCAATGTACTAGGCAATTTACCCTATATAGGATTACCTAAGACTGTCAACCACACCCTACAGAGTAATAAAACTTTTGATTATCATGTAAGGTTTATCAATATAAAAGTGAAATCCACAAAGTCCTCAATATATCAATAAATACTAATTAAGAAATAGAAACTAATGACTTCAGTATCCACAAGAAAAGGGTAAAACACACACAAACACACAAACTATGGCCCTCTCCCACGATGGAGACTAGTAGTCACCACTTAGATCATACCTTTCCCCAGACAATGCCTCCACCATTTGGATATTTGATGAAGACATCATCCTCCACTCCCCGAGTGAAGGCAGGATAGGGCTGTGTCTCATTGCCAGAAATGGCTGGGTCCTGCAAGCAAAGCTCAAGTTAGTAGGCAAAACTAAGAGAGAGATTGGGACAGAAGAAAAGAACTTCTTCATTGGGAGGTCCCTAGCTTCCATCTGCCCTCTAGAGTTTCTCGGAGCCCCTGGAAATATACTCTTCTTATTGTACTTGGATTTCTCTGTTCTTCAGATAGATAGAGGGACACGAAAAGTGGTTCTCCACCAAAGCCCAGTCCTTCTCTCAACACACTCCATCCACACAGGCACAAAAGGACTCACCAGGATGAGGATGACCCGCATCCCATCAGCCCTCATGCGATTGATCAGGGCTGGAAACCCATCAAACTTGGGGCTGAGGGTAAAGTCCAGCTGGCGCTCCATGTAGTCAATGTCTGAGTACTGCACATCCTGGGGGAGGACACAAGGAAACAGTGGCTGCTGGTGCTGAAAGTCCAGCTCCCAGAGGAGAAACACTCCCACTCCTGATGGTGAATTCAAATGGCTTCCTTTTACCCTTGCAAATCCCTGATCCATCATTTCTTCTTTATGGATCCTTAGAAATCATTTAATTTTTCAAGTTTTCACTCATAGAAAAAAATATCCTACTCAGCCAAAACTAGGATAATGATTCCTGTCAGAAAGGATTGTTGTCAGGATAAATAAAATCACCAGATGAAATATTGTTTTGTCAACAGCCACATAGGAATGATTGCAGGGGCTGGACATACTATCAGTGGTTCATGTTCATAAAAAGTAATGATAACAATTCACTCCTAATAAAATAATAAAATAAGGAATTATAAATATACTACAAACAAGCCAAAGAAAAACTTGTAATTGCTTTAAACTCTATAATCATGGGGTTAATCACACACAGTTTTTTCATTAAAATGGCATATATCAAGTGATGTCCTCTCCATTCATGGAACAATTGTATACCATAGGAAAGGAAGTCCAATAAAATTAAATATGAAATTGGTCCACAGGATAAGCTGATACTATTGCACAGCTCTTGCCTAAAGGGAAGCACAGACTTGTATCCAAGTATATTTCTTCTAGAAATCTACCCCAGGATCCCTACGTTCAGACATTGATTAATTTAGGGCCGATGGCACATTATACTGTAGCACTCATAAGTGCTACATACACAATGATCTGAGAATGAGGTAAGTTTTTCAATTAAAGCAAACTATTGTCGAGGGAGATTTTATTCTTATGGAACCATAGACTTTCAGAATAAATGTCTTCAAGTCATGTAAAAGCAATTCAAGGAAGCACGCTACAGCAGAAAATGTCCTGGAGTCTGCTCTACCTCCTTTGATAGTCACAAGTGCCATAACATGTACCTTGGCTCCCCTCTGTATAACTGTGCTCAGATGAGGCTCAGTGTGGCATCATGTTAAAAAGCACTTTATATCTTTGCAAAACCTCAAAAAAACCCAATAAGTATATCCAAACACAGGGATGCCTGGGTTAGCTACAAATCACAGAGCCAGTGCACCATGACTTAGACATACATAAGGGATCTGGGCAGCCACCATCTCCTCATACAAGCTGGCGATCTCAGAGTCATTCTCATATCCATAGCGACACAGCTGGAAACCCAGAGACCAATAAGGTACCATCACAGGCCGTCCAATCACCTAGAAAATGGACAGAGCAGAGCAGATTAGTCTTAAATATATATATATTTATATATTATATATATATTATATATTAAATATATATATATATTTATACAAATATATATATATTTGTATTTACTTTTGCCAGTAGTCTTTGTTTCTTCATGTTGATTTCTCATAGGGCAGGTCTGCTAACAATGGATTTTTTTAGTTTTTTTTTCTAATTTGTTCTTTTTAGTTTTACCCAACAATAGAGTATATTTTGACATATTTATACAAACATGAAGTATACCTATAAATAGGTTCCCAATCTTGTGTTTGTACATGATGTGGAGATTCACTGTGGCACATTTATATATGTACATAGGAAAATTAAGTCAGATTCATTCTACTTCATTTTAGTCTTTATAAGAGCAGACACATTAAAAGTATACACAAAATAATAAGAATATACTATTCTAAGCTAGAATATCAACAAATTAAAAGTGAAAGAGAACCTTAGCAGATGCAAAACCACTGGGACACCTTGAGAAAGCTTGCTAGAAAGGAGATCCTTCTCCTAGAATACTGGAAAAATCTAAATTTGCTCTCTTTCCTAGAAGTACCTAGGATATTGCTGAGAAGAATAGAACCCATGGGGGAAATGCCTTGTTTTGCACAAAGGCTCCATGTCCTGCTGATTCTGTGACCTTGTTCAAATTTAAGTAAACATTTTAGGTTTTCAGTTTCTTTACTTGTAACTTGAAGATAATACTAGTGTTTGTCTCATAACATTTTTATGAGACTGAATGAGTTAATAAATGTAAAGTGCTCTAATATGTAGTAAGTAATAGGTAAGAGCTTGTAGTATTATATTAAAGTTTTTCTACCCAACAACTGCCACTGTCACCACCATTCCACATCAACATAAACCCATCACCACCAACATAACCATCAGGCCTCAAATTATCACCATCATCACATCATTACCACCACATTCACCACCACCACCTTCACCTCTCCATCATGACTACCACTTAACCATCACCACCAAAACTATCCCCACCACCATTACCACTCACCTCAACCGTGACCATTACACTCATTACCTTCACTGCCATATCACTGCACTGGCATAACCACTACCACCACCATCATAACCACTACCAATATCACCACCTACAATACCACCATCAATGTCACATCAAGAGATCTACCATCACCCACACTACCACAATTACCATCACCATTCCCTTCATCAGCCTTTCACCATTCCCATAAACATGATTACCATCACAGTCCCCATACCATCTTGTCCACCATCACAAGAGCTGTACCCACAACCTCTTTTTCAACTACCAATATTGCAATCCTTTATCTCTTTATCAATCCACCAGCATCTCCAACTACCACTTTACTCAGCATGCCACTTTTACCATGTCTACTCCTGCTACCCTGAAATTATTAGGTTATGAATATAAGAAGTATTGGAAAGTTTTCGTTTGTCCTGAATCTGTAACATGCCTGTCTCTGAGATACAACAACAATTCCAGTAATCACATAGCATTATACTAATGAATACAGGTTTTAAAATATTTAGGATGTGCTGTACAAATATATGATTACCAAATGAACTCCCTCCTACCTCAGTGTACTGCTGGATGACAAGCTCTGGAGTTGGCCCCAAGAACATATAAAAGTCCAGAATTCCCCCTGTGGTGCGGTATGTGAGGGCAGGCGTGGGCTGGAATGTCACATCTGAAAAGATAAGAAAGTGACAAATGACAACCAAGCTGGAAACCTTCAGGGTGAGGAATTACCTCTGAAATCTATATGTTTTATCTCTTGCCTTATAGAGTATTAAGAGAAGGTATTCTGTACTCTTACCCACCCAGTATTGTAGAAGTTCACTAAAAGACTACGGGGTTCCAGGGTCCCATCTCTGCATGTTTTCCTTTGGTATATCTTATTACTTTATGATGTTTTCTTATTATGTTGTTTTAAAATTGTTATACTGACTTGATCAGTTAAGACTCACAAAAAGTTTGAAAATTAATGCTAAGAGTTTCCAAGTATACGTCACCCAGCTTCCCCCAATGACAATGCTCACATAACCATTATAGGCTATAGAAGCAGAAAACTGACATTAAGAAAATATTAACTCGGGCATGGAGCCTATTCAGATTTCACCAGATTTTACACACATTTCATTTTCCCAGACTCCTGATTTTTCTCCTGATCCCTATATTTAAAATATTTTCTTCCCATATTCATAGTCACCAAATGAGTTCTCTGACTCATAGCTTAATAATTAATGTAAATAATGTATCTGGTTATCACCAACTGACCTTCAGAATATTCGGGATTCAATTAGGATTGATATCCTTCTTAGGTGAGTGTAGCCAAAGCAAAAATTGGATTTAAACTTGTCCCATGCTACTGGACCAAAATTAACATAAAAAGAAACTGCCACACTCGAGATACTACTTTTGACATCAGGATGCTCATAGGTCAAATAAATTCTACAGTTACACAAGATAATTGATTTGAATACAAACTAAGAGGAGCCCTGGCACCATCCTACCCATGGCATTGCTGTTCAGCAGGAGAACTCCATGGGCACTGCCATCCTCCTCTAGTCCCATGTAGTAGGGGTGGACGCCATAGGAATTCTTCTTGTACTGAGAGTCACAGGGGAGAAATGGAAGAAGGTTAGAAGTCATTGTGCCTGAGAATGTAACTCAAGAAAAATTTGTTCACTAAATGATCTGATCTTTTCTCTGAAATGAGTTAAATAAATAAGAAACACACATGAAAAATGACCCCAAAAGAATAAAAAAAAAAAATCTAAGTTGAGTCTGGTTTCATGAAGCACAAGGTGACCATGATATGGCAAGAAAGAGGCAGAGTACTGATCCATCGTACTGTCTGCTTACCCCGGGGGGTTCATCTCTGGAAAACATGCCCCACGTGTGCCAGTTCAAGTCTCTCCTGAAGGCTGTGTGCTCATTTTCCCCAAAGCCATAGATGTACTTGGAGGGCAGGCGGGTGGAGATGCGGAGGAACATGTCATTGAAGGTGAAGCCAAGGAGCTGAGAGTCCCAACTGCAACACACACACAAAGGGTACATTCAGAAAAGAAAATCACCTTGCCTATTGCCTTCCAAATGTTGGTTTTCTTTTTCTTTAATTAATTTTTATTTTTAATTTGTTCTAACTTATAATACATGATAGTAGAATGCATTTTGACACATTGTACACAATAGAGCACAACTTCTCCTTCCTCTGGCTGTACATGGTGCAGAACGCACTGGCAGTGTAATCATACATGTATATAGGATAAAAATGTCCGTCTCACTCCACTGTTCTGCCCATCCTCACACCCAATCCCCTCCCCTCACTCACCTCTGCACAATCCAAAGTTCCTTCATTAGTCCCTACCTCCCTGCATTATGGATCAGCATCTGATTATTAGAGAAAACATTCGGCCTTTGGTTTTGGGGGTTGGCTTATTTCACTAAAACTCTGACTTTTCAAGGACATTGGAAACTTTGATTCTGCCACAACCGAGAATCCATTCATCTCCTAACTCAACACAAAGTCTGTCTGATTAATCACAGATATTCTTGCAGTAACCCCAGCAGTGGCCCTTCATATTCTTGTTCCTTCTTACACACCCTTCTTTCAGTTCTACCAAGAAACCAAATTCAGTCATGTCTTACCATCTCACCTGCTACCACTCCATACAACTTCCTGCAGGTATCCAGAATGATATGTTTAAGAGTATATTGTGTCATTTCACCACACTGTTTAGGCCCTTCAGTGTCTTCTCATGAAAACACCCTATGAAGCCTTCCAGACTACATCTGATCCAACCCACCTAACATCCCAGTTTCATCTTCTACCACTCACTTCCTTTCTTACTACTGTGGACTGGTTTATTCCCTTCACTATTCAAGTTACCTCCTGTTTCATCGTTCCTGCTCTTCCTATTCCCTCCATGAGAAACATTCTTTCCCTTCTCTCAGAGATCCATATGGGAGGTTCTTTCTTCTCTTCTATGTCTTTTTCTCAAATGTCAATTCCTTAATGAGAACTAACTTGATGGTATCAAAAGCAATAGCCTCATTATAACTCTTGATTATCCTGCACATTTTCCTACAGACAGTTTTCACTGTCTCAACTTCCTTTTAATGTTGTCAGATAAATTATTTTCATTGTAATTAGGCCAGATAATTCATCTATCTATAAACACAATATCTAAAACAGTAGCTACCAAACAATTCCCATAAGAACAGAGCTGAAGGAAATAATTTATGTATGGATCTTGAAAAATGGCAATGTGAGGTTTAGAGCCAGGTATCTCCAAGGACATTTGACCTGGAAAGGAATAGACAGGTACCCAACAACTGCAAATCAAAAGAGGAACCACTTACATTACAGTGCCTGTACTCTTCCGGCGAATTTCGATCCCAAATGGATTCTCCTTAATGAGGACATCATAGAGTCGATTCTCGGAGGTGCTGGATGGAGCCCTGGGAATGTTCAGGGGGACTGGGACTTCATACCGACTACTGTTGGGATCATAAATCTAGGCCAGAGGAAATCAATTTTAGGTAAGGATACAGATAGGAGGAATGAGCTTTGGTATTCTATTATACAGAGGGTGATAACAATATTGTATCATGTAATTCAAAATGACTAGAGGAAAGGATACTCAATGTTCTCATCACACACAAATGATAGATGTTTGATTGATGTATGACCTGCTCATTCTGAATTGATGAATTTACAGAATGCATATATGGATCACATATCACAATTAACACCATAAATGTGTAAAATAATTATCTGTTAAATATAATTTAGGCAAGAATTCTACTCCTAAAATCCACCCCCTTAGCAGAACCATGACATCTTGGACAATATGTCTGGATGTTATCCTTCATGACTTCTTTAAGTTCAAGATAACTGAGATTGACTTAACACATAAAAGAATAGTGTCAGATTTAAAATTTGCTCTGAGTCTGTCATATTCATTTTTAAGGCTTCCATTACACTCTCTGGTTCCTTTGACATTGGCATCTACTTGAAAATTATTCCAAAATCAGAGCTATATTTAAAAATGATTTCTGAATTATTTTTGTGTGTGACTATCTAAGGGGATGTGATTTCCTGAAAGTTTTTCAGAATTGTTTCCTCCCAAATACAGGAACTCTTTTTTTTGTTTTTTTTTAAGTTGTTAATGGGTACAATACCTTTATTTTATTCACTTATTTTTATGTGGTGCTGAGGATTGAACACAGTGTCCTACATGCTAGGCAAGCACTCTACCACTGAGCCACAACCCCAGCCCCCAGGAACTCTTTTTGATATAAATAAACAGACAATTGCAGAAATGATATACAAATTGATGCAGTGAGTGCCTAGGATAAATATATCCTAGTATAATATCATATTAGACACAAGAAATGACCTGAATATTGTAAGGTTATTGTTTTGGGAAATTTACATTCTAATGGGAAATAATTGGAAAACCTAGAAGAAATCGATACATTTTTAGACACTTATGATCTGCCAAAATTGAATCAAGACATAGAAAACTTATACAGACCAATAACTAGTAATGGGATAGAAGCAGTAATAAGATGCCTTCAAAGAAAAGCCTAGTAACAGATGGATTATCAGCTAAATTCTACCTGACTTTAAAGACCCAATCTCAATGCTCTTCAAATTATACCATGAAATAAAAAGGGATGAAATACTTGCAATGTCATTCTATGATGCCATTCTCATACTCAACAAAAACCAGGTAAGGACATATCAAGGAAAGAAAACTACGATCCCAATATCACTTGGGTACAAAAATGCTTAAGAAAATATTATTAGCCAAATATATTCAACAACATCTTCAGAAAATTGTACATCTTGACCAAATTAGTTTAATCTCAGAGATACAAGGATGGTTTACATACACAAATCAATAAATGTGGTATATCACATAAATAGAATTAAGGACAAAAATCACTAGGTCATCAAAACAGATGCAGAGAAAACCTTTGACAAAATACAGCATCCATTAATGATTTAAAAAACAACACTGAAGAAACTAGGAAAGGCAAGGCATGTATTTACCATATGACCCATCTATAAAACTTCCTTGGTAATTATCCTGAAGAATCAATGTTATCATACTTTAATCTTATAGTGAATCATATACATGCACATGTAAAAAAAAAACAGCACAATTCACAATAGCCAAAATATGGAACCAGACTACATGGCCATCAATGGATGAATGGATAAAGAAAATATGGTATATATACACAATGGACTTTACTCAGTCATAAAGAAAAATGAAATTACGTCATTTTCATGAAAACGGATGAAACATGAGAACATTGTGTTAAGTTAAATAAGTCAAACTCAGAAGAGCAAGGGTAGTATGTTTTCTCTCATATATGGAAGCTAGAACGGAAAAAGGACTAGAAAGTTATAATAGAGTCTCATGAAAATCACAAGGCAATAAGTAGAATGGAGAAAAAAGGTTGAGGGGTAGGAGGAAGGGAGGGAAGGAGAAATTCTGGAGAGTGATATTGATCAAATTTATTGTTATATTGTGTGCATGTACAAATATGTGACAAATACACCCACCATTATGTACAACTGTAATGAACCAACAAAATATGTAGGACAATAAAGCAACAACAAACACAAAACACAGAGTATTAAAATGAACTCAAAAAGATGCAAATATGTTGGACAGAGTTACTGCATGGTTGAGAGGTGGGGTAGGCACAACTAAAGCCTAGAACATGAGCAAGTTTATTTATTTTGACCCATTATGTACCTTCTACAGGCTAATACTATGGTGAGGACACAAACAAAAAGAGCATCTCCCAGTGACTTGGGATGCTGAGACAGGATGAACACAAATTCAAAACCAGCCTCAGCAAAAAAGCAAGGAACTAAGCAACTCAGTGAGTCCATGTCTCTAAATAAAATACAAAATAGGGCTGGGGATGTGGCTTAGTGGTTGTGTGCCCCTGAGTCCAATCTCTGATAACAAAAAAAAAAAAAAAGCAAAACATCTTCCCTAAATTAGAATATGTAAAAGAACTCAGACTCTAAGTTAATCTCAGATTGTGCAAAACCTTTTAGGCCCAGCACATTGGTATGATCCCTTTGTTTATTCTCTCAACAAACTTGTCAATGATTACTATCCATGAGTTTCTTTGTTAGATTTCAGAAGCAACAGGAGTAAATTCCAAATTCCAGCTCTCCAGAAGGTTAAAGTTTAATAGAGAAACTGACATAACAACAACTAGTTTCTCCCCATATAAGGGGAAAAATTACTGTACTTCAGTACTTATTTCACAGATACCTCAAATATAGTACCCAAAAAATAACTTATCATTTTGTATAGTCTTATATGGTCCAAGTATAAACCTTTTCGGAAATCTTCACTTCAGTTAATGTCACAAAACCCACACAGATGTGAAAAAGAAGATGATAAACATTGTCCAAGATTCCCTCTCCCTTATCAGTATGGGCATCAAGATCTGGGGTTCCCAGATCTTGTAACCCCACTTTGAGTCTCAAAGATATCTATTCTTCTCTTTCTCTTGTCCTCTACTAGTCAAAGCTCAGTCCCCACCCCAACCCAAGCAACTGGAAACCTTAAAAGCTCTCTCTCAGTGTCTTGTCTGTCTAACTATTGTCCAGAGAGTAGCCCCAAACATTTTCTAAATGAAAACTAGAACAGGTTAAACTGGTCTATCAATGAGTTCTCATTGCATTTTTAACAGTATAATGATCTTGTTTACTATGGCATGAAACTTAAAAGAGTAATCTTAAATTAAGACTCTAAACTTAACTCAGAAAAAGGAATAGAATCGATAAAATTATGTTTTTTGTGTGTATATCATTATTATGGACCAAAAAAATGTAATGTCACTAAAAAGGGCCTACTCAGTACCTGACAAAAGTACCATGTTTACCTTAAATTGCAGCATTTCATCCTTATGGTAGGTCACCTGCAGGTGGAGGGGATTCACAGGTGTGGAGGGGAAGGTGTTGGCATAAACAGAAGGCTTTAAGGAGATGTCAGCCGTGGCCCCATGGGAGTTGTACTGGACATTGCTCACAGAGTACAGATCATTGACAAAATAACAATGAGGGACTCCAACAGAACTGGATTCCTGGAAAGGAAAGTTGAGACTGTAGATCAACAGGTGGTCCTAGAGTTGTCAAATAGAAATAATCAGAGAAGGCAATCTGTATGAGATGGAGCCAACACATCATTCTTTCATGTACATATAATAAGATATTGACAAAAAGTAAATTTCTAGACACAAAGCAAAATACTTATTAAAAATACACCATTTCAATCCATACTTAATCTTCAAGACCAGGTTCTTTGGAAGCCCTGTTTCTATGGAGTTGAAGTACACACCTGGGTACTAGGGCTATGCTCAAGAAATTGCCGCCTAAGATTAAAGATCTGGGTGTCCATCAACACCTCAGTGAGGTTACCTCCCAGGCACAGCCTCGGGCAATGCAGTTTGCTTCAGAAGCACCATGCTCATCAGGGTAGCAGTCTATTTTTTCTTCATCTCTGATGATTGTGTTCCACTCCACTGTGTATTCCTCTCCCAGCACAAGACTGATCTCTGTGATGATGGCAACCTGAAGGAGTGGAAAACACATAAAGAAATATCCTCAGAACAAAGGCCTGGCAAGTTCTAAATATTTTTAGCAACACATATCAGTACTAGACCAGACTTTCAACAATCCAAGTAACATTTGAATGTAATTCATATGGAAAGAGCTATATAAATGAAAGGAATATATTTAGTAGCAATATGGCAAATATTACTATTCTATCACAATCTTGTGCATTATATTGTGGAAAGAATGAGATCAAATAAAACACCACTTTCTTTCATTCCCTGAGTTCTCTTCCCCTTCTGCGTTTCATCACTGGATTTCTTCTGGTATTGCCAAATTGCCTTTATCTCTTGCCCTCCACTCCCCAAACCAGTATTCCCCATTGGACTAGAGGTTTAGAAAGAACAAAGCAATATGAATCATATGGCCCAGACTTTCATTCCCATTCTTCATTGGGATCTTCAATGAATTATTTCCATTCTTTGGATCTCAGCTGTAACAACTGCAAAATTGGTGAGTTGGGAAAATCATTGCATTTTTTTAATTGCTAACATTCCAGTCTCTTCATTTCTCCAACCCAGATGACCAAAATTTGAAATCTTTTTTTTTGGGGGGGGGAAATCACACTTACCATGTAAAATATTTAACATTTCTATGTTTTTCTTACATTTTCCTCTTATTTAAATAGCACTTTCTATAGTTAATGTTGTTGTTCTCATTTGTCTGGAACTATATGATCACATTTTAAAGATTATCATATTTTTTCAGTCTCCCAATTCAAATCATCTCAAATATCCCTGTACTACTAATCCTACCCTCAACTCCACTTGGAAGAATGCCTAGATTTAAAAATCACTATAAGACTGTATGAGAGAATTTAATGAAATGATCTTCTTACTTTGGCACTTCAGTCTCTAAAATCACAGGCGTTTCCTTCTATCTAAACTTATGTCCTTCCAAAAGTGAAGACAAGCTATGTGAGTTACACAAAATTTACAGACTGATAATTGAGGAATATTTGCTGTCTTGAATTGCCTTATCTGCTATCTCAACTTGGAGTGTGATAAGTAGGAAAAAGTTCTTTCTAGAAAAATGATGGCCATTTGTGGAATACACTGCTACTTGCTTTCCTTATATAAAATAGTCCCTTTTTTCTGTTTCAGTGTAGAAATCCTAAGTTCCCAAGAGAAAGATCAATGTAGCACAGTGATGGTTATGAAATAGTAAGTTCAAGTTCACTGAAAGTTGCTAGTTAGGGGGCTCTTTCTTTTGATTTACAGGACTTCCACTTCACCTTATATCTTCTCTTTGTTTTCCATTTTTACCCTAATTTGTCCCACCATCGGTACATAGTAACTAGAACTCAGCAATCACTTCCAGTCCCAAGAAAAGACAAGACCTCAATTGTGACAAACTTGAGCCACTGAACCAATGCCAGCAATGGTCCACCTTCTAAACTACTAGTTGCAAATGGGGAAAATTTCAATTTGTTACAATTTTTTGTGCTCTGTCATTTGCAATTGATGAATCCCTATAGGATACACCATTTTTCAAGATCCAGCACTGGACTCAACTATTGGAGTAAGCTTTGAGCATGAATTAAGATATCAGATAAAATTTGTCCTAAGTTCATTTAGTTGCCAAGCCCCTTCCCAATTATTTCTTGTGTATAAATTATGTCTTCTTACCACCCACATTCAAGAAAAAAGAAATTTCTTCTGTCTTATGTTAACAAGGTTATTTGGCAAACATAGAGTGAGCTTATTTTCACATATACATCCTTTATATGACTTCCACTTTGTTATATACATAAATGATATACTATTTACTTCTAACTTTATAATGTTTGCATGCTAAATAAGTGTTGTCAGGACCAATGTCAAATGTCATCAATATGTCATGATAGTAGAATCTAATTTATTTATTTCCCCAAATTTGGAAGGTCCTCACAAACCATGTTTATCCAGCAGCTTTAATGCCAGAAGCACCTGCCAGTCCCCATGGTCAGGACCATTTGGAAAAAGCATTCCTCATAACACTAGGCATCAGAGAAAATGATTACAGGATGCACAGGATGGACAGGTCTCATCACAAATGATGAGAAATTATTTTATTATTATCATTTAACCAAAGAAGCAGTCATCAGATAGGATCATCAAAGACCTCGTCTTCAAGTGGTTATTGAAAATATATGTATTGGAGGGAGATTCTACTCATCTCATCTCTATAAAGTCTTTAAAAAGTAGTCATTTCAATATTGAATGCATGGGACTCCTTCCTCCCACCTTTACCTTTCAGCACCAGACATGAGCTTCCTCTTTCCCATTTCCTCTGACCTGTTCTAACTCTGCTCTCCTTGTGTCCACTATAACTTTATCTTTGAAAGTGATGCCAGTGAAACAGAGGAGAACACTGAGGGGCCGGGGGGAAAATGGGACCATTAAAGACCATATCGCCTCATCCCTGCTCAGTGGAGCTTCCCTGTCCTTACTAGCTCTGCCCACCACCTCATCAGCACTTCTGTTCCCAGCCCTCTGATTTCCCCACCACAGGCTCCACACAGTGCTCTGGTCCTTCAGGAATCCACACAACCTTGGCAAGAAGGAAAACCAAGATACTATGAAGAATTCCGGAAAAACAACTTCACCAAATGGATTTTTACCTTCAGCTGAGCGTCATATGTGACCTTGGGAACAGTCTGACTCAGGACACCATTTTGTTTCACTGTAACGTTGCTGGGTTTCTGTGTCCCAAAGATTTTAATCTGCTGAAATGCTAAATTATTGGGGTCCTTGTAGGTTGCTTGTGAAATCTTCACATCCAGGCGGTTCTGAAAGTCAAAATAGCACAATGAAGCCCAAAGCTGTGCCTCTAAAACACAGATTCTCCAGCCACTCAAATGCTCCATCCTAGATCAGTAGCTCCCCACTGCTCTGAATGTCCTTAGCTGTCTCTACTAATGCATGCTCAATGACTACAAACACTTTAATAAAATCTGTGGGAAGGGAGACTTCAGGAACACAAACACACAAACATTTTGGGAAACATTATTTTTAAAAAAGCTGCTTTGAGTTATCATTATTCTTTTGATAATATTTATAATACAATTATTGGTAGTTAAGGTATGCCTAGAAATGTATTCACCCTGTGGTCATCAATGCAAATGGAGTTAAAAATAAAATTACACAAAAGTGCTAATAGTAGACAAGAGCCTACACCTAAGACTCATAAAAATATACTCACTTGGGTGGCAGAAAATTCACATAAAAGATACACTTTATTGGCCACAGTATCTAAAAGCAGAAAAGAGACAAGTCAGACTGGACTGCACCAAAGATACAATCTCTTTTAAGCTAATTATTGATGCCACAAATGATAAGATTTCTTACCTTTTTACAACTGAATAATATTCTGTGGTTTATAAGTGTCACATCTTGTTTATTCATTAATCTATCAGTGGACACTTATGCTGTTTCTTTATTTTAGTTTTTATGAATAATGCTGCAGTGAACATGGGTATGAACATATCTCTTTGAAATACTGATTTCATTTCTCTTGAACATATACCCAGAAATAGGGTTGTTGGATCATACAGTAGTTCTGTTGTTAATATTTTGAGGAATTTCTGTTTTTAATAATGGATGTACCAATTTACAATTCCACCAACAGTGTGTAAGGATTCTATCCATTTTCTTCAAGTCCTCTCCAACACTTACATCTTATCTTTTTCATAGCAAACATTCTAACAGGTCTGAAGTGATACTGTAATTTTCTACTTGCATTTCTCTGCTTATAAGGTTGACCAACTGTGTATCCTTTATGTAAAAATATCTAATCAAATCCTTATCCTATTTTTATTACTTCTGTTTTATTACTGCATTACAGTTAAATGTAACAGTAGGATTCATTTTGATATATTCATAAATTCATACAATACAGTTTGCTGCATTTCAATCCCAGGACCTCCTCTTTTCTTCCCTTCCTTCCTCTCCCTAGTCCCCCTACTCTACTCTATTAGTCTTCCTTCTATTTATTTATTTTAGTTGGTATGTTATAGTTATATATAAAATTAGAATGTATTATGATATATTCATACATGCTCACAGCTCCTATTTTTAAATCAGGTTATTTATTTTCTTCCTATTGAGTGCAGGAGATTTTTATATTAATGTTTTATCAGGTACATAGTTTTCACATAATTTTTCCTATTCTATGGGTTTTCTTCTTTTAATTCTGTTGTTTCTTGGCCTTGCAAAGGTTTGATTTACTGCCACATCTATATTTTTGCTGTTGTTGTTATCTTTGCTTTCATTGTCATATTAAAAAATAAACACTTGTAAGACCAATGTCAAAGAACTTTTCCCCTATGTTTTCTCCTAGAATACTTGTGGTTTCAGAACTTTAAACCATTTTTCATAATAGCCAAAATAAGGAAGCAATGTGTCAATCAATAGACAAATGAATAGAGAAATTGTAATATATACATAGTGGTGTATATATGTATGTGTATGTGTGTGTGTGTGTGTATATATATATATATATATATATATATATGTGTGTGTGTGTGTGTGTGTGTGTGTATCTGCATGTGTGTGTACATATACATACATATATATAATTATTTAATTTTTCAAAGGAGTGTTATTCAGACATTAAAAAGAAGGCAGTCCTGCTTTTTGTGACAACATGTGTGAACCTGAAGTATATCATAATGAAAGAAATAAGTTAGGATGATCTTATTTGTATGTAGAATTAAAATAAGTTGAACTCAGAAGCAGAGGGTAAAACAGAATATGCCAGGGGCAGGGGAGGGGGAAAATAGAAAGATGTAGGTCAAAGGGTAGAAACATTTAACTAAAAGAACAAGTTCCAGGAAGAAAAAATGTACAGCATGGGTGGTAATATGTTAAGTAATTTCATTGTGATCATCATTACACAATGTGTGAGTGTGTGTGTTTGTGTGTGTGCACATATATGTGTATACATATATATGTAAAATACATATGTGTACATGTATATATTGTTCACCTTCATTATGTTCAATCTTATTTGCTGATTAAGTGTTTTTAAATAAAATAAATAAAAAGAATTTTTTTAAAAGCTACATCTCAAAGTTAAGAAAATTGTGAACAAGGCTCCAAGGCCAAACTGCTGATTTTCCTTCTTCTTCCCATTATAACCTTGAAGAGATTTCTTTCCAAGTACTTTCAAGTCATATGCCTCATGGAATCTAAGTCCTAAGCTACCACCCCCCAAATTTTTAGCATAGTGTGAGGAATAATACTGTTAAAAACACAGCAAGATATATATACAGTTGACAAATATATTTTATATGCCACATTGACAGAAGTATTTTTTCAATATCATCAACATTTGTTTATAGAGGGTTTTTATATTACCAATAAATTACAGGAAGATCATGAACATATCTTCCAGGTGCCCACTGATAATAAATGAGAACCTGTTAGGATCACTGGCCAATGGAACAGTTGTGAGAGAGACATGTTTTTCTTCTAAGTGGGCTTCAACTTCTGAACAGTGCAGGCAAAATACAACTCTTATCTCAAGTGACTTTTCTTACTATGCCTTGTGATTCAAGTCCCTCTGCCCCTACTAGAATGTCCAGCAGGAGTAGGGGCCATGAGTCAAAAGATGTAGGAATGGAAATTGCACATTCTCATAAGAGACTCACCTTTGGTTTCCCCGTCATCCCAGAAAAGTTTTCCTGTTGCTTCTTTGTTCTCATCCAGGGCAATAATGAGACCAAGAGGGTTCCTTCGACTGTGGGAAATAAGAGCTAGGTAAGACAAAAAGATCAGGTCACAAAGAATTTTGCTGATTTGTTTCTTCAAATTTCAAATAGTAAAAGTTACTAGCAATAGATGGCCCTGCTTTCCTCTGAAACAAAGGACAAATTAGAAGGTGATTCTTTCTGTCACAGAAGATAGAAGTACCTCAAACATTATAATTAAACATCCATGTGGGAGACAATAATTTAAGCATCAGAATCACTGCAATAGCTATAATAAAACCAGTGACTGCAACTATTACTTAGATACAAATTACTAGAGGAGAAAGAAATTCTAGACAATAATGAAACAGGTCATTTTAGAGATGAAACCTACAGAAGTGCCATCAGAAGGGAGAAACTCTTCCCCGCCTAAGGGCCATTTTTACTCAGGAAGCAAAAACACACAATAATGTCCATTTACATCATGGAAACTTCCCTTATTTGATTACTTACTATTATTTTGTTTAGATTGAAAACCAAAACATTCCAATTATCTGCCTTATAATTTAGAACAGGAAACACAAAATAATGCTCAAAGAAATGGTGCAAGTTCTGGATATAGAGAAAGGGGAAGAAAGAAAGCATTTATTTGGGCATCCGCTCGTGTTGCCACACCTCTGTACTCCATCCTGGTTTGCATTGTCTCAGGTATGCCTTCCTGGCCTAATATTCCCTGTGTGTTCTTTCACATGTTAGCCTCCACTGCATAAGTCAGGTTCTGTGACCAACAAAATCACCTGCTTTCATTCACAGTGCAAGTATTGGGTGTCCTTGCTAATCTAGGAGAATAAATCCCTATTGTGACCTCCTCTTTGACCTTCCATATTATAACAAAGATTGGACATAGTCACCAAATAACCAAAGCAGAAAATGAACAGTGACACATAAAGTGAGATCCTACAGGAGTCCAGAATGACACTTCCAGAAGGATGGTAGACTAGATATTTTAAAGAACCCACTCTTTAAAATATTACTTGATCCTAGATAAATTGCAACATATGTTCTTATTAAGAAACATTGTTGTTCCTGTAGAAAAAATAGGTTATATATAAGAGACAAATATGACAACAGGTAAACAATACAATGAGCTAAATCCAAAGGGTATCCAAAAAGCAAAACCTGGAATTTCTCTGGGGCTAATGAATATTAGGTCTAATACTGAGCCACTGATTGGCAGTTTAAGGTAGAGAAGTGGAATCTTCAACTCCCATGTGAAGCCAGATCTTAGATGGGGAACTAATATGATACCAAGTTGACCATAGTCCAATTGCCTTACAACCGAAGAGAAGTCAATTCACCTGTGGAGGAATTAGATACACATCTGTGACCTTAAGATTTGGGAACTAAATACTAAAGGTATAAGTCAGCATTGAATTTTCAGCAGAAATAATTAACTATCGGTGTATATTCCTCTAAGGAATTCAGATAAAATAACTTTCCGATAGAGAATGAAATGACTATGGTTGAAATATATAACAATATTTAGGAGAAAAGAGAAAAATCTTCTAAGGAGCAAATAATATTTTTTAAAGTTAGAAAGTCAAAAGTGGTCCCATTCCCTTTGCCAAAAGAGTTAGAGAAAGATTACTTGCAGATAAAATCTGAGCTTATCTTGGATCTTTGAAAATGTAAGAATACAAATAATACATGCTGCTGAGGTTGTGGGGGAAAAGATATACTCATTGTTGGTAGAACTGCAAATTAGTGTAAGCACTCTGGAAAGCAACATAAAGTGAGATCCTACAAGAGATTCCTCAAAAAAAAAAACAGGAATGGAACCATCATATGACCCAGCTATTCCACTCCCAACTATCATAAGAAAGAAATGGCTCAGTAGGAGAAAGTGATGGGAAGTTGAGGTTTTAGGAGGATGAATAGGGAATTCTAAATCTATATACTCCATGTAGGTATAATATGTTAAAATACACTTTTTTGTCATGTATATCTAAAAGAACAGATCAAAATTTATCCAAAGAATTAAAATCAGCAAACTATAGTGATATAGCCACCTCAATGTTTATAGATGCACAATTCATAATAGCCAAATTATGGAACCAAATTAGATGCCTATCGATAGGTGAATAGATCAAAGAAAATGTGTCATATATACACAATAGAGTTTCACTCAGCCATAGAGAAGAATGAAATTATAGCTTTTGCTATAAATGGATGAAAATGGAAAACATCATGCTAAGTGAAATTAGCCAGAGTCAGAAAAGCAAGGGTCAAATGTTTGTTTTCAGTCATATGTTGAAGCTAGAGGAAAAGAAGGGGACAAAGGACAGGGAGAACTGGATATCATAAAGACATAGGGAAGATCAGTGGAGTAGGAGATTGAGAGGGAGGGTAGGGGGAAGGGTAGAGGGAGGAAATGTGGAACAAATTCAACAAAATCACACCATGTGAACATATAACTATACTCCATACAGGGTACTCCATCTTTATGTATATGTAGAAAGAACCAATCAAAATAAATAAATAAATAAATAAATGAGCAAAAGGAAGACTAGTAGTGTAGAAGAAGGAGACTAGAAGGAAGGAGTGGGGAGAAGAAGTGAGGCAATGGGGACTGAAATGGAGGAAATCACATTTCTTGCATGTATGATTTTGTCAAAATGAACCTACCTACTATGTATAACTATAATGCTCTAATAAAAACAACAAAGACAAAAAAAGAATATAAGTACCTAATGGCTGGGAGTGTACTCAGTGGTAAACGGCTTGCCTAGCATGCTGGAGGTCCTGGGCCTGCTGGAAAGAGTATTAAGTACAGATACCCAAATGCAACAAAATAGATGGCTATGTTTGTAGAGTAGTGCATTTGGGGTATGGTTGCTCTGTATGTGTACTAAAATAGCAGGAGATACAGTTATCAAGGCTAACTTGGAATCAGACTATGATGGGTCTTCAGCAGTCTCTTAGTGAAAGGTTCAGACTTAAGCCGGGATGAAACAAGTTAAGATTATCATGTGAGAAAGACAATTTTGGTGTCAATGTGTAGAAGAGCCTGAAGCTGAACAATTATAAAAATAAAACCAACTGGTGTTGGATTTAGGCATATTTTCGTTAAAAAGTCTATAACTGAAAAATTAAGGTAATAAAGGAGGTTCAAAGAAAAAGACAGGTTTAAAGGCCAAATGTTCTCTCTGATATATAGATGCTAACATACAATAAGTTGGGGGAGGTAAGAATAGAGGTTCACTGGATTAGATAAAGGGGAATGAAGGGAAGGGAGGAGGATGGCAACAGGAAAGAGAATAGAATGAATCAGACATAATTTTCTTATGTTCATAGATGAATATACCACCAGTGAAACTCCACATCATGTACAACCACAAGAATGGGATCCTAATTAGGATAAGTTATATGCCATGTAGGTATAATATGTTAAAATACACTTTTTTGTCATGTATATCTAAAAGAAAAAATTTTAAAAAAAAAGAAAGAAAGAAAAAGACAGGTTTGTGTCCTCTAAAGGACTCCCAGATTATTAAAAACAAATAAGCTAATAATTTCAGGGTCACAATATATTTGTACATCTCTTTAGTATAGATGAAGACTACACTTTTGGAATCAAAAACAGAAAAATCAACAGCATGGGAGATTCGAGATTTATAGAAGAAAGAAGTTTCTGAATCCAGTTTTGAATCATAAGAAAGAAATGGCTCAGTAGGAGAAAGTAATGGGAAGCTGAGGTTATAGGAGGATAGACGGGTAATTCCAAATCTATAAGTGATAATGAATGAGGCAAAAACCTGAGAACCATGCATAGATAGATGGTCAGGTCAAAGAAGGTGGGGTGACCAGCTGACCTGGCCTGCCCTGAATTGAGTTTTCTTAAGACATGAGATTTTCAATGCTAAAACTGCAATATCCCAGGAAAGCTGGCCAGCCTAATTGCCAGTGTATTTAGAGAAACTTAAGAAGAAGCAGGGATAAGATCTTTCAAAATCTTTCTAGGTGCAGCTCTAGGTTGAGAAGAGGCCAAGGGAACGCCAAGGACAGACTTAAAAATCCCCTCAAGTCAGACACACATGCACACATGTGCCTCAGGACCCTTTCTTCCTCACTCCACTCTGTGCTTCAGCATCCTCTAGTCAACATATGGAGACAGAAATGACCTGCTTTGTCAGGCTTCCCTTTGAGGACGTTCCCAGCCATGCTGTACCTGGCCATAGTCGTCGTACTTGGCTGTTGTGTGGGGAAGATATAGCCTCCTCGAAGGTGAAGTCCGATTTTGTCTCTAGGAATTTCCATCTCAACTTTTTGCTTCCTCCATCTCAATTGGCCCCCCTGAGGCGGAAAGATAGTCAAACACATTGGCCTTACTAAGAGCCAGAGCCTGCACTAATCACCCGTGTGCTGAGTTATCTATCCGTTGTCTCTCTTTTCCATTTAGCTGTCACTATATACTCAGGCAATCAAAAAAGGAAATAAAAAAATTAGGAGCAACATTTTTCATGGCTAGTTGAGGGTTTGTGAGATTGTTTGTTCTCTGGTGAGGAACAAACAATCATTATATATTATATAACCCAATAGTTCTGAACAGGAATCTGATTCCTGACCAAACTCAAATTGCCCATTAGTCCTTTTTAATTTGATCATGAGACACCATATAAGTCTTTATCTTATTGTTGAATAAAAATATTTTTTCAAATTCCATCATGACTGATATTATATTACTTAGTTTCACATTATCTAGGCTTTGCTGTGAAATTATGGAAAACACTACAGAAATATTCTTCAGTGAATGGATGGATGTTTCTTTTTCTACGAAGTCATCTTGTTTATACAGCTGCAACTGTGGTCTTCAGAAGTTTTAAAAAGTCCAAGTTACTTACAGTTTCATAGTCATACCAGATGGCATCAGGCACATATGCTGTTACTTTCTCTGCACCCTAAAATTAAAACAAATATTATCCTTTACATCAGCCTCTGAGGGAATAAAATATGTTTTATTTATTTATTACATAATAGAAGTGACAATCACATCCTGAGCAATTTGACATTAGTGTGCTGGTCACTACTCCCTTCTGCCTCCATATCACAGAGCAAATAATAATCTGCTGTGACAATCTGGCACACCATGGGGTCACTACTTAAGCTGAATTGTCAGCAGATGTTTCTACATTGGTTGAGAATTTGCTCAAAAATAATGACTTCTAGAGACTCTGTGTATCACATTTCCCACTTACAGAACCCCAGCATACTCTATTCACAGCTGACTCAGCCACAGATATTAAAAATGAGTTTGGAATAAAGAAAAAAATGGGTTTGGAGGGGACACAGAGACAGAAGCAGGGACAACGAGTCTCAGTGAGAACACTTGCCTCATCCAGAACTGGAGTGATGAGGAGGCCTGGGCCCCATAAAAACTGCCGGTGCACATCCCAAGTTTCACTGTCCTTGTAGAATCTAGACACCAATGAGACAGATCACTGAGATATGGGCCAATGCACCTGGCAGCTCTCCCCCAGTGCATCCAAAGCATTCAGACGGCCCTGGCAAATATCCAAAATTATTCTGAAACACCTATTCTATCCCCATCCAGCCCCCAGACAAATCTTCTTTCCCCAGTCCCTGTATCCTCTTATTACTCCTTCACGTTAGACAAAAATTCCTATTCTAATATCTATGCTAGATAGATCTCAGGCTGTAATTCTATTTGTCACATCCTCCTTTTTAAAAAAAGTAAAATAACCAATGTATTTTAGAACTTTGACTATCAAGAAGGAACTAAATCTGACCTAAAAAATAATAATGCAAATTTTACTTTTAGAAAATCTGCCTTTTAACAGGAAATTCTAGAAGACAGTGAAAACTTACACCTAAAATGGACATACAGTAATGCAGATACATGCCTGCCATATACATAAAGGAGGTTACAGTATTCTGACAAGGAAAGGCTCTTAAGTCCCGCTTTGCAGAGTTAAATCAGAGATGCTAACTGGCTGGCAAATCAGAATATGAAATTCTAGAGATCCTTTATAATATTCTCATTTCCTTTCAAATCACAGGCTTATTGCTAGAACTTGAACAGAGACCTAGCATCATAGTGATTTATAGGAGAAACCATTAGAGTCATACTATTGACCTTCTAGAACCGGAAGTGTAACTCACTAGAAAAGTGCTTGCCTCGTATGTGCAAGGCCCTGAGTTTGATCCCCAGCACCACAGGGGGCAAAAAAAGACTAAAGAAACTAAGAATGAAAGATCTTAAATGACATCTAAGATGTAGAATTTGCTGGTGGAAGAACAAAGAAAAGCCCCCAAATCCCAAGACTTTAAGTCTAGTTTTCTCCCCAGAAGGAGCAAGCTAAAATACTTAAATTTACTCCTATGGTAATATATAGGCTGCAATAACCTTACAAATAGCCAATGGGCACTCAAGTCACACACACACACACACACACACACACACACACTCACTTGCACTGAGTTGGGAGAACTTACTCATGTAGAAGAGGTCTGGCCACTGTGTCCCCTCGGCTATGAGCATAGTAGAAGAGAGTGTACAGGTAAGGCAATAAAGTATAGCGAATGTTAAGGTAGTGCCTGGACGAATTCATCAGCAAGGAGTCAGCTCCAAAGGAGGCAGGATCCTGGTCCTAGGAGGAAATAAAGGTTTGCTAGGGTGAGCTGTCTACAGAAAGAATTTCCTTCTTGAATGGCTGAGGCTTAGATTGCAAGCTTTGCCTCTGAGCAGTACAGCTGGGCAAACAGTGACCATTTCAACAAGTTGTCTATTGCAATTTGCAACTCATCTCCTTCATTCAGCCTAGAATTGCTCTGTTGAAAATATTTTCCCATTTTCTTCTCATTACAAAACAAGTAACATACATAAAGTGTACAGTTCTTTGATAGAAAATGCTCACAGGGGGAGCCTCACACTGGTGGATTAGAGAAGGTAACTTTCCTGGTCACTCCCTGGTGTGAAGCCAAGAATCTAGACACACTGCTTCTTAGCAAGGTGAGAGAGGGGAGCTTTTCTGGGAATTAACTCTGGATATTCCAAGCAGATCAGGGAATCAGGTGAATGGATAAAACAAAATAAAGAAATCCCAGCACTGCTGCTGCTGCCAGCAGTGGCACCAACAGGCGTTATCTCCCCTGCACTAAAATAGTGGGGTGATATATCAATTAAAGGAACCCTCAATTTTAGGAGGCCTGAGGTATGTATGGATATGAAGAGACCAGAGATCAAAAATATTCCACCACTAACCTGAAAAGATGTCTTGCACAACAATATAGTGTGGAGGAGGGAAAAAGAAACTCTGTCTTTCCCAGCTATCAGGGAAATCAGAGGAAGGAACCATTTTGCAGCTCCAGCATGGGGGCATGGCACCAGGGGATCTGAATCCTGACAACTGTGCCTAACCCAAAAAATAGGTTTGGCAAACCCACAAAACATGGCATAGTGTGTGTCTAAGAAACCAGAAGAAAATCAAAAGTGGAGTGGGGTTTATATAGAGAAAGCTGGTTGAGAAAAACACACCTGGCTTCCCCTCTCCCCTTCCAGAATGGTAGCTTATAAAGATCAGACACTTGAAAGTTCAGCTGGGAAAGTCATGCCCTGCTGACAATCCTAAAGGGCAGAGAGGAATTGATTCAGTTCAAAGACTGAAACCAAGAGTCCTAAAAAAATAGATTTCATTAGTGTCTGAGGAAGAATTGGCCCCTCCACCAAAAGAGTGAAACCCAGGGGTTTTTCCTAGGGCACAGTCTCCCAGCCAGCCCAGCAACTGCCAGATCAGTTTAAATTTTAACTGATTTAAAATCTCCAGACCAATCCAAGGCTTACTAAGCCTAAACCCTGCCCCCAGGAGTCCTACATAAAGAATCTCCCATCACATTCCAGCAACCCCACCTAACATACCTGAGAAGAATATTTGAAATTCAAAAAAGAAAATTTTCCTAACTTTTCATCAAGATCCTCTTCTTTATTTTAGTGTATTTTTTAATTTTTTTTCTACTCACTGTTCAATTTTTACCTGAACGGTTCCTGAACACTTATACATATCCATACCCATTTATTGATTTGTTTTGTTTTGTATTTGTTTCTCATTCCTAAGTTTTTTAAGGTATTTATTTCTCTTTGATCAATGTTTTAAGGACTAAGATGTTTGATTAGAATATGTCAGTTTTGTACGATCTTACTCTTAATTTTATTTTTACTTTTATTATTTATTTTTCAATGTTTATTCTATAATTTTTTGTCTCACTTAACTGTTTCCCTAGAATCTTTCTCTCCTTTCCTCTACTAACAGCCAACATTTCTTGATCTATCACTCATCCTGTTTTCTAATTCTATTTTCTCTCTTCTTCCCACACAAACATCACATCCTACATTACTTCTTTTCTATCCCTGTTCATAACTTAAAATTATAAATCCATATATAAACTTACTGTTTTTACTGTGGGTAAAATAGCTGATCATATCATCTCTATTTATTGTGATAACTAACATAGAATGATGCCAAAGCAGGAACTATTTGGTTTGATGTTGTAAACTATTTCCATTGGTTGTTGTTATTATCCATCTCCCCCTAATCTATGAGGTTCTGGAAAACTTCAGAGTCCCTAGAAGTCCACTGGGTAGAATCTATACTGTCTCAAACCATATTGTCAAATATGTAGACAAACCAATATAATTCAATAACAGAATCTATCAGCACCACAGTGGAAGAAATGACAGAGAAAGAGTTTAGAATATTCATTGGCCAGGTAAAAGACTATGTAAGGTAGAAAGTGCAGGAAGCAAAAGATCACTTCAATAAAGAAATAGAGACTTTAAAAAAGCATAAATCTTCAAAATGAAGGAATCAATAAACCAAACTAAAAATTTATTGGAAGTTGGAAGACATCACCAAAACAACAGATCAATTGGAAGACAGAGTTTCAGGCAATGAAAACAAAATATATATTCTAGAACATAAAGTTTACCATGAAGAAAAGATGTTAAGAAACCATGAACAAAACTTCCAAGAAATACGGGATAACATAAAAAGGCCAAACTTAAGATTTATTGGGCTAGAAGAAGACTCAGAGATACTATCCAAAGAAATGCATAATATTTTCAATGAAATAATACATGAAAATTTCCCAAACCCTTAAGAAAAAAATGGAAAATCAAACACAGGAGGCATATAGGACCCCAAATAATCAAATTTACAACAGACCCACACCAAAGCACATTACTGTGAAAATGCCCAACATACAGAATAAGGACAGAATTTTAAAGGGTGCCACAACAGATTACTTTTAGAAGGAAACCAATCCAGATCTCAGCTATTTCTCAACCCAAACCTTAAAGCTAGGAGGCCATGGAATAACATACACCAAGCTCTGCAAGAAAATGGATGCCAACCAAGAATCCTATACCCTGAAAAATAAAGATTTAGATTTTTTGATAAAATAGAAACCTTCCATGATAAATGAAAGATAAAAGAATTCACAACTAGAAAGCCTGTACTACAGAACATTCTCAGCAAAATATTTCATGAAGAAGAAATGAAAAACAAGAGGGAAAACCAGCAAAGGGAAGAGCTACACTAAAGGAATAGTCAATCAAAGGAAAAACTAATTCAAACTTAAAACCAGAAATAAACCAAAATGACAATAAAAATCATTTCTCAATTTACTGAATGCAAATGGCCTAAACTCATCAATCAAAAGACATATACTGGCATACTGGATTAAAAAAACAAGACCCAAAAATATACTGACTCTAACAGACTCATCTCATAGGAAAAGACAACCACAGACTGGAAGCAAAAGAATTGAAAAAAAAAATTTATCAGTCACATAGATCTCATAAACAAATAGGGATTTCTATCCATCAGATAAAGTAGATTTCAAGTCAAAATTAATCAGAAGGGATCAATAAGGCCATTTCATACTGTACAAGGAAACTATACTTCAACAAGATATAATAATCTTAAATATATATGTACCAAACAGTGGAACATCTGTTCCACTGTCAAAAAAAAAAAAAAAAAAAACCTTCACAAGTTCAAGAATCAAATGGACCACAACACAATAATACTGGGTGACTTTAACACATGTGTCTCACTACTCAACAGATCTTCCAAACAAAACCTAAATAAAGAAAGTATGAACTAAAAATAAAAAGTCACCAAATAATAACCTAATTTTACATCTCAAAAATTAGGTTATTATATATGGAAAGATAAGAACAAATCAACACCAAAAAGCAGTAGAAGACAGGAAATTGGAACTGAAATTAATTAAATTGGAACAAAAAAATTTAAAAATCAACAAAACAAAAAGTTGGTTTGTTAAAAAAAAAAAAAGCAAATTGACAAAACCTTAACCAAGCTAACAAAAATAAAGAGAAAGAAATCTCAAATTACTAAAATTTGTGATGAAAAAGGAAATATCAGAGACACCACTGAAATACAAATAATGATCAGAAACTAATCTGAAAATCTATACTCCAATAAATAAAAAATATGAAGACATTAACAAATTTCTAGAAATATATGACTTACCCAAATTGAATCATGATAGAGAAAATTGAAACAGAACAATTTTAGGAAATGAAATTGAAGACCCCATCAAAAGCCTACCAACAAAGAAAAGCCCATGACCAGATGGCTTCTCAGCCAAATTCTACCAGATCTTCAAAGAAGAACTTACACCAATTCTCTTCAAATATTTCCATGAAATAGAAAAAGAGGGAAACTTTACAAACTCTTTCTTTGAAGCTAGTGTCACCCTGATACCAAAATCAGACAAGGAAAGAAAACTTGAGACCAATATCCATCATAAACATAGATGTAAAATTTCTTAATAAAATCCTGACAAATTTCATACAAAAACATGTTAAAGAGATAGCGCAACAAAATCAAATGGGGTTCATTCCAGGGATGCAAATTTGGTTCAACATATGGAAATCAATAAACATAATTCATCACATCAGTAAACTTAAAGACAAGAATCATACAATTATCTCAATAAATGCAGAAAGGGAATTTGACAAAATTCAGCATCCTCTCAAGTTCAAAACACAAGAAAAACTAGGGATAGTAGGAACATACCTTAACATTATAAAAGCTGTATATGCAAAATCCACGGCCAACATTATTCTATAAGGATAAAAATTGAGAGAATTCTTTCTAAAAACTGGAACAAGACAAGGATGTCCTCTTTCACCATTTCTATTCAATAAAGTCCTTGAAACTCTAGCCAGAGCAATTAGGTAAAAGAAATAAATTAAAGGTATACAAATAGGAAAAAAAAAGAGGTTGAACCATTCCTATTCACCAAAAACATAATTCTATATTTAGAAGGCTCAAAACACTCCACCATAAAACTTTTAGAACTCATAAATGAATTCAGCAAAGTAGCAGGACATAAAATTAATGCCCATAAATTGATTCCATTTCCATACATCAGTGATGAATCAACTGAAAGAGAAATTAGGAAAACTATCCCATTCACAAGAGTCTGAAAAAAATTAAATACTTGGGAATCAATCTAACAAAAGCTGTGAAAGACCTCTACAATGAAAACTACAGAACACTAAGGAAACTGAAGAAGACCTTAGAAAATGGAAAGATCTCTCATGGTCTTGGATAGGCAAAATGAATATTGTCAAGATAGCCATACTACCGAAAGCACTATAAGGATTTAATGCAATTCCTATTATGGTTTCAATGACATTCTTCACAGAAATAGAAAAAGCAGTCTTGAAATTCACTTGGAAAAATAAGAGGCCCAGAATAGCCAAAACAATCCTTAGCGAGAAAAGCAAAGCAGGAGGTATCACAATACCAGACCTTAAAATATACTACAGAGCTATAGTAACAAAAACGGCATGGTATTGGCACCAAAACAGACATGAAGACCAATGGTACAGAAGACACAGAGACAAACCCACATAAATATAGTTATCTTATACTAGACAGAGGTGCCATAAACATATACTGGAAAAAGGATAGCTTCTTCAACAAATAGTGCTAGGAAAACTGGGAATTCATACGTAACAAAATGAAATTAGAACCATATCTCTCACCCTGTACAAAACTCAACTCAAAGTGGATCAAGGACCTAGGCATTAGATGAGAGGCCCTGAGCCTACTAGAAGAAAAAGCAGGCCCAAATCTCCATCATGTCAGCTTAGTAACTGAATTCCTCAACAAGATTCCTAAAGCACAAGAAGTAAAATCAAGAATCAATAAATGGATGGTATCAAACTAAAAATTCTTCACAGCAATGGAAACAATCAAGAAAATGAATAGAGAGCCTATAGAATGGAGAAAAATCTTTGCCAACTCCACCTCAGATACTGCATTAATCTCCAGGATATACAAGAACTCAAACAAACTTAACACCAAAAAAATCAAAGAACCCAATAAATAAATGGGCAAAAGAACTGAACAGACACTTCACAGAAAAAGAAATACAACTGGTCAACAAATAAATGAAAAAAATGTTCAATATCACTAGCAATTAGAGAAATGCAAATTAAAACTACACTGAGATTTTATCTCACTCCATTCAGAATGGCAATTATCAAGACTACAAGTAACAATAAATGTTTAGAAAAGGGTGGGATTGCAAATTGGTGCAAACGCTATGGAAACCATTTGCTTACATGTCTCATTTTATAAAATTATAAACTTTTTGAGAAGGTTCTTTCTTTACTGTATTTTTGCTTCTCTCCACACTCATCATGCATACTTAGCACAGCACCTTTAACACAACAGAGGTTCCTCATAAAATAGAATGGAATAGAATCACCATTTGACCCAGTTATTAAAGGACTTAAATTCAGCATGTTATAGTGAAGCAGCCACATCAATATTTATAATATCTCAATTCACAACACCTAAACTATGGAGCCAACATAGGCACCCTTCAACAAATGAATGGATAAAGAAAATGTGGTATATATACACAAAGAATATCACTCAGCCATAAAGAGAAATGAAATTGTGAAACTTGAGACGATCATACTAAGCAAAATAAGTCAATCCCCGAAAACCAAAGGCCGAATGTTCTCTCTGATATGCAGATATTAACTCAAAATAAAGGGTGGGGGTCTGGGAAGAATAGAAGTACTTTGGATTAGACAAAAAGGAATAAAGGGAAGGGAGAGGAAATGGGAACAGGAAAAACAGTAGAATGCATTGGACATAACTTTCCTGTCTTTATATATGAATACACAACCAGTGTAACTACACATCATGTACAACCACAATAGTGGGATCCTAACTGGAGCAAGTTATACTTATTCTATGTATGTATAATATGTCAAAATACACTCTACTGTCATGTATATCTAGAAAGAACAAATTAAAAAATAAAAAAATAAGAGCAGCAGTAAATAAGAGAGGCTGTGATAGTATGGGCATTATAAGGGACAGCACAGGTTCTGATTAATTGCAAATGTTGGTACAAATTAGCCTAAGTATCAGGTAAGAAGTTAATTCATCAGGCTCCTTGTCAAGGATATGGACAGATCCACTCAATGTATGCCAATTTTATTTCAATCATACTTCTTGCAAGCCTCACCTTGTATTCTCGGCCATTGTGATTTCTGGAAAATGGATAAAATGCTCCCAGCTGCATCCACCGCCTGCAGAGCTCCTCAGGGGCATCCAATGCAAAGCCACATATGTCTGCACCCACCTGTAAAGACACAGTCAGCATGGAGACCTCACTTCCAGGGACCCTGCTACCAGGACCTCCCAACTGAACTAGGTTAAGACTTCCACTCAGCAGCCTGATGTAGTGTGGTCAGAACTGACTCACACTGGCTAACATAGACACAGTTACCTAAGCTTTCTATGCCTCAGTTTCCCTGTTTTATTAAAGTGGGTACAACAGCTTTTTGATAAATTGTAACTAGTAAACCTCTAAAATTATTATTCTACCACACTATTAAGACTTTTCTAAAGTCTTATTATGATCATGATTGTTATGATCACAAATTCAAAAATCTTCAGGAGCTTCTTGTTTCTCATCCTATTAGCTTGTCAAAGCCTAATTCAAATCTCCCTTTCCAGCATAATCTCCCATTCCAATTCTACACAACAATCCTAGTCACATCAAATACTCTCCCTTATACTGTTTTTTCCAGGATTTAGTTCTCAATCTCTCTGAAGCTTCTTCCATCATTAGTCAGTTTTCAAGGTTAAACTCAAGCACCATCTTTTCTGTGAAGTTTCTTTTGACTTTCTCCTCTGACTCCATCACAATCTTATCAGTGTTAGTAAATCTTTCTCAGGATCCCTCATCACATGTAACCATTTGGTTGGTCATAACCATTTGCTTACATGTATCATTTTATAAAATTATAAACTCTTTGAGAAGGTTCTTTCTTTACTGTATTTATGCTTCTCTCCACACTCATCATGCATACTTAGCACAGCACCTTTAACATAACAGAAGCTCAATAAATATGTTGAATTTAAATAAAAAATGCCAAAGCCTCTCAAGTGCTGTCAATGTTATATGTTGCTGAGAACTCCAGCATGTTCAGTTTGTGACACTGATCATCCGTAGACTGAAGGATCGGTGTACTTTTCTGAGTGTATGTTATACTTTAATAGAAAAAAAAAATGGCCCAGGAGATATCAAGCTTTCTCTCCCTAACTTCATAAATCAGTAGAGGGAAGGAAGTCCTGGTTTTAGAGCCATGTTGATGAATCACATGCACACAAGACATTAAATCCCTGGGCCACAGCAGGCAGGGAAGGGAGGTTTATGGTTTCAAAACTTTCTAGAATGGGGTTTTCTAGAGATTGAGATTCATAAAAGAGCTTGAGACAGGGACTCACCATTGGAATACCAAAAAGGTTGAACTCAAGCATGCCAGGGATAGACCACTGAAGGTCATTCCAGGTGGCTGCATTGTCTCCTAACCAATGTGCTGCAAACTTGCCAGATCCCGCAAAGGTAGAACGGGTTATAATGAGGCTTCTCTTATTAGGGAACACAGTCTTGACAGCTCTAGAAAGAGAGAGAGATTTTAGGTATCACTGTGATCTTTATTTGTCCCAGCCCAGGGGATACAGCAACATAACAAGGATATTTAAAGCAAATACCCCATTATTCTCATCTCATTCTCACCTAATAGGGCTAGAGTGGCCTTGGGGAACAGTCTGTACCATTAAGTATGTTCATATTTTGTTATATTTCATTTTGAGGTATTTGAGGACATCATTAACCCCATAATTTACAAGAATTTTAAAACCAAGTTTGAAAAACCTAGAAACTAAAGGGATATAATTTTTCTAGAAAAAAATGGTAAATTTAATTTTATATAGATGTATAATACTAATATTTCATATCATTGAGACTTCAGACATACACAAAAATGGACTTAGAAATAGTCTTTTGGAAGTTAAACTTCTTTTGAGAAGAAGGATTGTAGTAGTAGTTCTGTAATAATAAAAAATATTTAAATTATATATGCCTGTGTGTACTTTTATAACTAAATACAAGTACAAATTTTCCATATTTTTAAATTAGAAATCTATGTGTGTCCATGTAATTTAAAAGTTTTGTGAGACTAATGAATGTGATTTGGGTCTGTTTTCCTTCTGTTACTGTTATAGCAAGTCAAATAAATTTTCAATACTTTTCTTCATACAACATAAAAGTAAACAGAACACAGAAGGATGCTGAACCAAATCTAAAATCCCAAAGCACATTGATATACAAGTTAGCTAGGGCTTTGGAATTGTAGAAAAAAAAGAGCCTAAGTTTTGCTTTTGCAATGTATCAGCTGTTTGATCTTGAGTTCTTGCTTTCTTTTCTTCTAATATTCCATTCATTCAACTGTTCTTTCATTTTATATATTCCACAATTATTTGTCTGATTCCTTCTTCCCCATGTGTTAGGCAGTTTCTTCATTCATTCAATAATGATATTTATTTATTTATCATGTGGCCTTTTAACAAATACTACACATGAGTCGCCCAGCATGTAGAAGACTCATAATCTGATCATGTGTGACTTCATCACAATAATGGTCTCACTCTGCTGTGGCGATCGCCATGGAGTAGCCATACAGGTTGTGGACATCGTACTGCTTGCCCCAGTGCTGTACTGCATCCATGCAGAGACTTTTGGAGAAGAGATACCCATCCAGGACTCCTGAATCAAAAGTGTGATCAGTCAGTGAGAACCACAGATGCACATTCCTACTCTTTGACTGTCATACAACCTGTAAAGGCAGTTCCCCAGGGCAGGATTTTATTATGCTCACTCTTTAAACAATGATACTGCTTTCTCACTATCAGAAAGCTATCCCCCTGAGGTAGTTATTTTGATATATAAATAAATTTTGCAGACCCATTCGTATACGTCCACTCACCTAGGCTCTCAATTGATCAGAGGCAGGCACAAGAAACTAGAAATCTGTCAGACTGGAGGTTTAATTGGAAATTTTTAAACCAAGTTAAATGGTACAAAAATAGAATTAATGGATCAAACTAATCAATTAATTTCTGATTAGTTTCTGACTCTTCTTTACCTTGACCATATATTATAAAAATTATTTCCAATCTTGCTTTCAGTATCTATTCTCTTTTTTAAAATAATTTTTATTTTTATAAGTAAATTGTACATTACAGGAAAAATAAAAACACAAGCAAAGAACAAAGTCATCCAGTCACAAGAAGCTTAGTTGGACATGTCCCTGTAGGTTGTATGCATATACATGTATCTATTCTCTACTCTCACTGCATCATTTTAGTTCAGATCCAGTTACCTTTGCATCTTGACTATTGCAATATTTTCCTAATGATTTATGTGCTTTTGGTCTATCTACCATCTAATTTATACTGCATATTAGTACCAGATTAATACTTCTAAAACCATTTGACTATCATACTTTCATCTAACTAAGAGATAAATAGCTTCTATCACCAAAAGAATGAAGTATAAACTCTGGCTTCCCATCCAAACCCCTAGACATTTGATTCTGATCTACTCACCCTAACTTCCTAATTTTGCACCTCACTGAAATCATCAAAAGGTGGTACAATACGGGTAATGTCATTCCTTTCTCAATAAAGATTCAATGTGTTCTTGAGTCTATGCTTTCTTCAAACCATAACCAATGCAGTGATGCCAATGCTACACCCTGAGAGATAGTGCTGCTCAAAGCTCAATTAAGCTCAGGAGCAACACATTCACTGATAAAACCTCCCTTGGACAAAGTCTACTTGTCTCTCTCTGGTAAGCCCTAGATTGTGGGGTGCACAACTTGAGATTGACATATGCTAACCACCGATCTCTGGCTTCTATGCCATATTCTGTCTGGCCCTTCCCCTAGAAATGGTTTGGACTATAGCTAGACAGATTAGTTGCCCTTTTTGAATTCATTCCTCTTTAGGAAAGCATAGAGTGTTTTCATTTGCTTCCCCAGTCTTCTTGAACTTAATATTTTATCCCACATTTTCTTTCCCTGTGTACAAACTCCCTTGCCAGGTTGTTCGGACCCTTCCTTATGAATTTAAATTATTAAATAAGCATTTCCATTTTAATCAGGCTGACCACAAAGACTCACTTGGAGTGAAGGGGGGATAATTGAGGTTGTTTGTGGAACATCCTGAAACTGAACCATCAACAAAGTTGGAGACTTCATTCATATCCTTCAAGACAAAGAACAAAAACTATTAAGAGAAGCAATATTTTCCATAACAGTATATTGATGGTGACTTTTTTAAAGAATCAAAGAACTTATTCCAGATATTTCCTTTTTAAAGGGGGTATTTATGTACATGGAATTAAATAGCTGTTTCTATATTCTCTAGCCACTACAGACTTCATAGAGAAGTTTCTTAGTATCCCTTTTAAATGATATATGTTATATTTACTCAAAGTGAACAATTCTCAAATATACTAGGTAAAAATTTTTAATTTACATTATGTCATATGTATATCAACTTACACCCTCTATATATCCAAATATAACCATGTACTTTATGACAATGTTAGGGGTATATGACCTATTTTAACATCAGCTAATTTGTTTCCTTATTAAGGAAAGCTAGATTCAAAAAAATTCCTGAGGTCCCTCCCAATATAACTATGAATAAACAAAAATATAAATACATACACATATATAACAGATACATATATAGAGAGAGGGACATTATGTGCATGTGCCAAAGCTGTAAAAATTAAAGATCTGGAAAGATTATACTAAATTTTTTTATGGTAGTTGTCTTTGGTGGCTATCACTGTATAGGTTTTTTGCTTTCATCTTTTTAGTTGCCTGTACTATTTGAATTTCCTACAGTTCTTTTATAAATAGAAAAATTTTCAACTCTAGAGCTCTTTAATTTTTTTTTGGAGCGGGGGGAGCGATAACCAGGGATTGAACCAAGGGGTGCTTAACCACTGAGCCATATTCCCAGCCCTTTTTAAAATATTTTATTTAGAGACATGGTCTTGCTAAGTTGCTCTAGGAAGAACTCTTCAAATTTTGCTGAACATTGGCTGGGTTGCATTGTTGTCATTTGACATTATACTACATATTTCTCCTTACCAAGGCCTCAAGACACTTTGGCTATGATCGCTTTGCCCAACATGTCCAAATGCAAGAGCCTAAAGCAGGCAATTGAACAAATTCATGAATTTTATGATAATTTTAGTGGTATGTGACCAATAGGCTGATTTTAATATCAGCCTATTTATTTGTAAAAGGAGAACTAGATTCAAAACAATTCCTGCTTAGAATTTTGATTCTAAGCAACATGTTTTGGTAAGATTATTTTAACCATAAAATAAGGGATACTAGGAATTATTGTCATACTTGTTTTCTATTACTCCTCTTTTCCCTATGCCCCATGACTAAAAGATGTAGACATAGATTCAACTACCTGAATATTCATCACCTAAGAATTAAAGTGTTAAAAACTCACAATCCAGATTCCATCAAACTCCACTTCACTGTGGAAAAGCTCAAATTCCTTTGCCCACCAAACAGCACAGTTGGGATTGGTATAATCAGGAAACACAGTTTTACCAGGCCATACCTGCAAGAGAAAAAAGGGAAACACTGATAACAACAAGTAAATGAGTATAGAATAAAATAAAGAGCTTTATTTAGAAATTCCTAATATGATCATTGAGATGGAGGTGCCCAGACACAGGCTAGTTCAGTTAGGAAGATGAACAACTCAGAATATTGAGAATAAATGCCAGGGCCCCATTGAATTGCCACTTGAGGAAAATTTTGTTTTTTAAAAATGGTGAATCCATTGGAAAAGGGTATTGTTTAACTTGCTGATCTTCAACTATGGTTCAGCCTTCCCTACAACTTTCTCTGCTCTCAATTCTAAGAAGAGTAAATTGGGAAGTGTTCACTATAAATTTCAACTGACAGTTTATGTACTCTAATATCATTTACTTTTCTCTCTTCCTTCCCTGTCCCGTTTTTCTCAGACACTATACTCTGAAAGGGTCCTCAGAGGTATTAGAAGTGAACTGGTAAATCATGCCTTTGTGGGAAACAAGTGCAAATAAAATTTCGAGAAAAAAACAGTCAAACTTATCAAATACTACAAAGAAATTGAGTAAGAAAGCATGAAACATTTCCATTGGATTTACCACACAGAAGGTAACTAGTGCCATTTTCCAGAGCAGTGTCAATGACATGATAGAGGAAGAAGGAGACTGTGGTCAGCATTGAGAAGAGCTGAGGTGTGGAAGTGGACACTCAGTGCGTGAGCTACTGTTTAGTGGGGCCAGGCTAGGGAAGGCATGTAAGAACTAGGTTGGCTGGGAGATATTGGGGAACGAAAGGGCAAAGAAAAGTTTTTCCTCAGAATCTACAAGTTATCTTCAAATATACAAAACAACCCCCGCCCCAACACACACACACTGCCATAGCCCTCTTCCAGCCCCAGCTTCCCCATTAAGTTACCTCCCCAATGAGTGGATTCACTCCATCTGAACTATTCACCCATATCTTCATAGCAGAGCCCCTGTCATATGGGCCATAGGGATGGCTCTGGGAAGAGTTGTTGGAGATGGCTGGATCCTAAAGGGAAAAACACAGTGGAGAAACTAACTTTAAACTGAAGGCACTGAAAGGAGACTTGGAGTTGGGGACCAAGAGGAGAGTGAGTTGTAATGATCAGAATGAGTAAATCCCTGATTTCAGAGGGGAAAAAAAGGCTGTATATACCACAATGATAACAAATTTCTGTCCGTTATTGTGTAACTCCTTAACAAACTCAGGGAAGCCGTTAAAATCCACTGGGTCATACGTGAAGTCCCTCCTCTCATCCATATAATCAATATCGCCATGTTGAACATCCTGAAAGAATACAAAGTACACAATTCAGTACCTGAGCATTTCCCTGTTCAAATGGGTCATTCAAATTAAATAAATGTGTTATTTAAGATAAATGCCAACTCTGTGCTGGGCTCTAAACAGTCTTAATTAGTCCCTGGCATCTAAGTGCTTTTTTTCCCAGAGCAATTTCAAAAATGAATGACCCATTATTTCCCTAAGGCTTGACCCCACTTCTACAATCAACTTAAAGGCATCATTTATGACACATACTGAGGCTATCAAAGTAAATTTTACCCTGACTTCAAAATAAAAAGAGGAAGGAACTGTCTCTTCTTTCACTTCTCTCTCATTTTATCACACTACCAATTATGTATTACTTCTCTTCTACTTTAAGTCTTTGGTGTCATTCTTTTCTAATTCACCTGTGTGAAAATAGTGGATCCAGAATGACATTTACTCTTGCTCTAAGACACAGTTGTTTTCTCCAAGGGAGTAGTATGGGGGAGAAGAAAATTTTTCCAGAAACTTTTTGGGCTTTTCCCTTTGCATCTCTTCTGAAACCTCTTTCCCCATTCAAAGCATACAAATATTTTATTACATATATATACTGTATCTTTCTGCCCATTTAAAATGGGCAGAACTTTAAACATATATTTAACTCAGTTAATAGCTTTCAATTCCATGTCTCCATGCTCCCTTTGACATCTCACTTCACTATGCACTAGTAAGAGTCCAATACTGCCGTTCCCTAGCATCCTTAAGAAGGAAATGACTATATATACATAAGAAGAAGGACATCAAAAGTAGAGAGCCATTATAAGGGTAAAGACTTGAGCTTGAAAGTCAGTTTCTCTGGTTGTCTGATATTAAATGGGGCTTATAATCTTAAATAGCATTCTCTTTTTATAATTAAATTCTTTTATTTATATATGACAGTGGAATGCATTACAATTCTTATTACACATATAGAGCACAATTTTTCATATCTCTGGTTGTATACAAAGTATATTCACACCAATTCATGTCTTCATACTTGTACTTTGGATAATAATGTCCATCACATTCCACCATCATTTCTAATCCTATGCCACCGCCCTTCCATTCCAACCCCTCTTCCCTATCTAGAGTTTGTCTATTCATCCCATGCTCCCTCTTCCTACCCCACTATGAATCAGCCTCTTTATATTAGAGAAAACATTTGACAGTTGGTTTTTTGGGATTAGCTAATTTCACTTAGCATTATCTTCTCTAATTCCATCCATTTTCCTGCAAATGCCATGATTTTACTCTCTTTTATTGCTGAGTAATATTCCATTATGTATATATGCCACATTTTTTTATCCATTCATGTATTGAAGGGCATCTAGGTTGGTTCCACTGTTAGCTATTGTGAATCGTGCTGCTATAAACATTGATGTGGCTGTGTCCCTGTAGTATGCTGTTTTTAAGTCCTTTGGGTATATACCAAGGAAAGGGATAGCTTGGTTAAAAGATTTCCAAGAAATCGCCATACTGCTTTCCATATTGGCTGCACCAATTTGTAGTCCCACCAGCAGTGTATGAGTGTACCTTTTTTCACACATCCTCGCCAACACTTATTTTTGTTTTTCTTCAAAATAGCTGCCATTCTGACTGTAGTGAGATGAAATCTTGGAGTGGTTTTGATTTGCATTTGAGTTCTTTATATATCCTAGATATCATTGCTCTATCTGATGCATGAGGGGTAAACATTTCTTCTCAGCAAAAGAAACAATCTCTGAGGTGAATAGAGAACCTATATCTTGGGAGCAAATATTTACCCCTCACACATGAGATAGAGCACCAATATCCAGGGTATACAAAGAACTTAAATACCATTCTAACAATAAAATGAGATTTTTGAGACAACTAAAGATGGCACTGAGAATTGTACCTGCCAAAAGAATTTAATACATGGTAGCTCTCATTATTTCAGCAATTGTTCTTATGATCCTTTGCTTCAGTTCTTCCTATACACTTCTCTGTTATTCCTCCCTGAATCTTCATCCCCTCATGCAGAAAGTTGCTAAGGGATGAAGAATAAGGAGTAGTGGGGGCTGTGGCCAAAATGGAGAGTGGGTTCATCCACCCAAATGTCTGGAAGCACTCTCATCTTCGGTTTTCACCTATTGGTCATAGGCCTCTATATGTATATATTTATTTATTTATTTTTAAGTGGTATCAGGGATCAAACCCAGTGCCTCACGCATGCCAGGCAAGCACCCTACCACTGAGCCACGACCTGGCCCAGTCATAGGCTTTTTGAATCTCAATTCTTTCAAGCATTTTCTTTTATATTTTATATTTATGGACTTTTTTAGACTCAATTTAAAACTGTCTCTTGAAGCTCTGCTTCAAATACAAAATGACCACATTACATGGAAGGGCAAATTCTGCTTACTGCCAACTCAATAGCAGTCAGAATACGAATGCAGAAACAGATGGTGCAGAAACCCATCATATTTAATTACGTAGTGTCAGTTGTGTCTTGATCTGGCTATGTGGTCTCGGTCAAGCTATTCCCACCCCCAGCTTAGCCTCAGTTTCTTATCTATGAAAAAAAGATGCTAATCTAGATAACTCAGTGCTGCATCCAGGATATCTTCCCTTTTGTCTAAGTCTTTGGGTTCTGAAATTACTACCCTTCTTCAATTTTTCCTTAAAATATATATGTAAAGCATATTAATCAGCAAGGCATGGGGGATGATGAATCTGCATCATTCATTACCTGACCATAGAGATAAGAATCAAGCTTATACCAGAATCTTAGAGAAACTTCTGAAGACACAATATCATTCTTATGGTCAGTCCCTGCCATGAAACTTTTGAATCAAAACAGTCCAAGAAAGAACATATCTATGGTTAAAAAAAAAATCTATACTGAGAAGTATTAAAATATTATAACCCAAGATAGAGAATTAATTTAAGAACTAAAATTAAAACACATCATGTAAGCTGTAGTCAGTGCATATGTATGAGAAAATTTTTCTGATAAAACTCCTAACCCATAATGGTAGTCTCTAAGTACTCCTCCCACTCAAAAAAAACAAAAACAAAACAAAACAAAAAAACTAGGTCTCCTTGAAAAACTGGTTGTCCAACAAAAAGTCTAGTATTCTAAATATATAATAATCTTTTTATTACAAAAAAAGCCCTAAAACTTCAGGGAGAGAAAGTATGAAGAGCTGTTCTTATTCATTCCTCCAGGGAATTTCTTGATTTTTGGAGAATCACTTAAAACCTCACTTACATAAGGGAGTTGTGCTGCCCGGTTTCTGTTCCAGACTTCTTTCATGTTTTCTAGGGTTCCATACTCATACCTGCTGAGGTGGAATCCAAGTGCCCAGTATGAAGGTAGAGCTGGCCGTCCAATAAGCTGAATGAAATATGAAAGATGTAGGTTAGCAATATTCTTACATATTAAAATTTTGTCAGAGCATTGGTTTGTTCTTTTGTTTCCTGAGACAGGGTCACACTACATTGCTCGGGTTAGCCCTGAACTCTTGGTTTCAAGCAATTCTCCTGCTTGAGCCTCCTGAGTATCTAGGACTACAGGTGAGTGACCACCTGACTCTAGGCATTAGTTCTGAGGCACAAAACATACCCAATTTTCCAATGCACTGATTTCATTTCTGTCAGCATATTAGTATATTTTTCTACCCCCTTTAAAAATCATTAAGGGACAGGCCATGTTTTGGGCATCTTTATATTTTCTCCTTTTTATAACCTAAAAATTATATAATCCAAATTAGCATATAAACTTTAAAGTCTCAAATTTGTTCTTTAATGAAATCTGCTTTTTGTTATTACAAATTCATGATAGTAGATTTCTATGGTCACACTTGCATATTAAATTTACTTTTCTTGAATACTTGCAATGTAGGCTTCCTGTCACAGTCACAGCATCATAAGTTTACCTCTAGATATTCTTGAACAACTTGCTCTGGTGTGTTTCCCAGGAACACATAGAAGTCAAGAATGCCCCCAATGGTACGGTAAGTGATTGCTGGGGCAGGCTGGAGGGTGACCTCTAAAATGATTAGAAAAGAAGAAATAAAAATTAGAATTTGTTCAAAATTTAGACATGAGTATCACTAAGGATCTCAATTTTACTATAGTGATCTTAATGCCTCACATTTTGCAAACAAAGGGCCATACTCTTTTTCTGAAAGTCCACCTCCACATGGCATGGGAGTCAAAGCTTTTGTTCCCTGACAGACTTTAATAAGAGGTGACTTAGTGTCTTACCTCCTTGTGCTAAGACCCAGGCTCTGATGAAAAAGTAACCAGGTCTCGGTCAAGCTATTCCCCTCTAGCTTAGCCTCAGTTTCTTATCTATGAAAAAAAGGATGCTAATCTAGATAACTCAGGGCTGCATCCAGGATATCTTCCCTTTTTTCTAAATCTTTGGGGTCTGAAATTACTACCCTTCTTCAATTTTTCCTTAAAATATATATATATATATATAAAGCATATTAATCAGCAAGGCATGGGGGATGATGAATCTACATCACTCATTACCTGACCATAGAGAATAAGCCATTGGAGCATAATAATTATTTGGGACTGAAGGTATTTGCTACTGAGATTCCTGATCTGCCTAAAAGCATCACCTCCAAAAGAACTTAATTGTCATAAATTCCCTTCCTAGGAGCAGCTCTAATTTTCTTTGAAACAATAAGCACCAATAGACATTGTCATAAAACAATTACATCTCCCATTGATTTCCCCCAAGGGCCTATTTGTCTTTCAAACAGTCACTCACTTCTGAATAAATATCTTTTTTCCCTTCCCTTACAAGTTGGTAGATAAGCACCAAGATCTAAACATCCTTTTCAGTTACTCATCACTAAGCACTCCTATATGCAAGCACTTGTAAATAAACTGCCTCTTCCTTGGTGATCTGTCTCAGCAGAATTAAATCTGGGAATTAAAATCTAAGAATTAAATCTAAGAGGGTAGAAGGAAAATTTCCCCTTTCTGAATTTCACAACCACATGTTATCCTAACCCATATTCCATCTTTATGGTAAGAATATAACCCAGATAGACATACTGAGGTACTAACTTCAGTGAATCTCATATCAAACAAGATTCAAGCTGAAAAAAGTCAGATTACATCATAAATTCAAAATCCTTTTAAGCACCTATCACCATTCTTAGAAATCTGCTTTTTTGCCTTGGTTTCTATGTAGGGACAAAAGACCTCAAGCTCTACTGACATACTCTGGTTGCAGGAATAACACAGGCAGAATACCTAGGATCTTGTGGCTTCGCTAAGTCTGACTTGGTTTGTTTTCTGATTCCTTCAACTACCTAAAACTGCAGAGTCCTTGTGTTCTTTCAACCTATTCTTAGGCTATCAGGTTTTCTAGAATCATTTTACATCACTTAGAGTGCTTCTCAAACAAACTGTGGTGAAGGATAAGATATTTTTTGAAAATTTAATTTTCACTTCACTGCAAACTGATACTTCTGTAAAAGAACATGAAAATGAATTATTATGCAAAAAGCTCATTCATGCACTTGGATGCTACAGCAGTACTTCCTATTATTTTCTTTACTGATCTTACTGTAGGATCTGAAACAGCTTGTGAGCAATCTACAGACCACACTTTGAGTAGCATTAATATAATCCAATGGTCTTCAATTAAGAAGAGGGTAGAGATCAATATCCTATGTCCATCTTCAACCCTGGGAGATATTGATACCTCTCCTCTTACCCTTCAGTGATTCTACTGGAGCTGCCACTGGAGTCTACTAAATGTAAATTTAAAGAGGAAGAAGAACCAATTTTTAGAAATTGTCTCAAAGTAAAATTATAAGGAAGTAACCCTTAGCTATCTCAACTCTATAACAGAACCCTTAGCTATCTTAACTCTATAACAGAAAATAATCCACTGGAGGCAACCAGATTCAGGGAAGTGAGAAGCTAGGAGAATAATCCCTTATACATGGCTACTATGTGGTCAATAGGTCAATGAGATAAAGACAGAACAACTAGAGAACATAAGGCCCTAAGCAATAGCTCAATCACTCTTAAAGGGACCCATTCCTTTTATCATAGTGCTGTAAGAAAAGGACTTAAAAACTGTTCTTCTGTATGTTTGCTTTTTCATGACTATCCCTTTAGTCCTTTACCCATGGCATTGCTGTTCATCAGAAACACCCCAAAGGATAATCCACTAGCATCTTCAAGGCACAGGAAAAATGTCTGAGCACCATACAAGTTATTTCCATCCTGCAGAAAGAGAATTAAAATCCAAAATTTACTACCAAGTAGTCTAAACATCACATTGCTGGATTAGCTTAGAAAAATCAGTCTTAATCATGTGAGGACACTCATGGCTAATGAAGATGCAAATAAATTCTAAAATATAGGATCTCTATTTGGTTGATGTTTTTCAGGTGAACTAGTTTTCTTATGCAATGAGCCAACTATGAGCACTCATTTAATAAGTATGTGCTGGTTGTGATTACCTGTTAGGTGAAAGAATTCTGAAGCTATCATTCCAAACAACTCTCCTTTCAAAGAAGCTTACCTTGACCTGACTTAACCTCATCTGCAAAAGTCCTACAAGTCTTTATATGAATCAGCAACTAGATGGAGCTCTAATCTAGACTAGTTTTCTAGATTCCAGAAGAGGAGGTATCAAGCCAGACTCCCTAGGGAAACCCTAGGATGGAAGTAGACATTTCTATACTTTTTAATTTCGCCAGATGGTTGCCATGTGTAGTCAGTTATAAGAATCATTGCTCTAGAACAGTGTTTCTTAAAGTTTGGTGGACATATGACTTACACAGGCACCTTAATTACGAAGGGATTCTAATTCACTAGATGGCGGGAGGGACTGAGAGCCCATATCTCTCACGTGGTGCTGCCTGTGCTTCACTCTTTGAGTGGCAAAGATCTAAGGCTCCATAATAAGTGATCATCACCAGCTGTCCTGACGCCACTCTTTTCTGCTTTTGTGATGGGTATTTGGTAGCCATGAGCATGGATTTTAGGTGAAACATAGTACAGACTAGATTCTTTATCTATTAAGTGCAAATTGTTTTACTTTGGCTATTGAACTGGCTTCTCTGAATCTCATTTTTGTCTGTTAAATAAGTAAATTATTGTTATTTTTCTGAATTATTTTGATATATATATATAAATAATATATAAAATAACTGCTTAATAAATTATTGCTGGGATCTCCTTTCATCCAGGCTTCTTAGTTCATACCCTAACAAAGTTCTGTTTACTCAGCCAAGTCCTGAACCATAGAGTATTTCTAAGATGAGAAAACAATGCTGCTTCAAGTTTTAACAATCAAAAAAAAAACAAATGAAAATAAAATTTAAAAATAGTAGCAACAATTAATGATTTGACCCCTATGCCAATTATTCTTTTCACAAAAAAATAATTGATACATTGCTTTGGCTGGGACTTTATCCTACTTTTCTGACAAGGGTGGTAAGTCAGTGATTTTTTAAAGGTCAGCCTAAAATTAGGCACATCATAATCAACTATTATTCAGACTACAGCTTTTAATGACATTTTGTCCCCAACTGGTTAATTCAAAGGGAAAAATATAATGTAAAGTAGTTGGCAGTTACTGAGCACTTCCTCTGGGACAGACATTCTTCTAGATACTTTATATGTTTTGATTCATTTAATCCTCATGACAACCCTATGAGATAAATACATTACCTTCATTTTATAGACGAGGAACTGAAGACACAGAGAAATAAATAACTTGCCCAGAACCACATAATAGTAAGTACCAGAGCCAGAATTCAAGCCCAGAATCTTACACTGTACTTCTAGAAGTGACCTTCAAGTATGAGGCTACAATACTCAATGAAAAGAGCCCATCCTGAAAGCTTACCTTATTGGGGGTTGTGTCCCTCGTAAATATGGGCCAGGTCTTCCAATTCATGTCATGCCGGTATTGTTGGTGCACATGTTCTCCCAGACCATACACATTAGCACTAGGCAGGCGGATGGAGAGCTGCAGGAACTGATCCGCAAACAGGAGGGGCCCGATGCTTGAGTCAAACCTAGACACAGGTGGAAAACACGGGAATGGGTTGGGCAAGTGCAGTGGAGAGAACATAACTGCTAAAAAAGTGGTTTTTAGATCTCTATTTAATCAGTCCCATTTGCCCCGTGTGATGTTTTACCATGGATGCTAAGACATCTAGATTCCTTTAGGGCAGTTACAATGTGGCACACTTCTCATATTTGCCCCCCAGATACCCGATCTCATGACCAGAACACTATATTTTATGATCACAGATTAGTAAATATTTACCGGTGAGCAGATGGTTAGATAGATCAGGAAAGGAAGGGAAAAATGCAGAGGGGGAAAACGTGCTGGTGCAAACAGAAGGGAGAAAATATATATATACATTTGGAGGCAGAGTCCATTCACAATTGTGGGCTCACAACCTTCAAGAATATTATTGAAGTGCACCTTCCCCCAGCCCACACACCTCCCTTCATCATCTTCCCTAGATAGGTGTTCAAAACTTACAGAACACGATTGTTGCTTCTTCTGGTCACTTTGATGCTAAATGGCTGTTTAGAGACCTCAACTTCATAGTTCAAGGAAGCAGCAGCATTTTTATTAAAGGGTTGTACATGTTCATGGGGCACTTCATACCTGTCCTTGGTTTGGTCAGTCAACTATACAGAGAGATGAATAGAAAGAAAGCCAAAAATCAAAACCTTTCTGATTTTCCAAAATATAATTATCCCTACCAACACCAATGCTTCCCAGGAACTGGCATTTTGCCTAAGAATGTATTCATTACATTACCAACTTCAAATGATTAACTATTGAGCATGAGTTAGGCTTGTATAGTGCAAGTCTGCAGAGATGGCTCATCGCTAGAAAATTCAAAGCTGTGATAATTCTGATTCTTTTTTCTTATTTTGTTTTGGTTTGATTTTGGCTACTACATTTCACATGGTATCTAGGGCAAATAAATGAAAGTCAAAAGTGCACCAATGAACTCTGTAATACTTATTTAGGAAATTATCACATAGAAGGAAGACTATAGATGACTTCAATATACAAGTACTAAATAATAATGACAACAGAGAAAAGTACCTACATTAGCAAAATTTTCTACCTAGTCAAAACTATAGTCATAAGGTGGGGAAAAAAGAGCCTCTTAAAGATTTTTTTTAAAGTAAACAAACTATAACCTTAAAGTGGAAACGGTTGGATGTCTGGTATTCGGCTGTGAGAAGAACGTTGTCAACATCATTTCCAAATGGGGATGAAGAAGGCAGAGTTTTCAACTGGGCTGTGAATCCTAACATGTAGGAGAGAAAAGGTTTTCATAGCTGACATTATACATTTGCAAATAACAGCCAAATAAAAATTAAGCTTAAGGTAAGGGACTGATTAAAATGTTTTATTTGCCAAAGAAGAAAAAAGGCAAAGGTATTCATACATACATACTATCTTAGGTCAGATCCCAAAGTTAAGAACTATTATTAACTTGTACAAAAACCTATGCCTCTCTTCTACAAAATATGATTGAAACCCCCCAAGGGTTTAATTCTTATTCTAACAGACTCATTCTGTATTGATCAGATACTCTTTCTTTACTTTTCAGCATATATTCATTATTCCTTCTCAGTTATTTTCATATTCCATTATAGGTGATCATGTACATTAAAGTCATCTCCCTAATTGAACAGAAAATCAGGTGACAGCTGAGGCCTTATAGAAAAGCCCATCAGACCAAGAGCATCTGGAAGAGGGATAGGCCTTATCCTTCATGCTAGGAGCGTGCCCAGAGTAGTCACCACTGTTACCCCCACAATGTTCATGGTGATGATCTTCATTTTAGGGTTTGGAGGAATAAGAGGGCATGATCAGCCCATGAGCACTGACATTGACTAGGTAACTTTTGTAACATATTTATAAAATTGTAAATCATTTCATTTTGTAAAAAATAAGACTAGAGTTGAAATTAATCTCAAAGCTGAGTTAAAATTGCCCACTTTAAAAGTGATAAACTTGAGAACCAAAAAGATTATGACAATTACACAAGTTCATAAAGGTACATCAAGGTGAAGCTAGAATAGAACACGGTTTCTTGACTCACAAGACAGAGGGTGATAGCTGTTTGGTGTCAAAATAAGTCTAATTCTTGAAAAGAGCAGTGCCACCTTCTGTCACATGTGGTGGTGTGGCAGCACAGCATTCCCCTGTGTGCTGCCACAGGGCTCCTCTGGGAAATACAAAGCCAGCCTTCAGAAGGTCTGGAGCTGCTGCCTCTTACCTGCATTTGTGTTTACAGGATCCCCCTGCACTTGGTAGCCATGATTCTTAGAATAGTAGCACCAAGGAATACCTATGGTTCCCTGAGCTTCCCAACAGCAGCCACGCAGGTCACATGTAGCCTGAAACAAGAGATGAGTCAAAATAACTCCATTTAGTTGTAGAACACTATATTTCAGAAAATGTAAATCACCTAATTTGGGGTTAGGACATCAATAAATTCATTTTACAAATAAGGAAACTAATCATTAGAGAACTTATGTATGTTATATCCCCAGTAGCTTCTATTCACAAGGAATTTTTCCTTGTGAAAGAGTATAGGAAGCACAATGCATTCCATGTCTTTCATCACATTAAAATTGATAAATATTTTTAAAATTCTAAAGTATAATATTGTTTTGTCACCAGTAATCTAAAATTACAAACACTTCATTTATATTAGCTTTGACCTTTAAAATCAAAAATACTCTGCAATGAATTTTACTCAGAAAACTTCAATCAAACAAAATTTGCATTGACTTCTAAATGTATATGTTGCATATTTGTGTGCATTCCACACATGTGACATATCTATGGTCTCTTGTCTCCTACCAAGGCAGAAAGTAATCTTTCCTTACACTCAAATAGATCCTAATTCTTCCTTTAAAAAAGTGCCTGCCTTATGCCACAATTAATGACTAAGTCAAGTGGAGAGTAAAATGAATATAATCTCTTTCTCACACCAACTAATTTTGGGAAAGAAGCAAATGTAATTACAAGAAAAAAGCACATTATAGAAATCTCTAGTCTTCTATGTGGGATGATCTAGGGACTTGGAGCTAATAGAAAATAACGGGATTCACTTCATAGAAGAGATCACAGAAAGATTGTGACTTCTGTCTTGTTTTCTCCCTTTCACTTTCTTTGTTGGAATACTCAACTCTGGAAGGAGTCATCATATAATAAAAAAGGCCCACATGGCAAAGAACTGAGGTTCTCAGTTCAACAACCCCCAAGAAGCTAGCTCTTGACAACAATCACATGAGCAACCTTGTCAAAGATCATCATAATTCCAGAAGAGTCCTTGATTGCAGTCTTCTAAGAGACTCAGAGACAGAGGCACCTGGCTAAACCAAACCTAGATTTTCAATTACAGAAACTACAAGAAAATCAGGCTTATTATGTTAAGTCATTAAGTTTGGGTATAATTTATTACACAATAGTAGCTAACTCGTACATCCTACCATATCATTTACAGATCAAGATCCCAAGGCCCAGAGGGTAAAGGTTCACAGATATGAAATAACCTACCAGAAAGTACTTGGCTATTGAGAAGACAAGACCAAAACTAAATTTCTCCCTGTCCTTTTCCTTTTTTTTTTTTTCTGAATTCTGGGTTGAATACCACTACACACACCTTTAAGAGGATAGAGCAATGTTTTAAAAATGATAAGGGAAAAAACAGTTATGTTGAGCTATTTGAGCAATTATGTTTAATCAAACACTAACTTTTACATTAATAGCAATTTCAGGTTGTGTATCCCTTATCTGAAATGCTTGGGACCAGAAATGGTTTGAATTTCAGATTTTCAAATTTTGGAATATTTGCATACACATAATGACATATTTTCAGGATGGAATCCAAGTCTAAACACAAAATTCATTCATTTTTCATGTATACCTTACAAAATACATAGCCTGAAGATAGTTTTATACAATTTTGAAAATAATTTTGTGCATGAAACAAGGTTCCATAATGTAGAATTTTTCACTTGTGGTATCACGTTGGAGCTCAAAAAAATTTTGATTTTGGAGCATTTGGGGTTTTTAGATTTCTGCATTAGGGATGTTCAATTTGTATTAAGGGTCAAAAAAATGGTCTGTTTGTGACTTATCTTGCTGTAAGATCAGTTTTCACTATGAACTAATCAGCAGTTATGATTTTGTTCCTTCCTTTCAAAGCACATTTAGATGCAAAGTCATTATACAGAAAAAGAAAAGGACACTGAGAGTAGTGTTAAGCAGAATGGCTTTTTGCACACTCCCCAGAGCTTAATACTTTTTCATTGAACTGAAAAGGGCAAAGAGCAAAGTGGTCAAAGCAGTAAGGAGAGTAAACAGCCTCTCTTGGCCAACTCAAAAACACCAGCTCCTGCCATTAAACACAGCAATTAGGGGAAGCAGGAGAAGCACAGCAATATCCATAGGACTTGTAAAACCTAAGAAAACGGTTTTAGAGGGAAGCTGTGAGAATGATGACATGAATAAGATGAATGCAAATTAGACCCAAGATATAAAATGCCCCTTTAGTTGGGTATGAGAATTAAAATTTAACAGGTACTGCCAAAACAATATAGAATGTGTAACTACCAATACAGTACTGAGGAGGAAATGAGGATGGGGGCAGAAATCCTCTGTTCAGACAATAAGGAAAGAATACACCTGCTTTTGAAGACTCCAGGGCAGGAAGTAGGACATAAAAAAAAAAAAGACCAAATGGAAAGCATAAAACCTAAGAGGGAAAGCCATGTCAATTATCACATGGTTTAAATACTTTTGAAACAAAGATAATCAGATTACATTTAAATAACTAAATTTAGATAAAAGTTTTTTATAGGTGCTATATCCAAAACTTAGGTTTGAAAAAGCACTGGAAGTAAAAGGGGATCACACATATAAAAAGCATGCTAAGTAACAAATTGGCATTAATAGCAGATAGATATTGAGTTAATATTCATTGTTAGGGAGACAGAGTCATGGCATGATTTCAATCCACCAGGATCATCTCACACCTCAAATTTGATATGTACTAACAATAAAAAATTCAAAAAATATATAGAAAAATATTTCAAACTCATAAGGTAAAACTGGGGGAGATAGCACATAATAGAATATCTTTATGGTACTGCCCTCAGTAACTGATAGACAAAGAAGACCAAAAATGTAGATATTTCACTTTTTATATAATAGTCAGCCCCCTATATCCATGGGTTCCATACCCAAGGATTTAACAAACATCAGATTAAAAGTATTTTTTAATTGTGCCTGAAATGTGTAGGCTTTTTTTCTTATAATTACTCCCTAAACAACACAGTATAACAACTCTTTATATAACATTTACACTGCATTAAGGTATTGTAAATAGTCTAGAAATGATTTATAATATATAGGAGGATGTGCATATTATACCCATTTTAAATAAGGGACTTCAGCTCTTGTACATTTTTATCCACTGGGGGTTCTGCATGATGGTATACAGGCTCTTGCATCAACACAAAGATCAGATGGAAAGAAACCAGATCCTGAAGTCACTGTTAAAAATCCAATCAACCCTCCTTGACATTTAAAAGAGAGAAGAAATAAAAGGAGCAAGTATTTTACACCCAAAGTCCCCAGAACCACAAAAGAAATGAAAAGTAGACAGAAAAGAAAATCCATGTTCATAAATGCAAAGCCTAAATGAAAAAAAGCATATGCAACATTAATAGAAATCAGCAAGATTAAATAATGACAAAGTTTCTACCAGAAATAAAGAACTTTAATATTAGAAAACCAACTTGTGTAATTCATCATCATAAATCATCAAATGAAGTATGTCATATAGTCCTTTAAATTCATCAGCTATTCATGATAAAATTCTTAGCAAACTAGGATTAAAAAGTCACTTCATTCATTTGATAATAGGAATCTACAAAAAAACCTATAATAATTATCATAATAAATGGTGACATGTTAAAAGCATTCCTTTCCAAATCAGGGGGGAAAAAAAGCCTACATGGCCCATATGTTTTAGTGCTTGCAGTTTAAAAATACATCAGAGGTCCTAACAACACAAGGGACAAGAAGAAAAGAGTATATAAGACTGAACAGGATGACATCAAGTCATCATTATTTGAGATTTAACATTGTCCAGGAAGAGATCCAAGAAAATTTGAAGGACAAATTTAGAATAAATAATTCAATTATTGTTATATTGCATCCTTTATTTTCTTTTTAAATTTGAAACTTCTTCCTTTTCACCTGTAGGCATTTAATCCCACTAGAATACATAGATAGCAAATCACAAAACCACAAAGCCTGAGGAGCTTCATTTTCTCAAAATAAAACACTTCATCAAAACGTCATCAAAGTAGATGTTTGCAACATATGTAATATAAATAAGACTTAGAAAAAATATGAATGAACAAATAAAAAAACTTGTACACATCAAAAAGATAAACATTTCAATACATAATTAAGAACAAAGAAAAAATTCACAGAAATAACTGAAAGATGTTCACCCATTCAGGAAAATTATCACTAAGGTCACAAAGGGATACTATTTAATAACCTTAAAGTGTCGAAGTTTAAAAAGACTGTCAATTCCAATGTTCTTAGGAATGCAGAGACTGTAGTAAGACGGTAAATTATAGTCACTTTAGAGATTAATTTGAAAATATCTAGTACACTTGAAGCAATATACCCCAAATCAGACACATGTAAGTAAAAATTTTTACAGAACTAGTCATAATATCATCGTTACAACCATAGCACATTAGAGAAAAACTAATTGCTTTTATCCAAAGAAAGGATGATTTTGATACACTGTTTCACAGTGAACACAAATGAACTAAAGAGATACATATCAATTTGGATAAATCTTACAATGCTAAGTGAAAAAGATTGCAAAGCATGCATTTTTGTTTAGAAATTGAGTATACCTACTGCTTATAAGTATATCTTTTAAATAGTGATGGTACAAAGGAATCATGATGGATTTCAACTTTGGAATGTGGTCACCTCTGCAGAGGGAGCTGGGAAGGGAGCTGGATACAGCAAGGGAATACAGGGGAGTTCATCTTTGCTGGTTCTATTTTATCTCTTAACCTGGATTATAGTTCTACATTCTTGGATATCTTAAGTTATTTATTACTTCAAAGGAGTTCAGTGCTAATAGAGCACTGAGAAAAACAATTATCTATTTTCTTGACCTCCTTCCTTTTCTGTGAGTCCCAACTTATTTTCCAACCTTCCATATACTGGATTACCAAAAAAACTATAAAAATCATGCTAATAAAATGAAAAGACAGACTAAAAACACCATATTTTCACCAAAATATCTTCGAACATAATAGCATAGAGAAATGATGTTAAATGTACTTTCCCTTTGTGGCAGAAACATCTTACTCTGGAACTCTGATCTTGTTAATTCAAACTCAGAAACTTTACAACTATAAAAACTTAATTTGGCTTTTAGGAATTGCAGTTCAGGAAGCACAGATTCAGATAGCTATGAATCTGTGTTTGAGGAAGACAGGAAAGGTGGGAACTTATGTGAGCAAGCAGTATCATTTTATTAAAAAACTGTAAAAATCTCTTGGTGTGGGGGTGTTTCTGTTGGAGTTGAGAACAGGGGTTAAGTGATTGACAGAACACTAAGAAAAGAATATATATGAAATTAAAAAATAAAATAAAAAAAGAATATATATGAGTAAAAATGTCCATAAAACTGGAGCCTGATAATCTCTTGATATGCATATTGAGTTGCTGGGCACAATGTAATTATCTGATCCTTGTGCCTACAGTCAAAGGCTGAAAGTGACTGAAATTTATCACAACTAGAATCCTGTGGAAGTCCAGCTTCCTTAAGGCTCCACTCCACTTTGAAAAGCTCTTTCAATATTGTGTTTTCTTTATTTTCACACCCTCTGCTACTCCACCCCACTCTGATCTGTATTTTCAGTAGTTTACCAATCTTTACAGTTATTAAGGCCTATTCTGAGCCAAATAAGCATTCCTCTGTAGCTATATAAAATAGCTGCGAGGGGCTGGGGATGTGGCTCAAGCGTAGTGCGCTCGCCTGGCATGCGTGCGGCCTGGGTTCGATCCTCAGCACCACATACAAAAACAAAGATGTTGTGTCCGCTGAAAACTAAAAAATAAATATTAAAATTCTCTCTCTCTGTCTCTCTCTCTCTCTCTCTAAAAAAAATGGCTGCGAGTTCTCTTCCCATCAAGAGGGGGTACCTGCACCCCTTCTTATTAAATGTGGGCTGGCCTGTGACTGATTTAATCAACTTAGTACAGAAAAAGTGATGCTAAACTGCTTCTGGGCTTTTACTTCAAGAAGGCTGGCAGCTCTCTCCTTCCTTGTAGCCCTCAGCTATCATGTAAGAAGTTCACTGCCAGGCTGGAGAGACCAACAGGAGAGATTTCAGACTATGTCGAAGGGTAGAGGAGCCTGTGGTCCCCCTTATAGCCAAGGAGCCAACCGTGTGGATGAAACCATCTTGAAAACATCCCAACTAGATCAGCCACCAACTGAAACAACCAAGTAATCCTAGTCAATGCCTCTTATGAGAATTATACTGCCAAAACCTGCCAAGTCTCTGACCTATAAAATTGTGGGACATAATCAATTGATTGTTTTTTTAAGTCACTAAGTGTGGAGTAGTTTGTTTCTCAGAAGTTAAAAAAAATAGAGAGACTCTTCTGTAAGAAACAGAGGACTTAGAGCAATTTTCATGAAGCTGGTGCTATGGTTTGAATGTGTCCCCTCCAAAATGCAGGAGTTGCCAAGGCAATGATACTAAGAGGTGGGGCCACTAAGAAGTGGTAAGGCCTCCAGGGCTCCTCCCCTGTGAATGGGATTAGGGGCCCTTATACAGGTGGACCCCTCCTGCCTTCTTCCCTGTGAGGATGCAGCAAGACTTAAACAAATATGTCACTCTGTCCTCTCCATGGTTTAGACTTTCACGTGTCCCAAATTAGAATATGATCAATCTCCAGAGAACATTTCCCAAGACCTTAGAGGTCACTAAATTCTAAAATCTTTTTTAATCACAGAACTCAGTACAGTGTTTAGTAGTCATTTTCTTAAGGAACAATTTATCTGAGCACACATTGTCTCAATCACTGATACACATTTGACAGTATGCAAGGAAATGTGATAGGAATCAAGTAATAGATATTTCAGCAGCAAAGCCAAGATAAAAACCTGGTACTCTGGTTTTCATACCATGCTCTTACTCAATGTCTACACTAGCAACAACTAGCAAATCATAAACATAAGTCTATTTGTGGGATTTTATAGCTCACTGCTTTTCCTAGCACCAGTTAATGGCTCTTAACTGATGATATGTAAACACAAAGTAATTTTAAGGGTGGAGACTCATAATGATCTTGGCAAAATGCAACATCTTTACTAGTATATCATAAAACTGAATCCTTTAAATACATTGATAAGAAACTGGAATGGGGAAAAAGAAACTATAAGCCAAATAAAAAATTGATAAGTAGTTAGAAAGTGTTTACTACAAAAAGATAATAAAGTTTCTGAGCAAGAAAATATGTTAACCTTACCTCTCAAATATCATGGTAATAAATATTACCATTATTGTCTATGGAAAATGCTTAATTGCAAAATGCTTTCAGCATTTTGTAATGGTTACTTAGGGCACACAGGTTTATTGTAAGCATGTAAACCTGGACTCCCATGTTTTCACAATACATTCTAAACTTAAAAAATCAAAGTGCTTAAAATTATTATCTACCATCTCCTTCCTGAGATAGGTATCTGGCATTCAGCTAAATGTTTCTGCTTTCTTCCATCAATGCAATCTTTTAACTCAGAGTTCTGAAATTAGAGATGAAAGATCAAGGATGATCTTTCAAAGTGATTGGCACTTTCAAAACTAATAGATTTAAAATCATTGTAGAAACCTGTGTCTAAAATCTTCATGGGTGTGTGTTCTAAGTGAAGTTATAGAGGCCTAGAAAAGGATAAAGAGAACCTTAGAGGACAAAACAAAGTATTTGAACTTGACCCAGTATGCAGAATGAACTTCTATAAGTACAGGAGTTTTGGGTAGAAATGCAATCAAAGTAGAATGTTAAAGAGAACAGTTTTAATCATGTTTAATCAAAATGGAATAAATGAAATGGAATTCAGAGAGATGCTAGGAGGCTACTGGAATACGATGATCTAATAATGTGTTGAGAATGAAAATGAAGTACTTATTCTGGAAAATATTATTGAAGGGCCGTTTTGAAATACTGGTCAGAGGGATAACATAAGTCTATTTGTGGGATTTTACAGCTCACTGCTTTTCCTAACACCAGTTAGCAATTGAAGGGAAGAGCTAAGCAAAAGTTCTGTTGATTCTGACTCAAAGACCAGAAGCATAACAGAACTACTAACAGAACCCTTACAGTAGAAAAGGAAAACCAAATAATGAATTCAGGTGTGATAGAAAGGCATCCAGTGATAATGCCCTCTAACCAGCTGCCAGCCCAGAGCTAAAGATCAGGACTAGATCTAGATAACTGGATGAGCTTTTCTTCTGAGACACATGAAAAGGACCCCTGGAGTGCATTCACACACATACACACACACATACACACACACACACAAATGAGTGCTTGCCAAGCACGTGTGAGACATTGGGTTCAATCCTCAGCACCACATAAAAATAAACAAATAAAGACATGCTGTCCACTACAACTACAAGAATTCAAAAAAAAAAATGAAGAAGAAGGTAGGCTGCAAAACACCAAGTGTTTAAATATGGGGGGAGGTATCGTGATTTTTGACTGAGGTCTCATTTCTCACTGTCTTCACTCACTCACCTTTACCTGAGATAAATAAGATGACTATTTTGATGTGTTTACCTCTCATATCATACCCCCCTCTACCTCACCCCATTCTCCCAAGAAGATTAATCCACTAGTGGAGGTTTATCCTCTAATAGGAAAGAAAAAATATATTTTAATATAAAAGCCCCTTAGAGAAACCAAAAATGTAACTCCCTAGAACTTCACAGATTACTGCAGTCCACTAAGAATGGGATGGCTATGGAGATGAGTGTGGGAGTGCCATACAGATGCATTCTGTATCTGACACACATCTGACACATCATATCAGTGGACTTCATTCAAAAGGCTGCACTTGGTTTTCATTCAGATATCATTTTTATTCTCAAAGTAAAAAGTAACTGACAGGGAGTGTGCCAAGTTTATTATGATAATCAGGTGCCCTTCAGTCAGTGATCAAGAAATACTAACATAAATGCCCACGTGCTGCATTATCTTCGCCCTTGTATTAATTGCCGTCTTCCTTCCAAAGCATAGCTCTTGAAACTTTGTCCTTATTTTAAATCATGTTTAATGTAGGTGTATGACTTTTATTATAGACTCGATAACACTTTGGAATTCAGAAAGAAGGGAAATAGACAGAGGGTAAGAACAAATGCAGTGACGGAATCAAAGAGAACTAATCATCAGTACTCTTGCCAGATGAAATGTAAATGTATTTCTAGTAAGTTTCAAATCTCACAAGTGACATTCTTATCTAAAATCTTATTTGTTGTTTTTCTGAAATTCAAATTTAACTGAGCTACATGTACATTTATTTGAATCTGGCAATCCAAGGGAATTTTCCAGCTCTTCCTCTCCTGAAGCTATAAAGTCACACAAACACGAATATAGAGTTAATATACCTGAGACTCTGAGACAAGCCACAAAAAGTTCAAAAAAAAAAAAACAACCATTCAGTGGTATATATTCTTAAATTTAAAAATCCAAGAGTCAAACCTTTGTTGGTGGCTGGTCAGGGATGCAGTTTATCCGTTCAGATTCAGTTACCACTGGGCATTCAGTAGAATTAGGGGTGATACTTGTGGTCCCAGGATCTGGGGCTATCCCAAAAGCAAACATAAAATGACCATCACACAGACATAGCAGTATCACAAACATTCAAGCATTCAAAGGCCTCGCTGTTCCCAATACTTGCAATCGTATTCATTCCACTACTGACTGGACTTACTCTGGTATCCTCAACAGTTACGCATTTTCACATTATAAAACTTTCCTTTGTTCTTGCTGACTCTATTTACCTCTACTATGCTGGCATCATCTTCTTCTACCCTTCTGCCCCTCCCCTACAAGAGAGTATATGCAAAACAAAGAACTACACCATTAGATCTGAAGTTCATAAAAGTAGGAACCAACTTCCCTTTAGTCTAAGGGTCAGCAAACTATAGCCTGCAGACCAAATCAGGTTTTTTGAATGAAGTATTGCTGAAACTGTCACACTCATTTGTTTATAGCTGCTTTTAGGCTACAATGGCAGCACTGAGTAATAATGATAGAGATGGCATGGCCCACAAAATCTAAAATATTTACTATCTGGTCCTTTACAGGAAAGTCTGCTCTATTCCTATCCCCAGTAGCTGGTACACACTGAACATGTTCAGTTCCATGATAATCGTCCACCTCAATTCAGAGAACACATCTGAGCAATGCCAGTCTCCTGTAAATACAAAGTATTGTATGGGAAAAAAAATGTAAGGGGAATCCACCAATCTAGAAACTGGCAGCTAGACCCTATGTCAGGGCTGAAACCTTTGATCTCACATTAAAAGACAGGTAATAGAAAAGACACTTTTATTGCATTCTAAAATAAAGAAATTAGCTTTCTTTGAGGCAATCTGCAATAAATTAATAATGACATTAAGACACAACAATGCTGTTTTTCATTGTTTTCTTTTCACTAGGATCTCCAATTCAAATGTGGTGGATTAAATGAACTCCATATTTGAACCAATTTCGGCATAAGGGTTTTAGTTACACTTTCAGATTCATAGAATTAAACAAACTCTATCCAGTCTAGTATTCCATGAAAAGTAGAAATTTCTATAGCTGGGGGTGAGGCAGGAGACAGAGAAGGTTTTCCTCTAGCCACGGGTTGACCTTCATTGCCTGATTGCCCTAAGAAGTTGCTCCTAGATAAACAAGATGGGAAATCCTGGATAGTTCAGCACAATCCAGACCATCTTTGGGGATATAATAATGTAATGAACTTTTATTAAGATGACTTGGGCAGAATTTTTTAAGGAACCAAACAGTCATAAAATATTTTGATTACATACTTATTTGATCCCCTTTCACACAGTATATTATTCACTATCACTAATGGAATCAGAACTCTTCAAAAAAATTCAGCAAATATATTTTAAGTGTCAGTTGTGAAATTTAACCCAATGCACTAATTAAATTGGGAAATTAAGGTTTCAGAACTTAAGCCTGTAAGGAAAAGCTATTGAGCTTCCACAGTATTAGCTAGATGTTCCCCCAAACACATACCACACCTGCACACATGTATGTATGCACACACACTCTCACACCAATGAATACAAATGCACTGCTTCCCTACCATTGATGATGGTTTTACTTTGATAAGAGAAATAAATGGAGGGAAAGCCCAGAGTTACTTGTTACCTTTTGATTCCGTAGAACCTGTTGCTAAAAGCACAATTAAAACAACAGCGATGATGAACACTGCGAGCAGAAGAACACTAAGGATAATCTCCAAAGTAGTGAATTTTTTCAATTTATTTCTTGCCATCTATAAAAGGAATGAAAATAATTTTAGATTTAGTAATTTTATAATTATAATTTTATCATGTAATTTATAAATTTATAATTTTAGATTTAACAAATTTAGATTTGTATACATACCTAGCAGCTTGTTAAAGGAAAAGCTCAAATGTATATAATGAATAATATAACAAAACTCCAAGTACCCATCAACTAAATTTTAAAAATCATCAATTCATAATCAGTCTCATTTTGTCTTTATTCCTACTTACTTGCCTCCCTAATTCTAGATTATTTTGAAGAAAATCCTAGATTTCAGAAATTTTATCTGAAAATATTTCAATATTTAAAAGATAAGAACTTTTATAAGACAAGTAAAATACTATGATCACACCTAAAATGTTTTTGAAATATTTTGCAAGAATTCCTTAATGTCATCAAATATATAGTCAATTTTGAAATTCACCTCATTGTCTGATAAACTGTTAAAGTCTGCTCGTTTTATCCTCATAAAGATACAAGTAAGATTTATACATTGCAATTGGTTTATGTCTCGGTCATTTTTAGTCAATAAGGTTTGTTCTGTAGTTTTTCCCCACAATCTGGGATTTTTAATTGCATATGCATTAATGCTAATGTGTTTCTCTGCTCTTTTAGATATAAAGTTTTGATCAGATTCAGGTTTGATTGTTTAGTAGCAATGGTACATAGATGGTATAGCATCTTCTAGCAGGAGATAAAAAAAAATCTAGTGATGATTCTCTTTTGATGATGTTTTTCCCTGTGATGCTGTAATTCTTTCATTCTTTCTTTGCTTATTAGATAAAATATTTCTATAAATAGAAGTCTACCCTATTATTCAGTTCATAAAGATGCTGCAATTCTTTCATTCTTTATTTGTTAGAATATTTCAATAAACATAAATTTTCCCTATAATTTGGTAATAAAGATGAAGTTCACAAGGGACTGGTGGCATGTTGAATTCTTCATTTACTGGCTTTCAAAATAAGGAGTTGTTTTCCTAGCATCTTGTAAAGGGGAACAATGACTTGTTTTTAAGCATCCTCATGAAACCATGAATTTAAACATATTTGATCTGCTCTAATCCACTGATAATATTAATTCTAATATCTTACAGCTTTGTCCAGCAGCAGCCTCTTTAAGTCGGTCCTAAACCCTGTTGGTATAACCCTAAGAGTCTTTGTTAGTTTTCTTCCTTTCTGCACAACACAATCATCTAGGCTCATCTTGTACATTTCCAGCCCACCAATCTGAAATCAAACATCTGTAAAGAGTCGTGGTCCCTTTTAGTGGGAAGAACATTTAGAAACCATAGTTTAGATGAGAGCTGATGAGATTAACCCAGAATTTTAGAACTGCAAACACTTTATGTATCATCTTAACCATGAGTTGCCTCTTAAGGTCCTCTAAGCAATCTTGGAGGATTTTCACTTTCAAAGAAAAATATAAAATATAAAAACATTTAATTGTTTCCGTGAGTTGAATAGATATTTCCTTCCAAATGCATATGGTACCTAATGCCCAGTGTGAGAGTATTAAGAGGCAGAGGCTTTGGAAAGTGATTATCAGGAGAGCTCAATTCTCATGCTACTCAATGGAGTACACAGAGGAGTGGCGGATGTATACAGTTAATCACTGTCCTTATCAACTTGTTCTGATATGATCTCCTTATCTGCTATATGCTTTATGGCCCCACGTGTTAGGTGGCTGATACTTTACCTGGCATTCAGGTGCACAGAGCTAAGAAGAAGATCCATGAGCAGCAATTTTGCTTACTCAAGGCCTACTTTCTTCCCTACCCACCCACCACTCCTTCCCCAGGTTGAATAGATTTACAAGACACATTCCTTTATTCAAGAAGAACTTGCCCTTCCTTCTCCTCTCAGGAATTAATTTATGACCCCCTAACTTAGACACTGTTCGTCTTCTATTTCATCTCCAATCTATCAGTGTGTCCTACCATATTCTTCTCAGGAAGAAGCAGTCTTCTTCAGTATTTTTGCCCACAGATTCAATGACAAAAGGATTTGCTTCTCATAAATTAATAAGAAATTGCTGTTAGTCAATGTAATTCACTGTTACTTTAGGAAATGGAGCTGAGGACTACCCTTCTCTATAGTAAAGATTGCCTTCTGTTTTCTAAAATAAATTGCCCCAACTCTAGTCTTTCTTACCTAGACTGATTCCATTACCTCACATTCTCAAAGGCTTTATAAGAAATTTTACAATATTGATCTTGCTTGCAAAATTCCATAAAGATTAATGGTCTTCCACACTTGATATAATTAAATTAATTAATAAGGCAAAGAGTAACCTTATTATCACTGACAAGGAAAGGAGTTATCAAAATGCCCATCCAAGAGATTATCTCTCTGTTTCTCTCTTTGGTGAGTGCTAATAGTTGTGAGATGGCAAATTGTTCATTACACTAATATCTTAAAATTTTCCAAATGTTTATACATACTATGTTTGACACTTTGAAGAAACACCCATGCATTTCTAGTCAAACAATAAACATCATCTGCTCAATGAAGTCTAGGCAAAAACTTAAAATTACTCACACCTATAATCCAGTTATTTCATTTATAGAAATGTATCCCATAAATACAAGGGTACACTTGAAATCAGTGTAAATTGTTTTATTTGTAGCATTACATCTATCCACTGAGGACAGTGGATACACCCACAGAGAGGGCACTGAGTAAATATAAAATAAAATTCAGCATTATTTAAAATAATGACAGCAAATTTTTTTTAAAGTTCAAAAATTCTTTGCTACTCCTTCCATTCTTGAAGGGTAGGCTGGATTTAGTCACTCAGAAAGGATGGCTTCTGATTTCTGAGACTAGGTTATAAAAGTCCTTGAAGCTTCTTCCTGCTCTTTCTCTTGGATCATTTCTTAATGAAACCAGTTTGCCATGACATCATAACACTGAAAGAGGCCCATGGGAATTTCCAACAACTTGTACAGAAATGAGGCCTTCTGCCCAGAACCATCTTGAAAGCTAATCCTCCATCCTCAATCAACCCTTCATATGACTATGGTCAATGGCTGATCCCTTGGCTAGAACTTCATGAGACCCACTGCCAAATTTCTGACCCATAGATGCTGGGTGATAATAAATGTTGGTTTTTAGCTACAAAATTTACAGTAATATGTTGCCAAAGGTAGATAACTAAATACAAAGGTAAATATGATTTTTTAAATAAAACATCATTGGCATGTTTTAAAAATCTGCTTGTCTCTTATCAAAAGACAAGCTTCATATATTCAAATATGGTTGCCTGCTCTATAGAACCATATGTATGTACATATTAATATGTATTTTCTAGGTGTACAAAAGAAATGCTTTCTTAAACCTTAAAAGAAAAACAAAACAACGAAACAAACATCTGTCCAGCATTACCTGATTCACCTTCCTTTCTGCATTACAGGGAATGTGATGAGGAAGCCCACTATCTCAATTAGGAATACAATTTAAGAAAACAAGATCAAGGGGCTGGGATTGTGGCTCAGTGGTAGAGCACTTGCCTCACTTATGTGAGACCCTAAGTTCGATCCTCAGCACCACATAAAAAAATAAGTGAAATAAAGGTATTGTGTCCAACTACAACTGAAAATAAATATTAAAAAAAGAAAGAAAACAAGATCAAGAAAAATGACAAAGGTAACTTTTTAAAAGGAGTAGTTTAAATAGTATTAGGTGCTTCCCCCCCAAAAAAAAATTGTCATTAAAAATTCATACTTGACAATCTATCATTAGTCTTTAAATGTTCTTTTTGTTTAACAAGCATATAACTGTAAAATGTTAATGCTAAAGCTAATAATAGTTGACAATGATTGCACAAATATGCTAAGAGGTTTCCCTAATTTGTCATACACAACCCTCATAAAACCCCAAATGAGTTACTGCTAGCATTTCTGAATTCAGATGAGGACATTAAGCTTCAGAAAGGTCAAATAACCTGCCTAATATCATAGAGTTGATAAGGAAGTTATAATTTGAACATGTGCCCTTTGGACTCCACAGCCAGAGCTTTTAACCATTGCTCTGTATTCTCTGCCACAATGCCCCACAGTATATACCAGCATAGACTTTTGTGAGATTATAGTTTTATCACGCAGCATACAGCTCATTAACCAAGTACTTGGATTGTACATGGTACTAGATTAGGTGCTTACATACATTATTTTGTTTAGTGCTCACAACCAACTTACCAACAAGGATTCTTCAATTTTACAAATGAATAAACTGAGCCTCATAGAGGCTAGGTTGCTCAAAGTCCAGAATTCATTAGTAGCAGAGCCAGGCTTCAAACCAGGCAAAGTGAATCCAAACCTATTGTTCTTAAGGCCAATGCCACACCATCTCCTACTATGTGATGCAAATATAGAAAATATATTATTCATTATCCATGAATAATAAAGGTTTATAAATAAGGGAGGTAGGAGATATGAAAAATGCTTGTATCCAAAGACAACCATTAAGTTCAAAACCTTATGGAAACCAAAGGAAACAAAAATTCCACGTTGAATTTTCACTGCAGCTGGGGGTTTAAAAATGTTCTGAAAGCACCAGGAGTAGCAATCCATTTTAAGTTTATGGATCACAGCACTGTTTTACATTCTCTACGGAGCCAAGAAGAATAAGTTACTGATGTACCCCATTTCTCAGATGTACTTATTATCAGGTTATCAAAGCTACAAAACAGAAATCTACTTGCAGTTTGTTGGTTCATTCAATTTTCTATTAAGCACCTACATTATGCAAAGCATTTTTCTGGAGCTGGTTATGCAACACTGAATGAAATAAAAAGTCTCTGTCTTCATTTATTTTCTTGTGGATACAAAGGAGAGACAACAAACAAAATAAATAAATATACAGTAGATCAGACTGTGTAAAAGCTATGAATCAGAAGTAAAAGATACACAGTGGGGCATGGGGTTACAAGTTTAAACCAGTTGGTCAGGGAAAATCTCATGAAAAAGTGACAATTATCATACATAAGACATACAACTCAACAGTAATTTTTTCTTCTTGAACTATATAGTTATATGAGTAAATCTCAAAGCTCCTTTCCCTATCCACTGTCATACTTATTTAAGCAAAGTAGAAAAATAAGTCATATGGGAACTCCAGTTATTAAAATGGCTACATAAAGTAATTGAGAAAAACTGGATAATTATCCTCTTTTCTGAATTGTAGCCATTGTTTGATTTGTGTATGTATAGCTAAGCCGTTCTTTTAAATTCCTTTGATAACCCAAGGCAAGAAGTCTAGTGGAAAAGAGAGGATTAGTCTTATAGAGAACAAGAAAATAATTAGCAAAGAAGATTATTCAAAAATAATGGGCAATATTTTGTGGACTGGTCCATTGTTTCCCTGCTTTGGAAGAAAAAAAAAAGACACTAATGAATGTTTTGCAAATCTAGTCACGTCCAAAGTGAAGAGATCTAAGGGTCAGTTCTGATCCCATTTAACTATGTGACCCTGGGGTGGGGGGATACTTATCCCCTCTGGGCCTCAGTTTCCCCATCTGAACTCCAAAGAGATCTTGCCTAGTACAAAATTATCTTCTTCTGTGACCCCCATGTCCAAGGTGTATAAGGGTTTATCTTCCTCATGATACTCCACAGTTACTATATGAACCAATTTTAAATGGAAAATTTCTTCTAGATCCATCTACTCTGTAGTATCCCTTGCTTCTAGAGTAGTGTTTGATTTTATTAGCTCATTGAAATTCATTTGTGAGGGAATGCTTAATAAAATCACTGGTATTTTCTGTGAGACTGAAATAGTGATGAGCTGTCTTAAGTTTTAGGTACAAGATACAATGTCATTCCACCTCATTTGGTCTCTGATGGCACAGAAATCGACCTATCACAGAACTAAGACCTTTCCCTCTCACCCTCTCCCTGTGCAGTTCTACACAAACACTCATTGTTCCCACAGAGTGACTCCCGGCTAGTAAACAGTTTGGAAAGATCAGGAGGTCCTCAGGGAACATTAAAGCCACTGTTCAGACCCTGCATCAGAACCTTCTGTTATAGCCTTTTCTAGTGAAACTCAAAGGCATTGACCTTGACCTTTCTCCCTTTCTCCAGTAGTAACTCTCCTGCCCTACTCAATGGCCATCCTGAAAAGAGATACCCACAGGTGTCTAGCTAAACTCTCAAAACCAGTAAGGACACCTCAATTTTTGCCAGAGAGGGGTCAACAGAAGTCCATTGCCTTCGCTTTTTCCCAGGGCACTTCTGTTCTATTTCATATGTAACTGCCAGTCCAAGTATCTTGTCTTTCCCTTCCAGACTTCCTTCCAGATTGCACAAGAAATCTCTCCAACCTCCCACCACACAGCAACTCACACACACATCCGGATATTTCACACACATACACACACACAAACCCTATGACGCTTCAATACAGGTACCAGATCTCTTCAAATTATGACATATTCCTCAATTTCCTGACCACTCCTCAATCACAGCTTAACATCCTTTTAGAAGGAATGTCCCCAAATTCTAAAGCCTTCTCCTCACTTCCTCTATCATTTCCAGAATCAAAAAGAACTTCTACTTGCTACCCCACCCTTAATATTAAACAATTCTTCACACCTCACCCAGAGATACATGTAAACACACATATTTAGGTGCAATCAAGCCTTTGGGTCCAGAGAAATACACACATGAACATACACAGACACACACACACACACACACACACACACACAGGAAAAAGGTAAATGAGTTGAATTTTGTTTTTTATGTATGTGAGCTTGCTTAATTTTTTAATTTGTTGTTTTTGTCTACTTTTGTCTGTAACGAATTAACAAGGGCATTTTGACCTAAGAAGATCAAGTTTACACACACACACACACACACACACACCACCCCTGTAGTCACAAATGAAAACACCGTTCACAAACATACCTCATTGCCTCCCTTAGCTGCTCTTGCTCAGCTGAAAGGATGGCTTAGAAATAAAAGCAGAGGAGTGCAACCCACAGATAGTAAGCTAAGCCGGGCACTGTTTACCAGCCTATGTTAGTGGATTTTAAATGCAAATTACTGCCCTGAAGTCCTTCCCCCATCAGAATTATTAGTTAATTAGTAATCAAGGTCTTCCTCTAAGATTTCAGAGAGGAAGCCACTTCCAGGACGCTTTCTATCCCCTCCAGTCCCTGAGGGTTTATTCATGGTGAGGACTTCCAACTTGTCTGTCTAGAGAGCACCAGAATGACTCAATTTGAAAGCAACAAGGAGCAAAAATTAAATGACCTGGTATCCCAGAAGAACTCTGGTTTTTCCCAGAGACTCCTAATTTCTTAGGAACCCAGTGACATTAGAACAATCTGCTGACCTATGACCAAGGAAATTGTTCTGAAAATGTTTTCAAAAGTTTTCTTTTCAGGCCTCTACCAAAGGTGTGTCTGTAAGATTATATATGTGCTTCCTTAATATATTGACCAAAAATATAGCAACAGTATGATAGCTATTGTGATTGCAAAATAGTGATAAGCTTAAGCAATTTTTCAATATTATCTTAAATATGCAATATGAAAGTAATATGACTTCTCTTGGAACCAAAGTGCACTACTAACACAATGGTGCTAACTTTCAGACTAACTTTGTAATGAAAAGAAATGCTCAGTTGCAGTTAGAGGTTACCAAAGAAAAAATGTGTCAATATTTCCCCCTTCCCAGTTCACTGGGCTCTGTGAATTATATCCAGGAACTCCAGGCTAAGAAGTCTGCTTTATTACCAAGTGGATCTTCTTCAGTAGGGCAGAGTCTTCCCCATAGGCTGCCCCCAAGGGTGTTTCATGTACATGTTGTTGCCAGAGCCCAAAGAAATAAAAATAGAAATTAAAGATAAGTGTTGAGAAGCTTTTATAACAATATGACAGAGTACTCTGATATACACTGACCTTAATTATTTTTAAATGGAGCTTGTATTTGTATATCCTTGATTTTTTACTTTATTTTCCTAGTAATTTATTTTAAGTCTTACAAAATTCTTAGTCTGTGACATATTGGAAATTTTTCAAAAATGCTCTTTTACTGCACATAATTTTAAAAGCCCTATTCAACTGTTGCTATTTCTGAACATTATGTATCAGTGAAAATTCAGGAAATATTTGGATCTATGAATTTGTTAACTGTGTGTATCACCAAGAAAAACTATATGAAAGTCACTATGTCATCATGGTTGTGTCATAGGACATAGACTTGGACAATCAAAATGGAATTAATTTATATTTTTGAAAAGTCCACTTCTGTGTCCTTCTTGTTCTCATTTCACCAACCACTAGTGAAAATGTTGTCAGGAATCATCAGTCTTTAATTTGTTTATTCCTGAGTCAGGAATCAGCACAGCCTTTGGGAGCACTGAGTGCCTTTGGCATCATGTAATCAAAGAATTTAGTGCTAAAAGAGTTAGGAAAAGAAAACTAACTTGCATGGAGACCTGCAGAGTGCCAAGATCTCTGCCTATTTTGCCTTGCTGATATCATCATGGCCCTAAGGCATAAGTGTCTAAAATGCCACCAAATGCATATCCATCCAGTTCCAGAGCCCATGTGGGCTGGACCATTAGGAACTTTTGAGATCATCAAGTATAGCCAGCTCCCTCATTTTAAAGGTGAGGAAATTGAGATCCAGGAATGTTGTAAGGTTTGCATGGGTGTTGACTAGAAGGTCCAGATTTGAACTGAAAGCCCAGGTCTGCTTACTAGCAGGGGAACTTGAACAAGTAAAGTTCTTTTTCCTTAACTTGAATGAAGGTAAAAGTGGTACCTAGCCAACAAACTTATAAAATAAACAAAGCAAAGCAAGCAAAAAACTTGGTATTACATAAATACCCCCAAAGTATCAGTTACAATTAAAATTATGATGCTCTGCCACAGCCCTATGTCTGGAGCCCAGACCCTGGACTCCAGATCTCAGGCTCCTTCAACTCTGCCAGTCTCTTATTGTATCCTAAATCAGGATTCCAAACATATCATGTTACCATAATTTACATAAAAGAACAATTATCAAGTACCTACTTTGAAAAGGCCCTGCACTGCATGCTGACATCTATGATGTTGCCTGATTATCACAGTTTAAAGGTTAAGTGCCAAGTCCTTGCATTAAAAAAGATGATTCAAGCCAGACCAAGGCACAAATACTGTGATGCCTAGAGTGGCCAGCTACTATGATATAACAAATGCCATCAGGAGAAGAATACACACGTTGGGAGCAACAAGGAAGAAACCAAGGCACAACCGTTTGAGAGTGGAAAAGGAAGCAGAAAGGGATATTTTGGGTCAAGGAAAGAACATCTGTAATGCACAGAGGAAGGGACAGGACTAGTTTTGTAAAAGATACAGATGTGGAGACAGGTGGGTGACAATTAAGGACAACACTGAAAAGTACACTGGAGCCACAATCTGGAGGTCCTAGTGCCTTGGCAAGAAGACTTCTATGAACCACAGGAACCATCACAAGTAAGAATGTGACCAAATCTGTCATAAGCATGAGCTGGATTTCGGAACTCTCCAAGACTTAAAACCCTGGATTATGTGCCTCTTTGAGTGATTAGTCCAAAATATATTACTTTTCCCCACACCTCTAAGAATTCCAATATAAATCCACAACGGAACCTGGAAGCTGCACCAGGTACATGCCCATGGAGTAATGTAATGTAATTATGAAGAAGATATGAAAGAATGCATGTGAAACATTTAACATAATGCATAGGCCTTAGTAAACACCCCATCAGTGTTACTGGTATTCTGATATTTCTCTTTTCAGAACTATTGAGGTAATAGTACACTCAAGAATACATTGCTCTGTTCTATAGGTATGCATTCTGCAAATGCTTAGTAGAGCTTAACCCCCCACTAGCTTCCAGCTCCCTGAGTTTTCTCAATGTCTCCTTCAAAACCAAACCCACAGGAGGAGTCTGACTACTGAGCCCAGAGGGACAGAGGCCTAGTGTGTATTCCCTTCTTGCAGTTAAGATGAGTTCATGGATTATCCCTTCCTAGAATAAACTCCTTTTAGAAAATAATATTCTCATCTGTTTGGATCATATCAACAATGGACTGTGGGTGGGTTTTCCTGAAAATATCCCTGCAATCTAAAACTGTTGAATATAATTCTCGAAAAGAGACAAATAATTTCTTAGAGAGCATTTCCATGTTAAATCTTTAGATTGATCTTTCAGGGTTCCCTGTCTGGATATAGTGCCAGAGAGAACGTGGAGTTTGAAATCAAACTAGCCTGGGCTTGAATATCAGATTCTCTAGTCACTTAATTAATAACTTAGGCAGCTAAATTTTCTTGTCTATAAATTCAGGATGATAATAGCACTTAATAATGTTATTTTGAACCTAAGAGAAGATAATGAGTACCCAATATCCAATGTTGGCCTCCCAGAACCACTCCAACTTAAATCTTTTCTGAAAATCAAATAATATACACCAGCAGTATCATTAGCTAAATTCTGTTAAGAACTGTTCCTATAGTTCACCAAGCTCTAAAATTGCCTCACTGGATTGGGCTGAAAGGAGGTGGTCTCTTCTCTCAGAGACCCTTGAGATAGACAAGTGGAGACAGTAAATTCTACACCGAACTGATTCTGTGAGCCAATGGTGGAAAATCAGACCTGACCTACATTTCTACCTCATACTATATGACTCTCTCTCTCTCTCTCTCTCTCTCTCTCTCTCTCTCTCTCTCTCTCTCTCTCACACACACACACACACACACACACACACACACACACACACATAGTCAGCATACTACACACACTCAAGCACATGCCATCTACACCCCCTTCCTGTTAAAATGACCTCCCTCTCTCCATAGCCTACAAACTTAAATTGTACCTCTTTCTTTTTTTCCCAGCCACGTGATTTTCCTTCTGTTGGGTCTCATGTAAGCCCTTCACATCACTGGCCACCTGGAAGGGGAGAAAGGAGCTGGATGGAGTAGGAGCAACTTCTCTACCCAGAAATGTTCAAAGGAAGGTTAGATATAAACAACAGGCACAGAGCATTACAGCACTTCCTCCTCTTGGGAAACAGCTGCTCTTCTGCAGCTTTACACTGACTTACATCTTTCCTCACCTCCACCCTCCCAGACCAGAGTGCAAGTACTTACAGGTACGAGTCCAAGGAGAGCCGTTAGGAATGATACATTACCTAATATTCACAGGTCAGCAATAAAATAAAACTGTTGGTAATTGGCAGCCTTCAGAACACTTTTATCTGTACTATCTCTTTGATGGTAACAATCCTAAAACATAGGGTAGGTATTTTCAATCTTCATCTATAAATCAGGAAATAGAAGCTGAGAAAAATGACCTGATAAAGGTCACTCAAATAGAGGCAGAGCTGAGTTCACACTAACAATTTTAGTCTTGTAATCCAATGTTCATAGAGTTTGAAGTCAGTAAATCTGGAAAACCACTTTTCAGGCTGAATGTTTATTCATTCATTCAACAAATTCAAAGTTCACTTACTACCAAGTCTCCAAAGCGGAGACCCTCACTCAGAGAGAGATACTTCCCTTTAAGCTCAAATCTTCTACAAAAATTCCCATCATTTCCTCCCTTGACCATGCCCAGAGGACACCTGCACAGCCCACCCCTGCAAGGACAGCTCAACATGACTCTAACCCCCTCATACTACATCTCTCTCTCTCTCTCTCTCTCTCTCTCTCTCTCTCTCTCTCTCTCACACACACACACACACACACACACACACACACACACAGAGTCAGCATACTATACACACTCAAGCACATGCCATCTACATTAGGTCTGTGGGATCATGTCATGAAATTGACAGGCAAAAATTCAAGAGTTTTAATAAATATTTTTAAATGTTTTTAGTTGTAGATGGGCACAATACCTTTATTTTGTTTATTTAGTTTTTTTTAACGTGATTCTTGGGATCTAACTCAGTGTCTCACACTTGCTAGGCAAGTGTTCTACCACTGAGCCATAATCCCAACCCATTAATAAATGTATTTTTTCCCCAAAAGAGAATGGAATAGCCAGGCGTGGTGGTGCACGCCTGTAATCCCAGCAGCTCTGGAAGCTGAGGCAGGAAGATCGCGAGTTCAAAGCCAGCTTCAGCAATGGTGAAGCACTAGGCAACTCAATAAGACCCTATCTGTAAATAATATACAAAATAGGGTTGGGGATGTGGCTCAGTGGTGGAGTGCCCTTGAGTTCAATCCCCAGTACCAAAAGAGAGAGAGAGAGAGAGAGAGAGAGAGAGAGAGAGAGAGAGAGAGAGAGAGAATGGAATAGATATGTAGAGAGTAGCAAAAATAGGATACTATTCAATTTGGATACAGTTTGTCCCCTACGGAGTCATGTGTTGGAGGCTTTTTGCCCAGTAGGTGATGTTGGGACGTTATGGAACCTTTAAGAAGTGGAGCTAATGTGGGGTCATTGAGTCACTGGAGTTGTTGCCATTGAAAGGAATTAATGTAGTTTTCACAGGACTTCGCAGAGAGTTGTTATAAAAGAGCAAGACTGGACCTCCCTGATCTTTAGTTTTCTGTCTCACCTTGTGATTTCTCTCTTTTGCTCTTTTATAAAACTCCCACCATGATGCCATCTGCCACCATGTGATGCAACCAGAGGGGCCCTCGCTGGGTCAGTGCCATGCTACTTGGACTTTCAAGCTCCCAAATGGGACTATTTTCATCATAGAGTTAACTTGCCATGGGTATTTTGTTTTACCTAAAAAATAGACTAGTGAAAAACCCCAAGAAGCATAAATGGAGCAATGAAGTACCAGTATTTTTGCAATTTCTGTGAAGGCTGATGTACAACTTAATCTTTAATCTTATGTGATTTTCCCAAATCTTCACCCAAAGTATTTTTACTATTACTACCATCATCATCATCACCCTCATCACCTCCCAGGCCCTTACTTCTAGCCAGTTTCTGTGCCATGTAACCAAATGGTTCCTACTAGCCCTGCTATGAAAGCTGTCATTGTCTCCCTTTGTCCACGAACACCACTGAAAATTTCTAACCACTTCAGTTGATCCTATGAGCAATAAAACTTAAAAATGAATCCAGAAGTCCCTCCTGTTATTTGTGTTTTTCTCACTTTTACAATCACTCACAATTGGAGGATCTGCATATATCCACAAAGTCCCTGTGACTTGTGGCATCCCACAGAATTATAGATTTTTAGATCAGGAGACACGTACCCTTATAAGTATGTGGTAGCATACTGGGAGATACATAATGCATTTTCTTGGAAATTCAATTTTAATCCAAGATCATTGCAGAAGAATAGTGATTTCAATAAAAAAATTGATTATGAAAATGTGGCAGTAAATATAATAATATGCAAATTTATATGATTTTTTTTCAATACAAAACACTAAATTTTGCAGAGATTCCCCTACAATGAACCCCTGCTAAGTATGTTTTCTTTTAGTCTCACACCCAGAGGAAAACTGTTTAAAGATATAATGAACATCTTAAATTTACTGATAGTGTCTTATGCCAAAGTGTGAGCTCTATCATTTTTGCCTATTGACTTGGCTTCCTTGTCCTGTGTACTTCCTCTTCCTGTTCTGTTCTTTGGGAACAACCATGTCCACACTATCTCCATCTGGGCACCACTTGAACTCCAGTGTTAGCCAGAAAGAGTTCTCAAAAACACAGTGCTACACAGTGTTCACTTACCGTTCTTTCTATGTTATCCCTATTAGAGATAAACGAAGCAGGGTTTGTTATCCAAGATCTTACAACTCTGTCAGTTTTACCTAAAATCTCCTCTCTCTTATCTCATGTCTGTGGATAAAATAAAACTTAAAAATGAATCCAGAAGTCCCTCTAAAGGAATCCCTACCCACAGATCCTGCCAAGGAATGTGATCTTCTTTATGTGCCTAATCTCAAGATTCCATGTTGGTATCAAAGTTCACTCTATCAGGGATGGGCACCTCACCCAAAGATAGCCAATTCTTAATTGGCAGCTTACAAAGCATCTTCCTATCTGACAACTAGACCTCACAGATTCTCTTTCTGAATGTAAGACATAATTGTTAGCAGAATTAATTATTAGCAATAATAAAATGAAAAGACAGAGAAACAGCTGTGCATGGTGGTGCATGCCTATAATTCCAGTGGCTCAGGAGGCTGAAGCAGGAGAATTGCAAGTTCAAAGCCAGCCTCAGCAAAAACAAGGTGCTAAGCAATTCAGTGAGACCTCTTTCTAAATAAAATACAAAATAGGGCTGGGGATGTGGCTCCATGGTCAAGTGCCCCTGAGTTCAATCCCTGGTACTTAAATAAATAAATAAAAGATAAACAGAAATAAGAGCTGGGCAAAAGAATCCTTGGCCCCATCTCTGAGTACTCTACCCACATCACTTTGACAATTACTTGTGGCAAAAACAAAATTGTTAAAATACAGGAGGTAGAGATATCATTTATTTTGTTTCCTCTCTTGTAGTTCCTGTTTCTGCCTCATCGTGACCAGCAAATCTAGACAGGAAGCATGTTGACCTCTCCAGTCCACTTCCTGGTTCTATATGATTAGGCAGACAAGTAGATTTAGGACCCTTCTTTCCGGCAAGTTCTCTTCTTTCTCTCCTCCAAGTAACTGGGTAAGTATGAACACTTCTGTCTCTCCCCATGTGTACTTCTCCCTCTCCCTCTCCCTCTCTCCACACTCTTGAGCATTCTGGTCCCAAATTATAGATTTCATACTGTGTTCAGCTTCCAATAGTTGTGACCTAAGAATTGAGGCTTAAGGACTTGAGGAGTTTACCTTCATCACATAATGAGAAGCCTGAAGAAGAGAAATTGCTGCTGGTGGTTTCAGCTACTCAAGGAATTCAGAGTGAAAATTTTGAGATTATTTGGGATTTTCCCTAATGGTTGGGGTCCAACTGTAACAAGTAAGTTCAGGCAAACAAAGAAAGAAAAGCAACAGAGGTTTTCTAAGAAATCCCACCCAATTACTTTTTCTTGTGTCTCAGAGGCCACCTCTATCTGGAAGAAAGAAGGTAAATGCAGTTTGTTTGTTTGTTTGTTTGTTTAAGATGGGAATATTGACATGCCCAATAAAGATGGAGTCCTGTTGGTAATGAAAAAGAGAGAATTGATATTGCAAAGGTAATTGGCAGTATTTACCATGGGCAGAGGCAAATCGGGTATGTGGACTCTGCCTAGGTCTACTGGATGCTCCAATCCAACTTGTATTAGAACTTTGCTAAAGGGAGCCTTTGGGTACTGCTTTCAGTTTTAAGAGAGTAATACTAACATTATACTCCCACTTCTCTGTTGTTCTTCTCATGTAACAAGAGTAATTGGCAAAGCTGGATTTGGGATTCCTGGGATGTTAGCCTATCTACCATCTAAAACCATCAAAGTCTTTCTTCAATTTCTAACAAGAGTCTACATCTCATTTATGGTGGAGCATTCAAGTGAGTGACAATTGACTCCTGTTGCTAAGACTATGTGGATCCTGACAAAAGTTCCAATGTGCATGTGGTGTTCCAGTTTTCTGTAAAGTATGGTTATTACAGAAATTCTGACAAATTTATTTGCTTTTCTTTACATCCCAGTGGTTTTCCAATGTGATAATGCACCAGAATCACTTGAATGGCTTGCTAAAACACAGATTGTAAGGCCCCACCTTTAGGGGTTTTGTTTCATTGAGTTTAAGTGGAACCCAAGAATTTGCACATCTTATAACTCCCCCAGCGAGGGTGATTTCCCCGACATGGCACACTGTGAGCCCTGAGAACTATTTAGTGCAGCATGTAATAGACTGACATTATTGGAGTTCACCTGAATGATTAAAACAGCCAAAGGGCCTACCTAATGCACCTTTCTTTGGATTCAGACAGAAGTCCATAGGTCTGGAATAGAGGACAAGGATTAATGATAAAAACCCTGTTTATCATTAATAAATTATATTATTATTAATATCCAGAACCTTGCCTACAACTTTTGAGGACCATAGTTTTGTAGGCAGGACAAGGTTCACTGCCCATTTCTCTCTTCTCTTAGGATGAGTGTTTTCCTGAATGGCTACACAATGATGGGTTATGAAAGACTTTCAGCCTCTCATCTTCCACACACAAAACATGTTTGAATCCCAGGAGTGAATTCACCTAGATTCAAGCAAGATCTACATACTACATCTCTAAGACAGTAAATTTGCTCAAATTATAATCTTGGATTTAAATTGAATGACCAAATAAAGGGATAAAATTCAAATTAATGTGTCATGTTTAATGCAGAGCAAAGAAAGAATAATACATAATCCCTGCTCTTGAAGAACCTGATGTAAATTCAGAATACACATGTTTTAAAAAACACAAATTTTAATAAATGCTACAATGGTGGTATGAATAAAGGGTAATAGAAGCAAAGTCGATGGAGGAATCCTATAAGAAGGGAATCAAAAAGACCTCATGTCAGATCTGATTAAGAAATTGTGAGCAATTTTCTTTTATACTCCAGGGCCTTGATTTACTAATAGCTATGTCAACCCACTAGGTATATAGACATGTTATTTCTGAGAGTCCAAGGAGATTTTTCCCACTCCTTTCCTTAGCCAGAATAGTAGTCTCGAGGTATGAGACCCACTTACCCACACTCAATTTTTCTCTCTCCTGGGAAGGGATGAGCTATTGCCTTCCTCCCTGCATTACACTGAGGCGGCTCAGAGGGTCTCAACAGCCAGAAACTTAATGTTAAAAGTAGGGCTGAGGCTGGAAAGAATATTGTTACCAGGCATCTCCACAAAATGAGAGCATCTTCTCCACCCCAAACCTCAGGTTGGTAGTTAGGCTTAGAGGAAATCAGAAATCTAGTGTCAGAATTCTAGTTCCTCATTAATTTAGTGACTTTGGCCAAGATATTTAACTAATTAACTTTCTTGAAACTTTCTCATTAGTAAAATGGAAGTATCATCACATTCTTTGTGAGGCAACTATAATATTAAAGGATATCCAGCTTACAGTATAGCATTAAATTCAGTCTAAAATTTCAATTGTGTGAAATATAGGACCTTATTATTGCTTGATTAAAGAAAACACCGCTGGGGTTCTCAAGCACCCTGAACAGGCCAGGAATTGCACACTTCACGGTGGTCTGGCGCCACCTAGTGGTAGCTTTAAATAATGCGAGGAGGACGCGTCCAGGCTGGCTGAACTTCCAGGAAAATTCTATGAGTCCAGGACCACCTATTTCTTTGTTTGATTATCTGGAGAAACAGGAAACCTGGGGACTCCTCCTCGACTTGCTTAGAGTAGGTTGCCGGTCTTTCCCACTTGTCTGGTACAAGCCTCCCCATTGCTGTCTGCCTAACCCCAGTGCAGACAGAGCAGGAACAGAATCCAGCCCCTATTTAGGAATGTCAGCAGGTGGGAGGACAGAAGGGAACTGAAGACCTACCACCTTATCTTATAATGCACACAGAAGCTAAAAAAAAAAAAAAAAAAAAGTCGCCTAGGCCACACACCCAGCCTGAGTTGGCCGCTGCAGGTTTTCCTCCTCCAAGAGTCACCCTGGACTCCTTCCTGCTTCTGAAGCACTGTTCCTTCCTCCCCGGTGCTTCCTAGGTGCCAGTCCAGTCTTCAGTGCTTTCCACCACGGCTATGGGACTTGTTTTCTGAATGGTTCCTCCTCATAGTAGGGAAAGGAGAAATACTGGGGAGCCATAATGACCAGATTATACTGTAAGCCACATGCATGTATGAATATGTAAGAATAATCCCACAATTATGTTAGTTATAACATGCAAATAAATAGAAATGAACATTTTAATAAAAAATGATACCTCCTTGGTTTCAGACTCCTGTTAGTTGTCTATCTCACTAATATCAAATTGCTTCTTTTAAATTAACACGATCTGAAGCCATCAGTGGGGGTTTCCCTCTAGAGTAAAAGAGCCTCCTTCCCTAAGGACTATGCTCTCTTCATATATCAATTAACATTTCACACAGTCCCTGGTAATTTGTCTTATTTTCTCTTCACTTCACTGGTATTTACCTGCCCTCTGTCCGTCTCTGCCCTTTTGCTTTGGGTCTGGATAGGTTGGGCAAGGTGTTCACTGTCGGCAGCAAAGGGCTGAGGAGTCTTAGCTCAGTGACACTCAAACCAAAAAACACTTTGCTCTCAAAAATATATATATTTGCTTGACTTTGAACCCAATCTACCTATAGCAAATTTGCCCCATTGCCAGTGTTAAAATTAAACTAATCAGTGTTTTGTGTAACCAGGTATAGAGGTTTCTGCAATCATTCTGTCAATAATTTAATTTCAGGGCTTTCTTTCCCTAAGGCCTGTGCCTCTGGTTTTTAGGACCTGGCTGCTACTTCTCATACCCATGCAAGAAGGCAAGGTGAGAGAGGAGTTGATGTAAGTGGAATGCACCTGAGTAACTAGCCCGAATTTTTACAGAGCTTTCAAAAGTAATTGTGAAATCCACCCATATTCCTTTAGAGATCAAGGAAAATTCCAGATGCTGGAAGGCCCAAGGGTAACAAATATTGGGAAATGTTTGAAAGGGGAGAAACCTAAATCTTGGAATGCAAAACCATATGTGTTAGAATGTATTCCCTGGAATGTTAAAAAATATAACATTGTTATATTATAAAATATATAATATAAATATATATAATATAAATAAATAATATAAAATATATAATATGTGTAGACTGAGAGGATACTATAGACAACTAAATATTTGTTTTGTGAAAATAAGTGCCTTCATGAAGCTTACATTTTTCAGTGGGGAAAGTGGATACTGGCAATAAATAATTGAATATAAACAGAAAGATAAAACAGATTCAACATTATAGTAAGCACCCAAGATAAGGTAAGGGATGCCATTTATAGGATGGTCAGGGAAAGTCTTTCCAGTGAACTTTTGAGAAGCAAGTGAGACACTGAAACACAAAACATAAAAGCAGTTCAGGTCATGAGAAATACAAATGTAGTGGTCCTGCAGTGAGAGTGCTTGGTGAGTTCACAGAACAAGAAAAATCCTCATGGCTGGCACGGAAGAAGGGGAAAAGCAAGTGTCCCCGATGACATCTGAAAAGAACAGGGGTCCTGACTGTGAAACACCCATAGGCCACTGTAGGGACTAAGCTTTTACGGGGAGGGAGATTAGAGACCCTGAAAGATTTGAACAGAGAAATGACCCAACCTAAGTTATATTATCAGGATCATTATTGTTACTTTGTGGAATACTATATGAGAGAGTGAGGCTAAGAAGCAGAGAGAGCAGTTTAAAGCCTCCTGCAGTAATCCAGGCTGGATACTGTCCCTCCCTCTACTTCATTGCCAGGTGCTCATCTTGCTCAGGTCAACACCCCTCTTGTCAAGTACAGTGTCTAGTACAACAGTGATGGTTGAATGAAGCCTTTAGAATGGCAACTAAAATAGCAGTCACCTGTTGGACTAGAGGAAGAACAATTCACTTGTCCATATAGAAACACATTCTATGGAAAGTCATGACTCTGAGATATAGAAGAAATGCAAATGGAAGGAGACACTATTTCAAACCTTAGTTCACCAAGAATATCTGCTTTGCCTGCTGCCAGTTTCATTAAAACCTATAAGCAAATCCAATTCTCGTTTCCACTCCCACCAGTCCAGATGGGCATGCAAAACTGGACCCTATCTGGTTGGAAAACTGAGACCCTATCTCATTTGCATCTCTGGTGCTATACTGTGGTCCTCTGGGGAGACTGTTGTACAGGAACACCTGGATTTAGGAAGCGCTTCTCCATTATTCCAAAGAGTAGAACCAGCAGTCATCTACCCTCACGGTGAGCCTTCACGTGTATCCAAGAAACATTCTAAAGCAACAAGATCCCTCAAAGATTCCTGTCAGGGCTTTTAGTGTACCCACTTTGGGACATAACTAGGGCAAGATCTGGGTGTTTTGTAAAGGAAAGTCCTGATTCAGAATGTACTCTTACCCTCCTCTGCTGAGTAGTGTCTGAGTTTTAAATGAACCAGTCACCAAGAGAAGCATCATGTTGACTCTGACACCTGTCTTAACTCTGTCCTATAAAGCCAAGATTCATTTCTGTTCCTTCCAATCCTGGAGTCTGCAGTGGGGAACTTGGCCAATGTATTCATTTTCTTGGTGAACTTTAGAGACATGGTAAAGAGACAGCTACTTAGCAACTGTGAGCTTGTGCTGATGTGTCTGAGCATTTCCCGGCTTTTTCTGCATGGGCTGCTGTTTCTCGGAGCCATCCAGTTTACTTTCTTCCAGCAGATGGAAGACCCACTGAATCACAACTACCAAACTGTCATTATGCTGTGGATGACTGCACACCAAGTCAACCTCTGGCTCATCACCTGCCTTAGTCTCCTGTATTGCTCCGAGATTGTCTGTTTCTCCAACACCTTCTTCCTCTGCTGCACAGGCTGGATCTCCAGGAAGATCCCCCAGGTGCTCCTGTGTGCTGTTCTTTTCTCCTACATCTGCATTGTCCTCTGTTTATGGGACTTTTTTTAGCATATCTCACTTCACAGTCACAGATGTTATCCATGAACAATCAGAACTCAATTTGCCAATTACAAAACTCAATTTTCTTTTATTCATTTATCTTCTGCAATGTGGGATCTCTCTCCCCTTTCCTTTATTTTCTAGTTTCTTTAGGGTTCCTGGTTATCTTCCTCAGAGGTCACATGAGAACAATGAAATCCCAAACCAAAGACACTCACACCTCCAGCCAGAGGCCCATATCAAAGCCCTCATACACTTGACTTGGCTTCTTTCTCTGTTTCTATGCAGTGTGGTTCTGTGCTGCTCTCATCTCAGTGCCCTTACTGATACTGTGGCACAGCAAGGTTGGGGTGATGGTTTGTATAGGAATGATGGCAGCTTGCCCCTCTGGACATGCAGTCATCCTAATCTCAGGAATGCCAAGCTGAGGTGGCAGTGAGGCCCATTCTACTCTGGGTTCAGAGATGCCCAAATATAAGGACAGACCACAAGACAGATACCAGGACACTTTTCTGAGAGTGGGCATAAAAAGGGGTTTTCATGAATGCATCTCTGATTCTTCATGAAGCCTTGAAATTCCTTCTATAAAAATAACTGGAAGTATTCTACATCAGTGGACTCACTCATAGAAGAATGAAATAATTAAAGCTGTATAAATGATCTAAGCAAGTACAATGATGTTGGTTCCAGAGGTTGGTATGGCCAAATGATCAAGATAGAGAGGTGAGATGTTCAATGTAAATCCTTTATATGCTATAGCTTATTATTGCTTGGTCTGAGTCAAACCATGAGAAAGCACCTCTTCTTAAGGAATACCTAAATCTCAAGATAATATGACTTGCTTTTAACATGACTACTAACCCTTTTTCTCAAAACTGATTGCTAGGAAAATATTTGAGAATATTTGCTACTTTGGCAATTATACAATCCTATTTAAATTCCACAATTTTCATGGGAACATAAGGTATGAAAAGAAAAACCTAGAGAAAGAATTATGTCAGAACTTCGGCTTCAAAATGCATTACATTAGAACTCCTGTGGACCAATGGATAGGGGTTCATTTTTTTTTTTTTTTTGAAAATACACTGATTTCTGAAATGTACTTCCACCTGCTTTATACAAGAGATGAGAGGTAGAGGTTTGCTCAGTAGTGGCCCTGGATACCAGAGCCTTGTGTGAGCCTCTGACTCTGTTCAGTTTGCCTTTGAAGTTAAGTGCTTTGCTGCCAACCACTTGTCATTCTAAAGAAGGACTCTGCCAAAACAAAACACCTAGCTGAAAGGCAGGTTTGGGATTTCAGCATTCTCTGTCTTCCTGTGTAGAACCTAATCAGGAAGGATAGAAAAAATGTACACCAGATACTTCAATACAGAAAGGCCTCAAAGCCATAGCAGGTCACCACCAAGGCTCCTACTCATGCCATCTGTCCATGCTACCAGAAAGCTGCTTCCTTCTCTCAGGCACCTGTTCCTGATATATCCAATTCTTCCTCTCAGTTTTCGTAAACAAATTAGCCTTTTCTTTACCTTCAATGATTACAAATTAGTAACATACATTTGAGGATTTTGCATATCATGTCATGACTTGAGAGCTCATTTCTTTTTGTCCTAAATAATAATACATTGTCTACTATACCACATTTAATTCATCCATTTAGTGAAGGACATCACTGTTGCTTCCAAGTTTTGGCAATTATGAATTAATCTGCTATAAACATCCATGTGAAGATCTTTTGATGGACTTGAATCTTCAATTGCTTTGGGCAAATTCCAAGGAAATCCAATGCTGGATCATATGGAAAGATTTGGTTTTGTAAGAAATTACCAAACTGTCTTCCAAAGTAGTTATAAATTTTGCACCCCCACGATCAGTAAATGAGAGTTCCCATTGCTTCACCTCTTTGCACACATGTGGTATTGTCACTGATTTAGATTTTTGTCATTCTAATAAGCATGTGATGGTATCTTCTTTGAGTTTGCATTTCCCTGATAAGTGATATGAAACATGTTTTCATGTTTATTTGTCTGATTTATTTTAATATTATTTTTTGAGACTCATCCATAATATCATATGAATCACAACTTATTTATCCACTCATGATTGATGAGTAATTTTGTTGTTTATAATTTGGGGCCATTATGAATGAAGTATTTATAAATATTCTTGTAAATAACTAGGAGTGAAATTACTGTATCATAAAGTTGATGAACATTTAACTGTATAGAAACTATTAAATAGTTCCCCAAAGTGATCACAACATTTTATGTTCTCATCAGAAATGTAGGAAAGATGTTCCACATTCTCACCAACAGTAATTGGGTGTTGACAGTCTTTTTTAATTCTGGTCATTCTAGTGGAAGTGAGATGTTTTTAGTTTGCATTTCTGTGATAATTGTATAGAGCACTTCTTCATGTGTTTGCCCATATTTTAATACCAAGTTTTTTATTACTTACTTGAAGGACTTTATTCATTTGTAGGATTTGTATGTGTATGTGTTATATATGCATATTATATACTTACACAATTTATGTAAATATAACTCATAGCTTTATATTGAGTTCTCTTTTATTATTGATTTGTAGATGTTTGTATTGAGTGTGCAAAATATATACAAATATACATACTTGCCTGTGTGTGTGCATGAAATAAATATATTCTGGAGATAAGACATATATATATATATATATATATATATATATATATATATATATATATAACATTTTAACCCAAACTCTGATTTGCCTTTTCATTTTCTTAATAGTGTGCTGATGAACACACATTCTGAATTTTACATCTGACCTTTTTTAAATCTTTAATATTTATGCTTTTTTATGTTCCTTCGAAGAAACATCTACCTGCCTCTAAAATGCAAAAGTAGTCTCCTATTATTTCCTCTAGAATTTTAATTGCCTTTTCATTTTTATATTTGGAACTGTAACTCATCTTGAATTATTTGTGTGTGCAATGCTAAGTGGAGTTGAAATTTATTTTTTGAATGTCTTCTTAGGTAGCCCAGCATCACTTACTGAAGAATTTATATTTCCTCAATAAATTTGTTTGATGTCTTTGTTATAAATCATGTGATTAAACATGCATGAATCTCTTTCTGGTCTCTATATTATGTTCCATCTATTTGTCTAGCTTTAACCAATACTTTACTTCTTGATTACTAGAAATTGCTTGTTAGTTTCAAAACAAGAATTGTGAGTTTTCCAAATTTACTTTTTTCTTTTTCAAAATATTTCACTAAACTTGATGAATAAATTTTGGGAAAATTTATGTGTGTCTGTCTGTGTATTCCTGTGTGTGTTTGTACTCTCCTATTGGAATTATAATTGTTATTGGGTTGAATCTGACTGTCATTTTGAAGAGAACTGACTTCTTGAAAACATTCAGTCTGACAATCTATGAACATGAATATCTCTTCACTTATTTGTTTAATTTCTCTCAATATTTGTATTTGGAGAGCAATTTTTTATAAAATTATCATTATTTAATATTTTACAATGTTAATTGTTTAAAATTTCACTCAATTATTTGCTGCCAGTTTATAAAAATGCAATTGATTTTTGTATATTAATTGTGTGTTTTGTAATCTTCCTAAATCAATGCATTTCTCCACTCTTATTTTATTATTTATTCTTTGTGTAAGAGTAGTATTATTTCTTCCTAAATTTTTTATATCATTCACCAGGGAAGTCATGTAGGCCTGATATTTTCTATTTAGGAAGGTTTATTTTTGTATAATTTATTTAGTAGATATAATACTATTAAGATATCCAATTTTTTCTTGAATTTATTTTGATAAGTTATATTGTTTAAGGAATCTGTCCATTCTATGTAGGTTTTTAACTTTATTGCCATACATTTCATCATATAGCATTCCCTATTAACATTTTATTGTGTATTGTATCTGTTTTATACCTCCTACTTCATTCCAAATATTGATAACCGTATGGTCTCTTTTCAACACATCACTCTAACTAGTTACTTAAAAATTTATTAATTTTTCTAAGAAATCAGCTTATTATCTTCCTTCTACTTTCTTTGGTTTAATTTCTATACCTGTTTTTGTTTTTTAAGAGAATTAGATAGTTGGTTTTAAATCTTTTTTCTGCTCAAATATAATGCTTTACATTTTTTTCTAGACATTCTTTGTTGCATCCCACAAATTTCAATATGTTGCATTTTCATTTCTATTTTATTTGAAATTTTATATAATTATATATGTTGTTTAACTCATGTGCTATAATGTTTTTTTTAATTTCCAAGAATTTAGGACTTCACTAGACATCTTACTAAAACTGATTTATAATTTAATTCTATCATCATCAAGAACATGTTCTATAATATTTCAATATTTTGGCATTTATGGAAACTTAGTCTATATATTTTCTACCTTTGTGAATTATTCATGTGTACTTGAAAATAATGTGCAGTTGTTGAGTGCAGTGCTTTGTAACTATCAATTAGGTCAAGTTGTTTGGTAGTGTCCCTGACAGCTTCCATATTCTTACTGACTTTTTGACTCATTTTTATCTCAAATATTAATAGGTATAAAATATCTTGTATTATAATTGTAACTTTGTCTACCTCTCTCTTAGTTCTGTCAGTGTTTGTTTCATCCTTTTTGAAGTTCTGATGATAAATACATGTTTACTACTAGAATATCTATTTGGTGAATTAACACTTTTGTAATTTCAGAATGACCCTTTTAACTTTCACACTTGTTTTGAAGTCTACCTTTACTATTATTAATAAAGTCACCCTAGCGCTCATATGCTTTGTTTGCTTGGTTAACTTTCCTATCTAATTGCTTTCAAAAAGCTCTTTTTATTTGCAAAACATTTGCTAATAAAAAGCAATGAGTCAATATATGGAAAGTGCTTTTAAAAATACTGTTGAGTCAAGAATACTATATCCAGCAAAACTGTCCTTCAAATCTGAGGATGAAATTGAGACCTTCCCAGATAATCAGATGAGGGAGTTTGTTGCCATTAGACCTGTGCTGAAAGACATACTTAAAGGAGCAGTGTAGGGTGAAATGAAAGGACACTAGATAGCCACATGAAGAAATAAAGGTCTTAATAAATGTAAATACATAGGCAATCATAAAAGCTAGCATTATTAAACCAACAGTTAATAATTCTACTTCTTTGTTTTCTACATGAATAAGGATTTAATACATTAAAAATTATTAATCCAAAAACTAGTATCATACTTATGCCTTGAAATTCCACATTTTGTTTTTTGCATAATTTGAAAGACTCATACATTTAAACATTATTGGTTTATACTTTAGTCATAAAGTGTATAAAGATGTAATTTTATGACATCAACAGTTGAAGGGGATACAAAGCATAAGATTTTAAGCCAACTTAAATTCAAATTAGAATGCCATAACTTTAGAATATTAAACATAATCTCCATTTTGGTACCCAAAATTAAATAGCTATAGAATATACACAAAGAGGGAATAAGGAAGAAATTTGAACATTTTACTGTAAAAGAAATTTAATAAATACAAAAGAAGACAGTAATGAAGGAATAAGTTGAAATGTGATAATCCATACAGAAACTGAAATGATGAAAGTTCTTCCTCCATCAGGAAATGTGTGAAACTCTCCAATCAGAAGCCAGACATTGGCAGAATGCACAAAATCTCAGGATCAAGCTATTTGCTGTCACAAGAGAATCACTTAGGATCCAATGACAAATACAGATTGAAAGTGAAGGAATGGAAAAAAGGCATTCCCTACAATTGCTATGTATGGAAAAGTGATATCAAATGGCTATACTTGCATCAGACAAAATAGAGCGTGAATTTTAAAAATTGTAAGAAACAGAAGGATATTACATATTAATAAAAGGTTTAATATGACTAAAAGATATAATTATATACATTATGGACCTAAAGATGGACCATCAAAATATATGAAGGTAGACCAGGGACAAGATGACAGATGAGCATGAGGCAGCATTTCTCTTAGCTCAGCTACCCAAAACTCAAACAGTTGGAATACCACATCTCTCCAAGGCTTAGAGTGAAAAATCCTGAGACTGGAGGGGCAGTCTGTCCTAGCTGAAGCAGAGTCTGATTGACTCATTAATCAGATATTTAAAAAAAAAAAAAAAAAAACTCACCACCAGAGTTTATCAGTAGTCCACAGAGAGCTCTTGGGACTGCATTGTGGTGGAGCCTGCAGAAACTAGATTCTTGAGTTTGCAGCTAGGTCTATGTGGGCCTGTCTGAGCCTAGCAAACCTGTGGAAAGTCAGACAGATTAGAGATGGTAGAGAGAGACTGGTTCTTCTCAGCTCCATGAGTCCTGCAACTCGCAGGAACTGGCAAGGCCTGCAGTAGTGGGTCATAAGGTTGGAAGAGAGGGTATGAAGGCATTTTGCTCTCAGCTTGCCTAGTCAGCTGGTCCAGCACCCATCCCATTCCTGGGGCCCACCAGGGCAGGCACTCGCTGGGTCTCAGCACCAGCCTGCACTCAGGCTCCCTCCCCAGTCCAGCATCCACCAGTCCTGGGACCACCAGGTCCAGCAACAGTCCTGGAACCAACATAGCCCTCTGGCTCCCCAGGTGCCAGTCTCCCAACCTCCCATCACTGTGTGTTAGGCAGCTGCTTCCCTGCCAGACCTGCCTGGTCCAGCACACAACTTCATGTCTGGGCCACAGGTTCCAGGGCCCAGTTTTAACCTACCCAGCATAGAACAACTGGGCCCCTGACATGACCAGGCCCCAACTTGCTCCACATGCCCCTTAGATACCAGATTGGCCTGGACTAGCACGTAGCCTTGCCACGGGCCTTCAGGATCAAGTCCCAGGCCCTAATACAACTAGTACCCGGTCATAGCCAGCTACTTTGCTGCCCACCTGCAGCCCAGCTTCTTTAGCACCACTTCACCTCCAGGCCTACAGCCCAGCCTACCCACACTAATATCCCAAGAAGGAAAATTAGGGAGAAAATGAGAAATTATATGCCATCTATGTATGATATATCAAAGTGCATAAATGCATTCTTCTGTCATGTATCACTAACTAAAACAAATTAAAAAATTAAAAGGAATAAAAATTTAAAAAGGGATCAAAGACCTTCATATGATATATAAAACAAGAAAACCCTTAGAAGAAAGCATATGGCTGAAGCTGTACAATTGAATTTGAAGATGAATTTTTTGGCTATGACATCAAGTGCTCAAATAACAAAAGAAAAAAATATACAAATTGGAATTCATTTTGAAAATTTTTAAATTTTGTGCATTGAAAGACAATGTCAACAAAGTAAAAAAGGCAACTCACAGAGGGAGAAAACATTTGTAAACCATATATCATCTACCCCTGACAAGGGATTAATACTTAGTATTTATACAGAGTTCTTAAAATCCAACAATAAAAAAAAATCCAATTCAAAAATGGACAAAGGACTTTAAATAGACATTTCTCCAAAGATAAATAAATCACCAATAAGCACTTGAAAAGATGCTCAACATCACTAATCATTAGGGAAATGAAAATCAAAACTATATGAACAACCATATTACAATGGTTATAATTTTTAAAAACCATAAAGTAACAAGTGATGTTGAGGATGTAGAGAAACAGGAACCTGTGTGCTGTTGGTGGGAATATAAACTAGTACATCAATTGATACACAGTATGGATTGATATATAGGTACCTGAAAACAGTATGGTGGTTACTAAAAAAGTTAAAAATAGAATTATCCTATCATCCAACAATAGAATGTATGGGCATTTGACCAAAAGACTTGAAAACAGGGTCAAGAAGAGACTAATTATTACCATGTTCATTGTACCATTATTCACAATAACTAGAATGTGGAAGAACCAGCGTGCCCATCAACAGTGAATAGACAAGCCAAATATGGTATATACATACAGCAGAAGAGTGTTCATGTTCAAAAATGAAGGAAATACTATTATATGATATAAAATGTATGAACCTTAAGAACATCATTCTAAGGGAAATAAATCAGCTACAAAAAGACAGATACTGTATGATTCCACCTAGGTGAAATACTAAAAGTAGTTAAAAATCACAGAGGCAGAGTTTAATGATGGTTGCCAAGGGTTAGGGGAGAGGCGAATGGGGATTTATTAATGGGGACAGAATTCTAGTTTTATAAAATATAAAGAATTGTGGAGCTGAGTGATGATGATGGTTATGCAACATAAAAATTATTTAACACCTTAAATCGTACGCTTCGAAATGGTTGAGATAGCAAATTACATTTTGTATATTTCACCAAACAATGGTATTGGCCAAATTATACTGTTATACTCACTGTGTATATATTCAAATATGTAATGATGAATTCTACCATTATGTACAACTATAGTCTACCAATAAAAATATGGAAAAAATAAAATAGATAATTAAATCATAAAAAAGATAAAAAATACACAAAAAGAAAAAAAATAGGTCATCACATTGGTGAAAGCACAACTGACAGAGATAGGTCACCTGTGTTCTCTTCAGGTTCTAGAAACCACGTGATTCCTACAGACTCATATCTCTCTGGACTGCACTCAAAGCCTCTGTAAAATGAAAGCGTCAGACATCTAAAAAATAAGAAGTCTATTAAGGAAAGAATATTGTTAGCTATAATTTTTGCTATTTTCCCACGACAGCCCTTTGACTACTGAAATGATTAGACAACGTTTTGGTATTTATTTGTTCCATATGTTTTTGTCCTATGTTCATTCTTTCCTGACTTCCTTTTAGGAAAATATTTTTTTAGTATTCCTTTTGAAATCTTCTATTGAAGGTTTAAATATTTCTCTTTAATTTTTTTTTATTTTAGTATTTTCAAGAATACATTGTTACTAATTACTATGTTGTTCATTTTCCCACAAATCCCCTCATACCTAGAACCATTATTCTACTCTGCTTCAGAGTAATAATAATGAGTTATTATTACATTATTATGAATAATAAATAACAATGAATTCAGCTCTTTTGAATTCACATGTGATTTTTGCTTTAATAGTTGGTTATCTTCAAGCAAAACTAAGGGAAAAGAGATAGTTGCTTATACCTGTCCATATAGTAACCATTTCTAGTACTCTTCGGTTCTTTCTATAGATCAAAGCTTTTATTTTGTGTCATTTCTCTTTTTTCAGATAATTTTTCTTTAACATTTTTTGTAGTACAAGTCTGTTAGCTACAAATTCCCTTGCATTGTTGTGTGTGTGTATATAAACACCTTAATTGAATCCTTAATTTTGAAAGTTATTTTTATAGGATATAGAATTACAGATTAACATGTTTCATGTTTTCTGTGTTTTGTTCTGTTTTTTATTATTTTTATTTTTTCCATTGGTACCAGGGATTGAACCCAGGGGTACTTAACTGCCAAGCCACATCCCCAGCCCTCTTTATCTTTTATTTTGAGAAAGGGTCTCATGAAATTGCTTAAAGCCTTGCTTAGTTGCTAAGGCTGGCCTTGAATTTGTGATTCTCCTGCCTGGGCCTCCTTAGTTGCTGGGATTACAGGCACATGCCACCTCACCCAGTCTCTTTTATCATTTTCAAATTATCATTCCACTGTGCTCCACACTAGAACTTTTTTTCATAAGAAAAAAAATCACAATTCTCTGTTTTCCTACTTGTAATATATTTGTTTTCTGCGGATGTTTCTAAGATGTCTAATTAATTTAATTTTCAGAAATTTGACTATACTGTGTCTAGTTGTGTATTTCTTGTATGTATCCTATCTAGAGTCTGATAATTTTGACAACTTGACTTTTTTATTTGAAATGAAATGAATATACACAACTACTTTACATGAGCCCTTTGGATCCTGCCCTCAAAAAATTCTTAGTGCAAGAGTTACATGTGTTTAATATTATCTATAACAATAAGGCAAAATTAAGTGTTAAATCGTGGTTCAAGAAATACTTCAGAATGTTAGAAAAAGAGCTGATTTTATAAGGCTAAAAAAATGTGACAGAAGGAAGTAAATCACATGCCAGTATCCCCTTTCAATTGGGTCTCTTATTTACAGCCATGATTCTAGACCAACCAAGCACTCTGTCCAGAAAAGTGGCCACTTTCCTTAATTGGGGAAAAAGCTGTACACAACTCCCAACTTGAACTTTGCAGAAATCATTGCTTATGTTTGCAAGGCCTCAAGAGGCACTACCATCTTCTTCTCATCTACCTCTCCAATTCCTTACTACATTTTATACCTGTATTCCCAAAGCCTCCATGACATCAGATGGCTCAAAAAAATTGAAGAAGAGATTAGTGTGAGGTCACCTAAATATTTTCTTTGCTTTTGACAATTTAAAAAAATATTGCTTTCTAAAATCCTGTGTATTTCAAGGGAGGGAATCTGCCTGTGATTGTTAATCCTGGATCTGGAAAGGAAGCCTACTGTTACCATGTGTGCTAACCATTTTAGCACTAAAGACTTAACTTTCACAAGGACCCAGTTCTCCATCAGCCCATATCCTGGATTCCAAAGAAGACCTCAGAGATCACTTATTTTGATAACTTATTCATTGTCCAAATCTAGCCCATACCTTAAACACAACTCTTATACCTCTAGTCTCTTCCTGATCCTTAATTCAATTAAGAATTAACACTAGCCTGGCACAATGGGGCACGCCTGTAATCCCAGCGGCTCAGGAGGCTGAGATAGGAGGATCAAGAGTTCAAAGCCAGCGTCAGCAAAAGCAAGGCTCTAAGTAACTCAGTGAGACCCTGTCTCTAAATAAAATATGAAATAGGGCTGGGGATGTGGCTCAGTGATCAAGTGTCCCTAAGTTCAATCCCCAGTACCTGCCCCCACCAAAAAAAAAAAAATCAAAACTGATTCTTCAGGGAACCCATCTTGAGATTTCAACACCACTAGCACTTGTTTGCCCCTGTATTGACACATATTCATATAGTAGGACAGCAAGACTTTTTGACCCCCCAATAGACTGCCCTCTGTAGGGATCACACCTGAGCCAAATAAGTCCATAGTGGGAAGGTTCTGGGGAGAAAGACCATTCAAAATCTTTTTTCTTTCTAAGTAGGCAAGCCTCTTTAAGGTTTCCTTAGAAATTAGTTTTTCCATTGAGGTCCTCCTTACCCCAGGTACCAGGAATTGAACCCAGGGCTTAGCATATGCTAAGCTACAACCCTAGCCTAGATTTATATCCTCATGCACTTGACAAGGGTGAAGGAAGGATACAGGACAGTAATGGGACAGCAACTGAGGGACACATACAAACAAATAGAAAATTCTAAATAGCAATAAGAGGCTACAATTAATTAGGCATCAAAGACATTGCCATAAACAAAATGTGTGAGCAGCATTTGGATCAGAATTCATGTAAACAGTATATAAAAAAGGATTAGAGGAATGAGCAGGTATATTCTATATAGCTACATGAAAGTCAGAATATGGAGCCAACTCATTAAGTGCTGAGGCCTTTCATGTTAGTGGTTTTAATAGAAACTGAAATAAGGAAATAACATGATCACAACAGAGATTTTATAAAGTTTCAAATGATAGCATTGCACAGGATTGATCTGAAAAACAGGAGGCAAAGGGTTTGAGACATTTGTACTCCAATGGCAATAAAAAGAGTCTTGATTCAAGAAGGTGGCAATAAGAATGAAGAAGCTGCAACAGATATGAGACAGCTTTGGAAAAACATCATCATCTAGCATCCTGATTCAGTGGTTGAAAAAGAAGGAAGAATTAAGGAGGATTTCAGTGTGGAGTGGTGGTATGACACAATCACTAACAAAAATGAAGAAGTTAAGAGAGGAAGTTGGCTCCAGTTTGGAAGAAATGGTAACATAGTCTGAGAGTTATAACAAATTGACTGACATCACATTACCTAGTTGGAAAATAGTAGCAGATTTTTTTAAATGAAGAACTGAAATTCACATTAGATATTAGAACCATAAACTAGACTTGTGATCATTAAAAGAGACACTAGCCAGAAAAATATATGCTTTGATTTGGGTTATAAAAGAAGAGGAAAATTGTTGGCAAGGTTGAAGACTAAAGTTCTAAGAGGAACAAGTGGGCAAATGTAGTAATAATGGTTGGAATAGCATGCATATGTAGAAACACACACACACACACACACACACACACACATTGTTTGTTTGCCTTCCCAGAACCTCCCTTCTGAGAACAACTACTTCCATCTAAAGGTAACTGCTCCTCCTCAGGTTCCAACCATTATGTTTCCATGACCCTGCCCCTTACCATATTTGATAGTTTTATTTTAAGCCTATCATTGATGTTTTCCTAACTTGAGCCAAGAAAAATTTGCAAGTGGTTAAATCCAGCAGTTTCTGTGGTTCTGCTATAGTCTCTATCACAAGCAGAAATGATCACAACAAAAACATGACACAGCAAAATCTAGCTTCATTTTGTTCCTAATGTTCTAGAGGCCTGGCTATATCCTCGCCCACTTTGGTTTACTGTTTTGTTGTTGTTATTGTTTGAGTTTTCACAGTGCTCGGGATGGAACCTTGGGCCCCATGTAGGCAAATAATGTCTTCCCCCAGCCACATCCCCTCCTACATCACAATTAAGTCTTTGAGCAGACAAAGAGAGAAGGCATAAATACTTAATTTAGTTATGGACAAGGAAAGCAAGATTATCCTTAGAATGGCCTGGCTTAGACTAAATGGCAAATATAAATAATGGAGGATTAATTTCAGTAACATAAAAAATATGAACAGTCACAGAAGAGTCAGAGATTGGATTGTTATTCGCTGAGTTATTGTTGCTGGTTATTGTTGCTTCACTGAGGTCTAATATTTCCAAAGTTGCAGATATAGTTCAAGTCCTCAGGCCTTAATCCTGTCATTTGTGACATCATGAATGAACCTGGAAGACATTATGTTAAGTGGGAAGAGCCAGACCCAGAAAGACAAATACCATATGATTTCACTCATACATCTAAATAGGTTCTCACAGAAGTAAAGTAAGACAGAGTTTACCCATGACTAGGGAGGGTCAGGGTAGAGGAGGGAATGAAGAGATGTTGGCCAGGAGATATTCAACAAAACAACATATTAATACTCTATAAATATGAGAATTTACTGGATATAAGTTTAAAAAAAATTAAAATTATTTCAAATCTTATCATGGAAGTTGCCACTTACAATTAACAGTTTCTTGCAGCTTATTAAGCCTTACAATTTTTTTCAAAAATCTTAGGACCATATTTTTGCCAGGGCACTTCAGCTCTTCATTTCTTAATTTTAGTAAATTATATTTGTATATGTATTTAACTATTTTATAAAGTTTAAAATTATAATGACTTAATTTTATAGTATTCTTTCATTATAATATGTCACATAATCTAAAAAGCATCACTTTTAAGATACCCCATTATGTTATATATCACTAAGGGAAAAATATCTGCCAATGGAAATGTCAGCCATCTGTATCTATGAGTTTCACATTTGTGAATTCAACTGCCAATCAAAAATATATTTTTGAATTGTGTCTGTACTAATCTAAGGACGATTTAAAGAATACAAGAGGACTTCATAGATTATATGCAATTCTGTGTCATTTTATATAAGTATCTGGGCATCCAGATTTGGAATATGTGTAGATGGGAGAAGGATTACTGGAGCTAATCCCCCATCAATACTTAGGGACAACATTGTACAATGCTTTCTTATCATTGATTATGATATATCCTGAATTCAGAGATTTTATTAAGTGAAAATTAATGTGTACTTCAGAGTCAATGAAATATAGCCTATTTTAAATATCTGTATGTCTATATTCTTTTTGTTCATTCTAATGTTTGCTTAGTACTTGTGTGGAATAATAGTATAATATATTGCACTCATCATACTGGCACAGATCCCAACTTCCTTAACAAGACCCCTAAAACTCAAGAAATTAAACCAAGAATCATTAAGTGTGATGGCATCAAATTAAAAAGCTTCTGCACAACAAAGGAAATGATTAAGAGCATGAAGAGAGAGCCTGCAGAATGGGAGAAAATCTTTGCCAGCTACTCTTTTGACAAGGGATTAATACCCCAAAATACATAAAGAATTCAAAAAGCTAAACATAATAAAAAACAAATAACGTAATAAATGGGCAAAAGAACAAAACAGACCCTTCTAAAAAGAATAAACCCAAATGGCCTACAAATATATGAAAAAAAATGTTCAATATCTCTAATAATCAAGGAAATGCAAATAAAAACTACATGAAGATTTCATTTCACTCCAGTCAGAATGCAAATTATCATGAATACAAATAAGAATAAAAGCAGCATAAAACTCAACTCAAAGTGGATCAAGGACTTAGGCACTAGAACAGAGACCCTGAGCCTAACTGAAGATAAAGTAGGCTCAAATCTCTACCATGTCAGCTTAGGAAACTAAATTCCTCAACAAGACTTCTAAAACACAAGAAGTAAAATCAAGAATCAAAAAAATGGGATGGCATCAAACTAAAAAGCTTCCTCACAGTATAGAAAGCATTGTGAAGATAGAGCCTACAGAATGAAATAAATTCTTTACCACATGTACCTCAGGTAAAGCACTAATCTCCAGGAAAAATAAAAGAACTCAAAAAAAAAATAACTTAAAAAAAAACAAAACCCAATCCATAAATGGGCTAAAGAATTGAACAGACATTTCACAGATTAAGAAATCAATAAATATATGAAAAATGTTTAACACTTCTAGCAATTAGAACAATGCAAATCAAAACTACACTGAGATTGCATCTCACTCCAGTCAGAATGGCAATTATCAAAAATACAAGTAACTATAAACGTTGCTAGGATGTGGGGGAAAAGCTTCACTCATACATTGCTGTTGGGACTGCAAATTGGTACAACCACTGTGGAAAACAGTATGAAGAGGCCTCGGAAAACTTGGAATGAAACCACCATTTGACCCAGCTATCCCACTCCTCAGTATATACCCAAAGGACTTAAAATCAGCATATTGCAGTGATAGCACCACATCAATGTTTACAGCAGTTCAATTTACAATAGCTAAACTATGAAACCAACCTAGATGCCCTTCAACAGATGAATGGATAAAGAAAATGTGAGATACACACACACACACACACACACACACAGTGGAATGTAACTCAGCCATAAACGAGAATGAAATTATGGATGGAGCCAGAGAATATCACGCTAAGTGAAATAAGCCAATTCCAAAGAAACAAAGGTCAAATGTTTTCTCTGATACGCAGATGCTAATCACAATAAGTAGGAAGTGCTAGGGAAGAAGTACTTTGGGTTAGACAGCGGGGGAGTGAAGGGAGCCCTATGTGCATATATGATTACATGACCTGTATAACTCTATACCATCTATAACCAGAAAAATGAGATGTTATACCCCATTTATGTATGATGTGTCAAAATGCATCCTACTGTCATGTATAACTAATTAGAACAAGTTTTTTGAATTGTTCTCAATTGTTCGTCAATATTTTTTAGCCATTTTTTGTAATGAACAAATATAGCTTTTATAGTAGAGGAAAACTTCAAGTTTAATATGGAATAATGATTTCTTGATAATGAGACTTGAGCATTGTTCATCTCTCCCCATTCTCTGTATCCAGCAGAGATCTATGCTCAGAAACACTGAACAGTCACCACATGTCCTAGAAGGTGAGCCGCTGGAGCCCAAGAAGAGGAGCCCATGATAAAGGGCACTGTGCAGAGCTGACAATGAACAGGGTGAAAGGACTACACAAGGTCCTGCTCATTAATATTAGTGATTTCCACTACGTTTCTTTTCTTAACATTTTAATTTTGATATAATTTTAGACTTGCAGAAATGTTATAAGGCGAATACAAATAATTTCTAAATATACTTTACTCAGATTCCCTATTTGCTAACATTTTACTATATTTTCTTCACACTGTATTTAAAGAGAATTCAGACTCAAAGGAAAGGTGACATATTTGCTTTTCTAAATTCTTCTAGAAACGTCCCCCTGTATGACCACTTCCCTGGCAGAAATCTTCTTCTTGCCTAACTAGAAGCTACCTTCCTCTCTTTGCCCCGCCTGCTCTCTTTACCACAATACTGAACAGGAAGAAGGGTTTGCTCAGGGATACTGCCAGGAAGAGAGACCGTGAAGAAGGAAGGCTTTGCCTGAGCAGAAGGAACGTATTCTTAAAAGACAGGGTTCCTTCCCACTGCAGCAAGAATTACGCCACCAGGAAACCCTCACCTGGAAGCCAGCCCAGCCTTCCAAAGAGAGAGCAGGTAAGTCTTTCTGTCCCCTCTGTGTAGACTATTGACTCCTCCCCTACGCCAGATCCTCAGAGAATCCTGTTCTGTCATCTATCCCTGACATATTGAAGACTGAGGTTTCTACAACTGAAGTCAGTATGGCCAAGGCTACAAAGTAAGGTCCTTGGAAGCAAGGATGATTTCAAGACCAAGAATTCTTGAAATACAGAAGATTAACTCAGACAGAGTTTAGGAGGCACAAATAGGGTCAAGGCGAAGGCCCAAAGCTAACAGATGAGTGAAGGAAAGGAGAATGCCAAGGTCAATCATCCCTAACAGCACAATGTACAATGCATGTTCTGGGTATTCCTGGGTTTCCTTCTTCTGTCAACGGCATTCGTACCTTCCACACCTCCCTGGGCTGAGCTCAGTCCTCAAGAGAAGCAGCCATATCCGCAGATTCTGATGGTGTTACTCTGATTTCCACAGGCTCCAGAAACCCCTTCATTATGAACTGGCACATGATAGTCTATGGGCTTATCGTAGTGGTGCTTAAATCTGTTGGAGTGACCTTATTTCTACTGTATTGTGAGTATTGAAGCAAACTCTTACCCCCAGCCTTCTTATTGTTTTGCTCTTTTACTCTTATTTTAGAATGCAGGGTTGAGTGTAAAGTTAAATGTCCACCTGAGGGCAACTAACCAGCATGAAGAAAACTGACAATCCCTATCTTACCCTCCAGCATACACAGCGGGCCAGGTTCCTGGGTCTACCTTGGAGATAAAGAACTGACCTACACAAAGTTTTTGTTACTAAAGTATTAGCTGGGCAATCTGAGCTGAAGTACTTAGCAGGCCTTGTTACTGTTGCTAAAATTTGAAAATACAGTTTCAATGCAATGGTAAGGCTGTGTTTACTGAGGGAAAATTTCTCTATGTGTACACATAAATTCATTCATCCAAATGAATTAATTAGGAAAAGATACCTCATATCAAAAGTTTTACTGCAGATGTGATTCTGCAATCTGTGTATGGGGTGAAGGTGGGAGTTCATAATCCACTTGAATCAAAGTGTGGAATATGATATGTCAAGAAATTTGTAATGTTTTGAACAACCCACAATAAAAAATTAAAAAAAAAAAATAAAAAACAAATAAAAACATCAAAAAAAAAAGTTTTACTGCAATTAAACAAGTAGAATCTTCTCCAGTCCCTGAGCCAGAGGAGACAATGAATGAGGAAGGAAATGTGAGTAGGTCCCTGAGTTGGGTAAGAGGTATTTTCCTCGTGACCCAATCTGAAGGTGTAATTCCTACCACTTAAGAGAGAAGAACAGAAATATGAGTCAGTAAAGACATTTCAAAAACATGCACATGTCCACTGACCTGAGTCAGAGAGTTCAATATTCCCCATTAATGATCATGGTGCTCTAGCATGCCCTTGGGCTTGCTTGTTGTATTCATTGTGTATCCACATTTGGGCTGAGCCAATAGCTGATTTTCTTTGCAGCCCCGCAGATTCTTAACACAAGTAATGATGGGTTCAACTCTACCAGCAGCTATGGAACAGGTAACGTGCACAATAGTACACTCCTCTCTACCATCCAGCCTCTATGTGCTGAATTCTTAAAGACTTTCCTCAAGGTCTCCTTTCCCAAGAAATGTGGTTGCACAAGTGGTCCACAAAGGCCTTTTAATTAATTATCTTCCTTTTAAAGATGAAAAAACAAAACCAGATTTAGGGAAAAACAATTTTTTTCTTATGGTGCTAAGGATTGAACCTAGGGCTTCATGCTTGCAAAGCACATGGTTTACTGCTGAGCTATGCCCCAGCCCCTGAGTGAAAATATGATTCTCAGTTTTCTTCCTGAGGATGGAGTCACAGTAATATAATGTCAATGTGCTTCATAGACTCTGAAACAGTGCACAAGAAATGTTTATTAAGAAACTATGTACCACTCAAAATTTTGATATTAAGCTTCTTTTTTGTGGGCCAAATATTATGCTAGACCAAACATAGAAGAATAATTAACACAGGAGATACTAATCAGTCATCATCTATAAATCAAAAGACACAATACCAGAAGCTGCACAGGAATAACAAGGCAAGTAGGACAAAGCTCTTCCCATTAAAGCCATCTCCTCTTGAAGCCTTTCCCAAAGTTGCCCTCTGCTTCCTCTTAAGATACCTGTTTCTAAGACATCTTTAGGAAAAAGATCATTTCTTATTTGTATTTGTATCAACTGATGCACCCAATGAAGAAAATACTCAAGAAATATGTATTGGTTTCCTTCAGTTATAATCCCAAAGTAGTTTCTGATGAAACCCAAGCTACTAGATATTACAAAGAGTCTTGTGGAACAGAAAACGGATTAAAAAGTAATGTCTGTTTTATAAATATAATTTTAAGTAAACAATTTGGTATCTGAATAAACTAAAGTGGTCTTTATCCATAATGCAAAAGTAGGTCATTGAGAAGAGGTTTGAACAGCCAGCCTACAAATCATTGCAGTTGCTTGCTAAGATTGCCAGTGTTCCTGGGGAGGTGAGGGGATGAGACCTCTTAGAAGCCCATAAATTCCCCTAGTTGTATTTAATACGTATTAATAATGGACCCTTCTCTGCTTATAGGAAATATCTGGAATATTCACCTGCTTCCTTGTTTGCTAATACCTCCAGGATCCTGAAATTTGTTCCTGTTAGTCACAATCCTTAGAGCTGAGAAAGTGCTGAGAGAAGCATCCAAGAGTTGCAGGATTAAGAATTTTTGTAGAGCATTTAATAAGACACCAAGCACCACAAAGATGCAGTGTGGAGTCGAAGGTGGAAATGCTCCAAACAACTTTTTTGAGGGATAACACTGTCAAAGGCATACATAAGAGCAAAAATGTTCCCCTGGAATACGAAATTCCTTCATTACTCTTCCATTTCTTGTTCCCCTGCTGCCCCCAGCATTTATACTGAATGCTATACCCCCAAAAGGGAAGGGGGACATGAAATAGGACTTGGGTGCTGAGCATGACAAATAATGGTACTAGTTAGATGTATGGTTCAAAGAGAAAAAGTATCTGAAAATTCTCAGAATGGCCAAGTACCCTTTGTCATCCCCAATGTCCAGACACAAATAGTCACAGGGACCCGACAGCCTGTACTCTGATGATTGCAAGTTATATTCACCACACAGTAACCTTTAGATTTTCTTCTCCATTTCAGTCCCACCATCTTTTGGGAGTACTAAGAACAGCTTAACGCCCACAAGCAGATACGGAACAGGTGAAGCATATGGTTTTAACCTCCTCACCACCCCTTAGGTTTCCATGTACTAAATTCTTACAGACTTTTCTCATGGCACCCTTTCTTATAGAGCACTTTTGCTTAAAGGAGCCATAAAGTCCTTCTAATTTATCCCCTGAGTGTTCTCCATAAGGAAACAGACCAGACTGGATAAAATTTCTTCCTGGGTTGAGAACATTTTTCTATCAATATAATTGTTATTTTATGACTTCCCATTATTTTATGACTCAATTCCAGGGTTCACACTCTAGTCCACTAATCTCATTCATTCTCTCTCTCTCCCAACTCACCCCACATCTCTTCAGTCTGCCCCAAAGCCTGGGATTTTCATCAAAGAAGATGTTTTTTCTTGTCCACATCTGAACAGTCTTGGAACAAGAGCAGGGATGACTGTATATCAAAAGGATCCACTTTGGCGATTGTCGACACACCAGAGAAACTGGTGAGAGGGCTGGGGAATGGTACAGTGAAGCAGCCCTCCCACAGCAGCCTCAGTAGGTAGAGATGGTGGCAATGTAGTGGAGCAGGGCTGGGTGATTGGCAAAGAATGGAGAGGTGGCTGGATGAAAGGTTCAAACTCCTTGTTCTGAACCTAGAGTTGGGAGACTTCCTGGTAGCTGTGGGCAAGTTCTTTAGCTCCATCTGAGCAAGAAATTCAGACTCTGTGTTTTTTCCAATAAGACACAGCAGTAGGCTACTTTCCTAGGGATGGGCCAAGGCACTCAAACTGCCGAGAATGACCAAAGAACTAATGCAAATAAAGTTATTTTAAAATTACTTATATCTTATATCTGTGAACACTTCACAGATATAAGATATTAATGTATCATTCCAGTTTACACAGTGAAGAAGGAAGATATGAATCAACCACATTAGTAATATTAAAAGCAAAGAATCATATAATAGTGTTTGCATTTTATTATTGTGATAATAAATATAGATAACATTATGCAAAATTTGTTTATTATCTCCTTTTACTTCAAATAATCCTGAGGATGTACTGTTATCTATATTTTATAAATGAGTAAATTAGGGTACAGAAAATAACATGCCGAAGATCATACATCTAAATGACAGAACATGAAATTGAATTCAGATCCCTCTGACTACAAAACCCATGCTTTAATCAACTTTAGGCCACACTGTATTTTAGTTTATAGTTACCTTCTCTTCAGATCTAAGCATTTCCTGGATGTGAGGCACTGTGCTATAAGTACTGTTCTTGTCTCCTCTCCCCTTTATCTCTCCATCCTCCTCTGAAAAGTCCTCCTGTGGTTGAGAAAAATTTGAAAGAGGGTCTTCTTGATTTGGGGTGAGAATCATAATGCTGTAGATTCTCTAGGGCCAAAAACCCAGGTGGAAACAAAAAAGACACCTTCCAGTAGAAAATTAGGAGCAAGGCAGAGGGGAGAAAAGAGGAAATAAAGGGAGAAGAGAGAAGAGAATGAGACCGGAAGCTGATGGCTCTTTCCCTCTACTTGCCCAAGTTCCATCCTTGGCATTCTCCATGCTTCATACTAACCTCAGAAAATGTTCATCACGCCAGTGGACTGCTGGTGACTCTCAAGTCAACATATTTCATGATCACCTAGTTCAACCTCATTTGGAATATAGAATTTCTGACCATGAAAATAATTCTATGCAGAGGGGCATGCCAAATAAAAAAAAAGATGTATATGAAATTACCTGGTTTTGACTGTACAGTTTCCCTTCCCCATTCCCTCAGTGTGATCCTAGGTCATTTTCTAGGAATATAAATCCTGCATCCCCTACACCAGTCCTTCTGAACCAGAAGCCTAGCAATCTGTGTTTTTGTAAGTCCTCTCGGTGATCTTGGTGCCTGCAAAACTTAAAAACTTCTTCTCTAGGGTTAATAGCAAGTGCCAGTGATACCCAGTCTCCTATCTCTAACAGCTTTCTTAGTTCCCTGAATAAAATATAGTCATGTTCCCATTGCCTATAGGAAAGCAGCAGTAAAGGACTTGCTGTTGAACTGTTTGTTTCTTTTTTAACTTCTAGGAGTATCTCCAGCACATTGCAAATGCTGAGAAGTACTTTATTGGGTTAACATACCAGTCTGCAGAGAAAAAGTGGCGTTGGATCAACAACTCAGTGTTCAATGGCAAGTATGTGAATATCCTGCATTGTTCTGGGGATCTTGGTTTGCCTCAAAAGACCACACCTGAGATTCATCCTGAAATAGTTCAAAGACTTATACTCAACTCCTTGTTCTAGTTTTCTCCTTTCTTTCAACCCATCTAGTCCTATAAACACATTTCCTATAAATTTTTCATTAGGGGAAAATATCAAATATTTTTCATAATAAAAAATAGAAGAGATGAGAGAAGAGTATTCATATAGTAAATAATTTTGTTCAGAGTAAGAGCCAAACAAATCCACATATATATAGCAATTTTTTTGCTGTATCTCATAGATCTCCAAATTACACATCATATGTTCTTTCTAAGTGCCTACAAGTTTTCCTAGATGTAGATCCTTTATATATCAAAGGCAACTTGTCTATTCCTTGAAGCTGTGATCCTCTAATTCAAAAGAGATATCTCCAATGAATCATTCCATGGGGATAAACTTTGGTAGAAACCATAATATTCTCAGGGCTCATATGAAAATGCTGAGTTAGAGAGTCAACAAGTCCAATCCCCAACCTACAGCTGGCCTTCCCTACAGAGGAGAGAAAATTAATATTTATTCAGTATTTTCTTTTCTGTTTGTTTGTTGTTCTTGTGTGTGTTTAGTTGTAGATGAATACATGGTATCTTTATTTATTTTTATGTGGTGCTGAGAATTAAACCCAGTGCCTCACACGTAGGAGGCAAGCACTTTACCACTGAACTACAGCCTTAGCCCCGTATTCAGTTTTTTCTAATATCTAACTCAATGCTAAGCACTTATATTATTTCCTTTAGTATTCACTAAGATGCCATAGAAAAAGCTCAACAGACAGTTGAACATAAGAAAGGCTTAGAAATGTGTTGAATGCCATATAGCTACTTAATGATACAGCCACAGTTTGATTCCATATTTACTTGAGCTCAAAACTCATCTTTTCCATGAAATCAGAGTCTTTGCAGTTAGACTGAGAACTCTGAATGACTGAAAAACTGGTGGGCCAACAGACACTATCATCAAGATTCTCCTAAAGCCAAGAAATTTCTTTCCTACTTTTTTCTATACTCTTGCTACAAACAATCCTATAATACTAAAATATTATTTCTAGGGCTAGGAATGTGGCTCAGTGGTAGAATGATTGCCTAGAATGCCTGAGGCCCTGGGTCCCCTAGTACCCTCCTCCTACACACAAATCCTCTTGAAAACATTATTTCTGGGGTAAAAGAGACCACCAATAAGATGTTTCTGACCAAAGACAAGTGAGTTAGTCCAAAATTCTGGAACTCTATGAGTACTCATAGAAGAGAATAATTAAAAGGAAAAGGTGGGGTTTAGAGCTGCACTGAGGGAAGCTTGGCTTAGAAGACGTGGTCTGAGTTGAAACGGAAGGCCCAGTGCAGAGGAGGAGTATATGTAAAACTAACTAGTCAGTCAATCAAACTTCCATTAGATTCTGAAATCTGTAAAAGGCAAAACTGAAATAATGAGCCTTGACCACACTCTCTTTTCTCCTTCAGTATTACCCATCAGAATCAGAACTTCAACTGTGTCACCATAGGCCTAACAAAGACTTTCGATGCTGCATTATGTGACGTCAGCTACCGCTGGATCTGTGAGAAGAATCCTGAATGATTGCAGTTCTCTGTGACAAAAAACAAATAAACACAAAAGAGAATAGTTACAATCAGGACTGGTCTGGGAAATGCAGAACATCAAAACCCTGTGACAGTCTTCAACAGGACATTGGCAGAGCTCCAGGGCTAACGGACCATCCACTTTTATACATACACTTACATATATACAACCAGGAAAACTCTCCATTCTGAGCCATTCCACCCAACCACATTTCCTATGAGAGTCAAACTTGTGACACTTTTTGGATTCCCACAGTACATCTAGTTAATGGTTCTTTTTTCCATCTGTCCTTTAACATCTAGTTAAAAGTCCTTGTCTGTTTGAGATAATGAACTGTTATATTCTATATTCTAAAGGACTGGATGTTGGCCATCTCCAGGAGATAGGGTCAGTTTTATAAAAATAGCACAAGTATGGAAATGAGGTTTGTTTCTACAGAACTGAGAATTTCTGACTGATCAACAAGGTTTAGCCTGTTGACAGTTTGTTTTATCCTCATTGGACATGACATACACCAAGGAGAACCTGTAGAATGAACAGGTATTAGAATCATTTAGAGGACAGAGTGGGTGGAAGAAAAGTGGACTCATCTTCCTTGATGTCAATTAAGCCCCAAAGATCACGGCATATTCTTTCATTCCATTCATGAGATACCAGGTATATCCTACTGACAAAAAGAAACCTTGCACTGGTTAGCATATTGACCCACCATTCGTCAGGTTGGCCAAAGAGGAAAAAGAGAAGGGCCATGCAGAAAACACTGGATGGAGGCAAAGGGTACGCAGAGAGAAAGAATAGAGTACCAGGGATAAATAGAAATCACATGAAAGGAAAAATGACATTCATTTGGTCATCCTAGAAAAGCAGCAAGAAAAAAGTAGAAAAGTCTTGGCTGTTCTCTATATTTATAAGAAAATATCAAATATTCACACATCTCAAGACATGAAAAGAAAAAAGATAAATCTGTTGTCTTCAGTAATAAGAGTTAAACCATGGGGATGACCATATAAAATTAATGGAAATTATTACCATTTGCATCTAGTAACAATGTATCACAGTAATTAATGTATATATGATTAATCGAAATAAAATGCTGCAAAATTTATCTTTTATTACAACACTAAGTACTGTTTATAAATTCCTAGGTTTCATAATTGTTGGTTCATTGGCATAGTCATTTAGAATTTTTACAAATGAGATAACAGTAGTTGTTAGAAGTTACCTGAAGGAGGTTATCAGAAATAATTTGAGTTTGGAATGGAACAAATATCAGAATTATGTTAGTACCCTGTGGAAATACAAATTCTCTGGTGGTTTTAACAAATAAGTGCCACAGGAGAGGAGCAGGGAAAGGCTGAGTCTACAGTGAAAAAAAGAATCAACTGAGGGCTGGGGATGTGGATCAAGTGGTAATGCACTTGTCTGGCATGCACGGGGCACTGGGTTCTATCCTCAGCACCACATAAAAATAAAATAAAGATGTTGTGTCCACTGAAAACTTAAAAATAAATATTTACAATTCTCTCTCTCTCTCTCTCTCTCTCTCTCTCTCTCTCTCTCTCTCTCTTAAAAAAAAAAGAATCAACTGAATTCTAACCACAGGTAAGTCCCAGAACTCAGAAAACAGAAGGAAATCACAATCCTTCTATGTTAAGAAAAGAGAACTGTAATTGCCACACTTCTGTTTTATGACAGAGTAATAACAAACTTCAAAGGCCAGGAAATGTAGACATCTAGTAATTTCCCCAAAGAAAAGAAGATACTTCTGTGCAAGTTCTGAAAAAGGCCACTGAGTTGGGGTAAGGATAAGACTATAAAGTATGCAGGAGACATGTGGACTTTGATATAAAGTCTTTATTGTAGAGGGGTCTCAGTATCCTCAAGAGGGTGGATAAATGTGATGTTTATTAGGCAAAAGTGGTAGGGTTTTTAAAAAATGAATATGTAGTTAATCATTGGGTTAAAGTTCTGATTTTGCTTCTAATATGCTGTGTGAATCTGTACATATTTCTTAATTTCCTTACCTATAAAATGGGGCAATGATACTCATCTCACAAAATTCTTGTACATATGAAAATAGATCCTCTTTATATATCTTAATGGCAATAAACATTAGTAGATGCACTTTGCGGAGGACTTGAAGTTGAGATCTTCATTCAAAAAGTAACTTTTCTATTTGCTAGAAGCTGAATGTAAGCAAGCCAATTAGTTTCTCAGAACTTGTGTACTCACTTATAATATGCAAATAAAAATCTGTCCAGTTCCTAGAAAGGTGCCTCAAAAATTCTGTGGTCAATCCACATGGAGATCAAAGCCATACTTTTCATGGCTACCTATGTGGGCCTAGCCAAGGTCAGTCAACCCCCATCCAACCCTTAGACTCATCAACAAACCTATCTGAGGTCATCAGCACCACCAGCTAAGCCTAGCCTAGGTCAGCTGAAACTATTCATGAAATAAAATTTATCGCTGTACTCCATTGGAGTTTTGTGGTTGTCTCTTACACAGAAAAAGCTGTGTCACTCTGAAATAGTTTTCTAACTCACTATTAGAAAAAGTAAAGGTCTTTAAAAAGCTTACTTACTAGGCTGAATATGATCTACATTTCCATTACTTCTCTCCATTTTCATATTCCCTTACATTCTCCTTTGCTTTCTCCATTCCAGCATCTTTGCCTTTGTATTCCCTAGGATCTCTCCATTTATTATTATTCACCATGCTTGGAATGGTATTTCACAGATTTCTAAGTATCTCACAATCTTTCCCTCTCTATCTTTCCCTGACAACCTTATAATTTCAACACTCCCCCTAAAAGATATTTTCTTTCATTCCTATTTCTCTTTCTTTTATAGCACTTCCCTACCAACTAACATTACTACATCTAGTTTTAATAGCTTTATATAGCTCACATGCCATAAAATGCACTCATTTGCAATGAACAATTCAATTTTTTTATATATTCACAGCTATATGTTCAACCATCACCTCAAAAAACTACAACTGTCCTATTCTTTTATTCACCTCAACCCTGAGCAACCACTGGCCAACTTTCTATCTCCATAGATGTTCATATTCTGGATTTTCATATGAATAGAGTCTATAATATGTGGTCTTTTTGACTGCCTTCTTCCACTTAGCATAATGTTTTCAAGGTTCCTCAATGTTGTAGCATGTATTGGTGTTATAGTTTGGATCTTAAGTGACCCTCAAAGATCCATGTGCTAAAGGATTATTGCCTATGATGGTGGTATTGGAGATGGTAGAATCTTTAAGGGGTAGGACCTACTTGGAAGTCATTAGGTCACCGGGGTAATAACCTTGATTGGGACTGTGGTTCTCTAACCCCTTCTTCTTCATCTCTTTTGCTCTCTATGCATGAGGTGAGTGGTTTTGTTCTACCATGTGCTTCTATCATGATGTGTTGTCACAGCAAAGGCCCAAAAGCAATGGGGCCAACTGATGATGTGGGAACTGAAACCTCCAAAACTAGGAACCAAAATAAAAATTTTCTGTTTATAAGTTGATCCTCTCAGATATTTATTATAGTGGCAAAAAGCTAACTAGTACAACCAGTAACCCTTCTTGTAACTGAATAATATTCTACTGTGTGTGATCATGGGCATTTGGGTGGCTTCCATCTTTTGACTATTATAAATAATGCCACTATAAACATTCATGAACAAGTTTTTAAGTGTATGATTTCAATTCTCTTGGAAATAAACCTAGGAGTGGAATTTCTGGGTCATATGGTAATTCTATGACAAATAGTTAGAGGAACTGCCAGTTTTTGAAAAGCAACTGCACCAATATACCTTCCCATCAGTGGTATGTGTGCTTTGCAATTTTTTCCACATCTTTGCCAACATTTGCCATTGTTTAACTTTTTGATCCTTGCTATCCTACTGTGAATCAAATGGTATCTTATTTGATTTTGATTTACATTTCCCTTAATGCTTAATTTTGTCAAGCATCTTTTCATGAACTTGTTGCCTATTTGTGTGTGCTCCTTGGAGAAATATCTATTCAGATACTTTGCTCATTTTAAAATTGAGTGGTCTTTTTATTGAGTTATAAGAACTCATTATATAGTCTGGATACAATTCTCTTATCTGATATATGGTTCACCAATATTTTCTCATCCTGTTGGTTGCCTTTTCACTTTTGACTTTTTCCTTAACATACAAATGTTTCTAATTTTGATGAAATCAAATATTTTTTTTTCTTTTGCTCCCTATGCTTATGGAATAATAGTCATGAAATCATTGTCAAGTTCAATGTCATGAAATTTTCCACTTATGCTTTATTCTAAGAGTATTATAGTTTTGTCTCCTATCTAGGTATTTAAATCATTTTGAAATAATTTTTGCTTAGCAAAAAGTAAGATTCCAAAAACATCCTTTTTCATATGAATATTCAGTTTTACCAGGTGTTGAGTTTTTAAACATATTATTGAAAGTAGTGTTCTATTTTTTTTTCCATTCTTTAATTCATTATAGAAGCACAGCAGTCTTAGCCTCAGGACTTATTCTTCCCAGTGAAATCTGACAACAGCTGATTATACTCTTTTCTTATTGCCTTGAAACAAGCCTATACCCTGTTTAAGGCTGCCCCTTTAGCATGTCCTTTAATGAAGACAACAAGGAACAGAGGGGCAACTGACCAACTGTAGACAAATAATGGGAACAAAATAAACATTTGTTGTTGCAAACTACAAAGATGCTAAGGTTTTACCATAACATAACCTAGCCTATCCTAACTGATAAAAGAATGAATAACAAGTAATTCAGACAAAGATATGCAATTAGCGTTTCATGAGTTAGTAGTATACGCTATTTAGGATTTAGTATAGGCTATTTAGTATAGGTTATTTAGCAGTTAAGAGATGAACTCTGGAGACCCCACATACTAACAATACAATCTTGAGAAAGCATAGCCCAATCTACACCTGTGGAGCCTAATCCCTTAGAACCTCTTCCTACAGTACGACTGAAAAATTTATCATGTAGGCTGGGTATTATTAGTAACTGTGCTATTCTATCTCCTGGTGAAATTACTGATATACCCTTTGGAGAACTGGCTATAATTTTTATTTCACCTTCATAATCGGGATCAATTACCCCAGGATTTATCATAAGTCCTTTTAGAGTAGAAGAACTGCGTCCCAATAATAAGCCTACTGTTCCTTTGGGAAGAGGTCCTTTTACCCCTGTGGGAATGATTTGAACTCCCATCTCTGGAGTTAGTACTGCTCTGGCGGAGGCGCAGATATCCAACCCTGCGCTTCCTCTGGTTTGTCTGATGAGGGATCTAATGGACAATGTGTCCTGGGCACTACCCTGATGGGGTTGCTGGGTTCATCCAGTGGTCCGTATATTTGTGGTTTTGGGCCCCGGAGCATTGGGCCCCCATGTCCATTTTTTGGCAACGGAGCCCGATGCCTTTCTCCACGATATCATGGATAAACACCTGGTCCTTGTTCGTTTTTTGATAATGGAGTACCCTCTATGGTGGTTTGAGAACGGCATTCATTAGCCCAATGTCTCCCTCTATGGCATCGTGGGCAAATACCTGGTATTCTACTCCTTTGATACCTAGTTTTGTTAAACCCTCCTCCTCTGGAGCAATTCCTTTTAAAATGTCCTGTTTGTTCACAATTGTAGCATGTTCTTGGCCTGGCATCTAAAGCCTGTTTTACTGCAGCTGCCACGACTTGCTCTTGTTCATTAATGTCTCTACAAAATTTAATATATGTTTTTGAATCTTCATGTTTCCATGGTCTAATGACTTCTCTGCACCAACGATTCGCTTGCTCATAAGCCAGTTGTTTTATTAACGGCATTGCTTCTTCTATATTCCCAAAAACTCTGGTAGCTGTTTGAATAAGCCTATCTACAAATTCAGCGTAAGATTCATTAGCTCCTTGTATTACCTTAGATAATTGACCTTGTAAACCTCCATGTCCTTGTAAAGTCTTCCATGCCTTAACTGCATCTACAGCAATTTGTGCGTATACACCAGGATCATATGCAATTTGTTGCTGCTGATCCTCATAAGGTCCCTTTCCTAACAACATATCTAGATTTCTCTGAGGATAACCAGCTGCTGCATTTCGCCTAGCCGTCTCCTTGCAAAATTCCTCATTGGCAACCTTCCATAACAGGTATTGTCCTCCATTTAGCACAGCTTTACACATATTAGCCCAATCTGCTGGCGTCATGTTCAAGTTGTTAATGGATTCGACCATGCTTACAGTGAAGGGTGCTTGAGGACCATAGGTTGTTACAGCCTCTTTTAGCTGCTTCACTGTTTTGAAATTTAAAGCATGGTGAATTCGCTGCCCTCCTGCCTCAAATACAGGGCATGTTAATATTTGAGATCCTGTCTCAGGATCCCAACTATCAACTGCAGGGGTTGGGGGCCTCCCAGCATATGGAGGTGGCGCTGTTTGTTGGACACTTACGCCCTCTGGTGATAGAAAGGTGTTAGTAGCAGTCTCCTGTTGTAACTTTTCCCCTGATGGCTTTTTCTGCTCTAAGCTTTCTTCCTCTGTCTGACTAGCTCAAAAGACCTTCTCTTTTACTTGAATCTTTTCCTCTTTCTGACTAACTTGAGAGACCTTCTCTTTTACTTGAATCAATATGTCTTCTCCTTCCTCTACCTTTGTCTGAACTGAAGGCTTTGGACTAAGCAAACAAGATACCAACGTCCACAATGGCAATGTGCCAACTGGCAGAGTCCCTGGGCTTTTCTTTTCTAGTCTTTTTAAATCTTCACCTTGATGGTTCCAATGTGGTATATTTAACAACTCCTCCTTAAAAAGCCATGGGCTACATTTTTGTATTGTATCAACGTATGCCCTGACTGCTCTTGATTTTACTGGGATGCCTCCTTCCTCTAACAATTTACTTAACACTCTTTCGGTTTGTTTTTTACTAATTTCTGATCCCATATTTCTACTATAATACAACCCAACAAGATGAATGACACCAAACAAAAGCGAGACAGAGTGAAACAAAATTGGAACAACACAAAATCATTATAATAGCCTCCTGAAATGTCCATCCGTCCTTTCTCCCTATCTGTTCCTCAGATGTGAGCGGTTTTTCTTCCATCTTACACATCTCCAGGGACAGGCAACTTAAAACAAAAGTGAAGCAAAACAAAAGAATAATCTTAAAATGGCTACCCATCCTCTCGCCCTTCCTTCAGGGGCGAGCAGTTTACCTTATCACTTACCCTCAGTCATTCCCGTGCGGCCCACCAAATGCCACAGTCTGGCTGGGCACAATTCAGGAGCCACTTGTCAAAAGAAATGAACTTTATTTTTAGAACCACACACACCAAACAAAACAGCTCCTCAGGAAAAACCTTCAGAGCCCAACTGCCACCACCAGCTTCCCACAAGCGTCTCAACCTCCCCCACTCCTCCTGCTCTTGAGGCCGATTGGCTGGGTCGTGTGGGCGGAGCCAAAAAAAGTCCCCATATGAGCAGCTCCATGGTCTGAAAGGGCAGGGAAACAGCCCAATGAGCATCACCACAGAGGAGCCAATCAGTTGGCAGCTAGAAGTTGCTGGGGCCGCTGTGAGCCAATCATCAGCTGGCAGTTGGAAGTTTGCTGGCAGCTGGAAGTTTGCTGGCAGCTGGAAGTTTGCTGGGGCCCCTTCGGCTGTGGCTCTCAACACTGGAGACCCCTACTAACTATACAATCTTGAGCAAGTCAATTACCATCTGTATGTAGTAATAGAAATTAACCTATGTCATTGTTTTATGGCTGAAATGATTTCTTCTTTGTTTACAAATAAAAAGTTAAGTGCCATATTTAAGCATTATTTCTTAGCTTAGTTTCCCAGAGGCCAAGAATTTAAGAGTTATTATTTCACTAGTAAATACATTCCATGAGAGCAGGCATGAGTGACAAAGGATATGAAGCTGAGAAAGAAGCCTATAAAACCATAAAAGTCTGCATTGTTAATCTTCTTGTTACTAAGAGCAATTTACTGCAGGATTTGGGGTTCTACCTACTCTAGAATATGTATAAATTATGTCTCATAACTATTTCCTCTAAAAGGAAAAATTACCTACTGTCTTCTACTTTCAAAAATGTACCCACTGGTCAGTAACTTCCCAGAATTTCTGGGTTGTTAAAGCATGGCTTGGATGTCAAGTGAGTCTCTCTTTGATGAAATCAATAGGGAAGGCGGGCCTGTGACCCACCGGCAGAAGAGGAGCAGCGGCCTGCTGAGAGGCAGAGCCGCCCCCTCCCCCTGCGCTGGCAAGGTAGACGGAACTGTGACCACCCACAGAACAGGCCCAGTGGCCTGCTGAGGGGCAGAGCTGCCCCCCACCCCCCGCGCCTGCCAGGTAGGCGGAACTGTGACCACCGACAGAAAAGGCCCAGTGGCCCGCGGAGGGGCAGAGCTTCCAATCACTCCTGCAAGGTAGGCAGGCCTGCGACCCACGGGCAGAAGAGGAGCAGCGGCCTGCTGAGAGGCAGAGCCGCCCCCTCCCCCTGCGCCGGCAAGGTAGACGGAACTGTGACCACCCACAGAGCAGGCCCAGCGGCCTGCTGAGGGGCAGAGCCGCCCCCCACCCCCCACGCCTGCCAGGTAGGCGGAACTGTGACCACCGACAGAAAAGGCCCAGTGGCCTGCGGAGGGGCAGAGCTTCCAATCACTCCTGCAAGGTAGGCAGGCCTGCGACCCACGGGCAGAAGAGGAGCAGCGGCCTGCTGAGAGGCAGAGCCGCCCCCTCCCCCCTGCGCCGGCAAGGTAGACGGAACTGTGACCACCCACAGAGCAGGCCCAGCGACTGGCTGAGGGGCAGAGCCGCCCCCCACCCCCCGTGCCTGCAAGGTAGGAGGAACTGTGACCACTGACAGAAAAGGCCCAGTGGCCCGCGGAGGGGCAGAGCTTCCAATCACTCCTGCAAGGTAGGCGGACCTGCGACCCACCAGCAGAAGAGGAGCAGCGGCCTGCTGAGAGGCAGAGCCGCCCCCTCCCCCTGCGCCTGCAAGGTAGACGGAACTGTGACCACCAAAGAACAGGCCAGGCCTGCAACCAACAGACAGAAAAGGCCCAGTGGCCTGAGGAAGGGTAGAGCCGCCCCCCCCGCACCTGCAAGGTAGGCAGACCTGCGACCCACTGGCAGAACAGCCCCAGAGGCCTGCAGAGGGGCAGTGCCGCTGCCTGCGCCTGCAAAGTAGGCAGAACTGCGACCACCGACAGAACAAGCCTAGCGGCCCGCAGAGGGACAGAGCCACCGCCCGCGCCTGCAAGGTAGGCGGACCTGCTACCAACCGGCAGAGCAGGCCCAGCGGCCTGCCGGCGTGGTAGGCACATTGCCCCAATTGGAGGAGGGGCAGAGCCGCCGTCCGTGCCTTCGAGGGAGACATTGCAACTATACAAGACCAATATAAATATATAGGGGGAAAATTCAATAGCACAACAGTTTCACCAAGTAGAAAGGAACGCGAACAGTATGAAGAGACAAGGAAAGAAAGGACCACAAGCAATGCAGGTCAACTCAACGTTAGAAGAGGTAATAGCTGCAGCAGATGGAATGTCAGATAAAGAATTCAGGATATACATGCTTCAGATGATCTGGAGTCTCAAGGAAGACATCAGACAGCAAAATCAGACAATGAAAGATCACTTCAACAATGAATTACATAAACAAATCCAAGAAGCAAAATATCAACTATACAGGGAGATAGAGGTTATAAAAAACAAACAGAAATCCTAGAAATGCAGGAAGCAATAAACCAACTTAAAAACTCAATTGAGAATACTACCAGCAGAGTAGAACACTTAGAAGATAGAACATCAGACAATGAAGATAAAGTATTTCAACTTGAAAAGAACATAGACAGCTCAGCAAGACTGTTAAGAAACCATGAGCAGAACATCCAAGAAATTTGGGATAACATCAAGAGACCAAATTTAAGAGTCATTGGGATACAGGAAGGGACAGAGTTTCAAACCAAAGGAATGAGCAATCTATTCAATGAAATAATACGAGAAAACTTCCCAGACTTGAAGAATGAGACAGAATCCCAAATCCTAGAAGCCTACAGGACGCCGAATGTGCAAAATCATAAGAGACACACACCTAGACACATTATAATGAAGATGCCCAACATACAGAATAAGGAGAGAATTTTAAAAGCTACAAGAGAAAGGAAGCAGATCACATTTAGGGGTAAGCCAATCAGGATAACAGCTGATCTTTCAACACAGACTCTGAAAGCTAGAAGATCCTGGAATAACATATTTCAAACACTGAAAGAAAATGGGTTCCAACCAAGAATTGTGTTTCCAGCGAAATTAAGCTTCAGGATGAAAGATGAAATTAAAACCTTCCACGATAAACAAAAGTTAAAAGAATTTGCAGCTAGAAAACCATCTCTTCAAAACATCCTTGGCAAAACATTACAGGAAGAGGAAATGGAAAATAACAATGAAAACCAACAGTGGGAGGTAGGACAGTAAAGGGGGGAAAAATAATCAAAGAGGAAAACAAACCATGTTTAGTAACATAAATAAACAAATATGGCTGGAAGAACAACCCATATCTCAATAATAACCCTAAATGTTAATGGCTTAAACTCACCAATCAAGAGACACAGGCTAGTAGAATGGATCACAAAACAAGACCCAACAATATGCTGCCTACAGGAGACGCATTTGATAGGAAAAGACATACATAGGCTGAAGGTGAAAGGTTGGGAAAAATCATATCACTCATATGGACTTCAGAAACAAGCAGGAGTGTCCATACTCATATCAAATAAAATAGATTTCAAGCCAAAGTTAATCAAAAGGGATAAAGAGGGACACTACATACTGCTTAAGGGAATCATACACCAACAAGACATAACAATCATAAATATATATGCCCCAAACAATGGTGCAGCTATGTTCATCAAACAAACTCTTCTCAAGTTCAAGAGTCTAATAGACCACCATACAATAATCATGGGAGACTTCAACACACCTCTCTCACCACTGGACAGATCTTCCAAACAAAAGTTGAATAAGGAAACTATAGAACTCAATAATACAATTAATAACCTAGACTTAATTGACATATATAGAATATACCACCCAACATCAAGCAGTTACACTTTTTTTCTCAGCAGCACATGGATCCTTCTCAAAAATAGATCATATATTATGTCACAGGGAAACTCTTAGACAATATAAAGGAGTAGAGATAGTACCATGCATCCTATCTGATCATAATGCAATGGAACTGAAAATCAACGATAAAAGAAGGAAGGAAAAAGAATACATCACTTGGAGAATGAACAATAGGTTTCTGAATGATCAATGGGTTATAGAAGACATCAAGGAGGAAATTAAAAAATTCTTAGAGATTAATGTAAACACAGACACAACATATTGGAATCTATGGGACACATTGAAAGCAGTTCTAAGAGGAAAATTCATTGCTTGGAGTTCATTCCTTAAAAAAAGAAAAAAACCAACAAATAAATGATCTCATACTTCATCTCAAAATCCTTGAAAAAGAAGAGCAAAACAACAGCAAAAGAAGTAGAAGGCAAGAAATAATTAAAATCAGAGCTGAAATTAATGAAATCGAAACAAAAGAAACAATTGAAAAAATTGACAAAACTAAAAGTTGGTTCTTTGAAAAAATAAACAAAATCGACAGACCCTTAGCCATGCTAGCGAAGAGAAGAAGAGAGAGAACTCAAATTACTAGCATACGGGATGAAAAAGGCAATATCACAACAGACACTTCAGATATACAGAAGATAATCAAAAATTATTTTGAATCCTTATACTCCAATAAATTAGAAGATAGTGAAGGCATCGATAAATTTCTTAAGTCATATGATCTACCCAGATTGAGTCAGGAGGATACAGACAACCTAAACAGACCAATATCAATTGAGGAAATAGAAGAAACCATCAAAAGACTACCAACTAAGAAAAGCCCAGGACCGGATGGGTATACAGCAGAGTTTTACAAAACCTTTAAAGAGGAACTAATACCAATACTTTTCAAGCTACTTCAGGAAATAGAAAAAGAGGGAGAACTTCCAAATTCATTCTACGAGGCCAACATCACCCTGATACCTAAACCAGACAAAGACACTTCAAAGAAAGAAAACTACAGACCAATATCTCTAATGAACCTAGATGCAAAAATCCTCAATAAAATTCTGGCGAATCGGATACAAAAACATATCAAAAAAATTGTGCACCATGATCAAGTAGGATTCATCCCTGGGATGCAAGGCTGGTTCAATATATGGAAATCAATAAATGTTATTCACCACATCAATAGACTTAAAAATAAGAACCATATGATCATCTCGATAGATGCGGAAAAAGCATTCGACAAAGTACAGCATCCCTTTATGTTCAAAACTCTAGAAAAACTAGGGATAACAGGAACATACCTCAATATTGTAAAAGCAATCTATGCTAAGCCTCAGGCTAGCATCATTCTGAATGGAGAAAAATTGAAGGCATTCCCTCTAAAATCTGGAACAAGACAGGGATGCCCTCTCTCACCACTTCTGTTCAACATAGTTCTCGAAACACTGGCCAGAGCAATTAGACAGACAAAAGAAATTAAAGGCATCAGAATAGGAAAAGAAGAACTTAAATTATCACTATTTGCAGTTGACATGATTCTATACCTAGCAGACCCAAAAGGGTCTACAAAGAAACTATTAGAGCTAATAAATGAATTCAGCAAAGTGGCAGGACATAAAATCAACACGCATAAATCAAAGGCATTCCTGTATATCAGTGACAAATCCTCTGAAATGGAAATGAGAACAACCACTCCATTCACAATATCTTCAAAAAAAATAAAATACTTGGGAATCAACCTAACAAAAGAGGTGAAAGACTTATACAATGAAAACTACAGAACCCTAAAGAGAGAAATAGAAGAAGATCTTAGAAGATGGAAAAATATACCCTGTTCATGGATAGGCAGAACTAACATCATCAAAATGGCGATATTACCAAAAGTTCTCTATAGGTTTAATGCAATTCCAATCAAAATCCCAACGGCATTTCTTGTAGAAATAGAGAAAGCAATCATGAAATTCATATGGAAAAATAAACGACCCAGAATAGCAAAAACAATGCTAAGCAGGAAGTGTGAATCAGGCGGTATAGCGATACCAGACTTCAAACTATACTACAGAGCAATAGTAACAAAAACAGCATGGTACTGGTACCAAAACAGGCGGGTGGACCAATGGTACAGAATAGAGGACACAGAAACCAATCCACAAAACTACAACTATCTTATATTTGATAAAGGGGCTAAAAGCATGCAATGGAGGAAGGATAGCATCTTCAACAAATGGTGCTGGGAAAACTGGAAATCCATATGCAACAAAATGAAACTGAATCCCTTTCTCTCGCCATGCACCAAAGTTAATTCAAAATGGATCAAGGAGCTTGATATCAAATCAGAGACACAGCATCTGATAGAAGAAAAAGTTGGCTACAATCTACATACTGTGGGGTCAGGCTCCAAATTCCTTAATAGGACACCCATAGCACAAGAGTTAATAACTAGAATCAACAAATGGGACTTACTCAAACTAAAAAGTTTTTTCTCAGCAAAAGAAACAATAAGAGAGGTGAATAGAGAGCCTACATCCTGGGAACAAATCTTTACTCCTCACACTTCAAATAGAGCCCTAATATCCAGAGTATACAAATAACTCAAAAAATTAGACAATAAGAGAACAAACAACCCAATCAACAAATGGGCCAAGGACCTGAACAGACACTTCTCAGAGGAGGACATACAATCAATCAACAAGTACATGAAAAAATGCTCACCATCTCTAGCAGTCAGAGAAATGCAAATCAAAACCACCCTAAGATACCATCTCACTCCAGTTAGATTGGCAGCCATTAGGAAGTCAAACAACAACAACTGCTGGCGAGGATGTGGGGAAAAGGGTACACTTGTACATTGCTGGTGGGACTGCAAATTGGTGCAGCCAATTTGGAAAGCAGTATGGAGATTTCTTGGAAAGCTGGGAATGGAGCCACCATTTGACCCAGCTATTCCCCTTCTTGGTCTATTCCCTAAAGACCTAAAAAGAGCATGCTACAGGGACACTGCTACATCGATGTTCATAGCAGCACAATTCACAATAGCAAGACTGTGGAACCAACCTAGATGCCCTTCAATAGATGAATGGATAAAAAAAATGTGGCATTTATACACAATGGAGTATTACTCTGCATTAAAAAATGACAAAATCATAGAATTTACAGGGAAATGGATGGCATTAGAGCAGATTATGCTAAGTGAAGCTAGCCAATCCCTAAAAAACAAATGCCAAATTTCTTCTTTGATACAAGGAGAGTAACTAAGAACAGAGTAGGGTCGAAGAGCATGAGAAGAAGATTAACATTAAACAGGGATGAGAGGTGGGAGGGAAAGGGAGAGAGAAGGGAAATTGCATGGAAATGGAAGGAGACCCTCAGAGTTATACAAAAGTACATACAAGAGGAAGTGAGGGGAAAGGGAAAAATAATACAAGGGGGACAAATGAATGTCAGTAGAGGGGGCAGAGAGAGAAGAGGGGAGGGGAGGGGAGGGGAGGGGGGATAGTAGAGGATAGGAAAGGCAGCAGAACACAACAGACACTAGTATGGCAATATGTAAATCAATGGATGTGTAACTGATGTGATTCTGCAATCTGTATATGGGGTAAAAATGGGAGCTCATAACCCACTTGAATCAAAGTGTGAAATATGATATATCAAGAACTATGTAATGTTTTGAACAGCCAACAATAAAAAATTTAAAAAAAAAAAGAAATCAATAGGGAAGGCCGAGGACCAGATGTGAGAAGTGCTTCTAACAGGAATAATGTGAAATATCATATATTTCATAAAATGAAATATCAATTCTACTCTGACTACTATACATGCAAAACAAGTATTTCTGTAATCAATTTGGAGAAAAAGGAAAGATACTTAGCATAATAAGAATCTATTGCCCCAAAAGCCAAAGGTAAAAGAGTCAAGACATTGGTTCCTTGTACACAGATAAAGTAATTACTATGTCAGAACAGACTTCCTTACAATGGACAGTATCTTCTTCTTCCAAGAGTAATATTTTCTCCATATCGGGCATTCTAGAGCATAAGGTTATGTTAAGGAGAGTGTGTAGTCATATATACATACACTTCCATTTCTTAATATTTTTCTTGAGCTCACAGTTTCTATGTTAAGCTCTGGAGAGATTTCCCAACATGTTTGGATTTAACATCAGCCTCCACTTAACCAAATATATCCTCAGTTGGAGAAATATATGTGTGTAATTAAATAAGTCTTATTGAAGTCTTTAAAACAAGTGGAATATTGAATGAATACATCTTTTAAAGTGCATAAGAGAAATGAAATTCTTTATTTATATAGGAAGTACATACACATGGTTACAAAAATAAGAATATTAAAAGGCATACAATGAAAATCTCACTACCTCCCCCATCCCATCTGCCAACTCCCACTCCCACAATCCCATAGCAATCAATTATTACTTTCTTATGATACCTCCCACAAGCAAACATGGCAAATATGAATATATTACTCATTTCTACCCCTTTCCTACATAAAAGTTTGTATATTAAATCCAATGTGTTTTGTTCTTCTCACTTAGCAGTACAGCTTGGAGATCTGTTTCTACTCATTGCAGAAAGAATATTCATTCCTGTTACAGTTGTATAAAACTTCAACATACGAATAAAATACTATTTAACCAGTCACATACTGACATTGCATTCAGTATCAATATTTGGTTGTTACTAGATGCTGTTCTGGATAAATTTGTGCCTATGTCATAAGAAGTGGAAACATTGATTGGGAATACCGTGAGTGGAACTGGGGGAAAGGTGATATCCAATGCTGGAAAGAGCAGCACAGTGGAAAGCTGGACAATGGCCTGGAGGCCTGGGGTTTGTGAGGAGGGAAGGAAAAGAAGAGAAAAGAAGAGCCCAGGAATACTTTGCAGAATTGGAGCCACCAAAAGAGTAACACAAAGAGAAATCAGCAAAGAGAGTGGGCAGGAGAGAATGAACAAATGAAAGGGAACAAAGGAAGTGCCACGGACCTTGCAGAGACTGAAGACAGAGAAACTCAGGAAGAGAGACCAGAGGCTGCCTCTTCCTCTGCCCTCTGCATTGCCCCCATTCAGCCTAGGAACACACAGAGGAATATGCAGCTGCCATAGTCAAGCCCAGCTCTCCCTTGAGCTTCCAAAATACAACTCCATTGCCCACATGCTTTGTGGCAGCAGCACGATCTGGGTGTTACAGGCAAAAGAATACTTCCTTACTCCTCCTCTAACACTCTGAGAAAGCCTACACATTAGAGATGTGTAGATATTACACCTCTGGGTCCAGAATTGTGGAATGACTCTACTCTCTTAACTCTACCAGTCAAGAAAATACAGAGTAGTACCACAGGAACGGGGCTTTTAGGACAAAATCAAGAGAATATGCTTGAGCAGAAAAGGAATAAGAAGCTTTACATAATCCACAAAAAGCACAGAACAATTTCAGGAAGAGGATTCAGGAACTTGGGATAAAGTAGTCATTTAGTTCTGTAGTCAGAGAATACCGTTCCTTATCTTTCCTGTTTAGAAATCACACATATTACATTTATACTAAAATGTTTAATTAATGTTTTATGTGAAATGTTTTGTAACTTGAGAAACTATATATATATATATATATATATATATATATATATATATATATATATGTGTATTTCAATGACAACTAACCATGTTAAAAAGTCATAACTTACAATCATTTTAAACATGGATTATTTAATAATGATAATTATTATGATGATGTTCAAAGATACATAAATCCTTCTTAGATTATTCTAGAATCCATATAAGTGTTTTGCCATGTGAAATGCCTCAGGGTAAGGCTAGTGCCTGATTAGTTGACAACAATGTTTCATTCCATCCCGAAGGGCCTGTATGACTTTGTCATTGCGGAGCGTGAAGATGAAAGGGTTCAAGAAAGGGGTCACTACTGAAACCATCAGGGATACCACCCTGTTGTACTCAGCCGCCTGCGTTTGCTTGGGTTTCACATAGAGGAACAAGCAGCTGCCATAGCCAATCACAACACAGGTGAAGTGGGAGGCACAGGTGGAGAAGGCTTTCCTTCGGCCTGAGGCTGAGGGGATCTTGAGGATGGTGGAGATGATGTAGGTGTAGGAGACAATTGTAGGAATCAAAGAACCAAAAAGAACAAAAATGGCCATTAAGAAGAGGATAAACTCTGTGAAAATAGTGTCATTGCACGATAGTTTGAACAACTGCCCTCGATCACAGAAAAAATTGTTTACCACGTTTGATTTGCAGTAGGTAAGCTGAAATGTGGCATAAACTGGCCAAATTTGAAAAAGGAATCCAAACACCCATGACACAATTACCACAGAGTTGCAGGTGCGGCTGGTCATGATGATGTTGTACCTCAAAGGGTTACACACAGCCACGTAACGGTCCACAGCCATCGCTCCAAGCAGTGTGAACTCTGTGGTCCCCACAGCAAGGTACAGGAAGAGTTGGACAACACATCCAGTCAGAGATATTGTCTGCATCCCAGGGAGCAGCAATCCCCAAAGCATCACAGGGACGACTATGGTTGTGACTAGGATCTCCAGGACAGAGAGGTGGACTAGGAAGAAATACATGGGGGACTGGAGACGTCTGTCAACACAGACGATCGTGATGATGACCATGTTTCCCATTAGTGTCACTAAGTAGAAGAAGCAGAAGATAGCAAAAAGGATACGGTGTAGATCTTCAGAGCCAGGAAAGCCAAGGAGATAAAATTCTGTGGCACTAGAATAATTCCCCAACATTTAGTTCGGAATCCTGGTTCCTTGTGTAATCTAGAGGGCAAGAGAGAGAGAATACTGCTTCTCATCCCCAGCAGCTTGGAAAAAAATCCACATCCACTCTTCTGTGACTACCTATTTTCTCCAGAATTCTTGGAAAACTGAAGAATATCAGAACACAAACAAGGGTCCCTTAGCATACCTGGGCTCCTTCCCTCACCTCGTTCAGGTCTTTGCACAGCTTCCTCTCATAGGCCATCTCCTCTCATCCTCTCTAAAATGACATAGCACACCTTCACTCTCTAACCTCTATTATACTATATTTTTCTTACTATTGGCTCTCAGTCATATCTCAAATCATATACTTGATTTGTTTATTAATTTATATTCAAAATCCCAAATTTTAAAAAATTTTATTTTATTTTTTAATTTGTTCTAGTTAGCTATACATGTCAGTAGAATGCATTTTGACACATTGTACACAATTGGAGCACAACTTCTCCTTCCTCTGGCTGCACATGGTGCAGTCACACCAGCAGTGTAATCATACATGTATATAGGATAATAATTTCCATCTCATTCCACTGTTCTTCCCATCCCACACCCCCTACCCTACCTCACTCCCCTCTGCACAATCCAAAGTTCCTTCATTTTCCCTCTCACCCATTATGGATTAGCATCCGCTTATCAGAGAAAACATTTGGCCTCAAAAATCTCAAATTTAATTAACCTCAAATTTAGGTTCTTATGTCTTTCATTTTGTCTTCCCTACATCACCAATGCCAAGAATAACTCTATAAATAGTTTAAATGAATACATTAAAAAGTAGATTTAAAAAATCAGTGAATGAACAGAGATAACCAGCCTGACTGGCATTTTCCCATTCACTCCTCTCTAAAGTACTATCCAGTCAACCTGCACTCTCTGTTGGTGGAGATCTCTACAGAATGGAAAGCAGATACAGGAAGATCAGGCAGAGTGAGAGGGCAGGATCATAAGCAAAGGCGAGCACTGTGTCTGCCATACCAGGCAGAAAGAAGGGCGACCTGCCCTCTGCTGTGGAGGAGTTGACATAGAGCTCACCCTGCATGCAGCTACCTCATCCGTTCTTCAGGTTGCAGGTGTCTGTTCTAGCACACCATCAAGCCCAGTCCTTACATGATGATGTTCTCCAACTCTCTATTTCACAGGAAGGAACCCCTGGAAAACACTTACCTCCAGAGAAGGGGGCGTAACTGTAAAGTTCCACAACTCTCCAGAGATCTCCTTTAGACTGTCTCTTGCCTGGCTAGCACAGAGCTGTGGTCAGGAGAAAGAGCAGCTGTTACTATCTCCATTCATAGTGAAGACCCCTGCCCACACTCAGAGCTTGGGAAGAAGCCCAGAAATTCTAGTGCTGGGAGGAGCTCAGCCTTCTCTCTCTCTTATTCTCTGCTTCCTTCTTCTTCCACTTATCTGTCTCCCAGGACAGTTAGCTATTCACTGAGGAACAATTTGCACAAGTTCAGAGACACACTAGGGATGTAGTGAAGGGAAAAAACTGAACAAAACTTTCACCTTCTCTCCTGAGGCTAATCAAATTTAAGAACACTAAAAAGTTGTTTAATCAACAAACTTGAAATCTCCCTTGTCAGGAACTTCTCAATACCCAGGCTTTGCCTTCTTTCAGGCTTTAAGTTACTACCAAACACCCATGCTGTGCAGTGTTAACCATCTGATCTGTTTTTTGTGTGTGTGTGCCCTGAATCAACTTAGCCCTACATAACCTTTCTACCCCCAAGCTGATGTACCCTACTAGGGACTTCAAGACAAATATTGAAAATGTAGAAGCTACCATATGAATTTCTCTCAAAACTCTCTGCATCTCCAAGCTTTTATAAAATCTATCTTCCCACGATATCTTCACTCTCTAATCAGATGTCCTCAATCTGCAGTTATATGATGCACAGTATATGAAAAATAGAGAGGATTTGCCACTACTCCAATTTCACAATTTGTTAACCCAGCCCATTCCAATCCCTCCACACATGCATGCCAACTGCAGCTGCTTAGCCATACATTTTCCTCACAAGTCTTCAAGTCTTCCACCTCTCTGAGATGATTGAATCCAAGGGTTAAAAAAAAAGAACCAACGTTGGGGAGTGACACAAAATACTACATAAAAGTGGGAATGGCTGGAATGCTGAATAAAGTGGCAAAATTTCATGTAAAATATTTACTTGTATATTTTGAGAAATAACTCACTTATCATAAGATTACCACAGGTCATATTTTAAAAAATAGAATTGTTTAAGAGGATATAATGCAAAATGTAAATACACCTGCTCTATCTGCTTGATCCTCCTGATCTGTCTCCTAGAGCTATAAATTTATTTAAAGTTTATAGTATAACCATACAAGAAATTTTCTGTATATGCACATGATTATCTCTATGTATTATTCTTAGATAAATAATATTTTAGGAAAGGTACTGTCCTCACATCTATCATATATAATGTGTGTGTATTTGCTAAAACTTGTATTTTGACCTAGAATATGATGTATTCTAGAAGAAAGTGAATTCAGCAATTTGAGGGTGATATATTCTGTAATTTCTATTAGGCCCATTTGATTTACAATAGTATTTAGATTGGATATATCCTTATTGACTATATGCTTTGATAATAAAGGTATGTTGAAATCATCCAGTAGTATTGTGTTGGGAATCTATTTGAGATTTAATGAGTAAAAAATAATACAAGGAGTATATTTTAATGTAACTGGGTGCATTGACATTTGAGGCATATATATTTTCTATTAGTATATATTCTTGATGTTTTTTACCCTTAATCAGGATATAATGGCCTTCTGTGTCTCTTCTGATTAATTTTGGCTTGAGATCAGTTTTGTCAAGGATAGCTACTTCAGCTTGTTGGTGAAATCCATTTTTCATGGAATGCTTTTTTTTCCATCATTTTACCTTCAGTTTGTGAGCATCTTTGCCTATGAGATGAGTCTCTTGCAAACAGCATATAGTTGGACCTTGTTTTTTGATCCATTCTGTTAGTCTATGTCTTTTAATTGAAAAGTTAAAACCATTTATATTCATTCATTCTACTATGGATATGTGTTTGTGGTTTGCTGTCACTTTGATTTTTTTGTTATATTTAATTCTGTCTTGATTCTCACTTAGCTTATTAATCTTCTATTGAACTTCACTTATTTGTGAGTTTGGGTATTGTTTTGGGGGGTCTTCTGCATGTATTTTGTATTTGATGATTCTTTGTAGTGCTGGCTTTGTTGTCATGTATTCTTAGTTTATAAACTTAAAGTTTTCTCAGTATAGCATTCTTGATTGGCAGTTGTTTTCTCTTAGAGCTTGAAATATCTCATCCCAGGCCCTCCTTTTAGTGTCTGTGTTGATAAATCACTATTTCTATTTCTTTATTTAAGCCTTATTGATTTACCTCTAAATGTAACCTAATGTTTCTGTCCTGTAGCTTTTAATATTCTTCCCTTATATTCTATATTAATCATTTTGATTATGATGTGACATGAAGAACTTCTCTTTTGGTCTGGTCTGTTTGGAGTTCTGTATGTCTCTTGTATGTATATGTTTCTCATTTCTGATATAGGGAAAGTTTTATACAACAATCTTATTGAAAGTGCTCTTAATGCCTTTAACTTGTATCTCCATGTTCTCTTCTATCCCAGTGATTCTTATGTTTGGTCTCTTGATGTTGTCCCATATTTCTTGTATATTCTGATCATGTTCTACTATTTTCCCCTTTATTGTATTCCATATACTCAATTCATGTATCCTATCTTTAAGAATTGATGTTCTGTCTTTGAAGGCTGAAGTTTTATTTTCTGCAAAATCTATTCTGTTGGTGGTGCTTCCAAGTGAATTTTTAATTTGATTCATTGTGTCATTCATTTGGGCTTTGATTGGCTTCTCTTCACTATTTCTATTTCTTTATTTAAGTGGTATTCATCTCCTGCATTGGTTCTCTTATTTCTTAGGTCTTCCTTTAGTTCATTGATCTTATTAATAATTAATTTTATAACCTTTTTCTGGAAAGTCATTCACTTCTCTATCTGTTGGAGTCTGTGTTTTGAATTTTGGGGGGAGATATTTTCAGAGATCCTGGATTTCTGCATCAATTGAATGGATTCCCCTTTCTCTTTAAAATACATGTCCTTGCATGTGTAATTTTTTAATTTTTTTTTTAATTCTGAGATTTCTCTGTTTTTTATGTATGTATAGATGTCAAGGTGAGGGGAACTTTAGGTCATTGGTTCTGGTTATTCCTCCTTGGATTCTGTTTTTGTTTTTTTGTTTGTTTGTTTGTTTGTTTTTGAGGATTTCATCTCCCCCCTTCTATGAGTTGAAATTATGTTAGGTTCATATGGAGTTAAATCTTGTGTGGGTGAGATTTATTATTGTTTGGCTAAATTGTGAGAATTCTTCAGCATCATGGTCTCTTCTCTGTAGGCTTGAAGTGTCCCAGTCACTTTCCATTCCCTCTTGGAGCAGCGAACTAGGAGTAGTACCAATGTTAGTAACTGACTTATAAAGATAAATGCCAGAGACTACCTTGACATCTGTAACATTAATTGCCACCTATGTAGGAATGGTGGGGCCAATGATTAATGTTAGTACCAGTAATACAAAACTTTGAACTAGATCCAGCCTTCAACATCAAGAGTCTACTATGTCATGCACTGTATTAATAATCATCTCAACATGGATGGAGTATGAATTGCATCAACTACCTAACTCTATTGTTCAGTGGGATCACAGTTTCTTAAGTAAAGAAAAGATAGGGTGGGAACATTGGAGAAAAGTTTGAAATGTTTTTTTTTAAAGTGATCAGAGGAGAAGGAAGAGGTAGGTAGCAGATGTTGACTATAAAGAAGAATAAAAGATTAACTGAGAGCAACAAAATAAACAAAGAAAGGAAGTAGGAATAGGAAAAATTGACTTAGTAAGGGAAAAGAATGAAAAGGGGAGGAAAGAGGGGCCAAGATATGAGCAGATCAGCAGCCATAAGATCTAATCAACTTGAACCCATGTATACTTGAACCCCACCTAAGACAAATCAGCGCTAAATAGTAAACAAGTGTTAAAGTAAGCAATTAATATGGAGGTAAAATTATAATAACATACATATACTTTTAAAATTTTATTTAAGCAGTTAGTATACACACACACACACACACACACACACACATACCTATGTACATATACACAAAATCACATACAATAGAAAAAAGCAAAAAGTAATACATTATGATGAAATAATGTTTGTAAAAACTTTTAATGGTTAAACATTTTTAAAGAACATAGAAATAGAATAAATTGGAATTATAGATATAAGAAAAACAAAAGTTTTTATGCATGTATATCATATTATGTATAGACACCACATTGTGTGTGTGTGTGTGTGTGTGTGTGTGTGTGTGTATATATATATAGTGTGTGTGTATATATATATATATATATATATATATATATATATAATGTGTATATACTATATTTTCTTAATACATTTATATGTTTATTGGCACCTAGATTGGTTCTATAGCTTGGCTTTTGTGCTGCTATAAACATTGATATCCCTATAGTTCATTGATTTTAGATCTCCTACATATATTCTGAGGAGTGGGACAGCTGGATAATATAGTAGTTCTACTCCTAGTTTTTTAAGAATCTCCATACTTCTTTCCAGAGTGGTTGCATTAATTTGTACTTCCACCAAAAATCATGTGTATACCTTTTTCCCCACATCCTTGACAACAGTTATTATTATTCATAATCTTACTAATTGCCATTGGAGTGAGAAAAAAAAACTCTGTGTAGTTTCGATTTGCATTTCCCTGACTGCTAGAGATGTTGAACATTTTTTCACATATTTATCTAACATTTATAATTCTTCTTTTAAGAAATGCCTGTTTAGTTCTTTTGCCATTTATTAATGCAGTTATTTATTTGGGGGAATGTTAAGTTTTTTTGAGTTTTTTTATATATTCTGGATATCACTCCCCTATCTGAGGAGCAGGTGACAAAGATCTTCTCCCATTCTATAAGCTCTCTTTTCTTGCTGTTGTTTCCTTTGCTGTGCAGAAGCTTTGTAATTTGATGCCATTGCACATATTGATTCTTGGTGTATTTCTTGCACTTTAGTGGATACTTGTTTAAAAAAAAAGTCAACACCTGTGCCATTATGTTGTAGTGTTGGACCTACATTTTCATCTAGCAGTTGCAAAGTTTCTGGTCTGATTCCTAGGTCTTTAACCTACTTTGAGTTCACTTTCGTGCAAGGTGAAAGATTGGCATCAAGTTTCATTCCTTTACATGTGGTGCACACCTATAATCCCAGCAACTCAGGAAACTGAGGCAGGAGGATCACAAATTAGAGTCCAACTTCAGCAATTTAGTGAGGTGCTCATAAACTTAGTGATACCCTGTATTAAAATAAAAATAAAAAAGTTTGGAGATATATCTCAGTGGTAGAGTGCCCCTGAGTTCAATTGCCTATATCAAAAGAAAAAAAATAATAACAGTATTTATAGGTGGGGGTCTTTGGGACTTAGGACATAATTAGGATTAGATGAGGTGATAAGGGTGGAACCTCCATGGTGGAATTAGTGGCTTTATAAGATAAGGAAGAGAGATCTAATTTGGAATGCTTGCTCTGCCTCATCATGGGATGCCATCTGTATGTTATGATACAATAAGAAGGCCCTCACCACACACCAAGCAGATGCTAGCACCATGCTCTGTCACCTCCCAATCTCCAGAACTATGAGGCAAATATGTTTTATATATTTCCCAAACTCAGGCATTTTATAATCACAACAGAAAATGGACTAAGACAGGAAATTGGTACCAAGAAGTGGGATTGTTACTATACAAATACCTAAAAATGTGGTCCCTCAGGAGTTCCCACCTGGGGTATGCTGTGGGAAAATGTTGGATGGAGCTGTAGCCACCAAAAAGAGTCCCCAATAGGGAAATGCCTAGTAAGACTATGGAAGCAGGGTTGCTGCCAAGTACCCAGAACTGTATAGCTACCAACATGCAAAGCTAGCCTGAGAGAGGTGAAGTATAATCTGAGCCCACCAAAGCCATGGAGGCAGGGTTGCCTGAGGGTTTGTGGTCCCAACCCCTAAACCAATGTGCACAGGAAGCAAAACATAGAGTCAGGGATGATTATTCTTCAGCTTTAAAACAATATTTTTTTCTCTGTTGGGTTTTGGACTATTCCTCCTTTTTTCTTGCCTATTTCTCCTTTTTGGAAAAGGAATGTCCGTCCATCCTATGGTGGTTCCACTATTTTAATTTGGATATAAATAACTTATTTTGAGTTCAGAAGCTCAGAGCTGAAGGAAATTTACCTCAGGATGAATCATACCTTGAGTCTCATCCATATCTGATTCAGATGAGACTCTGGTCTTTGAGTTGGTACAGGAAGGAGTTAAGACTTTGAGGCTACAATAATGAAATGTACACTGCAAGTGAGAAGAACATCATTTTTCAGGACTAGGGAAGAATGATGTGGTTTGAATGTGTCCTCTAAAAGTTTGTGTGTTGGAAACTTAATTCTCAAACTCATATGCTAATGATATTTGGAGGTGGAGTCTTTGGAAGGTAATTGGGAGTTGATATGGTCATGAGGGTGGAGACCTCATAACGGCATTAGTGATTTTAGAAGAAGAGAACATGAAACTAAGAGTATGATGCCTACTCTGTCTCACCATGCCATGCTTTCTGCTTGTTATCTTGCAGCAAGAATGCACTCACCAGAAGGCTCCAGAACTGCAATCTAAATAAACCTCTATTCTTAAAGAAACGGAAAATGCACTAAGATAGGCTTTTTAAAATAACTAGCTAGGTAAAAAACAATTTGGTGCCAGCAGACTTTTGGATTAACAAGTCTCAATTTGTAGTGAATAAATAAGGAAATTAGGGCCAATATACAAAAGGCCATTTCTCTGGCTCATTTATACAATAGTCTGCTTTAATTTCTTTCCGCAATTTTTATAGTTCTCAGTGTGTAATTCTTTTACCTCCTTGGTTAATTTTATTCTAAGGCATTTATTTTGGTTGTTATTGTTAGGTGGGTCTGAGGTGTTAAGCAATCCGCCTACGTGCACATGAAAGAACCACCAATCAGGCACCCATGGAATTGCTTGACATTCAGCAGGGTCTCCTGGCCAATCCTGGATCTTAGCCAGCTTCCACAACCAACCCCAATAGGAAAAGGGACTATAAAAACCCCTTTTCCTGTCCCTAGCCCTCCCTTCCTGCCCTAAGCCCAGTAAAAATTCTAGTCTGGTCCAGTCCCAGTACGCTTCTTCTTAGACCCACTCTGCTGGCCTGAGAGTTCTGAGCGAAATATCAATAAAGCCCCGGTCAGTGGTCTTTTTAAATCTGCTTACTTTTGGTTACCACTGCCTGACCTTACATCTGGTGCTGAAACCCAGGAGGGCTTTTCGGGCCTCTTCCATATCTTACATCTGGGGTAGAGGTCCACCCTCCTCTTCAAATGAACCAGGAAATTCCTAAGGAGTGGGGTAAGTTCCCTTGTTTCCTCTGACCCCCTTTCAGTCCAGGGGTTCTATCCGTAAGTCACTCGCATGCCATAGACCCCCTCCCATTCCGTTCAAAGCGCTGGGAACTGTGGAGACGTCCCAGTCCTTGTGTGAGCCATTCCAATCCATATGAGCCCCCAGTGGGTTGCAGGGACACCTCAACCCCTGCTCGGCATTTATCCATTCCTTGGGTGAGTGCGATCAGAATTTGGGATCCCTTTTTCTGCTCCCACTCACTCCTGAGGGTGCCGGAAGGTCATGGGAAACACCAAGTCCTCCTTAGACCCCAAAATCCTTTGGGTGTCTATATTGAAATTTTGCCAAGTTAGGACACAGTCCTAAGCCATAACCACCTGGTCTTTACTCCATTGTGGCCTGGCCCCAGTGTGACTTAGACAATGGGTCACACTGGCCCCCAGAAGGAACTTATGATTTTCAATCCTCACTGAATTGAACAATTTCTGTTGCTGGATAGGGAAGTGGGCAGAAGTCCCCATCTGGAGGCACATTCAGGCTTTTTGAGGTCTGCTCCCATCCTCCCCTCTGCTCTACCTGTTCTACTGCTAAAGTTTCCCTTGCTAGGGAACCCCTTTCTCATCGTTCTTGTATTTCTCCCTCTTCATTCTCGGATCCACCCGAGCTGCTCTCAGCCCCACCTTCCTGTCTTCCCCCTCCCTACCAAGGCAATGCTCTCCCTCCTCCCCTCCCATATCTACACCCTCCCCTCCCCCTCCTCCTCTCCTGCAGCCATGATTCCTCTATCCACCTCTTGTACTGATAAACACTTCCCTCTCCCATCACCTGCAATGGATTCTTCCACCTATTCACTCCTCTCTTCTCTTGTCAGTTTCCACATCCCGTCCCACCAGGCCCTCTTACCAGCTAACCCAAAGCTCAAATGAGCTGAGGAGGGCCCTCCGACCCTATCTGAGGTCTGGTGAAAATGGCCTTTAAAGCAGACTCAGTTACAGAAAAAGGTAACACTCCAAACCCAGGCCTTGGCAGCCGCCCTGAGGCCTATGGCTCCAGTGAGATCTTCCTGGGGGAACCAGCATTTCTCTCCACAAGGGGCTTGCTGCAAATGTGGATGTAAAGGTCACTAGGCTTGCCCATGCCCAAGCCCACAGCACCCCCCTTCCAGGCCGTGCCCCACATGTAAGCAGACAGAACATTGGAAGAGTGACTGCCCCATGGCTGGTCCTTTCTCAGCAACTCCACGCAGGGGTATGACCAGCCAGGCGGTCCCTTCTCTTGAACTATTGGGGCTCGTAGAAGACTGAAGAAGCCTGGACTTGAGGATCCCCATCACCCTCACTGAGCCCAGGGTAATGCTCCAGGAGTAGGTAAGTCCATAACCTTCCTTGTGGACATGGGGGCTACCTATTCTGTCTTGCCTTCCCACTCTGAGCCTCTGTTTTCTTCCCAGGTCTTAGTTATGGGGATTGATGGCAAACCCTCCTCCCCAAATCAAACTGATAAGCTGGCCTGTGCCTTGGAGGGACACCCTTTCACACACTCTTTCCTGGTCATTCCACCTTGTCCAGTTTCTCTCCTAGGCAGAGATATTCTCCAACTACTAGGAGCTACCTTCCAACTACTCCCCAAGAATACTACCACCCATCTGTTTCTGCCTTTAATCCTTACCCTCTCTAATAACCTGACAGTACCTACTGTGCCATTGCCCCCTGACCTAGTCAATTCCCAGATCTGGGACATCTCCAAGCTGGTTATAGCCTCCCACCACAAACCAGTCCGTATCCAGCTGAAGCCCCAATCTAAATTTCCTTTGCATCCCAAATTTCCCACCTCCAAAACCCACAGGGAGGGACTTAAACCCATCATATACCAATTACTTGCCCAGGGACTCCTCATCCCTACTGACTCCCTCTGCAACCCTCCTATATTGCCCGTATGCAAACCCTCAGGTGCCTATCACTTAGTCCAGGACCTCTGCCTAATTAATTAAGCCGTTATTCCCATCCACCTGGTGGTTCCCAACCCTTACACTCTTCTTTCTCATATCCCCGCTTCGACCACTCACTTTACTGACCTGGTTTAAAGATGCCTTTTTTACAGTGCCCCTCCATCCTGACTTATTACCACTTTGCCTTCACATGGGAAGACGCTACATCCTTTAGGTCTCAACAGCTGACATGGACAGTCCTACCCCAAGATAGATCCTGTGCCAAGGCTTGCCCAAAGAGGTGGGGACTAACTTCTTGTGACTTGGGGGATAGCACTCTCCTACAGTTGGATAGAAGCCTTCCCTACCTCCAGGGAAACTGCTGACACCATCGCCTCCATCCTCACTGAGCAGATCATTTCCAGGTTGGACTTCCCGCCTCCATCCAGTCAGGCAACCATCAGGCCTTCACTTCTCAGGTTGTTCAACTAGTCTCCAAAGGCCTCAACATCATTTGGAGGCTCTACATCCCCTACCAACCCCAATCCCCAAGTAAGGTTGAGAGGGTTAATGGCATTCTCAAAAATCATCTCATTAAACTTGCTATTGAACTCAGGCTGTCCTGGCCCAATCTCCTGCTGTTGGCCCTCACCTGAATTTGGGCAGCCCCTACAGCCCCCTCAGGCCTTAGCCCCTTTGAGCTACTCTGTGGGTTCCCTTTCTTAATCAACCACAGCTTTCCAGTCACTCCTTCTCCCCTTGTGTCCTACATGCCCTAGCTCACACTTCTACACAAACTCCTAAGGAAAATGCAGACCAGTGTCTTCCTGTGCCATCTGTTACTTCATTCCCAGAACAACCACAAACTGAATCATACCCCCTTCAACTGGGTGGTGCAGTCTTACTTTGAGAGCTGCATCCTCAATCATTGGAACCTTGCTGGACAGAACCCCATACAGTCATACTTACTACTCCAACGGTGGCCAAGATTTTGGGCCACTCCCCCTGGTACCATGTCTCTTACCCTAAAAAGGCATCTGTTCCAAATGTCCAGTCCTAGACTTCCGCCTGGGGACTGCTCTGGACCAAACTCAAGCTTTCTCGCCAACCCTCTTCTTTTACTAATCATTAATCTCTCTCAAACTTCTCTCCCAACCCATAGATGGCTCTTTCTCATCCAAGTGACATGGCAGCAGGATGGCACCACCCGCTCTCAGTTTATGGGTCAAGGCGATTGCCCTTCCACTGGCTGCAATTGGGCAGTCACCCCTAACATTACTGGATTCAACCAAGCCACATTGGCCCACCTATGTGCAGCAATGCTATATTTCATATCAGACCAAACCAAGGAATCTTGTAAGCACTAGCCTAACACCTGTGGCGGGTGCCCTTGTAATTCATGCAAGAAATGCTTCCTAGATAGGCCTGGCTAAGAGAAACTGTTTGGGACCCATGGGACCTGAAATGGGCTTCTGGTGTTGATGGTAAATTTTATTCTTGGGGTTTTGTCAAGCACCCCTCAGCCTCTATCAGAGTATGGAGAACTTATCTACAAGTGTTCCCTCAAATTCATATAACCAGGGCTGGGGTTGTGGCTCAGTGGTAGAGCACTTTCCTAGCATGTGTGAGGCCCTGGGTTCGATTTCAGACTGTTTCCTCTGCATAGGTTTGGATTGTATTCCGTAAACTGCTATTCCCATTGATCTTCCTCTCAATACCTCAACTAGACCCAAGAACCCCCTCTCCAGCTTTTGAGGAAGTACCTCTTTTTCGTCACTCATCAGAGAATTTCCCCTGCTGCTACACTTCCTCTGGTTCGGCACCCTGTGATCAGATTATTCGATCTCTTCCCCAACCTTTGCTCCGGGGTTCTTTTTCTGGTGCAATGTTACCCTAACAAAAAATCTAAGCCTCAACATGCTCTTTGCTTTTTGTGTTCCTTCCATCTTGGTCCCTCATTAACTCTGTACAGTGAGGCTGAATTAACATGGCTTGTTACTATCTCCATTTCCAGGACAAGATGGGCTGTCTTTCTACCAGTAGTAGTTGGACTCTCCCTGACCTCCTCACTCGCTGCCTCTGGACTGGGGGCAGGAGGACTTGGTTATGCAGTAACTGCAACTCAGAAGCTTGAACAACAACTTCAGGAAGCGGTAGAGGCATCAGACGCCTCTCTGGCTTCCCAACAAAGGCAAACATCTATTGCCCAAGTTTCACTACAGAACCATCAAGCCCTCGATCTCCTGATGGCAGACAAAGGAGGAAGCTGTCTATTCTTAAATAGCAACAATCAAATGACCCTTGGCCAGGCTGACTAAACTCAACCCTCATTACATGACTAACTCCCACTCTCACTCCTATATTAGTCATAGGGCTTCTATTAATGATTGCTCTCTGCCTCCTCAGGTTCGCCCAAAACTTTGTGGGTGAAATTGCCAGAGTGACCTACAACCAGATGCTTCTACACCCCTACAGTCTCATCCTCACCTAACCAACATCAAACCACCCACTCCCCCCAGCGCCCCTAGCCAGCAAGAAGTAGCCAGATGAAATTCGATGCCCTATATCATCAAAAAGGTGGGGTTCTTAGGTCGGTTTGAGATGATTAAGCAACCCACCCACACACAAAAGAACCAAAAAAATTCCCAGTCTGGTCCAGCCCTGGCACGCTACTTCTTAGACCCACTCTGCTGCTCTGAGAGCTCTGCCTGAGGGCAAATCTCAGTAAGGCCTCCTTCAGCAGCATTTTAAATCTGCCTCCTTTTGGTTGCTGCTGCCTGACCTTATAGTTATTGTAGATGGAATTTTTTTCTTAAGTTCCTTTATGAATTGCTGATTATTGATACCAACAATAGACTTTCATTGTGTTGGGGCTTGTACCCTGAAACTGCAGAATTCAGTTATTAGTCCTAGTAGTTTGCTTGTAGATTCTTTGGGATCTTCTGTATATGCAAATATGTCCTCTCTGAACAGAGAATTTTGCTTCTTTATATTTGCATTTTAATGACTTTGTTTTTTCCTTCCTTCCTTCCTTCTTTTCTTTGCTTTCTCTCTTCCCTCTATTTTTTCTTTTCATTTTGCCTAATTGCTCTGACTAGAACTTCCAGTAATTTTGAATTGTATCTCAGTGATAAAAGTGGTCATTCTTATCTTATTCCTGATATTAATGGGAAAACTTTCAGTTTTTTGACATTGCATATAATGTTAGCTGAGTATTCTATATATGTCTTTTACTATATTGAGGAACTTCCCTTCTATTTCTAGTTTTCTGAGCATTTTTATCACGAATAAAAGTTATGTTTTGTTAATTACATTTTCAGTATCCATGGAGATAATCATGTGGGATTTTTGACCTCCTTCATTCTATTAATGTGGTATATTATATCAACTGGTTTTCTTATATTAAACCACTCTTGTTTTTTTCTGGGCCAAATCCCACATGGTCATGAAATATATTCTTTTTAATAAGCTCTAAACTCATACCATGTGTATTTTGTTATGAATTTTGACAATTTCATAAGGAATATTGATCTGTAAATTTCATATGATGTTATATGGCTTTGGTATCAAGATAATGCTGACTTCATAGAATTACAAGTTTCTTTTTTATCTGTTTTTTGAAGATTTTGAGAAGGATTGGTATTAATTTTCTTTCAAATATTTGGTAGAATTCACCATTGAAGTAAAGCAGTTCTGAAGCGGAGTTTTTGCTACAAATTTAATCTCTTGTCATAGGTGTAAGTTTCTTGCTTAGCCTCTGGATGGCCATCTTAAGTGCAGTCACCATTTTTTTTAACTTATTTTTTATTAATGGGACTATTGTCTCCTTTAGAACTCAAGACGAACTCTAGATATGGCAGAGGGGTTGGAGGGAAGGAAGGGACAATGGGGTTAGAAATGATGGTGGAATGTGATGATCATGTATGAGGACATGAATTGGTGTGAATATACTTTGTATACATCCAGATATATGAAAAATTGTGCTCTATATGCGTAATAAGAATTGTAATGCACTCTGCTGTCATATATAAATTTTTTTAAAAAGAGACAACTGCCATTTTTAAGAAAAAGTTTAACTTTACCACCCCCAGGCCTTTCTGAGAAAGGCTCACCACTCCCTCATACCAACCCTACCCTTAACCACCAGCATTAGGACCCGCCTGGCTTTAATCCCTGAGTCTGCCCCATAAAAGTCCCAGAACTCAAATATGTGTTGACTCTCTCTGGAGAGATGGCCTTTATTTGTCAACTCTGACAAATAAACTCTCGTGTGTATCTCTGCTGGGTCTCTGTCTTTCATTTCTCACTCGCTTGTCTTCTCTGGGTTCCTCACTTTCCTTTCAATAGGTTGGTTCAAATTTTCTATTTCAATATGATTCAGTAGGTTGTGTATTTCTAGGAATTTACCAATTTCAAGTGTGTTATCTAATTTGTTGGCATACAATTGTTCAGAATATTATAATATTTTTATTTCTAAAAAATCAATTGTAATCTCTACTCTTTTCATTTTTGATTATAGATAATTTTGAGTTGTCTTTCTTCTTTTGTTAGTATATATAAAGGTTTGTCAGTTTTGTTACTCTTTCTAAGAACCAATTTTAGCTTCATTAATTCTATCTGCTTATTTTTCTATTCTCTATTTCTTTGATCTCTGCTCTAATTTTGATTATTTTTTTCCTTCTGCTTTGAGTTTGGGCTGCTCTTCTTTTTCTAGTTCCTTAATGTGTAAGTTTAGGTTATTGCTTTGAGATCTTCCTACTTTTTAAGTTCAAGTGTTATGACTATAAATGTTCCTTTGAGCACTGCCTTCATCTTTATAAATTTGGGTATGTTGAGTTTTTATTTGTAGTTAGCTCTAATTATTTCCTGATTTCTTCTTTACCTTATTAATGGTTTGAGAGTGTGCTAGGTGATGTCTATATATTTATGATTTTTCCCATTTAACTTCAGTAATAGATATTTAGTGTCATTCATTATGGTTGGCAATAATTTTTTTAACTTAATTGAGTTGTTTGGTGGCATAACAAGTTCTATCCTGGAGAACATTCCATGTGCATATCAGAAGAATGTTTATTCTGTATTAATTAGGTAAACTCCATTTATCAGGGCTAATTAATTTATACTGTTGTTCAAGTCATATATTTTCTTAGTCATCTTCTGCCTAGATATTCTATTATTAAAAGTAGGTCCTAAAATCTTTAACTATTATTGTGGAATGTTTATTTTCCCCTGTAATTCCATCGGTATTTTCTTCATATATTTTGAGACTCTGTTGTTTTAGTATCTATATTTTTATAATAGTTACATTTTCTTGCAGGATTGACCTTTTTATTAATATATGATGTCCTTCATTATCTATGTAATTATCTATGTAATTTTTTGATTTAAAGTGTGCATTTTATTTTTTTTCCTATACTAGTGTAGCCACTCTAGCTCTCTTTTAGCTAATACATGCATGGAATATCTTTTCCCTTATGTTCACTTTCAACCTTTTGTCTCTTTGGATATAAATTGAGTCTCTTGTAAACAGCATGCAGTTGACTCTTCCTTGTTAAATCATTCTGCCAAACTCTGCCTTTTGATTGAAAGTTTAATGATGTTCAGCCTCACCTTGAGCCCTCAGGAATGGAGCCAGCTGTGTGCTCAAAGGAACATTTATAGTCATAACACTTGAACTTTGAGACCTCTGAAACTGTGTGCCCATAAATAAACTTTTCCTCCAATATAGTTGTTCTGGTTGGATCTTTTATTCACATCAGTGAAAAAGATGACTAAAATAGATATTGTGTTTTACATACAAAATTTATAACAATATGGTTTAAGGTGGTACCAAATAACTTCAATAGTATGTAAAACTCTGGTATGCATAGCTCCATCACCCTCTTTTATGTTACTATTGTCATCAAAGATAATACATATGTCATGCACTCAATAAATAGATTTATAACTTAATGCACTTGATTTTTAAATTATACAGAAAATTTTTTCAAAAGCCAAAAGCAAAACCACAATGAAACTGGCTTTCATATTTGCCCATGTGGATATCTTTAGCAGAGATCTTTATATATTAATGTGACTTGAAGTTTATTCTAGTGTCCTTTCATTTCAACTGGAAGGATTCATTTTAGCATTTCATTTAGAGCAGGTCTATTGATTTAAATACAAACAAACAAAAATAGCAAGAACAACAACAAAACTCCATTAGCTTTCATTTATTTTATAAGGTGTTAATACCTTCCTCTTTTCTGAAGGGGAGCTTTTCTGGCTACAGAACTCTTGGTTGACATTTCTGTTTCTTTCAGCACTTTATGCCACCTTAATGCTTTCTGGCCTAGATGTTTTTTATAAAAAATTGAACACTGGTCCTATGAAGATTCCCTGTATGTGACAAGCTCTTTTGACTGATTATAATTGGTGTAGCTCTCACTAAGTTTATCCAGTTTGAGATCATGGAGTTTCTTCAGTGTGTAGATTCTTGTAAAAAATTAAGAAAGTTTTAAAGCATTAATTCTTAAATAATCTTTATTGCTCATTTCTCTGTGGTTTCCTCCTGGGATTCCCATATATGCAGGATGAAATGCTGATAGTTTCCTAAAGGCCACTTAGGTCTTGATTCATTTCCTCATCCTTTTTCTTTCTGTTCCTCAAACTGGATAACTTCAATGGTTCTATCTTCTATTTCACCAGTTACTTCTTCTGCTAGCTTGTTGAACCTCTGGTAAATTTTCTATTTCATTTGCACTTTTTTCCTATTGTGTGTGTGTGTGTGTGTGTGTTTCCATTTTTACAATTGACATTCTAATTTGTTCAGACATTATTTTCCTGATTTCTTTTAGTTCTTGGACCATGCTTACCTATACTCTTGGAATATATTCTAGATAATGTTTTAAAGTCTTTGCTTAGACAACATAATGTCTAGCCATCCTAGAGATAGTTTCTGTCCATTTATTTTGTTCTTTTGAATGGACTATACTTGGCAATTGTGATTCTATTGTTGTAAAAAACTAGACCTTCAGGCAGTATTGTGTTATAACTCTGGAAACCAAATTCTCCCTTTCTTAAGGTATTTTATTTTGTATTTTTGTTGTTTGGTTTGGTTTGCTGACAGCTATAGGCATCTGTTTGTTTAGTGACTTTTCCATACTACTGATACAAAGACTAAATTTCTGATCATTAATGGTCATTGAAATCTCTGTTCTATTAGATTGTGTCCAGCTAATGTTTTGATAGGTATTTTTTTGAGTGCCGGGAGTAAAAACCCAAAAATGAAACCCCCAAAATTAATTGAAAAATTATAATAAGAAAATAAACCAAAAAAAATCCAAACATTTCTCCTCACCTTTGCAGATTAATTCTGAAGACTTCTCCAACACTTAGCCAAGCTTGCACTGAAACCAGATATCAGTCAGAGGTAAAGAATAAGAATCTTTTCAGGTCTTTCCTGAGCATGCATCTTCTCCTAAACATGTGTATGATTTTATAAGTTTTTTAGTATATTTTGAATTCTGTAGTTTCCCTAAGAAATTTTCCCAACTTTTTCTGAGGTTTTGGACAACCTGCTTAGTCTCAATAGTGAAGTTTTGCACTGAGTTACTTCAGGATTCTACTTAGCTTTGCAACGTTCTTGGGCAATTTGTGCCACAAGCAGGTTATGTCAGTCCTTCAGGTAACCATGAGAGCAGAGACTGACTCCAGGACTTGAAGCCTGGGAGGAAGGCATCCTGGACGTTGAAAAACTCTCCATGAGGTAGTTTTCCATCTTGCCCATGACCCAAAACTTCTAACAGTTTCAAAACTTGATTAGCCTCAGGAGAAAAGGGCTGAAAGTTTCTCTAGCTGTCCCAGGACTCCATCCCTAGGGTTTCAGTGAGCTGATTTTCCTCAGTGAAGAGCTTTCCTTAGGGACACACTGCAGAGGGAAAGAAGGACTATGCTTTCTGGACTTTTTTCTAAATGCTAGTGTGAAAACATTTTCTATTTCACTGAGAGTAAAGGAAGCAAGGCAGGAGATGCCTGGTCTGAGTTCTGCAGAGTATACAACTCTTCAGTTCACTCCTTTTCTCTGGAGGTGAGTATCTTCCTGATCAACAGGAGAATATTTTCTCTACCTGGAACAGTTTCTCCTTCTTTTTTTATTTTTTATTAATGCATTATGTGAACACACTCATGAAGTTTGACATGATATTTCCATTCATGCATACAGCATGCACTGATCTAATCCAATCACCTCTTTTCCAACACTCCCCAAGCTCTAGCATTTACTATTTTACTTTCAGGTTGACTTCTTTTAGCTTCATGTATGAGAGAAAACTTATGGTACTTGTCTTTCTGTGTCTGCCTTATTTCACTTATCATCATGTCTTCCTGTCCCATCCATTTTGATGAGAATAATAGGATTTAATTCTGTATTTGAGATAAGAAGCAGCATTATCTATCTTTTGTTCTCTAGATTGCATAAAGAAGAAGTGCTCAAAACTAAATGTTGGGGAATTACTCGAGTGCTACTGAGTTTTTTCTCTTAGGATTCCCTGGCTCTGAAGAACTACACTATATTCTTTTTGCTACCTTCTTCTTCTTCTACTCAGTGACAATAATGGGAAACACGGTCATCATCATCACCATCTGTGTCAACAAACATCTTCAATCCCCCATGTATTTCTTCCTTGGCCACCTCTCTGTCCTGGAGATCCTGATCACATCCACTGCTGTTCCTTTTATGCTCCAAGGATTGCTACTCCTAAAGACTCAGATAATATCTTTGACTGCATGTTGTGTACAATTATATTTGTACCTTTCTTTGGGAAGCTCAGAGTTGGCATTAATAGGAGTGATGGCTGTGGATCGTTATGTGGCTGTCTGTAACCCTTTGAGGTACAATATCATCATGAATAGCCGTACCTGTTTCTGGATGGTAATTGTGTCATGGGTATTTGGATTCCTTTTTCAAATTTGGCCAGTTTATGCCACATTCCAGCTTACTTTCTGTGAATCAAATCTGCTAGACCATTTTTACTGTGACCGAGGACAATTGCTCAAACTGTCCTGTGATGATACTCTTTTCACGGAATTTATTCTTTTTTTGATGGCTGTTTTTATTATCATTGGTTCTATGATCCCTACTATTATCTCCTACACCTACATCATCTCCACCATCCTCAAGATCCCCTCAGCCTCGGGCCGGAGGAAAGCCTTCTCCACCTGTGCCTCCCACTTTACCTATGTTGTGATTGGCTATGGCAGCTGCTTGTTCCTTTATGTGAAACCCAAGCAAACGCAGGCAGCTGAGTACAACAGGGTAGCATCACTGCTGGTTTTAGTGGTGACCCCTTTCCTGAACCCTTTCATCTTTACCCTCCGCAATGACAAATTCATACAGGCCTTTCAGCATGGCATCAAACGCTGTTGTCGACTTCTAAAGGATTAGCTCTGTCCTAGGGACAATCTACCATGAACTTGAGTAATCTAAAAATACTAATTCTTATCATTCTCATCATCAAATAGTTTGTGATCTACAAGAGAATTCTATGGTTCTGATCATGCTCAAAATTATAACTAGATAGTTCCTACATGGGAGATCACTTTATTAACATTATTTTGGCATTTTTGGTGGTGTTGTTCTGGGGGATGAAACCCAGGGCTTCAATTATGCTAGGCAAGCATGCTATACTGAGCTACACTCCAACCCTCTTGTTTTTTAAATGAACACACTTGTATAACCATAACATAAAAAAACAAATTTGGCAAGCGTGAATATATGCATTTTAGAACATTCAAATCTGTGTTCCTGGGCTGAAGGAGGGATACAGAGAGGACAGAAGAGGAGGCAGCTTCTGATCCCTCATCCTGTGCTTCACATTCTTCTGTTTTGACAGGGCACCTTCCTCCTCATTGCTCCCTTAGTTTCTCCACTCCATACTCTGTCCTTTCTACTTTCTTTTCTGATTCCACTTCATGTCTCTAAGTGGTTACCAGATTTATTTCTGTATTCATTTTTCTACTCCCTTCTCTCATAAGAACCAAGTTTACCACACGGTCTTCCAGCACTATACTAAGCTCCCCTAATCCATGTCTCAGTTCCAATATTCCCCCATCCTAGCCCCTGTTCCTCTCACACCCATTATTCTTAATACTTCTGTATTCTATGATATGATTTAGAGACTACTTCTACATCATGACACAAGTAATTACACAATTTTGACAGCAATCCAAATGAACATCACAAAGTGACTGTAAAAATAATTGTGGAACTTCCATTCAGTTGAATATCACAAGACTCTAAGAAGAATAGGATGTTTTCTTTGTCATTAAAAGATGTCTAATATATAAAGCAAAGAGCAGAAAGTTTTGCTTAAGTGTTAGCTTTTTGTATGAAAAAAAGGCAAACACTAGTTTTTGTTCATACTTGCACATAGTTGCATTAATTAGTTTTTGTTCATACTCATATATGTTAAGTCTGGGAGGGAACTCAGAAAATTGGTTTCCTTGGGATATGATGATTGGAATGGGACTCAGGAATAGTGCTGGGAGAGAGACTATAGAATTGCTCTTCATATTGCTTTCAGTTCTATTTTATAATAACGTCCTATTTCAAAAACAAAAGAAATAATCCTGCCTCTAGTTGTCAAGAAAGTGTCTCAATGTAACAGACAATTTCTTGGCAGAAGAATCTTTAGTGAGTCCAGACAACTCATAGTGTTTTTAAAGCTGAGTAGAGAACTTTTCTTGTCCTGGGGCCTTGAATAATTTTGTTATTTATTCTTAATATATTTATTATATATTTATTCTTAATGAAATATTCTTAAGATATTATGTGTACCTAAACTATATTATCATACGTATGTTGAAGATATCTTTTGTAAATCTGAGTTTTTTTATTGCTTTTTAGATGAAATCTTTTGTCATGTAGAAATATTAATTTTGCTATGTTCTAATTTAATCTTTTCTTTCATTATTTATATTTGTATATATTGTTTTAAAAGCCCATTTATACTGGGAGATTAACAATAATCTTTTGCACTAGATATGAGCTCTGACAATGTAAATATTGTATAACAATTTAAATAAAAGAATGAAGTGAGCATATACAAAATGTTCTTCAACATTTTCAGTAGTCATATAGGTCATAATAGTACAATATTTTAGACTCTTGAGTATATGAGACAAAATAAACGAATAATTACAGAATATTCTAATTCTAAATATAGAAAAGTTTAGTTAAAACATCTAGAGACTCATAATTGAATTCTAATTTACATAGACTCATGGCTATCTGCCTATCATACATCTTCTGACTCTGTACAGTATAGTATCCTAGGAACATTTAGCAGTTTAATAACAATGAGGATTCCTAGGCCCAGAGTGTGGTCTTGCCATACTATTTCTTGATATAAGAAAGTGAGGCTTCTAAAAGAAATGGGTGGTTACAAATCTAGGACATAAAATCTACAAGATGAATTTGGAACATTTTATCACACCAGATACCAAAAATTACTAGAGCCACATTAAAAAAAAATGAAGAAATCAATTGGAGAAAACTTCCACTGGCCAACAATGAAGTAACACTTCAAAAAATAGAATAATTGCAATTATTTGAAAACTATCAAATATATTTATATCAGAGTTTATAATGATATTTTAAAACATAGTCACCTTCAAAGATGATATTCATTATTCATCAGACCAAAATTGGATCAAGCCTCTGAAACTTTTTAACTACTCACAGAAAACAATGCAAGAACAGAAAGACATGTTCAACTGTTATCACAAGGATGGAATCAACAAAAGCCAGATTGTGTAAGTTTTATGTCAAGACATCTGGCTTCTTCAATCAATAGATTAGAAGGAAGTGAAAGTGCCAAAGAGAGAATCTGTTAATTAAAATAGACTTTGAGTCTATTTTGACATATTTATACAAACATGGAGTATATCTTTTTCTAATGAGGATACCAGTCTTGTGGATGTGCACAATGTTGAGATACACTGTGGTGTATTCATATATGTACTAGGAAAGTCACATCAGATTCATTCCACTGTCTTTCCTATTCCTATCCCCACTCCCTTCCCTTTATTCCCAGTCTGCTGAACTTCTATTCTCCCCTGCCCCTTATCATGTGTTAGCATCCAAATATCAGAGAAAACATTTGACCTATGGTTTGGGGGGATTGGATTATTTCACTTTGCATGATTAGGAATATGAGGAGGTGATCAGTTAAAAGTTGAGATATGTTAGGTTGCATCTAAGGACATGAGGACTACAATTGGAACAGGATCCATGGATGGGCTTCTAAGGCTAACAAAGTTCTATTTCTTGATCTGGTGGGTGACTACAAAGGTGTTCACTTCTGTCAAAGGGGTGCAGGACCCAACCTGAAAGAGCCCCCCTCTTAGTCATTTCAGGCTACTACAACACAATACCATAGATTTGATGGCATGTGAATAACAGAAATTTATTTATCATAGTTCTGGAGGCTGGGAACTTCAAGATCAAGGTATAGGCAGATTTGTTATCAGCTGATAGCAGAAGGAGAAAAGGAGGTATCTGGATCTCTTATAATCCTTCCCAAAGATCCCACCTCCAAACACTTATCACATGAGAGATTACATTTCAATATATGAATTTTGGAGGGACATAAATATTCAGCTCTCAATGTAAAAAGTGGAACAATTTGAGTAATAAATTACATAATGTAGTTTGGATTATAATCTAAAGAATCAAATATTTCTATTTTTACAAATCTATGAATGTATAGATGATTTATTGAAAAAAAAAAGATTTGGGATTAGAAGGCAGGGGATAAAGCACCATTGAGGACCAAGACTCCTGAGAAACAGACAGATGGGCCTTCTAATCCCATATTTATTAGGCCATATGGGAGCTACTATAGCACTCAGATGAAGTAATGTAATCTAATTTGGACCAGAGGGAAGAATGTCCTGGATCTGGATCTGGATCTTCTGTAGGGGAGATGTGGAAAGTAATAAAGAAATAACAAATGTAGGAAAAGTATCTCCTCTAAAATCTCTTTGGTGATCCCAGAGTCATGGGAAAGAATGCTATATGAATAACTCAGGCCACAGAGCTTTGAATATTCGCAGTTTTCTTAAACTAGATTGAACCTTGCAAATAGGTTAGGATTTGAAAATAGAGAATAGATGCAAATAATGTGCCCTAAATGGCAAAAGGAATGAGATTAGGTCTCTTCAGACATCAGTACCATTGACATTATAATTATAAAAGGATTCTCTCACAATTTAAAGCATGCATGTCTACAGTGCATTGATACCCACTAACCCAAGGCTTCCGCTATTGAGCTTGGATGTGGAAAGATGGGGTACATGTAAGTATGTATGAGTGCTTATGTGCATACACACAAATTTTTTAGGAATAGAACCTATGAATATTAATCTCTAGTTAATATATGACTGCTAAATTTTTAATTTAGGGTTTTCTCTAAATGCCAATGGAAAGTAGATGGATAGATATTTCTCCATCTTGGAGCATCTGTAAATGTTGGGAGGCATCTCTTTTTAAATTAATCATTAGTATTTCAATTATACATATTTATAGCATACAGTGTGATAATCCAATGTATATATTCAATGTAGAATGATCAAATCAGGGTAGTGAATTAACATCCTTATCTCCTTTAAATTTCAACATAATAGTTTAACATATTTACGAAATACAATGTAATGTTTTAATATGTGTATATAATGTGTATTGATCAAGTCAGAGTAATTAAATTTTCCATTTCCTTAACATTACTCTGGAGTCTTGAGTCTCTCCCTTCTAGTTTATCATCAACTATAATCACCCACTGTGCTGTACAACATTAAAACTTATTACTTCTATCCATGTTTTGGCATGATAATTCAATTCTCCCTCTATCTCTTCTTCTCTCCCTTCCCAATCTCTAGTAATTATTATTCTACATTTAGATCAACTTTAGAAAAGTATTTTTCTTTCTGTGTCTGACTTTTTCCACTTAGCATATTATCCTCTAGTTCCATACATTTTGCTGCAGAAAATATAAATAATCCAATTAAAAATGAGCAAATGATAAAAGTGAACATTTCTCAAAAGAAGATATTCAAATGGCCAACAATTACATGGAAAAATGTACAACATCATTATCCATAAGAGATATGCAAATAAAAACCACAGTGAGATATCATCTCACCCCAGTTAGAATGGCTATTATTAAAAAGACATAATGTACCTGCTGGGAAAAAAAATAAGGAAAAAAAGAGAACTCATACATGTTGGTAGGAATGTAAATTAATATAGTCAATATAGAGAACAATATAAAGATTCCTCAAAAAAATAAAAATAGATCTATGATATGATCCAGCCATCCCTCTCCTAGGTACCTATTCAAAGAAAATAAGATCAGTATACCAACAGATACCTACATGTCCATGCCTATTCACAAAAGCTTAGATATGGAATCAACCTGGATCTCCATCAACAAAGTAATAAATAATGAAAATGTGTTATATATTTAAATGAAATTTCATTTAGCCATAAGAAAGGAGTGATATTCTATCACTTGCAGCAATATGGGAGGTATCTCTAAGTCAGGAAAACATTACCTCCACCTGAAATGTTCTTCTGCACTGACAAACTCCCAAGAGACTAATTATTTTCTCACTTTGAAAACTTTGTAAGGAATTAAAACAATTATCTACTCCTTAGAAAGGACAAAAGTTTACTAGGCTTCTATTAATATGTCAGACATAAAATCACTCAGATTTCTCTTTTGAGAGATTCTCCCCCAACTCTCCCAACCTCTTAATCATAACCTTCTCATCACAAATCAAGCACAAAAACTTTTTCTTGCTCTCCCTTTCTCAAGATGAAGTTCTTGACTTCTGGGTTTTGGAAATTTAATTTAGCATAAACAATTGCCTATTTAACACACAATATCACACAGAAACAACTCTCATAGTTAGACTAATATAAAATAAAAGTATATTAGGGACCTATTAGAGAGATGTTTTCCTAATCTTAGGGCCTGCAGGACCCTAGTTAAGAAATATTTTATGAAGAATTTGCTATTCATTCTCTAAAATTCTTTTCCTTGGTGGTTTCCAAGTCCTTCTTTCTCAAGATAATCCTCAAGGTAGACCCCCCCCCAGGAATCTGAACTTGAGCTTCATATTAATTTACTAGGTAAAACAGACCAAAATGTTCAGCTTTTATAACTTCATTAGAATTGTAGGGAAGGGGTGTTGGAGGCTGGAAAAACTTTTAATGATGACAATGATTCTTAGATTCTTTATTCCTCTCATATTTTCTCTTTATTGGCCAGACACCATTGATATATGTAATGTCTTGTGAGAGACCCTGGAGTTTCATTTGCATAACAGGCAAAAATATGAAATCCACCTTGCTATATGGAACCTAAGGATTCTGATATTTTGGCAGAATAGCATACAGGAATTACATTTCCAAACAAGAGAGTGGTAGTTAAAAACTACAAATTAGAAGATACTATGGCGATCATCCAGGCCCATCTCTCACCTAATGTGGAAACCTTCCCCAAGATGTTACTAATTGGTGGGAACTGAAACTGGCTCAGCCATCACTGGGCATGGCAAACAGTGGTAGGAGGGAGCTCCTTTTGTTCAACTTTATTGTCAAATATTAATCCAACTAAATGTCCAATTTCTGCCTTCTGAATTACATAGAATAGTTTTTTATTATAATCCAACTAAGACCTTAAAATTTCTATACAAAATATTTCAATCCCAGTAATCATGCCATGGAATCCTGACTTTTCAATATTCTGATTGGCCAACTCTAGGTGTCCAGTTGTTTTATAGTATCTCAAAAATCTGAAGATCAGAGTTGACTTCAATTTCTTATATGACTGAATTATTGCCAAAGTAATCTAAGTGATTTTCAGAGATTGGTGAATTTTTGTGTTCTTAATTCATTTGCATTCTGGTTAGATAAAGGAATAACAGGTATTAAGTATCTACTACTATGTTTCTGATATTGAGAAGATGCTTTCTGTTAAGTAAGGACATCCTCCTATATTACAACAATATCATTACCATGCATGAGAAAATTAATATTACTTCAATATTATAAAATGTATATTTTAAACTCAAATTTTCCAAAATGATTTCCAAATGCATTCATTTACAATTTTTTTAAAATCAAGGCTCCATCAAGTTTCATGGGTTGCAATTGATTATACTTCTTTCTAATTAGTTTTAATCTACCACATTTCCAGTAATTATTTCTCTTTTTAATTTTATTTTTGCTTCCTTTTTTTAATTGTATTCATTCCTCTTCTCAGTTTTCATATTCTCTCAAATTTAGCCCTTCTTGGGCATGTTGTTTCTGAGATAGTTTTGACTGCTTTTTCAATTTCCCTTAACTCACATAACATTTTTTCACACTCACGTTTTTATACACTTCTATTCTGAGTTTTTTGATTGTGGTTAATTCATGTTGGAGATTTATTTTAGAATTTTCCTCAATTTTTTGAAGTTGTTTGGTAAATATCTTTGAATGGAAATTTTTACTTTTGCCCTTTTATTCTAGTGTGTTATAGGTGTTATATGTTTATTATTTTCTATTGCTTTAAAGTATTTTGGAATTTCCTGATTCAGCAAGAAGACTTTTTGCTACACAGGGAATTTCATTGTCTGGACAGTTTTCCATGTTTCTTACTGGAAGTTCTTAATGGTTTTTGTTAGTAGACAAATTGTGCATCAAATTTTGCATATTCATTAATAAATAATGCTATTTTGGAGTGAATGAGTTCATACTTCCTTTAAATTCTTATATTTTGTAAGACTCTTTAAGTTTTCACCACTTGCTTTCCCTTCATGTTCAAGGTTCCCACTTCAAGTGCCTCCCAAGTGTTTCCCAAACTGATGCCTCAGGCATCCGGCACTTTTAAGCCCCTTCCTTTTGATCTTCACTGTCAGTGCTCTGACCCACCAGGCTTGGACCTATTCTCAGTATTTCCCATTCAGGATTTAGTTTTAACTTTCTAGGGATAACTTTCTCTATTCTCCTCTCCACAGTAAGTCTGACGACTATTTATAATGAAAGTAACCCCTTATCACATTAACGGTATAGAATTAAAGTTTGACCTCTAGGACTTTCACTAGAAATTGCACTTTATACAACAGTGAATTATTAGTCAGTATCTGATTGCAATAGTGTATCCAAATCAGTGAAAATCTAATTAATAATACTCTTTTCATCAAGTTACTCTTTACATCTTCTTTAGAAAGGTAATATTGTGTTTAAATATTTTGTTAAAAAACAAGTTATTGTTTATGGCATTTCTTCATCTACAAGTAAGGTAGACTACTTTTAAAGTCATTTTTTCATGTCTTTAAACAATTGAATCCATAATCTATTAACATTTATTGAATGCTACCAAATGCTAGTTAATTTTCTATACAGTGGAGATGAGAAGATATAATTAAATATAGTACCAGTTCTTAAAGAGCTCAATCCTAACTTTGAGAAACAGATGAATGTGTTAATAATTATAATACAGTGCTTAAATAATCCAGGTTTAATAATGTACAAGTGTATTTAGTGGGGGTACTGGGATTGAACTCAGGGGCACTTGACCACTGAGCCACATCCCCAGCCTATTTTGTATTTTATTTAGGGTCTCACTGAGGGTCTCACTGAGTTGCTTAGCACCTCACTTTTGCTGAGGCTGACTTTCAATTCACAATTCTCTTGCCTAAGTCTCCCAAGCCAATTGGATTACAGGCCTGCGTCACCACACCTAGCTTGTACAGTGTATTTTGACTAGCTTTTCATCACTATGACGAAAATATCCAATAAGGCAACTTAAAGGAGGGAAAATTTATTTGGGGCTCATGGTTTCAGAGATTTCAGTGCACAGCCAACTCCACTGCTTTTAGCCCAAGGAAAGCAGTACATCATGGGGGAAGGGATCAGCAGAGGAAAACTGCTAAACTCATGGTGAGATCAAAAAGCAGAGAACAAGTAAGGGAAAGGGACCACAGGGAAGTTGCACCTTACAGGTCACATCCGCAGTGACCTACCTCCTCTAGCTATGCCCCACCTACAGGAATTCACCACCCAGTCCATTCAAACTAGGATGGACAGATTAGATTATAGCTCTCATAGGCCAACCATTTCACCTCCAAACATTCCTTTATTAACACAGGAGCTTTTGTTGAACACCTCATATCCAAACCATAAGAAAGCTCTATGGTATATGAAGGTATTTGAGTCAGAGTTCTCCAGATAAACAAAATCAATAGGTAATATATACAAAAAATATTTTTGTCATGAGGAATTTGCTCATACCATCATGGAGGCTGAGAAATCCCATGATCTGTCTACCACCTGAAACCTTAGGACCAGGAAAGCTGAAAGTATAATTCTGTCCAAGTTTAAAGACTTAGCATTAGAAAGTCAATGGGGTAAATCTGAGTCCCGGGTCAGTAAAAAGTGATATGAGATATCCCACTTCAAGCATCGTTACTTTAGGAAACTTCTCTTCCCTCCATTTTTTGCTTTATTCAGGCCCTCAATGATTGAATGATGCCCACCCACTGAGTGGGACTACTAAGTCTACCAACTTAAATAATAATTGCATTCAGTAAACACCATCTCAGACAGACACATCCAGAAACAATGTTCAGTCTGGCGCCCAATGGCCTAAGTCAAGTTGAAACATGAAATTAACCATCACATTGAGAATGCAAGAGCAAGGATTCCCAACTGTTCCTAACCATTTGGAAGAGTCAAGGAAGAAATAATCAAGAATATAATCTTGGAGATGTTGTCAGAACGGGAAAGACAGTTTTCTGGATCAGCTGTCTTCCCAATCTGGCCAAACTGAAATAGGCTCCTTTCCTGTTTCACCATCAGTTTTTGCTTTCAAGGCAGCAGGTGGCCAGACCTGATTTGTTAAGATCCCCAGAGTCAGGTCTATGGCCAAGGACTTCAGTAAATTCACAGGTTCATGGATTAGAATGTGGCTCTCTTTAGGTGGCAGGGCAAAGGGCATTAATTCAGCCTACCATAACCTGTAATTAAAAACTTTCCCACAAAAGCAACTTCTAAGTGCTCCCAGTGATGAATACGCAAATTTTCCACAAAATAGAAAAATATGACTAAAATTTTTTATGATGACTGAAATTAGCATGGTGCTAAAACCTGACAAAGACTTTATAATAGAGGAAAACTAAAGGTCAATACTTAGCCATAAATATAAAAATTCTGAGTAAAAAGGTAGCCAATAGAATTCAATAATACATAAAGGGAAAAATACAGCTACAATTTCTTTGCAATCTTTCCCAGTTAACCCCCTTGTACTAAGTCAATCACTGTTGGGATTCCTTTAAATGATTATTTGGGGCTATTTTAAAGCACTATATGATAGAATCAGACAGTGTACATCCTTTGATGTCTTGCTCTTGGCACTATGCTTTAAGACCATTTTAGATAACATAATCACTAACAAAGAAAAAAAAACAAAAAAAATACCCAGGAAAAAAATAGCATTGAACCATGAAAAGGATAGTTGTTTATAGTACGCAAACAGGAACAAGGAGGTAAAGCATTGCCTCCTTCCACCTCAGTTGAGAATGTATGCACCAGATGACTCGAATTTTTCACAGTTATGTGCAAATATGCACATATCAGCAAATGCTATTGGAAGAACTACAAGTATTGACTTTGAGGTAACAAATAAATTTTAGTACATCGATGTTCATAGCAGCACAATTCACAATTGCTAGACTGTGGAACCAACCCAGATGCCCTTCAATAGATGAATGGATAAAAAAAATGTGGCATTTATACACCATGGAGTATTACGCAGCACTAAAAAATGACAAAATCATAGAATTTGCAGGGAAATGGATGGCACTAGAGCAGATTATGCTTAGTGAAGCTAGCCAATCCCTAAAAAACAAATACCAAATGTCTTCTTTGATATAATGAGAGCAACTAAGAACAGAGCAGGGAGGAAGAGCAGGAAGAAAAGATTAACATTAAACAGATACATGAGGTGGGATGGAAAGGGAGAGAAAAGGGAAATTGCATGGTAATGGAGGGAGACCCTCATTGTTATACAAAATTACATATAAGAGGTTGTGAGGGGAATGGGAAAATAAACAAGGAGAGATATGAATTACAGTGGATGGGGTAGAGAGAGAAGATGGGAGGGGAGGGAGGGGGGATGGTAGAGGATAGGAAAGGTAGCAGAATACAACAGTTACTAATAGGGCATTATGTAAAAATGTGGATGTGTAACCGATGTGATTCTGCAATCTGTATTTGGGGTAAAATTGGGAGTTCATAACCAACTTGAATCTAATGTATGAAATATGATATGTTAAGAGCTTTATAATGTTTTGAACAACCAATAAAAAAAATTAAAAAAAAAAAATTTGTACAAGAATGTTCAAAAAAAAAAAAAAAACAAATAAATTTTAGTGAGTAGGTAAATTCATAGATGTAAACCTCTGAATAATGAGGATCAACTATACCATTCTCTCATTCACAAATATTGGTTTTATGTAGTCATTAGCTCAAGGAATTAAACTGCTGTGAACATTCTATCAGAAGTCTTTGTGAAGATATGTTTTCATTTTTTTAAGTAAATTCCTAAGAGCAGAATTGCTGGATCATAGCATAGGCATATACTAAACTTTAAAGAACCTGACAAAATTCTTTCCAAATGGGTTTTTGCTGTTTCATAATCCTTACCACTTCTGAATTACCTACTCAACCAGAGGGGCCTAAAACAATGCTTGCAGGGTGTCTATTAAACTGAACCATGCCCTAAATTAAAGAAGTCATTTATGCAATAAGGGTTCTCACAGAGCCCCATCCTCCTCAAATTTCCTCATTTGCAGCAGCCTTCACATTTCTCCAACAGTCATCACACAACCAACACTGCTGCTCAGAGGCCAGCAAGTCGATACTAACACAGAGACACTCTGAGCAGCATCTGTCACAGTTCCCATGGGGATTAAGACCTCTGTGATGTGTTCTTATATCACAATATGATTAGTGACTCCTCATATGTCAGTGTCATTTCTGGGATCTGCACAAGGTTAACTGAAATGAGAACTTCCTGCCAATCTCCTACAGGAAACTGTACAGACAGACCCAATGTAATCTCTTAATGCAGCATCATTTAAACTAATTTCTTACTATTTCCTTTAAGAACATGACATTTTTTACCCATTTCTCTATTTAAAATTGTTTCCAAGGTTTTTTTTTTCTTTTTAATTACAATATAATCCTCACATACACACATTTAAATTTTTATAAGTGTGTAATTTAAAACAACTAAGTTAAACTTTTCTTTTATCATATTGGCCCTCAAAAAATTACATGATTTTTATATCAATTTATAATCATTTGCAATGAGATTATATTGGATTCATCCATTTTTCCAGATGATGTTAATATTTCAGTGTTAAACCTGCCACGATCCTAAAAATGACAATAACATATCAAGAGTCAGTAATCACAGAGTGAAGTAAGGACACATTCCAAAGGTCCTTATCCACATACAAACTGTGCTGAAGTTACCCAGGAATCTTATCTTTGGAGAATCTGTATTGGATCAAGTGCCAAGATCTGGGGAAATGTGAACGAAAGCTACTAGCAGATGAGGAAATTCAAGCTACTAGCAGATGAGGAAATTCAAGAAGAATGTATCAGACACTTTCTCTCAGGACTATTTTCAGAACCATCTTCCTTAAATCAGATCCTAGATCTGTTCCTACAAATAGTCTCTGGTTTTACTAAGGCCACATTGGACATCAGAAAACAGGTTGGTGTCTTGAATACTGTAACTGAATCTTTCCCTAACTTCATGAATTCATGGTTTCTCCTTGTCTAGGTCAGAATTTCCCTCACAGAGAGAAGACTATCCAGGCAAGAAAGGAAAGACTATCGTGGGCCAGAGAAAGAACAAAATTTATAAAACTAGGAAAGAGTTAAACATTGAACAGAAATGCCTCACATGGGCTCTCATAGCCATTCCCAACTCCCTGCATTTCACCTGCACAAAGAAATTTCATGTTCTTTTTGTAATTGTGTTAAAGTGCATATAGCATTAATTTTATTATTTTTAGGTATGCAGTTTAGAAGCATTAAACATGTTCACATTGCTGTGCCATCAATCCCCAGAACTCTTTTCATCTTGCAAAACTGAAACTCCATGACTGCTAAACCCTAACTTCCCACTCCCTGCTCTACAGTAACCTCAGGCAGCTACCACTCTACTTTCTTTCTCTATGAATATGCCCACTCTATGTACCATATACAAGTGAAATCATATAGTATTTGTCTTTTTTGTGACTTTCTTATTTCACTTAGTTAAACTTTATCCATATGTCAAAATTTCCTTCCTTTTCAAGGATGAATAACAGTTATATATATATATATATATATATATATATATATATATAGTATTTTATTTAACAACTCATCCATCAGTGGGCACTTAGGTTGCTTACATGTTTTGGCTATTATAAATAATGCTTCTAGGAACACAGAAGTATGTTTCTTCAGGACTTTTCTGTCAATTCTTTTGTGTATTGTCCTGCCCACAGTCCAGCTGCGCTAGAATAGTGGGAGAGGGTACTGAGAGATCAAAGAAAACATCAGTTATACTGTGCAAGGCATAAGGTCTATTGAAAAATGTTTACAGGGAAGGTCCAGTGGTGACAGGCTAGACAGTATCTCCATTCCTTAAGTTGCTTCACCAAATAATGCCTCCATCCCTCAAGATACTGCTACAGAAAATTGTGTCTCCATCCCTCTCAAAACTTTGTCTAGTAGCAACCAGCAAGATGAATGGTACTTGTCCTCTCTACGGTGCCCTCAATTCTACACCAGTTACCACAGACAGGGGTTTATAAGTTATTATATAGAAGCAGTGACATCATTAGTTTGTTTAGTCTGCTTTGTTCCTTGCATAACCAGCATTCCTCCGAAGCAGCTGTCCTGGCCTGCATGCAAGAAAGCAGTTCTACAGATTATACTATTCATGCTTACGATGTATATAAGAAAGAGACATTGTCCATCAAAACCATATTTATCTGGACATTCTAGTCCATATAAACTCTTATTTCCCCTTAACTTAACCAGGTCTTTGGGAAAGGGACATTTCAGGGACAAGGTCTTTTACTGCCCTCTCTTTATTTTTAAGGTTGATACAAATATATACCTAAAAATTTAATTTCTTGATCATGAGGTTACACAATATACTCTAGATTTTCATTAGTTGTAAGTAATATAGCTAAGATTAAATTGTTGGCAGCCTGACCCCATAATCTGAGCCCTTAGTTTCCAGTTTTTTGTTTGCTTATTTTTTCTTTTTTTCCTCTTTTTTGGAGGGGGTGGGTATTAGGGATTGAACCCATGATGCTTTACCAATGAGATACATACTTAGTCCTTTTTAAAAATAGAATCTTGCTTGATTCTTAAGTTTTAAATATATTTAGAACTAGGTATATAATCCTTCTTTTCTCCATCATTTATTATTTCTATCACTACAACCATGGATGTCAAGAAATGATTTATAAGTGAAAAGAAAATAAAAGCTGAGAAAGTAAAAAAAAAATAGAATCTTGCTAAATTGCTGAGGGTCTCACTAAATTGCTGAGGCTGACCTGAAACTCGCCATCCTCCTGTCTCGGCCTTCTGCGTCACTGGGATTACAGGCAAACATCAAGGCGCTGTCACTACTAGCTATTATTATTCCCTTTTTTGGAATGACAATACTGAGATTCAGAATGGTTAAATATTTTTTTCCTCAGACACACAGCTAAGTAATAGTGGTGTTAGATTTTGAAACCAGATCTGATTCTAAATATCAATCCCCATCATCTGTTACCTCACATAAATGAAGATCTTCTCTTGTCCAATGTACTTTTTTAAAGGTTTAGAGTGGAAAGAGTTTTGGACCTTAAAATGCAAATACAAGGACTGTTCCTAGCTGATTTCAAACAAGTAAATCATGAACTTTGGTTACTTTATTGATATAAAGATGGTTTTGGGGAAGCAAAGGCAAGAATTAAAGAACTGACACCATTTGAAAATTACAAATCCAGAGAAGTAAGGGTAAAGAAGAAGTGAGAGTGAAGCAAAGAGAGACACGAAACAAAGCAATAGGAAGATGTAAAAGACAAAGCCACATCTCAGAGCAACCCATTGCAGAGAAATAACAGTGGAAGTTTATTGTCCCTTCCTTTCTCATTTCTCATTGAGCAAGTTTCACCCCCAGGATTTAACTACTCAGACTTCATTTCAATATAATCTTCCCCTTGACAGTCAGTCAGGAAGCAAACCAAAGTCTGCAAGTGTGCCTTTTTATACGTATTAGAGAGCAGTGTATTTAGATTGGCATGGTTAGGCTCAGATTATAGACATGAGAGCCAGTCATGCCCAGAGCTTTAGCTCAGACTCCCACCAGCTTGGGAAGTCCAGAAAAGAAACAACAATGTGGTCTAAGAGGAAGGAAGGAAGAAGGCAGTTCATCTTCTGATGCAATGCAGAAGTTTTGTGTCCAATAAATCTGACCTCACAATATTCCATAAAAATGAATAAGAATAAATATATAAAACACCTAGCAAGCATTGATTTCAATTTCTGGCAGAGATAGAAAAGATTTTAAAAACTGCATCATTTGAGACTTTTTTAGTTATAAGCAACAGAACACCCAACTCAAATTGTCCTACACACTGAGAGAGATTGATTAGATGATTTACATACAACTACCCATTAAGAAGACCTAGATTCTGGTACAGATTCATGAGGACTTCAGCTATATTTATGGACAATTTTCTCATCCTAATTTCTCTGTGGGTATGCTTCATCCTTGGATAAGATTCTCAATGACTACAAGATGACAGCAGTGATTCTGATATCTCATTCACAAGCTACACTGCCTAGAAAAGTACTCATTGTGATGTTCTCTCAATTATGTTATTTATGTTTAATAACCAAATCTCACCATATATCCAGCAAATAAAGATCTCATTTCTATAAGATTATGTCAAGCAAGTCATACCCCTTGAAGTGATTTTTATCACAACAGAGGTAAGATAGAGAGGATGCCAGAAAAGCAATCATAACACCTATGTGTTAGTCAGCTTTCCACTATTATAACAAGTTCTGAGATGAGCAACTTATAATGAGTAGAGGTTTATTTCGACTCACAGTTTTAGATCACAGTCCAAGCATGATCAGGCAGCACCATTGTTTGGAATTCTGGTGGCACATCATGGGGGGAACTACTGGCAGAGTAAAATATCTCACCTTGTGGCCATAAAGCAAAAGACAGAGAGGAGTTCAGGGTCTCACAATCCCCTTTAAGGGTATACCCCCAATGACTCAAAGAACTCCTAATAAGCCTCACTTTTTAAAGTTTCCACCACCTCCCAATAGTGAAAACCACAGGACCCTGCCTCTAATATAAAAGCATTTGAGGGACATTCAAAAATCAAACCATAGCATTTTCCCCCTGGTTTCCATCTCTTACTATGCAAATTCACTCAATCCTTACCCATCTTCAAAGTCTTAACTCCATGAGCATTGCTCAAAATTTCAAGCACAATGTCTCCTCTGAGATTGAAGCAAATTCAGCTATGAGACCCGCTAAAAATCAAAAGAAAAGGTATATACATCCAAGACATAACAGTGAGATAGGCATACAGTAAATATTCTCATTCCATAAAGGAATAACAAGAAAATAGCAAGGAAGGATTGGACCGAAGCAAGACATAAAATCAGAACAGCAAACATTAAATCCTATAGCTCTAATGATCAGTATCCAGGGCACATTCTGGTGGGATGTGAACTCCCAACAACTCCCTTGTTGGCTGCAGCCCCATGACCATGCCTCAGGTCGACCTTGTATACTACCTTTGGTTTCTCTTAGCAGACTTTCCACATTTCTGTCATCTCTAACTTAATGGAGTCTCTATTACAGCTTTCTGCTTCACTCTTAAAGCTCCAAGTACCACCCTATCAGAGGCTGCCTATGGGACCTCTAACCCATAACACATGGCCTGGTCTCCCAGGCTTTCCTTTGTATCTTGAGAGGTCTCTATGATCCCATAACTCGCATTCTGCAGGCCTGCAAAACCAGCACCTTGTGAATGATGTGAAGGTCTACCACCAGCACAAGCTGTACCTGGGCTTGCTGGAACCATAGCTGCACAGGTTTTGAACAATTTGTTTGGAGAAAAAAATCTTAGGGAAGTGATTTCCCAGGTGCTTTTAGGTATACAGGTGTCCCAGGATCTTTTCTCAAAAGACTCTTCCTGGAATGCCTCTGAAACAAATTTCCAATTCTACTTTTTTGAGCCTATGATGCCTTCAGCTTTGCCGCCAATTTCCAAGATGTTTTCCAGGCATCTTTCCTGTTATCCTGGTACTAGAACACTAGGTTTTGTTTTATGGGTGCAGTCTCCAGAGTAACTGTACCTTCCTTGGCTGCACCTTTACGTGTACCCCTTTTTTTCACAAAGCTGCAATTTTTTCAAACTTTTCTGATCTGCAAAATTTTGCTCCTCTTTCTCAGTGAAAATTTGGCTAAAATAGCCAATAATACCAGTTTTGTTGCCTTAAAATGTACTCTGTAAAATAATTTTTTTATCTTCTTTAAGCTTAGCCTCCCACAAAGTAGCCTGAACAAAACATATACGAATTCTTTTTCACAGTGGAGCAAGTGTAGCATCTAATCTAATTCCCAAGAAAGTCTTCATTTTCATCTGAAACTTCATCAACAGCCTTTACTGTCCTTATTCCAATCATCATTCTGACCTTTTGAGTCCTCACCAAAATCATCTGTTAAGCTGCACTTACAGCATTCTAGACTATCTCTTGCCCACTTCTCAAATTTTTCTAAATTCTTCCTGTGAACCAATCCCAAAGATTTTTCCACATCACCAGGTATAGTAAGAATAGCAAAAATAACTTCATTTCTCAGTACCACTTTTCTGTGTTAGATTTCATTTTCTATAATAAATACATGAAACATAAACTTATAAAGAGAATTGGATTATTTTACTCACAGTTTTAGAGGTTTCTGTCCATGCTCAAATGGTCCCATTGCTTTGGGCCTATGATGTCACATCATGATAGTGGGACAGAAACTACCATAGAGACAAAAGGCAGATGGATGTATTTCTGGATCTTAGCCCAAATAAAATCCTTACTCATGTGTTTATCCCCCTGATTGAATTTTGCTTCCATTGTCATCAGATCAAAAGATCCCAATGTCCAGCATCAGTAGGAACATGGTGAAGCAAAACTGCTGAATCATGCCTGAGAAGCAAAAAAGACTGTGACAAAGAAGCCCACAATCCCTTTCAAGGGCACACACCCAATGACCCTAAAATCTCCCAACAGCTCTGCCTCTTAAAGTTTCTAACATCTTTAATAGTGTCCTCTACACATGGGCCTTTGGGAGACACTGAAGATTCAAATCATAGCAGTCCACTACTGGAATCATTGGTGTATGGATAAAACAATTCTAAACCCAAAGCTTATTTATTTTCCAAATTTATATTGTTTTTAATAGCAATTAAACCACACTACAGAATATTAGTGTTCTACATATTTCCAAAGAAGGAGGTGGACTGGAGATGAAAAACTGTGATTTCAGAATAAATATGTAAATAAAGAATAGGCAAGTATGTGGTAATAAAGATAGTGAGATTAGAACAGTTTACCCAGAGTACCAATAGAAACAGAGAAAGACCCATAATCAGACTTCAATCTCTTCAGGAAGTTAGAATGGGTCTAGGATGAGCAAATAAAAACAATAAATTTAATATAAATAGAAGTCAAATAAGTTTAGATGATATCCTTCAGTTATTTTATAAATAAAGCTACAGCAAAAAAAAAAAAAAAAAAAAAATTGGCCCCTCTCCTCCAGAGCTGAGGGTCAGACATGATTAAATCAAAAGGTTGTAGGAAAGATTGGAACCATAGTGCAGAGAACCACCTGTCTGGCCAGGCAGAGCACACATTCTTGTTCCCGGGGTTATTGTCCTTTACTTACCATATCAAACTTATTGGCTTGTAAACAGGATCCATTTCTATATGATGTGCAAAGGCTAAGGGAAAAGATCTCAGCAAGCTAGGAAAGAGAATAGTTATCTCAATTTAATAAAAAGCTTTTACACAAATTATAACTAATATCAAAACTAATGAACTGAATGCTTACTTCTAAGGTATGAAACAAGGTAACATTTTTCCATAAACATGGCTCTTATTCAATATAGTACTGTGAATTCTAGCCACTACAGTAGGGCATGGCAAAGAAATAAAAGATGAACCAATTGGAAAGAAAGAAATACATCTATACCTACTTGTAGATGATATTATAGTCTACATGGAAAATCTCAAGGTCCACAAAAAGAAAAAAAGAAAAACCTTAAAATATGTGAGTTCAGCAAGGTTGTAGGATATAAGATCAACACACAAAAATCAATCTTATTTCTATATATTAGCAATGACATAAAGAATCCAAAACTAAAAATGCAATATCACTTACAATCACTCTAAAGGAAATTAAATAATTAGATATATACTTTACAATATATGTATAGGATCTGGATGCTAAAAATTATAAAATGCTAATAAAAGAAATAAAAGAACTAAATAAAAGGAATGACATGCTAGGTTCATAGGTTTGAAAACAATATATTAAAGGTATTGATTATCTCAGTCTTATCTACAAATTTAATGAAAATCCTATCAAAATTCCATTAAGGTTTATTACATAAAAAGAGAAACTTACTAAAATTTATATATGGAAAGTCATAATCCCTAGAATAGCTAAAATAATCTTGGAAAAGAATATAAAGGGAAAGAAATCATTCTATTTCTATTAAGACCTATAGTATAGTCAGAATAATCAAGACAGTGCAGTATTGGCAGAGAGACAAAGCAGAGTTCTGGGATAGCTATACCTATCTGAGAGCATAGAATATGTGCCATTGCCAACATCTTCTGAGAATTTGTTGGCTTAAAGCCATCTCTTCCTAAATAGTAATGCTGCTTTTCTGTACTTAGCCCTCAGACTCCCAAACCAAGCCATGAACTTCCACAATCTGGCCCATAATCTCCCTTTCAACCTGGGAAAACAGCCTCAGAGTGAAGTCTATCACTTTCTCAACTTTTCACCTGTTTTCATTAATCCCACTTCTTCCCAAAATTTTTAAAACTCCACCCTGCTTTGAATTTCATAAACTAGCCCTACTTCCAAATACACCTGTACATTTGTTGTGAAGTCCAGAACAGTATGTGCCATGCCTGGTTTTCATTCCATACTTTGGGAGTGTGCATGGGGAACTGTACAGTTTTATAAGACCCATGCTGTTTGACTATGGGTGAAAAACTGTGAGCATCTAATAACAAGACCTAGTTCTATTTATAATTTGCTACATGTGTGACTTTGGGGAAATCACTTAAATTCTGTTTCAGTTCTGCCGCCCACAGATCAGAAAAAAGCAGTACCAGCCCAGTCCTATTTCCTCTTTCTAAGGTTGTTGTGACATTGCAACAGATTATGGATATAAAAAGGTTTAGAGAGAGAGAGATACATCTGGATCTTAAGGAAAAAACCTTCATTGTGTTAGCAACAAAGGAGCGAATTAAATGGATAATATTGAGAAAGGCAAGATTTTTGTTCAGAAGTGTGCCCAGTGCCACACTATGGAAGAGGGAGGCAAGCACAACCCCAAGCCAAATCTCCATGGACTTTTTGGGTGGAAGACTGGTTGGGTTATTGGATTCTCTTACATAAACCCTAACAGGAACAAAGTGGTATTAATATGCAGAATATGTAAAGAATTCAAAAATCTTAACATCAAGAAAACAAATAACCCAATCAATAGATGAACTAAACAGACATTTCTCAAAAGAAGAAATGTAAATGTCCAACGAACATGTGAGAAAATATTCACCATCATTAGTAATCAGAGAAATGCTAATTACACTGAGATTACATCTTACCCCAGTTAAAATGACAACCATCAAGTATATAAATAATAATAAATGCTGGCAAGGATGTGGAGAGAAAGGAACATTTACACATTGTTTGTAGGACTGCAAATTAGTACAATCACTGTGGAAATCAGTACAGAGAACCCTCAAAAGACCAGGAATAAAACCATCATATGACTCAGTTATCCTACTTGTTGTTATTTATCCAAAAGAATTAAAATCAGCATACATAATGATACATGGATTCCAATGTTTATAGCAGCACATGTACAATAGGTAAGTTATGGAATCAACCTAGGTATCCATCAACAGATAAATGGGTAAAGAAAAAGTGGTCTATTATCTACAATGGAGTTCTACTCAGCCATAAAGAAGGAAATTATGAGCTGGATACAGTGGTGTATATCTATAATCCCTGCAGCTGGGGAGACTGAGGAAGAAGGATGGTGAGTTCAAAACCAGCCTCAGCAAAAGCAAGGCACTAAACAATTCAATAAGACTCTATCTCTAAATAAAATATAAAATAGGGCTGGGGATGTGGCTCAGTGGCTGAATGCCCAGAGTTCAATCCCTGGTACCCCCAAAAACAGAAGAAAATTATGTAATTTGCAGGTAAATGGATGGAACTGGAGAACAACATGGTAAGGGAAATAAGCCAGACTCAGAAAGTCAAGGATGTTTTCTTTCTTATGCAGAAGCTAGACAGAAGTAGGGAATTATAGGTGGCAGGGGGTCTCATGAAAATGGGAGGGAGATCAGTAGAGGAGAAGCAGCAGAACAAGGGATAAGGGAGGACAGGAGAAGGAGGCGATCTGAGGAATAAAATTGACCAAATTATGCTATACTCATGTATACATACACCACAAAGAATTCCACTTTTATGTAGAATTATAATGCATCAATGAAAAAACATAGACATGCAAATAGTTAGAAGGAAGTCCAGAAGAGTAAAGCTAAGGTAACAAGGGAAGAGAGAAGCGGAGAGTAAGGGGGGATACTGAGGAATTAATTGGAATAGATTATGTTATATGCATATATGTACACGTCACAGTGAACTCCACTACTACATGTAACGATGATGCACTAATAAAACATAAAGAAAAAAAGAAATTTTAAAGGTTTCAACTGATATAAAGTGTAATTAATTTCACATCTCAGACTAACTTGAAATAAACTAACCACTGACAAGTCTATAAATAACTAGTTGGGTGCTTAGGGTTCAGTAAGTGCTCAGTAAATGTCAGCTGCTATTTGTTACTGCTCTTTCCCCTGTTAGTGTGCTCCCAATTGTGCAAAGATGGCTATAGGAGTCTATTATTAACTGAGAAAGCTTTTAGTTACATAAAAAGCATTCCGAGGTACTACCTTCTGAATTGACTCCAACGTACATTAAATCTTAGATCTATGTCATCTAGAATGGATACCATTCCTCAACTGTCAAAACAACTATTCTATATGCTTTTCATTTCCTACTTTCCTTAGCCCCAAACTGGTGATCAAGACAGCAAAAACCAAACTGGTGATAATATCTGAGTGATGAAACAGTGCCCAAAGGGAAATATGAAACTAGTGTAACAAAGATGGGAGGGGCCAAGGAAAATATAAGTTACCATTGAGGAGTTCAAGGCAAACATCAGGGACCCTGTCTCCCTGAGCTAAGGTGGAGGATCCTATCCCTGGCCTCAGAAACTCTGTAGAAAAGCTAAGTCCTAAAACTAGAGCACCCCTTTCCACAGACAGTTGAACTACTGTTAAGTGGATGGCTTTTCCGAGGAGTAGCAAATAGAGGAAACTGGATCCAGCAATTTAAGGAATGAAGCTGTTTTCCCTTTCCTGAAAGGCCCCAATAGAGGCAGATCCTCCTCCTCCAATCCCCTGGAGCAGAAGGGTTTCCATAGGTCTGCCTGAAGCCATCTTCCTCCCTTGTTTATGCCCAGTACTGCTTTCCAGTCCCACTGAGGGCCTCCAATCCTGACAACATCCACTAAGTCTGTGGACAACTGAGCTGAGGATTCTATACTCTGCCGATCTTCCAGATCTCACAGGAAAAGAACTGGACCATCATGGAACTTATTTTCTATTTGAGTGTCCTTGCTGGTATGTATTTAAGACGTTCTACTCTGCCCTATAAGCCATAGATTAATGTAGAATGGGGTAAGGCAGAGGCAGCATGTGTGAAGGGTGCAGAAGAGTCAAGAAATACTGTCATGAGCAGAATTAGGGTCTAGCCCATCCAAAAGCTCTCAGGACAGACTGAGCACACCCTTCTAGTGCTAAGCTATGGAGTAGGTTGTGGCACAAACCTGCTTGGAGAATCCTCAACAGTGAGCATTCCCCACTTGGTTATTCCAAAACATAAGCTTCATTAATCTCTAGGCAAGTCTCAATATGGTCACAAAGACAGAGAACTCATTTTTTACCTCTATTTCCTCTTTCCCGAAACTTTGAAATGCAAAGGGTGAAAAGGTAAGAACAAGAGATCTAATAACAGGGGCCTGCCTTCTATGAAGTTTTTCAGATTGGAGAATTTGCTGGTGAGGCATTTCTCAGGTTTTATCACATACTAGCTGTGTGGGATTGGGCAAGTCAATGAATCCATCTGTGCTTCAGTTTTTTCAGTCAAATGGAGGTATCTACCTACATTATAGAGTTGGGAAGAGTAAATAAATCCACACACAGACTGACTTCTAGAATTCAACTTATCTTGCCTTTATTAGTAATTCACCCTTTTTCCCTTGGGGTTTCTAATGCCATGATCACACAAAGAAGGGTATAGTGAGGTAGAGGCCCAGGCTTGGGAGGATCAACAGAAGTACTGATAGTAGCCAAGACATTCATTTCTGATATTAAAATGAGTCTTTCTCCCCTTTATAATCTAGGTATTTTTTAAATTACTTATAAAATTATCATATGTTCAAATTAGAAAATTTGGGAATTTTTGAAGTATAAAAAAAAAAGACATTATCCCACCTCTCAGTCAACACATGCTAATACTTTGAATTTACTCATAGACTTTTTTTTTTGCATTTTGGATGGTTTATTTCTTGTTTGGTGATTTTAGAAAATTAAATTATATATGATTTTATTGTTATTTTAAATTAAATGTCATTAATATTTCTTTTTATACATTTAATTTTTAATATATGTGATATTCCACTTGTGCATATGCTTCTTTATTTTTTAAAAAATATTTTTTTAGTTATCAATGGACCTTTATTTATTTATTTATTTATGGTGCTGAGGATCAAACCCAGTGCCTCACACATTCCAGGCAAGCGTGCTATCGCTGAGCAACAGCCTCAGCCCCCATATGCTTCTTTATTTTAATGTCCAACATTATCACATTAGACATTTATGTTTACGATGTTTAGCTATTATAAAAAGTGCTAAAATGAGCTCACACTTATTTATAATATTTATACAAAGTATCTCATTATCTCTTTAAAATGGTCTTGGAGTTGAAATTATTGAGTCACATGTTATGAACAATTTGCAATTCCAGATGTCTATTTCTGAATTGCTTTTTAAGAAGATAAAGTCCATTTGTAATGTAAGCATTAAATGAGTCTTTCTTATTAGTCTTTCTTAAATTTATCAATATTAGCCAAAAAATGATTATTCTGAATGTTAGATATAATGATATGCCATTTTGATTTACAGTTTTTATTTTAAAAATTGTCCAATATATTCACATTTCCTGCCTAGTTGCATTCTTATTTAAAAATCATCCATGTTCCATAACTGGGAAATAATCATCTTATTTTTTCCTAATATTTATAATTAAGAATATTAATTATTTTCTCAGGGACATTTTTCTCTGCTCACTCATCTGTGCAAAAAGAAGATCCTGCTCCCTATTTGGTATACCTCAAGTCTCACTTCAATCCCTGTGTGGGTGTCCTCATCAAAACCAGCTGGGTATTGGCCCCAGCTCATTGCTACTTACCGTGAGTATTGGGCATCCTCATCCCCTGAAACAGGGACTATTATTCTACATCAGTGATTCTCAATAGGAGCAGTTTTCACCCCAGGGCACATTTGGTAGTATCTGAAGATATTTTTGGTTATCAAAATCAGGAAACAAGACAAAGGAATCTAGAAGGGAGAGGCCAGAGCAAGGATACTGCTGAACATCCTACCGTACACAGCAGAGTGCCCCAAAATGTTCAGCCAAAAATTTCATAGTGCCATTGAGAGACCTTGTGCTACATGTTATAATTCTCCAATCTACAATCAGTTTTTGCAATTATTTTGCTGGAAATATGAATGCATATTATCAATTAAGGGTCCACTGATGATGCACTCAAATTGGGTAAATTGAGTTTTAAAAGGAAACTAAGCCCTAAGAGATGAAGATATCAGGAAAATACTAATTACAATTCCATGCCCTCAAAATTAATTTTAGAAAAGTGCATTGAGCACCCATATGCCTAAAATGGCAAGGGAAAGAGCATTTTCAAGGAAAGCACAGAGAGACCCCCATATGAAGAGATTCTCTGACAGCAGTGGTAACCATTGTCAAAGGACACAGCCCATCTACAGCAATACTGCAGGAGGGTGCTGGGAGGATATACACGTCAACCTCACCATTCCTCTTCTTATTGACCAAATCAGACCTAATCAGAAGCCCGCTGATTTAATTCACACATGAATTGAATCCAAAAGTGCTGAACAGGGTAGAATGGGGTTGTTAGTGGGTTTAGTGAAGAAAATAGAAAGTATTCAACATTTGCGTCATTCCATTCTCCTATCTCAACCAAGATGGAAATTGCCAATTGGATAGGTAAACACTGGAGAGGATAGAAAATTTTCTTAGATATGCATGATTTTTCTCCCTACTACATTAAGGGACACTACATTAAAACATAGTGGCTAAGGGTTACACTTCTGACTTTATGATCATGAGAAAATTTCTACTATGTGCCTCTACTACTTCATCTGTAAAATGGGGATAAACATGGGATCCACTGTACAGACTTACTGTTAGATGAGATAATCTAGATAAAGCACCTGGCATATAGTTACATTCAATATTTTACTGATGATGATGATGATGATGATGATTATAGTGATTACTTCTAATCCTTTTTCTCTCCAGAAATCTGAAACTGATGCTGGGAAATTTCAAGAGCAGAATCAGAGACGGGACAGAGCAGACAATTAATCCTATCCAGATTATCCGATACTGGAACCATAGTGACAGCTCTCCACAGGATGACCTCATGCTCATTAAGCTGGCTAAGCCTGCCATCTTAAACCAAAAAGTCCAGCTCCTTCCCCTTGCCACCAGCAATGTCCGGCCAGGAACTGTCTGCTTGCTCTCAGGTTTGGACTGGAGCCGGGAAAACAATGGTGAGTATACCTCCCACAGAAAATTAAGGTCATCAGTTTTCCTTAAAGAGGAACATACATGCCCTCAAAGCTGTGAGAAGAGAGGTGGGGAGATCATGATTCGAGACCCAAACAAGAAGCTACAGGAGTGGTCTAGCAGAAAGTGCCCTGAACAGAGTCTCTCCTCCACTCCCAGGGTATCTAATGCCCCACTGCTGCTTCAGGGTTTTGGCAGCTGGAGTCACCAAGCCATCTGACTCTGCACAGAGGCCACCATTCCTGATTCTCAGAGGCACAATTCACATTAGAGAAGCTACAGCCCGACTACCAACACATGTTCATTTTACATGTGAAGGACACCTCTGAGAACTTGAGTCAGGTCACATCTTATTTCCTCTAAGACTGGACACAGAGCCAAAAGAAAACTCTGCATTTCAAACATTCATGAAGACTACTTTTAAATCCTCAAGATTAACTCTCATACCTGTGCTCAGGGTTCATTTCTTCCCATTTTCTTTCCACAAAAAGACAGTCAGGACTTAAAGAGAGTGAGATAAACAGGATGTTTTCTTTTACCACCTCTTCCCTCAGGCAGACACCCAGACTTAAGGCAGAACTTGGAGGCTCCTGTGATGTCTGATAAAGACTGCAAGAAAACTGAACAAGGAAAGAGCCACCGGAACTCCTTATGTGTTAGATTTGTGAAAGTATTCAGCCGAATTTTTGGGGTAATCTTTTCTTTATATTCAACTTTCATTTACTTTTGTGTGTCTACTTAACTAATTAACCACAATACAGCTTTTTTTTAATTTCTAATTTTTTGAGAATTTGATAAGGCCCCTGCAGAGACATCATTGTTTCTTAATCATGTGCTCTCCTTATAGAGTATATTCATGAAAGAGCACTAAGTAGTACCTCTAGCTCGTAATACATTGCCAGGTGTTCAGAATGGTAAAAACAGGCATAGTTTTTTTTTTGTTGTTTTTGTTTTAAATCAAACTTTACAAGTTGAAACTGGTTTCACAAGTTCAAAAAAATGGGATTTGACTCATTTCACACATAATTCTAGAGAGGCTATTCTCAGACTTTCAAGATCACACAGGCTAGTTACAGCAAAGCTAGAAAAAGGACTGAAGCTTTGTGTCCCCCAATTCAGTGCTCTTTTCATATCCCAGCATGTTGTCTCTCATCAGGGCTCACCTAAGTTGGGAACAAGATGGTATTCCTGTAAAGAAAGGGCGTGATCATCTCTCTCTCTCTCTCTCTCTCTCTCTCTCTCTCTCTCTCTCTTTCTGATTTCTGATAGGAGGTAGCCGTGGCTACTGTCATCTGCAAAAACAAGCTCCAGGGAATCGAGGTTGGACACTTCATGGGAGGAGATGTTGGAATCTATACTAATGTTTACAAATATGTGTCCTGGATTGAGAAAAACACTAAGGACAGGCACAAATGAGGAGAATTGATAGCCTATTTCTCCCTCCGCATCCCACTGTCTCTGCCATTGACTATACAAGCTGAAGCTCAAAATAAAATCTCCAAATAGAAACTTATGGATGCAGCACACCAGTAGCCCATGTCTTCTTATTTGCGTCTCTGCCCACATCCAAAACATTTTAAATAATGGCATTGTACTGGGTTACATTCATCATCTCATAAATGCTCATAACAAATCTTGAGTTACCTTTTATCCTCCTTAACAAATGAGAAAATTGAGGCTAAAACTTTAGCCGTAGCTCATAGATTTCAAAGCCTAGAATAGAAGCCCAAAATGTCAGATTCTAAATTCTGTGCTCTTGGCCTCAACATTATTGGGGAGTCACGGGCATCAAAAGAAATGTTGACTTCTATTTCCCTGCTATCTCTCTTATCATTCAGACTTTAAGCTCTCACATGTGGCTAAGATCCCAGCTTTCCTATGAGTAGCATGTTTCATCTCAGGGCTGCATTGATTTCAGCATGCTACAGAGAGAGAGCCAGTAGAAGAGTGGAAAGTACAAAACAACCCTTTTAGACAGGGTCAACAACTATAAATCAAGTCAAAAAGGAAGACAGGCTGTTCTAGAGTGAGGTAAAGATGTCTTGTAGTTCCAAAAAAGGCATAAACCTGCTCTCAATGATGGGAATAAATAACTTTCAATGCCTTTAATATAAAAAAATCTCAGCTGCCCTGAGAATAAATTCTAAACCCAGTAGAATGGTATCCAAACCTACTTGAGACTTCCCACCCATCCCTTCCCACCACCCCCAAAAAGTCTCAATACATCATCCTCCATTTGACATTGCTTCCTGACACTGCAAAATGCAAATTCAGGTACAAAAGAATTTCAGGGGAAAATGTAAAGAGCCTAGGGCCCTCCATTTATGTTGGCAACCTGGTTAAGACTCAAATATAACAAAGTTAGATCCACTTGAAAACTCCTTGAGCTGAAGTCAAGTCTTCAAGCACAGAACACAAAGGCACTGCTGTCACAGACACTAAAAGGATTTTCCTCTTCTCCCATCTGCTTATAATTTAGGCAGAGACAAATCACCCCAATCAATAACCAATAATAATTCTAATTTGTTTTATTTTCCTCAATTTTTGCAACATTATTAAGTACTATTGGCCAGACACAGGGACCACAGTCACAGGCTGACTCATCAAGACTACACTTTGCCTGACTGTAGGTACGGTTCCACTCAGATCCCTCCCCTCTGCTCCTTTCTTGACACCTGGGTCCTGCATCCAGGTTGTGCTGTGCTCACTCATGGAGAGACAAGCTTCACTAACGTTATCTCACAGATCTCAATCCCAGTATCCACAAGGGGTTAGAGATTGTATTCTGCCTTGGACAGAGATTAAATAAAAATAAGAATATGCTCTTTAAAAAGAGCCCAGTAGGTCACCAATTTCTCATTTTGTTTGTTTCTTGGATGATCTCATTATGGAGAGCATCACTGTCATACCATCATCTGGACACTGGAAAGAAACACTGGAATCCAAGTGTCATGACAAAATCTGCTTTGTTAATGAACTTAAAAATCAGGAAGACCTTAGATGATGGAAAGATCTCCAATATTCATGGATAGGCAGAATTAATATTGTCAAAATGGCCATATTACAAAAAGCACTCTACAGATTTAATGCACTTTGTATTAAAATTCCAATTATATTCTTCTAAGAAATAGAAAAAGCAGTCATGAAATTCATTTGGAAAAATAAGAGGCCCAGAATAGCCAAAACAATCCTTACTGTGGAAAGTGAAGCAGGGGCATCATAATACCAGACCTTAAATTACACCACAGAGCTACCAAACAAATATAGTATGGTATCGGTACCAAAACAGACATGAAGACCAATGGAACAGAAGACACAGAGACAAACCCACATAAATACAGTTATCTCTTAAACAAAGGCATCATAAACATACATTGGAGAAAAGATAGCCTCTTCAACAAATGGTGCTGGTACTTCAGGTAATGACAAAATTGATAAATTGGTAGCTGTTTGTCAAATGCTTCTAGTTTACATAAAAAATTTAATATTACCAGAGAACAAGCTTGTCAAATTATAAGTCACTGCCCTAAGTGTGTTATTAACACTCCATCTCTGCCATTAGGTGTAAATCCCCATAGATTAAAACCAAATCAAATATGGCAAATGGATGTAACTCATATTCCTCAATTTGGTAAGCAATGTTATGTACATGTAATAGTTGATACACATTCCAGATTCATTTTTGCCACAGCACGTACAAAGGAAACTCAACATGTAATTTCTCATTGCCTAGCAGCCTTTGCTGTGTTAGGATGCCCTTTACAGATTGAAACAGATAATGCACCAGCTTATGTAAGCTCTTCTTTTCAACAATTTTTCCAAGAGTTTCAAATTGACCATAAAACAGGAATTCCTTATAACCCCCAAGATCAAGCCATTGTGGAATGAGCTCATTTATCTATTAAGCTGCAATTACAAAAATTAAAAGGGGGAATAGGTTTATGACTCCCAAAATAGCCTCAATCATGCCTTGTTTGTTTTAACTTTTTAAAATTGTGACACAGTACACACTGCAGCTGAGAGACATATGTCTTCCACAGCAACAGGCCCTTTAGGCAGAGTTTTGTGGAAAGACAGACTGGTCAATGGAAAGGCCCAGATCCAGTGATTATGTGGGGCAGAGGTCATGCTTGTATTTTTCCAGAAGGTGTTTTCCGTCCTATCTGGGTGCCTAAACGCGCAATCAGTAGGAGATAGAGCCAAGATTCAAAATCGACCCGAAGAAGAAGCCTCCACTCAAAAGGAAGAGATATCGAAGAAGAATGAAGAAGACACAGTAAGACCCAGCTGAAAAGCTGATCTCATGGGAAGACGTGAAAAAGCTGACAACACACGCTTCGCAAATGATTCGACTCCTAGGAAAAAAAAAAGTCCCATTGATGATGGTAGCTACAGTGATTGCCCTGATGGGCTGTCAGGTAAAAGGGAGTCGAGCAGAGACACTTACTGGACATATTTCCCAGATCCACTCCTGATACACCCAGCTGTGTGGACTGGAGAATCTATTCCAGTGTTTACTAATGACTCATTCATGATGGGAGGATTTACAGATATTCATATTACTCCCAATCCTGTGACTAAATTTAATTATTCTGGCTACAGTGCCCAATTACCTTTGTCTTGGTCCCACGATAAACATGCTGGCTGTCTCAGAGTATCATTTGAAGAAAAGACAACAATTGGGAGACCTAGACTGATTAATCATACTATTTATGGAGACTTAAAACCTTATACTAGATCAGTGATCAAAATGGGACTTTCCCATAACAAACCAATCATTTCTGCAAAATCTCCATGAATACCTCGTTGTCCTAATAGTTCTACAATTGAGATTGGCACCTTTCCTAGATAGATAGATTGTATAAATACCTTTCCAGTACAACATAAGGTGTCTAAAGACAGTGGGTGTATTTTAGACTGGTCTCCAAAAATTGATAAAAGACAATTACGAAAAAGTTCTTCTATGACACCTGCAGGATTTGTTAATAATATTTTGACCTACAGTGAAGGTGGTATTCAAAAAGATGTTTGGTGCTTAATTGCTGCCTCAGAATTCTTACATTTTAGAGACAAGCCTTTACCGGAATTTGTTGGCAAGAGCTGTAAGGAGGGATCTTGCTATGGCTTATGAACCTGTGTCCAATCTCCTTACGTTTTAATCATTGGAAATGTAAAAGTTAAATGGATAGATGACAGATATGTTGTAACATGTAACAAATGTAACCTAACCAATTGTATTACTAGATATAATAGAGGAAAAGGAGTGCTGGTACATCATCAGCCCTCTTTTGTTTTATTGCATGTTAATATTTCAGAGCCATGGAATGCTGATGCTGGTTTTCAAGTCTTACAGCAAATCCATACCCACCTAGCGAGACCTAGATGTGCCACTGGAATTATAACTGTGGGAGTTATGGCCTTGGTTTTTTTCATTGCATCCACAGTCACAGCTTCGATAACTTTATCTCAAAATATTCAACATGCAAAATTTCTTAATAATTTAGCCCAAAATACTTCCAAGACTCTGCACAATCAAGTAAATATTGATGAAAGGATTGAGACTAAGTTAAATGCCTTAGAGGCGACTGTTATAAATATAGGTAATGAACCTTCGGCTTTAAAGTTTAAAGAAAGGCTTAAATGCCATGCAAGATATAAATATGTGTATGTTACAGCTGCCAAGTACAATGCTTCTCTCTGGGATTGGGAGAAGGTGAAAAACCATTTGTTGAGTATTAGGCAAAATAATAATAATAGCTTGGATCTTTTGGAACTCCATCATCATATCCAAGATATTCAAAATAATAGAGCTGATTTTTCGGATCCTTCTTCTTTAGCTAATCAAATATTAAAGGAATTAAATGGATTTAACCCTGGAAACATTCTTAAACATTTGGCCTGGTACATTATTGCATTGTTCTCTTTGCTGTTAATTCTTTTTTGTGTTGTAATTATAGGATGGCGAGTTCTTCAGAGCAAGAGTGCAGAGACTCCAGAGAGTAAATCATCACCTGCTTTTTAAAAGAAAAAAGGGGAATATGTGGGAGGCCATCCTCGCACGTGATTTGAGTTACCTCCCTGGCTGGGTGAGAGGCGCTTAGGCACAGCTGTGTCAGAGCTTTCCCCATCCTTTTCCAGGTCCAAGGGCTTGTCTGTGTGGAGGTGTGTCTGGACACTACCCCGAACACCCAATCGTCACCCCTGACCTTGGGATGCTGCCCCCCTTAATCTTCATTGGATGGGATTTTCCCCAGAATTTGTTGTTCCCCAATAAAAGTTCACTCCTTGGCATGTTCTCTCTCTCTCGCTAGACTCTTCAGTAAACCTCACTACCACAATAGGTGGCTGGAGGCTGGAGCTAGGAGGAGCCATCCTGGAGCTGGTTTAAAGGTAATTAGAGTCTTGACTCTCTAATTCAAAACTCCCTAGCATTTGCTCACAAATCGAACCTTCTTTCATGAAGCCGAACTTGCGAGCTAAACCCTAGTTACTCAGGATGTTGAGATGGGAAGATGACTTGAGTCCAGGAATTTGAGACCAGCCTAGGTAAGATCACAAGACCCTATCTCAAAAACACACACACACACACACTTACGTGTGTGTGTGTGTGTGTGTGTGTTAGAGGTTCTTGAATCCATATGTATATACATACACACATGAGGTACACATATATGTGGATTATATATGTATTATACATATGTATATATATTTATAAATATATATATGTGTGTATATACATATATAGATATGTAATATATATATATATATATATATATATATATATATATATATATATATTTCTTTAAGGATGAGGAATTAGCTCAATGGTAGAGCAGTTGCCCATAAGCACAAGGCCCTGGGTTCAATTCCCAGCACTAAAAAAAAAGAACCCTTTTGAAAAAGAACATTTATCTTCTTCAAAATCATATATTTATCTGGCATTTCTACTATATTTTCTTAATATTTCAATTATTCCTTGCCAGTGCAAATATTTAAGATTTTTTCCCCCAAACTCTAAAATTTGCAACATGATAAACCTGAAGGCATCATGTTAAGTGAAATAATCCACGCCCAGAAAGACAAAAATTATATGTTCTCAAAAATATATGTTCTTACATGTTAAATCTAAACCAATTGAACTCATAGAAGAAAAGAGGAGTATGGTAGTTTCCAGAAGCTGGGGTTTGGGGTAAATGAGGAATTGTTAATCAAAGAGCAAAAAGTTATAGTACGACAGGAGGAATAAATGATAGGTGATGTATTTGTAAAAGGCATAATTAAGAGATGTATTTACAAAAGGCATAATTACTACATCAAAATATATACATATATTTCAAAATCATTGCCAAATTGTCCCCTGGAATATTATATCAAGTAACACATCCATCTTCAGTGCATGAGAGTGTCCTTCTCCATAAAATCTTGATAAAACTCTTACCTTTTTTAATCTTTGCTAACTGGATAAACACAAAAATGAGTATTACAAAAAGCCACGCCTAGTGAGAAATTTTTTTTAAAAAAACTGTGCTTATAAACCATTTATATCACTATAAATAGTTAATTAGTTAATTAGCTTGGTTCAATCATTCCATACTTATATGTATCATAGCATCACTGAGTAACCCATAATTATATATAATTATAATCTGTTAAAAAATAAAGTCATTTATTCTAATGAATAATATGATAATATTAAGGGTAAATATTTATAGTGAATACTATATACCAGGCAATCTTCTAAGCCATTTATATGTATTAGTTCATTTAATCCTCATGACAGACCTATGTGGTATATTCAGGCCTTCCTATATAGAGTGATATCTGTGTTCTTATAAAATGTCAAATTCTGCAAAATCATGCACTAAAAAATAAAAGTTTATGAAGAAGATAAAATTGGAGAAAACTATTGAAAATTTTGCCACAAGAGTGCTCTGAAATAAAAACAGTCCTAATAATACTACTAGAAAACTATATTTCTTGCTAGCCTTTGCAACCAGCATTAGTCAATCAATCATTCATTCACTTTAAACTGATGCCTCTTTCAAAGTACAGATTTTTTGAGGGCAATAATCTCTAGAAATCAACTTCACTGCAATTAAAAATCTGCATCAGAATATAATCATATCTATCAATACCTTTTTTCAAAGCACAAGGGAAAGTTTCATAGGTGTTTTATTTACAGTCCATTGTGATGAGCCTCCATGGGCTGTGTGTGGACTATGTTGCACATAGTAGCTTCCTGAGGGGATATGTCTGGCACTGGGAACTCCCTGGGGCTCACCCCACAGGGACTAATACCTGATGCAGATGAACTTCCTCCTCAAGCTCTGCCTAAGATCTCACACAGCACCTGAGATTGGTGTGTCCTCCCAAGATGTCAATCAACCTGTTGACTGCAAGACATCACAAAGTAAGACTCTGCCTTTGAAACCTTACCCCTGCATTTGATGTACCCCCTTAAATAAACCACCAGAGTCATTTTGCTTTTGTCTAGTTCAAGAACCCATGTGGCCTAGATCTATCAGGGGCTTCGCTTTTGTAAATATGTTGCTGAGGTGGAGCAGACTCTGATCCATATTCTGAGTTTTCTAATCCATACCAGAGTGTTATGGTAAGACAGTACAAATATGGTACATTTCCCAAATTTGTTTTCACTTTGCTTTCCCTGAAATCAGCAAAAGTTCTTCAGGGTCTTGAGTTAGGGTCTAGGGTTGGGAATGGAGACTTCCATTATTTTCCAGAAGTGTCTAAAAATCATAAATTCACACTCAATCCTAAAATAGGAGCTTAAGATTGTGAAGTCTGGGTTTGTACAAGATAGATATGGTTGGTTTAAATCCAACAATATCAACATTACAGTAAATACAAAACGTCTAAACATACTGAGACAGAAATTGTTATATTGAATAAAAATATGATCTAATCACAAAAAAAAAAGATTTAGGGTGGGGGCCGGGTGTGGTTCAGTGGTAGAGTGCTCGCCTAGCATGCAATGCACAAGGCACTGGGTTCGATCCTCAGCACCACATAGATGTAAAATAAAGATATTGTGTCCACCTAAAACTAAAAAAGTAAATATTTTTTTAAAAAAAAAGATTTAGGGTGGCTTAGTTATTTGAGATATTAAAATTTAGGATGGCTATTTCTGGTGGCTTGGATTCCTCTGGGCAGAAGAACCTCCCAATGAGTCTCTGGCTGCCTTACCCTCGAAAGTCCATTTCACCAATATAACTAAATATTGCATAGAATGTAGAGGTTCTTGAAGCCACTCCAGTAACTCCTACTAAAGTAAAGCACTGAAACAAAGTTTTCAACTTTTTTAAAGATGTTCATCTGTTGCTGACTTTCTTATTGAGAGAAAGCTGCAGCTATTGTTTTGTTTTCAATTGGTATGTTTAATTTCTATTTCCTTTGCTGCAAACAAACAAATTTTGTAGCACTAGCATTTGTTTGTGCTACACTCCCTGCATCCTCCCCAGTATTCCAAAACAACCTGGTCTCAGTATATGATAACCAACCCCAAAATTCCATTGAAATTGAAGAAAAGAAGCAGATAAACTCAGGAGTATAGAGTACATCTTATTGGGGACTTACTGACAGCATGTAAGACCATGAGGAGGAGTCTTATGCTTTGGGTCAAAAGTAGGGGTGTATATAATAGGACAAAAGTGATTTCATCTCAACAGAATGCATCTGGTGTATCTCAAGCTAATATTAAAGACTTTAGGCACATTACTTGGGCCAACTGCACCAGGTCTGGCCATAGAGCTCCACATACCACTCTTTTTTAAATTAATTTTTTATTTATATATGACAGCGGAATGTATTACAATTCTTAGTATATAAATAGAGCACAATTTTTCATATCTCTGGAATATATCCCCACCAATTCATGTCTTCATACGTGTACTTTGGATAATAATGTCCATTACATTCCACCATTATTTCTAACCTCATGCCCCTCCCTTTGCCTCCAACCCCTCTACCCTATCTAGGGTTCATCTATTCCTCTCATGCTCCCTCTCCCTACCCCACTATCAATCAGTCTCCTTATATCAGAGAAAACATTCGGCATTTGGTTTTTTGGGATTGGCTAACTTCACTTATCTTCTCTAACTTCATCCGTTTACTTGCAAATGTCATGATTTTATTCTCTTTTATTGATGAGTAATATTCCATTGTGTATATTTGCCACATTTTTTAATCCATTCATCTACTTAAGAGCATCTAGTTTGGTTCCACAGTTAAGCTATTGTGAATTGTGCTGCTATAAATATTGCACTGGCTGTGTCCCTGTAGCATGTTGTTTTTAAGATCTTTGGGTATAGACCAAGGAGAGGGATAGTTGGATCAAATGGTGGTTCCATTCCCAATTTTTCAAGGAATCTCCATGCTGCTTTCCATATTCGCTGCACCAATTTGCAGTCCCACTAGCAATGTATGAGTGTGTGTTTTCCCCCCACATCCTCATCAACACTTATTGTTGTTTATATTATAATAGCTGCCATTCTGACCAGAGAGAGATGAAATCTTAGTGTGGTTTTGATTTGCATTTCTCTAATTGCTAGACAGGATGAACATTTTTTCATATATTTGTTGATTGATTGTATATCATCTTCTGAGAAGTGTTTGTTCGGGTCCTTGGCCCATTTATTGATTGGGTTATTTGTTATTTTTGTGTTTAACTTCTTGAATTCTTTATATACCCTAGAGATTAGTGCTCTAGCTGATGTGTGAGGGGTAAAGATTTGCTCCCAATATGTAGGCTCTCTATTCACCTCACAGATTGTTTCTTTTGCTGAGAAGAAACTTTTTAGTTTAAGTCCATCTCATTTATTGATTCTTGATTTTAATTCTTGCACCACAGGAGTCTTATTAAGGAAGTTGGGGCCTAATACCACATGATAAAGATTAGGGCCTACTTTTTCTTCTATTAGATGCAGGGTCTCTGGTTTTATTTCTAAGTCCTTGATCTATTTTGAGTTGAGTTTTGTGCGTGGTGAGAGATAGGGGTTTAATTTCATTTTGTTGCATATGGATTCACATACCACTTTTAAAGGTATATTTATAGTATGCCAGGAGACTATGTGGGGAAAACCAGCCAGGGTTATTTTGGGGGCAGTCCTGGTAGTTATGACTCAATATGGCTGCAGTCAGGTCAAGCTGAATCCCTATATCCAGAATTATTTCCAACTATATGCAACATTGTCTCCTTTAATACATTTCTGAGTGTGACATCATACTCTTTCATAATCATTTAGAGCTTCAAGATTTTTTTTTCAACTATTTCAGAATTAGCTCACTGCCTTCCAATAAATAACCCACTAGGCCTTCACTATAATTTTAATCATTAACTCCCCATATATAATTAAATAAAATGTTACTAGCCAGAAAAACTTTTCTTCTTGGTGATGCTTGAAAGTAAGAATAAATGTAATATAAAATTTTGTTTTTCTGCAATGTGCTGAGAAAGGTAAACCTGATTTTCCATCTCTTATGTCGCATGAAAATTTTGTAAAATTTCCTTTATCTTTGATATCCTTAAATTCCTCCATAATGTGTCAAGGTGTGATGAGTTTTCTCCAGTTTACATGTCCTCTTTGGTGCCCTTTGACCCTTGAAGCTTGAGTTTTTGTCTTCAACTCAGTACAACTCATGGTCATTAATTCCTCAAATATATCATTCCTTCTTTTGTTTGTTTTTGGTTCTCCATCTCCTTCTGGGACTCCACTTACACAGATTTTACACTTTTATTTCTACATGCCATATTGCTTTCCTTTTCATTTTCGTTTCTCATCTCTTTAATGCCTCCTCACACCTTCTGAGGGTTCCTTGAGCTGAACTTCAGTTCACCATCAGCTGCATCCATTCTATTGCTATATCCAATGATTGAGTATTTTAATTCACCTAATTTAAATACAATTTCAGAAGTCAAAAGGGAATCAGACTTTTCCTAACCCCAGGATCAAAACACTAACACTCAGGAATTTGAATCTTAGAGTGATAACTCAAAAAGACAGTGGCAAAGGCAGTGGCAGCATTACGAAAACAATGCTGACAGCTGAAATGTCAGTGATGGAGCCAGTACCAGTTGCTATAGAGTGACTTGCTCTATTTCCCATTGTTTTACCCATTTTGATTCTCATTCTGAGATTGATTACCCAGCCATTCCACTTATTCTACGAGAAAGCTAATATCCTTCCAATAAATTTAGTTTCTCCTTAAGCCATATGACGTTGGACAACAACTGATACAACAGAAGACAGAAGCTGGAATCAGAGAGAAGTGCAGGAGAGCTGGTGTGCTAATTTCTTCCTTCTACATTGTTAGGACTCTATGGATAGCATTAGGCATCATGGCTTAAAAAAGTAGAGTTGAAAACATACTACTTAAAGTTATAAAACTAACAACTGGAGAATGATAAATAAAACAAATTTAGGAGAAGAAAAATGATGTAATCCCCAAACCATCATGAATGTGATTCAAAAGCTACTGTTCAAAGTTGATTTAACCAAGTAAGCGAAGTAAAATCTTATTATTTAAGTTGTGAAAATAACCAACAGAAGAACTAAAATAATAACAAAAGATGATTGTGTCTGACTGGAGTAAAAATGGCAAGTGAAATGTAAAAATATTGCTGTTCATTTTCTACCTTTCTGTACTATTTGAATCATTTAGTCAGGCTCATGTCACATTTTAACATTTCAAATCTCTAGGTTATACCGTCACAGGGCATAACTGAAAGTTATTAATATCTGCATGCCCACACATGTGTGCACACACATGCACATGGATCAGCTGCAACTCTGAGAATGCAAACTACAAAGATCCAGTTACATAGGAATCAAGTCGAGAGCATAGATTTGCCTCTAGATTTGTTTTCTTGGCTAAAACAAAGCAGCCTCACACCTGTCGTTGCTAATTATTTATAGAGAAAGAAGGAAATCAAATCCCAAAGTTACCTGGAAAATGCAAGATTTTTTTCCACCTTTGTTGAGGAATAGTTGACAAATAAAATTTGTATATATTTATAGTGTACAATGAGATGTTTTGATATATGTATACATTGTAAAATTATTACCCCAATCAAGTGAATTAACATATCCATCACCTCATAATATTCCCCCCTCCACCCTCCCTCTCTCCCCCTTGGGTAATGAGAACATTTAAGATGTATTCTCTTAACAAATTTCAAGTGGATAATACAGTATTGTAACTGCAGTCACTACACTGTATATTAGATCTTCAGAACTTATTCACCCTGCCTTATGGGAAACTTTATAGCCTTTGATAAATACCATCCTGTTTCCCCCACAATCCCATTCCCTGGTAACCCATCTATTCTCTGCTTCTGAGTCTAATTTTTTAAATTCCATATGTCAGTGAGGTTATTCAGTATTTGTCTTTCTATACCTAGCCTGGTTTGCTTAGAATTATGTCCTGTAGGTTCATTCCTTTTTTCACAAATAATGGGTTATCCTACTTTTAGCTGAATACTATACCATTGTATATTTATTTGTATATTTATGTCAACCTGATCTATTATGGGTATTAATGGATTAGGTTGATTCCAATCTTGGCTATTGTTATATCTTTAAGAAAACTAATCATAGAATATTTGATCTATAGTGATTTTGAATCTTAGCAAACAGACACACCACCAATACAAAGTTTGAAATATTAGCTATTTCATGTGTTTAAAAATATTCATAAATAAGCATCCCACAGGCTAATTCTAGTATGAAGTCTTACAGATATTAAAATGAAATACTTAGGGTTATAGGAAAGAACACAAAACTTAGAGTCAAAAAATCTGGGACTGTTCCATCTGTATCATTTGCCAGTTGATAATCTTGAGCAATTCATTACTCCAGGTTTGTCACCTATAAAATGAGGATAAAATTATCCTCGTTTCTGTTAAAATCAAATGAGAAGCAGAGCATAGTGTCATCCTGTAATCCCAGTGACTCAGGAGGCCAAGGAAAGGGCTGGGACATAGCTCAGTGGCACAACACTCTAGGTTCAATCCCCAGGACTGAAAAAAAAATCAAATGTGATAATGAACTATAAATAAGAATGCCTGAAGCTGAGGATGGTGGTGCATATCTATAATCATAGCTACTCAGGAGGCCAAGATGGGATTATTGAAAATTCTAGGCCAGCCTACAACACTCCATCTCAAGAAAAAAAAACTGCCTAATAAAATAAAGCCCAGTACAGTGTTAGTAATGTTATTATGTTATTATCATTATGATTCCTCACAAAGGATGTGTACACAAAATAGGAATGACATAAAGGAAACTTCTACTACTGCTAAAAATATAACCAAGAAGAACTTTCTTATTTGAGAAGAATGGATATTATCATCCTCAGAACACAAAAGATGGTCCTTTACCTCATACAACTCACAGTGACACAGCCAGTCCTTACTCTCCTGGATGATGAATAACAACCTCATGTGTCTATCATACACCTCAATTCAGAGTCTTAGGTAAGAAAAACAAACCTGTTAGAGAGAATAGATAAATGAAAGTAGATTAGAATCTGATAAGAAGTGGGAAAAAATGTACCAGGTACATCAAGGATCATCCTTTGGATTCCAGATACCCTGGAACTGAACCAAAAGAAATGTGTTCAAACAAGGGGGGAAAAAAGGCAGAGAAAATATGTAGAAAGAGGGATGGGATTCAAAGGCGGGAAGGAAAAAGCTGGAACTTTAGAAGGGCAGCACCATGGCAAGGAAAGAGCTCTGGATCAAGAGTCAGGAAGTTGGTCAATGGTTTTTACAGCACTGCTACAGGCTTTCTGTGAAACCTGGGGCAGGCCACTGCCCCTCTCTAGGTTTCAGTTTCTTTATCTATGATACAAATCGGAGTTGTAAGACTAATTAGCACTGCTAAACAATCATTTAAAAGATATTCCTCAGGTGTTTACTATGGGTTAGGTGGTGTTCTAGTCACCAGGGACATAGGAAAGAACAAAAACAGACAAAGTCTGTACCAATGTAAAACTGACGTTCTATATCTAGAATTCTACATCCATCCAACTCAAAGACCTGGCACATAAAACTGACTGTGGCTGTGGAGATAGACAAGTAGAGTCAAGACAGCTAAGTGACCAAGGAGGAGAAGGCCTGGCTTCTTCAAGGGCAGCATTCTTTCTGAGAGCAGAAGCAAGTGCCCTGCATGCCCATTTTATCCCATTCCAGTTCCTAAGCATCGGAGCTTAATATCTTATCATAACAGCCAACTGACTTTTGTCCTAAAAAGTAAATCTAGAGCTCAAGGAAACTTCCAGAAATATACAGTTGTTTTATTTTTGAGTTTTTATATAACTAGGTTTACTATATGGATAAATGTGAAAAGGATTTAAAAAGAAAAGCTTATCTATAATGACTAACATTAATGGACACGTAAAATTCTATAAAAATCAATGATCATTACATTATCTATTCCTAGTCTCTATTTTCTATAATAGGAAATCACAACTTATACACACAATGCAAAAAGAAATAAAATAATGGATATCCAGAATTGAGGAAACTGTGTAGAGATGCTGAGGGACTGGCTTTTGGGAAAAGTGATCTGTGATTAAAAAGAGCAAGTAGAGCCAGGCACCATGGTCCTTGCCTCTAATCATAGAGGCTAGGGAGGCTGAGGCAGAAGGATCATGGAGTTCAAAGTCAGGCTCAGCAAAAGTGAGGCCCTAAGTCTTAGTGAGATCCTGTCTAAAGATAAAATATAAAATAGGACTGGGGATATGGTTCATTGATCAAGTGCCCCTGAGTTCAATCCCTAGTAACCCCCTCTTCCCCAAGAAAGAAGAGCTAATGGAGAGGGCTGAAACTTAGAGGGGGAGACGACGGACTATCTGCCAGCATCACCAGACATGCTCTGAACACACAGCACAGTGTCCATTGTGGCATGTCCTCTCCAGAGTTGGGCATTTCCAACATAGAATCCCCAGTCTGCCACTTACCAGTTATTAGGGAAAGTCCCTAAAACATTTAATCCTCAATGTCTTCATCTATAAATTGGGGAATTTATTTCCCCTATTAGATGGGCAACAGCTAAAAAGTCTGACCATCTCATTTGGTCCAAGCTATATTGAAAATTGATCCAGCAAGTATGGATACCTGGAAGGCAATTAGGCATTATCTTTTCACCAATTTTAGTGTATATACCCTTCCTCCCAGCAATTCCACTTCTTGGCACTAATTTTAGAGAAATAAGTCCACAAACACACAAAAAAAATGTGTCTAAAGATATTTATTACCAGATTATTTTCATTAGAGAAATACTGGTGGAGGGCTATGAATTAGTAAGAAGCTGGATGAACATTCCTAATTGACTATGTGGCATGTCATCGATTTTTTATTAAATGAGCTAGAGGCTGGACAGTAGTATGGCTTGTAATCACAGCAAATGGTGTGGCTGAGGCAGGAGGATCACAAGTTCCAGGCTAGCCTCAGGAACTTTGCAACACCTTGTTTCAAAATCAAAAGGGCTGGAGATGTAGCTTAGTGGTAAAGTATCAACTACCAGTTTCAGTATTTATAGGTCAGTAATGAACATAGTAGGATGGGAAATGTCTCACTGTTGCACCAGAAATTGTCCTGGGTTAGGGCTGATGAGTATGTATGTCTTTGAATGAAGTTAGATCCCTTGGTATATTATCACACTCAGGGTGATTTTTCACACCACAAAATATAGATTTGAACCTAGCCTTCAAAGTTTTTCTCCTCAAGCAGAAATAGAAAAGCTGTATCCAGGAAAAGAAAGTTTACAAATTACGAAGATACTTTCTGTATTTGCTTCTATATGAATGAAACGTGAGACTAATTTCAGAGATTAGAAACAATATATAAGACACTGACTCTCCAACTCAAGATAACATGGGCTAAAGTCAGAAATGTCCCAAAGACTGTTTTCCCCTTCCAAAACTATCCTATGTTCAGAAAAGAAGTCTTCCTTTCACAATTGGTACCAGGTAAAAGCAGGGGTGAAGAAAGTAGTGTCTCTCTTCTACTGATTGTCAAAACAGATCTGTGGTAGGCTCAGAGGAGCCCTATAGTCTTGAGCCAGGCCAAAGGACTCCCAGGCTCCATCCTGCATCCTCTGCTAACTATGGGGAGAAGGTCCCTTAGGCCCAGGCTTCAGATGACCAGACTTATAAGGGAGTATTGCCATAAATGTCTGTTTCAGCTTGTTGTTCCACAGAATGAGAACAAATGAGTGGCCAACAAGATAAAACATTGTAAATATTTCACCAATCATCTGAGCCACTTTAGTATCTGGTAGGAGACAACTGAATGACAAAATTATAAAGGAAAGAGTATAAAGTAGGAAGAGAAGCAGGAAGGACAGGATAATCCTGGTAGCCCTCTAGTGGGCCTCAGTACTTGGATCTCTAGAACTGGTACAATTTTGCTGCATCTGCCATGTGAGTCTCCGCAGAGAGAGAATGAGCAGAACATAGGCAGTCAGGGACACATTTAAGGGAGGGACATGCCACAGAATCCAAAGAAAGTGGATCAGATGATATTCACTTCTCTTCTCTCTGAAGTGCTCAGTCACATTACCTGTGCTATCAATTCCACAGAGCACAGAATTGATCTTAAATTCATTGATCAGAGACATGGTACTGCAACATGACAAAAGCAGTGTACCCAACAGCATCCATACAACCACCCTGGAAACCCTCCACTTGAGCCAGAGGAATGTTGGGTGGGAGAACCTGGCGATTTTCAGGCAGTAGAGGACACCAAGGCAGGTGATAAGCCATGTGCTTAGGTGGTTTGTAAATGTCCAGAAAATATCAATAATTTGCATTACTGTTCCTGAATCATGCATTTTGTAAGAGAATGTTATCAAAACACCATCAATCAAGAAAATCCACAGCAGAACAATCTTGGAGAGGGCCAGGCTGGTGATGATGAAGTCAGATAAAGAGACTCTCTTGCTCCTGAACAAGCGTCTGCCATTGACCAAACCAATGAAACCATTCCCCAGATTTCCAAGAATGAACTGGGTGATCATCAGAACCAGAAATACCCCCTCAACGGCTCCCATCATTTCAGCAAGTAGGCAGCCCCGATCTTTGCTTTTCTGTGGATGTATGTAGTTTCCTTGCTGATTTCAAGTTTCTTTCTGAGAATCTATCCTGTCTACAGCTTGCTTCGCTGTCCCTGTCTGTGGTCTCTGCCCAAGTTGTCTGCCATTCAGCACAGTTGACTGAGTCCTCTCTGGCTGTCAGGTTGCTCTGCTCTCTTCACACATGACATGCACTGTCACTTCAATCTATGAACCTAAACTCAGCAGCTCTTTGCTGAAATGCAAATAGAGTAGTGTCCAGTGTCACCCAGAAGGAAGACATCCGGGTCACAAAGAATATGGAGAAAGTGGACTCAGTTTCAAAGGGCACAGGGATGGGAGCCACCCAGCACAGAAAACATCAAGGAAGCCAAAAGAATCACTCAGAAGCATGAAAAGCCTTGGTTCCTATGAGGAGGACCCAGAGACATACAAACAGAAGGGAAACATCAGAATTCTCCCACAAAGCACTATCCATCATAAAATAATAAACAAAAAAAATGAGTAAAATAATATGCTAGTCTATATCTTTCAATATGCTTGTGTCTCACAAAATTGATTTTAAAACCCACTAATAAGTTGTGATCAAGACTATTTGGAAACAATGTCTGGTAGATGGAGAAGGAATCAATGCCATCAAAACACAAAGCAGAGAGGGCATGGACATTATGCACTGAACGACACTTTTAAGTCTCCTCAAAAGGACATCACAGAGTAGCAGATAAATCTCAATGAGATATAGTCTCATCTGGACAGATGCCAAGGAATCCCTCAACTGAGAGAGGCAAACCTCAGCAATATTGGCACCATGTTGTATAAAATATACCCCAAGAGCACTGGAGAGCACTCAGGCATAAACACAGCTCACATTCATCGCCTTTTGCTTTCTCAGGCCAATAGGAGAACCTGGCCCACCTGCTTCCTGACCTCTGTGCAGTGGAATCACAATAAGGTCAGAATCCCTTGTTTCTGGAGTCTAGTAACTAGACCTTACTCCAGTGACAGGGATTATCCTACAACCTACCCTTGTCCCTGTTCAGTTTTCTCATACTCTAGCTTCTATAGATTGAGATTTTTTCTTATCTTACAATCTCTTTCACATTACATGAGAACAGAGACCTGCGACCGACCGGCGGAGCAGGCCCAGCGGCCCACCGTTGTGGTAGACACATCGCCCCAATTGGAGGAGGGGCGGAGCAGAGCCACCTCCCACGCCTGCAAGGTGGGCAGACGTGCGACCGACCAGCGGAGCAGGGCCAGCGGCCTGCAGGCATGGTAGACACATCACCCCAATTGGAGGAAGGTCCCAGCTGCCACCCACAAGGTAGGCAGACCGCGCATCCCTGAGAAGGGGACCAGTGGCATGCCGGCCTAGTTGAAAGATCACCCCAATTGGAGGAGGGGCACAGCCGCCACCTGCGCTTGCAAGGTAGGCAGACCTGCAACATGGAGAACAGGCCCAGTGGCCTGCCAGCATCGTAGACAGATCATCCCTATTGGGGGAGGGTCCCAGCCGTTGCCCGCGAGGTAGGCAGACCACACGACCTGGAGAAGGGGCCCAGCGGCCCGTGGGCAAGATAGACAGATCACCCCAATTGGAGGAGGAGCACAGCCGCCGCCCGCCCCTGCAAGGGAGACTTTGCAACTATACAAGAGCAATATAAATATATAGGGGGAAAATTCAATAACACAACAGTTTCACCAAGCAGAAAGAAACGTGAGCAGTATGAAAAGACAAGGAAAGAAAGGACCACAAGCAATGCAGCTCAACTCAACTTTAGAAGAGGTAATAGCTGTAGCAGATGGAATGTCAGATAAAGAATTAAGGATTTACATGCTTCAGATGATCTGTAGTCTCAAGGAAGACATTAGACAGCAAAATCAGACAATGAAAGATCACTTCGACAATGAGTTACATAAACAAATCCAAGAAGCAAAATATCAACTATACAGGGAGATAGAGGTTATAAAAAACAAACAAACAGAAATCCTAGAAATGCAGGAAGCAATAAACCAACTTAAAAACTCAAATGAGAATACTACCAGCAGAGTAGAATACTTAGAAGATAGAACATCAGACAATGAAGACAAAGTATTTCAACTTGAAAAGAACATAGACAGCTCAGCGAGACTGTTAAGAAACCATGAGCAGAACATCCAAGAAATTTGGGATAACATAAAGAGACCAAACTTAAGAGTCATTGGGATACAGGAAGGTATAGAGGTCGAAACCAAAGGAATGAGCAATCTGTTCAATGAAATAACATGAGAAAACTGCACAGACTTGAAGAATGAGACAGAATCCCAAATCCTAGAAGCCTACAGGATGCCGAATGTGCAAAATCATAAGAGATCCACACCTAGACACATTATAATGAAGAATGCCCAACATACAGAATAAGGAGAGAATTCTAAAAGCTTCAAGAGAAAGGAAGCAGATTACATTTAGGGGTAAACCAATCAGGATAACAGCTAATCTTTCAACACAGACTCTGAAAGCTAGAAGATCCTGGAACAACATATTTCAAACACTGAAAGAAAATGGGTTCCAACCAAGAATTGTGTATCCAGCAAAATTAAGCTTCAAGATGGAAGAGGAAATTAAAACCTTTCAAGATAAAGAAAAGTTAAAAGAATTTGCAGCTAGAAAACCATTTCTTCAAAACATCCTCGGCAAAAATTACAGGAAGAGGAAATGGAAAATAACAATGAAAACCAACAGTTGAAGGTAGTACAGTAAAGGGAAAAATAATCAAAGAGGAAAAACAAACCATCTTAAGTAACATAAATAAACAAATATGGCTGGAAGAACAATCCATATCTCAATAATAACACTAAATGTTAATGGCTTAAACTCACCAATTAAGAGACACAGGCTAGTAGAATGGATCAAAAAAAAAAGATCCAACAATATGCTGCCTACAGGAGACGCATTTGATAGGAAAAGACATGCATAGACTGAAGGTGAAAGGTTGGGAAAAATCATATCACTCATATGGACTTCAGAAACAAGCAGGAGTGTCCATACTCATATCAAATAAAATAGATTTCAAGCCAAAGTTAATCAAAAGGGATAAAGAGGGACACTACATACTGCTCAAGGGAACCATACACCAACAAGACATAACAATCATAAATATATATGCCCCAAACAATGGTGCAGCTATGTTCATCAAACAAACTCTTCTCAAGTTCAAGAGTCTAATAGACCACCATACAATAATTATGGGAGACTTTAACACACCTCTCTCACCACTGGACAGATCTTCCAAACAAAAGTTGAATAAAGAAACTATAGAACTCAATAATACAATTAATAACCTAGACTTAATTGACATATATAGAATATACCACCCAACATCAAGCAGTTACACTTTTTTCTCAGCAGCACATGGATCCTTCTCAAAAATAGATCATATATTATGTCACAGGGCAACTCTTAGACATTATAAAGGAGTAGAGATAATACCATGCATCTTATCTGATCATAATGGAATGAAACTGGAAATCAACGATAAAAGAGGGAAGGAAAATTCATGCATCACTTGGAGAATGAACAATAGGTTACTGAATGATCAATGGGTTATAGAAGACATCAAGGAGGAAATTTAAAAATTCTTAGAGATAAATGAAACACAGACACAACATATCAGAATCTATGGGACACAATGAAAGCAGTTCTAAGAGGAAAACTCATTGCCTGGAGTTCATTCCTTAAAAAAAGAAAAAACCAACAAATAAATGATCTCACACTTCATCTCAAAATCCTAGAAAAAGAAGAGCAAATCAACAGCAAAAGAAGTAGAAGGCAAGAAATAATTAAAATCAGAGCTGAAATTAATGAAATCGAAACAAAAGAAAAAATTGAAAAAATTGACAAAACTAAAAGTTGGTTCTTTGACAAAATAAATAAGATCGAAAGACCCTTAGCCATGCTAACGAAGAGAAGAAGAGAGAGAACTCAAATTACTAGCATACGGGATGAAAAAGGCAATATCACAACAGACACTTCAGATATACAGAAGATAATCAAAAATTATTTTGAATCCTTATACTCCAATAAATTAGAAGATAGTGAAGGCAGGGATAAATTTCTTAAGTCATATGATCTACCCAGATTGAGTCAGGAGGATATAGACAACCTAAACAGACCAATATCAATCGAGGAAATAGAAGAAGCCATCAAAAGACTACCAACTAAGAAAAGCCCAGGACCCGATGGGTATACAGCAGAGTTTTACAAAACCTTTAAAGAAGAACTAATACCAATACTTTTCTTTTTTTTTAATACCAATACTTTTCAAGCTATTCCAGGAAATAGAGAAAGAGGGAGAACTTCCAAATTCATTCTATGAGGCCAACATCACCCTGATTCCTAAACCAGACAAAGACACTTCAAAGAAAGAAAACTACAGACCAATATCTCTAATGAATCTAGATGCAAAAATCCTCAATAAAATTCTGGCGAATCGGACACAAAAACATATCAAAAAAATTGTGCACCATGATCAAGTAGGATTTGTCCCTGGGATGCAAGGCTGGTTCAATATATGGAAATCAATAAATGTTATTCACCACATCAATAGACTTAAAGATAAGAACCATATGATCATATCGATAGATGCAGAAAAAGCATTCGACAAAGTATAGCATCCCTTCATGTTCAAAACTCTAGAAAAACTAGGGATAACAGGAACATACCTCAATATTGTAAAAGCAATCTATGCTAAGCATCAGGCTAGCATCATTCTGAATGGAGAAAAACTGAAGGCATTCCCTCTAAAATCTGGAACAAGACAGGGATGCCCTCTCTCACCACTTCTGTTCAACATAGTTCTCGAAACACTGGCCAGAGCAATTAGACAGACAAAAGAAATTAAAGGCATAAAAATAGGAAAAGAAGAACTTAAATTATCACTATTTGCAAGTGACATGATTCTATACCTAGCGTACCCAAAAGGGTCTACAAAGAAACTATTAGAGCTAATAAATAAATTCAGCAAAGTGGCAGGATATAAAATCAACACGCATAAATCAAAGGTATTCCTGTATATCAGCGACAAATTCTCTGAAATGGAAAGGAGGACAACCACTCCCTTCACAATATCTTCAAAAAAAATAAAATACTTGGGAATCAACCTAACAAAAGAGGTGAAAGACATATACAATGAAAACTACAGAACCCTAAAGAGAGAAATAGAAGATCTTAGAAGATGGAAAAATATACCCTGTTCATGGATAGGCAGAACCAACATCATCAAAATGGCGATATTACCAAAAGTTCTCTATAGGTTTAATGCAATGCCAATCAAAATCCCAAAGGCATTTCTTGTAGAAATAGAGAAAGCAATCATGAAATTCATATGGAAAAATAAAAGACCCAGAATAGCAAAAACAACTCTAAGCAGGAAGTGTGAATCAGGCGGTATAGTGATACCAGACTTCAAACTATACTACAGAGCAATAGTAACAAAAACAGCATGGTACTGGTACCAAAACAGGCAGGTGGACCAATGGTACAGAATAGAGGACACAGAAACCAATCCACAAAATTACAACTATCTTATATTTGATAAAGGAGCTAAAAGCATGCAATGGAGGAAGGATAGCATCTTCAACAAATGGTGCTGGGAAAACTGGAAATCCATATGCAACAAAATGAAACTGAATCCCTTTCTCTCGCCATGCACCAAAGTTAACTCAAAATGGATCAAGGAGCTTGATATCAAATCAGAGACACAGCATCTGATAGAAGAAAAAGTTGGCTACGATCTACATACTGTGGGGTCAGGCTCCAAATTCCTCAATAGGACACCCATAGCACAAGAGTTAATAACTAGTATCAACAAATGGGACTTACTCAAACTAAAAAGTTTTTTCTCAGCAAAAGAAACAATAAGAGAGGTAAACAGGGAGCCTACATCCTGGGAACAAATCTTTACTCCTCACACTTCAGATAGAGCCCTAATATCCAGAGTATACAAAGAACTCAAAAAATTAGACAATAAGATAACAAATAACCCAATCAACAAATGGGCCAAGGACCTGAACAGACACTTCTCAGAGGAGGACATAAAATCAATCAACAAGTACATGAAAAAATGCTCACCATCTCTAGCAGTCAGAGAAATGCAAATCAAAACCACCCTAAGATACCATCTCACTCCAGTAAGATTGGCAGCCATTATGAAGTCAAACAACAACAAGTGCTGGCGAGGATGTGGGGAAAAGGGTACACTTGTACATTGCTGGTGGGACTGCAAATTGGTGTGGCCAATTTGGAAAGCAGTATGGAGATTTCTTGGAAAGCTGGGAATGGAACCACCATTTGACCCAGCTATTCCCCTTCTCGGTCTATTCCCTAAAGTCCTAAAAAGAGCATGCTACAGGGACACTGCTACATTGATGTTCATAGCAGCACAATTCACAATAGCAAGACTGTGGAACCAACCTAGATGTCCTTCAATAGACGAACGGATAAAAAAATTGTGGCATTTATACACAATGGAGTATTACTCTGCATTAAAAAATGACAAAATCATAGAATTTGCAGGGAAATGGATGGCATTAGAGCAGATTATGCTAAGTGAAGCTAGCCAATCCCTAAAAAACAAATGCCAAATGTCTTCTTTGATATAAGGAGAGTAACTAAGAACAGAGTAGGGAGGAAGAGCATGAGAAGAAGATTAACATTAAACAGGGATGAGAGGTGGGAGGGAAAGGGAAAGAGAAGGGAAATTGCATGGAAATGGAAGGAGACCCTCAGGGTTATACAAAATTACATACAAGAGGAAGTGAGGGGAAAGGGAAAAAAAAAGAAAAAAGGGGGAGAAATGAATTACAGTTGATGGGGTAGAGAGAGAAGAGGGGAGGGGAGGGGAAGGGAGGGGGGATAGTAGAGGATAGGAAAGGCAGCAGAATACAACAGACACTAGTATGGCAATATGTAAATCAGTGGATGTGTAACCGATGTGATTCAGCAATCTGTATACAGGGTAAAAATGGGAGTTCATAACCCACTTGAATCAAAGTATGAAATATTATATGTCAAGAACTATGTAATGTTTTGAACAACCAACAATAAAAATTAAAAAATAAAATAAAATAAATAAATAAATAAATAAATTTTGGATTCTTGACATAAAAATAAATAAATAAATAAATAAATAAATAAATAAATAAATAAAATCCCAGACAGATTCTCACATAAATTATCTTTTAAAACTATATAATTTTATCTTTCATATTTATATCTATAACCCCCTTAGAATTCATTTTTTGTACACAGTATGAAATATTTAATATCTCCCTTTTTCATAAGTATACATATTTTTATCACCACCATTTATTGAATAAACTGTTTTCCCCTCTATTTTACAGTGATACTCCTATCTGTCTTGGGGGATTATTTAGATTCAGCACACAAAGGCCTCCATTACTTCATTGTTTTGGTTACTGCAGTTTTATAATAAACCTTTGAGGGCTGGGGATGTGGCTCAAGCGGTAGCACGCTCGCCTGGCATGCGTGTGGCCCGGGTTCAATCCTCAGCACCACATACAAACAAAGATGTTGTGTCCACCAAAAACTAAAAAATAAATATTAAAATTCTCTCTCTCTCTCTTTAAAAAAATAAAAATAAAAAAATCAACCTCTGAAAAAAAATTACATGAGAACAAATAAATAATAACACTCCTCTAGTCACATTGGAATTTTTCAATGAGGACAAAGCTCAGAATGCACAGCATGTTCAAATACATGTCACATAACATTTCATGTGTGATCATACTTTTTACTAACTTTATTAATTTCACCCCTTCTACCTCAAAGCCATCACATTCGAAACAGCTTCTCAGTTGATTCCCACTTTAAAAGAATTAACCTTTTCTTCCTTATTCTTCCCCGTTTCAGCAAACGTTAACAATATCCAGTTCCTTAAATCAGGCACCATCTAAGAATTAACTTGATTTTTCCCTTTCCTCTCACCCTGTATCCACCCATAAATGACTTACACATTTTAATTATAAAATATGCCTTGGATATTCCATTTCTATAACCTCCATCCTACTCCAAGATGTCATCATCTCTTATCTGTACTACTTGATGCCCTACCAACATTTCTCCCCATTTCTTGTCTTCCCCCATAATATATACCCCACTTAGCTACAAGAGTGGTCTTCTCAAAATGTAAATCTGATTGATCATTTTGTTTTGTTAGTTCCTACTTCAGTCACTTCCCACTACCATTACAATAAAATATATACTCCTTACTTTGCATTGTATACTAAGAAATCTCCACTGGGTATCCTTTCATGCACCAGTTCAAGGCAAATTTTATAGTATCACATGGTTTGTGTTAAAGAACAGTCTGCATTAAATGAAAACCTTCATCATCAATAGAAGTAAGACATAGTTCCTTCTTGTCCTCTTATTACACACAGGGGCCAGGGCACTGTATGGTTAACAGTCCATGGGCTGATGGAGATACCCCATCTCCTCTGTGTCCTTCTTTCTTAAAGGAAAAGTGTAAAAGGAACCACATCAGTAGGCAAATAATTTGCTTACTGTCATAAAATCTGGATGGGAGAATTCCCATGCACTATTGAAATAGAGGAATAGTGATAACCATGATTTATTCACTAACAGACTACCTGGGCTAGAAAATAATAAACATACAGGGTATGTAATAGTGCTATACAAAATAAACACCCATAATTCCACCATATACTTATTCCTATCCTGCCCTTACTTATTTCCCCCAAGTTTCCAAGATAACTCATATTGAATTTTATCATTCCATTTTACTTTAGAAGTTTCATCACAGGTACCTAACCAAAAACATAGTTGAGTTGTTTGATACTAATCTTTATTGCACAAAGATCTTCTACAATCTTCTCATGTTGTCTCATTTCATGTATTTCTAAAAGCTATTCCTATTAGTATGCTAACTATAATTATTTTATACAGCTGCATAATATTCCGCTACATGAGTATTTATTCTTGGTGAACCTTTGGGTTGTTGTCAGTTTTTTACTATTATGTACATTGTTGCTATGAGCACCCTTGGACATGTTTCATGGGATGTATTCAGCAAGCATTTCCTACGTGGTATATACCTTAAAGGTAGAATAACTAGGTAAAATTTCAACAATGACAAGACATTTTCCCAAATGGAAATTCCAGTTCACACTGCCCCCTCCTGTGCATGTTTCCACTGATCTACAACATCCTCCTTCACACTTAGCAAATGTTGACATTTGCCAATCTGGAGCGCTTAAAATCTCACTGTGGATTTTGTATTCCATTTTCTTGAGTGTTGAAATGAACCTCTTTTTCATATATTAATGAGTCATTTATATTTTCTTCTCTGTGAAATGCCTGTCTTTGCCCATGTTTTCTCCTCAGATTTTTCTCACTACTTTGTACGAATTTATATTCTAGATAATTATATTTTGGTTATATGATTTAAAATATCTTCTCAGTCTGTGATATCTTTTTCTTAATGACTTATGATAAACAAAGGCTACTTTTTATTTATTCTAATTTGTTATATATGATAGCAGAATGCAACTCAATTCATATTACACAAATAGAGCACAAGTTTTCATGTCTTTGGTTGTACAAAAGGAGAGTCACACCATTCGTGTTTTCATACATGTACTTGGGGTAATGATGTCTGTTTCATTCCACCATCTTTCCTATCCCTATGCTCCCTCCCTTCTCCTCCCTCCCTTTTGCCCTATCTAAAGTTCGTCTATTCCTGCCACACTACCTCTCCATCCCCATTATGAATCTGCATCCTTATATCAGAGAAAACATTCGGCATTTGGTTTGGGGAAATTGGCTTACTTCACTTAGCATTATATTCTCCAACTCCATCCATTTACCCGCAAGTCCATGGTTTTATTCTCTTTTAGTGCTGAGTAATATTCCATTATGTATATATACCACATTTTCTTTATTTATTCATCTACTGGTGGTTATCCAGGTAGGTTCCACCATTTAGCTATTGTGACTTGTGCTGCTATAAACATTGATATGGCTGCATCACTGTAGTATGCTGTTTTTAAGTCCCTTGGGTATAAACTGAGGAGTGGGATATCTGGGTCAAATGGTGGTTCCATTCCCAGTTTTCCAAGGAATCTCCATACTGCTTTCTATATTGGCTGCACCAATTTGCAGTCCCACCAGCAATGTATGAGTTTGTAAACAAAGGTTACTTTTAACAGTCAAATTTATCATTCTTCTTTCACTTAAAAAAAATTCCATGTGCCCAAATCATAAAGACATTATCTTACATAATCTTTTTTTGGTTTTTAAGTTTGTGTTATGCAAACAAGTCTTTAAATATCCATAGATGTAGTTTGTGTACATTATAGATTTTATTGATTTCTTTGCTTTTTTTTTGGTATGGATGGATGGCAAATTTCCCCACATCATTTACTAAAGAACCTATACTTTAGTCAATGATCTACAATTCCACTTTATCATATATTGTTTCTATACAAGCATGGTCTGTTTCTGGAGTATTCTATGCTACTGTGCTATATGTTCATTCGTGTATATATAATATACTTTACCATATTAGATTTTTTTAAAAAGCCTTGCCAACTGGCAGAGGAAGTCCCTCACTTCTCATTCTTCTTCAGGAGTATGTTGTGTTGTTCTTCAGCTTTGCTCATCAATATGTCTTTAAGTTGCAAGGACTACTGATTGGCCAAATACATATATGTTGATGAATGGACACAAGAAGTATGAAAGAACAAGGTACATGACACCTCCAAATGAAACACAATAACTCTATCAACAGAGTCCAAAGAAAGGGAAATTAACAAAATGTCTGAAAAGGGATTCAAAAGAATGATTCTAAGGAAATTCAGTGAGATAGAAAATATATATAAAGGAGAGAGAGTTCAGTAAAGTTGGGAAAACTATGAATGAAAAGCCCAAAAAGATAGAGATGATAAAAAGCACCTAATCAAAGAGCCTCAGTAACATACTAGATCAAGCAGAAGAAAGAATTGCTGGGCAGGAGTGGTGGCCTCAGTGGTAGAGTGTTTGCCTGGCATGTTGAAAGCCCTGGGTTCAAGCCCTTGCACTGCAAAAAAAGGAAATGATAGAGAATTTCTGAATTTGAAGAGGCATCTTCTAACTCAATCAAAGAAAAAAAAAGACAAAAAATCAAAGGAAATGAAAACAGCTTCCAAGAACTATGGGACCCAATTAATTGGAAACATAGTTTCATAAAGCCAAGAGAAAAAAATGACTATACAACAAAGCACCAAATTAGGAGACCTAGAAGAAATAGGTTAATTTCTGGATGCATGACCAACCAAATCAAACCATGAAAACACAGGATACCTGAACATACCAGTAATAAGTAATAAAACTAGATCCCGTAAAAAAGTTTCCCAACAACAACAAAAAAGTCCAGGACTCACTTTACTATCAAATTTCTCTCAAGTTTTTTTGTTTCTTTTTTGTACTAGAGATTTAACACAGGAATAATTTACCATTAAGCTACATCCTCAGGCCTTTTATTTTGAGACAAGTTTTCCCTAAGTTGTTTAGGGTCACCCTAATTTGCTGAGGCTGGTCTTGGACTTGTGATTCTCCTGCTTCAGCCTCCTGGGTTACGGGGATAACAGGTGTGCACCACACTCTGGGCTCTGATTCTATGAAATTTTTAAAGAAGAACTCATATTAATTCTTCTCAAAATGTTTCAAGACTCATTCTATGAGGCCAGATTTACCTGGATACCAAAACCAGACAAGATCACAACAAAAGAAAAATATACAATAACTCAGGAAGCTGAGGCAAGAAGAGCACTAGTTCAAAGCCAGCTTCAGCAACTTAGCCAGGACCTAAGCAACTTAGCAAAACACTGTCTCAAAATAAAACATAAAAATGGCTAGGGAGGGGCTTGGGTTGTGGTTCAGAGGTAGAGCACTTGCCTAGCATACATGAGGCACTGGGTTCAATCCTTAGCACCCATAAAAATAAAATAAAGATATTGTGTCCACCTATAACTAAAAAATAAATATTAAAAGAATGGTTGGGGATATTGCTCAGTGGTTATGCCCCTGGGTTCAATCCCTAGTACCAAAAGAAAAGTAAAGAAAGAAAGGAAGGAAGGAAAGAAAGAAGGAAGGAAGAAAGAAAAGGCAAGGAAAGAAAATCTAGGCCAATATCCCATGACGAATGTAGATGCAAAAATTCTCAAAAAAAAATACTAGCAACTCAAATCCAGCAGCACATCAAAAAGATCATGTACTATGATCAAGTGATATTTATCCCAGGAGTGCAAGAATGGTTCAAAATACAGAAATTAATATATATAATACATTACATAAATAAAATTAAACACAAAAATCATATGATCATCTCAATTGATAAAGAAAAACATTCAATAAGTTTCAGCACCCCTCATGATAAAAAACTAAACAAATTACATATAGACAGAATGTAATTCAACATGATAAAAGCAATATATATCAAAAACACAGCCAACGTTATACAGAATATGGAAAAGCTGAAAGGTTTCCACTAAGATCTAGAACAAGACAAGGATGTCCAAGAGGCAATTTGGAAAGAGAAAAAAATAAAAGGCATATATGAAAAGGAAGGGGAGAAATCAAATTATCCCTATTTGCACACCACATGATTTCAAATACAGAAAAACCTGAAGACTCCACCAAAAAACTATGAAAAACAAATTCAGTAAAGATGTAGGATACAAAATCAACATGCAAAATCAGTAGTATTTTTATACACCAATAATAAACTTGCTGAGAAAGAAATCATGAAAGCAAGCCCATTCACAGTAATTTAAAAAAAAAAATACCTAGGGATAATTTTAGCTAAGGAAGTAAATGATCTCTACAATGAAAATTACAAAGCACTGATGGGCAATATGGAAGAAGACAAAACCAAATTGAAAAACGTTCCATGTTCACAAATTAAAAGAACCAATATTGTTAAAATGTCTGTATTACCCAAAGCAATTTCCAGGTTCGGTTTAACCACCACCAAATACCAGTGATCAGCTGGGTGCGGGGGCATGCTGCCATAGTCCTACCTAATGGAGAGTCTGAGACAGGAGAATCACTTGATCCCAGGAGTTCAAGGGCAGTCTGGGCAACAGAGCAAGATCAAAATCCTACCTCTAAATACAAGACAAAAAACAACCAAATGGAACCATGACATTCTTCACAGAAATAGAATGAAAATCCTTAAAATTCATATGGTCACAAAAGATCCCAAATGAAGCAATATTGAACAAAAAGAACAAACTTGGAGACATCACAACACCTGATCTTAAAATATACTACAATTTAGCAACCGAGACAGGTACTAATATAAATATCAACACACAGACCAATGGAACAGAAAAGATTCCAAAAATGAATACACACATCCAAAGTCAAATGGTTCTCCACAAAGATTATTGAATACACACTGGAGAAAGGATAGCCTCTTCAGTAAAGGTGCTTGGAAGACTGGATATCTGTATGCAAAAGAGTAAAATTTTGACCCATAATTCTCACATACAAAAAAATTCAAAATGAATCAAAGACCTAAGTTTTGTACCTGAAACTATGAAAATACTAGAAGAAAACATAGGGGAACTACTTTAAGACATTGGTATAGACAAGGACTTTTTGATAAGACCCCAAAAGCACAGGTAACAAACAAAAGTAAAAATAAACAAATGAGATTACATAAAATCAAGAAGCAGCTGCATAACCAAGGAAGCAATCAATGGAGATAAAAGACAAACTACAGACAGAGAGAGAATACTTGCAAACATTCATCTGATAATGGATAAGTATCCAGAATATATAAGAAACTCAAAAACCTCAAAACAACAAAAACCAACAAATTTAATTTAAAAATGGGCTAGAAGAAACATTACTCAAAAGAAGAAACACAAATGGCCAACAATTCATGAAATAATATCCTACATTAATAGACATGAGGAAAATGCAAATCCAACTATAATGAGATATCTCACCCTAGCCAAAATAGCTTTTATCAAAAAAGCCAAAAACCAATCACTGTTAGCAAGGATACTGAGAAAGCCCTCATAAATGGTGAGAATATAAATTAGTATAGACATTGTGTATAACAACATGGAAGTTCCTCAGAAAACTAAAAGTAGACCTACATAATTAAGTTATCCCCTTCTAGGTATTTATCCAAGGTCAATTAAAGTGGCTATCAAAGAGATGCCTGAACTCTCATGTTTATTTCAGCATGATTCACAAAGCCCAGATATAGAATCAATGAATACATCCATTAACAAATGAATAGATAAAGAAAATGGAATGTTATCCAGAAATGACAAAAAGAATGAAATTCTCTCTGTCATGGTACGTGGGTGGAACTAGAGGATGTTATATTAAGTAAAATAAGCCAGACACAGAAAGAAAAATATCATAAGGTCTCCCTCATATTTAGAAGCTAAAAAGGTGATATCAAAGTAAGAATTAGTTTAGAATACTAATTTTATAAACTAGGCACAGTAGGAGGAAGAGGGATAGAGAGGGGTACCAAAACACAGTTTAGGATGAATAAGGTCTATGTTCTATAGTACAGCAGGGTGACTAGAGCTCCCAATAACCTATTATATATTTTATATATATTATATATAAGACCCAGAAGAGGGAAGCTCATAGATGCCAGACAAAAAGAAATGACAATTTTATCACTACAGATGTTGCAATATCACATCATACCCTAAAATATGTACAAGTATTATGTGTTAATTAAAAAGCAAAATTTGGGGGCTGGGATTGTGGCTCAGTGGTAGAGTGCTCGCCTAGCATGCACCAGGCACTGGGTTCTATCCTCAGCACCACATAAATGTAAAATAAAGATATTGTGTTTACTTAAAACTTAAAAAAAATAAATATTTTTTTAAAAAAGCAAAATTTTAAAAAGCATACTAGAACAAAACCTGATTGCAAATGGCAATCAGGTTCCTGCCCTGAACTATAATACATAAAAACAACACAAATTCATATGAGTGGAGGCTATTGTCTGTCAACAGTTTTTAAGGCTTTTTAAGTCAACACAGAGTAAGAAACTCAAAGTTATCTTGAAAGATGCCAGAAGAAACCAAAACTCCAGCCTCCAAGTCCTATACTTTAGCCACAAGAAGCCCAGGGGATAAGGGGACCATCCAGGACCATGGTCTACATGCAGTAGAAGCCACTGAGGAAAGTGGTAAACAAGGCTGGTCTGAATTACCAAGAGCCAGAAGCCACTGAGATGGTGAAGCCAACGGCTGCTCTGAATAAGCAGAAATAGGCTCACACAGGAAACAGGTCACCTCAGGCAATCTGAGTAGAAACATACATGGCCAAAGGCCATGCCCATACAGAGACCCCTTACAATTTTTGGAGTCATTCTCCAGAACTCTCACACCACAATAACTCAATTTCCAACCAGGATAATGAGAAATTCAGCCATTGCCACCAGCATCATCAGGCCTAGGGACACAGTCATTTTGCTGGGGAAGGGAGTCTCTCACTCCATACCAGGAGATGCCCTGTCTGTAAAAGAGCTAATGAATGAGTACAGCTCCTGGCTGAAGCTCAGTTCCTCCGAAGCTGTAACAGCATTGCAGTAGGACATTTCTTTTCTCAAATTATGTCTCTGTCCTTTGGAAATTTATTCTCTAGAAAGATGGTACAGCATCAACAGAAGAAATGTTCCTGAAGGTAGTAGTTCCACCTTCACTTGCATCTACATGAAGCCAGCCTGAACTGAGATCAGGTACAGAGCCATAGCTACAGAGTGGCATTCCAAGGGAAGTCCAGAGACCTGACAGCAGTCTCCTAAAACCCTGCTTCCACCCTATCTAGATCCACAAAACCTAAATACAATATTCAGAGAACCTAAACAGTGGGGCCTGGTATTATAAGAAGGGAAAACACATTGATCAATTATTTGATGAATACTTATTAAATGACTACCATGAGTCAGGCCCCCATTGCAGACTCTTGGAACATAGTGTGAAAGAAAATAAGTCCCTGCTTTTATGGAGCTTCTATTCTTGTGGGAAGATCAAATAATTAAGAGTTTTAACATATTTATACCTTTAACATGTAAACAGAGCTGTATCTATACACATACAAAGCCTTATTGACAAAGTAGGGGGTACAAAGGACAGTGTGAGAAAACAAGCAAAATAAAACAAAAAACAAGACAGGATAAATATTAACTGCTGAATAATATTAGCTCTATATGTCAGGCAAGAGAGAAATCCGAGAACCACCGTTGATACTCCATTTCCACACAGAACTGTTCAGCATGTCAGACCCCAAACCAAGAATGCCCCTGCACAGGTCTGTATGGTGAGTGATAGCCTCAATCTTTCTAATTTACCAGAGCAACCCCTGGACATAACTGAAATATATCTGTCATTTACTACCATACCTCTTTCAACCTAGGTCCCTCTACTCATACCTTTACCCTCCACTGGTCTGAGCTCTCAACTATTTTCATAATACCTGATCCAAGAAAAGAAGGTCAGTCAAAGATAAAATACAAGCATCAGGAAGACTCTCAGAGGGGCAAATTATGGCTTTATACTGAGTTTGAACAAGGCGGCCTCTCAAAAATAGGAAAAAAATACTGAAAGAAAAGAAACAAAGAACAGTCACTGCTTTCAAAAATCAAAAACTTGCAACAAAAGGTCCCTTTCCATTTCCAGAATAAGGACAACTTGATCCTCTATTGTCTTGGTCATTCTTCAGGCATTTTGTATTCCTATACTCACACAGCCTTTCTGAATGCTTCCCAGGATTGTACCTACCTTGCCTCTAGAGAGCACAGAGAGCAGCTGTTAACCTGAGAAAACTGATTCTCTAAATGAGCTACATTAGTTCATATACTCAGAAATTGAACAAATCAAGCACATATAACAGGAACAAAAATATAAATGTACACAAAATCATTCTTTCCGGGTTCCTCCCCACTGCCTTAGGAAGAAGAAGGGTTCTTGTTCACTGCTCATCATCCAGAATTCAATCTTTTTAGTGGGAGGAGGAAGCACCAACTATACCATCCAGGGTTCTGGTAAAGCCAGAATCACAGCCTTTGAGAAAGAGTATGATGAGCAGCTGCAGCATTGCTCAGAGGCAGAGAAAGTAAATAGAGTAAAAGCACATCATCTTTGCAGATTAGAGAATGGGAGCTATTTTCATCTGCTTCCATAAATTTGAAATTCTGGGGTGAGAGGGAGGGGATGAGTACAGCAGACAAAGTTTGGGGAGCTCTCCAGAAAGTGAAGTTTAATTTCCTTCTGGTAAGGACCCATGTAGCCATAATCCAGAGAATAATCAAACAGTTCAGAAGCCATGTTTAGAACCACATACCTCTACCAAAAACAGATGTAGAGAGTGTACAGACTATCCCCTTCCTCCTGCTATTGTCTATTCCCTTCTCAACTCCCCTTCCTTGCCCTTACCACCCCCATTAACCCAGATCACCTTCTTTTTTATTTCCCTGACAGGGATATTCTCATGCACAAATGGACTTTCCTTTCACAGTTTTTTCCTCATCTGATAAAATGGCCATGGGTAGGGCATGGACATATAACTGTGCCTTTCCTTAGGCCACAATATCCAAATCTCTAGGGAATACAGTCAAACTACACATGCCCCTTCTACTCCCATACTCAGAATGAATGGGAGCCAGGATATATGAAATTTGAAAATAAAGGAAAAAAATAATTACTAATGGACTCTACTATGCTTCTCACCTCTTTGAGAATAAGTGGGCTAGACGAGTGGATCCATCTCCAGCTTTAACTTGTGAAAAAGGACATTATTGAGAAATATTATTTTAAGTGTCTTCAGTAGCTTTACCTGGAATTTGAATTTATCTTAATAGCAACCTTCAATTCATACTTTAAAAGAAATCCCTTCCCTCTCTCCTTTTTTTTCCCTTCTTTCTTTCTTGAAAACTAAGAATGGCTCACCAACAGGAAAACCAAAAGCCATACATGATTAAGTAAAATTTAAGCATCACAAAGAAACTTTGAAGAATTTTCATTCAGTTCTTACAAGAATAGTTTCTACTCTGCCATCAGCTTACATTGCTGTCTTACTTCCCAAGTAGCAGCTTTCAAAATAAATTTTTAAATTGTTTCTTCTTTAGTGTTACTAATTTTCCATTTTGAAAAAATATCTCATATAAATGTCAGGGCCTAAAACCCCAAAGTATATGTGACCCCATGATATTCACTTCCACTAAGGAAATAAAACTCAGGAGATTTATTGTAAAAACACCAGCATCTCTGTGTGGGTCCTCAGACTGGAGACAGCCGCTTCAGACATGTTTTTGAAGATATTCTCTTTTCCTAGAAGATAAGCCTATTTAATTGGGCATTATCCCACTCTATGTGTCTTTCTACCCACCTTGTGATATGGCGGTGAAACCATTGGAATTTAGAGTCAGAAGACTTGAACTGGAGTCCTGGGTCAACCCCTTCCTATTTCTACTGTTATAAAACATTTACATAGCTTTTTTGTGCCTCAGTTTCCTCAACTATGTGAGCATAATAATATCTGCCTTACCAAAAAGGTTATGATGAACTGATACAATCACATGTGAAAATGCAGCTCAGACACATTGCGTTTAAAGCAGTTAAAAGCTAACACAACCATGGGTCAGAGCTTTCACAGTGGATGTTCATGACTTAATGACACAATTTAGGCACTGACCTGGCACCCACCCTCCACTTCAGAGTGTGACTCTCCTTAACAGAGTTTTAACATCTCCTTCTCCTGCAATAGGCAGAGAATAGATAAAGATACAAGATAATGGGTATTTATATGGGAGCCTATAAATGATCACATCTTAAAAAAACAAATTACTTTGTTTAACTTCTGGTTAATAAGTACTTAATGGCAGGTAGTTAGTGGAACATAATGGAACTAGAAAAACTCCAAGCCTACACAGCTTTTCTAAAAACCAGGCCTACAGAACACTTGAGGCAAGTGCCTAGGCAGTCTTTCTTCATAGTGCTGCTACAAGGATAGCATATCCAACTCTGAGAGGTAAAAAAAAAAAAAAAAAGATGTAGGGTAATCAAGATACAAATTAGCAGAATTTGGCCAATACTGTACAAGAAAAAGAATTCAAACAAAACATAAGAAAGGCTATTCACTTACCTTGCTTAGGAGAAATTGCATATTGACATCAGATTCCTATCTGTTCTTTAAAAAGATGAATGGACAGACCATTGATGGATGAATGAATAGATGGATGGATAGACAGACTGTACATACTGTATATATTTAAAAGTATATGCTTTTACTGATTATAATATATTCAATACAGAAAACTCACAACGTGTAAAAAATATTACTCACTATATTCTACCTAAAGTAATTGTTGTTTGGATGTTTATATATTTTCTCTTAGGCTTTTTTTAGATGCACATGTTTCTATCAAAATCAGTGTCATACTCCATATATGTTTTTGTTGTATTTTACTTAGCAGGTAACATATAAATGTTCTTTGACTATAAGATGGAAAATAATTACATATTGTTTCATCACAAAGATGGATTTATGGTAAAGCGTAAATTATTTGACTGAAGCACAGTGCCTAAAAGCATGAAGATATTTGTTTGTGATGAACAATCCCAGGGTTCAGGCATGAACAGTCCAGAGCTGGTGCAGCAAGGCCACCACGGCAGGAACCATGCAGCCAATTCCAAGATGGGTATTAACTCCTCTATCTCCAAGCATTCACCTCAGCAGCTGGTCCAAGATGGGCAATATTACATTGGCATTCCAGCCCATAGGAACAAAACAAAACAAAACAAAAAAAAAGTAAGAGAGAAAGAGAAAGGTATGACTGTTCTGGAGTCACACCTAGAAATTATTTAACATTACTTCTGCTCACTCTCTATTGGCATAGCTTAATTACATGACAATATAACACCTACTTAGAAGAAGAAGCAGTTATAAGATATAGTTAGCTGCCAAAAATCTTGACAGCTAAAAATTTGAATACTATAAAAGACAGGAGAAAGAACAGGTATTGGAGGACCCATAATGGATTCTGCCTCTCATTTGAGTTCTTATGCCATAGTGTACATTAATCATTCTCAGTAATCCTTTAGTCTCTTAATCTTAAGATTCCAATATGACAAATATCTACAGTTTTCCTGCTATAAAATATTGGTTTGGGTAGTATTTACTCAATAAACTGGTGGCCAGAATACAAAAGACAGGCAATTTGAGAAATTTGAAGATTTATTTATTTTGAAATATGTAAATATTACATCAACATTTTATAAATGAGGCATAAGAAGCTTATTTTTAAAAAACTATATAATTAATTCTCAATTCCCATTTCAAAACTTGTCAATATCCTGTGTTCATATCTTTGTTCCTGTGGAGGCACAGTCCAGCTGTCCCAACTCCAGAAAGAGTGCTATCCTGTGCTCTGTACAAATGCATATACTACCGAAATAAATCTCCCCAGAGTCAGGCATTTCCACTACCAATTCAATGGCTCCTCTTAGCTTTCCACCAAATTCCATATTGCAAGATGAGTTACAGTATTTTGTAAATTTGCACTCACGTGGTGTTGATTTCACCATCTGAACTTGCTTTTGACCAAGAAAGTTAGCTCTTTGGATTTGAGATCCTTGAAACTATTCTGGATTTGACTTCTTTAATACTAATCACTTCCCTCCACCTATCAAATTACTTTTTCCTCCTTTCCATATACAACCTAGAAATTCAGTGCTAGGGTTTCTTGATAGTACTAGTGGTTACTGTCACCCAGCAAGTGTGAGGACTTTTCTCTGTCTCACCCAATAATTTACTTTCATTGAATTTTTTGTTGTTGTTGTTCCACCTTACTATATCTAAAGCCTGTCTACTGGCTCTCAATGACTACACATATACTGCTGTACTTTCTCTCAGGACTCTTCAATTAAACAATAACAAAAAAAAATCATCATATGCACCAGAATATGTTTCTTAATTTGGGGTAACTTCCCATCATACTTCAATAACCAGGGGGTGATTATCATTACCCAAAAATGTAAAAATCATGAAAAATTCATCATAAGTAATGCCTCAAACAAGTTCCTTAAGAATGTACTTCATTTTAAAATATTGGCAAAAACAAAATGCAAAATTAATTGATATACAGGCACTCAAAGACATAGGATGTCAGAATCACAGACAGAAAAATAACTTCTCCAAACCAATAAGAAAACTGCTAACAGAAAATCTTGCTCCCAACCCATATATAACTCCAGCCAATGATTACAGCTGAAATTTCACTATTTGTTGAAACAAAGAATCTTCTTTGCTTTGGTTTTCAGTTTAGAATGTGTGAGAATGAGGAGACAAGAATGTCCTGGAGGGTAAAGAGCAGAAATAATCATACAAGTGGCTTTGACTCCCAAACCCATCCTGGAATAAGATGGGAGATAACACAGCAGGGTAGACACTGAGTATGGAATGTAGAGAATGAGGAAATAGATCATCAGTTTCATAGCACGGACATGAGCTTCAGTCTGGGGGTTCCAAAAGCCAGTGGAGTTTTTCTTCATCTTCTGTATATGTCTCCGTAGAGAATGTATTAACAACGAAGCAGAAGTCACATTAAGGATAAACTGGACCAATGAGCTCAAAAGCAAAGAGGCCACCAATGACAAGATGCCCTCATTGAGGTCAAATAAGGTGCCATTTCTCCCAGTCACAAATTCAGGAAAATGTGACATCTGTCTGAACACAACATACAGAAGAGTGGTGAAGGCAGAAATCAGCACACAGGCCAGCAGCAGTCTGGTGATCTTTGGGGAGAGATTCCGTTTCAGCAGGAGAAACACTGAGTGTTGGAAGTTAGTTATCTTCACACAGTACAAGCTGTTGAGCAAGGTCACAAACCAGAGACTGATAGAGTCTAAAAACCTCCAGCATAACAGACAAAGTGTGTAATAGGAGACTGACCTTTCAGCCTTTGAAGAGATGATGTACAAAATGCTCAGGATAAACAATGCCAGCATAAAAAATCTGGTGATGCCCAAGCTGAAGAGGATCTTATCAGAAGAGGAGATTCTGTGGCTTTTGACCCAAGTCCTGTAAATGACCACTGCAATGAACAGATTCATAATCATTCCTACAAAATTAAAACTAAGTGAGGCAATAACAGCAGAAAAATAAAATGCCTCAAGCATCTTTACTCATTGAGAATTCAGCAGTTATAGTACTGATGCTGAGGCAGGAGAAATACTGAAATGTGTAGGTAGATACCAGTATCCAAACAGGGAGATGTTTCCTTTTTTTTTCCCCCAGCTCAGCAAATGAGCCATTTGTAGTTTAATAGCCAACTGCTTTTACTGAGATGCAAATTTTCTAAGGATTGCATTACTATTTCTTCATTCCTATACTTTTTTCCTTAGGAACACCCAATTAAAACAAGCCTAGGTAGACCTGGAAGTCCTTTCCTCCAAGAGCAAGAAGGCCAGGGGTGGAATCAGAACAGACTTCAAGGTCTTCAAATCCAATCAGAGAGACCTAGTCCAGCATTGTTTCTGTCAGTGTTTCATACCATAGGTTTTCTTCATAGAAACCACAGATGATGGTGGAAATTCTAATGCCTCACTGCTACTCAGCACCTTCCAACCACATATCCATGGCTTACCTCAATTCAACTTCTCTCTCCCCTATAATCTGTGGATGCTGTAGCTATTTTCTCCAACTGTCATTCAAATTTTTCCAGTGCCACTCCTTTTTTATTGATTAAAAAAATAAATAAATGACAGTGGAATGCATTACAATTCTTATTACATGTATATAGCACAATTTTTCATTTCTCTGGTTGTATATAAAGTATGATGACACCAATTCATGTCTCATACATGTACTTTGGATGATGATGTCTATCATATTCCACCATCCTTGCTAAGCACCTGCCCCTCCCTTTCCCTCCCACCCCTCTGCCCTATCTAGAATTCATCTACCATGCTACCCCACTATTCCCCCTCCCTACCCCACTATGAGTCAGCCTCCTTATATCAGAGAAAACATTCAGGATTTGTGTTTTTTGGGATTGGCGTACTTCACTTAGCATTATCTTCTCCAATGACATCCATTTCCTGAAAATGCCATGATTTTATTCTCTTTTATTGCTGCTTTATCCCTTAACACATATAGTGATTTACTGTTGTCTAATAAATTAAGTTCAAGAATCTGATCCTCTTTAAGACAGTGTTTCTTTCTTTCTTTCTTTCTTTCTTTTTTTTTTTTTTTTTGGTACTGGGAATTGAACTCAGGTGCACTCAACCACTGAGCCACATCCCCAGCCCTATTTTGCATTTTATTTAGAGACAAGGTCTCACTGAGTTGCTTACAGCCTAAGTTGCTAAGGCTCTCTTTGAACTCAGGACCCTCAGCCTCCTGAGCCACTGAAATTATAGGCATGCACCACCACGCCCAGCAGAGACAATCTTTCTTATTCCCATCTTTCCATGATAATTATTTTGCATTCCCTTATTGCTACATATACAAATTACTGCCACTATCAATTGCTGTGTTCTTATTTTTGTGTAAGAAAAAAGTCAGGCTTTTCATTTGTTTCCTTTAAAAATCTGCATCTATACTTAGATCATATGTGGCTATCTCCCTGTATGCATTCAACTGACAATGAATGAGATATACAGTACAAATTGTAGTTTTTTGGATCAAACAACTATTTGCCTGATTACTTTGTCACTGCTTAGATATGAAAGGACAAATGATGTTATGGAGAACCACAGATGAGTACTGCAAGAGTATGGCATCTCTTATCTACTCTATAGTTTTTTGTTTGTTTGTTTGTTTGTTTTTATTTGAAACCACAGTGCAATCCAGGATGTGACCAAATATATCTTACCAAATTTGCATCAAGGTGAAGCACAAAGTCCTATTGCCAAACACAAATAGGAATGGACAAGCAGAAGGAGCCAAGATATGGTGTGACAGGAAGGCAATCCTATAAGAAATTCCCTGAGGTGGAGCCTAGGTGCTTGCAGAAGCTTTTTATACAAAATTAACAGGCACTAACAGAGATATACCCACATCAGCAAAACAGGTAAAACTAGTGAGTGAAGAAGCAAGGCCATGATTCAAGGGGAAATTATAGCATAGATCTCTACTTCATTACCCAAAATATATGACTGCATTAAAATAATTCAAATATAAATATAACATATTCAAATAACACACTGAAACAGAACAAATAATATAGCTTAAGATATAAGAAAACAATATTCCAAAAAAATGGGAAACCCGCTATTAGTTTTTAACAGACCCCATCCAGAGTGTGATAAATAAAATAGCTTTCTATAGGAGGAAATATTATAATAAAGATGTGATCAGGTTGACTAGTGTGATCAGTGAGTGAGAGGGTTCTGTCAGAAGGTATTTTTCAAAGGATCAGTATAGGAAAAGTGTTAGCAAAACTCTTTCATTGCACAAGATTTTGACTTTCGATTAAACTTGACATGTCTGTTTTCCTTGTCAATCTAATAAAGGTAAGATCATCAACTACAGTGTTTATACACACACCCCAAGTCTTCTGATTGGAAAATTACACCTTGGTTCGAAGGAACTATGTGTGAACAATAAATATCTTATGGAGACTACATACTTTGGGCCACCCTGAATGTAGTGACTCCTCATGTGCATGTCCCTTAACTGGATGCTGGAAGCCATGTCTGTGAAATTATTACAAAAGAAATTGGCTCCTTTAGGACATGAAGTTTCCATTCAGGACAGATCACACCTTCACCCTGATGTGGATCTCTCCTCTTTGCACCTTACTCTGCAGCCTAGACCAAGAACTTTGCAAAAGAGAAAGACCTGACATTGCTCTGTTGGTAAGAATAGGCTGATACACATGAACCTGCGAGTCTTGAAGTCTGACTGTTTACTAGAGCACTGGTGGGCACTGCAGTCATGGATACAGATCTTCTGCTTTTTAGACCTGTAGGGAAAGCTGGGGAAACAGTCAAAGCAAAAGGATGACTTAGCTCATTTTGTGATGACTCTGGAGATCTGAGATCAGTCCTGAACAACTAGAATTACAGTTTCAAATTTTTTTCAAAAAAGTACTACATGGAGCCAGGCACCCTAGGATGTGCCTGTAATCACTGATACTCCCGAGGCTGAGGAATAAGGATCGTGGAGTTCAAAGTTAGCCTCAGCAACTTAATGAGGCCTTAAGTCTTGCCAGATCCTATCTCAAGACAAAATATAAAAAGAAAGGGCTGGGGATCTGGCTCAATGGTGAAGTGCCCACCTAGGTTGATTCCCAAGGACCAAACAAAAAAAAAAGTACTACATGGAACTTAGAAGGAAGAAAGAAGGAATCCTCCACTTCATTGGGGGGGGGGGGCGGTTATTAAGTGCCAACTATCTCCAGCAATGCACCAGGCATCTTAAATGTTAGTTAATACTTAAAACAGTCCTAGGAGAAAGATATGGATATCCCTACTTATCAATGAGAAAAATGAAGAACACAGAAAGTAAATATCTACTTCATATATCAGACAATCAATGGCTAAGATGGAAGGTCTTTCCGAGACTAAGCTCTTTTATTTCTTTAGACTGACTCTCATTGATTCTTGCATGCAACAAACTGTTGTTAGTGAGGCACTGTTAGGTGCTAGAGAATCAGGGGAGAAATAGCAACCTACACATCCTGACTTCAGATAACATACACAATAATGGGAGGAGACACACAGAATATTAGAGATCAGTGCTTAGGGTGGTACAAGATGGAACATCAAAGAATGCAATGACAGTGTTCAGGAGGCACATTTAATCCAGACTTGGGAGAGGGGGGTCAGGAGACATGTAAATTAAGGATGAAAAGAGATGTTATCCAAGCAAGAACACAGGATGGTAGGGAGAAGGATGACAGAGAACCCTACATACAGACTTAGAGATGACAAAAAGTGCAACAGGTTAAGGAAATAGAAGAGTACAGAGGTTCAAAGAGAGGAAGAGAAGTGGTCAGAGATGAAAGTGGAAACATGTATCACTCAGAAGCTATGCTATAGTGCCGCAGTCTGGCTGGGCACAAAATCACGAGCCACTCAAGCAGGAACAAACTTTATTTCCAAAACTCCCACGAGGCCTTCTCCCGGGACACACTACACCAACAGGAAATCCCTCCTCTGGAATTCCCTCCTACCGCACTTCCCCAACCAATGGGAACTCTCCAGAGTCCCAGGAGAGCTCCAAAGTAGCAGGCCGAGGGGGACAGCAGGGGTCTAATCTCTAATTGAATGCACATCTTAACATAATCATTATCATCTCAATGGCTTGCTGGCGTCACCTATCAACCAAAAATGCCATGCATCATTCCTACTTGGCTATGGTTCTCAGCACTATAGCAGTCACAGATTTGGGGAATAATTAGTATATATTAGTATAGTAATAATAAATAGTATATATTAGTATAGTAATGTGATCAGAGGCATGCAAACATTCTGGGAAAACATACAGAGTATGTGTTTGACCTCATCTTTGAGAGTCAGAGAAACTGTCTTGGAGGAATAAAGATGTGAAGAAGAGAAACTAGCTGATGAGAGAAAGAAAATTCTAAGCAAAGAGAACAGCTTATACAAAACTATAGCAACAAGAGATTATGGCATATTTGGGAGCTAGAAGCGGATGAAACTAAGAAGGAAAATAGGGGACAAATGACAAATGGCTTTATATTACAGGTCAAGGAATTTGGATTTACCCAGAGCAACGGAGAGTCACTATAAAGCTCAGGAAAAGAGCACTATAATGGTATTTTCATTGTATGAAAAACGAAACCCAAGTAATGTAGGAATGCTTTGCTGGAAGCAGGTGGAGTTGGAGACAGGAAACTAGTCAGAATCCTGTTGCAGTCACTCTGATGGGTTGAAAAAACTAGAAGTGGAGATGAGGTGACATTTGGAAGAAATGCTGTTAAATACCAAATGGATCTGACTGGTGATCAAATAGACACTGAAGTTGCCAAGGAGGGAAAATATGGGTTGGTTTCCAGAATATTCCCACAATCTCTCTCACACACATACACACACACAGAGAGAGAGAGAGAGAGATACACACACAAAGTCTTTTCCTGAATATTTGTGTGATCTGCATTAACAGTTTAAAAAAAGAGAGCTTATTTAAATAGGTGAGGATATTGACTCAGGTCTTCCAATAGCAGAGAATGAAAAAAGATTAAACATACATGATACTCAACATGGGAGGAAGTCGAGGGAGGAAAGTAGAATATTCAAACAATAATTAAGGTATGGCATCTGTGAAAACACACACACACACACACACACACACACACACACAAAGGAGGGTGGAAGAAACAATTGGGTAGAGGAGGAGTCCTAAACTGTAGCAGTTTCAAGAAAACTGATGGACAGTGAATAGGCGAGAATTGGCTGTGGAGGAGTCTCCTGTTTCAACAGAAGAGACCTGCATGGTACTCTGTCACACACTGGAAGAAACTCACAGGAAGCACAGCTTCACAGTGCCAAGTCTCAGCAGCTGGAGATATAAGCCAGTTATGATCTCCACAGCAGAGATCTGACTAGCATATTTTCATGACTGCCACAAAATGAAGTTAAGGATGAAGCTCACCTGTGAGGATCCTGATGGAAACTAGAAGGTCTCATGAGCTCTCTCATAAATTGATTTTGATTCCTGTGTTAAAGCTCCAAAATACACAAAAGAATAGATGTGTTTTGGAGGGGACATGGGCATTGGGTGTTGGGTAAACATATAACGGCAGCAGCACCCCAGAGAAAAACCCCAGCATGGCGTCTAATGACCCTCTTTCTCCTCTTTGTTTCTTTCACTGGCGCGAAACGTTCCCGCCGGCGGTGCCAATGTTCAAACCCTGCTGGTGGGAAGCCTTAGCCCCAATTAGAATTAACTTCTTGGGCTCCTGAACTGACATATGGGAGAGCTTGCCAATAAACGGGTGACCTGTTATCTACCTCAGCCCTGCGACCTCTCCTTAGACCTATATAAACACACAGCCTTTTGTAATAAAGTGGAAAACCTCTTTGGTAATCTGTGTCGTGTGGTGCGGCGTTTTCCAGTCTTACATTGGGAACCAACTCTAGCATGTAATTGGGCTTCAAATATAGATATAATTAATATTCCATAATTTGATTCGGGGTGTCTGGTCGTAGAAGAGAAAAGCCATGTCCTGGACCTTTGGCATAAAGGACCTAGATTTAAGAATTTCAAGGGATTTAGCAAAGAAAGCCAATTATTTGAAAGCAAAACAATACAAAACATAAAGATGTCATTTTCCAAGGTTTCTAAAAACTGGGCCTAAGGTATGTACTTCCTGGAACTCACTGAAGAACTTGCAGTTTAGGCATTTCCTCTGATGGAATTAGAAGACCAAGCCCTATCCAAAATAGCCAGACTTCCCATCGTTGTGCCTCTTGCAGTAGGCGACACTCCTTTCTTCATAAGCTTACCCATCAACCAGACCCAAGCCCCTACTCCTACCCCACCTTTGAGTAATGACAGTCCACACATGGCTCAAATCACAAAATACACTCTCATAGTTTCCAGGAGTCACCTCCAAATTTTTCTGAAAGAGGGAATTTGAAGTGGGATGGGGTAAGATGCCCTAAGGGAACTGAATGTTTTACCACACCAGACTCTCCTACGAATTCTGCACCACTATTCATAGTACTACAGTCAGTGAAATGAAAAGCAGTCAGTAAGCAAACAGCCAAGCCAAAACCTCTAGTGAGATGTTAAGTAAGAAAGGAAAATCCTAACACCTCAGCCCTTAATGCAGAATCAGGACCTCAGTATCAGCTAAAGAACAATAAGGCCAGAGCTAGGCAAGAAAGTTGTCAAAGTAACAAAAGTAGAAAGGAGCTCAGGAGAAGTTTTAGAATGGTTGAGGCTGAGTTAAAGAGCATGAGGTCAGAGCAGACAAAACAGATGCCCTCCAAGCAGGGCAGCATAGAATTCTACAATGAACTCCCCCATGCTGAAAATAAGCAGACTTTGTTTAATTACTGAATTATGGGGTTGAGGGAAATACCAGTTTTAGAATTCCTTTTATGTTACTGAATTATAAATTAATCTTATATCATTTTTAGTTTTTAGCAGTTACATCTTTCTAAATAGGGAACTGTGGGATGGGTCAGAGTTTGGAATTTTACTGGCAGCTTCAAGAAACAAGTATCAATTTAAAAGTCAACTATGCAGGGTGTTGAATACAGACCAGTGGCAAAGTACTTCACTTGCCTAATGTGCAAGGTCCTGGGTTAAGCCCCCAAAACTGCAAATAACAATATAATTAATAAAACATAAATAAAAACCAACTATACAGACAAAAAAAACCATTTTATTCCTGTATTTTTAGGAATAAATGTACATATCCAAGAGCAGCCCTAAGATTAATTTCTGGTTACACATGACTAAATGTCAAGTCATGTGATGATCCTTCATGCTAGGTCAAAATATACCATCTTTCACAAAACAACAATGTTTTTTCAGTGTTACTCCATGTAAAACTGTAATAATCATTCATGTGTTAACTCATTCATTCCTTCCATCAAACCCATCAAAAAATACTACTTCTATTTCCTTTGTACAAAGGAGGAAAGTAAACTAGAGGTTAAGAAATTTCCCCATGGTCATTCAGTTCTTAAGGGCAAGAGCCAGGAATTGAACCCAGTCTATCTTCCTTTCAGGCCCACATTCTTAGTCACAACACTCTACACTTGAAAGCCATATTAGTGCTAGAAATACACATTCAGAAATACTATATATCCTATCTGAATTTGCTCAAAAATGAGAGAATTTTACATGACATAAACAATATTCTCATTGACTTGCCAAAATTGATGAAAGGAGGTAAATCAATGTCTACATAAGCTGCATATATTAGAAGGGATAACACTCTGTAATTTGAAGAACAAATATTTATCTTGATATATATTTTTAAAAAAGAATAGGAAGTTATGAAGAATATATGGATGTAAGGAAGAAGGGAGGTAGGAAAGGACAGTGGGCAAGAGGGCAAATGGGCCAGCAGGGATACTTGGGTTTTTTCCATCCTCAAAAGTTAAAAGCTGCTGATAATTTTAATAAAATGATGATGAAGTGCAAGCATGGATTGGAAACTAGAATCCAAAACACCTGCTTTTCACCCGACTGCTTTCATCATCAAACCACAGGTTTAAGGAAAGTGCTACCTTATGAGAAGTACTGCTGCATTGGTCATTGTTAAACAGCCTTCATTAATCCAGCACTATATATAGTGAACTGTGAAAAATGCTGTTACTGTTGTCTTATGAAATTCTAGTGCCCTGCAAAGTTGATGTTATAGTCTACTTTTTAAGATGAGGAAAGAGACAGTCAAACAAGTAACTAAAGTAGCTTATCAAAGACCAAAAATCTTGATCTTTAAATTATAGAACAAGAAATCAAACAAACATCTATGGGACAGAAAAGTTATTGCTTTCTGCCAAGCATGGTGGTGCATGCCTGTAATTTCAACAGCTTTAGAGGCTGAGGCAGGTGGATTGCAAGTTTAAAGCCATCCTCAGCAACCTGGCCAGACCCTATCTCTAAATAAAAAGGACTAAGAATGTGCTCAGTAGTTAAGTGCCTCTATTTCAATTTTTTAAAAAGCCTACTACGCTATTTTATTCATATTAGTATTGAATTTAAGTTTAAACTAATATTCATAGTCATTAAAAGACAGCTCCATGTCTACATGGTTAATCTTCTTACCACACTGAAATTTCCCAAAGACGGTTTTCCCCTTCCCAAACTATCCTATGTATAGAAAACAAGTCTGCCTTTCACCCTTGGTACCAGGTAGAAGCAGGGGTGAAGAAGGCAGTGTCTCTCTTCTACAAAAAGTCAAAACTGGCACTGTGGTAGGGTCAGGAGGAGCCCTATAGTCTGGAGCCAGGCCAAAGGACTCCCAGGTTCCATCCTGCATCCTCTGCTAACTATGGGGAGAAGGGTCCCTTAGACCCAGGCTTCAGACGACCAGACTTACAAGGGAGTATTGCCATAAATGTCTGTTTCAGCTTGTTGTTCCCCAGAATGAGAACAAATGAGTGGCCAACAAGATAAAACATTGTAAATATTTCACCAATCATCTGAGCCACTTTAGCATCTGGTAGGAAATGAGTGGATGACAAAATTATAAAGGAAATAAAGTAAAGTAGGAAGAGAAGCAGGAAGGACAGGATGATCCTGGTAGCCCTCTCGTGGGCCTCAGTACTTGGATCTCTAGAACTGGTGCCATTTTGCTGCATCTGCCATGTGTGTCTCCGCAGAGAGAGAATGAGCAGAACATAGGCAGTCAGGGACACAGTTAAGGGAGGGACGTGCCACAGATTCCCAAGAATGTGGATCAGATGATATTCACTTCTCTTCTCTCTGAAGTGCTCAGTCACATTACCTGTGCTATCAATTCCACAGAGCACAGAATTGATCTTAAATTCATTGATCAGAGACATGGTACTGCAACATGACAAAAGCAGTGTACCCAACAGCATCCATACAACCACCCTGGAAACCCTCCACTTGAGCCAGAGGAATGCAGGGTGGGAGAACCTGGTGATTTTCAGGCAGTAGAGGACAACAAGGCAGGTGATAAGCCATGTGCTTAGGTGGTTTGTAAATGTCCAGAAAATATCAATAATTTGCATTACTGTTCCTGAATCATGCATTTTGTAAGAGAATGTTATCAAAACACCATCAATCAAGAAAATCCACAGCAGAACAATCCTGGAGAGGGCCAGGCTGGTGATGATGAAGTCAGATAAAGAGATTCTCTTGCTCCTGAACAAGCGTTTGCCATTGACCAAACCAATGAAACCATTCCCCAGATTTCCAAGAATGAACTGGGTGATCATCAGAACCAGAAACACCCCCTCAACGGCTCCCATCATTTCAGCAAGTAGGCAGCCCCGATCTTTGCTTTTCTGTGGATGTATGTAGTTTCCTTGCTGATTTCAAGTTTCTTTCTGAGAATCTATCCTGTCTACAGCTTGCTTCACTGTACCTGTCTGTGGTCTCTGCCCAAGTTGTCTGCCATTCAGCACAGTTGACTGAGTCCTCTCTGGCTGTCAGGTTGCTCTGCTCTCTTCACACATGACATGCACTGTCACTTCAATCTATGAACCTAAACTCAGCAGCTCTTTGCTGAAATGCAAATAGAGTAGTGTCCAGTGTCACCCAGAAGGAAGACATCCGGGTCACAAAGAATATGGAGAAAGTGGACTCAGTTTCAAAGGGCACAGGGATGGGAGCCACCCAGCACAGAAAGCATCAAGGAAGCCAAAAGAATCACTCAGAAGCACGAAAAGCCTCGGTTCCTATGAGGAGGACTCAGAGGCATACAAACAGAAGGCAAACATCAGAATTCTACCACAAAGCACTATCCATCATAAAATAATAAACAAAAAAAATGAGTAAAATAATATGCTAGTCTATATCTTTCAATATGCTTGTGTCTCACAAAATTGATTTTAAAACCCACTAATAAGTTGTGATCAAGACTATTTGGAAACAACGTCTGATGGATGGAGAAGGAATCAATGCCATCAAAACACAAAGCAGACTGCTGCAGTCTGGCTGGGCAAAATTCAGGATCCACTTGTCAAGCAGAAATGAACTTTATTTTTAGAACACACACACACACACAAGAGCTCTTCAGGAATTCCCTCAGAGCCCAACTGCCACCACCAGCTCCTCTGGCCATACTCTCAACCCCACACTCATCCCCCTCTTGAAGCCGATTGGCTGGGTCTCATGGGCGGAGCCAAAAGAGTCCCCCAATAAGCAGCTCCGTGGTCTGAAAGGGCGGGGAAACAGCCCAATGAGCATCACCGGAGAGGAGCCAATCAGCTGGCAGCTGGAAGTTTGCTGGGGCCGCTGTGAGCCAATCAGAGCTGGAAGTTTGCTGGGGCCCCTTCCGCTGTGGCTCTCAACACAGAGAGGGCATGGACATTATGCACTGAGAGACACTTTTAAGTCTCCTCAAAAAGATGTCACAGAGTAGCAGATGATAAATCTCAATGAGATATAGTCTGATCTGAACAGATGCCAAGGAATCCCTCAACTGAGCGAGGCAAACCTCAGCAATATTGGCACCATGTTGTATAAAATACACCTCAAGAGCACTGGAGAGCACTCAGACATAAACACAGCTCACATTCATCTCCTTTTGCTTTCTCAGGCCAATAGGAGAACCTGGCCCACATGCTTCCTGACCTCTGTGCAGTGGAATCACAATAAGGTCAGAATCCCTTGTTTCTGGAGTCTAATAACTAGACCTTACTCCAGTGACAGGGATTATCCTACAACCTGCCCTTGTCCCTGTTCAGTTTTCTCATACTCTAGGTTCTATAGATTGAGATTTTTTTCTTATCTTACAATCTCTTTCACATTACATGAGAACAAATAAATAATAACACTCCTCTAGTCACATTGGAATTATTCAATGAGGACAAAGCTCAGAATACACAGCATGTTCAAATACATGTCACATAACATTTCATGTGTGATCATACTTTTTACTAATTTCACCCCTTCCACCTCAAAACCATCACATCCGAAACAGCTTCTCAGTTGATTCCCACTTTAAAAGAATTAACCTTTTCTTCCTTATTCTTCCCGTTTCAGCAAACGTTAACATTATCCAGTTCCTTAAATCAGGCACCATCTAAGAATTAACTTGATTTTTCCCTTTCCTCTTACCCTGTATCCACCCATCAATGACTTACATTTTAATTATAAAATATGCCTTGGATATTCCATTTCTATAACCTCCTTCCTACTCCAAGATGTCATCATCTCTCATCTGTACTACTTGATGCCCTACCAACATTTCTCCCCATTTCTTGTCTTCCCCCATAATATATTCCCCACTTAGCTACAAGAGTGGTCTTCTCAAAATGTAAATCTGATTGATCATTTTGTTTTGCTAGTTAACATTTCAATCACTTTCCACTACCATTACAATAAAATATATACTCCTTACTTTGCATTGTATACTAATTTCCTCTGGGTATCCTTTCATGCACCAGTTCAAGGCAAATTTTACAGTATCACATGGTTTGTGTTAAAGAACAGGCTGCATTAAATGGAACCCTGCATCATCAATAGAAGTAAGACATAGTTCCTTCTTGTCCTCTTATTACACACAGGGGTCAGGGCACTGTATGGTTAGCAGGGACCTTCTGTGGGCTGATGGAGATACCCCATCTCCCCCTGTGTCGTCCTTTCTTGAAGGAAAAATGTAAAAGGAACCACATCAGGAGGCAAATAATTTGCTTATTGTCAGAAAATCTGGACGTGAGAATTCCCATGCACTATTCAGATAGAAGGAATAGTGATGATCATCATTTATTCACTAACATAACAGACTACCTGGGCTAGAAAATAATAAACATACAGGGTATATAATAGTGCTATACAAAATAAACATCCATAATTCCACCATATACTTCTTCCTCTCCTGCCCTTAATTGTTTTCCCCAAGTTTCCAGGATAACTCATCTTGAATGTTATCATTCCCTTTTACTTTTGAAGTTTCATCACATGTACCTAACAATAAACAGTTGACTTATTTGATACTAATCTTTATTACACAAAGATCTTCTACAATCTTCTCATGTTGTCTCACTTCATGTATATCTAAAAGCTATTCCTATTAGTATGTTAACTATAATTATTTTATACAGCTGCACAATATTCCACTACATCAGTATTTATTCTTGGTGAACCTTTAGGTTGTTGTCAGTTTTTTACTACTATGTACATTGCTGCTATGAGCACCCTTGGATGTTTTTCATGGGATATATTCAGCAAGCATTTCCTACAGGGTATATGCCCTAAAGGTAGAATAATTATGTGAAATTTCAACAATGACAAGACATTTTCCCAAATGGGAATGCCAGTTCACACTGCCCCTCCTGTGCATGTTTCCACTGATCTACAGCATCCTCCTTCACCCTTAGCAAATGTTGACATTTGCCAATCTAGAAGGCTTAACATGAAATCTATTTGTGGCTTTTGTTTTCCATTTCTTTAATTATCAAAGTGAACCTCTTTTACATATATTAAGTCATTTGTATTTCCTTCTGTGTCTTTGCTCATTTTTTCCATTGAGATTTTTCCCATTACTTTGTAGGCTTTTATGTGTTTTAAATAATTATATTTCAGTTATATGATTGCAAGTATCTTCTCAGCTTGTGACTTATCTTTTTGCTTAATGGTGACTTATGATAAACAAAAGCTACATTTAAGTCAGATTTATCACTTTAAAAAAAATCCATATACCCAAATCATAAAGACATTGTCCCTTACATTTTTTTCAACTTTAAATTTTATGTTTTACAAACAAGTTCAAATAGCCAGATATATTTTTGCATACAGTATACAGACTTGATTTCTTTTTTTTTTTTCTTTTTTGGAATGGATGACAAATTTCCTCAAATTTATTGAATATACTTTAGCCACTGATTTATAATCCCACTTTCTTCAGCTATTATTTCTACATAAGCATAGTCTGTTTGTGGACTAGTCCGTACTACTTTGGGATTTGTTTATTTCTGTATCAATAGTATACCATATTAGGTTTAAAAAAAAAATACTTTCCAACTGAGCGAGCATCTACTCCATTTCTCATTCTTCTTCATGAGTATGTTGTTTGGTGAACATATATTTAGAAATAATTTGTAAAGTTCCTTCAAACTCCTGAATTCTTCTATTAATGTAATTCAATAAATTTCTATAATGTTCACCATAGAGATCTTGTACTGTAGACTCCTTGCAAGTTCTGGTGCTTTTAAATGGCACCTTTTTAAAAATTACAAAATGGTGGCATTTGTTGACATAAAAATTACATTTTCATTGTTTATAGCTGGCACCTGAATACTTATTTCCAGCACCTCTTAATATCTACATTCATATATAACCATATTCAATATAATCAAAGCACTTGTGAATTCTTTCTAATATTAACACTTTTCCCTTTTCCTCTTTCAACAGCACTTGCTAGAACCTAGGTAGAGGTAATTTGTTAAAAGATGTGGTAGAAGACATGCCTATCTTGTTTTAAAAAAAATTAAAGAATGTTTGAGGCATGTTTTGCACATTACCTTTATTTCCAAATCATAATGCAAAGACTGACACCTATCATCACAGAACACCATTTTCTATTGCTCACTTCAGTTCCTATTTTAAATTTGTCATTTGGGAGTTTTCCCTTTTCTGCAAGCCCAATGCTATGAACTGCACTAGGTCACTGTCAAACTCCCCAATTTGCATGCTGAAGTTCTAACCCCCAACATAAACCTCTACCTTGTGTTTGGAGATGAAGCCCCTAAGAAGGTAAAATTAAATGAGGTTTAAAAAAAAAAAAAAAAGTGGGGCCCTAAACCTCACAGGCACACAAGAGTTCATGTGAGTGCACAGCTAGATGACAGACATCCACAAGCCAGGAAGCTTCACCAGAAATTGCTGGCAGTATCATGCTGCCACTCCAACCTCAAATTTTCAGCCTCCAAAACTTGAGAAAATAAATCGTGGTTTAAACCCAGTCTATGGTGTTTTTATATGGCAGACTGTGCAGACTAATACACATAATGATGCAATAATAAGTATTTTGTACTTTGGATCTGGTTAGTTTGCAGTGAGAAGTCTCGGTACTCTCCCGGGAGTGTAAGGACAGTACTTCTATTCTTAATATAAGTGCTTCTTTATTTAATGGGGAGTTATTGATTAGGGGTCCTCATTAGGGAGTACACACAAAATGAAACTGTATGACAAAAAAGTAAGATGTTATTAACTCTTTCTAAGGCTAACTGCTAAGGTTCTGTGTACTTTATATGCCCCAGTGTCCTCCCCAAATTTATGAGATGTAGGATAAATATCTAAAGGATTATGTGATCAGAGATGAAATTTTACTTCTATTTTCAGTGGAAGGTGATATAACAGAAAGAAAGGATAAGAGTAAAGGTAAAAATGTATAAATTAATAAGGATTAGGTTTAACTGCACACAAATAAGTGGCTGAAACAAGGTATAGGTTTATTTGCTTCTTCCAAAGAAGTCCAGAGGTAGACTGTGCAGTACTGGTCACATGGCTTCAGGAGATCACAGATCCCAGCTTCTTCTATCTTCCATCCTGAAGACTGTTGTATATTCAGGATGTCTGCTACAGATTTAGGCATCACATCCGCATTTGAGATAAGAACGATAAAGTCAGGGGATAAGGATCTGGAGAAACACAAAGTATGAGTCTCCAAATAGCATTACTTCATATAAGAATTTTCCAGGAAGCTCCAAGAAATGACTTCTGTATATAGTCACTTGGCAAACCCTAACTACCAAGAAAAGGAATGTAGTACTTAGGGTGAGCACAATGACATAACTAACAAAATACTGGTTCTGTAAATATAAAAGACACAATGGAGACTGAGTAGTGTGTTCATTTTGTTTATTGTTTATATTCTAGGAAGCTTGGACATTTTGGAGCCTTGTAGACCCAGAGAGGGGCTGTTCCTTCCAGGATTAGTTATTTCCTAGAATTAGTGAAAACACATCTTTGATATGCAAAAAAAAAAAAAGAACAATTCTAAATCCACACCCTCTACTGTGTTTTATCAGCCTCTCCCTTGTTCACCCTAGAGCCAAGTATCTGACAACTAGGGATCATACCTACAGCTCAAAGTTTGTTGAAATTATTCAAACTACCTAATCCTAAACTTGCTCCGCTAGCCTTCTGTGCTTTACCTGTTCCTTCCCCATGAAAAACACGACAGTGCTTTGCCCTTTTCCTTTATGCCTCCCTATCCAACCCTGGTGCTTCCTCAAGTGAGCTCTGCATCACACTGTATGCCCCTCCTCTTAGGAACTGTAAGAAAAAACTTATTTCAAAAGCAGTTGTCTCCCTATCATATTATCGTTATGTAATTAAAACAAATTCTAGATAAACAAGCAACTAGAAATCTTTTCTACAACAGAAATCTGGAATCCTGAAAATATTTGAAACTTATCTCACAAAACCTGTTAACAATGTTTCAACAGAAGTCAAAAACAAACCCTGTTCTCTTCCAAGTTCAATTAATGTAATCAACACCCTAACAATATCTGCTACAAACTTTACAATTAAACTATGTTCAAAACTCAACTCAATATCTTTCCCCCTCTCAAATCTGCTACCACATCCCTGTTCCATAAACTCAGAAGTACCACTATCCACACATGTATTTACCCAAGAGGAACCTCAAAATCATCCTTTATTGCTTTTTCTCTTACTAGATCCTATATGTAAGAGAAAAAGCTATAAGTTATTCTCCTTAGTATTTCTAACTCAGAAACTGGCACAGAACTAGAAAACAAACTAATAATTTGTTGAATCAAACCAAATCCCAGATGTCCCTCAAGTTGTCTCTCATCCCCACTCCACTCATCTCTCTAAGCTTACTGTAGGAACTTCCTAACTGCCTCCAGGCTGTCCCCCTTCTAATGCATCCCCATGTTTTTGTTGTTCTCTTTGTAAAGCATAATTCTGATGAGATGTCCCTATTTGCAAACCATCTATGGCTCCCCTTTGCCAAAGTTCTCTGCAATCTTCCAAGACCCTTTACAATCTAGCCTGAACCCACCTTTTTTCATCTTTCAATGCCTCAAAAACTTTTAAGTTTCTGGATCTCTGATCATGCTATTTCTTCTACAAAAGACTAGCCTATCTTCTCCTGTGCTTCTCCTCACACACTTAGCTGCAAACGTTTCTGCTTATCCTCTTTCCCACCCTCATCATCCTAAATTCTGAGTTCCCTTCATCACTGGAGTCTTGTTACTTTCATCCAGGTCCTTTAGATGAGTATGCCCTAAAGCAAGTGTTCAACTGACTTTGGAGTTTAGAAAGATAACTAGATTAATTGTAAATAATCTTGGGAAATGAAACACAACCAAAAACATTATCAATGTAGAGGAAGTACTCAGTAATCCATGGAAGTTAATAACAAAAAAAAAATTACAATGAACTATTCTAAAGTTTACAAACTCTCATAAATATCACATGAGATTTGGTAAGATGGGCACAGTGACAAAAAGAATGATGTGCCTTATTTAAAATAACTATAATTGCCAGGTGTGGTGGTGCATACCTGAAATCCCAGAGACCCAGGAGGCTGCAGTAGGATAATCACAAGTTCAAAGCCAGCCTGAACAACTCAGCAAGGCCCTAAGCAACTTAGCAAGACCCTGTTTCAAAGTAAAAAGGATTGGAGATATGGCTCAGTGGTTACTCAAACCTAGGTTCAATCCACAGTACCAAAAAAATAAATAACTACAATAATTACAGTCAACACATACTGAGGACTTGTTGCAGGTCTTATGTATTAAAGAAGTTACAGGTACTGCAGTATTTACTGTGCTCCTGACAGCAGGACTATAAGATAGGTACTATTATCCCCGTTTTACTTGCAAGAAAACAAACAACAATCTAACCAGCTGGTGAATGGAAAAGCAGGGATTCAAATCTAAGCTGTGTGACTGTAGAGCCTTAACTCTGAACTATTATTATTATTAGAAACCACATTTATTTTTCCTAACAGGACACAGAAAGTAAATAATGTCAACATAGGCACCTGTGTGGTAAAACAGAGCCTGAGCTCCAAAACACAGCAGAGAGCAAATGGACAAAGAATAAGAAAATAAAGAGATGCTTCATTATTGTGACTACATAATACCAACAACCTAAAAAGCTATATGCTATTCTAGCATGTGGGACTGTGGGGCTGGCACAGAAGCAAATTATAGTAATGCCTGCCAAATATGCCAAAACTCTCATTCTCTAAAGAGTAAACTTGAAAAATCCCTGAACAATATTCTTGACAATTAAAACTCTCAATTAGGAAACAATGAAAGAAACAAACTGAGGTTACTCTAATCAGGAAAGAAACACTGCTCAATACAAGGAAAGCAAAAGGAATATGCTAAGATGCCATGGTAGAGATATTAACTGTGACATAGGATCATCAGACCAAGACTCAGAAAGACTAAGGTTTAAGTATTTCTCCTTTACTTGAAACTCTTCTCCCAACCAAAAACTATTATTTATTCGACTCTTGGTATGATTCCAACATACCCTGCACAGGGTATTCTTCAGGTTAGCAGTGGAAGAATGTGGGTATTAAGGCCAGTGAAGCCTATCAGTGTAAACCGAAGCAGACAGTGCCAAAAGTCAAATGCAAACGTCACATACCTGAGCTGAAATTCCAGGTATGCATAAGATACATGGCTTTGACAAGTTACTTAACCTGCCTTTTACTTTCACCTGTAAAATGGAGATAACGGTACTTTCTTCTTAGGATAATAGTTAAATGGGACAATGATAAAAAGTAGTGTCTAACACATAATAAGCACTTAAGAAATGTCAGCCATTAATATGATTATTGTTACCTCTTAAGAGATTTCCCTATAACTCATTCTCATTAACCCTGGGGATTACTGCTTATTTTCTTTTCTTTTTTTTCAAATATTTTATTTTTAGTTGTAGATGGACACAATACCTTTATTTTATTTTTATGTGATGCTGAGGATCAAACCCAAGGCCTTGCAAGTGCTAGAAGAGCACTCTACAGCAAGCCACAACTCCAGCCCCAACTGCTTATTTTCTACAATGATTTTCTTCCTACTACCTCCCCCAATCTTCACAGTATATAATGCAAACCATAAAAGAAAATAAATAAAGTGATCCTGCCTTCATTTTCACGTTAATATTTCATTACAACTGAGCAACAAACATGCAAAGTTGCTGCTGCGCTGGGTTGAGGCAGATTGGGGCAAAAGGGTAATTTGAATAAAATAACCCTGCCTTCAAGAATTATATGATCTCTTTTGGAAACAAAAGCAAACACCTATTAATTTTTTCCTGAGCTGTAAAGGATAAACTGTAACCCATTTAGCAATATGTAATACCACAAAAGCCACAGAAAAAAATGTGTTTGATGTTTCTGAACATTAATCACATAACAATTTTTTGAGAAATGATGACTCAAAAGAATTGTACTGGCAGTAAATATGGATTTCATACGTGCTGGTCTTTAAAATCATCCTTTTGGGTTGCACACACACTATTAAAAGGTGGATAAAGTAAAGGAGCATAAGATGCTAAAGTACAGATGACTGGGAAAGTATATGGAAGTTTTTCTTGTTCATTCCAGTATATGAAGCAGTACTGGTAAGTACAATAAGCCTGGTTTCGAAATAATGGCAAGATGTTTTCCCCAAAATGAAAATATTTTTATTACTACTATTATAAAAGTAATATATGCTTATGTTGTAATACATACACACACAAGCATATATAATAAGAAAAACCACACTTATAAAATCCCTATCCAGAAGTAATCAAAACATTTCAATATTTCTCCTTCCAAAATTTTTAAAGCTTATACTCAGTTATAACTTTTCAAATATGGGATAACATCACACATGTTGCTTGGTACTTTTTCTCCCACTTTTTGACATATTATGCTCATCTTTCCATTTAACATGGAATCCCCAAATGAAAATCATAGGGCAATTTTCTGCAGGTTGGGCCTTCACACCATGAAAAAGGGAATTAAAAAACCTGAAGTTGGGCTAGAAGACCCCTACAGTCTGTAAGAGCTTTAGGAAGTTTCTCAGCAGATGGGGAAGGCAGAGGTTATGATCCAGTCTATCTGATTAGGGACAACTGGATCTAGCAGAATCAATATGCAGGAAGGGGACTCAACCTGACTGAAAATTGATTCAGCCTAATGGTTTTTCAGGGACAGAAGGGTAAGAGGCAATTTCCAGCAGAAGAGTTTGGAGAAGATCTCCTCAGCTCACTGAGATGATCCTGAAGGATGCACTATTATGCCACTGAATCCTAGAATCAGAAATGCTCTGGGTTAGTAATTAGGCTCTTTTGTTCATTATGTGATTTTCTCAGAGCACAGATTTATCATTTTGTTTAAATAGACATGCTAATCTGCCTAACTTCTTACATTGAAAAAATATAAAATTGGCTTTGCTGAGAGAAGACAAAGCATTGCTCAAAGGATAATTTTTATCTACTTTCAATGCTGCTTAAGGAACATAGTAGCAAAAAGGAATGATGATTATATTACCACACAGATCAATGTGTGAGCTTAGACATCAGAGTTAATACTGTGATTAGTGGTTTCAGCTGCAGAAAGAAAGACAGCTGATAGGAGGAAATAGTAACCTTCTACTGTCCTGGGCAAGGCTAGGATAAAGCTAAGGAAACTCCCTTAAAGCTAAGGAAAGGATAAGCAAGGATAAGATAAAGCTAAGGAAACTTCTGAGGGAACTTCCCCCTCACAAGTTCAGGTCAGGAGGTTAGCTCAATGGTAAAGCACTTGCCAATAGCAGATGCAAAGTGCTGGGTTCAATCCCAGAATCTAATAAAAAATAAATAAAAAAGGACCCTCACCCCACCCCCTGAAATATCAAAATCTCTAGAAGAGATTTTGAAAAGAATACCAAAGTGGGGCTTGGAAACAGAGAATAATGAAACCAGAGCATCTAGAGATAAACTACTTCAATTCAAGTTATATTCAGGGCTCTACTGCTGGTAAACTATATCTCATAAATGTTACAACTAAACTGCCCTAAAGCAAGAGATGTGAAGAAGATAGGTTATTCTTGAAATAGTTTTAGGTTAGACACTAACCACTGTTCAGCAAACACCTTCAAATTGAACTAAAGGTCAATATCCCACTGGGATCATTCATCTGTCAACATTTATTGAGTGGCTCTTCTGAGCTACATACTGGTTAAAGTAGAGGTACACAGAGAAGATTCAGCACTTGCTTTCAAATGTGTAGAGCAAATAGGTGAGAAAGTCGACATTTACAACTATGGGATAAATGTCTAACATACAGAAATGCTCAATATATGCTGAGTGGCTGAACAGTATACTGTGATAGAAATGTGCCCCAAAGCAGAAGGCCTTCCAAAGGATATATTAATCCTTTTGTTATAACACAGGTAAATGAACCTCAAAGTTCACTATTTTGAAACTACTCATAAAAGAATAAACAACCAGTACACACAAAAATTGACAGGAGCTACTGATGTTTATGCTACAAAAAGGGGAGAGGCAGCGACAGGAAAAATATTACCACTCATTTATACAAAAGAGCACTTTAATTCTTGTCCTTAGAAACTATAAAGACTACACATGATTCAGAAAGGGAACTGTACCAAACAATGGTCAAAGAAGAATCATCCATTTTATGCCTTTTCTCTTGTCTGGTCACTCAGAAATATAATGTTATCTGTAAAGAAGCCAAAAGACAAATATTAATTTCAGAACTCTTTTCCATTTCACTTAATAATTCCTCTCTAACATATACATACTTTAGTGCTATAATAAGTTTTCCAAATGTTAAATAACTTTTGCTGCATTCATGAAAAGTTAACTAAATAGGCATAAATAGAGCTAAAAATTGGGCTTCCCAGGCAGTTTGTTCAACAATTCGCCTTGTTAGAAAAGCTGAGGTATCTGTTTTTCCTGAAGACAGAAGATAAAATCATCCCAACAAAAACTTTCTATAAAAAAACTGGTCACAAGTTTGAATGTCTGCTGTGTTCAACAGAGGCCATGACACCAGACAGCACATCCTCACAAAGAAAAGGACCAATGCACATCATTTCATATGCTAGGTATGAAGAAAGGAAAAGGTTCCCATGTGGCCTTGTTAGTGTTGCAGATATGTTTTTAAGTAAGTTCAAAAACTCACAGAAAAATTTTGTTCTTAATTTTAAGACAGAATGATTTTATATACCCATTTGGGGGAAAGCTTTACAATAATTACTATAGAAATAAGCATTTTTATCTGAAAATATCAGACATTACTCTGCAATGCTATTCCACAGGGAGTTAGCTAAGGGCAAACAAGGGAAAATAGATAAGCATTATCTCCTGCATAACTCCAAAAATTTCAGATTCCTATAACTATAAAATTATCCACAAAGTAGACATTATACAATGACCTATATTTACAATATCTGTTCATGATTTCATAACTGCAGTCTTTCCAAAATAGAATACTTAGGTATAGAATGGTAAGTCAAGAAAGAGATTATAAGAACTGAAATCACTATAAAAAGCCAACAGTGCCATCCACTGGTGGCTATTTTTAAGTTCCGGTATGATTCCTAAGAAAAAAAAAATATGGCCTATAAAAGAGGTCGACCAAATTAAACTGTTTTCTTAAATTCAAACAGAAATGAAGTTCTATTCATATTTACTATCAGTCATCAACATATAGTTAACTGATCATGCTAATGACAACTGATGACAAGAAAAAAATCAAAAGATAATCTGAAATGCTTCTATTTTGCTGGTTCATAACACCCAAGAGTTTGAACAATCTAAAGTTTACTCACAAATTTAGTTTATCATAAAAAATAAAAGAGGATAGGAAAATACCTATGCTGGTTTTCAAAGTCAATTTACTTTCCAATAAACTTACTAGTAAGTAAATATAATTATTATTTATAACAAATTATAATATCAACATGTTGTTAAGACATGAACTCTAGAGCAAAGAGAAAGAGGAAGACAAAAGGAAATCTGTCATTAAACAAAGAATTAAGACATATAGGCAAGCTCTCTACCACTGAGCCACAACCCCAGCCCATAGTCAAGCTTTTAAAGGAGAAAAAAACGTTATTATCACAAGGTTCTTACCAGCTATGATTGTTGTTGCTTGTCGCCTCACATTATTTTTATCCATGTATTCACCATAGTCTATTTTTCCTTCCACATAAATTCGAGACCTGTTATAAATAATTCACAGTTTTTATTCTGGAAACTCTAACATGCTTTACAAAGAGTCAGATCAGGAGTGGTAATGAATACACACTAAGAATTAAATCTGTAATTACACATAATTCCATTTTTTCTATCACTTTTTAAAGTTCAAAATTAAGAGTACAGAAACATAAAGTATAGACAGACTTGATATGTAAAAAACAATGTTTTCATCCTTTAGCTATTTTCTTTATAGGAGTTTTTGGAAAAAAAAATTAAATCTTAAGACAAAATTAAAAGAAAAAAAGAGGTAGCCTTAAGATTATAAAGACATAAGACCAATTTAGGGGCATCTATTAATCTCTAGGACTGATTTCCAAAATGTGATTTTACTTAACCTCTGGGTTTAGACTTCCTAACAGATATGCTGATTTTAACTCATTTATCAATTCTCTTCTATAGTGAAATTGATGACTTTACTTCTAAGGAGCTTAGATTATTAAAACTCAAAATTGAGGTTTTCAGTTTGGCATATCACTCAGAGTCAATTACTAAGACAATTTCTACACTATATATATATAGAAGACTGAGCTAGATGACAATCATAACCGTGATTTTAAAAGGCAGAAAATTACTATGACAGCACCAGTTCTCAGAGTCCACCATCACCAGAAAAGTGAAGCAAAATATAGAAAGAAGACAAAACAAGTGAAATGACTGGATATCAAAGAAAACATACACACACGCAGATTCATGAATCAGTAGGTAAAATTGTATGTTGACATTTTCCTTGAAATATCCTCTTACATATTTGTATGTGTACACGTGCACACACAAGAAGGACAACGGAGATACATATGAAGAAAAGGTATGCTGTTATTGACAAAATTTCTAATCATTGCTGAAATTATTTCTATTAAATGTTTTATTTCTACAAAACAAGTACATTTCTAAACAACATAACTATTAATGTAACTGCTGTTAAACACATCCATTTGTCCTGAGAATTTGGAAAAGACATTTTTATGATAATTAATCTAAGCATTACAAAGGGAACTACTAAATCTATAGAAAATTACAAAATATAAAATAAATACTGAGAATAACAACTCAGTGTCAGGCTTCAGACATTCCAGATCCTCTGCTAGGAATGTCATGTGAATGCGAAGAAGAAAAGACACTACCTATCTCCAGGATCCCTGATCACAGAGGCACAGGACCTGTTGCAGTTGTTCAAAAAGCACATGCTGCAGTGGCAGTTAAGGCACTGGTCTTATTTCCTGCCCCAATCTACTGCTATTTAGGGCATACATAAGGTATGTATGTATTTTTACATACATACCTTATGTATGCCCTAAAATATAAGTTCTTAGAAGACTAAAGATTTTACATGCCTTTGAATGAGTCACACACATAGCTACATTCCACACATATAGTATTAAGAAATGTACAGTACTTCTTAATATAAGACCTCAAGAACAAAGGAGTTGTTACATGTTCCTTGCCATGACAACACTTGTTATTATTGGTTCTTTAACTCATTTAATCCAAAAGACCCTTCCTTTTGTAACTTACCCCTTTTTCACATACTGATATGCTACATCTCTAAGGCCTGGCCGAAATACTGATATTCTATGCCATGTTGTCTTTTGACTGATGTCACCTAAATCACAAGAAAAGGAAATTTTTACAATGCTAGCAGACAAAACAAATGCCAGTGGACAACATGCCCAGGAAAATCAAACTCACAACTTTTTAAAAGAACAACAGAATGAGAAAAGATAAACCTTGTCTGAAAGTAGCTTATCTCTATTTAAGATAACTGGCAATAAATAATTTCTACTTATTGATGATAAAATTAAAACCCCAGGCTTTTATACTTACCCATTTGATATTCTTCGCTCTCCCCTGATCGCCACATCTCATTTGTTGCTAGAGAAAATATTGTTACTGGATTTTTCCCTTCTGCCTGTCTCAGGACCGGGTCCTGACCTACTCGCCCAAGTAACTGCACACGATTCAGAGCTGAAAAAGGAAATAAAATAAGACTGAAAAAACTGCTGTACCCACCTCAAAATCTGTACCTTGAAGTGCTAAGTCCCAATGTGATTGATTTGGTTTAGATAAGGTGATGAAGGGAGCCTCCATGATGGGATTTATGCCCTTATAAGAGGAAAAGACCAGAGTTGCTCACTTTACCATGTGAAAACAGTAAGGAAGCTAACACATCTGCAAGCCAGGAATAAGGCCCTCACCAAGGGGCCAGTAAGGCCCCAACCATACTGGCACCCTGATCTTGGACTTCTAGTCTCCAGAACTGTGAAAAATAAATGCCTATTGTTTAATCCACCCACTCTGTGATAATTCATTATGTCAGCTGAAGTTGACATTTAAAGAAATCTAAACACCTCAGATTGAGAGAATTATCTAGAAAAGGAACAGTTAAAAATATCATTTCAACTTTAAACTCTGAATTAAGTAAAACCTAAATACTAGCAGTCAACATACTAAGTTAAAGGGACCAATAAAGGAAGATTGGCAGCGGGGGAAAGGGATTGCAAAAAAGAAAAAAACAGAAAGAAGCCCCACAAAAAAAAAAATTCAAATTCTTTATCTTATGTATAGTACCTTTTTTAAAAGAACTGTCTGTGGAACTAAAACAAATCTGAAATTTAAAAACCTTTATTAAAAAAAAGGAATATTTCTGTGAAAAAGTATCTTTCACAATTTAAAATAACCTTAGAAGACACAGACAACCAAATATGAGAAATCGTCCAGCAGGACAGTGATAACAAGAGTGAGTAGTAATCTGTGTATGGGGTGAAGGTGGGAGTTCATAACCCACTTGAATCAAAGTGTGGAATATGATATGTCAAGAAATTTGTAATGTTTTGAACAACCCACAATAAAAAATTTAAAAAAAAAAAAAAAAAAAAAGAGTGAGTAGTATCTGGCTGATAAGGAGGGCCCTGCCAGGTGCGGTGGTGTTTGCATGTAATCCCAGCAGCTTGAGACAGGAGGATTGAGGGTTCAAAGCCAGCCTCAACAAAAGTGAGGAGCTAAGCAACTCAGTGAGACCTTGTCTCTAAATAAAATACAAAGTAGGGCTGGGAATGTGAGGCAGTGGTCAATCGGCCCTGAGTTCAATCCCCAGTTTAAAAAAACAAAAACAAAGGCCCAATTTATTTAAAAAAAAAAAAAAAAACGAAAGAAAGAAAAGAAGGGGCCTTACAGCCTGATGGGGCAAGCAACCTAAGAAGCAAATACAGCCAAAGCCATAATGGTTAACACAGTTTAACCCAGCACATCTCTTCTACATCACTTTGAGAATACTAGAATAGTACCATAAGTAACACTGCAAACTTAGAAAATGGCTACTTACATCTTTCAAGAACAAAACTGCTAGCTACTTCAGACTCATGTCTTACAAACTGATGAAGTACCTGATGAACAAACAAGCAACATGGCTTTACTTTTTTAGAAAAGGCAAAGGCAAACAGAAGACCTGCTCACATTTGTTCATCACTTAGGCAGTAGTTTCGAAGAGTTCCAGAAGAGAAAAGCTTTTCCCATGTTCTTTCAACATACAAAGCCAGAAAGACCAAGCAAACACTTCTGGAGCAGCCTACCACAGAAGCCACAGGTATGAAGAAGGTAGTAGAGAACATGCCCAAGAGTTAATTTACAGTCCTCTGTTTCTTTTGTGGTAATCTTTGTGATTATGGCACTTCTATGTTTGCACATGAAACATAAAATCAAAATTGTATGTCTTCCACAAAGGAAAGCATGACAGTAACTGTAAATCTAATCTGTACCCAAGAGTTGCTCCCAAAAAAAAAAAAAAAAAATCCAGCTTTCATTAGCTGGAAACATAGAAAAAAGCAAAAATTACTTTTTACACTCAAAAGAATAGATTGACTTTTTAAAAATAAATAAATAAATAAATGGTATATTATTTATATTTTGAATACACAATTTAGAAATTAAGAAACTTAGATTTATCTAATATGGGTACAGACTCAGTACATCATTAGACCAAAGGAGAGGAGAAAAAGGAATAGTACTTTATAATTAATGTATTTATAAATACTCATTAATAACATAAAAAGTAATTATCAAACTACTGTTAGGGTATATGTAATACAAACAATGTCATTACTTAAGTCTCACTCTTAGCCACAAGAACAGAGAATGAAAAATAGGTTAAACTCCAAAATAAATAAATAAATAAAACAATACATTCCAAAGCCAGGCACAGTGGCACATACCTATAATACTTAGGAGCTTGGTAGGATGAGGATGGAGGATTGCAAGTTCAAAGCTAGCCTCAGCAACTTAGCAAAAGCCCTAAGCAACTCAGTGAGACCCTATCTCTAAATAAAATACAAAAAAAGGGACTGAAATATGGCTCAGTGGTTGAGTGCCCCTGAGTTCAATCCCCAGAACCAAAAAAAAAAAAAAAAAAAATCCATATATTCATTACATGAATATCTTTTGGATATACAAAAGGATAGGTTCCAAAGTCAGGCTCCCTATAGGAGATAACTCAAACATGATTAGCCTAATGTGTCTCACTTAAAAATTAGCAAAAATGATGATGAACATCTGCTTCACAAGACTATTGGGAAAAAAAACACACAGCTTCTACAGTGGACTTGGCCAGTTGTAAAGCTGTATAAACATCTGATGGAAAACTTCATGTTTTCAGTGTTATCAAGGAAAATGACATAAGATAAGCAAACATGGTTAAGTACAAAGATATAGTTATCCAAGTCACAGAGTCATCAGAAAAGAGTAGCCACTGCCACATATTAGTTAATCACAGATATTATTACTGAATACCAACAAAGAGCTTTACCTTATCAAGTAACCCTAAAACTAAATATGTAAATTATGTAAAATTATCCCCACTTTAGACCCAAGTAAACTGAAGCTCAGAGTGAGGAACTTACCCCAGATCTTGTATGAAATAAATGGTAAGTAATGACTAGAATCCAGGGTTGTCTAATAACAAGGTTGCTGATTTTCCCACTGTCCTCTGCTGCCTCAAAGATACTTTGTTCAAGGTATAGCCCTACCTTTACTCCTACCTTCATAAGGTAGGAATATACATCACTGGATGCAGAATTCAGAGAGCTAGACATTCTATCAGAGAAACATTTTTCAAGCAGCAGTACTGTTAATATAAAAAGCAGAAGAACACCATCAAATGAATACCCACTCCTGGGTGCTGTGAGCTATATAAGCCTATCATAAATTTCAGGATAGAAGGTGGATAAGAAAACAAACACAGTAAGTTACAACATACTAGAGACTCAAACTGCTAACTAGTAACTGTGTCATGAGCATAGCAATATACTAATTTAAGTGGTCGGAGAAGCCAAAACTCATAAATCTTAAAAAATAACAATGTCTTACATTAGGCACAGATGAAAATTAAGAACAACTAAAGAAGTAGAAATAGGGAAATATTAACTTGTATACGACTTTTAAAATTAAATTTTAACTTCTGAATATTTGATCTTAAAGATATCTTAGTACTATAGTACTATCAAGATAGCAAGACAGTAGTAACTTCTTTTGTTTTTGTATTAGGAATTGAAACAAGGGGCACTTTACACCCCCAGCACTTTTTTTTTTTTTCCTTTAAGACAGGGTCCTAATAAATTGCCAAGGTTGGCCTTAAACCTGGAATCCTCCTGCCTCAGCCTTCCAAGTAACTGGGATTATAGGACTCAGTCACTGTACCCAACTAGCAATAACTTTTCCATGTTTCACATAATCTTAAAAGGTTAGAAGTACCTATAAGTTAAAGTGGGGATCTAAGACTATAAAATCAAATGACAATTGGTCAAAGATGTCAATAGATTTCATAGAGGAACTGATTCTTCACTAGACTTAATGGGAAGATGAGGAGTCATAGAGGTATTATTAAGGAGAATCTACAGGACTTGGTACCCAAATGTGGTAAGGAAAAGCGGTAATCTAGGTAATATGACTCAAAGATGGCCAGGATGAGGGAATAGATAAGGAGCCAAATTGCTCAGAATGAGACTGAAGGTAGGCAATGTGAATCTGTGGTGATGCAAAGAGTTGAGCAGTCCTCACTGTAGAAGATGAGAAGAGGGAAGCATTTAGTAAAAGGAGATAGATGGTGAGAAAAGGAACTATATGTCTCATAGAAAAAAATGCTGAAACAATGATTGTTATAGTCCTTGTATCATTTAAAACCTTAAATACTCTCTGATCTATATTCAAGTTACACATTTTAAAAATTAATGATTCTTATTACATAGGTGAATAAATTTGAAATTTTTTGTTTTAGTAAACATTATTTACATGGCAAAATTCATTTCTGAACTTCCCTGTCCAGTGAGTACACACAGGTGATGGGTAGACTTAAAGGTCTTTTGTCCCTGCAGTCAAAAGCCTACAGAAATCAGATCATTATGGCTGTTAAAAGTACAGTTTAGCACTAATACAGAAAAGTGACTACCTGTAATACAGGTCTTCGAAACATGGCTTCTATTTTCTTTTCTTACAATCTAAACTTAGCTTTTCCTGAAGAAAAAAAAAAAAGATAAATTAAATACTGCATCTTATAGCAAGAGAAACATATTCACTATCCTAAATTCCTAACTGCACTCATAATTTTCATGCACTTCTAACTTGCGCCCACATCAACATCCCTGCACATTTGAGGATCCCCTTCCCCCTCCAGAAACCTCTTTTCGAGCCCACTTAATTTCCTCTTCCTCCAACCCGTATTTTTAAACACTGGTTCTAAATTATTCCCACTTCCAATCCAGTCTTCTCAAACTGTATTGAAACACAAGCTCTCGAAGCAAAGATTGCCTGATTAACTCACTCCCATATTCTAGACTCCTAAGAGTGCCTAACACACAGCAAGAGCTCAATAAATATTAGTGTCTTTAAAGGACTACAATCTGAAACCCGGTGCTGCTGCAAAAACCACTACTTCCATCCCGGCTGGCAAAGGCCAAAGTGCCCCGGAGACGCGCGAGCGCCCGGGAGGGACGGACGCCCTTTCCCAAACGTGACACTCCCACCTAACAACTTGGGAGAAACCGCAGAGTCCACGCCTCGAGTGAGAAGGGAAAGACAGCGACACTGCACCACCTCCAGAAACTCGCAGGCACTCAAGAACACTAACACACGGCTCGCGCCCTTCCTCACACCCTCCCTCACCTGACTCGCTAGACCGGGCAATCCCCCCCGCAAGGGTCACTTCCGGTGCACTGAAGACGTAATGGTTGCGATAGGAAGGAGAAAACAGGAAGTCAGAGGCGTGCTCCGTAAAAATGCTGCCGGTCAAAACTGCGAGAAACACGTCCTTTCACTTAGGAGTTCCTGGAAGTTTCATTCCAGGCGGAAAAGGATGCGTCGGCGCCGCCAAGCGGTGAGTTGCGGCGATTTTAAATTTCCAAAGGAATGAGGTTCCCAGTCCCGCCCAAGAAGGGAAGAAGTAGTGTAATTGAGACTAGGAACAAAACAAATGCCCCAAGCCTCCTGAAGCCGTAAGCAGAAAAATGAAGGAATGTAGAGAAAGTGCTGAGGCCTCAAAATTCAAGAGGGCGCCAAAAAGAAGAGGGCTGGGGTTGTGGGTCAGAAGTAGAGCGCTTGCCCAGCATGCGTGAGGCAGTGGGCTCCATCCTCAGCACCACAGAAAAATAAAATAAATGTATTGTGTCCACCTACAACTAAAAAATAAATTTAAAAAAAAAAAAGAATTTCAGCTATGGGCATCCAGTGATAGAGAACAGGGTTTGCAATGCTTTATCATAAATAGGAAGCTTTGGAAAGTTTTGATACTGTTAAAAAAATTTTTTTTTGAAAATTTGAATCAAGTTTTCACTTTGCTTTTAAAGTCAGTTTTTCTAAAGTCTCATAACTGTTGGAAAATTATTATAGCACTTCTGCCTAAACTGATTACTAACATGTATTTTTAAGGTGGTTCAAAAGCAAGTTTAGCATCACTTTAGAGTTATTGTGGCTACTTATTAATTTAAAAAAAAACTGACAATTTTTTTAATGTAATTTAAGGTTGAAATTGTACAGATTTAATTGTCCAGGCTGGGAGGTTAACATTAGTCTTTTAGTTATAATCCTTCTACAACCTTAGATAAATGACCTGTTAGAGCTAGACCAGTAGAGCACAGAAGTATTTCTCTAAATCTCAAGATTGTCTGTTGGCATCTTCAGGTATCAGGGTTTGTGGAGGATACATTTCCAGAGTTTTTAAATTTAACTTATTTAATGTCACCAGCCCAATAATGTTAATGAAATAATTATAATAATTTGAGTTATGTCATGATATCGATGCAAAATCAGAATTTACCCAAGCAAGGGGTAAATGTCCAACTGAAGTGGAAAAGATGAAATCTCAAACCCAATGAAGACCTAGTTCCTCTCATACTCAATAGTATCCATGCAGCTATGGGCTATTGTGATAACTGCTGCCATGGAAACTCACAGAGCCAGAGGGAGCCCAACCAATCTGGCATCAGGTTCATTCAGGTGTGAAGTTAGACTCTGAGGAACACAGTGGAAAGGTCAGAGACCCTTCTAGTGGTAGCTATAATACCTGAGACTAGTTTAACCAAAGAATTCTGGACTATACGTTGCACACTTAATAACATACCTGTTTTTAAAACCACAAATGTGATTGACCTGGCACTGTATTGCAAGGAACATAGGAAGGGAGTCTTGTTGAGGAAATGGCAAGCAATAAACCAACCCCATTTTATTTACTAGTCTTTATCCAATGGAAATAGACCGCATGGAAAGACTTGCTATTCCAAGACAGAAGAATTGTATGAGGGCTTATTAGAGGGGTGGTGGGGAGGAGAGAGATATTGATTCTAAAAATGAAGGGAAAAGAAAATTAGGCAACAGAAAAATCAATGTATTATTAACAGATTACCATCATTAACATGACATAAAGAAGTTATCACTTTTATGGTCAAAATTATTGTATAGCTGAGCCTGACCATTATTCTTGGCTTTTGGACCTATGAAGCCTTACTGACAAGATGTGTTAGAATCAACTGAATTCTCTCACCCACTCAACCATCCATTTTTCTAACATAAATTTCTCATTATTTGTTAATTACATGTTACAAAGAAGAATGCTTTACCCATATTTGGCTCTGAAAAAAATTAAAATCTTTATTTATAAATTCCTATGAAAATGTACACAGAGAAGAGGATTTGGATAAAATATGCTAAAATCACAGAAGCAAAGCCAAATTCTGCTAAAATCAAGAGAAATTGTTGATATCCAGAAAAATCCAAACCAACCAGAACAGCCACAAGATGGTTAAGTCAAATAGACTGAGAGAGAGCAGTAACATCAAATTTCCTTGAACCCTCTACCTCCCGTGGTTTTTTTTTTTTTTTTTCACAAGTTAACCAGCTCAGGGATGTCCTAGTTATACATATTCTTATTGCTACCTACCTCACATAATATAGGGCCATTAATTTTATAAATACAGTATCAGAGAAGAGAATACCTCCATCCAGAAAATACTACTTGCTCAGAATGTGGGCATTCACTTTTAGGAATAGTATCATGCACCTTGGGAAGCACTGTTGAATTCCAGGCACATTTCTTGTAAGCTATTACTTCAACTCAAAGACAAATATTGTTGCTTTCTATGTACAGAGAGTCCCTGGGGTCCTTGGACATTTCTCAGTCCACAGGCCAAGCCAAAGGCTATTCCCTTCTTTCACTTCAGAGGCCGTTTTCTTGTTGTTCATCAGAAAATTTAAGCATAAGTTATTGACAGGAGGCATTAGGAATATAACAATAGGGAAGAAAAGTGGCTACCAATTAGTATACCTGGGACCACTGCTGATAAGAACCTTAGTAGCTTTATGACCTTGACTGTAAATACTAAATGAGGTGACTTTTGAAGTCTTGGGCATTCAAATTGGTGAATTTTTCCTTCTTGTAACAGGGAAATTTGGATGTTCAGTGTCTGTTTCTGGAGGCTGTATGGTAAAAGACTGGTGGTATGAAATGAGTTCTTATGGAGAAGATTCCCCACAGGTAAAGCTTGAAGACTTTGCAGTCTTTCCTCCCACCAGGTGTTTTTTTCTTCTTGATCCTGTGTGAGCCCCAGAGATCTCAGGGTCACTATGGTGGGCGTCTTCCATAGAGGATAAGGCCTGCTGGGTTTCTCTCAGTTTCCTGAAATGAAAGCAGGAAAACATAGGTTATTTATTCCCTAATTATAGATATTATTTACGACCACAACTAACACATCAGTTTCTTTTTATTTCAGGTTTACAGAAACAAGCCTGCACTATATGAAGAATAGAAAGCTCAGTTCCTGTGGTTATGATTGTCATTTAATAAGTTGAAATACATGTCATGGCACATGGTAGATTCAATTTCCCAGATCCTTGGGGCATAAGCATACAGCTTTTCAGTCAATACATGAAAGTTACAGGGGTCAATAAAAGACAGCTCCTGGTCAAATCTGGCTTGCCACCTATTTTTGTAAATAAAGTTATACTAGAACACAGCCACTCATTTGTTTACACACACACAGACAAACACAATCATAATCAACGGCTGTTTTTATATTACAAATAAGTTGAGTCATTATAGAAGAGATTATATGTCCCACAAAGCAAAACATATTTACTTCCTACCCCTTTACCAAACAAGTTTGCCAGACTCTGGTCTAGACAATTTCAAGATGCCATCTGCCTCATCTCTGTAATGGGTGCCCACCACTGGTACTGGCTGATGACAGTCACTGGAAGCTTCACAGAATATACATACTACACTGTAAGAGGCACTTACCTTGTTGTGACCATATGTGGATAAATACTTTCTTTTTATTCCATGGACAATGGAACTCAAAACTAGAGCCAGATAATTATTAAGTGGCTTATTTGGAATAATTAACTGACTAAAGATCCAGGGTCTTTAGTCTGCAACTTATTACTAAAAAATCATATCAGAGACTTTTTAAGCTTTCAAACTAATCTTTCTTTTCAAGATGGACTTTGTAGCTAAGAGTAGTTGGACTTGTAAGCTTACTTCAGACAAGGACCCTTTTCCATTTCCTTTTGTATTTTCAACAGCACACAATATAATAATCACTTAAAAATTCCTTCAGAACACTGCTCAAACACACTGCCGGACCTCTTCCCCAACCTTACCCCATCTGATTAATTCCCATCTGTTTAATGAAGGAATGGGTAATAAAAGAATACAAGCTTATGCAAATAAGCAATTGAATTGCTTTCTTTGTTCAGAAAACTCTTCTTCTAAATATGTACCATGATAGTATATCTGCCTGCCTAACACTGAAGCTTAGTGAGTTTCTCAAATAGGTCTCTACTCACTAACCAAGGTGAGGTGATCCCCACCAGTTACTTAAGACACCTGCTGTCCCTCAGAATCCCAAGTTTTCTTTACCAGTGGTACTTCCTTGTATTCCTCCCTCTTGCTTCCTTTGTATTATCTGGAATTTTCTCTCAAGCCACCTAGTCACAGAACTAGTCCCATGCTGTAAAAGGCCTCAGTGCTGACAGTCTGCTTGTGGACAGGGGCCTAGGTATTATAATGTACAATATATGTAAATGTAAATCCACAGAAGCACACCAGCCTGCTCATACTGATGTGAATGATTTGCAATAGACTCATTCTTGACTCCAACATCCCCAAATCTACCTTTCCAGTATGGCCATCTTGGATTTTTCCAACTTCAGCTGCTTCTGGAGCTCCTGTGTTTTCCCCAGGGAAGGCCAGAGAACTCCATTTCTGGCCAGAGCTGCTGCAGAAGGTCTCTCAGCTGGATCAGGGTGGATCATTTTCTGATGAAGTAGGGCCAAAAGGAAGGAACAGAAAGAAGCTTCACTACTGGGAAAATCTCCCCACTTGAGCCAGTTCCAACCCCGCCTATGTTGGTGGATTTTGTGAAACACTGATTTTCTTTTGTGCAGAGGGAAGGAGACATAAATGAAAACTTAGCTCCACCTTGGACAGAAGAATCGTCCATGTCTGGTAACATCAGTTGTCAACACCTTTGACCTGTCTTTAATTATCATGGTTTAAAGAAGGCAGGCTGATTAACTAGTCTAATGCCATATTTTAAAATGGAAAAGGCTGAGGTGCTACGTAAAAAGTCCAAGTGACTAGTTCAACAGGAAGAACCAAGATCAAAGCCCAGTTTACCCAACTTTTGGTTCTGCTCCTTTATCACTTAATAATGAACCACTTCAACAATATTCCTAAAACACTATCTCCAGGTAGATATGGCTGTAACCTAAGAGGATTTGAATATGGTAGGAAATAATTGATAGATAGATAGATACATAGATAGATACATAGATAGATAGATAGATACCAGTAGTGTCATATAATGAAGAAAACACTTGGGGACGAATTTTTGAGCCAACTCTGCCATTTACTTTGAAAACTTTACTGAAGCTCAGTTTCCCTTACCTGAAATTTGGAATAACAGTATTCTCCTTCTAGGACTATAGTGAGAATTAAATTAATTAACAATATTCACCTACAGCTTTGGTTTTGGGTTTTTTTGTTTGTTTTTGGTACTGGGGATTGAACCCAGGGCACTCTACCACTGAGCTGACATCCCTATTCCTTTTTGTTTTTTATTTTGCTACAGGGTCTTGCTAAATTGCTGAGATTAGCCTCAAACTTGGAATCTTCCTGCCTCAGCCTCCTGAGTTGCTGGGATTACAGGTGTATATCACTGTGCCCAGATTTGTACAGTATTGCTTAGCATAGGGCCAACATTTAGGTGTTCAGTGAATATCAACTAAATCTAAGAGCAACTTACATATTGTAACAGATTAGACAGTGAACAAGAGACCCTTGTAAGGAAAGGTTTGCCTCCTTTCAAGAAAGCAAAAGGAAGTCGGAAGAACACATTTGTAACTATATTTGAAGACTGGAGGTAAACTATGAAACTCAAATATAATGTCAAAGAGTGCAGATATTTCTAAGCCTATTTTAGGGATCCTAACCAATCCTGTTTCTTAAGCCATGAAGTTAGTCATATATGCATTTTGTTTTCTTGATAGGATTCTAAGCTTCTTGACAGTGTTTTTGTATCTCCATTTCAACATGATATCCTCCTTTTTATCTCCCTACACTTACTCTGATATTATTTGGTACAAGGAACATGCAGATTTTTGAATTGACATTATGCCTTTTCTCCAATAGCTCCAATTGCTGGTATTGTGTAAATTATCAACAGTCACTTATAGTATACTTTTTTATATACACTTGAAACTCTTTCTTTCAGTAATGTCATCACTGTATCATTGCTAATAGTTAAAGCCCAGAAGTGGGAGGGGAAAGGTCAAGTTTGAATTTTTAAGTTAACTACTTATTGACTGTGAATATAAAATTCAAATATACTTAGATCCTTGGGTTTCTTCCAATGCAGAAAGAGGTGTCACCTACCCATTTTAAAGTTATTAGGAAAAGCAAATGAAAAAAAAAATCTTCATAACAGGATTTTAAATCTATAACATGAAAGATTTCATGATGTCTTCCAAGTTTTCTTGAGAAGCTTTCAATCTGTCCTGTGTCTTTTTCTGGCCTTCCCAGTCAGTTGCTTTTTCCTTCTATTAATGGCACTACCAACAGATCCATTTCCCAACCCCCCACACCACCACTTGCCATCAATTTTTTTAAAAAAAATAGACACTTTGTCTTCTCTTTGTCTCATAGGAAATGTCACCTTGAGCAAATTGTGAAAGTCTTCTGAGAGCTCCTGAGGAACATCTGGAAAGTTGCCCTCGCGGATATGATGCCACGCGCTGCCATTGGAGGGTAATTCCCCTGCTCCTGCAGCCACTGCAATCGTTAATCCCAAAGCGAATATGTCTGCTTTGGGAAGGTGTTGATAATCCTGCAGAACCGAAGATAGGAAGGCCAGTTAGTTTGCCAAATGGAGAGAGTCTAGACTAAAATGTAACTGGTAGGAGAGGTTCATTTGAGTACGTAAGCACTATAAACACTATGAGCCAAGCTACTTTTACTTTAGTTAGTGGTTTATTTCTAAGAAGAGAGAGGGAACACAAATATACCTTTTAATACTGCTATGCCCTGAAGTGCCCAAGGAATAATCTCAGGGCCATTTGGCCCTGCCAGACTCAAGATGGCTTGGCACATAAACTAGCCAATCACAGGAATCAAAGACTCATTTTTTCTTAATTATCACTCAGAAGGAAGTTTTATCCTTCCTAGGTCAGACTCAACAGACATCTTAGAAGATGGGCAATGGCTAAAGGATAACAACATGATAAAAATGGTCTGTACCAACCAGAGCTTAAGGAGGAGGGTTCCTTCCAAAAAGGCAGATCAGTAATTCTGCAGAAAGAACTGTGTGAGTATCGATTCACCTTTGATTGAGCCAGTTTCCCCATGTTTGGGGGTAAGTTTCTCCCCTCTTTGGTTTCTATTCTCAATGGAAAGTAGATACAATATGTTTAAATTTTAGATATACTCTCTTCATTTTTTGCACTGAGCCTTGAGTGTCAAGAAGGTCAATGAGTATAAAATACCCTCCATGCCTATAGTTCCAGCTACTCAGGAGGCTGAGACAGGAGAGTTGTAAGTGTGAGGCCAGCCTGTGTAATATTGTAAGCCCCTGTCTCAAAAAATAAAATAACAAAATACTCCCTATCCCTTTAATCTATACCTCTTGCAAAATCTCATTAGCCAGGAATCGAATATCTCCTTCTTCTACTTTAGGTTTGCTTACTGATGTCACATGACCCAGGTCACCTAAAAAATATAAATAAATAAGAAACAGAGCTCTTTAAAAGAATAAGGGGAGTCATCAGTATAAGTTTTATAGGATAATAGTATACTGGTAGGGCTACAAAGCAGACTCACCAATTTTATATATCTCACTGGCAGAGAGAAACAAATCAGCTTCATTTTCAACCTCTTCTGGGACTCCAGAAGAGTCACTTTGCATTTTATGGCAAATAAAGATGTTACCTGAAAAATACAGACTAGGCATTAAGTAATGATTCCCAAGCTCTGCATTCCAAAGATTCTTTTCTCAATTTGACATTTTAGCTGCCCTATTTTCTCCTCCTGTGTGATTGTAGCAAGACCACCAACCTTTCTTTTTTTTCTATGAGATCTCTCAAATCACATTGGGATAGCCAGTGATTGATAATGCCTATTCAAGTTAAACCATCATCATATATTTCACATTCTCTGAAGAGACTGATGGCAGGATACCATCGTCTCACCAGACACAAAAGTAGTAACTTATCCTTAAGTTTCACATTAATGAGTGAAAAAGCAATTCATTTCTGCTCATTTTGATCAGTGCTGTATTAGAAAAAGTGCAGCAGTGTTATAAATTACATGATCAGAATGTAGCCAATAAACGGCCACCTTTGTAGTAAATTAAATATCTATTTTATAGTTTACCTTCATGATATGGAAGTTTTTTCCCCCTTTCTGTTCTCTAAGTCCAAGAGGGAAATGGTTAAACTATTTAACTGAACTTTTTTAGGGGAAACAAATGGAAGGCATTCTCCCAGCCAACACTTTTTGACACTTGATAGTCAAGGGCCTTTGATACAGACACAATTTTTTTTCAGACACAAATTGTGATGATGATATGAAAAGAACAAAATATGGCATGAAGAATAGAAAGAGCCATACTGACTAGGTTTGATGTCCAGGTGTACCATGCCAGAGTTGTGGATATACTTAAGCCCCGAGGAAATCTGCAGAAGAATGTCTTTGAGTTTTGGTTCTTGGAAATGTTTACCAGACTTAGTGTTTTCAGATATAGCAGCTTGCAAGCTCCCGCCTAGGAAAGAAACAACAGAGAATAACTCCACAGGAAGAGAAAATAGGTATGAGTCTTAAAGGTGAAAGCATAATAAATATTCAATAAATTCCTCATGATTGTTTGCAGTCCAACGAGTCTGTATTACTTTAGTGTCAGTGCAAAGCATAATATTATCTGCTCTATGTTTATATTATAGAGATGTTGGAAAGAAGAATTAGAGCTTTTCAAAAGGAAAAGAAGTCAGGTGCTGTGACCCTTGCCTGTTATCCCAGCTACTTGGGAGGCTGAGGCAAGTTCAAAGCCAGCCTTAGAACTTAGTGAGACCCTGTCTGAAAATAAAAAATAAAAGGGGCTGTGGATGTAGCTCAGTGGTCGTGACCCTGGGTTCAATTCTCAGTATGAATAAAGAAAAATTTACCTATTAACCAAAATGCCAATCAGGCATAGTCATATAGCTGCCATCAGTATTGATGATTAATTCCATGTCAATGTCAGGCTAATAATTTTAATGTAATGGATTCTAATTCGACTAAAAATATATCATAAAATGAGAATACTTAATGATAGCCGACCCATGGAAAAATTTAAAACTTTAGACACATCTGAATCCTATTTGAACCACAGTATTTAAATATCAGCTGTAGACTATCTTGATTCATCATTGTCATCAATAAAAAATAAGGCTTGGGTTTATATGACTACTTGAGGTTGGCCACCCGTCTTAAGATATTAGAGTGTTTCTGAGCACTTTATTTCATTAATTAGCATTTACTAGCAGATTCTTCAAATTATAGGGTCCTGGCTCCCCTTGGCAGTTACAAAGCTGTAACTCTACCAGTCAAATATGTATCAGATGGTAATAGAGGAAATGTGTGCTTAAAGTATGCTGTATAAAATTAAATGAAAAGATTCATCTGTCATGCTAAAATAAGTTCAAAGAAAGAATTCAGATCTTTTCAGAAACACAAAGAGGACCACAGTAAAGGTTTTTACTTCTCTCAGGTTCTTCTCAGAAAAGAATTTATGTATTATAGATGAGTTATTACTGAGAAAGAAAAAGGAAAAAGAAGGTTTTGGATTTTGTTTTAAAATGAAGCCACTCTGAGACAGTTTGTAGATGAGGTGATGTTGACAAGGAGGAGGAAGGGTGCATCCAATAGAACTCCTGTGTCCCTCCTAGCCTGAGTTCCATAAGGGCAGAGACCACATCCAATTCATATTCCGTTTCCCAAGACCTGGCATGCAATAAATATTTTCTGAAATGAATGTTCATCCTGGCTCTAGAGGGAAAAGATATAGAAAGTCAAGGACCCCTTTAAGGTATGGAGTAAAGAAGACTCCTGGGATACTAGGAATTTTTAGTATGTTCTTGTAGGTTATAAACAGAGGTGCTTGCTACTCTGAAAAGCTACAGTGTTAGTAAGGGCAACAATACCAGTGTTAACATTGCTTTTAAATACTTGGATGTTGAGTAAATAATGTTAAAATTGGCCAAGTAATAATTAACAATAGTAGAAGTAATTGAAAAGTACTCCTATATACAGAGGTGTTAGAATATCCTTATTTTGCTACAACTAGAGCTGATTGTCCATCCCTTATAAAAGAGCACAATTAACTGTCCTTTACTCAATAGTGTCAGAAAGGAAGCACGTGTTTATATACATAACAATTCTGAATATACTGTGAGCTTCATCCCCATCAATCCCATCCAGTCACAGAAGCCCTAACTTCATAACCCAAGGTACAACTTGGACATGGCTTCTGTAATTGCAAGCATTGTGCCCAAAGAAAAAAACAAAACAGCCCTTGGGCACTTTGTGAGATGGGCTGCTGAGTTCCTCCCTTAAGATAAAAATAATAGTACTTTACTCCCTTACCAGAAAATAAAAGAAACTTAAAAATGATATTTATGTTTTCCTTTCTTCTAATGAGACCTAACAGATATCAAAATATATAAAGAGCAGGTGACTCTAAGAATAAAATATTAAAAAAGATCAACTATTCAACAGAATATTGGTTCATACATTTGTATTCTCACATTCTTCATGTTGCTACCTATAACACCAGTATATTTTTCTGCTGGTGAAGTGATTCTTTGTTTGATAGAAAAATACAACCAATATTCATGGCATCCCAGAGAGGATGCCTAGTTCCAAATGTCACATCAGCCAAACAAGTATAAGGACCACCATTCTAGGAGAGCATGCTTTGAAAACTCCAGTGACAGATGTCACCAGAAAATACTGCCTGTAGCAGAGGTTAATGTCTAATCCTTATTCAGTTAGAATCCTAGGGTTGTAGAATCCAACTACTATTTTAGATTTTTGAGGGTGGCCCAGAGGTGACTTGTAGGGGAACTTGGCAAGGATGGAGAAGAAGGAAGTAACATTTTATTGGTTAAGGGGTTGGGAGAGATAGCAGGGGAAATTAAATGACTATCTAAATCATCTGATTTATAATATAAGTTAAAATCATAATTGTACATGTTCCAGCCTAACTTCTGTGATAGACTGGGGGCGAGAGAAGGTGGAGGATGGAAAAATAGGGAATGAGAAGGAGGGAGAGATAGGACATAGAATGAAGGAAGCATTTAAAGGAATGAGACATTGGAAAGGCTCAACATGTATGGATTGCATTTTGCAAAATCAAAGTTGTTTTTTAAATGGCAAGTAGTGAAGTTATCGGTCATCATGGTGAAGAAACAACAATTCCCTAGAATTCATCACATCTAATCTGAAATCTACTGCCTGGCTTTCAAGGCCTTCTCTAGTCTCCTCATCCTTTACCTTGTTGATCTCATTTCCTACTACATGGGTTACTTCAGTCATGTGAGAACCTACTGTGTGCCAGACCTGCTCCCGATACCATACCCTTGGCCTACATGCTATTCCAACAACTGGAAAACGTCTAAGTACCTAACTGGCCTTCCACAAGGTCTAATTCCAATCTTACCTCCTTTATGAAATTATCTCAGGCTACTCTAACAACAATTATTACTGAGTTTTTACTCTACACCAGGTGGTATTGGCACTCTGCTGCTAACATTTGGCAGGTATTGTTGCTAATTCTCAAACTATTCCTTTACCATTCCTTCACTCATTTGATATTGACATCACAGCAATTATACAACTAGTGAGCAGCAGAGCTAGGCTTGGAAACCAGGTCTTCCTGACCCTAAAATACAGGCCCCTTCCAATATCTTGTCACATTTATCTTCTTTACTGGTTTATCCATAGTTGCACCAGCAAGCTTTGCATTGCCCCTTGTGTAGTCACTCTAAAAGAATGAGTGCAGCACAGTGTCTTGAGTACTCCTCTACCTACAGCTCCATACAGTGTCAAGCCTTTAGAAGGTCCACAAATGCTAAAATAAGTTAAAAGATGATTCTAATAGAAATAATCTCTCCAACTTATTTGGTTTGAATTTTGAAGGCTTTATACTGTTCCCAAAACAAGTTACAAAGCATTTTTGTTTTATTGATTAATTTTGTTATTTGGCAATATCTGTGTTTTAATAGAAAAAAGCCACAGCAATAAAACTAATCTTCCTTACAGAAAGAGAGTGGGAAAAAAACCCAGAAACCTCAGGCTTCCATAATGGGGAATTAGGAAGAGAAGATGATTGAGAAGTACTGACCTCTCAATCTTAAGCAAAAAGAAAGGATCCATCAGTTCCTCCAGACAGATTATTAGAAAAAGGGATTTGCGGTGAGATAATAAGAGAAAAAAAACAGCCCACAAGGGTAACAGGTAATGCTAAAAGGAAATTTATAAGAAAACAACAATAGAAATGCCAAATCATTATTTTACAGGATGTATGTATCATTTTCTAGCATTTCATAATATTATTTACTTGCCTACTTCTTATTTATTTATATATGATATGCTATTATATATTATTTATATAATATATAATATTAATTTATATAATTTATCACTTATCACTACCCTAAAAAGCCAGGCTGGACATATATACTCAGGGCCAATTGGTTACTAAAATTGCTAAAGGACAGGCTACACCATTGAAGACACTCAGGGAAGGTGAGGTAGAGGAAAGGAACGTGGTTGTCAAATACTACTGGGCCAGAATATGGATTTCTACTCCTAATATGAGGGCTAGATTTTATTCAATTTGTAGCACTTTTCTACTTTACCACTGAACATTTTGATGACAAATATTTCCAAGGCCAACAACACATAACTGTTGTCAACCTCTTAAAAACGGACTAGAAATATGTTTAGCCAGAGGACTCTCTGTGTGATCTAAGTAGCCCAGAAAAATGTGCTACAAGTGTGTGTTACAATGTGTTACATGGATGTTCAATCCTGAAGAACCTAGGATAATGTATCTAAAGTCACCAAGTCCAGTCCTGGTGTCTCACCCCAAGTTCTCTGAGAACACTGAATCTCAAAGGTAAGAAGCATTAACTATCCCAACTTAAGAATCTACTAGAAAATTATTCAAAAGTCATATGTATACCAAAATAGGGCATCATGAAGAAACTTCACCACCAGCTCCTCAAAGTGGCATGGCTTGTATCTTTCAAGATAACTAAAAAATGGCAGAAGAATTATTTACCATTTAAATGTTGGGGTAAATTTTTCTCTCAGTGTAAATAAAGTGTAAAGGGAGTGATGTCTCATACATATCAACTACATACAAGTTCTGAAATACATATATGCACCTGAAAATTCCTTTTTCAGCTCAACTATTTTCTCAGCTTTCTGATTCTAAGCAAGATTATGGTACCAACATTTTAGGTATGTCTCTGCTATACTTGGCATAAATTCTGAAGAGTCCAGCTTTATTTCTGAAGACTTACAAGACTCATATCCCTCTCTATAGATACTAGTCCACGTACTTACCATTGCAATATTCATTCTGAATGATCACGTGGTCATCTTCTGCCCATGAGGAATAGTAACGTACCACATGCGGGTGATGCCCAAGCACTGCATGAGCATAAACTTCATGCAAACTCAAGTTCCTGAAACAGAAAAGCACTGAGAAAAATTAATCAAGATAATTTGTACATTAAGAAGTTTTCAAAGAAAATATGAGGCATGAACAATGGCAGAACATTTGCTGGGTGCTTACTGCATGCTTATTATTTTATCTCATTCAGTCTTCATTGGTAAGACACAGTGGGAAATATGAAGTCTCTAGAAAGTAAGTGACTGGTCCAAATTCAAAGTGATAGTGGTTAGACCAGAAGCTTGGTCAACCTGGTACCAAGGTCCTCGGTTGTTATATTGAATATGGCATATGTGAAGAGGAATCTTAGGTGTTTACTGTCACAATAGTAGACAGGCTCAGATCTTAATTTCACTGTATCACAATATAAAAACCTTAAGGGCTTAACAAGAAAGTCACCATACCACCCATGGTGGATATTGTGATGGGTCTCTATCTTCCCTGAAAGGCTAGATTGTCATTATAGTCTTTTTTTTTTTTTTTTAGTTGTCAATGGACCTTTATGTTTTATTTATTTATATGTGGTGCTGAGAATCAAACCCAGTGCCTCACACATGCTAGGCAAGTGCTCTATTACTAAGCCACCACCGCAGCCCCTCATTAGAGTCAATATTAAACTCAGTCAATATGATATAGTCATAGAGAGTCTTAGTGATAGACATTTGTTATACAATAGGAAAACCCAATACAAGGTAAGCAAAATATAGTACTTCATGAATTTCAATATAAAAATGAATTTCAAAGTCTGTAATTTCAGGATTCAGCATAGTATTATATCCAAAGAATTCATAAAAAGTATTGGTGGAATCTGAAAATATTTGTTTTCCTTATAACCAAGGAAGAAATTGCTAACAATTAGCTCTGGGATGAAATATAAATTATTGTAAATAATTTTTCCTTGTGTATTGTCTCTGAAACTTGACCATTGTATTCATTATTAATGCAAAGTAGAGGTAACTCAGTGAGTCAACGATAATTTCTTTCTCAGCAGTATTTCTGATGAACTGAACAAGTATCAAAAGATAATTCCATAAATCTACTCATTAAAAAAAAGACAGTAAGACCAGTATTAAAATGTAAAAGCTAAGAGATTTACACACACACACACACAAAAAAAAAAACCCCACACTCACAGCAGTATTTGAAATTATCATGTTATAGTTTAGGAACTTGTCTCTGGAAAAAGTGATCTGAAAAACTCAAGAAAGTAATGAACATAAGACGACATACACTGGGGGAGGAGAATTTTAAAATGACAACAAAGAAGCAACGAGTATTTGTTTCATGCTATCAACACTCGCTTTTAAAATATTTTGAAAAGAAACAGCTTTCCAAATCCAAGATTACACCTCTAGTGTATTTCGAAGGTACTCACTCATTTGACAATTCTGTAAAAGGTTTTGTAGAGCGCTTTATTGCATAAACACATCCATCCAGCCTCTTAATGCACTTGTAGACTGTACCAAATTCTCCAACCCCGATTTTTTCTACCTCCAAGAATTCCTTTTCATAGCGGGAAGCCATGTTAGTTTCTTGTAGAACACTTTTCTAAAATATTTTTATAGAAAGAGAATTAGAATAACTCTTCCCAACATATTGTGAGCAATGAAAAAAGAACCATATTACATTCTTAAATTCTTTAGGTTTTGAAAAAGACTTGAGGCAAATGCAGTAGGTTCTATTTGTGTCGATATTCACAGTAGCAAGAATCCCTCAATGTCTGACTACCTTCTCTGTTCTTTGTAACTTTCCGCACAATTCTGTATTGACATTTCTTGTGCATTCTCTAATGGTCTTTCTTCTACCTAGTCATAGTATTATTTTCTATATGTTTCTACAGAGAACACATGTTGTCATACCTAGCACTACTGTCCTCGGCTGAGGAAGAGCAAATCAAAAACCAAAACGTCCCTTTGAATCTCTTCTTTACATTTCTCACCGTCCTCATGCTAAGATTTCCATCTCATATTGAATGGACTTGGTTACAAATAGTTTTCTCAAAAATCTTGGCCTGAAGAACAAAAATGCTCGCTTGATTAGTTCAGAATAAATGCTCAAGCAAAGCAAACCTTCTCCCTACTGGCCAACTAGTGACATCCCTCTTTTCCCACCTAGTAAATAATTCCAGACAAATAATTGAATTCCTTTATCAGCTTTCTCATCTGTAAGATGAAGATCATAGCCACTGCTCCTTAAGGTTATTACATGAAAATATGTAATATCCTATTACTTATATTGTATGTAATAATAAGATAGATAACTTAGTAGAATGCCCAGCACATAGGAAATTTTCAGCAAACTATTATGATCAGCATCTCCATCAATTTACTATGAACTTGATTTGTCTACCAAAGTCATCTTTTCCTAATTTCCCAATTAGCAGAAATTTTTATCTTCTAACTTCAGTGGTTTAAAAAATATTAATTCTTAGCCAGACACTATGGTGCACATCTGTAATCCCTGCAGCTTGGGAGACCAAGGCAGGAGGATCATGAGGTCAAAGCTGGCCTCAGCAACTTGGAAAGGCCCTAAGCAACTTAGTGAGACCCTGTCTCAAAATTTTTAAAAAAATTAAATAAAAGTGGGGATGTGGCTCAGTGATTAAGCACCCTGGGTTCAATCCCTGGGATCAAAAATAAATAAGTAAATAAAGTTGGGGTTTTTTTTATTTTAACTAGTTCATTTTGACTGCAATGATACTTTTATTTATATTTATATCTAATTAGGTATACATAACTGTAGAATGTATTTTGACACATCATACATACATGGAATAGAATTTCTCTTTCTTCTGGTTTTACATGATGTAGAATCACACCAGTCATATAATCTATATACAAATAGGGTAATAATGTCTGACTCATTCTACTATCATTCCTACTCCCTTACACTCTTCCTTCCCTTCACTCCCCTCTGTTCAATCCAAAGTATCTCTATTCTTCCCTAGCCCACCCTTATGTATATTAGCATCCACATATCAAATTGTTCTATTTGTGTCGATATTCAGAGTAGAAATGAAATAATTGTATGTGAAATAAGAATTGTAATGCATTGTGCTATCATATAAAATTATATATATTAGAAAATATTGTTACAAATCAATAACATGAAGAGAGAGCCTACATAAAAGGAGAAAATCTTTACCACATGCACCTCAGGTACAGCATTAACTTTCAGGATATATAAATAACTCAAAAAACTTAGCACCAAAAAAAACAAATAACCTAATTAATAAAAGAGCCAAGGAACTGAAAAGACACTTCACAGAAGGAGAAATGTGCACGGTCAAAAATATATGAAGAGTGTTCAACATCTCTAGCAATTAGAAAAATGTGAATTAAAACTACACTGAGATTTCATCTCACTCCAGTCAGAATGGCAATTATCAAGAATACAAGTAACACTAAATGTTGAAAAGGATGTGAGTGTTGAAAAGGTACACTCATACCTTGCTCATAGGTCTGCAAATTGGTTCAAGCACTATGGAATTAGTATGTAGAGTCCCAAGAAAACTTGAAATTGTAACCATTATTTGACCCAGTCATCCCACTCCTTGGTTTATACCCAAAGGACTTAAAATCCACATACTAAAGTCAGGCAGCCACATCAATGTTTATAGCACCTCAATTTACAATAGCTAAGCTATGGAACCATCCTAGATGCCCTTCAACAGATGAATGTTAAAGAAATTGTGGTATATATACACAGTAGCATATTACTCAGCCTTAAAGAAGAATGAAATTATGGCATTTGCCTGTGAATGGATGGAGCTAGAGAATATCGCCCAAAAACAAAGGCCAAATGTTCTTTTTTAAAAATTTTTTATTAGGTATATGAGACAGCAGAATGCATTTTGATTCATTGTACACAATTTCAGCACAACTTCAAATGTTCTTTTTGATATGTGGATGTTAACTAGCTCATTTTAACATCCAATTCCAATCGGTCTTCATCATCTAGGTCTCCAATTTCCATTGCCCTTAGCCAATCTCAAGACATTTACTCCATATCTGGATTTACTATAACTATTGTCCCTCTTTCTAACTCCTTTAATAGTAAGAATTATTTTTGCAAAATGATACCACAGAATCAGACAATTAATTGTTTCCTGGTGCGAAATTTAAACGTCTAACAAGAGAACTGAAGGCCCTCTCATCAGATGCACAGTACTACCTCACCACCTTCATCTCAGATACCAAATCTGCCAGCTCATCATCCTTGCAATTTCTCCAATCCCACCCTCTCACAACATAACCTCCTCCACCTTCAGAGCATTTACTTATTCCTTTGCCCAGAATTATTTTGATACACTGTATTCTGGTGGACTTGCTTCCTACATCTTTTCTAACCCTCCACCGAAGTTTTAAATAAATACATGGGTATGTATATACACATCACACAAGTATACAAATAAATATACACATCTTTTAACTTCACATTTATGTTTAGATTATTTTGAAATTTCAAAGGTGTTAGTTCCTCTTAGGAAGTGACTTTCATAGTTTTTATTCCTTATGGGAACCAAATACAATGTGTTTCACATATTAAATGCTTAATGAATATTTTTGACATTTCTATCTGAAGCTAGGAGATGCCTTACAAAATAAGAATAAAATTCCAAGAGTAGTGAAGGCATAAGTTAGAAACATCTGCTTATAAAAGGAAGCATGTGCCCATGGTCGTCTTCTCCAAGATGGTTACAGTCATGTTTTAAAATATCAACTCCTTTATGCAACAGATAAAATTTGCTGCAGAAAACTTTAGGAATTAGAAGGAAAAAAATTAAATTTCCACTATTCGAGTAGTTTCTACTAATTCAATGAATATGTAACACATAATTGTGATCATTCCTCATTTAGTTTTTTGAGGGTTCTTGTACACTGAACATTGAACTGATCCATGTTTTTATACATTATAAACATCTTAATTCCAATTTAATTTTTATTGACTCAATATTATATTAAATTAGTCATTGTTTTATTGGGCATTTAGCAACCCCCTACTTTTTGTTATCACAATTAAGATGTAACAAACATTTCTGAGGTAGTATTTAGAGTATTAGTTTCTTAGGTCCGATTACCAGAAGAGGAATACTACATGGAAGACTGCAAACAATATAAAACTCAATAGATAGGGACACATTTAAGAGCTGAAATTTGGACTAGTGACATAGCTCAGAGAGAAGGTTCACCAGTAGAGAGCTTTTCTAGCATGCCTAAAGCCATCTCCAGCAATGCACACACACAAACAAAAGCACTAAAATTTTACATACAAACCTCTGGTTTTATACCATTGTCCCCCATTCTGTTTTGCCATTTGAAAAAAAAAAAAAATGTCTGGATTTTCCTGTCATTTCTACATCCCATTAGTATAGAAATAAAGGGCTGGGGAGGGGGAGGGGGAAGAGGCAGAGGAGGAGAAAAAAGGAAAGAGGAAGCCCAAGGAGGACAGGAGCAGGGTGAAGACAGGGAGAGAGGGAGGAAAAGAGAAGGAGGTGGAGAGGTACCGAGGTGGGTACAGGAGAGAGGGTGAGAAAAGGGGGAGGAAGGAAAAAAGAGAAGGGAGGGAGAAGGGGCAAGGAAGAGAGAGGTAAGGGAAGGGGGGAGAGAAAGGGCAAAAAGGGAGGGGAGAGGAGAGATGAGAAGACAGGGGAGATGGAGAGATGAGAAGACAGGGGAGATGGAGAGATGAGAAGGGAGGGGAGAGGAGAGATGAGAAGACAGGGGAGATGGAGAGATGAGAAGGGAGGGGAGAGGAGAGATGAGAAGACAGGGGAGATGGAGAGATGAGAAGGGAGGGGAGAGGAGAGATGAGAAGACAGGGGAGATGGAGAGAGAACAGGATGAAAAGCCTGTGTCCTGACAGCAGGGCCAGAGAATCATGCTCACCTTGGCAGGCAGCCCTTCCAACTTGCCTTCCTCCGAGCCAGCTTCCTCACTAAGGAAAAAGAAAGGTGTTGTATCAAGGTATGCTTATATATGTTAATGCACTGATGAAGCCTGGTGCTGTGCTAGGTTCTGGGGCTATAAGACAGTTTCTTCCTTGCTTTAATCTCTGTCTGAAGGCAGGGATAACCAGGAAGTTTCGCTATGAGAACATCAGGCAGGCTAAGAACAAAGCATTAGGACTGGGGTTGTAGCTCAATGGTAGGGTGCTTGCCTCACACGTGTGAGGTACTGAGTTCGATCCTTAGCATCACATAAAAATAAATAAAATAATAAAGGTTTGTGTCCAGCTACAACTAAAGATTAAAAAAAAAAAAAAGCATTAAGGGATACTGTGGCCAAAGTCCAGTTAAGTATTTTGAGACTAAAAAGCTTTCTCAAAAGAGAGGATATGTAAGCTAAGATTCCAAGAATGAGTGGGATCCAGCTTAGGAAAACAAGTGGGAGTTCTAGGCAAGTAGAACACCATGTGCTAAGAATTGGAAGCAAGGGAGAGAAGAGAACATCTGTGAAACTCTATGTGGGCATTATCATCCCCAATAAGCTAAGCAAGACAGAGAGTGCTGCCAAAGTCCAGGTTAAAGATTTTCTCCCATTGTGTAGGCTCAGTCTTCACATTATTGTTTCCTTTGCTGAGAAGAAGCTTTGTAGTTTGAATCCATCCCATTTATTGAGTCTTAATTTTACTTCTTGTGTTTTAAGAGTTCTGTTAAGGAAGTCAGTTCCTAAGCTGACATGATGAAGATTTGGGCCCACTTTTTCTTCTATTAGGCGCAGGGTCTCTGTTCTAGTGCGTAAGTCCTCGATCCACTTTGAATTGAGTTATGTGCATGGTGAGAGATATAGGTTTAATTTCATTTTGTTACATGTGGATTTCCAGTTTTCCCAGCACCATTTGTTGAGTAGGCTATATTTTCTCCAATGTATGTTTTTGGCATCTTTGTCTAGTAGGAGATAATTGTATTTATGAGGTCTGTCTCTTTATCTTCTATTTTGAACCATTGATCTACATGTCTATTTTGGTGCCAATACCATGCTGGTTTTGTTATTATTGTTCTGTAGTATAGTTCAATGTCTGGTATTTTGATGCCTCCTGCTTCATTCTTCTTGCTAAGGATTGCTTTGGCTATTCTGATTCTCTTATTTCCAAATGAATTTCATGATTGCTTTTTCTAATTCTATGAAGAATGTCATTGGGATTTTAATAGGAATTACATTAAATCTATATAACACTTTTGGTAGTATGGCCATTCTGAATATTAATTCTGCCTATCCAACAGCATGGGAGAACTTTCCATCATCTAAGGTCTTCTTCAATTTCTTTCTTTAGTGTTCTGTAGTTTCTTAGAGCACTAATCTCCAGGATATATAAAGAACTCAAAAAATTTCACACACACACACACACACACACCACACACCACACCACACACACACACACACCAAAAAAACACAATCAATAAATGAGCTAAGAAACTGAACAGACAATTCACAGAAAAAAAATTCAATGATCAACAAACATGAAAAAATGTTCATCATCTCTACCAATTAGAGAAATGCAGATCAAAACTACTCCAAAATTTCATCTCTCTCCAGTCAGAATGGCAATTTAAGCAATAATCAAGAATACAAGCAATAATAACTGTTGGCGAGGATGTGAGGAAAAAGGCACACTCATCCATTGCTGGTGGGACTGCAAACTGGTGCAACCACTATGGAAAGCAGTATGGAAATTCCTCAGAAAACTTTAAATGGAACCACCATTTGACCCAGCTACCCCACTCCTCAGTTTATACCCAAAGGGCTTAAAATCAGCACATACAGTGATGTAGCCACATCAATGTTTTAGCAGCTCAATTCACAATAGCCAAACTCTGAAACTAACAGATGAATGGATAAAAAAATTGTGGTACATATACACAGTGGAATATTACTCAGTCTTAAAGAAGAATGAAATTATGGCATTTGCAGGTAAATGGATGCAACTAGAGAATATCATGCTAAGTAAAATAAACCTATCCCAAAAAAACCAAAGGCCGAATGTTTTATCTGATAAGTGGATGCTGGTCCATGTTGGGGGCAGGCTAGGGAAGATGAAGGAACTTTGAATTGTGCAGAGGGAAGTGTAGAGAGGGGTGGGGCTGTGGGGATGGGAAGGAAAGTAGAATGAGACACACATTATTACCCTATATACATGTATGGTTACACTACTGGTGTACAGCCAGTGGAATGGGAAGTTATGCTCCATTTGTGTAAAATGTGTCAAAATGCATTCTACTGTAATGTATAACTAATTAGAACAAATAAAAAGAAAAAGAAACCTCTAGGTTACATAATTAGTAAGTGATAGAACTGGGATTTGAAATCAAGTCTGATCCCAAAGCATTTGCTCTTCATTGCCACACTACACCCTCCTTCCAACCCCTACCTGGAACCTGGCTTTCAATTTGGTTCACAGACTGTAAATATAACAGAACTAAGAACTTAGACTTGGCTAAGATGTCTTGAGTTATTCTTCAATAAGCAGAAAGCACTGATTAATATCCTCTTCTTGCATGACTGTATTCTGGATCTTTAGGAAAAATTCATCTTACAGATCAGCCAGTAGATTTTTCTTTTGGAGACGTACAAGTAGAGGACACTACATTCATGGAAATAAATTGGTGAACACTTGTGGCAAATTTAGCACTACATTCTGATATTTATGAATGACATTTATATAAAATAACAACAAAGCAATAAATAATGGAGGAAAACACCATCTTAGAAGCAGTAAGAATATGACTATAGTATCACCACTTTCATTGCCAGGAATTCAAGTTAATTGTCTTTTCTTGCTTGCTTCAGTGAAAAGTGGAGCCATTGATTTTGATGACATACAAAGACTCCTAAAGAGCTGAAACCAATAGAATTCTTGGAAACCACAGTAGACTGGCTATACTTATGCTGAAATTCTGTTTATTTAAGATTTGGGAGACTGTTTTGAAAAAAAAAACCTATTCAGGCCACATATCTCCATAACACATACACATTGAATCTAAAGAAACAACCCATCATGGTATATTTACTGCTCTGCAAAGTTGAGATTATTTACTGCACATTTATTTTGCTGGGTACTTATGAACATATATAACTGTCCCCATTACAGAGGTAATTCCATTCTTAAGAAAAAAGAAATAATGGTAATGTCTTTGAGTAACATGCACAGTCCTTATTTGGATGATTTCTACCATTCCATGCCTTTTGTGGAATGGGGCAATTTGGCTTTCCATTTTTTCAGCACCTCTGAAAGTGGAATAAACACTATCTTTTTATCTGTAATCAGTCTTCCATCACCTACAGAGAAGTTCAAATCCTTATTCTCTGGAGCTCTCATCACCAGTCACACAATGTACACTTTAAGTAGCAATATATTGTTTGCTGTGTGAACTACACCATTCCCATCTGCTAGGACCAAAATAACCAATTGAGACCCCTTGAATACAGTCCATACCCCATTCAACTTTCTAATTGAAGTCAGAGATCTATTAATTACTTTCCCCTGCTTTTACAGAGAAGTTATGTATAGTATTGGAACAGAAACATGCTAGAAACTCTGTGAAAACATCGGCACTTAAGAGGAAAGTCATGTAAACATTATTTAAACTTCATTCAAATAGAGTTCTTATTCCTAAACTTACTTTCTCTCTTTCCTTTCCCCTTGACTATAGAGGTTCTTAAAAGTTAGAGAGAGCTACACTTACACATCTCCTCGGATCTTCCTCTTGCCTTGAAGGAATGATTGTCTATAGGACTCTGGGGTGAATGGATTAACATTGACCAGAGCCAGTGAGGTACTCTCATCCATGAGGGGAACAAATGTGTGTCTCAAATGCTTAGAACTTCGGGGAAGAAGCTTCCCTGTTGAAGAAATCTCCGGCGGGCTCACCAGGCTCTGAATGAGGATAACCAAAGGCAAGGCAGAATAGGGTTAGTAAAAAAACAAAAAACTTCCATATCAGTTAGCTAGCTAATATTTGAACAAAGTGTTATTGCTAAAAGGGCCTTAAAGCAAACTAGTTGCATAATAACTGGTGCTCTATGAAAAACATAGAATCTCAGTCTCTATCTCTAAATATTCTTATTTATGAGGTGAACACAGGAATCTGTATTTTGTTAAGCTCCACCCCTTTGCCCTAGGAAATTCTGTTAGCTCTCTGTGAAACCCACCAATTCTAATCCTACCTCCAATTTTTTTTTTAAAGAGAGAGAGAGAGAGAGAGAGAGAGAGAGAATTTTTTTTTAATATTTTTTAGTTTTCGGCGGACACAGAATCTTTGTATGTGGTGCTGAGGATCGAACCCGGGCCGCACGCATGCCAGGCGAGCGAGCTACCGCTTGAGCCACATCCCCAGCCCTACCTCCAATTTTTAAGGATGAGGACATTTCAACAAATAAAAATGATTCTATAGAAAACCCCATCCATATGTTCCATAGTTTATACTTTAACTTCAAATTATTCACTCAAATATTTAGTGCCTACTAAGTAGCAGATTCTTGGCTAGATACTGAGGGGTATGTTTGTGAATTCTAGCTCTTAAGAAATACATAATCTATTAGTTAGCAATTTTTTTCTCAGTGTCTCAGAAATAATCACTTTGTAAGGAAGAGATTTCATAAACTAAACATGAGAAAATAAGTTCCCAATTTCACTTAAAATATAGCATTAAATGAAAAAAAAGCTCCATAAAGTAAGGTAAAGAGATTGAAAAATAGTGCTCTGAAATAATTGCTTGAGATTTCAGGTTTTGCAGTGGCTATAACCAATAGAAGTGGCTACCAATAAATAGGAGAGTATACAAGACAATACTCCAAGTGTGGTACAGTAAGAGACCATAGACCTAACTGGAACCAGAATCAACCAAAGGGCAAGGGGGAAAGTCAAAGACAGAAAATTCTGAGACAACAGAATTCCATTAGTCCTAAGATCCAGGGACCAGAGGATTACCTATGCTATAGATCTGTAAGTAGACAGTAGCACATGTGCCTCCCAGGGTAATCACTGCATTCTTTATAAAAGAATTCTACTATTTGGATGGTCTCTGCCCCTGACTTTTTAGTATAGAAGCAGAAGCCAGACTATAATATGACTCATTAAAGAATGTGAATATACAAAGAATGAAAATGAGGCTTATTACATTCAATACATGATTGATATAAGTGGAAATGAATGAAGTTACAGAGTATACATAATAACATATTTATTTTAGTGAAGAAATATGTTATTATCAAAGTCAAGGGTTTTTACAGTGCCCTGTCTGTGTCTTAAGAGTTTATAGGATGAATAATCTCAGAGGCTGTGGCCAACATCCTCACTGGTAAACTCTTGATTTTCTGCTGAGTTTATCATGAGAACTGACTATTGGTTCAAAATAAGCAGAACTATATTTGTATCATTGATATTTTTCAATTACCAATGTGTTTTGGGAAACATGTTTTCTATTTTTAAAATTATTATAAATGGTTCCCTGAGAAGGAGTTTTGTGATACTGATCATCATATGGAAAGCAAAATGCTTCTGTGACAGATGAAACATCCACACCTGGAACACAGCACATAGTTCTGTTGCCACATTTCAAGGAAAATTTTTAAAAAGCCTAAGAAATTTTCAGATTAAAAAAAAAGAAAAAGAAAAATTGGTCACATAGGGGCAGACAACATCAGAATTTCTAGTCTGTAAATATGAAAGCCAACAGAATATATGAGGTCCCCTTGTGATATAAGGACATTAGTAACATCCATTACAAAAGGAAGTTCTGCCGGGAGATAAAGCAGATTGACGATTCCTGGAAGATGACACAGATTGAGAGTATAAATATGCTCCAGAGCATGTAGATAAATCCCTCAGTCCCGCTCTGTGTGGAGGATTAAGGGAGACAAGGGAAAACTGGGTAGCTCCTAGACTTCTGAAGAAGGTGAAAAGAGAAGGAAACTTCCCACACAGCTGATGTCATAGTATCTCAAGAAGAAAAGGCCCAGTTGGCACAATTAGTCCCCTGATGCTTCGATCTCTTGAGTATTCCAATCTGGTGGCTGTCAGCTAGTGGTCAATACATTTATCCACAGTAACCCTACTACCTCCTGATGATGCTTTTCTGTCTGTAGGTAATTCTGCTGGGAATTCCTTACAGAAAACTAAAGCCAGTTTCACATGATTTCTGGTTCTACTCCTTGGGCAAAGCTGAACAAAGCCAACCTTTCTTTCCTATGTAGAAAGGATTACCAATTATTGTCTCAGCATAGCATTACCAATTATTATCACCTTAACTCCTCTCTGCCAGTCCTGGATCCAACTGTATTTTCATAAATATGCACTTTCTGAAGTTGCATTTGTAGCTTCCCTCCCAAGCTCTAGTCTCTGCTTGGAAAACTCCAAATCATCATTTAAGACTGTTCTCAGACATTATTTCCTTTGGAAAGTCTTCCCTGATATTTTGAAGCTCAGTTCATAGTTCCTTCTCTTCATGCCCTACCATTCTTCTAGCACACATGATCTGAACTTGAATTGTTTTTTCATTATTTGTCTTTATTCATTTGGGGGGCACTTTTTTTTGAAGACAGTAAATGGGTTTTGCCAACAGAAGATCTGCTAACACAATGAGGTGTTAAGTTGAAAATGATCAAATGAATGAAACACAGCACCATGTCATATTGTCCTTCCCTACTCAAGCCACACTCTCAGCCAGTTCTTCTCCACGTATCAAAACTGTGCCAACTTTCATTGCCATTCTCGTGCTTCCTTCACCTGTTTATTTCCAGGTCACTCCACTGATAATCTGCCCAGAGAACTCTGACCACTCTTGAAGCACTTAACAAGGTCTTTTTGCCTTTTTCCCCTCTCCCTCCCCTCCCCCCTCTTCCTCCCCTCCCCTCCCCCTCCCCCCTCCCCTCCCCCCTCCCCCTCTCTCCCCCCTCTCCCTCCCCTCCCCCCTCTCCCCCTCTCCTCCTCCCTCCCCCTCTCCCCCTCTCCCCCTCCCCTCCCCCCTCTCCCCCTCTCCCCCTCCCCCCTCTCTCCCCCTCCCTCCTTCCCTGCCCCCCTCTTTCTCTCTCTCTCTCTCTCTCTCTCTCTCTCTCTCCACCTCCCCCTCCCTCCCTCCCTCCTCTCTCCTGCTAGATTTTAAGCTCTTTGAGGGCAGAGATTTTATCTTATTTTCCCTACCCACAGTGGATTCTCAAGAAATGAATGATTAATTGGTACTGAGATCACTGAAAAAATCTGCTGATGGATCCCTGAACATATTTTGTCTGCAATTCAGACAAGCAGCTTAGTATTCCCTGTTAGACACGCTATGCAAACTCAGCAGGCACTAAAGAGACCCGCTGACAGTGACTGTCCTGCAAGCAGGATCACAGATGTTATTATAATGATCTTAAGTACATCAAGCTGAGCTAGCAGGAAGCAGAACTAATACCCATCCTAGGAATCACACACCATGGCACCAGAGTCGATGAGAAGTAACCTGCCTCGACCCTGGTTGGGATAACGTGAGCAGTGTGATAGAAGACCAATTACAACAAAACCACTTCTTAGTTGCCATTTCAAAATTTTAAAGAAATATCAAAAAGTTACTTTTTTGCTCTTCTATTATAAAAGAGCCTGCTCTTGACTAGGCTGAGTGGAGGGAGGAGTTCCTGCTGGGGAGAATAGAAGGCCATGAATATGTTCATGTGAATGTTCTTGTATTAGGAAAAAGTAAAATAATTTCCCAAAAAAATATAGTCAACTGGAATGGTGGAAACAATGATGAACCATGTCCAAAAGATGAAGTATCTAGCCCTGTCTCTGCCACTGGCTGAGCTATAAGCAACTTCATCTATTGGGACCTTAATTTTCTCAAATGTAGTACAGAGATTGGCTCTAGATCTCAGAATTACTTCTACGTCCAATACGCTTTAGGATCCTCCACCCCTCTTATTTGTGGCCAATGCCAAATAGTTACTGGCACCTATGATTTTGAGAAGACAAGAAGCAGATTCTTTTCAGTAGCTTTCCACTGTCCTTCATTTCCACCAATAATACAAAACCGGGGATATACAGAGCCGGTGATGAAAGTCTACCACAGACACACGGACAACTGAGTCCTGTTGCCGTGTCAGCTGAACTGAAGACAGGTTACACTGACCTGGCTCCTTTCCACAGCTAACTTACCTTGGGGGTGGAGGGGCTGTCACCATGCTGCAGCCTGCTCCTCTTGGCTGTTGGTGCTGGGGTAGCAGGACATTTGGGAGGAGCTGACTCTGGAGTCCGCAGAATTAGATCTGGGCTACCCTCACCTTTCTCCTGAGATGTGTTGCGTTCCTGTATGTTTCTGGGAGGAGTCGAAGAAGCCACTGAGTCCTGGGCCTTACCCATCTCTGGACTTGGGCTCTGGGTCTCCCCATGTTCTTGTACCTTTTTCTGCTCTTCACTTTCAGTCTCTTCTTCACTAAAGGAAAAGTTTAGTTTCTGGTTTGGCTCTTTGTTAACACTGCTGTCATCCATCTCAGTGAAAGAGCTTATAGCACAGGTAAGGAGGTCTCTCTGAAGGGAACACTCCACACCTATAGACTTAAGGAGAAAAAAACCCAGCAAGTTCTACAACTTCAGCCAGCCTTTCCCTCAACCAACAAACAGCTGTGTGGCACAGTGTTAAATTTCTCCCTTAAGTACCATGAATCTATAAGACCTCAGCTTATCCTTATTTCCATTCTGATTACAGAAAATTCCCAGTAACTCTCTAAGCAATTAAATCTGATTCATGTACAAAATTTTTTCTGTATGCCCTACAGAGTGTCCCTGTTCCCATGTGCTATAAAATAGTAGTGAGGTAGTTGGATTCCTTTAATTTAGTATGGCTTTAAAAATACACATTAGCCCATTGGGGAATAAGCTCATTATCTAACAAATTATTTTCCCTCCTCTACACCTGCCTTATATAAATATCACCCTCTCTTCTTTTCTCCTCCCCAAGCACCTAATGGCTAACAGCAGATCATTAGAATTTACCATCACCTGGATATCATATTGATCCTTTTACAGCCTCGAACATATCTTGGCTGGAGTTTGTATCCCTGACAGGGACACATCTTAGATCCTTGCCAGACACACTTGCCCTAATTCAGACACCCTTCCTCCCCACAATATTAGTGGTTAAAGCTCTTAGTGAACTGAATAAAATTTTAAACTGACCAAAGAAAGATCAGCAACACTAAGAAGCAAATGTTGGACACTTTAAAATGACAACTATTTTTCCAAAAAAAAAGCCTTACTTTGTAAAATTATTTTCCTTACAGTTTAGGTATCTCTAATATACATTATTTAACTTTTCTCAGATTGCCCAAATGAAGGGTAAAAAACTCTTTGAAGTAAAAGCCACCAAATGACCCAACAATCTCTCTTCTTCTGGGTGTACACTCAAGGGAAATGAATTCAGAAGCTCAAAGAGACCTCTGCACCCATGTTCACTGTAGCACTATTCACTATATCTAGGATATGGAAATAACTCAATTGTCCATTGATGGTCAGTGGACTTTTTTAAATGAGGTACCTTATACAATAGAATAGTATTCAGCCTCTAAAAGAAGGAAATCCTGCCACTTATGACAACACAGATGAACCTAGGGAACATTTTGCTGAGACATAAATTAGACACAGAAAGACAAATGCTGTATGATCTCACTAATATATGGAACCTAAAAAGTCCAACTCACAGAAGCAGAGTAGAACTGTGGTTGCCCTGGGCTGGGGAGAAGTTGGTCAAAGGATAAGTACCATGTGTTGTATGATGAATGAATTCTGGGGAGCTAACATACAACATGGGTGGTGATGGATTTATTAATTAATTTGATTATGGTTATCATTACACAATGATAACATTACACAATGTGTGTGTGTGCGTGTGTACATATATGTCTGAAAGAAAAAGAAAACAAACCCCAGAAATACCACTTTATAGGAGAAAACCACGTGAAAGTGAGTTTATAAAAAAGGAAAATGACACAATACCATTAAGAGGATCTAGAGGGATGCAGCTGGCATAGAGGAATTGTTTACTAGATAAACAAGGTGCAGGGAAGGAGGTGTGGAGGGAACCTAGGCAGCTCCATGGGTTTGAAACAAACTTCCCTTCTCTTGACAGTCTTATTTTACCCATTGCTTGTCACCACTTCCCTATTCCACGGATCCTGCACCACTTTCTCTTGTTCCATTGTTTCCCCATTTCCAACCAGAATTCCTGAAGAGGGCAACCCAAATGAAAGCCATCTAGGAAGATGAGAAAGTGTCTATTCAGTTAAAAACTGAGCTTTGCAGGTAGGTGCACCATGTGACCCTGCCTTGGCCCTTCCTTACTCCCTCCCAGCCACCCAAACTGTCCTGGATCATTCTAGCATGCAGTGGCTCACTGCTCACCTGTATCAGAGATTCAGTATCCCGTGAGGGCCCATAAGAAGCATCAAAGGGGAGGGAAGACTCACAGGTTACCAGTAAAGGAATTGCAATCTATTGAAATTCTGGGCCTAGGCGTGCGTTTCTTGCTTAGAGATCAGTGGGCCAGATGATGGTGTTGATCAGTTTCCAGTCACAGCCCCACAGTTTGTCATTCCTGCCTCTCTGGGCCAGCTGGGAGCTGGCTTTGCTTCCAACGGAGTAGGACCTGATCCCCAATGCTGAGCGTGCCTCAGGCCTGGAGGCAGGGCACCAATGCAGGCTGAGAGGGTATTACCTGGTAGACTAGGTATTTCTTATTATCAGCCCCTTTCCTTTTCTCTCTCCCTTGCTTTAATTCTTAATCACTCCTATTTATGACTATATTGTTTGCCTAGGAAGGCAACTAATGTCATTGTTATAGTTTAGTTCTCTTCTTATCAACAGTAATTCTATTAGAAACTTGCACCATTCACTTTTCCAGTTGTAATAGAAGTTGTTGAACAGACGAAAGACAGATTGTATTTGATAGGTTGTATTTGAGCCCCTAAACCATGGGCTTGGAGGAAGCTCACCTCTTGCAGACACATTGTAGGAAGAGGAAGAAGAGCCTAGACTCCACTCTGTCCAAACTTTGGTTCTGAAGCTTTAAACACACTGATGGAAAGAAGAGGAAACAGGAAAATCTACCTATTGCAATTGATTTTGCAAGAGTTGGAAACTTGCATTCAACTTTGGGGTAGATTGCTCCTTTGAAAAAGTTTAAAACTAAGGCTATGGATGTTGAGATACTTGTTTGAGAGTCTGTCACTTCAAGGAAGGACATTACTGATTGTCACCTCAGAGAGTGAATTGCAAAACACATCTGAACAGACTGAATAAGCTCTACCACATTACATAAGATTGAGTTAAGACTGAGTCATTCAGACTCTGAAAAAATAGTGATGTTAGATCGTCATGTATTTGATGAGACTGTTCCCATTGGAAACTACTGGTTTCCATACTCTGCTTTTTGTTTATAACTTTTTTTTTAGTGAGATAAGGTTTTTTTTAAATTTTTTATTGTTGGTTGTTCAAAACATTACAAATTTCTTGATATATCATATTTCACACTTTGATTCAAGTGGGTTATGAACTCCCATTTTTACCCCATATACAGATTGCAGAATTACATCAGTTACACATCCACTGATTTACATATTGCCATACTAGTGTCTGTTGTGTTCTGCTGCCTTTCCTATCCTGTTTCTTATGAAAGTGTTCAAACATACCAAAAAACAGGAAAATAGTATAAGGAGTCACAATATATTACAACCTAGCTCCAAACATTATGGGCATTGTTACAATCTTGTTTAATTTATATCTGAAGTTTTGTTGGGGTGGGTGTGACGGTATTTTAAAGCAAATCCATGATAACAAGGTCATTTTACCAATGAGTATTTTGATGCCATTGGTAAAAAATATCTAGGTCAATCCATTCATTTGAAATCTATAAATCTACCTGTTCAAAAAATTGAGCTAATTTTAATGAATTGATTCTCTCACCAAACCTTATCCTTGGCTAAAACTAGAGCCTTTTAACAGCTTGGTTATTGTAATAGAGATAAGCTGTGTTTCAGCCCACAGACAGTCTTCCTAGAATAGGAACACATTTCTGACCTGATGTCCAATAATTTAGAGATTGATGATGTCCTGCCTATACTTTAAGGCAGATATTTTAAAAATTCAGTCTGAACTCACTAGCCTGACCTGTTATTCAGTTGGGTTGTGGTTATTTCCAGATTCCCTAAAATTAGAGCAGATAATGGGTTGACTGTGTGACCTATACCAAGGCCAGCCCTGCAGCTGAAGGTGAGATCTCTCACCTTCCCTCCCTCTGTGCAGGTGTGCACGCAGACACACACACACACACACACACACACACACACAATTTGATTGGGAAGAAATGAATAAGTATGAAAAATACTCATTCTTGGAGCTATAGCACTTCTGCCTCTCTCTTGACTTACTGTCTCTTCTGTCCTCCAAAGGACTAGTAACTCGATCAAACATTCTCAGCCTCTTCTTTTTACTTTTGATCTGACTGAAAGGTCTCCATGCTGAAGTTTTATCTTAATAAAAAAATTAAGGAAAACTTTTAATTATTTATTTGAAGAATATGATAAAGCAGAATTAAAGCTTTTCCATAGGGGTAACCACTGAAAACTCTAAATTAGTCAAAGGTGGCTATCTCTATGGCCAGAGTGGGACTGGGGAATTAGAGGAGAAGGCAATCACTGTCTTGTGATTGAAGTCTTGTGTGAGGTTTGACATTTAATCTTTTGCCATGAATAGATGCTTATTAAATGGTTAAAATAATGTTTTAAAATGTAACCAAGTGACCAAAGAAACATACATGCTTTAAAAACTAGTCCCTAAAGTGCTTGAACCACTTCGCTCTTCCCTCTTAATTTTTCTGGCCTCTAAACTCTGGAGGCTCTGGACTCAGTTCCACAGACTTTTTCCTGGGTACACTCACTTTATTGGAGCATCATTCACCCCACCTGGAAATGCTATTTATAAGCAGGTCACTTCTGAATCTATATCTGTGTCTCAGACTTTTTTCTTGAACTTCAAATTTTAGCTGCCTTATCACATCTCCCTTTGCATGTCTAATAGGCACCTCAGTCTTAACATGTCCAAACCTCCCAGTGAAGCCTACTCCTTCTGCACTTTTTTCATATATCAGTAAATGGCAATAGGTGAGTACCTCCCCTCCCCACCAACCCTACATTCAACCTGTTACTGCTGTTTACCAGTGAGGAGTCCTTGCTTCCCCGAATGCTGAAGTACAACACCAGAGAAGCACGCTGAGGCAAGTTTAGAGTAGAAAGTAGAAGCTTTATTAAAGGACAGCAGAAAAGACTTCTCCCCGGGAATAAGGGTACCCAAAAGGAGAATCTGAGATAGCTAAGGTCTTCTTTCAGCTTTCCCACATTCCTGTCCTTTGTTCTCCGTTATCTTGCAGTGATAGAATGCAGGTGGGAAGGCCCAAAAGGTGGGAGATAGGTGGGCTGAAAGAGTAATCTGGGCAAGAAGGGCCTGGTGCAGCTTCTGATCAGCATTTCCCTGTTTGCTGGGAGCTGTTTCTTTAACAGTTCCTTAGAATGGGTTCCCAAGGCCTTGGGGACATTAACATTTCAATTTCCCCAAGTGCTGCTCTGGTTTCCTGGACTCCATTCTCTATAATGGCCTCCATTTTATTTATCTTATTCAATATTAGACCCGATTTACCTAACTACACTAACTACCTATCTTTAAATCTGGTTTCAAACCTGGGAGAAATCTTTTCAATTCTATCCTTACGTCTTCCCTAGAGGCAAAAACCTCCAGCAGGGGTCCACTGTATTCACCCTAACCTCACAGCATTCTATTCTACATCTAGTTGCTAATGGACTCCTCCTGAAAAGTAAGTGAGATCATGACATTCTTGTACTCAAATCCTCCACTGCTTCCAATTTCACTCAGAATTACAGAGCTAACCCTGCATCGAGTCCCACAGGGCGATAGAACCCACCCCAACCTGTTCAACTTCTTCCAGCATCTCCCCCGGCACACATTCGCCTCTGCTCTCCTTGCTGTTCCTACAGCTGCCAACATCTTATTTGTCCCAGGACCTTTTCTCTGACTGACTTGCTCTTTCTGACTTGTCTTTCTTCACAGGTATCACTTGCCCCTCAAAGGTCACTTCCCAGAGATGTCTTTCCTAAAACTATGCTTCGCAATCCATTCTCTGGCCCCTTGCTCTGTGTCACATTCCTGCATAAAACTTATCAATACATCATATATTACATATTTCATGGTTAATTTAAAAAATCATCCCCAACAGAACCTAAATTTCATGATGGCAGTGCTCAACTCTTGTTTGCGGCTCTATTTTCATTACCTAGAGCAGAACTTGGAACACAGTAGGCATTCATTCAGTATTTGCAGAGTAGTCAAGCATATTTGCATTCCATTTATCCCTATGATGAACACTGTTAAAGAATGGATAACTTTGATGAGGTTTCAAAATGTTTAATTTTCAACCCCAATGCAAATTTTAAAACTAGGACTAAAAGGAAAAGATGTGTTGATTTTAAATAATTTAGTAACTTTGAACATGTTAATGCCTCTACTATTCCTAGCCCAACTTGAACACAGCATCTGTGGCATGTGATTTACTCCACCTTAAACTTGGGCTATCCCAACATGGCCTGCAGCACAGATGACCTGGGAGTGAAGGGAACATTGTGCATACAAAGCTGAAACATTGTAACTAGTAAAATAGATACAATGTATAAAATAGATGGTAGGCCACTGGGAGGATGGAGGTTATCTGGAGGCTGGATAACCTGGGCTTAGGTCCTCTCAGAATCCATTTGGCTGTGGAATTTTAGTTCACATGACAGATAAGGATATAGATGTTCCATATTGGAACATTACTCTCTTCTTGCCCATTCACATTTTTACTATTTTCATCCTTTGTTGCAACTCCTCTTTTCCCATAATCTGCACTCCAGTCTAGATCACCAGTATTTGTCCTGGTTCACTAATTATGCAGACTGGTCACAATGCAGGGCTACATATGCCTTACGTGGATGGAAGACTCTTCCTGCAAAAGAAATGACTTGATTTAAAGATATTGTTTCTTCTCCAGGAAATATGTCTTGCTCATGCAATTTAAATGAAAAGTCTCACTTTTTCTTGAAACTGGAAGAAATGATTGTAAAGTTCACATGAAAAATTAATAAAGAATGGCTGGGGGATTTTTTAAAAGAAGCATAAAGAAATAAGACTACTTTTCCTAGAAATAAAATTTTAAATATATGTTTAATGGTTAAATTACTGTGGTATTAGTGTAAGTACAGACAGAGCAGTGACTAAGGATACACAGATTGGCAAACATAGTAATTTAACATTATACTTTAAAGGTGAATTATAAGTCACAGGAATTGAAAGGACAATGCCATTTGTGGTGTAGCAATTATTGAATAACAATTTAATGAAAAGGTTGTCTACACTTTTACCAACATAAGTGTTGAGTAGGTTAAGAAACTAAATGGACAGAGTTCACTGGAGAGGAATCACAAATGACCAACATATATTTTGAAAGCATAATTAGATTAAATCACAAAACATGAACATAAAATTATCAAGAACCTGAAAAATGTGAATGCATTTTAACCTGGCATTGCCACCTCTCAATTATAAGTCCCCAGCCTGAAAGGCTGATTGCATTTGCCCTACTGTTTTGTTTTTAGGAAAGTAAAATGAATTTATTTTAAAATTTAGACAAGCAGTGTTCTAGGTGAATGCATTTTGAAATATTATATTAACCTAGGACCTCTGTATGATTCTTGCTCCTCCTCTTCTGGTCTTCCATGCTTGTTGCCCAGCAGAGCTGTTCTAATAGCTAAATTCAATTAGTTCCCTTCTGATCACCTAATGAAATTCAGTAGAAACAGAAGATATACCTGATGATCAGGTAGAAAGCCTCTTTCAGACTGTGAATGTGTGTGCTAAGAGGGGATGTCACCATATCACTAACATTTTTGAGCATCTGCTACTAGTGCAAGATACTAGATAAAGCATGGCAAGAGGTTCTATTGTATAGGGGTATAATTCTCTACTTTCATTCATTTACTTTGTTGACAAATATTTTTTGAGCGCCTACTAGGTACTAGGAATATAAAGATAGACATAATGGTTGGTGAGCTAGAATATACTTATACTTAAATGAAGACTGAAAATGGGTTTGGGGTGTGGATTGGAAATTTTGCTTTTCTGATAGGGATGGATACTATACATTCATTTCCTGGTATATGTACAGCCTGAGGGTGTTAAATTAGGAGGTGTTGAGGCTTTTTAGGGTGCAGATATTACCCCCAAAAGATCAGGAAAAGAAGTCCTTCAGGGGACAAAGAGAAAGTCCATTTGCCTTAAAGCTGATGACTTTAGAAATTAAGCGTCTTCTATGAACCCCTTTTTTATATTTAAAAATAAAAATTTCAGAAGCTTTGACTGTGTGGTCTTTGTCTGGTCTTCTGAAGTAGCAACTTCCTCAGTGTCTGGCCTGGAGAATTTGTGTAAAACCCAGAGTGGTGGGCCCTTGAATGAGCCAAATGGCCTTGGCTGCCCTCACCCTGGCCTTGACTGGACTGTACAGGAGCTCCCCCTCCATTGCAGTTGCTATCTATATGCTCCATGGAGAGAGTGATAGATGGTCACTTACTTGCCCTTGGCCATGGGAGTCAGGTTGAACTAAATATAGAAATGATGGGAGCAATCTTTACTCTTTAGGGTAAAATGTTTCATGGTTAAATCATAGATTTTGGACCAAAGCAGTAAGCTTAGGTGGTCATTGATTATCTTCTTGGGAACAGGATTAAATCATATTATTATATCTTGGTCACGTAGGACATGGATCTTCATAACTGGCCTGGAGCAACACCTAACACATAAATTCACTGAGTCCTTCTGAAAACAGGCGCTGTGGGGCCTGCCTGAACCTTGGATGAATTGTGTATCTGAGCAATTCTCTCTTGCCACCTCATTTTTTCTCATTTTCATGGCTAATCTTATTTCGTGTTTATACTTCCACTGAAAGTTACATAGCTATCACATTGACCCCCAAGGGTTGAGGTATTCACATTTTTATTTTTAAAATTTCAAAAGGGGGTTCCATAGAAAATCCTTAGTTTCCAAGACCATACAATTTAGGGTGTTCCTGATCTTTTGTGGGAATACCTCCCAAAGTGCCTCAGCGCCCCCTAGTTTAATACCCTTGAGTTGTAGATACATCAGGAAATAAATAATTTGCATCTTAATTGGTTTGCTACAGAAACAGAAGAAAATTTCCAAATGCCAACCCCATTACCCCCTTCAGGCTTTATTTGTGTATATTCAAAACACCTGAGTAGCCAGGGTTCCTCTGCTTTCCTTCCCAGCTTAGGAGCACATTTTGCCACACGTTCAGTATTATATAATACGAGTGTCATGGTCTTTAGGACCATGGGATTTTAAAAATAAAGGTGACGTATAAAAAATTCAGAGTGGTACATTTATACCACGAATCCTAGTGGGAAAGCGCTTCACCCACGCGCAGGTGGACAGACCCAGGGATGCGCGTCCTGCACCACTCTCCCAGTGACGAGCACCCACATACGTAAATGCACACACGAAGCCTCCAGCCAGGCCGCGGGGCGCCGGAGCCTGCTCCGCCACGCCTCGTCGGGCTCCCAGAGAAGGGCGCCTGGGCTGGAGGGCAGTGGGCGCAGGGCGGGCGTCCGGGGCCGACGGGGCCCGGGCAGCGCGAGCCCGGCGGGCGCGGGCGGGGGCGCGGCGAGGGGAGTGCCCGAGCCCGCCCCGCCCCTCGCGCCCGCGGCTCCTCCTCGCTTCGCCATGGTGGAGCAGGGAGACGCGGCGCCGCTGCTGCGCTGGGCCGAGGGCCCCGCCGTCTCGCTGCCGCAGGCCCCGGAGCTGCAGGCGGGAGGCCGGGCCCGGGGCTGCGGCGGGGGCGCGCGGCGGGCCGCGGAGCCGCCCCGGAGGCGGGAGCCCGAGGAGCCGGCTCCCTCCGAGGTGCTGCTGCAGCCCGGGCGCCTGGAGCTGGGCGACGTGGAGGAGGACCAGGTGGTGGCCGTGTTTGTGGTCACCTTCGATCCTCGCTCGGGTGAGAGCGGCTCCGGGACCGAGGGGCGGGGAGAGGGTCCGACCGCCCCCAGGTTTTGGGGGGCGCAGGGGCAGCCGCTGCGCGCGCACTCGCACCTGCACACCTGCCTTCTTTAGCCGTCGACCCCAGCCCTTCGGCTCTGGGGCTACGCGGAGCGCGTGGAGGGGGCAGCGTGCCGCCAGCCCCCGTCCGCAGAGACCAGCGCCTCGGGAGGTCCCGCGCGCCCCCCTCGGAGCGAACCCCGGGGCTTTGTTCCCAGCCCCGCCGGCCCTCGGCTCCTGTCGTCCCGCCGCAGCTCTCAGCTCCCCCAGCCCGTGCCTCGTCCCCACAGTCCTGTTTGCGCTGCTCCAGTGGTGGCGGATCCGGCGGGTGGCCCCAGGCACGTTGGCTTTTGTTTTCTTTCTTGGCTAGAAGATTTTTCACGTAGAGAGGAGCTCCCAGGTGAACGCCTCCTCCAACTGCAGGTCCAAGCTTCCCGGTCCCAGGGTGTCCGCCCTCTCTGCCGGCCGCCCCACCACCGTAACTTTCCTAGCAGCCAACTTCACTTTCCCTGACGGCGTTATTTTGAGGAATTATTACCGAGAGCATTCAGGGATGGGGCTGAGAGAATCCATGAAAGTCCAATTGAAGGAGAGGGCTTCCCGGATAGGCTTTCTGGGATGTTTGGAGAATTAAAAGGTTGTCTCACATGATTTTAAGCTAACTAACCAGTAAGGGCCCGTGCTTTCTAAGAGCGAGAGATTCTATGGGGAATAAGAAGTGAAAGCATAGATAGGTCTCTGAGAGACCTAATGGTCTGAAAGGGGCGTCTAAACCCGATAGCTGTTCTGTTGCTCAGAACTAGGGGAAGGATTTGTTTAAGGCGTGAGTCTTGCTTAATCTAGGGCCTAAGAGCACCCAGGCATGTAGCCCTGTCCATCTCTCCTGGGATTCCTGGAGCTTGGAGTGCCTGTCTGGAAGGGAACGTATTTGCTGCTTTCTGGGGTGTTCCTTCCAGGCTTGTGGGTAGGGGTGGTGTGGGAAGGGATGGAGGGAAAACGTTCTGATCTGGAGGAGGGGACTCAGATTTGATAGAAGATGATGGCTTCCAGGCAGGGTAACTTAACTTTGGTAAAGGATTTGGAGCTGGCAAGTCACTGGCAGAATGTGGGATTCACCCAGGAGTAAGTCCCTCTTTTGGTGACAAGTTTTGTGGGGAGTTGAACTCATGCCTTTCTGAATCCTGTTAATTCTTTTGCCCCATTCCAGTGGCTTTCAAATTTTTTATTTGACCCACCATATGAAACATTTCACAGCCAATACACTTCCATCATAGACAATGTACCCAATGGAAATCAAAATTTCATGAAATAGTGCAGACCCCTTCTACATTGTGCATATTGGTATTTTCTACCTTTTTTTTCTTTTTTAAGCTTATTACATGTGCTGCTTGATTCAAATATGATTGGGATTTCCAGATACCAACAGTATGAAAAATATTGGGCTTTTTGACCAAAGCAACCTTTAATTCTAGACAAAATTAGGTACTTTGTAACAAATTATATTCCTTATTTCTTACCCCATCACCAGGTAAATAGATGGGCGTATAAGTATTTAAAAGTAAGTATTTAAAAGTACTGGCAAGTATTTAAAAGTAATTGAAGAAATGGAAAGAGATCATTAATGAGTCTGATTCAGTAGTGGTAGCTCTCTGATGATAAGCCTAGGAACAGGAAAAGAAAATCCTATGCTAATCACAGAGCTGATAATATTGATAATTGATCAGTTATTGGTATTTGTCAATTATTTGTGTTGATCATTTTATAATTGGCATCAATCAATTTATAAAGGCACCCAAGAGCTAGGGCCTTCTGTAATACTTTGTCAGTCACAGACAGTAAGAATGGTTTTGTGGGTTTGTATGTATGGAGTGGATATGTGAAATGACTTTCAGACTAAGGCTGATGTGGAAAGTATGTATTATAACTAATGTTGTGACACTTTGTGCAGGTATTTTACTATAATCCTGTTTGATTTAATTATAATTTATAAATTGATGATTATATGTAGGATACACACCAAGGATGGCAAAGTACTTTGGAAATGTTAACTAACCAATAAATACATGACTCTGTCGAGTTTCTTTCTAGTAGGCTACACTGCCTGAACCTCTGCTCCTTAAGATCCCATCATTACTTACATAGGGATCTAGGAGGAAGAAGGAGAGAGGCATGCTGTGTGTGAGCACTGTTAGCTTTCATTGGTATTTTGGTGGGAGGGGAGCAGTTGTTTTTTTCTGTAAACTTGTCTCTCTTTTATCTATCCCAATCCTAATGGCACTTTTCATTCTGTAAAAAATAATAGGATAGTACTTAGATGAGATAAAGTTATATGGCACGACTTTTAAAAGTAGAAGACAAGTGAATAAATGTTACTGAAGTTCACTGGGCCTCAAAGTTTAGCTTTAGGACGATGGCCGTCAGAAAGTACCTGGTGGTCCTGTGTGGTGTTTTTGGAAGTCAGGTTCAGGAGAGATGAGGCCTACAGGTACCTCATGTGCTGGAGGGACCATAATTGTATCTCCTAACTTTGGACTATGGTTTTCCTTACTCTTCTGAGGCAAATCTGCTGTATTTTCCTACTTAATATTGGTCCAGCCAGACTTTTGCCCTCCTTTAGCCTGTGTTTCCAAAAGTAGAAAAGGGGAATACTGCTTCTTTACCAAAATCTGAGCATATCACAGAAATTGCTAGGTGGGAGGATTTGTCTATACTTTTTCTCTCTCTGCTTAGTCTCTCCCTCAAGTCTCCCACCCATGCCCTCAGTTTCCATTCATAGGTCACTTACTGCCCAGGTCATGGGCATTTCATGCATCCTCTCACCCAGTGTGGCTTACTGTTGTAGGTGTCCAAATCTGGGGTTGGGGGGGTGGGGAGAGAGGGGGAGGGGAGGGAGAGGCTGAATGGGAGAGGAGAGAACCATAGCTGTGGTTCATCTGTAAGGAAGTTGATTTAAGAGAGTGTGAGGGAAAAGTGGATCTCTTAGAATGTCTTTGGGCAAGAATCTGCTCAGTGATTCTCCAGCTGGTGAATGAAAATAAGAAAAATTCTTTTACACTTTAGATACAAGTTTTGGAAAGCTGGATAGGGCATCTGTAAGAAAAATCAGAAAAGGTAGAAACAAAGACTATTTTCACTGGACTCATGGCTTGAAATTTTAGTTGTTGGATCTATAAATGATACATATACTAGGGGCTTTGGGTTCAAGGTGAGGTGCATGTCAGCATGTATTCTTGCAAGCACCCACACATACATACACACACACTTGCGCACGCACACACACACATGCACCCACTTTATCTGGAGCAGGGAGCTAGCTGTAGGATGGTGGTACTGGCTGTCTGGGCTACAAAGCTGCTATTGAAATCAGGCCCAGATGCTAATTCTGCAAGCCAAGTGGAAGGGGTTGGCAGCCAGAATATTGCTTTTTCATTGTGTTAACCCCATAATTTAGTTCCTGATTTTAGTTTTTATTTTGTTCTTTGGGATTCTAGTTATATTTTGTCTTCTCTGCTTAAAAGAAAAGATTTTGTTACACTTGGGATGCCCCGTGGTGATGGCAGTAGCTATCTCCCCAGTGCGCCAGGACTATGTGTGGGCCTGAAGTTGATGAAGCTTTGGACCTGCAGTTCATGGTCACCTGAGTCCACCTATTTCTATTGTTTCTCTATGAGATTCATTTTACACCTCTACATTTCACCCAGAGCCGTTTTGTGGGTATCTGGGGGAAACTTCTATGCTTTGTGTGTTTATATTGGGATGACTTGGAAGGGGAGAAAATGGTTGTAAGTCATATCATCTGGTAAGGTTTTCAAGCTGTTTCTTCTTTTAGTCTTCCAGATTAGAAGAGAATTGCTATCTGTTCTCCGTCAGCCTCTAGCCAATGCCCGAATTATATCTAATCGCCTGTTTCATTTAGTGCACCTAGAGGCTCCATGCTTATGTCAGATGGGCATATTTTCAATTGCTCACAATACTAATTTTAATCTCCATAGATTTCTTGTACAGTCAAGAAGATATAGCATTTCTTTTAACAACAGAGCCAGTGGAAAGGCACAGTGAGTTTAGGGTTTGGTCTGGTGCCTAAGGCATAGCTTGGAACCTGCCCAGGTCAGCTGACTTGGTTCAGATAATAAATGGCCCCAGCAATGGGGGGTGGTGTAGTGACAGAGTGAGTGAGAATGGAAAAATTTGGAAATGCAAAGAGCAGTGCTGAGAAGGGCAAGCTCACAGGCAAAGGAAAAGCCTGTTCTGATGCCCAACAAGGAAGCCTCCTAGGTCACTGTGCTTTCTCTGTGTTTTCCATCAGATGTCAGTGGAATACAATTGTGGTTGATTTTGAATGCAGTTGTGATTGATTTGATGAATCCCACACTGGCAGAATCTTTCCTTGGCTATTGGAACTTCACCAGTTTGTGGTTTTTAAAGGGAAAGCCAGTTTGTAGCCATCTGTTGTAAGTTAAGTTTTCCTTCTTGAAATCTATAGGAAGAAAAACTGGAGAGGGCATCATAATATCTACCACTTGCTGCATGTCCAGTATGTGCTACAGGCTTTATGGACCTTGCCTCAGATTCTCCCAACAGTCTTCATTGTAATGATGAGAAAAACAGATGCACAAAGCTATGAAGTGGGCTGGTCAGAGCGGTGGGGCCAGAGCCAGGGTCTACCTGCCTCCGGGACCTGCATTATTTCCCTATAATCCACCACCCCATTCACTTCCAGTAAGAAATCAGATGGGGTCTGTGAATTGGAATTTTTTTTCTATGTAAAAATTTTTTTCTATGTAAAAATTCAGCCACAGACTGACATATGGCTGACTTGCAATCACCAGGATTAAGTTCTGCCTAACTCAGGGCTCTTTATATTGACTCTTTCTCTCTTTGCTTTGCATGTGCCCTCATCCTATTTGGTGTTAAGAGTTTCAAGTCAAAAGTCAATTGATATGGGCAGGTTGGGGTCTGAACCAATTACTCTGTTGAAGTTTCTTCCATCTCTGGGATTTGGTGGTCCCTAAAGAGGTGATTTATATAAAAGAATTGTGTTGTCAGGACCAAGAATGCTCTTGGATTTTTGCCTTAATTGCTGAGACAAGATTCCCTTTTATTTTCTGGCTGGAATTAGGGGATATGTGTGTGTACACTAATGGGAGGAAGCTGACAGATTAAACTGAAGACATATGTTGGAGGGAACTGTAGAGAGTTCAGTCCACTCTTGGGTCAGAGGAGCTGTAAGAGGATGTCAAGCTGGGGCAGTCACCATTCAGTATATGAAGATCTCAAGAGGAAGTGCTTGACTGGAGCCACCCAACAGAGGAAAGAGAAAGAAAAAAAATCACATAGTTCCCATTAGAGATCATTTTAGTTCAAGAGCACTAGTTTCTCTACCTTAAATATTTTAAGAGGGACTTTTTATGAGGCAGCAGTAACAGTAGCCGCAGTCTTTTATTCCTCAAAAATGATGGTTGATGAATTCTTGAATGCCCCAGGGGTAAGGCCATTTCACATTTAAGCAGAATAGTTGGAAGACAGAGGCAATCCTTTATGTAGATGGTACAGCCTCTATCTCGCTTCGCCTAGACTCTTCTAAAACACCAACTCTGGAGGCCCTCTCATGCACACCCACTAGGCTGACTTTTGGAGCACTGAAGTAGCAGAGTTCAGACCATCTGTACATCCACAGCCTTTCTGGCTTCCCTGGTAACTGAGCTGCCAGCCCAGCAATCTGTTAGTCCAGGTTCCTTTAAACAAGGACACACGTGCTTTTGCATGAGCTGAGCACCTGGCACTGTGCTGACGAGTTATGCTCCACCAATATTTATTGAGTGACAGGCTGAATGTACACAATACAGATTGCCGCATTTGTTCCTCCCTTGGTCTTGTGAACTCCTCCTTGTAAATTATCTTTGCAGAAGAGGTGAGGCAGTGTCCACAGGTACCTGGGATAGGCCCAAGATGTGGCCCAAGAAGAGGGAGGATGTGGGTTTGGAAGAAGAACAGGTTAGGGAAGGGCACGTTGTCAGAGGCAACTCCTCTTTTTGAGGATTCTCTTGTTCAATCCTTCCAGATTCCAGCTTCTTGGTTAAGTTTTCATTAATATAATGAGGATATTTGAAAAAGCTCAGAGCATAGAGTATGAATGATAGGTGGCATTCAATGTAAGGTTTTTCTGCCATTAAATGGCTTCCTATAAGAAATGCTTTTTTTTTTTTTTTTTTTTGCAATTTTGTGCTTTCCTTTAAACCCCTGTATGTTCCATATATACTTTGGTTTCCAGTCTGGAGTATTTCTATAGAAGAGCAACCTCAAGTCATGTTATTTCTTTTTGGCTATCATACATTCTCTCAATTGGTTTGGTTTTGCAAAGTCCTTTATGTTTCCCATTTCTACTATTTGAATTGTTTTTCCAAATCTGTATGTTTAAATTCATTCAATCTCAGAAAAGTTGAAAGGATATTAATGTGAGAATCTGTATCTCCTTCACATAGAGTCCCATCTGTTGACAGTTGCCATATTGCCTTGGTCCTTACATCATCAATTTCCTTGAACTTGAAATACCTGCTCCAAAATTCTCTCTGCTATGAAAAATCACAGGGCTCCTGAGAAAAACAGAGTCACAGACAAGCCCTCAAAAACTTTGTCACCACATATAAATAAGCAAATAAAGGACCATCAACAACTAATATATATATATATATATTTTTTTTTTTTTTAAACTTTGTCAGTGACATATTTTTTCTTTTAAAAAAACGAAGTTAATACAAATGATAAAACTTTTTGCCTACATTAAATAGTTATAAAACACATACATACTAAATAAAGATGGAACTTCACCTTTGAAAGACCTGGAGCTTGTGTATGGGAGTGTCAGAAGGGTTGGATTTGTAAGTCACAGTGAAATAGTAGAAGAAGGGCTATCTGAAGGCAATGGAAAATTGTGACACTAGAGGTAGGTAGGAGTGGCTCATGATACATGGTGACCTGAGGTGGCAGGTACAAGTCTAAGGTGAATTTTGGGGTTTTCCTTCATGGTTCATGAATATTGTTTTCTGAATTCACAGTTTCTTATGATCATGTGTAAACAAATGTGAAATTCCCTACAATCAAATTATTCTCTGATATCATTGTCTTGGAACATTTATCAAGTGTTATAGAAGAACTGACTGTGTATGTGGTGGATATTTTATATTTATATACATTTATCTTTGTGGAGCTATTTGAAAGTGAGTTGCCATGACTTTTTAATTTCTCAATACTTCAATATAAATCTAAGGCTTTTTTTTCTGTATAGCCATAATATCATTGCCATCCTAGGGCAATTAACCTAGGTTAACTCATCAATTAAATTTTTTAAATTAATTTTTTTTTTCCTTGACAAAAGTATTTTATTAGAGCCAAAAAGTAGCACATGGGGCTTTGTAACAACCATTGATGATTTGATGGTTTGCTAGTTTTCAAAGAAATAAAATACAATAAAGCTTGCAGGATGATCTGTGAGATGAAACTCATTAAGGGTAGTTTAAGGAGAATAGGGTTCTGGTGATGACTCAGTACCCATTAAGGTGGTTTAAGGCTCAGAGAAAACTTTAAGCAGAAAGTACAGAAGATTCCCTTTATACCACCTCCCCCAACTCCATATATAGTTTCCCTCTGATATGAACATCTTTCATTAGTATGGTTTATTTGTTACAATTGATAAGCCAATATTATTACCTTATTGTATGAATTTATTAACCTTTACATTAGGGTTCACTCTGCTGTACCGTTCTGTGGGTTTTAAAGAATTCAGAGAGATTATCTATCCACCATATCAGTAACATACAGAGTAGCTTCACTGTCCTAAAAATCCCTTGTGCACTACCTGCTTATTCCTCCCTTCTCATGGATTATTTTACTGTGGCTATAATTTTGCCTTTGTCAAGAATGTCACATGATTGGACTTATACAGTAGATAGTCTTTTTGACTGTATGCATTTAGGGTTTCTCCATATTTTTTCATGACTCCATGGCTCGTTTCTTTTTATTTCTGAACACTATTTCATTTTATGGATATCCCACGGTTTGTTTATTCATTTACTTACAGAAGGACATTTTTTTTGCTTCCAGTTTGGGGCAATTGTGGACAAACTGCCCCCATAAATATGTTTGTAGGTTTTTGTGTGGATATAGGTTTCAACTCATTTGGATAACTACAAGGAAACATGACTACTGGGTCATATGATAAGACTATGTTTAGTCTTGTAAAGATATCACCAGACTATCTTTTAGAGTGGCCCTACAGTACTGTTTGGTTGCACCAGAAATAAATGAGAGTTCTTCATCCACATTCTTGTCAACATTGTATGTTTTAAATTTTAGCCATGCTAATAGGAGCCTAGTGGTATCTCATCATTGTTTTAGTTTATAATTCCCTGATGAGGTATAATGATCAACATTTTTTCATATACTTATTTGCTGTTGTTTACCTTCTTTGATAAAGTGTCCAGGTCTTTTGCCTATTTTAAAAATTGGATTGTTTGTTTTCTAATAGTTGGATTGTAAGAATTCTTTGTGTGGTTCGGAAAACAGTCATTTATTGGTTATATATTTAGTGAATATTTTCTTTCACACTGGCTTTTCTTTTAATTATCTTGATAGTGTGTTTCACACATTATAAGTTTTTAAGTTTAATGAAGTTCACCTTATCAATTTTTCTTTCATGGTTTTGTACTTTTGGTATTGTAGTTAAAAGCTCATTGCTAAACCTAAGACTAGATTTTCTCCTAGGAAAATCTTCTAGAAGGTTTTATGATTTTGCATTTTATGGTTGGGTCTGCTATGCATATTGAATTAAGTTTTGTGACAGGCATAAGGTCTGTATCCAGTTTTTTTTTTTTTTTTTTTTTTTGCACGTGGATGTTCACACACCCCACATCATTTGTTGAAAAGACTCTTTTCTCCATTGCCTTTGCTTTATGGCAAAGATGTGTCAAATATACTGCTATGGATCTGTTTCTGGATTTCCTGTTCTATTCCACTAATTTTTTTTCTGATATTTCTCCAATATCATATTATCTTGATTATGGTGGTTTTATACTAAGTCTTGACATTGGATAATTTTAGTCTTCCAACTTTATTCTTCAGAATTGTGTTGACTATTTTGGGTCTTTTGCCTTTCCATACAAACTTTAGAATTAATTTGTCAATATGCGCTAGATAATGTTGTGGGGTTTTCATTAGGATTTTATTGAGCCTATTGTGTAAGCAAATGTGAGGTTCTCTGTGTTCAAATTGTTCCTTAATATATCAATTATATGACACAAACTAAGCAAATGAAATTAGTGGAACTTATCATAAACAGATATAGATATATATCCCCCTCCTCTCTGAGCCATTTGAAAGTAGGTTGTAGATATAAGACCTCAGACACAATGAGGTCATGTTCCTTCATAACCACAGTATTTACCAATTCCAGGGTATTAATACTGATTCATCGATTAGCTTTTAAACTGTTTTGTGGGTTTTTTTTTTTGTTGTTTTATTTTGTTTAGATTTTTAAAAATTCCCTTCCTGGCCTGTGCTAGGCACTGTGATTTGTTGAGATGTGAAGGCAAACAAGCAGAGTTCCTGCCTTTAGAAGTTCACAGACTCCTCAAGATAGACATCTAAGACATTATAATAGGTTGGGATAAGGGCCACTGTAGCTGTATCTGCTTTCCTTTCATTCAAGGAATATGCTAGCAGAAATGTACTTCCTGTGGGGTTAAGACGACTCTTGCCAGAGTGGCATTCTGGAGCCTCTGTCCCGTTACATGATTCACCATCCTGGTCCTGATGGACCTTCCTCTCAACGCAGAGGGACTTGAACCCATCTAGAAGTCCATCCTGTAACCAACAGGATGTCATTTCCTCCCTTGGGTTCTTTCCATTTCTGTGATTTATCAGGCACAGAGGAACAAGGAGGCCGTTGAGAACCAGCTAAGGGTTGGGGATTTTATCCTCTAGGTCAGTTGTATTAAGTAGGACATAGGTTTGGCCATAAATGCCAGTAATCCGAATTAACTGTGGTTTAGTCAAGATAGGATTTCATTTCTTTTTCACGTGACTGTAGGTAGCTGGCGGAGGGGTGGAATACTGGCTCAGATCCCCCGGAGTCATCCAGTGATGTGGGCTTATTTTGGCTTATGATTCCATCTTCTCTGCCATGCTATGTCACCACGTCCACATTCCAGACAGCAGAATGGAGAAAAGGGCAACTTCTTCTCTTTCAGGCACAGTCTAGAAACTACATACTTCTGTCCACATTCTGCTGGCTAGAATTTACTCACATAGCCTGCATGCAAGAAGGTACTGAGAAACAGTCTTCATTTGGGAGGCCATAAACCAATATAAAAACGGTGAGTTTTAGTCCATATGAGAAAGGTAGAGAGGATATTGAGGACAGCTTGCAGCTTAGCAATTGTTAAAAAAAATAAAAATACAAAAATGCCTTCTATAAAATTAATCCCTTAAGATGCTCCATAAAAGCATGTGTAGTAGCCAAATAATTTTGGGAAACATTAAGCAATATTTTGATCTCACTGAGATCCACAACATAGAATGGCATATTAAAGGCTCTGAGAAGTCCTTACAGTAAAGAAATGAGTCCATCTTTGTTTCACTTAAGATAATTTGGTCAAGCCAGGTGTGGTGACACCACACCTGTAATCCCAAGCAGTTTGGGGGGCTTTTTAGGCAGGAAGATTGTGAATTCAAACCAGCCTCAGCAACAGGGAGGCACTGAGCAGCTCCGTGAGACACTGTCTCTAAATAAAAAATACAAAATAGGGCTAGGGATGTGGCCCGGTGATTGAGTGCCCCTGAGTTCAATCCCTGGTACCCACCCACCCCCCAAAAAAGATAATTTGGTTTAAAAAAAATCCCCTTTACAACTTTTGAATTTTTTTTCTTTTTTTGCAGAAACTCTATTAACATAAGCTTAAGAATCATAGAAGTTTCCTTAGTTTAAAGCAGTTCTGCTTTTAGAAATGTGTGCATGTTGTTTCAGTCAAAGTTCAGTCAATCAGAGGAGTAGAATGAGGTGAAACATAAAAGGATTTCCTGCAGGAATTGTTCGGTGGAACAGTGGGAGCTAGTGGGCAGCCTGTGAAAGCTGTGGTCTTGTCTCTGAGATGCTGCTTGAGATCCACTTAGTAGACAGTCATGGAGGAAGGGCAAAAAGGTGGAAAGGGGAATGTCTGGAACTTATGATGGACAGGAACCTGGCTGGGTCAGACTCCAAGACGTGGATTTCCTATAGGAAGAGCTGGTGTCCTTCATTATGGAGTTAAAAAAAATACCTAGCTTAGAAGTCAGAGAAGCTGAAGGAGCATCTAGCATTGGCGGGCCTGGCTGCTGCCTCTCACCTCTGTGCTGAGCCTGTGACAAGCCACAATGGAGGTGAGCTGCCTGATGCTCCCACACTCATGTGAACACAACTTGGCTACTGTTTCACTTCTGACTTCCAAATCTCAACTGGAAATATACAAGGTAGGGAATTCTGAGTATAGTTTAGTATAACCAGGTTAGTGCTTTACAGAGATACTACCCATATATTCACCAGATGACAAGTACAGAATTTTGTTCACAGCAGTGCTGGTTGCAGTAGATTTAAACTGAAAATAAACTAAAGGGGCATCAACAGTTAAGTAGATGAACTGCTAGGCATATGACAGAAGTCATAGAAGAACAAATTGTTGCCACATGCATGAAGGTGGGTGTCTCCTACAAGTATATTGAGCAAAAGAAGACAGAAAAACTATGACTGCATTTATAGAAATTTCAAAAAGAACAAAGCTAATTCATGAAGTCAGGGTCTTGAGAGAGAATATGACTTGGAGGGCTCTGAGGGGGCCTTTGGTATGCAGATAATGTGCTTTCTGCTTCTTGAACTGGGCTGTAATTAAATTTAGGTAAATCGAATGGGTTGTGTAGTTGTAATTTGTGCTCTTGTTACACTTCAGTACAAAGTTTATGTACATTAGAGTTTTACAGGCTGTTGAGCAGTTGTGGACAGGCTGTGTTGGAGAAAGAAAACTAAGTGCGAGCCTGTGGAGCGGGGAAGGGAAAGGCAGTGGGCACTGGCAGACACAGCTTGGTGGAGAAAAAGGAAGACAGAACCTATAGAGGGCCATGGTGGCTCTGTCCTGGGTTTTCACTCTTCCGTGCTGGCCATGTGTTGTCATTGTGATGAAAGAGGCCCTCACATGGATTCTCACCTCTGGCACACATCAGCAGAATCTTCTGTGTGGCAGGGCAAGGAGAGATTGATTCTGTAGAACTCAGCAAGGTCTCTGGCACTTAAATTCCCCAGCTGTCCTGATGCATTCCACAGGGGAAGCCCCACTGAACTATGTACATAATAAACATGGATGGAAGCAGAGGAATTCAGGAATGTGAGGGAATGTGCTTCAAATCCTTACTGTTGTTCCCAGGCTTACCCTCTTACCACTCTTTCTTGTCCATAACCTTGGCAAGCACACTACTATTCTAGTCTTTCTGTTTTAGGAAATTTCTATTCCCTTTTCAAGCTTTTTGTTTTAGTGAATTCATTAGTTGGCTGGAATCAGGATTCCTCCTTTGCAAATAAACTACTTGAAGACGCCTAGTGGGACTGGATACGCCTGTGGCTGTCTGCTGCCTGGGAAGGCCGGACTGTGTTCTCTGATGCCTCACACAAGTACCTGACACACTGTTGTTGACTGGGATTATGGATGGCATTTTTGATGCCTAGAAAATTAGGGTATGGAGTGTTAATAGGAAGTTTGTTCAGAAGTAAAATCTCACAAGTAACTTAGTGTTTTATTTTGAAAAAATTGGAATAGGCATGAAAACAATAAGGAGTATTCCAAGGCGTTCTCTGGATTCCCTCAGTCTGGCAGACGTTTGTCCTTGCTGCATTCTGAAATTCTACTTTCTGTGACAGCATTCACCCTTCTCTTTCCTTTTTTCTTTGTCTTTGGACTCTTCATGATCAGGGGCTGTGTCTTGTTCTATTTTGTGTCTCCAAAGTTGATCTCAGTAATTAATGATGAGTGACTTTGTCCCCAAATTCTGGAAGCAAAGAATTGACAGTTGACCCTTGAAGAAGGGCCACATTTGGGGAGAGAGGAGAAAGAGGAAGGGAAGCAGAACCACACTGATCAGAGGAGTGGGGAAAGATCCAAAATAGTATTCTGTCTGGGAAATCAGTGGAAAGGAGAGAAACTTTTAAGAATTGAGAGATACCACAAAGAGGTCAGTGGGAATGAGGATTTTTTAAAAACAGAGTTTTGGGACTCATCAAAGTTATTAGTGTCTGAAGAAAGGTGAGATGGAAACAAGATCGTGAGGGATTAAGGGAGCATATGAGATAAGGAAATGAGGGCAGAAGTGAGGCCATGAGAGGGAGATCTGGAAGTGGCTGAGAAAAATAGCGGAACACAAGACAATCAGCCAAAAGAGACTGTTCAAATGAAGCAGAGATAGGGTTCCCTTGCTGCCCATCCTCTGGTCCTGTGGGGTAATCCATTGGGTCCTGCATGAGACAAACCCACGAGCCTCTGTGTGGCTCTGTACCAGGCTGAGTCAGCTGTACATATTTGAGAAGCCATGTGTGGTACATATAAAGCCCTTTTCTTTGAATAATCTTGTTTCTTTTAACTTGTATCCTCCTTTTCCCACAGGAAACATGGTAGAATGGTGCTTACCTCAAGACATTGACCTTGAAGGTGTTGAATTCAAGTCTATGGCCAGTGGGTCCCATAAAATTCAATCTGACTTCATGTAAGTACTTCCAAACCTCGGTCTTGTATCATTTCCTTCCACCCACCCCTGACACTCTCCAGAGCACAAGAGCTCTTATGGGGTATTCAGGTAGGGTATATAAATGTTCTGAAAATATATGCATAGTTTGTGCTCATCTTAGTTTTCCAGCAATAAGGTCTCTAGCTTTCATCAAGTTCTCAGTGGGTTTCATGATCCCCAAAGGTAAGAACCTCTACCATAGAGGATCTCTGACTTGCTAAGAAATAATGTGGACCTTGCTTAATGTGGTTTTCAGCTTAGTGTCGATTAACTTAAGACATCTAGGTGCGGAAAGTTGGAATTCCAGCTTTAAGTAAAGGCAGTTTTTAGTTCTGTGTAATTGGTGCATTGTGAGTTTTGTGAGGAAGAGCAAGCAGAAAGACCTTAAGGGTAATTTTTTAGCTTTAATCCCATTGTACTGAAACCATAGCTGATGGAGTGTGAGAAAGGGGAAGAAAATAAAGTGGCAGAAGTATCGAAAACTTCAGAGGCTCAGGAAGTGAGAGAAGAATCATCATGGTTTATGCCAAGAAAATAGGCAGCTAGTTCCAGAGGGGCTTAGAGATGGATCTTGGTCTGGCTGCCCCATTCTGGTCAGGATGGGACAGGACTGTGTCCATGTGTCCATGGTCATGGGCAATTGAGCAGCAAGCCCACCAGATGTCCTGACTCCAGCTGGATGACCCTCAGCTGGCGAGTTTTCTATCCCTGTGAGCTTTGTCTCTTCTGTGAGGTCAAGTGGCTTGTTTTAAGGCTGAACTTTGTTATTTGGAGCTCTGGATACAATTTATTTAGTTTGGAATTGCATCTTAAAAAGAGAACAAAAGAAAACAAAACACAATCTCTTCCTGATTTTGAGCCCCACTATATATTTTGGTCTATTTTAGCTATTTTCGAAAGGGGCCTTTCTTCGGCCTGGCCTGCTTCGCCAACATGCCCGTGGAAAGTGAGCTGGAGCGGGGTGCACGAATGAAGTCCGTGGGCATCCTCTCTCCCTCCTACACCCTGCTCTACCGGTACATGCACTTCTTGGAGAACCAGGTTCGGTACGTGGCTTCCATACAGATGTGGGGTGGCAACAGGGCCTGCCAGCTGGCGCATGAGAGCAGTCCCTGGAGATGGAAGTTGTGCCAGAACCACAGGTGCCCTTCCAGGAGGCGTGGGGTGGTCTTTTTCTTTCCGCCAACGTCTTGTAAAATAGTCCTTCACGGTGTAATGAGTGCTGGGTGAGTTTGCTTTCAGTTTATACTAATGCTCTCGTCGCACGTAGTTAAATAATTTGTTGAAATGTACGTGATCTTTGTTTACCCTAAGACACAATAATTAGGTCTTTGACCCAGTAGTCAGGCAGACTTTAAACTTCTTATATGTATAATTATTTACTATTTGGGGTCATGGAAGGAGAATTTTTAACAGAAGCAGCAAAACTATTAGTTACCTTTTTTTTTTAATTATGCAAATAACCTTTCAGATTATGAGGGGAAATCTATCTCTAATCCTAAAATCACTGTTAAAATTTTAGCATATTTGCCTCTTTTCTGATATATGTTTTTATACTTAAAGAAAATACTTGGCATCATCCTGTATAAAAACTTTTGTAGGCCATTCCTTTAGAATTTATCATTATTTAAAAAATTTTAAGAAATACCTATCTTGAAACAACATGAAATTTATTATTTGTGAAAAAGTATGTTTATTATTTTAATATTTAAAATACAAAATAATCAAAAAATTCCTCTCAAATATTAACATTCAAAGATCCATTGTCAGTATCAGTGAATATCATTTTAGAGTGGAAATACTTTGCAAAGATAGGATTAATAGCTTATTAATCTGACGATTTACTTTTTCAAATAGGTAATTTTGATGAAATATGTTAAACATAGTTTCACTTGTAAAGATCAGAAAAGCTGGATCTGTCCTGAAGTGTATACGGTTATTCCCTATGGTTGAGCATTTAGCATGTTTCTTGTTCTTTCTTTCTTTCTCTCTCTCTTTCTTTCTTTTTTCTTCTCACTGCTTCTCTATATTCTGGAGCTGAGCTGTAATGGTGAACATCTCTGCATCTTTTTTTTCTCATGTGTTTGCAATATTTCCTCAATTTTATGTCTCAGAAGTATTATAATGGCTGAGACTGTAGCTCAGTGGCAGAGTGCTTGCCTAGCACATGTGAGGCACTGGGTTTGATTTTTAGCACCATATAAAAATAAACAAAGGTATGCTGTCCATCTGTAACTACAAAAAAAAAAAAAAATTTTAAAAAGAAGTAATATTATGGAGTTTTTAAAAAGGAACATTTTTTTATGGGTATCCTGAAACCTTTAGGAAGTTATTTCTTTTTTAAAAATTAATATCACAAATAGGCAATATATTCTTTTTTTTCTTTAGGTGGACACAATATCTTTTATTTTATTTTTATGTGGTGCTGAGAATCGAACCCAGTGCCTCACAAATGCTAGGCAAGCGCGCTACCACTTGTGCCACATCCCCAGCCCTAGGCAATATTCTTACAGCTCAGAAACCTAAAATTATAAGAAGATATTATGCTAGTAAGGGTCCTGGCTGAACAGTAATAGCTGAGGCTCAAAAATACAATGACTCAATTAAGATAGAAATTTTTATCTCACACAGTAGTTGACATAGGCAGGTAGTCAAGATGGGTGACCTGCTGTGTTCCATACAGTTGTGCAGGGACCCACTTCCCCTCTCTCATTATGCCACCACCATCCTAATAGTGAATTTTTTTTTTTTTTTTTTTTTGTATTCTAAGGTATTGTCTGAGTTTTCAAAGCTGCTCACCACTAATACACCTGCATTTCAGCCCACAGGAAGGAGGGAAAGAAGAGAAGTTTATACATCACCTGTCACATCTATTATCAAGTTCTCAATCACAAAGATACACCTATCAGCAACATAGACTGGGAAAAGTATAGGTGTGTGACTCTGTGACCACTTTACATTCTTGAGCTTTGATTATAAACAGAAAGAATAGACTTTGAGAAAATAATTAGCGGCTTCTGCTTTAGTTTTCCCCTTTGGCTATCCATATATCCACGTGCACTCTTCTTCCCAAATAGAAGCCATTTCTCCCTCACCAAAAAGAATCAGTGTCTAGGTGATGCCTCTAACCTAAAATTCAAGATTTCTGTGTGGATACACATCAGTCCTTCATTAGATCAGGGCCTGGTCCTTCTTACCTTGAAAACCTATAAAACTATAGAGAATTGCTTCCATTCCCCACCTCCCCAATGCAACATAGAAGGTGAAGTAGGAGCCACTGTGCAAGTTCTTACCTGGAAAAGTGAGGGATGAGAAATACAAACAGTCATTAATCCATTGCAGTGATGAAATTCTGTTGAGCAGGGATTGTACATAGTCCTTGTCCTGCAGAACATTGAGCTCTTGGCTGAATCTTGGTGCTGCCGGGTAGAACAGCGCCTTGTCTATAGTTCTCTATGGCTCCTGGCCTGGCCTTTTAGCCCCATCTGAAGCCATCACTGGAGGACATGTCCTTGCATGTATTCAAATGCTCCAGAATACATTTCTTACTGGTGCAGGTTTGGGGGTCTAATGGTCTTTTCAGGAGTTGAGAAGCCCTAGGTTTTTATAGGCCAGACATGTGGCACTACATGCCTCTCAAAAACGAAATAGATTCTCATGACTTCCAGTCTGTCCCAGGTCTCCACTCCAAAGATCTCTTTTGGGACAAGGTTTTTAAGTCAGTGGGGTCTAAATTAGTTACTGGTATCTATTTCTGACCATCCCTTTCCTCCTCATTTCAGCAAATATTTGTAAGCTGTACCCTTTATTTGATCTTTCAAGTAGACTGACTTCCATGTCTGTCCAAGAATACTTAACTAAAGAATTTCATTTAAGCACTGGGAGAGAAGAATTTAGGTAGAGAAGAATTTGCTTTTCCAGCTCCATGAGGCTCCAAATTATTGATACTGTAGTATCTCATTTTAAGGTCCATAACTTCTGCTTTGGCTAAAATTCAGGCTAAGTTACTATAATAAAGAGGAGACACAAAGCACTGAAAACAAGATAGAATTTCAGCTTTTCTACCATGAGGTAGAAATTTCAGCTTTTCTCCCAGAGGAAGAGAAGCCATCTAGTATGGGGTGGTGGCTCTATTGCACTGGTTCTTCTGGGATATAAGTCATTCTCTTATGCCATCCCCTAGAGCAATGTCTTCATCCACAGGGTAGACACTGACTCACATTATCATATCATGTTCCACCAGGAGAAGGACGAATGATGCTGAAGTCCCAGAACTTGAACACCTCACTTCTGCTCATACTCCATTGGCCAGTTCTTGGTGACTGGCCACACCTAGCAGAAAGGGAGTCTGGGAAAAGTAGTGTGTAGCTGGGTGTCCATATGATCACTGAAGTTTGGAAGGTTTTATTAAAAGAGGAGTAGAGCAGCAATTTCCATCCCTGACGCACGATGAAAAGTCTTCACCTAGTTCCCACATCTATTCAACAATCCCAGCAATCACTGTTCATTTCTCATGTGTCTTCCCAAGTTTGTATGAGGATATAAACAAATACAAATGTGAATGCTTATTTTGTTCCTTTTCACACAAAAGGTAACATGTTTGTACCTCACTTTTTTCATTCAACAGTATGGGAGATCTTCTCACACCAGTACCTTGAGAACTTCTTTGTTGTTTTTCACAGCTGTATTATATGACCTGTATAGAAGAACGGCACTTTATTTATCAAGTTTACTCCTGATAGGCATTTGGTTGTTTCATCTTTTGCTATTACAACTGATATCACACTGAATACCTGTGAACAAGCATCAGTTTGCATGAGTGACATATCTATACATTAAATTTCCAGAAATGAAATTAGTAGTTTAAGTGGTGTATGTATTTATGATTTTAAGAAATCTTGTCAAATTGCATTCCATATAAGTGGAACACTTTCCCATGCCCAGTAGTAATGTAGGAGAATGCCTGTTCCATCCCATCATTGCCAATACAAAAATTAAAGTTTTGAATTTTTTGGCATTCTGATGGATTGAAATAATACCCCAGCGTAGTTTTTATAAGTATTTTTCTTCTTATAAGTGAGGTTGAGCACCTATAAGTCATTTGCATTTTCTTTTCTGTCAGCTGTTTCTAGCCTTTGCTACATTTTATTGTTGTTCTTGACCTTATTAATTTCTAGGAGTTTGCTGTATAATAGGGAAATTTTCTCTTTGTGATATAAATTGAAAATATTTTCCCACTTTCATTTGTTTTTTATCACTTTTTTCTTGTGTTGATATATTTTTTTTCTTTTTATGACTGCTAGATTTGGAGTCATAGCTAGCAAGGTTTTCCAACCTAGTGATTAAAGAAGACTAAAGGCAACATGAAAGAAGAGACTTGTGTGACAGAGCATGAGGAAAACTGAATTAAGTCTAGGCAAGGGTAAATTTCCTTGTGGCTGTCACTAAATTTAACTAGAGTTGATTCTGCAATACCTAACCTGTGTTGCATATTTTTTCAGACTTCTGATGTCCCAAACTTATTAGTGTTTCATCTACAACTCTTGCCTTCAATATCTAATTGGAGTTCTATTATTATTTCTTATTAATCAAAAGACAGCAAGTAACTATTTTCTAATTTAAAAAATTAGAATAAAAGGGAACTAAGACACATGACCATATTTTTGGACCTAATGTTTAGATCTTGATTTAAACAAAGCAACTATAAAATGTCATTTTGGGGATAGTTGTTGTAATTTGAATATAAAGTGGTTATTAGTATACATTAAGGTATTATTTAATTTTGTTAGATGAGATAATGGCATGGTGATTGTATATTATGTTAATTTTTAATTATACTTTATCAGTTAATTTTTAATTATACTTTATATCTGTGGGTAAAATGTTATGTGGGATTTTTTTTTTTTTTTTGAGACATTTCAGGAAAAAGAAAAGTATTAGTGGTAGGGTATAGGGAATAGATGTAACCATGTTGCTCAAATATTGGTAACTATTGAAGCTGAGCAATGGATACATGGGGCTCATTATTCTCCTTTCCATTTGTGTGTCTGTATTTTTAAAAGTTTCCATAATGAAAAATTTTAGAACACTAAATATAAAATTAACATATACTATAGTTATTGTAGAAAACTTGAAAAAATAGAGAAAAGCCTAAAGGAAAAAGATCATGCTTTCAGGTATATCTGCTGTTAACATTTTGTTATCTTTTCCACATGTATAAATATATACACATACAGTACTTTTTTAAAAAAAGGATTCTGATGTTGAATATTTAAGTTTTGTAACTTGGTTTGTTAACCTTTCACTGAATTATGATTGGTAGTTCTCAGCATTATTTTGGTGGTTTCACAGTATGTCAATATACAGAGATAAATCACAGTTTAACTATTTCACTGTTATTGGGATTTTAGGTTTCTTGTTTTTCACAACTCATAGACATGAGCATCCTGTGAGTAAATGATCATTCATATCCATGCATACTTCTTTAGGCCACCTTCCTAGAAATGGAATCATTGAGTCAGAGCGTGCACACATACACAGTATATAATTTGATGCAAATTATAATTTAGCCTACAGAAAGGTGGTACCATTTGGTCCCTGCACCAACAGTAATGGAAATGCCTGTCTTTCTGTACTTGCAAAGCCAGAAGGCAGACTTGTTCAGATCCATAAGGAACACACCAGAGTGATGAAGTGCAGTCGCTGCACAGAGGCATCTCGGGTTTCTCCACAGTATGAATTGTTGCAGGATGCATTAGGAAAGGCAGGTTGGTGCATTGGGCATCTGCATAGTCGCACCTGCCTGAGATTTATCAGTGAAGTGGATGTGAACTTAAAGAGAACCCCAGTGTCTCTGGTCCTTCAGAAGAATCTTTAATCTGGTTCAGAATCCCGTGGTTTCAGCTCTGTAGCATATATTGAGCCAGTTATTACTAGTTTTTACCATGTGGTGTCTCTTGGATGCTTTCCGCAGATTGCTTGGCATGGATTTCAGTGTGGAACTTTCTTAATATTAGCATTCTAATATGTAAGCGCACCAGGAGGATGTTCTTTTACATCTGTTGAAGATCAATTTGTCTTGAAGCACTCTCAGCCTTACTTATAGTTTTTGGTTTATCTTGTATTGTTTGTTGTAAAACCTTCAGTGTATTTACATTTTGAGGCTTTCATACAATAGTTGTTAAATCCAGGAACTGCCAATTACACACACACACACACACACACACACACACACACTTGTATATAATATATATAATTTGTTTATACATGCATAAATATAAATTATGTTTTATATATATTTATGTTATATGCATATACACATATACACATATGTATATAACATAAATATATATGATTTATACACATACACATATAAATAAATAAATTACCCTTGATACCACCCCTTTTAGATCAAAACATACAGATTCTTGGTGTTATTTTTAGGGAAAATGGGTTCTAATGAAAACACCTTTGAACTTATTAGTTGTCTGTAATTTTCTATTAGTTGAACTTTCAGCAACTTCACACAAATCCTTGAGGAATAACTGAAAACTGCCATCCTTTCAGAATAATTAGACACAACTTTGCCACCATGGATTTTCTGTCTACTCCAAGAACATTTGTAAGAGTGTCAGAAATTATTAGAAGCACCTCCTAGTCATTATTGTATCACCTGGCTAGTGCAAAGCTTAAAACAAAATGTATAGGAACCCACAAAATTAGCTATTTCCCAGAGGAACTCATTTTAGCAATTATTTTTTAATATAGTGATATTATTTTTTTTTTAAATACAAATTTTCCTGAAGCCCACCAACCAAGAAAAAGCCCAGGACTGGATGGACACACAATTGAGTTCTACAAGACCTTTAAAGAAGAACTAATACCAGTACTTCTCAAACTATTTCATGAAATAGAAAAGGAGGGAGCATTTTGAAACACATTCTATGGGACCAATATTACCCTGACTCCCAAACCAGACAAAGACACATCAAAGAAAGAAAACTTCAGGGGTTGGAGTTGTGGCTCATGGGTGGAGCATTTGCCTAGTATATGCCGGGCCCTTGGTTCGATCCTCAGCACCACATAAAAATAGATGCAATGAGGGTGTTGTGTACAACTACAACTTAAAAAATAAATATTAAAAAAGAGAACTTCAGACCAATATTTCTAATGAATATAGATGTAAAAATTCTCAATAAAATTCTTGCAAATTGAATACAAAAACATCAAAAAGATAGTGCATCATGATCAAGTAGGGTTCATCTCAGGAATGCAAGGTTAGTTCAACATATGGAAATCAATAAATGTAATTAATCACATCAATAGACTCAAAGATAAAAATCATATGATCATCTCAATAGATGCTGAGAAAGCATTTGATAAAATACAGCATCCCTTCATGTTCAAAACACTAGAAAAAATAGAAATAACAGGAACCTCAACATTGTAAATGCTATCTATGCTAAACTCCCAGCCAACATCATTCTAAATGGAGAAAAATTGAAAGGATTCCCTCTAAAAACTGGAATAAGACAGGGATGCCCTCTGTCACCACTCCTATTTTAGCATAGTTTTGAAACTCTAGCCAGAGCAATTAGACAGACAAAAGAAGTTAAAGGGATATTGATAGGAAAAGAAGAACTCAAATTATCGCTATTTGTGATATGATGTTATACCTAAAAGACCCAAAACATGCCACCAGAAGTCTCCTAGAACAAATAGATGAATTCAGCAAAGTAGCTGGATATAAAATCAACACCCATAAATCAAAGCCATTTCTGTACACCAGTGACAAATCTGCTGAAAGTGAAACTAGGAAAACCACCCCATTTGCAATAGCCTCAAAAAAAAAATGTATATATATGCTTGGGAATATTTAACAAAAGAGGTGAAAGACCTCTATAACGAAAACTACAACATGCTAAAGAAAGAAATTAAAGAAGACCTTAGAAGATGGAAAGATCTCCCTTGTTCTTGGATAGACAGAATTAATATTGTCAAATGACCATACTACCAAAAGCACTAGATTCAATGCAATCCCAATCAAAATCCCAATGGTTTTCTTTATAGAAATAGAAAAAGCAATCATGAACTTTGTCTAGAAAAATAAGAGACCCAGCATAGCCAAAGCAATCCTTAGCAAGAAGAATGAAGCTGGTGGTATTACTATTCCTGACCTAAAACTATACTACAGAGCAATAGTAACAAAAACAGCATAGTATTGGCACCAAAATAGACCTGTAGACCAGTGGTACAGAATAGAGGACACAGAGTCTAACCCACATAACTTCAGTTATCTTATATTAGACAAAGGTGCCTGAAAGTATCTCAACCATCACCTTGATATTGAGTGCTATAAGTCACTCTGGAGTGGAGGGTAGAAGAATAGCTGGCCTATCATTTGTTCAGTGGAAATCTTTGATGAGTTTGTTTTAGTTTGGAGTGAGTCATGTGGCAGGTTGGTGTGTGGAGGGGCAGTGGGTATTGCCTGTTCTTAATTACTGTTATTCCAGGGTCAACCTAATTAGGAATGCCTCTCTCACTTAGTGGAGCTGTATTGTGTTTCTTTTTCATGATTACATGGAAATAAGATACCAAGAAAATAAAAATGTGCTAAAAGGGGTTGAGGTCCTCTTATTCCTTTCTGTATTGGTTTGCTGGGAATGTACAACAAAGTATCAGAAACTGGGTGGCTAGAGCAACAGTCTGTAGGGTTGGTTCCCTGTGAGAATCTGTTCCATGCCTCCCCTCTGGCTACTGGTTTTGTTGGCAGATGTTGGTCTCCTGGGCATGTGAGTGCGGCACCTGCCTCTCTCCCTCATCCTTAGGTGCTGGTGTGTGTGCCCAAGTGTGTATTCAGAGTTCCCCTTTCTAGAAGTCTTACTGGATTAGGGATCACTCTGATGAACTTGTAGCTTGGTTACCTCTGTAAAAGCCCTATCTAAAGAAGGCCACCTCCTGAGAGACTGGGGATTAGGATCCCAGCATATTTTTTCTTGGAGGACAAATTTCAACCACGAATATTCCCCGTGAACAAAGTGCTTTAACTTGGGAGGCAGCATTCTGCATTCCAGATGATCTACTGCCTCAACTTTCTTGGATTTGGGGGTCTGTTAACAGGGTATCTGACCTGAGTAAAGGAGAAGACCAGGGTGGGAGGAGAAGAGATTCTGGCATGTTGTATTTCTTTATTACTTGATGTGAATTTTTAAGCCCTCAGTGATACCCAGTAATAACTGCTTTCCCTTACTTGGGACACTGAAGGAGAAGCTTCTCCCTGCTCTTTTATAAGAACAATGAGAGCAAGCAAGCATGAAGTGTAAACAAAGAGCAATTTTAAGCAGGGAATTTGTGATCTTCCAGGTTATCCGTCCTCACAGTGGACAGCCATCCTCTGGGAAGCAGCACACAATCTTTAGCATATTTTGCTCAAGAACAATAGATGTTAGCCAAAGCCTGTTAATTTGTTTCCCACGAGAAAGAGAAGGCTTTACATGTTGCTCTCAGGGTGGCTCAGGCTCCTTGTGTGAGCTTTTTCCTAGGATCTTCTGTCACACCAAGGGAGGCCTCAAGGCAACCTCAAAGTGCAGATTTTCTGAGTGTCCCCTTGCCTTTAACCCTGGAGGCACGGGTTGAGCTGCATGCCACAGCCAGAGCTGTTCTCACTGTGCACATTTGTGTGTGTCGTGCAGGCACCAGCTGGAGACGCCAGGACATTACTCTCACCTGGCTGCATTTTATGAGGACAAGAAAGGGGTGCTCCACGCTGGTCCTGGGAGAGGCAGCAACCTGCCCCCTGTCTACTGGCTGCCCTCCATCCACCGCTACATGTACCCTGAGATGAAGGTGAGGCTGCCACACTCTCACACCATCCTGGATGTGGGTCTGGGAACAGTTGTTGTAGATTAATTTTTAATTAATAAGGAATTGGTGTCTTGGGCTCATGCAGAAAGTCTGCTTTTGATACAATTGGTTATAACATAGCTTTTGGGTTCACTTAAAACCTAAGGCAAGTTATCTTAATCACTATGCCTTCCGGACAGTTCTCATAATGCAAAGCCAAGTGTGATAGACATGCCAGTCACGCTGGGCTCCTAGGAGGGAGAAAATGGATTGGATTCTGTTGGTTGCATCAGATACTATAATGCCAGACGTGACTGAAAATGAAAAGTTTGATAAACAGGTATGTTTTTTAGTTACAATATTTTTAATATTTTCTGTTTTTCCTGTAGCACTTTGCTTTCAGTTCTAGAATATATATTGTTTATAGTCAACAAAATACAAAATGTTAGGTGTTTAAAGTTTACAGAGATGACTAAGAACATGAATCTCCTTTATCTTCCTTTTGCCTCCTTTGTGGTTGATCACAAGACAGTTCAGTTGAAACCTAGAGCTCCCCTCTTACAAGAATTATACATGAGTTTAAGAGAGAAGCCATCTTGGAAGAGAAGTTGGCCCCTGAAGCATTTGTCTAAGTGGAAAGTGAGGGATGCTAATTCCAGACTGAGAGAAAGGCATGAGCGACAGTGAGCCATGGTCTACCATTGTCTCAGCAGGTTTTGTGAACAAAACATTATGCTGGCTTTTTATCTGTACCTGTCACAGTACTCCTTATTTTGTTTTTTAATAGGTGCAGTATATCTTTATGATTATTTTTTTAATCCCTGTTTTCCACCTAAAGCAATCAAGGCTCAAAAAGGTTCCATGATTTTCTTTAGGCCTTACAGTTAGTAGGAGATAGTGCAGGACTTATGTTTACATAGGACATGTGCTGAAGCCAGTGCTCAGTCTACCCTATTTCACTGCCTTTGCGAAGATGTGGATATGGGAAAACACAAGACAAGCTCATGGGTATGAGCAAACTTGTCGGGATTAAATTTTTATGTCACCTGGTCATAAGAGAAAAGGCTGGAAAGATAGACTGGATTCAGATTGGGAAAACTTTAAATAGTAGGCCATGGAATTTGAACCCTAAAAAGTAACAGTTAGGGTCTTATCAGGAAAGCAGAGACCACATTAAGTATTTCAAACTAATTCAATATAGGGAATCAGTAAACAGGAGTTGGAAGCCCAAAGGAATAGGTGGGACTGAAGCTGGTCCTCACCATGGAAGATGAGCCTGTCTTTTATATCTGGGCTTTCAATGCACAGTCAAAGCCAGGGCTGGTGTTGAGCCTCTGCCTCCTACAACATTGATTGGGCTTCATGATGTTTGGAAAAGTTCCATTTTTTCCATTTCAAAGCAGCAGGGCATGGTCCTTAAGCAGAGTTCTTGGAGAACAGCATCTTCCCTTTGCTATGTAATACCTATTACTCATAGATTGCTGCATAATAAATTACTCAAGAGTAAAACTTGAAGAGTACTTATTTATTACCTTACCGTGTCTGTGAGTCAGGAATCCAGGCATGACTTGACTGGGTCTTCTCCTTCATTGTCTTTTGTGATACTGCAGTTGAGGTGTCAGCTTGTATTGGGGTGTCATTAGAAGGTTCAACAAGAAAATTAGCCACTTCTAAGCTCGTGTGGGTATTGGTAGGATTAGATTTCTTTGGGGATATTGAACTGAAGTCCTCAGTACTTGCTGGCTGTTCTTAGTTATGGGATTTCTCCGTATGGCAGCTTGCTTCATCAAAACCAGCAAGAAAGGGTTGGTTAGCAATATAGATGTCAGAATCCTTTGTAACCTAATCATGGAAGTGACAACCTGCCATATAGCCATATTCGTTTGATTAGAAGCAAGTTACTCCAGGGGAACAGGGAATTGCATAAGGCTATAAATACCAACAGGATGGATCCACAGGTGCTGGAGCAACAAAGGGGAGGGGGTGTCTTTATGAGAACTGTGGGAGCTTGGAGGAGGGGCCTCAGCACAGCCCATAGTTAGATCTCTGAGGGTAGCACTGTACTCCTGATTCTTCACCTCTCAGGGGCATGAGAGTGCTCAGAAATGTTGGAAGCTGGAGTCAGGTGTCTTTTTCTGCTGCAGAGAACTCCTTCCTTCCTTCCTTCGTTCCTTCCTTCCTTCCTCCCTCCCTCCCTCCCTCCCGTTTACTGGGGGTCCAGTAAATGGAGTTTTCAGACTTCTCAGTCCTATGACATGGGCTGAGAGACAGAAATGGTCTGAGGGTGATCAGGGGCATTCTGGGCTTGTCTTGATCTGCACCCTGCCCCTAATTCTGTTTCTTCTGAGGGAAATTGCTGGTGGGCTAGTTCCAAAGCCATGGGGAAGTGACCAACATCTGACCTGAATGTTCCTAGATTCCTCTTCCCAAGAGGCCAAGAAGGAGGGATAAAGGGAGAAAAGAGAAAATTGCCATATGCTTTAGCCCTATTGAGGGCAGCTCATTAACATACCAGTTAAGATCCAAGGAACTGGGCTGGGGGTGGCTCAAGCGCTCGCCTGGCATGCGTGCGTCCCGGGTTCGATCCTCAGCACCACATACAAACAAAGATGTTGTGTCTGCCAAAAACTAAAAAAAATAAATATTAAAAAAAATTCTCTCTCTCTCTTAAAAAAAAAAAAGATCCAAGGAACTGCAGAGAAAAGAGTACTTTCATAGATTACAGATGTCTTCTTATAAAAAAAATAATGTCAGCATATTAAAATTAAAAATACATGTGCTTTTTTTTCAGTAGTTCACTTCTCAAGGTGTCCTCTAGCTGTAAACCCACCTGAATGATGTATGTGTAAACATGTTTAATTCAACACTGCTCAGGGTGGTAGAAAACTAGAATGCCCATATAGTAAATAGTTATTGTAGATAATGAATTAGAGTATGAGATGCTGATTGGGATGGCCTATTTGTTTGAGACTAGCAAGGGGCAGAAAACTATGGATGATATAATCAATTTTAAAAATATTGATAGACTTAGGTATAGATACAGATATGTGCATCCCTGAGCATGGAGAACTATGGATGGTTGTATACCATGTTATTAATTCATATATGACCTGGGGTGAGGTAAAGCATGGAGGGGAGAAGAGGGTAATCCTTAGGTATATAAAAAAGAAAAGAGCCAGGAGGAGATGGCAGCCCTAAAAAAGTGCTCTACAGTCAGCCCTTTGTGTCTGTGGTTCTATATCCACAGATTTGAGCACTGCAGATTGAAAATATTTTTTTGAAAACTGCATCTGTACTAAACACATAGAGACTTTTTGTCATTCTGTAAATAATGCAGTACAACAAATATCACATAGTATTTACATTCTCTTAGGTATTATAAGTAGCCCAGAAATACTTTAAAGTATACAGGAAGATATATGCAGATCCTATTCCATTTTATAAGGTATTGCACATCTACAGATTTTGGCATCTGTGAGGGGCCATGGAGCTGGTCCTCCACAGATAAAGAGGGAAAACTGATATGATTCCATTCTTCATTTATGGAAAATCACACACATATATGTACATATATATGTGTGTATATATTTGTATATATGTCAAATATATGTATATATATGAATATAGAAATTTGTCTATAAGCATTTTACTGAAATATAACATTTATGGGAACAAGTTAAAAATTCTAAGTATATAGTTTGATGAATCTTTACAATGTGTACTCATGTATAAAAAAATTTTAAGTGATTTTTAAAAATAGGAATCAGATGTAAGACTGTTGTGGAAGAAAATAAAAATAAGAACCTAGAATGGAGGAAGAGGATGGAAGCCTCTGGAGCGGTCCAGTGAGTGGCTGTTCACTGTACCATAGGGCAGTGGAGGGATGAGGGCAGGATGCAGCTCCAGGAGCAAATGGATCCCCAAGTGGAGGGCATAGGATGTTGAAGATGGAACCCCAGGGTTTGCCAGCAATGGATAGGGAGTAAGAAGAGGATGGGGTTCTGGCTTGGAAGATTGGAGGGAAAACATAAAAACTGAAATTGTAGGCATTATGCAAAGAGAATTCTCTGTGAAAGCCACAGAGGAGTGAGGGTGAAAAAAGGGAAACATTTAAATTGAGCAGGAGACAAGTCTGTCTCATGCTTTTGAACAGGGTCAATGAGGGGTATGAGGTCTCTTCAGCTGACTCTCATGAGTGAGGCAGTAGTAAGCACTTAGATTTCTCTTAAAATGCAAACCTGTGTTCTTGAGTAAACAAATAAACGAGATAAGAATTGATTAAGGCTCATTGGTTTGTGGACTCTCTGATGCAGGACACACTGGTGCAAGCCTGGCCAGGCCTTCCTGAGTGGAAGCACGTTAAGGGCTTGGAGAAGCCGGAGGGAGGGAAGGTGGGGAGGATGGGCTGTGCTTCAGCTCCCTTCCTGTCTGTTGCTGTATGACTGGGTGAAAGGTGGTGGGGAGGGTGCTGACCACACTTGGTGCCTTTCCTCTTGGTGGTTTGGATGTGCTGGCAGAGGAGTAGGTAGGACACAGATAGAGCATACTCAGTGGAGGGCAGCCTTTCGCCACAGCCTGTGGCAAGTGAATGGTCAGTGCCTTGGAAAGGGAAATGCCCATCCCAGTCATCTAGGTGCAGTCTTGGAGGGCCAAGGACAGCTCTGGTCTTGGCTGGCAGAGCACAGAAGCCTTCTCAGGGCTCAGGTATTTGGTTTGGCCCTTTCCAAGGGCTCTCAGTCCTTAAACCCAGCCCACAGCTTTGATAGGGCTGCCTTTCTTCAGGACTGCTCTTTCCTGCATCACTAGTGGGAAATGATGGCTCTTCCATCTGACACTTAGGCATGGAAATAACCTGCTGGAAGGCTCACGGGCACCTGGTTTGAACTTTCTGTTCTGTAAATGACCTAGTGGTCCCTGTATATGGGCCATTCCTAGTTGCTAAGTATTTAATGTTTTGCCTCAGGTGGTCCTTATGGCCATTCGAGGTAGGTGATGGCCTCCCTGTTTTACAAAGTAGGAAAGTGAACTAGGTAAGTGAGCTATAAGAATTTAATTTAAATAAATAAATAAATATGGGTAAATTGCAGAAAGAGCAATAGAAGGAAGGGAACGGGGTTGGGGAGAGGGAAAAGGAAGGAGAGGTAATGGGATCTGATTAGAACAAGATATATTCCATGCTTATATGATTATGTTAAAATAGATTCTACTATTGTGTATAACTAAAGAGAAAAAAATTAAAAAATAAAAAAAAAATTTAAAAAAAAGAAAAAATAAAAGTGAGCTGCTCTGTCCAGGCCTCCCCGTTAGTGAATGGGAGAACTGGGACTGGATTCAGCCTTCCTGGGGGCAGAGCTTATCCTCTTCACCTCTCCGATACTCCTGGATGCAGGCTGTCTGCAATTCACATGAAAAGGAAGGGCCCTGAGGGTTCCCAGCAAGTGACCCTGGGGTTCCCCCTGCCTGTGCCCCCTGTAGACCCCTTGCTTTGCACAATAGCAGGCCACCTGATGCTGGGGGCTCTAATCTGGGACTATGTGCTCATTATTTTATTATGGTACTTAATTAATATTTTGAATTGAATTTTCTCACTGAGGCTTATTTTCTCTTCAGAGATACTGTTATTTTTGACTTTTAGGAAGTCAAATTCAGCTTTGTTTCCTCCATACTTTCTCCTGAGTAATTAGTGATCCTTAAACGTCAACATATCAGCAGAATAGACATACTATAGAAATTCAGTTTAAAGATAAGACTTTTAAAGTGACAAATATTTTGTGCAGGAATAACCATCTGTTATTGTTTGCTTGGACTTTGGAGTTTTGGAGTCAGCATTGGAAATTCTTCACAGTATTTCTGACCAGCTCTTCCTTTTTCTCCTCTGCCCCTTTTTATTTTTTCAGATTACACACCCAGCTGGCTGCATGTCTCAGTTTATTAAGTTCTTTGGCGAGCAAATCCTCATCCTCTGGAAATTTGCCTTACTTCGAAAGCGCATTTTGATATTTTCTCCCCCTCCTGTGGGCGTTGTATGCTATAGAGGTAACTGAAGCCAAAGTCAGGGTTCTCCCTAAGTTCCCAAAACATAGACTGCTGGAGTCTCTCTCTTGTTGATCAAATTTGAAGAGTCTGGCCCATATCAGGGGAGTTTTGAGACTGGCAGTGGCCTGACTTGATTCATATGGAACCTGGCAGCAACAAAGAGCATGCACTGGGTGACACATCAGTGGCCTTTCAAGAGAGAAATGTGGGAAGGCAGAAAAGATGGATTCTAGATGTATATAAGATAAACTTGATAAAACTTGCCTGATTAGGTTGTAAAGGTCCTGGTGTATGGGAGGGCATAACAGGAAGAGTCTGTGATGACAGGGAGGTGGAGCCACCAAAACCCAGAAAGCATGGCGGGAGGTTGGTTGGGCAGGGTTAACTTGGACACAATGAAGGTGTTCTTCCTGTGAGTCTTTTCGGGGGAGATGTATGCCAGGCACTTGAGTAGTGGGTTCAGAACCTCTGGGGGAAAGCTGGGCTGGAGATGGTGATTTGAGAGTGTTGTAAGGGCTGTCCTGATAACCAGGGGATGGGGCATCACTGGGGAGAATGTGTGAACAGCAGCATGCCAGGCACAGGAGGTGGATTGACAATTGTGGAAGATGTTCCAGGGGAGATGGAAGTGTCAGAAGAAGGGGGGGGGGCTGGGAATGAAAGGGTTACAGTAGGTCAAAGTCTTGAGAAGGGGGAAGGTCAACAGGGACAGAAAGAGTGCAAAGTGTGTGTGTTGGATTTGGTAAGACATTGCTTGTGTGACCTTGAAGAAGTCAGGTTCTACTGTGGGAGACTTGCCCTCAGTCTCCTCAGAATGCCAGGACCACCTGGTTAAGATGAACCAGGCTAGCAGAGAACAAAGCCCTTCATAGTTCCTGTGTTACTCCACTTCCTGTTGCTAAAGCAGAATGCCTGGGGCTGGTTAATTCATACAGAAAGAGGTTTATTTTGGTTCGTGGTTCTGGAAGGCCAAGAATATGGTGCTGGCATCTGCCTAGTTTCTGGTGAGGGTCTCATGGTAGACGAGTGGAAGTGGGTATACATGGAAGAGAAGCACAGGAGAGAGAAGTTCCAGGCTCACTTTATGACCAAATGCTCTGGAGATAACTAACCCACTGCCTTGGGAACTACATTAATGCCTTCATGGGGGTGAAGCTCCCATGAGAGGATTCCCTCTTAGAGGCCCCACCACCTCTTGGTACTGATACCTTGCAACCAAGCCTCCACATGTGTTTGGCTGGGACAGACCACATCTAATCCATAACAGCTTCCTCTTGGGCTACAGTTCAGAGAAGGTGTTGTCCAGCAGGCTTCGGTGGAAGAGGGACATGGGGGGCGAACTCTTCTCACCTCCTCCATCCTCCAGTGTACTGCTGCTGTTGCCTGGCCAATGTCTCTCTGCCTGGCATCGGGGGCACCATTCCTGAGTCCAAGCCCTTCTTCTATGTGAACGTGGCTGACATCGAGAGCCTGGAGGTAGAGGTGTCCTATGTGGCCTGTGAGTATGGGGACCTCCTCTCATGCTTCCCCTGTGTCCCAGTCCCTCTCTTCCTCCCTGCCTCCTTGCTTCTCCAGTGGGGTAGGGCTGGTTCCCTCGGTGACCCTGCAGGGTTTCCACCTGCTTAGCCTGGGGTTCCGCAGGCACCACAGAGAAGATATTTGAAGAGAAGCGGGAGCTATACGATGTTTATGTGGACAACCAAAATGTGAAGACACACCACGGCCACCTGCAGCCCCTGCTGAAGATCAACAGTGCTGACAGGGAAAAGTACCGGCGGCTTAATGAGCAGAGGTAGGGGCGGAGGCGGGCTGTGCCTGTGGATGCAGCTGGGCCAGCACCACACTTGAGAAGGAGGGCTGGGTGGCCTGGGGGTTCCGCCCTTCTTAGGATCTCCCTGGAGTCTCTGTGAATCTCACACCTTCCCTCCTAGTGCATTCCTGCCAGGATGCATGCTGCCTGGGAGATAGAAATGAAGGGGATCCCTGCATGTAGCCCTTATAGGAAAGGGGCAGATACATGATTTCTCTCTGACTGGCTTTGGAAACTCGGAAGCCTAGGGACAATTATACTAGCTTCCAAAATCTCCCCAAATGACCTTGTTTATGTTTGGAACCACCATTTATTGAGCATCTATACTGTATGGATCACTGTATTTGAAACTTGCTTATGCATTATCTCGTGTAGTTCTCAGTAATTTGGTTACCTGTGAGTTAAATGGGATCACTGTCATCCCCATTTGATGGACAGAGGAAGGATTACCACTTACGTGAGGTTTCCAGGGGCAGAACTAGCCATAGACCCTGGAGCTTTGAGTCCACGTCCTGTGCATCCTTTCCTGTCCCTCCTCTCCTTGCCCCAGGATGGAGGCCTGCTTTGATCAGTGCTGCTTCCAGGAGGGTGTGGCCCACTGCAGATGCTTGGCCACTGGTGGGTGGCTGGGCACCCGTCTGATGGTGGTCTCTTCCCCAACAGGCAGATGCTATTATATTCCCAGGAAGTAGAAGAAGACTACAACCCTTGTGAGGAGGACCTCTTTGTGCTGTGAGTCTGCCCGGGCCAGTGACTGTGGGTCTCCCCGAGAATCCCTTCAGTATTGACTGCTTTGGATGACCTGGGTCCCTCCCATGTCACCCACGGCAGTCCAGCAATGTCCTTTATTGCTGCCAAGGGCTATTAGAACTGGGCTCTTTACAGAGGCAACCTGAGCCCTAAAAGGCCATATAGGGAAAGAGGCAGGAACAGGTCATTGAGAGGAACAGGAGGTCTGGGATGTGCCTCTGCTGGGCTTTTGCATTCAGATATCTCCACTTAGAACCTTGGTGCTCCTAAGGGCTCAGGGACTTCTCATCTGTGGTTTCCTCTGAATAGAGCAGTTCCTCATGCTGAGTGTTATGGGTTTTCTGAAAATTGAACCATGGAATTGAATGGAATCTTCCCAAGATCTGATGGGGTGGCCTCCTGGCCTGTACACCTGGAGCACTGATTGCAGGGATAAGCAATTTTAAGAGAAAATTGAGAAATAGTCTCTCAGCTTCCTGTTTGGTCTTCCTGTGCCATGTGCAGGGATAAGGGTGAGGAACAACACTGGACAGTTACCAGCTTTGATGGAAACTCCCTGTGGACATTCCTACAGTGGCTCCTGATCCTCATGGCATACTTTCTAAGGCATGCACACTGTAGATGTGCAGGTATCCAGGAATCAAATGGGGCCACTGTCTCTCAAGGTTTGACACAGGCCATGGCATTTAAAATTCTGAGCACCAGAGCTGCTTTAGACTTAGAAACCTCTGTTGACTCTGGGAGCTCTAAGCACCACAGCTTAAAGAGAAAAGTAATGGCTCTCTGAACATCACTCGTTTATTTATGTGGTACCATAAAACCATGACTTTTAACTCTCTTTCTAGGCATAATCCCTCTCCCCCAAAAAAGAATAATCAAAGGAGAACACACACCCAGGGACTGTTTGCGCCAGTCTCAGTGGCCATAACTCACCTTCCCTTTCTCCCTAACCTCCCCACTTCCAGTGCTGCTGGCTTCAGTATAGCCCCGTCCTACCCCCACTTCAGTGCCCACATTCTTAGTGGCCATTGTCAGTCATGGTGGGCTGTCCACAGAGGCCCAGGGCCTTCTGTTCTCCAGTGAGGATTCTTGGCTGCCATCTAGCATGGCCTCTTCCGAGCTCTGAAAGGTGAATTTTAGCTTCTTTCTTGAAATCTTGACCTCAGAACTATGTTATCAGGCCTTGTGTTTTCAACTTTCTCTTCCTCTTATGACTAAGCAGGAGAGGAAAGCAGGAAATAGGGGCCCCTCCCTAGGGCTATATTTAAATCGCTAGTGACTTCCCTCTTAACAGGAAAATGGTGTTGGCAGCAAGGCCAGCACCACTCAGAGATCTGCCAATCATCCTGTGACTCACCCCACCTGGCTCTTGCTAACCTTAGTGGTACTTTAACAGCTGTATAATGAAACTTTGACCCTGTTTTCTTCTTTTAAAAGGTATTTTGGTTTATTTTTGAAAGCTTTCAAAAGTCAATTCAACAAAATGGTATAGTTTAGATTCCTGTGTGTGGATTATCTGGTGAGCTCTTTCGTCTCTCCTTTCCTCCCTTTCCCGTCTTGTGAATGCAGGTTTTTCCTGGAGCAAAACAACCGGATATTTCAGACTTTGTTGGAGGTGTCTGCCAGTCAGGACAAAACTCTGACAGCAGAGCATGCCAGGGGCATGGGCCTGGATCCCCAAGGAGACCGCAGCTTCCTAATGGACCTGCTGGAGGCCTACGGCATTGATGTCATGCTGGTCATTGACAACCCCTGTTGCCCATAGGATGAGTGACATGGGAGGACTGGTGAGCCACTCACATGGGTGAACGTAGCCTGGAGTGTACCCCAGGCCCCCAACGGCCTCAGTTTTTAATTATGGTGACACAAAGGAAGATTGTTTATACTTTCCAACAAATGTAACTTGCAAATTCCTTTCTTCCCTTTTCCCAAGAGGTAACGGGAGATGGCCTTGATTTTTGCTTCCTGCTTTGGTAGGACACTGAATTCTACCACCATTTCCCAGAGCTGCTGCTTTGGGTTTAGTCTTTGGAGTTCTGTCACTATGAGCAGGCTGAGCTCTGAAAACAGTGGGGTGGACTGCTCAGAAAGTCTGTGTGTCCTTGTCCCTTGATGCATTCAAGAAGACAACCATCTGTCCAGTGTGGCCTTAGATGTTCATCTGCCTGAGAGCAGAAACTAACCAGATGACCTTTCAAGATCATCAGGTTCTATGAGTCAGTGGTCTTGGGATCAAAAACCTTTTCCTTAGGGGCAAGTCTGTGTCTTCCTTGTTCACTTGAATAGGGACCACAGAAAGGGACAAAGGGATATTTTTGACACCAGATAGCTTCTTTAAGGACTGAATGACAGGGAGAGGTTTCTTATTGGTCAACTGAACGCTACACTCATAGACTGAAGCCTTGAAACTCTTCCTAAACTAAGTGAATGATGGGCACTTAATGTAATGTGCTCGTTCTTTCTCTGAATCCCTCCTCTTAGGTTGGGTTGGCAAATTCCTAAGGGCCAGTGGTGGCCCTGGAGCTCTCAAGAAGATTTATTTTACAATTTAGTCTCTTAAGGGCTAAATATTTTCTTGGAATAACTTGGGTGTTTTTAGAGGGTAGAGGGGCAGATGTTCAAGCAGGCTAGAGAACAAGCTCTAAGTTTCTTCATCTGGATGACGGTTCCCTGGAGGCATTACCAGCAACCCCCTGCATCAGACAGATGCATTGGATTCCTAAATCTAGCCAGGACCTGAGCTGATTGACAGAGGTTGGAGCCTGATGTTAATAAGACTGTTCACCAGTCTGGAGTGCTCACAAACATCTTTTTAGCAGGCTTAGTGATTGGGTCCTGAGACCTAAAAGATTTGTTGAAGAAAATCTGACAGTGCCTTCCCCTCAGGGAGTGGTCAGGAGCCCTCAGGTGTTAGTCATAATCTTATCTGCTTTCTTGAATGGTCTGGGATGGGTCCTGTAGTCACCTGCCTCTTCTCTTGGGATGGGTTACTTGATGGCTGCCAGCTTGGGTGAAAGGACACTTGTTAACCATAATCAGAAAGCCAGTTCCTGTGAGTAAAGTTTAGGTCTTCTGGGGCCATAGTTAAGGCTTTTGACCTGAGATCCTGGATTTTTGGTAACCTAACTTCTTCCCCTTCATCCTTCTGTTATTGGGATAGCCATCAATGCATTTTACAGGCTGGTGTACACAGCAGAGAAAGAACCTTCAAATGGATGGGTCATGTGTCTTATCAATTCAAGGTTCTTAGGGCTATTGCTTAATTTAAAAGTATTTTTCACTGTAGCTCCTTGATACAGAATTCAAAAGTAAATAAATTCACAAGTGGAAATGCAAATACAGTGACTAATCACAGTAGTATCATGTAAATATATAAATAAGTTTGGGCATTGAGAAGTAATATGTACAACTAACACATTTTCTCCTTTGCATTGTGGATTTAGTCATCATTCCAGTAACATGTTTACAAAAGAAAACACACCTGTGCCCAGAGGCTGATGCTTCACCTGCTTCCCCTTTATAAGCAACCCCCTTCACTTGCCTTGCAAAGCTCACGGGGTCTTTCTCACTTGGGTCAAGAAGTGGATACTTCTAGTGGTACCCTAGGGTTTAGGGTTTTCTAAGTTGAAGGTAGGTGGCTAGAGGTAGGCATAGGGGGATTCTTCTGGAAGACACAGGCAGACCCTATCTCTGGAATTGGGGGATTTGCTAGAAGGACCCTGTCTAAATACTTTGGCTCCAGAGCCTTCTGTATGTGAACGCTTATGTTTCCTGTGCTGTTTTAACTCCAGGCTCAGAAGTGCTGCTGTAAAGACAGCAAGGTGAGAAGGAAGTTCTGTATTTTCCTTTGAATAGAGCCAGGGCTGTGGCAGCTTCTGTCTGGTCTCTGACTTGCTTGGGCTCATGAGGAAGGTGAGGGTATGAGTGTGGGAGGCCCAGAGAGGAATGCACCGAGGCAGTGCTGTCCTAAGTCGTACGGGCCTGGACTAGCTGACCCCAGAGCAGAACTTCTTGAACTTCTCCCTCAGTCCTTCTCTGTCTTGCCGGCTTCCTCCTGACGCAGCCTCTGCTTGACTGAACAGCGTGAGCCCTTCACTCACTCCTTGCTGTGTATCACCTCAGCTATGATCTGGGCTACGTGGAACCTCTTGCTTCTGAGGTCACCTTTTGAAGTCTTGCTTAGTAACAGACTCTGCTGCTCCCACATGGGAAGTTAGCAGGCACAACCATATCATTTGCTACAAGTTTCCTCTGGGGGGAACTTGTTTTTGAAGTACTAGGCAGGAATCTCTCTACAGTGACAGCAGAAGCTAGGAGCCATGTGAACCTGCTTTTCTGTCACTCTTTAAATATATTCTTTAAAAAAGAAAAAATCTGCTTTTGTTTGAAAGAAGTTGGCCACATCTTTCCCTGCTTAGGTCTAAGCTTAGTAGAGGCAGTGTTATCACCTCCACTGACCTCAGGAGCAGGGCTGTGTGGATCCTTGAGCCCTCTGCTGGTGGCCCTCACCTGTCCCTGCATAAGATACCAGACCCTGCTGGGGAGCTCTGAGCCTGATCTTGTGCCCCCTATGGACCACCTGCTGACTTGTGATCCTAGGGCTGCCCAATCATCCCTAAGTGGAAAGAGTCCTGTGGGGACTGGAATCAGGATTGGGATTTGTTTATATCCATGTTAAGTAGGACAAAGGCCTGTTAAAGTGAATGTTTTCAATTTTGTAGGCTCAGCAGATAATAAAAAGAGTCAGATCCTGCAGGACTTATATCCTACCAGACTAAAAAGTATGCACCAAATCATTGATTAGTATTTGCTTTGGCTTTAAATATGAAACTTTCCGTAGGCCTGGCCTGGGGATCCATTCTAATGTCAGCATCCCACCTGGGACCTGTACAGTTCTGAGTACAGTGAACTAGAAGGCATCTGCCTCCCACACTCTCCATCCATTCTGGTATCTCTTCTCCTATCTAGCTAAGGGAGAGAGGCCAAACTCATTAGCATATTGATAGAAGTAATTTACATAAGAACTTACATCTTTAACTTACCTTTTTATAAACCATGTGAAGATCATGATGGGAAAGATAAAAGTAGCACACAGATGCAGATGTTGCCTGATGCCACATGTGAAGATCCATGTATTCTGTAACTACCTGTGATATTTTAGCTAGAAGATAAAGATAAATCATAGCTAAGTCATTGTTTTCATTCTGGTGGCTAGAGAATGAACTTGATGTCTTGATACACTGAAAGCCCTTCAAGTACAATAAAAATGTGAAATTATTCACCTTTCCATTGAGGCCTTCAGGGAACATTTCATAAAGGGTGGTAAAGAATTAACCTTCATTGGCAGAACATCAAACTTGGAGAAAAGGCAGGGATCTCAGGGACTGTTTTTTTCCTTTGAAAATACATTGCCCAGGGAACTGATTACACTCCAAGTCTAGTGTAGACCATTCCTGGAGAGGCAGACATTAATGAGTGGACAGTGTGTAAGACAATGCTCAGCTTGACAGCAAACATGCAAGAAAATATGCAGACCAGCATGCCTGCATGGGCTTCTCTTTCCCTGTTAGGTTCCAGGCTAGTAAGCTTGGAACCTGAGAGATACCTACCACCACCACCCACCCCGCCATAACTTGCAGCTATGTCTGTGGTGAACATACTACAGACCTGCAAGCCTACCTTGGCAGGGCAGGCCCGACCCTTCTCATTTCAGGAAAATCCTTCTCTGATTCAGGTGGGGGAGGGGAGGAGTTAAGGGCTCCTTTTACTCCCAAATTATTAGTTTTTACTATTCCATTTTTTATTACTAATATACCTCTGTTCCCAGGAGCTATTGGAGCACTAAATGTTGTGGGAAAAGGCTAACTGTGAATTAAGTTTGTTTTTCTTATAAGAAATGGAAGTTTATTTTTATATTGATGTTACTATGTGATAAACTGAGTATGAAGATGTTGAAATGGAAAGAGATTTCAAAATTATAATCCTAGAAATGGGCAGCTTTCTAATTCTGTAGTGGTGAGACCCTTAGAAACGTTGTTTGGGAGAGTGAAAAGGACATTGTGCTGTGTGATCTAAACAGCACTCCAGGAGATAAACTTGACAGTCCCAGGAAGGATGACACACACCAAGCTTCAGCAGGACTCTAGGACAGAAGAGGGTAAATGTGATCCTTCTTATTAGGCTCTCAGTCACCTGGAGAGAGGTGGGAACGGGAGGTGGTTTTAAAACTAGCACTTTACTTTATTTGGAGGGTTGGAATTTAGGGGTAGATGAGGTAAAACTGCAAATTTAGAAAGGGATTGGGAATTTTCTAGTGCTGTATAGACATCCAATGATGGTGAAGTGAAGCCCTGCTTTCATCTTTTTAGAATTTATTGTAGAACTTCAGTATAGCATGGGCTTTTAGAGATACTATACCCTAAGTTCAGAGAGTTTATTTAGTACCATAGTAGGAAGGTGTTAATTATGTTTGTTATAGGATGCCTTTTAGACTAATGATGAATATATACTTTGCTTTCTAAGAACAGTTGAAGGATGTGGGTAAGGTGGAATATTATAAATTGGTCAGAGATGATCCACAAAATGAAAAATTCACACAGAGGTAACAGCTGGTTACAAGTATATTTGACTGACATTAGAGTGAAACTCCTTTGGGTAAATAAAGCAAAGCTGAAGTATATAAAAGGTCTGAAGACGGCATTAGGAAAAGTTTGGGCCTAGCATATGCATCAGTGGGGAATGGCGAGGACTCTGCTTCTGATGAGTCTGGATGGGTGACCGGTGTGGGGTGGGCGGGGAGAGGCAAACAAAATGAACTTCCTATATTTACCCAACGCTTGTTGGCTAAATTTCTATATAACCTTTCCTGGAAAAGAAACAGTCATAGCCCTGGAAAACCTGTTTTTTTCTGAGTTAGGATCAGCTTACCTCCCTTTCCCTATTGTGAGCAACACCCCAGCCTGAGTTATAGCAATAAGAGAAATGGAATCTGTGTTTAAGTCTTCACCTTGTGATGAAATCAGATAGTTCCCAGGTGTTGCCCTCCTCTCTCTGTTTTCAATGGTAGTAATTTAAAGGCCTAAAGAAAGCTGATTAGTCCCAAGGCTAAGGGTAAATGTTTCTTGATTTTGTTCTGTGGTACAAATAACATCTATGTATATCATATCTGTATATATCTGAACTAAATTGTGTGCAGAGAGGTTGTTACAACTATATTTACAGAAAATGATTTTTACAATTAAAGTTCACATTTTAACATGAACATGTGTGCTTCCGTCCTTCACCTACTCTGAGATGTAGTCTGTGGTAGGAAGGAATGATGGCCCAGTCTGGGAGTGGAACCTATGGGGCTGGTTGCTGCCTTGCTTACAGTGAAGACAAAGGCAACTAAGAGCTGCTGCCTGCCCTCCATCCCAGTAGCCGAAACCACAGGTGAGACTAAAATGCCATCCGGAAGAGCCAGGGCTATGCACCCTCAATCACAGGAAACTTCTAGAAGAAGCCCTTTAGTTTCATGAAATCTCTTATCAGAGTTTAGTTTGAAACAACATGTACAGGTGTGTATGTATATTAAACTTTTATTCCATTTTTAACTTTTTTGGGGAGATATTTTAAACCAGTATAGAGTGAACTGCTGACAGTGGTGGTTCCAGAGTCAAACGGCTGGTGTTCAAAGCCAGGTTGCTGCCTTCTGAGTGAGGCGACCAACTAATACCCACATCGTAGATGATAGTGAGAACCAGTACATCAGGTGCACCCCTGAAGCACTGGCACTTACTAGTGTAACTGTCAGCAAAGGAAAACTCTTGGTTATATTTTGTAGAAAGCATCTACTATATTTTTAATAGGAATAATCTTAGCTTCTGAGCAAAATTAATCTGTTTGCACTAAACAGAAAGGGACCCAGGTTCTCCTTTGTTTGCACAGCTGAGCATTCCAACTTTGGCTGACAAGCATGGCTGCAGAATAGCTACATGGTGAAATGTCTTTTTACATGGGCACTCTAGAGAAGGACAGCTCAGAGAAGAGATAATAAGGAAACCAAGGCCTCATGGGAAGTAGTGTGAAGAAAACAAAATTTGGGCTGGGGTTGTGGCTCAGTGGTAGAGCACTTGCATGTATGAGGCACTGGGTTTGATTCTCAATACCACATATAAATAAATAAATGTCCGTTGATAATTAACAAAAATTTAAAAAAAATAAAATTTGAAACGAGGCATATTTATAAGTCAGTAAAATTCTTAATGTGGTTAAATATCCTTCCCCAACTGTGATACACACTCACAGGTCGGGGCTCCAAGAGAAAAGAAAGCCAGTTTCTGTCCTGGTCCTGCATGATGTTAGAGAATCATACAATATGCTAATTTTATTTTCTTATACCTTGTATCCCCCTTCCCCTTCTCCGGTGGCCTTATGCTGATGTTTGGACCCATCTGTTATTTTTTTGCTAAAGAACAGCTTTTAACATTACTTTGAAGCACATAGTGCTGAACAGGTAAGCCCCATTTTCTGTGTCTGCAGCCCTGTGCTTTTTATCACTGCTGTGTAGCCCAGTAGAGCACAGGCCTTCACTCTGCATGGCACGCAGGATGTGTGCTGTCCTTACACTTGAACTTCCTGAGGAGCAGCCTGTAGTAAGGTCGCTAGCTCTTTTTCCTCACTTACCCCTCTTCTTACAATGAGAAAGGCATGCATCTCCCCACTCTTACCATGGTGCAATTCCCTCTAGAGGCACAGAACAAAAGAAAAGATGCTAATTGGGTGGTTTTCAGTCTCTGCTTGAAACACACTAAAAGAAGATCTAATCAAGTTGTTAGTTGAGAGCACTGTTTTTTGCCATGTATCTCCAAAGAAATTCAAAGAACTATGACATTGTTATAATTCTTTCTATTTCCATCTATTTATTTAAGTGTTCATAAGTGTAAAACAATGAAACAAGGAATATAACTGATGTTGAAATGCCCCCATCTTAGCTAAAAATACCACTTACGTATTAGGTAAATGAACTAATTAGGATAAAGAACATTCTAATATTTTTAATTATTAGTTTTAATCAGTTATACCAATAATTATGGTAACATTTATTCTGTAAACACGTAGAAACTAAAAAAACTTATTTCCATTTAAATTTTTTGTTGATGAGAAGCATTTGATAAAAAATGTCAAGCATAAAAATAGATTACATTATGATAAGATTCTTTTTACTGACAGTGGTATGGAAATACACCCACAGGGAGAAAAAATAATTTAAAAATTTAAACTACTGAAGAACTAGTTCATTTATTTTTATAAATGAATGAGAGGTGTCAAATTGCACTGGATATGTTTAAAAGAGTGATGTAACAGTTATTTTAAAACATCAATATTTACATGACATTAGAAAGTACATACTTTGGCAACTATTTAACTTCCCACAAAAATTTTAGATGTCACATAGATGTATGATGGGATACATGATTTTTCAAATACTTTTGGGGAAAACGAGCAGAATAGTTGGTGGAACACTACTTTAAAACACTTTCTCCAAGTAAGGTTAAAGGATCAACTTACAGATTTAGCTGAAGTAAGCTTTCCTAATGCAGACTCCTGGCCCATCCCTGGCTGAGTTGTTAAGTTTGGGGTAGGCCCCAAGTCAGTTTTCAGCATGCACCCCAAGTGGTTCTCATGCAAACCAACCAACATTGAAGAAGCACTTCTTTAAAAAAAGAAAAAAAAATGCATTTTACAATAGTTTAGCCATGGTTGAAGAAGGAAACTACCTCACATTTGCTTTTGAATTGAGGATAGAATTGAAACTAGCTAAATAAGAACCAGAGCTCACAAAGTAGCATCACCCATGGAGGAGCCAGACATAGAAAAGGGCACCTGGGGAAGGCACTGCTTCCCCCGGACAATCAAAGAACAGGGATGGAGGATCTTAGACAATCTTAAGAATCCTGCTCTCCTGCTGGTTGCAGTGGTGCACACCTATAATCTCAGCAGCTCCAGAGGCTGAGGCATGAGGACCACAAATTCAAAGCCAGTCTCATTTAGTGAGACACCCTGTCTTGAAAAATAAAACATGCTGGGGATTTGACTACTTTTAAGCACTCCTTGGTTCAATCCCTGGTACCAAAAGAAAAAAAAAATTAGATCCTGTTCTCCATACATGGGTGCACTTCAAGGAGATAACAAAGCTCTAGCCCTTTCCAACCACTGAGAGTGAGAATGTCCTTGACAAGCTTGAGGGAAATCACTATCTAGGAGGGACTATCACACCAAAATGAGAGCATGCGCTAATGGAATACCAATTGCAGATCAGGTGGCAGGGTGCACTATGGGAAGCACTGCTGGAGAGGACGGGGTATTTGCTGTGAAAATGCCCTTGGGATTCTCTGACAACATTATGGGGACAGCTGAGGCATCTGTTCCCTTTTGGTCCCACCGGTGGCCCAAAGTGTGGTCTCGGAGAGGCCTCGTCACTGTCCACTCACTGGGCTGTGCTCTGCAGCATTTGTTCTTTCTTCTTGGGATCACAGAAGAACTGCAGTTTCCTGGGGAGCAGTTTCACCTCCACAGGCATCGCTTCGTACTCTTCACTGTCAATGCTGAAAGAGCCCTCTGTTCCCTGTGGGGACGAGAATGTTCAGGGTGGCTCTCTTGCACATCAGTGCCCTACAGCAGCTCACCACAGAAAACATGGTCTTCTCTGTGGGATTATGCTATTGTTCTTTCAATATTTCGGTGCCCACTAAGACATACAGTAATATTCCTGAACACATCCCAATTCTACTATTCATGAAAAAGGAATTTTTTTTAACTTCAATCTCTTCCCTTCCTCAGTATTTTGGAACTAGAACAACAAGGTTAAATTTTCAAATATTTATTAAAATAAATATGCCACATCTTTAAAGAATTCACAAATAACAACATAATCTTTCTCAAATGGAAATAGAGAAAGACAAACCATTATGTCAACTGATGATCATTTTCATTAGTTTTCTCTAAGACTTGCTAAGCTTTATCAATATTTGAGTCTATGAGGCTCTTCCATGATTCATGCATTTAACATCTGCTATGTTGAAGCTGTGGTGCCTGTCACATGGTGACATTCCTGTTTACCTACATTCCTGTTTAAATGTAGTAGCATTGCAGACAGTCTTCAGAGGCAGCCTGTAGTGTCTTTTTTTCCTGGAGTGCCCCAGTTAAATAACTAGCCTTACAATTCAGATACCTCCACTTGCACTTATATTATATAGGTTATTCTTCTAAGCATGGAATTTCAATACAGAAAAATTCCGTGAACTGAAAACTGCTTCCAGATCCTTTATAAAAACATGTTAAAATGAAACCATTATTTACCAGCTAGAGAATTCTTTGTATTACATCATTATTGACACATGAAAAAATAAATACTCAAGAGAACTAAAGATCAATTTATAGAAGAACCTTGACTTGAAAACTGAATCTTCAGAAGACCAATTCCAATCTGTAACTCAGAAGGGAATTTTGCCTCCTTTTCAGGTTTCCCTTGTTATGACCTGACCCTGGCAAAATGCTCAGCACATTAGACACTAAAGGTTGGACAATTCATAGGGGAAAAGAAAGGAAGACAGACCAAAAAGATCCTATAGGACCCCAGATCCCATGCCCCTGCCCTCCTCACCTCAGGAAGAAGCAGGGTGCACCTGCTGGCTTGGAGACACTCGGTGCCATCAGCACGCAGTTTGGGGTCTCTTACCTTTTTACTTCTGTTGAGACAGAAAAAGCAAACTTAGAAACCCGTGATGGCAACTGCATTAGACTGCAAGAATACAGCAAGTTCTTTCTGTTTTAGATGGTAAAAGTAGTCAGAGGGTCTATGAAGTGGTGGTTTCTGTGAATAAATTTTTCTCCCAGTGATTTCTTGCCCAGCACCGAGATGTCTTCAGCTTAAGAAGCTTATTTGCTATTCAGAGCTGTGCATGAAGTTAACCCTGTCTTTCCCTGATTATTCTTTATTTAAATTGTTCCATATGTTACCTAATTCTTTGATAGTTATCAAATTTAAAAATTAAAATTAATTAAATTATTTGGGAAACATACTAAACTTCTATTTGGTTTCTGTGATTATTACTTAAGAATAAAAATATTTTCTCCTTTAAGTTAGATATTCATGTTTAAAAACTAGTCTTAGACATTATCTAATGATTCTCTACACTCATTGACAATCTACCTAGCATGTTATATCTTTACTAAATGGACTTGGAGTAAAAGTACCCAATACACACATACTCAACCTCAGGCACAAATACCCTTTATGGCTAATCATGGTTAAGAAGAAAAAGAGGAAAAGCTAACCTGAGCACAGTTGTCCACGATTTAATCATTTCTTGCATTACTTGGAGATAGTACTTTTTAGTAAAAGGAACTCAGAGTTCTGAAAGCAACTTCATCACATTCTATTTAGATATCCAAAGGACACATACATTATGAGTTCACTTCCTATAAGGACCAAAGGGAAACTTGAGCTGCTGCTGAACATGACTTCACTTAGCTCAATCAACATAATGAGGTTCTCCTGTTTTTGGATGTCAGTGTTCTTCAGGAGATGTGAATATGGCTGGTCACACTGGCCAGACTCTCAGTTAAGATGGTGTGTGGTTTCCAGACACTGGGAGGAGGAGGGACAGGCTTTTCCACAATCCCTTAACTCCAGATACAGCAAATGAATCAAAGGCTGCAGAAGGAGCTATTCAGTATGTGAAGAATTTGTACCAAAGGCAAGAACACTACAAACTAATGAAAACCATTCTGCTGTCAGTGCTGGTGTAGATAATGAGGCAGCCATGGAGACCTGGCCCCTGCAGCAGAAATGTTCAATCCCTAAATGGGCACGAGAGGGAGCGCTGAGACAAAGCTCAGAAGGATGGAGCCAGCAGATTACCAGTTGGCATGGGAACAAGCCAGCTCCTCAGATGCTTTGACTGTTGGAGGGTTTATAGTATTCTTAGCCAATAAAATTCTGGCAGAGGTAGGACTTAACAAATCAAGCAGGAGTTGGAAGGGTATGTTGTATTGGGAAAGAGAAAAAGGCCTGGGAAGTGTCCAAGGTACTCAATACCTTTTCAAGTTTTTCATTAATGCCCTGGGAATAGGAAGTCAAGGTGAACGGACATGAATAGTAAGGGCTACTGTGAAGTGCTGAACAATTCATAAACTTTCTCATTTGATACTAAAAAATGTCCCAAGATCAGTAGAGATGGTTATGTTGTTCCATTTTCTAGTTGAGGAAAAGGATTCAGAAAAGTTAAATGACATTAATCACAAGAGCAGTGAGTAGCAGAATCAAGATTTATATTCAGTTCTTTGACACTAAAACTAGAGTTCTTGACAATATGTGTGCTACACCGAATTCTTTAAAGCAAAAGACTATTCTTACAGTTTGATCTTTCCAAAAGGCACAGGACTGAAGCAGAGACACTGTATATATTATCAACCCCACAGAGAAGGAAGAATGACCAAGTTACCAAGCAAGACAGGCCTTTATTGGATCTACTACTCAGTGAAGTAGATTCAAACTACTTAAAGAAGCCCCACGTCCTGCAAACCCCAGTCCACTTACCCTATACTTATGAAGTCTCCTTTGCTGACAGTGTCAGGTTCAATGCAGATGTTCATAAAATCTTCTTTGCTCTAAAAAGATTAAGAATACTAATGTCAGTACTCCTAAATTTCTGGCTAATGCAGCCTGTTATCATTCTTAGCCTTGGAGGTTCATATTTTGAAGCTGTGCAACATATAGGGGATTTTACTTCTAATGATTTAATTCTAAGTATATTTTCTATCCCTCTTTTGATTAAGAGCTTTGTTGCAAATTAATATAAAAGTCATCTCCATTGGCTTTTTGTTTGCTTGTATTTTTTTTTTTTACTAAATTAGCAAAATAAAAATTTAAGATGGGAGGTTTTTGAAGCTGTGTTACTCACTAATAGTCAAAGGCATTAAAATCTCTAGGAGTCCTTCCTTCCCCTACAAGCCAACCTTTCTGCCATCCATCCCAGCGATTCTCAGCCCTCACTGTACATCAGCATTCTACCATACCACAATATAACTGCTTGGCGTGGAGGGCCTAGGTGCCTGTGTTCTTTAAAAAGCTGTACATGCAAATCTGGTATGTAACTAGAGTTGGAAAACAGCAATCCATTTGTTCCCTGATAATGTTCTAAAAACCTTCCATTTCCAACCACAGAAAGCTCTGGAAGATTTGAGCTACAAATTATTATTGCAGCACTAGTAATAATTCACTGTATTTGGTTCCTGTACTGCTGCCTACAATTTGCTCCCATTCAAAAGTCAGCAATACAAACTATCCCTCCTTCAATAATCCCAACACCTCTGTGTTGGCTTCTGTTTGGATAGGTTCAGAATGTGCAGGACCAGGATAACTCGGGGCTTGGAGGGCCTGAGCCTTTGCCTAAGGTTCAAGAGTACCACCAAAGCACACCTAGATCTTAACTAGGAATGACAGAACAGAGTATGTTGACATAAGTGTGATACCTTGCTTGGAGTTTCCCTGTCATCATATTGCTGAGTGCCACCATGTACCATAAACTTCAGTGTCTGGGTTACATTGATGAACAAAACAAACATGCATTTCTGCCTACAAAGAACTTATATTTGATTGTTGGGGTAGAGGGGACAGAAAATTCATCAAATAGTAAATTACTGAGTATAAGTGCATCTAAGAAGCGTATCAGAATATTTTAAAATAAGGTTAAAGAAACAGCAAGGACCATGAGTTGGCATTAATGGCAGTGACTATGTTTCAAAGAGGAGTCCAGGTGAGAAGGTAATCTCTAAACAGAACCCACAGGAGGTGATGGAAGTAGCAATATCCAGGACAGCAGTTCTCACTGATGCATATTATAGTTTTTGTCAATTACGGTTAATTTTTATGAAGACTCTTGGCCCCATCTTAAGAGTTTCTATCTAGTTCAGTAAAAATGGAGTGAAGCACAAGAATTTACATATCTAACAAGTTGCTGATCTGAGGACCATGCTTGGAGAACCACTGGTCCCAGTGGATGAGCCATCACCCTAAGGAAACTGCCCAGGTTGAGGCCTTGAGGTGGGAGCATGCCTGACCTGTGCAAAGAAGAGCAAGCAAGCCAGTGTCACTGGAGCAGAGGGGCAAGGACAACAGAAGGAGATGGAAAGGGAAGTGGGGACTTGATCAGTAGGGCCTTGCAGACTACCATAGGAATGTGGCTTTTATGCTGAGTGAAATGAAGAGCCACTAGAGGGTTCTCAGGCGAGAAATGCTCTGGCTTTGTTTTAATAGGGTTACTCTGCCTGCTGTGTTGAGAATTAAGACTGGGATCATTTTGGCAGAGGCAGACAGTGAGCCAGGAAATAACATCAGAGGGAAATGAATAGGAATGGCTAGGGTTCAGTAGATGCTGGGGAAAACCATATTGTCTGATAGGACATTGCGTTGGGGAGGTTGTCAGAGGGAAGGAGCAAGACTGGTCTGAAGCAATGAGGAGTAGAAAGGAGGACAAGTAGCTTGTCACCAGGCCTGATGTACGGGGCAAGGGGAAGGAAAACAGCCACTACTTAAAAGTGCTCTGGGGAAAGCAGAGTCATGTTCCAGTTAGAACAGAGGCCAGCAAATGATTTCTGTTAAGAGCCACAGAATAATCGTTTCAGGCTTGCAGACATGAGATCTTTATGCTGGCTACCCAGCTCTGCCATGGTGGCATGCAAGCAGCCAGACAGCACTTAATCATTAGTGTGCCTGGGTTCCAATGTGATTTTACTTAAAGACACTTAAATTTGAATTTCATGTAATTTTCACATGTAACAAAATACTATTGGTTTTTTCCAACTATTTAAAGACAACTAAATAAAGACTATTTAAAGTCAGTTGAGCCTGAGGACAGTCCTTTGCCAACTTCTCAAACTTTTTCTGGAGGCACTGTTACACTACTTGGAAATTGTGACTTCCTGGAGGCCAGCCCTTAAGCTTTTTTAGGAGGGAGCAGGGGCACCTAATTTTGTGCCACTGTGGAGGCAATACCTTCTGAGGATGGTACTCAATACCCAAGGTTTGAAAAGGACTTTCACCCTGCTGGTGGGAACACAAACTATTCCTGGCCCTGGGATTTGACTGAGTCTCCTGAGATGGAGCCTGTTCCTTGGTGGTAGCTCTTACTGCTTCCAGGTGGCTTCTCACATGCATACAGCTATAAGCTCAGCTGAAGACTCCACAGGAAACAGACCTGTGCTCACTTCCGGCGCAGCATTCATGTACTCTGGCCTGCAATTCTAGTTGCCCTAATCTCTCTAAATTCTCAACAATCCCTCATTGAGGAAACCACAGGACTGGGCTCTGTTTGGGTCCCCTGTCCCCTCCCAGTGGCCTCTCTCCAGCAGTGAGCTGGGCAAGCACAGGGCTCTCCTTGTTTGATTTCCTTCTCTCTGGGATCACTGTCCCAGACTGCCGATTTCACACCAGTGTTTGTCAACAGCTGTTTCACAGTTCTTGCATCATGTTTAAAGTGCAGAGGTACAGCAGTTGTTTATTGTTCTGTCTTGATCAAAAGTCGCAGTGACATTGAGAAATCAATCTATTATATTGGCAGAGTAAATGAGAAAAGTTTATCAACTCAATAGATGCTGGAAAGGTACTTGGTAAAATTGAGTGAGATATTTTAAAAAAAACTCTTAGAAAACTGGTATTAGAAGAAAAAATTCTTACATCTGATAAAAAGGTCTCTTAAAAAGAAGAAGAAAAAAAAAGCAATGAAGTCTTTCTGGAAATCAAGAAAAGGACAACAACTCCTGTATCACTACTTCTGTTCAACACTATTGAAGTCATAGCCTGTACGGTAAGGTAAGATAAGGCTGTAAGGATAAGTGTTTGAAAACTTGAATTATTTGCAGTTATACAGAATCTAAAGGATATCTGAAGGTATCCATAGGCAAATAATTACTAAGAATTTATTAGCTTACTGATTCAACATCAACACAAATTCAATTTTGTTCATCTATTAAGTCAGATATTCAGAAAATGAAATTTTAAAATATTATTTATAACAGCATCAAAAATGAAGACAACTAGAAATAGATGTAGCAAAAGACAGTGCTATTGAGAAAACTATAAAATGTCATTGAGAGATATTGAAGATTTAAATAAATGAAGATATGTACCACATTCAGATGGTGGACCAATCAATACTATAGAAATGTCATTTCTCAAGTTGATCTATGGGTACAATGTAACTTGGACCAATATTATAAAGATTCAATGTAGAATTTAATAAAATAACCATTCTAAAATATTTATAAATGTCAAAAGAACCAAGAATAGTCAAGAGACTCTCTTTTAAAAGGAAGAAAAACAGAGGAACTCATTATAAAACTATAATAAGAGAAGCAGAGTACAAATATAGAAAATTAGAGGAACAGGCTGGGGAACTAGAAATATTTACACGTACATAGATCCGTGATGTACAGCAGTACATTAGTGAAGATCAATGGAGGGAAAGTGAATGTTTCAGCAAATGATGCTGGGACAATTGGCTATTTGGAAGAACAAAATTGGAACCTTACCTTCATCATTCACAAAACAATTACGGGTTAAAGTATTTCCTTTTTCAACAAAAATGGAACCATTTGATGCAAATCTTTTTAACCTATTTTTCTTTTAAAAATCGATGATGAGCACCTTGCCATGTCGATAAATATAGAAGATTACATATAAATGTATATATATAATTTTGAGTAAATATAAAATTAATTAGTCCATTAGTTTGTTTCATATATTTTGCTATTATAAATAGACATTATACAAAAAGCTGACTTTCACATGTTCCATACTACTAAAGCTTCTTTCATATTCTGAATATACTCTTTTTAATAAGTAAACATTTTGAGCCATTACATGGTAGCTACATTGTCTTTGAATATTTTATTGCATTTTCTTTTATTTTTTACAAAGAGGGGTAGAAAGAAGAAAAAAGTGAATGTGCTGCTACTAGTGATAAGAAGCACAGTATCATATACTTTTATAATTGGCACACAGATGAACAGCACTCAGCATTCTGAATGTGGCTAATCTTGCATTGCAATCACACGCTCACTGAACCCATTCATTGGTATTCCATCATCAGAGAAAAGAACAATGGTAAAAGAACTCAAACAAAGTACTGAAAATACATATTGCCATACCCTGATTATAAAGGAAATGCGTAGCAGAAATTTTATATTTCTTTGTAAAATTCCTCTGGAACAGACTTTTTTAACCTTCATTTATTCACTTCCACCAATGTGTCTAGAATTCCATTATGTAAAAAAGCAAGGACTGACTACATTATGTATTTATCTGATCGTTTCTGTAAGATAAATTTCTACACTTAAAAGGCAAGGGTATGCATATGTTTTAAACACTTCATATATATACTACCTGAGACAGGGTGTCACAATTTATAGTCCCACGAAGAATATATGAGACCACTCATTTCCCAACCCATACTGACACTGAGCTTTGTAATCTATGGTAATTCAATAGTTACTATTTTAATTTGCATTATTGACATTAGCACTTTTGTTCCTTTATCTTTAAAAAGTAGATGAAAAATTTTGATAATAAAGTTAAGAGGATTATATAAGATAATAAATGTAAAATTCTTAGAAGTGTACAAAACATGTAGTAAATGCTCAGCAAATAGATGCTATTTTTTCATATGTATCTTTTGTGAATTTTCTATCTTTAACTGTCCATTTTTTAATATTAGTCCTTTGTCCATTTCTTATTTATATATTCTAGGAATCTTTGATAAAGGAAGATATTAACTCCCGGTCTATCACATCCTAATATTTTCCCCAATTTGTGACTAAAAATTTGTTTATAGTTTCTTTTTTAGATAAGTAGACAAATGTGTGAATATGAATTTTTGCCCTGAGTGTGGTCTTAGAAAGACCTTGTTATCCCCAAATTTATACTATAATCACTTAAGATTCTACTCTAGTACTTCAGTAATTTTATTTTAAATTTAATTCTCTAATTCAACTGGAATGATTTTAGATGAAGGGACCTGTTTGCCCATAATTTTGCAATGAATACGCATCACTTTTATGATTAGAAAATAACTCAGTAATCTGAATATTAACATTGGAATCAAATTTCTCACTGCATTCCAATTCTATGCACCATTTTCTGACTGATCAGGACAAAAATGAATAGACTCCTTCAATTTGCATAAAAGCTGAATGTCCACAGTTTGGAATGACTTTTCTATTGTCATTCTCACTAATATAAATTACTATAGTTTCTCCATACCACAGCCAATGAACTTTTTCTAAAAATGCCTAGATGGTAAATGGTTTAGGCTTTGGGACCATAGTCTCTGTCATTCTTGCCACTACAGCAGGAGGGTAACCATAGACAATATGTATATGAATGAACATGGCTGTGTTCCAATCAGACTTTATGTATGGACACTGAAATATGAATTTTATACACTTTTCATGTGCCACAAAATACTTTTTTCCGCCCCCCCCCCCTTTCTTGCCACCACATAAGCTAGGTAATCAATTCTTCACTTATGGGCTATTTGTAAACAGTTAGAAGACCAGTTTGCCAAACCAAGCTTTATTTTAATATATTTCTTTTTAGTGCATTGTCTATAGCACTACTATCCATCAAATTTTCTGCACTGATGGAAATGTTTTATATCTGTTCTTTCTAATATAGTAGCTACTAGCCACATATGGCTTTTGAGCACTTGAAATGTATACCTAGTGTGACTGAGAACTGAGTTTTTAAATTTAATTCTAATTAATTTAAATAGTCGCATGAGTCTAATGGCTATTACATTGGATAGTATATGTTATAGATTGGACCCAAATAATCATAGATGGAGATATAACTGTGTGTGTGTGTATGTGTGTGTGTGTGTGTGTGTGTGTGTGTGTGTGAGAGAGAGAGAGAGAGAGAGAGAGAGAGAGTGTGTGTTTCTCCTGGGTATCTGAATCCACATATTTAATATAGTTACAAAAATAATGGATACTTACCCAAGTAAAAGTTCCACAATTTTTTATTCCAGTGGCAAATGAGAATAGCTATCTTTTTAGCATTTTATTTGTAAAGGCCATTTGTCCTAAGCCCTCTGAAGGCTGACTAAGAATGACCAGAACACCTGCTCAGAGGCCCTTAAGCGTCTATGCCACAAATGTGCTCAGCTGCTGCTTCTCATTGCTATTCTTCCTTAAAGGCACACCACATCATCTTTTTCCTGATCCTTTCCTCTCTACACCCACAGGGTAAAAACAAAAAGACTGGATTAATGCAAGAAAAGCATGTACTCTTCCTAGATACCAAATGCTTTTCTAATAAACAAACACACTTACTGTCAGGTCAAGCTGGCCATTCCGGGTTGTGATGGACAGCTCAATGGTGGACAGCTGTAAGTCTTTCCAGATCTCTGGGCTCACCTCTTGCGAGAGGGCTGTGGGAATCCAACCCAGGTTAGCTTCTTCCACTGAAATTTCAGTCCCCACCACTGACTAGCTACCAGTGGCTCAACTCAGCTTCCCAAGACCTTCTGCCAGCACATCCACTTTAGCCTTATTTACTTCACTCTTCTTACACAGACAGGAAAAATGCCTGAAACACCCATACTGAAAGCAGCCACAATACTGACGGAGATGTAGGACCTAGGCAGCCAGGGCAAGACGGCCAGGGAGGAGGAAGTCAGGGGCAGGGCTAAACAAAGGAGCATGGAGAGGGCATTCTGATGAGGTCAACTTCCTGGATGATGAAGGCACTTGTGGACACCAGTGAGGGACCCAGGCAGACAGACACTTCTGTACTCATGCTACTAAGCAGGGAATCCAATAGAAAAACTAAAACAGATGCATGGGCAGAGGGCGCATAAATAAATAACAGAAGGAGAGTGTGGACAGGGGAGGAAAAAAGGAAAGGAGGAAATTCCAGAGACCATAAAAAGAAGAAGCCCAAACTCCCCTACTGGATTCTCAGCTTTGCGGCCCCTTCTCTTCAGAGAAATCTGTTTCTGTTGTTTTGCAGTAAACCTGCTTGCTTGTAATCTCTGTGTCCTGTTCTTCAATTCTTTACTAAACAGAGACAGCACCCCTACGTGATACTAATACCATAAATGCTAATGACAGAAAGAGGGTAGAGACTACTATGCCCATTCACGGGGCATTGTTTGGGCTCTTCTCTGGTGGCACCCTGACTGGTGAGTTCAATGATCCTAGAGAGACTGCTCTTGTCCTAGTTATGTCTCTGAAACTGGTTGTGGGGGGACTGCTTAAGGACACTCCTAAGTGAGCAGGGCTTTCCTGTGCAGTTCCACGTTGCTCACCATCCTGCGGTTGTGCCCAGTATGAGGCAAGTCTGCGTAATATTCTCCTGTACAGAGAAGGCCGGGGAGGGATCTCTTCTGGTTCACTGGGAGGTCTCTCTGTAGGTCCCATGTAGGAGATGGAGGCTTCATGAGTCTGAGGCCATTCCTATTAATGTGGAGAGAAAAAAACTTTGGTCATGCATGCACAGTTACTAACTCTGGAAGTAAGGTTAGTGTTCTGCTATTCCTGGTAGAAAGTAATGATCTCTCTCAGATGGAGTTCTCATTCATTTGGTATGTGGAATCCTCAAGCTTTCCTTTCCTCTTCAAGCTCTCTTGAGAACCATGAACTCAGTGACTGCTGCCTTCATTGCTCTCCTTAACATACAGCAGGGAGGAGACCAAAATGGACTGCCAGCCACTGTTCACAATTGCCCAACTGCCACCCCCACCCCCACCCCCCAAAAAATCAGTGTGAGTGAGCACAGAGTAGTCATCTCATAATAAACTTATCTTTGGTTTACAATTGGTGACACAAAAATGAGACTGATAAAAATCCAACTGCATCAAATACCTACTTCACATCTGGAATCATACTTCACAAAGAGGCCAGAACGGTTTATCCCAGTCTCACACTCTAAACCCAGCCCAGGTCTCTCATTTCTGCTTCAAAGCCCATTGTGCTCACCTAGGGCACACTCGTCTACTCCCTGGCACCCCACATCAGCATCATCCTGAACTGCATTGATGCCCACAGGAATAATTAAAACCACACCTTAGCTTCTCAACCCTCTGATTCACCACTGCCACCATTTCCATAGCTCATCCTATCCCTGACAGTTACTCAGAACTATTCCATCTTGGACATCTAAAATCCTGATGGCCCACTCTGTAAACACATTCTGGAGTCTTCTGGTTGTTGTTCCCAGTATGTCTGTTAGAGGGAATCACCTCCCTGTCCTCTGGTTTCAAAAGGGCAAATTAGGAAACATTAACAATCTTGGATTCCTTTTACTCCACTGCTTGCTTATTCTTCCCCAGTTCTTGACATGTGGGACCACCCCTGCCTCCTCCCTCCCTGACACTGGCTGTCCTTGAGACACATTCGCCTCTTCATGCAAACAGTAAGCCTACCCAGGTGGTCTCTGTCCAGGAGGGGCTGGCTATTTCAGCTGGACAAATACAATCAGAAGTGTTAGGAAATCAGACTGTGACCTATATCCTGCGGATATTTTCATCTCTATCTGCCCGCTTCTGCATATTTTCATAACTTGGTTCACATTTAGAAGAAGAAAAGAAGGGTCTTATTTTTTGGTCTCTGAGATCCTAATCACAAAGTTTTCAATCACATTGTTAATTCCTGTTCCTGATCTCTACATGTTCTCTCAGTGTCAAATTAAGAGTCTATTACTTTAAATCACCTTTTTCCCCATTACTCTTTGGCCCTCTTGTGACTTTATTCTTTGATAACATGGGCCCTAGAGAGCCCCCAATTCTGGATCTTGCTGCTCCGTTCAGTATTCCTACATCAGGGCTCAGCACTATTAAAAAGAAAAAAACATACTCCTGTTGAGCACTGATAGACAAACACACTCCTAAAGGAGCATATTAGTGCCACCACAAATTTTTGTGGTGGCACTAATATGCTCAGGTCCTCAATGCCACTTGATAACCCTAAATCTCCTCTCTTCCATCTTCAAAATCTTCCATGCCACCATCACCACCCACCTCATTTTTGGCAGATCACTCGTTTCAATGAGAACATTAGGTACATTTGTGAGAATGTCCTTAACTATCTATAAACTTGATTTCATCCAGACCTTCCATCTCAGTAAAAACTACATTGCTTCCTTGCCCCAGGATAACTAGGGATCCTACACTCTTCTACCTGCTCCTGGATTTTTGTCAATGTAGTCATGCTTTCTCAGTCTCCTTTGTCTTCACCTCTTCCTATTCTTTTCTTTTACCCCTGGGTATAAAAACATGGATATTTCTCTTTAAGATGAAAGAAAGAGAGAGAGAGAGACAGAGAGAGAGGGGGGGGGGAGGGAGGGAGGGAGGGAGGGAGAGAGAAAGAAAGAAAGAAAGAAAGAAAGAAAGAAAGAAAGAAAGAAAGAAAGAAAGAAAGAAAGAAAGACTCCAGGAGCTGGGGTTGTGCTCAGTGGTAGAGCGCTTGCCTCAAACACGTGGGGCCCTGGGTTCGATCCTCACACCACACAAAAATTTAAAAATAAATAAATAAATAAAGATATTGTGTCCATCTACAACTAGAAAACAAAATTGGAAAAAATTTAAAAAAAAAAAACACTCCATTGATCTACTTTTTACTTCTCTCCAGCTTTTGCATTTTTTTTAACTCCTCTTCAAAATCAAGTTTCTCTTTCTTCCCCCAAGCCAAGTTCTTGAAAGGGTAGAATATACTTACTGTGTCCACTTCCTTACCTCCCGCTCATTCCTTAGCTTTCCTTAATATACCACTACCCTACCCCCACCGTAGAGGTCACCACGGCTGCCAAATCCTGAGGACGCATTCCCATCTTGATCTAGACTCTTTGCTGTTACTTCTTACAATTCTAGAAATTCCTCTCCTGCGGGCTTCTCTATTGGAACTCTCCTAGATTTCTTCTCAGCATTCCCCAGTCATCCTTTCCAGCTTTCTAAATGTTTAATCCCTCAAGGCTATTCCTGGCCATCTGTCAATGGTGACTTCACCAAACCCTGAGTTTCAACTCCACTCACGCACATATGACATCTAAATAGATTTCTTTAGACCAGACCACTCTGCTGAATTCCACCCAACTCACAACTGTATCTCCATTTCTCTGTTAAGTTCACACAAACAAAACTAAAAATTTCATCTTTCTTCACAAACTTGATCTTACTCTAGTATTATGAACATTAATGAAAAACTAAGTTACCAATCTCCAGTACCTTAAACCAAAAATCTGGCAGTCCAATGTTCTTCCAACTTTTGAGAACTTTAACCTCAAGAGCTCTCTGATCTGACCTGCACTGTCCACATTCATTGTTACTGCCTTAGTCTATACCTTATCACTGAATTACTGTAAGACTCTTTTCTCCAATGTCCTTCCTTTAGCCACCCATGTCTAATCTCTTGCCTGCACTGCTGCCAAACAATTTTTCCAAAATGCAGATTGCTCATGATGTGCCTCTGCTTAAGACTCAAAAACTCCCCAGTGCCTTAAGGATAAAGGTCAGATGGCACATCAAAGCCCGCCCCAACCTGTCCTCTGGCTTCCTCTCCTGACATCCCACGGCATAAACTGTAATTAATGACCATGGTCCATCTCTGTGACAAGGACTTCACGAGGCCCGTCTCTCTAACCAAAATGCTCTTTTTTAGTCCTACTTACAGTTCAAAATTTAGCATAAGTGTCACCTTCACTGAGAAGGCTTTCTGACCCTTACTTAGATTTAGGAAGCTGCCCTCTCTGCTTCCATCTCATCCTTTCCTATTTCTCCCCTAGCACTCGCCAAAATGTAAATTTTCTTGTAATACTTCTCTCAAGCATATAAATTCTTCTTGAAGTCAGAAAACCTCTTGTTTGGCTTGGTATCCTAGGATTATATCAATAATTGCTTACTGAATACACTGTGGAAACAGTACTCCACCCTTTCAACATACAGTCATGCTGTTTATTCCTAAATGTACCCACTGCTCATCAGTGTGATTACTCCCTTGGATAATAATGCACTTTACAATCCAGTCTGCCTCTGGTATAGAAAGGCAAGTTAATTTTTAAAATCACTATTGTATTTCAGCAATATTAGTTTTTAACATTTAAGTTTTAAATCCAACAGGAATTGTTTTTTTTAATTTTAATATTTATTTTTTAGTTTTTGGCGGACACAACATCTCTGTTTGTATGTGGTGCTGAGGATCGAACCCGGGCCGCACGCATGCCAGGCGAGCACACTACCGCTTGAGCCACATCCCCAGCCCCCAACAGGAATTTTTTTCAGGTTAAGGGATTTATGCTTTCCAAATATTTTGCAATGGACAAGTATTACTCTTATAATTAGGAAAAAAAAAACTTGATAAATCTGAATATTAACATTGGAACCAATTTTCTCACTACCAATTTTCAGATTAGCCAGCCAAACTGATTATACTACTTTGATTAGCATAAAAGCTGATCATAGTATTTAGTCCACAGATAAGGATGATTTTTCTATTAGCATTTCGGTAATATAAATTGCTGAGATTTTCTCGGTGCCAAGATTTTTACTGTGTTTTTCTTTTTGTTTTTCTCTTCTGGAAATCTAACCAGGGCTTTACACATGCTAGGCAAGCACTCTACTAGTGAGCCAGACCCCTAGCCCTTAATAGTTTTTAATGTATAGTATATATAGCAGCACTATCCAAAAGAACCTTCTCTGATGATGAAAATGTTCTAGGGCTGAGGTTGTGGCTCAGTGGTAGAGCAATTGCCTAGCATGTGTGAGGCCCTGAGTTGGATTCTCAGCAGCACATATAAATAAATAAAATAAAGGTCTATGACAATTAAAAAAGAAATATTAAAATAAAAAAAATTTTAAATGTTCTATATCTGTACTGTCCAATACAGTAACCATTACTCATATTTGGCTAGTATAGTTTGAAACCTATTGACATTATACATAAGTATGGTTAGATATATTACATTAGAAATTTTCAATTCATTGGCAGGTACTAATAGAGACACATATAAATAATTGAGATATATGTCATTCTGTTCAAGGTTTGTCTGTTAAAAGTGAGTGAATAACAAAGGGAAATAAAATATCAAAGAGAAATTAAATATGGTTTTGGTCATGGAAGAAATGAGTTTGAGATGAGCAGTGGTTTCTTACAAAAACAAGAATGCTTTCTGTAATTGTATATCATCAAATGGACCATTTTAATGTTGGAGAATGCCACATGCATTTGTTACAAGGAATTAAAAAAAAAACAACCCTCAAATGCACACATCACAAAAACGACAAAGTAACACAGGGCAGGTTTTACATTAAAAATTGCATTTACCTGAAGAGTGCTGAAAAAGTGGGCTGCTTTGATTTTTAGAGGCCCAAGATACCAGTACCTGAGGAAGACCAAGATAAATATGATTAGAATATTAAAAGATATAACAATATGATAGGTAGCACTCATGATAAATGATATGTTAGAATGACACTGCTATTATGATTTGCTGCACTGGAGGCTTTGTGGCTTAACATAAGCATACTATAGTACATTTTAATCTGTATTTCAATGCCATGGCCAACTGTATGTAATTAGACAGTAGAAAGATGTTTGCAATTTACAAGAGACAAATAACCAGAATTTGGAGTCCCTAAATTCAAAAGTATCATTATAATACAGATTTTCAAACACAGAATGCAGTTGAGAACACAGTCAAAAGAGCCGCAAAGATAGGATGCTGAAGCCACACTGAGATGATGCAGATGCTGTACAGCCTTATGTGTTGTAGGACACACAATGGGATCCTGTACCCCATGTCCTCTCACACACACCAACACATCAACAATTAAAATTTGTAAACCAGCATACTTTCACATTACTTGCGTTATGCAGTTTTACTGGCAAATGTTAAATCAAAGTGAAGAGGACCCACTGAGTACTGCTAGACACATAAAAGTTACTGAAGAAAGGAAGATGCCTAGTTGGAATTAGAAAGTAGATTCCTCTTACATAGATAAAAAGGAACACTTAAACTGTTGGTGGGATTATAAATTAGTATAACCAGTATGGAAATCAGTATGGAGGTTCCTTCAAAAGACTAGGCATGATATGATCCAGCCACATATGATCCAGCCTTACCACTTCTTGGTATTTATTCTAAAGAATTAAAGTCCTCAGGCTATAGTGTTAGATGCATATCCAATGTTTATAGCAGCACAATTCACAATTATGAAACTAGCCTGGGTATCCATCAACTGATGAATGGATAAAGAAAATATGGTATATACATTAGAGTTTTATTCAGCCATAAAGAAAATGAAATTATGGCATTTTCAGGAAAATGGAAAGAACTTGAGACATTATGTTAAGTGAAATAAGCCCAACTCAGAATGTCCAGGGTCATATGTTTTCTCACATATGTGGAAACTAGAGAGGAAAAAGGAACAGAAAGGTGGTGGTGTTAGTGGTGGGGGTCCTCTTATGAAAATCAAAGAGAGATCAGTAGAATAAAGGAAAGGGACCAGGAGTTGGGAGGAAGGAGGAAATACTAGGGAGTGATACTGGCCAAAATTATATTGCCATCTTGAGTGCAAGTACAAATATGTAACAACAAACCCCATCACTATGTACAACTATAATGCACTGATAAAAAATGTGTGGGGGGGGGGAAGTAGATTCCTTTCTTGAAATTTATCTGTGTTATCAACCATCCTACCTTCATTGCTCCCTACTGATTCTGATCCATAGATACTCATTTAGCTCTCACCATGTATATGGAGGCAAAAAAATATAGAGTATAAAATTCCCATCTTTGGGAGTTCATGATTAGAGAAAATAAACCCCAAAATAATAGAAAATAATACATGAATATAGGTCATGGTTTAAACTGTTCACTATTTATCATTGGTAAGGGGAGTCAAGAAAGGACAAACATCATTAAAGGCCTAAAACCACTGGAACAGCCACACTTGTGAAATGAATGGCACAAGAATAAAGTAAGGGCACAGAGCTTAGAATGTAGGTGGGCCTGAGTTGGGTTTAGGTACACAAAAGAGGGAAGGAAGTCATTTTAGGCAAGAGGAGGTGCAAAGATATGGAAAATAGTGACAGTAACAGAAAAAGAAGGAAAGCTTAAAAATAAAGATATATAAATACATAACTACAGGCCAATGACACAGTAAGCAGAGCCTGGAATAGCAGAATGTGTACAGACTGGCTCCAACAGGCAATGTGGAGCACTCTAAATCATTATTTAGGTTAACACTGTGAGGCTACTAACAAGGGCCTTGGTCATCTGATTTTTTTTTTTCTAGCTTACTTTATACTTTGATTTTTTTCCCAGTTAGCCAAGTAGAAAACATCCTGACTCAGGCAGTTTATTTCTAAATTGTCAGCAGTTCCCTCACGTCTACCAATAGTAAATTTTAATACCAGGCTTGTAGTCTTCCTATGGCCAGCTAGGGAGTGATTTCTTGTATCCCTTCTGTTTTTCCTTTCACACAAAAAGCAACTCAGTGGCCAGTCCTAGCCATGGTATAATATAACCACCCCCAAATTTTAAAATTCACTGTTTGGAAACTTGTCAAAATACAGGACAAGTATGTGAGATATTCCTAAGAGGCCTGACCTGTGCTTGTATCTAATTGTTGATCAACACATTTTGGAAAGCAATTTGTTCTCACCAGCCTGTTTTAGGGAGAGCTAAGCAATTCTTCTTGGTGAGCTGTGGGAATATGAGACTGCAGATCAAACACAAGGTAATTTGTGGCATCAACATAATCATGGTATATTTGCAAATAAGAAGATGTGAAATATTTAAGACTGCAGTGTGCAATATAACAGTAATATCTGTCTTTTGACATTTCACAGTCAGAAATTTCACTAGCAAGAATAATAAAGTGAAACAAGTGAGAGAAATTTCTGTAAAGAAAGTGTGGCAGACTTGCCTGCCAAGTACAGGAAGAGTTTCTTTTTTTTAAGTTGTCAATGGACCTTTATTTTATTTATTTTTTTACATGCAGTGCTGAGAATCAAACCCAGCATCTCACACATGTTAGGCAAGTGCTCTACCACTGAGCTATGACCCCAGCCCCAAGAAGGGTTTCTTGATGTGAGAGCTATGTATGAGATCAACCACAATCAGCTAAACTACACTGAAATCTGAAGTTATGGGCCTTAAGAAAAAGAAAGACAAAAACACCATCTGCCAGGAATGAGGTGCACCTCACAAGGCACCTCCCTCAGTCCTACGGTGGAAGCCCTAGCCTCCTCAATCTCGCCTCATCAAATGGAACACAACATGCACTCTTTTCCAGCCAAGAGTTTCATTTCATACAATGGATTCTCCAAAAATAAGTCTATTGCAATGAAAGCCAGCAATGGCCCTCTAATCAGCAACTCTACAGCCTGTTCACCCACATCACATCACAATCAGGTGTCCACCTTTCACCCTTCTCTAAGAGAGGTAGCCAGTGGTCTCTTAATCTGTGAGGCCTTCAAAAAACAAACAAAAAACACCTCTCAGGAAAGGTACCCCAACCAGGACTGTAAAAGCTCCATTAAGCTGAGGCCATGCAATGCCTTCAGCTCAGAACCCAGCTGAACATGCTGCTGTATGGCAGGCATTCAGCTTCCCTTCCTTCTAGCTTGAGCCTAAATGTCCACTCAAATACTGTGACTAAAATTAGAGATGGAGCACTCTGCTCTTCAGCTCCCAACAAGCTACTATTGAGCAAACAGGATGCAAACCTCTGCCTCAGTGTTCCTACCTCATTAATCATACCCAGTCCAACCTCCAGGCCCACCTGATTTATTCCCAGACCACTGTATATTAATACCTCAAAGGCAAGGACAGAAAAAGATTTTTTAAAAACTATCAATGTAACAATCCTTTACTTGCTAACTTTGACGCCAGCATCTCTGAAGGATCCCCATCGTAGGCCAGTCATTGCAAACACAGGTTGTTCCTTTTCACCCTGGAAATTAAATATACACTTCATTTAGTTTCACAAATACAATAGCTCAGAACTCTCTATGTGTAAGGACCCAGCAAGTGTTCATGCTGTCCAACAACCCAGATTCTAAAAAGTATGTTCAAACATTAAAGAAATTAACCCTCTTAGCATAGGGAAAGAGAACTTGAATAATCCATACTGTAAAGTGAAAGTAATTTTTATATATTAGGTCTCATGAATCTGTCATCAAGGAAACATATTATCATACTCCCAGATTGTAAATTAAGGAACTATGCTAGTTCTTGAGCAAGTCACTAATCAGGTCAGCCAGAATTCCTTCTCCCTCAAAAACTTGTCCAAGGTAAAGGTAACTTAAGCCTGCATTCTCTTTAAAGGACCAAGAACTCTTAAGATATAATTCTGATGTTCTAGGATATATCACCTGAATACTGGAAAACACAAATATATGTCAAGTCAGAGTAAAAAGTGATTCAGATTTAATATTGTATAGCCAAATCTCACATATTAAAATTATTAAGTTTCTAACAAATTGGTGTATTAAGCAATAATGAGACAAATCATCCAACAAACAATAACCCTAAGAATTTAATACTTCAAAATGAACCTTCCTTAAAGTATATATAATATATATACACCAAGATTCTGGATAGAATTATTTATTTATGTATTCAAAATCATAGCTAAATCCCAAGAGCTGAAAACTAACAGTCACCCTCAATTCTAAAGAGAGCTGACAAATGCCAGACACAACAGAGAGTTTGCTAAAAGGCAGTAGAACCAGTTATGTCATAGGTGGTTGATAAATCATTGCTTTGACTATGTGAAACCCTAGACAATGAAACATTGCTTTGGGGAACCCCATGATACAAGGGTGCCGGGAGGATGCACATCTGCAAAACAATTACTATTGATGGGGGAAAGTTCTGTATTTGCCATAGAACTCACTAGTTCTAAAAGCCTTGATTTCTAAATCCCAGCCTGCCCAGAGATAAAGGAGTTTGGCATAACCTGCTAAGCCCCAAATAACTTGTTTTTTCCATCTTCCTCCTGTTTTCCTGAAGAATTTCTTCCCACTGAATCCCTCTAGTGCACCTGCCCACATAAATAGCTGCTCAGACTCCATTTTGTTGTCAAATCCTGTCTCAATCAGAGCTGGTCTCACCATGCCCCGCTTTCAATTAATAAATTAATTTTTATTTTATTTCTATAATTTCTGGTTAATGTTTCTCAGCTGATTCATACCTCTATGCAGTATAATGATCCCTTGCTGTGTGGATGGGATCATCCACACAGTCAGGATGACAATGTTTTTGGATATAATAAGTAATGCTTTCACCAAAAGCAAAACAGTAGGGTGTCCCCCATACATCACCCCACTACACTAGCATGTGAAAGATTATGACCTGAGTGACCTTAGCACTGGAAGTTGCTGGCTTGGAAAAAGCATGCTACCTCTTCTCTCAGAAGAGGAGGGCTCTCCCAACCCTGTTGTCAGTCCCACTCCCACTACACCAAAATCAAGCAAAGAATTTCTTGGCAAATCACACATAAGTAGGAGAAGCTACAAGAAAGAGACACCAGCTTCTCATCCCTGCTAGTGCAGTAAAGAGACTAGCTTTTCTGCTCTGTATCTGCTCACACACAGGAAATGGGAACTAGAAGCAGAGATGGCATAGAAAATGGGTGAGAGTGGGGCAACTCGCTGACTGACAGACAAAGGACACACTGGTTTCCCAGGTGCTGAGTGGACACAATAGACGACAGCAGGACTGAGTTGTTTTGACAGTACCTCATCTAAGAGTCTGGCACAATGGCCACAGTACCCCAGAAGTGAGAGGCTATGGAAGGTACTATGCCCAGGAGTTAAGGGAGGGAGCTGAAAGAGGAGGAGCTAGAACAGATCTCCAACATCAGAAAATGACATCAAAGGAGGCATCCCAAGGAATTCACATGTGAACCCACAAGAGAGCTCGTACTAGGGCCTCAGCCACCAAGAGAGATCTATAACACCATCTGCTAAGTAAAAAGATCTTTCTCTAACCTTTTCCCACATGTCAACAGTATAGGGGCTAGAAACAGTAGAAAAGGGGAGAGTAAAATAGAAGTGCAGATATTCCAAGGAGGAGTGATTACCAATCAATATAAGGAGGTGGGGGAAGCTTCTGTCCATACAGTGACATCTGCACAAACCTGAAGTACACAACCAGTACAGATAAGGCCAGAAAGATGATAGGGACAAGACTGTGGCCTTGAAGGCCTTTGGCTTTTATTCAAAGATGGGACCCTACCAAAGGGCTTTGAGCAGAGTGAGGTACCCTAACTTGTCACTGCATCCTGACTGTTGAAAAAAGATCACGAAGAGGTAAGGACAGAGGGAGAACAGTAGAGAACCGTGAAATAATCTAGACAAAAGATGAAGGTGCCCAGGGCTGAGGTAGAAAAAGATGAAATGCTATATTCTGAATATCTTTTGAAGATAGAGTCAAGGTGATTTCTTGCCTGCCTGTTTATGGAGAGTCAGGATGACAATGTTTTTGGATATAATAAGTAATGCTTTTACCAAAGCATAAGCAATCATGTGAAGTAGAAAAGGGGAGAGTAAAATATGATTTCATAGAAATGTTGCATACTGATCACTGGAGATTTATAAAATAGAACAGCAACTTAACACAAGTATTTTGAAGTAAGAATCCTCAATAATTCATAGATGCTATAAGGCATGCCACTTAACCCTTGAACATTGGCTTCTATCTGTGAAAACAGAGTTCTCTTTTGCTTGATATTCAAACTTATCTACAGGCGATCTACTAAGAGTATATAAAGGGTTATCACCACTGTAGACTCACCTCCTGAAACAATGAGTGGCACAAACCAGTAAATAAAATTTATTTTAAAATAAAAATTATGTGAAATTGTTGTTAATCATAAAATTAAGTGACAGACTAACCTTATAAAGCATTTATGTGAATCAAAAACCTTTCTCACTATAATTCTGCAAAGTCATTCTCAAATATCTTAAGATGCATCTTTATGCATTCGTCAGCAATAAAAAGAGAATAAAATCATGGCATTTGCAGGTAAATGGATGGAGTTGGAGAATATAATGCCAAGTGAAATTAGCCAATCCCAAAAAAACAAATGCTAAATGTTTTCTGTGATATAAGGAGGCTGATTCATAGTGGGGTTGGGAGGGGAAGCATGATAAGATTAGATAAACTCTAGATAGGTCAAGGGGAAAAGGGGAAGGGAGGGGGCATGGGGGTAGAAATGAGGGTGGAATGAAATGGACATCATTACCCTAAGTACATGTATAAAGACACGAATGGTGTGAATATACTTTGTATACAACCAGAAATATGAAAAATTGTGCTTTATATGTGTAATATGAAATGTAATGCATTTTACTGTCATACATAACAAATTAGAATAAATTTTTTTTAAAAAAAGATGCATTCATTCATTTAACCAATAAATATTTATTGAGCACCCCACTCTAGGCCTTGTGACAAGGATGAAGGAGCTCAAAGTATAGCAGAGGCTATTTAGACTCAAATACAAACAAAAGGCACATCTATAGGCAGTTCAAATAACAGATATGTAGAACATTATGACAGCACACAGCATGTGCAGCTATATAATGTGTTGGAGAGCAAAAGAGGAGAACAGTCAGGGAGAACAACACACATTTTAAAACAAAACACAAATTTATATATTTTTTTTATTGACTTGTTTTGGAGGGTACAGATACCAGGGATTAAGCACAGGGGCACTTAACACTGAGTCACATCCCCAGCCCTTTCTATTTTGGGCAAGAGGAGTAATGGAGATCGAATCCAGGGATGCTTAATCACTAAGCCCCATCCTACCCTTTTTTATTCTTTATTTTGAGGCAGGGTCTCACTAAGCTGCTCATGGCCTCACTAAGTTGCTAAGGCTGGTTTTGAACTTGCGATCATCCTGCCTCCACCTTCCTAGCTGCTAGGATTATAGGCATGCGCCATCACACCTGGCTGTTAACGTTATTTTTAATTGACAAATCCCAGTTGTACACATTAATAGGGTACAATGTGATGATTTTATACATGTATACAAAGTAAGATGATTGAATCAAGCTAATTAACGTATCCATCACCTCACTTATCTTTTTTGATGAGACACTTGAAGGTTCTTAGTTTGAAACATATAATACATTATTATTGATTCTTGCCACCCTGTTTAATTAGATCTCAAAACTTATTCCTCCTACCTGCAACTTTGTAATTTTATCAGTAACATTTTTAAAATAAGGGACCTAGATTAGGAGAGGTTGGGAGAGGACTAGAGAGAAAGAAGAAAAGGAGAGGAGAAAGCACTCTAGCCCAGGAGAGAGAAACAACACTGTGTGTTTGCTGTGTCCTCAGCATTTCACCATGGGATTCCTAAGATAAAAACAAGTGTCCCCAACGACGATGATGGTGATGACAAGATTCCATGGTGAGACAGAATGGGAAACACGAAACCTATTTGGTTTGAAACAAGCTGTGTAGTGCAGCTCTTTTTAGGGTCTTTAGTATGGTAATGTACATCATAAATTTCTAAAAGGAGAAATATAACATGCAGTTTTCCTGAGTTGTTAATTGTCAACCCTTCTCTGGGAGGACTTGGGAACTCCATTCTAAGGTATGTGGTATAGGTAAGACATGGTAAGGCAAGTTCTCAAGACTTGCAGATTGGTGCCCCAACATGTTTCCTCCTCCTTCATCTGGGGGGAAGAGTCTTAGGAATATTCTGTTAGGACAACAGAAAAGTCTTATAATCTCAAGCTTCCACTGATATGGGGTGCTATGTCCTAGCAAGAGGTGGGATGATTCTGGCCAACAAAATGGGCAGCCAGGAATGTTCAAACAGATGTAGAGATGCCCAACCAAGAATGGGCATAGAGAAGTCAAGATTCAGAAGTATCTGAAGGTGTCCGTAAAGGAGATAAGCCCCTGTGGAGCTTGTGCTGGACATGAACAATGTCAAAATAAGCATAAGTATGGTCACAACGACAGAGAAGAGGCCAAGAGACAAGGTATCACTATATCTTAGCACATTGAAGGTCTGGGCAGGCAGGCAGATCATGAGATGGACAGATCAGAAAAAAAAAAAAAAGCACACAGCCAGGTCCACACAGCAAAGGAGATGTGTTGCCCCAATTCACAGACACCCTGAAAGAGCAAATCCCTGAGAAAGCAGGGATTTGAGGGAGAAAATAGTTGAAAGAGAGGATTGGAATATAGGCTTAAGGAACAGTGAAAAGAAAACAATTCCTATCAATTATTTACCTGCCTAACCTAAGAAGTTTAGGGACTCTAGATGAAGACATAGATGGAGGGACCCCTGAAGAACCTCTAAGAATCTTAGGAAAATGCTCAGAGCCCGGGTCTAAGAAGAAGGAGTCCAAGTAACTAGCCAGGAAGGATACAGAGGATAAGGGAAATGTTCCAGCCCCCCACCATCTCCCCTATCTGGTTCTGTGGTCTAAAAATTGAAAAATCAAAAAGACTAGAAAAAATTCCATGAATCTTTCCAGTAGTTTCTTTAGAGTTAAGTATTCAAGATGTCTATATTGGAAAAAAACTGCTCTTTAAAAATCATGGTATATTGCCAGGTGATAAAGTAGAAAAAGCAACAGACCATGAGTCAGAAAACAGTCTAGCTCTGTCTCCAACATAGTCACATAACCAGTGACTGTCAAATGAAGATTCTGATACACATCTTGACTCAGTCAGAGGTTCAAATGAGATATGAACACATGGTGAACATTGAAAAAGCTAAATGCAAGACATCATTATAACTTCCAATGACTGCTGCTTTTATCTTTGGAGAATCTGCAGTTAAATGTTTATTGGAGTTTGAGTTGATCTCTAAAAGAAGAATTTGTTGTCAGGCTTCATCTATAATGCTTATGGTTTCAGACTATGCCTTAATGCTTTTCTCAATATCTGAAAGCTCTTTACAAAAATAAGGAGAAAAGGGGAAATGAATTAAACTGAGTTGAGTTCCTCAGAAACCAGAGGAGAAGCTGTTTTCCAGGAACTGACTTAAAAGTTTTCTGCTTCCTGGGCTGCATCATCAATATACGGAACCTGTGGTAATTTGGACCTTGGTTTCATCAATTCACAAAATCAGTACATTGAAGGAAAGAGAGAGAGAGAGATGAGGCATTTAAATAAAGCACATCAACAATTTCCAATTAAATTCTAATTACTATAAAATGCACTTCTAACACTTATATAACCAAAAGTAAATCACTCAGTTATTAAGAAATCTACCCTGATATATCCTGTTATTAAGAGAGAATCTTTTAGCAATAACAATGTTTTAAAATACTATCTTCTAGATAACAATCTAGTACTTTACCTAGGCTAGAATTTCTTTAAGCAAAGGTTTTATATTTTGTGAGAACAACCTAACTTTATTATATGCTGAAAGATCAACTACAATATTTAAATCACTTCTCTTATGACCAATGAGGTCATGCTAGAGCCTGGGCTATCTCTGCATGAAGAAAGGAAAATACAAGGCAAATCTTAAAAGCTCATGTTTACCAGTTATAAATGCACACTGCAAACTCTACCCAGGGTGACCTCTTATCTGAAATGTTTTGGATCAGAAACATTTCCAATTTTGGAGTTTTTAGGATTTGGGAATATTTTCACAAAGATCACCAGTTGAGCATCCTGAATCTGGAAAGTTCTAAATTTCAGATTTAAATCTGAATCAGAATCAAATCTGACTGAATTTTTGATTCAGACAAATCTGAAATTTGGAGCTTTCCAGATTTGGGATGCTCAATCAGTGTTACTAATAGAGACTTTTAGGGCTTGAAGTTTGAAATTATGACCCTTTAGCAAATATCAAGAAGCATATGAAATATAAAAATGTTCATTCTGAAAGTAGCTGGTAATTTTTTTTCCCCCCTGGTACCAAGGATTGAACTCAGGGGTGCTTAACCATTTAGCCACATCTCAAGTCCTTTTTATTTTTATTTTGAGACAGGATCTCACTAATTTGCTTAGGGCCTCACTATATTGCGAGGCTCGCTTTGAACTATGATTGTACTGCCTCAGCCTCCCCAGCCACTGGGATTACAGGATTGTTCCACCATGCCTGGCAGACGTTGGTATATTTTAAGGCCAAATCTGAGTAAAGAGTACAAGAAACTTACAATTTATAGGATGATTTAATAGCACAGATTTGCCTTCTTAGGAATTTGTCCTTTTTTTTTTTTAAGTTGTTGATGGATCTTTATTTTATTCATTTGTTTAAATGTGGTGCTAAGAATTGAACCCAGTGCCTCACACATGCTAGGCAAGCACTCTACAACTGAGCCACAACTCCAGCCCATGAATTTTGACTAGGGGAAAACAAATTAGATGAAGAAAGAACAGTAACTTAACTACTATCCAAGTAAGAATATATGTTTTCTAGGAATTAAATTATTTTTAAAGAGAGAATCCTGATCAAGAATCAGAAATGGGTATTGAACATTTTTCCCAAAACATTTTATTTTGGAAAAATGTCAACCAAAAAATCTAAGTAGTACAATGAATACCATTTATACCTCTCACCTAAATTCATCATTACCCATGTCTCTCCACTATATTAGCCTTATCTCTCTATGTGTATGTTCCATAGTATTACTTAATTTGCAAATAAGTTAAGAAATTCACAAATATTTCAGCATGCCTCTCCTAAGAACAAAGATATACACAGACATAACATTGCACCAATGTCACTTTCTAGAAATCTAACACTGATATATAATATCTAATATAGACTTCATATTAAAATATCTCTCTAATTGTTCTAATAATGTCTATCAGGATTGCCACTGATTTTCATTTTTCTGATCTAGGATCTTATACTGGATTTAGTTTTACTTCTTTAGTTTCCCTTAATCTTGAAGAGACTACCTTCTTTTGGATTTCATGACATTGACATTTTTGGAAGAGGCCAGTCCAAAATTTGTATTTGTCTGATACTTTTCTTGTGATGAGATTCAATTAGATTCAGATGAGTTTATCACTTTGGTCAGGAAACTGCATAAGTGCTGGTGCATGTTTCTCAGTATATCACATCAGAAGTCAGATAATGTCAGTATGCTCCATTATTGGTGGTATTCAGTTTGATTACTTGGATGAAGTGGTATATGCTAGTTTTTTCCACTCTAAAAATGTATTTTTTTCTTTTTAATTATTAATAATTTGAGACTATTTGGATATTTGTTTCCCAACAGCTTTTTATCTAATACTTTTAGTATCCATGGATGGTCTCAACTTGAAATCAATTAGCCATATGGTGACGGAAAATACTAATGTTCTTATTCTATCATTCTGTTTACATTTACAAGCTGGCAATTCTGTGATATCACTGGACACTCATGGATTCTTCATTTTTATTTACGGTATTATAATCCATCAGTGTTACTGTTTTTTTTTGATATTCAAAATGTCCCCAAATCAGTGAGTATGACACCACCAGGCTGGTTCTTATCTTTCTGTGATGTCCCCATCAATTTTTGAGTACTCCCTTGCCTTTCTGCTCTGCTTCTAAAAACCATCCCATCACAGAATCTTGATTATTTTTGTTAGGGAATGGTATTTAGAGAAGAAAATCTGAATGCCAGGTATGTTCACTTCTGTGGGGTGTCCATTGCTTCTAATCCCTTTCAGAGGGCATAGCCAGCAAACACATTTCTAAAACAATTCCTGAGTTTCTCTACAGATGAACCAGAAAATGTTAAACAATGCGATATAAAAATAGGATGTTCTGTTCCCACCTAGGATGTATAGAAGCTATAAAAAACATTATTCCTACCTGAAAAATGAGAAAAAGAAAAACTATAAAAATCACAACTTTTCTAAGTCCATATGAAAGGTAAGATTGCAAGACAACCAAGTAACCTGAGTTCCAAATAATGACAGATTGCTCCAAAGTAAAGATGGGACAGGAGCAAGGTTTCAACTCCAACAAAGCATAGGAGAAAGAAGTGGCCACTATATAAACAAGTGAGATGAAATCAGTCACTGTCCTAAGGACTTTATTTTTATGAGCTCTCTTAATATTCAGAACAACCATATGAACAGATAAATTGCTTGTGATCCAAAGACAGTCAACAGAAGAACTGAAAATAGAGATGCAACTCATTAGGAAGACATATAGAGGAATTCAAAACAGAAGTCAAGAAAAAAGCTGATACATTAAAAAATAGCATCATATACTTAATACTACTGAAGTAGTATACACTTAAAATAGATAAGATAGTAAATTTTGTTTATGTGATGTTTACCATGATATTTTTTTTTTACTTGCATGTGTGCATGTAGTACCATGGATCAAACCCAGGCCCTTGGAAATGTTAAGAATACACTCTACCACTGAGATGTACACTCAGTCCCTACCACACACAATATCTTTAAAAAGTAGGATCATAAGCATATTAATTAGTGATTTAATGCATAATTTTTTTTTTTTTTTTTTTTTTTTTTTTTGTGGTGGTGGTGATGCTGGTGTTTGAACCCAGAGCCTTGTGCATGCTAGGCAAACACTCTACCAACTGAGCTATATCCCCAACCAGCACATAAGAGTTTTGTTCTGGAGATTAATACTTGGAATAGGGAGGGAAGAGGGACTATTCATTGCAGTCTAATTTGAACCACAACATTTAATTTTCTTTTACATGTACATGTCTACTACTTCCATAATTTTTTCAAAATCTGAAGGAAAGACTTTACCTTGATCTGTAAGACGTCAAGTGGAACTGTCTCTCCTTTTACAATGGCAAGTGTGGCATCTGTAATATGTCTAAATAGGAACAAAGAGGAAATTATGCTCTGAAAAATAAGCAACATCTCTCCCCCCACCACATATACATTCCCGCCTAGAATAGGAGTAGATGGGTAAGGAAGATGTCTTTCAAAATAATCCAAGAAAGCAGAACAAAGGAGTATAAAAGAATATTTATTTAAATATTTATTTATATATTTATAACTGATATAAATATGGTAGAAGCCTCTGATACAGACTCAAAAGAGAAGGCTTTGGCAAAGAGAAGTTTGTACAAGGCATCAATCACTTATTTAACATTTATTGAGTCTCTCCATTGTGCCTTATATTCAATCATAGGAAAACATGGTACTTAAATAAATAATAATAATAATAATATAACATCTTTAATTCATTGTAAGAAATTCAGGCACTTCAAAAAAAATAGTATATCTTTATACTCTAACAGACAAAAGGGTAAATAAAGGACAGGATTTGTTGTAGCTATCTTAACAAAATATAATCCAGAACCCAAGACATATTTCTCTTATTTTCCAGGATTACTAGGATATACTTCATTTTAATTGATGATTCTTTTGCTCAAAGACTCAAGACTATTCGTATTTACGACCTGACAGTCTTTTGAAAAGTACTCGTCAAAGTCACATGCTACTGACATCTATTCAGAGCACTATGTAGTTCTGGAGTTTCTTCTTTAATTGGAGCTAAGATTAGACACACATAAATATACAAGGAATAGTCAAAAAATAAATATTACACCAGCAAGTGGTTAGACAAGAAGATAATTGCTCTCAGAGTGAAAAAATGAGGGGACTTATGTCAAGTACTTCCTCTCACCTCCAGGTCCTATAATCCATCTCCAGTCTCTCATGGCTGGCCATTCTCATCCTTTAGGTCTTGGTTGAAATACCACCATCTCAGAGACCCACCCCATTCAGCCTGCAGTGAGGGCTTTCCCTATAATTCTCATTCACTAAACTGTTAATGTCCCTTCAGAGATCATGATTTATCATACTCTGTGAATCTCTTTACCATATGCCTCCTGAGAGCTGAAAGTTCTATAAGGTTAGTAATGATTTACGTGCTTTTACCGATCAATGTAAAACCTAAATCTAGCATAGTGCATGGCACATGTAGACACTCAATATTTTCTGAATGAATTGTTTTATTCTGTAAAAAGTACAGAAAGTAGTACCACCAATTCCTGTATGTTCCTCACCCAGCCTAGACGATTATCAACTAATTCAGACAATCTTACTTCCTTTCTATCCCTCACATATCCCCTCTCTTCTATCAATTAAAGCCAATCTTAGATATCTTGATACTTCATGCATAATTATTTCATGTGAATTTCCAAAAGATAAAGGTGCTTTTAAAAACCATGATATACATTATCATACCTAAAATATTTTAAAATTCCCTGTCAACATATTTAGTCAATGTTCAAATTTCTTCATTGAACATTTAATATGTGTGTGTGTGTGTGTGTGTGTGTCTGTATATATACAGACACACACACACATTTTATATGTATGCATTTCCTGGTATCATCTGTAAGTGATCAGTTTTCATTTTTATTTTCTTAGTAGAACTATGAAATCATTCATAGATTTAAATATATTTGATATGTTCAATATAGTATTGATACTAAAATTACTAAAATTGTCCCAGGTGAGTGAATCTTAATGGTGAGATTCAAATGAATACAATGAATGATGAGAAAGAGTAGCCACAGAGGTCCATGTTAATGTTGCCAAATTGAGGAGAAACTAAGAGTCCTTTCCTTGTGCTTATTTAAGCAAGGACAATTAAGTTTGAAAATACTATTCTAAGTCTGCTAATACTTAATTTTTTTAGATCTGTTTTAGGTTCATGGCAAAATTGAGAGGCAGGTACAGAGATTCCCCCCACTAGCCCTGCACTCACACATACACAGCCTCCTCAGTCATCACCATTCTGCTCTAGAGTGGTTGTTACATTTGTTACAGTTGGCAAACTACATCCACTCATTCAAATACCAGAGTTATATAAGGGTTCACTGTATGTTGCACATTTTATGGATTTTAACAAACATATAAAGACACACATCTATCACTATAGTATCATATAGAATAGTTTCACTGCCCTAAAAATCCTCTCTGCTCTGCCTATTCAACCCTTTCTTTGCCCCACTCTGGCAACCATTGATCTTTTTTGTCTCCATAGTTCCACAGTCAAATAGTTGAAACCATACACTGTGTAGCCTTTTCAGATTGGCAGTGTTAATTTACCAGTATGAATTTCAGCTTCCTCTGTGTCTTTCATGGCCTGACAGCTCATTTCTTTGCTTATTTCTTTTTAGAGCTGAATAATATTCCAATTGTCTGCATGTACCAGGTTATTAATTTACCATTTACCTACTGTTTATTTATCCATTTACTACTGTTTATTTCTTTTTGTATGAATTTTGGCAAATTGGTCCATGTCATCTAGGTTATCAAATTATGGTCATAGAGTTGTTCAGACAGAAGACAACTAAAATGCAACCTGAAGTTCATCATTCTCCAACAATATAACCGAAAGTTCTAAATCAAGTAGTACTAAAGCACAAATAGCACTTTTAGGATTATTTACCTGCAACATTTCAAATTCCAAAAAAAACCCATACTTTTTCCTTGTAGCAATTATAATACAAGAAATCTTGGCAGCAGAGCAAAAAGCAAAGCTGTGTTCTTTTTAAAGAGCTTTAGGCAACTGCCAGGTTAAGAGGTCTACGAAATTGTAATCTAGGACAGAATTACTTGATTACCTAAGAGCCCAGGGGCATGTTTATAAATTAAGCTTTATAAATCTTTAAATTATAAATGGAAGCAGCAATAACAATAGTTTAACAACAGAGGAAAATCAGCTTCCAAAAAATTGAGTGCTATCTCCGATTCTAAGGGTTGCCACACTCCAGATAAACTGGCTTTGGGAAAAGCAAAGGGTTCTCCAAATCAATTGCCTACTCTGATCACTGGCATATGGTATTTGCAGATGTTGGCTAAAGCAGTTCAAATAACTTCTACCAACACAAGGGAAGACAAGTTCTATAATGTAACCAAGACCTGAACCAGATAGGATTAATCTCAGAGAGGCAAAAAATGTTTGAGTAATTCATTTGTCATTACTATTGTCCCTTGAAAATTCTAAATTGGGCCAAAAAGTACCAATTAAAACAGCCTCTCTGTTTGCTCAGCCTCAGGATGGTTGGTGAATAGCTGAATGATCACCATTATACTCAAGTTTGAAGCATGTGTGATGTTTGAATATATGTCTTATATATGCCTATGTGCACACCTAGTGTTTGATACAGGCACCAAGACTTTTATAAAACATTCAGAACTATTAAGTTATAATAGGTGGCTCCTAAAATTACAACAGCAACAAAAAAAATCTACAAAAACTAGCCTAATCAAACAATTCTAAAGAAGGAAAGAAATCCTTACCCCAAATTGAAAATTGCCTGAGTATTATTAATTCTAGAAGGTAATAATTAGAAAAGTCATAAGGAAATTTTAATTAATTAATTCAACTAATATTTACTTACTGACTTCCTCTAATGTGTCACAAAGCTTACTTTAAAGATCATATAACTCTCTCTCAGTGCTCCACTTACTTAGATTTCCTGGACAACCATTTGCTCAAGATTATGTTATTAATCACTGTGAAATCCAGTCCTCAAATTCAAGATCCCTATCTTCTTGAAAGACTAGGGCTTTGTTTCCATAATGCTTTCACAAAAACAGGACTACAATTTGCCTGATTTCTGAACACATTGTTAGACTCATAGCGATTTAATACAGATGTCAGAGCCACACTGCTTTTCTCCTCTGCTTTATCTACTGCCTACCACTTTAGGGCGCCCCAAAAGGATGTGATTATATTTAATGGTTATTATCTATTTATATTATCAAGATAATAAAGTCAAGATTACCAGTTCAAACTTCACAACAGACTTGATAATTTCGCATGGAGCATACTTACAATAAACAAACGGTCAGTGCAAATCTGCCTTTCTAAAGGAATCTTACAGTGTAAAAGTGCAAGAACAGTTTGGTTCAGAAATACCATCTTTATAACTGATAAAGAACATGAAGTACTCATCTCCACATGTGACCTAGCAGAGTCCCACAACCCAACTGGGAAACTTCCCAGTGAACTGAAAAGTTGAACCTTGATTTAGGTCTTCCTCCCAATTATTGGAAGTTTTTTAAGCCATCAAACTCAAAAAACAAAAGGACATCAAACGTGATTTTTTTATCCCCAAGCTCGCTCACTCACAAATGCTAACATTCCACATTGACAACCTACTGGACTTTGCTTCCACTTTCGGCAAAGAGGGTATGACTCAAACTACTGGTCTGTCCCAGTGGGATAAATCCAATGGGAATCTTACTGAAGGTAGCCTGGGAGGAAAAAAAAGAAGAGAAAAGTTATATTGTTAAAGTTAGAAAATGAGTCTTAACAAAGAGACACAAGTATGTCTACCAGGACAAAGTTATTAAGCCCTCCATCTGCCTCCCCACTGTCCCTCCCATAACCCTAGAGCAGTAATCGAATACCACTAAGAGAATAGTTTCTAGAATAATTTAGAATTTAGAGAAACATTTGGGTTCTCATTAATGACCACTGTTTGGAAGAAACATAATTAAGATAATGAGGGTCTTGTAGATATTGGATCAATGTACTAGTGTGACAGAGACTGCATTGTTATCACACCACTTGAAAAAGCTGCAGATAAAATTCAAGAAAAATACCTATCATTGAACAGTGAGCAGGTGAAAGGACACTATAAATTACCTCAAGTACAAATAAAACAAAGAGAATAAGCAAGTTTAAGTAGCAGAAGGTAATAGAATAGTGGTCAATTTAATTAAATGCCACAAATACAGTACACACTATAAGGTTCATGAAAACTATTTTGAGCACAGTTTACTCTTACCACAGTTTTTCTCTTACTGAGAAGGTTGTTTTTAATTATGAATTATTTTAAATTATTATAGAAAAGTACATGGATATTAAAAACAACCATGAGTCTACAACCCAGATTTTAATAATGTTAACAATTGCCATTTTGCTTCAGCTGTTTTAAGTAATAAAATGGCACTGATAACTTGAAATTCCTTCTCCTCCTATTCTTGTCTCTCCCTTCCCAGAGAAAACCATTATCCTTCAAACAGAAGACAGGCCAGTGGGATTCCTTTCTACCCATGTTATCACTCTTGCTACATATCTAGACACCCATTAATGATATGCAGTATTGCTTTATGAATTTTAAAACTTTGTAGAAATGCATCACATTCTTCAGCAACCTCTCTTTTAAAATTCAATATTTGAGATTTAAACATATAGATACTATAGATCTAATTCTTTCTTTTAACTGCTGGCTGGTTTTCACTAGGTGACCATACCATGATTTATTTATGAAGGAATTCCTTAAGGAAAAGATACCATAGCAAAATTTTATATTCTAAACAATGATTGTTAAAAGCTATTGGATACCCTGGGTTACCAATTAGAAAGTCCACCATGGGTTGATGAGCACCCTATGAAAAGGCAGTGGTACTCTCCTTACTAAAATCCATTCTAATCACAACTTGTGCTTGCTTTAAAATATAAAACGGAGAAAAAAAAAAGTAAAAGAAAAAAGAGGGAAAAAAACAAACAGAAAAGTAAAAGCTAAAATATAATTACTCTCTCTTTTTGTTTTGTATTGAGGACTGAATCCAGAGGAGCTTTACCACCGAGTTATATCCCCAATACTTTTTATTTTTTATTTTAAGACAGGGTCCCACTAAGTTGCCAAGGCTGGGCTCAAACTTCTGATCCTCCTGCCTCAGCCTCCTGAGTTGCTGGGATTACAGGCATGCACCACCAAATCCAGCCAATTACTCTTTCTTAAAAGCTCACCTCATCTGTTCTTCGCAGAACTCCAGTAACAACCTACAAATATATATATAAAAATATCATATCATGAATATGTTTTTCCTTTATCCTAACAAAATTGGGCTCAATTTTCACGGACCACAAATTTACTTGTTTTCTTCCTAGAAATTATGTTAAATGATAAAATGGATCTTAAAACATACAGTATTCCAAAATATTATGAGCTAAATTAGATATTATTACTATTAACCTATGATCAATAAAGACTAAGATAAAATAATTACAAAAACTCCACATTAGTAAAATCATGTTTTAAGTTCTACAAAACATAATCTTATAATGTCTACATGCTTTTTTATATAACTGTGATGCACACATCAATTATATAAGAGACTAGTTTGCTACTACAAAGTATATATAAAGGAAAAAACAACTTGCTACACTCAAGAGAAACCTGCACACAATAAATATTTCTTACTGAGGAATATGAAGACAAGGGAGATACTATTCTTATAAAGTTATGAAAAATACCAGAAGAAAAAGTAATTTCTCATTATTCTACAATAATGAATAACCAATATTAATCACTTTTTAAAATTTTGGAATACTTCTCAAAAAAATTTTTTAATCAATACCTATTTTAATATGACCATGATTATACCAAATATACAATTTGTTGTCTTTCCTTAAAAACATTTTGTCAAGTCAAGGCTAACACAAATCTCCTCCCTTGATCTTCTCCCACCCCACAGAGTTTCAGGATTAAATGGGGCTGTCAAGTGGTCTACTTCACTCTTTGTAGGCAATGCTATCAGTATTCTTCACACTTCATTAAAAAGCCATAAAAACAATTACAAGATCATTAGCACAGCCTTTTAAAAAGCTCACTAAGGCTTACATAAGTGCCAAGTCAAACATAGGACAGACAGCCTGTCTGCTGCTAGCTTCTCATCACTGTACACTGATGACACCACCCAACAGAGATGACAGGTGATAAGAAATGAGGCCTGGGTGTAGAAGGAACACCAGAACAATGGGTGACATCCCCTGGACAGAGTTCTGAGGGGTTTCCAGTGTGCACCAGCAGCACTGGTGTGCTACAGGGAAAGAAGAGCACCTGCAGGACGACATACCATCCTTACTGGACCAAAGTAAGTTTCAAGGATGTGTCACTTTTTTAAATTAATAAACTTTCTTTTTAAAAAACAGTATTAGGTTCAAAGAAAAATTGATAGGAAAGGACATTGATTTCCCATAGACCCCAAACTCCACAAATGTATACCCCATTACCAACATCCCCCAACAGTGTGGTACACTTCTTAAAATTGGTGAACCTATATCAATCATCATTATGGCCCAAACTCCACAGTTGATATTAGGGTCCACTGTGTGTTGCACATTCTCTGGGATTCAAAAAATATATAAAGACATGCATCCATCATTATATAAGAGTACTACTGTTGTCCTAAAAATCCTCTCTGCTCTGCCTAGGCATCCCTCTCTTCTACCAACTTCTTAAAAACATTTTGTCAACTCAAGGCTGATCTTACAGTCTCCATAGTTTTGTTTCTCCCAGATGTCAAGTAGTTAGAATCAGAGAGTGTGCAGCCTTTTCATGTTGGCTTCTTTCACTTAGTAATAAGCATTTAAGCTTCCTGCAAGTCTTTCCATGGCCTGATAGTTCATTTCTATTAGTGCTTAATAATATTTCATTATCTGTCTATACCATTCTTTATTTATCCATTCACCTAGTAAAGGATACCTTATACCTTCCAAGTTTGGCTACTGTGAATAAAGCTGCTATAAACATTTATGTGCAGGTTTTTGTGTGGACACTGAGTTTTCAATGCCTTTGGAAAATACTAAGAAACCTGACCATATGGGGAAAATATATTCAGTTTTGTGAGAAACTATCCAACTGTTCCAAAGTGGCTGTACCATTTTCTATTTTGTTTATTGTGAATTTTGGTTGTCCCAATAGGTACAAAGTGGCTAAACCATTTCACATTCCCACCATCAATGAATGAAAGTTCCTCTTATTCCATACCTTTAGCAGCATTGGATATTGTGAGTGTTTTAGATTTCAGTCATTCTAACAGGTATGTAGTGGTATCTTATTGAAGCTATGTAACAGTAAAGCAAAGGCAGGTTTGCACGTGTAGTTCAGTGGGAGTGTTTGCCTAACACATGCTAGGCCCTGAGTTCCATGCCCAGCAATGTAGAAAACAAAAAATAAAAAAACACATGCATACATCTGAACATGTAGCCTCTCTTCCTAAAAATGCAGAATTAAGAAATAACATTAAATATGACAGTGATGATGTGAGAATGGGCAATTACCCATTTTCTTAAAAGGAATCTTTAAGTTTATTTGGTAAGGAATATTTCTCATAATAGAAACTATGATTCTATTACAAACAGGGCTACTTTCTAAGGGTTTTCAAACCCACCACCATTTTTCCTCATTTTTTATTCAGTTTTATCAAACTTCAGTTTGATGATATATAAGCCTTTCTATGTGATGGATAGAGGACTTACCAAAAAAGAAAAAAAGAAATAAAAGTGTGAGAAAAATTTAGAAATATACTAGTTTGACAGCAACAATCCCAAAGAATAAAGTTTAACTATAACACTATACTCCATTATTCTCAAATCTAATTTCCATTTTTCTCATCTTCAAATGGCCTCAAAGAGAAAGAGTCATACCTCTTGCAGTGTCCCATCTCCTCCAGCAACAATGATCACATCTGTGCTCTCCATCAATTCCAGGAGTTTCTTGGCTTGTCCCTCATAATCTGTCTGAAATACAAAAGAAGACTTTGGTAAAGTTATCATCCTAGGTCAAGGTTAAAAATGTGAGATACTGGGGCTGGATTGTGGCTCAGTTGTAGCACATGTAAGGCACTGGGTTCGATCCTCAGTACCACATAAAAATAAATAAATAAAATAAAGATATTGTGTCCAACTACAACAAATAAAAAGAAAAATAATAAAATGTGGGGTACTTTCTTTAAAGTTTACACTGACTCTTTTCTTAAGTCTTACATAATTGATAGACATGAAAAAACAAACAGCTTATCAAAGCAATTACATATTGTTTTATAGTTTTATACTTTTAGAGTAAGAAGGAACTTCAGAAATTATCTAGTCAGCTCTTTACTTCAAAAACAAAATTCAAACCCAATGATTTGCCCTAGTCATACAGTTAGCTAGTTAAAGGACTCATTTACAGTCCTGTGCAGATTCCATTACATCATTTACCCACTGCTTTTCATCTGAAGGCAGGGAAGTCAAGTGTATATGCAAATAGGGAGACGCAGAGGTAATGAAAAGAGCACAAATTTCAGAGCCCAAGAGACTTATTAAATCCCAACTCTGCTACTTTCTAGCTGAGTGGCCATCAACTCTCCAGGTCTTAATTTCCTTATCAATGAAATTATGTATTGAGGAGGGGTAATAATAGCTTCCTTGTTCTACTTTTATAAAGCATAATGTAAGACAACTAGACAGGCAAATGTTCATAATTGGTACTGTACTAAATAATACAAGGTGATTGTTTGGTTGTGATTGTGCATAAAGAAATACAGGTATTATCGCTTCTCGGCCTTTTGGCTAAGATCAAGTGAAGAAATACAGGTATGTTTCAAAGTTGTCATAAAAGAATACTTAAGCCTTACCATCTGCTGACAACATTTCATCTCAGATACATGCATGGACTTAAATGAAACATTTCAGTCACCAATAATATGTGTGTCTCTAAACCCCACAATAAACTTTAAAACACATAATGCAAGTGACACTGAAGAAGAAAATACTTCTTCCAATTGAAAGTACTCTAGGTACATGAATACACAAATATCTAGATTTCAGATGGGCTAACGCACCTATGGTAGAATAAAAATGTGTTCTTTGTCCTCGGTTCCTGGCAGAGCTCCTGGAATTTACCAAGTGACAGAGGTCTTTTGTTGTTCATAGCAAGCCCTCTCAACCACACTTGAGTGTGTGCTTTAGTGGTGACTCTCCAAAAGCCCTGGATAGCTTCAAGATGGGGGTTGGCATCAGAAAGACCAGCAAAGGACTTAGGGAGCTGGAACTTGTAGCCTTATCCCCTGGCCACCAAGCAAGGCAGGAGACTTTAGACTGAGTTCACATACAAGTGGTCAGTTATTTAATCAGTCATGCTTACTAATGGGACACCATAAAAACCCTCATGTTTTCAAGAGTCTGGGAGTTTCTAGTTAGTGAACACATCCAGTTGCTGTGAGGGCGCCACATCCAGAGGGCATGGAAACTCTGTGCCAACCCCACTGCCTCCATACCTTGCCATATGCATCTTTCCATTTGGCTATTCCTGAGTTGTATCCTTTATCATAATCAGTAAACAAAATAAAAGTGTTTTCCCAAGTTTCAGTTATTCTAGCAAATTATCAAACCTGAGGAAGGGTTGTGGAACCTCCATTCACAGCTCGATGGTCAGAAGCACAGTGACCTCCTACTTCTGATATTTCAACTGGTCCTGCACTGAGGGTGGTCTTGGTAGGACTGAGCCTTTCACCTATGGAGTCTATGCTCATGGTGGAAGCTGGTGTCAGAATTGAACTGAACTGTTGGACAGTGTGAGAAAATACCCAGCAAGGAGTCACAGGTTACTAAGTCCTAATATGACATTAATTCAGAGGAAAAAGGAGGTCCCTAAAATGACATCGTTTAATTTTTCTACTTTTATTCTAAAAAGGAAATGATTTGCTTCAGAGTTACATTTACAAATATTTGGTTGCTTAAAAAGGAATATGCCCAGTCAATCTTGATTTAAAGGGCTTGTGAACACCCAGAAATGGGTGTGTGTTAGGAATCAGCATGGGTTCACTAAGATCCTCATTTCCTTCTTTGACAAATTTTTAGCTCAAGAGGTTGGGATATTATACAACCACATTGTACCTGGTCTTCAGCAAGGCCCCTGACAAGTTATTCCATGATCCCGCTGTGGACAAGGTGGAGAAATGTGGAAACAAGATGCTAGAATACAATGCAACAGATTAGCAACCAATGGAATGTTTGTGCCCCCAAAGCAAAAGGCTCAGCAGAATGTCAATTATCAGAAGATTAAGGACATTTCATCAGGGCTTTTCCTTTAACCTCCTCCTAAACCCTTTGTCAACAATTAGGACAAAAAGTAATTGACTGGATATGTAAATGGTAAAAAGCTGACAATCTTGCTTTCCCTTACTTCTCCAACCTCTCTCCCTTTGCTCATCGCACTTACTATTCCCCCAACATGCCTCAGAGCCTTTCTATATGTGATATCTTTGGCCCATGTTCTCTTTTCTCAAGCAATCATGTGACTCCTTCGAAGATCATTTTATCAGACCAGTCTTCCCTGGCCATCTCATTTTAACGAGCCCCCTCATTAAAGTTTCCTCTTCATCTTTCTTCTTAGCACTCAGCACTATCTGGCAAAGCAGTTGTTTTTTTGTACATTTATTTTTTGTCTGTGTTTCTTCCTTTCAAACTTTGAAAGAAAGCTCTTTCAGGACAGATGGTTTCTTTTGTTTAGAATATATACTCAATACCGAGAACTGGTCTTAGCTTATGGTAGGCACTCAATAAATACTTCCAAATACAATATATATGAATAGGTATATTTGAATACTTTCAAGAACAATTAATATACATGAATAGGTTCATCAATGAAAGAATTCAAAAAGATCTTGACAGATTTAGCAGACCATAATTAAGAAGATTACATTAATAAGAATAATGCATTTGAGGTGCTGATCTTGGGAAGAAAATATGAAATGTCCTAAAAGAGGAAGAACAAAAAAGTAGCCTAATGACAAAAAAGTAGCCTAATGACACAAAAAACAAAACAAATAAACAAAAAAAACCCTAGTTACTGACCTTACGTCTCTCACAAAAACTAACTCCAAGTGGATCACTGAACTAAGGGTAAAATGCAAAAACAATAAAACTTCCAGAAGATCATGTAGGAAAAAGTCTAAGAGATCTTGGGCTTGATAATGAAATTTTAGCTACATTACCAAAAGCAAGATCCATAAAAGAAGAAATTAACAAAGCTGGGGTTATAGCTCAGTGGTACAGCACTTGCCTAGCATACAGGAGGCCCTGGTTTCCATCCCCAGCACTGCAAAACAAAAAACTAGTTAGTAAACTGGATTTCATTAAAATGAAAAACATCAGCTCTGAAAAAGACACTATCAAGCCAGGTATGGTGGTGCATTGCTTGTAATCCCAGCAACTCCAGAGGCTGAGGCAGGAAGATCGCCAATTAGAGGATAGCCTGAGCAACACAGAGAAACCCTGTCTCAAATAAAAAATAAAAAGGACTGGGAATGTGACTCAGCAGCAGGGTACCCCTGAGTTCAATTCCCAATAGCACTAAACAAAACAAAAAACAACAAAAAGACACTATTAAGAAAATGGAAAAACAAGACACAACAGAGAGAAAATATTCACAAAATACATTTCTTATTCAAGGACTTATTTTTAAAAAATACAAAGAACTCTCAAAACTCAACAACCCAATTAAAAGAGCAAAGATCTGAATAGAGGCCTCATCAAGATCTGCAGATGGACAGTAAGCATATGGGAATATGCTCAACATTAACCGTCATCAGGCAGGGAACTACAAATTAAAACAAGAAGATACCACTATATCTCTATTAAAATGTCTAAAATACAAAATAGAAAACAGCAAATGCTGAGTACAATGTAGAACAACAGAATGCAAAATGTTACAGGTGCTTCGGAAGACCGTTTGACAGTTTGTTATAAAACTAAACAGACTTACATATTATCCAGCCATAGCATTCCTAGGTATTTACTCAAATGACTTAAAAACTTATGTCCACACAAAAAAGTACACATTTGTAGCAATTTTATTCATAACTGCCAAAATAGGAAGCAATCTAAGTATACTTCAGTGAGTAAATGGATAAATGGCAGTATATCCAGATGACAGAATAATATTTAGCTACAACAAATAGCTTTTATAAATAAAAGAAATGAGCCTTATAAAGTTACAAATAGACAATGGAGGAAGGTAAAATGCTACATGAGAGAAGTCAACAGTTAGCATAGTGCTACATGAAAGACTCTAACCTGAAGAGGCTACCACATTGTATGATTCCAACTATATGACATCCCTAAAGGTAAAAGTACAGCAACAGTCAAAAGTATAGCAAAAATGGACAAAACTATGTAGAGAAACAGACAAGTTAAACCAGAAAAAATCCAGGAAATATAGAGATTTGAATCACATAATTAACATTGATCTTACATAAAGAACATAAACAGGACCTGGTACCTAATAATTGATATGAATCATTTTTAGGCATATTCAGAACATTTATGAAAGAAGACCACATTCTGGTCTATAATACAAATTCCAATAAAATATGAAATTATATTGATTACCTTTTTTACCAATGAAATTAAATCAAAAATCTAACAAAATGATAACGAGAAAAACTTCAGATCTGGAAATTAAAACATGTTTGAATAGCTCAAATTAAGCAAAAATCATGGTGAAATTAGAAAATATTTAGAAATGAATGATAATGAAAGTACTATATGTCAAAGTTAAAAGTTCACTATAACATTATTCACAATAGCCATGATAGGAAGCAAACTAAGTGTCCATCAATGGATAAATGAATAAAGAAAATTTCCTTAACTAAAAAAAACATTTCAACATAAAATAATGGATCATTAAAGTCAAAAATTCTTTGTGTATTTTTACCTACGGCACAATGGCTCACCTACAGAAATTATTTGCTTTCTCTGTTTTAGAATTTCTCCATCTGTAAAATTATCCTCTTATTTATTGTCAGACATGATGATCTTCAGGAATAAAGTCTTCAATGTCAAGGATTTAAGAAAAAAAATTTAAGTAAGTTATAGAATACTGAAGCAGTAGAATAGAATTTATAGCTTTAAATATATAAAATACGAAATAAAGATGAGAATGAATAAATAAGCATCAAGTTATAATGCCAAAATGACAAGAAAAAAATAGAATGAAGGAAATAATAACAGACTAGAAATGAATAAAATATAATCTCCCACGAAAATAAGAACAAGCCAAAAGATGGCAGGACTAATTATAGTGGAAAACCTCTCATAAGACTCCTGAGGGGAAAAAAATAAAAAGGGAAAAACTAAACAATAAGAAGAATGAAACAGGCATTTCAGATGCTATATAAATTTAAACTTAAAAAGAAGATATTATGTAAAACTTGATCCCATCTAATTTGAAAACTTAGATGAAATGAACAAATTCCTTGAGTACTTCTAGAACCATTAAAGAAATTTAATACAAAGAAAATCTCCCTTCAAAGATCTCCAACTGGAAGCTCAGATGGTTCTACTCATGAGTTCAATCAATCATTCAAAGAACAGATAATATCAATCTTACATGTAACTACTCTATGTCTCTTACCTAGAATCTAACACATTGCAGGTACTCCCCGTTCTCGCATCCCAAAAACAAACAACTAGAAGATGTCTCAGAAAAGTTGGAAAAGAGTTAACCTGTATATAATCAGACTAAATCACCTTTTAACCTCTGTGATTTAGTCAAAGTGTGCAATACTAGCAACAGGTTAACCAACCAACTTGGAAACACCTTATGGAATGTAGGCACCCATATATGTAAAATTCAACAAGTAGGGACTTGCGGCATCTTCTGAAACAGCACAATTTCTTTTTTTTTCCATTTTCTTCTCACCTAAATCTGAAAATGCTACAGATTTACCATTAATTCCTCACTATAGATAATTCCTTACCAGAAAGAAAAACATTTATATATTTGTAGCACCACCAAGAAATTAAATTACTAAAACTGGAGGGTTTCCTATTTTGAGGAAAGAATTCTGTCAGCTACTACAACTTGCATCCTTCAAGAGATAATTCCATCTCCTGTCTCAGATGAAAGGAACCAAGGTCTCTATGCCTCCACTTAATCCTGTTGTGAAAATGAAAAGCTGACAATGTCACAAAAAACAAAACTGCTTTTATTAATTATCAGAACAAAATACAACACTGATTTCCTTGCTCTTGTCTTAAGTGACAAGTGATTTCTGCTAAGAAGACAACAGCAGAGGATACATTAAAGGGGTGGTGGCTTCGACAAAAATCAACACTCCCGAGCATTCTCACCTTAACGACAGTCACATCCATGCCAGATAAATGTAAAATCGGGGCAGCATTTTTTTCAAACAGAGTCCTGGCTTTGCTGTAGACAAAGGGGGGGAAAATACAATATTTTAACATAATACTCAAAAGGAAGGATTCCAAACCCAACCATCTTCTCTGGAGTAGAATAAGAAAGACAAAGGAACATGTTTCTTTATTTGTTCAGGTATGGGAAGTTTATTGATGAGTAGGAATTTCTACAGAGAGCAAAACAGTGTGTCCCTTGTCTAATGCAGTCAGCTCTTATCCATTTTGGATGCCCATAGTGCACATGTGTGTTCCTCTTGAGGAAGATGAGACAGTAGACATGGCTCTACTCTGGACAACAGTGCCAATTCACTCAATATGCATTCACTGAACGCCTACTGAGTGATGGACACAGGTGGAGGAGCTGGGGACACAACATCACAGAGAGCCAAAGACTATTTATCCTCATGGACCTTAGTTGTACTCCCTGGTATATTCTTTTATTCTAGTGGAAGAAAGGGAGGGTATCCACTGCAATATCATTCATCCCAAGGGAACAGACTTAACAGAATATTGCTTAATTCTAACTTAATAAACACAAGCATTTGGAAAGAAATACATCATTTTTGACAATTTCTAATATTAGGAGTATCTCCATATCTTGAGTTTTAAACTTGTAGTGAAATCCCTGGAGAAAAATCAGAGATCTTTTCCATTCTGCCGAGAAAGGGAAATATTCAAAATTAATGTAATTATGGGAGAACTGGTCAGAAGCTGACCCCAAGCCCCAGGCACAGTCATGCCCTCCTCTGCACTTCCTCTTCACTTTCACACCCCATTAGATACTTTCACAGTGATGAGGACTAGAGATTTCCATGATCGCCCTCAGGACTACCCTGAAAGTTCTGCAAAAACAGATGCCAAACCTCCTTAATCCTTGAATCTAGCTTCTAAGACTATGCATGACATGTTTCAAAGCTGCTCACTAAGTACAGGATGAATTAACTTAAAATGAGTGAATAAACCTGCCCCAAATATAGGCATGTAAATTCTGAGGAAAAGAATATGACATAATGGTGATGTCTCAAAATGAAAGTCATTGGGGCTGGAGATGTGGCTAAAGTGGTAGCACGCTCGCCTGGCATGCGTGCGGCCCAGGTTCAATCCTCAGCACCACATACAAACAAAGATGTTGTGTCTGCCAAAAACTAAAAATAAATAAATAAATATTTTTTAAAAATTCTCTCTCTCTCTCTTTAAAAAAAATGAAAGTCATTGTTACATTTCTTTAATACTTTATGTACTTTGTGTAACAATTGAAGTACTCTGTATACTTTAAAGCTATGACGCATGTCATTCTGATAGTGAACTCTTGTCCCATTTTTAGTCAGGACTCAAAACTGTCTAGGAATCAAGGGATGCAGAAATTGCAAAAGCCGCCCCCCCCCCCCAAACCCCCACAATGGCAATCTCAAAGACAAATCTTTGTTAAACCATACCAATTATCCGACCAGTCTTTTACCCAAATATTTCCAATTACCGCCTAACAAAACAAATAATGCTTTTAAAAACTCAATGTCAAACATCAAATTTTTATATCTATATTTATGCAACTTCTTTCTAAAAAATATTATTATTATTATTATTATTATTATTATTATTATTATTATTTACCAACAATGCATTCTTTGACTTTTATACTAGAAAGAAACTCAAAGGCCACTAATGTTAATCATGTATAGTTATGCAGAGACCAAATTCAATATCCTGTAAATTAAAAAGATATAATCACCAAATGGCATACAGAACACACAACATTTCTTATAAATTAAAATAGAACTGAGAAACCTGAACAAATTTTCACAAGAACCATCAAGGCCTACCTGAGCATACAATAAATAAAATATAATCTACCTTGTCTACTGCTCTGCAAGGTTATCAGAATGAACACAAAAGGCTAAGAGGCCATTTCTCCTTTCCAGTTCAGCATTTCTGGGGGCTTAACCCAGCAATAAAGGGTTGAGTCAATGATAACTGCAAACAGTTCTCTTTCCAGAATTGCTATCATTGCTGGAGTAATAAGAATGGAGCAGTTGAAAGTAGAAATTTATTTCCTAAAAGCAAAACTCTGGAGAAGTCTCAATCTGCCATATCAATCTCAATAAATCCATAACCTCCTCTGAGTTAAAGAAAAAAGACTTGAACCTTTAATGTTTATTCACATATTTTTGTGATGTCCTGGGTTCAGTAAAGCCCTAATATAAAGGTGAAGATATCTCCTTATAATGTTCTATATAAAAGATTGAAAAAGAAGTGTTACCAGTAAGAAATACATTATTTATTATATAATTAAGGGCAAGATAGCACCAGGGCTAAATAAAAACTTTATGTACTTACAGCAATCTCCAGGCTCAGGCACATGCACAAAATAATTACTCTTTAATGTATTATTTATTAACTCTAAATACACAGTTATCTTATTTCTTAAAGCTCTTCTGAAGTTTTAAACCAGTACTACATAATGAAACAGCTACATGATAAATTATAAATTATGTGTCACAGCAGAGCCACAATGATAAAGATGGTGCAATTAAATAGTGAAAGCTTATAAAAAAAATATTCCTGAGTTTCAGAGTAACTGCATCCTAGAAGCATGGAGGGATTCACCTTGTCAGAAGAGGCAATGCCTTCAGGAAGGAAAGATTCCACTTGAGTGACAGAATCTTAGCCCTGCCTTTAGATAGAGGTTATACTTTCAAATGAGAACCATCTTTAAAAATGCAAATACATTTACATGTTAAAATGTAAGCTGAACCTAAAACTGCCATCTAGGAGGTCCTGGGTCCAATACTCAGCACCACAAAAAAAATAAAAATAAAGCTTCTCTGAAAAAAAAATTATTAATATAAAAAACGTTAAGCTATAGAGTGATTCCTTAGCATGCTCAAGGGCCTACCTTTAATCCTTAGCATCAAAAAATGTACCTCTTAGAAATACAAACTCGAAGAAACTGATTATAGTTCAAGCAAACTGCCATAAACTTCTTCATCAGAAATTAGCAAGTAGTAACCTAAAAGGTCTCTAAAGGAATAGAGCACAGAAGAGTTACACCGAAGTTGGCAGAAAAAGTGCAGAGCTCTTGGGAAGGGTGGGAGAGCAGAGTGGCAAGTATTCTGCACCCAACAACAGCCTCTATGCTGTTCTACTGGAGCTTACTATGAAACAGAAATAGCATTTAACACTTCACAGGCATTGTCTCATTTAATACTCAAGACACCTAATCAATATGGAATGTACTATCACTATTTTGATATCACCATGTGACATCACTATTTTGATGAGTAAACATCTGAGGCTTTAAGAAGAGTAACTTCAAAGTATCCCAGAGCTAGTGAGCAGCAAAACAGTATATAGACAGGTCCCTCAACTCTGAAACCCATAATTTCTCCCCTGCAGCCACCACTGACCTTGGGTATGGTGGTTATAGTGCATTAGGACTTATTTACTTCTTGGTGTTATTTAATAACTGGCATTAAACAACAGTGATCGAGGCATATGACTGCTGGGTTTATGGGGGCAAGCAGGTGGCTCCAATAAAGCCTGGCAAATATAATGTTAAGCCCATTAGACAATGTGTAGGTGAATACCCTACACTGCTGATTAAGAAGGAAGGCATGACTCGTCCTCATCTCTGTGAAGTCAGGCTCACTACTCCCCAGAAATACCCAGAGGAACTAATTGCAGAGCCCATGCCAAATGTTGCTCTAGACAACAGTAGCCTTCCCCTTAGGGTACAACCCCAGCTATACTTTTTATATTATTCTTAATGTCATTTCACTTAGGTCTTACGAGATCCAGTTTAAAACATGTTTATTAATTGCCCAATCCTCAGAAAAGCCAAAAAGAATAGTTCATTTCCCCCTCAATCCTCTCATTCTATTTTTAAAAATAAATTTTTAATTATTTCCCCCAAAGCTCTCAAGATTTTTATATTCACCCTTTCAAATGAATGAGAGCAGCATCCAGTTAACATCATAAAACAAGGTTCTGTTTTGTTTTTTCTGCCCATGGTATTTTTGTCACCAACAGACTAGGTTCCTATACACTTCCTCCCCACCGCACGCACCCCTTCTCCATTTCAGAGTGGCACAATCAATGAACCATTATGGACACATCATTAGCTACCAAAGCCCCAACTATTACTCTTCATACCTTAATTCCTACAAGTCCCTAAATGACAGTTACAGACTGCTCTGTGACATTAAAAGCACATAATGGGTCACATCTGTCTCTAGGTCCCTACCCCATGGGCTATTATCTTAGCTGGGAATAGCAAGTATGCACCAAGACCTAGCTCAAGGTCCATTCCTTTTGGAAAGAATGTTCTGCCTTAGCAAACACACGGTGCTCTTGGCCATCTCTGAACATCTTGTCTACAGAGATGGTCTAATGATTTATGCCACACAGCAGAGCATTGTCCCCAAGGGGACCACTTCCAAGCAGATTAGACTTCCTTGTGAGTGTTAATTCTGGAATGATTACTAAACTTCAATTATACAAGTTTGCTAAGCATCAATTAGCTTTACAGTTATTTCACATTAACTGTTAATGCTATACTGCAAATGTATCTTTTTGCTACTAGGGTACTAAACCTAGCTCTTCTAGTCCTACACAGAATAACTAGCTGGCTAAAATTCCGTGATTTCTTTTCCCCCCTTTAGAAACATTGAACATATAATAAATCACAAACTGAACTACCCTTTGCAAGCTGCAGGGTTGAGAAAGACAGTTGCCTTCTTCACTTGTGCATTGGGAGGAATTAATTGATTGCCAAACTCCTGAAAAGGAAAAAAGAAAAATTTTCAGTAAATGTCCTTTTATTCAGCTAGTGATCACATATATTTTTTCATTCCAAAAGAATTTACTTCTAACAGGCATGTGATATACTCTGGAGAAAACAAATATTTATTCACAATCTCATATTGACAAAACCCATAAAGAACAACAATAAAAAAGAAAACAAACAAACAAAAAACCCTGCAACATTAATGACAAAAAAAATCCTGCTTCACCTACTAGAGGTAGCTTTTCTCCATAAAATATGCCTAAATTTATTATAAACATAACAAGTAAGGCCACAGGCTGTCAAGACAGAAGTTCAACCCATGTGTCCTTAGTTGTCAGAATACCATCTTTTTCTTTTTCAGTTTGGTACTAAAACTTATTCATGAGAAATCTTTGGGTTGCCAGTTAATCTTCATAGCTTCATACATATTGAAATTAAACCTAATAGTCTATGTGCCTTCTCTTCTTTGCAACCCTGTATAATAACTTAAATAGCAGCAACTGGCATGGGACAAGAAATGTAACTCGTAATTTACTAAGCACCAAGCATTTGCCACCCTCACATATATTATTCTTAGTTTTGAGAAACCAAGGAGATTTAATGTAATTTCAGTTTTATAGACTAGAAAGCCAAGATTACAACAGATTAAGTTACTCAAAGTCACAGAGTTACTGAATTACAAGTCTAGAATTCACATTTATCTAGCTCTAAAACCCCAAGTTCTGCTTTATGAACAATAAGGATATAGTAGAATTAAGAGGTAAAAAACTAGAGGTGAGGATTTTAAAATGGGAACTAAGTGAGAGCTACTGCTACAATGTCTGGACTGGAGAAGACAGTTGACAAAATGAGAATTGGAAAGCACAAAAAGAAAACAAATTAGTTCTTGGGTGGTGGGGAACAAATCTGGGTTAAGTCTAGTGTAGAAGTACAAAGTAAAGACTAGAGAAGAAAGTTATACAAAGATCTTTTATTAAGTAACTCACTCTAAATTTACCCTACTGACAGTCCACTAGAAGTCCTCACCAGTATTTCTTACTAAAAACAAAAAAAACAAACAAACAAGATTCCTTCTTTTTTCTTAAACACTTTCTTTATAAAAAAAAAAAAAAGTTTCTGCTATATTATCATTTCTATTGCTTTCACTCTTACTTAGACCTTAATATTTTACTGCCAAATCTCTAAATACTGTAATACCTTCTTTTTCTACCCATACTCATCTAAAGTGTGATCAAAAATAATTTTATTAACCCAGTTCTCTGGCCTGCCCACTTCCAAATCTACAGTCCTACATTAGTCCTTCTTGTCCTGGTTTCCTCTCTGGAATGCTTATTCACTTGCAACTTAAGTCTCAGATTCACAGTGTATTAAGGAGTTTATGTGAGATAACATTGAGTTGAGTTTATGTGAGATTTTTTTTTAAATCATTCTTTCAAGAATTTAATCTGAAAAAAGGACATGGAAGAAGTAATTATAGAAGACTATAAGGATGAATCTACTTCCATTCTGTCAGGTGGCAGGAGCTAACCATGTGCTGGAGAAGGGCACAATTAGAATGATAAAGAGAGGTCAGTATGTGAGAGGGAGGAAATAACTAAAGGAACACTGTCCCTGAAATATTGAGGAGCTGGAATTCAGAACAGAGGTGGAGGCATTTACCTTAAATAAGGGAGGATGTCTGAGGTAGGACTCACCTTGAATTTGATATTAAAATTTACTTGATAATTACCTTGATTATACATTGCATACATGTATCAAAGTATCATACTGTGACCCATAAATATATACAAATACTGTGTCAACTAAAAATTATGTAAAAAATTTAAAGTTTATTTGAACGAAAAACTTGTAATCATGAGATATTTTAAAATCAAATTCTTCAAACAGATTTAGAACAGATAACAATCAGTGAAGTCAGGAATTTATTAATAGTATCTGTTGTGATTGTCATTGTCATCCATGAAAACATTTCAGAAACAAACATGAGGTTTGCCACCTACTTCCACTAAATGCTCCATTCTTTTGCCATTTTTTATTTTGATGAGCTATTTTTTGTTTGGGGGGGGCATTTCTGGCTTCATAAGTTTAAATGACATATAACGAAGAAGGAACTAGTCACAGAAACTCATCTGCGAAGTATAATACACTAACGGGATGGGGGGTGGGGGGGGGACAAAATGTGCTCTTAAATTTAAAAGGATTTACAATTCTACTATACTTAACCACAACCAGATAAATAAAGTTTAAGGAAAATCCCATGGAATTCTGATAAGAGTGCTCATAGTATGAATCAGCTATGTTAAAGAAATGGGCTTTAAAATATGAATCAACAATTTTAAGATTTGACTTTCAGAGGCAACACCTGTTCTAAACTGATACTCTTGGGGGTTATTTGGATCAGAGATGATTCAGAGTTTAGCCAGATTTTCAAGGACAACTGCAGACATGAACAAATTTCCAGAGCTTCAGCCAGTCCAGTTATGTGTTCTTGGGAGTGATCCAGAAAAACAAGCCTAACGGGGTGGGCGTTAGAACTGTTCTTCACCAGATGGTTCACTTCCTCCCTTCTACTCCAAGTTGGCTCTCAGCCCGATTCATCCCCTGATAGTGGGAAAAAATAGCCAGACTGCACTGACGCAAAACCCTGTGCACATCCCTGGAGTAGCATGGGTTTCCTGCACCATGGAGATAAGGGGAGTTTTAATTTTATCACAGAAAAACAGCATTACCTGAGCTTCTTGACAGGCTGCTCTTCTTAGCAGGTTATCACTATCAAAGCAAACAAAAGAGAACTAACATTAGTATTAACTTTCATAGGAGATTAAGAGCCACACAAAATTTGTGGGGTTTATTTTTCAAATAAACGCCTCTCTTCCCTATAAATATCCAAGTAAAAGTTTCTAAAAGAGCTGATCCTGATAAGTTATAGGCACATTTGAAAAATACATCTCTATATGAAATTCTGCATTAAGTGCTTCTACTGTGTAGGAAGAATAATACCCTCTCCCCACAAAATGTCCATATCCTAATGCCCCAAACTTGAGGGTGTGCTACTTTACATGGCAAAGAGACTTTATACATGTGATTGAATTCAGGACTTTGAGACAGTAAGGCTGTTCTGGATTGTCGGAAAGAGCCTTAAAGCACAGCAGCTTTCCCAACTGTGATCAGAGGCAGATGTGATTCCAAAAGGATAGTGGATTGCAGGCTTTGATGACGGAAGAAGCCCAGAATCCCAGGAATGTGGCAGCTTCTAGAGCTGGAAAGACAGGGGAAGGGATTTCCCCTAAGGCCCCCAAAAGGATAGCAATTTTTGCTGACACCTGATTTCAGCCAGTAAGATCCATGTTGACTTCTAATCCAGAAGACATAAGATAATAAATTTATGTCAAACCACTAAGTTTGTGGTAATTTATTAGGTAACAATAAAATATATACACATATCCTGATTTTTTTTTATCTAGTAGAAATTAATCAGGTCATTTGTCAGAAATAAGTTTGATGTTTAGTTGCTTCTGCTACTATTTTACCTAAATTTCCTATTTTTTATATTACTGTCAGACTCTCAGTTATATCATAAATAGAAAATTTTGTCAAGAGGCAAAATTCTGGCTTTCAAAAGAGCATTCTGTCAGAATATAATCATCTATTTAACATAAAGGTCTCTAAAATGTGTCATAAGAGCACTCTGAATGTTTCTGATTGCCTACAGGGCCCCAGAATCTTCCCCACATGAGAGTGTGTGTTCATGCACATTGCTGACATTGATCACCTGGTTAACAACAGTTAAGGAAATTAATTTGTAGAATTTAAAAGGTAAATAGGGTTGTTTAATTTATATTCACTTTCTAGATTCTTTTTATAACAGTAAGGACTTTGAATTTTGCATTTTCAAAGTAACTTCAAATTTGATTTTAATATTTAAGGTTGAAGGAAAAGAAATGAATATAAACAACCTGTGGGTTTTTGCCATAGTTCTAGTCAAAGGCTGCTTAATGACTTTTCTTCCACAGCTAGGCTGTAGAATAACCCCTCAAAGTCCCTAAGCAGTCAGCTTCAATAGGAAAACACTATCCAAAGGGAACTATCAACAGTGCCAATCTGAAACCTGAGAGTGATATTCCATAGAACCTCAAAAGATAAAAAGCTCAGGGAAACCATTCCCTAGTGAAGTCTGGCCCACAGCTGGCCCTGGCAACCAGGCCCAGGCCCCAGCTTCTTGTAGGACTGCCCCACCGCTGCCCAGGAGGCATGAGAGCTTTGTCATCTTCTCCTTGCCCACTCAGGACTCCCAAACACACTTTGCTCTATTCCCTGCATCCCTCCCCATCACATGCTCTCAGTGAATCATTTCAACATCAACAAAAAAAAACAAAAAACACTCTATAAGATGAGGTAAATTCAGGTACAAATTAGTAAAACATTTAAAAATAATTAACATGCTCATAAGCTTTTATAATTTACTTGGTACTTCACATTTAGAATCTTATATACAATGTGAGATAAAATATTGAACCCACCATAACCTCTGGGTCATAATGTAATATCAGGTTTCCCACAGTAACCTGGGCATGGTTACTAGATCTCCCCTGGATGTGCTAATCCCACACCAGCTCCCACACCATCCTGGGAATGCAGCTTCCAGCCACTCACCCCTATGCTCCCCAACCACTTCCTTTTAATTTTTTTTTTCTGGCAGGCTGATTTGCTTGTGCCTCCAATCTCCTATGAAATTTGCCTGTGGATCCTTCTGCACAAGTCTTCTAGGCCTTTAAAAATTGCAAACCTGTCTCTCCATCCACATCTATTTCCTCTACTTCTTCCTTACAGGTCCCTTCCCCACTATGGGGATGGATGTCTGAAGGCCACAGACTTCTCTGGTTCACAAGGAGAGAATACTATCCTCGCTGCATTTCAGCCACAGATTCCTGTGTACTTACCTAGCTCCAAAGAAAACCACCAAATGTATACAAGAATAATGGTGTAGCACTTTGGAACATTTCCCCCTGCTAAATTCTTTATTGCTAAAAGGAAATTTTTGATGGCTAACTTATAATTAAATATATGAAAGTCCTCAGGTCTCTTGAGCTTATTAATACTGCCTGATTTATCAGAATGGTCCTCAAAAATCAGAAGATTTTATGATAGTTAATTCCCTGAATTCATTGTCCCAAATAGAATACTCTGTCAATGTCCCCTTGAGAAAGCCAGAACATGCACCAATAGATACTACAAAAGAAAATCCCATTATAATCATACTTAACTTCAATATCTGAACAGTATTATGAATCTTGATATTTTCTGAATGAGTCTGTTTTTAAAAATCAAACACATTCTTAAAGAAAAAAAGATTTCTTCCATTGAAATGTGGTAGTCGTTAAGTATCTGAGAGGGATAGGTTCTACCCTCCATAGATATCAAAATTCAATACTTTCAATATTTAATATACAAGGTAAATGTTATGTAAATAGTTGTTTAACTGTATTATTTAGGGAACAATAACAAGAAGAATCTATACATGTTCAGTACAGATGTAATTTTTTTCCCTAATAGGGCTAACTATACTCTGATGATCTACAGCAAGCTCTGAAAACTATTTCAAAAAAATTAATTCCCAAATTGATTCAGTAATGGCAGCACTGTTAGAATAGAAAATAACTTAAAATTCATAAAGCAATACCATTTGCCAGTGTTTTAGTTAGCTTTTTGTCGCTGTGACTAAAATACCCAAGAACAACAACTTAGAGGAGGAAAAGTTTATTTGGAGATCACAGTTTCAGAGGTGTCAGTCAAGAGATGGCCAACGTCATTTTTCTAGGCCCAAGCTGAGGCAGCACATCACAGGGGAAGGGCTCAGTGGGGGAAGCTGCTCAGTTCAAGGCAGGTTCAGGAAGCAGAGAGAGAGGAAGCGGGGAGAAGCCACAAGGAAGATGTACCTTTCCAGGACAGAAGTAGGCTTCCAAGGCACACCCCCAGCGACCCACCTTCTCCAGCCATGCCCCACCTTCCTACAGTTACCACCCAGTCCATCCAAACCTATTAGGTTACAGCTTTCACAATCCAATCATCTCACCTCCAACTATTTCTCCATTAATACAATAGCTGTTGTGGGACCCTTCATATCCAAACCATAACAGTCAGATAACATGGCAATTGTTTTTATAAATGCTTAATCTTTCTAACAACTTTGCAAGGATGGAGCTACTATGTACTACAGAATATTCTCATTTTGAAGATAAGAATGATTGAATGATTATCTCCCACAAGTCCACTTGTCCTTGCTTCTACATTTAGCAAAATGCATGTTTTCCTGTTCCTAAAAGACACTGTGGACTTTATACCTACAAAGATTTGAACATTTCATCCCTCCCTTTAAACAAAAATTCGAAATTCAATGTGACCAATTCCCTCACCTTACCACACACAAACTTGTTTGCCTTATCTTTCTTCTTAGATTATAAACTTCTTGAAGTCATGGATAATTCACCATTCACTCTTCCCCAGCCCACAACATAGACTCTTATAGACAGAGGATACTCAATAAATACTTGTTAATAAGTAAGTGGCAAATGTTTGAACAGGAAGGATCAACTATATTCAGATATGCAGACTATGACCTGGAAGAAAAACTGAAGGTTATACTTAGTATGAGTATCTGGCATTCTTGAACTAGCAGATCAGCTGAGATGGTTCTCCAGTATGAATCCCACCAAAGCACAAAAGAGTCATGGTGTAGAACAGGATGAAAATCCAAAACTGCCATGGGAACTATATTAGATCAAGATGATCCCAGAAGGTGTGCATGTCTGTATGTAAAATGTAATGGCACTAGGACCCTCTAAAAAGGCTAAGTGAAGAGTGCCTTTTGGCATTCCAGGAATCACAAAAACTGTTGAACTGAGTCTGATCATCAGAAAATTCCAGATTGCTAATGGGTCAATAATCTGAACGTGAACCAAAGATCCTGTTACCAAACAAATAAAGTAACTGTATGTAAATTCTAAGCCCATGTTCTTTCCAAAATACCAAGCTATCTTCAGGGAACTGAAGTTAAACACAATTTACAAGAGGCACTACAAAACATAGTCATATCAGAAAGGGTCCCTGAAGACCTACTCAATATTTAAATGTGAGTTCTTTGACAGAAATCAGAAGCCTATGGATCAGAAAATTAAAAAAATCTGCTGACGTCACTGCCTGAGGCTTTAAAAGAATATGAACATGCCTGCTACTACAAGTAATGGGATGCTCTCAATTTATTCCAAGTCATAAATGCTTTATTTATTACCTCAGGACTGCAAAATAAGTTATTTCAATAACAATTTTACATAGAGAGAAAAATCCCATTGATCCATACTGTTTCCCAAAAAGGGTATTTCCCACTACAGTTTAGAGGCACATATAAGTCCTACCACCGGCTTTTCCCTTGATGCATGCAAAGAGTTTTGCTTTGTACAAAACAGATTTCAAGTTCAGACGTGTCAGGGTTTTTAGCCCTGGTTCCCTCCTGACCTGCGGGAAAGATGGGGAGAGCACGCCCTGTCCAGGATGAGCCAAGAAAGGAGAGGGCTGACTGACCGCCCACATCCCTCGCCGGAGGATAATCAGACACGTCAGGGAGAACAGTCAAAGCAGGAGCTCGTTTATTGAGAAAACACACACGGCTAATATAATGTACAGGAGCCAATCAGGATAAAGATCAGCAGGGTGGGGAGAATTCACATGTACACCCATCCTATAGGCAGTAATGGGACACGAGGGCGGAAGGGTTCTGAGCCTATCCTAGAGGTGGTTCAATTTTTCATTACAGCCCAAGGTAAGGCCTTCTGGCTGATCGCCAGGCACCATCCTAGCCATGTGCGGCCCCAAGGTCGGGAAGCAGGTAACAGCCAGCAAGTTAGGTTTCCTCTTTTCTGATGTAACATGCCCCACATGTTAGTTGGTGGCAATTTTAACAATGCAAGGGTTAACATTTTTAATAATATAAAGCAAGCCAAGAGTATTTTCTCAAGAATGTACTTGCTACAAAAGGAGGGAGAGAGAAGGAAAGGCAGGCAAGTAGGAAAGGAGGAAGTAAAGTTGCTAGTTAACAATGAAATTAATAAAATACCCAGAATGAAGAATAAACCAACATCAATGGAATGTCAGTATGCCATATCACAGTGAAGTTGATCCTCTCCAGAAGCCCTTGCCAAAAATATGTTTTATCTCATTTAAACATAAGCTCTGTGATTTACCCCCGAGATATGAACTTACCCACCAGTCAAGCAGGAACTCCTTGATATATACAGCAATTTTCAGGCTTATAATCCCTGTTTTTACTATTTTTATTTCTTCAAATATGAAAGCTATACAGCAGCCAGGCAAATAAAATGCCTTTGTGAAAGTTTCCAAGCCCAAGCTCCATTTCCTAGAAATATGAAGCTTTAAGGCTGAAAAAGTCCTTAGAAATTATCTAGTCTAACTTTTCAATCTTTCCTTCACACATGCCGATCCCTATAAATCAAACCATAAGACAATATCCATTAGTAACAAAATTTACTACAGCAGTGATTCTCATCTGGGCAAAGACACACAAAACATGTACAGCTTCAATCTCAGGTCTCTCTAGGTCCCAAGTGATTCTGATATGTTCACTTAAGCTGTGTTTCTCATTTCCTTTGACCTTTACAAAGTAACTAATTAACTTAGTACAAAGCTATCTAATTAACTTAGTACAAATAAATCTTCAGCCTAGAATTGCCCATGGTTAGAAGTTTAGCTAGAAGGCTCAGAACTTCAGTCTCCTGATTCTCTTCACTCTGCCTATATTCTGTATTCCCCAGTGACAAAAACACAATCAACAAAGCACTGTCCATTCTTTCATGATATACATAGGCAAATGCAACCACCAACAGTCACCTAATCCATGGATTACCACACAGGTTTATTATACTTTCTTCCTACAAGTGAGCTTAGGTAAAATCCAACAACTGAATCTAGCACCACTCTATTTAATAATTCAAGAACATTTATTAGCCAAATTCAACCTCTGTCCATGATGGAAAGGCCTCAACTCCAAAAATCACCCTTTCCCACCTAATCTATTATCAGACCCTAGCCATTTTATTCTATACTTATGTAGAACAAGTTACTACTTGTGTACACTTCAAGTACCTTCTAATTTCCCATGTTTTTTGCACACAACTTGTTCCCCCTCAATTCAGGATAGGAAGTTCATGAAAGATAGCATCCCCTGAGGGGTTTCTCAGCTAACCAAGCTGATCATCTTGGCCTGCTTAGCGAAGTTTTCATTAGCAGAGTATGGTTTTGCAGTTTATCCTCTCACCCTACAGACCAAGAGAAATGGAAGCAGAGAAAGCCTTTATCTCCAGAGCTTTCTCTTTCTCTTAAAGCATGAAACATTCTTCTTCCATTCTCTTACTCTAGACTTAGGTTACCACAGAATATCAATTTCTCTTCCTACCTTACTATCCTAGTTGGCTGAATTCTGTACACAATAGGAAGAAAATTCTTTGTGACTGGCGGCTGAGTTTTCACTGAGGTCCAGATGGCACTGCCATCAGGCCAGGCTCTGGCAGCACTAAAGGGCATCCTCTTCAGAGCTGTAACCACCAGCCAATTTGTCAACGATTTCTACTCCTACCCAATTCTCATAAGTTCTCTACTGATAACTTTCATGGTTCATTCACTTCTCCCCATTTTCTGCTCCTTTTATCATCCATTCATTTCCATCCAACAGTCCAATTTAAACATTCTATGCCAGATACTTTTCCATATGCTGTGTAACATTCACTTTACTAGGACACTAGTTCCTTCTGTTTGGCCATTATAAATTTGCATGTGCAATTATAAGCAAATGCATATTGGGTTTCAGTTATATATAATCAAGCACTTGAGCTTATTTACATAGATAAAGAGAAGACAGAAATCATTACATAGATTATGAAGCTATTCAAGAAGAAAGCACTGGATGAGAGAGTCCCTTTACATCTCCCTCCTGCCTAACAAGTTCTCTATAAATAGTCCGCATGAAATGATATTAACTTTGGGATCCAGGACACATGATGGATCTGGGCAGCTTCTGACCTACAAACACAGAAGTTAGGAGGTACTATTGTCAGTATTTTTCCTGTTCTACAAACATAAATATTTAAGATGCTGGTTACAACCTAGAAAGGGGCTAATTTTAGCATCAGCTATGATTATTCTCTTCAGTGCTTGGAGCAACTAAAACCACTGATCTGAAAATCCCTAAAACTTATGTGAAGTTAACAAAATATAACTTAATATAACTGCCTTTTCAGCTCAGCACCCCCCAATAAACATGAGGAAAAAAATAAATAGTACAGATTTTTTGAAAAAAAAAAAAAAATCTGCTTTTCAGATAATCTAACAAAGGAGTTGAAAGGAAAGTGAATATAATTAAACTTCATTGTACTTAAAAAAAAAAAAAGTTTCCTTATTCCCTATCAAATCTGGGCTGACAGGCATGTAATTTAATTGCCCATAAATGAGCTTCTTTAAATAGCACCCATTAATACCCCAATTTCAGCATCAGCCTGTGCAGAGAGAGAAAAAGGTGAACTTTGAAGTGGCTAAAAAGCAAAACAAACAGCTTTCTGGAATTTGCAACAAAATCTGCAATGAGGAAAAGCAGGAAGGGAGAATAAGTTTTCTTATCAGCTGCTGTGGAGGCAGTTGGGCCCCAGGCCACTGCCTGCAGTCAGGCTACTCCCAACAGGTGTCAAGGTAAAACATGTGCTTTGTCAGAAATCTCAGAGACACTGAAAAACAAAGCACAAGACACTCCTGAAATCATATTCTGAACTAAAAGAAAAATGAGGCTAGTCAAGTGTGACTCATGCATAATTTACCCCTCGAATCTAACACATTCCATCCAGATATCCTGTCAGGGTCTCAAACTCAGCGTTACCTAAAACAGAATGTAAAGGCTCCTCCTCAAACCAATTCTCCCTGACAACTTCCCTCTTTCTATATCACCAATTATCCTAGTCTTGAGGCTAGAAAAGGGTTTCTTCCACATTCTTCTCCTTCAACCAAACACCCAATCACCTAGCAATATAACTATTAGCTTGACTTTTTTTCCTGGGTTTTTTTTTTGTGTGTGTGTGTGTGCGCGCGCGCTCAAACTCAGGGCCTTGTGCATGGCAGTCAAGCTACATCCCCAGTCCAATAGCTAGCACTTACCAAGCACTTACCAAGGACTAACTTACAAGCCCAGCACAGTACCAGGCACTTAAGACATATCCCCTCATCCAATCTTTACAATTAGCCTGCCAAATAGATATTTGTTTTGAAGTAAGGCTCAGAGTTTAAGTTGGTTAAGTAACTTGACAAGGCCACATAGCTAATAAGTAGGGGAAACCCAAACCAGAAAGATGCCCACCTGCTTCAACACCCATGCTCACAAATTATTCACACTACCACCATCTCACATCCACATTTTTATTTTTCCATTCCTGATGCCAACCCTATGCTCCAGGCCTCTATTATCTTTCTGACATGCCCTTTCAACTTTCATGCCTTTCTCCTCAAATGTACCAGGGACAGGGTTGCTGGATTAACCTTGCTGAGTGCTACTTTGTTCCTGACATTCTTCTCCCCTTCAGATCTTCACTATTCCCTAAATACTACAGACTTCCTGTAGTCAAGCCTTCCGCAACTGGTTTCCCTAAATCCTACTGAAAACATGCCATTCTACAAACCCCTCAAACTCCTCACCAATTTCCATACACTGCATTTCCGTTTTCTGCCTCTGCTTGAGGAGTACCACCTAGAACACTGGGCCACTCAGTGTACAAGGTCTGACTGAAAAGGACATCATTATGATGCTTTCACAGTTGAGAAGGAAAAAGCCAGGAAAAAAAAAATGCTATTCTTTGTGCCAAGCACTGTTCCAAAAAAAGTCTGCATGACAACCCAAAGAGATGGGTACTATTACTATCTCCAGTTTATAAACAGAGAGCTGACATACAGAGAGGGTAGGGAACTTACCCAGGGTTTCACTGCTGGGGTTCCACACAGTGGGGTTCTATAGCCCCCTCTTACTCATTCTGCTTCAGGGAACTCTCAGAAGTGATCCTTCGTAACTATCTTATGGGTGGATTAGCTAATCCCATCTGAATCCACTGGTCAATCTTAATATCACTAACAACAGGTCACCCAATCACCATGTGCCTCCTAAAGTCATACCACATGAAACCCACCACACACCTAACAAGAATTTTTGCCAAATAAGAAACCAGAATCTAATATGCCTCTGATCAGACCACCTCCAACTTCAGTCACTTGGAAGTCTGGCTAAAAGGGCAAATTCTGACTCAGCAAGTTGGAGTAGGATCTAAGATTTGTCATGACTTAGAGCTCCTAGAAGGTGCTGACCTGATGGATCCTGGCCACAATGAGAGGAGCAAAGCTCTAGCACCTGGATCTAGTCCTCAGCTGACAAGACCCAGGAGGGCTAGAGGAACAAATGCATGCATGGCTGCGGCCAAAACAAGGCATGGGAGACACAGGCCTCAGGTGCAAAAGCTAAGGGCATGCCAAAAAATACAGTCATGGAGCTAAATATCTTACAAAATAAAAAAAGAATGTCAAAAGCCTGTAACATACATTATCACAATTTTCAATAAAGTCACCAGGTTTTCTTTGTGCCTCGTGCTCTAGTATATGGCTCTGTGCAGCAGTAAACACCACACACAGGCTATCTAACAAATCCAGGGTATGAAAAATTCTACAGGGCAAATATAGTACTGATTTCCAAAATAAATATTATGAGAATCATGGTTCAAGACACTTTAGAGGTTGACACTAACTGCAAAGTATAAAACTTGTTTTGATATTGATTCAAATGAAATTCACTGTAAACCATAATTTGGGGACAATTAAAAATATGTAAATACAGACATAGCTAATATAAAAGACCTATTTTTAATTTTGTTAGGTTCCTGATAATGACACTGTGACTTAATTTTTCAAGTCCTTACTTACTGGAGATAAAGTACTGAAGTGTTTGTGGTTAAAATGATATAAAATGTGAGATTTGTTTTAAAACAGTCCAATCAAAAAGTAGAGGACACAGAAGATTAGTGTGTTAAAAGGGAAAATTCCTTAGGCCAATTAAATCTAGTAGAGTTTATATGAGCAAAGCAAAAATGATTCATGAGTCAGGCATCTCCCAGAACCAGAGCAGATTCTAGAACTTCAGCCACCATGGTGATCTGGCAGCATTTACAGAGAAACAGAAATGAGATACAAAAAAACAACCCAACTGACTAAAGATTGGTTCACCAACCAGCCAATTGGCTACAGCATAGTTGATAGCTTATAGTTAGTTCACTGGCTACAGGGCTCATCAACCAAAGCTCAGTTACCCCAATTAAACTCTCTATTGGCTTGGTCTGTTGTTCCCAGTACTGGTGCCTAGTCCAGATCAACAGCCTCTTACAAAATGTTAAAATTTGTTTTAGCTGGGTGATGTCACAGGGGACTCACTCTAGCATTGTAATTTTTGTGTTTAAAATTTCTATGATAAAATTTTTTTAAAAATTGATCCTTTTTTTTTCCTTAGACACCCTACCATTTACTTTAAACCCCTCAGGACATAGTGCATACTGCCTTATACATCTATTGTAAAAATAGATTTTTCAATTTGTGCTATCATTATCTCATTTAAACATCAAAATAATGCTTGGACATATTATACAGATGAACAAAAGTGACATTCAGCAATCTTCAATAACTTGCCCAAAGTCACATGCCTAGCAAGAGATGAAGGCAAGACTCAAACCCATACCTGACTGACTTGAAGCCCAGACTCTGAAACACTGTTATAATAACCTCTCACGCCACAGGGACCTTATGACATAAGCCCTCTCAGATTATATGTAGTCTTCATATCACCAGTGTCATCTGAGACACAGTAGCCATTTTGAGGGGTCAGGATCAAAACTACCTGGTTTTGGGTCATGGCTGACACTTATTTGCTGTGTGACCTTGGGCAAATTACTTAATCTGGCTATCCCTTTTTCTTCATCTGCAGAGACCTATTATTCTCATGTTAGTGTGAGATTAATAACCATCTCATAAAGTTATTACAAAGATAACATGAGATACTAAATGCAAGGTGCTTAGAATCCTGTCTGGCACATGGCAATCACTGATTGTTAGATAATATTATCATCATTATCTCTAAATTCTTAATAAAATTGAATGACGCTGAACACACCTGTTAGGCAAACTTATAGCCAATTATTTTTTTCTCATTTGGAAATTGTTTTTTACCATATAACTTGAAAGGCAACTCCCACCAATGCTTAGAAAAGCCAAAGTACAGTAATCCTAATTTTCTGTGTGGAGAAAAAAACTTTCAACAGTAATAAAAATCTATGAACCCAAGGCTCAAGACCATAGCTGCATTTTCTTTGCAAACTTAATGTTAAGGGATTTATGGTATTGTGAGATTTTTAATTTCTAGGAAAGGGTACCAGGAATTCAGATAACTAGAGAAGACTGATGCTCCACCAAAATAAATAGGAGGAAGTCTTGGATCACAAGCCAAGGTTGGTGGCAGAATTGGTGTTGAAAGCATGGAGCCAAATGAGTAAACTGAGAACTTGGAGCCAAAACTAAGCAGGAGCAGAGCCACTGTTAACTACCGAGCCAAGCGGGTTAGTTGAGATGGAGTGCCATGGCTCACTGGCCAAAACCACAGGAAGACACATCAGAGCCAGCATAAGCACGGACAAGGTTCCAGTGATGACAGGAACAATCTGAGCTCGAGTCAGAAGGACAGGGTTTGGATATGGCTTACTGGCCAGAACTGCTTTCGCCCTGCCTCTTTTGTGGTTGTCAGTCTTCAAACTAGACTTTTCCAAGTTGTTTTGTTACACATAGAAGGTGTAACAGAAGGTCTTATTAGACCATCTGGCAGGTCCTTGTTTTCCTGCTCCATTAGCTGACTCTCAAGTCACCATCAGTATTTATTGTAATCCCAAAGTAGTTTTGATTATATCAATATACTCACACTAACATTTATCAAACTTTTATATCTAGCAGACACTAAGCTAAAAATTTCACAGTTATCTTATTCAAAGCTTTAATGTCCCAATGAGATGCTGTTATCATCCCCATTCTACAGATGAGAGCCCAGAGTCACACTGCTATCAAGTGTCACTTCTGTCTGAGTCCAGAGACAACTTTTATACTATACTGCTTCCTTTCTTATGCTGCTTTCTCTACTTTCTATTAGCAGATTCTTTGCTACTGAAAGGACTGGCAATGAGTGGGAAGCTATTGCAGGTAAACTGCTGACATGATGAACTGAGCAACCTGGAACATCATCTTCCCCAGGGAACCCAGAAAGCTCGGTAAGAGCAGTTGAAGAGGAATGAGCAATACTTAAATTCTCTTTACTTTCAGCAAACAGGGCCATTTCCTCCTCTTCAATCACTCTTACTGAGTTGAGAGCAGTCCCCGCTGCTCCTGTCAACTACTGCGACCTGCTGTGGGGAAATTATGCAGAAGAAAAAGAAAGCATAGACTTTGTCTTTGAAACTTGGGAGAAGGGAGAAAAAAGAAGAGGGAGGAATTCCCAATAGAGAAGAAAATGTTGGTATACTATTAACTATCACTAGTGGAATAAAACCTGCAAATAAATACCTGATATCAAAAGAGAAATTAAAGGCAGAAATAAAAAAGAAACAGAATAAAAATAAATTAAAATATGCAATTCTTCCCAACTCTACTACAAAAAGTTTTTTTTCCTATTTACACAGAGTCTCAAGAGATTCTCAAGAGACACAGATCTGGTGGATAAAAACATGATGGCCCCCAAATCTATATATCATAACTGAAAACAACATGCAGTTATAATCACCTATGAAGTATGCAGAGTGAGAAGGGAAACTGGGCACCAGCATTGGAAGGACAAGCAGAGCAAGAAGACACCTCAAAGATAAATGAAAGTGATACAGTTGAAGAGAATTTGTTTGTTTGTTTGTTTAAGTTTGTTGAGTTTGAGGCACCTGTGAAGCACCCAAGGAGACATTAAGCAATTGAAGTTATAATCAGGTCAGAAGCTCAGAAAAGAGCTTTATGGAGACAAAAGTTAGGGAGCCAGAGGCAAGGGGGAAATAGTGTTTCAAGAATAGTCAATAGTGTCTAAAAAGGATGAGAAATAAAACTGGTGAAAATAATTCTAATGAAGACTGAACAGGATGTATCATGAGTCGGAAGTAAACAAAAAGTTCAGCTATGATGAGAGGAAGGAATTGGGAGATGGAAAAGGCCAGACAGGACAGGTGAAAAATGGAGTTAAGAAGTGTATATGATGTGTTGGATCGAGGAATCTAGAAGAGTAAAAAAGTGAAAAGTAGGGAAAAGTGATTGGAAAGAAACCAGGAAGGTCACAAAGTTTTGATAACACTGAAGAATGGGAGTAAGAGAATGAGAAAACTGGAGTAATAGAGGCTATAATGGGACTAGGTGCCAAAGTTCCATATTTCAGAAGTGGAATGGGAGTAAGTGATGTTCAGGTTTAGCATTCAACCAGTGCCAGGTAGGGAGTGTGAAAGAGGACACAGCAGTGGTCAAAGTTCCAGGAATAGAGAACGAAGGATTTGGCAATTTCTTGGCTATGATATCAAAGCATAGGAAAAAAAAAAGCAACAATAGCAAAAGTAGACAATGGCACTATATCAAGCTTTAAAACTTCTATGCACCAAAGAATAAAGTCAGCACACTGAAACAAAGATACACAGAAAGGTAACAAAGAGCTGGGATGCAGGTCAGGGGTAGAGCAACTGCCTAGTATGGACAAAACCCTAGGTTCAATCCTCAGTACTGCCAAAAAAAAAAAAAAAAAAATGCTCAAAGCAGTAAAAAATATTTGCAAATTCTATATCTCCTAAGGAGTTAATATTCAGGAAACATAAAGAATTTCTATAGTTCAAAATAAATAAATAGCCTAACTAAAAAGAGGGCAAAGGACTTGAACAGACATTTCTCCAAAGATGACACAGAAATGGCTGAAAGATATATGAAAAAGTATTTCATATCATTAATCAATAGACAAAAGCAAATCAAAACCACAATGACATATCACCTCACTACCATTAGGATGGCATTACTTTTAAAAAACCAAAATAGCATGTTAGTGAGGATGGAGAGGGAGAAATTGGAACCCTTGTGCACTGTTGGTGGAACTGTAAAATGATGCTGCTGCTATGGGAAACAGTAGAAAGGTTCCTTAAAAAATTAAAAATAGAATCACCATATGATCCAGCAATCCCACTTCTGGGTATGTATCTGAAAGAATGGCAAGCAGAATCTTAAAGAGCTATCTGTACACCCAAGTTCACTGCAGTATGATTCATAGTAGGCAAGAGAGAGAAGGAAACCAAATGTCCAATGACAAATACACAGATAAAGAAAATGTAGTATATATGCAATAGAATATTAACTAGTCAGCTTTTAAGAAGAAGGAAATTGTGCCACATGTTATAAGATGGATGAACCTTGAGAACATTTTGCTAAGTGAAATAGGCCAGTCACAAAAAAAATATGATTCCACACATATAAAGGACCTAAAGTAATCAAATTCATAGAAACAGAAAGCAGAATGGTGGCTCCAGGAGCTGCAGGGAGGGGAGGAATGAAGAATTGATGTTCAGTGAGAATCAGTTTTGTAAAACAAATAAGTTCTAGGAATCCCAGCAATATGAATATACTTAACACTAAGAACCTGTACATTCACAAATGATTAATGTGGTCAAGTTTATATGTTTTTCACAAGTTAAAAATAAGTGGAGGGCTGGGGTAGTGGCTCAGTGGCAAAGCGCTTGCCTAGCATGTATCAGGCACTGGGTTCGATCCCCAAAACCACATAATAAATAAATAAATAAGGAAAGAAAGAAAGGTATTGTATCCATCTACAACTAAAAAATATTAAAATAAATAAAAATAAATAGATGGAGCTAAACAGTATCAAAGTTTGAGAAAAATAAACACAAAAGGACAACAGGGGTTTTGCATTTGGGGTGGCAACCTTGAATGTCAAAGGTGGAGACAGAGCAAAATGTCTGGCTCCTACCACAGTGAATTCAAGCTATTTCAGAACCAATTTAGAGTCAGGCCTCTTCTGGTGCCAGAGACCTAATGGCCCTTTTCAAAGTCTCAAGACTCTAAGGGCAAAAAAATATTACAGTACCTCTGAAGACATCCTGAACAGGGGTCACAGCTACTCAAATTTCACCTAGTCAAGGAAGCAGCAGTAACTCCCAGTGAGTGGGAGCATCCTCTGACCAAGCTGATCCTGGTCTAGCTCTGAGTTCCTGCAAAGGAGGTACAGGAGCCTCTCCTTGAGGGCTCATGTTAGTTAAAAAAAGGAGGAGAAGCCAAATACTACATGTATCATATTTTATTTATTAAAAAAACTATGCTGTCCTTGTCTTTTCTGATATTACACATGGTAAGTTTCTGAGGTCTGCTTATTTCATTAGATGCTAACTAATGAAATGTAAATGCTTAGTCTTGATGATACTTAGAAAAGAAGATGCTCCAACTTATACAGTTGCAGAACAGAAGATACCATGCTGCATCATAAAGTCATTTCTGACAGTGGTAAATTAAAAACAATCACAAAAGTATCCATGTGATTCTCTTCCAATGAGGAAACCTACAATACAAAGCACAGCCATTCTGTTTTCTGTTTTACATAGATTCAGTGTTGCTATAGACTTAAGATGTAACACTTAATTCGCAAAAGACTGCAACCCATTGGCTGCTTAATAGTTTCTATGATTTTTTTATATAAAAAAATTAAAAATTCTCTGTTGATTTAAATCTTATTTCCATATTAAAATGGAAAAGGAGCTCCAGCACATTCTTCTCCCTCCAAGGCTAATAAATATACATAATTGCACTGAATTCCTTATTCAAACAAAAGGCTTGAAAGTTTTTGTTTCATTGAAATTGACCTAGGTTAATGGGATAGATGGAGATGGTCAGAGGGAATGGAAGAAACAGCTGGTAAGTATCTAGCAACCAGAGTGATGGCAGATCAAGAGATCATACTAAGAAAGAGCAGGAACAAAATTCCAAGGAGATACTTTTCACAAGTTAAAAATAAGTGGAGGGCTGGGGTAGGGACACATTATGTGTCCTAATTCCTGTCTGAACTTGAAAGAGGACTTTACTTTTTGTGTGATAGGCCTCAATTTCTTCAACTACAAATAAAATGAATAAAAACAGCTTCACTTCCAATCTCATTAGAATAATCCATATCTATTGAAGTATGAGTGTAATAGCTCCATGTAATTTTAATTGTATAGAACTGGTTACAATAAGAAATCTTTGTCTTGGCTTTGGCTTGAATAAGTTTTTTTGTTTGATTGTTTTTACATCACAGTATTTTAGAGGGAAAAGAACTGCTGAGTAAAACTTCAGCCTGAGGCTCTTTAAGGCTGTTTTGCAGTTGGAGAGCAGGTGGGGTGGGACTGTTGATATTTACCAATGTTTCCCGTAGAGCCAATGGCCTCCCCATGTCAGCAGGCAGAGCCCAGCTGTGGTTTTCTTCCAATGATTTCGGAGTGTTTTAAAGAAGACAGTCATCTTCTCCTGGAGATCTGCTAGATGAATAGAAACAGGAAAATAAAAATATAAGTATCAAAGTAATCACGTAGCATCTGATTGCTCCTCTCCATTCCTTCACCCTTTCTTCTTCCTCTTCCCTTGCTGGGTTTCCTCCTTATCACTTCTGCTCTGCCTCTTCTCATCTTTTCCCTTCTAGTCTCATCATCACCATCTTCTCACTCACCAACATTTATTTTCTTCTTCCTTCACATCTTTCTACCTGAACTATATTCTTCCTTCTCAGATCACTAGTTCCTCATTGTAGGAGAAGGAAGGAGGAGGGGCATGAAGAAAGGAAGAGGATTACCAGACTTTTCCTGGCTTTCTGTATTCTTTATATTTTTTTATAGTTGTAGTTGGACATAATACCTTTATTTTATTCATTTATTTATTTTTATGTGGTGCTGAGGATTGAACCCAGGGCCTTGCATGTGCAAGGCGAGTACTCTACCACTGAGCCATAACCCCAGCCTCCTTTTCTGTCTTCTTACAGTCTCATTATATGACTGTTTAAGAGTGTTTGCCCATTAGACATAAAGAATTCAACAATATGTTAGTAATAGTTTATTCAAAACAGAAGAGCACACCAGGCCTCCAATAGGAAAATAAGCAGAGAGGAAATGCACAGGGCTATGAAGAAATGCCCAACTTACTCAGTAATCAAAGATGTGCAAATCACAAAGCAGTATCATTATTTACCTATAAAATTAATAAAAAATTTTAAATTATATTCACTGATGACAAAATACAGTTAGGTAGACATTCTCATATATTCCTGTAAGGAAAGTTAAATAGCACAACTTTACTAAAATTCAAAGTGATAAATACAGACTTATTCTATTTGTTTTCTCCATGGCACTATCATTTGATGATACTTATGTTTATTTGCTAATTTGTTAATCAGTTTACCCCACTGGAATATAAACCCCATGAGAGTAAGGACTTTGTTCTAGTTACTGCTGAATTCTATGCCTTAAGTAAGATCTGGCACATAATGACTATTTAAGAAATATCTATTGAATAAGTCACATAATGGCTATTTAAGAAATATCTATTGAATAAGTCATGTGGTATCAAATATTCCTTTTTTACTGGGAATTTTTACAGATGTGGAAAAACTCAAAATATAACATAAGTAAAATTAACAGGATAAGAAGCCATATATAATTAGTATTATCCCACTATGTACAAATATGAACATAAATTGAAAAAATATCAATACAAATAAATAAAAACAACTTTTTAAGTAATTTCCTCTATGTTGTGGGATGGTGGGTGATGCTTATTTTTAAAATTCTAATATATATGCTAAGTTTTCTTAAAATAAATATAAATTATTTTCTACAGAGATTAAAAATTTAAACAAAAAATTTTTATTACTATGGATGAGTGAGGTAAATAGACCAGAGGAGGAAAAAGCCACTTCCATCGAAGAGACCAGTTCTTTTTTATTACTTTCTATCTGCCTTTCATTAAAATTCCTCACAAGAAAAAATATCCTTACTGCATTCAGAAACGAAGGCAGCATAAGGGAGCCTACCTTGCTATGAGTCCTGCACAACACCCAGGCTGCTGGAGAAAGGGCCCTGAAGGCCTACTTCCTCTCCATCCTGCCCTACACCACTCCTTCACTTAAGAGGACTTTAATAAACAACATATGTGCCAGGCTCTGTACTAGGAGCTAGGGCAGAGAAAAGTCAGACCCATTCTCAAGTACTGACAACTATTAAGCCCATAATTCCTACACAATTATGGTTGCAATACAGTGGGATAAATGTTGAGGGGTGAGCAAGGCTCAGTGGGAGTCTACAAGAAGGGAACTAACTTGAACTGGGTCTCACAAAGGAGCCATGCAGGGTCAGCAAAGTCTTTCCTGAGTCTAGAAGAATGAGGCATCGTCACCAAAGTCAAGAGGGTGCTATGTGAATGCTATGATCTAAATGTTTGTGACCCTCTAAAATACCTGTATTGAAGTCCTAATCCCCAAAATATGCTATTAGGACATAGGGTCTTTGAGAGGTAACTAGGTCATGAAGGTGGCACCCTATGAATGAGATTAGTGAGCCCATGAGAAGAGAAACCAGAGAGATCCCTCTACCCCATCATATTAGGACACAAGAAGAGGGCCCTCAACAGGTACCTAAACATGCTAGCCTCTTGGTTTCAGATTTATAGCCTCCAGAAATGTGAGAAATAAATTTGTTTGTGCCACCCCAGTCTATGGTATTTTTGTTATAGCAGTCTGAATTAAGACAGTGTATAAAAGTGAAAAGGCAGCAAGTTATATTCAGAGAAACACAGGTAGATAGCATAGGGAAGAAGAAATTTCTTTTCTCAGCCATTGCTAGTTTCATGCCTGAGATCCCTATAAGATAAAGAGAAAAGCAAACAAAATTATTTAATGTAATTTTTATGTGACACAGAAGCCTTCAGAAACAAGACCCAAATAGGAAGACCCATGTATTTTTATGCTAACTTTGATGAAGAGTAGATAGTTGTGCAGAAGTACAATTTGATAAAGGATAATGTTCTAATGGCAATGATAGGTGGAACATAGTGAGGCTTGTTTGTTCAGATTCTTCTGTGTCCCTGTGTCTTCAGAAATAAGAGAATTCTTTTCCTCTATGTATATGATGAACACATCTCACAGGAGGGTCTAATAAAGAGGAAAATCAAAGAAGTCTTTCATGATCTGCTTCAGGGGAGAAGGGCAGGAGGTAGTCAGAGAATGACCTTCCTGCTTCTGCTATTTCTTCAAATGCCAAGCGCTATATTCTGGGGTGGTGTGTCTTGAGCCTCATCAAGAGTCTGGTATGAATAAAGAACAGGGTAAACATGGGACAGCATCCTGAATAGAGGTCTCGACTTTTAGTGTAGAGCCTGTTAAAATGCACAGAACTGTTAAAACACCTATTCTTGAGCTTTACCTCCCTTCCCCGTGATCTTCATTTATTCTGAAATTTAGCCGACACCTTCATGTTTTGTTTTGAATTGAACTCATGGGCACTCAACCAGGGAGCCACATCCCTAGCCCTATTTTGTATTTTATTTAGAGACAGGGTCTCACTGAGTTGCTTAGTGCCTCACTTTTGCTGAGGTTGGCTTTGAACTTGTGAACCTCCTGTCTCAACCTTCAGAGAGGCTGGAATTACAGGTGTGCGCCACCACGCCCACTGTCACCTTCATTTTTAACAAGTATGCCCATAACTGTAAGGTCAGCACCATACTGGACTTTGATAAACAGCTGTTTAGGGAGAAAGGATGGTGGGAGTAGGGAGGGTTAGAAAAGACCTTGAATCCACACTAAGGACTTTGGAGTTGAAGACAATGAAAACAATTTCATGGAATTTAAGCAGGTGAGCAATATGGTCATATTTCAACTGTAGTCGCAGAATGTAAAACAGACTGGTAGACACTGAAATTAAAGCTAAACAGAGCCATTAGGAAGTTTTTGCCATAATCCTTAGGCACCTAAAGGAAGGAAGGCACAAAAAAGATAGCACGAGAATGGATTCGGAGGTTTTCAGAAAATATAAATTGTTAGCACTTGGTGATCAACTGATTGTGGGAGGTGAGAGAGGAGGAACCAAGCCAGTTTTTGTGCTTAGGCAACTGGCTAGGTTTATGGAGAAAGGTAGTGTGCAGCTTAAGAGACACTGAAATTGACATGCCTGTGGAGCATCCAAGTGAAAATATGCAGTGGATGGGGCTGGGGTTGTGGCTCCTTGATAGAGCACTTGCTTAGCATTGTGTGAGGCACTGGGATCAATTCTCAGCACCACATATAAATAAACAACATAAAGGCCCATCAACAACTTTAAAAAAAAAAAAAAACACATATTTAGAAAAAGAAAATATCCAGTGGATGTCTAGAGATAGCAGCATGAAACTAGGGGAAACTGGGCAAAAGATACAGATTTGGCATTCATCACTATGGAGGTCAAGTTTGAGAAGAGGTAAAACCACCCAAGGGGAATACCAATAAATTAAAGAACAATCTAAGAGTCAGTAAGGCTGTTTAAAGGTTATCCCTACCCCCAATGGAACTCCCTTTTTGTCACAAATGAATTAATTTGTGTGTTATCCAAGTAATGTGAAAATATGCACCTATCCTAGGGTGGAAAGAGGACTGGCTCATGGGCCTAAAACTAGATTCTTGTCCTGGCTTTGTCAGTTACTGGTGGTGAGAGCCTATAAGTCATTTAACTTGTTTCCATTTCTTGACCAGTAAAATAAGGATACCTCATCGGCTCTGTTTACCTGGTTTAGCAGTGAAGACCACATGTGATAGGTGGAGACTGTCATTTGTAAGTTGAAATAAACTTTTATCACAATTTGCAATGCATTAGTTAACAATGCACAGTCCTTTGTATTTAACTAGAATTGCCATTCCCTCATCTCCAAGTCTAAAATTTATACGTTCAAATTAACTATTTTATCTTAAGAGCCCATTTTCCTCCCTAAAGAATTCCCAAGCCCTAACAGTATTCAACCCCCTTGACGTGACAGGTCGGGGTTGCTCATGACACCTGGAACCCCTCCCGGGCAGGTGCTCTCCATCTGCAGCACCCAACCCCGCCAAGCGCCCGAATGAATGAAGCCATCCACCCCTTCAAGGCTCGGGCACCACTGGCCCCTTTTTGCAAAGGAGTACTCCGAAGCCCCAGGGGAGAAGCGAGTAAGGGTCCCCAGGCTAGCGACAGCTCTAGGACTCCAACGCAGGACACCCGACTCCCGCGGTGACCGTGGATGCGCGCGCCGCGCCGGCCGGGCCCAGGCTGCCACCCTCCAGCGTGCGGCCAGCTGCCCGCGAGCCGCCGCCCGCGCCGCGGGCCCAGGCCAGGCCCAGCCGCCCGGTGCCCCGTGCGCCGCGGCGGCTCCGCCCACGCCCCGGCCCTGCTAGCCGCCCGGCCCGCGCCCCGCGCGCGACTCCGGCACTCACCACCGCCCGGCCCCGCTCACCGCCCTGCCTTTCCTGTGTGCTCTCTCAAGACTCCCCCGCTCGTCGGAGGGAAACCGCTGCCGCCGCCCTCGGGTTCCGCCGCGGGGCTGGAGGAGCGGGCGGGCGGGGCCGGGCTCTGCCGTGCGAGGCGGCCAGGGTGGCGGGACAGCTGCCCTGGAGCTGCCTGCGTCGTCTGCACTCGTTTATTTCATTCTTTCATCCGTCTGTCTATCGCCCAACACTATTTTTTTTTTTTTTTTGGAAAGCTCACCAAGGCAAACACTGTCTTTGGACCTGGAACTAAATCAGAAAATAAATTAACTGAATGAATAAGGCAATTTTAAATAGTGATCAGCCCCAGGAGGAAAACGAAACTGGGTGATATAAAGGAATGGAGTAGGGTGCAGGGGAGAACAATGCTGTTAGGCATCTGAGGCCTCCCGGAGAAAGGAGGGACAAAGGGTCTGAGACCCAGATGGCCCGGAGAAGCAGGCCAAGCCAAGGTCCGGGAAAGGGAGGGCCTGGCGGAGGGAACAGCCAGTGCTGCTAAGGCCCTGGCTGCTTGGCATGTTAAAGGCCAGTGTGGGTGACGCAGAGAGTTAGGGAGAAAGGACAGCAAATAAGCTGGGGAGGTGGGCAAGACAGGCCACGAAGATCAGAGTGTGCCTCTCCAGAATATGTGGATTGCTGAGCTGAAAACAATTAAGATTCAGATGCAGGAGAGCTCCCTGCCCTCCCTCATTGTCTTAAAAGCAGGGCACAGATTTACAAAGCTATGAAGTATCCTGACCATCTCTCTCCACCAGGAATTCACTCAGGGGTCTTGGAATCTGGCTTATGTTTCAGATGTCTCTCTTGGCCATAGTGCGCTGAGTTCTAGAGACAAGAGAGTGTCCACAGAGAAGCCAGCAGCAGTCCTGACCACCAGCAGGCAATTTAAATTCTCTGTCCTCAGCCTTCACATTGATGTGGAGACCAAGCCAGCAATATAGATTGCTTTCTCCCCCTCTTACTTTCAAACTTAATTAAACAGCATTCTCTGTGTGGTATGTGGTAGGCTCTGTTGCAGGTATGTCTTCATCTTCATCACCCTTCATGGTCCCTGTCCCCAGAGAGCTTGCAGCCTAATCTCCCATTTCATAGTGTAGGCATGCACCCTGCCTCATCCCCCACAAATGCTTGCAGGAAATGAGTACATCCAATGAGATTATGGTATATTAAAGCATGTTTCACACTCTCATGCTAATGGGGTCACACTGTGGACTTCCTAGCCCTCTCTTCTAAGTTTCCATCTGTAATTTAGGGGACTGAGAAGATCATCAGTTTAAAAACAGTCTTCTAATTCTAAAATGTTATGGTATTATGGGAATGGGAGACAGTTGTTTTCAACTCTTCTTTTCCAACTGTTTCAAATGTTTGTGTTTAGAAGTAAGTTGCAGAACTCAAAGACACCCAGGACTTATTGCTAGATGGCTCAATGGGTAGACTAGCATATGTTTTAGGGATTCAGCAAAAAAACATGGTTCCTGACGATGAGAAAAGCTCAGTGTTGATGAACCTTCCAATCAGAAAAATATTGACAGAAACTTTAAAAAAATAAATCCACATACATTTATGACCATATAAATGTATGCACACATATGCTTTTTGATAGGGCTGACTTTATTTTTGTTTTTGAGTATATGTGCACAGGGAGGACTATACTCATTTATGTTCTTAGGACTTCTAAAGACCAGAATCCAGTATTCCTATAACATCTTCATCACATATGGCTATGAATTTAATTACACAGAATGTTCTAAAGCTAGTAAGTTTCCCTATGATTCTCCCTTAGAACGAGAAGAAACACAACCCTACAGACCCATTTTAGATTTCTGATCCCCCAAACTGTGAGGTAATAAATTTGTGTCATTTTAAACCACTGAGTATGTGGTAATTTGTTACAGTAGCCACAGGAAACTAGTATACACTATCTTAGAATATGCTTCCTGGAGCATATTCTTTCAACACTTTGAGTGAATCACTATTAAAATTAAATTATTTCTGCCTTTCATTTTGCTTGTGTAGGGCCATCTGTGCAGTCCTACTCCCATTTCCAGTACTGTCCTGTAGTGACCACCATTCCTCCTTTCTGCCCATATACTATGATTTGAATGTCCAAAACTCTTGCTGAAATGTCATTGCCACTGTGACAGTAGTGAGAGATAAAACTTTTAAGAAATAATTGGGTCCTGAGAGCTCTGCCCTCATAGATGGATTAATGTCGTCATCATGGGACTGGGTTCCTGATACAGAAGGTGAGTTGAGTCTAAGTTTCCTCTTTTCATCTTGTGCTTTTTGCCCACCTTTCTGCCAAGTTACGATGTGGCACAGTGTCCCTCACCAGATGCCAGCACCATGCTGGACTTCCCAGCCACCAAAAACATGACCCAAATAAACCTCCATTGTTTTTCATCTGTCATATTCTGTTACAGCAGCAGAAAATGAACTAAGACACCAACATTGTCTATGGAGCCTTTCCTGATAGTTACACTGTGGTTCACCTGGCCCTTTCTTAAAGAATGACAGTGCTCACATCACTCACTTTGGCCATTAATCATGTATTTTTATAAGGACAGAAGTATTGAAAATGATGAAGAAATTTCTGCAGGTTCAGAAATGTGTAGGTTATAGTTTGGAAAACCTATACCAAATCTACTCTTTTCCAAATTCGGTTTTACTACCATGTATATTATTCCAAAATAGTCAAGCTCAACTGCTAGCCAGCCTTGAATGGCTTCCAATGGCCCTACAGATACCTGACATTCTGACTTAGGCTGCCGGGGGGAACTTCTGTTGTCAAGGACTGAAGCCTAGTCCCATTTCATGTTAGGGAGAGTCATGAAAAGCATCTTCTGATCCACAATGAACACCTGTGGTGTCAGGGAAGGAGACTCAGTTCTGATACCACAGCCAGGAGATGCCTGGAGCAACCTAAGGCACAATCCCTAAAGCTGGACGGCATGTTTGTGCCACAGGGGAAGCCAAAGAGATTCAGATGTGTACAGCCAGAGAGATGGGCTTGGATTACACTCTTCCTTTCCATATTCTTTCTTCAGTATTGCAACTGCTGAGTGAGGTCCCCAAGGAGTGGAAAAGTAATCCCTAGCAGCTTGTACTGTTAAGGGTAGGAACTTGCATCTCTTTCCATATCTAACATACTGCCACATATGGTACTTTTTATGTACTGAAATAACATATGCATATAAAATATGAATGCCTATGGCCTATAAAATGAATTCACTTTCCCTTGAGGACATTAGAGGAAAGTGACATTGGACATTGGAGATGTCCAGTAGCTCCCAGTATTGGAGAAGCCTCCACTTACATAGCAATATCTGTGGCATTTTCCCAATATGACAGACCATCCTGAGACCCAGTTGCTTCCCATCTGTTCAGGACCGATTCTGAGGTAACATTCTCTTGGTTCAGAAGATGCTAGAGGGGAATAACCTCTGTCTACAAGTAGAATGAGAGGAACTGAGGGGAGTGGCATAGGCAACAGGACGGAGTATTTAAACCCCAACTAGATTGCCCCATACTGTAGAAGAGGGTGAGACCACTTGAGAGTAAGCCACGGGAGAAAGAATCAAGATTGAAGATGGCTCTACATTTTAATTTTTTCCCATTAATAGAATGTAAATACTCAGTATGACCACACACACACCCATACTTGCAAACCCTCTTCCATTGTATTCATCAACAACATAAAGCCAGGCCAGAACAGCAATGATGACATGCCAAATTGTTGTCTGCTGATGACCTGGAAAGGGGACACTGTGTGATCTCACCCCTCAGCTACCTCTCCCTGCCTTTGCCACTTTCCTGAATCCCCTACTGCTGGTCAGTGGTAGAACCCATTGCAGGGGTGGGATTCCGAGTGGCTGGTGAACCCACTGCCCTGGAATCTGAAGTTTACAGATTCAAAACAAAAAGTCAGGAAGAGAGGAAGTCTAGTGGAATAAACAGCATGAGGGTGAGTATAGACTCTTTGAACATTGATTCATAGATGTCCTTGTCACTATGCTGATGTAGTGTACATTTCCTTCTCCAACGTCCATTTCCCACATCTGCTAACATGGACCATATTTTGTTCAGCATCCAGCTCTCTCCTTCCTAGCCCCTGATGGCCTGTGATAGGTAACCCTCTCCTCGTTGATTTACCCTCATTTAAGGTAATCATGGTAACTCCTCTTTCATCGTCAGCCATTAGATTAGGAATTGATCATGTAGTTACACTTAGTTCAAAGAGTCTCAAAGGGAAATCTGCTGAGAAATTTCTACAGGTTTTATTCTTAAAGGGGGCAGGATTCAAAAAAAGAAGAGGTAATCAAGCTTAAAGACACCATGCTAAGTAAAATAAACCAGGAGCCAAAGACTACAAATTATATGGGTCCATTTACATGAAATGCCCAGAATTGGCAAATACAAAGAACGGGAGAATAGATTGGAGTTGCTTAGGGTTGGGGTTGGGAGGAGGTTGAGGAGAAATGGGAAATGACTGCTAATGTGTATGGAATTTCTTTATGAGGAAATGAAAGTGTTCCAAAATATGTGCTATGGTGATGGTTGCATAACTCTGTGAATGAACCAAAAAGCAGTGAATCATAAATGTTAATGGGAGAATTGTAGGTATGTGCATTAGAGCTCATCAAATCTAGTTAAAAAGAGAGAAAGAGATGGTTCCACTTTTTACCCCACCTAGGATCATATGTCCACACGGTGCCTGAAGCGATTGCTGTTACTGCTCATACACGAGGAAAGCCAACTTTAGGCAGAGCCATTTCACAGAGGAATAGGGAGGAAAGAGATGGAAAGAACCCAGGTCCTTGATGACAGCCTGGAGCCAAGTGGTGGTACTGCGTCTGAAGCATGTCCAAACTCTATACACCCTATTATGTACAATAACAAATTCCCTGATGTGTTCAGGAGAAAGTCCTGGGTTTTGTGCTCCTGGGAACCATGAGTACTGACTTGAGAATCCACAAGCCACAAGATACTGGTAGATCGCTGACACAACAAGGACAGTGTTTTAAAATTAATGATGTTGAGATTTTAAGGTGAGTGAAACAGGAGAGATTGGTGGCAGGGGGAAAAAAACTAGTTGACATCGCTGGTATGCTTAACCATTCATAGTACTTGAAATAATTCTCCATTCATTTCCCTGGCCCTTGGACCTATGCTACACTCATTTTCTGTAGATTCTATTATGCCTGGAATAGAAGTAAAAGTTCAGAGGAAAAATGATAGATGCTCCTATTGCCATGAGTAGCCTTAACATGTAGCATCTCAGATGGAATCTGCTTATGGGAACAGATGCTCCAGAGTCAGTGCTTCTATTCTGAAAAATATGCACAAATTCTCTTAACATTCATTTTGGTGTGTTTACTTACTTTATGCATACAGATACTTCTTTAAACTACTTGGTTTCTCCTGAGAAAAAATATGAAATGGTATTCTTGTGATATTTATGCTTAAAATCCTTTCCTTATTATGACCTTTAATATCCTCTGAATCTACTACTACCAGATTGGAAACATGTAAATGAGGCCTTTCAAGAAACCAGTGGCTTCCTAGGAGAGAGAATATTTTCCACATTATTACATAGGATTTTTTAAAGAACCCTCTGTAACACCCATTGTCATCTGGGATCTACACAGCCCCCACCGTTTCCTGAATGTGATGTTTTAGTCAGATTTTTCGTCACTGTGACCAAAATAACTGACAAAAACAATTTACGGGAGGAAAGTTTTATTTTGGCTCACAGTTTCAGAGGTTCAGTCCATAGACAGCCAACTCCATTGCTCTGGGCCCAAGGTAAGACAGAACATCATGGTGGAGGATGTAGCAACTCAGAACATGGCAGCCAGGAAGCAGAGAACACTGTGCTCACCAGAAACAAAATATAACCCCAAAGTCACCTACGTCCACCAAGGACCTGCTTCCTCCAGCCACATCCTACCTACCTACAGTTACCACCCGGTCAATCCATTAGTGGACAAATCCACCAGTTAGGGTGCACCTCTCATGAGTTGATCATTTCACCTCTGAAGATTCTTGGGTTGTCTCACACATGAGTTTGGGGGGACACCTCATATCTAAATCATGCCAGTGACTTTTCTTCTTAAGTGTCTCCTTGTCATCCTTTGTCACTCCTCATCCTGGGTTGAGCTGGCCCTGGTCGGCACTTTCCAGCCAGTTTTTTAATATGAGAGGGAGAAAGAACAAAGGCAATACCCAAGTGAATCCTATCAAGCAAGGTCTCCAATATTGTTTTGCAAAACAATTTCCCTGAGTGATCCAATTCTAAGCATCTGACAGAACGGGAAAATTCTGCCTGTAATGAACTTTAAATTTTTTACTTTGGTGATTGTTTTCACTTTCAGAGAAGCATAGGGCCCATAAATTTTTTTTGATTTATTCATCTCAATCAAAATAGTAATTCTATGATGAGAGGACACTGAGATGAGTTTCAATCAAGACTGTAATTCTATAATGTTATCCTGATTTTTTGCATAAAAAAAATCTGCATCTTATTAACCCCAATTTAGGCAGAGGGCACTTGAGAGCAACAGGCATTTACCATAATGGGATGACGTATTTGGAATTTTGATTCTGGCATGGTAGAGTAGACCCGAAAAGTCTTTGAATTCCAATGCCTAGATATTCTGGGCAAAACATAACAAGATTATTCAAAATACATAACTGAGCTGGCCAGAAAGAAAGGTAGATCCAATAGGGTTAGAAACTAAGCAGGACCAGAAACCTGGGATGAAACATGAGAATGTTGATATAATTGCCTGGGCTGGGGCTGGGGGCTGAGGGCTGAGAGCTCCATCCCAGACTTTAACCATCTAGGAATTTTGGCTCAGCACCCACCAAGGCATAAACCACACTTAGGTCTCCAAAGATGGAGGGTTGCAAGTAAGGTCTCCCACTGAGCTACTAGGAAAAAGCCCTACCCACCAGCTTAGGAAGATGAGGAGGAAGTTGTGTGTCCCTGCCCAAGCTCAAGATGGGAAAAGAAATCCTATGCTAAATCAAACCATCTAACCTGTGCCTCAAATAGGTTTCCAATGTAAATATACACCATGTCAGTAACATGAAAATCTCAAACATAGAAAATTAATACAACAACTGGTCCCAGGCTGATATTCTTTGAAAATCTGGAAGAAACAAATACAAAAGGACCCCGAGGGAAGAGAGCTGTCCCCATATACTGGCCACAAAGGACTCCATCTATTTCCCATCCATAAAATATTTGCTAGTATATTTTACTTGTGTTTTTATTATCTTTTCCAAACTTGCTTTTTATGGTTTTTCTTTTTGTTGTTTTTGATGTTGTTGCTGGGTTTTTAAATTTTTATTTATTAATTTGGGTACCAGGGATTGAACTCAGGGGCACTCAACCACTGAGAATCATCCCCAGCCCTATTTTGTACTTTATTTAGACACAGGATCCCACTGAATTGCTTAGTGCCTCACTTTTGCTGAGGCTGACTTTGAACTCACAATCCTCCCACCTCAGCCTCCCAAACTGCTGGGATTACAGTCATGTGCCACTGCAGTTGGCTTATGTTTATTTGAATTTTTTAAATTTCATCAACTTATCTTAACAGCCAAAGAATAAAATCATTTTAGCAAGATGATATAATAGTAACTGTATCCAGATTTTTTTTACCTTTATCCATTTATTTATTTATTTATTTATTTATTTTTATGTGGTTCTGAGAGTTGAACCCAGTGCCTCACACATGCAAAGCAAGCGCTCTACCACTGAGCCAAAGCCCCAGCCCATGTTTCCATATTTTAAGGCTTTCGTTATCAGTTTGATACATGAATGCTCTTTCTCCAGTAAGGATGATAATCCTTTGACTTATTTGTTGCAAATATTTTCCTAGTTTATTTGCTTTTGTACCATAATGATATGTTTTGATATTAAAAAAAAAAAAAAAAAACCTCTTGAGTTTTCTGTAGAGTTACACTCTTGGAGAATCCTCTCTCCTAGTGATTGGAAATTTATATTTCTTATGAGTTTTCTATGGTTTCATTTTTCTATATTAATCTTTTAAAACTCACCTCTAATTATTTTCTTGCATCCCAATGTACTGAAATCTTTCCAACCTCAAGCTCTTCACTAATGCCGTTCAATTCACTCATCACCTGACTCTGGCTCCTCCTCCCCCTCTCAGTTCAACATTGGCTTCACCCAAGAAACAGTTCCTGTACATCTGTCTAAATGATGTTCCTCAGGGGTGGGGATGCAGCTCTGTGGTGGAGTACTTGCTGAGCATGCGCAAGGCCCTGGTTTCCATCCCCAGCACTCCCAACAACATTAAAAGACAGAAATGAGATTCCTCCTGTTAAACTCTGCTTGTTCTATAAGGTTCATAATAATCTATAATTATATATTTCCTTGTTTGATTATTTTTTCAATGTCTGTCCTAATTTGTTCAGGACTATCCTGAACTCTCTGCCCTCCCACATAAAAAATTCCATGAATATTTCCTCAAACTGAGTACCACACACAGCTTTTCTTCACTGCAGACAAGGAAGAGATTGCTGCCTCCTCCCATCCAGGGCTCATCCATCCACCTGTACTCTAAAGGGCACCTCCTTCCCCTCTTCAAGAAATCTTCCCCATCCGTCATTGCCCCCTCTAGTATTTTCTCAATCCATCTCCACTTTCTTTCCCTCTCAGCAGGAAGCCTACTCAAAACACACCCTCTTCAGCATAAAAATGTACTAATACCTACCCTTCCTCATCCTTGTGCTCCTCACCACATTTAAAAAAAAAATCTATTGATAAATAGTTTACATGCAATAAAATGTACAGTTACAATATTAAATGTAGGGCTGGGGACATAGCTCAGTGGGTGGAGCTCTTGCCTCGCATGCACAAGGCCCTGGGTTCAATCTCCAGCAACACAAAAAATAAAATAAAGTAAAACATTAAGTATACAAATTGATGACTTTTGATAAATGCATACTTTCCCAAAGTGGCCACAGGGAGGACGCAGAACATTCCCATCATTCCTCAAGTATTTCCTGCCCTTCCCAGTAAACCCTCTCACCTCCCTGCAGCACCAGGCAGCCACTCATCTGTGTTCTGTGGCTGCCCAATAGAGTTTCATATAAAGGGAATCTTATGGTATGAAGCTTCTTGTTTCTGGCTTCTTAAACACAGTATTTTAAAGAGTCATCCATGTTGTTCCTCTTATTGGTGATTAGTCACTTATTGGATGGATTTACCATTTATTCATCCATTCACTTGGTGTTGAAGATATAGATTGTGTCAGATTTTTCTATTATGAATAAAGGTGCGTTCAACCTTTGTATACAAGTTCTTCCTGTAGACATGTGTTTGTGTTTTCATTATTTTGGGTAATTAGGAAATTGATGGTAATTAGGTAATTAGGAAAGTGATGAGTGAGTTGTAGGGTAAGTATGTATTTAAACTTTTAAGACTGTCAAATTATTTTCCAAACTGGTTGTATTGTTTTACGCTCTTAGAAGCTGTGTATAAACTTTCCAATGGCTCCATACCCTTGCTGACACTCAAGTCAGTTTTTAAATTGAAGATATCCTAATTTATCTAATTGTCTACAATAAATCTTCTTGGATGAAGCATCTGTTCAAATATTTTGTGCATTTTTAAAAATATGTATTCTTTCTTTTTATTATTGAATTTTAAGAGATTTTTGTTATGCTCGAATTCGGGACCCCCAAAAGACCACCAGAGACCCAAGATCGATGTAAGCAGCAAAGAGGTGTTTATTTGGTCCTCTGCGCGCACACACAGCAACTGGTGACGCTGAGAGGCCCCGAGCCCAGGGTTTGCAGCATTTTTATACATTCTTTGGAGAGGGCAGGGACTTCACATACATTATAGCCTCTTTTAGCAAATCATCACACACCGCGGGAAAATCAAATAACAACTCTAAAACATGATTAGCACATTCACTGGCGGGAACAAGTCGGGTAGGGGTGATTGGTCAGTACAAAAGGGGGATTCATTTGAACTGATTGGTTTAAGCCAAGAGGGGTGTACGTGCTGAACTACATGGTTTTCCAACATGTTATCAACCACCATAAACTACTGGGAGGGTCATCTGGCATCCCAGGTATTTCCCTGTCTCATGCTGATTGGTGGCTGCTAGGGGGCTGCTATGGATCCCCACCTAGCCTGACTGAGTCAGGGACACCTGGCGCAGCAGATATCTCCTGTTATTTGTAGATAAACAACTTAGCAAGGTGGGAATGTGCCTAGGAGTGCTCTGTGGGTTTTTCCAAGGACAAAGGTCATGTCCCTTCCTTGGACAGGCTTTGCTCTGAGGTAGAGGCTGGTTTTTCAATTTCACGTTTTCAAGTTTTGTGTAATTTTTTTCTGAGATGTGGTTTTTTTAAATATTTTCTCCAAGTTGTTTTGTTTGGTTTGGTTTTTGATAATGGGGATTGAACCCAGGGGTGCTTACCCCACTGAGCCATATCCCTAGCCCACCTTTATTATTTTTTTTGAGATAGGGTCTTGCTAAATTGCTTAGGCCTTGCTAAGTTGCTGAGGCTGATTTGTGGTCCTCCTGCCTCAGCCTCCTGAGCCATTGGGATTACAGGCAGGCACCACCATACCTGGCTCCTTTCCCTTTTATTAAAATTTTAAATTTGTTCTAATTAGTTATACATGACAGTAGAATGCATTTTGACACATTGTATACTGTTGGAGGGCACTTCTCCTTCCTCTGGGTGAACATGGTGTAGAGTCATATCCGTAGTGTAATTTTCCTTTTTATAAGTGTACTTTGAAGAGCAACTCTTTAAATTTTGGTGAAATACAATTTAGTAATTTTTTCTTTCAAAACTCATGCTTATGTGGCTGATGGAAACATTTTTTGCTTACTCAAGATCATAAAGATTTTCTCCCATGTTTCCCTTTAAAAGCTTTATAAATATCATTTTTAAAGTTAATTTTTGTGAATGATGTGAGTTAAGGGTTGAGGTTCATTTTTTCCCCTAGAACTGTCTACCTGTTCCAGAATCATTTATCAAAATCACACCATCTTTTCTCCCACTGACCAATGACTGGAAAAATCACTGAATCACCTGTATATAAGGATCTATTTCTGAATTTGTCCTTTTGTTCCATTGGTCTATCCTTACAGGAACACCACGATATCCTGATTAATAAGACTTTTTAGTAAATCTTAAAATTAGGTAATATAAATTGTCAAATTTTGTTCTTTTTAAAAATATTTTTATATATTTTATAAATGTTCTTTGAATTTCTATATGAAGTTTAGAATCAGCTTTTCAGTTTCCACCAAACAACAAACAAACAAGTAAAACCTTTGTGATTTTTATCCTAATCATGTTCAATCTCCAGATCATTTTAAGGAGTCTTGACCCTTTTACAAGAGCTTTCCAATCCATAATCATGGTATTTATTTCCATTTATTTAGATTTAAGTTATCTCATTAATGTTTAAGTGTATAGGTTTTACTCTATATTTTGCTAAATATGTCTCTGTTTATAATATTTTAGAACTATTATAAATGGCATAATTTAAACTTAAATTTCCAATTGTTGCTAGTGAAGCCAGATTTAAAGTTAGGTAGTCAGTGTAGTTAGATAAATCGGGTCTAATATGGAGTGAAATCTAAAATGGAGACCATGCGGAGAATGACTCCTGGAAAACACAGGACAACTCATGGAAGTCCCGAAAAGGCCCTAGGCCAAAGTCCACCTCAAAGAAATGTTAATGAACAGCCCCCAGCAAAAAGGTGCTGACTCAGAAGTCCTTCCTGACCAGATTACTTCTTTGGCCCACCTGTGTCCCACCCCTCGGGCCTTCCAACCTACATTCCATCACCAAAACTATAAAAAGGGGAAACAACCGCACTTCCACGGATTCCACCTCTTGGGTCCCCTTCTTCCTCCGGGAGAAGTCTTTTCTGCTGTCCTTTAATAAACTTCTAATTTCTACTCTGACCTTGCCTCGGCGTGCTTCTTTGGTGTTATTCTTCAACATTGGGGAAGCAAGAACTCGTCACCAGTCAACAGCGGTAACACTAGGACATAGAGACACATTTTTTACCTTCACCTTGAATCCCACAACCTTACTAGACTCTATTATTAGTTGTAATATTTTTTGTAATTTGGGGGATTTTCTAGGTATACAATCATGTCAATCATGTTGTCTACATGTAAAGTTTTACTTCTCACTTTCTAATCTGAATACATCATATCTGTTTTTCCCTCTTGTTACTAAGGGAATAATAATAGATGGTAGGAGTGAATATTCTTATCTAGGTCTTAATCTAAGAAGAAAAGCACTCAGAATTTCACCCTAAGAGTGAAATGTTCTTCATCATGTTCATAAGTTCTCTGTGTTTCCTGTTTTTGTCATGTATGGTTGTTTTTCCCCCCTGTATGTATCTGTGCCTCCTTAATCCTAGACTTAAGGCTGGGATGCAAGTCCCAGGGCCTTAATCCATTTTCTGTTGCTATAAACACTTACACAAGATAATGGATGAAAAAGGGGAAGATTAGTGGGGTTGGGGAGGGGAAGGAACAGGGAGTGAAATGGAGTGGGTCAGATTCCACACATGTATGATTTTGTTGGGATAAAGCCAGCTACTATTATAATCTTAATGCTTTAAATTAAAAAAATGAAAAACATTACATGAAGCTGGATACTTAATAAGAGAAAAGGAGTTCTGGTAGCTGTAAATTCCAAACAGCATGGCAGTGTCTGGTGAGGGGGCCCCTGGCTGACCCACAACATGGCAGAGAAGCAAAATGGGAAATGGCTGTATGCACAAGGGGCATCTGTATGGGCAAGGAAGCAAGAAAACAGAGAGGGGCCAGGATTGCTTTTTTGTAGCATCCACTCTCATGGGCACTAATCTATTCCTATGACACCTGATCCCACTCCAGGGACACAGCATTAATCCATTCAGGGGGCGGACCACCCATGACCTAATTACTTGGACTAAGCCCTGCCTCTTAAAGGGCCAGTCACCTCAACACTGCCCCCCACTGGGAGATCAAGCTCCCAGCATGTGAAATTTCACAGGACCCACTTAAACCCTAACCTAACCATAGGTATGGGGAACACCTAGTCCTCTGACAGAGGCTGAGCAACACAGGAAAACTCAACAGACACATTTCAGGTTAAAGAATCACATGATCTTTTAACCAAATCTACCCAAAGCTATTTGGAATTTTCCAGTTATAGATTTAAATTCAATTATAGATATTCCTGAAGCACAAAAGACCGGTAACATAATGAATATCAACTTGATCAGATTATTTTCCTAACATCAGACTTGTAAACACTGAGGAAATCGGAATGGGTATGAGAGGTAACTTTGAAACTCAAAGCCCACTGGGAAGGGCAGGAAAAGAGGGGCTGCTCCTGTGGAAAGCAACCCAAGAGGAGAGACGATTGTTGAGGGCCACAGCCAAGTCGGGGTGACGCCTGGTGTTTTGCCAGAAGGGAGTGGTTGAGAGGTGAGCCATTGAGATGATGATGGTTATGTTAAGCTTTGCATTCAATTGTATATTAGACCTTTACTGTCCTGCAATAGGGCAGCTCTTGAGTTCCCCTTGAGTTCTCAAGGGTCAGAGAGTAGGCATGGAGCCCGGGGGAGAGCTGGGAGTGTTCCCGGGGAGTGTGTGTGGAGTGCTGGTGGAGTTCGGGCAATAAAGTTTCCTGTTTGAACATACAAGTGCTTTGTGGCGGCTCAGTGATTTGTGTCCAGCCAGACTGCAGCAATGATGAGGAAAGGAAGAGAGAAGCACCACAGACACATTTTACATTTTCATTGAGAACTCTGGCAATAATCATTATACCACTGAAATCCCGTTCTCCTACATTAATTCTTTTTTGAACAAGGATTTGCAAATAAGCATTTCAAAATACAATTATATTCTGAGCTGTTTTGGCAAGTATGACCAAGAAGGTACTCTGGAGCATTGAGTGTTCAGTTCAAAACCGTGTCTTAGTCCAGATCTGTCCAGTTGGACTCTCCAGCATACAACCTTCCAGACCAGCATTCCTCACAGTGGGCTTTATGGAGCATCATTTCAGAGGAAAGTTGGTAGACATGCACACCCCGCACCCCTACACAACAAACACCACTGTGCCAACAACAACGATTCCATGAGTTTGGGAATCACTAGGCTAAGCATGAGTCTTTATGTCAGAGCTTCAATACGCAGACAAAGGGGGTGATTATCCGAAAGGATGTTGCAGTGTAGAGTGGTGGACATAATAAAACAGACTTCTGGACTTTGAAGTGATATGGTAGAAACAATACTAGACTTTAAGACAGAAACCCAGGTTTAATTTTCAGTATTTTTGTTGAGCCTACATCACTGGGGTGGTTACCTACAATTTTTGAGTCTTTGATGTTTCATAAGTATAAACATAATGCTCTAATTTTATCCTATAGGGCTAGTCATGAAGATTAAATGAACTAGTAGATTTAAAATCACCTGGTCAGTATCTAGTGCCAACTAAGTATAAATTCTCTTTTAAAATTCCAATCCATATGTTCATAAAGAAAATTCAGATTTTTAAAAATCCATTGTGGATTATACAAAGAAGATAAAAAATCAATCCATAGTAATCTAAGATTAAAATATATACAGAGAGAGACTTGAAATATATACAGAGAGGGACTTGAAAAGGATATGAATTGACATTATATATAAGATACTTAACATTTATATAGCAAGTCCAATAAACTGTCATTCATATTATGAAAATTGTAGGGAATTCTAGTTCCTGCATGAGAGGCTTAGTGACCCGGGGCCTTTGAGAGAATGGTTGTAAGTTTAGAATAGAATAAGGTTGACTGACCCCTCATTAGGAGACTCTCAATGCATTTGTAGCAAAGCAAAGCAAATATCAAAAAGGGGCACTTTGAGGCATCAGAGCAAAAGGAAAAGAACACTCCACCCAGTTGGTGTTCTTGCCTCATTTATTGGACACTTGACCTTGGGAATTTAATGGAGCCTTAGTCTGGATCAGATTGTCCTTTCTACTTCTCAGCTCCTCATTTCCTTTGCACAGCTTTAACTTTTGATCTTGGCCTCATTGTCCAAAATCTCTCAATGTCCAAAATTTCAAAACGATTTGCAACAAATACAAAATCCTGCTACTAATTATGTATGTAATTGCTGAGATTTAGTTCTGTGACTTTGAATTCTCTGACATTAATCCTAAAGCTCTCAGTTTGCTCGTTGTCACCACATAGTCTCTTGGACCTTAAGAGGAAAGCTTTAATCCTTGCAGCTTTAAACCAGGGCATTTGAGTCCAGGGGCTTTTGTAGTGCAGCCGGCCTGGAGGCTGTACCACTAGGTGGCGCTAAAGATCCAGCTGTAGAAGGTGAACTGGTGAGAAGCTGCACAAGCGTATTTACCTTGGGGTTGGTCCACAGGCAAGCGCCAGGCTGCTATTTCCTTTATTGTCAGGGGTCTTGAGGATTTCTTGGCTTCAGTTGGTGCAAACAGTCCCTCTGCAATGCTCAGCAGTTTGTAAAAGGAGTCTAGGGTTTGGTAACAGTATCTCTGAGGCCTTATGGCAAGCTCATTACAAACCCAGTCTTTTGGCCTCCTCCCTTTCTTTACCTTCCCAACAGTCCCCGGGTCTAGAAGCCTATCCTGTCTTTCTTCAGTCTTTTATGAAAACATCTATTGCATGCAATTTTGTGTTAGGCATATGGCTAGGAATGGTGCAGTTTGAGAGAGAGAGGACTTCACCTTTTTGTTTGTTTGATTTTTAATAGAATATCAGTAGCAAGCACAGGTAGCATGGAATAGTGATTGCTCAGGTTCTGCACTTCGGGGACCAGGCTGTAGGAAGCTGAGCTGTGCTTCAGGGAGGGAACGGAGGGAAACTCTTGTGGCTCTTATATTCAGATACAGCCCATGACCCATCACTCTGCCATCTACACATCTGTATTTACTTAGGTTTCATCCCCCTAGTCCCCCATGTCAAACCGCCCTTCTTACCTTTTCCTCCCCTTAATGTAGCTCTTGATATTTACTTTAATCTAACTCTAAGGCTGCGTAGTCTTTGGCATTCTTTTTTCAGGTAAAATCTTTTTGAGAATGCATCCACATATTGAAATACTATTCAGCAAGGACAATAAATGAACTAATCAAGCCATTCATGAAAGGCCGTGGAGGAACCTTAAATGTATATTGCTGCATGAAGGAAGCCAGTCTAAAGAGGCAATATAATGTATGATTCCAACCATATGACCTTCCAGAAAAGGTAAGGCTATGAAGATGGTAAAAAAAATATCAGTGGTTGCATGGGGTCCAGGGGAGGGAAGAGGAGTTTGGGCAGTGGGGATACTTCATCTGAGACTGAAATGGTGGATACATGCCATGTTTGTCAAAACCCACAGAATATACAGTACAAAGAAGATCACTCGGTATTATGCAGAGATTTACTTGTTGTGCTCAAAGAAATCAAATGACTTTCCAAGGGCACGAGACTAATAAACAGCAGGTCAAGGACTTCCATCCAGGCCTTCTTATTTCAATGTCCAGAGATCTTTTTTCTACATTCTACATATTGGCAGCCAGAGGAACTGGTACCAGTTCTCTATACTTCCTGGTGACTAGTCATTGTTTCTCCCAAGGTTTCGGATTAGCTCTATTCATTAGAGCTATTCTTCATAAATGATCACTGAAGACTTCACACAAACGCTGAAGTGATTCAATGCAAGAATTTAAGAATTCTGTGTGTAAAACAGCATCTACTTTCTTCTTCCAACTCTACCATCAATTCTTTTTCCCAATGTCTTTGGAATCTTTGCTTTCCCTCCACTTGTTAGGAAAATCCATTTGAGCAAGAATCAAAGCACAGAGATCGGCTGAAAGAGACTACTGGTGGCACTTTCTTAGAATTTAGTGCTGAGGATTTGGAATTGTTCTTTAAAAAAAGATAAAGAGAGAAAGAAAAAGAAAAAAGAGATCTTAGTGGTTTGTGATGGTTAGCTGAGCTTTCTAAGAAAGAGGTCTCAGAAAATCAGCATTGGCTGTCAGAGAGCACAAAAGTCTTCAACAGCGGCCCCTTGTGGCAGTTAGGATCAATTGCAGTAGAAAACTGAGGAGACCCTGATTTCTCTCCTTTTGGGCATGGAGACCTTACTGACTCCTCTTGGGAGTGAATGAAGCACCAGAACTCCTAGGTGAGGTTCGCAAGGGGAGTGAAAGCTTCCAAAAGAGGCATCCTTTTCCCTAATTGTGCAACTGAGCCAAAAAAAAAGAGATGTGGCCATTTCTGCGCCCTGATGTTGTGGAGCATTTCACGACGACTGTCCTAAGGAACATAATCTGGAAGAACACATTTTGGAAAGGACTGAAACAGATGTGGAACATCCACACAATGAAGAAACTTGTGTGAGCAAGTGGACAGGTCAGGAGGGTAAAGCAGAGGTGTGGTCCAAGTTTAAGTATGAAGTATCCCCCGAAAGCTCATGTATGAGACAATGCAAGAATTTTCAGAGGTGAAATGATTGGGTGATGAGAGCCTTAGCCCAACCAGTGCCCAATATGATGATGTGGATTCACTGGGTGCTATCTGTAGGCAGGTAGGTAGAATGTGACTGAAAGAAGCAGGCCGGTGGGTGCATGCCTTTGGAGTTTATATTTTGTCCCTGGTGAGCAGACTGCTCTCCCCTCCCCCTTTCTCTCTCCCTCTGCTCCCCGAGTGCCATGTCCTGAGCTGCTTCTTTCCTCCCCACCCTCCCACCATGAGGTAGACTTAGTTAGAAAAAGTAGGTCACTGTGAGCATGCCTTGCAGGGTTTATTCTGTCTCCAAACCCTTCCTCTCTCTGTATCTGCTTCCTGGCCACCATGAAGTGAGCAGTTCGCTCTACCACATGCCCTCTGCCATGATGTTCTGCTTTATCATGAGGCCACAGCAATGGAACCAAGCAACTCTGGACTGAAACCTCTGAAACTGTGAGCTAAAATAAACCTTTCCTCTTTTAAGTTGTTTTTCTCAGGTATTTTGTCACAATGACAGAAAGCTGACACAGAACTGCAGAGATTATTAGTGAAATGTCTTCAGAAGTTTGAGCTTTTCCTATGATAATTTTCCTATGATAATTAAGCCCATGGTTTTAGGAAGTTATAGCAAAGGTAACTTAGTTCCGCATTTGTCCCCACAATTGTTGGGGAACGAGATGAAGTCCCTGTTTTCATGGACTCTATTGCATTATGAGGAAAGAGACAGTCATTCTAATTGGAGCACTGACTGTATGGAAAAGATGTGCAATGTGCTGCTAATTTTTTACCCGGTCTATCTAGCACACCTGACCTCTAACATTGCTATTTCTCAGAACTTCTCTGGGTACTTGTTATGGGTTGAGTTGTATCCATCAAAAAGATGTGTTGAAAGCCAAACCCCTAGTACCTCAGATTCTGAGTTATTTGGAAATAGGGTCTTTGCAGCTATAATTAGGTAAGCAGAGGTCACATGGAATAGGGTGAGCCTTAAGCAAAGTCATTGGTGTCCTTATAAGAAGGGGGGACAGAGACACAGAAGACACACAGGAAGAGGCTAGCCCATGGAGACAGACATGTGGGAGGAGGACGACACCTTGTCCTGAAGGAGGCAGGAGTTGGAACAATGCACCCACCAGCCAAGAACGACCCAGGATGGCAGGCACGCACCAGGAGCCAGAGGAGGCAGAGGAGGATTCTCTGCTGCAGGTTTCAGAGGGAGCAGGTCCTGCTGGTGTCTTGATTTCCATCTCTCAGAACTGTGAAAGTGTGGATTTCTGCCATTGTCACCACTCAGTTGTGGCCCTTTGTCAGAACAGTCCTAGGAAATGAATGCAGCTGTCACCCTGCTATGCTCTCACCATACTGACCACGTCCACTCCCACAGCTCTAAGAACCAGGTGTTGACTCCTAATGCCCAGGAAACAATACCAAGAATTAATAAATGCACAGCATCGAGTTAAAAAGCTTCTGCACTGAAAAGAAAATAATTAAGAGCACGAAGGGAGAGCCTACAGAATGGGAGAAAGTCTTGGCCAGCGACTCTTTCTACAGAGGACTATTGCAGAATACATAAAGAATTCAAAAAACTCCCCACCAAAACCAAACAAATAACCCAATCAATAAATGAACTAAATAGACACTTCTCAAAAGAAGAAATACAAATGGCCAACAAATATATGGAAAAATGAAGCCCACCATGAAGTGAGCAGTTTGCTCTACCACATGCCCTCCGCCATGATGTTCTGCTTTATCACGAGGCCACAGCAATGGAACCAATTAACATTTAGGAAAATACAAATCAAAACTACACTGAGATTTCATCTCGCCAAGTCAGAATGGCAGTTATCAAGAATACAAACAATAATAAATGCTGGGGGGCATGTGGACAAAAAGGAACACTTTGCACTGTTGGTGGGATTGTAAATTAGTACAGCCACTATGGAAATTAGTATGGTGTTTCCTCAAAAGACTCAGAATGGAACTACCATACGACCCAGAGATAGGACTCCTCAGTATTTATACCAAAGAATTTAAGTCCTCATCCTACAGTGATACATGCACACAGATGTCCATTGCAGCACAATCCACAATAACCAAATTATGGAACCAATCTAGGTGTCCATCAATAGATGACGGGATAAAGAAAATGTGGTCTATATAAACATGGAGTTTTATTCAGCCATAAAGAACAAAGTGATGTTATTTGCAGGAACGTGGATGAAACTTGACAGCCAGACCAAAAAAGGTAAGGATTCTATGTTTTCTCTCATATGTGGAAGTTAAAAAGAAAAAAGGATAAAAAGGGTGGGGTAAATTCCTGAAATTGGAGGGGAGACTAGTAGAAGAAGAGGATCAGGGTGAGTAAGAAGGGGAGGGAAAAGAGAGGTACTAGGAAATGAAATTGAAAAAAATACATTATATGCATGTACACATGTTACAGTGTATCCACTATTTTGTATAATTATAGAGTACCAATTAAACACAATTTTTAAAGAGGAAACAGCTGTGTGCTGAGGCTTTCCCGGTTTATACAGTGAAGCTGTGTGAGGTGAACAGTGGATCAACTGTATCCATTTGGCAAATGAAAGAAAAGTCTTACTTTTTCCATGATTCTACTCCTACGAACCAGACTTTGGCTTCCCTGCAGAAGACACTGTTGGGGAGGAGGGCAGGTGGGAGTAGGAGCCACACACAGGGAGAAGCAGCTAATTCCTGATGTGCAAGCTTCTGAAGATGTGTCACAGAGCTACAAGTGGCCTTCAAGGATGGTTTAAGTGCTTGTGCTCTGGCCCTACCTGCTGGCTCTGTAAGTTCATCCTGGGGCCAGCGTGTCTCACAGCACCTGCAGCCTGCACTAACTAGCCTGCTAACTCCCAGCCTGGGGGACTCACCATCGACACATGTTCTAGGATGGCTAGTGGGCATCTCAAACAGCCTTGTTCAAAAATAAGCTCTGCACCTTCCTTCCTCACCAGATTGCCCTATTTCCCCACTGCCACCATGCTCACCCAAGCCATGACAACTTCCCTCCTGGAATTCACTGGAAATAGCCTCATTGCAATCCCTGATTTCATATTTGCCTCCACACATCTATTCTCCACATAACAGTTTGGGCCTACTATTCTGCTTATTATACTCAAAAATCTTCCCTATGTTCCTAGAATAAGCTCTAAAATCCATAGCGTGGTCACAAGGCACCGTGACATCTCCCCTTGCCCACTCTCCAGGCGCACCTTACGTCACCCCTCCCTCCCTCCCAATGCTCCAATCCTCCTGGCTCCTTTCATCCTTCTCACATGTACCAAACTCTTGCACGCCTAGTCGCCTGCCACAGACAGCTGGAACAGGACCCGTGGAGGTGTTCCCAGAGGTGGCTCCTTCTCAACCTCAGGTCTGCAGCTAAAACTTACCTTCTTCATGAGGCCACCTCTACCTGCCTGCTCTATGGCAGGCTCCTGTCCTCCTCCCTTGGCGCCTGTTCTTTCCTGTGGTACTGATTATAATTTGCAGTTAGCTACTCATTTGTTAGTTTCTTCTTTCTTGTCAACCTCAGAAATCCCCCCATCCTACCTACACTATGAGGTCTTTGGGAACAGGGTTCTTGCCTATCTTGTTCATTTGGTATATATTGATGTTGGGCAATAGGAGGTACTCAAAAATAGTTAAAAAAATAAGTGAATGATATTAAAATCTCATAATTGTGGCAAGTATTGGGAAAGACAAATGAAGCTTGCTCTAAGAACAAATAATACCAAGGCCTGACATAACTTGGGATTAACGCCAGGCTGCTCTGAGGAAGCAATGCTTAGGCTGAGACCTGAAGTACTGAATTCAAGTGGCCAGGCAGAAGGGACAGGGGTGGGTAGGAAGCCTTCAAGTTTCAGAGGGAACCATGTGTGCAAAGGCCCTGAGTTAGAAAGGAGCACCTGAGATTGAGCTGAGAGGGCAAGAAGGAGAAAGATTCAGGAAGAGGCTGGTAAGGCTGGCTCAAGTCCACCCAGGCCAGGCTTTCAAGCTGTGCTCAAGTTTGCACTGATGAGAACCATTTGAGCTCAGGACTAACACAGATTGGTGTAATAAGAACAGGGGAGACTGTTAGATGGGGTTGCAGTGGGGCAGGGTAAGGTGTGGATGATGTGGAACAACCGGATGTCCACAGAAGGCCATGCGAGGAACTTGTTTGAGCTGGGAGATGGGGTGGACATGAACAGGCAGTTCCCAGAGATGTTTAGAAAGATGGGCAAATCTTACTCTTTCTAGCGTGGAAAGCATGTAGACTGGCAGAGGACAGAAATCGCAGTAGAAAGAAAAGAAGCAGATGGGAAGAGAAAGGAGTAGGATCTAGTTTGATGAGACACTCAAAGTACTTAGAAGGAAATTCTGGGAGGAAATCTCTGGCAATTGAGGGAGGAAGAAGATCAGGACTGCCCTGCCTAGTGCTCTTAGTCCCATTATCTCACAAACACCCCATATCCCAGGAGCCCCAACACACACCGGTTCCCCGCTGGAGAAAACCATATTTTGCATTAATAGCTTTGGCTTTCGGTCTATCTTCATGCACTTTTCAGATCTGCTCGGCAGATTACATTCTTGTTTGCCTTTTAATTATTGAATTGCTCTTCATCTGCAGCCTCTGACTAGTAACCTTATTATAACAATTGCCCAAGACTCAGAACTGAACGGTGCACAATAAAAGTCCGCAGTAATGAAAATGCTTAAATTAAATAAAAAACCTCCTAACATGTAGCAGAGTGTGCTGGAATGGATTGTGTGAGTCACCGACGGTATGAATGATTTATTTTAGAAGTCATATCAGCTGAAGAAAATCATATTTTGATCTCAACATTCAATACCAGGCCAGCCCTAATACACTCACTCATCACAGAGCCTCTGAATGAAACAGTCTCATGCAGGGATTATTAATCTATAAATAATATCCTAATGGTCTGCTGGTGTTTATGACTTTTGTTCCCCAAAATGCTTCCTGGTGGCTCTATTAGTAGTTTCCCATTCCTTTCCACTATCCCATACATGTTTGTAACATGTTTGAGTGTGTGTGAGTCTATGTGTATGTTTTATGTTGCGAGTTTAATAATGTGGCCCTACTATGACACCCGGGCAAGAATCTGTGTCTGTTTCCTATACTATTTTTAAAAAGAAGAAAGAAAAAAAAAAACTCATGCAATATTAAAGAAAATTCCAATTTGGTGACTTGAGAATGCAGAATAGTTTTGTGAATAATTAATGAGAGAACTGTATTCTAAATTCTATTCCTCCTTAACACAAGAGCAAATAAATAAGTAAATAAGTAAATAGCATACTACCAAGGAAATCCTGTTTTTCCTTCTATACTCAATACTTCTGATGCCAAATGTGTGGGTTTTCCACACCGAGAAGTTCTGCTACTGTCTACCCAGAGTTAGCACAGATGCCACAGATTAAGGACTCAGTCCTACAAGACTGCCCCAACCCAGATGCCAATCACAAATCACGGGGCCCCAGGGAACCCACATTTCTGTCCAACTTGGCCATAAATTGGGGGTTCTTGCAACCTCTTTCCTCAGGTTTGATAATTTGCTATGATGGTTCACAGAACGTGGGGGAACACTTAGGCCTACGGTTTATTATAAAGAATATTATAAAAAATATACATGGACAGCCAGATGAACAGGCACCTGGGGTGAGGCCTGGAGTGGTCCCATGAACCGAAGCTTGTGTCTCCCTGGAGCTGGGTGCACCATGCTCCCAGCCCATAGATGCAGCCAGCAACCCAGAAACCCCCAGAATCCCATATTTCAAAAATTTTTGTGGCAAGAATTTTCATCAGTTGGGCATGATTAATTATTAACTCCATCTCCAGCCCTACCCCACTGCCTGGAGGATGTTGTTGTGGTTGAAAGTTTCAGGTTTCTCATCCTGGCTTGGCACTTCTGGTGACCAGTGACATCCGGCAGCCCACCAAGAGTTACCTCAGCTGAACCAAAGATGCTCCTAACACTCTGGAAATGACAAGGAATTTAGGAGCTCCTGTGTCAGGAACTAAAGTCAAACATCAGTTATGAGCATAAAAGATGCTCATAGCCCCCCATCACTTAGGAAATCACAAGGGTTTTAGGAGCTCTGATGCAGGAACCTGGAATGAAATATATATATTTATTATCATATTGCAAAATTATGCACTTGGAGAGATTTGATCAGGTACTTTACAAGATACCAAACAGACGAAAGTCATGTGAAAAGGTACTCGTCCTTCCTGGTGATCAGAAGAATGCACATTGAAATAGAAACAAAATATCATACAATGAATGATACTAAGCCCTGAACGAGGGGGTAAAGCAACAGATACCCTGAGACACCCCTAATGGGAGTATAATTGGTGCAACCACCGTAGTAGAGTGTTTGACTATAGTAGAGTGTTAAGCTATAGTTTGGATAAGTGTCCCTGAAAGGCCTCATGTTGAAGGCTCGGTCCCAGCTGTGATGCTGTTAGGAGGAGTGGAGCTTTAGGGGGCAGAGCCTAGTGGAAGGAAGTTAGGTCACTAGTGGGGGCAGGGCGTGCCCTTGAAGGGGATTTTGGGACCTGGGCCTCTCTTCTTTCATTTTCTTTGCTTCCTGGCTGCCATGAGGGAAAGAGACCTCTTTCACATGTGCTCCCACTGTGAGGTACTGTGCCACCACAGGCCCAAAGCAACAGGGTCAGGTGACCTTGGACTCAAACCTCTGAAAACATGGGCTTAAATCAATTTTTCCTCCTTTAAAGTTGATTATCTTAGGTATTTTGTCACAGCAATAGAAAGCTGACAATCTATGAAAGATGAACACATGCACATACACTGATTGATTCTACTTTTAAGAATTTAGTTTCATTAACTTCCTTGCACAGCTGATAACAAATTACCATAAACTTTGTGGCATAAAACAATGCAAATGTATTAGCTTGCAGTTCTACAGTTCGGAAGTGGGAAATGGAAATCGAGGTGTCAGCAAGTCTGTGTTCCTTCTGGAGATACTTGGGAAGAGTCCCTTTCTTTAATCACGTCAATTTCCAGAGGTTGCCCACAGTCCTTGGCTGATGGTCCCAAAGCCATGTGGGGGGTGCGTTCTCACATTACATCACTCTGACTTCCCCTCTGGATCCCTCTTCCACATTAAGAACCCCTGTGATTACACAGAGCCACCTGGACATTCAGGATCATCTTCCTATCTTAAAGTCAATTAAGAGACAAATTTACTTCCATCTGCCACCTTCATTCCCCTTTGTCATGAAAGATAACATATTCATAGTCTTGGGGATTAGGACCTAATCATCTCTGAGGAATCACCATTCTGCCTTCTGTGGTAGCCAATGGAAATTTGTCCATGCATCAAAGGACATTTATAAAGTTATTTAGAATAGGATTCTTTGTTGACCAAAAGGTGAAATAGCTCAAATGTATACTAATGGTAGAATAGACTGTTATCTATTTTATATTGTAGCATAGTCACAAAGCAGAATCCTTTACAACAGGGAAATAAATGAGACACAGCTTCATGCTCTAGCTTGAATGAATCTCACAAACATGATGCTAAGTAAGAAGTTAGATGTGAAAAAGTATCCAGTACTCTGTCCATACACAGCTAGGAAAGCATGAAATGTGGAGATAGAAGTCAAGGTAGTGATACGTGTAGTGGGAGAAACAAGGTGACCATTAGGAAGAGGGTGGGGGTTCTGGGATGCTTCTAGGTCATGTTCTATTTCCTAATCTGGTGGTTACATGGATGCACTTTATGAAAATTCATGAAGCTATACGAGTTTTGCACTTTTCATATCTATGTTATGCTTCAATAGGAGTTTTTTTAACCTGATAAGATTGTAGCACTGTTCTTTTTTATTTGTTCTTTTTAATTATATATGACAGTAGGATATATTTTGACATATCATACACACATGGAGTATGATTTCCCATCTTGTGGTTGTATATGATGTGGAGTTACGGTGGTCATGTATTCATATATAAACATAAGAAAGTTATGTCCAATTCATTCCACAGTCTTTCCCATTTCTACCTCCTTTCCCTCCCACATTCCCTCCTGTCCAATCCTGTGAACCTACTATACTCCTCCCTCCCCCTGGCCTATTGTGAATCCGCATCTGTATATCAGAGACAACATTCAGCCTTTGTTTTGTGAATTGGCTTATTTCTATCAGCACAATAATCTCCAGTTCCATCCATTTACCAGCAAATGCCGTAATCTCATCCTTCTTTATGGCTGAGTAATATTCCATTGTGTATACGTGCCACCTTTTCTTTATCCATTCCTCTATTGAAGGTCTCCTAGGTTGGTTCCATAGCTCAGCAATTGTGAATTGAGCTGCTATGAGCATTGATGTGTCCCCATCACTATAGTATGCTGATTTTTAAGTCCTTTAGATATATGCTGAGAAGTGGGATAACTGGGTCAAATGGTGGTTCCATTTCAAGTTTTCTGAGGAATCTCTATACTTCTTTCCATAGTGGTTATACTAGTTTGCAGTCCCACCAGCAACATATGTGTGTACACTTTTTGCCACATCCTCACCAAAATTTATTGTTACTTCTATTCTTGATCATTGCTCTTCTGACTGGACTGAGATGAAATCTCAGTGTAGTTTTAATTTGCATTTTTCTAATTGGAGTGATGTTGAACCTTTTTTCATGTACTTTTTGACCATTCATATTTAGTCTGTGAAATGTATGTTCAGTTAGTTTGCCCATTTATTGACTGGGTTATTTGTTTTTGTTTGTTTGTTTTTTGGTGTTAAGTGTTTTGAGTTATTTATATATCCTGGAGATTAATGCTCTATCTGAGGTGCAGGTGGCATAGAATTTATTCCATTCTGTAGGCTCTCTTTTTCATGTTCTTGATCATTTCCTTTGCTGTGAAGAAGATTTTTAGTGTGATAAAATCCCATTTATTGATTCTTGATTTTACTTCTTGCACTTTAGGAGTCTTGTTGAGGAATTTGGTTCCTAAGCCTACTTTTTCTTCTCATAGGTCCAGGGTTCACTTAGAGTTCAAGTTTTGTGCAAGGTGAGAGATAGGGGTCTAATTTCATTTCATTACATATAGATTTCCAGTTTTTCCAGCATCATTTGTTGAAGAGGTGATCTTTTCCCCAATGTGGTTTATGGTGCCTTGCTAGTATGAGATAACTGCATATATGTGGGTTTGTCGCTGTGTCTTCTATTTTGTACCATTGGTCCTCATGTCTGTTTTGGTGCCAATGCCATGCTGTTTTTGTTACAATAGCTCTGTAGTATAATTTAAGGTCTGGTATTGTGATGCCTCCTGCTTCACTTTTCTTGCTGAGGATTGCTTGGGCTATTCTGGGCCTCTTATTCTTCCAAATGAATTTCATGACTGCTTTTTCTATTTCTATGATGAACATCATCAGAACTTTAATAGAAATTGCATTAAATCTGTATAGCATTTTTGTACTAGGACCATTTTGACAATATTAATTCTGCCTATCCAAGAACATGGGAGATCTTTCCATCTTCTAAGGTCTTCTTCAATTTCTTTCTTTAGTAGTGCTCTGTAGTTTTCATTGTAGAGGTCTTTTACCTCTTTTGTTAGATTGATTCCCAAATATTTTGTTTTCTTTGTGGCTTTTGTGAATGGGCTAGTTTTTCTAATTTCTCTTTCAGTTGATTCATGACTGATGTGTAGGAACATAATTGATTTATGTGTGTTAATTTTATATCCTGCTACTTGCTGAATTCATTTATGAGTTCTAGAAGTTTTCTGGAGGAGTTTTTTGGGTCTTATAAGTATAGAGTCATGTCATTGGCAGAAAGGGATAGTTTGAGTTCTTCTTTTCCTCTTTGTATCCCTTTGATTTCTTTCTTCTCTCTAATTGCTCTGGCTAGAGTTTCAAGGACTTTGTTGAATAGAAGTGGTGAAAGAGGACATCCCTGTCTTGTTCCAGTTTTTAGAGGGAATACTTTCAACTTTTCCCCATTTAGAATAATGTTGGCCTTGGGTTTAGTGTGGATAGCTTTTATAATGTTGAGGTACGTTCCCATATCCCCAGTTTTTCTAGTGTTTTGAACATGAAGGGGCGCTGTATTCAAAGTTTTTTTCTGCATCTATTGAGATCATCATGTATAGCACTTTTCTTCATTAAATGTCTTTACCTGTTGATCTCACCTTTATAGGGAAAACTCATTGAAGGCAATGGTCATATCTTAATTATCTACGTATCCCCAGAGTAAATGCCAAAAAGGATTCATTTCTTGCAAATACTTACAAGGTCGTCAGGGCTTCATCCAAGATGTGTATCACCCAACTCCAGAGTTGGCCGTTCCTCCTTCCCATGCCTCTACATTGGCAGAGCTAATCATCTCCCTGTCCAGTTTCACAGAAATTGAAGCTGAGAGCCTGAGAGACATATTGCAAAATGAGGAAGCAGTTCACATGGTTGGCCTTAATCTGACACTAATCGTAAGTTCAAGAGTTCTCCAAATCACCTTTAGGTCTGATATCCACTAGAAGAACCCACAGGTGTCACGAAAAGCAGTGATACTCAGAGTTATGATTTATTATAGTGTATTACAGATTAAAACCAGCCAAGGGAGGAGATGTATGGGGCAGAATCCAGGGGAGTTCCACACAGAGATTCCACTTGTCTTTGCCTGGGAATGTGCTGTGTGTTAGCCTCCCCACAATGGTGGCCGCCAACACACCTGGAGTACTGTCATCAGAGAAGTTCAGAGAACCCTAGTGTCCAGGATCTGTACTGGGGCTCCACCTCATGTTCATGTAGCTGGCCTAAGTCTTCAGCTCTTCCAGTGTGTAAATATCATGTGACTCAGCCTCCACCATAAATCACATTGTTCTGGAATGACCCAAAGCCCTCAGGTAAACAAGGTGTCTTTGATTACCTGGGAAGTTTACATTTTGTTTACCTGGGAAGTGAGAATTTCCCAGGAGCTGAGCACAGAGTCATAACCTCTCATTAGGCAACGTTAAATTCTTCACTACACACATTTCTAGGGTCACATCTGATGTCAGAGACACATTTGTAACTGGAAGCTTCTGGAAAGGTGGCTTAACACAATGGGGCTCTAGAATCAAAAAGACTAGGGCCCATTTGTTGGTTCTGTCACTTATCAGCTGTTTGAACTTGGGCAAAGCTGTGTTCTTGTCTGCACATAGAGATAATAATATGGTGCTCATAGAGTTATCATGAGCATTAAAACAATTCAGGGAAAGCACCGAGGTAAGTAAAGGGTAGCTGTTTCCCACAAACGCTTGTCAACTCCTGGATCTTTCTCACTGGGAGCTCCCATGCATTTCTCTAGCCCACATGGTATGACCCAATACTTGATGTCACCACAGGGAGCACCTCCTGGCTGCAGGAAAAGATGTAGCCCTTTTCTCTTTGTTACAATGGTGAGAGATGGTTTGTTCATATAAAAATAAGCAGGAATCTCAGCCAGGCAGCAAGTATGCGCGGGGAACTTGGGAAAGGCAGAATAAGCAGGTTGTACCGTGGGGGAAAGTAGCCAGCCTGGCCTCTTGGAGAATGACCCGATAGTGCTTCAGGGTTCGTGGAAAATGGAGGCTTATATCATCTGACTGCCTCCTCAGCAGCAGGACTTCACGTTCTGTTGCTCTGCTGCGGACCTGGTTCAGCTGCACTGCACGTTACCACCCGCTGTATCTTCAGATCAACTGGTGAAGACGGGGAGAGGGTCATTGGCTGGATTCAGTCATTGGCACCTGTGTTGGGCTTCACTCTCCAAGCCTGGGGATTGGATGTGCTGGGGTCAGGGGCCTGCTTGTGGGCCACTCCGCTGCAGCTGGGGAAACAGCATCCACACGGTATCAGGGAGGGAATGTAGGATGAGGCAGCTTCTCAGAGGGCCAGGGCATCCTGCTTCCTGGTGCTCACAGCCTCATTCAACCCCTTCCCTTAAGGGGATTTGCTCCAAGAAAGGCTTGCGCCATAGGGTTGAAAGGTCTGCAGCCTCTGGTTTGCACGTGTGAGGGTGAAGGGCTCAACTGAAGTCTTGGCAGAAGGAAATCTCCTCCTGACTTGCAGGTGTGGAGTCTGGATTTGCTTCAGAAAATTTCTTCAGGCAAAAGCGGTGGCATATCACTTCCAAGACCAGGTTGTGAAATGACCCCCGTTTCCCTCTTGAGCGTTCTCCTCTGTTCTTTTTCTGATCACTCTTTCTAAGGATCCAGCTGTCATCATGAGGCAGTCCACATGTGTGAGTGAAGCAGATTTTCTGAGGCCTGATAATGCCCCCCAGGTGAGCTCTGAGGCCTGTCTTCCCCTGCTGAGCCTCCCATGAGACTGCAGCCCTGGCAGACACCTGTCCTGCTGCCTGGGAGAGACCTGAGCCCAAAGCACAACCAAACCTTTCCCGACCCTCAGCAACTGAGGTAAGAAATGTTTCCTATTTGAATGTTTTCTATTTCTATGGCAAAGTTTGGGGGTAACGTGTGACGTAGTCATAGATCACTAATACAGGAACCACCTTAATCTGTTGCCCACAGCAGAGATCTGGGGGAATCAGTTACTGGGCAGTTCCTACGTCATGTGAAGCAGTGCCCTCTACAGAGGACAAGGGACAGGTTATTGTTCATTCACACGTGTGGTTAAAGAGCAGCAGCACCTTCATTGTACAACAGGTCCAGGTGACAGTGAGCCTGAAGAGTCGTGTCTAGACACCCCTTAGCAAACAGCAGGTTCTAGAAACGAGGCTCACATTGGCTGAGACCCCTGCAGACTCCACACCTGCAAGTCAGGAGGAGATTTCCTTCTGCCAAGACTTCAGTTGAGCCCTTCACCCTCGCAAACCAGAGGCTGCCAGACCTTTCAACCCTATGGCACAAGCCTTTCTTGGAGCAGTTGTTCCAAAGATTGCCTCCCGAGGGCTGGAAGCAAGTGAGTTCTGGGAAGCCACGGCTCCTTTCACCCAGCTCCAAGTCTGGTCCACTAAGTCAGACACCAGGTATCTGCCACTGTTGTGTCCTGCCTGCTGTGCCCCCTATAACCCAGCATGGAGGAGGGTATAACCTCCTGACACCTTCACGCCAGGCCAACGGTTATGTGCCATTGAATCTGGCCACATGCTTTCATGAAGATGTTTCCAAATCCATAACACAGACTGGAGCCCCTCCACCAGCTAGCTAGCATTTTAAAGGCAGGAATTTGGTCTCAAGTACCCATATCTTCTATAGCATTGCAGACAGACGCAGGTGGTTACATGATTCTTGAACTCTTATGAAGAACCACACAGATACACACATGCAGAGATAGGCTTATTGCTATAGTTCACTCAGATATGCCAAGAAAATGTAGCTTTTTAAAAAGTCTCCTATAACTGATCTCTTTATCATCAGCCCCCATTGGGTTACTATGAAGAGGGGAAAAAATGAGAACTTGCTCAGTGTATGTTTTCACAGCTTATTCTGATTTAAATTCTCTTTTTCATATATCACTCGGCCTCTCTGTGGTTTAAAGTTCCGTGTTCCTATAGCTTCCACATCTGGTTCCCTTCAAGGATGGTGCAGAGGACGGTGGAGGAGTCGCTCAGGGCCTGATGGTGGCAGAGATGGGGAGACCAGAACCTCCCTGCAGACACTTCACTCGACAAATATTAACCAGGCCCCAAATATGTACCAGTGGGTTCTCCAGGTGCTGGATTACAGCAGTGAGCAAAGCAAAGTCCTTGTCCTCTGGCCTATGGACCTTACATCTTGGTGCCTGTGAGACAGATAATAGCCTAATAATATATATGTCAGGGTAAGATAAGTGACATGGGGGTGCAGAGGCAGGTTCAGAGGATTGGGGAGTGCAGGGGGGCAGTTGTTATTCATGTAGGGTGGTTGGGGAGGGCCCATTAATAAGAAGACATTTGAAGCTAAGTCCTGAAGAAAGTAAGGGACTGGATCTGAAGGCCTTCCAGGTATGGAGAAGGGCAAGGGTAAAGATAAGAGTGTGCATGATGTTAGAGGAAGAGACAGAAGTCCTGGATGGTTGGACTTGGGGGGTGAGGGCACCAGGATCACAGCAGGCCCAGTGGACCAGGGTGAGGAGCTTCATTTATTCTTTGAATAAGACGAGAATCCACTGGAGGATGTTGATCAGTGGATGTTGAGCAGCTCCTGTTTCGACAGTCTCACAGGCTGCCGTATGGAGAAGAGTCAGTAGGGAGCAGGAGCCGAAGAGGAGAGGTGTCTGAGGAAGATCCCGGTGAGAGAGGATGGCGACTGGGATCAGGACAGCAGAACCAGCAGAGGAGCAGTAAGAATTCCCAATGGTGTGAGCGAAAAAAGAAACCAAGCCTATTCCATGGCTTTTGGTTGAGCAGCTGGGAGATTGGTGTTCCCATATGGAAAAAGGGAAGATGGAGGAGGGGATGAGGGCAGTGAGCCTTGTTTTGGATTCATTGATTTTGTTAAGTAGAAATGTTAAAGAAGGAGCTGCCTCTAATAGCCTGGAGTTCAAGGAGGAGCTGGGCTGGAGACGAGCACGTGAGACTTGTCAGTGGAGGGGCCGTGGGAAGCCACAGCACCGGCTGGCACCCTGGGGAAGAAGTGCAGAAAGCAACTCCAGAGTTTAGAAACAAGAGGAATCGGCAGAGGCACATGAGAAGGAGGCAAGTCCCAGCCCCTTGCCCTGGTCTTAAAGTCTCCGCCCCCGAAGCCCCTTTCCCTTCTCTAAGCCCCCGTCAGCCCCCAGCCCTCCCAGCATCCTCTCTGGGCCAGGTAAGAAGGTCTGAATTGTCCACTCTTGCTGAGCTGATCATGGAGGGCTACAAGTGCTGCCTCAGGACCTTCACCCAGCCCCTTCCTCGTCCTTGTGACTGTCTTCTTGTTACCTGGACAGGTGGGACTTTAGCTGGGGGCTGAGTCTCCTCCAAGGCATGACCAAGGACATGCACCACAGTCCACCCTTCACCTTACCATCTGGAGGTCCCCTGTATCTTCCTCCTCCTCCTCCTCCACACACACACCACACACACACACACACACACACACACACACACACACAGTTAAACAATCTACCCTAGGAAAGAATAAGAATCTGTGGTCTTTCATCCTAACTCTGTCTCTCCTTTATTTTCCTTTATATTAGCAACATTTATTGTGGAAAAGATTAAAAACAGCACTACTTACAATAGCATCCACATATAGTGACAAACTGAACAAGAAAACTGTGCAAACCTAAGAAGATCTAAATGAACAGAGACATATGACATTAAGGTATGGATGCACATGGAATATTCTCTGTCTCCTTAGTCTTCATACCCTTCTTTCTAGCATCTCCAACTCCTGGAGACAGGTCATCTTCTGACATCAAACCTGGTTTTATAAAACTCATCCACCTAGCCAACCAGGAAGGGCTTTCGATCAGTTAGAGGAGGAGAGTCCTCCCCTCTTCCCTTTAAGCACTCAAGACAGAGCTCCTGGGTAAGTAGTAGAGGAAGTGTGACCGACACCCAAAGGCAATTGGTTGCTTCTTACTCCTATAAGGCTCCTGCCTTATGATTCTCTTCTCAACTCAACCATCCATATTCATAACAATTTACCCTTTTGCTTTTTTTTTTTTTTAACTCTCTCTACACACCAAAAATAGAGGGTGGGTAGTAAAGAGGGGAACTGTGAATGGAAACTCTATGGGCAAGTGGTCGGGTAAGTGGGGCAGAGACAGTGAAGGCTTCAGAGAGTAGACAGCCAGAGGGGAGGTGAGAGTCAGCAGCTGGAGAGTGCTGGGAATGCAGGGCAGGGTAGAGGATTCCTCCAGGGTCTTCTCCAGGCTGAGAATGGGCTGAAGAGCGAGAGGGGCGCATTTTTAAGATGCAGGTTGCCCCCCGGAGTCAGGTTCTGAGAGCACCGGAGAGCTCAGTTCTGTGGCTCAGGGAGCCACAGAACTCAGGGAGCTGCTGCTGAGCCCAGCGAGATTGAGCACATTGATTTTTTTCTCCCTTTATTTTTTCCTGGGCACTGTGGTTTGTGATTGAGTGGGGAGGTTGGGGGAGACAGCAAGGCTTTTAAAGGTGCCAATATCCTGGCACAGAATAAGGAATAGTGGCGGCTAGAAGAGCCTAGACGCCCCATTCCACCCTCCCAAGCCTCATCTTTCTTCTCCTCTGTCTTCTTCCTTGGATGACCTGCCTGTCCGCGAGCGGGTCAACAGCTGTGGTGAAGCACAGAGCAGGGGCGCGGGGACTGGCACAGCAGTCAGGAGGCTGACAGGAGACCTCGAGCACACAGCTATGCAGCTCCTGGCTCCTTCCTTCCTGCTTCCACTCTTGCATCCTTCAAATATTCACGGGTTATTTATTATGCACCAAACACTAGGCATACAGCTGTGTCAGACAGACACGGTCCTTCCCGCAAGGAGCTTACCCTCTGCCATAAATGAATGGCAAGAATAGATAGGTGATTCCACGTCACAGGAAGTGCCACTAGAGAAGACAAGAGCACCGCACGGGAGAGAACCACCAGGACAGAGGCTGCCCACTTTAGACGATGGTCAGGGAAGGGAATAGTGAAGCTGGGGCCTGAAGGATGACCTACAATGACAGCCGGATCCGGATCACAACCCTCAGAGATGGTGGTGTGCCAAGGAAAGCAAGATGAATGAGGAAAAGGGCCTAGGCCGACTCCTCAAACCTGACAGAAGAAGGAAGGTTAGGAGCTACTCCCCACATTTTTGTTATGCTTATTCATTAGCATCAACCTGCAAGTTTGCACCTATCAAAGTAAGTCCAATGCCTGAATGCATCCTGCCCTGGGCACGTGCACATTAAGACCCTTGGTGGTATGGGTCTGCTGTTTTTTATTTTTTTTAAAATAGAACTTTGAGGTTAAAAGACCATGTGCATAATGCTATGTTTAGAATGTCAAGTGCTTCTTATAAGCCGTATGGAGATCTTCAGAAAACTTGGAATGGAACCACCATTTGACCCAGCTATCCCATTCCTCAGCATATACCCAAAGGACTTAAAATCAGCATACTATACTGATGCAGCCACATCAATGTTTATAGCATCTCAATTCACGATAGCTAAGCTATGGAACCAACCTAGGTGCCCTTCAACAGATGAATGGATAAAGAAAATGTGGTGTATATATATATATATATACCCAATGGAATATACTCAGCTATAAAAAAATAATGAAACTATGGCATTTGCAGATAAATAGATAGAACTGGAAAATATCATGCTAAGTGAAATAAGCCAATCTCAAGAAAACCAAAGGACAAATGTTCTCTCTGATATGTGGATGCTAACACACAATAAGGGGGTGGGGGAGGGAAGAATAGAAGTAGCTTGGCACAGAAGTAGCAGCCTGGTGGTAAGAGGTAGTGGGCGCTGGACACGTGTTCAAGACAAAGCATACAGAATTCACTAACAAATTAGATATTGGACATGAAAGAGAGTCAAGATGAACTTGATGGTTTCTGGCCTGATATATTGAAAGAATAGATGTTTATTAGGATGGGATAGGTTTAGGGAGGGGCAGATTGGGATCTGGGGATATGGAATGTCCCTGTTGAATTAAATAAGCAGGAGATCATTGGCCAAGGCTGTTTTCAAACTGAGTCCCTGTGAAACAAACTGCAACCTAACTTAGTATAGAAACAAACTGGAAACTCACTTTAAGAGGATGTAATGTTTTCTTGGTAACAGACAGCTAACTCCCAGCCAATCACAAGCAGCTGAACTTGAGTCAATCACAGGCAGCCAACTAATCAGACCATGTCCAAATATGGCCAACACCTAACTGCAACCTAACAAGATATTGCTGTACTTATATTTTTCTCTCCCTACTTACCGTGCACCCTGAGGGCGAAGCTCTCTGGTTCTGAATGTTGCCCAACTCAGGAATCATTCCTTGCTCAGATAAACTCTGTTAGATTTAACAGATTTTTTTGACAAGTTAGATTTAACAGATTTTTTTGACAAGTTAGATTTAACTTGTCAAAAAATAACTTCAATGCTTATAGATCTACAGCAGGAGACATTAATGAGACAAGGGGACTGTGTGTCTGGCACTTGGCAATGCCTCCCTGACTCCCAATATTGGCCAAGTCCTTGCTAGCCAGCCCAGAGTCCTTTCTATCTTGGCCTGGTGCGCCATGAGGCCTTCAGATCCGGGCACTTCCGTCCTCATTCCACACTTCCTCTGGGTTGTCAGGCTCTCCTTCTCTCTGCTTCCAAAGAAAAGATGAACAGGTGATTGGGGAGCCCCCAAGCTTGAAGCATGGCCATTTTAATGCCTCTACTCACTTACCTCCATCAACTCCTTTCCAATACTCCCTCAACAAAGGCAGAAATGTGTGCCTATGCTGCATTTCAGTCAAGGACATAAACCCTCAGGTCTTTGTTCCATTTCCTGCCCACTAAACAAGCTCTCTCTCCCAGGACAAGCCTCCTTGCATACCTTGGTTCAGGGAACAATAGAAACAAATTGTTTTTCCCCTAAAAAGATGTGCTAATGTGAACTTATGAAATAAAACATCTTTATAATTCAGGGTCTTCACACAATAAAAGCTTATTTCACAGTCCAACGTAGTGAGGTCTCTCTCCTGGTGGCTCTCTTCCAGGTGGTGACTCCAGGATCCCAGACCCTCCCCGTGTATGTCTCCCCCACTGCACTTGGACATTGTATGGCTATATCTGGAAGGGGCATAAGTCACTTCTGCCCACATTCCTTTAGCGAGAACTCAATCACATTGTTCTAACTGCAGCTGAGGTTGGGGAGGATAGTGTCCCCATGTGTCCAGGCAGAAGGGTTAGTGAGGGTTAGTGAGCATCTGGCTCATCTCTGCTGCAAACAGTAAATGAATACATTGGCATTCTGGATTTGTCTTCCATTCTCCCGTGTCTATTATAGTGTGACTCTACTATGTGTGACGGCTCCTGGTGAACCAAAAAGATAATGTTTCTGAATCTGCAAAGCTGAACACAAAATCATGCTGACCCCAAAGGACAGTCAGCCCCTTCTGTAGGAAGGCCCCCACATGGGGTGTATTTCAATGATAAAGTGCCTTTTAGATCCTCAAAGCTGGGTTCAACCTGAGAGATTGCCTACTCTGGTGATTTCCTAAGGAGAGAGGAGGACTCAGACAGCCATTGAGGGGAAACTCACGCTGTTCTCATCTGTCGCATCCCAGGCAGGTCGACCAGACAATGGCTCCAAGCCCAGCTGGCCATCAGGATCCCATGGGCGGAGCTGGAACATCTCTGGCTTCTGTATCCTTCCCTTCTCTACTGGAGCTCTCTGTGATGTTAATTTCTTCCAACTCTTTGTCCACTTGATCTTGTGAAGCTTCGTCTGTGCTCCCTACCACACCTTCTTCCTCTTCACTTAATTTCTCAAGATTCTCTGCCCACCGATATGAGTCCCATGCAAGTGCCACAGAGTAGCCTGGACATCTTCATCACTTCCTCTTTACTGTGCACCTTCACATTCTCATTCTTGCCATCCCTAAAGAGACCACCAGCCAGGTAAGTTCTCCCACTATCTCTGTGTATCCAGGTGACACACAGAGAGAGGGTGACTGTATACATTCATCATCAGATGCCAGCTACCACTCTTCCTATGGTCCACTCTGAACCCCTGAGTGTACAAAATGATGTGACAGACACAGTACCTTCTCCTAGGGACAGCTGGACCACATTTAGAGTAATTTATGAACTTAAGAAACCGGCATTGCTGGGGTTACCTCATCACTCACCTCATCCTACAAAAGAGGAAGCCTTCAAGAACTGAGGAGAAGCCCATTTTTTGGGCAGAGTTTTCATGCCTTGTGCTCTCTCTAGTCAGCAGGGTTGGCTAGGGGTCCCTCAGAGAGCCTGATATTTCTCTTGGGGAGTAGCTAATGCACATCTGAGCCAACCTGCACCATAGGCAAAAGACTTGAGGTGCCAGAACAGAGAGACACAGAGACAGAGAGAGAGCACCGTCTCAGAGCAGTGTGCACTGGCCTGAATAGCTGTCCAGTGACAATGTTTCCTGGTGGACCAAACTGTGAAATGGAGAGGAGGTGACCTGGGTCCTCTTCAAAGGGACCTGGCCCATGAGCACTGGCTGGTGGGGATGAATGAACCCAGCAGAAGGCTGAACCCTGAATTTGAGAACTTGAGTGTTGGAGGCTTCGGCAGCCATTGGGAGGAGCCATTGCTTGAGTCATTGAGATAACACTGGAAGGTTCTAGTGGAGAATCTCAGAGAAACCACAGAAGCAAACCTTGAGGGAAGAGTCCACTGGAAAATTTGCCAAGACCAGAGGCCACTAATATCACAGCAGCAAGAATCTGCACCTTTCCCTTAACTCCTCCCACCACCCTCACCAGAGACAGAGATTGCAGCCAGCAGTGATGCAGAAAGACACAAACAGCCACCCCGCCTTTGCCCTGTACAGCAGGTTGTGCAGAGCTGGGGGCAAAGGGACAGCAAAGCTCTAGGTGGCATAATTAATATATGAGGCTGGACATATGAACCATAAAAAGAAATATGCTCTTGTGATTAAAAAGACCAGAAAAATATTAAGACCTACCCAGAATTTGCTGGCCCTAGGGCAAATTCTGCTCTGCCTACAGAGCAGGTTCAAAGGGATACTAAGGAGTTGAGTCCCTCTCATTCAATATAATGAGTACACATATATATGCCTAGACAATGAAGAGCAGTTGACCAGATAAGGGTATATGAAAACGATAATCAGGGGCTGGGGGTGTGGCTCAGCGGTAGAGCACTCGCCTAGCATGTGCGAGGTCCTGGGTTCGATCCTCAGCACCACATAAAAATAAATAAGTAAAGATACTGTGTCCAACTAAAAAAACAAATATTAAAAAAAAAACAATAATTGGCCTCCAGTTACACTTATCAGGAAGGATGTTGGCTTTATATTCTAACTTGGTCATTCCCCCTGCAGATTCTTATGACCAGAGGTTGGACTTACCTACTTAGTAATGGTGGATGCCTTTTTTCTTCCAGGTTCTGGCTTGCCATTAAGTACCTGCCACCCATGAAAAAAGAGGTAACTTGGCCATAGGTTTATAACCCCAACCACTAAGCTTTCTATGGAGTACTGAATAGTATGCATTTCTGCACAAATATACTTTTTGTATACAAATTAAAACCCCCATTAAAACCACCTAGGCATGGATTAGTACTAACTAAACATTAAATTATTATTTTAAGTCATAAATCCTCCATTTCCACAAAGAAAAAAGAATATCAAGATGTTTCCTCTTTATTTCAGATGTTCACATGTACATAAGAATCATCTTAGGACCTTAGGTTCTGAGGCTTTGTGTTTAGAGATGCCAGCTGAATAGTCGTGGGGCAGGACTCAAGAACACGTCTTTTAATAAACTCTGCAAGTAACTGCTGTCTTTCACAATTTTAAAAAAAGATAGTTTTAATTATTGATCATCCCAGTGTTCACTCTAACCCTTTGTTTCCCCCTCGACTTGAATGGAACTGTTTACCATGAATTTTAAAATCTAAATCCTAACACTTTGAGGGGCCTTTCTCTTTAGCAACTTTACCAGATGCTGAGCCTACCAACACTTCTCTCATTTGGGAAACTAACACTTTGCTTCTAATCACCTGCTTTTATTAGAATACACATTTGCCCTTTTAGTGGCTTCTTTTCCTCAGACACAGGAACAAAGAAAAGGACCAGTAAAACTGTAGCTTCTCAGTGGCTTCCCCACCAGAAGCATTGTGCCAATCAATAGCAAACGCTGAGTTTTATTCACTAAACACTTTCCAAAGCAAAATCACACACGGGGGATTAGATACAAGTCTGCTTCCAAAGCAGCTGCTAGAAGAGCTTGGGTTTAAAAATCTAAGTCATCCCAGTCCATTTAATTGGAATTTAACAAGATTTTTAAGCAGATAAGGTAATTTCTTCACACACTCAGAGATCATCAGAAACAGATGCGACTGGAATAGTAAAAATCGAGAGGGAGAAAATCCTTGCAGTTCAAAGCTTTAATCGGAGGCTCTCGCCAATGACCTTTAAGGATCTGTTCGTCTAAGATTCTGCCATTTGTTTTCCACTGTTACATTTCTTCTTGGCTTTGGCCCATCATTCCAGCCTGTTGTGAACATTTGGATTCTTGGTTTTGTCTTCTATCATTTTAACTATTCTCTCAACTTTGATTCATTCTCCAATTTGATTCATAGACCTTTGAAGAGGTTCTTTCAAGCGGGTGATAAAAATTCAGTCCAGGACAGATCCTTAACTTTACTGCAGGGAAATTAGATCCATCCTACAAGCAGCAAAGACTACCCTGCTGGCTCATGGACCATAATATACAACTCTAACTGCACAGAAAGAGAGTGCAGAACAGCAGTAAATATATTCCCTATAGTCAGAGATACATAGAACATGTGAGTTAGGGTCAACATGGGGCAGGGGGTGGTAGAAAGGGAGCCACATGGGGTTGGAAGAAGAGCCTGTGAAGGACCACAGGACACTCATGATAATCAGGAACAATTAAATTAAGCTGCCTTTATGTAACATTGGCCATATGTCCATCAGTGTTTCATCACTGTGCATGCATTATCTCATTAAGCCTACAACTCCTTCAGGAAGGAACTAGTGGCTATAGCATGGGCTCTGGGGCCAAAGAACTTGGATTTGAATCTTTTTTTGGCAGGTGGTACTGGGGATTTAACTCAGGGGCACTCGACCACTGAGCCACATCCCCAGCCCTATTTTGTATTTTATTTAGAGACAGGGTCTCACTGAGTTGCTTAGTGCCTCACTTTTGCTGAGGCTCGCTTTGAAGACGCAATCCTCCTGTCTCAGCCTCCTGAGCCCCTGGGATTATAGGTGTGCACCACCGTGCCTGGCTTTGATTTGAATCTTGACTCTAGAGCTTACTAAGTGTGGCTTTGGAAAAGTTACTTAGCTGCTTGAAGATTCTAATTTTAAAATGACAATGGTAATGAACCACTTGTGGGCTTGCACAATTAGGTAGTGAACTTCAGCTGCTGTGACAGATAAGCCCTTGGATCTTAGTGGCTTAATAAAATGAAGGTTTATCTCTCACACACAGCAGTCTAAGTGGGCGTTTGATGGGCAGCCTTCTAGGTGAAAACTTAGCGACCCATGTTGCTTCTATTTGAGAAATCTGCTAACTGCTAAGTAGAGATCATTTGGGGATGAATGGGGTAGAGGGTAAGGGGAGAGTTTCTGAACCAGACCTAAAGATAACACACTTTCTAGAGTCCCTGGCTCTAGCCACAGGATTACTCCAACTGCATGGCAAAATGGGAAGTGGAGTCTGTCCGTATGTCCAGGAAGAAGAAATTATTTTGGTAACTTGTATAATTGTTGGGAGATTGAACATAAATTTTCTAAAGCAGAACCACGCACACAGTAAGTGCTCAGTAAACCGTGCTGATGGTTGTCTCTGTTGCGCTAGCCTTGCTGAATTCCTGGCGTCTCCCAGCTGCCTGTGCCCAGCTATCTCAACCTTTCTCACCTGTGTTCCCTCAGGCTCTGACTGTCCTGGAGTCTGACACCAGAGTGATGCTCTGTAATTACTGGGATACTTCAGGCATTGCGGCTGGCTCTGTTCTGTGGACGCCATCACCAGCATCTTCTCTAAACCTTAGATCATAACACCAATGGATGCGGGAGGGGGAAAGACAGGAGAGTGTTTTAAGGCGGTGCTGTGACCAAAAGACCTGACGACAATTTTACAGGGGGAAACGTTTATTTTGGGGGCCCACAGTTTCAGAGGTCTCAGTCCCTAGATGGCCAATCCATGGCTCTAGGCCTGAGGTGAGGCAGAACATCATGGGAGAAGGGCCTCAGGAGGAAAGCAGCTCAGGACCTGGCACCAAAAGCAGAGGGCGAGCTCCCCTCACCCCAGACAAAATACATACCCCAAAGGCACACCCAGAGGAGCCCACCTCCTCCATCTGTACCCTACCTGCCTACAGTACCACCCCGTTAATTCATAGGTGTGGGTTAATGTACTGATCAGGTTAAGGCCTCATAACCCAATCCTTTCACCTCTCAACTTTCTTGAATTGTCTCTCACATGAGCTCTTGGGGGACCTTATATCTAATCCATCACAGAGAGCTGTGTGGTCTGGGCTGCTCCCAGAGAATCCAGCAGTCTTTGCATAGCTAAGCCCCCTACCACTCAGCATTCCCAATATGTCACTTCATTAAAGCTAAGGAGGTCTTCACAAAAACCCTTTGCTTGGAAGTGTATGATTTAAAGTTTTGCTGTTTATGCAGTAGATATAATAAACTTGAAAAAGTCAGTCTTGCTTTTGTTAGCATCACATAATAGGATCACACAGATCAGCACTTGAATTCCAGCTCCATATCTTCACTAGCCTTAGTATTGAGGATGAATTACATAATCACTTCAAACCTTGGTATCTTCACCTGGTCAGTGAGGATAACAGCCTCATCACGGAGCGGTTTTGCATGTCACCTGGAAATAGTAAACTCAACAAATGGTAGTTGTTTTTGTTATAATGATGATCTCACACACACACACACACTTCCTTCTCTGTAATGTTGAGGGAGGCACATGTGCTCACCCCCTCCCCCGGCCCCTGTATCAGTCAGCTTTTCATCACTGTGACAAAGTAACTGAAGATCTAGGAGATTCTGACTGCTAGTAGTTTTCTGTTGACCACAGGACTTCTGATAGAGCTTGAGCTGATGAACCATTCTAGAAGAGCCATGGCAAGGGAGCCATCCCCACCTTCAGGAAGAGAGGTCACTTCAGCATAGACGGATGGAGCAAGAACCTTCTACATGCAAATTCTCATCCTGAAGCTCTGGCCAACACAACAGCTGGGGACCCTCCTCCTGCCTCCGAAGCAACAGAATAGATGCTTCAGAGATGACTGTACGAGTTATCTTTCATTCTGTCTCCTCCTATTTTTAACATGGATCAAAGGCATACACACTTATCTCACTGAGATCAGTTCAGTTATTTATTTTCAAGCCTGCCTCTTCTCAATGTAATAGAATTTCCAGTTGAGCTTATGCCCACAACCCTAAGGTCTCACATCCATACTGCCCTTGGCAAGAATCCTTGGAGAGCAGCTTGGGACATACCTAGTGGTAAGCCACCTGCTCTGGCTTGGGGGTGGATCTATTCTAGTCAGAGGTTTTGTGATCTGGACAAAGGAATTGAGCGTGTGCCTGTCAAATTGTCAGGGAATACTAAATTTGGCGGGCCAGTTGAATTCTAGCAGAAAAATCATACAAAATAAGGTTTAGCAATTGGAGAAAATTGGCCCATAAGAAAAACAATTGGATGAAATTCAGTAGGAAGTACACAGCTATAGAATTCTAACTCGAGGAGTACAACTAGCTATGTGACCTTGTAGAATGGGACCAGTCCTCAGATAGAAAATTCAGGGGTATACCACACCAAAATCTTCTGCAATCAAAGGGTCTTTGAGAAGAACTCCCCCCACCCTGACCATTTTATATGCATTAGAAACAAAATATTTCCCCCAACATTAAAAAGGTTATGATTCTAAAAGTTCACTTTCTCTGAGTTTTCCATTGCCCCAATCAGAATTACTTGCCCCCACCCCTCTAGCCCCAGGGGATCCTGTCCATCATCACAGCGTGTGCTTCATTATATACCTTATCTTGTTTATCTGCCTGAGTCCTCTTTGGGTTTGCCAGTACCTTGCCAATAAGACCTTATCTTGTGTTTCTCTGAATTTTCAGAGTGATTACAGTGCTTGACACATAACTGATGGTCAGTAAATCTTGGCTGGTAATAATAAAAATAACTCCCACATTTTTCATGCGTACTCATCACTGGTATCTGTGGAGGATTTGTTCCATGTCCCTTTGTGGTTATGAAAATCCACAGACATGCAAATACCTTACACAAAATGGTATAGAATTTTCACATAACCTACAAAAATCTTCCTGAAAACTTAAGTCATGCTAGATTACTTCCAATATGTAATACAATGTACATAGTCCATGTATAGTTGTTATATTATTATTTAAGGAATAATGACAAGAAAAAGTCTTTACATGTTCAAAACAGATGCAATCATTATAGACCTAATGTTATGGTTTAGATATGAAGTGTCCCCAAAACTCCAGGGCTAATGTGGGAATATTTAGAGGTAAATGGTTGGATTACGAGAACTTTAACCTAATCAGTTCAGCTTGGTTTGAATGGACTAGGTCGGTAATACGAGCAGGCAGGTGACTGTGGTTTGAGGAGGTGGGTCACTGGGGGGTGTGGCCTGGAAGGGCTCATCTTCCCTATAGCCCTTTTCCCAATCTCTCTCTCTCTCCCCCCCCCCTCCCTCCCTCCCTCCTTCCTGACCACCATGAACAGAGCATCTTTCCTCCACCATATTCTTCCACCATGATGTGCTGCCTCATCTTGGGCCCAGAGCAATGGAGTTGAACAACCATAGACTGAACCTCTGAAACCATGAGCCAAAATAAAATTTTTCTCCTCTAAGTTGGTCTTGTCAGGTATTTTGGTCACAGGGACAAAAAGATGACTAACCTACCCAACTACATTTTCTATCTATGGTTGATTGAATCAGTGGATGCAGAATTTGTGAGTGTGGAGGGCCAACTGTATTATGGTCACCATCTTTTCCTACTTCAGATACTCTTTGCTCTACACAGCCTAGTTCAGCAACCCTCTTAATATTATAAAGGGCAGAAAATGAACACAGTTCTCCAGGCCTTGGGCCAGCACAAAATATAGGGATATATATTTGGTGCCCGGATGCCTTACTACCTGGAGAAACACAAGATTGCATTGGCTGTTTTAAAGCCACATCCCAGCAAGTTTGTGGTCAGCTGAAATGCTAAGATGATTTCATGCGGATTTCTGCCAAGCTGCAGCTCTCCCATTCTGCACATGTGCAATTGATCTTGAACTCAAAATGTTGGACTTTGTATCTTTTTAAGTCCAGTTTGAAAAAAAAAATCACTTGGAATTTGATGCTGTCTGTGATCACATTTATAATCCTTCCTAGCCTCAGGTCACAGGCAAAATTGATATCCGTATAGAATTTGTTTTTATCCCACCCTTCAACAATGATGTTAAAGGGATTCAGACTAGGATGAAGCTCTAGTAGTAACCACCTCATTCCACATTGACCTGGACCTACTCAAATAAATTACACGTACCAGTTGCAAGCTGAAAATGCACCCGAAGCACTATCTGACACCCATTATTTCCCATCCTATAGATGACGTTTAAAAAATATTTTCTAAAGAACATAGATAACAGTTTATGGTAGCCCCAAAAACTTGCCAGCCAAGTAATCTATTAAAATATAAATAGAACAAGGCTTATGGTACAATTCCTTAACATGTACATACTAACCCTGCTGGCAACAACATTTCTTTCCAAAGCCTCACAATGACCCTCCTGGCCCCTGCCTCTTAAATCAGTCACCTGTCACTCAACAATGGGAATCCATTCTGATAAATTCGTTCTTTGGGAATTTTGTAGTTGTGCAAACATCAGAGTACACTTACACATGCCTACACAATATAGGCCATATAAGCAGGCTATATGGTGTAGCCTATGGCTCCTAGGCTAAAGAACAATAGGGTTACTGAATTTATTCTAGAGGCAACTGTAGCACAAAGGTAAATTTTTAGGTTTGTGTACCTAAACACCGAGAAATCAGTAAAAATACCAGATGATAGAAATTTTCCCACTGTTTTATAATTTGATGGGACCAGGATTGTATATGAGGTCCATCATTGACCAAAACGTTGTTTACAATGCATTGACTGTAAATCTAACTTACACCACGCTCCAGCATTGATACTGAGCTGACTTTCCATGATTGGATGCAATCTGATGGTCATTTCCAATCTTATTTATCTCTCTTATGATTCCTCAAGAGTTAACAAATTTGACTTTGAAATCACAGATCAAGTTCTTCAAACATCCATTGGTAAGGTTAGTCATACTTGAATATAAACTCTAAAGTCGGCCTTAGGAGCATGGCAGAACCAACTTGGATTCCCCACTTACATGGGCAAGGGTCCACAGTTAGAGATTAATTACTATTGATTCTGACATTTTCCCCATTCTGTAGAATGAGACAATGAAACAGGCTTTGGAACCCTGAACATCTGAAATGCTAAGCATAGTCATGGGGTGAGAAGTTGCTTATCTTCAGCTCGGGAATCTTCAAACCTTTTCCCCAGTTGACTTCACAACATCTTGGTATTTTTCTGACATTTTGATGCCAAAGATATGCAGGCCCTGAATGATACCCATGATACAAGAGGCCACCAAGCTGATTGTCCCAAGGTGCCAAAGGATTAGAGGGTGACATTCCAGGTCAAACATGCAAGAGGTGAAGTTCCCAGGACATTCACTCCTTCTCTGATAATTCCTCAGGTTGCTGTCCTCAGTAGAAGGTGACAAACCACAAGAACTGGAAAATATCTTGATGGAAGAAGTTTTCTTCTTGTAGCATCTGCAGAATGTAAGCCTGGGAGCTGGTGGAAGACATCCTTGTTCTTGATTCCATGAGGTATCAAATATAATGAATTTGATAACACAGCCCATGTTTTGAGAACTAAGACAGGCTTTGTCTTTTCCACCTGACTCTGGGATTCCAAAAGTTTAGAAAGGGGCCAGAAACAAACTCATTTCAGGGCAGAGTATGGAAGTTTGAGTTTTTAAAAGGTAGCTTAGAGATAAAACAGACAAACTCTCTCCTGTTGGAGGTAAAGAAGCCAAAGCTCAGAGAGGTCATGACCTTCCTGAGGTCACATAGTCAACAAAGAGCGGAGCTGGCCCTTGAGCCCATGCTTTGCAGTCCCTGGGTCCCTTTGCTGTAACAAGCTGCTGCTCCTTTTGCTCATGAGGTATAGATTCTCCGTTGTTGAGGGCCACAGCCGAGTTGGGATGACGCATGGCATTTTTGCCAGAAGTAGTGGTTGAGAGGTGACCCGAGCGAGTTCTCGCGGAGTTCCTGTTGAGTTCCAGTTGAGCTCTGGCTCATTGGTTGGGGAAGTGCTGGAGGAGGGATATTTCTGGCTGCTGGTTCCTGGACAAGCCGTGTGGCGTTCAGCAGATTTCTCGGGAGCGTGTGTGGAGTGTGCTGGTAGAGTTCAGAAATAAAGTTTGTGCCACCTTCAGTGGCTCGTGATTTGTGCCCAGCCAGACTGCGGCACTCAGTAAGCCTTTATGTCTGTCCTTTCTAATTAGAAGATGTTTTCTCTTCCTTGACAAAGTGAAAGATAATGGGGATTGAATAATTCTAGCTTCTGCTAATATCATGGTACTTCTCCTAAGAGTGGGAATATATAAGGTGGTAAATTTAGACACAGAGAAGCCAATCATGGAAAACCAGGGTGAGGAAGACCAATTAGGACAGGTGCAAGAGAAAAACACCAGCGAGGTCATGGTTGACCACAGATGAAGGGATGCAGCCATGGAGTGCTATGGCTGAAAAGCCAAAATGAGACTGGGCGGTATTTATAGAAGGATGACATGCAAAGTCCAGGAAGCAATCGTTAGGCTACAATCTGTATCAGTCAGATCTCTATTAAATAGGATGCTCAACTCGTCACACTTCAAAAAGGGAGAAACCAGAGGAAGGAACAGAGTGATAGGAAATCATGACTTTGAGAAAAAGTTAAAAGAATCTGGTTTGATTTCACCCATCGTCTGGTTGCTTGAACAGATAGTAGGAAAGAGAGGTCAAAGGAAAAGGAATGGTCTCAGCTAAAAATTTTTCTCCAACCTGCTGACCTCTTGGCACAGAATTTTAAGGGCTGGTCCTGTGTCCTGCCCTCTGGTCAAGGTTACAAGGCCCTGCCTGCACGTGCAGGACTCGCATCATATGAGTTGCCACCTCTACAGATGGTGACAGGGACTTCAGTGCAAAAGTGACCAAGCAGCCACAGGCTCGTGACTGGAACCCCACACCAGCCACAGCAACCTTGCGGCCTCTGCCTGATTCCTGAGTCTGTTTTCTACCTACGTGTGAAGGATGATCTCGTTCAGTCTTCACCAAAACCCTGTGGGATTGTAAAGCACTACTACCCCACCCTTAGGCACGAGTGCACTTCTGGAAGTTAAAAACATAAGATTCTCCTGATTTGAGACATATTTTACTCAGAATGTGATGATTTTTTAAAACTATTTTTTAGTTGTAGATGGACACAATACCTTTATTTATTTATGTTTAATTTTTACGTCGTACCAGGTTCGAACCCAGGGCCTCACACATGCTCTGCAAGAGCTCTACCATTGAGCCATGGCCCAGGCCCAGAAGGTGATGATTTTAAAGCATTTCTTCTCCGTCATGTCTTTTTTGCTCCTGTACAGATTTTAAACTTATTTTAACCTCTCCCAAGAAAAGAGAAAGATATGCAGGTATGTCATCATTGGGATGGCTTACTAGGTTCTTGCCAGCCAATGACTTCAAGAGGAAAAGTCCCAAGGTTAGCTTTCCCCATCGCTCCCCAGCAGCAGTGGGAGAACTTCAAGGAGCAGAGTGTTCAGTGGCTGACACTGGGTCAGGTCTCCCTGGGCCGATGGCTTGCTTTGGCCCCACAGCTTAGGGGCTTTTTTTTTTTTTTTTTTTTAGTTTATTTGTTCTAATTGTTATGCATGACAGCAGAATGCACTTTGATTCATAGTACATAAATGGAGCACGGTTTTTCACTTGTCTGTTTGCACACCAAGTAGAGTACCTAGGGTAATGATGTTTGTCTCATTCCACCATTAGGGGCTCTTTTTATTTTTTTATTTATTTTTTTTTTTTAAATATTTTTAGTTGTACATGGATACAATACCTTTATTTATTTATTTATTTATTTATTTTTATTTATTTTTTTTTTTAATTTTTTATTGTGGGTTGTTCAAAACATTACAAATTTCTTGACATATCATATTCCACACTTTGATTCTAGTGGGTTATGAACTCCCACCTTCACCCCATACACAGATTGCAGATTCACATCAGTTACACATCCATTGATTTACAAATTGCCATACTAGTGTCTGTTGTGCTCCGCTGCCTTTCCCATCATCCACCCTCCCCCCTCCCCACCTCTCCCCTCCCCTCCCCTCCTCTCTCTCTACCCCCTCCACTGTATAACCCTGAGGGTCTCCTTCCATTACCGTGCAATTTACCTTCTCTCTCCCTTTCCCTCCCACCTCTCATCCCAGTTAAATGTTAATCTTCTTCTCCTGTTCTTCGTCCCTACTCTGTTCTTAGTTACTTTCCTTATATCAAAGAAGACATTTGGCATTTGTTTTTTAGGGATTGGCTAGCTTCACTTAGCATAATCTGCTCTAATGCCATCCATTTCCCTGTAAATTCTATGATTTTGTCATTTTTTAATGCAGAGTAATACTCCATTGTGTATAAATGCCACATTTTTTTTATCCATTCGTCTATTGAAGGGCATCTAGGTTGGTTCCACAGTCTTGCTATTGTGAACTGTGCTGCTATGAACATCGATGTAGCAGTGTCCCTGTAGCATGCTCTTTTTAGGTCTTTAGGGAATAGACCAAGAAGGGGAATAGCTGGGTCAAATGGTGGCTCCATTCCCAGCTTTCCAAGAAATCTCCATACTGCTTTCCAAATTGGCTGCACCAATCTGCAGTCCCACCAGCAATGTACAAGTGTACCCTTTTCCCCACATCCTCGCCAGCACTTGTTGTTGTTTGACTTCCTAATGGCTGCCAATCTTACTGGAGTGAGATGGTATCTTAGGGTGGTTTTGATTTGCATTTCTCTGACAGCTAGAGATGTTGAGCATTTTTTCATGTACTTGTTGATTGACTGTATGTCCTCCTCTGTGAAGTGTCTGTTCAGGTCCTTGGCCCATTTGTTGATTGGGTTGTTTGTTCTCTTATTGTCTAATTTTTTGAGTTCTTTGTATACTCTGGATATTAGGGCTCTATCTGAAGTGTGAGGAGTAAAGATTTGTTCCCAGGATGTAGGCTCCCTATTTACCTCTCTTATTGTTTCTTTTGCTGAGAAAAAACTTCTTAGTTTGAGTAAGTCCCATTTGTTGATTCTAGTTATTAACTTTTGTGCTATGGGTGTCCTATTGAGGAATTTGGAGCCCGACCCCACCGACTGTAGATCGTAGCCAACTTTTTCTTCTATCAGACGGCGTGTCTCTGATTTGATATCAAGTTCCTTGATCCATTTTGAATTCACTTTTGTGCATGGCGAGAGAAAGGGATTCAGTTTCATTTTGTTGCATATGGATTTCCAGTTTTCCCAGCACCATTTGTTGAAGATGCTATCCTTCCTCCATTGCATGCTTTTAGCCATTAGGGGCTCTTTTTAAAGAGAGCTCTAGAGTATGTAAGTCCAAGGAGCATTGGGTGTTGCAGATAATGGCCTAATCCCCAAGTGTGTCCCACCAGAAATTGCAGATCTAACATGTCAGTATAAAAAGGAGAATATACTTTGTGGCCATCTCCCATCCAGGAGGAGCCTCAATTATATTTAAGGAGAAATCCACACACCTTCACAAAATTGCTTGTCATCATCTATAGGATCAAAGGACATGTCTGCTCAATGTTTTATCTTGTACATCTTCCTATACCAACACACAGAGATTGACCTTGATTGTTTTAACCACTGTGGTGTTCCGCTACTTGGCCATATTTATTTTTGTCATTTCCAAGAATGAAGGTCAAGTTGTTTACAATTTTTGCTCTAGCAAACAATGCTGTAATGAATATCCTTGTACAAATATCTGTATATGAATACAGCTGCAGGAAAACTCCCAGGAAGAAAATGTGTGCAAGTGCCTTTAAAGTTTGATACCATCAGACTGACCCTTAAAGGGCGCCCACCAATTCCCCACCCACTAATGGAGCCCATGAAGAATTCCCTCTGACGAGGCACTGTGAAGGAAGGCAGCAGGCCTTCTGAGGAAGGATCTCAACACATCTCCTGTTATTCTGTCACTGTGTCACAAAGCCTGCTTGGTTCTATGGGGGCATCCTTGGATACTGATGCCCCTGACGATGAGGGCACAGTTGTGCCTTTCTCAGAGGGGACATCTGGTAGAATCCCAGCTTATTTTTGGCAATTCAGTGACACGCTCCCTGCACTTCTAGGGGACCCTTGGCTTCCTCAGGAATGACCCATTTGTGGCTGAATAGTTAGCTGGTCTCTGAGTCCTCGTGTCTGTACTGTTATTTTGAAAACCTCCAAATTAGGATCTTATACTATTATTTGGGATGGTGTGTGGGTAAAACCTGGTTTTAATTTTTACTATTCAATACATACAATTTTGTTTGGGGAAGTGGTAGGCATATGTGTAAACAGAGATGCATCCTTGGGCTTCTCCCTGCCTGGCTTCAATGACTGCCAATAACCCACCTTGTCTCTCTGTACCCGACTAGTTCTCCACCTTCTACATGATTTTAAGCAAATCCAAGATATTGTTCCATCTGTAACTTATCGTTTCATCCATATTTGTCTACTTTTAAAATATAAATTATTTTCAAAAGGCATACTCACATTACCATTAACATACATAAAATAAAATAATTTTTAATATACTCAATCCAATTCCTGTGTAGATCTCTAATTGACTCATGAAAATTTTAACATGAATTTTAAATGCCAGTGTTTTTTGTCAACTCTTTTTGCTGCTGTGACTAAAATATCTGACCAGAACAATTGTAGAGGAGAAAAAGGTTATTTGGGAGCTCACAGTTTCAGAGGTCTCAGTCCATAGACAGCTGGCCCCAGTCCTCAGGGCTGGGGGTGAGGCAGAACATCATGGCAGCAGAGTGTGGCTCAGGGAAGTAGCTCACATGATGATCAGGAAGCAAAAAGAGAGACTCCACTTGCCGGATACAAAATATAGACCCCAAATCTACACACCTGATGCCCATCTTCTCCAGCCACACCCTACTGGTCTTCAGTTAACCACTCAGCTAATCCTCATCAGGGGATTAATTCACTGACTGGGCTCTCATAACCCAGTCATTTCTCCTCCACACCCTCTTGCATTGTCTCACATAAGCTTTTGGGGGATACCTCACATCCAAACCACATCAGCAAAGAGTCAGGGTCAGAAGAATGGAGTCTAAGTCTCAGATTCACCTTCTTTCCTGCTGAGTAACTTTAGATAATCCCTTTGCCTCTGTTTCTTAGAATTTAGGGCTGGGAAAGACCAATTAATCTAAATACTTACAGATGATGCTGATGATAATAAAGGAAGAGTCACGATTCCATTGCAAAAACTGAAACTATAGTTCACATTTATATAACTTCTGTATTAGTGACCAGATCAATAAATGTCCACTGAATTCAATAAAAGCCACAAAATCTATCCTCTTTTGTCCTCATGAAAGAGATATGTTAGTGTCAGAAGATCCTTATCTTCTCTTCTTATAGATAAGTGCTTTTCAAGATGAATATCTACAGGAGCTGCTTTCAATTTAAGGCTTTTTTTTTTTCTCTCAGTGCTGGAGATGAAACCCAGGGCTTTGTGCATGCTAAACAAGTGCTCTACCACTGAGCTACCCTCCCAGCCCAAGGAATAAAATCTTTTTTTTTTTTTGAAATTATATATTATTTTATTTTATTTTTTTTTTAAAATTTTTTATTGTTGGCTGTTCAAAACATTACATAGTTCTTGATATATCATATTTCACAATTTGATTCAAGTAGGTTATGAGCTCCCATTTTTACCCCACATACAGATTGCAGAATTACATCAGTTACACATCCATTGATTTACATATTGCCATACTAGTGTCTGTTGTGTTCTGCTGCCTTTCCTATCCTCTACTATCCCCCCTCCCCTCCCCTCCCCTCCCCTCTTCTCTCTCTGCCCCCTCTACTGACATTCATTTGTCCCCCTTGTATTATTTTTCCCTTTCCCCTCACTTCCTCTTGTATGTACTTTTGTATAACTCTGAGGGTCTCCTTCCATTTCCATGCAATTTCCCTTCTCTTTCCCTTTCCCTCCCACCTCTCATCCCTGTTTAATGTTAATCTTCTTCTCATGCTCTTCGACCCTACTCTGTTCTTAGTTACTCTCCTTATATCAAAGAAGACATTTGGCATTTGTTTTTTAGGGATTGGCTAGCTTCACTTAGCATAATCTGCTCTAATGCCATCCATTTCCCTGTAAATTCTATGATTTTGTCATTTTTTAATGCAGAGTAATACTCCATTGTGTATAAATGCCACATTTTTTTTTATCCATTCATCTATTGAAGGGCATCTAGGTTGGTTCCACAGTCTTGCTATTGTGAATTGTGCTGCTATGAACATCGATGTAGCAGTGTCCCTGTAGCATGCTCTTTTTAGGTCTTTAGGGAATAGACCGAGAAGGGGAATAGCTGGGTCAAATGGTGGCTCCATTCCCAGCTTTCCAAGAAATCTCCATACTGCTTTCCAAATTGGCTGCACCAATTTGCAGTCCCACCAGCAATGTACAAGTGTACCCTTTTCCCCACATCCTCGCCAGCACTTGTTGTTGTTTGACTTCATAATGTCTGCCAATCTAACTGGAGTGAGATGGTATCTTAGGGTGGTTTTGATTTGCATTTCTCTGACAGCTAGAGATGGTGAGCATTTTTTCATGTACTTGTTGATTGATTGTATGTCCTCCTCTGAGAAGTGTCTGTTCAGGTCCTTGGCCCATTTGTTGATTGGGTTGTTTGTTCTCTTATTGTCTAATTTTTTGAGTTCTTTGTATACTCTGGATATTAGGGCTCTATCTGAAGTGTAAGGAGTAAAGATTTGTTCCCAGGATGCAGGCTCTCTATTTACCTCTCTTATTGTATCTTTTGCTGAGAAAAAACTTTTTAGTTTGAGTAAGTCCCATTTGTTGATTCTAGTTATTAACTTTTGTGCTACGGGTGTCCTATTGAGGAATTTGGAGCCCGACCCCACAGTATGTAGATCATAGCCAACTTTTTCTTCTATCAGACGGCGTGTCTCTGATTTGATATCAAGCTCCTTGATCCATTTTGAATTAACTTTTGTGCATGGCGAGAGAAAGGGATTCAGTTTCATTTTGTTGCATATGGATTTCTAGTTTTCCCAGCACCATTTGTTGAAGATGCTATCCTTCCTCCATTGCATGCTTTTAGCCCCTTTATCAAATATAAGGTAGTTGTAGTTTTGTGGATTGGTTTCTGTGTCCTCTATTCTGTACCAGGAACAAAATCTTAACACAGTATTTGTTTAAAACCCACAGTCACTCCTTTAATAACCTCATGTTAGTTAGACTGAAAGTGGGGAAGGAATTAATGAAAAAAAGAGGAATTTGTCAATGATTCTGGAAGTGAAGCAATGCCATTGGTAGTTTAAGTGTCACATGAGATAATGGGTGCATAATAAGTTATAAAGTGCCATAAAATTATTATTAGAAAAATGAGAATCTCCAGATGGTTCTAAATTGCACTTAGTATTTTTCCCATTGAATTTCTATTAGCACCAATCATGTTTCTCTTATAAAGAAAAAATAATGTATTCTCTATCAAAATTTAGAAGACAAGATGAAGGAAGTGAAAATAGCCATGTCTTAGGCTGTTTTTTGCTTCTACAACAAAATACCTTTGTAAATACCTAGTCCTGTTATATAGTCTGGATAGTTCATTTGGCTCACCGTTCTGGAGGCTGGAAAGTCAGGAGCATGGTGCATCTGTCGAGGGCCATCTTGCAGCAGCGTGACTAGTAGACAGCTTCATGGTGACACAGAACATGGTGATAACCCATGAGTCCTTTATTTCATTTGTCCATGAGTGGACTAACCCATTCATGAGGGCTGAGACCTTATGATCTAATCCTCCACCATGGGTCCTACTTCCAAATACCTTTGATGTGTAAATTTGGGGATTATTTTTCCAATATGAAATTTTGGAGGCACATTCAAACCATAGCGAGCCAAATGAAGACACATGTTGACAGGAAATCAGAATATTACTTAACAACCTTTGGAAGATTAAAAAGAAAAAGACCACTGTCAATACCTTCTCCTGAATGCCTGCATGTGTCGGGGTGTGGGTGGAGTGGGCAATGGATCTAGTAGTGCAGAGGGAAGAGGGAGGAAATGAACCAAGGTGCACCTGCACTTCTCCTTGGGGTTTGATGAAGGAGAAGGAGAATGGAGACTCTACCTTCTGCACCTGCAGCTGCAAGTGAGACTGGGCTGCCAGGAATGCTGTGCATGCCTCTCCCTCGATGGGTGAGATCTTCCACCAGGAAAAGAGTTTGGGAAGGGCAAGGGATGAGTGCCTTCTCTCTCTTTTGAGTCAGCAGGACCCAAGGTTTGAAGAGGCTGGGTTTCTGCTCTTCTAAGATCTGTGGGGCACACTCTGTCCTTCACCTGAGCTCCAGGGCCCACACATCTACATGTGATCCTTTCACCTAAACGTAGAGAGGACTCTAAAACCCCAACCCTGTTCAAACATCACAGGTGAAGAGTCTGCTGCTTCCTGAGGGGTCCCAAGGAAGGGACAGACTGCAGAGGGGAGCAGGGGTGGGGGTCTCCACATGGACAGTCTTGAGAGAACTCAGGAGGATTTTGCAGAGTCCTGTACCTAGAGCCCTTGGCTGGCTGTGACTGGTCAAGGGCAAGTAGATGAAGATTCACAATTACCTTGACAACCGGGTAACAGAGCCGTTCCTTGGCAGTTTCCAGACTCCCCCTCCCTTCTCCCTGCACAACCACAGAACACACATCCACAGTTTTCCTCTCTTTAATAGGCCTCCAGGATCACAAGACGCTTATATGCGAGGAAATGAGAGAAGATGAGGAAAACAGAGGGATCCCAGATGTGTGGAAGGAGAAAAGGTTTTCAAGCATGGGAGGGAGGTTGTGTCCCAATGGCTCTTCCCCCTGGGACAGGAGGGAGGAGTCAGGAACAAGGCTCAGGTGAAGAAAAAGAGACAGTTGGGAGCAAAGCTGGATATCATGCAGCTCCTTTGTTCGTTGATTTCAGAAACCATGAAAACAGAACAAACGTAGAGGGGCCAGCAGAACTTCTTCCGGCTTCACTACCGTCCCTCCATCCCTCCCACCACTTTTATTATGGAAACTTGCCTTAAGCCATTGGTGCCCACGTGATTCCTGGTACGAGCCACCCTCCCTCTCTTTTAATTGATGCCACATGTCAGGAGTGTGGCGGGCCCTAGAGCCAAGAATTCACAGAGACAGAGTCCCAAGCCTCTTGGGACACAAGTTTTTTTGTGGGGGAGACTAGCAAGAAAACTGAGCTTGGGACTGAGAGAGAAGGACTGGCTTGGAGGGGAGGGGATGAGAGAAGGTCATCTGAAGAGTCATTAAAGCCAAGATCTGAAGGATGATCAGGAAAGATCACCAAAGACAGAGGTGTTGTACTCTGCAGAGGGACCCCATGGGAGGGCACGGAGGCAGGGTCACATGGGGCCTTGCTCGAGGAAATAGAAATGAACTGAGGTGACTTGGTGAATGAGGGTCAGTAGAGAAGGTCAGATAAAATAGGGTCCTGAAGGCCACAGAAGGTGTTTGAATTTTATTCTTAGTCCGACAGCTTAAACCCAAAGTGTGTAAGCCCGAGGATGGTGTCACAGGATACATATTCTAATCTCAGCGTGGCTGCTGGGTGCAGGTGGGACGGGAGGGTGCCAGAGTGGAGGTAGGTGGATCACTTGGTCAATGGTTTTGATCCAGGTGAGAGCTGATGGAGACCAGGTAAGAGAATATATGACGGTGTTCCTGCAGCAGGTCCTGGCTTTCATGTTCTTTTGTGTTTTGTTTGATGATTACCTTTAACTGGAAAAAAAAATCATACACACACCTAAATAAATAAATAAATAAATAAAAGCAGTCAAGACAGATCTGCAGTCCAATCCTCACATCCTCCACTTCCTGAGTGACCTTGCAAGTCACCTAAACTCATGTGTGAAAAACGAGAGTCTTCTCAGAGATTGGGATAATTAATGTAAGGTGATTAGATGCCTGGCATGGTTCAAGGCTCAAAAAATGGAAGCTAATATTATTGGCCATCGAAAACTTCAACTCATGCTGCCCAGTTTCCGCTTTATTGGGCTGAACAGGGAGTGCTTTCTCTCTCCTCAGTAAAAATATGAATCTGCAACAAAATAGGGAGATTTGTATTTACAGAAGAACTCAGAGGGAGCTATCAGAGGGTAATTTTAAATATTTTGAAGTTATAAGCTACATAATGGGAAGAATAGTACATTATGGTCACCAAGGATGAGTTTTGGAGCCAGAGAGATCTGGGTTTTGAATCCTTGATCTGCCACCTGCCAACTGTATGAACCTCAGAAATGTCACATCACCTCACAGAGCCCATTTTCTCATCTGCAGAGGTGACTAATGGCCATGCATTCTGCCTAGGGTCACAGTGAAGAGTGAACCAAAAAATTCACTACAGGTGTTGGCTGGCCTGAGGCATAGGTCCTAGCAAGGGCTCGGCAGATGGAGCCCTGGATAAAGGAGCGAACTTGCACTGGTAAGTTAGGGGTTAGGAAACTCTTCTCCCTCAAAGGTAAAGCTTTTTGAAATGACAGCACTGTCACTGGAGAGCAAAGTCCATTTCACTGTGCTTCTCTGGACACTTGGTGGGTGGGTGTTTCAGTCTGCTAGGACTGCTGCAGCAATGCACCACCTACTGGGTGACATAAACAACAGAGACCTGTTGTCTCCCAGTTCTGGAAGCTGGAAGTTTGAGATCAAGGTATCAGCAGGACTGGTTCCTTCTGAGGCTGGGAGGGAAAATCTGCTCCAGGCACTTCTCAGCTTCAGGCGGTGCCACCAGACCTTGGTGTCCCTTGACACATGGCTATATCACCCTGATTTCTGCCGTCACAGTCATATGGTATTTTCTCTATGTGTGTGATTCTGTGTCCAAATTTCCTCTTTCTATAAAGTCACAAAATTCATACTAAGGGCTGATCTTAATGTCCTCATCTTAACTCAATCATTTGCAAAGATCATATTTCCAAATAAGGTCACATTCTGGGTTAAGGCATCAACATCTTTCTGGCAGGGCCACAGTTCAACCCACAATAGTGGGGATGCCAGCATTGTTCCCAGATAGGATCGAAAAGAGGGTTCTAAGCTAGTGTGAAGATTGGGGAGAAAGTGGGAGCCCCAGACTGATTCTGGGTGTACAAATTATCCTACCTGGAAGGTCCCTCCTTAGCAAGTCAAACACTCCCAAACAGGCAACTGGAATTTGCTCATGTGCAACCAGACAATCACACACGAGTGCACTCTGGCACTTGTAGTAGCTCCTGGACAACTGAGCAAATGTCGGTTTGCATCCTGCTTGGCCTCGAACTTTGCTGGAATTGAGCCTTGGGATTGTGTCACTAGGCCACTGGGGATGTTTTCCAGATTGTGTATTGCACAAATCGAGGGGAGACCATTTACACTCTAGCCTATTTTGTAAGAAAATATGCAGAAATCTTGAGACCACACCAATCCCTACACCCCGGTTACTCTCCTCAACTGATTTTTCTGCTGTTATGTATTTCTGATCTACCATTGGAACTCAGCAGTGTGTGTGTGCGTGTGTGTGTGTGTGTGTGTGCGCATGCGGCGAGTGTGAGTGACAGAGGGGGAGGGGGAGGGAGAGAGGGAGACTGAGACTAGAGGGAGGAAGGGAAGACAAACAGGAGAAGTAGCAAGTCACAGTAGAATATCCTGAATATAATACTTCAAAATGGCTAACAATGGGAAAAGCAAAAGTTTAATGATAGTTCTGACAAGAAAATCCATTAAATGAGGACAAAGAAGCCAACCAGCAGCTTTATTAGTGGAAGAACAATTGTGCTAATTATTAAGAAATAAGAGAGGGAGGAAAATTACAAGTGGAGCTTCTGCTGTGCACTTGACAGCATGTGGGACTTCGAGCTAAGATCTCCAGATCAACCTAGGAGCCGGAGCTCAGAGGCGGGCTTCTTTTCAAGCCAAGGAATTTTTTTTTTTCTTTTTAGTTGTAGTTGGACACAACACCTTTATTTTATTTATTTATTTTTATGTGGTGCTGAGGATGGAACCCAGGGCCTCACCTGTGCTGGGTAAGTGCTCCGTCACTGAGCCCCAGCCCCAGCCCCAGCTGAGGCATTTGATGTTGAAGTAACAAGATGACAAGATCCAAGGATGAAGTATTTAGTGCTGGGAAGAGGGTGCTCCTTGTTTTTATAAGCTGATGTGTCAAATGCAGGCACTGCAAACGCGACATGATTACAACTGTTTTAACGACTCACAAGAAAAAAATACATCAAAACGTTAAGGGTGGTTATCTTTGGGTGGCAGGATATTATGGACCCCTTCTTCTTTCTCTTCCTCCTCTTCCACTTTCTCCTCCTCCTCCTTCTTCATTTTCCTTATTTTCTCAATGAATATAAATTTTAAATCATTTTTTAAAAATTGCAGTGCTTAGTGTAGATTAAATGCCATATCGAAATTTTCCTTCTAAAATGGCTTAAAAGCCATTGCATGTTTTCGTTTTAGAAAAGTCTTTAATGTAAAAGGAACTGGGTTATTCTCAAAGAAAGTGCATATTCCAGGACATGCAATATTCAATAAGACAAACCCACACTTGGCCTTCAAAAAAGCTAAGGATAAGTTTTATTTTCGCTTAGTCCTAATTTTGGTGGAGATGAAGCTCAATCCTTCAGCATTTGAAAGTTATATTAAAAGGCAGACCTCTAGGGGCTAGAAAGCAAATTCTCAGGCTTGGCTAGCCAGTGCACTTTCTGAAGGCCATTTTGTTTTTATGACCATTTGGTTCAGAATTAATGAGAACTACTTTGCATAGGCACCGCTTCACATTCGAAAGCTGTATGTACCTTTTGAGGATTCTCCCACTCACCTTGTAGATATAGATTATCAAAGTTGATTTCTTCTTTGTTCCTAACCTTTTAATGTTCTGGTCTATAAACCTCAGAAATAATTATCTTTTAGGCCCACAATTTTAGAACATCGATCAGGTTATTAAAACCACCTACTGGGCTGCAGGTATAGCACAGTAGTGGAGCACTTGCCAAGGTTCCAAGTTTGATCCCCATCACTCCAAAATATTTTTAAAATAAAAAAAAAACCCACCAGTTATGGTGGCAAGCACCTAAGGAATTTGGAGACAGCTAGAAGGAGCAAGAAACTTGAAAGATGCTATTGAGGGGAAAAAGAAAAAGAGGAAGAGACATGGAATAAAAAAAGTTTCTTTGTCCTGATTCAACACTCACAATTTCACGTCTTTTTAAATGTTTTCTTCTCAAGCAGACATAATCTTATTGTAAACAAGATCCTCAGAAGGCAACTTATAGCAGTTTAAAATTTTACTGAGGTCTTGGTGGTCTTCCTAGTCGCTTAAACCACTAAAATGATTTGTGATCTTTCAAGTGCAGGACAACAGAGTTATGCTGTCATGGATGGAGAACCATGTGCCCTAATCTAGAGGGCTGAGGGCCTTCATGGCCCGTGATGCACATGCCAGACACGTTCATTCTGTTCAAAAGTGTGGTTGAGTGCAAATCTCAGGGGTTTGTACTCAGGGCTAAAGGGAGCCCACGAAATCTTCATTTTACTTGGTAGGTCCAACCCTTACTATGAAGTTGAGAGAAAAACATAAATAACAGCTTATCAATACCACAGTGTGGTGAAATCCTCATGTCAACAGCATGATGAAATAAAGTGGTATAGTACCTCGAGGGGAAGGGAGGTCTACTCACATCATCTTTCCTCCCCCTACCTTGCCTTCCTGAAGTCGGACCCTGGAACACCCTCACCTGTGTCCTTGGAATATGGTTTATTCCCCCACTCTCACCTCCCTCAGGTTATCATAGGGACATCATCTTCTTCACCATTTGAGACCACACCCCGTGGGACTTATTTTTCTCTAATAATTTATCACTACACTGTCTACTAATTTACTTATTTTATAATCTGTCTCCCCTTCACCCACACTAGGCTATCAGCTCCTTGAGGGCAAAGACTTCTATCTGTTTTGTTCACTGCTCCATCCCCAGACCTATAAGTAGCATTGGAGTTTGGGAGTTGTATTGTTTTGCTCCTCTGTGTAATGGAGTCTTATAGCACATGGCCAGAGGAATTCAGGGAGAAGAAGCTAAGGAGATTACCACCTCAACCTGGGTGAATCCCCTCGTTACAACTCAACGGCAGCAAAAGAGCTCTGAAGGAATACTGAAAACTCTGTTCACAGTCATTGCTGCTGCCCTGGGGGTGGGCAAGGTCCTGAGCAGGGCTTTTTATCCCTGCCCCCAAACAGTGGGGAGATTGGGGCACAGAGAAAATACAGAGTGAGTCCAACTTCGGTCCCAGCCATTGGACAGGGGTCAGGAATGTGGACAGTGTCCACAGGGGCTGCATCCCCATCAGTAGTATAATACCCTGATCTGGGACAGGACAGGCCTCAGCCAGTGACCCCAACAGACTCTTAGGCAGACAGGCCCTCCCACGACCTCCAGATACTTGGAACCACCACCAGCTCCACAGTGACGCCATAGAAAATCCTTTCCACTGCTGTCCCTAATGAAAGCTCTATTTTAATGTTTAGCCTTAGTGTCACACCATCTGGAAAGCCATTTGGAGTTCCTTTTTTTTTTTTTTTTAACTAGAGCTTCATAATCATACCTAGTATTTGGGTCCATCCTGACAAACTCATACATGCATGGAATTTGATTTCAGTTCATGATCCCCCCTTTTCCCTCCCATCCTCCTTCCCTGCCCCGATCTCTTCCTCTACTCTACTAGACTTCTTTTCACTTACCTATTTATTTATATTTGATTAGTTCTTTTTACTTATGCACAAAGGTGAAGTTCCCTGTGGTATAATTACATATGCACATAACATGAGTTTTAAAGAATTCATTCTGCATTGCCCGCCCCCCTTTCCCATCCCTCCACTCTGCCATTAGACTTTCAATAGGCCACTTACAATTTTAATTATTTATAAACAAATATGTATATAGTACCTGCTGTATGTCAGTGTTTTAAGCATGTTATTACAGGGATATCATCAAATTTATTTTTTTATTAACATATGTGAATTATGTGAAATATGTGACTATGTGCACAGCAAATATTAACCCATTTTATCCTCACAACAACCCTGCAGGGTAGGCTTATGTTAGCATCCTAGCTAAGGAGGAAGAAAAGCGAGGCATGGAGGTTGGCAGCACGGGTGTGTGGTGCCAGTTTTGCACTCAAGTGGTCTGACGCCGCACTCCTTGCCTATGGCTATGACTACACTGTCCATTCAACTCAGAACTCAAAGTGATATTAGGCGGCTGGGTTGCTAGTCTCACCCTTCAGATCCCCTTGGCTGCACCTTCCAGGGTTTCTTAGGAGGCAAAAGCAAACTCCCCTCCAAACTGCTCTCCCGCGAGGTTTCCATGTGGCTTCCCTCACTCCTGCTTTTTGGGAGAAACAAGGCCCAATTCTGTGACCTTGTTTCCCTGGTTCTTACCCTGACAACCAGTGTGAGACACAGCAGAAAGGATCTTTCTAAGGACATAATTTAAAATGATACCAAAAAAGTCAACCTGCAAGTAGAATAGTGATTGCTAGAAATTGGGAAGGATCATGGTGGAAAGCAAGTTTGCATCTGATAAATGTACGTGTAGGCAAGTATGGATGTATCATCCCAAACCAATTAATAGGTGCAATTCACATATGTTAATAAAAAAATAAAAGATAAAAAAATTATAGCTGCTCTGATGTGGCTTTGACACCTTGGACTGTGACTTATTTTTTTCATTGTACTTTGAAATCTTACTGTGATTTTGATCCTAGATAAAAGATATTAGCATAAATGTTGAAACAAGCTTTCAAACCACATACTTAGGCAAATGAATGCTTCACACCAGTGCATACAAATCACCTTGGGGTCATGTTGAAACACAGGTTCTGATTCAGTGGATCTAGGGTTGTACCTGAGATTCTGCATTTCTAGCTAGATCCCCAGTCATGCTAGTAGAGTTGGCCAAGAAGCACCCTTGGCGTAGCAAGATTCGAAAGCACTTCTCTTACTCTTAGAAAGGAAGAACTCTGCAAAGGGGAAGAGCATGTTCATATTTTCTCCTGAAATAAAAATATTTGAAAGCATGATTTTATTGCTCGGAGCTGTATGCCTGTGTAGGATAGTAATAATAAATAAATGATGGTTGAATACAATAAGTTTTTTTTGCATTTAAATTAGCCACATATCCACTGTCCTTCAGCGTTTGATGTGGTCAGTGAGTGGAGCACCTTTGGGATGCTGAACAGTGTGCACATTTCAGTTCAGAAACTCTTCTTAAGGGAGGAAACGGAAGACCTGCTTCATAAAGAAAAAGGACAAACATCATAGCAGCCGTGAAGAGAGGCTAATGGGTTAAAAAAAATCAATAAAAAAAGAAAGAGGCTAATGGGTACTGATAACAATTTTGAGCCAAGCACGCTCTCATATTTATTTATTTATTTTTTGCTCTCATATTTATTAACTCTTTTGTTTTCTAAAGTAGTTTGGGAGGTAGGTGTTGGAATAATCACTTTCCAAGCACACAGGTTGAGAAGGCCAAGTAACACAACTTGTATGTAGAAGGATTAAAATCCTGATCTGCTTAAGTCTCAAGCACCTGTGTTCTTTCTGTCTCTGGGTTCTACCCCAGCTGCCTGTGTAGGGCAATGGAGATGCTTGAGAAGTAAAAGGTAGAAAGGAGACCATCTGACAAAGAATTTCAAGCTATTGACCTGTGAAGGCCATGGCCAGGCTTGTCTGTAGAGCATCAAGGGAAAGAAGAAGGAATTTAGAATATCTGGGGAGGAGTTCTAGTGGGGACAGGAAGTGGGTTTTGTTTATTCCAACTCATCTTGCAGATTAGTGTGCAATAAGGGGTTGGCTCAGCAGGCCTGGGTTGACCAAAACCTGTATATTCCAAGGAAAGATCTGGCCCTTGGCTGACTCCGGGGAGACATCCTTTATGCCCTGGAAATACCTGCCTTGTGAGAAAAGTCTTTGTTTATCTGGTCACCTTGAGTCAGTCCCACTAGATAGTCTAGTTTTCGTTTAGATCTAGAATGTCCCACAAAACCTCCTGAATTGAAGGCTTGGACCTTCATGCAGTGAGCCTCAGAGGTCAGTTTTGGGGCAGTGATTGGATCATGAGGACTGTAACCTCACCAGTGGATTGATCCATTGATAATTCATAAGTTAATGGTATTATTGGGAGATGGTAGAAATCATAGACGGTGGGCCTATTTGGAAGAGATAAGTCATTAATGGTGTGCCCTGGAAGGGTCTAGCTTGTCCCCAGTCCCTTCCTTTCTCTTTCTCTTTCCTTCTAGGCTGAACTGAGCAGCCTTCCTTCACCATGGTCTTCCTCCATGGTGCTCTGCCTCACCTCAAGCCCAAAGCAGCAGAGTCAGCCGACCATGGGATGAAACCTCTGAAAACTGTGAGCCAAAATAAATCATTCCTCTTTTAAGTTGTTTATGTCACGTGTTTTAGTCACAGCAATGGAAAGCTACGACAGTTTGTATCAACAGTATGATTGATGGTGGAGTCTTGGCTGTGGCGTATCAATTTGACCCCTGGCAGGTCTAAAGACTAAATAACGGTCAGCCACATGGGCACTCCATGTCTACATGACAGAGCACCCAAGATTCCCCGGACACCAAGACTGAGGGGAACTTTGTTTTAACTTTGTTAAACCTTTTATGTGTTGTCAGAGAGTGTGGGAGGCCATCCTCACACTGATTTGAGTTACCTCCCTGGCTGGGTGAGAGTGCTTAGACACAGCTGTGTTAGAGCCTTTCCCACCCTTTCCCAGGTCCGAGGGTTTGTCCATGTGGAGGCGTGCCTGGCCACTGCCCCAAAGACCCAATCGTCGCCTCTGACCTTGGGATGCTGCCCCCCTTTAACTTTCATTGGATGGGACTTTCCTTGGAATTTTTTGTTCCCCAATAAAAGCCCACTCCCTGGCATGTTCTCGCTCTCGCTAGTCTGTTCTGTAAACCTCACCACCGCATTAGATGGCTGGAGGCGGGAGCTAGGAGAAGCCGTCTTGGAGCTGATATTAAAGGTAATGAGAGTCTGTCTCTTCAATTTAAAACTCCCTAGCAATTACTTATGAATCGAACCTTCTTTCAAGAAGCCAGCGCTGGTTGTGTGGCACAAGAGAGCCTCGCTGGAGAATTAAGGGCTGTCCAGTGGAGGTAACACCTGGAAGTTTTGCATCTGGTCTCTCCTGAACTCTGTCCTATGAACATTTTACCCTTGCTAATTTTAATCAGGATCCTTTCAGTGCAATAAACCATAACCCTGAGCATAACAGTTTTTCTGAATTTGTCAAGTTTTTCAAGCAAATCATTGAATCTGAAAGTGATCTTGAGGATCACCAATCACCAATCATTAAGGACCAACTAGAGGGAATGGAAACTAGTTTGCAGACTGGTTTGGTTCAGATCAGTAGGAACTTATTGAGCACTTACTACAAACCAGGCATTACTAGTTATCAGGATACAAAGATGAAGTCAGAATCCCCACTCTTCAAGACAGTTTTGTTCCCAAGGAGATACCAAGGAGAACACTAATTTTTAAGCAAGTGATAAATACACAATACATGGCATGGTAGCATGGGACTAGAGGAAGGTCACTTAACCTGAGGCTGAGGAAGGAAGGCTTCCTGGGGTACCTCTCCAAGGACCACCCTGAGCATTCTGGGGGCTTGGTTACAGATCTTGGAGCTGTCTTTCTGCAATTTAATAGTTCACCGTCGGGATATTTGTGTCTGGAGGCACTGGGTTAAAGTGAAGCCATCTCTAGTTGTATTTTTCACAAACCTAGTTCTCTGCTAAACTCAGCGGATTGCATAATTCATCAGATACCAAAATCAAAGTGGTCTTTCATTGGAAAAAGAACACAAAGAACAGACTCTCTGTGTGGCTTATCCCAGGCTACCTACTAGAATTGGGGGTATTCTGCCTCAGATAACTGCTGGTGTCTCCAAGCACCCCTGAGGTCAGAATGCTGCCACATTAAAGTCATAGGGCCTGGTAGGGCATTCTCCCCAGTCTTATTCACCCCTGTCAGTAGGGAAGAGGTTCTTAAATTCCACCTGTTTTCCTGGAAGGCACAGGGCTGGAAGGTCTTGCTCATTTAAGATCAGGGGTGTTTCATTCTTTCTCACTTCTCAGGGACATTGCTATAAAGGGGGTATATGGGAACAGGATTCTTGGTCTCCCATTTCTTCATGTTCTTCTTTTATAAGTTCCTCACGTCTATTCTATAAGGTGCTAGCCTCTACCCAATACTTATTTTTGAAATGCTTTACTCTTCATTTCCATTATTTCCAAGATGCCTCCTCTCCATGCTTATATCAGTGTGATGTGTCAGGCTAGATCCACACAGGCAATCCTCCTGTATAATGCCCAACAGTGTGGGGATCTTTCCACCGAGGCTACTCCCCATGGCTCAGATCATGACGATTGTGAGTTGTGTCCTGTCCTCTTGACCACTCTTCAGACAAACCACAGAAGTGCAATGATGTACCTCTCATTCAGGAATCTCCCTCTCCCTCCAGTTCTCCACCTCTAAGGGACATCTTTCCTTCTTTGGCTGTCTAGCATCTCTTTGGAGTTCTTTTGCCTACTCTATGAATATTGATGAGAGTCAAAACTCACCACCAAAGAGAAGCTTATAAGTCTCTACACCTATTTCCTTGGCCCCCTTCAATGGTGCACCCACCTGGGATTCTGACGCGAGAGCTGTACCTGAAAAACAAACAAACAAAACGGGAACATGGATTCATCCTGGTGGACTGTAAGATGTAGGCAGAGGCAGCCACATGCATCTCCAGGGCAGGAGCAGAAGCCGGGCAGGTTATACTGAGTCCGATAGCAGCATCCTCAGGATCCCGTCTGCATCAGAATGTGATTCTGGCCACCTGTTACCTCCTAACTGCGTGACAGGTTTCCAGCTATCCAGGTCTGGTCAGGAAATTACCTTTCCATTTCTATCAGGCAGAACCAGTTTCTTTCACTTAAACCTAGAGATAGTGATTGAGAAATAAGACCATTTAAAAAGCGCTTACCTCCTGTCATCTTCCCTTCCCGGGCTTCCGGCTTTCCTAACTAGACGTGAGCCAGAAACTTTTTAAAAGGCAGATGGGTAGAGAGAATGAACTCTAAATTGAGAACAAAGATGCTAAAGATGAGAATTTCTCTCTTCACCGCTAACCAGGAAATAATACAACAAGAGGTTCGAATGTAACTAGTAATTCCAGCTTCTCATAAAACTTTTAAAAATTTATCAATGTCAGTAATAAGGAGAAAAATAAAAAGTTTCCCTCTTTTTGCCTTCTGAATCTCTCTCCATTTTTTTTTCTCCATCTCTTACCCAATCCTCAAAGCATGTACCTTGGGTCTACCCAGGATTGGAATGTGTACTGTCAATTTCCTTTTGGATTACAGCTTTCAGTTGGCTATCTATGTAAGACTTTTACTATCTATTTCTATACAAAACCAGTGAGAACAATATTATTCTTTATCAAATACTTCAGCCTCTGCCCTCCCCATCCCACCCCATCCCACAAGCAGAGAGCAGACACAATCGTTTAAAACACACAACATGATCTTCTTTATTTAATTGTTTAATCAGTTTACATTCCACAACTGACAGATTATTTATTTTATTTTTTTCCATGAACAAGTCATTTAATTAATTACCAGACACTTTTTTTCTTCAATCGATGGAAATACAATATTTCTGCCAATTTGAAAAAGAAAATTGCAAGATGCAGTCAGTTTCAGTGAAGTCCCCAAATGCTCTCTGCTTCCTCAGTCCTTTCAAAGTCACAGGAACCTGGCAATTTCCCTTTTCATTCCCCCCTCCCACTTCCCTGTTAAATTCCTCTTAGAAATCACAAGAGTTTCAAGATCTGGTTTGGATCACCTTTTCTGTAATTAATTAAGTATGAGAAGGAACAGACAGTACAATAGATCTGATAAGATGTAGCATTCTTGTTAAGATTAAACAATACATTTATTCACATCATATCAGAACAAATTAACATAATATTTAATCTTATTTTAGCACCAATAACCACAGGAATTGCTACCTCCAAGGGGAGAGTTGTTAGAATCCTGCAGTATACACCACTCCTTGTCTAACCAATCAGAAAGCACTATGCAAATTAAAGTAAAGGTAAATAAATTTATATTGACTGAGCAATAATCTGGCGGACCATAAACACTCCAGGTGTTCGAGAGTTTTGTCAGCGATGGTCCCTGTCTAATGACCATATATAAAACATACTCACCAAATCAGCTCATTTTCTCTCGCTTGGTAACACAGGGCTCAGAATGTTATATTTTAAACGAATCAAACCTTGTCATACTGGCCTTTTTGAAATGCTTTGAGAATGCCCAGGGGTTGGTTGCTTGTGTTCTATTCTGTTCTCTGCACTAAGATCTTGCTACTTGTCTTTTTCCTGAACAAAAGAGGTTTCTTCAAACCCAAGGAAGGTGTGTAAGCAGAGAGGAGAGGTAGGCAATGGTGGCCTGAGTCACAGTGCAAGGATAGAACTTGTCACTGCCACCTCCCAGGAGACCCAGCCCACCTGTGGCTGCCACTCAGTGTACCTCCTTTTTAGCATTTGATTTTAAGCTAGAAAATTAAGGAATGGAGAAAACAGCTCCGAATATTGGTGAGATGTTCTTAGCAGGCAACTGCACCAGATGACAGATGGTTGTGAGCTCTTTTTTCTTCACAGAGAGAAGGCCTGTCTACCCCTCCCCACTGAGAGATAAAGGACATCATAAGGCAGTGGCTGATGCTCCTACAGCCTAAAAGATCATGACCTGCTTTGCCCTCTAGGATTTGGGTAGGTCATGAGGGTGGGGTTCCCTTACTAAGTAGGTGAAACAGAACTTCCAGAGGCTAAGACAGCAGCTGGACATTGCTCTGTGCTTTCCACTCTCAGCCAACACAGCCAGCCTCCTGCCTCTGTCAGCAGTGATACGATCTTGGTAGTTAGTGATACACAGGGAAGAGTGGTCCGCTCAGTCTCTTAAAGAAGACCCTAAATCTGCCCTGGCCTAGACAGCAGTCAGAAGCCACATATGGCAGCTGGAAATGTGACTGATTCAAATTAAAATTGTTTTGTTTTTCAAAGTAAAATAATTCACACTGGCTTAAGAATATTAAAAAAAAAACATAAAATATCTCAGTGATTTATGTTGATGCCATGTTGAAATGATATTTTTGATATGTTGGGTTAAAATATAGTATGAAAATTAATTTCACCAGTTTGGTTGGGCTTTTGGAAATGTGGCTCTTAGGATATGTAAAATTGCATATGTGACTCATATATTCTGTTGGACAGCAGGGGTCCAAATCACCTACCAGAAACTGGTCCCAGAGATGATCATCATGGATCATCAGAGGAGGATTTAGACTGAAGCTGCCTGTAACCACGGAGTGGAGGGAGGTGCTGTCATTGACCAAGCATGGTGTGCTTCCCCACTCTAGGAAGCTACTCTTCTCCTCTTGAAGGCAGGCAGCATTTGTGCAATAGGATCATCTGTTCCCTGCTCGATCCTGCTTCCTCTTAACTGCAGGGTCACTGCCTTGGGGCTCCTTCTCTGTGCTACGCTGAGGGCATTCTGGTGATTCAGCCACATCTCCATCTGAAAGTCCCCTTCATCTAACCTCTACTCTGGATCCACAGTTTTGCACATGGCCACCACCCCACAACCACCACTGCCTTCTCCATTCCCCTCCGTGGCAACCCTGGGCCAGCCAGACCTCCTGCGTCTGACTTGGAGAGCCACACTTGCAGATCGAGTCACAGATTACAAGGCAACTCACATGCCTCATCTCCTCTGATGCTCCTTCTCCTACCCCGGCCCTGGTGCAGCAAAGCTGTCAGTAGAGATAATAAAATGAGATCGTCAAAGTAGGCGGGAAAAGGCATCTGAGAATGAAAAGGTAGATAAAAGGCTTTGGACTCTGAGCACAAACTGGCTGTTGACTTGAGGTGACTTTCTGAGGAATGAAACTGTGGGTCAATAATGGCCGGGAGAAAAACTCCTGATTTACCTCAATGTAGTAAGTAAGTAAGCACATACCAGCCAGCGTGGGAACAGAGTCTCTAAAAAAATAGCAGCAGAAAGGACAAGGAGACTCGGCATCCCAGGAGTCCTGAAAGCTCCCCCACTCCCTGTTAGGTTGAGAGGACGTGGAGACATGGTGAGGTAACAAGACTCGCCCGAGGCCCCGAGTGAGCTGGTAACAGAGCTGCTGAATAGCCACCTCAGGTTCAGGTCTCTGTGTTGACCTTTGCCATGACCTTGGCCTTTATGACTTTGATGATATGCTCTTACTTTGGGGGAGATAAATTCTACTATCAAGGCAAAACCCTTTCGAACAGAACTCTGACTGCCAGAGAAATGACCAGAAAAATCACCTGTGCCACACCATCCCTCCCCTCAAATGCCACCAGAGTCAGGATTCTAGGGTAGTTCCACCTAAGTCCTCAGAAAACTGAGGGCTACAACATCGCGTGTGAGTAGTCGCAAACCCCTCCCCTTTATTTTCAGTTTCCACTTTTATTGTACATTTTTACAGAGAGTCTTGAATAGCAAAACAGTCACACCGGGGGTGGCGATGGGCAAGGGGGATGGGCGATACCGGAGAGGACTCTGTAAACGGCATCGTCACACTCACGACACAGACACACCGGTACACACAGACGAGGAAGGGTCCAAGGGCCACCCAGAAAGGAAAGGAATGGAATGCTTGGGGTCCAGGAGAGAGAGAGGGACACAGAGTTCCTTAGGAAGCGACACCAGTCCTTGGGAATGAAGAGGAGAGGCTGGCGTCTGTCAAAGGGATGCCAGGTTGAGCTGTGGCCGGGCAATCCCAGGTGTGACCCAGATTTCTGTTTCTCAGCACTGAACAAACACCCCTGAGGCTGGGCAGTTTCCCCCATTCCTGGCTGGGCTATATCAATGGCAAATTTTTGAACTTCCCTAAGAGAAGGTCTCAACACAACATTGATCCACTGCAAAGCAGAAAGTGCACAGACCCTTTTGGGAGTACATTCTTTTCTCATTTAGAATCTAGGATTTAGTTTTTCCCAAACAAGATCATACTTAGAACACGTCCCAGTGTGTGTCCCACCCAGAGGACTCCCTGCAAAAACTTGGAGGCTTCCAATGAAGTCATGGGCTTCTCCAATGGGCAAGAGAAAGCAGGTCCTAGCTCCTTGAAACTTATTCTCATCCTAAACTTAAAAATCATTAAACCTTTCAGAATCTAACTTGTTCCTACCACTTGGGTAGGTACAGCTGGAAATAATGCTAGAATTGGTCAAAACAAACAACTAGGCATTAACCACATGCTTTGATTAAAAGTTAACTGTTTCAGCTCATGGTTTATGTGTTCCATTTTCTCTGGGAATAAGCAAGAGGGACAATAGTGCCCTTTGCAAAACTGGCCTTGGGATGATAGGAAAGAATCTGGGAACATGTGAAGTAAATTCAGGAGCCAATTTCTCTGGAGAGTCTGAATGAAGAAGAGAATCCCATGTGCTTCTGGTGGACAGGTAAAGTCCTATTTAGCAACCAAGATGACCTCTCTCTCTATCCCTTTAACAGCAAGGCACAGAAACTAGATGCAAGAATTCCATTTCAGTGAGGGCTCTGCAGCTGTAGATAACTTGAACCGTGCGTAATTCATACAGCACTTCATGTTTGCAAATGTCACCCTTAGTATACCATGAGGTAAAGTGTTATCACCATCCTCACATTGTAGATGAGGAAGTTCAAGTATGGAGAAGACACAGTGCCCAGAGTCAAATCATTTTAGTGCAGAACAGAAATGAAATTTACAGTAGATGCATTATACAAGTGTAGCTTAATTAGTGAGTTACTCTGGCTTCAGTGCTCTTACACCCATGATTAGATTGAGATGGCACCTGGGGGAAAAAACAACAAGTAGGGGAGATGTGTGTGTGTGTGTGTGTGTGTATACATATATATACATATATGTATTCATATATATGAGAGAGAGAGAGAGAGAGAGAGAGAGAAGTAAATCCCCAAACAGGAAACTTTTAGTCCTGGTCCACCTTCTAGTATTGAGCTTTCATAGGCCTCTTTGTTCTGGGGGCTCAGAACCTGTGCTCCTAATGCCAAGAACAGAGAGTCAATGTGATGCAGAACAGTGTGGTTCTGTAGCCATAAAATGTCCTCATAGTCCCATCTGCCAATCCCGAGAAAACCATGCATTAGAGAGGTTTGGGGCCACGGCCATTATGACGGGGTACACCATAGATGACAGTGTGATGGAATTATGGACGAAATTGTAGCATTTTTGTTTTTCACTTTTATAAGTAAAAAACATGTCTACAATGAGCATGTATTACTCAGGATAAAAAGCTCAATAGCTGATATTAACATATTCTAAGAACCAGAAATCAAGTTTAAGAAACATTTTACACCATGGCAGAATCAATGGAAAGATGCCAAATACAATCCCAGAAGTCAGTGGCTCTGAGAGGTATTAGAATCACTTGTGTTCATCAACTCTGTGGTGGGCTTGCTTAAAAATCTGTCCCCTTTCTCTGCCATACCAACTGGAAGACAGCACCAAAGCCAGTCCAGCTGGTACACACCAATGGTTTCTATACGTGCTGAAATCACCTCTCACTCTGACTCATCACGTTTACCAGGACAGCACTGGATGTATTCACGGGGATGCTTAGTCCCAGGAGCAGACAGAACACTTTCAGAAAAGCAGCTTCACTGGAACTGAAAGAAACAACCGACTGTCACATAAACCACACCAAAGAATGACTAGGGTGTGTATTTCTCCCCACTTCTTCCCTTGGTATCAGTTCATGAACACTCTCAGCATAAGCTAGGTGAATATGTTCCTTTCTAAATGCCTCTAAATGATCTATTTGATTTTTTGAAGTCTGACATTGGCTCAGGTAGACATCTTGGGAATCCTAAACTGCACATTCTTCCACTAAATCAGGACAACCCCACATGATGCTTTCATGCCAGGCCTTTTACCGTAAGTATGGACCAATACTGAGAGACAGTCTCCAGGTACCCTCTCCTCTTGGAAGGAAAGGAAGCACTGCTGGGTGGAAATGCCCAGTGGGAGAATAGACCAACATGGCGCCAGGACCAAGAGTGCTACACAGGGATGTGAGGTCAAGGAAGGCTGGTCTTGATTTGGTGGAGCTGTCCAGTCTTTGTGACTTCATAATCCCTAGAGGTCAAAGGGTAGAGTTGCTGAAACGCTAGGACTTGTGGGAAGGTTGAAACTGGAATGGGTGCAGTCTTTCATTTTTTTAAATTTTGATGCCGGTGAGCCACAGACTTCCTTATGAAACCTAAAGCCACAACAAATAAAGATGGGGGCTACTTGGAGTCTATCTTTACCCTTTCCAGATATGAAGTACTTAACTATTTTAGCTGACTAAGGTAGGTTCAGAGGCAAGTAAAAGAGGGTAGGAAGAGAAGAAACAGAAAAAGAAACCATAACTCACAAAATGAGGGGAGAGAAAAATGGGATCTCTCTCTAGGCAAACATGCCACTTTTCTGAATCCCTAATCTTGGAGGGGAGAAAAAAAAATAAAAGTTGAAATGGGCCCGTGCTCAAGGTTGGCTGGCTTGGAGCTCACAGTGTAAGCTTGATAACATACTTGCATGCACACACCATAAGGAATTTGAACTTGATCTGGATGGGAACTGGGGGTCTTATAGAGGCCACTGACCCTAAGCCCCTCTTTAGGTTTGGTTCTAGTTCAATTTGGAGTTAGCAGCATCTGGCTTTGAAAGCCTCACAGGTCAGGTCTCTTTTTTGCTTCTTCCTCAGCTACCTTACAGTCAGGAGGCTTCAGGAACTGGTCGGAGGGGTGTGGTTTAAATCTATGGTCAAGCCCCTTTGCTGAGAGAATCAAAGTCACCTGGGCTCTTTTCCTATTGGCTAGGACTTGCCTCCTAGAAAGGGGCTTCCATTTTGACCATGTGCCTGGCCATGTTACTGTTCCCAAGCAGGACAGACCCCAGAGTGCTTGTATCTGTACCTTTCTGACCCCAATATCAGAGAGCTAAAAGGCCCTGCTCTGCAGATGTGGAGATGACATAGATGCTCTACTTCCCCAGAGTCCTTCTGACATCTCAGGGATGCTCAGATTTCAAAGGGATGCAGTAAATTTCATTAAAGTTTCAACACAAAGATAAGTACTGGATTGGGCAGATGATATACTTGTAGCAAGTATGTATAGAAAAAGAGGGTATAAATAATGATAGTTCTATGCGCTAGTGTCTTCAAAAATGGTTACTAAAGAAGTTTAAACAGTTGATAGAAATTTGTCCCATTTATAATTGTTTCCCCCACTTTTCTGCAACTGGAAAGAAGCTGGAATTTGCATCTAGTCACAGATAAACCTCTGCCCTAAATGGATGCTCACAGATACTTGCTCTCCCTGTCTAATTCAAGGTGCTTGGTAAAAAGTCACAAGGCCTCTCAATCTGAGATACTATTTTTCACTCTTCCCGTCTCCCAAGTAAGCCATTTCCCTAAAGGGAGAGATCAAACTTTCAAAGAAAAATGAAAATAAAATTCCCAATTAAAAAACTAGGGTTTCCTGAAAATTACTTCCCTTCTCATAAGTCTTAAAAACAATCCTTGGAACCTCCATCAGAAGCCAAGAGCACTTCTTTCTACCCAGCTCTCCTCCATAGCCTGGTACACCCATACCAAGGGCACTCACACACTAAACCTTTTGCAGAAGCTGACTGGGCTCCCTGGAGAGGGAGTCTTGAGTAGGGCATCCACACTTGCGTGCAGGTGTGTACTAACACAGACAAGCAAAATGCACCAGAGATACACACAGCATCTACACTCAAGCCCATTCACGCGCATCAGATGTCATAGCCAGATATGGATTACACACACACCGTCAAGAAGAGCAAATGACAGGCTGGACTTACACGGATGCAAGGTGCCAGGGCCAGTGGTCAGTAGATAAGAAGAGGGGAGAGCTGGTTGGAAGACAGGTGAAGAAACAGCAATGAGGAAGGCAGGCTGCTGAGTGTTGGCAAAGTTCCCAAAGCATATGAGCTATTAAACAGCTAGATTCTCTGCTGCAAGGTTAACTGTGGCTATGTCAGCTCAGGGATTCTCTCCCTGCCTCCCCTGGGGCTGCTGGGCACCAGCAGGGCCCCTGAGGTGACTGAGCTACTCCAGCCCTACAGCATCCACAACTCTGATTTCTCTCCACTCACCGGCACCTGCCGCGCCATTTTGCTCAAGTGGGCCTGAGACGCCGGGGTGGATTTATTTCACCTCTGTTTGGGTGCTAGCTACTAAGACAACTATTTTGGGATTCATGGCCTTGAATATCAAGAGGAAAGGGAAGAAGATGGAAAGTCAAGAGTTCTCCATTAATTTACACAATATCATACAAATTTGAGCCCATGGGTAATGGAGGTGTTCTCTCTGCATGTGACTCATTTTCCTTCATCTGTACAGACGTTACCCCTAGGAAAGGGGTAGATGTCCAGTGACAAAGGACAGCCCCCCATGATGGGGAGTGAAGGTCTTGTTTGGTATACGTACTTGTACAACAGCAACCAGAGGCGACATTCCTTCTCCCTCCTGAACTGTGTGTTCCCCCCTCTTCTCTCACGGCTTTTGTGCCCAGCTGTGTCTTGAACTTCCAAAATTAGAGGACTAAATCCTGTGGCGATCCAGAACTGTAATGTGCAGAGCCACAGGGTCCTCTGGCCCAGTGGTTTTGTTCTCGGTTCTGCTCTCTGGGAATTTCTGTTGTACCAAAAATAATAGAAAAAATGCAACACAGATAATAAAACCTCCCACTCAGGCAGCATCCACCACATATGCGTTCTCTCTCTCTCTCTTTCTCTCTCTCTGTCTCTCTCTGTTTTTCTTCAGGCATCTGCAGCTGCAGCACCAAGTACTGGCATCCATAGAGGCCTGCCTCTCATACTTTCTAGGAATCTGGGCTTCCATCTCAGCCATGAAACCACCATAGTGATAGAGAGACAATGGTCAAAATGCAATATTTCCATTTAAAAGGCGGAAAAGAAATAAAGGAAACCACCCAATGTTCACACACACACATACACACACACACTCACACCTCATCACACCACTACTCCAAGGCTCTGATCTGCCCAGGGAGTGCAGGTGGGGAGGATGGGGTGGCCTCTTGTTAACTGGGCGTAAGGCAGCTGGAAGGTAAGACTGGGCTTTCTGAGCATCCACTGAAGTGTCCTTTTATTGGTGTGGATCTTGCCTCTCAGCATGTTCTCTCCCCTTCCCACCTCTAAAATTTTGTCCGAAAGTTTGGCCACAGAGAGAAAACTTCCTTCTTGGTTTGTTTTCTCGTCTACTCCTTGTGTGTTGCTGGTGGGCCAGGAAGGAGCTCAGACAGGAAGAGCAGGAGAAGTGGTACTGAAAATGGCCTTGAAGATGTGGTTCCGCTCTATGAACTAGGGGGCCGCGCTTCCCTGGGATATGACCGCGGGGTGGTGTCCTCTCCTGCTGGCCCAGTGCGTGGCACTTCCTTCTCACATCTGGGTTGCTCCAGACCACTGCCACTGTCCCTTCCAGCTCCCCACCACATGCTCATGAGTGACGGGGATCAAGATGCTATTGCAGGTGGTGATGTTTGCTTTGTCTTCAAGAAACTGTGAAGCCAAAAGTCAAGAATTGATGGAAGAGCCACAGGATGGGAACACTTTCCCCATCTTGGTGATGAGGCAACACAAAGTCCGGCGAGATGCAGGTGCCTGAGCCAACTCAACTCTACCTTGGCACTGGCATCATCTTGATTTAGTTTTGTTTTATATATGTATATTATATATATATTTATATATATATATATATATGTATGGGTTTGTTTTTTTAGCACACTGTCCCATTCTCGGGTCTGGATTTAGGGCAGTTGGTCCTCGGGACAGGTTGGACAGAAGGGGCCAAGGTACAGAAGAATCCCGAGATTAGCGTGAGGCCCAGGCCCCCCCACGCACAGAACATGGACCATCCATAGCCATGGCTGATGTCATCGGGGAGTCCATACAGGTAGCGTGGGTAGCGTGACAGCTCAAAGTTGATCCCAGCCACACAGGTGCACAGTGAAATGATGCAGAAGGTTCCTGGAGAACAAGGGGAAAAGTTGGGGTGGGGAAACGGAGAAGGAAAGGGAAGGGGAGAGGGAGGGAGAGAAAAATTAGGGTTATTACATTTTCAAGTTTCTTGAGGAAGAAAAATGAGAAGATCCAGGTTAGAGCAGATGATCACAGAGGTCACCATCTGGAATATTCACAGGGAAGACAGTATTAAGGGATCATCACTTCCTTACTCTAAAAATGTCCCAGTCTTGGACAAACTCAGGAAGTCTCTTCTTCTGGAAAACACCCAAAATAACTATCTCGTTAGGAGTTTTGTGGAGGGGGAAGTGAGGCAGGACAGCATTCAGTTCATTTTTCTAAAGCATGTTAAATTCTTTTCCTTTCTTTTTTTAAATAAATATATTTTAGTTGTAGTTGACACAATACTTTTATTTATTTATTTTTATGTGGTGCTAAGTATCAAACCCAGGGCCTCGCAGGTGCTAGGCAAGTGCTCTACCACTGAGCCACAACCCCAGCCCTTCATTTTCTTTCTTTGAAAAGAGAAAGCTTCCCTCTTTGTACTTATTTAAAGTTCTTTCTGATACATAACATCTTATGAGTATTATTTCTCCAATCTATTCACTAACAACTCTTTGGCCAGAAGGAGAAAACTTCTTTCTCAGTTCGTTTTCTCAGATTGCTAACTCCTGGAAGTCATTTTTCATTTCCAATAAGACAACATTTCCTAAAGTATTCTCCATGGAACACCAGCCCTCTGAGACCCTCCTTTGCAGTGTGGGGTGGGAGGGGCTGAGTCAAAACAGTGGGAGCCTGAATATGCTTTTTCACTCAGGAAGACTCACAATCCATGTTGGCACAAGTTCACTCAAATCACCTAGTTCTAAGAGCTTTTTCACAAGCTTGTTTGGTACTGGGGCCTCCTCTTAATGTTATTCATATTGATCATCAATCAGAAGACTGCTATAAGAGGTAGAATAGGATAAAATGTTTTAGAATCAAATCCATTTTTAACCAGTATAAATATTTGGTATACCTAGGATGAATTCAAGAACTTGTTCTCTTATGTTTTTTTAACCCCCAGTGACCTGCAGAAGTATGTACAGTTTGGGAGAGCTGGACTGGGTCAATGAAAGGAGGAAAGAGAGGCATATTTTTTAAGGGGAGGGAACAAAAGTGGTGCATTATGTTTGACATTGACTACACAAACTCCTTCCTGCTTCCAAACAGTCAAGTTTCTTGAAGGTCCAGCCTATGTCTTCCAGAAGATACGTGAAGGACAAAGGGGAAGAGTGGAGTAAGACAACGAGTTTGTGATCATTTAAGTGGCCACAGCAGCTGCAGTGATACCCAGACACAGAGTAAGGGCGTGTGCTGGGAATTATGCTAAGTGCTCAGCAGGTATTGAAACTTTAATTCTTAAAACAACTCTATGTAATGGGTCATATTATTATCCCATTTTACTGATGAGGGTATCAAGGCCCAGAGAGGTGAAGTCAGCCAGACCACGCAGCCAGACCACGGCTTGGGGGCTTCTCCATTTTCTATTTAAGACTGGCCATCAGGCAAGGTGGTCTCTTCATAGAAACACCCTCCCCACGTATGATGGTCCACTTAGGCTCCAGCTCAATGTGGACTGGTGGGCTGTAGTCCTGGAGGGCTAAAGCAGATGGCTAGGTCCCATCCCATAGTCTCAGGTTCACAGGTCTTTGTGCTCTTAACAAGTTGTTGGAGGATGCTGATGCTGAGGGTCAGGTGGCCATACTTCAGAACCATTGGGTTAGGAAAAAGGTTTTATTGAAGAAAGAGGAAATGTAATAGGTCAAAGTTCAGAACACAGAAGCAGAAATAAAAATAGGCAATGAAGGTAAAATTTTACCCATAATCCAAGAATTGAAAGTTCAAAGTATAATGATATGATCTATCAAATGAGTAAATGATATAATCTATCAAATCAGTAAAGTTTTAGTTTGATTTTTGTTTTTGCCCTGTTTTCTAAATGATCATCTCCAGAAGTAGTAAGGGTACAAAAAAGTGGACCCTCCCATAGACTCTAGGGGGACTGTAAATTTGTGTATACAATAGTTATACCTTTGACTTGTGATTTCATTTTAGGTTAAGAAAATAATCCTACCTGGGAACAAAGATCAGGAACAAAAATAGTTTATATGGTGGAGCATGTAGGGAGGAGGGGCTGACAGGAACCCTGATACTGGGATGAGCACTATTTCCTGAGCTAAGAGGTTTGAGCTTCACGTGGAGTCAGTCCTTGGAGGGGTCAAGGCATTTTGATGACTCCAATGTGCATTTTCAGAGACGACTAAGCCAGAAGCGCAGAGAACAATCCAGAGGTAGGGAGACCAGCTAGGAGGCCACTGTGGGCATGAGAAGAGAGGAGGATCTGGAAAGACTGGACCAGAGTCTGGAGATCCTAATGGCTTAGTGAATAATTGCTTCAAGAATGATTAGTTGTAGAGACAACGGGAAGTGATGTGCCAGGACACAAGTGCAGTATGTATATGTGTCATGAATGTCTGTGTGCATGAGTATGTGCTTATGTGTGTTCATGTGTATATTTGTGTGTGCATGTGCATGTATTCCATGTGTGTACATGCTTGGGGGGGCAGCAAAGTATACACACAGCCATTACTTGTGAGAATAGTAAGGATGGTCCCAAATCTGTGGGAGTCGCAAAGCAAATCATTCCCTTGTGTTGTGACTAGTTCTCAGAGTGAATTCTTTGATGGTTCCCAAGGTGGACTAAGTCTCAGCTCAGACTTCCTAAATCCAAATCTCTTGGGGGATAATATGGGCATCATTAGTTTTTAAAAGTTTCACAGATGGTCTATGGCCATACCACCCTGAACGCGCCCAATCTCGTCTGAAAATTTCTCAGATGACTTCTGTAGATCAGCCTTTTGGAACCCTCATGTTGGAGCAGAGGTGCTTTGTACTACCTGGAGACACAGCTCGAGGTAGGAGAGGGCACACGACAGTCCATGGGGTACAGCCAAGGGGAAAGCAATTGCCTGGGTGTGGCAGAGCAAAAGAAAACTGTGTCTTGACATGATTTTCAAATATTCCAAATTCTAACAAACAAAACTGGCCTGTTTGTGTCTCAGATAGTGCGGCTATGTTTCTGACTGCTAGCCTGAGAACCTATCATTGAATGTTCAAGTATAAAATTTGCTAACACATAGATTTAAGACAGAATGAATGTGTGTATGTGCTTGCACACACGTACATACATACACAGTCACCTGCCCAGTGGGGTGAGTTCAAATTTGAGCTGTCCATGGGATGTTCAAGGTACTGAGAAACACGGATCTGGAGCAGTATAGAAAGTTCTGCCTGGAGATGTGGACCAAGTCAGCCTCTTATAACTTGAAGCTCTGGAGGTGATGAGGTCCTGTGGAGACTTTACATAAGCCATATTTACAAAGGACACTTTGTAAAATGGGAACATTTCTTCTCATAGCAGCTGTACTGTCCTCTTCATGAAGTCCAGGGATTTGTTTTGGGGGAGAAGGTCCATCTCAATGGAGTGTCGGCCTTCCCAGGCTGCCTGTGGCTGCAAGAGCTTGATACACACAATTTTCATAGCGTATTCCACCAGCAGAATGGACAAGACACAAAGAATGTGGTTGATAAATTGTGAGTGGAGAGAAGGACCATGTGGACCCAATTTCCAATGGGAAATGACTTCTAGAGAACATACATCTTCTTACGTTATGCTAATGGAGTTAGTTGGGGCATTTTCCTGCCTTCACTTCCTATAAGTTGTACTGTGCCTTTGGAACTTTTCAATATTCCTAAAGATAGAAAAACTTCCATGGCTCTCACTCAAGATGGTCCTCTAAGTTGGTAGGTCTGTGAGAAATGTTTGAGGATAATGTGTAGACCCGTTTCTGGATTTGTCTAAAAGCCCTCTTAATAAAATGCCCAATTAAAAAAAAAAGATGGCCCTTTAAGCCACTTATCTGCACAACTTGCCAGGAAGTTTCCCTGCACAAGAAGAGAAGAGTTGGAAGAAGTTTTGTTTCCACATATGCTACTCTTTCTGTTATGAACAAGGATTTATATTTTTATATACTTCTCTACTAATAAATTCAAACTGAAAAATGTGTTTTAATTGTTAGAAATGGCTAGAATTGGGCATGTACTAGATCCTCAATAAATGAATCAAATGAATAATGAGTTGCCCTTGTTCCTCAGCATTGGATTCTGATAGTTTAAATCACAAGGTGCTTCAACAGATATCAATTGAGTCCTGGGGAGTGGGGGAGGGGAAGACAGAGAAGCAAGGACCCTGCCTGAATGATCTCCATCTAAGGCAATGGGCACAACTCTGCCAGTAAATTGGTGGCTAATCGGGGAGTGTGGGGTGCATAATTCCCCCCAGCAACTTGCTGGGGTTAGGTGGGGGCCTTTGGGAAATTAAACAAAGATGTTAAATGGCTCTGATGGAAAAGATGTCTCCACGAAAGGGCAGCAAAAGGCATCATAGCATGGAAGTTGCAACCCAAAGTCCCATGGGTGGTGGCACAGGGCTGGGGATTGCTGAGGAAACATAAGGGAGATTCTGCTCAGAAAAGTTCAGGTCCAGCCCACTCTATGGGAAGCAGGAAGTAGCAGACATGGCCTCTGAGGCTAGGTCGTTATGCTTGGTCATTTAATTTCTCATGAGTACTTAGCAATAGATAAGTGAGGATACAGGAAAGGCAATAGTAATAACACATGGTACTATCTTCTTAACAATACCCCCCATGGGTTGGGGTTCAGGCCTAACTCTGATCATACTCCAATTCTAATTGTAGTTCTAGTGCAGCAATTAAGTGACAAGAACTCTGCCCACTTGGAGCAAGGCTGTGGTATGTGCTGCAGACGCTGGCTGTGAATCATGACAAGTATGACTCTGGCTAGGGCAATAGTGGTGCTTGTGGTAAGCAATGTCAAGTCTGGGGGTGGGGACAGATTGGCCATGATTGGGTGGAGGGGACAGTTCCTGTGGCAGGGGGCTCCATGGAATTCAGACCAGATAATCAGCAAGTGTTTGTTGAACTTGTATGTTTGTGCCAAGCACTATGCTGGATACTAGGGAGATAAAAAAAAAAAGGAGATGATGAGATGATAAAAAAGAGTTGATAAAAAGACATGATCCCCACTTTTAAGAATCTTTAATTAAATTCTAAAGTAATTTTTTTTTTTTTTTTTTTTACAAAAAACGCTTATGATCTAGTAGGGATAGGAGTCATGCATACCCGAAAAGTCAAGGTTGAAGTGAAGTTGGTGCCAGGCTGGGGCTGAAAAAACCCTGAGTTAATCATCAGTTCCAGAGAGTACATGACTAAAAGGTCCCCTCCAAGCCTAGCAGTCTAGGAAAAGAATGAATAATAAATATCTGGTGGCAAACGGTCAGAATAATTCTGATATGGTAATGCCAGATCAGGGAGGATTTCCCATGGGAAGTGAGTTTGATAGAAGAACAGGATATCTGCAGGCAATAAGCTGAAGGGTCCCTACCTGGTCATTGCCCTAGCTCCATGCCTGGGCTGAGACGGCATGCTGCATGCCCCGACTGCACCTCTCTATTGCAAAATACCCAGTGCCACCACCAGCATCAAGCTTCCCCGTTCCTCACATGAACCACTAGTAACCAGTCACTGGTGTCCTGCCTTCTACTCTTGCCCCATATAGTAGCCAGTGGTATTTTAAATCAGATTATGGTTATGATTCTGTCCTATTGAAAACCCTATAATAACTTGCAATAAATACAATCCAAATTCCTGTATCTTGCCTATATGGCCTTACCTGAGTGGATTTTGCCTACCTCTCTGACCAAATTTCTCACCTTGGCCCGCAACCCCCTACACTCCCACTCTAGCTACACTAGAAAGCTTTCTGTGTCTCAAACTAGCAAAGTGTGTGTCACCTCTGCCTAGAATGGCTCCTCTTGGATCTCAATTCAAATGAATGTCATCCTCAGAGAGGTCCTCCCTGGCCTCTTCTGAAGTGCCACCTTCCCTGGTGGTCTTCAAATCATGTTCCATGGAGACGTCTCGGGAACTGCCAATGGGAAGGAGGAAGAGAACAGGAGAGACTCCTAACCCTCTCTCCTCTCTGGGACCAGTACAGCTCTGTTTTTATTTCTTTCCATGAGAAATTTTGATGGAAGAAAGGATTGTAGTGATGTAAACACTTTCAAAAACCACTGGCCTTTCCCATTACCCATGGGATCTTCATTCAGGTATATCACTGCAGGGACTAGCCTTTGGACAGCAAATCCAATGGCTGTTCTATTAGCGACAAGTCCTTGCCTTTGGCAGAAATAGACCATCAGTCTCAGCCTTCACTCTGGCTGGTCCAGCCAGGAGCCTCAGCCTCCTTAACCCAGTCCTATGGGCAGACAGATGAAACTGGGCAGTCCCAGGTTTCATGACCCTCTCTGTGCCAGGACTCTAGCTGCCATGAGCTCAGAGTTCAGGAGTCCAGTTAGAAGATGTGGCACTGTTCTAGTGTCCCTATCTGTACACTCCACCTGTGAGCAGGAAGCCATGGCCCAAGGGACAATGAGCTGTGTACATATAGGTGCTACCTCTCGGAGGTTCAAACCCAGCACCTGCTTCTTTTGATGACCATCCCACATGAAGCTCTTTCAGGAATCACAATCATGATGTCACCTTTTAACCTACCACCCTGCTCCAGAGCCCACCTCTGTGTGCTGTCAATACCTGCAGGAAGAGGGGAGGGCTCTTGCAGAGTTCTGGGATTGCTTCTCCCCACCGGCCCCCTACGCTCCAGTGAGGGTGGAAGGCAGAAAACTGTTTTCATGCCCAGATTCCCAACTCCTGTTCCAACACCAAATACAGCTTCCTCATCCACTTCCTTCGCATTGCTGCCATCTCTAATTAATGTTTCTTTGGTTGCCAAATACTAGATTCTCGTTTTCTCACTAGTTTTAGTTTATTGGCTGTTGGACAACTTCTGCCTGCTTGGAAATCTCTGCTCTTGGTTTGCAAGCTGCCCCGAGACCAGGCTTCCTGGCACCTCCCTTGCTGCTCCCTCTCAGTCTCCAGGGGCAACTCTGCCTCCATTTACCTTTTCAGACCTGCAGGGCCCTGGCTCTCCTGCTGTCTGGCATCACACACTGTCGAGCAGCACCCTCTTTCTATGGCTGGAATGACCACCAGGACAGGATTGAGATCTCTGCCTCTTTCCTCACCCCATCCCAGGGACACAGCATGTCCATATGTTCCCTGGACACACATTTTCAGTGCTACCCCTATGTTATGTGTTGGAAATTTCACCCACAGATTCATATTTAATGATATTTGAAGACAGGCTTTGGGGAAGTGATTAGGATTAGATGAAGTGATGAGGGTGGCTCCCCCATGATAACGTTAGTGGCTTTGCAGAAGGAAGAGAGAACCGAGCCGGCATGCTTTCTCTTGCCGTGTGATGCTTCCCACCCTCTTATGATGGGCATAAGAAGGTCCTTGTTATATGCTGATGCCATGTTTTGCAACTTCCCAGCCTCCAGAACCAGGAGCCAAATAAACACCTATTATTTATAAGTTACCCAGTCTCGGGTACAGTCATGTGTCACTTAGTGATGGGGATATGTTCTGAGAAATGCATCACTCTGCAATTTTGTGAGTGTCATACCATAGAGGTACATGATGTTCCTTGGAGATAGGACTTTTTGAGCTCCCTCATACTCTTCATGGTTCCCACTGTTATGTATGTCGTCTGCCACTGATCAAAATGTCATGAGGTACAGGACTGCATTTTATTACAGCAACAGAAAAGGGACTAGGACATCCCATTTACCAAAATTCCCTTAAGTTCCTAACTTCTTTTACCCCTGCGGAGACTTACTTTCCTTGTAGGGAGATCAACCATCTCAGTTGGCCTGGGATTTGGGGAAGAAGGTGTCTGAAGTGTAGAACTTTCAGTACTCAATCTGGAGGTCCTAGGCTGAGAAGACACCTTACATACTGGCTTTCTCAAGATCCTGTTCTCCACTCAGGCCACCAGGCAGACTGCAGGGACTGCTATAGTGAATCCCTGCCTGTAGGGTTTAGAAAGTACAATATCTTCTCCAGTGGAAAAACATAGAAAGTTGGATCCTTGGGATGTGTTGTTAATGTTCAGAACTGCCAGGCTGGGATAGCATTGTTTGGGAGCAGCTAATTCTTTTTGTCACCCTGAAAAATCACCTGGGAACACTTAATCAGCAGCCAATAATGATTCCATCCAATGCCATCTTAAAGGTTAATGACCAAGATATTTTTAAGCTGATATTCAGTTCTGATGTTAATTCATCACTCAGCCCACTTCTGAGCACTAATTGCGGGTACATAAGGCAGTCAAGATGGGGCCTCCTGTGTGGTCGTTGCCAGAATACCCTGTGCAGCGAGGGAAGGGTAGAACATGTGTTTCCACACCCTAAGGGAGTCTCAGAGAAGCCACGGCAGTAATGCCACAGCAGTGGACTCTGCGGAGAAATAGCGTCAAAATTTGGGCCTCAGGCTAGGCAGCAGAAATGCTCTTACTAATTCAAGAACCATCTCCTAGGAAACCGAGGCCCTTGTGAGGGTTCTCACAGGGATCCAGAGCAGTTATATATTGTATGCTCAGGCATTTCCCCAAAGATCTATTCCTGATGTGACCAAGTTGGGCCCCAAACTTCCCCAGTGCATCATGTCTCCAGCTTTCTAGAGCTGGAATCCATATGCGGGGCATTTTCGGTTCCCAGGAGTGAGCAATGATGTGCACCTCCCTAGCCCTGGCCTGCTATAGGGAGTGAGGGCCTCTGTGGTGACTGGAAGTCCACAGGTTTCTGTAAAGCTGTTGCTGCAGAAGCCCCGCAGTGAAGCATGTGCCAGGGAGGTCTGGGACAAAGCGTCCCAAGTCTTCTCTCTACCCTCCCCCGCTGCAATCCACATCTGATTTTTAAAACCATAAAGGAGCAAATCAGCAAGCAGGGAAAGAGTCCCTCCTCCAACTGTGGCGCATTCATCCTAGGAAGCTGATGTGTGCTAAATCCTTCCTTTGCTTAGATTAAATGCCCTAGGAGCATTCAGCTCTCAAGAACACCTAATAGCTCTGTTCAGAACTGCACGGAATATAAATGACTGCTGAATTATACACCATTGCATCATCAGCTGCCAACAGGCAGGTCACAGGGTTTTACATCAAAGGTGCCTTAGGGATTCGCTGGGGTGAGGCAAGGGCGGGGCGGGTGTGTTTGGGAAGAGAATACAGGTCCAGGGATGGGACTCTGAGTTAGGGCCAAGTCACCCATCATTCTGCAAGCTGTGAAAATTGGCATAGGCCAAGACACTGCCACGAGTGGAACCTGGAAGCCACACCTCTGGGACAGGCAGGATCTTGTGTTCCTGAAGCTGCGTCTTTACACTACAAGTCTATCCTACATTCTGCCATGTTTATGTTACAATAATGTCGTATTCCCCCAAAAGAACTGGTCCATTCACATAGATTGGCATCAGTGGGCTCTAAAGAGAGTAGACCTAGCCTTTCATGTCTGTGGATTATACAACTGTGGATCTAACCCACCGCAGATCAAAATGTTTGAAAACACAAGATTTTGTCTGCAGTGAACATGTATGTACTTTTGTGATCATTCTCTAAACAGTACAGTGTAACAGTTATTCACATAGCATCTATGTTGTATTAGATATTATAAGTAATCTAGAGATGATGTAAATATATGAGAGGATGTGCACAGGGTTTATATAAATTTCACGAGAGGCTTGAGCATCCAGATTTTGGTATCCATGGAGGAGAGTCCTGGGACCAATCCCCCATGCATACTGAGGGGCACGAACTGTTCATCCAGATTCCTATCATATAACTGAAGTCTTATCCCTTGGTTTTTACATATCCATATGGTGGCCACCAAGTCTAGAAACACAAGTGTATGGACTGAATTATTCCCCTGGAAAATTCATATGTTGAAGCCCTAACTGTCCTTAGTACCTCAGACATGACTGCATTTGGAGATAAGGTTCTTAAGGAGGTAATTAAGTTAAAATGAGGCCATTAGGGTGGGCCCTGATGCAATCTGACTGGTGTTCTTATAAGAAAAGGAGATTAAGACAAAAAAAGAGACACCAGGGCATGCACACCAAGGCACCCTCCTGTGATGAGGCACAAGAGAGAAGCCATCTCTTGTAAAGGAGAGAGCTCTCAGAGGAAACCACTGGCTGGCACGTGGAACTTGAACTTCCAGCCCCCAAACTATAAGAAAATAAATTTCTGTTGTTTAAGCCACCTTGTATGGTTTTTGTTATAGCAGTCCTGGAAAACTAATACAGCAGGTGAATACTTGATAATTGGCTTAACAGCATTGCATCGCAGTATACCATAAAATAAGAATATCTATGTTCCCAGACTCGATGGCCACCCCATAGCTAGAACAGGCATCTAAACAAAACCATATAAAATGGTAGCTGCTGGGCATCTAGTGGGTTGTTTTCTCCGTGTCATCTCTCTTACATATCTGTGTTCACTCCCACTCAACATGTTTAGACTTGATCACAAGGTCACTGGCCACAGTGGCCTCTATACTACACCTAGATCCCTTACAAACTTGTGAAGACATCAAAGGGCTGAGCAAATGGAAGAAAGCATTTATGGGGTGTTCATAGGCTTCATTACAATGGACATTCACCAAGGTCACAATGCCATTGTCCAGCCTCCTTCACTGGACACTGACCTTCCTAACCTCCACCAGTTGACAAAGAGTCCTTGGCTATTGTTTATGATCCATGTATATCCTGAATCTCCTGAAAAGCCTTCCAAAGTATTCCCAGCACAAGCGAATCCACAGTTATTCTGAATCCCTAAAATTTTTGTGTTCTGAATCAAGCAATCCAACAATTAATCACAGAGACTGCCTCTTTCTCTGTTACAGTTTGTGCTTCACAAGAACTGGAATGGTGGCGATGTCTCCTTTGGTGTTACACACCACACAGAGTATAACTTCTGTATCACTGGAGGAAATGGAATTTCTAGTTATGGAGCTGTTAAGTCAAACACGATCTTTGAAGCCTAGAGGAGAATGAAGTAGACACTATGCCTGGTCTTCCCACTCTCCTGGTTCCTCCTAAATTGTGATGTGGTTGCTGAGGTATTGTGCACCTGTGTGTGTGTGTGTGTGTGTATGCGTACGCATGTGCGTGCACGCATGTGTGTGCATGCCCAGGCCTGTATGCATCCACTTTGTATTTCAATTGGTACCTTGGGTTTCAGAGAGTGTTTTTATTTTTGCAGAAATTCAGCATCAGAATAATATCCTCTCTGCAGGATTATTTTGAAGAATGGTAATAATACATGTGAAAAGGCTTGGAGAAGTTAAAATTGCTTTCTATATGTAAGGTATAATATTAGAAATGGCAAGCTTTAAGTGAAATTGAAGAAAAATTGCTCTTAAGGACAAGAAAAAAAATGTGGTTGCTGTTTCCATCTCCATTGGCCACTCCATTGTCATCCAGCCTCACTCTAGGGTAAGTGCTACCCCTGGGGAGTGACATTTCTCAACAAAGACCAGAGGAAGTGCTTGTGCAGGACTCTTCATTCTGTGGACTTCAATGGAACCAGCACCATGGAACCTGGAAGGATCTCAAAATCCACTTCCAAGACAGACCTTCCTTGGAAATGAACTTGTCTTTGAGCAGAAAGAGGTTACAGCCCTCAGTAAGGTCACATGGTGCCCTGGTGGGCTTGTGAAGAGGTTTGTTAGAACTGTGGCTCCACGAGGAAGGGGAAAAGGAATGGTCAGAGGAGAAACACTGGCAATCACTGTTCAACTTGAGTTGGACACCTGTTTTAAAATTTTCATTATTGTACTTTTAATTCATTATCTTCTTAATTGTTAAAAGTTACTGAAAAAAGTTAGAATAAATTTAGGAATGCATGCAATACTTGAAAAGATGTTTTCATTTTCCTGATTGATGTCCCTGCTCCTCCTAACCAATAAATCCACTGCAAACAGTTTGGGTATGTATTTTTTCCACTTCTTAATTTTTTTAAAAATACATTTTATAGGTACTTTTTTTTTCCTTACAAAACCATACTATTTTGTCCCTTGCTTTATCACTTCCTGGAATTTTGGTGACATTCCATATCTAGACATAAAACCTTAACAACCATAAAGCATATCACATTGCATATATGCATTGAGCATGGCCAAACTGAGCATGCCTCCATTGACAAGAGTCTTCACTGCTTCAAATATTTTGTGTTACAAAGAATATTGCCATAAATATCCAAGTTGGGGGGCTTTTAGAAGTGCTGCCACCGAGGATCCAGTCCTGGTTCCTCTGGAATATCGAGGTGGCCTTGATGGGTATCCCATACTGGTTTATTACACAACTGAAATACATTTTCATTGTTTATAGTCTGTGCAGCATATTATCCTTTCTTCTTTTGACTAAAACATAACTGTTTCCCATGAGGAGGCCCCAATTGTGGTCCTAATGATTAGTTCTACCCACTGAGGTTAAGCCTCAGTATCCTATATCTCTTGGGATTGCTGTGATATGTGGATGTGTGTGTCTGTGTGTATAATGTACATATTTTGTATGTAAATGTATTTGTAAACTATACACAATATGTATATATACATATATATGCAAATTATAATGTACATGTGTATTTAAAAGTATGTATATTACTACCTATATATCAAATAAATTATATAATTCACACAGTAATCCTAAGTTAAATTAAATAATTTGCTGGAGATCTCAAATCACATAACAAAGCAAATATTTGTTTTTGCCGTAGAACCTCAAACTATTGGACTGTGGAAACATCTAAGAACTATCCATTTTACTTTCTTCCATTTTTTTTTATTTAAAAAAAAATTTCCCCAGGGGAAGCAACCACTGGCTCATTCCACTTTGCCCACCTGACCTTGGGTATTTCATGCTTCATGGAGCAAGATTTGCTATGCTATGAGTTTTCTACAAAGGGTAGGAAGGAGAGTTCTGGAAAGGAAATGAATTAAGAGTGTAGCATCACATATTTTTCAATGAGAATCTTTGCAGATTCATATCCATCTGGGCCTTGGTTCAGAGCTGAGTTAGTGGGATCCAACTGGCTTCTTAACTAAACTGAGAGTGGCATCTACAGCTGTGCAGAGAGGAACATTCTCAAACTGTGATTTGTGAGCTTCCAAGAGTAAAGCCACTTAGAGCATGCCATCTTCCTGCCCCTGCCTCTCTTTTCTCCTTGTTCTGATGACAGTGGTCCATGCGGTAAACTTTGAGAACATGTAGAGCAGAAGGCAATTCTACCTTTTCTTGCTGGAGATCCATACTTGGGATAATACAAGCCTCCTGCAGACCTTCTCTGGCATGTAGCTTCCTGGTTGCTCTGGTCATTCATCTTCCTAGGCAACATACGAGGCTTGTGCAGAGAAAGTTACATCACCTCCAGGACTGGCACAAAGCCCAGTCAACAGACATGTCATTACACTTGAAGTCCTGTCGCGGTAGTAAGGAGGCTCTTATGGCCCAGGGAGACACTAGTTAGCCTGCACCAGCTTCCTGACAGGACAGTGACAACACCATAGGGATGTGGTTTGGTGGAAAGAGTACTCCACCGGCAATCAGAAAACTGAGTTCTAGTCCCTCTCTGTACCCACAAGTAGGGAAAACATTTCATCTGTCTGGGCCAGTCCCCATGACCATGGAACACAGGGATGGGACCAGATCCCATCTCAGGTACCTTAGAACTCCAGGACTTGAGATGAGAAAGTACCATTCTCACTTGCTCTAGGACTTGCTGGCCATATCTACCCAGCATGAGCCACATGGAGAGGATCCTGCTTTTCACCTCCCGACACTCCAGAAGGGATGGTGGATGAGTCATTAGGCATCAGTATTTGACATCCATGTGCACACGAGGCTCAGCTCTAACATGCCTTGATTTTCAGTGTGGAAGGATGGGGGCCCAGGTGTTTAAGTGTCTGGAAGAAATTGGCTCCTGAAAGAAACCTCTCTGGTTTCTGCCCTGTCTGATCCAAGTCAATGCCATGTTACTTAGGAGAGGAAGCAGCTTGGGGACCACCAAGCCAGAAGATCAGGCGAGACTGCCACCTGGTTTGGTTTATGGTTCCATCCCTGGCACTTTGTCACCTTGGCCCTGGCCTTTCTTTGGGAAGAAAACCTATACCTAAGTGATTTTTCCATGCTGTCACCTCATTGCTGGACTGGTGAACATACACATAGGTTCATGGGGACAAAATGTTTATATGTGATGTTCATATGACAGACACTGTTCCAAGTGCTTTACTTAAGTTGGCTCACTTAATCCTCCAAGCAAGCAACCTTATGAGGTTTAGACAAGGAAATTGCTGAAGGTCACACAGCTAGTTAAGTACTGGAGCCAGGATTCAAAGCCATGCATTATCCACTTATGATGCTGTCATTACGGCTATTTCATGTGCACCTATATTGCCACTCTAGATGGGGCCCTCCAAGGTGCTGGGCCCCATGAACTGGCCCCTCTCTCCATGTCACTTATAAGAGGAAGCAGTCCCTTCTCCTCCTTTAGCAGGAGGACCTCAGAAGCTTAAGTCTGCATTCTCAAAAGTATGGAGTAGCTTCCTACCTTGTGGGCCTTAATGAGATGCTGCAGTAAGCAGAGCATGGCTGGCCAGTCAGCCTGAGCCACTAACTCAGGGTGTGTAAAAAACTGTGACCCAGAGGCTTCTGGGAAATACGATTTCCATAGAACTTATCTGAAAATGTGAAGAGCTGAGCCATAGAAAGCATTTTCATTAATTAGCCATTATTTTAAATAAAACGTAGCTAAGAGTGCAGTAAGATCTCTGAGAAGAGATTGCTAGGTTTTTACAGGGCATCAGGGAGAAGAAAGCATCTACCGGCATTCCTTCCTACTCAGGTCCCAAATTGAGGGATCAAATATCATAGATTTATGTTTCAACTTCATATAAAGTGATCTGACCTTTTAATTTTTTTCCAGATAAAAGGGATATTGCCTCATTCACCAGAGTTCACTTATATGGAGATATTTTAAAAATGCAAATGTATTAGTAACATGTGAAATCCTATATAAAGAATAACAAAAATATATAAAAAAAAACCTTAAATAAATAATAAAGCCTTGCCTACTATTTCTAAAAAGGTGCCAGCTCCGGGGCCAGGAACAGTTTCATTTAATAGACATGAGGAGCCTCTGCAGGGCAAAGGTAAACAGAGGGTGAGTTTACTGATTCCTCCTTCAGCCTCCACCAGCAGCTCCCCTGGGAGGCGGTCACTCTCCCCAGCAGAGGGAGGCTTCCTCAGTGTTCTCACAGTTCCCTCTGTTACGACACAGGCCACCTGCCACCCTACTGTCTGAGTACCCACTGCCTGAGTGGCCCTCCAGGACGGGGCCATGCACATCTTTATTAGCATGTCCCAGAGGCTAGAAGAATACCTAGAAAACAGTAAGCGCCAACTGATGGGTACTGAGTTGATGAGTAACACCGTTAACAAGTGCAATAGGGTTGCTCCAAATATTTGAAAGACGGTTGGAAGAAGTTACTGACTTTAATTTATGTCCCTTTAGCGGAAAGCACCCAAGTGAAAAGTTGAACTACAGAAACCATACGAAGGTTTAAAATAAAGAGGACAAAATGACAACTAGAGCAGCAACAAGGAAGGGACTCCCTGCCACCACAGAGGTTCTGACACATGGGGGAGATAGGCAATGGGCAGAAATCTGCTCTCTAAGCTACTCACAATAGGCAAGTGTCCCCAGAATGATGTAAGTTCAGAGGAAGAGGAAGAGTCTGGACTTAGTTAAGACAATTCAGAAAGGTTTCTGGAAGTTGCTGACTGCAAGTTGAGCCCTGAGGAAAGCCCAGGGCTTCAACAGAAGCAGCGTGAGCGATCTGTTCCAGTGGAGCACAGGACACGTGGCTGAAGGCACAGGACACCAGATTGTGGCTAACACCAAACTTCAGGCTGGGGACACTGGATTTTATTCTATAAACATCAGGGAACCACAGAATATTTTTCATCAGAGAAATGACATGGTAATTGGTGTATTTTAGAAAAGCAGTATGTTGTAAAGGATGAATTCAGTGGAAAGTAGGGAAATGAACATTTATGAAATGCTGATTCTCTGCTAGATGCTTTTGCTCTGTGTTCACTCATTTCATCCGCACAACAGCCCTAGAGGGCAGGCAGCACTATCTCTGTTTTACAGATGAGAAAACGCAGGCTCAGGGCTGGCAACCAACTGGTAGGACAGAGATTTCCACGAAGGGCTAAGTGAGTCCCCAAACACCACAGCAGTCATAAGGGCCCAGATGGAGCTCAAGGCGTGGAAGTGAATGAATGGGCCACAGAGAACACTGCGAAGGAAATATCGGCAGATGTTAACGATTGATGGAAAGGTGAGGGTGAAAATGGAAAAGAGAACAATTACTTGAGTGACAGACTGATCTTCAAGGATGACAAAAGCAGAAGGGAAAAGAGAAGAGCTGACATTGATTGGGAACCTGCAGTAAGTCAGGCATTTAACATGTGTTCCGTCAACATACAACACACGTGTTATGCATGTGTGTAGAGAAAAGACAAGAACAGCTGAAGGCACGTTTGAGATTCCCAGAGGGTAGAGGTGTCCAGCAAACAACTAAAACCGTGATCTGGAGCTCAGACAAGACTGTTCCACACCAAGGTCCAGGCTCATCTGTGTACAGATTGTCTACACCATGAGGGTGGGTGTTGCTGACAGGGGGACACATTTGTAGGGAAAAAGGAAAGAAAGAAACAGAAAAGGCAGAAAGAAGAAGAAAGAACACAAATATGTTGCCTCAGAAGAGAAGAGAGTTTCAGGAACGATGGAGATGGGTGAGCCCTAGGGCTGTCAGGAAGAGGAGGCTCAAGGAGAGGTGACAGGTGGAGTAGTCAGAAGCAAGCACATCTCCAAAAAAGAGCAGTTTCCCTGACACGGTGAGACCAGACTTCAGGAGGTGATGTGGGTTGGTAGTGAACCTCCAGAAATAATAACTAAGGATTATTCTTTTTGCCTCATGAGCCCCAAGCTTTGACTTTTGTATGAGAATATATGAAAAGGTAAGGCCTCTTCCCGTTTCTCTAAGAAGCATTCCATGAACCGAACCAGTCTCCTTTCTGCTGCCCAAGAACAACACCCCTTTTCTGCATGATGAGGTATTTGCATGGGGTTAGCTCTGACTCTACCAGTTCTTGAGTTGTTTGAGGATCATATACATTGGTTGATAGGGGAGAGTGCTGCATGATAATTAAAAGCCCAGGCTTCAGAGTCAAGTGGATTGGAGTTTGAATCCTCGCCTCAGGAACAATGTGCCCTTGAGCAAAGCGCCTGCACGCTCTCAGCAATCGCTAGGAATTGCAAAAAAGTAAGCTGGTGACAAAATGAGCAATTCCAACACAAATGCACTGAGTGCTCACTGGTGCCAGGCTCCGGTGCAAGCATTCTGCACATCGACTTCTTTAATCCTCTCCAGGTAGGTGCAACGTCACACATGGTGAAACTGAGGTGTGTGAATGCTAAGTTTGCCTAAGGTTTCAGAGCTTGGATTCACCCTGACTCCGATGACCTTTGCTTCATCTGGATTTGAGGCTCCTGGGAACATGTAGGTAACAGAAGGGCCTCCCTTTTTGCCTTTCTCTTCCTACCTTCCCACCCCAAGCAAATATCCACCTGTTCCCAGCTGATGGGAGGGGTAGGGGACACTGCGGGTGCTGGTGGACGGATGTAATGGACACTTGTGAATGTCTGCCCTGCTGGTTAAGCCCTAAGGCCTATTTTTTTTTTATCCCAGGTGGCCACTCTCAGCATCCGTTCTTTCCTCCCCCACTCCCAGGAACACAGAAGGAAGAATGGGGATTAGGGTGAAGATCTTAGATTAAGGCCTCACCATATACTTAATTGCATGACTCTCAGTTAGTTCCATGGCTCTCTGGGTCTAGTTCATTATCTGCCAAGTGCGGGTGGTAATACCCTTCTTAAAGGGCAGCTGGTGAGATGGGAGGAGACCGTGCCTAACGCTGACCCAGCGTGGGTGTTCGGCTGATCTCCCCTCTCTGCCTCATCCACCTGCCTTCTAAGGGGGTTGAAGGTCAGTAAGTTCTTACCCTTCCTTTAAAAGCTCTGTGATCTCTAAAGTGCTGCCCAAACCATAAACAGCCCTGTTCCAGGGTTAAGACCAGCACCTTCCCCCTCCAAAAGTGGTAGATAGGTAGACGGATGATGTCCTCTTATCTCACAAAAAGACACAGAATTCTTTTTCTTTTTTATAGTTTGCATTTAAAGGTATGAGCCATGAAAAGGAAAGTAGATAATTTATCACACTAATTGATACGGGTATCTGAGTCCTTTCTAAAGCTGTGAACAGTCCCAAGGCCCCAGTGGGTCTTATTTTATCTTCCATAGCACCCAGGACTTAGTAAGCACTAGACAGCTGGTTGGGCATTTAATGAGTACCGAGCATGGGGCAGGTATGAATGGGTCACTCCAGGGAGGATGGACTTTCTTTTTGCTGTCATAACTTGGATGTCCTTGACCTTTTGATGCTTCTGTATTGAGAGTGCATGAATCTTCAAAAGCCCGAATCAAGACACGAGGTATGGAACACGAGCTGGTTGCGAGAGATGATATTTGAAATCAGGAGAACTATAGAAGGTCAGGGAAGCCCAGCAGGTTTGTACAGGCCTCAGTAGACATGGTTAAGATGCAAGCCACTACCCTCCTGTCCTAGTTGCTCAAATTCTGCTAGGAGACAGACGTATGCTCACCAGAGTAGACTGAATTCACATGTCCAGGACCACAGTCCTAACCCTTTCCCATGTAATGCTCTGAGGTGGCCCCAAAGTCACTCTCCCTTAGGCCTTCGAGCCCCTGTGTAGTATGGACAGCTGAGTGGATTGGACTTTCCAGGCTTCCCCACCTGTCCACAGTGAGGTGGGGTGCAAAGCTGCTGCCCTGGGCCAGGTGGGCCTGGCTGCTCACTGCAGGGGCTGCTTTCAGGCCCTGCCCCTTGGCCCTCTGAGCTGGGCCAGTTCTCTGAGTCTCTAGCACCCAGGAGACCTGGGGGCTGTAACTTCCATTTGTACACACCCATCTGCCCACTACAATAGGCCTGCAGCTTCTCAGGGGTCCCCATGTTGGGCCTGGTCTGGTTTGCTATGATGTCTGGTACCTTGGCTTCAGTCTCTTCCCCAGGTCCTGATGCTTGTTGTGCATCCCAGCCAACCAGAAAGTGGGGTGACAAGGAGCCTCAAGAAGGCAAAGATGTCCTTGGGCCTGACTCTTTGGGGGCACTTCTCACCTCACCCTTACCATACCTGCTCCACCTCTGCGGCCAAGAGAACAGAAATTTCCCCTCACTTAATCCTGCTCCTCCCTCTTGACTACTTCCCGGGAGCAGCTGTTAAGCCTAATAGGAGGGGTCTCCAGCGACCAGCATTTTTCTGGTTGAAAATGACTTGTTTCAAGGGTCAGAAGCTTGCCTGACAAGTTCCCTTTCTCTGAAACTTGCACATCTCTGAAAAAACATCTCAGAAGGGCCCAGAGAGGGGGGATTTTGAAGTCACTTGAGAAATTCCCTGTTTCCATGGTAACAGAGCACTGTGGCACCACCACTGCTTCTTGGGCTTTCATTTCCCCTGGAAGGCTGGTGGAGAAACTCTTCTTCAACCACCACTTGGCAGTGGAGATGGTCGTCCAGTTGCCCTGCCCTCCCCTCCCCTCCTGCCTGTCCCCCTGTCACCTGCTCTTGTCCAATGTGATGAAGCAAGGAACTCCTAACCAGGCCACTGTGGTGTTAATTCTATCCCAGGAAAGACAGAACCTTACTGGGGCTGAGAGAAGGCCTCAGGGTGTCAGAGTCCCAGGCTGGACTGCATTCACTCAATAATTCAGACATGTGACTCTGCTATTCTACCTTTGGAACTGTCCTGCCTAGGTAAATGGCCTAATTAGCCTAAAGTCTACTAAAAGCATCCACAGACTATGTGCCTCTTCAGATTCTCTGAACCCTTTGCTTCTACAACCTCACTTGGCCATTCCCGTTAGTCCCAGATGTTACTGATATATTCTTAGACAATTGTTATGACTTTATTCTTACCCAGCCTTAACCAAATACCTACATTGAAATAATGGCCTTAAACCAAACTTCCAGTTCTTAAAAAGTCCTGGTCCTCCCTCCTCCCTCTGAGATCCCTCAAAGTTTTGCAAGCTGGAGTTCTCTCTTATCACACAAGAAATAAAAGCTTTCTCTTATTGACAGGTGGTTTTCACAATATTTGGGGAGTCTGCTTTAGTCATAAGGAAAAGGGCACACATTTTTTTTGTGATTATTTAGTCATCACAACATCAGACTTGGCCTGACTGAAGGAGAATTAACTATAAGCAGAACAGAGATAGACCTGATATCTTCAGATCCCTGAAGCCCCTGCAGCAAGAAGGCTGCAGGGTTCTGGCTCAAGGTGTCTGAGTGCTTGGGATGATGCTGGAGGCTGAGCTGGCCTCCTGGGAATATGACTTGTACAGTGTCTTCTTGCTTTAATGCTCTGCAATTATACTCTTGAAATTCTTAATAATGTTTGAACAAAGGGTTGTGGTATTCATTTTGCACTGGGCCCCTCAAACTATGTAGCCAGTTCTGGTTGGCACAGAGGGATGCTCCTGGGTACATAGCTGCAACACCTTCTGAGGGTGCATTGTACCACCTTAACCCTAACCTGGTCACCCAAGGCATGGACACAGTGATCCCCTCTCACTGAAATTGGGAGTGGCCATGTTGTACAGAGACACTGGTAAAAGTCTCAAAATATTGAATATTGCCCAGGGGAGAGCCTCAGGACAATCTGTGCAATAAAGGACAAGAGAGAACAGGGATCAATGCCCCCTAAATCAATCAACCCCCTGACCATGGTCTCCAAGGCCCTTCATGATCTGCCCCGTCTGTTTGGTACCATCTTCATCTCAATCCGTATCTACTGCAACTGTCCTCTTGTTTAACTTCTTCAGATCCAAGAAACTCTTTCCCATCCCAGGTTCCTTGCATGTCTCAAGGTTCTTTTTGCAAGAATGATCCTGCCCTAGGTATTCCTCTGGCCTGCTGCTCTTCATACAAGTTCTGAGAGGATTTCCCTCAACTACAATGATGCCACCATCCCTCTCTCTTTCCCAGCCTCCTCTTTATCCACAGTTCTTACCACCTAACCTGTCTCACTCACTTATGGTACCTGCCTTTTGTCTGTCTCTCCAACTAGAAAGTGAGAAGTTAAGCAAGAGGACAATTGCAACAGATATGGATTGAGATGAAGATGGTACCTGGCTTCATGAGGACTCTATCCTCTGTTACACCTGTCACTTACCAGGCAATCAGTATTTATAGAATGGATGGAAGAATGAATGAGTGAGTAGGATAGTGATGAGCTAAGAGACGTGATCTGTCTAAGGATTTCATCTTTCTTACCTCCGTGGCTTGCAGGTGTGTGTGGCATTGGCAGTGCTGGTGTGAGACTGCTCAGAGCAGCTTGTCACCGAAGGGGGCTATTTAAAAAATAAGCTTCTCAGTAGCTAAGATAATAATATCTAAAAATTTACTGAGGACAACACTGGGCATTGTAAGCCCTTCACATGAGTTAACTCTATAATTCTCACAGCTATGCTTGAACTGGATACTATTATTAGCCCCTTTTAATAGATGAGCAAATTGAAGCAAAGCATGAAAGACAGATAAGGAAATTTTCTGCTGTCACATGGATAGTCCAAAGCTCCTTTGGTCCTGGAATAGATCTTCATGAAAAAAATCTGTAGTTTCCACTTTTAACTGGGTGACTCTTCTTCTTGAACAAGAATTATAATCCCCAGTTAGGTGGATGGCAGGTGTGCCAAGGGCCACAGGAGATGAAGGCTGGCTTCCCACACCAGCTCTTCATGGGTAGGATGTCTTCATGCACCACATCCTCCCATTCTCCTCCCAGGCTTTGTCCTGTCTGGGTATTTCATTCTTGCTCTAGAGAACTGTGGCATTGTGGCTTTTGTTTGGTGGGTAGGTTGTTCTGATATGGAATTCACAGACCAGATTTGGGTTCAAAGGACCAAAGCTGCTCACAATTGTCTTCTGAAGCCCACATCTGTAACAGGGGTGGTCCCACTGGGTGGCAAGGATGTAACCTCCTTGGGTCTGTCCCAACTCAAGGTGAAAATGAAGCCTTCTGGCTGCTTGGGTTGCTGAATGACCGATCCTGGCCACTGACTAGACATGAGCTAAACCTAGATGCCATCTACTAATCTCCTAATAATGTGTACCCTCCCCCAAATGTCTCTTACTGACATAAATTTCCCCTCTGGGATTGCTTTAAATGTAAGTATCAAATGCCAATAAATATTCAAATATAAACCTTTCAAGGGGCAAGGTGTATTCCAGGGTGTAAAGGGGCTTATAAAACTCTGCTTAAGATTTTGAAAGATTGTAAGATAAAGAGTCAAGAGAAGAGTTGTGATGTTCTGGTGAAGTCTCACATGAAACCATAAAGCAGATTAGCAGGGTAAGTAGGTGGGTTTTATGCCAGAGTCGCCCTTGCTTGGTCATGATAGATTATGGACACTTCTGTGCTTATCAAAATGGGCTTTACTTATGGTAGATATATGAGAGTAACAACTACCATTTATCATCAGCTTTGTGTCTTGCAAAGTCATTGACCTGCTGAATTTATTCTCCCTGCCCAGGAAGGTCCTTTGCTCCTGGGTTCCCCCTCTGACCCGTGAATCATGAATTCATGATCTAGGGGCCGAATTTCAAGCTTAGGGCCTCCTTACCTTACAGTCACGCTTCTAAGTAGGGCCAGAGCTAGGAACAACATTGGGGAGGGCTTAAGAGGAGCCCCACAAGGAAATCTCTATGTTGTTCTAATTTCTACGACCCTAAAATCACTTTACTGTTCAAATAAAACATCGCCATGGGCTTTGCCTTTGCGGGTTGTAGGTTTTCAAAGTTGGGTCTTCATCAAGGTCTTTTGTGGGGTGCTGTGCGGAGTGTCTGGGTTCACTGCTCAGCTCTCTGCTCTCTGGTGAACCGATGAAGCAGCTACAGATGCTGGCTATGTGGAGTCATTGGTTTGCAAATCACTGCCATCACTCACACCTAATAGCTGGAGCTTCTTCTCCGTTCCCTAAGACTGACTGGGAAGGTAAAGAAGGTCACACTGAGCACAGGTGGGCCAAGAGAAACCCCAATGACTCCCTTTTTCCAATACCGCTCCTGCATATGCCCCCTTTATCTTTCGAGAAAGGAGGAAAAGGAAGGAGGGGACACAATGAGGGGTACACAGGAAGTTGAGGGAGATGGTGGGTGCACTGGCCCCTGCTGAGAAGAAAGAACTGGAGTCAGGCTAGTGTGGAAAGAAGTGTGGCTCAGTGGGGCCCAGGGACCTTCAACAGGGGGTGCTGGAGGCAGCGTCAGTCGGGTGCGCTGCAAGAATTCAGGCTGGGGTCACAGGCCAGGGTCTGGTTCCAGTTCTGCCAGTCACTAGCTGGGTGACCTAGGACAACCTGACATGACCATTCTTATCTGAAACACAAGGAGGTCTAATTGGATGGTGGCTAAAGTCCCTTCCATGTCTAATAGTCTATGACTCCAGGTAAAAGACAGGAAGCTCTTTATGAATGTGGGTGTAATTCATACTCTACCTCCAAAAGAAATTTGAAACATTTCATCACAGAAGAAGACAGACCCTAGGACCTTTCAAATAAAGATAAAAAGAGGAAGAGGAATCTCAGGGAAGTGGAAATGATAAGATCAGGAACTATAGATAAGAGGCTGCTTCCTTGAAGAATAGCTGCTCTATCAAGACAAAAGCAGAACACTTGCTGTTTGTTGCTGATCATTCATTTTTTCAATGTGTGCATCCAACAAAGATTTATTAAGGTACAGACCCTGTTCTCAATATTAGAGATGCCTTTGTGGAGGTGTCCCTTTGCCAAGGCAGATGAGGCTCTGAAGTTTGTGGAGCTTACATCTTAGGGCATGGATAGAGAAAATGATCAAACCCAGAATGGCAAAACCATTTCAGATGCCTACTACCCAGATCTTGGTTTCTAACACCATTCTCCAATAACAAGAAAGAGGGCTCCTTGGAGAGATGGCTGTTTCTAGAACTGGGCTAGGAAATAAACAAGATGAGCCCAGAGTGCCTTGAAGTGCCATAAAGTATTCAGACAAGCAAACAAACAACAAAAACAGTGGAAACCAAAACTCCACATTGATGGGTACATGTCAAAGAGGCACAAGAGCCAATGGAAAGGGCTCTCAATGGCCAAAGACGAAACAAAATTAGGCAGTATTGGATCACAACAGAAGTGCAAAACAAATGCCCATGAACCCACACAGATATGAGTACATGAAAGAAAAAAATAATAAGTGGAGAAGAAACAAATCTCCCATGAAAATAACTGCAGATAATTTATGTGGATAAGAGATGTGGAGATGTGGAGGATCTGCGTCCCAGCACTCCATCTTAACTCCTCATGTGTGGGCTACATGGTGACTTCACTCTGAAGAATATAATTTGGAGGAGAATAATTTTACAGTAGAGAAACCTGACAAACACGACTTCTACCAGGTGATTGCAGCAACCACAGTCATAAATCATGTTGAAATGATGTGATAAAAATGCCACTTTACCTCTGCGATCTCCACCCCCCCACCCACAACTCAGTGTAATCATAAGAAAAACATCAGACAAGTCCCAGCCGAGGGTCATCCTATAATATGCCCAGTGCTCTTTACAACTTCAAGGTCATCAGAAACAAGGAAGGTCTGAGAAACTGCCACAGTCAAGAGCAGCCTAAAGAGACTTGAGAACTAAATGCAGAGTGGATGGAAGCCTGGGACAGAGAAGGACATCAGGTAAGAATAAGGGACTATGAGTAAACTATGGACTTCAGTTAATAATAATGTGCCAATATTTATTCATTAATCATAACAGATGTGTCATGTTAATGTAACATGTTTATAAAGGAGACATTGGACACAGGGGTAGGGGTAAAATCTTAACTCCTTAGACTATCCGCTCACTTTTTTCTTTAAATTTAAAATTGTTCTGAAAATTAAGGGTCTCTAATTAAAGAGGGTCTAGAGGTTAGAGACAGAAGTAGGAGACTCCCTCTCTTGCCAGTCTTGGATAAATAAACTTTTACGAGCTCCACAGCTGTAGGGAAGTGAATTCTCCCCCTGACATGACAGCCTTGGCTGAGGACCTCAAACCTCAGATGAGGCCCAGCCCCAGCTTCAACTCTGATCATAGTTCTTTCTCTGAGATCCTCAACGGAAAACCCGGTTAAGCCAGGCATGGAATTCGGATCCACACAACTTTCGACATAGAAGCATTTATAGTTTTAAGCTGCCCAAATAAAATTAACCAAAATCAAAATATAATAACAAACATCTTAGAATGAATGAATGTGCTGCAGAAAATTTTAGTAATTAAAATGTAGAGAGTCCCTCAGTGTCTTCATGGGAGGTCAAGGGAGCTGTCTCTGAGGGGGGACCTTCCAGTTGGAGTCTGAATCAGGGGGAGGAGCCATTCATGAGATATTATGGGGGAAGCTCTGTGGAGAAAGGCATCAGCCAGCTACAGGGCCTTGAGGTAAAAGTGTGTGTTCCCGAATAGAAAGGCAGTCCGTGTGACTGCAGGGGCATGAGTGTAGGGGAAGGAACAGGAAAGGAGGTCCGAGAGGCAGTATCGGCCAGATTACAAAGGGCCCTTAAAGAAGGGTAAGGAATTTGGGTTTTAAATTCAACTGGAAGCCATTGGACTATTGACAGCAGAAGAGAAGGATATTTGATTTATCGTTGTTGTTTTTCTTCTTTTGAAGTGACGCTAACTTCTCTGTGCAGGACTGATCCCAGAGTGGCTGGAGAGGAGTTGAAGCATCCAGGTAGAGGCTCCAGCATTAGCCTAGAGAACAGATGGAACACTTCCAGCAGGAGGGGTGTGGAGGGCCCTTGCTAGGGCGGGGCATGGCTTGGCTGTCCAGACCTGAGTCCACAAGCTACACCAGCAAGGGAATCACAAGTGACCAGAGCCGTCACATGCCTCCTCGGCTTGCAGTCTTTCCCTGTGTCATCCTGTTCCCGAGCTTCTGCATATCGCTGATGAATCATCAGGACAGTTGCTGCCACCCAAATGGTGCTGTGCCAGTCTGGGCTAGATCCTCCCTGGAGGCTCTGCCAAAAGGGAAACTGGATCCCACCGGCCACCGCCAGCCTCCAGGCTTGACGAAGCTGCCCTGCTTAATTAATTACCTCCTCTGGGTTGAGCATTAATTAAACAATTTGTTGCTAGTTATTACATGGGATGCCAGGTGCCCTCTCTTTAACCCAGAAACAGTGAAACCTTGAATGGAGAAGTGCCCCGTGCAGGCGGCCCGGCTTCCTATGGAAAGGAGACAGGGCTGTGAATAGATTCTTCCGTGTTTATTTCGGCCCTGGCAGCTTCACCTAAAGTCACCTGCAATTCCACCTGTGATTCTTCACTCCAAATGTCCTTTTCTCAGTCTTGCTGCTGCTTCCTTTCCTCCTGCTGGCCACACCCATGCCTGGCCAGCTCCAGAAGCTGCTGCAGGTAGTCCCCACCTGCACATCCCACTTGCAGCCCCATCCGAGCCCTTGGGCACCTGTCTGTGTTCAGCTGCAGACTGTAAAACCCCAACCTGGGTGAAAGCTTAGGCCATGGGGCCTTTTTGTTTCACTCTGTGGGAAACACCTGCAGTTTGGTGACTGATGCTTTGCTGTGTCTGGGAGGTGGCTGTAGAGGGTGGCTTGCTGTTCAAGTTCTTCAGCAGGTTGACAATGGGAGATTAACCCCTAGAGGTGCTCAGAGGGTTGGTGCTGACATGTCTCTGACATACGGGGTTCTGTGGTTCCAGGCCACGCTTCTGGGTTGGCGTCCAGCCTCTCAGATTAGCTCTCACAGCTGATCAGGGGCCCGGAGGCACCACCTTTCTGCCTGGGTCTGTTTCCTCCCTAGTTCCCAACTAAGCCAAGCTCATGGGCCAGCAGATGGCAGCTGCCCTGGGCATCTGGACTCCCAGGTCTGTGTCTACCCCAATTGGAAAGGGCTCTAATTTGAGAAGGATGAGAGTGCCTTCACCCCACCTCCCCAGCGTCATCTTCCAAAGAAGACCATCATTCAAGGGGTCAGCAGCTAATGGCTCTGTTCTCTAGCCCCTTCTGTTACTGCCTGGCCTGAAGGTATCCACGAGCATGTGGACACCACTTCCCTCTCGGCCGCTTGCAGGAAGACACTGCTTTACCTAGGGTCACGGACGACAAAGCTCTAGGGTGAAGTGGAAGCCCAGGCAGCCTTTGGGTCAGATGGATTCACTCTGGCCTGGATGGCCCCCAGTTATCAAGAAAGACCTGTAACAGCAGATCCTGAAAGCTCATTGTCACACAGACACTATCAGAAAGTATGGTTTTGTCATTAAAAAATACAGGGCAAGTCCCACAAAAGCTGACTGACCTGCCCCGCCCCCCCATAATCAGGGCTTGGATGGTCTTTCCAGCAATAACAGGCCCATTAGTACCACCCGATCTTTTGTTGCATAAGGCTTGGAGGAACAATCATGGAAGGCTAGAGAGAAAAAAAAATATATATATATACACACACACACACACATCACATGTAACATATATATATATTTCATGAGAGGCCTTGGCCAACCAGTTGTCCCTAGTACCATACCATATTGGAGCTAGAAAGTACACTAAGGTTCACTTGCTCCACCCATCCCTGGCTCTGTGTGCACAGGCAGACCACCAGAAGCTCTGCTTGGGACCCAATATCAGTGTTTTGTGAAAACTCTTCAGGCAGCTCTGACATGCAGCAGGTGAGCACCACTCGGGGCAAGCAGGAAGCAGGGCTCTCATTCTGCAGCCTGGAGGGAGGGGTTGCAGACTCAGAATCAAGTCTAGCCAGGGCTTTCAGACTGTTTTGCCAGAGCCCCAGGCTTCTGGGAAGTGCCTCAGCAGTGGATGGAAGCTTCCCACTCTTTGTCTCCTCACCCCCTTTGGGAGGTGTCCCAGTGACCTCACCGCAGTCACAGCTTTTGGCCCTTCCACAGTCACCCAGTTCTAACCTGCTTATTGTCTGACGTGCAATGTGTGGCCTGGTCAGAAAGGACAAGCTAGCCAGTTGCACCTGGCTGTTGGTTGCAAGCTCACTGAAGCTGCCCAGAAAGACGTTCTCCAAGAATGGAAAGGCCCCAGGCTTAGCACCTAGGCAAGCTCTGAACCTTGTGCCTACCTGAAGGAAAGAGGACAGTGGAGAACTTGCCCAGGAGCCAAAGAGGAGGAGATGAGAGAGAGCCACCCCTGGGGATTCCTGCTCTGCCTGAGGCCTGTTTGCTCAGCTTTTCTTGGATTCCTGGGAGCCCTCTCTAGACCCTCAGGAAAGCCCTGTTTTACTGGAGCTGTCTTTATATATCCAAAGAAGACTTAGAGAGAGGCATCACTACAAACAGAGCCACTCCACTTTTATCTTTTTACATTTGGAGGTCCATGTAAAAGTTGAATTTCTCTTTGGAGAACCTCCTCTTTCCTTTGGCACAGAATGCATGTGCTTCAAGGGAACGGGGGAACTTTCAGGCTCAAGCTGATCCTGTAATATTCTCCTCCTCCCCCCAAAGCAGAGCTCAGTAGGCTCCAGAGATCTCTGTGTACCAAGAGGGCAAGTTCCCTTTCCCAGCTCGACCTGTGGATAAAGAACCAGCATGGTCCATTTCTCCTCCTCCCACCTCTGCTCAGAAACCCAGAACCTGGCTGTTCTCAAAAGAGACCTGAGCCGGGCATTTATTCGTGTGGATATCTGCAGCCTAGCTGACATCTGTTATCTTGTGTAAGACTCATCTTCCCTTCTTTTCACAAATAATTCCAATTCTCTCTCTCTAAGCCCATTTCCCCTCTACCAAAGTCCACACAATTCATCCACTACCTTTCTCTGAGCATCCCAAACTGTAGCACTGGATGAGACTCAAACCAGGAGACCAAAAAGCACATTCTAGCTTTTCAGAGAAGCAAGAGGCACAAGTAGACACTGGATGAACTTTTATGCTCACAGACAGGATACCTATTCCTATATGGCCATGCAGTCTTCCTGACATACAGCTCCCTTTAGGGAACGATGGTTGGCTCTATGGTTGTGATAATAATAGAGTAAGGGGGACAGAGGCAAGAGAGTGTGTAGCCCTGTCCCACACCACCTCATTGTAAATGGGGGAAATTACGACCATAAGTCAAGGATGAACATAGGCACTTGGAGAGGAAGCTAGCTGCCCAGAGTGCACCCACTTCCTTCATCCACACTGAAGCCCGAGGCCTGGGTGTCTCAGATGCCCAGGCACCTTCTGGGTTCATGCTTCTTCCAGGTCCCAGATCTCTATCTGCCATAACACAAGTCTCATACCATAGTGTGCTTCTTCCACAGCAGGCAGACCCCTTCCCCACAGGGTGGGGGACCGTGTCTTCTTTGCTTCTGCATCCCCAACAGCTGGCTCAGTGGCAAGTGGGAGGGAGGAACTCAGAGAACGTCTGCTGAGCCAAGGGAGGAGTGGGGAGAAGAGCTCTGTCAAGTCATGGCTGTCCTCCATGCCTCTCACATTCTCCCAGAACTCCAGGAACCAGGTCCTTTTTTGTCCCTACCGCATCCCCACCCCTGTGGCCTTACCTCCCATGAGGAAGAGAAGCCCTGCCACATACTGCATAAGGCCTCGGTCCCAGCAGCAGCCCAGCACACCGATGATCCAGCCAAAGAGGATGATGGCCACCGCCATGCCCATGAAGCCGGCCGTCATTCTGCGCAGGTCTGTGGGGAAGCAGGAAGGCAGCAGTCAGCATCAAAGCCTGGGACTCAGAGTTAGGAGCACCCTAGTCCTGGGGTAGGAAGGAGAGTGGTCATGGCGGGGACAGGAAGGAGGCAACCTGCTCTTCTCAGATAGGTTTGTGTAACCCAGCATCCTTGGCAGAGGAGAGTCCCCCCGATGGTAACTCTGACCTGTGCACAAATATGCTAGGCACAGGGAGAGCTCATCATAATACAGTTGTCATTGCTTGGGCATCTCATTGGTGCCAGACCAGTGCTGCCCTCCCCGTGCATCTATCTCAACTTCCAGAGACAGTGCTGACTTAATCCCTCTCTGTACAGGAACAACTTGCTAAAATGCATGCAGGTAGTAAACTACTGACAGAACAGGGACTCAAACTCAGACCCATGTGGCCAACCCAGTATTTGTCAGCCTCTCAGAGAGGTAAGAATCGAGGAGATGGGCTATTGAAGCTGAGCAGGGCCTTGGCAGTCGGGTTGGCCCTGCCAAGGCCTGCCTCCCTGCCAGGGTTTGCTGGTCTCTCTGAGAGGCTGCTGGGAGGAGAAGCTGCTGATTTAGGGGCTTCCTTCCCTTCCAAACTGGCTCCATGGCTTGGTCTGGCTGCAGAGCGAGAGCCACACTGCCTGCCCTCTGTCTGGGCCCCTGGAGCAGTCCCCTTTCTCAGTTCCTCCACCCTTCCACCCTCAGGTCAGCTCTGTATTCAGGGTCAGGACTTTCCCTGTTCCAGGCCTCCCTGACCCATCAGACACAGTCCACAGACACAGATGGAAAGACAGCATTCTCAGCAGGAGGGAGAGGGCAGAGCTTCTGCCATAGCTCAGCTGGCCACTCAGCACCTTGCTCAGCTGGGCATCCTCCCTGGCTCTGCCCTCCAGTCTGCAGAGCTGACCACAGCCATTGCCACGTTCCCTCTCAATGTGCCTGCTCCCCAGCACACTTCCCACTCTTCCCACTCTGTCCCCAGAACCAGGTCTTACTTCCTCCTGGGAAGCACCCCACCCCTGTCTTGCTGGCCCCTCCTTCCACCCAACACCCACCCACAGCTCCTTCTCACCTGCCTACATGGGAGCTCAGACACCAGCCCCAGCCTGCCCCACCGGGCTCCAAAGCGGAGCAAAGCCATTTTATCCACCTCTGCCCCAGGGCACAACTCACCACCCGCCAACAATGCAGGGCAGCCTGGAGGACCCCAGGACAGTCTCCTCTCAAAGAAAGGGTGATGTGTGAGCAGGGCAGGGAAGACACCAGAAGCAAATGATGTCACCACCACCTGATAGGAGCACACACCTCCAGCACACCTGTCTCTTCCCATCCCTGAGAAACCAATGCCCTGAGGATTTCTGCAGGGAATCCCTTGGGGTCTGCTTATCTCTTGAGGGAGATGAGGAAGCCCACCCTCCCCTCCTCCCCCTCTCCAGCCACTCTGTGGAGAACCCAGAGCAAACAAAAAGATCCCCGGCAGAGTTTAGCTTGAGGCTCCTCTGTCTGCCCGAGATCTGGTCTTTTCTTCCTGACATGGAGGATCAGACACTGTGGACCCCCAGCCCAGGGGGGAAGCTGGCTAGGAGGGAGATGTGTGTTGGGGACGGAGACTCCTTTACCTTCCAGGGCTGACCTGCATGCCTGTCCCAGCCACATAGAAATAATACTCGTTACTGTCACCTCTGGGAATTGCCAAGGATGCCGAATTACCATGCAGCACCATACTGATGGCTCCTGTCACCAAATGAGTCATGTGAAGCTTTGTTGGAGCATCCTTTGATTACAATGCTAAAACGTGAGCCCAGCTTCCTGTGCAGTCAGCCACAGCCAGCCCAAAGTAAGGGAAGAGGGAAGGAACATTCCTGCCGGAGAGACTGTCCTGTTTATAGACTCACCCACAGCTGTCCCTTCTCTCCCAGCTGTCCAGATGCACTCACCCCCAGACCCTTGGTTCACCACAGGGACTGAGCTGCCTCCTTTCCCCACAGGTGCCCATTAGACACATGGATCCAACTGGATTGATTCTTGGAAACAGGATACTCTGTGTAACCGATGCTTCTTTACTCTCTACTCTTCAAGGGCAAGGAGGAGGTGGGGAGGGGAAGAGAGGCCAGCTGGTTTCGCAACCTCCCAAAGGGAGGTTTATACCCTCTTCCACAGGAGATGTCAAAGGTCAGCACGTTCTTCTCCTGGGCCCTTCCCTGGGTACAGGAGGGTTTGGGGACAGGGGATCCTGTTCCCTTTGACTGCACTAGCCCTACTGAGCCCCTCTCTGCTGCAAGATGGACTCTCACTTGGCTATGCTCATTGGAAGGCCTCACTGGCCCCCCAGACTCTGCAGATCTGCAGGAGCAATTGAGTGGACAATGGGTCACATCAGGTCACACACTTTGTCCAGAGATGGATGGAAAGGCAGGCTGAGCAGAAAACAAAAGGGAAATGCTAATCAGAAAAAGGATGGAACTGGAGGCTCTCGTGCTAAATGAAATAAGCCAATCCAAAAAACCCAAAAGCCAAACGTTCTGATATGCGGATGCTAACTCACAATAAGGGCTGGGGAGAGAAGAACAGAAGTTCAGTGGATCAGACAAAGGGGAATGAAGGGAAGAGAGGGGGAAAGACAGTAGAATGAACTGGATATAACTTTTCTCTGCTCCTATATGAACACACAACCAGTCTAACTGCACATCATGTACCACCACAGATTGGGAAGTCAGACTCTGTGTATGTGAATATGTCAAATACACTCTACTATCATGGATAGGTAAAAAGAACAAACACAAATAAAAAGGGAGAGTTGTTGGAAGATGAGACCAAAGTGTTTTACTTAGAAGAAAACAGGGAGGAAGGAGAAAGGCGGGAAATGGAGAGAATAATTCCTCTTCCAAAAGTTTGGGGCATCACTAGTTCTCTGGGCTCCAGAGGGACTGCTCCGAGGGACTGCTGCCCTCTCACCCAGACTAGACACACTAACCTGTCTCCCAAGGGATTTGTCAACAGAAGCCTAGGGTTATGCCAAGTTGCTGATCTGGAAACAAGGATGGAAACCAGAGGCCCCGCAGGAGTACTTTCACTGACCCAGGAAGATCCCCACATCCCCCTGTGTGCCTGATTTTGCCTGAGCTGCGCTCGAACAGCTGGCTATTTTGTCCTCAGACCTACAGAGGCAAGCTGCGGCACTACCTCATAAAGCAGGTAGGACAAGACATGTTCCTATTTTACAGATGAGGAAGGAAAGACCTAAAGATGTTAGATAATTTATTGACAGTCTCAAAAGCAGTGAACTACAAGAAGAATTAACAACCGTATTATTAAGTGATGTGAGAAAATAAAATAAAAAATGGAATTAAAGACCTGCTTGGTTACAATAACACATTGAATCAATGTTATCTAGCAGTTTTTCCTCCCAAACCATTTTAAGAGATTTGTTAAAAAAAAAACAAACAGAAATTCACAAGGATGGGGAAAACATTCAGAAAGAAATTGTGACCACCACAAGAACATTGAAGCTCTGGAACTGACAGACTCCATAACTACTTAGTGGAAGGGCCAAATCTAAAGCCAACATCAAGGAGGCTGAAAACCCACCTGCAGAGTCCCCAAAGGTTCACGAAGGTCTCTTGGGATCATGAAGTCAAGCACAGGGGAGGGAGAGCAAACAAGGATTTGGTGGAGGTTATTGGAGAAGAAACTAGATTCCTAGATTCCTGACCCACCTTCCACACCACTGAGGGACACCTCTGTGCCCCCACCCCCAGGGACATAAAACAGAGTACCTAGGAATGGGGTCAACATGCTCAGGTGAGGGTAGACCAGCACAGTTAGGGGTCAAGGTATTGGACAAGAAATTCACAACCAGACCCTCAGGAGGTGTTTGACTATGTGTACACTTGACATTGAACCTCACCATTGAGAGTCCAACTCCTCCACCTTGGCTCCCAGGCCTTTGCCCTCCCTCAGAGATTGGGAGTGACCTCTGCCCCATGCATGGTCCCTCAGACCACTCTACAATGAAGCCCTAAGTTGTCTCGGGATTCCCCAGCCAGCTCAGCGCTCCTACGCAGCTCTTTAGTACCCCGCTTTTAAACGCGAGCACACAACCAATTATCTCCAGATATCTGAGAACAGCCTACAAGTTGGGGGGAAACAACGTGGGAAACTCTGCAGGGAGAATAAAAACATCATTCAAAATTATTATTAACATCCCCAGAGAGACGACAGCAGAAAGATATTGCCTCCATGAAATAAAAACAGAATGCTATTAAAAAGGACAAGCTGGAGAACAAAAACAATACCTTGAAATAAAATAATGGAATCAAAATCTATGAAGTTTATATTATAAATTCAATTCTAACTCACGTATTAATGGTCCTATCATGCTCCAAAATACTTAAGGAGGCTTACAAACTGCTGAAAAATGGCAGGAAAATGAGGAAATGCAGAAAAGGAAGATGAAGCCAGATATTACATTCCCACACAAAACTTGGTCCATCAGCTCGTAGGAAGGTATTATACCTCATATTTGAACTTGGAGGCATTTGTACATTATTTCCATTGTTTTAAAATCTGTTGCTTTTTGTTCGAATTCGAGTGAGTCCCAGCTGCCACTCTGTCTGTGGATGGCCACATGCAGATGGCACCAATGCGGCCCACCTGCCTGGACCTACGTGTCAATCTTCTCTCTTGAGGAGTAAGGAATGACCATTTAATTCTCTGTGCTTTCTCACTGTGCCCAACGCAGTACATAGCTTGTATTTCTCTCCCCCATCCCTTCCTGCCATTCTGGAAAAAGAAGGAGAAAAATAAAAAGGAAAGAAAAAGAAAAGAAGAGGTAGAAAACCCTAATTAACCTAACTCTGAAGATTTGGAAAAATATTTCCTGGGGCTAGCCTAACTAATCCCATTGGAAAGAGTCTTGTACGTTAAGTTTGACTCTGCAGGCAAAGGCCTAGATGAAAAAATCTTTTCACCAGTCGTGTTGGGTTTGAGTCCATTATCTGTATTCCATGACCCTAATATTTAACATTCTAATTTTTGAAATGAGAAAGGTGCATTCTAAACTCTTTTGAATTTGGTTCAGCACTGCGGAAAGGAGTGGGCAGAGGAAGGTTGCTAATGAGGGAGGGTGGAGGAGGAACGGCAAGGAGAACCATTAAACAGAGCCAGAAAAAGCACTTCTCCCTTGTGGAAAAATTTTGATTTTGAAGTTTACACTCCTATTAACATTTAAATTGAAAGGTATTGCTTGCAACTCTACATGGGAAACCAGGATATCTGCATTTAAATAAACATCACTTAGAGAAGGAAAATATATATTGGGCTCTGAATGTCTTTCTATTTGCTCTTTAAAGACCTTGCACAGAAAAATGATGATGATTGGAATTTTTTTCTCTTAAAAAAAAAAAGCAGAAAAGAGGGTAAGTGAGCATTAGGCCTTGCTTCGAGGGTAATGACTGGACCTAGAAAAGGTAGCGCAGTATTAATGGCCCCAGCAGTAAGAGCTCAGAGGGCTGCTTGCAGCTGTATGCCACCCAAGCCATGGTCCTCTGCTGGCCACAGTGGCCTCTCTCCACTCTTCATCACAGAGGCACACAGCCCTGGCTACAAGGGTGGGTGAGGGTTGGCTCTGGGGGGCTGAACACTGATTCACAAAGTGATCAGTCCCCTCTGAATCAAGGTCACTCTGTTGGAGGGCAGAGTGCTGGTGGCCCTGGCAGCAAGCACTACATCATCGAACAGGAAGGGAAACAGGGTTTGATCACAGTTCTTGGTAGAGAGGTTTGCAACAAACTGTCAAGCTATGGCACCAACCCCAGGACAGGGCGACTTAAAGCACAGGACATCACTGCACAGTCATTACCTCTGAAGGAAGTGGGGTTCTGATCCTGGGGAACCATACAGTGATATAACAGGTGGGAATGCAAGGAACCAGGCTGCTCCTGTTCAAATCCTGGTTCTTCCAGCCCCTGGCCACAGAAATGTAAGCAAATTAGTCCATCCCACAGGATCTCAGTTTCCCCATCTGTGTGTGGTGATTACCTAGTTCAAAAAGTTATTAAGAGGATTAAACAAATTAATATGTATAAACAATGCTGAAGGTATAGAAATATGGACAGAAATGGAAGTCACCTCAATTAAAGCAATTCTCTTTTTCATCTGCTCCTTCCTCTGCACTTGACCACAGAAGGAACTGAGGAGCATCCTCCAAGGACTTGATACCCAGAGCGAGTAGTCTTCTGCCTTTCAGGTATCTGGAGAGGTCCCAGGTGTAGGTTTTATTTATGTGTTGTTGATATGGAAATGCATCCACCCCTGAGTGTTGGTGCTGCCTGTCCTCCAAGGACCAAAACAGCTGGAGGCTACCGCACCTAACAGCCGAGGTGCTGGTGGCCACAGAGGCTGTTGGGCCAGAACCCCTGGGCCCTGGCAGCAAGCACCACACCACCGAGCAGGAAGGGAAATCGGTTTTGATGACAGCTCTTGGGAAGATGTCATTGCTTCTGTCCAGAAAAGCAGAAATGATGAAGTATCTGACAGGAGGCTTTACCTAGGACTCTCTTCTAGAGGCTAAGTTGGTTATTTATTTAAGGAACTATTTTTATGCGAAAATAAAATAGTTCTTAGGTTTCCACAAGAAATTGCCTGATGTCAGGTTTTGATCCCTAAAAGGCCCTTTGGATCGTTCCTCTGCATCCCCTGCATCTCCATCCTTCTCCAGGCTCCCCACTGCAGTTCCCTCCTTCCCCCGCAAAGACTCCATGCTCTTATCATGGCTTCCCGCACCCTTCATTTGGCAAGCTTTTATTATCCTTGAAGATTTCCCAAAAAGCAAATGTCTCTGGGAGGCTTCTGTGATACTTTGGCAGCCCCTAAGAACCAGTTACTGGGGCTCCTGTAGCACTTGGTTGACATCACTAACAAATCTTATAATTACTTGTTTGTGCAATTATAATACATTCTAGCGGATTCTGGGCCGTGTTCATGTCTGCTTTTTGCTGTCTTCCTACTCTCTAGCACATTGCCTGACATAAGCAGGTGCTCAACAAATATTTGCAAAATGAGATAACCATGCCACCCTGTAACAATTACCAAAACCTGTGCATATGGAACAACCAGGGTGAGAGGAGCACACCTTCACGACTCAGCCCGCTTCAGTGACTCAAATGTCATCGAGACTTGAAGTCAATTATTCTCCTCGCCAATCTCATTGTTTTAAAAGCCAGCATTAATCATTGCTTAACCATTCAACCTAGTTGCTTATTGTATAAAGGACACATCAGCATGCATCTGGGTTCCAGAGAACACAGAACCATGAGGATTAATAGGCACACACGATACCCCGGAGATTATGAAAGCAGCAGACCCTTCTGCACTGTCCCTCCCCCCGGCCAGGAAAAGACAGTGGGGGAAGGTAGTTGCTGTAGAAACAAGAAGTGGTTTCTGGGTCAGAAGACAGGCTCCATGCTTTCTCCTTCTCAATCCTACCTCCGATTAGAGAGCTGCCATAAATAGGGATATTATGTGACTGCCATATACAAATCACATCCATTGTCAAAACAATGGGAGGCAAATTACAAAATTTGTACCCGCCTGATGAGAGCTGGGCCAGCAGCTAAAGCAAGTGCCTGTAGAAAAGAAAGGAGGAGAGAAAACCCAGAAACAAGAGGCAGAGGCAAGAAGGGCTGGCTTCCTCTGGCGGCACGCTGCTGAGCCAAATGCAGAAAGTACAGGTGGGACCACACGAGGAGAGAAGCAAGTGGCTGCTCAGCCACCCAGGTACAGCTGTAGAGCAGGGCAGGCTCCTCCAGCTGAGAGAAGCTTCCATTCCTGCTTCCTGTATCATGTGCAGACAGTGCCAGAGCACAAAGTCCAGAGATCTGCAGTTGCCTGGCAAGAATGTAACCCAGAGAGTCACCACAAAGCAACCAGAAGATAAGAGCTTTGAAAGAACACAGGCACCTTGGATGTGCTATACAGCCCAGAAAAATGCCGCAGGTGCCTGGGAACCAGTTGATGGTGAAGAATTTGAAAAGGCAGAGGAAAGGGGAGATTGAATAGGAATTAACAATAATTGTCCATTCATTCCATCTAGGTGTGTGATGGGCAATCTGTACAGGACATGTCAATTCCTCTTCCCAATAGTCTAGAAGGTAGATGCTTTGGAAATGGAGACAAGGGGATTTTAACTGACCAAGTTCACATGGCCAGTAAGAGGCAGCTCTGGGAAAGGGTCTTGTCATGGCCTTTCAATTCCTCGGTGCTTTTCATATTCCACGCCACTTCAAACCCCAGAAGAGAACTTAACATTCAATAAAACATAATGGGATATTATTCAGCAATTAAAACCATTCTGTTGAAGAATGTCAATGATCTAGTAAAAGTTCATGATAGAATATTAAGTGAAAAGTAATGCGCAAGACTACACACTACAGATGACCCCTATACTGCAGGTGTGCATATGTGTGCCCACGCGTGTACCCATGTGAGAGGAGCAACGAAGAAATGTACCAAATGTTAACAGGAAGCCCTTGTGATTGTTTGTTTTTTTTTGTTTTTTGTACACTGAGAATATATTCCTTTAAAAATCAGGGGCTGGGGTTGTGGCTCAGTAGTAGAGCATTCGCCTAGTGCGCATGAGACCTTGGGTTCTAACCTCAGCACCACATAAATGCGGATACATAAAGGTATTGTGTCCAACTACAGCTAAAAAATAAATATATATTTTTTTTAAAAATCAGATTTTGAGTTCTTTGGGAGATGTGAGCTTTAGTGATTTTGAACAGTTCTAAGTTCAAAGGAGGCAACTTTCTCTAACAGGAACAATGAGAGAGGACGGGTCTTAGGCTTCAGATTCCTTCTTAGAAGTACTGCCTTTCAAAAGATTCACAGTAGTAACCCCCTTATCTGTGGTTTTTCTTTTTGCAGTTTTAGTCACCTGTGGTCAACCACAGTCAGAAAATATTAATGGAAAAGTCCAGAAATAAATAGAGAAATCACAAGTTTTAAATCACTTGCATTAATGTATATTGTCATAATCGTTCTATTTGGTTATTAGTTATTGTTGTTAATCTCCTGTGGTGCCTATTTATAAATTAAACTTTATCATAAGTACTTATGTATAGGAAAAACGGTATTCCTAGGGTTTGGTATTATCTATGGTTTTAGACATCCACTACAGGCCTTGAAATGTAAGACCTGCAGAAAAGGGGGGATTAGTGTACTGCTGCCATTGAAAATTTTCTTTTCAACAGTGAAAGCTAAAGACCTGTTATGCTTCTCTTTGGCCAACAGTGTGCACTGTGGGCATATTCACTGTTGGAGGTCAGAGTTGACACGGCAGCTCCAGTGCAGGCCAGGAATGGGCCTCCCTGCATTCATAGTACTTTCAGTGAGATATGCATGGTTCCCCGAGTAAGTCTCTCTCACTGTACCCCACACTGTAGGGACAAGGTGTGTTGGGACCCCCCAGAACCTCAAACAAAACTCTCACAGGATCTCTATAGAATAATCTTCTCACCCTCAAATGTCCCTTCATCTACTGGGGTCCCCATGAACAAAGCACAGTGATTTCTGTTTGACAGCATGATGACCTGGGGAAAACAGAACCAAAACACAGAACTTGAGGTTACGGCCCAGCATATGAGTCTGGCCCTGCATATCTTGATTGGAATGCATCGCACAGACCACAACCAAACTGTCTTAGTTCTGAGGCCTCAAAGCTGAGGACAATAGATGACAATCTGCTTTCATAATGATAAAGCTGTGTTGTCCAATATGCTATCCATAGCCATAATCACAAGGATGTTGAGCCCTTAAAAGGGCTATTGAACACTCAAACTGAGACATGTTATAAGTTAAATACATACCAGATGTCAGAAACTCAGCAGGCATGTCTAAAATATCTTTTAATCCATATATATATATATATATATATATATATATATATATATATATATATATTACACGTTGATATGACAATGTTTTGGACACATTAGATTAAGTCAAATATATTCTGAAATTTAATTTTACCTGCTTCTTTTTATGTCTTTAATGAGGCTAATAGAAGATTTTAAGTTGCATATGTGGTTTGAATTGTTTCTAGGGCATGGCACTGTTGTAAAGAACAATGCAGCCCAGGGCTGACCTTGCTACAGGGTGTCTCAACCTTCCTTCCTCTGCAGTTTGTGCTTTCTCTACCTTCAGTTTTCAAAAAACAAGAGACAGGAAGGTTGGAGAAGGAGTCTGGGAAGTGACGCTTTCAGTCTTCTGGGAACTGCATTTCCTTTTCCTCCCAGTGGGGACTTCCCCATTCCTACCCACCTCAAACTCAAGTCAAGGAAAGAGCCCTGGAGAGAATCACTTGGAAAACTGCACTTGGATTCACTGGAGGTTAGAGGATTCAGGGGATGGTACCTATCTGTGGCCTGAGAAAAATGGCACAAGAGGTTGGTTGGAGCTGCCTGTGTAGGTGGAGCTAAGACAAAGCCCTGTAGCCAGAGTTTGCCTGGGGAGGATCTCATGCTGTCTCCACTGGCCAAGCACATGCCAATGGGGACTAACACACGTCAAAAAGACTGTCCTGCAGCTTTGACTGTCATGTTGGGATGACTCCATCAAACATTCTCCATAGGTGGTGGCACCAAAAATGGGAGCTGAGGAGGAAGTGGAGCCAGGTCACCTGGACAATGCCCTGTCCACATCAGGAGACAATAGGGCATTGTCAGTCCCTACAAAGCTTTCTTGAAGGAACCACAAAATTTTCCTACATGAGGCAGAGTCAGCATTTGGCCCTGCGACCTGGAGGGCACCACCTCAGAGAGCAACACAGGGCTCATTTGATCCCTGGGTCTCTCCCTTTCCAAAAATCCAGCCCTGGAGGAACAGGAAATTCTGGGTTAACAGGGAGCAGGTGAAACAAAGATTAAAGAATCTGGACACATCTCTTTTCTTCCTACAGGTTTCCAAGAGTGGATCGATACCAAGCTAGGGAAGAGAAAAGGTTGAAACTAGATATAAGAGTGAAGTTCTGATCTTAGATTTGACTCAAATTTTATTAGCTACAAATGAAAGTTTTTAATACCTGATAAGTTATCAAAAAATCTGTGCTATCTCCCACAGATGTCATCTAGGAATGGAGATGGAAGATCAGACTAGGACCAAACGGGCTTTTAAGGTTATAATAAGAAAAAAAATAAAGTTATGGTCTTTTTTATAAATTAATTACAGGTGACCTTATGCACATCATATCTGAAACAAGAATAATAATGATAGATAATAATAATAATAATAACAATAATAATAATAATAAGGTTAGCATTTTAAATGTTTTATCATGTCCTAAGCAGTATAAAATATACACATGATCATATACATCATCACATTTAATCTTCCCCCAAATCAGTAAGTTCATGATCATTCCCTTTTGCTGATGAGATAATAAGAAACTTCCCTAAGCCGGCAGCTTGGAAGCCACAGTTTAAGGTAGAGAGTCCTGGTTTGACTCCAAGGCTCCTGCTTTTAATCACTATGTTCTACAGCCTGGTAAAGTCATGGATCAAAGCAAATCTGTGAAAGCCCTTTGTAAACTGTAAAGTGCTACCATAAATGCCAGTGATCACTTATGTTGACTGCCAGGCTACAAGACAGGGGGAGTAATACAGTGGACCTCACAGCTATTATCCGTATCATCCAATGTGTGTTTGGCAAACTAGTCTTCACAAACAACATGGGAGATATAATACTAGCAACTTCTTTTTTTTCTTCCCACAAATCATCAAATTCTGCAATTCTGGAAAATTCTGTTTTCCAATTTAGAAGTATGATAGTGAAGGGGCCTAAAAAGCAAGTGCTTACCTCCAGCCACATGTAAGCAGAGATGTTCTCCCAAGCCTTGTGCATGGAATGGTAGGAACAGTCAGTGAGGCAGGATAAAAACGGTACTTTCAAGTTAAACCAAAAAACAATGTGAGATTTTGGTATGTGTTGGCCCAGGGGCTGGGATGGGCTCTGATGGGTTCACTAGTTCTGGTACCTTAAGAAGTCCCACAATTTCTGCATCCATATGTCTAGTTTCTCAAGTGGGGCTAACAATGCCCTTCTGGAGGTCTAGGGGTAGACCAGATGATTCTGTTCCAAGTTATAATTCTCAACACCATTTTTGCAATACGCCAGCCTGTCTGTACCTCGAGAGACAGCGCAGAAGTTGAAAATAAAGAGCTTGTTATTAAAACACTAATAATACATCATGGAGCTGTTTTGGAAGAATGCTGAGGGATCGTAAATCAAGTAGATGATAACAGGGTGTGTACTTCCCACAGAGCTGGGAGTGACTGTGCGTGAGAGAGCAGGGCCATCTCTTCTTCCTCCCTCATGGGAAACACTCCCTTCTCCTGAATGTGGTTCCCTCCCTTCTCGTAACCAGTAATGAACCAGTGACCCAGTCAACCTCTCCTTCCCCAGCCCCTTCTCTGTGGTCCTACTGACTTACTGTCAGCCTGTGACCCAGGCTTCTGTATCAGACAGTAAAAGCTCATTCAAGTAAAAATCTTGCCCAGAAAATGACCCTTGTAGAAGGAAACTAAAGCCTATATCCTATGTCCTGCTTGAAAAATTTTTTTTCCCTTCGGTAGAAATAGAGACATCAAACATTCATTTTATAAATTCATTCAGTGCCTAGTTATCAAGCACTGCAATGTAAGAGATCCTGCAGTGGACAAAACCTGAGTCTTCAGCTCCATAAAATGTGCCCTCCAGGGAGAGACTAACTATATACATGCATGCCTACACATATATGTGTACATGTCAGGTGGGGATGAACACTATGGAGAAAAATAAAATAGGTGATGTGATGGACTTGGGGGGACTGCTATTTACCATAGAGCTCTCTTAATAACATGCCATTCACCTGGGCATCACAGCACACATCTGTAATCCCCGCAGCTCAGGAGGCTGAGGCAGGAGGATCACGAGTTCAAAGCCAGCCTCAGCAACAGCGAGGTGTTAAGCAACTCAGTGAAACCCTGTCTCTAAATAAAATACAAAAATGGCGGGGTGGGGGGGCTGAGGAGTGCCCCTGAGCTCAATCCCCAGTACCTGCCCCCCCCTCCCAAATAAATAAATAAATAAAAATACATGCCATTCAAGCAGATGCCTCCAGTAGGGAAGAAATGGGCACATGGATGTCTGGAGGACAAGCATTTCAGGCAGAGGGAAGAGCAAGTGCAAAGGCCCTGGGAGCAGGAAGGAGGCTACATGTGCTGAATACTCCAGTGTAATGTTTTCACAGAATAATTATTATATATCATGACTTGGACAGTCTTCGTGGTCTTTTGAAAACAAAACAGTTCCTCCTATAACCAGCTGTGTTCTGTCCAGGGAATTAAAACAATTCCAATTTTCCATTGTGATGACTGGGAGCAGAACAGGAGATTGTAGCTTAAAGTGCCTTTGGTGGAGCATTCATTGGCCCATCATTTGCCAGGAACTTCGTATGCCATACCTGGAGTTCAGATTCCATCCAGGTCACAGTGAGCCACAGAAGGATTCTACTCAGGGGAGAAACTGGTTAGGGTTTTGCTCACCCTAAGAAGATAATCAGAGCTGCAGAGTGGAGTGCTAATTGGGAGGGAGGGAATCTAGGGACAAGACAATCCTTTAGAGCGGAAAAATGATGAAGACCCGCACTGTAGCCGAGGACAGGGATGAGAGGAGAAAAATGAAAGGAAAATTATGGCAAAAACATGGCAAGAGCTTTTCAGATTCAGTTGGGGGCCATCAAGGGAGAAGGACTCCAGGCCCCAGGGCTGCCTGGGAATGTGGAGTTTGGACACCTGACGGCAGGCAGCCAGAACAGATAATTACATTGTGCCAGAGACTCAAGATGCATATCAAGAGGTTATTGCTCTGTGGACATTTGTACTAAGTATATATATATATATATATATATATATATATATATATTCTTTTCTGTATCTTCTATCAGTTACACGGCCCCTGTCATACAGCAGCTTGTTCTTTCTCAATTTCAATAAAGGTTCCCTATAAGGGAATTCTTACCACTTTGTAAAACTGCTTGTCCATTTAAGTTCCCACTTCCCTGTCCCTCTTCAAAAACACTGATTCACAGTTATTGGAAACTGTGTCTACCAGACTGCAATTCCTAAGGCCCCAAATAAAGTCTTTTTTAAAAAATTTTTGCAGTCTCTAAGTTTATATTGATCAATATAAAGTAATCAGACTGACAGATATTGGTGACTACATGTGAGAAACAAAGAAATGGGCTAAGCCATTGATGACCTCCAAGTTTCTGGGTTGGATGATAGAAAAACGGCAACATCCTTGACCAAGACACTGAATAAAAGAGGAGACATAGGATTGTCACTGTTTTTCTTGTTCTGTTTTATGAGGGGGTTGCTAAGAGGAAGGACAGAAGCACAAAGCTTGTAAGAGAAGAGGAAGATGTCAAATTCAGTTAATTACTTGTTTAATATTCATGCGTCTAACTGGAGATGCTCACCCATACTGATCTCCTTCTCAGGCACTAGCCCTAGCTGTATGGGTCTAGTGCATGAGAAAGAGATCAGGATTTGAGATACTGATTTTGGTCCCATGTAGTTAAAGCACAGGTACTGAATGCCTGCTCTGACAGAGATATTACAAAAAGTGAGAAGCAGAGCAATTTCAGGACTGAATTTGAGTAGCATTATTGCAGGACTGAGAAGAAGAAAGGAAGAACGAGAATGGATAGTCAAAAAGGATAGGGCTACATCCTACCATGGGGATATCATGGGAGTGAAAGAGAAAAATGAATGGCTGGCTAATGGTGCTGGGATTGAATAAAATCTCAACAAGGATTTTGTGAGCACCAGTTGTATGCCAGCCATCAGGCTAGCCATAGGGAACACGGTTCCTACCATTACATGGATTTGGGCACCAGGAGTTTACCACATTTACAACTGGAAAAGGTCCCAGGTGACCTCAGCAAGGGCTCTTTTAGAGGAAGTCAGTTGAAGTCAGTTAAAGGAGGCTTTCGAATAGCCTGGGATGGAGGTCCAGTTAGGGGGGACATAGTGAGAGGGAGCACTTTTTTGAAAAGTATGCAAGGCTTGAATACATTTCTATGCCAAAGAGAAAAAAAATATGTAAGAGAAGATGAACCTGTAGATACCAGAGACAGCCTTTCACTTGCTCTGAATCTTATCCAAATCAATAAAGCAGACCTACACATAAAAATCAGGAGAGCCCTCCCTGGTTCCACTTAAAAACATGGACAGATGGACAGCAGAGGTTGGTGCTGAAGGACCCTGAATCTGGGGTCCGACTGTCTGGGCTCCAATTCCAGATCGTGGGGCCTAGATAGCTATGTAACCTTCCTGGTTCTGTGGCTCAGTTTCTTCATATTGTAAGCAGGGACCATAATAGCACCTACGTCATCAGATTGTTATGAAAATTACATTTGTATATCACTCAGAGGCTGGCACAAAGTAAGTGCTATGTAAGTGCTCAGAAAGTAAGACACACGCCGTACCCGCACACCCACACATGCACACTCAGTGGTAATTGTTGGCTGAGGGAGGGATAAAGCTTGGTAAATGGAGGGCAGCGGGGACCAGGTGGATAAATTTAGAGATAGAGACATCTTTCCTCTTCCCAGGTAACTCAGGCTCAGCTCAGAGCCTCATCCTTTCTGCATTCTCTCTTGAGTGCTCCTACCCAGAAGTGCCAATCATGGAGCATGGCTGTGGGCGGGCTCGCTCACTTAGTACACGTTCATTCATTTGCTCGCCAGGGTTCGTCTCCCAGCCAGGTGTTATTCTACCACGGAAGATACCAAGTTAGGTAAGACACCAGCTCTTCCCTCGAGAAGCTCTTCCCTGGATCATGGAGCCTTGGGGTTCTACTGTCCTCTCTCTCCTACTGTTTTGCTGTGTCTTCTGCTGTCATTCAGTTGCTTAGGGAACCACCACTTCCTTTTTCTTCTCTGTGTCACTCAGCACCTAATATGAAGAAGAAGCTCTAATTCTCCACAGAGTGAACGGACATGCCCCTTCCATTTGGTAGGAGCATGACTTAGTAGGAGCCCATGGTGTCTCTCCTGATGATCAGTTAGAAAGGGAGAGAGAAGCTGGCATTTACATAGTGCTTAATACGTGTCAGGCACAGTTGATGGTGCACAGTACACAGCTCACTCAGAGCTAGGCGATGAGAAAGGCTTTTCTATTTATTTCGTTGAAAAGTGGTGCCTAATGGCTTCCCTTTTATGTTTTCAAATGTTTTCCATTTTTCTTTGGTGTGCTTTCTATGCTTGAAGTGTCTCACATGACGGGAAACATTTTTCATGCTTCACGTGCAGTCAGTCACTTTTGAATTTTGCTGGTGCTTTGCCGTTGTGTCTTTTGTTAAATAAATACCTGTTATGTGCTTCATGTCGGGTTGGACAAGAGAGGAGCAGCCCCACCCCTTTGGCCCGGGTGTGCCGGTCTCTCCCTCTGCCCTCCATGTTGTCTTTGTTCTGTGGCAGGTTATTGAAGCCCACTCGAGCCAGGTGCTCACTAATGAGGCCAAGGTCATTGGAAGATATGTGAAAACCCAGAACAAAACAGGAAACTTTGGGGCAAGAACTTTTGTTCAGGTCTCCCAAAAGATCAAGTGTTTGATTGACCAGGTTGGAAAAAACACTAAATGGATCATGGAGTTTTTGTTTTGTTTTTTTTAAAGCATGATAGATAAAATATTTGAGGCAAGATGTTCATATATGGATGCCCAGCCTTTTCTGCTCCCAGATGATTTCTGAAGGAATAATAAGCAAGTCATTTATCTAAAACTAATTCATCAGCCACACAACACAATTCTCAAGTTCAAGATTCATTGCTGCCTGTGGAGACACTATCCTGTCAGTGGCGAAGGAAAGGGCGCCAGGGCTTTCTCTGCTTGCAGGACTTGGACACAGAGGTTAGGCAATGTTCCTCAACTCTAGGTGGCTCCTCATGGGTCTGTGAGGAGAGTGGACTCCTGGTGACCTCCAGATGTTCTTGAGGAGGTTAAAGATACGGAACTCATGGTCCTGGCTGCCCTCAGACTAAGCATGAAAGGACACAGGGCAAGATCAAGGCCGTAGAACTGGAAGGATGTGGAAACCTGGCTCCTTCTGGCTCTGCAGCTCCTGACTCACCACAGAATTTGAAAGGAGCATTCCTTTTTATTGAAAGGTGAGGGTTTAAATTTATCTAAACTCTTAATATTAGATCGTACTTCAGCTGCATTCAAATATATGTCACCTACATAAATCAGAATTTAATTTCTAAGAACCAGAGGTCTATTAAGTCTGTCTCAGCAGGGCTGCTTTTTCTCCTGGGCTGCTGGCCTATACCGTCCTGGTTTTCTGGGTGTGTTGGTATGGGTTCTGCACTTCCGGAACCCCAAGGGCTCTCTCTCCAAGTGCTCCTCCCTGTTGATGTTGAGGGATCCCCATTCCCAGGATTCCAAGTCCTGGAGGCGTTTGGAGGCCCACTCCTTCCTGGTCTTCTCATTTCTGGTCATTTCCAAGCTCACCTCATTCTGCCCCCTTGGTACTGAAGGCAGGTCTTCCTCTCATCCCTGGAGACACTGCCTCTGTTCTGGCTCGGGCCCTCCTTCCTTGCCCCTTGGCAGCTCAGTGGAGTCCAATGAGCCTGAGCTTTGGTTTTGTGTTAACCTCTGTTTCTGTCACTTTCTGCCATCTGGGTGGTAGAATGAAAGAATTTACATAAAATGTCTGACTCCTGGCCTGGGACTCAGAGGGGCTTAGTCAGCACCTTTCTCTTTCCTCTTTCTGATCCAGCCCCCCAATCCTTCCGTCCAGGGTTCCTCAACTCTAGTTCATTTTAAGCTCTTCTGCCAAAATTCTCTCACCTCCATGTTCCATCCTAGTGTGGCTTCCCACTGCCTGCCTCAAAGGCCTGGGGTCTAGGTCTTCCATGTCCGACCCTCCTTACCAGCACAACCTCTTTTCTCTCTTCATCTTCACCTGCTCTGGGCTGTGGCCAAGTGAAGGGCTTTCCTTGCCCCATGAACGCTCTCTGCCCTCCTCTCTCCTGCCTTTGCTGGCCCTGAAGTCCTGGGTGCTCTTCTGCACCCTGTGTCCTGTTCACTCAGCCCAACTCCAATCCTTCAAAAAGATGCTCACCTGATAATGACATGGAAGCGGCTGATTTACCTTGATTTGTGGCAAATAGTTGAATAAATAATGATGCACACATAATGATTTACCCAATTTTTGGTACTTTGCAAGGACTGTTGAATTATCAAAGTCAGATAATATTTTTGTTAAGGGGATGCCACTACTAAATATATACATTTGTAGCTCTGTGTATTTGTGGGCATGTGGATACAGATAGATTAAATAGATATAGAACATGGGTAGAGATGGAAGCTAGATACTAGCTTTCTATATAGAAACTTCCATCTTTCTATAGAGTAAATTTTAGAAATAAAAGTCACTTGCACATATTCTCTAGTATTAATTCAAATGCTATAGACTGACCAAACTTTTTATGTGAAAAGCCCATTGCAGATATTAAAACTCTACTGTAAAAACTGAAAACCTTAATTATTCCAAAAATTGGGATATAGTTAAATAAATGATGATTGACTCACATTATGGGCTATTATGCAGCCATAAAGCTGATGTTTTTGAAGAAATTAAGTGATGTTGAAAAAAGAAAGCAGATGCAAAGTTGTATATTTCATCTGCTCCTGGACACATAATTATAATGATTATAAACACTAATGATAATAATAATAAGCAAGAAAAAAATACAAAACAAAATATCCTAAAAGGTTAATAGTGAGGGGAGAGGATTATGGGTGCATTTTATATTCCTTCTTCTTTCTTTGGTTTTTAAAGTCCTAACCAAGGCATGTGTTGCTCTAACATCAAAGACTAAAAGAATTGTTAAAAACCAACACAAAAATAAACAGACTCCTTGTGCTTCGATAAGGAATATAGGGACAGAGGGAGCTCAAACAGCTCTTCTCAGCATTGTCTAGCCAGAAGTTGTCCCTCCTGGAGGCACTTGGTTTCCACAAAGAAGTTTCCTCATCAGCCACAGCAGCTGTGAACCAAACACCATGAGCAGCCGCATACTAAATCCCCCGGTGACTCGACTCTGTGCACGGGCAAGAGGACCCCAAAACACGAGGAAAGCGGATTCAAGGACTTGCAGAAGAGAGTGTGTGCTTCTCCAACACCTCTGTGCATGACTGACAAGGCACACTGGTAAAATCCTTATTTTTATTTATCTACTTTTTCACATGCTTAAGACCAGTCTGCCCTTGCTGCCCAAGGCCATCTTTGACTCAGTCTTCTTGGAGGATCAGTGTTGGGACTGGAGGAGGAGAAAACACTTGGATGTGACATCAGTCAGTTCTCTGTAGGAAAAGAGAAACAGCTGAGCCAGCTGCAAAGTCCTGAATGCCAGACAGAGGAGGGGCGCAGAACATCACTCCAAACATGGCCCGTGCATGCACCCAAAAGGTGCTCGAGTCCTATTCTTGGTTGACAGACGGACACTTTCTATGACATGAAAGATCATAAAGACTTTACCATAAAATGCCATCATGCTTGCTTTTTGGGGCAATGTGAAGCTGAGCATTCTTCCAGAGACCTAAAGAAGACTCAAAGACTTCACCAATCACAGTGAGACTTTTTACCTGCAACTAAACAATGAGAATCTTGAAACCCAGAAGTGTGTGGTGTTAGACTTCTGGGCTAGAGCATTGGCTCTTGTCAGCCATGTGACTTTGGTCATCTCTAAGCCTCGGTTTCCCCATCTAATAAATGGAGCTAACAACGTGCCTTGCCCAGAATGTAAGGATTAGAGAGTGCTATTGTTTGGATATGGTCTGAGTGTGTCACATTTCATGTGCTGGAGGCTTTGTGTCCAGTGGTGGTGTTGGTGATATTGAGGCAGGAACTCCAGGGGTGGGTCCTTAGGGGAGGGGGGTCATGGGGTACGACCCTCAGTGGGGATTAAGCTGCTCTCCCAGGGTGGATTTGTTCTGACAAGAACGGGTTGTTCTGGAGCAAGTCAGTTTCAGGATTCCCTCTCTTGCTTCCTGCCTTCCCATGCCACATTCTGCAAGAGCGCTTGACACTGTCACCAGGAGGCCCCCATCAGAGCCAAGCAGATGCTGGCACCATGCTCGTGAACCTCCAGAACTGTGAAATAAATAAACCTCTTCTTTAAAAGTAAAGCATCCAGCTCCAGGTGTTTTGATACAGCGGCACAGGCTACACCAAGACAGCAGGGATCACGCACGGTGCGCACTGTGCCCTCCATGCCGGCGAGCTATTTGGGGGAACTGAACACTGGTTGAGCTTGACTCCCTCTGAGTTCCACTGAACACTTCCCATTGCTGGCAAAACCAGTTTCTTTTCATTCTCTCATCTGAATCTACCCAAATTCTCTTTAGCAAATGGTTCAGATCAAATAAAACTCAACCTTTTCCAGAATCTAAATGCATTAAGTGAAAGATTTTTTTTTGTCAATAAGCAGCATGAATTGTGTCGTCGACCAGTTCATGCTGCTGCAGATCTCCCGGACCCAGAATTCAAAGGCAGAAATATAAAGTAGGATCATGCTGCTACTGAACTTGCCTTGGTTCCAGGACACATCAGAGCAGGCTGACGGCCAATTTATATTTGAATGAGGCCCATACAGAATTACAACTTTTGTCAGATTTTACACTGGGCTCCTGCATTTCCCCACTCTTATCCTTGGAGTCTGACATTGGCCTGGCTTCTTAACCAGATATGTGCCGAATAAAGCAAGGCTCTACGGACCTGACATTTAATTCATTTTAATCATTATAACAATCTTATGCTTTAGACATCTTGGAGGAACACCCTGCCCACTGGGGCTTCTTCTTATAGGAAAAAAGACAAGTCCATTCAGTCAGAGGGTCTTTGGGGATATAGGAATGAGAGACGGGGCAGGTCACTTCAAGCCCACTGAGTCAGTTTCCATCCAGTCCAACCTCAGAAACCAACAGACCCAGGAAGGCTGCATCTCCCACATGTCCTTCCCTTACATCTTTGCATCAAAAGCCGGACCTGCCTCTTCCCAGCCAACTGAAGGAGACTCACAGACCAACCCACAAAAACAAAGAGATGGTGGACTCCTCAAGTTCAGCAGCTCATTGCCACCTGTAAGAAAAAACATCAGTTTTTTCCAGTTCAACTCAAATTAGTGTGTTTGCACTGATTGGTTTACTCAGCGCTGATCACCAGGTCTCCCCAAGGGCTCCTGGCTGTGCTGGATGGATGGGTAAGCCGTCTAGCTGCACTTGCAAATGCACATATCTACCCAACATGACTTTGTGAACAGCCCACGTTATACGTGATCCATTCTTTTTATATCTTAATACCAAGAGAATGACTTTGAATCAATAAATGGAACTTTCAATGAGTTATTTTTATATATTTTATATTTATGGAGTTTTTTCCTAATAGTCCTTACCCCTTAGAAAATTTTGTCTGTACATAAATTAAAATTCACCATTTTAAGCACTGTTCAACATACAGTGGGTGGCACTGGACTCGTTCATTGTTGTGCCCCCATCACCACCATCTTTAGGACTTTTCATCTTCCCAACTGGAAACTCTGCCACTACGAAACACCAATTCTCCATCCCCACTCCAGGCCCCCTGGCAGCCACCACAGGTACCTCAATCACGGGGAACCATACCACATGTGTTCTTTTGTGTCTGGTTTATTTTATTAGCATCTTTTCAAGGTTCAAATGTGTGGCAACACGTGTTAGAATTTCAGGCCTCTTTTAAAAATTGTGGTAAGAGCACATGCAGAATTGGCGTCTCAGGCATTTCTAACTATACAGCTCCATGGCCACGGTGGTTCACTTTGAACGTGTTAGTCACAGCAAAAGTAACCAGAGATGCACAGTATCTACTCCTAACTTTTCAAAGTTCGATCAGAGCTAAGACAGAGGAGGTCATGGTTGGGCACATGGGCTCTACGGAGGACGTCACAAGGCACCTTGTCTCACTGGCTATTTCTAGGTCTCTCAGTGACTAGATATCAGGACAGAGGATGTGGGTGATAATTACCACCAATTGCCACCCTTAGTTAAAAAAAAATGCCAAGGACAGTCTCAAGGGAAGGAAAGACCGACCAGGCAGCCCTGACGGTGAACGGCCCTGCTGGGGGTTGGGCTGGCGGAGTTCGTGGTGGGTGCACTGGCACATCAGGTGCAGAGAGGGGCTTGTTACCCACCCGGACATCCTGCTGAAGCTCAGGAAGGCATGCCAAGTCAAAGCAGAGTGCTCAGAATAGAAACGCATGTCCCTGGGAGAAATCAGGAAAGTTTCCAGAAAATAGGTGAGGGGGATGTTGGGAAGCTAGAGGACAGCAGACCAAGGATGTGGTGGGGGTGGGGGAGGCATGAGGCTGCTGAGCCCAGGATGGAGCAAGGCCAAAGGGGCAGCCCAGACATGCTTGTCCCCAGGGCTCAGCAGAGAAGAGAGACCACAATTCAAACCCCAAGTGAGAAAGGGCGCATTTGGAAGGAGCTGAGAGCTGGAGCCCACATTGTGTTAATGAACAGAACTGTGATTTGCCAATGAACACGCAGCAGGACCATCACCGCTTGATGGAGGAGCCCAGCTTTCCTGATGGAATCTCAAGTGCATGAGCCATGAAATTACTTCTAAAGCAAAAAGGCAAAGACAGTCAAAGAGGACAAGCACTGGTATTTGTGTACTGGAAGGACTCTAGCTGTTCTCTTTCTTGAAGAAAACAGGCTAATTACAGAGACCAGAGAAGAAACGGAAATATTCAACCATGTCATCTCTCCTGGGAAAGGGGAGTGTGGAGCACTTAGAATGTAGTTGGTGGCATTTTACTTACACTATCCCATGTCATCCTCACTATCACCCACTACCATCCTTATTTCCCAGAGGAGAAAAGAGCAACACAGAGAGCTAATGGTTTTCCCAAGGTCACACAGCAAGGGAGAATCAACATAAACATTCTATCTCCCATTCTTAGACACACAGGAGCACTTATGATTTAAAAAAAAAAAAAAAAAGAGGCCCAAAATGAGATTAGCAACAGTCCCAAATAAAATGCAGCAAAGTTTTTGTCCCTTTTCCCACTGGCCATCTGGCATGCCTTGGCCATTTCTTCATAGGCTCCTGTCATCTCTCACTGCAGTGATATGAGGTGGCCTCGTTCCAGTTCAGAATGTCTGCACAGTCTCACATCTTTCTGCAGTGCACCTCTGGTCTTGCCATTCCACAGCTCAAAATCCTTCAGTGGCCCCCCATTGCCTTAAGGATGAAATCCCAGCTCCTCAATGCCCCTGGAGCCTTTTGCTCTCTAACCCCCTCTCTTCTTGTTCCCGTCTCTTGCCTAAGACTCGACCCGTCCAGCCAGTCATGTCCAACTCCCTCAGTGGGAATTCCCTAACTCATCCCAGGCTCTCAGGTCCCAGGCTGTCCAAACTTTGGGCCTTTTTGCTGGCTGTTCCTTGGGCATAAAGCATCTCCACTTTCTGCCTGGGCCTTCAGAACTGATCCAGGGGCCACCCTCCCTGTGAAGCCTTCTGTCCCCAGGCAGACTTCTGGCTTCTTTCCTTTGGTTCCACACTTCAGTGGTCTTCATGTGTCCCCCAAGTTCCTGTGTTAGAAACTTATTCTCTAACGCAGCAGTGTTGAGACCTTTCAGAGGTGATAGATCAGGAGGGCTCTGTGCTCAGAAACGGTCTAATGTCATCGTTACAGGAGAAGGTTCATTAATTTCAGAGTGGGTTTGTTATAAAAATATGTCCAGCCCCCTCTCACCCATGTGACGTCTTCTGCCACATTGTGACTTAGCAAGAAGGCCCTCACCAGATGTGGCCCCTCAATCTCAGACCTCCCAGCCTCATGATTGTGAGTCAGTAAACTTCTATTCCTTGTAAATGACCAGACAGTGGTGTTCTGTTATAGGAGTAAAAATGGACTGATACAAACACCCTACCCCTATTAGAGCTCTTCCTACACTGAATTGTGATGATCTCTTAATTCACTGTCCACACAGACCCATTAGTCCATCTGTCCATCCACTCACTCACACACACAAGCTCTGTTGAGGACAGGACCTCAACCATCTTGATTAGCTCTCTGGATGTGTCTCTAGTCTCTGATACAGTGGCTCTTGTCCCTGCTATCAGCATGGCCACCTGGGAACTGAGAAATATTATAAATTCAAAATCTCAGTTCCTACCTCAAATCTACCAAGTGAGAAATTCCTGGGGCTCTCCAGGAATTTTAACAGGAATTTTAACATTTGGAGAACCACTGCTCTAACACAAGGTTGGCATGTCATTTTCAGTAAACGTGGAAGGACAGAATGCATGGCTGTCACAAGAAACCAGCCATCCTGGGCCTTGGAGACCTCGGGCTGCTCCATCCTCCCCAAGGAGATGATGGGATTTCTTGGATTATCTCCCCTGTCTCATCCGGAGTTGCTCAGCTCCCCCTATTTTCCACCCTGTGCTAGTCCTGGTGCTGATGACCATTAGCTGGTGACTTGGGACCAAGTCAAGTCAGTGAATCTTTGGGTTATGTGGCCTGGAAATCTACGAACTTCAGAGTCAAGGAACTCAGATAAGAGGCCCCATCCTTGTTCTCACTAGGTGATGTGTATTCTTCTCTTGTCTCCATTCCTCTTCTGAAAAGGAGACGTGTGGCTATCATATGTGAAGTGTTCTCCAAAGACACATGTCTTGAGGGCTCAGTCCCCAGCTTGGGGCTCTCAGGAGCTGGTGGAGGCTTTAAGAGGTTGGGCCCAGTGGAACATCTTCAGGTCACTGGGAGCATGCCCTCAAAGGGGACTGTGGAACCCAGGTCTTTTCTTCTTTTTCAGTCCCTGTTAGGAGGGAAGTCTTGCTTCACCGTGTGCTCCTACCATGATGTGCCACCATGGGCCAAAAAGCAACAGGGTCAACCAATCACAAACTGCAGCCTCTAACACTATGAGCCCAAATAACCCTTTTCCCTTTATAAGTTGACTGTCTCAGGTATTTGTTATAGTAATGGGAGAGCTGACTAATCAACATGCCTACCTCATGGGCTTAGCATGCGTATCAGATAAGGAAATCCATGTGAATGCACTCCTTCAAATTTATAGCACTATTTACATGTTAGTCACTACTGACAAAATGAGATATGCTGGGCTAAGAGTATCCGAGTGCTTCAGTTCTAAAATTCCATGACTCTGAAATCCAGATAAACTCCAATTTCAAGAAACACTATAAAAAGATGTGCTCCTCATAGAGCGGTGGGTCATGATGCAGGTTCAGGCATGAGATTGGATTTTAACCAGCTCTGCTATTTCCAGGTGACATGGAAAAGTTATTTATCTTTTCTGTAATGAAGTTTTCTTATGTGTAAAATGGATCATTATTACCTCCACCTCCAAGGGTTATCTGAATATATGTAGGACTCTCAAAACATGTTGTAAACATTTAGTAAATGTTGGGAAGCATCACTGCTAATGCACTGTTGCTATTGTTAACGGTGATATTTTCATTCCTGAGGGGAATAGCACAAAATAAGAAAATATTTGATCATAAACCATCTATATAGAATAATTTTAGGGAATGCAATCTTCTAAGGATGTGACATCTGATTATGTAGATATATTTGTGATTCAGACTGCGAAGTACTGTCTCTTCTGATTTGGTTGTATTTGGTTGGTTCAAATAACCAACAAGGAAGCCTTTGCAATCTTTAAACACCTCATGGGCGATCACTGCCAAGAAGTTTATCCATGAATGCTAAACAGCACTGTGTCCATGAGCTAGGAGCAGGGGTCAGCAAACTTTCTCTGTAAAGGACCAGTCAGTAATTACTAAAGGCTTCCCAGGCCATGTAGTCTGCTACTCAATTCTCCCGTCAGCACAGACCCACTAGGTAATCTGTGAGCCAACAGGTGTGTGTGTGTCTGGTTCATAAGTGGGCCATATTTTGTTGGCCTCTGACTTAGAGAACCGAGAAGCTAGAGGTAATAGAATAATTTCCCTCTCTTTCCCAGCCTCATTCAAAACATTTTTTTTTCCTAATTCATTATAATGAAACTTGCTATCAACTCTATTCTTTATTCTCTCTAGGCTGGGGGTGTGAGTTCTAGAAATATAAGAGCTATAACAAAACCTCACTTCAACTTCAGAATTTGAGTAATACAGTATTCATTATCAGATTTCTAACTTAACAAATGTCATTTGAAGGTCTAGTACTACAGAACAATACTAGTTCTTTGTCTGCCTACATAGATTATTTCTCTTTCATCCTAGTTAGAATATGGTGGTTGGGTTTTGTGGGGTGTTTTTTTTTTTTTTTTTGGTACTAGGGACTGAACTCAGGGGCACTTGACCAATGAGCCACATCCTCAGCCCTATATTGTACTTTTTTTAGAAACGGTTTCACTGAGTTCCTTAGCACCTCACCATTGCTCAGGCTGTCTGTGAACTCACGATCTTCCTGCCTCAGCCTCCTGAGCTGCTGGGATTACAGGTGTGCACTACCGCGTCCAGTGTAATATGGTGCATTTTTAAGTGAAGATTTAAGTTTACTACATGCATGTCCACTAATCTCTGTCTTTCTAGGAGTTAAAGTTATGGAAACATGGTCCTTTGGATCCAAAATATGTGTGCAATAAGTGTGTAATAATAATGCAGACATTGCTCTCCAGGTGATTGCCAGCAGTTTTGTCTTCTTGGAAGTCGTCAGGACACATGGGTGGCAGAGGAGCTCCCATTGTCACATCAGACTCTGGTACAGTCCGGGAGGGAGGATCAGGGGCTTGGTCAAATGCAGGGTCCAGATGGAAAGCAAGGATCAAGGAATGGGGGAAAAGAAGCAGGAGCTTCCTGACAGCTTCGGGCCTGGAGAAGGGGCTGAAATGCCGGAGATGGAGACCAGAGCCAGAGACCCTCCTGAGAGAGGAAGGAACAGAAATAACCCCTGCACAATGCCAGGAAGTAGACAAATCAGATTTCAGAGGTACTGCTCAGGGCTTCTGACACTCTGGTAATGTAACATTTAACATACAATGTGCAATGAACAGATGTGAGCTGGAAAATGACAGGGTGGAGAGAGGTGGGTGGCAATTTTATCTGCCATTTGAACCTGAACAGCCCAGTTTTAGGAAAACAGATATAAAAAAAAAAACAATAAATAATGCAGCACCCTCCTCTGTGCCCTGTGGCAATGGGCTTCCATTTTAATGAGGCTTGAATGCAACATAGACATTTTGACGCCCTGACACATCCATTAAAATGGAAATCTATCTGTAGAGCCTGTCACAGCGGCTCCTCAACACCAGGAAGCCCCACCTCCTCTCCTAAGGGACCCAAAGGTTTCCATGGCAGTGTGAGAAGGAACCCGAGGGCCATTGTCATGGCTCCTGCCTCCTCCTTCAGGCTAGACCCTCTCTCCTCTGGAAGGTGGGGCAGCAGCCCTTGCCTGGGGCAGAGAGACAGGTGTACAACCTGGTGAAGGAATCCAGCTTTTCAGGAGACCAAGTCTAGATTATGAGGGAGAGGAACTGTGGGGAAAATAAAAAATAATTAATCTTCATGCTTTTGTATAAATCACTTTATCTGATCCTCACAGATTGGGAGACAGAAGCGGAGTATGTTTTTCTCATTCTAAAGTTGGGAAACCAACCCCATGGTCAAAGTCAGGTGGGGTCAAGGTCAAGGTGAGTTTTATAGGTAGCTCACAGCCTGTCTCTGAACTTCAGGAAAGGCCTCCAGGATGGTGAGGCTGCCTCCTGACGCAGAGACACGAGTTCAGTGGTACTGCTCTAGCTAGGCCCCACCCTTGGCATGGACCAGGCAGCTCCCTGTCTCCATGGAGATGAAGTGAGGCCTTTGAAGGCTCATTGGCCAACCAGCACCAGCTGATCAAAGGAGCTACAATTTTTATGCCCAAATTCTCTCCCTTGGGTTAGAACTCAGTGTCTCCAGATCTGGCTGAGGTTCAAGTGCCCCAGTGGACTGGGGAGGGTCACAGAAACAGGTTAGTTTGCATCATAAAAAATCTGCTGGACAGAGCTCCCCAGAGCAGTTAGGAAAGCCTGTATTGATCTCGCCACCAGGGAGAAAGAAAGAAAGGAAGTAGAAAGGCCCAAAACAGAAGGACCACGTGCAAACCTACCACAGGGGAGGGTGCATTCCACCTGCAGCCTTGGCCCGAGGGTGCTGGATGCTCATAGAGGGGGATTCACTTAGGAACCCAGCACAGGACTAGATACCAGTAGGCCTGGGTCCCATCTTGCCTGTGATACAAAGTATTCACACACTGTAGAAAAGACAGGAAACCCGAGTCTTCAATATGGGTGAAGTAGATTGAATTGTGTCCTCCAAAAGATACGTCCAAGCCTCAACCCTTGGTACCTATGAATGGGGCTTTATTTGGAAATAGGTTCTGTGTGGATATATTTTAGTGCAGATGTAACTATGTTGAGGATGTAAGGGACAGCATCCTGGCTTTGGTGGGCCCTAAAATCCAAAGACTTTGTCCATATAGGAGAAAGGAGAAGAAAAATTTGAGGAGACCCAAAGATCCAGGGAAGAAGATCATGTGAACAGAAAGAGAGAGATCATAGTGATGCAGCCACAAGCCAAGGGAGGCTGCAAGAGGCAGGAAGGAGCCTCTCCCCACCCGCAGAGCCTTCGGAGGGAGCACGACTTTGCCGACACTCTTATTTGGACTTCTGCCTTCTAGGAGTGTGGGAAAACAAACTTCTGATGTTTTAAGCCACCCAATTTGTGGTAAATTATTACAGCTACCCTAATAAACTAATAAAACAGGGATAAACAGCTTATCCTGCCAACCTCCCAGGTTGGCCATGAGCTCCAATGTGAATTGTAAATGACCAGCCTTTATGAACTGCAAGGGACATAGTTGTGAAAGGATCCATTTCTGGGAGACTCTTTGGTCCCTCTGGAGAATGGCACATCAATAGTAACTACAGCATCCCCCTGGAGATAAGGAGCTGTCAGAGGGTGTGATTCCCCACAGCAATAGACAAGCTAATAATGACTGAGGTGACTACACTCCAGACACTGAACCAAAATATTTGATGCTGAGTGGATTATCTCACTTAGTGCTTTCACAACTCTCTGAGATAGGTTCCATTAGTATTCCCATTCTACAAATGAGAAATGAGAAAACAGAAATTGAGTACCCAAGATCAGGGTTAGCAAGTAACAGAGGCAAGATCCCCACAGGACTGCCTGAGTTCTGCCCCATCACTGGGTGAATAATCACCAGGCGCTCCCCTCCTGTAGGGCTGTGTCCCCCCAAACAGGCAGCTGGAAGCTCTGACACTTAACTAAATTCTGCTACGAGCATCTACACTCAGCACTGGAAAAGGCTCTTGACAAATTATCAGATGAAATCATAGCAGCCTTAACCCATCCATTTACAGAAAACAAACCGAAGGGTAAAATTGATTTCTGGGATTGCACAGCAGGATCCTACTAGGTCCCTTTGACACCAAACCCTTGCTCTTTACATCACACACAGATCACACAAGGCTGTGTGCAACACTGCCTGCCGGTCTCCCAGAAGTCCCTTAGGAAGACCAGGGATGGAATGGCTCTGTTATGGTGTCTTGCTTTGGCCTTAACAGCCATATAGGTTTATCTCTGGGGTTTCCATGGTCCCAAAGTCGTCTTTTTTTTTTTTTTCTCCTTTTTGTGCCAGGGATAGAACCTAGGGATGCTTAACCATTGAGCCACATCCCCTTTTTTTTTTTTTTTTGGAGACAGGGTTTTGCTAAGTTGCTTAAGGCATCCCTAAGATGCTGAGGCTGGCTCTGAACTTGCAATCCTCCTGTCTCAACCTCCTGAACCACTGGAATCATGCACCACTGAGCCCAGAACCAAAGTTATTTTTTAAATAGTCACAAACCTAGGGCAAATGAAATGTATACCAGCCACAAAGAAAAGAATGACAACATTCCCATTTCTTGTTTGGAACCATCCTCCTTATGATTATAGAAAACAGCATCTGATGAGCTTATCAGGGGTAGTGGGCTCTGTCTCATAGGTGCTAAATAAAAATCAAAGGATCCTAATAATCTGATTGACTCCTCCTCTTGTGCGGAGCCCAGAGCCCTCAGCAGATCTGCGGCTGCTGTCAACACTCAGGCTTTGGAAAGCTTCACTGCCTCGGGTTCACCTTGGCATGGCTAAGTGCCTGTAATAACAGACTGGTTGGAGCTCAGCTAATTACAGACCCAACTAGCCAAGGTTGTGACATTCATCTCCCAGAGTCCGTCCGTCTAGCTCACTCCACATCTGTCCACCTGTCTCCAGGCAACTGCTCAGACACTGGCTTCCCTCCTCCCACCCTTCATCTCTCCTCTCTGCCCCACGCTTGCTTTTGTCTTTGCACGGAGCACTGACACGCTGGGTCCTAGGCTGCTGACGGTGTGGCACTCTGAGTACCGCCGCAGCACCCTGTGGATCACAGTGTTTGATCGCTGCCAAGATGCAGCCCCCAACATGATGGGTGAAATGTCGGCAGGCATGACAGGCATGGGAGGGAAGGAGGAAAGGATCACAAAAGAAATCTGACTCCCTTCTCTGCAGAACCTGCAAAGAAGGGCGCCTCTGTCTCCACAGGCAGACAGCAGACACCCACGCCCCAGACGCCAGGAAAGGAGGTTAGCTAAACCCACAGGCGTTAAAGGAGCTTCCCCAAGAAGGCTGTTCGTTCTTCCTTGCCAGGGTGCATTTTTCTCCCCCCAGAACTTGAATACTACCTGTGCACTCCTCCTTTTAACCCTTCCCTGTAGTGTCATTTAGTTCCTGATCATCACCCTCTGGGGGAGGAGGTGGGGGCGGCGGGGGGGCGGGCAGGACTGTGTCTCACCTTCCTTGTGACTCCACTGCAGAGCAGAATTGCTCGCACATTGAAGAGCTCAATGAATGTTTGCTGTTGTTACTAATAAAGAATTAAATTCCTAGGGCTATCTTTCCTGGTGTTCAAAAAAGTGTCCAGGATATGAAAATGGAGCAAAGGAATTCTTGTGGGTCCTTTTACTAGGGCGTTGGAAGTTGTCTGAGTTAGCTGATTCCTTAGGGGTGTGCACTTTGGGTGGATTTGCTATTTCCTATCGATTAGGATATTTATAACTTGTCAGAATGTAAATGTTGGCTTTTAGAAAACTGATAGTGAAGTGAGTGATTCTGTCTAATAGGCAAAGGAGAACAGTGTTGTAGAGACACAGGTGATTTCTGTCTGTAGAAAAGAACCCAGTGCTTACTGTTTGTTGTCCTGTGGTCTCTTACCTAGAGATCTTAGTCTTATATATTTTAAAAGTCTTTCCCTACAGAATATATAAATGCCTATTCTTCAATGACCTTTGAATCAGCTTTACTATCTTACTGCTTCCTTCATTAATTAATGTTATGAAAATCAAGCTTTGAGCTATTTTAAAATTATTCTTTGACACTGGATAGAATTAGGGGAGGTGGACTTATTCCATAGTGACCCTAGACAATCCACTACCCATGTGAGACTTGGATCTCTAGTGGCACTCTAACTCATGCTTTGGTCCCCTCATTGGTGTTCTGGATGGTCTTTCAGGAGGCCTTCAGAGAAGGTTTCAGACAATAAAAGAGAAGAAAAACTAGACTATTGGGACAACTGGTTACCATCTGAACTGAGGGCAGAGGGGACAGGCCAGGGGCCGTGACAATGACACACTATGCCCTTTCACACTCCCTGTTTCTTGAGTGCCCCATGGGTGACTCCCATACTTAGAATTCTTTCCTGCTCTGCCACTCATACCTCAGGGCCCCATTCAAAGGCTGCTTTCTCCTGAAGCCCCCCTTGAACAGCTGTCCCCCAGGAAGTGCAGGCAGCAGCTTCTTGTTAAGGAGGCCCTTATACTCCAAGAGAACTTACACACCGTTTCTCAAGATTGTGTGGAAGACTTAACTCCAACGTGAGGCTGCGCCTGCCTTAAATGAGAGTTATGGGTAGAAGACACTATTCTGGGAATGGGTGGGTGTAGTCCCAGCCTCAAATCAAAAAGAGGAGATGGAAGGTTCTGGGAGAGAGGGAACAGCCTTGGAGAGGGAAGAGTAAATGGGATCCAAGCTAAGCTTCTTGTCCATCAGGTCCAAACTGAAGCAGTGGGACAAGGCAGAAACATGCAGTTGTGTCTGCGAGAAAAACTGGGCCCAAGGATCCTGGAGCCAGGGAAGGACAGGTAGGGGATGCGGAAACTCCTCTGCACTTCTGAACTCCAGCCTTGGTTAACTTTGATATATCTCTGTTCTTGTCATCTGGCGAACAGATTTAGGAAAGATAAAAAATAGATCAGTAAGCTCTACTCAGCTTGGTCTGAGACGTTAGCGCTCCTAGAGTGCCAGCAGGAGGGGGCCTGCGGGGGCGAGTGGTGACCCCAGCCCTTGGAATGCCGTGTTCTGATTATCTACAGCCATGCTCATTGCTGCCACTTGACCGTGGACTACTAGAGATCAGATATCGGCTTATGCCGGTCTTTGTGTTTCCAGTAGCCGTCAGAGTTTGACACACAGGAGACTGTATTTAAAGTGATTGAATATATATTTTTGTTGCCCACTAAGTTTTCTTTTCAAATAGAGAATACCTGTGCTGTTATTTTTAGATATAACAAGGAAGGAAGGAGAAATGAAAATCCCAAGACCCGAAGTCAGACAGAACTTTAAAATGGAAAGTAAAACAGAAAGTGCCTGGGGCTAGGGAAGGAAGAAAAGGATCCTCAGAGATGTAGTCCTTCCCTGGATGAGTTGGCAGACCGCAAGGCACAGGATTCTCCCTGTGATGTAATTCAACAGGTAAGCAAAGAAGAATGACAAACCAATGCCTAAAAACTATGTCCCGAAATGGCAGGAACACACATCTAGAAAACAGGTAAGAAACTCCTCATCACGCAGAGGCTAAGGGGACTAGCAAACTTAGTTAAAGTCAAATCACTTGCCAATGACATTTTTGACTATCAGGAACATTTCATTACCATAAACTCCAAAGAACCCGCACAAGTTCTCACCAGGCTAGAATGCTGGGTAAAGAGCCCAAGCCCGGAGTCAGACAGCCTGAGTTCTTTCCCTGTCTTCCCATCAGCAAGTATATTCAAAGATGATCCCACCAAACCCCGTATTCCCCAGCACCTCCCCCAACATGCTTTTGTTGACACTTGGGCACAGTGTTGCCCACGTCAGAGACAGACTGAGGCCCAGGGACCCTCTAGATGGCTGAAACTGAAATCTAGGAGGAAGGAGAAAAGTCCTTCTTCCACTGGCTGCAATGACTTGGAGAGGGAAACAAGGTCAGAGTGTTCACATGTGGTAGGCACCTTAAGATGAGAATCGAGAAAGCCAGAGGAAAGTCGGATGGAGGAATTAAATCTGGTCGGCATTTGCATGGATGTTAAACCTTTCCAAAATTAAAAAGAACCTCAAAGAAGGCAAACAAGCTGTTGCATATTTAGTGCACGGTGATTGCAATTGGGTGCTCTCTAATTTGGGACACAGGGTGGTGATGAGCCTTTCTGCTGATGAGAAGGCCCTATGCATGGGCTCTCCTCCTTGCCCCTTGCTTGGAAGTGCACAAGAAGTATGGGTAGTGGCAAACACTGGGGTCAGTGTCCTGCTCCTGTCATTGCCTAGTTCTGTGATCTCAGAGAACTCAGCTCACCTTTCCAGGTCTCAGCCTCCTCGTCATTAGACTGAGAGGGTTGGACAACAGCCACTGCACTGTCAGCCAGTGCTGAAAGTGCTCACCAGAGACAGAGCACAGCTCAGTGGAGCCTTCTGTAGCAGCTCCTGCAGCTTCCAGAAAGCACGGGTTTCTCCATCAAACCATCCTAGCAAATCTTACTTTATGCTTCCTGCCTAATAGTCTAATTTGCCTCCCATGTGCTCTTGCAGATGGCCCAGTGAAAAGACCAAACTAGCATCTGAGGCTCCAAGCCTTGGGGACAAGAGAAACCCCACTGTGGTGGGAAGAGGCATGGAGAGAGACAAATGAGGGAGGGAAATGAGGTGGGGGATGGGCTGTTAGCCTCCGGGTGTTTCCCAGACTCTCTGGCACAGTGGCTGGGTCCCAGCTGCCACCCCAGCAGTGCTACAAAACCAGGGCCCTCTTGGTCTTCCATGTACCTGGGTATAAGAGGTTTTCTAGAAGCTCTGGCATGAAGAGGGCTCTTCCTTTTCAAAATGGGCACACAAAACTTGACTAGACTCCAACGTTGGTTAGACTCTCAGAGTTACTATGAAATTTTAGACTTTAAAAGTCAAGCAAAAGTCTCAAATATCCCAAGTTTGGCCTTTGATAACACACCTCACCCTGGGCAAAACCTCCTTACTGAGTGAACAGAAAGTCCTTCTGTACACCCCGTGGCACCCTCCCTAGCTTGCCCTAGTGACCTCTTGCCCACCCTCCCCATGACCACCCATATTTCCTGACAAAGAACCCGGGTCAGCCAGATTGGACCCTTTCTCATTTCCCTGCTTCCAAAGGCTAACGCTGTGGCCCAAGCCCTCCTCAGAGACCCAGTTTGCCCAGAGCTGCTGCAGCCAGGCCCTGGACTGCCGGAGACAGAGAGGACAGAACCCTCGCTTCTGCCCCTCATTGGGCAATTGGAATACTCATTGGAAACTGGAATACTACTTCCATGGGAGTATTTGTAATAGCATTGCAATTCTATATTATTCAATATAGATTAATAGTAAGTCTTCAGGTGATAAAATCCAGGGCAATAGCTAAATGACTCGCTCCCAGTCACACAGGAGCTAATGGAGGACGGAAACAGAGCCAGGGCTCCCTGCTCCCAGCTCCGCAGGGGATGGGCTCAGCAGGCTCTTAGTAACTGGCTGGGGAACCTGCCTACTATTTATAGCATGGCTCCTCTCATCAAATGTGCTATGAGTTCCAAATCAGCATACTACAGAGAAAATCAGAACGGGCTCCAAGTGGGAGGCCAGCCTTTCTGTATACGGGCTGACAGTCTCAGGACCTGCTGGAGGGTCCAGCTCAGGGAAGTAGCATTACTCCTGGCTGATCTGCCAACAGAGGGAGGATCACAGCCCGGATTCCCTCAGGACAGTGATGTTAAAGAAAGTCCAAGAATGACAGGGGAGAAGGACCTTTTCTAATCTGCCAAGGCCATGTTTAGTTTGATTGTTTTCCTCACCACACTATTTCTAAGGGAAAGAAGCAGAATACAACAGTTAATCACTATGATTATGGACAGAAAATTCCACAGGCTTATGGTTTCAAGCGCCAACTGAAGTTCATCTTCTGTTTGACCCTCAGCCCTTACTGAAGGCAGCCAGAATCTCAGTGCTCCTGGGGTAATGGTGGTGGCCACAGTGGCACTGTTCCCACATCTCCTTTCCCCTGGTCAACACATTCATGGGGGACAAAAAAAAAGTTCAACTTGATGACACCTTGTCCTCCTGGCTCTCTCTTTCTCTTCCCTGAATGACAACAATCACAAATGTCTTAGAGAGTTATTGTCCCCATACAAAATTGATGGAGAGACTTCAATGACACCTGAATTGCAGTGACTATTGAAGTGGGCTTTTCCCTGGCTCCTTCATCACTTCCTCTCTCAGTGTCACTCTGTAATGGTGACCTTCTTTATGATCATTCTGTTGGTATCATGTGGACTTTTAATAGCTGCTAAGTGGTCACTACACCGACTCTCTCTCTGTTAAAAAAAAAAAATTGTTCCTAGAACCTTATCTCACTTTTCTCTTCTTTAAAGCCACAACAGGAGTGCTCCCTTGCCTGTGAACAGATGTGGCTACTAGGAGGGTGGAGGACAGGTGGTGGGCAGCTGGGTGTGACCTAAACCTTTTCTGTGACCAGTCCCACTGCTGATCTTTCTGAGGCTCTTCTCAAGACCTCGGAGGCTCTGCAGGACCAGGGACTCCTTGAGGAAGAGCTGCTGAGTCCTAAGAGATGCCTCAGCAAACAGGCAGGCAGGCGTGGATATTGAAGATGGAAAAGTGGTGGTTCACTGGCCTCGTCTGACATAGGAAATAGATTCTTGGTCTTCTTCCTTTGGTTTTGGGCATCAAACTCCTTGGAGGCATGCAAGAAAACTGGGAACAACTTAAGATGACACATGGGTGTGGCATGCTGGCTTGAGAATGTCACTCTTTCCTCCACCCAAGATACTGCCTCCCTCTTCACTCCTCCTCTCTGGTAGGTATCCAAAGATGTAGGTGCCCCCAAGCCTCTCATGGCATCCTGTCCCATGGGGCGTGGCTAGCCACACAGCTGGGAGGACCCTGAGTCTCCACCATGATTAGAAGGGTGAAGATAATCCTATTAGCCGTAATAGTATGTTGTAAATATTCCATCTCTGCCTGTTAATTAGTGCCACCCCTTCCCTTTCCTCCTGAACGTGAAGCTATGCTGTGTAATCATGGCATTTTGGGGGTGATGCTGTTTATTATATGTGATATTTTAGTGGCTTGTGTGGGAGAAAGAATTAATTATAGCGCTCTGGTTCCAACCCTTTCCCAACCCCCAGCCCTGTCCCCTCTCCCATTCCCCTGATATAGAAACCACAGCAGAGTAAATATAGAGCTGATCTGCTGAGGAGGAGCAGAGCATCACGGAGCAAGCATTTAGCTAGTGACGTGGGCTCAGATTCTGGCACCACCGTGACTCAGTAGAGAGGGTCACTGAATGTCACTAAGCCTCAACTTCTGTGTCCTATGAAGAAAATGGCAAACCAGCCATGCTTCTACTCCAAGCTGGGTGGGAGGCTCAAAACGATGACATCCTGGAGACTGCAAGACTATACATGTGAGGTTCAGCTCCTGAGGTCCACTCTGTGCTCCGCTGGATTCCTTCTGTGGATTCTTCTGGAGGATGTCTTCGGAAGCCAGGTTTCTTTGAATTCTGAGGAGCTAGAATTTAAGGTTGTTTGGAGGATTACAAAGGATATCAGAAAATTCCTCATCTTCCAGAACATATGATAACACAAGCCAAATCATGGCCCCTGCTAGAATACGAAGCTGTGGCACTTCTGTCCCAAGGCTGCTGTCCCTGATATCATCTTCTGCCTCCCCCCGCCCCGTGCTAATGTAGATACATGGTATTTGCAGCAAGTTCTATCATTTTCCATTTTGCATCTATGCTGCGGTTAGTTTGCATATTCTCAGACTCTATGAAGATCTAGATGAAAGGAATGACATAAACAGTTCTTTTTATATATCTGCATGTATTTTCTCCTCAGCCATATCTCACCCCAAATCCTCCTTTGCCTCTCTGCTCTGAATTTCTTCTCGTGTCGGTTCCATTTTGAAGTTCTTGCAGTGTTTCACGAGGGCACTGCCACCTGTGGTACCTCTGACCTTTTGTTCTCTTTCAGCTCTTGGCCAAGCCCCAGCCTCCCACTGCTTCACACCCACTGTGTCCCCCTTACTCATTGCCACGTCCTGACCCTGAATGGCCCACACCTCCATCCCCTTGTTTGTATTTAATTGCTGCTTCAGTCCAGTCTTTGCAGGGTCACCTGCAACATGCTGGGTGCTACTGATTATTAGAGGGAAACCTTAGCCCAAACGTGTAGCATCACTCCGAAGACAAAACCCCCTGGAAATGCAACTGTAAGTCAAGAGGAAGACAAGTGACAGAGCTTGCTAATGATTTATTGAGACTAAAAGAGGCATTCCCTCCACAGCATCCAGTCTTTTGAAAGTAAAGAAATCATAAATTAAAGCAAGAGAGGGTAAACTCTAAAGAATTAAGCTGTCCTTCATGTCCAAAAAGAAAAGAAAAATTCTAAGCTAATCACGTTCTTCCTAAATTAATGTCTTTGTATGAATTCCCCAAAATGGAGTGCTATCAACCTGAAATGAATTTGTCTGGTTGGCCCACTGGACATTCTCCACACCCTACATCCAGCTCCCTAAGAACTATGCACATGGTCTGGGATGCCCACCAGCACACACAATCAGGAGGAATAAAACTAGGTTTCCCTGAGCATACGAGAGCATCTTTTCAGGAGATTCCTGAACATTTTTTGTCTCAGGGGCCTCTCTCTTTGCAGCACCAGCTGCTGACATGTCCCTGACGTGGAGCACCTCCATGAGGAGCACTGGGAGGCAAGGAGAAAACAGCTCTGATTCCACCGTGCTCAGGGCGGGGAATCCTTCCCCTGCTCCTGTCCACACCCAACTCATCCTTCAAGACCTTCAGCCTCCATCTCTTCTCGGAAGTTCTCATGCTCTTGTTCCTCTGGCCCATCTTTGAACATCTGCTACCTGATGTCTTCTTGCTTGAAAGCACTGATTTTGTAATTATGATGCTTTTCTTCCTTCTCTTCTGGTTTTGAGTGCTTTATCTTTCCTCTGACTCCCCTTCAGGGCTGAGTACATAGTTGTCACTCAGTAAACATACTGCTGATTCAGTGACAAATGAAGAATTTAGGGGTGCTTGGTTTTGTGGTAGGGAAGGTAAAGGTGGAGTGGTCCTCAGGGAGAAAGATACCCCACTCAAGCCCCAGGATGGCATCTCTCCCCGGGAACACATTCTCTTTACCAAAGAGGCACGGAGGAGTGCTGCAGAGGAAAATGAGCTACGGTACAAGTTGTGAATTCTCAGTATTAAATGTGCCACAGAAGCACAAGCTGAAATTGCTGCAACTGGCACATTATTTACTTAGATAACAAGACTTGGAGATTGTGAAGGCAGAACTTCTGGTTGCTTGGTAATGACTCACTGTAAGTCTTTTTTTGTTGTTGTTTCAGACATGTTGAAGATTTGGCATAAATAAATGCCAGATGAAAGCCCCATCAGAATATGTATCTGGTCCACCCCAGAGTAGGGAATCCACCCTTCAGTAGCTTTTTAAATCCCCCTCCCCAACACAAGAAGCACTGAGGATCACATGGCCAGATTTCAGTTTGGGTCTTGCCTCTCCCTGCTCAGAACTTCCAGAGATTCCCTTTCACCTCGGGACAGAGTCAAAGGTCTGTGATATGTGATAGCTTGTGATTAGATTCTGGTTTGAAAAGAGGCATCATAAATGACATTTGGGGGACAATTTGGGGGACTCGAATATGAACTATGCATAGATATTAGGAAATTATTATTAATTTTTTTGGATGTGATGTCAGTGTGGACATGTAGGTACACTGATGTATTTAGGGATGAAGGGTCATGATATTTGCAATTTACATTCAAGTGATTCACTAAAGATCAAACATTATTGATAGAAAGATGAAGAGAACATGGCAAGTTATTTACATTTGTTAGATTTGAATTATAGTTGTTCCCTATTGACTTCTAAGGCAGGGAAGCAAAAGTTTTTAAGTAAGTATCAAAACATTGTACATGATATGGGGTTGAGTGCTAAATATTAGAACACAGGAATTAAGATCCACATCTCTCAATTTCCAAACTATATGTATCAAATCTATCGAATGGCATGCTAGGGCTAAACATTTTGAGACTCTTACTTTGTTTGGAATCTAAGTGTTGAGTATATGGGTATTTGTTGTAGTTTTCTTTCAACTTTGTGACTATCTCAAATTTTCATAATACAAACGAGGCAATTTCTCAAGAAATTAAACATAGAATTCGACTACTGAGTATATTCACTAAAGAAGTAAAAGCAATGACTCCAACAGATACCTGCACACACACCATCATAGCAGCGCTATTCACAGTGACCAAGAGGTGGAGCAACCTAAATGTCCATTAATGGATGAGTGGACAAACAAAAGGTGTATGTGTGCTTGTGTGTGTGTAATGAAATATTACTTAATTCTTAAAAGAAATAAAATTCTGACATATGCCACAACCTTAAAGACATTCTGCTAAGAGAATAAGCTAATCACAAAAGGATAGCTACTGCATGATTCTTTTTACTTTTTACCTTTTTTACTTTTTACATGAGGTACCTACATCAGTCTAACTCACAGGGACAGAAAAGAGTGGTAGTTATCTCAGGTTGAGGGAGAACACTTGGGAGCTGGTGTTTAATGGGGTCAGAGTTTCAGTTTTGCAAGATGAGAAAGTCCTAGAAATGGATGGTGGTGATGGCTGTACAACAATGTGAGGGTACTTAAGGGCACTGAGCTGTATAATTTAAGTGTTAAGGTTAAAATGGTAAATTTTATGTTATGAATATTTTGCCACAATAAAAAAAATTCAAAATAAGGAAGTGAAAGAAAGAAACTAAGCACACAAAAAATAAACCTGCCCTCCGAGGCTGCTGTTCTCCTAAGCGGCTCCTCCCCAGCCTCTTCACCCTTTCTTCTTGCAGGCACTCCTCTGAAGTCTCTCCTCCTTTTCACCTGCCAAATCCCTTCCACTTTCAGAGTCAAGCTCAGACGCCACCTCCTTTTTCAAACCCTCCCCAGTTCTCCTGATCATTCTGACTCCTTTCTTCTCTAATGCCTTCTGTACATTATTTGCATTCTCTAAAATGCTTTGTTAAAAACACAATCAATGTTCAGATACTGATTGAGATGAGTACATTGTATATATAGATCACCTGAGATTCCCTTCAGAGGTAGTAGACCATAAATTTTTCCTTTGAGGAAATATGCACATGAGAAAGGTTATGGGTCTTGTGGGATTGAGAGCTAAAGGTCAGATCTGAGAAATTATGATCCCTACCCTCAATCCCAAGCCCTTCATAAAACTGCTAACCAAATGTCATCTCAGAATGAGCCAGGTAATTTGAAAATTTCTGGTTTTGAAAACACAGAGGCAAGGTAAGCTCAACTATAGACTAACTTGCAACTTAAGACCCCACTGGGATACCAGCTGGCCCTGTAAGGCTTGGGACAAGGCTGCCCCTTTCAGAGAGACGATTCTTACCGACAAGTAAAACCGACTTGGTTCTGCTTGGGAGTGGATCCTTCTCAAACTATGTTAATGTATTTCTGTGGAATGAGATATACAGCACATGGAAACACAAACAGAAACTCCCAAAATGTGGGCTTGGGCTCAGAGCCCACAGTGCATGTTATGAAGAAGAGCACAGAACCATGTTCTAACTTCAAAAACAGGCACTCCCCTCAAAACCCTAAGAAAGGAAGGTTGCAGAGAAGCAATGAGTTACCCTTTAATTCAACTTTGCCTTGTCCTCTCTCCTGCTGTCCTTTAAGCCTAAATGATATTCTTTCTTCCTCTTTTTCTTTCTCTCTCTCTCTTTTTGAAGGAAGTTTTAACCTGAAAGGAAATGGATTTTAGAGCTTGAAGTATTGCTAGGTGAAAGGCTAAACTGTCTCTTAGTAGTAATTGCTTGGGCTAGAACAAGATGTTTCCAGTGTACGCTCGGTCCCCAAGGCGACCTCCTGTAACTTCCTGCTCACTTCCCAGAGCACCTGTAGTTTCAAAAGAACAGGGGAGTTTCTTCTTATTTTCTAGACATTCCAGGCAAATCTTTGGGGGTGCTCATGGCAGTTACCCCTCTGAAACACAGAGGTCTCTGGAAATATCATTTCCCCAAAAAATCTCTGAACAAATTCCTGTTCAGATCCACAACTTCCTTGTAAAACTACACAATTTTCTCTGTCTAGATTCATTTAGACATCTCCCCACAATTAATGCTTTTGAGACTGATCAAGGACAATTTTGAAAGCAAAGGGGATTGTCACTCTATTGATGACTTTGACAGCATGGTGCTGCCTAGTGACAGCTGGTATAATTGGTGTGCTGGTGTGTTATTATTGGCTAATCAGAGATTTTAAGATCAGAGGAACATCAGGGCCTCCCACACCCATCAATCTTTCTGAGCTCTAAGTGGTAAATACATAACAGCTATCACCACTGTGTCTTTTACTCTACTATATTAAGTTGTGTACAGCTGTACGCTCTTTCTTCCATTTGGCTACACAAATGGATGTCCAAGCCTGGATATGACCCAGTTTCAAAACCAATTTATGAGAGAGACCACTGTAGAATCCAGAAGGGGCTGTTAGGAGAGCAGATATGGCCTACTCATGGCAAGCTGGTAATAGAAAAATAGATACTCCTTCCCTTTTAAGTTATACATGCCCGTATAATTGATAGAGAAAGCCCAGAATAGCTGCCCATGTTTTACTATGAATTTCCCACTTATACCTCCTGGATCTGATGTGAGCAGTGGTATCAAGAAAACCTGATAAACTGGCTGGTGTGCACATGGTGACTGTGTCCAGGGTAAGGAGTCTGTTTCTGCCTGCTACGGAAACCTTGTTCAGCCCAGTTCCCAGGCCCTATTGCTCAAGAAGTGGTGATACTCTGCTAGATTCAGCTGGGCTTTCGGGACCGAGCGTATACTGGAAATATCTTGTTCTAGCCCAAGCAATTACTACTATGAGACAGTTTAGCCTTTTGCCTTGTGAGGCGCACAAGACAGTCTGTGGACTGTCCCCATACAGTCATGCAGATATACATACAAAATACATATCTAAAACATCCGTAACTCTTTATAAAAATTCCAGAAAGCCACGGGGTGTTTGATTTTGCTTGTTTGAGTAGATTATTGGAAATGAGGGCAAGTCTTCCTGACCTCTCCCTAATCATCCCCAAACTAGTCACACAATTTCTAGCCCTGGGAAACTTTAGGGCAGCAGTGGAGCTGGGAACACGGGGATGCTCTCGTGCTGCAGTGGCTGATGGGGAAAGCTAATGCCAATCTGTCGTAGCTTCTACTCTCATTCCTTTTAAACAGCTCTCAAACCATTTTCGGGACTGGGTTTTGTATATGATGATATGACCCTTCTGATATGCAGGAGGAATGTGGGGAGGGCAAAAAAATAATAATTCAGGGGGGAAGAAATAATTAATTTTCTTTCTTGTTGTTTAGAAAAATTCGGCATAAATTAATTGAAGTGATAAGAATACTTTTCATCTAGGGAAAAGTAGGCCAACCTCCAGTGAGTTTACCTTATGCTCACAGCAAACCAGGTAGGCAGTTATATTAGTGATAGTCAGTGTCTCTGTCTCTCTCTCTCTCTCTCCATATATATATGGCTTTTGTTGTAGCTGGACACAATACCTTTATTTAATTTGTTTATTTTTATGTGGTACTGAGGATTGAACCCAGTGCCTCACATGTGCCAGGCAAGTGCTCTGCCACTGAGCCACACCCCCAACCCATTGATAGTCTTTCTGAAGCAGAAAAGCATGCTCTCATTTATCTCAGGCAGACGTCTCCATGCGAAGCCTGATGGTTTAAGAAACACACCTGGGGTAGTGCATGGCAAGTTCTCACCGAGTATGCACTCCAGCCTGGCATCGAACCAGGTCTGGAGGAAGCAAAGACACACCTGACCTGCTTCCTGCTGAACTCCAGGAACTCCAGAGTCACCTGATAGCACACTTGAGCTAAAATAATTATATTCAAGTTAAAAAAAAATGCTTCTGACTGGCAGAAATGTCCTATATAGTCAGCTAGATGTACCTAAGTGCCTTGGTGGACACAACCACATGCCCACGAAGGTGCACATCCTTGGCTGAGGATCTGAGGTTGTGTGGCTCAGCAGCTAGAGCAAGTCATCACAGGTAAGTGAAAGAAGGCAGGTTTCAACAGCAGGTGCACAGAAGGTGAGAGAGCAACTTCCTGTAGAAAGCAGGAGTGGTCAACAGGATGGCCCTGGGGGGAAGAATCTGCAGGAGTTTTGGGTTATGTGACAGAAGAACAGAGCAGGAGTGGGTGGCTGAGAGTCCCAGAAACGGAACAGTTGTGGGTGTGGCATGTGGTGAGGCAAGACAAGTGTGAGGCCACAGGGAGACGCAGCAGGAGGTGGGCGGTGGGCAGAGTGAGGCCACCCACGGTGTGACAGAAATGGGGGCATGCAGATACCAAGGCTGAGCACTCTTCCCTTTATTAAAAGGATTCTGCTAAATATAGCTTCTCGGCATGAAAACCTCTTCAAAGTCCTCATATGTAGTGTAGAAGAAAAGATGGGCTTCAGGGGGATTTGTCTGTCCCGAAATCCACTGTAGGTGAGGACAAAGTGTCATTCTGTGGTTTACCTCTGATGTATTTGGATCAACTAGAAATCAGATTTCGATCTCCAGGAATTTGGAAGGTGGAGTAGAATTTCTTCCCCTGACTGCAAAAAGTTATGAGGACCGGTTGTAAGAAGCTTGGGGGAGCCCAAGCTATCTTGTTCTCTAGTGGGTGGTTTAGTTTTCTTATCCATAGAATAATAAAAATGGTCATATGCGTTTGTCTTATGTAATTACTACAAAAATAAGATCAGAGTGCATGCAAACTATTTAGCCTAATGTATAACACATGGTAAACATGCATTAATCCAATATAAATATTAACTACCATCCAACTCTGATATTCTCAGATTCTATGAATTCTGTCCAAACAAGTTTTATGTTCTTCCAAAGCAAAAGGACTGGATGTCACAAAATTACATGCAAAGTTCAAGGAGACATGCCTGCCCAGCTCACAAAGATTTTCCGCATCACTGGAATGGTCTCATGCCACACATTGTCCTCATGAGCATCCCACCACCCTGGAAAAGTGGACAGATTCTGACTTAGGCTAGGACAATTAACTTCTTCTCCTGGGGTTTGGGACACATACAGACACTGGGCATTATCTGGGCTGAGTTATTGAAGAGGAGTCCAGGTGAAAACCTCCCAAAGGCCAGTTGCTGATCCCAAGGGATGGCCCTGGTTCTTGCCCTACCCTTGTCTAGGCTGCTTATTTATCTTTCTGAATCCAGGAACAACCCCAGAATTTACATTAGCCAGAGCTGATTCCTCCACTTGCAAACAAAGGGCTGCTCAATGATAGCATGTGTACACATAATCACATTATTTGAGAAGACAATTCACAGCTATTATGATAGCTTCAGAGTATTCCTGACCACCTCTCACCATGGTGAAAAACCCAAGAATTCAAGACCTTCATGTAGTGAGGTCATAGAGAGAGCTCCAAGGAGAACCTAACTAGCACTTCATTTGATCAGCTGGAGAGCAAAGTTCCTGGAGCAGATCTTAATGCTTCTGACTTCTCCCATAATTTGGAGTCCAGGGAACGGTGCTGAAGATCCTGCCAAGTCCCCAAATGGCCCTTTGTACTAGAATGCCACCAATAAACAGATAAGATTTTTAATCGAGTCATTACCCTGGAGAGAAAGGAGCTGAAGGAGGAATTAGGGAGCACTAATTAAACCCATTGCAATCCAGATCCCAGAGATGAAGATAAAATTTTAAAGCCACCTCCACCCCTAAAAATTCTCACACTTTTTTAGAGGCTACCTGCTCCAGGGGACCAGGTTTCTGGTCCACCTGACTTTGATGAACTGATGCTGAAAGGCAGGGGGAGGCTGTGGGAAGTCCAGCCTCACAGAGAGTCTTGACATCATTGTGTGATGAGTTCGAAAGAGACTCCAGAAGAAGGCCCCATCTCTTAGTTTTACAAACAGGACTGGGTGGGGGCCAAACTGGGAGTTTGGGTCATTTTTTAGAACAGCAGAGAATAGAGGGAAGGGGCGAACTTTTTACAGCCATGGGAGTGGAGCTTAGGGTCTGGTAATAGTTGGTAACAGGTCTCCAGGCCACAGCTGATTAAAACCAGCAGGTGGTCCAGGGATAATGGGAGATATTCCAATGGGGTAAGTAGAACGTATGCCTTACAACATGGCTGAAAATAAGTAGGACAGGTAGGGGACAGGAGGTGGATAAAACAGAACAGTCAACCTCCCAACAGAAAGCATTATGGAAAGCTGCTCATAGCCACATAAACATTTGTGGTTTGCTTTTACTAGAAGTATTTTCCCGCTATTCACTCTAAAGTACGAGTTACAATAACGAGAGTCAAAGTTATATGTAATGTGTTTCTGATTTATTGGAAAAAAAATTATATAAAAAGTCTAAATGGCTGATTTGTGTGAAATATCTCTTCAAATCCTAACTGGGCTTACAGAAAGTCTGCCTGTCTTCCAGAATGTTCTAGAAGGAACTATTGTATGGTGGAACATCTTTATATATGTAGTTCTAAATGATCTGGCTCAGCTTTAAGGGTTTAGTCTTATGACATGCTATTTTATTTCAGTAATGGACATATTACACATGCTGAAGTTCTGACATAATCAGGGATCTGGTAACATCAGGAATAGTGTCATGAGATGTATCTTGAAAATACAGAAAGTAGCAGGAAAATTCTTTTTAGTTGAAAAAATAGGGGACCTTTGTAAAAGCCTATATAAATTTGAGTTAGGACACTGACTTGGAGCAACAAGTGTTCAGGGTTTAATTTTGAATTGATGGAGTCATAAGAAACATAGAAGTGTCAGTTTATCTGGGAACAAAGAAATTTGGAAATTGCAATATAAGGGTACCAGCATGGTCTTTAAGAGGTGAGCAGATGAATTATGTATGATGAATTGCTATACTACATCGATTATCAAAACACCAAATGGTCAGTAAGATCTCAAGTACAACTTAACCTACAGAAAGTGGATCCCTGAGAACATATTTCAAAACATAGAGAAGGATGAATAACTATGCTGGAAAAGAATCTCCTCCACATGTTAAAAATAAAATAATTCTGGAGCAATGGTTTGATGTTCAGGAGTAAACTCAAGCAAGGGAGGGCACCAGAGGCCACCAAGGAAATAAAGGTCGGGCGGCAGCCTCTTGCCTTGGCCCAGGGCTGGCACAGCTTGGGGTAGCCATGAGTTTGCTTGCCAAGGTCCAGGTTTCCAAGGGGAGTGAGTGGGAGGACGGGGCAGTGGTGGTAAGGATGGAAAGAAGATGGTGGGAGGGGGCTTCTGTGGGTAGAGGGTGTTGTGATGTCTACAGTTTTCCAGAGACTCCAGAGACACAGAGGAGCTCAGTGGTCTGCTGAGACAAACCTCTGAACTGTATGCATCATAATGTTTGTGGGGGACTGAACTGCCTAGCCAGAGGGAAAGGCTAGCCTGTCACTTGGCAGGGACACATCAATGTTTTAGTTTTGTTTTCCCTTTGTTGTTACATATGTATTGACACTCATAAAATGACTATTTTTCAAAATTGTCTTTTCTGTGAAAAAAAGGTCCATTAAAAAAAGCCAATTGCTAATGCTGGTAATAAATGAGAATAGGTCTTAGAAAGTGATGTTTTGCATAAAATTAAAAAGTGGGATATTGAATCTGGCAGCAGATCAGACATGTGAAATAGACAAGTTCACTTACATGGAGTAGGGAAATTAGAAAATAAAATTTATGAGTGTTCCAGTCAGAGCAAAAACTGATTTATGGGGGATTTTTAGTAGGGCAGTGATGTTCACAAATTGGTAGATTGTCAGAGTTCTCGAGACCTATCTTTTCAGAACTCAGATTCTCAGTTGCAGGAGAGCAGACTTTGTCTAGTCCTTTACAGAATCTTTGGGCCTAGAGTGGTGCTACCACACAGGAGGTTGACGAACCTTTAGCCAAGACCCCAGTACCTAGTAGGTCAGATGTGGCATTAGATATTGATCTAAGTGCTGTGGGAAGCATCCAGGAATTTTTACGTAATTTTGACATAGCATGATTTCTGTTTTAAAAGGCCACCCCGCTCACCATATGGAGAACAGGTGACAGGAGGAGCACTGGTGGAGGAGGTAGGGCAGGTATGAAGGGGTAGACCAGATCTCCCTTGGAGAAGGCTCCTAGAAGACCCCAGGTGAAGGGTCAGAGTGGCCTGAATTAGAGCCAACAGATTTACTGATGGACTAGGTGAGGGACTGAGGAGAGAAGGATAAAGCATAACTCGGGCAACAGGATGGGTAGTGGTGCCACTTATAGAGATTGTCAAGACTGAGGAAGAAACTGGTTTGGAGAAGAAGACTCTGGTTCCGTTGGGGCATTTCAAATTTGAGACAGGTGTTAAACACTGAGTGGAGATGTCACTAAGGCATCCATTAGAAAGCAGAGGTGTCTGATCCTGAAACTCAGAGAAGGAGGTAGAGCTGGAGACTTAAATATAAGACTGAAAAGGAAAAACAGACGTATCAGGTCTACTCTCTGTATTAAAAATAGAAAAGGTTCTAGCAAAGACAAAATAGAGGAGTATAAATGGATTCCATTTCCCTTAGTTAAAGGATAAAATGTATTTTCCTTGTGGGGAAAAAGGGGGAATCTGAGTTGTCACTATCCTGAGACATGTAAGTCCCTCCTACACTTGCCAACCTACCCTAATTACACAAAACTTCAAAGAGGTAGTTAGGATTTGTTTTGTTTTAATGTAGGAAATTTTGACTACTGAGGTTTTCATTTTCTTGATTCACTTAAATATATTTGAGACTCTTTATGTCCTAATCAGGCAGGGATATCTGGAAAGAAAGAAAAATAGAAATAAACTTTTTAAATAATAATTCTTAAACTGAAATATTTGAAACTCAGGAAAGAAAAAGAATATAAAAAATGAGAGTTGCTTCTTCTAAGGAAGGAAAAATTTCACATAATACTTGTGTCTCTGGTAAGCCAAGTGTAGCATAGGAAAACTCAATAGAAATTATTTCCTCTACTATAACAGGGAGCATCTACATCTTTATTCTGAATGGGAGACTGGAATTATGCATTATTCAGCTAAGAATCTTGAAGAACTTAAGAAGTGTGAGCAAGGCCACAAGAAAAAAATCAGGAGAAGCCATTGCCAAATTGACTAGAAGAGTCAAATGGTGTGTGTTGAGGGCACGTCACTGAATTACATGTAAAGGTCATAGTCACATAGATGCTGCACTAGCCCTGACTCCTGGGATTGGGAACTGCCACCCACCCACCTCATTCCCTGTAGCATGGGACAGTGACCTGTGTGTGCAGGTAAGATGTGCATTGTGTTGTGGTTATGAGAAGGGGACAGAGGGTGGAGATGGTGATGGGTCTGTCACTAGGTGCAGCAGCTACAACATTAGCCTCTGTAATACCAGTTACAGGTCTGCTGTCTTCTAGATTTGTATATTTGAATCTGAAATTTCTTGATAGACTGGGAGGTATACATTTCTTTTCGAAGATGATATCCTGCCTCTAAAATGCAGAGAGATTAACAAACCCAGAGGCCTTCACTTTCCATAGGATGATCAGCTGAAGAGCTTTAACAGAGCTGAAGATGATTACAAACCAATGACCTTCTTAAGGAGTAGATGATAAATGCATCCAATTAATATTTGTTTATACAAAGGCACAGGATGCTCCTCCAAGCAAACACATATACGTATACATAACATTGCACAATAAACAGCTGGATTTTCACTGTCAGAAGGGCAGAAAACAGTGCTCCCTTTTAAAAAAATAAATACTGGGCCTGAACATGGCACAAAATAATCTTAGCAGTACACAAGATATTCTATTTGAGTAAGGTACTTGATAAAAGATGTATTCAAAAAAAAATGTATTCCAGTCAGGAAGGCAAAAACACAGATAACCTAAAAAGTTGGGTATGAATCCCACTAAGTGTTGACATTACAAAGAAAGAGTGTGGGGTATCATTTTCTTAAACTGTAGAAAGGTTCCCATAATTAAACATCAACAGGATGGAGTCTCCTATTCAACTGCCTTAAAAAGGTCTTCACAAAAAGTAGGATATGATTGAAAGATTCCATTATTCTCAGTGTTTTGCTATCAATATAAAACATGCAGGTAAATCACATTGTGCACAGTCAACAATATTGACATAATCCACTTTCTCGCTGCTTCCCCACCCCACTAACTACTGTAGGCAGACATAAGGGACCATATGGATCCATGAAGCTCCATGTTGGTGGAGAAGACCTCAGCTGGGTATCATAAAAGGATCCTAGTGTTTCAGAAAATCTAGACTACTGAAGTGCTCAGCAGAAATGTGGAGACTTTGATCAAGTATTCCCTAAAATACACATCTAGGCCTAAAAAGTTTGCCATTGAAATATAGATTTACAAAATTCAACTAAATTTGTTTTCAAATTTACACTTGTGGGTGGGGATGGGGCATTAAGTAATTTCTTAGTCTATGTCTAGAGTGGTAAGAAGAGATGGGTGTTTTAAAAAGTCATTTAATGAGAAGTTCTGTTAGGTTTACATTCCTTTTTAAACTTTCTAATGGGAAAAGAATTTTCTGATAGAATTATAACACACTCGAACAATCTCCCAATCTGAGAAAAAAATCTACCAAAAATTGTTTCAATGTTCTCTTAAACTGGAGGCTTTTGTTTCTCATATAATACTATTTGTAATGGACAAAGGAAGAAAGGGTAAGAAGGGAGATAGATGAGAAAGAAGGAAAGGAGACAGATGTAAGGGACCACGTGGATCTGTGAAGCTTCATGTTGGTGGAGAACACCTCATCTGGATATCACAAAAGAATCCTAGTGTTTCAGAAAACCTAGAAAAAGACACAAACTCTCTAGTGGTAAAGCAGTATAAAAGAGCCGAAAGACTTAGGATTAAAAAATAGTAATAAGCCAAATAGTTTCATACATAATATAATGTGAATGTTGTTGGTTTTCTGGTGATGCTCTGACCATTTTAGAAGGCTCAGGAATGCCCTGTTATCTGGTAGTCTAACAGAGCTCACAAACTGCAAGCCTGGCTGAGCAGAAGACTAGAAACAAAATGGCACCCGCATGGTTCTCTGATTTCAGTGTAGCTCTTCTTGGTCTGCACACACCTTGGCAGAGGATGTTTCTGAGACATTCATGTCTCTGCCCCTTGGTGTTCTTGTGCACTATTTAATAGACTGTAATTGTGTCAGGACTGGAGCCTGAGATAGAAATAACTGAAATGTCGCTTGGCTAATGGCAGCATAGCCCACTTCCCAAGAGTGAAGGGATGTCCACCATGCAAGAGAACTTGGCAGGAAGCTTCCTTTTATCCTCACCATCATCCCCTTTTTTCACTGCTACCCATTTTCCAGTCAGAGTGAAGCTCCGTAGAAATTACATATAGCTCCTATAAGGAAAGACCACTGCTCTAATAAAATGAATCCCAGATTTTTCAAGTTGAGCATGGGATGGAGAATCTCCAAGTTTGGGGGAGGGTCCATATGGAGAAGAGAGGCTAGCCAAGAACAAGGCTTTCTAAGTGTCACCTTTTTCCTAGGCAGCTCTCACTTCACCTCCATTTCTACCAATGTCATGACCCAACTGTCTGTGGTTATCAGATGATGTTCTTTCAAAAGTGGGCAAAAATTAACTCGTCTTAGCTTAGCTAAAATTAACTAGTGTTCTGGTTTACTTGGTGGGGGGTTTCAGAAAGAACCATATGGACTGGATTTAGTAACTCATTTCTAGAATAAACTATGGAATGGGAAAAATAGTAACTAACAAAAAGTAATCAGAAAAATAGGAGAGATGTGACAGATATTACCTCGATCCATTGATCAGGGGTCAACTCTCCCATTGCTAAGTTGTGTTGTTGACCCCCTAATGTAAGACAATAAGAAGGGCACTTGATTTTCATGGAATTCTCTCATAAATCCTATAAGCCCAGTCTGATTACAAGAAAAGAATCCAAAAAATCCAAGGAACATTCTACAAAATACCTTGACAATATTCTTCCCAACTGTCAAGGTCAAGAAAAATTTTAAAAACTGGCAAAGACAAGAGGAGACTAAAGAGATCTTAATGCAACGTGGTAGAAAGAACGTTAGTGGAAAAAGTGATGAAATCTGAATGAAGCTGGGAGTTTAGGTAATGAGAACATATCAGTGTTAATTTCTTAGTTTTGACAAATGTATTTAACATTAGGGGGAAAACACAACAGTGTATTCTTTCTATAAATCTAATATTACTCCAAAATAAAGTTTATTTTTAAAAATAAGTTCCAAAAGAATGGATAAGTCTTGATAGAAAATGAAATCTTAATTCCATTTTGATATTTTATTTATGATGATTTCTTAAAATAACAGAAACAGTCTCATGCATTATAGAAAACTGTAAAATATAGACAAGTAGAAAGTAAAAGTCAAAATAAAACATCACATTACTACCACCTGGAAGTCAGCTGTTACTGCTGTCTTGGGCACATTCTCTTTCTGACTCTTTTTCTAATATTTATGTACATATATTTTTACCAATAAGAGATATTAGAGTACAGTGCCCAGAGTCTTTTTTTTTTTTTTTTTTTTGGTCAGTGATTTCTTTTTTTCGTTTCAGTAAGTTTTCACCATTTTTTAATCCCCACCCCCATTTCCTTACAGCTAGTTTATTCAGTCTTTAATCCAAGGTGGTAGTACTTTTTAAATCTGGCAAGCTCTCCCTTTTGACCCTGGTTTGTGAGGACAACAGGCAAATGGGCCGCAGCACATCTCAGCTACTGGATCTGTATGTTTACTTCCCTGTAGTGATGCTTAACCTGTTCCTATATTTCTCCTAGAAAGATCTATCCTAAAGGTCTGATGGGTTGATGTCTAACCTTTGTGTCCTAAGTGATGCTGCAGAGTTGTGCTGAATTACATCAACGACATACGTACCCCATCAGCCCCTTATCCAACAGTGGTATTAGGATTGGCTACCAGATTAGGGTGATGATAATCTCTTTACTGTGTTGCATACTTAGTGTGTTCTCCTCTTGGGATCAGAAAGAAACATGTAGCCAATATAATTTTGGTAGTATAACAAATGTCCTTTCCCTCATAACTATATATCTAGTGATTTTCATAACAATAATATTTGCCTGAATCAATAATTTCATTGGGATTGGTGAAAATGTTTTTGATACCTCCCATTATTATTAGCTGTAAAGCAGAACTCAATGGGGCTATTAGGTTACTATTAAATACATTCCTTATAGAAAAGACAAGAGAAATGCTGGCTTTCAAAAGATTTAAGCATTTTAAAGATTTAATGGAGAACAAAAGGTACTACAAAAATGTTAAAGGTACTACAAATAGAAAATAGGAACTTACTTTGGCTCGTGAAGATTATGATAGGTGCCCAAAGGACTGCTATAACTTTAGGGTCACCTTGCCTTTGTCTCTGGGTTGCTACACCTGGGCTCCTTCCCTGTGGTTGGTCCCATCTAAACTTGACTTAAGGCCAAGAGGACTACCTACTGCTGCTTACCCAGGATTTGCCCTCTCTGTTTCTATTTTATGTCTAAGAATCTGTCCTTTTCACCAAGAATGGCCTCTCTGTTTAAATGAGCCCCACTGTGTCCTAATTAATACAGTAGAGCATCAAATTTTTACATATCCATGACATGGCCATTTCTAAATACACTCTGAGAACTGTGTCTCCCAAATACAATAGAATAACTGTAGCATCCAATAACAGAATTATTCAGAGTAACCAGGGGGCTCATTTCCTCATGGATTTCTTAACAGAAAATGGTAAAAGAACCCCTGGAGTCAAATTATTTCCCCTGGAACACAACTATTACCTACTGTAATAAGAAATAGGGTATGATACAGTCTACTTCCAACACAGATGTTAGTCCTGTCTGCTAAAATCAGCATCATAAATGGTTTCTACTGTATTTTTAACTCCTTGTCTTTTTCATTTAAAAATAAGAGTCTTTGACAACCTCTATGCAGGTGCAGTCAAGGTAGATGTAATGGAAGGATTCACTTCTTGCAATCCACATGGCACATCAGGATGACCCTGAAATGATGGGGCCAGTATTTGCAGGCTGCAAGCAGTTTCAAATATGGGTCACAGTGAAACCTTTTCATTGTATCAAAGTCTGCCAAAATTATACAATCATAGACCTGATTTGCTCCTGTTAATTATTAAAATCAGGGGGAGATGGAAGAACATGTAAATAGTTTAAAGGAACAAATGAAAGCAAAGAGTCATACTCATCATTCAATATATAAAGTGAGAGGGTAATCTGCCCATCAAGTCTGTAAAATTGTGAAGGAAAAGGATCTGTCAGCATCCAAGAATACATTAAATTATAAACAGGATGGGAAGGCAGACTCTCAAATCCCAGCCAGGGGACATGGGGACACACAGCTTATGACAAATACAAAGGGCATACTGAGTAGAATGCAGGAGGTGCTGAGTGCCCTGGGATTCTGGAAATGCTGTAGGTACCCTGCCTCATGACATCTGGCTCGGGTCAAATCAGGTATGGAAGGTCTCTAGTAATGATCTAGTCTATTAGATTGAATGCTCACAAATTTAGTTCAGATATTGGAAATGAATCTAGAGTCAAACAGAAAACTGCCTGCAAAAATCAACACTAGAGTAAAAATCAAGTGCAAGTTGTTGGTTTGGGAAAGGAAGTCCCATGAATACTGAGGTAATCATCATATGAGATGACATACACAGGAGCACTAAGAAAGGGGCAGTTCCACAAATGACAGACGCTTATAAGGGGGTTTCTGATCTGTACTACTGGGCTTGTTCTCAGTCCACATCCTCCTTTCAGAACCTTATCTCCCAGGAACAATGGCTCTTCCTCACCCACCTACATGCTCTTCTCTCCACTGCAATGCACACAGCGAAGGAGAGCTATGAGAAGGTTGTATGCAGCAGAGCATCTGCAAGTGTGGTCTATACCGTATATCTGTATGTGTGCCTACACAAGTCATGGTTTTAAAGGTGTACCTGGCACCCTGGAGCAATAGGAAACTGTCTGAAAGATGCCACAGTCTCTCCTCTTGGAGCATTGGTGTACTGGTGGAGTCCTGTTCAAATGCTGATTTCAAATCAAGAACATGTATTAAGCACCACCTTAGCACCACAAGACTATGGAGATAATGTAGTCCTGGGGTGTTACAGTCCTGGGGCTCACATCAGAAGTACTAGGAAGAGCTGAGGTCCTTGGTAACCAGTTCAGGGTTCCTGTATCACCAGCTACATAGTAGACCTGGGCTTTTCTTCATAACCACTCATTAAGGCATAAAATTAAATAAGCAGAGGGTCCCTTAAAAATCATAGCCATTTCAAACAAGCCATTAAAAAAATGAAATTCTATCCTTTGCAACAACATGGATAGAACTGAAGATCATCAAGTTAAGTGAAACAAGCCAAGCACAGAAAGACAAATGCAGCAAGTTCTCATATAGAAACTAAAGAAACTGATCTCATAGAAGTAGAGAGTAGAATGGTAGTTACCAGAGGCTGGGAGGGGGAGTGGGGAGGAAGGTATGGAAAGATGGTAGTTATTGGGTACAAAACTATAATTCATAGGTGGAATAAGTTCTCGTGTTCTATAGCACAGTAGGATGACTATAGTTCACAATAATTTATTGTATATTTCAAAATAGAAGAAAGGATTTAAATGTTTTCAAATCAAAGAAATGATAAATGTTCAAAGCAATACATATGCTAATTACCCTAATTTAATAATTACACAGTGTATACATGTATCAAAAATATCACATGGTACCCCATATATATGTACAATTACTGTGTCAACTGAAAGTATTTTTAAAATCACAGACATTCCCTTCCTTGTCTGTTAAAGTCAACCCAACAGAGAAAAGCTTAATACCTAACTAAATGTTTGACCATGTAAGGAATTTAGTGACACAGAGTTTCCTTCCACAAACCTCAAGTCTATGTCTGGACTCTGGTGGAAAAGGGAATTCAGACCTGGATACTGTAGTGCACTACCCAGCTCTCCCCTCAGGACTAAGCCCTCATTCACCTTGTTACAGGGAGTCTTGGCTGTCACATGTCCACAGTGGGGGTCTTCTCCTAGAGTTGCCAATGACAGAAGTAAGCTGCTTCACCTGAGGGAACACCCACTCCCTGAGGAAAGCTGCATCCAATGACAGGTCAATGGAGGTAAAGGGTCCAGTCCCCTAGACTCAACTGGTACTTCTCTGAAGAGTTCTAGAGCACCTCATAAGTTGGCAAAGTCCCTGGTTGCAACTGCATGGCTCTCCAACCCTTCCTTAGCAGGTGTCGTTCCTGAGAGCATCCCAGATGGTCTCCTACATACAAACCTCAGAGTCTCATAGTCAGTTTCTCAGGAAAATCTGACCTACAGCAAGCTCTGCTACCAGCTGCCGCCCTAGGATTTGATCCTAGTCACAGGATTTGTTGTTTTGTTTATTTGAGCCTGACGATCACTGACATGGCCACATCCTTAACCTTTCTCTTACCATCTGCTCTGGCCTCTGTCTGTTCTCAGGGTCTGTGTAACAGCAAGAACATCAGAGTTCACATTTCTAGAACACTCCCAATATGCTGGAAACTGCTGGAAGCACCTCACATGCACAATTTCATTTAATCATTGAAGTCCTGTGGGAAAGGCACAATTAGCCCTATTTTATACACAAAGTAACCAAGTCTCAGAGAGATCAAAAAGCTTGCCTCAAGTCACACAGCTACTCAGTGGCTGAGCTATAGTGGGACTCTAGGCAGTCTTGACTCCAAATCCAATGGTCTCAACTGCTAAACCATTTCCTTCTCTTACTTTTTCAATGCCTCTTTAATAACCTTTTAATTTTTTTATCACCTCTGCCCCATTCCTCATCACTGCTGCCCCAAATCTACGCAGAATCCTGCATTGCTCACGTGTCTAACGGTTCTCCACTGTCGGTACGCCAAGTCTGGTGCTCTCACATTGAATCTAATCACCAAGTTTTTATATTTACTTGGTATATTTCCTTTAGGGTATACAAAACATGATTTTCAAAGCAGCTCTCTGCATTTTCAAAGCAGTTTTCTGAAATTTGGTCCATATTTTTAAAATAATTAAAACTTACATTCCATATGTGAACATAAGACACCTCTAGCAACTTCTCATAGGTCTCTTCTAAAACTCATATAGATGAGGAGGGAGGTTCATCTGGGATTGCAGAGCAATGGATTCTCATCAGGGAGAGGCAATGATCTTTGGGAACCAAAAATGTACCTGCACATGTACATTTTATAATGTAACTACTGCATGAATAGTGGCCCCTAAGAAGGTGATATTTGATTAAAGACCTAAAGAGGTGAGACAGTGAGCCACAGAGCTCTCTGCAGAAAGGAAATATCTCTAAGAAGGTCCTGAGGCAAGAGCATGCCCACCCTGCATGAGGAGTGGCCAGGAGGTCAGGGAGTCCAAGGTAGAATAAATGAGAGGAGAGAAGATAAGAGATGTAGCCAGGGCTCATCAGGTGCAGGGAATGATCCATTCTGCTCAATGAGGCAATAGGCCAGGTGAGGGGACTGAGGATTGACTGCTGGATTGGCAATCTGGAGGCTACTGGCAACTTGTCCAGGGGTAGATTTTGTGAGGTGAGAAGAGGTGAGAAGAGGTGAGTGGTGAAAGTCAGACTAAAGTGAGCCTGAGAGAAAGGGATAAGTTAGAAAGAATGAGGAAAAGCTGACCCTTCTTATACAGCTTTCCCAACAAGGAAAGATACAAGGGACTAGCTGGCAGAGAAAGGAGTTCAAGAGGAAATGGTTTTAGAATGAGAAAATAACAGATACCAGTATGTTCCTGAGACTAGTCCAATGGATATAAAGGAATAAAGAAGAGCAGAGAAGTGGAGAATTGGCAGAACAATGCGTAGACAAGTCACAGGACATGGGACGGTTGGGGGAGAAGGGGGAAGGGGAAGGCAAGTTGTGTAGACATGTGGGCAGGTGGGCTGAGGTGGCTTTGGCCAGTGGACACACGGCACCCTGCTGCTTTAGTGTTCTGATGTCAAACATCTGGTCTCATGATCAGACATGGCTGAGAGATGAAGATCCTAGTTTGTTTTTGGTCTAGTGCCATAGCCCTTTTCCCTTCTAGTCCTACTTGCTCCATGTGCACACAGTAGTTTCTATTGCTTATAATTCACCTCTGCTCATCAACCTGCCCACACTGAGAAAAATTTAAGATCTGGTCACATGAGCTACTTAATATGCCTACCCATGGGACCCTTAATCTGTCACCGTGAGTGTACAGTGCGGCTCTGTTTCTCTGTCGGTCTCCTGAACTTGGTAACTATGCACCCTTCTCAGGACAGATGGATCCCTTCCCAGATCGCTGACAACTCCACTTTCTGAGCCATGCAACTGAGGGCCATGTCCAGAGATTCAGCAGCAGATGCCCTCACCCAGTTGGAGACCAACATGCATGTCCTCCGCATTTGTCTTGTGCAAAGAAGAAAGCTCTTTTTCCTAACATTTATGAACAAGTAATCCACTGCTAAGAGGTCATGCTGGCAAAAAACACCCAACCACCCAATTGCTCTGTGGCAAATGTCACAGAGCCAGAATTTGAAGTACCTTGTCTTTCCTGTCTCGATATCATTCTCCTCCAAGATGTGAATCTTCTTCCTTTCCAGGAAATCCTTTCCAACTGTTAAAGTGCATCCTCCTGCTGAGCACTAATGGAACTAACTCCCTATCTACTGCCCGCCCTGGGACACTTCACCACACACTGTTTTACACTCCACCTGTTGGACATCAGCCTCCGTAGCTGGAGTGAAAGCTGGCTGAGGGCAGATGCCATGCTCTATACCTTTTTCTCATCTTTCTCAAAGCTTAGCAAGGTCCTGCAAGGCCTCTCCTGGGATATGAGATATGCCCTGCATAGCCACTTGGCAATGCCTTCCCAGGACATGTCCTCTGCTCCCTGGCATCACTTCCTACACTGGTGTCCAGGGAGCAACCTGGACTCTCATTCCCCTCTTGCGAGTCTCCTGGCCTCCAGGCTTACCATCCTAAGACTGGGTCTTCTCTGATAATGAATTTCTCTGAAGCTTTCCTCTCCTCCCTGTTGCTATGTCTACTCTGGCTCCCTATCTCTCTGGGGTTCCTTTACAGCTCCCCCTGGGCCCAGGGCCTTCCTACCTGGGCAGACCCTCCTTTCCTCAGTCCTATAAGTGCAAATCCACATGAAATCCATTTTTATTTGGGATGACTGAGGTCCAGGTTGGCCTCTTGCTGAGAGAAAGAAGGACAAAATAAGCACAGGTTTGTTCCTTGCTCTTGCTTTTATATGGTTTGTTTGTTTGTATTTCTCTATGTTGTACGTTCTGTGAGTCTTTTCAACTAAAAGAATATTTTCTCCACTTGCCAGGAATATTTTCATTTTATGGTTTATTTAAAAGTCATGTTTAAAAAGTCATTGTGGAGATGAGGCAGGAAGCAATCCTGGCTCCAGGGGACAGATGGGATGACCCACTGGGATTGTGCCATGTCTGTCCCCAAGAGAGAAAGTGGCAGAATGTATTTGTCTGAAGTGAATTTCCTTCAACCTGGGCTCACAGCCAATCTGCAGAGAGCAAGCGCCATTAGTAATGCGCAGTGGAAGTGCTACCCTGCTCAGCATTCTTGCTCCAGGAAAAAGCAAAACACCTTCCTTTGAATTTTCCATTTTGCTCAGACATACAAACAAGGAAGTAAACAGGAGCCAGCCATTTTGAACAGCTGAAGAAGCCCAGAAACCCAGCAATGTGTTGCTGCTTTGAGGGAAGGGCAGAGCCAGAGATCAACAGAATTATTCCTTCTCTAAGGTGATACACACACACACACACACACACACACACACACACACTGAGAGAGAGAGAGAGAGAGAGAGAGAGAGAGAGAAAATTTAGAGGAAATTCTTAGACTATATCATTTGAGAAACTGCATCTTAATAATTCAACAAATACTAAATAGTCTCTCCTTATGGGAAGGATGGGTTCACTGTGGGAGAAAATAGCAGAGGGAAGCAATCAAGAAACCAAGTTGAGGTTGTTTTAGTCAGCTTATTCACCACAGGGACCAAAAGACCTGACAAGAACAATTTTAGAGGAGGAAAAGTTTATTTGGGGGATCACAGTTTCAGCGTTCTCGGTCCACAGACAGCCAACTCCATTCCACAGCGCCCAACGTAAGGCAGGACGTCATGGCGGAAGAGTGTGGAGGAGGAAAATGGCTCAGGACATCACACCAGTCCCCTCACCACTGACAAACTATATACCCCAAAGGCATGCCCCCAATGGCCCATCTCCTCCAGCCGCACCTACCTGCCTACAGTTAACAATCAGTTAATTCCTATCAGTGGATTAATGCACTGATTATGTTGAGGCTCTCATAACCTAATCATTTTACCTCTAGACTTTCTTGCATTGTCTCACAATGAGTTTGGGGGATACCTCATATCTAAACTGTAACAGAGACTAAAGGGGTGTTTACATCTTTCTACAGCTTGGAAACCTCTTTAAGTAAAAGTCTATTGGCAAGGGTGAGCAGAGGCCACAGACCTTGCTCCTGGCTCAGCCCCCAGGCAGGAGGAGGTGTCCAAGCCTCTCACATGATGTCAGGCACTCACTGACAATCCCTAGCTTAAGAATGTTTCCTTGTTCAGACTCAACTGTAGGGAAGTAAGTGTGAGTCCTCTCATGAGAGAAGCAGGTAACAGAAACCACCAGATGAAGATTCAGGAATGCTGTCACACTACTGGAAATCTAGAGCAAAACAACTCACCTTCCTGCAGTTTGGCAATATGTACCCAAAGCTCTACTATGTTCACACTTGTTTTACTTCTAATATTTCTATGAAGATAACTAGACATGCACCAACATTTACACACCATAATCATCAGTGCACACTGCAACAGGGACCATGAAGACAAAAGAAACATATACAACAAGGAATGGAGAAGTTAGAAGACACCCTGTGGCAGAACGGTAGTCTGTAAATCTCATATTCTTGAAGCACTTTCAAGGTATTCAAAATTGTTACAATGTTGCATTGAAAACAGAATCACAAGTTGGTAAGTACAAAGTCTATCTGTGTAGAAATCTAGTGAGATACACACTTCAGATAAATGCACTTTAAGTACTTTATTGTATATCTCAGAAAAGTTCAAAACATGTAAATATAGTATGATACCAATCCTGAAGAATGGCTTAGTAGTATTTCAGATGACTTTCCTTTTTATATTTTTTAGCATTTCCCTGCTTCACCAGAGTAAGCGTGGCCTCTGCCCCGCCTTGGGTCTTCAGACCCTGCTATCCTGGTCTTAGGTCCTGCTGGTCTTCAGATCTTCACATGCCCCAAGCTCTACCTGCCCTCAGGGCCTTTGTATCAGTGGTCCCTCCATCCCCTCTGCCTTTCCTTGATTGGCTCCATCACCCCTCAGCTCTCAGTTCAAGGTTACTGCCTCAGGAATCGGCAGTCCCTTCCCTCCACTCCATTCCATGAGGTCAGGTGCTCAGCACAGCCTGAATGACACAATGTTTCTGTTATTATTTGTGAATTGACCAATAAGATCTTCTGGTTTTAGAGGAGTGTTTTGCCTAACCTTATGCTCCCAGCACCCAGCTTGATGCCTGATCCCTAGAACAGCTCAAAAAGTAATTGCTAAATCAACGTATGGAATCTTCCCACCCTATTATCAAACAAGTGGTTTGTAAAAGAAGTTCAAACCTTCGGAGACAGACAGTGTCTTTCCCCTACCCTCTCCTGGTACAAGTGGCTGGTTTGGGGGGTTAGTGCTGCCTCAACACAGCCTGGGGGGAAGGCAGCCTTTCCTCTTCCCTCCAGTCATGTGGTCCCCCCCCTAGAGGTGAGGCCCAGAACCTCAGCAGCACAGATCAACCAAAAAACAATAAAGGGACATAAATAAAAAGCTGTCTATAAAGGAGCAGCCCTACCACCAAAACCCTTTGGATTCAATTTAGTGTCAGCAATCTCCTTTAGGGGGCAAGGAGATTGAATAGTTTTAAGGTCCATAAAACAGATTATAAACTGTCACAGAAGCGTGGCAGAGTATATTGTGGGCTGAGCGGCCTACAAGGGCCTTAGAATGAAAAGAAAGCTGAGTTGAGCCCAGGATCTCGTCCAAACCTGATTAAGAAAAGGATGTGAGTGGGAGAAGGGAAAGGACACTTATGTTCTTTAAAGAGAGCAAATGTGAAGTGGGAAAAGGGAAAGGAAAATGGGGGAGGAATATGGAGAGAGAAGAGAGATTTAAAGAAGAAAAACAATGGGAAACCAAACAAAATGGTGGCATAAGGAGAATAAGGGGGAATCCAAGAGAGGCTGGGAAAGGCTGCCCAAGGGCATTAAGGGGCTGAGATGCCCAGAAGTCTGTGCACTTTCTTTTTCTAAAAATAAATGACCTCTGCATGCAGTTTTTACCTTCAAATTTCAGAAATTTGTAGATGTTAAACACAAGGGAATCTATCCCTCTGGCCGATAGGCCTGCGTCTGAAAGCGATACCTTGAGACTAATTTGCCAAGATCCCTGTGTGGCATGTGTTTTCTTTGACAGGGGAAACGGCACCGTCATTTCATTTTCAGGACAGAACTCATGGACATGCTTTCAATGCAGGAAGGAGAGGGGTGGGTCAGGAGAAGTAAAAATGAGAAGAATGTCCAAGGATTCCATCAGCAGGCTCCTTGGCCTCCAGGGATCCAGTGAGCAGGTTATTAATAATAAATACTACAAGCTTTTATTTTTATGATAGCTCCAGAGGAAGGCACACGTTCAACAATCATCATCTCTGACCTTATCACATCCCTTCCAGGGTGAGAGCAAACTACTCTACAGTTACAAAGTGCTCTATGCTTTACAGAAGGATTTCCCTGAATATGAATGCATCTGATCTGCCAAACAACTCCACGAGATGGGAGATGGGTGAGGCACAAAAGACAGACGTGGCATTCCAAGGGTTAAATAATCTGCTGAGATCAATGCTGTGGGTTGAACTGTGTCTCCTAAAAAAGTATGCTGAAAACTTAATCTCTGTACCCTGTGAACGTAAGCTGATTTGGAAATAGGGTCTTTGCAGATTTAATCAAGATATAAGGTAAGATGAGGTCACACTGGAATAGGGTGGGCCTTTAATATGGCTGGTGTCTTTATAAGAGGACAAGAGACAAAGAGACAGCTACACACAAGAGGAGAAGGCCATGTTATCTAATCCCTAGACCATCCTTACAAACTCCAGTGGGGATCATCACTATCCCCATTTTATAGATAGGAAAACTGAGGCTCAGAGGGGTTAAAGAAATGTGCTCCAGTTTATGCAGGCCCTAAGGAGCCAGCATGTAAATCAAAGGACCTTGATCCCAAAGCCCATGATAACCATTACAAGGCATGCTGCAAGACCATCAGATCAGCAGCAGCCAGTGAAGGCCTTCAAGCCTGGCTGCTACATTTTACAAGTAAGGAAACTGTCCTTTATCTTTGCCAAGGTCACTCTAACTTAGACTTTTACCATGAGGGCCAATTTGAACTGTTACAGTTTAGATATGTGGTATCCCACAGAAGCTCATGGGTGAGACAATGCAAGAAGGTTTAGAGACGAAATGATTGGGTTATGAGAGCCTTAACCCAAATCAGTGAATCAATCCCTTGATAGGGATCAACTGAGTGGTAACTGAAAGCATGTGGGGTGCAGCTAGAGGAGGTGGGTCCTTCGGGGCGTGCCTTTTGGGTATATATTTTGTCCTTGTTGAGCTGGGCTCTCTCTGCTTCCTGATGGTCATGTCCTGAGCCTCCACCATACTCTTCCACCATGATGTTCTACCTCACCCAAGTAATGGAGGCTGCTGCCTATGGACTGAGACCTCAGAAACTGTGAGCCCCTAAATAAACTTTTCCTCCTCTAATTGTTCTTGTCAGGTCTTTTGGTCATAGCAACATAAAAGCTGACTAAAACATGAACCCATAACGTCTATAGAAAGGGTTTGAAGACAGCAATCCAGTTGAAAAGGGGGAGTTTCAAAGCTGCATCCACCTAGTAGTTTATGTAAGGCTGAGAAAGCACCAAGTGTCCCTATAAAAGAAGGGAGTTGGAAATTCTGAGATGGGCCTGCAGCTCCACATACCAGGCCTTGGCACTATTGCTGGGCCACAGATGTAGTATGTTTAACCCAAATGGGTTTAAATTTTTTAATGAGTAGTAACATCAAAATGTCAGGAAACATTACCTTCAACTTTTGATTTCCAGAAGATCTGACAGCATCAGGTCCACATTCTCACACAGCATCAGGAGCTGAGGCTGAGAAGTGGCAGAGCATGTTATCCTCAGTTTCCAAAACTCCCCATGGCTCCACACAGGAGCTGAGTGACAGCTGCATTTTACACCCTTCTTGTGGGGCTGCTTTTGTTGTATCTGGCCCAATTCACTCTTTGGGGTTGCCTACTTGCCTATGGAGCGGAGCTTTTAATATGTTATCACTAGTCCAAATTTTTAATGTGTTCCCAATATTTGGGAACAAATAAATGGGGAGAGATATTTGCTTTTAAAGGGGGTATGACCTGGGAGCACACCACAAATTAATGAATCTCTAACTGTACTAAGATGGTACCATTACTGGGAAATTATTTTAGGGCAATAAAGGGAGATTGTTCACCTTGTGCAGTAGGATTTGGAAGAATTAGTTATAGGACAAATCAAAAGAAGTCACTGTTTTTAGTTTAGGCAGAAAACATATCAGTCAATTAATTCAAGAAAATATAAAGTTCTAACTGGATCAGGAATGGTTGATATACATCCATGGCTGATAACCACATAAACATCTCTCAGGAGAGTTGAGGCCATTCCTGGGGACTTATTAAACTGTACATAGCCTTGGGAAGTCGGCCACCACATCCCTTTCTTCCCCTGGGGTTACCTTTATTCAAAATAAAGGTAAGGCATCATAGGCATCGTGAGCACAGCATTTTACTCTGAGGCTTGAGAGATGATCAGGCTACAGCGATGTGTCCATATATTTCAAAACCAAAAAAAGATCCCCTTTGTCATGACTGTAGTTGCTTATTTTCAAATGAGCAACTACAAGGGACCTAACTTCCACAGAAATCTCCTTTTGCCACTCCTGCATATGAAGGAGGCAGGAGGGGTAACTCTTGTGACACAGGCAATAGACCCCGGGATGAAAGTGTTGTGCAATTGCATTTTGCAAAATTAATTTGGCTCTTGATGTGAGATCCAACAGGAATTCCTGTTTACTAACCCAGCAACGGCGAATCCCCAAGGTTTCATGCCAGCCCCATTCATGAGTCACAACATTCTGACTCATATTAAGATTTGTTCACTCTTTTTTTTCCAAACATTAACGAGACACTCTTTTCTAGGCCCGTAGGACTTTTCTAATGATTGTGTCCCTCTAAATTTTCTGCCCTGCCAATTCTCCAAAGTCCATTGACATGGGAGCATTTGGCCTGCTTTGTCCCCAGAGGAGAGATTCACGTTTGCCTTCCCAGCACTTGATATACCTGCCCAAGCCATTTTCCTCTTTTCCTGCAGGCTCTGGCCATATCTGACTTCAATGGAGTCTTTGCCGACGTCTGGGCAGATAGCGGCCTGATCTGGATGGCATGCACTGCCCCCCGAGCACTTGCCTGGGTGGTTTCCTTGTCACCTCCCCTATAATTTTCAAACTGCTCTTGTATCTCTTCCCAGCTAAGGTGAGGGAACTTATAAATGCTCTCCCACCTACTCACAGGTGTCTGGAAGCCAGGCCTCAGGCCAGTCCTTCAGCCAGAAGGTCGGCAAGGTTACCACACTGATGTCCAAAGCACCAAAGGTCCCACAGAGTGCTCCCCACTCTCCACAGCCAACAGATTTGACACTGATCATAAAATTTTCTAGGCCTCCTAGTTCCAGAGAGCTCTTTTCTTTCAGTGGACAAATTAATAGTCTGGCTAATTAACAGATCTTTAAAAAAAAGGTACACACTTTAAGCTTTCAGCTTAGGAGACAATGAAGAGGAAAGCAGCGGTTTCATAGGCATCGTGAGCATAGCATTTTACTCTGAGGCTTGAGAGATGATCAGGCTACAGCGATGTGTCCATATATTTCAAAACCAAAAAAAGATCCCCTTTGTCATGACGCAGTGCCATATGTTTATTTCCTTGAACCGGAATTGAGTGACTTTTGTCCCAGCAAATGGCCCTGGCAGAGGCTAGATTGTCGGTAGAAAGTAAAGGTCCTCCTGCTGACATCCAGGACTGTCTCAGGGCCAGGGCCAAGATTGCCTGTCATGTCTTAATCTGCGTGGCCTATTGAAAAGCACTAATTGTGATCACCAGATAGTGAGTTCCCTCCCATGACTCGGTACACTAATTAGCAATGACATTTGTCAGACTAGCTGTCTTGCAGCAAGGGTCTGGAAAGCTGAATTAATTTAGCTATTGTCGTGCACTAAAGATGCCTTGCCTGTAAGAATAATCAACCTTCTCACCCTCTCTCTTCCAAGAAGGATGAGTTTGAAGGTGTCATGAAGACAAATTTCTATCTGTGGTCTGGACTACGGTTGCAGTGGGTTTGCAAATTCTGAGGCCTACAGGTGCTGGTAGGCAGCTAATTTTAATGATGAAGTGGGCCTGGTATTAGAAACCCACAGCCTACTCTGTCTATTCTTTTGTTTTCCTACTCTTGAAAGAGACAGTCTCTATTATGAGAAAAATAACAAGAGCGATGATAAACTAGCACAGCCTCAGTGTCACAGAGACATTAGAGAGGTGACAGCATAAACAAGAGCACATGTCATGGGTCAAGGGTCATTCTGGTCCAACCAGAGTGCCATGCAGAATTGCAGGCCTAATATTACCAGGATGGCTGACTTTTTAAGAGAGGCCAGACATACAGAGTTTCATATGAAATCTCCTGATTTTTTTATCCACTGGTAACCAGTCTCTTGAACACATAATTGATCAAACAATGTACGTCTTACTAAATCAGGACCTATAGAACTGTCTTACCCTCAGGCTCGGGCTGGTCCTTCTCTTGCTGCTCTCCCCCATCTGTGCCATGGATATAGAAAAATAATAGATTTTTTTCTATGTCAAAAACTTTTTAGTACTGATTTTCAAGGACATCCTTCAAATTATTTGATATTCCACTTGGGCTGCTCATCTACGTCCCACTTCCTCACCCTAAATCCTTGGAAGGATGGTGGAAACAAATGGTCCCGTGGTGCATTCAAGCAGAGGAGTGAGAACCAGCGAAGTCACATGCCACATCGTGAGCCAGTGGCAGGGCTGTCTCAGACCCAGGGCAGGGTTCAAGACCCCACTCCAGACTTCCTCCTTTGAGATAGTTCCTTATTCTGGCACACGACCCTGGAAAATGTCCATGAGAGGCATTGTGTTTCCCTGGTTAACGCATTTTGACCTTTTCCTCTCCTCTGTCTGCTTGGAGAAGCTCCATTCCTTGATTGTTTCTCTTCTTTGAGGCCTTGTCTGGATGAACTGCCCGTAGTGATTAATGTTCTCATTGCTGGCTGCCCTTGTAGCTCCAAAGAATCATCAAACCACCTTCCTTTTTCTTCTCCCAAGGAGGATTGGATGTTATTTTGCTTCCCAAACATCTTCTACCATGTTCGATTTTTAAAACTACATCTGAAAACTAGATCCTAGAATTTGATTCTAACCTGAAGCCCAGACAGAAAAAGTGGTCAAAACACAGTATTTTAAGCCCAAATCAGTGAAGAATGTGTTTGGCTACAAGTATCAGAAATCTGACTCAGGAGAAGTTGATTATTTATCTTACATAATACTTAGTCTGGAATTGGATTATTACAGCCTTAGTGCAGGGGCCCAAGGCTGTCGGGGGCTGGGTCAGCATTCTGCTTCCCATGAGCAGCCCATCCTGCTTGTAAGACAGCTGCAGCCACAGCAAGCAGCATGCATGCACAAAGGAACGGTCAGAGAAGGAAAGGCTTTCCCCTCAGGAGGACTTGGGCTTTTATTTGAAATCAAAGCCATTTCCAGAAACCTCCAAAAGATGTCTCCTTTTCTCTTACTAGCCATAAAAATCCCATGGATGCCCCTAGATACATGGGAGGCTGTAAAGTGGGGGTATCATTTTTTTGTTGTTGTTTGTTTGGTTTGATTTGGTGTTTTTTTTTTTTTTTTGATACTCATGGAATATCATCATAGTTACAGTCAATCATTGCTCATCCTCCAAGATTGTTAAAAGAAACTACCTTCTCACCTTCCCCTCCCCATCCTTATCTGAACAGAATTAGGGTTCCATTAGCAGGGAAAAAAATGGTCACACTGTTGTCATGGGCAAAATGTGAAACAAAACGAATACACATTAGTTGTCAGAGTGAAGTGACATGTACCCAAGACTTCTGAAGGAACTCAAGAATAAAATTGGCCAAAATACACAGCTGACTCCTGTAAATGGCCACCTCCTCTGAATACTGCTTTGTTGAATATGCATCCTCTATTCATGAGAACCCCACAGTGGACCTGGAGAAATGGCTAACAGAAACTATAATAAGTAGATATGAGCCACTGTAAGCCAAATGGTTTCAGTAGCCCTTGTAAGAGCAAGTTATCATCACAATTGTTTACAGACATTATGATTAGAGTAAACGAAAACTGAGTTAATGGTAATGGGTGAATTAGGAGATGCTGGGGTGTGGGCTTGAATAGAGCAAATCTGAGAAGCTGGAGAAGAGCATGGTAGATACTATAAAAAGACGGCAAAGAGAAAGTCAATACAGAAGTTTGGCAATATTTCCAGGTGTATTAATTATGCAAGACCCAACTGCAAGGAGGGAACCAAGCTGGTAGATAATACCCTGGGGCAAAACTGAGGAGTACACCTCATGAGACCAGATGCACTCCAGAGAGGCAGGAAGAAAACAGCATCAATAAAACACTAAGATCATCAATAAAACAAACCATAAATAAAATACTCGGAAGCATTTTTTTTAAAGATACTAGTGCAAGATTCCTGATTCCTGGATTTTATGTGAAGGGATCTCCCCACTTCTTGGCACCATTCCATTCAAACAACAAATGTGGCTATTATTAATTATGGTAACTATGAACAGTCTGTCAGGAATCTGTGCAGAGGTGCATGTATACATGTATGTAAAGACTGAACATTTGGGATAATTGATAAGGCTCTTTAAAATCAGAATTCCACATCCATTGGTGTTTTGTCTAAGCTCTAATATTTATAAAAACATTTATAAATAACAATATTCATTTTAATGCAAAGCTATGAAATCTAAACACTCCCTATTAAGGGAAAAGTCACATGGTTCAAACAAGGGAAAACTCATATCTGCCTCCTTAGAATTCTTTGAGGAGAAAAGTAGAAATGTAAATAAAAAGTGGCAAAATTTCTTAGCCACTAATTAATGGTTCCTCCATTTAATGTTTTTAAGATCAGTTTAATGAATTATTATGGGGCTGAGGAGATAGGATAGGGTTGTGGGTTCATATACAAATAATTGGTTTAAGGAAAAAGAATATTTAAAAAAGTGTCTTTCTCTGCACAGAGAAGTATAAAATGAAGAGATTGGTTTCTCAGAGATGAGACCAGGCCGGTGCTGTTCAGCAATTTTATAAAAGATGTTGAGAAAAGACAGGATTGTCTTGCAGATAACACCAAACTGATGTGAAGAGAGAAGGTCCAAGTGATTGAAAAAGGATATAGAAAAATCCTTACAAGTCTATATACAAGGTAATACTTTTCAATATAAGTAATCCAAACTTCCCAAGTGGAATAAAATACTGAGTATAAGTTAAAGAAAGGATGGTTTCCTAGGAATCCTAGGTCAGTATACTGCTAAGAACTAAGGTCAGTAAAATGTTGATCACCATCAAAATACATGTTGGAAATGAGGCAGAATGGCTTACCTTTTATATAAACTGTGACATTTCAGTTTTTTAAAATGTTATGTTCAATTCTGTCTTCAGAAAGTATATCACAGATCTGGATTTCCAGGTAAGATCAGTCAAAATGGTTTCCAAAATATGGAGCTGTGTATGAAGATAGAATTTCAAAAAGCTTGGTAATTTCAGTCTATAAAACCAGGATTCCTTGCCCTTTTTGTGCCATGGGCACCTTTGATAGTCTGTTGTGCTTGTGGATGCCCTCTCAGGATAAGTTTTTAAATATATAAACTAGATCATGTTGTTAAGGAAACTAATTATGATGCTATCCTAGTTATCAAAATATTTAAAAATAAATTATTGATATAGAGATATATGTGCTTCTTTATTAGCACAGAAAGTAATCAGGGCTGATAGAAGGTATAATAAATCTATGACTTCAAAGTGTGATAAGCATAAATAGTGTTTTAATCTATCAATATAGCATGATATAAAAATATCTGTGGTATCTACTGGTGGTATTTGTAAGGGAAGAAAATATCAAATTTCAATTCAATGTTAAGGAGATTAAAGATGTAAATTTTTTCATCCAAATTCACAAACCACCTGCATTTCTTCCAAAGTTCTCTTGGAGGTTTGGAAACCCCAGGCCAGTACTCCTGCTATAACAGCAAGGGCTGAGAATGACTACACTCTATGCTTATCATGTAAAGAGTAATGCAGAGGAAACAAATCTGTGCCACGTGTCCACAAACATGAAGACAGGGTGAGGAAAGAGCATAAGAACCATGAGTGAATTGAGTTTAGGATCAAAAAGGCAATTTTACAACAAGCTTTATAAAGATGTATACCCTTTATTTCCACAGGTGGTACTAACTGGAAATATGAAAAGATTCAAAAAGGTATGGACAAATTTGTCAATTTTTGGTGAGAAAAGCCTCCTAAGAGATGAGAGCTGGAGGCAACTTAACCTTTAATGGTGACATTAAGGAAGATATCAGAACCTTCATTTGAGGGTGTCATTTGTAGCAGAAGACAAAGCTGGAGACAATGGGTCTGAAGCAATATTGCAAAATTTCTCTCCTAGAAGAGCCCACTCTTGTTTCGAATTGTTTCTAATCTTCTCAATTAAATTACAATACCACCTATAATGGTTGTGTAAGTGCAATTGTTCACAGACCTTGGCTTCAGGTACTGAGCGCTAACACCTCCTCCAGGTGTTGATTTTACGGACCACAAAATACCATATTTGCAGTGAGATTGGCAAAGAGTGATTGTAGGACCCAGAGAAGAAGTTGAGAGAAGAGAAGGCATGTGGTCCACTGGCAAGAGTAGCAAGATTCCAGATTCCAAGTCTGAGACAAACAGGATAAGACTGAGAGGAAGGGGATCTGAAGGCACAGAGGGTCAGCACCTTGGACAGTTCGGTGCAGGTGGAATCCTTTCCCCAAATAATTTAAACCTGGGCAGAATATCCACCTAGGCATCCCCATGTTCTTACTATCCATCACATACCCACCCCACATCACTCAAGAATTAAAAGACTTTGATGTTGTTATTAGAGTTTCTTCCCCACTTTAAGAAAATCAGCAATCTTCATCTGTTCTAGATTGCTCATGGCAGAGCATGCGTCATGAACGTATGGTTGGGAGTCCTCAGGGGTCCCCGTGGCAGGGATGGGAGCCTGTCTGGCCATAGTTCTGTTTTTCTCACAGATTTTCTATCTTTTTGACTCCTTTTATTCCCTGAGTTAGTCACCAGGTCTGAACAGCAGCCAAATCCCTGACAATATTAGCAAGAACATTTGATTCCATTCAATAAAGTTGGAGACAGCCCTCAACAATAATCAGTATTCACCCTGGAACTCTCTCTGCCTTCCCAAGGGACAGTCTTCATCCCTTCCACCCCTTTCATCATAATGCAAAGGGCCTGGTTGAAGAAACTGTTTATTTCGGTCTGGCTGCCTTTACTGAAGTTTTTTTCATTAACATGAATAATTTTGTTTCTTCTAAGCAAAACAAAGTAAAAAATAAAAATTCAAAGGGGAAAACTGTTGATCTTATAGAAAGCACCTAGAATCTCTTAAGTCTGCAAAGATATTCAAACCCAGTTCACAGAAGATATGGAGAGGGCAGAAGACCTGGAGTCTCAAGGAGATGAAAGAAGAGAGAGAAACTCAGAGCAATGTCTCAGGAGGAGGTGATACAAGTGGCAATAGCTCAGGAATAAAGGATATAGAAATAGAGCTGAATGAGCTGCACAAATAAGAACCACAAAAACCACCAAAGAGAAACTAGGAGGAATGAGAGAGATGTAAAGACAGGCTGCTATAGTAAGTGACCAAAGCTTTAAAAGATTTGAGTTTTGAGGTTAATAGTCAAGGGATATAAGTGAATAGGTAGGAAGGGGATATCAAAGAATACAAAAACCTGTTCCCAAATGAAAATCACTTAATTCTCAGGACTCACCTTCTTGTGCACACAAACACTTAAATTCCTGAATTCTCATTTGCCTTAACCATGATGGGATTAATAGTTGCTTCATTATTTTGTCAAGACTGTATGCCATGCCAATGTTGGCATGATGTTCTGGGGTTGTAATGTAGGTGGATGAGAGCTTACTCTGCATAGCATAACCACCACAGCCCCAGAGACACGCCTACTGAATACAGCACATTTCCCTGACACCATAAGTTCTTTAACATTCTTTGGGGATAGCTTATTCTTTAAAAAGCAAAATGAGATAAAAGCAACAGTATTTAAAAGGCAATATTAAATTCAAAATATTTATTAGTACTCAAATTGTATATATTTCTGCTGCCTCCTAGAGACTTTCTAAGCACAGACCATGAATTGTAGAGTGAGAGTCAGGGGAGAGAGACCATCATCTCATTAAAGCCTGCTGTGAGAATTTTGGATAGTTCTCAGCTTTGCTCTGCACATAATTCAATGCTTAATTTCATTCTTCCACTTTATCTTCTATGAGGTAGGAAGAGTAGGTTTATTCTTGTTTAACTAATGAGGAAACCGAGACTACAATGAGACTTCCTTCAGGTCAAATTGCTATTAAGAGGCAAAGCAGCATGTTCTGTCTTGAAGTCCAATGACCATTATATGATACTTTGCTGCCTATCCATCAGTGTAACTAAAACAGACTTCATATCTTACACTTTTTTGTAGTTTGATTTCATTCATTCAATTAATACTTATTAAGTGCTAGTTGCTGAAGAAAGAAGGTTGAAAAGATAGGGTCACTCTCTTAAAGGAGACTACCGAAAATGAAGAAATCACAGAAGAGACCATGATAATGCAGAATCATCCTAGTGGGAAATGAGGTAGGCATAGAAGTCTAGAGTCATCAGAGATAGCAGTAATCGCTGTTTTGAGTATCATGTGCAGTTACTAAATAACACAGACATCTTTTTTGAGGATAACCTGCCCTCAAAGAAAGTTACAGTCTTTAGGCAGACAAGCAGGAGAGGGATTGTTCTTGTCACAGGGAACAAGAAATATATGACACAACATTTGCCGAACATTGGTAAGACCAAGAAACTGTCAATGGTTCGGTTTTTCTCAAGAATAAAATGTAAGATGGTGGAGTGAGAAGATGCCGGCTCAAAAAGGCTTTGCGTGACATGAACAGGTCTTTTGCTATAAGCCTTTTTGCTGAGGGGATCCATGGAAGGACACTCCCAAGACAGTGTCATGGCCAAGTCTGTATGGTAGGGGCCATTCTGGCAGCAACCAGGACTCAGCCAATAGCTTAGCAGAGCAGGAGGGGTGGAGGTGGGGAGACCAGCAAGAAGCTTGCACTGTAGTCATAGCAACAGATGAAGAGGACTGAACTGAGGGGGTGGTGGAAGGGATCCATTGAAGAGGCATTTAAAAGCAAAATCCACAGGACTTTTTGTTTGAATGTAAAATCGAAGGAGAAAAGCCACCTAAAACAATGCTAAATAATTTGAAAACTGGGAATGCCTCCAAAACAGAGACTGTACGATGTTTACCTTCGTTTCTCTCTTTTCTCAAGCCTGACACATCTGGGGGTGCTTGACAGAATTCTGTGAGATCATATTTGTTCTTAAGTTTCTTTTTTATTTTCATTCGCAATAGCGCCTTAAAGGTAGAACACATCCCCGAATTGTTTCTTATCCATAGGAATGACTAGTTCAGGGACATGATGTTAGGAGGTGCCCAAAATTCGATGAAATTAGGAATTTTTCTAGGTTTTCAAAAAATTATGTGAGAAGGAAAAGTAAAGCAGACAGGTAGGTGAAGAAGTGAAATGGTGAATGGTGTCTGTCTCTGGGCAGATTGTTTGCAAAAATGGCCACACCTATTGTCCTTCCTCCTCCTATCAAGGGGGTAGAGTCGATTTCTCCACCTCTTCCATCTTGGCTGATCTTGGGACTTGCTCTTAGCAAAGGAATGCAGCCAAAGTGGCCTTGACCTTGCACACTTTTGCACGGCATGCTGTGGCTCTTCCTCAGAATCCTGCCCTGCAGCCACCTACCTGCGGCTGGGCTGGCCTGCTGCAGAGTGGGAGACCATGTGGAGCAGCGAGCAGTCATTCCAGCTGAGGCCATTCTGGACCAGCCAGCACTTAGCCAAGCTCAGCTGACTGCAAATGCTTGAGTGACTCCTAGAAATAAAAAATTAGTGAGGTCCTAAGCAACTCAGTGAGACCCTGTCTCTAATAAAATATAAAAAAGGGCTGGGGATGTGGCCCAGTGGTTAAGCACCCCTGGGTTCAAAACCTGGTACCAAATAATAATAATAATAATAATAAAAAGAAGCCACTAGAGTTTGGGGTTATCTGTAGCCATAACTGAGAATAAACTCTCTTTGTTAAAAGAACATATAAGGGGCTGGGGATGTGGCTCAAGCGGTAGCGCGCTCGCCTGGCATGCGTGTGGCCCGGGTTCGATCCTCAGCACCACATACAAACAAAGAAGTTGTGTCCACTGAAAAACTAAAAAATAAATATTAAAAAAAATTCTCTCTCTCTCTTTTTTTAAAAAAAAACATATAAAATACTCTTCCCTGACTCTCTACTTTTCTTTCATTCTTTCTTTTTTGACGGGGGTGGGTGGCCGGGGAAGAAGTTGAATCCAGGGCCTTACACATATTAAGCATGTGTCTACCTCTGAGCTACACCACAGCCCCAGCTCCCTACTTTGAAGGGAATCAATGCTGCAGGAGTCAAGTTCCAGAGATAGAATCCTGGTCGTCACATAGCAAATACCACTTCCTGCGGCACACTGCTCTATCTACCATCCAAAGAGTGTTAAGATTTGCTCAGAAGGATACCAGAGAGTAAGCAGGTCATGGAGAGCTAAGAGGGGTTCCACTTCAGCTAAAAGATAAGGGACATTCTTTGCAGGATGGACAAGACCTTCATAGTTTTTAAGAGAACAGAAGCTGCTTGTTACTAAGTTATTGTTATTTTGAATGTTTTGGCACTCAAATATTCTGGAACCTTCAAGGAAGAGATTGAATGTCTGCAGGAAAAATAAAACAAAAAATCTTTGTTAAGGGTATATATGGAAAGTTTACCCACTATTTAAAAACTATAATAATGATAGTATTTTAGATACTGTTCTGTTTGTCTGGAATATTTCATAGAGTAAAATTAAAATTTTTAACCTGGTAAAAATATATTTTCTTTCTGTAATAACATTACTTTCACCTTCTCCCTTATACTGTCCCCTGGGGATTCTACATAATATTATTTTTTCTGCTCACCATTGTACAGGTCACCAACACCCTATTTAGAATATTCCTCTTATAATATTTTATTTATTTATTCACTCTTTAAACAATCTTCATAAGCATCTTTTACATACCAGGTATTGCTCTAGATAATAAGGATACAGCAATTAACAAAGCAATATTTTCTTTTCAGAGCTTACTCTTTATCGAAGGAGAATAAAATATAAATAAAAATTTACATTGCTGGTTGGACTGCAAATTGGTTCAGCCAATTTGGAAAGCAGTATGGAGATTCCTTGGAAAGCTGGGAATGGAACCACCATTGACCCAGTCTTCTCGGACTATACCCAAAAGACCTAAAAAGAGCATACAACAGGGACACAGCTACATCAATGTTCATAGCAGCACAATTCACAATGGCTAGACTGTGGAACCAACCCAGATGCCCTTCAATAGATGAATGGATAAAAAAAAATGTGGCATTTATACACAATGGAATATTACTCAGCACTAAAAAACAACAAAATCATGGCATTTGCAGGGAAATGGATAGCATTAGAGCAGATTATGCTAAGTGAAGCTAGCCAACCCCTAAAAAACAAATGCAGAATGTCTTCTTTGATATAAGGGGGGCGTCTCAAAACAGAGCAGGGAGGAAGAGCATGAGAAGAAGATTACCATTAAATAGGGATGAGAGGTGCGTGGGAATGGGAGAGAGAAGGGGAATTGCACGGAAGATGGTAGGAGACCCTCATGGTTATGCAAAATTACATATAAGATGGTGTGGGGAGAAGAAAAAAGAGAGAGAGAAAAACGTGTCACAGTAGATTGGGTAGAAAGAGGGGAGGGGAGGGGAGGGAGGATAGGAAGGGCAGCACAATACAATAGACTCTAGTATGGCCCTATGTATAAACGTGGCTGTATAACCAATGTGATCCTGCAATGTGTACATGTGGAAAAATAAGATTAAGATTACGTACCCCATTTGAATCAAATGTGTGATATGTCAAGATCATTGTAATATTTTGAGTGACTAATAAAAAAATTTAAAAAAAAAATGTAACACCATCAGAGTGGCATGTGCCATAAAGTAAAGCCTGGGTCATCTATTACGAAGGCCTGGAGGAGGTTCTTCTGCATGGGAAGGCGGAAGCAGGAATGTCTGAGATGAAGCCGAATGAGGGGCCACTGGGGCAGAGCTCTGCAGCGTGATCTCTGGTTTCCTTGCCTATGTATTTTTTTTCCCACTGTGACATCTTGGAAGTAGAGACCATGTCTTCTTCTTCTCTGCCTCTTCAATTCCAGTCCAGTGCCAGGCACAGAGGAAACACAATCTTATTGGATGAACAGATGCATGGGTAGGTGGATGGACAAACAATTGGTCTTCCCAAGATTCCACCAAAACCAAGAACCCAGTCAACATTGAAGGGACTATCACGTCTGTGAGCCTTGCCCTCTCTGTGCTCTTTAATACCACATTCTGTCCCAACCCTTTGTCCTGCTAAATCTTTCCTTTGTTCCACAGCAATGATCATCTTCTGCCATCCCAGTGGTTGATCAATTTGTTTTGTTTATTTGTGTATTTTGTTTGTCTTCATTATCAGAATGGAAGCTCCTGGAGGACAGGGCTCTTTTTCTGTTTTGCTCATTGTTGTAACCCAGGTATGTTGTGCAGGGCTCAGCACACAGCAAGAGCTCAAAACGTAGGTGTTCAGCGTCTGAAAGTGACCTTGTCCATCTTGGTTTATCTGAATCTTGATCTGAAGCCTGCCTGGGTTCCTTTACTCTCTTGAAAGGTGTCTGCTTTTAGGATGATATATCAGTCATTTTTCTTCTACCCAAAGGTTGGAGGTTACTCCTATGAGTAACTGACATTTAAAAGCACATAGAATTTTTTTTTTTTTTGGGGGGGGGCAATCCAAAAAGTCAAGCAAGCTCAAGACAAAGAGAAAATGCATATCAGAAAGAGAATACTTTAAAAGTACACAGCAGTTCTAGTTTATAAACATTAAGTTGTTTGTTTATGAGCCAATAATAATATCAATTAACTATTAGATAAAGTGCAGAGGAAATGTTTGATGAAAAAACTGCAAAAATATATTCAAACTTATTATTTGTTGACTTTTTTCCTTTGCGGTGTATCAGTCACTGTGGGCACGTTGCCTGGTCTTGTCAATCAGTGATACCCTGCCACCAGGACCCTGTCATGAACTCTGCCTGTCACTCTCCACAGGATCCTGACAGCTTCCTGAGTGTCAGCGCTGCCCACTAATGCTCTGATGTCTTTGTAACCTAGTTAAGGTATCATTAGCTTAACTAGGCTAAAGATATTCTTTTACAGACAAAATCAGCCATCCACCCAGGGTGATACACATTAACTAAAATTGCTCCTTTTCTTTACTGGTCCATTTCAAGCTCCTATTCCGATTTCTTGGTAACGTAGTTAAGGTTTCATTAGCTTAACTAGGGCTGGAGATATTCTTGTCCGTGAAAATTTGCTCTCTGCCTGAAATTATATACACTCTTTTGGAAATGGCTGCATTCTTCTCAGTCTAAATTAGATCAGTTCCTTTCAGACTGCGCTCCCCTCCATCACAATTTGCCAAGATGGCCCAGACATGGTCTCTTTCTCCCATACACCTGTCTTTCTTCTACCACTTGACTCCCCACCCTTCTCCTCCTGCCACCCACCTGTCCTCAGAAAAAGTCCAGCAGCTTTGGACCACATGCATGCTGCCCAACTGAAGTGCAAGTTAAAATGCAACCTATCACAAAACTTCTTCAGCAAAGAATCAGAAAATCAGCACAAAATTCGAGCTTTATTACAGATGAGACTTCATTCATTGATTTTGTGATCTTATACCTTTGTAAAACAAAACAACTACAAAATTTAGAAGCAAATAAGCAAAAATCAATTTAAAAAACCCAGTATGGCAAAAGTCAAGATTTTAGGTAAGACAAAAACAAAACAAAATAAAATGATCTTACTGATAAAAAAAAAAAAATCTCACTAGGAAGCAACAGCATATTTAACATTGTTGCTAAATGTGGTTAGATCTGTTCAAATCCTTCCCCTGCCATCTAGAGAATATTGTTTTTAAAGGTTCTGTAGTCATAGATGCAGACCTTTGGAAATTAAATTTTGAAAGGTTTTATGACAGAGGCTGTTTGTGCAATCGTCTTTCCTAGGTAACTAAGGAGACACAGCAAGACTGTCACAGCAGTTTGTCCTGGGGTTGTGTTCATTACGTATGCTTTCCACTAGAATGGATTCCACAATTCACAGGGATGGTAGAGGAGGAGGGGGCAGACAGGGGAGAGAAGGATAAAGAAGGCAAAGGAGAAGAGGAGGAGTGGAGGGTAAGAGAGACATAAACCACAGGTAGACCAAGTGCTTGTGCAGAACTCCATGCAAAGAGCAGAAAGGGACCAAATGAGGAACCATGAACCAGTAGTGGCCTGGAGGCTTCCCTAGTTACCATGGTTCTCAGCTATGAGTATCTTGCTGTACTAAGAATGATGCTGGTGCTTAAAGACACATATTTTTCTACAATGTGGCTGCTGTGGTTGGAATATGCTTTGTCCCCTCTGAAACTCATGTTGAAATTTAATCCTCATCATGAGATAGTAAGAGGAGAGACATTTAAGAGATGATCAGGGCTCTGCCCTCATGAATGGGTTAATCCGTTCATGTGATTAATGGGTTATCTGGAGCGTGGATCTGCCACCAGAGCCAGCTTGGCTAGGTATCTCACACTCCCTGTCTCTTGCCAAGCAATGCCCTGGGCTGCCTAAGGACTCTGCCAGCAAGAAGTTCATCACCAGATGTAGCCCCTCAACCTTGGACCAGAACTACTAGCCAAGATAAACCTCTTTTCTTTATCATTTACCACATCTATGTAAGTGATTGCACAGGCTCCGATATTAGCAACAGAAAATAGATCAAGACACTGGCTCCTAAACCCACGCCATTTGTATCATCTGATGTTCAGCTGATCCAAGGGTGGTCTCTCCCACGCCGAATGAAAACTGGCTCCACTGGGGGTGCTAAGAGACTGTGTGCTGGTCTCCAGTGTGGCACAGCCCAGAGGCATTTCCAAGGAAGTAATTTCCATCTTCCATGCTGATTTTCATCCCACATCCTAGCTTCAGAATCTGTACTCAATCTCATAACCCTACTGCCCACTATATCTGTATTTTATGGAAACTTAAGTGAAACCTGGTCTAGAAGATTCTTTATAAATAAGAAATACCTCTTATTTCTTTGTTAGTAATTTACTTTGTAATGGAAATTTACTTTCTAATGGTAAAAAAATGTAATTCTATTAGTGTGTGACTATTGTGTGTACACTGCTAATAAATACTTATCTGTGTGACTTTCTTTCTTCTCCTTTTTCCATGTGGAAGAGAAGCATGGTGGACTCCAAAGACAGTAAAGAATTAGATGAGTGTGTGTAGGCAGAGGGGTGTGTGTAGAGTACATATGGTGCACACACTAGCCTATAACTGGGATGGCTGGAGTTAGGAAGCACAATTCTTATTCATAATACATCTAATACAAAGCTGGCCGTGAGTCAAGTCCTGGAGGTGGGTCAGGTCCTAAAAGGCACTGATTTTCCAGGTGACATCTTAGATAAATTAAGAAAGAACGAAGTCTGGTGGTAATAGTAGGGTTGATAAATATTTTCCATGAATTTTTCATTGATTTTGAGATCATGAAAATGATCTCAAATTGTACCTAAGTTTTCATTTTATTTGTTATTATCTCTTTATTGTTTAGAATCTCTCTACCCAATTTTCTACAGCATTATTTACTCTTCCCAATATTTATCTCTTTTGGTGAAGAGCTTTTATTATTATATAGTAAATAAATAAATAGAAATTTGATAGGTAAGATCTGTCTTTGAACACCTGGTGACCATATGCCTAAATTGAATTGTATGTCAATTTTGGTTAAAAATTCTTTTAAAGTTTAAAGGTTAAAAATGTCAGCCCAAAGGAAAAAAAAATGGTGGTTAATAGAAAGCAATCAGTAAGACTATTTTAAGTGAACATTTATAATTTAAGGTGATAATTAAACTATCCTCTTTATGAGATAAATATTAATTTCCTGGCCACATCAGATCTTCTTTTGCATTTTTTAAAAACACCAACCATCTGTGCCAAACTCATTACTTACTGAGGATAATGACAAAATCACCTAATACTTGAACATAAAAAGGATAGCATGACCCTAATAAACATCCCATAGCTTACTCTGTGACAACTTTGTCATTCACTATAACAGTGTCACCTTCACTGTGGCATGGTGAGGAAAGAGAACAAGTGTTCTAATAATGAGGACAGCAAATGAAATTAAGGTAGAGGCAGACATCCTACTTTTCTAGAATCTCACTGAAAAATCTTTACTACCAATCTCAGATTGTTGACATTTGGGTGTAAAGGTTTTATTACCGAATTATTAACTCCCTAACTTTCTTGGTAAATTTGGGAGAATTTGATAAATAACCTCTGATTAGTTCAGGTACTACTTACTGATAGTGAGCTTGTTCCAATTTGACCAGAGTTAGCTTAGAATGTGACGCTCTTCTATCTATAAATGGAAAAGTTGGTGTTGGTGGTGGGGTTCCTAAGCAAAGTAGTAATATAAGAGAATGTATTTTTCACTTTTTACTTACTTTAGGACATAATTTCTTTCCAAGCTCTTTTTCATGACACATTTGTATGCAATGACTAGCTTTAATCTCTTCATAAAAGTAGAAACTATTTCTTTACTATATTTTGTTAGCCATTAGTTCGAGTTCATTAATCAACTAATGGTTCCTCAGCAGAGACGTGATAGGGCCCTGTTTATCTCTGTAACTTCACAACTGAGACCATTGAGTCCTACAGAGTTTCCCGATTTGTCTCCAGTCCCACAATCAGCTGGTGGCAGAGTCATGGCTAACGTCTAGGTCCTCTCATCCCCAAAGTTTGACCTCTCTGGTGGCTTTCACATCAATCTCTGAATCTCTAGGGATCTGAGAGGATGAGGTGCTAGGTCTTCTGGGCCTACTTTATTGTTCTTCCTTCTAAGGAGTCTTTTTGCTAAATAAATAAAATCCATGGCTTAATAAAGAGTCTTAGAATCGTATTTTTAAAACATTTCAAAGTGAACAAACTGCCTGAAATATACTGGGAATTTATCATAACTCTTCACTGTAGAGTGGAATTTGTAGAAGCTGGATCTTTAAAATGTCATCTGAAGAAGTTGAGTGACTAAAGGCACACAGGACCAGAGATTCTGAGTTCAGACTTTGAAGTCAGAGTCCTGAGACCAATACCTCCAACTCTGTGAGGACAAATTACTTCACCACTCTCACCCTGGTGTCTAATCTATAAAACGGGACTTTATAAAATCTTATAGTATCAGAGGTTAAAGGAAATAATCCATGTTAATGGCTCCTGATGTTTATATATCCTTATTAAACAATATGTTAATACTGGAGAATTTAGATCAGCATATAATAAGGGACCAATATACTCTATATTTTCAAATTTGCCTCAATTCAAGTTGCCCTTTCCTCTGCAGTATGAACAAGTAGTTTCATGTTACTCCCAGGGAGGTTTGAGAACCTCAGGCCAAAATTATGGACCATGTAGGTTGCAACAGAAGTCCAGGGCTGGAGCAGCACAGTTGCCTTGAAAGAGCAAGTTGAGGGAGCACAGAGGCTTGAGAAAGTGTTCCCATCACAGCTGCAACCTATGACAAGCTTGATTCTGAGCTAAGCAGCTGCAAGAAGGTCAGCAGCCTGGACACCAGTCTGGCCTTATGTTCTGAGGTTGCAAATAAGTCCAAAAGCAGGCCACGGATTTGGGGAGTGCCAACCACAGGCCTCTCTGGGGGGCCATCTGGCTTTGGGAACTCAAAGTCAGTATCTCAGAACCAGTCTGAGGGCACAGAGGTGTCTTGTTTCATTTGCCCAACTCAACATATTTACCATGCATGGCTTTGTCAGATGAAAGGCCAGGATTACAGGACAGGGCTGAATCAGTTCCACGTGGTCCAGTGATGTGGGTGACGTTCGATCCCTGGACCAGCAACATAAGCATCACCCAAGAGCTTATTAGAAATGCACATTCTCAGGCCTCAGCCCATCCCTGCTGAGTCCTGAACCTTCTGTGCTTCGGCAAAGTCTCCCAAGTCAGTCCAGTATTACTGAAGTTGGTGAACTAGTGGTATTGGATGTGTTTCAGAGGAGCAGCTAGACATGAGCAATGGAAAACAAAATAATGACAGGCAGTTGGCATTCCGTCAGAATAGATATCACAAAAACCCCATAGCATGAAGGACCTAGCAGCGGTGGGCAGAGTAGTCAATCAAGCTGAGAGAAACTGAAGACTGATGCAACGTGAGATAGGTCAGAGAGTTTCACACCTCGCTGACTGCAGAAATTCAAATGAAAAAAAAAAAAGCCAGAAGTGATTGAGTCATCCATATGTGAGAAGAGTTTTGCTTAAAGTAGATACTGTGCTTGCTCTTCTCCCTGTCCAAGAGAAGTAGATTTGCTTAAACTTGCCTAAAAGATATTCCTTGTCAACCAAGAGGCAAGCCAGCAGCCAAATGAGCATCAAGCATCATCCTGAATGCTCCAACCAACCCGAAGGTCATTGAGAAGACCTGGGCTAGAAGAAGAAACTTGATCTTAAGGATAAAATGAGCATTAGTAAAAAGAAGTTGTTCTTTAGGCCCATTGCAAAGTCCCCACTCAGAAGGTCTGAGAAGGGGCTCCCTGAATATGATTTCTTAAATATGCATTTTTTAACAAAAGATTTCACCTCTTCTGGCTCAGGTGGTCAAGCTTGAGAAATACTAGTTAGCAATTCAGTCATCCAACAGCAGGGAGGTTGGAACCAATGATACAGAAAGATCTATTATTCTTCATATTCAACATGTTTATTTTGAAATCATATTTCAAACGTAATGTGTGCATTTCTAGCAGAAGTCAAGACTAATTTCTGAAGTGGAAAAAAGTCATTGGAATTCCAAGTGCAGGAAGTTATCTTAAGTCAAGGTTGAAGGGGGCTGGTGAAATAGAGTGGACACTCCCTGAGTTTTTCCAAACAGGAGGCTTGCCATCATTTCTGGTTTTCCAGTTATAAAGGAGATGCATTTGATATGCAGTCCCGTTTCCCCTACGTCAAATGACTATAATGCTTCATCTCCGAATCACTAGGCAGGAAAGCTGGCAGAGACCTCAGTGGGCATCTACATGGCCTCCCAGCTGCTGCAAGCGGCCACTGCTTGGCCTCAGGAGATGGAAGCCACCCCAGTCAGAAGGCAGGCATTATTCTGGCTAGACACGGCCTTCACAGTGAGCCAGAGAGTTACATCTCCTCTCTTAGAGAAAAATGAGAGTTGGGCATAGATCTGTGGTGGATGCTTCTCTTTCTTAAGAGAAGAGGGGATGAGGAACTAAAGACTCTTAATTGAATTATGCAGAGAAAACAGATGTCAAGACAGAAGATAAAACCCCTGTCTTTTTTCTTCTCACATACCTTGATTTAGTAAACCACGGCATTTACTAAGTCATAGTGGCACTGTGAGGAGAGAGGAAGAAAGAAAACCCCATTTTTTTTAATCCTTACATGTCATCTTATTCCTTCATTTTTGTGGCCTTTTGTCTCTGCCAGTTGCCATAGCAACAACAACCAGCAAGCAGTTTGCATCTCTCTCCAGCTTGTGCAGAGATAACTCCAAATGGGGTCAAAAACAGCTCTGGGTTGAGGAAGAAAGTAGAAGATGCATTTCCTCCTCGTCTACTTTTATGGGTGGATTTGTTGGGAAGATGCATATATGTTTCTGTGCATTGATCTCACTCCATATTTTCTGGCCACAAATGGTATTTTTTTCAGAGCTTGTCTTGATTTCTGATCTAGGGGAAGGGAGCAGTAATTATCACATTTAATGACATAGTTAAGAACACAAAGATACCTAGTTAATACTGAAAAAATCAGGAGTAGCAAATGATCTTGCAGAAATAAGAGGCTACAGAATTCTAGATGCATCTGGGAAGAGGGAAATTATTCTGAGTGTCCTAGACACATGTAATATTTATAAAACCCTCAACGACCCACTGAACTATTATTAGGTACAGTTTCATGTCAAGACATGATATTTGCTTAACCTCTACTTTGACTTGTTACTTGAATGTTTCTTATTGCAATTCTCCTGGTGTTTTGTGCTTTCCTTACATATTTTTTCCTAAAGTGAAAACTGTGTTCCTAACTGTGATGGTATGGCCACAATTAGGGTCTGCTGAGAAGCAAACAACATTTATTGACATAGAGGATTTGGGGCTAAGCATGATTTTATTCCTTTTCAAGACATAAATCCTTATTTAAACACAATGTGATTAATATGTTATACATACCAAACTATAATAATAACAGAATTTATGGATGGATGTTCTAGACCAAGCTGTTAAAAGAAACAAATACCTTGGGGAAAAAATGGTACCAGAGTTAGTTTTCTATTGCTGCTATAACAAATTATCTCACAACTCTATCAGCTAAAAACAAAACAAATGCAGTATTGTACACAAAATTTGTAGGTTAGAAGTCCAAATTGGGTTTCCCTGGACTGAAATCAGTGTCAGCTGGGCCACACTCACTCAAGAGTCACTGGGGAAAATCTGTTTCCTTGCCCTTTTCCAGAGTGAATAAACTGGCAGTATTTCTGGGTTCATGGTCCCATCCCACGTCTTCAAACCAACAGCGTAGCTTCTTTGGCTCTCTCTTAATGTAATCTCATCTCCAAAGTCCCTTTGGCTAGTAAAGTGACACATTCACATGTTTCAGGGGTGGAGAGGTGTATACCTTGGGGGACTATTATTCCATCTACTACAGGATCTCTTTCATCAAATTATGCCTAAAAATAATCACATTTAATTTGATCCTGATCTCATTCCCAGACTCACAAAAGGGCCTTTATCAACTTTCCCTAAATCTCATTGTACAGTGAAATGTGCTGCTCTTTGACTTTAAGTCAGGTTCCCAGCAAAAATTTTGCAGTTTCTACTATCAAAAGCCTGTCCATTCAAGGGCAGTCTGTGGCTGTGCCAGGTTTTTCCCTCTCTTCTCCTTCTATCTATGTTCACCTGCATCTCAGATAGATGCTCTCCACTGCATGTCCCCATATCTATAGCATTTAGGATTGGCTTCTGCCACAATGGTGACAAACCCTCAAAGAAGGGGTGAGAATTTGCATAAATGTTCCAATGTTTTTTTTCACATAGCACACGAATGCCTGGGTTTTCTATTTGATTTTATATTTGTACCTTCAACTTTTTGAATTCCCAATTTTTTAAAAAAAAAATCTCCTTTGCTAATTTTAAGTCCTGTGAGTTGATCTCTTGCTGAAGTCCAGTGTTGGTTTTCGGACCTCCTGCATCACCTGACATCTGAAATCCATACCTCCTCTGCTAGTTTTGGTAGCTATTCCCTGATCTAGGCCAATTTCTGCACCTGCGGACTGCTCCGCTCTGGATGCCATGCCCTGGGCCTGCACACTTAGCACACTGCCTTTCCTCCTGGCCCAGTCTGCTGAGTTCTACCAGAGACTGCTGCCTTACCCATCCAGCTACGTGAGAAATTATAAAGAAATGATCTGTCTTTAGCTTCAGACGCTTGTCCTTGGAACAATCACCTGTCCATTCCTGAGTGAGAAGAAAGCCATAGAATGGGGCAGTTCTGGGGCATCGCTATAGCTTTCCCCAACTTGGTTATAAGGAGACTGTCTTACTGAGATTTACAATGCACTTCTATATGTGAAAACCACATGCACGCACGCGCGCACACGCACATACACACCCACCCCCAACCTATCTTCTCTCCCAACACCTGCCACAGAAGTCCCCATATGTTTCTGAAATAACTATTTACATTTTAATTGGTAGCTCTAGCTTCTGGGTCAGAGGTAGATTTCCACCACACAATTATTTATGATGGGTGAGAAATGTACCCAGAGAAAACATCCTTCCAACGTCCTGCTTCTTAAAATGCAAAACAGTGTGACTTTTTATGCAGCAATGTCATCACTGACCAGCCTGAAGTGGTTCTGATATGTGAGGGAGGAAGGATGATCATGCTAGTCCTGTCACAGGGGGCTGCACCCTATCAACCACATGGCCACAGGGGAATTGGGCTACGGCTCTCCCTCCCACTTCCCTCTATGGCAAATATCATGACCCCACTCACAGAGCTAGCAGTCCAGACCTGATAGGCCATGTGGAACTGGGGCCTGGAATCACTGAGTAGGACTTTTCTTTTTCTTTTGTCCCAAGCAAGGTAACAGTCATGAAAAACTTCCTTCCATCCATACAATGTCAAATAGAGGGCAAGCACTCTAGGGTTCCAGGTGTTTCCTTTATTAACCATATTAATGAGATGTTTCTGGCCAGAATAAGAGTGTTCTCCAACTTGAACCTCAAAGATTACTTTTATATGCTTCTTTGATTTCCAGGGAAAAAACAAAGTTAGGAATGAATAGAATGAAAGGTTGAAAGAAAGTTCGATTATATAATTGACTAATTTCTGGCATTTTCCACTGATTATAATTACTTTTAAACAAAATAGACTTATTAGTGAAGGTTTTAACTGCATTGTAATGAAAATTTTACTGCCCTTCCCCTCTTTTACACCTCTACTGCTCTAATTAGTATCTATTATAGGATTTTTTTAAAAAAAGAGCTTGTTTTTTAAAATATCTAACTATCCTGTGGAATATGCCGGGTCTCTCTCAGAGAGTCTCTGCCTCTGTTGTTTGCAATGAATTAAAAAGCTCCCAAGACCTCCTCCTTGTCAAAATGCCAAAGTATGTACTGACCTATATAGAGACACGCATATACACAGACAGAGAGAAAAGCACACACATAAATAACCTGAAAGATGTGGCCAAAAGTGTAGAACAGAAGCTCCATCACCTTTTATTAATTCTGTGACCTTGGGCAGGTTACTTTGTGTCTCTGAGACTCGCATTCGTCATCTATAAAATGAAGGTATTAACATTGAAAAATGAAGCTAATAATATTTGAATATTTCATAGAGTTTTGGTGGGAATTAAGTGAATAACCACATGGAAAACATTTAGAATAATGCTTGGCATATAAGTCCAATAAGAGTTCTTGTTGCTATTTGGTGGGGGGTACCAGGGATTGAACTCAGGGGCACTCGACCACTAAGACTCATTCCCAGCCCTATTTTGTATTTTATTTAGAGACAGGGTCTCACTGAGTTGCTTAGCACCTCCCTTTTGTTGAGGCTGGCTTTGAACTCGCAATCCTTGTGTATCAGCCTTCTCAGCAGCTCAGATTACAGGCTTGTGCCTCTGCACCCAGCTCTTGTTGCTATTTGTATTGGTGGTGATGGTGGTGGTGGGGGTGGTGGTAGTGTTGATGGTGCTGGTGATGCTGATGGTGCTGGTGGTGAAGATGGTACTGGAGGTGGTACTGGTGGTAACAGTGGTAATGATGGTGGTAATGGTGATGTTCGGAGAAATGACAGTAATAGTTCCAGAATAAGTACCTCATTTCATAAAGGAGTGGAAGACCATACATGTGCACAATCTATATTATTTTTGAAATATAATGTCTCATGAATATAATGCTATGATAAAACTGAGATTTTCTGAGCCAATCCCTGGGTTAGAAACTTTACAACACTGGCTCTAGAAATCACAACAGCCCAAACAGGCAGGCATTACTAGATTCATTTTACAGATGTGAAAACAGAGACCCGTAACAGGAAAGTCAATACTGAGGCCACACAGTGCACAGTGGTACCCAGGATTCTGTCATGGAGCAAAGATTCTCCTCCCTGCCAGTCTCTCTCCAAAGCTTAGCGCTTCCCATGGCCTGTCCCTTCCAGGGAAACAGATAGGCAGGGTTCAGACTCCCAGTGTTACCAGATGAGGAAATGGAGGCAGATTCTCTCTCAGAGGCTGGGGAGCTAGGATAGATGCAAGTTGTGGGAGGGTGGGGACCTGGGGACAGGCACGGGTAGAGCAGCTGAGGCAAATGGAAGCCAGTGAGGAGGAGGAAGAGCCTCAAATGAAGTCCTACAGCCTTTGAGAACCAGGGTGTGTCCAGCCAGATTCTCTGCTCGGTAACAGCAACTCTCCAAGTCTGCCTATGGCAAGTGATGATTACTCTTTTTCAGTTGAAAAGACCGTCAAACATTTTAAATTACAATTGTCAGTAGTGAGATGGTGTTTCATCATGTGAAATGATCTAAAGCTGCAAAGCATAAAGCCTTCTTTAAACAGCCAAGGAATGGCTCCCTGCAGAGAGCTAAACCTCAAGCACAGAGCAGGCTCTCTTCTCCCGGAGATACTGGGAGGAAAATTAGCAAGTTTCCCCAGAATGGGAAAATAAACAAGATGGCCTAGGAGCTGCCAGGACACATGCACATCATTGTCCCAGCTTCTGGGGAACCTGCCCAGGCTGCTCACCTGTTAGGCCAAGCTGGCCCGCCAGCAATGGCCATGAAGCTCTGCCGCACACGTTTGGGGAATGCAGACGAGATCCCACCCTGTTGTGCCAACGGGGGAGAGGTGAGGCAATGAGAAGCTTAAAGGGGGAAAAATAGCAATCCCAAGCCACATGCTGTATTGCAACTGTGTTCACAAGCTTCTCTCACCAGACAGCAGTTACTAATGAGCAGCAAAAGTGTCTATTTGTGGGTTCCTTTCTTCTGTTCTTCCATAACCACTGAAGGTGCAAATGAGCCACAAATCTGCAAAGTGCCAGGCAGCAGGAAGAAAGAGAGTGAAGGCAGGCCCAGGATCTGCTGCAGACCCAGACGGTGCCAGATCCCCACAGTCAAGCTAAGACCACGGGGAGAAGACTGAGGGAAGCAGAAAGCAGGGAGGCCAGAGACTGGGATGGCAAGAGGAGGGTGAGCCACAGGCATCCGTTATGTTACCCAGGGCTGCTCCTGAGCTCACCTCTTTCCTGGACACCTGTCCCTTTGTTTCAGGTTGCTCCTTCTGTCCAACATCCCAGCTGCCAGGAGGTTTTCAAATGACAGGAGGCACTTAGATGCTAGGTCCCGATGAATCACTTGGCATATGGGTCAACAGGATTTTCTGAAATTTCCCAAAGCTAAGATAGCCCTTCCTCTACCCAACCCTCCGCTCCACCTGGGAACCTCCTTAGAATAATTAAATCCAGGCAAAGAAGGAAGGAGTCTTCCATTCATATAGCAAATACTTATTGAGCATCTCTGATGTGCCCAAAACTGAGGATACTGCCGAAAATCAGACCACAAAGGGGAAGAGAGAGCATGAACAGCAAACTTCAGCCAGTAGGAGGTGGAGGAGCCAGGGCACTCAGGCCGTCCCCTCAGTTGTGCCCCAGGCTACTGTGCAGGTCCGGTGGGACAGGACCAAGACTATGAGGAAAATCCGGGTCTCCCTTGGCCTCACCTCTCATCTCTGTTCTCAAGACTCAGCTGACTGACATATCAGCCGCCAACACTATTTCCAGAGCAGTCTCTAGGCTGGGGCAGCCATGGGCCCTGGAGGTGGGGGCTGGTGGAGGCAGACAGGACCAAGTGCTCAGGTCAGGTGCTCTTGAGGCTGGGGTAGAGCTGAAGGTCTGGGAAATTTCAGAAAATTCTGTTGACCCACCATCCCCTCCACTCATCCCTAAATGAAGCCCCAAGTCCCCTGCAGCTAGGCCAGCCTTCCTTGGTCCCCTGAGCTCCACTTCCTTATTCAGCTCTGTCCAGGCTGCTCAGCTGGAGTAACCAGCTTGGATTAGAGTCACGGGAACGGCGCTAACCAAGCAGCTGATGTCATTGTCTGCTATTGATTTGGCAGCCCTGAGAGAAGTCGTGGGCACCTTGAAGGAGGCAAAGACAAAGGTGAAACAAAGATCCTCCAGATGGCTTTTTTCCCACCTCTCCTAGGACCTGGCCTGGACTGAGAACCATTTTCCAAATCTTTACCAGCTGCCTGGCAGCTTGCCACAGATCAATAAGTCTTCTTCAGAGTTCCAACTTGCAAAAATATTTACTGTACATAATTTAATAGAACCCTCTCCTGGATAAGGAGCTGACACTTTTAATTACCTCCATCAAGTGCTCTCCTCCTATAGGACACGGCATGCATGTGGCTCGGAATGCCAATTACATGCATTCCTGGGGCTTTGGCTATTGTTGAATTGTAAGAGAAGGAGGAAGAGGGGCCATGGGATGCTGACCTCTATGTGGGCCACAAAGGGAAAGGGTAGCCAGAGGCAGAACTAATGACCTTTTTTTCCATACTGGAAACTTCAAAATACTATCCCATTTCCCCCCAGCATTTTCTTTCCCTATTTCCTATCTAGATCTTTACTCACTCAAATACAGAAAGATCCCCACCACCACCACCTGTTCCTAAGGAATTTGGTTGTGCATCTTTGGGATTTTGCTGGTGAGTTGGTCCCAGGATTCATCTTCTTTGGGTCCCCAGACACATGATCAAAAGTGTACAGCAAGAGCCATAACACATTCTGTGGGTCGGCTACAGTATCAGTCTCTCAAAGTACTCTATTTCTAAGCTGAAAAATAGGCCTGCATGGAGGTGATATTACACCTATTTTTCAGATGAGAAAAAATGAGGCTTAGAGATGTTATCTACCTTATCCCAAGGTCACCTTCTAAGAATTGGTTGAGTGGATCTCAAGTACATCTCAGCTTGACTAAAAGCTGGTTCTGCATCTCAGACCATCCTGAGGAGGCCCCATGCATTTCCAGGGAATCTCCAGAAAACTTCATTCATTTCTATCCCATGGTTGTGCAGTGTAAGGCTGAATAAACACTGGACAATTGAGGAGGCTCTTCTAGACTCCCCTCCCCAAGGGCTTGGCTCTTTCTCTAGCCCTTCACTTTCTGGGGCCCAGAAAAGATATCTCTCCAGCACAGTGGACAGAGCTGGGTCCAGCCTCCACCCAGATGTGGCCCATTCTGGTCAATGTAAGATATCTTGTTCTGCTGCCCCTCCATCCCCCCTGTCACACCCGATATGGCCAGTCAGTCACTGGAACATGGGCATTTCTCCCAAATGCTAATTAATTTCCTTTGGCATCTTAGACCAAAGTAATCCCCCTTTATTGCACCTAAAAATTTGTGGGTGTACAATAAACATTCAACGCCCAACAATTCCCACACTTGCTAATGATCATGTAGGTGCATTTGGTTTCACAGTCAGAAAGCCAAATAACAGACTGCTGACACCCAGAAGTCGCTGCTATGCTGTGACAAAGGGCTGGTGCTGGGGAAGCAAAGAGGGTGGAAAATGGAAACCTCAACACCTACATAAATCATGAGTAATCCCAGGCTGGCCAAGGCCCGCCCACTAATATGCAATGAGCCAAAGCAATGTTCACATCTAATGTTGTTTTCAACACCATAGCATTTGAGAACTGGAGATTCAACTGAGATGCCACTGGGACGTGGAAAAAGTAGATGTTAATTCTGGGCCACCCCTTGGGACTGCTGACACACTAGGAGCAGGGAAGGGTTAGGATAAGGAGGACATGATGGTAAAAACACTTGGAAACATCCTACATATGGCATATTCAAACTGCATAGGGATAATTCTTCTGTTGAGGGTTCTATGATGTGAGCAAAAGAAGAGTCCTGTGACCTATTAAGGTTGGATCATCCAGCAAGAGGGAAATGAGCATCAGCTCAGCAAAATACATCAGTTCTCCAAATGCTGAATAAAGCACTCGGGACAGTTAAATGTAATTTAATTTGCAACATGCACTACAAGGTGGTGAAACACTAAGCAAACCTGACACATTTTTCATCCACAGGTGAGATGGACAATAGACACATTTGCAAGGACGAAGTTACAGGCAGAAAAGAAGCTGGCCCAGCTCTATTCTCTAGGCACACTCAACTGTGAAGTACCTGTGCATGCACACACTGTTATTTTCTCTAATTTGAAAAAAAAAATGCTTACAAGAATGCTTGAAAACCTTCATAGACATGCATGTGACATTTGTGTGTGTCTCTAAATTGATGATACTTCTCTGACAGGAGTTGAAAGGATGAAGAGGGAAGGGAACTGTGTGCAGAGGGAGGGAGGGGACAAAAGCTCAGGGAAAGACGGGGTCACAGTTGACACAGCTCACAGGACTGTGGATTGGTTTGAATGGACAGACCACGTGTGTGTGGTCACATGGATGTGTCAGTACATACATGAAACAAGCTGTTAATAGCCACCAGAGAAGGGTGATGAGCCTAGAGAGGAGATTTTCCTTTTATATACTCTAATTTTTTGCATATTCTAATTCTAACAATATATTATTTGAATAATTAGAAAAATAGATGTAATATTTGGAAGATGAGAAAAATAATTACCACCTAAATTATTTATTAGTGAACAAAACTGTGTGTAGAGATGTGGAAGAGGGTCTTAGACCCTAGGCATCAACATAAGATTATTCAGAACCACGAGTGAGGCTAGGGTTGAGTTGGAAAAGAGATGTGAAGGCCAGAATGATGAAGATGGGGAGTCTCAGACAGGAAGTCATCTCCCTTCCTTTGTGGAAGGGTGCAGCTAAATGTCCTGAGGACATAGGGGAAACCCCTTGAGAGGACACAAGCTCAGGGGGAACTGTTCCAAAGGGAGAATGAGAAGGTCCTGAACAAGAAAACAAATGGGTTAGACCAGAGAAATGGTACAGACATAGAGCATTACAAACAAGGAGACCACCAAGAAAATCCCAGTCTCACTGGTGCAGAAAGCCATGCAATAACTGGCCCCAAATAGTCACCCTTTTCTAAGTTTCAACACATAGTCCATAACCCCACCCATAGCATCTCCACCGAAACTGTGTCCATCAAATACCAGTGACTTCCTTGACCCCCTTCCACTCCTAACCACCCCTCCCCATTTCTCTCCCTCCCTTTAAAGCAAAATCCTTCAAAAGAGATCTCAGTAGTTATTATATCCAATTTTTCTTCTCCCATTTTCTCCTGATACCAGTAGAATCTCAGTTTTCTTCCTCCACTTCCCCAAAACTGTCTTTATGAGCTCCTGCTTGCATTTTGTGCTGCCTAAATCCAATGGAAACTCATGAATCTCTTTTTCCCACCCCATCAACAGCATTTGTGACAGTCTGTCATTTCTTACCCTGGAAACGCTTTGCTCACATGGCTCCGCACGGGTGGGTTTTCCCACTAACACACAGGACACAACTTTTTCCATCTGCTTTGCTCTTTCTTATTCCCTTGACCTCTTAACTTGGATGTGTCCCCAGGTCTCAGTCCAACACTTATCTTTTCTACTTCTATTTACTCCCTTGGTGATATCATCTCGTCTGTGGCTTTAAAGACCATCTAAATGCCAGAGTTCCAAATTTATGTTTCTAGTCTTTACTTCACATTGACCTCAACATTTGTAATCCTCTTGCCTACTTAATATCTCCCCTGGGATATCCCAGACACATATCCAACTTAACAAATCCAACACTTCCCCATAAATCCAACCTGATCTCATCTTCCCCATCTCAGTGGATGGAAATTCCAACCTTGAAGCTGCTCAGGCCCAGAGCCTTGGAGTCAGCCTTGCCTTTTCTTTCACACGTTACATCTAGTCTCTGAGCAAGTCCTATTGGCTCAGCCTTCAAAATAAAGACAGACTTTAACTATCTCTCACAACCTCCACCACCACCTTCCCGTCAAAGCCTGTCAGCCCTTGCCTAGATTATTGCAATAGCTGGTCCCTCTGCTACTGCCCTCTTCTCACCCCCAATGTATATTCAACACAGAAGCCAGAGCGATTCTGTTGAAACCTAAGTTGTCATTCTTCTCAAAGCCTTCCAATGGCTTTCCACATCATTCTCCATCCAGAAGTCAGTGTGAGCTGAGAAATTTGATAATGTTCCTCTTCACCCAAAAGTCCTTGGGTGGGGTCCTGCTGCTCTCAGGATGCAGTCTGAGCTCCTCAGGGCCACATGGCCTTCTTGGTGAGCTCAACCCATCTTCCCCATGCTGTGCAGTGGCAGTCCCAGTGTCTCTCTCCACCATGGGCCTTGATAAGCTCATTTAACTAGCACTGATTCGGTGCATACTCTATATTAATTAACCTGTCATTAGAATAGTTTCTAATGAGCTGCCCTTTTGGGGTGAGTTTGATCTCCCCAACCAGGTTGTTCTTAACTCTTCCGAACTAGGATCACATCCTCTATTTCATTTTCTGTCCCTCTGCCGGCTCCCTGATTATAGCAGTTCACTTGATTCTTGTCTAATTAGCAGGGCAGAACAGACCATATAATGCATAAAGAGGATGCTTGGTAAGTGTTTCTGGGCCATGGGTTGATTTTTCTTCCCCCGACACACCTGAAGTAGCTATTATAAAATGTTCTGTAGAATGGTTGACACACTAGCCATTCAATACAACTAGTTTTCAGTTCCTTTGGGCAAAAACACCCAGAACAAATGACTTTACCTGAATATGTTGCAATGGCAGAAAAGCTTCATCCCCTGGGACAAAAATAAAAGGCAGCTCTGCTGACCTGATAAGTATCAGGACAAAAGGAGGATGATTTGAAACAGTGGTTCAACAGGCTGTTTGCTGGCTTGTAGAATCTGTTACACAGTCATGGGAGGGAATTGGTAATGAGGACAGCAAACACAACACCACGGAGCCAGAACCCCAGCTTCCCTCTTCTTGTCTTACATAGAACAGCACCCAACCTCTGCCCACAAATGCTGCTACACATTTGCACCCTAGGTGAGGTGGGGAGAAGGTATGAGGGGAGCTGTCACTCCACTCACCTTATCATGATATGATTAGCAAAATTCCAAGGAATGTCTTGCAAGATATCTCAAGTTGGACTAGTAGGAGAGCATTAATAGATATTGCATTCCTTGGAGAATTTTAGAAAATCCAGTGTCAATGCCTCAAGTACTCTGCCTCCTTGTTCCAAAGCTACATTTGGGGGGTGGGGCATGGGTTAGTAGATAGAGAACCAATCTGGGAAGAAGGACAGCATGTCAAAATGATCTGCTAGTTACGAGCCCTGATCCTAACCATTAATCCCCTAAGTCACCTTGAGCTGGGCACAGAACCTCTCGGAACCTCATCTGCACAAAGAAGGAGCTAGAAGTACAGCTGATCTTATACGAGCTGGTCTCCAGTGAACGTTGGGGGTCAATGAGCCTAGATTTGTTATAAGGAAGGAAAATGAAAGCCATCTTTGGCCTGGATCATTTAACTTCAGGATGTAAATGTTGATGGCCAGGCTCTTTGGTCTATGCCAAAGAAAATTCATGGCCATAGCTTCAATCTCTCCTCCTGAGCAGAACACAAACTTTATGCCAGGGGTCTCAGGAAGATACAGCACAGGTTGAAGACAGAGCAGTTCACAAAGCAGAGTGTGAGAACTCAGTGAAACTCAGTACACCTCTTCTTTTATTCCTGGCTTAGACCCAGAGGGCTTGAGTGGCCCAATAACATCTTAGTGGCCCAGGTTTATTGCCTCGCAGGCCAGAGCTTTCCTATCACATTTCCTGGTTTCTATGGGCTTGGAACTCTCTCTCGACCTCTAGTCTCCCCCAGGGACAACAAAACAAAGCCCATTTGTTTCTCTTCTTATCAGTAGATTCTGTGTCTCATAGTCTCTTCTGAGATTGTCTATTAAAAAAAAAAAAGAATTAGACGTAAGATGCTAATGGCAAGAACCATGGACAGAATCCCCACATGGCATTCCTCTCCACCTCTGCAGCATGTCACCCATATCTCCAGAAGAAATAAAATCAGCAGAGAGAGAGAAACATGTACTGCACAATCTCCATCAGAAGCAACCTTACCCTTTCCTTCTCCACTTGGGAAAGAGAAATGAGTGTGAAACTGAAGGGCTCATGGCAAACCCACTTATGAATGACATGAGGCCCAGGGAAGATGCACAGTTGTCTTTTTGTTAATACCTGGTCATCTGTGAAGGATTCAGTCTTCCATTCCGCAAGCTGGTTGGCTGCTGCCAATGGTAAGGAGCATATGGGCTCCATGTCCCAGGGCATAGGAAGGAGCCTGGGGGGAGATGGCTCCCTTCAGTGTCTCTCCAAGGTGCTATTAACTCTCACTTAAAAGTTCATGTGGATTACACAATTCTCTACTTTATACAAGTGTGGTGCTGGTTTAAAAGCTGTTTCAACCAGAACTACAACGTTAATAGACTATCTTCTATTAAAAATAGAACTGTACACAATAATGCCTACCAACATTTGGGCCCAATTATGTTCATAATTTAGGATGTATGAGCTTCATAAAAATTCCATGACAGAAATAGCTGCAGTTAAGTTATTGCACTTTTACAGATCACCTATCTCCTATGCCAGTTTCATTTTGCTTATACCTCATTTCAGCTGCAAATGCATTAAAGACACTGAGTAATATACCACCAAGATCTCTAGTAGTAATATAACAAAATTTAAGATCATTCCTGAAGGGCACTGAGATTCTTACAATGCCCTTCCAGTATGCTGCATTAATAATTAGATATCAGAAGGAAAGGAGTAGCTGGGGCTAGATGATATGAGATCATTACCAATATCTGAGACTCTGAGTTTAAAAATTGGTCTTTTTTAAAAGACAAAAAATTACAGCATGTTGCCTAAAATGGTGATCCTATGGCAAAGCCACATAATGTGTGTCATGGCAAATAGTAAATGGTGCCTCAACCTTGGGTTACATGCAGACAAACTGGAAGAGGTCAGATTCAAAGGAAGCAGCCTACTGATGTCAAGGTGTTGTTTAGGGTGAGTGGTACTAAAAGTGTAATCAGTTTGGAAATAAAAGCTTTGTGAGCTCAAACAAGAACAGTAAGCACACCTAGAAATATATGGCTCCCAAGAAAACCATGGCTCTCTGTTAGATCTAAGGGATGTCTATCAAGAAAGCACCTGAGACAAGTAGAATGAGCCCAGATCTTATCCTTGACAATCGTGTGTGCACATAGTGGGCAGAGGATGCCTTAAGAATATGAAGCTCCTATGCACATATGTTCACCGCCCACCTCCAGCTTCCAGCTAAGGAGAGGGGTTCAACATTGTTAAGAGCCGGGTGCAGTGGCACATGTCTGTAATCCCAGCAGCTTGGAAGGCTGAGGCAGAAGGATCATGAGTTCAAAGCCAGCCTCAGCAAAAGGAAGGCACTAAGCAACTCAGTGAGACCCTATCTTTAAATAAAATACAAAATAAGGCTGGAGATGTGGGTCAGTGACTTAGTGCCCTTGAGTTCAATCCCCAGTATCCCCCCCCAAAAAAAAGTAAATAAATGTTTTTCTTCATTCTCTTCTCTCTTTTTCAGGACCTCCTCTATTATCCTCAGCCTTCAACCTGCCTTCCCAGTTCTAGCCCCAAAGCTGTACTTTTAGTTATGATTTTATAAGGCATTGTGAACCTTACCTATAAATCAAAGTTTGGTGATTGAGTTACACATTGTCTTAGTCTGTTTCATGCTGCTATAACAAAATATTACAGAGTAGGCAGTTTACATTAAACAGAAATTTATTGGCTTGTGGTTCCGGAAACTATGAAGCAGCTCCCAAGGGTTTCTGGCTGCATCACCCCATGGCAGAAGGGCAAAGAGAGAAAGGGGGATTGCACTTGACCTTCTGTGAGAAACCCACTCCTGAAGCAACAGCATTAATATATTCATACAGGCAGAGCCCTCATAACCTAAGCACCTCTTAATGCTTCCAGCTCCCAACACCTCCACACTGAAGGTCATTTTCAACCCCGAACTTCAGGGGACCATTCAAACCACAGCACACATCTTGTCCTTCCCATCCCAAGGGGGATTGAAATATGTCTCTCTACATTTTTCAAAATCTATAGTATGCACAACACCAAGAGGGAACCCAAAGTCAACTCTGGACTTTGAGTGACAATGGTGTGAAGGTGTTATCTTTAACAAATACACCTCTCTGGTGGGTGATGTGGATAGTGGGGAGGCTGTGCTTGTGTGGGTAGAGAGGATATATGGGAGTCCTCTGTGCCTTCTGCTCAGTTTTGTTGCCAACCTAAAGCTGCTCTAAAAAATAAAGCTTATTAATTTGTTAAAATGGATTTTACCTCTTTCCTTATCCTCTGTTCAACATTCAATAAACCCTTCCAGAAAGTCCTTCTGTCCCATGGTGAGATTCTGAGTAGAAAACTTTATGAATTCTGTATGTTGTAAAAAGAGGCCACAATCTACCCAATTTACTATAGTTACAACAATAGAATGATGTTCCAATCCAGAGAGTTTGGGGAGGATCCAGAGAAGAGCATCCAGATTAAATAATGGCACAGAAAACAGGAAGACAAACCCAAAGAGTTTCAGGGTCTGGTCTGGAGTTATTACCCAATGAGTAGTCAGTTGCCACATGAGACTGTTTATATTCAAATATGAATTAATAAAATTAAGTTAAAATGTCAGTTCCTCTGTCCCATGAACCACATTTCAAGGATTCAGTGGCTACATGTGGCAGGAGGCTGCCCAGTTGGACATCACAGATAGGCAGGGTTCCATTGTGGCAGAACAAGCTCCTGGACAGAGCTACTCTAGCACAGGGCTCAGCACACTTTGTGTAAAGGGCTCAATAGGTAAATGTTTCAAGGTTTGAGAGCCAAAAGCATCTCTGTTGTAACTATTCAACTCTACTTTTGCAGTGTATAAACAGCCAAAAACAATGTGTACATGAATGGACATGGCTGTGTTCCAATAAATCTATTTACATAATTGGAATTTAGTCTTTAAGCCATGTTTACCAAGCCCTGATCTAGGGGCACCATTCCTAATCTCGGGACATTCAGTACCCATAAAGCCTTGACTACTGCAAGGCATCTACCCATAAGCACTACAAACCATTGCCCAAACTGAATAAGCAATGTGTCCAGCACACCCCTGGCTCTTTATTTATCAGAATACCTCTATATTATTATGAATGATAAAATACAAATTCATTTTGAATCATTCCTACTTTCCAAGGAAAATTTGTCATTGTATATTATTCTCAAGAAATGAACCATGAATTTTGTCTATTTTATTGTGTTTCTCTAATACAAGCAATGTGCATTTGGTTTAGAAAAATGGGAAAGCAAGATTAAAAGAAGAAAAAAAAATAAGAAAGGAAAATCAAATTACCTGAGTTCCTATTCAGATTTTCAACCACTTTATTAATATGTAAATATAAACACATGGTTCCTTTGTTCCCTGCTATATACCTAGAACCTAGGACAGTGCTGAATACATTGACAGACACAATAAATATTCATCAAACGAAAAAAAAATGACTGAATATTACAAAAATAGGATTGTTCATGGATGGACTTCAAGAAATGTGTGGACTTCCTGGCTGCATTAGTAATGCTGGGTGTAGTTTCTGCAGTGGCTGACAGTTTTTGTTGGATTAGCAAAGGTGCCTAGACATAAAAAAGCGAAGAGCGCCTCAGTCATCCCTAGACCTGAACCTACGAGCCTTTACATTTCTGTGTGTCGATGGCCGAGGTCCCTGGAGAGGCAGACATTATTTTCCCAGGCAGTCTTCCATGACTAACCAAAGTCATCTATCTGAATGCAAACCATCCCAGGTGGAAAAGACACTTGGCTTGAATATCATTCACTAGGGGACACAGAGAAAGGGGCTTCTGATGTGGTTTTTCCGAGTCTGAGAACATGGACTCAGCACATAGAAAAAGATCCTCCGTGGGCTTCCCAGGAAGTGCAGGCTGAGTTTCCCTTCTCTGGGCTCTGTCAGTTCAGCAGGCGTGAGCTGTGATGCTCATGAAGTCCAAGTATAAACCCAGTTTCCACAGGATCCAGCTAAAACAGAGGTGTCACCATTGACAAGAGAGGGCCAAGCTGCAAACCCAGGCCTTGGATCCCCAGGACGGTGGGAGGATGAGCAAGGACTTTTCTAGGGTCCTTGGGATGCCCTCAGTGTGGCAGGCTGTGTCTGCTGTCGTCAACAAGGAAGTGAAGAGTTAACCCAGAAATGCTGGGACATTTCTTCCTGATGATGCGTTTATAATCTGGGGGGAAAATGACTTGAGATTTATAGAACCTATTTAGGGTTCCCTCAGGCATTTCACCTGCATCTGTTCCCTAAGATGCAAGTGTAGCTTTCTTTTCACAATCTTCCCCATACAGCAGTCACATCAGGGCCACCGACAGCTAAGTTTAAAGGCCTTTCTGATGCCTAATGAGACCTTTAGGACAGCAGGCTCCTCGGAAGCAGTCTCATTTACAGATCCCCACATTTCCTGGCCTCCTTCTCAGGGAGCACAGGTAGGAGGCAACTTTTTATTTCTGAGAAAAATGACCATCTGCCCCTTGCACTTATTCTACACCTGGAAATCCTAATCCCAACTGTGACATCCTAATCATCCTGGAGAGCAACCACTATGCTCCCACAAAGAGTGGATTAGGACTTCAATGGGAGAATATGGCGAAGAGCTAATCATCATTTCAGAAACAAAAGGCCCTGTTTTTATGTAAATAGACGTAGTTATAAAGAATCTGCAGAGGTAGCTGTCCAAAAATGTAATCTATGGTAAACAGTTTTATGGCTAAAACAAGATGTGTACACACACACAAAAGTAGCAAATGGTTCTTGAAAGAGATGTTATACTCTGATTTAAAACTATGATGAGAAAATCCCTTAAAATCAAACAGTTGCGTTTCTCAAAACTGGGAGCCAACCTGTGACTTAAATGAGACACAGCTGTAAGGAGAAATAGTTCCAAGGCACACTGCATCTCCAACGTCCTTCAGTCTGAAACGCAGCTCCCAACGCCCCTCCAGCTGTGGTTGGAACATGGTTGGCCCCCTCTGGATCTCACGGTGGTGGGGATAGAAACTTAAGGCAACTTTGGTGTTTAGGGGCCTTTGGAAAGCCATTAGGATTGGATAAGGTCATCCAGGTCAAGGCCCTCTGACTGAATGATGATGCCTTTATAAGGAGTGAGACCGACCAGGGGGTGCACACGTGCACACACATATATACACCTGTGTACAAGTGCCCAGGCTCCCATGGGACACCCAGCACCATCCCAAGACTGCCAGCAAGACGGTCATCTCCAGCTACAGCCAGTCCACCTCTGACCAGCCCTGGGAGCCAAAATAACCCACTTTTCTTTATAACTCACCAACTCTGTGGTGTTGTGCTGTCATCCACGAAAGTGGACTAAAACCAACCCCTGCCCTTGCTGTTGGAGTATTTATCCCCATCTCTGTTAATGGCAGCTCCGCCCTCAGGTGCTCAGGACAAAACCCTGGGATCCTCTCCTTGGCTCCTCTCACACTCCACCTCCAACCTGGCAGCAAATCTTGTGGAGTCCAAGTACATCTAAAGTCCTACCACTTCTTCTTCTTTTTTATTTTTAATTAATTGATTTATTTACTTTTGCATTACAATTCTTAATACACCTTTATACCACAATTTATCATATCTCTGATTATACATAAGGTATGTTGACACCAAATTCACATCTTCATACATGTATTTTGTATCCTACCACTTCTTAACATGTCCCCTGCCATCACCGTAACCCAAGCCACCACATCCTGCTACCTGGAATATCTCAGTAGCCTCCCGCCTGTCTGCCTCTGAGCTTGCCCTGCCTTCACATCATGAGCCTATAAAAATGTAACTCACATGACTCCTCCAATCAGAACCTTCCAATGGCTTTCCTTCTAGGAACAAGGGTCTAAATGACCTGCCTCCTCCCTTCCTCTCTTATATCATCTCCCACCAAGCAATAGCTCACTCTGTCCCTGACCTCCAGGCAGTTTCTTGAACATGCCAGCATCTCAATGCCCCCAGGGCCTTTTCACTTGCTGGTCCTTCTGCCTGGAACTCTTGTCTCCTGATATTTCCACAGATGGCTCCCTCATATCAATATCCCAAAGTTCCCCTCTTGCTGAGGCCTTTCCTGACCACCTTTCTCTGACCACCCCACCCAATACTTCATATCCTTTTTCACACTTTTTGTCTTGCTTAGCCCTTATCACTCACTACCCAGCATACTGTATCTTTTATTTATTATCTTGTTCATTGTCTATGCCATGATCAAATTTGGATTTGAGATTTCTGTCTTCTTCTGTGAATGAATGGATCGCTGCTATAGTGCCTAGCCCAATATCTGGCATTCGATAAACACTAGTTAAATATATAAACACTGAAAGTAGAGTAGTCAGCAGTCCAACTGTTAATTACAAGGAAATGACAAAATGTAATTGGAAGAAAATTAGAAACAGCTTAAAGGTCTATGAACAAGAAATTGGTTAGATAAATAATGATGCAGCCATTTAAAAATACACAATGAAGCCTTAAAATAATGATGTAGAATTTACTAATTATTGCAGAAAGATCATCACAATATATTAAGTCAAATAAGAAGTTTGAAATATTACATACATGTGACATACATATGCAACTTATGTGTTTACTACAAAACTCCATTTGTGTGTGTATTTGAGTGGATGAATAGATGATAGGAGATAGAGATGTTTGTATGAGAGAGGGAGAGAAGGGAAAGACAGATCAATCAAGAAAAAGAAGAATTGTAGAAGAGTTTTGCTTTTTTAAAATTTTTTCTGCCTTGGATTTTCTACAACAGGCAGCTTTTGTTTTGTTTTGTTTTGTGTTTTGGTACTGGGGATTGAGCCCAGGGGTGCTTAACCAGTGAGCCATATCCGCAGCCCTTTTTATATTTTATTTAGAGAGATGGTCTTGCTAAGTTGCTTAGGGCCTCCCTAAATTGCTGAGGCTGGCTTTGAACTCACAATCCTCCTACCTCAGCCTCCCGAGCTGCTGGGATTACAGGCGTGCACCACTGTGCGCCTGGCCAACAATGAATTTTTAAACAGAATTTCTTAAGGGGTTTTCTCTCTAACGTTAGCAAGGATTAGCTACCTGCCGAGAGTCTGACGAAACCTAACATCCCATAAAAAGCACCATTCAGACCATTTCAGTTCAACCTTCCAGAAGCTATTTGACAGCTTGTTCTTCAGAATTCCAAAGCACGATTTACCTCCTTCCCTTAACAAAAGGGCATGTAAGGAAATGGTAAAATACAAAAGAGAATTTTAAAAATCAGGACCTGTAAAAGCCAGAAGTCTAGCTCACTGCCTAAAATGTCCTTAGTCCCAAACCTCAAAGTACAATAGAAGAGGGGAGTACAGGGCGTGGGACCAGGCACCCTCACAGGGAACAGCCCTCCTTTCTCAGCCACCTGCTCTCACTCCCCCTGCCATACCTCCCCCCACCTCTCCCCACGCAGCCCTGGGGAGGGGACCCAGGGCTCAACATGCCAGGCACACACTCTACCACTGAGCTGCACCTCCAGCTCTCTTACCCGCCCCCTCAACCTCAGTTGAGGACCTGTTTTAGGCAGGGCGGGGGGACTGGGTTTGCCAGATACCTCATGCACTCTGTCACCTTGGAGTCTTGTTCTCAAATTGTTCTGCCTTGACTGTCCCCTGTTCTTCTAGGCTTTCTAGAATCCTCTTCCTCTGCAAAGCTTTTAGATTCCAGACTCTCAGGATTCTACTCTCACTGCATCTCTCATTACCACTGAAGACAAATTCCTTGGGATTGTTGTTTGTCACTATTATGGTTGTTAATAAAAAATAATAAGTGAGTTACATTTATTGAGTGCCAGTGACACTGACTGCAGGGGTGAGAACACATGAGATGAAGAGAGAGCTGGCCTACACCCCGGTCACTCAGGTCCCTAGCCAGTCTGTTACCTCCCTGGTAACCTGGCCTTGGCCATCTACAGATGCTGAGCCTCATCCAGGTGATGGCACAGGCTTCAGTGTGGTCTCAAGGGCCACAGGGTCCTTGATAGAGAGCAGCCTACTTCCAAGAAGCACATTTTCCTAAGAAGCATGTGAATGGGACAAGGTCCCACCAATGACCTTTGAAGTCTATTCACAATCAAGGACTCCTGGAGATGCCCCAGGTGGGCTAGAAGGGGGAGTATGTAAAAAGCATCCTAAGAAAGGGCCAGTCCTTATCCTGCCGACTCACTCATGCCACAGCCAATGGATTAAGAGCTGGGGTTGACCAGAATGCCCAGTCTCCTTCCCAGGCTACTTACCAGCTGTGTGACCTGGAGCAAGGTACTTAATCTCTCTATGCTTCAGTTCTTTCTCTGTGAAATGGGGACAATTATGAGAATACCTCTGTCATACATAGGGTGTTTTGGAGATTAAATACAGGGTAATATTCAAATAATTCAAATATTCAAAATATTTAACAAGTATTTTTAGCAATGTGCTAAATGAATGAACGAGCACATAAATTGCTGATGATTGAGTCAGCGAGGCCGTCCAGGATTAGTATAGGATGGAAGTGGGCTACATTTCCAGGAGTGAGGGTTTCCCTAGGCTGCAGGAGACAGCAACCAGAGGGGCCAAGGTAGGACAGAGCAGCCACTCGGGCCTGGAGAAAGGCATGACCTTTGAATGCTCAAGGCTTGGGAATTCTGAGTCCTGTTTCTCACTCCAGCCACCGGTGCTCTTTTGACTTTTCCAGTTCAAAAAAATGCAAACCTGGTGGAGTCTTCTGTCTGTGGGCCCAAGCTCAGAGCTAAAAATGGCCAGAAGCTTCCAGGGCAACGCTGTCCAGTGTGTCAGAGAGGCACTATCTTCTCAGAGAAAACCTAATATAAACCAAACCATTGCTCTTTGGAACACAGTTTCAAAAGTCAATTTATTTCTAGAGTGACTCTTCGGTATCTTTATTCTAAATACTGTGATTCACTATCAAATCTCTTAATTTTATGCTATTCCTAAGCCTCTGCTTTCCATTCTGCTTTTTTTGGAGTCAGCCAGAATCACATTTTGCAGTATTTGACAATTCTCTCCAACCATCACAGTCACTTTTTTTTCCAATTGCTTAAAACTTGGTAAAATTGTTCATTTTTTGGCAGAAATGTCTCATATTCAAGCTTGGATCCAAGGTAAGCATTTCTGGCACATATGGTTTTTTTTTTTTTTTTTTTTTTTTAAAAAGATGTCTTTAACTGAATTAAGATAGCATGGGAAATACACATTCATTTAGCCCTTTTCCAAAAATTGATTTCTAGCAGTTTAACAATGTTTGACAGTAAATGATGCACAAGTATTCTCAGCATATGTGATGGAACTGTTATGTTGCTCCTTATAAGATAACATTTTGAAAGATTGAGATGAACCGCCGATCAGACAGACTTCACATAGCAAAGTTCTAGGTGTCCTGTCCAGGCTTCTGAAGCGGTCATAGATTTAGTGATCAAACAACTGGGCAACATGGCACAGGCTTGAAGAGAAGAGGAATATTTTTATGCCCAGTACATCTCTATTTCTTACCGAGTGACATGTCATGTCTGCCCTAAGTGTGGGTGAAATTTTTTAAATCAGATAAAGCACATATTCAAAGAAATGAAGTTGAAAGGAAAACTCGAATGATATTGTGAGTCCACACACTTGGGCTTTTTTCCTCCACTGAATGAATTCAAGCTGGCTTGGATATGTAGACACCCAAGCCTTTCAGCATTAAAACACCCAATTGATTTTTCAGCCCCATTCTCATCCTTAAAATGAGTTGTAAGAAAAGATAGCCAGCCATCATCATCTCTTATGTGTACAGACTCAACATTTAGTAAACTTGTGTATCATGTATATAGGGATTGTCATATTGTAAGCTCAGTGAATCATTACTAGGTGGATGAATAAATGGATAGACAGGTACATGGATGGGTGGCTGCTCTCACATAACATCCCTGCAGCCATGACCACAAAGTCTGAAAAGAAACATATTCAATTAAGAGGTGATTTGATTAAACTTAAAATAAGTCTATCCACCAAACACTATCTTCACTTTTTAGTATCGAAATCTAATAAAATAATTACAAATAAATCTTTTTTTCAAATAAATATTAAGTAGTAGGTAAATGCTTTTGCATTTTACACTTATGGGTATTAATAAAAACCACATCCTGCAGCTATAACAAGCTATTCAGCTATCACAGTTACTAGTTTTTTAGTTGCTCAAGGTACAGCAACTGCAATCTGATATTTATCATTAATCCTTACTTGTTGGCAGCCCCAGACAAATTTTACCCCTCAATTCTGGTAAAATATTCCATTTTAATTCACTCTGAGTCACATCTTGAAATGAAAGAACTCCAAGAACTGGGTTAGGGTTCTAGAGTTTCCAATCAGCTTTATGCCGAAGTCTGGTTAAAGCACCTCTTCCTTAGTCACACCAGGCTCTTCATCTTGGCATCTGATCATTCCTGGGCAGACATCCCAGGAATCTCAGCTCCAGACTAAAGGTCATCTTGGCATTCAAAATCCTCCCAAGCGGCTCCCAAGCCCCAGGATTTTTTTCTCCAGCTCCCGTGCCCTTGCCGCCTGTGTTAAGTTATTCACGCTAATTACAGATCCAGCTTTTGTCTGCCCTTCTTGCCTCCTCACCAGTTAGAAAAGGTCTGCCATTCTGCCATTCTCATGGACTCACCTGCAGCCAGGTGTGGAAGGTACAAGGGGTAGCATTAGCCCCCATGGAAAGCCGTTCTCTACTCCAGCATGAAACACTCTCATTTCCTTGTTCCCACTCAAAAGAAGGCATCCTCCCACTCTTCTCCCAAGAAAAAAGAAAGTCCCCTCCCTCTGGTGTCTTCAGTAATAGCTGTGCTACTAAATGCCACTTTCAAATACAACGGTGCTTTACAGTTCTTTACAGTGGTGCTTTACAAGAAAGCAAAGGGATGGGAACTTCTGCCACTGCCTGGGCCACAGGCAGCTTTAACAAGTTTCTCCCCATTGCCATGGGACACAGAACAAAGCCAAGTTTCCAGAGAGATGCAAGGCCAACAGTAACCACATTCTCTCTGTCTCTTGTATTAAAGGTAAGAATGGAAATATTTGGGTTGGAAAGTTAGAGGATCTTCCCTGATACATCCGAGATGATAAAAAAGTAATCAAGACCTAAGCCAGAATTGTAAGGCCATGGCCCCCGGACCTGTTACTGCTATATGTGCACAAGTAGAATGCCATCCAGAAATGGAGGAGGGGTTAGAAATGTCACTTCCAAAAATAAGGTGACACAAAATTAATGACATCAGCCAGTTTTATAAACACATCAACTCAGTTGATTTTTAAGACACAAAGGAAATGGCCATCTGCAAGGAGTTAGGAAAAAAAGAACTGATGAATAAGTTTTTGTAAGTTTGATGAATACCAATTTCTCCCTCAGAAAAGATGGTGAATTGTTAAATCAAGCCCAGTCTCATCAGCCAGCCAATCTCTCTTTAAAAATCCTTTAATGTAAGTCACTGGGTTCAAGTTGGGTCTGAATTACATTTAGCAGCTGCTGCAGGCAGTATTGCTATTTCCTTCCTTCTCTGGGGTTCAAACATGTGACCACAAGCAATAATGCACCCTGAGCATTCCTCTCAGGCTCATTAGGGAAGAAGAAATGACAACATGTCTTTAAAAACAAGGATCACATTAGTGCATCTCAGCTGTCAATCATCCATAATCAAGCTCACAAATAATAAACAGAACATTTTTTGATGAGTAAAATTTTATTTTTACATATTAATGGCAAGTTGGGGGTAGATAGGTTAAGAAATAATTTTGTAGAGAAAAATAAAATATTATTTTAAAAATAGATCTCCTTGATTAAAATAGAGTAACCTTAAATGTCACTCTGCATTCCAGTGCCTAGTGACTCCTACGTGCTAAGCTTTAATCCTGAAAATGTAGCAAAGCACAAGAAAAAAATGGACAGCTCCTGCCCTCAAGGAGCTGATAATTGTGTCAGAGTAATAAAACATGCCATGAAAAGAAAAAATTATAAATCCATAAATAAAGTGGAAATATCAATAAAAACAACATAATAGACACCAAAGAAGTATATGATTGAGTGTTAGTGCAGAATATGAGCATTTACATGATGGGGATGGGGTTCCTTAAGGCTGGAATATTTATAGGAAGTTTTGTGATAAAAGTAGATCCTAACCTAGACCTTGAACAAGGGGTAAAATTTGAAATGGGGAGAGCAAGAAGGTTCTGGATAAGGAAACCAACACAGGCATGTGTGGGGGGCAGGAGTGCTCTTTTATGTTCTGGGCACGTTTGTCACTCACGTTGGATGCATGGACTCACACTGGCCTGGAGAGGGAATTCTTTAATGACAACCTGAAAGTTGTAGACTTTAGGCTGTTGACAATGGGAAAGCATTTGTGCACAGGATCTGGTGGAGGAAAGAGGTATTCTCGGGGAATTAATCTGAGAGGTATACTGAATCGATGAACAGATCAAAAACTGGCAGCAAGACCAGCTCATGGGCAACAGCAAATCTTCAGGTGTAACTGGACTGAGACAAAGTAAGGAACATAGGGACAGATTGGAGGAACATTTAGGAAAAAAAACTTTCAGGCTTGGGCAACTGATAAAATATATGCCCCCAAATAGAACCCAAGTGGCAAAAAAAAATGAGCCTTAGCTTTTGAGATTGAGAAGCATTAGGAAGAAGGGTCAGGTGTGTATGGAGAGTGACTTGAACTTCAGGAACTTCGATTTCAGGAAGACGGGGTCCAAGATAACAATGTGATATCTGGGCAGACACAGCCATCAAGCAGCTGATCCATATCTGTTGGGACTTCTTAAGAATGAAGTGTAGATGGAGAATATCTGGAGAGCCAATACCTGGCCATTATGGTGACTGAGATTCCAGAGGGAGGACAGTCAGCATTAAGGACTAACTAAGCATCTAGGAAAAGGGAAGAGACCCAAGAGCTATGGATGGAGACAGAGAAAAAGCAGTCACTGAGGTAGAAGGAAAGCCAGATCAGATAGGAGTGGATGGCCACGGCAGCAGCATCAAGCATTGCTGAGCCAGAGGCTGAGCAAGGATGCCCAAGAAAAAGGATACAGGAAGCCATTGGTTCACAGAGTATGTCAACTCAGTAAGACTAGTGAGGACAGAAGCTGAGAGTCCCATCCCAGCACCGTGGGGAAGAACACTTTGCAGCCCCCAGTGGGATACAGACAAAAAAAAAAGAGCCTGGCTCTGCCCCTTCCTACAAGGGCAGCCTTGGATCTCACAAGCAGAAAAATACCTCATGGTACCAATGGTGTGCTAAAGACCTGAAGCCCGCCATTGTGTGAGTGGAGCCAGCGGGCTGCCCTTCCCTCCCTGCAATGCAGATTCCAGCCGGCAGGGGTCGAAAAGTTCCAAGAACAGGAGAAAAGGAGTCTCCTGGGCTTCCCAGCAAAGAACCTCTGGCTGCTGCAACTCAATGAAAGAGAGGTGGGTGAGGGTGACACTTGGTGGAGACAGAGGCTAAAAGGCCCGCGCCACAGGCAGCCAAAAGTTTTTGCTTTCTTTGTTTTCACCTCATTGCTTGCAGATCTCAGTGGCATCGTTTAATGGAAGCTCTATCTGGTTCCTGTCTTGCTCCCTATGAGGAACAGGATTTCAATCAGTGATTTCTGCACTTAGTGATGCCTTTGTCTCATCAGGGGGATCCAAAGCCAAATGTGCCTCTATAGCTTTGTGAAAGAAGACCCCTCCCCAAAGATATGAATGAATAATGAAGAAAGTACAAATGCAGACCCATCTTATAGCATAAAAATGTCTAGAAGGCCTGTATTTGCCCACTGAAAGACACAGTGACATTCTGCTTTCAGGCTATCAATTTGCAGAATGAACTCGGTGGCAACAGCTGTAACTGTGGAGGGCAGCAGAAGCTCAGAGAATGGAACAAAGCATTTAGCCAAGGTCAGTCATGTTTGGAGCCCAAACCTCCTTTCGGATACAAAACATTTTTAGTAGTTGTGTATGAATTAGTGTCCTCAATGCCAAGGATTCATAAAGTTTCCTGGAAAGAAAATGCTTGGGAGTTGATTCCCACAAACTTGCAGGAGGTATAGGGGGATTATGAGGAAGCACTTAGACTAGAAGTTGAGCCTGACAGTATCCTAGCAAGATTGAACTCCACCAAGTGGAAGGAGACAGATAATTATTTGGGGGAAGGACAAGAGGCATGTGGGCAAGAAAGAGCCTAACTTCCAGGGGAAGCCATGAGGAAAAGGGGAATTTTTCATTTATTTATTTATTTTGGTTTGATGAGCTCAGTGGTTTCCAGAAACAGCATGATGAGGACAGAAAAGAAGAAATCACAGCAAAATCTTCTATCCCATCCCTTAGTAACTATAACAAGGTCCTTTCCTACTCATTAAGTGCTAGCATGAAATATGATATTCTTTCATTTTTTCTGATTTTTTTAATGACTCCAATATCTCAAAGTGGATATAAAGCTTCTGTGCTTTATTTTTTTTTCTCTCTCAAAGATTAGACTAGACTAACCTGGTTAAAACTACTTTTACTTGAAGCTTTATGATACTATGGCCCCAGTCGGATCAACCAGTTGTGTTTTCTGTTAAAAAAAAAAACACAATTAAGAGCCAATTCTGCTCAATTGAGATGTTTGAGGAGCTTCTCCCTAAGAGGCATCCACCTGCCTTAGCAACTGCATTTGTCACCCTCCAAGGGCCACCAGGAGAGGATTTAAATTCTGCTGCTAGTTGTTGCCCTACATGATCTGCAGGTGCATCTTCTTAAGAATGCAAATCATAAAAGCAAATTTAGAACCTGTTTTGGAAGAGGTGACCTTTGGAGACTGAATTTGCAAGCTGAAGATGGGGCAGGTTATTTACAGAATCCTTACCCTGGAAGAATCTTCAGAAACCTGTCTCCTAAATACCTCCCAGGCTATTAAAATATCCAGAGCTTTATTTCCCAACTCAGAGAACATCATCTGTTCTATTTCAGCTTTCCTGGGAATCTAGTACTTACTCACCCTCAGCCACAGAACATCTTCATGTTTACTCTGCTTCTCACTGAGGTGTGAATCCATTTCTTCTACACTTACCTTTCTAAAAGTGGTGCTCAGGTGCACCTTGTTAGCAAGCTTACTAGGTGAAGAATCCCTGGAAGAGGGGAAGGTGGATTTTGGGTGGAGGGACACAGGAAGATGATGTGGCCATTTTAGACCATGCTGCCTGAGGGATGAGACAGCAACCTGTTAGTTGTTGGATATATTTGCCTCCGTTTCAGAAGAGAGGCCCAGGTGAAGATAAATACCAAGGAGTAGAGTCCCCAGCATGTCACAGGTCACTGAAGGTGTGGGAATAAATACAATCGGAGGGATGGCAAAAAGCCAAGCAGCCATCTTTCAACCAAGGTTTCTAGTTGTACTTCATCTGTGAAGATTGGTACATCCTCTGGGGACTCATCACTTGATTCTGAATGTCCAGTTGCACAAGCATGCCTCCTCTGCCTAAGTCCTCATTACATTCAGGTAATGTTCCCTCACCCCCAACTTCATATTTTTCCCCTGCCTCCACCCCCAATTCAGCCTCCCCGCCAGTTCAACAGAATAATTAATACCTCCCAGGCTATTAAAATATCCAGAGCCAATTCACAAAGCACTCAGATACTAAAAGATAAAATAGGAAAAAAAAATCTTTAAAATAAGAGTCCATAATTTTTTATTATAGATTGAACAGACATTCAAAGATAATACTCAGGCTAAAAATTTGGAGAAAAAGAAATTTACATATACTTCTGGCCTATAGTAACCCAATAATCCCATTTCTCTGAGTTCATCCTCAAAAAATTATGTAGATAAGATTTATGTGCAAACATGTTATATGTAACATTATTTGTAATAGTGAAAAAATTGTAAGTAATTTAAATATACTACAGTGGAATAGTTAGATAAATTATAGGCTTTAATTATATATTCAATATTTTCACATAGATGCAAAGAGGGAAGATTCATGTATTTAATCTACAAAGAACCTTTATAAATCAACAAGAAATCAGTAAGAAATGAGCAAACATGGACAGGTAATTCACAAAAGAATAATAAATAATCGACAGTTTTTTAGTTTATCAAGTAATGAAAGAAGATAAAATTAATATCTATTCCTAATCTATCACACTGGAAAATATGCAAGCATAAATAATATAATTATATTAAGAGTGCCTACATATGAGTAGAGGAATAAAGATTAGAATAATATTCACTAAAAATGCTAGCAGTAGTTATTTCTGGATACTGAGATTATCAGTGATTTTTAAAATTTTCTTCTTGAAGCTTGACCATAGTATCCAAACTTCTACAATAAATACATACTACTTCTGTAATGCGAGGGATGGTGTGTGTGTGTGTGTGTGTGTGTGTGTGTGTGTGTGTCTGTGTCTGGTAACAGAGATTGAACCCAGGGGCACTAAACTAAGACACATCTCCAGCCATATTTTTTCATTATACACAAATGGAGCACAATTTTTCACTTCTCTGGTTGTATACAAAGTAGGGTCACACCATTCATGCAATCATACATGTACCTAGGGTAATGATGTCCATCTCATTCCACCATCTTTCCTATCCCCACCCGCTCCTCTCCCCTCCCTCCCCTTTGGCCAATCCAAGTTCCTCCACTTATCCCATACCACTCCATTATGGATTAGTGTCCACTTATCAGAGAAAAGATGGACAGAGTCTCTCTGAGTTTCTTAGGGCCTCGCTAAATTGCTGAGGCTGGCTTTGAACTCGTGATCCTTCTGCCTCAGCCTCCCAAGCCTCTGGGATTACAGGAGTACATCAACACACTGAGCAATATTTTTGGCAATATATTGGTGAGAATGGAAAATGCACATGCTATAGTGTTATAAACAAAAGGCATAACATGAAACAACATATAGAACAATTTGACTCCACTTAGGTACATCCACATTACTTATTGGAAAAATAATGGAAAGAGATACGGAGGCATGCCAAGCTTTGACGGTATGTGTCTTGGTTGTGGGAATACGGGTGATTTATTTTCCTCTTTAATTTTTTCTATATTTCCTAGTTATTTTAAAAGGCAAATATATCATTGTTGTGATAGTGAAAAACAAAATTGTGAGCGGCAGCACTTTCCCTCCCTGACAGCAAAACGAAGCCTCGCCTATTTCAAGCTGAAGCTCTGGCTCCTTTCCTCTAGAAAACTCACCTGTTCCATTCTCTCAGTTCTCCCCTGAGCCCTGATGTCTTTCCACCATGTTGGTTTTACTTGTGCTCTCAGGCTGGTCTGGAATGTTACTTTTGTGGGGTGTAGATGAGAAAGGTGAGCAGTCACAATCTGGCCCCTCAGAGGACTGAGTGTTCACTCCACTCCTACCCCTCCTCACTGCCCAGCCTTGGGCAGGTCACACACCCTCACTGGGACTCAGTTCTGTCTTCTTTAAAATAACAAGGTTGGCTGGAGGCATGGTGTCCATGTCATTTTGGGGGGGAGCTGCTACAGAGTGAGTAGGAGGGGGTTCAAGGCCCTACCTTCCACCTTCAACCAGAGCAGCTCCCCACTTACCCACTTTACAATGGGATTCCACATAAAACGGTGTTAAAAAATAAAGGGCTCTTGGAGTTTAACAAAAACAGATTTGACAACTGTGGGTGGAAAATCTCCAACACATTTCCAGTGTTTCCTATCTCTTCCCGCCCTACCTGGGAAACCAGATTTGTCTCATCTGCCGGCCTGGTCCATAAATCTGAGGAGTTAGAATTATTTCTTTCTGCTGGAGTTCTACTCCATAAAAGGAAAACGGAAGGAGTGTGGGTTTTAGAATCAGAGAATCTGATTTCAAGTCTTGGTTCTGCCTCTGACATTTATTTGATGTGTAACTAGGGACAAGTTATTTATCCCACTCATCCCTAGTTTCGTCAACTCCAAATGAAGATGCAAATTGGATCTCTATCATAGAATGTTATAAAGATTCCAGAAAATACCCCAAGTGAAAGTGCTTTATACAAAACGTCTGATGTACAAAGTTAAGTCATGCCCCGTAAAGGACTCACAGCCTCCACACTTGTGTCAATCATTCAAGGATCACTTAATGATCATCTGCTCCAGGTGGTCCTCCTGTTCCCATCAATACCACCAAACTGCAAGACCTTGCTGTGCTTGCATTCACCACGAGGACTAAGTGCGTAGTGCAGCTGGAGCCCTTCCCCAGGGCTGGAATACAGCAGTTAGCCCCTCCCACCACCAACAACCCCTGAAAATGGGGTGGGCTTCCTAGAAAATGAAGAAGAAATTGAGAGCAATGTTTCCCTGCATCTCATTTATCCCATTTTTCAGGAAGGCAAATCTGGCCCCTCTGAGGACAGTCAAAGAACACCCCACACCAGAACGGTGCTCCAGTTCTGCCTCTGAAATGCTAGATTCTGGTGTATAAGTGCCTGTCAGTGTGTGCATGATGGAGCTCCTGTTGGGCTGGGGCCAGGAACTATAAGAGAGGATTCCTACTGAGGAGAAATGGATCCAGAAGATCCTGTGAGAAGCCGCACTCTGCCATGTGCGGTACCTGGGCCCCAGTCGTGGACTAACACCTTTGACAAGTTGCTAAAATAAGCCCTGTAGGAATTATTTGTTACACAAATAATAGCCAGTTAGTTAATGCTTGCTAAATTAATCCATTTAGCCTTTAAAAACAAAAATACTGCTCTCTTAACTGTAGGAAAATAAGATTTCAATAGTCAGCTAAACCAAGCTATAGTATAAGCATTATTATTCAGAATGAATCAGGTTAAAAAAAAAAAAGATACTGACATCCCAATTTTCCACTACTTAACAAATTAATCAATATCTAAAAGGAAAAAAAAATCTATGTTGTATAGTTTCAATTGGTCCAAAGAGCTACTGGGCCAGAGAAGAAATATGTAGTGAGGCCATTGTCCCCATGAAAATCCCAGTCCACATAGCAGACAAGACCCATATCTGACAATGAATAATAGCATATGAGAATATCACTGAGGGTAAAAACTGTGTTACAGACACACATTGGCAGAAATTTGGAAAAGAGAAATGACATCACTGTGGATTGGAGAAGTCAAGGAGAGCTTCCTGGAAGAGGCAGAAGTTGATCTATGGCTTGATGGCCCAGCCCTGAGGCACAGGTAAGAATATGGTTTAAGTTGGGGAATCCAGAACCTGCGGCACGGTGGCTGTATAGAAGGGATGGCACAAAGAGATCCGAGTGCAACAAAGATGAGGCTTGTAGAGGAAGCCAAGGTGGACAGGAACAGCTAAATTAAGGAGACCAGAGAGACTAAGGGAAAGACACAGGCTCTGGGAGGTCAGGGACCCCCAATCTTGTACTTTTGCCTCCAACCCCTTCCTACTTGAAGCTAATATACTTGCAAGAATGAACTGTGTTAATACTGCTTGATTCTCAAAACTAAGTAAACAGCACAAGAAGGACACGCTCATGTTGAGGACACCTTTTCTAGATACAGAATTTCTCCCCTGCTACTTGTGGCATGAACTTGTACCTTCCGGTCCCATGTGTGTTATTAGCACAGCCACAAAAACACATCCATCCTCTGCTTCCCCTCCAGCAAAGGGCATCCCTCCACCAGGCCCCTCCCATGTGTGGCTTCTAAAGAGCACAGATAATCACTGAATACTGATGAGCCAGTGAGAGAGAGGACTCTGTCTCAGCTTGGCATCTTTATTCTTCCTAAGTTGATTGGGTTTATCTAGCCTTTCAGCTAGAGGGACTAGGCTATGGAAATGGCATTAACCACAGCCAAGGAATCTGGAATGTGTCCTACTAACCTCAATCCAACTGACCAAATACATCCAGCACCTACTATTTGCAAATACTTGCTACATGCTGGGGGCAGGGGGGTGCAGATCCAGAGGCGACAGTCCCTGCTTCTCCAGGAAACCAGAAAACCTAACCCACATGCACACATGCCTGCAACATCTGGCCGAACATGATGAGCTCCATGAGAGAGAAGCAGAAACAAAGTGAGCCCCTCTGGTGGGAGGGCACTGGGAACACAGCAGAAGGACAGGGCACCTGTGACAGCCCCAAGGAAAGGGTCAAGTTTACACTGGAGAGGTACGGGGGACAGCTGGACAGGGGAAGAATAAGAGAAAAGGCTCCTGCGAAGGAAAGCAGAGAGCGTGGAGTACACGGGCAAGGGAAGGATTTACAGAGCAGCACTACTCACCAGTTATGAGAGTTAAATGAGCTCATCTATAAAGCGCTTGCAACAATGCTCGGCCACAGAAAATGTCCTATGACCACCAGCCACTGCCTGTACTGCTGCTGCTTTACTGCTATTCCTAGGATCACTACAAAGGCTCTTACTGCTCCTTCTATGTTGGGTTTTAGTGAGGTGATATCAGAACATGAGACTGAGGTGGTTGAGGATCGTAGTTTGAAAAGCCCAAAATGTCCCAGACCATAAACCATTTTTCACAGAGCTTGTGTGATCTGGGTTCTACTTTGGGAGCATCAATCTGGCAATGGGATAGGAAAATGTGGAGTGAAAAGAGGGATGGCAGGAGACCGGATAAGTTATTCTTCTCATCTGCTGAACATGGCCACAGATCAGGACCCAGGGATGCTCATGATGTGAAAAACCCCGGGGGACTGGGGAGGTCTGCGGCAGAGATGCCGAGTGCATAAAAGGAAGGGAGGATGCTAGTGACAGTGAAAAAGTAGAAGTCATAGGGCTTGCAACATGCTAGACAGGAAGGTAGGCGGAAGAGGTGCTGAAGAGGACTGGACAGGAAGGCAGCAGTCAGGGGTGGGGAGGCCCAGGTGCTAGAGCAAGGAGTCAGGGAGACGGGGACTGACAGCGGGCTGGCTCAAGATGCTGAAGGGACTGCCCCACAGGGAGCATGGAGCAGGTCTAGAGACCAGGGGTGGGGCTGCTCATACGGAAATGAGTCGCCCAGATGGTACTGGTCACGGTGGTGGCTGTGGTGGCAGAAGCCAAGTAGTGCATGAGGGCCCTGGAGAGAAGGGTGTGCAGGAGAGGCAGTTTGGAATGCAGCTTTGCTTTGGGAATGTCCATGTGTGGTGGACAGAAGGCAGGAAGAGGAAGGGGGGATGGGGAACAGTGCACAGAGCTGGTGGAGCAAATTCACTGCCTTTGTCCCCAGAGAGCCTAGATTTGGTTCAGAACAAGAGTCCTGCCATCCTGTGGGGACTCTACTCACCTGCCACTCAATCACCTGCCTTTCCATGCTCCTCCACCTCCATCTCTAATCACCAACACGTCCAAGTGTGAAAAATCTCTTGGGTGGGAAGGTGTGCAACATTCAAACAAAACTAGTAACCACATCAATGGGCCTCACTGGTAAATTGGACTAAAGGCAGTGTTTAGGTCTTACAATAAACCCCAGTCCATGAGCAGCTGTGCCCTGCTGGAAGAATATGGACATTTACACCCCAAAATCTGACTGGAATCTTGTGTCTGTGATTTACTGGGCTGTGTGATCTGAGAGAAGTCACCAAACCCCTCATTTCTCTCATCTGTCAAATGGAGACAATGATCCCCACATTCATAGGGGAACTGTAAGGATCAAATGGAGTAATACGGTCAGAGGGTTTACTTAGACAGTTCTTGGAATATAATAAGTAATAGCTTTGGTCTGTTATTAATATTAAAGGAGAACTCGACAATATATACTTTGTCCCCTCCACCACCACCCTGGCTTTAGAAAGAACATCCCATTTTCTCACCCCAAGACTTTCAAGGTCTTTTCTCCCACCAGGTGATGGGGGACTGACGGAGGAAAAAGCAGGATCGTTGATCCTAAAGCTCTCCCTTCACCACAGACGAGCTGCACATCTTGAACAGCAGCAAGGGCAGCTGGGGGATCCCCAATGAATGAATGAATGAATGAGGCCCCTTCAGGGTGGACTTTGGTGCACAGCAGGGTCCTGATGAGTTCAGAGCCCATGGAGTGTGGGGAGGCCGTCTCCAGAGGGCAGCAGGACATGGGCTGGTGGTGTGGACCAAGCTCACACAGGAGGCATCTCACAAGGATGCGATCTGGACAGGTTCTGAATCTCCCCTTAACTGAAGGACAATTGGCCCTGACCCATCATAACTCCTCATGGAAGACCCTGCAAACATGGTGTTTGGCCTTGTAGCCTGGAGGCTACAAGAATCCTGCTAACATGGGCGATTCTTCCAGCTAGACATGTTTCCAATCCCACAGAAAAGCTACAAGGTCACATGATGGAAGAGAAAGGAGGAAGGGTAGCGATGGGCAAAGGCTAGCTAACATCCCCATGACCACGCACGCATCCACAGAGCAGCCTGGCTCCTGGCAGGAGGGAACAGGACGGAATAAAGATGCAATACCTCGAGGAAGAACCTCGTTGCAAATTGGTTAGCCATTTAAATGACCAAATTACCCAAGACATAATTAGGACAGCATCTCTCCCCCTGGAACTCCTATATGTGAATTAATGGACCCTCCTCAGTAAGCCAAGCTAGCACTAATAGCATTTTCTTTCGCTCAGACCATTTAAATCATTAATCCCTTTCCAAGCTGGTGTTTGTGTGGTGTCTTTCATGCCCAGAGGTCAGGTCTCTATCAGGTTGCCTTTTGCTCTCTGGCATGCAGTGATGGTGGGCATCTGTCAAGACAGGAGAGTCCTTCCTAGCTCCTGTGTGCACTGGGCTCCCAGGAAGGTAGTTAACACTAATCGAAAGAGCGCTGGACTGGGACAGTACACAGCTTTGTTGATAGCTTGCAATCTGCCAGGTTTGGGTTTTTTTTTTTTTTTCTATTGTGGTAAAGTACACATGACATAAAATTTTCCACCTTAACCATTTTTAAGTGTGCAGACCAGTGGCATTAAGTGCAGTCACATTATTGTGCGACTATCACCACCATCCAGCTCCAGAACTTCTTCATCTGAAACTCTGCACCCAAATAGTAACTCTCCCTTCTCCCTCCATGGAGTTCCTGGCACTCAACATTATACTTTCTGTGTCTATGAATTTGACTATCCTAGGAACCTCCTTTAAGAGGAATCATACAATATTTGTTCTTTTATGATTGACTTATTTATTATCACATCTTCAACGTTTTTCCTTGTTGGAGCATGGATCAGAATCTCCTTTTGAAGGCTGACTAATATTCCATTGTTTAGACAGGTAGACAACATTTTGTTCATGCATTCATTTGAATTTCTGCCTTTTTAAATGAATGACTAGAAGTTATAAAATTGTTTTCATTATAGTAAAATATTTATAACATTTAACCATATTTTCAGGGTACAGATGAATGGCATTAAATACAGTCACAGTGCAGCACAACTATCACTACCATCTAGCTCCAAACCTTTTTCACTTCCCCAAACTGAAACTCCATACTCATTAAATGAGTATGCCTCCTACTCCCAGATCCTGGCAACCCTGCCAAGACTTCTTTTTTTAATTTATTTTTTTTAGTTGTAGAGGGACACAATACCTTTATTGTATTTACTTATTTTTATGAGGTGCTGAGGATCAAACCCAGTGTTTTACACATGCTAGGCAAGTGCTCCACCACTGAGCCCCAGCCCCAGCCCCTACCAAGACTTCTTCCTCATCGTCATCACAGCCTTGGACCCAGCCATTGTTTGAGTGCCAGCTGGGTCCTGTACACTCAGCTCGGGCCTCCCTTCTCTGTGGGGCAAGGACTCCCTGGTGTCCACTTTACTTCTCTTTCTGGGCTGGTGCTTCCCAGCAGTCTTGGTGGCAGGTGAATTTGGAGGACATGTGGGAGCACACACAGGTCCCATTTGCCCCAGGAAAAGGGGCCAATACTTTCCCATGCGTGAAGGAGCAGAGCTGCCCCTAACCTTTACGCACTCCTACAACCTGCTCCTGGGCTAATTAAACACACTCAGCCCAAGGCTGGGGAATTAGGCACAACAGGAACAATCTAAATATAAGTTCCCATTTGTGGTTTTCTTTTTTTTTTTCACTGCAACCTTTCTGGACCTGAACAAAAAAATTTAAAAGGGAGAATATGTTTTGATTACTCATTGCTATCTCCTATAAGAGGGGGGGAAATTATGAATATCACCCACCTGGTGGTAAAACACGAACACACGAAACTACCATCTCCTTAAAGAGAAAAAAAATAAGTCCCTATTCAAATTAAAGAACTCACTTTTGGCAACAGAGCCAGTTGCAACTTTATATATTGTTCATGTTTATCAGAGTTTAACAAAGAAGAGAAATTTCATGTAATTAGTCACCAGAGGATACCCACACAACCCCATAAATGTAACAGAAGCATATTGACAGCAGCATAAAAGGAAACGCTAATTAAATCCCAATTTCCTCCAAACACTGCCAGATTTTTCAGGTATCAGCTCACTGCCTGGGCTGTGGAGCAGTCTCTCTAATGTCCTCTCTCTCTGTGCCTGGATTTCAGAGTGGGTGCCGCAGTACGCAGAAGAATCAGGAACAAAGCGTTCCGTGAGTCAAGTGTCCCTCCACAGTTGGAGCACACACCTTGCAGGAAAGGTGCCAGTAGAATGGAAGCCAAAGAGGGATGGGGGGTCCTCAGGAAGAGTAGGGCCAGCTGAGGAGTTTTCTAGAAAGACAGACATGTATGAAATTAAGGACAGGAGCGAACAGACAGGGACAGAGAAAGAGAAAAGGAGTGTGGGGCATGGTGAGGTGCGGAACAGTTGGGGGCCCAGGATAGAGTGGGAGAGCTGGAAGGAGCAGGACACCGGAACCCTGTGCTGTCCTGTGTGGGTCAACTCCTGTGGTCAGTGTGAAAATAAAAACTTTTCCCCAGCATCCCCAAGACATCCCTGACACCAGGCCCTGAAATGAACTGTTATGTGCACATGGTGAGGAATGGAAAGCTCCCAGAAACACGGTGGTGGTGATGGTGGTGGTGATGGAGGAGGAGGAGGACGACGACGACAATGACAACCTTGAGGACAGCCAGGGTGACAATCCTTACTCCTCTCTCATGGTTCATCAGAGATTCAGTAGACTGGACGTGAAGGAGCCTAGCCTCATTCTAGTGGACCAGGTGCGCGGCCCACACTGTTTCTCACTCATCTCTCCCACACTGAGAGCTTGCCAGATAAAAATAGCCTTCCCACCTGAGACCGTCATTACTTGATCAAGAGAGTATTCGAGACCCTGAGGATGTGCCCTGAGAGCAGCTCAACGAAACCCACTGGACCATCCTCCTTTCTATTGGCTTCCACGCTTGCCAAGTGAGGCAGGCAGTGAGAGCAACAGAGGCCAGGTCCCGAGACCCTGACCAAAGAGGGGAAATGCATCCCATAGGGAGCAGCCTGCACTTGGCTCTTCCTATTGGCTGCATGAAGAGTGAGACTTTCATGTGTGTAGACAGCAGGCTGTGCCCTGCTCTAAGTTACTCTGTGATGTACAGAGAGTAGTTTTCAGGCTGTGTCTCACCCTGAATCACTCCATCCTCTTATTGTCGGTCTTATGGCAGTAGTTGCCATAGGTTACTCCACGTTGAGTACAAGTGCCAAGGTAGAGTGACTGTACACCTTGTTTGTATAAAGAAACAACCACCATCTGCCCAGCACAACCGTAAGGCAGAAATCGATAACACCAGACGCGGGAGCTTATCAACCTCACCAGACACAATCCCCTAACCTAAGACCCATAAAGGGAGGAGTCCCTCCAAGACTGGACACACCAGCACTCTAATCCTATAACCGGGTCACCTGTCACAAGCCTTGGCCAGGAAAATCCCCACAGCAATGAATCCCTTCAGGAACAAGGACACAGAACACTATCATTCCTCCAGTTCATGATGACAACACATAGGCCACCCCAAGCTGACACTTCAAATTGGTTCTCCAAGCTGACACTCTGAAACTGCCATCTGTCTGGACTCTCTTGACAACTTTGTGGAACTGATTCATTAAAACCCTTATCTGACCACCTATGGTGACTCTCCAACTGTGTGCACTCATATCTCTCTCTCTCTCTCTCTCCTCTCTCTCTCTCTCTCTCTCTCTCTCTCTCTCTCTCTCTCTCTCTCTCCTGTACTTTTAGCACAGCATCCTGTACTCCTGCAGCCATCTTAACCCTTTCTTAGTCTTTCTGTGACCTCACATATCTTTGTGTGAAGTATGATGTGTGACTTGAATGTTATCAATGTTAGAAATTAAGATTGGAATTAAACAGAAAAACTCCTGATTGCCCCACTTATGACCATCAGGTGACCTGTGAGTACTCCATGAATTGCAACCACCAAAAGTGGTGTAGTTTGGGGATTTATTGTTATTCAAAAAATTCTGACGTTGTGGAAAGACACCAACATATTTTGTCTATGTTGATGGCATAGCTCCCTCATGACAATGTGAAATCTGCTCAGTGTTGACAGTGAATTTAAAACACACAAAAGAAGCCACTGAATTTCTGACCTCCAGGTGTGTGGCCAAGAAAGGACAGAAGAGAAGGACACCTTCATTTCTCCTCCTTTCCTCCCCTCAGCAGAAATTCTGACTCAAAGGGCAAGATCAGGTGGGGGTCGTCCTATTCTTGGAGCAGGGAGAAGCCTTGAGGAGAAAGACCCAGCAAGAAGAAGGAAGGACCAGGCCTGACCAAGGGCAGCCTGGGGAAGGAGGACATGAAAAGTCCCCTGGGGGAAGCCTAGGGATTTGGGAGGTGGGGTTCCAGTCCTGCCTCAGGGGAGGCCTTGGGTGTAAGGAGCCACATTTTGGAAACTTTCCAGTAAAATGGTTAATGCAAAAGACCACTGTCATGAACATAAAGAGGCTTGTTCTCTAGGAGAAAGAGGCTGTGGATAAGACGCTGTGTCTTATCCACAAATACAGCAATCATTTTCCCAAAATTCAATCTTTTCCAGTGACATTTTTCTCACCCGCTCCACCCAGAAACAGCTTCCTATTCCCACCTCCTGTAGACAAAAACCCAGCCGTGCCTACAAAATTCAGGTGTGAATTTGTCCTTGCTGGGAGGAGGACAACTGGGAAGAGGGCTGGAGTAGGAGTCCACGTCACGTCTTGTCAAATGAGGTGGTCTCTCGGCATCTTTCTCGGCTTCGTCAGTCTCTAGTGACCTGCTCCCTTGACCTGGCCACGGGCATCGCACGTCTGCAGATGGATGCTACCTGGTGCTTCCGAGGAGCTGCTTCCCTGTCTCCACTTCGACTTGTTGACTGGAGCCCTCCCCCAAGCAGTCCAGAAAAGCTTATTTCGTCCCAGTCCCTCTTCTGATCACCATAAATACCAGATTAGTGAGATAAGAGCCACTGGAGATGCAGTCACACAGATTCAAGAAGCTTCCACTCCTGGCGAATTCTACCCAATATTAGTCTATACCCATTACGACCCTAGACCTCTCCTCCCTGCCCAGAGTTTTTTCAGAGTGCCTACTAAAATGCTTCCATAAAGACACCAGGCCCCGAGGGAAGAGGGCAGGCATGTGCATTGAGGGCACCAGAGTCCCCATCTGACATTGCCCCCACAGCACTGCTCTTGAAAGTCCACCATTATCCATTTGCTCCTTTGTTGAAGGGGAGTTAAAGACAGGGTTGTCGGGTTAGAAAATCTTGGCTCTGCTATTAGCAGCTGTGTCACTTAACCTCTCAGTCCCTGGGGAGATGGTGACAGAAGTATAGAGTTGTCTTGAGAATAAGATACAGCGACACCTACAAAGCCCAGGCAGAGAGGCCACAGCAAAGGCTCAGTCGTGTTACTTACACTATAATAATCCCTATTCCTCAGACTCCTCTTAAGCCAATAATTCTCAGCTCCCTGGTGATGCAGCGTGGTGCACACGTAAATGCTGAGAAAGCAGTCAGGGCTGAGAGCCGCCATTGTAGCCTTCCCCTCTTCAGACCCGCACTCGGGACACAAAAGTCCCCAAGGCAATATCAACGTGTTGACTAATCCCATGACTTTCATTCCTTACTGCAGAGACCTGCAGCGTAAAAACCTGCAGTACTGAGGTGAGGAAGATTCACTTGAAAGGAGGAAAGAAAAAAAGGGATGGGAGACAGCACAGAGAAAAGACACTTGAATACACCAAAAGGTCTGCCAGATAGTACTACAGTGACCCAGGATGTCACCCTTGGGGAAACTGAGTGAAAGGAATTTATCTATGGCTTTTCTTGCAACTGTATGTGAATCTAAAATAATCTCAAAATAAGAAGTTTTTCAAAAGAAGTCAGCCAGAATCCCAAGTGTTTATGATTCTATTAAAAAAAAATAATCTGTATGCCCTCAAAAGGCTGGTTCTCCTGCCACACCCACTCTGCCCAGGGATTCCTGAGAGTAGGGGCCATTTCTTTTCGTCTCTGTCTCCCCAGCCTAGTACTATGCCTGGCATACCACAGACTCATAAGAAATGTTAATTTATGCAGAAAAGGATCAATCCTCTTTCCCAAATCCCTTGCCCCTAAAGACAAGTCAAGAGTTCCCCTTCACCTTTGGCTACAGCACAAACGTATAGGGGTTTGTTACATTTCATTTTTTCTGTCTTTGGAAACCTCGACTAGAAGAGACATGTGTGCGTTGCTGTCAGTGGCAGACGCCAAGCCAGGAAAGGTTAACAGGAATGCAAACTAGCCACCATTAGCATCCGGAGGTTAATGGTACCAGGGCTGCGGCTGGACCATCTTCAGATTTCTGGAAATGTGGGACAAAGGTTAGCCTCTCTTCTGAGCTTGTATTCCCTCTCGGCTCTTCCGCCTGCCTTGGGTTTGGCAGCCAAAATACCCACTCTAATTTCATTCCCTGCTCTTGGCCGTGTGCTTTGTGAATTGCTTCTCTTGACACAAGATAAAGTGAATGAGCAGAAGAATTGGCCCCCTGCAGAAACCAAAGGCAAGGCCAAGTCTGTTTGCTAAGAAAACACTCCCTGCTCACAACCACAGCTTGACAGGTAGCTGCCGCTTTGGCCTCTTCGCAGTGCCTCATAATAACCCTTAAGCATCTGGGCCCCACCAGCCCCTGAGCTAAATGTGCTCACAGATGCCAGTCATCTTCTTTGTGGGGGTGGGAGTGGGAGGAATCACAGCAGACCAAGAAACAGTTAATACCCAGACAAGCCAAGACAAACACATCTTGGTCAGAGGCTCCAGGTTGGATGTCCCTTCTTCCTGTGGGCCTGCCCTGAGGGTCTTCTTTCTTCACCTCTGTGTACACCTTTCCAAGCCAAATAACTCAATTGACAATCCATAGCTATGATGGGGGAATGAAGATTCACCCCACAAAGGCACAACATCTTCTGTAACCCCTGTTCCCCCTCCCAATCTGTATTTAGGTTCTTGGGATCTATTTGCTTTTTCTACCCATGTCTAGTACCATCCAGCCAGTGTGCAGACAATGCCCATCATCTCCATGGCAGGCTCCCAGGTGGGCAGCTCCTGCAGACTGTGTGACCTCCACAAAAGCAAAGACCATTTCACCCTATCATTTCAGACCTGTATCAAGGAAGCAGGGCTGAAACAGTTCCTCCATCATGTGGTAGTAAGACTGCAAAAATAGATGTTCAAGTGGAGTTCCACCAATTGGGGCAGATTGAAAAGGGTCCATGTTTGACTGACATCTGTTCATAGGTGACTGCCCTGATTGACGTCTGTTCATAGAGGACTGCTCTGTCTCTGGTGAGGGTACATCTTGCCAGGATTCAGAACAAATGAAAGAAGAAAGGCCAGGTTTTGATAAGGGGTTCTCAATGAGTCTCCATAAGAGAAAATTGAGAGGAAGTGAGTGATGTTTGGGATGGGTTTTCTCTCATTCCCTTCTCTACATTCTCTCAAGGAATCTGACCGCCAGTGGGAGAAGCATGTAAAAGCCTCTGTCCCTACAGAAACCAAGTTATTTTCTGTTGAATCCAGCTGGGAGCTTGGGGGACCACTGGGTCTATCAAGGAGGAATCCCTGGACTCAGTGTGTTGTCCCCACTTACAAAATATTTAACTGAGAGTCTTTGGTTAGTTCACCTTGTTTTGAAAGCTGTAGTAGTTGAGATGGGGATGTTCATCCTGAGCCTGAGTCAGTCACTTTTAACTGCCTCTTTTTGTTTCTTTCTGTTAAATACCCTTACCTGCTACCATGTCCAAAACAGACCTGTGAGATCCAGAGGCTGTCAGAGGGACAGATGGCGTCCTGCTCCTTCTTGCTTTGGGTCTCAAAATAAAAGGCATGACTTCCTCAAAAGGGCCATGTTCTCTTTTCTGGGTTCAAGTAGCTGAGATCAGCAAGGTTGGGAGGAAAACTCAGGGACCCGGAAACTACACCTTTATTGCTGGTAGTCATCGCAGCTACTACTTGTAAACCAGTTTCCTCCTGTGAGGATCTTTAGAGCATCCTGGGGGTGGGTAAGACCATAACCCATAGTTTACAAAGAGAAGTAAATATGCCCAAGGTCTCCCAAGGTCTCTACCAAGTGGCAAACTGGTAGGATTCACGTCCAGGTCTTCTGATATACACATGCTCTGCCCTCCCACCACCATGCAGCCCCTTCCACTGACTTCAGACCTTTTGGCAATGTCAAACAGAAGAATCTTGACACCTTCCAAATCAAAAAGTTAAAAAAGAAACCATATAACAACCTTACACCCTTTCAGATTTCCTAAGCCTGAAAACCCCAATACAGTATTGAGATGTCAGGTATTATTACAGATTTATCAAGACTCTTCCTCCTGGCTTCTACATGCCAGGCATGGGGCTAGATACAGGTATGTAACTTGACAAGTGTTACACATAAAACCTTCCTGCTGTTAACAAATAAAACTGCTTCCTTTGCTCTCCCAATAACAAAATTAGGGAGAAGCAAAGAGAACCTTCACTGTCCATTATGCAAAACCACATCAAGCAGTTTTGGCAAATGCCCAGCTAGAGACTGAATCTGATAGGGCTGACACCCTCCTCTCTCCCCATGGTCTCAACCTGCTTTCCTTCCTTCCCATTTCCACTGCCTGTACCCCTGTCTTCAACTCCATTCCACTTCACCCTCATCATCAGGGGCGGCAGATGCAGTGACTGTGCCTAAGCTCCTCAGTCCTTCCACCCAAGTGGTCTTTTTCTTTTTTTTCTTCCTTTATTTGCACAGAAAATATAAATAGACATCAACCACAGCCAACAAGGCAATCAGGGATCTTAATAGAAAAGCAGATTATCTAAATGAATGGAATGTCAGAGACCATACTCTGAGTGAGTGTGTTCTCCAGTGGGAAATGCAATCAGGTGAGTGCCTGGAGGATGCTCAGGTCTGCAGGTGCCTGGGAAAGGCAGAAGAGCCCACAAACGGGACTTTTCCTAGTGGACCCCAGTATGATAGACTGAGTTCAGGTATGTTGAGGGCACAGGAATTCAGTCTAAGGTCTCTGCTGATATTTCAAGTTTGTTTCACCACCTGAGATAAGGGCTCCTCCACAGATAGATAAGAGTGATTTGGGACCTCCCCAGTCTTGCCTCCAAAAATAGAACAATCACTGGGGATGAGATGGACCTACAGGTCTCTGGAACACTGTTTCACTTACTCTTTTGCCATGACCCTGGCAATGCCAGTATTGCAGGCTCGACCCTTCCCATAAACAGTGTTCAGAGAACTCAATAAAAAGAAGACCTGAAAGCAAACTTGAGGGGCCAGCAGGGGCTGGGGGTGGTATTTAAAGATGAAATACAGAGAGGCTGCCGGGAAGGACATTGGTTCATTAGTGATGCGAGCACAGGGGCACTCATCTGTGACTTTCAGGACATGTGCCGGTGCCCTCTTGTTGTCCTGCCTGGGGATATGAGCTTGGGAGGACATGCTCCTTTCTCTGTTCCCAAAGATGAAAATCACTTGAGGAAGGATTCTTTACAGTCTGGCTTATTAGACAAGATAAAGGGCTTCTAGACAAGATGACAATGAAAAGATATTTTGGAGAAATTAGAATAAAACCAAAGATAAGAGGGGATAATGTCAAAGAACATGACACAGTAGGTCAAGGGAAGGAGGAGAAATCCAATAACTTTGCAGCTCTGTTCCAGAGGCATCAATATTTTGGATCTTCTAAATAAAAATGGTGTTCTTGTGCTCCAGTTAGTCAAATTCTTGCACAAGTAGAAGGAAGCTCATTAGTGCCCCAGGGGGAACAGGTACAGCAGGGAGCTCCAATGCTCCCTGTGGAGAGGCACAGGGTGGCCGTTTGTACCTGACAAAGCAAGCAGAGTTGTGGTCTTTCTGGAATGTGTTTCCAAGATGAAATAACAGAGAGCCAATAATGAAAGGGAAAAGAACAGGCAGGGCTTTGATATTTGAGGAAAAAAAATATTTCTGTGAGATACACAAATGAGGGTGTAGAACCCCAGGGGGCACCTTTAGATGAGGACCAATGGAGGTGACAGGTGAGTGGCCAAAATGCTAGCTACCTTACAATGTACTGGACAAGACTGATTTTTTTCTTTCATTGTAATGAGATGAAAATTTCAGCACCCCCCCCAAAAAGAAACTTGGCCAAAAGTTTCTGATTTCCAAGTAACTGGAGGTGGGATTCTTAGATAATCTCTACAATTCTGGGCACAGGCCTGGTTCTTGCTCTGCTTGGTGCTGGAGGAAGCCAAGGAAAGCGAGTGAGGTGCTCTTGCCTCTTTTATTACCTCCTCTTGGGGCAGGAATGGTGAGCCCTTGATGTCAATTTTCTTCCTCATTCTGGACAGTGTGTGGTACATTTCTCTCAACAAAGAAAGGAAGCCAGCATGATTACTGAACAAAGAGAGCTTTAAAAGGAACCTTGCGGCCATTATGTGTTCTCACTCAACGTGGTTCTGCCCAGTTTTCCTTCCATTAAAGGGGGCACGAATCTTGGTTTAACCTACTTAAGAATAACAGACAATAGGCACCGTCTGTTAATTCCAGCTGCTTCTCATAAGAAAGGAAAGTCTGCTACACGGTGATGTCAGAAGGCCTCAGGATCATGAAAAGATTTCCCAGAGGGTCCCCTAAAATAGGCCATCTGACCAGAGTCGCTTTGGTTGAGGCAATCGGGTACAAAACCCTCCTCCAGCTTTCCCAGTATAAACGGCAAAATGTTCGCCGAATCCAGCTACAGCAGTGATATCAAGAATCCCACTATCTCCTGGAGGCCCAGCTCTATTACGGGGAGAACATCAAACAGATCCCTTCCTCGTCCTGCTGACAATTTTATCTCTCAAAAGGTAGAGAAAGCAATTAGGGAAACTGCTATTCATGACACAATTCTGACATCAAGGAAGAGCAGCTGGCACTGCGTAAGTGGCAGGAATCTCCTAAGTGACCATTTTATCTTGGAATAAAGTAATAGCTTGGGAAGGGACACTGCATACAGGAGGACGTGGTCATCATCCATAGCCATCAGCCACGAGCAGAAACTGGCGATGGAAGCGCCTGCCTTCCAAGGGCTGCCAGTCTACTGAGACAATAAATAACATCCCTTGTCAGAGACAAGGAAGGGTAGAAGGGGCAAGGTTGGAGAATAGAAGGAGGAAGAGTATCTTGTGGTTGGGATGAAATGGGAGAAAGGTCGCTACAGACTTGAGCTGACTTAGGAGTGGTGATGAATTAGAGTGAGTGGGGGTGTGTATGTGTGTGTGTGAGAGGGAGGAAGGTATGCATTTTTCACACCTGGGCAGTGGCACACCTTTCTGGACTGGGATGAACAGGTGGCAAAGGCTGAACCAAAAGCCTTTCACTTTCCCCCAGGAATCTGGACTGTCGGCTGGTCAGCTGCTCACTGAGTGCAGAAGCTCAGGAGCTCTGGGGCAGAAGGCAGTCCACGGTGGGATAGGACGCAGACAGACAGAGCAGAACAGAGGTGAGTCCTCAGGAAGCACAGGACCAAACCCAGCCCCTTTCTTGAACTGCTCCATCCTGGTCCTCACCCCACTGAGATCTGCTGCTATCTTTGCACTGGAAGCCAGGTTGCCTGAGCTCTGTGACTGCTCCCAAAGTCCAGGTCATGGTATGTGCCAGGCACTGAGCTGAGCACTTCCACAGATTCCTCTCAGTGAGCCCAGAGGAAGAGGCTGTGGGTTCTCCATAACCTGAATAAGCTCCTAGGATGGTGGTGGGGCCAGGACTCGAACCCAGATGCTCTGACTTAGAACTTGTCCCCTCAAACCCGTTGCTCCTTTTCCCTGAGCCTTGCAGAAGGCATGTGCTCTCCAACCAGAGTTAAGAGCAAAGGCTTTGCACTGGTTACTTCAGATAATAAAAACAGTGGAAGATACTTAGGCAAGGGTGGTATGTGCAAGGAGCAGTCTGTACTTGGGAGGAAGATCCAGGCAGTCAGGAGAATTTTTCAGGGTTATCTGAAGATGCATTGGGCTTAATTGGGAAAGAAGCGAAAACAGAATTGGGAGGAGAGCCAAGGCCGTTAGCCCAGAGGGACCAGATATGTCAGTCTGATGGGGGTGGGGGGAGTTTGAGGAAAGGTTGGATGAACAGCTAGGTCAGTGGTCAGGTAAGACCAGGCACTGGAGCAGAGGCAAGGTAAGGAAGGACCCACACAGGGAGGCCAGGGGTCTCACTTGCCCGCAGAGCCTGGTGGGAAGCAGCTCTTTGGCAGAACCGCACTGGAGATCCTGGCTTTAAAGACCTTGGGAGGCCAGAAGTCAGTCTGCAAAGGACCAAGGAGAGAGTGGAGGGGGGGAACAGATGACAGATGGCAGGAACATCAAGCCACATGCGTGTAAACTTGAAAGGAAGGGGAGAAGTGGGACAGTCGCTGGAGGGAATAAGACAATCAAAGGAGGTTGCTTTCTTTCCACCTTTCTTCTTTTCTTTCATTTTAAATATCTCTCTCTCTCTCTCTCTCTCTCTCTCTCTCTCTCTCTCTCTCTCTCTCTCTCTCTCTCTCTCTTTTTTTTTCTTCCTGAACAGGGAGGCTCTGCTTATCTATGCAGGCAGCAGGTAAGGAGCCAGCAAGCAAAACAGACGCTGCACCAAAGAATAAAGGATGGTGTAGCATCCCAGGCAGGCACCTGGACTTTTAAAAAAAATGCGTTGAGAACATTGTTGGCGAGAAAGAGGAGGCACCATGGCTACACAGCCCAACCAGTAAACCACCCATGCAAGAAAGAGCACAGCTATAAAAGGTAAAATCCCAGCAGAATAATCACAAACAATCCCAGAGAAGAAAAAGAGTGGGAGACATCTAAAGGAGGCCACACAGTCACCCAGACAGCTGTCCCCAGAGCCAGAGCATTAAAGAGACAGGTGCAAACATGGGGAGGAGGGGCCCAGCCACAGAGCACACAGCTCCACGAACCACAGGCTCCACGGCAGGGGCCTAGGGTGTCTGTCAGTGGAGCCCAGGGCTCAAAAAGTGCTAGACAGGGGCTGGGGCTGGAGCTTAGTGGTAGAGCGCTTGCCTAGCACAGGTGAGGCACTGGAGTCAATCCTCAGCATCACATAAAAATCAAGAAAGGTATTGTATCCATCTACAACTAGGAAAATACTTTTAAAATTTTTTAAAAAGTGCTAGACAATTTTTAAAAAGACTTTTTGAGCTACGTTTGAAAGAGAAACAAGCAAGAAAAGATGAATCCACTGCTCAGGGAAGATAATTTAATGTTCACAGATGGCAATAAGAAGGCAAAATTCCCATTTTGTTTGCCTTTCCTTAGGAAAATGATCTGGAGAGGGAGGAAGGTAAAGTAAACATCATAAAGAAATAAGTGAAGCGCAAAAGACTGAGAAGATAATAAGGAAACAGTTGGCTTCCTTAAATGAGTTCACCACTCAGGCCCCGACGAAGCCCAGCCCCAGCTTCGAAGGAAGGAGTGCTCACAGGTCCGTGTCTGGGGACGTTTCCGAAGAGATGCCAGCCGACTGAGGAGGATCAGCTGTTGTCCCGATCAGGTGGGCAGAGGAGGAGCTCAAACATCTTCTAAAGCTCGAAGCCAAAAGAGATGCTGTTGATTAACCAGCCTCCAGGACTCCTCAATTGTGCCAAGTTACCTCATTTCACGATTTTAAGAGGGAGAGGCAACTGGATTGCTGTTTGCTCACTGATGCCCCATCTCCTTCCAAAAAGGACTGAAGGTTGATTAGAGGGACACCCAAAATCCACCAGGATATTGCAAGTTACAAAAACATGAGAAAGAAAAAAGAGGAAACAGAGGAAAGGAGAGGTATAAAAACAGAGTGATAAATTAAGACCGATATTAAAATGTGCAGCATAGCGCTGTATCCACTTTTTAAAGTGGATTCTATTCATTTGCTAAAGATGGACCACTGATTTGGCTCTAAGTACTCAATCAAGCAGCAACAAAAGAGAAACCTGATCAATTATCTATTCTACACCATCTACAAAATTTAGAAAAGGAGGTAGGAAGTAAAGCAGCAGCTAAGGGAGGAATTACAGAAGGAAGGAGGAAAGACAGAAACAAGAAGCAAAATTATTCCCAAGACCGAACCCACAAGAAGTTTCTCTGGGGGATCCTCAGAAAGGGTTGGTATATAACTGTAGTAAACAAACACTTCAAGGACTCTCTAATAGCCAGCTGTAACACATAACCTCCATGAATCCACCTAACTCTATGATTATTTGTAATTAAAATTTGAGTAAATTTCATTAAAAATCCTGGTATTCTCAGCCTCCAATGTTGGCCTGATTACTGAGAGCAACATGCAGCACAGATCAATTATAGGACAAAGCAAGTACCAACACAATACACTCTAGAGGACTCTCCAGCTTCTCTCTTTTTTTAATATTTATTTTTAGTTGTAGTTGGACACAATACCTTTATTTTATTTATTAATTTTTATGTGGTGCTAAGGATCAAGCCCAGGGCCTTGCACATGCTAGGTAAGCACTCTATCACTGAGCCACAACCCCAGCCCCTCTCCAGCTTCTCTTGAGCTGTAGCTCAGGGTCACACATCTTGTGTGTTTTTCTGTCTGGGGCACTGCTCTGGGAAGACTCAGGGGCCTCTCACCCTTGGGGACTTGGAGTAAGGATGTTCCCTCTTGGCTGGGCAGGTGATTTGGACAGTCAGCAATTCATGGTGGGAAGGGTCCTGGGAAGCCAGCCTCCCTGCCTTCCAGCAATACTAAGGCCAGGCCTCTTCTACCACTCAACAGTTCTCTCCAGAGGGCTCTGCCAAGTCATCATATTAAGCAGAGAGGTTTCGTGTCAGGAGCTGCCCTGGATGCAGACACCTTTAAGTCCTGATATACCAGGTTCTGAACAATTAGACTTAGCAGGGTAGTGCCAGGTCGCAGTAACTTGGGCGTTACCCCAGCTCAGATAACAAGTCTTGGCTCCAGGTGTAGGTGACACCCACTGGGGCTGAGTTACACTCACCTGTTCCTCTGTAATTCTACCCCTTTGCCCTTTTTGGGATAGAATATTCCAAGGAAATTCCCCCTTGTGTGTCCCCTATATAAGAATAAAGAATTCAGTGGCTCCATCTGTTTCCATGGACCCTTAAGGTCTCAGAGCCATCCCTGGATAATTAAAAAGGTACTTCTGTGTGTTTGTGTGGTTTCTTTGTCGTTTTCTTAAGTTATTGGAATAGTCAGATTTTGTGAACCCAGCATTAGGTCACCAGCTAGGAGAGATGGTGATAAGCGAAACAATCACAGGTGTTTCGATTGTTGGGATCAGGGCATAAAATACCAGGAAAACGCTAGACTAGGAAGAAAAGTTGGGTCCCGTTTCTATATTTACATTGATGTGAATCAGTCTAAGCATTGAACTTTTTGGGGGGCCACCCTCTGTGAAACAAGCAAAAGCATCATATACTTATATGACTATTAAGCATCCCTTCTAAGCTAATATTCAATAGTTTAGGACTACAAAGTGAAAAAATGTGCTTAAATATGTTCCATAATCATCAAAGACAATATAGACATTGCTGCTTATCTTTTAAATGTCTTATATAAACCATTTGATTTACAAAAATCCAATTTGCTATGCATTCTTCAGAAAACTGGTGATACACAAATAAACAATGCAGTTTTAAAAAGATGGGGCAGGGAGAAGATGCTGCATAGGTACTGTTCTAACCTGGCAGACTTGAACTTTCATTTCACAGCCAGTCCCCCCCAAAACTGTGAGCCTTAGAATCCTTATCTCCAATGTGATCCATCTTTCTTGACTGACCTTGACCTTTGCCCTCTGAACTATTCCCAACCAGCCTGGCACCCAACAAAATCCCTGCATACAGCCATGTTGCCCCTGGAATCACAAAGTCCCAACCACCCTGATAGCCTTGAGATAATACTGGCCAGCCCAGGCCTTACGGCCAATGGTCTGACTCACCCTTCATATTGGATGGGAACAGAGAGTAGTATTTAGTGATCATTTCCTTATCTAACAAGCCTCCCTGACCTCATACTGTACCTTGTATTATTCTGTCCTAGGACACTTTGGAACAAGACCATGGCATTCTATGATAAATACAGCTTTCATGCTCAATTCTTGCTAAAAACAATAGGATCAGAAAGATCAAGAAAAGGGCAGCTAAAATCAAAAAAGTCTTGGAAAGGGCTGTGGGGGAACAGCATAGACCAAATTCCAGAATACCAGACTGAGGCATTAACCCTCAAATCTTAAAACAGACAAATTGAGGGCAGTTAGAAAGAAACAATAACAACAACAACAAAACTCATGACTCTGAGAGATGGTAAAACTGAAATGAAAATTTAAGGGAGGTTTAGGTAAAGCCATGAAGAATCTATGTAAAAACATTAAGAGGAGATCAAACATCTCCAAGTATGGAGACAAGTTCAAATCCATATTGCTCAGCTCACCACCAACAGCTGAGCTCTCCTAACTGTTGCAGCTTACAAGAGTCACTATTTCTTTAAGACTTTGTGTTGCTCCTGTGTTGCGAGAATCATCTGTGCAAAAGTGTGCAGCTCAGTGCCTAGTACACCAAAACTCATAAAAAGCGGCAGCAGTAGCCGTAATTATTATGTAATTCGACTGAATGAAGTTGGATCCCACTCGAGGTAACAGTTCTTCTGCTGAGTCATTGTTGTCTCCAACACATCCACAATTGCCATTTTTCAATAATCAGATTCTGCTGTCAGGTCCTTCTTGGCTCAATACTTCGGATGGTTCTTGGGCATTCCAGATAAAGCCCTTTGACAATTAGGAAGATGATCCAGACATAGAAATTTTGCAATGTCAAGATCATTCTGGTCCCAGAGAAAATGTTTTTGGGAAGAATAAAAACACGTCAGACATTTATCTTTTGACATGAGACATAATAAAAGTGAAAGATAAAAAATTAAAAGGTGACTAATAAGAAAAAAAGGTTTCTAGACAAATGGATGGAAAATTAATAGCAGCACAGTATCCATGCTGGGGAAATGGCCCTCCTCACTGCAAGAGACAATGTAGGAAATATTTAAGGAGAGGGAAAACATGGCTGAGGTCCCTCTTTCTCTACCTCAGGCCAGGAAAGCAACTCCCAAACAGTGGACACCTGTGCCCTGAAACTTGCCTTCTGTTTCCCCGGTTTGGGAGACTGGTATGATCACCTTTAGTCCCACTGGTCATAAGGCACATTAGCTGGGTTCCCGGGCCAGGTACAAAGGCAAGCACAGAAAGAAAAAGCTGTTGAATTTTACAGCCAAAGAGCTTTTGTATGGTATTTCGAACCAACCTCCACCATTTGCTGATAAATAAGCAGAGGGTCACTATATTTAATTTGAATTTAAGCCTGGCTCTTCTGACATGGTCAGGTCTGCCTGAGTCCAGGGGTCATGACAGCTCTGAACCGGCCTCCAAGCTCCTCAGTGCCAAAATGGAGATAATAACAGTTCCTCCTTCATAAGCTGTAGGAACCATTGGATGAGATTGTTCACAAACTGTACTTAGCACAATGTCCAGCACCACCTAAGCACACACGATATGTTAACCTATTATTCGAGTTCTTCATGGTCATTTCCTTTCCTCCTTTCTCATCTCCATTCAATTCAGGAAGAAGAATGTACAATGAGAAAACATTTAGACTATCTGCTGTCTGCTGTTCCTGCATTTTTAGGCATTCCTTGACTTAAAAGGCTATGCCTTGATTACAGTCCTACATGGGTTTGAATTTACATTCACAAGTATGTTTGAATTTCACTAGCATCCTTCTCCAGGGACTCATGCTAAGTCAATACCTCTTATCTGATAAGGCTTAAATTGGTGTTGTAAACTACCACTTGGACTCAGGTAACAGAATTGCTAATGGGATGATAATTAATGAATTTTCCAATTATTTTCCTCTATTCCAGATTTATCTTACTCTGCATCTTCAGAGTTGTCTTTCACCCTCAAGAATATGGCGCGGAAATAATGGGCAAAGAGCATAAACAGGGAAAGCCCCATTGACTACAGGCAGGTGATTTAATTCCACAATCTATTCTTCCTGGTTGAGTAATCCTAGCTTCCTCCCTTCATCTTCTGTTCAGCCACAGCGATGTACTTCTCCCAACCCCAATAGATGTTTGAAAACTGTCCTTCAGGGCAAGCTTATAGAGGCCTCGTAACTGGTAAACCCATGGCTAATTTTCAAGACTTACAACCATTTCCTTCTTTAAATTTTCTCCTCCCTTGGTGCCTGGTCCTTTCTCTTATTCCTCTGACCATGCCTTCTAGATCTACAGTGTCTCATTTTCTTGTACCTCTAAAGCATCTCATCTTTGGTGACCCAACTTCATCCAATCCTCTGTCACTGCTCACCTAGACTGCTGCCATCTTTGTCGAACAGATTTCCTCGTTAACCCTACACATCTTCCAATACCATCCCCATTCCACTGGCAAAATGGTCATTTGCCAAAGCAAATCCAATCATTATTTCTTGTTCACCTACAGAATAACATCCAGTTGATTCCATGTATCCAAAAATCTGCTCTTGATTTAGCCCCACCAGGCTCCCCCGTGGCATTTCCTAAGGCTCCCCCACATTTTTCTCCTGTTCCACCAGCTCTCCACAATGCCATGTCTTTCCCCTGAGCACATGGAGTTCCTTCTTCCAGAGGCACCTTTCCCCCTCTTCTCCACTGGCAAACTCAGACTGGGGGAAGGCTCAGCTCCAAAGTGATTACCCAGCATGGCCACCAGGAACCACACTTGACCCTGCTGTGCTTGTTCTCCCACCTTTACATTAGGCTTGCAGGCCAGGGACCATGTGGGACCCACTGTGTACCCAGCGTCAAGCCCTGAAGTCCTCGGTCCCTCACAGGCAGATGGTGCGTGTAAGCTGCTCAGTACCCAGCCAGAGCCATGATAAATGACTGTGAGGACAGACAAGTATCCCTCCACAGAGGTATTTTTAAACCCCAAAGAAGAAAAGATGACAGAAGCCCTGTGTCTGCTCACGTGAGTGGCGCTCGGCAGGGCCTGCAGGAGGAAGAAAAGCCTTGTGGGCCTAACTGATGGCACCAGAAGAACAAGCCTGTCCCTGAGGCGCTATTTAAATTCCACTCAGTGATTTTCTTTCTAATTCATTTTTATTCCAGGTGCAGCCCTGCAGCTATTTTAAAACTGAGACTTAAAATAAAGTAATACTAATAGCTGGAGTTATCACAGGCTCCCGCAGTAACAGGGCGCCTTGAATCCCCCCAAAAAAGCCCTTTACAGAGTTTTCACAAACCCCAGTATCCCTTCCCCAGGAGAGGGTAGAGAGCGAACAAAAGCAGGCTCCTCATCAAAGGATTGTGCTTCCCTCTGCAAAAGCATTCACTCCGAGACACTGGGAGAGAGCTCTCTCGGTACCTTTAACCATTCCTTGTCAGAATGAAGGGAAGATGAGAATGCTGGGAGGAACACAGAAAAACACCAAGCAAGACACGCATCCTCCCGGATTGGCCAACAAACCACCTGTGACAGGCACCTGAGGCCCGGGCACAGAGCACAAATGCCAATTCCAGGCCCCACCTGGTCCTGAGGAGTCCAGACCTCTGCTGGGAGGAAGAAGTGTCTTTTCTGGAAAGAGTGTCTTCTGGAGAGCGAGTCCCTGCTCAGGGACAACTGCCTCAGGGAATGGAGTTGGGTGCCGGGTGCCCAGAGACACAGCCCTGCCCCTGGCCTGCTTGTGTCAGCAAGAACCAGGCTTGTTTCTTTCAACTCAATAATGAAAAACACCATGCTTTCATTACTGGCCTCAGCCAGCAGGAAGTCCACCAGATCAATGCTGCCTGCACAGGAACTTCTCCAAACATGAAATACCAGACCCTTCCCCTTCTCCCAACATGGGGGATTCCTTTCTCCTTATCTCTGACCCAAATGCACAGCACAAAGGAGAGAGGACAGTTGGCCTGCCCTCCTCAGCAGGCAGCATCATAGTGGAAGGAAAGGCACTGGACTCCAGCCAGCACCGAGCGTTCTGCTCCAGGATAAGCGCAGGACAGTGGTGGGCAAGGCCCCAGACACCCTCCACCTTCCTCTCCCATGCTGTGGAAAGGGAGCTCGTGACTTGACTGAGTTTACCCAAAATTGGTTTCTGTCACTTGCAACCAAGAAAACCCTATGTATCACGCAAGGTTACCCAAGTTAAACGGGAATCCATCTGAGTGTTGACTTCCAGGATCTCAGAAGCGAATCAAATGAGAACAAAGCCATGGCGGTGTAACGCAATGGGAATCCTTCAGTGGCTGAAAGACGGCCACCCAAGAAGAGGTGACCCTGCTATTTGCTCACAGCCAGCTTCCCCAGCCCCAGGGACTATTGGTAAGTTGGTCACTGTTGTGAGACTCAGGCTGGGGGCCTCCCTAGCAGCACCCTGCTGAGGCCTGCCCACTGCAGAGGCCCAGAGCAGCCTCTCTTCCGAGTCAGAGTGCACATCTCTGTCTCAACCTTTTTTCTTTTTAATATTTATTTTTTAGTTGTAGTTGGACACATACCTTTATTTTACTTATTTTTGTAATGTGGTGCTGAGGATTAAACCCAGGGCCTCGGCAGGTGCTAGGCAAGCGCTCTACCGCTGAGGCACAACCCCAGCCCCACTGCCTCAATCTCTTTAAGGGAACATGTCCTGTTGCCCGGGATGGGAGTGGCCATCTCTCCCCTCTATGAATTTCCACAGCAGTTGTTCTTTCTACCACTCATTTGGCTCTGATTTAAAATCTATGACAGCCTTCAAGTCAGAAAGAGAACCAATCACACTATTTCCCAATTTTTAAAATTTCCCAGGCCTATAGAATCCCATGAAAGACTGCCAATACAGTCTCCCAATAAGTAACATGGTTTTAAAAATACAACTCAACTCATTAATGCCATCCCATCAAAGGACATTCTCATACCAAAAAAAATAAAAATCACTTGAAAGATGATCTCAGAATAAATGAATTAAAGTTGTCTCTCTTGCTGCCTCCTGCTTTCCTCCTCCTCCTATTTTATTTTCTCATTTTGGTTTGGACCAGAGGAGAAGTCCTCTCAGACCGGCCCCAGCCTGCCTGATCAGCAATTCTGAGCTACTCACCGTGGCCATTCTCTGGCCCCACCATGGTAAGGGTCCACTGCTGTGTGGCCTCACTCTGCTCATTAGCAACAAAATCTTGCCTTGGTAAGAAGTTTTAAGGTTACAAAGCACTCATACATGCTTTTCCCTCATTTAATTTTGTTCCCTTCCCATTACAAGACTATTGTACAGATGGGGAAGCTAAAGCCCTTGACTGCTCTGTCACAAAGTTCTCCTTATTTGGGGGCCAGGTCTGCCTTGCTTTAGTGTCCACTTTTCAGCCCCTATTTTACCCTTTGGAACTTTCCTGCTGCATGGTTGTTTTTGAATTTTGCCCTTACGTGCTGTTTTCCAGACTCACTAGGCTCCTCCTGGAGTTTCTTCAAGGACGGTAAGCTTCTGTCTAAACCCTAACACATTCCACAGCACGGGTTACAGTGGAGACACTCAGGAAAGGTTTGTAAAAGAGCAGGCAATGAACCCTTCCTCATCCTACATGATTTCGGAAACCCTGCACTTCCCTGGCCACGCCCCTCAAGAGGCATTTCAAGCTTTATGCTTCTTATGGTGCCCTGCCCAGAACTGTGCCAGGGGCCAGATGGGCTCAGCTGTGTGGCATGCCAGGGCTCCTGGGCCCTCCTATCCTGAGTACCAGCCTTTATTCTGAAGCTTGAGATAGTTTGTACTTGCTTTTCTGGAAATCAGTTCACACTCCAGCTCCTAGGAAAAAGTAGTTAACTGAAGTTCTTGGATGTTCCCAAGTCTGGATCTGTTAATTTTAAATCCAAGATCAGGTCTTTCACATTTACCCCTATTGTGTTTCTCATTGTTATTTTGCAAACTCAGTGTCTTCCCTTCTCATCTTACTCTCCCATCTTCCTATCTCAGCTCTCCAACTAGATTATAAGGTTCTTGAGGTAGCATCTTATATACTTTTACAGTAGGAATAAGCATAAATGTTCAGCATGGTGACAGACAATAGATATTTGTTGGTTCATCGAGTTCTACTTTTATCCTAGTATCCTTCTGTTCAGGATGTTCAACTTGTGAAGACTCACACCTGTGTCCCAGGAGCTAGACCTGAACCCGTGTGTCACCTGCCCTTTCTACCCACGTACTGCAGCTGGGACTCCTGCTTGTCTCCATAGGACTCAGATGCCCTAGGGTGGTGGCCGCCTCCACCCACCTATGCCCTGCCCTCCCCGTGTGACCGTCCCTTCCTCAAACCCACCTCACTGAGCCTGACCACAGCACCGCCCCATGTTCTCTCAGCCTCTCCAGCACAATTCATGTGCAAGAAACAGCACAGGTAAACATTTAGTTAATCAAAACAGAGGACAAATCACTTTCTTTAAAATGGAATTCTCTCTGTACAAGAGGATTTGCCATGGAATTTATTTTTATGAAAGACCCCTTTAGTGTATTTGAAATATGACTTGATGTGCTCATATGTGGTTAACATGTAGCTGTCCATGAACACATCCATTGTAGAGGAAGAAGTCTCTGGACCATCACAAATAATTGTTCCCTGCAACAATACTGTTTCACACACCAGCCGATGGCCTTGAGGAACATGCTGTCATTGATTGAGTATAATGAACTCTGTAAAACAAATAACTATGGATGTAAGTAAGTAGTGCTTTCCCTGGACTCAAAATATGGCATTTTTCCCCCATGAACCTCACAGGGAATTAAAGAAACCATAGAGTCTTATATCTAGAAGGGACCTTGAGTATGCACATGAAAGGCAAGGAGAGCAGAACTAAGAATTGGGGTTTACAACTACAGGCGCTCTTGGACTCATGATGGGGTATGTCCCCACAAATCCATCATAAGTTGAAAATGCACTTAACATGCCTAACCTACCAAACACCGTAGCACAGCATGGTCTAACTCAAACATGCTGAGAACACTTACATCAGCCTACAGATGGGGAAAATCACTTAATACAAAGCCTATTTTATAATAAAGTGTTGATTAGCTTGTGTAACATATTGAATACTGTGCCGAAAGTTAAAAAGAATGGTTGTATGGTGTTGCACCATCGTGAAGTCAAACAATCATGCTGAACCATTGTAAGATGGCACCCATCTGCATCACTAACAATTCTTCAATGAAGAACTGAGCCTGTGAGCGCCTGTGAGCGCCCCTAGTGGAAGCTGAAGTTGGTACTCACATCCTTCCCCTACAGAGTTCAAAGATTCTTACCAATTAGTATTTCATAGGAGAGGCTGGAAATCAGTCCCCCTTCATCTAAAGCTTCCATAGACAAGTGGGGTGTTTCATGGCAAACTACTCAATTTTTCAACATTCCATTACAACAAAGTAATCTGGAGGCCTTGTGGCATGTGTCATAAAAACTTTAGTCACGTGTACCTTTATTTATTCCAATATTGCTTTGAACTTGCCTTCTCTTGGGAGAGGCACCGTACTTGGCTAGAAGCTTCTTGGGACCCTTCACAGTTCCTAGGACAGACCAGGCACAGGAATTTTGGCAGACCTACTTGCTTGCTTATAACTGGAGCTAATGAGGGAACGAAAACATAATTATAATTACTGCTCAACATACTGAAATAGTATCAGTTTAGATGGCTAATAATCCCTGTTCTGTTATTTCTAGAATGCTGCTTTGTTTGGGTTTTTAATTATGTCTTAAGTCAGTCTTTCATTTGCCTTAATGTATTTTCAAAAATGCCTCTATTTCTCACTCACTTATTATGTCCCAAGGATCCCAAGAGTTTGAAAATGTTTCTGTAGTGTTTTTTTCTAATTTAATTGACAATAAAGACTGTATATATTCAAGGTGCACAATGTGATGGCTTGGCAATGTGTACATTGTGTAGTGATTATCACAACCAAACTAACTTACACGCCCACTACCACCCCTCTGTACATCAGTGCACCAGAGTTTGTTCACTTTCTAATGAAAGTATGTACCCTTTGATCAGCATCTCCCCACTTCTCGGGCTCCCCAGCCTCTGGTGACCGCCATTCTACTCTCCACTTGTATGAGTTTGTCATCTTTTTTGATTCCACATATAAGTGCCTTTCTGTGTCTGGCTTATTTCACTTTGCCTAATGCCATCCAGGTTCATCCATGCTGTCATGAATGGCAGAATTTTCTTTTTTTATGGCTGAATAATAGTCTACATTTTCATTATCCGTTCATTTGTTCTCAGACACATAGGTTGTCTCCACTGCGTATTTGCTATTGTAAATAATGCTGCAGTGAAGATGGGCATAAGGATATCTCTCTGAGATACTGACTTTATTTCCTTTGGATACAGAAGTAGGATTACTAGGTCATATAACACTCCTAATTTTAATTTTTCAAGGACTCTCCATGCTCTTTTCCAATATGGCTGAAATACAAGATGCTGTTACTTTATCTGAAAATCATTTTTAAAGATGCATATGCTGCCCAGGGTAGGTGGCAAGGGGAGCCTGCTGGCTGCTGGACAGAAGGGAGATCTCAGAATCTATGGGTTTGAATCAGAAAATATATTATACCTTCTTATATAATCCCCAGCACCAGGCTCTCAGGACCTCTGGTGGAACAACCCAAAAGTAGGCTTCAAAATGGGGATTGGGGTTTTTTTTCTTGTTAAATAGTATAGTTGAGGGGCTGCGGTTGTGGCTCAGTGGCAGAGTGCTTGCCTCACGTGTGTGAAGTACTGGGTTTGATTCTCAGTACCGCATATAAATAAATGAATAAAATAAAGGTCTATCAACAACTAAAAAATATTTTTTAAAAAACAGTACAGTTGAGACTGGGTGTTATTTGTAGTTTTGACTTGAGCAGACTTAACCATTTTTCTTATTTCCAATGGATCATTTCATAGAATTAGCCACATATTATTCCTTCTTTGTTTTAGAGCCAAATTACTTATTAAATAAAGAGGGATTGGAAAAGTGAGTTATGTTAGCAAAACTCTCAAATTGCTTCACACAACATCAATCCAGTGAGAAGGATTCCTGCCTTCATAGGTAATGGCCCAAACTTAAAGTAACATAATCAGAAACCAAGATTTGTTGGACGTATACCACAGGAGAATGTATAGTCATCACTGTGGGAGATGCAAAAATTGAAATTGGCCTCTGAAAACATGCCCCCCAACTGGAAACAGAGACGTGGAAATGAACTACAACATCGGGCTGTGAATGGCAAGTAGTCGGAGCTACGTGCTCTACAGAGTCCATAGAAGAGCTGACTTCTGTCTGAGGTCTTGATGGAAGGGGTGGGATTTGAGCTGAGCCGTGAAGTGCAGAGAGAAGGTAGCCACATCAAGCAAGGGACAACATGTACAAGAACATGACGGTGAGGCAGCACAGGGCAGTCTGCATGATGGGAGAGCAAATTTAAACCCTGACACCTAGGTTCTGTGTGACCTTGGGTTTCTTGACCTTCTCTTCTCCCTATAAAAGTGAGACTCTAGAGGAACCTCGCTCACAGAATCCTGAAGCATCAGGGAGATAATGCAAATGCAGTACCTGGTTTCCCCACATTTGGAACTGAGGGAGCCCTCAGGAAATATTAACTCTCGTTATCTTGGGTTGAACTCTATACTGGAGTCAAGATCAATAACAGAGGACCTTGTTTTACAACATCCACTTTATGGCCAGAGAGAGTAAATGGGCACAGAGCTGTGGGGTGCCCGTCATGGAAATGAACGAGAGGGAATGACACAGGGAGAGGGGTCCCGGTCAACACCATCTAACTTGCCTTGCACTGGGGCCACCTGCCAGCAGAGTCCATGCATTCTTGCCCTGATCCTCAACCACTACACTCTTTAAACCAAAGGAGCTTGCAAGAGGAACGTCAGGAGGAAACCAGCCCAGAGAGACCCCTGGGAAAGGTGCCCTGCGAGCACCACTCTTCACTCCCCATCTCAGGAGTCCACAGGAAACCAGAGTTATTGAAAGCAAAGATGACTGGGAGAAAATGCTGGAAGGTGGGGAGCACGGACCTCCTCACCCCAGCCCCAGCCTCTGGCAGAGACACAGGATCACAGGAAAGACACTCAGGGAACAAGATACAGCAGCTTGTTTCATCCACAGCCACTGCAGGGGCAGGACCTTCTCTGATACAAAGGGCAAAGGGCAAGCTGAGGAGACAGCTGTCCCTTCAAGGGGAGGCTTCAAGAGCCCGTATCTGCTGTATCTAGCTTAGAGCGAGGGAAGCAAGAAAGCCTGCAATGCAGCTGCCTGTTGACCAGGGCCAAGAGCCTCAGTGATAAAGAGGGCATGGCAGAAACATACAGAAATGAGAGAACCAGAAGCTCAGGAACCACAGACAGGGGGCTGAGGGGCTGACCATGCTTGGGCTGAGCAGGTAGCCGAGTGGCCAAAGTGTGGTGACATCTTCTTTTCTGATACTAGAGATGCAATGGCAAGGTTCCTGAGCAGGAGGGAATGTTCCACACCGAGGGCCAGCAGGAGTTGTGGCTTTGGTTTCTAGAAAGCTTATAAAGACAACTTGCCTTTCTTTGTGTCATTTTGAATAAGCTTCCACTTGAATTGTGCAGTGTTTCTGAAAAAGTCCATGTTTTAATTAGAAATGATGCTTCAAGCAAGGCTGGCAATAATAGCAACAAGAAAATAACTGAGAGTAGTGAAATGACCCCTGGTGCACACGTCTGACAGACAGGAATGTGCTCGATATATCTGAATATTTCTGCTGAATATATCTGTTGCTAAACTGCGTGAATCTTCAGCATCAAAGAGAAATCTACCCAAAGAAAATCTCTGAATGCTGTTTCTTTTTGTCACAGGGTCTCCTTTTTCTAGAGCCTGAACCACATGCCTCCCAGAGTCACAGACTGCCCACGCAAAACTCACAGGTTGAACCAGGTGCCTTCCCAAAGGTCTTACTCTGGCTGCTAGATCCTAACACCACACAATTCTTATAGTACTTCAGGTACCATAGTGCTCTACTCAAAAGACACAAAGCCACTGATGCCAGATGAACCTGCCTTACCATGAAAGTCTAGTTTCATATTGTCACTGGTTTCATATTGTTGACAAGTGAAAAAGCTGAGTCAAAGCGATTCTGTAGCTCCATAGAAACAGTGGTGTGGCAGGCAGCACCTGAAATGGGGCGAAATCAGCCTTGTGCTTCCTCATCAGGGACACTGACTTTCAGGGTCAACTTTGAGACTGTGTACTAAGCATGTGCCAAGTACAAGCACCAGCTAGGGCCAAGGAGGAGATGGCTATCAGCCTGGCCCCTCCTTTGCCTGCCACAGATAGGTGAGGAGTAAAGAAAAGGCCAGAAAAGTGTAGGTGGTCTCTACAGAAAAGCTTCATCCAGTCAAGGATGTGACATGAATTAAATATAAGGATATCCCAAATGCTGGCGCAGGAAAGTTGGCCAAGCCCAGGGAACAGCGTGGCAGTGCCAGCGAAGCCTGTCTCTGGGCTTTGTCACCACTCCAGCATCTCTGCAGATGGGCTCGGCTTCCAGCCTGATGCGACTGTCAGTGAAAGCGTGGAGGCCCACCTTTAGGCCTGAGCCCTAGAGGAGGTTGGTTCCAAACCAGGGCCAACCTGGCATGAAGGACAGGAGGCTGAGGGGAAGTGACAATAGGGTGGGCTAATGAGGGTCACCTAAATGTCTTCCCATCTCCACGGCCTCCAAACCCACGGGGGGCTGGTCCTTATTTTGAGTTAAGCACTGTCTTCTCTTTTTCAGTTCTTTTAAAAAGCAAGAACTATATTGTGAGTGGAAATCACTACGTAATGCTTTAGGTAGATAGGAATCACCCTCTTACTTCAGTGCGAATGAATCTAATAAATAATTCAACTCCTTGTTCATAAAGATGGGGAAACCTTTGGCATAGACATGAGGTAAGTGGAGGGACCAGAAGCCAGATGAAAAGGCCAAGGGAAGTGACAGAAAAGGGTTCCCTTCCTGGCCGCTTTGGCCTGGGTTGACCACACCTTTACTCCAGGTCAAATATCAAGGTGGAATTTTTTCTGTTGCCCTTCCACTCTGTACTCACCACTTTGGGGAGCAAGGAAAGGCAGGTGACATACCTGGGGTCCTGCTCCTGTTACCCTGGCCAGGGAAAAAGCTCCCAGGAGCATCACCTGGGTTCAGTGAGATGAGAGGCAGGTGCCATGGACTTGTGGACAGCATTCTGGAGAGAGAGCCTGGGCTAGCCACAACTTCAGAAAACACTGTGTGTGCTAAAAACTTTAAATAACCCTAACTCGGGCTCCTGTATCACAGTTCATAGACAAATTTCTCCTGTAATTGACAATTTAGACATTATCAGTGAACAAAAACGCAGTACTTTCTCAAAGACTGTCTTGTAAATAATATCCACCTCTTAAGGGCTTTGCCCTATCCAATTCATCGCCAGTCCCGAGTCTCCTGAGGAGACTAAGGGCAGCAGTGGCTTACAGAGGAATCGTGACCCATGGTGCAAGTCCTCTTCACAATCAGCAAAGGCAGCCCCTCACCCACTAGAAGTTTCCAGGCCTTCGCCACACGGAAGACCACTAAGAACCTCCCTCCAATTGCCCCTCTACAATAGGAGTACAAAGAGCCAAACCCACAAGGAATACTGTGTTGACACAGGGTTTTTCATGAACAGCTCTGAGTGTACAACATTTACTGAGAAAGGAGTACACCTGGTGAATTGATGGAAATCCCAAACAAGTTTCCTCTCTCTACTCCACAGTGCGGGTGATTGAAGAGGTGTCTACTCTCAGATGCGCCCCCTACTGGTCAGGAAAACAGTTACTGAATGTGGTCCAGGCAGCCTTAGAAGGAAGATGAATGAAATGATCCTCTCCACAGAAGAAAGCTCAGATGAGTCACACCATAAAAGAGGCCACTCAAGGCTACAGCACCCCTGGGGTTTCAAGTTCCAGTACTTTCTTAAGGAACTTAAGAGAGCCTTTGGGATACTTTATCTCATCTAGTCCTCTGTGGTCAAGGTCTCCACCATCACGAGCCCTGGCCACATTTCACAGTAGACTGGGTTATGGAACAGGATGAACTGCATGGGATGGAGGAGCCCCAGACTCCCCAGGACAAGCTCACAAGGGGCCCCAACCCCCAGCAGGCACCGCATTCAGGACCAAGGCATTCTGGTGAGCTTTAGTCCAACCAGAAAAGAATCCTCAGCTGGGGGAAACCCAGACCTTTTGTCCCAACAACACCCTTCCAATCAAAGTAATCCTGCAGTCAGGAAAGAAGAGTCGTTGGCCATGACAACAACCATGTTCAAAGTTGGAGGAACATCATCATAACCTGTACCTGCCACCATCTCTGGGGTCCTAGAGAGAGCACTGGGTCTGTGGTCACAACATCTTTGTCCTCCACATTATGTGGCCTTCTGCAAGCCCTCACCTAATACCTGTGAACCTCAAGCCTCATCTAATGATATGAAATGGATACAATAAAATTTAGCTCCCACAGACGTTGTAAGAATCAAATGAAAGCACCCTAAAGCTATGAAGTGCCACAAAAATGTCAAGAATTATTCTGAAAGTATTTAGGAGCCTTTTGAAAACATACCGAGGGGTGGAAAAGCTGATTCTGCTGCTTTAGTCTTCATCCGACCCAATCCCAGAAAAGATATGCCTGCAGCTAACTGCCCTACATAGCTATGCATTCATTTATTCAGCAAACGTTCATCAAACATCCATAGTGCCCTGCATTGTGCTAGATGCTTGAGACAGAACAGTAACAAGACCTCTGTCTTGCCATCAGGGGGCACAACTTGAGAATTCCAACACTGTTTATTCCCACCTCCATTGTATATTTTTTCTCTCTGTTTTTTAATTTGTTCTAATTAGTTATCCATGACAGCAGAATGCATTTTGATTCATTGTACACAAATGGAGCACAATTTTTTATTTTTCTGGTTGTACACAATGCAGAGTTGTACCATATCTGCAGTCATACATGCACCTAGGGTAATGACCATTGTATATTCCTCATCTGCAAGTCCCATCCCACCAAGATCTTTTTTCTCAGGAGCAAATATACACTGTCTCTTCCTGCTGTAGATGAAAGGGCCTAAGTAGGCAACTCTACCCTGTGAGCCAGTGTGTCCCCTGCAGTTAAGTCTGCACCACTGTTGTGAAGCCATGAAACTCAGCCTCCCCAACCCCACCCTTCATTGTGGTCCTTTCAAATCCTTTCTATGCCAAAACCTGAGGGTCCTGGTGCACCCAGCCTCAGGCTTAGCTGAAGCCCTACCCTTTGAAGACATTTTTGAGGAGTACTAAACCATAAGTCAAAGGCTTATCTCTATTGCCATGTCCATCATAAAGACTTGCAGCACCTTAAGTATAAACATGAAAGTCACAAGGATCTGGGTTTGAATCTTGGCTTCATCACCTGCAAACCTCCCAGCTAATTGATGGACCAGTCCAGCCCAATTTTCCAATTCATTGAACTCAGTCCATAATACCTACCAATCAGTGATAGTGAAACAACTAAACGTGATAATGTTGGTAAAGTACTTAACAGTGCTTAGCACTTGGAAGCACTCTGTAAACGGCAGCCATCATTATTTACAATTTTAACAGTATGATTGACATGCTCACAAAACAGCCCATTCCATCCCATGCCCTTGATATCTATCTCTACGTGTGTGTGTGTGTGTGTGTGTGTGTGTGTGTGTCTACAGAAAGCAAAACTTCCATTGACTGCAGAGCAAGTTAGTTCTAACCTAATTCATGGACCCCGATTCATCTTGCCTTTTTGGCAAAAATAGCTCAGCCCTGAAGGTTAAGACATTATTTATCCTTGGTTTAATACCCACTTGATGGACAAAATGAAAGAATAAATCACAACCTAAAACAGTATTTCACTTACCAACAAATGCATTGGGTTTCACATCTCCTGCTCCATTCATATACACTATTGCAGAACACATCACAGAGATCCCTTCCTTGCCAACGACAGCTTTTTCCTCACTCCCCACCTCCCTCATTTGTGGTTCTCTCACCTCCACCTCCACTCTACCAACTCCAGAACCCCCTGCCTTGACAGAACACATGCCTGCAGCTGGTGAAGGAAGTCCCAGAGGAGATACAGGCAGTCAGAGAGAGACTGTGTAGAGCATTAACCTTGCCCAAGAGATTTTGGCTTCTTCCCTGGGCTTCTGAGAAGTCATCACTATGTCCTTGGAAGGAAAATGCCTCACAGGAGTGTCTATGGTTGTCTGGGGACCTTGAGTCATGAAGTAGAGTATAACAATCTGATGTAGAGTAGGGGATTTGGTCTTCCTGGGTCAGTTCAACCTCTGAAGGGGCTGGAGATTGGAGTCAACCTCTCCTACATGATGGAGCTTGCTAACCAACATCCCCCCCAAAATACCTAGACACCAAGGCTCAGGTGAGCCTCCCTGGTTGATAAGATTCTATGCAAATGGTCATACTTTGATGTCAAGAAAGTATGCCTTTCCAGATAGAAGACCATTAGGGTGGAGGAAGGGGATCAGGAGGAGGAAGGATGGGAGGAGAAGGGGTAGTATTGGTGAGTGAAATTAATCAGATTGCATTATGTGCATGTATGGACATAGCACAGTGAAACCCCCTATCAGTATAGTTAATATGCACCAATTTAAAAAATTATAAATACATAAATAATTTTTAAAAGAAAGTATGGTTTCTATAACTCCAAAAGGAGAGGAATTCTATATTTGGAATTCTCCTAGACTCTGCCACTCACTTGTGCCTCTTCCCTTGGCTGGTATTATCTGAACTCTTTAACTGAAACAAAGGGTAACCATAAGCATAACTGCTTCCAGTGCATTCTGTGAGTCGTTCAAGTGAATCATGGAAAGTAAGAGTATCTTGGGGATTCTTGAACTTGCAAACGGTATCAGACGTGGGAAACTTTCTGCAGTCAGGCAGCCAGGTTCCAGTGCATCCTAAGGAACCCTGTAGGAATTGAACAACCACAGCTTTGGACCAGTCCCTGTCATCATATAGCAAACTTCAAAGCCTAGTTACTCTATATCCACTTCAAGACCTGGGTGGGAGTAGGCAGGAACACCAATGACTGACACTCCCTGAACTGATGTGTGCACCTGGGACTTCCCTCACCTGGCCCTCTCTCTGTTCTCTAACCTCCATGCACAATGTGGGAGAGATCCTGCCTCTAGGTCATTTGAGATTTGCAAGTCTGGCATATCACAGTTGGTGAGATTGGAAGGGACGTCATATGGAAGACTGTACATGGGAAACTTCCATCTGTGTCCATGTATCCCTTCTGCCTGGAAAACGTTATAGCCACCATTCCACTGAGCTTAATCCTCAACCCAGAGGACAGAGGGAGAGAAAAGAGGAGTCGGAGTAATGCATGGGGAAACCAGAGGTCAGCAAGGGTGCCATCACACCAATGTCTAGAATCTTCAGGAATCATGCCTGTACAAGGACACCTTCCCCAGGTTCCTAGGCCCCTCTGCTCAGGAACAAAGCTCTTTTTTGAGGTTACAGTGCTATCTGGAATGGTTTGGTGTCCAGATAGCTGGAAAGCAAAGAGGTATATTCTTAAGTCAAGACTCATGGGGAAAATATAGGAAGAAGAAATGTCAGCATTTAGGTACCAATAGAAATGGAAAATCTCAAAAATAGCAAAAAGGAAAGAAAATGTACTTTGGTGATAGTGGGTCTACAGTGAGCGGAGGCTGGCTGAATGCTATATTGGATCTGAACTAACCACAATATCTTCCTTTGTTAACCTTGAATCCCAGTCAACTGCCCCAAGAATAGCGAGTAAATTGAGGGAACATACTGAACCCCATATGTTTAAAATGAAGAGGTTTCAGGGCTGTATCAGTCACTTAAGCCTAATATTTGGATTTCCTTTAAATTGCATTGTCGTCAACGGCTGTTCAGGCTGAGTTGCTTAGACAGTAAGTTCTGGTTCTAGCTGCCATTTCACATTATGCTAATGTATGTGAGAAGCTGTCTCCCTGGATACCGTAGCAAATTGCTAGCTGAATCATAGAAATGCTGTCACCTTTTTTTTTTTTCAAGTTTTCCATTTTTTGCTTTGCCATTGTGTGTAGTCAAGAGAAACCAGGAAAGACACATATACATTTTTTTTCTTTTCTCAAGCTTCCATTGGATTGGTTTTGCCTCTTTAAGAAAAAAGCCATAGCTTTCGCCCTTGTTTCTGAAGCAACCCAAATGCCTGCCTCCATTTTATTTGAAATTTGTTTTTTGACTCAAATATCCCCAAATATTCAGGGAATTAGCCAGTGAGCCAGCAGAGGGCACCGAACTCTGATTTCCTATGGATTGCACCCAAAATCAGAGTTGGAACAAATGGACATTTGCTGACCTCAAAGAGAAATATGCAAATCAAATTGATTCATTAGGTGAGGGTATATTTAAAAGACGGCCCAGGGCTCCTGGTGTGCTGCAAACAACCTTGGCTTACAAAATGGTTCAGTTTGGGCACTATTATCCTCTCTCCTGGGATAACCCAGCTGCTGTGAACAGTTCCTTTGTAAAGTAGAGAAGGGACCTGGATGAGCTATGAGGTCCTCATGGCTCTCCTCCTATCCAAAGTCCCTAGAGCTCTTTTCTGTCCTGAACTGCCCGTGGCACTGAGGATGACTTCTTATTATGTTGGACGTGGTGATGGGCCTGAGAGCTCAACAAGTTTCCATCTAGTGAAGCTTATAGAGCAAAATGGGTGTCACGGTTTGGCTCCAAAATGTCCCCCCAAAAGCTCATATGTAAGGCAGTGAACAATGTTCAGAGGTGAAAAGACTGGATTGTGAGGATTCTGACCTATAATTCAGTGGATTAATACATATGGTGGATTAATAATTTCAACGGACTTACTGGGAGGCAGTGAAAATGTTAGGCATTGTTTAAAGAAGGAGGCCGTTGGGGACTGCACATCACTGAGGGCATGGCCTTGGGAACTAAACCTGTCCCTGGTCCCTCTGTCTGTTTCCTGGATGCCATGAGGGGAACAGCTCTCCCCTGCCGTGTCCTTCTGCCCCACTGCTCCGCCTCACCTCAAGTCCACGGCAATGGAGTCGGCCGAGGCCTCTAAAACCTCTAGACCAAGATAAACTTTTCCTCCTCTAAGTTGTTCTTACTGTGTGTTTCTGTCACAGCAACAAAAGCTGACAACACAATGGGTCATCTCCACTGTGAACAGATGACAGAGGCCACTGGTACCTGCAAGGGTTAAGGACCGAGCCCTCGTTCTGTCTCCCTGCTTCTTCACCTTAGGACTCCAGCCCAAAACACGTGCCCTCACCGGCCTCTTTCTAGTGAAGCTTATAGAGCAAAATGGGTGTCACGGTTTGGCTCCTGGGAGTTGTGATGGGGGCTGAAGCACCAGGGGACAGCCTGGACCAGGCAGGAGCTGAGTCTCTGGGATCCCTGATGATAACCACATTCACTTGCCACTCTAGAAACTCTCTTGGTCTCAGACTCGCTGTCCTGATGGTGTGTTAGCTCTGGAACAATGTGAGATGGAGATTCCTGCCCTGGAGACTCCAGTCCACGCCACAGTTTCTTTGCCCAGTCCCATTTTTAGCCAACCAAAAGTTCCCATGCCCCACAGTCCACTTGTCCTGAAAAGATTCTAACTTCTGTTTCATCCTAGACCTCACCTAGAATTCTAGAAATTCAAGGCGGCAAATTCAAATGGTTTGGGGAGACAATCAAGAAAACTAAACATGTCAGGTTGCCCCGTTTGAAGCAATAGGGAGAAGGACTAGAGCTCAGCAGAGCACACCCCACACACTCACAAACAAGTCATTCAAATGGAGTTTTCACAAACCTTGTGCCTGTGGGCTGGATGTGAAGCTCAGAGGTAGAAAGCTTGCCTTGCATGTGCAAGGCCCTGGGTTCCATCTCCAGCACCATAAAACCGAGCTTTGTGCCCCAAACAAAATGATTATGCTCAATTTAGGCCCCAACTCTGGTTTTTTTTTGTTTGTTTTTTTTTTACTTCAAGCGATCTTCTTAAACGTGGATTTCTTTTTAAATATAAGAATATAATTGCATGGAGAATTTACGATTCTTTGTCAATGACTAAATCTCAACCAGGGTAAGCATTTATATTATTAAAAATAATTTTTTAAATTTAATAAATTCCAAGATTTCTCACTATAAAGCCTGTCTGATCTTTTATTAACTTTTAAAAATAGAGTCTCTATAGCTGTTCTGTGATTTTTCATGAAAATACTCCTGGAAATGAAGTTATACATGTATAGTGGCGCCCAAAGTGTAACCATTATATGTAAAATTTCTCAGAAGTCTTATGGTTTTACCTGAAATGATGCAGTATTTCTGTGAATTTTACATTCTACTTTATATCTGTGTTTAGTTTGAAAATTAATGTTTTTAAAAGTATTTACCACCCACTGAATTCTTCCCTCCAAATCTTCAAGCAGAACGAATATTTCTAGAAGATACACACACTTATTCTGTGATGCCCCAGATGGGACCCAGGTTTCCCTGTGAAGCATAAAAAAAGATTCTTTCTTCCTGTTGCTTGCTTCCTAAGGATGAGGTCGAGGCATGGGTTTACACACCGTGGCAGATTCAAAGATGACCAAAAGGTGAATGTCAGTAGCAAGTTTAGCAAACCTTTCCCCAAAAAAATCAGTTGAAAAAATGGTCATCAGCAACAGTATGAGCATTTGGGTCATCAACCAAAGACATACAGCAAGTTAAAAAAAAATATTTATTCAAGAATCACTAAATCGGGGCTGGGGCGGTAGCACAGTGCTTGCCTGGCATGCGTGAGGCACTGGGTTCAATCCTCAGCACCACATAAAAATAAAAACAAATAAAGGCAGTTTGTCCATCTGCAACTACAAAAAAAATTTTTTTAAAGAATCAATAAGTGGGATGGTATCAAACTAAAAAGCTTCTTCACAACAAAGGGAACAATCAAGAATGTGGACAGAGAGCCTACAGAATGGGAGAAAATCTTTACCACCTATAGCTCAGATAAGGCATTAATCTCCAGGATATATAAAGAACTCAAAAAACTTAACACCAAAATAAATAAATAAATAAATAACCTAATTAACAAATGGGCAAAGGAACTGAACAGGCACTTTACAGAAGAAGAAATATGAATGGTCAACAAATATATGAAAAAAATATTCAACATATCTAGAAATTAGAGAAATATAAATTAAAACTACACTGATCTGGGCATGGTGGAGCATGCCTGTAATCCCAGTGGCTCGGGAGGCTGAGGCAGGAAGATCACAAGTTCAAAGCCAGCCTCAGCAAAAGCGAGGTGCTAAGCAATTCAGTGAGATCCTGTCTCTAAATAAAATACAAAATGGGCTAGGGATATGGTTCAGTGGTCGAGTGCCCCTGAGTTAAATCCCCAGTATCAAAAAAAAAAACAAAACTATGCTGAGATTCAATGTCACTCCAGTCAGAATGTCAATTATCAAGAATACAAGTAGCAATAAATGTTGGTGAGGATATGGGGGGAAAGGTTCACTTACACATTACTGATGGGACTGCAAATTGGGGGGCAACTACTCTGGAAAGCAATATAGAGATTCCTCAGAAAACTTGGAATGGAACCGCCATTTGACCCAGTTATCCCACTTTTCAGGTTATACCCAAAGGACTTAAAATCACCATATTATAATGATGCTGCCACACCAATGTTTATAGCAGCTCAATTCACAACAGCTAAGCTATGGAACCAACCTAGGTGAATGGATAAAGAAAATGTGACATATATACACAATGGAATAAAAAGAATGACTTTATGACATTTTCCAGAAAATGGATGGATCTGGAGACTCTTATGCTAAGTGAAATAAGGCAAAAAAACAAAGATTGAATGTTCTCTCTGATATGTGTATGCTCACACACAACAAAGGGGCTTGGGAGAGGAGGAATTGAAGTTCAATATGGATTAGAAAAAGGGGAAATGAAGTGCAGGTGGGTAGGACAGGAATAGGAAAGACAGTGGGATGATTCTGACATAACTTTCCTATGTACATATATGAACACACCACAATGAATCTACATCATGTATAACCACAAGACTGGGATCCTGATTAGAATAAGATATACTCCATGCTTATATAAATAAGTCAAATTAAACTCAACTGTTATGTATCACTAAAAAGAATAAAAATAAAAAACAACACCAGAACCATGGGAGACAGCCAGGTGTTGGCCTGGGGATGGTCCCATTCCTGCCTCTAGAACCAAAGATGCAGCATTTCTATTAAAGTAGGCAAGACATGAAAATCATCAGTTTGGCTGATGGAAGTGGCTGACTTGATGGGGTACGGAGTACAAGACATGAGCATGCACATACATGTGTGCGTGCGCACACACACGCACACACGCACATCATCCCCTGAAGATTGTCCATAACTATAGTAATCTTGGTAACAAATGAGGAAAGTCAATATTTAAGGTAGCCTGAAGTTGCTATCCTGGTTGAGGCAAGCAATTAAATCAAGCTAGAAATAAAACAGAGAGGTCTAGAGAATAAAGCATTGATGGTAGATCTTAGTATGTGCCCACATAACCTTAGTATGTGCCCATATAATCACCATCAATGCTTTATTCTCTAGACCTCTTTGTTTTATTTCTAGCTTGTAAGTATTTGCAAACCTACACATGAGCCCAGGAGAGTTTGGAGAGAGCCTAGCTGTCTACATATCCCTGGCTGAGTGTGAGGCCTGTACCCATACAGAAGAGACACAAGAGGGCCTATGGGAAAGTTAAAGCTGTGGAGACTCATAAACTGACTGAACTTTAAGGGTATGCCCCAATCTACATGCATAGATGGAAGCTTTATCACATCGAGGTGTTGAGGACAAACTCTGACCAATCTTTGGCAGACCACTAGACTGTGCCAATCCAGAGATGACACCTAGAAAACTAGACTTAAAAATTAAAGTGAGAATTCAAGTAAAAAAAAAAATGAGCAGAGATATCAGCAGCTATATATTGTGGGGGAGACAGATAGCCCAGACAAGTTACCAAACAAACAAAAAGCAACAACCACCACTCCAGGGGAAAATCAGAGCCCAGAGGTGCTATATTTTCCAAATTCTCTAGTTTTCATCAAAAATCATGAGACATGCAAAAAATAGGAAAATGTGACATACACTTGGGGGAAACATAGTCAATATAAAGTATCTCCAGGGAGCCTCAGATGTTGGAATTAGCAGATCAAAGTGACTATTTAAAATATGTTCAAAGAATAAATGTAAACCATGCCTAAGAAATTTTTTAAAATATGACAACTATGACTCATCAGATAGTAACAACACAAAATATTTTTAAAGGGGTTTCTGGGATTGAAAGATACAATAACAAATGAAATTTCACCAGAAAATGTAAAGAATATTTGAGGTGGCAGAGAAATTAACAAATTTAGAAATTAGGATAATAGAAACATCGAATCTAAAGATCAAGAGAAATAAATATATTGGGGCTGGGGTTGTGGCACCACATAAAAATAAATAAGTGAAATAAAGGTATTGTGTCCAACTACAACTAAAAAATTAATATTTTTTTAAAAAAGATAAATATAAATGAAGAGAGCCTCAAACATGGGTGGGATACCATCAAGCACACATGTAATGGGAGTTCCAGAGAAAGAAAGAAACAGAAAAGAACATCTGAAGAACTAATGGCCAAAGCCTCAAAAATCTGATGGAAAACATTGAACACAACATTCAAGAAGCTCAATGAATTCCAAGTCAGATAAACACAAGAAGGTTTACACTCAGACTCATTAAAGTCAAAGTGCTGAAAGCCACAGATAAAATCTTGAAAGCAACAAGATAAAAATGACTCATCATATAAAGGAACAATAATCTGAGCAACAGTGAACTTCTTATCAGAAACAGCAGAGATCAGAAGGTAATGGACTGACATATTCAAATGAAAAAAAATACAATCTTTTAATGAAGAATTCTATATCCAGCAAAACTATCTTTCAAACTTGATGGCAAAATAAAGACATTTCCAGATAATTTAAACAAAGATTTCACTGCATCAACCCTGCCTTACAGGAAACAATAGAAGTCCTCCTGACTAAAAGGGAATGATACTATTGAATATAACTTGAATCCACATTAAGAAAAAAGAGCACATAAAGGTAAATGCATAGGTAAATATGAATGCTATTTTAATTGTCTGTCTTAATAGGTTTTAAAGGCATAAGATTTATTAAACAATAAAAACTATGTGGGGTTTAAAAAATGTGACTATGGAATATATATGACAATAATAACAAAGGAGAGAGGAAAAAAATGGAGTTTTATTGGCACAAAGTGCCTCCATTTTACCAAAATTAAATCAGTATTAATTTTATGTAGATTATGATAAATTCAAGATCATAATGTAATCTCTAGAGAAACCACTAAGAAAATAACACAGGAAGATACAGAAATGTTTTTTAAAAGGAATTAAAATGGTACATTAAAAAAATCTACTTTGGGGCTGGGATTGTGGCTCAGCGGTAGAACGCTCGCCTAGCATGGGCGGGACCCGGGTTCAATTCTCAGCACCACATAAAAATAAAGGCATTGTGTTATTGTGTTGTGTCCATCTACACCTAAAAAAATAAATATCTAAAAAAAATCTACTTAGCTGGGCATGGTGGCCCATGCCTATAATTCCAGCCGCTCTAGAGGCAGAGGCAGGAGGATCTTGAGTTCAAAGCCAGCCTCAGCAACTTAGAGAAGCCCTAAGCAACTTAACAAGACCCTTTCTCTAAATAAAATATTAAAAAGGGCTAGGGATGCAGTTCAGTGGTTAAGTGATCCTGGATCTAATCCCCAGTATAAAAAAAGAATCTATTTAACACACGCAAAAAAAAGGGACAAAAATGAGGGACAGAGAAAGAAAAATGATAGGAGACATACATAAAAACAATAGCACAATGGCAACCATGAATCAACCATATCAATGTCTACATGAAATGTGAACTGATGAAAAATTGCAATCAAAAGGCAGATACAGACTAAATTTTTAAAAGGATATAACTAAATGTTGTTTATAAAAGATATACCTTAGATTCAAAGACATAAACAGATTGAAAATAAAAATATGGAAAATGATATACTACCCACCAGGCTCCCAAACCTAGCACAGGACAAGAAGCCTTGGAACCAAGGTCTTCCCCTAACTTTCTTAAGCACAAATAGAACATCTTGCCCAGCGGACATCTTGCTTCTCCAGCTCTGGCTTTGCTGTTCCTATAGCACACATATCAGGAGCTGAGGGACTAAAGGGGAAACCTAGAAAGAGCTTTTGCATCAGAATTGGAATAACTATAAAGTGCTCTATGATCTGGGGATGGGATTTTAAGACTTCAATGTCATTTGGTTGTTAGAAAGAAGCAAACTGCAGAACCTCAACATGTCCCAAGAGACACTCCTGAGAAACCCGATGTAAGTTGAACCCAGATATTCAGGAACACAATTCCTACACGTGTTTGGTCAACTTCTATAGCAAGAGGTATTTGGAGTACAGTATGCCCTGAAACTGAAGGTGGTACCAGGAAGCAAGGGAGTGTGGGGCTTACTTCCATGGTCATCAGGAGAGTATTCACTGGGGCTGAATTCTCTGGTCCTGAATTTCCATCTTTCCCAGCGGTTCTGTCCATTTGAAGCACTCGACCACTCCCTCCCCACTTCTTGAAATGCCTTCTTGGGCTTCTGCACCATCAATGTCCTGGTTCTCCTCCTGTATCACTGGACATTCCTTCCTGGTCCCTTTTCTTGGATTCTTCCTGCATCTCAGTCTCTGTTTCTGTTGGTACCCTCCTGAGACAGTCAGTTTTCCATCATTATAAACAAAATACCCAACAAGAACAACCTAAGGGAAGAAAGGTTTATCTGTGTACAGTTACCACCCAATAATCCATTGAAATTATCAATCCCTCAAGCCAATTAATCCACTGGTTAGGTGACAGCTCTCACAATCTAATCGTTTATAGCTCTCATAATCTAATTGTTTTTCCTCCTGCATTAACACAAGAGTTTGGGGGGGACATTTCATATCCAAACCATAATACCTCCCTTCCTAGGGGATCTCAACCAGCACCAGTACTACTACCAAACACCATGCCACACTACTGACTCAGGTGTGGCTCATCTACACTCAGAATCTTCATCTGGATGTCAAAAAGGCATTTCTTGGTGCTGCACATCTTAGAAACTAGCATCCCTTTTCCATACCCCATATCCAATCCTGTTAGCAATATCTTGAAAATACATCCCCAGTCCAACTTCTTTTTAGCATTTCCACTACGGCCTGGTCCAAATCACCACCATCTGTCACCTGGCTAAGTACAGTAGCTCCAAACTGTCTATCCCTCTTCCTTCAATTCTCCTCCTAGTGGTCAGAGTAGGACTTTTAGGCATTGATGTCAGCTCCTCATGCAGAACTCTCCAGGTCTTTCCCATCACAACTGAAATGCTTATGAAGGCTGACCTTGGCTTAAGGTTACATGATCTTGACCTTGGCTACCCCAGCAAACCTGCTCCTTTCTTCTGTCCCCTTCAGCCATTGCACTCCAGCCACATTCGTCTCCCTGGAGTTACTGCATATTCCAAGCACCTCCTGCCTGAGGGCCTTGCCCTTGCTCTTTGCTCTACCTGGAAGGTTCTTCTATCAAAACCCATTTGATTTCCCTCATCTCAGCTTAGAAGGTTTTTCTATCAATTGTGAATAAACTTTTAGTTTTGTTTTTTTTTTCAGAACCCCATTACTCCTTTAATTAATTTTTTACTTGATTTTGGTCTTCTATTTCCATTGGAACATAGGAAAGCTAAAAATGTCTATTTTGTTCACAGCGGAATCCCCAACATTCAGAATAAACCCTAAAACAGGTAGGTACTTATTAAATACTCACTGAATGAATACATGAATGGCTGAGTGGATGGATGAATGGATGAAGAGCTGGCCAATCTCATCCCCAGGCAGAGGAAATATAAGTAATATCAGCAGAGACCCCCAGCTTCCTCAATGACTGGTTTGTCCAAAACCTTTGCTTTAGTTAAAGTCCCCAAATGCCAGCCTTCAGATCCATGCAGGTATATGATCAAGTTTTCCCTCACCCTGGGGGTAGGGGCAGGGTAGAAAAATAATAAGAAAAATAATAAGAACAATGTGCTGGATTTTTCCATTGAGCAAAGTTTTATAACTGCTCTTTATTCTGAGATTGTCCTCCTCCTACTAGAGACCCTGATAAGAGCAGAGAAAATGAAAAAAAGCAGGCGGAGCCTGACATTAAGCTCCTGAAAACTGTGTGTAAAATAAGCCTTTGTATATAAAATCCTGTCTTCCCATTGACCACATAGTTACTTCTCTTCTTTCAGGGTTGCATTTCAAAAGTCCGTGTACCCTAATAGGCGAACTTTTAAGTTCCTCTCATCTCTACTGAGAATCTGTGGTTTGAAACACTCAGGGAGATAAGAAACTTTTCATATTATAAAGTGAAAAATTGTTTCATATGGAGAAAGACTGCACTCTGGTTCATATATTTTATCAATCTACATTGTGATTTATCAGCTGCTGTTAAAATTGGGTCACCTTTCCTTAGATTCTGGAATCTAAGGACTCTGCATACTGAAGATCACCACACGATATCACTCCTTTTCAATTCTGCTTGCAGTAAACAAGCTTGAAAAAAGACAAGGGGAGTTGAGCGGCCTCTCTGGGGGACCTCGAGGTAGTACCTGCAGGCAGTGGCAGTCATCTCAGTGATGGAGCTGCCTGGTACTCAGGCAGTCTCCTTGACATCACCTGTAGGGGCTTATCTCCAAAAGACTTTGCTTGGCTGAGGCGGTGGCGCACGCCTGTAATCCCAGCGGCTTGAGAGGCTGAAGCAGGAGGATTGTGAGTTCAAAGACAGGCTCAGAATCTTAGCAACGCCCTAAGCAACTCAGCAAGACCCTGTCTCTAAATAAAATATACGAAAGGGCTGGAGATGTGGCTCAATGAGTAAGTTCCCTGGGTTCAATTTCCAGTACCAAAAAAAAAAAAAGAGAAGAAAAGAAAGAAATATCATTGCCCATTGCCCACCCATACTGCCTCTGTGCTTTGGTGGGATTACCTACCTTGAGAAGCCATCCAAGCAAGAGAGAAACTGGTTATTTCTTTCTTAAGAAACAAAGAAAACTTAAATAACTGTTTTTCTTTTCCATAGAGAACATTCTTTTCTATTTTGCTAAGAGTCCAGGTAAGCCCCCTTTTGGAAATCTTTTTGAAAAGCAAAAATCCAAACATAAATAAAAAGTTGGAAGGTGGAGGGGGAGAGAATAAGGAACAGGAATAGGGAGGCATAATTTCCTTTACCAAAAGAGTTGAAACTTTGTGCTCAGGTACAAAGATAGGTCTTATTCTAGAAGGAGGCCCTTTTTTTCTGTTCAAGATGGGATTATAGGTTCCTAGTTTGGGAGCCACTGTTCATTGGAGAGCCTTCAAAAATGAAAGAAAAATATGTATCTGAAATGAAAATAGAAAAATAGGAGCTCAGCTAATAAATGCGTTATTGGGGAAGGAAAAGCGTTTGTCAGTTAGGATCATGAAGTACAGAGAGTTAAATGAACAGAATTTAAAGAAGAGGCTATGCAGACTTGTGCAAAATCAAAGGAATCAAAAAGGGAGGCGAAGTACCCAGGTTTGGGTAATAAGGGGGAACTGTTCCTGCTTCTGCCCTTGAGGAACAGAGAAGGAATGGTGTGTGCCCAAAGTCTGGCAAGACCCAAAGCTACAGTAGAGGGGCCTTCCCCAGGAGCACAGCACTGCCACACTGAGCAGAGGGGCGCAGATAAAGATGACCTATCTTTGTACCCGAGATGTAGCTCAGTGGGTAAGTGCCCCTGGGTTCAATTTCCAGTGAAGAAGAAGGAGGAGGACGAGGAGGAGGAGGAGGAGAAGAAGAAGAAGAAATATCATCGACCTACGGTATACTACCAAGTAGTAGAATCCCATAGTTTTAAACCTGTCTTCTGGTCCTCTGGTGGTGCCCCTCAAGGACCAAACCAAGTGGAAGGCACACAGAGGGGAGATCAGGCAATGCAGTCCAGCCTCCCCAGACACAGCGTACAGAGCAGAGGCAAACGCAGCAAAACCAACAAAGAGCTCTGGACTGAGGGCCCAGACACTTGGGTCCCACTCACCACTACTGACTTGAGTCTGGACAGCCCTCGACACAGCTAGACCTTTAGGAAAGAGACTATACTAGACGGAGTCTATGGTCTCTTTCAGTTTTCACAACCTGTGAGTCGGTTTATCCTAGAAATGATGTAGATCTGAGGAGTATCCATATCTAAGAGATACGGATAATTAGTAGTGACACTTTAGCTACCATAGTTATCATAAGGCTTTAAGCCAGAGCCCTTCAATCCATGAAACAGTCTGTTTACCATCTCCAACATCTAGGTAGATATCAAATCCATGGGCACAGAAATACTGGCCAAAGGAGGTCTCATCTCTTGGATCTCAACAACTTTGTCACCAGAGCTACATTCACCTCTTGACTAGCTTCCCTTTAGCCATCAAAGAGTCCAGAATTCCATGTGACCCATGGTCCTTTTGAAAACAGCAAATCTGCGTCTATTAAAAGAAGAGGTTTGGGCTGGGGATGTGGCTCAAGCGGTAGCGCGCTCGCCTCGCATGCGTGCGGCCCGGGTTCGATCCTCAGCACCACATACAAGCAGAGATGTTGTGTCCACCGAAAACTAAAAGAAGAGGTATCATAGACTCCAGAACCCCTGAGGCTGTGTGTGCAGGAGAGAGGGTTCAGACCCCCAAAGTGACAGAAAGGGACTAAAGGTCCAGTCCTAAATGTCACAGACAGCCCCTGCCATCACAAAGCTCCCAGGACCTTGCACCCTTTTCATCTGTGGACTGGTGACTGTCCCCTGCCAACCAGCAGGGAAAGAATCCTATGGCCTAGAGGGTCACACCCCTTACCTCTAACCAAAGGCCTTACCTCTAACAAAAGGCCTTCTGCTTTTCCGTTGTCTCATTACTTATTTCCAACTTCAGTTCTATAATTTTACAATAAAATATTTATCTTGTTATCTCAAAGCAGTTTGGGAAGGTATACTACCAAGTAGTAGAATCCCATAGTTTTAAACCTGAAGAGAGCTGAGAGAAATCTCTCTTTTAAGGAGAAAAAAAAATAAGTGATGAGACAAATGTTGAATACAATTTCAGAGACATGATTTCCCTTGTCCCCCAGGAACACTAAAATGTGTTTTCCCTTATGTGACTGGTGAGGTACTATTGAAAACCTCAGGTGAAAAGCCAGGGGAGTATCTAAGAGAAAATACAGTTTAAAGGCCAAGGCTACTACTAAGTTAAAGAAATGACAGCCTGTTAACCTTGCACAGAGGGCCCTGGGTTAGGACACACCATGACAAACAGTTAAGTACAATGTAGGACAGATAAAATATACCTGGGTAATAAAAGCTCAAATTTTGTCTTATCAGTTTACTATGGAGTTATTAGTGTCATTATTTTACTTAATAATTACGGCCTAATGGGTTGACAATTTTTACTTGTGCAGGAATCTTGAGGGCTAACATAGTCACCTGAGGACTCTGCATCATGCACCCAGCAGGTCCTGGCAAAAAGTGTTAATTGTGACGTTTGCAGCTGCGGAGCTCTAGAGGCCCTGAGAGCGCCTTGCTCTTTCCTCACTTCTTGTGCCCCTCAGCCCTGTGCAGTGCACGGCCTCTCTGTGGCCCATCCTCAGAGGCACATATTCTATGTGTCTCTGCACATCTGTCCACGTGCATTACCCAGGTCCTTCTGTTTGCTGTTTTTGAAGGCACTTTTCTGACTCTTGTAGGTATGTTGATCATTTGTTTGTTTTCACCTCTGGTATAGAAGTTTCTGCCAAAAAGACTGCATCCCCCTAAGGAATCAAAGACCTCACACCAGTTAGACTGTGAGCCTCTGAGATGAAGGGCTTCTCTTACCCATCACTTGTCCTCGGGGCCTAGGCAAGGGCCTGCCTAAAGAAAGTGTATTAAGCTAAACCAAGTTCTAAGTCACATGGAGCCCAGCTGAGCCTTCAGGGAAACAGAGGTGAATGCAAAGTCGAGGTCCAGGAAGGGAGCTTGGAGTTCTGAGAAACGCTTTAGAGTGAGGTGCTGTGTGAGATATTGGACCCTGTGGGATGTGAAACCAGCTGGCGGGAATGATGGGATGGGGCTGATCCGGGCTCCACTTGGTGGGAATAGTAAGAGTAATGAGGACAGAAAAACTGATTCAATGCATCTTGAGGAGGGGGGATGAGGGACGAGCCCAGTGCGGCCAGGTGCTCAGCAGGAGCCTCTTGCTGGGAGAGGCTGATTGTGATAAATGTCAAGATGCCTCAAGGAGATTAAAGGAAGGCCAGGGCAGAGCTCCCACTTTGCCCACGAGTGCGACAAACACTTCATCCTACACTTTCCTTTGAGTTTCTGGAACGAAGTGGCTCTCTCTACTCCATCATGTTTTTCCTCCTTAGCGATACATTACCTTCTGGTCCCATCCCAGTTACGCAAGCAGGGACCTACTGCAGTGGGAAAGAGCACTATTTCTGGAGCTAGACTGCTTAGTTTAAACCTTTCCTCTGCCACTCAGCTGTGTGACCTTAACAAGTTATTTAACTTCCCTGTTTTTCAACTTTCTCTTCAATAAAATGGGATGATAATGAGAGTACCTCCTCCTAGGGTTTGTATGAAGAGTCAGGAAACAAGCGCATGCATGCTGTGCAAGTGGCTTGGAAGCTCACTTGTCCAAGCAACTCCTCAAAGCTCAGTTTCCACAAGAGAAGTTGTGTACCACTGGCCAGCTAATAGCAGCATCTTGCAGAGCGTTTTAGAAGGGTATAAAATGCTAGACATACAGTGGTTGCTCAATGCACAGTAGCTACTAGTATCTTACCAACTGTTAAGTGTTTGGGCCTGAAAAGTCTTTAATTTGGGGAGTTTTATTTCTTTAAAAAGAATGCTTGTGGCATTGGTTCCTGCTATGATTTGAGCATGCTCTGCCCAACACGACTCATGTTGTGGCTTGTTGCTCAACGAGGCAGTGTGGGTGAGGCCTAGTGGGAGGTGTCCAGGTCATGGGGGTGAACCCTCATGAAGTGGGTTTCTCCCATGAGTGGGTTTCTACTCTCCCAGGACTAGGCCAGTTACTGTGACAGTAGCTACTCGTGCCCTTCCAGCGTGGCTTGTTCTCCACTCTTTTTCTATAAGGAACAGGGAGGCTGCCCTCCAGCCCAGCCCTCATGTTTTACTCTTCCACACACTGCCTCATGCCCTTCTGCTTCCCACCGTGAGTGGATGCAGCACGAGGCCCTCACTAGAAGCTGAGAAGATGCCGACAGCATGGTCTTGAACTCCTCAGCCTCCAGAACTGTAAGTCAAAATAAATCTCTTTTTTTAAAATTTTATTTTTTAGTTGAAGTTGGACCCAATACCTTTATTTTATTTTTTTTATTTTTATGTGGTGCTGAGGATCGAACCCAGGGCCTCACACGTGTGAGGTGAGCGTTCTACCGCTGAGGCATAACCCCAGCCCCAAATCTCTTTTCTTTGTAAATTATCCAATTTTAGGTATTCTATCATAGCAACAGAAAGAAAAAAAAGAAAAGGAAAAACTAAGAGAGTTCTGGTAAGTTTAAATTTTGCTTCCTTAAAGCAAAGAATATGTGTTGTTCTTTTGTTTGTTTGTTTGTTTGTCTCTTAGTTGCTGATGGACTTTTATTTTATTTATTTATATGTGGTGCTAAGAATCAAACTCAGTACTTCATGCATGCTAGGCAAGCACTCTACCACTGAGCCCCAGCCCCAGCCCTAGAACATGTGTAGTTAAAGCCTGAAATTGTCCCTGAAAGGCTCGTGTGCTGAAGGCTTGGTTCCCTAACACAGCAATGTCCAGGGCAAGGCTTGTGGGAGTGATTGAATCACGAGGATTCTGATCTCATCGATGGAGTAATCGATTGATGGGTTCCTAATTGAATGCACTATTGGGAGGTGGTGGAGACTGTGGGAGGTGGGCCTACTTGGAGGAAGTAGGCCCCAGGGGACGTGCCCTGGGTTGATCTTGCTCACGCTTCCTCTTTTTTTCTCAGACTCCTGCCATGAGGTGAACAGCCCTGCTCCACGCACTCTCTACCGGGATGTTCTGCCTCAAAGAACCAAAGTGAGTGGCCAAGTGGCCACGGACTGAAACCATGATCCAAAATAAAGCTTTTCCTCGTTTCCACTGAGTTTCTCAGGTATTCGCCACAGAAGTGAAAAGCTGACTAACACACCTATGTTGAATTAATAACTTCCACTGGAGCCTGCCTCTGAATTATCATAATGATATTAGATGGAGGTTAAGTCTCAGATTCAATACCGCCACATGCAATTTCTTTTTAAAATTCTGCTATTCTGAAATGCGTCTCCAGGGAAAAGCTGAAATGCTATCAACAACTGTTGGAATGGAAGAAGGTGAACTTCCCATTTAGAGCAGAGAAAGGACTGTAAGTGGGAGTCTCCTGCCATTTTCCCCTGGCCAGGCACATCCCAAGGGGGCTCATTTCTCATCTCCTCCCCTGTGATCACCAAAGGCACAGAGTTCAGCACCAGTGTCCAGCCTGCACCTTCCCTGAACTGGGCTTGCTTCTGTCCTTCTAGCATCAAGCCTCTCTTGCCCTTGCGGCCTGGCTTGTTCTCTACTCTTTTTCTACAAGGAACCACTGATACCCAACATTATATGCAACTCAGAAATCTCAGAAGAAGCTCCAAAGCCACTAAAGAAGAGATCCCAGCTCTGTGCACACAGTAAAATTCCCATGATCTAAGAAACAACTCGCAGTGTGCTATAGAAATGGGTTCAAAGGAAGGAAAGGCAGAAGACTGTCACATGCATGTCAACAGAGGACTGAGTTAGTACATGTGATGGTGCCTCTGGGGTTCCAGGCGCAGACCCTTCAGAGGGTCCTGAGATCCGGATTAAGGTTGCCAGATTTAGAGGAGAAAAAAGAAAATGCAGTAAACTTTGAGTTTCAGATAACAACCAAAAATCTATGTCCCAAGGATACTTGAGTCATACACTAAAGGATTATTTGTCATTTGTCTGCAATTCAAATCTCACTCGACATCCTGTACAGCATAGCAACAACACTTCTGATTACACCCTCGTATTGGCTGCTCCCCCCTCTGGAGAAGCTGCTAGAAGTTCTCTCCCAATCACTCCTCCAGTGCATTCTCCACTGGAGACAAAAAGGCAGATAAAGCATGTTCCCATCCTCTTTCCCTTTTCTCACAGACAAAAAGAATAAAGATTCTAAAGAAAAACCCTTCCCCAGACGACAGAGAGAGAAATGAAGGATACAGCATTCCAGAGAGCGGAATTCAAACCACTTGAGCAGAACATGTGATCTTAATCACATTTCAGGGTCTTTCATGGGTCTGGGCATGGGTGCAGGGGTGTGCTTTGGGTAGATGTGTCCTCCAGAGCTCATGTGTTGGAAATGTAACCCCCAGTGCAGCCCTGTTGAGAGATGGGACCTGTGAGAGGTGATCGGGCACTAAGCTCTGCCCCCCTGTGTTGCTATCACGGGTGTGGCTTCCTTTCTACAAGATGGAGTTTGTTGAGACGAGTGAGCTCAGCCCTTTCTAGTGCACTTGCTCTCTCCACTGTCTCCCTTCCCCTGTCTCTCTCACCCCTTCATGTGCTCATGCATGTGCACATGCTCTCTCATTCTTACACCACGGGATAACACAGCCCAAGGGCCTCCCCAGATGCTGGCATTTTGATATTGGACTTCCAGCCTCCAGGACTGTGAAAAAATAAATTCATTTGTTTTCTTTATCAATTACCCAGTCTGTGGCCTTCTGCTATGATAACACAACACAATCGAAGGGTATTTGGCCAATCTACATTATGTGCAAAAATGTGCAAATGCGCATTTCACAGGGATGGATAAATCCCTGAGAGGGAGGCGGAGAGGGAGAGGTGACCTGTCAGGGTTTGTTCCAGATGCTGGGAAGGGTCACACAGGGAATTAGATAGACAAGGTCCCTGACCTCATGGTGCCCACATTCTAGCAACAAAGAGGATCTGAAAAGAAGTAAGCAGATGAACAGCTGTTTATTTCAGAGAGCAACAAGCTCTATAAAGAAGCCACGCTTGGTAATGGAGGTAATGGTCATTGGCCTATATGCACATCTTTCCAACCCTCAATATCTTTTCAAGTTTTAACCCTACAGGATCCACACCATGATCCACCTCCTCCGGAAAGCCATCTCTGGTCACTGTGTCACTTAATAATATTCAACCTCCTCTGAATTATTAGCTTGTAGGCTCCAGCAAAAGTGCCTTACATGTCTGGATTAATTATTTCAAAATCCTTTCTTCAAGATATTATCTATCTACCTATAACTTCCTGTAGAATGGTTACCATTCCAAATACCCTTTTCTAGTTTCAAAAACACCTCACAATGCACAGAGTCTAAGAAAGAAAGGAATTATGAATGAAAGATTTGCCACTTGCATCAATGTGGGGAAATGGGTCATTACCCTGCAAGAATTTTTCAATTCCATTTTACTCAGGGAATAATAAATATTTGATAATATGATTTGATTTGAATTAAAATAAGCATAGCTCCATTGGGAAGAATATCAACAAAAATGAACCCAATTTACTGTTTTCTTCAGTAGCTGTCCAGGACTTGGAAGAGATCTGATTCTTACCCAGAATCATTTCCTCAGAGACAGATTTGGACAGGATCTAATTGTGTTAGGCCTAAGCTAAACATGCTTTTACTAAGTCCACAGATATCTCCAGAAATTATAGGTTTAATCAGAATTCAGAAAACAAACAAACAAAAAATTGCCAAATTATTATTTCCATCCTTACCCCTAAAATCTTTCCTAGTGATGGTTTCTGAAGTGTGGTCCAAATAGTGCTTATCTACGTGTCATGTAGATTTATATCTGTGTTCATATAGTATTTTCTATCATGGATCATAATGAAATTCAGAGGATAATTTTTACAAAGCAAAGAACATGGGACTCGGGAAATGTTATGATTTAGATAGTAGGTGTTGCCCAAAAGCTCATGTGTGGGACAATGCAAGAAAGGTTAGAGGTGAAATGATTGGGCTATGAGAGCTTTAACCTAATCAGTGCATTAATCCCCTGATAGGGATTAACAGGGGGTAACTTCAGGAAGGTAGGGTGTGGCAGGTCACTGGGGGTGGGACCTTTGGGGTAGATATTTTGTGAACTGAGCTTAGTCTCTTTCTGCTTCCTGGTGCTAAATCCCCAGCTGTTTTCCTCCACCACACTCTTCCACCATAATATTCTGCCTCACCCCAGGTCTGGGAGATTGAGGTCAGCCATCTGTGGATTGAGATATCTGAGACCAGGAGCCCCCAAATAAACTTTTCCTCTCATATTGTTCTTGTCAGGTCTTTTGGTCACCGCGACAAAAAAAAAAAAAAAAGGTAACTTAAACAGGAAAGGTCTGGAAGCAGACCTACTCACCACATGCTGACTCTTCTGTCCCTATTTCAGTGGGAAAATGTATAGACATTCCCAAACCACATGGAGCTCCAACAGGGGAGCTGGCTTATATACACAATGTGGCTGCAGTTGAGCTTGAGGACAAGTGAAAACATATGAGCATTATTACAGAAATGAGAGTTTGCAGAAGAGGATCCTCCAAGGGGAAAGGAAGCCATTCTGAGATCTTGATGATCTCTCTCCTTGCTAGAAACTCAATAGGCTCTCAGACACTTTTTTGTGGTATTTTTCTATTTTGTAGAGTGTTCTCAAAAGAAGACCCAACCTCTATAGCAAAAGTTTAACATCCAGCCTCTGAGCAAGATTATCTGTAAGTATAACATGAACACATCTTGATCCACAAATGTCCTTTCCTACTCCTGCAGAAGCAAACTGGGCTCTGCTTTGGGCCTGTCTATGCTTCTGGTTTTCCTCTCTTCCCCAGCAAGCTGCCCACATGGAGAAATGGCCCTGCCGGACCCCTCTACATGATGCTTCTTTCCTTTCCTCCAACCTCTCTGGCCAATCCTTCTTGTGCCCTTTGCTGACCTCTTTCCCACACGGTAGCCTGTGTGCACATAAGCCATTCTGGCCCTCACTCTGTGATGCCCTCTATTCTACAACTCCCCTCACCCAGTTCTTCATCACAGTCCAGTTCAGGAGTCCAGAGCATCTAACCTCATCATCACAAGCCCTACCTGCCCCAACTGACTCATTATCTCTATTCTCACTGCTCCTCCTAACAGCCTCCCTTGTTTCTGTCCCCCAGACTTGAAAGTCTGGAGTCATTCATTTGCTCACTCAATATGTGTGTCTTTTATTTTCTATGCCCTTTGTGGCCAACCAGAACCAAAGTTTTAGCCCATATTATTCTTACTCAAAATGCTATCTTCCTCCCTCTCCATTTATCCCAATGATGACTGTCTTTAAGAGTTAAAATTGTCTCCTGTCTCCCTTCACTGAATGTTAGGGGCCTTTATTCACCATATTATCATTTGGGAACTTAATAAAACATTGCCTTGGGCTGGTACCAAAAGATATTTCTTAAAGAATCTTTTGTGAAAATATACATTGTGAGTTACTTTACATATGTATATACTTGCAAGCTTCTGGTTAACGGGCACTATGTGATTTTTTTTTTTTTAAGAATTCATCAACTCATGAGAAGAAGATTAACATTAAACAGGGATGAGAGGTGGGAGGGAAAGGGAGAGAGAAGGGAAATTGCATGGAAATGGAAGGAGACCCTCAGAGTTATACAAAAGTACATACAAGAGGAAGTGAGGGGAAAGGGAAAAATAATACAAGGGGGAGAAATGAAGGTCAGTAGAGGGGGCAGAGAGAGAAGAGGGGAGGGGAGGGGAGGGGAGGGGGGATAGTAGAGGATGGGAAAGGCAGCAGAACACAACAGACACTAGTATGGCAATATGTAAATCAATGGATGTGTAACTGATGTGATTCTGCAATCTGTATATGGGGTAAAAATGGGAGCTCATAACCCACTTGAATCAAAGTGTGAAATATGATATATCAAGAACTATGTAATGTTTTGAACAACCAACAATAAAAAATTTTAAAAAAAGAAAAAGAAAAATAATTGGGTATTAAATAATAAGAATTTGTGTATATAAAGGTTATCTAGAGAAAAAATATATATTACAGGTTAAAAAAAAAAAGAATTCACCAACTCTAGCACATAGTGAAAGAGCTGACCTAGGTAAGATGGCTATTGTGTCACCTGTTAGAACAAAAGCCTAAAACTAAAGGCTTGGAAAAAGTAATGATAAACACTTGGTATATTGAGTGAGACGGAATCACACAGGCTAGGCACAGTAGTGCATGCCTGTTACCCCAGCTACTTGGGAGGCTGAGGCAGGAGGATTGCAAGTTCAAGGCCAGTTTCAGAAAATTTAGGAGACCCTGTGTCAAAATTAAAAGGGCCAGAGATGTAATTCAGTGGTAAACACTCCTAAAGTCAATCTCCGGTACTGATCACATACACACACACACACACACACACAATGCTTCCTCCAAAATCTATAGCCCCACTTCTGCCTCTTCTACCAGTTTTATGGAAAGCTAGCAGCATTAACGGGTCATAACTGGCCCAGGTATTCTAGAGAACATGAATACACGTGGGCACTTAATGGCAGATACATGTTTGGGTCTTGGCGGATCAAGCCAAACAGACTCATACAGACTAGAACTATTTGTTAACTGAAAATGGAACATGGAAGTTTACTAACTACTGTTTCCTTCCCTGGGTGCCTTCCTGGCAATGGGAATGGCAGTTCTGACCCATGGATCTGAGGCCAGCACAGTAGAGAAAACATACACAGTGCACTTGACAAGGAGAAAGTAAAGTGGGGCCTGGTGGGGACAGCCACTTTCCCAGGGTCCCACCTCTACTGGCCCAACTTAACCTAGGCCTCTGCCTCACCCCCACCCTTCCCCACCTCCAGCCGCCATTCTGTGATGCACCCAGCCTGGCTGACTCTCCCTCAGCCCCATAGCACCTGACCTCCTCTGCTAAAATGCTTTTTTGCTACCTCCCAGGGCAGCCATAACCCCACCAAGAAGAGGGAGAAGTGACTTCCTTCTACCCCTTGCAAGAACAAGAACTCAGAGCCTCCCATGATCTTGGAAATCTCCAAACAGAAGCTAATTGTTAGAGTCTGACACCAAAACAAGTGACAGACCTGCAGCCCTCAGCAAAATGCCAGAGTCCCCAGCTGACCTCCCCGGATTCAACAGCAGGGACATTTTCCCCTTCATCTGTCAGGGACCCGAAAGCAAAGGAAATCAATCCAGGGTCACACACGTTTGGTTGTTTAGGTTGGTATAAATTTTACTTTAGACTGAAAAGTCTAAACTGACTCTCTTTGTTTATTATCAGGAATTCAACATTTAAAATGCATCAAGTATATCTGATATAAAAAAAGAACGATTTTTAAAAATACAGACTGGGGTTAGTTCATGAAGAAAGCCAGCTGTGAAAGGAGGAAAAGGAAGCTGCAAGGTTAAACGGAAGGTGAAGGGGAAAGTGACCTCAGAAAGGAAGGCGGCAAGCTGGGTACAGAGGCACATGCCTGTGATCCCAGGGGCTCTGGAGACCCAGGCAGGAGGACAGCAAGTTGAGGCCAGCCTCAGCAACTTAGTAAGACCCTAAATTAAAAATTAAAAGAGTTGAAGTGTCACTCACTGGTAGAGCACCCCTGGGTTCAATCCCAGTACCACAAAAAAAAAAAAAAAATGAGAGAGGAAAGGAAAGGGAAGGGGAGGGGAGGGGAGAAAGAGGGGAAGGGAGGGAGAGAGGGAGGGAGAAAAAGGAAAGTGGGTTACAAGATTCATCACAATTAAAAGACAGAAACTTGGGCTGGGATTGTGGCTCAGCGGTAGAGCACTCCCCTAGCATGGGCAGGACCCGGGTTCGATTCTCAGCACCACAAAAAAATAAAGGCATTGTGTTGTGTCCATCTACACCTAAAGAAATAAATATTTAAAAAAAGACAGGAACAGTAAACAAGGACTCAGGAAGGCTACTAGCAGAGGTGCAAATGTGAACAAACTAGTCATATAGAGAAATATTGATAGCAGATCAAAAGTGCTGTTCTGTTTATATTGAATTCTTTTCTATTTAACACTACTTTAAAATATTCCAAAGAAGTCCCATGTGGTTATATAGTAGCTGAACTATGAATGAGAAAGTGAATTTTTAAAATTTTAATTAAACATAAATTTAAATTTTAAAATTAAAGCAGTATAAAGTCTTTTCTCACTGAGCATGACTTTATTTTTTGCTGTGCTTCAATGTCAAATCAATTCTTCTAAAAAGGTAAACTAGTTTTATTAATATGTATGTGAATATTAAAGAAAACTATTTTTTGGTAATCAGTATAGTTATTGAAAAACTTTTAAATACTTTTGGAACAACTTGGATATGTAGATCCACATTTCCAATGTTAAGTTTTATGAACTCTACAGATCAAGCATGTCTGATGAAACATTTGCATCCAATTCAGAGGTGCTTTAAATGTAAAATACCACCAGATTTTAAGACTTTGTACCAAAAGAGAATGTAATATATCTCACCAGTAATTTTTACCTTGATTAATTGTTGAACCAATCCTTTTTATATAGAGAGTTGAATAAAATGCATTATTAAGTGTAATACCTTTTTACTTTTAATGTGGCTGCTAGAAAATTTTCAGTTAAATCTGGAGCTCACATGTTTCTACTGGACAGCATTGCTACTCTTAAAAGGTCTGATAGAAACTAACATCACCACAGCACCCCAGGTTTTGCTGGAGCCTTGGTAGCTGAGGAGCCAAATAAAGTCTAATGAACACGCAATGCTGGCTCCTGGCTAAGAGGAACCAGGAAATACGAAACTTCTTCAGATCAAAAGGGAGCCCAGAAGTGACAGTGTTCTCCACTCCTGGGCAGGGCTTCTGCTGGCTGCCCACCAGGAAGAGCCACTGAGGCAGAAAGTCCAGAAGTGCAGCTTGGCCAGCACCCACCTTCCAAAGGAGGAGAGAGAGGGAGACAGAGAAGCAAAAAGAACACAAAGAGACCCAGAGCAGTGGAGAACAAGGGAGCACTGCTTTGTATGAATGATGGCCAAATGGTGCTTTGGGCTGTGCGCTTGAGCCTGGAAAACTCATCCTGGTGTTTGCCAAAGGCAAGGATAGTTTAACTGCCTTCTAATAGTGTTCTCCTTGGGGTGAAAATACAATCCAATCAATTAAAAATTTTGTCCCAAAAATGTGTAAAAGCAATATTTGTAATCACAGGAATTCTTGTCCTCATTTACAACATGGAAAATCATTAACTTTCTACTTTGGGAAAGTTGAGGATATTGTCACCTACAGAAGACAGAGAGTATCTTCTACTTTTGCAGCCTAATCTAACATCCTGAGACTTTTAAAGGTGCAACGCTAACATTATCAAGTCCAGTTGCCACCATGTGTTGGTTTTGCAATTAGTCAGAAACTCTGTCACCTCTGGAAACTGGACTGCTGAGCTGTAGGATTGCCCCCAGCCAAAGATGGCAGCTTCACCAAGTTAGACCTTTCCAAGCAGCACCCTGCTTTCAATGACAGGTCCAAGGCCTGGCATTTGCCTCAATGCAGGAAACTCAGAGCTAGGCCAGCTCCAGAGCCCCTTGGGCTGGCTGTGGTCTTCGTTGCAATTCCACTGCCCCTCAGGCATTCTCTCTCCTGGCCCTGCTTCCCCCAGGAAACTCCCCAATATACTCCTGCGTGTGGTGCTCTGTATCAAGGTCTGCTTCCAGGCCAAACCACCTAATATCTCCAAATGTGATGAACACATTACAGCAAATGAGTACGCACCTGCACACATGTGTGTGGGAGACACAGGCACACACACAGAGGGTACTTTATCTACTCAGCCTTGGGGCCCAGAAGTGATGTCAGGATATTTGGGCCAGCTACCACACAAAAAAGCAAGCTGCTACCAGCTCCTGCAGGCTCCCTGAGTTGGGATGATGACTGTGGTACGTTTGCCAGTCCCTGCTCTGCTAAGCAGAGAAAGGAATATACCCAAGTGCTAACTCCCCGTGCAGCTGGTCATGGTACCTATTTACAACCCTTTGCTAATAATTAGCCCAAGGTGTCAACTCCAGCTATCTCAAGGGGGCCTATTACTTTCATTCTCTTCTTTGACCACAGGCTGCATTCTTAGGCACACTCGTTGTTGGTCACAGGGAGGCTGTGTGAGAACACAAGCTTGCGTGGACACAGTGACCAGGTCAGGTGCGTCTCACAGGCACACCTCCACAGGGGCTGCCCAGCTGTGTTTCTACTGCAGTCTCTCTAGTTCACCTGCTGCGGCTTCACGGACAGGAGAGATTTTTCTCCCAAGCGTGACTCTTCTGCGTTCCCCGTCCTTCTGTTTGCTCTTCTTCACTGGAACATTACTTCCCTACGTGGTCCGCTTCAGTCCTGATATTTTCTCTAAAATATGGAGGATCTTGGGGTGCAGGTGAAACACAGTTGAGACCTATACAAGTGTGGCCTTTTATTACACACTCTCAGACCAGGTGAGCCCAAGAGACTGTCTTCCAGGTCCCCCCCGACAGCACATTTTCTCAGGTCCTCAGGGATCCTATTCTCACTTGTCCCAATACTATCCACCTCCGTTGCTGCCTCCATTGCCTTGATAGAGAATAGTAGGACCACTGTAGTCTGGACTCAGACCTGATGCTTAGGTGTCAGGCTAAGATCTTCCTCTTGTCATTGCCTGCCCCTCTCTTGAGGCTTGGAGCCTGAAGACAGTGACATGATTTGCTAACTCAGCTCCTGAGCATGACCCTCCCCCAAATCATCCTGATCCCCAACTCTGCTCTGACTGTGCCCTCTACCTCCCCCTGTCCTTCCCTTCAAAACAAGGAATTTGGTTTTGTTGTTGTTTTACTGCAGTGACTCACCTGCTTACAGGTAAAAATGCAAACAAACTCTTAAAAGTTGTTCAGAACTGTTGACATTTTGGTTTATTACCTTGCAGCCCTTTCCCATGCATGTGTATATGTATTTCTTTATAGAATTTTAGTTATTTAACTCTACATGCAATTTTGCATTCTGCTTCTTTCGATTAATATTCAATATGTAAGCATTCTTACATGTCTAAAAATTCTGCACAAACATCACATTTAATGGTTACAGCACACTCTACTGTATAACTGAATCATAATTTATTTAACTAATACCCCCATTTTTGAGCACTAAGATCATTACCAACTTTTAGCGCATGATTTGAATATTAAACTTTCTGTGTATTTCAGGTGCTTTCCTTAGGATAAAGGCCCTTAAATGAAATTACTTCCTCAAAGAGTATGAACATTCTAAGACTCAATAAATATAGCCAAATTGATTTCAAGGAAGGTTATCAATTTAATGTCCCACCAAAACACCAATAAGGAATGAGAGTTCTCTAATTTTGTTAGGAAAAAAAGACAAATCATTAATATATATTAATTGTCAGATTAGACTACCTGGTAAAACTGAATTTTTTTCATGTTTGTTGGAAATGTCAATTTCTCTTGGCAACCTGTTCACTCCCTTTAGGAATTTGGTCACTGAATTCTGTATTTATTTACGTGGCCTCTTAATACATTTAGAAAGTTAATATCTTTCTATCTTGATTGTTGTAGGTATTTTCCCTGTTTCTTTGCCTTTTATTTTTTATTAATTTTTGGCCCACACAATTTTTAATTTACAAGCAAACAAATTTATCAGTCTTTTCCTTTGTCATCTTCCTTAAATTTAGAAAATCTTTTCCCCCATCAAAGTATCAGGGGGAAAAAAGGACTGTTTTGTTTTTTTTCTACTTTAATAGTTTTCTATTGACTTCTTACTCCCAAGGCATTTCTGGTCAGCTTCTGTCTGGCCTTCCCTCCCTCTGGATTATTTCATCCCAACTCCTCACCCATCCCATGAGCTGTAATTGTTCTAGGAGGAGGAATAGAGATAATTCCTTTTAAATGACTTCATATGTTTTGGGGAAGATGCTGGCTTCAGGCAGTTGGTGACCAGGCTCTGTTGTTATCTTCCAGTATTGTGCTCAGTGCCCCAGGGCACTCTAGCCTTCAAACACTGCATCTGTTGTGGCCCTCAGTCTAGGAGGGAGCAGGCACAGGGGTTACTACTCAGGGCTTCTGGAGACCCTTCTTAGGGCCCCTGGGAGCCCACACACCCATACATACACTCATAAATACCTGCTTCCTCCTCTTTCCTATCTGTCCCTTTCTCTGCTTGTCTGCACTAAACATTTGTAACTGGGACTGGGGAGCCTTCCTACCTGGGGCCCACTCAGTACAAATCCACCCTGAGATCAGGGAAGCCGTCCACCCTGTCCAGAAGCTGGAATCGAGGAACATCATAGCAGCTCTGGCTGCTTCTCTTGCCCCAGCTCTTGCTGGAGATAGCAGGGAGGAGAAAATCCCTCTTGTATGCTTCTGTTTGCTCTTATGAGAAGAGTAAACAGAGGAAAAGCTTAAGAAACATCACACACCTAAGGCCGAGCTGGGTCAGACCACACTGCCCACAGCCAACAGAAAAGCACTGTGTACCTGGGGATCAGTATAAGATCCCAAGGGCAAGGACCACACCCTTCTCGTTCACTGTACCCCGAGGCCTTGGGAGTGCTGGGAATTCTTAGAGCTCAGTCAAGAATTGTTACAGAATGACTAGGAACATCCATCCTCTCCATCATGTACGTACCCCTATAAAGCACAGTGACTAAAACATGTAGAGGGACAACTGTTATCCAAGAGGACTTTCTGGATTTTTGTTTTTCTGTTTGTTGGGGTTTTTTTGTAAACAATGTACATTTTTCCCCCTTGGCTAGCCCATGCCCTACAAATACACTTTGAGCACTTCATCTTCAAGTTTCTTAACTTTCTCTGGGCCTCATCACTAAAATGATAAAGTTAGATTAAATAATCTCAAATGTCACTTCCAGCTATAAAATTCCATGATTAAATTAATAACTTAAAGATGAATGCTTTTATTGATGGTTATAAATTCTGTTCTGTCTACATATGGGCTTAGAGTACATGCCATAATTTACCTCTGACTGTTCTTTACTGGAAACTGAAGTTCAAAAGGGAATTAGAAACATGAACGACTTTTCCTAGCCTACTGTGTTCACTGCAACATGGCCATAGAAATTATGCTTTGAGAAAGCAGTCTTACACCAACCAGGAAACCATTACTAACATAATAACATATTCTTTACTATAATAAATCAAAAGCCCTATTCAATGGTTCTGAAATTTGGGAGCAGTTATTCTCGGCTTTATGAAAAATCAATGATAAAGATGTACAGATTGGCGGGGGGGAGGGGGGTGGGGGTTGTGGCTCAATGGTAGAGTGCTCACCTAGCATGTGTGAGGCCCTGGGTTCGATCCTCAGCAACATATAAAAGTAAATTAATAAAAAAATAGGTGTTGTCCAATTACAAGAAAAAATAAAATATTAAAAAAAAAAGATGTATGGATAGAAGCCCATTTGCCATAGAAGGCTACCATGATGGGAATCACTTAATTCTGACCTTCTAGAATGTTCTAACTAGTATTAATGTAAGTAATTAATATTAAAATGAAAATTGATCATCTGATTTTCTTTTACATGGCCTTAGAGTTTGGTGGCATGTGTTTAGAGATGCCAACTCATTTGAATATTTGCCTAATTAGGAAGGTAAATCTGCTGCTCCCGCTGCCAGCAATCATGTCGTGAGTTTTAAAGCCAAATATAAATGCCTTTGTATCACCCACTGATTTGGATTATTCACCTCCCACGTCTGCATAGACAATGCAGAACTGACCAAACTGTTCCTCTTCTCTGTCTTCTTTCTCTCCAAGGCATGGCTCCAACACACAGAAAAGACTACAGATGCCACAGAACTATTTTTGAGGACATGGGGTATGAGGAAACACATGGGAGTCGGGATTTGATTAACAAAGTGCGAGGACATGTGACGGTCAAGCCCCTGGACCATGTTCTGGACCAGGGGATGTGATGATGATATCCAATCCTGCCAGGAAATATTGACTTGAGAAATGTCTGGTGTGCCTGAATTCTACCCCTGCTTTGGTCTCTTCTATGGTGAGGCCTTCAGCATCCTCCTTTCTAGCCACAGGTGACTCCTCCCTGCCCCTCAGGCACCCCTCCTTCCAGCCTCCTCATCTCCAGGACTTGACTAGAGCTGTACATCAGTCTAAGAATATTTTGTTTCCCACATCTGCCTGGGAATTGCCAGCCATTCTTCAAGGACCACCCAATTTGACCCCCACCTCCCATCAAACTCTCACTGGGTCATCCTAACCTCAGGAAAATGATTTCTCCTTCTTCCCACCCTTTATGGCATGTGATTCGCCTCAGGGTGCTCTTCACAGAGGTGATTTATGTATAAATGATGGTACTTTAAGTTTTAAGTAACAGAGGACAGACAGAGGCATTATCTTCCTGATATTTTTTGCTAGGCCATGCCTATCATAATCATTACATAAAACTACAGACCAGCAAGAAGCAGGCCATAGAAAGAGAGCAGTTACCTCTTCTTGATGCCTCTGGGCAAGAGAAATTTTAGGAGTATCACAGAGGCCCACTGCTTATAGGGAGGACATGCCCTAAGTCAGGAGTTATCCAACTTTAGCTAGCACATAAAAGTCTTCAAGACTTGTTAAAATGCAAATTCCTGGGCTGCTTAAGATCTTGATTTGAACTGGCAGACTAAATTCTGCCTGTGTTTAAATGTATAGGAACCCCTGAGAAAGACCAGCCCAAAGTGGAAGAAGAACTTATGGTCACATGTGGCTTTCCACCACTGGGAGAAAGATTCTCAGGGTTAATACGGAGAAAATTCATCCTCAGAACAGCAATATCAGTTCTACCTTTGGCAATTCCCTGGGTCTGTACTATTGTGCTTTGAGCTAATCTTGTATCTATCAACTACATTCTCATATCTTTAATTTCTTTTAACGAATTAAAGAAACATCTCTTATGCCTACTATGTGTCAGACATCATACTAGACCTTGGGATTAAACGATGAATAAGACATGTTCCTTGCCCTAGGGTGGATAAGCACAGCATTAAATAACTGTACCTTAAGTAGAAAGTATGCAGATAGCGAAACACACAGGAGGTGCCCCACTCTACCTGGGAGAGAGAAGGATGGAAGACTGAGACCCAATCTCAGAATTGATAGACTCCTCCAGGATTACCAGCCAGGAATCAATATGAGCTCCCTCCATCTTGCTCAGTTACAGAAGAATTTTCCAACTAAAGGAACCAACATCACCTATTCCTCTCTGGTTATTAGGGAGGGCAGCTCACAGCTATGCTCAGATGAACTCCTCAATCTTTCTCATTTGGGCTACGAAGCCTTCATTACTACCCCTGCTCCTCAGGCTGGGCCCTGACTGGTGAGTCCCCTTGGATGTTGAAGCAGAGGACTTAGGTTCCTAGTGGTGTATGGACCTGCTTGCCATTAAGGGGAGGTGAACACCCTACAGCTAGGGAAATTCATACAAGTTCATTATGGTTAATTTATACTTTCACTTTTTTAAGATTAAGAGTTAAGTTATATAGAAAAAGCAATACTGACTCCATCATGTGGTCAATTACCTAAAGCACCAGCCAGCCACAGAACTGCCTGACCATGAGAGCCACACTCCTCTGCAGATCCCAGAAGGTAGCAGCAGCTCTCTACCTTGCAGACAATGTAAAAGGGCCCTTTGAGCTTTCAGGAAACAGCCCTTCTACCCCTAAACAGGAATGCTGCAGAGGCGACGCCATGTCAACTATAAAAAGAAAATAGAGAAATGGCTGGCCCTGAGTGTGGGATTATTTTACTAAGTAAGTGTTTATTTTTACGAGGCATCTGCAATTTTTCTTAAGGTTACATACTGAGGAACTGCAATCATTGACTACATTAATGGATTACCTCTGGAGAAGGAATCTAATTACATTTTTGCACAAATTGCAAAATGTAGATTAATTTCAAACTTCCTTGGCAACCCTGTTGTTCTTTTCTTGAGCTCACTGGTGGGGCACTGGGTCAGGAGACCCAAATCATGGCAAAGAAGCTGGAACCTTCAGAAGGCTGTGTTCATTCACACAACAAGTATGCACTAAGCTCCTTCTGTATGCACCAGCTCTGTTCTAGGGGCTGAAGGTACAGATGCAAACAAGACACTGTTTCACTCCTGGTGGAGTTTCCCAAAGTGTTAAACAGCTTCAAGAGCCATAACACCTGCTGGGCTTTATTTCTCAGCACCAGTTAAGGTTGATGCCTCTAACCCAGGGTTGTGCACCTCCTTGTCTCTGAGGGGAAAATCTAAAAGAGTGGGAAAAGGACTAAATAGGAGAAAATGGAGAAGGGAAATGTCAGAGGGCACACTGAAGCCTGACTCATTTACTCGGAAATGGCAAAAGCAAGGTGACAGAGAATCAAGGACAAAGCAAAGGAAGGGAGGACTTTAAAAAGAAGAAATGCAGTCCGGTGGTAATATGTCCAAGCAAATGAGCTTTCCATATGGTGCATCCTGACATGTATTTATTCCACTTTTCCTAGAAATAAAATAGTGAATGTGATGATACACTAAATTAAGGTTACAGAACTGTGAGTAGAAAAGAAAAAGCTCTGAATAATCTTCTTGACACTGCCTTCAACCCCTTCAGGACCCAAGGTGATAAAGCACTGTAGATTTATTTTAATGTGTAAGAACCCTGCTCTGTTCCCCTGGGAGATGGTAAAGAAGACACTGGGAAGCTCAGGGATAGTTTATATTTATCAGGTAAAATGCTCCTTCTCTATTCTAGGATGTGTTCTAAGGAGAGGCTGAGACTGCCCAATGTTCCTAGGTCCAGGACTGGACTAGATAAATGAAGTTCAAAGCTATGTCAACTAGTGACCTAGGCCCTTTCTTCTACCAAAAAATACCAGAATCATGACAAATATCTTCATGGTTCTCTATTTACCTTGAATAGCTCAGATAATTGTTTTAACCCTACATTTCACTTAATTATTAAAAATCCATTCATTGAAAAAAAAAAAAGAAAGAAACTGTATTTTCGCTGTGTGGATAAAGGGAAACCCTCTAGTTTTTGGCATACTACCCTACTTTCTCTAAATAAATAATTACTAGGTGAAAAAAAAAAGAAGAAATGCAAATGCATAACAACCATCTCTTAAATTCAGCCCTTCTCATGATCATAGAAATGAAAATTTCAAAAATGAATAACTCCTCTTTATCAATCAAATTAGCATATATTTAGAGGAAAAGGATTCTCATTGCAGGTGAAGCTGAAGAGGACTATAAACTGGTTCAGCTTTTCTAGAAAGCAACTTGATATTATCTATCAAGAACCTAAACTGGCAGGGTGTGATGGCACATGCCTGTAATCCCAGCAACTCAGGAGGCTGAGGCAGGAGGACTGAGAGTTCAAAGTCGGCCTCAGCAACTTAATGGGGCCCTAAGCAACTGGGACCCTGTCCTTAAATAAAACACAAAATAGGGCTGGGGATGGAGCTCAGTGCTCAAATGCCCCAGAGTTCAATCCCTGGTAAGGAGGAGGAGGAAGGGGAGAAGGAGGAGGAGGAGAAGAAGAAGAATCATCTAAACTGAATGTTTATATCTTTTGAATGAGTTGTTCCTATTCTGGGTATTTATCCTAAGAAAATTGTCAGAAATATCATAAAAGATTTATGTACAAGAATTATCACTATAATATTATAATAACTCAGAACTAGCTAATATAAATATTTAAGTTGAAAGGAAAGGTTAATTGAATTATGTGTATCCATTTGGTAGAATATTATGAAACCATTAAAATAGTTTATTAAGAGTTTTGATGACAGGGGAAATGTTTATCATATCATTATAAACAAAACTTGGGACACCAAATCATATGTAAAGAATTATTTGTACTGTGGGGAAAAATGCAAAGGATACACTCCACTAGGTCATTTATCTATTGATGGCGACTAGTTAGGTGACTTTTTCCCTGTACTTTTATGCTTTTCTGTCAGATTTTTCTATAATAATTATGGTTTATCTTAATAAGCAGGACAAATAAAATAGGCTGATGAAAAAGAAGAGATAATATAAAAAGAGGGGGAAATGTTAATATAATGAGGAAGAAAAGCAGATGTCTCCCCTGCTCCATGGAACTGGGATTGGTGTGGGTGGTTTTAGAGAGGGATTGAGACCAGAGGCTTGAAGAATTCAGACGATGGGCAAATGCTTGCTGTCCAGAGTAGCACTTGCTGATGTCTGTTTCAAATTCCTTTCCTCATCTCAAAATTAACTGGATTTACTGTTAGGTTTCAATCTCTCTTTTAAAAATTTATTTATTTACTTATTCTAATTAGGTACATATGACAGCAGAATGCATTTTGATTCATTGTACACAACTGCAGCACAACTTTTCATGTCTCGGGTTGTACATGATGTAGCGTCGCATCATATGTGCAATCATACATGTACCTAGGGTAATGATGTCCCTCTTGGCAACTTGTAAATAAACTTGGTCTGAGTCTATGGGACTCTAAGTCTTACTTGGTTCCACCATTTTCGGCCCCAACTTGAATTCTAGTTGGATCTTTGAACAATATTTTGAAAAAATGAAAATGTTTCAGAAGAACTAAGGCATTTTTCAAAAAACAATCCCTAAGTGTATAATAAAAATTTTTCTCAAAAATAAAAAAAAAAAAAAGACAGTAGTGACTGTAATCAATTGACTCTTAGATTCTTTCTCTGGAGATTCCATCCCACTGAGGGAAATGAATTAGATCGTCTTGGAAAGCTTCTAAAAAGGGTGCCCCATCTGTTCAGCACTTACCTTTCACTCAGTCAACCATAAATACTTAATGATGAGGCCCACAGTGATGACTAAGTTGATCAATAGTGAGCATGGGGGCGGCCTTCCGTCTCCCTGCACTCCAGGATGGACGCCGGAAGCTGGGGAGTGGAGGAGACCGCACTTAGAGGAGACAGCCGGCTGCTCCTCCGTGGCTCTCCTTCGCACACTGGTCATTCCCCACCCCTGGCAGCTCAGTGGCCTCAGAGCAGAGTGCTGAGGTTGTTCCAAGATGTGCTGGAGGCTCTCACAGCCGACATGGAGCATACCTACCATTTCCTCACGAGCATCCTTGGCCCATGCAATTTTAATAAGCTCAACCTCAAGAAGGGAAAAAGGAGCCTGGGACCATTATTGAATTATTCACCACTCCAACCCAGCAGGGCAGAGGAACCCCTCTTCCAAGAGTAAGCGATAGCTACTTATTGATTTCTCCTCCTCATGACCCCTAGACAAGAATCCAGTTTTAAAAATGAAAGAAGAAAAGATGTCTTCTTAAATCTGAGTTTGTAAATAATTAGTGAGTTTGTGAATTGTTACAGGTGACTTTTTTTCTCAAGAATAATTTTGTTACTTTAGACTTGATTAGAAAGGCAAAAAGAAAAAGAAGTAAGGACTTTGAACCCGGTATGACTAAATATAGCACATATACACATATATGAAAACTAACTTTTATGCATTAATGACTATGATAAAAGTGGACTTGTTTAATAATAAAATAAAAATGATGATTAGCCTTGAGATGTATATGCTAAAATGACATATGCTTCATGCACTTACTAGATGCCTATCTTACTCCATTTTCTTTGCTATACTAAAATGCCTAATATTGGGTAATTTATAAAGAAAAGAGGTTTATTTAATCCATGGTCCAAGAACTTAGAGACCAATGAAGGATTTCATGCTGCTTCAAGTTGTAGCAAAAGTGGAAGGGTAAATGGGTTCATGAAAAGGAGACAAAACACAAGGGACTCACTTTTTAACAACCTACTCTTGTGGTAACTGATCTACTCCCAAGAGAAAGACATTAATCCCTCTTAACATCCTCTCTCAAAGGCCCCCATCTCCCAGCACCATCACAATGGCGACCAAATCTCAACAAGAATGTCAGAGGGGACAAACCATATCTAAATGCCTGGGTTGAAATAGCTTTCTAATGTAATAATAAACAAATGCACACACCTTATTTCAGTGTATGGAAAGAGAAATGTAAGCCCAACCAAAACATAGTTATTTATTCCCTGTGCTTCAAGGAGCTCTCACTTTCTAGAGGGTTTCCCATATTCCATATCCACATTAATGCTGATAAGTGTTGTTCCCAGAGATAAGGACAACACAGGAGCAGGCCAGAAAACAACCACAGAAACTGAAAACAACCCTTATCCACAATCAGGATCTCAGCTTCCCACGAAACTCATCTGTAAGCATAAGGAGGAAGGTACACTTACACCTCCTTATTCTATCAAGTCACACATATCCACTGTGGCAAGTCTCAGCCAGAACTGTTATCCTACATCTAGAATACCACGGGTCTTCACAGAGCCCAGACTCTGCCCCCTCCACCTGTCCATCCATCCATCCATACATACTGGCTGAAATGAATTCCCTAAATAAAGTCCTATTTCTCGTGCAAGAGGTTCTTCCATGAGTTATTTAACCTCTGTTAGCCTCAGTTTTCCTATCTGTCAAACAGTTAATATGGACCTTATGGCACAGTTGTGGTTAATGTGAAATAATGTGTGTCAAGGACTTACAACAGCCCAAGGCATATGTTAAGCATTTGTATTAGTTCAACTTTTGTGACCAAAAGACCTGACAAGAACAATTTTAGAAAAGGAAAATTTATTTGGTACTCATGGTTTCAGAGGTCTCAGTCCATAAATGGCTGACTTCATTGCTCTGCACCCGAGACAGAACATCAGAGTGGAAGAGTGTGGAGGAGGAAAGCAGCTCAGGACATGGCAACCAAGAAACAGACAGAGCTCCACTCACTAGGGATAAAACATAAACCCAAAAGCATGCCCCTGTGACCTACCTCTCCTACAGTTACCACCCAGTTAATCCATATCAGTGGATGAATGTACTCAATTTGGCTATCATAACCCAATCATTTCACCTCTGAACTTTCTTGCATTTTCTCACACATGAGCTTTTGGGGACAACTCATATCTAAACCATAGCAGCACTCAATACGTAGTAGTTATTATTGTACAAGAATACAAGCTCCATGAGGCAGGGATTGTTGACATTTCCATTCACTGCCTAAAACAGTTCCTAATGAGTCACAGGAACTCAACACATTTCACTTGAGTAAATGACTGAAGTATTTAGGTCCATTTCAAATGCCACCATTCCTGCCTGTCATCCTGCTTCCTTCTCTGGAAGCTGCCAGTCAGCGTTGTATTTTTCCACATCTTGTTTTTTTTGTTTGTTTGTTTGTTTGCCATTGGTCCCCAAAGTCCTGAATTTGTGTCACTGCTCTGTGAATCAGGAGATTGTGGCTCAGTCATCTCACTCACTCCTATCCCCAATGTGATACACACCCAGATCCTCAGAAAACACCAGGAATGAAGGGCAAGGTCATTGCAAGGACAACCAAAGGCAACCCCTCACTAACCAGAACCACAAAGCTCTAACCGGGACTGTAAACACTCAGAATCCCTGTCCCTCTAATTCAAGTTCATGAGGGAATGGAGCTGGGTTAGTCACTTTTTTTTTTTCATTGCATGTTTCTGTTAGCTCAGCCAAGCTAAATAAGAAACTGAATTTCAACTCTTACCCATAAGCCAGAGGACTCTGCTCACTTCCTAAAAATGAAGAGCCCCCTTGAGGGTGGGAACTGATGGCAACACAGGATGGGGCATAGTGGCATATAGTGCTCATGTGACATTCAGTCAAGGCAATGGATGGGAGAGGGATGGGATGGGAGCGCTGGCACTTGGTTTCAGCATTACACTTATCGACAACTGCCTAAACGGATCCCTTCTTCCTCCTTTACCTGTTCTCCCAGGAGGATGTACCTGTGAGCCTTGAAGAAGAGGTAACCTGTATACAATTGCTTTTCCTGGTCTCCTTGGCAACAGGGCAGCATCTCAAAGCTCCAGGAGCGAAGCAGTGGGATGGGGTGGCATATGGAATATAGATGCTAATGTCAGTCAAATGTGTCACCTCCACACCCATGTTTAGCACCCTCTCAGCTTCAGAAGTTTACACGCACACCTCTAACTGCTCATTTCTAATTTGGTGCCAGGTGCCCAAGCAAAGAACCTCAGGGAAATGTTACGTAATTAGTCTCATTTTACTAATGTGAACTAAGGCTGGGGCCTGAGACGGAATGATCCCGAGTACCAAAGATGCTTGGTGTCCTCTGGTTGGATTTGGGGATTTCATACAAGCCTACACAAGGCACATTAGGAACATTCATTAATTTTGTATCAGCAGCTAGTTATGGGCCGACAACAAGAGACAGGGTGACTCAGCTTGCGCCATGGGGGTTGAGGGTATCAGATTTGGGGGATCCAACCTAAGAATAACAAATATAGGCAGAGTGGGAATGGTAAGTCCATTCAGAGGCCACATTGCCTAGAAAGTAGAAAGATGTAAAGTCTCCAGCTTTGAAAGGAGTTCTATTCTAAAACCTCATTTGTGAGTCACTTATTTAGAATTCAGAACCCATTTCCAGAGAAGTCATGTGGGTTATAAATGATGATTGGGTTTTTAGGCTAGTCCACAAAAGCCTACTTAACTCATAATGTAGATGAAATACCATACATTTGCAATGAAAAGCAATAGAAAAAATCCTGTTGTGATACCAGTAATTAAATGAAAAGAAAACATAGAAGTGGGAAATAAATAGCCTTCTTTCACTTCTTTTGAACACTAGAGCTCTTGGATGGAAGGGTGGCTGGCCTGACTGCTCCTGAGGGGAGGGTTCCTCCTGTACATTAGGTGATGGGATGGAGGTGAGCAGCTATGGCAGGGGAGGGCTGGAAGAGGAGGCTGATCCTTGGGGAAAAGAGATGGAGAGTGGACCTACCTCAAGTTGTACATGGGATTTCTGGGTGGAGAAAACACATGAATTCTACAGTCACAACAGCTTGAACTTTAGTTCCATTCCTATCTCCTATAGCTTATAGATTATACTAGATCTCTTGATCTCAATGACCTCCCTACCTGTTGGCTTCCGGCATAGGCCTGCACGTGGTGCATAGGGCAACCTCACTTCATGGAAGGACTTGCTGCTCAGGTTCCGGGAGGGCTGTGAGCCTCCAGTGGCCGACCCCTTTAGGGATGACTCAGAATAGAGAGCCACACATCCAAGGTCACCCACTTTCATGGCCCACATTGCAAGAAGTTACCAAAGTGGAGAAATAAGGGCCTCACTATTTCAGCCTAACTCTGGAAGCTCTGAAGGGCGGCTGTTGAACCAGAGCCCTCCAAGGGGTATAACTGCACTGCACCCCAGACTGGCTTCTCCACCTGCAAAGTGCTGCTCCCTCCCATTCTCTTCTACAATGTAGATCCTGAGGCTGTCCCCAGGCAACCCAGCCTTCAACAGCCTGGTTAGATTAGCTACTGGTAGATGATGAGAACTTCTTCCTGCTGTCTTTCCTTACCTGCACAGGACCAAATTACCAAAATAGCCTACTAACACCCAAGGTGGCTCTGGTTGGTGCAAGCAAAGATCCGGAGGATCTAAAGAATTGTGCACATCTGTGCCCCTAAAGATGGCCCAAGTGTATGGATAATCTATAAGGTTGTATTTTTAATGTACACATGTTCAAGAATAAAGAGTTTGTAATTTGGAAGCCAAATCTATATAAGAAATAGGAAGATTGATTGTTTAGAACTGTTTAATATAGTAGTCACTGGTCATGTGTGACTATTTAAATTTAACTTAACTTATAGTATATAAAATTTGAGATTCAATTTTTTTATTGAAGTTGTCATATTTTAAGTGCTCAAAAGCCACCTGTGTCTTGTAGCCACCATGTTGGACAGTGCAGGTTTTTATCATAACAGGAACTTCTATTGGTCAGTGCTAACTGGAACATTGAGTTGAAACAAATCTAAATATTTTTAAAATGTATCCTGTACTGACCTTTCATGGAAGGCTCCTCTGTTATATATGCATGGAGATTGAAGCAAGTGCCACTAAGGTTTCAGTGTCTCAAGCTCTCCCCAGAATCCTAGGCAAAATCCCATGGAGAAATACATCAGATAGTCAGGATGACACAGAACAACGAAGATCTCTTTGCTTACTATGCCCTCCAAGCTCAACAGAGTTTAACATCAGGGAAAGATAAAGAGTGAGAATAGCAAAGAACATCAGTCCTAAAGCCCAAGAAGAAGATCAGCTCCCAGAAAGATCCATGGAGGCACCTATGATATGTCCCCAACACTTGAGCCCCACCTGGTAACTCCATCACTAAGATGGTGCCAATAAATTTTCACACTGAAAACTCAAGCAGCTGTTCTTCTCATTCATGAGCAGAGAAACCTGTTCTACTAAAAGCCAGCACTGTCAGTCATGGTGACTTGATGACCAACAGCCGAGTCTGCAGCCTCAGCAGTGTTTCATGGTCCCTCCAGGTGACACCACACACTCCCCTGACCTTCATTCACTTTGGATCTGGTTTGGGCCTCCTGCCCCTCTGTGGATCTGCACTTCAGATTCACCTTGCTTCCTTAGAACAAGGACTTAATTTCCTTCTCTCCCACATGATTACAGCTGCAGCAGTCCCAATAGCACTCGGGTCCTGCCCTGAATGCAGAGGGGTCCTGTGCAGGCAGAGCTGTAGCCTTCCTCTCCCCCAATGGATATCTCATAAGCATCCTTCAGGGAAACCCATCTTTCTGCAATGCTTGGTTCTTCTAACTTAGCTACACAAAATGGGTAGAATCCATGACCACAACTAGCAGCAGCCAAGGGACCCCTGATGGGAGGTGAAAAGAAGACATCCCCTTTCCTCCGATACATAATCCACTGCCACTGCCTACCCCAAACACAGCTGCTTTCCCCTGCCTGGACCCTGCTTGCTATATGCCCCCTACATTCTCCCAGGACCCATCTTTGGGATGTGTTTTTTACTTCTAGACAGAAGAGGATCTTTTCGTAGTACATATTAGAGACCACAGGCTTCCCAATAGGGCTGGGCTATAACAGTTAGGAGAGATCTTCCGCCACTTCCCTCAACACTCTCAGTATAAATGCATTCACATTGTATTTGTCTTCAAAGCTCTGAAATGTTACATTTTAGACACTGAGTACATAAATCTTCTTTTAGAGACTCCTGTTATTGTCTAAACAGTGTTCTTATTGGACATAACTGATAAATTAGAGGGCTGCTTCTGCGGCTGCTATCCCACTGAGGATCTCAAACACTGATGATTTTCTGCTCTGAAACTCCTTTCACAATATGCCACATTGTTGCCAGCAAATAACACTCTCAGCCACTTTCTACTCCTACACCATAAACACCTGATGCAAGCTCCCATCACATACACCTGTGCAGACAGCAAACCAGCAATAGGCCCACCAACACACACAGTCACATACAAGCCAAACTCACCTGCATGGGCTGTACAAAGGAACAAGAAAGTCCCTGAGTCAATGAAGAGTCAATTCATAGACATTGCCCCCAGATCCCGTGCATTGCATATTTTAGCACCAATGTTGGTTGGCTCAAAACTTTGAGGAGTTACCAAGAATTTTGTGGGAATTATTTTATTCCATTTAAACTTTATAATCACTCCCAAGACAGGTATTGTGACCTCCATTTCTCAGATGAGTGTACTGGGTTCAAAACACTTAAGCAGTTTGACCAAGATCATACACCTAGAAAGAAGAGCTGAAACTCAATCCAATGTCCCCTGTCCTCTGTTTCTGAGTGAATGAGTACATTGGACTCAGAAGATAGAGATTTGAAGCTATGTAACAAGACAATGCTGTTGGTTAAAACACACAACACAAAAAAAGGAAATTCACCTCACTATTTCCATGCTGTTTTATTCAACTAATAAGAAGAAATGTGGATGAAAGTTGAATTTCCAAAACTACAACTAAATAGAAACAATTAACAAATAAAAGCTCTGCTTCTGTGTAAGAGGTTGTGTTAAATGCAATATTCCATCTCCTGGTTCTCACCCAAAGTCTATCCAAGCTCTCTCCTGCCCTGAGCCTTCTTTGACCACAACAGTCCACATCAATGCCCTCCATATCAAGGGTTTTCAAACTTTAATGGGTTAAGAATTGCACAGGCTCCTGGGCCCCACCAGTAGAGATGTTGATTCAGTATGTTTGGACAGGGGCTCAAGAATTTGCATTCCTAACAATTTCCAGATGATACTGGCTACTAGGCCATGGACCAGTTAGTAGCCCTGGTCTTGATGCTCATAAGACCTTTACTACACAATGTAGAACTTGGGTACTTCTTCTGTTACACCATCCTGCTCCCCAGCTGCTTTCCCCCTTCCTCTCCATAGTCCCTCCCATATTGAGAACCCCCACCCCAAAGCCCAGGACCATCCTGAATCCAATTTTGGAGGGATACTCGGACCATAAACAAAATGGCATCCCATTTTGTTCTTGTTCTTGGCATAGTACTCCTGCCCTGCATGCTTCCAGTCTCATAATGGGGCTTCTCTCTTAGCCTCTGTTCTCTGTTTCTCATTCCCCCTCCCTGATACTCCATATTTCTTCCTTCCTTTAGCCAACCTTCCTCCCTGTGAATTGTACCATAAATTCCTGAATCCCAAAGTAGCACCTACTATCCTCTTACCTGCTGCCCCACTGCCTTGATGTCTACCCAGACACCCATATCTCACCTAGCCCATGAGCTGTCCTTGCCTACTGGAACACTCAGCTCCTGGTCTTGTTCCTCCTCTTCCCTGAAGCAGTTTGCCTGGATGCCAAGCTCTGGATTGTCTGAACTACTGGAAAGAAGAATCACCTGCCATTTTGAGCTTCCATTTCAGCACCTATGGCTTGGACAGTTCCCCTAGAGGGTCAAGATAGGCAGCCCCCAGAACATCCCCACTTTTTCCTTATTCTAGAAAACAGAGCATGTCTCTGTGATATGGCAGTTTAGTGTTATTGTTTGCTTTTATTTCCCTCATAATGCATCCTTGATGATTTAAGTATGGAAGTTGGGACCCGTGATGTGTACAAGTTGGCAGCATTAGCTGTACTCTCCGGGTAGTCAATAAACATTAAGCAACAACCAGTTTGATCCCTTGCTTGGTTGGCACCTAGAAATATATCATCCAATTTGGAAAGCAGAATACCTTTTAATATCCCCTCCAGCACCTAACATGGGGGTTTTCACAAAACAGACACTCCGTGAATATTGAATGAATAAATGAACAAATGGATGAAGGAGGCCAGTCAGGTTGTTCCCAATTCTCCATGGTGGCATCCAGATCAGTATGCTCAGCCAGAAAAAAACAACTTCCAATCTGCAGAAGCTGAGAGAATGCCTCTAGGCGAGACTTCCAACTAATTCCCAGCACAAAATTGGACCTGCACATTCAGATGAATTGTGGCTTGAAGAGCGCAATTACCCTAGCACATAGTTCTCAGATATTTTTTTCAGTACATGAATGTCTTTAATACAAAAGATTGCACCATATTTCACCCCACCCCTACTCTAAGCCTCCTCTCTTCCCTGCCCCTAAGGCCTTCTCAAAAATAAACTCTCCCTGTTGCCCACTCCATTTTCATCATTGACCCCAGCCAGGCCAGCTATCTAAGTGCTGGAATCAATAGCTGCATGCGTGTTCGTGATTTTAAGCTATCTCTATACTCTGTGTATCAATTACCTCCCCATTATTTCTTTGGACGTAGCTCCCAAAAAACAAAAAATGCTACCCAGAGAAGGATCAGCTATGAACACCTTAGCTCAAAAGGTTCATCAAACTAGTGAACCTATTCACTAGAAGAACTGGGGGAGTTGGACAAAACAGAGGGAAGTTTGGGGAGGAAGGAAAGATGCACAGAAAAGGAAATGTCCCTGCCAGAGTCACTGCAGCAAAGGTGGCAGGTCCAGGTATCATATCACATCAAGGGATTTGTATTCTCTGCTGGCTTGCTGCAGGAACACCAAGTGAGCTCGGGAAGGACAGGCACAAGGCAGCCTCTGGGCTGCGGTTGGAGTGCCCCAAAGGTTTACAATGTTCCCCACAGGAGCTAAAGCAGAGAGATGTGGGATGGTTTGCAAAAAGCCAAGACTTTTGGTTACTGGGCAACATATGGCAATGCTGTGTTGGTGAAGTTTCTGGGCTACCAAGCTTTCCCGGTTCTGGGGATGGTTTCTTTCTACTGTTGACCCCCATGGATGCCAGTCTTGCAAGCAAGAGGCAGCTCATGACAGATTGCACACAGTGAGAGCCTCACACTGGCTGGGCTTAGAGCGGAAGCAGGAAAAGGAAAATGGCTGACACTGCAGGGGACCTAAGCTCCTAATGTCTGAAATGTTTACCTCATTAGGCTGTTTTACATAACATCAGCCAAAAACAGAAAGGAAAAAAAAATAGATGGAAGCCCAATGATCAGTCTTACATTCTGAGTCCTCATCCTCAGGCTCCTGTGAGGTTGTGATGGGATTGCTGGGCAGCCCCTTCCTCCCTGGCCTGTTTACATTATCTGCAAACAAACCATAACAGTGCAGACTGGGCTCCCGGAGGAAATACCAAGTCACCCTCCTAGTTCCAGGAAGATTACAGCCAATGTGAACAAAAAGGAGGTTTGCCATGTCATTATTACTGGTGGTCTCATCCCAAGTCCTTTGGTCTACAACATTCATCTTATAACCAGGATGGCAAGGACAAAAGGGACAGGAATCAAGGCTACTCTGTGCTAAGGGGAAAGGTCTGAATGGAAAGAGTCCAGAGAACAGCCAGCCATACATGAGCTGTGCAGGCTAGGAGCTGCCGAGTTAGTTCCCTGGGAAAGGAAAGGCTGTGCTATTAGGCAAAGAAACAACATAACCACAAGGCCAGAAGGCTGATGCCCGTGGGGTAGGACAAGGAGCCCCTAGGGCCCAAGGGATGGGCAGGACCTAGGGCAGCTAGAGAGAGACTGGGGTTCAGGGCAAGACCCTTTAACTCTGAAAAAAAGGAAAAGATAAGGAAACGGACATAGGAGAGGACAGATTAAGGGAATGATTAGGGTTTGGCCAAGCAGGATAAGAGTCCGCCCCACCATCTGCACTGCAGAGTCCAAATGTGCAGGCTTCTTACCACACACCAGCCTGGGTGGGTGCTGGGCCCTCAAGACAGAGCTAATCTGCAGGCAAGAGTGAGAGATGAAGAACTTCGGGGAACTGAGAAGTCACTCAGGTGTCTAAGCAGGCAAGATGGTTCTGGATTGTGATTTCTTATCCCTCTTAGTGGTGGGTCCACTCAAATGTGCTTGGTCATCCACAAAGTCTCCATTTCCACCACCCCCCACCCCCTCCAATTTCTGCTCCTCCTTCTTCTGGCCAAGCTAGACTTTCCCATGCTCCTTTAACCCAGCTTCAAGATGACTCCTTGGTACTGACATCCTCTGCCCCACTGGTAACAGGACAAAGGGGCAGGACTCTCCACTCCCTTACTGTAGAGGGAGGCACCTGCTCTGCTTGGTTCTGTTTCCTGCTGGGCACACCTGAGGCACCACTGCAGGTCTGCCCTGTGAGCCTGCGCTGGGTGTGGTTGCAGGCTGGGACCAGGGAAGTCACGAGAGGAAAGCACACCTCTCTCTCCCCGTCCCTCCCTCCAGTCCCAAGCCAGCTGGAAAGGTGCCCTGTGACCACCCAATCTAATTTGTTGAACCCTCAATTCTGACAGATAGAGACTTAAAAAAAAAAAAAAACAAGAACTTCCAGCATCCTTTATTTGCAGCTTCTCAAAAGATAAGGGAGAAGCTCTGACCGCAGGAAAGTGGAGCCCCAGGTTCTGGATTCTCATGGCCAGGGACTATCAGCTGCGGGCTAAAACCTCCATCTTGCCCTCACCAGGCAGAGTGAGAACCCTGAGCTCACAGCATGGTGACTGAGTCCAGGGCTCTGACCAGGGATCCTTAGTTACAGCTGCCCTCTGTGTCCCTGCCAAGCAGATCAGATCAGGGCAGGAAGAGCCACCCTCCTCACACCTGAGAGCAGGTGTATGCCCTGCAGCCTCAGACAGGCTCTGTCGCAGTGGCCCTGTCAGCCCACCACAGCTGCCCAGTCCCTGTCACAGGCCACCCAGGCTCCCCTCTCCCACTTGCCCTGTCACTGATCCAGTGTCCAGGCCAAAGGATGCTGTGGCAGCTTCCTGAACAAAGGCAGAGCCACTTGGAATGGCCTCCAGGGCTCTTGGGGTTGCTCGAGGACATAGAATTCTCCAAACAAGGGCTGCTACCTCAAACTGAGCCATAGGTTATGAGAAGCCTGTGGGGACACAGCTAGTGAGAGGAGAAGCAGCGCCACTTCCACTGCCACTGCAGGGCCAGCCAGCTTCCCTGCCCTGGTGACCAGTCTTCCTCATTCGAAGCAAATCAACAACCCAGCCAAAGTGTGGTGTCTGCCAAGTTCACCTCCTGAGGCTTCCTGTCCCCTCCTAACTGGCCAGTGATACTCTCCTGTCCTGCTCTGGCCCTGGAGATGTTAGGAAGATCTGGGCAAGGAGATCAGAGCACCTGCAGCCCCCCACAGAGGCACCCACCCATCCCTGCTGCACACCTGTGTCACCAGGACTAAAGGAGGGCAGCAGTGAACAGCCAGGCCTGGGCGGATGAGGACATGGATCTCACATCTGGACACTCTGCTTCTCCCAGGGAGGAAGGACAAACAGGCCCCCATGGTACCTCAGCAGCAATCCCTGTCCCAGCCAGGGTCAGAACCCCTGGTCACCAGCTCACCCAGAGAACTCAGCATCTGAACCTCGGACACAAAGATCACTCCCTTCCCGCTCCCACCCTCCCCAACAGGTGCACAGCTCTGATCCTCAGACCTTTGGTTCCCATGGGTTTAATTCTGCACACTTGGATTTGTAAGCCTAGTGGTCTACAGATCATTTTATTCTCTCACCTTGTCTTCACCTGAGCATGAGGTGATTGAATGCAGCAGTTGAGACTGCAAGTGGTGGGGTTAACTTTTCAAAAATTTTAACATAGTTCAAAGCCAAATGTGCTTTTCCTATCTAAAAATGTTTTTTTCTACAATAGTGGTCAGACTATATGCAAATTCCTGATAAAAAATTATGCAACCAAGGTTAACCAAAGTCCAAACATTTGCCATATAGAAGTTGTTTCACAAGAAAACAAACAAACAAAAAACCAACAACCCTCAAATTTCCTTCCTTGGGCAATCATTATCTACTGAGAAAAATTATAGAATGTAAGATATTACCAACCTAGTATCAAATGAATTTATTTGATCCCACTTAAAGAGCACAGGACTCTCAAAACACATAAAGAAATCAGTTTTCTTTTCATCTTCAATACTTGACCATAGGAGTTTGCTAATTTTTAATTGCTTCCACTTTATTTCAAAGCCAGCTTCTGTGCCCATTTCCCACCTCATGTCATCACTGCTTGACCTTTGAATTCTAACATGGATACACACTGAGCTTCGCTATCATTCAAGCATTCCTAATTATGCTTGGTACCAACTTCAATTGTGACAGATGCTCACCTGCCCTCTGGCTAAAAATAGCTGTTATCGATGTCAAACACAGCAAATGTTCTCTGCCTGGTTAACAACCTGTTGGGCAACTTTGTCAAAGAAGCAGATGAATCCCTCACCAAAGGGGAGCATGGGCTTCACCCGGCACCATGTGCCGGAGACCTTGACATGTATCAATGGTTGACATAGCTTTTATCAGTTAAAAATAGATGTTAGCACCTCAATTCGCAGCATAAGCCGCACACTAGACTTTTCAGAACCCAACAGCACTCTAGCTGGAGAATGAGCACCCTGGAGACACAAAGAGGACCCCACAAAGCTCTCTGTCTTTGCTGATGCCATGTGACATGTTCCCAGTGATGCCTCCATGGGTAACCTCTCTGAATTCCAGACATCTACAGTGTATACAGCCAAAAGAGTTCTACCAGGTTTCCCTTGAAGTTTATTTGTGAAATCTACACTGAAATAATTCTACCTCCTGCTGAAAAAAAAATTCCACAAACTATCTTAATTGCTTGAAGCAATTCTACTATATTGTAATTATCTCATTGCCTTGTAATTATTTGCTTTGTGAATGTTTCTCTCCAACCCCCCACTTCTCCACCCCCGACTCGAGCTTCTTAAAAGAGCTCCCTGTGGCTTTGCTATCCACTATGTGCCTGGTACATAGAGAAACTCCATAACTCTGGTTAAACTGAGTTCATTTGAATTGAAACCACAGTGTCAACAACTTCTTCCTTCTGAAATTCTGAATCCTCTTGTGAACACCATAATCTGTTATTTTTAGATGGTTAATCATCAGGACTTATGTCTCTTGAACATTGCATTTTGAATCCTATTAAGTGGCTATACTAGACCAATGCATTATGGGAAATAAGCAACTATTATATTATTTCTATTTGGGTGTGCTTACAGATCTACCTCCAAAAAGAAATTAACACCCCTAATTACTAAACTTTCTAAGGCAAATCTCACATTAAAATGAAATAAGTATGTGGCATGCTTAGCTCAATGTCTAGCACATGGGAATGCTCTTTAAACATTAGCTCTGTGTCCCCATATGCTGGTTAGTGTCCCTCCTAATAGCTATATCTCATAGGAGCAACAGTAAAGCTGTCCCATCTGCTGGCACTGCTCTGTCATTTCAGGCCAGAAGCATTGAATAACAATCATCTGGACACCCAATTTTTTCCTGAGACTAATGAGTGATCATTCTGTTTTAGCTTTATTTATCTCTCCCACCTCCCCACTCTCCATCCCCAAGTTAAACCAAACACTGGTGACCCCCACCCCCCCCCCACACACACACAAATGATACCTAAACAACAATAAAGAGAAGAAAGATGCTTTGGCCTGAAGAGCTGCCTTCTTCAAATCTCATCAATTAAGCGATCCTTAATACAAGGAAACAATAAAAGAATGCACCTTCTCATGAAAAATGCAATCTCAACTTTAACCTTGGTTAAGGGCCTTGGGTGAGAAAAAAACAAATGGAATAGGAATGTCTAACAAATGGAACAGAGGTGGCACAGTGCCTACTCATAGGATGAAGGGGTTGGCATGAAGAGATGTGCCAGCGACAAGGGAGAGCTCTCCTGCCACAGACAGGCAGCAGATCCTCATGGAGCAGAAGAGTAAAAATAGCCAACTAGCTCTGTTTACTCATTAAGTCAGCCATCAGCCTCTCACTGTAATTTAAGTCTCTGGGTATCTCTGGCAAAGAAATTCCCTAACCAATGGACACGGATAATCTGACCTATGCTGAGCAATCACAGGTGAGCCAGGCCCAATGTCTATCATTCAAAATAGGGATGTGACAGAAATTTATGAGGCCAGGTCTACCTCTCAGTGACCCTACCCAGGTGCAAATCCCTGCATCCACTAGCCACTCTCACTCTTTACAAATGATGACACAAGGGACTAGCAGGTTGCCACAATGATGTTCCAAGCAACGTGGAGACATGCTGGAGTGAAATCCCAAGAGCATGTTCAGTCAGGTAGGTGAGATCCTAGATGCCTACCAGGACAGGGACATAAGGACACTGTCTAACTGCTAGTGATTTGCTTTTGGTTTGGTTTGGTTTTTTTCTTAATTTTAGAAACAAACCCCCAAATTTCAAATGCAATCAAAACCAATTGAGGCAATTTTGACCTCTAGATATCAGCACGTAAGGACCCCCACAATGACCTGAGACTATCCACAGATCCCAGAAGGAGGTCCCTCCAGTCTTTTAATCCCTCCAAAAGTGACCTCACAGCACAGTCACAGGCAAAGACACAGGTGTACTTACGCAGGGCATGCCACTCGTCCTGACGGATGGTCTTGGTGATGTTGAAAGTGAGGTTCCTGGGGATGGTTGCTGAGGAATAGTGGTACTTGATGTACGTGCAGCGCTCAATTTCTCCTGGAAAAGAGAGACGGAAGCCAAATGTTAATGAGGCAGCAACCACTTCCGGAGCAGTTCTGGAATCCATTTTTTTTCCATCCTGGAGAAAGAGATTTGTTTTATATTGTGCCCCGTGATACCTAGAGTCTATACGAAGTGATAACTGGACTCAAAAACAGCAAGAGAGTGTAACCACAATCAAACAGCATTGATTTAGACAGAAAAATGTATCTCTGGGGTCAAAGCAGAGGTGGGAAGAGCCAGACTATAGGCTGCTCGAAGCTAGTTGTTCAAAAACAACACCCAGAGGAAGGTCCTCACACTTCAGATAGAGCCCTAATATCCAGAGTATACAAAGAACTCAAAAAATTAAACAATAAGAAAACAAATAACCCAATCAACAAATGGGCCAAAGACCTGAACAGACACTTCTCAGAGGAAGACATACAATCAATCAACAAGTACATGAAAAAATGCTCACCATCTCTAGCAGTCAGAGAAATGCAAATCAAAACCACCCTAAGATACCATCTCACTCCAGTAAGATTGGCAGCCATTAGGAAGTCAAACAACAACAAGTGCTGGAGAGGATGTGGGGAAAAGGGTACTCTTGTACATTGCTAGTGGGACTGCAAACTGGTGCGGCCAATCTGGAAAACAGTATGGAGATTCCTGGGAAAGCTGGGAATGGAACCACCATTTGACCCAGCTATTGCCCTTCTTGGACTTTTCCCAGAAGACCTTAAAAGAGCGTACTACAGGGATACTGCTACATCGATGTTCATAGCAGCACAATTCACAATTGCTAGACTGTGGAACCAACCCAGATGCCCTTCAATAGATGAATGGATAAAAAAAATGTGGCATTTATACACCATGGAGTATTACGCAGCACTAAAAAATGACAAAATCATAGAATTTGCAGGGAAATGGATGGCACTAGAGCAGATTATGCTTAGTGAAGCTAGCCAATCCCTAAAAAACAAATACCAAATGTCTTCTTTGATATAATGAGAGCAACTAAGAACAGAGCAGGGAGGAAGAGCAGGAAGAAAAGATTAACATTAAACAGATACATGAGGTGGGATGGAAAGGGAGAGAAAAGGGAAATTGCATGGTAATGGAGGGAGACCCTCATTGTTATACAAAATTACATATAAGAGGTTGTGAGGGGAATGGGAAAATAAACAAGGAGAGATATGAATTACAGTGGATGGGGTAGAGAGAGAAGATGGGAGGGGAGGGAGGGGGGATGGTAGAGGATAGGAAAGGTAGCAGAATACAACAGTTACTAATAGGGCATTATGTAAAAATGTGGATGTGTAACCGATGTGATTCTGCAATCTGTATTTGGGGTAAAATTGGGAGTTCATAACCAACTGGAATCTAATGTATGAAATATGATATGTCAAGAGCTTTATAATGTTTTGAACAACCAATAAAAAAAATTAAAAAAAAAAAAAGAAAAAGAAACTCTTTCCTTCCAAAGAGGAAGATCAGCACTGAAAGCCAGGAACAGATTCCACACAGGGACCAGGCCTCTGCCTCAGTGGTGTTATTTGTGCTGTTGGTACACAGTCTTCTGGAACAGTGAGCTAAGGGGGCTTCTCCCCTTTTCTACCTCCTTCCTTTTCAACCTCACCTCTGACCAACAAAGCACTCAAATCAATCGGTATCTATCTCTTGGAATCAGTCCTTTCTCAGGTTTCTTGAACAAATCTATGGGCCCTTAGACTCAACATCTGGTCCACTTTCTGACAAATGGTTATGAACCAAAGCATGATTTGCTGGTCAAATGATCAAAATGTTCCCATATCTTAGGGCAGAGATTCGCAAAATGTGGTCCCAGATCCAGTAGCAGTAGTATCCTCTAAGAGCTTCTAAAAATGCAACTTCTGAGACCCAACTCCAAATCTACTGAATCAGAAACTCCAAATAAAACCTGGATGAATCTTTTTAAGCCCTCCAGACAATTCTGTTGCATGCTGAAGTTTGAGAACTTGGACTTCAGGGAATCTAAAGAACTGTCAATGCATTCATTCAAAAATCCACCATGTTTGCAAATTCCAAAAGGAAAGCTCAACTGGGAAGTTTTCCCTTGTTACTTTTGGTCTCCTGCAAGCATTTCTATTGACGTTTGCTTATCTGAAGGATATTAAAACTCAATGTCAGGGCATTGTGAAGAATCAGGAAAGGGGTGTTTTTTAAAGGTTAGGGGTTTTTGAAATTTGGTTTTGCACCTGAATGGATTTTGATGGTAATCCATTTTGCACCCCACTGATTTTCAATTTATAACCAGTGGCACCTGATTGAATTGTTTGACCCCCTGGCCCACTGTCAGCAAGGAAACTGGCAATTGGTGAGGTGCAATAATTTAGACAGTACCTCATGCAACTGATGCCTTATTGTAAATCATAGCTGGACAACCGCCCACTTGCCAGTTATTGGCAGACATTCCTCTAATAGGACAACACTATCCAAAGAGATAAAGTTCTAGAAAGTAGTTTGCACTCTCTTGCTTATGTCCAGTTTCTCAACCCTCTACCTCTGTCCCCTTAGCCCACAAACTCCTGCAGCCTCTCACGTGCTCTGGTATTTCTCCTGTACACACCTTGTCACACCTGTGTCCCTCCATCCTCCTTCCTTGACTTGCTAAACTTCTGGAACAGGTGTCCACCAGTCCCCACTTCCTCTACTCAGATCCACACCTCAAACCTGCACACTCCAAATTCTCAGAAATTTCCATTAATAGCATCACCTCCATCCAGTCTACTGTGTCGACCCCACATCTCCTCCTCCTCCATTCTGCCTCTGCTTCCTTTGGAGACATCAACTGGTCTCAAATTCTGTCTGTTGTACTTCAGAGTGTAGTCTCTCCTCTGTTCTCACTTCCACATAGTAGTTGTCCTGGTATAGCCACGTGTGGCATAACGTTTCAGTCAAAGCCAGGTGCATATAGGATGGTAGTCTCTTAAGATAACATCACCTAGAATATACTATGTAGACAACCAGAGATATGAAAAATTGTGCTCTATGTGTGTAATAAGAATTGTATCTCATTCTGCTGTTATATATATATATATATATATATATATATATATATATATATATATATACACACACACACACACACATAAAGATTACATCACCTTTTAATGCCACAGCCTCCCACTCGAAGTGTATTCCACAAAGGAAAAGCAACCACACCATCCCTGCTCAAAGGCCTCTGGTGGCCTCTACTGCATGCAGGATGAACCCCACACTCCTCAGGCATAAACCCCCAGCCTCCCATTGGGCCCCAACCTCCACACACCCTAGGATCCAGCTGGAAAAACCTTCCCACCACCTGTGATGTGACCCATCTCGCCACCTCACCTGTCCTCCCTGCTGCCTTCCCCTGAACACTGGTGTTTGGTCTTGTCCTCATGTACACCTCCTATAGGGCGGCTCCAGGGCAGCTCCTCATGGGCACCTGGGAGCGTCCAACAGCAGCACGCACTTGGGGCTGCTCCGTTCTCCTCCTTGCTCCCTGAGCTTCCCCCTCTGCAGGGGACACGTGGAGGGGCTGTGATTTATCCGTCTACGCACTTCGCTCCCTTACTCGATTGTGAGTTTCTCAAGGGCAGGGATGTTGTCTTATTCATTCTTCTTGATCTTCCCGCACAAGGTAAACACAACACCAGGTGCTTGGAAGAAAGGATTGAGAAATATGAGGTGCCCTTGGCCAAGACCGCCGTGGGCAAAGAATCCACCTGCTTTCATTACATGCAAGGATTTAAAATAACCGAGGCCAGCTAGGACGTAGTGAATAAGAGGAGTTGATTGCCGCAGATCTCTAGGAGACTGTAGCAAAGACCTCTACCCTGGCTGACTTAACAATCACACTGAGGTAGAAGAAAACCACGTATGATCACAAGACAGTGTCTCATGTACGCGGCAAATGTAATCCAAGGGCAATGGTCTGGTGTGGGGGGAGGAGAGTGTAGAAAAGAAAAAGAAGAGGAAGACATAAAGAGTAGAAATAGTAACAAAAATACATCAGCAACTGCCTTGGACATGTACAGTTGGGCATGTTGTACCCTGCACAAGGGCCCCTCCTGGGGATAATTGGGTGTTGAAATTTAGCACTGCTGTGCTTGCCAAGCCTTGCACTATGGTGGGGTGTGGGAGGCTGCTTTTGGGAGAAGGGCTGCCTTATATAATTTTTTTAAAAGTGCCATACAAACTAGCAGCAGCCCTCTGTGCAATGATTTCAGGATGGAACAAAACAGTCCCTGGACCTATCTTTGGAGTACAAAACTGGATTCCACTCTCGATAGCCTCTAGGATGCCTGTCAATCGTGTCTGAGAAAAGTACCTGGTTTTTTTGCTCTCAACCTCAACACACTTAACAAGTCACCACAGGTTCCAGGTGAGCTGCAGACAGAACCTGTAGCCTCTTGCACTCAAAGCCCTCCCAGCCAATGAGGGCAGAGGCCACTGGACTCTGGGCCAGAGCAAGAAGCAGAAGAAGGGGCAATGCAGGGGCCGTCAGGGGCCAGGGGAGCAGCCCGGCAGCCCGGCTGGAGGCCCACACTATTCGCTCTGCCTCAGGGGTGGTAAGCATCCTGCCTTTGACAGCAATTAAATTTGAAAGACTCAAATATTGCCTAAGAAGAAAGGCAAAATATTTATCCATGTGTCTGCAGGTCCTGTCAGTGTGGTGGGCTTTTGTAAATTCAGGACCATCTGGGCACCCAATACGTGTGCCCAGAATATGGGCTTCCAGTCCAAACAGGTTTTCCTACAACACAAGATGCAGAGGGGTTACCTGGAAGGCAAAGAGGAAGCCCACAGCCTCACCTGGAAAGGAGCTCAAACCCCCTACCAACGCCGTATTCCAGCTCACTCTCGCAGCCCCCCCGCCCCAAGGAAGCCACAACTGGAACTGGGTGGGGAGCCTGGGCATAGGCCCCTCCTGCCGCCTCAGTCATGCTCTGCCTTCTGAGCTGGTTGACCCTCCTAACCACATGTCAGGGTCTCAGCAGGACACAGGACACTCAAACAGGTAACCAAGGCTTTAAAAGATGACAGCCTAGTTCAGTGGCATATAATACAATAACCTGATTAAAAGTAGAAAAGGGGTTTGAACGGACCTTTCTCCAAAGAAGACATTTAAATGATCAACAGGTACACAGAAGGTGCTCAACATCACTAATCACCAGGGAAATGCAATTCAAACCACAGTGAGCTATCACTCTACACCTGTTACAATGGCTACTATCAAAAAAAAAAAAGACAAAAGATAACACATGTTGGCAAGGAGGTAGAGAAATTGAAATCCTTGCGCTCTCTTAATAGGAATGTAAATTGATACAGCCACTGTGAAAAACAGTATGGAGGTTCCTCACAAGGTTCTACTTCTAGTGTAAAACCAAACGAATCACAATCAGCGTCACAAAGAGATGTCTGCACTCCTGGGTTCAATGCAGCATTATTCACGACAGCCAAGAAAAATACCCACAAAGGGGGAATGTATAGACAAAATGTGGTGTGTGCATACAAAAGAATATTATTCAGCCTTTAAAAAGGAGATGCTGCCACACATGACAACAGGGAAGAATCAAATTTGGCATAATTCACTTCTACAAGGGGTTTAAACTAGTCCAACTCATAGAAGCTGCCAGGGACTGGGGGAGGGGAAATGAAGAGGTATTGACACAGGCATAAAATTTCAGGCAAGATGAGTAAACTCTAGAGTCTCCTGTGCAGTGTGTGTCTAGGTAACAATACGGTATCACACTAGAAATCTGTTAAGAGGGCAGATCTCGTGTTAAGTGTTCTTTCCTCAATAAAAAAAAAAAAAAACCATTGGTGGTGGAGGACAATTTACACAGCTGAGCACAGGATATGAAGAGACCAGAGAAGGGCTGTACAAGGGACCTAACAGAGGCTCAGCTACTGGAATAGCCCTGCGGCTGGAGGGCAGAGGAGGGAGCTGTCGCCAGAACATGGAGGGGGTGGCCATGTGGAGGGAGGGTCACAGCCAGCCTGCGGTGAGGGGCCAGGGAGGAAACACCCAGCCTCTCACTGCTCCCATGTCCCGTCTCCTGCCCACTCCGCCCAGGACTGCAGCCCCTGGGAGCCAGAGTGCAGGTGAAGGTGCTCAGAGCAGGTGCAGAAGGCGCAGGGCAGGCAGAGGGGCAGCCGGAGCTCTTTCCCCTCGCATCTCCCTGGCCCTCACCCCTTCCAAGTGCATCCCTCCAACTTCCCGGGAGTCCAGTGCTTCCTCAACTTCCACCTCTCAGGGTCACCTCGTGGCCAGGGGAGCCACGAGGAAGCAGAAGTGAGGAGAGGCCACCGTTCCTTTTTCTCCGCTGCAAGCCCTTCAAGACCCCAGGCGCCAGCGTGAGAGCCCCCATCCAGGGCCCAGTGGAGGTGCCAGACATCTGTGCCGTGAGCTCTGAAGAAGCAGCTCTGGGGAGGGGCCAGCGACGGGCAGGAGCCTGAGTGCTGGACAGAGGGTCCTGGGTGCTGGGCACACCCCACAGCAATACCAGCAGGCAGTTCCCCTCTCCCTGCATCAGCTCTCGACCAGGCGTGGTCAGAGTACTGTCAAGGCGTCTCTCACGGAGGGTGACACACAAGCAGGCCCTTCCTAGACAGAGCGGATTGAGAGGCAGGGCTGGGGCCTGATCACCCCACATAGACTCATCCTCCCTAGACAGGGGCCACGGTCCTTCAGTCTCCCCTACAGAGCACTCCCTCTGCGTCCTATATTGTTCTCTTAGCCTCTCATTTCCAAAGCTTTTAAAAATCAGTCTGAAGGGGCAATCCTGAGTTGCTAACCTCTAAGTGTGAATGAGATTCTAAAACCTCTTCCTCCAGGCCAGAGGGGCCCTCAGCTGCAGAGGACCCCTAGAGAAAAGAGATGCCCAGCAGAGCCTGAAGGATCCAAGGTGGCTCTGGAGGAAGTGGAAACTGTGATCCACAGACACCTGCACCTGGGGCTGCCCTGGGCAGCCTGAGGAAGAACCCAACAGAGGACCCCGCCCCCTCCCCCACTCGCTCTAAAAGGGATGAGGTGGGCTGGGCATGTGGTGATCAAATGTGTTTAGAAAAAAATTGTTTAAAACAACTTGTAAAAGGTTTACTTATTGCAGGATTCTAAGAAATATATATTGTGACTCCCCCAAACAGGGACAGTTACACGATGCAGACATTCCTAAACTCATTTAACCCCAAATCATTTTTCATTCCAACAGCAATTTGTAGCCCTGGACTGTGAGTTCATCAAAATCGGAAACTATGCCTCTTGATTACCTTCCGCCCCAGGCCAGGCACAGCAATAGGCACATGGAAAGTCCTCAATACACATCCGAATGGATGAAAAATGAACCTCAGGATTTGTTACTTGATCATGTGGTCTACCTGGGAAATTAAATAACTGGCTCCAAGTATCTGCTGATCTTTCCTATGAAGCCATGTCTGGGAGCTACCAGCAAAGTAGCACCAGGGTGTCCACTCACAAGCTGTGTCGGCAGGACACCTTGAAATGAGCATGGCATGTCTGTGGACAGAACTGGAGCCTGCACCACAGCCCCACAGCCCTCCTGTGTTTCCGGCTACAGCTGCTGCTGCAGTGGACGCTCTGGGGCAAGCTGGTGGCACCCACCAAGTCTCCCTCCCTGTCTAGAGGACCTAAACTAAGAACAAGGACTCAGAGGACAGTAGCGGATTTGGCTCATATATGTGAAAACCCTGGGAGTGGAACCTAGTAAAGGAATTGGTGCATTTCAGTCTTGGGGTTACTTTGAAGGGTCATATCAGCACCAAAGAGAGGAGGGCCCCCTCCTTCTTTTCAGTTCCACTGTGTTCTTTCCCCCTCTGATGTTCACACAACTCACTGACACCGAGGAACTGGCCCACTTCTGAGAATCCATGTATTTACTTCATCCCAAAGTTGTGTTCTTGAAGCAACAACAACAACAACAAAAATGAATCCATGCCTAGCAGATGCTAGATGCTCTCATAACATCCCATGTCACCACAACAGCCCAGGAAGAAAGCATGACAGTACCATCCCTACCTGACTGCAAAACAGAGAGAGTTTGGAAAGGTGAAGGCCCTACCCAAAGCCACTCAGCCAACAAGGAGGGATGCAATTCCAGCCTCCCTCACCCCAGGTCTCAGACATCAGAGCCAGGATTCACGCTTGCTGGAATTGTTGCTGGGAAATAGGATTCTTTTTGTAGCCACAGCCCTTGCACTCTGAAGGAACCCCTCCTCTCACTGATGGAGGAAGACGAAGAGGGCGGATGGGCAGAGGAGGGAAGTGACATCAGTCCTGCCCTGCATGTGGCTCCCATTTCCCGGTGCCCCAACCCACCTGGGCTCTCCCGCTGCCAGGCCCTGGCCTGCCCCCAGGTCAGCCTGGTAAGTCTCACCGTCACATCGGTGTCGCCCACTGGGCTGACAGCCTGAGGCCTAGCTAAGTGCTCTGTGCTTAATAAAGAAAGATTAAATAGAAAGCAGAAAGAAGCCACGGAAGGAAATGGAAAGCCAACAACAAAAAGAGATGAAACCCGTTGGAGCTTCAAGACTCCGACTTTGTCTCCTCTTTAAAGAGCATTTTCTCCAAGGGGAAAAAAAAAAGTCAAAATTACATCTTAGCAGGGAGAAGAAGCGGGGAGAGTTTTCTTTAGTAAATTAGGAAAGCCATTTCTCATTGTGTCGAATTCTCAAGAAGGCCACAAAGTGGGGGAGGGGTGGAGGAGCAAGGCGTTCAGGGGGTTCAAGGTTTGGGATTAGAAGCAAAATCTTGTCAGTGATGAAAAGTGCAAACCAGGGCCATTCCAAGAGCCCGCAACCCCCTGGGTGGCGAAATGGGAAGAGGCAGGGAAGGCGGTTGCAAGCTCTACGGACCAGCAAGACCAGGGACTCTGGCAAGGGCTCTCCTTATTGAAGAGGCAACTCTTCACAAAGGCTCATTATAAGAAATCTCCCTGTCACCTCCCCCTGTCTTCTCTTTAGCGCCTTCTGCTCCTCCCAGATGTTCTGAGATGAAAAATTTGCAAGGCTTATAGCTGCTGCAGGCCCAGCCAGAAAGAATGTTTTTCTTCTCCTCAGTTGGAGGAAAAGTGTTAGCTACGTTTTTATTTTTAATGCCTTCAGAGGCACTCCATTTGTGGGCGTTGTTGTCTGTGCTTGTGGAACCGGCCGGCCTGGTCTTTTAATGTGCTTTTGCTTGCAGTGCGTAGATGGAATCCTGAATATTTAATTCCCTTCCACTCCATGTTACATTAATGTTTGTCATGAGTAGTGTTCAGGGGACCCTCCAGATCAAGCGCACAGAATTTCACTTCCTAAACCGTCACCCCTCATCTGCACTGCCACCCCCTTTCTGACCCTTCACCTAAATGCCTTCTGCTGGCTGCTGTTACAATAGTATAGTTATTTGTTTATGAATCATGTATTTCTATCTATAGAAAAAGCTTTGAGATAGAGGTGCTTTTTCATCTTTGTCCTCTTGATGGCCAACACGATATTTTCAGTATTGTCACTCATATTAACAATGGCTGCTGTTACGTGAATGTTGTCTGAATTAGGTACTGCACAAGGTCTTTTATGATACATGTTCTCACTTAATCCTAAAAGCTGGGCACTGTTATTAGCCTCATTTCACAGATGGGGGCATAAAGGTTTAGTGAGGTACCCTGCTCACGAGTGGCACAGCTGAGGTGGCAAAGGTGGGGCTCCAACCTGTGACCCACTTCTATGCGCTCCATGACATTGCATGTGTGAAAGAGATTGGGAAAAGTCAAGCTCTTCTGAAGGGAAGTGGGGGACCTTTCCTAGGTTTCTATGTTGCCTTTTATACAAAGCAAAACTTTTCCATCTGCAGGGATTTTCAGCATCTACAGATTCTGCTGCTCTATTCAGAGTAAGACAAAGATGTTTTCTTCCACAGCTCCCCAACCGGCTGGAGAGAAGCTGGCTCTGTAGTAACACAGAAGTACAGAAGTGAAAGACAGCTGACAGTGTGTTTGCCAGCCCTGCACAGGATGCCGGGATCTCAGCCACATCCCAGTCCACACTCCCAGGACAGCAGGGGCCTTTGAGGGAGTTGCTCAACCACTCAGGCCTCCATTCCTTCATCTGCAAGAATGCAGATAATAATAGCACTCAGCACATAAGATTGATGAGGAGTAACAGATAACCCTTGGAAAGCCTGCTCCAAAATGAGCATTCAATAAATGCTCACATCATTTATTAGTTATGCTGCTGGAGTCCCACACCTCTCCCATGTGACAGCCCATAAATATTTAAAGACAACTGTCGTGTACCTCCCTACCCCCAAATCTCCCTTTCCTCTAACTGAACACTCCCAAATTCTCCCAGTCACATGGTCACACCCATCATCACACGGTCATTCTCAAGGTTCAGACCATGAGCCACAATCTCTCCCAGTGTCACACAGGATACTGGCCATGGTCATTCCCATGCACAGTCAGACCTGTGCAAATCCACAGAGACATGGGCTCCTGGGTCTGGGTGGCATCGCTCTAGGGACACAGCCTGGCTCCCTCTGACAAGGCCTCATCACCCAGAGCTGAGAATGCCACAGTGGTTCCCTTTGCAGGGGCTCTGCCCCATCCTGTGCTTAGGAAACTGTCTTTTCTCGTTTTTTGGTTGTTTTTATCTCTTGGTTAGTTCCAGCCCCTGAAGAAATGTTTAGATCATGATCTTGTCATTCTACAAATTAGCAATTAGTCCCACATGCCGCATCAGCAGGCCATCCCCATCTCGTTCCACCGTCACTACATCCTCCCACACACGGGCGTTGAAGGCAGAGCTCTGCCCAAGCACACACACCGCCACTAGGAGAGAGCTCTCTGGGTGTGACCCTTCAGCCTGCCTTGCGTCCGTCTCCTGACCTACCTCCTGTGGGCCCACTTCCCCATCTTGTCCATACAAATATCATGAGAGACTCTGCCTACATAGCTCACCCCGATCGACATGGTCCCCAAAAAGGGACCGAGGAGATGTGGCATAGTTTGTTGGTTCCCTTGGCATCACGGCTTCTTTGCTGAGCACTCACCTGCCATCTGGTGAAGAATCCCCCTGGACGGTTTTCCACAGTTCCTTCTACCTGGCCGCTTGCCTGAGTCCACAGCATTCCCTGATAGTCTTCTCCCTCTGGGAAACTCAGGCCACAGGGACCTGACTCCAGGCTCCCAGCCCCAGGGAGTCCACAGCTCCCTCTCACCATCCTGTCTCCCTCCATAAATAAGATGGCCATAGTGGAAAAACCACCTCTCATGTATCTGTCTGTCCACGTCATCAGGTGGTCAACACTCCAACTAAGATATCAAAATGAGGCCCGCTCCAGGTGACCACCATGCATTTCTCTCACAACAACTCATTACGCCACAGAGCACCGTGTCCACTCCTCTGTCTCCTCGTTCTGTGGCTAGCCAGGCTCCTCTCATCACTTTACCAAGAGACTTTCCTTGACTAAATATTGTAGCACGTAACATTCTGCAAGTTTCCGTGCTGAAGATCCTCTCATCTTTTGTGGAGCTACAACATTTTTAGTCCTAACTTCTTCACTCCTGGATACTGAATGTCTTTTCCCTTCTCTGAGTCTTTTTGTATGTTTTAAACAAGACATTTTTTAATGTCATTACATAGTCGCTTCCTCACAAAAGGAAATAAAGAACGAGCTGTCACTGAGATTGCCCCATCGTCCCAGCTAGCTACTGGCTGCTTTTCCCCATTTTGCTCATGAATTTTCCAGCTCGAAACAGATTTTGTGGCAAAGAATGAGAAAGTGAGGTATGACTTAAAATGACCGTTTGGGGTATAGTAAATAATCTGTTTCCTTATTCACATCACATCCCTAATCACCTTCCAGAAAGTTCAGAGCCAAGAGCCGCCATGCCCTGACCGCGGCCCCCTCCCCACCATCGTGCAGACACCCAAGGCAGGAGTCTGCAGCTCCTCCAGGTACAGTTTCCACTGGCGGAAGGATCATCCATCTCCAAGCTCTGACAGACAAACGAGGCGAGAAGGAGGCCAGATCTGGTTTTTCACTGGAAAACAATGAGCTCATGCTTTCTCTCCAGGGACAGAGGAAGTGGAGACAGATCTGGAGATGGGGAGACAGTGGTGGAGGCAGGCAGGAGTGATGAAGGATGGGCCTGGAAGAGGAGGGAGGCCAGACTGGCACTTTTTTAATGTCACTTTTGATAAGAATCCCCAGCTCTCAGGCCAGAGGGAAGCATCCATTTTCCTTAAATTAAGGATTCAGCATGAGGCAGTCATCCTAAAGGGGAGGTATGGGGAGAAGATAAACAGAGTTGGAAATTCGTCATTCCTGCTTCTTCAGACAAAAGTAAAATGATGGTTCATGAGTCACCAGAATTGCAGATGTCAGGACAGAGACAGATCCATGGTCTCTCCCCCTGCTGCCTCTGGTGTGGGTAAAGATGCAATGGTGGATGGCTGGGCCATGGGGACCTGCCTCTCTCCACTGTGCTTCTCTCTGAGGCCAAGAGTTGTCCAGACAGCTGCCCCAATGTCTCCAACCAAACTTGATGTCAAGTGGGGAGAAAGATATCCAGACTCCCGAGTTTTCCACTTTTCATTTGCAAAAGGAGTTATATAACACTGATTTCCCTTTTTTACCAGCTAATTAAAATAGAAAGAGACAGAGAGTACACACATGCATGTGTATGTGCTCGGGACAGGACTGGGGGAAACTGGGTTGTATATGAGAAACCAAACTCAGATTGACTGATTCTTTTCTCTTCAACCTGTTGTATGCCTTATTAAAAACTGAACGGAATAAAAAGATCACAAGAAGAAGGGAGAAAGTCCAAATAGATGAATTATGCTTGTCTTTAGTCCTCTGCTCCCAAAATTGTCTACTTCCATGCTGAAGTTAAATAGCTAGGTTAGAGATGTTAATTGAAGAGTTAACTTATCCTGATTCCTGAGTTGCTTTCAAAAACAGAAATGAAAACAGGACTGGTGACTCACTCACTGTTTCCCTACTGTGCTAAGAAGCATTGTGCCGGGGTCAGAGCATGAGTTCTACAGCAGGCTTGTCTGGGCTCAGATCCTGCCTTGAGACTTTCTGGGTGTGTGATCTTGGCCAAATGAATGAACCCTTCTGTGCCTAAGTGTCTTCACTTCAAAGGAGTGTGGATACGAGTGTCTATCCTTGTAGGGGTGTTGTGAATTAACAGAGGTAAACAGGGTGAGCACTCCCTGTTATTATTGCTATGGTTACACTGCACCACCATAGAGCACACACATTTGTTATATATGTCAGACACGGGAATGTCCTTTAACACACACAGCAAGCATGTATCTGGCTGGTTTAACAAAAGAAATGGATGTCCCAGGAGACAGCTTCCTGTCCACCTGTCTTCCTCTTGACCCGTGGACTGATTCTCAGTTTCGTTCTCAGCCACGTCCTTGACATCTTTCCCCTTTCCCACTCCCAGCTCAGGAATCTCCCCTTCCCCCATCCTTGCTTCTGGCTTAAGGACTGAGCCCACTACCCCTTCCCATTTCCACCCCCTTGAATACCAGAATCGTGACTTCAACTGTGCAACACTAAGTGTGGTTTGACATTTGACACACCCAGGAAAGGAAGGATGGAGGCCTGACCTTTGACCTGCAAAGATGATACTTGGTAATTGAACACATGTTCCCAAGCCCCCAATCCAGCTGCAGCCTGACGAAACATGAACCCAAACCAAATGAAACTTCACCTCCTTCCAACTTTCCACCTTCCAAACAAAACAGAATTGGGGTTATCAAAGTTTGGTAAAGACACTGGGGGAAACTGGGTTGTATATGAGAAACCAAACTCAGATTGACTGATTCTTTTCTCTTCTGTTGGATGCCTTATCAAAAACTGAACGGAATAAAAAGATCACAACAAGAAGGGAGAAAGTCTAAATAGATGAATTATGCTTGTCTTTAGTCCTCTGCTCACACAGGAAGACAAAATTTCAGACACTGTTTGGAATATAAATTGCTACAAACACCTGACAAAATCAAGTAAAAGAGAAATATATACACTATGGCCCAAAATTAGACTCCTAGACAGAGCCCTGAATGTGTGCACAGAAATGTGTTCAAGAACATTCACTATAGCCCTACTTGAAAGAAAGAGTGAAAAACAAATGTCTTTCAATTAGGAAACAGAAAAAAAAACCATGGTCATATTCACATACTAGAATAGTATCTGATAGTTTAAATAATTGAATTATAACTGTGCATATTAATATACACAGAAAGACCTCAAAATACACAGGATGGCAGGTTGAAAGAGTCTGTGTATGTTAATTTTCAAGCAGAGAAAGCAACTCTATCTGCTGCTCAAGGGGACATCACTATGAGAGAAGCATGAATGTGAAGGACATGGACGGGGTTCAGGGAGTATCCCTGCAGAGAGGAACTGGAGAGGTACTCGAAGACGGCTTCAACTGTGCCTCCATGTTTTCTTGATGCTGAGAAACATTAGCATGGGATGAATCTCCCCAGCAAGTACAATAGTATTTATTATATTCTTTGTACTTTCATGTATTATAAATTTTTTCTCCTACACAATACGATCCCTTGGGGCCAATGAGAAAGAAGCCAAACATTTCTCCAAAGAACTGCACTTACTCCCTTCACAAAATCAAAACCTCATTCTTCAAGGTAGGGAAGGGCTTCTGGGATCAGAACTGACTCTCTGCCCCTGACCTTCCCAAGGCTTCTCACCAGCCCCCTCAGAACCCTCCACTCCTCACCTAGTGCCATGTGCGCCCAGGCCCACTAGGTGTGCAGTTGTGGCCCTAGAGGGATGGATGCCTAGCAGGATGGGAGACAGGAAAGCTAAGAGAATACAGGACAGGGTGGGTGCTGCATGTGCCAGGGAAGATGAGGGTAGAAGGTCACAGGTGGCTTACGAAACCAGGGAACTTCAGCTTGGAGGAAGTGGTACCCCAGGGCTAGACCACAAAGCCTGGAGGTCTCTGTGAAGACTTGACAGGAAATGGGGTTTCTCCAAGAGCCAGAGCTGGATGGAGTACTGCAGCAAATAGCTGGTGGGGACAGAGCATTGAGGGGCCTGGACAGCAGCTGTGTGGCTGTCCAGGCACCAGAGTGGGAGCTGAGTACAGCTGGAGAGGTGGGCAGGGAGAACACATGAGAGCCCTTCTTTGCATGTGGCTTCCTGGCCCCCTTGAATTTGACCTGCCCCTTGCAGAGACAGGCCCAGTCATGGTCTCCTGCACACTAAACCTGCCCTCTGCTGCTGCTAGTCAAAAAGCAGCTCTAAATTCCTGCGTGTAGGAGACAGAGAGGTGACATGGGTACCTGAGGTCCTGGGCATCCAGACTGAGTGAGTGGAGAGGATCATCTGGCTGGGGTAAGCCAGCTCCTCCGGAAGAGCCTGGTTCCTGTTCTTTCAGGCCCCTTAGCAACTGTAATCAGGGCTTCACTGGAGTTGGCAGCCAGCAGAGAGATAAGACAGACAGCTGTCTCTAATCTCGTTTTGCAAGGCCTCAGGGAGCCACTCCGATTGCTGCAATGAACAGAAATGGTGCCACATCGGCCTGGCAAGGAAGCTTCCTCAAGGGGACCTGGGATCCAGGAAGCAGAGCCAAGAGCAGGAGTGGTTCAACGGAGAGGCTAGAGGTGGGGAGCCTAGGGGCAGGGCTGGGCTGAAGGGTTGGCCAAGGAGTTGGGGGACAGAAGGTGGGGAGTTAGCAAGGGTGGGACAATGAGGTGGAGGAGAGCCTGGGGAGCTAACACTGGAGAAATTTCCATTTACTTTTATTTTTCCTACTTAGAAAAGACAGCATACATGACAATTTTTTAAATACAAATAAATATCAAATAGTAAGATGCCATCCCTGGAGGGTTGGTACTCCAATATGTACATCACAGAGATGTTTTTGGAATACAGCAGCAGATAACAAGCCATCAAAGCAACTGAGCTCCGGAGACAGACGAAGCACACACCCAAGAATGAGGACTCTAGCATGGACAGTCCCCTTCTTTACTTCTTGACCACTTGCAGCAGCCCCCAGATAGCCTCAGGATATCTGTTATAGGGCTTCCTTTTGCTGCACAAGCCACCCTGTCTCTCCCTTCCCCAAGTGATGTCATCCGTGTCCCCCTATGCCTGGCCCTACTGTTCTACTCCCACCTCACCAGCATCTCAGCGGACCTCGGCTCCTCCCTGCTCACTTGATACCCTCTGCCTCTCCCCTCTCCACAGCTCCTCTATGCTTCCTTTTCCCAACAGGATCCACTCTCCCTGTTTTTCAGGAGGTGAGCAAAGCAGCGTGGTACAGAACTGGACCAAAACTCAGAAAACCCAGGTTAACCCCAAACACCTGAGAGTAATAGCAGGATCTCAAATCGGGAGGGGAAAAGATGGTTTTCTTCAATAAATCATATTCAACTAGGTACCTTCTGGAAAATAAAATAAAATTGAAGTTGTGTTTTGCAATTTAAACAAGGAAAAATAGCTCAAATATTTGTTTGAGGGGAAAAAAAAGAAAGCTAATTCACAAACTATTAGAAGAAACCAAGAGAAAGTCTTTATGTCACCTTAGAGAAAGCATTTGTAACTGTGGCCCAAAGTCCACAAAAGAAAATATTGACAAATTTAACTGAATAAAAATACAAAATTTCACACAGAAAACCCACCATAAGTATAATCAAAAGACAAACTGAGGGAAAATTTGCAGCTCGTGTTGCAAAGGATTAATTTGCCTCAAACATAAAAAGTACCTTCAAATTGATAAGAAAACTACCAACCAATCCAATTTAACAATGAGCAAAAGCTACGAAGGGATAGTTCATGGAAATAAAAATGTCTCTTAAACAAATGAGAAGATGCTCAAGAGCACTCAACATAAGAGAATTACAAATTACATCTGCCCTGTGGTGCCATTTGCAATTATCATTTTGACCAAGGCCCAGAAGTTGGATAGCACACTGAATGGTTTGGGTATGGAGAAACCAACATTGTCACAGGTTGTGGTTGGAGTGCAAATTTTGTAAATTTGTTCAACCTCTCTGGAGAGCAATTCATCAACATCTCTCAAAATTACAAAGGCTCAACTTGACCCAGAAATTCCACTTTTAGTAATTTGTCTAAGAGATGCAATCTCACAGGTGTGAAATGACATATGGACAAGGTTATTCACTGCCACTTCGTTTAAAAGAGTAACCCAAATTTCCATCAATAGGAGACTGATTAAATAGCTTCTAGGAGATCTGCACAATAAAAGCCAATATAACCAATTTTTAAAAAGACAAAATTCTTTATAAAACTGATATGAAAAGCCTTATAAGATAAATTAAGTGAACACAAGCAAGGTGCAGAATAGCATGTAATATATACTACATTTATATAGTAAAAGGGGGAAAGAGATGATAGAAATAATAGAAATGTAGATGTGGGTATCTATTTGCCTATATTTAAAACATCTCTGCATGGAAGCATAGGGAATATTGGCCGTCTGTGGTTAGGCAAATGGGAGGCAAAGGAAAATGCGAAGGAAAGAAGTATGTATATCCTTGAGAACTATACAAATGTATTGCCTGTATTTAAAAAAATTCAATTATAATGCTAAAATCAAAACAAGGTAAAATTAACATCATTTAAATATATATATATATATATATATATATATATATATATATATATATACACACACACACACACACATATATATATAATTTTTTAAAAATTTAATATCATGTAAAAAAAATAAAGGTAGCATCTGTCATAGCTCCTCCCAGGAGGATCTGGGGGCAGCCTTACCCTCTCTAAAGCTCAGAGTTGTATAGAGCCTGTGTCTTGGTGGTTCTTAGTGGAGACCTTGCCATTCTGAGGGCAGAACTCAGAGCCCTCCTCTCCCCACAGCCTAAAAGCAGGACTGACCTTTACCGGAGAGACTTTAGAGTTGCTGATATAGTCCAAGTGCAGTCTGAGACTGAGGTAGGGCCAGGACCCTCGTTCCCATGCTCGCCAGTCCTGGTAAATGGGCCTCTGCCTTAGTCACCCATGACTGAGCCCAGATTGTGACATTAGCTGGAACCCCCAGTTCCTCCAAACTGAGGACCCCACCTCTCCCTTGCCAGACTCCAACAAGGCCAGATTCCTGGCCCCAGATGAATCCTTGGAGGCTCAGTCACTGGCGGCCAGACCTCCTGCGCAGTAGACAGTACCCAGCAGTAGACAGGCTGTCCCTCAGATCCTGAGCTCTGTCTGCTGTTGATGGTCTTGCAGGACGGGCTGGCCCAGGTGGACTTATGTTAGTGGCTGCCCTTCAGGTGGCCCTCCTGCCACTAGTTGGGAAAGCTCTGCTCTTGCTAAGATGCCTCTCATGGCCAACACACTGAAGCTTTGCTCTTGAAAATGGCTCTTCAGGTCCTGCCCTCTGGCACTGTTCTAGTACATTGTCTGAGGGATTCTCTCCCATCCTCTGATGTTCATTCTCAGTTACATTAAACAGCTCAGCAAACCTTTTGTGATGTCCTCAGTGCTTGGGGACCATGTTGTCTAAGGATAAGACAGGGCTTCAGGATAGATCTACAGAGCTATGCCAGATTCACCCACCTGACTTTCCAAAAGACACAGAAACCACCTCAGTTTGGGCTTCCAATTTCTTGCCTTCTAATTCAAAATCATGTCTCATGGCCCCAAATCTTCCTCAGGGAGCAGGATCCAGGTTCACCTTCCAGCTCAATATTTCTAACAAGTAACTCCAGCTATTTACAGGGTTTCCTGGGTTTGGGCAAATACGTGAACTTGATTCTCTCCAGGCTTATCTTCAATCCACAGCACATCCCAGACTTTGCAAAGCAGCCTGTAATTTCTGTGTGTCCTCTTGTGTGAGTACTTCAAGGTCACAATCACCAGTGCAGAGCAATCAGCTCTCAAATGACTGTCTTAATGGATGGTGTTTGCAGCTTATCCTAACTAGAATGTAAGCTTATTTCTGTTTTATCTCTCATAACACCTAGGGAAGCACAATGTTCTGCATGCAGATGCATGACACAGGGCAGGAAGAGGCTCAGGACTAAAGTCAGAAGGCCTAGGCCTGAGTCTCCCACCTGCCTGTTTTATAACACTGACAAGGCTCTCAACTTCCGACTCAAGTTTCCTCATATGTAAAATGAGAGCAATAATACTGACTTCACAGCTCCACAATCCAGTGAATTCAGGTAGATAAAAGTGGGTCTGGCCATTATATACAACCCAAAAGCTGTATGGATTCATGCACTGAAAGTCATTGTATAGGCATCATCTCAAAGGAGCTGTTTCAGGAGATATGAGCTCTGTGTCGTCCACAGGCCCTTGCACTGCCTCTCCCTGTCCACTGTTACCAAGAGAACCCCTCTGCAACAGTTCCCACAGTCCCATCTCCTAGAGGACAGAGCAACCATGCCTCAGCCACCCACAACATAAGGCCAGCACGAGATACTGGACCAGAACCTCCCCCAAAGGAAAATATACCAAAACACTGAAAGAAACAACTGATGTGGACAGTGTGCCATGATATTAAGCCCGCACCAAGGAAAACAATCAAAGCAAGTAAAACCCCAAAAACTCAAAGTTAAAGTTATGAGGGAGACAGGCAGGGAGGACTCTAGGTCCAAAGAGCAGATGAAACCAACAAGGTGGTGCTCACCTGTAACCCTAGCTACTCAGGAGGCTGAGGAGAGGGGATGTCCAGTTTGAGGCCAGCCTAGTGAGACATCTCAAATTAAAAGAAAAAAGGGACTGAGTGGTAAAGCACCCCTGGGTTCATCCTCAGTGCCACCACCACCACCACCATCATCATCATCACAATAATAATGCAGATGAGGAGGGAGAAGCAGAATCCCGGAGAGGGAGGACAGGACCCAGGGTGTCCCTTCCCTTGGTTCCCAGCTCAGGTGTAACCTTCCGATCAACCCTGTTCATCTGATGTAATCTTGTGGGTTTCCTGATACCAAGCCAGCCAGATTCAAAAACTTCTGGTACCCTGAAAATGTAGCCAGCTTCCGAAGCCAGCTTCCTCTCTAGTCCACAGAGGCTGGCACCTCCCTCTCAGCGCTTGGCACCTACTTAGACCCTGTAGGATCAACACTGGTTTCCACAGTGGGCAGGAAAGAAGACAAGTTAGTAAGGATCTAAAAGATTTCAAGAAGTTGATATTTCGAAAGGAAAGAATTGCCGGAAAAGCTGATCAAGGACCAAAGTCCACACTAACATCAATTAAGATCATCTTTGGTGCAGCCCTGGTCTGTGCAGGTGTATGAATGAGGCACTAAATACTAGCGCCCCCCAAAAAACAGAGCAAGCGCCCCTGGAGCTGCCAAAGCCTGGACTGCCTGGGGCTTTAGACATGTCTGGGCACGTCGGGGGGTCAGCGGGGCAGCTGCAGTTTAGAGCTCGGCAGTGCTGAGTGGAATTCAGAATAGCTGCAGTCTCGTTCCAGGATTACCTGCTCTTCCCCTCTCTGGGCCTTCCTGAAGTTTATGTGTACCAAGGACCAACAGACTACAGGGGGAATATCCATCCTGAGAAAAGGGTCACTGGGCAAGCTGGACCCAAGGTCAGAGGTTCAGAGTGAGGGGAGGGTTGTTCCAAATGCAGAGGGGTGCATTGCTCTGGAGTCGCCAGGCTCCTGGCTCCAGGGAGTTGTGCCAGAGCCCTGGGGAAGAGAGCTTTAATAAAATACACAAAAGAACAACTGCCTGTAAGACACTGACACACACAACCAAGGCAGCACAAAGCGAGCAGTTCTTCCTCCTCTATGAACCGAGAGCCAAGGACCTGGAGGCCAGGGTGCGGCAGCAGGCCGGAGTGGCCTAAATCCAGAACAGCTAGAAGAGGCTCCCACACAGACAAGAGTACAGAGGGACAGCCTCCCAGCACCTCCCAGGGCAGGTGTCCCTGACATTCTAAAGGAGATGTCAGAGCCCTCCAGCCAAAAGCACTTGGAAAGCCATGAGACATTCCTGGAGATTTCTTCAACCCCATGGGAGGAGATGCAGGGTCCCTAAGGAACAATCGTAGGGAGGAAAGACAAGAAAATGAGGACAACCCAATCCACACTGAAACCTTGAATGAAAACAATACAGCAACTGCAGATCTACCTCTCACAGCAGTAGGTAAAATTCAGTCAAGAACCGAACCACTGTGCAAAATAGCATGCAAGACAATGGAGGAGAGATGCCTCCCGGACCTCACCATACAACCAAGACCCCAGCGTTTTCTTTAACCTTTAAAAGTAATCACTGCTCTCCTTGGTCATGGCTAACAGTCTGTGCTTTTGCAGCAAACCCATGAAGCAAAGAAAACCCCCAAGAAATCCACAGGAGGGTCTCTCCTTTGGGCAAAACCCTCCAAGGGAAGGGAAGAGTCTCCATGAAGCACCAGTGTTAGAAGCCCAGCTTAGAGAGTCACCAAGCTGGAGGCAGGCCTCGGAGAGGTCTAGTTCATCTAATTCATCTTGTCTGAAGGTTCAAGATGTCTTTGTCTCAGCATTCCTTTGCTGAGGCCAAAACTGTCTGCTCTGCAGACCAAGGAATCCAGCATGTGGAGCTAACTCAGCCACAGACCCCCTCAATGGCCACTTCCAGAAAACCCTCTTGTTTGTTGAGCAGCCTAATCTTATTATGTTCATAATTATCCATCATTCACGTCTTCAGGTATCAGGCACAGCACAAGAATTAACAGAGCAGTGTTGGTCTCTGCGTTTATAACCTACAGTCATGTGCCATTTAACAATGTACAGTCAACAACCATGTGGACCATGGCAGTCCCGTAAGATTATATCGCCTAGCAACCTTGTAGCCATCTCAGTTGGTGTAAGTACACTCTATGATGCTCACACTAAAAAATCACCAAAGGATGCATTTCCCAGAATGTCTCCCCAACCTTAAGCAATGCATGACAATCATTTGCTTTGAGGAGAGCAGAAAGGTGGGTGATGAGAAAGAGGGAGAGGAAAATCAAATCTAAGGAAACCTTGCTTTAATAAACATAAAGAACTATCTGGTGACTCATATATGAGTGATTAGGAAATAAATCAGTGCTTCTAAATTGTTTGAAATCAGAAAATGACACCTATGTTTCTAATACATTCAATTATTTTTTCCTAGATACCACAAAGAAAAATCCCAATTCCAGCCCTGTCTGAAGAATGCGGAAGTCTGACTTAATAAATACCAATTTTTACCATTTACTGAGTTAATTCCATGTTCATTTTCAACAATTAAAAACAAAACAAAGTCTGGAAGTTGAAAGCAAACATTCAGACAGGGGGTGAGCTGCAAAGGAGCTGTAGGTTGAGAGATGTCTCTTCCCACCCTTGGCTTTAAAACCCCAGGATGCTGAAAGATTTTGCTCTGGGAAGAGGTCAGAGAGGACACAATATTGACTCTGAGGCTCTCTGGCCTCTGTATTATGATGTAGAGTCCATATTGTATTTACGGTCAGGAGTTTCAGCTGGCTGGGATGCTGCACAGATTCATCCATTCAAACTAATAATTCTCTGGTAAAAAATATCTGACAAAATTAAGGCCTGCAATGTCCTTTGGACCTATCATTTCCCTGACTTATTTCAATGCTTTGATGAATACCATTTCAACATGTTGACCACTCAATGCCAAGGTCCACATCATCTTTTCCATTTCCCTCACTGACTCTTTGCCGTCAGGTGACCCTTTTCTTTCCTCTTACCTGCATGATTTCCAGTGGACCATGCATGCTCTAGAATTGAACCTGAACCCAGAAGAAAGAGTCTGGAAAGCTTCCTAGCTGCCCACAGAGTGTCTTTAGTTGTACAGGTCTTTTCAGTATTGAGACCACTGTCCAGCAAGCAGGCCTGAGTCTCTCCTGGTGTCCAGGACACTTGCCTGGTTCCAAAACCCTGACTTCCCAAGCCCCCAAAACCTCTACTTGCTAACTCTTTCTCTGTGTCATAATTCTTGTAGGTCCAGCTTCAAGACTTCTGGAATAAATTAATTGGGAAGGGTGTGGATGAAGAAGAAGCAGGTCCCGTGGAAAGACTACCCAATTCAAGGTCTAGGCTACGTAAGAATAACCAATGGTCCAACTATCACTGTCTCTAGTGTTCACTAGATGGTTAACAGGCAAGGGAACCAAGTACTGGGGTGGACTCTAGCAGCAGGACTCTGGACTGATTTGAATCTCCTACTTGGACAGCTGATGGCACCATGATTCTAGAGAAAGGGATGTAGATCGTGGACAGGATAGTGCCCAGGAAGGAAGATTTGCCAAGAGTTTAGAAAATAAGGACGTAATCTAGCATGATGAGGCCCAGTGGTAGAAGAGGGATGCTTGCTGGTCCCCACTCCTGGCTGTGAACCTCAACATACGGTCACCCTCAGTATTGGCATTGACAGTTAAGACAAATTGCAGATTTGAAATGACCAGTACATTCATTTGCAAAGAAAAGCAATGTTAATGAGTAGCATCCTTCTAGAACTAGAGTATGGGATACAACCTCCCAACCCACTCATCTCAAAAATTTTTTCTGGGAAACCAGTCTACACTGAGTCCCTCCTGTACCATCCTACATCTACCCTTCCCTAGTCAGCAGGTCTACACTGGTCACCCCTGTATTGCATACGCCTACTGTATATACTTTATCATGAGTTTTAACAAAGTATGAAGAACTTATTGTGTGTTAAGGTCTCAAAAGGTCTACAATTTAATTATAGGTTTAAAAGTACATTTATGAGCACATCATTACAGTGATACAAACTTGAACGATTTTCTAGCCTACTGTATATCTCTAATTTTATCTAATATTAATAGTAAATTCCATAGAGAAAGGATCATACCTTCTATGACTTTCAAATTCTCAACATCCTACCCTAGGCAGTTCACTATCATTTTTGCCATGTGAGAAATGGGTAGGAGGATGGTGGGTCCAGGTAGATGGTGGATGGGTGGATGGACGGATGAATGGATGGAATTTTCCTTATGTGGAGCCCTTTTGAAATGGGATTTAGAAGCACCAGAAAGCCAGGCATAATAAAATCTAAAATGTTAGTTGGAATTTATCTTAAAGATATTTGGTTATATTTCTCATTTCATAGACAAAGAAACTGAGGGTCAGAGGAATTAGGTGATAAGTCCTAGACTACACCAAAGTAACTCTTAATTACAAAATTTGGGAGCTAATAGAGACACTATTATCCTTTACAAGATAGTATTAGAAATATTAAAAGTAAAAGGATAATACTTCCAGTACAACCCATTGCATTTGGATATACCAAGGTAAAATCATTCCTAAAGAATGACCAAGTCTCTCAATTTGGCAATTAAGTCCACTGATACAGTATTAATTTTGTTGCTGTGAAGAACTAAAGGAAGAAAGAGAACATGGCCTCCAGGTGCAGCACGCAGAGCACCAGGTTGGAATGACCGGCATGCTTCTGCATACATTTATTTTCTATTAGATTCAAAAGTTTAAAAACCACACAGACTTTCTCTCCCCTCTACCATTTTGACACACTGATAAGCACGAAGGAAAACAGCACACCTCCTCCATACATTTTCCAGGCTTTGCTTCATGGAGAGTCAAAGCCCACCAGCTATTTACATGTGAAGTCGGTTTAATTAGGTTATTTTCCTCTTACAAATGGGCTGAGATGGGAGGAACAATGGTGATGGGTTAGCAGCAAAGGTCACCAAAAGTGTGTGTGATGATGGGGGTTTAGACAAACCAGAGGGACCAAGAGACAAAGAAGGAGCTGGTGGGAGAAGAGAGTAAAGTACATTAAAGGCTAAAAGCACAAAATCAAACTTCATCTCCTTTGCAAATTGGCCAAGGGTCAGCCTGGCCCTGGGCTCTCATGTGGCCCTGGGGACAGAGGACACTTGTGCAGGAGGCCTGCTCTGACACCAGCATTAGAAAGGCATGCCCCTCAACCTCACCCTTCACACCTCTCCCTGTCCCTAACCACTTAAATCCCACTCCCTACAGCCCTTTCTCTTTTAAAGGTCATTTTAAATTCTAAATGTTGTCAAATAGAACCTGAACTGCAACTATTTCTCTAGACCTAATCTTTTGCTGTCAGCAAGTTCAGAGGGAAAAAAAATCAATAAAGGGATTAGCTGCAACTGACATTGCATATTACAGCATTAGCACCTTGCGTCCACGCTGAAGGACTTGCTGGCTGACTAATATTATGCAACCATTTCAAATGAAGACTTGTTATCAAAAAGCCTCTCCTCCCCTCCTGTCCCCCAGAAGGAAAAGAAAAAAACATTAATTTACCAAAAGAATGCCTTTTTTCAAAATGTATTCTTTTTTTTCCATTTGACAAATGCTTCCACTGGGTTGCCTAAATTATTATTAACACTTCATATCCTGTATTAACTTTTGCAATTTTCTGATAGTCATACAGCACTTTATCCAAGAAACTGAATCCTTAGATTATTGAGGGGTGGGTTGGAGGGGAGTCTTTTCTTCCAAACTTCTGAGAAGCTAAGCACATTCTAGCAAGTAGGGCTCCCTCTGTGGCAATTCCAGTCTGGAGTCTTACTCTCTAAACCAGTGGTTTCCAGTTTGACCTGGAGGGCTCACTCACAAAATCAGTCAATGGCTTGCAGCCCAGTAATACCTCAATCACCCGGAGGCCCTTACAGAGAAACCTCAACTAAGCAAAAGCCAGATAAGAACCCAAAGTGGAAAGAGGCTCCAGAGTTGCTCTCTAGACAAAATTCTAGCAAAGCTACCTTATATGATTTCGGAGGGCACAGGAAATTATAAACAGAAAATGACAAACTAAAAGAACTACTGCTCAAGGCTGGCAAAGTGACTGCTGCCATCAAAGAAGGATTCAGGATAAAGACCTGAACAACATGGAGCCAGCCAGCGCAGGGGCGAGCAGCCCATGCCAAGAAGGACATTTGTGTTACAAAGAAAATGCAATGTTTAACCCAATGGTGGTGACAACGCGTCACCAACAACACCTTAAATAATGGCTGGAGCAAGCTGCTCACAGAGAAAGAGGATCCTGCAATCCTGTCTACAATTATTTCCACATTTTTTTTTAAGTTTTAAAATAAAGCTTAAGAAATCTGGAAATTTATATTCCAGTTCAATTCATACCTCAGTGATTCTAGAAGAAATGATTAAGTATTTCAAAGTGAATACTGCTAGACTGGTTCTGTTCCTATGTCTTCCCCGATGCATAACTTCTTTCTGATAATTAATGTGTTTCAAGAGAGTGCTTCCAGGAGGAATATCTTCAGAGCCTATTCTGTCCATTCCCTCTGATGAGAAATGTTTTGTGATGGGAAGTTGACTGATGAGGGAGGTAGAGACCAATTCTCCCACCTGCATGGTCTCTTTCGCTTATGTGAATTGGGGACCAACACATCGCCAGGCCCAGCTACCCAGGATATATTTCTTTACCCCTAGATATGGAGTTAAGGCAAAAGTAAGGAGTACGGGTTATGTTTAAGAACTCGGATATTTATAAGAGAATGGATAATGTGTGCTAGAATTGCCACCAGAGCCCCCCACAGACACAGCATAGTGAGCATGGCCAATCAACCCAGCATCATATAAGACCTCGGAATCCTTCCCTCAGCACACCTTCTAGATTGACTGAGGCTGATATTCAGAAGCAAATGATCCCTGGACTAAGTCATTGCTGAATTATGGGAGGCCGACTAGCACGCGACCGTGTTTGTCTCCTCTTCTGATTGGTGTGGCATCGTTGGTCCCTCTGTGATCTGGTTGCCTAGGTAACTCAGGCAGTAGCCCCGATCTTTAGGGTCTAGCGACTGTGTCTTCGTGCATGGGCGTGCCTCCCTACATCCCCATGGGTGGAGCTACGCTCACCTGTTCTTTTGTGATATTACCCCTTGCCCTATTTGGGATCCCCTTCTCTTACTATGCCCTTGGGGTGGCCTACCTAGATGTCAGTCAACCTGCTGACAGCAGACATCACGAAGCTAGACTCAGCCCCCTAAAACCTGACCCTTGCCTCATTTGAATGGCTTCTCCTCAATAAAAGGAGTCAGCTCTCTCTCTCTCTCTCTCTCTCTCTCTCTCTCTCTCTCTCTCTCTCTCTCTCTCTCTCTCTTTAGTGTGGTTATTCACACAGCCCAGTTCCCCTGGAGTGACCCCTGAGTGTTTTAGTCGCGAGCTACCCAGCACTGAATGGCTTCCAATAAGTGTTGTGAGGATAGCAAAGTTTTCACATCAGACAAGCTATCTTCTTGGTATCTCCATGTCCCCAGTCACAACCATAGTCCAGTCTTTAAGATCCTTCTGAAATACCCCCTCCTCAATGAAGCTTTCCCTAAAAACCTAAGACAGGTAGGCTTGGAGACAGGGTGACAAGGGAGTAAGCGACTGGTTCCATTCTGTTTCCACATGTTATATATTATCATTCAACTCAATCAAGAAATAATTATTGAGGATTAACTTAATATCAGGAACTGCTAGATACTGGAGATACAAACTCACTCATGACATTACCTTCAAGGGACTTACAGTCCACATTACAGTATCCACCTGTTTAGAGTTTCATACGTGGAAAATCTATATCCTATTCATCCCTGGATCCCCAGGGTCAAGTGCAATGTGGGAGACTTAGCTGTCCCCCACTTCAGGGCTTTAATGGTCATACTGAATCTAGACTTCAGTAGTCATATCAGTGTGCATAGGTGCTCGCACACACGAGCTCATACACACACACACACATACCACAATACATCTGTACACATCTCATCTATAAAAAATACCACAAGGAATAATTCAACTAGGATTTAATGAGCAGAACAAAAGAATTAATTGACAATGACTATCTCTGCTTTGGGATGGAACTCACACATAATTATGTACAGCAAACTAGCAGCACTACACCTTCCACATCTCAGAACCACCTCCCCCTCCCCTTCCCCCCAAGTGGCCGAGGGGGTAGGTAACTGTTCCTGTGCCCATACATCCGGTTGTGCCTTCTTCCCAGGTCCTCCCCTGTGGACCTCCACAGGTCCTTCTACACTGCTGGGAGGCAGCAGAGTCTTGGCAGTGACATCTGAGGAGGCTCGGCAACCAGCCCTTCTCTCCCAATTAGGGGCAAGCACCGCTTTCTGAGGTTGCAGGGCCCTGTGTGTCACTCTTGCTGTGTTTCAAGGGCCACTGTTCAGCCCTGTGCTCTCTGCAGCACTGTGTGTCTAAGACAGTTTTGTTGGTTTCCTTTCAAAAAAAATAAAATAAAATAAACCTCCCAACTTAAGTTCAAGTTTAAAAACACTTCTTAACACTCCCCTCATGGTATTTACTATGCAACGTTATTAATATCCTCCCTGGAGGCAGTGAATCAAAGGTTACTCTTTAACCCAGTGCCTAACACTGCGGCTGGCACCTAGCACAGGCTTTCAATACACATTTATGAATGAATGAATAAATGAATGAATGAAATGAGGGAATAAACAATTTCATGCTCATTGTCCTATTAGTTAGACTCTTGCTTCCAACTCTGTAACTCTGAGGCTGGTATTTAATCTTTCTAGGCCTCATCTGTAAAAGAGCAATGCGTTAACTTACAGCATTGCTTAGGAAGAATGGAGACAAGGTATATAAACACCTCCTGAAATACTCAGAATAGAGCATGCCCATAGCAAATGGTCATAGTCCCAGCATTAGCACATAGTAGGTACTTGACAATACTTATTGAAACAAACAAGTGATAATTGCAGGCACATATTCCCCTGGCCCACATTCACATATGTGCACACTGCCCTCCTCAACCAGGTGCACTCTGAGCCCATCACCTGGCTCTCCCCGACACACAGCCCTCCCCTCTGCATGCAAGCATCTCTCAGAAAGCAGTATCACAAAGGAGAATGAGGCCCAGCAAATGTGGTCATGTGTCCCTGCTTCAAACAAGTTGTGGGCATGGGTCTGGTCAAGCCCAGCCTGAGACTCAAAAGAGCTGAATATTTTAAAGACCTGAGTTCTGCTGGGCACAGTGGCACATGCCTGTAATCCCAGTGGCTCAAAAGGCTGAGGCAGGAGGATCTCAAGTTCAAAGTCAGCCTCAGCAACTTAGCAAAGCCCTAAGCAACTTATTGATGCCCTGAGAAACTCAGGGAGACCCTGTCTCTAAATAAAATATGAAAAATGGCTAAGGAACTGGTTCAGGGTTAGGTGCCCCTGGGTTCAATCCCCAATATTCCTCAAAAAAAAGACCTGAGTTCTAACCCCCCTCCATCAATTGCCAGCTGGGTGAGTGTGGGCAAGTTCTAGAGCTCCCAGACTGTTTCCCAATCGATAAGAGGGACTCCATAGGGCTGCCTCGTTACAGTACTATCATTCGGATAAAATAAGATAATGCACATAATACAATCACATAGTGAAAACGCTAAAACATTAGTTATTTTAAAGTTGACAATATTAAGGAGCTAACAGTAGACTAGAAGATTAAAAAGGTAAAGAGTTATACTTTGAACATTTATTTCATATTTAGAATGTGTGAGTGTATGAAGGCTGAACCTGTAATAAGCACTGGCCCATTCATAAGTTATAGATTAGCCACTTAGAGAGTGAACTAGAAAGCAATAAGACATGTGGCATTGATTGACAGATGAATGCTGACTTTCCCTTGTGTGTGAGGGCCCAGCACGGGACCTGTGATAATGTGGGTAATTAGGGAGCCATGCTGTGAGATGAAGGCCTGACCAACAGGGACTGGTCTGGGATTAGTTCTATCCTAGGCACTTCCAGACCTCTCCCCATTAGCATATGCATCGGCCTCCACCCTGCCATCTCCACCCTGGTATAGCCATGGACTGCAGAGTCCTTGTCAGCTAGTGAGGACTCGGTGGCAGTCATTCTAGGAACCCAAGAGGCAATCAATTGCATTGTCTATAATGGCTTCTTTTTGTATCCTCTACAGAGCAATTCCATGAGTTCTCTTGTTCCATCCTCAGAGTGACCCGAAACAACTGATGCACCTCATCTACAGATGAACAACAGGAGGTGCTCTCAGGTTAGGTCACTTATTCCCGATCTCATCCTTGGTCACCTCACAACTGAGAAAGAATTGAGAAGAATTATAATGAAAGGAACGAGGTTCAATCTTCCAGAAGAGAATTCCTTGTTATAAAAGGAAGGGACCCTACCCATGGTCAATTCAGGTCACAACAAATTAACTCACAATAAATTAATACAACCATATGGATAACAATGTGATGGTATCTATCAAGAACCACGAAAATGTTCAGTCTCTGACCTGGTAATCACACTAGAGGAAACCCAGACCGAGGAAATAGTCCAAAAGAATTTGAAAGTTATGTGCAAAAATACAATGTTTATTGTAGCTGTATAATGGCAAAAATGTAGAAAGCTAAGTGTCCAGTAGTAAAGGAGACAAAGCACACAAAACAGACCCACAGACACCTGGTTGTATCTGTGCAACAATGTGAAAAAGATTTGTATAATATTGAAGAAAATCATAATTCATGCAAAAAGAAATTATGTATTCATGTGGACACAAAGTGGAAGAGAACATGGGCTATTATAAACAGCTTGAATTGGCAGAGAAAAAACTGTGGGTGAATTTTTCTTTCTTTCTTTAATTCAGAGTTATACAAATATTGCTAAACATTACTGACATACCATGCAAAAGTTTAAAAACCAAAATGAGGGAGAATCGCTGGAATCTCTAAGGTTTCTAATAGCTCCGATAATCTTTGTGAGCCTCGGGAGACCAGGATGAATGTCATTTTCATGTTTGTATCACCAGCATTTTCTGCAAGTGACTGGACCTCAATAAATCTGAAGAAATGTAAGAAGCAATCATGCAAATGGTTCTTGGCTGATTGTGGGAATGACTGGGTCAGTCAGAGCCCACATCACCCCAAAAGCCATGTGTCGGGATATTAATTAGATGAATTAAAGGTTCAAGAAAATATCCCAGAGGGACTTTTTTTAAAAAGAGGAAATCAAAGCAAAATCTAAGGAACAGAATACTTGATTCAAAGTTCCTCAGTTTTGAATTACAGTTACACATGCTACAGTCCCCAAGACCAGGTACACAAGCAGAGTAGCTCTGGTTCCCATTCTCTAAGATCTAGGGACCTTCTCCAAGTAAAGGCCATGAAGTTGAATTCAAGGTCACCAGAAGAACTAAATTGCACCAAGTCAAAAGTGGGAACTGTCAGCTCTCCTAGATTAGAAGACAGTTCTCTAGGTAGAGGACCCTCTCCACTAACATACACAAAGTGCATGACTTGCCTGGGACTCAGATTCCTAGTCTCTGTCCTGGCCATCTCATTGGATGTCATAAAAAACAAACATGTAATGAAAATATATGTGGAAAAGATACCTTGACTTCAAAGTGCTCTCTAAGAGCCTGGCCACAGTAAGTTCTCAGAGCAAGTGGGTACACAAAAGAATGAAAGGAAGCCAAGGGATTTTGTGATCTTTACAGAAATGTAGGGGTAAAACGGTAGGGTAAAAAGCTGGTCTGTGTTCCGAGCAGCAGGACATATCTGTTTCCCTGGGGCATGATGGGAAGGAGCCCACAGAATGCCACTAAATTGGCCTTGGCAGAAGCCACCCAAGGTGCTCACAGCCCTGCCAGGGCTGCACTTCTTCAGGAATCCAGCTACACCGTATTCATTAATTATGCATTTGAGGACAGCACAGACATGGGCATTTTGCAAAGTGTTTTCAGTTTAAGGGATTGGAAGAGAGCCCGTCGTGAGAGGGCATGTCAGGCACCTTCTGTGATCAAAGGTATAAAACAGAGCAAGAGACGTCAGTGACATAGATCCAGGAACCTTGTACGTGGTGACGTGATTAAAGGCACACATGAGCTTCAGAGTTGGCATTTCAAATAGAACCTGACCTGCAGACGTACGGGAAGCAGCACTCCTGGCACTGAGCTGAAGGGCATTGTGGGTAACAGATCATGGGCAAGAAAGGTGATTTCTTAAGCCCGCATTGAAGGACAGGGTGCAGTGTTCTTGGGCAGCTCTGGATACTGTGTCAGGCGACTGGGTCCACGTGCCCTAAGTGCAGGGCAAAGAGCCCAGAGCTGCTTTTGCTGGAAGGGATGGCCATGGATCATGTGGGTCAACACCCTCATTTTACAGAGAAGAGATGGGTGCCCAGAAAGGTTAAATGACTAGCTCAGGGCCACAGAGCAAGCTACTGGCCACGACCTTTAACACCATCACTCTCCAAACAGAATATCATGTGACAGGTATGACTCTGCCAGAATTAACTTCAGGGGGGCAGCCACGGCCAGGCCGGGCTCCAGCTCTGATTGCAGGGTTGGGATCCCATCTGCCCTTGGTTTTTCTCTTTGTGTTTGCCTTTCAAGACTGAAAACCCAGACAGGACTTGAAGTGATCTAGCCCTCGGCCCCTGTTCTTTCTTAGCCCCTCCTGTCAACAGAGGATACAGGTGGCTCTGGTCTTCTCCAAGCCGTCCAGCCCACCCCATCTCTCATGAAACCATTCCAAAGGAGCCGCCTTCCCTTTAAAAAGATCAAAGGTTTTAAAGAAAGTCAATATGTCAGACACTCCCAAGTGGACACAATGCTGCTTCCACCGACAGTGCTGGATTGAACCCTTGAAACCTGTCCCCACTGAGGCACAGAGGAAAGCTGAGTGCCCCCCACCCCTGTGATCGAGTACAGCCAGCGACACCCTTAGTTCCTGTGACCTCTTAGCTCTCTTCTGGTGCAGCCTGTGCTTCTCTCCTGGGCCTAGAGTGACCACTTGGAGAGCAGTGTGGATCCTGTCCAAGGAGATGCACACTTGGGAAAAGTGATCATACCACAGTCCCACCTACTATCAGTCTAGTGGCCCAGATCTTGAGTGCCTATGGCAGATGCTGCTGGCTGTCTCGGAATATCCAGTCTGCCTTTTCTTCCTTAGTAACAGCATCTCAATTTTTAGCTAGCTGGGTTTATTGCTTCCTAGACTTAAAGAAAAAAAAAAAAACTAAATGCCAGCTTCACTCACAGCTAAATGTGGCCATAGTATATGATTGTGCCAATAGCTACCAATCGCAGCAACTGAGTTAAGCTCAACTTGAATCTACATACGGAACTGACTTGACCTCATGATAACCTGTGAGAAGCAGAGTTATTATTCCCTTTTTATTTTTAAAAGGCAAACTGAGACACCAAGAAATGAAGTGACTTGCCCCATTCATACGGTTAACGTGGCCGAGCTGTGATGTGAATTCAAGCGGCCTAACCCCATAAAACTCTTCCCCACTCATCACGCTACACTAAATCCTTGCCACCAGAGCATAGGTTCTGTGCAGCACTTCCAGGGCTGTGACTTTCATAGGAGGGGGCTTCAGGTCCTGGCACTTAGTCCCCCTTCCCTGGAGTATAAGTCAAACTTAGAGACTGACTTGGAACCAGGATGGCCAGAAATGGGAAAGGCAGTTATTTGACAGTAGAGAAACCTAGCAGACACCACCTTGGGCAAGTGATCAAGGTCACTGTGATCAGCCATGAGACATAATAGTATGTATCTTCAATGACAGGGACTTCACCTCTATGTAATTCTGCCCTCAAACCAATAAGCCAGCCTCATCCTGAGAGACCATTAGATAACCCAAACTGAGAAACTTTCTAGATAATACCTGACCAATACTTTAAAAACCTATGAAGGTTATGAAAATCAAGGAAAGATGAAGAAACTGTCACAGACTGAAGAAGACTAGGAGGGCGTAATGATCAGATGAAATGTGGGATCCAGGACTAGATCCTGGAACCAAAAGGAGACACTAGTTTAAAAACTGGTAAAATCCTAATAAAGACCACGATGATGAAGGTTATAGTATCATACTGTTTTGATCAACATATCATGGTTCATAGAAGAGGTAAATGTTAGGAAAAGCTGGATAAAGGATGCATGAGAAAAGTGTACTATCTTTACAACTTTTCCATAAATCTAAAAGTATTTCAGAATGAGAAGTTTTTCCAAAGGGGGGAGACAAATACTTTATCCTCTCACCCCAGTTTCTCCCTGTTGCTGACTTTTTAAATGGCAATGATTACTGGAGCACCAGCAGTCATTTTGATCCCTGAGGCAACCTTGAGGTCACCTTGAAGGTGAAAGTCATGTCCTGAGAATGACAGAGCAGAAATGTAGAAGTCTGGACCTGATGACACTCATCTCCATCTTATCACCCCTTGACTCTGAGTTCCAAATTTCTATTTTTAAATGAAAAAGATAAATAGCTGTTACTTTATATAAATCATTTATCTGAGGATATCTTGTCAAATGCAGCCCAAAGTAATCTTTATTTATAACAGTGAAAATCCGTGTAATTGCTCTCACTGATATAAAAACTAGAATCTTATCTTAAAATTGATCTTAGAGTCCATCAAGCCCAACCCATCATTTTTAGGCTGAGTAAAAAAGAACCAGAGAAAAACCAAGCACCCAAGCCCACTGCCAGCTGCCGGTGGCAAAGCAACAGTAGAACCCAGGTCCTGCCCCAGCTCGGCTTCCTCCTGGGCCTCGCTGCTTGGCAAAGGTCCCCAACACCAACACTGCAGCATTGACACCGTCACACAGGGAAAGTCAGGGCAAGATGCTGCAATGCAGGTGCCTCCCGGCCGTGGCACGGAGCTGCCTCCCTCAGACAGTAACGTGCTTCTGTTGTACACCTCTGAATCAATCACCAAACACAGCAACACATCTGAAAACGACATTGTGACTCTGAGCATCTCATATTTTACTTTCATGAACAACTTAGTACTAAAAATGATGCTGCTGTTATGTTTTCTTGATTTTATTAAAGGGAAAAATCACAAAAGAAAATATGAACTATATGAGTACTGTGCCTGTGAAAGAGAATCATACTCAGAGAAAAAACAGGGCTCCAAGGGTACAGTCACTGGTCACCTAAGGACCCTGAGCAAGTTGCTTCCGTAACCTGAGCTGCAAATTTCTTGGTAAAATTAGAGGTTTAGCTAGGATTTGATTTCCTCTCAGTTTCCTTCTAATTCAGATCATGCCTAATTCCAAACACTAAACTGTCACTTGATTTCACCTCTGTAAAACTGATTGTCTCAGACACATGCGGAACACGCTGTTGCCCAACCAGGAGTGGATTCTTTAATGGTCCCCATTCGTCACTCCCTCCCTTGCCATACAGTCCCACATCACTTAACAACAAGGATAATTCCGAGCAGTACATCCTCAGGCCTTCTTGTTGCTTTGCGAACACCATAGACGACACTTACACAAACTCAGGCCGAGGGGTACAATGGCTCACCCCGCCTCTTGGAACACTGGAGAAGAGTGGCAGACTCAACTGGCATAGCACAGCAATTTGTTATCAGCAGAAAGAGGGAACTCTAAAAGCACAAGAAAGTCTACAATGGCAAATACATAAGCCAGCAACACAGTGGCTTCTTGGCCTCCTCAGGTGTCACACACCACACCCAACCCTGTGTGCTCCAGTCCTCAACAACCGGCAAAGCAGATTTTCTACACCAGAGTAACACGTGGTGCTACAATAGACGATGGCTATGACATCACTGGACCATAGGAGGTTTTCAGGTCCATTGTGATCTTATGGGACCACTGTCATAGATGCAGTCTGTCACTGATGGACGCATCATTAGATGATACGTAAGAGTGACTCTGGAGTCTCCCTCATGGAGAAAGCAGGCTAGTTCCTCACCCCTTTGAATCTGGGCTCAGTCGTATGACTTGTTTGAGCCAGTGTCATGTGGCAGTTTCGAGCCCAGACTTCAAGAAACTTAGATGTTCCCATGTGGGCTCCTGCATCTCCATCCCTGCTGTGGGGGGTAGCAGCCAGCTTGCTGGTCCTGGCAGGAAGAACTGTCCCAGACATGACACCCCAAGCCAGCCTCCCTCAGTCTACAAATGCAGGAATGAGCCCAGCCATCCAGCTGGGCCCAGATCAGAGCCACAGCACCCCAAGACCTTAGAGAAGTCATGATGATCAAAAGCCACGGTGGGCTTTATGGTTGGTCATCCCGCAGCAAAAGCCAGCTGACACACTGCTTTAAAACCTCGACTTTGAAGGGAATCTATTTCTGGCAAGAACTGGCTGTGTGAATTTGCCATAAAACGCTCTGCAGGAAATGGACTTGGTTTGCTAGTGAAGTGCTGCATCCACACGCCTGCTGGGCAGCACGCTCACGGCCAATCCTTCACCCACAAAAAGATGGGAAATCTGCCTCCCCTGCGGATGCTCTCTGGAGCGCCATTCTCCACTCCTATGAAAACACATCCAAATGCTGAGTTAGCCACACAATGCCGCCTCTTAAAATCATGATTTCAAAACCGGTCCCCATCTTTTGCAGTGACTAAATTCAACCAGATGTTGCCCATTTTGATTAATGAAATGAAATGCTAGTATTGGTGCCACGGGAACGGTAAGATTCTTTTCGAACTCCACATTGGTAAAAAAACGAAATTAGATGTCAACATTCTATAATGGGCTGAGCATTCCCCGAGTCCCCTTAGGCAGTGGTGGTAAAAAAGCACATGTATTTAGCTGGGCTCAATTTGCTTGTTTTTAAAATATTCCGCAAGTACTTATTAAGCATCAACTCACTCTGCACAGACTGCTCAGGTGCCAGCCCAGGTGTGGGCAGCGGTTGGAACCAGAAAAGCCCAGGGTACATCACGTGGTGGCAGCAGCGCAGACGAGGTGCCAGCAGGCCCTGCGGGGGTCAAAGGACAGCCAGGCCACGGAGCCCAGGGACAGCTGAGGGATGTTCAACAAGAACAGAACAAGCGGAGAGGTGGCGGCTGGAGGGAGGGACAGGACAACAGCGAGCAGAAGCTACAGGGCATGAGGTGTCATGCGTCAAGCTCCAAAAGGAAATGACTTCCTGCTCCCGTGCCGGGTGGCTCCGTGGTTCCTGCAGGGAAAGGGGAATCCTAGGGGACCGGGCCAAGCCCGGCAGGTGGCAAGGGCGGCTGCTGGCACCTGACTGCAGGGAAGCTGGAGATGAGCTCCTGGCAAGGGAGCCGTGCTGCTGAGCTCGGGAAGATCCCTCCCCTTCTGCCTGCATTGCACACAAACACACACTCACACCACACACTCGCACATCCACAAACACGCTCACACACATTCTCATGCCCAAAAGCATATATTCACACTCTGACACACACACCACACACTCTCCCATGCTCACACACTCACACAACCGTACATCCTCACACACACACTCTGACACACAGACACATTCACACACTCACACACCACACACAGACATACCCCAGACACTCTTACCCAACCACACATTCCCCCACACTCTGATGCACACAGCACGCACACACCCTGATACATACCACCCGTTGTCACTCACACATACCACACGGGCACATGCATATGTAGTCTCGCTCTCAACACATACACACCCTCTCACAAACCACACTCTCATACACACACACCACACACACCACACTTCAGCTACAACACTCAGACACAAGCACGCACCTCCTGCTCTCTCACCATCGCACGCTGTCCACACAGACCTGTCAAGCTTCTCCAAGGCACCTCAGAAGGCCCTCTCGCCCTCCGCCAGTCCCTCCTACCCAGGCCACGTCCCCCTCTCCCTCTTCACCAGAAGGGCAACTGGGTCTAACTGGGGCACTGCCACCAGCCTTGCCACCCACCCCGCCACCCACCTGCCATTCCCAAGTGATCTTAGTAAAGCTCAGCTCCTATCTCATCACCCTCTGCTCCTGACCACCCCAGGGTTACTGAACGCTGGCCATGCCATGAACAGGCACTCCAAGCCCTCTGCTTTCTGGCTCCAAAGGACTGGCCCTACCAGGTCATCCCAGGCACCACTGCGGCCTGCCCTGTCCTCCCCGTCCACATCTCCAGGTTTGCTCCTGTGTCACCATCCAGGCATCCCCTACCTGGCAGAATCCCCCCACATTCTCCACTCACCTCCCCGCACAGCCTTTCTCTGGAGCCTTTCTGGAGGCTGATGGTGGAAAGCATCACCCGCCTCGCTCCAAGCCCTCTCATGCCATTCGCCACCACTGCCATCACCATGGCCTGGCTACTCACATCTTCATTGTGTCGAACTGGAAGAAGTTCTTTGAGGCAGAACCTGTGTCTCATTCATCTTCATAACTCTCTGCCCCTTCCCTAAGGCCTCAAGCATAAGAGAAATCCAATAAAAATATGTTGGATTCCAAGTTAATAATTTAATCCTTAGGAGGGTCAATTAATTTTGTTCGTCTCACATGGGGCCAATTTCCATCGCTGATCACAGCAGACTGGACCAGAAATCAAAGCTGGGTCAGCCTGACCCAGACCCACAGTGAGGAAGAGCTCAGTGTGGTGCCCTCTCTGTAGCCACCCAAAAATAGGCACCAGGAAATACTTCGCCCAGCAGCTGGGGGGCACCTGTCCTGTGGCAAGTGCTCCACCCACTGCTGGGGGACAGGTTAGGGACACAGACAGGAACATAATTCATCTTAAAGACAACGAGATTCTGAAAGCCAAATGGGGTAAGTAGGACAATCAGGGTGGTGACCTCTGAGCTAAGACCTCACCCCTGAGAAAGCATCAGCCATGCAAATTTTTTTTCTGGGAGAAGACATGAAAAGGCCTGTGGAACCACAAATACCGAGAAGCTTAGAGCCCTCAAGAAGGAGAAGAGAGGAGCTGGGGACATGGCTCAGGTGGTCCAGTGCCCGTCTTGTATGCACAAGGTGCTGGGGATTGAACCCAGCACCACCAAAAAAAAAAAACGAGAGAGAGACACTCACTAGGAGAGGGCCAGACCAGGTAGAGACCTGTAGACTGAGGAAAGGATGAATGATTTTTTTTAATCGTGGGAAGACATGCATGACATAAAACTTATCATCTTAACCATTTTAAGTGTACATACAGTTCAGTCATAGTTATTCATTCCCGTCATGGCATAACCAATCTCCAGAATGCTTTATGTCTTGAAAAACTGAAATTTTACGCCCACTAAACAAGAGTCCCCCTTCCTCCCTCTTCCCTGGCACCTGCCATTCTACTTTCTGTCTCTCTGAATTTGTCCTCTCTAAGTGGAGCAATTATTTCCCTTCATGTGAGCAGAATCACACAGCATCTGTCTTTTGCGACTGGCTTACTTCACTTAGCATAAGGTCCTCAAGGTTTCTCTATGTTGTAATGTCTGAACTTCCCTCCGTTTTAAGAAGGGAAATATTCCAGCAGGTGCAATGGCCACACCCAGAATCCCAGCCTCTCAAGAGGCTGAGGCAGGAGGATGGCAAATCCAAGGCCGGCTGGGGCAACATAGAAAGACCGTGTCTCAAAATAAACAACAATGAAAGAAAAGGCTGAGGATGTCACTCAATGATAGGGTGCCCCTAGGTTTGATCCCCAGTACCCACCCCACCCTCCAAAAAAAGAAAGGAAATGCTCCATCGTAAGCACATGGGGCATTTTGTTTATCCATTTACCCACTCATGAGCACTGGGGTTGGGCCTCCCTTCTGGCTATTGCAAATAATGCTACTTTGAACCTGGGTGTATAACTATCTCTTCAAGACCCTGCTTTCAGGTCTTTGGGCATATACCCAGAAGTCGAATTGCTGGATCATACGGTATTTCTGTTTTCAGTTTGGGGAGGAACTGCCATACTGTCTTCCATATTAAGGAGTTTGGCTTTTATTCTAGGTAAAACTTGAGGCCATTTGAGGGTTTTGAGTGGGAGAGTGATAGAACTTTATTTAGGTTTTTAAAACATCAGTCTGGCTTTGGTAACACATGGAATGGGTTGTAGGGAGGGAGAGGAGCTGCAGGGGGGCTCTGTAGCTAGAAAGGCATTGTGGGAGCCCTGAAAAGACATGAGGGAATGGACACAGGTGAATCTCACACGAGGGACAGAATGGGGGGCGGGGGTAGGAGGTGGCACAGAGGAGAGCGCTTGGGTCTGGGGCCTGAACTCCTGAGGGCAGAGTGATGTCATTCATAAAGACAGAATAGAGCCAGGGACATAAGTATCTCTAAATAGTTCACAAGAACTGCCAGAGCTCTGTCCTCCTTTCCTGTCCTCCCCGCCTCCAAATTTTTACAACCCTAAATCTTGATTTAACCTTCACCTCTCAGACCTCCCTGTCTGACTCCTCCCAAGAGGTCACCCTCAGGACCAAGCTCTACAAAGCGAGTAACTGCTACTGTAGAAGGGGCTGGCCAGTACACCAACTCCAGACCAGACTCCACAGGCCTGCAAAGCCAGTCCCTTTGGCATGCAGGCTGGCAGGAAGTCAGACAGCATGCACCTCCAGACAGGCCTGAGAGCTGGCCAGTCAGTGGTCTAGCAGCTTATCAGCAGTTCCTCATGCACAGGGGGGTCACCTGAGACCACATCACCAGGACCAGGCTCCAGTGGAGAGTGACCTTGTGCACAGGTCTGGTCTCTTATTCAAAGAGTCCCCGTGAGTCTTGTTCTTCCTGCTGGTCTTCTTGTCCTTGTCATATCTCATAGATAAAGGACAGCTTGGCAGAGAGAGATTCGTTTTTAAAAGGTGTTCAACAAATACTCACTAAGCACCCAGAAGTTCTTAGCAATGTGCCAGTGGAAGGAATAGAGATGGATCCCACATGGATCTTGCCCTTGAATAACGCCCAGGCCCTTCATCCACAGGCAATATGAAGCCACACTCAGTCAAATGCCAAATGTTAAAAGAAAGGCTCATCGAGGGCTGTCTGTGAGCACAAGAAAGTGGGACTCCTGCTAGTCTTCAAGGAAAAACACAATTTGGACAGAGAAATAGGGAAGGAGAGGATGCACCAAGCTTCACCAAAGACGGAGAAACAGAAAAAAGCAGAGCATACAAGGAGGGCCGCAAGAGGCAGGGTGGAGGGTCAGACAGGAGACTGCTGTAGCATCCAGCCAGGAAAGAGAGGGGCAGAGAGGGGCATGGTGGGAAATGTCCTCCTGATGCCTACTTGTCCCAAGCATGGAGCTGAAGCTTCACTGCCCTCTCCCTGCTCAGTCCCCACAGCCACCTGAGGGTGAGGTTGGGGGTATTACCCCCACTTCACATCTGTGCAGCTGAGGCTTGGTTACGACTGAAAGCATTTTGAGACAAGATTTCCAGCTTTAGGACTTGGCCTTCAGCCACTGAGAGAGGCCAGGAAGCAGCATTTACTACACAAGCCACAGCCCTCCTGCCTGTGCTCCGACTATTGTCACCGTGGCTGGACTGTCTGGGTTTTGCCTGCTTGCTAGTTGGTTGGTTGGAGTGTGCAGGGCCAGAAAAGAGGATCGACCTGCTCTTTTCTTTGTTCCTTGCCTTGAAGCCGTTGTATAGATGAGAAGGACTCCTCTCCTAGGACCACAGCATGAGAGAAGGAAGGTATGGTTCTCTCTGGGAGCTGCACTGCCCTTTCCAGTTCTTCACCCCTCCTACGGTGGTGACTTTGCAGTTTGTCATGAGAAGTGGAGCACGCATCCCTGCTCAGGACTTCCTGATTTGGCCAAGTGGCTTGCCAAAGCAGTCACTTGCCAAGCAGAAGTGGCAGTGAGCCTCAACTCGGCTAGATCTCCAGAGACATCGCGTACTTCCATTCCCACCATTGCTAAGAGGAAAACATGCTCAGTGTCACCCTCCGATCCCAGAAAACCAACACCAAGAGCCAGATGGAGCACACCTGGACCCATCTACAGCAGGGAGCCTCGACCCGCCCAGATCCTCAACATGAAGAAATGCCCCGGTACTTCCCACCGATCTATCCCAAATCCCTCATTTTCCAATAGATACATGAGGCCCAGACAGGAGAAATGGCGTATTGGAGTCTTACAACCAGATGGAAATTGGGTCTCCTGATTTCTAATCCACTGCCTTTTCATTGTACCTTCCCTTCCCATCAAAGGGATTCCCTGCAGACTGCAAGAAAATAGAGGAAATCTGAGATGTCAACCAGGTAAGTAATTAAGCAGAATAGATGCATTCAAAAGCATGAAAGCAAGATTTAACCTGGATAATCCCTCTATAATTTAGAGTTGATCTGTCTAAAAGAGTTCCTGTTGATTTCCCAGGAGGATCTTTCATCTCAAGCTGGAGCCACGGGGACCATAAGAACTAAATCTATTAACCCTATCATCGTTCAACCTGTCAGTCTTTTGGACCTAAGAAATGGGGCCTGTTTTTTTTTTCTTTTGGAATTTGTGTTTATTACTGAGTTCTATGTTACTCAAAAATAACAGCTCTTTCCCAGATGACTTTGCATGTTCTTCTTGGCTTCACACAGATTGTGAGCCAGCCTGAACACTGCCTTAGTAATATCATTCCTATAAATATTGCTGTCATCCAGAGAGTCTTATAATCCTGGGGAGTTAGGGCTGGAAAGGAACTCAGAGATCATCGGTCCTCATCTTGTCATTTTAGAGATCAGAACACTGAGGTCTGAGGGGAGGGAAACTGATCTTCCCAAAGTCACACAGCTAGTTAGTAGCAGAGGGCAATCAGTGCCAGGAGAGAGGTCAGGGGCCCACTATAGAAAAAAACAATCAGCTCCACTGTTCCAGGTTGTCACTGAAAGTGGGTCACTCCACATCTGTTAAGATGCCCAGTTCCAGACACCCGCTCAGGCTGGGAAAAGGCTGAATCACAAAAGAAAATAACCCTGAAGAGGAAGAAACGGAGACGTCCCCTGAAAGGCTAGCAGGTCACCAGAGCTCTACTGAGCTCAGGTCTGCAGAGCAGCTCAGCCCTACCATCTGACATGGGCTCTGCGAGGCCTTCCAGAAGGTTCTGCCTGCCTTCAGGGTGCCACAGCCAGCTCCCTACAGCTCCTGAGAACCAACAGCTGAACCTGTGAAGCAGCTATTCATCCTGTGGTATGGTAAAAGGCAACCAGGTGGGAGCATTCATACCACAGAAATTGGCAAGTGCTACAAATAGAGGGTGTGGTGATTGTTTCCTAAAGCACACCACGGGGTACTGTCCCTCTGCCAGGGACTGATGGCCTCCCCTAAAACTAAGAAGACCCTTCCCACAGACAGGAATACTCAAAGGGGAAAACAGAAATACCAAGGATAATAAAGCTATTACCCTTCTATGGAGGAAGTGCCCAGTGTTTACTGGAAAACTCATGTGAAGAACTGGCCACTGTGACTCAGAAGGTCAGGACTCTGAAAAAGAGCCCACTGTATAATCAGCTTAGGGGGCGGGTACTATACTGCGGATCTTCAGTGTCTCCCCAAAGCCCACGTGTTAGGCTTACTCCCCACAGTGGTGCTAATGGGAGGATGTGGGACATTTAAGGGGTGGGGCCTAATGGGAGGTCTTCAGGTCATTGGAGGTGTGCCCTTGAAAAGAATAATGAGGGCACAGCCCCTTCCTGTTCTGTCTTCTCTCTTCATGACCATGAGGCAAACATTTGGCTCCACCACATGCTTCCATCTGGGGGCCACAGGCCCCAAAACAATGGGTCCACTTGATCATGGACTAAAACTTCTAAAACGTGAGCCAAAATAAACCTTTTCTCTTTATAAGTTGATTTTCTCAAGTATGTGTTATAGTAATTGAAAGCTGACTAACACAAGCTTTCTCATCTATACCAAGCCACCTCTGAAAGATCAACTGCACAGAGAAGAAGCCAACCAATGACTCCAGTGGCTGCAGCCTTGTGTGTATGGTAAATGAGGGCCCATACCTGCCCTCCAGGGCCAGCTTCAGGAAGGAGGGCCTTAATGGCCCCTGTGCGATGAGCCAGCCTGTGGCCAGGGCCCTTGGATTTTACAGCCTCGTCTCTTGATGATATATCTTCCACTGGGACAGAAAGCCATCTGGCTCAAGCTTTAAAATGCTGGTTTGATTACAGAATTCTCTTCTTTATCCTTTCCTTCCATGGAAGGCAGTGTTCAGTGAGCCCCAGCTGACCTAGTCAAGAAAAAGCATCTTCATAGAGCCTTTTCTGTTACTGTATTTAAAAATACATTTCAGATAGATGGAAAAGGCAAATAGAAGAGAGAAACTTGACCTGTTTACTTTCTTAAGTGTCCCCAATGCCTAGAAAGCTTGAGGGACAGAGTGGTACTCAACGAATATGTGTCAAACAAATGACTTAAAAATGAGTAAAAGAATTCATTGTTATAAAAGGAGGGTACCTCTAACACCCTGCATAAAACCAAAAGAAAAAACAGTAAAGGTAAATATTGAAAAATTTGATTACCTAGAAATTCTTAACTTTCATATGTTAAAAAATTATAAGCTAAATGTGCATGTTGTACATCTACAACACTTATAACAAAAGGTTCATGTCATATGTAAATAGTTTATCCAAACCAACATCCTAATAAAAATAAAAGCAATTCACAGAAGAACAAGGGACCAATAAACATGCAGAGTCCAATGCCATTAGTAATCAAAGAAAAATGCTTTTCACCTGAGAATACTTACAAAGTTTAAAAAAAACATGAATTACACAGGGTTAGCAAAGTCGTGAAGAAGTGGGGACTCAGCTAGTGGGAAAGAAAATTAGTGCAAACCTTCTGGAGAGTGTTTTTGCAATCACACCAAAAGCCTTTAAATGCATTTGCCTTTTGAGGCAGAAATAGCACTTCTAAGCATCTATCCTCAGGCAGTCTTCTGAGTTGTATGCAAAAATGTCTGAACAAAGTTGCTGGTCATGGCGTTATTTATAACAACAAAATTTATAAGCATCCTAAAGTTCTGCTAATAGGGAGAGGTTTTTGTAAATTATGGATTCCTATATAATGAAATACTTTGCAGCCATTTAAAATCAAGGTGTGGGAAATATTTGTGGGAAACATTGGAAAATAGATTCAAAATATAATGCAGAGTGGTGGAGAGAAGCAGTCTATAAATCAGTACTTAAAGTAACTTCATGCTTTTAAAAACTACACATACACATACGTAGAAAAAATATTAACGGTGGTTATCTGTAGATAGAGAAACCATGGATGATTTGACTATTTTTGACTTTCTGTGAAATTTTTTTAGAACATACAAGTTGGCTTTTCTTTATGTTTTGCAAATTTTCTGCCAAGCGCATGGTTTTTTTCTTTCTCAGTTGGAGGCAGCACAAGTTAAGCACTCAGACCTCGTTCCACAATTTACCAGCCATGTGACTTAAAATTAGTTATCTACTCTCTGCACCTCCATTTCATCATCTGTGAAAAAGGGATTCTGGTATCTAGTAATGTCGACCAGAATTCAATAAAATTATCTCTGTGAAGTGCCTGGCACACAGGACCGTCTGGTAAACATCAGCTACTGCTATTAGGAAGAAGGAATTGTGACTAGCATTTAAAAATGGAAAAAGAACATATTTTAAGGTTTGGCCTTGAGCTCTATGGGGCACAACAGAATCTACCTAATACCCTGTCCAGTCAAAATTCCAGCTGTGTCCCAGGGGAGAAAGACCCCCAACTGGTCAGAGGACCCCTGCCAAGTCACGCACTGGAGCCATGACTACCTAAGATATTAAAAAATAAATAAATAAAACCACTGCAGAACCTTCTAAGTATCCTAGTCAGGACAAAGCCAGTCTGGTGACATAGAAGTGATATGTGGGGGGCTGGGGCTGGGGCTCAGTGGCAGAACGCTTGCCTAGCATGTGTGAGGCACTGGGTTCAATCCTCAGCACCACATAAAAATAAACAAATAAAATAAGGCATACTGTCCATCTACAACTAGAAAAAAAAATTTTTTTAAGTGCTATATGGTCATACGGTTCCCTAGGGTCTCAGGACTCATGGAAATCTATTGTCTGTAAATGAGCATTAGGAAACAAAAAGAGGCAATAATTATCCTCAAGGTGACCCCCATTTTGTGAAGTCTGGAAGTCAAGTCAGCACAATTTGTCAGAACCTTGAAGTGCTCCCTCCGAGAGACAGTGCCCAACACCCCATGCCACAAAGAAGGGGTTCCCTACAGAGAGCAGCCCACCCTGGGTGGGGGTGGAATGCTCTACACTGGAAGGGCATGCATGCCCAGCCCAGGCCAGGACTGCTCTCTTCTTGGCCTAACTCAGAACAGCAGCTGCTGGAGCGCCCTCCAACTCTCAGGGTGCCATTCCTTCCAGCACAGGATGACTCACTAGCCAAGGAGCCCCTCTTTCCCTAAGAGTCACCATGACATGCAAGCCCTCTTTCTGTCTTAGCTCACAGCCCCCACTGTAGCATGCTGTCTGATGGCTGGGACACCACCTCGCAGGCTTGGCTGGTGGAACCCAGCTGCCAAGTCCACACTATGGAGCCTGCAGGATGCAGCCGTCATGGCCAGGAGGGGCGAGGGATGAGGAGCACTATAAGAAGTGAGGAGTTTGACTCTGAAAGAGATCCTCCCCCTGTGGCAGACACCACCACCCACATAACTATGCAATAAGAAAATGTCCCAGAGTGGGGCAGCCCTCCTGTTAAGGGCTATTTGGTCAATGGAGGGGCTTTCAAGATGGCACAGATTAATCATGAGTATGGATCTGCCTGACCTCTCCCTCCCTGCTGAGGTTCACCAGGTGCAGAGCGAAATTAAGAGTTATATCTCCACAATGATTATCCATTCTCCTTATGCTAACTGCCCACCTAGTAGAAGAACTCCATCTGACCACAGGATCCACCAAGCACAATCTAGAGCCAGGTGAAGAATTAGTGGTCAACAGAAACCCTGGTGGAAAGAGTATATAAACGTAATGGTCAGGCACAGCTGGCCTATCCCTTTACAGTTGTGTGTGATCCTGACCCAGCCACATACCCTTTTTAAGACTTGGTCTCTATTAGTTGCGGTGGTGCACACCTTTAATTCCAGCTACTCAGGAGGTTGAGGCAGAAGGGTCATAAGTTCAAGGCCAACCTTGGCCACTTAGCAATACCCTGTCTCAAAAATAAAAAGGGCTGGGGGTGTAGCTCAGTGGTAGAGCACCCTGGGTTCAATTCCCAGTATCATAAAAAAAAAAAAAGACTAAGTTTCCTCCTCTATAGAATGAAGCATAATCCCTACATATAGTTGCGATGAGGTTTAAATAAGAAGATGACTATAAAGTATAGGACATCCAGGAAGAGATCAGTCAATGGTGGCCATTCTTAACATGAACCACACTTCCTATCTCCAAGCAGCCCCACACACAGTGATACTACTCAGTAATAAATCCCAGGAGTCAGTGACAGCATTTGGAAGTATTCATTTATTCACCTCTGTGTCCCTCACCTACCACCCCGTCAAGCATATTATAAGCACAGACCCTTAAACATTTTTTGAAGGAATAACTTAGTGAATGCCATTTGGTCTCTGAAATGTGCCTTCTGTATTTTATCATTTCATGAATGATGTATTATTCCATGACCTTTTGGATTTCCATTTAATCATGCTTCTAGGTTAAATCCTGATTTATTTCTATGACCCTGAACAGCATACAGTTCTTTTCCTCCATATTATCCATGGATACAAGCTCTCCACCAAGGCATCCCTTTGTATAACCAACCACCCTGAAAATTCGTAGCTTAAAACAACAACTGTCCCCGCAGTTCTGTGGAACGAGTAGGCGCTCTTTCTGCTCCTCCCACTTGGACTCGCTCATTTCAGTCAGAGGGCAGCCAACAGGCCTGGCCCAAGATGGCCTCACTCTCGGCTCTCACTTGGGCCTCTCCCTTATCCTACAGAAGCTGAGGCCAGGCTTCCTTACATGGCAGCAGAAATGGAGAGAGGGCAAAGGCATAAGCTGGAACCCTCTGGAAGCTCAGGGTTACTCCAACAACAGTCCTCAGTGGAAGCAAGTCCCAAAGCCAATAGGTGTTTTAAGGGGTGGAGTTTGGAGGGAGGAACAGACTCCACCTCTTAGTGAAACTTCAGAATAGTCTGGCCAGGTTTTCAATTCACATCAGGTAAAATAAATACACAAAAATTAACACAATCCATGGAGAGCTGAGGGAGGTGCCCACATACCCACTTGGTTCCACAGCCAAGAATACCTGACATTGGAAATATGTTTTCTCCACACAAGGGCTTTTCAAGGCCAGCCAGAGATGCCTGAAACTTCCTCTCCCTGGGTGATTTCATTTACTCTCATTATTTCAATGCCATCTATATGCTAATAACCTTCAAATTTTACCTCCGGCTCAGCTTCTGACTCATAGAGCCAACTTTTGATTTCCCTCCCCAAACTTGCTCCATCCATACATAGTCTTTTCCATCTCCAAAAGGAGAATCATCAACCTCCTGATGCTCAGGCTACAGATCTAGTTGGTCCTCAGTTGCTCCTTTTCCTTCACCTCTGGCTTTCAACCCATTAACGAATCCTGGCAGCTGTATCTCCCTGCCACCGCTACCCACCTCCACTACTGAATCAGTTTCCTAAGATTGTGTTCATAACAAACTTCCTCAAGCTAGATGGCTTGACACAACAGAAATGTATTGCCTCACAAAAGTCCAAAATCAAGGTGCTGGCAGAGCCATGGTCCCTCTGTTACCTATAGGAGGTAGGTAACAGACAGCAGCTGATGTGGCTTCCTGGCTTCAGGTGGTGATCTCTTCCTGGCTTCGGGTGGTGGCCTTGACATTCCTTGGCTTGTAGTTGCATCTCTCCTGATCCCTAATCACACAGTGATCTCCCTGGGTATCTCTGTATCTATGCAGCCAAATTACCCTGTTCTTATAAGGACATAAATCATATTGGATTAGGTCCACCCTAACCCAGTATGACCTCATCTCATTACATCTGTAAATATCCCATATTCAAAATAAGGTCACATTCACAGGTACCAGGGGTTAGGACTTCAGTGTATCTTTTTGGAAGATACAATTCAACACCTAACAACTACTCTAATCCCACTCCAAGTCAAACTGTCTCTCCAACATGTATGACTTCCTTGCCAGGCATTCAAATCCCAAATCCATGACCTTCCCAGTCTTTTCCAGTCTCATTCCCTATACCTCCCTCTTTACCCTCTGACAGACACACTGAGTTCTTCTGTGTCCCCAAAAATCTAGGATAGATGACCCCACCCAAGGGAGAGTCTTTTTCCTAGCTGCCTCCTGGAATGGATGGAAGCACGATGCACTATTAACCCAAGCAGGAGACCTAAGGACTCCCTCTCTTGCACCCCAATGTCCAGTTGATCTCTAAGCCCTACATGTAAAATGACTCATTCCTGTCGGTCAGAAGTAGGCTTAGATGTCACCTCTTCAGAGATCTTCCCAGTCCTTCTCTTTCACACTTGTCCTCTGTTGATTCCTCACAAAGCATTTTAACTATGTGATTCATTGCCTGTCTGTCCCAACCAGGAAGTGAACAAGACTGGGCCTCCATTCCTTCTATATTCCTCACACCTAGAATAGTGCCTGGCACAAAGTAAATGTTCAATAAATCCTATTGAATGAGTGCATGAATTGCTTCTTGATTGTCAAGTCCAATGGAGATTTTTCAATTTTTATTTTGCAGAACCTATTGCATTTGACAAGAATGATCACTCCCTCTTAAAAATTCTGAATCATCTCCTTCTACCCAAGGCCATCTCCAATTTCAAGGTCATGGTCTCCTGGTTCTCTCTACTGTAATTTCTCTGCCTGATTTGCTCACTCCTCTTCCTCTTCTGTGTCTTTAATGTTGGTAATCCTTGGGGTTCTGTTTGAGTTCCTTGTGGAAGGCAGAATAATAGGCATCCAAGGACATCCTTGTCCCAATCCTTGAAACCTCTGAGTATGTTCCCTTACCTGGTGAAGGATCCATACTGGGGAAATTATCCTGAATTATCTGAGTGGGCCCAATCCAATCACAAGGATCCTTACAAAAATTAGGCAATAGAATCAGAATAGAGAAGATGTGATGACAAAAGCAGATGAGTAGAGACCAGAGGAGTTAACAAAAGTGGCCACGACCAAGAATATGGGTAGCCAACTGAAAGGGCAAAGACTGGGTTCTTCCCTGGAGCCTCTAGAAGAGATGCACTTCCACTGACACCAACAAGACATATTTCAGACTGTTAACCTCCAGTGCGTAAGACAGGAAATTTGTGTTGTTTTAAGCTACTGAGTTTGGGGTAATTTGTTACAGCAGCCATAGGAAACTCATACTGCTCTCTCCTCGTCTCCTTCTACTCATTCTCTTTAGATAATTATATCTTTACCCATAGCCTCAATGATCACATATATAGATACTTCTCCTCTAAAACTCGGACTTCCATCTCCAACAGCTTATTTGACATCTTTAACTGGATGTCCTATGGGCACCCCAAACTCAACCCATCCTCTGCTCAATCGCCCTCCTACTCTGCCCCAGCCTATTTCTCCCCGGTTCATTCAGCAGATGGTAGCATGATGCACTATTATCCCAAGCAGGATACCTAAGGATACCTACTCTCTTGCACCCCAGTGTCCAGTTGATCTCTAAGCCCTACTACTACTTTTATCTCATCAGCTTGTCGCCTCCCTTCATTGCTTCTGTCACAGCCCTCTCCACCTCCTGCTTTAATTTCCTTGAAGCCGCCTACCTGGTCTGCCAGCCTCCACCTTTAAACCCCTCAAATCCCTCTCAGTGCTGCATTTCTCATTTTAAAATGCAAATATCTCATCACATCCCTCGGTTCATAGATTCCTCTGTGATAAAAGTCAAGTTGCTAAACACAGCCTACCAGCTCTCCTCAGTCTGCCTCCCGCCCCCATCACCCCAACCTCACCTCCTCTGCACCAAAGCCCCGGCTTCCCACTACCCAAAATGCACTCCTCTGTTGGAAGACAGGGAAGGGAGAGGGGAAGAAAGGTTGCTTTCCCTAACAGAACCTTCCTTCAATCACTGTGCCCCCTAAAACACCAATCTGACTGATTCTTGATTCAAGGGGAATAGAAACACCCCTCCATCTCAGACACTTGCGCACATATATCATCTCTTATATGTCCTCGTTTCTCCTCCATGCACACCCAACAAAAGCAAAATCACACTCCCAAATGCAAATTCATGTACTATTCATTCCCTTATAGATATGCCCACCCACGGAAACACACACCCAGAAAACACAGACAGCTGCTCATCCAACTGCAAGTGCCTTCCCATAACCTCCCTCAAAACCCTTTTATGCAGACGCAGCCTGAAATCACAAATGTCCAAAGTAGGAAAGCAGAGAACTTCCATGGGTGAGGGAGAAAGAAAGCGAACACAAGAGGTTGACAAAGATGATAGAAGGCTGAAGGGAAAGGGGGGTGGGTGTGACTCTAGAAGAGTCACCTGGGATATATTCACTCACTAACTTCCCTGAGCCCCAGTGAAGCCAAGTGTCAGCTGCTAAAGAAGAGGCATACAGAGATCCTTGTAGTGGTAATGGTAACAGTACCTAACAATAGTGGTCCTTATATACCAGGCGCTAAATGGTGAACTTTTGTTAACTTCTCTAGTGTCCACAGCAATCTCATGAGGTAAATATTATAATAACCCTTAATTTATACATGAGGGAATTTGGTACAAAAAGTGAAGTGACAGGTCCAAGGTTTTTGCCACCCAGGGTGCTAGGTTCCAGACACTGTGTTTCTTACCCCCCTCACAATACACAACCCTGCCCAGGAGTAGCTCACAGGCCACTGGGCACTCATGTGCAGATACGGGCGGTTTGGTGTCTTCTTTCCTTGAGGAGGAAGCATGGGATAGAATGAGGCAACAGATACTAGTGGGATGGCCACTGGCCTGAAAGTCTAGTGGACCTGGACCCAAACCCTAGCTCTGCCACTCACTAGCTATGGAATTTCAGACAGCTCCTTGACCTCTCGGAGCACCAGCTTTTTAATCCATATGTGAAGATTCTAATACCTACTTCACTGAATATTGCTAGAATTAAATGAAATACTGTATGGAAAGTGCTAAGTACCGCGCTTAACATCCAGTAAGCACTTGATAAATAAGTGAGCCCTTCCTCTTGTTGCTCCAAAAAATAGTTTTTCCTCAACTCCCCAAACCTAATGATTTCCAGAAGCATTAGAAGAGCCATTGCAAATTGTAGCCCAGGGACATGTACATTATTGGACTAGTAGAGTACTTTAAATGGCACAGTAACGGGGAAGAAGTTATAATGACCACAAAACAAGCAGCTCAGCACCTTGCAGTTACAGATGGTCTCCCCCACCCGCAAAAGGCAATGCAGTTCTGAACTTCTGCATTAGAATCAAGGCAGCCAAAAAAAAATTGGCTGCTTCATAGAATAAAATAAGGGAAAGGCGAAGGGAAGGGTCAGATAACATAAAGATAAAGGGAAGATCAGTAGTACAGAAGAAGGAGGTCGAGAGGCAGAGTGGAGGGGTGGGAAAGGGAGGCAATACAGAATGAGTTCTTAAAAATCATGTTATGTGATGTATACATGTATATCTCCACCTTTATGCATAGGTAGAAAGAGCCAATCAATATAAACAAATAGATGAGCCAAAGGAAGTCTAGGAGAGGCAGGAGAAGGGAAGAGGGGAAGGAGGATGGGAGAGGAAAGGGAGATCATGAACTGAAATGGATTTCCATGCATGTGTGACTTTGTCAGGATGAACCCAACTATTTATGTACAACTATAAAGCTCTAATTTAAAAAAATAAAATGGCTGCTTCCGACCTACAGCATCACATTTTCCCAGGGAGGGTCCTGGATGCACTATTTAAATTCTTGTCCAAACTCACATTTGAGAACCACTGAATTAGAAAGAGACACTGTGTTTTTCAACAAGATGCATGGCCCAGGGGTGAATGAGCTGACCTACAATGCTGCCAACATTGGATGTTTCTTTTACCCAAGACAAGAAATAAACAAAGACCATTTTTTCTCTTCCTGGAAAGAAACGGCCCTCTTAAACTTAGACTGTCCAGGAAAATGTCCAGGAGAAGTAATTGTATGTCCCTTGACAGGTTCCAGAAGCCAGGAAAACTACACACAGCAGGGGCCCAAGGGTTAACTCCACCAGGCCTGGCCCTGGAGGGAAGAGGTAGATCTGAGGGAGGAGAGAACAGAATCCCAGACTGTGGAGCCAGAGTGGGAAGGGAAACTGCTCACTCAACTCCTCTCAGGAGCCAGGAAGGGAACTCTGGTGACCCAAGGCTCCAGGAGCAGAGCCCAGGGGCAGCCCAAGGGTCTGCTGGGCTTGTTGAACACAGGTATTTCTGTTGCACAGGAACAAAGCTTTGAGTCACAGCATCCCCCCACCCCCACCCCAGCAAGTCTTGCTGACTGACTCAGCATGCAGCCTAAAGTGACCTTAAATCATTTCCTCTGAAAAGTAATTATGCCAGAGCTAAAGGTCAAACAGCAAACAAACACCCCAGCCTCAGGCTTACATTTCCCCTCCACCTAGAGTTAGGGTCGAAGACCCTGGCGCCCCAAACTGCCCTGAGCCTGGTCAATGATAGGAATCAATTAAGGTGCCCTGGTCCAAATGGGCGTGGAGTCTTGAGTCTGCCCTGCAGGATCCAGCCCTGGCATCAAGCCCTGGGCCCTGGCTCTCATCTTGAGCTCCATTGCTGGTGAATGAGTCCCTGCTTCTTTTGTATCCAGGCCTCCAGGCCCGGCTTGCCTACCTCTGCCCCTGTCCTTGAAAGAAGAACTATTCCTGAGCCCCTTGGCTAAATTGGGGGCCTTGCTCTCCATAGGCAGAGAAGACGTGCAACACCTAGTACTCACACTTTCCAGCAGTGTTTTTGTCTAGGTTCTGCACTATAAGAATAGGGTGCTCTCCTGGGGGCACTTTCTCTCATGCTGACCTCCAGGAGCCTGAAAGCCTTCCAGTTCCAGCCCTTGCACCCAGAGTTCCTGCATAAGCGCCCCACCAGCCCCACCCAGCCTGTCCCTGGCTTCTGCTTATTGTTGTTGTCAGCATAAGAAAAATCTTCTGTCTTTATTATGCCTACGAGCAACTAAAAATGCATTTCCACTATCCAAATATCTCACATAGAGAGAACAACACTCAGATAGACTTCATAGATACCTTTTCCTATCATAAAGCTTAATTAGCAAGCTGCTATCTGCATGTAAACATGAGCACAATTAATGAACTTGTAAGTGCTGTACATATAAAGGGAACCCTCAATTTCATATACTCAGCTTTTTGCCAACCTAATCTTTAATACTTTGTACGTAGAAACCCCTAAAATGTTAACCACTGCTCATACATTAAATTTGGGCTTTAATTCATTAACTATTGGATGAACTTTGAAAGCTCTCCCATGAGAGTCCTGCTTCCCTGCCAGTAATTTATTCATTTTGTCTTTCATAAGTGTTTCTTGAGAGCTAACTATGTGTTAGGTACTATGAGTGAAATATCACATCTGACCTCAAGCAGTGACGACATAGGTAGAAAGATAGACATATAAATAAGAACCAAACAAATAAATCGTAACACACTGTAAAATTTAGGCATGAATGAAAGAATCTGAACACTACAATAAAATTAAATGGGAGCTGGGTGCATGGCACATGCCTGTAGTCCCTTGGGAGGCTGAGGCAGGAGGATCACAAGTTCAAGATACGCCTCAGCAACTTAGCAAGGCCCTAAGCAACTTAGTGAGACCCTGCCTCAAACTAAAAAATAAAAAGGGCTGAGAAATGCCTTAGTAGTAAAGCACCCCTGGGTTCAATTTCCATTACAAAAAAAAAAAAAATGTAAATGGGGAATACCCCACCCCAGCAGCAACAAGCATACTTAAGGCCTAGACCTTGGTTTCCAATCCATTCTCTAATCACAGGAGAAATGACTGATTCTAAGACCAGGTCAGGAAACATACAAGACGATTCTGGAGCATTATGTAGTACTAGAAAGTAAGAAGATGCTTTAAATTAAAAAAAAAAAAAAAAAAAAGGTGGGGGGGGCGGATCAAGTCAAAAGATCAAGGTAAGCAACTGAAAGAGCTCCCAGTAGCCAAAGTTGGAACAACTGGAGCAATGAAACAAAGTTATATTGAATTATAATCCAAAGTATAAATAAATATGCATGAGTTCATACCAATATGAATCAATGATTGAACAGATTAGTAAATGGAGAAGAGACAAATACCTCATGCAAAAAATTCCAAATAAGTTATGAAAATACAGGATGGGGCTGTGGCTCAGCGGTAGAGCATTTGCCTCTCACATGTGAGACACTGGGTTTGATCCTCAGCACCACATAAAAATGAATTAATTAATTAAATAAAGGTATTAAAAATGAACTTTATTTATTTATTTATAAAGATACGCCAACCTAAGGGAAGGGGAGCATAACCTCCAGCTCCTTAGGACTAGGACATGCCTAGTGACTTCCCTCCTAAGAGTGCACTATGGGAAGGAAGAGGAAAAAATAACTGTATGGTAAAGAAATCTGACAGACATGACTGCAGCCAGGTGGCCAAAGTCAACCACAATGGTTCATCTGTTGACAGGACACACCTTTGACAATAATGTATTGAAAACAGCACTTCCTCTCAAAAACTGCCAGCCCATTCGAATCACAAGAAAAACCTCAGATAAGTTCCAAGAGAGGAACATCCTACAATGTTCCTGACCAGTACTCCTCAAAACTGTCAAGGTCATGGAAAACACGGAAAGTCTGGGAAACCATCATAGCCCAGAAGAGCCAAGAAGACATGGGAAGTAAATGCAAAGTGGTGTCCTGAATGGGATCTCCAAATCAAAGGAGGATCTCGGGTGAAAACTAAGAAAATCTGAATAAACTGTGGACCTGAGTCAATATTAATCTTTCAGTGGTGGTTTGTTAATTGAAACAAGTGCAACACGTAAGACGTAAACAATAGAGGAAACCAAGGGCAGGGACTCTCTGGAAATTCTCTATACTCAATTTTTCAGCAAATCTAAAACAGTTATAAAAAATAGAGTCTATTAAAATAAGTCAATAAAGGGAGAAGGGAATCTAAGTAGGGTGTTCTGAAAAATGCCCATTGAGGAGTTAACTTTAAGCCTGAACTAGATAGTTTGGGTCCTGAGAAGAGAAGGGAAAGAATATTCAGAGCTTGGGAAACAGTATGTGCTAAGACCCTCCAGCAGGAAAGAGTTCGTCCGTCAGAGGAACTAAAAGAACATCAGGTGCCATTAACAGAGGTAAATACGGCCGAGGGAGAGTACAGTGAACAAGGCTGAGGGCATATGCAGGGGCCAGAACCTTCCAGGCCTTGGCACTGCCTTATGGAGAAGAATCTCATTCTGAATGCTATGGAATTATCAAAGGAGCAGCATTGCAATAGTACAGTCCTCTTACGGAGTAGTGCAATTATGGAATATTTTATTATAATCACTCATTGTACAAAAGTGAATGGGAAATGATAGATGGAGATAAAAACTGTAGCTCTCATAAACATATCTGAGCAAAGATAGGAACCATGAAGCAAACTGAAAAGGTAAAAAACTAAAGGTGAAACCAAACTCATCTTCTTACATTCATTGAATTTAAGCTGATTGTGTGATGGTGGCAAAAGGAAAAAAAATAAAGAACATCTAGAAAATGCTCAGAAGATTTCATTGAAGATTATTTCTAAAAGGTAAAGTTTAACTTAGGCTTTCATAATTTGTTATCTCTGAGAACAAACTCCTCTTGAAAACATGCAAGTCATCTTTTGTACATGATTTTAAGAATTAAAGAAACTAGAGAGCTGTTTTTATATTTTCTACACACAAGTCTTATCTTTAACAGCTTGACTGAATTTTGAAACAGGTCATTTTTTTTTCAATGCCTTCCCTCCTGCACTGTGCTTCCCAAGTTCTGCATTAAGTTCACATTCACCTCCCAATCACACCCAGATGCAGCATCCACCTCAGACAGACAGACACAGCACACCCCTCCATCCTCACCCTCTGAATGGTGAGGCCCCTGGTCGAACCCACCTGGGCCCACTTCTCATTTCCTGTGTGTTCTTTCCCTAAACCTGATGAAGGAATTGGCAGTGAAATTTGTTAAACTAATTCTCTATAAGAATGCATGTGGATTTTTCTCAAAAATCTGAATTTTAAAAGAGATCTCATGAAATTAAGAATACCTTAAGCCAAGAAACAAGTCTTGACTAATATGAATTTCAGGAGTTCTGCCAACCTGCTGGGAAGGATATACTGTAGAGGAAATTTGTAGCAGCCCTATTCCGTTGTACCACATGGACAACCAAATACCACGCCAATACAGAGGTTCCATTTTATCATTAGTAACATCAGTTGTTTATTTTCTTTGGTTTTTCCATACCCTTTTCACAGAATCCTATCCATTTTGTTTTTAAGGGAAAAAAAATTAGCTTTGGCAACTATCAGAAACTCCTAATAAATAAATTGCTAAATGTTGATTACAGTGTAAAATGTTGACTTTCATAGTTTTAAAATATATTCATTAAACAAATATTATTACATGCCATCACTGTTCTGAAAGCTGAGGATACGCAGTAATGATGATCACTACAGACAACGTCTCTACCCTTACAGAGCTTATCTTCCAGTTAAATTTGGTTAAAGTCAAAAATCCAGTAGAAAATGGCAGCAAGGCCTTAGAGGCCCAGTAGGACAGCTGGGAGGTATTAAGAGTCTTATTTTCTTAAGCAAAGAAGACTGAGCATGCAATGAGGTCCCGGAGAGAAAGAGAAGAAAATCCTTAGCATCACTCAAACAAAAGTCCTAGGGCCACAAATAGAGGCTCAAGGTCTTCGTTGAGAGAGGAAGAGGAGGGGGAACCATCCAACGCAAATGTTGGAGCAAGCTGTACGACAATACCAAACACCAGTAAAGATGCGAGATAGCTGAAACTTTTATAAAGTAAAATAGTTCACCCACTATTGAAAACTGCCTGTTTCTTAAAAAGTTGAACATACACTTGCCAAATAATCCCACTCCTGGGTACTTACCCAAGAAAAACAAAAACCTACATCTACAAAGAGACTTGTATTAAAATGTCTATAACACTGCCAGGCACAGTGGCATGCAACCATAGTCCCGGCTATTCAGGAGGATCACCGGAGCCCAGAAATTCAGGGCCAGCATGGGCAAAATAGCAAGACTCCATCTTAAAAAATAATAATTGATAATAAGTGTATTCAAGTTATCCAAAAACTGGAAACTATCTAACATCCATCAACAATGACTGTTCACATAAACAAATTGTGAATTATTCATACAATGGAATATTCCTCAGCAATAAAATGCACACAAGGGTGAATCTCAAACACCATGATAAGCAAAAGAATCCAATCACCAAATAGTACATACTGTGTTTCCATTTATACGTAGAACAAGAGCAGGTAAAATCAATCTAGAGTGAAAGGAATCAGATCTGCGGTTGCTTGAAGTTGGGACAAGGTAGAGAACACATGAGGGATTATATGAGTTACAGAACCATTCTGCATCTTGTTTGGGGTGATACTTACACTTAACTGTCAATACGTCAAACAGAACACTTAAGATCTGGGCATTTTATGTATGTCAAAGAAAACTTAATTTAAAAAAAAAATTAAGCTGCTGAATATCAAGCTTACAATAAAGTGGGGGGGGGGGGAATACAAGCAAACAGCTGAGCTGAGAGAGGTGATCTTGTGGAAGCTCAGAGTACAAGAAGTCTTGGTGGGGAGCCTCAGCATTCAGGTCAATTGCAATAGGTCCAGTACACTGCTCCAAGAAAACATTTTGCAAATGTCTTCTGATATTCAAAAACAAACTGCTTACAATTAATCTTTTAGAAAATAGCTCTCTTGTTAGTAAGAATATTCACTAAGAGTCTATCAGGGCCAGGCAGGGAACTGGGTGCTGGGAACTCAGCCCCAAATCTGATGAGCTCCTATTCTAGTCAGGGAAAGAATGGCAGCGAGGATAGAGGGTCAATTATAAAATAAACAAAAAAGTTAAAATTAGGTCATTCAGATGCTCACTGATTGTACTCAATTTGTACTTAAAAGATCATCTTGCTTTTAAGGTTTTTCCAATTAAGGTAAGAAGTTGGAAGACAGATGGCTAAGCACTGAAAAGGATACCCAAGATCTGGCTGTAGTGCATTTACTTAATTGCTCACTATAATTCCTCACACACAGTAAGCTTCCAATAAGCCTCAGTTGTTATTATTATCATTATTATTTCTCTCTTCTCCCTCCTTTCTTATAAGAAAAACATGAATTTTGAGAATATATGTGCAATTAAAGATACAAACAAAAACATTCATAATAGTTTCATTCATAATAGCCAAAATTGGAGACTACCCAAACAGTGGAATGGATAAATAAATCATGGTATATTCACACAATGGAATACCTCCCTGCACTAAAAGAACAAACTGCCGCTACACAGCAATTAATAACTTGGATGAATCTACAGATGTAATACTTAGTGAGAGAAGCCAGACATGAAAAACCATGTATTACATAATTTCATTTATACGAAGTTCAACAACAGGCAAAACCAACCTATGTGACAGAAGTCAGAAGAGTGGTTATATTTGGCAGAAGTTGCTAGCTGGAAGGAGGCACAAAGGAAATTTCTTGGGAGTTGGAAATGCTCTTTATCTTGATCTGTGTGACATAGTTTTACATGTGCAAAACAGATCTGAGTTCCTTACTCTTATGTATCTTATACCTCAATATCAAATTTTTTAAAGAACATAAATGCAACTAAGCAAAATAAAGAAGTACATTTGGAAACATGAATATTTATGTTAGTGCCTCAATTATTTTCAGGCACTGACAGATGCAGTGAACGGGAGCACTGGACCTCCTCTGTCATAAACAGCTCATTCATTCAGTACACATTTCCTGAGCATCTCCCAACTGCCAGGACCATGCTAAGTGTTTGGAACATGTGACTGAACATGACATCACAATCCCTGCCCTTGAGGGCATCCCTGAAATGGGCAGTCAGCCATGTAACCCATTGCCCTAAGGCAACTGGTGGCAGCTTCTCTACATGTGGCCACAGGGTCTTACAGGAGTTCACTGCAAACCTAGACTCTAATTCTAATCCAGTAACGAAAATGTCATGCATAGTCATCTTCTTCTGAGGAGGAGTATGGTTTATACATCTCAGATCCTGGTGTTTAATTGCAATGGACACTTCTAGGTCATTGGAAGTGATGGCAAACATCCTCCTTGAAGGCTTCTTTGGTTACAACAGCAAAGGCAAAGGGGTTAACATTAGAGAAGTAGCCCATATTCTATCCTAAGGAGGAAGATCCAACAGAAAGTTTTTTTTCCTCTTGGCAGCAGTAGTGTGTGGGAATCATGAGACAATGTCACTCCAGCCACTCTCACCAGCCTCATCATAAGCCCTGGGATCTGCAGTGCACAAGGTTCCAGAGGTAGCCTCACATGATGTATTAACACATGAGACATGGTAAGTGCTTCTGCTTCTGGCATAAAGTAAAATCTGTTTAACATATTCTGGGTTTTGTCTTTTCCAGGACTCAAGTTCATTGCTGTTGTGGACAAACCAGCCTGATTTTCTTGCTCACTGTAAAGAAGCATTTTTATAATGCTGACTGGTAGAAGTGGGAACAAGTAAGGTGGCCTCTTGTCCTGCCATGCCAAAGAAGTCTGAAGGCCACACAAATCTGATAACTCCTGAGCTAAAAAGAGACCTGCAGAGAGAGCAAGTGTGCAAGAGGAAGGGGATTTGAAAGGCCAACGGTTCCACAAACATTGCTGCAGGCCTGGCTCCTCCTGATAATTGCCAAGCAAGAAATTATTCCTAATTTTAATATGGACAGGACCAGAGGGGAGGCCCAACAGGTCTAGTATTCAGGACCTAAACAGGACCACAAGAAGGGTGACCAGATGTTCCAGTTCTCCTGTGACAGTCCCAGTAAACACCTGTTATAAATACAACAGTGCACTCTTTCTGAAGAGTCCCAATTTGAACAATAAATTATATGTCAGCTTATCAGTAAGGGAAGCAATAGATGGTGAGCTAGAATTGACAGTCTTTTGGGGAAAGAGACCAGATCTGCTTATATTCTGTGATTTGCCCACGGCCCACACAGATAAGTGCAGATTCCAGGACCAACAGCCACTATAAGGAAGCAAAATGTAAAAAGAATTGCTCTTAAAACATAAAACTCATAATCTTCAAGCATGAAAAACCTCACAGAGAAAGAAAAGTAAAAGCTTCTAGAGAAACAAAGACAACTCTGCAGGGTGGCTAATGAGGCTTTGCCACAGAGAGGAGAGGAGGCTATACCCCATGATTGCTGCATTAGTTCTCCAAGACTACCAACTGGGTGCCTTAGAAAAACAGAAGCTTATTCTCTCATAGATCTAGAGGACACGCGTCCAGAATCAAGGTATCAGCAGGGATGGTTCTTTCTGGAGCCCCTAAAGGAGAATCTGTTGCAGGGTCTCTCCTAGTCATGCCCAGCACTCTGACACTTCAGTCTCTGCCTCTGTCTTTAGATGGATTCCCTTTTGTGTGTCTCTGTGTCTATATCCTCGCTTCTTCTGGGGACACTGGGCTATTGGATTCAGGGCCCACCCTAAATCCAGAATGATCATCACAAGATCCTTAATTACATCTGCCAAAACCATTTTGCTAAAGGAGGTCACATTCAAATGTCCCACAAATTAGAACTTGGACATAATTTTTCCGACATTCAGCCATAGACACACACACACACACACACACACATATATATATATATATATATATATACAAAAAAATTATATCTTGGGGAGTCAGAGTTCACCAAATATTTTTGAAAATATTAAAAAGTTTTTCCAAATTAAGTTTAAAATAAAAATAAAAAGATCTAGATGCCCTGCAAGAGAGAGGGCATAAGTGAACCAAATGCCCAAGGAATGGAGACACTTTTGTGGCCACTGTGTCCAGGGAGAACTGCTGGGATGGCTGGAGGTCACTCCCCACCTCTAGCTAGCCAGGCCCTCCCTGGTTCACTCTGAAGCTCAGCCACACATAGGATCACAGGTGTGAGTGGTAAATCTGGCACAAAACTGTGTGGCCCTAAAGCCTCCACACTTCCCACTTTTTGATAACAAAAATATCAGCTGGCCTCCCACGCATACTTTGGGGGATACCGGAGAGGAAATGGGACTTCCTCCTCAGGCCACATCTGTCAGGAAAGATAGGTGACTTCAATCTCAAAATTTCCCTGGGGTTCTTCTATACAAAGATCCCACCAACCGTGTCATTTTCACAAGAAATACCAATCCAGCTTAGGATGTCTAATGTCTTCCAAATGCCTGTGACTATAAACAAGACAAAATTAATAGAAATTGAATTTATAAATAAGTCATTGTGTAAACATCCTCCAAGACATGTCAGTCCCTGCCAGCTCATGTCCCTATACCCCTTGCTATACAACAGTATTTTCTCAATGGTTTTCCATTAGTTCCAGAACAGGATTCACACCAGGAAAGGGGGGGCCTTGAGAGAGACACTGCAGATTCCTACAATACTTCTACCCATTTTTATGCAGCAGTCTTCCATGTAAGTTTCCATTTTAAGGAAGAATTCTAAGGCTAAATAAGGAAGGAAGGAAACTACTGATCTAAGGCATCAAGATCTTAGCCCCAAATGCAGGGATTTTAATAAATCAGCCCCCTGCGCATCTCACCTGCCTTAGCTGTCCTCAATCCCCTGCTTTCACCATGCTCCCACCTACACCATTGTGCCCACACACACTGTCCAGCTGTGGCACATGCGATTCCTCAGCCTAACATGTTCACCCCAGTCCTTGTCACCTACCTGCAAACCAGGGATGCTATCAGGCTTCTTCCGACATGATGTCTTCTCTCTCTACTCCAATCCATAACCACCTCTTCCTTCCTGAACTTCTGCACACTGATGATCTGATCATTCATGCCACACAATCCGGTCATCTCCTGAAATGTGTCAAGCCCCCTCCTGCTCCTCCTCCTCCTCCTAAGTACCTCAAAGCCCTTTAGGAAAGGGAGTTCTGAGCACCAGGCACAGTGGCTTCCCCTTAGCGGTCTCTCAATAATGTCTACTGACCAAAGACAAGGTTACTTGAGGGTCTGGGAGAAATTCCAGAGCTGGGCTTTAATAGGTAAGTATAACTTTGTATTTGGCTCATTCTTATTAATTTCCTGAGCTTCTAGTGCCAAAAGAAATTTTCTAGCAAGCTGACTTCCCTCACCTAGAGAGTTGTAAATGCCAACAGTAATTAAAATAGCAACTTCATTTTCCAGTAAGTTTCAAATGACAGGTGGCACCGGACTTCACTTCCAAATAGTTAGAAAACAAGTTGTTTAGTGGTTTGTTGTTGCTGCTATTTGTTTGTTTTAGTTTTTATTGTTTGTGAGATTTTATAATAGCTTTCTTCCTCCAAAAATGATATATGGCACGTCTGTTTAAACCAAAGGAAACTAAAATTAATTTCACCATGAGAATTTTTCAAAATGTTTCAACACCTCTTGAGCTAATTGGAAACACCTGAGAATGTCAACTATCAAAACTGGGTTAAAGTAGGAGAGAGATTGTCTTCTAAATCAAACACAGACATTCTCTCAGAAGTATTTTTTAATTCCTTGTACAAAAAACAACTAATTAACATCCTGATAGGGGGCCTTAGATATCCCTTTTATCCTTGGTTAACTTCCAACAAACCAAAGTACAAAAAAGACAGAAAAAAAGAAGTGGGGTAGGTGGCCTTGGTGATTCTGGAAGCTTTTTTTATATTTTCTCTTTTGATTCTGTTTAGTGAGACAAAAGGACTTGAAATTCTTGGGAAGGGGAAAGTGATGAGTAATGAGAAAGAAACCAGCTTTGTAATCTTCTTTGAAAGGTTTTTATTTCACACAGTATTTTCCCCCCTTGGGAAAAATAAAATACAATACTCATAACCCTACCTTGCATATGTTGCAATTTCAGACATTCACAATACTCAGAATGCCATATGTTTGGCATTCAATTCAACAAATATTTATTTCTTTTTTAGCACTGCACTAGGTGCTAGGGAAACAAGATTAGTAATAGGTGATCAACTTTCAGCACTATGGACAGATCCGAGGAGCTCTCCAACACCAGGCAAACAGGAGCCTGCCCCCGCGGAGCTTGCAGTCTAGGGGACAATGCCCTATCAATAGTTTTAAAGGGCAGGAGGAGAAAAAAGAAAGCTCATTGCATCTACTGTTTGGTGATTTTTATCACATAGACTAATCAGTGTCCAGAGACAGAAGTTCATTTCTCTGAAACTTTTAAAAATTGAATGCTTCATATCACTTTAAGAAAGAACTAACCGGTATGCAATCCTAGCATGTACACTTGCCTCTAGCTTCAGAGTATATTCTAGTTCAAAGAACAGAAGCAACCTATAGCTCCACCATTGCACAGTCAAAGAAACCAAGTCTGCCTGAGTTCACAGCCATCACCATTGTGGACAAGGGTCTGAGGCAGGTACACCATCACTAACAGCTGCCCTAACCTCTATGTGATGCTTCTTCCCATGGACTCCAGGAGCTCTGGGCTGATGTGACAGGATGAGAGGAGAAAGAGCCACTTTTTCTCCCATTGTCTCCTCCATCTACTGCTGAAGGACACCCACAGCAGCACAGCCCTTGGGGAACCTTCAGGATAACCGAAATAACACCATTGACACTAGTCATAAAATAAGGAAAGAGGGACCTCTGTGTCACCTGAACACCCAATCTGTCAAAGCTCAGTTCTCCCAGACTTCTCTAATTCTAAAAGTCTCTCTCCACACAATTTGGTCGTAAGTCCTATGTTTCTGTCTATTCCTGATAGTGCACCAAGAGATGGAGAACAGCCAGACCAAGGCAGTGAGACAAGCAATCACTACACTCAGAAGAACCTTAAAACAGAGAGATGATAATAAAAATAATTAAAGGAGAAGAAGCAGAGCGATATCAGAATGTTGATCATAGAACAGAGTCTGAAACTGGACTGGAATTTTCCTGGCTGACCAAAGCTAGAACTTCCCAAGTTTAGATGGTCCACTTTCTGACCAGCTGCCTTGATCTGCCGGCAAATGGATGAGAAATAACGTGTTTGGTTATGAAATCAAACGAGCTGTAATGGGTTGCCTTTATAGCACAAGCAAACAAGCTATTATGGTTATCATTCATTCAGAGCCTTCTGATTTACAAAGAGGAAACATAGTAAAGAAATAAGAAAAGTAATGGACAAGATGAAAAAGGAAAAAGCCTTTATCCATAATTTCCTCCCTTCTATCATGATATATTACCCTCAGGTAATCATATCTAAAGTTAATCCACAGGCGCCATACAATTCATTCACATGGCACTGGACCCTGTGTTTCATCTTTCATGATGCTGGTCTTTTCCTCTGATGAATGTGAACCACTCTTCCTAGGACAGGTGAAATTTATTTTGCATAATCAATATGCTTTGTTTACAACCCTGTGTTCTTAGGGCCCTCTGGGGCCAAAAGGCACAGAACTCTTATATGTTACAGCACTTTTTTTAAAAATGCTATAATAATGGCCCATTGAAAAATCCATTATCAATAACAATTTCCTAATTCACAATATCTGCACCACCTGCGTTAGACAGAACTGGATTTCAACCTTTTTTCCTTCTTGATATGTGACTTAAAGTCCCTCACTGGGCATGGATGGGTGTAGATCAGGGGTGGAGAGCTTGCCTAGCATGTAAAAAGCCCTGAGTTTAGTCCCAACACCACAAAACAAGACAACACCAAACAAAAAAATCAAAGTCCTTCTCTGAGGCCCGTCTTTCCCACTGAGCCCTCTTCCTTCATTCTTCCATTTCTTCTTTTCCTTTGCCTTATTCTGCCTCTTTCTCTTCTTACCCAGCAAGTCTTATTGACTTGAAAGACCTTGACCTTTACAGTGAAAGACGGACTATATTACATTCCAGTTTTTCAGGAAGTTTTTCAGGCTGTTCTCAATTATTTCTAATAATAAAAACTTTCTGATTGGACAGAACAAATCAAATAACACCTGTTTTTCTCCTCTCCACATGAACTCCTCCAAAGTAAGAAAAGGAATTAAGAAAGAACAAAGTCTACCATCCCACAAAGACAAAGACAGCCAGAGTGGAGACATCAACAGATGACAAATTTCAAAGGTTTTTGGGGAAAAAAGAAAAGACAGTACCCGACTGAAGAGAGCAAAGGAAGTTAGGACCTTGGCAAGTCAAAGGGGATGTTAGAGCTGCACACCCCAGAGCCAGGAAAGGCTCAAAACTTGACAGCACTAAGTTCATAGCGGGGAAAGAACCAGGTCTCATACAAAAAAGGATGTCACATCTGTCACTACTCGGAAAATAACCTATTAATGCTTTCAAAATTGACATAATTAATTTCAACTTAGAATTCTTCCCAATCAAACTATTAGCCAAGACTAAGGGAATAATAGTATTTTCATGCAATCAAGGACTCAAAATTGCACACCCTTTTTAAAGAGACTACTATAGGATGTGCAACGGCCAAAAAAAAATGGAAGTAAACTAAGAAGACATAAGATAGCACCAGGATCTAACCAGAAGAGTGATCCATGAAAGCCTAGGATTACAAGACTGCACAGACAGCCTAAATCTTGACAGCTGATTATTAAGTTTCAAAACCAGCTTGAGCAGGAGTGGGCTCTCAAAAGGGGAAATGAAACTTACAGATTAGCTGACATGTTGGGGTGTTTGGAGAACAATATCAAAAGTATTGGACAAATCTACTAGAATCTTTGGGGAAGTTTAGCAATAGATAGACACATAAAAAGTTAAGCACAAATTTTAAAAGGCAATTACTATCCTAGAAAAACAAAATAATGCACTAAAAGTAAACATAACCATAGTTCATAATTTGGCTCAGAAGTAAATGTTATTAGTGAGAGAAGGAGATCAGGAGGAGGAAGGAGGGGAGATTAAAGGAAGATTCGGGGGTGAAAGCCATTGTTCTGTATAATTAAAACACACTAAAACCAATTAAAAAATAAAATAAGCAAATAAATAAATGCACTGTCATAATAATGTACATTATTATATTTACACTGTCATAATAATGTAAAAACTGGCAAGGAATTTATCCAAAAACTGTGATATGATTATACTAAGCAAATAAGAAGGAAGTGGCTGAAGGGTGGTAAATAAGGGCTAAACAACTGTCAGAAAGTTAATATGCAATATCTAAAGCTGTCCAAGAAATAGCAGCATGACTATTATTTTTAAATATATGACATATCAGAAAACAGCCAAAAACCTCCAAAGAGACTGCCTCTAAAAAGCTGGCTTGGGAAGTAGAAGTCACGTTATGTTTTTTTTTTTCTTTAAGACACCTTTAGTTGTATTTTACTAGCACTATTCTACTTGATTAAGAAGTTTAATAGAAGTAAAGCTAAATTTTTAACACTGAGTCCCATTAATATATACTTTGAATGAACATTTTATAAAACCTGCAATTATCTTGAGAGCAGCATAACTGTATTATATTGCAACATTTTATTAAAAGCATTTTATTAAATGTAAACATTAAATATTCCCCCATTAGAAAAATTACATAGATATGAGTGCTTTATAAACAGATTCATTTGCTCATTTAATCTTCACAATCATCCCTTTACCCCTGGTGACAGCAGAGCCCTGTCCTGCCCCAGTCCTCCAAATACCAGGAGGCAAGGAGAGGCCACAAGCCCTCTGTGGCCTCCCTGCCTCACTGAAAGCTGCACGTAGAGGAGACCCAACTTGAGGACCCCTCACACTCCAGGAGCCTCATCTGCCTCTTTCAACGGCCAAACCCTGGCTCTGTTCCCCAAGCCCTCCTCCATCTCACCCTGCCCCAAGACTGGACCACACAGGAAGACGGGGATTCCACCCAAAAGACATTTAGCAAATAGGTCCTCAAGCTGCATAGAAGTATGTTCATATAAGTGTCTCCAAGTGCCACCCTAAGGTGTAAGTATTGCACAGAGGAGAGACTGATAGTCTGCGTAGTTAGCCATCTACATCAGAGGACACATTTTATAATATCCCACTCCAACATTCTAGTCTAGAACAGGATGGGAGCCCACGTCAATGCCAGGCCTATGTCAGTGCCCTGCCCATGTCCCCAAGGGCTCCTCAGGCCTCACAGGTCTGTCTTATGTCTGTCACCTCCCAGTACTATGCCTGAGAGTTCCCTCTGGCCACCAGAGCCCACTGGGACCATGCAGGACAGACTGGAAGTGTCAGGCAGTTAATGCCTCGACCCACAACAGGCCTCAACAAATGACTGAGCAGAACGATTGGACAAGAGGATAAATAGCCAGTACCTTCCCAGGTCAGCTTCACAGTAACTCAATGAGTTTTCTGCATTGCCACCCAGAGTGCCCCAAGGGACGGAGCCCCAGATGCCCATAGAAGTAATCTGCTCAACTTCACAGCTCCTGGCTCCCTTCCTTCCCAGGCCCCCTCCAGAGCTCCCTCCATCCTACTTGCAGGACTTCTGGGGAACTCAAGCTACCACAGGGCTGTCTGACTCGGCAAAATGAGAGCCAACTGTGCCAACTGTGCCCAAGAGCATCTTCAGGGAGCTGCTGTAATAAATAGATAAGACCAACAGATAATCAGCACATCTGTTTTTAATGCAAAATAAATATTGTCAGAAAGTAAGACTCTCTGAAGTACCTCAGACAAAGCCCTTTTAATTTTGTTTACACTGTTATTTTCTTCACATCACTTCTTCATTACCCTTTCTTCTCTGCAAAGGCAAGCTCTGACCACAAGGTCCAAATAAGCAAATTAACCAGGTCCGAAATAATGAGTGGTTTTAATCATAAATATATATATATATATATATGCATATATATACATACATATATATATATGCACACATATATATACACTCGCATATGTGCATGTGTGTGTGTGTACATATATTTATGTGTGTGTGTGAATTTTCCGGGTACTGTCTCTTTGTAGAGTCTTCTGAATGGTCAGCCATTCATTGCTCCTGAAGAGCCTGTAAAGACTGTACAGAGCAGGCCCAGAGCTTCCCCTGTAGCCACACTTCCCTGAGTTAGCTGCCATCATTGCCACCATAATTCTCTGTCATAGCCCTTACTACACGCTGGGTGTTCCAATCACTTCTCACACATTACACATTTCATCCTGTGAAGTAGGCGTGATTAATATCCCCATCCTACAGATAAAGAGACTGAGGCACAGAGTTTAAAAGCAAGTCCAATGTCGCACAGGAAATGGAGACACAAGATTGAAACCCAGGCCACCTGAGCATGGATCCTGGGCTCTCGACAGGCACCCACACTAGGGTCTTGATTTTAAGGGCGAAGGCAGACTGCAGCCTGGGCCAGAGAGAGGCCTCCCCAGGTCTAGAAATCAGCTCTTGGTCACCTGGGACCAAGGCAGGTGCAGGACGGAGCAGCTGATGGAAGCTTCTGTTGTGCTGATCAAGTGCTGTCAACTCAACTTTACAACAAAACTCCATCAGAGTTTGTTGAAATACAATAATTCACAAAATGGTACAAGAGATAGTAAATAATGTAACTTCTCACCAATATTTTACCACCCAAGGGATTCTGGTCCCCTGATCCAGAAAAAAGTCAGAAACTTAATGATCAAAAAATTGGCTTCAGCTCTCCAGCTAAGTAAGTACTTGACTGCAGTAACCCTCTTCATCCTGGGAGATGCCGTGGGTTCTCCCCAGGCCTCTTTCTTCCTCCCACCTCCATCTTGGAGTTTCCATCCAGTGCCTCCTTCCCACCCACTGCTGAGCAACGTCAGCATCTACTGCTGCCTGTACCCATGGCTGTGTTAGCATAAACAGCAGCGTTTTCATTGTCTCTGCTCATGAGAACAGAACAGAGGCGCTTTAATAGGTAAATAACGCGTTCAGCCACAAACAGCTGTTCAGACAAAGGTTTCTCCATGGCTCAAAGAGAAGAAGCCAAAGAAGTCACGGACAGCCAGGGACACCCTGAACTCCGAGTCAAAGCTCAGGCTGCCAGGGGCACACTCATTTGCCAACAGCAATTTCATTTGAGCAAAGACCATCATCCATCACATTAAATTAATGTTGTTAATTTGAGTTTTATTGAGTTTTGTCATTTCATTTGTTTTTAATGTTGTAAATTTCTTTTGGTTTTATGGATAGATAAGAACTTTAATTGCTAGAAGTTTACACCTAGATTTATTTTAGACATATTTAAATAACATTATAATAAAAATAATTTAACTCTGAGATCCCTATGAATTTCTTCCCTTCAAAGCTGCTTTAACCTCACTGGGACAAGCCTTTTTCCTGCAAACCGGGTGCCCCTTGTTAAGGTGGCCTCTCTGAGTTCTCCACGGAACATTGCTCCCAACAGATGTTTGATGACCTTTCCAACTGAATGGGTCACTGAACTTGGCGGCTTACTCACCTGATCCCTACTTTCATGAATTGGAGGTTTCTTATCCCTTTCCCTTCCTTCCCTAGCCAATTCTCCAGAAGTTTTCAAATTCCACATATTAGTTCTTAATTTTCCTCAGATTAGGGGGAAACCCTAAATCCTATGAAGTCCTGGAATTCAAGAGTCCCCGCAGTGTGGTAACTCCAAACATGACTTTCACTCTTCCCTTTATTCTCCCTGTGCCCAACCCACCTTCTGCTCACTCTTCCTTGACACCCCTGGAGCTTCCTCTGTCCTCCCTCCCCGCCCACTCAAATCTCCAGACCCTGAGCACCTCACCCAGCCCACAAGCTCCTCCCACACTTCTTCTTTCTTGGACAGCCCTCACCCATGAATCGCCCATTTTAACCTCTACTGCACATTCTACAGTAGCCCAAAGGCCCACAACACTTCAAATCAAAGGGTAAGCTCTGGGGGACAGAGGCAATATCTTGTTTATTCCCTGACAGCCTGGATTCCCCCCAAAGAAGAATCTGAGAAAACAGCATCCGTGGGGCAGGGTGTCTAGGTGGAATTCCAGGATCAGGAGTGAAGCCCTAGAGAAGAACACAAGAGGACAGCCAGCCAGTGTAAATCATTTTCCTTTGCTCACCTATGAATACACGACCAGCGAAACTCCACACCACCTACAACCACAAGAGTGGGATCCTAATGGGAATGGGTTGCACTCCACATAAGTATAATTTGTCAAAATACACTCTACCGTCACGTATATCTAAAACCAACAAATAAAAATTTGATGAAATTTAAAAAGAAAGAAAGCCAATGTAAAGGTGCTTTTATAAGCTGGTGACTGTGTGGCTGAATGTGACTCAGCCCCATTGGGACCTTTGAAGGAAATGAATACTATATGCCTCGGAATCATCCACCTAAGGGACAGAGAGAAGCTGTATTTTATTGTCAACTCCTATCCCTCATGAGTCAAATGTTGGCCCACAGGCTGCTGACCTTCACAGGTAGCACATGCATGAAGGAAGTCCATGGGTGTCCCAAGGATAGCTCCCGGAAACCCTGGGGCAGAAGGGGAAAGAGGGACCGAGCAAGTGAGAGGAGGTGCCATCCAGCCGCACCTGTGCAAGGCTGGTTGCCCAGCAGCGGCCAGAGTGAAAGATGACACCGAAATGCCGAATGCCTCAGCAACTAGTGCACATTATACCTAAAGGAGTAATGCTTGGAATTCATTCCACCCTTCCTCTCAGGGTCTTCACACACTAATCAGTTAACAGCTGTGGTCATCCACCTTCAAACCCAGAAATCTCCAGGCTTCCTCTTTACACCAATTACAAACGGCTTTGATCTCCATACTAAAATGCCCTTAACTGTGAAAACAGAAAGACAATGCGACCATGACTTTAGATTTTTAAGTAGCACTTCCATACACTAACCATATTATCTAAATAACCTTCTCCCCCTGCCTAAGGGAGCACAATTACCATATTCAGAAACCTGAGGTTATACAGCTCAAATGATAATTAAATGGTGACCAAATAAAATGGTCACCTCAGTTCAATTCTGCAAACTTTTGCTGAATCCCTCTGATAAGCAACAAGCCTTGGTAGGTGCTGAGGGGAGATTAACAATGAGTGTGTCATGGTCCCTGGCCTCAAGAAGCCTGCCTTCAGCCTGGCAGTGGCTCAGCTCACTGCCCAGGTACACACCAAGGGAAGCCCCAGAGAAAGAGATGTATAAATGAGTTCAGAGGGAGGGGGGACTGGGAATGGCTTCCTGAAGCACAGGGTGCTAGGTGGGCTCTGGCTACCTGGAAGTATCCTCCCAGAAAGACACACAAGAACAGGAAGAAGTAAGGGTCCCAGCAGTTGCAATTGGCCAGGAAATGTCCTGGCCTGAGCTCTCCACACCCTTCTAATCTAATGATGTTCAAGTCCAAGGGTTTCAAGCTGTGTGGTGTGCAGTCTCAGGATCTCAGGGAATAGATTTGACAGATGGGACAAGGTACAAGGGCTCTGAAGATCCCCCTCCCACTTCAACTGGAACAGCTGAATTAGAACAAAATGAACTCCACTGCTGAACAGCATTTGAGAAGTAAAAAGCTCACTTAGAGTTAAAAGCTTCAGTCTGGGAGTTAGTGAGACACCTCGGAGTCTCACAGGGCCAGGATTTCTCCCTCTCATCCTTCAGCTGCTCTCAATTCACCACCGATGAATTGTTGGGCAGCTTGAAGGGAATCCACTTAATATTTGGATACCTGGTGAAGGATTTACTGGGACCTTGTGATGTCCCTCTGGCTAAAAGACAAAGGAAGTTCTGAGTCACAATAGATTTCACCTCCTTTTACTCCTCTTCCCCACATGAGGGGCTTGAGCAGTAAGATAAATGAAATACACTTCTTGGCCACTCACCTAGCAAAAGCCATTTATCATCCTGACCAAGGGGGGTGAGTGGCTATTTGCAGAACCGGACACATGGTTTGAGAACATCCAGGTGAATTCTCTCCTCTCTGATAAATGAAAGGAAGGCCTACCCTGTGCTGTGGCTGGCCACATTCACCCCGCTGGAGTTGCACATTTGGAGAGGATGGAGAGAGGCCCTCACTAAATGTGCAGGAAACAAAGGAACTACTGGTCTTCTGGCCACTATTAATATGTGGTGAACTTACAACCCAGGAATAAGATAGTCAGTGAGGTGGTTTCTGAAAATAAACTGCTTTGAGGTGAACAAGTCTTCCTGATTAGAATTAACCCAAAAAGCCTATGAAAATATGCCTATGTGCATTAATTCTTCCTATGTGCTAATATATGTATATTTTTGCATACATATGTGCAAAATTTAAAGATCAAATATAAATAAATAGCAGGAAAAACATTTATTGACTTCATAAATTGTGCATCCTTAATACTTCTACTCTAGAGACCGATGCTTCTAGCTTTGTCATGAAACACCAAATTTGTTAACTTCAGCTGCTTCTATAAATTAGCACACAGACTTTAGTTTATTGAGGGTATAATCAGAATGAAAATATTGATATAAGCAAACACTCATTTCTGGCAATAGAAAAGTAAATATAAACACAATTCATGGCAGCTTTGATCTGTCCTGCGCCTTCTCCTCCCGGGATTTTTATAAAGTGTTCTCACACGATTTTATCTGAAGACAAGATAGAAAGTCTTTTCAGTTCTGATCCTTCCTCCCTCTATTTTTCTTTAATCTAGAATTAACATCAGCAAATCCCTCCAGCCTTTTAACATTTGTCTTCTCTGATCTAAGCAAGCCGGCTCCTCATAAGGCAAGAAGCATCAATCCATATTTAAGGGACAATTCCTAGGCCAATGAACTGTCAGCAAAGACAACATTTTTGAAGCAATTTTTTAAAACACAAATGGAAAATTAGCACATTAGATAAACAGAGGTTAACAGATGATACATTCTTTAAGTTATAGACAAGTTTCCCAGTGCCTGCATTCGTCGGCTCTCTGCGGATTAAACCACAGATATTTTCTCACAGCTCTACAGACTAGAAAGTCTAGGATCAAGGTTCCAGCAGGATACATAAATCTACTAGGGGAAATTTCACATTTATGTACAAGTAAAAAGAACCAATCAAAAATCAATAAATAAGTAGATGAACAAAAGGTAGCCCAGCAGAGTAGAGGAAGAGAACAGGGGAGGGGAAGTGGGGATCCTAAAATGAAATCGAATTCCATGTATGTATGATTTTGTCGGAATGAACCCAACTACTATGTATAACTCTAATGCCCTAGTAAAAAACAGAAAGAAAGAAAAAAGAAGGTTCCAGCAGGATTTCCTTTCTGGAAGCTTCTCTCTCTGGCTTGTAGGTGGATGCCTTCTTACTAGGTCCTCATCTCCCTTTCCTCAGTGTGTCTGAAGAGCAAGAGGGTAAGCTCTCTGGTAACTCTTTTCATAAGGGCACTGATCTTATCAGATGAGGGCCCCACCTTATGACCTCATTTAATCTTTATTACTTCTCACCCACACTGGGGATTAGGGCTTCAACATATAAATTTTCAGGTGAGGACATACATTCAGTCCAGGTCTACGTCTACTTCAATGTATATGGGGAAATTTATTATTCTCTGGAATTCGGGTAAATTATTTACTCAGACAGTGAACATTTATTCCCCACTGCGCACCAGGCATTTCCTTGATGGGGAAAGAAAGAGAAAAAAGGGAGAAGACGTATTTAGAGGAATAAGCATTGATATCCTAACTACTACCTCTCTTCTTCAGATCCTTTGTATGTTAGCTTTGAGTGTATGTTTATTGACTCTCAAAATGTTGGCTTTACACATCAGGTATGGTGCCTCAGGTGGAAGCACTACAATTCAAATCAATACTTCTTTGTTCTTCCCAAATTGTGATGCTACTATATATTCCAAGTTGTGTGCTTTAATTTCTACTGCTTATTTATCAAAAGAATTATTTTTCCAATCAGTTATTATAATCTGTAAGCCTTGAGGACAGGGGCTTTGTCTCACTGCACTGAAACCCATAGCTACATAGTATCTGATTACATAATGGTCATTTGTAAAACTGTTGAAAGAACAAAGGAACAGAGAGAACCATACACAAAATTAAAAGATGTTATTTTGAATAAAATGATTAAGGAAATAAACTCCTAAAATCCAACCACTGTTTTTCCTACCTGTTCCTTCTTATTCTCATAAAATCAGCTTTTAAAAATATATACAATTCTGTCTTTTAATGAGTAGATGAGAAACTGCATAAAATCCCATTTGATTTTTGCTGTAAAGGGCCTGGGATTGTAGCTCAGTAGTTGAGCACTTGCCTAGCATGTGTGAGATTTTTGCCGAAGAATCAATTTTTGATTCCTGTGTTGATGACATCAAAAGCCACAGCACCCAGGTGAACAGTGTCTACCCCATTTCCCACCACAGGTTCCTTTCAAATTAAACACAATCAGCATGTGGCTTACTTTTCATTCCACAATTACTCATCAAGCTTCTGCTCATTGCCAGGCACTGTCCTAGACACGGGGGTATTAATGATGACGAGAAAAGACACCGTCTCTGCCCTTGTGATACTTACAAGCTATTGAAGGAAACAGTCACACTAACTAATGTGTAATTACAAACTGAATTAAGTGTACTGAAGAAAGGAATGCAGGCCTTTGAAAACTGAGAATAAGGGATCAGCTAAGAATTCAAAAGCCTTGTCTCACCAATGACTGTAACTCCTCCATAATCACAATTTTCTATGGCACACTGTCCACCACTTCATGAGTTTCCAGTTAACTTGCTTCCTCCACTGGTGCATCTCCATCAGTCCTTGGATCCTTCCAAGATTTGCAATCCATTGATCCCATCACCTTCATTCCACATATCCCAGCCTAGAGTCCACTGCCAATCACCATACCAATCTATTCCTGTGCCTCTCTTTCACTCTTCATACTCTATTCTAGCAAATTACTGGTTAACTCCAACTCTCTGCCTTCTGCAAGCATTTGTCCATGCATTAGAACACTGCTAAAGAAAAATACACAATCAGCCAAACTAGTCTCATGTTCAATTTAGTACCACAAGTCTTTAAATCAGCCCTAAAGCTTTCCCACAAGGATATTGTAAGTCCAAGTCCACTCACTTGCTCATGCACCTAGACAATTATTTCACACTTCTTCCTTTCTCTTCAGCCCACCATTACCTGTGTACCCATCCTCTCTCTGGGGTGATGATCTTCTATCCTATATCACCAAGAATTGATGCAGTTGACAGAATTTACAAACTTCAACTACATCTACCTACCTACTAACCCAAGTCTACACACAGTATGCCTTCTCTCCTACAGACAGACCTCCCATACACCTGCCTAATGCACACTTATGCACCAGATCCCGTGCCCTATGCGTATGCAATGATACCATGCTAAGAATTCTCCCTTTCTATCACATCAGAAAATTCCCCTGTTCTATCGGACCATTCCCATTATCACTAAACATGGTATTAGTTCTCCCATCTCTGAAAATCCCTCTCCTAGATACCTGTATGATTCCAACTAAGGCTCCATTTTTCTACCACCTGTATAACAATTGCCTTTGAAGAGTTCTCTCCATTCACTGTTGCCAATATTTCTCCTTCCATCCCCCACAAGCCTACTCCATCAGGCTTTTATTCCTCTACCACCACTGCCAGCAGTAATCTCCAAATTGCCACATCCAATGGTCAAATATCAGTCCTCATTCACTCCACAAGTGATATCTGACCCAGACCACTTCTCCCCTCCCCAAGAAACCCTCTCCTCACTCGATTACAGAACACCATAAAATCTAGCACATAATCCATCCTTCTTAGTCTGCTTTGCTGTTCATTTTCTTCTCCAGGACCCTTTGTGTTGTAGCACCCCAATCCTCAATCATTGGCCTTTAATCTTCTCTCATCTACTCCCTTGACAATCTTCTCTAATTGCAGCTTTAAATACCATCTGTGCTAAAAACTCTCAAATTTCTATCTCTAGGCCAAATTCACTCTACATAACTGTGGGCACATATATCCAAGGACCTACTCTTGCGGTACAGCAAACATCTTCAGCTTAACATGCCTAAAATCAAACCCTTTATCTCCTCAAAGCTTGCTCTGACCATCGTGGTCCCCATTGTGGTTGATGGCAATTTCATTTGTGGTCAAGCAAAACTGTGGCTCCTTCCCTGAGTCCCTTCTTTCTCTCACATTCTCCACATCCATCAGTAAATTCTGTTCACACTGCCTTTTAAATATCTCCAGAGTCAAACCACTTCTCCTTCCTCCACTACCAAAGCAGTGACCTACCTTTACCCCTACTATCTGCTGTCAACACAACTACCATAATGATCCTTTAAAAAACAGAAAGCAGATTATATTACTGGTCTTCTCAAAATGCTCCAATGGCTTCCCATCTCAAAGTCAAAGCCAAAGGCTTTACAATGGCCCTGTAGGAACATAACCTGCTCCTTCTCCGGCCCCACTTACTCCTCTCCATTCTACAGCCCTCCCAACTATTTCTCAAATAGGCCAGGCACAATCAGCTTTAAATATTTTGGATAGGCTGTTCTCACACTCTTCCTGATCTTTCCCCAGAAATCTATATTTTTTAATCCTTTGTTTCCTTCAATGTCATCTTCTCTGTGACATCTTCCCATCCAGCCTATTTGAAATTGCAAAGCCAGTGTCCCAACTTCACACTCCGTATGTCCCTTACCTTGCTCTTTTTTTCCTGAAACACCCATCAGCTTTAGATGCGATACATTATTCACATATTCTGATTACCATTTCCCTGTTAGAACATGTTAGAACTTAACTCAGGGAGGGATTTTGTTTATTCTAGGTAACAAGCATCTCAGATACCTAGAACACTGCCTGGCACATTGTAAGTATCCAATAAATACGTGCTGAGGGAACACGTTCAATAAGAGGCAGTAATGTCATCATAAAAAGTCACAATTAAAAGGTGCATAGTGTTTCCAGGAGTAAAAATGGGAATGGTGGGAAAGGACTACTGTGTTCCCATTAACAGGCTGGTATTTATTAGCACATTTACACAAATGTGTTTATCAAATTATCTGGTTGCTATTTTGGAAAGTAGCCCAATGCAGAAAAAAGGCTTCCAAATACCTAATATCTCTGAGAGAGTATGAGTGCTTCTAAAACTTTCCTATAATCCCTTAAGCTCCAAAGATTAAATGATTGTGAATGTATACTCAGGGCAAATGAGGAGTGGGTATATAGCACACCAAACCCTAACTTTATTTAAATAATCATGTTTTAGCTTTAAAAGTTATATACAGTTTTCATTCCTCACTATAATATAGCTATTTATTGGGTTGGGGTTGGGGTTGGGGTTGTAGATCAGTGGTAGAGCACTTGCCTAGCTCGTGTGAAGCACTGGGTTTGATCCTCAGCACCACATAAAAGTAAATGAAGGTATTGTGTCCATCTAAAAAATTTTAAATATAGCTATTGATTTTAATACAGAAATAATATTATAAAGATAAAGGGAAGACCAGTAATATAGGAGATCAAGAGGCAGAGTGAAGGGATGGGTAAAGGACTGCACTGCATATTATGTGCATATATAAATACACAACAGGGAACTTCACCTTTATGCATAGGTAGAAAGAACCAATCAAATATAAATTAATAGATGAGTGAAAGAAAGTCCAGCAGAGTAGAGAAAGGCGACTGGGAAAGGGGATGGAAGATAGGAGGGAAATGGGGAGGAAAAGTGGGGGGGCATGAAATGAAATCAAATTCCATGCATTTATGAGTTTGTCAGAATGAATCCAACTACTATGTTCAGTTATAAAGCGCTAATAAAAATAAATAAATAAAATAATCACAAATTATTTAACTACTCAATTCATCAACTTCCCAAACAATCATACAGTAAACTATGCAAGTCAGAAAAGGGTTCCATGTTTGCTCTGGGAATCACACACTCCCTAAAAAGGCATGAGAACCCCAGTTTGAGACTCACTGGACATTTTTGAACTACCAAACAATAATTATGAATAATGAAAAACGCAAAGCCAAATTGAAGCATAAATATCAAACTCACCTATCTCACAATCTTTAACTGACCCTAACTAATCTTTCTTGAAGGTTTTATTAAAACATACTGAATTAAGTGAACTCTATGTAAATTTCTGACTTTGCTTTCATAGTCTTCTAATGACCAAACACTTTGTTCAAAAACTATTTAGACGTTTTATGTTTTATGTTTTTTATAACATCCTTAGCATTTCTAACTTGGAAGAAGTCATTACAAATGATGAGAGAAATTAGAGAGAAAAGTATTTTAATGAAAACGATATTAATGTGCATTTCCACTTGTAACTACATATAAAAAAAGAAATAAATGTTCTATCTTTTAGATAGAATCTTAAAGTGGAGGGAGGTTGAACTTGAGAATTATAGTTTAGCCAGCTAGCCCTTCCTCCCTCGTACTGATTCCTACTTTTAGCCCTCTTTTCTCCCTCCCTGTTCCATCCATCATGCCTTAACTTTTAGAGGAAAGGCTACATTGAGGTTAGGATTAATTCTTTGCTATTGGTGGGTTTAAGTCAAACCTCTGACTCTCTCTCCTTGGAAATGTTCTTAAATCCATGAACAGTTCAGACTTTCAGCCCATTTTATGGGCTGGATGGTGTCCCTCAAAACTCTTATGTTGACATCCTAACTCTGGTGCTTCAGAATGCAGCTGTATTTAGAAATAGAACCTTTACAGAGTTAATTAAATTAAAATGAAGTCATAAAATGGGGCCCTGATACAGTGTGTCTAGTATCTTTGTGAGAAAAGGAGATTGAGACACAGGTACAGAAGGGTGGCCATGTGAAGACAGTGGGAGAGACAGTCATCTATAAGCCACGGAGAAGGGCCTTGGAAGAAACCAACCCTGTGGACACTTTGATCTTAGACTTCTAGTCCTCCAAATGAATTGGGATTGGAAAGGAGTGAAGGTTGTTGATGACAGTGCTCACCAGGCAGACACAGAACAGCAGACAGAGGGAGAATAAAATCCTGAAACTCTGATTGAATTTTTAGACCCCCCCCCCAAAAAAAAAGAACTCTGACTTTGTTATAGATAAGTTAGTTCTGCCTTGGACCCACTAATGTATCCTTGCCATCTGGGAAAGAATCTCACCTCTCTTGCTGACAGAAGGCTTTCCAGGGCTCCCCCAAGAGCCCACACTAGTTTCCACAGATCACTATGCATGAATTACAGGTTGAAAACAGGTCCCTTGGCCCCTCCAGCAGGAGCCCCCACAGCCCACACCCCAAGCCTCCAGGTAAATAAAGCAAAGGCTTTGTCAGCTGCCCAAGATGCAGCTTCTGCATCTCAGGAGGACCAGAAAAGCAAGTCCTGTTTGTTTCACATTCAGAACCAGTAAAATTTCTGACCTAGATCAGATTAACTAAAACACTGGTAGCCAGAGCTCTAAAAATGCATGAACGTGTTTTTGATTGCATGTGTCAGGGAGTAAGTGGCAAAGAAAGAAAGTAGTTTCTATTCTGCTAAATAAAACTAAGTTGCCCCAAGTGAAGTAGTGTTTTTTTCAACAGTGATTATGTGGAAGAATTGGTTCCTGAAAGGATCCTGAATCCAATCAACTCTGTTTTCTTTGCAAAGATAAGGGTTTACCAGAGAAAATCCATAATCCTAGCTCTAATACAGTGTTACTAAAATCGGCCAATAAATCTTCAAAGAAAATGTGTCAGCAATGCTGTTATTAAAAAGATGGGAAAACATATTACATGGTACAAATTCAAATAATGCACCTCATTATTGTATAAATTCAGGTTTCTTCCAGGTCAAATTGTATTCCCTAAAGTGACGTGGAATCCAAAAAATAGTCCTAGTCCTCCTTCCAATCCCAGTGTTAAAAAGTCGTTCAGTCAACCTGCACTTACTGAGTACCTATTCTGTGCCAGGCAGGGTGATAGAAATGGGAATAAACAAACATATAAGATATGGTCCCTACCTTCAAAGAACTCATTATCAGGTAAGACAGATACATAGATCAATAGGTTATAGAGTAGAACAATACATGCTCAATAGAGGCAAAGTGAAAGAAAGGGTGCAAACTGAAAAAGGTGAACCTTATAATTGTGATTCTGAAAGGAATGGATTTTAACTTCTGATTAGAGAAAATGTAAGCCATAAATCCTGCTGGTTTTAATGCTTTATAATCTCAACTCAGGCTGATAATCAATGTCCATAAGCAAATGTTCCTCTCTTCCTGCCCCACAGCCTACAGCACAGCTGTGATTTGGCAGGTCTAAACTGACCTCTGCCTTTTGAAGACCTCAGAAGAAAAGAGGGAGTTGGGGAACAATCTTTCTCTCTATATCTCTTTATATCTATATCTATCTCCATGTTTGAAAGAAAACAAGGCAGTGGGAAAATGATAGATATACAGTAGAGAAAACCCACCAATAACAAGAAATGCTACTCTGGGTTTCTTTGGGTTCCTGGATCTAAGTGCCCTCATCAACACAGGCCTTGGGCGCAGTAAGGGTGGCAGCGGCCATGGAGAGAGTTACAGGTGGTGACTCCAGAGACCTGATTCTACCCACCTCAGCCACTTAACTGAATGCACTGGATTTAATCCTGTAAATGTCAACCTTCTCCTCTGTAAAATAGTGTCATCTCTCCGACCCTGCTCACCTCACAGGAAGCTTGGGAAATCAAGGCAACTGTGATAAATGAAAATGCTCTTAAGCCTTAAAAGCATTGTGCAAATATAAGAGAAGGTTATAATTAACCAGTTACAAAGCTGCCTTAGGGCTTGATTAAAATACACTGTACCCCTCTGGATCGACAAAGTGTGAATATGGTTAAAAAATAGGGACAGCTACTCCTAAACAGAGACAGTTGGTGTGTGGGCAAAGCCCCATAAGCATTTTCTATGCCAAGAAACTTGCATATGCTTAGAAACTATCACGTTTCTGTTGGCCTTATAGCAGCAGTGTAGGAGAGCTCACAAAACTAAATCTGTAACAGGCAGCACCACTGCCAAACACAACTGTCCCAACTCCCAAGAAATGTGTTGAACACCAACCCCTGTCAATGGAATAAAATACACCCTGCATAGTAGGCAAGGGAACCCCAGGCAGCAGACAGGCCCTACAGACTCAGGCAAACAAGGCCTCCAGCAGAGCATCTGTGGCCCAGACATTTAAAGCCTATGAGTAAAAACCCCTTTTAATGAGAGAAGCATTCCAGATAGGCAAGCGCTTTCCCCAACCTGACAAATGATTCACAAAAACAGTACTTTTTCTATCTGATTACAGTAAATTTTCCAATACAATAAATGCTTTGTTTGGCTGAACCATTTAATAGTCATTCACACTCTCTAATGAAACTACTAATTACAAAATCTCTGCATTGCAGGCAATAAAAAAGGGTTGCTAACCTCTTTACAGTGCTTTAGTTCTCCCATTAAGTAGCAATTACTCTTCCAAGGCCCTCCCTCTTTTTCACTGATTCTCACCTCAAACATCCCAATCACACCTGCTAGGGAAAAAAATGTACTCATACACATAAGTAAGCACAGCACACATGTATGTACACACACACACACACACACACACACACACACACCCTCCAGGAACTTGAAGAAGAAAAATAGGGTGTAATGACAAGGACCTAGTAGACCTCTGGATTCAGACTGGTTTTACAATGGCTAATTCAGCAAGAACAGGGTTTCAGCTCACTGCACACTGGAAATGTGATTTCTAATAATACAGCCATTAAAACTAAACTCTTCCACAACAAAAATATTTGATACCTAATGGAGTTGGTTGTATAGAACACACTACATATATTTTTATTCATAGATAGATAGCTGATATTGATCAGTCTTTCCAGCTGCTGTCACCAATCAAAATAGAGGGAAGCTCTAAGGCAGCATAAGACATGCTTGTCTCTAAACTATTACCAATATGGCAGCTTCCAAGCCAGCAGAACCCTTATAGAGTAGCCAACATCCCATTACGCAAGCTTCAGTGCCATCTTCACCTGTACCAGAGAAAATAAAATTAATCCCTTCAACCATTCCAACTAAGGCTCTTCAACCAGTAGTGAGGGCTGCGGCTGAAGAAATCAACTTTCACCAGAAAAACACAGGCAAAAAGTCAGAAAGAGGTAAAAAAAAAAAATCTATTATTCTAGGTTTTAAAGATTAAAGAAAAAAAAAGCAGAAAGACTACATGAAACATTTTTGTTGTAGTTCATTAATTAATTAATCAAAGCTAGTCAACAAGCAACAGATTTAGAGTAACTTTTGCCAAATCCAAATTAGGTTCGAAAGAGCCAAAACATTTTTTCCCAGATTCGTAGGTGATAGGCTTGGAATTTGGTGACTTAGCAAATGTTTCAGAGGATGTACCTCAAAAGGTTATTTTCAAAATTTAGAAAAACATTCAAATCAAGCTTTTAGAAATTAATTTTTCTCCTCTTCAAAGATTTGTGAAATATAGTAAGAGCTTTGAAAGTACCTAAGTCAAAATACATAGCCTACTAAGTAGACTCCACATAGGGCATCTATTTGTTTGAACAAACAACAAAAACGTGTACATTCAGCTGAGTGGTCCTCATAGACAGGCAATGATTTACATTTGAGGTCTACATAATTCTTCCACAACTCAAAACACATTTGGAATTCTGAGATCATTTTTAGAATTAGTTTATGAGCTACACAAAATCAGCTTATTGTCACACACTGTACATAGATATGCATGTGTACAACACAGTCAAACCTCATTTATGTCTGTAGAAGAGCTTGAGAATCTAAAAGTAACTTCTATTTGGTTGAACATGCTTTTGGGTCTTATGTAATAATATAAGTATTTTGAAACTTTCTGTAAATTTATGTTAATTAAAATAACACAACCACATTTGACAAGGGAGCCAGATTGAATCAGGAATATCCAGGAAGCTAATCAGTTGTCCTGTCTCTCTCCACAAAAGCCATTCTGCTCTCTCTGCCAAGCTGGTTATAGAAAACGCTAGCATCTCTCATACTTCCCAAGGAGAAATAAAACGTGACAGTGTTTATGCTTATACAGAGCACAGAATGAGAACTTGCAGGGAGAAAATGCCCACTCAATGAAAAGTCCCAAAGGAACTTAAATATGGATCTATCCAGTAATTCCCAATCTGGACTTTTATAGAACTTCTGACTTAATTAAGCCCTAAATGCTATAGTTTAAATACTGAATGTCCTCCAAAGGCCCATGTATTTGAGAGTTTGTCCCTAGACTGTGGTTCTCCTGGGAGATGGTAGAACCTTGAAGGGTAGGACCTGGTGGAGGGAAGTTAGGTCATTAGGGTTGTGTACTTAGAAGGAATATTTAGACCCTGGCCCCTTCCTGTATATCCCTTTGCTTCCCAGCCATCATGATATGAGTCACTTCCTTCACTATGTACTCCATGGTGATGTGCTACTTCCCCACAGGCATAGAAGCAGCATGGTCAACCAACCATCCATAAGCTGAAACCTCTGAAACCATGGGCCAAAGTAAACCTTCCCTTCTTAAGAGTTGTTTATCTCAGATATCTTGTCACAGTGACAGCTTACTTGCACACTGAATTAGAAGCTGATTTTTTTGAACAGTAAATGCTGGCAATGATAAGGGGGAAAATGAAGCTTTATACACTATTGGTGGAAATGTAAATTAGTACAGCCACTATGAAAATCAGTATGAAAGTTCCTCCAAAAAAAATAAAATAAAAAAAGAACTACCATATGGGTATATCCTAAAGGAATTAAATTCAGCACACTATAGAGATACCTGTATAGCTATGTTTATTGTGGCACACTTCACAACAGCCAAGTTATGAAGTCAGTCTAGACACTCATTAATGGGTAAATGGATAAAGGAAGTGTGGTGTATATGCAGAGTGGAGTATATTCAGCCACAAAGAAGAACAGTTTCATGCCATTTGCATAAAAATGGGTGGAACCAGAGTTAAGTAAAATAATTCAGACTCAAGAAGACAAGTATTATGAGCTTTCTCTCATATATGGGATCTATGTGGGGCCAGAGACTCTATAAAAGTAACAGGGAGGGCTGGCTGGGGTTGTGGCTCAGAGGTAGAGTGCTCATCTAGCATGCATGAGGCACTGGGTTCAATCCTTGCACCACATAAAAATAAAATAAATGTATTGTGTACACCTACAACCAAAAAATAAATGTTAAAAAAAAGTAACAGGGAGACTATTAGAGAAGAAGAGAATAAGAGGGAGTTAGAGAAAAGATAAAGGAATGGTAATGAAGGCAGAGCATATGATCAAAGTATATTATTGCACATGGAAATATGCCACAATGAACCCTAATATTCTGTTTAATTAAAATGCACTAATTAAGTTATTTTCTCTTAAAGAAGTAAAATAGAGCCAGGTGAAGTGGTGCATACCTGTAATCCCAGCAACTCAGGAGGCTGAGACAGGAGGATCATGAGTTCAAAGCTAGTCTTAGCAAAAACAAGGCACTAAGAACTCAGTGAGACCCTGTCTTTAAGTAAAATACAAAATAGGGATTGGGATGTGGCTCAGTGGTCAAGTGCCCCTGAGTTCAATCCCTGGTACAAAAAAAAAAAAGTAATATGGAGGTCTGCGAATCTGTATATCCTCAAGCTGCCCAGGTGATTTTGATTGCAGCCCAAATTAAAAGATACCATTTCCATTTTACAGACAGAAGCTCCAAAGAATTTAATTCCTTTAGGATATACCCATATGGTAGTAGGAGTAGGAGTCAATGCTTTGACTCAACCCAGCACAGTGATCTTTCAATTAAATGTCACCAAACCTGTGATTAAGGACCATAACACATTAATTCAGTAGATACATATGGAACTGTGATTTATTAAAGTTCTACAATGGTACAACTCAAGCCCCTGTGTTCAATCAAGAGATCAGAACATTACTAGGTATGGCGCTTTATTCTAATCTGCATCCCTCTTTGAGAGAACTCAGTCTAAGTTCTATAACAATAAATTGCTAGCTACATTTAAAGTCCATTTAGCAAATTGACAACTCAATTCAGAACTAATTAATGTGTAAACCCTTAATCAGAGCCAGTCATGTAAGAAAGTAAAAAAGGTAGCTATTTATAATATTAGAAAGAAATGTGTGGCCACAAAATACTCATCCAACCTAATAGTTAAACATTCACAACATAAATGTATTACTTTACCTTAAATCTTAATCTCCATATCTGAAGCAAGAACTCCCAGGAAGGGACAGGCGTTGAGCCTCATTGGTTATTTATAATTGAAAGTAAAGGATCTGCTCAGATTCTTTTTAGAGATGAAGGACTGTGTTTGGAAGGAAGACAGAAAAGTGTTCCAATTCACAAGAAAGTGATTTTATCAAAAGAAGAAAAGATTCTGGTACAAGAGGATGGGATCTCCAAAGACAAACTTCACAGCTGTCCCTCGATGCAGTTCTGCCATGGGTGATGATGATGATGGATGCTCAAACTGGCTTAGCAAAGTCACAAGAGTTTTACTTGGGGGAGAGGGGGAAGAGATTTTTTGTTTATTTTTGGTTTCATTTGATTTTTGTAAATAAAGTTAGCCAAGACAGGCCTAAGACAGATTATTCAAAAAACAAACTTCTAAAAGGTGAAGTCCCAAATCTCAAAAGCTGTTACAACTAGGAATGTGGACATAGGTCAGTGGTAGAGCCTAGCATGCACCAGGCTCAAAAAATAGAGGGGTGGGGGTGGAGAAGGAGGAGGAGGAGGAAGAGGGGGAGGAGGAAGAAAGAGGAAGAGGAGGAAAAGGAGGAAAAAGAAGAAAGAAATTACAATTGGACACTTTCATGCTTACCCACAAGACACTGCTAGCAACAGAAAACATTTGGCAACTATCTAATACAGAGACCTATATATAAATTGTTCTGTTCTCTCCAGTCTATTTTCTTGTGATTTTTAAAGATTGTGATAGTATCAGTCTATACTTACCATGCATCAGTGACTGTTCTAATTCATTCAACTATCACAACAAATATAAGGTAGAGTACAAATACAATTTGTGTTTTACAGATAAAGAAACTGAGGCATCTTAGTAATTTGCTCAAAGTTACACAGAGAGTAAACAGTGATGCTGAAGTTTGAAAGCAGTAACTCCAGTGTTTACATTCTTAATTACTCATACTCTACAAGATGATATTGAAAACAGTATCCTAGACCAACCACTTTATACATAAATGTTTTAAAATGCAGTGATGCTGAAAATATTTTAACATCTTCATTTTTATTAACATGTATCAATTGTACATATTAATGATGCTCAGTGTGATATTGAACACCTGCATACAGCACATATTGATCAAACCTAATACCCTTTTATCTACCCTGCCCCTACATTCCAACCTCTACTAATCACTATTCTATATTCAGGTCGACTGTTTTTTAGCTTCCAAATATAAAAGAGAACGTATGGCACCTGTCTTTCTTTGTCTGGCTTTTATCACTTAACATAATGTCCCCAGTTGCATCATTTTGCTAAAAATGACAGGATTTCATTCTTCTTTATGACTGGGTATTATTTCGTTATGTATATATACCACATGCTCTTTATTCTAGGTTGATTTTAAGTTTTAGCTATTGTTCATAGTGCCACAAAAAAAAAAACATGGAAAAGCAGGTTATCTTTTTGGTATGCTGATTTCATTTCTTTGGGAAATATACCCAAGAGTGGGACTGCTGGATCATATGGTAGATCCATATTTTTAATTTTTTTAAGAGCCTCTATACTGTTTTCCATAATGACTGTAGTAATTTACATTCCCACCACTAGTGTGTGAGAGTTCATTTTTCTCCATATTTTCCCTAGCATTTTTTATAAGTCATTCTAACTAGGGTGAGACAGCATCTCATTTGTAATTTTGATAATAATATTGAATTTTTTCATATATTTGTTATATTTCTTCTTTTGTGAAGTGTCTATCAGATAATTTGCCCATTTTCTAGTTAGGTTACTTGTTGTGAGTTTTTTTAGATCCTTTGTTAATTGGCAAACATTTTCTCCAATTCTATAAGTTGTCTCTTCACTCTGTCGTTTCCTTTACTGTGCAGAGGCTTTTGAGCTTGGCATGATCCCACTTATCGACTTTTGTTTTAGGTTCTATCTGTTTTCTTCTAATAGTTTCAGGGCTTATATTTTGATCTTTGATCCATTTTGATTAATTTTTGTAGAGGGTGAAAGCTAGGGGTCAAGTGTCAATCTTCTGCATATGGATATCCAGTTTTCCCATCACCATTTCTTAATACATTTATACATTATTTCTCTAATGTATGTTTCTGGTGCCTTGGTCAAGAATCAGTTGGCTGTAGATTTGTGGGTTTATATCTGAGCTCTCTATTTTAGTCCATTCGTCTGTGTGTCTATTTTTATGACAATGCCATACTGTTTTGGTTACTATGACTCTGAAAGTATGTCTTGAGACCAAGTATTGTGATGTTTTCAATTTGTTCTTTCTGTTCAAGATTGCTTTGGCTACTGAGAATCTTTTGTGCTTCCATGAGAACTTTGAAAAAATAAAATACCTAGGAATTAGTTTGAGCCAAGGAAGTGAAAGACCTCTAAAAATGAAAATTACAAAATATTTATGAAAGAAATTGGAGAAGTCACACAAAAATGGAAAGACCTTCATGTTCATAGATCTGAAAAAATGAATATTATTAAAGTTTCCATACTATACAAAGAGATTTACACATTCAATGCAATTTCCATCAAAACACCAATGACATCATTTACAGAACTAAAAAAAATACTTTCTAAAAATTTTGTTCTTACAAGCCTGATAAACCTTGGATTTAAAACTCTAAGCCCTTTCAGGGAGTACTTCTGTATTTAATCTGGTGTGAGTGATTAGGATTCCAAGAACATTTTCCTACCAATATTAGAGAAATGTTCCAAATCAAAGTTTCAAGTGGCACAGACTCTAACTTTAAGTGAGTATAAGTAAGTGGTAAAAAAGGTAATAAACTGGAGGAAGTTTTCTGACAGGAAAAAGTCATAAGGATTCACACTGCTGGTAAGAAAACTTGTAGCATGCTGCTCTTTTGGAAACATGAATAGAAAACTTTGGCAAGCTCAGATGAAAGAAATGAACAGTTATTTAAGAAAAAATAACCAATCTATAGATATGTTCTATTAATAGAAGTTTCATACATGCCAAGGGTGATAAGGGTTGGAAGACAGTATAATAAAGCTAACAATAAAATGTTAACACTTATTGTTGTTTGTATTCTTAATAGCTGCCATTCTAACTAGAGTGAGATGAAATCTTAGAGTAGTTTTGATTTGCATTTCTCTAATTGCTAGAGGTGTTGAACATTTTTTTCATATATTTGTTGGTTGATTGTATATCTTCTTCTGAGAAGTGTCTGTTCAGTTCCTTTATTGATTGGGTTATTTGGTTTTTTGGTGTTCACATTTTTGAGTTCTTTATATATCCTCATGATTAGTGCTCTATCTGATGTGCATGTGGTAAAAATTTGTTCCCAAATTGTAGGCTCTCTATCCACCTCACTGATTGTTTCTTTTGCTGAAAGGAAGATTTTTAGTTTGAATCCATCCCATTTATTGATTCTTTATTTTAATTTTTGCACTATAGGAGTCTTATTAAGGAAGTCAGGGCCTAATCCCACATGATGGAGATTTGGGCCTACTTTTTCTTCTAATAGGTGCAGGGTCCCTGGTTTATTTAACTCCTAGGTCCTTGATCCACTTTGAGTTGAATTTTGTGCATGGTGAGAGATAGGGGTCTAATTTCATTTTGTTGCATATGGATTTCCAGTTTTCCCAGCACCATTTGTTGAAGAGGCTATCTTTTCTCCAATGCATGTTTTTGGCGCCTTTGTCTAATATAAAATAACTGTAATTGTGTGGGTTAGGCTCTGTGTCCTCTATTTTGTACCATTGGTCTAAAAGTCTATTTTAGGGCCAATACCATGATGTTTTTGTTACCATCACTCTGTAGCATAGTTTAAGGTCTGCTATAGTGATGCCACCTGCTTTACTCTTCTTGCTAAGTATTGCTTTAGCTATTCTGGGACTCTAATTTTTCCAGGTGAATTTCATGACTGTTTTTTCTATTTCTATGAAGAATGTCATTGGGATTTTGATTGGAATTACTGCCTCACTCCAGTCATAATGGCAGCTTTTAAGAATATAAACAACAATGACTGTTGGTGAGGATGTGGGAGAAAAGGCACACTTGTACATTGCTTGTGGGACTGCAAAGATGGAAAGCAGTATGCAGATTCCTTAGAAAACTGGGCATGGAACCACCATTTGACCCAGCTATCCCCAAAGGACTTACAAACAGCATTCTACAGGGACACAGCCGCATCAATGTTTATAGCACAATTCACAAAAAAAAAAATAGCTAAACTGTGGAACCAACCTAGATGCCCTTCAGTAGATTAATGGATAAAGAAATGTGGCATACATACACAACGGAATATTATTCAGCATTAAAAGAGAATAAAATCATGGCATTTGCAGGTAAGTGGATGGAGTTGGAGAATATAATGCTAAGTGAAGTTAGCTAATCCCAAAAAAACAAATGCCAAATATTTTCTCTGATATAAGATGGCTGATTCATAGTAGGGTTGGGGAGGGGAGCATGGAAGGATTAGATGGACTCTAGATATGGCAACAGGGAGGGAGGGAAGGGCGGGAAGGGGAGGAGGAATGAGGGTAGGAAAGACAGTGAAATGAGATGGACATCATTACCCTAAGTACACGCAAATGGTGTGTCTCTACTTTGTGTACAACCAGAGACATGAAAAATTGTTCTCTATATGTGTACTATGAATTGTAATGCATTCTCTGTAATATGTAACAAATTAAAATTAAAAATTAAAAATATTAACACTTTCATGACCATGGACAGCATCCATAGAGCTCTACTAGCCACAAAGTCTCAAGGTAGGTTGATCCTCTTCAATCTTGAAATAATAACCAGGATTAGGTTAAGCAATCTTTGATAATACTTTAAAATTTAGAGGGAAAAGTACTTAACTGATCTTTCATTTCTTTAAATCTTGTTATAAATGCACATAGATGAAAACATATATAAACAAAAAAATTACAAAGTTGCCATTAGAAAAAGGATCTAGTGTTTATTGTGTTAACCTGTAGAGAATTTATATGTTGTCTTAAGGGTAGCTTGCAATATAGATTTCCATATTGGAAAAGGAATGATTAGGTTATTATACACATGAATAAATAATAATACACTAGTTACTGTAACAGACTCTAAAATCTCACTGGCTTAACTAAGAAGTTTATTTTTTGCTCACTAAAGTCCATTTTGGTTCAATTCTCAGTACCACAATAACAACAAGATAGAGGAGGTCACAGTTTCTTTCATGCCTTGCCTTCCAATGTCACTCCAAGTATTAGCATCCAAACAGAAGCTATAAGAAGAAACTATATCACACAGAAGGATTTTTTGAGACAGACATGCAGGTAGAATATACCACTTATACTCACATATCATTGGCCAGTCACATGGTCATGGCTAAGTACAGATGCTGCTAGAGAAAACAGGCTGCTGTTTACCCACAAAGAAAAGGAAATAGGTTTAGTACAGCAGACAGCCACTGTCTGTTCAATGGACAATCATTTGACCTCAATATAATTTAAAGTATAATGCAGCAGAATATTTATACTGGAATACTACTCTGTCAAACTATTTTTCCCTCAAATTGGTGGAAATGCCAATTACAATAAGCAAGAGAAAGAATCTGGCCAAGAAAATAATCATGTTGTATCTTCCCCTCCAGACACCATGTCTAAGGCCATCAGTACCAGTGAAGACATAGATTGGTTGTGCTGGACTGTCATCAGCACTTACACTTCCCTTCACACACCTAGTCACTCCTATGGAAATAACAACAAAAGACAAGTGTATTAGTTAGCTTTCCAATACTATAACGAAATTACTGAGATTATTAGCTTATAGAGAAAGGGTTTATTTTGGCTCACAATTTTGGAGATTCCAGTCCAGGATCAGGCAGACCCTTTACTTTGATCCTCTGATGGGAGTGCCAAATAGCAATGGCAGAGCAAAGTGCTACCCCATGGCCAGCAAGCAAAAGAGAAAGAGGAAGAGGCTGAGGTCACACAATCCCTTTCAAAGGAATTCCCCAAATGAATATGCCCCAAAAGGAATATGGAAGAGGCACCAGTCCTGATCTGGTTCCACCCTTTACCAGCCAAATGACTGACCAAGTTTTTAGACTCTTGGGTCCTCCATATGTAAAATGGGAACAATCAACTTCCTCCACATGCCATACATATTGATAAGATGTTAAAAAAGGTACTAATGGAGGGACATGATTGAGAAAATAAGCAGATTCTGAAAGAGAGAGCAAGTAGGTGACAGAAGACTAGAGAGGAAAGCACTCTATGAAATAGGCCTATTATCTGTGGTGGTTGTAGAAAAAAAAAAAAAAAACGCAATAATGACAAGGAAAAACCACAAGTTAAAATGTTTCCAAGGGGTGAAAAAACTAAAGTTGGTCACAACCCCCACCCAAAAAGACATTTTATGGAATTTCAGAACATATATGCTGACAGATAGAATCAAACATATTTTTAGACACAAACTAGAAAGGTAAAAGAAAAGGTCAAAAGTTAGGAACAACTGCAAGTAAGAGTAAATGACTTTTCTCATGAGGTTTCCAAATTAGGACTAGTTCCCCCCACACCTATATTTCTGATTAGGAGGCAAAGGTGAAATGATATCTCCCTGCTCTTCTAACAAGAATCTATTACTCTGTCTTTAGAACTTACAATGTTTCTTAGAATTTTGAGTCCTTATAATCCTCAGGGACGAAATAAAAGAGAAGAATGACATCTACACCTTTTCTTTAAAAACTGCAAAAAGATTGCCTATAAATACGGTCCATATTTTTTGCACAATTGCCAGACTTTGTTTTTTTTTTTTTTCAAAAGAAAAGGAGTGTTTGTGCCTTTAATTCCTGCATTCATTGTAGAAAATATTTATTGCTGAGAGGTTACCAGAAATTCTTGGGGTTTGTTTTCCAGAGAAACTTACAGTATAATAGACAAAGAAGACTAATTCTGTACCACCACAGGTCTTCAGCCGTTTAATCAGAGCCTCTGAAATGCAGGCACAGCACAGCATTTTTAGGATGACAAGGCAAGAATGTGTCTATTCAGCCTGAAAATAAAGCAGCTTTATCTCAAAAAAAAAAAAAAAAAAAAAAGACCTGAATGTCATCAGAGCCACAGTACCCTAAAATTCTAATTAGAATGATGCTATTAAATGAAAAACTACAGAAACTGTTGGCTAAAGAATCCCTATAGGAGGCTGCAACTAGTAGAAGAGGTTTGAGGATGAACTGTCCTATCTTTTGAAAAATGAAACATTTAAAAAACTTTTCAGAGCACCACACATCAAGCCATAGCACATCACATGCCAGCAAAGACCTGAGAGTAAAATGACTCATAATGTCCAATCCAGCTGTTTGGTGCTTAGAACAGCTGGGCTACACTGACCAGAATTCCAATTTATAAAGCAGAAAGCAAAAATAGAACATAGTATGGTTAACTCTTGAATCCTGCTTTCTTCAGAGGACTCCCACTAAATACTACATCATCATCATCATCATCACCGTCATCATCATCAATGGAAACTCTCTACTAAAAAAACTATCCCTCTTTGCTCAAACTATCCCACCAGCTCATAGCAGAAGATAAATGCAACTTTCATCAAGAAAGACAATCTCAGACTTTTCCTCCCCGACTCTCCTAAAACGTGCTCCTTCCTGGGCCATTTCTTTCCTTTTTTTTCTACCTTCTTTCCTTCTTCAAACTTTCCAGCAGTTGCTCCAAAAATTCTCCCCTTTTTTTTCGGGGGGGCCTCAGTTTTGACCTACAAATATGCTTTTATTTCTCTAATCTAGAAAGAAAAACATTTTAATTCTCTCTCCACCTAACTTTCTCAACCCAGCTACCATTCCTTTCTTTACACCAAAACTCCCTTTAAAACTTGTTTACAGTCATTGTTTCTAATTCTTCTCCTCCTCCCATTTACTCTGGAACTCACCATGGTCAAGTCTGGGCCCCAAACACTGAAATCAATGGCCTCCATGTCATGAAATCCAAAGTTCAAGTCTCCACTCTCCCTCACTTGCCCCAGCATTCCACATCGTTGACCTCCTCCTCTCTAGGGCTCTTGTTTCACATGGATCCTAAGACAGCACCCTCTTCCCTCACTGGCTGTTCCTCTCAGTCTCTTTTGCTGATTCCTCCTTATCTCCTTGAATTCTATAAAGCCAGTGTGCCCCAGGCTTAATCCCTAAACAGCTTCTCCTCTCTGTTACTCACTTTCTGAGTGATCTTATCCAGTCCTGGAACAAGATACTATGAGCTCATGACTACTCTGTTTGCAACCCCAGTGAGACTTCGCTCCTGAATCAGGCCTATAAATCTGAATGAGTGTTGGCATCTCCACTTGAGCATTTAAAAGTCTCTCAAAGTAGTATGTTCAAAAGGGTAAATTCCCAAAACAAGATCCTCCTCCAGTTCCTATCCATCATAGTCAATAACAATTCTGCCTACCAGTTCCTCGTGTTTGAAAACCTTGGGACTATCTTTTGATTCTTCTTTTCCTCGCCTGCCCTGTATCTGATCTCCCAGTCAATCCTCACAGATTTCCATACAAAATAGATACAGAATCCAGTCTCTCCTCCCATCATTCAAATCTAGCCAACATCTACGTTGGCTGGCCTCCTTACTTCTCAACATGCTACACTGTAATCTACCTATCAACTCAGCACACCAAGTGACCCTTTTAAACCATAAATCTAATCATATGGCTCCTCCTCTCAAAATCCAACAAGTGCTTCCCCTCTCACCCCTCCTGTGACCCTCAACCTGTGTAAGGTGGTTCTTTATTTCTCTGATATTGTTTGCTTCTTCAAGCCCCCTCGTTTTGCTCTACCCATCTACTCCACCATCCTCGTCATTTTTCTAATATACTAGACATTCTCTCACCTCAGGGCCACTGCTCTTGTTATTCCCTCTGCCTGAAACCCACCCCCATAGCCCTGTTACTATTTCCTCACATCCTTATGGTCTTTACTGAAAAATCACATTCCCAGTGAGATCTTCCCTGGGAATGAACCCACTGCTTCATGCATTTCCCATTCCTTTCCATGCTTTGTTTTTTATCCTTAGCTATTCTCTACCTAAGGCATTACATATTTTATTTACTTCTGGGTGATCCCGTCTATTTTCTCTCATTGGGATATAAGCTCCAAGCAGAGAGGGTTTGGCCTACTTGGTGCTCTACTGTAGTCTAAACTCCTAGTAGAAACCCTGGCATGTAAAGTATTCACCAAATATTTGTTGAACAAGTGAATATATATCCTATGCACTTGATGCATGCATCATGAAGGAGAAACACCAGAGTAGAAATGGCTACTTCACTGGAAAAATCCACCATCATCTCTCATACAAAATAGAACCTCACCTGGGCACAGGTAGATTCTATGTATCCTCAGTCTTCAAGTCAAGAATTTTAGCCAACGCACTTTGCACTATCTTCTGTAAGTTTCCATCGCCCTTGAACTCCATCGACATCACTTTGTTGTCGAATCCTTTACCTTTGCATGTTCTTCACTGATGCTGGACCCAAGCCCACCCAAGTCTTTTAATCAGTCTTCAGATAATATGTTATTTAACTAATAGAACAACAAAGAATAACTATAATCCAGTAATGTTTGGAGCCAAGGGAACAGATCCTGTCTTTCTCTTCCTCAGCTAAACTTTTCCAGCTATAACAGTGGATATAAGACCTCCTGGAGTATATATTTAACATGTTAAAGTATTTCTTATAGGACTCATCACCTTGGGAGAGTCTACTTCTTTCCTCTAAGTAATAAGGATCTAGATACTGGAATATCATTGTTGTTATCCCTAAATGCACTTCACTACCTGGAGACAATCTGTCTTCGGTGAAGAAGCCATTACGGTCTCTGATGCATCTCCCTTTTTAGCAACTTATTGATCTACAAGCACACATCCAGCCACCACACCACTACGGATATGTGTAATAAAAGTTGATACAGGCATGCCACTGGCATAGGAGCATAAATGTCCTCCTTTGAAATGTTAACCACTCTGCTGACCCAAAGAGATGAAATGCCACTTTCAGTTTGAAATAAGCCTCTGGGCTTCTATTGGTTTTATTTTTAAAATATTTTTTAAGTTGTAAATGAACATACAATATCTTTATTTATTTTTATGTGATGCTGAGGAATGAACCCGATGCTGAGGAATGAACCCAATGCCTCACACATGTGAGGCAAGCGCTTTACCACTGAGCTACAGCCCCAGCCCCCCTATTGGCTTCAAAATAAACACATACAATGACAGAAAGTCTTTTCAGGGTAAGTGTTTCCTACCATTTTATAACACTCATATTGCTATATAACTCATCAATAATTTTTACAATTGAAAATTACTCAAAACACAAGCTTAATTGAAATGCAGTCTTAATTTTGATCTGTAGCACTTTTTCTTGAGCAGAAAGTGCTAGAAATTATCTAGCTTAATTCAGCACAGACTTAATACAACCCCAGAAGCTATAATGGTCATAGATATTATTTCCCTGATGTTAATCATTCTTTCAATCTAGTCTAGGGAACCTAGCAATGCAGTTGCATCTATATTTACCTTCTAAGAGCAAAAGAATTACTTATCCAAATTAGATGGAAATGGGCTATGCCCTTGGCAGATTTTATGGCTAAAGGAGAAGACTTTAAAATACTAACTGTGGGATGATCCCACCTAGAAAATAGTCACTGTCATTTCTAAAGATAATCTGCTTGTTTGTGAAACATTGAGGGGTGAGTCTCTCATATTCATTGTCAAACTATAACTTGGTGGTCTTCATAAGTCCCTGTAGGGAATGAATGCTTTGTGAGTAATGTTTACCAACCAAGGGGGCTATGGTGAGAATTACAGACCTTATTCTGATTGATAAACCATGGAAGGGATTTTTTAAATTTTTTATTTATATATGACAGCAGAATGCATTACAGTTCTTATTGCACATATAGAGTAAAATTTTTCATGTCTCTGTATACAAAGTATATTCACACCAATTCGTGTCTTCATACACGTACTTTGGATAATAATGATCATCACATTTCTAACCCCATGCCCTCTCCCTTCCCCTCCCACTTCTCTGCCATAGAGTTCATCTATTCCTCCCATGCTCCTGCTCCCTATCCCAACTATGAATCAGCTCCATGGAAGGGTTTTTAGCAAAATGATAACATGATTAGAGTTGCAGTTAATAAAAAAAAATCACTCTGAATAGGAAGTATTGACAAGAGATGAGATGAGAGAATAGGGAAACCAATCGGATGCTGCGCTCCCTATGATCAGGACCAAGGACAGCAGCAGCAACCACCTAGAATGCACCAGAGAATGGAAGAGACTCTTGGCAGTTTGGAAAAGTGAATGGAAGTATGAACCAAAAAGGGGCAATTATAGTAGGCCCAGTCTATTTTCTAGTCATTATCTCACCAAAATCACTATCAGAGGAAATAGGAGGAAGCTGCCCTAAATAAACAATTAAGAAGGAGGACTCACTGAGACAACCTGAAAATGTTCTTGATGATAAGTATTAGAAAACCTGGAAATTAGTCCCAAGAGAATGGTCAGACGTGCAACAGAAGACCCAGAAAGAAGTGCAAATTCTTTAAACCACGATAGAAACATAAATGGAGATAGCCTACCTTTATCCAGTAATGTTCTGGATAGGAGAACCAATCTGGGAAGGAGTACAGAAAGTGGGCAAGATCAAAATGAGGAGGTCTAATCCATGCTTCAAATTCTCCTCTTATGAATCAGAAATATGAGTGCTTTAAGAAACTACAAACCTTAAAAAGAAAACAAATTGAAGTTTGTCATATGTATTACAAAACAATTCATGATAGGGTTCTGTTTAATAGTGATTTCCCCCAGCCCCATAAAGTACAGATCTTTTAAAGTGAAGGTTCTAGATCTAGTGCATTCACTGAGGCGAACATCATTCATTTAACAAATATTTATTAAATATCTATTATGGCCCATGAATCGCATCTATGCATTATATAAAACTCCATGGACAAAAAAGACAATAAAAATAATTCAAAAATTGTCTAAAGGAGAAAAACAAGCCAGGTTCAGTGGCTCATGCCTGCAATATCAGCCACTCGGGAGGTAGTTTGAAGTCATTCTCAGCAACTTAGTGAGACCATGCACAGATTAGGAAGATCCTCCCTCAAAATACAAAATAAAAATGGCTGAGGATGTGGCTCAGTGGTAGAGCATCCCTGGGCTCAATTCCCAGTATCACACAAAGAAAGGAGAGAAACATGGGATAAAAAATAATAAATATAACAAAATGTCACTGCTGGTAGGAAGGAATGTGTTTGGTGTGTACCAAAGCCTAAAAGAGGGGGAAGGCAATTCTACCATGGAAGTAAAGATGAGAGAACACTGAGCAAGACCAGGAGGACGGGGCATAAGCTGATTCCTAAAGGGTCAGCAGGCACTGGCCAGGCAAGCTTGTGGTGGGGCAGAGAGGGGAAAGACTTCCAGACAAAGGGAGCATCGTGAAGAAAGGTTTTCAAAACATAAAACAGATTCACCTGTTTGGGAATCCATCATGGCTGGAGCAGAGTATACTGTTATGGAGAGAAGGCACGAAAAAGAATAAGATTGCAGGGTTGGGTATACTAGCTCAGTGGCAGCACTTGCCTAGCATGTACAAGATCTTGGGTTCAGTCCTCAATTCTGAAAAAAAAGAAAAAAAGAATAAGATTGCAAAATGGGGAAGGGGACAGGCTCACTGCCAGACCTGTGGGGCCTTAAGTGTCGTGGTGAGGATATGGAACCTTATTCTGACTGGTAAACCATGGAGAGCCACTGAAGGGTTTTAAACAAACCCACAATTAGAGTTGCATTTAAGAAAATGCTCTCTGAATAGAAGGCATTGACAAAAGATGAGATTAGAGAATAAGGAAGCCAAACCAAGAATGCTGTGAGAGTCCAGCACCCAAGGACAGTAGCAGTATTAGGAACAGCCTGGAGAGATGGGTGGAAAATTTATTAGGAGTGACTTGTTCATTGCATGGATGAGGAGGGCAGGAAAGAAAAGAGCCTTTAGAACAACCTGACAGTTTCTGGCTTAACAAGGAGAGAAGAGTGATGCCACATCCCAAGATGGAGAAAATTAAGGAGAGATGAATCTGGGGACAAAAGGATAGAATAGGTCCTTTGGGACCCATGGATGATCCCAGTGGAGATATCCAGTCCTCAAGATGTTTAGACAGGAAGTCTAATCTGCTTATACACCGTGCAACTACTCATAATCATAAAAGAAAATGGCCCTAGAGATTGATCAAGGAAACAGTGAAGAACGAAAAGAGAAAAAGAAGAATCCTGGAGAAGATACACACAGGCTGAGAACGAAGAGCCCGCAAAGGAGAGGGTGTAAAAATGGAGCTGTAGCAGAGCCAGGAGAGAATGATGCCTCAAAAGCCAGAGGAGGCAAAGTTTTCAAAGAGGAAGAGCAGTTCCAGATGGGAATGGGTGAGGGAGCCACGCACACAGAAGGTAGACATGAGGAAGAGAAGAAAGCAGGCGAGGAGGGAAGCCACCACTAACAGGCACTCCCAACACACCAAAGAAGAAACAAGGAAGAGGAGGAACAAGCTGAAGATACACACGCCAACCTTTTCCAAATGGAAGGTCATTCATTTGGAATGGAAGTGCGATGTGCCCACGCCCTACAGAGTGCACTGAGTCTGATAGTTCATTCTGGCACCCTGTTCAGGGCAGATCTGTCCAGGGCTGCCTCTAGGCATCTCTTCCAGTCCCTTGGTCACTGAAATACAAACATGGAAGTCATTCTGCTCCAATACTCCTGAAATCCCAAGGGATTTTCATGATCCCATAGTAAGATCAGGCCCAGTTTTGGTTTTTGAAAGCATTGCCAGGTGAAAATGGAGCCCTTGATAAAATTTGGATGGGATTTTTCTGTTCCAGTTTGTGTAAGTAGAGCAGACATGATATAATCATACCACAGGGGCTCTTGGCTGAATCCATCTTCATAATTTCAACAACAAAAAAAAAAATACACACACACACACACACACTGTTCATCAATAATAAAATTAAAGTTTTAATAACATTTTCTCACCAGTTTCAAAAGTGTTATTAAAACCACTAGGAAAACTTCTGATCTTTTTTAACAGTACTAGGTCTCAAACTCGGGGTCTTGTACATGCTAGGCAAGCCCCCTACCACTGAGCCACGTCCCCAGCCCTCTGATTCTTTCTAAATCAGTTCTTAACCTTTTTCTTTACTAGTTCACACTGAATTTTTTCCTTGGTATTAAAATGCCCTCTGAGGAGTTTGTGCTGAATCCCTGGTTTGTCCCTACATTCAGTAGCTAGTACACTCTATCTTGGTGCTCTGTCTTTTTAAAGTTCAATGTCAGAACAACTTAATTGAAGGGCTGGCTTTATGCTAACTTTTTGGCCCTTGGAATTCTTGCTTTTTCTCCACAAGGCACAGGAAATTTAACAAGGGGGAAGTGACTTGTATACTAGTTTCTATTTCAGCAATTATAATCATATCAAAACACTGATTTCCTCTTCTTATACTACATTGGAAAGGAATACAACTTAATTTTATTCTAAAATCTCTTTACTAGTAACTTCAGTGAAACTGTTAGTTGCCAGTTACCTGATTCTCCTCTTTTCTAAACTCCTCACAGACAAAAGTTGCCTCAAAGACAAAGTTTTTCAAGAATTTTCCTTAAAGAAGTGCTCTTTATACACTGAACAGTAGGGTGTGGATAAGATGTTAGCTTTTCTGTCAGAATGATAATAATCTTTCACATAGTTTTAGTGTGCCTATATGGATGGCCATGTTTGCCTCAGATACTTTTATTTGTTTTTAATAAATAAAATACCACAGATGTTTATTAAACCCCCTGGTACCCTTCCCAACTCTATTTCTCCCCTTTCTTGAGAAGAGTAAACATCATCTTTCACTTCATGTTTACTAGTCCCACACATATTTTTATTCATTCAATGCAAAATGTTCCCATGAATGACACCTAATGTTTTACCTATCTTGAATGTTATGTAAATGTCATCCTGCCTTCCATTTCATTATGAATACACTTATTTCACTCAAATTTATGTTTATGCATTCGGAAATATATAGATCTATTACATGTATTTTAAATATACTGTGATAGTTTCCGTTGTACTGATATACCTTACCTCATTATCAGTTTTCTTATTAATGGATGCTTATACTTTTTATTTTGCCTATTTACTTTGTACACAGCCTGGAACAGAAGTACCAGGCTACTAGGTACACGTTTTCAACCTCTCGAAATCATCTCCACCCGCTCTCCTGTGTTGTGCCAGTTGACCTGCACTGTCACATAAGCACAGAGCTTCAAGATAAAAACAACCCTGCCCCTTCCAGGTTTGCAAACTACTCCACTGCCTTGGGGAACAGGAGTTAGGTTGCCTAAATAGAATTGCTATTATAAAGATGAAGAGGCATTCAGGGCAAAACTGAATGAGAGATGCTCCAGAGAAAATAAAGTGTCCAACAGAGTGAGGTTCTGAATACGAAACAGCAGGGCATTTTAAAAAGCAGGAAATGATATAAATGTAGGAAGATGACCTAATATAAAGTAAATTGCCTTTTCTTGGCAAAATACTTTGACGCCAAAAAAATCAATTGATATAATTCAGATACTGCAGTCTCCTATAAAAGCAGCAAATCTGTCAAACTCCTTTGAATGCCAACAGCTTGTACTCAGACTAAACATCACCTGCAGACAATTCCTAGAGACTCCTAGAAGGGTCCTTTAAATGCCATATTTGTGCATACAAATTTACAAAGATAAACATTTTTCATCCTTCAGTCACCTGTTCACTGCCTGCCTTCTATGTATATGTGCTGTTTCAAAATATTGTAAAACAACTACCTCTAATATACATATGTGAGTATACATACATATATATGAGTGTGTGTGTGCGTGCGTGTGTGTGTGTGTATAATCGAGGGTTGAACTTAGGGGCACTAAACCACTGAGCCACATTCCCAGCCCTATTTAATTTTATTTAGATACAGGGTCTCACTGAGTTGCTTTGAGCCCCGCTTTTGCTGAGATTGGCTTTGAACTTGAGATCCTCCTGCCTCAGCCTCCCAAGCCACTGCATTACAGGCATGCACCACCATGCCTGGATTCTGATATAATTTATGAAGAGCTGGTAGCAATAACTGTCTCTTAAGAGAAATGTCAAGGAACCTGGGTATAAGGAAGAAGGATGAAAGACTAAACAAGAATTACCTGGTCAGAATCAGTTAGTAATTTTTAAATGGCATTATGATTTCACCCTATTAATCCACAGATGTTTAAGAATATCTTAGGATCTCATGTTTGCTTTTTTGCAAAGCCTGCCCACACTGTTCTGAAATGGCACCCCATTGCCTGAGCCCCCAACACATAAATCTCTCATAGAACCATGGGGCTTGTATTTGTTGTCTACTCACATGCCTTCTCCTTTTTTTAGCTCCTGGAGGACAGGACCTATGAATTTCACTCAAGATCCTCCACTCCAGGTTATGTACATGGCATAGTTGCTATTCAAAAGATATTTATAGAATAAGTACAGTGAAATGTTCTTTATCATTCAGTGATTTTAAAATGACCCAAGGAAATTATTCTTTACTTCTACTTGTTTTGCATATTGGTGCTCTTTAAAAGTCTTGCTTAGGGATGGAGGCCCAGCTCAATGACAGAGTGCTTCCTACCATGCATGAGGCCATAGGTTTAATCCCCAGCACCTCAAAACAATTTTTTGTTTAGAAAAAGAAAAATCTAGTGCTCAAAAATGTTTAAATGTAAGCCATATAAGAGCAGGAATTTTGTCTATTTCATTAACTTCTGTGTCCCAAGCATACTTGGCCTACTGTCTCACACAAAATAGGTGCTAAATGAGTGAAAAGCCTTGGCTATGAAGTATCTATATACAGAACAGATCCAATTCCTTGTTTTAATTTCTTTCTTTCTTTATTTTATTAATTGAAGGATGCCATAGTCTGTATCTTGAATGTCCCCCAAAAGCCCATGTATCAAAGGCTTGGTCCCTACCTCAGGACACTGTTGGAAGGTGGTAGAATTATTAGGTGGTCTTTAAAAGGAGTTAAGTCATTGGGGGAGTGTCCCTGAGGGGTGCTTATGACCCCTGCCCCTCCTCTTTCCCTCTTATTTGCTTTCTGTCATCTAGAAGGTGAGAAGTTTTCTCTGCCACAGGCTCCCACCATGATGTGCTACCTTACTGACTCTTATGGTCAGGAGCAATCAACTCTTATGGTTTGGATATGGATTATCCCCCAAAACTCATGTGTTGGAAGCATGGTCACCGATACAGCAAGGCCTAGACATGTGGCTTTTAGGCAGTGATTAGGGCTCTGACCTCATCATTTGCTGAATTGTTCCACTGACAGATGAAGAGACTACTGGGAGGTGGGACCTAACTGGAGGAAGGAAGTCAATAGGGCCATGCGCTGGAAAAGTGTGTCTAGTCCCCCGCCCCTTCTCTCTCACTCTGCTTCCAGGCTGCTATGAGCTAAGCAGCTTTCCTCCACCTTCTTCATGATGTTCAGCCTCACCTGGAGCACAGAGCAGTGGAGTTAGGCAACCATGAACTGAACCTCTGAAATCAGAGCCAAAGGAAATCTCTCCTTCTCAGTTGTCCTTGTCAGATACTTTGGTCACGGTGATGAAAAGCTGACTGATACACTGACCATACACTGAAACCTCCAAAACTGTGAACCAGAATAAACCATTCTTCCTTTAAGTTTAAATCATTCAATGATTTTTAAATGATCCAAGGAATTTAGTCAACACGTCTACTTGTTTTTCAGGTTGTTTAATATGGGGCACAGCTCAGTGATAGAGTGCTTGCCTACCATGCATGAGGGCCTGGGTTCAATTTCCAGCACCTCAAAAAAATGTTTAATTTATAAAAAGAAAAAACTCGAATGTTCAAGTATTTTTGTTTCAATAACCGAAAGCTGACTAACACAGGTGAAACAGACAATCATCAGATCTTCTGTCTTAACCATTTGAAACGTGCAGTTCAGTGGCATCAAGTACATTCACGTTGTTGGGCAGCTGTCACCATCTTTCTCTATTAGTTTTTTAGATTTTCAACCCCAAATCTGCAAAATAGCATTTCAAGTCATTAGAAATAGAAAAGGGTAATTTTTCACATGATTGTACAATGGTAAGAAATTAGCTGCTTGGTTTTCCACCTTTTCCTATTTCAAATTAGTGCCTGGGGATGATCCATCTAGAAATCTCTTTCTCTTCCTACCTGTTGCACTCTCTCTTCCCCTCCCCCATCTTCCCATTTCCCTCTTTATATGCTCTCGCAACCATGTTCCTATTATTTATTCTTTTTTTATTTTTTTTTAGAGAGAGAGAATTTATTTATTTATTTATTTAGTTTTTGGTGGACACAACATCTTTGTTTGTATGTGGGGCTGAGAATCGAACCCGGGCCACACGCATGCCAGGCGAGCGTGCTACCGCTTGAGCCACATCCCCAGCCCCTCCTATTATTTATTCTGCACCTAAATTTAACTTTCTTATCACATGTTAGAGCATGAAAGGACTTGGAGGTTCCAGAATCCAAACTCATATTTACATATGAGGAAACAAAGTCGTATTTAAGAATGTATGCAGTCTCTCAAAACCAACAGATGTCCAATGAAGGCACAAGAATAAGTTTTCTGGGACTGGGGTTGTGGCTCAGTGGTAGAGCACTTACTTGCCTAGCATGTGTGAGACACTGGGTTAGATTCTCAGCACTGTGTATAAATAAATAAATAATAAAGGTCCATCGACAACTTAAAAAAAAAATTTTTTTTTTAAGAACGAGTTTCCCTTCTGTTCACACACACTTCCTCCTTTCTCTGCATATTTCTTGGAGCAATAAGTTTGAAACGTATCTGCATTTAAATAAACATTTATGATTCTAATGTCTAACACCTAGAGTGGATAGGTGGTTTTGGTGGTGGTGACGTGTGTGCAGAGTCAAACTAACCAGACTCCGTTTAGCATTCTGACAAACTATATACTAAAAGTGGAGAAGGGAAAAGTATGTTTTAACTGACAATCCAAAGTGGAATAATACAGATCGATCCTCTAATTGATCCTCACCAACTCTACAATAAAAGAATAAGTAAACTGACCTTCTGGAATAGAAATATGGCCCTTGACTTTGTTGACTCAATAAAAAGAGCTCACCCCTGCGTTCCCTGACCAGTTGTTTCCTGATACAGTTGATACAAATATGACCTCCTGAGAAAAAGCCCCATCCACTCACACACAACCACCACTTTGGGAAACTGAGCCAGAGTATAAGCTCCCTTAGGTCAAGGATCAACTATACCTCTGTTCTCCTGGACACCTAAGAAAGAGCTCTGCACACTGCTCCAGAGCTCTATTAATCATCAGGCCTCCCTAGTACACTGTGTTTTAGGCTGATTGAGGACAACAGTGTGTACACTCATAGCATATCAGCACCCAATTAACATGTAGGCATAGGGGTGTATGTCATGTGTAGAAGACCATGTGTGTTTACATGGGTTTATTTGTGAACAGGTATGTCTGGGGTTCAAGATTTATAATCAATCAGAAAACAGTGTTTCAGGACCTAATAAATACAGAGACCCACAAGTTTTAGAAGTAAAACCGTTCCTGGCCTCTGGGAATGTATGAAACCCTCTCCAGTCTATGGAAGGCTTTCCCCCTCTTTTTTCCACCACACCCAAAGTCTCCTTCAACTAAAACTCATAACACCACCTCATTTTTTACATTTGCTTTTCCCTTTTGTGCACTCACTACCTTGTGCTATATTATACCTTGATTAGTTTTATTAGATCTTATTTTTATTCCACAAATAAGAATTTATTGTCTTTCCCATACCCCCACCCAGAATGTAAGCTTCTCCATTTTATCCAACACTGCACCGATGGCCAGCCCATAGGCCCTCAATAAATAACCGTTGAATAGTGACTATTTCCTTCATGTCTATAAAACTTGAGCATCTACTACAGTGAGCAAAGTAAATACCCAAAAATTATATGACAAAATGTATAAGAGCTTCTCTCCATGGAGCTCAAAACAAGGTGTGTAAGCCATTCTAATTGCCTTAATTTAGAATTAAGACTCTTCCATTTTTAAATTTTGAAATAGGGTCTGGGCTGAGTCTTGCAGGCCAGGCTTGACCTGTGACCCTCCTGCCCCACAGCCTCATGAGTGGCCATGATAGTGAGTTGTTTTTAATGGAATCAGGGAAAGGCAAAGAAGAGAGAAGTATGTGAGAATTCTGTGAGTCAATGATGGAAAATTAATAAAATACAGATTTAGGATAAATGACCATGAACTAAAAACCTTCTGCAAACATTCCAGAAGCAGTTTTTTCCTAAAGTATAAAATAATAAACTGAATTTTGAGCCCAAATTACCATGCAAGTGTTCTCATGTGAAACAAAGAATGTGCCTGTTCTTTTTAGAGGCTTTAGACTCCATGTGGCATGGAATCTACTGTAAATGCTCACTGTAATCTGCACTGTCCAATACAACAGCCACTAGCCACATGTACCTATTATGTAGTTGTAATGTGGCCAACACAACCAGGAAAGGAATTCTTAAATTTTCCTTAATTTTGGTTATTTTAATTTTAATTAGCCACATAGGGCTACTGGCTACCCTACTGAGCAGCACAGCTACAGGGGGTTTGATATATAAGCTCCTTGACTGGGTCCTTGCCTGTTCTCTAGCTCCTCTTCTGCTCCTCTCCCTCCCCACAGAATCAACTCTTGCAAGGCCAAACTGCTGTTTCATACCTCCATGGCTCTGCAGACGCCAGCCCCTTTGCCTTAAATGCTCTCCCTATCCAACTGCAAATTTCATCAAAATCTCATTTAGATTTCGTTCCTTGGGACAACTTTCCCTAACCTCCCTATCTCAGCCCACTGCTGCCACAATCCACCATTGCCTCCTCTGTATTTCTCTGAATCCATTTCTGTTACTATTCTCATTATCCTGTAGCTGTAATTTGTTTTCTGTGACACCAAGGATTTACACTAATTTTGAAGGCAGGTCTTATTTATCCCTCCATCCTGGTCATGTGTGGGCCCAGCCATCATATAATAAATCATATAATACAATACATAGTGTTTGCCGACAACATTATTCATTTTTGATCATGCATAATGTTCTATGAAAATAATTTTCTGAGAATTGACAACCACTTTATGGTTACTTGGGCCAATATTTATTAAAAGGCAAATCTTCATACTAATAAAAAGTTCTTAGAGCAATAGTTAAGGGTCTACTTAACTCAAACCCTATCAACATAGTAGTTCAGTAGAAACCAAGAATATAGATGTTCCCTAGCACAAAATCCTACCAATAGCTCCTCCTTCTTTTTTAAAAATATTTTTTAGTTGTAGATAGACACAATACCTCTATTTATTTATCTTTAAGTGGTGCTGAGAATCGAACCCAGGGCCTCACACATGCTAGGCACATGCTCTGCCACTGAGCCACAACCCCAGGCCTAGCTGCTGCTTCTGATGTAAATCTCTTGGATTTCAGAAACTGATCTTGCCATTGATCTGTCCCCAGTGGCTAAGGTGACTTTTCAGGGAGACAGGGAAGAGGTTCAGAAGCAAAAAAAGAGGATCTCATTTAAGACTCTCCATGGTCATGGTCATGGGAATTTAAAATAATCTATCTTTGCTGCACCCCCCCCATCCAATCCTACCTCCAAGAAGGAAATAATTAAAATCCTTTTTAACATGAAAAATAATGACTTTGGGTGATGTGTGTCCATCCAATGACATGTTATCCAAAAGGAATTGTGTGTTCTCCTAATTTCTTGACAAAGATTTTACTCAAGAAATCTTCCTAAAGGGTATCATCATGCATCTTTTGTAATGTTATCTGGCTCAATAGCCACACTTTTAAACTCATGATTTTCCAACTAATTTTTTATTTGGATTCCCACACAATTATTCCTATAGAGTCAGCTCTTGGTGAATACATTGCTGTAAGCCTTGTTTGTATAATTCCCAAATATCAAGCATGTGTTAAATATATCTTACAAATGTCTATTCTTCCTGCCCTCCAGGAAGGTACCGTTCAGTAATGCAAACAAGGAAGTACACAGTGAACAGATACATGCATGCTTGTGGGCACAGCAATAGCAGCAGGCATTGAAGAAAATGGATTTCAGGAAGAATATGAATCCAAAGGACCATATCTTCAAAGTAGATATAAATTTGACTTTTGTTTTATTAATTTGGCAGTTTCATTTTCTTTTTAAAATGCACAAATGGTACTTTTGAATGTAATGAATGATGATTTAATAAATGACTCAGGGCTGTACAATCATTTAGATAAATCTTACATTTTCCCATAATATTAGTAGATTTTAAATAATCTTTTTTCTGGTTTTCCTTTTCCCTTGCCCAAAACAGATCTCCCAGAATCTTAATAGAACGTGTTTCAAAAAGACAAAAGCCAAAGATATCTTCTGAGGATCCTGATGAATAATGTGAGATAAGATGTCCTAAATTCAAATATAGGGACATCAATTTCTTTTTTTAACTTCCTTATAAAATCTGCTCACCTAGGAAAAAAACACTGATTAAGTCTAAAAATTATGTTCTACATTTTATTGGAATTGCCAGTGTATTCTAATATAAAATGCACTTATTTCCAAAATGTATTATTGCTACTTGGAAAAGGCAGATCTGGTTTTCAAAGATGATGCTTTAAGGTTAAAAATGAAGATAGTGACCTCAAATCTCTCACAATTTGTAAGGCTGGCATGCCATCTATCTCAATAATACCTAACAAGAATGTCAAATGGACAGAAACAGCCATGGTAAGCAGGTGCTTGAAGCTGACAGTGATTGCTGTATTTGAGGTGATGGGAACAGCATTTCCATTAGTTCAAGTGAAATACAATGCCCTGCCAACCCTAGGTATCAGTGTATTCAATCCCCCTGCTGTGGGTGTCCATTTTCTGTTGCTGCAATTAAAAATCAGTTGATACAGAGTCAAAATGTTGTACATTCTTCCCCTATCCCTTTCCCTGTCACTGTGTTTCCAGCTTCACCGGAAGAACATGTCACTATGGTAACCAATCCCTCTGGTGCACAGACCAAGTCAACCTTTCTAGTCAGGTTGCCAGGCAGAGTAACACAGAATCAGAGCCCTGGATGGACCCACCAGAAGCCTTGTCTCTAAGTGGAGTTAACTCATGCCAGAAAGAAGGATATCTGTCTTGTTCTAGAAGGTGTTCAAGAATATCCTGCCAGTATTTGCCAGTCATTATTAACATGAATTCTCCCCATGTTTCAGCTAACTTCCTGCTATTTCCATTTTAAAGAAAGCAAAAAGAACAGATAAAATAACACTTAAGAAATCTGAAAACTGTCACCCGTTGTCAAAAACAACTCTACCTCCTTCCTCGTTTTCCTACTTTCTCAATCCAAGCCCAAGTTGCTCTCTTCTGAAATCCCTTAACATCCTGTACATCTTTATAAAGTTGTAGAGCTCCAAATGGGTCACCTGGCTCTAATAAGAACCTGGTCATGAAGCAGATAGGATATCTGTAGTATGAACACACCCGTAACTAAATCAGCTGAAATCCCTAGTCATTCTCAAGAAGCTACAAAGCAAACACCAAGATGGATTCTCTCTCTGAACCCACCTCACCTCCTAAATGTGAACTGGTCTCCTAGACTGTACCCGCTGTCTGTCTTTTTCAAATAATTGACTTTTTAAATTAATTTTTTCTAATGTTTCAACACTTTTGTAAATCAAAGAACATTGGTTCTTACAAATGCTATTTTAAAACATCAGTAACCTCAACAGCATTATGATAGGATACATTAAGAACTGCTTTATGTCCTGGGCTCAAAGCATCTTGCAAATAATAGCATCATTGTCACCTTAGTATCAATATTAGTAGTTGAAGTCAATGAAATATTGAGGAGGGGGCATGACTCCCAAAATCTGCATATCTTCTCAGGCTGCAGCCCTGATATTTCTTCAGATCAATATTAACACACATCACATCCAAAGAATATTTCAGTGGGGTGATGGTATAGGATGGTTCATGACATATAAATCATACAAGATTTACAAGTTGCATCAAATAAGGAGAATTTTTCGTTTATGCTATCATGTTAATGTGTTGAATAAAATGTTATCATTAGCAAATGCAGCTTGTTTTCTGTTTTGGTGTACTTTGTATATTTTTCATGTAAGTCCTCTGAAAACCACATTTTTTTTCTCTGAAATTCCAACTTTGGTATTACTTTTGTTGTGCTTATTAAACCCTGCTGATATTTATTGCACATAACTCACTTTTTTGTCAACCACTTTTTCAAAAGGAGAAATTTTTTTAATTGTGACATGCTACTACCCGGCCAACAGGTTTTGAAATGCTATACACAAAGGTTGGTGATGTATTGATGTTTATATGACCAATGATTTTTCCCTCTGTTTTCCTTGTTTGGATCAGTTCGACATCTAAAAGATGAAGAATCCGAGTCTATTACACGGACAAAGCAGTCTTAGAAGAAGGGCTTCTTCAAAGAACAACGATATAGATTCCCTTCCCTCTCGGAGACTAATGAAGCGTTATCCTGGATAACAACCCTGGACCATGAGATTTCACGCGAGTCTGGACACACAAGAGCAAGACAAGAAGCCTCCACCGCTTTCCATTACTATCTATGGGAAGGTAAGTTCGGGCACTCGGAAGTGCAGACAGGCCTGGGTAAATGGACAGCTGGTGGCCGGGAGCAGAGGCCAGGGGCTGCAGGGCCTACCCAGAGGCGCCAGGCTCTCTGCAGCGCCACGCCTCGCGCCTCCCGCTTACCTTTCCGAATGAGGGCAGCGATCTCCGGGTCGAAGCCCTGCCGGTGGCACTTCCTCCAGAGGCCCATGTTGGTGGAGTTGTACTGTCGGCTGCACTCGTCCGCGGGGCTCATGGCGAAGAGCTGCCGGCGATTCCGGGCCCGGAGGAGTTTGCCCTCCCAGCGGTCCAGGCGTGAGCGGCTGGCCCGGAGCGGCAAGTTGTTGTTGTTGTTGTAAATAAAGCCAGGGTCAACCCGGCGAGTATTGAAGGCCTTGCACCTGTCCCTGTGCTTCCTAGCGTCGGTCTCGTACCAGTGGTCGGAGCAGATGGCCACAGCCAGCATGCCCAGGGCGCAGAGCGCTAGCGAGAGGCCCGTGTAGAGCAGTAACCTTCCGGCAGCCATGCCTCCGCTTCGCGGCTACACCATGGGCATGATCCGCCGCAGCCTCGCCTTCCCTCCGCGCGCCCGGAACAAAGCGGCGGGCGGCCGAGCTGGGGGATGGGGACAAGAGGGGGACTCGCGCCGCGGCGCCCCCTCGGCCCCTGCCTACCGGTGCACGGCCCGGGGACTGCGGGGATGGGGGCGGGCAGCCTAAAAAGTTCTGATCCGGCGAGATTCCTGCGGGCTCCTGGGCATCCTCCGGGGCAGGTGCAGCCTCAAGCGGCGGCGAACTCCACACAGCCGCTTCCCGCCCCCTCCCCGCAGCGCAGAAAGCTACTGCTCCAAGGCGGCTGCCTCGGCGCTCAGCCGAGTTTCGGGCGCCACTGCCCTCGGCCGGGAAACTAAATGCCAAGTGTCCGCAACTGCGGTGGAGCTTGCTGGGATTTCTTTGTGCAACGTAGAGACTGGACCGACTCTCCTGATTTCTGGGGAAGATGAGGGTGGGTGCTGTCAAGAGGAGCCACTAGTCGACAGGATGAATTGAAACACCCCCGATGTGGCCGCCTGGCGAAGGAAACCTCCAGATGCCAAGGACAACTGTCCTGAGCCTCGCCCGGGTCTCTCTCTCTCTCTCAGGGACTCTCCCCCTTTCCGGTCCGTAAGCAAAGACCTGGGATGCGCACCCAGAAATGTTCTTCCTCTCTGGGTCGGGTCTTGAAAAAAAAAAAAATCCGTTCCCTGGTCACCAGCAGGTCCCTTGTTCCTTCTGGCCCACGCGGGGCTCTCAGAAGCGGGCTTCCCACGGACGCACTGTCTCTGCCCACCTTTCCCCGCGAGCTCCCGTGTTGCCTGCCTCTGGCCTCGCCATTCAGGCGTCCCCTCCAGCGGACGGCGTGGACACCCGAGCGGCGTTACGGGACGAGTTCTGGCCTGGGGTTTGCGGAGACTGGGCGGTAGCTGACTGGAGCGGGGGGCGGGCTGCGCAGAGGAGGGCGCACAGCGCTGGGCGAGCAGCGCTGGGCGCTCGGAGCTCCGCGCACAGCGCCTTCAACACCATGGACAGGGTCGCGCAGTCGCTGCGCGCTGTCAGCCCCTCAGCTAGCCCCCGGGGCGTCTTGCTGCTCTCTACAGCGAGGTTTTCTCCTTGGAATGTCCACCGAATGCTTCCAGACCCTCCTCTGCCTCACTTCATCTGGCTTCCCGCATCCCCGGAGCGAGCTGCCCAGGTGCACAGAAATTGCTGCAGGCACGGAGGAAAACCTGGTCCCGGCTCCTCAAAACAACCCGCCCCCTTCTGCCACCTGAGCCCTGGTACTCTAGCACCGCGTCTGCTCTGTCCAACTAGGGTCAGCCGCTCTCAGATTGCACCATTTTCTTCGCAGCCCACTCAGACGCCGACATGCCGGCTCACTCGCAAGCGTGCACAGAATCCAGTCCAAGCCTCGGCGTCCAGCAATCAGGCTCCAGACGCACGATGGTCGCGGAGGTGAATGGGGCGGGGGGTGGGGGAGGGAGGCTGGGTCGCTGGTCTTCCCCTCCCAGCTTCCTGCTCTAGCGGCTGCTGCTCCAAGGCCTCCCAGGCTCGGATCCCTGACTGCGCCCCGGGGGCTTGAGAAATAGCATCGCCCGGGTGTGGGCGCCGGAGGAAGCCGCTGCCGCGCTCGCTTGCTCGGGCGCCGGGCGCTGCAGCCTTGGCTAAAACCCACAGACGAGAACACTGAGCGCGCAGCCAAAAGCTAGTGATGTCATCCGTGCAACGTGAGCCTCATCTCTTATTTTTCTAGCCTTCTTAAAGATAAACTGCACCATTTCCCAGGCACGAAATGTCTAAGCCTTATTCTTTGACCAGGCAAGTCAATGGTGTCTAGGTAGGTATGTGCCCAACCACTTCCATATGTATGCACATATACATATGTGTGGCATGTAGCATGTTTACATGTATATTATAAATTTAGGGATGCTCTTTTTAACCATGGAAAATTCCTTCAAATCCAACACAGTTCTTTGAAGAAAAGACTGCCTATTGCAGAATCGGCTTTTATAGGAGCTGGGCAAGCTCCTGCGTCCAGGTTTCAATAGCTGGTTTGCCTTTGATCGTTGTCTTCTCCTGGGAAGCCACAGGCACTACCTTGCTAGCTACAGGCGTTTCCACCCAGAGCTGAGCAAAGAGTGACCGCCGGGTTCACCGCCCAGCCCTAGTCCAGCCCCAAGCTAGCGCCCCGAACCCCAACACACACACACCTACACCTGCCCTCCCTCCTCGCAGGAAAAGAAAGAAGAAATTTGATCTGTACTTTCAAAACCAGAAAAAGAATTTTAATAAGAGGGGACGGTTAGAAAATATTTTGAAAATGTTGGGGGGCTTGTGCTTTGAGGGGAGGCAGGGTTAAAGGCAATCTCGATGCAGGGTGTGTCATTTTCTGAGAGTGACAGCTGGGTCTGGGTTCTGCAGGGGCACTGGGAGGTAATGCTGGACCCCAGACCTTGATCGGGTGGCCCTCAGGCAAGCCCGTTTCATCCCAACCCCCGCCCCTTCTTCGCTCACGTGAGACCAAGCCGCAAAGGCTGGGAACCTCCCTCCAGCTCCAGATACTGGGGTTTTCACTCTTAACGCTCACCATTCTTTTTCACACTCCAAAGCCAAGGTCCCGCACTGCCGAGTAAAGAGCTGTCCTGGGGGAAAGAGAGTGCCAGGCAGCCTGCTTTGCACAACGGGGATTGCAAGTCAAAATGAGCACACCTCCACCATATTCTTTTTGTCTTTTTTTTTTTCCCCTGCTCCCTGCATTTTAAAAATCGCGAACAAGGCGTTTCAGTGCCATCTAGTGGGGGAGGGGCGTGCCTTGCTTTTCGCTCCCGAATTCTGCAATGGGATTTACTGAAGGGACAGCAGAGCCTCAGGATGTTGCTGGCTTCTTGGGTGCCAGACACGTGCCCTGTGCCAGTCCTCACCCTCGAGGTTCCCTAGGATGTCACTGCAAAGCCAAGTGACTTTGGCCACAGTGTCTTCTCACCTTCCTTTCTATCTCCTCTTACCAATTCTTCCACCCCCTGCCCTGGCCCTGAAAATAGTGAACCACAGCGCACACACTGGGAACACATGAGGCCATCGTAAATTTCTGAAGCTGTTTTCCTCCCTAAAGCCCAGAGCATTTTTAAGGTAAGAGGGAACCTGCATACCATAACAGGAAAGAAGAAGAGGGGTGAAATGACACCTACAAGGTCACTTGGGAAATTCCACCCAGTCAGCATTACAACCTCAGTCTTCTTGTTCCCGACTCTCCCCGCATCCTTAGAACCAGCTTCTGAGACCTTCAGCAGGCAGGCCAGGCAGTGCCTACTCAGAGTAGGAATACCTGCTCATTTGTCACTGACATTCCTCCCTCAGTGGTCAGTTCACCCTTTCTTGGTCTTGCTTTTTAACTTCCCTCTGGCCTGTACCTTAGGCCTGCTTCCAAGGATGTGCCTTGTGCTCTCACCCATGGATCTCAGCAGGCTTGTGTTTCAGTCTTTGCATGGAAAAGGGATCTAGAGGGACATTGCTCTCCTCTTTTCAAACATCACTAACATTCCAGTTTTTGTCCTTGGTGAAATCCTGAAAATCCTGTGAATGATGTTAATCGAGATCTCCTTTGAAGTGCAATTATTTGTGGCCAGCCTTATACCATTTGGGGATGATCTTGGTCTTTGGGGCTCAGAAGATGGTGGATCCTTCTGTTAGGAGATAGGGCACAGGGAAGGGACTGCCCTTTAGGACTCTCAGCCCCCCTCCCCAAAGCCCTCAATCCCCATCCGATAATCTACCAAGCTCCTTCCTGACAAGGGAAACTGAGTCATCTGGAGGTAAAGGGAGGAAGCTAGAAGACCACAAGGGGAATTTCAGACCATGAAGAAAAAGTCCCCTATCTTCTGCATGTGCAATAGCCCAAGGGACTGACCTAAGTTAACTTGTAGCTACTTGACATTTAACTTATCATTAACACTGTGGTTTGCTCCCCCTCTGTGCTTTGGGGGAGGGTTAATCATGTGTAATAGAGAAGAAATTGTGTTAAATTCAGCTGTCATTCAATGTGCCAATCAACCCCACATCCACTCAGACGAGAAGGGGGAGTACTAACACAGTCCAATAGTAGTGAGCTGTATTATGTGGACCTGGCCTTGAGCTACTCTGCAGCTCATCCCACTCTGCTCTCTCAGAGTGTTTTCTTTCAAGTTTACTCCATTCTTTGCGTGGGATGCCAAGAACCTGGACAGGGAACTCCCTGAGGAAGCTTGCCCTTGTGCTAGTAACACTTGCTCTATACTATAGGAATGCATGGTTCTTTTTTCAATTGACTGATCTAGGTTTCTGCCCTCTCTTTTCTTCCATTTCCTTCCACCCTGTTATTACAGCTTCACTGTCTCCATGTTTCTAAGCCATTCCTTCCCACTGACACCAACACTGTCCTAGATCATAAAATCTCAGAATCAGAAGAGACTTTGGAGTCTGCCATACAATAATGCATAATTCTCTCTCAGAACATTTCCCAAAAAGTGAATGGCCAGCTTCTGCTTGCATACTTGAAGAGATGAGAAATTCACTCTATCAGCAAGTGGCCCACTTCACTGTCAGACAGTGTGGATGGTAGTTAGATAGCTCTTCCTCATACTGAGCCTTATTCTAGGTCCCTGTAACTCCTACCCATTGGCCTTATTTTTACTCTCAGATGACACTGATTCATCTTCCATAGAATATTCCTTCTGATACTTGACATTAGCCATCAAAGTCTTCTTTCCTCCATGTCAGATGTCCCTTGCTCATCGATGCCTTCTGCTAACTTGTCTATGGTTTGTGATACCTCCTGTGGTCCTTTTAGTTAATACCTCCTCCATCTCAAGTCATGTGAATCCATGAAGAAGAAAATTTGATCGGTCTGTCTCATTTATACATGACCCATGTAGAGTTCTGATGATCCTGTCTTCCTCTTCTGGAAGCCCACAGTCATGCCCTTTGTATGCATCTTAGAATCTTATCCCAAAATGGCATTAAGATCACTGATCTGATATATGAAGAACTCAAAAAAAACACCAGAAAAACAAACAATAAATGGGCTAAGGTGCTAAACAGACAATTCTCAGAAGAAGATATACAATCAGTCAAAAAATATGTGAAAAAATGTTCAATATCTCTAGTAATTAGAGAAATACAAATCAAAACCACTCTAAGATTTCATCACATGCTAGTCAGAATGGCAGTTATCAATAATACAAGCAACAATAAGTGTGGGCGAGGATGTGGGGGAAAAGGTACACTTATACCTTGCTGGTGAGGCTGCAAATTGGTGCAACCAATCTGGAAAGCAGTATGGAGAATTCCTTAGAAAACTGGAATAGAACCACTATTTGACCTAGCTATCCCACTCCTTGGTTTGTACCCAAAAGACTTAAAAACAGCATACTATAGTAACCCAGCCACTTCAATGTTTATAGCAACACAATTCACAATTGCTAAACTATGGAAGCAACCTAGATGCCCTTCAATAGATGAATGGATAAAAAATTATGGTACATATATACAATGGAATATTACTCAGCCATAAAGAATGGTGAAATTATGGCATTTGCTGGTAAATGAATGGAGTTAGAGAATATCATGCTAAGCCAATCTCAAAAAACCAAATGCTGAATGTTCTTTCTGATAAGCTGATGCTGACCCATAATTAGGGAAGAATGGAAGAACTAGGCAAAGGGGAGGGAGGAAAGGGGAGAGGGAATGGGGGTAGGAAAGATAGTGGATTGAGATGAACATCTTTACCTTAGGTACATGTATGACTGCACATGTGGTACGACTCTACATCGTGTACAACCAGAGAAACAAAAAGTTGTGCTCCATTTGTGTACAATGAATCAAAATGCATTCTGATATTATGTATAACTACTTAGAACAAATTTTAAAAAGCAATACTAAAACCTTTTAATAAAATTGTAATGTGACTTTCAAAAAAAGATGACTGATTTGCTGTTTGTGAAATCTAGATTTTTAGATTTTTTTATTAGTAATTCTATTTGTTCACATGTACCTTTTTTAAAAGCAATGTTCACATTCTGCAAGCTCTATCTAGGTTCTCCAGCAGAGGCTGAGATATTGAAAGCTCTCTACATTTCCTGGTTCACCTAGAGCAAAGGAAGGCTGAGCTACAGTTTGTTCACTCATTCATTCTGCACTGTCTTCATCTACCATATTTACTCTACTCCACACTCCACCTTCAGTCTGAAAATCCTCTTTGACATTGTCAATTGGAAGCAAACTAAAAGTCGATAAAGAATGCTCCCTCTTTGCCATTTATCAATATACTACATGAGTTTCCCAGAGAAAGACCTCCTACATATTCTTATTGTTGTTTTCATAATTGACTTTGCCCAGTTTGAATGTTATGTGTAACCCAAAAGAGATGTTGAGCTTTTACCCTTCCAACACAATTCCCCAAGTCTGTGGCATGCTAGTATCTATGCTTGAGCAGGTACACATCTTTCTTTACAAAGACCTTCTTTCTAAATCTCAGCTTATTAGTCACATTGCTTAGCTTCCCTCCTTCTTTTTCCCCCATAGGATCATTTAAGCAAAAGGCTCTTTTCACTGTGTTCCTGGGCATCTAGATCTATTCCTTGTTTTTATTTTCTTCTTCTGCCACCATCCCACCATATTAATCTCCTTAAATTCTACAGTTATCTTTTATTCAAAATTCTGCATAGTCCTTCTGCCTGCACAACAAAGCCCCAAGCCATTACACCCCTACCAGACCCTGCCCAAGTCTTCAGCCTGTTTTCTAAAGCAAACCTCCACACTAGACACACCCTCCAACATGTCTGAAAAGCCTCATGCTGGCATCATTCCTTTCGCCCATAAATATTTAACTGCTCTGCTTTTTAAAGTTCTTACAATTACAGGTGCCTTATATCAATAGGTCAAAGAAATATCATTTGATCATCTCACTAGAAGCTGAAAAAGCAACCAATTAAGTCCAACAAATATGCTTGATATTTAAAAGCTCTTTCTAAACTAGAAAGAGTTTAAAGTGAATAAGATCATCTCCTGCATACAGAGATATTTCAAATTAGTAGGAATAAAACAAATAGCACAACCTAAAAACAGGCAGAGTTTATTAGAAGACAATTTACAGAAAAGAAAATTCAAATGGAAAATTAACATTAAAAACAGCCTCTCGGGCTGGGATTGTGGCTCAGTGGTACAGTGCTCGCCTCGTGTGCATGAGGCACTGGGTTTGATCCTCAGCACAACATAAACATAAAAAATAAAGACATTGTGTCCACCTAAAACTAAAAACTAAATATTAAAAAAAAAACCTCTCTAGTAAATCTGTAGAATAAAAAAATTTAAATACAGATTTTACCCATCAGATGGAGAAAAAAATGTACATGTATTAATATCAGGTTTGGGCTGGGCATGTTGTCATGTGCTTCTGTAGGAACATGAACCTATGCGGCCACTCTGGAAGACAACATGTAGTCGCTGCTAAGATGAAAATGACACACGTCTTTGACTCCGTAGATGTGCTTCTAGGTATCCAGACTATAAGAATTCTCACACAAAGGCTAACAAAGAGTACCTTTAGGTTGCCATCTGGACTGTCCCCTGGGGCTTCTAGGACGAACTACCACAAATTACATGTAATAAAACTTCAAAAATGTATAGTCTCACAGTTCTGGAAGCTAGAAGTTCAAAATCAATAAGTTGGAAGGGCCATGAAACTTGTAAGGGAAAGAACTTCCTTGTCTCATCTTACCTTCAGAGTTCACTGGCATTTCCTGCCATTCCTTGGCTTAGAGGTAGATGCTTCTCTCCAGTCTCTGCCTCTGTTGTCCCATGACTGTCTTTTTTCATATGTCTTCACATCATCTTCCCTCTGTGCATCTTTGTTCTCCAAATTTCCTTCTCCTCATAAGGACACCCACTGTATTGGATTGGGGCCTATCCTGAAACAGAATGACCTCATTTTAACTAATTACATCTGTGGTGTTTTAGTCAGCTTTTTCACTGCTGAGACTAAAGGATCTGACCACAACAACTATAGAAGAGGAAAAGTTTATTTTAAGGCTCACAATTTCAGAGGTCTTAGTCTAGAGAAGGCCGGCTCCATTCTTCAGGGCTCGAGATGAGGCTGAACATCATTGTGAACTGTGTGGCAGAGGGAAGCAGCTCACATCATGGTGATCAAGAAGCAGAGAATCTCCACTCTCCAGATACAAATAAACACACCAAAGCCAAGTCCCAATTCCCACCTCCTCCAGCCACACCCTACCACTTCAGTTACACTCAGTTAATCCCTATCAGGGGATTAAATCACTGATTTGGTTAAGACTCTCACAACCCTATCATCTCTCCTCTGAACCTTCTTGCACTAACATGTGAGCTTTTGGGGAACACCTTACATCCAAACCATAACCTTTGGTTAATGCTACTTCTAAAAAAGGCCACATTCTGAAGTATTATAGGTTAGGATTTTAACATATCTTCTGAGGGGACATTACTCAACCCATAATTCTAGAAAAAAAAAGGGGCATAAAGAAACATACATGTATTATGATTTATGTAATATGAAAGAATAATGTGAGACCAAGAATCTAAGCAGGCAACAGGAAGTTGACAGCAGAAAGCCACTACCACCCTGGGCTGAGGTCAGACTTACCAGCAACATTCAAAAAACCAGTGCAAGCTCATAGAGGAGGCCCCACATATTGTAGGTCCAAACATTTTTTAAAAATTTTTTTAGTTGTAGATAGACACAATACCTTTATTTTAATTTATTTATTTTTATGTGGTGCTGGGGATTGAACCCAGGGTCTAACACATGCAAAGCAAGCGCTCTACCACTGAGCTACAACCATCCCATGTCCAAATATTTAAAAGTTGTAGGTCAAATGACAGGCTGTTAAATAAAAATATCTCTCCACCCCATACACAGATTGCAGAATCACATCAGTTACACATCCATTGATTTACAAATTGCCATACTAGTGTCTGTTGTGCTCCGCTGCCTTTCCCATCCTCCACCCTCCCCCCTCCCCACCTCTCCCCTCCCCTCCCCTCCTCTCTCTCTACCCCCTCCACTGTATAACCCTGAGGGTCTCCTTCCATTACCATGCAATTTCCCTTCTCTCTCCCTTTCCCTCCCACCTCTCATCCCTGTTAAATGTTAATCTTCTTCTCCTGCTCTTCGTCCCTACTCTGATCTTAGTTACTCTCCTTATATCAAAGAAGACATTTGGCATTTGTTTTTTAGGGATTGGCTAGCTTCACTTAGCATAATCTGCTCTAATGCCATCCATTTCCCTGTAAATTCTATGATTTTGTCATTTTTTAATGCAGAGTAATACTCCATTGTGTATAAATGCCACATTTTTTTATCCATTCATCTACTGAAGGGCATCTAGGTTGGTTCCACAGTCTTGCTATTGTGAACTGTGCTGCTATGAACATCGATGTAGCAGTGTCCCTGTAGCATGCTCTTTTTAGGTCTTTAGGGAATAGACCAAGAAGGGGAATAGCTGGGTCAAATGGTGGCTCCATTCCCAGCTTTCCAAGAAATCTCCATACTGCTTTCCAAATTGGCTGCACCAATCTGCAGTCCCACCAGCAATGTACAAGTGTACCCTTTTCCCCACATCCTCGCCAGCACTTGTTGTTGTTTGACTTCCTAATGGCTGCCAATCTAACTGGAGTGAGATGGTATCTTAGGGTGGTTTTGATTTGCATTTCTCTGACAGCTAGAGATGTTGAGCATTTTTTCATGTACTTGTTGATTGACTGTATGTCCTCCTCTGAGAAGTGTCTGTTCAGGTCCTTGGCCCATTTGTTGATTGGGTTGTTTGTTCTCTTATTGTCTAATTTTTTGAGTTCTTTGTATACTCTGGATATTAGGGCTCTATCTGAAGTGTGAGGAGTAAAGATTTGTTCCCAGGGTGTAGGCTCCCTATTTACCTCTCTTATTGTTTCTTTTGCTGAGAAAAAACTTTTTAGTTTGAGTAAGTCCCATTTGTTGATTCTAGTTATTAACTTTTGTGCTATGGGTGTCCTATTGAGGAATTTGGAGCCCGACCCCACCGACTGTAGATCGTAGCCAACTTTTTCTTCTATCAGACGGCGTGTCTCTGATTTGATATCAAGCTCCTTGATCCATTTTGAATTAACTTTTGTGCATGGCGAGAGAAAGGGATTCAGTTTCATTTTGTTGCATATGGATTTCCAGTTTTCCCAGCACCATTTGTTGAAGATGCTATCCTTCCTCCATTGCATGCTTTTAGCCCCTTTATCAAATATAAGATAGTTGTAGTTTTGTGGATTGGTTTCTGTGTCCTCTATTCTGTACCTGTGTATGGGGTGAAGGTGGGAGTTCATAACCCACTTGAATCAAAGTGTGGAATATGATATGTCAAGAAATTTGTAATGTTTTGAACAACCCACAATAAAAAATTTAAAAAAAAAAATATCTCTCCACCTTACAAATATCTTCATGATGACAAAATTTTGAACTATCGAGTTATATTTTGTGTATGAATAGTTGTTAGTAAAATGTCAACCAAATTAATTATAACTGTTTATGTGTTACTAGGCCAGCAATATTCAAAGAGTAATAAAATAAGGGAAATAGGTTATTATGTATATTTCATAAGACATTTTTCTTGACTTTTTTAAAAAAATCATTCATTCTATTGTTATAATCACAATATTTCACATAACTTACATTCTATTAATGGTAGTGCCAGATGTTTTTGACAAACATTTTAGTTTTTATATAGTTTTGTTATTTAAAATTAATTTCCACTTGGCAAAACTTTACTGGGGCATAAACATTTTCATTGGAAGTGTCAGTAAAATTCTTAAAATAATACTTATATTTGGAATTTTATATGTTCTGTTCAAGCATTATAACAATCACACATGAAAAGTTGTTATTAATTCAGAAAATACTATATCTCACTTTTATTATATAAACATTATCACTTGTATCACTATTTTTACTATCTCTACATCCATACAATATTTCTAAAGTTCTTATAAATATTTCAAGTCTGAAATAAAGAAAACCCAATACTGGAGTATATTGCTTAATTTGTCCTCAGCTCTCTTCAATCAAGACCATATCTTGATCTATAATGATTGGAAAATCATTTCTATAGACATTACTTTGAGATTATGAACCTTCCTTAAAGTCATTACAGGTGCCTTGATTTTCTTTTTTGTTTGTTTGTTTGTTTTTGCTTTGTTTTTGTTGTGGGTGCTATTGTTTGGAACAGGGTCTTGTACATTGTCTATCCTGGCCTTGAACTCCTGGACTCATATAACCCTCATGCCTCCCTCCTGAGAAGCTGGGATTATAGGCACATGATTACGTACCTGGCTCTTATTTCATTTTTTAAAAATATCACTTTGCTCTCATAGGTAGTTTATTTTTATTTTAAATTTTTTCTTTAAACTTTTAAGTATCTTTCTAAAATTATTCTCAAGTGATAAATTAGCATACTTGGGTCTGTTTTTATTTACATTATTAATAGCAAGCAATAATTCACCTCAAAGAATTATATATAGAACAAATCCTAGATTAATTTCATTTTCCACAGAAGTTCACACTTTGCTCTGTATTTGAGCATCTTCGGTTATCTCATTTAGATCTCCTAGTGCATCTTATATCTTTTCTAAATTAAATTTCATGATGTTAGAAGCATTTAGTCAGTTTTTCCATCAAGTATATTAAAATGGCTAACAGGTCAAATTTAAATGTTTTTCAATCAGTGAATAGATTTAAGATATATCAGAAAAAAATTCTTTTCGTTTTTCAAAAAAAATTCATGACTATTGTTTCAAGTTGAGACTACATCTCTAGTAACACATTCAAATTATGTACCATATGTGGTGTTAGCATGTTTCTAAATTTTAAGCCAAAATTCAGGTTAGGTCCAGAAATACACTTATAGGTAAAAGCAAAATGAATTGTTTAATATTGCAAGACATTCCTTAGTTACTGTGTACAACGGTTGTGAAATGCCACCCTACTTTATGTGTAACTCCAGAACTGTGAATTGGAACACAAAAGGAGGAAAGACAATGGATACTCTTCACTTCTGGAAAATGATACTTCCATATTCAAAAATCTTCTGCATGCAGAGCAATCTGGGAGGAAGGAATGACAAGTTAATTGTTTTGTCTTCTCTTGTATCTAAGTGCTTCTACCCCCAGATCCTCTCAGCACTCCAAAGCAGTGTCAACCCCCAAGATCAGCAGCAACGCAACCCACTGAAGTTAATGGCATTCACAAGCAATTGTCTTTTATTTGGAGGACTCAGGATGAGAGGTGTCCCAAAACATTTCCCTTGGACCTGTACTATACTTGCCAGAAGAGCAGATATTCAGGGCCTACAGCCATGGTGTGCCAGCTCTGATGCAGGATCCAACATAAGAGGCAACCATGAATTCTTCAGTAGTTATTTAGTATATCTCTGTGATATGTGGGGCCCTCTAAAATGTGGAATCTGGGGCAGAGGCCTTCTTGCTAGGGCAGCCTAGCTGGAGAAGCACGAAAGGGGAAGGGGTATTTCCTGAACCCAGGGATTAGTTTTCCCACAGAAGCTAGGACCACAGAGACACCCATCTGGCCAGAGCTGGAGCTATAACATGCATGCAGCTTCTTCTGGATTGCTCTCTGTGGCAGAGAATAGGGAAGGAATGTCCTGGCTTCACCTTTTCCTCTGTCAGGATAACTCACTGGCTGCCCCCTGCCAGAAGCCAGCAGACATGGGAGCCTTGGGACACACAACCTGCAGAGTTCAGTTCCCTGTAGTACAACAGAGCAGGGAAAGACAAGGAACAAATCTGAGGAGGACACACAGACCAGAGCGGCCTTTAGAAGAAAGGCCATTGAAACCATAGAAACATTCCCCAAAAATTACAACCAAATTTGCTCTACCACTATAATTTAATAATTGGAAGTCAAGAACATGGTGGGAAACAAATAAGAATCATAGGCACTGGAAAAGAGAGTGCAAAACTATTGTATATGGATAATATGACTGAAAACTCAAAAAATAAACTAAAACCAAACAACCGTACTAATGAGTTCGGTAAGATGGCTTAATACAGGAAAACCACATAGATAACAATACTTTCCAACATAATAACAATTAATTGTTAGAAATATATTGGAAAGCTCTTCCATCACAATTCCAACAAAAACTTTAATCATTAAAGAATAGCAGTAACAAAAAGGGGGACGGTATGAAGGAAACTACAAAACTTAATTATTGAGAGACATAAATGACTTGAAAAGAATGCAGAAACCTAACATGTTCCTGAATGAAACCACTCAGTACTATAAAAATGTTGATGCTTTACAAAATCCTTTATGGTTTTAAAACAGCTCTGATTGAAATCCCAATATTTTTATTTAGAGTATAAGAAAATAATTCTGAAGTTCACCTGAGAAAAAAACTAGCTAAGATATTATGAAGCGGGCTGTGACTGTGGCTCAGTGGTGGAGTGCTTGCCTAGCACATGTAAGGCACTGGCTTCAATCCTCAGCACCATATGAAAATAAATAAATAAAATAAAGGCAGACTATCCATCTACAACTACAAAAAAAATTAATATATTATGAATTATAATTTCTCATCAGTATCTAAATATTTCTGTTAGGCACAATATTTTAAATAGTATGGTACTTACCTATACTAGGAGCCCCAGTAATTTTTATAAATAAAAAGGGGTCCGATCTAATCATTCATTAAAAATCATGTTCTCCATGAATGGTATGAAATTAGAGCTCTTAGTGACTACATTTCCACAAGATCTAGAAAAGAGATGAGTAGACAGCAGCCTCCTAGACAGGCTCTGACCAATGTGAGTGTGCTGTGGCGTCACCCGGCTATGTAATGTCCCAGTGGCCTGAGGAGTCATGTTCTACATGAACAGTGTCCCTTTCTACTCCCCCTGGCATCTCATGAGTCTGGACCCTTAGATCCACATGCTATACCATCTGCTTTGGACTGAACTGTGTGTCCCCAAAATTCATATGTTGAAGGTCTGATGCCCAATATGACGATGTTTGGAGATGAGGCCTTTGGAGGTAATGAGGTCATGATGGCAGGGCCTTCATGATGGGATTAGTGCCCCAGAAGAAGAGGAAGAGACACTATAGCTCTCTCTCTGCCATGTGAAGACACAGGGAGAAGTTCTTTTTCATGCCAGAAAAATAACCCACACCAGAATCAACCATGCTGGCCCTGATCTTGGACTTTCAGCCTCCATAACTCTTAAGAAATAATTTATGTCACTAAAGTTGCCAGGTCTATGATATTTTTGTCACAGCTTCCTGAGCAGACTATGACACCATTGCTCCCACAGTAACTCAAAGGGACACACATGTGAACTAAAATGTGGGGTTTCTCCCCAGTCCTGTTTCTAAACAAGGGATCAGCAGGTTCCTGAGTAGGAGAATGTCGAGGATATTAAATGTGCCCAAATATGCTGAAGGCTTGGTCCCCAGCTGATAGCACTATTGGGAGGAGGTGGAACTTTGGGAGGTGGGACCCAGTTGCAGGAAGTTGGTGATTGGATGCATGCCTTGAAGAATATATTGGGACCCAGTCTCCTTACTCTTTCTTCTCTCTATCCCTCCTTTTCCCTCCCCACCCACCTCTTTCTCTCTCTCTCTCCTTCCTGAACACCATGAGGTTAGCAACTTTGTTTAATCATGTGCTTCCTGCCACAATGTTCTTCCTTACCACAGGCCCAAAGCAATAGATCCAGCCAGCATGAACTGAAATACTGATTTCCTCCTTATAAGCTGTACATTGTCACAGCAATGGAAAGCCAGCTAACACAGATAGCTCTCCATTCCCCTTCCTAGATATTCAATACTTCTTGAAGTTTTCCATATTTGACTGTGGCAGTTAATTCTCTCCCTTCTCCCCACTTTTTTTTTCCTTGCCTTGACCGTCATGGTTGCTGACCTCATTCATTCATTCTACTCTTCTTGGCTCTTGGACACATTCATAAAAAACAAAGACTCCTACCCTCATAGAGCTTATACTCTAGCAGTGGGAGGTAAGTAATAACCAACTTCATAAATAAAAAATCACCTAATATTTAACTTCTGGGGGATACTGAAGATTGAACTTGGGAGCATTTAACAACTGAGCCACACCCTCAGCCCTTTTTTATATTTTATTTAGAAACAGTGTCTCACTAAGTTGCTGAGTCTGGCTCTGAACTTACAATCTTCCTGCCTCAGCCTCCCAAGTTGCTGGAATTATGGTGTGTGCCACTGTGCCCAGCTCACCTAATATTTTAAAAGATGATACATCCTATGGGAAAAAATAAATCAGAATATAAGAATGTTACAAATCAAATGTTTATGTCCCACCAAAATCCATAAGTTACAGCCTAACCCTCAATCTTACTGCATTTAGAGGTAGAGTCTTTAAGAGGTAACTAAGATTAAATGAGGCCATAAGAGTGAGTCACTGATCCAACAGGTGTGGTGATCTTAGAGTGAAGAGGAGGAAATAATCTCTCTTTTTCTCCTAGTCTTTTGTCTCATTCCACATGAGCACAGAGGAAAGGCCGTGTTGGATCCATCAAGAAGGCAACAGTCTGTGAGCCAGGGAGAGTCCTCACCAGAAACCAAAGCCTCTGGCACTTTTATCTCTGCCTTCTAGCCTCCAGAACTGTGAAAAAATAATCATCCGTGGTTTAAGGCACTCATTCCATGTGGTATTTCATTATGGTAACCTGAACTGGCTAAAATGAAAATGGAATCATCCAGGAAAAGACAGAAAATTGTGTAGTCCTTGGAGGGTATCTGACAATCTCACTGGCAGAAGACTCGATTTATCTACCCTCTTTCACACACACATGCACACACCCACAAACACATCCTGGCTCACCACAACAGCTCTCACCCAGCCAACCCCAGACTCAGCTTGGCAGGGAGGGCCATTCTTACTAAGGAGAATGTTGGTTAGGGGTATTTCTCTTTCTCCACCATTCCTGCAGATGCTGGCCTTACTTAGAAGCACCCCACTAGAAAAAAGAAATTGTTTGTCAATGAAGGCAGGTGCAAGCCCTGGAGTACAACCTAGGGCATCACTTTAGGGGTATACCATGGTTGCAGCCTACAACAGCTGACCTAGGCATAGATAGTAACTCATTTATAACACACCAGAAGCTGCCTTTGGTCAAGTTTACCATTTCATAGGTATCACTGGTACCAGAAGGTAATAGAAGCAGTCCTGTCATAGCAAATCCTCCACTTGAAGCATCATTATCATTTAGCCCCATTGAAGTTGACCTTGATGATGCTGCCTAAATATCAGCCAGGACTCAGGCACACTAGGGGAACTTGGAAGTATAAAGTGCAGAAAAGGAACCTATTTTAAGAGTGTAATTGGATAAGTACTCAAAAATGGAGGATCAAATATTTATAGTGAAGTGTTATTTGCAATAGGATTCACAAATATCCAACAACAGCGGTTAGCTGAATAAATCATAATATAGTCATTCAATGGAATTATAAGCAGTCATTAAAAATATCATCTTGGAGGAATGATTAAGAATATAGTAAAAACAAAGCCAGGCACAGTGGCACATGCCTGTAGTCCCAGCTACTTGGGAGATTAAGGCAGGAAGACTGTGAGTTTGGGATTAACCTAAGCAACTTAACAAGACCCCATCTCAAAAGAAAAACTTTAAAAATACATATATACAATATTTATCTATTGCATATATACACATATATGTGTATAAACACTCAGCACATACAGGTAAATATGAAAAGAAGGATATAAAACTGTGAATGAAATGTGATCCAAATTTTGTAAAGAAAAATAAACAGGAAAATACAACAAAATGTTAGGATTTTTTCTAGGTTATTTTCTCTTTAAAGGTTTTTATGTTTTCTAGGTTTTCTATAATGAGCACGTATTATTTAACTGTCTAAAAACAATTCCCATATTAAGACAATAAAGGTAATCAATTCATACATTGTATGATTAATTCTCCATGCAAGGAGACCTCCCTAAGTTCCAAAGGAATAAATTCATTCAAAGGCACATAATCTATAAAACAGCCTCTGACATCCAAAATTAAAAGTACTCTCCTTAGAGATAATTCTGCTTCTAAGTGCATTGAACTGTGTATTTTTCCCTCGCTCTTTTCAACAGTGAAGAGTTTTTTCAGTAGAAAAAAAAATGATAATTTTTCCAGGGTTCTCTCCTCATTGCTTTAAATTTTCCATCCTTTCATGACATCCTAAGTAGCTAAGGCCATCTCCTCCGTCAGCTAGATCATTGTTTTGATCCTAAGGGCACATGCCAAAAAGAGGCACAGGTACACTATAGGACCATGACTTTGCCAAGGTTACAAAGCCAGCTATGGAAGAATTTGATGGAGGCAGAGCTCAAATTTGAGCCAAGTTGGGGCAGGAGGGAGAGTAAATCACCACCCCAGAATTAGTGAAGTCCTAGGAACAGAGTCAAGAAGCAAAATAATGAGATGAAAAACATTCACGACATAAGGAAGAAAAAAATAGGACAGAGAGGAAGCAGGAATTTCAGGCAGAATGCAAGATTCTGTAATAGCACCAGGATAGTTCTGCAAAGAAAATCAGAACCCCTGGAACCAACTCAGCGGGCTGAAAGGAAGAAGGCAGGTCAGCAGAACAGCAAAATTGATTAAGGCCATAGGAAATCATAAGTTATATGTACAGGCTGTGTGGAAATCTGAAAAAAAAACTAGATTAGTCAGAATTGATACTATAAATATCTAAACTTTGAACTTTTGGCAATATAAACTTTATGTGTGTGTGTGTATGTGTGTGTGCACGCACGTGTGTGTGCTTGTGTGTGTGCTCATGTGCACACATGTATAACCAACTTATTCTATAGGTTCACTTACTTAGGATGATGAAAAACTTACTTAGATCTTAAGAAAAACTGCTTTTACCATTGATATCAGCAATTATCAGAGTTTATACAAAATGGGTCAATGGGGATGATGTGGGGACAGGTTTCTGCGTTGTTCTGTCTTCTGAATTTTGCCCGCACAATGGAAATATCAAGCCACCTGAACACTCTACTAGGTCAGGGCCACCTGGACACTCTACTAGTGTCCCCTCAACAGGACACTAGAAAACTTGTGGATTTACCCTCTTTAGCTATTTCTTATGTTTGTTTTTTTTAAAGATATGGTCTTTCTAGCTAGGTGTAGTAGTACATGCCTATAATCCCAGTGACTTGGGAGGCTGAGGCAAGATTACAAATTTGAGGTCAGTCCCAGCAACTCAGCAACAACTTGTCTCAAAATAAAAAATAAAAAGGGCTGGAGATGTAGCTCAAAAGTAAAGTGGTCCTGGGTTCATTCCCAATATCACCAAAAAAAAAAAAAAAAAGAGTAAAAGATCTCATTTTATTGCCCAGACTGGCCTAGAACCCCTGGGCTCAAGGGATCCTCCTGCCTCAGCTTCCCGAGTAGCTGGGATTATAGCATGCAGCGGTGAGCCTGACTTACCTGTGGCGTTACTGCTCCTGTCGGTAGACCCTCGCCAAACCAATAAAGGATTTTTAAAGTCATTTTTTAAAAAAGCATTTGCATGCTTTTTTTTTAGAAAATTTTATAGAATACTTAGAAAACTCAGAGAAGCAAGAAGAAAAAAAATAGAACTCATCTGCCAGCACTTTTCTGTATAGATTTGGAATAGCTAGATATAAAAATAGATATTTATAAACTGCAAAAAATCATTCTCAATGTACTATTTTATCAAGTGTTTTCTCTGCATCTATTTATATGATCATATGATTTTTCTTCTTTAGCCTGTTGAGGTGATAGATTATATTAATCAATTTTCAAATGTTGAACCAGCCTTGCATACCTAGAATAAATTCTCTTGACCATACTATAGTTATTTTTATGCACTGACAGATTTAATTTGCTAATATTTCATTCAGGATTTTTGCATCCATGTTTATGAGACATGCTGGTCTGTTTTCCTTTGTCCTCTGCCTTTTTCTGGATTGGCATTCTTTTTTAATATACACGTTCAAGCCTGTATATTTCTAAGCATGGCTCTCACTGCATTCTACAAATCATATGTTTGTTTTTGTTTAGTCCAAAATATTCTTTCTTTCTCTGAAGACTCCTTCTTTGACTAATGTGTTATTTAGAACTGTATTAATTTTCAAGTACTTTGGGATTTTCCAGCTATCTTTCTGTTTGGGGAATTAAAGAATTCCATTGTGGTCTGAGACCACACATATGATTTCTGTTCTTTTAAGTTTGTTAAGGTGTGTTTTGTGGCCCAAAATGTAGCCCGTCAAGGTGAATATTCCATGTAAGCTTGAGAAAAAAGTACATTCTGCTGTTGTTAGATGCAATATTCTATAAACATTAATTAGATTTAGTTGATTAGGATGAATTCAACTGTGTCCCTACTGACGTTTTGCCTGCTGGCCTGCTGGATTTGTTTCTTCTTCTTCTTCTTCTTCTTCTTCCTCCTCCTCCTCCCCCTCCTCCTCCTCCTCCTCCTCCTCCTCCTCCTCCTCCTCCTCTCTCCTCCTCCTCTCTCCTCCTCCTTTCTCCTTCTCCTTTCTCCTTCTCCTTCTTTTTTTGTACCAGGGATTGAACTCGAGCCTCATCCCCACTCCTATTTTGTATTTTATTTAGAAACAGGGTCTCACTGAGTTGCTTAGCACCTCACTTTCACTAAGGCTGGCTTTGAACTCCTGCCTCAGCCTCCCAAACTGCTAGGATTACAGGCATGTAATCACGGCGCCCGGTGATCTGTCTATTCTTCATGTAGATGTTCTGAAGTCTCCAACTACCATAGTGGATTCATCTACTTCTCCTTGCAGTTCATTCAGTTTGGGGCTCTGTTTTCAGGCAGATATAGATATAGATATAGATATAGATATAGATCTTCTTGGAGAGTTGACTACACATTAAGTATTGTTACACCTTCTTGGAGAATGGGCTATTTACTATTATGTAATGCTCCTCTTTATCACTAATAATGTTGTTTGCTCTAAAGTTTACTCTCTGAAATTAATAGAACTTCTCCAACTTTCCTTTGATTAGTGTTAACATGGTATATCTTTCCCCAAATCTTTACTTTTTAAATATATTTATGTGTTTATATTTAAGGTAAGTTTCTTGTGGGAAACATGGTCTTGTTTTTTTAACCCACTCAGTCTTTGTCTTTGAATTGGTGTATTTAGAACATTGACATTTAAAGTGATTATTAATTAATATCCACCATATTTTTTTATAGTTTTCCATTCATTATCATTATTTTTTGTTTGGCTGGCTTTTTGTTGTCTTCCACTTTTTACACCCTCTCTGGTTTTAACTGAGCATCTTATGAGAATTCATTTTATCTGCTATCTAAAATATCAATTATACTTCATTTTTTAATTTGTGTATTATAGTTTTGCCCTAGCACTTGAAATATTCACTTATAACAAATACAAGTCCACTTTAAAATAACACTCTACTGCTTCACTGGTAATGGAAGTACCTTACAACAAGAGTATTTTCAATTCTTCCTTTCTATAACATTAACACTGATCATTTCACTTATTTATAAGCCATAAATACATTGTTGCTTTTATTATTTTGAACAAACTGTCATCAGTTAAACCAATTAAGAACATTTTTTATTGTATCTTTATTCCTTCTCTAGCTCTCTTCCTTTCCTTGTGCAGGCCCAAGTTTCTGACCTATGTCATTTTTCTCTTAATGAAGCATTTCTTTAAACGTTTCTTGCAAGGCAGGTGAGATAAAAAGTTGTGGGGAATGGGAGCACATTCTGTAGTCCTATGATTAGGTCTCATTCTCTGAGCCTGACCTCCTCAGCTGTGCACTCTCCAGTGTCTTTCAGAGCTGACCCCAACATACACACACATGAGACAGAAAGACTAGAGCACGTGGAGAGGGGTATTTTCCTTCCACCACGTCAGCTAGGATCTGGTTTTCACCAAGGCGGTTATGCACTGGTAAGACAGTTTCCCCTGACGGTGGTTTCAGGAAGGCCTCCGGTTAAGGAGAACAGAAGTCTCTGGGCACATGTCAAATGGTTAGTTTCCCCTTCTCCTGCTGAAGCCCAAGGGTATTTTCCTCTGATCTATACCTAAGAACCTAGTGAGGTTCCCAGAAGTAAAACTTATTAAGAGTGAGGACCCCCACAAACTGGAGTTTTTCACTTTCAAACTTGTCCAAACCAAACCTCTAGAAATTTGTCAATTGCCGCTTAGGTTTTCTTACCCAGATGCTGGCTTTGGAGGCAGACTTCTGCTCTTGGGCTACTGCTCTGGTAATCTGTAGTTCTCAGTCTTCACGTGTCTCCCTATTTCTATGGACAGTAGTTTGCCCTATAACCTAAATTCACTGATGAATCTAAGAATTATTGATTTTCAGTTTGTCCCACATTTTTATTGATAAAAGGATAATACCCAAGTTCCTTAAACATCAGAACATAAGCCAAAAATTATGTATTTTTGTATCCATATTTGCTTCACTATTACCATGAGTATTTTTATACTGATAAAAATCCTTCAACAATCTTCCTTTTAATGGCTGTATAGAATTCCAGTAATAACAAAGAATTAGAAGCTGCCTTTCCTAAAAGTGATGACTCTTCACTTAGGCCTGCAGATGCCTGACAGGTGACTAAAAGCAAGATAAAGCTTGGTATCTCTGCCTTTTTTTGTATGTGTCTTCAGATTCCTGCTCAGCTTTGCACATAGGCATGTTAATCATTTAAGGAGCGATCATATAAAAACTGGAAAGACAAGGTTTATTAGCCCTAAGTTACCTAACCTATCTCATCCTTCTTCAAGACTGAGGCAAAATTTGCAAGGACTTTTTTACAACCTCCTAAGACCTCTGAAGCATCACCTAGAAGTCTCCAGTCATTGCTCTACAACTTCCAGAAACAGCATCGCCTAGTAGGCACAGCATCCCCTACAATGACACTACTCCCCTAAACAGGAATAATACTCTCATGGGAACCAATTGCCCTGTTCCAGGATGACAGGGTGCATAGATAAATATCCTAAGTAGCAAATGGAGATTGCCCCTGAAGTGATAAGGAATTTTCCAGAGCCACTTCACAGAACCAGAACTGAGATGATTATCAACCAGACCACACTTTGAACAAGACTGTTTAATTGTGCATATACCTCTTGCCCCTGCCCCAGTTCTTCTACTTAATCCGAAAGCTCATGTCAGCACCACAAGGCAGGACTGAGATGATTGATCTCACTTTGCCATCCCAATACGGTCACAGTGATCAACGTCCCTTTGCTGCTGTTCACCATTATCTTTCCTGTTTGGTTTCTGGGGTAAGTGGCCAGATCCTGGAGTCAGGCCTCTGGATATAACACCTTAATGGATATACCACAGCTTATGCAATCAGGTCTGTATTTGCTGTAAATTTTCTTCATAAATGTTTTTAAATAATTTTCTTTTTGGCCAGGCATGGTGATACAATCCTGGTGACTCAGGAGGCTGAGGTAGAAGAAATGCCAAATTCAAAGCTAGCCTCAGCAACTTAGCAAGACCTTGTCTCCAAATAAAAAAATAAAAAGGGCTGGGGACATAGCTCAATGGTTAAGCACCTGTGGTTCAATCCCCAGTACAAAAAAATAATAATAATAACTTTCTTTCTAAATATTATTACTGTGATGAACATCCTTTCGCATGTCTTTACATACATCTCTGATATCTCCTTGGAATAAATTCTGTTTATAGAATTGATGAATGAAATAAATGATATGCAGAACCCAATAGCTGTTTAAAACTGTACTTGTTTCATACAAAACAATTGTAAACCAGCCGGGTGTGGTGGCACACTCCTGTAATCACAGAAGCTCGGGAGGCTGAGATGGGAGGATCACGAGTTCAAAGCCAGCCTCAACAAGGGCAAGGCACTAAGCAACTCAGTGAGACCCTGTCTCTAAACAAAATACAAAATAGGGATGGGAATGTGGATCAGGGGTTGAGTGCCCCTGAGTTCAATCCCCATAACCCCCCTCCCGAAAAAAAAAAAAGCTTAAACCAATTTTGATTCCCATGAGAGTTCTTAGTTCTTCCTACCCTTGCCTATCCTGAGTATCTTTATAACTTTTTTTCTCTACGATACTAGGGACTAAACCCAGGGCTGTGCACATGCTACGTAAACACTCTATCACTGAGCTACATCCCCAGCCCTCTTTTAAACCTTTGTCAACTTGATTGCTATGGAGAGGTGAGGGAAATCACATAAACTGTTACACATATCATATATAATGCCAAGTATGACTATTTCTCATTCATTAGAAAGCATGAAAGCCAACATCATAAAAAAGTGTTTTTGAAAATATGGGTATACAGAAGAGAGAATATATTCTCATTTAAAAACAGAATTCTCATCAGTTAGTTTAAGCAAAAAAAATTGATTTATTAAAGGATAGTAACAGTTCACAGAATCATTTGTAGAGGCTACAGAAACCATCTCAGGGCTCAGCTCTGTCACACAAAACTGGACTTCTGAGTCATCTTTTGCTACCACCACCCTCTAAATGCTAGATGAAATTCCTGATCTACAATTATTAAAGCAGGAATAGTTGAAAACATTTTTTAATTCAACTTGAATCAACTTCTTCTCAGAATTGGCATACTGGCTCTTCCACTGGCTCAAGCAAATCATATGAGCAAGTCTGAAAATAGGGTAGAGTAAAATACTTCACCTTTAGGCAGGCACCAGGCAAAGGGGACAAGCAGGGATAGTAACCATCTGTGTTAGTCAGTGTTCCATCACTAAAATAAAATAACTGAGGCTGGGAAGTGTATACAGAAAAAAGGTTTATTTGCTCACAGTTTTGGAGGCCGAAAGTCCAAGACTGAGCTGCTTCATTTGTTCAGCCTCTGGTGAGGACTCTCTTGATTACCTCACAACATGGTAGATCACATCAAGGTGGGAGCACATATGAGAGGCAGAGATCATATAGTGAGACAGGAATCCAGAGCCACAGGAAGGGCCAGTTTAGCTCTTTTTATAACAAATAAGTTCTAAGAACTGACTCCTTGAGAACAATGTTAATCCTTTCTGAGGACATTGTCCCAATGACCTAATCACCTTCCACTAGGCCCCACTCTTTAAAGTTCCATTACCTTTTACATCAATACACTGGGGACAAGCTCCCAGCACACAAACCTTCAGGAACACACTCAAACCATATCAGAACCCTATCATCCTCTCAGAGAAAAGGAACCAAAAGGGAAGAGTTACATAATCTAAAAGCTATTACTAACTACCACTAACCAGACAACTGCTAACGGGATAAAATACTTATCTTTCCTTGGCTTCCACATTTTACTTAGAATTCTAAGTACAATTTTACATATTAAGTCAAATAGTTCACTCACTAAGGAGAATATTAATAAGAAATATAAAGGAAGCTTTGTTTGAAGTGAAAAAATATTTTAAATGCAAATAATCTTTCCCTCAAATAGCCATTTCATAAATCTTACTTCTTAAATACCAGCCTCTCTTAAAGTGAAATTTCTTTAAACATTGCTGTTTTTCTATATCTATGAGTACAGAAAATCTAAAATGTAAATGTCAGTAAACTAAGAATCTTAGGGAAAGATCAAATTTTGTTTTAAAATAAACAAATAACTAGAAGATTTCCAAAATTTTCATTTTGCTTTAGTGATCAAATATATTGGAACCATAATTCACTCAGGAGCATGGATATTAGATATGAAAGCTTTCAAAAAATCTGACTTGATGAAATGCCAGGGAAAGGAAATAAACTGCAATAGGACTAATGATGAAATAATGAAAGGTAGTTAATCCTTGGCACTGGGGATTTCACACTCAGGGGTTAGTCTACTATTTAATGATCATTAAATCCACATCATGTAATAGTACAAAATTTTGCTAAAACATTATTTTCATAATCCTGTGCCCCAAGTATCTAGTGCATGACCCCCAACATTCACATCTCACTACAGACATTTGCCCTTGACTTGTTGCTATGGCCATATTCACTCTCATATGCACTTGGGAAGGAATTATATGTTATAATGTCAATTAATTAATTAATGATTCATAAAGGTCTCTGGAAGGTCTCTAAAACCACAAAGGTTTAGTATCTTTTTTAAGAAAAAAATAAGTAAAAAAATTTTAATATATATTTTTTAAGAAGTAGGTGGAGATTCTGGGTTCGAGACGGGGAAGGAAGCAGTCCATCTCGGTTCTCCACACCGGTCAGACCACAGAGGAGGCCAGCAGCCACCATGTTGGTAAACTGACGTCACCACACCTGTTTTTGACTGACCGCAGCTCATTCAGCCATAGAACAGGTAATTTCAGGCTGCAATTCGCCTGCGGCTTGCAGACAGATTGCTAGGGTTCAGCGCCTGGGGGCTTCTTAAAATCTGATCTTATCGGAGTGAACACGGAGCGCGGGGCGGCCGAGTCCCGGCTCCCGGAACCGTCCCGGAACCGCCCTGGCTCCGGGCTGCGGAGCCTGCGGAAGCTGCTTCTTGGACCCTGCTAATATCAGAGCAAACACGAAACACCAAGAAGCCGAATTCCAGCTCCCGGAACTGAGCCCGCGGGGACTGCTTCTTGGAGCTTACACTTATAGGAGCTTACACCGAGCACAGAGCGGCCGAGTTCCGGCTCCCGGAACCGTCCCGGAACCGCCCTGGCTCAGGGCTGCGGAGCCCGCGGAGGCTGCTTCTTGGACCCTGCTACTATCAGAGCATACACCAAACACTAAGCGGCCGAATTCCGGCTCCCGGAACTGAGCCCGCGGGGGCTGCTTCTTGGAGCCTACACTTATAGGAGCTTACACCGAGCACGGAGCGGCCGAGTTCCGGCTCCCAGAACTTCCCTGGACCGGGGCTAGGAGCCCGCGGAAACTGTGTCTCGGTCCGGGTCCTGCTGAGGGCAGGTCAGGACTCACCCATTGCTTGGGTTGCCTGGCAAGGGGAACGAAATGCTGCCATTCGCATAGGATACCAACATGGCAGAGATCTGATGTCAGCAGAAAGCGGTGGAGGAGAGATCTTCATCAATACCAGCGGTGACATAAGCAGTTGGTCTCCTGGTAAGGGGGGTGAGGCTCAGTCACCCGAGTCTCCTCAATTTGTCCTCGAGCCAGAGGGAAGGAGCCGGGCCGCCGCCAGCCCCCGGAGCAGGCCCAGCGGCTCGCCAGCGTGGTGACCGCGTGACCCCAATTGGAGAGGGGGCGGAGCGGAGCCGCCACCCACACCCGCCAGGTGGGCAGACCCACGACCCAGTAGTACATGGGCGTGGTAGGAGGGGCAGGGCAGAGCCGCCCTTCGCGCTTGCAAGGTGAACAGACCTGTGACAGCCTGGCGGGTCAGGCCCAGTGGCCTGCCAGTGTGGTACACACGTCACCCCAACTCGAGTAGGGGCAGAGCAGATCCTTATCCCACGCCCGGATCAGGCCCTGCCGGTGTGGTGGTCACGTGACCCCAATTGGAGTGGGGGTGGAGCGGAACCGCCACCCGTGCCCGCAGGGTGAGCAGACCAGTGATCAACCTGCAGATCAGGCCCAGGGGTCCGCAGGCGTGGTAGGAGGGGCAGGGCAGATCCGCCGCCCGCGCCTTCAAGGTAGGCAGACCTACAACAGACCGGCGGATCAGGCCCAGGAGCCTGCCGGCGGGGTACAAACACCACCCTAATTGGAGTAGTGATAGAGCAGAGTCGCCTCCCTTGCCAGGAACAGACCCAGCATCCTGCAGGCGGGGTAGTCACGACACCCCAATTGGAGTAGGGGCAAAGCAGAGCCTCCACTCGTGCCCGAAAGGTGGGCAGATCTGCGACCGACCAGCAGGACAGGCCCAGTGGCCTGCTGGTACGACAGACACGTCACCCCAATTGGAGTAGGGGCAGAACAGAGCCGCCACCAGCTCCCAGAACAGGCCCAGTGACCTGCCGGCGTGGTAGCCACGACACCCCAATTGGAATAAGGAGAGAGCAGAGCCGCCGCCCGCACCTGCAGGAAAGATACGCAAGCAGTATGAAAAGACAAGGAAAGAAAGGACCACAAGCAATGCAGGTCAACGCAACTTTAGAAGAGGTAACAGCTGCAGCAGATGGAATGTCAGATAAAGAATTCAGGATATACATGCTTCAGATGATCTGGAGTATCAAGGAAGACATTAAACAGCAAAATCAGACAATGAAAGATCACTTCGACAACGAATTACGCAAACAAATCCAGGAAGCAAAGGATCAACTATACAGGGAGATAGAGGTTATAAAAAACAAGCAATCAGAAATCCTAGAAATGCAGGAAGCAATAAACCAACTTAAAAACTCAATGGAGAATACTACCAACAGAGTAGAACACTTAGAAGATAGAACATCAGACAATGAAGACAAAGTATTTCAACTGGAAAAGAACATAGACAGCTCAGCAAGACTGTTAAGAAACCATGAGCAGAACATCCAAGAAATATGGGATAACATTAAGAGACCAAACTTAAGAGTCATTGGGATGCAGGAAGGTACAGAGCTCCAAACCAAAGGAATGAGCAGTCTATTCAATGAAATAATACAAGAAAACTTCCCAGACTTGAAGAATGAGACAGAATCCCAAATCCTAGAAGCCTACAGGACGCCGAATGTGCAAAATCATAAGAGATCCACACCTAGACACATTATAATAAAGATGCCCAACATACAGAATAAGGAGAGAATTTTAAAAGCTACAAGAGAAAGGAAGCAGATTACATTTAGGGGCAAGCCAATCAGGATAACAGCTGATCTTTCAACACAGACTCTGAAAGCTAGAAGATCCTGGAATAACATATTTCAAACACTGAAAGATAATGGGTTCCAACCAAGAATTGTGTATCCAGCGAAATTAAGCTTCAGGATGGAGAATGAAATTAAAACCTTCCACGATAAACAAAAGTTTAAAGAATTCGCAGCTAGAAAACCATCTCTTCAAAACATCCTAGCCAAAGTATTACAGGAAGAGGAAATGGAAAATAACAATGAAAACCAACAGTGGGAGGTAGGACAGTAAAGGGGGGGGGGGAAACAATCAAAGAGGAAAACAAACAATGTTTAGTAACAGAAATAAACAAATATGGCTGGAAGAACAACCCATATCTCAATAATAACCCTAAATGTTAATGGCTTAAACTCACCAATTAAGAGACACAGGCTAGTAGAATGGATCACAAAACAAGACCCAACAATATGCTGCCTACAGGAGACGCATTTGATAGGAAAAGACATACATAGGCTGAAGGTGAAAGGTTGGGAAAAATCATATCACTCATATGGACTTCGGAAACAAGCAGGCGTGTCCATACTCATATCAAATAAAATAGATTTCAAGCCAAAGTTAATCAAAAGAGATAAAGAGGGACACTACATACTGCTTAAGGGAACCATACACCAACAAGACATAACAATCATAAATATTTATGCCCCAAACAATGGTGCAGCTATGTTCGTCAAACAAACTCTTCTCAAGTTCAAGAGTCTAATAGACCACCACACCATAATCATGGGAGACTTCAACACACCTCTCTCGCCACTGGACAGATCTTCCAAACAAAAGTTGAATAAGGAAACTATAGAACTCAATAACACTATTAATAACCTAGACCTAATTGACATATATAGAGTATACCACCCAACATCAAGCAGTTACACTTTTTTCTCAGCAGCACATGGATCCTTCTCAAAAATAGATCATATATTATGTCACAGGGCAACTCTTAGACAATATAAAGGAGTAGAGATATTACCATGCATCTTATCTGATCATAATGGAATGAAACTGAAAATCAACGATAAAAGAAGGAAGGAAAAAGCATACATCAATTGGAGAATGAACAATAGGTTACTGAATGATCAATGGGTTATAGAAGACATCAAGGAGGAAATTAAAAAATTCTTAGAGATAAATGAAAACACAGACACAACATATCGGAATCTATGGGACACATTGAAAGCAGTTCTAAGAGGAAAATTCATTGCTTGGAGTTCATTCCTTAAAAAAAGAAAAAACCAACAAATAAATGATCTCATACTTCATCTCAAAATCCTTGAAAAAGAAGAGCAAAACAACAGCAAAAGAAGTAGAAGGCAAGAAATAATTAAAATCAGAGCTGAAATTAACGAAATCGAAACAAAAGAAACAATTGAAAAAATTGACAAAACTAAAAGTTGGTTCTTTGAAAAAATAAACAAAATCAACAGACCCTTAGCGATGCTAGTGAAGAGAAGAAGAGAGAGAACTCAAATTACTAGCATACGGGATGAAAAAGGCAATATCACAACAGACACTTCAGAAATACAGAAGATAATCAAAAACTATTTTGAATCCTTATACTCCAATAAATTAGAAGATAGTGAAGGCATAGATAAATTTCTTAAGTCATATGATCTGCCCAGATTGAGTCAGGAGGATATAGAAAACCTAAACAGACCAATATCAATTGAGGAGATAGAAGAAACCATCAAAAGACTACCAACTAAGAAAAGCCCAGGTCCCGATGGGTATACAGCAGAATTTTACAAAACCTTTAAAGAAGAACTAATACCAATACTTTTCAAGCTACTTCAGGAAATAGAAAAGGAGGGAGAACTTCCAAATTCATTCTATGAGGCCAACATCACCCTGATACCTAAACCAGACAAAGACACTTCAAAGAAAGAAAACTTCAGACCAATATCTCTAATGAACCTAGATGCAAAAATCCTCAATAAAATTCTGGCGAATCGGATACAAAAACATATAAAAAAAATTGTACACCATGATCAAGTAGGATTCATCCCTGGGATGCAAGGCTGGTTCAATATACGGAAATCAATAAATGTTATTCACCACATCAATAGACTTAAAAATAAGAACCATATGATCATCTCGATAGATGCGGAAAAAGCATTTGACAAAGTACAGCATCCCTTTATGTTCAAAACTCTAGAAAAACTAGGGATAACAGGAACATACCTCAATATTGTAAAAGCAATCTATGCTAAGCCTCAGGCTAGCATTATTCTGAATGGAGAAAAACTGAAGGCATTCCCTCTAAAATCTGGAACAAGACAGGGATGCCCTCTCTCTCCACTTCTCTTCAACATAGTTCTCGAAACACTGGCCAGAGCAATTAGACAGACGAAAGAAATTAAAGGCATAAAAATAGGAAAAGAAGAAATTAAATTATCACTATTTGCAGATGATATGATTCTATATCTAGCAGACCCAAAAGGCTCTACAAAGAAACTATTAGAGCTAATAAATGAATTCAGCAAAGTGGCAGGATTTAAAATCAACACGCATAAATCAAAGGCATTCCTGTATATCAGCGACAAATCCTCTGAAATGGAAATGAGGACAACCACTCCATTCAAAATATCTTCAAAAAAAATAAAATACTTGGGAATCAACCTAACAAAAGAGGTGAAAGACTTATACAATGAAAACTACAGAACCCTAAAGAGAGAAATAGAAGAAGATCTTAGAAGATGGAAAAATATACCCTGTTCATGGATAGGCAGAACTAACATCATCAAAATGGCGATATTACCAAAAGTTCTCTATAGGTTTAATGCAATGCCAATCAAAATCCCAATGGCATTTCTTGTAGAAATAGAGAAAGCAATCATGAAATTCATATGGAAAAATAAAAGACCCAGAATAGCAAAAACAATGCTAAGCAAGAAGTGTGAATCAGGCGGTATAGCGATACCAGACTTCAAACTATACTACAGAGCAATAGTAACAAAAACAGCATGGTACTGGTACCAAAACAGGCGTGTGGACCAATGGTACAGAATAGAGGACACAGAAACCAATCCACAAAACTACAACTATCTTATATTTGATAAAGGGGCTAAAAGCATGCAATGGAGGAAGGATAGCATCTTCAACAAATGGTGCTGGGAAAACTGGAAATCCTTATGCAACAAAATGAAACTGAATCCCTTTCTCTCGCCATGCACAAAAGTGAATTCAAAATGGATCAAGGAACTTGATATCAAATCAGAGACGCGCCGTCTGATAGAAGAAAAAGTTGGCTACGATCTACAGTCGGTGGGGTCGGGCTCCAAATTCCTCAATAGGACACCCATAGCACAAAAGTTAATAACTAGAATCAACAAATGGGACTTACTCAAACTAAGAAGTTTTTTCTCAGCAAAAGAAACAATAAGAGAGGTAAATAGGGAGCCTACATCCTGGGAACAAATCTTTACTCCTCACACTTCAGATAGAGCCCTAATATCCAGAGTATACAAAGAACTCAAAAAATTAGACAATAAGAGAACAAACAACCCAATCAACAAATGGGCCAAGGACCTGAACAGACACTTCACAGAGGAGGACATACAGTCAATCAACAAGTACATGAAAAAATGCTCAACATCTCTAGCTGTCAGAGAAATGCAAATCAAAACCACCCTAAGATACCATCTCACTCCAGTAAGATTGGCAGCCATTAGGAAGTCAAACAACAACAAGTGCTGGCGAGGATGTGGGGAAAAGGGTACACTTGTACATTGCTGGTGGGACTGCAGATTGGTGCAGCCAATTTGGAAAGCAGTATGGAGATTTCTTGGAAAGCTGGGAATGGAGCCACCATTTGACCCAGCTATTCCCCTTCTTGGTCTATTCCCTAAAGACCTAAAAAGAGCATGCTACAGGGACACTGCTACATCGATGTTCATAGCAGCACAGTTCACAATAGCAAGACTGTGGAACCAACCTAGATGCCCTTCAATAGACGAATGGATAAAAAAAAATGTGGCATTTATACACAATGGAGTATTACTCTGCATTAAAAAATGACAAAATCATAGAATTTACAGGGAAGTGGATGGCATTAGAGCAGATTATGCTAAGTGAAGCTAGCCAATCCCTAAAAAACAAATGCCAAATGTCTTCTTTGATATAAGGAAAGTAACTAAGAACAGAGTAGGGACGAAGAACAGGAGAAGAAGATTAACATTTAACAGGGATGAGAGGTGGGAGGGAAAGGGAGAGAGAAGGTAAATTGCACGGTAATGGAAGGAGACCCTCAGGGTTATACAGTGGAGGGGGTAGAGAGAGAGGAGGGGAGGGGAGGGGAGAGGTGGGGAGGGGGGAGGGTGGATGATGGGAAAGGCAGCGGAGCACAACAGACACTAGTATGGCAATTTGTAAATCAATGGATGTGTAACTGATGTGAATCTGCAATCTGTGTATGGGGTGAAGGTGGGAGTTCATAACCCACTAGAATCAAAGTGTGGAATATGATATGTCAAGAAATTTGTAATGTTTTGAACAACCCACAATAAAAAATTAAAAAAAAAAATAAATAAATAAAAAATAAAAAGTAAAACTTTGTAATTCAAAAAAAAAAAAAAAAAAAAAAAGAAGTAGGTGGACACAATACCTTTATTTTATTTTTATGGGGTACTGAGGATCAACTCAGTGCCTCACACATGTTAGGCAAGCGCTCTACCCCTGAGCCACAACCCCAGCCTAGTAAAAGTAGTTTTTAAAAAAAGGAAAAAAAAAAAAAAAACAGTAGCACAAGCTACTATGGATAACACAAACCCATAGACTGATTGTCAGATGCAATAGCAGTTAAGACTCTTCCTGTTGCAAGTGACAGAACCTCAACTCAAATTGTCGTAGGTAACTGGTTTGGGCCTACTGAAGAGTCCCAGGAAGAGTTTCAGGCCTGACTTTATTTAGGAGCCCAGGTGATATTGTCAGGACTCAGGTTCTTTTATCCCTCAGCGCTCTCTCCTATCCTTTGCTGGCTTCACTCTCCTTGTCAACCTACCAGCTCTCATCTGTCACCTGCAAAATGGGATAAGAGCAAGAAAAAACCCGGTGCAGTGGTACACACCTGTAATCCCAGCAGCTCCAGAGGCTGAGACAGGAGATCACGAATACAAAGCTAATCTCAGCAATTTAGCGAGGCACTTAGCAACTCAGAGAGACCCTGTCTCAAAATAAAATATAAAAAAGGCTGGGGATGTGGCTCAGCAGTTAAGCACTCCTGGGTTCAATCCTTAGTACCCCCCCCAAAAAAAAATAATAATAACAAGAAGAGCTCACTGTCTCCTGGATAGGTCCCTGGATCCACATGGACAGATAGATCATGGGTCCCCTGATCATTCCTGATTGATCAGGCCTTCCTCATGCATGATGCCTATGAAGAAAGGAGTCCCATTCATTCCAGGATCCACATGAATGGAGTCAGAGAGAAATAGTTCTCAAAAGGAAATTTGGGGTATTCTGACCCAGAAGAAAAGTAAATGAATAATGGATACCAAAACAGTAAAATTTGCCTGCTGATATTTAAGACAAAGCTGAAAAATATCTGCAGCTTCAAAGTATGAGGGAGGGATTCTAAGCAAGTGCAATTTCAGTTTCAGACCCTCCCCATGTGGAAGGGAGGGTAAGAGCCCAGGGCCCTAAGAAAGAAAAGCATTCTGAGAACTGTGGCAAAGTGTGGTTGCTTTGTGGCTCTCCAGAAAAACACCCTTGAAATTTGTTAGTATCTGTTTCCTCTTTATGTTCAGAAATTTAACAATTAATGTACTTGTCAGAAAAACCCTGCCATCAACTCAGTATTCTATGCCTGAATTCATAACCTCAGTTTCCACTGAGCTAGCCTTTAGTATTTCCAATGTGTTTATTTTTTTGTGACTAGCAAAACCCAAGAGTGCCTACATTTGTTAGATATCCATTTTTTAGTTCTTAACTATATCTTGGAATAAACAGTTCAACAGATTTCAGCAAAGAGACTTATTTTGTGCTATTTAAACTCTTGAACTAGAATTAAACTTGGAAGAAGATTGACACTATGCATTCAGTGTCTCTGTCTCAACTAGAAAAACAACCAGGGCATGTACACTTTAAAGAGAGTCCACCTTTATCTCAAAGAGATCAGTGACTAAAAAAGTATTCAGAACCACCAGCTTAAGCCCATAACTCACAGAGCACCACTGCATCCATCTCAAACAAGACATTAAGAATGGTGGTGATATGCAAGAGCTATGAGGTAAGTCTCAGAATTCAAATCCCGGCTCTATTCTGTGACCTTGGCAAGTTGGTCTCTGTCTCGTTTTCCTCATTGGTAAAGAAAAGGTAATAATCACTCCTACCTCAAAGGAGTATGGTAGAATTAAATGAGATAATTTGTGTTAAGCATTTATATCAATAGCCAATCTGTAGTAAGTATTGAATAAATGCCGATTATTAATATAATAACTACAAACATTTGGTCTTCATGTTCCTTTTCCCTGAATTTTCAAACTCTGCTATAATAAAATTAATCCATGGGCTGGGTTGTGGCTCAGTGGTAGCGTACTCACCTAGCATGCGTGAGGCACTGGGTTCAATCCTCAGCACCACATAAAAATAAAGACAATAAAGTCCATCAACAACCTCAGTTTCCATTGAGCTAGCCTTTAGTATTTATATATATATATTTTAAATATAAATTAAAATAATAATAAAATTAATCTATAGTTCATCCAACCTGAAGAGGTCAATCACCTACCATTTATAATTACATATTGAGGACATTTCTCCTGAAACTATCATGGAGAGCACTACTTGTGTTTTGAGACTATAACTAAACACTTTAGTATCAATCCTAATAATAATCCTGTTGGGTAGGTTCTTTCATTACCTTTCACTTACAGATAAGGATGTTGAGCCACAGAGAAATCAGATAACTTGACTAAGGATACAAAGCTGGTAAACATTAAATTAAGTAAGAATTTGAACTCAGTTTTCCAGTCTGCTTCCAGACTCTAGACTCTTGGCATTTTTTTTTTAAGTGGGGTCTCACCATGTCGCCCAGGAACACTGAATTCGGGTCTCAAGTGGGCCTCCTGCTTCAGCCTCCTGGAACTCCAGGCTGGCGCCACCACTCCCAGGTGCCTTTTGCTTTTCATCTCTGCTGTTCAATTGACGGAGAAGGAAGAGATGGAAGAGAGAGAAGACAGTCGTCAACTCCTGTCACTTATTCAACATCTACCATCCTTTGGCTTTCACACCTAATCTCCATTAATACTTTTAAGGACAATCATTAAAAGATTTTTAGAGAGCACTTAGAAGCCAGAGATTATTTCATTTAATCATATAATAGCCCTATGAAGTAGATGCTGTTGTTATTGCCATTTTACAGATAAAGAAAGTAAAGCTTAAAAAGATTAAATGACTTGCCCAAGGTCAAGCCAGGCTGTCTGGCTCTAGAACTCCAGTGTTTAACCACAACACTCTCCTGACTCTCTGACCCCACAGCATGTGTATGATGCTATTGTTATTAATAAATCACATGAATCTTTATGCAGACTCCATTCAGAAGACACTGACCACTGACACTATATCTATCACTTTGAGGATGAACCCACAGAGACAAGGGATCCTAGAAAGCTTCAGTGAAGCATCAGTCTAGTCACTAGAAAAGCTAACTGCCGGAAAATTTGTGAAGCAAATGAATGTTTCTCCTTTGGGGTTTCCAGACTCTCTTTCAAACCTCTTTCTCTCATCCTGGTAACTATGATTCCCCGTGGTGCTACTGTAAAATAATATATTCCCTCTAAATTATTATGACTCAATTAAGAACTCAAAATGGGTTTATATAGAAATACAAATGTGAAGTTCTCAGAATGCTAATGCTGTCCATAGAAAGTTCAAAGCACGATGTTTCAATAAAATAAGAATTTCTAACATTCTTAATGTATACCCAAGGACAAGAACTCTATGTCATCTGGGGTAGAACTATGGAAACTTTGAGAGACTTTGGATTCATATATTAAGAAATATGGAGAACAGTTTAAAAGCAGATAACTCGGGGTCTGATCTAATGTTAATGAATGCCACAGATAGTTTAATTTATAGAATTCTAGTTAAGTATGGAGGTATGCACCTGTAGTCTCAGATGCTAAAGGTAGGCTGAGAGAGGATTGCTTGAGCCCAGGGGTTTGCCTGAGCAACATGGTGAGTAAAATATAAATAAATAAATAAATAAATAAATAAATAGATAGATAAAATTATATATATATATATATATATATATATAGAGAGAGAGAGAGAGAGAGGAATTATTATATAATGGAATTTCTATTGGCCAGATCCAGAGATGTTATGGTTCAGGTAACTCCTAGGAGATTTAACCTAAAATTGAAAGGAATGTCTAATGGTAAACACTTCACGTAATTCACATATCGTGCTCATTAATTCTCATAGATGATTTGCAAAGTAGCTATGATCAACCTGTTTTATTGATGAGGAAAAGGCTAAAAGTATCTAAGTGTCTTGGGTAGAAGAAATAGAATTCATACCTACTTCTGATTCCAAAGAGCTTTTTCTTTTTCTTTTTTCCCCCTTTCACTATGATGCCCCTCTGGAGAAGAAAAAGAAGACTTCCCTTTCTCAGGATTGCAAAATCCACCCTGATCATGGGACACAAAGGTACACTACCAAAGGTCAAGGTGAGAGGACCCAGTCTAACAAAAAAGTATGCCTATAATTTACATTTAGCATCATGCCCCTTAAATGAGAGCCCTTCCAAGTGACCTACTGGCTCTGCTAAACTGTGCTAATCTCTGGGACACTGCCTCCTACCCAAGAAATCTGGACGATAAGATTCCTCGACACTGATGGGGACACATTTTTCAATGACATCAACATCTTTGTCTGGATCCTTTTCCTGTGGTATTGGTAGGTGACTTTGTTCTGTCAGAATCTTAAGTTCTAAGATTTGAGTTTGGGTTTCAAAGTAAAAAGGCCACAACATGTCAGATATCCAAATTCATGAACCCTCAGACAAAAGTACCAGGATAACGTTACTCTAATTAGCACTAATTACAAGGTCCCAACTAAGCTAGGGATTTTTTGGTTTTGCTTTTTAAAAATAATACTCGTAAATTATAGATAAACTTTATTTTTAAGAGCAGTTTCATATTCACAGCAAATTTGTGAAGTACAACACCATATAACCCCTCCCCACACATTCAGAATCTCCATACCAGAGTGGCGTATTTGTCACAACTGATAAACCTAACTGGCAAATCATTATCACGCAGGATCCATAGTTCACATTGCAGTTCACTCTTAGTGTTGTGCATTCTGTGAGTCTGGACAAATGTGCAATGACCTGTGTCCACCACTGTGGTATCATACAAAATAGTTCCACTGCCCTGAAAATCCTCTGGACTCCATCTATTCATCTTTCCCTCCCCCCAGTCATTGGAAAGTATTCATCTTTTTACTGTCTTCATAGTTTTGCCTTTATTTTTTTAGTTTTTAGGTGGATACAATATCTTTACTTTATATTTATGTGGTGCTGAGGATCAAACCCAGTGCCTCATGCATTCTAGGCGAGCACTCTACCACTGAGCAATAACCCCCGCCCATAGTTTTGACTTTTTAAGAATGTCTCATAGTTGGAATAATACAGTATTCAGCCTTTTCAGATTGGCTTTTTCACTCCATGTTTATAGTTTCCTCCGTGTTTTTTTCACAGCTTTATAACTCACTTCCTTTCAGTGCTAAATAATCATTTCATTGTCTGAATGTACCCACAGTTATTTCTTTATTTATCTACTGATAGACATCTTGGTTGCTTTCCAGTTTTTTTTAAAATAAGAAAAAGAGTCCAGATATTTTAGACATGTGCACAGAAATCATGTGTAATAATATTAATGATATTAGAAGAGGGAGCCACTGGGGAAACATGAGTTGATATCAGCTGGGAGTTGGTGAGAAGTATTTAGGGATTCATTATTTCTTTTATATTTCCTTTTTAGTTGTAGTTGGACACAATACCTTCATTTTATTTATTTATTTTTATGTGGTGCTGAGGATTGAACCCAGGGCCCCGCATATGCTAGGAGAGCACTCTACCATTGAGCCACAACCCAAGCCCAGGGATTCATTATTAAATGATCTTCTCTACCTATACATATGTTTGAAATTTTCTATAATAAAAACATTGCCTGCCACTAAGTTTTGGTTTATAACATTCTCACAGCCACTAAGTTTTGGTTTATAACATTCTCACAGCCTGCTACACACTTCTGTTCCTCTCCCTGAAAACTCAGGTGTCATCTTCTCCATGACTCCTTCCCTGCTGTCCCAGCCTGCAGCCCCCCACTTCCTTAAAAGTCATCATTTCTTTGAATGCACATATTAGGAAAGAAGAAAAATTGAAAATCAATATGCTAAGCCTCTATGTTAAGAAGTTAGGAAAAAAGCCAACAAATTCAACACAGAATAGAAAGAAGATAATAAAGACAGATGAAAAAATAAAATAGAAAGCAAACATACTGTAGAAAAGATCACGTAGATCGAAAGTTGACTGTTTGAAAACTGATAACCTATGGCATATTGTGCCAAAAAAATTCTAGAAAATATACAACTGCCAAAATTGACATAAGAATAAAGAAAAATCTATAGTTAGTTTTAGAAGGGCAATGAGTGGAATTACAAAAATAAAAAATTAGAATAATAATGATTTTAAGTGAATCTATAATTTAAAACTTTCCTACAAAAAAGAAATGTAAGAATAGATAATTTCAAATAACCAGTGAATTCTACTAAATGTAGAAGAAATAATGCTAAATAATCTCAAAACTACTCCAGGACACAGAAGAAGGGAAACATGCCCTGCATTATTTTATACGTTAGCTTACTTTTACACCAAAACCTGGTGAGTACATTTTGAGAAAGTAAAATTACATATTAATTACATCCCCAATGTAGATGCAAAATTCCTAAACAAAATATTTGCAAACTAAATGCAGAAATATACAAAAATAACTGTATATCACAACTGGTTGTGTTTATTCTGGGAATAAAAGGTAAATCATTCATTGTAATTCATCACATTAACAGAAAAAGTCATATGATCACCTCAGCTGACAAATAAAAATATTTAATAGATTTCAACACAGATTGATGATAATGATATTGATGGGTTAATGATAATGTTGTGCTTCTAGAAGTCCTGTGAGCATACAGGAGCCAGGATTTACATAGAAGGGCTGTGGTCATTATCCCATTAGTGACGTATTAAGGAAAAAAAAAAAAAAGACGTGAAAATCCTGAACCAGTGTGTGCATGGGAAGAATCTATGATCATATGGTGCCTGATTAACAGAAACTGGCTCAGAACCCAGAAGCAAAAAGAATTGTGTTGATGGAATTAGAAACAGTTAGAGAAAAATATTTTTTTCAGTCAGACTAGCTTCATTTATTCACTCCTTCAATTCAAAATTTTATCATGGATCAGGCTGTATACTAGTCTTAAAGCATATAATTACAAACAAAATGCACATAATTTATAGCCTAAAGGAGCCTAAACTGCAGAATTTATAAACAAGAAATAATAACAATATAAAGGAAAGAATGCTGCTAACATTTCATGAGCTCTCATTTTCTGACACTGTCCTAAGCCTTTATATTTATATTAACTCCTTTGGATTCTCACAACTTTTTTTAGGGAGGTTCTGTTGTTATTTCCATTTTACAGGTAAGAAAACTGAATTATGAAAAAGCGAGTTTGCCTGAGTGACACAGTTGGGAAATGTGTCTGTTACCCAGCACTCTTGAAGCGCTGACCACAGTTTGTACCTTCATTCTGTGCTGGCCCTCTGCTATAGCCTGAAAATGGTTTGTTCCTTCTAAAACTCATGCTGAAATCTGGTCCTTTGTAACAGTATTACAAAGTGGTGGGAACCTTAAGAGCGGATTGGGTTATTAAGAGGGTTAATGCAGTGCTTACAAGACCTGATTAGTTACCATGACAACAGGCTGTCATAAAGTGAGGGAGCCCCAGGGTTGTGCCCTGTTCCCAGGCACTCACTGGTCTTTCCATTTTTCTCTGTTATTGATGCAACTCGATGGCCTCACCAGATGCCAATGCCAATCTTGGACTTCTAGCCTCCAGAACTAAATAAACCTCTTTCCCTTACAAATTACCCATCTTGGTTATTCTGTTACATACCCTCACTACTACACACACACACACACACACACACACACACACAAAGTTACCAAACATGTTAAGAGCATCAGAAAAGGCCTCCCCAAACTGGAAATCCATATGTAACAAAATAAAATTAGACCCCTATCTTTCACTCTGAACAAAATTCCACTCAAAATGGATCAAGAACCTAAGCATTAGACCAGAGACCCTGCATCTACTAGAAGAAAAAGTAGGCCCAACTCTCCATCATGTCAGCTTAGGAGCTGAATTCCTCAACAAGACTCCTAAAATCAAGCAGTGAAATCAAGAAGTAAAATCAAGAATCAATAGATGGGATGATATCAGACTAAAAAGTTGCTTCACAGCAAAGAAAACAATCAAGAATATGAAAAGAGAGCCTATAGAATGGGAGAAAATTTTTGCCACCTGCACCTCAGTTAGAGCATTAATATTCAGAATATGTAAAGAATTCAAAAAATTTGACACCAAAGAAACAAATAACCCAATTAATAAATGGGGAAAGGAACTGAACAGACATTTCACAGAAGAAATACAATCAATCGACAAATATATGAAAAATTGTTCAGCATCATTAGCAATTAGAGAAGTACAAATTAAAACTGCACTGAGATTTCATTTCACCCTAGTCAGAAAGGCATTTATCAAGAATATAAGTAACAATAAATGTTGGCAAAGACATGGGGAAAAAAGGTACACTGATACATTGCTGATGGGACTGCAAATTGGAACAACCACTCTGGAAAGCAGTATAGAGATTTCTCAGAAAACCAGGAACAGAACTACCATTTGACCCAGTTACTTCACTCCTCAAGGACTTAAAAATCAGCATACTATAGTGATGCAACCACATCAATTTTTCATAGCAGCTTAATTCACAATAGCTAAGCTATGGAAACAACTTAGGTGCTCTACAACAGATGAACAGATAAAGAAAATGTTATACATACACAATGGAATATTATTAAGCCATAAAGAAGAATGAAATTATGGCATTTGCCTGTAAATGAATAGAACTGGGAACTATCATGCTAAGTGAAATAAGTCAATCCCCAGAAAATCAAAGGCCAGATATTCTCTTCTATGTACAGATGCTGACTCACAACGGGAGGAGTGAGGGGAGGTTCACCAGATTGGACAGGGTGGAGTGGGTAGAAGGCAGGTGGGGATAGGAATGGGAAAGACAGTAGAATGAATTGGGTATAACTTTCCTGCATTCTTATATGAATACATGACCAGTGTAACTCCATAATCAGGTACAGCCACATAAATGGGAAGTTATACTCCATGTATGTATGATATGTCAAAATATATTCTGTGATCATGTATAACTAAAAAGAACAAGTAAAAAAAGACAAGGCCTCTCAAAGAAAAAAAAATAGTTTGAGAACAAAGGGATTAGCCAAAGGAGAAAAGAAAACAAGTGTTCTAGGCACAGATACATCCTGAAACTGAAAGTGGCTCACTAAAACTGGAGTGAGGATTTTGATGAAGGAGTGGAGAAATATGAGGCTGTCAACATAGAGGTCAGCTTGTGAGAGACTTGTAAACAGTGTGGGTGGCGGGAAACAACTGGGAATATTAGAGTAGGGGTGAGAAAATCAGATTTGTATTTCAGGGAGATAATCATTGCTACACTGAGGAGAATCAATTGGAAGGGGGTACACTTAGGGAGGAGACCAGGGTGGAGATCCTATAATATTATGGGTGAGAAATAAGGATGACAAAGATTTGGAGGATGGATGTGGGGGAAAGGGGAAGAGAATTCAGGGGTGGTACCCAGATTTCTGACTTAAGCATCTAGAATAATAGTGGTGTCACTTACTGGGATGGATAACAGAGAAGCAGCAGAAGCCAGGGATTAGAAAAAGGAAGAGGAAGATAATGAGGTAAGTGATGCACAATTTTAAGAATCACCCAGAATAGGCATTTTAGGTGTTATTTCTCCCCAAGCTTGATAAATATGAACATATGAAATATTAGGTGTGGAGAAACAGGAATATTTATACATTGCTCATGGGATATAAATTGGTCCAGTTTTGAGGTGGTTAGAGATGCCTAATTGAAAGTCATGCCCTTTAAACTAGCAGTAACATGGTTAGGTGCCTCACCCAAAGAGACTCCGACAGGCAATTTGCAAAGGTTTGTTCATTAAATCATTGTTTCTGAAAACGAAAGGCCAAAAAAAAAAAAAAGGAGACAACTGTCCCCTTAGTGTAAAAATGGTTGAATAACCATAATTTATTCATATAGAGGAATACTCTACATAAATTAAAATGGATGAACTGTATCTGTATATATTAACATGGATGAATCTTAAAAACACAATTTCAAGTGATTAAAGCAAGTTGCAAAAGACACAGAATAAAACCATCAATGTAATTTTTAAATAAAAAATAGTTGTTTGTGTACTATTTATGGATGTGTAGATATGTCCTATAAGTGAAAATAGACACATATGAGTTATACACACCAGCTACAAAACAACTGTTATCTCTGGGAAGGGGAAAATGAGAGGGACAGTAGAAGGATAAAGCTTTAGCTAGATCTGTACCATTTTTTACAGAGCACAATCTAAATTTTAAAAAGAAATAAGGAAGCATTCATTCAAAAAGCTATAAAAGAACACCTCTTATTTTAAAATTCTGGTTTATTTAGGTGTAATTTACATACCATAAAATACAGTCTTTTTAGGTATGCAGTTTGATGAGTTTTGACAAATATGTACAGTTGTGTGAACACTAATAAAATTGAAAAACATTTCAATTACCTAAAAAAGTTCTCTCATGGCTCTCTGTGGTCAATCCCCTCCCCAACACAAGCCATTGGCAAATACTGATCTGTACCTATAGTTTTCAGTCACTGTGGTATACCTTTTCCAGAATGTCATATAAATGGACTCATTCGGCATGTACCCATTTGTGCCTGGCTTCTTTCACTTAAGGTAAACACTTCCCAGATGCTTTTGAAGCTTACCAATGTAGTTGTATGCACCAGTATTTTATTACCTTTTATTACTTAGTAGTATTTCATTGTATATAGGTGCCACAATTTGCTTATGTTTTTAATCGGTTGATAGGCATTTCAGATGTTTCTCAGTTTAGACTTGTACTATAAGTAAAAATGCTATAAACATTTGAATAATACATCTTTCTATAAACATTTTTTTTTCATTTCTATTAAGGGTAGTGAAATTATTGGGCCTCTTGGTAAGTATGTTTAACTTTATCATAACCTGCAAATTGTTTTCCAAAGTGGTTGTATAATTTTCTAATCCCATTAGCTCCATGGACATCCATTCTAGCATTTTTACTGTTTTAATTTTAGCCAGTCTACTCAGTACATTGGCTTTAACTTGCATTTCCTTGATAGTCTATGACAGTAAGCATCTTTTCATGTGCTGATTTACTGTCTATTTTCTTTAGTCAGGTGTCTCTTCACATTTCTTGCCTCCATTCTAATTGGGTTGCTTGTCTTCTTGAGTTGTAAGAGTTCTTTGTATATTCTGGCTCTAAGTCCTTTATTAAACATATGTGTTGCAAATATTTTCTCCCAGTTGTGGCCAATCTTTTCATTTTTTCAAGTGTATTTCAAAAAAAAGTGTATTTCAAAGATCAAAAATTTTTAAATTTTGATAAAGTATAAATTACCAATTTTTTCCTTATGTTTGATGTTTTTTCATGTCTCATCCAAGAAAATTGTGCCTTTTCCAATGTTCTTATATGTTTTCTAACAGATTTTTTTAGTCTTAGAACTTGTATTTAGATTTATGTACAAGAACTATCTGAATCTAGCCAAGCTGATTGCCTGCTAAAATACACTAATAAAAATCATCATTCTCCAGAGAAGTCTAACAGCCTTGAGACAGCTTTTAATATCAAAATTGTCCAGAATACCATCCACAATTACTCAACACACAAAGAACCAAGAAACCAAACAATTCTCAAGGGAAAAGGAAATAAAGACAGCACAACCTCAAGATGACCCAGATGTTGGAAAAGACAAAGACTTTAAAGCAGCTATTATGTTCATATTTCATGAGGAAGGTAAACACTTCCCAAATGGGTAGAAATACAGACATTATCAGCAGAATAATAACAAAACTCAAATGTAATTTTTTCTTTTTGTAGCATCTATGTTTCAGTTAAAGGTGGACACAATATCTTTATTTTTTATTTTTATGTGGTGCTGAGGATCAAACCCAGTGTCTCATGCATGGTAGGCAAGCACTCTACCTCTGAGCCACAACCCCAGCCCCTCAAATATAAATTTTAGAACTAAAAATTACATCTGAAAAAGTCACTGGGTGGGCTCAGTACCAAAATGGAGATAATGACAAATGAGTCAATATGAATTTAAAGATAGATTAATCAACATCCAATCAGATGTCTCTGTTCCAATCAGAACAGAGAAAAAAGAAAAAAGAATAGAATACTATCAAATGATCTAGTGTTCATTTCATTATAGTCCTAGGACAGAAGTATTGGTGCAAAAAGAACACTGGAGAAATAATAGCCAAAATGTCTCTAATTTGATGAACTACATAAATTTACAGATTAAATAAATCCAGAGAATCCCAAAAAGAACCATGCAAACAAAACCATGGCCAAACATATCAAAACCAAACTTCTGAACATCAGGTTACCCATGCTGTAGAATATGATAATATCACCCAATTCTTTGAATTTCCTCTGAGTTACATGCAAAAAATATATATAGAAATCTATTACAAAAAATATGTATAATGATCTGTCAGTTGACAGGTTAACTTGTGTCTTCTTCAATTTTTCTGAAAACGAAAAATTGTTTTTCATCTGATTTTTAAGAGTCCAGTCATCATAGTCATTTACTTTCACAATGTCTGGGAGAGTCAAAGCAATGCCAAAGATTTGCCAGATCTATATTTGTTTTGTTTTCATGAAAAAGTGTCTTGTTTTAGCTGAAATAACTCTTGAAGAGTTAGCAAATGGAAATATTGTTAATTTTGATACAAAAAAAAATTTTTTTGTAGTACTTGGGCTCAAACCCAGGGCCCCACACATGCTAGGCAAGCACTCTACCACTGCTCTACAATGAGAGCCTACTACAAAATACTTTTTATAAAATCCTTTAACATTATCATGGAATATATTTACATATTACATATGTACATACATACACACCAAACTGTGGAGTTGCTATAGATATGGCTTATGCAGTTTATAGAAAATATCCTACTAATCACATGATCTAAAGTCAATCTTGATTGTCAAACCAATCATCTAGGTCAGATTCACATTTCAAAATGAATTGAAAACTCCATTTTCAATTCAAATAATGTATTAGAATATGTATTTTGAGGTTTTTATAAACTGGGAAACAAATTATCAAATGTATCTTATAAGCATAATTATTAAAAAGCAGTAACATTTAAAATGATATCAAAACAAATAGAATAAGGGTGGGGATATAGATCAGTGGTAGAGTGCTTACTTAGCATGCCAGAGGCCTGGGTTCAATGCCCAGCACAGCAACAACAACAACAAAAAAACACTAATAAAATGTTTGGGTTTTTTGTCCTAAAATCAAGAATAAACGTTTTGGCTTTTTCATTACTTAAACCATAATAATAAAATATAATGTATCATTAAGATAAACATTATTTATGAATTAGCCTATAAATTAGACAGTATTTCTTCAGTAAGTGTGTCTATGTGAAAACTTTGGTTTTCAGCTTTTAGGAACAGGTAAAGAAGAATTGTATATAAAAATTCCAGAGTAACTCTAATCAATTGTTTGAAAATCATCATTCAAACCATTTCCTATAAGCCAGGTGCAGTGGCACACACCTGTAATCTCAGCGCCTCAGGAGGCTGAGGCAGAGGGATCTCAAGTTCAAAGCCAGGCTCAACAACTTGGTGAAGACCTAAACAACTCAGAAAGACCCTGCCTCTAAATAAAATATAAAATAGGGCTGGGGTTGTGGCTCAGTGGTTGAGTGCCCCTGAGTTCAATCCCCAGTACCAAATATTTATATATATATATATATATATATATATATATATATATATATATATATATATATATACATACATATATACACTATATATTTAAAGGAAAAGAAAAATAAAGTGTCATTAAAAAAATAATCAATCCAGCAACTAAAGCATAATTTTATTTTTGTTGATAAGAGACAATATCATACTTATTAAAAGATGAAATAGGGGGCTGGGGATGTGGCTCGAGGTAGCGCACTCACCTGGCATGCGTGCGGCCTGGGTTCGATCCTCAGCACCACATACAAACAAAGATGTTGTGTCCGCCGAAAACTAAAAAAAAAATAAAAATATTAAAAAAAAAGATGAAATAGGTCAGAATTGAAGAATTTATGTATTTCAAAATAGAATCTAGTCTAAGTGTGCCATCCCAGATAGGCTAGGACATGAGGCAATGACCAACAACAAAGGTGCATGACTTAAAAGAGCAAAGGCTTGGGGCTGGGGTTGTGGCTCAGTGGTAGAAGCTCACCTAGCACATGTGAGACCCTGGGTTCGATCCTCAGCACCACCTTAAAATAAAGGTATTGTGTCCAACTAAAACTAAAAAGTAAATATTTTTTTAAAAAAGAGCAAAGCTCATTTTTAACCTAAGCTATATTTCCATCATGGCTGGAAGAAAAGGAGCAGACTCTCATAATCTCTCTGGAGCTCCCGCTGACAGAGCAGTAACTCTCATCTTCAGAGAGGAAAGAGAACACTGGAGTTTACTAAGGGCATAACTGCACTAGCCAGAAGGTGACACTTTGCTTCTGCTCATAACTGTCAGCCAGAAAGAGTCACATGGCCTTGCCCAATCCCACCATCAGGGAGGGAAATGGGAAATACTTCACTGTTTCAGTGATTATCACTATACATTTTGATCTTTATTGGACAACACAGCAAATTTAAATAAAATTATGTATGATTGTTTTTGCAGGTAATTCTAGTGTAATGCTAGGAAGGTTCCTAAAAATAATCCATATTACATCTATAATTAACAGTGTCACTAACCTCCTCTACTTCAGCTGTCCAAAGCTCTGCTTTTATTTCCAGATAATGACACATCCTGTGGATAAATACTGAGAATGGATGGAAAGAACTGTTTATATTTAAATTTCTGGGGGAAAAATCCCTGGCAGTTCAATACTTTATTCCATGCTGTCTTTCCTTTGTTCTCATCAGATTCTTCTTAAATAACTGTGCATTGCTTCACAGAAAATGGAAAAGAGGTGGTGATTAAAGGAAAAAAATCCCATTACTAACACACAGTATATCTGATTTCAGAAAATCACAACAAATATCCAATTACCATACCTCTGACAGCCACACTTCACCCTTAACACGTGAGTCGGGAAGAGAGAGGAAGCTTAACAAGGGTTTTCAGTTGCCTTGACTGATCATTCATGGGAACTTCCTCCAAAACAGTTTGAACTGCCCTTTTATTTGTCATCTGGAGGGTTTCATACACTGGGTGAGAGATGTACCTTTCTTTTGTAAAGTGAGAGAACTATAGTAAATTCAAAAGTGGAAAGAACCTGTATAATGCTAAGTACTTATAGAAACAGAAGATCTATAAATTGATTTACTTAAAGCAATAACCATCCACCTTCACCAGTATTATACCACATAATAAGAACCTGAAGTGGATGTGAGCTGTAATTCTTGCTCTGCCTAATAGCAAGGAACATTTTCCACAGAGAATGATGAATAATGAAATCACATATAGCAGATGCTTTCCACTTCACCACAACCAAGAGTAAGAAGTATATTTACACCATGATTCAATGCACACATGCATATTGTTTCATGAAACAATAATTATCCACACTACATGCAACACTCTCTGATATTCCTACTATACTATCTTTTAATTCTGATCTTGGCCTATTGAATTGATTTCATTATCAACTTATAAAGAGAAAGTTTTATTTTCATTCACAGTTTTAGAGGTTTCAGCCCATGACTGATTGGCCCCATTGCTTTGGGCCTATGGCAAGGCAGCACAGCATGCAGGGAGCATGTGGAGGCACAAAGAGCCAATTCACCTCATAGCTTGGATGGGAAAAAGGAAGTGGAAGGAACTGGGGTCACATTATCCCCTTCAAGAGAATTGTGTTAATCAACTTTTCGTCATTATGACCAAAATACCTAACAAGAACAACTGAGAGAAGGAAAAGTTTATTTAGGGCTCACATTTCAAAGGTTCAGTCCAAAGTCAGTCAGCTCCATTGCTCTGGGCTTGAGGTGAGAGAGAACATCATGGCAGAGGAAAGCTATGCAGCTCATGACAGCTAGGAAGCAGTGGGAGAGAGAGAGTTCTGCTCACCAGGGACAAAATGTAAACCCCAAAGGCATGCCCCTGGTGACCTGCTTTCTCCTCCCACACCCTACCTGCCTATTACTGCCCAGTACAGTAGTTCTTCCAAAGTGTTAATCCACCAAATGGAGATACCTCATATACAAACCCTAACAGGCACACTCTCAATGACCTAAGAGCTCCCACTAGGCCTCACCTCATCGAGGTCCCACAACTTCCCAACAGCATCTAGCTGGGGACTAATCCTTTAACACAAAGAGCCAATTCACCTGATAGCTTGGATGGGGAAAAGGAAGTGGAAGGAACTGGAGTCACATTATCCCCTTGGCAGACATTCCAGATCCAAACTATAGTACCAACTCATGATCCCTAGCCCACCAATGAAAACCATAGATGACTGAAAACAGAAATAAATAAGGCAATATCTAAGTATAAAGCAATTTCTGACTATAGTAAGTATTCTTAAAGAAATATGACTTGGAGGTACAAGTGGGTGAGCCAAGGTCTGGTGTAGTCAACGTCCACAGAAAGCTAAATTTTATTCTATTACATAGTTTTTCCACCTATAATAGCCCAACTTTCCTCTTGGTCAGTAACAATCTTTGGACAATTTCATAGACTTGCTACTTCTAACTCCATGACAGGCCAAAAAATGTTTCCTACAGATATCAAGTCCTGATCCCTGGAATCTTCAAACTTTATACTATATTGTAAAAGGGTCTTTAAATATGTAGTTGAATTAAGGATCTTGAGATGGAGAGAGTGTCTTAGATTATCAGGTGGGTCCTAGATGCAATCACACGTAACCTTATAAAAGGAAAGCAATAGGAGATCTAACACACACAGAGGAACAAGCAATGAGAAGAAGAGCCAAGCAAGGTTTGAAGATGCTGAATTTGAATACTGAAGTGATGTAGCCACAAGCCAGTGAATTCCAGAGGCCACCAGAAGCTGGAAGAGTCAAAGAAAGAATTCTCCCCTGGAGTCTGGAGGGAGCACAGTCCTGCCAACATCTTGACTTTGGACCAGTTATGTTATATTTGAACTTAGAACCTCCAGAAATGTGAGGAATAAATTTCTGTTGTATTGTCGCCAAGTTCATGGTATTTTGTTACAGTAGCCTCAGAAAACTAATAAGAACCATGTGAACTTGACTCAATGAGAGTCACAATAGAAAACACCTCGAATAAACAACCATCTGTAATTCTTTATAACTTCTGCTATGATTTGGATATGGTTTGAGTGTGTCCTCCAAAGGTTCATGTGTGGAAATGTAATCCTCATTGTGAGGTATTAAGATGGTAGAAACGTAATTCAACTATAGATACTTAGAGGGGAAGCCTTTAGGAAATAATCATTAGGATTCGATAAGGCCATCACAGAGGAGTCCCCATAATTGAATAGTGGTGGTTTTATAATAAGAGAAACCAGAAAAGACAGGCAGACACATACACATACCCTGTCTCCAGCCATGTGATGCCCTGTACCATCTTGAGACTCTAACACCAGAGGTGGGGCCTCACCTTTGGAACAGAACCATAAGCCAAAATTAACCTCTTTTTTATTTATAATTTAAGGAATATGTTACATTGGGTTGTTAACAACAGAAAATGAACTAATACACCTTGCTATTCTTCAGGAAACATTTGTGGTAGTTTTTGGAAATTCACCAAACATGTTGTTAACACAAATAATAAATAGGCCAAAATGAAAAAAAAAAACAAGGATAGATATAGAACAACAAGGTTTATGTGACCATAGCTGGTCCTCCATAACTACAGGTTTTACATTTGTGGATTCAACCAACTATGGATCAGAAACCTTTGGAAAAAATATTGTTTCTGTAATGAACATGGACAGACATTTTTCCTGTCATCATTTCCTAAACAATACAGTATAACAACTCTTTACATAGATTTTACATTAAATTAGATATCTTAAGCAAACTAGAGATGATTTAAAGTTTGTAGGAAGCTGAGACTACTGTGGGAGGTCAAGACCAGAGGTCCAGGCTCACAGTAGGCCCAGTCCACCCCTCCCCCTGCGGGGCAGACACCTGCCAGAGCCTAGCTTCTGGTGCAGGACCACCCCTTCCAACCAGCAGACTACAGGGGGAGGTCAAGCCCGACAGCCCAGATCTACCCATGCTGACTTGCACAGGACCCAGGTCCAGGATACGGTAGCATACAGTGAGGGACACCAGCAGGGTTTGGAAGCCCAACATCAAGGTGAGGTACAGACAATCTGCATAGGTACTACTAAAATATAGGGAAGAAACTGTAATATCTCAGGTCCACATTGTAAGAAAGGAAGACACATAGACAACATGAAAAAACAAGGAAGGAAAGTGCCCCAAACAAACCAGGACACTATAATAACAATCCATGGAGAGCAAAGTTAATGAAACATCAGAGAAGGAGTTCAGAAGGTTCATAATTAAAATGATCTGTGAATTAAAGAATGACCTAAATGAGCAAATACAGGCAAAAATTGATCACTCCAACAATGAGATAAGACAGCAAATACAGTAGCAAAAGATTACTTCAAAAGAGAGATAGAGACTCTGAAAAAAAAAGTCAGAAATCCTTGAATTGAAAGATACAATAAATCAAAAAAACTCAATAGAAAGCATAACCAACAGACTAGATAACTTGGAAGAAAGAACGTCAGATAATGAAGACAAAGTATACAATCTGGAAAATAAAACTGATCACACAGTGAAGATAGTAAGAAACCATGAACCAAACATCCAAGAACTATGGGACAGCATCAAAAGACCAAATCTAAGAGTTATTAGGATAGAGGAAGGCACAGAGTGTCAAACCAAAGGAATGCACAATCTCATCAATGAGATAATATCAGAAAATTTCCCAAGCATGAAGAATGAATTGGAAAACCAAATACAAGAGGCTTACAGGACACCAAATGTACAAAATTATAACAGATCTACACCAAGGCTCATTATAATAAAAATGCCTAGCATACAGAATAAGGAGAGAATCTTAAAAGTCGTAAGAGAGAGAGGCATTAGATCAAATATGGGGGAGACCAATTCATATCTCAGCAGATTTTTCAACCCATATCCTCATAACAAGGAAATCATGGAACAACATACACCAAGCTCTGAAAGAAAATGGGTGCCAACCAAGAATCTTATATACAGCAAAACTAAGCTTTAGATTTAATGACAAAATAAAAACCTTCCATGATAAACAAAAGTTAAATGAATTTACAACTAGAAATCCTGCACTACAGAACATCCTCAGAAAAATATTCTAAGAAGAGGAAATGAAAAACAATGATGAAAATCAATAGAAGGAGGTGTTACACTAAAGGAAAGTCTAATCATAGGAGAAACCAAGTCACGTTAAATAACAAAAATGGCTGGGAATACAAATCATGTCTCAATAATAACCATCAATATTAATGACCTAAACTCACCAATCAAAAGACAGAGACTAGCAGATTGGGTAAAAAAGAAAAAAAAAGAAAAAGACCCAACAAGATGCTGCCTCCAAGAGACTCATCTCATAGGAAAAGACATCCATAGACTGAAGGTGAAGGGTTGGGAAAAATCATACCACTCACATGGACTGCAGAAACAAGCAGGCGTTTCCATCCTCATATCAAATAAACTAGACTTCAAACTAAAGTCAATCAAAAAAGATAAAGAAGGACACTACATACTGCTTAAGGGAACTATACACCAACAAGACTTAAGGATTATAAATATATATGCCCCAAACAATGGAGCATCTACGTTCATCAAACAAACTCTTCTCAAGTTCAAGAGTCAAAATGACCACAGAAAAATAATTTTGGGTGACTTTAACACACCTCTTTCATCACTAGATAGATCTTCCAAACAAAAACTGAACAAAGAAACTATAAAAATCAATAATTCAATCAATAACTTAGACTTAACTGACATATATAGAATATTTCATCCTTCAACAAGAGAACACACTTTCTTCTCAGCAGCACATGGATCCTAAAATAGACCATATACTATGCTACAAAGCAACTCTTGGCAAATATAAAAAAGTAGAGATACTACCCTGCATTCTATCAGATCAAAATGGAATGAAATTAGAAATCAATGATAAAATAAAAAATAAAATCCACTCCAACACTTGGAGACTAAATAATATGTTACTGAATGAACAATTGGTTGCAGAAGACATCAAGGAGGAGGTTAAAAAAAATTTAGAGGTGAATGAGAACACAGATACAACATATCGAAATCTCTGGGACACTTATGAAAGCAGTTCTAAGAGGAAACTCCGTTGCATGGAGATCATTCCTTAAAAGAAGAAAAAGTCAACAAATAAATTACTTAACATTACATCTCAAAGCCCTAGAAAAGAATAACAAATCAACACCCAAAGCAGCAGAATACAGGAAATAATTAAAATCAGAGACGAAATTGAGACAAAAGAAACAATTGAAAAAATTGACAGAGGGCTCGGGATGTGGCTCAAATGATAGCGCGCTAGCCTAGCACGTGCGAGGCACTGGGTTCAATGCTCAGCACCACATAAAAATAAATAAGTGAAATAAAGGTATTGTGTCCAACTACATCTAAAAAATAAATATTTTTAAAAATTGACAGAACAAAAATTTGGTTCTTTGAAAAAAATAAATAAAATTGACAGGCCCTTAGCCATGCTAACAAAGAGGAGAGAGAAAACTCACTAACAGACATGATGAAAAAGGAAATATCACAACAGACACTACAGAAATACAAAAGAAAATTAGAAATTATTTTGAAAACTTATACTCCAATGAAACAGAAAATATCAAAGGTATTGACAAATTTCTAGAGTCATATAATTTGCCCAAAATGAATCAGGATGATAAACACAATTTAAACAGATCAATTTCAAGTGATGAATAGAAGATGCCATCAAAAGTCTACCAGCCAAGAAAAGCCCAGAACTGGATGGATACACAGCCAAGTTCTACAAGACCTTTAAAGAAGAATTAATAACAATACTCTTCAATTTATTTCAAGAAATAGAGAGGGAGCACTTCCAAACTCATTTCTATAAGGCCAATATCACCCTGATTCCAAAACCAGGCAAAGAAACATCAAAAAAAAAAAAACACACTTCAGATCAATATCTCTAATGAACATGGATGTAAAAATTCTCAATAAAATTCTGGCAAATCACATACAAAAACATATCAAAAGGGCTTGGGATGTGGCTCAAGCAGTAGCGTGCTCACCTGGCCTGCGTGTGGCCTGGGTTCAATCCTCAGCACCACATACAAATAAAGATGTTGGGTCCACCGAAAACTAAAAAATAAATATTTTTTAAAAATTCTCTCCCTCCCTCTCTCTCTCTCTCTCTCTCTCTCTCTCTCTCTCTCTCTCTCAAAAAAAAAAATATATCAAAAAGATTGTGCACCACGATCAAGTGGGGTTCATCCCAGGGATTCAAGGTTGGTTTAACTTCCAGAAATCAATAAATGTAATTCATCACATCAATAGACTTAAAGATAAGAATAATATGATCATCTCATTAGACGCAGAAAAAGCATTTGACAAAATACAGCACCCCTTTATGGTCCAAACACTAGAAAAACTAGGGATAACAGGAACATATCTCAACATCATAAAAGCTATCTATGCTAAGCCCCAGGCCAACATCATTCTAAATGGAGAAAAATTGAAAGCATTCCCTGTAAAAACTGGAACAAGACAGGGATGCTCTCTTTCGCCACTTCTATTTAACATAGTTCTTGAAACACTGGCCAGAGCAACTAGACAGATGAAAGAAATTAAAGGGATACACATAGGAAAAGAAGAACTCAAATTGGCACTATTTGCTGATGTATGATTCTATCCCTAGAAGACCCTAAAAGTTCCACAAGAAAACTTCTATAACTAGTAAATTAATTCAGCAAAGTAGCATGATTTAAAATCAATACCCATATATCAAAGGCATTTCTGTATATCAGTGACAAATCATCAGAAAGGGAAATGAGAAAAACTACCCCATTTACAATAGCCTCAAAAGACACACACACAAAAAAAAAACTTGGGAATCAACTTAACTAAACAATTTAAAAAATCTATATAATGAAAATTACAGAACCCTAAAGAAAGAAGTCAAAGAAGACCTTAGAAGATGAAAAGATCTACCTTGCTCTTGGATAGGCAGAATTAATATTATCAAAATGGCCATACTTCTAAAAGCACTATACAGATTTAATGCAATTCCAATCAAAATCCCAAAGAAATTCCTCATAGAAACAGAAAAAGCAATCATGAAATTCATCTGGCAAAATAAGAGACCCAGAATAGCTAAAGCAATCCTTAGCAGGAAGAGTTAAGCAGGTGGCATCACTATACCAGATCTTACACTGCCCTTCAGAGCGATAGTAACAAAAACAGCATGGTATTGGCACCAAAACAGACTACAATGGTACAGAATAGAGGACACAGAGACTAACCCACAAAATTACAATTATCTTATATTAGACAAAGGTGCCAAAAACACGCACTGGGGAAAAGATAGCCTCTTCAACAACTGGTGCTGGGAAAACTGGAAATCCATATGCAACAAAATAAAATTAAACCCCTAAACTCTCACCATGCACAAAACCCAACTCAAAATGGATCAAGGGCTTAGGAATACAACCAGAGACCCTGCATCTAATAGAAGAAAAAGTAGGCCTTAATCTCCATAATGTTGGATTAGGCCCCAACTTCCTTAAATAAGACTCCTGTGGCACAAGAATTAAAATCAAGAATCAGTAAATGGGATGGACTCAGACTAAAAAGTTTCTTCTCAGCAAAAGAAACAATCAATGAGGTGAATAGAGAGCCTACATCTTGGGAGAAAATCTTTACATGTCACATATCAGATAAAGCACTAATCTCTAGGGTATATAAAGAATTAAAAAAGCTAAGCACCAAAAAAATAAATAAATAAATAACCCAATCAATAAATGGGCCAAGGACCTGAGCAGACACTTCTCAGAAGATGATATACAATCAATCAACAAATATATGAAAAAATGTTCATCATCACTAGCAATTAGAGAAATGCAAATCAAAAACACTCTATATTTCATAATCTCACTCCATTCAGAATGGCAGCTATTATGAAGACAAACAACAATAAGTGTTGGTGAGGATGTGGGGAAAAGGTACACTCATACACTGCTGGTAGGACTGCAAATTGGTGCAGCCAATATGGAAAGTAGTATGGAGATTTCTTGGAAAAATAGGAATAGAACCACCATTTGACCCAGCTATCCCTCTCCTCGGTCTATCCCCAAAGGACTTAAAAACAGCATACTACAGGGACACAGACACATCAATGTTTATAGCAGCACAATTCACAAAAGCTAAACTGTGGAACCAATCTAGATGCCCTTCAGTAGATGGATTTAAAAAATGTGGCATATATACACAATGGAATATTACTCAGCAATAAAAGAATAAAATCATGGCATTTGCAGGTAAATGGATGGAGCTAGAGAAGATAATGCTAAGTGAAGTTAGCCAATCCCCAAAAAATAAATGCCTAATGTTTTCTTTGATATAGAGAGGCTGATTCATAGTGGAATAGGGAGAAAGAGCATAGGAGGAATACACTCTAGATAGGGCAGAGGGGTTGGAAGGGAAGGGAGGGGGCATGGGGTTATAAACGATGGTGGAATGTACAGATCATTATTATCCAAAGTACATGTATGAAGACACGAATTGGTGTGAATATTTTATATACAACCAGAGATATGAAAAATTGTGCTCTATATGTGTAATAAGAATTGTAATGCATTCTGCTATCATACATAAATTTTTAAAAATTATGTAAGAAGCTATGTGTAAGTATATGCAAATACTATACTTTATTTAAGGGACTTGAGCACCTCATGACTTGATATGGTATTTTGATATCCATGAGAAGTCCTGGAACAAAGCCCCACTGAGCAATGACTACAGACATGTATACACACACACATATATATATATGTACATACCTGACTGTATATGTGTGTGTGTGCGTGTGTGTATGTATATATTTCTTGCCACAAGTCAACTACAAATTTAGCTTTAAACTTTCTAAAAGTCAACACATAAAAGAGGTCTTGTTTATATAGCACAGTGAATTTCAGATAAAATGAAGCCAACTCCACAGAAACATAAAAGACAAGGTAAAATTTTCTCCCAGAAGTTCTGTAACAAAGGATATCTTTTTTGAACTGTTGTTATACATAGGATTCTCATTACCCTCAGTGTAAATATTACTATAATCCCTAGATCCAAGGTGATAAGACTGATACTGTGAATTGATACCATATCAAAACATAACTTCATAAACACAAATTCTATAGAAAGGAAGACAGTGTCAAATGAATATCTTCTTAGTATTCTACTTACTGATTTGCCTTAAATTACAGGGTAAATTTTAGAGTATTTATGAAATACTTGAATAATGCTCAGAAAATACTGTTTTTCTCAACTGATCAAACAGTCAGTAAGTGCTGCAGACAATGTCTATAAAATGTGGCTTGCTTGGAAGCAGATTTAGCAAGGAATGAAATACTTAAGAGTTTCTACGATCTGCCAAGAGAGGTCTAGCTCACTACTGAGGAGACAGATAATGCTCCATCCCCACCCCTTGAAGAAGCTTCTGAGCCAAAGAAGGACAGATGCAGAGAACAGAGCCCCTAACCTAGCCAATGGCAGGTAGGGCGGGGGGCGGGAGAGGGGCGCCTCTGGGGATAGAGTTCAGTTGGCAGAATCTTGCCTAGCATGCACAAGGCCCTGGGTTCAACCCCCAGCACCACCAAAGCAAACAACAAAAAACCTAGCCAAGCGGGAAGCACAGGAAGGTCTGCAGTAGCTTAGAGGAAGAGTAGCGGGTCGGAGGAGGGGAGTGGCACCTCAGGGGAGTGTGAAAGCCTCTAGTGTCAAGTGATGCCTTGGAACACCTAAGATCTACGGTGGATGGGGGGGGGGGGGGGGGGGACAGAGTGGAATAAGTGGGTGACAAAAGAAACTGCATTTTATCCTCCCATCACAAAGCACACGCATCGCCATTGCTTCAGAGCTTATTGAAGCCGCTTTTTAGACATTCCCCGCAAAAACGAAACTGGCAGATCCAGCAGGACCTTCCAGGAAAACCAACTACCCGGACCCTTCCCACCTTCACAGTACTCCCTACAGAGGCGCTAGCGTCAGTGCGCAAGCGCTCTGCATGACCTAGAAGGCCCCGCCCGGAGAGCGAAAGCTAGTAATTCCGGGTTGTTACCAGAGTTCCGCTCTAGCCGCCAAGCTTCCGTTTCTCTACTGCTCTCCGTTGAAGATGCCCGGAACTGGGAAGCGGCTGGGGGCGGGCCATCCGGGACAGGGGCGCGTGGGGGAGGCAGGTCAGGACCAGGTAAGGCTGTCGGTGACTTGTGGGGCTCTGCAGATATAGCGGCGATGACTCGGGAGGTCCTGCGGGGTCTCCAGTCCCAGGAAGAGGACCAGTCCATCTCTCTAGTGACCATTTCTCTAGGTTTCTCGTGTATCTCACAAACACCTCGGCCTTTTCTGGCTCCTGTTGGGGAATTTACCAAATGAAGGACGCCAGCGTTTTTGCTGCCGTAATTTCCTCTCCGGCGCAGTTAACTCTGTGGCAGATTAGTTAGCAGATGCTTGGTTCGCTTTCTCTGCTCTCCAGATCGCCGACTGCATCGCAGCTTGGCGGGTGGGTGCTGATTATTTTTATTACCCTTTTAGGAAAATTTTTGTGCACCACTCCACTGATCCAGGTGTCAGTTGACCTGACACTACTATAGTTTCCATCCCAGGGAGGGGCGATCCAGTCAGACAGAGGGGACTCAAGAGTTATTCTTGCTGAGTTGAATAAAGCCAACATATTCACTGCCGTCCATGCCACTACGATTTAGTAAAATAATAGGTACCGGGCACTGCGCGGTCGCGCAGGCCGGTAATCCCAGCTGCTCGGGAGTCTTGGGCAGGAGGATCGCAAGTTCAAAGCCAGCCTCTGCAACTTAGCTGGGACCTAAGCAACTTAGCGAGACCCTGTCTCCAAAAATAAAAAGGCGGGAGATTTGGTTCAGTTATTAAGCGCCCCTGGGTTCAACCCCCCTGAACCTAAAAATAATACAATCGGTACTGGGCATTAAGAATAATAAAGCATTCCCATTGGGTTGTTTTTCTGTGATGACACGTGAGCACAGTGTGTGCACGTACCTGGGATCCCCATGAGTGAGCATTGTGCCATACATTTTGCATTGTCAGCCTCACAATTCAGAGAGGTGCCTGATGGTCGCCATTTAGTAGGTGAGAGAACCGAGAGACTAGGAATAAGGACTACTATAAAAAGACATGGCTAGGCAAGAGTCCAACTAGCTGGTGCTAAGCAATAGTTTTTGAGAAACTGGAGAAGACTTTCTTCCCAGCAATAAACACACGTGCACATTTCAGCATACAACTTTAAATATTCAAAAACAGGCATATCCAGATTAAAAACTCCTGCACTTCATTTTCACCTTTGAAAAAGAAAAGTCTAATTCAAAACCAGTTATTAAAATAAAACTGATGTTTTAAATGCATCAGACTTATTGAAAGATCAGAGCATCTGGCATTTTTGTGTCAAAAATATGGAAATTGTCTTGTGTGGACCTAAATTGTTTTGCTTAGCATATTTGAGTGTTCTTTCTCAGCCTTTTCAATTCCGGTTATTTTTTTCTCCATACTGTAATTTTCTTTAGATCTCATTTAAAGAAAAGTACCATTTCAAAGTGACTATTTTGTATCCCCAAAGAATGGTTTTATGTGAATCAAAATATAATTGACATGTAAATTATTTGCCTTTTATTTTAATATCAAAACAGGGCCATCATATTCTTTATCTTTTAAGAGAATTTTGAAAGATTCTATAAGGAATCATGAGGGTCCTAAAAAGGACCAAGGCTTTTGAATTTTTTAATATTTGAAGCTAGTAAAAAGCGGCAATTTGTCTTAGGACCTGTACTTATGCACAGCAAAACCTTTTATCCTGTTTGTTTTGTTTAAGAAGTATACCAAGCTCCTCTGTCATTCTCCATCAAAGATGTGTATGTTGGGCTTTGTGGATGAAAACTATAAGGCAGTGGTCATTTTCTCCCTGTTTTGCAGGTGATTCTTTGCTTCCAGTAAAGGACCTAGATTTGAAGAGGCTTATTCCCTTTTTCTGTCATAAATTTTTTAGGATTTAGTTTTTGTTATATAACTATGTACCAATGGATTATAATCTGACATTATTACCTATGAGTTATGTTTCCCAGTAACCTGCTTCGTTGTAAAGTGGGCATGGAGATAACAGCCTTCTGTGATAACTTAGCCTCAGTAAGTCCCTGCCTCCTCTTTGCTACCTGTCAGTTTACCAAAGTGCTGGTCCCTCCCCTTGTTTCTCTGGCTGTCTGGCTTTGTAAGTGAGGAGATCATTCCAGGGAGGTACAAGTATAACAGGATGGAGATTTTCCCCCCATGATTAAGTGAGGACAAGTAATCAACAAAATGTGTGTGTGTGTGTGTGTGTGTGTAATAACACCAAACTTACTAAGACATTTAGAGTTTTTCCTTTTATTTTTCTTTTTAGTTACTATTTATTGAGTGCCACTGTCTTACTCATTTCTCAATCTTGCAAACTTTGTTTTCAGAAAAAGGGAACTCAAATCTAGAAAAGATAGTACCTGTTGAGAATAACCCAAGTAATAAATGACAAAAGAGTCAGTCCTCAAACCTAGGCCTTGAGACTCCATGCTGCCTTGTTTAAAAGTAAAGTAATTTGGCATTCAGACCTTGTTTTCCTGAAAACATTCTAGCAGAACAATAGTTCCCAGACTAGCTTCCAAGTTATCTATAGAAATACTGAGTAATTAAGAGTAGGAATCTATTCTGATGCTCTAAGGGTAATTATGCAAAACAAGGTAAAGTTAATGAAGAAACTGTTGTTTATTAAACTGGTGTTTGGAAAAAGATTACTTTAAAGATGGAAAGAGGAGAAAAGGAACTTTTTGCAGCTTCCAAAAGTGACTTTTGGATATTTGCAAGGCCTTGAGAGGTTTATGGCACTGACTTGTTATCTATTTTTCTATTAACATTAAATTGTTAATGGCCCTTTTTTCTCATTGATAAAAACATAACCTTAGTCCTAACAGGTCCAATCCCAACCAGTCTTCAACCACATAATGCAGCAAGAGTTGGGAGAGAAGTGAATGGAAAAGGGAAAAGGAAAAAGGAAGAGCAAGGCTTGTAGGAGATGTTCAGACTGGGGGCTAGGGAAACCTTGGATTCAGCAGTTCTCTCCTTGCTGGCCTTCAGGTGGCACTATTAACCCAAGATTGCTTGGCTGGTGTTCAAAATGGTAAATGGTTTGAGGTTGACATTCTGCAACTGGTTTAAGGTCAGCCTGTGTTCTTTTTATGGATCTTGAAATGGGCCTTAAAACATGTGAGTTTGTTTATTTTCTTGCAAGCGTGATTTTGAAATTTTATCAGATGAACAGAGCCCCTGCCCCTCACCTGATGTGCCTCTTCGCTTGTGTGTGGGAGCTTCTTTTCTCTGCTGGTGGCAGTTCTTTGGCATTCTAATTTCCTCCCACTCTCTTGGCATTTTCATTTTTGTACCCTTTTTGATAATCTCATCTAAATAATGTGTAATTCACCTTTAAGAATCATGTGTGAAAATTTGAATAGCTCTTTTAGCACATTGCTGTTTTAGAGTTGTTAGTTCTTCAAGATAAATATGCCTTTTTTCCTTTGGAAATCAGCTCCTTTTTTTCCCAGCTGAACTTTCCCCTAAATAGCCTTTTAGTCAGCAAAGATTCTCATCTCATTATTAGAATTTCACATAAATTGGAATATTCTGTAAGCAGTAACCCACATCTGATTTAGAATACAATCACTTTATTATTCCACCAGCAACATTCTTAATTTTTATGTATCTCCTATGTACCTTTTGATGTCCTTTTTCTTTGTCTTGTGAGAATTGACCCCTGTGGCACTCTACCACCAAGCCACATTCCCAACCCTTTTTATTTTTATTTTTATTTTGAGACAGGTCTACCTCAGCCTTTCTAGTCACTGGGATTACAGGCATGTGCCATTGCACCCAGCTTTGTCTGTTAGCTGTAATTTTTGCATATCATATTATCAGGTGTGTGTGCATGAGCGTGTTTTGCTAAGGATTAAAGGCAGGGCCTCATATTTGCTAGGGAAGCTTTACTGAGCTATGTCCCTATCCTCCTGGTTATCATTCTTATACCCATTTCAACACTCTGTGCCTCTGAGGAAAAAGTTTTTCAGCTAGTAATAACTTAGCTAGTTTTCTAAGTAATATCACCGTTCCCAAGTGCCTTCTGTTTAGGAATAAAATGAATCTTTTGAAATGTTGATCCTTATTTGAGCTGTTGAACTTTTATTTCTGTAGGACTACTATCTTTTCCCCAAGTGGCTCTCAGTCTCTAGGCAGAATTCAATCCAGTAACCTAGAGGCCAAATGACCTCATAACTCATTAACAGTTCTCAGAGCCATCTGGTGCCCTTGAGGAGAATAGTGTTCAAAGGCCTGATAATAAAGACGACAACAGCATAATTATTTCTCTGCCATGATTGCACCTTTAGATGGCAAGCAGTCAGCATATTTATTTGCAGATTGCTTAGGTGGTGGTTTTTAAAGGTGTAATAACAAAGCTGTGGTAGAATGACTTGTTTCCCTATCCTCTTCATCCATCCTGCAAAATAGATAAACTATAAGCAAACACCTACTGAATCACAAAGTAGTTCTCATTTGTAAAAAGGGCAGTACATTAAAGAAATGATATTTTGTGAATACAAAATGTGAAAATTCAAAATGAAAAGCATGCAAAGGAAACAGCTGTTTGGGCTGTGGATGTTTCTCAACTCCAAAGCATGTCTTGCCAAAAGGTGATTCATGAGTGGCTTGCTATATCTTCATTGTCTAAAGCGTTCATTAGATAAGCTCAGAATTTCTTACACTAACCTGTTTTTCTTCTCATTTTCTGTAGGGAGTCTCCTAGCTGCTCAAGAAATGTCTTCGCTTTCAGAATATGCTTTGCGCATGACTCGTCTGAGTGCTCGGCTCTTTGGTGAAGTTGCCAGGCCAACTGATTCCAAATCCATGAAAGTAGTGAAACTATTCAGTGAGCAGCCACTGGCCAAGAAGAAGGAGACTTACGACTGGTATCCAAATCACAACACATATTTTGGTCTCATGGGCACACTGCGTTTTCTTGGCCTCTACAGGTGATGACAAAAATACACAAAGAGGACCCTGTGAGAGATGCTCTTAGCGTATTATCAAAAGAAAAAAGTCAGCCTTTCAGCTAATAAGGTGGCCTTCCTATCCTTATATTTCTGTGGTTCTTACAAGAGAGCCCAGATAGTTCAAAAGGTGTACTTAATGAGAACAGGTTGCTGTCAAAATATCTATGAGCAAACCAAAAAAGAGGAAATACATGCTTGTTGGCAAACAATTAGGCCTAAAACATGACTGATATAGAATTTATAGTGAGCTGTAGAGAGATTTTTAAATATTCATTAACCTAAGAACACTAAAAAGAATGCAGAGAAAAACTGGTCCAAATTCTGAGGAAGAAAACCCCAGGAGTGCCACAGTTGTCCAGGCAGCAGGTTCTTGACGAACAGAGTCCCTGCCCCACACCTGATCTGCCTCTTGGAGGGTGTGTGGGAGCCTCCTTTCTCTGCTGGTGGCAGTTTTGTTGGCATTCTCTTTTCCTCCTACTCACTTCTGACATTTTGTACCTTTCTGATATATTAATTTGATCGAATTAAGCTGTAGTTCACCTTTAAGGATAACGTATAAATCACACGGGCTGTTAACACTATGCATTTGTACATTTGGGTAAATTCAGGAAGTGAGTGCTTAGGATTAGACCTCTAGAAAGAGAAAAGATAAAATACCTATGTAATCATTTTTCCTTTTTTTGTTAAATATTTTTAGTGGTAAATGGACATGGTACCTTTATTTTATTTATTTACTTTTTTATATGGTGCTGAGGTTGAACGCAGTGCCCCACATGTGCTAGGTGAGCGCTGTACCACTGAGCTACAACTCCAGCCCCTATGTATCATTTTTCTTTACCAAAAAATATATGTTCTTGTTACAAAGAATTAAAACATAACATAATTATATAGCATTAAAATACATAGCATCTTTTTAAAAATTTAACCTGTTTTAATTGAACTTATCTTTGGGCGACAATACAGAAATTAATTTGAGACCATTCTTTCAATTGTGATTAAAATTTTTAGTTCAGCATGATGTTCATTCCAGAGAGCTGAAGGTTGGTATATTCATTAATCCAACAGGTACATCTTAAGTTACATGTTCAGGTACTTAAGATGAGAACTAAGGGAACAGCAGTATTCAAAATGGAATTGGTTTTCTTAGTTAATATATTAGAGATTAGAGTTCATGATCTATTTTTAATGTCTGGAATTGCTTGGGACTATCTCCCTCGCCATTAGTCTGAGCTCAGAAAATAAAAACTAATCTTATTAGTATATAAAATAAAATATTGGGAGCCAGATCTTCTGAGTACAAGATTATAATCCATAACAAGATCACATTTTAATGTATCTGTTGCAGCTGTTCCCATTTGTTTGAAGAGCAAACACCTGGCTATGTTTAGAGACAGGAAAAAATACTTAGCACTTAGTTTTCCAAGGAAAAGCAACATTATTTTCATGTATTTAGTCACTAGTTATAGTAAACGGCACCTCTAATGTAGGCCTCCTGTGACACCAGGCAGGATTAAACTACACGGTCCCTTTAGTAAAGAAAATCTGATTCAAAGGCCTGCAGAACAGGGAGGGAAGCACAGGTTCCCAGAAATAATTGGTTCAGTTAATAGGTGCTGGGTTGTATCATCAACAGAGACAAACCTCCCTGCCTTTGTGGAGCTGTCTTTGTCTCCAGGGGTTGACAGGGATGGGGGAGGAAAAATAACAAGTAAGTAAATTATGTGATATAGTACAAAGTTAAAGACAGAGCTGGCTGAGCAGGATCCAGAGGGCTGAGAGGGCCCTAGTGGGTGGGGAGAGGCCATGTTACAGCATTCAACAGGACAATCAGGGTCAGCTACATCAAGGAGATGAGATTTAGGCAAAGGCTCAAGGATGGTGAGAGCTGAGAAGAGTTTGCAAGGCAGAGGCAAGAGCAGAGCAAAGGCCCAGAGGTAGGAGCATATTTAGAATGATCCAAGAATATTGCAGGCTAAGGAAATAGTGGGGAGGCAGGAGACAGGTCACGGGGTGGGGGGTGGTCTCAGCTCCTGTGGGTGCACAGGAGGCAGGTGACAGGAGTCTGTGGGTTTTGCTCTGGATGAAAGGGGGAGCCATATGCAGGAGTCACATAATCTGACATATTTCAGAATTGCCCTGGCTGCTGTGCTGAAAATTATTTGGCATTTTTAGCTAATCCTGAAGAAGTCTGTTGTATGCTGTTCATGTTCACGGAATAAGACACTGAATTCTGTAAAGCCAATCTATTTTAAAATAGTCTAGAGAGTTGAAATTCAGGCCCAGCAAACCCTTCTAACATTTAATTCATATACCATTATTATTCATAGTTTATGGATGAGGAAACTAAGGTGTAGAGAGATAAGGTCACTTATCCAAAGTCACAGAGCACCAAATGGTGACGCTGTGATTTGAACCCAGGTTCCAGTGGGTTCCACAGCTTACATGTGTAAGCACTATACTCTTTTGGTGTTTGGTCTTAAGATATAGGCATTTTAAACAGTTTAGCCCATATGAATAAATAGTTGTAGCAGCCTTGATTTCTATAGTATGTTTTTTGATCTGGCTTCCTTCTCCCTGAGCCTTTCCCAGCAGCCTCTTTATGTGAAGTATCTACTGCCATTAAAGCCACTTCCTCCAGACCTCTGCCCCTTTTTTAGAAGATACTGATTCCTGGGGCAGTCAGGGTCTCTGTGTAGCTACTGAACTCTATACCTGATTTCTGTTCCTCTGATTGTTTAGTATTAATGTAGGGAAATTTGAAGTAGTTACTTGTGAATATCATAATTACATAGGGTTACCTGGGCTGGCCTGGAAGATCAACTGCAGTTTATGGCATTGTTTCTATGAGGGAAAACTCACTTATAAATGAATTTTTAGAAACAAGGGGAACCCTTGTACTTTATTCAACAAATTGAACATGTACCCTGAAAAGTCAAGAATCAATAACCAGAACAATCTGAGAAAACAGTGAAATATTGGTATAGTTTTTCAATATAATAAAAAATAACAAGTTGATTATTTTTCCTTCATGCAGAGATGAGCATCAGGATTTTAAGGATGAGCAAAAGCGTCTAAAGAAGCTTCGTGGAAAGGGGAAGCCAAAGAAAGGAGAAGGGAAAAGAGCAACAAAAAAGAAGTAGTGTTGGCCCATCAAGAGAGAATTTCTTCCTCAGTGATTATGAGAAGAAAGTACCATCTTTCCATGTATTAGAGGAATGTACTCTGCCTCAGTGAAGGTTACTTGGAGAGACACAATCCTCCCTGTATTGAAGTATAATTCAATTAAATGGTGACTGGTAGCCAGGTGTGGTGTAGCATACCTATAATCCCTGTAATTTGGGAGGCTGAGGCAAAAGGATTGCAAGTTCCAGGCCAGCCTCAGCCACTGAGCAAGACTTTTTTCAAAATTTTAAAATATGAACAAAAATAAAAGGATGTAATTCAGTGGTAAAGTACCTCTTGGTTCAGTCCCAGGTATCAAAATAAAATTGTGACTGGTTTCTTGAACACATTCAAATGCTGCAAATGTCCTTGGTTTTGTAATCTGATGTTTTCTTGATTCTCTAATGGAATGAATACATAAACTATTGTTTAATGACTTGTTTGGGTGGGGATGGGATGTTGAGGGAGTGGAAGGGAACCTCATTAAGTGAGTGTCCTGCAGTACCCTCATCCCTCCCTCTTATCCGCCCCTAAACTTCTTTCATCTTTCTGGCCACTCAGCCACTGTCTCCACCACCAAGCTCACAAACTTTATATGCACCTCTACCTGCTAAGTGGGATAAAAGGCCATTATAGGAAAGGGAATATTGAGTCCCTACTGTACACAAGGTACTAGAACCTGGGTAACCCCGTGGTTAACAAGAGAGATAATCCCTAACTCAGGAAACTTGCAGCCTTTTGGGGGAAGATTAATATAATTATATACAGTTGTATTAAGTGATACAAAGGAAAAGTCTGGACTCCTCTGAGTGGGAATGGATGTGGATCCAGAGAGACTGCCACAGGCCCAACCTTATTAGGGAACTTAAAGAGGGCCTTCCTAAAGAAATTATTTTTAAGCTGAGCCCTGAAGGATAAATAAGATTCAGACGAAAAATTATGAGAAAAGTTTTTGAGGCAGAAAGAACACTGTAAAGCCCTAAGGTTAGAAACTGTCTTGTTAAAAATTGAAAACAGACCAGGAACTGGTTCGTGATTGGTCATAAGGAACTAGAGGCCAGACAATAAAGGACTTGCAAGTCTATGGGAAATCTCAGATGTGACCAACTTAACTGAAGATCAATTTGTATAAGACGTTATTCCTATTGGAGATGACTATTGCACATATCTGGGTATTTTATTGTATTACTGAGTATCCAAAAAGATTAGAAGGGCCTCTGGTTTTATTCCTCCAAAAGTTGTCCTGAATCTTTAGCATTGTCCAGTAAGTTTTTAAAGTTTTTTTCTCAGTTGAGATAGACAGATATAAATATGTAACAAAATTTAGCATCTTAAAAGTATTAGAATTCAAGTGAATGTCTAGAACCTGACCACCAACCCACCAACCCCGAGATTGCTCCTCATCCCCAGGTTTCCTCAGGAGTGTGGGCTGCTGCATTGCAAAGGCTCTACTGGGGGAAACATACAAAGCAGTATTGGCATGGGTAGTGGTGCATCTCAGATCATTTATTCATGCCATGTAGTAAGTGATACTTATCTAAGGGTATAACAATGTACTATGTTCCCATTAACAAAGCCTGCTTAAATTTACAGGCAGACTGACGATTCTGCAAGCTGGCTAATGATGACCATGAGCAGGTGCAGGACTTGAACCTTTCAAAGCTTTACTTTTATCAGCACTCTTGATTTTATAAACAATGAAGCTCATCAACCCCATTCCTACCCAAATCTCTTGGTAAACCTGGGTATAGTAGGGCTTCAAGTGGATCCAGTCAGTAGTTTTTAATAATAGTTTGAAGCATCTCAGCAGAACCAATGGCTAAGACTGCAAAGCCAACAAACCATCTCAACCATTTTTAAGTGAGCAGTGCAGTAGTGTCAACCTGTACAACACATTGTGCTAAAGTACTTTTTAACCCATTTCCACCACTAAGGCAAAGAAAGCAAAATGCACAGGCTAGAGTCCATATAGCAGCTACTCTACCTACAGTTGTCTTTCCCTGCAACACTGAATGACTCCTGATCCCAGTACATATGTTTACACAAATATTACTTTTAAAAATGCATAATCTAGATTGTATGGCTATGGCTTATATTATAGCCTGTTTATTTAAATAAATAAATAAATAACTGCCAGGCAAATGATGCACACACACCCATAATCCCAGCAGCTTGGGAGGCTGAAGCAGGAGGATCGCAAGTTAAAGCCAACCTCAGCAACGCAGTGAGGCCTTAAGTAACTCGGCGAGATCCTATCTCTAAATAAAATATTAAAAAGGGCTGGGGATGTGGCTCAGTAATTAAGCGCCTCTGGGTTCAATCCCTGGTACAAAAAAAAAAAAAAACCTACCTAAAACTAGGTGATTTGTGCCTGATAGAAGTGAATTCAAACAGAAGACTGAGAATCCATTGGTTTAAAGCTCCTCTCTGAGCATATGCCATGTATGCCTGACACAACAGTTGTAGAGGATATAGAAACTAATAGATGTCGTCCATATGACTGTGTGAATGAATGAGTGTGTGGTGTCTGTGTTTTATAAAGTATTAGCAAGAATACTTGGGAAGTTGCTTAGAAAAGTGCAGATACGTTATTATTGGCCAATGCAGCTGAATCAGGTATGGATGAATTGGGCTGAGGAACAGGATCTTAGCCTGAACCCAGTATAACTAAGTGATTATTCTGAATTATGTCATATTTTGAAGAAGGCATAAGTGCAAGAAGTTAGGAGAGTTAGCATGATTATTGTAGGGTAACTGTACTAGATGCCAACAGCAGACCTGAGTCAGGAAAAAATTAAAGAATCGGTATACTGGTTTAGCTGATGGAAGGAAGAGTCTTCAGTGAGACTCTCATACCCTAAAACTGCAAGAAGCCTCAGCAGTGTTTGATGGGAAAGTTTGTAAGTAACTGAGCAGAAGATGAGTGTGGCCACTGCTCCATGCTAAATATCAGAAACTAAAGCTAAAATTTATTTGAACATAAGTTGTACCCTCAAACCAACTGTGAGAATACCACACAATTCAGCCTACAGTGAACTGCAAGGTACAATCAAGAGAAAAAAAAAAAATCTCTAACCCCAGGTTTAGACTAGCCAGATTGTTTAGCTGGAGTTTTAGTCAAAACTTAAACTATGATTTCCCTTCAATGTTTGGTGCTTAGTGTGCATGGAAGATTTTGCTCTTGATTTCAGTATGGCATAGTAAAAAGAGGCTGGGTTTTTTATTCAAAAAATCATGGGCCTATGACAGTGTACTTGCTGTATGATCCTACATTACCTTCTCTGAATCTCTCTGTAAAATCACAATAATACTTCGCTGGATTATCAAAATGTTCAGGTATTTATGAAAAGGACTATGTAGTAAAAATTTACTCACACGTTTTTATGTAGAGTATTTTGTGTGACTAGTAAGAACTGCTCTTCTAGCAGATTTTTCCAAGGTAATATTGACAGATATCTGCTAAAAATATATAGCTCTTAGTGCTGGGGGTTCAACTCAGTGGTAGAACACTTGTCTGAGCTTCATCTCCAACACCACACACACATAAAAATAATTTTAAAATATCTTTTTTTCCTCTACATTTAAATGCAGCTTGGTAGGTTCTAGAAGAGAATGTAGGTTAGAAATATTTATATAATTGTTTATAGAAACTCATTTTTTAAAAACACAACATACATAAGTAAAAGCATAATAATAATGCTTTAATTTATAATACATTTTCAAAGAAAAAATACAGCAAAATTTTAAATTCTACTTTCTTGTAAGTGCCTAATGTTAGAGATTTATTGCTGGTAACAAACTTCAAGAGCAACAGATAGGATAAAACATCTTTTAACCTGCCAACCCTATTAATGGCTCTTTTTCATAATTACTCAAGACAAATTAAAATTATTTATTTACAAAAATATTGAAGCTGGACAGTGGCACACACTTGTAATCCCAGAGTCTTGGGAGGCTGAGGCAGGAAGATTGTAAGTTCAAAGCTAGTCTCAGCAAAAGCAAGGTGCAAAGCAACTCAGTGAGACCCTGTCTCTAAATAAAATATGAAAAAGGACTGGGGATGCAGCTCAGTGGTTGAGTGCCCCTGAGTTCAATCCCTGGTACCAAATATATATATATGCACTGGAGGTGTAGCTCAGTGGTAGAGCACTTGTATAGCATGTGTGAGGCCCTGGGTTCAATCCCCCAGTACCCTCCCAAAAACAATGAAGCTGGAAAGGTGGCATGCACCAGCCTAAGCAACTTAGCAAAACCCTATCTAAATGCCCTTCAATAGACGAATGGATAAAAAAAATGTGGCATTTATACACAATGGAGTATTACTCTGCATTAAAAAATGACAAAATCATAGAATTTGCAGGGAAATGGATGGCATTAGAGCAGATTATGCTAAGTGAAGCTAGCCAATCCCTAAAAAACAAATGCCAAATGTCTTCTTTGATATAAGGAGAGTAACTAAGAACAGAGTAGGGACGAAGAGCATGAGAAGAAGATTAACATTTAACAGCGATGAGAGGTGGGAGGGAAGGGGAGAGAGAAGGGAAATTGCATGGAAATGGAAGGAGACCCTCAGGGTTATACAGTGGAGGGGGTAGAGAGAGAGGAGGGGAGGGGAGGGGAGGGGAGAGGAGGGGAGGGGGGATGGTGGAGGATGGGAAAGGCAGCGGAGCACAACAGACACTAGTATGGCAATATGTAAATCAATGGATGTGTAACTGATGTGATTCTGCAATCTGTGTATGGGGTGAAGGTGGGAGTTCATAACCCACTTGAATCAAAGTGTGGAATATGATATGTCAAGAAATTTGTAATGTTTTGAACAACCAACAATAAAAAATTAAAAAATAAATAAAAGAAGGTTGGGTTCAAACAAAGATACCCCACAAAAGGTGGGGAATTTGAAACCAGAGGCAAAAAACTATGACTTTTGGCCAGAGTGGATAATGTCATCAAAGTTCCTCAAAAATCCAGCTGGGATCAACCATGCCACAAGTCACTGAAAAGTGATCCACCTTGGTTGTTCATTCCAAATCAGTGACATAAAATGATCCAGGAGACACTGGGTAGCTCCAAGAAACCCACTTCTTCCATCACCACAAAGTCATGACATTTAAATGACCCCACTCCATGCTACTAGGAGAAAAAGACAAATGAAACAATGATCATATACTTAAGCCATCTAAGCAGAGAATAATTTTCTTTAAAAAAAATGACAGGTTAAACTATTGTAAATAAAAGAGTCTATGGTGTTGAAATAAGGATAGTTATTCCTTCTCTTTACCTTTCCTTCCCACCCATTGGTGTGAGAGAGTAGAAGTGAGCTCATGCAGAAAATTAGGACAGTTACAAAGAAATAAATATTAAATTGCTTTACAAAAAAAAAAAACCTATCTAAAAAGAAAAACAAAATCAGACAAATAAACAGTGATACATTCAAGAAAACTTAGATAAAACAGAAACAATAAAACCCTAGATATTGAGATAACTGGAAAAACAGTAAAATATTTATGCTAAACTTAAAACAATAAGAAGTTTTTTAAATGATACAGGCAGCAAAATAAACAGAGAGGTCTTAAAACTGATGTGAGGACTGGCCAAAGAAACTACCCAGATATAATTTCCTAAGTCACCTGGAGATGTGGCAATAATATAGATTCATGTTAACCCATTTTGTCCCATCGTCCTGGATATGGAACATCTATAAAAACTTAAGTATAGTATGTAATATAATTATATAATGCATAATGTAATATTAAGAATATAATTATAATGTAGTAATATATTAATTAATATACATAAATTCTAGATTATTATCCATCCTATTTTAATGTACCTTTGTAAATTTTATTAAAATAGTTACAGAACTGAGAAGTCGGGACTTGATGGATTGAAGTAGAAACTAGAGTTAAGCCAAAGTAGATTCTAAGATCCTTTTTCATTCAATTTAATGTGTTTTTTGAGAGAGAACAGATTCATTTATGGAGAGCTTTCTTTATCCCTAGTACAGAAGACCTAATCTCCTCCTAAAATTGTCTCAATAAGAGAATTTAAATTGATGCTCAGTGCAGAATAATCTTCTCAAAAAAGTCATAAAACTATCCGTTGGGCCACTGCGGTTAGAATACAAGTAGCATTACTTTTATGCTAAACAGATACTGAAAGTCTTGGAGAGAGCACAGCTTAATCTAAAAAGAACTCCAAGTGGGCACAGTGATGCACACCTGTAATCCCAGTGACTTGGGAGGCTGAGACAGGAGGATTGCAAGTTCAAAGCCAGCCTCAGCAAAAAACGAGGCTCTAGGGACTGGGGTTATAGCTCAAAGGTGGAGCACTTTCCTCACACATGTGAGGCACTGAGTGTGTGAGGTACTGGGTTCGATCCTCAGCACCACATAAAAATAAATAAATAAATATATTTTTTAAAAAGTGGCTCTAAGCAACTCAATGAGATCCTATCTCTAAAGAAAAATACAAAATACTGCAGTGGTTCCGTTGTTGAGTGCCCCTGAGTTCAGTCCCCAGTACCAAAAAAAGAAAGAAGGAAGGAAAGAAAGAAAGAAAGAAAGAAAGAAAGAAAGAAAGAAAGAAAGAAAGAAAGAAAGAAAGAGAGAACTCCAGTCTAAGAGTATCCGCAAGACTAGCTAGTGCATTAAGCACCAAACTAGTAATAAACAAGTTAATATAATTATTGAATAAAGAGGTTCATGTGATTCCCATGCAGGGAAAGTAATGAATCCAAGTATGTCAAGTTTTTGGAGCACTTATCACATTTATGCATTGTGCTTCATAGGCCATTTTATTTTGTGCCTGCCAGTGATAAGTGTCCCCATTTTACAGGTGAGGAATCTGAGGCTTAGGTCTTGTGTCCAAGATCACACAGCTTCAAGTGTCTAGACTGAGCTTTTAAATTCAATCTGCCAGCTCCAAAGCCCGTATCTTTGATCACCATACTCATATGTAGGATTTTTCAAGAGCATAGAGAAAAGTTTATAGCAAACAGCATGCACAAAGACCCACAAACAACCATAAAACCTCATGTTGATGATAATGGGCACGGCGTGGCAACCTTACCAATACTTGGTCTTCAAGTTCCCAATGTCCTTTCATGACCTGATAATGTAGCTCTGATCTCTAAGTCTCAGAATTATTATAATAATAATTACCATTTGTTGAGTGGTTTTCCATTTGCTAGACATTCTACTAAACTTTTCCTACAAGTTAAGAGTTAGCACATAATCCCTACAGCAGCCCAGTGAGATTAAGTATCGTTCCCCCATTTTATAAATGAACTTGAGTTTTGAAATCATATTCAAAACTCTGGTTATACATTAGAACCACATGGGAGAAGTTGGAAGATCCCTGTTCCTGGTCCCTTTCCAAGCCAATCACAGTTGGGCAGGGAGGGAGAAATATCACAGGCACTGGTATTTTTAAAAAGCTCCTTACGAGGCTCTGATGTGCAGCCAAGGTTAGGAAATATGGCTGTAAAGCAGTATTTCTCAAACATAAGTATTCCTCAGTATCATCTTGATGGCTTGTTAAACACAGATGACTGGGCTGCCCAGGGTGTTTTTTTAAATTTTATTTTGTTTTATTTTTGGTGGGGCCCAATAATTTACATAGGAATGGGTTCTCAAGGGTTGCTGATGCTGTAGATCTGGGGACCATACTTTGAGAACTGGTTTAAAGTAACTTGACCAAAATCCCCAGCAAATAAATTATTGTAAAATTTCTAGCCATCCTGTAGCCTCTTCCTAACCAGGAAGGAGCAAGTCTTTAAAACCTGACAGCAAATTACAAGATGTCATGCTTAGGATTAATATGAAAAAGTTTATGAAACTAGTGAGTGTTAGGAAATTTGAATAGACATAACATATACAGGAAAAGAAAGATTAAATATTATAAAAATAACTGTACCCCCAAGCAGGCTGCCCATTCAAGCTGCTTGCTGCTGTGAGGAAGGCACCCATCTGCTCCTGCAACATCCCCATGGCCAAAGCTGTTGCTGATGCTATTAGAATAAGCCTTGGACTACAAGGAATGGATAAAATTATTCAAGATGCAAAAGGTGATTGTGACCATTATAAATGATAGTGCCACAATTCTGAAACAAACGCAAGCATCACATCTAGCAGACAGTATGCTGGTGAGCTGCAGAAGGTGTGATATACAGAAGCAGGAGATGGGGGCTAAGGATGTAGCTCAGTGGAACAACCTACCTAGCACACATACAGCCCTGTGTTCAATCCCTAGTGCCAAAAAGAAGCAGCAGCAGCAGCAGCAGCAGCAGCAGCAGGAGATAGCACCATATGAGTGGTCATTACTTCTGGCTCTCTCTTAAGATTCCCTACTTAGCTGCTTCTGAAAGGGAGAAAGGCATTTTTCTGGAGCTGGGTATATAGCTCAGCAGTAGAGCACATGGTTAGCATGCCTAAGGCCCTCGGTTCAATCTCTAGCATTAAAAAAGAAAGAAAGAAAACAAAAAGGAAGGAAGGGATTCATCTAAGCATTATTTCCAAGTCATCCCAGGAGGCTTTGGAAAAGAGTATCGAAATCTTGGCTAACACAACTTGACCTGTGGAACTGAGTGAAGTAGTGCAACTTCATAAAACTCAAAGGCTGGCATTCAGAACTCAAGTCAAGTTCCTCTAATGAGTATAAATGCAGCGATGAAAGTGACTAACCAGCTATTGCTACTAGTATGGATATGAGAAGTACTAAAAAAAATCAATAAAGTTGGTGGGACAATTAATGACTTGAGTTGGTGAAATGGGTGGTTGTCACACAAAACATGGCAACTTCTGCCGTAACAGGAGTTGAAAAGGCTCAGATTGGGCATATTCCATTTTATCAGCTCTCAAAATAGATGTGAATAATCAACTAACAGTTTCCCACTGCTTCTGGATGGCTCAAGAGCTGTGAGAGAAGAGAGCCTAAAATTGGTGTGGCAAGTTTAAAAGATGGAAACTAATGTCCTTCTCATACAGAAGGACTCTAAGAGATGCTCTTAGTGATCTTACATTACACTTGCTGAACAAAGAGAGATCATGGTAATTTAAGGATACTGAGAAAGAAGACATGGAATTCACTTGTGAAATAACTGGAACCAAGCCTGTCACTTATATTGACCAATTCATGCTGGCATGCTGTGTTCTGCTGCACTGGCTGAAGAGGTCAATTTAAATGGTTCTGGTAGACTGATCCAGATTACAAGCTGTGCCAGCCCTGGAAAAAATCATAATTGTTCATGTTCTAACACATTTGTATTGAAGAACTGAGCCCTCCATTCATGGTGCCCTATGTGTTATGTGCCATTTGGTGAAGAGACACCTTATTGTAGGAGGTAATACCCCAGAAAAAAAGGTGACCCTTTGCTTAACTGAATATCTGTGGGCACTGAGTGGTTTGGGATCCTACTGTGTTCCTATCTTTTAGATGCTATGCAGGTCATTCCATCTACACTAGATGAAATTGCTGGCCTGCCTCCCATTACCACGGTAACAGAACTAAAAAATCAGCACACCCAACCGGGAGGAAACTACTGCATTAATATCTAAAAGGTAGTATTTCCAACATTTAGAGAAACTGGTTGTCTGGCTTTTGTTTATGTCAGTCAGGGGAGCAAGCACTCCAACACTGAGCTATACCCCCAGCCCTCAGTGCTTTGGCCCTAGCAAATGAAACTGGAACATTCTGAAAACTGATGGTGTAGTAACCACTTGATAATCTGGATAATACTTGCTGACCAGCACTATTATGCAATCTAATGGTGTGATTGAAGCAGAATAAGATTCCTTGTTTGGAAGGTTGTTTCCTCTACAAATTCCTGAGTGTAGTTTTTTTTTTTTTTTTTTGGGGGGGGGCGTGGGAGTACTGGGGATTGAACTCATGGGCACTCGACCACTGAGCAACATCGCCAGCCCTATTTTATGTTTTATTTAGAGACAAAATCGCTAAGCTAGTTGCTTAGCGCCTTGTTTTTTTTGCTGAGGCTGGCTTTGAACTCACTATCCCCCTATTTCAGCCTCCAGAGCCACTGGGATTACAGGTATGGGTCGCCACGCCCAGCCCTTAAAGTGTAGTTTTTTAGGTACCATTTGCTTGAAATTTTATTTCCATGATTATTTCAATGTATTAATAAAAGTATTTTAAAGATAATGTTTAAATTTAATTTATATCATTTATTTGATAATTCTATCAATATTTCAATAGACATTCTTGGAGTGTGATAAAATCATTTAAATTTTCAAAATCCATTTCGAAGAATAAATATGAAAGAACACAAGAGAAATTCTAGAATCCAAGAATAGTGTGGGACCCATATCAGACCTGAAAATATTATAAAATTAAAATTGATTTTCAAAATACTGATAATCAGTGATCTTGAAGAGAGATTTGTATACCCATGTTCATAATAGTGTTATTCACAAATAAATAAAAAGTTGAAGCAACCCAAGTCCCTGATGATGGATAAATAAATAGGTAAAATGTGGTACTACAAATATACAATGGAATATTATTCAGTCTTTAAAAAGAAAGAAATTCTGACATACTCTCCAATATGGATGAACCTTGAAGACATTATAAAAAGAGAAATAAGTCCATCACAAAAAGGAAAATACTTTATGATTTCATTTATATGAAGTACCTAAAGTCCTCAAATTCATAGACAAAATGTAGAATGGTAGCAGGGCTCTGTGGCATACATCTGTAATCCACAACTCAGGAGGCTGAGACAGGAGGATCCAAGTTCAAAGCCAGCCTCAGCAACTTAGTGAGGCCCTAAGCAACTTAGCAAGACATCTCAAAATAAAATATAAGAAGGACTGGGGATGTAGCTCAGTGTTAAGTGCTCGCAGTTCAATCCCTGATACTAAAAAAAGAGGGGAAAAAGGGCATATAATGGTGTTTGCCAGGTGTTGAAGTAGGAAGAATGGAATTGTTGTTCATTGGAAATAGAGTTTTTCAGAAGATAAAAAGAGTTGAGATTGGTTGCCTGATAATGTGAATGAGCTTTATACTACTGATTATACACTTAAAAATGGTTAAAATGGCAAATTTTACGTGTATTTTATAATTAAAAAAAAATAGATACCAATTGATGCAAGAAGATAGCATTGGAAAGAAGATACAACAGAAATAGTCTCTACAGTTAATAAATATTAATGTAAAGGTAATAAAGGCAATAAGTGGCACATAAAGGTAATAAGTGGCACTGGGACAATTCATTGGAAATTGAATAGGAATAAAAAAGCAATTTTGGTCATTACCTCATACCATACACCAAATAAATTTTGGATGGCTCAGTAATCGAACAGGAAGAAGAAACATCTAAAATGGAAACTGAGTTTTTCACACAAGGATACTTCTCTAACTTCAAAGTAACAAAATAAACCCAAATGGAAAAGCAAGATGATTCAAAATAGGTTCTTAGGAAGAGGATTCCAGTAAGTGGCATCAGGAATCTGTCTCCCCACTTAGAGGACAATTGTACAGGCAGAATCCAGAGTCTGAAGGCTTGCAATGTCCAAGGGCAGGCTTAGATGGTAAATTGCAGTTAATCTGGGTCAATTTCAGCTCTTGGTAGGGTAGCAGTTACCCAGCCCCACACCCCAATCCCCTGGCAGGCATCTGTGTAAATGTTCCTAGAAAACCTACACAGAATTTGCACAAACTATTGTGGTCAAAAGGATCCTGTGCTTCAAATATCTGTACTCTGATCAGTGCTTCTGAATACAGTGGTGCAGACAAAGAAGCAGGTAGCATTTAGCCCACTGTTACAAGCTCCTCCCTGTCCAGCCAAACTCCCAAAGAATTTAAAGGGCTAGTGCCCTCCCCCCCACCATTTTCACCTTGTGGGATTTAGACATTAAAGACTAGCACATTGAAAAGCAACTGCATATATAGGGAAAATTGGAAAGTGGCCACATATGCCCAGGGAAAGGCACAGGGTCAGATGTAAATGGATTAAAATTTTCAAATAAAAGACATAGATTAGCCAATAAAAACACATGATCTAACTATATGCTACGCGCAAATGTCTCACTTTGGATCCAAAAGTACCAATAGATTGAAAATAAAAAGATGGAATAAGAAATTCCATACAAAGAGTAACTAAAAGAATATGACCCTGCTGCCTAGAACTTGACTGAGTTGATATCACTGAAGTTCTTTTGAATGAGTGTAATATCCATACTGACTTGAATCAGAGAATAAATGATGTGCATTTTTTTCTCTTATATTAGAAAAAAAGAAAGCAAGAATAAAAAGTGGGGAGTAGAGGGAATGATAAAGAAATATGAATGAAAATTTACCTGAATTGACAATAGGATTAGTAAAACTGAAAAATTGTTTGCAGCAGTGTATTTGGTGTAATCTTATTCAAAAATAATCTAGTGCTGGGTGCAGTGGCACATCTCTATAATCCTAGCTACCCGAAAGGCTAAGGCAGGAGGATTAAGGCAAGTTCAAGGCTAGCCTGGGCAACTTCACAATAGCCTGTCTCAAAATAAAATTTAAAAGAAGTAGGGATATAGCTCAGTAGTAGAATACGTGCCTGGCACATGTGAGGCTCTGGGTTCAATGCCTGGTACCAATTAATTAATTAATTTTAAAGAACCTGGCAACTTATATATATACTAAGCCATTTAATAACATCCATACCCCTTGATCCCAAAACACAACTTAGCTCAAGATCTTGATTCCTAAAAACAATTCTCCAACAAAAGGAATCATGTCTCCTTGAACAAACAGTGGGTTCCAAGGCTGAAACAGGAAAGAAAACAAGTTATGCCAGAAAACAAGGAAGACCCCCTCCCCTCAGAAGAGGATGGAGGACTTACTGAAAGAGCACAAGGGCCAACCTTAAAGAGTTCCTAACTTGAGCAACAAAATTTTAAAAAGATAATATTTTATTAAGCATAGTACTGTATTAAAATAATACTAGATTAAAGTCCAGTGATTAAAATAAATAGCATTGGGACTCTAGTGTATAAACAAATAAATTGGGGAGAAGGGAACACTTTACAGAAGAATTCTAACTTATAATGTAAAGATTGAGAGAAACAGAAAATAATCATCAGAACACCACAGTAATAATTGCTACTGGAGGCTAACATTGGTGGACAAAAGTTTAAGAAAGCCAGATATCTTCCAAATAAGTATTATTAGCAAAGAAATAAAAGTTACAACTTCATAGTGGAAAAACCAAGCAGACATCACCTTAAGCAACAATTCAAGAGGTGCTAATAAGGTAAAGATAAATGTGGGTTACTTTGGTGATTATTCTACTCATGCATTTGCCCCTCACCTCCTAGAAATTCCCTGAATCTTGAGAGAAATTTTTTTGGATTATTATTTTCAGGATAGTGCAGACCCTGCCTTGCCTGGTTTTCACTGGCATTTCTGCAGACCACACATCTCAAAAGGCTGAGCTAACTTTCCCAGACTCCCATCTCCTGGTGTGTTATCTCACTCCCATAGCCCTGATGGCTAGGGCCCTTTTTAACTCCTGACTTTGTAATATGGCTCTTAAACCCATAAGACTAAGAGCTGGCTTGGCTCTTATTTTCTTGTGACATGTCCCTTCGTCCTAAGAAATACCGTTTTTCATGGAGATACCTGACTGGGTCACCATGAACATGATTTGTCTGATCCACGAGATATTTTTAGAAACTATAGGTTTGATAACAATATTTAAAATCAAGGAATCTTACATAAAATCCAGCTACCTAGCTTCTATTTTAAAAAGAAGAAACAGAAGTCATGGGAACCCTGGGTCTACATAGCTGCCCTCTGGAGGGAATTGGAGCTTTCCAGTTCTTCCAGGACAGAGAAGCCAGTGGCCACCTCTGTTTATTATTGGGCTCTTTCCCTGTCTACTTCTCTCATTTCTGTCAACTTCTAGGCTTTCCTGTAGACTTTCTAGTCTTTAGCCTTATCTCAGGACTCCACTGAAACATGACCAGGTGGACAGTCTAGGCCTGAGGTGACAGGTGTCTGTCCCTGATCTACTTGTTGTCAAAGGAGCAGGCTCACGAGGGATGCTACTGTGAAGCCCTCAATACATCCAAGTTCCAGTTCCCACAATCCCTAATGTTAGAAACTGAGAAAAGATAGGAAAATGTGTCCTGAGGAAGGGACAGCAGATCTGGATGTTTTCTGCTCTGTCCTGAGCTCTTCTTCTCTAAGCAGTTAGACATCTCATTTCCTCTTCTTTGTTCTCCAGCATTTTGTGACAGTGAGGTAAAAAATATGACAATAGGGCTGGGGCTGTAGCTCAGTGGTAGAGCACTTGCCTAGCATGTGTGAGACACTGGGTTCCATCCTCAGCACCGCACAAAAATAAATAAATAAAATAAAGGCATTCTGTCCATATACAACCACAAAAAAAATTTTTTAAAAATAAGACAATAGGATCCAGTAGACTTTTTATGGAGAAAATGGACATGTGGGAGGACTGGGACCGAGGTGAGAGGACTGTGTGTCTCAGGACAGATGGCTGTCAGGGAACAGAAGCTTGTGGACGTCCTGTCTGGTGGTGTGAATGTGCATCTTACCTGCTCTGGTAGTAAATACAGGTCAGATTGCTGGCTGTGGAGCACAGGTTCCAACTAAGAAAGTCTTCTAGATTCTGCACAGTGACAGCAGAACCCAGCCAGGTAGGTGGGTGGCCACCCGACACAGGGAACTGGTCTGACAAGTAGTGCACCCTAAATGAGTAAACAGGGGCTAGGTCAGTCTGGGTCTCCAGCCCAACTTGACAGGTCAGACAGGGAAAATTCAGTGGGACAGACTCAGGGAGAGCGAGGCCCTCAGGCATCAGAGTGACCCCCAGAAGTCACTATGTGGAAGGGAGCCCCCAAGTGAACCAGGGCTCTGCTACTGCAGAGCAAAGGGCAGTGCACTTGCTGTCGGTCACAGGCAGTTACATTCTGGGTGGAGAGGCGAGATGGAGTGGAAAAAAGGGAAGATGAGGGCTGGGGATTTAGCTCAGTTGGTAGAGTGCTTGCCTTGCACGCACAAGGCCCTGGGTCCAATTCCCATCACCACCAAAGAAAAAAAAAGGGGTGGGGGAAGATGATAAAGTCACCCCCATGTGAACATCAAAAGTGGATATGACTCAGGAGGCTGAGACAGGAGGATCATGAGTTCAAAGCCAACCTCAGCAATAGTGAGGCACTAAGCAACTCAGTGAGACCTGTCTCTACATAAAATACAAAATAGGGCTGGGGATGTGGCTCAGTGGTTGAGTGCCCCTGAGTTCAATCCCTGGCACCACCAACAACAAAAAAAGTGAATATGACATGTTAGGATTTAAGCAAAGGGAAAGTAAAGATGAAATCTTACAAATTTGATTTATACAGTAGTCTTCTGCTCATGTTTGGGGGATACATTCGAATACCTCCAGTGGATGCCTGAAACTATGGACAGTAGCAAACTCTATACTATGCTTTTTCATCTACATAACAGCTATGATAAAATTTCATTTATAAACTAAGCACAGTAAGAAATTAACAATAACTAATAAGATAATAAAATATAAACAAAGTATTATAAGTTATTTTAAACTTATTAATTTTTTATTTCTGCTTTTCCTATAGACTCTGTTTGACCATAGGCAACTGAAAGTATGGAAAACAAAACTGCAGAAAAGGAAAGACTAATTTACCCAACTTTCCAGAAGTACACTGTGGAGGGGCTGGGGTATAGCTCAGTGGTGGAGTGCCTACCTAGCATGTGCGAGGTGCTGGGTTCAATCCTAAGCACCATATAAAAATAAATAAATAAAATGAAGGCCCGTGAACAACTACAACTAAAATGTATTTAAAAAAATAAGAAGCAGTCCACTGTGGAGAGCAGGCTGAGTTACTGCATTTTGTAAAGCAAAATACTACTTTATAAAATGCTTTTTTTTAAAAAAATGTTTTTTAGTTGTAGATGGACACAATACCTTTATTTTATTTATTATTTTTACATGGTGCTGAGGATACAACCCAGCTCCTCACATATGCCAGGCAAGTGCTCATCACTGAGCTACAACTTCAATGCTTTTTTGAATGCAAGTACCAAGGTAGAATGACTATACCTTCTTTGTATAAGTAAACAATATGCCCAGAACAACCATAAAGCACAAATGGATGAATAATTTGTTCATGCCAACTTATAAAACTAAATCAGGAGCATCCCAAATCATATCAGAGACACGAGACACGGGAGCCTAAGACCCATAAAAGAAGGAGTCCCCCAAGAAAGGACAACATAGCACTCTGACCCCACCACCTAAGCAGCTCAGTGCAGCTTCTCCTGCACAATCTATTCCAAGAGGAAACCTCAAGTTGACACTCCAAGTTAATATTCTGAAGCCACTCACTGTCTGGACTCTTTGCCTTGATAATTCTGTGAAATTGGTTCTTTAAAACCCTTATTTGACCACCTACTGTGACTATGACTCTGCATCATATCTGCTCTCTGCCTGTGCTCTGGGCACAGGAGCCTGTAATTCTTTAGCCATCTTTAACTCTTTTTTAGTCTATATATATATATATACATACACACACACACATATATATATATACATATATATATCAGAAATTCACATATGCTTCTAATATATATGATATATTTGTGAAGCACATGTGACTTGAATATTATAAATATTAGAAATCAAGATTGGAATGGAATAAAAGAATTTGTGATTTCCTAGCTTATGGCTATCGAGTGTTACAGTGGTGTAGTTTGGGAATTTATTGTTATTCAATGAATTCTGACACTACGGAAAGACACAAACGTGTTTTTCCATGTCAATAACGTAGCCCACTAATGACATAAACCTATTTTGTAAAAGTTGAGGCTATCTATTCTGTGTTTTCCTTTCTCTGGACTTCTTCTCTTCACTGTGCTTAGTTCTTGGTGGGAATAAAAGCATGACTTCCTTCTGGCAAAAGACCTACACTGATTCTTTTTTCAAAGTACCCAATCAGTGTGTATCCAAAAAAGCGCAGAACACCCTGAGGATGGGCTCAACCACCTCCATCAGCATCACTGCCAGGTTCTTCTCTGAGTCAGTCAGCTAGGATGCAGCCCAGGAATCTACATTCCCAATGAGTTCTTCCAAATAATGAGTGCATACTCCAAAGCAGGAGAATCCCTGTTTTTGAAATTCTAGTGGAACCACAACTAGAATTTCAAAATTTCAAAAGAAACCTCAGTTCCAAGGAGCTTCCTTAGTGAGCCACAAGACATAGGTGTCCAGATAGATACCCTGGTTTCTGACCTTGTGCTGGGAACATATCAAAAGTGTCTTGAATTCACTTTGCATTGTGATGTCCTCATTACCTTGTCTCCTTCAGCCTCTGATTTTATCATTCTCTCCAACAAGCTCAAACATCTGTCTGATTTTATTCTTGGTGAGTCCTTGATGTTAACAATTGCTTATCATTCTAGAATGATCTCACCTCTGCAATGGTCTCTGTGTGGGTCGTGTTTAGCATCCAACCCCTGGTGCTAAATTCCAGCCATGTGGTCTGCTCCAGATCATCTGTGGAAGGCGTAAACTTCATTAGGGAAAGGAAGGCATGAACAAAACTACCTTTCTTGTGAAAAATAATCACTTGATCTTTCTTCCTCCTTCATTAGTCTTATGAAGTCTCTCCACTACATTTCACAAACAGCAGGGAAGATGAAAGTGAAGGAGAGCTTAGCGATCTCATTTGGAGATCACAGTTTGCCTCTAGCATAGCAAGAGCCTTCCAGCTTTTCCCTGACCGCAGGTTCTGATTGCCACATCCACAAACCCACTGGTGCCAGAGCTCCAAGAAAGGAGGGCAGGGTAACAAGGAGAGGCATGGAAAACTAGAATAAGTGGAAATTAGTCCAGACTAATTATCAACTGTGACCACCCCGAAATGTCATTTATTGTCAAATGTTCTGCAAAGAACAAATATAACTCCTATGATAAGAATAAGTTATTTTTAGAAAGAACAACGTCATTAATTCAAATCAGGCCATCCCAGGTTGTATAGCTATTTTCTCAATAAAAATTAAATACCTGAGAAAATATCATCAAAATAACTCAAAATGGTTATGTTTTCTTATCTTTTTTTTAATTTAATTCTTTAAATTTTTTAGTTATATAGGTGAACATAATACCTTTATTTTATTTTATTTTTTTAATGTGGTATTGAGGATCGAACCCAGTGCCTCATGCATGGTAGGCAAGTGCTCTACCTCTGAGCCAAAACCCCAGCCCTCTTTTTTCTTTTAAAGACTCTTTTTTTTTTTTTTAGTTGTAGATGGGCACAGTAAATAAAATTTAAAAATGTTATTTATTTATGTGGTGCTGAGGATTGAACCCAGTGCCTTACGCATGTGAGACAAGCGATCTACCACTGAGCCACAACCCCAGCCCTGGGTTATGTTTTCTTAAGTATTATTATTCACAAAGACCTCCTACCAGTTTAAAAACATATGACAATCCAATGTGTCCTTCTTTCCTTCCACTTCCCACCACTGCTCCCAGACTAAGGATTTCAGCACTGCCCAGCTATCTGGATCCAGGAACTGATCTAGCCAGTCTAAACCTTTCCCTTACCTTCCTTACAGTGCCAGCCCCTGTGTTACCTGGGCAGGTGACCTACAGGATGAGTCACTCTCTATTTACGTCCCTGGCTGGTTCAGGTACAAAGAATCTGAAATGCTATAGTCTCAAAAAGCCTTCAAATACTTTTAATTAATTTGCTCACAGCAAAAGGCAAAGGTGTTCTCTCCATCTTTCTCTTAATCGTGCCAGCTAGCAGGCCCCGCTGAAATAACAGTTTAATAATAACTAACTGTGCTTACAGCCTTTCTACTCCAAGTGTGGTCTGTGAACCCCTTGGGAGCTTGTTGGAAAGACAGAATTGCAGGCCTACCCCAGGCCTTCAGAATCAGAATCCACATGGTAAAAAGACTCTTAAGATGGTTTATATGCATATAAAAATGTGAGACCTAATGGCCTAGGATTTTTACCAACCTTCAGAGTTCTCAGAGGTCACAAGTGTACCAGGTACAACTGTACCAGGGATCCAACTGTTGTCTTTCTGGCTTCACTCGTGCAATTCAGTATTCTCTCTACCTGTAAATGTCTTCCGTTATGTCTTATCAACCTAGCCAACACCTACTCATCCTTCCATGCCCAGCCCAAAGATCATATCCCCATCAAAACATTGCTGGTACCCTGCATCAAAATTAATTATTCTCTCTTCTCTCTCTTAAATTTTACATCTATATCCCAATAATTTAGAGTCAAAGAATAAACATTTTGCCACCTGAAGATTTTCACACTTTAATCTTCCATCCTTTAAAAACCATTATATTTTATATATTTTAAATTGACACATAAAATTTTATATATTATGGAGTATGATTTTTTTTATGTATTATGGAGTATGATGTCTTGATTGATACATGTTATTATACATTATTTAATGTTCAAATCAAAGTAAGGTCATTTATTTATTTTTATATTTTGAGATGGGATTTGCTATGTTGTCCAGGCTGGTATTAAACTCCTGAGCTCAAGTAATCCTCCTGCCTCAGTTTCCCAAGTGCTGGGACTACAGGTGTGCACCACTGCACCCAGTTTCAGCGTGAGCATATCCTAGTTTACAGTAATCATTCAAAACACTTCCGTTGGCCTGGAAACAATCCCTAAGCCTTTTCATTGGGGAAACCATTTCTGCCCCTGCCCTTGAATACACTCCCCTCTCCCAAAGCACAACAAATTCCCTGCAGATGAAAAGCTGGCTGACAGAGCCGATATTTTTAGGGAAGACGATGGGTGGCATAACAAGAAAAATTATCATTACATTTATTCATTTATGTTAAGCCTTTCTTCATAGCTTCAATATTTTCTTGCAGATATATAGTTGATTTTATTGAATCAGTTGTGAATAAAAGACAAGAAAACAGCAAAGAGAAGCAAGTAAAATAGAAGATAAGTAGTGATCCAAGAGTCACAATAATTAATAGCTGCATTCTTAAACACATCAGAAAGCATGCAAGTAATTAAGGGCACTTAACAGGGTTGTCATAAACCCCCAGGTTAACAATGAACTCTTGAGAGACTGGAGTCATGTATCAGCTTGCATGAGAGAACACCACCAGCAATGCTCTCATTAATACACAAGGGTGGCAACCACGGCTCTGTGCTGGTCAGCAGTGCACAGTTGTAAGCAGATCGTGGGCCACATGAATCATTCGAATGGCCCACAGATTGGTCTTCGCCATTGTTCACATACTCTGTACATATAGTTCTGGCACTGGTAATGAAGAAGCTATTTAGGTAAACTTTTGCCTTCTTAAGTGGTCCTTGCCATATTAATCAATAGATTAACTGTGAATATCCTCTGACTCAGGAATTCCATGTCTAAACCACAGAAATACTTGCAAATACACAAAAATGTCAATCACTGGGAGTTTTTTAATAGAAAAAGGAAATAAAAATTTACATGTTCATCAAAAGGAAAATTACTAAATAGATTGTACTACATCTACACTCTGGAAATAATATACAAAGCTTAAAAATTAGGTACATGTATATATGTACTGATGTAAGAAAATAGCAATAATACAGAATTTAAAAAGTTAGGTAGCAGGATATTTTATTGTAGTAGTTAAGTATGAACCTACTAAAAATTACATGTAGAAATACACAGAGAGATACAAACATATGCATATAATTGTATATGCATAGTAAAAATTTAGAAGGCTACTCACTAAACTGTTCAATGTGATATTTAAGGAAAGAGAGCAAAAGAATTAGAAATCATTTTCCATTTTACAAAAGGTACACTTTTATATTAAGTTTCGTAAATTTTTATTGTGACAAAATGTCAGATTTACACTACGTTGCAAAAATAGTATAATTTTTTTATATCCCCCACCCCAGCCAGACTCCCCAGATATTAAAATTTCTCCCCCACCCCCTTTCTCTTGAATCTCTCTCTCCTTGGGTGTGTTGGGAGGGTATGTGTGTAAATTTTAAAAACTGAGAGTGAGTTGCAGATGTGACTCCCCTTTACCTCTGGGTACTTCAGCATGCATTCTCTAAATAAAAAGACATTCTTTTACATAACCATGACATGTTTACCAAAATTAGGATATGCATGAAATTAACATTGATAAAATACTATTAGCTAAAAACCATATTTAACCCAGACAAGATGCAGCATACCTATAATCCCAGCTACTTGAAAGGCTGAGGTAGGAGGACCCCAAGTTCAAAGCCAGCCTCAACTACTTAGCAAGACCCTATCTCAAAAATTAATTAATTAATTAGAAGGGCTGGGGGTGTAGCTCAGTGGTAGAGTAGCCCTGGGAGTTCAATCCCCAGCACCACAAGACAAATTAAATTGTACCAACTGCCCCAATAATGACTTTTTTAAGAAAAGAAAATCCCAGGGGTTGGGGTTATGGCTCAGCGTAGAGCACTTGCCTAAGACACGCGAGGCCCTATGTTCGATCCTCAGCACCACATAAAAATAAATAAAATTTAAAAAGTGTTGTGTCCAACTATAACTAAAAATAAAAGTATAAAAAAAATAAAGAAAATCTCAGATAATGAACTGGATTCAATTGTCATATCTCTTCAGTCTCCTTATGTTAGAAAAAATTTCTCAGTTTTTCATTATTTTGGGGGACCTTGGCATTTCTGATCAAAACAGCTGAGTTATTCTAAAGATTGGGTTTGTCAGTCATATTATCAGTTTGGGCAGCAATATCTGTGAAGTGATGATACATTCTTACTGCTTCTGAACAGGAGATGCATCTCATTTTGTATATATATGTAAAGTGCTTGGAACTGTGCATGGCATACAGTAAGTGTAATATTTGCTCTCATTACTAATATTATTTCCCTACCATTAACAATGAAGTAGAAAGGAGCTAGGCACAATGGTTAATGCCCGTAATCCCAGCAGCTTGGGAGGCTGAGACAGTTGGACCACAAGTTCAAGGCCAGCCTCAGAAACTTAGTGAGGCCCTAAGCAACTCAGTGAGACCCTGTCTCAAAATAAAAAATTTTTAAAAAGGCTGGAGCTATAGCTCAGTGTAAATTGCCCCTGGGTTGAATTCTAGTGAAAATGAGGTAGAAAAAGTATGATATTAGAAATATTCAAAATGTTAATAGTGTCTACTTTGTTCCTGATGATACCATTATAAGTAATTTTAATATTCTTCATGCTTCTTTGTGTTTTCTAATTTTTCTGTAATCATCATGCATTACTTAACTAAAATTGTTTTAAAGACTAATAAATAAGGGCTATGAATCAACTGAAAAAGTGGATTTTTTCTTTTCCAGGACATAGATGCAAAAATCAAATTTTCAGTGTCTCCAGACCCAGATTCAATGGCAATGACTTGGTGATTAATAGATAATAATTACTTTATATATTTAGTTACTGCCTTGATTAAATATAAATTTCAGAGGCCTATTTGGGACTATAACATTTATTGTCACTTTCCAATTTCACTCAAAAAACTGAAATTTTATGTTTTTTAAACAGTATTTACTTTTTAAAATATCTATTTTATTTACTTATATATGGTGCTGAGAATTGAGCTCAGTACCTCACACATGCTGGGAGGCAAGATCTCTGCCGCTTAGCCACAACCTCAGCCCAAATTTTATGTTTTTCCTGTAATTAGGCTGTGTACCACCAGGTGGCAGTAGTGCCTCAATCACAGCTGGTTTATCTGCCTAATAAGAATTTTACTGCAAGAGGGTGTTCTAGGGGCAGGGAGTGTGGTTGGAGAAAAGTTGAAATTATTTCTTTTTAAAAAACACGGAGGTTCTGGAGGCATTGATCAGTGGTAGAGCACTTCCCTAGAATGTGTGAGGTACTGGATTTGATCCCCAGCATTGGAGGGTTGGGGAGTGGTTACACATGTTTTATTCTTCACAATACATTATTTTTATTAAAATGTTTGAATTTAATTGAATATGGTAGATATGTCTTCTGTTTTTTAAAAAGAAAACAGAAAAAAATATATAAAGGTCACAAAAAGAAATAACTTCATAAAGTCTTAGTGATGCCAGTTGGGCCATTAAAGCTTCTTAAAGGCACAGCATTTCTTTGTCTTTCTAGTATTCTACAGCTAAGAGGTTCTGGGCTTCTTCTCATGGCTCTCTTGATTTGCCATTTTCATATGATTACAGAAAGGAAGAAATGCTATGCTTATTAGTCTCCTCCTACTTGCAGGATTTTTAAAAATCCAAGTTTTAAAGCCCCAGAGCTTAGCTATTTAGCCAAAGCCCCCATGTTACAACTGACAAAATTGGCATATCAAGAGCTAGATGTTTTGTCCAAAATCCCTTGAAGAAGCAGAACTAGACCCAAGTTATGTAGGACTCTTGACAAACATGCTCAAACAGGCACACATGTCAACTTGTGAAATTCGTGGTCACTTCATCAGACCAGGCTCACAAAGCCAGCTCTTTACAAGTGGTTCCTCTTAGTCACAAGGCTTGCAGTTCAGACAGGTTAAAGAACAAAGCCTACCGAGTAGCTGTGAGACCAGTCAATTAGGATTTTTCCAAAGGAGAATGTTTACAGGGATATATGTTATATTTTCAACTAAAAAACAATGTGCTTGCTGAATGTATAACCAATGCAAATATTTAAATAATCAACAATGTCAAAATAAAAGTAAGCAGGTCAGCTTTGTAGGCTTCACAACTGCACAGCTCACTTTCTCCGTCCCAAGACTTGGATTTTCCATTTAGTGAGCTGCTGGGATGAACTTCTGAGGCAGCTTTCCTCCTGTTCTTTCTTTTCTTTGCTCTCTCTGCCACTGGGGATTGGAGCTCGGGTCTTCACTCTTGCTACACTAGTACTCTATCAGCCCTCCTCCAGTTTTTAAGTTCCTTTTGAAAATAAGCAACCCTGTATTCTGCAAACCACAGCTATCTTACATCATCATTCCATGGTTACTACAAATTTCTTCTAGATACAAAAAAAGAAGAGAGAGAGAGAGAGAGAGAATGGAAAACATGAGTGTGAAAGTTTGTTTCTCCAGGATGACCTTAATTTTGGGAAAAGAATTCTCCAGCAACTTCCTTCCTGTCACCCCCAACTCTTCATGATCAGCAATTCAATCCCAGTAATGAGTGTTTTGCTTCTATTGGAATATGCAGTCCAACTGGTTCCTAGCAAAGGACAGCTTGAACTTCTTAAGGAATCATTACCTTTGCTTTCTTCAAGTTGATAGTGATATACTCAGATTTTGGGGGTGGGTATCTTCGTGGGTTTTACATTTAAAATAGTTTATATATACACAACTAAAGAAAATAAAAAGAATCCGGGTGCAGTGAGCATGCTGCAGTTCCTATGACTTAGGAGGCCAGGAGGCCAAGGCAGGAGGAAAGCAAGTCTAAGGCCAGCCTTAGCAACTTAACAAGCCCTGAACAACTTTGCAAGACTCTCTCAAAGGGCTGGGGATGTCGCTCAGTGGTAAAGCCCCCTGAGTGTGATCCCCAGTACCAAAATACAGAAATAAATAGAAAGAAAAAGAAAATTTCATTAAATCTCATAACTTTATTTTTTGTAGGGGAGGTACCAGGGATTGAACTCAGGGCACTTGACCACTGAGCCACATCCCCTATTTTGCATTTTATTTAGAGATAGGGTGTCACTTAGTTGCTTAGAACCTCGCTTTTGCTGAGGCTGGCTTTGAACTCATTATCCTCTTGCCTCAGCCTCCCAAGCCACTGGGATTAAAGGCATGTGCCACCACAACTTTCTAAAGCTAAAAATAACAAAGGGGTATGAGGGTATAAATCAGTGGTAAAGCATGTGCTTAGTATGTATAAGGCCCTGGGGTTGATCCCCAGCACTGGAAAAAATAATAATAATAATAAAATTAAACAAAAGAGCAGGGAGTGTAGCTCAGTGATAGAACACTTGCCTAGCATGCTCAAAGCCCTGGGTTGGAACCTCAGCGCTACAAAAAAAGAAATGAAAGATTGAAAATCTTTATATAAAATGTTCAAACTTCTATGCATCAAAAAGATATATGTATGAAATATAAGTAGTCATTTGAGGGGAAATACTAAAACTAATAGGACAGATTAAGAATTAAGTGAGTTTATACAAATAAGTCAGATAAAAAACAACTCTAAATTCTCATTAGATAATGGACAAAGATATGAATAGACAGTGAACATGCACCTGAAAAATAAGCATTTGGTAAAATGATCAACTTCACTAGTAACCAAATAACTGAGAATTAAAACTGCAAATATATGATATTTTGCCTATCTACCAATTTTAGCAAAGATGCATTAAAATGAAAATGTCCCAAACTGACATTCTTTCATATACTGCTACTGGTGGAAATAAAAATTAATATAATCTTGGGGCTGGGGCTGTAGCTCAGTGGCAGAGCACTTGCCTAGCATGTGTGAGGCACTGGGTTTGACCCTCAGCACACATAAAAAACAGAACAAATAAAGGTATAGTATCCATCTACAACTATTTAAAAATTTAAAAAATATTAATATAATCTTTTGAAATACTAATTTCTCAGTGTGTTTAAAGAGGCTTTAAAATGACCAGTGTGGTGGCACACCTGGAATCCCAGTGGCGTGGGAGGCTGAAGCAGGAGGATCTCAAGATCAAAGCCAGCCTCAGCAACTTAGCAAGGCCCTAAGCAATTTAGTGAGATCCTGTCTCAAAATTTAAAAGAAAGAAGAAAAAAATTAAAAGAACTGAGGATGTGGCTCCGTAGTTAAGTGCCTCTGGGTTCAATCCCTGATACTAAAAAAAAAAAAAATTGGGGGTGGGAAGAGAGAGACTTTAAAATATTCTATTTTCTGATCCTGTCATTCCAGATTTTAATAATCTATACTAACAAAGTGACCCAAAATATGCACAAATATTTTTACATTAAGATAATCAGTGCAGCATTTTTCATTTAAGTCAAAAATGATCAACTTAACATGTAATAATAGGGGTCTGTTTAGGCAAATTCCATAAATAAAACATTAGTTGCCCATTTAAAATGGTGGTTACAAATAATTTTTAAATAAAAATGCCTACCCTATACTACTAAGTATAAAAACCATAACTATTTTTTTACATTCATGGGAAAAAAGACTAGAAGGGAGCACAATTTTCAAAGGTTAGTAGTGGTCATGACTGGGAGTGGGATTGCAATTTTATTTCTGCTTCTTTATGCTTTTCTGTACTTTACAAACTTTTTATATCCAGCCTGTATTATTTTTTTCAATGAGAAAAAAGAAGATATAAAAGGAGAAAAGTTAAAGACAAGATAAGGATTAACAAAAGTATTTTGATTTTCCCATCTTCCTGGGGAAAAAAAAAAAAGTTCTTCTGAAGACTCTACAAAGCCACCCTGCAGGTAGTGCTCATTGGCCTGATGTTTACAGAGAGGAGTTGGTTTATTGCAATATTAATGTGGTAAATTGAGAAATGCCCTAGTTCCTGCCACATGACTTTATAGGGTGCTGAGCTCTCTGCAATAACATGCATAATAATCTTTTTAGCAATCCCTGCAATCAACGGGTTGCCAAACTGGAATTGTGACTTTATTTGAGACAGGTACACACACACATATGCACACAAACACAATAGCAGAAATGCAGAACCAACTACCCCCTTGAAGAAAAACAGTATAATTAGTTCTCCTTTAGATGAGAAGATATTCAACAACCTAAACATAAACAGCTTGGTATTTTCTTTTCCTTCAGAAAAATACAGATTACCGATTTTCACCACATGTTAGACATGATACCATCTCTCTGCAATATCCTAATGCTTTGGACCTTGGGACAAACAAAATTGATGACTAGTAGGACATAGAGACCCACTCAACTTTGGAGTTCAATAAGCAGTGAAGGAAGTTCTTAAGCTGCACCGTGAGAACCAGTTCTCTCAAGCAGAACTTAATTACAAGTGTACAATTATCAAAACATTTATGGAGAATGCTAATCTTACACCCACTGCTAGGTTTCTGTTAAGCTGATTTCCTTTAAGTGAATCGTTTCCATCCAGTGTGTGAGTGTGAGTGTGTGTGTGTGTGAGAGAGAGAGAGAGAGAGAGACAAAAAAAAGTTGCGATTACTACTATTTCTGCTCATTATCAATAACAAGGTGCCTCTCCCACCCTGCTTGTAAAGCCAAATATTTTCTCTCTGATGAGAATTCAATACATTTTATGGAACATACAATACTAGTCCAGCTTTTGTTTTAAATACAAGAAAATCACTGCTTCCAAAGTTACACAGCTTGGGGCTGGGGATGTGGCTCAAGTGGTAGCACGCTGGCCTGGCATGCGTGTGGCCTGGGTTCGATCCTCAGCACCACATACAAACAAAGATGTTGTGTCCACCGAAAAACTAAAAAATAAATATCAAAACTCTCTCTCTCTCTCTCTCTCTCTCTCTCTCTCTCTCTCTGTCTAAAAAAAAACAACAACAACAACAACAAAAAAAAAAAAAACAAAGTTACACAGCTAACTAGTCGTGATGATTTTATGGGAACCCAGGTATATTCCATTGTTCCATTGCCTTAGCTGTGTGGTAGGTATCTTTGGATGGTTTCACCCCTACCACAATCAGCTGCATAAAGACACAATATTTAGATGTGACTTTGAGTAAAAAGAAAAATAGATAATTAAGACAACCAAGTAATTCTGTATGTGTGGGGCAGGGGCGAATCACCACTTGTGATATGAAGGCATCTCATTGTTCTGGGGTAATCGTCTTGTGGCTGATTTAGAGATGACTTCTTGCTGGGGGTATAGCTCAGTGGCAGAGTACTTGTCTAGCATGTGTGAAGTCCTGGGTTCAATTTCCAGCACTTCTGGGTAAAAACAAACAAACAAAAACACAAGTGATTCTTGCACCAATGATCACAGTCCATACAAATGAGGAGGTCACACCCTTGCTAGGTCAGGAAAGAAAAGGAGCCATGACCAGGTGAATGAGGATCAAGGAAAATCAAATGATTTGGGGGAAAGGATGGGAGTAGGTGCAAAGAATGGAGCACACAGGTATCAAGCATTGTTTCAGCCCAGTGCATTATTTGGAAATAGGGTTGTGGGTCTTTAGAAGAACCACAGGAGGCAAGTGAATGAGCACTAATGAGCCTTTTCAGCACTTGTAACTGGACACATGCGCGTGCGCATGCACACACATACACACCAAGGCATCTCTGCCTTATAGCAATGCTGATAGGCAAACACACCCTTTGGCCTCTTTCGTTTCAACATGCGTGTTTCCTTTATTGCTCTGATCTGAATGACTTTTACTTGACTCAAAACCCTTAATTCAACACTTCTTTAAGAAAACTTTATCTGAGCTCTCCCATTCCCTCTGCCCTCACCCAGACTGGATTATATATTCCTCTGGCTCTCAAAACAACATAGATATGTCCTACAAAGGAGTTTTTCAGACTGCATGGCAATTGTCCATTCATTGGTTGGTCCCCACTAAAGGAACCATAAGCTGACAGAGAGGCAGGGACCTTGTCTTTCCACTTTATGTCCCAGATTGGAACACTGGGTCTATTACAGATCATTGAGTAAATGAATCCATTCATTCAACACACGACCGCTGAGCACGTACCCTGTGCTAGGCTCTGAGGACCCAGTGAAGGCAGGAGGAGGAGGAGGTCCTTGTCCTCACCAATCATGTATTCTGTTAAGGGACCTTAATAGTCCAAAAGTTTCTCTGAAGAAATTATAGTTAATATGATGGACAGATGTCAGATCAGTCTGACATAGAATATATAAATAAATTCCTATTCCACAGCATTTTTACTTCAATTCAATAGATATAAGAAGAAACCCTTACTATGATTAGGGTTTTTTTGAATAAGATAAATTTTATAAGGAGTGCTGACAGAAAGATAACACAGATAAATAGGCCTGAGGCTGGTGTTCCATAGCAACACCCCAAAGACTGGCATCATATTCATATAATAGAAGAAAGACAGTCACACTGTCAAACCTCATTTCATTGAATTCTGCTCCCCTACTCCCCCCACGGTGCTGGGGATTGAACCCAGAACCTCCTGCTTGCTAGGCAAGTACTCTACCACTGAGCCATATCCCCAGCCCTGAATTCTACTAATTTTAAATTGGTGAATTACTCACTTAGAAACTTGGCTGACATTGCTGTATATTTTGACATTGATTTAGAGAATCCAGTCTCCAGAGATAATCAATAATAACAATGAACCCTCAAATAGCTCTTCAGAGATTATAAGTTTTCAATAAAAATATTTGGGGGGGGTGCTGAGAATTGAACCCACAGCCTTGCACATAATAAGCATGAGGTTTACTACTGAGCTATACCCCCAGTCCCAAGTCTTTGATATACATTATTTCATTTACTATTAAGACTGTAACTACTGCCACCTCTGAGATCTTGTGAGTTCTAGCTATTCTGAGTAGGATGTATTAAAGAAGGTCAAGTGTGATAAGTCATGTCCTTCTTACAGTTTGGATGCTGAATGTTCCACAAAGGCCCATAGGTTAAAAACTTGGTCTCCAGAGAGGCACTATCGGGAGTGGTGGAACCTATAAAGAGGTAGGGCTTATAAGGAGGTCTTTAGGTCATTAGGACCATGCTCCCAAAGGGGATGTGGGACCCCTAGCTCCTTCCTTGTTTTCTCTTTTGCTTTCTGGCCATGAGGTCAGTAGTTCTGTTCTGCTGAGTCACAGGCCCAAAACAACAGAATCACTTGATCATGAACTAAAACCTCCAAAACTGTGAACCAAAATAAACTTTTTCTCTTTATCTCAGGTATTTTATTGTAGTTAAAGAACAAAGACTAACACAGCCCTACCCAAACTGAGTGACCTGGTTATCACTCAGGTAGGAGTATTCATTTCAAGTGACGATTCAGGTATTGACTCCATCCTTACATCATTTGCAAGCATCCCAAGAGTTCCAGTTTGAAATATTATGTTTTTTTTTTTAATGCAGATTCCTTACCTTTAAGAATACAGGAATCTTGTGGCTGGAGTAGTGGCTCAGTGATAAGCACTTGCCTGGCATGCGTGAGGCACTGGGTTTGATTCTCAGCAACACATATAAATAAATAAAATAAAGGTCCATTGACAACTAAGAAAAAAAAATACAGGAATCTTAATTTACTACTTATTTTCTCTTACCAGACCCAAATCTGAGAAAATACTTGATGTCAAAATGAATATTGAGACAGATCATCCTAAAGGTCTATATTTGAAACTGGTAGCATGATGTCTCTTAAAACTCCTTTACCCACATTGAGAGCATAAAGAACAAACTGTTGAAAGAATTTTCAGAAAAATTTATTTGCATAAAACCACGGCGGTGTTGTCACTCCCCTGTCTCAGGGGAGTAGCCGAGGGTCCTCCTCCCTTTACATGAAGTGAGGAAAGAAGACACAGTGTGGATTTGTACCTGCCTCCCTCTTGGAAAATCCTAAAGCAGAGGAGGGTTGTTATTTACATCCAAAAGATGGAAGGAGTGGAGAGGAGGCGGCCTGTGCGCACAGAGCGATTCAGAGCAAAGAATGCGGGAGTGTGTTTAAGACTCACTGTGACCCTCAGTGGGCCAACCTGGACTCCTTCCCTAGAAACCTCCAAGAAAGGAAGGGACATCAGAAAGCAAGAGTCTACACTGAAAACAAACCTTGGGGAGGAAAAAAAAAACCAAACTAACAGAAAAAGCTAGACAAACTGAAGAAGAAAACATTTCTCCCACTGCATGCAGCAAAATGTCCCCAGGGGAAGCCTCTGGAGATCCCACCAAGAAGAGTCCTGTGGGAGGAATATTAGCTTTAAATACCTGCCGGGCTCAAAGTTAGAAAGTCATCTTCCAAGTCTACTAACAAAATCAGAACTTTCTTGTGGTACCATGCCATGCCACATTGAATCTGTCAGGAAAAAGTGGGTGCTGACATAAATACATTCAGCAAAATATCCTTCCATATTTCAAAACAAGTTGAAAAGTTAATGAAGGCTCCACAGTCAAAAGTATTAATTGCATATGCAGTCCTGGGTAGCCCTGTCTATTTACAAACCACTGAAAACCCTCATAAACCCACACATCAAGGGACATAATGCCTGGTGAACCTTGGGTTGATCAGAAACATTGTACCCACTGCATGAAACTCAAGGTCTTGGAAAAAAAAAAACAATGGTCATTCTTCATTTACATTTTTGTTATTCTGTTCATACAAATTTCTGCATAAATTTAGACTTTTTAAATATACATTATTATTTTGACTCTCAAGTCCTGTTAAATTTTGCATCTGAGGTGAGTGCCTTGCTCTCCAGCCCTACTTTCCTGCTCTGCTTTCTTTCTTTCTTTACCAGCTTTGCCATCAGAGAAACCAGAGACCTTGGTCTGAAAGGTGGAGGATGGAGGTGTGGAGAACAGAGGTGAAGAAGGCTTCCTTCTACCCTTGACAGTCTATGCTGGTAGAGAAGAGTGGGAGGCAAAAATAAAGACGCATTCTCTGATTCCATCCCATTAGATCTGCTTGCTGTATCAATTACATACACATCACACAAATGCCTGAAGTTGGGACTTCATTGTAGATAGAGAAACACCCTGCATGATTGTTAGCTTGAACCTGGACTATCTCCCTGAGGCACGTGTATTGAAGGCTGGGTCCCCAGCTGGTAGTACTATTGGGAGGTGGTGGAAACTATAGGAGGACGGGCAGAATTGGAGCAAGCAGGTCACTAGGGCATGTCTTTGAACCAGTCCCTTACTTGCTCTCTCTTTTTGCTTCCCAGCCACCATGAAGTGAGCAGCTGTGCTCTACCATATGCTCCCTGATGTAATGTCCTACCTCTCCAAAGGCTCCAAAGCAACAAGTCCAAGTGATCAGAGACTGAAACCTCTGCAACGGTGAATCAAAACAAATCTTTACTCCTTTAAGTTGATTTTCTCAGCTATTTTGTCATAGCAACATAAAGCTAACAAAATGATGTAGGGTAGGAATTTGGGATTCAAGGTCAAAGACCAAGGATCTACTCCTGACTCCTCTATCCATACGTTGGAAAAATATTCTGGCAACCTCAGTACTTCATCTATAAATTCAGGGAATATTACTGTATATTCCCAGTATGCTCAAAGGACAAAATTAAATATTTTGAAGGAGACACATGAAAACAGCCAATGGCCATATATATAATAATCCATAGGGATATGTGTAGGATTCTATGGCAATTGACCCAGAGAGAGAGAGCAGCTGCCTCAGCTAGGAATCTTAGGAAGGTGTGGGCTGAGCTAAGCTGGGTAGAAATAGTAAGACAGGTTATGTGAAGCTGCAGGAGAACGCATCAGCTGGAGAGAGCTGAATATGTAAAAGCAGGTACAGAGAAGAATCTGAAATAACCCAGCTCATAGAAGCAGTGAGCAGAATGGTGGTTACCAGGGGTCAGAAGGAAGGGATAATGAGACGTTGGTCAAGGGGCACAAAGCTTCAATTATATAGAATGAATACCTGTGGAGACCTAAGGCACAGCAATGTGACTTTAGATAACAATACTGTATTAGATACTTGGAATTTGCTAGGAAGGTAGATCTTAAGTGGCTCTTACCACACACAAAAAGAAAATAGTAACTATGTGAGATGATAGATATGTTAATTAACTTTAGTTGTATGCATATCAAAACATCAAGTTGTAGCACATGTTGTGTTGCTAGCCTGTAATCCCACCTCACAGGCTGAGGCAAAATTTTGAGGTCAGTTTGGGCAATATAGCATGACCCAATCTCAAAAAACAAAACAAAGTAAAAACCACAAAATCAAAATAGAACCAAAAAACACACATTGTTTTATACCTTAAATATATACAATTTTTATTTATCAATTTGACCTTGATAAAGGTTGGGGAGAGAGGAAGCATGGAGAACAGCCATAGTAACTTCATTGGTCTGATGTACAGATTCAATGAGACACTATAATTAAATGCTCTATAAGCAGCAAAATGCATTAAGGAGTTAACAAGCATCACTCTGTTGCACTGTCTTTACTAACCAAGACTCAGGGCTGTCAAGGACACTGGTGCTGGCTAGTGGTACTGGTAAAACATACAGGCTTATATCTCTTAGGGAAATAAATTTAGAGACCACTTTGATTCTTATCTTTTCAGGAAAAGACGGTACCAGTCAATTTTATGTTGCTGTGACCAAAATACCTGACAAGAACAACTTAGAGGAGGAAAAATTTATTTTGGCATATGGTTTTAGAGGTCTTAGTCCATGGACCAGGACTCCATTGCTCTGGGTCCAAGGTGAGGCAGAACATGGCGGTGGAAGGGTGAGGCGGAGGAAAGCTGCTCTGCCAATGGTGGCCAGGAAGTAGAGAGATAGGGGAAGAAGCCTCAAGAAAGAGGAATCGTTTCAGCGCAAGCCCCCAGTGATTTCCTCCAACCATGACCCACCTGTCTACGGTTAACACCCAGTTAGTCCATTCAGTCTAGGAGGGGCTTATTAGTTGCAGCTCTTAATCTAATCATTTCACCTCTGAATACTCCTTCTTTAACACAGGAAGCTTTGGGGAATACCTCATATCTAAACCATAACAAAGACAAACAAAGCCTCAGGGACCTTAGGGTCCAAGCTGCCACTCGGGTGGAGGGAGTAGGTTAATAAAAAGAGAGGTAATACCCGGCAGGTAAGAAACAGTAATTAACACGAAGCATCTAGGTATGGCTTTCTCTTGTAAACATACTTTAGCCTTTGTAAAACCTAACTATGCTGATGACAACCTTAATCATACAGTGTCACACAGCACCTGTGAAACTGGCTGCCACAATATGTGACTATGACCTGCCCAATGGTGACTGCAACCCAGAGGATATACCCAGAGGTCTGTGATATTTGGCATTGTCCAAGAAGGCTGTTCTCTTACCCACCAATTCAATTGTCTAGACGTGAAAGATGGGCCCAGGAAAACACTTCAGTACACTCTTTAGTAGGCCAACACCATGGAACCCTGCTCCAGGTGGAAACAGTCACATTTTCTCAGTTAATCACAGTGTCTGAGTCTGTTTTCTGTTGTTATAACAGAATGCCTGACATGGTTAGAATGGAGGGTTATCTTGGCTCATGGTTCTAGAGGCTGGAAAGTCCAAAAGCATAGTGCTGGCATCCTCTCTGCTTCTTGTGAGGGCCTTCTGCTGTTTCAACTGATGACAGAAAGCAAAAGGGCAAGTAGGCACATGAAGAAGAGGAAGAATGCTTTATAAAAAACAGCTCTCAAGGTAATAATCCAGTCCTGCAAGAGCAAGAAGTCACATGCTCCTGAAAGACAGCAGTGATTCCTTTATGAAAGTGGAGCCCTCATGACATGAACACCTTTTAAAGGTCCCATGACCTCTGAACACTGTTACATTGAGGATCAACATGCATTTTGATGGGGACAAACCACATTCAAAACATAGCAGAGTAGGCCCACACAACAAAAGGACGTAACAACAAATTCTAGCACTATGTGTAACTATGATGCACCAATAAAAATATGGAAAAAAAGAAAATAAGGTTCCTTACATTGGATGAGGCAGTGATTTCTTGAATATGATACCAAAAGTAAAGACAAGAAAAGAACAGATAAACTGGACTGCATCAAGATTAATCATTTCTGTATATCAAAGGACACAATCAGCAGAGTGCAAAGTCAACCTATTAAATGGGAGAAATTATCTACAAGTCATATACCTGACAAAAGATTGATACCTAGAATATAAAAAGAATTCCTGTAATTCAACAACTACAGAACACAACATGATTAAAAACGAGCAATGGTCTTAAACAGACATTTCTCCAAAGAAGATACATAAATAGCCAAAAAGCCCATGACAAGAGGTTCAACTTTAGTAATCATTAGGAAAATGCAAATCAAAACAATAATGAGATTACCACCTCACACCCACTAAGGTAACTACTATTAGAAATAGTAGTCAGATAATAACAAGTATTGAAAAGGACGTGGAGAAACTGGAACCCTTGTGTACTGTTGGTAGGAATGTAAAATTGATGCAGCTGCGATGGAAAACAGTGAGGTGGTTGTTCAAAAAATTAAATACAGAACTACCATATGATCTAGCAATTCCACTTCTGACTATATATACCCCAAAGACCTGAAAGCAGGGTCTTGATGAGGTATTTATACTAATATTCATAGCAGCATTCTCCACAACATGCAAATGTTCACTGATGGATGAAAGGATAAACAAAATATATTAGTTACATACAATAGAATATTTGTATTTTTATGATTTAGTCATTCTCTTGTTTGTTTTGAGCCAGGGTCTCACTGTATTGCCCAGGCTTGGGCTAGAACTCTGGGTGTGAGCAATTCTCCTGCTTCAGCCTCCCAAGGAATTGGGACTAGCTAAATATTCCACTGTGCCCAGCAGTAAAATATTTTTCAAGCTTAAAAAGGAAAGAAATTCTTCCACATGCAACATAGAAGAACCCTGAAGACATTATGCTAAATGAATGAGCCAGTTACAAAAGACAGATATTGTAGAGTGATTTCACTTATATGAGGTACTTAATATGGTCAAATTCATAGAAATAAAATGTAGAATGGTGATTGTCAAAGACTGGTGGGGGAAGTATGAATAATTTATGTATATATACATATATATGTGTGTGTGTGTATATATATATATATATATATATATAATATATATATTAGTTGTAGTTGGACACAATACCTTTATTTTTATGTGGTGCTGAAGATCAAACCCAGCACCCCACACATGCTAGGCAAGTGCTCTACCACTGAGCCATAACCCTCGCCCCAATAATTGATTTTTAATGAGTGTAGAGTTTCAGTTTTTCAAAAATGAAGAGTTCTGGAGATTGATTGCACAACAATATGAATACACTTAACAGATAATATGAATGAACTGTACACTTTAAAATGATTAAGATGGGAAAATTTTAAATGGTGTATCTTACCACAATTTAAAAACAAGGAAGACAAACTATGTACAAAAAAAAAGTATGTTCTCTAAAAGAATTAAAATAGAGTTTGTAATTTCCAAAGCAAAAGAGGAAAACAAAAGGACATAAAAAATTTTTAACACCTGAAAAATGATAAAAAAATTTTTTAAAGATTCTTATAATCTTTTATTATAAGATTATATAATAAAATTATTATATAATACTAATTATATTAGTATTATATAATACTAATATTATAGTATAATAATATTATATTATTATACTCTAATAGTAAAATAAAAGTAATAGATTAAGTGTACCTATTAAAAATATAAATTTTGAGAATGGACTCAAAACTAAAATCCAAATTTATACATTGTACAAGAGATAGCACTTAAAGTAAACCACAGGAAGGACTAAATGAGTGAATAAAAATATATGCTGAATTCATCTTAGAAGCACACATAATGGAATTTAAGTTAAAAGTCTTAGTGGAGATTAAAAGGGATACTTGATAATAGGAAAACCCCACTAAGAAGCTGGACATAGTGGTACACACATATTTGGAGACTGAGGCAGGAAGATTTTAAGTTTGAGGCCAGTCTCAGCAATTTAACAAGGTTGTGTCCAAAACCAAACCAAACCAAACAAACAAACAAAAAGCTAGAAAGAATGAAAGAAAGACAAGAGAGGAGATGTAACTCAATAGTACAGCTTTCCTGAAACAAACAAAACACCATGAATAGTCAATCATTATAAATGTACCTTCACTAAAAATCTAGCCTCAAGACACATAAAACAAAAAAATTTACAGAATTTTTAAAAAGCTAACGATCTTAATATTTAATAATCTAAATGTGAAATTTTAACTTCAATCAAACAAATAGATTAGGCAAGAAAAATTAGTTCAGAATAAAGAATGCTGAATATTAACAGGCATGATCACAGAGATAAATCCCCCCCCAATATAGAAAATAGTATCAATGGTACAAAATAAAGAAAATAGTATCAATTAATCATATATGAGATCACATAGGAAAACTTTTTAAAAAGTGTTATAGACTAAAAAAAAAAGTCATCTTGATTTCCCTGAAATGCTAGTTGTAATCATAAATAATGAGAGATTTGTGTACTCATCAGCAAAATTCAATGACATTAAACCAGTCATAGACAAGCTAGTTTAACAACTCTACTTGCTTTTAAAAGAATGTAAATGTATAATAGAAAAATCCTGAAAAGGGCAAAACACTCCCTCCTCTAAGCTCTATAAACTGTGCTGTAATGGCTATGAGCAAGACTTTTTACAAGTTTCCATTTGAATTCTCCTAACTTTGCAAACTGACCTTTTCTATGCACAATTGCCCCCCACTTCCCCAGTCCTGGGGATAGAACCCAAGGCCTCATGCTTGAAATATATCCCCAGCCCCAATGTATGGTAAACTTAAAATAAAATCTAATTTTATGATTTTTTTTTAGCAATTTTTGGTGTCAGAAGTGGGACCCAGCATGGGCTCCAAGCCCTGAGGTCAGTCAGTGAGTAATCAAATCTGTACAAACCAAGGTGCTGGCATCCACAGAGCCCACTGCACTCTCTACGTTCTTTCAGACCATGAATGATCTCTAGGATAAGTGTCTCTCAGATCCAAGAACTGGCCTTTGTGTTTTGAGCTCTCCAACTTTATTATATGTACCTGTGCTTGTTAAGCTTCTCGGTAAACTACAATTTCCTTTTAAACAAGGAGGACAAGGAACACATATTTCCCTGAGTCCCAGAATAGTAGTTCTATTCGCTAGACTCTCCATTGCTTACTTGGCATCTGAGAGAAACCAAATACAAAGATGGGTTACACTTAGTCTCATAGAACAGGGTCTTATGTCTTTCTAGAAAACGGAATAAACTTTATAGCAACAATTTGGAATTATAGTGGTCACTCTGAAGAACTTTCCACTTGGACAAAATAATTCATCTTAGAAGAGCCCTTGAAGATGCCTCAAAAACAGTGGAACACATTCTTTGATTGGTATACAAAAACTTCCAAAAGATAGAATGACTCCAAAAAAGTCTCTCTTTAAAAAAATAATAAACAAACAAAAAACTTCTCTAGCACATTGATAAAAGCTTATAGACTGGCTAGGGGTGTACCTCAGTAATAGAACACTTGCCTAGCAGGTGCAAAGCCCTATGTTTAATCCTCAGTATGTGTGTGTGTGTGTGTGTGTGTGTGTGTGTTTATCTCAATCTCATAGGCTAAGACTCAGATTCTCAAGTATATATAAGGAGATTGTGGAGAGGACATTGTGCCCTGCTCTAAGTTACTCCACAACATATAGAATAGTAGTTTTCACACTGTGCCTAAAACTAAAATTTAGTTACTCTACTCTATAAAGTAGTAGTTTGCCATGAATTACTCCATTTGGAGTGCAAGTGTCAAGGTAAAATGATGCTATACCTTCTTTGTTTAAGCAAACCACCACCATCTGCCTGGCACAACCATAAGGTACAAATTGACAAATAACTTATGCCAACTTATCAAACTAAATCAGGAGTACCTGGAGACATGGACATCCTAAATCATGTCAAGAGGAGCTTATCACAGGAGCTTATCAATCTAACTAGACATAACCCCCTCATCTAAGACCCATAAAAGGAGGAGATCCCCAAGATTGGACATAGCAGCATCCTGACCCCTGACCAGCATCTGGTCTCCTGTCATGAGCTTTGCCCAGGAAAATCATCAAAGCAATTAACTGTTTCTGTTCTATGGCTTTGGCTTAATGCAATTTCTCTTGTCTGTGACAACAAAACACAGCCCACTCCAAGATGACACCTCAAGCTGATACTCCAAGCTGATGCTCTGAAACTACCCACCATCTTAACCCTTTGCCTTGACAACTCCGTGAAACTGGTTCATTAAAACTCTTATCTGACCACCTACATGGAATCTTTATAAAAAACTATTTTTAGATATTTATGGACCTTTATTTTATTCATTTATTTATATGTGGTGCTGAGAATCAAATCCAGTGCCTCACACATGCTAGGCAAGCACTCTGCCACTGAGCCACGACCCCAGCCCCTAGACTGAATCTTTGACTCTTTGCATTCATCTCTCTCCCTGCCTGTTCTCTTGGCACAGGGTCCTATAATCCTGCAGCGACCTTAACTCTTAGTCTTTGTGTGATGCATGCATGTATGTATGTATATGCATATATATTTATACACACACACACATTTAGGGGATTGGGGGGATGGTGTTATTTAGAAACCAACTAACAAATGAAAAAGAAATTTAAATCTTTTCCATAAATAAAAAGCTTTGACTATCTCTGCAAGGAACATTAACTGCCAGAAACAGAGTTTGAATCTAGCTATTCTTTCATAAACTAGTAGTATGGTAAGATTTTTGAATAAAAGTCAAGATCTCTATTTTCATCTGTCTCTATGTTTATATCTGCCTACATACATCTATATTATGTATGTATGATGTTTTCCTATCTCAGGATAATAATGTTAAAATTAGTTTATAAAATAATTTTACTGAATTGGCTTTAAAAATAATGCTTTTAATAATCAAAATATTATTGGTTTAGGGGGAAAAGATGCCTTCACAGTTGTCTGCATTAAATATCATACACCTATTACATTTCCACCTAGGTTTACTAGTAAAATAAACTCATGTTATCTCTATGTGATAAAACTTGTCAGAAAGAAATATAACTATAAAATATAAGATGATGAATAGCTGTTTAATATTGCACAAAATTTTCATGAGTGCCAAGCATAACTTTAAAAAATAAGCAAATTAAATGGATATAAGTAAAATAAAAGCTTAAATAACCTTTAAAATAGTTTCAGAATCTTTCATAATCTGATAACTTCTACCCATGAAGTTATACTGTTTAATTAAATGATGGATAGTCATTGAATATCTAGACCATTTCCAAATAGGATAAAATCCTGAAATATTAATTGCTAAACATAAGTTTATTTAACTTTGGCATTGAATGAGCTCAGAACATTCCACCCCAAAATGTACCACTTTAACCATACTGACTGTTTTGAATTAAAGGCACTTAAAATAGCAGATGCAAAATAAGAAAAGAAAAGAAAGAAAGAAAAGAAAAGGATTTAGCAACAAAAAGCCATCCTGAATGCCCCCCGACTCCTTTTTTTTAAAATATTTTATTTTTTAGTTTTTGGCGGACACAACATCTTTGTTTGTATGTGGTGCTGAGGATAGAACCCGGGCGCACGCATGCCAGGCGAGGGCGGTACCGCTTGAGCCACATCCCCAGCCCCTCCTTTTTTTTTAAATTAAAAGCAGGAGATAAAATTCCTATGCGAAAGACAATCTCCTTATACCCCGAGAGAAGTAACCTTCTTACCACCCATGGATTTAAAGTTGAGGTTGAGGAAAATCTGTACAAACCAACCTAGTTAAGCAAACCCTTATTTTCCTAGTACTTTCTCTAACCAACTAACTGTCCTAGTCCAAGCCTCTTTGCCTCATCACATTTTCATAATTTATTACTCTTTGACTAATTCAACCCTAACTGAATCTTCAGGCCTTCATTTCCTTACAAGGGCTCCATGTCACATTACATCTATATTATATAAATGTGTATGTTTTTCTCACATGAATCTATTTTATGTCAACTTAATTCTCAGACCCAGAAGAAAACAGAGATGAAAATTTACCTCCATCAGTGCAGAATAAATTACTTAAAAATAATGTTATATGAATACATAAATATTCCACAGGGAATTTCACCTTTATTCATAAGTAAAAAGAACCAATCAAATATGAATAAATAGACAAGCAAAAGGAAGTCTAGTAGAGTAGAGGAAGGAGAATGGGAGAGGGGAGGGAGGATGGGAGGAAAAGGGGAAGGGGAAAGGGAGGAATTTATGAACTGAAATCAAATTCCATACATGTATGAGTTTATCAGGATGAACCCAACACTGCAAAGGTCTAATAAAACAAAAAAGAATATACATTAGTAGAGATGGAAATATGTCTGAGTTTCAATATCAATATGTAGACATTCTGTATGCATTGTCACATGAATTATTTTCACATAATTATGGAAACATAAAAAAATATTTCCTCCCCTTCAGATTCTTCTTAAGTTAGTAAAGATATTTGGTTTTATTAACATATTCTTTCTGCCAGAGTGAGAATTTATACCAAAAGGAGGCTATAATTGTAAAAGTATGACATGATATATTTATAAAATTTACTAGTCTGCTCAGAATGCTAATGTGACAGTCTGTAATTGTACATTTCCTAATTTTCTTTATAAAAGAAATGCTACTGATAGTTAAAATGTTATAATTGGGTCTCCATTTCCTAACTACTAAAATTTACAAAGGTAAAGGGAACAACTCTATATAAAAAAGTATTCAAAGAAACTAAGATATGTTTGTGGGTTTTTTCGTTTACATGTATGTGGGTTATGAACTCCCATTTTTACCCCAAATACAAATTGCAGAATCACATCGGTTACACACTCACATTTTTACATAATGGCATATTAGTGACTGTTGTATTCTGCTACTTTTCCTATCCCCTACTATCCACCCTCCCCTCCCCTCCCATCTTCGCTCTCTACCTCATCTGCTGTTGTTCAATTCTCTCCCTTGTTCCCCCCCCCCTTTCCCCTCACAACCTCTTATATGTAATTTTGTGTAACATTGAGGGTCTCCTACCATTTCCATATGCTTTCCATTCTCTCTCCCTTTCTCTCCCCCCACTCATCTTTGTTTAATGTTAATCTTTTCCTCATGCTCTTCCTCCCTGTTCTGTTCTTAGTTGCTCTCTTTATATCAAAGAAGACATTTGGCATTTGTTTTTTAAGGATTGGCTAGCTTCGCTTAGCATAATGTGCTCTAATGCCATCCATTTCCCTGCAAATTCTATGATTTTGTCATTTTTAGAGCTGCGTAATACTCCATTGTGTATAGATGCCTCATTTTTTTTATCCATTCATCTATTGAAGGGCATCTAGGTTGGTTCCACAGTCTAGCTATTGTGAATTGTGCCGCTATGATCATTGATGTGGCAGTATCCCTATAGTGAGCTCTTTTAAGATCCTCAGGGAATAGTCCGAGAAGGGCGATAGCTGGGTCAAATGGTGGATCCATTCCCAGCTTTCCCAGGAATCTCCATATTGCTTTCCAAATTGGCCTCACCAATTTGCAGTCCCACCAGCAGTGTACAAGTGTGCCCTTTTCCCCACATCCTAGCCAACACATTGTTGTTTGACTTCATAATGGCTGCCAATCTTACTGGAGTGAGATGGTATCTTAGGGTGGTTTTGATTTGCATTTCTCTGACTGCTAGAGATGGTGAGCATTTTTTCATGTACTTGTTGATTGATTGTATGTCCTCCTCTGTGAAGTGTCTGTTCAGGTCCTTGGCCCATTTGTTGATTGGGTTATTTGTTATCTTATTGTTTAATTTTTTGAGTTCTTTGTATATTCTGGATATTAGGGCTCTATCTGAAGTGTGAGGTGTTCTTAATGACACATTATATCACTTCTAGTTATTATCTTAAATTGTCCTATACTGTATAAATAATCAAAGATCCTTTATCAGCTGCATTAAATTAAATTCTCATGGACATTTTAAGTCATTTTTCATCCATGGACAATGATTATTTCACTTTGATGCTTTCCTAAAAACTTTTGCAAGCATCTATGACACAAAATTACAAGAAATCATGAAAAAGACTTGACAAGTACAGGTCTCTGATAACCTTAAACTGGGGCTGTTCCTGGCCTTATAGCTCTACAATGTAGTTAAATTAGCCGAATGATTTGACATAAACTTCAGAGAAATCACCATAGCAGTTCACATATGAACAACTTTCATGCCTATTGCTGTATGGGCCACAGAAAAAGTTTACTCAAATGCACAATGACATCACCAGAGACACTCAAACTGCAAACCAGGAAAGTTTACTGGACTATAACTGTCATACTGAAATAAAAAATTGTTTCAGTGTCATTAAGTCAGGAATTGTAACCTCAAATCTTAGAAATATAAAAAAAAAAATCTTGGTATTCCACCAGATTAGGGAGGTATAATCAATTGATTTATTTAGTTGATCAAATCTTGGCTCTTGGGGACCTTGATATTCTCTTCTTCTTCTTCTTTTTTTTTTTTTTTTTGGTACCAGGGATTGAACCCAGAAGTGCTTAACCACTGAGTCACATCTCCAGCCCTTTTCTAAAAAAAATATTTTATTAGAGACAGGGTCTCAATGAGTTGCTCAGGGCCTCATTAAGTTGTTGAGGCTGGATCTGAACTCAAGATCCTACTGTCTCAGCCTCCTGAGTTTCTGGGAATTACAGGCGTGCACCACTAGGCCTGGTGATATTATCTTCTTATTAGTCATATTGGTAACCTCCCTGAACATGGTATACTCTCCAGAATCTTGATGCTTATCAGCAGCCACTAACTTGATACATGACCTCTGTGAGGACTGAACAGGAACTTCAAGAAGAGAATCACTGAATGAACCTACTGAGACCCTAGTTTGGGACATACGAATGTCTATAGAAAAGAAAACAATGTGTGGTGATGATTAACAGTAGCACTAAATAGTTAGTCATGCAGTTCAACTGAGAGAATGACCAAAATGGGGCAGGGAGGATTGTGAAAGAAAAATAAATATAGAGGCCCCAATTTATATATGCCCAAGGCCACAACCAACCACACAGCCAAAACCTGGTATCTTGATTTCCCTGAAACACTGATTCCAATTATAAACAAAATACAAAACATAACCTTTATGTCCAGTATGATTCAATGAAACTAAACCAGCTAGCTATAGAGTAATCAGCTTAAACAGCTCTGCTTGCCTTACCGAGAATTTTAACATGTAAACCAGTTACAGTTCTACACACCTATAATCCCAGCAACTCGGGAGGCTGAGGTAGGAAGATCACAAATTCCAGGCCAGTTTCAGCAACTCAGCAAGACCCTGTCTCAAAATAACATTAAAAAGGCTGGGGATGTGGCTCAGTGGTAGAGTGCCCCTGAAGAATTGTGATGTTTAATAGAAAATAATTTTTTAAAAGGTCAAAATACTTCCTCCTTAATGCTTCATAAACTGGGATAACTGCTATAGTGGGACTTCTTATCACTTGGTTCGAGGTCTCTCAATTTGCAAATTATTCCTTTTTGTGCATAATAAATCTAAACTCTAAAACAAAACTTGATCTAGGCTGGGGTTGTAGCTCAGTGCTAGAGCACTTGCCTAGCATGTGTGAGGCACTAGGTTTGATTCTCAGCACCGTATATAAATAAAACAAAGGTCCATTGACAACTAAAAGAAAATTTTAAAAAAATGATATGATTTTATTTTTGACAACAGAATGCAAATGAATAAGAAATCGACCAAAAAAATAATTTCTTAATAACCTCTGCTTTGAAACCTTTTTTTTTTTAACACCAAGAGTCACTCTACCACTGAGCTACATCCCCAGCCCCTTTAAAATTTTATTTTGCAACAGAATCTTGCCAAGTTGCCCAGGCTAGCCTAATAGAACTTGTAATCCTCCTGCCTCAGCCTCCCAAGTTGCTGGGATTACAGGTGTGCAACACCGTGCCATGATTTGAAAACTTTAAAATGTTTTCCTAAGTTAATCATGAGTTAAAGAAGAAGTTACAATATAAAGTATTTAGAGCTGAATGAAAATAAAATATATCCACACTGTGGGCTAGAGCTAAAGCAGTATTTAAAGATATATTTTAGCCTTTACTTAAAATATGAAGAAAGGAAAAGATTGAAAATCTTTTAAATGATATTTCTAGACACAAATAACAGAGTAAAATAAGAAATCAAGAAAGAAATGGTAGAAAAGAGTAAATGAAATGTAGAAATTAGTTAAAATAAATAAGTAAACATGTATATATAAAGTCAAGTACTGGCTCTTTAAACAAAAAGGCTAATAAAGAAGAAGAAAACCTCCAAATAAAAGTAGAAAACTGGGGTTGGGGCTATGGCTCAGTGGCAGAGTGCGGGCCTGGCACACATGAGGCCCTGGGTTCCCTAGAAGACACAGAGTTTCAAGCTAATGGACTAGAGCAGGTGGTTTCCTGGCAGCTCCATGGCGTGAAACCAACAATGCATTCAGGCAGCTTCTCAGCAAGGTGGGTAAACGGAAAAAAAAAAGGTGGGGGGAGACTTTACTAGAATGTAATACTGGACACTCAAAGCAGATCGGGGACTCAGGAGGTTGGATATAATAAAATAAAGAAGAAATCTCCAGTGCCACGTGGCTCCTCCATGAGCGCAGTGGAGGGATAAGGGAATTAAAGGAACCCACATTTTTAGAAGAACTGAGGAGTTTCTGGGTACAGAGTGTTTAGAGATCTAAGACACTGCCCCACGGAACGGAAAGGCACGCTGTCCAATAGCAGTATACAGGAAAGAAACTGCATCTCTCCCAGCGGCATGTGTGGGACAGGGAAAGGAAATGTTTTGCAGCCAAGACATGGGGGCCAGCAGCTGAGGGAGCCGAGTCCTGGCAAACCCAAGGCTGGCCCAAAATACAGGACAGGCAAACCCCCACTGCATGACATAGAGTGGGCCTAAGTGACCAGGAGAAAATCAAATGTGAAGAGAGGTTTACACAAGGGATGACTGCACATGAAACCTACCTGTGTACCCCTGCACACTCCAATCGGGCAGCTGGTAGGACGGGCTAGGAGAGATGTACCCAGCTGGGAATTCGAATGGACAGGGGCAGGAGAGACTGAGTTTGGAGGCTGAATCCAAAACCAGAAAACTTGAGGTCCATAGGTGACATAGTGGTCTAAGAATTGGCTCCTCCACCACACATGTGAAACCCCGGAGAATGACCAATGGATAGCAGAAGAAATCAGGGATGAAATAAAAGATTACTTAGAGATAAATGAGAATAATGATAAAACCTATCAAACTCTTTGGGACATTATGAAGGCACTGCTAAGAGGAAAATTCATTGCATTGAGCTTATTTATTAAAAGAGTATAAAGTCAACAAACAAATAACCTAACATTACATCTCAAAGCCTTAGAAACACCAAAAGCAGCAGAACACAGAAAATAATTAAAATCAGAGCTGAAGTCAATTAAATTGAAACAAAAGAAACAATCCAAAAACATTGACAAAACAAAAAGCTGGTTCTTTGAAAAAAAATCAATAAAATTGATAAACACTTAAGCAAGCTAACAAAGAGAAAGAGAGAGAACTGAAATTACTAAAATTGACGATGAAAAGGAAAATATCACAATGGACACTACTGAAATACAGAAGATAATCAGAACTTATTTTGAAAATTTATACACTAATAGAAAATCTTGAAGACATCAACAAATTTCTAGAGACATATGACCTAGAAGGACAAGGACATAGAAAATTTAAATTTAAATTTAAATTACAGATCAATTTCAACCAATGAAGATGCCATCAAATGCTTACCAAGAAAGAAAAGCCCAGGATCAGACATATGCTCAGCCGAGTTCTAACAGACATTCAAAGAAGAACTACACCAATCCTCCTCAAATTATTCCATGAAAAGGAGAGAACACTTCCAAACTCATTCTATGAAGTTAGTATCACCCTGATACCAAATCCAGACAAAGACACATCAAGGAAAGAAAATTTCAGGTGACCATAGATGTAAAAATTCTCAATAAAATACTGGCAAATCGCATACAAAAACATATTTAAAAGATAATGCATCATGATCAAGTGGGGTTCATCCCGGGGATGCAAGACTGGTTCAACATACAGAAATCAATAAATGTAATTCATCACATCGAAAGACTTAAAGACAAAAATCACATCATGATTATCTCATAGATGCAGAAAAAGAATTTAACAAAATACAGCATCCATTTGTGTTCAAAACACTAGAAAAACTACGGTCAGTAGGAATATACCTCAACATTATAAAAGGTATACATGCTAAATCTAAGGCCAACATCATTTTAGACAGAGAAAAACTGAAAGCATTCCCTCTTAAAAACAGGAACAAGGATGCCCTCTATCACCACTTCTCTTCAACATAGTCCTAGAAACTCTAGCCAGATCAATTAGACAAAAGAAATTAAAGGGATACAAGTAGGAAAAGAGGAACTCAAACTATCCCTATTTGCTGATGACATGATTCTGTATTTAGAAGTCCCAAAAAAACTCCACCAGAAAGCTTCTTAAACTCGTAAATGAATTCAGCAATGTAGCAGGATATGAAATTAACACCTATAAGTCAATTCTTATTCTACATGTAAGTCATGAATCAACTGAAAGAGAAATTAGGAAAACTATCCCATTCACAACAGCCTCAAAGAAAATAAAATATTTGGGGAATCAATCTAACAAAAGAGGTGAAGGGGTTGGGTTTGTGGCTCAGTGGCAAAGTACTTGCCTAGCATGTGTGACTCACTGGGTTCGATGTTCAGCACCATGTATAAATAAATTAAATAAAGGTCCATTAACAACTAAAAAAATATATATTTTTTTAAATTTCATCTCAGTTACTGCGCTTTGCAACTCCAGCATTTCTATTTGTTTCTTTTTTGTAATTTGTATCATCTTATTGACATTCTATATTTGGTAATTCTCATACTTTCTCTAAAGGCCTTTAGACATGATTTCTTTGAATATATTTAAATTAACTGATTTAAAGTCTTTACTTAGTACGTCCAACATCTGAGCCTCCTTGGAGAGGGTTTCTATTGAATATTCTTTGCTTAGTGGCTCTGTTCAAATATAAAAACATGAAGACATGATTTTAACTCTCAGCTGGGCAGTTTTCAACTCCTCCTAAATCTTCAATTCATTCTTGCACAATGCTTTAAGGTTAGCCAAAGATGAGAATTTAGGAGAATCTCAAGTCTTTCCTGAGCATGTACACATAGGGATACGCGCACAGCCCTAGGCAGGACTACATCCTTCCAGACTACAAGAAATGCATTAGAGCTTTTCAAAGTTTTTTACTTAGCCTATTGTGAGCTCCAACATTATTCACTGCCATAGGCAGCTCAGCGTTAAATAGTAGCTTCTGATTGTTCTGAACCAATACACACAGGGAAAAGGCTATATACACGGGGTGAATATTGAGTCAGGTTAAATAAAGACTACTTTTTGAGTAGTGTTCCATAGGGAACCATGAGATATGTCAAAGGTCATTATCAGCGAATAAGGTTTTGAAGGAATCCCAACCTAGTTCTACTACTAGGAAGCTTGTTTCATGGTTACAAGCTGTTTTCAGGGCTACTGCAGAACTGGGAAAAAGAATGAGAATAGAAAAAATTAAAATGTCACAAAACTCACTATTCTTATAAATTTCCTTGATTGCAGCAAGGTCTTGGCTAATTTCCAGAATTCTGAAGAAGTTTATTTTGACATTTCTTTTTTGCTTAAGTTCTAATTGCTTTTATGGAGGATAGGATTTTTACAGGAACTTACTGTACCATTTTGTTACGATGTTACTTATAATTAAAGATAAAAACATTCTAAGATCCTGGTATTGTCCAGAAGAGTAGTAGGTATGTTAGTTAGCTTTCTGTCACTGTGACAAAATATCTAAGATAAATAACTTAAAAGGAGGAAATATTTATTCTGGCTCATTGTTTCAGTCCATGGCCCTTGGTATAGCTGCTGATGTACATACTTACATCCAGATACAGGAAATTATAAGAAGCTGCCACACCCTTTTTCAAAGGTTTATTCCATTTACACTGTTCGACATATAAGAATTCAAGTTATGGTTGCTCACATCCTTGCCAACCTTTGATCTTCTTGTTAAGAATTAGCCGTGTAGATAGGAGTATAATGGTATTTCATTGTAGCTTCAATTTACATTTCCTTCATGACTACTGATGAGGAGGATGCTTTTTGTGTGCTTTTTAATCACATTCTTATAAAGTATCCAAGTCTCTTGCGATTTTAAAAATTGTACTGTTTATCTTTTTAATATTGTTATAAGAGTTATAATATTTGTGAGTTAATATATTTGTGACTATATTCTCTAAGTCTACGGCCTGATTATTCATTTTTGATGAGCAGAAGTTTTAATTTTTTATTTTAAAATGTCCACTTTATTCCATAACACTTAGCCAGGTTCCATTACATTTGAGGAAGTGAAGGACCATGAGACTGATCTATAGTAAAATACTAAGAAGTTGTAGTCCAATTTTACACATTTTCAGGAATTCCCAGACAAGTGTACCACAAAGCAGAAATATATGTACCACTATTACATTTTATGTAATAGAAGAAGGGAGTATCAATATACTTCACGAAGTAGTAAATTCATCTGGCTGGGAATGCAATTGTTACAAAGCAATAGTAAATGGTTTATAAAATGTAATTTTATTTTATGTTACTCTGCTGTTACACAGGGCATAACTCTTTCACAAGGCTTTTTTTGGGACTACAGCTGATGGTTAGGAATGCACAATAGTGGTCCAACTCTGTAAAGAATAATGATTAGACAAACGGGACACCCTCTCACATGTGTACAAATCTGTGTGGAAAATTACTAAAGTTTTAAATTTGGACTTGTGTACTTTTATTTCCCCTTTCCAGTATATTAAGAATTGACATGCACTTTAATTTGCCAAAAACAATGCTTGTATTCTGGCAGCAATGTACTACTTTAATTACATAATAAAATGAATACCAGAACTACAAAGGCAGGAGGCATAAGTGAATTTTTGTGGGGGGTACCAGGAACTGAACTCAGGGGGCCCTTGACCATTGAGCCACATCCCCAGCCCTGTTTTGCATTTTATTTAGAGACAGGTTCTCACTGAGTTGCTTAGTGCTGCACTTTTGCTGAGGCTGGTTTTGAACTTACAATTCTCCTGCCTTAGCCTCCCGAGCCCCTGGGATTGCAGGCATGCACCACAGCACCCAACTGATAAGTGAATTTTTTTTAAATACTTATTTTTTAGCTTTAGGTGGACACGATATCTTTATTTTATTTTTATGTGGTGCTGAGGATCGAACCCAGTGCCTCACGTATGCCAGATGAGCACGCTACCACTTGAGCCATGTCCCCAGCCCATAAGTGAATTTTTAATGGGAAGGGAAGTTGTCAACTTAAACAAATGAACAATGAAAAAGGAAACTTCCTGTTTTCACAGACAAATGCAACCTCCCATAATATGTGCTATACAGGAGGCATTTCACTTTGTGACCCCTGGCCCAGAAATGTCAAGTGCTTTCCCATTCAAACTAAATAAGGAAGGGAATGTAGAAATTAAGAAGTTATATACAACAATATTATTTAATTTATTTTTGGTAATGGAGATTAAACCCAGGGGTGCTTAACCACAACCCCAGCCCTTTTTATTTTTTGAGACAAGGTCTTGATAAGTTGCTTCGGGTCTCACTAAGTTGCGAAGATTGTTCTCCAACTTGCAATTCTCCTGCCTCAGCCTCCCTGAATTGCTGGGATTACAAGCGTGCGCCACCATACCTGGCTAGAACACTCTTTAAATTATAATTAAATACATTTTCTTATCTTCACAGTAATATAAAGCACAGTCATTGAAGAACTGGTTCAGATTACTTAAATACCAGACAGATTTTTAATTCTCGACTAAGTTTTTAGAAGTTACTTATGTTTATATGAAATGAAGCTATTAATACTTACCTACTGCAGTAACTGCATACCAGGAAAGCTAAGACAAACAAATCAAGGAATGGCTTTTACTCAAAGCGGCAGTGTGAAAAGGCTATGAACAGTTGATTCCATACATGAATGGGTTTCTTTGCTTGAGGAAATCCAAGCAGAATAAGGAATGGAGATGTGTAAAAAGATTTCTTAAAGGGAAGGATGACAGCCTGTTTGTAGTTTTTGGCCCCTTTTGTCACAATCTTCTCCTTCTCTGTCCGATATCCAAAATGTTAAGTTGTCTCTAAGCAACTGCATAACAAGGATGCTCTCCTTGTATGAGTCTTCAGTTTATCAAGTTCTGCAAAGGACTCATCAAAAATTGATGTAGCCAGGCATGGTGGTGCACACCTATAATCCCAGCAGCTCTGGAGGCTAAGGCAGGAGGATTGTGAGCCAGCCTCAGCAAAGGCGAGGTGTTAAGCAACTCAGTGAGACCCTGTCTCTAAAAAACGAAAAAAAAAAAAAAATAGGGCTGGGGATGTGGCTCAGTGGTTGAGTGCCTCTGAGTTCAATCCCTGGTACAAAAAAAAAAAATGTCAATTTTACCTACTGTTCAGGAAAGCTCTGGGTTTTTAGGGATCTCACAGTAAAACCCAGCAAAGTTAAGAGCCAGCCTGAGGCAGACTGGGTGTGTGCTTGTATCTCTTTTTTGTTTATGTCAAATGCCTCTTGGTAAGCTCCTTAGGAATTATCTACTGCCTGTTTCTGATCATCACTTCAACAAGGTACAGAAGTGATTTCCCTTCATTTTCAGATAGAAGACATTAGTCTCTGGATTAATTACATTGGCTATTAATACTTACCCAACAATTCTGGGACCAAGGTGCATATAAATCTCAGTTCCGACTCCACTTTCTCCCAATAGTCCTAATCAGCTGCAAATTCTTGTTAAAGGTGTGAGTTTTCTGCTCAATGCTGAAGATGATCCTCCAGGCATACCTGCCTGCAGCCCCTGACCACGTTCTTGTAGGCCACTTGAGAACAGGTTATGCTCCCCAGTGGAGAGCTCTGCTGGGTCGTGGACTTCGTGCAGGTGGCCATGTCATCATAGTGCCTGGGCTGCTTGGCTAGTTTGAACTTCTGGATCAGCTCATGCTTCTCCTTGGTGTGGGAGCCAGGGCCTCCTCTCTGTGGCTGCCATCTTAAATTTTTATTGTCTAAATTTATCAATCTGTTCTTTTATGGCCAGGTAAGTCTGTGTTTTTCTAAGAACTTTTGCTTACCTACAAGTCATGAAGATATTCTCTTATGTCTTCTTCTGGTGCTTTATAGTTTTAATTTTTGTGTTTGGGTTTACAATCAATCTAGAATTCTTTTTTGTGTATGATTTGAGGTAGGCGTTAAGAGTCACTTTTTTCCATATTGATGTTCAATTGTTCTAGCACAATTTGTTGAAAAGATTTTCCTTTGATCTGTCATCTTTGTAAAAAATCAAATAAGTAAGTGTGAGTCTGTTTCTGGGATTTCTCTTCAGTTCTGCTTTTCTATTTGTTGAACCTTTTCCCAGCAGTTCAGTGCCTTCATTCTTTTAGATTTATTTTAAAAGCTGAAGTCAACTAATGTTAGTTCTCCAACTTTGTTGTGCTTTTGCAAATTTCCTTTGGATATTCTAGACATCCCCCCCCCCAACTTTTTTTTTTTTTTTTGCTTTCATATAAATTTTAGAATGAGTCTATCAATTGAAAAAGAAATCTAGTGGAATTATAAAATTGTGATTTCATTGAATCTATAGATGTATTTGGAGGAGAACTGATACTTTAACAATACTGAATCAGTCAACCCACGAATACAGTATGTTTCCTGATTTATCTAGGTTTTTTAAACTTTGTCTCAGCAATGTTTTTCAATTTTTACAATAGAGGTTTTATATATCTTTTGTTTATTTCTAAGTATTTTAGGTTTTTAATATTATTATAAATATAATTTTAAAAATTTTATTTTCCAGTTGTTTGCTATAGTATTTAAATATACAATTGATTTTTGTTTATGACCCTATATCTAGGAATTCTCTAAATTCACTCATTAGTTGTTTTTTTTTTCAAAATAAACTCTTTATTTAGATTTTTTACTATGAGTTTGAATAACAGCTTTGTACACATTAGTGTTCTCCAGAGAAACAGAACCAAGTAGGACATGTGTATATAGAGAAAGTTTTATTTCATAGATTTGTTTATGGAATGTGCTTTTGTTTATCAAAGAAATGAGGAGACTAGTTTTATCCTAAACTAAATTATCTGATTTTTCCAGAATATGGCAAAGGATAGTGAAAGCAAAACCTGAATGTATATAAAAATAAAAAATTAAATATATATATTATATATATATATATATAATATATATATATATACACACACACACATATACATATAAAGTTGCAAAAGTTTTCTAGGAAATAAATTTTATGAGTCTCACTTAAAATTACTGCAAAGTTCAGTCTGGTAAAAGTAATTAAGTGTATTAAAATTTTGACAAAGTTTGTTGCTTTGGACAAAATTCTTTTGTTTTTAATTTTTTATTCTAATTTATTATATATGACAGCAGAATGCATTACAATTCATATTACATATATAAAGCACAGTTTTTCATATCTCTGTATACAAAGTATATTCACACCATTTGTGTCTTTATACATGTTCTTAGGGTAATGATGTCCACTTCATTCCACCCTTTTCTACCCCAGTGCCCCCCTCCCTTCCCCTCCCACTTTACCCTATCTAGAGTTAATCTAATCTTCCCATGCCCCTCCTCCCAATTCCACTATGAATCAACCTCCTTATATCAAAGAAAATATTCAGCATTTGGTTTTTTGGATTGGCTAACTTCACTTAGCATTATATCCTCCAACTCCATTCATTTACCTACAAATGCCTTGATTTCATTCTCTTTTATTGCTGAGTAATATTCCATTGTGCATATATACCACATTTTATTTATCCATTCATCTACTGAAGGGCATCTAGGTTGGTTCCACAGTTTAGCTACTGTGAATTGTGCTGCTATAAACATTGATGTGTCTGTGTCCCTGTAGTATGCTGTTTTTAAGTCCTTTAGGTATAGACCGAGGAGTGGGATAGCTGGGTCAAATGGTGGTTCCATGCCCAGTTTTCTAAGGAATCTCCATACTGCTTTCCATATTGGCTATACTAATTTACAGTCCTATCAATAATGTATAAATGTGCCTTTTCCCCCACATCCTCGCCAACACCTGTTGTTGTTTATATTCTTAATAGCTGCCATTCTGACTGGAGTGAGGTGGCAATTCCAATGAAATTCCTCATAGAAATAGAAAAAGCCATCATGAAATTCATCTGGAAAAATAAGAGACCCAGAATAGCTAGAGCAATCCTTAGTAAGAAGAGTAAAGCAGGTGGCATCATTATACCACACCTTAAACTATACTATAGAGCGATAGTAACAAAAACAGCAATCCTCGTGCCTCAGTCTCCCAAGCCACTGAGATTATAGGCATGTGCCACTGCATCCAGCTCCCTAGGCATTTTTCATTTTGGACATTTAACATAAAATTTACATAACATACGCCATTATAACATTTCCACAATTCAGTGGGTTTTCACATATTCATAAAGTTATGCAACCATCACCACTATCTAACTCCAGAACATTTTATCACACCAAAAAGAGATCCTGTACCCTTTAGCAATTGTTTCCTGTTTTTTCCTCCTCTCAATCACTAGCAACCACTAATCTATTTTCTGCTCTTATTTATTTATCTATTATGATATTATGAACATTTTATATAAAAAGAATCATATAACATATAGCTTTACACATTTGACTTCTTTCATTTGGCAAAATGTTTTCTAGGGCTGTGGGTATAACTCAGTGGCAGAGCTCTTGCCTAGAATGTGTGAGGCCCTGGGTTCAATTCCCAGCACTGCAAATAAAAAAAGTTACCTAGTTAAGTCATGTTGTAGAATGCATCAGTATTTCATTCTTTTTATGGCTGGATAGTATTCCATTATATGGATACATTACATTCAGCAGTTGATCATTTGTGTTGTATTTCTTTCTATTAATAGTAATGCTAAGAAGAATATTCATGTGCAAATTTTGTGTGAACATGTTTTCAGTTCTCTTTGATACATACCTAGAAGTGGACCTGCTGAATTCACATGGGTGAATTCAATTTAACTTTCTTATAAATGGTTAAATCGATTTTCATCATGGCCACACCATTTTTCATTACTACTAGTGAAGTATGAAGGCTCCTTTTCTCCACATCCTTGTCAACATTTATTATTTTCTGGTTGTTTTTAATTATTGCCATCCTCAAGAGTGTGAGTTGGTATATCATTGCTGTTTTAATTGGCATGTTAAACATTTTTTCATGTGTTGAGTGGTCATTTATTTATCTTCTCTGGAGAAATTTCTATTCAAATTCTTTGCCCATTTGTAAATTGGGTTTTTTTTACTGCCAAGTTGTAAGAGTTAGTTATATATTCTATATGCTAAACTCTTAAGAGATATATGATAGATAAGGAACTATTTTCTCCTACTTGGTGAGTTAGTTGTCTCTTTGCACTGTTGATAGTGGCCTTTGACAAACAGAAGTTTTTAATTTTGGCAAGTTCTAGTCATCTGTATTTTCTTTGGTTGGTTAAATTTTGGGCATCATATTTAAAAAACACTGCTTAGTCCAAAGTTTGAAGATTATACCTATATTTTCTAAGAAATGTATAGTTTTAGCTCTTACACCTAGATCTTTGATATATTTTGAGTTAATTTTTAAAAATACTATGAAGTAGGGATAAAATGTATTGATTTACATATGGTTAACCAGTTTTCCTACCACCATTTGTTGAAAAGACTATTCTTTCCCCCATTGAATGATCTTGACATCTTTATTCCAACACACAGACCACTGATGCACAGGTTGCCCCTAGGCTTTTATCAGGTCAGGTGTCCAAAGAAGAACTCCTGATTTCCAGCTCTATAAAATATAGGTACAGGTCTGGTTAAATGGCATGCAAATCATAAAGCTCACACATTAGCACAAGAAAGCTAGTGAAAAAAATAGCGAGAAAATACAGCAGAGAATGGGGTGAAAGAAGATGAGAATAGCAAGAAAGGGAGGTCTGGTTCATATCAGATCTTTTAGACCAAGGTTACAATTTGGGTTGTATTCTAAATGCGTTAGGAATCCATTGGGTAGTTTTGAGCAGGAAAGTGAAGTAAAATGATTTACATTTTCAGAAGATCATCTGGCTGGCAGGTGAACTATAGAGCATAAAGTGCTAAGCCTGCTGTACTCTGGCTTCTTATCCTTAGGGATTTACTTCCTGGTATCCAAGAAAGTCACTCTTGGGTTGTCTTTGTCAACCTGGTCCTTTTGAGCCTTGTCTTCCTTCTGGTGTATGATTTTTGCCAATGCGTTTGTTGTGAATTTCTGGACGGTATGGCACTTTCTTCTTAATATGTAAAATAAGGATTCAACAACATTGCCAAGTTTGAAGTTAGGTCATTTATGATCTATTTTCTTTTCAGTTAAGATTAGTGTTCATGGCATTAACAAAGCCCTTGGTCAGATGTTTGTGGTCTGTTTTCCATCCAAATGTTGACTTGATGGGTTTTCCTGTATGCTGGAGGTAAAAAATGTTCTTTTCTACTTAGGGGTTAGCGGGGAATCTGTGTAAGCTCAGCCGTCATGGAGATCAGACTGCTAGCTCTGAGACTTCCCAGATTTCAGCACTTCCAGACACACACCAGGAGTGAGGTGTGTGTGCTGCCGTGAGGTCTTTGTGGAACTGATTCCTCCCGTCACAGTCATGGATATTCTACAGTGGAACATGGGCACCAGAGGGGAGTGGCTTCAAGATACATGTGTTAGCAAACTGTATGTCCCCTTGCCCAATACTCCTACTATTGGAACCCCAAATCAACTTGAAGTGCTTTTTCTCTTGAGGTAATGTTTCCACTGAGATGCCCATTGCCTCTGTGCATCCTCCCCTGCCAAGAAGACATTTGGTCTTTTTTCTTGGGTGGTTTCAACTGAATGCCTGTTTGACCACATTTTTAAAGAGAATGGAAACACTGAAGAAGTGGCAGAATATGGCCATTTGCTTTTGACATGCACTCTTTCCTCCACATTTATTTTCCTCTCTCTTCAGGCTTCTCTGAGCAAGGAGAGCAAACTTCTCACAGAGCAGTTCCTATTCATGGAAACCTTCTTTCCTTAAAACATCTTGGTTTTGTTTTGGTTTCACCCACATTAATCAAATAGCTCCGCGCCTCCCCCCCCCCCACTAACCAGTTTCCATTTCGATTAGTCTTTTTAAGTTTATGAAGATTTTCTTTTCTTCCTATTGTTTTAAAAATTCAATTAGGACTTAAATTCAACTCAATCCTGTAAACAATTTAGGGTGAATTGTGGCAGTGAAAACCAGAAGCAGTTAGTGAGATGCTCTAGCTCATTGTGAGGTGCTAAAAACTCAAGTTTTTTGCTGTACTGTACCAAAAGATAATGTGTAGGTTTATGTGCAACACTGAACCTCTATAGGTCCAGGCCAAGCATAGGGCAGAGACATAGAAAACTGATGTCCTGCTTGAAAAGACCCTTTGAGGAATAAAGCAGATGTGTCACAGAGCAACCTATAATGTTGTTATCCTCCTTGTCATTAAGTCAGTTTTGAAATAGATTCAAGTTCTCAAATTTATTTCAAATAGAAGCAAAAGCTATGTGACTGGAGTTAGTGAACTTCTTTTCACAATGTAGGGAAAGCTGGGTATATATATTTATCAGAAGAAATTGTCCAGCCGGCTGCAGGGTTGGGGGAATAGAATGTTTACAGAAACTAGGCAAAAAAAAAGGAAGAGCTTTTTAGTCTTAAAACACATTATCGATGATTTTGTAACTCATAGAAAATGGCATGATTAAGGCTGCCTTAATTTGTGTGTGGCAAAATATTGGTTGCACAAACTATTTACAGTGGGTCATTTCTAATCTCTTTATTGAAGAAAAACTGATACCTACCTAGAAAAATAGTTTGATTTTCATTGTATAACTATTAGTTTTGAGGACATGTATGCCCAAGGTAAGTATGATGAGAAAGTATTGTGGGATAATTCCAATGAGTTTAAGCCCTAAGACACAGCTAAACACATTTATGATTCCATAAAATCTAGTTAGGAAGCATTGTGAATATGATTTCCAGGAATCCATTTGTACTTTTGAGTAAAATAATTTTAAGAGATGTTTCATGGTTTGGATTTATAATATAGAAGATTTTTAAAAAATGCTCATTATATTGGAAATGTAACATTGAATAAATTAGTGAGTTATATGATGAGATTTCCTCAAAGCTCTGGACATGGGTATCATGCATTTTGCTCATTTGGGTAATCTCTGCCATGCTAAATTTATGTCTCTGTGTATCAGGCCAGTCTTGGTCCTTAGTTTCCAATAAGTTGGTGCTTTAAATGTGTAACAACAACAACCTCTTCATGTTGTTGAATGAGGAAAGGACAATGCTTTAATATTTTATTCACTGATATAATGTTTTGTCAGTCTATTAAATTGTTATTATTTCTAGGAAAAAAAGGATAATCATTTAAACAAGTATGGTAGTAGTGATATGGGGGAAAAGGAGAAAGATTTGGGACATATTTTGGGGGTAATGATTTTGAGGTAACTCAAGGATGATTTCTAAGTTTATGGATTGAATAACTGGATGGGCGATTGCTAAATTACCTACATTTGCTGAAATGTTTAAAACTAGGAGAGGAAAGAAACCAGTATAGGGTATTAGGTGAGCTAGGAATTTGTGTAGAGGACAAGCCTATAGACCCTGAAATCCACAAGTCATCACAGGTGTAATTAAATTGAATGTGCTCTTATGTGACTTATGTGTAGATAAACAACCTATATGACTCTCACTGAGAAGGTACATAAAAGATGAATTCAAACATGTGAGAAAGGTTATTTGGGATGGGAGAGGAAGAGGAAGAGGTGGGAAGGAAAGAAGAGGCTAAGGGGCAAGGAGGATGTATTGAAGGTAGAAGAGATATGGGGTATGTATCTATATGTAGAAAGGGTTATGTACGTTCTTAATTGTGCATTACAGATTATAGAAAATCCCACTGCTGCATTGTAAAATTAAGGTATTCTTTGGGGAAAAATTTTACATTTTGAATGTAAATGAAATCACTAGTCCATTAGAACTCTACCAACTAAGCTATATCCCCAGCCCCACGGTTATTTTATTTATTTATTATTATTTTTTTAATGTGGTGCCTCACCCATACTAGGCAAGTGCTCTACCACTGAGCCCCAGCCCCAGCCTTCTCTATTCTTCTAATAAGCTTCCAAAAAAGGAAATGAGACAGCATTAAAAGAAAATAAAATCATGGCATTTGCAGGTAAATGGATGAGGTTGGAGAATATTATGCTAAGTGAAGTAAGCCAATCCCCAAAAAACCAAATACCAAATGTTTTCTCTGATATGAGGATGCTGATCCGTAACAGGGGATGGGATGGGAGGCAGGATGGGAGGAAACTTTCCATAGGGCAAAGGGGAAGGAGGGGAAGGGAGGAGGCAGGGGGGTAGGAAAGACAGTGGAATGAGATGGACATCATTACCCTAAGTAGATGTATGAAGACACAAATAGTGTGACTCTATTTTTGTGTACAACCAGACATGAAAAAATTGTGCTCTATATGTATACTATGAATTGAAATGCATTCTGCTGTCCTATATAACAAATCAGAATTAATTAATTAATTAATTTAAAAAAGGAAATGAGACAAAATATTGCTAAGAGCCAAGTATATGATGCATGGCATTTTTGGTCGAAAGGTGACGCCAGCTAGCCATTGAGATGATATGATTATGTTAAGATTTGCATTCATATGGATATTGGACTCCTGCTGTTCACCTAGGCCGGCTACGGGACTCCTGGAGAGTTCCCATTGGTTAGGGAAGTACAGTAGGAGGGAGTTCCGGGGGAGGAGCTCTCTCTGCGGGTCCTGGAGGAGGCCGCGTGGGTGGAAAAAATCTTCCCGGGCAGTACCGGACATTGGCGGCAGTTTCAAAAAATAAACTTTGTTCCTGCTTGAGTGGCTCGTGATTTTGTGCCCAGCCAGACTGCGGCAACTGGCGGCCCGCACGGGGAACGCCTGAAGCTTGGAGGTGAGTAAAATTGCTCGCCCCTGAGGGAAGGCAACAAAATGGGTGACCATTTCAAAAAACAATGTGTTCTCGTTTTGATTTATCTTGTTTTTGTTTCAAGCTGCCTATCCCTAGAATTTTCTCAGGCAAACTTGGAAAAATGGTTGGCTCAAGGTTTGAAGTTGTTCGGCCCTGAGAAAGAGAAAATTGATACAACTATTCTTTGTTCAGTTTTTGTTTCATTCTGTTTCGGTTTTGCTTTATGCTATCTTATTGGGTTGCGTTACCTTTATAGTAGATTAGAAACTAGTAAAAAACAAACCAAAAGACTGTTAAGTAAATTGTTAGAGGTCCAGACTATGGTAGAAAACATGTTAGGTCAAGCGAAAGAGAAGGTCTCTCAAGCTAGTCAGACAGAGGAAGATTTGAAGAAAGAAAGCTTAGAGGAAAAACAACCATCAGGCGGGGAATTACAACAGGAGGCTGCTACTAACCCCGTTCTATCACCAGAGGGCGTAATTCAACCAACAGCTCCATCTACAGCTGAGCGGCCCTCAACTCCCGTAGTTGATGGACGGAATCCTGAGGCAGGACCCCAAAGATTAGCATGCCCTGTACTTGAGCAGGCAGGAGGGCAACGAATTCACCGTGCTTTAGATTTCAAAACAGCGAAGCAATTAAAGGAGGCTGTAACAACCTACGGGCCACAAGCACCCTTCACTGTGAGCATGGTCGAATCCATTACCAACTTAGACATGACGCCAGCAGATTGGGCTAACATGTGTCGATCTGTGCTAAATGGAGGACAATATTTGTTATGGAAGGTTGCCAATGAGGAATTTTGCATGGAGACAGCTAGGCGAAATGCAGCAGCCGGTTACCCTCAAAGAGATCTAGATATGTTATTAGGAAAAGGACCTTATGAGGGTCAACGGCAACAAATTGAATATGATCCTGGCCTATACGCACAAATTGCTGCAGACGCAGTTAGGGCATGGAAAACTTTACAGGGGCATGGAGATTTACAAGGACAATTATCTAAGGTAATACAAGGAGCTAATGAACCTTACGCTGAATTTGTAGATAGGCTTATTCAGACAGCATCTAGAGTATTTGGAGATACAGAACAGGCAATGCCATTTATAAAACAACTGGCTTATGACCAAGCAAATCGTTGCTGCAGAGAGGTCATCAGACCATGGAAACATGAAGATTTAAACACATATATTAAATTATGTAGAGACATTAATGAACAAGGGCAAGTCTTAGCAGCAGTACAACAGGCTTTAGATGCCAGGCCAAAAACATGCTATAATTGTGATCAAACAGGACATTTTAAAAGGAGTTGCCCCATAGGAGGAGGGTTTAACAAGAATACCGGGTATTTGCCCACGATGCCGTAGAGGGAAACATTGGGCTAATGAATGCCGTTCTCAAACCACCATAGAGGGTATTCCGTTATCAAAAAACAGACAAGGACCAAGTGTTTACCCACGATATCGTGGAGAAAGACATCAGGCTCCATTGCCAAAAAACGGACTGAGGGCCCAATGCTCCGGGGCCCAAAACCACAAATATACAGGGCAATGGAGGAACCCAGCAGCACCATCAAGGTAGTGCCCAGGACGCATTATCCATTAAATCCCTCATCAGACAAACTAGAGGGAGCGCAGGGTTGGACATCTGCGCCTCTGCCAGAGCAGTACTAACTCCAGAGATGGGAGTTCAAATCATTCCCACAGGACTAAAAGGACCTCTTCCCCAAGGAACAGTAGGCTTATTATTGGGACGCAGTTCTTCAACACTAAAAGGACTTATGATAAGTCCTGGGGTAATTGATCCCGATTATGAGGGTGAAATAAAAATTATAGCTAGTTCTCCAAGAGGTATATCAGTAATTTCACCAGGAGATAGAATAGCACAGTTATTAATAATACCCAGCCTACATGATAAATTTTCCAGTCATACTGTAGAAAGAGGTTCCAAGGGATTAGGCTCCACAGGTGTAGATTGGGCTATGCTGTCTTTAAATATAGATTCTCGCCCCATGCTAAAACTAAATATTCAAGGACATGACTTTATTGGGCTACTGGACACAGGTGCTGACCTTAGCATAATATCTCGTCAAGAATGGCCAAAACACTGGCCATTACAACAAGCCACTCAAACGCTTCGAGGCCTAGGAGTGGCAACTAATCCCCATAGAAGTGCAATGGTATTAGATTGGAAGGATCCTGAAGGATGTGAAGGAACTATACAGCCCTATGTATTGGATCATCTTCCTATAAATTTATGGGGATGAGATGTCCTAGATCAATTAGGTTTGACATTAACAAATAACATCAATCCTAATGCGCCCACTACTAGGGCTAGACAAGGCTTTAGGAAAGAAGAAAGATTAAGAGAACAAGAACAAGGTATGACAGCACCAATTCAAATAGATCAAGAAACAAATAGACATGGATTGGGTTTTCAGAAAGGGCCACTGAGACAATCAAAATTACTTGGAAATCAGAAAGACCAGTGTGGGTTCCTCAGTGGCCCCTGACTAAAGAAAAAATACAAATAGCCCATGACCTGGTCAAACAACAATTAGCGGAGGGACATATACAACCTTCCATATCTCCCCATAATACTCCCATTTTTGTCATTAAAAAGAAATCTGGTAAATGGAGATTATTGCAAGATTTAAGAGCCATTAATAATGAGATGGTTATTATGGGACCTGCTCAATCAGGGATTCCCCAATTGTCTGCTTTACCAAAAACCTGGTATGTTTTAGCTATAGATATTAAAGATTGTTTTTTTTTTCAATTCCAATTCATCCAGAGGATAGTCCACATTTTGCATTTACTATCCCTGCACTAAATCATGAAGGTCCTGATCAGAGATATGAATGGAAAGTACTCCCTCAAGGGATGGCTAATAGTCCAACTATGTGTCAAATTTATGTTAACAAAGCAATCCAGCCACTTAGAAATCAAAATCCTGAACTACAAATATTTCACTATATGGATGATGTGTTATTGGCACATAAAGATAAAAACACATTGCTAGAATGTTATGCCACACTTACAAATTTATTAAAAAATTATAATCTAGAGTAGCAATAGATAAAGTACAATTAAATCTTCCAATTAATTATTTAGGGGTTTTATTATCCTCAACCATGGTCCGTCCACCCAAAATTCAAATACGAGTAGATCAACTCAAATCACTTAACGACTTTCAAAAGTTATTAGGAGACATAAATTGGATAAGGCCTTATCTAGGCATACCAACAGGAGAATTGGGACCTTTATTTGATATTCTAAAAGGTCCATCAGATCCAAATTCACCCCGCATGTTGACGCCTGAAGCAAGAAAGGCATTAAAAATCATTGAAACATATATGGAAAATATGCATTTGGATAGAATTGATATAAGTTTGCATTTATTATTTATTATACTGCCAACAAAAAATATTCCTACAGGAGTATTCTGGCAAGAAGTTCCATTATTGTGGATACATTTATCTTATTCTCCTAACACTATTCTTACTAGGTATCCTGAGGCTGTAGGACAATTAATACTCAAAGGAATAAAAGCAGCCAAGGGAGTGTTTGGGATTTCTCCCAATAAAATTATTACTCCATATACTATAGATCAAATTGATGAGTTAGCTAATGAGTTAAATACTTGGGCAATAATCATGTGTAAATCTAATGTTTCATTTGATAATCACTTACCGTCTAATCCTTTGTTGTCTTTTTGGTCTAAACATCCTGTAGTTTTTCCAAAAATGACAAAAAAAAACCCTATCATGAATGCTCCAAATATATTCACTGATGGGTCAAATAATGGTACAGCAGCAGTAGTTACCCCTGATCAAACTTTTACATTTTTAGTACCCAAACAATCAGCTCAAAAGGTAGAGCTTAATGCAGTATTACAAGCTTTTATGATGTTTAAAGATTCTGTATTTAATTTATTTTCTGATAGTCAGTATGTAGTTAATGCTATAGTATCCCTTGAAGATGCTGGTAGGATTTCCCCTTCTTCTACTGTTTTCTCTTTGTTTTCCACTATACAAAGTCTAATCTGGGACAGAAAAGATCCATTCTTTATAGGACATATCAGGGCACATACAGGATTGCCTGGAGCCCTTAGTTTTGGCAATGAGTTAGCAGATAAATCTACACATGACATACATATTTTCTCCACAATAGAAGAAGCTATAAATTTTCATAAAAGGTTCCATGTCAATGCTAATACTTTACAAAAGCGTTTTAAAATAACTAAAGAACAAGCCTGACATATAATAAAACAATGTCAAAATTGTGTGACATTTTTACCACAAGTTAATCTTGGAGTCAATCCCAGAGGACTGATACCTAACCATATTTGGCAGATGGACGTCACACACTTGCCAGAATTTGGAAAATTAAAATATTTACATGTTACAGTTGATACTTCTTCCGGATTTCTGATGGGCTCCCTTCATGCCGGAGAAAAATCTAAAGATGTTATAGCTCATTGCTTACAAAATTTTGCCACTGTGGGCGTTCCAAAACAGTTAAAAACCGATAATGGTCCTGGTTATGCGTCCACCTCTTTTAAACAATTTTGCTCATCATTTGGCATTACTCACATAACAGGAATTCCATACAATCCACAAGGACAAGGCATAGTTGAAAGAGCTCATCAAACTATTAAAATGTACTTATTAAAACAAAAGGAGGGAATTGGAAAGGGGTATATATCCCCCAAAGATAAACTTAAAATAACCCTTTTTACTCTAAACTTTTTAAATTTGGATTCATCAGGGCTTAGTGCTGCGGAAAGACATTTGTATCCAAAAAATGTACATAAGCCTAAGGTACTTTGGAAAGATATTCTAACAGGACAATGGAAAGGTCCTGACCCAGTGATAGTCTGGAGTCGGGGCTCTGTTTGTGTTTTTCCACAGGAAGAACAGCAGCCGATTTGGATTCCAGAGAGACTAACTAAAACAATTTCTACAGACCAAAAGGAAGATGATTCGACTCAAATCCGTAACAGCTGATATCCAGATCTCCAGCTTGGCTATTCTTACATCTGCGACAGTGATTAACCAGGATGCTTTTTTCAATATCTATTTTATTATTGCTTTTTCCCACATCATAAAGTTCTATTTTATTTTTGAGCTCATACAGACCTAGGTTAATGTTTTTTCTGATCAGTTTTATTTTTTGACTGTGGAGTTTTTGAACATTGCAATGGAGATTTCACCTAGGTAAAGCTACAAGGCCTTTACTATTGTCTTATGTGTTATATGTTACATGTGCACACTTTTGTTTTGTGTTATATGTCTGTATGTGCGTATGTCCATATATCACATATGAGAAGCGCTCATGCACATGGATCCAAAAAAATTTTTTTTTTATTATTCACGTGATTTTAATAGTTTAATTTAATTTGGGTAAACAGCTGTTGAGGATTGTTTTAATATATGAACAAATAGAAGGTTAACAGATCTGTTTGTTTACTTTCACCTTTCCTTTTCATTATATTTAATAGTTCTGTTCAGGATAATGTAAATTGTTCTAAATATTGTTTTCTTAGTACCTGTTGAAATGTTACATATTTTTTTTTAGCATCATTGTCAAAATTCCTATTTTCATCCCAGTGCCGGTGAAGACAAAGATAAAACCAAACTACAACTTCTTCGAGAGTTATCACAACAAACTGTGTAAACTGATACATCAATGATTTATAACTCAACAAGTAATGCTCAATCAATGAGTCGATTTATTTTGGAAGGATATGGACATATTGATAGATTCCTCTGCTTTGAACTGCTTACAAAACTTGCCTGGACTATGTATCACTTGTATGCTTTATTTTGGGAGGATATGGACATATTGATAGATTCCTCTGCTTTGAACTGCTTACAGAACTTGCCTGGACTATGTATCACTTGTATGCTTTGTGATCTATTTGTTGATGCAGCGAATTATGGTAGTGCTAGCGTATCTTTGCTGATGTGTCACCAGTGATGCAATTTTTCCTAGGAGCCGTTAATTGACTTGGTGTCATGACATTTCTGTATCCTCCTCCCTTCTACTAGTGATGGTCTAATTTTGGGGGCCAACAGAGGTGAGGTAAAGAACCTCACCCCCCCACTGGTACATAGGCCTATCCACAAGTATGGCTATATGCTGGACTGGTAGTCAGTGACGGGTATGATCCAATTGCAGTGGTATCAACCTAAGACAGGAGGCTGACGCCTAAAAGTCAGTTTTCCGATGACGGGTAAGAACCATATGTTGAATTGGACAAACCTAACAGGCACGGTCCCTAGCCAGATTGCTTGTTACTTAAACAGAAGGGGGGAGATGCTAAGAGCCAAGTATATGATGCATGGCATTTTTGGTCGAAAGGTGACGCCAGCTAGCCATTGAGATGATATGATTATGTTAAGATTTGCATTCATATGGATATTGGACTCCTGCTGTTCACCTAGTCCGGCTACGGGACTCCTGGAGAGTTCCCATTGGTTGGGGAAGTACAGTAGGAGGGAGTTCTGGGGGAGGAGCTCTCTCTGCAGGTCCTGGAGGAGACCGCGTGGGTGGAAAAAATCTTCCCGGGCGGTACCGGACATTGGCGGCAGTTTCAAAAAATAAACTTTGTTCCTGCTTGAGTGGCTCGTGATTTTGTGCCCAGCCAGACTGCGGCAAAATATTGCATTTACAATAGGTAGAAAACATCTCCAGAGAATCTTAAGTGATAAATTTGACAAGAAGGACAAAGAATTTAAATGAAGAAAATAATAACATATTATATCAGAACATAAAGCAAATTCTGAACAAAAGGAAACACATTCATGTGTTTTGATGAGATTAATATTAAAAAGTACAATTTCTCAAAATGATGTATATAATTTAGTTAAATTCTAATAAATCATCTAATAGGGTATAAATATGGGTTAGAAGTGATAAAGTATATTTAAAGTTTATATGAAAAAAATTGAAAATAAAGTTAGGAAAACATAGATATTAGAATATACTAAAAAGTCAAAATAAAGTTAGGAAAACACAGATATTAGAACATACTAAAAAGTCACTGTTACTAAATCATTACAGAACTTAAGGAGGTAAACAAACTTCAATTGAATAGAATAAGAATCCAGAAAGAGATCTCAGTATACATATGAAAAGTAATATGAGATAAAGGTGTGTGGTCCAAATCATTGTGGAAAAGATGCATTATTTAATAAATGATGTTGGCACAGCTATCTATTTAAAAGAAAATAACCTTAGAGCTATATTTTATGCCAAATACAAACATACATTGCAAATGAACTTTTTATAAACTTAAAAATCAATAAAACAGGGGCGATGAATATACATCAGCTGGTAGAGTGCTTGCCTTGTAAGCACAAGGCCCTGGGTTCAATCCCCAGCACCACAAAAACAAAAACAAACAAACAAAAATCAATAAAACAAACAAAATTCTTGAAGGGAAAATTATAGGAATATATATACTTAATCTGTAGGCAGGAAAGCTTGAAAAGGCAAAAGTTTAAAATACACACACACACACTTTTAGATATTAGGGATTGAACCCATGGGGCTCACAAGTGTTAAGCTACAGCCCTGCCCTTTTTGTTTCTTATTTTGAGACAGGGTCTTGGTAAGTTACCAGGCTAGCCTGGCACTTGTGATCCTGCTGTCTCAGCTTCCAAAGTAGCTTGGATCCTGGGCCCATCCCTTGTCAAGGTGGCACTCATACACATCTTCTTAATCCATATATAACTTCCAAATAAAGAAAATAATGTCATAATTTTGCCTGACATAATCTTGTAGCATGATACAATGATCCTACATACAAGTAGAAACAAATTAACCCATTTCCCAGAAGAGGAGGCAAAGTCCTTGAGTGATCTTTACTTTTTTCCTTGATATCTCATAACTTAAATACTATCATATAAAATTAACAATGTTTACCCAGGCACTGTGGTGTATGCCTGTAAACCCAGCTATTTAGGAGGTCAGGACAGGGGGTTGCAAGTTTGAGGCCAGACTGGGTAACTAAGCAAGACCCTGTATCAAATTTTTAAAAATAAGAGGTAGAACACCCCTAAGTTCAATTTCTAGTACCGCAAAAATAAATTAACTAATGAATTCATAAACAATACTTAAATACTATGATATAAAGCCAATATATCTTATGTTACACTATGAAAGATTAAGAGAAGCAGATATTTGCATACATATTCATAACAAAATATGACAGAAATATTCATGACAATTACAGTCCCTCTTTTTTTTTATAGCTAATCTGATGGTCATAGTTGGTATTTATCACTGCCTTCTACTATTCATTATTCCCTTTGCCTTCAGCAAGTACCCAGGCTGGTTGTAATTCTTTTCCAGTGGGTGACCCAAATATTTATTCCTGAGATCTGGGCTATCAGCAATCTTGTCTGGACTGAGTTACTTAAATTTGCCATTGAACTTAGTCACAAGGCATGGTACACTAAACTCTCCTTTATTCCAAACACATTCTTCCGCCATTATGGAATAAGCAGTCCATTCCCCCCCCCCCCCCCGCAGTCAGGAACAATCTTCCTAGCCAACTCTGTAATCCCCTTCTTTGCTTGTTGATTCAGATTCTTGAAAAGCCCAATGTGGCTGAACTGTAGTGTTAAATTACATTTCACTGGAGTTATAAACATCTTCTGGTAGAAGTATTTCTCCTTTTCAAACTAAGATTTCTACAAGTTGTAAGGGTAAAAGAAATTGAAGTTAAAGCGTAAAAGTTAAAGGGTAAAAGACCGGGTGTTGTAAAAGTTTCTAAGCTGCAAGGTCTGAGTTAAAATGTAAAGGAGGTATTGTTAGGTTTCCATGTTACCTGCAAAACCTGAAATCCCTGTAGCTGTTAGGACAATACTGGAACTGCCCAGTAAATATTCCCACTGACTCCCTGGTTGTCCAGTAACTAGGGACTCTGTGTAACTGGTCACGTAGTCCTCTAGGCCCTAAAACCAATCAGTTTGAATGTGTACCCCATTTAGAAATGACCTATCACTCCAGCCTGACCTGTTCCCGCCAATGAATGAACTAATCATGTTTAGGAGTTGTTGTTTGATTTTCCCGCGGTGTATAATGATTTGTTAAAGGAGACTGTGATGTATGTAAAACCCCCGCCCTCCCAAAAAAGGTGTACTTAAGCAGTGCTCAGCCCCTGCTCGGGGCTCTGGGCTGCTTTCCCTTCTTGAGTGGGCATGGAGCCCCAGCATGCTGGTTCAATAAATCCCCTTCTGCCAATTGCATGAGTGGTCACTTGGTGGTCTCTTTCTCTGACGTTTCGCGGGACCCTTACAAAGTCAAGCATAATGTCACAGGAAAAGAAAGGAAAATTTTGCTAGTGGACTACTAGGGGTAATAATAAGTGATGCCAATTCCACTCTTTCCCCTTGACTTTTGGGCCCATAAATTCTGGTTATAAGAGAAGAAGCACCACATTTTGAAAACTTATTCCGAGCATATGCAGTCTTCTAGAGATACCTCTCTCCGTGTTTCAAGGAATTACCACCTACCTGGAGCTGTGACTAAGTCTTTAAAGAACACTTCATCATTCTAATAGACCAGCAACCTTAGGACATTAGAGAACATGGTAATATCAGTGAGTCTTATGAACATTGACCCATTTCCCCACTTCTTTTTTCTTATGATGTGATTTCCTTGATCAGAAGCAATGCTATGCAGAATATGATGATGGTATATAAGGCATTCTGCAAATCCAAAGAAGTTTGCGCAAAATCATTACATGAGAGAAGGCAAATCTATATCTAGAGTAAATATTGTTTTCAGGAATAACAGAATGCTGCCCACTTCCATAGTGGGAGTGATCCAATGTAATTAAACTGCCACCAGTAGATCACCCTAGGGAGAGAGAGGTTGTAAGGGGACTCAATGTTGGTGTGTGCCACTGGCAGACAGGGCGCTGAGTAGTGGCTATTGCCAGGTTGTTCTTAGGGAGTGAAAGCTGAGTCCATGTATAATCTCCAGCACTGCCACTACAGCCATACTGTTCATGAGCCCATTGGTGATGACAGGGCTGGCTGGGGAAGGAGGCTGATTGGTATTCACAGACTGGGTTATCCAGCCTACTTGGTTATCAAAATTCTCTGCTGAGGTCACATAGGATGGAAATATCTTCTTCTCCCCGACCCTGCCGCCCATTCAGGGAGGTCTAGCCACATGCTTTTCCCCCCAATTTTAAAATCTTTTTCTTTCTTTATTGCCAATTTTAAAATATTTTTCTTTCCAAGTGCTTGACCATCTAACCAAAGAATGGTCATTGCACATGAACTGATAAATAACCACACATATGGCCATTTCTCCTTCTAAGGAAAGTGAACAACCAGGTGCACTGTTCTACCATTGGAGAGTCCAGAGACTCCCCAGAAAGGGGCTAACATTCAGCTGTGTACTTTGGGGTAGTATCTGTACATCATGCAGAACCATTGGTCAACCAGACATATCTATAGATCTGTCTACCTACCTAGGAGAATGATGGATGCTGACAAGTCTCAGGATGTGTGGTTGGCAAGCTGGAGAGCCAGCGGTATAGTTCTAGTCCAAAAACCAGCAGGCTTAGCACCCAGAAAGAGCCAATGTTTCAGTTCAAGGGCAGAGGCAAGAAAAAAACTGATGTTAAGGAAGTCAAGCAGAAGGAAATTCTGCCTTAGTTGCAGGAAGGTCAGCCTTTTTGTTCTACTTAGGCCTCCAACTGACTAGATAAGGCCTACCCTCATTAGTATGGATAATCTGCTTTTCTCACTCTACCAATTCATATGTTAATTAAATCCAGAAACACCCTCAGACACACCCAGAAGAATATTTGACCAAATGTCTCTGGAGCCTGTGACCCAGTCAAGTTGGCTCATAAAATTAACCATCAAATGCCTTAACTATATTGGATGCTTTCTGTTGGATTAAAATTTGACATGAAGATCTACACATTTTGTGTCAAATTTCATCTATCTATTCACATGCTCTCCCCTAGATTTCCTTGTCTCTGACCTGTATGTCTAGGCCCCTATTCACTGGCTACTGTTCAGGTATACACATATAATCTCAACTATGGCTACTTCTTCTACACAAAGTAGACGACCAGTCGAACCACTAATAGTTTATCTATATATACACCATCCCTAAAAGTGTATGTATAATGCAGTCACATTCATATTTAGTTTGAATCCACGTACCTTGTTGACACTTCTGGAAACCAAGTTTGGGCCTTGGCTGGTTTTATAGGACCTCCTCCTACAACACAGCCATAGATTTGACCTAATGGAGGGGTACCTGTGCAACTGCAGCAGACGACGACATGGGGATCTACCTTACCTGCCCCTACAATTTACTTGTACCCTCTGGGCCTGGTCAAGTTTTATCTTGAATTTAACATTTCAAATTTTCTATGGACTACATCTGGGCCCATTTGTCTTTATGACTTGGCAGCTGTGACAAAACCCCTAACAAGGCATTTCTGGATCCAAGGCCACGTGTCCTATCTCTCTGGGCCTAGACTCTGCCAAGTAATGTTTCTCAAAGGTATCCAGGCACAGTGGTACACATCAGTAATCCCAGCAATTCAGGAGCTAAGGGAAGAGGATCACAAGTTCAAGGCCAGCAATATAGCAAGACCTGTCTCAAAATAAAAAATAAAAAGGGCTGGGGCTGTAGCCCAGTGAACAAGCACTGCTGGTTTCAATCTCCAGAAACAAAAAATGAAAAAGTATATAATTTTTTTCTTCTGATGTCATGGCTCTACTTCAGGATAGCTTACGTTTATATTTTTCCCATAGGAGATTGATGTAAACTCGAACAGATTTAAATTAAATGCAACAGATTTTTACCAAAATTCAGATATGAGTAGGAATGGAGAACAGTCTGAATGATATTATACAGTTCTGAAAATCTCTCCATTTAACATTGGTTTATGGTAAGGACCCACCTACAAGATTACCACAAGCCCTCATGCAAATGGGGCTTGTCACGCAAGTTCCACCAGTCCTACAAATACACTTGAATCTGGAACACTGCCTGGGCTCCACCTGGGACCCTGTTCTATCTAACTCAATCTCTGATTACAGTGTTACAGATCGGATGTTATCCGATCACAGGAATAAAGTGAGGGTATAGTTAACTGAAAACTCAAAATCATAATGGTTTGAGTTTCTACCAGTTTAATGGTTTGAACCTCAGCAGCTCATAAAAAGCAGTCTGTAATTATTTGTGGGAGTCTCCAAAAGGGATGATTCCCAAGACCAGGAAGCCACATTGCCCAATTCCAGGGAGCAGGACTGACATTATGTTCTGAGTGAATGTCACTCCTCCAGCAAAACTGAGTGTCACACCAAGAGAAATGTAGATAGTGGGTGACGCTGGAATGGTGTAACATTGGCATATGTCTTGCACATGTTTAAAAACTAATTCCTGCTTAGGATCCACCATGTTCCTTATCTTCTTCAATTGACCCTGGCCATTGTCCACTGCCCTTGACACTGCCTGAAAGAGAATCACTGATGATAATGTTGAGGGGACAATTCACAGGCTCCCCATTACTTATACCAAGGTTGTAGCCATGATATTCCCAGAGTCATTGTTTGTACATTGCCAGAGCGGGTCTGGTTCTGTGCAGATATGGAGAGAAATTCCTATATCCATAACGTGTTGGTTCCACATTTCAAGCCCACACCTCTCAATGTCTCTCACCAAAGTGTCTTGTTAGCATCTCCTCTCCATTCCTCTTTATCTTCTGCCAGCATCTCTCAATACTCTTTCTCCACCAACCAGCGGCTTTGATATACCCTATGTCAATATCTAAGACAAATTCACCTTCGAATGCATCCTTTAATTTCCATTCAAAAAGACAAAGAGACATATCTCTCACTTAAGATCTGTGGTTATTTTAATGGCAACTTTATTTTGGGGGGGAAAAAGGCATTGCATGTTTGCTTATTATTTAGAGTACTCTAGAATATCTATACTCTAGAAAGACAACTTAATAACTTTTAATTTCTAAAGATCTTTAGTTTGCCAAGCACATTTCATATTTCCAAAACAATTTTCCTAGGACCAATTCTTCAACGGAGAGTAATTAAGTAAATCACATCTAAAGATGTGCAATTACCTGGATGCTCAAAACGTGACAATGAAGTAATTCTTCAGGGACAGAAAAAGGAAAATCAGCTTTACGCCTCCTATAACTTCATTTCAAACCTACAGCAAGGTCAAGCTACAAGGACAAGTATCTTAAGGAAAATTACAATGGCCTTGATATAATTATCTCAGTTCCACATTATCAAGAAAATTTTAATATTGTTCATGGTTTGAGTTTAATATTGTGCATTGCTCACAAACAGTTTGTAACAGACATGTTAATTCCAAGAAAGGAATAAATAGATATCTACAGACTTAGTAAAAATAAGCTAGTTAAGAAGATGGATGATCTGCACTTTGGCTATTTCAATACTTAGCCATGTCAGTTCTGGAAGCAAAAGGCTTCTACATTTCTTTATTGTATGCATTTTGCCTTTAACTTGTTTATTTTTTTTAATTTGTTCTTGTAAGTTAAACATGAAAGTAGAGTGTATAATATATGGAGTATAACTTCTCATTCTTCTGGTTGTATGTGATGAGGAATTACATTGGTTGTGCATTCATATGTGAACATAGGAAAGTAATGTCTGATTCATTCTACTATCTTTTCCTATTTCCATTCCCTCTCCCTTCCCTTCCTTCTGCTTTGTTTAATCCAAAGTACTTCTATTCTTCCCTACTGTCCCCTTATTGTAAGTTAGCATTTGTATATCAGAGAGAACATTTTTGGGGATTGGTTTATTTCACTTAGGATATTCTCCAGTTCCATCCATTTACCAGCAAATGCTATAATTCATTCTTCTTTATATATGAATAATATTTCATTGTACATACATACCACATTTTCTTTATGCATTCATCTGTTGAAGGGCTAACTTGTTTATTTTTAGCTAAAGATCCATATAAGTATTACTTGGTTTAGAGCTGGGAGTTTCAACCTTGATCCATACATTTAAAAACTTCTAAAGGTAAAGTAATAAAGCTTATGCTTGCTGTATCAATATCCTATAAACCAGTAGAAGTAAAATTCAGCTTCTGGTTGGGTCCTATCTGGCTCTCTGCCACCACTACAGTCCTGCTCCTGCCAAGGATCTCCTGCTCATAAATTTTAAATGGCAGTTTCGCCACATCTTCTCTTCAGCATTTCAAAAATCACTGGATCTAGTCTTATCTGGAATAATCCAGATGAGATTATATGTACTTATAATAAGCTTGAGATGTATTAAATAACATGAAATACAAAATTGTAGAATATTCAATATTTTGATTAAAATAATAGTGTTTCTGGCTCCTGAACTTCTTAACTTCTAACTTGTTTCACTATCTTAGCAACTAATAACCTTTTGTAGAGAGTGAATGATTGTCCTGTACAAAATCAGGCAGGATATGTTTATATTCATACAACGGGGAAGTTAATATATGAATAGTGCAACCTACAGAACCACACTAATTCTAATAGTAGTAGAACAATGTGTAAGTGCGAAGAGAGAGTGTGTATATATATATATATATGAATGTGCATATATATATATATATATATATATATATATATATATAATACATACACACATATACACACACATAAAACAAAGGGTCTTAATAATCACAAAATTTCCTCCCCAAAGCCATTATATTACTTTAATATAAAAATATATAAACTGTGGTTGACAAATATATAAGCAATCTAAAATATATAGGCTAATAAAGATATTAAATTATATTTGGCTGAAATTATCTAATATTGAGTTATTAAAATAAAAGTGAAGGGAAATGATCATGGCAGATGCTGAAACCAGAACTTCAAGCCCAGAGCACGAGATGGATAAGGAAGTGTCAAAGTAATAAGTGAAAAAATTTTATAAGGGGAAAATACTTTCCTTCAGTAGAAGACCTCCAACGCAGAAAAGATGTGAAGGTAAAGAGATGGACATTTATAATCTACTGTCAAAAATTGGAAGTAGCTGGATTGTTACTAAAAATGACTATGGGGATTAACTCTAATTTTTGTTATATCTGCAACACATTTAAACATGAAATTAGTGTTTATCCTTAAATAAGAAAGTCAAAAGGTGGTGCACAAATTGAGTTTTTTAAAAATTCAGTTTAAGCAGCTGCGGAAGCAGAATGGGAATTAATAGAACTTAGTTTGGAATTTGCTGACTTTGCATTGTTTCTAAGATATTCAGGTACAGACATCTACTAAATAGCTAGATAAAGAAATTAAGGACAGGTAGAAATGTCTAGTGATACAGATTTAGAAGCCATCACTGTAAATAAAACCAATATTTGGGTAAGAGAATAGAAAGTTATGCAAAGTACTGTTTGTGTCCCCACCATTCATATGTTGAAATAATTACACCCAATATGATAGTATTAAGAGGTTTGGCCTTTGGGAAGGTACTGGGGCTAGGGCCCTCATGGGTGGGACTAGTGGCCTTATAAAAAGGAACCCTGTGGGCTGGGTTGTGGCTCAGTGGTAGAATGCTCACAGAGCATGTAAGGCCCTTGGTTTGATTCTCAGCACTGCATATAAATAAATAAATAAATAAATAAAAGTCCATTGACAACTAAAAAAAAAACATTTTAAAAAGGAATCTTGTGTCAGGTACAATGGCACGTGTCTATAAACCCAGGCTTGGGAAGTTAAGGGAGAAAGGCTGCAAGTTTGAGGTCAGCCTGGGCAATTTAGCAAGACACTGTCTCAAAATAAAATAAAAAGGGTTGGGTAAGACTTTCAGGAATGAAGCACTTGCCAAGTGTGTGTCAGGACCTGGTTGAATCCCCAGTACAGGTCAGTGGCAGTGAAGAACCCCAAGAGCTATTACATTCTCTTTTTGACACATGAGACTATAATAGGATGACACAGTCTATAACCTAGATGAGGGCCCACATCAGAACCTGACCATAGGGGCATTATGATCTCAGACTTCCAGCCTCTAGAACTGTAAAAATTTATGTTTTTTCATAAGCCACCCAGCCTATGATTCTATGCTGCAGCAGCCTGAACTAAGCCCAGTTCTGGGGGAAAAGAAATAAGCAAAAGATGGGGTCCAGCTTAAATACTGCCAATTAAAATGGTGAAAACTGACCCCAAGAACAGATCTAAAAAACAAAACAAACACATGACCTTTAAGAGAAGAACCAGGATTATGGAGAGTCATTAAATCTAAAGCAAGAGAGATCCTTAAGAATAAGAAAACAGTCAACAGTAAGTATCAAATGCAAAAAGAAAAGCAACACTTCACACTCCAAGGTAGGAAAGGAGAAAAGAATGAACAACAAGCATATAAATTTATACTTGGGGGATCTGGAAGCTAAAGCATTCATATCTTAAAGCTTATATTTTCTCTGTGAAGTAGGAAATAAGATCTCATAGAAATGTGTAATACTGGGCTGGGGATGTGGCTCAAGCGGTAGCGCGCTCGCCTGGTGTTCGTGCGGCCCGGGTTCGATCCTCAGCACCACATACAAACAAAGATGTTGTGTCCGCCGAAAACTAAAAAATAAATATTAAAAAATTCTCAAAAAAAAAAAGAAATGTGTAATACTGAAGAGTCAAAGATAAAAGCAAAACATTTGAAAATCAGTAGCAGAGACATTAAACACAAAAAGTTGTAACAGAATTTCTGATGTCTGTTAAAAGTGGAGTATATTAGAAATATGCTCTTTAGTCATATGGTCATTCTTTTTTATGGCTAATATTTCATTGTGTATATTTACTGTATTTTCTTTATCCATTCATCTGTGGAAGGGCACCTAGGTTGGTATCATAGCTTACCTATTGTGAATTGAGCTGCTCTAAACATTGGTGTGGATACATCATTGTAGTGCGCTGATTGTAAGTCCTTTGGGGATACACCAAGGAGTAAGAAAACTGGGTCAAACATTGGTTCGATTCCAAGTTTCTGAGGAATCTCCACACCAATTTGCAGTCCTACCTCAGCAATGTATGAGTGTACCTTTTGCTCCACATCCTCACCAACATTTTTCATTTCTCATATTCTTGATAATTGCCATTCTGACTGGAATGAGATAGAATCTCAGTGTAGTTTTAATTTGCACTTCATGTATTTGTTGACTTTATGACTTTTACCAGTTGCCGCAGTCTGGCTGGGCACAAAATCACGAGCCACTCACAGCCTTGTAGATTCAAACAGCAACTCTTTATTCCCGAACTCACTCTTGCACTCTACAAACACGTTCTGGGCCAAATCCACACACTCCACCGGGCTCTGAATCCCAAATACTCTCTGAATCCCGCGAGAACTCAACGGGAACTCAAGGAGCGGGGCGCCTGAGGCAGCAGGATATGCCCTATTCCCAGCAGGGTACACCTTAAACCTGGAACCGCCCTAAACCCAAGGAGCGGGATACTCCCTAATCCCAGCAGGATACACCCTAAACCTGGATCCGCCCTGGTCCTTGAGCAAGGTCACCTTACATGCAATGTCACTGCAAATGACCTGGGTCATGCCATGCATCATACCTACTTTGCAATGGCTCTCAGCAACCAGTAAATGGCTGGATCTGGAGACTATCATATTAAGTGAAATAAACCAATCCCAAAAAACCAAAGGCAGAATGTTCTCTCTGATATGAGGATGCTAACACACAATAGGGGGATGAATTAGATAAAGGGGAATGAAGGGAAGGGAGGGGACATGGAAAGAGGAAAGACAGAATGAATTGGACTCTTCTATGCTCATATACGAATACACAATCAGTGTAACTCCACATCATGTACAATTACAAGAATGTATGTATAATGTGTCAAAAATACATTCTATTGTCATGTATATCTAAAGAAAGAACAGATAAAAAAATTTAAAAAGAAATATGCTTGGGCTGGGGATGTGGCTCAAGTGGTAACACGCTCGCTTGGCATGCACGGGGTGCTGGGTTCGATCCTCAGCACACTAAAAATAAAATATGTTGTGTCCACTGAAAACTGAAAAATAATATTAAAAAATTCTCTCTCTCTTAAAAAAAAGGAAATATGCTCTTTGACAGTGAACTGTAGTCAGCTTTACCTTTGTAGCTCTTTTTCTGGGCCATTTTAATTTGAAGACATAATGATATTTCATCCCTAAATAATTTATCATTTGTCTTGTAAAATGAGAATATTAAACATTAATTAAATTAATTATTATTTGATATTTTGACTATATTTTGATTATTTCAAATAATTGAATGCCTTTGGAATATTTTGATTCCCACAGTTTAACAAAAATTACGACAAAAAATGTCTTATAGTTTCGTACCCAGAATTAAGATATAAAGTTCACTCATTGTTTTTGGTTCTTACATTTCTTTAATCTCTTCTAATCTGTAATAGTTTCCTATTCTTGACTTTTTTTTGTTCATGAGATTTTTTTTTTTCTTTTATACAGAACTAGGGTTTGAACCAAGGGGAACTTACCACTGAACTACATCCCTAATCTTCTTGTTTTTTAATATTATTTTTTTTTGAGAGAGAGACAGAGAATTTTTTTTTAATATTTATTTTTTAGTTTTCGGCAGACACAACATCTTTGTTTGTATGTGGTGCTGAGGATCGAACCCGGGCCACACGCATGCCAGGCGAGCGCGCTACCACTTGAGCCACATCCTCAGCCCTGTTTTTAAATTTTAAGATAGGGTCCCTCTAAGTCGCCAAGACTGGCCTTGAATTTGCAATCCTCTTGCCTCAGCCTCCCAAGTAGCTGCAATTACAAGCATGTGCCACCTATCCCAGTGAGATTAAATTTTGAAGAGTTAGAGTTATTAATTTTGCAGAATATCCCACATCCTGGATTTGATTGTTTCCTTGTGGTTATACTCAGGTTAAGCAATTTTTGGCCTAAATGCTACAGAGAGATACATCACATGAGGACCTACATAATTGCAGAATTGTACTCCTATTGGTGATGCTAAATTTGATAACCTGGTTAATGAGGTGAGTGCCACAATTCTTATGTAAAAGTGTACTTTTTATAAGCAATAAGAGGTCTATGTGATGCCATTATGAAATTATAAAACTGTCTTGTTCCCCAAGTGTTTTACACCCAATAAAAATTTTAGCAACTACTGATGGCTCTGACCTGGAGTAATTATTACATTGGTGGCTGCAGAATGGTGATTTAAAAATAAATCTATCAGTCTTACTCTATATATCAACTAGCAATTTCTTTAAAGAGAAGCTTTACTTCCCTATCTCATCTCTTTCTTTCAATCTTTCCCCCTCTCTCTTGCTCTCTCTTTTCCCACCCCCTCATCACTAGGCACTTAGAAATTTTTTAAAAATAAATATATTGCACTGTTTCTGTTATTATTTCTTATATTCCAAGTGTTATATATCAGACTAGTGGGACTCTCGCACTTGGTTCCTTTTTACATGATCTACTAGTCTTTAATAATGTTCTTGCCATTGAGTTTACCAAGGATCATCCTATGTAAGTTCAATTTATATATTTCCTGCCCCAGATCTGTAATCAGCCATTTCTCAAAGGAGATATGGTTACTTTTAGTGGAGAATGGCATTTCAAAATCAAGGTCTAGGCACCAGGTATATTTATTTCTACTTCTAAGCATGTCTTTCAGTGAGGAAAGTTAAGAATACACACATGGTGTGGGCACACTCATATGTTTAATTTGTGTTCATTCTGCTATTTCAAATTCAAATACAACAACACCTCAGGGGATTCTTCAACTTCCCTTGTTCTACATTTGTATCTCACTTATCACACAATAAGGAGCCTGCTTCTTAATATGATTCTCAACATCAATAATGTACTCATTTGCTCTACCTCTCAATAACTATAAAATTGTTCAGAATGACAATTTTCAAACCCTAGTTCTGTAAAAAAGAAAAAAAAATCTCATGAACAAAAAAGTCAAGAATAGGAAACTATTACAGATTAGAAGAGATTAAAGAAATGTAAGAAACAAAAACAATGAGTGAACTTTATATCTTAATTGTGGGTAAGAAACTATAAGATATTTTTTGTCTTAATTTTTGTTAAACTGTGGGAATCAAAATATGCCAAAGGCATTCAATTATTTGAAATAATCAAAATATAGTCAAAACCCAATAACACTATCAATAACAAACCTTCTAGATAATGTTAATGATTTATTTGTAGTTTGTTTTGTACTTAGAATATGTTTCAGTCAGTACTCAGAAGTGGAAGGACTTAGGAAATATAAATAATAATGGATTTATTAGAAGGACTTGACATTAGGACACTGTGGAACTGATGAAGCAGATTATGTGCAGCTGTTATTTTAGTGTCTGCTGTTAGAACCTAAAATCCTCAGAGTAGATAAAAAGTAAGGAAACATGGAGGTGAAATGGGAAAAGCAAGCATAAAATGAAATCTGTAATGCTGAGCTGGAACCCCTAAAGTGAGGGACTGCAACAAGTCAGACTCACTGCCCTGGACTCTAGCCTCAGCTTCCATACTGGAGGGTCCTGCAGGAGAATCTGGCGCCCTTCACCACAGAGTTAAGCGGTCCCAATGAAATAGTTGCACTTTCCATCCTCAGTTCTGGCTTCCAGGGGAGAACCAACAAACACCTCTGAGTTACCCTCTCAACTGCATTTCTTATCAGATTTGGTGAAGGGAGTTTTCTCTGGATCATCCCAGGGAATATATTTAAAGACTGGCTGAGCAGGTCTTCCATGAAAGAAGAGAATTCTGGGAGATAGCTGCAGTCTAGCTAATCCTACACAGTAAAAATCTACACTTAGAAAACTACATTCAAAAGAAACTTGAGGGCCTGGGGATAGAGCTCATGGAGGAGCATGCCTGGCATGTGTGAAGCTCTGAGTTCAATCCCCAGTGTCACACATTACAAAAAAAAAAAAAAAAAAAGATACTTGAGTTAATCATTTATCTGTGCAATTATGTTACCAAATTGTTAAACAATATATTGCACTGTGTTACTGTTATTGTTTCTTATATTCCAAATGAAACTAACTGCATGCTTAGAAGCTGCAGATGGGGGGGGGTACTTCTCTAAAACTATATATAGTTTTCCCCCTATTTTTGCCAAAAGGTAACATATGGTATATAGTCTATTGCACCTTCCAAACTTATTTACTTGTCTCACAAATTTAAAATTCTTAATATACTTCTCTCATAAATTATTATGGTTTAGATATTAGGTATCCCCCAAAAGTTCATGTGTGAGACAATGCAAAAATATTCAAAGGTGAAATGATTGGGTTATGAGAACCTTCACCCAATCAGTGAATTAATCCTCTGATGGGGAATAACTGAGTAGTAACTGAAGGCAGGTAGGGCGTGGCTGCAGGAGGCATTGGGGGTGTGCCTTTGGGGTATATATTTTTATCTGGTGAATGGAGTCTCTCTCTGCTCTCTGATCATCATGTACACCTCCTCCCTCCACCATACTATCCATGATATTCTACCTCACTGTGAGCCTCAAGGAATGGAGCCAGCTGTCTGTGGACTGAGACCTCTGAAATGGTAATCCCTCAAATAAACTTTCTGTCCTCTAAAATTGTTCTTGTCAGGTCTTTTAGTCACAGCAGTGAAAAGGCTGATTAAAACAGAAACACATTAAAAGATAGACTCAGAGGTTTCACTTCCATTCTGTCCCCTCCACTCTGTTCTTACCCATCCCTTTCATTCCATTTTCATTCTATTAAACACACACACACACACACACACACACACACACACACACTTACTTTCCCATTATCCATAGGGACAAGTTTCAAGACTCCCAGTGAATATTTGAAATTGTGGATACTACCAAACTTCATATATTCTATTTTTTCTTAATATAGATACCTGTGATAAAGTTTAATTTACAAATTAGGCAGAGCAGACGAACAATAAAAACGAATAATAAAATAGAATGATTATAATAATACAGTGTAACTAATTTGCCAGACTTACTACTGTTGTGCTTTGGGGGCATTATTAAGTAAAATAAGGGTTACTATAGCACTAGCACTGCAATACTATGACAGCTAATCTGATAACTGCAATAGGTACCAAGTGACTAACAGGCAGGTAGCATATATGGCATGCATAGGCTGGGCAAAGGGATGATTCACATTCCAGTGGGATGGAGTCAGATGGTGCAGGATTTCATCACTTTAACCAATGGCATGTAATTTAAAACTTATAAGTTGTTTATTTCTGTAATTTTCCTTTAACAGTTTTCAGACCATGGGTGACCACAGGTAACTAAAACCAGAGGGGGGAAAGCTGCAGATGGGAGGGTTTACTTCTCTAAAACTACGTATAGTTTCCCCCCTATTTTTGCCAAAAGGTAACATATGGTATATAGTCTATTGCACCTTCCAAAAAAAAAAAGCAAACTTTAAAGACACTAACAATAAAAAGTAAGTACATAAAAGATATTTCATAAAACTCTATCTTAACATACTCAAGAGTAGTATGAGCAATATGTTGTAAGAAAAAGTAACATTCCGAAATATAGATTCTTTATTAAAAGTTAGGAATATAATATCCTAATAAATTTCATGAATGTAGAAGAAAAGTCTTCCAAGGGAAAAAAGTTAGAAAATCTGGAAAATGTGAGATGACAGTTGAATGTACTATATTATTACAATATCCATCTCTGTACTATATTATTGCAATATCCATTGTTAAAGTATTTAGGCAGAATCTGGAATTCCACAGAAGCAATTATAAGAGTTTCTCAATAAGAAAGTTGTTCTGAATAAATTCTATGATTGTTTTCTATTCACACCTAAATAGCTTTGGAGAATAACTCTCTACTATTAAACAACATGGGATGTTATCATAATGGTAACCTTGATTCACAAAGAAAATATTAAGTTGTGATCAGTTACACATCAATGAACCTGGTTGTAGCTCTAGAAGCCTTTGGGAGGATGCTTGTTTCCCAGTAATTGACCATATCAACATGGATCAGACCTGGTCGAGCAGGTCTGGCCGACTGGTGGGCCTATCTAGTGTCTATTAGAATGTAGAATTCAAGATAGAAATGCTGGTTGGAAATGAACTCATCTCCAAAGTAGAGAGAGTCAGACATAGCAGCAATGTTCTTAACAGCATTTAAGTCATCAACTAGAGCAACAGTTCTGACTTTCTGACTTGTTTTTCTTATCTAGAGTTCTTCTCCAGTTTTCTGTAAATATAACTACTTTAGGGGAAAGTGGGATTATGAGCAAAACCTAAAAGCATCATGCTGACTAAAACGTATGTAAGAACTTAGAATGCAAGATGACACTAACTTGATGCCCATGTGGCCCACAATACCACAAAAGGGAAGTGTTCTCTGTTTCTGATCAGACTACAATCTGGCTTGGCTTATTACAGGTTCCAGGAACACTGTTTGGGATAGAAAGTTTTAGCATGTCAACATTGCCCATGGCAGCACTGGGATTTATGGGAAAGTATCCAGGAGTAGACAGACTGTGTCCAATGAAAAGGGACTATGTTTATTTTTGCATGCAGTGGAGTGTCCAGAAACTGAAAAAAGACTGTAAAGCCTTGTTCATATGCATACTGAGATATATCTTAGTAATTCCAAGTAATAAAGAGTAGAGAATTTGATTGGGTATAGAATCTCCTTGTGGGGAGAGGAGGTTGAGTAGTTTGTTCTGCAGAGCAGCCAGTTTCTTATTCTAAAAAGACCTGTGGTGATTTTAAAACATGTCTGAAAATTCTTTGGCACTTCTTCCATCCAAAGGTGGGATCTAGCCAGGTGTGGTGGCACACATCTGTAATTATAGTGCTTGGGAGGCTGAGACAGGAGGACCATGAGTTCAAAGCTATCCTCAGCAAAAGCGAGGTGCTAAGCAACTCAGTGAGACCCTGACTCTAAATAAAACACAAAATGGGGCTGGGGACATGACTCAATGGTCAAGTGTCCCTGATTTCAATCCTCAGTACCCCCCCCCAAAAAAAAAGTGGGATCTAAGGCTGGGGTTGTGTCTCTGTGGTAGAGTGAGGCACTTGCCAAGCATGTGTGAGGGCCTGGGTTTGATTCTCAGCACCACATATAAATAAATAAAATAAAATAAAGGTCCATCAATGACTAAAAAAATGGGATCTATATCCCCTCTCCTTGAATTTGAACCAACTTAGTGACTTACTTGTATCCAATAAAATGCAACAAAAGTGATGGAAGCTGGGTCAGAAAATGAATACAACTTTCACACTGTTTTCTGGAATACTAGCATTTGAAGTTTTTAGCTGCCTTTTAGAAGTCTGACAACCCTGAGGCAGACATGCTAGGAAGAAGCTATCATGAAGAGGGTATGTTTAGGTATTATGGCTGACAGCCCCAGCTTAAGTCCCAGTTTCCAACTACCAGCCATGTTAATAAATGTGTCTCAAAGTAGTCTCCAGCCACCAAGCCACCCCAGGCATTGAATCTTTCTCAGTTGAGACATCATGGAGCACAGATAAGCCATCTTTGCTATGCCTTGTCTAAACTCTCATTCAGAGGATAATTTTGCACTTTGCAAAGGATAGAACTATAATGTTTGATGCTCACAATGATAAAGTTAGGTAGGCTGGATTGGCATTATCATCCTCATTTTAGAGATTAAAAACAAAACAACAAACAGGAATTTAAGCCTACCTATTTTGAGATTATATAGTCAAGATCCAACATGCTAACATTAAAATCTTGATCTTTGAATTCTAGAGTTTATGCCTTCTCTGTTGTTTCTCATCTGGATACTGTAGAAATGGCCTAAGAAAATAAGATAAATCCAGAATTTGAAGGCAAGGTCAGAAAATATTGAATTAAATGAAACTGACAAGAATTATTATTATTTGGGTCCTGGAGACTGGACTCTGGTCCTGGGGATTGAGCCACATCCCCAGCCCTATTTTGTATTTTATTCTGAGATAGGGTCTCACTAAGTTCCTTAGCACCTCGATGTTGCTGAGGCTGGCTTTGAACTTGCAATCCTCCTGTCTCAGCCTCCCTACCTGCTGGGACTACAGGCATGCACCACTGTGCCTGGCAAAACTAACAAGAATTATTATTAAATGGATGTGAGTGCTCATCTCCTGGAGAAGAAATCATGAAAGATAACTGATCTATAGGTTGATACATAAGGTTATCATTTAAAATGGAATCAATAGAGACATCTTAGAAATTTTAACATTATAAGGAAGTATAATAATGATATAATATTTTAAGAGCTCTTTTTTTAAAAAATAAGACAAATTAAAACAAAAAACAATCTTGCCATTTGTTTTTGATAAAGTCAAAGGGAAAGGGTGCCCTGAATGTCTAATGGTACTCTTTCAGTCTGCTCTTAAGTATGTCCTTATGGTAAAGAAGAAGGGTCCTTCACACTACACTAGCATAGCTTGATGACACATTCCTGTGATCATCATCATTTACTCTATATTTGCCAGAGCACATTTGGATTTAAATTTAGTTGTTTAAGGAAACTTTCCTGCTTGGAAGAGAATGTACAATGAAGCTGACAAAGCATACCATGCTCATTTGATGGGTAGTATTTTCAAGGTAGAGGAATGTTAGTTCTCTCTCTCTCTCTCTCTCTCTCTCACACACACACACACACACACACACACACACTCCTTAAGAGTAAGCATCAATTCCCAGGTTCATGTTGACCCAATGAAATAGGCTGAGATCCGGTTTCAGAAGTCAGTAAAACAGCTAACTCTTGAATCATCCTAAATACAAATAGGAGGTCACTGGTGACCCCCCTCCCATCCCCTCAAGGAAAGCACAAAAAGGCAGAATTCACTCCAGCTTTCATGACTTCATGATTATGTTATTTTAGCAATCACACACCAACAGTAACTTCTCACTTTTTATCTCCCTTCCCTAAAAAATTTCTTCTCTAATTATTCCCCCCCCCCTTCTTTTAGATTAAATGGATTGTTAACAATGAAGGGGGTTTCTTTAATTCCATTCTGTAATTGGGCTTGTCAAAGAAAATTTATCTTTCCTCTCTCAACTATTTTCACATATATTTTGCACAGAGTATGCCTTGGAATATCCCATTCATGAAGTATGTAAAATATTTGGGACGATTTTCTTCAACCCCAAAGTGATTAGTTATGATGCTTCAGATGTCTAGAATGTTATGTGCTTTGCAGGGGCCCCAGGGCATATGGAAAGCGTACGGTATTTGTTAAAACGAATGGCTCCAGAAAAAGAATAATACACTAAAAGAAAACATTCTTTTCTCAACGATGAAAAATAAAAAAGCTTTTAGAGTTCCACTTGGATTCACTTTAACAATCCTTTAAGGAAAGGGTTTGAATACCATACTGACAATTTTGCAGTTTCTAAATATAATTTCTGAAATTCTGCTTAAATGTTTCAACCTTGGGCTTTGAGGTCTTATTTTTAGGACAAGACTTTTACAAGTCTTTCATTGTAATGGAAATAACTAGTAGTACGGGCTTCCCCGCCTCCCTCCCTCCAGGATTTCAACTTCTCCAACACCACCCCTGCTCTTCTAGTAAATCCCACAGAACACAACAGGCCGAGTACCGCCGAGAGGGGAGGAAAGTAGGAAACCGGCGCCATGGCAACCGCGCAACGGAGGAAACGCGTGAGCTCCTGGGTGGTTGGAGGGAAAGGAACCCTCCTCCTGACGACGGTCCGAAGGCGCTCCTCGGTGACGTCACGCACTCTCGGTGACGTCACGACCGTGACACGCGGGTGACGCCGTTGCCGCGGCGACTTCTCGTCGTCTCCGCCCCCTTCACCCGCCCCCCCACCCCGCGTCCTTCCCCCAATCCCCTCAGGCACCGCTGCGCCCGGGGCCGCGGGCCGGTACCTGAGGCCGTGCAGGCGCCCTCCCGCCGGCGGCGCCGCCCCGGCCGCCCCTCCCCGCGCCCCCCGTGCCTCCGCCCCCGCCTCTTCCCGCCCTCCTCCTCCCTCCCCCTCCCCGCCCAGCGGCGGCCGCCCGGGCCCGGCTCTCGGTTATAAGATGGCGGCGCTGAGCGGCGGCGGCGGCGCCGGCGCGGAGCAGGGCCAGGCTCTGTTCAACGGGGACATGGAGCCGGAGGCCGGCGCTGCGGCCTCTTCGGCGGCGGATCCTGCCATTCCCGAGGAGGTGAGTGCTGGCGCCACCCTGCAGCCCCCGGCGTCTCCGCGCTGGCGGACGGGTGTTTATTTGGGGGAGAGAGGCGGCGGCGGGGGCTCTAGAGCCCTGGGCCACCCTCTCCCGACGGCTCCGCTGGGTGGTGAGTGGGCATCGTCCCGCGGCCCTTCTCCGTCACGCGGCTCCTGGCTACGTAAACACACACAATGGCACGGGGAGGGGTCCCCTGGCCCCAACCCCTGCTGTGGGCTCGGGCCGCGGCGGACCGGCAGGAGGCTGTCAGTAGGGGGCGAAGCTCGGCTGGTCGGGGAAGGTCACGCCTGGCGGAGGTGTCAGTCCTGCATCTCTTCGGGGTTTTCATTATGGGGGGGGGGGAAGGGCCCGCTTCGTCCAAGTGGAGGCTGTAGGTGTGCGACCCGCCAGGACCCCGGCCCGGGTTACCGCCGAGTGGGATTACTCCCGGGTCCGGGGTGACGGGGCGCATCTCTCTCTCCTCTCCCTGACCACCCTCCCACCCTCGTCAGGCCGCTGTCCCTCCTTCCACTTCGGTACTTGTTGGGGGGATTTCTTTTCACCTGTTCTCCCAGGCGGATAGTTGGGATTTTGTCTTCGCTTACCCGCCCCCGGATCGCACAGTTTCTGCTGCCCTGTTCGTCCCGGTCTCGGGTCCCTCGTCCCTAATATTTGTCAAGTGCTCTGTCTCTGACTGGTAACCCCCATCGCGTCCTCGCCTCTCGCCCCGCACATTTTCCATTTGTCGGACCTGCCATCCTCCTAACCTCTGCTTCCACTGAAGAGCATTTTTGCACTTCTCTTAACCCTGGTCCTCTTGAGGCCCTCTGCTTCGCTCCGCCGCTCCTTTCCGTGGGTTCCTTTCCGTCCTTATCTATTGTTATCTTCAGGAACCCTTCTGGACACTTTAAAGCTACTCACTTTCTGAACCCTGAAGCTGTCAAGATTCCCTCCGGTTCTCTTGGCTCTTTGCACCCTCACCCTACTGACACCTTTTGACTAGTCTCTCACTGTGCATCCACACCTCTTTATTCTTTTTTAAAGTAAATTTGATTGATTTCTCTGTGTTGTCCTCCTTTTCGTCCTATTTTTCTCTCTCACTTTCTCCTCTCTTCAGTTTTTGCCTCTTTCCTGTCTTTGCACTATTAAGCCTTTTGTCACCTTGTCAAGTTACTTAATTTACGTTTTTATTGCATGAACTTCACTATATTCAGAATTTGGTACCTTACTACACAGAACAATACGCTATTATACTTTATAACTAGTAATGTAATATATATCCTACCTATATTATTATTGGTTAGTGTGACTTATTTTTCCATCTTGTTCTTTGCAATTTTCTTTCTCCTGCCTCATGCTCTTTAGTTCGGAAATTAGTCTAATTTTTTTTTTTTTTTATTGTTTTCCATCCTTTTATATACCATCTCCATCTGTGCCCAAAATGTGGTCTGTACATCACTTGGTCTGGTCTAAATTTCCCCTTTTTTCTTATTTCTTAACTTAAAATCATTTCACTTTCCAGTTTTCTGTTCACATCAGTTCCTACTAATATCTATTCATTTCTCTCAACTGCTTGGATTCCAAGGATAAAGCTCTTCCCTTCATCCAGTTCCTAGTTTATTCTGTTTCCCTTGCCCTCTTACCATTCATTCTGTCTTGTTTCCTGGCTTTGGGTACGTAACTTACTGAAGCTTCCTCTTGTCTTCCCCACACCTCCACATTCCTTCTTATTTATAAACATCTTTGTTCGGTTGACATGGAAATTTATTTTTAGGATACATTGTTTTTAATGGATAAATACAGGGGTCACATCTGCTGTCTATTTTCTCCTGGAATCGGATATGCCTTTGTTTTATCAGGCACAGGTGCCTTTGGGGTTTACTTACTCTGCAGTGCATGTGTGGTTTTGTTGAATTGTATAGATGTTTGAAGGCTACTACAGAGAAGAACAGATGAATTAATGGGTAGGAGTTATGAAATTGTAATTCTCTGATATACCATTGTTTACATTGAGAAGTTCCTTTCAGAATTATTGGGACACTTTGCAATTCTATAGAGAAGGCTTTTATTAAGTCGAATTTCTGCCCCGCTATTTCACTTGAAAGGACCAGGCTGTTCAGAATTCTACCTGCTGGATAGTGCCTTAGGTGAGCACTAGGGCTATGGTTTTCTGTATTTGGCTTACTTCCTGAGCAACTCCCACATATCAGTGCTTGAGAACCTCTAGGCTAGATGAAATTAAGTTTAAATTGCCAGCAGTTGGAAAACATGTTTTCATCTTCTGAAACTGTAAGTGCATTCTTTAATTTTATTTAGTAAAATACAGATGTTTTCCACTGACTCCCTCCACCTGGATTTCAGTGTTTAGTGATGAATAGTTTATCCTCAATGTTTTTTTAAGAGCTAATAATAAAGGTATTTATCTTGGGGGGTGGTAATAAATGATAAAAAGTCTACCTCTTTTGAGTGTAGATATCAATATTACAGAAAACAAAATTCTTTCAAGATATAATTTTAATTTGAAGTTGATATTCAGTAGAAATTGACATTTACAATGATCTTTTAATTAAACTGTCTTTCTTATATTGTACTAAAAAGAATATCATATAATTGTCAAGGACATGGAAAGACATGAAAAATTGTGCTTCTGTGTAACAGCATATTACATTCTGAAAATTTATCTTACCTGACATTAAAATATAAGCTTTTAAAAAGAAGTTTGTCAAGAGGGAAATTTCACCTGTGGTAAATAAATTCTAATTACAGAGGGAAAGCACATTCATATTGAAAAATCAGAAGTGTAAATACAAAAAGGAAAAAGGAAAAAAAAAGTCATCTATAATCTTACCACCAAGATAAAATTACTATAAACATTTTGGTTTCTGTCTCCTCTTTCTATGCTATTGTAGTACACTTTTGTATTACGTGGTTTTGTAATTTTTTCCCCCTGGTACTGAGATTGAACTCAGGGCCTCATGCATGTTAGGAAAGCTCTCTACCTCAGAACAGTGTCCCTATTCTTATTTATTTATTTATTTGGCCAGGGTGTCTCTAAGTTGCCCAGGTTGGCCTTGTAGTTTGGATCCTTATGCCTCAACCTCCTAAGTAGCTGAAGTTACCAGTGTGTGCCATACCCACTTTGTAATTCTTTTTAACTTAAAAATATAGCAAAACTTTTTATGTATCATTAGGGTATGATTTAGCTAATCAGCTTTTTTGGATAGTAGTTTATTTTAAATTTTTTAAATTCAAACATCTTAGATATAGAATGTAGATTTTAGTATTTAAAATTACTTTGAGGAATTAACAGATTTCATGTCTTGTATTTTTATAACTTTGTAGGGGCTTAAATTAGAATATTAGACAGGAACTTATTTAATGTTTGTTAAATGAATGTGTTTATACTTGGGGCATTAAATGTTTACTTTTGATCATTCATTTTTCTTTGATGTGTCTTTCAGGCTGTTTTTGAAGCCTCTGTTTTTTCCTGTTGAATTTGATTGTCTTGATAAATTACAGAGCCCTTGTACCTGTCTCATGAATAATTTATTATTATTATTATTATTATTTTGGTGGGACTGGGGGTTGAACCCGGGGCCTTATGCATGCTAGGCAATCACTTTATGACTGAACTACATCCCCAATGCGATGTTGCTTTCAATAATTATGTGGTATATGGTATAATATGAAAATAAGGCACAATAAATACATTGAATATAAAAAATATGTGATACTAGGATATTACCCTGCACCTCTTGTGCTGTGTTTCGGTAGAAGGCAGTTTATTATAATCTTATATTTAGATTACAATTGCAGTTGTTTTTTCTTGTTTTCAAGATATCTTATGGACAATTTTGGTTAAGCTATGTAATTATGATAATGCAGTAACTAGGGAATATTCTGGGATGGGATCTCCCTTATAATGAGGTCCAAATTGAATGTAGTGTTTGTGAACCAGGGGTTAGATTGCATCATATCCCTGAAAAGTAGTATTCCCACTAAGGTAGGAGTGGTATTCCCACTAAGGTAGATGATGCATGTGCAGTTTTGGCAATTAATGTTAATATTTGTCTAGATATAGTCAAAGGTTTCCTTTAGGCAGAAAACTATGCAACAGCTGTCTTTGGTATTTCTGTATTCCCTTTCGGTACACTTTTCTTTCTCCTCACCTTAATGAACTCCTTTATGCATCTGCTCACCCCTTTTATTTAGGAAATTATCTGATATTGGTCACTAATATTTATTGTCAGTAAAGACATGAGAAAAGAGTATTGGACTGGATACTTGAATACTTGAATGTAGTAAACCTGAACACAAATTTGATTTGATTGTATTTGGACAATAGCTAGAAAAATTATATTAGGATAACAAGCTAGAGCATTCTGACTTTTCATGTTTTTCTGACCCCTACTTTCCTGATTAGGATGAATAGGAAGCAGATCTAACTAATAGAACCTTTATCTGTGAGTGATGAGGAAGCTGCATCCTCCCTCCTTCCCTCCCTCCATTAATTTGTTCTTTTCTTCCTTCCTTCCTTCCTCCCTCCCTCCCTCCCTCCCTCCTCTGCCCCCTTGGTATCAGAGATTGAACCCAGGGGCATCAACCACAGAGCCACATTCCCAGCCCATTTATTTAGAGACAGGGTATCACTGAGTTGCTTTAGAGCCTCACTAAATTGCTGAGGCTGGCTTTGAACTTGTGATCCTCCTGCCTCAGCCTTCCAAGTGCTGGGATTACAGGCACTCCCCACTGTGCCTGGCCATTTTTTGGCATTTTCTAAGATCTGTGCCTACCTTGTAAAATGAGACAACTACTTGGTGTTCTTTCTTTTCCTTTTTTATCTAATCATAATTTTTTCCTTCAGAACTGATAAAATGTATTTTATTTTGACACCTTGAATATTTAATGTAACTGAGAATTTATTGACCATTTTGTCATAATATCCTAATTTTCCAATATTTTTGCCTCAAATTGTCATTAAGACAAGACACCCCCCCCCCCTTTGGTATCTTACTAGGTTTTCTTTCTCAGGAGTTAAATTATTTTGTAGTTTTCTAATTCTCTTTATTTCACCTATATTGGTTATTCTGTAAAGTCATAATTAGAAATGTAGATCTTTTGATTTCAAAGTAGGTGGGCCTGTTTGGGAGCTTTACTGTCTTTTAAAGTTAAGTAGGGCTTTCTTAATTGTAGTGTTAGAAATAACTTTGTTAATAAAAACAAAAGCTTCATTTGTTCCATTCCTTTCTTAAATATTTTATGAAGGCAATGCTATGTTTTTGGAGGTAGTTTTTATTTTTCAGTCTCTTTGGGCTACTAACCTAATTTACTATTGTACGTAATTAGTGTGATAGTCAGAAGCAACTCTGAATACTGCCTCTAGACTAACATTAAGCAATTATTTTTTTTTTTCACCCCTCTACCCTCTGAGATTATTTTGGTTCCATTTTCTCTTGGGCTTTAAAAAAAAAACCAACAAACTATTATTATTTTTCCTTCCTATATCAAGACTGTGCATAAGAGGGAAATTGATGCCTTGTAACTTTACATTCCTTTCTGAGCCTTGGGAATGCCTTTGATACAGAATATAAAAATTGCTTTGAACTCTATTAACTTTGTATCTTCTGGAAGCTCTGTAACTTCAAATGAAAGATTATTTTCATTCTTAATATGTAGCTAGTTATTGACAGCACTTTGGGGACAAATGTATCATAGGATGGTGGTTTTCAGATTATCCAGAGGATAATTTTTAAAGACACTCTACTTCTGTAAGAAAAAAGCATTTTAAATTGCCCCAGTATATACACAAGTGACATAGATTTGTATGTTTTTACCTTTTTTTATCCTCACCTTCTGTAACAGTACCTGGCACATAGGTACTCAGATACTTAGTAAAAGAGTTAATGAAACCCTATCAGATATAAGACATTGATTTTCTATACTATTCATCTTTTTTTTTTTCTTTTTGAAAATGCTAGTCATAAAATCAGTTATTAGATTGACAACCAAATTGCAACAGGCAATTTGCAAAACCCTGTTGTGGGGATTCAGAAACCTTCTTTAGAGCTTACCCCAGTGCTGTGTTTAATGTCTCTGTACTTTAATTATTGAAGTTCTTCATTTATCTACTTTATGAGTTGGTTTCCTTGAAAAAAGGTTTTATGGCTATAAAAATGATAGAGCTACTGTGTATAAAGGAGAGGTTTGGATTGGTATGAATCTTCTCAAGTGTCATAATCAACTTGTGTCTAACCCAGGGGTCAACACACTTTCTGAAGAGCATTATGGGTCATAAGGTTTCTGTCACAACCTTTCAACAGTGTTATTGTAGCTCAAAAACAGCTAATAGTCAGTATAAAAATGAACGAGCTTGACTGTGTTCCAGTAAAATTTATTTAAGGACACAGAAATATGAAAGTCTTCCCCCCACCTCCTTTGGCAGGTTGAACCCAGAGGCACTTTGCCACTGAGTCACATCCCCAGCTTTTTAATTTTTTTTTTACCTTTTTAAAATTTTGATAACAGGTTCTCGATAAATTGCAGGGGCTGGCTTCAAACTTGCAACCCTCCTGCGTCAGCCTCCTGATTAGAGGCATATGCCACCAAGCACAAAGTCCCACGAAATAGTCTTAATTTTATTTCAACCACTTGAAATTGTAAAAACCATTCTTAATTTGTGGACTAAATAAAAACAGGTCATGGGCCGGATTTAGTTCAAGAACTGAAGTTTTCTGATACCAGAGGTCTCAGCCAGAGAAACTATCATATTTGAGATTCTGAAATTAAGAGATGATTTAGAGGCCTATAGAAAGTTCATAACTCCTTTTTTAAAAATTAGATTTTGAGTATATAGTTTACACATAATTTACCATTTTAAATGTACAGGTTTGTATTTTGATAAAGTTATGTATAACCATGTAACTTTCGCACAGTCAAAAATACAGAATATTTTTATCATCCCAGAATGTTTCCTATTTCCTCTTTCCATTCATCTCATTTCCCACTTTCTGTCCCTGGCAAACACCTATGTGGATGTGATCTCTAGTTTTGCCTTTTCCAGAAAGTCATAAATGGAATAATATACTATGTAATTTTGTGTATTTTGGATTTTTTCACTTGGTATGATACTTTTGAGACTCATCTATGTTACAGTATCAGAAATTAGTTTCTTTCTTTTTGCTTTTTCTTTTTTTTTGGGGGGGGAATAAAGTATTTTTTTTAATTGGTTTTATTTTTTAAATACGTGACAGCGGAATGCATCACAATTCTTATTACACATATGGAACAATTTTTCATACCTGTTTGTAAGTATTTTCACACCAATTCATGTCTTCATACATGTACTTTGGGTAATGATGTCTATCACATTCCACCATCCTTGCAAATCCCCTGCCCTGTCCCTTTTCCTCCCATCCCTCTTCCTCTAAACATTTGGATTCAGGTTTTCATTTCTCTTAGAAGTGGGATTGATGGGTCGTGTGTTTAACTTCATAAGAAATTGCCACCCACAATGAACAAGAGTGTTATTCTCTTATCCTTGGCAACACTTGGAATAGTTAGTCTTTTAGCCATTTTATTAGGAATGTAGTAGTGGCTCATTGTGATTTTAATTTGTATTTTTGTAAGTGAATTAGACATCTGTTTATGTACTTATTTACAATCTGTGTTTTCATTGGTGAAGTATCTGTTTAAATCTTTTTATTTAATATTCATTTTCTTACTGTGGAGAGCTGTAAGGTACTATTTATATCAAGATGTAAGTCTTGGTATGTTTCGCACATATCTCCTTCACTGATCTGTTTTGTTTTCCTAAGTGTCTCTTTATGACCAGAAGTTTTATTTCTTTTTCTTTTCTTCCCTTTCTTTTTCTTTCTTTCTTTCTTTTTTTTTTTTTTTTGTACCAGGGATTGAATTTGGGGGTACTCAACCACCAAACCCATCCCCATCTCAATTTTTTCTATTTTATTTAGAGTAAGGGTCTCACTGAGTTGCTTAGTGCCTCACTGTTGCTGAGGCTGGCTTTGAACTCATAATCCTCCTGTCTCAGCCTCCTGAGCTGCTGGGATTATAGGCATGTGCCACCATGCCCAGCTCTTTATTTTTCCTTAAAGTGTTGAGGATTAAAGCCGGAGCTTTATGCTTGCTAGATAAGCTGTGTCACTGAGCCACATTCTAAGACATAGTTTTATTTTTTGATGAGATCAATTAATGAATTCTCTCTTTTATAGTTCATGAGTCATGTACAGATGTTTCACATTTTTTGAAAACACTCACCTTTTCTATGTAATTATCTTTGTACCTTTATTGAAGTCAGTTGCTTATGTTTGTTTACTTTAGATTCTACTCAGTTTTTTAGCAGCATGTGAGAGTGAATGGAGTAGGGACAAGCGGTAAAACTGATAGGCAATATTAAGTTATGAAATGTCTGAAAAGCATTGTGGATCTCCTGACTTTTTGGTGTAGGTCCTCAGATCAGAGTCATGAAAGTCTTCTGTATTTTCTTATAAATTTATACCTTTTACACTTATGTCTATGAACCACTTGGAGTTAATTTTTGTATGTAGCTGGCCCTGTTGCATCTGTAAATTCAGTTGAACAAGAATCACAAATATTCGAAAAGGGCCGGGGGTGTAGTTCTTAAGTGGTAGAGCTCTTGCCTAGCATGTGTGAAGCCCTGGGTTTAGTCCCTAGCACTAGGGGAAAATTTTTTTTTAAATGAATTGGGTCTATACTGAATTAGTATAGATTTTTTTCTTGTCATTGTTCCCTAAACAATATAGTATAACAACTATTTCTATAACATTTACTTTGTACTACGTATTATATGTAATCTACAGATGATTTATAGGAGTAGGAGGATGTGCACAAGTTTTGTGCATATTTACCACAACATTGTATGTAAAGTACTTGAGCATCCTCCAATTTTGGGGTCCATGGGATCCTGGCATTCATTCTTTCATGTAAGGATGTACAGATGTTTCACATTTTTTGAAAACACTCACCTTTTCTATGTAATTATCTTTGTACCTTTATTGAAGTCAGTTGCTTATGTTTGTTTACTTTAGATTCTACTCAGTTTTACGGATCTTTCTGTCTATTCTTAGGCTGATACCACATTATCTTGATTACTGTAGCTTTATAGTTAAGTCTTCAAATAAGGTAAATCTAGCTCAGAGGATTTTTTAGAGATTTGAAATTTGATTTTTAAATTTCATGTGTTACTGAACGTTGGGAAGGGGAGAATCTATGACTTTCTTTAGATTCTCAAAAGTATCTTCTACCCCCCAAAATTTAGATTCACTACAATTACAAAGACTGTACAGATGATCAGTGTTAGAGGTGATCATGTACAACCTAAGAGGAAATAAACACATTCATTGGCTCTAGAATAGGAATGTAAGGACTACTCTGAATTTTATTTTGTTCCCTATCTGAAGTTCTCTGAAAGCATAGTGATATAATTATAATTAAAAATAGTAAGGGGCTGGTGTTGTGGATCAGTGGTGGAGTGCTTGCCTAGCACATGTGAGGCCCTGGGTTTGAACCTCAGCACCACATAAAAATAAATAAACCATAAGACAGTAAAACACCAGTGATTTTGAGAAGGAGAGAATTGCTGAAGCAGTGCCTCTGAAGAGGTAAGAGAGAAAACAATTTAGTGTACAAGTAGAAGAGTGACTTTATGATCATAGGAGATAAGGCAAAGTATATGATAGCAAGTTCTTCCAGGTCAGGAGATGTGATGATCCTAGTCTGATGTGGTCTCTTGCAGTTGCTTTGGTGTTTTTTCTTTTCTTTTTGTCCTTAATGAAGTAAGAGGTTATCAGCCTGGAAGAAGAGTTTGGAAATACTGTGTTTTAAAGAGAGAAATGAATGTGTTAAAGTTTTTTAGCAGCATGTGAGAGTGAATGGAGTAGGGACAAGCGGTAAAACTGATAGGCAATATTAAGTTATGAAATGTCTGAACAGCATTGTGGATCTCCTGACTTTTTGGTGTAGGTCCTCAGATCAGAGTTAAATGTAACTTGTCAAGGCAGTTTAACACTTGGTATGAGTCATTCTCATTTTGACTCAAACATCTTTGGGAAATAGAACATGAATTATTACTTCTCCATGAAGCATCTGCCATTGTCCTGCCATGAATTTAAGCCAAATTTGGAGAGATCCGATAACTTATTTTTCTTTTTAAAAATTTTCCTTCATTCTTTCTGAATTGGGTATTTATTATTTTGTCTTTGTAGAAAAGCATCTTCACTGCAGTCTGACTTTTGCTCTGTACAGTACAGTAATTGCTGTTACTTTTTTTAATCTTCAAATTTAACTTGTCTTAGCCCATGCTTTTTCTACTGCCTGAAATATAGATTCCCTTGTCCTAGTCCTCCAAACCTTTCAAATTTAACCTCACCTACCATTTATTGTAGAAGGCCTTCATAACCTCTAAGACCTAGTTTGTCCTCTGCTTTTATAGTATCCCAAAGTTTACATATATCATTTTATTCACCATTTTGTATTCAAGTTTTTTGTTGGTATTAGTTTCCTCTTTACCAGTAAGTACTGTTCAGTCATACTTTGGTGGAAATGTTCTTTGCTGTCCAGTGGGAAAAGGCAGTAGCCATATATGTTTGTGATTATTTTGCACTCAGAATTTGCCCAATAGGATTGAGAACTCAATTTTAATTATTTTTAAATTTTAATTAAATGGTCACATGTAGCTAGTGATCACCTTGATCTGTGCAGCTCTAGACTTTTATTTACTTTATTATTTATTTTAAAAGATAAAAGGATCTTTGTAGCCCAGGCTGGTCTAGAGCTCCTGGACTTGAGCAGTTCTGTCTCAACCTCCTGAGTAGCTGAGACTGTAGATACACAATACCCAGTTTCTCTACCCTTTTAAAGTTGAGAGTTATATGAGATTCATATTTAATTTGTCATTGCTTAACACAGGACTTAGTGCCACTTAAATATTTTTCAGTTTGTTTTCAGAATTACATTGACTTATGTAGCACTAAGTTCTTCATTCCTGTAAAGTTAAGGAGTTTTCTTCCCTTAAAGGAGAAGGACTGAAAAATCGCATAGTATAAGGTTATTTCAAAGATTATCTGAGGGCTGGGGAGTGCTGAAGAAGCAGCTCATGGGCCAGGCCTAGTTTGTGAGGTTTCTGCTTCAGGTAAACGTTCTACTTCATAAACTTATATACTGGAATTACACTTGATTTCATTTGAGAGTGGAAAAGGGCTTTTAGAAGATAACTGTGTGTGTGTGTGTGTGTGTGAGAGAGAGAGAGAGAGAGAGAGAGAAATAGAGAGAATGTGTGTGTGTGTGTGTGTGTGTGTGATGCTAGAGATCAAACCCAGGGCTTCATACATACTAGGTATGTGCTGTACACTGAGAGCACCTCAAACCCCAAAGATAACACTTTTTTTTTTTTTTTTTTTTTTTTTGGTGCCAGGAATTGAACCCGGGGCACTTAACCACTAAGCCACATCTCCAGTCCTTTTTATATTTTATTTAAGACAGGGTCTTGCTAAGTTGCTTAGGGCCTCACTAAGTTACTGAGGCTGACGTTGAACTGGCGTTCCTCCTGAACTGCTGGGATTACAGGCATGCACCACTGCACCCATAGCAGATAACACTCTTAATTGAGGTGACAAGGCATGAATATGGTAGCTTATGATTAAGATGGAGAATTACTAAATGCTATAGAAGTTCATAAATAAAAGGCTATTTTGAGCTAATGGGGTCTTGATATAAAATAGTGTTTAACCTAGGCAGGTAGAAGACAGGAAAAAGAATGGAATAGACAGTGGGAATCATATTTACAAAGAATTAGAGTTACAAATACATATAGTAGTTTTGGTTAAGGAACATAACAATCTGATTATAGTAGCAAATTCTATGATGTAAAATTTGACTAAATTAGATGGGACTGGATGATAGAGCAGACTGATAAGCTGAAAAAAAATGTGCACTTTCTATTGGATGCAATTGGATAAAATTCTTTGAGGTGTTTTGTTACCAAGATTGGAGAAGGGGAAGTCAGCCATCCCACAATTCTCAGTACATTCTGCAGATTTAAAAATTATTCCAACTACCTTGGGACCTGGCTTACACATATTGAACTCTTCAGAGCACAGTTCCCACTCCCAAAGCAAAATGCATGGTGTGGATTCTACTAAAGGGTGCATGGAACTGATGGAGCTGACAGTTACGTTGCGCACAGGGAAAACCAATAAATCACCCTTTAAAAAAGAATTATTCCGACTAACTACATAACTTGCTGGATTTCAGTGATGTAAGTGAAAAAAGTAATTATGATATGAGCTTAAAAATTTAACTTTTATGTATAAGGCTTTGTTAGAGCACACTAAAAGTTTTAGGAATTTGGTTGGTACATATGTTGGAGAAAGATTAAAGTTTTTTTCTTTCAGAACTTTATCAGAGTTCTTCATCACTTTAGAGGATGTGGGGAAAAAGGTACCCTCATTAATTGCTGGTGCAACCACTCTGGAAAGCAATATGGCGATTTCTCAGAAAACCTGGAATGGAACCACCATTTGACCCTGTTATCCTGCTCCTCGATATATGCCTAAAGAACTTAAAATCAGCATACTATAGTGACACCGCCACAACAATGTTCATATGGCTCAATTCACGATAGCTAAGATATGGAACCAACCTAGGTACCCTTCAATAGATGAATGGATAAAGAAAATGTGGTGTATATATGCAATGGAATAGTACTTAGCCATAAAGAAGAATGAAATTATGGCTTTTCCCTGTAAATAGATGGAACTGGAGTCCCTGGACCCCACTAGGGCAGGACCCTGGCAATTGGAGAGTATCACGCTAAGTGAAATAAACCAATCCCCCAAAACCAAAAGCTGAATGTTCTGTTAGATGCTAACACACAGTGGGTGGGGTGATGCAATATAGAAGTACTTTGGATTAGACAGAAGGTAATGAAGAGAGGGGGGTGGGAATGGGAAAGATAGTAGAATGAATTGGACATTACATTATGTTCATATATGAATATACCCCCCAGTATAGCTCCACATCATGTACAACCACAGAATGGGAAGTTAACACTTCATGTATGCATAATATGTCAAAATACATTAGACTGTCGTGTATAACTAAAAAAGAACAAATAAAAATCTTCCTTCCTTCCTTCCTTCCATCAAACCCAGTGCCTCACACATGCGAGGCAGCACTCTACCACCAAGCTACAACCCCAGCCTAAAAATTTAAAAAAAAAAAAAAATGTAATTTATGGCAGCACTGCTTGTACAGTGTTTGTGACTCAAATATCTTCACTTGAGTCTGAAGTTGTAACTCATAGTCATAGTGATTCTATGTATAATATTGCGCAAACAACTTATTATACTGTTTATTATAATTATTTATATATTTTGAAATATTTACTATAAATTATTTCTTTCATATAATTATTAATCATATTGGTATTAATAGGTAGTAAGCTTTTAAAATTGCACTTAGAAAGATGATCTCCTAATTTCATTTAGGACAGTTAAAGGAATTATTGCAAAATAGTTATAAAAAGGGAAATCAGTTTTTGTTCTCTGAAATGGTAGACTGGATTATTATGATTAACCTTTTTGATGAATACAACTAACCAAAAAATCTTTTTTTAAAAACAGCTTGAAGAGGGAGCTGCAAGGCCAAATTCTAGGAATAAACAGGAACCAAAGAAATAAGTGAAGGATGAAATGACTTTTGCCCTAAGGGTAGTTGCTAGTGTATACATGTTTGGACCTGGGTTCAGTAGATTTTACAGAGTGGAGAGGATAGAAGTCAAGGCCTAACATTTATCTACAGTCAGAGTCGGAAAGAACAATCTCATTGTTAGATGGAACCCCAAGGATAATCATTAGGTTATCAGCAAAGCAGAACTAAACTATCTGTTCACTCTTGTACCTCAGGGATCAAAGGGAAGGTTGAATGGAGCAAGGAAAGAAAACAAAGTAAGAAAAACAAATCTTTCAAATTTTGAGGACAGTTTTAGCCCTCACACTGATTTGCAGCCCAGGTTTGCTATGTGAGTGGTCCATCAACCCTCAAGCCATTTGTTGTGATTCCTAGTTTCAGACTAATGGTATTCCCAAGGCCTGGCAGAAGGAAATGCAAATCATTTGTGGAGAAAGGCATTTTATTCTCAAGGAGTTACTATGAATAGTAGTTAACAGCGAATAGTATGTTGTCACAAATAAGCAAGCATAGTAAAAAGAAATAACAAGCAAAATTATGTGTAATTAGAATACATGTTATATATCTGTAGAATTACTAGAGCAGTATAATTCATGCAGTTTTCTTTATGTATTTAAAAGTAAGCTTCTTTAAAATAGAAAGTAACCAAGCATGCATTCAGATGGCAGTATGAATAAGAAACAGCGGAGCAGAAATAGATCCACAAAATCCTCAGATATTATAAACATCAGATGAATTTAAAACAATTGCTGTTATGTTTAAAGAATTGAAGACGAGCAGGGAAAAAGAGATTATAAAGAGTGACTTCTTGGATTTAGGGAAAAAATGTAAATCCCAGAAATGAAAATACTGCATACCAAATATACCTAAAAGAAAGAATTAACAGATTATACTTAGCTGAAGGAAGAATTGGTTGCCTAGAAGATAAGGCAGAAGAAGCTTACCAGAATACAACCCTGAGAGTCAGAAAACTATAAAATATTGAAGAGAGTTTAAGAGACATGGAAGACAGAGTTAGACCTGACATTATTTAAGCAGAGCTTGGGAAAGATGGGAGGGGAGAAAGAGAATAGTACAGGGATAATATATGAAAAGAGATATCACACTGAAAATTTTCTTGATCTAATAAAAGACCAACTGATAGATTTAAGAAGTACATTGTTGGAACTGCAAATTGATACAACCACTCTGGAAAGCAATATGGAGTTTCCTTAGAAAACATGGAATAGAACCACTATTTGACCCAGTTATCCCACTCCACAATTTATACCCAAAGGACTTAAAATCATAATACTATAGTGACATGGCCACACCAATGTTTATACAGCTCAATTAACAGAAGCTAAGCTATGTAACCAACCGAGGTGTCCTTCAACAGATGAATGGATAAAGAAAATGTAGTGTATATACACAATGGAATATTAGCCATAAAGAAGAATGAAATTATGGCATTTGCCAGTAAATGGATGGAACTGGAGACCATCATGCTAAGTGAAATAAGCCAATCCCCAAACACCAAAGGCTAAAATGTTCTCTCTGATATAGGGATGCTGACTCACAATAGGGGCCAGGGAGTTAGAGGTTCACAGAATTGGAGGAATTGGACAGGGGAGTAGGGGGAAGGAAGGGGAATGGAAATGGGAAAGACCGTAGAATAAATCAGACATACCTTTCCTGTGTTCATATATGAATACATAACCAGTATAACTCCACATCATGTACAGTCACAAAAATGGGAAGCTATACTCCATGTATGTATAATATGTCAAAATACATTCTATGTCATATAACTAAAAAGAACAAATAAAACATTTAAAAAGTGCATCTGCACCCAGACAAATCATAGTAAAATACACAAATACTAATAGAAGGAGAAAAATCTTAAAAGCTGCCAGAAACAAAGATTCCCTTCAAAGGAGCATCTATAGACTGACAGCCAACTTTTTAATCAAAAAATCATACATTCTCCCCACAAAACCAAAGGCCGAATGTTTTCTCTAATATGTGGACGCTAATTCACAATGAGGCAGGGGGCACTAGAGAAGAATAGCATTACCTTAGATTAGGAAGAGGGAAGTGATGGAAGGGGGAGGGAAGGGAATGTGGGGACAGGAAGGATAGTAGAATGAATCAGACTTTATTTTATATATATGTGTGACTGCATGACCAATATGATTCTACAACATGTTCACTCAGAAAAATGAGAATTATATCCCATCTACGTATGATATATCAAATGCATAAATGCATTCTACTGTCATGTATAACTAATTAAAACAAATTAAAAAATAAAGAAATCATACATTCTCGAAGAAAATAATTATCAATTGAAAGAAAATTCTGAAGTATACTTTAGTACTTTTTAGTTAAAGATTTAAAATAAAGGTCTGAAATGCAAAAGAGTATAAAGAGCAGAGAGTGACAAATATGAGGATGTTCTGAAATAAACATTAACTGTAAAATATTGGTCAGGCCTTAATTAGACTATGACACTTGAAGTATTGAGAACTTTATGTTGTCTAGGAGAGAGAGATGTGTTGTCCAATGTAACTACTAAGCCAAGAAAAAGAAATTTAAAAAAATAAGAATTGGAAAAGAAGAAATGAAACCATTCATGGACTACAGACCATGTATTTAGAAAATATACAAATGTTAATAAATTCAAAGATAACTTTATTACTGTATACTGGCAATAAATAGAAAGGAAAAATCATAATCACTGACAATAGCATAAAAAAAGATGTGCCCAGAAATAAATCTCTAATATGGCTGAAGACTTCTTAAAGCCTATTGAAATAAATTATTATTTTTTTTTAAATTTTTTATTGTTGGCTGTTCAAAACATTACATAGTTCTTGATATATCATATTTCACAATTTGATTCAAGTGGGTTATGAGCTCCCATTTTTACCCCATATACAGATTGCAGAATCACATCAGTTACACATCCATTGATTTACATATTGCCATACTAGTGTCTGTTGTATTCTGCTGCCTTTCCTATCCTCTACTATCCCCCCTCCCCTCCCCTCCCCTCCCCTCCCCTCCCCTCTTCTCCCCTCTTCTCTCTCTGCCCCCTCTACTGACATTCGTTTGTTCCCCTTATATTGTTTTTCCCCTTCCCCTCACTTCCTCTTGTATGTACTTTTGTATAACTCTGAGGGTCTCCTTCCATTTCCATGCATTTTCCCTTCTCTCTCCCTTTCCCTCCCACCTCTCATCCCTGTTTAATGTTAATCTTCTTCTCATGCTCTTCGACCCTACTCTGTTCTTAGTTACTCTCCTTATATCAAAGAAGACATTTGGCATGTGTTTTTTAGGGATTGGCTAGCTTCACTTAGCATAATCTGCTCTAATGCCATCCATTTCCCTGTAAATTCTATGATTTTGTCATTTTTTAATGCAGAGTAATACTCCATTGTGTATAAATGCCACATTTTTTTTATCCATTCATCCATTGAAGGGCATCTAGGTTGGTTCCACAGTCTAGCTATTGTGAATTGTGCTGCTATGAACATCGATGTAGCAGTGTCCCTGTAGCATGCTCTTTTTAGGTCTTTAGGGAATAGACCGAGAAGGGGAATAGCTGGGTCAAATGGTGGCTCCATTCCCAGCTTTCCAAGAAATCTCCATACTGCTTTCCAAATTGGCTGCACCAATTTGTAGTCCCACCAGCAATGTACAAGTGTACCCTTTTCCCCACATCCTCGCCAGCACTTGTTGTTGTTTGACTTCATAATGGCTGCCAATCTAGCTGGAGTGAGATGGTATCTTAGGGTGGTTTTGATTTGCATTTCTCTGACTGCTAGAGATGGTGAGCATTTTTTCATGTACTTGTTGATTGATTGTATGTCCTCCTCTGAGAAGTGTCTGTTCAGGTCCTTGGCCCATTTGTTGATTGGGTTGTTTGTTCTCTTATTGTCTAATTTTTTGAGTTCTTTGTATACTCTGGATATTAGGGCTCTATCTGAAGTGTGAGGAGTAAAGATTTGTTCCCAGGATGCAGGCTCTCTATTTACCTCTCTTATTGTATCTTTTGCTGAGAAAAAACTTTTTAGTTTGAGTAAGTCCCATTTGTTGATTCTAGTTATTAACTTTTGTGCTATGGGTGTCCTATTGAGGAATTTGGAGCCCGACCCCACAGTATGTAGATCGTAGCCAACTTTTTCTTCTATCAGACGGCGTGTCTCTGATTTGATATCAAGCTCTTTGATCCATTTTGAATTAACTTTTGTGCATGGCGAGAGAAAGGGATTCAGTTTCATTTGTTGCATATGGATTTCCAGTTTTCCCAGCACCATTTGTTGAAGATGCTATCCTTCCTCCATTGCATGCTTTTAGCCCCTTTATCAAATATAAGGTAGTTGTAGTTTTGTGGATTGGTTTCTGTGTCCTCTATTCTGTACCATTGGTCCACCCGCCTGTTTTGGTACCAGTACCATGCTGTTTTTGTTACTATTGCTCTGTAGTATAGTATGAAGTCTGGTATCGCTATACCGCCTGATTCACACTTCCTGCTTAGCATTGTTTTTGCTATTCTGGGTCTTTTATTTTTCCATATGAATTTCATGATTGCTTTCTCTATTTCTACAAGAAATGCCATTGGGATTTTGATTGGCATCGCATTAAACCTATAGAGAACTTTTGGTAATATCGCCATTTTGATGATGTTAGTTCTGCCTATCCATGAACAGGGTATATTTTTCCATCTTCTAAGATCTTCTTCTATTTCTCTCTTTAGGGTTCTGTAGTTTTCATTGTATAAGTCTTTCACCTCTTTTGTTAGGTTGATTCCCAAGTATTTTTTGAAGATATTGTGAATGGAGTGGTTGTCCTCATTTCCATTGAAATAAATTATTAAAGACTTAGTGATTGGTGCCACATGCCATGTCATTGATAGATTCTGTAATGTATAGATATTAGTTCTCTTCCCAATGGATTTATATAATCCCAGTCAAATGGGGTTTTTTTTGTTGTTTTGTTTTGTTTGTTTTTGGTAGTTGTAGATGGACAGAATTCCTTTATTTTATTTGTTTATTTTTATCTGGTGCTGAGGACCAAATCCAGTGCCTCATACATACTAGACAGGTGCTGTGCCGCTGAGTTCCAGCTCCAGCCCACAGTCAAATATTTTTTAATATTTAGTTTTTAGTTGTAGTGACACAATACCTTTATTTTATTTATTTATCTAACTATTTATTTATTTATGTGGTGCTGAGGATTGAACCCAGTGCCTCACACTAAGTGTGATAAGTGCTCTTATCACTGAGCCACAACCTCAGCCCTAGTCAGATTTTTAATAGGGTAATGTTGGGCACAGGGTTGGTTTTTTTATTTTGTAGAAAATCTAATTCTAAAATTCTGTGGAAGATAAATAAAGGGCCTGAAACATCCAGTACACTCAAAGAAGAATAAGGTAGGAGAACTTAATCAATTATTAAACATTTCAAAGTATAGTAAACAAGACATTGTCATGAGTATAGTATAGTCTGGTTATAGTTGGACAATGGAATAGAATATGATCTATGTGCATGGATTACTTTGATAATTGATGAATATATGCTGATAATTAGAGAATGCCTTTTTATTTGAATGATCCTGGAAACCTGAGAAAGAATAGACTCTTACTTCATAAGGTTTACAAATTCTGGATAGATTAAATGCAAATAATAAAGCTTTTTGAAGATTATATGAGAAAATTCTGTTTTTATATAGAGAGATAAGAAAGCTAAATTTAAGATGTCATTTATTCTGAAATGCACCACTATTTGTTTCTGTTTCTAAAATAAAATGCTCTATGAATGCTATTGTACAAAGTGTACCTCAATTTTCACATTTTCCATCCTCTAACATCTTAAAAACAACAAAATGTACTGCATTTCCTAAATTTTCTTACATCTGGGTGCGGGCACAACTTAGGGTGTTTTCTAAGTCAGATGCATTCTTACAATTGGGAAGTTACAGAAGGCAGCTTTCTTTTTACTGCTGTTTTGACTGGTTGGTATGGTTGTAAGATCTGTTAGATGCAATAGAGGTAGCTAGACTAATCATTCCAGTGTTCACTACCAGCTTCATGGGAATAAAAAGCCAATAGTATTAGCAGCGGCCTCAGCTTTTGAACCTCTGGCTCTCAGAGTATCCTTTATCTCAGTTCAGTGACTGACTTCTGATTCTCAGTTGTTCCATTATTTTGAACAACTTATAAGTATCTTAGTTCTTATATTAAATGTTTTTCTAGTTGAAATATCTAAACTGATATTTTTATTTCCTTTTCTATACTGAAATCTGAATAATAAAATTTTATTGGCTTAGGGAATCATTTAATTTTTTTTTTCTTGTGCTGGGGCTGAACCTAGGAGCATTTTACTACTGAGCCTATCATATCCCCAGCCAGATTTTATTTTTTATTTTGAGACAAGCTGTCACTAAATGGCTGAGGGTCTTGCTAAGTTGCTGAGGCTGGCCCTGAACTTTTGATCCTCCTGCTTCAGCCTGCCAAGTCTCTGGGATTATAGTTGTGTGCACCACAGTTGGCTTTTAATGGGTTGTTGTTTACTTGTTTGTTTTTGTGGTGCTAGGGATAAAGCCTAGGGCCTTGTTCATGCTTTGCAAGTGTTCTACCACTGAGCTTTATCCCTAGCCATAATTTTTTCTTGATTTTAAAAATTGTGGTAAAATGTTTATAACATGATTTTTATCATTTTAACCATTCATATGTGTATAATTCAGTGGCCTTGAATATATTTCAAATGATGTATAATCATCACCAATATTTATACCCCAAATTTTTTCATTTTCTCCAACAAAAACTCTGTATTTTATAATCATTAGGGAGATGCAATTCAAGACCATGGTGAGCTGGCACTTCACACAAGGATGACTATGATAAAAATAGAAAAAGGAAAATAAGTGTTAGCGAAGATCTGGAAAAATTGGAACCCCCATGCTACTGCTGTGAAAAACAGTTTGGTCGTTTCTCAAACCCTAAACATAGAATTGTCCTACAATCCAACAATTTTGTATTAGTTGCCCCCAAAGAATTGGAAACAGAGACTTGAGCTGATAGTTATAAACTAATATTCATTGAAACATTATTTACAGTAGCCAAAAGTAGAAAACAACCCTTGTCCATCAATAGATAACAAAATGTAGTATATATGTTTAATGGAATATTATTCAGCCATAAAAAGGAATGAAGTTCTGATATGTGTTGTGACGTGGATAAACTTTGAAAACATAGTAAGGGAAATAAGTCAGACATAAAAGAATGATTTCCATGTAATCAGTTATCCAGAATAGGCAAATTCTAGATACAAAAAGTGGAATGTTTGGGGTGTAGTTCTGTGGTAAAAGTTTACTTATCTAGCATGTGTGAGGCCCTGGTTCAATCCCTAGCATAGTTAAACACACACACACACACACACACACACACACAGAAAGTTGAATAGAAGTTGCCAGAAGCTAGGAGAGAGGGAGGAATGGGAGTTACTGCTTAATATGAGGATGATCAGAATTTAATATCAAATAGAACAGTCTCAACTCTCAAATAGAACAAAATTTCTTCTCTAGGACTCATAAATGCTTAAGCATTCAGTTGAGTGTCCTTAATAGTAAGGCAACTCATTCCTTTGTTAAATATTTTTACTGTTAATAAGGATATCTCCTAATATGGAGCTCTGATACAGCTTCCTTTAATTTCTATCATCATCCCAGTTCAGTTTTCTGGAACATTATAGAACAGTCTATCTCTTCTTTCTGTCATGTATTTCCACTCCTCATTTTTTAACACACACACACTCTTCAGGACATTGCTTTGACCATGTCAAGGTCACCCCCCCACATCCAAAAACCTTCCCCGATTGCTACTGCTTTGAGCTTTTGCTTTTGCCTCCTCATACTTACTGTTTACTCTCAGTGCTTATTCATATTCTAACTGTTTGACAATCTTCCACTTCTTATTGCTCCATAGAATCTGTTCTTTGAACAGTTGAACTGCTTTCTGAGCTATATTGTCAGTCCTGTGTTTCCAGTTGTCTCTTGGGCATTTTTATGTGAATGTCTCACTGACACCACAAAGTCAGCAAACCCTATACTTAATGAGTTATCTTTCCTTTTAAATTACATCTTCCCTTTTCCTTATAATCCTCTCCACCTATTTTAATTTGTACTTGAAACCCCAGAGCATCTCTGTTTTGTCCTCTTGTTTTTGCTGTGTGGCAAGCTCCCAAATCCTTTTGATTTCCCCTCTGCAATAATGCATCTATTTTTTTCTTCCTCTCCTCTCTCATTACTTTTATTTAGGTCCTGATTGTGTCTCTCCAAGATCTTTTTTTTTTTTTTTTTACCAGGGATTGAACTCAGGGGCACTCGACCACTGAGCCACATACCCAGCCCTATTATTTAGAGACAGGGTCTCTTCGAGTACCTTGCTTTTGCTGAGGCTAGCTTTGAATTCTTCGTGATCCTTCTGCCTCAGCCCCCTTAGACGCTGGGATTATAAGCATGCACCTCTACATCTTCCTGGTAGTTCTTTTCTTTATAAGATAGTTTATACTATGCAGTCATTGGTTACATATGTTTATTCCCCTATAGTGTAGAAGTCAAATATTGAGATTCTTTGTGCTAGGCTGCATGCTGGGTACTGAGTTATAGAAATGAATGGTAGTCTCTGTCCTCAAGGAGCTTACATTCTAATGGTAGAAACAAACAAATCAAGAATTAAGGACAGTGTAGTTTAGTGAAAATGTGCCCCAGATACAGAAGGATCAGGGAAGAGGGCACATGATTCAAAATTAGTAGAGGGAATGGAGGACAGAAATATTTCCTAGGAAAGGAGATGCTTAAATTAAACAATTTTTTAATTTACTAGGAATTGATTTTGTAATATATTTTGTTTTAGTTGTAGGTGCACACAATACCTTTATTTTATTTTTATGTGGTGCTGAGGATCGAACTCAGCACCCTGCACGTGCTAGGCGAGCACTCTACTGTGAGCCACAACCCAGCCCAGGAATTGATTTTTATTCATAGTAACAGGGGTGTTACTATGAATACCTTGCTATGGAGGCTGTTTGACAGTCTTCCGCAGCCCTACTCAGGAGGCTGAGGCAGGAGGATCACAAGTTTGAGGACAGCTCAGGCAACTTAGTGAGAGCGTCTCAAAATGAAATAAACAAAAAACAAAAAGGGCTGGGGATGTAGCTCAATGGTAGAGCACCCCCCAGTGCTGCAAAAAAGAAAAAATAAATCCTTTCCCTGCCTTGAGCTTATAAAATTATGCCTTTTTATTTGTGTAAAAGCTTTTTGGATTTACCTTTTTATATTTAATATACTGAGAATTTACTTATTTATTTATTTTTTTAATATTCCCACCCCTTTTTATTTTATTTTATTTTTTTTAACTATCTCCAGCCCTTTTAATTTTTTATTTTGAGACAGGTTCTTGCTAGGTTGCTTAGGGCCTTGCTAAATTGTGGAGGGAGATCTCAAACTTAAGATCCTCTCAAGTCACTGGGATTACAGGCATGGGCCACTGTGCCCAGCAAATTTTAAATATTTAAGGTGTGCAAGACTTTTGTAAAGAAGAATAGTTAAATCTTATCAAGAGACATACAGATCACCTAAATAAATGGAGTTGCATACTACATATTAGGATAGATTGAAAGACCCGAGTGGTAAAAATATTTTTCTTAAAATGATAGTAGATATATTGAAATCTAAATACACATCCCTATAGGCTTTTCTGTGGAACTTAACAACCTAGTAGAACAGTTTCTGTGGAAGTGGAAAGGAACAAGAATAGTAAGAATATTCTTAAAATAAGGTGGATTTTAATTCATCTTCTCAGTCAACAAATTTTGACTGCTGTAGCTAAGCACTGCTGGGACCTGGTTATTACCTGGGTGAATATAGACATGTCTCCCATCTAAGGTTCACAATCAGATCTACTTGTAGTGACACCTACAATGTTTAATAGACCACTCCCTAAAATATCAGATGGGTGCTAGGACTACCAACAAACTTACTACTCCAGTTTTATTATTTGAATTTTATGTTTTCCTGGATATATATATGTTGGGGTTTTTTTTTCTTTACATTTTCTGTAATTGGTTTTTCCTAATTTCTCTTTATAGGAGGAAGCCTAGTACTAGATGTTTTGCTTTAAATAAATCTTTAAAATAGTATTAGTTGGATCACAGCTTTGTGAGAAGGGAGAGGGGTCAGAGAAGAATGTATGACTGAGTGATATCTGAAGAGGTGCCCCACCTTATAGGAAGAGAAGGAGGAGGATGATCTTGAGGCTTTCACAGGCATGGACTTTGAGTTGCAGTCTGAAGAGTATCTGAGCCACCAATAAAAAGATGAGGGCTGGGGTTGTGGCTCGGTGGGAGAGTGCTGTCCTAGCATGTGTGAGGACCTGGGTTTGATCCTCAGCACCACATAAAGATAAATGAATAAAGGTATTGTGTCCATCTACAACTAAAAACTATTTTTAAAAGGGGAGGGCAGATAAATAACAAATTAAAGGTAATACAAAATAGGTGCTATGTTGCTGATGAATTTTTTATATGCTTTGGCGGGGAAGTAGGTGGGTGGACATATGATATATGACACTTGCAGAAACAATTATTTATTATGTTGAATAAATGAAGTCAGGACACCCCTAACACATACCTGTTACTATGAATAAAAATCAATTCCTGGGCTGGGGTTGTGGCTCAGGAGAAGAGCACTCGCCTAGCACATGCGGGGTGCTGAGTTCGATCCTCAACACCACATAAAAATAAAATAAAGGTATTGTGTCCAATTATAACTAAAACAAAATATTTTTTAAAAATTTCCAGTAGATTAAATATAAAAAGGTAAATCCAAAAAGCTTTTACCAAATAAAAAGAGATAATTTTATAAGCTCAAGGCAGGGAAAGGATTTATTTTTTCTTTTTTGCAGCACTGGGGGTGCTCTACCATTGAGGAGCTACATCCCAAGCCCTTTTTGTTTTTTGTTTATTTCATTTTGAGACGCTCTCACTAAGTTGCCTAAGCTGTCCTCAAACTTGTGATCCTCCTGCCTCAGGTTCCTGAGTAGCTGGGACTGCAGTATGTGTTCCCACCTGGCTCTTTTTGGTGCTGGCAGTTGAACCCAGATCCTTAAGATTCCAACAACCGAACTACTCCCCCAGCCCAGGAACAGATTTTTTTAAATAAGACTCAACATTTAACCACAAAAATTTGATAAATTTGACTATTAAAAATAGACACTTCTTAAGCCATTCCCCAAAAACCAAATGCCAAATGTTTTCTCTGATATAAGGATGCTGATTCATAATGGGGATGGAAGGGAGCATGGGAGGAATACATAAACTTTAGATAGGGCAAAGGGGAGGGGAGGGGAAAGGAGGGGACATGGGGGTAGGAAAGATAGTGGAACGAGATGGACATAATTACCCTAAGTACATGTATGAAGACACAGATGATGTGACTCTACTTTGTGTACAACCAGAGATATAAAAAAATTGTGCTCTTCATGTGTAATATGAAATAAATTGCATTCTGCTGTCAATATATAATAAATTAGAATAAATAAAATAAAAAATAGAAACTTTTGCTCATTGCGACCTTATTAAGAATCTTTAAAGACAAAGTACAAAATTAGTAAAGGTACTTGCAACACACATATTATCTATTGGTATATAATAAATTACCCCAAAATTTAGCAGCTGAAAATAACATTTATCTCAGTTTTTGTGGGTTAGGAATCATTGCAACTTAGTTTGCTGCTTCTGATTCAGGGGTCTCATGAGGCTATAATAAGTCAAGGGCTACAGTCATCTCAAGGCTTTATTGAGGGAGGATCTGCTTCTGGGCTTCCTCATGTGGTTTAGCTGGCTTCAGAACATCTATTGCCAAATTTTCTCACATTGGCCTCTTCACAACATGGCTTTCCAGAAGAGAGTGAAAGAGATGGCCCAAGATGGAAACCACAGCCTTTTTGTAACCTAATTTTAGAAGTGATATCCCATCACTTCTGCCATGTTGAATTAGAAGTAAATTAATAAATCAAATCTATATATTCAAGGGGAAGAGGTAGTACGATGTATGAATACCAAGAGGTAAGGTTCCTACCACAACATGGAATGGTCTTTAACTTCATTAACAATTAGGGGAATAAAAACTAAAACCACAGCAAGATAGTTTTCTATAAATCATACTGATAGAAATGAAAACACTTGACAGTATCAAGCGTTGGTGATGATATGGAGTGGCAGGAACTTTCTTCCACTGCTGGTGGCAGTGCTGATGGAAGTGTAAATGGGAAGAGCTATTTTGGAAAATAACAGAATGTGCTACAACAAGCAATACTACTCACAGACATTCACCCCTCTCCTGTGGTTCTCAAACTTGAGGTGCATCAGAACTACCTGGAGGGATTGTTAAAATTTCTGAACTGGATCTATTCCCCCCATCGTTTCTGATTAGATAGGATGGAGTAGGGGCTGATAATTTGCCTTTCTAAGTTACAAGGTGATGCTGATGCTGCTGGTCCAGGAATCATACTTTGAGAGTCAGCCATAGCCCTAAAGAAATGTGTGAAAGGGAAACTAGGAAGCATATCTATAGGTATGTTTATAATATCATTATTTAAATTAGCACAAAAATATTAAAAAATTCAAGTGTCCCTCAGTAGTGGAATAAATAAATCATTTTGTATTTAATTATAAAATAAAAACCTGGCTCAGATAGAGGAGAAAATCAAACTATAAACATCCCCTGCATTAATACACATGAATCACATAAATATAATATTAGTCAAACATAAGAAGCAATGTGCAACATAATTCTATTCATAAAAAGTTCAAAAGCAGATGATACTGTAGTATTCAGGAATGCAAATATAGGTACTAGAATTATAAGGAAATCAAGGGAATCATTACCAAGGTAGTGATGAATGATAATAATTACCTTAGGAATGACAAAAAGTGGATGTGATTGAGGAATGGCACAGAGAGCGACTTAAGATTGGCACTGCTATATTCTTAACTTGGACTGAGTTACTAAAGGTTTACAATTATTATTATTTTTTTCCTGGTGGAGGTGGGTATCAGGGATTAAACTCAGAGACACTCAGTCACTGAGCCATATCCCCAGTCCTTTTTTGAACTTTTTAAAATTTAGAGACAGGGTCTCACTGAGTTGCTTAGGGCCTTGCTAAATTGCTGAGGATGGCTTTGAACTGGTGATCCTCTTGTCTCACCCTCTTGAGCTGCTGGAATTACACACATGCGCCACCATACCCAGCTTCAGTTATTCTTTAAACTATATGTTTTGTAAATCATTTACATAATTTTATAATAAAAAGGAGAAAAATTATATCATTTTGATTTCCATCTCTGATTATTAATGATGTTGAATTTATTTTATATGTTTCTTAGCCTTTGAATTTTTTCCTTCCTAATTATTTATGGATATCTTAAGTTTGTTTTTACATTTTATTTTTAGGTGTCCTCTATTATGAACATTGTTTGTTATCCATTATGTGTTGAAATATTTTCTTCTAGTCCTTAGTTATAAGCAAGTTTGTTATTGTTTATGTGGCCAAATTTATTCATCTTTTCATTTACCACTTTTGTTTCTTATTTGGAAATTTTTCTCTCTGGGATAACAAAGGATATTCTGTATGTTGTCTTCTAATAAATTTAAAATTTGAAAAATTTATCTTCATTATTTACATAGTTTGGTTATGAAGATATTTGGGTAGTCAAAATTATCCCAACACTGTATATATGTATGTGCATGATTTTTTTCTCACTGATTCATGAACCAATCTCTGATATATTCCAGATTCCTGTTTGTCTGTAATAGCATCAGGTCCACACTACTACTTTATATATGATATCTTGGTTTGTGGTAATGCCGGTCTTTTTCTTTCATTTTGCACAAACCTGTGCTTATTTACTCTTGTGACCATTAGAATCAGATTGTCAAGTTCCATAAAATGTCCTTTTGGAATTTTGATTGTGATTGTTTTGAATTTGTATATTAACATAGGGACATATATATGAGATGTTTACAATTATAATGCAGAGGTCTTCAACTTATGAACTTGGTCTTTATCTTCATTTATTTAGGTCTTTTAAAGTTTTCCTTAAATAAAGATTTGTAGTTTTCTAAGTAATGCTCTCATACTTGGGGGAGTGGGAGTTGATTTTATTCCTGGGAATCTTTGTGCTATTATGAATGAGATCTGTTTTTTTAAATGATCTTTTCTTGGGCTGGGGATATAGCTCAGTTGGTAGAATGCTTGCCTTGCATGCACTAGGCCCTGAGTTTCCCCATCTCCCCGCCCCGCCCCGCAAAAGGTCAATATGTTAAATGATCTTATCATTTGGTGGCGGTATAGGAAAATTGTTGGTTACTTTGTGCATGGATTTTGTGTTTGGTTCTTAAAGAATGCTTATTATCTCGAGTTCACATTAGATGGATCTAGATTTTTAAGTTACTTATATCAGCAAATAGTTGTTTTATTTGTTGTTTTTCCATTCTTATATGTCTTGTTCTTGTTCTAATGGATTGGATTAGGGCCTTTCACAGATTGGATAGTTGCAATAATATCTTTTAATACTTCTATCTTTAATGGAAATGCCATCTTATGCTTAATGATGTATTATAATCTTATAGATATTCTGAAGTTTAAAAATGTTTCTTCCATTTCTAGTGTGCTGAGAGGTGTTCTTAAATCATAAAAGGGTATTGAGTAAGTAATTATAGACATCCTATTTATATTATAGACATCCTATCCACTCTTGAATTACTTGATGCATTTTATTACAATATATTCCTTTAATTCATTGTTGAATTTGATTCACTGATGCAGCTTTTGTTTTTTTTTTTTTTAAATTTTTTTAGATGTTGGTGGACCTTTATTTTATTCATTTATTTATGAGAATTGAACCCAGTGCCTCACACATGCTAGGCAAGCGCTCTACCACAGAGCCAGAACCCCAGCTCAGCTTTTTATTCTTGATGTTTATATTTGTATTCATAAATGAGATTAGTCTATAGCTCTCTTATGCAATTACACCCTAGTTTTGGCATCAGCGTTTTATTAGGTATTCGTATTATTAGAAAGAGCCGATCTGCTTTCCATTTTTTTTCCTTTATCTTGGACATTTTTTATGCCAGTCCAGAGAATATGTTTCTTGAAAGTTGTTTGAATGGACTTTAAGTAACTTTTAGTTTAAACCTTTTTTTTTTTTTTTTGTACAGGGGCACTCGACCAGTGAGCCACATCCTCAGGCCTGTTTTGTATTTTTGCTTAGCGCTTCGCCCTTGCTGAGGCTGGCTTTGAACTCATGATTCTCCTTTGCCAGCCTCCTGAGCTACAGGGATTACAGGCATGAGCTACTGTGCCTGCGCCCGGCTACTTTAAACCGTTTTGAGTGAACTTTAGATATGGATGTTGTGTACCACATTTGTTTGGGGTTTGGTTTTTGAGCCCACTGCCTTTTTTTTTTTTTTTTTTTTTAATAGTTTATCCCATTTATATTTTGTTGGTAGGGCAGTTTTCACATATTTTTTTCGTTCAGGCCTTTGTTTTTTCTCCTATGGATTTATATACGTGCATGTGTGTATGTGCACTTGTTTCCCATCTAGTAATTTTTGGTGGTTTATAAGTCTTAGTAATTCTGCTAACTATCTTTATAGATGTAATATCTTTAAACCTCTATTTCTTGATTTACCAAGATGTTGAGAGCCACAGCTGAAGGGGCCCCAGCAAGAGCCACAGCCAAAGGGGCCCCAGCAAACTTCCAGCTGCCAGCAAACTTCCAGCTGCCAGCAAACTTCCAGCTGCCGGCTGATGATTGGCTCACAGCGGCCCCAGCAACATCTAGCTGATTGGCTCCTCTGCGGTAATGCTCATTGGGCTGTTTCCCTGCCCTTTCAGACCACGGAGCTGCTCATTGGGGGACTTTTTTGGCTCCGCCCACGTGACCCAGCCAATCGGCCTCAAGAGCAGGAGGATTGTGGGAGGTGGGGAGAAGCTTGGGTGGGAGAGAGAGGCTTGTGGGAAGCCGGTGGTGGCAGTTGGGGCTCTGAGGGTTTTTCCTGAGAGGCTGTTTTGTTTGGAGTGTGTGGTTCTAAAAATAAAGTTAGTTTCTTTTGACAAGTGGCTCCTGAATTGTGCCCAGCTAGACTGCGGCATTAAGATAATCAGGATTCTCTTAATCCTTTGTTATTAAACATAGGAAAATTAAAGCACTTGTACTTTCCCTACCTCCGTCTACCCTTTTACCTCTTCATATAGGAGATAAACCTTGTTTTTGTTTTTTTTTAAGAGAGAGAGAGAGAGAAAGAAAGAATTTTAATATTTTTTTTTTTTTTTGATTTTCGGCGGACACAACATCTTTGTTTGTATGTGGTGCTGAGGATCGAACCTGGGCCGCACGCATGCCAGGCAAGCGAGCTACTGCTTGAGCCACATCCCCAGCCCAAGAGATAAACCTTGTTAATGATTTATTATTGTCATTTGTTTTGTACTTTATACCTAAGTCTCAAAGTGATGTGTTTAAATGGAATTAATGTTTACCTTTAATTCTTTAAAATCCTGGATTCTTAATTTCTGATTTTTACTATTTATTCATCTTTTCATCAGCTGAATTATACTGTCAAGTAAGTTTAGATCAGCTGGGCGCGGAGGTGCCCAGTGACTCAGGAGGCTGAGACAGAAGGATTGAAAGTTGGAGGCCAGCCTCAGCAGTTTAGCAAGGGACTAAGCAACTTGGCAAGATCTTGTCTCAAAATAAAAAGGACTTGGTAAACGTCACTGTGTTCAATTCCCTGTACCAAAAAAAAAAAAAATTTAGATTGATTTTTATGGTCTTAGTACTTACGTAAAAGTGGGCAACTATAAAATTGTCAGATAGTGTATTTTTTCTGCTGAATTCTGTAGATACTTTTTCATAAACTTTTTTTTCTTCTAGATTAAGTATTACTGAATAGAGAAGACGTAAGATGAGCCTGAACGCTGTTTTCTATTCTTAGTTACCAAATGTACTAACTTCTCCAGCGTCAAACTTTCTGGTACTGGTACATTCATTATTTTTTGTTCATCATATACATCATTTAATTATATGTTAGATGTTCTTTATCTTCAGTAATTAGCATTATTTCACATTTTAACTCTTTATTCTTTTCATTAACTTAAATGTGGCTTTTTTTTCCTCCCTCACACTTACCTTCTATGTTCCTAACAAGTGTTTATTCCATTTCTTGTTATTTTCAGTATGACTTTCCTATCTTCATTTATTTCTCTAACCTGCTAATTTACTTTTTAAAAATATATATATTTTTTAGTTGTAGATGGACACAACACCTTTATTTTATTTTTATGTGGTGCTGAGGATCAAACCCAGTGCCTCACACATGCCAGACAAGTGTGCTACCACTGAGCCACAACCCCAGCCCCTCCTAATTTATTTTTTTCTTTTTCATCTGTTCCTCAATCTTTCTTTTTAAACTTTTTTTCTTTAAAAAAAAGTGGATTTAATAGTGGTAGTTGGGGCTGTATCAGACAGTTTGTTTCCCTGACACAGACATCTGCTATACATTTTATCTGCCTTTTGCCTATTATGTTCCCATCCTCCTCCTCCACCACTTTTGTTGGGGCAGGGATGTTAAAATTTCTAAACATAGGCCCCATGCTGGATCCTTCATTGTTCATCTGTCTCCTTTAAGTAGACTACTTCTATTTGAGCCTCTCTGCTCAAGAATGCTGTGGGGAACACCAGGGAGAGTGAACCCAGACAGGTCAAGCTTTTTACAGACATCTTGTCTCAGAAAGCTTCCTCAACAAATCTATTATGTTCTCATCACTCCTTTTAAAAAATCTTTCTTCCCCTTACTGCCATTTTGGGCCAAGCCAGTCAGTCAGGATGAAGAATCCACTCAGGCAGGAGATAGGTGCGGATTATAGTAAAGCTTGATAATAGATTGCTGTTTAACAAATTGACATTCATTTTTATTCTGCTCAGCTGACATTGACTTTTTAATCATTTATATGTAATCATCAACAGTCATTCTTACTAAGGAATTGATTCCCATTAGAAGAACAATATTAAAGAAACTTACTTTTGTTTAAATTAGAATTTTCTAAACCTTGTTGACTTGGAGCATTGCTTGTGCGTATGTGATAACATACTATGAAACATTTAGGGAAATGCTATTTAATACCAAACTCTTGTGCTTCTTCTCAAGCATGTTTTTTTCTGCCTCTGGCCTGGAATGCTCTCTAACTTCATCTTCCCATCACCAGGGCCCCTTACCCCCAGTGATTTATGGGAGACAATTGGAAATTGTATATATATGTATATGTATGTATGTGTGTGTGTGTGTGTGTGTGTGTGTGTGTGTATATATATATATATATATATATATATAGTAGGTGGACACAATACCTTTATTTTGTTTTTTAAATATTTATTTATTTGTTTTTAGTTGGACACAATACTTTTATTTATTTATTTTTATGTGGTGCTGAGGATCAAACCCAGTACCTCATGCATGCCAGGCAAGAGCTCTCTTACTGAACAGCCCCAGCCCCTGGAAATGTTCTGATGATCATAATGACTAGAGAATGCTTGTCACTCAATGCCATAGGCCGGGAAATGCAGTTGCCCCACCCAAAGTACCACTCATATACCCCTTGGAGGAACACTGAACTCATCAACTTTTACTCAGTCTTTTATAACTCAGTTCTGGTTATCTTTTCCAGAAGCTTTCTCTAACTTCTTTTGTCTCCTCCCCACACTACCTCCATCCCTACTCCTCTTTCATCCTGCTTGAACTCTTGTGACATTTTATATACACTAGATTACTGAAGTAAGTTTTTTACAATATAGTTGTCTAGAAATGTGTAATTCAGCCTCGCTATGGGAGCTCAAGTTTTTCATGGTACAGATTTTTTGTGACATTGGTTCATGACAAATATCTTTCTAAAAAAATGCATGTTACTTGACATTAATGAATGAGTTGTACTTTTAATATAAATTAGAAGTGTGGTATTACTCTTAAAAAACTATGCTTTCTTATACTGCACTGATAATATTGTATAATAATAATCTCACTAAAAGTATGCTTTTTTTTCAGATATGGATGATAGAATTTAGAGTAGTGTTTTTGATTTTAACCTTGTCTACACATTGGAAAAACTGGAAGAACTTTTTAAAAAAAATTTTTTTAATGTATATCCTTTGTGTATTTTAGCACATTTTACCTTTAAAACAAATTTTGTACAATATGTCAGTGTATCTCTAAGTAGTTGAACAGTGTTTTAAAAAAACAAAAAAAAACTAAGTATATACCGAAGCCGCAAGACTTAGTTTCATGCCATTATCATCTGACTACTGAGGAAAAAAGACCTGAATTACAATAACCCATCTCAGCAAAATTTTCCAATTAAAATTAGAAGGGCTTCAATTTACAAATCTTTTGAAAGATCATCCTGAACATCAGAACATCCTGTTAATATAATTAACAACAAACCACAATTTTGCTATATGGAAGAACTTTCTACTGGTCTTTCAATTCCTTCAGCCTTCTAATTGCAGAGTTGACTGTGATGGCAGAAGTGGTGTTGTAGGTCCAGGACCACCAGCCACAGTTTTCATGCATGAACCACAGTGCCAGATCCCCACAGCCCGACTCTTCATCTTGGTTTTGCCTCAAGGAACATGTATACTTGGCGTGCTGGCTGATTTTAATTTTCTTCACCATTTTCCGGAGGGAGGCACCGACGATTTCGACTTTCTTAGTGCGTTTAGCCATGTCACCGCCACTTAGGCCCGAGACTAAAGAGGAAAAGATGTTTTGCACAGGCACAATTTAGGCGGGGGAAGAACTTTAAAAAGTGCAGGTACCTATGTCCTATTCTCAGAGATTCTGGTGTTTGAGAGTAAGTCCCTCAAGTGATTTTTAATCTGTAGTAGGTATTGAAAACTATCATTTTATGAGCCACTGATGTACAACATTTTGGAAATTCAGAAAACAGAAGACTGAGAAGCTACTAAATTACTGAAACAATAAAAAGAGTAGGGGATTCTAACTTAAAAAAAATACTAAACAGAGCTTGTGAGTTCTTCTGAGGGCAAGGAACTTGTCAGTTTTGTTCAGCTCAGCTCTCAGATCAAGTCTGAGCACAAGTAGAGATTTGGTAAATATTGACTGAATAAAAGCATATCATTGGTTTAGTTAAAAGATAGTTGCTGAAGAACTATAGAAATCAGTCATACACAAAAATATTTTGCAATGATACAGTGCCACTTTAATTTTATAATTAGTCAAATTAAGAACTGAGTATTTAATTCACTTGTTATTTCAGTTCATCTCATTATTTACTTTGTGCCAGGCACTGAAGCCCATGTGATTCTCAGATCAACTTAATGAAGTTTGTATCATTCAAAGAATGATAGGGATACTGACACTTGAGGGCTGAGTAACTTGCCCAAAGTTGCGTAGCTAAGTGGCAAAGCAGCAATTCTGATTTTAAAGCCTATGTTCTTAACTAATATATTGGATCATAAGTCTTCACAACAACTCCAAGAGTTAGATATGATAATCCCATTTTGTTAGATGAAGTTTGTTTAGAAAGGTTATGCAACTTGCCTAGGGGCACACTGCTTAAGTGGAAGATCTAGTATTTGGATCCAGACATTCTGACTCCAGAGGTCATGCTTGTAACCACTGTGCTGTTGGAGCCTCCTCACTTAGTAATGTTTAATGTACAGCCACCCCTTTTTGTGAGGTTTTTAACCACAGTTGTTCACAGTTTTTCTGTTGGTTTTATAACTTCGGGCGTCTTCACTGGTTTTCTACAGATGGTTTTCAATGTGGATTTTTATCTTGGTTCAGATAAGTACCTTGGGCATGCTATTCCTGGAGAATTAAAACATTACTAGGTTCTTTTCATTCTTATTTTCTATTTTCTTTTAGTGATTCTAAATTAGATTTTTCCTCTGCCCTAGGGATTGAACCCAGTAGCATACTACCACTGAGCTACATCTCCAGACCTTTTGATATTTTTTATTTCAAAGATAGGTTCTTGCTAAGTTGCTAAAGATGGCATTAAACTTGTGATTCTCCTGCCTCAATATCCCAAGTAGCTGGGAGTACAGGCAAGCTACTGTAACTTATCTTTGAATTAGAATTTTAATAAACTTGTTTGTATTAATGCAGTCTTTTTGTAAACTTCAGTTGTTTGAATCAGTAGTCTTCACACTTAAATTTTGTGCCCTATTAGCAAAAAGAATTTGAACACATTATTTCCACTCTATATTTGTTTTGTGTCTAACACTATATAAAATCATGATCATATATTATAAAATTTGAACATTTATTAGCATTTTTTTAAAGCTAAACTAAAGAAAACAAGTTTGAAATTGTTATTGACTTTGTCCATCTTTGGGTTTATATGCTAAGTCATAACATAATCCTTAGGGCAAGTGTCATCATTACAATACTGATACAAATTCATATTTTAAATAATCGAGTTAATTTTTTTAATATTTATTATTTTTTAGTTGTAGTTGGACACATTATCTTTATTTCATTCTTATGTGGTGCTGAAGATTGATCTCAGGACCTCAACGTGCTAGGCGAGCGCTCTACTGCTGAGCCACAATCCCAGTCCTAGAGGTAATTTTTTTTAATGATCCAGTTTCTTATCAGATCTGATTAGATCAGGGTTTCTCAATCTTGACTGTTGATGTTTTTTTTGTTTGTTTGTTTGATTGTTTTGTTTAAAGAGAGAGAAAGAGAATTTTTTTAATATTTATTTTTTTAGTTTTTCAGTGGACACAGCATCTTTATTTTATTTGTATGTGGTGCTGAGGATTGAACCCAGGCCACGTGCATGCCAGGCAAAGTGCGTTACCGCTTGAGCCACATCCCCAGCCCACTATTATGTTTTGAGCTGGATAATTCTTGGTTGTGGAGGACTATCCTGTGAATTGTAAGACGTTTAGCAAATGCCATGGCTTCTATCCACTAGGTGCCAGTAATACTCTTCTTCCAATAGAGACATCAGAACAGTGGATTATAGGGGCTGGGTTGTGGCTCAGTGGTAGAGTGCTCACCTAGCATGCACGAGGCACTGGGTTCGATCCTCAGCAACACATAAATGTAAAATAAAAATATGGTGTCCACCTAAAACTTAAAAATAAATATTAAAAATAAAAAGAAGAATGGATTATAGTGCAATGGCCAGAGCTGTGGTCTATAGTATAAGTAAGTATGGGGTGTTGGCCAGCTTTGTATCTAGTAATGTATTCATCTAGAAAACAAAGAAAATCAGGTTTGCATATTTAATATTTACATGGGTACCCTCCTTTGGGTCTCTAGAGACTTTCAGGTGTCTCTTGGGAACAAAATCACCCCTGGTTGAGAACTACGATTGGATTGGATTGGATTGTGGACTTTTGTCCTGCATTATGACCAACAAATAGCTCGTACTAGGAACAGGCGAAGCATTGGCTTTGACTTTTGCTGGAGCAATAGCGTTATCTTCAACACTATTCATTTATAGGAATGATCTTAAGTTACTTGCCATTCTATAAGGTTTTGGTAAAACTCAATATAATCCATACATTTACTTAACTCAGTCTGTGGGAATCAAAGTATGCTCACAATAAGAGTTATGTGCAAGAAGAAAGCAACACTGTCAAGTGCTCTGCTGTATGGAACACCCAGTCTTCAGTGTGCTTCTTGACCATATGGGACATGTTCCTCTGATATTAGCCCCAGGGGTGTGAATGTTAAAAGCTGGGTTTTTTTTTCCCTTTAATTGTCTAGATGAATACATTACTAAATAATGTAACCAGCCAACACCCCCAATAAAGAGTGCTCTCAGGAGTGTGTATACTTTTTATAGACTACAGCTTTGACCATTCCACTACTGTTCAGTTCATGTCATTTCAGCAGTAGTATTCAAAAGGAAATAGGTGTGATGGCACACACCTATAATCCCAGCAAATTAGGCTGAGGCAGGAAGTTCAAGGCCTCCACAGTTTAGCAAGGCCCTAAGCAATTTAGTGAGAACCTGTCTCAAAATAAAAAATTAAAAGGGCTGGGAATGTGGCTCAGGGTGTAAGCACCTTTGGGTTCAATCCCCAATACAAAGAAGAAGAAAAAAGAAAGGGAAAAATAATTGAAGCTCTCTGAATTGACTTCCACCTGGGTTCATCAGGTTAGCTGATGTTCTCCATTTAAAAAAAAAAAAAATTGCTGCATGTTAGGTGTTATTCATATTTAAAAGAAGATACTTGGAATGAATGCTTGTTTTATAGTTTCAAGTTTACATAAAATGCTTAAGGTCTAGGCTTGCCATTTCTTCTTTTTTTATATATTTATTTTTTAGGTGTAGATGGACACAACATAATATCTTTATTTTTATGTGGTGCTGAGGATCGAACCCGGGCCCTGCCCATGCTAGTCACAATCCCAGCCCTATTGCCATTTCTTTATTCTTTAACTTATGACCTTTTCAGTTAACCAATCACCAGACATAATTACTTTGATTAAAGGGATTTCTTTTGTATCATATCAGCGTTGGACTTGTGATCATTTACTTTAGAGTTAGAATGATAGTTTCTTTCAGCAACCTATTTATCTGGTCAACTAAATTCAGAGCTGAATTATTACACAAAAAGTTTTCACAGTTCCTCTTTTGGAATAGTCATATACTCTAAGAATATTGACTTTCTCCTTGCTGCCTTACAGGTAAGAGTATTGGATCTATCAGCAGCTCAGACCTGGTTACTTCTTGGCTATAATTGTAGCATGCTTTTCATGAGATTCCCTGCCTCAAGTACTTCTCGGACTTGTTGGTTAACCTAAACATTATTGCCAGAGTAAACATCTTAAAGTATCATGCTTAATCCAATCAAAAGCCATTTGTAGCAATAAAAACTGCATTAAACAATTTTACTATATGTGATTTGCTTAGATGTGGTCTCTGTAATCAGGAAATCTCTATTAATCATCAAAATACATACATATACACATACAAACACACATATATCCTAAATTGTGATATATGCCAAAAGAAAAAATATGGAGTGTTATGAGAATGTAATGAGTATCTAATATAGATTGAGAGAAGCGTGAGGGAAAGTCTTCTGAGAAAGTGAGATTTAAACTCTGAAGGAACTCTCTTTGTTTAGAAAAGTGCTGGGTGAAGGTTCCAGGAAGAAGGATTAAAATGTGTGAATGGGGGGGGGGGGGCTGGTGTTATGGCTCAGTGGTAGAGCACTTGCCTAGCATGTGTGAGGCACTGGGTTCCATCCTCAGTACCACATAAAAATAAATAAAATAACTAAAAAAAAATTTAATGTGTGAATCTGTGGTTGTGCTTACTGAATACAGGGTGGAGAGAATAGTATGTAATGAAGCAGAAGGTAGGCAGAGATGATATCTTGTAAGATCTTAATTTCTATACTACAAAGTTTAAGTTTTATTCTGATTGGGAAGGCTTTAAAGTGTGTAAGTGATAGAAGTGAGTAAAGTATGTGTTTTAGGGATTTTACTACAGAAAATGGAGGAGAGTTGAATAGGAATAGTGCAAAACAAGTAAGGGAACCAATTAGTATAGAGTAATGACAGTAAACAAGGTAACTCAAGAAGTGATTGATTAACTCATCAAAAACTCGTCACAAGCATGAGCAGAATAACATTTGGAATAAACTTATGCAAGCCCATCTAATAGTAGTATTGTAAGGAATTGAAACAAGTAGTGCCGACCATTTATTTGGTCCTTGTCTCCAAAGTAAAATCTAAACTCCACTGAAGGTTTTTCAGCCAACATTTATTTCTTTATCTTCTCCTAAACTCTTACATATGCAATAGCCAAACCAAACTTTTAAACCTAGTTATTATGAACATACACTATACCTTGATGCCTCTAATAATTGTTTCCTGTGACAGTCAATCTGATAACCATGAAAGATAGTAAATAAATAATAGGTAGTGTATATAGTGTGGACAAACTGGACAAGGGGATTAGGTGTGTGTGTGTGTGTGTGTGTGTGTGTGTGTAGTAAGAGGAAGGATGAATTGGTTTAGCATCAGTATTTTGCTTGTGAAAATTAAAGACCTATAGTATATGAACCATAGGGTTATTTCTAAAATATGTATAAAGTTACATAATACAAATGGATAAAAGTATTGAAAATTCTGCTTAAGCGTTAAAGTAGTATGACATAAATTGATCTACCAAAAATAATCACAAAACTTCGTCTAAGAATGAATCAGGCTTGCCTGACCCATGGTGGTCCACCCCTGTAATCTCAGTGGCTCAGGAGGCTGAGGCAGCAGGATTGAAAGTTCAAAGCCAGCCTCAGCAAAAGCTAGGCACTAAGCAACTCAGTGAGAACTTGTCTCTAAATAAAATACAAAATAGGGTTGGGGATGTGGCTCAGTGGCCAGGTGCCCCGGAGTTCAATCCCCGGAATCCCCCTTCCTACCAAAAAGGAATATATGATATTTATGATATATGAATATTACTTTAGAAAGTTTCCTTATAATTTGGCTTATTTTAAAAAGTGAATTTTAGTAAATAGATTTTATCTTTAAATTTAGTTAATACAGCTATAATTATACAAACAGCTTTAATTGTATAAATTCTTCCCTTGTTTAATACTTGGTTTTGAAATGGGCAGGACTGTAATAATTAGAGTGTCTACACTTACCCATAGTTATGTGGCTTTAATTTTATACACAATTTAAACAGTTATAACTAGCTTTTTATTGGTCTTTTGTTTGTTAAACCAAAGCATGTACAGTGAAGGGTGACTTCAATCCTGATAGACCTCTGACCTTATTTCCTGTGTGTAACCACTAGTCATGGTTTCTGTATGTCATTTCTAAATTTTTTTTGTACATAGCCAAGTGTTCATAGACTTTAAACTGACAGGAGTCATTTTTTTAAAGTGTATAACGGTACAGTTTAAGTTAATTGTGTACAGAGAAAATTTTGGTGATACTGTTCTTTTATGTTTTGTTTTTCATCTATATCTGATGAAGAGTTGAGGTTTGGATAATCAGAGGCAAAAAAAGTGAATCTGGTCATTTAAGCTTTTACTTTCAGATTTTAAAATCATTTAAATTCTGGATGCATCAGTTATATAAACTATATTGATTTAAGATTGTTCTTAATACTTCTGTCTTAAATTTAATCTTTATGTGCAATTATTTTACCTTTTTGATTATTAATGTTGTCTTGCCTTTTGTTTTCTTTTCTTCCCACCCTCCCTTCTTTCCTCTTTCTTCTCTCCCTCCTTTTCTTTTTCCCTTTCTTTTCATTTTCACTGTGGGCAGAACCCAGGGCCTTGCACATGCTAGGCAAGTACTCTACCACTATGTTACCCCCAGCCCTAGAGATTTATTTATTTATTTATTTATTTATTTATTTGAGAGAGAGAGAGAATTTTTTAATATTTATTTTTCAGTTTTTGGTGGACACAGCCTCTTTATTTTATTTCTATGTGGTGCTGAGGATCGAACCCAGCGCCCCGCGCATGCCAGGTGAGTGTGTTACCGCTTGAGCCACATCCCCAGCCCAAGAGATTTATTTTTAATAAAGGTTTTTAACTATGAGTTCAATTTCCTTAATAGTTATAGGATCATTCATATTATTTGTACCACCTTCTGAGGACTTTATGTATGTGTCTTTGATTTTTGAGAAATTGGTTCATTTGTTCCCCAGGGTTTTGAATTTATATTTACTGATTTTTTTCATAATAATCTCTCTTTATGAACCTTCCTATGAACCAGGCATATGGCTGTGGCTTATTCTTCTTTGATTATTAACAGTGGGAATTTTTGTCTGTTTATATCAGTCTTGCTAAATAATTATAAATTTTATTTGTTTTCAAAGAACAGCTTTTATTTTTATTATTATGCTTTTTCACTGATATCTGCTCTTTATTATTTCTATCTTGCTTCCTTGGGTTCTTTTTCAAATTTCTTCAGGTGGATTTGAGATCATTTTCACCCCAATAGTAGTATAAATTAAATGGGGCTTTTTGTTTGTTTTTGATATGGGGTCTTTCTCTGTTGCCCAGGCTAATCTCTAACTCATGCGCTTGAGTGATCCTCCTGCCTCAGCTTTCTGAATCACTGGAACTACAGGTGTGTGCCACTGTGCCTGGCTTAATGATATAAAGTTCATTTAATCACTAATTTAATTTAACAGATTCCTCTGCTCTTTTGATTGCAATTTTTTTTTATGTTCTTGGTTTTTCTTAGATGTCTAGAGGTTATAGTGGAGGTTAAAAATGATCAGTATTAAAAAGTTAGAGTGGACTTTATCAATACTTAACTTATGTCCTGGACTCCTAAAACTAGGTCACTTATAAAAACTTAAATTGAGCATAGATATATCATTTATGGTAACTATGTTAATGTCTCTGAAAGTGGGTATTTTTAAAAATATTTATTTATTTATTTTAGTTTTAGGTTGACACAATATCTTTATTTTACATTTGTGTGGTGCTGAGGATTGAACCCAGTGCATCATGCATGCTTGGCGAGCTCTCTACCACTGAGCCACAACCCCAGCCCAAGAAATGGGTATTGAATATAGGAATCTCTGGATTATTGGAAGAATGAGGCAGTCTTCACTTTAGGGAATTTGGGTACCATGTGGCTTGTGCCCCTTGTGGTAATCAGAATTTACTATGTGTAATTCTCTCTCTGGCCATATTGTCCAGACAGAACTTCTAAGGCTGATTACCTTTTTCCTCCAGATTTAGACCAGAAATAAGTGTTTGGGAGCAAAGACTGAAGAATTCTTGAAATTGTGATTTGTATCTATGACAACTTTGAGACTTTGTTTAAAAATAGAAGGAAAGGAAGGGGCTGGGATTGTGGCTCAGCGGTAGAGCACTTGCCTAGCACGGGCGGGACCTGGGTTCAATCCTCAGCACCACATACAAATAAAGGCATTGTGTTGTGTCCATCTACACCTCAAAATAAATAAATAAATATGTTTTAAAAATAGAAGGAAAGGAAAAAAGGAAAAGGGAGTGATTTTGACTTATATCTTATTAGGAAAGGAAAAGGGGGAAAATATTTTTAAAGAAAGTTTTGCCAGAATTTATCTGACTAGTGAATGACAGACACTTCTATTAGGTTCATAGTGAAGCATTGTAGTTTTCTCCTCTCTCTTTTGCTTTAGCTATATTCAAGAAGGCCAAATTGATAGCAGACTATTTGAATAATAGAGTAAAACTTTTTTCTCTAGTTACCTGAGTCAAAAGGGTGGTTTTACTAGAGGTTTGGAAGGACTTAAGATGCCAAGATTCTCTGGCACCTGGGAGTGATGTGTTATACTGCAGGTAGGGCCTTTTACTATTACTTATGAAAAGATAAGAACTATTATAAATAGTCTATACTAATATTAGTCTAGGGCTGGGGTTGTGGCTCAGTGGTAGAGCACTTGCCTGGCGTGTGTGAGGCACTGGGTTCAATCCTCTGCCCCACATTAAAAAAATAAATAGAAATTCATCTGGAAAAATAAAAGACCCAGAATAGCAGAAACAATTCTAAGCAGGAAGAGTGAAACAGGCGGTATAGTGATACCAGATTTTAAACTATACTACAGAGCAATAGTAACAAAAACAGCATGGAACTGGTACCAAAACAGGGGGGTAGACCAATGGTACAGAATAGAGGACACAGAGACAAATCCACAAAATTACAACTACCTTATATTAGACAAAGGCGCTAAAAGCATGCAATGGAGAAAGGATAGCATCTTCAACAAATGGTGCTGGGAGAACTGGAAATCCATATGCAACAAAATGAAATTGAATCCCTTTCTCTCACCATGCACAAAAGTTAACTCAAAATGGATCAAGGAGCTAGGAATCAAACCAGAAACTCTGCGTCTAATAGAAGAAAAAGTGGCCTTCATCTCCATCTTGTGGGGTCGGGCTCCAAATTCCTTAATAGGACACCTAAAATAGCACAAGAGTTAAAATCAAGAATCAACAAATGGGACATATTCAAACTAGAAAGTTTTTTCTCAGCAAGAGAAACAATAAGAGAGGTAAATAGGGAGCCTACATCCTGGGAACAAATTTTTACCCCTCACACTTCAGATAGAGCCATAATCTCCAGAGTATACAAAGAACTCAAAAAATTAAACAACAAGAAAACAAATAACCCAATCAACAAATGGGCCAAGGATCTGAACAGTCACTTCTCAGAGGAGGATATACAATCAGTCAACAAATACACGAAAAAATGCTCACCATCTCTAGCAATCAGAGAAATGCAAATTAAGAATGGCAGCCATTATGAAGTCAAACAATAATAAGTGCTGGAGAGGATGTGGGGAAAAGAGTACACTTGTACATTGCTGGTGGGACTGCAAATTGGTGCAGCCAATTTGGAAAGCAGTATGGAGATTCCTTGGAAAGCTGGGAATGGAACCACCATTTGACCCAGCTATTCCCCTTCTCGGACTATACCCAAAAGACCTAAAAAGAGCATATTACAGGGATACAGCTACATCAATGTTCATAGCAGCACAATTCACAATAGCTAGACTGTGGAACCAACCTAGATGCCCTTCAATAGATGAATGGATTTTTAAAATGTGGCGTTTATACACAGTGGAATATTACTCAACACTAAAAAATAACAAAATCGTGGCATTTGCAAGGAAATGAATGGCATTAGAACAGATTATGCTAAGTGAAGTTAGCCAATCCCTAAAAAACAAATGCCGAATGTCTTCTTTGATATAAGGGGGGGCGACTCAAAACAGAGCAGGGAGGAAGAGCATGAGAAGAAGATTACCATTAAACAGGGGTGAGAGGTGGGAGGGATTGGGAAAGAAAAGGGGAATTGCACGAAAGATGGAAGGAGACCCTCATTGTTATACAAAATTACATATAAGATGGTGTATGGGGGAAGAAAGAAGAAAAAAAAGAGAAATGTGTTACAGTAGATGGGGTAGAGAGAGGTGATGGGAGGGGAGGGGAGGGGACGGGGGGATAGGAAGGGTAGCAGAATACAACAGACTCTAGTATGGCAGTATGTAAAACGTGGCTGTATAACATGATACTGCAATCTGTACACGTGGAAAAATAAGAATTCATACCCCATTTGAATCAAACGTATGATATGTCAAGATCATTGTAATGTTTTGAGCAACTAATAATAAATAAATATTTGTAAACATAAATAAATAAATAAAGGTATTGTATCCATATACAACTAAAAAATATTTTTTAAAAAGGTTTCTATTTATTTTTCAATTTTTATTTTCTTTCTTTCTTTTTTTCTTTTCTTTTCTTTTTTTTTTTTTTTTTAAGACAAGACATTCTCTGTTGCGCAAGCTGGCCCAGAACTTGGGGATTCAAGCAATCCTCCTTTTTCTTCCCTGTGCCTGTCTGGGACCAAAGACATGTATGATTGGAACCGTAGAAATGTACTTATCTTTTAAAAAAAGATAAATAACAACAGCAAAAAGTTAATCTAAAGTAAGAATATACCTCTTAACGTGTAAAGAATTCTTTTTGTACACGAGTGAGCATGCACAATGCTGGGGATTTAATGCAAGCCCTTGTACATGCTAGCCAAGCACTTTACCACTGAGCTACACCCCCAAACCCAGTTAAGAAAGAAAGTCATTTTAATGGTTTAAACAGAATCAGAGTTTCAACAGATTTGAGAACAGTTGAGGTTCTCCATTACTGTCTTTTTTTTTTTTTTAATTTTTTATTGTTGGCTGTTCAAAACATTACATAGTTCTTGATATATCATATTTCACAATTTGATTCAAGTGGGTTCCATTACTGTCTTAACTGTTCTTTGTAACAGATTTGTAATCCTTATTACAGAATGTCTTCCAAATACTTGGCATTTGGTATTTTCTCCTACTATGCTGATAAGATGAAAACTTTTGATTGTATCTCTTTAATCTCTACTGAGATGCTTATCACTTCAGATTTACCTACAGTGACAATTAATTGCTATTTCATTTTATTCTCCTATCCTCCTCCTCTTTCCTTTTTCCTTTTTTCTTTTCAGTATCTGGGATTGAACTCGGGGTGCTTAATCACCAAGCTACATCCCCATCCTTTTTTGGGGGGTGGGCGGGGAGGACAGGGCCTTGTAAACTGCTGAGATTGGCTTTGAACTTGTGATCCTCCTGTTTTCAGCCTCTTGAGCTGCTCGGATTATAGCTGTTCACCAGTGAACCCAGCTTCCTTTCTTTTTTTTTTTTTTATTGAATCTGTTCCGGTGTTGTATATTGCATATACCAAGTTTTGGTGAAAGTTATCTTGTGTTATAATTTTGACTTCCCTATTTATACTTAATAACTTGATTATGGATACTTGAATTTTGTTTCAATGCAGAATTATATTATCTTTCTGAAGGTATTTTAAAGTGGTAGTTAATCTTGATATGTAATACCAACAATGAATTTAACAGTTGAATAACAACAACATGAATATCCTTAATCGAGTTGTATGTGTGCTGACCATAACAACAACATCATACACACCTCCTGGACAACAGCAATTTTACGATGTCATCAGTTGTAAGATAGATTCTGGATTCCAAGCTGTTATAATTGGTGTGGGGAGCATCTCCAAGAAGGAGTAAGAAACAGTTTTCCTAAACTTCCAAATTTGTATCTCTCCAGCCAGACCTCTTACTTAATTCCAGATTTGTATATCTAGATCCCCTCCTCCTTTTTTTTTTTTTTTTTTTTATGTTTCCACTCTGATTGTTTAATAGACTTCTCAAGATGTTTAAAATTAAATTCCTCATTCTATATCCTGTGTCCCTACCCCCAACTCCAGTGCTGCTTCTGCATTATTTTGATCTGGGACTCTTACATCCTTTTCTTTATGCAGGTTAAGAACTTTAAAATCAAAAATTACTCCTTTCTATAATGCCCCACATTCAATTCATTAGCAAATTCTGTGGACTCCACTTTTATAATATACCCAGCATCTGATACTTCTTACCATCTCTGCCACTGTCAGTCTAATTTGTAAAAGGTTTTTACTTGGCAGTCACTTCCCACCTTTCACTGGGCAGTCATTTCCTGTCTGGTTTCTTGGCATCTATCTTTCCTCTCACTATGGTCCATTTTCAGTATAACAGCTAGAGTAATGCTTTAAAAACACAAGTGTTCATGTCATTTTCTTTTTTTAAAAAAATGACTTTATAGAGATCACATATCATATAAATCACCATGTAAAGTGTCCAGTTCAAAGGCCTTTAGTATATTAACAGAGTTGTACAGCAACCATCACCAAAATTAATGTCAGAATATTTTCATCTTCCCAAAAAGAAACTCCAAATGCTTTAACTGTCATCCCTTTTTATTCCTTTTTTTCCCCTTCATTCCTAGGCACCTACTAATTTATTTCTGTCTCCATAGATTTCCCTGTTCTCAGCATTTTATATAAGTGGGATTATACAATACTTGATCCTTTGTGACTAGCTTCTTTCACCTTAGTAGCAAGGTTTGTTCATGTTGGTATGTATCAATATTTTGTTTATCTTGTTGCCAAATAAAATTCTATTGAATGGATGCCCTATATTTTATTTATTCATTAGCTGATAAGCATTTGGACTATTTTTACATTTTGGCTATTATATGTAATACTGTTATGAAATACATATACAAGTATTTGGATGATCTTTTGTGTGTTTATGTTCTTCCAACACAGTGATATTTTCTCTTGTGTAACAAACTGCTGCAAAACATAGTGCTTAAAACAACTGCTATTTGAATCTATAATAGGCCTTTGTGTACCGTGCTAACCTTGGGGACTCAGTCATGTACCAGTTCTAGATGTCCGGCTATTCTAGGATCACCTGAGTGGCACAGCTTGATTCTAGTAGACTAGCCCAGGTATGTTCTTCTACAGAGGTAAAAGAGCAAGCAAGTTCATTTGTTCAAGATGGCATATTTGCATTTTAAGCCTCTGCTTGGGTCATGTTTATTACTATCAGGTTGTAAGATATCACAAAAGTAAGTCACTTGGAAAAGCCCAGAATCAGAGTGGAAGGGACTGCTAAGTTACAGGTGTACCTATGAGGAAACCATTGATTGAGGTCATTAACACATTCAATCTGTCACACATACACCAGTTTTGCTCCTACCCTAATGCCTTTTGCATTTTTTTCCTCCTCTATTTGGATTTAATTTGTCTTTTTTACCTACATGATGAACTTGAATCCCCTTCCTTCACATCTCTCTCTCTCTCTTTTTTTTTTTTAGTTGTTGATTTACATTATGTTTATTTTTCTGTGGTGCTGAGGATCGAACTTGGTGCCTCACACGTGCTAGGTAAGCGCTCTACCCAGCCCGCTTCCTTCACATCTTTGGTCATACATCTTTTTAGTGAGACTCTCAAATCTGACTGTGCTACAGAATTAATAGCCACTGCCCCCTCCTGCTCCTCAGCTATTTTTGTTTTCTCTTAACTTATCACCATCTGACATATGTTTACTTAGTGCTTATCTTCCCTCAACTAGAATGTGTGCTTTATGAGGTCAAGCAATTTGCTTTAGTTGCAGTATCTTCACTGCCTAGAACCTTGCTCATTGTATTTCTTGAGTAAAGGACTGAATCTACACAAATCCACTTTTGCTTAAATGCTTATTATCTTAAAGTTCTAACCTGCCTTCATAGTGTGAAACGTCTAGTGTGCTCTCTTGGTCAGCATACCTAATGATGATTTATTCATCTGCTTTTCATAAATGCTCATAGGCTGTGCAATATAAGTACAATTCTAAATTGTCTAACATGGTTCGAGTTTTTTTTAGCTCCCTGTTTACACATTTGTGAAACAGGATAATTATCCCAAACTTCATTGAGTTGTTGGGAGGAGCTGAATGAATTCATATAGACAAAGTATATGGTACAAAGTAAGCATTTCAGTAAAATTGGTACATCATCAGTTGTGTAATATTCCTAGCACCCACTCTAGAACAGTGAGAGATTATGACAGAGAGTATATGGCACAAGCTGGAGAAAGCTTGTATTAATGGAGGAATCTTGGAAAAATTGATAAAATCTTTGTAAAATCTTTGAAAACTGAATTTTTTTGGGGGGAGGGTAAAATACAATAAGCAAGTCAAATATCCAGTTGCTATTTTTCTGTCCAATGTATAGTAACATTTTATCTTTAACATATTTAAATACTATGAAATGTTCTTCACAAAACATTGTTCTTTATTTTAGTATTTACCAAAAAAAAGGGAAAACTAATGAATATACCTTTTTAAAAAATATTTTTTTAGATGGTAGACCTTTATTTTATTCATTTAAAATAAAATAAAATGGTGGTGCTGAGAATCGAACCCAGTGCTTCACACATGCTAGGCAAGCTCTTTACTACTGAGCCACAGCCTCAGCCGCTGAATATAACTTTTTTAACTCCGTTGCTCTTGAGTTCTAGAAATACTATTCTAGAAGCATCGAGAAGAGGTAATTCATTACTTATGCTGCTTGCCTTGGATGTTAAGACTTAATTTCTCATGGTACCCTAATTGAGAAAAAAACAAATACAACATCTTGACTAAGGTGTCTTCTACTTTTCTGGCTTACCTGTAGCCTATTACAGTACTTTTATGTGTGACTTAAGTAGAATCCTCTTGAATATGATTTCATGAATTTCCTCTCAGCTTAATCAAAATATAGAATTTTTGTAGAAAAAAGAATATTTTCACGTAGCCAGCACTTTTAAACTACCTGCTTCATGCTAGGCAGTATCCCTTGGAACTAGGAATAAAATAGTGATCAACATGGTGTAGATAGATCTCAACTTCACAGAACTCAGTCCTAATTGACTATTATGCCCCAGTTATTTACTTGTTAACATTGTTTTCCCATAGATATAAAATTTTTTAATAGTAAGGTATATTCTGGAATGGTGTCTCAGAGTTTGGGAAAAAAGAATATGCCACAGTCTGGCTGGGCACAAAATAACCGAGCCACCACAAAAGCCTTGTAGATTCAAACATCAACTCTTTATTCTCGAACTGTCACCGGCACTCTACGCGCACGTTCTGGGAAAATTCACCTCCACTGGGCTCTGCATTCCAAATACTCTCTGAATCCCTCGAGAACTCAATGGGAACTCAAGGAGCGGGCGCCTGAGGCAGCAGAATATGCCCTATTCCCAGCAGGATCCTCCCTAAACCCGGATCCGCCCTAATCCCTGAGCAAGGTCACCTTTCAAATCAAAACTCTCAAACATTCATGCAATGTCGTTGCAAATAACCTGGGTCCAAGGCAAGCCCATTTCCACAATGGAGAGTCCTCCCTCTAAGCAACATTGGGTAGGCTGACAAGGAAATTGCCATGCGTCATTCCTACTTGGCTATGGCTCTCAGCATCTCCCCCCTTCTGATTAATTAAACAACAAGCATTGTGGCTTAGGGACCGTGCCTGTTAGGTTGTCCAATTCAACATATGGTTCTTACCCGTCATCGGATGAACTGACCTCTAGGCGTCAGCCTCCTGTCTTAGGTTGATACCACTGCAATTGAATCATACCCGTCACTGACTACTGGTCCAGCATATAGCCATACTTGTGGATAGGCCTATGCACCAGTGGGGGGGGGGTGAGGTTCTTTGCCTCACCTCTGTTGGCCCCCATATTTGGCCTTGGTGCCAGTGGGGGGGTGAGGTTCTTTGCCTCACCTCTGTTGGTCCCCAAATTTTAGACCATCACTAGCAGAAGGGAGGAGGATACAGAAATGCCACGACACCAAGCCATCACTGGTGACACCATCAGCAAAGATATGCCAGCACTACCACAATTCGCTGCACCAACAGATAGTTCACAATGCATACAAGTGATACATAGTCCAGGCAAGTTCTGCAAGCAGTTCAAAGTGGAGGAATCTATCAATATGTCCATTTCCTCCCAAAGTAAATCGACTCCTTGATTGAGCACTACTTGTTGAGTTATTATTCATTGATGCATCAGTTTATATAGTTTACTGTGATAGCTATCAAAGAAGCCGTAGTTTGGTTTTATCTTTGTCTTCACCGGCACTGGGATGAAGATAGGAATTCTGGCAATGATGCTAAAAAGAAATTATGTAACATTTCAACAGGTACTAAGAAAACAATTTTCTGAACAATTTACATTATCCTGAACAGAATTATTAAATATAATGAAAAGGAAAGGTGAAAGTAAACAAACAGATCTGTTAGCCTCCTTTAAAAACAATTCTTAACAGCTGTTTACCTAATTTAAATTAAACCATTTAAATCACGTGAATAAAAAAAAATTCGGATCCATTTTTTCATGAGCGCTCCTCATATATGAAATATGGACATACAGACATACAACACAAAACATAAGAGTGCACACAAACGTACAACACATAAATCAATAGTAAAGGCCTTGTAGCTTTACACAGGTGAAATCTCCATTGCAGTGTTTAAAAACTCCACAGTCAAAAAATAAAACTGATCAGAAAAACATCAACCTAGGTTTGTATGAGCTCAAAAAATAAAATAGAACTTTATGATGTGGGAAAAGGCAATAATCACTGTCACAGATGTAAGAATAGCCAAGCTGGAGCTCTGGATATCAGCTGTTATGGATTTGAGTCAAATCATCTTCTTTTTGGTCTGTAGAAATCGCTTTGGTTAGTCTCTCTGGAATCCAAATCGGCTGCTGTTCTCCCTGTGGAAACACACAAACAGAAGTCCGACTCCAGACAATCACTGGGGCAGGACATTTCCATTGTCCTGTTATAATATCTTTCCAAAGTACCTTGGGCTTATGTACATTTTTTGGACACATGTGCCTTTCCGCAGCACTAAGCCCTGATGAATTTAAATTTAAAATGTTTAGAGTAAAAAGTGTTATTTTAAGTTTATGTTTGGGGGATATATACCACTTTCCAATTCCCTCTTTTTGCTTTAATAAGTACATTTTAATAGTTTGATGAGCTCTTTTAACTATGCCTTATCCCTGTGGATTGTATGGGATTCCTGTTAAGTAAAACATTAACTGATTTTTCTTCAGGGATGATGTTCCAAAATATCCTATATGCATCCTTTGGAAATTTAAAGATCCTTTTAAATTCAAGTCTTCCAAAAGCATTTTGCCTTAGTTTTTAGAATGACTTTAGTCCTTTTAATTTTTTGATGTGGTTTTAAACCAATTTCCTTTTAGTTTAACGTTTTCTAAATTGGCTCTTGTCTATAAATTTTAACACCCTCATCTGAGACTTCTAATTTCTGCACCACCAGAAATTAAAGTTGATGGGCTTTTTGAAAAAATTACTAATAATCTCCTTGTTCTTCTATTTTATCCAATATTTGACTATAAACTTCTCTCTTGTATCTTTTTCTATCTTGAATGTCTGTATCTAATAGTTGTCTTAGCTTTTTGTATTTTTTATCTGAAATACCTTTATTTGACATTTTTTGTCTTGTTTCTATCTTCTAGTTTTCTTCTAAGGTTTGTACATTCACCCTTAGTTGCTTTTTTTCTCCTAGTTTTTTTTTTTTTTTTTTTTTGCTTTCTATTTTGTGGGTTTAAAATTCTTGTCTTCCTACATCTTCTCTATCTTCCTACATCTTTTCTGTCTTTTTTTCACCTTCCTGTACTTCTGTCTTCAAAGTTTTTCACTTCAAATTTCTAATATTCTTTCTCCAAATTGCTTTTATCCTATTATCTTCCCATTTTCATGGATTTTTTTTTAAGTATACCCCTTTCCCCACCTACAGCTTCACTCTTTTAAATGAGGCTTAGATTTTGTTTAAATCGCTTTAATGTTAGTTTACATGCCTGCCCTTCAACTAAAGGCACCCCCCCTTTTTTTTTTACTCCATTAAGAAGCTTTGTCTCAAACATTCATGCAATGTCACTGCAAATGACCTGGGTCCAAGGCAAGCCCATTTCCACAATGGAGAGTCCTCCCTCTAAGCAACATTGGGTAGGCTGACAAGGAAATTGCCATGCGTCATTCCTACTTGGCTATGGCTCTCAGCAAGAATAACTTGGGAAAGAAGGCTACAATGAGAGATTATAACAGGGAGTTTTACCAAAGGCAGGAAATATGCATTGCTAAGATGTGTAAAAGTATTTGCAGTTGGTCCTGAACTTGAGCTGCTTTTATTGTTTCATTTGATAAGTATCTATGTTTTCCTTCCATTTAACCTCTCCAAATACAGTTCCGTTCAATTAAATTCTATGTATGTGACAATATTTGATCCATTTAATAAAGATAAAGACCCTTTTGAATAGTACTGGTGAGTTGTTGAATTTTAAAAAATAGGTAGATTTAATCAATGACTATATGAACAGTTCATGACAATATGGACATTACCAATTTGTACTTTTCTTATTCTTCTAGGATCCTTGAAACTTAGAATTCAGTTGCTCTTAATTAGCCAGGAAAAAAGGGGAAAAAAAAAAAAAAGAGCTTTTCCCCCTACAACCTGGGATTGAACCCAGGGCTGTAGGCATGAAAGGCAAGCACTTTACCACTGAGCAGTGTCCCCAGCTCTAGGAAAAAGTTTGTTCCTTTTATTCAGTTTTAGATCATTGTAATTGGATTTCAGAGTTTAAAGTTAGGGTATCTTCTACTTATTGTATTCATGAATTCCACTTTCTTACATTTATTTCTCAGCCTTTAGCTGGCCAAGGGAATTGTAGAACTATATAGTCAACAAACTCCTAAATCCTCAACTTCTTCTCTAACCCTTAAGAATGTTCTGGCCTCATACTACAGCCCCACTTCTTCACCCTTCTCAAGTGAAACTTTTTCTTCACAGCCCACATTTCAGACTATAAAAATTACTAATATCTTTGACTCTTTAATTTTTCTCTTTCGTTATATAGGACTGTCAAAATACAAGCTACCCACCCTCTCTGCCTGCACATAGGCAGTTAAATGTACTGCTTTAAATTTATGCCAAAATCTCAACAGGGCATCATAATGTGCAGCTGTTTCTTCACTTCTCCTGTGAAGAGTTTGTTTCCACTCCCTGCAGACCTTCCACAACTCTCGCTCTCATCTGTGGACTTCATTTCAAACCTCCTTAAAAATTATGCAGCTACCATCATCTTTTCACCAACAGTTCTAAAAATCTATCTGCTTGTTCCTCATGTTCTATCTTCATTTCACTTGTTATCAAAGACCATTGCTGACAGTCTGATTCCTCTGCTTGTGACTCAGATTTCATCTCTTGCAGCCATCTCTAAAGCTTTTTCCCTGTAGTTAATGTCTCTCTTCCACATTACTTTCTCCCACTCTACTGGATTTTTCCCTTCAGTCACAAGTGTGCTGTTATCTTGCAGCCCTGATCTGTTTGCAAATGTATGTACATGTGAGACCACATCCTTCCTAGTGTCTCATAGCCACTATCTCCTGTTCCCATTTTTCCCATTCTTAGCCAAGAAATTTTCTTCACTCAATAGTTTTCACCTACCTCAGTGTCTGTTTCTTCTCAGCTGTTTTTGATGTCTCTTGTCTCCACACATCTTATAAATGTTGGTGGGCCCTTATGCTGAGTCTGCTTCATCTATACTCCCTTGAATCTGTGCTTATTGATATGCCAGTGACACCCAAATGTGTCTCTAGCCTCATTTCTCAGAGTTCCAAATTCACATAGGCAGTTGCCTCCTTGGTCATTTAATTAACCTCTCCTGTTGGTAACACAATGCTTGCTTTCTTCCCTCGTGGCACCACTGTCCACCCCTGTTGCTCACACTAGAGTTTTAGAGTCAGCTTTGATTCCTTATTTTTTTTTTTTCTCTTACCTCTACCCCACGTCTAATGTACTGGTGGGCCCTTTTTTTTTTTTTCCTACCTTTAAAGTATATCTCAGATTCGAGTCAGTCTCAGCTGGTCTTCCCTGCATTTACTCTTGCCCCATTTATAATCCATTCTCCTCTAAAGTGATTAGAGATACCATAATATATATTCTGCCTTGGATTTTTATTGTTTAGAATGAAATCCTGATGCCACCATTTACCAGCTGTGTGGCCTTGAGCAAGATACTTAACACCTTTGTACCACAATATTCTCCATCGTAAAATGGTGATAATAATCGTTAATAATAAAAATAAACTACAAATCAGATTACGTTATACAAATCTGCTTTTGAAACTGCATTTAGAATAAAATTCAAACTGCTTATTATTGCTTTCAAGGTCATTCATTACCTGGTCTCTCATCTGATTTTCTGATCCCCCTCTTATGACCCCTCTCCTTTTGCTTACCATACATTCTATAGCTTTAATCACTGTCTTTAACTTTCTACTTTGTAACGTGGCTTTTTTGTGTAGTCTGTGTTTTCATTTTTGGACGAATTTATTCACATCAGTTTTGTGCTTATATGTATGTAAAAAGAGTGCTTTTTTAGTGTTCTTTTTACCTAGTGAATTATTGCTTTATCTTTATCCGTTCTGAAACTAGCAACCTACTCTATCCCTCAACCTTATGGTTGATTGGTAAAATTTCTAGAAGTAGAATTGCTAGGATAAAAATTAGAAATGTTCTCAGGTCTGTGATTCCCACTAAGCTACATCCTGAGATGTTACATGTCTAAAAGTTGTCATTTGCTGTCTTGTGTGATTGGTAGTTTGCTTGGATATAAAATTTTCACATTCAAAATCATTTTTTGGTTAAGACAGTGAAGGCATTGATTGGGGGGGGTGGCTTTTTTTTTTTTTTTTTTTTTGGTAGTGCCAGGGTCTTGCACATACTAGTGCTTATCACTTAGCTACACCTCCTGATGGCCTTTGTCTTTTTAAAAACAGATTTATTGAGATATAATTCACATGTCATGCGATTTAGCCTTTTAATATATTCAGAGTTGTGTGACTGTCACCAAAATCCATTGTAGAATGTTTTTTTATCATTCCCAAAAGAAATCCCTGGACTTACTACCAATCCCCATTCTAACCCTCCTAACCTGAGTCAACAAGTAATCTCTGACTAAATTGTCTTTCATGTTGCTGAAGGAAAGTCTGATGACAAGTTAATTGTAAGGATTTTTTTTTTTTTTAGTTGATAGACCTTTATTTTATTCATTATTTATATGTGGTGCTGGGAATTGAACCCAGTGCCTCACGTGTTTGAGGCCAGTGCTCTACCACTGAGCTACAACCCCAGCCCTAATTCTAAGGATTTTATAGGAAGCTTTTGGGGGGGTGGTTTCTTTCGGTTTTGAACTTCTGAAAGTTAATCATGGAAACCAGGGTTTATCCTGATACGTAGTCTTTTTAACTCCTTATACATAAGTCTCTACTTACTCCTTATTGAACTCTTTTCTTTAGTCAGAATAGAGGTATTTTTCTTTAGCCCCAAATACTTTTAGTATCACCTTTATTTCTTCTATTTGCTTTATTTAGAAATCTTACTAAATAGATTTTGAGCCTCCTTTTTCTTTTTTAATTTTTTTTAGTTGTAGATGGACATAATACTTTTATTTTATCTTTATGTGATGCTAAGAATTAAACCCAGTGCCTCATACATGCAAGGCAAGCACTCTAACACTGAACTACAACCCCAGTCCTCCACGTGTATTCTTAACATCTCTTCACCTTTCTTTGTTATCATCCATCTCTTTTCTCTTCCCCTTTCTTTTGCTCTCTGTGCTCTCTGTTGACTGGGAAGTTTCTTCATATAATAAGTCATTGCCATAATCTACATCAATACTCATTTTATTATTTATTGCTTATTATTATAAAATATTTTTTCAATAACAATTTTTTTCTCTTTGCCCAGTTATTCTGTTTACTTATGATGATCTTTGATCTGTTAGATTTTCAGTGTCTTGACTCTTGCCTGTTAACATTCACAAATAAACAATTAAGTTAATTGCAATAGAGAACTTTGTAGTTACGTATTTCTGGGCTTCTTTTCTAAATGGGAGATCTGACTATGGTTTCTCTACAAGTGTTATACTCATTGATTGCCTTTCCTCTAGGTGCAAGGATTGTAGCAGGCATGTTTAGGGCCACCTAAAATATAAAAGAAGGGACAGATTTAGTATTATTTCTGGAAGGAGCTTAATTAGCTTACCACCTCAACTCCCTCCCTCTATCTCTTCCTCCTGTCCTCCTTTTTTCAAGTATATAGAGAAAAGTATAGAGAATAATATACCATGTACCCATTACTCAGCTTTCTTCAATCATGTATTTTATATATTTGCTTTATATTTTTGTAAGCAAGTTTTAAAAACTACAGACACTGATAAAGCACATTGTATGTTTATCTTTATTGTATTGCACTAAATTCATTTGAGGAAAGTTGACAACAGTGTGATATTGAATCTTTCCATAAGGAACAATTACTTAGGTCTTCACCAAGTGAAGGGGGACATGTGTGCCCCTGCTTGTCATTTGGTGTAAATGTGAAGTAAGATTTAGTAAGAGGCTGGAAGTATAGCTCAGTGGTAGAACACTCGCAGCCTATACAAGGCCCTGCATTAAATCCCAGTACCACCAATAATGATAGTGATGGTGATGGTACTGTTGATGATGATGTTGTTGTTTAGTGGAGAGAAATGAAGGTGTACCAGGACATACACAATCTCCTGAGATCTGCGATCCCCATAATGATATGTGCTTAGGCCAAACATAACCAGAATGAATGTTCCATGTAAAGGACTCCTATGTAATATTTGGGGCTTTGAGGTTTATCAGATGGCTTTATTAGAAAGGGGAAGCTTCCATCCTGAGTTCTGTGATTATCGTCAGTCTTTTTCTTCTATTAAGCAAACAGACTTGCTGAGCCAGCTTCTTGATAGGATCCCAAAAGAGGGAGGAAATTAATCTCTAGAATCATCTGACTTTGTCTCTTCTGAGTAGTCTTTGATTCACATTATTGTTATTTTGTTGCTTCTACCACAGAAGTCTTGGCAATTTTTTTGATAAGTTCCCCCCCCCCTGGATTTTTATAGTTTCTGTTGCTGTCATGAAAAGTATCTCCTTTTAAAATTTCTTTGGCTGATGCATTAGAGTACTTGTGTCCTTGATCTTATAGCCAACAACCTAACTAATCTTTTCTATTAGTTTTTATAGTTATTAGTCCCAATTGATTATAGAATTTCTTGGGTTTTTCTGTAGATTTCTGTTTCAGTCAACTTTTTTGCTGCTGTGACTAAAGAATCTGACCTGAAAAGTTTATTTGAGGGCTCATGGTTTCAGATGTCTTAGTCCATAGAAGGCCAGCTCCATTCCTCAGGGCTTGAGGTGAGTCAGAAAGATCAGGGTGGAAGGGTGTGGCAGAGGGAAGTAGCTCACATGTTGATTAGGAAGCTGAGAGCCCAACTCTAGTCTTCAGATACAAAGTATATACCCCATAGCCACGCCCCCAGTAAACCACTCCCTCCAGCCAAACCCCGCTATCTCCAGTTACCATTCAGTTCACTGGTTAGGTTAAGGCTATAACCCAATCATTTCTCCTCCAAATCATCTTGTCTTGTCACACATGAGCTTTTGGGGGACACCTTACATCCAAACCATAATAGTTGCATATATCCTACAAATAATTTTTGTCTCTTCCATTCTTATTTTTACACCTATTTTTATATCTTGTCGCATGCCATGAGCTTTAATCTCTCTTGTCTACAATAGCAAAGGCACCTTTATCTTATTTCTGATTATTAACTGTGATGTTTTTCTGTTTCTTGTAGATATTTCCTTTTTTAATTTATAAGATCCCTACTTCTAATATTCTAAGAATTTTTTATGGATTAATGTTGATGTTTTTAAAAAGTATATTCAAATTTTGTTAATGATTTCTAAATTAATTCTATGAGAATATTATCTGCCTGATATCAGTTTTTTAAAATATTTATGAAACTTGCTTTATGCCCTAGAATGTGTGGCCACTATGTAGATGTAAGAGAAAGAATACCAAAACTTGATCAATTCAATAGAAGTCAGAAAAGCAAGAAAAAGCACATAATAAAATGGTAGAAATAAATGAACTATAAAAATGTAGGTGAATTTGATTAGTAAAAAGTCTAGTTATGATCCATATATAAGAGACACACACAGTAGGTGAAAATAAAAGGATGAGAAAATACATATCAGGCAAATAGGGGTTTAAAACTCTTTTAAGTATATGCAGATTAGTATCAGATCAATTAGACATTAAGAGAAAAGGCATGGGGCTGGAGATGTGGCTCAAGTGGTAGCGCGCTCGCCTGGGATGCGTGCGGCCCGGGTTTGATCCTCAGTACCACATACAAAGAAAGATGTTGTGTCCGCTAAAAACTAAAAAATAAACATTAAAAAAAATTCTCTCTCTCTCTCTCTCTCTCTCTCTCTCAAAAAAAAAAAAAAAAAGAGAGAGAGAGAAAAGGCATTATTGTGGAGAAAAGATCACTACTCAACATTAAAGGCTAAATAAAAGGTTTGGGGAAAAACTCAAAACTGTAATAAAGTGCAATGACCACTCACCATTACCTACACCATTGTAATGATTGTTATATTTAATATTTTGCCATGTTCGTGTCTCCTAAGAGAGAGGAAATTTCTTCATCTATCCATAATATCATCATATCTAGGAAAATTAACAGTTCGGTAATTTTACATCTAGTACAGGTTCAAATTTTTGAAGTTGTCATCTCCAGAATGACCTTTAAAGCCATCCTCCATTCCTATACTAAGGTCTACTCTTTATGCATGCACAAAGTTACTTGTTATCTTTTAGTAATTACTGTTTTCCATTCTTTGTTGGTTTATACAGAGGCTTGTGCTCAGGGCATTGCATGTGCTGTTTGGTTTCCCCATGCCATGATTTATTAAAGATTCTAACACAGTTGTCCTGCAGTCCCACATTTTGTATTTGTCTAATTGTAAGGTTTTTGACTTTTAAAGAGCAAGTAAATGTTCTACATTCTGTATTTGTCCGATTATTTCGTTATAGTGTTTTTAGCATATTTCTGTATTCTCCATATTTCTTTTAAATTAGAAACTAACTATAAAAGCTTGATTAGATTCTATTTAAATAGTCTGCAAATATACTTCTAGGGTGATATCATTTATGTTGCATCACAGCAAACGATTTTTGTCTGGCTGTCTTAACTATTAATTGTTCTAAGCCAGTCTCCTTGTAAGGTTTGTTTTCCCCTTTGTCTTTAATCTCTGGGGAAATACTTTTTTACTATGTGAATATCCCCATCAATTTTTCACTTAATGGTTTTAGCATCCTTTGGTCCTTCCTTGAATCAGTTATATCATTTTTTCTAAAAAGGCAGCATGAATGCATAGTTCTTTTCCTTTAATGTTAAGATTACTAAGGTTATAAGTAAATGTGGTGGTAACCCACCACCACCATTACCACCCCACCACCCCACCACCCCACCCCAGCATTTGTGGATCCCTGAGGGTTTTGTTTTGTTTATGTATAGTCTGTTAGGGTCAATGACATTCCTTTTTGTTTTTGCTGGAAAACTCCCAAATTTGGCAAGTAGGAATCTCATCAAGTAAGCTTCTATATTATTTTGACATCTGTCTGGCACAACAAAATGTTCCAGGATTCCTCTTTTTGAAGAATAATAGATCTTAGAATGCTTTAATGTTTACCCTTTCCCCATTAATTGTTGTCACCATTGTGTTGTTTTTTATATAGTTTGCTTATTTAGGTTTGCCCTCATCTTTATTAGTCTGTAGGATTATAGTAACTGCTATAACAAAATAACACAAAGTTGGTCTTTCATTACACTGTAGATTTATTCTCTTAAAGTTCTGCAGGTTAGAAATACTGAATGGATTTCATTAGACCAAAAGCAAGGTGTCAGCAAGGCTGTACTCCCTCTTGAGGCTCTAGGGAAGACTCTAATCACTTCCCTTTTCTAGCCTCAGAGATGCATTTTATGTATTTCTTGGCTCTTGGTCCCATCTTCAAGGCCAGCATATACCATCTTTAAATCTCTGTTTGGTCTTCATATTGCATGATTCTCTGTAATAAAATTTCCTTTTAGTTCCCTTTTATAAGGACATTTGTGGTTATGTGGTAGGGCCCACCCATACGATCCAAGATAATCCCCTATTGCAAGTTCCTTGATCTAATCACATCTGCAAAATTCCAGATATTTTTGCATCTTAAAGCTGTCTCATTATCTTCCTGCTTCTTTTACTGTTGTTGAGAAGCCATCAGTCTAACTTGTTTTTCTTTTTTCTTTGGTTGACTTTGAGAACTTTTCTGCTCTTTCACCTCAACCTTGTGTTGTTTTTGGAGTTCGCTTTATCTCTCATGACCAGGTTTTTAGTGTACTCCTTTAATCTCAGTATTTTTTTTATTTTAATACTTATTTTTAGTTGTAGTTGGACACAATACATTTATTTTATTATTTTTTAAATATTTTTATTTATTTTTATATGACAGCGGAATGCATGACAATTCATATTACACATATAGAGCATAATTTTTCATATCTCTGGTTGTATACAAAATATATTCATATCAATTGGTGTCTTCATACATTTACTTTGGATAATGATGTTCATCACATTCCACCATCATTTCTAACCCCATGCCCCTCCCTTACCCTCCAACTCCTCTTCCCTATCTAGAGTTTGTCTATTCCTCCTATGTTCCCCCTCCCTACCCCACTATGTATTAGCCTCCTTATATCAGAGAAAACCAACATTTGGTTTTTTGGGATTGGCTAACTTCACTTAGCATTTTCTTTTCCCACTTCATCCATTTACCTGCAAATGCCATGATTTTATTCTTTAATAGCTAAGTAATATTCCATTATGTATATATGCTCATTTTTTTTAATCCATTCATCTACTGAAGGGCATCTAGGTTGGTTCCACAGGTTAGCTATTGTGAATTGTGCTGCTATAAACATTGATGTGGCTGTGTCCCTGTAGTATGCTGTTTTTAAGTCCTTTGGGTATAAACCAAGGAGAGGGATAGCTGGGTCAAATGGTGGTTCCATTCCCAGTTTGCCAAGGAATCTCCATACTGCTTTCTAGATTGTTTGCACCAATTTGCAGTCCCACCAGCAATGTATGAGTGTACCTTTTCCCCCACATCCTCACCAACACTTGTTGTTTGTCTTCATAATAGCTGCCATTCTGACTGGAGTGAGATGAAATCTTAGAGTAGTTTTGATTTGCATTTCTCTGACTGCTAGCGATGATGAACATTTTTTCATATATTTGTTGATTGATTATATATCCTCTTCTGAAAAGTGTCTATTCAGGCCCTTGGCCCATTTATTGATTGGGTTATTTGTTTTTTGATGTTTAGCTTTTTGAGTTCTTTCTATACCCTAGAGATTAGAGCTCAATCTGATGTGTGAAGGGTAAAGATTTGCTCCCAAGATGTAGGCTCTCTATTTACCTCACAGATTCTTTTGCTGAGAAGAAACTTTTTAGTTTGAGTACATCCCATTTATTGATTCTTGGTTTTAATTCTTGTGCTATAGGAATCTTATTAAGGAAGTTGGACCTAATCTGACATGATGGAGGTTAGGGCCTACTTTTTCTTCTATTAGACACAGGGTCTCTGATTTAATTCCTAGGTCCTTGATCCACTTTGAGTTGAGTTTTGTGCATGGTGAGAGATAGGGGTTTAATTTCATTTTGTTGCATATGGGTTTCCAATTTTCCGAGCACCATTTGTTGAAGAGGCTCTCTTTTCTCCAGTGCATGTTTTTGGCACCTTTGTCTAATATAAGATAATTGTAATTTTGTAGGTTAGTCTCTGTGTCCTCTATTCCATACCATTGGTCTACCAGTCTGTTTTGGTGCCAATACCATGCTGTTTTTGTTACTTTTGCTCTATAGTATAGTTTAAGGTCTGGTATAGTGATGCCACCTTCTTCACTCTTCCTGCTAAGGATTGATTTAGCTATTCTGGGTCTCTTATTTTTCCAGATGAGTTTCATGACTGCTTTTTCTATTTCTATGAGGAATGCCATTGGGATTTTGATCAGAATTGCATTAAATCTGTGTAGTGTTTTTTGGTAGTATGGTCATTTTGATAATATTAATTCTGCCTAAACAAGAGCAAGGGAGATCTTTCCATCTTCTAAGGTCTTCTTTGATTTCATTCTTTAGGGTTCTGTAGTTTTCATTGTATAGATCTTTCACCTCTTTCATTAAGTTGATTTTATGTAGTTCTGAGGATAGAACCCAGGGCCTCGCAGGTGCTAGACGAGCACTTTACCGCTGAGCCACAACCTCAGCCCATAATCTCAGTATTTTTAATTATTAACTGGTTTGGAAAATATTCTTTTTAAAATATTTTTTAGTTTTAGTTGGACACAATACCTTTATGTTATTTATTTTTATGTGGTGCTGAGAATTGAACTCAGGGCTTTGCATGTGCTAGGAGAGTACTCTACCTCTGAGACACAACCCCAGCCGACTAGTACTATTTATATCTGCAATCCATTTATCTCTGGCTTTTGGCTAATTTTTTCAAAATCATTCTTCAATTCTATCTTTTTACCTCACCTGAGGTTTTTATTTTAATAACTATATGATTCAAGATTCAAGTCATTTGGGTACTGGGAGAGTACCCAGTATTGAGCCCAGGGTCTTACACATGGTAGGCAAGTGCTCTACCACTGAGCTACATCCCCAGTCTTTAAAAAATTTTTTTATTTTTTTAATCTTGAGGCAAGGTCTCCCTAAACTGTTCAGGCTGGCCTCAGTTTTGCAGTCCTCCTGTTCTCAGCTTCCTGAAAAGCTGGGATTTCAGGTATATACTACCACCCCAACTCAAAAATTCAAGTCTTTGTAATTTTTTCCTTCTTTCATATTTGTTGTCTTTAAACTTGGAGAGGTTCTTCTAGAATTATTTCAGTAGAAATTTCATCATGTTTTGATCTGCAGTTTATTAGCTTTAGTTTCTTTGCCAAGCTGATTATATTCCTTTTCTGTTTTTCAGGATTATTCTGATCCCACCCTTGCACCATCGCCCCCATTGATGCCCTGACCTCCTTGATTTCAGTACCATGATTCTTCCCACATTTTTTTTTTCCATTTTAGGTCTCTGTGTCTTGGTTATTACAATGGTCATGTGATTTTCCCCTTTGACCTATTAAGTATTATGTTATTCCCAACTAGTTAACTATCCTTGCAATTTACATATGTAGATATTTTTATATCTATATCTCTTTATCTCTGTATCTTAAATATAATCCAAAGATTATATTTAAGAGCTTTTTTACTCCATAGATTGTATTATTTTGTGGCTTTATTTTTTTCCACTAGTCTTTGTCCAGAGTTTTGACATCTGTGTTTGGCTAGCTTCATAAAATGAATTTAAGAATTTTTCATATACACACACACACACACACACGCACACACACACAATCACAATTATATTTTCTTTCAAAGTTGGATAGAAGCCAGTCATCATAATCTGAACTTGATACCTTTTTATAGAGATGAGAAGAGCCAGTGGCAATAGTTTTATTGTGCTGTAGCAACCATTCAATGTATTCCATATCAGTTTATCTGCATTTATGTTTTAACATAATCATTTTCTGAGCAAAGTTTTAAAAAAATTTCTTCTTCTTCTTCTTTTTTTTTTTTTTAAACCCGGGCCATACCCCGAGTCCATCAGTCCTTTTTCTTTTCTTTTTAAGATAGGATCTTGCTGAGTTGCAGGGGTGTCACTAAATTACTGAGGCTGGCCTCAAACTTGTGATCCTCCTGCCTGCCTTAGCCTCCCAAGTCACTGGGATTACAGATCCTAGCTCTTTTGCCTTAGTCTTTTTATAGAGAGGGATATTGCCAGTTGTGAAGCCATTAGAAATGATCATTTGTTAATTAAACTTGCCTGGTTTTAATTGCCGCCTACCAAAGAGATCAAGGTACTTTCTCAAAGCTTTAAAATTTTTTTCATTCACTTTTAGGATCATTTTAACAGATACTCATCTTTTTCCTAGAAGTCATGTAAGTCCAAACTATGTAGCTATTGTTAGCTTTACAAATACCTTACTTTACTTTTTAATGTACTTCATTTTGTAAGAATCTTCAAAGTTCTTTCTCTTACTCTTCTGGGAAATTGAAATAATTTTTCTCCCAAACTCATCATTCCTACTTTCAAGTAGGATCATTATAGTTTTTCTCCATTGTTTGGATATAAAATTACTTTCTTTTGCAAAAATAAGAAATGCAACTTCTGGTCTGGGGTTGTGGCTCAAATGGTAGAGTGCTCGCCTGGCACTCATGAAGCACTGGGTTCGATTCTCAGCACCACATAAAAATAAAATAAAGATATTGTGTCCAACTAAAACTGAATACTAAATATTAAAAAATAAAAACAAAAAAAACGCAACTTCCAACTCTCATGGTATGGCCCTACCTTGCCCTCCCAAAACAGTCTTATTTTCTGGTTCCTAGAAAGAAAAGTACATGATTAGCTCAGTCTCTTCATTTCCCCCATGTTCATTCCTCCCCCACCTAATTATTTTTTTCCCTTTCTCTTTCCCATACATTAGGGAAGCAGTTGTTAATGCCAAGTGAAAATGTGTTCTAGGTAAAAAACTTTTGGGGGAGGGGGAAGACTGTGTATAATACACTCCTGAATTTACTGGGCAAAGTGAAGAACCACTGAACTGGGATTAATTTTTATTCTTTATACCCTGTTCTAAAAATAGCTTCAATGTTTTGTTTTAATTGAATCTCTGTTGTGACTAAGACATCAAGTGATGAGGGCACGAAAAGATGAATAACCATATTTCTGATCTTCAATTAGCTAAATAAACCTGAAAAATGTAATCAAGTAAAAGATATAAAATCCTGACTCACAAAGCATTTTTGCCTAGATTGTCAGTGAACTTACATAGAGGGAAGATCTAAACTGAGTATTCATTTTTCTTAGCATATATATTTGAGTGTTTACAACATGCTAAGCACTGTTCTAGGTGCTGGGAGTATATCAGAAAACAAAACAAGACAAAAACTGCTGCCCTTCTGATAAGGTGACACTGGAATAAAGAGATGAATGAACTTGGTATGCTCACAAACCATGTAAAAAGAAATCTTAGGGAAAGAGTACTCCAGATTTAGTACTTGCATATTCTTGCATTGGAATTATACTTGGCATGTTTAAAAGACCAAGTGAGATTTAGTCAAAGGAAGAAGGGGAAAACAGTAAAAGATCAGGATAAACAAGTAGCAGAGGGCCAGATCATGTAATACCTTCTAGACTTCTATAAAGGCGTTGGTGATTTTTACTTGGGAAACTATTGGAGCATTTTGAGCAAAAGATTGACAGGTGATCTGTAGTTGTAGTTTGGGGTGTACACAGTGGAATATTATTAAGCCATAAAAAATAACAAAATTCTGTCGTTGGCAGCAACATGAATGGCACTGGAGAACATTATGTTAAATAAATCAGGCACAGAAAACCAAATATCACACATCCTCACAGATAGGATCTAAAAATTGCTCTGAAAGGAGTAAAGAATAGAGTAATGGGAAGAGCATGGGGGAGTAGGGATAAAGAGAGGATGGCTAGTGAATATGTGGGTACAATTGGATAGGAGGATTAAGCTTAATGAAGTTCTATGGCACATAGGCTAACTATGACAATAATTAACTTACTATTTCAGAATAACCAATAGAATTTTGAATGTTCTCAAAATAAAGCAGTGATATCTGTCCGAGGTGATAGATATACCAGTCATTCTAATGTAATCATTGAACATTATGTACATGTATTAAAATGTCACACTATACCCCATAAATATGTATCCCATAAATATTGTACTATGTGTAAGTTAAAATATATTTTAAAAGTGAAAATTAAAAAGATTACCTACTATTTCATTCTAAACATGAAATAGAGTGACCTTCAGAGACAATTGGCTGTAAATTAAGAGAAATTATAGTGACTTAGACTAAGGTGGTAATGGTAGAGAAAGTGAATATATCTTTTGATTTGGAGATGGATTAGATGTCAGTTTTGAAAATGAGAGTCAAGGATGGTTTTAGCAACTCAAAGAAATGAAGTTTGTCATTTTCTGAGTAAAAAAATAACTAAAAAAAAAACCCCAGTTTTGGTTGGTGAAAAGATCAGAATTTAGGTTTTGAACATGCTAAGTTTGAGGTGTCTATTAGTTATTCTAGTAGAGATGTTCTGTAGGCAGTTGGAAAGAGTTGAGAGAAGACAGAGCTGGATGTTAAAATTTGGACTAAATATGTTCATAGTAGACGTATAAAGTCACAAGATTAGATGACATTGCCTAGGAAATAAGCATAGCTAGAGAAAAGAAGACATCTAATTTGCCCTTTTGGGAAATAAATTAACAAAGTCATCATAAAATAAAATGTTATAATATCTAACAATAGAAAAAATTTAAAACTTCTGTCATCACTTCTCAAGCTTTGATGTGCATTTGAATCATTTTGTTAAAAGGAACAAAGTGAAGCCAGGCACAGTGGCACATGCCTATTATTCCAGCAACTCAGGAGGCCAAGGCAGATTGCAAATTCGAAGCCAACCCCAGCAATTTAGCAGGGTATTCAGTAATTTAGCAAGAATGTATCTCAAAATAAACAGGTGATGGGGATATAGCTCATTGGTTAAGCCCTGCTCTCAGCTCAAGCCCTGGTACCAAAAAAAAAAAAAAAGAAAAGGCCAAATGTAGGGGCTGGGGATGTGGCTCAAGAGGTAGCGCGCTCGCCTGGCATGCGTGTGGCCCGGGTTCCATCCTCAGCACCACATACAAACAAAGATGTTGTGTCTGCCTAGAACTGAAAAATAAATATTAAAAAATTCTCTCTCTCTCTTTAAAAAAAAAAAGGCCAAATGTAAAACAACTGAAAGACTATAATATTTGTAGAAAAATAAGGATTACCATCCAGAATAAAGAGTATCTATAGATAAGAAATTAACCAACAAGAAAAAACAACCCTGTAGAACAAAGGGGAGTACAATATAGAGAATTTTCTAACAACACGGGTGGCCAGTAACACCCAACTTTCTAGAAAATGCAAATTAAAACAACCCAAACTCCTTATGTCCCTTTTAGAAAGTTTGTTAATGCCTAATGTTGGTAAGGTTTGTGGAGAAAAGGGGAGGGCTCATACCATGTAAACAGGAGTATAGCTTTTGACATTTCTTCTTTTGAGAGACATTTGGCATATTTATTAAAATTTTAAATATATGGGGTAGGGGTTGTGGCTCAGCGTTGGAATGCTTGCTTAACCTGTGTGAGGACCTGTGTTCAATTCCCAGGACTGAAAAAGGAAGAAAGGGAGGGCGGGAGTAGAAAAGAAATAGGAAGGAGGGGAAAAAAAACCCTTCTCTCCATGAATCCTTTACCTAAATATTGAAGACTTGCATCTTTGCCCAGAAAGGCAGTTCAGAACTATTCATTGAAGCATTGAGGTTGATAAAAATGGAATAACATAAATGTACTCTAAGATGGGAATTATTAATTATTAAAGGATTTTTAAACCCTCTACTCATTTATTTCCGTTTGTACTTTAAAAAATTTTTTTAAATATTTATTTATTTATTCTTTTTTTAGGTATAGTACTTTTTTAATTTTAAATGAGGTCTCAATATATTGCCTGGGCTGGCCTCAAATTCCTGGGCTCAAGTGATCCTCCTGCCTCAGCCTCCTGAGTAGTTGAGACTGCAGGTGCACACCGTCTCTCCTGGCATCACATCTTTTCATTATAACTTTAATAGTTTAAAAGGCCATAATTTCTACTGAGTATTGCATTTATAATGTTAAATACACTTTTGGGTCACCTTAAAAACTTCAGATTGAAATGTTTGGTTTATACATAAGACTGCCACATAATTTGCAAGCCAGTTCTCTCTGTGAAACTAGATAAATTGGACAACATCGTTCATCAAGAAAAAAGTTCTGACCCTTTTATGTTATCTTAAAACAAATGTGTTGCCGGGCACAGTGACGCACACTTGTAATCCCAGCGGCTCAGGAGGCTGAGACAGGAGGATTGCAAGGGCACTAAGCAACTCAGTGAGACCCTGTCTCAAAATAAAATATAAAATAGGGCTGGGAATGTGGCTCAATAGTTGAGTGCCCCTGAGTTCATTCCCCAGTACCCCCACCACCAACCCCCCAAAATATGTTAATATGTGCCTTTGTTATAACTACTTAGACTTCTGAATTCTGTGCTGAATGGCTAGATAATGAATAAGACTTGGGACCTTACAGAAATCCATTTCATTGATAAAACAGGTGTTTCCCTTAATTTTTATCTTTTCCCCCTTTTCAATTTCCCCTCTTTTAATGATCTATTTATGAGATACTTTGGAGTTTTTACATCTCAGAGTAGTGCATTTTAGCAGTATTTGAGGTGGATAAGAACTTTACCTTTCTTTTAAATGATGATTTTAATAGGGGAGGTGGGCAAGAAGAACTAGTTCTGCTTTTTTTGTGTTTTTTTGTTTTTTAAGATGTAATTTTGTTTTAGTTTTCAGTGGACACAACATCTTTATTTTACTTGTATGTGGTGCTGAGGATCGAACCCAGTGCCCCGCGCATGCCAGGCGAGCGCGCTACCACTTGAGCCACATCCCTAGCCCATTGGTTTGTGTTTTGAAGGAGGCTGTTAGTGTGTGTGTTTTGTTTTGTTTTTGCAGTTCTGGGAATGGAACTCAGCGCCTCATGCATACTAGGCCACCAGTGTCACTGAATTACATCCCCAGCCCAGAATTAGTCCTTAAGCAAATCAGTTAAGGAGAGTACAGTACAGAGGGAAACTGAGGATCTGGAAATTGATTTTCTTAAAATTATCGTGTTCACCTCACCCCTGGTTACCATTGAAGTGTGGAGATCATTGAAATTAGAATATAGAAAGATTATAAAATGAACATTTATTCGGCCATTAGGAGGAGTAAAATAGAGGTGTACTAATGTGGGAAGAATTTTGAGGCATTGTTATTTAGTGGGAAAAATGTCAAAATGTTTTATATAATATTTATGTGTATTTGTATGTTTTACATACATATGTATTTGTTTTCTACATGAGTCAAAAGGGAACATTAAAGGTTACATACCAACCCTAAACATTTACATTTACATTTACCTTTCTGATGGAGGGCCTGGGATATACTAAATGATCTTTATTTATCTTTATTCTTTTAAAATATATATATATTTTTTAGGTGTGGAATATCAAACAAATGATTAAGTTGACACAGGAACATATAGAGGCCCTACTGGACAAATTCGGTGGGGAGCATAATCCACCATCAATATACCTGGAGGTAAGCTTTTGAGTATCATATTTGTAGTAATTTTTTAAAGGAAAAATAAATGAATTTGTAAAAAGTTTTGTAGTGTTGATCTTGATTCTTGTAGGGTCTGGGATTAGAAATAGATACTGGAAGAGAGAATTAGCTTTGACTTTATTATAGTCTTAGTCTTGTTTCACTTGTTAAAATATACATGCACTATTTTATAATTTAGAAAATGTCAAAAGTAAGGAGGAAGTCCTCTTTAAACTTTAAAATATTTCTCTGAATAAAGAATTTTTAAAAGAGAGAAAGCACACTGTTTTTGTTGTCAACAAAACTAGTGACCATATTGGAAAATGAGGCAATTTTGTAAAATATCTTTTCTAGAATAAGTGCCCCTACAATTGGTTTTTCTTCCTCATAGGAAAAAAAAAAAAAATTGTATCATCTTGAAATAGCCCAACATTGCTTTAGCTTTTTTTGTTTAATAGTTCCTTGAAGTTTGTGTCAAGACTTGATCATGATTGTAAATTTATATAGAGAGTTAGTCGTTGTGTTAAGTCTTAATCCTGTGAAATAATAGGTACTATTGTAATCACAGATAAGCCTTCTTGACCTTAGTTTCCTTCTGGAAATCAGCCAGCTTCCATAGTGAGCCAGCTGTTGTGGAATCTAGGCACTCAGGTTCTACAGTACCCAGTGCACACCATTGCTCTCCACTGCCTTTCTCTGTGAAAGCTACTTCACAGTAGTACTATATGACTAGTGATTCAGCTGTAATCACTAGTCATATAGGAAGATAACTCTAAATGATAAATGATTAGATTACCATTTGGCTCCAAATGGCAGGGATTTTAAAGCATAGATTGAAAGACTCCAAATAAATTTCTAATTTAGTACTATAATTGCTTTTTTAAAGAAAAACCTTCATTATTTCATGAGAAAGTGCATTTCTGAAATAAATCTTAGAATGGAGGGCTGTAGCAGTGATAGAGCCATGGCCTAGCATACGCAAGTCCTGTGTTCAATCCCCAGCACCACCTGCCACCACCCTCAACCCCAGTCTAAACAGGGTAAAATAAATGTTGAAGTTTGGATACCAATCAGCTAATAAACTGTTCTATTCTTTTCCTCCTATTCCTATGGCTTATCCCCCATCACACTACTAGTTAGGATCAATGGTAGGACTAGAATTCTTATCTGGATACTAGTTACTTTTTCTAATATCTCATGCTATCCCTTTTACTTGGATGACTTTGGGTGCCAAGCAAAGGAGTCATGAAGATATAAATAGTCCTAGTGAAACCGATAATTCTTTGTTAATCAGAGTTAGACTATAAGCAGCAGTTTGCCTCACACCCATTTCTATGTCTTGGGGACTTTCCCCCCATGCTCAAATATAATACATTTGCAGCAGTAACCGTGTCTTTCAATAGTAGTAATTCACCTCCTCCTCCACACACATACTCTTTAAGACTTTTTAATATTTAAAGACTGATCATTAATAGCAACAAAACTTTGACTTAATGTGTGCCCAGTACTGTGTTAAATGTATTTGTTAGTTTAATCCTTATCATTACTTTAGGCTAGATGCTAGGTGGTAGGTATTTTTGTTATTCCCCATTTTGCAGGTGAATAAACAAAGCTTATGGTGACTTACCCAAGGTGACACTGCTAATAAAGAGGGCAATTATCTAATGCAGAAGTCTGTGGTCTTATTCTACCTTTGTCATGCCTTTGTGCCCCTCCACCCTTACCCATAGTTGGGCTAAATAATTCTAATTTCTTCAACCATTGTTCTTGACATGATTTGTGGATATACTAGGTATATTTTATTTGGTTGGTTTCTCTTTAGAATTAGACACATAAATTTGGGTAATATATTCAAATTATATGTCAGATCATAACTCAAGGGTTATGACATTACCATGTGGTAAAGTAACAGATTCTTATACTATACAATTTTTAGCTATATTTAGTGTTTATGAAAATATGTGTATGTATGTGTATATATATACATATATACACAGGCATACATAAAGGGCCATAAAATACAATGATTAACTTGAGCCAGTGAGGTCACACAGACCCCACTTTTTTAATCCCATTGTGACCTTAGTTCCTGCAGACAGTTTACCTAGTCTCCCTGTGTCCTACCTCATAAAATGAGAATAAGATTACACATGTAATTTAAGGATTTGAGTTTTATGGAGTTTCTGAAAATACAGTCCTGCACAAGTAGTTGGTTCATTCATTCAACAGATACTTATTGGGTGCCTCCTAACATTTGCACGGTAATGGTAGCACAACACTATGAATGCCCCTGGGGATATAGAAATTTTTTAAAAAGGTCCTAAATCTCTGCCTTAAACTAGCTGTGCTTGAGTCAGGGAAGAGAGGTACATACAATGAACATATAAATGAGCTAGAACATTGTACTTAACAACATTTAATGTACTGTGAAGAGGACCCTGGCTAGAGATTATAGAATTCTTGCCTATGGAAAACTGACCAGTCCAAGAGAAAAGATTTGTATTTGAAGACCTTTCAGTGTAAAACCAAATCTACACCCACCATTCTACAGGTTTCTAATCCCGCACTTAAGCAGTCCTTAATATGTTTTCTTTTTTTCCTTTTATTGGGGTGAAATACCCAGAAAATTTACCATTTTAACCACTTTTAGGTATAGAATTCTGTGATTTTAGTGCATTCATAGTGTTGTGCTACCATTACCACATTACCGTTATTTATCTCCAGAAGATTTTTTTTAAACACAGAACAGATTGGTAATTTATTTTCATTCACTTGATTTATTAGAGAAAGAGTCTTAAGAATATTGAAGACTGGTGTGTGTGTTAGCACACACCTATAATTCCAGCAGCTCAGAAAGCTGAAACTAGAGAATTGCGAGTTCAAAGCCAGCCTCAGCAAAAGCAAGGCGCTAAGCGACTCAGTGAGTCCCTGTCTCTAAATAAATTACATAATGGGGCTGGTGATAGATATGGCCCCTGAGTTCAATCCCCGGTACTCCACCCACAATGAAAAGAATATTGAAGACCTAAATAAATAAGCAAATTACATTTTAGTTCCATCTGATATGAAAATCTGCCTGTGACTTGGAAACAAGAAAATGTACCTTATTACAAGTATAATGACCACTCATAAGACTTAATTATAGGGCTGGGGTTGTGGCTCAGCGGTAGAGCGCTTGCCTAGCACATGTTGGGGCCCTGTGTTCCATCCTCAGCACCACATAAAAATAAATAAATAAAGGTAATGTGTCCAACTACAACTAAAAATATTATTTTTTAAAAAGGCCTTGGGGCTGGGATTGTGGCTCAGTGGTAGAGCGCTTGCCTAGCATGCATGAGGCACTGGGTGATTCTCACCACCACATACAAATAAATAAAATAAAGGTCAATCAACAACTTAAAAAAATTTTTTTAAAAATAAGACTTAATTATATATAAAGGATGCAAAAAAAAGGACCATCAATACATGTGAAAAAGAAGAAATAATATACAGCATTTTTGGATGACAGCCCATGCAGAAATAATGACTAAATTCTGTAGAAGATCTTTATCATACCAAACTGAAACTTTTTTAAATATTTATTTTTATATCTTTACTTCATTTGTTTATTTTTATGTGGTGCTGAGGATCTAACCCAGGGCCTCGCGCATGCTAGGTGAGCGCTCTACCACTGAGCCCCAGCCCCAGCCCCCAAACTGAAACTTTTTATCCATTAACCACTAACTCCCTATTTCTCTCCTTCCAGTCTGTAGCAACCAACATTCTCCTGTTTATATGAATTTTAATACTATGGTGGAATCATACAATATTTGTCCTTTTGTGACTGGCTTGTTTCACTTAGCATAATGTCTTCATGATTTATCCCTGCTGCAGCATGAATAATGCATGCTTAAAAATTCCCTTCCTTTTGAAGTCTCAATAATATTCCATTATGTGTGTGTGTGTGTGTGTGCGAGTGTGCGTGTGTGCGCGCACGCGCGCGCCACATTTTGTTTAGCCATTCATTTGTCAGTGGACACTTGGGTTGCTTTTGTTGTTATGAAGAATGCTGCTCTGAACATGGGTATAAAAATAACTGAATGCTTTTTAGTTGTTTTGGAAATATATCAAGAAATAGAATTGCAGGATTATATGATAATTATATTTTTTTAAAAGAAATTATCATACCTTTTTACATAGTGCTTGCACTGCCTTACCTTCTTTTTTTATGTTTTTATTTGTTCTTTTTAGTTATACATGACAGTAGAATGTATTTTGAGATATCATATATACATGAAATATAAATTCCCATTCTTTTGGTTGTACATGATGTGGAGTTACACTGATCTTGTATTCATAGGGAACACATAGGAAAGCTATATGTTCAATTCATTCTCCTGTCTTTCTCCATTCCCATCCCTTCTCCATCTGCATATCAGAGAGAAAATTGACCCTTTGGGTTTTGGGGCTTATTTCACTTAGCATGATAGTCTCCAATTCCATCCATTTACCAGCAAATGCCACAATTTCATTCTTCCTTATGGCTAAGTAATATTCTATTGTGTACATGTATCACATTTTCTTTATCTATTCTTCTGTTGAAGGACACCCGGTTCCATAGCTTAGCTATTGTGAATTGAGCTGCTATGAACATTGATGTCCACGTCACTATAGTATGCTGATTTTAAGTCCTTTGGGTATTTGCTGAGAAGTAGGATAACAGATCAAATGGTGGTTTCATTCCAGATTTTCTGAGGAATCTCAGTACTGCTTTCCAAATTGGTGGGGCTGCACCAATTTGCAGTCCCACCAGCAATGTGTGAATGTACCTTTTTCCCCACATCCTCGCCAACATTTACTGTTCCTTATATTCTCAATAATTGCCATTCTGACTGGAGTGAGGTGAAATCTTGATGCAGTTTTAATTTGGATTTCTCTAATTACTAGTGATGTTAAACATTTTTTCATATATTTGTTGGCCATTTATATGTCTTCTGTGAAGTGTCAGTTCAGTTTCTTTGCCCATTTATTGATTGGATTATTTGTGTTTTTTTGGTGTTAAAGTCTTTTTTGAGTTCTTTATACATCCCAGAGATGAATATTCTATCTGAAGTGCAGGAGGCAAATATTTTCTCCCAGTCTTTAGGCTCTCTCTTCATGTTCTTGATTGTTTGCTTTGCTGTAAAGAAGCTTTTTAGTTTGATACAATCTCATTTATTGATCCTTGATTTTATTTCTTGCACTTTCAGAGTCTTTTTGAGGAATTCAGTTCCTAGGTAAACATCATGGAGATTTGGGCCTACTTTTTCTTCTAGTAGGTGGGTCTCTGGTCTCATGCCTAGGTTCTTGATTCACTTAAAGATAAGTTTTGGGTAGGGTGAGAGATAGGGTCCTAATTTAATTGTGTTACATATGGATTTCCAGTTTTCCCAGCACCATTTGTTGAAGAGGCTGTCTTTTCTCCAATGTATGTTAATGGTGTCTTGTCTAGGATGGGATAACTGTATTTATGTGGGTTTGTCTCTTTGTTTTCTATACTGTACCATTGGTCTTCATGTCTGTTTTGGTGCCAACAGCACACGGTTTTTGATACTACAGTTATTTAGTATAACTTAAGGTCTGGTATTGTAATGCCTCCTGCATTACTTTTCTTGCTGAGGATTGCTTTGGCTATTCTGGCCTCTTTTTTTATTGTTTTTTAGTTTTAGGTGGACATAATATCTTTATTTTACATTTATGTGGTGCTGAGGATCGAACCCAGTTCCTTGTGCGTGCTAGGCGAGCACTCTACCACTGAGCCACAACCCCAGCCCCCTCTTTTTAAAAATTTTTTTTGGTTGTTGTTGTATACAATATCTTTATTTATTTTTATGTGGTGCTATGGTTCAAACCCAGTGCCTCACGCATGCAAGGCAAGTGATCTACTACTGAGCTATAACCCCAGTCCCCTGGCCTCTTATTTTTCCAAATGAATTTCATGACTGCTCTTTCTATTTCTATGAAGAACTTCATTGGAATCTTAGTAGGAATTGCATTAAATCTGTATAGTGCTTTTGGTAGTATGACCATTTTGACTGTATTCTGCTTATCCAAGAATGTGGAAGATCTTTGCATCTTCTAATATCTTATCCAATTTCTTTCTGTAGTTTTCCTTATAGAGGTCTTTCACGTCTTTTGTTAGATTGATTCCCACATATTTTATTTTCTTTGAAGCTTTTGTAACTGGGATAGTTTTTCTAATTTCTCCTTCAGTTGATTCGTAACCAACCAATGTATAGATCACAATTGATTTACGAGGGTAAATGTTATATCCTGCTACTTTGTTAAATTCACTTATGAGTTAAGTTTTCTGGTGGAGTTTTTAGGATCTTCTAAATATAGAATCATGTTGTCAGCAAATAGGGGTAGTTTGAATTCCTCTTTTCCTATTTGTATCCCTTTATTTGTATCTCTTTTGTCTAATTGCTCTGGCTAGAAGTTTCCAGAACTATGTTGAATAGAAGTGGTGATGGAGGGTATTTCTGTCTTATTCCTGTTTTTAGAGGGAATGCTTTCAATTTTTCTCTGTTTAGAATGATGTTGGCCTTAGGTTTAGCATGTATAGATTTTATAATGTTGAGGTATGTTCCTACTATTTGTAGTTTTTTTAGTGTTTTGAATGGATGTTATATTTTGTCAAATGCTTTTTCTGCATCTTTTGACATAATCAGGTAATTTTTGTCTTTAAGTCTGTTGATGTGATAAATTACGTTTATTGACTTCCTAATGTTAAACAGGCTTTGCATTCCTGGGATGAACCCTACTCGATCATGATGCACTATCTTTTTAATATGTTTTTGCATGCTAATTTGCCAGTATTTTTGCATCTATGATCATCAGGAATATTGGTCTGAGATTTTCTGTCTTTGATGTGTCTTTGTCTGGTTTTGGTATCAAGGTGATATTGGCTTCATAGAATGAGTTTGGAAGGGTTCCCTCCTTTTCTATTTCTTGGGATAATTTGAGGAAGATTGGTGTTGGTTCTTCTTTGAATGTTATGGTTGAACTCTGCTGAGAACCCCTCTGGCTTTTCTTGGTAGGCTTTTGATGTCATCTTCAGTTTCATTGCTTGAAATTGATCTGTTTAAATTTTCTGTGTGCCATTTCAGTTTGGGAAGGTCATATGTCTCTAGAAATTTGTTGATGTCTTCAAAATTATCTATTAGAGTATGAATTTTCAAAATAGGTCTGATTATCGTCTGTATTTCAATAGTGTCCATTGTGATATTTATTTCCTTTTCATCATGAATTTTAGTAATTTGAGTTTTCTGTCTCTTTGTTAACTTGGCTAAGGGTTTATCAATTTTACTTTTTTTTTTCCCCAAAGAATCAACTTTTTGTTTTGTTGATGTTTTGGGATTGTTTCTTTTGTTTCAAATTCATTGATTTCAGCTCTGATTTTAATGATTTCCTATGTTCTACTGTTTTGGTGTTGATTTGTTCTTCTTTTTCTGAGCCTTTGAAATGTAATGTTAGGTTATTTATTTGTTGACTTTCTACTCTTTTAATGGATGAGCTCAATGCAATAAACTTTTCTCTTAGCATTGCCTTCATAGTGTCTCAGAGATTTTGATGTGTTGTATTACTGTTTTCATCCATCTAAGTATTTTTAAATTTCATCCGTGATTTCTTATTCTATCCATTGGTGTCATTTAATAGCATATTATTTAGTCTCCAGATGTTAGAGTAGCTTTTTTTTTTAAATTTTCTCACTGATTTCTAAATTTCATTCCATTATGATCTAAGAGAGTGCAACAACTGAGCTATATCCCCAGCCCATCCTTTCATGTTCTTATTGGCCATTTGTATGTCTTCTTTAAGGAAATGTGTATTTAAGCCTTTTGCCATTTTTAATTGTGTTGTTTGGGTATTGGTTATTGTGTTAACAAAACAGTTTTTTTTTTTAACATTCTGGATATCAGTCTTTATCAGATAAATGATTCATAGATATTTCTCCCATTCTGTGGTTTTCTTTTTCACTCTGTTAATAGTATCCTTTGATACACAGAAGCTAATTTACTTTTTTTTTTTTTTTTTTTTTTAAATGACACTTTTTTTAATATTTATTTTTTAGTTTTCGGCGGACACAACATCTTTGTTGGTATGTGGTGCTGAGGATCGAACCCAGGCTGCACGCATGCCAGACGAGCGCGCTACCGCTTGAGCCACATCCCCAGCCCAGCTAATTTACTTTTGATAAAGGCCATCTTAACTAGTTCTCCTTTTGTAGCCTGTTCCTTTAGAGGCACAGTGATACTTAAAAAGTAATATCAAATCCAGTGTCATTTATGTTTTCCCCTAAGAGTTTTATCATTTTAGCTCTTATGTTTTGATCTTTGATCGATTTTGAGTTGATTTTTGTATACAGGGTAAGGTAAAGGTCCAGCTTCATTCTTTCTTATATGGATACCCAATTTCCCAACATAATTTGTCAAGAATGCTATTCTTTTCCAGTTGAATAGTCTTGGCACTCTTGTCAAAAATAATTTGGCCATATATGGGAGAGTCTGTTTCTGGGCTCTCTATTCTGTTGGTGTGTCTGTGATTGTTTGATCTCTAACTTTGTAGTAAAGTTTTGAAATCAGAAGTGTGAGTCCTCTAGCATTGTTCTTTTTCAAGATGTTTTGGCTATTCCAGGTCCCTTGAAATTTCAAATGAATTTCGGAAAGGATTTTGTTTTGTTTTTTAATTTCTATAAACATGTCATCAGAATTTTGGTAAAGATTGCATTGAATCTATAGGTTTATTTGCTTAGGATTGGCATTTTAAGAGTTTTTAAGGTATGAATGGACAGCAAAGAACAACCATATATTTAAGAAAAATACTTTTAGCCAGAAAGATAACTGCAAATACGGTGGTAGGAACTCAGACATTAGAAGAAAATTTGTAAATAACTATACTTAACTATACTTAACATCAGAGCTACTAAAGTAGCAGAACTCTTGGAAACTAAAATTACTATACGAAAAAAAATATATAACATATATGTATACACACAGACTTGTGTGTATGTGTACAGATTAATAAATGTTGGAAGATACATATTTCAGAAACAGAATAAAAACAGATGGAAATGTTAGATGAAAGATGAGAAAATTAAAGAATATATTCACATCTGTACAAATTATCAGTACTTTTAATTATGAGAAATAGAAAACTCCAAAAACAGTTTGAGAAAACAAATAGGTTTTATTTTCCCTTAACAAGAAGCATAGAAGTAAATTATCTAAGATTGATATTCAAAGTTGTTAGTACTGGATTGTATCTCTATAGTCCTTTTGTTTGTTTGTTTGTTTGGTTTGGTTTTTTCTGCTTTTTAATTTTTGTTGTTTTGGTCAAGACTACAGCAGATTTGAGTCTCTCTCCCTCAGAAAACTCCTCAAAGAAAAAGCAGCAAATAAAGATTATGTTGTATACTGAGTTCTTGCCAAGAGGAAACTCTTTCTCCAAAATTCCCTGTAAGTCTTCCCTTTATATCTTATTGACAAGAGTTAGGTCACTCTCAGCCCTAGACCTATTGACTGTACTTATTAACATTTCCTGAAATGAGAAACTAGAATCAATTTTTCCAGTATTGACAATTTTTCTTCAGATTAGTGGTGCTTCTGAAATCACCCTGCATATCTAGTTATAACACTTGAGTTCCAGTTAACTCAAAATGTATGGTTGAATGACTTGGGTCCCCTGCCAGCTGATGACAATAATAGTCCCTAATATTTATTAAGTCCTTGGTATATGCACCAGGCCTATTCTAAGCATACAGTAACTTATGTAATTTTCAACCCACCGTTTGAGTTGTTCCTACTATTCTTATTTTTGTTTTATAGATGAAGAAACTCAGACGCAGATAGGTTTAATAATAATATGGCCATGGTTATACAACTAATAAATAAAATAGCCAGTGTTTGAAGTCAGACATTCTGATTTCAGAATCTGTGCTCTCAATCACCATATCATTCTGATGCTTGACATCTTTTCTGATCGTAAGTCTGTAGGACAGTGCACAGGCATTTCATCAGTTTTTGCAATAAAAGGAATACTAGAAGCTAGGTGCTTCCTCTGAAATACAGAGGAGTCCATTGCATATGTTTGGGGGCAGTTTGTAAGATTCATCATATGTTATGAAATTAAGTTTAATAAGAACAAATTTAACTAGCTAAATCGTTAAAAAAAATTATTTCATTGTTTTTCCCATTACATTAAAATTGAATAGATCTTTGAATTTTTTCCCTCCAGTCTTAATTGAAAAATAATTCTCGTAAGATTAATTTTCTTAAAATACATGATTCGGTGGTTTTTCATATACTCATAAGAAGTTGTACATCATCATTACTAACTCCAAAACACCTTTATCACCCTTAGAATGAAATTCTTAATCCATTAGTGTTCATTCCCTTCAGCCCTTAGAAACTAATATGATCTACTATTTGTTCCTATGGATTTGTCTCTATATACATTTTAATAAGTGGAATCATATACACTACGTGGCCTTTTGTAACTGGATGCTTAACATAATGTTTGCAATGTTTATCCATCTTGTAGTAGATATTAGTATTTCATTTCATTTGATGGCTAAATAATGTTCCATTATATGAATAAAACACTTTCTGTATCCATTCTTCAATTGATGAACACTTGGGCTGTTTATACTTTTTGGTTATTATTAATAATTCTACTGAGAGCTTTCATGTACAGGTTTTGTGAAGGCATAGGTTTTTCATTTCTTTTGGTTGTATGCCTAGGATTAAAATTGCTGGGTCCTATGGTAACTCTTTAAGTTTCAAGGAATTGCCAGTTTTCCCAAGCCTTTGCACTATTTTACATTCCTACCACCAATATATGAGAGTCCCAGTTTTGTCACATCCTCGCCATCCCTTGTTATTTTCTGTTTGTTTTCATTATAACCATTCTAGTAAGAATGTATTGGTATCTAAGTTTGGTTTTGGTTTACAGTTCCCAAATGACTAATGATGTTGAACATCTTTTCATATGTTAGCCATTTGTATATCTTCTTTGGAGAAATGTCTATTCAAATCCTTGACCCATTTTATTCTTATTTATTAGTTTGTTATTTATTTACTGGTAATGAGGATTGAACCCAGGGGACTCATATATATATATATATATATATATATATATATATATATATATATATATATATATATATATATATATATATATATATATATTGTAGATGGACACAATACCTTATTTTATTTGGTTTTTTTTTTTTTTTATGTGGTGTTGAGGATTGAACCCAGCACCTCTCATGTGTTAGGCGAGCATTCTACCACTGAGCCACAACCCCAGCCCCCCCAGGGGACTCTTGAACCACATCCCAGTCCTTGTTTTAATGTTTTTTATTTTGAAACAGGGTCTCACTAAGTTTTTTATGGCCTTATTAAATTGCTAAGGCTGCCCTCAAACTTGAAATCCTCCTGCCTCAGCTTCTTAAGTTGCTGGCATTACAAGCATGCACCATCAGACCTGGATCTTTACCCATTTTCAAATCAGGTGTATGTGTATTTTTATTCTTCAGTTGTAATATATTCTTTATATATTCTTGATAGAGGCCCTTATCCAATAGGATTTGTGATATTTTCTCCCATTCTATGAGGTGTTTCTTTTAACTCTCAAATCTTTTGAAGCATAAAAGTTTTAATTTTGACTGGAGTCAGGTTTATTCTTTTCTCTTCCTTTTTTTGTTTTTTTTTGGTTGTTGTATTTTTGGGGTTTCATATATATGAAACTATTACCTACCTAATTCATGGTCAGGATGATTTACTCCTACATTTTCTTGTAGGAGTTTTATGGTTTTTAGTTCTTGTACTTTTTAGGTATTACTCCGTTTTGATTTAATGTTTTTGATACTAGGGATTGAGCACAGGGGTGCTTTACCACTGAGCTATATCCCTAGTCCTTTTCAGTTTTTACTTTGAGACAGGATCTCACTAAATTGCTGAGTGTCTTGCTAGGTTGCTGAGGCTGACCTCCAACATGAAATCCTTCTGCCTCAGTCTCCCAAGCCTCTGGAATTACAAGTGTACACTACCACACCCAAATTGAGTTAAATTGTAATGTGATGTTAGGTAGTAGTTTAACTTTATTCTTCTACAAGTGGCTATCCAATTGTACCATTTTTTGAAAAGACCATTTTTTCCTCCATCAAATTATCTTGGCACTATTGATGAAAATCAGTTGACCTTAGGACCCTCAGTTTTGTTTTGTTGTTCTATATGAGTATGCTTATTCCAATATGCTTATTCCAACAATATTGTAATATTGTTTAGAAACAGTATGAGTTCTCCAAATTCATTCTTTTTAAAGATTGCTATGATATATTCTGAGTTCTTTAAAAACATGAAAATTGGGATTTGATAAAGATTGCATTGAATCTGTAGATCAACTTGGGGATTGTTGTCATCTTAATGATGCTTTTTTCGCATTATAATAAATTAGATGCCATCTGGGGCCAGGGTTGTGGCTCAAGTGATAGAGCACTTGCCTAGTATTCGTGAGGCACTGGGTTCTAAGCACCACATAAAAATAATATAGATATTGTGTCCACCTAAAACTAAAAAATAAGTATTAAAAAAAATTAGATGCCATCTGTACCCTCGACTAACTTATAGTTTTGAAGAATAATGTCAAGAACTCGGCCACATACTCTAGTAGTTCTTCACAAGAACTACTGGTACTTTTTTCACTGCTACTGATTTTTACTAACAACAGCATTTATTGGATTTTTGCTTTGTGGTAGTCTAGTAATCTTCATTTTGTTTGTCATCTCATTTAACCATCCAAAAATTATTTCAGCAATAAGAAATTAGCCATATAAAAAAGAGTATGATTAATATTCTAAAGGAGGTAAAGGAAAGAATAGCTCTTCTGGCTTTTATCTTTTTCTTTTCTCTGACTTTTATCTTAATTAGGGTTTGATTAGAAAGCTTTGAAAAGTTGCATTCTGAAGAAGTGTTTGGTATCTGCAACATTTTAAAAACCAAATAAATTTTGTTGGTAGTAGTCACTGAAATATGTATTTATGTGGAACTGACTTGCTCATATTTGTAGTTAGAAAACAGTGGGAAACTTACAAAATATCAGAGAAGATGGTAAAGATGATGATGGTCCAAGGCCATCTTAGTTGAGGTCCTTGAATAGAGTAGAAGAAGGATGGGAAAGGACTTGAATTGTTTAGACAAAAAGTAGAGGAAGCTTTCATTTGATGACTTTAATCTTCAAGTGGTTAAGTTGAAGATAATGTTGTTTTCAGAATGAATTAAAGGGGCCTGGGGGAATAGCTCAGTTGGTAGAATGTTCAATCCCAAGCACCACAAAAAAAAAAGACCAGAAAGTATTAAAGGTTGGAGGATGAAGTTGGGATCCAGAGAAAAATAGAGAAGGTTAAAATAAATATGATTTTTAAAAATATGATATTATTAAAAACAAGTAAAAAATTTCAGGCAGTAGGGTGAAGGACCAGATGAGTCTTAAGTTCCATGAATTGATAATGGAAACTATTCTAGAACGACTTCTTTTCTCCAGCAAGTGTGTAGTAACTTGAGAGAAAAATGGAATAATCAAATGGTGGGATTTTCCCAAAATTGTTATTTGGTAACTTTCTAGCTAGACAAGATATTACAATGGCATTATTAAAATGATGAGCCACAGAGGAAGGGAAGGAAGACAGCAGTCGCCCAAATATGAGAAATGGCTTGAGGGATTAATATTGACCTGAACAGATCAATGTGGTCGTAAGTTGTAAATTGAAGAAGGTATATAAGTGTGTGCATCTAAGGTCCTGAACAGCTTCAAATTGAGATCTTGTCATCATTTGGATTTCTTTTGTAAATACTGTGGTTTGAGTGTCTCTGGGTCTTGAAGACAGAATAGAAATAAATGCCTTTAGAGATAAGATTTAGGTAACTCTAAGGCAGGATAATGAGTTAAAAAGACCCAGGTGCCTTGGTGAATAGCAGCTTCAAGGATGAAGAGAGGTGGAGTACTTACGTTTCATACTTAAGAGGAGGGGATGTTGATAAATGTGGTGAAATGATAATTTGTAATCCATAATGGAGGAATCCATATATTTTCAAAAATTAAAGTTAACATTTTGATAAGGGAAATAACATTTTGAAAAATGTTTTCACAAGTTCATTACCTTTCCTAAGCTCAATCTTGTGTAGTAAATGTACTGGCCCAGATGACAGGAAATAAGAATATTTATGTATATTGGGAGGAAGCTGTTGTCTCTCACTTGTGTATGTAATCTTCAAAGGGTATAAGTTTTGTCTGATTTATTTTTGTAGTCTAAACCCTGAACAATGCCAGGCACATATGCACTAAATACATATTTATTGAATGATCAGAGACTCAATAAATGAATTGCAAAAATTATTAAATGAGAAAGGTGCCCTTCTGTTGGAACTGAAAGCTAAACAGAATTATAGCTCATACAAATTTGAATTGATGTCTATAATGCCCTGATATTCTCTGAAATAGTTTAGGATCAGAATAGGGCAATTAGCAAGTTTTAAAAAAGGAGAGGGTATTTTGATGTAGTCTAGTCTCTTATTACCTTAATAGTTCATTTTACTAGTCCTCTCTCCCCGTTTTTTTTCCTACCTTCAAAGTTATGTGGTGAGATAACATATCAGGTTGCTGCTGTAATCTTTGCTGAAACGAAATTTCTTTTTCATTCTCCTTTGCCTTTGGTACTTTTCCTTATAGAATAAATTTCATACTGTATATCATGCCATATATATACTCTCCACACTCTGGTCTCTTATCATTTTTCTAGTCTTATTGTTTTCCTATTTGTTTAAATTCTACAAACACATTGATCCCTTGTTCTGTTCCACATACTATGTGGTGTTCTGCTTTACCAGTGTATAGTTTTTCCTCTGTGTCATCTCCCTACCTTGTTATAGAATATCTTTTGCACACAGGTCTCTCCTCCCTGTATATATCCTCCTTCCAAGTGACAACCTTTCTAGGCAGCCCCCCCTGGAGTGTTCTCTGTTTATTTCTCATATATAATACTTAAAAGTAAAATTACCACTACCTTAAATAATAACTGTGGACATACAGCATTCAATTTATTCCATCTCTTTACTTTAAATATCATCTCTTCCTTTAGAATTTGATACCTTATGTAGACAATTGTCCTTATAGCCTAGCCTTAGTTAAATGAAAACTTTGAGGATATACAATTGCAGCAGCCCCATAATTTCTTGATTATGGAATATAAGTCACATTTTCAAATACAGTTCTTATTCTATAAGCAGTGTTTGGTGGGAAAAGAGGTAATCAGAGATCCATGGAGTTTTTAATCCAAGCTATTTAGGAGGCTGATACACGGCAATCACAAGTTCAAGGCCTATAACCCTGACTCAGAATTTAAGAAATGAAAAGGAATGGGGGTGTAGTTCGGTGGTAAAGCATACCTGGGTTCAGTTCCCAGTATGGCAAATAAATAAATAATAAACACATATATAAATAGAAAAAAGTAAAGTATTTTCAGTAAGAAGGAGGCTGTTACACATCTTCTAAGCCTATTTAAGAGATTTTTGTGCTATCAATGAGATCTGTTTGTATACCTCCATCTTGTATTTTGACAGTCCCTCTTAATCCTTTAATGTCTTTTTCTGTTCTTTTTTTTATATTTTTTATCTCTACATGGACACAATATCTTTATTTTTGTTTATTTATTTTTATGTGGTAGTGAGGATCAAACCCAGTGCCTCACATGTGTGAGGCAAGCGCTCTGCCACTGAGCCACAACCCTAGCCCATCTTTTTCTGTTCCTAAAGTGAGAGAGTATGTAAATGAGTGTGAGTGTGTATGAGAGAGAAAGCGAATGAGATTTTTATATACCTATAACTTTCTAGAAAATAAAATTTAATGGAAATGGAGATAGCTGTTCTTGAGTAGTACAATATTTTATATTATACTAGACTTGTGGTCTGGAAGGTAAATTATTATTTGACCAGAAAATAGGAAAATTCTGTACTTTTTAAATTAACATTCATGGACCATCTAGACATCACATATATAGGTCAGGTTTCTCAGTGTAATGTGGTAATGTCTACAAGTTTATCCATTTAAAAGTGAAAGTATTCATTTACAGTATTCTCAGTACTTACTTTGTATACTGTAACTTAAAATCCTTTTAGCTAGATTATAAGGTTTTAATCAAAGACGAAAATTTCATATTTTCTTTTGTTTATGTCAGGCAAAGTCCAGATTCAATGTGAGTCTACTTTATTTTATAGGCCTATGAAGAATACATCAGCAAGCTAGCTGCCCTCCAACAAAGAGAACAACAGTTATTGGAATCCCTGGGGAATGGAACTGATTTTTCTGTTTCTAGCTCTGCATCAATGGACACCGTTACATCTTCTTCCTCTTCTAGCCTTTCAGTGCTACCTTCATCTCTTTCAGTTTTTCAAAACCCCACAGATGTGTCACGGAGCAACCCCAAGTCACCACAAAAACCTATCGTTAGAGTCTTCCTGCCCAATAAACAGAGGACAGTGGTGAGTCTTTTTCTTTATCATTTTCTTTGTCTTTTTCAGACAGACTAGTTGTTAAAAATTAATATGTTATCACTTTATATTCAGAGATTATGCAAATAGAAACATTTGTTTCAAACAAGAATGGAAAAAGCGTAATTATTTGGTGCCAAAGTCTATATTCCTTAACAGGGACAAATGATATTGTCAGATTTGACATTTAAACCTGCCTACCAAACTTGAAAACACTTAAGTCTAAGGACCAGTTCTGATTCTAACAATCATAATTTCAAGACTTGAGCTTGTTCATTGTCTGTCAGGTAAGATTGTTTCTCCTTGAGATATCTCTGTTTTGTGATACTATCAAATGTTGAGTTTTCAGTGTCCTTGATAATTTCCTCTTATCTGTATAACTTTGTATTATTTATTATTAGTATCATCATTGGAACTATATACCTTATAAGTAACATTTAAAGCAATGAAATCTGCAGAATTATTATGAGACCTGTAATCCACAAGTGCAGCAAATATTGTCAGTAAATATAATAATAATGTATGTACAAACATCACTACATTTTTAATTCATTTGGTTGACTTTTACCACTAATTTTAAAAATTTCCAATCAGCTGAAGTCAAGATAGTTTTTCTTTTTCAGAAATTAAAAGTACAACTGGTATTTTCCTGTGTTGTTCGTTTTTTTTTTTTTTTTACTTTAAAAAAATGTTGTAAGGCATTATGCCTCATAATTCAGGAATTTCTGCACTTGAGATCAAACTAAAAATTAACAGAGTTTTCAGCAACCAGCCTATAGATTTTGAGCTTACCTAAGAAATACAGCTTTCCAAAGGAGTTATTATCAGGGAGGCATTCATGTATACTGAATTTTCTGTCCTTTCTTCCACAAACAGAGAAGAGTGGGTTGTCATAAAATGACTTTAGACTATTCATTGTGCAGATTTACTACTCAACTTATATTAAAAAAAATTAGTTCTCCTACTCTAGTATTTAGAAAGAAATTGAAATTGTTTACACAATTAGATGGAGAATTTCTTATAAGTATCTTTTCACAGATGCCCCCTTAAAAAGGGGAATATGGGGCTGGGGTTGTGGCTCAGTGGTAGAGCACTTGCCTATTATATGTGAGGTACTGGATTCAGTTCTCAGCACTCCATATAAATAGATAAAATAAAGGTCCATGGACAACTAAAAAATGTTTTTTAAAAAAGGGAATATAAAGTGGGAGGAGGCAGGGGATTAGCAAGGATGGGTGGAATGTGATAGATATCATTATGCAAAGTACATGTATGAAAACACAAATTGGTGTCAACATACTTTATATACAACCAGAGATATGAAAAATTGTGCTGTATATGTGTAATAAGAATTGTAATGCATTCCACTATCATTTTTTTAAATATCAGTAAAAAAAAACTGAAAAAAAGGAATATAAAATTAAATTATATGTGAACTATCTGTGAATAGAAATTCTGTTGTCTTTGAAGCAGTCTGTGTTATTACACAACAATTTATGACAAGCCATCCTATCTCAAATAGATCTTAAATTAATTCTTTATTTTCTGTACTCATGAGCAGAAAGTGGAAAATATATTCTTGAGTTCCAAGCTTTCCCCTTTTCCTCACTATAGTATTCTTCATCAAAGCCTGATAAACTTAGTAATTGTGTGAGTTTGTAGATGCAAACTATATAAAATTGGAGTTGTTAAAGATTCCCTTTCAAATTTCTCAGACTAAATGATTAAGGTAAGGTAGCCTCTTCATATTTTATGAGGAAATCTTAGAGAATCCTTAAATTTAAAAATACTACCACTAAAACTTATGGTTTCCTCTTTTTTAAAAAAGCAATAAATACAACTGAAACTCTTCAAAAATGTAAAATGATAATAAATGAAGAACTGCTAGGTAATTGACTAGACTTAACCTTTATAATCCTAGCTAGCCTTAGAATAAATAAGTTACTGGTTCTTATCCATGATACTTAGACCTTAACTTTCATATTCCATCCTCAGAGAAACTACACGTCATGAACTTTAAGAAAGTTTTTGAATAGTCAGTAAATGGATCTGTGCTGTTACACTCATTTAGGGACATGATTTTATCATTTAGGGACATGATTTTATCATTCTCCCTTGGCCCTTTTCTTAACTCCAACTAAATCTTCTCCCTTTTTTCTCTCAATTCTTAATTAATATCAAAAATTACTATTTGAGCATTTACCATATTCCAAGTTTTGTGCTAAGGTCTTTCATCTATTGTCTTAATCAGGATAATTCACATTTTAAGTAAAATTGTGTATAGTGGTCAACAACAAATCCTCAGTCAAAATACATACCTCTATCTTTCTTAACTCAGAAACAGTTAAGGCAGCAGAACCAATTAGCAGTAAATGGAATCAAGTACCAAAATAGGGTTATTTTTTAAAAAAGGATTAAGGTTTGTAGTCCAAGATTGCAAACATAGCATTTGCCTATTTTTTTCTATCCAAAAATTCCATTTAAATGACAGTAAGGATATGTAAAAAAGAATAAATAAATAAAATTAACAAAACAGGATAGAATGCTGTTAGAGGACTAGACAGTTTTAGGAATTCTTGAAAGATTGAAAATATATGACTGGATGAATGAATAAGCCAACATAGAAAAACAAACTAACTACTAGTAGCTGGATCCATGAAGAAGCCAAATTCTGTAAATCATAAAGTTTAGTCAACAATTACCAAGAAGAGGATTTGCTGTTGGGCAGTTATTAGAATAGTAATTAATTCAAAGTTTCCTAGTAGTAGGACAAAATCATGTCTTTGGAATCAGGCAGGAAATTTAAATATGAATATGTTGAAAGTGTGTGTTAGTTATGAGCCCTGTAGAAAACGAAAGTGAACTAGATCCAGCTGAAAACATTGAAGTTCTGAATTTTGAAAAGAATAATTTTTTTAAAGGTACTGATCAAATATTTTGAGACCTCTGTTGAGTTCCTAGCATAGCCCTGCGCTGCACATAGCCATAGAACAGGGAAGGCTGCCTCATGGAGTTATTCAGGAAGAAGGCCCCATCAGTTCCTTTTCAGTATATAGGCAGCAAATGGTTTATAACAATTACTGCTGATTAAACTCTGAAATTGTTTTCTAAACAAAATTAAATTTCTGCCTGGAGACTTTTGTACGTGTGCTAGAATGAGAAAGATGAGCGGAACTGAATATCATATGCCTATGAACCTCAGAGAAATCCAGTGAGGAAAAGAGTAAAGGCTAATACACTCAGGAATTAAAGAATACTCTGTTTCCAGCTGAAGTGTTCAGGTTTCCAGACTTTCCCTCACCCATGTACCCTTCAGTAGTATCTGTGTATAATAGGAAAAAACAAACTGCTTTTTCCTACTCCACTCTGAGCATAATAACATTTCTGTGACCAGATGTGTTAGGTGTTTTCCTCCCACTAAGCAATTCCTAAATTCTCTGTAGATGTCAACTTGGGTGCCTTACAATTTTTGGAAAAAAAAAATTATTGAAACATAATTTGTGCATTTCTGTGGGATGCATTATGTGGCAATTCTATACATATTCAGTGTGTAATAATCAAATCAGGGTAACAAGCATTTCCATCTCTTTCAAGCATTAATCACTTTTGTGTGGGGGGAATTTTGTACTGAAGAGTTTTGAAATATATAAGGTTGTTTTATCTTACAGTTACCCTACCATGCTAAAGAAGAACCAGAATTAATTGCTCCATTCTCTGTTTAGGTGCTTCTAATTGAACTTGTTTCCATCCTGCCCCATTTCCCTGGTCCTTCTCGTCTCAAGTGGGATCTTTAAAATTCACTCAATTCTGACACCTGGAGTTATCAGAGGCCTTACAAGTTAAAGGCTCAGTCCCACAAGGATGCCCCACTTCAGCCAAGTGAAGTGGCATACACCTGTAATCCCAGCAACACAGGAGACAGAGGAGGTTAGCAAGCTTAAGTCCAGTTTCTGCACCTTAGTGAGACCCTGTCTCAAAAATAAAGGCTGAGGATGTAGTCCAGTGATAAAACACCTCTGGCTCAATCCCCTGTCATCAACCCCCATCTGCAAATGCCCCCACTAAAGATGCCAGTGCAAGTTCCATTTTGTGACCTGTATTTCTTTTTTCTTTTTTTTTGATTTGAAAATTCAACTTTATTTACAAAAGTTCTCCTATCAACAAAGATGCCATTCTACCCCTTCAAAATAACTGATAATTTTCACAAAAACTATTTACATAGTTTTAACCTTTCTATATATTTATTATATATATTATATATATTATCTATATATTTATTATGGGACGAACAAACAACCTCTCTGAGATGATCCAAGACATAAATGAAAAATAAAAAACAGCATAATAGCATGAATGCTCTATTGACAGAATAAAGAATTAAGAATAATATATTTTAATATATGCAGATATTGGTTTGGTCTCATTATTTGGGCCAATTAATAATAAATGCATAAAAAAACTTAGAACCATAATCATCAGGTGACCAACTTACAACATTAGAATTTTCCCTGAAATCAAAGAATATTGTCCTTTATAGTATATTTAAATTTGAATGCTTAATATCTAAGACAATACATACCAAATAGTTAATCAAACAGTTCAAAATAAAATTATCTAAATTACTTTTTTGTTTTAATTTTTTTAGTTGTCAATGGACCTTTATTTTATTTACTTATATGCGGCGCTGAGAATCAAACCTAGAGCCTCACACCTGCTAGGCAAGTGCTCTGCCTCTGAGCCACAATCCCATCCCCTTATCCAAATTACTTATTTACCATTTATGTGTAATAAATACTTTTAAAATCCTTTAATCTAGAGGGATAATCACTCTCACATCACATCTAAGTCACAAGGAACTTCAAAACTTTGGGAAAAAAATCATCTCTGAGAAGTGAGAATTTAAAAAAATATATTTAAACAAACAACCCAGAAATAACAGTCCTGTATCCTTTTAACAATCTTTTCCATAGCACGAACTCTTATTAATACCCAGTAATTAAGTATATTTCAATCCTGGAGCTACTACCACTGGTGATCTTGTCTTTCTGTAATGAAACTTCAAGAACAACATTTTAAAAAATTAGATAAATAGAAATTCTGGCTTCATTGTCAACTTTACATTTTTGTCAAGTGCAAATTCAGCCTGCTAAGAAATAAATCTTCTAGTGATGACTGAAGTAATAACTTTCACTGGCATCTCTTCTTCAGGGTCTCCTTTACCCCCATTGATCTCACTCAAATACTCAAAGCAATATGACAGCAACTGATTTTACTATTATCAATGGCATTCACATCACAGTTCTTACACATCAAATAAATTTCATTAGCTGAGATTTAATTCCTGACTCCTCTCCGAATTCACCAATTCCCTGTTCTGTTCCCTGGCTAGTGTTGTTAAGGAAGCTCTCCTCATGCAGTATGGTGATGGAGTTGATGCACAGCAGGGCTGCCTTCAGTAGTGTACACAGAGTAAAGACCATGGTCGCCTGGAGCCTTTCCAAAGCCCAACTGATCCCTCTCCCACCACACAGTGGACATAGCGGATGTGGGACCACCACAACCTCCACTGGGTCCTGTATTTCTGATCTACTGGCTATACATTGAGGGTTCCCACAATTCCCTTCTCAGGTTTGAATATTTACTAGAGCAATTTACAGAATTCAGTGAAACATTTACTGGTTTACTATAAAGGATATTAGCAAGGATAATCCTAATGTTGTACTAACTGGGTTCAGTGGCACATGCTGTAATCTCAGCTACACAGGAAGCCAACGCAAGAGAGTAACCGGTCCAAGTACAGCCTGGACAACATAGTGAGACCCTGTCTCAAAATAAGAAATAAAAAGAGATAAGGGTATAGCCTAGTGATAAGTGTATCTAGGATTCAATCCCCTGGACCACAACAAATAACAAAAAGCAAATAGTCTTCCTGTACAGAGAGTGCTTTAAAATTTGGAAAAAGAAAAGAAAAAAGAAAAGACCACAACCTTGCAGAAAAGATATAGATAGCAAAAGATATAAATAGGCAATTTATAGAAATTTAAATACAGATGAACAATAATGTATATGAAAATTGTTGAGATCTTCTCAGTTGTGTGAGAAATGAAAATTAAAGGTACAAAGAGATCATTTTATCTTTCTAGCAAAAGTTAAATTTTTATTGGTAGGGGTGCAGAGAGAGAATTCATTACACTGTAGGTGGAAATGTGCAGGATTACAGACTATTGGAAAGCACTTTGATAATCTCTCAAAATTCACAAGTACTTTGTCTCCCAAGCCAGTACGCTCATTATCAGGAATTTAGTCCACAGAAATAAAAGCACCAATATATATAAGGACATCTATATAAGGATGTTTATTAAGTCATTCTTCATAATAATAAAAGGATACAGATAATTAAAAATAGAAATGCCCATTGATAGGGAAATGATTATATACATTATGGTTTATCCATATTCTTTAGTACACTGAAAGCCTCCCAAAAGAGTAAACTAAAACAATAGTTGTACTTGAAGGTTTTGCTGAGAAATAGTACTGAATGGAAAAAATTAAAGTGTAGGAAATTATCATACCTATTTGGATTTTAGGAAATTCCTGATGTGTGACCCTTGTGTGTAAATTTTTATATGTCCAGGAATCTCTCTCACACCTAGAGATGCTGAATGAAAATACATGTATTTAAATGTATAACTGAGCTTACTTGAAAAAAGCCTATCGTGAGTGAAAATAGAGGAAACTGAAAAACCAGAGAAATATGTGACTTATGTTTTACAGTATCATTGAAGCCTGGCCCTCAGGCTAAATCTAACCCACCACCTATTCTTGGATAGCCTATAAATAAAAATGGACTTTATGTTCTTAAATGCTTGGGGAGAAAAAATTCAAAAGAAGAATAATATTTCATAATACATGAAATTCAAATGTCAGTGTCTAAATGTATTATCAGAATATAATATTTCTACCTTGTTTAAATATCATCTTATGGCTGCTTTTGTGCTATATATAGCTGCAGTGTTGAGAAGGTATATACCATTAATGTGACCTCCAAAACTGGTTCTTTTGGGAAGAAGTCTGCTGGCCTCTGCTTTAATGGTCTTGAGTGAAGTCAGTGTCACTCTCTCAGACAAAGGGATATTTCGGTGTGAAGGGCCACAAGACCAGGCCTTGGATTGTTGTCATAAACAATAATAGTTGGAACTCAAATTTTCACGTAAATCTGAGCCTTTGAAGGGCATTACCTTCAGTTAAAGAATGAAATCTTCTCAACAGCATATATAAATGAAACTTATCTTTTTGATGATTCTAAATAAAGATGAAAGTTTTCAGCCTGGTGTGGTGGCACACACCTGTAATCCCATCGACTCGGGAGGCTGGGGCAGTAGGATTATGAGTTCAAAGCCAGCCTCAGCAATTTAGTGAGTTCCTAAGCAACTCAGTGAGACCCTATCTCTAAATTAAACAATACAAAAAAGGGCTGAGAATGTGGCTCAGTGGTTGAACGCCCCTGGACTCACTCCCCAGTACCAAAAAAAAGACAAAAGTTTTCTCTGTGATTTGTTAACTGTGGACCTGCTCTTATCATAGTATGAGCTACACATTATATTAACTACATTGTTCAGGAAAGTCAGTGTAACAGCTGGTCCTGGAGTGATAGAAACACTGAGGCACTGGGCAGAAGCAATCCAAAGCCTCCCTTGGAAATCACAGAGATAAAACCCTTCTGAAGAGCTTCAGATCCCAAGTTATAAAACATACAAAGAAACAATCTACTATCAGTACATTAGAAGACTTAAGAACAGCATAGACTTCTAAGAAGAAACCAAATAGAGAATGTAGGTAGTCTTGAAATTTAAAACTCAGAGTTAATTTCTTCTTTGAGGTATTCTGGCTAGGTATGAATAAGCTTCTGAACCTTCCATTTTATAATTATGAAGCACAGCATATTGAGGAAAACTTTAAGTGCCATTAGGAACAAATAGATCAACTCTGGATATCTTGTAAAACAATAGGTCTGGACTCTTTGATGACAATACCGTGGATGATTAAAAGATTGGGGGTTATTTCTCACTAAACAAGGCTAAGGAAACATAACCAAATATAGTGCATTATCCTGTTTGAGGATTAGGATGAGAAGGAACTTTAAAAGCATTCTTGAAACAGGAAACTTTGAGTACTAATTAAATATTAAGTGTTATTATGGAATTAATTTTAAGTGTAATAATGGTGATATAATTTGGTAGGAGAACGTATTGATTGATTGGTTAGTTGATTAATTGATTGTAGTGTGATAGTACTGGATTGAGCCCAGAGGTACTCTGCCACTGAGCTACATTCCCAACACTTTGTTTTTGTTTTTGTTTTTGAAGATAGGGTCTGCTTAGTTGTAGAGGTTGGCATCATACTTAGTATCCTCCTGCCTCAGACTCCTGAATCACTGAGGTTACAGATGTGTGCCACCACACCTAGTTGAATATCCTTATCCTTAAATAGATGGTTAAGTATTTAGGGGTAAAATGTCATGATGACTTTCACCTTTGCCTACTTATTTGAGATGTAACTTATACTCAAGCATACTGTTCAATGATTTTTTAACATATGTAACTGCCTTATAAATTGATATGTAAAGCATTTCTGTTGCTTGAAAGGGTTCTTGCATGCCCCTCAAATTTAATACTCACACTCAAGATTCCGACTTTTATCTCAATCAGTTATTTTGGAACTTACTTCCACACACTGATGGATAAATTTTAATTTAGTAAAAATTAAAAACTTACAGTCTTCAAGAGACAATGTTAAAAGAATAAAAAGACAAACTACAGATAGATAATATTTGCAGTGTTTATAAAGGGCAGGTATCTAGAATATTAAGGAACTGTGAAAACTCAAAAATAAGAAAACAAATCAGCCATTTAAATAACAGACAAAACATAAGAACAGGGCTGTGGTTGTGGCTCAGTGGTAGAGCGCTTGCCTAGCAAGATGAGGCACTGGGTTCGATCCTCAGCATCACATAAAAATGAGTAAAATAAAGATATAGTGTCCATCTACAGCTAAAAAAAAATTAAAAGAAAAACTTTTAAAAAATATATGAACAGACCCTTTACCAAAGAATTATATAAATGATACATAAATACATGAGAAGATGCTCATTAGAGGAATGCACATTTAAGAGACAAGATAAAATACCTCCTAAAATGGTAGAAGAATGACCATATCAAATATTGGTGAGGAACTATAAGGAGGAACTAGAATTTCCATATGCTGTTGGTGGGAATAAATAATGGGTAGACCATTTGGGGAAAGAATTTGGAGGTTTTATTTAATGCATTTCCTTTCAAAATTCCAACAGTGTTTTTTGCAGAAATATGCAAATCCATCTTAAATTTTATATAGGATCTCAAGGGGACCCCAAATAGCGAAAACAGTCTTGAGTGAGGCCCTGGTTTTTACTCAATACTACAAAAAAATCTTCCAAAACAGTCTTGAAAAAGAAAAACAACAATGGGCTGGGATTGTGGCTCAGCAGTAGAGCGCTCACCTCGCCCTGGGTTCGATCCTCAGCACCACGTAAAAATAAATAAGTGAAATAAAGATAATGTGTCCAACTCCAACTAAAAAATAAATATTTAAAATTAAAAAAAAAAAAGAACAAAGTTGGAGGCCTTGCGCTTCCTGAATTCAAAATTTTTACAAAACTACAGCAATCAAAACAATGCCATACTGGCAGATAGCATATATACGTAGAGAGCCCAGAAATAAATCCTCACATATATGGTTAGATCATCTTTGACAAGGATACCAGGACCACTCCATGGGAAAAATAGAGTGTCTCTTCATCAAATAATGTTGGAAAACTGAATATCTACATGCAAAATTATAATGAGATATGGGAATCTTGCTTTAACCACATACAAAAGTTAACTTTAAATGGATTGAATACATTTAAGAGCTAAAACTGTAAAACTTTTAGAAGAAAATGTAGGAGAAAAACTTCGTGGTGTTGGATTTGGTAATGATTTTGTCTGTTGCACCAAAAGCACAGGTAACACTAGTGAAAATGGACAATTTGGACTATATCAAAATTTAAAACATCAGGGCTGGAGATGCTGCTCAGTGGTAGAGCTCTTACCTATCATGTGCAAGGCCCTGAATTTAATCCCCAGTAACTTCAGTCATCAGCGGTTTGAGTTAACAGTGAAAATGCAACCTGGAGTTGCAAAATGCTTGCATATCATGTGTCTGGTAAGGGGTTAATATCTAGAATATAGGGGCTGGAGTTGTGGCTCAGTGGCAGAGTATTTACCTCGCCACATGTAAGGCACTGGGTTCGATCCTTAGCACCACATTAAAAGAATTAAATAAACAGAGTAAAGATATTGTGTCTGTGTATAACTAAAAAAAATTATTTTAAAAATGTAGAATGTATATGTCAATAACAAAAAAAAAGTTAAATATTGGCAGAGAACTTGAATGGATGTTTATTCAAAGAAGATATACAAATGGCAAGAAACATGAAAAGGTACTCAACCTTGCCAATCACTAAGAACATTAGGATCATTAGGAAACTACAAATCAAAACCATAATGAGATACCAGTCCACACCCATTAAGATAGCTACTATCAAATTAACAAAATCACAGGTTTGGTAAAGATTTGGAGAAATGGGACCCCTTGTACATTATTGGTGGAAATAGAAAATGATACAGCTGCTATTGACTATAGTTATAGAAGTTCTCCAAAAAATTAAAAATAGAATTATCACACGATTCAGCAGGTCTACTTCAAGTTATAAACAAAAAAAATTGAAAACGAGTCTTGAAGAGATATTTGTATATCTATGTTATAGCAGCAGCAATATTCACAGTAGCCACAAGAGGAAAGTACCCCAAGTGTCCATTGATGGATGAATATATTTTTTTTAAAGTGTGATTTATATACAATGAAATACTATTTGGCCTTAAAAATGAAGGATATTCTGATGAATGTTACCACATGGATAAACCTTTGGAACATTATTCTAAATTAAATGAGCCAATCCCAAAATGAATAAATCCTATATATAATCTACTTTTATGACATACCTAGAGCATTCAGATTCATGGAGACAGAAAGTAGAATGGTGGTTACCAAAGACTGGAAGGAGGAGCAATGAGGATTGTTAAATGGGTATAAAATATCATTTTACAATGTGGCAAGAGTTCTGGAGGCACTACATTGTGAATATACTTAATACTACTCAACTGAATGCTTAAAAGTAGTTAAGATGATAGACTTATACATTATGTGTATATTTTATCACAACTTAAAAAAATAAAACAGTATGGTAGTTATGTGGAAACTTAAATATACCCGGCCATTTTCTTTTAGGTGTTTACCCAATAAAAAAGAAAGCATATGCTCATACAGAGATTTTTACACAAATGATCTTAGTTGCTTTATTTATAATAACCCCAAATCTAGATGAACCATCAGGTGAATGGTTAAATTTTGGTACAGCCATAAAGTGAAATACTGCTCAGTAGAAAGATATGAATTGATATATATAACAGATGACTCTCAAGATAATTATGCTAATTGAAAGAAGCCAGACAAAAACTAGTACAAACTCTATAATTTCATTTATATAAAATTCTAGAAAATGCAAATTGTGACAGAATAGCACATCAAGATTTATTTGGGCATGGTATTAGGACAGGAGGGAGTCATTGCACAGAAGCACAAGAAAACTCAGAAAATGATGGATATATTCATTATCTTAAAAATAATGATGGTTGCATGGATGTATACACAATAAACTACACAAAATTATGTACTATATACATCATTGTGTTTGTTCTATGTCAGTTATACTTTTTTTAATTAAAAACCTTAAAGCTGATGATGTTATGTAAGTATATATGTATATGAAATATTTTAAGGGGAAAAGAATCATTAAGGGTGAGAAAAGTCATGCTTAAATTAATTAAAAAAAAAAACAGAATTCTAAACATTGTATTTGAACAGTGTACTTGTAGATCATACTAAATTCTCTATTTGACATGATTACTATTCCATTCAAATAGATTATAGGCTTCCTGAGGACAGGAAAACCATCCCTTATGGTCATTTTTAAAGCAATTTAATTCCAACGAAGAAACAATGCTAGCACCCAAATTCATGAGCAGAGATCAAGTTTTTTCAGCATCTGGTCGTATCCTGAACATCACTTATTTCTGATTGCCCAGCATTCATTCCATCTCATTGTAACAATTTCATGGTATTTCTTGGAACCGTATCTTCCTATCCATGTGATTTGGATAGTGTGACCCAGACTTGGGCTTCAGGAAGGGTATACATGTAATTCAGACCTTATCAATTAACAAAATCCATGTCCTTGATCACAGCTATTGGTTCAGGAATAGTTGTGTGGCTCAAGTTGGTCCATTGTTAACCCTAGGAGTTTGACTGAATTGTGAAGAAGTTTTCTTTACTGAGGTGGCTTTAGCTTTGTAGAATGAAAAACTCAAACCAACAAGGCCTATCATGCTGCATGAGCCACTCTGAGAATGAAACCAGTGCAGAGGAAAACAGAGCCAGAAGATGGATAGACTTGAGTCCTGATGACAGCATTTGTGCCCCTGGATCCACCTGTGTGTGAAACTAGAATACCCCCTGGACTTTGCAGTTATGTGAACCAATAAATACCTTTTTTTTTTAGGTTGTTGATGGACATTTTTATTTGTTTATTTATTTATGGTGCTGAGAATTGAACTCAGTGCCTCACACATGCCAGGCCCTATACTGAGCCACAACCCCAGCCCTAAATACCCTTTTTTGCTAATATAAAAAAAAAGAAAGAAAGAAAGAAAAGGAAAAAAGAAAGAAACTTGTAGGATACAGTTGAAGCAACGTTTAAAGGAAAATTTATATTGATAAAAAGCCTTATTTGTTGCAAAATAAAATTTAAAACCAATGAAGTAACTGTTAAGTTAGGGGGGGAAAGCAAAAATAAATAAATTCAAAACAAAATGATGGGGCTGTGGCTGTGGCTCAGTGGTAGAGCACTTGCCTAGCATGTGTGAGGCACTGGGTTCCATCCTCAGCACCACATAAAAGTAAACAAATAAGATAAAGGTCTCAGCATCTAAAAAAAAATTTTTTTAAATGACAATAAATAGCAAAATAAAGGTTGAGTATTTAAAAAGACTGATAAATCTGGCAAAAAGGAACAAGAATAAAGATAGAAATAATGTAAGTGATCATAAAGGTACCATAATAATCATATAGTATAGATTTTTAAAAATTGAGTCCAATGAACAAAAAAATTAGGAAAATAAATAATTAATGATTTATTGAACACGAATGTGTTTCTGAGATGAATTTAAAAAGGAATCGAAAATTTGGCTAGGTCTTGTAGGAGATGAAAAATCTCTTCTGCCCTCTTAGTTTGTGCAACTGGAGCCTTAGAAATTAAACTTACGAAAAAAACATTAACAAGAAAAAAGACAAGCTTTACTTGATATTCATATTTTTATGTGTATACAAGGTCTTCATATACAATAAATGAAGATCCAATAAGTGCATATGCCTGATTATATACTGGATCAAGAAAAAATGAAATCTGGAGCTATGAAAAGGCAAAGGACTTTCTAGGGGCTGTAAGTACAGGAAGATTAATATATAGTGGAAACTAATGGGAGGTAAAGATTATTTTAGTAACATTTGTTTTCACATTCCTCTCAGTGTTGTATCTTAATGTTCCTCATGACAACGAAACTTTGGATTCTTCCAGGAGCAGAAATTTGTTAGCTTTCTCAGAACTTGCTTCTTAAATCAGATAAAGAAAACTCTGGCAAAGCTTTTTTCAGTATCTGTTGTTTCTCAGTTGTCTGTAGTTAAAACAATTCTATACTAAAGTGACTTATTTTGAAATGGCATATTCTGACCCTGTTCAGCCTATGATCACGTTAAAAAGTGTCTATATTTATGCCTCTACAGGCAAATTCTACAAAACATTTAAGGAATGCAGGATGCTAGTCATATACAAATTTTAATGTTTAATAAAAAAAAAAAATACATTTCCCAATTCAGTTTATGGAGCCTGCATATATTGGTTCTAAAACCAGGCAAGATTATTTGATGAAGGAAAAATAAAGGTTAGTCTTACTTGTGAAAGTATTTGCAAAAATCTTTTAATAAAATATTGCCAAATAGTCCAGCATTGTATGTCATTTAGAAGAGTAATTCTTCTAAATTAATTAAATAAATTAATTCTAAATTAATAATGGTTTTTAACAATCTTCAAGGTTCGCATTAACAGACTAAAGGGAAAATATTGCACGAAACATCTCTAGATAGAATAAGCAAAAGACAGTTTTTGTAATTAGAAAAAAATTGGAATAAAAGAGCTTTCTTATTGATAAGATTATCGTGTCAAAAAAATGTCTAAAAAGCGTCCTACTTAATGATACAATCTCATTAAATTCAGAAACAGGCAAGACAAATGTCTATTTCTGCCATTTTTGTTCAACATGAAATTGGATTTCCTGGTCACTGAAGATCAAATCAATGATATAAAAAAATAAGGCTAATACAGAAACAAAACTCATTATTTGCAAATAATGTGTCTATGTAGAAAATTTATTAACAAATTATTAAATAAGAAAACAGCACTTAATGCATGTAATTCTGTTTAAAAATGGTACCATAGACAATTTTAACAGAACAAGAGAAACACTTTTTATTTCATGCTTAATACCCTTCTTTAACAATTTTAACAGATACAATAATATGTGGGAAGCTTTGTGAAGAAAATGTGTACAATTTTATTGAAATATATTTTAAAAGAATAAAAGAAAAAGTTACTTTATTTCTGATTATTTCCCTATTATATTTCTCTCCACATTAGTCTATAAATTCTGTGCAGATCCATTAAAAATCTAAATAGGGGCTGGGGTTGTAGCTCAGTGGCAGAGCGCTTGCCTAGCATGTGTGAGGCACTGGGTTCTATTCTCAGCACTACGTATCAATCAATAAAAAAAATAAAGGTCCATTGACAACTAAAAAAAATTTAAAAAAATTTTTTTAAATTCTAAATGGTCTTATCCATCTTCCCTGCCTTATCTGACAAGCTAATTCTCTAATATTTATATGGAAGAGCAAAAGACTACCCTCTAGAGACCTTTTCAAGGGATGACCTGTTTTAGTGAGAAGTATTTGCTTAGAGTTCAGTTTTTTGATCTATCTTTTTATCCTGTTAAAATTCAAGTACAGGGGCTGGGGTTGTGGTTCAGTGATAGAGCGCTCGCCTCGCATGTGAGAAACACTGGGTTCGATCCTCAACACCACATAAAAATAAATAAACAAAATAAAGATATTGTGTCAATGTATAACTAAAAAAATATTTTAAAAAATTCAAGTACAGTTAAAATTTCTTTATTAAAAGTTGTAGTGGTTATTTCACAGTGGTGGTTTAAAATTCTTTATTTTCAAAATTTGTGGCAAATATCAGAAGTATAATTTTAAGAAGTAATTCACAGATTTTATGAATTTTTATTCATCGTATTAAAAATAACATTTTTTTCTGAAAATAAAAGCATATAAACCTGGTGTCTTATCTCATAAATAAAAACAGTGGTTAAAAAGAATAAACATTATCATTATTATCTAAAGTACAAGTATGAAGACATGAATTGGTGTGAGTATACTATGTATACAACCAGAGATATGAAAAATTGAACTCTATATATGTAGTAAGAATTGTAATGCATTTTCCTGTTATATATAAATAAATAAGAATAAACATTGAGTTATCTTTGAATCATGTATAAAAAACTGTTCATTGTGGTTGTCTCAGGGTTGGGAATACTGTCTGGAACAAGAGAAACTAACTTTTTACTTTATACTTAATACCCTTCTTTCACATAATGCAAAACTGTACTTTATGGTAGTTTAGGGTAATGCACAAATAAAGATACACTATATATCTTTGTATATTAACTGTATATACTAAATAGCTGTATGAATATGTATATATGTATATATATTGCAATATCTGATAGTTATTTCTTTCTTGATGAATAATTGGGTAATGCTGCAATATGTTTAAATATAAATCCTGAAACTGAGAATATTTTTATAGATTAAATACCTAGAAATAATTATTTGGTCATATAATATTCACACTTCAAACTTTGTAATACCTTAAAATCAGAAAAGCAGAGTGCTTTTGTTTTTGGTACTGGGAATTGAACCCAACACTTTACCAATGAGCCACATCTTTTTATTTTATATTGACACAGGGTCTCACTAAGTTACTTAGAGCCTCGATTTGCTGAGCCTGGCCTCGACCTTGCAATCCTCCTGTCATCTCAGCCTCCTGGGTTGCTGGGATTGTAGGCAGGAGCCACGCATGACTCCTAGCTCAGAAAAATTTTTCTCAACAGTCTAAGGAAAAGGTGTGAGTTCTATAAGAACCTATGTCACAGTAAGATAAAGAGAAATGAAGAAAACAAGAATAAAACTGAATGCAGAAGGGGCCAAAAGGGAAATATTAAAGACAGGAAATCCAATATAATTTAAACTATTAGGCCTGAGATACATATCTTTTTCTCTGTGTGTTTATGTGCAAAACATAATAATAAAAAAATTAAAGTGTTAGATTTGCCCAGTTACCCCAGACAGTGACTTGTCCTAAGTCTTCCTTCTTGAGTTTATAATTCAAAAGACAGAATTTCCTTTTTTTTTTTAAGATACATTTAGATACTTCAAATATCATACATTTCACCCATTTAACAATGGTTTTTGTATACTCATACGTAAGAGTAATACAACCATCACCTACTTTATATATATATATTATATATATATTATATATATATATATAATATATATATGCAACCATTTACCTACTTTCTTTTTATATATATAATATATAAAATAATGTAGGTAAGTGGTTGCCTATGTGTGTGTGTGTGTGTGTATATATATATATATATATATATATATAATTATATGTTGTAGATAGACACAATACCTTTATTTTATTTGTTTATATGTGGTGCTAAGGATCAAACCCAGTGCCTCACACATGCTAGGCAAGCACTTTACTCTGAGCTACAACCCCAACCCCTACTTATCTGTTTTCTATCTCTGTAGATTTGTATGTTTACTCTTGGCAGTTTGTGTAATGTAATCATGAAGTATGCAGCTTCTTTTACTTAGCATGTTGCCAAGGTCCATCCATGGCATAACGTGTCAGTCCTTCTAGTCTTTTCTTTCTCTGCTTACCTTTCCCCTCTCCTCCCCTTTCCTTCCTTCCTTCCTTCCTTCCTTCCTTCCTTTCTTTCATATTGAAACCCTAGACTCAAGGGATCCTCCTGCTTTAGCCTCCTAGGACTACAGGTGTATTTTGCCATGCCAGCTCTTTTGTTCCCTCTTTATAGCAAAATAATATCCCCTTCTATTAGATGTATATATAACATTTTATCTATATATTTATCTGTTGATGGTATTTGTGTTGCTTCTACTTTTTGGCTATTAGAAATAATTCTGCTGTGAACATTCATGTACAGGTTTTTATGTGGGTATATATTTTTATCTTTCTTGGGTATATACTTCTAGTAACCTTTTGAGGAATTGCCAAGATGTTTTCCTAAATACCTGCATGATTACACTTTCTCACCAGCTTGAGGATTCAGTTTTTTCCACATTTTTGCCAACATTTATTTCATATTTGTCTTTCTGATTAAAACTATCCTAGCAGGTATGGAATAGTATGTCATTGTGGTTCTTGTTTTCAGTTCCCCTGATAGCTGAGGATATCAAGTATCTTCATGTGGTTATCAGCTTTTGTATACCTTTTGGAAGAATAAATCTGCTTTTATAAATTGTCTTAAATGCCATGCACAAACACAATGCCAGAGGTCTGAAACAATAAAAAAATAACACTTTTTGAACAATAATAGCAATAGTAGAGAAAAGAGAAAGTAGCCAGGATTATTATTTTTAGAGGTAGGAAAAGGTACGTACATATTCTATAAGGGTCTGTGTCAAAATAGAAGAAAGAAAAGGTGAAGAGAACAGAAATAAAACACAATGCTTCAGGGACCAAAAATATTAAAGATATGTAAGCCTAAAATTAGATTAAACAATACAAATAAGATAGATTTAATGGAAGTATTGTAATGTCAAAAAATGTGGAAGCTTAAAAACAAGGTTGACCTTCTGAAATAAAATAGTGACTACTAGGAAGATATGTGCATCAAATGGCACAAAATTTTCACTGTTCTGTTTATTCAAAAACAATACAAGTATTGATTTCAGAATTAAAATTTTAGCAAGTAGACAAATTCACAAATAAGGATTCCACAAATAATGAGATCAATTGTACCAGTCCAGTCACTTCTTTAATACTTCTCATGAAGAGCCCTCTCCTTCATGATAAGCTTTTCCCTTGCTGGATGGTTTTAATGGTTATATTGAGCTAAAATCTGTCTCCTTTTATTTCCAATCACAGCTTCCAATTAAACGTATTGTTCCTTCTTTAATATACTGCTTAAATTCAGCTGTCTTATATTCATCTTTGTTCCGTTTTTCACCCCCTCACATAAAAATTCCCAATTCTTTGGAAACATTTGGGTTGCTAAGTACTTTGAAGTGATTTAAGTGTATGGGATAATTAATTTTTATTATAATTAACTAACACATCACCTTCTTCTTATGCCACCCCCTAGCAAAAAGTGCACTCCCTGTAGTCCCACTGCCTCTCTTTAGTCTATGCTAAATTTACCTGGGGATATGTACTTGGGAAAAGGCCAAGCATAACTATCTCTTTCCTTTGCCTTACCCTTCCCCATTCCCAGAGTCATCTGTACTTCTTTCTATGTTAGCTTTATTCTGTGATCAGATTTTCTCAGTGTACTACCTCCTAGGAAGATGGCCACAATGAAGTGTCCAGATTTGTATTCTGTAGGCCTACTGTAACTGCAGTAGAAATAGGAACTTCTCTCAACCTATGTCCACATATTGGTTTAGGGAATAACTCGGGTGCTGTTTATGTCATATATCTAGCTTTAAGCTAGTTGTATTGCTAGGGATATGGGGAGCTCATTGGCCAACTTATGTCATCTGTAGCTAGAAAAGTAATGCCTCTAGATTGATAAAGCCTCTCTAATGACATGTGGATTTCTAGAGAGAGGCAAGTTCCCAGAGGAAATAGGGGCACTGGGTAACTAAACAACAAATATCAATTATGCACATTAAGACAAGTATTTTCTTCCTATTGTGTTTTGGGTCAATAAGATGTCTCTTAAGGACTATCAGTGTGATTGAAGGATTGCACAGTTTTCAACTTTGAACAATGTTGGACCAAAATTGATTTTACTTTAAATGCTGACATCTATTATTTCTCAATGGTAGGTATATTGTATGGATGGATATATTATAATAGGTACAATTATATTTTCTGTTCCTTTTAAAAATATTTCATAACTTTAATAAAAGACCAAAAATCAAATTGTGATCTGGGTCAGTAAGATTAATAATAATAGATATTTTGATTATAATTCCCTGTAATATTAAGTGAGCTATAAGAAATGATATCTCATTTAACCTAGTAATCCATGATATTTTAAAGGATTTGTGTTAGGAAGATAAATTACTGAGGGTTTTGTTGTTGTTGGGGTTTTGTTTTTTCCCCAATGATATGAAAAAAAATTTTTTCCCTCTTACATATATTTATACTGTAGGTACCTGCAAGGTGTGGAGTTACAGTACGAGACAGTCTAAAGAAAGCACTGATGATGCGAGGTCTTATCCCAGAGTGCTGTGCTGTTTACAGAATTCAGGATGGGTATGGTTTGTATGTGTTGTGAAATTTTGTTACAAAGAAAATCAGACATTAAACTTTGGAGTTTTCTGTAGGATCTGTACCCAAACCTAGGGGATTGAAAAGCAACTTTAGGGGAAAATGTTTTAATTAGTACTGAGTTAATTAATTTTGTGTTAACTATGATATTTGTTATTCTAATCAAATGACTTTATTGGAGTTTGAGATTTTTTGGATTTTTCAACCATAGAATGAGATTTACTTGGATAATGAATCCTTATACACTACCTCATTTTTTTTTTCTTTTAGTACCGGGAATTAAATCCAGGATACTTGACCACTGAGCCACATACCCAGCCCTTTTTTATATTTTATTTAGAGACAGGGTCTTGCTGAGTTGCTAAGTGTCTCACTAATCTGCTGAGGCTAGCTTTGACCTTGAGATCCTCCTGCTTCAGCCTCATGCTCCACCATGCCCAGCTCCACTCCCTCATTTTTAATACAAACTCATACTCTCAAAAAAAGTTGGTGTACCTAACTGTTCTTCTATTAATAGCATTTATTTAAATTTTTATATTTTCCAAAATTTAAATTTGCTGGGATTATAGGCATAATCATGCTCCACCATGCCCAGCTGCACTCCCTCATTTTTAATACAAACTCATACTCTCAAAAAAAGTTTATCAAAATTAACATTTTATATTAAACTTTTTCTTTCAGAAAGTATCTAACATTGTTCTAAGACTCTCAGATTTTGAATCCAAATTTTCAATCATGTTTTGGAGGGCATATGGTGCCTCTTTTTCTCTGAATAGATAAGTCCATACCTTTGATTTTTTTTTTTTTTTTTTTTTTGAGGGAGAAGACAGGAACAATCAATTTTTTACTGTTGTATGTCTTTTCTGGAAAAGAGTACATCTCTTTACCCTGCTATATGTCTAAGAGTGATACATTATTTGGGATAAACTTAAAAATTTATTGCCATTTAAATTTCTGAAGATTGAATACCAGGGAGCCAAGCCTCCCAATTACTAGCCCCTCAATAACCAATTTTCGTATCTTCAGCATTAGGCATGTGAGTATTTTTAGGTACAGTAACCAAGAAAGACTTACGTCTATATTTTTCAGAGAGAAGAAACCAATTGGCTGGGACACTGATATTTCCTGGCTTACAGGGGAAGAATTGCATGTAGAAGTGTTGGAAAATGTTCCACTTACAACACACAACTTTGTATGTACCTTTACATTTTTGGCATTTCAAAAATGTTCAAGTTCTTATGAATGTATTTTTATTGAGGAATATGAAAATGGTTGACTCACTTTGTGTTGACATTTTACATAAGTTGAAAATTTGTTCTTTAAACTTTTGTTTAAAGAGGTTTATTTTCATCCTGATTTCTTTTTAACTTAAAAAGAAACACATGTCTGTTATTAAGAGAAAAAATTGGAATGCTGCAAAAAAGTATATGAATTAAAAAAATGAAAATTCCCCCTCCTACAGGACAACATTTGTATAGACTAAATGGGTAACTGAATACACAAACATATGCCTATAACTGTAAACCCAGAGTTTTCTCCTTTCTCATTTTTTTTCTCCTGCTTCATTACTTTCCATGCTCTGGTGATATTCCTCACCTTTTTTTATTTATTTTTTTTATTCAACAGGATATTATAGACTAAATTATGTCATTACACTTAGCTTTATTTAACAATTGCATAATAGTTCATAGGAATAGAAATTTGGTATACCTAACCGTTCTTCTATTAATAGCATTTATTTAAATTTTTATATTTTCCAAAAACCTGTTATATACAGGGCTCAACAGAATCTGTATACACATTTGTGTAAATGTTTTTGAAGACTATAGTGATGAAAGTAGGAGAGAAATAGCTGGATACTGAGCTTCTCCCTCAGTCTTTTCCCTATCTGCTTTTTGCATTTGCTCGAACCTCACATATGCTAAATGTTACAGTGTGTGGCCTTCCACTAATTTACTGTACATACATAGTTATGCTTAAATTCCAGATGAAGCATAAGCTGTGAACCAGAAGAAAGATAGATCTTCCTGTGCCCATCTTATTGACAAAAGGTATCCTTATAGATCCAAACATGTTGCTTAAAATTTATGCTCAAATGCATATTCACATATTTTCTCCCCCTCAGATGTTTTCCTTCCCCCATATATCCCTCCCTCTTACTTCTCTTCTCTCATTTTCCTCCTTTATGTGCACAACCAACCAGTTATACATAGTTTTAAAATATAGTTTAATAGGGAAGGAAGGGGAGATAGGAATAGGAAAGACAGTAAAATGAATTGGACATAACTTTCCTATGTTTATATGTGAATACACCACCAATGAAACTCCACATCAAATACAACCACAAGAATGGGACATTATACTCCATGTGTGTATGTATAACATGTCAAAATACTCTCTACTGTTGTGTATTTATGAACAAATTTAAAAGAAAATACATGTATATACATACATACACACACACATATAATATATGGTTTAATGATAGGAATAAAAGCAGTTGAGTAGTTTAATGAAGGAAGAGGAAATTGAGGGCTTCATGAAACAGTAAGTTATCAGGTAACTGAGTATGTGTGGTGAGCAAAAAGAATCAGATGACTGAAAAATATTGATACTTTGAAAACATACTTTTCTTTGCTATTTGCTGAAGTTCTGCCAGAAGTGTAAAAGATGCTTAGTTTGGTAAGTAATGGCTGCAGAAAAAATAGTAAAGAAGATATTTTAATTTCTTATCTAACCAGAGACAAATGGAAAAGGAACAAAGCCAGAAACAAGAATTTGGCTTTTTCATATCCCCTAGAAAGTGACACATAGGGGGAAAAAGTTGAAGAAAACAAATGTCACTTTTAAAACTGTATAAATGTTCTCAAAAAGGATTGTGTGTCAGAATATAATTTTTTTGATGAAATACTTTTTAAATTACTTCCATTAATGTTGATTGAAAATAATGTTGGTATTAGAGTCAATCTAATGTATTGTGAAAAGCATCTGTATCTAATAGAATAGATTCAGAAATTCATTACATATCCAGGTAAGTATTATTAAGATTACAGGTATATACTGGGTCATAAGGTAAAATATATTTATTACTATTATTTGTGATTGAAATTTTGAAAAACTGAGATGATTGAGAATTTACAGCAAAGAATAAGATAGGAGTCATCCATACTCTTGACACTCTGAAATAGTCATTATTAAGAGTTTTGTATTTGTGTGTCCATCTTATGTTTTCTATTCATTGTATACTCAAAACATGTACATTTTAAGCAATTCTATCTTTGGTAAGATGGATTTTCCCTAGCAGAGTTTTGTTTTTGTTATCCATGTTATATATCACTTGCCTTTTGACAGAGAATTTTTATATATTGCCTTTTAAGTTTGGTGTAAATAAATATTCACTAATAAGTTTAAATTGCCTGAATATTCTAATCCCCCAACAATTGATAGTTTGTAAAAGTATTTTTTATTGCTGTGTGTGGTGGCCCACTCCTGGAATACCAACAAGGGAAGCTAGCTAAGGCAGAAGTATCTTAGCTTTGAGATCAAACTGGGCCACACAGCAAGACCCTGTGACCAAAAAATAATTTTTTAAAAATTTGTATTTAGATGATTTTCTTATCCCTCATCCAAATTAGTTCTGATTTTCATATGCTAGTTTTTGTCTTTTATAAATAATTATTTTATATTTGTACCCAAATGGTACATGTATATGCTTTAAAAAAGTACAGAGGTGCCAGGCACAGTTGCACATGTTTGTAATCCCAGTGACTCAAGGCTAAGCAGGAGGATCACAAGGTCAAGGCCAGCCTCAGCAAGTTAGTGAGACCCTGTCTCAAAAAATAAAAAATGCTTGGGATAGAGCTCAGTAGTAAAGCACTTCTAGGTTCAATCCCCAGTACCAAAAACAAAATAAAAGAAGTGCAGAGGTGCTTATAATTAATAAGTATCTGTTGCCCCATCCCTTGCTAGCTTCTAATGCTGGTTATAAATTTCACCAGCCGTGTTTTCACTGATGTACATTAATTATAATCAACTTCAGAAAGTTACTTTTAAAAAAAAAAAAATCTCTGTGCACTATTTGACATTTAAAGTGTAGTTAGAAAGTAACATGTAGTGTACAGCATTTCTGTCTCAAGTTGTATTTCTGATTTAGCTGTACATTATATATATTATCTTTTAATTAAAACACCCTAACCCATAGAAATCACTTTTTGGTAATTTTTAGAAGAAGTGTCATTTCAGTTAAGCTAATCATTTTATTTTTGAACCACAGGTGATAGGTTCTGATTCTTTCACCTATTTTTTAAATCATCTTTATATTCTCTCACTCTTCCTTTCCACTTCTTCTCTCCTTAACCCTCTCCAGAGGAGACTACTGTTCATTTTTAATAGTTTGTTTTGAGCTCATTGGATAACTGCTGTCATATCACTAAATATTTTTTAGCCAGTTTCTTGCTTTGTCAAGTTTAGATACCAGCATTGCACTCTTCTCCTTTTCTCTCTCTTTACTTTTTAAATTTTTCTTCTTCAACTGGGCATCTTTTTATTTTTATTTATTTTTTTTTTTTTTTGGTACCAGGGATTGAACTCAGGGGGTACTTGACCACTGAGCCATATCCCCAGCCCTGTTTTGTATTTTATTTAGAGATAGACTTTCACTGAGTTGCTTAGGAACTTACAGTTGCTGAGAGTGGCTTTGAACTTAAGATTCTCCTGTCTCAGCCTCCCAAGCCACTGAGATTACAGGAGTGTGCCACCGTGCCTGGCCTCCATTGGACATCTTTGTAACTGGTGTTCTTGTTTCATCAATACCGGTCAGCATTCCTTCTCACTCCTCTTTGTACAGTAATTAAATTATACCCTTCTTTCTCCATCATTTTTCCTTTATTCTCTCATTTTCTGCCTCTATATTTATGTTGTCAAGCTGAAATCTTTTACTAGTCTTTTGTTTCTCATTCTTCTTGACTTCTGAGTTTTTAATTTGGGTGTTGGGATAGAAGATAAATGCATGTTGCCCATTACTATCTTTTTACTGGGGGGTAGTACCCAGGGTTGAACTCAGGCACTCAACCACTAAGCCACATCCCCAGCCCTATTTTTGTATTTTATTTAGAGACAGTGTCTCACTGAATTGCTTAGTGTCTCACTTTTGCTGAGGCTGGCTTTGAACTCACAATCCTCCTGCCTCAGCCTCCCAAGCTTCTGGGATTACAGGCATGTGCCACCATGCCCAGCCCATCTACTATCTTGAACCCTCTGGTTTTCATGTTTATATTTTAGAATGTAAGTTTTTATGATATAAATGTATTAAGACTTTGTTAAATATGCTAATTTCTAAAAGGGTTCTTTCAAGCTTTTGAAATTCTCTGCTTTTTTTTATTTTGTAGGTACGAAAAACTTTTTTCACCTTAGCATTTTGTGACTTTTGTCGAAAGCTGCTTTTCCAAGGTTTCCGCTGTCAAACATGTGGTTATAAATTTCACCAGCGTTGTAGTACAGAGGTTCCACTGATGTGTGTTAATTATGACCAACTTGAGTAAGTAATCCAAAAGAACCTCTCTTCTGTGTACCATTTTACATTTAAATTTTCATATTATAAAACTAGTTGTCTTGAAAGTCCATGAAGGATTTTCTGTCCAGTGTAGTTTTTACAAGGAACTTTTTAAAGTATGATTAGAGAATAGCTTGTAATGTACAATAACATGGAAATGCCAGAACTTCTTTCCCAAATTGTAGTTCTGGTTCAGCTATACATTTTATTTATATTTATATTCTCTTTTAATTAATAAAGACCCCTAGTCCATAGAAATCATTTTTGGATAGTTTGTGGGAAGAGACCTGATGGGTCATTTCAATTAAGTTGACCATTATAGTTTGAGGTCTAATCTGTGATTTATTTTGTGAACTACTTTTATATTCTCTCTTTCTCTCCCCCTCCCCTTTTCTCTCTCCCTCTCTTTCCCCCCCACTTTGTGCCTCCTTCCCCAGTTTATTTAAAAGTAAGATATAAAATCTTCATACCCAGTTTATTCCTTCCTAAAATTTCTTTTCGCTTTATGCTGGAGTTTTTCTAATAGATTAGTCCGAATCTGTTATAATCTCTTTTCTGTCATTATTATTGTTTCTTCTGTTAAGGTCTTGTATATTTCCCGATCACTTCCTGAGCAAATAGTATTTAACTCCATACTTTAAAGTAAATTATAATAATATAATCTAATTTAGCAATAGATACTTGTTCTTCTAATTCTTTAACTATGAAGCATGATTTTTCCCCTTCTAATATGTAGAAATTTGCTGAAAAGAAAAATTAGTTATAGATTCTGAGCTTGTCTTTGAAAACACAATGTAATATTTTTAATAAGTCTTTAGACAAAAATACAACTAATTAAAATTTAACAATTATTTCTCAAAGTGGAATTTGATCTCATATTTTCCCAATAACTATGTATTCTGATGTACTGAAGCTTCTGGGTTTTGCACAAGTTAGGTTTGTTTTGTTTTGTTTTGTTTTTGCCTCACAGTTTGCTGTTTGTCTCCAAGTTCTTTGAGCACCACCCAATACCACAGGAGGAGGCCTCCTTAGCAGAGACTGCCCTTACATCTGGATCATCCCCTTCTGCACCCCCCTCAGACTCTATTGGGTATGATTTGACTCCTGCTGTTCAGTGACATGCTATATGAACTGCCTTCTAGCACTCGAATTGGTAAATTAAGGAATTCTCTTTTCAAATAACTTATTTTATCTCATCATTAAGACATTTGCATGCATTTGGTACACAAGTGGGATTAAATCTGGTTGTAGACTTTCAGAACCAGATCTGAAAAAAATCAGACAACAGATAATTTTTAGATAATATTAGATACAGAACTATATTACTTTCTTTTATAAAAGTTGCATTAGCATATAAAACATTAGCAAATAATTTAAAGATAGCATAGTATTGTAATAAACAGTTTCCAAGAGTATGTTAAATTGTGAAATGAGGATAGGTATTTTCATGTTAAGAAAAGGGAGAGTAGTATAAGAGAGAATGCTCAGGAAAACTAATGGAGAAGATGGGATTTGAACTAGACCTTAAAGAATGACTACAATCTGAGTAAACTTAGGAAATAAAAGTATGGTGATAGGGAATAGAGAAAAAACATAAATGAAAGGAATGAAAGCTGATCACAGTGGCACATGCCCATAATCCCAGCAGTTTGGGAGGCTGAAGCAGGAGGATTGCTAGTTCCAGGCCAGCGTAGGCATTAAAAGGGTTGGGTATGTAGCTCAGTGATAAAGCACCCCTGGACTTAATTCCCAGTGCCAAAAAAAAAAAGGAATAAAAATGGCAGGATTAAGACCTAGCAAAGAAAGACTTATCTTGAGAAGTGCCAAGTATAAGACCAGATAGTCTTGGAATTTAAACTGGAATTTATTTGACACATGAAAGGGACAGGGCTGGGTTTGTGGCTGCCAACTAGGTAGTAAAGACTGAGAAGCAACGAAGACCTGAACTGGAGTGGGAGAAGGTATGGATAGTCTTACAGTGCAAAAGAAAGAAATTAATAGTATCGTTAGTTGTAGAGGACAAAGCAAAGACTTTAAAAACAGTGCCAAAGTATCTTATATTTAAGATTCATAGTAGATGGGCTGGGATTGTAGCTCAGTGGAGCGCTTGCCTTGCATGTGTGGGGCCTGGGTTCAATCCTCATCACCACATAAAAATAAATAAATAAAAATCAAGATATTGTATCCATTTACAACTAAAAAAAATTTAAAAAAAACGATTCATAGTGGAAAAAAAGAGAGACCTGGTGTTGTTGAGTTAAGTGGGTACTAGTAATTGGCTCTTACTCAAGTCTGCTTACTCTTTTCCTACTGGATTTGAGATGGCATTGTGTATGCTTATATCTGGAAGCATATAAAAAAAAAGTTTCTATAGAATATCCCAGAGAAATTTAGTTCAGAAATATTGTCAGTTTTTACCCTACTACCTCCCACTCTTCACAATGTGATATTTCTCTAGACTTCTATATAGATAAAAATAATCATAAGTTGACACTTCTAATAGACCTATAATTTTTGTGAAGCCAACCTTCCTGGAGGTCTCATAGGTTAGAAAATTTAGCAAAGAATTTTATGTTAATGAGTGGGTGTATTTGTCCATTTGGAACAACAGAAAATGCAACCACTGTGTTCTTTTGTCAGGTTATAACAATTCTTTGAACTCATTTTATTCCTACTGCTCTGCCATTAGTTGTGTGCAGCTCTGTGGGTTTTTTAAGACAATAAAGTAAAAATGTTTTTATTGTGTGTTTGGGTTTTTAATTAATCCTTTGGCTATGACATTTTCTTCTGACAGAGTCTATAGACCATGATGACTTTCTAATGAGAGGTCCCAGTTCTTTGAGCAGAGTTACAGAACACCATAATGAAATTATCTTGGCCTCTCTGAAGGTTTGCAGTGGTAACAATTCAGGAAGGAGTGCTGTCTTAAGAAAACATATGCCTATGCCACAAGTATTTTATTCATAACTGAAGTAGATTCTGGTCTTGAGCAAATGAATAAGATGTTCAAACTTATTTAAATCATTTTCTTGATGCTTTTATGTCATGGTGTAGATGGTTGCCTCTGTATGGTCATATTCAGTATTGGAACTCAATTGCATTTTGTTTTTAGTCTTGATATAACAGTCATAATGATCATAAAGCAAGTGTCATAACAGATGTAATCAAGAAATTTTGGAAAAGTGATATATTACACAATTTTGGTAAAAAATTAGAGATGCCTCTTTTCTACTTCTTAAAAATGCTTAAGAGTGTATACATTTAGGAAAAGCCAACATTTAAAATTTGCATATCACTGAACAAAATTAATTACTTTGCTTCAAAATTTAAATATTCTAGCTTGAAAATTAGGTCTGACTTATTGGTAATATACTACACAGTGCTAAAATTTTTTATTTTAAACTTGGTACCACTTTAAAGAAGTTTGCAGCAGGGTAATGTAACATTGTCATTGAATAAAACCCAGCTGGATGTCTGCCAGGGTACTTCATAGGGTATAAATTACCTTGGTCCAGGTAAAGATTTCCCAGATATGGAAGCTCAATTTTATCCATTCCCAGAAATGATGAGAATATTAATACAGGAATATACTGATTTACATTAAACAAAGTCAGAACAGACTGCATCAGAATATCCAGTAATTCTTTCTGTAAGAAATATGCCTGTTATATAAATCAGGCTTCTTGTATTGGATGGGCTGGCATTCTTTCAGAAGATATTTATAGGAAACCAAATTATGATGGTTTTGTCAAGCATGGAATTAGTACAGAGTACTAATTTTAATACTACTTATAGACCGATTTGATTTAAAGTTTCAGGGCAAGCACATACTTTTTAAATTTTTTTTTAATTATACATGGACACAATATCTTTATTTTGTTCATTGATTTTTATGTGGTGCCGAGGATCGAACCCAGTGCCCCACATGTGGGAGGCAAGGGCTGTGCCACTGAGCCATAACCCCAGCCCAAGCACATACTTTAAATCAGGTCTTAAAACTGGAAAAAGCCCAAATAACCTAGAACTGTATAGGTTAGTCTAATCAATGCTATAATTGATCCGGTATGGGTAGAAGTGGCAAATCATTCTTGAAACTTACTGAGTTAGGACAATGACAGAAACATATCGGATGACAAGTCAGAGATATACATGCAAAGAATATGATCCAGAGGCAATATAAGATATTTAATACACCAGGATATGATAACTTGAGGTATTGTCCAAAATTGCAATGTATACCTGTCCTCAAGACTAGGTGACTGTGGATCAAAACACACCTTCCCTTCCAGGTGATATTAATGTCTTTGATTTTATATAATTGGCAGTCATTCTCTTTTTCTATCTGTTTGGTACTGGGGATTGAACCCCAGGGCACTTTACCACTGAGCTACATCCCCAGTTTTATTTTATTTTATTTTTATTTTTTATTTTGAGACAGAGTCTCCTAAGTTGTTGAGGGTCCCATTAAGTTGCTGAGGCTGGCTTCAAATATTCAGTCCTCTTCCCTCAGCCTCCCAAGTCATTGACAGGCTTGCACCACCACACCTGGATATTCTCATTTTCTAATATATACATTCTTTTCTTTAGATATGATAATGAAACTTGCCAAATTAAATTCAGGATTTTTTTTCTTGCCTCTGGATCATATTCTTTGCATACATATCTCTGATTTGTCATCCAATATGTTTCTGTCATTGTCTTAACTAAGTTTCAAGAAAGATTTACTGCCACTTCTGCCCATACCAGATCAATTATAGCATTGCTTAGACTAACCTATACAGTTCTAGTTAATTTGGGCTTTTTCCAGTTTTAAGACCTGATTTAAAGTATGTGCCTGGGCTGGGGTTATGGCTCAGTGGCAGAGCCCTTGCCTCCCACATGTGGATCACTGGGTTCAATCCTCAGCACCACTTAAAAGTCAAAAAACAAAGATATTGTGTCTATGTATAATTTTTAAAAAATTTTTAATAAAGTATGTGCTTGCCCTAAAACTTTAAATCATCAGTCTATAAGTAGCAGTTAGGTGTCAGTTCACTTTCCAGGTTTTTTGTTATGTTCATTGTTTTGTTTTGTTTTAACTAATGTAATTTTTTCATTGTTTTACTTCTCTCACAATTCCTTAGCAAAGGGCATATATTTGTAGCCTAAGGCAAGAAATGGGATGGCTCTGTCACAAACCAAATATTTCTCAATAACCAGAAAGCATAAAAAGGACCCAAGTGAAACATGCTAATTTTCCCAAAATTTAGTTCCATAAGTCTTGCCTATAATTAGGCTGATAATAATTTTTAGTACCTAATGTCTTATTATTTATATATCAGTTATATATGAATTCATGTAATTAAAATGAGCATGCAAAGTCAAAAATTTTCTCCTATCCTTAATAATTGTGCTTATTTGTGTGCTCAGAGAAGTAAGGATGTAAAAATGAGAATTTATACCCCATTTGATTCAAATGTATGATATGTCAAGATCATTGTATTGTCATGAGCAACTAATAAAAAAAAGCAAAATTAAAAAAATAAAATAAAAAAGAGAAGTAAGGATGTAAACTGGCATGGTTCAGATTCTGTTGACATTTTATTTGGAGGATTTTGTCACTACTGAACTTTCTTTCCTTTTCAAACTTTTATCCATTTCTTTTCCTTCTATATTTTCTTACCATTCCTCTCCAAACCCTCTCCTGTCACAAAATGCTTTATTCCCTCATCATTGCCTTTCTTGGCCTAATAACTACTAAATAATGCTGATCATTTAGAGAGCTTTCATAAGATGGGTGGAATGATAACAAATATAGGTAAAGAGCTTATTAGCATTTCATTGGTCCTGATGGTGGAGTTCAGTGAGACAGCCGCATCTTCTACCAAGTGATCCTCCCTGCTCCTACTGTAGATATCTTTTCTGAGGAACATATTCTTCTTACAGGTGCTATGGTCTATCCTCTGAATTTTAGGGTTTTTGTGTCAAGTTTGTTTTAGGGCCAGTGAAAAATCATACTTCCTTATTTATCTACAGTATCAAAGTAGGTCACCCTGTAACCTATTTTGGTGGTCTGATTAAAAACCAGTTTTTAAAAAATAAATGCTTTAATCTTTATGATTCTCTTGTGTCTTTGATATCAATCATTGGGAATGATAAAAATTTCAAAATGAGAAAAGTCCTGGCACTGTGAAGATCATCTTCTGAATTTGGAAATGATCTTTTGATATTGTTTAGAATTTTCGTACAACTTAGGTGTTTGGCAGCAGGTACATTTTTCAGGTCCTGAAGTATACAGATTACATTCCCAAAATATTTATAACTTCCTAATATTGTTCATAAATTTTTTCATTTAAATAATTTCAGCTCTCAAGAAATGCAAAGTTAGAAAAAATAGATTTTATTCAATCTCTTAACTAGATCATTTTTCTACTTTAAAAAGAAGACCCTCTTCTTCAGCTGATTAATCATTGGTGTTCTTGTTGATATTTCCTGAAGGTTCTGCTTGAACATAGCAACTTTGGCAGTTCTAGTTGTAGGTCTATTAGTCCTCTTTAATGTTTCTTATAAAGCTATTTCAGCTGGAATGTCAGTGCTTTATTTTAAAGATTTTTCTGATAAACAGAAAATCTTTATATCTTTCATTATTTAATATTATTGTCTCTGTATAGTTGCTCTTTATCTTATCTTTCAATTACTTGATTTTTCCAGGCCCCAAATTCTCACCAGTCCGTCTCCTTCAAAATCCATTCCAATTCCACAGCCCTTCCGACCAGCAGATGAAGATCATCGAAATCAATTTGGGCAACGAGACCGATCCTCATCTGCTCCCAATGTGCATATAAACACAATAGAACCTGTCAATATTGATGTAAGTATATAGCATTGCTAGAACTGAAATTTCAGGTCTGCTTCTTTATTTTCCTGTTATAATTATAAGGTAGATCAGAAACAAGTGCCATCTTTCATTTATCATTTATTTTAAATACTGGGCTTTATATGAATCACAGTTCAAAAAAGCCTGTCATCTTCTCTGATGATATTAAATACTTCACTGGTGCCAAACTAGAGTTACTCTGACATTTTCCTTAATAACACTATCCCTGTAAAAGTTTTATCTTCAAATGAAAATAGTGTAAATATCAAAAGGATTGATAGAGGTCCTTGGGAATGCATGAACTTCTCTAAAATTCTTATAAAATTGATTATGATTATGCTGTAAAAGTTACATATGAAATTAACAGTTTCAGATGGTACTGCCATAAGCTTGGCATTCTAACCACAAAACTTGATTCTTTGTATGTTTAAGAATTAGTGTAGGGCTGAGGTTGTGGCTCAGCGGTAGAGCGCTCGCCTAGCACGTGCAAGACCCTGGGTTCGATCCTCAGCACCACATAAAAATAAATAAACAAAAATAAATGTATTGTGTCCAACTACAACTAAAAAAAATAAATATTAAAAAAAGAATTAGTTATAGTTGAAACTATAAGTTAAATTTTATTAAATGTTAAAAACAAAAACTTTATTACAAGCTGGGTATAATGGCTGTAATCCCAGCAGCTCAAGAGGCTGAGGCAAGAGGATTCCAAGTAAAGGGCCAGCCTCAGCAATTTAGTGAGGCCCTAAGCAACTTAGTGAGAACCTATCTCAAAATGAAAAGGACTGGGGATGTGGCTCAGTGGTTGTAAGTGCTGCTGGGTTTAAAACCCAGTACCAAAAAAAATAAATAAACCTTTATCATAAATTTTAATTTCATCCAAAAATCAGACTTTCTTCCCATATTTTACTATAAAACCTTTTCTCCATTGGTGGTTCAAGTAAGTGGCTTTCCTCTTGTGCCATTTTTCCTTAACTAGTAAATAGGGGAGGAAAATATGGGAATAAGGAGATTGTGAAATAAGAAATCAAACTATATTTCTTATCTCGGTTTGTTCTCATTGTATCCAAAATTTTAATCTTCATCTTTACTACTTTTGAGGGGGCTTGTGGGGTGCAGGGTATTGAACCCAGTGGTGTTTAACCACTGAGCCACATCCTCAAACCTTTGTTTTGTTTTGTTTGAGAAATGGTCTCGCTAAGTTGTTTAGGGCCTCACTAAGTTACTGAGGCTGGCCTCCAACTTGACAATCCTGCCTCAGCCTTTTGTTATCTTTACTTTTAAAACTAACGTCCTTTTAAATTGTTTCTCTTATTCTCTGCTTGTGACTACTAGTCTCCTGATCTCTCATAATTGAACTTTCAAAGTGTCACTCTGTATCTTGCCTTTTCCTCTTTCTCATAATCAGCCATTACCTTTTCCTTTTCATGTGTGTCTCAAACTGGTTCTCACTTATTGCCACCACCATTTAAATTTATATTGCCCGCTTGAAGTACTTACTACATTTATCTCCTAAATGGATTTCCTTCCATTGATTTATCTATACTATCATCAGGATAATTTTCATAACACATTTATCATCCTCTCTTACTGTATTCTAAAACTTTCAGGGGATGGAGTTGTAGCTCAGTGAAAGAGCACTTGCCTAGCTTGTGTGACGCACTATGTTTGATTCTCAGCACCACATATAAAAAAATAAAGGTCCATCAACAACTAGAAAATATTGAAAAAAAATTCAGTGATTTACCGTTGATTACAAGATAAAGTATGAATTTCATTCATGTTCAGTCACCTGTTATCCCACTAAAAAGATGTACTTTTGACTCTGAGCTAGGCAATTAGTAATTAAGGATGAATTGGGACATGGTCTTTGCCTTTAAAGAAGTCACAGTTTTAGTGGATGAATCAGAGATACAAATAAATAACCACAAAATATCTAATGAGAGTTTAGAGAATAATAAACTCTATCTCATTGGATGTAGGAATATTTAGCAGAGAAAGGATAACATTGAAGCCAGATTGTAAAAGATGATTGAGTAGGAGTTTATTAAGTATACCAGGTAGGGAATTAGGAGTATGAGATATCAGCTCTAGACTTTCGAAAAAGTGGTCACATGGAGGATAGATGAATGGGTATTGCATCTAAAGGCAGAATTGTCAATAATGTGGCTTTTGCAGTATTCTAAACAAGAGCCAGTAAAAGCTGAAACTGAAGTAGTAACAATGGTGTCAAGATAGTGAGTTGAAGGAAAGGAGACTATAAATTAGTGAATTCAAGATAAGATTCCTAAGAATCTGTAAAATGGCTACTACTTATGAATGCTTACTGTGTACCAGATACTGTGATAGTGCTATAAATTAATTTTCTTGTTCTAGCCTCATATAAATTCATGGGTTAAGTACTATTATTATCTTTAGTTCACTGTTAAGAAAATTAGTATAAAGTAAGAGTGAGAGAGGATGATAAATTTACAGAGATTAAAGAGTACACCAAGACCACAACACACAGCTGATAAGTATATTTGAACCTGGCCTTCCTTTCTTATGCTTACCCATTATACTGTATAGTAGTAAAGGAGGGAATTGAAAGAAGAGGAAGAATAGATAATGATGTCCTGCACAAGCTGTGAGGAATTAAAGATGGATGGATATAGCTCTCTACAAACTGTATGACTTTATTGTCCACCTAATAGTGCCTACCTAGACACTTCTTTTTATGCCCAGTACATAAGAATTCAGAAATTATAGCTTATGTTATTATACAAATATTTATGGATGTAAAGGCAGGACCAAAAGTTCTTCTGATGGTTTTTGTTTATCATGCTGAAGGAAAGAAATGTAAGAGAAGAAACTACAAGAGAGTGGGAGAAAGTTTGAAATAATCAGATTTGGAAACTAGAACGTCCTGTTTAACCTGGAACAAGTAAAAAGATTGTTGAGGAGTTTTAAGAACACATTTGAGACTGAAAAATGCAAGTTCATGTTGGTACTAGCTGTAGGTTGTAAGAGTGGAGAAAGCCAAATTTGGTCAGTTCATAGTTGTTGTAAGTTTCAGGGTAGATGCAGCGAAAAGAAAGGGATATGGCCTTTCTCTTATGTGTCCTTGTGTCTAGAAGGCCCTTAACTATACTCCTTTTTTCCAACCCTCCCTCAGACATTTCTTCAAATGCTTCCCCAATGATAAAATCCTTTATGTAGGACTAAAAATCTTATTGCCAAAAGCACTTGGTTGACAGTAACTTAGCAGCAAATAATATGATTAAACTAAACTTCTATAATATTTTAAGTTGTTGTAATTATATCATTTAATTTTCATGAGTGTACATTTCTCTTACAATGAGTATAAACTTTCAAAACCACAGAAAGTTAATGAAACTACCAGAATTTTGTATTTATTGGTAGCAACACCCCTAATACCTAGCACCTTGTTTGAAGTTTTATATGCGTATTTATTGATTATTCTGTAGAAAATGTTGAAGACTTTATGTGATACATTGAACATGACAGAAATATACCTATAAATAATATTCTTTGTTTTAGCTAGCAAACAAAAAGCTGCCTGTTGGCAAAGGGCCTATTTAGATACATTTGGGGCCATTCAATCCCTCACATTTAAATTAAACTGAGTAAGCAAACTAATCCAAGTTCTGCCTATCAAGGTCCAAATTGTACAACAGAGTGACTTCCCTACTACTAACACTGTTGTAACTGTATTTTAATAACAATGACAAATTTAGTAAAATTCTTATTTGAGCTATTTTGATCTTTTTCCCTCTTTTGTAGTATGTCCTTGTGTATCCATATTTTATGATGGTATTCAGTGTACTTTTAACTTTGTATTTTTCATCTTATTGTGAATATGTTTCATGATTTAATCTTCATTATTGTTTTCATGGTTGCATAATACTTCATTAAATTGATACTCCATAACTTACTTAACCATAATTTGTCAAAATGCCTATCATTGGGAAATAATTATTTCTGACTTTTTAGTATGATGGATAATGCTGCACTAAACATCTTTGTGCATATCATTTTTTCTTCTGAATTATTTCCTTAGGAAAAATTCCCAGAAGTGGAATTACAGGATCAAAGGGTATGAACATTTTTATGGCTCTTAATATGTGCCAGTAGAATTTTCTTTAAGGATTGATGAAGCCATTGGTTTTGAATGGCCTGAAATGGATTTCAGCATTTGATCAGGACTAAAAATCCTTTCAGTTATAGGGTTAGTTTGACAAGTACTTCAAAATTTAGATTTTTATCATGTCCACTAGCTAATTTCATATTCTTTGTTTTGTGAAGTAATTGTAAGACAGGTGTTATTTTGAATTAACCTTTCTATTAATGTAGAGTGAAAATTCAGTGTTGCTATTATTTTCTTACCATATGCTTTGAATAAATATACTTTACTATTTATTTGTAGGACTTGATTAGAGACCAAGGGTTTCGTGGTGATGGAGGTAAGTAGTGAGTTCAGTTTAAAAAAAAAAAAATGCTCAGGAAAAAATGCAATTGCTTTGCTGCTTATCTCCTTTATACTTGCTTCTTTCATGAAACACAGACACAGAGAAAAATAAGTAGCGAAAACCCAAATTTTTGTAGTATTTATCATTTATTGCTAATTTTAACTAATTCTTGACATGAATGGGAAATGAGAAAACACAAAAGGTAGTCTTAAATGTACCCCTGTAACTTAAATATTGCATCAAGAAGAGATCCTTAATTATTTTAACCACTTCGTTAACTTCTACCTCTCTTAAATGGAAATTGATAAATTTCCTTTGGGGTCCTCCATTCATACTTAAAACTTGATTTTGCTAAATCATGACTTGGATTGCCTGCCAGAGCTCCTTAGTTTGTCAGACACTTCCCTTCAACTTTCTGGAAGTGTTTGAAATGTACCTTTTATTGAATAGCTAGCCCAGAATGGAAAAGCTTACCCTTGGATTAGTCTAGTTAATAAAGCAAGCAAACAAGAAATTGCTGTATCTTTCAGAATTTTTATCTTAAGAAACATCGCTTAAGAAAAAACTTTTTATAAGAATTTATCCCATTTAATGTTTTCTCAGAGATGGTATTTAAGACTGCCTTGAAGTTTTCTTGCAGGAGGTCCTCTGTACTTCTCTAATAAGGAAGACCTGCAGTATCACGGACAGAGCTGGTCTCTTCATTGTGACCTTCTGTATCTTCAAAATATCTAAGCCCAGACTCAGAGATATTTTCTAAGTAAACATTGTATAAACCATCTTTTGTTATATTTCTGTACACCTATGAAGCTACCAAAATAATAAGCCTGCATTATGTACTCTGGACTTGGTATTGACTAGAGCACATAGTTATACAAAGGGTTTTTCCTTCTGTTTGTTATTCCATGAACCTGCCAATTTAATGTTGCTGCCAGTTTGACTTTCATATGTCTTAATAGCTGTGGCTTTTGATAATTTTGCCCAATACATCAAGCATTTAAATGTTGCCATCATGTTAGCATCACAGAGTTAACTTTGTCATAAACACTGCCTGCTTAGAATCTAAAATCAAGTGGCATTTCTTGTCCTTTTTATGAGTCACTTTTTAAAAAATGATTGGGATTTTATAAAAATAAGCAGGTTAAAGAAAAAAGTCCAGAATTATTTTGTGAAGCGGGCTTCAATTCATCTTATTTATTCCCCATGACTTCTTTCATTTCTTCTGTGTGTCTGTCTTCCTGTGTTTGCCTGCCCCTCTCTTTCTCTTCTAACAGCCCCCTTGAACCAGCTGATGCGCTGTCTTCGGAAATACCAATCCCGGACTCCCAGTCCCCTCCTACATTCTGTCCCCAGTGAAATAGTGTTTGATTTTGAGCCTGGCCCAGTGTTCAGAGGTAGTTGGGCTCTTCTTTCTTGTTTTCACCCAAAGCAAACTAAATATAAACTACAGATGCTGTTTGTGCCTCACCCTCACAGCGTGTGTTTGTAAGTGTGAGAGTTTTCAGTACTGAATTTCTGCTTGGCCTGGCTGGAATGCTCTGAATGTGCTTCTCACACATATTCACTACTACAAGTTTTCTGTATGTTGTCTGTCATAAATTTTTAAGAGAGAAAAAAAATCTGAGCTGAGATTTTCCATCTTGTTATTTGTTATACTATTACATCTTGGTCTTGATAACTTAAACTCAGTGGGTGGGAACAAATAAGATGGGAGGGATCTTCAATATGGATTCCTTAAATTTTAATGTAGGTGATAACTTTGATTAACTATTTGTTAACAATCTTTGTGGTTTTTAAGAAAATTAAAATATAAATGGAAACCCCTATTAAAAATATTTTTGTTAGGCTTTTAGCTTTTTTTTTTTAATTTTGTAATATCAGCAATGCGTTTTGGGTTTTGTTTTCATTCTTTGCCCCAATATGGGATGTGTATATTTTATGAAAAAATAGGGAATTGTTTTTAAAACAGAAAGATTTATCATATATTTTGGATATTTCAGAATACTTCAGAAACTCAGAGTAGTTATACTCTAATTATACCTTAATAGGAAGAAAAAGTTAGCAGTATAATTTTACTCTGCCTTTTATTTTGCCATATTTTAGTTCTTAAACTGACTTTTTAAAATTTGAAGTCAAAGTTGGTACAGATGTCTGGCTACAAATATTTTTTTTAAAGAATTATCTGGGTGCAGTGGTGTATACCTGTGATCCCAGCAATTTAAGGAGCTGAGGAAAACCTGCCTATCAAAATAAAAAAAAACGAAAAGGGCCCTGGCTAGGTCAGTGGTAGAGCATCCTACTATGTTCAACCCTAGTACTGCAAAAAAAAAAAAAAAAAAAAGAATTATATTTACTGGCTCTTGATCAATACTTTTTCAAAAAATAGTTGTAAATGGACACAATATCTTTATTTTATTTATTTTTTGTGGTGCAGAGGATCGAACCCAGTGCCTCACACATGGTAGGCAAGCGATCTACCACTGAGCTACATCCCCAGCCCCCTGTTACTTTTTTTTTTTATTAATTTTTTTATTGATATATGACAACAGAATGCATTACAATTCTTATTACACATATAGAGCACAATTTTTTCATATCTCTGGTTGTATACAAAGTATATTCATACCAATTTGTGTCTTCATACATGTACTTTAGATAATGTCCATCACATTCCACCATGTAGCAATGGTGTTTTCAGTTTTGCTCTCTCAGCCCAGCTGTTTCTCAGAAAAATCCATGAAATGGGATGGAAGTTCATCCAGTACTGAATAATATGATTAAACTAAGGAATAAAATGTTACTAAGTAGACCAGAACTGTGTCACCTGGGTAAGCGATTAAGACTATATGGTGTTGAAAATATCAATGGCAGGCAGAAAATGGATTATGCTCTAATTAAAAGACAAGTTAGACACCATTTTATTTTAGAAAACTGCCTGTGAGAGCATGGAAATTTCACATGCTATTATAGTATGATGTAACAATGGTAAAATTTCTACCCAGATTGAACTTTTTTTTTTTTTTAAAGAAAGGAAGGAGCAATGTGGGATAATCACTTAGAAAGATTAAGATATTTCTCTTGGGGCTGGGGATGTGGCTCAAGCGGTAGTGTGCTCGCCTGGCATGCGTGCGGCCCGGGTTCGATCCTCAGCACCATATACAAAGATGTTGTGTCCGCTGAAAACTAAAAATAAATAAATAAATATTCAAAAAAAAAGAAAAAAAAAGATATTTCTCTTTTTTGGTACTGGAAATTGAACCCTAGGGTGCTTTACCATTGAGCTACATCCCTAGTTCTTTTTCGTTTTTATTTTGAGACAGGGTTTCACTAAGTTACCAAGGCTGGCCTCCAACTTGCAATCTTTCTGCCTTGGCCTCCTGAGTCCCTGGTATTACCAGGGTGCACCCCTGTACCCAGCCCATATTTAACATTGAAATGTTTGGGTTTTTTTTGACATCCTTGTTCTTTGAAAGACTATGGTCTCATCTCTACCATATGAGTTGTAATCTTTAAAATATATATGTGTGTATATTCCTGAAGAATATATATAGAAATATTGCCTAGAAATCTTAGTCCTATTCAGCTGTATTCAAGCCTGACTCATTGTCCTGAGCCCCTCTGAACCAGACTTAGGATGTTTACCACTGAGTCAGTATTTGGAAATGTGCCCATCAGAAAGGTTCTAATCTTACCAACTGAGTCCACTTCCAAAGAGTACTCCTTGGGCTTACTTGGCATACAAAATATTGGCATTTGTAGTAACTTGCCTAAAAGGCCATAACATTTACTTTATACTTACTTTTAAATGCAGAGATTTTCAGAAAATTTTAAGGAAACCTACTTGGCTTTGCTTACAGTCATTTTGTTATAAAGGTAACAAAAAATCTATATTAGTCCAAAAAAAAAAAAAAAAAAACCTCCAGGAACTACTGACACTGATCAATATTTCTTAAGTAGTAAAGCTTATAGTTTGGGGTTGTATTTAAATATTAGTGGCTAATATGAACAAGCCCTATATTTTCAATATTAAGGTAACATTAGAAAATATTTCCATTTGGGGGTTTCCATATTTTTTAATATTGATTGGCTATTGAGGTAATACAATTAAAAGTTTCTATTTAAAAATGTGTTATATAGGCTTTTTAATTGACTTCACTTTTTAAATTTTTCTTCAAAGACACAAATTTTTTTTTATTAAGAGAATTTTTTTCCCTAGACTTTGGACTAGGAAAAGTTAAACCAATAATATATCTATCATTAGATGTTTTAAAACTGTAATTAAGTTGGCCAGAAAACTAAAAAAAAAATTAGTACTAATCACCAATAGGCCTCTTTTGACTTGTTTTTTTCAAAAGGTCAGTATTTGAACATATACTACATTTTAATAGCAAGTTTAAGTCCAAATCTAAGTCCCCCCTTGCACTTTGTGCACCCCCTGTTAAAGGAACTCGCTCCCTTGCTCCTCCTTAATGGATACATTTTCCCTAATTTAGGATCAACCACAGGTTTGTCTGCAACCCCACCTGCCTCATTACCAGGCTCACTCACTAATGTGAAAGCCTTACAGAAATCTCCAGGACCTCAGCGGGAAAGGAAGTCATCTTCCTCCTCAGAAGACAGGAATAGGATGGTAAGAATATTTATCTTTTTTTCACCGGAGTCCTTTCTTTTTTGAAATCAGAGCCACATAAATGTCACTTTTAGATATGTTATATCTGTATATGATAAAAAATTCCCCTGTCAAATTTAACAGTTGATTTTTGCTTAAGCATATTCCCACAACACCAATTTTCATTTTCATCTCTAATGTAAAAGGCAGTTTTGGAAGAGTAACAGTAGCATTCTGTTTCTAATAAGAAAAAAGAGCCAGGCATAGTGGTACACACCTGTAATCCCAGCTATTCAGGAAGCTGAGACAAGATAGCAAGTTTGAGGCCAGCCTCAAACAAGACCCTGTCTCAAAATGAAAAATAAAAAGGGCTGAGGGACGTGGCTCAGTGGTAAAGCACCCCTGGGTTCAAACCCCAGTACCTAAAATAAAATAAGGAAAAAAGAGTAAATAAAGTTTTGGAAAGCATGATTAAGCATACATATTCTAAAGGCTGAACTACAATTCAAAAATCTACCAAGTGACATTTTTCCCTATTTGAAAAATTAACTTTCTGCTACTTGTTGGGAAGATGATCCTTTAACCCTACCAAAGTAATTGGAGATATAGATAGATAGATAGATAGATAAATAGATAGATAGATTTTTTTTTAGAGAGAGACCAGTTCAGATCTATGAGAAAATTTAACTCTGACTAGAAAAAAGTAACTAGAAAAATTGTCTCCTGTTACTATAACATATTAGGTTAAATTTTTAGGTATTTGGAGGCAAAAACTTATCATAAATACATAATATTTATCTTGCCCTTATAGTCCTCCAAATAATACAAAACTGGTTTTTCTTATTAATTTTAATAATAGGCATTTCTCACACATACTCAATAAATAATTTTCATTTTTAAATAAATTGTTTCTATCCAAGTCTGACTTGTCTTAATTTTGTTTTGTATTTTTAGTCATATTTAAAAAAAATTTTTTTTTAGTTGTTGATAGATAGTTATTTTATTTATTTTTATGTGGTGCTGAGGATCAAACCAGTGCCTCACACATGGTAGGCAAGCGCTCTACCACGGAGCCACAACCCCAGCTCCTAGTCATACTTTTAACTATTATTTCTTCAGCTTTTGGTGAAAGAAGCGATATTATCTTCCTCATCTTGCTCCTCTCAGGCTTAGGTTAATATACTTCACATGGAACATAAGGTTTCCCCTTTTCGTTTGGTTGGCCTAACTTGACTTTTGCACTATTTTTATCAAGAAAACACTTGGTAGACGGGATTCAAGTGATGATTGGGAGATTCCTGATGGACAGATCACAGTGGGACAAAGAATTGGATCTGGATCATTTGGAACAGTCTACAAGGGAAAGTGGCATGGTATGTATGTAATATTGTTGACGTAGTCACAAGTCTCACAGTAATAGTATATGTGTAACCATTTTATTTTTAAAAATCAAAGAATACTCACTGTTTGCATCATTTTCATCAGATGCAGAAGTTCTCCCAAACTGCAACAAGAATTATGGGAAATAAAACCTAGGTTCACAGCAATCAGGACTCCTTTCATTATATTACTAATTATTTATTTATTTGTGTTTGTGTTGCTAGGGATCAAACCCAGGGCCATGCCCATACTAGACAGTTGTTCTCCCACTGAGCTATATGCCCAGCCCTTTTTATTTTTATTTTGAGAGGGTCTCATTAAGTTACCCAGACTGGCCTTGAACTTGTAGCTCTCCTGCCTCATAGTAATTGGGAGTACAGGCATGTGGCGCCCTGCCTGACTGCAGTAATAATTTTTTAAAATTAAGATTCTCCAGATTAGCTGTTCCCCAAAATCTGGGTTGGTTTCTGGTTTTTTTTGTTTTGTTTTGTTTTGTTTTGTTTTGTTTTGTTTTTTTAATACAAGCGTTTGAACCCAGGAGCTTTAACCACTGCACCACATCCCTAGCCCTTTTTTCAAATATATATTTTATTTGGAGACAGGGTCTCCTTGAGTTGCTTAGGGCCTTGCTAAACTGCTGAGGCTGCCTCAGTCTCCTGAGCTGCTGGAATTACAGGTGTGTGTCATCACGTTAAATTGACCATATTTAGAGATGTGATTGTAGTGCTGCTGGTGGGAAAATAAATTGTTACAAATTTTCTATAAGACAATTTGGCAGTATGTCTATTGAGCCATTATTTGTATTATTATAAACATTATTATTATATATAATTTGGCAATATGTATATTGATGACATCCTTAGGAAGTAATGGGACAGGAATGAATAATCATGTATAAAAGTAAATTCATTAAGATTTAGTAAGAATGCAAAATGAAAATAAAAAAAGATTAGATAAATAGATAAATAAATTGGATCCATACATGATTGTATAGGATTTTTCAAATGATATGCTAGAATTACATTTATTGATATGGAAGGTGTCTTTGGTGTATTAAATTGTATAAAAGCAGCATGTGTAATACCCCATATATTTTATATATATAATATAAAAAATTTCTATCAGAAGTTTACTATATTTCTCATTTTTTTTATATATTCATAAATATTCACCCTGCATTCATATATAAGCCTTATCATTCATATATAAAATGTCAGTGAGTGGCATTATGGTAATTTTTTTCTGGGTGCTTTCAAAATGTTTTTAAACATTGGTTTTAAGTGGTAGGTAAGTTATATGGTACCACTGATAAAATGAATGTTGTATTATATTGATAATTAAAAGAAATCAATAATATATATATAAAAGCTTAATGTACATATAAAAAAATGCATGTAAATATACAAGTAGCTGAAATCTCAAAAAGTGAATAGATAGCCATGATCAACAAACAGAACATTATTGTCATACTAGAAGCTCCCCTGATGCCCCTTTCCAGTCACTCCTCCCCCCAGGTTAGCTACCAACCTGACTGCAACAGGAATCATACAGCATGTACCCTTCAGTGTCTGGCCCCTTATGTTGTATGCAAGATTCATCTGTATTGTTGTTGGAAGTCATTCATTCTCTCTGTTAATTTTTCAATGTGTAAGCTGATTTCTTCTTCCATCTACTGTGTAATGAGCATTTGGATGGTTTCCAGTTTGGTGCTATTCCAATGATGTTGCTATGAATATTTTTTTTTATATCTTTCAGAGAACATATAAATCTATTTTTGCTGGGTATACATACCTTGGAGAAAATTGTAGGACCATATGATGTGCATATGTCCAGTTTTATAGATACTACCAGCAATATTACAAAGTGGTTGTACCAATTTTCACTTTTAGTGGTAGTGTGTAAGAGTTATGGCTGTTTTACATAAACTTTTTTAAATTAGCTATAATTTTAAACATTTTTCTAATGAAAAGCATCATAAATAATCCATAACTTTGTACATAATGTTAACTGCTCTGATAAAGAAATTTGAAGTTTTCAACTTTAAGCCAAGCTCCACTGGGACTCTTATCTCTAGTTTCAGTGTTCATTTAGTAAATATATCTCATTGAGTATTGTTAAATAATTGGAAAAATACTCTGGGTACTTACTTAAACTAAATTTCCAGGGAAAACAAGGTTGTCTATTTGGGGGTTGGTCTTTTGAAATACTAGTATAGGAGTATTGCTGTTAATTTCATTTTTATCCTTCAAAAATTAATGCAGTTTAGACAGTTAGGCATAATTTATTTGTAGTTTAACAGTGTTATGGATTTACCAATTATTATAATTAGTGGAAATCCCCAAGAATGTTTTATAGTTTTAAATTTTTAAAATTGGAATGACATTTGGAATGATGATTACCTTTTAGGTGATGTGGCAGTGAAAATGTTGAATGTGACAGCACCCACACCTCAACAGTTACAGGCCTTCAAAAATGAAGTAGGAGTACTCAGGTGAGCGTATGCAAATTACTGTTTTTAGGAGAAAGAAGTTATTATTATTAGCTCCTGTTTTCTGGTGGTAGCCACTATTAGCTTTACAATTTACTCAAAATGAATAAGTATATAGAGCCATAGGATGTCTAATTTTATTTTCTTTCAGCTTATTCTTTTAAGTGGTATTCATATTATTTGGTATAGCTGAAGAAAACTTAATTCTAGACTGAAGTAATAAAAATATAGTATTGTGACCATGTGAAATAGTAGTTTCACTTATGGAAATAATGCTCTCAAAATTCTAAGTGCTTCAGAATATCTTTTAGAGATTGCATTTACTCCTGTGCCTAGAACTTATGGAACATTTACAAATGAGAGTAAGTTCAAAGTAGGACAACTTAAATGGGGAAGATTCTAGAACTGTAATTTGGAAAGACAGCGAGTCAACAAAACTGAGGATATTTAATCCAGAGAAGACTGTTAGATTTAAAAGGATACTGAGTTGCTACCTTATATTCCAGAGAGCAGAAAAGGGAAGAAAGTTGTGGAGGTTGGAGGAAAATGATTTTGTCTCACAAGAAAACTTTCTAATACTAGAACCATTTAAGCAGAAAAGTGGGTAGGGTAGCTCTATTCAATTAGTGAGCTTCCCATAAATTCAAGGTATTAAGCAACCTCTGCTTACTTGTCAGATATATTTTTTTTAAAAAGACATTTCTGAATAGGATGGGTGATTAGATAATTAATTAGATAATTCATCTAAAATGCTTTTTATTTGTTTTAATACCATTTTCTGTTCATCTTACTGCTTGACTACTTTGACTCCCTTTTAAGAATTGCTAAAGTTTATTGGCATTTACTATTTACCATCACTTTACTTTTACAGGAAAACACGACATGTGAATATCCTACTCTTCATGGGCTATTCCACAAAGCCACAACTAGCTATTGTTACCCAGTGGTGTGAGGGCTCCAGCTTATATCACCATCTCCACATCATTGAGACCAAATTTGAAATGATCAAACTTATAGATATTGCACGGCAAACTGCACAGGGCATGGAGTAAGTTCCATTCTGTTAAATCTCTTGTAAATTCCTTTTGAAGACAATTGAAGATGTTTTAAAGACTTGATACTTCTTTTGGATTGCATTTTAAATTACTGTTCAGCAGTATAAGGACACTAATGACTAGCAATATGATACAGAAATATAAAGCAGTCTTTCCCTAGTGCAGTCATCAAAACCTACAGTGACGAATACCAATAATTTCATAGTAAATATACAGCTGAGTGTTTCACATTCAGTGATTTAAGTAAGCAGTAGAGACTCAGGGAACAAAAATAGATAAAAAAACTTTTTTAACAATTGTATATATGTATATGTATATGTGTATATACTTATATGTATATGTAATAATTGCTAATTATCCTTTCAAATCATTTTCACTAAGTGCCCAAATTTTTTATTGCAAATAGGTCATTTAATAAGTTAAAATGAAAATCCTCATTCTCATTCTTTTTGAGGTCTTCAGGTTTAGAGAGAGATATATGTATATGTGTATATATGTATGTGTGTGTGTATATATATATATATGTATATATATATAAAATTTTGTGGCATAGTTGAAAATATAGTTAATTTTAAAATTTGCATAGCTTAAAATGGAGAACTGACTTACAAGATAAATTCTGCATATAACTCTTAAGTGCAAATAAATAGGTAAACCAAAAGATAAAATTAAAATTTGAAAACACATGAAATTCAATAAAGTAAACTAAGCATACTTTTAAAATATCCTAATTTAATATTTTGTAGTATACAAATTATTTTCACATGCATAGATTGTCCTTTAATGTTATGAAGTAGATATTTTTATTTTCTTTTTACAAATAAGGAAACAGTCTTTTAAGTGACTTGTATAAGGACACACATTTAATAAATAGCAGAAAAGTTGTTTGACTCAGGATTTCCAATACCAACATTTTTTCCCTAAAAACCACTATGCTTTTTTTTTTATTATAAAATTAGAATAAAAGGATATATGCAGGGGCTGGGTTGTGGCTCATTGGTAGAGTATTTACCTAGCACTAGGTTCAAACCTCAGCACCACATAAAAATGAAATAAAGAGATTGTGTCCATCTACAACTAAAAAATAAATATTAAAAAAAATCACTTATAGAAAGTTGGTGTTGGAGCCAGGACTAAAAACTGGACCTTGTTCTTAAGTATTCCCTCTTCACCACCTTCCCTGGCTCAAAACCAGGTAATATATCTGTAATTTTAGACTGTTTACAAACCTATTTTCAGCCAAAATGCTATACTGCATATTATTACTTTATTTAGAACCGTTCTACTTGTCTACTAAACTTAAAACACTCTCACCCTTTCAGATAAGTTGGAATCTGTATCTGTTCAAATCTAAATTTGAGGAGTAAACCATGGCAAAAACAATAAACATTCAGCAAAAAAAAAAAACAACTTATTTTCTTTCCCCCCACTGATCTCTTTCCTGTTTCTTTAACAGGCCAGGCATGCTCTGTCAGCACATTTGTACTTGTTCTTTTCTATTTAATATACTTATGCTACAAATGTCCTTAAATTCTCTTTTCAAATATCCCTTCTTTTTTTTAAGACATGCCTTCTCAGATCACTTTAGATAAATAACAGGTCCCCCGCCCATCATGTCACTCTCTATTGCCCCTACCCGTTGGTTTGTTTTGTTGTTTAACACCCAATCCTACATGACTTGCTTTTCTCATTGTCTGCCCCCTTCACTAGAATGCAAACTGTATGAGGGCGGGACTTTGTTTTGTTTGTTTCTTTATGCCTAATGCCTGGAATGGGGCCTGGCCTGGAATAGGTACACAATACGTATCTGTGACATGAAGAAATGCATGACTACACACAACTCTTTGTTATTGATAGGTTCGTCTTCCAGAAGAGAGAAAAGCCAAATTCTTCTCATATCAAAACTGAGAAATGTCAAAGAAAATAAATAATAGCCAAAGAAGTAATAAAAGTGAATAATAGAAGGGAAAAGGGTTTATAATATAAAGAGGCAGCAAAATACAGTATTATAAGTTGTTTTTAGTGAGACACAGTTCACACTTCTGTAATCCCAGCTACTTGGGAGGTTGAGACAATAGGATCTCAAGTTCAAGGCCAGCATGTGGAATTTAAAATTTCAAGAGCCTGTCTCAAAATAAATTTAAAAGAAAAATCTAGCAACAGTGAAAGGGCAATGAAGTACCAGTGAAAACAAGTGAAACAAGTGACTGTAGAAAAGAACACTATCATATTGGAATTGTGTAGTGTGGAAAATTGTCAGGGAAAAGGTGATATTTTCCCATCACTTTATGGTTTAAAATTGTGCAGTCTATCTACTGCAAAACACTTTGTTTACATTTTAAAATTGTTCTCATTCTGTAATGAGTGTGCCTCACACACACATTCATTCTCTCTCTCGATCTCTCTCCCCCCCATATATATGTATATATATGTGTGTATATATGTGTGTGTGTGTGTGTATACATATATATATATTAAAAAAATATGTGTACACGCGCGCGCGCACACACACTTTTCCATCAGGTTTATCCTAGATTTTAGTACCTGAAAAAGTACAAATTATAAACTGTAGAACCTCTAGCAGAGTTTACTTTTTATTACAAGCTTAAAATTAACCAAATAAAGTACAGTTTCTCCCCTCCCCCCTTTTTTTTTGTTCCTTTTTATAAGATGGTTATATGCTTCTGGATAAATGTACCAACACATCGTACATTCCTGAAGACTTTGACAGATTGAAAATTCTCCTATTACAGTGGCTTTGTGGGAACTGGATTTGTAGATCAATGTTAAAGCACTCACCTAGCACGTGTGAGGCCCTGGGTTTGATCCTCGGCACCACATAAAAACAAGTAAATAAAATAAAGGCATTGTGTCCAATTACACCTAAAAAATAAATATTAAAAAAAATGGCTTTGTGCCAGGCATGGTAGCACTAACAGTTAAGTCCACTTAACAGTGTACTTTTACAAAGCCCTCATTTCAGAATAGTCTGCCTACTGAATGTTTTCTATGTTCTATTTAAAATTATCTTTTTTGACTGTACACCACATTTCATTCTTAAGTCCCAAGGCATAAGCAAAACAGGAATACCCTAACACATTGCTGGATTGTGGCCACTTAAAAAATAAAATCTTCAATAATTAGAAAAGCAGAACCACTGTGACATTCCAATGGTGTTATCTTTATTGGTGGGCTACAGACTACAAGCAAACAATTAATGGGTGATATTTTTCCTGGGTGATTTTGTCTTTTTTTTACAAAAAGTACTTCAGAGACAGGAAAGAATATCCTAGGGTCACTTGAACAAAGCCATTCTTACAATTGTTAATTATAGATTAACTCTATATTTAGGAGTCAAAATTTATCCGGTCTGTTTTATCATCTTCTCACCTGCCAGTCATTGATTCAGGCTAAGGACCAAGTTATTTTGAGAATATTGTCATTAAAGAAATTTCAGGTATGGTCACTACATCAGGCCATTTCTTTGTAGGACTTATAATTTCAGAGGGTATAGTTTTTAATTTAGCTTTACTAGAAAATGTACTAAATGTTAAATCAGGGAAGCACATAGAGAAAGTCATGGCCTGGTGGTAATGCTCACAGAAGCATTATACTCTGAAAATAAGATGATTAAAAAGAATTTTGAGATAAACTGCAACTGGCTTTTTTAAACAATGAAGAGTATGCCTCCTTTATTCATAAATAAACCTCATGAAAGGAAGATAAAAGGTGAATTTTAATTGAAAAGATGATGAACTTGTAAGAGTAATTGAATTCTAATTAGTCAAAGAATACTTAGAGTAAAAATGATTTTTGGATAAGAGGATGCTGATAATAAGGAAAATGCAAGGTAAAACAAAAAGGCATTGTTTTCACCTGCTAGAATTAGCAGAATGCCTGAATTTTGACAAGATCAAATGTTCATAAAAATTAGGGAAATTGATCACTGGGACATTCTGAATGGGACAAACCACACTGAGGGCATATCTGTAAGAACAGAAAAATGCTTGTTATATCTCCAGAAACACTAGTTTTTGTTCTAAGAGATGTGTTCTGGAAGAGATGTAATAATTTCATATTGTTAAAATCGTTTGTGTTAGTAGAAGAACAGTAAATAAATATTGGCACATATATATAGTGGAATAACAGTTAAAAGAAATGAACAGTTAAAAGCGATACAATATAAAGTTAATTGAGAAAAGTAGCAGCTGCACAAAACCACTTAAATTTTTTAAACAGCATTTTTTTAATTTTTGGATTTTTTTTGAAAATGGTGCACACCTATGTATAAAAAAAATAAAATAAAAGTGTTGAAATAAGAATTAACACATACCAGTTCAGCAGTGGTTGCCTCCAGGAATGACAAAAAGGGATCAGGATGGGGGCAGCTATCACGGAGAAATAGCACTAATTGTTTCTTCCTTTTAATAACAAAAAAGATTTTATAGTTAAATTTTACTTTTATAACTTTTTTATAAGTATAGACTTTGAAAAATGATTAGCAATAAATCATTAAATGATATGGTGAAACTATGAATGATTCATATATTATACAATTTTTAATTTCAAGGCAAATTTTATTACAAGGAACTATAAAAACATTACAAAAATTTCAGAGAATATAAATACAAAGTATCAGTAAACTATCATCAAGAGATATCTTTAATACATTGATGTATGTTATGTATCCTTTCATTAATTGTGTATTATAATACTCTACACTGTGGTTTTGTTATTGGTTTTTAAGTATGGAATAATACTGGGTTTGCCTTCTTCAATCACTCTTATTTTGAACCTCTTTACTAGTTAGTAAATATTATGTTCTGATCACAGTGTTCTACATACTACTAACTCACTATTTCCTTCTTTTTTTTTTTAATACGAAGTATGTTCTCCAGTTTTAAACATACACACAGACATGGCCAGGCACAGTGGCACACGCCTGTAATCCCAGCGGCTCCAGAGGCTGAGGCAGGAGGATCTCGAGTTCAAAGCCAGCTTCAGCAAAAGTGAAGCGCTAAGCAACTCAGTGAGACCCTGTCTCTAAATAAAATGCAAAATAGGGCTGGGGATGTGGCTCAGTGGCCAAGTGCCCCTGAGTTCAATCCCCAGTACCAAAAAAAAAAAAAAAAAAAAGATACACTGACATTTATTTATGTATTTAACAATTATATACACTATATTCAGACTATGTACATACAGACTTTATATAATGTACTTTTTATAGACTCCCTCATTTACTCTTCAGCAACCCTGTGAAGTAGATGCAATTACTATCCCCATTTTACTGATGAAGAAACCAGAATATAGAAAGGTCACATAACTTGCCCCACATAGTTTGGCTCCAGAGAGCAGTCTCTTAACCTTTGTACCATGTTGTTTTTCCAACTTATTTAATTCTTCCAACAACCCCAGTGGGTCCGTAATGTCAAGCTGATTCATCACTCTTCCTGTCTCCTAGAGACTGTCATTACCTCCTCTGTCCTTAGACCTCCAAAACCGTTTTCCAGTAATAGTCCCCTGGTGACCTTGCTGACCATTTCTTTAAGAAAATTGGAAGCACCTGCTATAACACCCACCCACCCACCCATCCACCTACCTGCCTTCATGCCAAGTTGTTTTTCACTAAGAATCAAAGCCAACCACTCCACTGTGGTCCAGATCCCATCCCATTGTGGTCCAGATCCCATTCTCTTTTGCTACTCAGAAAGGTCTTTTTAGTCAATGCTCTTATCTCTTGTTCATCAACAGTTTTTCCTTTGCTCCTGAATAACCTCCCTAAAAATCTTTCTTACAATGCACATTTGGCAGAACGCTTACAGTTGTTAATCTAGGTAGAAGATATATGAGGTGTTTATTGTATGCTTTCAACTTTCCTATGTTTAAAATTTTCATAATAAATAAGTTGTGAGGGACTCTCTCTTAATACCGCTGTCCTCTTCAGCTATCTCATTCCTCTTCAATAAAGCCTCTTAAGAAAGAGTTGATATTCATTGTTTAGTTTCTCTCCTCTCTTTTTATCTTGGAACCCACTCCAGTCAGGCTTTGGCCCCCTCCACTCCACAAAACACTTATAATAATATAGTTACTGATGACCTCCATGTTACTAGATCTAATGGTTAAATTTTCAGTCCTCAGTTTATTTGATCTTTCAGAAACAGAATGTAGTTAATCACATCCTTCTACTTGAAACATGTTCTTAATTGATTCATTAATCCTGTTCTTAATGTCTTGGTATTCAAAATCTGGATAGTATCTGTACCACCTGGCAACTTTTTAGAAATGCTAAATCTTAGTTACCACCCCAAATCCACTGAATTGAAGTCTACATTTTAACAAGATCCCCAAATGATTTACATGGATATTGAAGTCTTGAAGAACAATACATTAAAGTATATTCTCCTTGTTGTCCCACTACCATCTGTTCATCAGTTGCTTTCTCAACCCCCTGGAGATCTCATCTAATTTAATGGTTTGAAGAACCATCTAAATAACATTTATCGAGCCTGCATACCTGTAATTCCAGTGACTCAGGAAGCTGAGATAGGAGGATCTCTAGTTCAAAGCCAGACTCGGCAACTTAGTGAAGTACCTGCAACTCAGTGAGACATTGTCTCTAAATATAAAAAAGGGCTGAGGATGTGGCTGAGTGGTTAAGTACCCCTGAGTTAAATAACCCAGAACCAAAAAATAAATTAATTAATTAATTAAAAATAAATAAAATAAATAAATAACATTTATCTGCCAGTCTCCAGTCAGTTCATTTTGTTTGTACTCAAGATTCATACTTAATATCTGCTGTCTAATGGGCCCCTCAAATTTAATACATATAAAACTAAGCTGCTTGTCTTTTTCTTTGAGTCCATTCTTCCTATATTCTATTTCTCTCAGCAACTTGCAGTTGTTCTTTGAGCTGTTTACATAGATCAAATATTACAATGATCCATGAATTGTTCTTTTTTTCACAGCACACAGTCATCAACTCTCATTGGGATCTTCTGCTTTTATCTCCAAGACAGAGAACAGTTGTTGCTTAGCAAATAGTGGGCTTTCATTAAATGTGGTTAAAAAAATAAGAAGAAAAACAACCCAGCAAGATAAACATTATCACCTCCATATTATAGATTAGGAATTCAAACCCCTAATCTTTAAATTATAAATGTACCCAAGGTTATATGGCTATTAAGGGACATAGTTGGATTTCAAACTCAAATCTATGTGCTCAAAACCCATGTTCTTTCTGCCATGCCTGTCTGGTCATGTCACTTAAGTACTCTGGGTTCTTAAATTCCCATCTTCATAATTTGGAATTATTGGCTTTTTGCATGCCTCACAAATAAAGAAGTGAGGGTTAGAAAATCAAATAACATGAAAATATTCTGAAAACTTTAAAATGCTATATGAATACAAAAAGGGTGGTGTTTTCTTACAGAAGTGCTTTAGTTTTTGCTTTTGTTTTAAAGTTATCAGTCCACTTCAAATTAATTTTTGTATGTGTTATGACATATCTGTCAAGGTTTATTTTTTTTCCTACATGAATATCCAGTTGTTGCAGCAATATTTGTTATAAAGAGTGTTCTTTCCTCCACTGAGATACCTTGCTTTTGTAAATAAACAAATGTCATGCCTCTCATTTTATATTTGGACTTGGGAATGTTTGAAATAAACTTAAATAAAAGAAAGAATAGCATGGTTTTTGCTATTCCAGACAAAAATAGGATGTGCTGAAAAATAGAGATAGGCAGGCAGTGACTCTCTACAGAAAAACAGAGCCTTTGTCCTCATAATTCCATTTAGAAGATGAATGGTATAGTATTTGAAGTCAAGAAATTACCTTGTAGTCATGATTTGAAGATTTCATATACAAACTATGCCTTGTTTTAATGACAGTGAGTAAAAAGTATGTGTACCACCATGAAAAAAAAGAATAAAATCAAGAAGGTTTAAAGTTTTCTGTGGGTAAAGATGAGGTTTGGCTCAAACAAGTAGCTTCTGATCTCCTAAGCAAAGCACTTACTTCAAACAGGGGCAGTGAAAAACCTCAGGTAGTCTAGTCACATACTACATAAATAAGGTTCCCCAACAGAAGAGACAATCCTATACCCGATATATTAGAAGCTTTGAAGATCAGCAGGCTACTCTCTCACTTTTCTGTAATTTCACAGCTTTATGTTTTTGTTTTTGTTTTGGGTGGGGGATGTTTTGGTCTGTTTTCTTTTTTGTTGGTGTTTTGTTTCTTGTGTATGTGGTACTGGGGTTCGAAACCAGAGGTGCTTTACCACTAAGCAACATCACCAGACCTTTTTATTTACTTTGAAACAGGGTATCTCTAAGTTGCCCCGGCTGGCCTCAAACTTGCTGTCCTTCTATGGCTGGGATTACAAGTGTGCACCACCACATCCAGCTATTTGATGTTTTGTTTTCTTTTGTTTGTGATACTGGGGATTGGACACAGGAGTGCTTTCCACTGAGCTATAGCGCCAGCTTTTTTTATTTTTTATTTTGAGCAGTGTCTCACTAAGTTGCTTAGTGTCTCAAAAGATTGCTGAGGTTAACCTCAAACTTGTGAACATCCTGCCTCAGCTTCCCAAGTCTCTGGGATTCTAGGCATGTGCCACTGCACTCCATTCGTTATAAATTTTATGATTATGTCATCGATTTCCAAATATCTGCTGAGATTTTTTTTTTAATGTGTACTCAGTAAGTATAAAAGAGCCAGACAGACCTTGACTACACCTGGGTTCACTCCCTATTACAAAAAATTTTAAAACCTCCAAACTTTTCATATGGCAATGCAGTAACTAGAAATTTATAGTCAAGACACTTGAAAAAAGAACAAAGTTGAAGGATTTGTATTGTGGGACATCAAAATTTAAAGTAAAACCACAGTATTTATGACAGTGTGGTGCTAGCTTAAGGACAGACAAAAATCAATGAAGCAAAATAGAAAGTTTGGAAATAAATCTATAGATCTATAGTGATTTTATTTTCCTTTTCTTTACGGTGCCAAGGCAATTCTTGGGGTTGATCTTCTCAAAAAATGTTGCTAGAACAACTAGATATCCATTTGAAAAACAAACCAGTAACCCTTACCAGACACATGACAAACATTTACTTGAATCAAAGACCTGAGACTACAATGTAAAAATCTAAATCTTCTATAAGAAACAGAGAAGAAAATTATTGTAGTCTTAAGCAAGGAGTTCTTTGGGGTAGGCAATTAAACCTAGAGGCACTTTACTACTGAGCTACATCCCTGGCCTATTTTTATCAGCAGGGTCTCACTAAGTTGTTTAGGCCCTCACTAAATTGCTGGGGCTGGCAATCCTCCTGCCTCAGCCTCCCAAGTCCCTAAGATTACAGGCATTCACCATGTAGCAAAGATTTCTTAAGTCACAAAAGGCAAGAACTTATTAATTTAAAACTTTTTAATTAAAAAACTAATAAATTGGAGCTGGGGTTATGGCTCAGCAGTAGAGCGCTTTCCTAGTATGTACAAGGCCCTGGGTTTGATCCTCAGCACCACGTAAAAATAAATAAAATAAAGGTATTGTGTCCAATTACAACTAAAAAATAAATCTCTTTTAAAAAACTAATAAATTGAATTTCATCAAATTTAAAATTGTCTTAAGACTCTATTCTTAAATTGAAAAAACAAGCCATGGACTTAGGGAATGTCTGTAAAACACATCATCTGATAAAAGACTGGAGCATATAAAGTATTCTTACAATAAAACATTATCACTCACTGAAAAAAAATGGATGTAAGAATCTGGATGTGCCATGTGTCTATAATCCCAGTTACTAGAAAGTTTGAGGCCATCCAACAGCTCAAGACTGTCTCAAAAAAAAAAAAAAAAAGATTTGAAATCTTTATTATAGAATGTATGTAAATGGAAAATAAGCACAAAGATTTTTTAATTTTTTTTTAGTTGATCAGAATACCTTTTTTTATTATTATTTTTGTTTTAATGTGGTGCTGAGGATCGAACCCAGTGCGTCACACATGCTAGGCAAGCACTCTACCACTGAGTTACAATCCCAGCCCCCCTAAAATTTTAACATAGTTAGACATTAGGAAAAAGCAAATTAAAACTACAGTGCTATAGAACTACACCATTCAGAACGCCTGTAATCAGAACACTAGGTGTTGGCAAGGATGAAGAGCAACTTGGAGCTTTCATATATTATAAGGATTTCAAATGAGACAACCATTTGGGAAAACAAATTGATAGTTTCTTTTAAACTTGACAAATGGGCAATTCTGATCTTACCTAACTAACCAAAAAGAAATAAAAAACATCAACAACAAAAATTTATACATGTATGTTTACAGTATTTTATTCATAATTACTAAAAAACAAAATGTCCAAATGGTACCTATCCAGCAGTTAAATGGATAAGCTGTGGTATATTCATACCCCGTAATACTTCAGGCAACCATCAGGTTGATCTCAAAATCATTATGCTAAGCAAAAGAAACCATATAATTCTTTTTATACAAAATTCATAAAGATGAAAATAACCCATAGTGACAAAAAGAATTAACAATGGACATCTGGGGGTATTATTAATTGCAAAAATAGATGAAGAAACTTTTTTGGGGTGGTAGATATTCTTTATATTGATTATGACAGGTCATTACACGATGGTATAAATTTGTTGGAACTCGTTTAATTAGACATTTAAAATTGAATCACTGTCTTTTATAATTATACCTCAATAAGTTTTATTTTTTTAAGTGAAAGAAGGTAAAAACAAAGTGAGATAGAATTTAAGTTCTACTATAAACCACAACTGAAAAATCTGGAAACTACCTATTGGAGATTTTAATTATTTTTAAAATGATAAATGATTGCTGACTATGGAGAAGTAGCAGAATGTCATTCCCTTCCATCTTGCTCGCTTTCTACATCATGATTTTCAGGGGAACCAAAAAACATCAAAGTAGAAGAAAGACTATATGACACTGTTACCGCTGTCACATCTACCAGTTGAGACAGCTTCTAAATTTTCCAAGGGCAGCTAGGGTGTCAGAGGGAGTCAGCTTGCTGTCCTGAAGTTTGATGAACCTCTGTGGGATTGTGTAGAATTTGGTGAAAAAAAGGCCAAAATATAAGTGTCTGCTTAGTCCAGGTCTGAAGTTTTAAAAATAGTAGAAAATACCAGCCAATTAACATGAGCCTAGAAGCTTTCACAAATAGATGAGACTGATAAATCAGCCAGATGGTGTACTGCAGTATTTGAATTTCATCAAAGTATTTGAATAATATTGCTCCTGGTTTTTTTCTGGGGAGGGGAGTTATTTGGTTTTGGTTTTGGTTGTTGGTTTGGTTTGGTTTGACTTTGTTTGGTTTTGTTGATTTTCCTTTGGTACTAAGTTTTTGTTGAACCCAGAAATGCTCCACCACTGAGCTAGCTACATCCCCTTCCCTTTTCATTTTTTATTTTGAAACAAAGTCTCACCAAGTTGCCAAGGCTGGCCTCAGACTTGTGATCCTCCTGCCTTAGCTCCCTCCATTCACTGGAATACAAGCATGATCCACCACACCCAACTTTCATATTCTTCTTAAAGATAAAACCAAGAGATGTAACACAAATGGCAGGACTTAACTACATTCATAACTGGATAAACAATCATACCTGAAAGTAGCAAGCTGGAAGATTTCTGTCTTTATTCCTCTCTTGTGAATGTGATGAGTATATTTAGCAGTACCTAGATGAGGACATCATTAGAATGCCAATCTTTTAAAACCTATTTTAGCGAAAACTAAAATTTTAATGTGGGGTTTTAGGCCATATCTACAAAACATAAAATTTCATCCAGGTGTAAAGAACAGAAGTATGCAAATATAGGAGGAGGAAGCATTTTTTAATTATTAATATTTTTTAGTTATACATGGACACAATATCTCTGTTTTTGTTTATTTTTATGTGGTGCTGAGGATCAAACCCAGCGCCTCACATGTGTGAGGTAAATGCTCTGCCACTGAGTCACAACCCCAGCCCAAGGAGGAAGCATTTTATAGGAGCAGTTTAAAAAGATAATTCTAGTGTTGTAATTAAACCTAAGAGTCCATTGAGTGACAATGGCTCACTTAAATTTTTTATGCTCACCCCAAGGGACAGATGAAGATGGGAATCTCACTCTAGTTTGTGTTAGATCAAATCTGAAATGCTTACTTAGTTTGAGGCATCATCTTGTGCTCTGAAAAGAATGTTGAAAAACTTAATTTTATGTAAGAACTTAAAAGGAATATACAGAAAACAAATTTTACTAGATAATTTTGCAGATCTAAGAATAATGATTCTATTGGTAGACATTTTTTCTTCCAGATAAGAGATTTCCTAAGAGAATTCTGTCAAGAGAATGTGATATTTAGTTGATACCATGTTTGTCTTTCCTAGTATTTTTGAAAACCCATAACATTCGTAAACCTGTAACGTTCTCCTTAATGTCTTAAAAAGTTCAGAGGGCTAGTGGAATTATCCTAAATAATGCATAGACTTCTGTAGCCAAAGTCAGTTTATTCTTGTTCCCTTTCCTACCTGTCCCCCAACTGACTATGTGGTTGTTTATTTATTTGTTTTTGGCATCTTCCCTTATAATGGGTCATTGCCTAGGAAATGGTTTTAGTGTCAACCTATATAGAATTATTTATGATACAATTAATGTGAAACTTTTTATTTTATAGGGTTGGGGTATGATGTGCATCCTGTTTTTTCTAGTTGGGGAAATAGCTTCTTTTCCTTCCAGCCTTCCATTATACAGACATGGACTTTATTGTCACTTTAGTTGCAGAAATATTATAGAAAGAGAATTATTACATGAGATAAAAATTAGGAAAGCAGGGGGTATAAGGTGATGCTATTTCAAATTGCAGCCATTTGCAACTTTGGTCTTTAATACTTTATGCTGTCCAGCTTCTACTGGTAATAACCACTAGTTCAACAATCACATTTATATTTTGTTAATTATCTGTTAAATTCCTGGACAGAAATTTTTTCTCCTCAGCTCTTCAGTTACATTTCTCTTTTATTCTGGTTCTATTGTTTTGCATTGAAAGGAACACCTTTATCAGGCTGGGGATGTAGCAGAGTGGTAGAGTACCTGTCTAGCATGCACAAGGTTCTGGGTTCAATTCCTTCTACTGCCCCCCAAAATAAAAAGCATCTTTATCTGCACTCCTTTTAACTTCATCATGCCTCCATTTTCGTATGTATCTCCCATTGGTTTTGTTTGTTTCATCTCCCAGGAGAAGGAACCACTTTCAAAGACGAACACCTTTGCAGCACACTAGACCCTAGGGCTCTTTGACCTAGCTCCACCAACAACATCATCATCATTTACCCCCTTTCTTTCTCATGGAGTCAGGTTCGCCCCATCTTGAAAAAGCTTTTGATTAGAACACATTTATTTCCATCTGTTTTTAGCTTTCCATGTTACTGTAGAACTTGACATCAGATTTTCTTTCAATGGAAAAGTGACAGTATGGTGTAGCAGAACAACACTCACCCTACAAAACAAGATAAGTTTTATATTGTGGTGTATGCTGTAAATGATAGAAATAGTGTGAGATTAGAAGTAATTGGAGGAGAAAGAATTACTTTGAATAAATAGTAATTTAAAATGAAAATTTAGTTCAAAAACTTAGTTTTAAAATCCTGATGACTGGGAGAATGAGGAAGTTTTAAATAAAGACCAGAAAACATGAAGAATCTCAATTATTTGGAAGTCTTCTATTTTTAGGTGTCCATTACATGATTTTGATCATATTATTTGGATTTTAGTTTTTTATTTTAAAGCAGAACTTATTTCTTAATGGTCATTGTTAGATTTCAGAAGTCTCATCTGTTTTTTCCAGAATTAAATTTGAGTGGAGTTTATGTATATATCCTATTTATAGTTGATTCAACAGATATATTGAATATTTAACATACATGCCAGGTCTTATATTAGGCAGTGTAGATAAATGGAAATAAATTAATCAAAGCGCTTTCCCTCAATGAACACAACTAAAGCAATTTGTGGCAGTACCATAGATGATTTAAACTTTAAGTTAGTTTTAAAATAGATCCACTGTGGTCATTATAGAGGAAGTCTGCTCCTCACTAGTTTCAGTAAGGTCCATTCACTGGAATACAGGCATGAACCACCACACCCAACTTTCATATAGTTTCAGTAAGGTCCTTTAAGAATATATCATACCACCTTTAAAAATAGTTGTAATTTACCAAACTTTTACATTATGGTGGAGTTTACATTCTAAATAGAAAGCAAACATAGGCACATTAAAAAAAATAAATAAATCCAGCTATTAAAATAATTACTAAATAAATTGAACAATGAAAGATCACTTTCAGTTGGGTTAATCATAGGAAAGCTTCACTTTGGAGTTAGAATTTGTGTTCCATCTTAAAGGACAAGTTTAAATATGTGATAAATAAAATGAAAGCTGATTTGGAGAGATGGGTACAGGTGGGAAGCATTGAATGTCAAAGTGTATTTATAGGAAATTAATAAATAGGCTTCACAGGGTTGAAAGGTTTGTATTTGTAACTAGTAAAAGATAAAGTGAAGTCTTTAAATATAAACAAGATTTGGGCTGTAAATAATAGTGATATGTTTCTAAAATCCTAAATTCATTTATAGTCAACTAATTTATGTATAAAGAAGTTATCACAATGTACAGATTTTAATTGTATCGTGATTCTAAATAAATATTTATACCCCTAAGTATGTTCTGTAGATTCTGAGGCCAGAGTCCTTTAGCCTTACTCAGGTTTAAATGATGTTTTGTTTTTCAGTTACTTACACGCCAAGTCAATCATCCACAGAGACCTCAAGAGTAATAGTATCCTTCCTGAAATTTGTCTGCGAAGTTTGAAAACATCCTGACTTTTTCTTCTGCATTTTGTCTTCATATTATGTAAAAACAGTTTTCATGCTAAATTCAGTATACTGTAAAGAATATTAATAAATCAGCTTGCATGAGAGTATAGTAGAGAAGGATATAATAGCCTGCTTTTGGTTTCTGAATGATTGAGCACTATAAGAAAATCTATCTAAAGTCTTCATAATAGTAGGACTTTTTTTATTGCTTGCTTACATTCTATCCACACTATAAAACAGATAAGTTTATAGCTATGTACTAGTTTCTTTCACCCCTCTGCCCTTGTTCAGGAGTAGTTGAGATCTAATGGAAGGCTCTAAATTACATAGCAGTGAGATGAGAAAAAAAATTCTTTTTCCGTAAGCCCAGTCTCAGACCCTGCCTGCTGGCATCTTTATTCCAGTAAAGAGCCTTTATAGATTCCCCAGAAGTGCTAAAGTATATCTGGGCCTACATGATCAAAATCAAATGGGAAAGTTTCTAGAGCTCCCGAAGGCTTAAGAAAGCATCACCTCATCCTTGTACATTTTAAGCCCCCCAAATTTTAAAAATAGGTTACTTAGGTTAAATACAACTAATTATTGTTTAAAACCTTTTCAATCAACTTTAGGAAATATGAAGTACTGTACTTTATTAAAGACTATCATATTACAGAATTATAGAAACTAGATCTCTTACCTAAAATTTTCATAATGTTTGCTCTAATAGGAGAATTGAGATCTATTGTTTTCCTTTACTTACTACACCTCAGATATATTTCTTCATGAAGACCTCACGGTAAAAATAGGTGATTTTGGTCTAGCCACAGTGAAATCTCGATGGAGTGGGTCCCATCAGTTTGAACAGTTGTCTGGATCCATTTTGTGGATGGTAAGAATTGAGGCTATTTCTCCATGGATTACATTTTTGGAACCTGAGATGCTGCTGAGTAACTAGAAAGTCATTGCAGGTTTCAACTATCGTATTTTCATAGTTCCCAGTATTTGGAAAAAAATCAATGTTTTATGTAAATAATTTTAACTTTTTTATCTTTAAAAATAATGTATAAAGTCAGTTTCACTATATTTTAAACAAAAATATATTTTATAAACAATGTTTAAAGTTTATTCAGAATTGTCCGTTTAAAAATATTTTGTGTTCAAAATGTCCTATGTGCACTGTTTAAAAAAAAATAGGTTGCAATTTAAGGCAGGTGTGGAGTACAGCCATTATTGTGGTTTTGCTAAGAAAACTCTTCCTTTTAACAAAGAGGCTATTTTACAATCTTACTTGAGCCTAAACTGGAAAGTTACTTCCTTCAGACTGGAAAGAACAGTATGATTATGGGGCAACTGGGAGAGGAAAGGCAAGAGAAAAAAATTGGGGAATTTTTAAGTATTAGCCTTATGCTTCCTTGCATAACTTATTTTCTCTTTCTTTATTCTTATTTTTGCTTTGTTGAAAAGAAGAAAGAGAAGTTCTAAAAGAAGGGAACAAAATTTCTGTGCAGTTACTGCAGCAGACAGTTAATCTCAGCAACTCAGGAGACTGAGACAGGAGGATTGAAAGTTCAAGGCCAGCCTCAGCAATTTAGCAAGGCTCTAAGCAACTTAGGGAAACTGTCTCAAGATTGAAAAATTATAAAGGGCTGTGAATGTAGCCCAGAGTGGGTTCAATCCCCAGTACCTCCCAAAATGTATAGGAATCATGCTATATAAATCAGCAGTTCTCAAAAGGATCCCTAAGACCTTTCATTGGGAGGAACCACAATAATCCCTTTGTGAGACCAGATTTTCTTCTTATCCTCCGATCAAAACAACACATAGCAACATATTGAAATGAGAAGCAAGGGCAAGGAGTGTCGTTTGATTGTAGAGTGCCGCCCAGTATATGCTGGTTTGGATCCCCAGAGCTGCAAGAACAAAAGGAGAGAATGATTGAATAAAGAAGCAAATAGAATCCACCTGGTTGCTATTAAGCCAGATGTCAAAGAGAATCACAGTACTATTCTCACTAACCTTTATTTTTAAAAATATTTTTTATTAAAAATGTGTGTTCTGTGTTGACATTAGTGGTTATTATTTTTAATATTTAAATGAATTAGTCAATATTTTAAGTTTCTTTGTTAAGTTTTAATATGATAAATAAGCCACAGATACAATCCACATAAACAAAAACTCTTTAGGGTCTTTAATAATTTTTAAGAATGAAAACAAGTCCTAGGACCAGCAAGTTTGAAAACTGCAGCTCTAAGCTAAATACAGGTATCCCAGAAGTCTTAGTGTAATTTTAAGCTTTAAATAATTTAATATGCATTAAAACTTCTGGGACACTCTGCCAGAAACAGAAAAGTTGTGAGGGCTTCTGAAGCTGTATTTGCCAAAATTCCTCAAACTATATGTAGCAGTGCCCAAGAAGGGAATTCCAGGGTAAGATTCCAAGTTTATCAAGATATAGGCATAGGGTTAAATTGAGCTATGATTTCTTATGACAGTACATGGAATTAGGGCAAGTGGCAAGGTGGAAGAGAAGACATTGGACTTTAATATTAGAGTCAGGAGATCTGTATTCTAGTAGTACTCTGGCCATTAACTTGCAGGTTTTTTTAACCTCCTCTTATTCTCTCCATCTACAGTGTTGAGTTGGACTAGTGAATTTCTGAGGCCCTTTCTAAAATTTAGTAATTGTAGTTAGCTAAGTTTTTAAAAAATTCTTTAATATATGTTTAATGGTTTTAAATAATAATTAGAAATATGAGGCTAATTAATAATTATATTTGGATTATGATTATAATTGGATTTCAGGACCCTTTAAAGTATATGCCTATAACAAAAATGGCAGTATATCCTAAGATGATAGGCAGAAACGGATTTTTAAGTGCTGAAATTGCAGAACCTAAAAAACAAACCATGCACATTTTTTAAAGGTATGTTTATTTTAACTAGTGTGGGAGAATTGAGCCCAATCAAGTCTCCAGGTTTGTTCTTACTCTGAAAAATTTTAAGATTTTTCAGTTAGTGTATTATTACACAGAAAGTTTATATTTCCTTCCAATTACTTTTGTTGATACCTGGATAGATAAATTCATCCTTTATGCTAAATTTTAAGGTAAGAGAATAGCCAATAATGTACTTCTTTGTTAAATAAATCTTTCTGGGTTGATACTGCCTTCAGAAGCAAATACAGAATAACACCAGAGTTTGATCAGAACTAACATTATGTGGTCCTCTGAATTAATTATATTTGTCTTAACTTTCTTTTATGTATATCTTGAAAGAGAAACCTTTGTGAAAAATTTTACAAGTTAAACTACTAAATTGAAGATCAGTTATGCATTTCTTGTAAATAGCTCACATACAGCTTTTCATCAAGCCATCCACCAACAACAGTGAAATAAAACTAATTTTTGAAAAGACGTCTTCTGGGCTGAGGATATAGCTCAGTTGGTAGAGTGCTTGCCTCGAATGCACAAGGCCCTGGATTCAGTCCCCAGCAACACACACACACACACACACACACACACACACACGTATGAAAAGATAGTTCTTCAACTAGTTTTTACTCTGTCCCTCACAAAAATTAGTTTAGGCTTTGAATATTATGTCTTTTATCATAACCGGCTTCTTGGTATTCTGGTTTGTTCATTTCATCAAAGTTGTAAGTGGTTTATTTTGTACTATATTACTTAAAAGCAACTATCATCAGAATGTATAACAAAAGCAAGTAGTAGCAAACTTCTCTTCCAACCCCATCTTTTGACTCCCTTTAGGTTCTTCCACAGATCTTTCATCAGTGTTCTCAATTTGGGTTAGACGTTAGAATCACCTGAAGAGCTTTAATGATCAATAACATTTGGGACCCACCCTAGGTTCAGATGTTAAATTACTGAGATTGAGTGTAGTCTGGCCATTGTGAGGTTTAAAAGCTCCACAAATGGTCTGACTTGCAGCTGTAGTTAAGAGCCACTGCCTCTCCTTGTGAGATACCTGCCTTCCCACACCAGGAACCTTTTCTAGCCATTTTTGCAGTTAGTACAGCTTTTACTATCAAATTGATGTTTTCATTAATATTCTTGCAACTTCTTAATTCTTTCCAAATGAAACAAAACAGGAGATACTTTGCGAAGGAAGAAATCTTTTAAGCTAATTGTTAACCAGTCAATCATTGTATTTCATGTAAATTAGAAATATAGTTGTGCAATACAATGACTGAAATATGTAAAAATGTGGCAGATAGTGATTTGGTCTATTACTTTGCCAAGGACCAGCAGCCAAAAGATTTTTTATACCATTTTTTCCCTAAATCTACCTGCTGTCTGTAGCTTTTGTAAATAAAGTTTCCATGACATGTTTATACCACGTGTTTATTCCATGGCTTAACAGGGAATTCGAGTTTATCAGCCTTAAATTCTACCATTATTTTCTAAGGTGCCCTGAGATGAGGAAAACCTTTTGTACCAATGGAAAAACTTAAGTTCTGAGACAATTACTGTAGTTGTTGTGCCTACTCTCGAGCATCTTATAGCTACAGGTCTAGTTTGTTGTTGTTGTTGTTATTGTTTTTTTGCTCAATCAGGAATGAGAAGTGGAAACTGATTCTGATAGGGTAAGTCTTAGGAAGAAGTCAAATGGCAGTGATGGTATTTTGTTCAGAAAGAAAATTAGCTGATAAAATTATAAAGTCTTAGTCTTAGTAATGCATTATAGAATCTTACCTAGAACTGCTTCTTTCAGAATCTATAGAGCAGGAGTTTTTTTTCTTCCTCTTTCTTAATTGGTTTCAGTTCTTTGACTATTAATAAGAGATGAGTTTTTTTATGATAAAACACTGCTCTGGCAATTACAGTTTTTATTTCAGTCTTTATTCACTTGAAGTGAAGAATAAACTACAATATTTTTCTTCTTATGTTCTAACAGGCACCAGAAGTAATCAGAATGCAAGATAAAAATCCATACAGCTTTCAGTCAGATGTATATGCATTTGGGATTGTTCTGTATGAATTGATGACTGGACAGTTACCTTATTCAAACATCAACAACAGGGACCAGGTAAATATTTACCATCTCTTGGGGATTTATTTCAGTTTTTGTGTAAAAGCTCAGGTTAGCTATAGAAAGGAAGTATTGAGTTCTGGGTAAGCCTGAAGGATAGCTCTCTTGATCTTGGTGACCAGTTTTAGAAATCTTCTGTGCACTTTTGGCATAATAGCAGCTTGTACTAAGACTTTTTCTCTGAAATGCTGGTACAGTGGAGTGAAATTCCTGATTTTGTAACTGAAAACTAGAGACACAACAGTAAATAATACTTACTTAATGTTTCTTAACCAGAGCTCAAGTAGAAGAATGAGCTCTGCAGCTATAATACTTAGGTGTTAAGCCTTTTACTCTTTGAGGATTGTGCCATCGGAGTAGGTGCTTGGCCATGAATGTCTTTGTATTGAATTTTTTTTTAATTAAGATTTTTTTAATTTTTAAAATCATGGAAGCAATGTTAAATCATGCTTTGAGTTTTCTATAATGAGAAATCTAGTAAGAGGGGATTTTTTTTTCTTCCTAAGTTACTGTTCTCTATCCCTTACCTTCTGAAAAGTACCAATACATTGTAGTTCATGTAGCTCTTTGCATTTTCTGTCTTTTCACAATAAATTCATGTAGGCTTTTAAAACTAAGCAAGAAAAGTGAATTGTCTTTACTGAAACTGTCTTGGATACCTTAGCATTTAAATAGTATGTGTAAGGAGACAGAGATTCCAGCATTAACTGTTAATATATTAGAAAATAAGAGTTGACAGTGTAAACTGTAATTTGAAAATATTTAGACTTTTTGCTATGTTTTTCATCAGAATTACCTGAGAAATTGCTTGTAAGTGGAGACACCAGAGCAGATTCTGAGTGCTTGGTGGATGGTTCAAGTACCCGTTTTTATGCTTCCCAGGTGATTCTGACTCATACCAATGTTGAGAATCCCCAACCAGAGAATGAAAACAAAAAAGTATAAACTTTTTACATATTTTATCATGACTTCCCAACCTAATGAAATGATAGATTTTATATATAAAAGTGATATATTTAAGTGATATATTTATTTTGGTCAGTAGCTCAACTCTCTTTTTGATGATAGCTTTTTCATTTAACTATCATGTGGTAACATAGAAGTAATCCAACTTATCCTGAACTTTAGGCCTTCCTATTGAATCACTGTATCTTCTGTAGCCAGTGGGGGTCTTGATTCTTGCTTTGAGCATTTAAAAAAATGATTGCATTTCTATCCAGTTCATCATAAAGCTGAATTTGTAATTGCTGTTTTGTCTTTCTAATCATTTCATTAGCTTTAGAATGTTGAGTCTTAGTTTTGAGTGTTAAACAGTATAGAACTTCTGTTTTGATGATCTTATGTCAAGCCTGCATGAAACTTAGATGGGAGGGGGTGCTAAATACTAGCTAAAGAACACAATTGAAACACTATACTTAACTGTACTTATGACAGATATAGATCACTGAGATGATTGATTGGATGATGGCAGTCTGATTAGCAAAATTTGGAAGCATCATGTGCTCTGTCTTTTACAAATGTAATTCAAGCATACAACAGCATAACACTCTGTGCCATGTTCACTTTTCCTATGGGTATTATTATTCCAAAGGAGTTACTAAGGATTTTTAGTTTAGTTTTAGCTGATTGATCATATAGACTACAAATTAGTAAAAATTTGTGAACTTAAGATCTGTCAGTTTATTTTAATATAATTATAATATGGAAACAAATATTACTATCTCCAAAATATGGATAAAAGCATCCCAGAGTTCTGCACTCATCCACTTCTTGGCATTTTAGGTGCTTTGTCCTCCATGGGAGTATAATAAATGATGTGGCAAGGGCTTACTCTCCATGAGAGAAGTGAGTGAGTGACCAGCAGAAGGGTAAGGCCTTTACTAGTTAATTCTTTTAGTACTATAGTTAGAGCCCCTGGAATTTGCCAGCCAGAAACCAAGTTAAGTATTTGCTAAAGGAGGTAGAGGTAAAAGAATGACATACTCTTCCCACTACCCCCATTCTACTTCATTATCCTGTAGCCTACTTTCTTCAAATGGTACTTTCCATGGAACTCCCCATTTTGAAAGAATAATTCTCGTCATTCTCAGTGAAGTAACCCCAGATTGCTCCATTCATCTTCTTGTTTTGAATTTTCTTTCACTTTCTCTTGAGTTCCATGGCTCTCAGATTAGACTTCTGTTTGAGAATCCAGGAATAATATTCTTTCTTTTTCTTAGGAGATGGAATAGCTGTTTCTTTACTATGCAGTGTAGGTACCATTCCTCTACACTTTCACCCCATAGTCTGAGGTGACAGGTTGTTTCTTTAAACTGAGAGCAGGGGGTGGGGTAAAGCAGTGTGATACATTGGCAGGCATGGCCTCAAGACCTTTGTTACCTGGTCATCTTACCTCTCTATGTGTCTTTTTTTTTCCAGTTATGAAAATCAGATCTAAAAATCAGATTATTTACAAAAGTAAGTCTTTTAGCTCTCTGAGAGATGACCATTTATGTTACTGTGCAAAGTAGTATACCATTTCTCCTTTACTTTTCTCAGTGCTGATTCTGAGAAATCACTTTTTCTCTCATTTGTTTTATTCTATCATTTCATTTTCCTCTCTAATCTCCCTCTTCTTCCCTCTTTAATCCTCTACTAAATGGGGATTAATAATAATGGGCTTATCTAAGCTAAGAATATTGACTATATCCTCATAGCTTTCTTTTCTTGGAACAGAAATATTGTGTATTTTTAGAAGAAAATAATAGATAACATATGTCAGTTATTTTAAGTATATTCCAGTTATTGGTGTATAACAAACCATCCAGAATGTAGTGTCTCAAATGAATCTACAATTGGGCTGCTCCCAGTAAGGAAGATTTATCTGTTTAACGTGGTATCGGCTAGAACAATGTGACTGGATGTTAAGAAGATCTGCTTCCAAATTGGCTCATTCACATACCTGACAAGTTGGCAGTAGCTGTCAGCTGGGAACTCAGTCAGGGCCATGGACTAGGGAACCCAATTCTTCACATAGGACTTTCCATAGTCCTTTCCATAGGACTTCTTCAGGCTGCTTGTTCTTTCTCACAGCAGATTGCCTGGGTTCTAAGCATAGGCTCTCAAGAAACAAGAAATGATAAGTTCCAGTATCTTAATTAATACACAAATTATTTTAACAGAAAAGGTTTTTTAACATCTACTACATATAAAGCACTGTGGAATATAGAGACATTCAAAGATGAATAAAGCACAGTCTGAGCTACCAATGGAATGTAGAGTTCTATTGAGGCAATATATGGGGTGATGTTGAAAATGAGGGGATGAAGGGGAGGGTGTCAGAGTGCTGAATGTGTATTCGAAATAAGAACCAGTCCCAGATTTCAAGCTAATGTATAGATTTTGTGCATGTGTACCCCACGAATTTTCTCAAATTATATCCCGGGAAAGACTTGTCCTTTCGCTTTCCTGCTCTTTCATCATCACTGAGCTCCCCAACCCCAGCAGTAAAGGTCACCTGCCCTGTACTCCACAGAAACTAAAACAGTGAGGCATATAAAAATGTAAGAGTTGTCTTTGATTTCTTTCTCACATTCTTTCTGAAAGTCAGGTTTTTGAAAAATTTTGCATCTCTGTGAATGCTTTTAAATTAGCATCTAAGGGGCTGGGGGTATAGCTCAGTTGGAAGAGTGCTTGTCTCTCAAGCCCAAGGCCCTGGGTTCAATCCTCAGCACCAAAAAAATAAAAAATAAATAAATTAGCATCTAAGAAGTTTTACCTTAAGCTTGAGTAATTGCTAAGAATATAATTTTCTATTCAGTTAACATTTAAAATAAGGCTGGTATAACTAACTCCCTCTTTTTAAAGTTTTTTGTTTTGTTGTTGTACTGGGGATTAAACCCAGGGACACTTTACCACTGAGCTACATCCCCAGCCCTTTTTTCTTTTTTCTTTTTTAATTTGCGACAGGGTCTCACTAAGTTGCTTAGGACCTCACCAAATTGCTGAAGCTGGCCTCAAACTTGTGATTCTTCGATCTCAACATCCTGAGTTGCTAGGATTACAGGCATGAGCCACCATACCTATCTACAATGCTTTTAAAAATGTATCTAGGGTAGAATGTATCAGTGGTAGAACACTTGCCCAGCATGCTGAGGCCCTGGATTTGATCCCCAGCACCCCCAAAAAATAAAAATATCTAGTAAAATCTAAAAACCATAATAATTTGATATACTATCACTTATTTTAAAAAATATGATAGCTCTATGTTAATTTTTGAGGTAGGACATGATTCCTATTTTTTCCCCCGAACTATTTGTAGTATTCTGTTTCACTCTCCACATAATTCTGTCCTAATGTAACACATTTCTATGCTTTAAAGCTTTTTAGTGATTATTCAAGTTACATATTTACAATAAAAAATATGGCTATAAGTTTAAACTTAGAATGTTTAAAATTTTTTCTGTTTTGGGTTGTTGATTTCTTAAAAATTCTGAATTATGCCATTGTTTCAATTTTTAATATGTAACTGATAAAAATAATGTAAGTTTTGATTAATAGAGAAGAGACAGTATAAAATTTTATTGAAATGTGTATATTAATAAATAACACTGGGCTTTTGTTTATCCTTCAGTTGATTTATACATCTGTAGGTAAATACGATTTTTTGGTAGATGAGCCAAGGCTTAATATTGATCTTTTTTCCTTATTGTATTTTTAAAGAGGTAAATATTGAGAAATCTTATTAAGATAGAAAAGGTAGGAGTTTTATATAGCCATATGCAAAGTTTCATAGTCCCAAGACCAAAAGGACTCACTGAAAATTCTCTGAAGTCTGTTGTACTCACAGTTACAGTTTATTCCAGTGAAGGAATGCAGATTAAAATCAGAAGGGAAAAAATACATGGAACAGAGTCCAAAAACATGTCTCAAGTGAAACTTCCAGTTATCTTCTTCCCATGGAGTTGTGGACAGTACTAAATTTCCTGGTAGTGGTATGTGACAATACACATTGTATATTGCCAACCAGGGAAACTTCCTGGGCCTTGGAGTCTAGAGGTTTTATTAGGACTTGGTTTTATAGGTGTGTAGCTGACTCTTGTGTAGTTGACCTCAGTTTCCAGCTCCTTCAAGGGTCATGCTGATACTAAATGATCCAAAGACCCCTCTGTAAGTCACATTGTTAGCACAGACATCTGACATGGCCCAGAGTCCCCAGAGAAACAGGACAAGACATCCCCCTGGGCTTAGTGATTATTTCCCAGGAGCAAAACACAAAGACCAGTCCTCTCTCTCTGAGTACACCATATCACTCAATTACTTGAATTCATTCCTAGATTATGCCAAAAATTATATAGTAATTTTGGGGGGGTGGGAGGGTACTGGGGATTGAACCCAGTGGTGCTTAACCACTGAGCCACATCCCCAGCCCTTTTTCATGTTTTTATTAGAGACAGAGTCTCACTGAATTGTTTAGTGCCTTGCCAAGTTGCTAAGGCTGGCTTTGAACTTGCAATCCTCCTACCTCAGTCTCCTGAGCCCCTGGTATTACACTACCACACCCAGATATTATATAGTAACTTCTTAAAAACTATTTTAATGATCACTTGACAGTTTTGTTGGAAACAAAGAATTGGAAACCAACTTTGGTACAAAGTTAGATAATAATTAGATAAAAAGTTAGATAATCATTAGAGCTAAGTTAGATAATAACTTTTGGAAATATCCCTTTCATTCCTCCATAGTTTTCACAATCTGGAATAATGCGTACTATATATATAGTTAGATTCCATATGGGTAAAAAGTAAGCCTTTTTGTAAAGTAGAAGGACAGTTATGACAGAGGAGAAAGGGGAAAGAGGATAAGATTTACACTTTTACCTGAATTAATAGTTCTTGGGCAAGTCAGTTATTTGAAAGGGACATAAGTAAGTTGATGAGGTAGAAATTAATTCCCTTAAAACTACCATGTGTGTTTAATTCTGGTAGAATCTTCATGTAGCCCCAGAGATCTTTAACCCTAGTTTGAAGACTACAAATTATGACATGGCTAATCAGCACAAATTTGTCATTCACCTTAAAGAGTTGTTAACTTACACATTCAAAACCTGTTGTGTCGGGCTGGGGATGTGGCTCAAGCGGTAGCGCGCTGGCCTGGCGTGCGTGCGGCCCGGGTTCGATCCTCAGCACCACATACAAACAAAGATGTTGTGTCCGCCAAAAACTAAAAAATAAATATTAAAAAAAAAAAACCTGTTGTGTCCAGAAGATTGTGTTAAATGTTAGAGGCTGAGGTAGTATAGATTTTTAAAAAGAAGAGAGTGGGGCATAGTGGCACATGCCTGTAACCCCCGGAGCTCAGGAGGCTTAGGCAGCAGGATCACTAGCTTGAGGACAGCCTCAGCAATTTAGCTAGACCCTCAACAACTTCATAAGACCTGTCTCAAAAATAAAAAATAAATAAGACTAGGGATGTAGCTTAGTGATAAAGCACCCCAGGGTTCAATACTCATTGCCAAATAAATAAATAAATACAAATACAGAAGAAGATATGCATATATATGAGACACAATCCCTGCCTATAAGGACCTATAGTTTCATTGGGGAATTTACATAATCACAAGAAGATTAATAACCATCGGATGCAGTAAATAGTCATAACAGCTATTGGTGGAAAGGAGGGCATTATCATTTCTTGGTGTGAAAGGAAAAGTATGATGAGCAAGATTCAATTTTAGTTAGGCCTTCAATTCACCGGAATTTTACAGGAATCTGGGAAGGAGCTGAGGCCATATAAAACATGGTTAAAAGATTTCTGTTGGGATGGTCTTATCTAGTTTGTTTGTTTGTTTGTTTATTTGGTGCTGGAGATTGAACCCAAGGGCACTTTACTACTGAGCTACATCCCCAACCCTTTTTATTTTTGAGACAAGGTCTTGCTAAATTGCCCAGACTGATCTTGAGTTTGTGGGCCATGCCCAGTTCCAAATTCTTATATAGCTGCATTATCTTGGACAAGTTCTTAGATTTGTTTGAACTTTGGGTTCCTAATTTGTAAAATAGGGTTAATACCTACCTTGTTAGAATTATTTTGAGTGTTAAATTAGATGACATCTGTAATTCAAGTGTACCAAAGTTTTTTTGGCCTTTCAGGGCTACCTTTTCCATTGATAGCCAAGTCAGCATATCTGAACTGCTGTCCTCTGTGAATGTAGACAGTCCAGACTGTTTCTCAACTTTGAAGACCCCCTTGTTAAGTGCTTTACTTTTTCCTGGTTGTTGCTTATAGTCACCTGTTGCTTCAAGGTATTATTCCAAGTTCCTGCTAGGATTCTGAGTCTCTTTCCTCCATTAAAGTGATTATACATCCTGGATTCAGAAGAGGGCAAGATGGAAGAAATCTGTGTCCCCTCAATATCTCTTCCCAAGCTTCATCCTTTTAACTGTACCATAGAGATCACATTGCAATTAAAACTTTACTTCAGACTCATAAACAAGGGTCATTTGACACCAAACATTAACCTTAAATATATCTAAAATTCCATCAGCTCTGCCCAGAATGGGGGCTTTCTTACTAGTTTCCTCCACCCTAGCATCTATTCGAGCCCTCTGGGACCTGTTCCTTCTAAGATCAAAACTCCCTCTCGTCAGATCCTCTCTTCCCAGATTCCCAAGACTCCTAACATCTGTTTTCATCTACCCTCAAAAGAGCCGAAAGGCTTCACCTTCTCTTCTCATGGGAAGGAGCTGAGACCATATAAACATGGTTAAAAGATTTCTATTGGGATGGAAGAGGCTGTGATTCTGAGGTCCTATAACCAAATGCCCCATTAGAGTTTCCATAGCACTAGGGCAAATGATTGCTAAAAAGGTTAGCTTTTTGGTTCTTGCTACACATATGCAAAGGAGTTAGCCTAATACCCAACAATTAAAAGTACTCAATAACATTTTTTTGTTTTGTTTTGTTTTTTGTTTTGCTTTTGTTGTTGTTAATGTTGTTGTTGTTTTAGTACTGGGGATTGAACTCAGGGGCACCTGACCACTGAGCCACATTCCCCAGCCCTATTTTGTATTTTATTTAGAGACAGGGTCTCACTGAATTGCTTAGCACCTTGCAGTTGCTGAAGCTGGCTTTGAACTCACAATCCCTTCTGTCTCAGCCTCCCGAGCCACTAGGATTACAGGCGTGCATAGCTGCACCTGGCTCAGTAACCATTTTTTTTTTTAAGGAAAGAAGAAACACTATTGGATCTGTGTGTTTCATAACAGTTACTGTCAGCGGGAACATAGACTACATAAGGAGAAACTAGCAGCACAGGAGTTAAGAGCCCTTTGGACAGCCCCAGGTCATGAAAATTTCAGATTGCAGCCCTTTGGGGATGAGTATTCCACAATCTCTGATATATAGGAACCCATATACTAGCATTGTTGGTTTTATCAAAGCATAAGATGTATTTAGAAAAGTACAAATGTCTTAAGTGTAGAGCTTATTGATTTTTCATTGTTTATATATTTTAACTTATGTAAAAGATATGTGATTTACCTTTATTTTTCTCCAGATAATTTTCATGGTGGGACGAGGATACCTATCCCCAGATCTCAGTAAGGTACGGAGTAACTGTCCAAAAGCCATGAAGAGATTAATGGCAGAGTGCCTCAAAAAGAAAAGAGATGAAAGACCACTGTTTCCCCAAGTAAGAAAAAACTTTGTGCTAACTAAAAGAATAGCCTAACATTCAGAGGCAGATTTTCAAGCACTCCATGGAGCACACTGTTTGTTTCATAGGTTTAGATTCCATGTGATTATGTACAGCCTCCAGACAGGTAAAAACACGAAGATGGGTTTGTGAAAATTGAGCATAAGTTTGGGCTCCCAACACAAACTTTCAGAAGGTCTTTGCATTTATCCAGCATTTCTCAAACTTTTTGGTCACAGATTCTTTTATATATTTAGAAATTATGAAAGACCCCAAAGAATTTTTGCTTATGTAAGTAATAATTACTGTTTTCCAAACCAAAACCATTATTGAAAGAATAATGGTATTTACATTTTACATTCTTTTTCAAATGTCTTTAAAAAAAGAAAATAATTGGATTTTTTGCTTTTGCATTATGTTGTAGTATCTTACATTATATTGTTGCCTCTGAAAACTTGACTTGTAAAATGACAGTAAAAAGGCAAATAATATCTTAATATTGTTATGAAAATAGTTTTGACCCATGGACCTTTTAGAGGCCTACAACTCATACTTTGTGAACTGATGTTTATTCTTCTTGATGGTAAAGAGGTTCCAAGTTTCCCTTTCATACGAGGTCTTTTTAAGGGACATGCCCACCTGGCGCACAAAGAAAAGGCAATGAATGCAGTCTTCTTTTCATGATTCTTTATAACTCTTCATTGCTTTTTTTTAATCTTTTCATGTTGTGAGGCTAAAGTTAATAATCTTTAATAAACCACACAAAGAGCCAATGTGGTGTCGCTTACTTGGGAGGCTGAGGTAGAAGAGATCGCTTTAGCCTAGAGTCTGAGGCCAGCCTGGGCAACATGTCTAGACTCCACCTCACAAAAAATTAAGAAAGAAAAAAAGGGGCTGGGTTGTGGCTCAGCGGTAGAGTGCTTGCCTTGCACGCACGGGGCCCTGGGTTTGATCCTCAGTACCACATAAAAATAAATAAGTGAAATAAAGGTATTGTGTCCAACTATAACTAAAAAATAAATATTTTTTTAAAAAAAGAAAGGAAAAAAGAAATAAACATCACAAAGAACTGAAACTAAGGTAACAAGCTTAAAGCATTTAACTATAACAGATATTATAATATAAATGCAGCATTTTCTTATGCTTGGGAACTTCATGATAACGCTGTCTAAATATACCCCATGACAAATCAGTTGTTTAAAGTGGGAAGTACTTGTCAAGAGCTATGTAATGTTTTGAACAACTAATAAAAGTGGGAAGTACAGACTTCCATAGTTAATCTGTTATCATAATTGCTGGGACATTTCTTTGTGGTTCTTATGCCTTTGAATGTCAGTCCTAACTAGAGTACTTAGATAAGTCACCATTACAGAAATGAGATTCACTCATCCTTCATTTTTTATCCCAAAATTTTTCTTTTCTAAAGAATTAAAGAAGGGGCTGGGGTTGTGGCTCAGCGGTAGAGCGCTCGCTTAGCATGTGCGAGGCCCTGGGTTCGATCCTCAGCACCACATAAAAATAAAGGTATTGTATCCAACTACAACTAAAAAATAAATGTTTAAAAGAGAAAAAAAATTAAAGAAGGTAGAATTGATGGTTATAGCAAGTGTCAAGGGCTGCCCCAGAAAAGAAAGGGGAGGCTAAATGGTTAAATGGATAGATAAATGTTTTTATGTTCTATGACCCTAAGTTGCTGTTACTTTAAGAAAGAGTTTTGGGATATTTTGCTTTGCTTTGCTTTGCTTTGCTTTGCTTTGCTTTGCTTTGCTTTGCCTTGGTTTTTAACTCAGAAAACATCTGGATGAAAGACCAGTGTTGTTGAACATCAGCAGCTGGGCCAGTACCATGATCTCTTTTCACATCCCAGGTGCTAACATTTCTTACTTAAAGGGACAGAATTGTTCATACTTCTAAATATATCATTTCATTCATTTAGTGGTATCAAAAATTGAAATGTGCATATGAATATGAATTTTCTAGATTAGTGGAGGCTACTCCTTTAAGTATTATATTTAAATTTTCATTACAGTTTGTTTTTGTTTAGTGTGTTGTTTTTCTGTGTGTGTGTGTGCGTGTGTGTGTGTTTTACTGGGAATTAACTCAGGGCATTCTGTTAATCTGTTATCATAATTGCTGACAGATAACTGATCAATATCCTCAACGCTGTTATTTCTTTTGTTTGTTTTTTGAGTCAGGGTTTCCCCAGGTTGCAGAGGCTGGCCATGAACTTGGTGATACTCCTGCCTCAGCTTCCCAAGAAGCTGGGATTACAGGCATGTGCTGCCACACACAGCTTGTTAGAGGTTCTTTTCTTTTCTTTTCTTTTTGAGGTGATGGGGGATTGAACCCACGGCCTTGCGCATGCAAGGCAAGCACTCTACCAACTGAGCTATATCCCCAGCCCCAGAGGTTATCTTTCTACACCATACAATTTTTCGCCACATAAATCCTAAATGGCTAAAGATCTATATGTAAAACAACTATAAAATATGAAATCATTTCTACAGTGTTGAAGAAGGAAAGGCTTTCCTAAACAAGAGGCAAAGTTCGGAAATTATAAAGTTTAATATAGTATATATGCCTGCATTAAATTTTTTAAATTTCTACATTAGTAAAAAATAATATTAAAATTTAAAGAGAAAGATATATTTTTTGATAGATTTAACCCAGGAGCTACATGCCCAGCCCTTTTTTGGTTTTGTTTTTGTTTTTCACTTTGAGATATGGCCTCACTAAGTTGCTGATGCTAGCCTTGAGGCAATCCTCCAAGCCACTGGGATTACAGGTATATGCCACTGCACCTGGCTAATTTTTTATCATATATAACAAAGGTGAACATTTTACAAAATCAGTAAGTAAGACAGTCAAAAGATCTGGCCATGGTGGGACACACATGTAATCCCAGCAACTCAAGAGGCTGAGCCAGGAGGATCACAAGTAGTAGAGTGCCCCTGAGTTTCATCCCTAGTAACACACACACACACACACACACACACAAAGACAAGTCAGTAGAAAGAGGGCAAAGAATATGAACAGGTGATGCGTAAAAGAAATACAAATGGTGAATGAACTTAGAAAAAGACAAAAATTTCTATGGCAGTTAGTAAAATGCCAAAATGGGATACCCTTTGATTTTGCCTGTCAAAATTGTTGGTATCCAACACTGGGAACAATGTTGGGAGGTAGGAATTATTCTTTAAAGAATTTTTTTTTTTTGGGGGGGGGTACTGTGTAGTGAGAAAGTAAATTGTTCAGCTTGTGGGAAGTATTTGGTGTAGAATCCATAAATTTAAAATACTCTTAAAACCCTGTGCTATCAAACCTACTTCCATAAGTACTTGGGTATATAAAAAAAAGTTTACTATAATGGATTAAATTTGAAGACATAAAAATGAAGGTAACTTTATAGATGGCATGGATATTAATGAGGGTAAAAAGAAAACAATGAGGAAAAAAGTGTAGTATAAAAGGTGGTGAAGATGGGCTCTGTTTTTATATGTATATATTTATGTATAGGAAAGATCCAGAAGAAAGTATGATTATCCCTGGAGAATGGGATTTAAAGAACCTTATTCTTTTTACTTTTTATGTTTGTTTTCATTAATTCATTCACTAAGATACTAGTGATTGAGCCTAGAGGCACATTTACCACTGAGCTATAACCCTAGCTCCTTTTTTATTTTTTTTATTTTGTCACTGGGTCTCACAGTTGCTGAGTCTGGCCTTGAACTTTAAATCCTCCTGAGTAGCTGGAATTACAGGCGTGCACTAATGTACCCAGCTTAAATTTTATTTACTTGTTTTAGAATTCAAAAATTTTTGTAACATTGCTTATTTCTTTTCCTCCTTTTACTAGTCACTATAAAGATTATAGTTTGACTTAAAAAATAATATTGATAGTTCAGAACAGTAATAATAGTATTAATGATAATTTCTGCTAAAATTTCATTGAGTACTTACTTTATGCCTGGCATTGTGCCAAGCCCTTTGTACACGTCTCATGATTATGAACATGCATTATCATGCTATATACTTTTATATCATGTTTCTTTTGTACCTTAAAATATGTGAATTTCTCTGCTTTTGTATATTGTTATTTATTTGTAGACTTTCCCTGTCTTCACCATTCATTTGTCACTTCTCATTTATGAGACATACCACTAGCAGTCTAGGTCAGTGGGGTCTTATTTATATGTGTGTGAACCATTTCCCATTGCTGAGTTTCTTTAAAGGATAAGTTGCTCTGTTCTGTTTAGAGCTAGCCATGTAGTACTTACTTATACTTACTTATACTCTATCTTCTTTCCAAAAGGAACTTGTGGTCTGTGCCAAACAAATATAATTGGTTTTAAATTTTTTTATTATTTACTGTTCCAAGTTTGGCAAATGATCTAAAACATAAAGAAAAGCTCTTAATGGAGTTACTTTGTCCATTCAGTTTACAGAAATAAAAGTTGTAGTAACTTCGGGTGGTTTGTTTTGTTTTTTGTTAATTGCTTTTAGGGAAAAATACCAGCTTCTGTTTTTCTAGGCATTTATAATACTAAAAACAATGTAAGATTTCAGATGCTTTCTTGTATGATGAGTCTCTTAAAGATTTATGCCACCCAGGTTTTCATTCTGTTTTCTTTTTATTTGTTTGTTTTCTTTTTCCATAGATTCTCGCCTCTATTGAGCTGCTGGCCCGCTCATTGCCAAAAATTCACCGCAGTGCATCAGAACCCTCCTTGAATCGGGCTGGTTTCCAAACGGAGGATTTTAGTCTCTATGCTTGTGCTTCTCCAAAAACACCCATCCAGGCAGGGGGATATGGTGCGTTTCCTGTCCACTGAAACAGATTAAATGAGTGAGAAATTAAAGGAGGGTAGCAACAAAAAGAAATAAATGGACATGTGTTTGCTTTTATGTTATATTGAACAGGATATTCTTTTCTTTTCTTTTTTAAGATGAGCCAAAGAACACTTGAGTGTTTAAACACTAGGTAAAATTTTTTCCCAATCTAAAATCCATACCCTAATATTGGATTTAACCATGTGTTTGTGTGTAAAAGCACACAAACATTACTAAAAACTGGCAGTGCCTCTTCCAGAGGCTTGATTTCCTGTTGTGAATTTGTTTTATTCCGTTGGTCATTCTAATTATTAAACTTCAGTTTTCTCATGCAGCTTTTGTTATTAACTGTCAATCATCATTAGGGATGCCAGAGGAGATACATATTCACAGAGGGGAAGTTGACAATAGGTTAGCCTGTGTCAAATAGGGCAAACCAAAGCAGATCTAATTTAGGAAGTCACTAGAATTGAATAATCCTGTTCTTATTCTACTTAATATTTTTTCTATAACTATTTCTTTTTACTACTTTGTAGAAAATTTGGATGTTTATCTCCTTAAAGCAAATGACTAAATTTTTTAAAATAAATTGTGGGTGTAAATGACCAACGATATTACTGAGTGGCATGTTTGACATGAGTAAAATGGTTTAATTTTGGAATTTTAGTGGGAACGGGTTATAAATTGGAATTCCTTTTAGATTAGTTTTCTGTATATATTAAGGATATCTTACATGAATAGAAGTCAAATTTCCTTACTATAAAAATGCATTGCCCCCTTATTCTTATTCTCATCTCCTTTTCCCAAAAATAACTTCACAGAATTTTCTAAGAACTTTAGGTAATTCTGGTTGCCACATAATCACGTAATGATTTCTTCTTTAAGTTGCTACTTTAGAATATACTTATCTCTTGTGATATATATTATAGCAATCACTTTATCATTGTGTCTCATAAATTTCTGTCCCTTTTATATCCTTTGTCCAGCAAGATTCTGCTCTTGATGAATGCTTGCTCTTCTCTTTTTTGCATTCCACAATATGAAATTCTTCTAATACTTAAATATTCTTGTGTAGAAAATGACTACAATGTGGCATTCATACAGTACTCTTCTATGATTCAAAGGGAATCAAAAAGTAGGGAGGCAGTGTTGTGTTCTTATCAAAGATACTGCCAACTCTACTTATAGTCCTCTAACAAAAGCTGGACTCTTAACTACATCTTTACTTACTCATTTTAGATTTGTGCTAATTTTTAAATACAGCCAGCAACTGAAAGTTATTTCAGCAGACAGACATCTGCATATCCTTCTTCAAAGTCAATAAAGAAAAAAACTAGGAAAATTGTAACTTAATTATAATTTAGTTTTTAAATACCAGAGACAAACTTCTGAAATACTACTTGCATAGTTAGATTTCATTCAGGAAAACAACTCATTAATAACTATGGCGGCTGGGGTTGTGGCTCAGTGGTAGAGTGCTTGCCTCACATGTGTAAGGCACTGGGTTTGATTCTCAGCACCACATATAAATAAATGAATAAAATAAATGTCCATCAACAACGAAAAATAACTGTGACATACCTTTTGGCCCTCATTTAACTTAAGATAGGCATTGTGCCAAGCCTGTAATCCCAGAGGCTCAGGAGACTCAGGCAGGAGAATCATAAGTTCAAAGCCAATCTCGGCAATTTAGCAAAGCCCTAAGCAACTTAGTGAGACCCTTTCTCAAAATGAAAAATAAGGGCTAGGGATGTGGCTTAGTGATTAAGCACCCCCTGGGTTCAATCCCTGGTACTAAAAAGAAAAAAGAATAAAAGAAAGGCATTGACATTATGACTTTATAGATTGATTAGTGCCTTTCAAGATAGTAAAAAAGGACATTTTTTCATATTTAAGAAAATTAAGGGATAAAAGAATGTAACATGTTGCAAAACATCAAAGTTAATGATTTCTAAAACCTCCAGTGTCTCTAAAGATAGGAGGGGTAGTAGTTAGTAAAGTTGTATGTATTCACAAAAAGAATAGCAGGCACCTGGCTAACAAAATTTTCACAAAATTGACTTAGTCTTGGAGTGCTCAAAAAAGTTTTGGGAATTTTGAAATAAAGATCGGAGGGTTTTGTTTTTTGTTTTACAGTGCTGGAGATCGACCCAGGCCCTTATGCATTTAAAGGATCTTTTTATTGATAGAACTCTTTGTATCATCTTCCAATATACCTGCCTTACTTATTTTTTCAGTAAAATTGATTTCTTTCTTTCTCCCCAACACTATCCAGCCCAGAAAACACTCCCACCATCCCAATCCCCGCCATCTGCATTTGACTTCTTTCATTTGTCTTTTTTTTTTTTTTTTTTTTTTTGCCAGTGAGCATTGCTAAGCCCTGTTGAGCTGCTTAGGAACTTATGCCCATAGACAGTGGAGCATCCCTCCAGAGGTTGCATAGTAATTTAATATCCCTTCCAAGTTTGGCCCTCTAGATTAGTAGAAGAACCTGAAAAACATGGAAATATGGCAAGTGAGATGTTTAGATCAGAGAATAGGAATCTTCAGAATTAAATCAGCTTCTCTTTCTGTTTGTTGTTATTTGTTTGTTTTATGCTGAGTTTTAGATACAGTCTCCAAAAAAGGAAAAACATAGGGGCCGAGGTTGTGGCTCAGCAGTAGAGCACTCACCTAACACACTCGAGGCCCTGGGTTCAATCCTCAGCACCTCCATAAAAGTAAATAAATAAAATAAACATGTTGTGTCCAACTAATACTAAATAATAAATATTTTTTTAAAAAAAGGAAAAACAGAATTTTTTCTAAGCATATGTAGAGCTACTCTTTCATTAGGTAATTGAAACAGGATGTTTGTTTTCTTGTGATTGATTACTTCTTTGCTAAGGCCTTGCCCTCAGATATTTTTCAGTAAAATTGATTTCCTTCTTCAGAAGGCAACCTTGTTATAATATTTGCTTTACCTTTTAAAAGTTTTAAGAGTCAGTGATAAGAAATAAGATTTGTTTTGAGGTAAGTAGTTTAAAGACCATAGAATTTGGCCAGGCACGGTGGCTCACACCCATAATCCTGGCAGTTTGGGAGGCTGAGGCAGGAGGAACAAGAGTTTGAAGCCAGCCTCAGCAACTTAGTGAGGCTCTAAGCAACTTAGTGAGACCCTGTCTCTAAATAAAATACAAAATAGGGCTGGGGATGTGGCTCAGTGGTTAAGTGCCCCTGAATTCTATCTCTAGTAGCCCCAACACCACCAAAAAAAAAAGACCACAGAATTTAATTAAATGCTTCATTCAGGTTAGTTTATTTTCAGGTATTATAATATTAGTCATTTAAATTATAAACCAGTTAAAATCATCCTAAAATGTATTATTTAACATACTAGCTTAAATGTCCTTTCTCTCAAATGGGTCATTCTGAAGAATATAGTCTGCCTTTTTAAAATACTATGAAATGAATACTACCAGTTATAGTCCTTTTTTGATTGAGAATTACTGAAGTATTAAGCATTTCTATAGCACTTTTCATTATACCATGTATTCCACCTCACTTGTGCTGTTTCTCTATGAATTCAGGCAGCCCAGGGTATCTATGCCAGAATGTTTCTTATCCTTTTGAAACTGCCTGAAAGATCATCACAAAAAGTTTACTCTGGTTTCAGTTGTCTCCTACATCTAAAGCAGTGATTGATTTGTATAAGGAACAACCTTTTAGATTTTTCATAGCATATTTTATCTTCAAGGAACTTTGTTAAATTGTGTGTATAATGACCATTGCAATACATTCAATTCTAGAATAGAGAATAATTGTTTATATTTTTAAATTAGTTAACAAAGTCCTTACCTTTCAAATAAATCATGTTATTTGAGGTATCTAAAAGCACAAGGTCTTGTTTTCTTAAAAGTCTTTCAAGTAATTCTCTGCCCTGTTCCCATTTTCATCAAATAGAAAATTAAGCTTAGGTTATCCTCAACCAGAAAGAAGGAGAAAGAAAATGTTGTTTGTCTTTAATTTTTTTGATAAGTTCAGTTGATATACCAAGATTTTCAAAAAGTAGCAGATGTTTCAATTCAAATTACTTCACACAAGCAAAGTTGCCCCTGAATTCAAGTAATTGAGTAGGAGATGGAATCTAGAGATTCCCAGATAGGCAAAAAGGAATTAGAGTAGATTTATTTTTCAAAAGCAGATTCATCACCTGTTATTTCCATCTTTCCTTTAAAATTATTTGTGATTGCATGGATATTCATAGAGTTATTTTATTGCTTCCTAAACTGTAAGTTCTTTTTGTCTCCTCTACCCGCTCACCCAGAATCTGATTATGAAAAAACTTCATTTGATTAGAAGTAGTAGACTTGGTAGGATATCTTTAGTGTTTGTTTTACTCGCATGAGATTTGGAGTTTGTTGATAAGATGTTATTCTTTGGGGGTTGTTTTGTTCATTATTTTTAAGGCTAATATTTTAAGTTTGTGGAATAGGACAGTGCTCAACAAAATATGACCTAAATCTTATTTTCACATTGAATCGTGATGGATACAGTTAGTACTCATAGGAATATTGCAAGTCATTTTAAAGAAATTGATTAAAATACTGAAAATAATCTTAAAACTATAATGTACCCAAAAGTGAGCAATGATGGTGAGTATGTTTGTGTATTTCAAGTTTCTGTTAATATAATAGCTTCCTGTGATTGTGCTTGAAATCCTTCACTCTCCAAGGTCTTAGTAATTCGGCTCTTCATTTTAATCAGTGCCAAATTCCTTAATCCTTTTAACTTTAAGGTAATAATTCTTTTACCCTTCCCCGATCTTCATTTTTGCAACACCATGGTTAATTGTTTAATAAAAGGAATCCCTGAATAGAAGTAAGGACTATCTGCTGTTCAATAACTAGTTGAAATCAGTGTGGGAATACAAATTTTAATTTTTAATAAAATTGTTCAGGGGCTTGTTAATTGTTGAGAACCTGGGCTTTAGAGGCAGCACCTAGGTTAGCATTCCACAAGCATTCCACCATATTTATCTATCATATATACATATTTGGGTTCTTTCATACACTTCATCCATTTGGGGTTTTAAACTAGTGATGATGTTGCTAGTTTTGTAGTATATAACTAGTCACCATTCAATGAGATTTAAATGAAATTTTACTGTCTTGAGGTTATTTTAGATAACTATTTTAAAATTAGCTTTTGTTCCACAGAGTGATCTTGGTGGATAAGTTGCTTGACCACTCTAAACCTCAACTTGCTCATCTATAAAATGAAGATAATAATAGGGTCTACTTCATAGGATTATTATGAGTGTCAGATGTAAATGTGTATAAAATGTTAAGTTGAGGCATCTGGCATGTCTGGCACTCAAAACAGTTGCTAATATCATCAGCATACAAATCCCAGGGTTCAACCAGTCACCAGGGTACTAGGTAATATGCTCTGCATTAGGACATGCTGACATTCTCTGGCAACCAAGTAGAATCTAACAGCCACGAAAAAATGGATAGGTTCTTCCTAGATTAATAGTGTATTCATATAAGTGATTGCTTAGATCCTCCTCAGACAGTGCTATGCAAAAAATGATGTTATAGCAGACTAAATTCTAATAATTGTCAATTATTAACCAACTCCCAGAAATTAACTTTAGTATTATATAGTAACAAGAACTGGCCTTGAGTTTACAAGTACCAGCTGTAGACAGAATGTTAGATGAAAAATAATGCCATGAAACTATCACAGTGGCACACACCTGTAATCCCAGCTACTTGGGAGGCTGAAGCAGGAGGATCACAAGCTCAAGGCCAGTCTTGGCAACTCAGACCCAAAATAAAATAAAAAGGACTAGGGAGGGCTGTGATTGTGCCTCAGTGGTAAAGCCCATGCCTAATATATGTGAGGCTCTAGGTTCGTCCTCAGCATCACATAAAAATAAATAAATAAATTTGTTGTGCCCATCTACAACTAAAAGAAAAGTTTTTTTAAAGAATCTGAAATTTATGGGCTGGGGATGTGGCTCAAGCGGTAGTGCGCTCGCCTGGCATGCGTGCAGCCCGGGTTCGATCCTCAGCACCACATACAAACAAAGATGTTGTGTCCGCCAAAAAATAAATATTAAAAAAAAATATATATATATCTCTCTCTCTCTCAAAAATAAAAAATAAAGAATCTGAAATTTCTTTTAAAAAAAGACTAGTGATGTTAGTTTAGTGGTAAAGAGCCCTGATTCAATACCCAGTACAAAAAATATTAATAATTCCAGGAAGCTTCCAAATTTGTCAAGCTTGAAGAAATATAGTACCTCAAAGGGACTTTATGATTTAAAGAACTCTTTATGCAGAGAATTAAGTTCAGTGAAAAGTGCCTAGGTTTAATTTTTTATAGTTGGAAAAAGTAAAATTAACTAGAAAGTGGGAGGTCTGGACTTCCTCTCCTGTCAAATGTGTGATGTGGACAGATCATTAGACCTTTCAGTTGGTTTGTACAAAATGAAGATAAGGGCTGGATTGTGGCTCGGTGGTAGCACACTTGCCTAGCATGCGTGAGGCACTGGTTTTGATTCTCAGCACCACATACAAATAAATAAAATAAAGGTCCATCAACAAATTTTTTAAAAAATTAAATTTTTGTAGTTGTAGATGGACAGCATGCCTTTATTTTATTTGCTTATTTTTGTATGCGATGCTGAGGATTGAACCCAGTGCCTCACATGTGCTAGGCTCTGCCACTGAGCCACAGCTCAGCCCAACAACTAAAAATTATTTTTATAAAAACAAGGATAATTTCTTTCTTCTTCCTTATTATAGTGACTTTCATTATATATGTAATATGATAGATGAAAATGAGTTGATAATTTAGAGAAGTATTATGCAAAGTGACATTGCAATTGTGCAACCAATTTCTTTTGAAATTTTGTTTTGAAACTATTTTTAGCTTGATCTAAACCATAACATATCAAACCCAGCTGTGAAACTATCTGCAGACTTGAAATTTTATTGATATAGCTGAACCATACTTATCTATCATATATACATATTTGGATTCTTTCATATATTTCAGCCATTTGGGGTTTTAAACTAGTGATGATGATACTAGGTTTGTAGTATATAACTGGTCACCTTTCAATGAGATTTAAATGAAGTTTTACTACCTTGAGGTTATTTTTAGATAACTATTTTAAAATTAGCTCTTGTCCTCCCTTACAGGAGAATTTGCAGCCTTCAAGTAGTCACACCATCATGGCAGCATCTACTCTTTATTTAAGTCTTGTGTTCGTACAGTTTGTTAACATCAAAACACAATTCTGTTCCTCAAACCTTTTTTTTTAAGATATAAAATTTTCAATGCATAAGCTGGTATGGAACAGAATGGAGTCTCCTTTCCAACAAAAGAGGGAAGAATGTTTTAGGAACCGAATTCTCTGCTGCCAGTGTTTCTTCTTCACCACAAATACCACGTGCACACGTCTGCCCACTCCCAGGAAGAAAGAGGAGAGACCCTGAATTCTGACCTTTTGATGGTCAGGCATGATGGAAAGAAACTGCTGCTACAGCTTGGGAGATTTGCTATGGAAGGTCTGCCAGTCAACTTTGCCCTTCTAACCACCAGATCAGTTTGTGGCTGATCATCTGATGGGGCAGTTTCAATCACCAAGCATCGTTCTCTTTCCTGTTCTGGGATTTTGTTGTGGAGCTCTTTCCCCTGGCTACCATCAGTTAATTTCTGAGGAATGGAACCAAAATGCAGCATCCCCTTCCTGTGTGGTATATGTTCAGTCCTTGACAAATTCTATCACAGTGAAGCTCTATTTATTTGATTGGAGGTTGAGCGGTAAGGAGGAGTCTGGGAGCAGAGGAAAAGGGAATGCTGCATCTTCTTCCGGACCTCCCAGGTCTCTAGCCTCTGGTTGCCTTGCTCCCTGGGGCTCTGCCTAACCATGCAGGCTGGACAGTGCTGGCACATACCGCCTTCTTTTCTCATTGGGTCCAGCAATGAAGATGAGAGTTGGGGACTTGTTTCCTCCACAATGTAGCAAATTCTCAGGAAAATACAGTCTATATCTTCCTCTAAGCTCTTCCAGTCACTAAGTACTTATGTGGCTACTTTGTCCAGGGCCAAAATGCCATGGACAGTATCTGATTAAAAGCCTGCAAAACTGCTTAATAACAGTTTTGAATGTGAGAAATTTATGTAATTAAATGTAAGGTACAGGTTTTAATTTCTGAGTTTCTTCTATTATATTTTTATTAAAAAGAAAATAATTTTCAGCTGTAATTGAATTGGAGTGAAATTATAGTTCCCACCAGAATTATATAGCCTGAAAACTGTATTTTTGTTACATAAACAACTTTTAAAGAAAGATCATTATCCTTTTCTCTACCTAAATATGGGGAGTCTTAGCATAATGACAAATATTTATAATTTTTAAATTAATGGTACTTGCTGGATCCACACTAACATCTTTGCTAATAATCTCATTGTTTCTTCCAATTGATTCCAACACTACATCCTACATCCACTTTCTAGTCTTTTACCTAGAATATGCAACCTGAAATAAAAATGGTGGTATCTCTATTCATTCTCCTCCTTCCTTTTTTCCCAAGCCTGGTCTTCAAAAGGTTGGATAATTTTGCAGCTGAGTTCCCCAAGCAGAGAATAGGAAAATCTTAGGGATGTCAAGACTGAGGTAGGGTGTGTGAAGCCTACCATCAGTTGTTTTTATAGAAAGAGCTGCTGAGGTATTGAGAACCTAAATCTGTCTTGTCTTTTCACAAATGGAAAATATAACCTAGTCATAGCTTCCCTTGACCTTTATTAAAGGGCAGATTATAAATCACCAAAGTAGCAAAGAAAGTGACCAGATGTATTAATAGAAATAATCTCCTTAGAATCACTTATCAGGATTGAGGAATCCAAATTAAATGAGATGTACTTAGCCCAGATGAGTCATAGCCAAGGACCTGAAGGAAATTCAACAGGACTTACATCAGGGAACCAGAAGTTAGTTAAATTTTTCAGATTATAATTCCTCTCCCACTATACTACATTTCATTAGATGAATTTTACTAAAATATCTTAATCAGAAGAAGGCCTATTGAAAATGTCATGGATTTAACAAAGGTTGTTCCAGTAAAATGAAATATATCCTAAGTTATTAACAGTTTTAACGATGTGTTTTTACTGGTTGTTTTTATTTTTATTTTATTTTTTTTATTTTTATTGGTTTTGGGGTTTTTTTGTTTGTTTGTTTTGTTTTGTTTTGCAGTGCTGGGGATGGAACCCAAGCAAATGCTCTACCACTGAGCCACATCCCCAGTCAGTGAAATGTTTTTAAGTCTTACATGAGCAGAGAAAATTTAGAAATCAAAAGGTGTCTTCTGTGCATATGATGCTGCCTCTTTCTGAAAAGCATTGTTTATTTGTCCTTTTTAAATATATCTCTATAGATGGTTGTAAATATGGCTGTATTCCCTTTACAAAGATTGGCTCAGAGCTTAGATCCTCTCTGGAGAGAGCAGGGCTTGAATCATAGATATGTATGTGGGTCCTGCTGAGGAGCAGAGCCTGCTCTGTGTGCTGGGCCTGCAAGCCGGGCCACCTCAGCATCTGGGACAACTCCAGCATACTTAGGGAGGAAGCTTAGCATTCCAGTTTTCTGAATGAAATACAGGGTAATACTTTTTATCCTCCTTTCATTTTAAAGTAGATTGCTGTTTCATCTGAAAAGCTGATAAATGAAGCTGTGCCCAGAAGTCAGGCTCAGGGTTTTGAGAGATTTTTTTATAGAGAACTTTAGAAATAAATAAAATGTTTAAACCTTCCTTTTCTTTATTCCCATCAAATCATAGTTTTTCACTTTAGTTTACAAATGGCGAAAAAAGGAGTTTCTTTTGGGGTTTTTTGTTTAATTTTTTATGCTTACACTGCAGAAAGACTTGTTGAGCGCCTAAGAAAACAGAAGGAAGAAACCCTTGTTTGTGCAAAGCACTTTATGAGTAATTTGTGGAGACAGTGTGTGGCTGCTTCACCCATCATCTTATAAGGCTATAGCTGTCAGTCTTGTCCATAAAGTGGTTGCAGTGCCTTCTGCGGGTGTTTCATTTTTGGTTGAAAGAATGAAGCCTTCTAAAAAATTTGAAAGCAACTATAAAAGATTGTTTTTAAATAATATAATATTTCTTATGTTTTTTTTTTCTTTATTATTAAACTAGGGTCTAGGACCCTGAAAATTGCCACTGAAATACTATTGACCCTCCCCCCAAAAAAATATGTTTTATAGAAGGGGTTTGTGAATAAAAAAATCCAATGTGATCATTTGTACTTACATGCACTTTAAAAGACTTTGTCAAGCTATCAAATTCTGGTTCCTGAACATCCCATCCCTGATTGTATTTGAGGTTTAGTAGGTCATACTGAGGCATCCTAGAAGCTGAAATTTCATATAAGTTATGTTTATGTTGGTATTAGAGAGGAAGAACATTAAAAAGAAATAATTCCAGCCTTCAGCACTGTCAGCCCAAGACTTTGTAAACACCCTCATTCTTGTGTGGTGTGTCACAGCTCTTGTATCACAGCGCGCTATCTTGTATCCATCAGACACCGCTGGAGCTGCTGCACACCCCTCCTCAGACCCACCTGTCCCCACCCGCATACCCACCTCGCCAGGCTTTTGCAAATCTCTTCTAGCTGTAGTTTGAAACACATTGCAGGGTTCAGGTGACCTCTTCAAAAAAACTACCTCCTCAGGATGAGGAAATGAATAGTTATTTATCTTAAAATATGAAAAGTCAGGAGCTTTAGAACATGAAGATGATTTAAGATTTTAACTTTTATGTGTACTTCTATTTGAGCACTCTCATTTTGTCCTAAAGGGCATTATACATTTAAGCAGTGATACTGTAAAAAAAAAAAAAAAATTGTAGTTTGAGTATCTGAATGTTGTTGGAAGTGGTGCCAGAATCTGTTTAGGGGTACGTTTCAGAATCTTAACCTGAAGTCAGTTGCATGGAGTTAAATAGTTAGGGTATCGCTTCACTACCAGTGATATGATGTTAGTTTTCAGTAGGCTCAGCAAGGTAGCACATCTTCATAATGAGTTAGCCACAGCTTTGTCATTTGCACAGATACTCATGAGAGACTGCCCAGCCAAGAGGGTAGAGTGACTGCCCTTTATGCAAGATTCTCCTTTTTGTCCCAGTTGGAGTTTTTAATGCTAGAATATCAGATGTCAACTGTTAGGCCATAAACCACAGCCAGGACGGAAGGTTTACTGTGAGTAGGAATAGCAAGTAGCTTACAGGTCATACAGGAAATGGTGTAGGTGAGGCTCTAGAAAAATACCTTGACAATTTGCCAAATGATCTTACTGTGCCTTCATGATGCAATAAAAAAAAAAAGCTAAAATTTTAGCAGAAATCAGTGATTTATGAAGAGAGCAGCCACTCTGGTTTAACTCAGCTGTGTTAATATTTTTTAGAGTGCAATTTAGACTGCAAAGATAAATGCACTAAAGAGTTTATAGCCAAAATCACATTTAAAAAATGAGAAAACACAAGTAAATTTTCAGTGAACAAAATTATTTTTTTAAAGCACATAATCCCTAGTATAGTCAGATATATTTATCACATAGAGCAACTAGGTTGAAAATACAATTCAGTGACATTTCTAGAGAAACTTTTTTCTACTCCCATCAGTTCTTCAAAGCATGGAACTTTTATACAATAGAAATGTTTGACAGACATTTTAAGAAACTGCTGTAGTTTAGTGTTGAAGTACTGTAATGCTGGGCAGCAATCATGTATTAACCTAATGAGAAAGGAGAAATTAAAATAGAGTAAAGAATTTGATTTAATTAGTTTCCAGAGTACTGCTGCCAACTTAGACACTGAATTTTCAGAGTTTGAAATGTAACTCACCTCCCAGACTTGTCTGCAAAATGAAGCTGAACTGTGCTACTAATCCTGCTGTAGTGCATGGTGGGGAGCCAAGGAGGGCCATCTCTGGAGACCTCCTTTGTGAGGGGCCATTGGAATTGTGAATGACCTAGCAGGTATGTGTAAAACTGGACGTACTTCATGGTGTGGTTCTTGTATCTTGTTTCATTCCTCACCACCCCCAAGAAAGCCAATGTATTGTCCCCAGTACATCCTTTAGCTGTTTGGCTGAAATACTGAAATGAATTACTAATGCCCAAGGAGGGCAGTAGCACCTCTGCCTGCAGAGGCAATGATTTGTAACTGACCAGAGGAGAGTAAGGTGACCAGTGCATTTGTGGTACATGTTTCTAGCTCTGGTAAAGTTAAATACTGGTAAGATGTTTGTTATATCAGTACACTTGACCATAAGCTTTTTTTTAAGTAACTTAATTTCACTTTTGTTTAGACATTTAAATTAAAATTCAGTCCTAATTGTTGTTCATTGTGAGAAGGATATTTAACAGTTCCTATTGGGTATTTTTGAAGTAGAAAAGGACAGCATCTGAAGTCCTAAAATCTTAAGGTAACAGGTAAAAAAAAAAAAAATACATGAGGACACTTAGTCACCACCTCAACAAAGTAATCAAAGTAGATCCTTTATTTCAGCACCCACAATTTCAACTAATTTAGTTTCATTAATTACTAAATCACTTTCAAAAAACATTTATTTAGCCGTTTTGACTAATTGTAATGATATAACCAGTTGTGCATGAGGACGCAGCCAGTGTATCATTTTTTGTGGTGCATTTTTTGGTAAGGAATTCTATAGATTGAAGTACTCTTTGAAAACAGAACTAAAATATATTTATTCATGTTAGTATCAAAAAATTTTTTGTGCAAACCATTTCCTTCTCCTGGCAGGCTGAGTACATGATCCAGCACCCACAACCACTGGTTCCCATTGATACTGTAGATGCAGGGGAGTCGGGCAAGAAACGCATGAAGAGGTGCATAAGGAAAGGGTCTTGACAGGCTGGAATGGGGTTATGAGTTGAGGGGCTTTGTCATGTTTTGCTTTGAAAATCGCTCTCTTGCATTTGTGTTAAGCTTTTGATCCCGTGTGTCTTGGTGGGATGTGAGTTACATAAGAAACTGCAGAGTGTAGCCTAAGCAACAGGGTTACCAGACTAGGCACAGATGGAGAGAAAAGGGACCAAAATGGGGTGGGGTGGCAGTTCAGTCTGGGGAATAGGGAAAAATAATGTGAGGGTAAGAAATAAACTATAATTGCCAGAAATAAAATGTAAGAGTGCAATAAATGTGCTTTTTATTCTAAGCTGTGAACGGTTTTTTAAAAAAATCATTCCTAATACATTCACATATGTTCCATAGCTGATTAAAACCAGCTATGTAAACATATAATGCCTTTTTATTCATGTTAATTATCAACATAAGTGGCTAACCTTTATGTCTTATTTATCTTCATCTTATATTAGTTTACATGCCAGGGTGTGTGTGTGTGTGTTTCTGTGTGTGTCCTGTGCACGCATGTGTGCACTGTACCCTTTTCCTTTCTTCATTTGAAAATGAATTCATTGGGTCCTGTTTCCTTTGGCCGTACCATATGGTATAGCCTTGTTTGGCCTTCTTGATGTTGCCTGATTTGAAAGACTTATCACAGTGATATTTGTGGTAACCCCATTTGTTGGGTATACATCTGATCCTTTGCTCATTCAGCAGTTGCTGCTTCTCTTAAGATGGGATCATACAGCTGATCAGGGGATTGATTTGTCCATTCATCATGCATTTTCTTTGGTATTTGTGATTACTCTTTGGTTTAGACTAAGGAAAAGGAAATCCCCCCCTTTTCATGTACTTCTTGGTTTGAGGACAAGTCTCCTGTAAGGGAGAAGAAAGGGAAATGCTTTGTGTTTAAACTGCAGTGAATTAACGACTCCTGTTTCACCACCCCAAACCTTATGGCGGCTCACACATTCCTTTCTGTAATTGCCAGAGGTTTGGGTTTAGTTCACTTCAGTTCTGCTTAAGCATTATAAAAAGGCTCTCATGGAGTCTAGGGTGGCCCAGTAGAAAGGTGGGGACTTTTTCATTGTCCTCAGACTTCTCTATACCTGCTTTGCAAAAATTACAATGGAGTAACTATTTTTAAAGCTTATTTTTCAATTCATAAGAAAGACATTTATTTTCAGTCAAATGGATGATGTTTCCCTCTTATCCTTAACCCTCAATGTTTGCTTGAACTTTTTTTTTTTTTTTAATTCTCCTCCATACCCACTTCCTGATACTTTGGTTCTCTTACCTGCTCAGGTCCCTTCATTTGTACTTTGGAGTTTTTCTCATGTAAATTTGTATAATGGAACATATTGTTCAGTTTGGATAGAAAGCATGGAGAATTTTTAAAAAGATAGCTGAAAATCAGATTGAAGAAATTTATTTCTGTGTAAAGTTATTTAAAAAACTCTGTATTATATAAAAGGCAAAAAAAGTTCTATGTATTTGATGTGAATATGCGAATACTGCTATAATAAAGATTGACTGCATGGAGAAGTCTTTTTCAAGATTATTTTTCTAGCACTTACATTGAATAACAAAATTAGTCAATGGTTTTGACAGGTAGTTCTTGCAGGCAGTGGAGACTGAGAAATACAGATTTTGTTTCATATATAGTGTCATTACTGCTTTGTGAATAGAAGCTAAAGTTGTCAAGCTTCCTGCATGCTACACTCTACATGCTGTCCAACTTACATGTCTTACAGTGGTAACCAGTCTTTTATCAGGTGCTAGTGATGACCCTCAATTTGACAGTTTTGTAACCTTATGTTTCTTTAGTTTAAAATAAGCACTCTGTGTAATCACACAGTTCAAATGTGTGCTTTAATTTGGTAAATTTAAAAATTAGTGTGTGGCCAGGCACAATGGCACACAATCCCAGTGATTCCAGGGCTGAGGCAGAAGAACAGCAAGTTCAAGGCCATCCTCAGCAATTTGGCAAGTCAGGCCCTGTCTTAAAAAATTCAAAACAAGGGCTGGGGATGTAGCTCAATGGTAAAGCATCACTGCTTTCAATCACTAGAACAAAAAAAGAAAAAATATATATAAATCTGTAGAAATTCACCTTCACATTTTTTTCCAAATGTTTTGACACAACTTGCACTTTCTACATTAACAAAATATGCACACAAACATGCACTCATGTTTTCAACTTCATTCTTTTAAATCATTTTAATAAGTTGATTTTATGCATTTGATTTCATGACCTGAATTTTGAAAAACACCTAAAATATCTTTAGACAAAAATATATAAAATCACCAGAGGTTTCCAAAAGAGAAGTCAACAGTTTTAAAACTTCACCTGGAAATCCTGAGAACAGTATGAAAGACAGATAATTCCCCAAAGGGGCACAGGTCTAAGAATCTGGTTTCAGATTTTCATACCCTTCATGCCCCTCCAATTCTAAGAATGCTATCAAGACATTATTTTCTCTGAACTAGTTTTCTCATATGAAAAATGCAAATCTTTAATCCAAATGTTAGAGAAACTAATTTTCGAAAAGAACTTCATTCGTGATTATGACAGTAATTTTGGCCTTTTTTATATTAGAAATTTCCATAAAATGTTCCAGAATAGTAAATTCTTCAGTAATTATAAAATGCTGTTACAGGAGCTGGGGCTGTAGCTCAGTGATAGAGCACTTGCCTTGCACATGTGAGGCACTGGATTCAATCCTCAGCACCATATTAAAAAAATAATAATAAACATTTTTTAGATGCCATTACAAAGAACTGCTACATGAGCACTTCTGAAATTTTGTCAGGGGCTATGATTATTCCATCTATTATCTGGGTTATGTAGTCTCCCCAACTCAAAATGTTAATGCAGAGTTATTAAAGATAATCTGGCCCATGTCCTCTCATATTAGGAACCATATGAAGTGCTGAAGGATACGCCTTACCCAAGCTTGTGTAGCCAGGACACAAGATCAACATATATTGTTTTGTTATGATCATGATGGCAATGGGAACTTTGGATAGAAATGGGTGTTGACTCCAGGAACTAAGTTATGAGCTGGAAGTGCTAGATGTACTCATTAGCCCCTGCCATCCTCAGTAAGGTAAAGCCACTGATGCTGAGGCAGGTCACATGTGGCTTGAGTGGCTCCTGCTTCCTTGACACTGCTGGCCTGTGGACCATGGTGCTCCTGATGAGGTGGTGGGGGCAACAGGTGCTCCTTTCTATAGAATAATGCTAAGGGCAAGCGGAACCAAGTTGACCACTGTTACCTTCTGATAACATGCACATGACAGGTGTTCCTTATACAGCACCTCATCTCAGATGCCTGTGTTATTTATAAAGTTTCCATAGGCAAACAGTTACTAAAATTTGACACTTGATCCTCAGCTGCTATCAGTAATGCTTTCACCAGCAAACTTTCAATTTATGCACATCTCTCCATCTACCAAGCCCACCCTGAAACTTACAGTGTACTTTTAGCTACTCATCAAGAAGAGAGAAACCACTCTTAATTCTGTTTGTTTTGCTTTGGTTTGTTTTTGGCAAGCGAGGAGTGGTATTACATCTGTTGAATATTTATTATTTAAGTCTGTTTTCATAATGGAGGATTTCCTAAAAAACCAAACATTTCTTTGGGTTGTCACATAAATTTAGCTTAGACCCAGGGGTCTAGAAATAATTACTTCCATTTAAGAGTACTTCTTTCATGCCAGGTGTAGTTCTAAGAGCTTTACGTACTCATTGAATCCATTTTACAAAGAAGATTCAGACAAGGTAAGTAATTTGCCCAAACTCACAGCAAATAAATGGTAGACCTAGGAGTCAGATCCAGCAAGTTTAACTCCAGAGACTGGGTTCTCAAAAGCATTATGCCAGCTTTTCAAACTAAGTTGAGGCCCACTAGTGAGTAGTATAATCAGTTTAGGAGGTCTCAACCAGCCATTCTTTTAAGTAGGTAGAAGAGAATAAAGCAAAATTAAGTGTGCATTGTAGGTTAAGTATTGTTTCGTAAAACTTTTTGAGAAATTTAAGTTTATAAGCATATTAATACATAAGGTAACATAAAATTAACTGTTAGATATAATAAAGTTTTATACCATGTTGTGCTGACTCAGATAATCCAGCTCCACCTAGAGCCAGCCAGCCAGGATTTGAACCTCAGCTCTCCCTCTAACTGCTGTGTGATTTGGCAAATTACCTAACCCATCCACCCCATAGCTCAATTTCTTCATCTTGTAAAATAGAAATAATAATGTGAGGATTTAATAAACTAACATAAAGTGTTTGCAAGAGTGTCTGGCCCACAGTAAGTCTTCAGTTATTTCCTTTATATACTGCCATCAAAATAATGTACTCAGGGTTGAGGGTGGGGTTGGGGCTCAGTGGTAGAGCACTTGCCTAGCACGTGTGGGGCACTGGGTTCAAACCCAAGCACTACATAAAAAAACTAAGTAATGAACATCTACAAATAAAAATATTTTTTAAAAAATAATGTGCTTAACATCTCTTTTGGACCCTCACACATTTAAGTATTTTCCCATATGCTATACAGCAAGATAGAGGCACACTCCTCTGAAAAGGCAGGAACAATTTTTTAATATCAACTCAAATTGATTTCATAGCCCAAGCCTGGTAAATTAGAATTCCAGTATTTTTTTTTTTTTAGTATTTTAACTGTAGATGGACATAATATTGCTATTTTTTTATGTAGTGCGGAGACTCAAAACCCAGTGCCTCACACATGCTAGGCAAGTGCTCTACCACTGAGCCACAACCCCAGCCCTCCAATATTCATTTTTTTAATTCTTTTATATGTATATTTTAGTTGTTGGTGGGCTTTATTTTCTTCATTTATTTATATGCATATTTATGTGCTGAGATTATTTATATATTTTATTTATATGCCGAGAATCAAACCTAGTGCCTCACACATGTTGGGCAAGCACTTTAACACTGAGCCACAACCCCAGCCCATCTCCAGTATTCTTTTCAACAAAAGAATTATATTTTAAAAGTTATCTTTTAGTTCAAGTCAAGCAAATAGGATTTTTTAAAAAATATTTATTCTTAAGTTTTAGGTGGATACAACATCTTTATTTTACATTTATGTGGTGCTGAGGATCCAACCCAGTGCCTCGTGCATGCTTGGTGAGCACTCTACCACTGAGCCACAACCCCAGCCCCAAGCAATTCTGATTTCTAAGGAAAAGAACTAATGAGATTATCTATTGAGTTCACTGTTGTAGATTATATTCTTTCTCCAAAAGAACTTTATTAAGGGGAAGACAACAGTGAGACCTAAAATGTACAAAGTCCAGACATGATGATGCACACCTGTAATCTCAGCAACTCCTAAAGCTGAGGCAGGAAGATCCAAGTTCAAGGCCAACCTGGGCAACTTAGCAAGACCCTGTCTTGATAAATAAAGGACTGGGGGTGTAGCTCTGGAACCCCTGGGTTCCACTGAAAAATAGATTTTTAAAGTACAGAGCAACCTGATGGTCTTTTAAAAGTAAAGACCTAAACTCTTTTGTGAGCTGAGACAGTTGCCCCTACACAGGTTGTCTGCAGCACCCCTTGCAACAGGCCTAGGACTGTTGGAACCGCCAATGGGGAAGGGGTCACTGTCCCATGCTGTTAATGTGCCCTCTCTGTAACAAGTGTAGAGAAGCAAAGGAGAAGAGGAAACCCAAGTACTATAAAATCAAGCTGAACATGATGGTGCACGCGTGTAATCCCTGGAGGATTATAAATCTGAGGCCAACCTCAGCAATTTAGCAGATGCTTAAAAAAATTAAAAAATAAAAAGGACTAAGGATGTAGCTCTGTGGTAAAACACCCTGGGTTCAATCCCAAGGTGAAAAAAACAAAAAGAAAGTGCCAGGCATGGTGGCACATGCCTGTAATCCTAGCAGCTCAGGAGGCTGAGGCAGAAAGATCGTGACTTCAAAGCCAGCCTCAGCAACTTAACAAGGCTCTAAGCAACTCAGTGAGACCTTGTCTCTAAATAAAATATGAAAAAGGGCTGGGATGAGGCACAGTGGTTAAGCATCCCCCGCCCTCCCCGTTCAATCCCTGGTACTAACCCTGCTTAAGGCCTGCCGGAGGTTGCTCACAGCATTTAACATAAAATCTGAACTCATCATCATGTCCTACTAACATCATCTACTGCCACATTCTCCTCACTTGCTGAAACCACACTGGACTTTGTCTCAAACACAGCTGCCACCATTTCACCCTAGATCTTGCTTCTGCTGCTCCTTGTCCCTAACACACCTTTCCTTCAGGCGCTACTTGTTCAGCTCAAACATCTTCCCTGACCACCCACAAGAGCAGTACACCTACCTCACCCACTTCTAGCATTACCCAGTGATATTTCCTTCAAAGCACTTAGTAAATCTCATGCAGTTACTGATTTACTGCTTGTCTTCCCTTCCTAAAATTTAAGTTTTCTGAGAATGGAATCTTAGTTGTCTTATAGCACTGAATCCCCAATGCCTAAATAGTCAAAAACTTTTAAAAAACAAATAGTAGTGCTTCTGGGCAAGTCAACAAGCTACCCTATATTGAAAACTTTTTATCTGTGAATGAAGGAAAAGTCTGTCCCATCTATTCTCAGAATGCTGCAATGCTATAGAAAGTTGGAAAGTACTTTGAAACACATTTTAGCAAATCCTATTTCATCTTGTCTCCCACTCTTCTGGTCCTAAGAATTAAAAGAAGAGATTTAAGAGTCCTACAAAAGGCCACTCAACACAATGCCCAGCCCATAGGAGATACACAGGCAATAAATGGTCTATACTGACCCCTAACCTCTACTCTCAGCACAAGAATCCACCTGCAGTAGAGAAATGGTGAGAGTGGCCACATTACCTGTCCACATGCATGTGAAGAAGACGTTAGCTAAGGAGGAGGCAGTTCTGCCCTGCAGTTATGCATGAGCTATGGAGTCAGACCTTACCTCACCCTTTACCAGGGTGCGATGCTCAGCAAGTAACTTCATCTCCCTGTTCCTTAATGTCCTACATCACAGAACACCCAAGGGAATGAGCTGAAAGGACAGGCGAACCACTTAGCACAACAGATGGGGCCCAGGAAATAAAAGGTAGTTGTCACTACCAGAGACACGATAACTCAGTTCTTCGTTCTTGGCTAAATCACTTTATTTTTTTGTTTATTGTTTTTCCAAATCACTTTAATATACAACTTTTAATGTACTCTATGAAGTCCATAATTTCTTGAAATTCTCACCTTGCTCCTGCAGGAAAACAAAAATGGAAAGTTTTAAGTACTTTTATACTTACTAATCAAAATCCACATTATTCAAGCATTTATTGAGCTCTGACCATGTGAGTAGCCTATAGAGGAAGAAGCAAAATCACGGTCTTTCAAAGGGTTTACATCCAGTCATCAACACAAAGTGTTAATGCAGGTGTGTATAGGAATACTAGAACACTTGGGAGAACACGGAGATTAGTGTTAGCTGGGCACAGGCACATAGGTTACACAACTGAATCTCTGAGACTTGGAGGCTGAGGCAGGAGGATCTTAAGTTCAAAACCAGCCTCAGCAACTTAGGGAGATCCTGTCTCAAAATAAAAAGGGGCTGGGGTTGTAGCTCAGTGGTAGAGCACTTGCCTACCATGTGTAAGGCACTGGATTCGATCCTCAGCACCACATAAAGATAAATAAAAGTAAAGGTATTGTGTCATCTCAACTAAAAAATTAAAAAATAAAAAGTGCTAGGGATGTGGCTCAGTGGTTAAGTGCCTCAGGGCTCAATCCCCAGTACCAAAAAAAAGGTAAATGAGAATGTCAATGCCTGAAGGTTTGGAAGGGAAATGGGATTCTCCTAATACTTCCCTTCTTTCAGTAAAGAATGGAAAATGGTTCAGGATGGGGGTGGCTCTGTGGTAGAGCATTCACCTACCACTTGCGAATTGAGGGCCAAGCTTCAATCCCCAGCATCGCAAAAAAAATGAAAGGCCTTAACCCTTTGTAGTTCAAACAATTTCCATATACTTAAATTCCACAGTTACAGACCCATATGCTGGATCTTTCCATTTAAATGGTGAGAAAAGGGAGGACACTGTTTTTGTTACTACATACCATAAACTCCCTGTCTTGTTTACTCACCACTGTATTCCTGGACCTGGCACAGAATTGGTCTTTCTGTTGTGATTCTGTGTTGGGGATTGAATCCAAGGCCTCACACAAGCAGAACTAATATGCCTTTGATCAAATGGATAGATAAATGGGACCCTAAAACTGTAACCTTAAGGAAAACTAATTTTTTAAAATATATAATAAAAAGGAAAATAAGACCAAAAGGGCAGAAGGAGCACAGGTGAAAATAATTAAAGCAAAAATTAGATACATGACATGATTAACTGTGCTTCATGCTGCTAGAATATGCAGTTCCTTCAAGACTGTCAAAGGTACAAAATAAAAACAAATATTCATGACAAAAAGGTAAAGAATAACTTAGAAATAGGAACTTAGGGAATACTTACTTGGAAAGAGCTGAGTGTACACTTTCAGTCTTCATCATCAGGAGGGATACCTAATTCCTCATCTGTCCACTGGGAAGGATCTGGATATGTAAAATGACCCTAGTCACACCATTCAAAAGAAAAAGAAGTCAGGCATCTAAGCTAAATATAACTAATTAAATTTCAAAAGAAATCTTAGAAGAAAAAAAAAAAAGGAGTAAGGCTTACTGCCATATATACAGCCCTTAAGTACCACAGGAACAAATTCTCCCTTAATTAACTGTTGGCCCAACTATTGTTTAATCTGTTCATCATGCACAGTGGCCTGAATTTTTAAGTCTCCCCATTATGGAGGCACCAGCCTAAACCAATTTGTGATAGAATATAGGAGGAAGTGGAGGCAACACATTTCAAAGATACTGCATATCTGGACAATGTCTTAAATATAAATGTTTCCAACTCCTGTCATTCCTACTATGAGATCTGGGAGCCTCAGGTTGATGTCAGCATCGTCAATCCTCACCTAGAAACAAATCTGTCTGTATCATCTCATGGTAGTAGCCAAGTATACTACTGACAACTGACCTACAATGAAACGGGTGTTTTAAACAGGAAATGTGCTGCCAGTTCACCTAACCAGCTCTTTCAAAGAATTATTTCTAAGAGAAATGGGATATAAAGCAACCTGATGTTTCCAAATTTGTATACCATTTAAGGTTTTTTCCTATCTTGAAAACAAACTCAAATGTACTAAAAGCCAAAGTACTCTGGACCCACAAGCACAGATTTCAGAAAAATTAACTCATATCCAAGCCATTCTAACTTGCCTCTGGAGAGACTGGAGAACACTAATAATCATTTAAGTATTTAATCCACCAATGAATCCGCAGTTTAGATGGTAAGAGAATTAATTTCTCATCTCCCTTCCAAATATGAAAACCTAACAAAAACCATAAGATGTGGACTACCAAAATGTACACGATCAGGTGAGGTCAAAAGGTAATAAGTTTCAGGCTGGGACTGTAGCTCAGTGGAAAAGCACTTGCCTAGCATGTGTCAGGCAGTGGGTTCAATTCTCAGCACCATATATAAATAAATAAAATAAAGGTCCACTGACATCTAAAAAATATTTTTTAAAAAGTATCATATATATTCCCACCCCCCACCAATAATCCCAGCGGCTCAAGAGGCTGAGGCAGGAAGACCATGAGTTCAAAGCCAGCCTCAGCAATGGCAAGTTGCTAAGCAACTCGGTGAGACCCTGTCTCTAAATAAAATACAAAACAGGGCTGTGGATGTGTTTCAGCGGCCCAGTGCAAGTTTTATTACCAATGGGATTCCTGCACACATATGGACAACACAGTAGTGAAGGGAATATATTCACACAGGAAATAATGGTCTAGAAACAGAAAAACAAACTACACTGTTATCCTACCTTCCCTTCCCCTACTCAATAAAGGACAAGAAACTGAAGTCTCTGTACTTACCAGCACAGCATCTGAATCATGCCAAAAGCGCCAGAGAATCCAGAACCACATGGTCGCACTGAAGAACTCACCCAGGATCACCTGGTATCTGGTCAGCTGGGGAAACTGCCTATACCGAGGCTCAATATGCACACCACCACCAGCACTAGCAGACAAAACCAAATGGGAAATGATTTGCTATGTTTTCTTGATACTTACTGGAAATTGAACCCAGTGGGACTCTACCACTGAGCTGCACATCCCAGCCCTTTTTATTTTTTATTTTGAGACAGTCTTGCTAAATTGCCAAGAATGGCCTCAAACTTGCAAATTCTCCTGCCTCAGCCTCCTAAATCTTTGGGATTCCAAGTGGGCACCACTGCACCCGGCTATATTTTCAAAGAAGTAAGCCGTCCAAAACCCTGAGTTACATCCTAGAAATTAAAGCTAACATTTCTTATCCCCTCCACCAAAGTACAGACAAAATGATAAAGGTTTGTAATCCCTTTCATTTAGCTTGCTTTAAATGTGCATAGCACACTAAGACTGTTATGTTCCACACTAGATTAACTACTACACTGAAACAAACTAGATAAGACACTCTGAGCAACCTTCCAAATCGAAAAAACTATCACAGATGAAATTAAATATATAAGGTATAAATAATATATAAAATTCATATATATTCCCACCCCCCACCAATATCACTGACCAGGCACAAAATTCAAGAGCAATCCAAGTAAAAACAAAGCCTGGAAACTAGTCAAGTGCTGAAGCTGTCATTTACCAACTGTCCTAGAACTTCCACCCTAACAGCTACAGGACAAAAGAGGCAGACTGAGTGAGACCAACCAAGACCAGCAGTCTAATTATTAGGCCCCATGGCAAAAGGGTGAATGAAAAATAAACCATGGAGAAGCCAGTCCTTAGGTAGATTTGCATCTGAATTCACAATACCAGGGTTGGCCTGTGGTCCCATAACCCAAGCCGAAAATTTAAAGTAATCTTGGATTGGCGGTGTCCTCAAGAGGCTACCAGAAGCAAGACCTCAAAGAATTCAAATAAATGAGCATGTCCAAGGAAAACATGCTCACAACCAAAAAATACATCAAAGTAAGATATACTATGAGTGAGTCCTGTAGGAAGGAAATAAATTGGGAAGAAATACCACCCCAAAAAATAACAGATCGAGCTGAAGACTCACGCCTGTAATCCCAGCAACTCCGGAGCCTGAAGCAGGAGAACCGCAAGTTCAAGTCCAGCCTCATCCGCTTAGCTAGACCCTGTCTCAAAATAAAAAATAAAAAGAGCCGGAGCCGGAGCTGGGGCTGGGGTTGTGGCTCAGGGGTAGAGCTCACCTAGCAGACGTGAAGCACTGGGTTCAAACCTCAGCACCACATAAAAATGAAATAAAGATATTATCCTCACCTACAACTAAAAAATAAACATTTAAAAAACAAAGGGCTGGGGATGTGGCTCAGTGTAAAGCGCCCCTCCGTTGAATCCCCAGTACCAAAAAAAAAAAGAAGCAAAATAGAATCGTTCCAACCTAGGATTTCTAAACGTCAAATTTAAAAAGCAAAAACGCCCTGTAGTCGTGAGATTCACGTTTTAGGGACATCCATCCATCAAGCCCTACTGTTTTCCGACCTTAAGACCTGCGGCTGCCCAGGATTCCCTCCAGGGCTCCGTCGCCTCCCGCCGGACTCTCGGGCTGTCCCGCCCCAGCCCCCGTTCTTTACCGCACGCGCCCCGCCCCACGAACTCGGCCACCCGGACGGACCACAAGACCCAGCGTGCCCCGCGCGGAGCCGCGTGCGCGCGCACCGCCCAACCTCCCGCCTCAAGGTGAGGGCGTCCAGACTCGGCTTGGGCCGTCAGTGCCGACGGAGCGCTCGCCCCGCGCCCCACACTCACTGGCGCACTCCGCTGCCTCCACCCGTCCGTGCGCAGCAAGCTCTGAAGAGGCGGCCTCCTCCGCGAGCGAAAGGCGCCAGTCGGGCCAGAGCCGACATGCTCCCAGCGTCCCGACAGCCGTCCCAGGCCGCCCGCCCTGCCCGCCCTGCCCGCCCTGCTTGCGTCACTTCCCCAGATTCCCCGCCCCGTGGCATCACGGGCCGTCCTAGTCCGCCGAGGGAGACGAAGTGCGGGGAGGCCAGATCCAGGCGTCAGCAAGGTACGGTTCAAAGAGCTCCTATCGGCGCCGGCGTAGGGAGGCTGCAGGCGAGCTGTTCTGGCCCGCCCGGGCGTGGGCTGGGCGGAGCCTGGAGACCTGTGACTCCCGCTGGGCGAGGAGCGTTGTCCACTCTCCCTAGCCAGAGAAACTCCACACTCACTCTGAGCTGGGTCCCCGTGCCCTTGCCACTCTCCTGCTTCCGCTGCACTGTTCTCCGGACTCCTATCCATAGGACGTCTAGTGCCGCATCCTTGCGGATCCAGTGGTTCTTCCAAAGTATGAGTACTTAGACTGGCGGGATCAGAATCCCTGAGACGCCCAGTCCCAGATACTCAGGATTATGAGTAGGGCCAAGGAATCTACATCAAGAAGGCTCCTAATTCTTTAGTCCTTAGGATGAATCCATTGACATTAATATATTGGGGTGGGGGGAGTAAACCCTGGAGAGCTCTATCACTGAGCTACACCCCTGGCCTTTTTGTTATTTATTTATTTATTTATTTATTTTTCAGAGTAGAAATTAGAAGTTTATTAAAGGACAGCAGAAAAGACTTCTCCCGGAGGAAGAAGGGGACCCAAGAGGTGGAATCCGTGGAAGGGATGTTGTCTCCCCTTTTTATAGTTCTTTCAGTGATGGAATGTAGGTGGGAAGGCCCGAGGGGTGGGACACAGGTGGGCCAAAGAAGTAATCTGGTCAGGAAGGACTTCTGAGTCAGCACCTTTTTGCTGGGGGCTGTTCATTGACATTTCTTTGAGGTGGACTTTGGCCTAGGGCCTTTTCAGGACTTCATTAACATTCCATGAGTTGTCCTGCGTTTCCCGGAATCATTGCCAGCATGGCCTCCATTTTAGATTTCACTCGGTATTAGACCCGATTTACCTAACTACACTGACTACCTAACTTTAAATCTGGCTTCATTCCCCCCTCTAAGTTGGGAACTCCTTACTGCTGTAAGGAAGGGGGGCGAAGAAGATCTTTCTGGCTTCTTCAGGCTGAAAAGGGACGATGTGGGGCAAGCAGTTTGGAGTCCCCCTTTAAAATCAAATCGGGTCTATCGAGTGGTCCATGATAAAAGTCCAATTGAGAAGTAATAGGCTGGAGGGCCATTTGAGTGTGGATGGTCTATAAGAGAAACAAGAATTCATTAGTACTGGAACCATATTGATGCAGCAATAAACGCCATAGCACAGGAATATGCCAATGAGTATGATGGCAAAGACAAAGACTAACAATGTTTTCCACCAGGAAGTACCAAGAACTAGGAGATAAGATATTGTTTCCATGACAAAGTTGCTGAGGACATGGCTTCTATCTGAGCATGTAAATCTTTAAGGATATTTGTCACATTGCGAGAAATGTCAGGGATGTAAACACAACATTTAACTTTTAGGGTTACAGATGTCCTTTTCCTTAAGATACAGTTTAATAATTTAATGTCATCTGGTCTTGTAAAATCCTTTTACTAGTATGACCTCTGTGTCTAATAGAGAAATCTTTAATTCTGTTACTTAGGGCTGGATAACCATACTTGCAAACACTAAGCCTACCTGTGCAGGTTAGAAATAAAGGCCTTAAACTAAAAACTACTCTGGCAGTTCCTTTTGATAGTTATCAGGCATTCCTGTCTGAGAATCTCTTTTGTAGCCTCCAGTTTACTTATTTTTGGAAGTTACATTTAACTATTATTATTATTATTTAAAATGTCCAGGAACAGCTGTGCTTTGGCTTTGACTGTCTTTGCTAAGTGTTTAAGATGAAGCAAGTCAAACTGACTTTGGTTTTTATCTATTGTTAACAGTCAGCTGAGCTTCCCTGGGAGTCCTCGGGGAACTTCACAGCAGCTTCTCAGTTCTGCTAGTGCCATTGCGCTAGGATGGGTCCAGGCCTTGCTTAACCATGTGGCTTCCCTTGGAAGCATCAGGGATGTCTCCCTTTTCTGATGACCCTCCTCTTCACAGCAAATGCACTGATTGGCTTTCTGTCCTCCACTGGTCTCATTAATCTCCCTGATCGGGAGGTTATGTGGCCTAGAGTTGCAAAGCTCTTTGGAGAAGTCCCCTATTCCCTGATTCAGACTGACTTAGAGGGCAAGAGCCAAATATTGGTTTTCTTGGCCCTTTTAATTTAACTTTAATTTTAAAACTTAATCTTAAACATCCAGCAAATAAGTTAACAGCCTTATATTAAAGAGCACTGGGCTTTAATGTCTATCTCTCTATCCAGTAGGTGATAACTCCTTATCTTATGTTGACCCAGGTTGTGTTCTTAAAGCAGTACCTCTTTAAAACATTAACAGGCAATCCTTAAACCATCTATAAGCAAACTACAACACAAAACTAACTAGGGTAAAAACATATTTAGCTTATATAATAGCTACCTTGAATTCTGGCAGGGTTATACATCATAATTCCCTGTTTGAGATCCTAGTAATCTTGGCAAAAAAACTACTTTTGGACACAACTTTAACTGTACTGAAATCTGGCCTACTTCTTTCATAGTCACTTTCACATGTAGTGAGATGGGACAGAGCCTTATCTCAAGTAAGGCAGGGCTCTTCATAAATCTTAAGTACTGTAGTTCTGAAACTGATCTTTGCTTTTTAAACATCATTTTACAAAGCCTACATAAATTGTTGCTCAAGTTCACATGAATATTAGCTAACACAATATAATATCACACCTAAAACATGAATTAAAGAAAAGCTGAAAGCTTTTAACCTTTTGTAGAAAAGTAGTAAAGTACTTTTGTGTTTTGCAATAAAACCTTCACACAGATTAGGCTCTCATTAACTTAAAAATTCATTTAAATTGTATCTCAGTGTAAAAAGTAACATAGAACTTTACATCTTATTGATAACAAGTCCAGTTATAGAACACAAATGATAAATAAATCTAACATGTTTCTTTTTAAGCCTAAAATTACCATACAACTTTGAAGCTTCTACCTTACAGACTTGTATACCTGGAAGATATGAACACATTAATAGCACCAATTACACTGATGTTTTTATATTAACCAAGTTTAGCTTTTAAAGAAATAACACAGCACAATTCTCTAAAACAACAGCACTTGTTTAACCAGCTGTTTAATTTCTTTAAGATTACTTGCTCAAAAACTTACACTTATAAGCAACTTACACAGACCTTTTTTATATCATTTACTTAAGCCCTCTTAATCATATAGACTCTTATCCAGAAACACATTTTTCCTCTTAAATCCATATCTAGAACCTTCTAGTTTCTCTTTTTTATCTGTTAACCTCCTTCTGTTCACATTTTGAAACAATACTTGTAAATTTTTGAATTTAAGCAGATTTAACATTAGGGCCTTTTTGAACATCTAGAAAAACTTATAAGCTTAATTTTAAAGACATCTTTACTTTCATCTGTTTACCCAATTTAAATTGAACCATTTGAATCACGTGAATCAAAGATATTTGGATCCATTTTTTAATTTTTTATGAGCGCTCCTCATCTGTCAATTGTCATATCACTGCATGATATATGGACATACACACATACAGACATACCGACATACAACACATAACACAAGTGTAACACAACACAATAGTAAAGGCCTTGTAGCTTTCTCAGGTGAAATCTCATTGCAATGTTTAAAAAAAAAAAAAAACTCCAGGTGATCAAAAATAGAACTTATCAGAAAAACATTAACTTGTCTGTAGGATCAAAATCATGAGCTCAAAAAAATACAGAATCTAAGAAAAAGCAAGAGTCCTAAAAAAAGATGACTGGCCAGTAATTAGTAAATACCATATAATTTACTTTTTGGTTGGGGTCTAGTTTGAGTTCAGGTAAAAAGATACTTTAACTCTTTTTTTTTTTCCTTGGGCCTGAAATCTGCCCTCTGTTGAGCCCCAGGCTTCTTCTATTTGCATATCAGCTTAAGTCCTGGCTGAGGTCTGGAAGGAACTGGGAAAACTGGAATTCTGAGCAGAAACCTCATGCCTAAGGCATTTTAACCATAAGTCACAATTTTCAGGTTTGGATGTTGAAAATTATGATACAAGTTTAAGATACAGTTTACAAAATTTCATACCTTTACATTTTCCTACACTAGAAAAAACTTGTTCACACAAAACTGAAAATAGGATCTTTCTTGATAATATAAAAGCCACCATCAGAAGAAATTCCTTCAGGATCATTAAGCTACTTCCTTTGTTCTGAAGTTTCTAAAGTAGTATTAAGTTACATTAAATCACCTGAAAAAAAAAATCTTAAAAGAGAACCACACACTACCATGTATATCCAAAATTAAGCTTTAAAAATTTAAGACTGTTGGCATAATTTAGGATTTTCCCTTAGAGCAAAGAAAATCTGAACATACAGCACCTCACACCATTTCCTTTTTTGTAAATTTTATCAAACTGTAAAATTGTATTAAAATTGATATTTCCCTCTGGTGGCCAGGTTTCTTCATCAGAGAGTTTGTATTGAGGCCAGGCCAAGAAAATGAGGCACTTTTTCTTGAACGTCTGAGGTTCAAATTTATCCCAATTTTTCAATACGCAGGCTAGTGGTGCACCTGGCGTATTGGAGAGAGAGAAGCTCCTGTCTGAGTGAGAAGAAAACAGGACTCAGGCGCCCACGCCGCGCCAGAGAAAACTGTTCTCATTAGGGATGTCTCCCTAAGTTTGAGCTTCCTAAACGGTCCAGAAAACCCGTCTCTCACCTTGCTTTGCCAAGGGGTTTCTGGTCCCCTTTAGCAAAGTGCTAGGGTCTCAGTTTGCCCTGTGCCAGAGACCCTGGGAGGATTCAGACTTAAGGGCATTACTGCTTATCCTCCCGGCCACTAAAAACCCATTGCAAAAGAGAAACATGCGCTCTTTGTTGCCTTTGCTCTGTAGACTAAAGGAGCCGCCTAAGTGTTAAGGGATATCTACTGGTTGTAAGGTAGCAGATTACCAGAGGAGTTGATTCTAAAAATGCCTCTCTAGCAGCTTAAGGAACACAACACATTTTAAACATTGGGGCGGTAAAACAGACCAGTTAAAGTTACCTATGCATCTTAGGGAACCTGGGCAGATTTTGCTAATTATCCCATGCCTTTCTCTCAGTCCTACAACCTGAATTGCTAACATTTCTGACCTGCGAAGGAAGGGGAGCATCCAGGAGGAATGGATGCGAGGTTGGGAGTGTTGCATGGCCCATACGGAGGCAAATGTGATTGGGGCTTTCCCTCAGTGCCATTCATCTACCGATCACCCTAGATACCCCTGAGGGCTGTCGGGAGGGGGCTCAAGAGAAAGGAACCTTAGGAATCCTCTGAGTGTAGCCCAGACCGGAATTCCGCAGTTGTTCCAAACTCCTTCCTCCACCTCCACGCATCCGAGGCAGATCGGGATTCGGGACACTGTGTACTCACGCCAGTTGCTCTCCAGGCCCAGACAGAAAAGTTGGAAGCGGCTTTGGCAGAACCCAACATGCCTGCTCTGTATTGAACAGGTGATTGAGAGCTGCCTAGGCCAGGAAACCTCTCACCCGAGTCTTGAAGAGTGGCGGCGGGTGCCCATCTTACCCTCCAGAAAGAAAGAGAGAGAAAGATGCACCTCAAACAGACATGGGGTGCATGCACTTACCTCGGTGTAGAATCTCGGTCTGGGACCTCCAATATGTTACCGCTGTTGACCGGTGACGAGTCCTTGCTTCCCCAATGTTGAAGAATAACACCAAAGAAGCACGCCGAGGCAAGGTCAGAGTAGAAATTAGAAGTTTATTAAAGGACAGCAGAAAAGACTTCTCCCGGAGGAAGAAGGGGACCCAAGAGGTGGAATCCCTTGTTATTTATTTTTTGAGACAGGATCTATTCTGGCCTCAAACTGCTTCAGCCTCTAGAGTCGCTGGGATTAAAAATCCGCACCCCCCACCGCCCCACCCACCGCGCGTGTTTCTGTCTCTTAATATTATCTTCTAGTCAATCTTGGATGGACCCCAAGCCTCTCTGGACTCCTCCCACCCCTAAATTCTTAAGGTCTCCCCAGATGGGTTGTAATTTATCTCGGAACCTCCAGGCTTGCCTAAATTATAAAAAGCTCTCAACCTCATACTTCAGAGATTTCATTTTGAAATGATCTTGCTAAGTTCCACAGTATTTCACAATGAAAACTTCATATAGTCACAAATATGAGAAATAGGATGCCTTTGAAGCGAAGTATGGACTTGAATTTGTGGATGTGACTGCATTGAATATGATACCATTTCTTCTGTGCCCAGAGAGGGGATTCATGTGTGCCTTTAAAATCTGTGTCCCAGGAGGTAAGGTCACATAAAACTTATTGCTGAACTGCCTCAGGCCCTTGTGAACAACCTTGGTTTGACCCTTTTTTATTTTTATTTACTTATTTATTTTGAGACAGAGTCTTAAACTTGCAGTTCTCCTGCCTCAGCCTCCTAAATCACTGGGATGGCAGGTACACACCACCACGCTCCACACTCCACGTCTTACTTTTACAGGTGCATTAATTAGAGAAAGGTATCCACTATTTTCTGGATGAAACTTGGTTTTCTGGTTTATTGCAATAGAATGGCTTTCTCTGGGCTACAACATTCACCGGTTACTCTTTATAATTCGTGCCCCCCATGAATCTTATGCAGGGCAGACGTGCGTGGACTGTAGGTGATGACCTGACCTTTACTATGATTGGCCCAGGGAGCTTCCTGGTTTAAGATAACTGACTCTCACTTTCTATATAAGCTAGCACCAGCTTGCAGTAAAGTGCTTCATCTTTGTCACTGTTATCTGTGTGTGTGCATTTTAATCTCAGACGACCAACCTTGGCCTTTCATTGGTGCCGAAACCCAGGAGGGGAAATTCCTCATTCTGAGGACCCCCTCTCTCAAGGTTTGCTGTCCTTGTTCACCTTTTTGAGCGCTGCTACATTCCACCCAACACCGGCTCTCCAATAGGTAACTACTTCTGATCGACAACCGGTGAGTCCTCCTCCCCCTCTTTGGGAATCCATCTCCAAACGGCTATATGCAAAAGGCCTTGACTGTGAACGTCCAGCAAGGCCCTTGACGCCTAGTTTGGAGGAGAGAACGCACCCCACCACAACTTTCATAGTTATGGTAGACTCTCTGGATTCCCATCTCATGGTTCATGAGCTATAAGGGACAGAAGAATAGGCACTCCCTGACTCTCTTTATCTCCTTCTCCTCTCTTGGAAAAACCCTGACGTCAGGTGGCCTGTGACTCCCGGCCTTAAGGTCTCGCTGGTTGGGCTCTTGGGTGACGACTCATTTGCCCTCCCGGCCCCGGCTCTCCCGAGTGTCTTTGGTTGACTTCTCCTTTTGGGGATGCCTGAAGGAAACTCAACCAAATTCTGTTCCAGTCCAGGCCATTCACCTCTTCTCTTCCTGCCGAGAGTCATCATGGGAGCCTCTTCTTCCCTCCCCGCTGATTCCCTTCTCAAATGCCGTCTGGCTAACCTCAACCGGTTGTCCCTCACTCCGGACATCAAACCCTCACTCCTCATCAAATTCAGTACACAGAATTGGCCATATTACCAATTAGACAACCAAAACTGATGGCCCCCAGAGGGGTCTCTAGATCCTCAAATTCTGCGTGACCTTTTTAACTTCTGCAAGTGCTCAAAAGGGTGGAAGGAGATCCCCCTATGTGGAGGCCTTTTCCCTCCTTCGCTCCCACTCTGAACTATGCTTCTCCAATAGATCCTCACCCTCAGCCTTCTGCCCCAGACTCTCTGCTGTCACCCTCACCTCAGCAACCTGATTTCTCACCTCTAATTACTGGATCAAAAAACCAAACCTCCGCCGGTTCTCAGACCATTGCCCCCTTGCTGAGGTAGCAGGTACTGAGGTACCCCTCTACCCACTCACTCCTCTCTTCTCCTGTCAGTGCCCACACCGGGTCCCACCAGGTCCTTTTACCAGCTAACCCAAAGCTCAAACCAGCTGAGGAGAGCCCTCAGACCCGTATCAGAGATCTGGTGAAAATGACCTTTAAAGTTGCTTTGTCATCACTGAAAACAGGTTACTAAAACTTTAATGTCCCTCACAGGCTTTTTGGGATACTCGCTCCCATCTTCCCCTCTGCTCTACCTGTTCTACTGCTCAAGTTTTTGTTGCTAGGAAAATCCCAAACCCCTTTTCCATTATTCTTTTATCTCTCCTTCCTCATTCTCAGATCCACCAGAGCTGGTCTCAGCCCCACCTTCCCGTCTTCCCACTCCCTTCCAGGCCCACAGAAAAGTCTTAACTGACCTTCTCCAGAAGTCTTCACCATGGCTGACTTTAGGACTTTCAGCAAAAGAGTCCCTATAAAAGAGTTCAGTGTAGATAAACTTTCTCTTTTCATGTTGTCCTGTTCTACTTGGCCACTGGCTGGAAAAATCAGCACTCCAAAAGCTAGACACCCCCTTACTCGTTTTTTCACAAAATATGTGAACAAGGCCTCTGGCCTTGAGCTGGGCTTCACAGAGATAGCTACATTTCTAAGATAAGGAAGTTACCAACTGGGCTCCATGGGAACAGCTGGCAGGGGGAGGAAAAAAAGAAAAGAAAAAGTTCTCCCCCTCCCAGGTGTCCTTGAAAAGTTAACTTGCCCAGAACAGAGAAAAAAAAAAAAAAAAAACTGCTTTTTGTGAACTTCTGCAGACTGTGAACTTCTGAGCCCCTCCCCTTACATGCTGGATGCAAAATTCTGAAACTACCTAAACTTGGGGCTCAGGGGATTAATTGATTACAACAGAAGCAGTGCCTTCTGAATCCGGTTGCAACCAAATAGGACTGTTTCCCTATCTTCAGTGCTATCTTAGGTGCCTTGCTTTGTCCATCCCTACAACAGTATAATTCCATATACTTAAAACATTGTTTATGTTTTCATGAAATGGTCAACAGATGTGATTAATTGTGTACTGCAAAACACAAAAGTACTTTGCTACTTTTCTACAAAAGGTTAAAAGCTTTCAGCCTTTCTTTAATTCATATTTTAGATGTGATATTATATTGTGTTAGCTAATATTCATGTGAACTTCAGCAACAATTTATTTAACTTTGTAAAATGATATTTAAAAAGCGAAGATCAGCTTCAGAACTATAGCACTTAAGATTTATGAAGATGGGGCTGGGGATGTGGCTCAAGCAGTAGTGCGCTCGCCTGGCATGCGTGCAGCCCGGGTTCAATCCTCAGCACCACATACACACAAAGATGTTGTGTCCGCCGAAAACTAAAAAATAAATGTTTCTCTTTAAAAAAAAAAAAAAAGATTTATGAAGAACCCCGCCTTACCTGAGATAAAGTTGTGCCTCCCATCTTACTACATGTAAGAATGACTCCAAAGCAGGCCAGACTTCAGGTAAAGCCCAGTACTCTTATTTTAAAGTGAAACTGACTTTGCTAGATGTTTATGATCACAATTTAAAGTTAAATTAAAAGGGCCAAGAAAACCAATGTTTGGCTCTTGCCCTCTGAGTCAGTCTGAATCCAGGGAACAGGGAACTTCTCTAAAGAGCTTTGCAACTCTGGGCCACATAACCTCCTGATCAGGGAGATTATTGAGACCACTGGAGAATGAAAAGCCAATCCGTGCATTTGCTGTGAATAGGAGGGTCACCAGAGAAGGGAGACATTCCCTGATGTTTCCAAGGGAAGCCACATGGTCAAGCAAGACCTGGACCCATCCTAGCGCAAATGGCACTAACAGAACTAAGAAGCTGCTCTCAAGTTCCCCCACGAGCGACCCCTGTGGGAACTCGGCTGACTCTTAACAATAGATAGAAACAGTTAAGCCAAAAAATCATTCCTAGGAGTAATGAAAGACAAAAATAGCTAAAAAAGAGGAGACAGCAACTAGGCCAACAGGCTCCATGGGGAATGTTCAGTCAAGTATGGCCTTGGCTCCTCCCCCTCACAGGACCCCTATTAGTCCTCTTTAGGTTTCTCCTAATAGGACCACTAATAGGACCATGTCTGTTAAACTGCCTACAGAAGCTCCTGCAAGATCAGATATATAGATTCACCAACCAGTCAGTCAATTAACTACTTCTTTAAGACTACCAGCCCTGGTGCCCAAGATGGAGACCTATGACTCATGACTAACTCCTCTGGCTCCAGAGACTATGTGCCCATCTAAAACCCTCTCTAACCCCTTTTTCCAGTTTTCACAACCCCTCTTTTACTTCATAGGAATGAGAACTACTCTCCAGCAGGTCACTCTGCTTATTCTGTCTGCTCTACAGCATCCCCACGAGGAAGCATCAAACCTAAACTCCCCACACCTCAGATGAGGAGCCACTAGCCAGGCAAAGACTGGCAGATCAACTCCACCCATATGCCTAGGCACAAAAAGCTTCACTACCTACTTACTTTGGTTGATACTTTTTCAGGTTGAATAGAAGCCTTCCCTACATCCAGGAAAACTGCTGACACTGTTGCCTCCATCCTCATTGAGCGGATCATTCCCTGGTTTGGACTTCCTGCCTCCATCCAGTCAGACAACAGTCTGGCCTTCACTTCTCAGGTTGTTTAACTAGTCTCCAAAGGCCTCAACATCACTTGGAGGCTCCATATCTCCTACCAACCCCAATCACTGGGTAAAGTTAAAAGGCCTAACGGCATTCTCAAGGATCATCTCACTAAACATGCTATCGAACTTAGGCTCTTCTGCCCAATCTCCTGCTGTTGGCCCTCACCTGAATTCAGGCAACCCCAAGGGCTCACTCAGGCCTTAGCCCCTTTGAGCAACTCTATGGGTGCCCTTTCTTAATCACCCAAATCTTTTCAATCACTCCTCCTCCCCTTGTGCCCCACCTGCCCTATCTCACACTTCTACGCAAACTCCTAAGGGAACACACAGACTGGTGCCTTCCTGCGCCATTCATTGCCTCAATCCCAGCACAACCACAAACTGAATTGGACCCTCTTCAACTGGGTGACTCCTAACTACTAAAGGAACTGCTATTATAAGTGCCAGCCTTATTTCTAATCTGCTACGAGCTTCCACGCTGCCTTTACAGCTGAGAATAGTCCACTGTAAAGCCCATCAGACCGACTCTTTTCCTGCCACAGTGGGCAACTCTAAAGCTGACCAGGTCGGCTGCCCTACAGGCCCCATCCTCTTCCTCATTACTCCATCTTTCCTCTGAGGAGCGACTTTCTGACCCTCACCAGCTCATTAGATTTCCCAATTCACTGTTCCATTCTAGCCCCCAGAGCTTATCGACTTTCCTTCAATCTTTTTTCCCTCTTTCCTCCGACGATCGGACCTTTCTGCAACAGGTTACATCCACATGCCAGATCTGCCAGAGGACCAATACCAACACCCCCTTAAAATCCAGACCCTATCCTTCTCATCAGGCCTGTGGTTACACCCCAGGAGCTGATTGGCAAATTGATTTCACAAACATGCCCAAGGTAAAAAACATCAAATATCTCTTAGTACTGGTGGACACATTCTCAGGGTGGATAGAGGCATTTCCCACATCCAATAAGCAGGCATCCACGGTTGTGGACCAGTTGATATCTGACATAATCCCTCGTTTCGGGGATGCCCACTTCCATCCAATCAGATAATGGTCCAGAATTTACCTCGCAGATAACTCAGGGGCTAGCTAGCGCATTATCACTCCCTTGGCATTGCCGTTGCCCTTACCATCCCCAAGCTTCCAGGAAAGTTGAAAGAACTAATCGGTCTCTCAAAAAACCCTCACCAAGTTCACCATGGAACTAAGCTTAGACTGGACTAAGGTCCTCCCCTTGGCCCTGTTGCATCTCAGGGCTTTACCAAAGAAACCATCCAACCTTCCCCCCCACACACCCCGGAATACAGACTGAACAATTACCTATACCTGATTCCTACGCTCTACCTCTCCTTTTCCATCTACGCTCTGAACTTTGGAAATACCAGGACTGGCTTTTACCTGACCCAACCATTACTCAAAACCCCCTCACCCTAACACCTGGCCAACAGATATATATATTACTGCCCCCCCAGGTGAAAGACCCCAACTGCACCCCAATGGGAGGGCCCCGCCTCGGTTATCATGTGCACTCCCTCGGCAGCAAAACTCAGACTCACAAATAATCAATTAACTCCATGGATTCACATTTCCAGGCTCAAACCATGCATCCAGGAAACTGATTCTGACAACATCGGACCAGAGGACTCGCAAGAATCCACACCTACATACTCTTGCTCTCCCCACCCTACTGACCCTTTAAAAATTCATCCTTCTCATGTTTCTGCCCTTACACCCAGAGCTGAGAACATATCCGAAAATGTACCTTAACTTTCTGATCCTCATCCTCATCCTAACCCCAAGGGTAATGCCTTCACCATCATATGTCTGGAGATTCAAGGTGAAAAAACATACAAACAAAAAAACCCGGACCACCCACTTGGCTACCACTTCTGACTGTCCCCTAACAGGGTGCTCCTCGGCCATTTATGTTGTACTCTCTTCCTCTTCCTATGAGCTCATTAAGCAAGCCAGCCGCCCTTACTTATGTTTTTTTTATATGACCAAAATAAGGATTACTGCTAATAGTGGCCGGAAACCTACAGAGGCTGCCCCTATTGGTCATGCAGAATTCATGATGCATATTCAGGGCAATTAAATGTAGGAAGATTTAAACTTGAGTCTGCCTCCCACCAATACAAGCTGACCATCCCAGACCCTGGGAACCCACGCTGGGCAGCAGGAGTAAAAGCTTCCTTCTATTGCGGTGGGTATGCCTCCACTTCCTGTGGTTCCTTATCTGTTACCTGGAATATGTTTCCATAGAGTCCCCAGTCTCTCTCGTCTCAACCAACACAAAACACTCAGAACAACGGCTGCTCGCATCCCTAGAAAGCCAATGCACTTCTGACTCTCAGGCTTCACTGATCTGTGCCAGGTTACAGATCATCACTGACACATTGTCCTACCTAAACCAAACTTTCCCCGCTGCAAGTCCAGCAAATTGCTTTCTGTGCGCTTCCCTAGCACGGCTCTTACTTGCCACAGTTCCAATAAAAGTTTCCAGCGCGGATGATTCCAGCTTGTCCAACTCATCCTACAAAAAGGATCCTATTAAACCCCTGCAGAATGTTCCTTTATGGGAACCTGAGGAAAATAACCACACCATAATTCCTCGGGTTTGCCTTCTGGGATCCGCAACTCCCAATTCCCTTCTGGCAGGTTTTTTTGCCACCACAACCTAATCATCAACCACAGCACTTACTCCCCACCAGGTCTCTTTTCTGGTGCAATGGCACTCTCACCACCATTATACTCTCCAACATGCCTAGCCCATGTTTATTAGTCACCATAGTTCCACAGCTCACTCTCTATAGCAACTCTGAAGTAAAATTCATCCTTAACCCTCTAAAACATGGAAAACAGGTTGCATTCCTTCCGTTAGTGATAGGCATTTCATTAACAGCCTCAGCAGCAAGCGCAGGGTTATCGGGAAGAGCCTTAGGTCATTCCCTATGGGCTGTCAAGGACATTAATTCAAAACTTAAAGGAGCACTTTTTTCCACAGCAGAATCTCTAACATCCTTACAAAAACAGGTCACCTCATTGGCACAAGTCACCCTTCAGAATCGCAGGGCCCTAGATTTACTCACCACCGAAAAGGGTGGAAACTGTCTTTTCCTTAGGGAAGAATGCTGTTATTATATCAACGAATCGGGTCTTGTAGAAGACAATGTTGTTAAGCTCACTGACCTGGCAGCCACCTTAAGGACCCCAACAAGTCAAAACCTTTTCTCTTCCTTAATGTCCACTCCCCTTCTGGCATGGGTATGGCCTATCCTTGGACCATTATGTGTAATCTTTTTAATGTGTCTATTTTTACCATGTATTATAAAGTTTATTCAAACTCAAGTAGGTAAAATCTCTAACCAAACTTTTAACCAGTTTCTACTTAGAAATTATCAGCTTCTGGCCACAGAGAATCAACCGCCTTCTCCAGAGAACATCCCTCTCAATGCTGAAAAACCCTTCAAAGGTTCCTGGGATACCTTCTTGAGAGCGATATCTGATGATGCCTGGCTTGTACCTGCCGTAGAGACTTATACCGACTGGACTGAAGTGATAATTGACCTTTGGCTACAGGGAATACTTTGTGATGTCACATCTGACCTTATACCAATCTTTGCAGCTCTCTTGTGGGGACTTCTAACTTCCCTCCTTCAGACCCCTTCCCTGGCGATGCCCCCACTCAGCAGGAAGTAGCCAGAACGAATCGATGTCCCTTTCCATATAATAACAAAAAAGGGGGAATGTTGGGAGTCTCCCTGAGAACTCCCCAGGCCTTTCAAACATGGCGGCAGGCAAGTTGCCAGTGGGCGGATAACAAGTTGTTTTGAAAACCTTCTAATTGGCCCTCCTGTCTTCTGTACACGTGGACAGTTCGTGCCCCCCATGAATCTTATGCAGGGCGGACGTGCGTGCACCGTAGGTGATGACCTGACCTTTACTATGATTGGCCCAGGGAGCTTCCTGGTTTAAGATAACTGACTCTCACTTTCTATATAAGCTAGCACCAGCTTTTAGTAAAGTGCTTCATCTTTGTCACTGCTATCTGTGTGTGGGCATTTTAATCTCCGACGACGAACCTTGGCCTTTCACTAATGACATGCAAACCTCTGAAATAGTCCATGAATTGGGAGAAAGCTACATGGCTGCTTGGCTCCCAGCAAAGAGCAATGCTGTGTTTCCAAGGCCACAAAACAAACACAGCTAAATTTTAAAACATATCATAGCAACTGGGAGCCCGAACATCTGGAGTGCAAACCTCAGCTCTGCAATTAATTCTATGAATTTGGACACGTCACTTTTCCTCTCTGGGTGTCAACGCCCCTCATCTGCAAGTGAGTTATTTAAGCTACTACCTGGCTCAAGCACATCAAAAATTTTCATTCCTTTGTTATGTCTTCCTTTCCGAGTACTAAAGTAATTCAGTAGAACTCAAATTCATTCACCCTCTTCATCTTTCTTACTAAATTTAAAAAAAAAAAACTCTTTAGACTTTAATGCTTGCTGTACTTAAAGCAATATATAGTTCAGGATCCACCAATGGTCTATAGATAGGTGGGTACTTTTTTGCATCACTTTCTGTTTTTTTAATATAAAGATTTTATGGTCTTAGCCAGATGTGGTGGTCAACAACTGTAATCCCAGAAACTCAGGAGGCTGAGGTTGAAAGGATCATAAATAAGGGCTAGGGGTGTAGCTCAAGGGTAAAGCAAACATGAGGCCCTGGTGTAATCCCTAGTCCTGGAAAAAAAGAAAAAGTTTATGATCCCAGTCAATAAACTATCTTAACCATGAAACAATGAAGCATATTTGTTTTCCAGACATGCTTTAAAAACTCCTAGGGCAAATATCCCTTCCTGCCTTACAGGGTACAGGAGAACCCCCTGTTTTGGTTGTCAGATAAGCATAGTACTTGATAGCCACATTTCAGAAGCTAAGAGAAGGGATGTCACACACCGGCACAGAGCTTTCAGCTTCTAAAAGCAGATCAAACTCCAGTGTAACACACTAGGAGAACAGACACCTAACCATACAGCACCTAACCCCAGCCTTGGTCTGAGATGAGAAGGGATGAAAAGAAAAAAAAAAAATGTTGACAAAACTTGATGCTGTCACAATACCAGACCTTAAACTATAGTACAGAGCAATAGTAACAAAAACGGCATGGTAGTGGCACCAAAATAGACTGGTAAACCACTGGTACAGAATAGAGGACACAGAGACAAACCCACATAAGTATAGTTATCTCATTAGACAAAGGCGCCAAAAACATATTTTGGAGAAAAGATAACCTCCTTCAACAAATGGTTCTGGGATAACTGTTAAATCCATATGTAGCAAAATGAAATTAAACCCCTCTTATCATGTACAAAACTCAACTCAAAGTGAATAAAGGACCTAGGAATTAGAGCAGAGACCCTGCACCTAATAGAAGAAAAAGTAGGCTCTAATCTTCATCATGTGGGATTAGGCCCCTACTCCCTTAACAAGGCCCCTAAAGCACAAGAAATAAAATCAAGAATCAATAAATGGGATGATTTCAAATTGAAAAACTGCTTCTCAGCATGAGAAACAGTCGGTGAGGTGAAGAGAGAGCCTACAGAATGGGAGCAAATTTTTACCTCACACATCAGAGCACTAATCTCCAGGATATATAAAGAACTCAAAAAACACTAAAAAAATCAAATAACCCAATCAATAAGTGGGCTAAGGAGCTGAACAAACATTTCTCAGAAGATGATATACAATCAATCAACAAATACATGAAAAAATGTTCAACATCTCTAGCAATTAGAGAAATGCAAGTCAAAACTATCCTGAGATTCCATCTCACTCCAGTCAGAATGGCAGCTATCAGGGCTGGGGTTGTGACTCAGTGGTAGAGTGCTTGCCTAGTGCATTTGAGGCCCTGGGTTCAATCCTCAACACCACATAAAAATAAATAAACAAAATAAAGGTATTGTGTACAACTAAAAAAGTTAAATATTTTTTTTTAAAAAAAAAAGCTAAAAAAAAATAAAAAAAGAATGACAGCTATCAAGAATACAGACAACAATGAATGTTGGTGAGGATGTGGGGGAAAAGCCCGTGGGACTGCAAATTGGTGCAGCCAATCTGGAAAGCAGTATGGAGGAAAACTTGGAATGGAACTACCATTTGACCCAGCTATCCCACTCCTTGGTTTCTACACAAAGCACTTACAAACAGTATACTATAGTAACACAGCCACATCAATGTTTATAGCAGCTCAATTCACAATAGCTAAATTGGGGACCAACCTAGATGTCCTTCAATATATGAATGGATAAAGAAACTGTGGCATATATACACAATGGACTATTACTCAGCATTAAAAGAGAATAAAATCATGGCATTTGCAGGTAAATGGATGGAGCTGAAGAATATCATGCTAAGTGAAGTAAGCCAATCCCCAAAAAACAAAGGCAGAATCTTTTCTCTGATAAGTGGATACTGATCCAAAATGGGGGGCAGGGGCAGAGCATGGGAGGAATGGAGGAACTTTGGACAGGGCAAAGGGGAGGGGAGAGGAAGGGAGCGGGTATGGGGAAAGGAAAGATGGTGGAATGAGATGGACATCATTACCCTTGGTACATGTATGAAGACACTAATGGTGTGACTCTATGTGTACAACCAAAGAAATGAAAAATTGAGGTCTATGTACTATGAATTGAAATACATTCTGCTGTCATGTATAACAAATTAGAACAAATAAATTAATTTTTTTAACTGATGCTTATCGAATTATCTAAAGGCTTACTAATCTCCCTGCGGGTAAGGAGAGGCTTGGAAAGAAGAAAGGAAGTCCTTCCTCCAGTAGCGTTAGCAACACTGTGGGATTCAGTTGAGATGTCTCTTCAGGAAGAGATGCCATGCTGCTGTGTTACCACCTCATACCCAGGGAAGTAGCCTTTTCTCCTTAAAAGATGACTTTATAAATCAAACATAGTTCTTAAGATACTTACTCTAACTTTGAAGATATTCCTCTTAATATTCTTATTTTTTAAATTGGAAAATTACTGTTAAGGTACATTTGTTACCATTTTTCTCCCCTTTGGAGTCTCAATTCCATGTTTTCTTGCTGCTGTAACAGATGGGCCCAGTGAGACTGCTCAGGGGATATCTTGAGCCAGAGGACCCAGTAAGACTGCACCCAGATTTCTGACCCAAAGAAATTGAGAGACAATAAATGTTGTTTTTAGTCACAATGTTTAAAGATGGTTTGTACTCAGTGACAGAAAACTACAACATCCCACAAATGGCTTGATTAAATCCACTGATGTAGCCAGGCATGGTGGCATACACCTATAACTAGTGACTCAGGGGGGTGAGTCAGGAAGATCACAAATTCAAGCCAGCCTTAGCAATTTAATAAGATCCTGTCTCAAAAAAAAAAAGAAAAGAAAAGAAAAAAGAAAGAAAGAAAACGACCAGGGATGTAGCTAGGTGGTAAAGCACCATGGGTTCAGTTCCTAGTACCAAGACCACAACAACAAAAAATCCACTGGCTTAAGGAAAGGGAGGCTCGGAGAGATGCCTGCTCTATTTGTGACCTCCTCTCACCCACAGGAGTAAGTGAATGTGTACTTGGCACAAGGGGCCATGTGTCAGGCTGTGCCCCTCCCCAGCCATCTGGTACCACCCTGACTTCTCACTGCCTGCCCACCTCAAAACTTGGGAAACAAATAGCATGTACCCCTCTGGGGAAAAAGGCACCAAGGGAATTTCTGTCCTAATAAACTACTTGTTCCCTACAAGAGAGAAATGAGGAAATGTATCCTGGTGAAGGAAAACATGGAGGGATCCAGTCCTGCATTCAGAGCAGAACTTAGAGCAGAAGCAGACTTTCTACCCACTGTCTCCAAGGTGAGCAACATACTCTGGTGGAGTACAGGGATAAAATACACTTAAATGCTATTTAAGTGTAAAGAGCTGGGCACAGTAGCGCATGCCATAATCCCAGTGGCTCAGGAGGCTGAGACAGGAGTTTTGCAAGTTCAAAGCCAGCTTCAACGACGGCGAAGTGCAAAGCAACTCAGTGAGACCCTGTCTATAAGTTAAATAAATTTTTAAAAAGCCAGCTTTTGGGACTGGGGATGTGGCTCAAGCGGTAGCACGCTCGCCTGGCATGCGTGCGGCCCGGGTTCGATCCTCAGCACCAGCACCACATACAAACAAAAATGTTGTGTCCGCAGAAAACTAAAAAATAAATACTAAAAAATTCATTCTCTCTCTCTTTAAAAAAAAAAAAAAAAGCCAGCTTTTGCAAAAATGATGTGCTAAGCAACTTAGTGAGACTCTGTCTATAAATAAAATACAAAATAGGGCTCAGGATGTGGCTCCGTGGTCCAGTGCCCTTGAGTTCAATCCCTGATACCAGAAAAAAAGAAAAAAGCCTAAAGAATTACATAAGCTTTACTAACATTCTCTCTACAGGCTGACCCCAGTCTTCATCATTCATGTCAACTGACCACGTCATACTGGCTCTGAGAGGACAGCCCATGGGAGGAAACAGTGTAGAGGAGCATGCAGTAACTGCCACCTCTTAGTTCACTTTGAGTGAAATTGGGTGCCACTGCAGACTTTAAAACCTTGGTGAAGAGGACATACTAGTTATGGTAACTATATATGGAGATGAACCAAAAGTAACCTTCACACATGGAGAGGGGCAAAACACCACTGCAGAGCAACCTCAGACTCAACAAGAATGCCCAAGCCAGGAACTATTAAGAAACAGGCAGGGCTGGGGTGGTGGCTCAGCAGTAGTGCACTTGCCTAGCATGTGCAAGGCCTTGGGTTCAATTTTCAGCACCACATAAAAATAAATAAACAAAATAAAGGTATTATGTTCAACTACAAATAAAAAATAAATGTTTTTTTTAAGAAAAAAGAAAGAAAGAAAATGGCAGGACTGGGTGCCGTGGCACATGCCTGTAATCCCAGCAGCTAGGAGGCTGAGGCAGGAGGATTGCAAATTCAAAGCCAGCCTCAGCAGCTTAGTGAGGCTCTAAGCAACCTAGCAAGACCCTGTCTCAAAATTTAAAAATAAACTGGCTGGGGATGTGCTCCATGGTAGAATGCTAGCCGAACATGTATAAAGCCCTAGGTTCAATCCCTAGAACCACAAAAAAAAAGAGAAGGAAAAATGGCAAGATGTTTTGGCTCCTGTCCCTAGTTGTCAGCCACATTAATTTTTGGTGTGGTGCTAGGGATGGAACCCGGGGCACTGGATGCTAGACCAGCACTCTACCACTTACTTAGCTATGTCTCCAGCCCCACTGTTTTGTTTTACCTTATAAAAAGAAAAAAGTTTAGCAATGGACTGGGAGACTGGGGATGTAGCTCAGTGGTTGAGAACTTAAGGTGTATATAAAATTTATAATTTTTTGTGTGTGTTTGTGTGTGTGTATGCATGGCGTACTTTCAAATTTTTACCAATAAGATTATATAATCAGGGCTGGGGATATAGCTCAGTTGGTAGACTGCTTGCCTTGCATGCACAAGGCACTGGGTTTGATCCCCAGAACCACACACAAAAAAAGATTATGTGATCAAAAAAAATATTGAGGCTATAGGATTTTTATCACTTTTTTTTTTTTGGACTAAGGATTGAACACATAGGTGCTCTAAAACTGAGCCACATCCTCAGCCCTTTTTATTTTTTATTTTGAGACAGGATCTTGCTAAATTGCTGAGGCTGGCCTTGAATTAGAATCCTCCTATCTCTGCCTCCTAAGTTGCTGGATTACAGGCATGCACCACAGGCAGGGCTTTTAGGGCATTTTCTAACCTAAATATCATCAGGACCCACCTGACCAGGGACTATAGAAGGTTAAGAAAAGAAAAGAAAAAAAAACAGGAAAATAAAATAACTGAGCATATTTGTCCTTCTCTGCTGACCATTATTCCTAAAATAGTATCCCTGGCACAAGGCCCCGCTTCCACAACTGAATGGACCCTTCCCTCCCTTGACTCCCCAAATAACCCAAAACTTTCTAAATAGACCCCAAAACCAAGTCACAGGGAAAGCAATGGTGTGCCCTCCACACACCCCAATTTTAAAAGTTCCAGCTGCCAGAGGAGAGGCCCTTGGGAGCAGCCTTCACTGCGTGCCCACTGCCATGGTCAGGAACAGGATGCTGGCCCTTTGAGAAGGAAGGGCTTTGCTGCCTCCAGGATGTCCAGCTTGGGGTCCAGTGAGCGGCCAAGCCCCTCCAACACCATAATGGCAAACACAATTGAGGCAAAGTTGCTCTCAAGCTTTACCTGAAACAGAAAAATAGCAGTTCTTCCTGAAACCGCCTGATAAAGATGGGTATCCTGGATAATCATGTTATTGTCCCCCCTCAGTCACTCTTGTACCTGGCCCACATGACTTTTACCATCTATCTAACATTCTTCCCAATACCCTGTCACTCCTCAATCCTGCCTTCCTTCTCCCAGGAATCAGAGCAGCCGGACAGGTCCAGTCAGTCCACTAGGGCATCAGGACAAGAAGCACCTGCTTCCTGGGTAGAGCTTTAACCCACTCAGGAAAGAGCTAAGTGTGACTCAGATGAATTCCAAGCCTCGTTAATGTGAGCCAAGGTGTCACCTACCCTAATCTTGGCAGGGGGTATTTGTTTGTTGTTATTAGTTTTGGGTTTTTTGGAATTCTGGGGATTAAACCCAGGACCTTGAGCATGTGAGGAAAGCACTCTACCAAAGGGCTATGTCCCCAGCCTTTCTAATCTTGTTTACCTGCCTGAAGGCCAGAGTCTCTCTTTAGGTGGACTAGCGAAAACTATCTTGATCTAAGGTGGCTTCCAGAGTGACCCCACGTAACCTGGAAGTTAATGCTAAATGACACACCTCCAGCACCATGACAGCTGACAATTGCCATGACTACAACCAGAGAGAACCATGAAAGGAGGAAAAAGAGTGTGGAATATGATATGTCAAGAAATTTGTAATGTTTTGAACAACCCACAATAAAAAATTAAAAAAAAAAAAAAGGAGGAAAAAGAGGTGGTGCCCCAATTGCCAGAAAAACCTCTCCCTGTTCTCAGAAAACACATGAAGATTCCTTCCCTTTTTTAGCCTATCCTTCCCTCTCTTTTTTTTTTTAACCCAATAGCTGTAACCTCCTGCATCCCAACAAGTGGAGAAGTTGATTTGTGAGTCTATCTCCAGCTTCTCCTTTTCTTGGCAAAAAACAAAGTCTCCTTCACAGTTGGAGTTTGGTCTCTGTTAGGTCCAAGATTCTGAGGGAGGACAGACCCAGCTGGGGGGAAAGTATGGTAACAAGGAGGGAGAAGTATGGAATGCCTGAGTTGGGCCATTATTGTTAAACTCGCTTTTCTACATCTAAATATCACAGATACTTAGACTGAGGCACAGACGTGACAGATACAGACTAACCCTGTGTTGAGGAAAGGCCCTGCTGAGCCCGCGGGAGGAGACATGCAGCGCTTCTCCTTGCAAATGGATGGTGGTGAAAGTGCTCTCCAAAGAACCCTGCCCACCCTGGCTTCCCCAGTGATGTCCCCTCAGACTAGGCCTCACCTTGTGAGCCATCAGCAACTTAAAGACACTGGAGAGAAGGCTGGAAACGTGAAGCTGGAAAAGAGAAGGAGCCAGTACAGACGCAGAGAACTCCAGAACCACTTCTCCCCCTTCCAGGACCCCATCCTACCCCTCTTCCCACCATGCTCACTCACACACACCAGTGGGCAGGAATAGGACTATCCAACAGACTCCAGGAAGGACACCACCCCATGATCCCCACCTCGTCACAGGTGCCTTCAGGACAAGCTTTGGAGGCCAGCCAAGCCATCCCTCAGTGCACACACAAAAATCACAACTGAAATGACATCAACAAAGTGCTACTGGCCATTTCTTGTGCTGACCTCCTCCTGCCAATGTGGGTCATGACCTTGGGGAGGACACAGGCAGGTTTTTAGGAATGTGTGTAATATACAGGGCAGGCTCTGGGCATATCCTTGGGAAACTCCCTCCCTACAAGCTCAGCAATCTCTGGAGCAACCACACCCCATAAAGGAGGTGTCTCTGCCACAGTAGCCACCTGGAGTACCCAAGCCAAGGAGTCAGAGATTGCAGTGGGCCTCCTTGTGCCTCCTGGAAGAATGGGGAGAGGAAAAGCTCTGTTGTCTTTTCCTGCCTAGACACTCACATTCGTTCTGCCAGCAAAGAAGCCTTCCCTAGACCTGGGACTGGTTCTGTCCATAGATAAGAGCAATGAGCACCCACTGGACCTGCCCACCTTCTCCAGAGTGATGGTATTCTTCCTGGCCTGGGTCACCAGTGCAGCCATCTCAGCCTTGAACCCCTCCACATCCCTGCACTCACTGGCCCGGGCATGATGAAGGATGAGTTCAGCCACTTTATGACCCTAAAGATGCAAAAGAAAAGAAAAGCAGCCTGGTAGAGTATACAAACCTAGACCTGGGAACTGGCCACAGTCTTTCAAAGCCTCTGTTAGGCAGCGGGCCCTGCTTGGCACAGTCAAGGCAAGGTGTACACACTTCTTTGCCTTCCTGGGCCACATGGGGCATACATGGGGCCAGACCTGAGTCCTGCTGTAATAGGGCTGCTGGTTTAGAAGGGAGGGCAGAATCCCTCCCTCTGCCCTTCTGCAAGGTTGTTACCTCTCCTAAATCCCTATAGTCCACCCTTTTGCCCAGGAGGTTGGGATCCATTCCCCTGGGAATAAGAAAAAAGAGACGCACACCCTAGGTGAGGAAGACCCTGCTCAGCACGTAGTCTTTCTGCCTGACTTCTCTTTTCCTCCATGTAAAAACCTTTTGCACCCTGAACCACATTCCCAAGATGGAGCTTGGAGGATGATAGCCCCTCTTTCTCCTTCAGAGCCAGTCCTTGAATAAAGCTGATCCCTTCCTACCAACTCTCATCTGCCAAATATTGACTTGTGGTGGTGGGTGTCCGCGACTTGTTCCACTGAGATTGCTGCTTATTCTCTGCTGCCAACCATGTGGCCCAGCACTGAGCCACGAGGTCCTTCCTGCTGCACTGGAGCAGCCAGGCTCTCTTAATGGGTTCTTCCTGCCCAAATAGAGCTGCCTCCCCTTGAAGGCTCCTGGGCCTTCTCCCTGCTCCCTTGGGACCATGCTGATCAAAACCCCCACAGTCTCTTGGGACATTTAGCCCATCCCCAGTGATCATGAAGAATGCCCATCACCTCCCACAGCACAGCTCCAGGAATGCTGCTCTTCCTCCTTGGGCTGAGACATTTGTCCTTCACCCAAATCTGTACAGAGGACTACCCTGGCCCCACCTTTACTGCACCTCAGGTCACACTTTCAAAGTGATTTCAGCCTCCACTCTCAGTTGTTCTCCTCAGAACCCTGCTAGGCAGCAACTCAACTTAATTTTGCATCTTTTTGACAGGAGAGGGGATGCCAAGGATTGAACCCAAAGGAACTGTACCACATCCTCAGGCCTTTTCATTTTTTATTTTGAGAAGGATCTCCCTAACTTACTGAGGCTGGCCCAGAACTTGCAGTCCTCCTGCCTCAGCCTCCCAAGTCACTGGGATTCCAGGTGTGAGCTACTGTGCCCAGTTGCTTTTTTTATTTTATTCTTTTTAAACCAGTTCTCTTTCACCCAGGGAAAAAGAGAATTCTTCAACAGACAGCCAGAGAATGTCTTCACAGTCACCCTTGACGTGGATTCAACAGTAAGTTCCTGAATGCCTCTTCTCTAGTAATAATTCCCAACCCTTGGAGCCCCTCCGAGTCATAGGGAAAGGCTGACAAACAACTCACATTCCCCACACCAAAGATCCCAGTGTGTCTTGACCCACCTTCTCTATAAGGTGGCTTCTCCCAACTGGCTGTCTTGTACCCAAAGGCACAGACCGGGACAGCCATTATTTGGTCAAGAGCCTGGTGTTCCTACTGCCTACCTGTGCATTTGCTGAAGAAGGAAGAGAAACTACTAGAATACAAAGTGTTTGAAAAGGAGAAATTCCTTCCAAATATTATGGGCCAGGCTATATGGGCAATGATCAAATAGAATCCATTTTACTTTGAGACTCCGTGTCATGTAAGAAATGCTTCTCTCTTGGGAAAATCCTGCCAACAGTTGCTTAGCATAACATATTTGGCAACACTAAATGGCAATTTTTATATACTGTACTTATGCAATGTACCCTAATCATATAAAATGTCAGAGAATGTTTGTCTAGAAATTAGTAACCATTTTTTAATTGTACTCAATTAAGGTCGTTTTGACCCACTTCCCCTTCTGCTTATGATTCTAGATCTCATGATCTTTGTGGTTTTATTTATTTTTTATTTTTTTAATATCTTTATTTTTCGAGGCAAGTGCTCTACCACTGAGCCACAACCCCAGCCCATATCTTTGTTGTTTTAAATCATAGCAACAGCTATCTTTATTTGTGGTTTTGAACTATGAAAGACTTGCAATAATCCCTAAAGGGGGTCAAAGAGTACAGACTTGCAGCCAACCTCTAGGCCAGACAGCTGGTGAATAAATTCCACCTCCTGCTCCAAAATTGACTTGGTGATTTATTGCAATCTCGCCATAACACCATGGTTACCAACCATAAACTGCTCAGAACTGGCCTGACCTGGGTGCCAGTAACGAAGACCCATAACACAGCTTAGGGTCATCTGCTCCTTTCCACTCCACTATGTCTAGCGGCAGCACCCTGGCAAACAAGGGCACTTAGAAGAATGAGTACATTGAGGAGCCCTGCATTAAGACAGACACAGCTCCCCAGAGCCTGAAAGATCCCAGATCCCACCCCAGCAGATCTCACCTGCCCCATGGCCACAGCAAGGAAAACTGCCCGGAAATTTCTCAGATCTGCAGCCTGCAGCTCAGCCACAATGCCAGCATCCAGCAGTACCAAGCGCAGGGGGCACAAGGCTGGCACCATGGCCACCACCAATGTGTCACAGACATCCACCTGCTGCAGCTGTGCCTCGTGGCTCAAGGAAGGTCCATCAGCACCCTGGACCAGGATGTTCCCAGGATGAAGGTCCGCATGCACAAAGTTATCTACAAATATCTGGAAAGAGATGACACCATTCAAGGCTGAGTCAACCCTTACCACCCAGCACCACCAAGCTACATGCAGAAAAGGCTTCAGGGTGACATGGTAAAGAGGTGTCCTGTTTCACAAAGCCTGGGGATGTTATCAGTTCAGAATGTGTGCAGGGACAAGCTAAGTCAAAGTTTTCAAGAGAAAAATTATTTTCAAAGTAAAGCAGACCAGACTACCTTTCAAAAGACTTATTTTTATTTTTACATTGTGACTTGATTCACTGATGTTCTAATTAAAAAATAATTATTCTGGGCTGGGATTGTGGCTTAGCGATAGAGCGTTTACCTAGCATGTGCAAGGCCCTGGGTTTGATCCTCAGCACCACATAAAAATAAATAAATAAAGATATTGTCTCCAACTACAACTAAAAAAAAATTAAATAATAATAATTATTATTATTATTATTATTATTCATTGTTTCTCTCAAAGTTCTATGTTCCTAAAATTCATAGAACTGTATTTCTTTAAAAATGGGGCTGAGAGGACTGGGGTTGTGGCTCAGTGGTAGAGCACTTGCCTAGCATGTGTAAGGCACTGGGTTCAATTCTCAGCACTGCATATAAATAAATAAAATAAAGGTTCACCGACAACTACAAAATAAAATAAATATGGTTGAGGACCAGGCACAATTGCACACACCTGTAATCCCAGCAACTCAGGAGACTGAGGCAGGAGGATTGCAAGTTCAAGGCCAGTATTAGCAACTAAGTGAGGTCCTAACAACTTAATGAGATCCTGCCCTAAAATAAAAAAATAAAAAGGGCTAGGGATGTTGCTCAGTGGTAAAGCATCTCTGGGTTTAATCCCCAGTACCAAAAATAAATAAATGGGTAGATAGATAAATAAATAAGGGGCTGAAGATTAGGTATATAGTCAGTGGTAGCATGCTTGCCTAGCATGAATGAGACCCTGGGTTCTTCAATCCCTAGCACCACCAAAAAAAAAAAGTTCATACAAGCCACGCAGGGTGGCAAACACCTGTAATCCCAGCAATTTAGGAGGCTGAAGCAAGAGGATCACAAATTTGAGGACAGCCTCAGCAATTCAGGGAGACTCTGTCTTAAAATAAAAAAGAAAAATGAGTGAGGATGTAGCTCAGTGGTAGAGCAAAGTTCAATCCCCAATATTACGGGGAAAAATTTTTTATATACAGCCAGGTGTTGGTGGCATACACCCATAATCCCAGCTACTCATGAGGCTGAGGCAGAATTGCAAATTTAAGATCAGCCCAGACAACTTGGTCCTGTCTCAAAATAAGATAAAAGGACTGGGGGTTTAGAATAGTGGTGGAGAGCTTACCTAGCATACAAGAAACCCTGGGTTCAGTTTCCAGAACCCCCCCCAAAAAAATTTACTATCGAGGCTCTTTGTCTGAACTCTAGGCAACCTAGGCAGGTCTTGCTCACCACAGTTTCCACAGCACACAGATGCACACTAGAGAGAAAGTGCTCAGCAGAAGCTGTGGTTCCTGTGAGCATTTGGTGGGCTCAGCTACCTTCAGTACACTTCCTCAACATGTGGCTCCCTGCTTGGCCCACCCTCCTTCCCAGATGCTGAGCAGAGACCCAGCATCTCTGATACCAATTTGACCATTGCGCTGGGCCTGAGCACCCAAGCCAGTCCAAGAGCTCACCATCTTCAGGAGCATGTTGATCCCCAGCTGCGCAATCTTCCTCTTCAAATCAATGGGAATTCCTGCCTGCTGGTAACTGGACACAGGCACGCTCTCCTTGGAGAAAGCCCCAAGAGAAAATAATTTTTTACCCTAGCCAGCCCACCCCATTCCTGCTGCTCCACCCACCCATGCCACATTAGTGCTGCCTCTCACTGACAGGGGTGACCCAAACAGTCTGATCTTTCTCAGAGCCCTTTGGAATCAGTCATCCACACGTTAATTTTAACCTGCTTACATTTCTCTTCTGACACTTTTCAAAGGACAAGTTTCAGATTTATTGGAAAGGAAACCCATCAGCTGTGCCACTGATAGGGAAGAGATGTTTGGTGCCCTGGAAAGAGACGGAACCAAGTATGGAGAAAGCTAGCTTCCAGTCAAGGATCGGCCAATAGAGCCACAAAGGAGCTCTGGGACCTCAACTGGTAAAAGGGGAAAGAAAGGGAAGCCAGAAGAATGGGGAACTGATAAATAAGCATTTTAGATGGCTTTGTTTAATTCATGGTCAAAGCAACTATTGAGATAGATCTTGTTATCCCTAATTAAATAAAAGAATAAAAGTCCAGAGTTCATGTGCCTTGCTCAGGTCACACAGCTAGGAACAGTGGATGAAGGTTCCCCTCAGACCCTGGATCTCATATTACCATCTCTACAGAGGAAGCAGGACCAAAGGAGAGTTAAGGCAAATGATGACACAGAGCACCTTCTCCGTGGTGAATGGTTTGCACTCAACGTGTCACTCTCTCCAGAGACGACCTTGTGGGGCAGGAACTGTTGCTCTACTTTCTAGGTCACCAGCAAATAATATGGTAGGTTTTTAAATCTAAGAAGTCTGAGGCTGTGGGCAAGTTCTCAGCCAACTCGCCACTGCCTTCCCTCCTGTCAATCTCCCAGCTCCTCCTGATTTTACAGGCAAGGATCACATCCTCTCCCAACTAAAGCCTTCACAGGGGCAGCCAGCTGCTGGAGTGAAAGGCACCACAGAGTCTCACTTCATATGTTTCCACCAACACATCCCTAGTGACGAAGGGGCGCAGAGGGGTGGGAAATTTGACAGATGTCACATCCCGGAAGTTACACTGGAAATGTTCTAGATTCCTAGCTTCATAACGTAGGTCAATCTAGAGAAATAGAGAGAAAAGATGAGGGCTAGTCTGAGCATGCAACAGTCACATGTGAAATGCCAGAAGGGGCAAGCCATGAGACTCACCCTGACTTTTCTACCAGTTTTTCTTGCACAACTCCCCAGGAAGAGCTGGGGATATAGCTCAGTTGGTAGAGTGCTTGGCTGGCATACACAAGGCCCTGGCCTGGGTTTGATCCTCAGCTTCACTTCAAAAAATAATTTTCCCCAGCTGCCCAGAAGTCCCAAATCTCCACATGAACTCTAAGCTGCTGCAGACAGCAGATACCCCAGAAGGATTTGAGCCACTCTGCTTCTGTGCTATCACCTTCCTGCCCACCCATCCCCTTTACACCAGCCAATGGATCCCCTGCCCCATCTCCCAAGAGTTTGGCTTCACTGCCCTCTTGGGCAGTCCAGTGACATTCAACTGGCCATTCCTACAGCCCTCTTCTTCTACTGGGGCTACCTCCACGCAGCCCAAGTCTTCCATCTGAAGGTCAGCCCTGCCCTCTACCCACTGCAATAACACTGCCACCACTAAACTCCAGTAGCTTGTGTTTGCCAGACTCAAAGGACTAGCCCCACTTTTTTTTTTTTTTAACAATACTGGGGACTGAACCCAGTGGTGCTTTGCCTTTAAGCTATACCCCCAGTTCTTTTTAATTTTTAGTTTGAGACATGGTTTCACTAAGTTGCCGAAGCTGGCCTTAAACTTAGGCTCTTCCTGCCTCAGCCTCCTGAGTCACTGGAATTACCAGCCTCACATTTTTATCTTTTGGGGGGAGGATACTGGGGATTGAACCCAAGGGTGCTATTTATCTCAGCCCTTTTTATTTTAAGACAGGGTTTCCATATTGTTTAGGGCCTCACTAATTTGCTGAGGCTGTCCTCAAATTTGCCATCCTCCGGCCTCAACCTCCCAAGTAGCTGGTATTACAGGCATGCACAAACCATACCCACCCACCCCCTGTTTTTTGCATCAGGGATTGAACCACCCAGGGGTGCTGAACCACTGAGCCACATCCCCAGCCCTTTTTTATATTTTAGAGACAGAGTCTTGCTGAGTTGCTGAGTGCCTTGCTAAGTTGTCAAGACTGGCTTTGAACTTTCGATCCTCCTGCCTCAGTCTCCCAAGCTACTGAGATTACAGGTGAGCACCATGGCACCCAGCTCCCCAACACTTTTTATGTTTTATTTTGAGATAGAATTTCACTGTGTTGCTTTCACTAAGTTGCTGAGCCTGGATTAAAACTTGCAATTCTCCTGCCTCAGCCTCCAGAGCTGCTGGGATTACAGATATGGGCCACCATGCCCAGCTGGCTCCCATTTTTATCTTAATAATCCTCTCTGGGCTCCACTATGGTGCTACTGATGCCCATTCCTTCCAAACTTCTCCTCTTCCAGTCACTGCCGTTCCCTCTTTGTGGGCCCCCTTTGCCTTTCTAACTGTCCATCTTGGCCAGATCAGTGCCCATGTCTCCTGACATCTGGCTACCATGCTGCCTGGACATGCCCCAAGCAGCTCCCCTGATGACAGCATCCTGTTCTCAGGGCCAGACAAGAATACCAGCCTCCAGACTGTCAAATTCAACTACATCTGGACATCACTCTGTGGAGGCCCAGAGACCTTTGAACACTATGGCTAAACTGAATTTACTTTGTCCAGTCCTTTTGTTCTCAGTCACCTATCAATCACTAGACCATACCATCTCCCCTCCCTCCATACCTAAGGTGATCCAGTGCCATCAACCCCCAAGGTGATGGTATCAGGGGGTTTTGAGAGGTGAGTAGGTCTTGGAGATGAAGCCCTTCTGAATGGTTTAGTCTACTTATAAAAGAGGCCTGAGAGAAACCCTCACCCCCTTCCACCATGCAAAAACACAGTGGAAAGGCACCACCTATGAGCCAGAAAGCTAAAAGACACCAGATACTGAATCTGCCAGCACCTTGATTTTGAACTTGGCCTCTAGAACTGTGAGAAATAAACTGTTGTTGCTTTTAAGCTCCCCATATCATAACAGCCCAAATGGACTAACATGAATCCCTGGGACTTAAAATCTTAAATCAGACGATACAAAGGAAGACTTAGTATATATTTGTTATACTATATATACTTTAAAATCCTTATCTTCTCACCAATCCCTGGAAACAAAGTCAAAAAAGACAAAAGTGCAACTTGGCTAATTACTCTTCTGAAAACCTACCAAGTCCTGCACCATCAGATTGGGTGCAGATGTCTACTGGACTCAGACTAGCCCCATGGTGTGTTTATGAAGTCTGGTTTATAAAAATGTCCCAAGAGTCCTGAACAGGGAAGAAATCCTTATCTTCTCACCAATCCCTGGAAACAAAGTCAAAAAAGACAAAAGTGCAACTTGGCTAATTACTCTTCTCACTCTGGAGTTCAGTCTCTGATGGTAACAGAGCTAATGCTATATATTCCTTCAGATTCATTTCAATTTTCTCCCAGTCACAAAGGAACATTATTTCCTAAGCTCCCCACAATTCCATGAGATCAAAGCCCTGATCTATACTGGGAAGAAGTGATGTTCCCCACTTCCAGGCCTAGTTACAAAATCTCTTCCATGATCCGCCAAGGCCTCCCATTTCCCCTGAAACATGCTGAAGATGTAGTGCAAAGCTTGGGAGGAAATTTGGGAAATTTGATCCCTGAATAACTATGGAACAGCACCCTATTTTCCCTCAGTTTAATTGTATAAAAGCAAGAAATAGCCTTGTTGCATGAAGCCTCTGAAATTTGGGTGTTCTTTGTTTTGTCAGCTAGTGTTACCCACACTGACTAAATATATCATGCTCACCACATACTGGGAAATTATTCATTCAGAATTCCCTAAGCAGCTGCTGATGGCAAGAACAATGTTAGCTGTTATTTACAATTGAGGGAAGAATTCACCTGTTGAACCATAAGCTTCTCAAATTCCTCCACAATCTCAGGCAAGCTAAGCCACTTGATTCCTGGCAGAAGTCCAAGGACTCGACTCCCAATCTTCATCAGCAGCAGGTCCATATGCACCTGAGCGAGCAGGCCAGGGTGCAATACCTGCCAGAAAGAGGAATAGTGAGACAGGAGGAGGAATCAGGAGGACACATTTACCTAGCCAATGTAGGGTCCCACCTTAAAAAGAGCCAAATGGCTTCTTCACAGAGCAAAGAAGTGGCCCCAATCCCCACTATGCCCAGGATGGTGGTTCCTTCATCCCAGAGATAGCAAACTCCAAATCCTCCTAATTTTCCTCCATCAGACTATTTGTACCACTGCTTCTGAAGTCCAGAAATAAAATAGCTTGCACATTACAGGTATTCAAATATTGGTTAAGCTAAAAGAAACAAAGGTTGAGCATCCCCAATCCAAAAACTCAAAACCCAAAATGCTCTAAGATCCAAAACTTTTTAAGCAGCGATATGATGCCACAAGTGGAAAATTACACACTTGACCTCATGTAATGAGTGGAAGTCATAACCCTGGTACACTAAAAATACTATGTAAAATTACCTTCAGGCTCTATGTATAAGGCAATATGAAACATAAATGAATTTCATGTTTAGACTTAGGTCCCATTCCCAAGATATCTCATTTGGGTTTTTTCCCACATTTTTATTGGTACATTATAGTTATACATAATAAAATGAGATTTGTAGTTACATATTCACTCTTGCACACACTTATATAATTTGGCCAAATCACTCCCCAGCATGCCCCCCTCCCTCTGTGTCTCCCACCTTCTGGTCTCTTTCCTCTACTGATCCCCCTTTGATTTTCATGAGCTTCCTCTGCCACACTTTTCTTTTTCCTTTTTCCTCTCTAGCTTCTGCATATGAGAGAAAACATACCATCTTTGACCTTCTGAGTTTGACTATTTTGCTTAACACATCTGTCTTTAGTTTCATCCATTTTCCTGCAAATGATATAATTTCATTTTTCCTTATGGCTGAATAAAACTCCATTGTGTATATATCGCACATTTTCTCTATCCATTCATCCACTGATGGATACCTAGGCTAGTTCCATAGTTTGGCTATTGTGAATTTTGCTGCTATAAACATTTTGAATATGCAAATATTTAAAAATTAAAAAAACATCCAAAGCACTTCTGGCCCCAAGCATTTAGGGTAAGGGATACTTAACCTGTGAATGGATAAAATGTGGGGGCGACTTGCATGAAGGCATGTTTCTAATTTGGGAGAGCTCGGTGGGTAGGCAAGAAATGAACTGTTTATCAGAGATGGAAAGGGCCTGGCTGAAGCACTTACTTTCACTGCCACTGGGATGAGGTGATCCGGGTGGCCAGAGGCCTGAGACACGACTGCATTTGATCCAACCAGTTCAGCTTTAGGCAGAAGCAGCCTTTCTAGAAATGACTGGTCAGCAAGATTTCCTGGAGACTTCTGCTCCTTCTCAAGGTGTCCTAAGAGCTCCCTGAGGCCACCAACCGCCCTAGCTCCTGAGGAAAGTTGCAGGCAGGCGGCCTGACCAAGTCTCTGATCCTTCTCCAGGAAGGCAGTGCTGGCGAACGCCTTGTACACCTGGGCCACGCAGCCTGAACCCACAGGTTCCTGGGTCTCAAAAGACAAGACATTCCCCCAGTCCTCCCCAAACGCCTGCCGGAGGAACTGTTCCGTATGGGTCCAGGGGTGAGGAGTCACTCGGACATGCAGCTTGGAGAACAGGGCACAGAAAGCCTCGGAAAAGAGATCGCGCCGAGTGCTGGCCCACTGACCCAGTTTAATATATGTTGGGCCCGAGGTCTCTGTGGCTTTCAGAAGTAGGTGGAGCCAGAGTGTGGAAAGGCTGGGAGCCAGGTAAGTGAGAGGGTAGAGGAGGAGGAGGGGAAAGAATTTTGCCAAGAGAGCACCAGCCCGAAGCCAGATACGGAGATGCAGGAAGACAGAGCTGAGCGGGCCAGCTTGGGAGACCCTCTCCATTGGCCCATTTTCAGCCAAGTCACTCCAGTGAGCCCTTCGCTGACACAAGCTGTCAGCGGGCCCCTCACCAACGTCCCCATAAGCTGAGATGAGTTTGGGCAAAGTGCCCAGGAGAAGCCAACAGAATCTGGTATTGCGATAACACCCCAAGGGTCGGAGAAGACCAAATTCCTTTCGGAGCTCAAAACACCTTAGATGCGACCAACAGAACCTAACAGAGACGCGCCAGGGGGTCACCATCTTCCCCGAGGCCCACAGCCTAGTCGGTCTGCTCTCCACTCAAGGGGCAGGCATCTGTGGGGACGCTGTGAGCAAGGCAGAGGGGAGTCCGTGGTGCGACGATGCTGCGACCCCGCCTCCGGGGAGCAGCCCAAGCTCAGCCCTGCCCCTTGTCCTGCCCCCGCAGGGCCACCCACGTCACCCCCAGGCCGCCCCAGGGGCTGCCCAAGCGGCCACGCTCCACACTGGGCTCCTCGCCTAGGCCTAAGGCCCGAGACCGGCCGACGTCCGACCCCCGGCGCCCAGTGGGGGCTGCCCGAGATGAAGCGACTGTCGAGCGGCGGGAGCCGGGACAGACAGACGGACGGTCAGGCCCGGGGCCGCAAGGGACCTGCAGAGGGGACCGCGGGCAGGGCGGGGCGGACGCAGGGTCACCACAGGCTGGGGCCGGCCGGCGAGATCGCGTAGGTGCGGGCCCGCGAGGGGCGGGCAGGGGCGGGGCGCCGAGAGCCGGGCCGGGAGGGTGTGCGGAGAGGACCGGCTCAGGAGAGCGAGGCACGGCGCAGGGCGGTGGGCAGGGGAGCCGGCTAGCAGGGGAGCGAGCTGAAGGGGGACCAGGGCCTGGGCGCCCGGGCGGGAAGGGTGCCGCGGCCCAGGGCTTCCGGGAGCTCCCGCAGCCCTGCCGCCCCGCCCCGGAGCCGCCCCTTAAAGTGGACGCAGCGCGAACACGGGCGGAGGTTTCCTGAGTCTCAGAAACAGAATTATTACTATTGCTGCAGCTCTTGTTATTATTAGTGAAATTTTATTTATTTATTTTTGCGGTACTGGGGATTAAACCCAATGACCGGGAACTTGGGATCCTCCTACATCAGCTTCCCCAGTCTCTGGGATTACGGGACTGGGCCACCACACCCAGCTTCCAGAAAGAAATTTAACGCAAAACAGAAGCACCTTCCCCAACTTCTCCTGTGACTCTCACCTCTGACAGCTTCTTCTCTTTCATCACGAATTGAAGGCAGGTTCTGAGCACAGGTCTGCTTTTCAACCTTGCTAGACCCCCGGTGGGGAGTGGGGTCCGGGGTAGGAAGGTGGGAGGTGTCTTGGATGGTTGGGAGTGCCAGACTGCAGTGATTTGGCGATGGCATTTGGACATGGAGGGGTGGCTCCAAGAAGGCCATGTTCATTCATGCAACTAATACTTTCTGAGCTCAACAAATCCTCTTTGACATTCATGTTGAATCTCAATAATATGTATTGAGCTAGGTATTGCCCTCCGCTTGAGGTAGTGGATACTTATGTCCAGCATTCAGAGGCTAATCACTTAAGGAAAGGTCCTAAATGTGCAATTTCAAAGTGTGACAAGATCCACCAGAGCAATGAAGACTAGGAGACACACATTGGAAGGAGCAGCTTTGGATGGGGGTGCTTCCTGGAAGGAGCCAGAAGAATAAAGTCCTAGCAGGACAAGGTGGCTTGGGCTGCAATCCCAGCAAGTTGAAGGCCACCTGGGCAATTTAGCAATTCCCAGTCTCAAAATAAAATTTAAAAAATACAAAGGGCTGGGGGCATAGTTCAGTGACAAAGAGCTTACCTAATGTGTGCAAGGGCCTACGTTCAATCTCCAGTACTACAAAAACAAAACACCCTAGAATAGAAAGGAATTTAGAATGGGTTTGGTTTTATTTTGTTGAGGTGGTAGGAATGGAACCTAGAGCCTTTTGAATACTAAGCAGGTACTCTGCCACTGAGCTGCATGCCCAATCTCTGATGTAAGATTTTGAAGTGTGTGTGTGTGTGTGTGTGTGACCTTGAAGAACCAAAGGGAGGTCAGATGACCCTGTTGACCAAGGGAGAGGGCAATGGAGCTTGGGAATCAGCCCTACGGTCACTGATGGGGCTGGTAATTCAAGCCTACAGCCATCTTCTCTGCCATTTGGCATTCAAGAGTCTGCCTGCCTTGTGCTACCATAGCTGTCTCTAATCAATACCCTTTATCTCCACATGGTGAGAGACTTTCAAAAGTCTAGTCAAGGGTGGTCAAGGGTTGAGAGCATCACAAGTGGAAGGGCCCCCAGGAAATGACCCATGTCCCATGTACACTGCTGGCAGTGTAATATACCTAACACTGTTGAAATATGGCCAGTCAAGCCAGGCACCATGGCACATGCCTTAATCCCAGTGGATTGGGAGGCTGAGACAGGAGAATCACAAGTTCAAAGCCAGCCTCAACAACTTACTGAGGCCCTGAGCATCTTAGTGAGACTTTGTCTCAAAATAAAATATAAAAAAGTGCTGGGGATGTTGCTCAGTGGTTAAGCACCCCTGGGTTCAATCCCTAGTACCAGAAAAATTAGAAATAAAAAAAGAAGAAGAAAGGAAATACAGTTGGCCATTAATATCTTCTTTCTCCTGAATCATTTACCTGCTTTATCCCAACGCTGTGCACAGAGGGCTGGGAATGTAGTTCAGTGGTAGAGTGCTTGCCTAGCATATGCAAGGCCTTGACTTTAATCCTCAATACCACAAAAAAATAAGAAGAAATGTGGGAGACTCCCCAGCTGGGTGATTGAGGTATCCTGCAGCAGCCATGCCAGACTGCCTCGCCCTTCTCTGTTCTAGGGACGGTATCTTCGTGCATGGGCGTTTCTTCCTAGAGCCCCATTGGTGGAGCTATGCTCACCTGTTCCTTTGTAATATTACCCCTTGCCCTGTTTGGGATAGAATGTTCCATGGAAACACCTTTTGTGTGTCCCCTTATCTTACTGTGCCTTTGGGTGTGGCCTACCTAGAGTCAGTCATCCTGCTGACAGCAGACATCAAGACTCAGCCCCCTGAAACCTGACCCCTTGCCTTATTTGAATAGCTTCTCCTCAATAAAAGGGGTCAGCTCTCTCACGTGTGCTGGTCCACTGGCTCGCTCTCTCTCTCTCTCTCTCTCTCTCTCTCTCTCTCTCCCTCTCTCCCTCTTTTGACCCTTAAGGTCAAAGGAGCCATCACCCCAAAGAAAAAGGTATTTCTGTCTCTTGTGTGGTTATTTTATGCAGCCCAATTAGCCCAGTTCCCCTGGAGTTACGCCTGAGTGTTTTAGTTGCGAGAAACCCGGCAAAAAAAGGTGCACAGAAGTCTCGTGTGTGTCTGATTTGCCAAAATGTTTATAAAGAACTTCACTTTTGTTATTTTTATGATACTGGGAATTGAATCCAGAGTGCTCTACCACTGAACTACACCCCCAGCCTTTTTTTTATTTAGAGACAGGATCTCATTAAGTTGCCAAGACTGCCTTGAACTTGTGATCCTCCTGCCTTAGCCTCCTGAGTCATTGGAATTATAGGCATGGGCCACCATACCTACTTGAAGACTTCATTTGAAACCACTGGCCTCTAACAATGTGACTCCAGGCAATTCTCTCTGGACCCTTGCTTCTTATGAAGCAAAATGGGGAAGTTCAATTAGCTCAACTAAAAATTCTACAAGTCCTCTATACATACATTTATGATTCTAGAAGTTGGTATATTTATCAGTAGTTACAAATAAAAATTCTGGAGCTCAATAAACCTGGTTTCAGTCCTGAGTCTGGGTTACCTTATCCCTTGGGCAAATTACTTAACTCTCTGAGTCTCCACTCCTCATTTACAAAGTGCAGGTTAAGAATAGTACCTACCCCACAAGGAGCAAACCAGAAGATGTCTATGGTGTGCTTAGCACCATGTTTCACTTAATGCTATCAAATATTGTCATTTTTGTTATCTAGATAAGTAAAAGTTGTTCTCCTTCTTCATATGACAGGCAGGTTCTCACAAATTTGGAGGATGCATTGTGGAAGATCTCATTTAAAATAAAGCCTTTGTGGCATCCTACAAATTCACCTAGAACAGAGGCTTTTAAACTTTAACATCTATCATAACAACCTGGAGGGCTGACCCCACCCCCAGTTTCTGATTCTGTAGGTTCAGAATGAGGCCTGAGAATTTGCATCTCCAGCAAGTTTCCATGTAAGGCGGATGCTGTTGGTCCTGGGAACACAGTTTGAAAACCTCTGACCTTGTCATGGTGGTGAATTTGACAGTGGTTAAGGGCCCCTGGGCTCCATCCCTAAAGAGTGAGATAGTGGTGGTAGTGATGGCAGTGGTCGTGATGGTGAAGGAGTAGCGCCATAAAGAGGATTACTGGGGCCTATGTTAGTTCATAGAATGATGTCATACATTTTAAGACATCACGGACAGCAAAAGCAACCAGTTATATCAAATATGTATGGTGTTTTTTGGGTGGTTGGTTGGTTGGTTGAGTGGTTGTTGTTATTCAGTGCTGTGGATGGAACCCAGGTCCTCATAACATGCCACACTGAGCACTGAGCCACACCCCAGCCCAGGAAAATCAAATACGAACCTCAGTCAAAATGTGTAAGGGCAGCCTTTAAAAATCACAGGCTTTGTCTTGAAGTGGAGCCACTTCTCATGTGGATAACTTTATGTGATCTGTTTCAGGATTAGCAACAGCAGGAATGTACATATTAAAGTGATTCATGAGAGGCTGGGGTTGTCACTCAGTTGCAGAGCACTTGCCTAGCATGTGTGAGGCACTGGGTTCAATACTCAGCACCACCTAAAAATAAATAAATAAAATAAAGGCATGCTGTCCATCTAAACTAAAAAAGATGAAAATAAATAAATAAAGTGATTAATGAATTAAGAGATTGACTATACAAAGAGACAAGAGCCAAACCACCTCTGATAGTAGAACTCTGACCCATGACTTCTGCCACCATATGCCCAGAACATTAGGACTTACTTGGTCAATGACAGCCACCTGCCCTAATTTTAACTCCACTTCCAATTCAGAATCAACCCTGGAGAGCCAAATGTCCTCTTCAAATCAATCATAAGATACCCTCACTTGCAGCTTTCCCGTGCCAACAACTTCTTACACCAGCGCACTGGAACCTCTTTTTGTCTCTGGGACTCTTTCCCACTAGCATTTGAGTCTCCACTTGTATTTGAGTCTCTTGTCAAATGTGATGGCAGCTGACTTCCTTGCCATAGGAAGCGCTCAGTAAGTGACCTATTTTTCCTCATTTGGGTATATGGAACATGCTGAAATCACAATCATTGGCATTACAGACTCTTCTCAACCATAGAAAGCCAGGCAATTATTACTAGTCTCCAATTCTTGGAAAGGTCCCTGCCTCTGTTCACTCTAGTCCCACTAGGTGGCACTCTTCCTCTATGAAGTGCGGCCGTGCTCCTCCGCTTCCAGACCCCGCTGGGAAGGGAAAAGACCAGGAAAGCCATGCAAAAGCCAGTCTGTCCTGATTCTCTTTTCATATAAACCTAATGATTGTGATTTCAGCGTGTCCCATATAACGTTGTTATATGGCAGATGTGACATGCAGCAAGTACTGAGTCCTGGCAAAGGAGGGAATTGGCTGGTCCAGTTCTCAGCCTCTGTACTTCCGACATTCCGGGCAGGATTGTTCTTTGTTGTGTGTGGAAGGGGGCTTTCCTGGGGAGGATGCTTAGCAGCATCTGTGACCTCTCCTCACTTGACACCAGCAACATCCCCTGTCTTATTCTGTTCAGGTTGCTATACCAAAACACCACAAACTGGCTGGTTTATAAAAAGGAAACATTTACTTCTCACAGGTCTGGAGGCTGGCAAGTCCAAGATCAAGGTAGCAGCTTGGGTGGGTTGTTTCTTCATCTATTAAAGAAGCTAGTATTGGGTCTTATGTCTTAGGCAGTCTCTGAGAAGCATTAATACTACCAGGTGCCTACTCAGAAAAAACTAGAGTGAAGATGTGAACAGGCAGCAGCTTTTGCCCTCTGCCTATCTGAGAAGCTGGAGTTGGGGGGATCTGAAAGCCTGCCTAGCCTCATCTCCCTAGCAACTGCCACCATAGAGAAAGGAAATGACTTTCCTGAGGTCACGTGCCAGCTTGGGCAGTCAGACATCACCTGTCTTGCCTTTGGCCAGTTTTTGTTCCCCCAGGACTAGGGGTGCTCTACCACTGAGCCCCAGCCCCAACCCTTTTTTATTTTTCTTTCTTTTTTCTTTTCTTTTCTTTAGACAGGGTCTTGCTAAGTTTCTAAGGGTCACACTAAATTGCCCAGGCTGGCCTCAAACTTGTGATCCTCCTGCCTTAGCTTCCTGAGTAGCTGGGATTACAGGCATGGGCTACCACATCTGACTGGCAATTTTTTTTTATTTTGGTTTAATTTGATTTGATCTGAATTGTAGGAAGTGGTCAGATATTAGGGCTTTCTGGAAAAACGTTCTCCAAGCAAGGTGTGTGGCCTCTGAGGGGCAGTGTGGTAATTTACAGCCATTTGGTGGTCTAAAGACTGAGATCACAGCCTAAGGAGGGTTTTAGTAGGGGAAAAGTGAGCTGGCAGGGCTCGAGCCAGCGGGTACAGTGCCAGCTCATGACCTTGTGTGATTAAACACTTCTGTGGGGATTCTTCCCTGCTCCCGAATCTGGAGAGATTGGCTGGTTGGACCAGATGATGGAAGATGTCTAGAAGCAGGATGTAGAATCTCTGTGCCCTGAGTATGGACAGCATGCAGAAGAGGACTTGGCTGTCCTGACAACCTATTGTCTTCTAGAATCACAGTGGACACAAAGAATGACAACCACTTCCCCAAAGAAGTGCATGCCTCTAAAAGGCATCCGGGTGTTCTCATTCTTGTTCCTTTCCTCAATGTTCAACTGGATCCCCAAAGGAAGCCAAAAAAAAAAGGTAAGTATAAAAGTTATTAAGCATTGCAGGGTTGATATCTGAGACTTTGCTTAATGGTAAATGACATGGCAAGTCTAGTCCATGACTTAGTTCTTTTTCATCCTAAAAACACTAATCCTTTTTTTTTTTTTTTTGAATTTTTTTAGTTGTAGATGGACACAATACCTTTATTTATTTTTTATTATTATTTTTATGTGGTGCTGAGGATCGAACCCAGTGCCTTGCAGGCACTTAGCGAGCGCTGTACCGCTGAGCCACAACCCCAACACGCTAATCCTTTTGATGTTATGAATACTTTAATTCTTTTTTGGAGGGAGAGGTACTGGAAATTGAACCCAGAAGCACTTTGTCACTGAGCTACATCCCCAGCCCTTTCAATTTTTTTGAGACAGGGTCTCCCTAAATTGCTTAGGGTCTCACTAAGTTGGTGAGGCTAGCCTCAGACTTGTGATCCTCCTGCCTCAGCCTTCTCAGCTGCTGGGATTACAGGTGTGTGCCATCCCGCTTTTTTTTCCCCCTTGGCATTGGGGATAGAACCCAGGCTTAATGTGTGCTGGTCACACACTCTGACACTGAGCAAAGTCCTGCTACCCACCCCTGAACACTTTAATTCTTCTTAAAAAAAAGAAAAGCAAACATCCTCCAAAGTAAGCTGGGGGGGGGGGGCAGGGGTGGACATGAAATAGTAATGGTTCTTAGCCAAGAGTTATATATTACTGTGTCATTGGCCAATTCAGAAATTCTCTGAGATTTCCTGACAAGTGTCGGTGACCTGGGGTAATAAACAAAGGCCATTTGCTCTACAGTACCCCCTCATCAGCCCCCCCACAGCTGCCCATCTTCCAGTCCTCACACAAGAGGCACCAGTGCATCCTGGAAGAGAGGACAAAGCTATCTCTACCAAAGACTGGGCCCCTCGCACCAGAGGAGGACAAAGGAGCCCTGGGGCCTCAGTCTGGGCTCTTCACACTTTGGCCTCTGTTGTGCCTCTCCTTCCCACCCTCCCACCCTCCTGGATTGCATCTGATAGGGACCAAGAACACACCAGCCTGGGGAGGAGGTTTGGGTGGATGCCTGACTTGGTTTTGATTCCTGGTGGGGGGGGGGGGGCAGGCTAGTGGCTGAGGTGGGATGAGGAGGAAAGTAGTAGCTGCCTGTGGAAGACTTGAAGGGAGCTGGCGCTGCTCTCCAGCTGGCTCCTCTAGCTGCGAGGCTGCCAGGGGCTTGGGGCAGGGTGTGAAGGAGCTCCTACAAGGGTGTGTGGAGATGAGTCTACGCTTTTCCCTGCTCCTAGGTAAGTTCCCTTTTGGCTCCACTTCATCCAAATGCTGTGGACCTAAGAACAGATAGGAGCTCTTCCTCCTGTGCCAGCTAATAAATAAGTAACCAAACCTCTTGCCAATCAACTACCTTGTGTGTGCCTTCCACTGTGCCTGGTAAGGCAGGTAATGAGATAGAAGAGGGATTCTGCCACCCAAGAAATGTGAGCACCAGAGGGTCCCAGTGACCCAAGCTGGAGAACCAGGTCTCAAAAGGATGAGTCCAGCAAGGGATGTCCTGAGAAACGGTACTTCCTGTCCCTTCGAGGGCTGAGACATAGCAAGGATATGAATTGGACACTGACCCAGCAATCTCCTTTCAAAGTGAGTGGTGCTGCTAAGTGCAGCAGCCCATGCCTGTAATCCCACCAGCTCAGGAGGCTGAAGCAGAAGGATCGTGAGTTCAAAGCCAGCCTCAGCAACAGCGAGGCACAAGTAACTCAGTGAGACCCTCTCTTTACATAAAATACAAAATAGGGCTGGGGATGTGGCTCAGAGGTTGAATGTCCCTGAGTTTAATCCCCAGTACCCCCGCAAATAAAGTGGGTGGTGCTGGGGAGAGCTGTGCCCTGGCGTCGAGTGGTAAAACTCAAAGGACATGGGTTGAGCCACACGGGGCCTGGGTTGTGTGACCTCAGATAACCTTATGGAGTTGGCTTTTCCATCCACAAAATGGTGGGGATTGATTTTTAATTGCTCAGGGTTGTGGGGAGGACTTAGTGACATGACATGTAAAAGTGCCTGAGACAAAAAAGAGGCTCAAGAAATCTTTAGCTTCCAGAAGGAATCTCAGTGGAAATGTGACAATTTTTTTTTTTTTTTTTTTTGGCAGGGGTGGGAGGGTGTACTCGGGATTGAACTCAGGGGCACTCGACCACTGAGCCACACCCCCAGCCCTATTTTTTGTATTTTATTTAGAGACAGAGTCTACACTGAGTTATTTAGCGCCTCAGTGCTGAGGCTGGCTTTGATCTCGTGATCCACCTGTCTCAGCCTCCGAACCTCTAGGATTACAGGCATGTGCCATTGTGCCTGGCCTTACTTTGTCTATCTCTTAGAGACAGGGTCTCACTGAGTTGCTTAGCACCTTGCCGTTGCTGAGGCTGGCTTTGAAGTCAAGATCCACCAGCCTTAGATTGCAGGCGTGCGCCACCATGCCCAGCAGAAACATAACAAATTGAGGGAGATGTCCATAGGCCCTTTCTGAAACTCTGTCCCATTTTGATTGGGCTGGTCTTCATGGACCCCTGCAGGCCCTTTCACTTCCCTGATGCCTGAGATGAAGTAAGGCCCCTGCTGCCTGACACTTGTCACAAACCTGACAGAAGGTCTCTTCTTCATGATCTGACTTGGGCCTCAGAATGCAACTGTGCTATTTCCATCTTGTATGTGATGACGCTGGGACTCAGAGGCCAGGCAACCTACTCAAGAGCTGGATTTGGCCATCCAGTCCCAAGCCTGTGTTCTTCAATGGGACACTGGAAGGAAGAAGAAGGAGAGGAAGTAACAGATGTTCTGTAGTGGTCCAGGCCTCACTGCATGCAGGAAGTAGGATTAAAGGTCCAGAAAAAAATCAATTCTGCCTTCTTCATCTCACCTCAGCCCTCCATATCTGTGGGTTCCACATCAACAGAGTCAACCAGTTACAGGTGGAAAATAGTTGAACATACATATACAATTGAACATGGACAGCCTTTTTATCATGATTTGTCATCCTTGTCATGATTCCCTAAACAATACAGCCTAACAACTACTGAAAATAATATTTATACCTGTAACCCCAGTGGCTCAGGAGGCTGAGGCAGGAGGATCACGAGTTCAAAGCCAGTCTCAGCAAAAGGCAAGGCACTAAGCAACTTAGTGAGATCCTGTCTCTAAATAAAGTACAAAATAGGGCTGGGGATGTAGCTCAGTGGTCGAGTGCCCCTGAGTTCAATCACCAATACTCCCCCCAAAACAGTAATTAAATTGACTTAACTAATATAAGTAATCCAGAGTAATCTAGAGATGATTTGTAGTATATGGGAGGATGTATGTAGATTATATGCAAACACTGTGCCATTTTATAGGAGGGGCTTGAACATCCAAAGATTTTGGTATCCTCAGGGGGTCCTGGAACCAATCCCCTGTAAATAGAGAGGGGTAACCATACCTCCCACACCAGGCCTTATTTTCCAACGTGAAGAGAAGCCAAGGAGAGGCAGAGTGGGCGGGCCATGAATGTACTGTGGGAGTAATGGGGGTCATGAGTTGGGAGAAGAGGGAACTCCTGCAAGGTCTTCTAGACTCTGGCACACAGCACCCACCTTGAAAAGCTACCCTGCCTTCCAGAGCTGGAAAACCAGGGCTTGGGAGAGACCAGGGTATTATCAGCTGGAAAAATTCCTGGAGGGGCTAGGGTTCTAGCTCAGTGGTACAGCACTCACCTAGCACATGTCAGGCACTGGTTCCATCCTCAGGAAGCCATGAGGGGCAGGGCCACATAGGAAATGAGGGGAGTGAGCAGTGTGTGAGATCCCTTTTATTTATTTATCTATCTATCTTTTGGTACTATGGATTGAATCCAGGGATACTTTATCACCAAGCTGGACCCCCAGCCTTATTTAATTTTTGAGACAGCATCTTATGAAATTGCTGAGGACCTTGCTAAAACTGCCCAGGTTGGCCTTGAACTTGTGTTCCTCCTGCCTCAGTCTCCAATGTCTCTGAGATTACAGGCATGCACCATCGCACCTGGTGGGGGACCCCTTTCATGGTGACAGAGTCATGTGATGACTGTGCAATGGAAGTAGCTAGGAGTCTGAGACTAGGAGATGCAGTCAGAGACAGAAACTAGAAAAGCAGAGACCCCACCTGTCATCCCTCATCAGACTCTGGTCCAATGTGTTATCCTTAAAGAAAACAGAGAAAATAAAACACCATGTCCCTGAATACCCCCTTCTGTTCCCTAAAACCTAGTCAAATAAAGGGAACAATGAAAGCAGGTCTGGGCTAGAATATCTGGATACATATTATCTTGAAGGACACTGATTTTCTCTCACGTATTCTGAGAATTAGGGCAAGTTAATGTTATCTGTAGAAAACGGCTTTCTTGAATGCATGCCAAGACAAGTGCCCCTTAAGGTGCTGATCATGCAATGGGACAAAACAAGCTAAACTGATGCTGCCTCTGTAACCTAACCTATAAACCTCCCTCCTTGCAGAAACTCAGGTGGACCAGGGCACTGTGGAGAGGGAAGTGCTCATCCAGGCTGCTGCCCCTGGGCAAAGCACTGTGAGCAGGAAGAGATGCTACTTTCTAGTGAGATACCCAGGGTACTGCATGGAGCAGAGCTATTCCTGTCCAGCCCATCACCACTGGAGTTTTTGGTGAGGTGCCAAAGGCACTGCTTGGAGCAGAGGTACATCTGTCCAGCCCAACACGACTGTGTCCTCCTCGTGAGCATTTTTCAATAAACTACATCTCATATCCCATCTCCAGGGTCTTCCTTGGTCTCTTTGCAACCTGTCCCACTGTCATAGCACAACTGGGCAGTAAAGAATATGCGCAGAGAACAGAGGCAGAGACATTTTTCAAAAACAAATTAGTGCCCAGAACTCAAAGATGAAGGAGTAACAGCAGGGCTTAGGAGTTGTCACTAAGAAACTCCCTAGCCTTCTGGTCTACTGTTTGTCATGCACACCTAAGATGCATTGAAATAGCAATTGGGGGGGCCACACACTCAAAGGCGCCTGGATTCTTTTTGCAGGGGAGGGACCAGCTGCACTCTCCACTCAGTAGTTCTTGGACTTTGCAGCTTGTTGCCATACACTGAGGGCTTGGACAGTGATTAACCAGTCAAAAAGTCACACCTCTGATCTTTATTTAGAAAGTGAAAACAAACGTATGGAATGATGCTTCTGAAAACAAAATAATAATTTAAATGCTTACTTTTTTTTTCCTAATGCTTCCACTTTGCAAATTTGTATTCTGAAAGTTCACTGTGCTTAAGTTGAAATGAGTGTTGCGTGAAGGACTAGAAAAGCTTCAGAGAGCTCGTAATATGATCAAAACCTTTAGCTGTGACTGTGACTTTTTCGGGGGGGGGGGAGTTGTTAGGGACTGAACCAGTGGTGCTTTGCCACTGAGCTATATCCTCAGCACCAGCCTTTTTTTTTTTTTTTTTTTTTTGAGATAGGGTCTCCCTAAGTTGCCCATGATGGCCTCTAACTTGTATCCTCCTCCTTTAGCCTCTGGAGTCTCTGTGATTACAGACATGTGCCACCACATCCAGACTCTCCTATGACTTTGAACAAGTACCTCAAATCTCAGGTTCCCAGACATTGCTTGTCATACGAAGTCCTTTATTTATTTTCTCTCTCCTGAGCACCTCTTTTGTGGATGTGTAAGGCTAAGTCTCTCTTCTTTTTTCCCCTTGCCTAAACTTTAGGCCTCTGGCAGCTTAACCCTTCTGAAGGTACCTGAGCTAAAGGCAAGAATGGTTTTCCTTCAGTATAGAGCCACTGCCAGGCTCAAAATCTCCCTTTCATCTGGGCGCTCCTCTGCTCGAAAACTTCCCATGGCTCCCCATTGCTTGCAGCATAAAATCCAAATTCTATCCAGGCCTTTTGAAATCTGGCCAGGCCCACCTATCTGACCTTATTCACCGTTCACACGGTTCACTCTGTTCATCTGTGACATAGATTCTGTGTGTCCAACCTCCCCTCTGCCTCTGCTCATGCTCTTCTCTCCATCTAGACTGTCTTTCTTTTCCTCCATTTCCCCTCCACTTACCCCAGTTCATCATTCAAGATCCTCCGCCAATCAAAGCCCCAGGGAACTTCCTCAAATGCCCCAGTTTGTATTCGGGTCTCCCTTCCGGAAGCCCACAGCATTTTCACGTGTGTGTACACGTTTATTTGGCGATCCCAAAGCCTGCAACCCTGTGCCTCGAATGTGTGTCCTATGTTAGGGCAGTGGACACTTAAAAGTCATTTCTCCTCTGGGAGCATTTCCAGACAAAAGCCCTGCTCCTCGAGGGTTCGGGAGCTCTTCTATCCAAACCCTCTTTGCCTGTCTTATGACAGACAGTCATTACTCCCGCCTGATTGCAAGCAGCTTGGGGCAAGTGTGGTGCCCGACTCTGCCTGGGGTGTCCCAGGCCCAGTCCAGTCCCATAATTGTGTTAACCGGTCGGAGCAATGCGAGGACCTGGGAGTGACCCTTCGGTGGCATCTAAGTCCAGGTTTGGTTCCCAGCTGAGCGCATCGTGCCAATGGCTCTCTGGCCCAGGTGGAATGGAGATTGCCACGTGGTGGTCTTCAGCATAGAAGGGGTTAAGCCACCATCTCTCTCCCACCCCCGAAAGGCGAGGGGGCGAGTCAGGCAGAAGGTCCTGTTTACCGTGGCTCCCCTCGGCGGCGGGCCCTGGGAGAGGGGTTGCCGTGGCAACCGGCCGGGCGCCCGCCAGCTGCGGATTAGCTCACTGGAGCCGGGGCGGGATGGGTCGGGAGGAGGGGGCGCGCGTCACGGCAGATCGTCGCCGCGCCGCGAGAGGAAGAGGAAGGGGCAGCCCGACGAGTCAGTTCTCGGCTGGCGGGAGGGGCGCCGGGCGGCCCAGAGGAGCGCGCCGCCGAGGCCTGGGGCGGTGGGGACCCGACGAGAGCGCGCGGCGGGGACCCCAGGGGCTCGCCGGCGGCCGTGCGAGGCCGCGCGGACAAAGGCGCGGAGGGCTGCGGGCCATGGCGCCCTGGGCTCCCGCCACCGCCCGGCCCCGCGCCGAGCCGCCCTCCGCCCCGGCGCCCCCGGACGTCCCCGAGATGCACCCCGAAGCCCGCGGAGCCGCCGCCCGCGGGGAGGTAGGGCGGGGCCGGGGGAGCGGGGTGAGCTGGGGGACCTAGCAGGGCACTGGAGGCCGGAGGCAGGAAACGGCTCGAGTTGCCCGAACCCGGAGTTGGGAAGTGGTTCTCTGCAGACCGCGGACGCTGGGCTCTGGCGGCCGGCGGTGGGGACGCAGAGGCGCGGTCCTGCGGGGCGCTTCAGCCCGCCCGCGGACTTCAGCAAAGTGCGATCCAGACCTCCTCCCGGGTCGGGAAGCCGCCGTCCCTCGCCCGGAGACCTGCAGAACTGGGCGGGGTCCTCGCACTACGCGGTGCTGGGCCACAGGGGACGTGAGTGTGAGTGCGCGTGAGTGTGAGTGCGCGCGGGTGCGCTCGCGGGGGGAAGATTGGGGCGCCTGAGCAGCCAGCCCCCACCCCCTCGCTGTGGTAGGAATTTGCAGTCTTGGGGAAGCTGGAAGGTAAAGATGATTGAATCTTACTTCTCCCTCTTTTTCCCTAAGGATGGAGTTGGGAACAGATGAAGTCTAGGGGAAGTCTCTTAACAACACAGGATATAATCAAGTTTACGAGGGTCACAGGGATCTGGATTCTGACCACCGAGCAGAACCAAGACCTGTGGAATCCTGTTGTGAGCAGCCAGGACAGGAAGCTGAGAGTGCGCAGTAGGGCCGTGGATTGGAGCAGGGGAAGATTTCACCCGCTGGTGCTGGGGAAGGAGCAGGCAGACTTCTGGCTTGTGCTCAGAGGGCTTCAAGGGATGACTTAAACACCCCAGATGAGGTTGGGTAATAATGGGGCGGGGTGATAGGGTTACAATAGACACTCTATAGTAATTTGTTATTGAATGCTTATACTCTCTGTGGTTACTACATAAAATTAAAAAAAAAAATCATTTCTCCTTGCAATGTGAAACATCCAGAGTGGAGTAGAAAGTTTTGGGGGTGGGAGGCATAGAATGGAATTCTGAGAGGAAGTCCAGGGCAAACGGAGACATTTTTACAGCCCCTTTTATTTTTTATTTTGAGATAGGGCCTCCCTAAGTTGCTGAGGCTGGCCTTGAACTTTCTCCATCCTCCTGCCTCAGCCTCCTGAGCCCCTGGGATTCAGGTGTGCTGGCTAGAGACCGTGTTTTGAGGCAGGACAACAAAAAGGCTGGCAGAGGGGCTGGTGTCCTGTCCTTTATTCTGGGATAATCGAACCCTGTCTGAGCCATGTCTTCAACACAGGGATGAAGAATACCTCTTCCATCTTTCCAGGAACTCATCATCCTGACTGAGTAGTGAAGCAAAATTAAAACTTGGTCTGACCTGGCTGCGAGTAATCCAGCCACAGAGTGAGAAAGACCAGAGGAGGGACCCCCAGCTCATGGAAGGCCCACAGAGAGCTGATGCTTGGGCCGAACCCTGGAAACTTCTCTACAGAGAAAACAAAGCAGTCAAGGTTGTTTCAGCTTTGTTGAACAGTGAATGTAAAGTCACTGAGATTCGGCAAGCCTGCAGTGTGGAAGAGTGTGTGTGTGTGTGTGTGTGTGTGTTGGGAGGGCTTGGGGGAAGGCAGGGCAAGGAAGGCTCTTCAGGAGGAGGAGTTCCCAGGGGTCAGATTTGTGTCTTAGAAAGCTCACTCATTGTTGGGTGGAGACCTGGAGGAGGATGAGACCAAATCTTTGCAACATCCAGACCCGGATTCTTACTGAGCAGGGTGACAGCAGTGGTGGGGCAGGAGAGGACAAAAGGATTCCCAAGGTCAAGAGGTAGGCACTGCTGTGGACTGTTTTGGGCGCAGGGTGAGGTAACTTAGACTAAAATCAAGTACAAAAATGCCCAGGAGAAAAAGCAAAGCAAAAGGAGTGGACATTTTGAATGGCCCAAATTGAGCAGATCACAATACTTGGACAATGAATTTGGCTCTAAGTTTTCTGGCAACTTAGGAACAAACAAAAATACACTGGATTGCATAGTTTTGGATTTGGGACAACAGAAAGCATACAAATTAATTTTCAGAACAAGATTTTTTCTTGGAATTGAACTCAGCTGGGAGTTTATCAAGGGAACTTTATGTAAAGACTAAGAGAGTGACATAGAAAAAAAAGTCTTCATTGTATAAACAAAACAAAAATATGGATAATACAATAAAAAGGAAAAAAATCATTATTGGTGTTACAAAAGATAGCAAGATAGAACTGCACATGACTTGCTTCCGATGCCATCTGCCTCTTAGGACTAGAGGAGCGTACTTAGGGCTGTCAGCTTTGGGTGTGGACAGTCATGACACAGAACTGCTAGAGCCAGAGAACCCGGTAGAGAGCAGACAGTGGTCACTCAAGGGAAGAAGTGACATCTACTTCTGTGAATATAGAAAGCAAAACCCCCCAGGATGCCCAACCACAAGGGAAGAAGACACATCCTGCGTGGCCGTAGGTGGGTGGGCTGAGACTCCTGGAGAAGGGGCCAGGCAGGGCCTCTGGCGTTGGCAGAGCTAACACCCAGGAATCCTGACCAACAGGGCAACAGGCAAGTGGGGTGGGAGCAGCATTTAGGGCTGCTAATCCACTTCCCAGGGTGGTCCAGGTCTTTCTGCACCCAGACCTGACATTTAGCCTGCATTTAAGGGAGCGGGATTTTGAAGACCAAAGATCCCCTCCCAGGGGAGGACGGGAGTGTGAGAATCTTGTTGGCTGCAACACCAGGAAGTTGTGGAGAAAGGAGGAAAGTGAGGAGATCTCCTGGCCAGCCCTTCCCTTTGGTGTCCACAGAAGGCAGGAAACCTGCAGAATCTAGATTCATGCCTTGCTCAGGTGCCTTCTAAAATTTACACTATTTTTTCTAGTCAACTTTAGTTGTCTTAAATTAACAGTGAATAGGTCTAGAATTCTGTCCCCACATCAAGTTTCTTAATTTTTTTTAACTTGGAATACCTTGAGGTTATACATTGAAATGCAAGAGAGGGGGATTGTTCTGTTCTGTGGTACTGGGAATTGAACCCAGGGCCTCCCAGGCTGGGCAGGGGCTCTACCACTGAGCTATACTCTCAATCCCAGGAAGGAGGATTTTCAAAATAATTGATGCCTGGGTCCCACCCTAGATCAATTAAAGCAAAGTCTCTGAGAGTGGGCTTTGGGTATCAGCATTTGTTAAAGTCTCCAGATGATTTTAAGGTACAGCCAGTTGCTTTAACATCACAGGAGGGATAGAAACCTCAGATTGCAAAAGATGCAGGGTGGGGTGGGATTGGGGGGATGCATGGGTAGTAAGTGGCCAAGGCCCACCCTGCTTGGGCCTGTGTCCTGCTGGTCTCACTGCCTTACCCTGAGGTCTTGCCAGGTCCTCCTGTATTCTTGCTGAAGCTAGGGTTCAGCAGTTCCTTCCCTGGTGCTGTGCCTGAGTGGTGTTTCTTGGAGAGAGTCTACTGAAACTGCTTTCTCATAGGTTGGTTGTGCAGACCCTTGTAAGCTGTGGCAGCTTGCTGTCCTCAGCTGTGCTTCTTAGCATGCACCCCTGGTCTTCTGTGGCTCTGGGGACCAAGCCCCGGGCCCACCTGTCATCCTGTGTATCCGGGCCTGAACCCCTTTTCCTTCACTAGAACCAGCTGACCTCCTCACAATTCAAGGTTACCCCAGCTCTCTTAAAACTCTCTGTACTTCACCCAGTGGAAAAGCTGCCAGGCCACTGGACCCCTTTAATAACAGAAGGTGAGTGATTAACTCAATTCTCCACATGGAAAACGATGGTCAGATTGTCTTTTATGGCTGGTGTTAAAAATCAGTGCCTGATTTGGGCAAAAATCTATCCTGTTAGCTCTCAGTTTGCCTAAATATTAGGCTCTTTACCAGCTGGGGCCTAGAGCTGTTGCTTGGTCCTTGGCTGTAGTTCAGTGGGGCTAAAAGAGAGGTAAGCCTGAGACCCCTTTCTAACTGGCTGAACTGTGGAAAACAAAGTTATGGGTTTTTCTCCTGGCCTCAGGGAAGGTAGGGGTGAATCACTCTGTAGCAAGTTTAGGGAAAACACCGAGTCCCTCAGTGGTACAGATTGAGCTGGGAAGGGACTGGGATGGGGAGCTGTGGACGTGACCGTGACAGTGACCAAGGCTGTACTCTATCATGACTAGGCCTTCCATAGGCTGCAGGTCTCACCCCAAGAGCTTGTCAGAGCAGTTTAAGCAGAGTGTTAAATGTGTTTCCTTCTGTTATTTTGGTCTTTAAAAAAGTGTACTTTACAGTTTTAATTTTCCTTATATATATAAATTTTCTATGTATACATATGTAAAATCTGAAAATCATATTTGCTGTGAAACTTAAGCAATACATGAAAAGAATAAGATGAGAAATGAAAGTTTATTCTATACTATCCCCTGCCTGAAAGGCCGGCACTGTTTGGTATATATCATGAATCCTCCTAGACATTTTTTCTTGGCATATGATATTTTTGTTTATTTACAGAAGTAGAGGCAAGTGCTACTTATTGGTTTGCAACATGTTATCATAATGTAGAAACATTTTGTGAGGGCAATTTTTGTGTAGTGCTTACACAGCCTTCTTTGTAACAGCTTCCCAGGTTTCCTTTATATGGATTGATTTAATTTGTGTAACAAAACTGGTTTATGGGCAATTGGTTGTTTTCAATTTTAGCTATTATAAGTGATGTTGTCACAAGCCCTCTCCAGCCCTTGTCCCGGTATTCCATAAGATACAATCCTACGCTGGGGATATAGCTAGTTGGTAGAGTGCTTGCCTCGCATGCACAAGGCCCTGGGTTCAATCCCTAGTAACACACACACACACACACAAAAAAAAAAAAAAACCTAAAAACAATCCAACCCTAGAAGTGGAATTGCTACATTAAAATAGGTATAAGGGCTGGGGTATAGCTCAGTGGTACCACATTTGCCTAGCTTATCCAAAGCCTGGGGTTCCATTCCTGGTCTACCAAAAAGAAGAAAAAAATCAAAAACTAAGGGCTTGAACTGTAGCTCAGTGGTAGAGCACTTGCCTAACATGTGCGAGGCACTGGGTTTGATTCTCAGCATAACATATAAATAAATAAAATAAAGGTCCATCGACAATTAGAAAAATATTTTTTAAAAATCACAAACTGGGTCAGTTTCTAAAGCAAAAAGGGAGTTCTCTCTCTCCTCCTCCTCTCTCCCACTCTTTTCTTCTGGGAAATGAAAACCCAGAGTTCAAATAAATAATAACAAACAATAAAAACAGAAATGTGCACTAAAAAAAAAAAAGTTTTAACAGAAGGGATGGGTTTACATTGCCCAGGCTGGTCCCAAATTTCTAAATGATCTTCCTATCTCTGCCTCCTGAGTAACTGGGACTATAGGCACGTGCCCCTGTGCCTAGCATAAAAAATGAGTTGTCAATTGATGTACAACAGGCTGAACCTGGACCGTCCTATAACTGCATCTTGTGGCAAAGGCTGAGGGTTGGACGCATCCTTGCTGGCGTAGGTGTACTGTCCCCAGGTAGAGATGACTTGATCTCATCCCTCTGTCCTCTGGTCTTTCTTATCCCCCTAGAGTCGGAGCCTGAGTCCAGGGAAGGGGAGGGGGCAGGTGGATAGCTGCCCCAGCTGAGGCTACATGTGACTTTCTTGTTCCTTTTGAATGAGTTAGAGGAGATGGGTACTACTGCCCTTGGAAAAGTCTCATAACTGACTGCCTTGCCCCAGCAAACTGGAAGCGCCAGAGCAGGACATAACAGCCTTTTTATTTCTGGTTCTCAAGTCCTGGGCAATATAGGCTGGACCTCCCCAGAAGATCCAGCAAAAGTGTTTTATGGGATTATGCCCCAAATCACTGCAAAAGCTGAACGCACTTAGTCAGAGAAGTCAGCTGGGGAAGATGCTGGATGCCCTGGTTTGGTTCCTGCACAGGAGTGAGAGGGCAGCCTGAGACACAGAACTTGCACCCGTTGTGGTTGTAGTAAGGCTAATCTCTCAGCCACAGACTTGGTCAAGGTGGCTGGTAGTAAGACAGAAAGGAGCTTCTTGAAGCACTGGCTTGTGCTCTGGGCTTCCCTGCCAGGGCATTGTCTCTGGCTCTCATGGTACTCAGAGGAGTCCTCCACCCGACACTCTGAGCTGCAGGTGAGATTCATTCCAACTTGGAATGAAGCAGTGGTCATCTAACCCCAAAGATAACTTCCGGGCATCTGTAACAACTGACATCCTTTGTATCTGGTCCATTTCATCATTTGTATTTGTGTCAATCAGCAAACATCCACAAGCTCCCAGGACATCAAAGGGAGACCAATGAACTCTGTTTACCCCTCAGTGAACTACAGTGACTAACGGGGTGGGAAAACAAAATGTCAGAGGAGAGCGCTGCTTAATGCCTCTCAAAACAACCACACTTGGAGAGTCCAGCTCCGTGGAGTCAGGGCCAAGGGAGCCTCTTATCCCAGCTTTCCTCCCTGAACACAGGACAGCCAAGATTCCATGCCTGGGACAGGGGCAAAGAGTGGGGAAAGCGGGTAAAGTGGCTGCTTCTAGGTATACATGCAGCTTGGGATTCAGGCTGCTTATTTATTGGAGGAAGAAAGAAGGAGGATGTTATTTGCAGGGTGGTGAGAGAAGCAAAGAACTGGAAGAGTCCCCTGGGGCAGGTCTTCAAGTCCTCCCCACATCCCTGAAATCTGGCTTCGGTTCCTAACCATCTGCTGAAATTTTATCCCAGGTTACTAATAGGGAAATCAACGGCCAGTTCACTGTTCTCTTGGTTCTTGATTTTGCTAATGTACTGTATGTTCCTGACTCTTCCTTTCTTGAAACCCAATAAGGTTAGTATAAAACTGCTATGCTGGGGCTAGGGTTGTGGCTCAGTGGTAGAATGCTCGCCTAGCATGCTTGAGGCACTGAGTTTGATCCTTAGCACCATATAAATGTAAAATAAAGATATTGTGTAAAAATAAAAACTAAAAAATAAATATAAAAAAACTGCTATGCCCTGATATATTTGGGCCAGTTGTCAAAATATTGAGATGCTACTCTACTAGTTGGTAAATATTCTGCCCCCCCACACTGGGAATTGAACCCAGGGCCTGGTGAATGCTAGGCAAGTGCTCTACCACTGAGCCTTATTCCCAGCACCACCACCACCCTCCCAGCCTTTTTTTTACATTTTTTATTTTGAGACAGGGCCTTGCTAAATTGCCGAGGCTAGACTCAAACTTGCAATCCTCCTGCCTCAGCCTCCTGAGTAATTGGGAGTACAGGTGTGTGCCACTCTGCCCAGCCCATGTCACATTTTAATTGCATATTTTAAATCTTCCTCACCTTAGACACCATACATTTTGGTTGTCCTAATTGTCTTTCAAAACAGAGATCTTCACCAGTTGTTTTGCATTCAACAAACATATATGCATCACTCCCTGTAGCCCATGATCTGGACTAGACATTAGTAGAGAAGTCCAGAAGCCGGGCGTGGTGGCATGTGCCTGTAGTCTGGAGGCTGAGGCAGAAGGATTGCTTGAGCCCAAGAGTACCAGGCCAGTCTGGAAAACACAGCAAGTTCTGTCTTTAAGAAAAAAAAGTCTAATGCATGTGTTGGATTGGACATGCCATCAGATCGCACCTTCTAGCTGGAAGGTCCAGGTGAAAAAGCCAGTCAAGAGTGAAGTGATAGGAAGGAGCACCCATGCCTCAGTCCTTCACTCTGCCTTTTCTGCACTTCCTTCCCCAGACAGCTCATTCATGCTCACAAGAACCCTTCCAGCTTCACCCCTGCGGAACTGTTCTTCCACCAGATATCTAGTTCATCCCCTCCAACTGCCTGCTCTACACGTGTCTCCTGAGTGTGGCACTCTCCCCTAACATGGGCAAAAGAAAACACATCTCCATCAGGCCCTTTTCATTTTCTAGGGGAGGAAGCCTTACCTTCCTTCTTACTTTCAGAGCATCTTGACATCTAGCCTACCTGAGTGTTCCATCTTCTCCCATTCCCTACCCACGTCCTTCGCTCCAGCACCACTAGGTCAGTCATCACAGTGGCCAGAGTACACCTTCTCCTTTTCTTTATGCTCTCACCTTGCCTTGAATACTTTTCTTTTTCCAACTATTGGAACACAGCTGTTGTGGTCTGTTTTCTGTTGTACAGTATTAGAGACTGGGTACGTTATAATGAAAGATGTTTATTTTGGCTCATGGTTCTGGTCCAAGGTCCAGGAGCTGCATCTGGTGAGACCCTTCTTGTTGGCAAAGTCCTGAGATGGTGCCCAGCATTATATGATGAGAAACGGGAAACTGAGACCAAACCAAACTGGTTTTTTTTAGCAGACCCACTCTCTAGATACCCCACTAACTGTATACATGGATTGCCCCACTCAGGAGGACAGAGTCCTAATCACCTTTAAGGGTCCTACCTGATCTCACCTCTTAATATCTCATTAGGGGGATTAAATTTCTACATGAGTTTCAGAGGGGACAGACCACACTCAAACTGTATCACACCTAAGTATTGAAGGGCCAAATTCTACCTCCTTTTTTGAAGCAGTCTGTGACTCCTCTTTCATTGTCCTCTAAATTCCTCCAGTTTGTATTTGTTTCGTAACACTAGCCACTGTAGTTTAAATTTAATCTTTAACCAATGTCACATTGTGATTTTTATTAAATATGCTATCAGGCATTCCCTTGACTCATCTTGTCTTTTTGTCTTAATGATTACAATCTCTTATTGCCATTTGGTTGACTGGGTTTATGTGTTATCTTGATTGAGATAGGACCATTCCTTCAGCACCTCCTATAGATACTGTGTGCAGCATGTTGATTAATCTTATTGATTAGTTTCAGATCCATTCATGCTGGCTCAGATTACCTAAATGAAATCACAGGCAAAAGATAATTTTCCATATATTGAAATTTAGCTAAATAAAAATGAGCATATTTCCAGGCACTGCACAACTTCTGACTATAAAATGCCAGGCACAGAGAGTAAATAAACAGAAATAGGGGCCTCAGCTCTTAGAGAGCTGGAAAAGAGCATGGGAAGAAGGCGGCCAGGACAGGCTGCTGTGTTTTCAGGGTGGCCTCCTCCTCACTCTCAGGCTGGCCTTGTAACCTGTGAGGCTGAATGCTGGCCACTGCTTGGGGTGCATGCTTCTCCTGTAAAGGAAATGGGGTCAGGTCCCCTAATAATTTTTTTTTGGTACCGAGGACTGAACCTCGGGGCCTTAACCACTGAGCAACTCCCCCAACCCTTTTTTTATATTTTATTTAGAGACAGGGCCTCCTTAGTTGGCTGAGGGCCTTGCTAATTTGCTGAGGCTGACTGGTTTTGAACTCATGAATCTCCTGCCTCAGCCTCCTGAAGCGCTGGGATTACAGGCGTGTGCCACCATTCCTGACCTCCTCTAAAAATTTCAAAACCAGTTTTTGCATGATTACATTGTTACAGTGTCATACATTTGAGAGTTGTTTGCAGTGCCAGGGATCGAACCCATATAGCCTTGTGTATGCTAGGCAAGTGCTCCATCATTGAGCTACATTCATGGAGCTACATTCCCAGCCCTGTTGAAGAGTGTTTTAGAGTTTTACCACACTTGCAGATAAACAAGGCTGGGTAAGCAGCCCTCTGGATGAGTTGAAGAGATGGTATTATTGTTATTTTTTAACACATGGTTCTGTGTCATCATTCATGTTGGTATTATTCCGCAGGGTTCGGTGTACTTTGTAACCAGGAATACATTTGTTGGTTGCTTTTCACAGGACATGCCCTGTGCTGGGGCTTTGTGGGAGGGAGCTCTCTCACTTCATCTTTTCCAGCCTTTCAAAGCAGGTCCTGCTCTCAGTACTGAGAGGACTGAGGCTTAGGAAAGTAACTTGCCCAAGGTCCTGCAGCTCTTAGAGTTCACTGGAGTTGGAACCTGGATCTGTCTGGTTCCAAATCCTTTGCTTTAGCCCCTATGATATTCCATCTCTCCTGCTCCTTTCCCAGAACCTGGGAGCAGCTAGGGGAGCAGCCTCCGCTCAACTCTCTTGTGCTGGCCCCATGGATGGGGATGGGAGATGACGTCTCCCTCTAAGATTGCTGCCTTTTGTCCAAATGTGCTGGCGGAGGGCCAGGCCTGGAAACTCTCTGCTCATGGAAAGAAAGAACAGAAGCCAGCAAAAGAGGGTGGGAAGGAGTCTGAGGGGGAGGAAAGGAAGAGGAGGACAGGAAGGAGAGAGGGAAAGAGGGGGGTAGGGAAACAAGGAGTGTTCAGGCAGCACAGCTGGAGAGAGGTGGCTGCCAGGAAGCAAGTGAACGTGACCTTCAGGTGCATTCCATTCAAGGAGCTATGTGAGCCTTCAGCCCTGGCTGGAGTAGGCCCTGGTGCTGTCTGGGTGCCCAGAGGCCAGGACAGTCAAGCAGAGTGGCCCTTCTTCCCTTCTCAGTAGTACTGTTTAATGAGGTCGAGTTAAAATGAACATCAGGAAAGCCTGCAGGGGGAAAAGAAGTCACAAGATGGTAACTGAGAGGGCTGCTGCTGGGAGTGCAGCAAGCCAGCCAGGCAGTGTCTTGGTGCCAGGGCATGCACGGTGGGCAGGGAGGTAGAGGAGGGCTAGAGAGGGACTGGCTGCTGGCTGCTTGGAATAAAATCAGCTCTTAACAATTCACAGAGTCCTTCTTCTGGATCCAGGAATGGAAGACTGTACCCTGCCTCTTAGGCACACACACGTTAGGCATCTGAACTCTAATCGATAGTATTCATTCAGCAACCCTGTAGCCATAGGAAAAGTTCATCCCTCCAGACACTGGTTTCTATAAAGGGGGAAATAGTGGGACTAGCATAAAGATGCAGTGAGCTAGGTGCAGTGGCACAAGCCTGTAATCCCATTGGCTCAGGAGGCTGAGGCAGGAGGATCACAAATTCAAAGTCGGCCTCAGAAGCTTAGCAAGTCCTAAGGAATTTAGTGAGACCCTATCTCAAAATAAAAAAGGGCTGGGTATGTGGCTCAGTGGTTAAGCGCCCCAGGGTTCAATCCCTGGTGCAAAAAAATAAAAATGAAACAGCTTGTGTCCAACCAATAATGTTAGACATTCATTCATGATTGCAGTCTCATCTGAGATGTCAAAACATAAACATGTGAAACCTTAAATAAAAATATTTAAATAATATTTGGGGGCTGGGGATGTGGCTCCAACAGTAGAGCGCTCACCTAGCATATGTGAGGCAGTGGGTTAGATTCTCAGCACCACATAAAAATAAAATAAAGATATTGTGTCCACCTAAAACTAAAAAATAAATATTAAAAAATATTTAAATAATATTTGAAGCCAACAACAAGAGAACACAAGGCACATATATTTAATCAAGTGTAGATAAGTTAATAGAAATTCAGAGGAGGGAGGAAGAACTTTAGCTTGGGGTAGTCAGGATAGCTTTTATGGAAAAAGTTGGGATTTCAGCTAGACGTGGTGGGGAAGTACCCAAGCAAGATTACAAACATAGTGTGGGAATGAGGAAATTTTAACTCCCCAAACCCCAGGAGTAACTTTGCCAATAGGACACTCTATCTATTCTCTTTTGCGTGAAATGAACTTGGTCATGGTATTTTGTATGTACATGTCAGCTGTAAAAGTGTTGATCACCAGGTGCTGTGTCAAATGGAGAGGACTTTGAATGTGAAATAATATAGCCTCCTACTCAGTCTGGCATACGTGGATTTCTGTTATGACTGCTTTGGTCTATTCTCTGTTTCTTTGTGGAAAAACATTTAATAGGAGCTCATAGTTAGTATTACCTGATAACTCGATAACTGGGCTTTTTTTTTTTTTATGTTTCTGGGACTCAAACCTAGAGACTAATACATTTTAGACAATAAGCACTCTACCACTGAATTATACTCACCAGCCCTTGGGTTTTTCTTGCTTGAAACAAAACAAACAACAACAACAAAAACCCTCAGCATCCTAGTAACAAAGAACATTTCTCAGTTAAAAAACAAAAACACACTAACTCCAGAAATCTGTCTGGGTTGTGAAGAGCCTGGCTTCTCAGCTGACAAAGAGAAGCTTTGGGGGTAGGAAGAACAAAGGAAAAGGAAAATAAAAAAGAAACATAGATTTGATCAGATTTTTTACTGCAGTGATGAAAAGATCTGACAAGAACAATTTTAGAGGAGGAAAAGTTTATAGATGGCCAAGTCCATTGCTCTGGGCCCAACATGAGGCAGAACATCATGGCAGAAGAGTTGGTGGAGGAAAGCAGGTCTGGACATGGCCACCAAGAAGCAGAGACACTTCTGCTGTTGAGACAAAATATATACCCCAAAGGCACACTTCCAATGACCCACCTCTCCCAGCCATACCCTACCTGTTTACAGTTACCATCCAGATAATTCCTATCTGGATAAATGCACTTATTGGGTTAAAGCTCTCATAACCCAATCATCTCACTTCTAAGCATACACTGTCTCACACATGAGCTTTGGGGGGATATCTCACATGGAAACCATAGCAAATATCTACAACAAGAATATGTAACCCAGTCCTCCTAAGGAAACTTCTCTACAGAAATGTGAGTTACTGGGTTGGAGTGTGGAAGAGGTGAATGAGCCCTGGATAGGGCAACAGAACCTTGGATTCTGCTTCTGCCTTTGTTGGCTATGCAGCCTAAGCTAGGCAAGCCACAACCTCCTGGGCCAGTGTGTTCATTCCAGCCCTGATTTCTTGCCTGTCACCATCCTATGTTCCTGTTCGGGAACATCTTCATGACAAGGGCTTTTCTAGCTTCATTATATATCGCTTTTTGCATTCCCTTTTTGAATTTCCTTACTGGACTGGGACCTCTAAGAAGCACTGTCATTTACAGGCTGGATTCCCAGTGACCCACTGGGTCATGAGGAGAGAGCTGTTGAGGCCAGGAGGAGGATGTGGCAGGCTGGGTCAGCCAGTGCAGGCGTCACTCCCAACAGGGTCCTGGGAGAAGGGGCTCAGCATTTCCTGGAGCCAAATGACTACCATAAATAGAGGGATGGGAAAAGGATTCAGTCATCCCTTTTCCTCCTGTCAACTCAGCTCTTCCTTCTGGTCGCCAGACTAGGCCGCCTCTTGTAAATGTTTTTCATTCATATGTGTTCCCTGCCAGTGGGGGATGGGGATGTGAGATCTGCTTTAGCAAACATTGTAGATCCAAAGCAAGAAGGCATACATGCATTTGTTATCCACAGTAACTTCTCATCAGGCCATTTCAAATACACCAGAGTTCTAGCAGTGGGGTTTTATTGGGAAGAAAGGAAGGAAAGTGTACACCTTCTGATACTGTGGCCTAGTTAATTTCATCTGAGGGTCTGAGCGTTCGGTACATCTAAGTTTTGTAATAACTTCCCAGGTCCTCAAAAGGTTAGGTCTCTTGACATGGGCCATACTGACTTCAGATATGTCCCTAGCATCGCCAGTGTCATGAAGAGGGCCAAAAGGGGACTTCTTGAGAGCTGCTCTAGTGACCTCTGTAGTGTAGAAAATGGTGGCCTACACCCAACCCTCTGTGCAGGCTGGAGGAAAACTGGGGCTTCAGTTTCTTTAGCTGAAGTTTGCTCAGCTTCAGCCATCTGGAAGCAGATTCATCTTCAAAACAGGGACACGCACACAGCGGTTGCTTTTTCTTTCCTTTTTTCCTCACTTTGGTAAAGTAACTGAACGCAGATTGAACTTGATGCTATGGGTTAGTGTAGTATCCTTGGGTTGTTTAAGAAAAAGGAGGGCACAGGGTACCTTGTGGAACCGTGGGAACCGCGGTGGCCCGGCCAGGAGTGGGCTGGATCGAGGCGGTGGAAAGCCACCTTCCCACCATCGTGGGTCCGTTTCCACTGCCCCACTCACGGCTCCCACCGGGGCCAAGGGTGCAGAGCGCTTCCGGTTCCAGGAACGCAGAGATGGATGCCTCTCTCCAGGAGCGGACTCTGATTGGCTGGATTCGAATCAGGCCTCCTTTGCAGCCAATCATCTGTGACCAGGGGGTGGGTCCATTGCTCAAATATGGCTGCCAGCGGCCTTGTGTCCCGTGGTGGAGGGAATGGGAGCTTGACGGAAACGAGGACTCCTTGTGAGGTAGGCGGCCGTGCCTCATGCCCGCCGTATTCACTGCCTGTGCTTTGTTTCCTCGACCATTTTGCTCTCATGTCTTAATGTCTGTGTTCACAGGAACTCTAGTCCTAAAGTTCGCGCTAAGTACTTTAACAAAACTGGAAGTTGCTCTCGAAGGACATAATGGTGCAGTACAGGAAGGGCTTCGGGGCTAGACCCAGCTTTTTTTTTTTTTTTTTCTTAAATAATATTTTAGTTGTTGATGGACCTTTACTTTATTCATTTATTTATATGCGGTACTGAGAATGGACCCAGAGCCTCATACACGCCAGGGCAGCGCTCTGCCCCTGAGCCACGACCCCAGCCCCTAGACCCAGCTTTTAAAGCGCAGTGATGGTATTTGTCAGCTGTGTGCTTCAGTCTCCGATTGCCCACGTGCCTTCTTTTTCTTCCTTCCTCTTTCTGACCATTTTATTTTGAGCTATAATTCACATACAATAAAAATTCATCAGGTGTGCAATTTAATTTTTTTGTATGTGTAAAGTTGAGCAATCATCATCACAATTGTGGAACACTTTATACCCCTTAGCTACCCCACCCCCCAGTTCCTTTAAATCCCAAGCAACCACCAAGCTATTTTATCTATGAATCGGCCTATTTGGAACATTTCATATAATGGAATTACATAATAGATATACTTTTTTCCCCCACTCCAGTACTGGCGATTGAATACAGGAGCATTCTACTACTGTACTACACACCCAGCCCTTTTTTATTTTTATTTTGAGAAAGGATCTTGCCAAATTATCCAAGCTGTCTTGAAATTTGCGATCCTCCTGCTTTAATCTCAGGAGAACTAGGATTACAGGCATGTGTGATGTGGATTTTTTAAACTGGTTTCTATTTGCTTAGCATGATGTTTTTAAGGTTCATCCATGTTGTGGCATGTGTATAAACTTTATTTCTTTATGACTGAATAACATCCCTTGTATGGATATACCACCCTTTATTTATTTAGCCTTCTGGGTTATTTCTGCTTTCTGGTCATTATGTATAATGCTACTGTGAACATTCCTGTAGAACATATGTGTTTTTATTTCTCTTGGGAGCTGCATTATTTCTATGAGTAACTATGTTTGTGCTTAATACAGTGCCTGACAGATTTTAACAGTGTTAATTTCTTTACCCTGACCTTTCCAGAAGGTTATGAATGAAAGTTATTTCCTGCTTGCTGCCCTTAGAAGAAAGTCAGGCTGCCCCCAAAAGCCTGACCCTTAGGGTCACATTCTGAGGTTACTGTCCCCAGCATCACTGAATAGAAGATTCTTGCATCAGACATGAGAGGGTGATGATCCCAGATGAGTCTAATCAAAGGTATTGAAAGAGCAAATATCAAGTTTTGAGGGGTGAAACAGAATTTGGAATAGAAAGATAACGATTAGATTCCCAATTCTCCTATTTAAGTACTATAATAGGCAAGTCTGACCTTTGATCTTTTCATTTTCAAAGTGAGGATAATAGGAAAATTGGGAAAATTGAAGTGGTGGCTGTAAACTCCTCAGACTGTAGCCCATTTGTGAATCTAGTTCTTGCCTGCAGCTGGCTTTCTTGCTCTGAGGAAGAGCTAGGCCCATCTCAGAAGTTCACAAGGTCTTCAGGCACATCCAGATTTTCAAGGGTGATCGTAAATGGATGCTATTCATTTGGGCTCTTCAGTTATTTCAGCACCATTTATTAAAAAGTCCAGATCTGAAGGTGTAACTCAGTGGTAGAGTGCTTTCCTAGCATGTGTGAGATCCTGGGTTCAGTCCCCCAAACTGCCAAAAAAAAAATAAGAAGAAGGAAGGTCCATCTTTTCCCTAGTGATTTAAGATGTTACCTTTGTCATACATAATAAGTTCTGTATGTCTTGACTTTTTGTTCTGTACCACTGGTCTGTTTATTCTTGTGGCTATCCCACACTGTTTTAATTATAGAAGCTTTATAGTGTGTTTCATATGAGGTTGGAAAGTCTTCCCCACAACTTCCTCCCATCTCTGTTTGTTTTAATGTTTTTCTAGCTCTTTTTGCATGTTTGGTAATCTTGTCCTAAGGTATTCAGTGTCCACCTGGAGGGGCCTGATGGATGGCAGGGGTAGAATAAGGGTTGAGTTGTCTCTTGGACCTGGATGGGCTTACTTTGGTAAACTGATTTTGTTACATTCTGTTTTCTTTTTAAAAATTTTTTAATTAGTTAATTATTTCTAATTAGGTATATATGACAGCAGAATGCATTTTGATTCATTGTACACAATTGCAGCACAACTTTTCATTTCACATTGTAGTGTCACACCTATGTGCAGTCATACATGTACCTAGGGTAATGATGTCTATCTCATGCCACCACCTTTCCTGCCCCCATGCTCCCTCCCCTTTGCCTAATCACAGTTCCTCCATTTTTCCCATGCCCCACCCCCATTACATTCTGTTTTCTTTTTTATTCATGCTCACTGGAAGCTTCTAGGGACTGGATAGCTCTCATTTTTCCTGAACCTCCAAAAAATCATGTAAGACTGTTTTGTTTTGGCAGTACTAGACATAAAAATCAGTGCTTACCACTGAATTACACCCTGTTTTAATTTTTTATTTTGAGACAGCTCATCAAACTTGTGATCCTCTTGCCTCAGCCTCCTAAGAAGCTAGGATTACAGGGGAGCACCTCTACCCAGCAAAATAGTCTTTAATAGATTTGGATAAAGGGCATATGAAAGTTTTCTGTACTCTTCTTGCAACTGTTCTGTAAGCTTGAAATTATTTCGGAATAAAAATGGTTAAGGTCATTATGCTTCTGATATCATCTTGACAAAAGCTTTCAGAAAGTCTACACAAGTTATGTTCATAGATCCTGCCTTGGCTCACATGTTGATTGACCCTACAAAGAAAGCCCACAAATCAGGTAGACAGAATCTGCGGTTAGGCAGGATCATTGTTGCTTTTCATGCTTCCTTAAGTGCTGATCATCCTGAGATTATGCAGACATTTGTGCTATTTACCCATACAGCCCAAAGGAGACTTGGTCCATCCTCCAGCCCAACTCAGGGGCTGCTCTTCCACAAAAGGCCCTCACCTTCACCTGTTCTACTTATCATATTGTGTTTTGTATTATAGACATTCATGTGCATCTTGTGTTTGAGAATGAAAACTCTTGGAAGGACAAATAAATCTATTTTGCATTTCTCCTAGGCTTTGCTCCTTTCCCTGTGCAAAGTAGACACAACTATTAGTTGGAGGTATGAATTAGATAACTCTTTCCCTGTTAGCTGTCGATCCCTGTATAATCTCAATTTTGGACCCATTGATATAGCAATACTGGAAAATGATTACTGTGGACCAGGATCTAAGTGTTGGTGGTCACTAATGGAGAAGAGGTCATGAGAATAAACTTTACCTGTTCCTCCTTTCAGGAAGTACTGTGGCAAAGCAAAATAGTTGTGGAGCAAAGAACTCAGAGAGCTGAGTGCCTTGCAGCTGTGGTGGCAACTGGGGGCCTTGCTGAGGGTGCCACAGGTTAGAGGGCTTGCTGAGCATGTATGAAGCTCTGGGTTCAGTCTTCAGCACCACATGCGCGCACGCGTATACACACACAAAGTATAGTTTAATGGTTTATAATATTCATGGAGTTGTGTAACCACCATCACAATCCACTGTATTTTTAAAATTCTTTCTTTTTAGGCAGTGCTGGAGACTGAACCCAGGTCCTTGTATGTGCTAGATAAGAGCTCTACCATTGTGTTGTATCCCTAGCCCTCAACAGATTTTAGGGCATTTTCATCACCTCAGGAAGAAACTCCATACTGATGAGCAAGCACTCCCCATTCTTCCACCCCCATTCCTGAACTCAGCAATCACCAATCTACTTTTTTTTTTTTTCGGGGGGGGGGGGGGGCGGGGTTACTGGGAATTGAACTCAGAAGCACTTAACCAATGAGCTTCATCCCCAGCCCTTTTTTTATTATTATTTTTTATTTTGAGAGAGGACCTCGCTAAGTTGCTGAGGTTGGCTTTGAACTTGTGATCCTCCAGTCTTAGCTTCCCGAATTGCTGGGATTATAGGCATGCACCATCATGCCCAGTACCTCAGCCCTTTTTTAGTTTTTATTTTGAGACAGTCTCACTAAATTGCTCAGGGTCTTGTTAAGTTACTGATGTTGGCTTTGAACTTGCAATCCTCATGTCTTAACCTCTCAATTCACTGGGATTACAGGAATGTGGCTTGGTGATTAAGTGTACCTAAATTCAATCCCTGGTACCAAAAATAAATAAACAAACAAACAAACAAATAAATAAATAAAATATGTAGGGGCTGGGAGTGTAGCTCAATGATAGAGCATATGCTTGACGTGCATGAGGCCCTGGGTTCAATCCACAGTGTAAAAAAAGAAAAATGATTTATCTGAATTCAGACTATTTAGCCATATTTTGGCAGCATTAGCATATTTCATAACTTTGTAACCTTTTTTTTTTTGGTACAGGGGATTGAACCCAGGGCACTTAACTACTGAGCTATAGCCACAGTTCTTTTTATTTTTTATTTTGAGACAGATTCTTACAAAATGGCTGAAGCTGGCCTCAAATTTGTGATCTTCCTGCCTTAGCCTCCCCAATTGCTGGGATTACGGGTGTGGGCTACCACACCTGGCCTTTTGTAACCTCTATCAGAGAAATAACACCAGCATTAACTGGGGAGGACTGACCAACTCCCTAAGCCTTCCACACTATAGTAGTGTACACTTGCAAGAAAGCCATATATTATACATACTCTGTCTTTACCCTCTATAGAATGGTAAACCCAAAGGCAACATATGGAAGTATTTCCACATTGCCAATGATCAAGGGGGAAAACAGGATTTGCAAATGTTGTCAAGTAGAAAATGTGTTTCTAGCTACCAAGGTGGCCAAATTCATCTATATATAAGGATGTTCTACAGATGTGAGAAAATTCTTTCTGGGTTTACAAAAGTGAGAACAAGACCTCTTTAGCTGCCTCTGGCCTCAGGACATCACCAAGTGTGGTCCAGTTTGTATTCTTAGACTGCTCTGGCTACAGGTCCCAGGGGCTTCATTTGTCAGACTGACAGGTGCGGGTCAGGAAAATACTGACCAGGTGGTTAAAAGTTGCCAAATATTCACTACCAAAGGAAGTCTTGACATTACTCAGATTGTGTTCTTGATCTTGAGGCCTCTTTTAGAATGCAAAGGAGCCTTGATATTAAAGCCAGTGTAGGGAAGTGATAATCATCTTATAAAGAAAAAAGGTTTACTTTGGAGCCAGAATAGACTTTAGTGGTTATAGTCCATGATTGATTGGTTCTGTTGTTTTTGGTCAGGTAGCACATCATGACAGGAACATATGGTATAGGAAAATCACTCACCTCATGGTCATTGGAAGTCAAAGAGAGCAAGGAGTGGGCCAGGGTCCCATTATCCTCTTCAAAAGCACACCCCCAATGACCTAAAGACCTCCCACTAGGCCCCACCTCTTTTCAAAAATATTTTTCTTTAGTTGTAGATGGACACAATGAATGACTTTATTTATTTTTATTTGGTGCTGAGGATCGAACCCAGTGCCTCACACTTGCTAGGCAAGTGCTCTACCATTGAGCTACAATCCCAGCCCTAGGTTCTACCACCTCTCAATAATACCAAGCTGGGAATCAAACTTTTAACACATCGGCCTTTTGGGGACACTTAAGATCCAAACTATAGCAGAAAGAATCAGTGGAATAGCATCTAGGAGTATCTGTATCCTGGTTCAAGGAAGAAGACCAACTTGCTTTGTGCTGATAACATCTGCATCAGCTTCCTGGGATACTCTGAAATAGGAAGAATTGGATGCTAGAGTGAAATACAACTTTACAAAAGAGCGGGCAAAATCAAATATTTCTATGCTGGTTGATATTTTAAATGACATGAAAATAAACCTCGTGGTTCAGCTCTATGCCAACAACTCCTATGCCTTTGAATTCCCTGGAGAACTTCGGAATGCAGATTCCTGGGTCCTACTTTGGTGACTTGATTCACTTTGTCTAGGATGGGGCCATGATTCCTCACTTTCAGAAGTTGTCTCTGCTGAGTTTTTTTTTTTTTTTTTTTTTTTAAGATGGACACAAGGGGCTGGGGATGTGGCTCAAGCGGTAGCGCGCTCGCCTGGCATGCGTGCGGCCCGGGTTTGATCCTCAGCACCACATACAAACAAAAGATGTTGTGTCCGCCGAAAACTAAAATAAATAAACAAATAAAAGATAAGATGGACACAATATCTTTATTTATTTATTTTTATGTGGTGCTGAGGATCAAACCCAGTGCCTCACATGTGCAAGGCAAGCACTCTTTTGCTGAGTTATAATCTCAGCCCCTCCCTGCTGAGTTTTTGTTGTTGTTGTTTTGTTTTTGGTTTGGTTTGCGTTTTGTTTTTTTTTAATTGGTGATTGATCCCAGGGCCTGGTGCACACTAGGCAAGTGCTCTATCACTGAGTTACAGTCCATTTTACTTTATTTTTGGGATAGAGTCTTGGTATGTTTCCAGGCTGCCCTGGAACTATCCATCCTCCTGACTCAGACCACTGAGTAGCTGGGATTACAGGCATGCACTCCTAGTACTTTTCTTTTTCTGTCTTTCTTTTTTTTTCCTTCTTAAAATACAATCCTTAGTATCCAAGGGGATTGATTCCAGGACCCTACTGGGATACCAAAATCCAAGGATGCTGAAATCCTCTTACTAAATGGCATAGTGCATGATATAACCTATGTACACCCATAAGCTTTAAGTCATCTCTAGATTACTCATAATAACTAATACAATACAAGGAACATGTAAATAGGTGTTATGCTGTATTTTTTAGAGAATAGTAATAAGAAAAAATTCTGTACATGTTCAGTACAAATGCAGTTTTCCCCCAAATATTTTGATCCATGGTTGGTTAGAACTGCAGATGTGTTTACTTCAGATACAGAGAGCTGCCTGCATGTCCACCAGGTGTCATGTGGCATCTCACAACCACAGATTCCTCACCTGTTTCAGAGTTCTCTGTCTTATTCCAGATGTGAAAATATTGGTTTGTTCTTGAAAATACAAATAAACGAATGAATAAATAAATAAACTGTAACCCATGCTAATTTTTTTTCAAATCTTTTTGTTGAAGGAAGATTATGAAAAAAAAACAGTCACAGAGGTACATGCCTGTAATCCTAGCTACTCAGGGGTGTGAGGCAGGAGGATCGAGAGTTCAAATCCAGCCTCAGCAATTTAGCGAGGCTCTAAATAACTCAGCGAGGCCCTGTCTCTAAATGAAATATAAAAAAGGGCTGAGGATGTGACTCGGTGGTTAAGCACTCCTGGGTTCAATCCCTAGTATGAAAAAAAGGGAGGGGGGGAAGAAGGAAAGAAAGAAAATAAAGCATCAAGAGGTTCAGCAGTGAACTTCACTGTGCCGTTAGATGTAGTGGCAATCTTACTATGTGGCTACAAGTTTTTGTGCTTCTTTTTCTCAATTATTTATTTATTTATTTATTGTGTGTGTGTGTGTGTGCTGGGGATTGAACCCAGCGGCACTTCACCACTGAGCCACATTCTCAGCCCTTTTTTGAGACAGGGTCTCATCAAGTTGCTTAGGGCCTCAACAAGTTGCCTGGCTTTGTACTTGACATCCTCCTGCCTCAGCCTCCTGAGCTACTGGGACTACAGGTGTGCACCACTGCACCTGGCTCAACTTATTTTTTTAAAAAATATTTATTTTTTAGTTGTGGTTGCACACAATACCTCTATTTATATATGGTGCTGAGGATTGAACCCAGGGCCTCGCACATGCTAGGTGAATGCTCTATCACTGAGCCACAACCTCAGCCCCAATTTATTTTGGGGGATACAAATAGCTTTTGGGTATGTTTGCTAAGAAAACTGCTCAATTCAGAAGACAATTGTGTTTTGTAATCGTTATAGTGTCTTCTCTATTTTTTGCCTTATTTTCATAAGCTGGGAAAACAGATATTAGACTGTTTAAAGCTGAACACCCTTTTAGCTTTATTTGTAATGCAAAAACTATTTCAAACTTATTTTATTGGTGTATAATCTTTTATGAACTAAAAAATAAATAAGTGTGTGTGTGTGTATGTGTGTGTGTATGTGTGTGTGTCTTGGGAGTATTGAGGATTTCACACATGCTAGGCAGTTGCTCTACCACTGAGCTACATCCCCAGCAACTATATTTTTTAATCAAGTTACCCTTAATGTACATTATGCTTCAGAACTAATAAACCAAAATTCCAGCAGGAAAGGGCACTAGAAATTTTTAATTGCATGTATTTTACTCCTCACTCCACCTCTCCCCTGCCCAGATTTCTTTTTTTTTCTATTGAATAAAGTTAAAATTTTAATTGAGATATAATGCACATAAAATTCTTTTTTTTTTTTTTTTTTGGTACCAGGGATTGAATTCAGGGGGACCGGATCACTGAGCCATATCCCCAGCCATATTTTGTATTTTTTTTTAGAGACAGGGTCTCACTGAGTTGCTTAGCGTCTTACTTTTGCTGAGGCTGGCTTTGAACTCGCCATCCTCCTGCCTTAGCCTCCAGAGCCGCTGGGATTACAGCTAAAATTCTCCATTTTAAAGTGTAGAAGTCCAGTGGTTTGTAGTGTATTTACTGTATTGTGCAACTGTCAACAGTATCTAACTTGAGCATCCTCCAAAGCAACCCTTACCTGTTAGCATTCAAGGTCTCTCTGCCTCCCTTTCCCCTGGAAACCTCACTACCTTCTGTCTCTGAGTTTGCCTCTGGACATTTCATAGAAGTGGAACCATAGCATGGTCTTTTGTGTCTGCTACCTTGGCTTCGTATGGTTCCTCTGTATTGTTGTGTGAAATAGTACTTCTGTCTGTTTTCAGGGCTGATTCCATTGTGTGGATAGATCACTATTGTTTATCCATTGGTCAATTGGTCAACATTTCCTCATTTCATTTTTTATTTAAATCACTTTTTGTTTTAGGATTTGGAAAATTTTTCTCGTTATTTTCTTCCCCTGTGGCTTAAACATGTCCAGATTTACTTTTTCTAGTCTCTAGTCCAGTGATGTCCAAACTTCTTTTTGTAGGTGACTTGAACAGCAAAACTTCTGTAAACCGTGTACAGCATACATGAACTCCTTTATGGTAGTCACCATTAAACCCCATCAGAGAATGTTCTTACTGTTGGTGTGATCTTAGAGGCATCCTATTTAATTCATAATGAATAATTAAAGCCAGAATAAATATGAACAATGCTGTATTGTAAGTAGACTCACTGGGCGAGGCTAAGCTTTGGACCTAGAGTAGCCACCCCTCTGGTCTGCTTGCACTGTAGGCCACGTTGGCTTCAACAACCTGCTGTTTCCACAGTGTCTATGCTGGATTCCTCCAATGGCAGTGGAGAAAAGTGGCAGGCAGGCAAGCAGGCTGGGGCAGCACCCTTCCCCAGATGCTGCTTGATTTTCTCTCCTTCAGATACTTGCGGGTCTGCAGCCCCTTGGTGAGAACTGCTCTCAGGAAAAGATCTAGTATCAGTCACTTGCTATATGTAGGGAAGCTCTTTATATCTGTTCAAAAATCTTCATCATTGGACACCTGTAATCCCAGCGACTCAGGAGGCTGAGGCAGGAGAGTTGCAAATTTGAGGCCAGCCTCAACAATTTAATGAGGCCCTGAATCTACTTAGTGAGACCCTGTCTCAAAATTTAAAAAGGTCTGGGGATGTGGTCCAGTGATTAAGTGCCCTGAGTTCAATCCCTGGTACAAAAATTCAAAACAAAACTTCACCTATTTCAGAGAAGTATTTGACACTTTAGTACTTGAAGTCACTTTTAGAAAGGGCTAGGGTTATGGCTCAGAGGTAGAATGCTCACTTAGCATATGCGAGGCCCTGGGATCGATCCTCTCAGCACCACATTAAAAAAATAAAGGTATTGTGTCCAACTACAACTAAAAAATAAATATTAAAAAAAAAAAAAGGAAAGCGGGGCTGGGGATGTGGCTCAAGCGGTAGCGCGCTCGCCTGGCATGCGTGCGGCCCGGGTTCCATCCTCAGCACCACGTACAAACAGAGATGTTGTGTCCGCCGAGAACTGAAATAAATAAATAAGGAAAGAAAGAAAATTGCATATTGAGAGATCAGACTGGAACTTTAAGCCAAGTGGGTAACACTTTAAGGAACTGTAAAATAGTAATTTTTTTCCTCTTTAAATCTAACAGTGCCAGTCTGTAGCAATTAAGTTTTCCATGAGCTTTTGAACCCGGGACAGAAGCATTTCATATGAGATTTCCATCTCCCTCTTTTTCTCCATCAGTGTTAAAGGTAATTAGGGGAAGGCTCTCCCCCGGCTTCTAAACCTTACCTAAGCCCTCTAATAAATGTGATGTCAAGGCCCAAAAAGAACCTTTGAGTCAAGAAAAGATTTTACAGATTTTACAGTACTTGCTAAAGTAAAATCTTTACTTTGCTAAAGTAAAGATTTTACTTTAGCAAGAAGATATAGGATTAGATTAGGACTTGACTAATAAATAGGCTATAAATGTTAGAATTTTTAAGATATTTAGCATATTTTTCTCCAGTTTTTAAGACAGTTTTAAAGAAATGTTCAAACATACAAAAATATATGAGCTCTTATATACCCATCCTCTAACTTCAAAGTTTTCTGTAACATTTTAAGTCTAATTAAAATTATTAGTAATAATTAAGCCCATCTGGTTAACAGGAAGTTCTGTTTTTATAGAAATCGATTGAGTGGGAAAATATGTGATTACCATTCATTCATTCATTCATTCTCCCCCTTGGTAAGCATTCTGAATCACAAAGCCAGATTGTCTAGGAATAAATAAAGAATGCTGGGTAGTGCAAACATCTTCTAAAACATTTTTTTTTTTTGAACTGGGAATTGAACCCAAAGGTGCTTTACCACTGAGACGTATCTCCAGCCCTTTTTTATTTTATTTATTTATTTATTTTTGGGTGGAGGCGGTGCCAGAGATTGAATTCAGGGCACTGGGCCACTGAGCCACATCCCCAGCCCTATTTTTTTTTTAAATTACTTATTTTATTCATTTTAGTTGTTGATGGGCCTTTATTTTTTATTTATTTGTGGTACTGAGAATCGAACCCAGTGCCTCACACATTCAAGGCAAGCGCTCTACCACTGAGCCACAACCCCAGCCCCTTGTATTTTTTTAATTTAGAGACAGGGTCTTACCGAGTTGCTCAGCGCCTCACTGTTGCTGAGGCTGGCTTTGAACTCACGATCTTCCTTCCTCAGCCTCCTGAGCCACTGGGATTACAGGTGGGCGCCACCATGCCCGACTATTTTTCTTTTTCTACTTTGAGGCAGGGTCTTCCTAAGTTGCTGAGGCTGGTCTTGAATTTGTAACCCTCCTGCCTTCTGAATCTCTGGGATTACAGGCCTGTGTCACTGCGCCTGGCTAAGACTTTTGATTTACCATATTTAAGATTCCAGACCAGCCTCCAGACAATTCGTTTTGGTACATAAAAGAAGTGCCTAAGAATTTTCATGTCTGCCAGGGTTTCCAGGTTAACGGAACAGATCCCTAGTGGACCCTACTTTGAGAAATGGCTCCATCATCTAGACTATAAATGATAGTAATGTTTGTGGCAGTAGTTGAAGTCACAGAGTACTCTCAGCAAATTAGGCTAGGTTTGTCACCTAATTAATGATTGTCAATCATCAGAGGCAAAAAAGGAAAAGTCAAATTTTAATGGAAGCAGCTTCTTCCATAGCTCTGGATTCATAGGTGTTGGTATACTGATTGCTGAGTGTGCGAGGGCTTCTGTGCCCTCCTGACTTCCAGCCTCTGAAATCCACTTGAACTTGCTCTCAGAAAATAGCATCAGTTGTTTGTCAGGAGCCTGTGGTTTTAGTACTAGAAGTTATTACTACCCGATGGGAAGCTAGTTCATTCAGCACCATGTGTTTGGCGGTTAAGTGCTTCTTGTGGTCTTAATCTTGAAGTTCATATGTGGTTCTCTGTGCATTAGACAGTGGGCTTTTCTTTTGGAAAAGCTCTGCTTCCTGAGATGAGTAGGGAAACTGTTCCCTTGGAGGGAGATGAGAACCTGGTTACAGCCTGATGGTGACCCAAGCACAGTCCTGGTACTCTCCCAGAGAACAGAGGCTCAGCCTTACTCATCTTTGAGTTCCCAGAGCGCTTACACATAGCCTGGCCCTAGTCATGGTGCTGGTGATGAGGGTGTCAGCTTGAAGGAAGAGGGTAGGTGGAAAGTCCTCACTCACATGGAACAGAACTTGGTCTGTGTGGAGCCAGAGTGCAGCCCATGGAGAGCAAGGAGCAGGGGTGTAGAGTGGCTGCTCCCTTGCTGTCCCATGTGGCCCTCTGCCAGAAGAGGACAGAAGGGCACTGTCTGTGGGCCCACTACATTGGGAGGCTCCAGAAGTCTCATCTGTGCCAAGCATTATGAGAGGGACAGTGAGTTCCTTCCTGTCCCTGAAAGGCCTTTCAGGGCTCTCCTGCATCATAGGATGGGTGAGCCCGAGAGCCTGGCTTCTTCCAAGAACTGGGCTTAGTTACAACACAGATGTATTCCAGAATGTACGGTGCTCCAGAGTTTCTGAGTAAGGGGACATCTGAACTCATGGGCAGGCCATAGCTTCATCCCCTCTCCAAACCCATCCAATTTGGTAAAGCTGACTGTCCCAGTCCTAGTTGTTCAGCTCAGGGCTCCCTGCCTCCTGTTTTCTAGTGTACAGCCCATGTTCACTTATTTCTTTGTCTTTTCCTCTCTGACCTTCCCAAGAGTTATGTGCAGGTCTTAAAGCTCCGCCCTTTGATTTCTTGGAGGCAGAGGTGGCCAGGCCAGAACATTGGGCAGCTACCTTGTCACCTGACATGTATGCCAGCATGGGAGAGGATAGAAGTCTTGGAAACTTTAGAAGAAGTTGGGAGAGGGATTCCCTGGAAGTTCCCTGGAAAAGGAACATGAATCCCCAGTCTCTCAGTGCTCCTTGGACTGTAGTCAAGAAGGTAGCTCCTGTCCATCAGGAGAGACTGGCTCTGAGGTGTTTGTGCTTTCCAGAAACTCATAACTCATCTTACTGCCTTTCTCTGGTGGATGTCATCTTTCTCGCCACCTCTACCGGAGTAATGTCTACCTGTGTTGGAGTCAAGAGACTTGCTGTAGAAATCAGCAAGTCAGTTACTTGAGTTTATTTAGTGTAAGACACCTCTTCTTTGGCTTCCACTTGATCTTTTTTTTTATTTTTAGGATTGCTAAGATGACCTCCTAGTTTTCCTTGGACAAGACAGATGACTAGTGACCAGGGGTTTCTCCTCCTTGGTTGAGACAGCTGGGAGACACTCTCCTGGTGGGACTCCATGGACAAGGCGTGTGTGGGTTTACATGAACCATCAGGCCAGAAGAGTAGAGTAGCCCAGTGGAGAGATTTCCATTTTGGTGTGGGCTTTATTTATACTCTTCTTTGGGGACTGTTAGCTCATCACAGTGGTTCTTAGCACCCAGTTGTGTTATATTTAAATTTGGCTTTCTAAGGTTCCAGTCATCCCACAGGTTTTACTTTCCATGGTTTTAGTCACCCACCTGGTCAACCATGGTCCCAAAATCTAGTAAGTGCAGTGAGATATTTTGAGAGAGAGATGATATTCATATAAATTTTATTACAACATATTGTTCTCTTTTATTATTAGTTATTATTTGTAATATCTCACTGTGCCTAATTTTAAATTAAACTTTATCATAGGTATGTAGGTAAAAGAAAAAACTGTTTACATAGGGTTCCATAGTAACTGTAGTTTTAGGCATCAACTGGGGGTTTTGGAACATATCCCCCTTGGATATGGGGAGGCTACTATATGTTTTCCTAAATTTGTTGATTACATTGGCTAAAAGATGCATATAAGGAGGTTGGTAGGGGATCTGAGACTGGGTAGTCTCAACATTGTTTCTCCTGGGGTGGGAATTTTGAACGGCACATTCCTCTTGTCCCCACTCCTGGGTGGAATCTGTCAGGGATAAATAGTGTGGAATGTGGGCCAGAGATCTGCTTCCCTGGGAGGGTGGCCTGGCTGGCAGGGCTCACTGAGTGTGCATCCCTGTTCCCCCAGACCACCTGGAGTTCCTCTCATTGCTGACATGATGACAGTGTGCAGGCCAGCCAAGGGCAGCCAGAGCCAGACTGCAAACCTGAGCTACAGATTGGCTGACAAGTAAGAACCACCATCTCACACACCCCCAACTGAGAGCTTGCTCTTGGTCTCCTTCCTTTTTCCACCACCTTTCCTCCTCACTGACACCGCTTCCTTGAGCTGAGTAGGTTCAGTTAAATCCAAAGAGCGCTTCTGACAAACCATGCTGTGTTCCTTCTCAGAGTCCAGCTAGGGCCTCAGTGACTGACAAGTCACTCCAGGTGAGCCTCCCATAAATCATCTCCCTGCACTGCACTCAAGACTCAGACCAGGGGCTGGGATTATGGCTCAAGGGTAGAGCGCTTGCCTAGCATGCATGAGGCACTGGGTTCGATTCTCAGCACCACATACAAATAAATAAATAAGACTCAGACCCAAGCCAAGTGGTCAAGAGAAGTCTGACTGGTGCCCGGTATGTTGTGGTGACTTCAGAACATGACACCATTATGCACTTCAGGCCAGGGGTTATTTTTCTGAGTACTAGGATGTGGAAGTATTTCACTTATCTTTGAACCCTAAATCTTTGCAGCTGTGTCTTCCCCATCTTATATCAGCATATTGGTTTCCTACTCCCAGAGCTTTTTTCTCTGATACTCTGGCACGTTCTGCAAAGCATTTGGCAATCACTGAGCTGGTCACAGCTTGCACCACAGACCCAAGCTCATTTTGGGATGGCAGAATCCTGAAAACAGGAACTCTAGAAACTCTTGAGTGTAACAACCACATGAAAAAGGCACTGTCTTTAGGGATACTTGAAATGGTTTCACCACCTTTGCCTGCTTTGCTTGAGCTTAATAAAATCAAAGAGCGCTTCTGACAAACCATGCTGTGTTCCTTCTCAGAGTCCAGCTAGGGCCTCAGTGACTGTCAAGTCACTCCGGGTGTTTGGGATCTTATATAACAAATGGAATGATTATAATGACACAGTTGCCCCTATTGATATCAAGATTTATAATGTCTGCTGTACTCTGGGAACATTGTGTATATTAACTTAGCCATTCATTTATTCATTCATTGACTGAATACATATTTACTGATTGCCTGCTATGTACCAGGAACAGTAAACAAGATCAGTTTGGCCTCTGCAGTCAGAAAGTTCCAATCTAGAGAAAGGAGATAGGATTCTTTTTTTTTTTTTTTTTTTTGGTACTCTGGGGGTTGAACCCAGGGGCACTTAACCACTGAGCCACATCCCTGGTCCTTTTTATATTTTATTTTGAGACAGGGTTTCACTAAGTTGCTTAGGGTCTCGTTAGGTTGCTGGGGCAGTCTTTGAACTTTTCTTTCTTTTTTTTTCTTTTTTATAATTTTAAAAAATGTTTTCTAGTTGTAGATGTACACATTACCTTTCCTTTATTTATTTATTTTTATGTGGTGCTGAGGATTGAACCCAGTGCTCACATGTGCTAGGCAAGCATATTACCCCTGAGCTACAACCCCAGCCCAAGGTTTTGAACTTTTAATCCTCCTGCCTCCCAAGGTGCTAGGATTACAGGCTTGTACCACTATGCCCTGCAGAACTCTATTTTAAGAATATAAAAAAAAAAAAAAAAAAATGGAGCAAGACTGAAACCTAAATTCTACTGACTGTAAAACCCATGTATTTATCTACTGTTCAGTATTGCTCAGTAGCACATGATGGTTATATATTCTATCATCACTTGTTGCCAAGCATGCACTAACCCTAATTGTGTTTTTGTGTGTCTGTCCTCTCATTACATCTTGCTTCTGGCATCATAAGAGCAGGGATTCTGCCTTTTGAGCCCTCAGTAAAATAGCAATGGTCTGATTGTGATTCTAAAATCTGAATTCATGTTAATGTCATTAGTGTTGACAGAACAATTTAAAATGTTTTTCTCTTTTGTAAGCACTCTGTTATGAATACTAATTGTTTATTTAAATAAGGAATTCTGCTTTCATATCCATGGAAAATGTGTTTGCATTTTCACAAGTTTCTAATTTATGCTGTGTAACCAAGAACACCAGCATAATTTGTATGCCAGTGTCTCCATTGAGGGACAAGTTTTTACATGAACAACTGTTAGTCTTTGGAATGAACAGTTATAGTAACAGCATGCATGAAACTGCTGATTATTCATCCCTTACTGTGAACCTTCATGGAGTCTCAGGATCCCTATACAGTCAGATTTATGAATATTTAGAAAATGTGCCCATGAGGCTGGTCCATGAATGTTCACTAATTTCAGCACCTCTAAGATCACTGTGTTTGGTTTTGTAACCTTTGCTGGTGGAAGAATGTTTTGTATTTCAAAACACATATATTCTGAGATGAGCTTAAAAATGTTTTTCTTTCAAAGTATTTTCTAGCATCTTCATGGCATTATCTAATCTCCTCAGATCACACTTGGAGGTTTATATCCCCACGTGTATGACTAGGGGATAGTCAATGTCTGCCACTGTGGAGATGTTCATTCTTCTGCTCTGCCCACTACAGAGCCATTAGCTACACTGGGCTACTGAGAGTACTTGACTTGTGGCTGATGCAACTAAGGGACAGAATTTAATTTAATTGGATTTAAGTTTAAATATCCACATGTGGCTAGTGGCGAGTATACTGGACAGTGCATTTCTAGGCCATGTGTAAAATTCAGATCTGCCTATTTATGCAGACATTCGTTTATGTAGCAGATATTTATTGGCTACCTGCTGTGCCAGTGTTGTTTTAGGTACCAGGGGAGCAGCAGTAGCAAAAATAGGCCTAAACAACAAAGCATTTTCACTGCCCTTGGTGAAAGTTCACCCCAGTAGGGCTCACAGTCCATAGGAGGCTCATTCCAAGTACACCCAACTCATCATGGCTTTACCCACTCAACTCAGGATAGTATCAAGCCCAGAATTAGCAAAGCTTTGTGACTTATTGTTCAATTTTTGGGTACTTGGGAATGGAACAGGGGCATTTAACCACTGAGCCATATCCCCAGTCATTTTATTTTTATTTCTATTTTTTGGGGTATCGATTGAACTCAGGCGCGCTCAACCACTGAGCCACATCCCTAGCCTTGTTTTATATTTTATTTAGAGACAGGGTCACTGAGTTTCTTAGCACCTTGCCTTTTGCCGAGGCCGGCTTTGAACTTGCTATCCTCCTGCCTCAGCCTCCCGAGCCACTGGTATTACAGGCATGTGCCACCATGCCTGGCAGTCCTTTTATTTTATATTTTGAGATGGGGGTGAGGGGGTGGAGAGGTGGGTCCCTAAGTTGCTGAGGGTCTTGCTAAGTTGCTATGGCTGGCCTTGAACTTGTGATCCTCCTGCCTTACACTCCTGTGGTGCTGTGATCACAAGGTGTGCACCACTATACCTGGCCTCTTTCAGTTTTTAAATAGTCATTGTAAAAAATAAGAATAAGAAAGCAAGGATGGGGCTGGGGATGTGGCTCGCCTGGCATGTGTGCGGCAGAGTTCGATCCTCAGCATCACATACAAACAAAGATATGGTGTCCGCCGAAAACTAAAAATAAATAAATTTTTTTTAAAAAAGAAAGAAAGCAAGGATGGGCTGGGGCTCAGTGGTAGAGCGCTTGCCTAGCATGTGCAAGGCACTGGGTTTGATCCTCAGCACCACATTAAAAATAAATAAATTTTTAAAATGTCTATCAACAACTAAAAAAAAATTTTTAAAAAAAAGCAAGGAAAACTTGAACTATATAATCTTTTCCTCATGAAATTACTGTAGGGGCTAGGAGTGGCTCAGCGGTAGAGCACTTGCCTGGTTTGTGTGAGACCCTGGATTCAGTCGTCAACATCACAAAATAAGTAAATGAAAGAGAAAGGAAAGAAGGAAGGAAGAAAAGGAGGGAGGGAGGGAATTAAGGAGGGAGAGAGAAAGAGAAAGAAAGAGTTACTTGTTATTTGTCAGGGAAAAAAAATAACAGCCCCACCATTTATTGTATACTCATAACACGATAGATACTTTATGTGGACTGGCTCATTAAATGTTTATAGCCACATCATTAGATGCATGTTATTATAGTCTCCATTTTACAGGTGAGGAAACTGAAGTTTAGCAGACTTAAATTTAAGTTGCCCATGGTTAGTGGTTGAATTAAGATTCAAATCCAAGTCTGTCCGACTCCAGAACCCAATTGTTGCCTTTTATTCCACCATGCTGTCTGCCCAAGAGAACATGAAAGTAATTTTTTTTAAATGATGACCTCAACGTTTATGGTTTAAAACTAGCATGTAACTAAGTTCTAGTCACTCTCCATGATCAGCCAGGCACAATTAAGAATCCCTCACCCCGTGTTTGTCTTTCTGACTCAGGGTCAAGGTGGAAGGTCCAACGATTGGGGAAGCCCCTCTAAGGCAACTCTTTCAGTCCTACATTCCTTCCCCCAAGACTGATCGAGAGTCTCCCTTCAGAAGGAACCCCCTGGAAAGCCTAAATAACCTCATGCTGGAGGCAAGAATGGACATGTTCAGCTCAAACATGATCATCAGTGGCCCAGCTGTAGACCTTGGCCCCAACGAAGCCAGCAGGGCTGGGAGGAAGCAGCTAGGTGGTATCCAGAACCTGCGCCCTTGCACCCGAGCTGGAGCCCAGCACAAGGCTTTTAGCATAAAGGACAAGATATCTGAGTGGGAAGGCAAAAAGGAGTTGCCCACTGCAGCACCCAGCAGGCCAGTGGATGAGCAAGAGGATTACGGGCCATCCTGCATGTTGGAGAGAGGTAGCAGCGAGGTCATGAGAACTCGGGTCGCAGAGGGTAAGAATGGAATGAGGCCCGAAACAGAGAGCCTGGAGAGTGAGAGGTGGAGAGGGGCAGTGAACGTTGGGGGTCCGGACATAGAGAGGAGGCCAGACCTTGGCCATCTCAAAGGGGAACCAGAGGCCTGTGGGAACAGAGGCCGGGAGCCGAGGCTCTGGAAGCCACACTTCCAGAATGACCACCTCTCGGTGCTGAAGCAGGTCAAGAAACTGGAGCAGGCATTGAAGGACGGGTCAGCGGGCTTGGATCCCCAGTTGCCGGGGACATGCTATTCCCCACACTGCCTGCCTCACAAGGCAGAGGAGGAGCCCCAGCCTCCTGAGAACCACCGGAGTGGCGTAGAAGCTGGCCACAGGGGCCACCACTTGGATCTAGAGGGCAGGGAGCCCACCTCTGAGGCTACAGAGGGGTCCTCTACAAAGCCCTTCATCAACCCCCTGCCCAAACCCCGGAGAACATTCAAACATGCCGGAGAGGGAGACAAGGATGGGAACCCAGGCGTTGGCTTCAGGAAAGAGAAAAGAAACCTGCCACCCCTGCCTTCCCTGCCTCCCCCACCGCTGCCCTCGTCCCCGCCTCCTGCCTCTGTGAACAGAAGGCTCTGGACCGGAAGGCAGAGACCCAGTGCTGACCACAGGTAGGTGCTGTCTGGCTGGTGCCCCTTTTTGTGACTGTGCTGTAGCTTAGATCCCATCCCAGCTGCCTGTTCTCAGCCTAATTATTTGTCACATTAAGTTGAGGGATCTCACTTGGAGTTATTGGAGACTGTTTATAGCATAAGGTAGTTTGGTGATTTACCTGGAAATGTGGTTACCATGCATATTCTATTTCTTCTCTCTCCTAAAAAAAAGAGTATTTACTTTTAAAAATTACCTTTCAAATGTGATAAAGTCTTATAATTGGTCAGTGACTAAGAGTTAAGTGAAGAATTTGTTAGAAATTTGCAGTCTTCTAACTGGTAGTACCTGGTATCTACTTGGATCTTCCAGCTCTCTTTCATGTTTCTTCTTGGAGTGGGCTTGGGAAGCACATTGTCTGGGGCTACTTTGGCTTCTTGTTTACCTTTGTAACCTTGAACAAGTTACTTCTTGAAGCCTTATTTTCCTCATTTATATATACAGATGCATCATATGATAATATGAAAATGACGTTAAATAATAAAGGATGTTGATGCTTAAAAGTAAAATCTGTTCTTTGGAAACAATTTTTTTCCTGCTTTGAAACATAATTTTGGGTCCATTTCTAATTGATTTGATACCCACTAACCTAGAAATCAGGTTTAGAGCAGAACTTCTCAAAACAGTTATCTGTACTTACTGTCCTTGCTTCTTTGCCTTCTGCCTTTTCCTCACCCGCTCCTCTTGGGCTTTGGCACTTCATCCTGAAGCTGTTCTTGCCCAAGGCCACTGGCAACTTCCATCTTGGTAAGTCCAATTTGCGAATTCTCTGATCTTTTCTTAATTGACCCCTCTTGGTATTTGAGGACTTGCGCCATCTTGAATCACTGTCTTCACTTGGCTTCTGAGTCAGCCACTTCCCTGCTGACCGGGAAGTCCTCTTCTCTGGCTTCTCTCCTTCTACAAGTCAGGATAGCACTCCTTCTCTTAAGCCCCCACACTCCAAACCAGGAGCACACTAGGATCAGACTTCTCTCCTTCATCTCCCTCCACACTTTAAGTGATCTCATCCAATTCCATCACTTTAATGTCAATTACATGCTTACGATTCCCAAATTTAGATCTCAAGCCCTGACTCCTCTCAGCTTCAGGTTTGTGTAGTCATCTTATGCTTGGGTCTACATTTGGTTGTGTGATAGTTGGGATTTAACATGTCCCATCCTATATTCCAATTCAGACCACCTCCCAAACTAATCGTCATCTTGTTAAATGGCATTACCTTTCATTTAATTCTTAGACCAAAGAGCCAGGAGTCTTCTTTGATCTTTTCTTTCACACACCCTATCTAATTCATCAACAAGTCCTTCAGTTCTGGTTTTAGAACTTTAACTTGCATCTGACTACATCTCCTCCATTGCTACCCCTTTAATAACTTTGGATCCACTGCCCACCCCCAGGATATTCCTCCCTCAGCAGTCAGAGGAGTCTTCCAAAAAATATATATAGATCATGTCACTCCCCCACTCAATGTGGTCTGTCAGGTAGGAGTCTCTTACCTTCAAATAATATAACTTCTTATGTTCTCTTCCAAGGAAGAATAATTTCATATTCTAAAATTTTATATATTTACATAAATTATTTCCTTTTAAAAATGAAATCATGCTGCATATACCATTTTTAAAAATATTTATATTTATTTTTTAGTTGTAGTTGGAACAATACCTTTATTTTTTATTTATTTATTTTTATAAATTAAAAAAAATGATTTTTATTTGGTGCTGAGGATCGAACCCAGGGCCTCACACATGCTAGACAAGCGCTCTACCACTGAGCCATAACCGGAGCCCCTATATATCATTTTTTATTTAGTGTATCATTGAGCTCTTTCAGTGTTACCACCTTTCTGTTTTGGGGGGTGGGAGGTGTACCAGGGATTGAACCCGGAGGTGCTTTACCACTGAGCTACATCCCCAGACTTTTTTATGTATAATTTTGAGACAGGGTCTTGCTGAAGCTGGCCTCAAACTTGTGACCCTTTCTCAGCCTCCTAAGTTACTGGGATTACAGGCATGTGCCACCACATCCAGCACTACCTTCCTTTTTTTAACTACCACATTCTTTCTAGCATGTTGATAAACTTATTTTATTTATCCATTCCCCTAATGATGGACACTTAGGTTGTTCCCAGGTGGCGTATAATACTGTATTATGCAGCATATAGTATTAGAGAGGACTCTAAAACCAGAGTACTTACTAGTTGTGCTACTTATTAGCTGGGTGGCACTGTACAAACCACTAAATTTGCATTGGTCTCATTTTGCTCATCTGTAAAATGGTGATAATTATAGTATCCACTTCATAGGGTTTTTTTAATAATTATAAATCTATTTATTTCCTTATTATTTTTCAAAAATGTCTTGACAATTCTTGCATGTATTTATCAAAATATTCTCTATATCACTATCAAATTTCACACAAAAAATATGCTTGTATTTAATTGCAGTTCTGTGCATTTGCTGAGTTTATTCATAAATGTTTTATCTTTTTCTTGCAATTATTAATGAAATTTTTTTCTCATTAGAGGGCCTGGAAACTATTTATAATGTATATTATATTTTTAAAAGACACTTTAAAGAAATACCTTTTATTTATTTTTATTTTTATTTTTTTATTTTTTGGTACCAGGTTGGAACCCAGGCCCCTGCATATTCTAGGGAATTGCTCTGTCACTGAGCTACATCCCAGCCCTTTTTAAAATTTTATTTTGAGACAGTCTTGCTAAGTTTCCCAGGTTGGCCTTGAAATGTGCCACTGTACCCTGCCCATTTGGTGATATTCTAAGGTTTTTGTACTAGTATTCCATATTGGAGACTGGTCAATAAAGGCCTTTATTGTACTACCTTTATCAGGCTTTGGTACCAGTGTATGTTAGGTCTGTACTTAGAAACTCATCCCATGAAATATCCAATGTCCAAGAGATGAGTGTTGGGGAAAAAGAAAGGTTGATTCAGTGGCCAAAGAATGAAGAGGGAGCTTTGCTCACAAATCAGTTTCTTCTCTTCAAGGGGTGGGCGGTTATAGTATAGGAAAAATGAGGGAGAGGGACAGGCTAATAAAGGTGAGGAAAATTCTTGTCTTTTCTCAGAATAGCTGGAGATCTTCAGGAACTCAGGTGCCATCTCTTTACTCATTTCATGGTCTGGCATTTCCAGTCATGGTGACTGGTAAGAGTTGTCAGCCTTGAAGTAGGTTAAGAGAGAGACTGGGCAAGTCTAGGTCAAGTTAACCCTACATTATAGCTCTGGATAAAACATGTCTCAGATGGTCACATGTCCATATGCAGAACTGAATAGAATCTGACCCAAAGGTTAGGGGAGCAACGGAGATGTGCAACATGAAGACAGATGCCAAGCATTTTCATCCTGTTCCAGTCACCGTGGAACCTCTGAGGACCCAAGTGAAGAGTCACTGTTTTCAGCAAATGGCCTTCACATTCATTCCTAAAGGGTAACCTTGGCAACCATTATCATCATAACCCCAGGTCAGAGTGTGGGGGGGAAAAAAAAAGCTATTGGGAGACTAATAATTTATTGCCCAACCTTGTGACCTCTGAAATTGGTGATTTTTAAATCAACTAAGAGCAAATAAAGTTAGAGGGTCTATTTAGGTTTACCCCTGATGACATGTAGAATTTAGAGGCTTCCTTCTTTATGTTTGGAATCCTTCTACAGTTCTTTTTTTCGGGAGGGGAACTAGGTTTGATGATAGAAATTGAACCCAGGGGCTCCTATGTGTTAAGCTTGACTGAGCTACACCCCAGCCCTCCAACTCCCAGTTCTACATCCTTTCCCAAACCAGCACCAAAGCCCAGCTTCCTTGATAGTGTCCTGACTTTTCTTGCTCCTGGTCTGTGACTTCCCATGTAGTGCTTCTGTGGCATTTTGGGGCTGTTCCTCCAAGGGGCCTCACTCCCCAGGGGCAGGTTGGTTCTGGTAAACTGGAAACTTTCATTTGGGCAGACAAATCGTCCTGGTAAATAGTTATTCCCACTATCTTTTCTCCCTCAGCTACCATCTGCTGTTTTCAGTCTTTCAGCATTTTCTTTATAACCAGCTAAAGTTACTTAGTTTCAGTCCAAAGATGAAATTTTTCTTGGCCAGTTTGAATATGGTTGCATCAGCTGTGTTTTAAGAATTTTGGCTGTAGGTTTTTCATTTTGTTTAACATAGTATAATGGAGGTGGTTAGGTCAAGATGTTCATTTTCTATTCTTTAAAAAAGGAGGGTAAAGAATGCTCTTTTTTGTGGTCCTATCTCTTAAAAAAAAAAAGCCTCGACCATGCACTTGGCAGATTTGCTGCCTTCTCTGTGGCAGGAAAGCCAAGCCAAGGCTGGAGAAAGAAATGATTAAGGATTTTGAGGTTCTGAGGGTTTAGAGTTACACAGCTAAGCTGTGAGCTTTAGACATTGTATCCAGCTTATTTTCACTGGCCAATTAGTACACCTCATCAAGAGCCAGACTAGTGGGTTCAGATCCTCAGTTTGAGAAAATGTGTTTTTCTTTGCCTTTTCTTTCTCTTCCCCTTCTTTCTACTCTTCTCTCTTCTTCCTTTCTCCCTCCCTCTTTCTCCCTTTCTTTGCTCTTCTTTCTTCATTTCTCTAAAGCCTCAGGAAATTAAATGCAAGGATTCATGCTTTCAGTCTTAAAATGGAAAATGAGAAATCCTCAAATGTCAGGAAATTCCAAAGATAAGGTTCCTACAGATGGGCTGGGGGTGTGGCTCAAGCGGTAGCGCGCTCGCTTGACATGCGCAAGGCGCTGGGTTCGATCCTCAGCACCACATACAAATAAAATAAAGATGTTGTGTCCACCGAAAACTAAAAAATAAATAAGTATTTAAAAAAAAAGGTTCCTACAGCAACATTAACTTGGTTATGTATGCTTTATGGCATACCTTTAATAACTTTGGCAGAAAAGCCTTAGGCCAATATTTAACAAGAAAAGTTATTTAAAGATTTCTAAGTATAAGCAACATCCAGAATTCACATGCATCTACGTACTCAAAATATTTCAACTTAAGATCTGAGGATGTGGCTCAGTGAAGAATACCCACCTAGTAGTGCAAGGCTGTGAGTTCAATCCCCAGCAACACACACACAAAATTAAATTTTAAAATGTTGCATTTTAGTTTAATTTGATCATATGACAATGTTTGGATTTTTATGAAACCAAATAACTACATTGGCCAAGATTTCAACTTATCAACTGATTGCTTTGGCTATGGATTCAGCCTTTTCTTGGAGCTTTAATGTAAGACTTCAGAACTTTTTGAGGATATGGACTTTTTGGGTCATGTGTTCTGCAAGTCATATTTTGCAGTATTGATCCCATCATTCACCTTCCGTAGGACCGAGTTTTCCCCATAGCTCCCTGGCTGGGCAGCAGTGCTCGGCTATCATTGGTTTAACAGTTAAAGGTAACTTATCAGCCTCACTGCAGTCTCTCTCTGTCATTATGAGCCTGTCTCTGTCAACATGGATGTCAGTCCATGAGATAACTGAATTACCATGGCTAAAATCCAAACGTTTAAAATCTTCAAAGGAGCAAATTGTTTATTTGAGGTTCAAATCAAAAGTTACTCTGAAAGCTGAGAAACTTGATTTAGTAAAATCATTTATTTAAATAGTAGTTGCATTGGAAAACAGAGACCATGATTGCTATTATGTATTATAAGAATAGTTGTCATGTGTACTTCTCATTGGAGGGTGGACACAATGGTGGACAGAGATGGTTTTTTCTTATGACAGTTCTACTTTGGATCCAAGGTAGAGAAAAGCAGAAACTCAACTTTAATGATAATGGGAATAAGTAGAGGGAAACACTGGAAACAGAATGTAAACTAAGAGCCTCCTACTGGGAACCACCTGGTGGGATGAATGGCCTTCTGGGAGGTCAGCTGGGCCCTGGGGAAGAGCTGCCCATGGCCACTTGGGATGGATAGGCAAAAAAAGAGATTCTGGCAGCTTAAAGTGGGTTCTGCCCTAGCAGAATGATTTGAAGTGGTGGCTAGGCCGTAAGCTATCCAAGCTTATTTGAGCCATTACTAAAAAGAATTCTGAGGGAAGTTTGCTCCAAAAATTTGACTAACTCAAGACCATAGCTGCTTTTTTTTTTTAAACCCAAAGTAGGGATAAATTAAAAGTGGTAAATGTGCCCTTAAAGCCAGCTTTTAAAATATTCATTCACTTATTCAGCTAACAGATATTTTCTGTGAACCTGTTTAGTGTTAGACATGGAAACATGGTAATGAACAAGATAGATGAAGACCCTGTTCTCATGGAACTTATAGACTAGTAATAGTTAGAAGTACACAACTAGTTACGTATAACCATCCTCAGGCCTCTGAGGAAGCCTAAGGTGCCACGGGAATTATGACAGATGGATGTGCAGTTTGAGTGAACAAATAGTTGGAAGCCCTGCAGCACAAAGCCTTGGGTGTGTTGGAGGAACTAAAGGGTGTGAGATGAGGCCTGGAGGTCTCCTGGAGCCAGCTTTGGAAGAGCCCTGTAGACAGGGGAAGGATTGGGACCTGTTACCTAAGGGCAGTGGGAATCACTGAAGGGTTTTAAGAGAGGTAGAAAGAATTAGATTTATATCTTTAAGACATCTTCCTGGCTACAGCTTGGAGACTCGAGGGGCTGCCAAGTTAGACGTGGGGGAAGAGCTTGTGGTCACCTTGTAATGTCACTGCAGTGAGGATTGAGAGAAGTGGGTGGATTCCAGGGATGCTTTGGAGGTAGAACTCTGGTTGATGTTTGAGATGTGGGTGGTGAGAGAGAGGGAGGTTTATACTATGCCTTCCAGGTTGAGGCCTAAATATTTTGGTGGCCTTCCTGAGATGCAGCTCTGGAAGAGGAGGAGGTTCTCATCTGCGAAAGCAGATTCCCATCTGAGTTCCATTTTGGACTTTTAATTTTGTGGTACTTGCCCGTTCTTCAGTCAGCATTTCATTTACAAAACTATGGAAAAGTCATCAGTAACATTCAAAATACTACTCAAAATCACAGTATTTGTCATTGATTGTTGAAATTTGGATATTACATAGGTTATAACTGCCTTTAGCAGAGTTCATTGGAGGTGGGTGTGGTAGTGCACACCTGTAATCCCAGCTGCCTGGGAGGCTGAAGCAAGAAGATCGCAAGTTAGAGACTGGCTTGGGCAACGCAGCAATTCCTATCTCAAAAAAGAAAACAAACAAACAAAAAAAAATAGGTCATTCTAGCTCCTCTAAAACTGGAGTATCAACTACCAAATGATCATGGGAGGGCCTGGGAGGCCAACAGGCTGAGAGGTTACACTCTCCCCAGGCTGCAGGCATCCCCACGCGGGGATTTCTTACCTTTGCCTTACAAGCTTTGAGCATGCTGTGACCCACAGAAGGAACTTATTAAAAATGTGGGTGGCATGGGGAATGAATGTTGAAAATGTTTAAACTAAAAAGAAGCCAATTTGAATGTGGTTATCATTCATTAGCCTTTGGAAATTTCCTTTCTCTCAAAGTTAATAAAGATGCTAAAACTTTTTTCTAATTTAAAAATATTTTTAGAGAATTAGCTAAGTGGTTGAATGATTGATTGGCTTAAACATGTTTCTCCTCTTCAGGGAGCTACTCACCTACCTGGACCTCAAAAGGTGAAGATAGAATTCCTTGAAGGCATTTGTGTAGATTATAGAAATAATGCTTTAGAAGAACTAACTTCCCAAACCCTTTGCTTGCACACGTGTTACCAGCATATCATGATAACAGGATTACAGGCATGAGCCACCATGCCCAGTTCAAGGTGGATTTTCTAATGCTATTTGGATTGTTCTTGTCTTTTATATGTCAGGAATCAAATGCAAAGTATGCCTGAACTCTTATATTAGCATCTTGTTCTTAGAAATGTGGAAAGATCATAGAAAACATTAAACTAAGCCAGGCACAGTGGTACACACCTGTGATCCTGCTATTAAGGGACTGAGACAGAAGGAGCACAAGTTCAAGGCCAACCTACTCAACTTAGTGAGACCCTGTTTCAAAATAAAAAAAAAAAAAATTGAAAAGACTGAGAATGTACCTCAGAAATAGCATGCCTCTAGGTTCAATCCCTAGTACCACACACACACACATATACACATATACATACGCACATACACACACAGTTTCTAAATGGTTGCTCAGTTTCCATACATATGTCTTTAGTAACAGTGACACACAGTCACATACCAACCCCATCCATAATGGCCACTTTGAGCAGCACTACCCCACATTCTAGAAAAGGTGTGAGGCCCAAGGGGAACATGGCAGCAAGCAGTGTCATGTAAAGAGAGACTGAGAAAGTAGTTGGGTTCTGTTAGAAGCTTGCTGGTTACCTTGGGGAGCAGTTTCATAAATGGGATATATACAGGGATGGATGGAGGGTAAAGGAAAGAAGGCAACTAAGGGTCATTTAGAATGCAAAGTCTTAGCGCCTCTTCCCTCTACTTAGCTCCACCCTCACCTGCCCAGTTGAAAAATTTTGTTGAGAAAGGTGAGAAATTATAGAACCGCAATGGTTACTGCATCAAATGATAGATTCTCAGTATGGGGGAAGGGTAGTGGATAAGGAAAATTTTAATTATGCACACACTCCCCAGAGGTTGGAAGGAGGTTGATGATCTCCACCCAGATCTGTTGTCTTGTTGCACATCACTCGCCACACCTGTTGCCCACAGTTCAGCTCTATGACAACTATTTCCTTGAAAGCACAAACTTTCTGTAGCCTCAGAGCCTTCACACCCACCGTAGTCCTGCAGCCCTTCCCCACTGAGGCCTATCATCCTTGAGGTCTCAGTGACATTATCCCAAGGCCTTCTCTGATGTATCCCTAAATCCAGTCCTCCTAATGCTCTCATTTATAGCAGACTTTGCTTTCCCATCATTGAACTTAACACAGTTTACACTGTATTTATTTGTGCATGCACTGATTCAATATGTTTTCCTCCTTAGAAGGTAAGCTGTATGAGGCAGGGACAGTGACTGTTTTAGTCACCCCTTATTTATTGACTCCTGAGCACAGTGCCTCCACACAGTACATGTCAGTGTAGAACAGTTGCTACATAATTAATAGCTAACGTTTGTTGAGTGCTCATTAAGTGCCAAGGACAGTGATGAACACTTTATAAACATCTCTCTCTCTCTCTCTCTCTCTCTCTCTCAATAGTTCTATGAGATAATTACTATCAAATGAGGACACTGAATTTATCTGACTTAAGTAGTTCACCTAGGATTAAAGGGCCTGTGAGGAAGCCATGTTCAGGTTTATTTTAAAATCCAAGCCAGGGGCTGGGGATGTGGCTCAAGCGGTAGCGTGCTCGCCTAGCATTCGTGCGGCCCGGGTTCGATCCTCAGCACCACATACAAACAAAGATGTGTCCGCCGAAAACTAAAATAAATAAATAAATAAATCCAAGCCACCAGAAAAACATCTTCCCTAGGGGCTAGAAGAAAATTGGGAGTGCAGATGAACAAGCAAAGCCACTATGAATATTTAGGTAGTCAGCTACAAGTATTTATCATGGAGCATGTGCAGAACTCTGCTGGACACTGTGAATAAAATAAAAAGAGCTGGGTTTCTGAGCCACAGAAGGGTTGTGACCAAATGGACTATGTAAGAAGAAGAGGAAAATTCAAGTCTGGAAAAGTAAAAGAGCAGAGAGATCACTAGCTATCCCTCAGTCCTGAGGTGGCACCTCTGTATTTCACTTCTGTCTTTTTATTTTATGTGGATATGTTTATTTGCAACATGGGAAAAATATTTGTATTATGTATATGTGTGTGTGTGTGTGTATGTGTGTGTGTGTATAGATAGATATTTTTTTTTTTACTATTTTTCACTTAGCATAATAGCATAAATATTCTTGCAAGCAAAAGCCACCAAGTCAAGGCTAGCTTGGGGGATGTGCCCTGCTCAAAGTGGGTGGACAGCGTGTTCACCTAAAATTTTATTCAGGAAGGACCAGGTGTGTTCTGGAGAAATTCTCAGTATTTCTGCTTGGGGGTGGTTCTGTCAGGAAGGGGACATTATGGTTACTTTGAAGACCAGTGGGAGAGAGAAGAAAAAGGTGGGAGGTATTGTGGATCCTAAGATGCCTGAAGTTTTTCATGCTATATAATATGACCTTTCCTAAATATTCAAAGTTATAAAAATCATCAGTGCTTTATGGTAGAAAGCTATGTATGTGCCAGGTCACAAATGAGAGCCAGTCCCTTTGATCAGCTCTCTGAGGGGCAAGACAGGATGCCTCAGCGGGCCCTTGGGTTCCATACTGACTATTGCCACTTAGATTAGAGGAAAGAGCCAGTGCCTAGGCCTCTGGTCCACTCTGAACTCACCCTCAGTGCTTCTCTGTTAATTGAAGTAATGTATGGTCCGTAAACACTAGAAAATTCAAGTCCGGGAAAGTAAAAGATCAGAGAGGTCACTAGCCATCCCTCAGTCCTGAGGTGGCACCTCTGTATTTCACTTCTGTCTTTTCTTTTTATTGTATGTGGATATGTTTATTTGCAATCTGGGGAAAATATATGTGTGTATAATATGTGTATGTATATGTATATATACACATACATGTGTATATATTTTTTTCTGTTTTCACTTAGCATAATAGCATAAATATTCTTGCAAGCAAAAGCCACCTTTCTTATTTGTGGATATACACTTTTGTAAAAACAGTTGATCTCAATAATAGAAAGCTTTCTAAGAACAAATTTAGAGAGGGGGTGTATATTCTCTGAAGAAGCCTAAATTGATTCAAGTTCTTGGTTTTTCCCTCCCATTTGCACAATTCAGAAAGTCCTATGAGTTTGAAGACTTACTGCAGTCTTCCTGCGAGAACAACAGGGTGGACTGGTATGCACAGACTAAGTTGGGGCTCACACGCACTTTATCAGAGGAGAACGTCTATGAAGACATTCTAGGTAAGAGACCAAATGTCTGTGAGTCTGGATGTAAGAAAGAGGGAGAGAAAATGGGGATGCTGCTTGAAACACACACGTGCACACACAAAGACAGAGGTGTAGTCAAATGAATGAGAGAGCAGGTAGACAGGAGGGGAGAGTGGGTGGGCCTCAGTGAGATAAGTGAGAACACGAGGCTGGAAGGGAGAAGAAGGGCTGGTCATGAACCGTGCAGGAGGCAGAGTGTGGACCAAGAAACAGAAGGCCTGGAGTCACCATCTGGAATGAAATCTTGGCTCTGCCCCTTGTTAGCTGTGTGATATTGAGCTGGTGATACCGTAATTTCTCTGAACTTGAGCTCCCTTGTCTCAATAGTGAGGGTGATAATGGTTCCCTTGCAGGTTATTTAAGGACTGGAGAGAATGTAAAAGACCTGGCTCCTTACAGATGCCCCTGAATTGTAGGGATGACTGAATGAAAGAAAACACTGAAGACCAGCCTGCTTTTTCAGACACTCAGGAGTATGGCACTAACAGGGCATCAGAGTACAGACTAAATGAATGTGTTGTTGGAGAGTAACTTTGGCCTAGCCCCAAAGACTCCTCTTAGATTCCAAAATGGGGCTCATATTCAAAGTTTGTTTGGGGAGTTCAGTAGTCTTCTGTAAGATCACAGTTTCAGTGTGGTGTGAGCTCAGACTGGTATCTGCTTACCGTGGGAGAGGAAGCGAGCTGGGAAGAGGGAGAAACCCATAGGTGAGTGCATGTGAGAGGCAGGTGGGGCAGATGCCCACAGACTTGCATGCATGGAGTCTCCAGTACCAGAAAATATCATGCGAGGAGAGGCGGGGCATGCACTCAGTCAGCTGAGCTGTGTAGGCTGGGTTTTCTAAAGCAGCAAGCTTCCCAAATCGAAGGAGGGTATGAACTCTGGACTTCTGCAGTGTATGCCTGAGAGGTTGCTTTCAGTTATGGGGAACAAGGACACCAACTGAACAACAAAGGGAGGTCATGGACTCCCATGACCAGAATTGGCATTTTTCCTCCTCCATTTCTTACCTCCCAGAGAAGCTCCATTCTCAGCGGACTTCCCATCATCCTCAGGATTAGGGCTAACAGCTCCTTGGAGTTCATACCTTCCCCTGGGAAGGAGTACCTATGTCTTGCAAGTCTTTGCAAAAATCCTGAGGTTCACTCTGGCCAGACCAGCTTGGCTCCCTTGTTCACTTTGGAGTCTGGGAATGCCATGTGGTGTTTGCCTTGGGCTGGGATGCGAACCCTGACCTGAACTCATCACTGAGGCAGCAGTCTGAGGCCCCTAGAGTGCTGAAGTCCTGAAACTGGGAGTTCAATTAATCTTACATAGCTATAAGGGGGGGACAGGTTGTTACCCTAGTGATAATCAGGGTCTGTCACTGAGAGAAAGGGTGATGGGCAGCAAAACAACAGACATCCCATAAGGGCTAGCGCAGGAGAGGCCAAGACGTTAGCCTCAGTGTTCTGAGGAGGAAAACTTCCCAGGTTCCTGACCCATTGCCTTTGACCACAGATCCACCAATGAAGGAAAACCCTTATGAAGACATCGAGTTACATGGCCGCTGCCTGGGCAAGAAATGTGTCTTGACCTTTCCTGGTTCTCCCACCTCTTCCATACCTGACACTCCCACCAAGGTATGAGCCCTGGGGGAGTGGTGGCAGGAGAGGGGTCCCAGGTACCATGTCCCTGAACACTCTGGAGTTCAGGCCGTCCTCACAACCAGGCATCTGGTTCTGTCTATCACAACCTGGATCTGTCTATCCACTGTCTGACTGGCCTTCCTGCCTCTCATTTTCCTGGACCCCCACTGCTTGACAGAATCTCTGAAAATACCACTGAGCTTCTAGCTCAGAACTCTCCTCAAACTTTTTACATAAAAAATGGTCCATCCATGTGATACAGCTGTTCAGAAGAAGGCACTGAACAAACCTGACACACAAGACTGAAATGCAGGGTGAAGAACAGTATATTTATAGTATTCTGCCATTTGTGGGGGTTTTGAAATGAAAGTATATACAAGCATGGGAGCTCACCTGTGTTCATGGATGTAGAAGAATTTCTCTGTGAGGGATCTTAGCGTGGATAGACTTTAAGCAGGTACCTTGGTGGAACTGTCAGTGCCTGACTTCCTATAGGCCACAAGACTGGCTTTCTTTTTACAGAGTATGCTTTTTTTTTTTAATTAATTTATTCATTTTATAGTGGAATGTATTTTGACACATTGTATACAAATGGAGCATACCTTCTCATTCCTCTGGCTGTACTGGTTCAGAGTCACTCCAGTAGTATAATCATACATGTATATAGGATAATAATGTCTGTCTCTTTCTACCATCCTTCCCATCCCTACAATCCAACCCCTCCCCTTACTCCCCTCTACATAAACCAAAGTTCCTTCATTCTTCCCTATCCCCCCACCCCACTATGGATCAGCATCTGCTTATCAGAGAAAACATTTGGGTTTTGGTTTTGGGGGATTGGTTCATTTCACTTAGCATGATATTCTCTAGTTCCATCCATTTCCCTGCAAATGCCATAGTTTCATTCTTCTTGTGTATCTGTACAACATTTTCTTTATCCGTTTATCTGTTGAAGGGCATCTAGGTTGGTTTCATAGTTGAGCTATTGTGAATTGAGCTGCTATAAACATTGATGTGGCTGAGTCATTGTGTGCTGATTTTAAGATCTTTGGGTATAAACCAAGGAGTGGGATAGCTAGGACAAATGATGGATCCATTCCAAGTTTTCTGAGATATCTCCATACTGCTTTCCATAGTGGTTGCACCATTTTGCAGTCCCATCAACAATGTATGAGTATACTTCAGAGTATACTTTTGAACCTTTTGTAGTTTTATACCATGTGCACATAGATAATGTAACTATTCATGTACATGCTAATAATTTCAATCTCTTGCCTAATAGTTGGAGTTGATATTCTTTAGTGTGTCCTTAAGTATCTTTCATAATTAATCCCCAAGCACCCCTCATTGCCTGCTCTCCCACAGTTCTTATATGCAAACACTCCCTACCAGCAGAGCTTACGAGCTACCCTTTGATATTATCAGCCAAGGATCAGCAAACTTTTTCTAAGCAGCCAGAGAGTAAATATTTTAGGGTTTGTGGGATAGGTGGTCTCTGTTGTAGCTACCTGCATTATAGTGTGAAGCAGCCATAAAATGATATGTAACAAGTGAGAGTATCTGTTTCAGTGAAACTATTTGGGAGCACTGAAATTTGAATTTTATTTTCACCATTTACATTTTTAATGTAAAATCTGGGGATGGGGTTGTGGCTCGGTGGTAGAGTGCTTGCCTAGCATGCATGAGGCACTGGGTTCGATCCTCAGTATCACTTAAAAATAAAATAAAAAATATTGTGTCCACCTTTAACTAAAAAATAAATATTTTTTTAAAAAAATGTAAAACCTGGGCTGGGGATGTGGCTCGAGCAGTAGCGTGCTTGCCTGGCATGTGTGCGGCCCGGGTTCGGTCCTCAGCACCACATACAAACAAAGATGTTGTGTCTGCCGAAAACTAAAAAAAATAAATAAATATTAAAATTCTCTCTCTCTCTCTCTCTAAAAAAAAAAAAATGCCCCAATCTCTCTCTTTTTAAAATAAATAAATAAATAAATAATGTGAAACCTGTTCTCAACTTGTGGCAGGTCAGATGTGGCCCTGGGCTGTAATTTGCTAATCCCCGGCTAAGCTCTTTCTGTCTATGTCTTTGACCGCTCCCTCCGCTCCCTCCATCCTGTCCTTTGAGGAGCAGCTCATTGGTGCCTCCAATTGGGGAGTTGGTTAGGCCATTGCAGTACCTAGAAGTTTTTCACCTTTGATGGCCTGTAACACCCAGAAGACATATCATTCATTTCACATGAATTGTCTATTGCCTTGTGACATTTCTTACATTATGATTGGAGTTTGGATTTAAATCATGTAATGTGTCTTAAAAACATCTCCCTAAGTAACAACAAACTACTCAAGGTCATATAGTTTATATTCTGTTTCTTTGTGTCTTTCCTAAGGCCCCAGTAGTTGTTACAAATATTCATTTTTTTAGAAATAAAGAAATACCAAATTTAGGCTGTAAGTGTCCAATTAAATCCCATTGCAAGGATCTGTTTTCAGCCTGAGAAAAGCAGCTATCTTCCTATTGAGCCCCACAGGGTCAGTGTTCGCTGGGGGCTGTTCCACACGAGGCTTGCCTTTCTGCACTTGGTGGTCCTAACAGGAAGCTCCTGCCACCGTCTTCCAGAAGAGTTGAGGTAGAAGCCATCATGAAGGGTATGGCTTACGGACCCACGTCAGTTACTATAATACTTGTCCAAATCAATCAACTGCCATTTTCCCCATAATGTGGAAAAGAGGGTAGTTGTGAATAATTCATGACAACCAATAACTAGTGGTTTCTACTTCCCTTGGAAATGTGTTTGTGTTTTCATTGGAATATGGACATATCCAACATCTAGGAAATCCTTTCCCCATAGTGGACAAGTCTTGCTTGGGAGAAGAAAGCTCCATCCCACCCTCCTGGCTCATCACTCCACAAGGGAGTGCACTGTACCTCCTCTTAAGAACAGTGAGGAACATCTGCCCAGAGCAAACGCATTCAGAGCAGGGTACACCTCCCTGTACCAGAAACTAAAGGCTGAGCAGCCCTTTCTTCCTGCTCCTGCCAGACAGAGAAAGCCCAGAGATTTTGCCACCTAAACAGCTAGACTAGGTTGGTGGCGGTGGCAGCCAGAGCTTGCAGTCCAGATACATCTGTCCTAAGGAGAGAGAATCTGGTTGACTGGTGCATGTGTCTGATTGCCACTGATACTTGCAGGCTGTTTGGGCCTCTGCAAGTCATCAGCAGGGCCCCATGTCCACACTCGATACTCTACACTCCCACATCTGGTGTCTGGTTTATGCCCCCATTCTGGGGGAAAGCTTCAGGATTCACCACTTCCTCCATTGAGTTCATCCAATATTCATTGAGCATCTGTGGCATCTGGGCTGCATCTAGGACCTTAGAAGCAGTCTCAGCTGAAGCAGTCCTTCTATGTTGACCTCCTCTGCCAGCCACAGAAAGGTCGTAAGCCATCTTTGGGATGTTTCTTTCATTAGCTCCTGCTTGGTCCCAGCAGAGTGGGAGGGTCTGTCAGACAGACTGTCCTCAGAAAAGAACAGATGTGCAGCTGGGGCAGATGCTGAGGCCTAATGAACACAGAATGCAAGCTCTTTTTAGAAGACAGCCTTCTACTGTGCCTTCGTTTCTTGCTGTGTGTTATCCACCATTCCCATGCCTAGTACAGCACAGAGAATACAACAGGAACAAATTTTTACAATAGAGGAAACCTGGGCTAATATGAGACACTCTTTTTGTTGCTTTTGTCTTGAGGTGGGGTCTTACTGCCTTGCCTTCAAATCCTGGGCACAAACAGTTGTCCAACCTCAGTCTCCTGAGTAGCTAGAACTGCAGGCATACACCACTGTGCTTGGCTAGAGATACTCTCTTCTACATATGATACCATTCACAGATAAGACTGAGCAAGCTGGGGGCAGTAGCACACACCTATAATCTCAGCAACTCAAGAGGTTAAGGCAGGAGGATTGCAAATTGGGGGCCAGCCTCAGCAAAGGCCCTAAGCAATTTAGGCATTAAGCAACTTAGCAAGACCCTGTCTTAAAATAAAATAAAAGGCTGGGGATATAGCTCAGTGGTAAACCAGTGTTCAATCCCTAGTACTCACCCCCAAAAAATGGGTTAATGAGCCAGCACTTGTGTCCAGGTCAGCTCCCTCTAGAAGGTGCAGGGCTTCCTTACCACCTGATCTTCCCCACACTCAGCTTCCTGAAATAATACAAGAGGCTTCACATGAAGTCAGACATCAGGCCAAGAGGGTCCTGTCTGCCTTTCCCTTTTGGACACTACAGATCTTTTGTGGTGCCCAATCTCTAAAAGACACTTGGTGTACATCTGTGACAGAGCTACTAAATAGAGGCATGACAGAGTTGGGCACTGTATATGTTGGTGTGAGGTGCTTTTATCAAAAACTGGAATCTTCTCTGGACCAAAGTCTAAAAAAATCACCCTTAGGATCCTGTAGTGACTTCCCTTTATACTACAGTTAGGATTTGACACACCATTGCTGGCTGCCTGATTTTTATGAATGAAGTTTTATTAGGACACAGCCATACTCATCCATGTCACATTGACTGTGGCTGCATTAGCAGTTAAGTACTGTGGCACAGTTGAGAGTTGAAATGGTGAGAATGTGGCCACAGCCTTAAATATTCTCTGGCCCCAGTTTGCTGGCCCCTGCTAAATCCAGGATTCATAACTTTGTTTTCAGAGGCCTTCAATAAACAGACATCTTCCTTGTGTTATCTCTCCCTTCTGTTTGTGGCCCTCACTTGGAGCCATGAAGACTCTCTTTGGTCTAATTTGTTCTCCTCACCCCTAAGCCTGGTCTCAGACTTTTATATGCTTCATAATGCTCCCCCACATAGTCCCTGAGTCTCCCCTTTGTATTATCTAAGAAACTACTGGAATCCCACCTCCTCATGGCAGCTCCTGGACTTTTGGTGCTTATTTGGATTCTCTGTGACAACCCAGACCCTTTCTCCAGCATTGTGACTGCTGGGTGATGCAGTCCACACACAGCCTCTGCCAGGCCTCTTTATGTCCTTTTTTTTTTTTGGTACCAGGGATTGAACTCGTGGGCACTCAACACTGAGCCACATCCCCAGTCCTATTTAGTATTTTATTTTTAGAGACAGAGTCTCACTGAGTTGCTTAGCACCTCACTTTTTTGCTGAGGCTGACTTTGAACTCGCGATCCTCCTGCCTCAGCCTCCCGAGCCACTGGGATTACAGGCATGCGCCACCCACTCAGCCCCTCTTGACATTCTTTAGAAAGTTGTGTGCATTGTTTTGATTTCTTCTTAAATCTTTCCATAGGTCAAATCTCCTTTAAACAATATCACAATCTAAATCTCTAATGAAAACAAATAATACTGCCAACAATTTGATAGGAGTTTTCAATCCAGTTAAAGAATTAGGTTATTTCTTTGGATATCATTTCGAATGAAGTTTGGCCTTTAAGGTCCTTGTTACTTTTTTTTTTTTTTTGGTGCTGGGGATTGAACCCAGGGTCTTGTGCATGCAGGGCAAGCACTCTACCAACTGAGGTATATCCCCAGCCCTTCATTTTTCTTTAATACTGTGCATGGTAGGCAAGTGCTCTACCACTGAACTACATCTCTAACCCTTTAAAAAAAATTATTTGGGGCTGGGGATGTGGCTCAAGCGGTAGGGCGCTCACCTGGCATGTGTGCGGCCTGGGTTCGATCCTCAGCACCACATACAAACAAAGATGTTGTGTCCGCCGAAAACTAAAAAAAAAAATGTTAAAAAGAATTCCCCCCCTCTCTCTCTTTAAAAAATATATATATATATATTTTGAGGTAGGGTGACTTTGAATTGAGATCCTTCTTCCTCATGGGTTGCTGGGTCACAGGAAAGCACCATCATGCCCAACTATTTGTTTTTGTGCGAGTATGATTAAGATACCCACAGTGACCTAAAAAGGTCAATACTTCCTGTAGTGAGCAATTTATTGATACTTTGAGACCAATGATAAAACAATAGAACCAGCCATTGGGAAGACTAGGGGGTCTTTATTCTTGGAAATCTTGAAAATGTTCTGAAGTCATTATCACTACTGTTCTAGCCTAGAATGAGAACTCAGTGGAACAAAATAAACCTATTCTTTGAGGGTTTAAAATGTGATCAATGTAGCAAGGCATGGTAGTGGACACGTAGTCCTAGCAACTCCAGAGTCTGAAGCAAGAGGATCTCAAGTTCGAGGCCAGCCTTACCAACTTAGCGAGGCCCTTAGCAACTTAGAGAGACCCTGTCTCAAAATAAAAAAATAAAATAAAAAGGGCTGGGGGATGTGGCTCAGTGGTAAGGTTCCCCTGGATTCAATTCCCGGTACCAAAAAAAAGCTATGATATATATGACCTTAAAATTTGAGTGGGAAAGCTCATTCATTAAATGGAATAAGTTAGACTACAGGAAAATATTTAGATTAACATACCACAAAACAAATTACTGATGGATTAATGAGTAAAATATGTTCAAAACAAACCAAGAAAATCCCAAAAGAAAATGGAATTAATGAAGAGATTAAATGAATTACAAAGGTAAAAATTAATAGATTTTCATATAAGAAAAAAGTTATGTGGACACTGGGCACTTGAGGTTTAGCTCAGTGGTAGAGCACTTGCTTAGTATTTGTGAAGCCCTGAACTTGATCCTGGGCATCAAAAAAAAACGACAACAATAAAAAAAAAAAAACTGAGAAATTGCATGTAACCAAAATATAAATAAGCCACATGGGAAAAGCACAGTTGTAGCGAAACTTAAAAACAGTTAATATCTGTTTGATATGAGCTCATCCACAATAATAAGAAAAACCCTAGGATCCCAAAAGATAAATAGGCAAATAAACACTAAAGAAAAATGCAGTTAGGGGCTAGGATTGTAGCTCAGTGGCAGAGCACTTGCCTTGCAGGTAAGAGGCACTGGATTCTATCCTCAGGACCACATGAAGATAAATAAATAAAATAAAGGTATTGTGTCCATCTACAACTAAAAAAAAAAAAAAAAAGAAGAAAGAAAAATGCAGTTAGGGCTGGAGGTATAGCCACTTGCCTAATGTGCCTGAAGGTCCTGGGTTCCATCCCCAACACCAGGAAAAAAAAAAGAAAAAGAAGAAGAATGTAGTTAGCCCATTGAAGTATGAACAAATATTAGTGTCATAGGGAGAGGAAGCAAAATAATATTGCACATCTATTGAATTATATCAGGCACTCTGCCAGCTGCCTTATATACCTTTATCTCATTTAGTTCATTTGTCAATTTTAAAAAGAGACTTAGTAACTATGCAGTATTGTAAAATGTAAGACCTGAAAGTACTGTTCGAAAAGACTTAAAGTGTTTCTTTTGTTTTGTCTAACTAGTATTTATTATTTTAAGCTGGCAACTAATGGGGCACACCCATAATCCTAGGACTTGGAAGGCTGAGACAAGAGGATCCCAAGTTTAAGGCCAGCCTTAGAAATTTAGTGAGACCTTGTCTCAAAATTTAAAAGAATAGGGGCTGGGGATATAGCTCAGTTGGTAAAGTGCTTGCCTTATATGCACAAGGCCCTGGGTTCCAATTCCCAGAACAAAAAAAAAAAAAATAACAACAAAAAATTTGAAAGAATAAGGACTGGAGATATAACTTAGTGGTTAAGCACTCTTGGGGTTCAATCCTCAGTACCCAAAGCAATAAAAAATTTTTAAAGTGTTATTTTAGTACATTTATATGGTTCTGAATTCAAGAAATATGAAAGTATACAATGAAAATCTGCTTACCTTTATCCCCCTTTTCTCTCCTCCACCAAAACCACTGTGAATCAATTTCTTGATCCATGGAGAACTATTCTTCCAGAACTATTCTATGCATAAAGAACACGACACAAGTTTTGTTTTGTTTTGTTTGTTGGGCAGTGCTTTGGGCAGTGCTAAGGATAGAACCCAGGCCCTTGTGCATGCTAGGCAAGTGCTCTACCACTATGTCATACCTCCAGCCCAAGAATTTTTTTTACAGTTGCATAGTATTTTATTGTATGATTATGCCATAATTTATTTGGCAGTTTGTTTCTTTTCTTTTCTTTTTTTTCAGTTATACATAGGCACAATATCTTTATTTTGTTTTTTTATTTCTATGTGGTACTGAGAATTGAACCCAGTGCCTCACATATGCAAGGCAAGCGCTCTGTTACTGAGCCACAACCTGAGCCCATTATTTGGCAATTTCTGTTGAGGGCATTTAGGTTGTTTCTAACATTCTATGATTATAAACCACGTCACCATATACGATATACTTTGCACAACATAGTTTTCCTTGAATAAGTACAAGTATGTCAGTAGGGGGAATTCCTAGAGGGAGAATTTCTTGATTAAAGGTCACATGTCATTTTGTTAGATGGGAATCCTACCAATTTATATTCCCATCAACAGTGTATGGAAATGATTTTTTCCTTTCACCTTCAACAAAATGAATATCAGACCTTTTTTTTTTTTTTACCTTTGCTAATCTTTAAATGAAAAATGTGCCTTCAATGGAGTATAATTTTCTTTTATGAGTGAAACTAAGAATCTTTTTATATATCTAAAAAAATTGTTGCACTTTCTTTTCTATAAGCTTTCTTTTGCATGTTTTTCTTTTAAATTATTGGTCTTTTTCTCATTAATTTGTATTATTTACCAGGAAAATGAGGGTGTTTTTTCTGTGTGATGAGTTATGTTTTTGTTTTTTTGCAGAGCTGGGATTCAAACCCAGGGCCTTCCTCATGCATGCTAGGCAAACAATCCACCACTAAACTACACACCTAGCCTCCCCTCCCTTTTTGGGGGGGTATAGGGGGTTGAACCAAGGGATGATTAACCATTAGGTCACATCCCCAACCCTTTTTTTTTAAATATTTTTATTTGTTGGAGTTGGACAGAACACCTTTGTTTTATTTATTTATTTTTATGTGGTGCTGAGGATCAAACCCAATGCCTCATACTTGCCAGCAAGCGCTCTACCACTGAGCCACAACCCCAGCACCCCCAGCCCTTTTTTAAATATTTTATTTAGAGACAGGTTCTCAATGAGTTGCTTAGTGCCTCGCTAAGTTGCTGAGGCTGGCTTTGAATTCACAATCCTCCTGCCTCGGCCTCACGAGCTGCCAGTATTACAGGTGTGTGCCACTGCACCCAGCCAGCCCCTAAATTTTTTAGCAAGTTTTTTTTGTCTTTTGACTTTAAAAAAACTTCTCTTAGTCTAATTGGAGCTGGGAATGCGGCTCAGTGGGAGTGCATCTGCTTAAATGCACGATGCCTTGAGCTTAATCTTCAGCACAGAAAGAGAGAGAGGGAAAAATATTGAAGTCCAAAGAAGTGAAATTCCTTGCACAGTGGGTACTTGGGCTGCCAGCAGCAGGGTCACAGCCAGACCTCTAGTCCCCGTGTCTTGTATTGTCAGAGAACCTCATCTGTAAAGTCGGGGGACTGAGCCAGGTGACATCCACTTGTCTGAAAAGACAGGCCAGTTTAGATTTACTCCTTTGTCACACAAATTTTCCATGATTGGATAAGTTAAACTGACACTTGTTAGCCTACATAAACCCCACATACTCTGGGAAGGTAGACCAGCTCCCCTTCTCAGTTGCATGGTCCCTGTCACTGGCACCACCAGTTATCTCCTGGTTAGTCCCTGTGTATTGGTTTACTCATCTGTTCTCCTTTCCTCACACAGCAGTCATTCTCCAAACCTGCTTTTTTCCGGCAAAATTCAGAGAGGTGGAACTTCAAACTGCTGGACGCTAGGAAGTTGAGTCGGGATGGAACTGGGTCCCCTTCCAGAATTAGCCCCCCCTCCACACCCAGCAGTCCTGATGACACTTTCTTTAACCTTGGAGACCTACAGAATGGCAGGAAGAAGAAAAAGATCCCCAAGGTAATGCTCATAACCAACTTCATGTTCCAATATGCAATCCTCCTTCTCTGCAAAGGAAGGCTGCAGGGCAGGCTAGGCAGAGACCCAGTCACTGGGCCCTCTGTTCATTCTGTCACCCACAGGAGGTGACATGGTAAAACCAGAAGGCTAGGATATCTCAGCCTCTGTCCTAATAATTATTGTGGTCTTATATATACACTTCCTCTTAGCCATGTCTCTCCCTGCCTTAACTGTTCTTCAGACCCAGTGTTCTCAGTGCCTGTATTCAAAAGGCCATAGCCTTCTCCTTCTTATCCTGAAAAAGTAGACCTCCATCCATCGTGCCTAGACCTGAGACTTTGTCAGGAGCTGGTGCCAGTATGTGCCCTGAGGCAACATTTGCCAAAATACATGTTCTGACCAGGCATAGTGGCTCACACTATAATCCCAGTAACTTGGGAGGCTGAGGCAGGAGGATCACAAGATTAAAGCCAGCCTAGGCAACTTAACAAGACCTTATCTCAAAATAAATATTTGGGGGCTGGGTTGTGGCTCAGCAGTAGAGTACTCACCTAGCACAGGCGAGGCCCTGGGTTCGATCCCCAACACCACATAAAAATAAATAAATAAAGATATTGTGTCCAGCTACAACTAAAAAAATAAATATTTAAAAAATAAATAAATATTTGAAAAGGACTAGGGACTTAGCTCAGTAGTAGTGTCCCTGAGTTCAATTAGCAGTACCACAAAGAAAACAAAATCAAAATGTCTCCTGGTCCCTGCCTTCCAAAAGTAAAACATGCCCATGGCTTGGTTGTACATCTTATGTTCTGTTGGTTATGTTGTCTTTTACTCAGTTTAAGCCCTGTAGTGCTGGTCTTTTCATTGACCAGTTTGGTACTGTAGGGGAGGCATTTCCTCTATCTTCTCAGGGAAGATTTGCCTAAAAATTAAACTAACTTAAGGCAGGTTAACAGGAACAATGCATGTTAAATTTTTTTTTTTTGTAGTTGTAGATGGACAGAATGCCTTTGTTTTATTTGTTTATTTTTATGCTGGGCTGAGGATCGAACCCAATGCATCTCATGTGCTAGGCAAGTGCTCTGCCACTGAGCTACAGCCCTGGCCCCTGCATGTGAATTTTAATTACATGTATGTGGGGAGCCTTCACAAGAAAATGAAAACCCAAAGAAGTTACTGGGCTTAAATACTTACATTCCGAGTCGAAAAAATTGTGGGAAAGTAACTGAAAGGTAAGGGTTAGTTTAGCAAGGCTGGTTTGTGCAGGTTTATCTTGGCCTCACCTCTCTGTCTCTAGTGATAAGAATGTTTCATCTCTCCCAATATAGGGAGGGCATCTTTCACATGGGAACTTTGTGTCCAGCTTCCAGGAAGAAGAGGGAGGGTAAGAGTGCCCACCTTACACCTGTGATTTTTAAGATGGGCACTCTCACCCAGAACCCAAAATAATCAGTATGCCAAAGCAGCCTGTTCTGAAGTAGGCAGGCTGTTCAGGACCCCTTCTGTACCAACTTGCTTTGTCAACTGTTAGAGTGGGAAGTCCATCGAACTCAGAGCCATGGGCTTTAGGAAGTCATGAACATCATAAAACTTTGTGCAGATAAGTTTGGAGGTCTGAGGGGACAGGACATTTTCTTTTTTTTTTTTAAAGAGAGAGAGAGAGAATTTCAATGTTTATTTTTTAGTTTTCGGCGGACACAACATCTTTGTTTGTATGTGGTGCTGAGGATCGAACCCGGGCATGCCAGGCGAGCGTGCTACCGCTTGAGCCACATCCCCAGCCCGACAGGACATTTTCTATATGTTACATTTCTAAGTTGCTGAGGCTGGCCTTGAACTTTTCATCTTCTTGCCTTAGTCCTCAAATCACCAGGCTTACAAGAATGTGCCAACACTCCCAGCTGTTCATTCTGATCAGATAAGTGGACGGATGTTTACTATAACTGTCTTCTTTCTTACTGGTTTTGGATATTTTGGGGGGAGATTCTGAATGGGTTTAAAAACCCTACCCCTCAAAATTTGACCCAGTGACATTTGGTTCTATTTTTTAGATTGTGGTAAAATATATATAACATAAAATTTGTCATTTTAATCTTTTTTTTTTTTTTTTTTTTTTTTTTTTTGGCACTGGGGATTGAACCCAGAGGTACTCTACCACTAAGCTACATCCCCAGTCCCTTTTATTTTTATCTTGAGACAGGGTCTTCTTAATTTGCTGAGGCTAGCCTTGAACTTGCAATCCTCCTACCTCAGCCTTCTGACAGAAGTTGCAAGTGAGTACCACTCTGCCCAGCTCATTTTAACCATTTTTAAGTGTACCATTCAGTACATTCATTGCACTCATATTGTTCAGCAACCAGCACCCCCATCCTTCTCCAGAACTTATTTGTCTCCTAGACAGAAACTACCCATTGCACAGTAAGTCTCCATGTCCCCCTCCTCAGCCCCTGGTATCCACCTTCCTACTCTCTGTCTCTATTGATTTTACTATTGTAGGTACCTCACATAAGTGGAATCATTTGCCCTCTGTGCCTGGCTCATTTCACTTAGCATGATGTCCTTAGGGTCCTTCCATATTGTAGCATATGTCAGACTCTCCTTCCTTTCTGAGGCTGAATGATATTCCATTGAAGGCATATTCTACATTTTGTTTATCCATTCATCTCTCACTGGACACTTGGGTCGTGCGTACTCTGGCTATCATGAGTAATGCTAACAGTTCATTTATACAATGTCTGCTTTTGTGGGAAATGTAGTTGGAACACAAGGAAAGGAAGAAAAAGGGCCAGTTCAGGAATGTGAGCATGCCAGGGGATGGCTGGATAGTCAGGGTAAATACAAAGTAACTGTCACACAGGCAAGAATTTGAAGGTTATAGAGGAGGCTCATTTGAATCAGGTTCAAGGCAATAGGCAAGGGAAGCACTGGTTGGAAGTGAAGGGCTAAACGGCCATCAGAAGTCAGAATGCTCAGGTGTCTAAGCATGTGACAAGGCATTGGGTTCAGCAGACAACAGGAATGGGACCCAGTGCTCCGCCTATGGAGAGATGCTGGTGAGCCATTCTGGGGAGCTGTTCCAAGGTGGGAAGAATAGAGATGGGGACTGGCAACAGCTGATCACTGCACTCCCCTGGGACCTGTCCCCGGTTACGCATCCCACTCCTGTTCTTCTCAGCACACCAAAGAATTCCCCACACTTATGGGTCAGCATATAATGCAGCTCCCTTTAATATTGCTGGATGGTTTGCTTCAACTGTGCATAGGTAGACCTCTTTCTCTCCCAGCCAGGTTATCTACAGGCTTCCACTTGCTGAAAGGAGCAGGTGATGCTGAAAAGTCTGGGGTAAGGCACCCCAGGGGTTCATCAGGAGAGGTTCTGCTGCAGGCAACCTGGAGAATGTGCCTTTAGGTAGTGATGTGTGTAGAGGGCCTCACCTTGCAGCACTGGGAGAGGTTTAGAGAGTACTTCACAAGTCCAAGGACAATTAAGAACCTTTATCATAGAAGCCCAGGAAGTTAGTACCAGAAGAGACTTTTGAAATGCTTCAGCCTCCTCAATTTTTTAGCTGAGAACACTAAATAATGGAGGCCAAGTGATGGCCACAGACCCCCACCCAGCTAGAGGCAGCAGAGTCCAGAACACTTAAACCAGATTAAAAAATAAGATTTAAATAATCATAGAACACAGAAAATAGTTACTACTATACATTTTTGTTCACTAACTTATACAGACAAAAAAATGTTAAGCCAAACCTAATGGCATGCACCTGTAGTCCCATCTACTTGGGAGGCTGAGGCAGGAGGATTGCTGAGCTCAGGGGTTCAGGGCCAGCCTGGGCAACAAAGTGAGACACTATCTCTAAAAATAACAACAAAAAGTTATATGACATTGAGGGCTGGGGCTGGGGCTCCTTGGTAGAGCACTTGCCTCGCATGTGTGAGGCTCTGGGTTCGAGTCTCAGAACCACATACAAGTAAATAAAAAATTTAAAAAAATAAAGGCCTATTGACAACTAAAAAAAAAAGGCTATGTAACGTTGAACATAAAGCTATATAGCTATCTGTGTAAGAAGTAATAAGGGAGCTAGGGATATAGCTCAGTTGGTAGAGTGCTTGCTTTACATGTACAAGGCCCTGGGTTCAATACCTAGCACCACAAAAAAAAAAAAAAAGAGGAATAAGAATAATTTTCTGGTTGTGGCTCAGAGGTAGAGCCTAGCATGTGTGAGGCACTGGGTTCAAACCTCAGCACCAAATAAAATAAAATTAAGACATTGTGTTCACCTATAACTAAAAAATAAAAATTTTTTTTAAAAGAATAATTTTCTAAACCACACAAAACAACTGATTTTGGAGTTCCTCTGTGTGCAAGGTTCTGAACCACCTGTGTCATGAACATGTTCTCTGTAACAGCAAAACCTAGGGACCCAGCAAAGCAAAATATGTCAGTCCACACTCACCAGATTTCCACACTCTCCAGATTTTCAGGAGAGGAGGGGAGCAAGCACAGGTAACACCAAACTCTTATTTGGTCACCAGCAAGAAGAGCACTTGCCTTTGAAGCAGGTCTGCATTCACCCAGGCAGCTGTCATAGGCAGCAGACAGCTCATCTGCTCTGGAAAATGGTGGGGCCAGAGAGCAGGGGCTCTGATGGTAGTAAAGGGTGGAAGCCATCTGGGCCAGGTAGCCTTCTAGGAGGCCTGGGATATGTCACAGGTGCACTTTCTTCTCCCCCAGTACTGAGGATTGACCTACATCCCTAACCCTTTTTTTTTTTTAGATGTTGGTGGACCTTTATTTTATTCCTTTCTTTATATGTAGGGCTGAGAATCAAACCCAGTGCCTCACACATGCTAGGCAAGTACTCTACCACTGAACCACAACTCCAAACTCCCAACCCGTTTTTTTGTTTTTTTTTTTTTTGGTTTTTTTTTTTGAGACAGGGTCTTGCTAAGATGCTGAGAATAGCCTTGAACTTGGAATCCTCCTGCCTGAGTCAGTGGGACTATAGGCATATGTACTTTTGCACCACACATGTGCTACTCTGGGAGTACATGAAGGACCTGTGAGTCAGAAGGAGTGCTCCCATGCGGCGGGATGGTGTACTCCAGTACAGGGCACAGCTCCATGCAGGCCCAAGCGGGGACCCAGGAACCGCTCTAATCCCTGTTCCCATCCTGCTCGGAGCTGTACAGACATTTTTTTGAAATGGTTCCCACCATAGGCACCCTCCCTAGGAACTGTTTTTTTCTGTCTCTTCCTTTCTTATTTAGTTTAGGGAGCAAACACTCCTTCCCCAGCTACAGTGACATCTCAGGGTGAGGCAGTCACACCATGAGCCAATGAAATTGTCTCCTCATGGTCCCAGCTGGATGAGTTAGCTTGTGAGACAATAGCGGCCCACGCGGCAGTGAGGGGCAGCCTCCTCTGATTTTCTTGGCAGTCACATTCCCATGTGGCAGAAAAGAATGCCTAGAAGAGCCATCAGGCAGTGGGAAGTGTGTCCCTCCCCCTCCCTGGCCCTCCATCATCCTAGGAGAGAATGGGCAGCAGAGGAAGGCCAGCCACACCTGGGAGGGGGCCAGGGGCTGCTAACACTGGCTTTCCTTCTTCTGTATCTGGCAGCTGGTGTTGCGAATCAACGCCACTTATGAGGCCCGGAGAGGAAAGAAACGGGTGAAGAGGCTGTCCCAGTCTACGGAGAGCAACTCAGGAAAAGGTGGGCCCCCAGCACACCTCTCTCCCTGCAAGCCCCTGGAATCATTCTCCTAGAAGTTGTGTCCTCTTGTTTCTGGTTTGCTCGCCAGAGAGGGAACAAGTTGGTGCTTGGTAACTTTCTGCAATTGTCCTTAGGGTGGCAAAGAGCAAGGAGCTCAGCCTGGGTGGTACATGCTCTGGATGCCCTGGCCTGCCATGGTAGCTGTCTTCTGGGCTCAGCAAGCCCGAAGGGCCAGTGTCGCTTGCTGTAATATTTGATATAAGAGCCATTTTAACCCGAATATTAATTTGGAAATTACTTAGTATTAATTTGGGAATATATTGAATTAGACAGAGTTTGTGTCACATTTAAACAGATGACAAAACATTTCCTCTAAACTAGAAATTTGGGTTCTATTTCCTGCATTAAAAGAATTCACATTTGCAACTTCCTTCCTTGCCCTTTTGGTCTAGTGACAGACGAGAACAGTGAATCTGACAGTGACACCGAGGAGAAACTGAAAGGTGAGAAAAGCAGCTGCTATGCGGGGCACACACAGGTGACTTGGAAGCCACAAAGATGGCCCTCCTCCCTTGTGTAAGGGAAAGATGTGTGCTGCCCAGGTTGCTGTACAAGGTGTGAGTGTCTGAGAGGACAGTGGGACCCATAGGATGTGCAGAGGCAAGCCAGCCATGCACCGGACCACAGGGACGGTGCTGTTACCCAGCCTGCAGCTCGAGGCATCTTGCTCCTCACGCGTCTTGTGAAGTTGTTGAAATAACTCATCCCTGTGGGTCTGACATTTGGTGATCCACGTCCAGGCTCTACTGAGTTTTCCAAGATTTCTCAGGCTCCAGGGAGAAGCCAAAGAAAGCAAGTCAGGGATGCTGAGTAAAGTGACCTGGACCTGTTCACTGGGCAGCCCTGCCTCATTCACCTCTGCCACAGCTGCTCCCTGGCCACCTCTGGAATGAGCAGTGTGTTTCCATTGGCAGGAGAAGAGGGAGATGTGAGGTCCCAAGTCAGTCAAGCCTCTGCCAGTTGAGCCACACAGGATGTTTACAAAGCTCACAGCCCCAAGAGCACGATGGCCTGGCTTTTATCACATCACATAAACTGAAAGATGAGGGGGATGGGGTACGGGAGAAGTTAGTGTCCCCATCCCAAAGACAGATGGAAGCAAGGTCTTCATCAGCCTCTGCCTTGAGGCCAGACAGCAAATCCCTGGCCGAGTCCCACAGTCTCAGACTCCCCACCCTGATTGGTGCTGCCCGTCAAATGAGAGCTGTGCCTCCCAGAGATTGGCAAGGGTCCAAAAAAAGAGTTTTCTATTAATTTGTTAGTTGTAGAAGCATTCTGGGGATTAGAAGAAGGACCCCGGAGCTGGGGGTTACATGACCTGTGTACTACGCGGCCACATTAGCAAGTGGGTCACTGCGGGGCCCTGGTTTCTGTCTCCCCAGCTCACAGCCAGCGCCTGGTCAACGTGAAGTCCCGCCTGAAGCAGGCCCCTCGGTACCCACTGCTTGACCGGGAGCTCATTGAGTACCAGGAGAGGCAGCTTTTCGAGTACTTTGTAGTGGTGTCTTTGCACAAGAAGCAGACCGGGGCTGCATATGTGCCGGAACTGACCCAGCAGTTCCCTCTGAAGGTACGGGGAGGCCCTGTAGGCTGCCCGGGGCTGCCATATTCTCATAGATTCCGGGAGGTGGGAAAGTCTGAGGAAAAGCTTGGGTCTAGAACCTTAAAAATGTACCATACTTAGGTCTAACAAGTTTAAAAAAAAAAAAACTGCTCCTAGAGAATGACCAAAGTTCCTTGGAGGACAGATTCAAGGACTCAAGTACAGGCAAAAATACTTTCTCACTCCCTGACCATCCCACCACTCTGTTCTCCCTTTTTTTGTGTGTGTGTGGTATCAGGGATTGAACTCAGGGGCATTTAAACACTGGGTCACATCCCAGCCCTTTTTATTTTTTATATAGAGACAAGATCTCACTAAGTTTCTTAGGGCCTTGCCGCATTGCTGGGGCTGGCTTTGAACTAGTGATCCCTCCTGCCTCAGCCTCCCAATTCTCTGGGATTACAGGTGTGTGCCACAGTGCCTGGCTCCCATTCTCTTTGTCCTCCCCCAGTCTTATCCAGCCAGGTACAACTCTTTCCCACCTATCCTGCCTTCTCCCCTCAAGCCACACAGCTCTCCACAGGTAGTGTGACATTTGTGTCTGTGCTGAACATGTGCATGTGCATCTGTTTGGGTATGCAGGAGAATTCCCATCATCTCATGATTCATGGGGATGTGGGTTTGGATTTCCCGTCTTTTAAATCATGGTACCTAAAATAATGATGCTACTTAATAAAGCCTACAGTGATATGGCAAATAAAATATAAATTATTCTTGACTTTGACATTAGTATTAAAGTGATTCTACCATATTTTAATCCAGTTCAAGCAGAATTTATGAAGAACATCTGACATTGAGGGGCTGGGAATGTAGCTTAGTTGTGGATACTCACCTAGCATTCTCAAGGCCCTGGGTTTAGTCCCTAACACAAGGAAAACAAACAGAAAAGCTGTTTTCTACTTGCACCTGCGAGATTACAAAGATGAATGAAATGGGTTTTCTGTCCTCAAGGAGTTTACATTCTGACAAGAGGGCATAAGATAAGCATACCAAAAGGCAGACAGGACTCCATAAGGTAGAATGTGATGGTCATCACATCATGTGCACTCAGGGGGGGAGCATCCCGCTGTTTCGGAGTCTCACTACTCCAGCCTAATCCCAGCTCCTGTGAGCCTGGGTCCCAGCCTTCTGCCTCTCTTCCACAAGCCAGCCTTTCTTTCTTCCTGCCTACTGTGGACAGCACATCAGTCAAGACCCCTCCTTGGCATTGAGAGAAGTGATGAAAATGGAAGCAAACCACGGGCACAGGCACAGACCCTCCAAACTGTCATCTATTCCTCTTCCTACAGCTGCCACACCTCTAAGGAATGAGCCCTGAAACCCCACTGCCATGCATTAGCCCACTGGGGCGCTGCCCCATGGAGAAGCTCAGGTGGACTGACACCAAGGCATGAAGGACCCTCCTGTCATCCTTGGGACCCAACACATCAGTGTTCCAGGAACAAAGCATGAAGTCATGAATTAATTAGTTAGTGAATCACCAGAACTGCTGACTATTTACCATTTCTAGCCTGGAGTCTCCAGACTCCCAGACATTCCCATGAAAACCTTTTTTTAGTAGAAAGTTATAAAATCACTGTTGAAAAGAGACTAATTCAGAAATGTGTAAAGGAAAAAAAAAAAAACATCTATAATCCCACTACACTGAGATCATGCTTGCTAGCTTTTGTTATGTTTTCTTCTAGCCTTTTCCCATAGTATAATTTTCTTTTGGGATCATACATTATGTGATTTTTTTTTTGGGGGGGGGGTAGGGATTGAATCTAGGGGCACTCTACCACTGAGCTCCCCCCCCAGCCTTTTTATATTTATTTTTATTTTGAGATAGGGTCTTGCTAAATTGCCCAGGTTAGCCTCAAACTTGCAGTCCTCCTGCCTCAGCCTTCTGAGTCACTGGGATTATAGACATGTACTGCTGTAATTAGCTGCAAGGCTGGTTTTGGGGGTTTTATTTTGTTTTGTTATTTTTTAGTGGTGCTGGGGATTGAACCCAGGACCTTGTGCACATGAGGCAAATAGTCTACCAACTAAGCTATATCCCCAGCCCCTACAAGACTGTGGCAAGCAATTGAAACAAAATAAGAAATTGAAGGAAATTATTACAGGAGGAATTTGTTAGACATTATAAATTCGTAACCTCAGAAATTCAGATATATGGTATTGCAAATGAATGAAGGTAACTTTAGCACAAGGTTTTCCTTTACTTTTTATAAAGGAAGTTTAACAAGTGTAAACCTATAAAAAAACAAACAAAAAACCTTACATTTCTCAACACTTAAAATTACAAATTAGCCAGATGCAGTGACACATGCGTTTAACCCCAGCAGCTCAGGAGGCTTGCTAGTTCAAAGCCAGCTTCAGCAAAAGTAAGGCACTGAGCAACTTGGTGAGCCCCTGTCTCTAAATAAAATACAAAATAGGGCTGGGATGGCCCAGTAATCGAGTGACCCTGAGTTCAATCTCTGGTACCCCTCCCCAAGAAATTACAAATTGAGGGGTTCAGGGCTTAGCTCAATGATACAGTTCAGGCTTAGCATGCTCAAAGCCCTGTATTTGATCCCCAGCACCAAAAAAGAAAGTACCAATTGATAAATTGACATGAAAGCTTGAGTAATAATTAGATAAATGATAGAAATGATAATTAGAGAATTATAAATTGTTCCTTTTTATCTCCCAAACAGATTCCTGTTCATATACAAAAGAAGCAAACTCATGGACTTTGTCTATAGATCAGACTTTAATTCATCTTGTTCCTTAACAAGATATCCACCCAGTCTGTGGTGTGTCAGATACTGTCCTGAGTGCTGGGTTATCAGAGAGAGATTAAAAAAAAAAAAAAATAGGAATAAAGAAAGGCCAGAGATTACAATCATTTTTCTTACTCACTCTAACACTAGCTGTGCAATCTGAACAGATCATTTACCTTGTCAGGATGTATTTTCTGATCTCTGAAGTGAGAATGGTGGGCTGGACACTCTTTGAAACTAGTCGAATTTTACAGTGTAATATAATTTTAGTGTCTGTATTGACTATAAATAGTGTACCATTCTTTGGTGGGCCCAGAGATTGGGAAACCAGCTCAAAGCTCTGGATCCTGGAACCTGCCATCTGGAGGGCTTGCCATGGAGCTTTCCCTTACCTATTGGAACACATTTCATAATGGACTTCAGTTGGAACTGCCCTTGGGGAAAGGCCCCACAGACTGAGCACAAACCCTTCCTAAGGGAGGAGATTAAGTAAGGGGCAGTTACACCTGCAGAAAGGTGGGAGACAGGAGCCTCGTCACTGTCCAATGCCAGAGTTTATTCTTGAACCTTCTTGCACCTTTCTCTCTACAGTTGGAAAGGTCTTTCAAGTTCATGAGAGAGGCTGAAGACCAGCTGAAGGCTATTCCCCAGTTCTGTTTCCCTGATGCCAAGGACTGGACTCCTGTCCAGCAATTTACCAGGTATGTGCTGGCCTCTCCTCACCCCCAAAGACTTTTAGGCAGGAATTAAGAGATGGGATTATGGGGGCTGAGATTGTGGCTCAGCAGTACAGCGCTCGTCTGGCACATGCGAGGCCCTGGGTTCAATCCTCAGCATCACATAAAAATAAAATAAAGATATTGTGTCCAACTACAACTAAAAAATAAATACTAAAAAAAAGAGAGAGAGAGAGAGAGATGGGATCATGGATGGCAGACCCCCTAGGTCAGTCATACCATTAAGCAAACCTGATGGGCTCTGGCCTAAGATTTCCCCTGTGCTATTTTTAACACTTCCCTGAAATGAGATCACGTTGCTACATGTGCAGTTATAGGGCCTCAAAGGCAGTCTGGGTGTATGTGTGTTTCATGTGGCTTATGAAGGGAATTCTTAATCTGGGCAAAGAAGGAAGCAGGCATTGCCTGTCACCACCCTTACCCAGTGCTCCTGAAACATTTCTTCTACCTGTTGCTTGGATTGCGATCAGTTTACATTTCTACTTTAGCCCACATTTTAAGATGCCAGTATTTCCCTTATCTGCTGCTTCCACAGTTGACCAGGCTTAGTAGGCCACCTATCCTGTGTATCCTTGAAGGTGGCCTAGCAGTCTTCAAGAACAGTACAAGCCTTAGGATAGTTGATACAAACAGTGCCCTGAGAGAGCTACACAAGGGCCAGTGCTGAGAGGCCCAGAACTGTCCTGTCCTCAGCTACTCCCTCACGGCGTCATATCCCTCACCCTGAGGCTCGCAGAGGACAGTGCCTATCCCTCCTCCCTCTACTCAGCCATAATTGTAAATTGACAGTTGTATTTTATTTAATGGGATGGCTCAGGTGATAGAGTGACATGAGAATTCAGCATGAAAAAAAAAAAAAACTCATTTTCTCTCACAACATGTGGCATTATAGATCTTTGCTTGCCTGACATTTACTCCAAAACTGTGACCACAGTCTCAGCAGAGAAGGACAGCAGGTTAGAAAGCAACTCTTCTTGACAGCCCTCCAGCATATCCCCTGGTGCCCTCCGTGTGGCGCCTCTTGCTTTGTTCTGCTTCATGATGCTTGTGTGCTTCCCCCCACAGTGAAACCTTCTCGTTCGTCTTGACTGGAGAAGACGGGAGCAGAAGGTTCGGTTATTGCCGGAGACTACTGGTTAGTAGTTTGCTCTCAATCAGCTGCCCTGTGTGGATAGCCAGGTCTGAGATGTGCATATGCTGCAGGAGAAGGAATAGGAGGTGTGGCAGGTTCCCCAGGGCAGTTACAGACAGATTTGGGGACTCACCTGAGTTTTTTTCGTAGGTGGAAGTAATATCTCCATTTCTATCAAAAGGAAAATACTTTATTTTCCCACCAAATTAAAGACTCTCCTCCTCTCCTTTAGCCATATGTCATTTTAATGTAATATGCTAAACAGACCCTGAGTGCTTAGTAAGAACGTTCAGAATGGTTGCTAAGGAGAGAAAACTCAAATAATTCAAGAGTGGCCCCTATGGAACAATCATCTTTAAAAGTCAGAAACTTGTTCCAAGGAAGTGATCATGCTAAAACATTTTATAATTTGTCTTTTTGAGGCCCATTCTTTTAAAATCATTAGAAGTGATGAATCTTTTTCCACTGCAAGCGTATTTGAGTCTTTGAAATTGGCTAAAAATCGTTGAGTCAAGTAATGCATGGCACATAATAGGTATTCAATACATATTTGTTCAATTAATTAATGGGTAAAAAATGTGGCTAACAACTGAAAACGTTGGGGGCTGGGATTGTGTGTCAGCGGTAGAATGCTCTTCTAGCACGTGTGAGGCCTGGGTTCAATCCTCAGCACCATAAAAAAATAAATAAAAACAAAATAAAAGTTTTTTAAAAAATTGAAAAAGTTAAGTGGGATAATAATTTCTATTGTTCAAATTACTTTTAAAGTATTGAGACTGATTTTTCTTTTGATTTGAAAATTAGCTTAAAAGTCTATTTCCAAAAACATCTTCAGAAATTATTTTTCACTTGGAATTATCATTATCATAACAGATATTCTCAAAATAACTCCTCAGTAGTAACTACAGTGATATGGGTAAACAAGTTAATAAGCTTCTTTCCTTTGTAGTTCTATAGGCCATATTGAGTACCTGCTGTGTGCATAGCACCGTTGATTTGGGCCCTTCGGGAGAATGAAAATATATATAATGTGTAGCTAGAAGTGCTTCCTGACTGATGTGGGGTGCTGATAACTGCTCACCTCACTGTTGTTCAGAAGACACCTCATGATCTTCTGGCACATGATGGACAGCTCCGGGGACTTTCCTCCCGGAGGTTGCTAATGCTCCTCTTGTCCTTCTGTTTCTCTACTCAAAGCCTGGAGGCAAAGGGAAGCGTCTTCCTGAAGTGTACTGCATTGTGAGCCGCCTGGGATGCTTCAGTCTCTTTTCAAAGGTGAGAACTTGGCCCTGGGAGGAAGCAGTGGGAAGGAGAGGCAGGGCCCAGAGGACCTGGGGACAGGCCTCCCCAGCTCCTCATCACTGTCTTCTCTGTTTGCCTTCCTGTTTCTTTATTCCCAGCCTCACCTCATTGTTACCTCTGTCCTCTCATCTTTGGTTCTGGAGGATGGGCCCAGAAAGTAGAAGAGGGGAGAGAGTAAGGTAATGGAGTGCAGGGAGGGCCAGGCAGAGGAGCTGCCCAGAACCTACCTGCCAGGTGTTTTACTTTCGTTCTTTTAAGCATTATTTGTCATATTGGTTTTTGCTGGGGAAAAAAAAAAAAAATCAGAGATTCATGTATGTATGTGTAGCTTTCTGAATCTGAGTGTTGTATGCATATGTGTGAGATTTATTATTTTTTAAGTGTTCTGTGTTTATCAAAATATTAATAATTTGGTCTTTTCTGGAAAATGAACCACTATATCAAGACATGAGAAATGCTATATTAATTTAGCTCATCCACCCAATATTCTATATTGATGTAGAACAGAATTTTTATCCTATGTGGTGCTGATATCAAAAGTTGGGTAAAGGGGACTGGGGATATAGCTCAGTGGGGGAATGCTTGCCTAGCATGCTCAAGACCCTGCATTTAATCCCTAGCACTATAAAATTTTTTTTACTATATATAATCCAACCTTCGTTTCCTGTATTAATCAGACATGAGTATCTAATCCATTAATTTATTTTAAATCCTGCTTGTATGTATATAAATTTCAGTCTGAGCTTCTTTTTCAGTCCCTAAATCTGTGTGGGTGGATATATGCTTCCTAGAAGCATTTCTGAACAAAAGTCTACTTCCTGCTCACTCTCCTTCTTAGTTCAGTAGAAGCCTGAGTTATAGGGATATAGAGGGACCTCTTGCCATAGTAGAACTTGAACTTCCCTGCTAGACTTAATGCCATCAGTGTGATCTGAGATGTGGTCTCTCTCTCTGCTGCACCAGGGGGCAGTGGCTTCCCACTCAGGTTGGTCATTTATAGCTCTTGCACAGTTGCATATTGCTGCCCAGGTCAGCCTTTCACAGGGGTGTGCTCAAGTGTGGAATTGGGCTGCGGGTCATAGTGTTTGTGGTGAGAAGGCCTGTGGAGCTGGAGGTGAAATGGCTCCTATGAGCAAGTCCAGCTTTGGCCACCAGCAATAATGCTGTGATCAGTACTCACATACACATGTTTATATGAACATGTTTTCATCTCTCTTGGGTAGGAACCTTGGAGTGGCTATGTGCTAGGTCGTATGGTGACTTTGTTTAACCTTTTGAGAAACTGCCACAGTTTTTAAAACTGGCTTGACTAGTTTACGTTCCTACCAGAAGCATATGAGGATTCTAATTTCTCAATTTCCTTTTCAACACTTGTTATTATTGTTTGATTAAAGCCATTCTAATGAATGTGAAGTGATAACTAATTGTGATTTTGATTTACATTTCCCTGATGACTACTTCGAGTGAATTTTTAATTCCACAAATAAATCATGTATCTGTTTATGTATTATGGCCCCTTAGAGGGCTACAATCCTTTATAACATCTAAGTTTCTTTACCACCTTCCCAAGAACCAGTTTTTACCCCATTGGGGACAGTATCAGGCCCACTAAGAATGAACACAGCAGCCCAATAAGTCACATGCCAAACCCAGAATGAAGAGGCAAGGAACTATACTTTACCCTTTAGTACTAGGAACTACAAAGTCACACTGCAAAAGCAGCAGACACAGAAGGGAGAAGAATTGGGACCAATAATGCCTTGAGTCAGAGCACCTGTAATCTAAATGTGGCCTGATGAGGTCTGCAGGGCCTCTCCGTAATTCTCGAGTCACCATAGCAGGCCCACTCCCTCTAGGATTGAGCTACACCTTGGTGCTCTGACTTCGGAATCGCTGAGCTGCTTTCCTGATCCTTGCAGATCTTGGATGAGGTGGAAAAACGACGTGGCATCTCTCCTGCCCTTGTCCAGCCCCTCATGAGGAGTGTCATGGAGGCCCCTTTCCCAGCCCTGGGCAAAACCATTATTGTTAAGAACTTCTTGCCTGGTTCAGGGACTGAGGTGAGTAGTTGGGTTCCTTTCCTCTCTAGGAAAATGGTCCAGTCAACCAAGTCCAGTGGTCAGAAAGGCTGGCTTTCAGCAAACAATCAAATTCAGTTGTCTACCTTGCTCCTCGGATGGGTCCAGATTACTCCTCAGAAGTTCCACACTCGGTCCAATCCATTCAGCCCAGGCTTCCACCCCAGGGCAACCTCTAAGAACCATGCTGTGGGGGGCACGTGTATTACTTTGCATGATATTGGCCTTACTGGTCACTGAGCATCTTTACCTTCTCTTAATTGCCCATAGTCATTCATAAATCTTATTTGAACCTATTTACATTTTGTATCTGCATCCCCTCTATAACTTTTCATGTAAAACAGATTCTTTTCAGGGAAAACAAGCTCAGGGACTGTTGTTTATTCAGCTCAGACTTTGAAGCATGTCCCTTCCTTGACCAGACTGGGATTTGATGAAGGAGCTTGTTTTTTGTTGTTTTGTTTTTTTAATATTTATTTTTTAGTTGTAATTGGACACAATACCTTTATTATATATATATATATATATATATATATATTTATTTTTCAGTTTTCTGCGGACACAACATCTTTATTTTATTTTATGTGGTGCTAAGGATCGAACCCAGTGACCCGCTCATGCCAGGCGAGCACGTTACCACTTGAGCCACATCCCCAGCCCCAATACCTTTATTTTATTTATTTATTTTTATGAGGTACTAAAGATTGAACCCAGGGCCTCGCATGCACCAGGTGAGCGCTCTACCCCTGAGCCACAACCCCAGCCCTGAAGGAGCTTATTTTTACCCTTCCCATCTTCTTCATGTGGCTCCATGGACATCAGAAAACTGATCCCATTTAGCCTCGAGTCTCTACTTCCAAAGGCCCTGGCAAAAGTAGGTCACCTCTGGAGACAAAGGAAGGATGAGGTTGAGACTGGGACATTCTAAACAACCCAGTTTCCCAGCACAGAGAGCTGTTGCTAGCGAGCCTGAAACCATCCCATACCAGTTACAGGTGGTTCAGCCATGGGGTGTAGCAGGAGGTTTGCTGTGAGTGAGCCCCGTGTAGATAGAACACTGGGCATGTACAATGCTAAGAGTAAATTCTAGTCTCTGTTCAGCTCACCATGGAGGAGTCAGCTCTTTAAAGGGGAAAAACATGGGGTGAGAATGTCACTCAGTGGCAGAGCGCTTGCCTAGTATGCATCAGGCCCTGGGTTCAAACCACAGTTCTTCAAAAAAGAGAGAGAAACACATGAGTAGCAACTTGATAGATTCAGGAACAGCAACTATGGAATGATGTACACACTGGGTATAGATGAAAATGTATCAGAACATGATTGTAATGGGACTAGGGAGAATTAAGAAATATCTGGCTGGGTATGGTGGTCCACACCTGTAATTCCAGCTACTTGGGAGGCTGAGGCTGGAGGATCACAAGTTGGAGCCAGAAAGAAAGAAAGAAATGCCTTCTCAAGAAGTGCGTCTTAGTAGTGCTGCTCAGGCCTGTGCCTGTGATCCTGTTCCAGCAGGTAATAATCCCCGTGAGACAATGGCATTTTCAGTGGGGACACTAAAGTCTAGGCCATTTTCTAATAGTGAGAACTCTCCATGGGGAGTCCAGATGTGTTCTTAGCAAGGGGGAGCCTCCTGATATTTTGGGTAAAGGGCCACTGATTCTGACATCCACTTTTCTGGCCTCCATCCAAACTGTCCTCAGTTGAATGTGAGGCATGTGCTTCTCTCCCCAACTACCTCCTTCTCCTTCCCCAGTCCCTTTTGTTTTCCTCTCTTTTCTTCCTGTTCCCCTGCCAGTGGGTCATCCCTGCTAGGGACTTCAGAGCCCCAGGGACTGTGTACACCTGGGAAAGGTCTGGCTGACAGGTGGCCTGCCTTCATAGCTGCTCTATTCCCTGGCAGGTAATCGAGCTGTGTCGCCCACTGGACTCCCGGCTTGAACACGTGGATTTTGAGTCTCTCTTCTCCTGCCTCAGTGTCCGCCACCTGGTCTGTGTTTTTGCCTCCCTGCTTCTGGAAAGGAGGGTCATATTCCTTGCAGACAAGCTCAGGTACCACTTTGGATCCTTCTGCTGGAGTGTGTGAATGGCCTTAGACTTGAAGTGTGTAGAACAGGCCAGGTTCAGGGGAGAGCTCCTGTGGGTAAGAGTAGGAGGCAGTGACTGCTGATGTTGAAGGCCTAGAAGACACTAGTGACCTAAGCCAAGGCAGGCTCCCTGCCTGCTTGCCACGGGTCCTGTTGTGCACTAGGCACTCTGTTATGTGTGAAAAAAACAGTGGGGTAAAAGGCACAGACCTGTCCATAGTTCTCAGTCCAATGAGGGGAACAGGAAAGTAACTGGACACACCATGTTGGGAAGGCTCGTTAGATGCAGTTAGTTGTGGAAGTGGATGGAGGGCCCTTGTTCCCAGGGGAACTCTCTGTACAAAGGCAAGGAGGCAGGAAGCCTCACACATCACATTCAGGACTACAGAGGAGCACACTGTGGCTAGAACAGAGAAGGTGAAGCAGGCAGAGGTGGAAGGATTGCAGGGCAGAGGAAAGAGTGCAGACTCACCCAAAAGGCGTCCCTCTCCTCATTACTAAAGGAGATCACACAATATACACAGCACTCACTGCCCCTCAGGATGCCACCCAATCCCCGTGGTCATAATCCATGATTTGCAGATCAAAGAAGATCTGGAAGAAATGCAGAGAAGTGTTTGGGTGATCTCTGAACTTCCAGCAAAAGAAGGTCTTGCATTTTCGTCATTTCAAAACACCGGCTCTTAACCTTCTTACCTTCTTCGCTTTGGACTGAGGGCACAGAAGCCAGAAGTGTGCGTGCAGGTGGGAGCTACAGCTCCAGGAAGGGCCAAGATGTGGAGTCCTCCAGCCAGCCAGGCAGAGGGGGCCACTGAGAGGTGCATCTGGAAAGAAGATATGGCAGAAGAAGAGAAACCAAGTAACAGTGGCTTAAAGAGGAAATAGGACTGAACATCAGAAAACAAAAGAGAAGAAGAAAAGAAAGAATGGAAAGGACAAAATGTATCAACATGGAATTCATCAGGGGGCGTGGGAGGAAATGGCATCCAGCCCTCCCTTCCACTGCAGCCATCTGGTCACCTTCATGATGCTCCTCTTTGGACAGCAGCCATTTGGCTATTCCCCGATGGCCCCCACCCTGTGTTTGAGTTCACTTTTAAATGTCACAGTTACTGTACTCCCTGTGCACTTGTGTCAGGAAGCAGGCCCTGTCTTTAGCCTGCAGCTGGTGCTGGGTGCTTGGCAGCTCTCCAGGCTCCCTGGGCACTGGGGAATTCAGCCAAAGAGTTCTCAAGGTTGGGCCCTGGATACTAAGGATGAGGAGTAACCCTTCAGTGACCAGGATGGGGTTTCATTAGCACTATAGTAACCGTCTTGATTCTCTGGAAGGCTCACTCAGCCCCTCATTCTCCCCAAACTGTTGGATTCTCAGGCTTGGATTTGGGGGAGAGAAAAGTGATAGATTTCAGAAAGACCTAGGCAGGAAGTGGAAGTCCAGCTGAGCAAACCTGGTGTCTGCTCGGAATAGAGCTGGGGACACAGTCCCCAGAGAGCTTGTTTCTGGGATGAAGATGTTAGACTTGGGGAGGGCCCAGATTGAGAAAATGCCTGAGTTGATGAGTGTTGCTGGAGTGGAGCAACCAGGGGGTACCCCACCCTCATGAGAGCAGGAAACCATCTAGTTTCCTGGACAAAGTGCAGTGAAAGGAGAGATAGGAACAGAAAGGGGTGGAAATGTAAAGATGCGTGTCTCTTTGAGGGGCAGTATGGGAGGTAATCTCAGAAGGCTCAGTGCTTTCTACAAGGTGTCTGGGGAAGGACACAACCACCTCTACCTTACCCTTGGACAAATTTCTGGGTGGACAGCCTGGATGCTGGTCCAGCCCCTCCACAAAGCTGCTGTGAGGAAGGACAGAGGAACAAGGAATGGACCCTGCCCAGAGTCTCTTCCCCGGCCCCACTCCCTACCCTGTCTGGGGCAGCCTTATGGAGGAGACAGGTCACCCACAGGGCTTCATAGAAGGGACTTTGAGTTTGTCTCCTTGCCCTGCCACCCGTTCTCCTTGCCTGGGATTGTACCCTTAGAGATGTAGTCTTTTCAAACAGCACATGCCCAGGAGAGGGGCAGGTAAGCTGTCAGCTGTGGCTGCTGCCAGCAGTTCTCACTATGGCACACACTACGCGTCATGTGCTTCTTTTGAAGCAACTGTCAGATCTTAGGTGCTGTGGAGTGGATTTTTGTAAGGGAGGAAGAAGCAGCTGGAACGTGGATAATTTCAGTGCTTCCTCTGGGCAGAGCTAGGCCATGGTACAGTGTGTGTGCACGTGTGTGTAAAATGCTTTAATTGCATTTTTTAAATTCATTTTTAAATATCTTTATTTTTACCGGGAATTGAACCCAGGGGCACTCAACCACTGAGCCACATTCCAGCCCTATTCTGTATTTTATTTAGAGACAAGGTCTCACTGAGTTGCTTAGTGTCTCACTTTTTCTGAAGCTGGTTTTGAACTTGCGATCCTCCTGCCTCAGCCTCCGGAGCCACTGGGATTACAGGCATGCACCACCACGCCCAGCTTTTATCTTTATTTTATTTATATTTTTTTATGTGCTGCTGAGGATCTAACCCAGTGCCTCATAGATGCTAGGCAAGCACTCTACCATTGAGGTACAACCTCAGCCCCCTGAATTGCATTTTTTATACCTTTTACAGCTCCCAGGCATGCATGTCCCTCTCTTACCACACTCACAGAGGAAAGACCCTGAACTTCCTTAGCCCTGGGCCCTGGGTCTCCTCATTTGTGACACAGGGGTTTATGAGCCCAGGCCCCTAGTGGTTCTTTCTGGGCGCTCTGGTGTCTTGTTTTCCCTGCAGGCAGCTGCTCTTTCCCTATTACAAATAGTTCCATGTGTTCTCTTTCTTATCCAGTAAACTACGTTTCCATCTTATTCTGCCTCATGCAGATTTGAAGGGGTAGAAAAATAGATATTAAAAGACCCAAAGAGTTCCAAGATAGGAAGAGAAGAAAACCAAGCATGAGTTAACCTGATCACAATAAGGACAGCAGGTTCAGCTGCCACAACCTGGGGTGCTGCCTCTGGACCGGCCGCTTTCTCAGAGGCTCACCTGCATTCTTCAGTGCTCCCCGCAGCCCTGTCAGGTGGATGTTCTGGTCAGAACCCTGAAAGGCGCAGAGGTTCAATCACTTTGCACAAGGAAGCCAGTAGTGAGAGAGGTGTCTGACTCCAGATAAGACCAGGGAGCTGGCCAGGCCACCGAGATCTGAGGGTGGGTGACCTGCAGGGTATGGAACTCTATCTGTCCACAGAAATGTAGAAGAAAAGGCTTTGTAAAGCAGGCCACTAGGAGCCATTAGAAGCTCAGCAGTCACTTTGAAGCTGACACTAGGAAGACCAAGCTTACTTCCTCAGAGGCTTCCTTCCCTCAGTGGCCTTCGGCCTTCCAGCAGGGGCTACAGTAAGGTAGGTGTGACTGAGTGGCCCCCACAGACTCAGCTCTGAAATCCTTAGACTCCATGGGCCAGACTGCTCCAGGCCTCCTGGCACCATGCTTCATGAAATTTTCCAAAAAACTCTGAGGACCATGTAGACAAATCTATATCCACCCTATTCTGTTGGATTTATGGAAGAGTAGCTGTAGGGAATTAAAAGGTTCTGTGGCCAGGCCTCGACAAACAAGGGTTAGGGGAACAGTGACTGGCTGCAGGTTTCCTGATCTGGCAAATTCTGTGAAAAAAATGGTAAGTTACAGCTGCTCCCCTTATCCTTAGGACTCTGTGCACTGCACACATGCTGATCCTTAGCCCCATTCAGCTAAAAGTGGAAGGAAGCCTCCTTATTTTTCTTTTCTTTCTGTGGCCCCAGTCTTACTGAGGACACAGAACAGAGCATGAGAACAGGACATCTCACAAACTCAGTAAGTGGCCCCGTGACATCCCAGAGTGGGCCTTAGCCTGCCCCCAGCACTGTCCCCCACAAACACAAACACAGTGTATTTCCTTGTCACTGCTGGGGAGTCAGCCCACTGCAAGAGGAAATTGCAGGGAGCTGTGGTAAATACTGTATGAGTTGTAAAAGGGTTTTAAGTCAAGCCAAAAATCTATCAAATTTAGAATAACATTTTTGCTCTGTTTCATCTTTAGGGTGGATATTGAGTGTTTTTTAAAGGTCTGTCAAGCCAAAGTTTGACAGATGGAAAAGAAAGAATGTTGTTGTGATGGCTTGTTCTGTTGCCATAACAACCCAGATAAATATTACCCCTATCTTCATCTTCCCTATGATAAACATTTTGTTTTTTAGTTTACTAATTTTAGTTCCAGAAAGTTTTCGCTAAACCTATAGACCAGGCTGAATAAAATCAGAACCTGAACAAGTTCACATAAAGAATTTTAGGTGGCACAAAGCTTTTAATGTTCAAGGTTATTTTCTTTTCGTAGTGCAATAAACCATAAGCCGAGTGAAAGCCTACTGCTAATGACAAATAGGATTAGGTGATCAGATCTGGCAACTATTGGCGTTTAAGCCTTGGTTTTGACGTATGGTTAACTGCGTCAGTTTTCATAAATTTAAATGATCTTCTAGAATCAGCTGCCCTTGGCAGTGTTTGCCATCTCAGAACACAAGGTTTGAGAATATGTCCCCTAGGCAGATGAGTTTGCTGCCACGTTGGTGCTTGGTAGCCAGAATACTACTTCACAGGTCAGGTTGGTCCTCAATAGTTGACAAAGTCTTGGAGACAAATACATTTAATTCAGCAAACTTCTATGAAGAAACCAATTTTAATATCATAATGGCAAGTTCTGACTTAACACTTAGTATTAGCCATCTATTTTTATACACGAACACCAAGAAGATACCATTTGAAGCAAGACCTAAAGGATAAATAGCCACAGATACTATAATCTTCTAATCCAAAGCCATCACTCACATGTCCTTGGCCGAAAGCATCTTCCGGTTCTTCTGTTGGATTCAGCTCCCACCCAGCCACACTGGCTTTGTGTCAGCTCTTCCCCTTTGGGACTTAACTTCAGTGCCTCAAAACCACTCAGACTAGTTATCAGTTTCTTAGAGTGAGATGTCACCATCGTTCTGTCCAGACTCTGCTAACAAACTCTACAGTGACCTTCCTGTGACACCCTAGTTCTTTTTGTGGCCTCAAACAAAACTCCCACTTCCAGTCCCTGGCTTGTTTTCTGTCTTATAGAGGAGAGTTTGTAGATGTTAAGCTGGAAAGACATTGGAGATTACCTTTTACAGGAGACTGTGGAGACATGAAGAGCTCCTCCTGAGATTACACAGGAGGTGACAGAATTGGCTTTCCTGAGGCCCAGCCTGTGTCCTTTTAAGTTCAGTGACACATTACTTCAGGGTTTCGAAGTACAGTCATGGAAACATGGCAGCCGCTTCGTGGTGACACCCACTTTCTGCAAGGCTTCACCAGGCCCAAGATCAGACCCCAGTTTACCTTTCACTGCTCTTCCTGGGAGTGATGCCCACAGGAGCTGGGGGGCTAGAGGGCACTGACTAGATCAGCCCTCAGTTCCTAACTAGTTAGTTAGGAAAACTTCCTGATTCTTTGACAGTGTCTTAAGGAAGCTCTGAGCTAGACTGTCACAGGTTCATAGATGAATTGGAAGCCTGCAGGATACAGGATCCCTAAATATGGCATGGAGGCTTAATAGGGACCAGAATGGAAGTGTCTGCTCCAGGGAAACTTTAGCGTTTCACAAGTGCATCCTGATATTCTGGAATAATACTTTTCAGCCTTCAGCCTTCAGCCCTCAGGAACTACCACCCAACAGCAAAATGCTCAGGGGCCTGACCCTTCTTGCTATGCCTACCATTGAGCCCTGTGGCCCAGCTACCCTCCCACTGGGGCCTTCTCTTCCCTCTCCCTCTTCTGTACAATTGGTCACAGCTGTGGGAGCTGGTGTTTCTTTCCTCCACCCACACTGTAATGCGAGCCAGCTGCCAGGATGCTCTTCCTCACCCTTCAAAGACAGCTCCTCCTCCAAGCAGCTGATGCCCAGGGAGACTGCTCCCAGCTTGCTTGAAAAGTCACCTCAGCCTCCCAGAACCATTCCCTTTGCATATTCCTAAGAGACCCCTGGTCCCAGCAGTGCTCACCCTCCTGCCTCAAGTCAGGGAGGAAAATTTCATTAGAACTTGTAGCACTGATTGAGGAAGACATACCCTACCCTCACTACCGTTTTCTCTTCTCTGCCTCTCGGGGAACTGCTGCCACCACCAACTGTATTATTTGCAGGATTTGACCTTTCCTTTCTTGTATTGCACAAGGCAATTTTTTTTAGAATAATGACGTGGGCTAGAGAGCCAGAGGAATGAGACACTCCTCGAATAGATGCCTGCCTGCTGCTCTGCTCTGTGCACCCAGCACTCCCTTTGTGCTCCAGCTACCGAGGTGGTGATGATAACTAGGTGTGCAAACTAGGCTCCAGCTGCAGGGGCAGATCTGACAGCCCCTAACCTACACAGCCAGCAGTATACCTGTTGTCCCTGTCAGAATGGAGTACAGTTATCCCTTAGCTCAACGCCTTTCAGTTCACTGAATGAATTTCATCTGTGACTTTTATTTACGCATCCTATGTATCTAGCGCCAGCATTGCTTAGCACGTTTCCTAACCTCAGTCCAACCACCTTCTCTTCCACCTGGTTCACACTTACTCACTGAGGTGATGCACACTTGTAATCCTAGTTACTCAGGAGGCTGAGACAGGAGGATAGCAAATTCAAGGCTAACATGGGCAACTTAGCAAGAGGCTGTCTCAAAATAAGAAATAAAAAGGGTTGGGATTGTCGCCCAGTAGTAGAGCATCCCTGGGTTCAATCCCCAGTACCAATAGATAGATAGATAGGGCTGGGGGTTGTAACTCAGTGGTACAGTGAGTGTCCCTGCGTTCCATCCCCAGTACTGGGGTGGGGGGAGGAATGTGGTACATTGTTATTAACTATAGTGATCATATTGCATATTGTACAATAGATCTATAATTTCTCCTATCCATGTGCTAATGTATATTTTAAACATGTTTCACAGGGGGTGCTGAATTCAAGAGGAACACATTGAAAACTAAGTAGTTTGAGTTGTTTTATTTTATTCTTCTTTGACTTTTTTTGTTTTAAGGTACCTGGGATTGAACTCGGGGGCACTGAACCACTGAGCCACATCCCCAGCCCTATTTTGTGTTTTATTTAGAGACAGGGTCTCACTGAGTTGCTTAGCACCTCACTTTTGCTGAGGCTAGCTTTGAACTCATCATCCTCCTGCCTCAGTCTCCCAAGCCGCTGGGATTACAGGCATGTGCCACTATGCCCAGCCATGATCATTTGTTTGGAAGAGGGATTTCCAGGGCTGGGGATGTGGCTTTGTGGTAGAGCACTTAGATGACATGTTTGGGGCCCTGGGTTTGATCCCTAGCATTGCAACAAAAAAAAAGCAAGAGAATCAAAGAGAGAGATTCCCAATATTTCTCCATGTTTTGTTTTAGCACTTTAAAGGGTTACCGCTAAGTTATTTAGCATATTGTCCTTTGGTCAGGATTCTAGGTAAGGGGTAACTGTATATGAGTTTCACTTTTACAAAATGGAACAATTGTGGGCTGGGGTTGTGGCTCAGTGGTAGAGCGCTTGCCCTGAGTTTGATCCTCAGGATCACATAAAAATAAATAAAAATAAAGGTATTTTTTAAAAACTTCAAAAAAAGGAAAACAAAATGGAACAATTGTGATTGTTGTCCTGTAAGTACCAAAGGATAAATCCTCATTTTCCCTGATTGCACCCAGGCATTCTTGAGGCTTGGTACTTTATAAAATACAGCAGTTTATCCAACTCACAATTCCAGTGGCTGAAAGGTCCAAACAACATGGTGCCAGCTCCCCGGCAAGGGTCTCCATGGCCCCATCAATGTGATGGAAAATTGAAAACTGGCCTAATACATAAGGGGCAAATGAGTTGGCAAGAAGCAAGAGAGGAGGGAGTGGCCAGCCTCGGTCTTTTTATAACAGCTCACTCTGGTGGGAGCACACCAAACCCCTTCCTGGGAAACAGCTTGACTCCATGAGGTGGAGCCCCATCACTGATGACCTTGCCCCAGGTCCCCCCTCTGAAAGTTTCCACCACCTCACCACTGCCACACGGGGGCCAGGCTGCCAGCTCATGAACCCTTGGGGGACAGATCACATCCAAACAGTAGCAGTGGTTTGGGTTTTTTTTTTTTTTTGGGGGGGGGGGCATTGTTTTGTTTTGTTTGTATGATTTTCATCAAAATTGTACAAGGGTGGATGTGGCTTTCACAGGGAAGCACACTCTTGGGTTGATTATCTGGTCAGGGCATCAGCCCCTCCAGCTGTGTCCTAAGGCCTTGTGCATAGGCTCAGAGCATCTCCGATCCTGGTGCTGGGACTGAGTGACTGGGTATGTGTAATCCCTGTGTGATGCTTCTAACCAGCATGCCTTGGGGAGAAGTCCAGACGCTCCTCTCCAGCCTTCCATGAGGCTGCCTGTCCTTACCCTAGCTGAACCGGGCTCTCCTTCCCATCTCTCCCTCTGCAGCACCTTATCCAAGTGCTGTCATGCCATGGTGGCGCTCATCTACCCCTTCAGCTGGCAGCACACCTACATCCCCGTGCTGCCACCTGCCATGATCGACATCGCGTGCTCACCCACCCCCTTCCTCATTGGGCTGCTGTCCAGCTCGCTGCCGCTGCTCAGGGAGCTGCCACTGGAAGAGGTGAGCCCCAGCCCATCCCCAGTGGGGTTCACAGAGCCAGGGGGCAGTACTGGGAGGGCTGTGCCAGCAAGTGAAGGCTCTTCAGAGCCAGGAGTGTCGGGAGCAGGCAGAAAGCTGTCCAGCCACTGCTCCGCCTGTGACAGGTCCTGGCTCAGGTCTGGTTTAGTCCACCCTCGGGTGGCTGCAAACACTGTGTTTTTCTTTCTAAATTAAATGACTGAGGTTGGGGGGTAGTTCAGTGGGAGAGCACTTGCCTAGCTTGTTGCCAGGCAGGCCCTGGGTTCAGTCCCCAGAACTGCAAAAAATAAAGTAAAATACAAATAAATAAAATGAAGGTGGAGCAGCCATTGAGAAGGACAACGGTGAACAACCTAGCAAGCCATCAGCTCTGCCTTCAGACACAGCCGTTTGTCCTGTCCCCCTCTTCCCTCCCACCCGCCAGTGCAAAGGGAGGAACAGACACAAAGAACTAGCAGTAACTGGAATGTGTTTTTTATTTTGTGTGGTACAAGGAATTGAACCTGTGGCACTCTACCATTGCACTACACCCCCAGCACTTTTTATTTTTTATTTTGAGGCAAGGTCTCACTAAGTTGCTTAGGGCCTCCCTAAATTGCCAAAGCTGGCCTCAAACTTGTGATCCTCCTGCCTCAGCCTCCAAGTCCCTGAGATTACAGGCATGTGCCACCGTACCCAACTTCAAATGCATTTTTGAACTTATGACAAAACAGACAATGACTGTGCACCTATGAAAGGTCCTTTGTCATTTCAGTTAAAAAAACAACCTCTAGAACATTGCTAATGGTCAAACTGGGTTCTTAGATTGGTATCTCAGTAGGAAAGTGCTGCTTGGCACTTCTGGAGTTATTTAATCCCAACCCCTTTCTCTAAAGTGGCTACCCCTGTGTCCTGGGGACCTCCAGCAGTCAGAGACCAAACCTTAGGGGACTGAACAGTGCCATTCAGTCCTAAACCTAGTAGCATCTGTCTCTCTATTTTTCCCCAGGGCTCAAGATACTGGTCCTCTAATTGTCCAGGGTCCTAAAGGTAAAGGGTTTGTGCAGGTGCAGTGTGAGCTTTACATGGTTCATTTGGGTCCTAGAAGAGGGGTGTGTGGAACCACCCTCTGATCTGCAGCAGTTCTCTGAGCCCACCTGTATCTGGCTGTGGTTGGGAGACCATCCAGATCCCTTGTCTTCTTCCATCATAGCCAGTGGCCTCTACTAGGCTCAAGTGAAGGTCCCACTCACAGGGGCAGCACTTACCTACTAGGCCTCACTCCCCACACCCTAGCCCTTGTACCCCACCCTGACCCTGAGGAGGGGGGGAGAAGGTGCTTTGTCCTGAAAGCCTTAGCTAATGAAAAGCCGCTGCCTGCAGCTTGGTTGAATCCCTCTGCTTGTCTCTCCTGTTCCTTTGAGAGAAGTGACAAGATTCAGTGGACAACTGGGAAGAAAGAGGGAGAAGCCCCAGGTGGGGAGTGGCAAAACTGAGAGGGACGGGAACAAGTGGGGGTCTTCAGCATCTTTTACCCACCTCAATAACCAGCACACTTTAAAAAAGAACCCAGGAACTTCTGCGTTGGCCCATCAGAACCAGGCAGGAGCCGTCAGGCAGCAGAGGGACCTGGTGGCTGCTTTCTCCCTGTCTGCCATCTGTGGTGGCAGTCGCAACACCAGGAGACCAGCATGGCCCACCCTTCACCCCAGATTCCTCTTAGCCAAGGAGGAAGAAGGCTGAGTCCACCTTTATCCCAGAGGCCCAGGTGACAATACTTGTCCCTTTTCCTCTGTCCCGTAGGTCCTGGTGGTCGACCTCATCAACAGTCGGTTCCTCAGACAGGTGAGTGCGAGGGCCAGCCCCGCCTGCTGCTCCCTTTTTCTTACCTGTCTCTTCCTGGGGTTCAGCTCCCTAGCTCTGGGCAGGCTCTGTGGTGGGCCTGGGGTTGCTGGTGGAGCTGGACAACTAGACAGCCTCAGGCCAGGAGGCAAAAAGGAGGGTGATTCTGTGTGCTCTAACACAAAAGGATTTTCTAACTTCAGAATCAGGTGCAGTGGCATATGTCTAGTCTACAGTGATTCAGGAGGCTGAGACAGGAGCATCACAAGTTCAAAGCCAGCCTCAGCAATTTAACGAGACTCTGTATCAAAATAAAAAAAAATTTAAAAAGGGACTGGGCATGTGGCTCAATAGTTGAATGCCCCTGGGTTCAATTCCTGGTACAAAAAAAAAAAAATCAGGACACAAATTGTAAGCATTATTTTTATAGAAGGAAGATATATATGTGTTTTTAAAAGATTAAAAGGAAACCTATAAACATTGAAGTACAAATAAATTTTTTTTTTTTAAATTGAAAGGAGGGTCTGGGGTGAAGCTCAATGGTAGACTGCTGTGCGAGGCCTTGGGTTCAGTTCCAAACACTGCAAAAAGAAAGATGATTTCAAGAAAAACCTACTGACACATTAATGCTGATTTATTAGGAAGGGAGACTGAGAGACAAGTTATGAGTGATTTTAAATTGTTTTAATAAACTTTCGTATATTTCTTTATTTCTCTTTTTGTTATTGTTTGTGTATACTAAGGATTGATTCCAGGGGTACTTTGCCACTGATTTATCACTGAGCTACACCCCCAGGTCTTTTTCTTTCTTTTTTTTTCTTTTTTTTTTTTTGAGACAGGATCTCCCTGAGTTGACCAGACTGGCCTCTTAACTTGAGAGCCTCCTTCCTCTGCTTTCTGAGTCACTGAGATTACAGGCATGCACCACCACACCCAGCTTCACATATTTTCTGTAGCGATTTTAAATTACTTTCATTATCAGAGAAAAGCAGTGCACATTTATTTTCTTTTTATCATTTACTCAAGAAGTCTAACTCCCATTAGATCTTGCAAAGAATAACAAAGAAAGGCTGGGAATGGTGAGGAGGCTAAGGCAAGAGGATCACCAGTTTGAGGGGGGCTTCAGTAATTTAATAAGGCCTTGTCTCAAAATTAAAAAAAAATAAATAAAAGGGCTAGGGATGTGGGTCAGTGGTAAGTGCCCCCGAGTTCAATACCCAGTGCCATTTAAAATGGCAAAGCAATAATAAATAATAATGACACTGCCAGGCACCATGTCTCATGCCTGTAATCCCAGTGGCTCAGGAGGCTGAAGTAGAAGGATCTAGAGTTCAAAACCAGCCTCATCAAAAGCAAGGTGCTGGGCTGGGGATGTGGCTCAAGCGGTAGCGCGCTCGCCTGGCATGCGTGCAGCCCGGGTTCGATCCTCAGCACCACATACAAACAAAGATGTTGTGTCCGCCGAAAACTAAAAAATAAATATTAAAATTCTCTCTTCTCTCTCTCTCTCTTTGAGAAAAAAATTAAAAAAAAAAATCTTTCTCTTAAAAAAAAAAAAAAAAAAAGCAAGGTGCTAAGCAACTCAGTGAGACCCTGTCTCTAAATAAAATATAAAATAGGGCTGGAGATGTGGCTCAGTGGTCTAGCACCCGTGAGTTCAATCCCCAGTACCCACCCCGCAAAAAAAAAAATGACAGAAAATCTTCCTAGGCATTCTGATGGGTAGCTGTGAGCTTGGAGTAAGCACACTGAGGAAGAACCGAGTAGCGTCAATGCCTTTCATCTTTAGTCCATCTGCTTTCACTCCCAGAGGCCCCAGAGTTGGCCCTCGCTGAGGCTCTCCCGTCTGAGCCCAGATCACAAGGCCAGCTTGGGATCACACTGGTCTTTTGTACTGGACAGAATTCCCCCATGAACACAAGCTGCCCTTCAGGGTGTGGACAGTGGAAAATACCTATTGAGTGTCCGCGAAGTGCCAAGCACTTGCACAAGAGAATCGTATGCTTTTAATCTTTGAGATGAGGCACATATTGATTGGTAGCCCATTTTACAAATGGAGGAGAAACTGAGGCTCACACAGCTTATAAAAAGTAGGATTGGAACTCAGACCTCAGATGCTGGTTCCAAATCCTGTTCCTTCCACTAACCTGGGAAGTGAGCCAGCCTACCCACCTATGGCCATTGTGTGGTGGCTCCCAGGAGCACTAGCCCAGTGGCCCGCCTGCTTCTGCTTTACAGATGGAGGACGAGGATTCCATCCTACCCCGGAAGCTTCAGGTGGCCCTGGAACACCTTCTGGAGCAGCGGAATGAGCTGGCCTGTGACCAGGATGGAGGGCCGCTGGACAGCACAGCTGGTAAAGGCAGCTCCCTCCACCACACAGGGGCCTCAGAGCAGCTGCACAATGGCCCGCATTCCCCTGGGGAAATTTTTCCATCTCCCCCATTCGGGCACTAAAGTATCTGTGTAAAGGGGGAAAGAAATGACTTAACGTTAGGTAACTTTTCCTAGATGACGGTTTGCCACAGCTAGCAATCACTTGGTCACTAATTGGCTTCACTCAGGCACTAGCATGGCCGCCTGCCTTCATTGCCTCTGGCCTTTCCCCTCCCTGCCAGGCCCTGATGCCAGCCCCCTGAACCAGGTGGTGTCCGAAGCCTTTGTGCGCTTCTTCGTGGAGATCGTGGGCCACTACTCCTTGTTCCTGACGCCCGGGGAGCGCGAGGAGAGGACCCTGCAGCGAGAGGCCTTCCGTAAAGCTGTCTCCTCCAAGAGCCTCCGCCGCTTCCTGGAGGTCTTCATGGAGACCCAGATGTTCCGGGGCTTCATCCAGGAGCGGGAGCTGCGCCGGCAGGATGCCAAGGGTTAGGGATTCTTCCGCGTTGGGGCCAGTGAGCTGGAGATTCCAGGAGAGCAGGGAGGAGGGTCACGGGCCTGGGCCCAGAGGCCAACAGCATTCTGGCTCCCTCTGGCCTCCTAGGGGAGCTCCTTCACAGGCCTCTGAGCTTGTGAAATCACCCCTCTGCCCCTCCCTCGCTTCTCTTGCCTCCCTCCTGGCCTTGTTTGTTTGTTTGTTTGTTTGTTTGTTTGTTTGTTTGTTTTTGAAACTGGGATTGAACTCAGGGACACTCGACCACTGAACCACATCCCCAGCCCTGTTCTGTATTTTATTTAGAGACAGGTCTCACCTAGTTGCTTAGTGCCTCACTTTTGCTGAGGCTGGCTTTGAACTCTAGATCCTCCTGCCTCAGCCTTCCCAGCTGCTAGGATTACAGGGGTGAGCCACCACGCCTGCCCCTCACAGCCTCTTGCAGAGCCACATTCCAGCGTCCCCCTTCCTTTTCATTTGTCCTTCCTGATGAAACCCAGGAACACCCTCTCCTCCCCTGTTTTCAGGCCTCCACTCCCCTCCACTCTTCTTTTTGCCTACTCTCCACAGATGGGAAGGGGACAGTAGAGAGGGAGACAGGGCCCACAGACCTGGGCAGCTTGTCCCTGCCTTTGTCTGCCTGGGTTCCACTGACTTCCAGGGAGAGAGGAGGAGAAACCATCCAGTCTCTTTTGCACCTTGTCTTAAGCCCTCTGGGGAGTCTAAAATCTAGAAATGCTTGCAGAGCAGTGGTAGACGGGAGTTAAACCTGGGCAGGGAAAGGTGTTGCCTTCCCCAGGGACGCTGTGCAGCAAGCAGGGAAGGTTCAGGTGAGCACCTGGCGCCAGGCAAGGTGTACTCTGGTCTGTGAACTCAGAAACTGAGTAAAGCACCCAAGGCCTGCATCCCCACAGCCCTTTAACAGGAAAGGCAGAGCAGGCGGGCTTCAGGTGGTTCTGATAAGGGGTACCTGAAGGGAGAAGAAAATGGATCAGAAAGTAGAAGTCACAGGACACACCCCAAGAAAGAGTTCTTTTAAATAGAAGACTACTGGGAACATGGAAATGGGTTTACAGTTCACTGTGTGGTAAGAGAGGTGGGAGACAAAGGCTTAACAGGAATGTGGTAGGAAGCCCTGTCCCTAAAAGAGTCCTCAGAAAGGCACAGCATGTGGGGTCAGAGCGCAGGGGTCCAGAGAGGGCATGTCTAGCCTCCCTGAGGCCCCAGGCAGGCCCGATTCCCAGGGAACTGCACCACTTGGCCAGTGTCCCCATCGGGAAAGTATGAGGAAACGGGAGAATTTAGGAGCTCCTCCATCCCTGGTTTTTCTTTGAAACCGAGACCCTGGCACAGGGTAGATGCTTGGAAGGTGTCTGTTGAGTAAAAATGGGATTTCATGTATGAGCTTGCTTTATAGCTTTCCAAAAACGGCTATTGTGCAAGGTTGGGCAATTGTAAGAGGGGAAAAAAAAAAAACCTTATAAAACTCATGATTCAGAGCATGTTTATAGGATCAGCTTCATCTCAGAAGCAAGATTGCTCTTTCCTGTGGTGGGGAGGAAATGGGCTGGTGTGGAAGTGCAATGTGGAGGAATTAAAGTGGCTTGCCATCTCTTGTTGCCAGGTCTATTTGAGGTCCGAGCCCAAGAGTATCTAGAGACACTCCCCAGCGGAGAGCACAGCGGTGTCAATAAGTTCCTGAAAGGACTGGGTAAGCCTGGGTCTCATCCCTGGAGCCAGAGCCTGTTCCTGAATAATCCAGAGCTCCACCACCCCCGCCTGGAGGGCAAAATGGTCATTTTAACCTCCTATCCTAATCTGCCCCCAAAGTGCAGAGCAAGGAAGCAAATCCCTCCTTTATTGCCCCCCACCCCTGGCTGTCTTGCTCTTCTTTCACTATTGTCGCCTTCACTCCTAGTCTTCTGGGGACAGAGCACTGTAGGAGGCAGCAGAGCAGCCTCCAGATGCCCCTGAAGTGGACAGGTAGGCAGCGGCAGGACTGCAGTTCCCCCGGCTCGGAGGCCCTTGCTGGGAAAGGGAGAATGAGGAGGAAGAGAACAAAGGTGTTGAAGAGGGAGGTCCCAGGAGGCAGCCCCCAAGAGGGGCCCAGTACCTCCAGCTGCTGGAGTGTCCCTGGGTGGCTCCTGGGAAGTGTGCCACTCCGGGCTTTGTCATAACCACACCAGACACCAGCACCCTCTACAGCTTGGAGGGTCTTCCTTTCAGAACCCCAAGTGTTAGACTCCTGCCATCAGAGCAGCAGCAGGTACCTGAGAAGCCAGAGGGGCAACTCTGAAAAAGGGGAACCCCCACCTCTCCAGAGCAAGGGGAGGCTCGGATAGCACCATATCTGGGGTGATATCGTTTTCCCCCTTTTTTGCTGCACAGGGAATTGAACCTGGTGCTTTATCACTTACCTACCCACCCTTTTTGTTTGTTTGTTTTTGTTTTTGTTTTTTAGTTGGAGATGGACACAATACCTTTATTTTATTTATTTATTTTATGTAGTGCTGAGAATCCAACTCAGTGCCTCTCCCGTGCTAGGCAAGCCACAACTCCAGCCCCCCCACCCCTTTTCATTTTTTGAGACAAGGTCTTACTTAATTACTAACCATCTCACTAAATTGCCTGGGCCGGCCTTGAACCTGTGATTTTGCTGTCTCAGATTCCCAGGTCTCTGGGATTTCAGACCTGTGCCGCCTAGCCCATACCTGGGGTGAAGAGGGGCAACGTGTAACTCACCTTTCTTTGTCCACCTGATGAATGTTCTCATTTTCTTTTTTAGGCAATAAAATGAAGTTTCTCCACAAGAAATAATCAACTCAACCTCAAGGGAAACGTCCTCCCAGTATGACCACCAGTTTTAAACACAGTTCCCGGTGGCCTTTCTGAAAGGTGTCCCCAGGTTGTCCCAGCACAGAATCCAGGGCAAGTGCAGCCACCAGCTGTCCGAGGCACTGCTCCTTCAGAACTGCCCTACAAGGGAGCCACCCACATGCAAACACACTTGGTGGTTGGTTTTTGGATTTGGGCTTTTTAATCTCAATATTAAAAAAAAAAGAAAGAAAGAAAAGTGTTCAGGTTTCCTTTTTATTATGCCAGGGCTAAGAAAACTCTCTGCCCTACTTTATTTCCCCCTGGGTCCGGAGGAGGGGAGGAGATGGGAAGGAGCAGCTACTGAGGATCGGGTGTGCCCGGGAACAGGTGGGGGCTGCAAGGGGAGGACAGAGTGAGGACTGGTGACCCCTGCAGACAGGCGCACCCTGCAGACAGATGCCCCCCGGTGCAGAATCTGCCCTTTCTTGGGTGGAATGGAGTCCAGGCAGAAGGAGTGGCTCTTCCCTGCTGGTCAGTGATGCCACCTGGTGGCTAAGGCCACAGACCTCTGTCTTCCCAAAAGGACTTGACTCTTAACTGCCTTTTTTCTCTTATAAGCCATAGAACCACCCACATTCATGCAGCCCATGACTTTTAGTGATACACAAAAAGAGGAAATCTTGTAAACTGTTAATAAAATGTTGTTGGGGTCCTAAAATTTATGCTATAGGGCTGGGAGGTAGCTCAGTGGCATAGTGTTTGCCTCACATATGTGAAGCCCTGGGTTCAATCCCCAGTTCCAAAAAAGAAGAAAAGACCCCAAGTAAAGTTTATGATTCTGTGTGGATCCCAGGCCACTAAGCTGGGACCCATCTCAGCCTAAATGACAGTACCATGCAGGATAAATGGGAGGGGCTTTTGTCATTGATGTTGTAAACAAGAGCCAGGAGCAAGGTGGTGGGGATGGCTTCCTTAGACTTACACAGCCAGAGATTTTTGTGTCCTGTGGACCATAAGAGGCAGGGTCCAGGAGGAGCCACAGTCTGAGAGCTGTCCTGTGGGGGGCAGCAGGGAAGTAGCCCCATGTACAGCACACGCAGATTCTCACAGTGGTCCTCAGGGCCAGCCACCACCCCTGCATACCCTATTGCTTGGTCCCCTGTGGATGCCAGGAAAATGAGGAAGAGTTGTTGACACCCATTCTGCATTAGATGTTCTTACTTCAGCTGGAGTCAGGGCCATACCACTCCACACTTGAAGCCCAGGTGGTGCCACTATTTGTTTTTTCAAGGGAGAGGACCTGTGGTTACATCAGATTCCCAAAGACTTCCCCAAAATGGTAGGGACCAGGCTCTACATAAAAATTAACCCAAGTAGGTGGGAAAGCTGGAATAATAAGATCTGAGTGTAGGAATTTGTATCTAGCAAGCTCCTCAGATTTGTTAACTTTATTAATAGCAAAATTCTGTGTATTTTTATATTGCTCAGAAATTATCTCTTAACATTTTGGAATATACTTTCTTCTCTAACTTATTTTCTATTATTTGTTTACCTAAGACCTTCAGTGAATAAACATACATCTTTATCAACATTCCTAATGATTTGTAATACTCTATTTTATGGATATACTAAAAGCAGTCTCTCCAATCCTTTACTGTTTTTTGTTTTGTTTTGTTTTTGTTGTTGTTGTTGTTGCTGTTTGTTTGTTTCTTTTGTTTTTCAGTGCTGAGGATTATTCTAGGGCCTTGAATATGCTAGGCAAATGTTCTACCACTAAGCTACTTCCCCAGCTCTTTTTTATTTATTTTATTTTATTTCAGTACCGGGGATTGAAAGCAGGGGCACTCTACCACTGAGCCAGAGAGCTACATCTTGAGCCCTTTTTATTTTTATTCTGAGATAAGGTCTCACTAAGTTACCCAGGCTTAGCCAGGAGCAGTGGCACAGGCCTGTAATCCCAAGGACTCTGGTGCCTGAGGCAGAAGGATGCCAAGTTTGAGGCCAGCATCAGCAACTTAACCCTGAATCAAAATAAAAAATAAAAAGGGCTGGGAATGTAGCTCAGTGATAAAGCATCACTGAGTTCAATCCTCAGTTTAAAAAAAAAAAAAAAACCTAAGTTGCACAGGCTGGCCTCAAACTTTCCATCTTCCTGCCTCAGCCTCCCAAGTTGCTGGCATTACAGGTGAGCATTTTTGTTGTTCTTTTTAGATATATGACAGTATATCTAAATATATATGATATATATGACAATAGAGTATATTTTGACATACACAGAGATAATCGTTCTAATTAGGTTGTACATGACGTGGAGTTTCACTGGTCTTGAATTCATATATGAACAGTGGAAAGTTATGTCTGACTCATTCTACTGTCTTCTATTCCCATCCCCACCTCAGATACCTTGTTTTTTAATGTCAAGTGCTGCCTAGGAGACCACACTAATAAACCTAAGGTTGCTTGGTGAGGATGAAGTCAAAACAAAGGGGGTTGGAGAGCTGAGGGACACTCCTCCAGGAAGCCTGACCAACCTCCCTGTGTGACTGGACAGTGCATTCTCCTGTCCACCAGGTCTCTGTCTGTTCCGCCTGGCAGTTCTGGACAATCCTGCTAAGTCCTTGAGCTTTAGCATTCTCCACCCAATCTCTTAAATTTTATTGGGGTGAAAGTAACATAACATAAAAATTAACCATTTTAAGGTGAGCAGTTCAGTGGCATTTACTGCATTCTCAGTGGGCTGTCACAACCTCTCTCATGTTCCAGAATGTTTTCTTTACCCCAAATGGAACTCACCCTGCTCAGAGCTCAGCAGACTTGAGTGAACGGGAGGGGCTGATCCACAGAGGAGGAACTCTGGCCGGAGCAAAGATTAGAGAGGCAAAAGGCAAGTGAGCAGGGCCATTACTGCAGGCACCTGTCAAAGCCAATTAGCTATACTCTGTGGCTTGGCTGGCAACCACACCTTGGCCTCACCCAGCCGCTGAGTGGGGTTCAGCTGCCAACTTCTAACTTCTTTCTGGCTACAATTAACAAAGACCTGGTGCCAGCTTCCTCAGCAACAGACCAAAGGGCAGTCTCGGCTTTGACAGCCCCAGGCTCCCTGCCTGCCCGGGTGTTACTCTCCTCTTCCTTCACCCAGCATAATCCCAGGAGAGCTGACAGTTAAGTCCTGCAACCAAACCTCTCAGTGGGCTGAGCCTCCCCCTGCACAGCTAATCCCTGTGTCCCACCGCCATTGTGGGCAGAAAGTGGACTGAGTTGTTTTTCTGGAGCCACTGAGACCCACCCGCACTCCCTGGCCAGCCTATGGACAGATAGGAAAAGGCTTATGCAATGGGGCTTTAGAGAGCAGGACAGGACAAGCCACCCTTCAGGACTCCAGCAGAGCAGCAGGCTGGAGCTGCTTCCCATCTGGCTCCTAACGCTTCCCTTGGACCTCTGGGGCAAGGCTGTTCTCCCCCCCCTGCCGCACTTTGGCTTAGGGGAAAGCTCTGGGTGGAAGTACCCCTACCCCTAGGCCCAGCACCCTGTACCCAAGTTGGGATCAGCTGTGTCAGGGTGACACTGTGAGGTGATTACTCTTCCCTTCAGCATGCAGTCCCTTGGCCCATGTCCTGGGTTCTGGCCAGCCAGATACCCCTTATGCCTGGTAAAGTCTGTGCTTTAGGGGTGAAGCCTCAAGATGGCCCATATCTCTAGCTACCTCTGAGGGAGAAAGTGAAGGAAGGGTCTGCCACACCAAGTAAGAGCCTGGCTATCCTGCTCTTACAAGCCACAGTAAAATTAAAACAGGCCTGGCCACAGGGTTCGATCCTCAGCACCACATACAAACAAAGATGTTGTGTCTGCCAAAAAAATAAAAAATAAATATTAAAATTCTCTCTCTCTCTCTCTCTCTCTCTCTCTCTCTCTCTCTCTCTCCCTCCCTTTAAAAAAAAAAACAAAACTGAGGCCTGGGGTTGTGGCTCAGGGACAGAGCGCTGGCCTCGCATGTGTGAGGCCCTGGGTTCCATCCTCAGCACCACAGAAAAATAAATAAAGATGTTGTGCCTATGTATTACAAAAAATACTTTTAAAAAATTAAGACTAAGCCAGGCATGATGGAGCATGCCTATAAACATAGCCACTCAGGAGACTGAGGCAGGAGGATTGCAAGTTTAAAGCCAGACTCAGCAATTTAGTGAGGCTCCAAGCAACTTGGCAAGACCCTGTCTCAAAAAATTTAAAAAAGGGGGCTAGGGTCATGGCTCAGTGGTAGAGCACTTGCCTGGCATGTGTGAGGCACTGGGTTCCATCTTCAGCACCACAAAAATATATATATATAAATAAAATAGAGGTCCAACAACAATTAAAAAAATGAAAAGGACTGGGGATATACTTCAGTGGTAGAGCACCCCTGAGTTCAATTCTCAGTACAAAAGAAAAAAAAAGTGGAAACATTAAACTTTATGTCATGGGTATGTTACCACACACCCACACAAAATGCTCCACAATAATAGTGCAAAGGCCCTTCTATTGCGATGAGTTGCATGAACTTACCATGAATGCAGTCATGTGAACCTTGGGCATGTATTACCCCACCTGCGCAGTTCTATAGGACAAAGGCCAGCTGCTTCCTCTGTGCAGGCTTTTCCTTCCATTCCACGCTATCTGTCCTAAGAGTACCTCCTAATAAATCTACATGCTAAACTTAAACGTTTCTCTCTTAAAACTTAGCTCAGTGGGGCTGGGAATGTAGCTCAGTAGTAGAGTGCCTGCCTCTCTACATGCATGAGGCCCTGGGTTCAATCCCCAGCAATGCAAAAAAAATAATAAAATAAAAACTTTAATTTTCTTCCTATTCCAGGACTGGTCTAGGGAACTGAAGGAATTCTTTAACCCCTCCTCTGAGGTTTGGGAATGATAAGTAGAACCTCAAGACAAAGTGCTTCCTACCGGGCCCTCTGCTCCATTGAATTTTGCTAAAACTTGGTCTCTGTCCCCTCCTTTCCCTGCTGTCAGGCCATTCAGGTCAGCCCCTCCCTTGCCCCACCCAGACCCAGAACTCCATCTTCCCTTCCCACAAGGCCTCTCAGATAAGCTGCCGCGGAGAAACTGGCTGTGGTGATAACAATTCATGGTCCTGTCACCTGCTCTTGAGCTGTAACCCCCAAAGCAGGCTGGAGAGGTCCCTGAGTTGAAGCTCTTACCAAACCCAGGACCTGAAGAAGTTCATCTCACGGAACAACCAATGGCCCAGAGATGAGTGTTGGGGAGACGGAAAGGCTTTCGTCAGCGGCCAGAGAATGGAGAAGAGGGAGCTTTGCTCACAAATGGAGGGGTTGCAGATATAGAATACATAGGTGCGATCAGGGAGGGAGGGACGCTGACAGAGGGGAGGAATGTTCATGTCTTTTCTCAGAATAGGTGGAGATCACAAGTGCCACCTGTTTTCACTATTTGGGGGTCTGGTGTTCTGACATGTGACTGGTAGGTCTCTTTAGCCTTAAAGGTGGGGCAAGTCTAGGTCAAGTTAACCCTGTACTGCAGTTCTGGACAAGACATGTCTCAGCTGACCAGCAGGTCCACATGCAAAACAGTAGGATCTGACCCAGGGTTAAGGTATCAAAGGACACAGACACAATAAATAGGAAGGCAGAGATGCCAAGCATTTTCATCCCATTTCAGTCACCCACAGGGACATCCGCAGGCCCAAGTGAAGAGTCACTGTTTTTAGCAAAAACAGCCTTCATGTCCCTGAAGAGTAACCTAGGCAACTATAAATGTCACACCGCCCAGGTCAGAGATGTGATCTACAGCAAAGCAAGTGGGCTTTGTGACTTTTAAGTCAACTAAGAGGAAATGGGTTTGGGGCTCTAGCCCAGTGGCAGAGTGCTTGCTGAGTAAGTGAAATTGTATTTAGGTTTTTCCCCCCAATAATAGGGTATGTCCTGAATATTATCCTCTGATTTATCATCCCCTCCTGATTCTCCTCCTAACCCCAAGTAGGTCCCCAAACACTAGAACCTTCCTTTTCAGTTTATACTGCAGATGGAAAATACTGACTATTCCTAATTAAGCCCCTGCTCTTTTTTTTTTTTTTTTTTTTTTAATATTTATTTTTTCGTTTTCGGCAGACACAACATCTTTGTTTGTACGTGGTGCTGAGGATCAAACCCAGGCCGCATGCATGCCAGGCGAGCGCGCTACTGCTTGAGCTACATCCCCAGCCCAAGCCCCTGCTCTTGACCTCCAGGGCATTGCCCAGCTTGAACTCATACCAAAGAGATCCTTTTTTTTTTTTTTTCCTGGTGCTGGGGATTAAACCCAGAGCCTCACACTTACTAGGCAAATGCTCTACCACTGAGCCACACCCAGATGAGATGAGAAAGCAATCATTTTAGAGTGATGAGAAGTTTTAGAATTCGAAAGCAGTAATGGATACAAAACAATTTGTGGCCCTGCTAAAAATCAACCAATTTTACTGGGCTGGGGATGTGGCTCAAGCGGTTGTGTCCGCCAAAAACTAAAAGATAAAATATTTTTTAAAAAAATCAACCAATTTTACACTTTAAAAGGGTCATTGCACTGGGGTGTAGCTCAATGATAGAGCATTTGTGCCAAATGTCTTCTTTGATATAAGGAGAGTAACTAAGAACAGAGTAGGGACGAAGAGCATGAGAAGAAGATTAACATTAAACAGGGATGAGAGGTGGGAGGGAAAGGGAGAGAGAAGGGAAATTGCATGGAAATGGAAGGAGACCCTCAGGGTTATACAGTGGAGGGGAGAGGAGGGGAGGGGGGATGGTGGAGGATGGGAAAGGCAGCGGAGCACAACAGACACTAGTATGGCAATATGTAAATCAACGGATGTGTAACTGATGTGATTCTGCAATCTGTGTATGGGGTGAAGGTGGGAGTTCATAACCCACTTGAATCAAAGTGTGGAATATGATATGTCAAGAAATTTGTGGGGCTGGGGATGTGGCTCAAGCGGTAGGGCACTCGCCTGGCATGCGTGTGGCCCGGGTTCGATCCTCAGCACCACATACAAAGATGTTGTGTCCGCCGAAAACTAAAAAATAAATATTAAAAAAAAAAAAGTTTAAAAAAAAAAAAAAAAAAAAAGAAATTTGTAATGTTTTGAACAACCAACAATAAAAAATTAAAAAAAAAAATGATAGAGCATTTGCCTAGATGCATGAGGCCCTGGTTTCCATCCCCAGCACCCTTCCCACCAAAACACACACACTTGAACTTTGCAGCTAGTGATGTAGTTCAACACTAAAGTCCTCACTGGCATGCATGAAGCCCTGGATTTGATCCCCAGCACTGCAAAATATATAAATGAGTGAACTTTATGGCATGTGAATTGTATCTTCGTTAAAAATAAAAGTCAGGACTGGGGCTGGGGCTCAGTAGCAGAGCACTTCTCTAGCCTGGGTGAGGCACTGTGTTCGATGCTTAGCACTGCATACAAAAATAAATAAAAGCATGCTCTCCATCTACAACTACAAAAATAACAATAATAATAAAATAATAAATAAAAGACCCATATTGTCCAGGTGGCACACACCTGTAGTCCCAGGTACTCAGGAGGCCTAGGAATTTGAGGCCAGCCTGGGCAACATAGCAACACCCCTTCACAAAATAAATAAGCAAAAGATGATAGCAGCTTTGCACGGATAAACAAGGAGAAGTAAATAAACCTCGGTATATGAGATAAGCTAGGCTGGCAACTGCCCAGTTGCAGGATCAAACCCTTTGCAGGAGACTTGGGTGGTGCCCACACCCCAACACACTGAAACTGGTGGGGATGGCCCATGCCTCAGCTAGCAACTGAATTGGGACAATGTAAGTGTATTTTTACTGGGGACAACTGGCTGCATCCTTCCAAAAGACCCTGCACTCCCTCCCCCGGGTTTCTTCATGCTTTGTACTCAAATCCCAGCAGCATCTCCCTGATTAATCCTCTTTGTCCAGATACACAGAGCTGGCTGCTTCCATTACATTAAAAAAAAAAAAAAAATTTTTTTTTTTTAGTCGTTAATGGACCTTTATTCATATGTGGTGCTCAGAATCAAACCCAGTCCCTCACACACGCTAGGCAAGCGCTCTCCCACTGAGTCAGAGCCCCAGCCCCATTACATTTTTTGAATGTATGTGCCAGGGATTGAACCCAGGGGTGCTTAATTACCGAGCCACATCCCCAGCCCTATTTTATATTTTATTTAGACACAGGGTCTCACTCAAGTACTTAGGGCCTTGCTAAATTAATGAGGCTGGCTTTGAACTCATGATCCTCCTGCCTCAGCCTCCCAAGTGCTGGGATTACAGATGTGCACCACTGTGCCCGCTCACTTCCATTAGATTTTGCTGCAAATCAACTTTGCTTCCAGCCTGCGGAACTGGAACCAGCTCAAACAATTGGTCTTGACCACGCCATCCTCTCATCCACAAGATCCCATCTACAAGTGCCTCACCTCCCTGAACTGGGAGTCACTGCCAGGCTCCTGACAGGGCACATGCACTCTACAAAGGAGATCAGAATAGCACTGCAGCCTCCTGCCTCTAGAGAGTGATTGACAGCCCAGCCCCCTGGCGCATGCCTGTGACCCCAGAGGCTCTGGAGGCTGAGGCAGATGTATGGAGAGTTGAAAGCCAGCCTCAGCAAAAGCGAGGTACTAAGCAACTCAGTGAGCCCCTGTCTCTACATAAAATACAAAAAAGGGCTGGGGATGCGTCTCAGTGGTCGAGTGCCCCTGCATTCAATCCCTGGTGCCCCAAAAAAGAGTGATCCACAAGCCGGAGCAGTTTTGTCACTTTTTCCCAATTCAAACCCATAGTGGCCTCTGTGTGGCTGGGGAAGAGCCCCTCAGATGCTTTTGCACTGTTGTGGAAAGTGGAGGACAGGACTTGAGACAAAAGAGAGAGGCTCCCACTGCCCTGGAAGACCTGCAGAGCCAAGGATAGGGAGGACAGTGACACTGGAGGTGGGAGCCTGGCCATCTGTGCAGGCAAATGTCTTGAGGGCGGTTCTGGGGATGAAGCCAGTGGCACTCTACTGCTGAGTTACAGCCCCAGCGCTCTTTAATTTTTTTTTTTTTTTGAGACAGGATTCCCCTAAATTGCCCAGGCTGGCCTCAAACTTGTGATCCTCCCTTCTCAGCCTCTAGAGTTGCTGAGATTATAAGTGTGCACCACTATGACCAATTCCTTTTCAAATATTAAAAAAACTGGTTTGTTCTGAAGATTTTTCAAATTTTCCCTGATCCAAATGTCATTTGGGCTTGATGTGGTTCAATCTCAAGTACCATGGAGACACACACAAACACAGCATTAGCTGGACATGATCGTGCACAATTGTAATCCCAGTGACTAGGGAGACTGAGCAGGAGGATTGCAAGTTGGAAGCCAGCCAAGGCAGTTTTGTGAGCGCTCATCTCAAAAAAATAAATAAATAAAAGTTAGAAGAGTGAAAAGAGCATTCACGGTGGTGCATTCCTACAGTCCCAACTACTCAGCGGCCAAGGCAGGAGGATTTGCAAGTTCAAGGCCAGCCTCAGCAATTCAGTGAGACCTGTCTAAAAATAAAATTTTAAAAAATAAGGAAAAAATTTAAAAGCCTTAAAGGATTGGGGATGTGGCTCAGTGGCAGGGCACCTGCCTTGCAGCATGTGCAGGGACTTGGGTTTGTTCTGAGTACCACAACACACACACACACACACACACACAATGTATCACCATTTCAAACCTACCAGATGATCAAAAATTGTTCAATTTTTAATTGAGATATTATTTACCTCACATACTATAAAATTTACTCTTTTTTTAATCTTTTTTTTTTTTAGTTTTTAGTTTTTTAGATGTTGTTAGACCTTTATTTATAGGTAGTGCTGAGAATCGAACCCAGTGCCTCACACATACCAGGCAAGTGCACTACCGCTGAGCCCCAGGTCCAGCCCCCAAATTTACTCTTTTAAGATATACAATTTGGGGCTGGGCTTGGGGCTCAGTGGCAGAGTGCTGGCCTAGCATGCATGAGGCACTGGGTTCGATCCTTAGCACCACATAAAAATAAATAAAATAAAGGCATTCTGTCCATCTATAATTACAAACAAAATTTTTTTACAAAGATATACAATTTGGTGGGCTTTATTACAATCACAAAGTTGTACAACTGTTGACATTATTTAATTCTAGACCATTTCATTACTCCCAAAAGATTTCATCTCCTTTTCACTGATGTGACCCACAGCATGGCTGACCCACAACAGGGAGGAACAGGAGCTTGGGGATGAGGGGTGCTTTCTGGATGGGCACTCAGTTTGAAATGTGAGAATGGGGAGCCACAGGAGATGATGGGAGTGAAATAGAATAGCCATCAGGAAAAACTGACATATCCAAGTGACAGTCACCAAGCATACACCCCCGTGACCCAGAAATTCCACTCTTAAGAATATATGCAAGTGCATACTTATGTGCTCAAAATTGAAAAATTTCTCACAGGCATAGTCACAGCAGCATTATTTGCAATAGCCCCAAACCAAGAGTAATGGAATAAACAACAGTGAAGTGTATAAGTAAAAGAATTATAAGCAGAAGTGGTGTGACCACAACGGAAAGCTGTCCAACACGAGAATAAACTAGCTGCGCGTACCAATGCAGATCCATCTAGAAACAGGATATTACACCAAAGAAGCCAGAAACAGAGGCTAGATATAATTATGATTTCATTTAAATATTTTCTTTATTTTATTTTTATATGGTGCTACGGATCGAATCCAGCGCCTTACACATGCTAGCCAACCTCTGAGCCCCAACCCCAACCCATAACTTCATTATTTCTAATGGCTGAGTAGAACTCTATGTGCATGTGTGTATAAGTGTATAAGTGTGTGTGTGTGTGTGTATATATATTATACATATGTGTATGTATCACAAATGTGAGATATATATATGTGAGATATATATATATATATCACAAATTGTTAATCCATTCATCAATTTACAGGCATCTGGGTTGGTTCCATAATTTAGCTGTTGTGAATTTTGCTGTTATAAACAATGATGTGGCTGTGTTGCTGTAGTATGCTGATTTTAGATTTTTTTGGAAAATACCCAGGAGGGGGACAGCAGGGTCATATGAAGGTTCCATCCCTAGTTTTTTGAGGAATCTTCATACTGCTTCCCAGAGTAGTTGAACTAGCCTGCAGTGCCACCAACAATATGTAAGTGTTCCTTTCTCCCCACAACCTCACCAGCATTTATTGTCGTTTGTTTTTTTATTTTTTATTTATTTATTTTTTTTGGTACCAAGGATTGAATTCAGGGGCACTTGACCACTGAGACACACCCCCAGCCCTATTTTGTGTTTTATTTATTTATTTTTTTTTTTTAATATTTATTTTTTAGTTATCAGCAGATACAACATCTTTGTTTGTATGTGGTGCTGAGGATCGAACCCGGGCCGCAGGCATGCCAGGCGAGCGCGTTACCACTTGAGCCACATCCCCAGCCCTTGTGTTTTATTTATAGACAGAATCTTACTGAGTTGTTTGGCACCTCACTTTTTTATTTTATTTTTTTTTGTGCGATGCTGGGGATTGAACCCAGGGTCTTGTGCATGCTAGGCAAGGCACCTCACTTTTGCTGAGGCTGGCTTTGAAGACACAATCCTCCTGTCTCAGCCTCCAGAGCCATGGGGATTACAGGCGTGCGCCACCGCACTCGGCATCTGTCTAGTTCTTTTGCCCATTCATTGATTGTTTTTTTTTTTTTTTTTTAATTTTTGTTGCTAAGTTTTTTGAGTTCTTTGTATATTCTGGATAATAATCCCCTATTGGCAGAGTAGCTGGCCAATTTTTTCCTATTCTGTATGCTCTCTCTTCATGCTCTTGTGTCCTTAGTTGTGCAGAAGCTTTTTAGTTTCATGCCATCCCACTTTTTTTTTTTCCCAAATTGTTTTTTGTAGTTGTGGATGGGCCAGCTGCCTTTATTTTATTTATTTATTTATTTATTTTTAGTTTTAGGTGGACACAATATCTTTATTTTACATTTATGTGGTGCTGAGAATCGAACCCAGTGCCTCACGCATGCTAGGCAAGTGCTCTATCACTGAGCCACAGCCACAGCCCCGGGGTCCCACTTATTGATTGATGGTTTCATTTCTTGTACTTTGGGGGTCTTATTAAGGAAGTCTGTGCAAACACCTATGTGATAGAGTGTTGACCTTGTGTTTTCTTCCATCAATTATAAGGTTTCTAGTCATTCCTTAGTTTTTGATCCATTTCAATTTGAGTTTTGTGCCGGGTGAAGAGTCTAATTTAATTTTTCTATATATAGCTATCCAATTATCCCAGCACTATTTGTTAAAAAGCTGTCCTTCCTCTAAGATATATTTGTAGAACCTTTGTCAAATATCAGACAGCTGGCTATAGGGTTGTGAGTTTGTCTCTGTGACTTCTATTCTGTTCCATTGCTCTTCAGGTCTATTTTGGTGCCATCTTGCTAAATTGCTTAGGGCCTTGCTAAATTCCTGAGGCTGGCCTCCAATTTGTGATTCTCCTGCCTCAGTCTCTTGAGTTGCTGGGTTTTACAGTCATGTGCCACTGCACCTGGCTTAGGGGAAGGAGTATTTTCAGGGGTACACAGGCCAAGGCTTCAGGGATGCGGTAATGTTCTCCTCTTGATGTTAGTGGGAGTTATCGGATGTGTGTTTTTGCAGGAAGGAAAACCTTTCCCTCTACTCTGTTCAGTTCAGTGACTGAGAGCCTCCAAATTAGTTTAACAAAAGACAAATTAAGCCGGCTCCGTGGCACATACCTGTAGTCCCAGTGGCTCCTGAGACAGGGGGATTGCAAGTTCAAAGCCAGCCTCAGCAATGGCAAGGTGCTAAGCAACTCAGTGAGACCCTGTCTCTAAATAAAATAAAAAAGAGGGCTGGGGATGTGGCTCATGATCAAGTGCCTCTGAGTTCAATCCCTGGTACCAAAAAAAAAAAAAAAAAGACAGATTAACCAGAAAAAAAAATGTAAGAGTTTTCTGAGAAGTCTAATGTGTATTGATAAAAGAAGTGAAATTCAAGAAAGCATTTTGACATAGGGTCTTTTAAAAATTTTTTTTTTCTTAGGTGTCAATGGACCTTTATTTTTATTTATTTGTATGCGGTGTTGAGAATCAAACCCAGTGCTTCACACATGCTAGGAAAGTGCTCTACCACTGAGCCACAACCCCAGCCCATTGACCTAGGGTCTTATACACTAGTTTAACCAAAGAAAGGAAGTTGGGACTTAAAGACTTGATTAATTGTGAGGAAGTGATTAAGAACATGAGGAAAACTAGTGGAGATCTGAGTTATTTTCATAAGTTTTGTTTATGCAGACTCATCCTGTGGCCCACTCTGTCTCTGGTGATAAGAGTTCTCTCTTCTTTCTGGCAGGAGAGTCGGGGACCTTTCACAAGGAAAAATTCATGCCCTGCTTTAATGGATAAAGAGCTTGGCATGGTGAAACATGCCTGTAATCCCAGCAGCTCGGAAGACTGAGACGGGAGAATCACAAGTTCAAAGCCAGCCTCGGCAACTTAGCAACTTATTGAGACCCTGTCTCAAAATAAAAAATAAAGGGCTGGGGATGTGGCTCAAGCGGTAGCGCTCTCGCCTGGTATGTGTGCGGCCCGGGTTCGATCCTCAGCACCACATACAAACAAAGATGTTGTGGACGCCTAAAACTAAATAAATGTTTAAAAAAAAAAATTTCTAAAAAAAAAAAAATAAAAATAAAAAATAAAAAGAGCTGGGGATGTGGCTCAGGGGTAACTCACCCCGAGGTTCAATCCCAAGTATATAAAAAAAAAAGAAAAGAGTGTTGTAAGAAGAGGGAGGGAGGGGACAACGAAGTAGCTATTGCCCCTTATCCCAAAGCGGCAGACCTTAAAGTCAGGGTGCACCTCAGCTTAATGTCTTTTTTGGTGTGTTCAATTTGGGGGATTGAAACCAGGGGCTCATGCAAGTAGCTCGACTAGGGAGCCACCTCCCCAGCCCTCAATGGCTGTTTATAGCCTCTGGGCCCCTGATTTGGAAGCTGACTACAGTGTGGTGAGCTGCTGAATCTGTCTTCCTGATACGCAGCTGCGCTTCTCCTGCAACTCTGGCTTATTCAGGCTTCAACACAGACCAGGCCCTGCGCCATGTGCGCCTTATCTGTGGCAAACACTCTGTAAAGCCATTTTCTTTCGTATGTGTATGTACATACATGTGTATATGTTTAAGGTACTGAAATATGCATAACTACATTTACCATGTCAACTATGTTTAAAGGTCCAGGACGATAGTCATGCATTCATATTAGGCAGTTAGCCTAATAGTCACCCTCCATCAAGGCACAGCGCTAGCCAAGCATGGCAGCACACACCTGTCATCCCAGTGGCTCAGGAGGCTGAGGCAGGAGGATCACAAATTGGAGGTCAGGGGCTGGGGTATAGCTCAGTTGGTAGAGTGCTGGCCTCACATGCACAAGGTCCTGGGTTCAATCCCCAGCATCACAAAATAAAACAAAAAACAAACAAACAACAACAAATTGAAGGTCAGCTTGGCAAGTTAGCTAGACCCTGTCTCAAAATAAAAAATAAAAAGGACTGGGGATGTAGTTCACACACCTGAATCCCACCACCCAACTCCTAAGGCAAATAGTCACTGAAATTCCACTCAACATGACAAAGGAGTCCCTCCTGGCCTCACAGAATGTCCTGTCCTGTGGGGAAGAGGATGTCAACACTATATGATGTGTTTGAAGGTGGTCATAACCCACAGTGCTCTGGAGCCCACAGGGAGCCTGAAACCCAGAGCAAGTGAATGGACCATTTTACTACACACCACAGTGTGTGTGTGTGTGTGTGTGTGTGTGTGTGTGAGTGAGTGTGAGTGTGCGTGAGACTGGGTCTTGAACCCAGGGAAGGTCCACCGCTAAGTTACATCCCCAGCCTTTTTTATTTGTTTTGAGACTGGTGTTACCGAGTTGCCCAGGCTAGGCTCCACCTTCCGGGGTTGCTGTGATCAAATACCTAACAAGAACAACTTGAGAACCGGCAAGGTGGTGCGTACCTGTGATCCCAACAACTCAGGAGGCTGAGGCAAGAGGATCTTAGGTTCAAAGCCAGCCTCAGCAGCTCAACAAGACTGTCTCAAAATCAAATATCAAAAAGGGCTAGGGCCAGGAGCAGTGGCACATGCCTGTAATCCCAGTGGCCTAGGAGGCTGAGGCAGGAGGATCACGAGTTCAAAGCCAGCCTTAGCAAGGCGAGGCCCTAGGCAACTCAGTGAGACCCTGTCTCTAAATAAAATGCAAAACAGGGCTGGGGACGTGGCTCAGTGGTAAGCAAAGCAGTAGATGGAAGTGAAGGCCTAGGGGTAGACATGAGAGAGGGCATCTAGGGCAAAAACTAGGAAGAGACCACTGAGAAGAGGCGTGGAAAAACTGGAGGCCATGTGAGCCACATGAGGGGTTGCTGAGAGCCATAGCCAAGTAGGAATGATGCATGGCATTTTGGGTTGAAAGGTGACCCTGCTCAGGGATTAGGGCGGCTCCAGGTTTAGGGTGGATCCTGCTGGGAATAGGGCGTATCCTGCTGCCTCAGGCCCCCACTCCTTTGGAGTTCCCATTGAGTTCTCCCGGGGGTCTGAGAGAATTGGTGCATGGAGCCGGGTGGAGGGAGTGTATTCCCAGGAGTGTGTGTAGAGTCGGTGAGAGTTCAGGAATAAAGAGTTGCTGTTTGAATCTACAAGGCTTTGTGGTGGCTTGGTTATTTTGTGCCCAGCCAGACTGCGGCAAGGGGTTCATTTCATTTTATTTTTATTTTTGTTTTTTTATTTTTTGGCACTGGGGATTGAACCGCAGGGTGCTTAACCCCTGGGCCACATCCCCAGTCTTTTTTATTTTATTTATTTATTTTTGAGACAGAGGCTCATTAAGTTGCTTAGGACCTCGATAGTTGCTGAAGCTGGTCTCCAACTTGTGATTCTCCTGCCTCAGCCTCCTGAATGGCTGGGATTACAGGTGAGTGCCACTGTGCCTGGCCCTACCTGTGGATTTTAAAGATACCCAGCTTTACGTCTGATACGGATTGGTGTGGAGACGGTGGCCATTGCCAAAGGTGCTGATAACGGCCAGAGCCTATTTACTAGACTCAGTCAACAGGGCTGATTTTGTTGTAGGGACGAACAAGGCAAGGCACTGAAGACGGCAGGAAATAGTTTTATTTGGCTGCAGCCAGGTTCAGAGGGCACAGCTTTTGCTGTAATCAATCAATCCCCTGAACCCAAGTTCAGGGAGTTTCAGAGTTTTATACCCAGTGTGTAAGGGGAGGGGCTCAGAAGTTCACAGTTATCTTAAAAATGTAGACATCTCTGTGAAGCCCAGCTCAAGGCCAGAGGCCTTGCTTGCACATTTCTTCAAAGTCCTACACTGGATACGTTTGTGAAAACTAGTAAGGGGCTGTCCAGCACCTGGAGTGCTGGTATCTTCCCGGCCAGTGGCCAAGTAAACAGGGTGACACGAAAATAGGAAGTTTATCTACATTGGACTCTTTTGCTGACAGTCCTAAAATCAGCCATGGTGAAGAGGGCTTCTCTGTGGAGAAAGGGGTGCCCCTTCAATTTGTTTTCAGAGCCGTTTGTGGGTAGGAACTTTACATAGCCTTGGGCACATCCCGGGAGCCAGGTGGGTGAGCCTGGCAGAGCAGTAGCTCCAGCTCCCTCTTGCACAGCTGGACTGTACTCTGACCAAGCCGTCCCCTGCCCCTAGCCCTCCAGCCGGTCCCCAGGCCTACAGAACCCAGTCCCGTCCCCAGCTGGCTGTACCTTTTCCTTCTAGCCCAGGACTTCCTGCTCCAGGGATATGTGCAGACCTGTCTCCAGCTTCCCTCCCGCACCATCCTGCCAGACAGCTCTGCCTGTCCCGCAGCCAGTGGCAGGGGCGCACACCGCCAGCTCCAACTCACTTAAAACTGACCCCCATAGTGCCTTCACTGCCACCCTCTCTCCCAACCAGGTTAATGTTGCTGCTCCTCCTCCTCCTCCTCCTCCCTCCCCTCCTCTTCCCTCCTCCACTCCCCTCCCCTCCCCTTCCCCTCCCCTCCTCCCCCCTCCCCTTCCCCTCCCCTCCTCCCCCCTCCCCTTCCCCTCCCCTCCTCCCCCTCCCCTCCTCCTCCCCTCCTCCTCCTCCCCCTCCCCTTCTCCCCTCCCCCTCCCCTCCCCTTCCCCTCCCCTCCTCCCCCTCCCCTCCTCCTCCCCTCCTCCTCCCCCTCCCCTTCTCCCCTCCCCCTCCCCTCCCCTTCCCCTCCCCTCCTCCCCCTCCCCTCCTCCTCCTCCCCCTCCCCTTCTCCCCCCCCCCTCCCCCCCCCCCCCTCCCCCTCCTCCTCCCCCTCCCCCCTCAGAGAATGCTTCCGGGAAAGTGCCACTGGATGAACTTGAAGGTTGATGAAAAGAGAAGGAACAGCATTCCACAAAAAGGGAACAGCCTGTTTATAGACTCATTTATTGGTTAGAGATGCTTTTGACTCCAAGGAGGTAAAAATCTGACTGTTATTGATTTAAACAAATTGGGATTAATTTTTTTCATGTGACAAGAAGTAAGGAAGTGCTGGGCGTGGTGGCACACACCTGTAATTCCAGAGGCTCTGGAGGCTGAGGAAGATGGATGGAGAGTTCAAAGCCAGCCTCAGCAACTTAGAGAGGCGCTAAGCAACTCAGTGAGACACTGTCTCTAAATAAAATACAAAAAAAGGGCTGGGGATGTGGCTCAGTGGTTAAGTGCCCCTGAGTTCAATCCCCAGTACCGAAGACAAAAGAAGAAATAAGGAAAGGCATGGTATAATCTCAGCAATTTGAGCGGCGAAGACGAAAGGATTATAAATTCAAGGCCAGCCTCGGCAATTTAGAGAGATCCTGTCTCAAAATAAAATAAAAAGGACTGGGCATGTAGCCCAGGATAACATGCTTGTCTAGTGTGTTCGAAGCCCTGAATTCAATTCCCAGTACAGCAAGATCAATAAAATAAAAAAGTGTTAATAGAATACCATTCAGCCATAAAAAAAAAAAAAAAACATGAAATTGTATAATTTTCAGCAGCACAGCTGAACCTGGAAAACATTATGTTAAGTGAAAAAAGCAGGACACAGGAAGACAAACCCCATATTATTTCAGAAGTGCAATCTAAGTCCAGCACGGTGGCGCACAACTGTAATCCCAGCGGCTCGGAAGGCTGAGGCAGGAAGATCTGGAACTCGAACCCAGCTGGAACTGGAACCCAGCTTCAGCAAAAGCGAGGTGCTAAGCAACTCATGAGACCCTGTCTCTAAATAAAATACAAAATAAGGCTGGGGATGTGGCTCAGTGGCCAAGTACCCTCCAAAAATCCCCAGTACCCTCCAAAAATAAATAAATAAATAGAAGTGGAATCTAAAGGAATCTAAAGAAGCTGCCCTCTGGAGATAGTGTGGAGTCCCTGAGCCCAATCCTCAAAACTACAAAACAAACAAAACCCCCAGGTGTGGTGATACGTGTCTACAATCCCAGTGACTCAGGAGATCGAGGCAAGATGATCCCAAGTTCAAGGCCTTGGCAACTTGGTGAGACCCTGGGCACAAAAGAATTGGATCTCAAAGAAGTTGAGAATACAATGGTGAGCACGGTGCATTGCCTCCCATCCGGGATCTGTCCTCTCTCAGCCCAGCTCCATACATCAGGATGGTTTTCAAAAGCAAGAAGTAGGGACCGAGTAGGAGCCTCTTCCCAGAAGCTTTCTTGGGCCAGAACAGGTCATATGGCCATTTCTCGCTGCGAGGGAGGGCAGAAAAGCTAGCGTTTGACTTCTGCTGTGGTAATGGACAAAGGAAAGAAGAGTGGGACTGGCTTGGAGTGGCCTCATGGCTGGAAGGATGAAAGGCAGAAATATCTAGAAGGGAGATTTGTATAGACAGGGAGTTGGAGGGGCCAATAGTGGGGCTGTGCTTATTTGCCATGGCTGCTGTAATAGCATAGACTGGGTAACTTAGATGACATAAATTTTCTTTTTCTTTTTTTTTTTTTTTGGTACTGGCAATTGTACTGAGCTACATCCGAGCCCTTTTTATTTTTTATTTTGAGACAGGGTCTCACTAAGTTGCTTAAGGTCTTGCTAAATTGCTGAGGCTGGCCTCAAATATGTGATTCTTCTGTCTCAGCCTCCTGAGTTGCTGGGATTACAGGTGTGCACTACCACACCCAGCCAGAAATTAATTTTCTGGTGATTCTGCAGGTTGGAAGTCCAAGATCAATGTGTCAGCAGGAATGCTTCTCCTGAGGTCTCTCTCCTTGGCTTGCTGTCATTTCCCTGTGTCCTCACGTGGTCTACCCTCTGTGTGTCTGTGACTTAACCTCTTTTTATAAGGACACCAGACATGTTGGATTAGGGCCAACCCCAATGACATCATTTAAACTTTGTTACAACTGGGGATTGAGCTCAGGGATGTTCTACATCCCTACCCCTTTTTATTTTTATTTTGCTAACTTGCGGAGGCTGGCTTCATATTTGCCATCCTCTTGCCTCAGCCTCCCCTTTGGAGTCACTGAGGTTACAGGCATGTTCCATCGTGCCCAGCAACTTTGAGGTTTTCTAGAAAGGGTGGAAGATCTGCATAGCTGGAGGGATTGCCCAGGAGCCACGCAGGTGACCTTGGTCAGGTGTGGTCTGTCCATCCTGATCTCAGGATTGGCCTGCAGGGGCCTTGCAGGTGATAAGAAAGCTGCTGCTGCTGTTGGTGCTGGTTGGGTAGCTTTGATTCATCTCTAGGTGTTTATCAGGTCAGACTTGTTGTTCCTGGAATCCCAGAGGACTCATGGCAAAGGAGCCGGATGCCAGTGGAGGCAGAGGTGCCCAGTCTGTAGCCTGCTCTCAGTCACCCACTGGACATTTGCATGCAAAAGTGAAGAGTCTGAGTTCATGGTACTGACACAAGAGTGTTCTCCACCCTGAGGTTATTAAGGAGTGATTTTTTGCTCCCAGTGACTTGGGAAGGGAGCATGAGGCAGGAAGATTGCCAGTTCCAGGCCAGCCATGGACAAATCAGCAAGATGCTGTCTCAAGATATAAAATAAAAAATGGACATGTAGCTCAGTGATAAAGGGACCCTGGGTCCATTCTCTAGAAAGAAAGAAAGATAGGAGAAATAATTAACTCATTTTTTAAAATTTTAACTTAGTAATTTGATGGTGTATAACATTTGTGTTCCTAGTTTATTTTATTTTTTATTTTTTTAAAGAGAGAGAGGAGGGTTGGGGATGTGGCTCAAGCGGTAGCGCGCTCGCCTGGCATGCGTGCGGCCCAGGTTCGATCCTCAGCACCACATACAAAGATGTTGTGTCCGCCGAGAACTAAAAAATAAATATTAAAAAAATTCTCTCTCTCAAAAAAAAATAAAATAAAGAGAGAGAGGAGGAGAGGGGGGGAGAGAGAATATTTTTTAATATTTATTTTTCAGTTTTCAGTGGACACAACATCTTTATTTTATGTGGTGCTGAGGATCGAATCCAGGGCACCGCGCATGCCAGGCGAGCGCGTTACCACTTGAGCCACATCTCCAGCCCTGTGTTCCTAGTTTAACAGCTACTCTTTCAATTTGAAAAATTTGCCAGCCATGGTAGCCCACACCTCTAATCTCAACAACTCAAGAGGCTGAGGCAGGAGGATCACAAATTCCAGGCCAGCCTCAACAATTTAGGGAGGTCCCAAGCCACTTAGTAAGACCCTGTCTCAAAAGAAAATAAGTGGGCCAAAGACCTGAACAGACACTTCTCAGAAGATGATATACAATCAGTCAACAAATTATATGAAAAAATGTTCATCATCACTAGCAATTAGAGAAATGAAAATCAAAACCACTCTAAGATTTTATCTCACTTCAATCAGAATGGCAGCTATTATGCATACAAACAACAATAAGTGTTGAGGAGGATATTGAAGCCAGATTTAAAGTTAGGTATCAGTGTAGTTAGGTAAATATCGAGGTCTAATATCGAGTGAAATCTAAAATGGAGACCATGCGGAGAATGATTCAGGGAAAACACAGGACAACTCATGGAATGTTAATGAAGTCCCGAAAAGGTCCGAAAAGGCCCTAGGCCAAAGTCCACCTCAAAGAAATGTTAATGAACAGCCCCCAGCAAAAAGGTGCTGACTCAGAAGTCCTTCCTGACCAGATTACTTCTTTGGCCCACCTGTGTCCCACCCCTCGGGCCTTCCAACCTACATTCCATCACCAAAACTAGAAAAAGGGGAAACAACCGCACTTCCACGGATTCCACCTCTTGGGTCCCCTTCTTCCTCCGGGAGAAGTCTTTTCTGCTGTCCTTTAATAAACTTCTAATTTCTACTCTGACCTTGCCTCGGCGTGCTTCTCTGGTGTTATTCTTCAACATTGGGGAAGCAAGGACTCCTCACCAGTCAACAGCGGTAACAATATGGGGAAAAAGTCCCACTGCTGGTGGGACTGCAAATTGGTGCAGCCAATATGGAAAGCAGTATGGAGATTTCTTGGAATTTTTTTTCAGATATAAGGAGGCTGATTCATAGATGGGATAGGGAGCAAGGGAGGAATAGATGAACTCTAGATAGGGCAGAGGGGTTGGAGGGAAAGGGAAGGGGCATGGGGTTATAAATGATGGTGGAATGTGATGATCATTATTAGCCAAACTACATGTATGAAGACACGAATTGGTGTGAATATACTGTGTATACAACCAGAGATATGAAAAATTGTGCTCTATATGTGTAATAAGAATTGTACGGCTGGGGTTGTGGCTTAGTGGTAGAGCACCTGCCTCACAAGTGCGGGACCTTGGGTTCAATCCTTAGCACCACATCAAAATAAATTAGTGAAATAAAGGTATTATGTCCAACTACAACTAAAAAATAAATATTAAAAAAAGAATTGTAATGCATTCTGCTATCACATATGAATAAAATAATTAATTAAGAAAATATAAAAAGGGCTGGGGAGGGTTGTGGCTGTGGCTCAGTGGTAGAGCACTTGCCTTGCACAGGTGAGGCACTGGGTTCGATCCTCAGCACCACATAAAAATAAATTTTAAAAAAAGGGCTGGGGATGTGGCTTAGTGGTAAAGTGCCTCTGGGTTCAATCTCCAGGGATGAGACCTGTCACAAAACTGAGGCAACCACAAAGGCTCCCCTTCACCCCAATTCTTGCAATTATACCAGAAAATTTTCAGACATGTTGCTCAGAGAAGCAAGCATGAGTTAATAAGAAGAGATAGGAAAAGGGAAAGGGGACACTAAGGGACAAAGTGGGTCCTCTCAGGAAAAGGATAACACATCTCTCCTGCCCTCCACTTTAATTGAGGGTCTCAGGGAAATTTCCAGAATTCCACCTCCCCACCCCCATCCCCCATCCCCCCATCCTCTTTTGATTTTTGCCTGACAGCATAGAAATATGAGTTTCAAAGAGATGGTGTGGTGCTCACAAGCTTAGAGGTTTTAAAAAAAAGTGAGTCTTCCAGTTTGGGCTTTAATTTCCTGCCCCGTTAATTGGTTTATTAACCTTTGAAAAGCCCTTGGAAAGCCCTTTGTGAAGGTCTGGATGTTTTAGGGGCCAGGGTGATGCTGGGTGTGATAGTTTCAGTGATAAGGGAAGGTCCGGGCCACCTGGTATGGAGTGACAAGATCTTGAAACAATAGATTTTCTTAAAGGGATGTAATCAAGATGGGGGAGGTTTAACATATCAAACCCCATCTCCAGGGGCTTATCTGTCAGATAAGCCTCCTTTGTTCTCCTTTCCCTGCCTTCCATTCATGGCCCCCTAGCCAGTTCCAGTGTTTAAGGCCTTCTGCTTCTCACCCCACGGGAAGTGAACCCATGGCTGCTGTACTGTAGCAATGGTCCACTGTATGCTTTGAATGTAGCCCTTGCTGCTCTGCCACTGCAACTGATTATTAAAATGACATGTTTCTTTCTCTTCCTCTCCCTGGTCCTTCCTCTCTCTCCCCTTCCCTAACCTCAGGGGACACCTTTCTTCCCCATCCAAGGCAGAGTTATGGGTCCTGGAGCATACACCCAGCACAGGAAGGAAGTAATCCAGATTTGGGGGATGGCACCAGAAGATTTTAGAAAAGAGCTTCTTCCAAATTAACAAGTGAATTGCAACTCCTACAGAGAACAATGGAATGGAGCCTCTGAGTCACCTCAAAAACGCAGTTACCTTGGGACAGGATTCCCTAGGTTTTTCCTTTGCTAGCAATCAAAATTCTTTTCCCTCTTTCTCAAAACTGGCAAATTTATTTTGGTACTGGGGGTTGAACCCAGGGTGCTTTAAAACTGACCTACATCCCTAACCCTTTTTATTTTTAGACAGGTTATTGCTGAATGACCCAGTCTGACTTTGAACTTAAGATCCTCCTGTCAGTCTGCTGAATAGCTGGGATCACAGGCCTGTGCCACTGATTTTTTTTTTTTAATAATGAAATTTTAGGAAAGCTTTTTTACATTAACCCACATTGGCTAGACATCAGGGGGAACAGGGAACTTTTAAGGAAGTGATCCAAGGCTATATTGCATGTGTTCTCAAAGGCACACAAAAAAGAAAGACAAGGTAGGGGGTTCTGGGGTCTATAAAAGATCAAGACCCACCTGCTCCTGCAGGGCCCCCTTCTCTCTGGAGAAATCTCCCGTCCTCTGTGCTTAAAACTTGCTTTCTATGCTTGCCTCCACATTTCTTGGTGTTTAATCTTCAACATGGGAACAGAGTGGGGGGTGGAAGACCTGTTCCTGATCTCTAAGACTGTATCAAGTCTACCTGGGCACTGTTTAACTTTCAGTAATTACATTAAGCAAATAGAGATGCGATATCTTGGGGAACCTATAATTTAGGGGATTTTCCATGTTAGCCTAAAATCTGGAAATGGATGGGATCTTCCAGAGCCTGTCTAGAGATCACCAGACTGATGTCATTCCTATGTACCTTTCCATACCCACACCTCCACAAGTTTTATTTAAAAGAAGAGCTGGAAACCCTCACTGCATCTCGCACTCCTGAGATGGCCCACATTCTCCCTTGAATGCATATTCATATTCCTTGCTTTATCCTCATAGGCCTCTTTTTTTTTATACTGAGGATTGAACCCCAGGGCGTTAACCACTGAGCCACACCTCCAGCCCTTTTTTTTTTTTTCTATTCCATTTAGAGACAGGATCTCGCTAGGTTGCTGAGCCTGGCTCTGAACTCACCATCCTCCAGCCTCAGCCTCCGGAGCTGCTGGGGTTACATGTGTGTACCACCACGCTCAGCTCATAGGGCTCTCTTGATGTGCCCTTGGCTCTCCCATGAATATCTACTTTCCTAAACCTGTCTATGCCTCTGACCAGTGCAAGGTCAAATTCTTTTCCATCGGGTAAGCCACGAAAAGAACTCTGCTGGTACTGAATCCAGTTCCTCCTTTTTTCCAGGGATTCCTTGGACGCCTCTCCAGGGTACCTCTTCTGTGGTAGTGAAGCAAGAATTCAAGACAGGCAGTTAGTATAGACTGGTGATCAGGTTGGGAAGATGGCAGCTGATTCCAAGGGAATGGAATGTTAATGTCTTCAGGACACATCCCCCTCACTCCAGGCCAAAGTCTCCCGCCTCTGGGGTATTGAAATGATAAAACCTCCAGAGCCCTTCCCCCAGCTGCAAACTGTTGTCTAGGTGGCCTGATCCCAGGGAATTTTTCCTCCCAACAAGGGGTTATTAATGAATGCCTGCAGGGCCACTCCCTTCCTGCCTGGACCCCTGGGCTGCTTCATTCCCGCCCTTGGCTCACTTTTTGATTCCAAGTCATGTAGGCCTAGTCCTGTAGGCAGGATGGGGAGAGGGCAGAAGAATAAAGAAAATCTAAAATGTATAAAATGGGCAGGACCTCCCACTCCTCGGGATACCAGGACATCAGCTATGGCCCCTTTCTCCCTTCAGGGAGAAGTCTGTGTAACTATTTTTTAAATAAAACTTACTTTCTACCAACTTGCCTTGGCTGCTTCAAACTTCAGTATTTGAGGAGGCAGAACTCAGCACTGGTAACTGACAGTGTCAATGGGACTAAGTCATTAGCTAAATCATCTTTAATTAAGAAAATACTGTAACACCTAGATTAACAATGTGTCTGTTGTGTAGAATAGAATTTCCAGGTGAAAGTTTTCAAAGCTTGGGCAACAGTATAAACTAGGGCTGCTGGTAATGAGGGACTTCACAGTGATTGGGCAGGATGCTGGACATTTGTCTTAGACTTTAACTTTGGAACAGTTTGGTGAGCAAGCATATTTCCTCTGTAGTCTTTTCTTTCAAATTAAAAGTTCTTTCAGGGAGGGGACGGACTCCCAGCACCTACTCAGTAACAAGCACCAGACCAGAAACTAGAATTCCTCAAGCTCCAAGCTCTGTTCTATTACCTGTGGGTTGTGAAATTCCTCTGATGCTGGGTTTAGGGGGAACATCTGAAATTTGGAACTCTGTTTCTTGGGTTCTATCACCCTTCTACCTTTAGAGTGTTGGGATTGTTTCTGAAGATCAGACCCAGGGCCTTCCAGGATGTGTTATTGAGATTCAAATATTTATAATCTCAGAAGATCACACTGATATTGAATAAGAATAGATAATGGTCAGGCAATCAGGGTAATGGGCCCCAGTTCAGGTCTTGTTCAGACCAACCCAGTAGAAATGCAGATGGGCCCTTCAAGGCCTTTTTCAAATGTAAAGATCACTCACTCCACCTAGCTAAGCTGTGGAAGACCTTCCAGCCAACTCCTTTGTCCCTGAGCAGTGGGGAGAATGGAATGTGGAGATGAACCCCAGTGGGAGTTATAAGGTCCTTGCTTAGCATCTGGACAGCCATCTTGAGTGACAGCAGCCATGTTAAGGAAAAAGTTTTGCTTTCCTCCCAAGGGCCTTTCTGAGAAAGACTCACCACTCCCTCATACCAACCCAACCCCTAACCACCATTAGGACCTTCCCAGCTCTGATTCCTGAGCCTCCCCCCTAAGAGTCCCGGAACCCCAGCCTGTTTTACCTCTCTCTCCTATACAGAGATGGCCTTTATTTGTCAGCTCTGGCCAATAAACTCTTGAGTATCTCTGCCTGGTCTCTGGCATTCATTTCTCGCTTACCTGTCTTTCATTCCTTGATTTCCCTTTGGAGTTACAGGAAGGAAGAGAGGGTTAAAACTCAAAAGGCAAAAACTCAAAGCATTGATACTTTTTCAATATCTTTTTAACATAGATTTTGATCAATGCCCCTACCAGAAGCTATCTAGGTCCCTAGACTGGTACATTTAAGAGGAAAAACTTGCTAACAGTTCCCCTCACTTTCTCTTTCCACTTATATAAATTCTGCTCCATTTACTCTTCCCTTCTGGCATTGTCCATGGATTTTATTCTTCAATTTGTTACCAAAAGCTCAGTCCTTGTCCCAAATGCCAATACAATAACTAGGACACGGTTTTGAGAAAAAGGAAAAAGAAGGTTTATTGCTTTGTTAGCAAAGGAGAAACACAGGGGATTCCTATCCCAGAGGCTGTGATTTTGTTCACCCACAGGAACAGGGAGGTTAAAGAGGTGATACAAATACCATATTCCCCCGCCCCCCTTTCTTGGAGTTGTAATTCACTTGTTAATTTAGGAGGTAGTCATTCCTGAGGTCTCTGGATGCTCATCAGCAATTACTTGGTTCCCTTGCTGGGTGTGTACTCAAGGATAGATAACTTGGTTTGGGATGCTGAAAAAAGAACCTGTTTCCCTTGAGATTAGGGAGTGGGAGAGATAAGGGAGGAAGGAGCCTGAGAGGAAGAGAAAGAAACATGTTCTTTTAAAACTAAGTCACTGTGGCAGAGCTGGAAAGGCTACATTCAAAGCATAAAGTGGACAGCTGGTACAAAATTTGTGAGACAAAAATCCAGTTTCCACAGAAGTAGAGAATCTACTTTTATCTCAAAACTTCAGTTTCAATATTGTCTAAGTTATGGCCAGCTTGAACAGACAAGAATCCATCATTTACAAAAGCATTAGCCTCAAATTGAATAAATGTTTTTAAGTTTATGTGAATCCTTTCCTTTTTGTTTTGTACTGGGATTGAATCCAGGGGTACTTTACCACCTTTCTATGTTTAATTTAGAAACAGGGTCCCACTATGTTGATCAGGGCCTCACTAAGTTGCTGAAGCTGGCTTTGAACTTGCAATCCTCCTGTCCTCAGCCCCCCAAATTGTTGGGATTATAGGCATGTTGGGAATACCACTGCTGCTGGTTGTGAATGTCTTTCTTAATACAAAGCTTCAGTATTTCTCCTCTTCCTTCCAGAAAACAATTAATTTACTACTTGAATGATAAAACCCAAGAGCAAAATAAGAGAAACGAAAGGGCTGGGGCTGTAGTTCAGTGGTAGAGTGCTTGCCTAATGTGTACAATGGCCCTGAGTTCAGTTCTCAGTATGGAAATCTCGATCAGGATATTGGAAGGACAAATGAAGTGATGTGGTAGGAAAAAAAGCTAGACTAGATGAATTGGAAAGTTGGGCCCCACCAAGGTCAGATTCCTGTGGTCCAAAAGAGACCACAGATACAAGCAAGAGCTTAAAAATCCAACTGATAGAAACATCTGTGACTCAGTGTCTAGACCCTCTCCAAAAAAGGACAAACTGCAGCTTGGTAACCTGATTGGGCTTGGGCAGGGTGGGGTGGGGGTGGGGGTGGGGACCTGAACACCACTTGCCCAGTTGAGAACAAACTGTTTTCAAAAACTCCAGCTTTAGGTCTTCTAGGCCACTGCCACTGCCCTCTGACTTTATCATGTAAACCTCTAGGCAACAGAAGTCCATTGGCAACTCTTCCTGGGGACCTGGGGTAGCTCACTCTCTCTTCCTCCCTCCCCCTTTCCCTCCCCCCTTCCTTCCCCTTCTCTGTTTCCTTCCATTACTTTAATAAATCCTGTTACCTTGCTCTCACCCTTCTTATCTGTGGAGTTCCTTCTTTGAATTCACAAGACAAAGATTCTATGTCAGAGTTGGGCAAGGAATTCATTCATTAAAAAGGCAGTAGTACTGGGGAGACAGATCAGTGGGAAAGCACTTGCTTAGCATGCGTGTGGCCCTGGGTTCAACCCCATCATCACATTAAAAAAAAAAAAAAGATTTAAGGTAGTGAGCTCGCCTGGCATGCATGCGTGCGGCCCGGGTTGGATCCTCAGCACCACATACAAACAAAGATGTTGTGTCCGCCAATAACTAAAAAACAAATATTAAAAAAAAAAGGTAGTAGTTATTCGAAAGTAGAGAACTAGTCATTTTGCTGCTCTGGTGTGGCCTTGGGAGAGACACTGTTTTCCATTGGCTTTGCCACTGTTCTTGTAAGGTACATCATGGTCCCATTGTCAACAGGCTGATTTTTCTTTTTTCAAAGTATACAGACTGTAAAAAAGTACACTTTAAGCTTTTATGAAGAAATGTGTGGGTAAGCTCAGGATTACTATGCTGCATCTGAATGGATAGGGGGCATTAATGGGGACACAGCTTTAAATACAGTTTTGGCCTGGGTTTAACCTAGCACTGGAAAAAAAAAGTGGGGGACAGGTACAAACTGGTGGTATAGCTCAGGGCTAGAGGCCTGCTTAGCATGGGATAGGCCCAGCAAGAAAGAAGGAAAGAAGGAAGGAAGCTGGAATACCCTGACACCTTTAGCTTTTCATTATCTATTAAGTATTAACAGTAGGGTGGAACACTATGTTCAGTTTGTTTGTTTGTTTGTTTGTTGTTGTTATTTACATGAATTCTCATTAATTTTCACAACCACCTCTGGGTAGGCCCTCTTTCTTCTTTTTCTACTCCTTTTCCAGAAGGAGATAGAAGAAGGATCAAGAGATCAGATAATTTGCCAAAGACAGAGCTAGGAAGGGGAGAAACCTAGAGATGATGGAGATAAGCTAACTGCAGAGGCTTTGTTTAGCCATTACAATACTCTCTCCGGTCCAAAGAGGTTGAAATAATGACCAGTTGTAAGGGTCCAGCAAAGCGTTGGAGAAAGAGACCACCAAGTGACCACTCATGCAATTGGCAGAAGGGGATTTATTGAACCAGCATGCTGGGGCTCCGTGCCCACTCAAGAAGGGAAAGCAGCCCAGAGCCCCGAGCAGGGGCTGAGCACTGCTTAAGTACACTTTTTTTGGGGAGGGCGGGACTTTACATACATCACAGTCTCCTTTAACAAATCATCATACACCGCGGGAAAATCAAACTACAATTCCTAAACATGATTAGTTCATTCATTGGCGGGAACAGGTCAGGCTGGAGTGATAGGTCATTCCTAAGGAGGGTACACATTCAAACTGATTGGTTTTAGGGCCTAAATGACTACGTGACCAGTAACACAGAGTCCCAAGTTATTGGACAATCAGGGAGTCAGTGGGAATATTTACTGGGCAGTTCCAGTATTGTCCTAACAGCTACAGGGATTTCAGGTTTTGCAGGTAGCGTAGAAACCTAACAATACCTAATCCTTTACATTTTAACTCAGACCTTGCAGCTTAGAAACTTTACAACACCCGGTCTTTTACCCTTTAACTTTTACGCTTTAACTTCAATTTCTTTTACCCTTACACAGTGAAACTGCATATCATGTACAACCTCAAGAACGGGACTTTATAATGTGTCTACTGTCATGTCTAAAAAGAACACCAAAAAATGATTACTTGAAAGTATAATATTATAAAAACCTTTATAAATAATAACCATAAAAAAAAAAGAGGGTGAAATACTTGGCCAAGAAATTAGCTGCCTTCCCAGTTCTGGTCACACTGTGATTCAATTAATTTTCCTTTAAAGGACAAGGTGGGGGAAACCTGGCTAAAGTTACACTGCTGACAGGAGAAACAGGAGATAGCATTTGTGTTTACTGCGAACTAAGCAATAACACAGTGTAATCTATCAACCTAAATAACAGACTCTCCAAAGATTAGCATGTTTTTTCTGGAATAGACATTACAATGGGAATGCATGTACCACTGTAAACTATTTGTGTATTCAAGGAGGTTAATTCGAGCAGAAAACTTTGACAAAATAAGGATCACACAACTTTCTTGCAATAATCTTTGGTTACACGTTCAATAATAAGGCAGGCAAGAGTCCAAGGCTGAACCAATTAGTTGTTGGACAGACATCCTCGCAGAAATACCTTTTTCAGGTGCAAGGTTGTGGTTCCGGCAGTGCTTAGTGACAGTTCTTGTTATCAGGCATCTATGCCTGTCAGCCTCCTTCTTCATGCCCTCCTAGCTTTATTTGATAGGGCTCGACATCTCTATTTTGATTCTGACAACTCTCACAAATCCCAGTGAAGTAGGGTCTGCTGTTATCCTCATCTGAGAGAAGTGGGAAGATATAAGCAATATCAAGTCCCCAAACTCACACTTGGGACATGGGAAAGCGCGGATTTAAACCCAGGTCTTCCCTCCCCAGACTCCCCATTTCCTCTCCCTCGGCTACGAAGAAAGGCTTTGCTAGTGAACCTCGGTCGCCCGGATTTTGAGCACCCAGCACACCTGGATGGAGCCGGCGGAGCCCCGCCCTTTCTCTGCGGAGACGTCAGCTCCACCAATCAGCGACGCCGGGGGCGGGCCGCGGGTGCACACGCCCGGGGACCGCGGTCCTAGTGGCCAGAGCTCACCGAGACGCGTCGCGGGGCTCGCGCCGAGCCAGCGGACGCCCGGGCCTCGTTCCCCTCCCATCGCTGCCTTCTCCCCTCAGCGGGACCGGAACTATGTGATCCCGGAAGTTCCGGGGCCATTGCTGTGTGGGATAAACAGTAATGGCGGAGGCTGCGGCTCCCGGAACAACAGCCACAACATCAGGAGCAGGAGCGGCAGCGGCGGCGGTGGCAGCGGCCTCCCCCACCCCTATCCCCACAGTCGCTGCCCCGTCCCCGGGGGCGGGAGGAGGGGGCGGTGGCTGGACCAAACAGGTCACCTGCAGGTAGGACGTTGCGTGGCGGAGCGCCGGGCGAGGGGCGGGGGCCGGGGGCGGGGGCGGGGGCGGGCGGGAGGGAGGGGCCGACGTTTCCGCGACCCCCGCTGACTGCTCCGGGACCGTCGCTGCGTCTGTCCCCGCCGGCGTCCGAGGCCTCAGCGTGGTCCGCAAAGGCTGGTAGCGCGCGATCTCTGCGGGGCCGCGGGCTTGGCCACCCCTTCTCCGGCGCCCTCGCACTCGGGGAGAGGTAGGCCGACCCCTCTGGCTGGCTTCGGCGTGTCGGGGGTGTGTGGGAGGACGCCCCCGCCCCACCTCGGGCTCCGGAGGTTCGGGAAGCGGGCGTGAGGTGGTCGCTCCCAGCCGGGCTCCAACGGCCTCTCCCGGCCCGGGAGACCCCGCCGAGGGCCGCCTGTCCCCGGGGGTCTTTGCTCCGTGTCATCCGTTTGTAACGTCTTTTCTCCTCTCTCCGCCCCGCTCACCCCCCCGCCCGAGAGAAGAAGCTTTTGTATTTCTTTGTATGTTTGTCGGGGTTGGCGGTTCCGAGCTTTGTCTTGGAACCCAGCGGTCGGGGCTCGGGGTCCTCTCCACCCTTGCTTTGAGGAACTGCATTATTACTCTGGCCCAGAGCAGTATTGCTTTTTCCAAATCCACGCATCCTGCTCGTGAAGGGAGAACCCAAGGAGAGAGGTTTGGTCGTGGTTGGGTAAGCCAGAGGGTCTGCGAAAAATGAGTGGATGGCCGAATGCAGACGCGGACGCAAGAGTATTTTAGGTGTTATATTTCGGCTTCAAAGCGCTGATCGGCAGAGACTGTAAGCTTTCTTTTATACAACTCAGGCTCGGGTTTTCATCTGGCCAAGATATAATATAGAAGTCACGGTTGTAGCATTAAAGACGAGATTTAAGTATTCCTAGTCTTTTTTGTGACACATTAATTGCCACATTGAAGCTTTCTCGATCTTTTTTTTTTCTTAAATACAGTATCTATTTCATTTTTATGAGGTGCTGAAGATCGAAGCCAGTGCCTCACTTATGCTAGGCGAGCGCTCTATCACTGAGCCACAACCCTCAGCCCAGCTTTCTCGATCTTTATATGATATATGTAAGGTATGAATGATAATCTGATTTTCAATCACTGGATGCAGAAAAAAATTTCAAGTAACTCTCTTAATCTGTAGATCCTATTCAAATGCGATATCTGAAGGAATGAAAAAAAAATTTTTAAAGTTCCTATTCATGGAACCGATTATTCGAATCTTTTCTCTTTACTAGGATATAGTTGATTTTATTTTTCTTTTTAAATCTTGTATACGTATTTATTTTGTACCTGAGATTGAACTTAGGGGCGCAAGACACGGTCTCCCTGAGTTGCAAAGTGCCTGCTAAATTGCTGAGACTGTTTTTGAACTCTAAATCCTCCTGCCCCCGCCCTCCGAGTCCCTGAGATTACAGGCATGGGCGGGTTCTCCAGCCCGTTTTTAATTTTTATTTTGAGGCAGGGTCTTGCTAAACTGGAGTCTTTGCTTTGAACTTGTGATCCTCATGCCTCAGCCTCCTCAGCCGTGTGCCACGGCGCCTGGCTCCCAAGTCTTTTTAATTTTTTTTTTAAACATTTATTTTTTTAGTTGTAGGTGGACACAATACCTTTATTTTATTTTATGTGGTGCTGAGGATCGAACCCCAGGGCTCATGCTTGCTAGGCGAGCTCTTCCTCTGAACTCCAACCCCAGCCCTCTTTATTTGTGTGTGGTGCTGAGGATGGAATCCAGGGCTTCACACTTGCTAGGCAAGTGCTCTACCACTGAGCCACAACCCTAGGCCCCCCCCCCTCCCCCGCATTAGCACAAAAGGACTGGACCAGAACTTCATTTAAAGGTTTTATTCAGGAAAGGAGTGACACCTTTGATGGACCCACCTTCCTGGTGGAAAATGAGCCACTGACAACGTCTGGGTTTATAAGTTATACCAAGAGGTGACTTAGTTAATGAGCATATCAGTTTGGGCACTAAGGAATTTGGTTTTTTTTTTTTTTTTTAAGCTGGACAATAGAGGGTCTGGGGTCATATTTTATTTTGACACAGGCTGTCACTGAGTTGCGTTGGGCTTGGCTAAGTTGCTGAGGCTGGTTTTAAACTCTGAATCTTCCTGCCTCAGCCTGGTGAGCTGTTGGGATTACAGGTGTTTGCCATACTACAGTTGCTTTTTATGTGCTAATGAGTCTTTTTTTTTTTTTTTTAAAGAGAGAGGGAGAGAGAGAGAATTTTAATATTTATTTTTTAGTTATCGGCGGACACAACATCTTTGTTTGTATGTGGTGCTGAGGATCGAACCCAGGCCGCACGCATGCCAGGCGAGCGCGCTACCGCTTGAGCCACATCCCCAGCCCCGTGCTAATGAGTCTTTAAAAATATAAAACGAGTGTAACTTTTGAATTCCTGGACCTTCCCGCAATTCATTTTGCAGAGCCAATCCGCCTCTATATCATGAACATGATGCAGCTTGAATAGAAATTTTTACAGCTCCATAAGATACCTTGACTTTATCCATCATCTCCAGCCTAAATATAGTCTGGCCACGGAGGAATACCCATCACCAACCTGGCATTTCTATTCTTCTCTATTTTGTATCTTGACCCCAACTTTGCATCTCTGAACAGAATTCATTGTTACTGTCAAAACTTTGTTTTTGTTTTTTCCCTCTGTTAGTTTTCCCTGTTTCTCCTTTCCTAGTTCCTCATAGGGATTCTAAATAACAGTGTTCTAGACTCATCATTCCCCTGTGCCTTCCTTTACAATATTATTGTGTGCTGTACTAGGGACTGGACCCAGGTGTATCTACATCCCCAGCCCCTCCTAGTTTTTTTTTTTTTTTTGGTGCTGGGGATTGAATTTTTCATTTTGAGATAGGTTTTCCTCAGGTTGCTGACCTTGAACTGGTGATCCTCCTGCCTCAGCAGTTGCTAGGATTACAAGTTTGTGCCCTGTCTTTTTTTTTTTAAAGAGAGAGAATTTTTTAATATATATTTTTTAGTTTTCGGCAGACACAACATCTTTATTTGTATGTGGTGCTGAGGATCCAATCCAGCCTGCGCGCATGCCAGGCGAAGGCGCTACCGCTTGAGCCATATCCCCAGCCCCTGTGCCCTGTCTTTAGGATCTTTGAGTTAATGAAATTGCCTTGCCTTTCCTCCTGGGTGAGTGAGAATTTGTTGCCCCGGAACCAGTAAATTTCTAGCTGAAAGCTCAGCCAATCCAAAAAGGAAGACAAGAGGGGACTCCTGACCCAGAGCCTGTGATTTTGCTTATCATTTTTTTTTTTTTTAAAGAGGTGATTCAGAGAAAATGACAATAGGAAGGAGAGATCAGGGAGGAGAAGGTTGGGAAAAAGAAAAAAACATGTAAGTTTTAATGTGACAAGGGATGTAGTCAAAGCATCAAGTGAACCCTTGTTACAGAATTATGTATTTAACAAATTTACATGCTGAGCAAACAATGTGAGAAAATAATGAAAAGAGATACAGTGTTAATGTAGCAGTTTTTCTTTTTCTTTTTCCTTTTTTTGGGGAGGGTATAACTTTGACTATAACTTTAGCTTGGGACGGCTGTTTTTAAAAAACAAACAAAAAACAACAAAAACACAAAGAAACTAAAGCCTGGCATGGTGGCAAACACCTGTAGTTCTAGCCACTTCAGACTCTTGAGACAAGATCCCCCTTCTGGCTGGGGATGTGGCTCAAGCGTAGCCTGGCATGCATGTGGCCTGGGTTGGATCCTCAGCACCACATACAAGCGTGTCCACTGAAAACTAAAACAAAATAAATATTTAATTAAAAAAAAAAAGATCCCTTGAACCTGGGGAGTTAGTTCCAAGACAGCCTTGGCAACATAGGACCCTGTTTCAGAACAAAGGAATGGAAAAACCTACAGGTTAATTGATATATCTTGGGGTTTGATATTTGACATTGTTTTCTGTTGTTTCAGGTACCTGCATGTTTTCTTTTTTTTTCTTTTTTTTAAAGTTTCTCAGTGCATTGGCCTATAATCACAGCTACTTGGGAGACTGAAGCAGGAGGATAAGAGTTCTAGATCAGTTTGGGCAATTTAGCCAGACCTTTTCTCAAAATTAAAAGGACTGAAAATGAGGTTAAGTGGTAAAGAGCCCCATGGATAAATCCCCAGTACTGGGTGGTGAGGGGGAGGTTTTTGTTTTGGTTATAGGAACAGCAACTATGAAATCTTTATTCCTATTAGCTCTGAGAGGTTTATCATTGTTTCTGCAGGGCTTTGCTCAATGCTTGGCATAGAGTATGGAGTTAGCACATGCTTGAGTTGATCGTGGTAAAGTCATACCTAAAATTGCCCAGTTTAATATAATTTGTAAGTTTCCTCTGCTTTTCATTTTTGAAACACATATAAACTGGTAAAAACAAAGGACTTAATGGATCTTTTTTTTTTTTTTTGTACTAGGGATTAAACCCAGGGTGCTTTACCATTGAGCTACATCCCCAGTTTTTTTTTTTTTTTCCCCCTTTAATTTTGAGCCAGTGGAAGTTGTTGAGGTTGTCCTTAAACTTGTGATCCTTCTGCCACAACTGGGATTACTATAGGCACTGGCAGTTGTGCCTAGCTAGAACATGTATGTCTTCTTGGGCTATCTTATTTAATCATCTTCACAAATTTATGTGAAAAACATTGGCGATGCTGCTTATTGAACCCCCAGGGTCTCATGTTTGCTAGGCAAGTACTGTACCACTGAGCATACTGTATCCTAGCTCCATCCAGTCATTCAGTAAATAAGCATTGTCTGTCTGCAGTGGGGACACAATACTAAATGTTAAGTGAATGCAGAAGTATATAGTATAAATATTTTTTGGTGTGTTTGATAGCTAAATCTCCTTTGAAGACAATTCAAGGTATAGTGGTGTTGCTCATTTCTCTTCATAATAGACCAATTCTGTATTTAGGAATTTGGGTATTTTCTGTACTTAGGATATAAGCATCTTTAAAGTTTGACATTCTTAGGATAAGGATGTTTGGTTTTGACTGATTATAATCATCTGTATTTTCTTGTTAATTACTCTTTTCTTAATGCTTCTTTTGAAATTCTCATTGTGTTTTATTTCTGTTGCTTAAAAAAAGCTTAATACCTTTGCTGAGAAACTGTATTATGCTGCCACCATCAGGCTGTTCTTCATATCTTTTATTAGAGGAATGCTATAAAATAGAAATGCTCCCCTTGTAGTTGTCTTGAGTGTGGGGTTAAAACAGTTAATATTTAAAGAAAAATTGCAATTTGCCAATTATAATTTTGAATTTATGCACTGTTATTGGAATGCTTCTACAGTGATGAATGTTCTGGAAGTTGAAAATACACAAATTACAATTTGATTTGTCAATTTTTTAAATTTATTTTTTTAAAGCATGCTTCATATAGCTTTGAAATAAAGGAAATCTTTCTAGAAATTCTTTTTTTTTAATATTTATTTTTTAGTTGTAGTTGGACACAACACCTTTATTTCACTTGTTTATTTTTGTATGTGGTGCTGAGGATCGAACCCAGGGTCTCGCATGTGTGAGGCGAGCACTCCACCGCTGAGCCACAACCCCAGCCCCAGAAATTCTTTATTTAAGAACATGATGTGCATAGTGAATTTTATTACTTGCAGACTATATAGTGTTTTGTGATGCTGTCTTGCTGTGTTACCCAAGCTGACCTTGAACCTGTGGCTCAAGTGATCCTGCCTGAGCAACTTGAGTAGCTAGGAATATAGTTACACTCCACCATGTCTGGCTTATAGGTTTATTTTTTTATCCCCAGTACTGGGGATTGAACCCAGGGCCTCACACATGTTAAACAAGCGCTCTGCCATTGAATGAGCTACATCTGCAACATATAGTGTGCTTCTTTTAGTATCAGGAATTGAACCAGGGGCACTTTAAACACTGAGCCACATCCCCAGCCCTTTTTAAATTTTGATACAGGGCCTCAATAAATTACTGGGTCTATCTTTGAACTTGCAACCCTCCTGCTCCTGCCTCCGCAGCCCATGGGATTGCTGTGTGCGTGTGTACCACTGGCCCCAGAATATAGTATGTTTTTTTTTTTCTTTTTTCTTTTTTTGTGTTCAACTACAACTTTATTTTTTTTTAATTAATTTTTTTAAATTGTTAGTTGTTCAAAACATATAGTATGTTTTGATGGGTAATGGAGACAAGATACTCTTAGATGGTATTGAAAAAGTTGTCTTGCCCTGGGAACGAAAATTAATTTCCTACTGACACCATGATTTATCATGACACCTGGGTGTCTTATGTATGTATTAAGTGCATAGGTAGTATAATAAATAAAAACAGACTAGGGCTGGGGATATAGCTCAGTTGGTAGAGTGCTTGCCTTGCATGCAGAAGGCCTTGGGTTCATTCTCCAGTACCACTACCAAAAACAAACAAGAACAGTAAAAACAAAATAAAACATATCTTGACTCAGGAATTTTCTATCAAGTTTGAGAAACGGTGTATATACACTCATGAAAATTAAATATTACCAAGTGAGGAGGCAGAGAATTGTGAGTCCAAGGCAATTTACCAACACCTAGTCTTATAAAAAGGGGTGAGGGTGTAGCTCCATGGAGAATACCCTTGGGTTCAATCCCTAGTACTGCAGAGCAAACAAAAATATGTATAGATTTCAGGCTGGGGATATGTATGGCTCAGTGGTAGAGGGCTTGCCTAGCATATACAAGGTCTTAGATTTAATCCCCGGCACTGCAAAAACAAAAAAGAAAATGACATGGTGGATGAATTTATTAAATGTCACTTTAGGCCAGACCTGGATTCACATGCTTCTAATCCCAGCAATTTGGGAAGCTGAGGCAGAAAGATCACCGGGTCTTAGGCCAGCCCCAGCAACTTGGTGAGACCCTGTCTCAAAAAAAAAAAAAAACCAGTCCTGTAGAGTACTCCCCTCAAGATTCAATCCCCAGTCCCCATTCCCCAAAGCCACCTTTTTAACATATCATGATAATTTCTAGAAATCCCCAGAGAGATTATGATGCCTAGGGTGGTGTTTGGTTCTCTTATATACCCTTACAGGCTATTTATTGTTGTTTTTGTTCTCTGCCTTGGTGACTATGCTTAGGTTTCCAGAGGTACTATAGTCCAGTAGAGGGATTTTATCTAGTACATTTGTCTTTATTTCTGGACAGTGTCTGCTTGGACTCAGAATCTTCACAGTGAAAGTAACTAGAAATCATGTGGCTTACTGGGCACAGTGGCACACACCTGATATCCCAGCTATTTGGGAGGCTTAGGCAGGAAGATCATACATTGGGGGTAATTTAGTAAGACCCTGTCTCAAAAAAGTGTCCCTGTGCCTGTGTATGCATGTGGGGGAGGGGCGTTGCTCAGTGGGAGAGCGACCCTGGGTTCACTGCCAAGTACTTAAAAAAAAATCAAATGATCCAACTACTCACAGAAAGCATGCTCACCCTGAGCAGTGATAGATGTCAAGGTGAATATGGACATTACTTTTTGGTGATAGCATTTAAAAATAAATCACTATCTTTCACTGGTTTTGTTTTAGGGAGCAATTCTTAGCAGGGTTGCCTGTTATGGGTTACTTTATATCATACTCAGTCTTATACAGAGATGGGTTGCCCAGAAAGGATTCCACTGTGAGCACTATTTATTTTTTTGAGTGTACTAGTAGTATCACTGAGACAAAAGGCAAGTAAGAAAATAAAACCCAGAGATATCTACCAAAATGCCATGTAAAATAATGCCTGGTATTTGACCCTAACCAATTAGGATTTTATATGCTAATATTTCTCTTGATTTCTGCAGTATTAGGTGATACAGTGGCATCTTAAATTCCTTCAGTGATGCTGTTTCTGCAACTCCATAATGCATTTCATTTCTGTGGAGTTTCTCAGTCCTTATTTGAACCAGATTGATATTGTAGCATCCCGCATATTTTCCTTTGTGAGAATGTGCTCGAAAAGGTAATTGCTTTGTTGTCTTCTGGCTGCGCTACCTCAGTTCCTTTAAATCCTGTGTGGCACAATACGTAGCTCTCTTGCCCTGATGGGTTGCCTTACTCTTTTTTAAGTTATTTGTTCATATGTACCTCTTAGCTGCATTGTTAGAAATTATAGAGTTTGATAGGGCAGAGGAGTGATGTGGAAAGAAAGATGGCATAGTGCCTTCCAGTGTAGGCACTATGCCAGTTACTTCACATATATTGCCTGCCTTTTTTTTTTTTTTTTTTGATGTTCTTAGAAAATGGAGAGTGAGCTGGGTACAATGGCACATGCCTGTAATCCCAGTGACTCTGGAGGCTGAGTGAGGCATGAGATATCAAATTCAAGGCCAGCCTCAGCAATTTAGCAAGATCCTGTCTCAAAAAAATAAAAAGGGCTGGGGAAATGTTTCAGTAGAATTTAAAACAGGAAGGAGTCAGAATCAAATGTATTTTAATTTTTGGTTCTGGGGGGCACTTTACTAGTGAACCACATCCCTATCCCTTTTTATTTTGAGAAGTGTTTTAAATTAAGTTTCTGATGCTGGCATTGAACTGGCCATCCTCCTACCTCAGCCTCCTGAGTCACTGTGATTAAAGGTGTGTACAACTGCAGGGTCTCACTAAGTTGCCAGGCTTAAGTTGTACACACCTTTAATCACAGTGTACAACTGCACCCATCTTGTTTTAGATTCCTAAATGATTTGTTACTGTTTTAAGATAATTTGGCTTACAGGCTATACTAAGTTTTTAGCCAAAGTGTTAATAGGCCCTGCTGCACTGTCCTAGGCCTCCTGATTTAGAGATCAGTTCTTATCCATGGTGTTATAAAAGTGGTAAGGAGAAGTGTTGGAGTACCTTGAAACTACTGGTTGAGAAAATAAAGGTCACCAGCGATCCGAATGAGTATTGGAAGATGTACTTTGACATAATCAACAGCATCATAAGCCCAAGTGCAACAAACAATTCATGAATGAGAGCATGGCAAAATAGGATTTAAGAACAAAACAGAACAACACACCTGTAATCCCAGATACTGAGACTGAGACAGCATGATCACAAGCTTGGGCAACTTAGTGAGACCCTCTCTTGAATTGAAAAGGACTGAGGATGTAGCTCAGTGGTAGAGTGCTTGCCTACCATGGCCTTGCCTAGCAAGGCTCTGGGCTCAATCCCTAGCACCTAATATCTACTACTGTGCCTGAGACTTAAGAGCCATCTTCTCTTCCCAGGTTGAGGTCTCTGGGTAGAACTTTTTTTTTTTTATTTAAATACATACATGACAATAGTGGAATGCATTACAATCATAATTATCCATTCACAACACCATTTTCCATAACTCTATATAAAGTATGTCCTCCAAATTATACTATTATACATGAGCTTTTTTATTATTATTGTTATTGCTATTATTATTATTTGCATTATAGTTCTTAATACACCTTTATACCACTGGGTAGAACTTTTATCAAGCCTTAAAATTATATCAGTATCTCTGACATTTATTTATTTAACATTTTATTTATTTTTATGTAGTTCTGAGGCTTGAACCCAGCACCTCACATGCTAGGCAAGCACTCTACTGATGGGCCCCAGCCCCTGTATCAAACACACCCCAAAGACATACCAAAGTCACAGACCCCTTTGTCTTATGTGTGAAGTGTGGGAGTAAATGGTTTTACACTGAGCTGTTTTCCAAGGCAGTGCTTCAAATGAATAACTTGTTACTTTGAAGTATGACTATCTTGTAGTGCTTGTAATTGGTTGTTGACTTTCATTTCTAAGTCTTTTTGTCCATTTATGAAGTCAGAAATTACCTATTGGTACAAGTTTGGTAGAAACATTCCGCCAAAATTGGGTCTAAATTTGTTAATTTTATTTTTGGTGCAAGAGATTGAATCCAGAAGCATTTCAACACTGAGCCACATCACCAGCCCCCCCATATAGCTTAGGGTCTCACTAAGTTGATTAGGGTCTCAGCCTCCCAAGTGTGTCTAATTTTATTGTATTCTTTTCATAAACAAAGTAAATAGGGTTGTGTAGTGCTCAGACAGCTGGATAGCTTGTGGAAAGTAGTTTTGCAGTTAAGCAAAAGTTCAAACCTGTGTTAGTTAAAGTTAAAATCTAATAGCAGTTGGAATTAGGCTAATTATACCTCTAATTTGACTTCATTCTTATATTTTGTTATGGACTGTAATCCCAGAATACTAAGGGTCTTGATAATTATATAACCGTTTGCACCAAGATTTTTTTTTTCTTTTCTTTTCATGTATCTGGGACTGTCACATAGAAGGTTTGTAACCTCTGAAAACTTGGAGTAACCTTTTGTGGTGGTGGTGGTGGTGGTGGGGATCCAACCCAGAGCCTTGCTCATGTTGAGCACATGCTCTTAGGCATGTCTACTGAACTGCATCCCCAGCCCACCCCCATCCCCGCTGCCTTCTGGAAGGCATCTTAGATAAATGTGAATCTACTTTCTATAAATATTCAGTTCACTAGGTGCATTGTGCTTTAACATCTCCACCTTTTTGCCTACCATTTTCTGATAAATGTATGACTCTCATCATAGCACTGTCCTCTACAAGGTCAATCTACAAGTTTTCTTACTTTATACCAGCCATGTGTAGATGCATGTTATGGAACTTCTGGCCTTCCAGAACTCAAAAATCTTTTTTTTTTTTTTTTGAGAGAGAGAGAGAGACAGAGAATTTTTTTAATATTATTTTTTAGTTCTCGGTGGACACAACATCTTTGTTGGTATGTGGTGCTGAGGATCAAACCCGGGCCGCACGCATGCCAGGCGAGCGCGCTACCGCTTGAGCCACATCCCCAGCCCCAGAACTAAAATCTTTATAACCCTGCTTAGTAGAAAGAGATCGAGAAAGGACCGAAGAATTAAAAACTGAACCCCAGATAGGAGGCAGTGATAGGAAGTTGGAGGAGTCTGTTCACTTTTTGGATCAAGGTTGCCAAAAAAAAAGAAAGACTGTTATCATTTCCCTAGCCCATCCAGGACTTTATAGAAGAGATTGCTGGGTCCCACGCCCAGTGCTGATTGAGGAGGCCCTAGGTAGAGTCTGCATTTCTACAGATTCTCAGGTAATATTCCTGCTGCTGGTCTAGATTCACTTGTATTCTGTGTGGTTTTTGGAAGCTGCTTGTTACCTCCACCTATAATTCTTTTTTTTTTTTTACTTGTGGATGGACACAATACCTTTATTTTATGTATTTTTTTTCTAATGTGGTGCTGAGGCTCAAATCCAGTGCCTCACACATGCTAGGCAAACTCTCTACTACTGAGCCACAACCCCAGCCCCTCCACCTGTAATTCTTAAAGACAATTGGCAGGATGGTTTCCCTTTTCAGTCTATTTGGTTTCTATGATTTGTTTTACAGATAGAGCTGCTCTTAAGGCTAAAGTTAGTGGAAAATAAGAGGCCACCTCCCTAGGACTGTAAAATGAGGACAGTAGTCAGACTTGACCTGCAGTGATAAGATGAATGTTTAAAATCTAAATTGTTGCCTAGCTCTATGGGCAGCCTATGGTAGTACTCAAATGGTTCATTCTGGCACATGATCTAGGTATACTCTATTAATTTATCACTATTGTGTATTTACTAGAAGAATATATTAGTAGTGAATCTTTGAGGACTGGCTTTAGCCTTTTTTAATCTAGTTTTGTGGTCCTTTGTCTCACAGGTATTTTATGCATGGGGTTTGTAAGGAAGGAGATAACTGTCGCTACTCGCATGACCTCTCTGACAGTCCGTATGGTGTAGTGTGCAAGTATTTTCAACGTGGGTACTGTATTTATGGAGACCGCTGCAGGTAAGAATCTGTTTATCAATTTTTTATTTTGTTTTGATACTAGGAGTTGAACCTAGGGACACTTTATCATCAAGTGCATCCACTGCCTTTGAGATAAGGTCTTACCAAGTTGTTTGGAGCCTCCTAAATTGCTGAGGCTGGCCTCACTTGGCAGTTCTTCTGCTTCAGCCTCCTGAGTTGCTTTCTTGAGCCAGGGCTCCCAGCTAAGTTCATTTCATTCAGGGATGTGTTGGGAGAAAACAATGAAAGTAATTACATAATATTTTTTATACCTTTATTTTTGATTTATTTTTCTGTGATGCTGAGGCTTGAACCCAGTGCCACACACACTGCTAGGCAAGCACTATACCATTGAGCTACAGCTACAGCTTTTTTTTTGATGCTGGGGATCAAACCCAGGGCCTTGTGCATGTAAAGCAAACACTCTACCAACTGAGCTATATCATCAGCCCTAGATACATAATTTTATTCCACTTATTTTTTTAGTTGTTGAGGGACCTTTATTTATTTATATGTGGTGCTGAGAATCGAACCCAGTGCTTTGCACATGCTTGGCAAGCGCTCTACCATTGAGTACAACCGTAGCTCTAGATACATAATTTTAATAGCTTCATTATATAATGTATTTAAAACAGTGCTTTAGGGCTAGGTTATACTTAGTAGAAAGAGTACTTGGCCTGCTATGCAAGGGGGCCCTAGGTGTAATTCCCAGCATTATAAATAAATAAATAAAACTCCCTAGAAATGTTAGTGTATGGAAAGATATCCTAGAAGGAATGTATTACTTTTTTTTTTCATTGTTGGGAATTGAACCCAGAACTGTATGTTAGGAAAGCATATGTGTTTGTATATGGCATTTGCTTTTCAAAACAAAGAATGAGGCACATGTTTGACTAAATTAGATGGGATTCAGTCATTCTCTACTATTACGAATTATGGAGAGTGGATTCTTAGGCTTTGGAATGGTGCATTAGACTCCTCACTCCCACCCCTGTCCTGGGCACAAAACCTGGAGCCTCACACTTCATGCCTTCTACCATGCAGCTAAACCTCTAGCTGTTAGGTTACTAGTTAGAGGGCTTGTCATTTTGTCTTACTTCCTGAATCCTGTAAACTCAGGAGCAGTTACAACTTAGGGAACTCTTTCAGAAATGTCTCTAATACCTTTCTTAGAATGTTAGAAAACCAAGAGGTATTAGTTATTAAGTAATCTCTACCGTTATTCATTGAGTTCCTTACATTGGAATTCAGCAGTGGTGGGTTCTGATTAGAAACTAGGCACAGTTTTTTGTTGTTGTTATTTTAAATCTTCACTGTTAAGAAAATGTTTCGGTGTTTAGTTATCCAATGATGTTAAGCAAATTGCCCCAAAATGTAGCAGAGTAAATTAACAAACATTTATTATCCCACAGTTTTCTGGAAGTCTGAAATCTGTGAGTGGCTTGGCTGGGTTGTTCTAGCTTAGACTTTGAGGAGATGGCAGTGAAGATTTGACCATTGTGACAGTCATCTGAAGGCCTGATGGGAGTTGGAGAACAGCTTGTAAAGTGGCTCACTTTCATGGCTGGTGGCCAGGGGGCCTTCATAGGGCTGCTTTAGTATGTTTACAGCTTAGCAGCTGTCTTCTCCAGAGGCAGTGACTCCAGTGGGGGCAGGAGAAGCCACAATGCCTTTTATGACCTAGTCTCAGAAGTCACATGTTGTCACTTCTGCTAAATTCTGAACTATATCCAAACCACATTCAAGGGGAGAGGAATCAAGCTCCACCTTTTTGACAGGGATTCCTGTTATCAAAACGTTTGGACATATTTTAGATGATTATATTTGGTAAGACTTAGTGACAGTGTCATAGCCAATTCTATTGACATTAATAGAAAAAAAAGTGTCATCTATTGGGTTCATGTGCTAGAGTACAAAAGTAACAGTTTCTGCAGATGTTCTATACTAGGCTAATTATGGAGGAGCTAGATTTCTTGGACTGGGTTCCAGACAGTTGAGAACTGTTCCAACAATGACTAGGGGAGACTCTAAAGTGCCCATCAGACTGGGCCCTGTGTCGCATGCCTATATTGAGAGCTGAGGAAGTTCAAAGTCAGCCTTATAGAAACTTGTCTAGGTTATAAGGAACTTAGTGAAATTCTATCTCAAAAAAAGGGCTGGGGATACGGTTTGGTTCAGTGGTTAAGCACCCCTGGGTTAAAACCCTAGTAAACCTTTCCCCACCTCCCACAAAAAAGTGCCCAGCAGAGGGCTTTGGAGAATAAACTGGGACAGAATAGGAAAAGATACAGAAGTAGTGTTCATCTGATTGGACCATACAGGTGGAATGAATGGGAAATTGAAGGTAAAGATCGTAGAAATCTGGCCTAGGTCTACCTGTTAAGTCATTTTATTTTTCATGCAGTTTTGCAGTTCCAAAGGGCATTCTGTTTTCTCTTAGAAACTAAGTATAGAAGCCCATTTTCAGTCTTCCCCTGTATTCAGAGGGCTTCTTTGTAGGAAAGGAGACTGAGAATTTTGACCAAGGAGTGAGGAGGTGCCCTGTTTTTTTTTTTTAAGTTGTATATGGACATAATTCCTTAATTTTATTTGTGTGATGCTGAGGATCAAACCTATTGCCTCATGTGTGCTAGGCAATTGCTCTATCACTGAGCTACAACCCCGGCCCAGGTGTCCAGTTTTGATGAGGATGCAATATTTTAGCAGATGTGAGTTTCCCAATGAAGGAAATTTAGGTTTTTTGATGTCTGTGTTAATAGTAAAGAAGTGACTTTCTGTTGGGGAGGCATAGGAAGGAGATTTGCAAGTTCAAGGCAGCCTCACCAATATAGTGAGACTCTGGATTATTCAATCCCCAATATTAAAAAAAAAAGAGAGAGAAAAAAGAAAACTGAGATGAACGTGCCGAAGCAATTTTTTTTTGTAATCAATCATACATTAAGAGCCATTCTATCTACTCAGTATAAATAAAACAAGGTCCCTGCCATCAAATGAGAGAAGGTTTTTGAAAAACTTAAAATGAAGGTTTCCTCTAAGCTGGGTATGATGTTGCATACCTGGAATCCCAGTCCTTTGGGAGGCTGAGACAAAAGATTGACAAGTTCTTGGCCAGCCCGACCAACTTAGTGAGACCCTGAATCAAAACAGAAAATTAAAGGGCTGTGGGTATAACTCAGTGCTGGAGTACTAACTTAGCATGTTCAAAACAGGGCCCTGGGTTCAATCCCCACAATATAAATATACATAATTTTAAAATTATCAAACAAAAGCAAGTTTATTCTGAGATTTGAGGGCTTGGGTGGTACCAGGGATTCAACTCAGGATCTCTCCACCACTGAGTCACATCCCCAGATCTATTTTGTATTTTATTTAGAGAGTCTCACTGAATTGTTTAGCACCTCGCTTTTGCTGAGCTGGCTTTGAACTCACGAACCTCCTGCCTCAGCTTCCCCAGCCACTGGCATTATAGGTGTGAATAGCATTATTGCCCAGCTATTCTGAGATTCTGTTAATGGATAAATATAGATTAAAAAAAAATCATGGTGCTGGTCAAAAGCAGGCCCAGAGGCATGCTAGGCAAGTGCACGACCACTGAACTATATCCCCATATCCCTAGTAGTCCTTCACTGATCTTTGACAATGAAGTGAAATGAAACAAATGAAAGAGCATATTCTTTATTTTTTTGGTGCTGGGATTCGAACCAAGGGCCTTACATGCACAAGTACTCATCTCATTTATATCCCCAGCCCATGAAAGAGCCTATTCCTGATAGTTCCTTCCCCTCAGCTCATATAATTCCACCCCAGAACACAGTGCATAGGGTTTTTTTTTTTTTTTTTAATATTTATTGTTTAGTTATTGGCAGACACAACATCTTCGTTTGTATGTGGTGCTGAGGATCAAACCCGGGCCGCACACATGCCAGTCGAGCGCGCTACCGCTTGAGCCACATCCCCAGCCCAGTGCATAGGGTTTTTGAAGCTGATAGCAGGATTCTCATTTCACTTATACTTCAAGCCAAAAAAGGTTACCTAACCTAAGAGTTGGAATGTGAATGTTTGAGGTAATAGAATATAGTGATTAAATACAGAGCAGCTCAGCAAAGGTTTGCCAAATTCTTCTTTCTTAGATGTAAGCATAAATAGACCCATGGTTAATACTGTTTCATTGCGAAGGCTGTTAGGTAAGGTAGATATTTGAGAAGTTAAGATTTAGATTTAGTACATAACAAAATTAATTTATTTTGTCTGAATGAAAATAGTAGCACGAAAGCCTGAATTATCAGCATTTTTCTCAAGCAGTAAGTTCCTCCATGAAGGAAGTAATTGTTTTGTTTTCTATATTTGGAGATAGGTTTAGTGATTTACAGATTGAAAAGGGAAGAGAGACTATATGGGGCAAAAGTTTGGGAAATACTCCATGAAAGACTATGGAAAAAGGAAATAAAAGAAAGTACATATGTATCTTTTAAAGGTGATTTGTACACTTTTTTTTTCTTTTTCTTTTTTGTGGGGATTGAACCCAGGGCCTTGTGCATGTGAGGCAAACACTCTACCAACTGAGCATTACTCCCAGCCCTCAGTGTCCATTTTGGTTTGATTAATCATTCACTTGGTTTGGGATGTGGTTTCTTTAGCAGAGTTACCATGGGAACTGTAGGTTGTTAACTAGCTGAAACTTCCTGAAGAGTAATAAGTGGTTTATAGCAGGGGTGGGTGGCCTATAGGCCAAACTTGGTTAAAGGCTGTTTTTTGATTTTGTTGTTTGTTTTTGTATTGGGAATTGCACCTAGCCTTGCTCTACCACTGAGCTAGGTCCCCCGGCCTGTTTTATATTGTGAGAGTCTTGCTTGAGGCTGGCCTTGAACCTGTGATTCTACTGCCTTATTCTCCTGAGTCTTGGGGATTATAGGGGTAATCTGGCAGAAGGCTTGTTTTTTGTTGTTGTTGCTCTGCAGCTTATTTATTTCACTAAATAGTATATTTTAGACACTATTCCACATCAGCACAGCCTCACTCTTTAATGACTACAGAGTCACACTTTGTGTCACACACTTTGTGTGTGTGTGTTGGGCGGGGGTTGCTGGGGATTGAATCCAGGGCCTTGTGCATGCAAGGCAAGGACTCTACTACTGCTGAGCTATATCCCCAGCCATAACTGCTTGCTTTTTACTTTTTTTTTCCCCCCAGATATGAACATAGCAAGCCATTGAAACAGGAAGAAGCGACTGCTACAGATCTAATTGCAAAACCTTCCCTTGCTGCTTCCTCGAGTCTCTCATCCGTGGTTGGACCGCTTGTCGAAATGAATACAGGCGAAGCTGAGTCAAGAAATTCAAACTATCCAACAGTAGGAGCAGGTTCAGAGGACTGGGTGAATGCCATTGAGTTTGTTCCTGGGCAGCCCTACTGTGGACGTAGTAAGTATTCTAAAGAATAATATAATATAAAGAGGTAGTTCATCAATTAAACTGAGTTTTCACAGTCTTCCTGCTTCCAGTCTTCATATTTAGCCTAATTCTCACTTTAAATTGGATAACCTAGGACTTACAGATGGAGTGAAACAAACTTTTGCAGTGAAACAAACTTTTTGAATCCCAATAAGTAATAAATTCAGAATGTTCAAGAAAACTGATGCCTCTCTTCCATAACCTACTTTTTAATTTTATAAAAAATAACTACTTATTTTGAAATAGTATGACTCAAAAATCATATAACAAGCCTTATCTTGGAAATGTCATTATTAGAGAAAAATATCTTGAAAAAGTAAAGAAATTAAGCTGGACATGGTGGTGCACACCTGTAATTGGGATGCTAAGGCAGGAGAATCAAGTTTGAGGCCAGTCTTGGCAACTTAGTGAAACCCTGTCTCAATAAAAAGGGCCCAAAAAAGCTGGGTGTGGTGGTGCATGTCTTTAATCTCAGCTACTTGGGAGGCTGAGGGAGCAGAATTGAAAGTTTGAAGCCCACCTGGACAACGTAGTAAACCCTATCTCAACATAAAAAAAAGGGTGGGAATATAGCTCAGTGGTAGCATTTTACCTAGCATGCAGGAGGTCCTGCAGTTTAGTAGACTGTTTTGAGTTTAATTAAGTTTTTTTTTTTTTTTTTCTGTTCAGTTAGGTTTCAGTACCTTATAGTTCTTAATATGCCTTATCCTTTTGGACCTTTACTACCCTCTTACACATTTTCAGCTGCCCCTTCCTGCACTGAAGCACCCCTGCAGGGCTCAGTGACCAAGGAAGAATCAGAGAAAGAGCAAACTGCAGTGGAAACTAAGAAGCAGCTTTGCCCCTATGCTGCAGTGGGAGAGTGCCGCTATGGGGAGAACTGTGTGTATCTCCACGGAGACTCGTGTGACATGTGTGGGCTGCAAGTCCTCCACCCGATGGATGCAGCCCAGAGGTCACAGCACATCAAAGTAAGTCTTCAGGGAGATGCCTGTGTTTTCAGGTGTAAGAAGCTGTATTTACCCTTTCACAATGTCAGTTCATTTTAGAAAAGCATTTGAATTGAATGGTTTTCAGTAAGTAGAAGTGTTTCTTCTCTGAGCTTCTTGAATGCTTTATCAAGAAGTTATGCTTCTAGAGGCTAGGGATGTAGTTCAGTGGTAGAAGCCCTTGGTTAGCATATGCAAATCCCTAGGTTCAATCCCTAGCATCAAACCAAAAAAGAAACAACAAAAAAAGGTCTTGCTTCCAGAACCTCAAACTGTGGGCTTTTAAATGTTTTTCTTTTTTTTTCCCTAATAATAGCTTTTCTGAGATTAACATTCCATATGATTTACTTTTAAAATTCACATTTCAAATTGGGTATGATGGTACCCATCTGTAATCCCAGTAACTAAAGAGGCTGAGGCAGGAGTATCACAAGTTTGAGGCTAGCCTCAGCAACTTCATAAGACCCTGTCATAAAAAAGGGGCTGCGGTGTGGCTCAGTGGTAGAGTGACTCAATACCAAAAAAAGAAAAAGAAAAAAAAAAGTCCTTTTAACTATATATTGAGGGGTAGTAGGACCTACCTCTGAAGACTGTAAAAACAAAGGGTTTTAGGAATAGACAAGGGAATATATACTCACATTAAGTGGTTATGTGGGATTATGAATGGCTCTTCTGCATTTTGTATTTTCTATAATCATGTTTCTTATAGATTAAAAAAGTATTTGATGTCCACGTGAAAATTTGTAGATAGATTTTTTATAGTAGTATTATTCATAACAGTCCCCAAATGGAAACAACCGAAGTGTGTCTATCATCTGATGAATTGATAAATAAAATGTATTCCACCCAGTGTAATATTTATCAACATTAAAAAGAAACAAAATACTAAGAATATCACATAAGATTGAAAACATAATAAGTGAACAAAGCCAGTCATAAAAGACCACAGAACTGGCAAATCCACAGAACAGTGGTTGCTGAGATGGGGATTTGGGGGGTGGTGGTGGTGGTGGTGGTGTGGTGCTGGGTACTAAAACCCCCCAGGGCCTTGTGCATGGAAAGCAAGCACTCTACTTACTGAGCTATATCCCCAGCCCCAGGACTTGGGGATTTTGAGGGAAAAGAAGTAACTGCTAATGGGTATAGGATTTCTTTTTAGGGGTAATGGAAACATTCTATTATTAATTTTAAGGTAATTTTTTGTACAACTGAATATCAAAAAAAGATTTAACGGTACAATTTCTTAAAAATATGTTTTAGTTATAGAATGATGCAATATCTTTATTTTGTTTATTTTTATGTGGTGCTGAGGATCTAACCCAGTGCCTCACATGTGCAAGGCAGGTGTTCTGCCACCGAGCCTAATTGTACAGTTTTTAAATGGGTGAATAACATGGTGTGTGAATTATCTCAGTAAAGCAGTTTTTTTTTTTTTTTAAAGGCATATTAGGGCCTGGGAGTATGGCTCAGAATTATTAGAATTCTTGACTAGTAGCTGTGAGGTTCTGACTTCAGTCCCCGACACTGCCAATAAATAGCATATGAAGATTATGTACCTGGTACATGATTTCCTTTACCTTTATTTTCTGACAGTTTTTAAATTAGAATCTTAATACTGATAACATTATCCAACTAGAAGCCAGAAAATCTCTTAAGCATGAAAAACCATCTTTAACGTAGGAAAAAACAGTGGAGCTTCAAGTTTAGGATAGAGAATATAGGGTAATTTTTCAGTTTCTGGAGTTGAGTCCTCACAGTTTGATTTTACAGTATTGTGAAGTCTGATAATGTCATTTCACTTATGTTTACTTGTGAACAAAACTTACTTTCAAGTCAAATTAGGAAAACATTTCATTTAATGATTTGATTGTCTGAACATTCATGAACTGTGGAGTGGAAGTCTTTCAGGATGCTTCTCATCTCTTCCTTCTCCTAGTCTTGCATTGAGGCCCACGAGAAGGACATGGAGCTGTCTTTTGCTGTGCAGCGCAGCAAGGACATGGTGTGTGGGATCTGCATGGAGGTGGTCTATGAGAAAGCCAACCCCAGCGAGCGCCGCTTTGGGATCCTCTCCAACTGCAACCACACCTACTGTCTCAAGTGTATTCGCAAGTGGAGGAGTGCTAAGCAATTTGAGAGCAAGATCATAAAGTGAGACTCCTCCCCAATCTTCGTTTGTGCTTTCTATTTTGGGGAAGAATTTAGTACCTTGTGCCAACTTTCAACCAGATGGACCGCATTTAAATGCATGCATTTTATCTTGAAATTGGGGTACTCTAATTGGGATTTCTTCTTTGTATTTCAGCTAGCTGCTAGGTTAGTTGGTCTACTTTTATTTGAATGAGGAAACCCTATGTATCAGTTAGTAGAATCTTTGTGCTTTTTCTGAGGAGACTGTGTTTAATGGATTAGCCAGTTTAGGCTCTGTGAACAAACTTATCTAGCTCTGAATGTATGTTTCCTGACGTTTTACATTTTCCACTTTTCCTATTCCATCCATTAAGCTAGCCAATAATCCACCATCCTTTAAAGATTGTTCTCATAACTGAACAAATACTACATAATCTAAACAGAGCAAAGTTACAAGAAATAAATTTATTTAAACGAAAGAAAAAGGAGTCTGTGTGAAATGTCTTCTTTTGTTTTGTTTTTTAATCTAAGTTATTTTAAAAAAATGAACTGGCTAGCCATTGACTTGAATTTATGAAGGACTTTGTCTTGCCTTCAAAGAAAGGGTCAGTTGTTTGACAGTATGTGGAACCCTTTCAGGAAATGCCCATGTGCCTCTCAGTTAAGCCCTTAAGTCTGGAGGTGACACACCAGGGTGTGTCCTTAAGAGTGGGTCTGTAAAGGGGGATTTGCATTGCAGCCTGTTCATTGTTTCCCAGGTCCTGCCCAGAATGCCGCATCACATCTAACTTTGTCATTCCAAGTGAGTACTGGGTGGAAGAGAAAGAAGAGAAGCAGAAACTCATTCAGAAATACAAGGAGGCAATGAGGTATGAGCACTGCAGCCTTTTCTCAAGCCGAGAGCCCAGCAGCTTGGGTTCACTTTGGAAGATCAGTGCTGCATTACACACTCCTACCTCCTTCCTACCCTTTCTTTTGCTTCCCAGTACAGTTTATTTTGTCACCCTCATACCACTTACCCACTTTGTATCTTGCTGTATAACACAGTCCTTGAGGTACCTGCCAAGGGACTGCGTTATAATGATGTCTCTACTGTTGATAGCTAAAGACCATGAATGGGTTTTACCTTATTCTGAGTCATGTCATAGTTGTCCTATATTAATTTTTACATGTTGGCTTTCTAGAAGATTTTCCTTTCTATTGGAACGTGATCCTTGAGTTAGTAAACAGCATAGATTCGAACAGTGACTTTGTGTTAGTGTTTCATGCTTTAGCACACGTTTATAAAAACACACTTTGGGGAGGGCTGTGAACTGATATCCGGGTTCTACCCTTACTACCTGTTTAAAGAAACCCTGGATATAGGCCTGAAGTCCACTGTGAATAAGGGTTGCGATATTTTCCTTTCCAGCAACAAGGCGTGCAGGTATTTTGATGAAGGACGTGGGAGCTGTCCATTTGGAGGGAACTGTTTTTACAAGCATGCGTACCCTGATGGCCGTAGAGAGGAGCCACAGAGACAGAAAGTGGGAACATCAAGCAGATACCGGGTAACTCTCGCTGTTTTTCTAAAGAAGGGGAAATTCCACGATCAGTTGAGTCTGAACACTGGGGAAGGAAGGGGGAAAGCCAAGATTAGCACTCAGAGCTGGGAGTGAGACTGGAGGAGAGGATGAAAGGAGGAGGCAGACCTTGGAAAACTGGGAGGGATAGGAAAGGAAAAAAAAGACAGTGTGGAAGGCCCTAGCCTAAACTGTTGGCAACAAGTACCCAGAGGGGAGGATTGGTAAGATGGATCGTAAGTAAGAAGTCTGGTTCGTCATGCCCTCTGTGTGCTGGATGGTTTGCCTTATAAGCAACAGAATAGAAGACACTACTCAGCAGTGCTACCCCTATCATGGCCTTGTTTTTTACAGGCCCAACGAAGGAACCACTTCTGGGAACTCATTGAGGAAAGAGAGAACAGCAACCCCTTTGACAACGATGAAGAGGAGGTTGTCACCTTTGAGCTGGGCGAGATGTTGCTTATGCTTTTGGCTGCAGGTGGGGACGACGAGCTGACAGACTCTGAGGACGAGTGGGACTTGTTTCACGATGAGCTGGAAGATTTTTATGACTTGGACCTATAGCAGCTTTGAGTGGCACGGGAACTGGTCTGCGAGCCTCAGACAGTAGCTGTCCCCTGTGCCGCGTGGCAGTGCGTGTTGCTCTCCTAGGCAGGCCTCTCCACTCCAGGTGCTGTCGTGATCACTTACCCAGGGCCTGCTGCTCCCCTCCCCTTTCCCCAAGGAGTGTCTGTTTTCTCTGTTTCAAAAAGTTACAAAAATAAATCTTAAAGTTAGTTTTTTTGTAACATGAATTTAACTGTCAGACAGTTAGGGTAGGTTTGTTGCGTCATCTGTTTTCAGCCAGGTTGTATCTATGGACTTTCTGCACTCATTTCCAGGACCCCAGGTTCAGGAGCAAAAGCACCAGCCGTGCTTTGGGGTCCAAGAGTAGGGGTGACGGGTGAAGGCACCTAAGCTGGCTGGCAAGTAGCCTTCTGCTTTTGTATCAGTTCCCTCCCCTATAATCCCCTCCACCACATGCTTGCTTGTTCTGTGGTTTTGGTCTCTTGTTTAATTGCACATAAGGGGTACTACTGGGTAAAGAGAACCAGGTGTGAATGTATTGACTTTAGCATGCTGGGAACATTTGAAAGAACACATGAAAGATAAGTGGCACACCATTAGTGCAGGATTGGCAGTTGACTCCCAAGGGCTTGGTGTGAGCATGAGCTTCCTGTCCCTGCATAGATAGTCTTTTTAGCCTTAGTGGACAAACTTGGTTTAGTGGTTTCAGCCTCATGTGGCAGGTAGATCTTAAAGGGCAAAGCAGTGTGTTGGAGATAGTTGCTATAGCAGCGCAAGCTCTGTCTATATGCTAGAGGAATGGGGTCAGCCATAATGGATAAATGACTGGTTATCCCATGTATCAACAAAGACTGGGTCTTGGATGCACAGTTTTACTTAATGTTTCATGGTGTAGCCTTTCCAGTCCAGGCACTTTTGGAAAAACTTTTGTCCTCTGTTTGAGGGGTTCTGTTGTCAGGTTTTTGTGTTTGTTTTTGTGGGTATTGCCTCTTTCCACCCCTGAGCTTTGCAGGTAGATGGAAGTCATTCAAAACTATGTTCTAAGGTGTTTATTGTAGTGGAGTGATTGGTTTGCGGTAATAAGTCACACTTTTTTTCCACTAAAGGGGAGGGCGTGGTAATCCACAAGACAAGCTGAAGTTAAGTTGTTAGAATTCCTTGATGGGAAAGTTTACCTTTGCATTTTGTTGCTTTGTTTCCTGAAAATAACTTGGGAGATGCTCCTGATTTGTCCATCTACTGCTTTGGTTCCTTGGATCCCACTCATTCTTTCACTTTAAGAAAAAACAAGTAATTGTTGCAGAGGTCTCTGTATTTTGCAGCTGCCCTTTTGTAAGAAGCACTTTTCCCAAATAAAACAATTAAAAAAAAAAGTTGACTGTTTTGTGTAATGAGCTATTTCAAAACATGCAGGTATCAGAAAATAATATGTTCCTTTCATTGACTCTCTCATCAGTTCCTCACCCACATTTCTGTGGGTATAGATTCACTGAGAAAGTGACACCTTCTTAAGTCATCTAGCCTGCTGGGAAATGTTTGGGAGACACAGGGGAAGCTTACTGGCTGGCACCATCCAGTTATTCTCCTGTGGTAGAATCTGCAGGACTGACTGACTCTAGGCTGCCTTGGTCAGCAAAAGGCTCTGTGGCTTTCCTGGTACCCTGTGCTTGTAGTGGATCCTGCTTCATTTCCTAAGTAAGTCACTTACAAGTCACCACATGATTGGTTTTTGGTTTTGTTTTTGTTTTGTACCAGGGATTGAACTCGGGAGCACTTGGCCACTGAGCCACATCCCCAACCCTATTTTGAATTTTTATTTAGAGACACGGATCTCACTGAGTTGCTTAGGGCCTTGCCATTGCTGAGGCTGGCTTTGAACTCATGATCCTCCCGCCTCAGCCTCCCGAGCTACTGGGATTACAGGCATGCACCCCTGCACCCAGCTCATAATTGACATTTTGAAAGAATATTTTTCTTCATAATTATTTTGTGAGTTTCTTTGTTTTTTTTTTTTTTCAGGACTAAGGATCAACCTCGTGGCTTTGAGCATGCTAGGCAGCAAGGGCTCTGCTACTGCAACCCATGTGAAGGTTTTTTTTTTTTTTTTTTTTTAATGAATTAAAGCCAGATGTGGTGGATACACACCTGTAATCCCAAGCAACCTGGAAGGCTGAAGCAGGAGGATCACAAGTTCAAGGCCAGCCCCTGCAACTAAGGGATCCTGTATCAAAAATTAAAAATGGCCTGGAGGGTGCAGCTCAGGTGTAGAGTGTGTGCTTAGTATGAGTGAGGCCTTTGGTTTCATTCCCAGAGGCACAAAAAGAAAAGAAAAATGGAATGGAAACTATTCTTAAAAATACAGTCACATTTGCAGGGGGCTGGGCAGTGCTGGGGATAGGCCTCATGCCTGCTAGGCAAGTTTTCTACCACTGAGTTACACCCCCAGCCCAATTTATATTCTTATGTAAAAAATAGTACCTTCAAAAACTAGTTAAAAGGATTCATTGAGGGGTTGGGGATGTAGATCAGTTGGTTGAGTGCTTGTCTCTCATGCATAACGTCCTGGGTTTGATCCCTAGCACCAAAATAAGCAAGTAAGTAAGTAAATAAATAAATAAATTTAGAAAAAGATTTATTGAATTAGTATGCTACAGTGCTGGGCACATAACTAATTACTCTATTACTCTATTGTTTTTGGGGTGAGGCATTTGAGATTTATCCTTGGCTATTTGAGTACAGTTATTAACTGTAGTCACCCTGCTGTGCAAAAACTTGATTCTTGCTGGGCACAGTGGCGCACCCCTGTAATCCCAGTGACTCAGTAAGCTGAGTCAGGAAGATTGCAAGTTCCAGGCCAGACTCAGCAACTTGAGGCCCTAAGCAATTTAGACTGTGTCTAAAAAGTTAAAAGGGTGCATGGGCAGCTGGGTATACAGTTAAGTGATAAAACTCCTCCCCTTCCCCAAATCCAAAAAACTAGATTTGATTCCTCCTGTCTAACTGAAACTTTGTACCCTTTACTACATTATTACTTTTGGTACTGAACCCAGAGGTGCTTTTCTGTGCTATATTCATAGCCCTTTTTATTTTATTTATTCTTTTTTTTAAAGAGAGAGAGAATTTTCAATATTTATTTTTTAGTTTTCGGCGGACACAACATCTTTGTTTGCATGTGGTGCTGAGGATCGAACCCAGGCCGCACGCATGCCAGGCAAGCGCGCTACCGCTTGAGCCACATCCCCAGCCCGACATAGCTCTTTTTAAATTTTTTTTCCAGAAGGTCTGGCTAAGTTACTAAGGGCTCACATTTACACATACAAATGAGTTTGTGTTGTATTTGTCTTCCTGTGCCTTGCTTATTTCTTTTAGTGTAAACTCTACCAGGTCCATCCATGCTGTTGCAAATGGCAGGATCTCATGAACCTTCCTTCTGAGAACCCTCAGAACTTGATATTTCCCGCCATGATTCTTTCATTGGCAGTTTGAGGGGTGGCACCAACCAGGGCCTTCTTAAGGCTGGGCATAGGCAGGGTTTCTTCCATGGGAAAATACTGTCTCTAACAGAAGTTAAACAAGTTTTGTTTTGTTTTTGGGTTTTTTTTGCATTTTCAGGTAACATGAGTTTTTCAAGAATTCCTTTGTGTTATATTTGTGCCAAGGTATGGAAAAGAAAAGGGTTTTATTCTCAAGGGACGAGTAGAACATAGGGGGAAATGTACCCCTTTTCCTCTGGGTGGTGTAACCTAAAATATCAAGTATGTCTAGGGACCAGGGTTCAGCTCTGGCCCCATTCTCTGATGTCTGATGGGCAATGGTGAAGATGATTTCACATTGACTTTGTCTTGCTTTATACTTCCAAAAGATTTTCACAGCCATCCCCTTTTTTGTGCCTGATGAGAGTTTGAGAGTTCATGGTCTAGAGTGCAGTTTAGTGGCAGAGCACATGCTTAGCATGCATGTGCTCAATCCCCAGTACTGCAAAATTCAAAAACAAAACAAAAAACAGTGAAGCAACCACATCGAATCCACAGCAAATGGAATCCAAAGAGGATCACGTAATCAAGGACAGCTGTGGCTCAAGCCCAGGGCTGGGGTCACCTGCTCAGCATAATCACTATTGACCATTTACCAGGCTGGGTCAGTCCTGAAGGGTGGAACAGAGCTGCCAAGACCTGTGTGAGCTTCTAGACTGAACACAGGGGTGGGGCAGGGCATGTGCACACCAATGTATGCACCTGAGCACAGGAGGCCCCTGTTGGCCACTGACTGAGGAAGACAGTCTTTTAACTGGGTAGGAAGAATTTGGCAGTGGATGGGGGGTAACTCACAGACCTCTAATATAAATTCTTACTTTTCTCTGGAAACTGGGAGTTTGGCAGGCGTTCTCAAAGCTTCCCCTTTGTGAACAAAGGTGGAGGAGGGAATGAGAAAGGTGCTGATGGGAGGGGCTGCAACTCCAGCAAAAATGAGGTCATGTGGGGGCTGGGGTCGCGGCTCAGTGGTAGAGCGCTTGCCTTGCATGTGTGAGGCACTGGGTTTGATTCTTGGCAACTCATAGAAATAAATAAAACAAAGGTCAGTCAACAGCCAAAAAAATGAGGTCCAGAACTTCTGTGGGATTTAGCATAACTGCTCAGGTGCTTAAGTGAGGTGTGGAGCCCTCCCATCACCCAAGACCGGATGTGAAGGCCTATGGATATATGTCTCCCAGGATGTCCCAGGCTGGAAGGACAGCTGTCCTAGAGCGGGGCTTCAGGGGTTCCTAGAAGATTGCCCTTTCCCCCTGATGTCCTTAACTTCCAAAGAGCTGAAAGTACTGGCTGAAGGCCCAATTCAGGGGCACTTGTCCACTGAGCCAGGTCCCCAGCCTCACTGAGTTGCTTAACAGCTTGCTTTTGCTGAGGCTGGCTTTGAACTCCTGTCTTAGTCTCCCTAGCTGCTGTGTACACCTGCACAATTCAGGGTTTATCTCTGGGTTTGTTTGTGTGATTATGCAAATCTGCAAATGCCTCAGAGGGCTGGGACCTCAGGCTGTCACTGGCCTATGGAGGAAAGGAGGAAAGCTCCTATAGAGACTGGGGTCCCAGCTGTGTTCCACAGCAGCTGGCAACCAGAGGCACCTTTGACAAGTCATTCATTTTGGGACACATACTGAACAGGTTGGCTGAACTAGGAATGGAGGTGCTCAACGGGAGGAGTGAAGACTTGCAAGACACAAAGTTTCTAAAAGGTACTTAAGGTACCTTTTAGAAACTTTGTGTCTTGCAAAGTTAAAAGGAAAAGTGCTTGGTGTTTTGGAAGGCAGAGCAGGGGGAAGGCACTGCCCTTCATCTTGGGGGATTTAGTATGTTGGTGAATCCTGAAGGTCAGAATTTAAGATTGAACTCCTAGGGGCCAGGAAATGTCTAAGGGAGCTAGAGGACACCTCCGGGGCTGCAGTGGGCTGGTGGGAGGAAGAAAGGTGGTCTTAAAGACTGACTTCTGGGCTGAGAGTGAGCTGGGTAGTATTTGGGGGTGCATGCTTCTCCACCACCATCTGTACCAAAAGGTTTAGCCTTTTAAACACGAAGCTGAGATACTCAGAGCAGAGCAGGGAAAGGAAGGGATGGCCAGCGACTTCTGGGAGAAAGGATATGGGGACGTCCCAGGTTAAGTGCAGCATCCTGCAGTTGGGTACATCTTCTCTGTAGCACTGAGTCAAAACCAAGAGTGTGTTCCTTTCCGGTGCCTTCTCATCATTTCTGACCCTCACAGGCGACTCTGCAACTGTCAGCTGCAGTCATCAGCAGAGACAGGTGCCTCTGCCAGATGAATAGCCATTGCTCACTGGGGTATCAGACACTTGAGGTTGAGGGGCCCTGGCCTACTGCCTGCTCTGGAATCCCCTGCTGCCTGGATCCTGCCTGGCCAACCTTATGTGTTTAGTTCTGAGAGCAAGGATCTATTCCCCCACCAGCTCCAAGGATCCAGCTGCTCTTGGACCACATCTTAGAGAAGAAGTGATACAACACTAGTTTTATAATCCTCTATGAGCCAATTTAATTTCAATTCAGAATTGTTTTTTTTAAATATATATATTTTTAGTTGTCAATGAATCTTTATTTTCTTTATTGATATGCGGTGCTGAGAATCGAACCTAGTGCCTCACACATGCTAGGGCAAGCGCTCTGCCACTGAGCCACAGCCCAGCCCCAGAATTGATTTCTGATCCAGTAGATGTTTTAGAAATTCTAGGCATCCCTCATATCCTTATGGTCGCAAAGGTGCCCCATCAGCCCAACCCAGACCAAGTGGGACTCGATTCCATCTCCCTCAGGTGGGTGGTTCCTGGCAGTTCTGCAAGACACTGTTGCTTGTATTTAGGTAACAGGACTTGCTCCCCAGGGCAGACTGAGGGGTGAATGTTGGGGGAAACATGACAACAGCATTTTGGTTTTTTCATGGCAGGCTTTCTCCCATTTCCCTGCCCGAGCTGTAGAATGTTCCAAACATCCTCTCCTGTTTTTCCTTCACTATCTTCAAGTTGAGAAGCGAAATTCAGGGGAAAGCAGTTGACCTGGTGGGATGGGGGTGAGGCAGAAAAGAAGGGAAATGCAAACCTTGACCTTCCCCTGTATAAGTTCAAATTTTACTAGGAGTTAAGAAAGATGATGGTGTTCCCTTGGAGTCTGTGGTGTGAGTCAAGGCAGAAGTGCTGTTCCTTCAGGCTGGAGGGATCAGGGGTCAGTGGCAAGGCTACATTTGTCCTGCAGTGCTACACAGGGGACACTGGGTATCTGACTGCCTCTGCTTTCCAAATTGGCCTCACCCACGTATTCAGCAGGTGCAGTGGCTCTTCTCACTCGGACCCTGGGCTATAAGAACTGGACTGGAGTCTGTGAGCAGACTGTGCAGGCTGCCCTCCCCATACAGGTGCAGGCTGTTGCGGGCAATCAGCTCCTTGGCCATCAGCACGAAGACTTCATCTATGTTCTTGGACTCCTTGGCGGATGTTTCCAAAACTGCCAAGAGGCCATACTTCTCAGCCAGTGTGCAGGCGTCCTCGAACAGGACGTGCCGCTTTTCCCACAAGTCACATTTGTTTCCTGAAAGTGAAAGAGACATTCCACTGAGAATCTCACCTCTCTCCCCAAGGCCTCACAAGAGGTAGCCAAGTGCTCTACCATGAAGCTATGTCCGCAGTCCTCAAAGTGAGCTTTAAAAAGAACATTTGACTTCAGCAATTGCGCACCCATTCACAAATTGCTAACTGAGGGCGAATGTACTGTGGGTGAAACCACAGGTGGGTGCAAGTGGAGCCACTCTCTCCAGATAGTGTGGTAGTGGGGGCACACCCTGTAATCCCAGTGACCCTGGAAGCCAAAGTCGGAGGATTGCAAATTCAAAACCTGCCTCAGCAACTTAGTGAGGCACTAAGCAACTTAGACTGTCTCAAAAAAGATAAGAAGGGCTGGGGATGTGGCTCAGTGGTTAAGCCCCCCAAGATTCAATCCCCTGTACCAAAAAAAAAAGGCGGGTGGGCACAGGCAGGAGGAGTGTGTATTACTGGCTGGAAGAGGTAGAGCTGTCACTCCTCCCTGACAAGGAACAAAATGAACCAGAATGCCTCTCAGACTAACCTCCTCCTTCAAATCTTGATCTCTTTTCACTCATTTTCCCCCAAACTACAAAGTGTTGGATGCTGTGAGGTGGGCCCCATCTGGTTGGGGAGATGGTGATTTGTTGGGTTGGAGGTGCACACTGAAGGACTTTTTAAGCTATAATTTTACATACAATAGCATGAACAACCTTTCAGCATACAGTTTTGTCAGACTGCATCCGCCTCTGTAAGCACCAGTGCCTGCAGGATGTGGAGCATTTACCTTACCCAAGGGAGTTCCATGACAGGCTTTGGGAGTGAGACCTAGGATGGCCTATAGAAGGAAAAATACCCTGGCTCTTCTCTTCAATGCATATGCTTATCAAATTATCTGAATGTGGAATGTGGAAGTAAAATTGTTTTCCCACAGGATTTATTCCACTAGACATCAAGATTTATCACAGCTGTGCTGGGGTTGTGGCTGAGTGGCAGAGCACTTGCCTAGCATATGTGAGGCACTGGGTTTGAGCCTCAGCACCACATAAAAATAAATAAAATAAAGGTATTGTGTCCAAGATCACAAGTTCCAGGTCAACCTGGGTGACTTAGTGAAACCCTATATCAAAAAGGGCTGGGGATGTAGCTCAGTGGTAGAGTGCCCATGGGTTCAACTTCCAGTATCACAAAGAAAGAAAAAAGATTTATTACAATATTATTATTTTTTATCTAAATAAAATATAAAACAGGGCTGGGGTGTGGCTTAGTGACAGAGCACTTGCCTAAAATGTGTGAAGCTTTGAATTCAATTGCCAGCACGCCATAAGAGATACAGGCTCAATGCAATTCCTATCAAAATCTCAATGGCATTCCTCATAGAAATAGAAAAAGCAACCATGAAATTCATCTGGAAAAATAAGAGACCCAGAATAGCCAAAGCAATTCTAAGCAGGAAGAGTGAAACAGGTGGTATCGCTATACCAAACCTTACACTATACTACAGAGCAATAGTAACAAAAACAGTATGGTACTGGCACCAAAACAGGCTAGTAGACCAGTGGTACTGAATAGAAGACACAGAGACTAACCCACAAAATTACAACTACCTTATATTAGACAAAGGTGCCAAAACCATGTACTGGAGAAAGGATAGCATCTTCAGCAAATGGTGCTGGGAAAACTGGAAATCCATAGTCAACAAAATGAAATTGAATCCCTATCTCTCACCATGCACAAAAGTTAACTCAAAATGGATTAAGGATCTAGGGATTAAACCAGAGACTCTGCATCTAATAGAAGAAAAAGTAGGCCCTAATCTCCATCACGTGGGGCTAGGCTCCAAATTCCTTAATGAGATGCCTACAGCACAAGAATTAACAAATGGGATGGATTTAAACTAAAAAGTTTTTTTTTTTTTTTCTCAGCAAGAGAAATAATATGTGAGGTGAATAGGGAGCCTACAAATTTTTACCCCTCACACATCAGATAGAGCTCTAATCTCTATAAAGATATACAAAGAACTCAAAAAGCTAAACACTAAAAAAAACAATAACCCAATCAACAAATGGGCCAAGGACCTGAACAGACACTTCTCAGAAGAGGATATACAATCAATCAACAAATATACAAAAAAATGCTCATCATCTTTAGCAATCAGATAATTGCAAATTAAAACTACTCTAAGATACCATCTCACTCCAGTAAGAATGGCAGCCATGATGAAGACAGACAACAACAAGTGCTGGTGAGGATGCGGGGAAAAAAGGTGCACTTATACATTGCTGGTGGGACTGCAAATTGTTGCAATCAATTTGGAAAGTAGTATGGAGATTCCTTGGAAAACTGGGAATGGAACCACCATTTGACCCAGCTATTCCTCTATGACTAAAGGACCTAAAAACAGCATACTACAGGGATACAGCCACATCAATGTTTATAGCAGCACAATTCACAATAGCTAAACTGTGGAGCCAACCTAGATGCCCTTCAATGGATGAATGGATTAAAAAATGTGGCATGTATACACAATGGAATATTACTCAGCACTAAAAAATAATAATATCATGGCATTTGCAGGGAAATGGATGGCATTAGAGCAGATTATGCTAAGTGAAGTTAACCAATCCCAAAAAAACAAATGCCGAATGTCTTCTCTGATATAAGGGGAGTGACACAAAATAGGGTAGGGAAGAAGAGCAGGGGAAGAAGACTATCTCTACATAGGGAAGAGGGGTGGGAAAGAAAGGGAAGGAGAAGGGGAATTGCAAAACACATGTATGAAGATATGAGAAAAGAAAAAGAAAAGCGTTACCTTAGATTAGGTAGAGAGAAGTGATGGGAGGGGAGGGGAGGGGATGGGGGGATAGGAAGGATAGTAGAATGAAACAGACATTATTATTACTGTGTGTATATATGTGGCTGCATGACCAATATGATTCTGCAACCTGTACACTCAGAAAAATGAGAAATTATATCCCATCTTATTCAAATATATGATATGTCAAGGTCAGTGTACTGTCATGTGTAACTAATTAAAACAAATAAAAAAATTAGAGAGATAGATAGATTGGTTTTTCACTCAGCATAATTCTTTTTTTTTTTTTTTTTTGGTACCAGGGATTGAACTCAGGGGCACTGGACAACTGAGCCACATCCGCAGCCCTGTTTTATATTTTATTTAGAGACAAAGTCTCACTGAGTTGCTTACTGCCTTGCTTTTGCTGAGGCTGGCTTTGAACTTGTGATCCTGCCTCAGCCTCCCAAGCTGCTGGAATTACAGGTGTGCACCACCATGCCCAGCAGCATAATTCCTTTGAGATCTGTTAGAGTCTGTAAACAAGTCTGGATGGCGCCTGGCATTTTGCCAGAGGGAGTGGTTTGTGAAGTAAGGCCAGCGAGCCATTAAGTGTGGAGATTTCTTATTGGTTGACTGGTGTATCTATTTTATGTTAATTAAGATAAGCTGTGTGGAATGTATATATACCACTCCTGTTCGACAATAAACGGCTTCCACTCCTGCTGTATCAATCTACACAAGTTGCTCGTCACCCCCCGCCCCCGGTTATTTTGCTGCAGCCGGACTGCGGCAGAGATCCATCTAGATTGCTGCATGCATTGGTAGTTCATTTGCCCATTTTCAATGTAATAGTAATAGTTTTTATTGCTTAGTAGTATTCCAAACACAAACTGTTTCATCATCTATTTATTTTAGTTGCTTTTGTTTTTTGTTTTGTATTTTGGAAGTTTGTTTTATTGTTTGTTTGTTTTTGTACCAGGGATTAAACTCAGGGCTCACGCTCACTTAACCACTGAGCCACATCCACAGCCTTTTTGTGTGTGTGTGTGAGGTGCTGGAGTTTGAACCCAGGGCCTTGTACATGCAAGGCAAACATGCTACCAACTATATCCCCAGCCCTCACAGCTCTTTTTTTGTATTTTATTTAGAAGCAGAGTCTCACTGAGTTGCTTTGTGCCTCACTTTTGCTGAGGCTGGCTTTGAACTCGAGATCCTCTTGCCTCAGCCTCCCAAGCCGCAGAGATTACAGGCATGTGCCACTGCATTAGGCCTCCATAGACTTTTGAGGGGCACTTAAGATCTAACTGTTGCCTAGTATGTTGGTGCAAAGGATTATTATATAAATCATGCAAAAGAATAAATCACACCTGTATGCAACAAAGAGGATGAATCTCATGAACAATATCGAGGGGAAGACATTCTGTATGATTCTGATATAAATTTTATATTTTGATATAAAATTTAAAGGCAATAGCAAAACAAAACTGCAGTATTTAGGGATATGGATTCAGGAAGTAAAATGATAAAGAGAAGCAATGGTTTTCATGAAAGTTAAGTTTGCTCACCTTCTGGAGAAGAAAAGGGGAATAAGTGGGGGGGCATGAAGTCTAGCTGGGGGAGTCTGTCTGGCAATGTTCTCTTTCTACTAGGAAATAACACCTACCTTTTATTGAGTGCTTAGCACTGAACTAAGTGATTTGTAACTGTTGACTAATTTAATCTTTCTTTTTAAATTTAATTATAGATGGACAGAATGCTTTTATTTTATTTGTTTATTTTTATGTGGTGCTAAGGATGGAATCCAGTGCCTCACACATGCTAGGCAAGTGCTCTGCCACTGAGCTACAGCCCCAGCCTAATTTAATCTTTTTAATGTAACAAAACCTTCAGAGCAGGTTCTAGAATGGGAGTTTTATAGGTGAGGAAGTAGAATTCAGAGTAAGAAGCCCAAGTTCCAACAGATAGGACAGAGAGGGAAACTGAAACTCACATCTGGCCCCAAAGTCCAGGCACAAAGGCATAGATGTGGCCTCAATCAGAGCTTTCAAGAGCCCTGACTGACTGGGTCTCATCAGCTGTTGGAGAATAGTCATAAAGGGGCTGAGCCCACCAGTGGCTCTGAGAACCAATGCTCTGGCTCCAATCTTGCTGCACTTGTAAGTAATAGCGCTAAGTTACCTGCCTGCACACTTATCCTCCATTCCCTTCTCTAGGAAATGTGGACTGTAGTCTCCACTGTTAGGGTTGTGGTGAGGATTCATGGAATAATCCAGGAGTGAACTTAGACCAGAGCCTTCTAAGTGTTTTATGAGTGTCACCTGTACTCTATCTTCCTAGCACTGTCCTGTCCTGCACCCCTGGGGGCCATTGCTCATAGGAAGCAGTTGTTGTGCAGCTTGCTGGGAACTAAGTGATTTGTATCTGTTGCCTAATTTAATCTGGAAACCCTGGTGAGCTGCCCACTTGGTGCTTTGCAGAAACGTTTGTTGAAGAAGACATATGGACCCTTTCCAGGTGCATTTTTATCTTCATAACTCTGAACTTTGTCACTGTAAGTGCCCTATCAGAAGTCATAAGTTCTGGTCCTGAAGGGGACCTTTGAGAAGAGAGGTGGCCTCTCACTCCTTTCCAGAACAGATGAGGACCCTCTATGCAGAAATCCCCTCCCTGGTCCATGGATGTGGGAAAGGACACATTCCAAAAAGAGGGAACTACATGTGGGGGGCATTCCCTTTGGCAGCAGACTGTGGAATCAGGCTCTGGGTCTGAGGCAGCAGGCAAAGGCGAGCAGTCCAGGCTTTAGTTATTCAGTGAGGAGAAGCAGAATGAGTTAAGCAGCAACACTATCCTCAAATCTGGGCATGAGACAGGCCAGAGTGGGAGTCAGGACATAGCTGGGAGTGTACTCAGTGGTAGAGCATTTGCCTAGCCTGCTGGAGGCCCTGGGTTCCATCCCTAGCACCCCAAAACAAAACAAAACAAAAAGAAAAACTCCAGCAAAGACCTAAGGAATAAAGGTTCTGAAATGCAAATCCTTTCTGGACTCATGAAAGTAATAAATCTGTACCAACAACAGGCCAATGACCTCTTCAAGGCAACAGCCCATCCACAAGTGGGTTTTGTGTCCTGTGACCTTCTCTTCCCCTGGGGTCCAGTCACTGGGTCTGGCTGGGCTCCCTATTCCAGGCCAGTTTATCTTATGGCCTGGACCATGCTTTGCCATGAAAAGAGGAGTAGAGCAACAGGATTCCTTCCTAAGGAAGTGAGACGGGAGATACTGAGAGGATGGGCTTTTTTAGCAGAGCAGGCCTGGGAGGATGCTTTGAGGGAATCCATGAGGGACTGTCCAGCTGTGAAAGAACGTGTTTGGCCCAGGTTATCCCATGTGTGAGAACCAGCTCTGAGTCAGAGAACACAGCTGCATGTAGAGGGCAAGGGGGCTGGTTTACAGGGCAAGGGGAGGGTGGGCCCAGAGCCTAGACCTTGGTCCAGTCCTGAGAAGGGGATCCTCAGCCTCTTACTTTTTATTTATTTATTTTTTTTTGGGGGGGGGTACCAGGGATTGAACTCAGGGGCACTCAACCACTAAGCCACATCCCTAGCCCTATTTAGAGACAGGGTCTCATTGAGTTGCTTAGGGCCTTGCTAAATCACTGAGGCTGTTTTGAACTGGTGTTCTCCTGTCTCAGCCTCCTGAGTTTCTGGGATTACAGGTGTGCACTACCAAGCCCAGGAGCCTCTTGCTTTTTGGTAGCCTAATTCTCTATGGTCCTAGCCCTAGCAGGGCTTGACTGCTTGGCTTTTCCCATGCATTTCGACCTTTTACATAAGCCATTGTTATTATTATTATTATTTATGGTGCTGGGCATCCCTACTGTTATTAATTAAACATTTTTTGGTGCTGGGGATTGAATCCAAAGCTACTGTAGCACTGAGCTAAGTTTCCAGACCTTTTTTATATTTTTATTTTGAGACAGGGTCTTGCTAAGTTGCCAAGGGCCTTGCTGAGGCTGGGCTCAAACTTGGAATCCTTCTGCCTTAGCCTTCAGAGCCACTGGAATTACAGGTGTGCACCCGGCAAGGCCCCTGTTATTTGGGGGCCATAGATAAGTTAGTTCCTTCAAACAAATGAACATTCTAGAAACAAATCCTACTCTTTATTAAGCGCTTACTATGTGCCATAGCATTGTACTTATGTACATCATCTCTTTCTTTTTTTTTCTTACTGGGAATTAAACTCAGGGCCTTGAGTATGCTAGTCAAGTACTTTACCACTGAGCGACACCCCCAGCCCTTTCTTGAATTTTATTTTGAGATAGAATCTCACTAAGTCACCCAGGCTGGTCTCCAACTTGGAATGCTCCTGCTTCAGCCTCCTGAAAAGCTGGCATTACAGGTGTGCATCATCATGCCCAGCTCATTAAATTTTTATTTTATTTTATTTTTGTACTGGGAATTGAATCCAGGGTGCTTTACCACTAATCGACTTTCTCCAGCTCATATTATTATTAATTAAAAAAAATTTTTAGTTGTCAATGGACCTTTATTTATTTATATGTGGTGCTGAGAATCGAACCCAGTGCTTCACACATGCTAGGCAAGTGTTCTACCACTGAGCAACAACCCCTCAAACTTGAGATCTTCCTTCCTCAGCCTCCCATGGGTTCATTAAATCTTTACAATACTACTAAGTCCTTTTTTTTTTTTTTTTTTTTTTTTTTGTGGTGCTAGGGATTGAACCAAGGCCTTGTGCATGCAAGGAAGCACTCTATCAACTGAGCTATATTCCCAACCCCACTACCAAGTCTTATCCTATCAATACTATTAGTCCTATCATATAGATGAGCATACCATATCTCAGAGATAACTCGCCACAGGGTTAGGATATACTAGACAGGTCTTGCACTAGCCATTACACCTGGGATGGTTAGCTCTTTCTCAGTCCCATAGCTAGCTATCTTTGCAAGTTTTAGCTGTGCTTTACACACTGTAACATGCATTTGAGTCACCCCAGGATCTTGTTAAGATGAAGATTGACTCAGCAGGTCTGGGGTAGAGCCTGAGATCTTCTTACCCTGAGAGCAAACTCCCAAGTGATGCTGCTGTTACACAGACCAGACTTCTAGCCTAAACTTAAAACTCAGCAACCTAAAACTAAACCTAAAACTAAAATTTAGCAACCACTTGGTAAACAGTAGTATTTCTAGGAGGGAGGAAAAGCCAACTCGGCTTGCAATACTCAAGTAGCAGAGAAATGCTTTTCTAAATGTACAATAGGACTGCCCATATTTCAAAGCAGGAAGTTTTCATTGTGTAACTAAATTTTCCCTTGATTTTCATGATGGTTTGTTGTTAAGATTGGTCTAGGATTTTTTTTTTGGGGGGGGGGGGAGGGTCGGGATTGAACTCAGAGTCTCCTTACTACTGAGCCACATCCCCAGCCCTTTTTATTTTTTTATTTTGAGATATGCTTAGGGCCTGGCTAAATTGCTGAGGTTGGCTTTGAACTTGTGATCCCCTGCCTGGGCCTCCTAAATTGCTGGGATTACAGGCTTGGGCACGTCTGGATAGTTTAGGGTCTTTTTTTGGGGGGGGGGTATCGGGGACTGAACTCAAGGGCCCTTGACCATTGAGCCACTTCTCTAGCCCTATTTTATATTTTATTTAGAGACAGAGTCTCACTCAGTTGCTTAGTGCCTCGCTGTTGCTGAGACTGGCTTTGAAATCCCAATCTTCCAGTCTCAGCCTCTGGAGCCGCTGGAATTACGGGCTTGCACCAACGCGCCCGGCTGTTTCAGGGTCTTAAAGAATATAGATAATCATTCAATGAAGTCATTCAATAGCGAGGCACATTCATCTGAGTGACGTCCTGGGGATTTGGAACCACCTGTCTGTTAACTTCAGACTCCAGTAGTACTACCTGTGCAGTCCACGCAGCACCTGTGCACGCGGAATGCTGGGGTCTCTCCGCCCACCCCAGATCCACCCAATGAGAGCTCGGGGGAGGGGTGGCGAAATCTGTCCGGCGCCCGCCCCTCTGGAGCGGGAGCCCAAGACCGTGCGCACCGCAGACGTGCGCTCTGGCGCTGAGCTGCGTCCCCAGCCTAGAAATCTGTACCTTTAACAAGTTCTCACCACCCCACTCTCATGCTCAAATGAATCTATTGGGAATTTCTGGGCAAGGTAGTTTTTAGGTCCCGTCCGTCGCTGTCACGTCCCACCGCCTGCCCTGGGAAACTCGCGACACGCTGGGCGCCCGCAGAGGGGGCTGGTCAAGAAAACAGTGAGCCTCCGGGGAACGCCGTACCGATCAGCATGATGACCAAGTTAGCCGCTCCGTACTTCTCTATCTCGTGAATCCAGTGAGGGACCGACTCGAACGTGGACGGCCGCGTGAGGTCGTAGGCGATGATGGCCGCGTGGGCGCTGCGGTAGTAGCTCTGGGTGATGGTGCGGAAGCGCTCCTGGCCCGCCGTGTCCCACACCTGCATCTGCAGAAGGACAGAAGAAGGGCCTTCAGGCGTCCGGCCACACGCGACCTGTTTCCCCCGAGCAACTCGAACGCAGTGTCCTGGGTCTCACTCATTTTCCTGCAGGGCTGGGCGGGGAATCTGTTTTAGTTGTTCCCAGGGTGACTGGGACCGAGGTGCTTTCAGGACTGCATATCACCACCTACAGGATGCTTCCCTGAGAAGCAGAGCATTTGTTCTGTTGACTTCTTACCTCAATGTCCTTAAATCCAGATTTTGGGATTATCTTTTGAGCCTGCCCATTGATGGGGGATGGCATTGGTTGAACTTTTTTTAATGAATTAATTTAAATTATTATTATTATTTGGTACTGGGGATTGAATCTAAGGTGTTTTTCTTTTTTAACCACTGAACCACATTCCCAGCCCCTCCCCCCCCCCTTTCTTAATTTGGAGACGGGGGTCTCACTAAGTTGCTAAGACTTGCCTTGAACCTGTGATCCTCCAAGTTGCTGGGATGACAGTCATGCACCACCGTGCCCAGCTATCTCTTTGGTATCATCTAGTAGCCAGACCATATTAACAATTTCCTGATGATTTCCAAAATATCCATCCCCTGGCCATCAGGGGTTGAACCCAGCATCCCCCACATGCTAGGCAAGTGCTTAGCACAGAGGTAAATCTCCAGCCCTTTTTATTTTTGAGATGAGGCTCCATAAATTGCCCAAGCTGGCCTCAAAGTTGTAATCTTATTCCCTCAGCCTCTCAAGTAGCTGGAATTAGAAGTTCAATTTTTTATTTTATTTTTTTCCTATATGGGATCGAATTCAGGGATGCTCTACCACGGAGATACAACCTTAGCTCACTGGGTTATTTTTTACTTTGAGACAAGGTCTTGCTAAATTTTGCAAGGCGACCTTGAACTAACTTGTGATCATTCTGTCTTAGCCTCTGGAATTGCTAGGATTACAGGTTTGCACCACCATGTTCAGCCCACATTTTTTTTGTGTGTGTGTGTGGTGCTAGGGATTGAACCCAGGGCCTGTGCATGCAAGGCAAGCACTCTACCAACTGAGCTAGATCCCCAGCAGCCCAAAGCCCAAATACCTTTTTACAGTTGTTTTTATTTCATCAAGATCTCAAATAGGACTGGGGTTGTGGTTCAGTGGTAGAGAGCTTGCCTCACATGTGTGAGGAACTGGGTTTGATCCTCGGCAACACATAAAATAAATAAATAAATAAAGATATTGTGTCCACCTACAACTAAAAAAATATTAAAAATAAAAAAGGGGCTGGGTTGTGGCTCAGTGGTAGAGCAGTTGGCTTGCATGTGTGAAGCACTGGGTTCCATTCTCCGCACCACATACAAATAAATGAATAAAATAAAGGTCTGTCAACGATTAAAAAATATTAAAAAAAATAAAAAATATACCCAATAAACACCTGTAATACCAGTAGCTTGGGAGGCTGAGGCAGGAGGATTCTGAGTTCAAAGCTAGCCTCAGTAATTTAGTGAGGCCCTAAGCAACACAGTGAGTCCTTGTCTCTAAATAAAATATAAAAAAGGGCTGGGGATGTGGCTCAGTGTGCTTGGGATCAATCCATGGTTTCAAAAAAACCAAAAACAAACAAACAAAAAACAAATAACCCTCAGCAATTTAGACCCTGTCTCCAAATAAAAAATAAAAAGAGCTGGGCATGGTGGCACATGCCTATAATTCCAGTGGCTCCAGAGGCTGAGGCAGGAGGATCTTGAGTTCAAAGTCAGCCTCAGCAAAAGTGAGGCACTAAGCAACTCAGTGAGACCTGTCCTAAATAAAATACAAAATAGGGCTGGGGATTTGGCTCAGTGGTTGAGTGCCTCTGAGTTCAATCCTTGATACCCAAAAATAAAGAATAAAAAGGACTGGGAATGAAGTTCAATGGTAAAGCGCCCTGGGTTCAATCTCCAGTATGGAAAAAAATCACAAATAAGATCCATTGATTACATTTCACTAACTGTTTTGTTTGTTTGTTTGTTTGGGGGACAGTACTGGGGATTGAACTATGGGAGGTTCTACCCCTGAGCTACATACATCACCAGCCCTTTTTAGTTTTTGAGAGGCCCAGGCTGGCCCTTAACTAGTGATCCTCTTACCTCAACCTCCTGAATCACTAGGATTATAGGCACATCTGGCAAAACATATTATCTTGCACTGATTTTTTTTTTTTTTGCAGGGGGATAGGTACCAGGGATTGAACTCAGGGGCACTGGACCACTGAGCCACATCTCCAGCCCTATTTTGAATTTTATTTAGAGACAGGGTCTCACTGAATTGCTTAGTGCCTTGCTTTTGCTGAGGCTGGCTTTGAACTTGTGATCCTCTTGCCTCAGCCTCCCAAGCCACTGGATTACAGGTGTGTGCCACTACACCCAGCTTGCTGTGATTTAAATTTATATGTTGAGAGTGAGGATGGGCATCTATATTTTAATCTCTGAACTAGTAGTTATAAAGCTTGGAAAATAGTAGGTTTGTCCAGTCTGTGAATTGGCCACTTTTTGTATTTGGTTGTTGGTCTTTTTTTTCTAGATATTTATCAGAGCTCTTTTCACATTAATAAAATTAGCAATTTGTCAGTCTCCTACTGCAAATATTTCCTTACAGTTTGTCCTGCATCTTTTGACTTTGCTTATGGTATTTTTTGAGTATGTGGAATTTTTTTGCCCTTTCCTTTGTTTCCTGTATGGCTTCTGCACTCATGCCTTAATTAAAAGACTCATGTCCCCCATTCCAGGGGGATATGGATGAGCTTCATGTTGGGAACTCTGACTAAAGGAGGCAAAGCAACCCTGTGCTCCTCTCACCTTTACTTTCTTGCCGTCGATCTCCAGGGAGCGCACAGTGAAGTCCACCCCGATGGTGTTCTGCTGTGTCTCAGTGTAGACCCCAGATTTGAAATGCTGAACCACACATGTCTTCCCCACATTAGAATCCCCAATGAGGATAACCTTGAACAAATAGTCAAAGTTCTCATCTGCTGCCCTGGCTGAGCTGTAGAACTGCATGACTCTGATCACCTGGAATAGACCTAAGAAAAGAAGGGATTCAGCTTCTCTCTAGTGAGCACCCACCAGGCAGCAGGCACTGGACACCCAGCAGAAGACAAGACAGAGGGCCATGGTGGCTTTCACAGCTCAAACATTCTCGTGGGCGCGGGATGCTAATGATGGCAGTACCAGACTTCCCCACAAGTCCATACCTTCACCATGTGTTGACAGTGCTTTAGGGGTGCCCTCAGAATGACAAGGTACTGCTGTCATTCTCTGGTGGGTGGAGAATGCCTGTTCTCCAGATCACAGCATTGAGAAAGCCTAGTCCAGGAGACAAGGTGCCCCATGTGCCATCAGAAAGCAAGATGGCAGAGGAAGTGCCCCCAGGAGTGACTTCCCTGCCATTAATCAGGTGGAGGACATGTGTATGTCAGTTTCACTTTGGGGAGAAGCCTCCCAACCACCAGAGGACTTCCTGCCCAGGAAGCCTGAGACAGGACTGAGGAGATTTGACTGGGAGTTACTTCGGGGTCAGTTCAGGGAAGAATGATGTGGTCTAATTATTTATTCATTTACTTGGGTATTGGGGATTGAATCCCGGGGCGCTTTACCTCTGAATTACATTCCCAGCCCTTTTTATTTGTTATTTGAGACAGGGTATAGCTAAGTTGCTTAAGGACTTGCTAAATTGCTGAGGATGGCCTTGAATTTGGAATCCTCCTGTCTCAGTCGCCTGAGTCACTGGGATTACAGGTGTGTGCCACCATGCCCAGCTAATTTAAAAGTGTTTAATGGTAGTGTTTCCCCAAACTAACTGATTATCAGATTTACCTGGGAAGATAATTAAAACATATGTATTCCCAGAACCCATCCCAGATCCATTATATACACTTTAAAACTAAAAAAAACACAAACAGAACATACACATACACATTCCCCAGAAGAGTCTGATGACAAGCCAGGTTTGGGGAACACTCGTTAACATAAGCAATCACCTGAAACTTTATTCTCACCTTTAATATCGCTGTCACTACCTCCTGAAAATGACCCATTGGGCAGCTCTGACTTCTGCGGGGTTGAAACCCATTTCCTTGGGATTTCAGTCTGTCAACCCCAGAGATACCTTTGCTGTGCCAAAACATGTCACATTCCTGTTCCACATGACAGCTCATCAAACACTTGTAGCAGAAAGCTATTCCCTCAAGGTAAACAGCCTTTAACTGTCCTTTATATGATATTGCGTTAGGTCTCCTCATCAGAAATCTCATGAAAGTAAATGAAACCTTATCCTATTTGATGATAAAAATTTGATGTGCTAAAAAAAGTCCCTGTATTGACACTCTTCTTCATTTTCCCCTGACTTATTCTTTTCTCTAACATTATAGAAAAACCAAGTCTAGCTGGGCACATGGCGCATGCCTGTAATCCCAGAGACAGGTGCAGGATTAGGAGGCTAAGGCAGGAGGATCACAAGTTCAAAGCCAGCCTCAGAAACTTAGTGAGACCCTGCCTCGACAGAAAAAAAATAAAACGGGCTGGGGATGTGGCTCAGTGGTTGAGCGCCCTGGGTTCAATCCAAAGTACCAAAAAAAAAAAAAAAATCCAAGTCTATATCATCATAAAAATATCCAGTCTGTATGTAAATATGTAAAACCCAGGGTTTTAAAGGAATCAAAAAAGACCCATATCTTTCTTGGATGCCTTGGATATCACATAAGGCTAAATGATCTAGTAGACAAAAGGCATACTCAAACCACTTTTTTTTTTTTTTATTTCCCTCTGACTTTTCAACTAAGAAAGCCATTCCACTTCCGGTCTCATCACTTGAACTTGAGCTGAAACCTTATTTTCATGTCCCTCCTTCCCTTTCCCCTGTAAGCCCCCAGGGTTTCCACCAAAGCCCTCTGTGACTTAGCCATGTGCTCCACAAGGAGAAACTGAGCCACCCCTTAGCTCACATCCTGCACCTTTACCTTCCTGGCTCACCTGTGGCTTACCTGTCTCCCTCTCTCACCTGTGCTAGCCAGAGGTAATGCTGTCTTCTTCTCCTGGTTTCCTTTGCAGCCCTTGGTGCCCCTTCTTCCTCCTGCCTCGCTGCGTGGTGGGAACTGTAGTTCTGGCCCCAGGTATCAGGTTTTGTGGCCTGAGAAAGTGAAAGGAAAGCAAACACAGTCCCTCCCACCTGCCACAAGCCACCTCAGTCACGGAGGTGACTGGAGCACCCGGAGCCAGCTCCCCTCCAGCAATCACGCTGCCCCTGCTCCTGCACCTGGCATCTGTCATTTCCCCTGGTGTCCCCTGTTTGGCTGGGCTGGGGGTTGTTAGAAGGATACTGAGTCTTAAGTGACTTAATTGCTTTGTCGATTTGAAAAGCTCTTTTTGAGAAGTCCCTGAGAGAGAGGAAGTGAGCAAAGAGGAGGTGAAAAAAAGGACTTTGAAGGTGTGTGTGTGTGAAGAAAGAACGGAACAAAAGTCTCATCTCACTCCAAAATTCTACCACTCAGTGAAGGTTAATCTCTAGGTCTTGGAAAACCTCAAACCTGCAGTTCTGAAGGCTGGTGGTAGATGCGTAGAGCTGAGATGGATTTCTCCTTCTATTCCCCACAGAGTCTAGAATACTAACTGCTTCTCGGAGTCTAGCATAAGGACTAGGTGATCTGGGAGGCTGAGGTAGGAGGATCTCAAGTTGGAGACCTGCCTCAGGAACTTAATGAGATTCTAAGCAATTTAGCAAGACCCTGTCTCAAAATAAAAATCAAAAAGGGCTGAAAATGTAGCTCTGTGGTAAAACACCTCGGGTTCACTTCCCAGTCCAAACAAAACAAAACAAAACAAAACAAAAAAACAAACCAAAACCCCCCAGATTTTCTACATGAGGTAGGTATAGGGCTGTATACCTACATATATGCAGGGTAATATGCATTGCTGTTAAATAGCACCAGGAACAAAATAGAATTGGAAACATCCCGATTGATAAAACACTGAAATTGGTATAGTGTTTTCTAGGAAAGAGTCCCAAATCAACTTGAGTAGGTTGCAATCAGCAGTTTTACAAGAAGAGGTTGGGGGGAAATTCAGAATGTGCATGATTTAATAATGGTAAGTATTGCTTTAGAAAATGTTTGGGTCAGTTGTATACATGCAGTTGTGTATACTGGGAATGAGGTAAAATGTTCTTTCTTGGGCTGGGGATATAGCTCAGTTGGTAGAGTGCTTGCCTTGCATGCACAAGGCCCAGCACCCCATCCTACATGCACACAATGATAAAACAGCATCATTTGGCCATTATTACTCCTCAGCATTTCCTCCTCTCATTACATCTTCCACCCCTTGTTCCAGCCCTTTTTATAAATTTTTATTTTGAGGCTGGGGATATAGATCAGTTGATAGAATGCTTGCCTCACATGCATAAGGCCCTGGGTTCAATATCCAGCACCATAAAAGAAAAAAAATATTTTGAGATAGGGTCTCACTAAAGTTTCTGAGGCTGGCCTCAAACTTGCAGTCCTCATGCCTAAGCCTCCTGAATCGATAGGGATAGGATTACAGACACCACTATGCTGCTGGCAGGTAGAGCAAGAAAACAAACAAAAAAAGACACTGCCAAATGCTGCTCTGCTCTGTGGGCTACTGCTTTTTTTTTTTTTTTTGTGGTGCTGGGGACAGAACCCAGGGCCTAGTATATGCAAGGCAAGCACTCTACCAACTGAGTTATATCCCCAGCCCTGGGCTGCTGCTTTGAGAGCCACCATGACATGTCCTCAACTTAGAAATCAAATGTAGGTCAGGATCTACCACAGAAGCACAGGCTGGGGCAGGAAGTAGACTTGGTATCTGTGTCAAGGAGGTCAGGTGCAAAATATTGTATTTCCTCTGGTAATGGTTGTGGTTAAAAAGTAAGTCAGCTGACAGACCCAGTACTCAGAGAGCACCCAGAGGTAGGAATCAAATGTTAAAAATGTCCAGGTGATTAAAAAATTAAGTCCAGAGATACTGTCTCTCCCTATCCAACCCTCTCCCCCAAGTTGAAAGGGCATTGTGTGGGCTATGGGGAAATTAAGTATTCTTGCCGTGGGTGGAAGTAACAGAGGTTGTGCACTTGTTATCCATGCATAAACATAATCACATGTGCATGTATATATACAAAGAAATGCACAAATATGTACATATATACCACATATTTCACTTTTTTTTTTTTTTTTTACTATTTTCACTTTTTTTGTGTGTGGGTGTATGTGATACTGGAGGTTGAAGCCTGGGACTCAAACGTTAGGCAAGTGCTCTACTATTCAGATATATATATATATATGACTATATAACTATATATAACTATATATATAACTATATATATATAACTATATATATAAATAACTATATATATATAAAACTATATATATATGGTTACATATATATATATATAAAGAACTGTATTTCTGGGGCTGTGATTGTGGCTCAGCGGTAGAGCGCTCCCCTAGCACGGGTGGGGCCCGGATTCGATCCTCAGCACCACATTAAAAAAATAAATAAATAAAATAAAATAAAGGTATTGTGTCCATCTACACCTAAAAAAATATCAACTTCATTTCCCCAACAGTTGAAAGCCCCCAGGAGGCAGCGCACCTTTGCCTTTATTTGCCTAAAGGGACCCTTGCTCAGAGCTGTGTTGTAAGGCTTTAACTTTGCTGAAGGCTACATTGATGTTATTAGGGCAGATGGGGCGTGGTGCAAACAAAACTGTGTATGATACTCACAGACTAAAGGCCCTGCCAAAATGGGCAACTACATCTATTTATTTTTTGGTGGAGCTGCGGATTGAACTCAGGGCATTGTGCATGGGAGGCAAGCACTCTCCAACTGAGCCTTATCCCCAGCCCTAGCAACTGCATTACTTAGTTTAAGCAAAAATTTAATGCTTAGCCAGGTCAGTAGCACAGCAATAAAGAATAAAATTAAAATTAAAAAAATAAAAGAATGGAATAAAAATAAAAATATTCCATAAAAATAAAAATGGAATAATGGTTCGTTGAAAAAAAATCTGTCCGTCCGTTTCCCCCAGCGTTTCAGCTCTGTTTTTCCTCTTGACTTTCTTTGGCCAGCAACCCGGGCGGTGTCCCAAGCCCGGGGCTGGGGCCTCGGCGCCGCGGAAGCTCCTGGTCCGTAGGTAAAGCCGCGCGGCGGGACTACAACTCCCGGCTTGCACCGCGCTCGCGCCCGGAAGCGCTGGCCGCGGCTCCGAGGGTGAGGTGGCGGCAGGGGCGGCGGGCAGCGGCGCGGAGCCGAGCGGAGTCAGCGCGCGGAGCGGCCGGCCGCAGCGGGGGAATCCTGCGGGTCTCGGGTGCGTGAGCTCCAGCGCGTGCAGCCCGAGCCCGGCTGGGGAGGGGACGGGCCCGCGGGGCTCCCGGGACGCGAGGGCGGTGCGGGGCTGGGGGTGCTGGCAGCTGGTGGGTGTGGCGCCCTGGCGCGGCCCTCCGCTCGCCCCCCGGTGGCCCCGCGCGGGCTGTGGGTCCCACGGCGGTTGGGGACCTCCGGGGAGCCGCGGGAAGGGCCCCGTGGCTACCCGCGTCCGGGTCTGAGCCCGCGGGGGGCGGGGGCTTTTGTGCCCCTAGTGGACCCGCCGCGGCCTTGGAGCCCGCGAGGCTCGGACTTCACCAGCAAAGGGCAGGTCCTGAGCCCGGACGAGGGACTGCCCAGTGGCTGGGACGCGGTCGGAAAGGATGCGCAGAGGGCAGAGAGGCTGAGGTCCTGGGTTGTGATTTGGGAATGATCGTGGTCTCAGCCCCGGAATTGACGGCCCTGTGACTCCTCATTCCTCCCTCCACACTGATTTGCAGAGTGTGGTCTGTTTATTCTTAGTTTTGACAGGAGATAATGGGACGTGTGCCCCTGCATCCTGGGGTTCTTGAGACGGTAGGCGACCTGGTGGTACATTGTTACCGAACTGTTTATAGGAAGAATCGTTCCCGGTGGGGAGAATCAGACTTGTTTTTCCTCCTGTGTTGGGGATTGAGCCGAGGGCCTGGTGCGTGCTAGGTAATTGCAGTCAAAGCAAGTGCTCTACCTTTGAGTTACACCCTCAGGCTCCCCCACTTCTTCTTTTTTTTTTCTTTGAGACAGGGGTTTACTAAGTTTCCCAGGTTGGTTTCGACCTTGCCAGCCTGGCAAAGACAACGTTGTTGTCCTTGGAACATGTTCAAAAACAGGAAGAATATGGTTTTGGGAATCCTGAAATAAGATAATTTTACAGATAAATTCTAGGTATTTAACATCTGTGTTATTGAGACAGTTTAAGAAGAGAGAAAAATTACAAAGAGATTTGAGTTTTGAATAAAAAAAGATTTGTGTGGTACAGGTAAAATGGCTTCAAATCAGATGTGAAATAAAAAGCTACTTGTATAAGTGGTATTAAATCAGAACAAACAATACTGTAAAAACGGTCAATTCAACTAACCTTTTAACACTTTCCTATCTACCTCTTAAACTTTGAGTATGCATATTTTTTTTCCCTTTGCAAACATAAAATCTGAAGTCTAGGGAGTGAGGAAGTTGCCTATCCAGTGCCCTTCTCATTTAATGTGTTAAAGAATCACTCTTACCATCAAGGTGAGCTTTTTCCCATCCTGCATGTGTACTTGTGCATCTTAGGTGTGATAATTGTAATTGCTGTGTTTTACTCAGCTTGGGATAGTTTCTAAGCCTTTGCATTTAAACAATATCACATAGAATGTAGAGTCCTAGGGCTAGGTTGTGGCTCAGTGGTGGAGCTCTTGCCTAGCATGCATGAGGCACTGGGTTTGATTCTCAGCACCACATAAAAATAAAAACAAGTAAAATAAAGGTATTGTGTCCATCTACAACTAAAAAAATATTTTAAAAAATGTAGAGTCAGTTCTGGTTTGAATATGCACTACTTTTCTTGAGAGATTACTTTCTATATTGTTTATGGTGGCATATGCCTGTAATCCCAGCTACTTGGGAGGCTGAGGCAAGAGGATCACAAGTTCAAGGCCAGCTTTGGCAATTTAGTGAGACCCTGTGTCAAAATAAAAAATCAAAGCTGAGTGTGGTGGTGTATGTTTGTAATCCCAGTAGTCTCAGTGGCTCAGGAGGCTGAGGCAGGAGTATTGTGAGTTCAAAGCCAGCCTCAGCAATTTAGTGAGGCGCTAAGTAACTCAGTGAGACCTTGTCTCTAAATAAAAGTACAAAAAAAAAAAAAAAAAAAAAGAGAGGGGGGGGGGCTGGGGATGTGGCTCAGTGGTTAAGAGCACTTGGGTTCAATCCCTGGTACCTAAAATAAAATAAAATGAAAGGACTGGTGATAGAAAGAGAGAGAGATCTCTATTATCTTTCTTATCTGTAAACTATTGGGAGAATTGAGTGATATTTGTGCAAAGTACCTACCATGGTACCTGGAACCTTGTACAAAATATAGTGTTATGCAAAATCATTCATTCAAAACATCTTCATTGGGCTGGGGGTGTAAGTCAATGGTGGAGTACTTACCTACCATGCACAAAACCCTGGTTTACTCTTTAGCATTGAAGAAACAAGCAGCAGGAAATCTTTATTGCTCATTCTAATTATTCTGCATAGTTCTGGATTAGAGCTGTGGTCTTATGAAAGAAAGCCACTGCTCTCTTGGAGCTTTGATGAAAGGTAACCAATCACATCAGATGATTATGTTGGGAGAAATGCTGTAAAGGAAAGAAACAGAAGCAGAAGCTGAGGAGTACCGCTTTTTGATAGGGTGGTCAGGGCATGCCACTTGAGGTGACATTTGAGGATGAACCAAGAAAAGGAAAGGAGCCAGCCATCATAAGGAAAAGCATGTATGGCAGCACAAGAGCAAACAGGGCCCAAGGCATGAGAGGGCTTAGCAAGTTAAGGCCCTCGTGTGGGGCACCTCCGGTGGGTCCTTAGGTCGGGAAGGCAGGTGGCAAGGAATGTGGCCTGACCAAGGACTAGGGAACACCCGGCTGCCCAGGGGGGGTCTATTCATGTCATGGGAGGCTGCTCATCTCTGTAGATGCCAATAGGGACAGAACTCCAGCTTCTAAGAAGTGAGGGAAAACGGGTAGAATTGTGTGTGCTGCGTGCTTGCAGGTATGTGTGTGAGGGGAGGGGCTCTGCTGGGATGTGGGCAGGGTATGGATTCTGCAAAGTACAAAAGGAGTTGGGAAACAGGAGGGAGGCTTCACTCTCTGCTGGGTTGTGCCTTTTGAATTTTCTACCTTATTCATATATTCCAAATTGAAAATTAATAAAACAAATTCCGAGCTCCCCAGTCATCTACTCAGGCAGTCCCCTCTGTCATTTGGAGCCTTCTCCCACCAACCTATCCCTTAGCCATCCTACTTTTCTGTAAGAAAAGAGTCTGTTTTGATGTGCGTCTTGGGGAGACATCAAAGGGTTGTAAGCAGAAGCTGGCTTCTGTTTTCACATGTGCTTCAGGCTTCCGTGGAGAGTGACTTGGGGCTGGGGTAGATGGAGCTGGTGAAACCTCATTGGAGGCCGTTGGGGTCAGGTGGCAGGTGAGCGATGCTGGAGGTTTATCTTAGGGGAGTGGCAGTGATGGGGCAGAATTGATGGGGATAAGTTTTGGAGGTGAAAGGACTGGGTTTGGTAATGGGCTGGATGAGGAAGCTGTGAGAAAAGGAGAAATAAAGGGTAAGTCCCAATTCCCTTGGTAGACGGGGAGGAATGGCGGAACCATTCACTGAGGTGGAGGCTCCAGGGAAGGGGTGGATTTGGAGGGAGAAAGGAGGAATCCTGTTTTAGCTCTGTGGAGGGATATCAGGTGGTCAGTAGGAACCCTGGAGGGTCTGAGGTGGCACCATAAACCTGGGATCATTGGCATAAAGCTGTGGTACTGACTGAAGGAACGTGGCCTGACCAAGGACTAGGGATGTTGATGTTGGAAGTATAAAAAGAGAAGTGTAATTGCCACCTCCGAGGTTGAGGAAACGCTTGCTAGGGAAATGCCCCAGGCTTGCCGGGCAGTGTTGCAGCCCTTTGAGGTTTGCGGGTTTGAATCTGAGAAGGAAACCTGTTTGTGATTTTTCTCTGACAAAACTCAGCTTCATGGGTGCAAGGCAGGCGGACCAGGCTGGGAGAAGACCAGGCCAGGAGAAGACTTGGCCAGCAGGAGATGGCAACCTTCTGAGCTGCTGAGGAGTCGGCAGATGTGGCAGACATGGGGAGGACACTGAGGTCGTGAATTGGGAGCCTGCTTGGAGTAAAATAACTGCTGGAGCATGGGGTGTTGGGCAGGCAATCTGGAGGCAAGATGTCTGAAATGCAGTTCAGGAGCTGATGACCAGGGGTAGTTTTGCCCACAGAGTGGGTTTAATCAGGAGGTATCCACTGCCTGCCGGAATGCTCTGGAAGCAGTGGGAGGAAGGTATGTGAAACTGGAGCTGTCCACATTAGAAAGGCAGTGCTTGGGCCATCAGTTGATGGTATCTCATCTGTGAGATAGATATAGCCCCAGGATAGACCTCTGAGTATCTTTACTGCCTAGTAAAGACTGGGACATGAATTTCCAAGGAGGTAGGGTCCCCCCCCACTTCCCCCACATTGGAGATGGAACCCCGGGCCTCACATGATACACAAGCACACTGTCACTGAGCTACATCCCCAGCCGTTTTTATTTTATTTTATTTTTTGGGGGTAGTGGGGATTGAACTCAGGGGCACTGGACAACTGAGCCACATCCCCAGCCCTATTTTTTGTATTTTATTTTGACACAGGGTCTCACTGAGTTGCTTAGCGCATTGGCCTCACTTTTGCTAAGGCTGGCTTTGAACTTGTGATCATCCTGCCTCAGCCTCCCAAGCTGCTGAGATTACAGGCATGCTCCACTGCTCCTGGCCCTTTTTATTTTATTTTGAAATAGGGTCTCACTAAGTTGCCTGGGCTGATCCTCCTGCTTCAGCCTTCTGGGAGCTGGGATTATAGGTGTGTGCTACCACACTGGGCTTAGAAATAGAATTTTAGGAATAATAATTTAGTGATTGGCTGTACCCCAAAGCAGTGCTGTTGCTGAGAATTGAATCTAGGACCTCACACATGCTAGGCAGATGCTGTACCAACCTAATTCCCAACCCTGAGCTAATTCCCAACCCTGAAGTCATCAGTGGCATTGATTACACAATGTTAATATTGTGTTCCCATTCTGGAAAGTGCCATTTTTATTCTTTTTTTTTTTTTTTTTTTTGGTGGTGCTGGGGATTGAACCCAGTGCCTCACACATGCCAGGCAAATGCTCTGCTATTGAGCCACGTTTCCAGCCAGAAATACCATTTTTTAATAGTTGGTCTTCTAGGACAAAAACCAAAACAGTGCGACCCCTCCCCAACCAACCAATCAACCAAACAACAACAACAAAACCTCCACTTTATTACAAAATCATCTTAGTGATTGTGAAAGTGCTTTAAAAATGTAGAATATGGCTCAGTGATTCTGGATCTTACCAATAGCAAGGATCTTTTGAATCTGGGGACTGTTTACCACTCAGCAACATTTCCAGCCTTTATTAAAAAATTAAATTTTGAGACAGAGTCTTGCTAAGTTGCTTAGGCCCTTGCTGAATTGCTGAGCCGGGTTTTGAACTTGGGATTCTCTTGCCTTAGCCTCCCCAAGTTGCTGGGATTACAGCTATGAGCCACTGTACCCAGCAAGGATCTTGTTTAACTGTTTGTGGTACTGGGGGTTGAACCCAGGGCTTCTCACATCATAGGCGAGTGTTCTTCCACTGAACTATATCCCTAATTAGTTTTTTATTTTGAGACAGACAAACCTCAGCTGTGGAGGTTGGTCCCGAACTTTTTATTCCTCTGCCTTAGCCTCCTGAGGAGGTGGGATTATAGGCATGTGCCACTGTGATGGGCAAGGACTTTATTTTTAACAAGAATTGTTTTTTCTTTTTAATTGATTCTTGTGGGGGAAATAGGGAGATATTGTCAAAGGATACAAAGTTTAATTTAGATGTCAGGAATAAATTCTAGAGTTTTGTTGTGCAACAGGGTAACTATAGTTAATAACAATGTATTTTTTGTGCCTTACCTTTACCCTCTTGGCTTGGTGCATGCTAGGCAAGTGCTCTGCCACTGAACTATGCCCTTAGCCCTTGTATTGTATTTTGAAAATTGCTGAGTAGATTTTAAGTTTCTCATCACACATACACACACAAAAAAAAAAAAGAAAAAAGAAAAAAAAAAAAAACATTTTTATCAGGTTGACTGAGCCATTCTACAATATACAAATATTTCAAAGCGTACTATATATGAAAAATATATACTATTCTTGTGAATTAAAAATGCTGTAATCTAAAAAAACAATAATTACTATCAACTATTATGTGATAGGTATGCATTCAGTATTCATTGAGAAGCCACTCAATGACAAGCTACTGTGATTTCAGAAACACTGAAATTTGGTTTTCTTTTTCTTTTTTTGTTTGGTGCCAGGGATTATACTCAGGGACACTTAACCACTGAGCCACATCCCCAGCCCTTTTTAATATTTTATTAGAGACAGGGTCTCACTGAGTTGTTGAGGCCAGGTTTGAACTCGTACTCATCCTGCCTCAGCCTCCCAAGTTGCTGAGATTACAGGCATGTGCCACCATACTCAGAGTGGTCTTCTCAGTTACAGTAGCATTTACTATACTTCAAAGATATTTGACCTCTCTTCAGTCTGTATTTAGAACATTACAGAAAGTGGTCTTTAGAAAGCAGGATGTGCTGGCTGATTCACACTTGGCAAAAACTCCTGTGTTCTTCACAGCCAGTTGAAAGTTATCTCTGATGTATGGGGATATATGTGCAAGTTATTATTTTTAGTTATAATTACATAGGCCTATATGTTATACTATTCATTTTAAATGGCATTCTGTCAACAGCAAGTGATTATTTGAAACTATTTTCCCAATGTGCTTATTAGGACTTTTCTCTTTCATCTCTATGGTCTAGGAAAAGATAGTTTATTTAGAAACTACATTTACAAGCTGGATGTGGTGGTACATATCTGTAATCCCAGCGACTAGGGAGGCTAAGGCAGAAGGAGCACAAGCCTCAGCAACTTAGTGAGACTTTGTCTCAAAATAAAAAATTGTAAAGAGCTGGGATATAGCTCAGTAGTAAAGTGCCCCTGGGTTCAATCCCTGGCACACCCCCTGCTCCCAGAAAAACATCCACATGGTCTCATATCTCAGTAGTTATTTAAAGCTATTTTTTTTGTGTGTGTGTGGTGGTACTGGGGATTGAACCCAGAGCCTTGTGCATGCGAGGCAAGCACTCTACTGACTGAGCTATATCCCCAGCCCTAAATCTATTAATGTAACTGTACAAGCCTCCCTCCCCCGAATCATACAACTGTTGCCAAAGCAGTACAATCTCAATGCATTGGAGTACACATTTTTGAAATTATTATTATACTTGATAAATAATGGAATTGTATTATATCCTGTATCCTTTCCTAAAATATTCAGTACAGTGGTTCTTTTTTTTTTTTTTTTTTGGTGTTTTTGTTTTTTCCTTATAGTTGGACACAACACCTTAATTTCATTTATTTTTATGTGGTCCTGAGGATCAAACCCAGGGCCCCCACACGCGCTAGATGGGTGCTTTGCCGCTGAGCCACAACTCCAGCCCCCAGTATGGTATTTTGAGGTGAAATGTATTTAGTCCAGAGAGCTGTAATTTCTAGAGAGTGGTTGAAACTTCAGGTTGTTCTGTTTGTATTTCATGTTTATTTTTGTAGATGGAAGTAAGTTTAGTAGCAATGCTAAAAGATCTTGTTTGGAACTTTTATTTCTTAATGCTAAAAGCTCTAGCTTTCTAGAATTACAAAGTTTATTTACATTTTGTAAATGGAATTTTACAGTCTATTCTACTCATAATTTAAGAATGAAATTAGCTACATTCTACTGATTTAGGATTAATCTTGGGCAGCATTTTCTCCACCTGTGCTTCTGAGGATTGAGCTCAGGGCCCCGAGTGTGCTAGGAAAACACTCCACTGAGCTATGTCCCCAGCCTTCCCACTCCTCATGCACTGTCTGTTTTAGCTGAACAGCAATCAAAGGAGATGGAGCACTTTACAGATGACAGTCTTGTGACTCACAGAGGTGACCTCTCCAGTGGCTCACAGAGAGTAGGTGAAACAGCTCTTATTATATGTAGACAATTTAATGACACCTTGGTTTTGTTCTTTTTGGGGCTCTGAAAATGATGCCCCAAAGTGAAGGCCTCAGAAACAAGCCTAAGGAAAGCAGTCAGTCTGTGACCTTTTCCTGTCCTCCTGGCTCCTGTTTCCCAAGGCAAGCCATAGAAACTAGTTTTTCTTCCTCAAGGCAGGTCCTAGAGACCTGAACCCCTTCTCCTTAAGCAAGCTACAAAACCTGAACATGTTGCTCTCACTTCCTCTGCCTTTCTGTGTAAGAATTGGCCATAAGGAAATTCTGTGACCTGCCTGAGTGTAGGTCATAAGCCCCCTCATTCCAAAAAGGGTCCTGCCCCATACCTAGCAGGAATGCTACAACTGAAGGGCCAAGAGAAATCTGAACACACAAGCCTGTCTGGGTGTCCTGCCATGTCTTTTACTTTTAGGTTATACCCTTTTTGTCTAATCATATTTCTGCATGGCTGTCCCTGCTTAGTGGAACTTAAGCATGAAAATGAATAGTTCACATGGCCTTTGGGTCTTTTATCTGAAGGCTTCCATGTCACATAAAACTGGGATTAAATACATTTGTTATGCTTTTTCTCTTATTAATCTATCTTTTGTTATATTGGTGTTGGCCATGATCCTTTATGATAAGAGGAAAAGAGATTGTCCTGCTTTTTTATTCTAAAAGATGTAAGAATGGCCAGGTGCAATGGCACACACCTGTAATCCCAGCAGTTTGGGCGGCTGAGGCAGGAGGATTGCTTGTTCAAGCCAGCCTCAGCAACGGTGAGGTACTAAGCAACTCATTGTCTCTAAATAAAATACAAAATAGGGCTGGTGTAGGGGCTCAGTGGTTGAGTGCCCCTGAATTCAATCCTGGGTACCAAAAAAAAAAAAAAAAAAAAAAAGCCTTTCTGCTGATTCTCTCAGTCTGTAAGGCTTGAGTATATCCACTAAATTGTGGCCTGTGACAATAAGTAATCTGACAATTATAGTGAACTTACACCTGCAAAGCCCTTAAATATAAAGCAAAGCCCTGTGATTCTCCCTGTGGTTGCTCTTGGGCTTATCTCCAACCTTGATTGTGGTAGTATATCATACACTTCGTTTTGTTAATGTGTTTCTCTAATATGCAGACAAATTGTAGAACTTTTCTAAAGCTGTGGATATGCCCTCCATTATAAAGATAATGCACATGTTTATTATAGAATTTTCAGGGAAGTATATTGAAGAAAATTAAAATTGCTCCTAATTTGATTACCTAGACAGACTAGTGTATTCCCTGTTGTGTTATGTAAACATGGAGTTGGATTGATCATCATCTCCTTTTTTTTGCATATTTAAGTTTTTCTGCAGATCGAGTACTAGAGATATTAAGTGTAACTGCTTATTTTATGTGTAATTCTCGGATATCAGAGGTGGCTGCAGCTTTTAGTGCAGGGAAATGAGTACAATTGAATGAAAAGCTAGTGGAATGTAGAAAGAGATGCCTTTCCTTTTTTTCTGTTCCTTTATGAATGACACACAGTCATTTATTTTTTCAATTAAACAATTTTTTGTTGTTTTAGGTGTACACAGTATCTTTATTTTTATGTGGTGCTGAGGATCGAACCCAGTGCCTCACGGATGCCAGGCCAGCGCGCTACCCCGTGAGCCACATCCAGCCCCTCATTTCTTAAATATAAAAAAGCTCCTGTAATGTTTTGTGAAAACTACCTTTGTTTATAGATCTAAAGGCATTTCATATTTCTTTAGGAATCAGTTCCTAGACATTGGAATTTTGTGTCAAAGCTCATGATGAACATGGCTGGGTTGTTTTCTTCCTGTAATGTTGTACTCATGATCACGTTCATTAGCAGCATGTGAGTTCAGGAACATACAACATACCCTGAGCTGCACTGAGCACTTTTTTGTGTGTGTGTGTGGTGAGGGGATTCAACCCAAGGGCTTTTGTCTACTATGCACATCCTCTGCCACTGTGCCATACCCTAAGCACAATCTTTAAAAATGCAACATTTTCTTACCTAATATTATTAGAGAGATTGGAACTTTTAGTTCTTAAATTTCATAGTTTGTTTCTTATAAGTGGCTTATTTACTTTGTTCATTTTCTGTAAGAACTAGTGATTTTCAGCTGGGTTTGGTGGCGCATGCCTGTAATCCCAGCAGTTTGGGAGGCTGAGGCAGGAGGATCACAAGTTCAAGGCTGGCCTAAGCCACTTAGTGAGACTCTCAGCAATGAAGCAAGACTCTGTCTCAAAATAAATGAAAAGGGCTGGGGATGTAGCTCAGTGGTAGAGTACCCCCAGGTTCAATTCCCAGTATCCCACTCCCACTAAAAAGTGATTTTCTTCTTAGTTTATATGATAGATTATATCTATTAGGATAGATATAATCTTTGGTCAAGGGTTTTGTTAGGACTAGCTGATGACTATAAAACATAGTTATGAATCAGATTTTCTGGTATCAACTAGCCCAGGAGCTTCCCCATCCCCCCCCCCCAGGCTTAATTATATGTTGGTTAGTCATAGCCTAATTACCTCAGGTTTTGGGTAATCTTTTGGATGATTTGGATTACATTTTTCCTTCTCTTTTGGATAAGGTTAAGAAAGTGTTTTATCTTTCTCTAGAGAGAAGCCATGATGTAAATCATTCACCAGCAAACTTCAAGGTCAGAGTGAGAAGGCATCCGGAGCACCATGGCCTGGCCAAGTGTTTTCCCAAGAGGGACTGCGCTCTCACGGTTCAGCCATCACCATGTGGTTGTATTCCTGCTCACCTTCTTCAGGTAGAGACTTGCCGAAGCTCTTCTCTTGGTTTATTTGTTTTGTCTTTTGAGGGAGGGGTCTAATTCACTGATAGTTATAGGCCTCTAATGAAATAGACTAGTTTTTGTTTTTGTACTTAAAAAATGTGTAATTTAACCTTCATATTTCAATTTTTAAATTTTAATTGATTAGTTTTTTTAAAACATTTATTTTTTAGGTGTAGATGGACACAACACAATGCATTTATTTTTTTATGTGGCGCTGAGGATCGAACCTGGGTCCCGCCCGTGCTAGGCGAGCACTCTACCGCTGAGCCACAATCCCAGCCCTTAATTAATTAGTTTTTTAAAAATATACTTTTTAAAACTTTATTTTGTTTATTTTATTTTTTTTATATGGTTCTGAGGATCAAACCCAGTGCCTTGCACATGGCAAGGCAAGTGCTCTACCACTGAGCCACAACCCCAGCCCTTATTAATTAGTTTTTGACAGTGTTGAGGACTGAACCCAAGGCCTTGTGCATGCCAAGCATGCATTCTGCTACTGCACCACATGCCTAGCCCTGTTAACGCTTTTGGAGAGCTCTAGTATAGTGGTTCTCAGCAATCATTTTGCCCTCCAGGAGACATTTGACATTGTTGGGAAACATTTTCAGTTGTCTCCATGGAGTAAGGGGTGCTGTTTGCATCCAGTGGTGGAGGCTAGGAATGTTGCCAAAATACCCATGTACAGGATAGCTCCCACAGCCAAGAATTTTTTGTCACAAAATGTTAATAGTGTGGAAGCTGAGAAACCCTGGTCTAACATGAAGTGTTCTGTTGGTCGAAATCAGGGGGTTGAGAACAAAGTCTATGCGTATTCATGGGTTGTGCTGTGCCTCCTTGAGCACTGAAGATGGTGTGAGACATTGGAGGAGCTCTGGTTAACTCCTTTGAGTCTCGCCGTTAGCAACCCCCAAGTAGTCAGTGCAACCCAAATCCATGTTCATGATTCTGTAGCCCTAAGTGGTTCTCTTTAGTAACATAATGTAAACCATACACCAAAAAAATATTTAAAAATCCACAAAAACATATGTAAGATTATTTATTATTGTGTTAGGCACATGTTATATAACTCTATTACTGAACTGTTGTGATACTTCTTCTGCATGGATTTGTTATTAATCTTTATTGAATGTATCACAAATGATCATTTATTTTCCTCCTGCCTGCCTTTCTTTCTTTTTTTTGGGGGGGGGGGTACTAGGGATTAAGCTGAGGGGCACTCATCCACTGAGCCACATCCTGGCCCTATTTTGTATTTTATTTAGAGACAGGGTGTCACTGAGTTTCTTAAGGCCTTGCTTTTGCTGAGGCTGGCTTTGAATTCTGCAATCCTCCTGCCTCAGCCTCCCGGCCACTGGCCACTGGGTTTACAGGCATGGGCTACTGCACCTGGCTCTTTCTTCCCTCTCCTCCCCTCCCCTCCCTTCTCCTCTCTTCTCCTCTCCTTTTTTCAGTTTAAACTCAGGTCTTCACACATGCCATGCGAGCACTCCACCCTGAACTATATCTTCAGCCCTTTCTTTAAAGGCAGAAACTAAGAAAGTGGTTCTTCCAATTATGTGAAAGTAAATAGGTCATTTGGATGCTTGGTTTGGGGGCTATTTGTGAGGGGTATGAGGCATCAATCTGAGGAAAAGACATGGATCCAAGGGAAAAACTGAATTGCTGATGCAGTGAGTGCTCTTTGTGTGCTAAAGATTAATTTTTTTTTTTTTTTTTTTTTTTTTTTGTGATGCTGGGGATCAAACCCAGGGCTTGGAGCTGCTGCCAGGCAAGCACTCTACCATTGAGCCACCCTGCCCTGAAGGTGTAAAATTCTTTACAGAATTCCATTCATGACTTAAAGTGGTTTGGGATCAGATACATATCCATCTTCTAGTTTGCAGTATCTGATATGTATGAGCAGGGACTCATAATGAAGATGACTAGTTATTTTTATTGCATCAATTCAAGTTCCTATAAAACAGTACTTATTTTTTTTTCTTTTGAGAGAAGAATTCTAAAATTGAGTAGCGACAAATGGGCATATATCTGTAATTTTATTGACTTTTGTTTTCTTTGCTACTGATTCATCTGTAGTTTTTCTCTATTTTGTAGTTATTCGTTGCTCCATGCTTCAAGGAAAACATTTAGCAATGTCAAAGTTAGTATCTCCAAGCAGTGGACCCCAAATGCTTTTAACACAACACTTGAGCTGCCTGTAGAGGTAAGTGGAGCCAGTGCTGGGAGGGACTTAGGGAAGGGACAGAACTTAAGTCTTCTTAAGTTCTCTCTTGCATTGTTTACCTGAAACAGCTTACCCTGTCCCAGGGAGTCCAATCCAAACTGTCTGCTGATTTCAAAGCCTGCCCTTATTGGTCTGTTTTACCAAGCCAACCCTTATCATATGATTCTGGGAAGGCTGTTTTTTTCATTGAGTTTTACAAGTACTGTGTATGTTTCTACTTTTGAGATTTTACATAGTATCTTTTATATATACACTTTCACCTTTTCCACCTATTTAGATTTTTTCTTCCTTTCTTTCTTTCTTTCTTTCTTTCTTTCCTCCCTCCCTCCCTCCCTCCCTCCCTTCTTTCCTTCCTTCCTTCCCTCCCTCCCTCCCTTCTTTCCTTCCTTCCTTCCTTCCTTCCATTGAACTCAGAGGCACTCAACCACTGAGCCACACCCCAGCCCTATTTGGTATTCTATTTAGAGACAGGGTCTCACCGAGTTGCTTAGCGCTTTGGTAAAATGCTGAGGCTGATTTTGAACTCGCAGACCTCCTGCCTCAGCCTCCCAAGCTGCTGGGATTATAGGCGTGTGCCATTGCCTGGCTCTTTCTTTTTGTAGTAAGATAAAAATGCCATTTCCCCCCCACACTTTTTTTTTTTTCCTAGCTTCTTATTTTTCCCTTCTCTGAAGTCCTGTATGCTATTATATAGTTTAGTATTTAAGTATTTCCCAGTTATTTGATGTGTTTGTATCTTGAAGTTAGGAGTGTGTATCCCAGTTCTTTATATTTGTTCTGGACTGGGAAAATCCTCTGATGCCTGTTGGAGACTCATATGCTGTTCTTTACAGTGCCCTTTCTCAATACACAGATCCACCCAATGTTTATCACATTTCTTGACTTTTACTTCTGTGAAATTATAGATGTCCTATTAATGTTGTTAGCATGTTTTATATTTAGAAATTATTTCCCCTATTGGGACACATTCAAAGTTGACAGAGGTTTGAGGGTGACAGGAATATCTTCCAAAGTGTAAATATGCTACTCAGTCAATTGCTTGTTGAGTGACACTCTTATGTAAATACTGTCCTAGGCAGTGAAGTATAAAAAAACATAAAATCCTAGAAGGTTGAGCTGCGGTTGTAGCTCAGTGGTAGAGCACTTGCCTAGCATGTGTTTGATCCTCAGCACCACATAAAAATAAACAAAGGTATTGTGTTCATCTGCAACTAAAACTATTAAAAAAAAAAAAAAAAGCCTAGAAGATTGGAAAGGAGACCCTGATCTCATGGAGTCTTTATGCCAGGGGAGGTGCTTCCATGCTGTTCTTCTGGATTTAAGTTATCAGTCACTTTTTAAGGAAATGAGTTGAGACCAGAGGGTTAGATTGCAACCTGAGTCTAAACGACTAAACTGACTTGTCAGTTGTATTTGTTTAGAATCACAAATTTCAAAGGTGAAAGTGGCCTTAGGAGAGGTCAATGGAGAGAGGTCTGCTCCCCATTGTTATTTTGTCATTGTTGAAGGATAGCCGCCCAGTTTCTGCTTTAATACCGCTGGGGAGAAGAAATTTTCTGCTTTCTGAGATGGACAGTTAGTTTTTATTCAGCTGTTTGAAGACAACTCTCACTAAATCCCGAAGTTTCTCTTGTTTAAGCAAAACATCTCTGTCTCCTTCAACCACAGTTTAGTGACACTGAGCACTCGGTGTGGCACTGCAGGTGCAGTCTGACCGATATACAGAAAAATGGGATTTGATTTAGATGTTAAACTCTGGTTTTACCGCCTAAGGTTGCCTTGGGTTTCTTCTTAATTGGGTTGGGGCTCCCAAGACCACTCCCAGGTTTAATGGCTCTGAGGGAGGACTCACAGGAGTCAGCATGAAGTGCTCACGGCTGTGATTTATTACACTGAAAGGACACAAAATCGGCAAATGGAAAAGGCCGTGGTGTGAAGTCTGCAGGGAGCCAGGCACAAGCTTCCAGGGTTCCTTTCCCAGGATGTGCTTAATTTTTCTAGCACCCAGCTGTGACAACACATGTGAAGTGTTGTCTACTTGGGAAGCTCATTACAGGCTTGTGCCCAGGGTTTTTATTGGGGCTGGTCACGTAGGCATGCCATCTGACACATATCAAAATTCCAGGCTCCCAAAAGTAAAGCACGGTTCTCATAAATCATGTTGTTGGGTATAAACAGTGAGCCACTTGTATCGGCGTGGTGGGAACCCTTCATGGATCTAAGTTCCCAGATGCCAGCCCGGAGCCAGCCTTGTGAGCCTGCCTGTGTAAGGAGAGAGATCTCAGGCCTGCTGTCTTACTCTTTTCCTCAGTAACCAGTTCACATATTAACTCTTCTGACACATGCATTGACTTTTCTGTGGGTACTTACTTAATATTTACTTTTTTTAAAAATAGTTTTTATTTTTAAAAAATTAATATGTGCAGTATAGAAAAAATAAAAGCACAGCAAAAAACAAAGTCATACAGTTCCCAAGCAGCTTAGTAGGATGTGTTCCTCCAGGTTGTGTGTGTACATACATACACAACAACCCATTTTGTGTGTCTGAGATCATAGTATGTATCATGCTTTTCCACACATCATGAATATTCACCAAAGCTATATGAGTATTTTTGATAATCAAGAATACACTATACCAATTCAATCTGTTTAAAAAATTGTAATCCTTTCTTGGTGACTTAATTATTTACTTTTTTTTTTTTCAGTTGTAGATGGACATGATACCTTTATTTTTATTTATTTTTATGTGGTGCTGAGGATCGAACTCAGTGCCTTGCACATGCTAGGCAAGTGCTCTACCACTGAGCCACAACCCCAGCCCAATTATTTACTCTTTTTGGTTTTGGTACTGGGGATTGAACTCGGGGGCACTTGACCACTGAGCCACATCCCCAGCCCTATTTTTTTTTGTATTTTATTTAGAGACACTGTCTCACTGAGTTGCTTTGCGCCTTGATTTTGCTAAGGCTGGCTTTGAACTCACGATCCTCCTGCCTCAACCTCCTGAGTTGCTGGGAATTTATTTACTTTTGATTACTGTTAAAATAGATATTACCTTGGGGCTGGGGATATGGCTCAAGCAGTAGCGCGCTCGCCTGGCATGCGTGTGGCCCGGGTTCAATCCTCAGCACCACATACAGACAAAGATGTTGTGTCCGCCAAATACTAAAAAATAAATATTAAAAAATTCTCTCTCTCTCTCCCTCTTTAAAAAAAAAAATAGATATTACCATCCTGATTTTCAGAATTGCAGGGAATGCAGTATGGCTTGGTTGGATGTAGAAATGTGAAGTTCTGACCAAGCCTGTTCACCTTACCTCATGAGAAGCTATGTGCACTTCCCATTCCTTTCTTTACACTTTATGTGTAATAGGTAAAAAAGTATAGGGGCTGGGGCTAGGGCTCAGTGATACAGCACTCACCTAAATTCTAATATTTTAGATATATAATATATTGGATGTATAATTTCTAATATATTAGATAGTTTTTTTTTTTTTTTTTTTTGCTTTGGTACTGGGGATTGAACCCAGGGGGCACTTACACCCTGAGCCACAACCCTAACCCTTTTTTGTATTTTGTTTAGAGACAGGGTCTCACTGAATTGCCTAAGGCCTCGCTAAATTGATGAGGTTGGCTTTGAGTATCTTCTTGTCTCAGCGTAAGCCTGGCTGTATAATTAATTTTGACAAATAAAAAGATAATCAGAATTTTACTTTTTAAAAAATTTTTTTCCCCCAGTACTGGGGATTGAATCCAGGGATGCTCTAGTACTGAACTACATCCCTGGGCTTTTTGTTTGTATTTTGAGACAGGGTCTTGCTGAGTTGCCCAGGCTGACCTCAGACTTGAGGTCCTCAATATCCTGAGTAGATGGGGTTGCAGGAGAGTGCTGTGGCACCCAGCTAAATGTCTGTTTTTATACTTAGTGCCCAGCTTTCTTAATAGGTTTAGTTGTTAGCATTTGAGTGTATAAAATAAGTAGATAAAAAAAAAACCTTTCTAAATGCATTTTGAAGTAAGACCTGGTCTTTAGCAGTCCTGGTCCTGAAACATGCATTGACTTTTCTGTGGGTACTTACTTATTTACTTTTTTTTTTTAAAAATAGTTTTTATTTTTTAAAAATTAATATGTGCAGTATAGGAAAAATAAAAGCACAGCGAAAAACTTAAACTTACCCTTTTTGCATATATTTTCTTATCCATAGGTAACTGCTGGTTTCAGTGGGGATGGGGATGGGGTTGGGATAGGTGTAGGTTGGTTATAGGGTGTTGAGAGCTATGAGCACCAGCAGATCCTGGCGGGATGTGATTTGTTCTTGTGTTCCTGTAGATCTGGAGCAGCAACCATTTGTTTCCCAATACAGAGGAGGCTACTCTTTTCCTTGGAACGCTGGATACTATTTTTCTGTTCTCCTACGCTGTGGTAAGTTTTAGAATTCTGTAGGATTTTTGTGATGCTGGGGATCCAATCCAGTGCCTTATGCATGCAAGGCAGACCTCTACTACTGTCTCCACTGAGCCATACTCCAGCTCTTTTTTTCTGGGCCAGGGGTTGAACCTGGGTGCACTTAACCACTGAGCCACAAGCTCAGACTTGTATTTATTTATTTTTTGTGTTGCTGGGGATTGAACCCATGGCCTTGTACATGTGAGATGAGCACTCTACCAGCTGAGCTATATTCCCAGCCCAAGCTTAGCCCTTTTTATTTTACAGGGTCTCACTAAGTTGCTTAGGGCCTTGCTAAGCTGCTGAGTCTGGTCTTGAATTTATAATAATCCTGCTTCAGCTTCCTGAGTTGTTGGGATTACAGGTGTGCGCCACTATGCCTGGCCATACTCCAAGTCTTAATGATCAGTTTTCTTTTTTGGTACTAAGGATTAAATGTAGGGGTGCCCTAACACTGAGCTACATCCCCAGCCTTTTTAATATTTTAGTTTGAGACAGTCTCACTAAGTTGCCGAGGCTGGCCTTAAACTTTTTGATCCTCCTGTCTCAGCCTCTGGAGTTGCTGGGATTATGGGCACGTGCCATCACACCTGACTGACTGGTTTTCTTTTGAGCTTCATTTCCTTCTGTAACTTCCAGGCATTTTGCTTTCTGGAACAACACAGAGAAAATTGATTCTCTTATCTGAAAGAGAATTGAGAGATTTTCCTCATTCCCCTCTGTCACATATAGTACAGATTGCTTAAGAGGCCACTGCAGATCATCACATCTGCTTCAGTGGTCGTGTGCCCTCTTTTGAGGAAGCGAAGACCTGGCTATATTAAGGGGAGAAGCATTTATTATGATGTTTGTCATCTAAATTTTCTCTTATTTAGATAGTCACCTTATTAGAAATGTTTAATTTGGATGATAATGAGGTCAAGAAATTTATTTGTATGTATTTATGGAGGAAACCTAATATGTGTAGCCCTGGTCTTCAGTCGCTTTTCTTGGCCTTATCTCAGCATTTTAATTCTCCCACACAGTGGGAGGAGATCATACCTCTCTTCACCGAATTGTCACATCGGCCTCCTTCCCCTCCCTGCCTTGTGATGCTGTGAAGCCCAGGGGCAGGTTAAACAGGAAGCCAGTGAGCCCTGCAGGCTTCTGTCCCCTTTCTTAGGAGGATGTGGCCAAAACTGCAGGGTGTGTGGGGACATGTCGGAGAGTAAATGCTAAGGGAAACCGTGGGAAAGCTTCTGAGTGGTGTTGAAGGATTAATATCTCTAGAAGGCGAAATTACTGGAGTGCTTGTTTTGTCAGAATTCTCACTCGTTTTTGTCTTTTAGGGAATCAAGAAAAGCACGGTCTCCCTGAATAACGGGGTTGTGGTGTCTAAGATCTGCAGTGTAGTGTTGTTTTCTAAAACATTGTGATGCCCAAAGCCAGCTAGTCTAGGCTTGTGAATTAGGTTTGATTTAAATCCCCCAGAGTTTTGTTTGCCTCTTTTGCCTTGCAATGCATGTTACCTCTTTTAGACTGTGTTACTATTTAGGACTATAAAATGAAATGCTTTGTTTTTAGGGTCTTTTCATCAGTGGCATCGTTGGGGATCGGCTGAATTTACGATGGGTTCTCTCTTTTGGCATGTGCTCTTCTGCATTAGTGGTAAGCTGGAAAGATTTTATAATTATAGTAATAATCATTTTATTTTGGTCAGACATTTTAGACTCCAAGTGACGCCCTACTTCTCAAGGTAGAGTAGAACAGTGAGTTCATTCTTCAGTGTCCTGATCCCTTGCATGCCTGTCTCTTAGGTAGATCTTTTTAATGTGGGATTCTGAGGAGGTCCTTCCTTGACCCTCATTAAAAGTTTCGTAACAGCATGTGTTAGTTGATTGGTCCCAGCTCCTGTCCAATCCTATTGTCACTCTGCTTCACCTTTTGCTGTAACCACACCAAGCTACTTTCCGAGCCCTGGACCTGTCCTGCTTTTTTCTACCTTGGTGCTTTTGTCCCTGTTCTTCTTCCCTCCTTGAGTGGCACTCTTCAGCTCTCTGTGGTCTGCCCCAGCATCTCCTTCAAGTCCTTGGCCACATGACCCTTCTGACTTGATGGGCTCCACTCCTGAAAGCAATATTCATCTCTCCTCTAAGTTTCTTTGCAGACACTTGTAATCTTCTGCTGCTTAGCCTGGTTATTTCTGTTTGGGTCTTGCTTACCCTGAGAGTGGGTGGCACAAGAGTTAAGACCACAGATTTCATAGGTCAGGATGGCCTCGGTTTCCACCCTTTCTGCAGTTTCCTAGCTCATGCTCTCTTCATTTGAAAAGAGGCTTCAGTTTCTTCATTTGGAAAGGGATGTGCGTGCCCCTGCTCCTGGGTTACACTGAGGTGGGTGTGAGTGCACAGCCTTTGGAAAGGTGCCTGGCATGTTAGGTGCCGTGAAAGGCAGCGTCCAGATCAGATCCATCTTTATTGCTTACTAGCATCTGTTAAGGAGTTCACGGGTTGATTGAAACCACGGAGTTTAGTTAGACCCTAATTTATTTTTGTTTTCAATGTCTACCATTTGAGTCCAGGAAAAAACTTGTTTCCTTGAAATTTTAGGAACTTATTTATCTATTCAAAAGCTGCTCTCCCACACATACTTAAACCTGTATATATATATTTTTTGGTACTGGGGATTGAACTCAGGGGCACTCGACCACTGAGCCACATCCTCAGCCCTATTTTTTTTTTAGTTGTAGGTGGACACAATACCTTTATTTTATTTATTTATTTTTATATGGTGCTGAAGATCAAACCCAGCGCCTCACACATGCTAGGCAAGCACTCTACCACTGAGCCACAACAAGCTCTCTACCATGAGCCTCCTATTTTGTATTTTATTTAGAGACAGGGTCTCACTGAGTTGCTTAGCACCTCATCATTGCTGAGGCTGGTTTTGAACTCATGATCCTCCTGCCTCAACCTCCTGAGCTGCTGGGACTATAGGTATGTGTCACTGTGCCCGGCTTAAACCTGTACTTACTTTTAAACCTGTACATATTTTTAAACCTGTTCTTATGCTTCTAAAAGTACTTTTTGAAATTTCGTTTCATACATAAACTCACCATTTTAGCATATAGTTCTGAGTGCCCACAAGTAGGGTAGCATAAACTACCCCATGCTCTCCCCAGCTCCTGGCAACTGCAGACTGTTTTTCAGTCCTTATAGTTCTGCTTATTCCAGAATGTCTCATAACTGGAACTTGATAGTATTCTGCATACTATTTTGTAACCCATGCCAAGTATTCTCAAAATAGATTTTGACTGCAAATAAAATGTCCCCTTGAGCCAGATGCCTGGAAAAAAGCAGCCACTCAATGGAACCTACTAGATGACTCAGCAGATGACAAGTCAGACAGGTTTCTGATACGCAGGTGAGCTGGGTAGCTGCAGTCCTGACAGCTAGACTTGCCCGGGACTTTACCCGGGACTTTACCCAGACTTTAACTACACACATACACGCAGGGCCTGCTCAGTTCTGCAGCCCTTGGGAGACGGCCCTCCCTCCACCACATAGGCCTAAGGCAGCAGTGGGGAGATGTAAAATGAGGTGAAAAAGGAGGCCTTCACTTTTAAGAGAGGAAGATGCCAGTTAGAAAGATGATACTGAGTCATGTCATTTGACGCCTTTGCCTTTCTGGTGATCCCATGGTTACTTTCTTGGTGCCAGCTCTGAGCCACCCTGTTCGCCACACTGCTTTCGGGTGCGAGTTGTTTAAATGTATTCTTGGTGTAGTCTGGTGGCAGTTGGGCATACTCACAGTGTCCATGTGGACGTCACATGTTCCTTTTTCTTTCTTTCAAAGGTGTTTGTCTTTGGCACGCTCACAGAATGGCTGCACTTCTACAACAGATGGCTCTATTGTTGCCTGTGGATTGTGAATGGCCTGCTGCAGTCCACTGGCTGGCCCTGTGTGGTCGCTGTGATGGGCAACTGGTTTGGGAAAAATGGGTATGACTCTTCCTTTCTCTCCCATTACTCAAATGGTTTTAATGTTGGATTATTCAGTCTCATCAGAGTCTATTAACTTGATGCCTTAGACACTGTTAGTCACCTTTCTGTCACCATGACCCAAAACCCGGAAAATAACTCAGAGAAGGGAAGTGTATTATGGCTCCTGGTTTCAGATGTTTCAGTCTATGGTCACTTGCTTCCATTGTTGCTGGGACTCCGGGGTGTGGGCAGAACATTCTGTGTAGAGCGAAGCTGTTCACCTCATGATGGCTGGGAAGGTGGTGGTGGGTGCTGGGACAAGATACACCCTTCAAGAACATGCCTCCAGTGACCTACGCCTCCTGAGGTTTCCACCACCTTCCGTAGTACCACCAGCTGGGGACCAAGCTTCCCACACACGAGCCCTTGAGGGGCATTCCAGATCCAAACTAGAGCCCACTGTTCACATCTTCCTTCTATTTCAGTTCATGTTGAAGTGTATGGAAGATGGTGTGGACCTCAGAGATGGTCTTCGCCAGCAGGACACGTTGCTAACACTGCTGGCCATCTTCAGTTTTGAGTGTGAGCTAAAGCAGTATATCTCGTTTTTGTCTTTTCCCCCCGGTACAGGGGATTGAACTCCAGGGCACCAATGAGCCACATCCCTAGCTTTCTTTTATTTTGAGACAGGGTCTCCCTAACTTATTGAAACTGGCCTTGAACTTGAGATCCTCTTCCCTCAACCTCCTGAGTCACTGGGAATACAGATGTGTACCACTGTGTCTGCCTTTTTTTTTTTTAAACTCATCTTCCTTTAGAAAACCTTGTCTCACATGATGTCCCATCTCTTATCTTCTTTTGAGTTTTGCCTTCTCTGTCCTTTTTTGAGATGCAGTGATCGAGTTTAACTTTCTTATATAAAGAGAAGGAAACTGAGGCTAAAATTTATCCATGTGACTTGCCTAAAGTCACATAGCAGGGACAGTAACAAGATTCAAACGGAGAATGCCAAACTTTGGGGTTTAGATTGGACACTTTTCCCTTAACCCTTCATATAGTTGTGAGATTACATTTGACTTTGTGTGTGATATGGACCACAGGATGAAGATAGGTACCTCCTAATGCATCCTCTGGGCCACCCATGAAGAAGAGCCATGCCAGAGTCATAGGGTGGGAAATAAGCTGGGATAAGCAGAGACTTGATTTATTATGGATTGTTGCCCTTCTGGAACATTGCTGTTTATCATGTGTTGTCAGATGCTTATTTACTTGTGTATGGCTCTGTCTTTTCTTGTGTGTGGCTAGTTTACATGAGGAACAGTGTGTGCGACAGACATTATAGCCCACTGGTGTTGAGTACATGCTCTGAGTGGCTCCTCTCAGTTTCCCAGCTTTCCCTATTTTATAATGGGAGTTAACTTGGTCACTTATGATCTATAATGTTTTGAAAGTTCATCTATAAAACGTCTTGTGGTTAGAATAAATACCATTTAAGAATGTTCTGATGGTGTTTCCGGGTGCTAGTGATTTCTGTTCTAACTCTGGCGTCACTGGTTTAACACAGTCCTGTTGTAAAAGGCGTGGCCCAGGGTATTCCAGTTTTCTCTTGGAGTAGATGAGAGGGCCTGCTTAGTCTTTGGGGGGCAGGGCGGGGTGGGGGAGTGCTGGGGAGTGGACCCAAGGGCGCTCTGTCACTGAGCTACATCCCCGGCCTTTATGTTGTTCATTTTGAGACAGAGTCTTGCTGAGCTGTCCAGTCTGGCCTTGAATTTGTGATCCTCTTGCCTCAGCCTCTCCAGTTAGTGGGCTGATTTTTTTTTTTCTATTAAGATTTTAAGGTAATTTGTTTTTAATTTGTGATTTTTAGAAATTATAAAATGTTACTTTTTATTATTAATCAGAAGATAGAAAGAACAAAGATAGACCAACTGACATACTGTCACTTGAAAGATATTAGTTTTAACTAGTGTCATTTTGAGAGAATTCTAAGCTTTTATAAATCGGCTGACAGAGTGTTTGATACCAGTGACTGAACAAACTGACCGCTTCATTATTCTGTGAATCAGTCACAGAAAAGGCGAAGAGAGCTGTTGCAGTTCAACTTTGAGAGGACCCCGTTTTTTTTTAACAGGTTGTGCTGGGAGTGGAATCAGTAGCGCCTTACTTAGACTCTGACTTCCTGTGAACTGTCACAGTAACCCACAAAGCCCTCAAAGACTGGGCAGCTTAAAACAGAGTTATTGTCAGCCAGACTCTTCTACACCGTGTTTTTGGTCAGTCAGTGTTATTTGGATCCTGACTTTCTGACTTTCCCTCCACGACTCTCTTGATGGCCTTTAATATTTTTATAGAACTGGGGTATTTTAGAACTGGAGATGAATTGAGAGATTGTTCAGGTCAAATCATTTGTTTTCCAGATGAAAAAAGTTGGTGGCCCAGAGAAATTGAGTGATCTGCTGAGGGAGGACATTGGTCCTAATAGTAGCTGTTACTTTGGCTGAATCCTGTTGTTGCTCTGGATCATTAGGGAATGTGGTTTTTTCAAACAATTTTAGACAATAATAATGCTCCTGTCCAGCTCTTTCACCAGGATTGTGGATTGTGTTTTACTGCACCCAGTCCTATGAGGAGCACAGCTTCTTACAAATGAGAGCACAAGTGGTGGCCTGGGTGATCACACAGCTGGAAGTGGTGGAGCTCAAATTTTCACACTTTGTTTCTCACTGTACAGTGTCCGTCATCTCATTTGTTTGTGAAATTCCCTCTGCCTTGGGGAGGTTAGAAAAATATGAAATAGAATAAAGTACAAATTTGAATGTTAAAAAAATTAACGTCTTAAATTCGTTTTCTTTCACCTGCCCTACTGCTGTTGTCTATGTTCAGAGCTAGTCATTTCTCTCCGGAATTGTCATAATTGCTAATTTCTACTCCACCACCTGGTCCATCTCTTATTTTTTTCTCTTGACTCTATTGAGGTCACAACAAGCTGCACATGTGTAAAATGTACATTTTGAAGAGCTTTGGCCTGTGTGCGCCTGTAAGCCATCATCATCATGAAGAAATGCCCCTTGAGAATTCCTCCTTCCTACCGCTCGTGTGCTCATCCTTTTGCTGTCGTCTCTAGGCAACCATTGATCTGCTTTCTATCTTTTTAATTTTAATTTCCAAAATTTTATATAAATGGAATCATTCAGTATGTGCTCTTTTTTGATCTGCTTTAATTCAGCACAATTAGAAATTCCTGTTGTAAGTATCAGTAGTTCATTCTTTTTCATAGCTGGGTAGTAGTATATCATACCACGTATGTTTCTGTCTTTAGCTGTTGATGGACATTTGAGTTGTTTTCAGGCTTTGGTATTACAGATGCAGCTACAGTGAACATTTGTGTACAAATCTTTGTGTGGACATATGCCTTCATTTTTCTTGAGTAATTACCAAGAAGTAGAATGGCCAATTTATGAGGTAGATGGGTTTTATCCTTTTAAGAAACTTGAAATCTCTTCCATAGTGGTACCATTTTGCATTCCCACCAGCAGAGTGAAAGAGTTCCTATTTTACCTTCTTACCAGCATTTGGTTGCTTGTTTCTTGATTTTAGCCATTCTTAGAGGTATGACAGTGATATCTGATGATTTTAACTTGCATTTCCCTTATGTCTAATGATGTTGAACATCTTGTCATACTTATTTGCATCATCTATCTATTTCTTTTCTTATAAAGGTCTTTTGCCCTATTTTTTTAAACTTTATTTTGAGATGATTATAGGTTCATGTTCTTTAAAATTCTAGCGCATTGTTTGTTTTCATTGAGTTTTGAGAGTTTTTTTATGGTCTATGTAAAAGTCTTTTATCAGATAAGTGATACATAGATATACTCCCAATTTGCAGTTTTTCTTTTTTAATTCTTTTAAGTGTCTTTGGATGAGCCCCAAATTGAACTTTAATATCATAAAATCTTAGAAGAGACCTGATGTTTTGTCATTTGGTGTATTTAAAGCGTTTTAAAATTCAATGCTTAGTTTATAAAGTGAATTTTTCATGTTATGGTAATTTTTATTCTGAACTGCATATTGAGTCCCTTATGACCTTATTTTCTACTCTTTTTTTCTGTTCTCCTTCCCAGGCGAGGAGTTGTCTTTGGTCTCTGGAGTGCCTGTGCTTCTGTGGGCAATATTTTGGGAGCATGTCTAGCTTCATCTGTTCTACAGTATGGTTATGAGGTGGGTATTTTTTCAGATTTGTGTCTGTGTGTAAACATATGCTTTTTTCCCCTAAGTAGTACTGTGCATATTCAAGACTATGTAGAGCTATGTCTGGGTAGGGCATGGCTTTTGTTAAAATTGTAAAAGCTTCCAATGAATTAAAACACAAAATTTGCTGGGCATGATGGCTTATGCCTAGAATCCCAGTGGCTCAGGAGGCTGAGACAGGAGGACCTCAAGTTCAAGGCCAGGGTCAGTAACTTAGTGAGGCCCTAAGCAACTTAGCAAGTCCCTGTCTCAAAATAAAAAGGGCTGGGGATGCAGCTCAGTGATAAAGTACCCCTGGGTTAAATCCCCAGTAACCTGCCCTCCCCCCTGAAAACAAATTATTCACGGCAGATGAACTGTAAAAAGAGTCTGAAGACTAGCACTAATTGAGAAAAAGTATTTGAAATCTATGATATGATAAAGGGCTAATCTCTTTGACACATAAAAATAGATCTTTATAACCTATGTTACTAATCTCTCTTATATAAAGAACACTCACAAATTTTAAGGAAAACACCAAAATGATATAGAATGAAAGATAAAGGATTTGAATAGATAGATTATGGAAAGGAAGTAGAAACAGCTCATAGCTTATACATTCATTTAGTAAATATTTAAGTTCCTTGCTTTGCTGTAAGACACTGAAGAATATAGTATTGACCAAAAGGGACAAAAATCTCCATCCTTGTGGAGCTTAGGGGTTAGTGGAGAAATGTAAATTACAACTACACCAATAAAAATGGAGGGAGAGAAAGAAAAGCTACACTGTATGCTTATTAGTGTAGCCCCCAAAATTGATGAGTTGTGTTCCCGAGGCCATGAATGGATGGGCATTGCGACTGGAGAGTACAGAACCCCTTGAGGGGGTCGAGATGGCAGTGTCTGTCAAAGTGGCAACTTGCAGTGCACCACAGGAATTAATTGCTCAGGTGAATGTTGTTAGACATGTAAAAAAAGATGTATATATAAAGCTATTTTGGCATTTTTTGTAGTAGCCAAAGATTGAAAACAAAGTCAGCCAATAGAGAAATAGTTAAATTCTGATAAACCTGTTCAAAGGAAGACTTGGCAGCTGTGAAGTAGTAGGTCAGGAAACTGCTGTTAGAGATCAGGCACTGGAAAGGTCTCAGGTAGCAAGGCACAAAGCAGCCTACATGATGCCATTTGTTAAAAAAACAAGGAAGGGATTTGGGATATAGTTCAATTGGTAGAGAGTTTGCCTTGCATGCACAAGGCCCTGGGTTCAATCCCCAGCACTGCATAAATAAATAAATAAATAAGAAAATGAAAAAAAACACCCCCCCCCCAAAAAAAAAAAAAAAAAACCAAGGAAGAATTAATGAGTATATATGTATCAGCTTGTGGGTTTCTGAAACAGTCTCTGGACAGTAAAAATTAAAAAAAAATTGAATGACAACAGTGTTGGGGCAATTGAAAGAATGAATGGATTGCAAGGTGTAGGAAAGAGGAATTTTTACTATTATTTTTTCTGGCTTGAATCATATGAGTATATTTCCTACTCAAAAACCAAAATAATTAAAATTAAGTTGCCTTTTTATTTTTTATTTTTTTTTTTCAAGGTCAGAGTAGAAATTAGAAGTTTATTAAAGGACAGCAGAAAAGACTTCTCCCGGAGGAAGAAGGGGACCCAAGAGGTGGAATCCTAAGTTGCCTTTTTAAAAAGTGGACTTTTTTTTTGGCAGTTCTAGAGATTAAACCTGGGGGCACTCTCCTACTGAGCTACATCCCCAGCATTTTTAAAATTTTTATTTTGAGAAAGGATCTCACTAAATTGCTAAAGCTGGTCTTATTTGTGATCCTCCTGCCTCAGCCTCCCAGGTTGCTGGGATTACAATTGTGCACCACAGTACTCAGCAAGTGGATAAATTTTTAAAGGCAACTCACCAGGAATTCTGGTCTAGTTAGAAGCCCATCGTCTAAACAGGCATCTTTGTTCTAGTCTGCTTAGCTTTGCTCCTGGATTGTACTGATTGGTTCAGATGGAAATTTCACTTTACCCCCTGTGGTGTTCCCAGGCTTGATTTCTGGAAACATTGCTTTAATTTTGTAACTCACTTGTAGAAAAATTCAGATTATCTGTCTATCAGGCTTCAATCTCTTAAATAAATGCAGCCTGGCTGTTGACTTTACATATTCTTTTTTTTTTTTTTGTGGTGCTGGGGATTGAACCCGGGCCTCGTGCGTGCAAGGCAAGCATTCTACCAATTGAGCTATATCCCCAACCTTCTTTACTCATTCTTTCTTAATTTTTTTGTGGTCCTGGGGATGGAACCCAGGGCCTCTCCCTTCTGCTAGACACATGCTTACTGCTGAGCTACACCCGGAGCTTGGCAGTTACTTTAATTTGGTGTCACCTTTCCAAGTCAGTTTTATTCCCTGTTATCCCCTCACAGAAGCCCTTGCCTTTGGTCATGCAGTGACTTTCCACCTTGTTCCCACCCTGTACCTTTGCTCTCCTTTGCCTGGAAAGATAGGACATTCATTGCTTTGACTTTCCACTCTTTCCTAAATTGTCGTCCAGCTGCTTCAACCTCTTTTTAGCTGCTTTCTCCATTTGAATTCCTGTCTGTCTGTCTTCCTTTCTTCCTTTTGAAGTACTAGGAATTGAATGCCAGGGTGCTCTACCACTGAGTTACATCCTCAGTCCTTTCTTCTATTTTATTTTATTTTGAGACAGGGTTTTGATAAGTTGCCCAGGCTGGCCTCAAACTTAAGATCTTCCAGTGACAGTCTCCGTTGCTGGGACCATAAGCATGTGCCACTGCCCCCATCCCTGTGTTTCTTGCTGGGGCTGGACTTCTCATTTATTTAGCTGCATGCTACCTTATAGTATTGTATTGTCTTATCGTAAGTGTTGTTTAATCCCCACACCTGGATGTAATGTCTTTGAGAGCAGATACCGTGCCTTTTATGGGAGACTGGGTGATGCAAAAATTTTGAGAGCTAGTCTTGCTTTTATAATCCAGTAGGGCGACTGAGTATTTAAGGAGCCCTGTTGATCCTATGTGAGCTTTGTAGAGTCCTTGGGAAGATGAAAGAAGAAGTCACAAGTGGAACACTTGGCAGATCGCCTGGTGCTGAAGTCTTCCCTAGTCTCCCCCTCCTTCCTGCCCTACTCCTCTTTACCCTGCACTCATCTTTAAGGACTTGGTGATGACTGCCCTGTAAGAACCACCTCTTCCCTCTCATTCAGTATGCCTTTCTGGTGACAGCGTCTGTGCAGTTTGCTGGTGGGATCGTCATCTTCTTTGGACTCCTGGTGTCACCAGAAGAAATTGGTGAGGAGAAGCTGTATCTTTAATTCAAAATGTCTTATTGTAAGAGGCAAAGGGAAATATGAGTCCAGAAATGGAATTTCTTTTTTTCCCTAGGAGAACTGTGAATTCCTTCCAGCAAAATAAAGGAGTACTGTTGGCATTTGTGTCTTGTTGGCATTGTCCCATTCATGGCATAACTGTGTGTTCAAATGAAGTGATACACACCTTTTATAGATGAGTCTTAGCATTTGAAAAACTTTTTTTTTTTTTTTTGTAGCTCTGGGGATGGAACCCAGAGTTTTACTCATGCCTCGGCAAGCGCTCTGCCACTGAGCTACATACCCAGCCTCCAGATGATTTTTATCATTGAGATATTGACTAGGAATTAGCATGATTGTATTTCTTTACTTTTTTTGAGTGTGGTTTTGGGGATTAAACCCAGGGCTTTTCACAAGCTAGGCAAGTACTCAACTACTGAGCTACATCCTCAGCCCTTTTTATTTGATTTTGAGAAATGTCTTATGAAATCACCCAGGCTGGCCTCAATCTTTTGATCCGCCTACCTCAGTCTTCAGAGTAGCTGGGATTACAGGCATGTGCCACCACCCCTGGCCACAGTTGTTTCTTCTACACAATGGCAATAGAAATAACATCAGCTAGGTGCAATGGTGCACACTCATAACCCCAGGAATTCAGGAGGTTGAAGCAGGAGGATCACAAGTTTGAGGTTCACTGAGTTTAGCAATTTAGTGAGGCCCTGTCTCAAAATAGAAAAAAGGTTGAGGATGTAGTTCAGTGATAGTGCTCACCTGAGCACCAATAAACAAGAAAAATATCAATCCCATAAGTGATGATATATGCAAACCCTTTGCACCATGCCAGGCATACAGTAGGTGCTCTGTAAATGGTAGTTTTTATTATTGTTTTAGGTCTCCCAGGTATTGAAGCAGAAGAAAACTTTGAAGAAGATTCCCACAGACCGTTAATTAATGGTACTGAAAACGAAGATGAATATGAGCCTAATTACTCTATCCAAGAGTCCAGAACTGTTGCCCAAGTGAAGGCAATAAGTTTCTACCAGGCTTGCTGTCTTCCTGGTGTCATACCGGTAAGAATTGTTCAAATCCCCTTACCACAGCCAGTAAGGCGTTGTGGCCTTGAGATTTACTCTGCCTGGGATAAAGCTTTTTGAGTGTTTAGCTTCTCTTTGATAACTTGGTTTTAGGAATGCATGTTCAGAGATATGTTGCATAGTGTCCCTCAGCTTATCTTATATCTGAAGCAGGATTGGCAAACCTTTTCCATGAAGAGTCAGAGTAAATATTTTCAGCTCTGAGGGAACCATAAAATCTTCACTGACCTTCAGAGTTAAGAGGCCATAGACAGGATGGGCGTTGCCAGACTTGACCTACTAGTCCTGCTTGCAGACAATCATCTAGCATGGGATTAAGAAAGCAAAATTGAGATTTTTTTTTTTTGGTACCAGGGATTGAACTCAGGGGTACTTGACCACTGAGCCACATCCCCATCCCTATTTTTATTTTATTTAGAGACAGGTCTTACTGAGTTGCTTAGCACTTCACCATTACTGAGGCTGGCTTTGAACTCGCTGTCTTCCTGTCTCAGCCTCCTGAGCTGCTGGGATTACAGGCATGTGCCACCACGCCCTGCTCAAAATTGAGATTTTTAAATTTGTATTTTGTGGTTTATTGAGGTATATAGACTTACACACAGACCAAGAATGGTTTGAACGGCTCATTGACTGCCTTGTTTGCCTACATTCTAATCTTTCCAGGGGAAAAATTGCCCCTTTTTAGAAGGTCTAAAGCAGAATATGCCACAGTGTCTCTTGGGCAGCGTTCCAGCGCTGCCACAGCCCGCAGTCAGGAGAGCTCCCTAACGGCCGACGGGCTCCCTCTTGCTGCAGCGGTGCTGTCTTGCAGTGCAGATGCTGAGGCTGGAGTGGAAACTGAGGCATAGGTGATGTTTCCAGCTTACCCACTCCCTTTCTGTGAGACCTGGGATAAGTCACTCAACCCATCCTCATGTCTAGTTCCCTCTCCATTGGGATAGAGATTACCCCAGTCTTCCCTGGTGGCCAGGGCATTGGGTTATTGTGTTGTGAACAAGCACCTGTTTTTTTTTGTCATTTTGTTTTTTAATGGTGCTTCATGAGTGTAACCCCCCCAGGTAGATTTAGTTCTACAGGACATCTTAGACTTCATAGTCCTCTTCTGCCTGTGACCCCAAGGTAGGAAAACACTTAGAACAAATAGGTAATTGGGAGTTAAAATGTAAGTGTAATTTCTTGCAATTTTTAAACTCAAAGATTTTTTTTTTGGTACCAGGGATTGAACTCAGGGGCACTCGACCCTTGAGCCACATCTTTAGCTCTATTGTGTATTTTATTTAGAGACAGGGTCTCAGTGAGTTTCTTAGCACCTCACTTGCTGAGACTCGCTTTGAACTTGTGATCCTCCTGCCTTAGCCTCCCAAGCTGCTGGGATAATAGGCGTGCCCACCGTGCCTGGCCAAAGATGATTTTTAATATAAGGGAAATGCAAGTTCCTTTAGTCCTATTCTTAGGGCAAGCTATAATCTTTCAACTAGATCCTAAAATATTCCACTAGTAATAGTTTAATTTTTGAGACAGACTTTAAATTTGTTGTGACTGCACATTGAACTCTGATGCTGTTTCTTTGCACTCACAAACCATTGTTCTCTGTCGTGGGTTGGGGTGTGAGGGAGGTCGAGTTAACTTGGTGCCTTTGTCTTTAGCAGGCTGTCTGGACAGCATGCTCTGGCGACGGGGACATGGCTCTCTAGGGGTGGCTGCTGTCCTGCCAGGGGAGCTTTTTTAAAACAAGCGATACCCAGGGAATAACTGGCTGCCCCATGGCCAGGAGTGTACTGGCCAGACATCCTTTGAAGTCAGTCCCTCTGCTCCTCCCCCCTTTCCTTTGATGCTAACTGACAGGATTTCCTGGTAATAATGTGTTGAATGTAGGAGTCTCAGCCCCACCACCATCTTAAGGCAGCCGCAACTGCTTTCCCTCAAGACAGAGTGACAGGGCCTAGGACGAGCATGTTCTTCCTTTCGACCCACCGGAGATGCTCTTCTCTGCCACTGGGTGTGCAAATGCAGGGCTTTTGGAAGCTCTGATGTGAAAGTGGTTCTAATGAGGATGCTTTTCTTAGATCTTTGGCTCAGTCACATGCTCTCTGTGGTTCACAATATTAACTTTGCTGAAAGTAGAATAACCAAGAAAGTAAGAGCTGTGATGGTTGCTATTTTTATTTGCCTGTGGCTAATGCTGGTCAGTGGCAAGAATATCATTCACCTTTATCTGAATAAGAAATAGAGGTCTGTGCCCTTCCTTCTGGATTTCAAACTCTGGTTTGCTTCCACCAGAGAACTTGGAGAAGCCAGGGATAGTTAAGAAAGAGCCGCATACTATGTTTTTGGTTTTGTTTTTTATTCCAAAGGCCTTTCTGGAAGCTACCCGGAGTACGGAGAGAGGGAGACTGGGTATAAGTGGGCAGATGGGAATTTGTAAAGTTGTTTAATTTTTGAAGTCAGGTACCATTCATCCCCAGCTCTTATATTTTGCTGTGTTTTTTAATTACATTAAAAGCTGTGGTCATGTTGTGCCATGCTGTTTGTCCCTTGCTGATAGTTGTATGTTTTTCTTGTAGTATTCACTGGCCTACGCCTGCCTGAAACTGGTGAATTACTCCTTCTTCTTCTGGTTGCCCTTTTATCTGAGTAACAACTTCAGATGGAAGGAGGCTGAAGCTGACCAGTTGTCCATCTGGTACGATGTTGGAGGAATCATAGGTATATGAAAGTGCATCTTCTTCCATAGTAGTTAGTCACTAGTAGCCTTTTACTGGATTGTGGAGTCTGACTCCATTTAAAGTTTAATTACTCATTCTGGAACCATTTTTCCTAAACTGTCCTAACAGTGAACAAACTCTTAAAAATTATCCATAGGAAGGAAGATCCAACCCAAGGCAAGGCTGTGATTTAGAGGGCTCTCTTTTCTCAGTTTTTTGTTTAGGAGTCACTTCTTTTGTCTTGGGAAGTGCTTGAGATCTCTTTAAACACAATTCTTTTGTATACTTTCTGTGCTATCTTGGCTCTGAAGCTAATTGTGTGAGAGATTCAAGTTAGATGTGAATGTGTTCATTTTCACTGCCTCTCACCTTCTCCACCCACCCCCCCAGCCTAGGAAGCAGAAATAATACCATGGTGTGTACATTGTCAGATCCTAGAGGTAGGAACAATAGCAGAAATTTTTGTGTTTTGCAATTGCTTCATTGTGTACAACGGATTTTAATAGTGACTTTGTGCTATAGCCAACTTGAACAAGGAAGTAAACTCTTAAATAAGAAAGTTCAGTGGGTGTGACACATACATGGCTATGGCAAAAACTTAATATCACCAGATGAGGTGGCACACACCTGTAATCCCAGCAGCCTGGGAGGCTGAGTCAGGAGGATTACAGGTTCAAAGTCAGCCTCAGCAATGTAGCGAGGCCCTAAGCAACTTAGCAAGACTCTTTCTCTAAACAAAAAATCAAAAAAAGGGCTGGGGATGTGGCTCAGTTTTAAGCGCTCCTGGATTCAATTCCTGGTACCCAAAACAAAAACAGAACAGAAACCTTAGGTATATGAAAATGCATCTTCTTCCATAATCCAGAAGCTCTCTACCACAGAGCTACAACACCAGCCCTTTTTAAATTTTATTTTGAGACAGGATCTCACTAAGTTGCCCAGGGTGGCCTTGAACTTGTGATCCTCCTGCCTCAGCTTCCCCAATCATTGGGATTACAGGCCTGAACCACCACAGCCAGTTAGACCTGACCATACTTTTGTGCCTTCTGAAATTAAAATTGCCTAGATGCCGGCCATATGATGGGGGTGTACCAGGTGTTCCATATCCCCTAAAACTCAAACTGACATTTTATTTGAATATGACAGTGTTACCCAAAGGAATCACATCACCTCCTGAGCCTCCTCACCTGTTTGTTACTACTAAATCATAATTGCTGCATTTCATTTTAGTGAATTTTTTATTGGCTCTGCTAGTAGCTTGTGAAGTGTGGTCCTTCTTTGATCATCTTTTAAATTAAAAAGCTGGGGAAAAAATCAGGAAAAGCACTCACAATTTGTTTTTGTAGGGGCTGGGGATGTAGCTCAAGCGGTAGCGCGCTCGCCTGGCATGCGTGCGGCCCGGGTTCGATCCTCAGCACCACATACAAAGAAAGCTGTTGTGTCCGCCAAAAACTAAAAAATAAATATTAAAAAAAAACAAAAACAAAAAAAAAAAAAACAATTTGTTTTTGTAGGGAAAATAGTAAGTAATCATGGCTCGTTTTGATGATTTTTCTTATCTGGATGTTGGATTTGTGGTGTCCTGTCCTCATCGACCATCATGCTGATTTAAGTCAGTTTATCTTCCTAAAAGGAAATGGTGGCGTGGACTTTTGGGGAGAACTGGTGCCATTTTGGCTGGACCTGATAGTTCTAGAGAGTACAGGCAGCCGAGCTCACAGCTGAAATGGTTGTGACTAGTGTCTGTTTTTGTTTGAAGGTGGGACTTTGCAAGGCTTCATCTCTGACATCCTACAGAAGAGAGCACCAGTGTTGGCCCTTAGCCTGATCCTTGCAATTGGCTCCCTTGTTGGGTACAGTCGTGAGTATTCCTTACATTGTTTCCTAATCTCTGGGAATAATCATTTTCCTAGAGTAAGGGACCAGCCCTGGAAAGAGTCTGTGACCAGCTGAGGCATGATATGTCACCTTTGTATAGTCCCGTGAGTGCCGGGAAACGCTGACATCAGTGGTTTCATTTGTGTCGGAGGAAGCTGGCGTCTCTTGCCTGGCCGATTTGTTTAAAAGCTTGCCTGGGAGTGTGTGTGCTTGTTTGAGGGGTGGCTCCAGAGGGACAGCATTAGAGCCAATAAAACAATAAAAGGGGTGAGGTTTCAAAAGCAGGAAGATGCTGATTAGTAGACGTGGGTATGTCCTCAGTGCTGTTGTGGTGGGGAGAGCTTTTCTCTAGCTTTTAAAAGTCTCATTAACTTGGGCACCAGCAAGAGGCAGACATTACAAATAAAAGTTGGAAAAGGCCTTGAAAGAACAGTCTCTCTTTGTGGCTCTGGGAGGGATTTGTGAGGTCATAAGATTCAGGCCTTTGTGTCCTCTTTGTGGATGCCCACGTCACTGCTTTTGTAGTCACTGTGGCGTGTCTGTGTCTCCTCACAGGTTCTCCAAATAATAAGTCCATCAATGCGCTTCTGATGACGGTTACAGGTACGGCGATGGCTCGGTTCACTGTGCTGTTCTTCTTTCTCTTAATCTGATTGCTACTAAAAGCTAGTTACAGGGAACTCAAGTGATAGAAAGGTGGCTCCTTTTCTAGATTCTAGTCTCTGCTCTAACTGGCTTTCAGTCCTTTTATGACAGAAGCAGTCCCTGCTGAGGCATTTTCTAAAAATTTTGATGTTGCCCACCTTTGGGTATGACTTCAGAAAGTGGCTGGGAAGACACCACATCGGAAACCGGTTTAGTCACCTGTACTATTGACATAACTTCTTTTTTGCCTGCTGTGTTTTTCTGTGTTTGGTTAAATTTAGGTGGTCAACTGATTGAATGACACAGCTCTGCCATAATAAAATTTGACGAGCTGGTGCCATTAGTTATTAAAGCAAATGTCACATGATTTGCTACATGTTTCCTTTCTGTGTATTTTGTATCAATACATCAGAGTGTGACACAACTCAAGAACATCCCAGAGGAGTGGATGTTAACAGTTTGAATATGATACGATCTGGGACTTTCCTTTTTCTTTCCATTCCTCTTTAACCTACTAATTACAGTGTCAGAATGATATTTTGCCCTATCCAATGGCTTGCTAGTGTTGATATGAATCATGTTTTCATAAGAACCTGTTCTGTTTTTGACTGCAGGGTTTTTTATTGGTGGACCTTCTAACATGATCAGCTCAGCTATTTCAGCGGACCTGGGTCGCCAAGAGCTGATCCAAGGGAGCAGTGAGGCTTTAGCAACGGTCACAGGAATTGTTGACGGAACTGGGAGCATTGGAGCTGCTGTGGGCCAGGTGAGAGAACAGAGATGGGTTGGGATTAAATGCTAAATCTTTCATGGCGAGTGGAAAAGTGCCACTGTCTGGGCCACAGTAGGTGGCACTCTCGTGCTGTGGAATACTTGCTACGCCGAAAGCCTTAGGTTTTCATCTCCTCTGTGGCCCAGCTGTTGTGAACTGATGCGGAAGGTCCTCTGCCTTTCTTAGTTTCTTCTTTCCATTTTTACCTGCAGATTCTTCCTGTCTGCAAATAAACTAAGACTTCTTAAAATTGATCCTTCTGCCCCAGTCCACCGCCCCCTTCTTCCCAGGCCAAACTTGGCGCTCCAAGTGGGGATGGTGTGAGACGCATGCATCTATTATCCCCATCTGCATACAGACCCCATTTTTCTCCTCTTTTTAGTGTCTCTCTTCCAAAAGCATATGTGTCCCTGTACATCCGTTCTTTACATGTGTCCCTGTCACATGGGACCCTGGACTCTGCAACTGCCTCTGAGGCACATTGTTTCCTGCATGCCCAGAGACCTGAATATTTCAGAGCGTGGTCCATAAGTGTCTTGTATCAGAATCATCTGGGATTCAGACACAGGGCTTACTGCAGGCTCCCTGTGGTGGGCCTAGGGCCTGTGTTTCCCTAGGCCTTTGTGGTGATTCTTATACAGTCTGACATTAGAGAGCCGTAAGCTACGATTGGCTTACCATATGTAGTCAGAACTATTCAAATTGCCCCTTTTTGCTTAAATTCAGGCTTTCTTTCAGGAAGAGATATGTCATGAAACATACCTCTCATGGGATATGGTAATTTTACAAAAATATGGATTTGGGACTTGTCTCCATGGGTGAAATAGTTGAACCCATGGAAGTGGATGAGACATTTACTGGGGAAAGAGAATGCAGGTGGATCCTCAGAGAATGCCCAGTGTCACATGCAGTCAAGGGAATAGCATTTGAGTAGGCATTGGTCAATAGGCCATAGATGTGGAAAGGTCAGGAGTAGCACTGAAGGACCGAGCTTCTTAGTGTGGACATTTAGAAGGTCACTAATAGCTTGGAAGTTTGCTAGCTTGCCTACTTTGGGGGCAGTGAGTTTCTGATTGCTGGTGGTAAATTGAGAAAGTGGGTATAGAGGTAAATCATCTTACTGCTTGTTACCTTCCAGCCATGAAGTGTAGCTTATTGTTGACCTCCCTCTTGCCCACAAAGGTGGCATTTTGGCTTGTATTCTTCTGTAGCCCCCATACCTAGCTGGTGCGTGGCACACACAATAGACTTATGGTATTTGCTAAGTTATCAAAGAAGGAATGCATGATGCAGTTGGCAAATTGCGTGCTCAGCATATTTGGTTATAAGACTAGAAGGGGAAAAACCTTAGCAAGGTTTGGAGAATTATGTGATCATACTTTGGAGTAGAAATTTTAAAATGTTATTGGTTATCAGGTCAGACATCTAAATTTTTAGGATAAAGAATGACTGTATTGGGCTTCCTTTTCCCAATATACTTCCTCACTGATGTGTTCTTCATTAATTAAATAGGTGAATTGTAATTGCATTTCAGGGAGTATACTTTTATTTAGAATATCTCACCTGCCAATGTTGAGATCCCTAACTGGACTGGGTCAGCATTAGACTGACCTCCATGGTCATGGAAGCATATCAGGAGTGAATCATAGTTAGCTGTGCTCATTCCTTCTCTGTGTTGTGTGTGTGTGTGTGTGTGTGTGTTGCTGGGGATTGAACCCAGGGCCTTATGCGTGAGAGGCAAGCACTGTACCTTAGCCTCCTTCCTCCATGTTGATTTCCAAAGGATGTCCCATTGCCTGAAATCACAAACTCTAGGACTTCAGATTCAAACTCTCTTAGCCTATCCCTCAGCCATTCCCCTGACTGCCCTGAGTAATATGGTTGCTGCCCCTTCTTCTATCTTCTCAAGAAAATAATTCATTGTTTACTCTTTCTGGTTGCCATAGCAGTGGATGCATACCTCCAGCAGAGCACTCAGCTTCGTGCGTCCACCTTTACTGTTTGTCCATCTGTCCTCTGCACCAGGCTCTGTATTCCTGGGAACAAGGACTGTGTTTCATCCGTCTTTGTGTTTCCAGTGCTTAGCACCATTTGGACACATAACTGGGGCTCAGTAAGATAAAGTTGTAGTACATGCCCAAGGGAAATGAGAACAGATATCCACATTAAAACGTGTACATAAACGTTCATAAGCTTCATTATTCATAGAAGCTAAAAAGGAGAAACAACCCAAATGTCTATCAGCTGATGAATGGATAAACAGCAGTTAGAAAAGAATGATAGGTGAACCTCAAAAATATTATGCTGAGTCAGGCATAGTGGTGCATGCCTGTAGTCCCAGAGTCTCGGAAGGCTGAGGCAGGAGGATTGCAAGTTTGAGGCCAGCCTCAGCAACTTAGAAAGGCCCTAAGTGACTTAATGAGAATGTCTTAAAATACAAAATTAAAAGGGCTGGGATGTGGCTCAGTGGTTAAGTGCTCCTGGGTTCAATCCCCAGTACCAAAAAAAACCCCATATATATATTATGCTGATAGGGCCAGGAATGTAGCTTAGTAGTAGAGCACTTGCCTAGCATGCATGAGATTTTGGGTTCAATATCCAGTACTGAAAAAGAAAAGTGTGTCTGTCTGTCTTGTCTGTCTATCTATCTATATTTGTTATATTCATATGAGATGTCCATAATAGACAACTCTATTGGGAAAAAAATTGGGTTGAGGGTTGTGTTGGTCTGGGTGGGATGGGGGAATGACTACTGATGGGTAAAAGTTTTTTTAGGGCTGATGATAATGTCGAAAAATTACATTTAGGCAAGATTGTACAACTCTGAAGATACACTAGAAACCGTTTAGTTTCACACTTTTAAAAGGTGAACTTTATGTTATGTAAATTACTTATTGATTATGCTGTTTTAAAAAAAGATAAATTTGCTGGGCATGGTGGCTCATGCCTGTAATCCCAGTTTCTCTGGGAGGATGAGGCAAGTTTGAGGCCACCTTGGCAACTTAGTGAGATCCTGTCTCAAAATGAAAAGGGCAGGGAATGTAGCTCAGTGTAGGGTACCCCTGGGGCCCATCCCTAGTACCTACCCACCCCACACAAAAGTTGTAGTCAGAGTGTTCAGATAGCCACTATGCTTCCTTTCGCAGGTGATTAAGCCTCTACTTTTTTGCTTTACATGTTGTAATCTAGGCTAATTGTTCTGCTTTAATTTTCCCACTTATAAAATTTAAGCAGTGTGTGATAAAAGCACACAGGTGACCCTCAAGTCTATGGTCAATCAATTTTTGACAAGGGTTCCAAGACAATTCAATGAGGGAAAGGATGATCTCTTCAACAAATGGTATTGGGAAAACTGGATATCCTCTTGCAAAAGAGTGAAGTTGGATACTTACTTTGTCCTGTACAAATGTTAACTCAAAATGGATTAAAGACCAACCTTAAGAGCTAAGGTTGTAAAACTCTTAGAAGGAAACACAGGGACAAATTTTCATGACAAGTATATACAGAATATTCTCAACATTCTTATTCATTAGGAAAATGCAAATCAAAAATACAGGGAGATATTTACCTATGACATGATTCTACATTTAGAATACCCAAAAATCTCCACCAGAAAACTCCTAGAACTCATAAACGAATTCAGCAAAGTAGCAGGATATAAAATTAACACCTGTAAATCAGTTGCATTTCTATTCACCAACAATGAATCAGCTGAAAGAGAAATTAGGAACAAAATCCCATTACAACAGCCTCCAAAACAAAACAAAACAAAAAAATCCCAAAAACCAAACCACAACAAAACTTGGAAATCAATATAACAAAAAGGTAAAAAACTTCTACAATGAAAACTACAGAACACTAAAGAAAGAAATTAAAGAAGACCTTAGAAGATGGAAAGATCTCCTAGAATCATGGATAGACAGAACTAATATTGTCAAAATGGCCATACTACCAAAAAAAAAAAAAAGGCACTATACAGACTTAATGCAATTCCTATTAAAATTCCAATGATATTCTTCATAGAAATAGAAAAAGCAGTCATGAAATTCATTTGTAAAAACAAGAGTCCCAGAATAATCAAAGCAGTACTTAGTAAGAAAAGAAAAGTAGGAAGCATCATAATACCAGACCTTAAATTATACTACAGAGCTATCGTAAGAAAAACAGCATGGTATTGGCACCAAAACAGACATGAAGACCAATGGAACAGAATAGAAGACACAAAGACAAACCCACATAAATATAGTTATCTCATACTAGACAAGAGGCACCATAAACCTACATTGGAGAAAAGATAGCCTCTTCAACAAATGGTGTTGGGAAAACTGGAAATCCATGTGTAGCATAATAAAATTTAACCACTATCTCGTCCTGCACAAAAGTTAAAATAGATCAAGGATCTAGGCATTAGACCAGAGACCCAGTAGGCCCATCCAACTTTCCAGCATTTTGGTTTAGGAACTGACTTCCTCAACAAGATGTCTGAAGCACAAGAAGTAAAATCAAGAATCAATAAATGGGATATCAAACTAAAGCTTCTTCACAGCAAAGGAAACAAAAATGTGAACAGAGAGCCTAAAGGATAGGAGAAAATCTTTGCAACCTGCACTTTAGATACAGCATTAATCTCCAGAATATATAAAGAACCCATAAAACTTAACACCCAAACCAAATCCCAATCAATAAATGGGCAAAGGAACCAAACAGGAACTTCACAGAAGAAAAAATATGAATAGGCAAAACATATATGAAAAAATGTTCAACATCTCTAGTAATTAGAGAAATGCAAATTAAACCACACTGAGATTCCATCTCACTACAGTCAGATGGCAATTATCAAAAATGTAAGTAACAATGTTGGTGAGGATGTGGGGGGAAAGGTTCACTTGTACATTTGTAGTGGGACTACAAATTGGTGCACCCACTCTGGAAAGTAGTATGGAGATTCCTCAGAAAACTTAGAATAGAACCATCATTTGACCCAGTCAGCCCACTCCTTGGATATACCCAGAGGACTTGAAATCAGCATGCTTTAGTGACACAGCCCCATCAACGTTTCTAGCAGCTCAAATCATCATAACTAAGCTATGGAACTAACCTTGGTGCCCTTCAACAGATGAATGGATAAAGAAAATGTGTTCTATATACACAATGAAATATTACTCAGGCTGGATATGGTGGTGCATGCCTGTAATCCCAGTGGCTTGGGAGGTTGAGTCAGGAGGATCGCTAGTTCAAAGGCAGCCTCAGCAAAAGTGAGGTACTAAGCAACTCAGTGAGGCCCTGTATTAAATACAATACGAAATAGGGCTAGAGGTGTGGCTCAGTGATTGAATGCCCCTGAGTTCAATCCCTGGTACCAAAAAAAAAAAAAAAAAAAAGAAATATTAGCCATAAAAAGTGACTTTATGGCATTTGCTGGTAAGTGGATGGAACTGGAGACTACCTTGCTAAGTGAAATAAGCCAGTCCCCCAAATCCAAAGGCCAAATGTCTGATATGCGGATGCTAATTTACAACAAGGGGGCAGGGAATACAAGTTCATTGGATTAGGCAAAGGAGGATTAGACAGGAAGGGAAGGGGGATGGGAATAGGAAAGACAATAGAAGGAACTGGACATGACTTTCCTATGTTCTTATATGTATACATGACCGTGAAACTCCACATCATGTACAACCACAAGAATGGGAAGTTATACTCCATTTATGTCTAATATGTCAAAATACATTCCACTGTCATCACTGTCATGTATATCTAAAAAAAAAAAAAATGCAAAGAAAAGAAAAAACAGGGAGAGAGCCAGATGTGGTTCGCACACCTGTAATCCTATCTACTTGGGAGGCTGAGGTGGAAGGATTACAAGTTCCAGGCCAGCCTCAGCAACTTAATGAGGCCTCAGCAACTTAGACCCTGTCTCAAAATAAAAAATAAAAAAAAGCTTAGTGGAAAAGCACCCCTGGATTCAATCCCCAGTACAAAAGCAACAGCAAAAATAACAATAAAACCCAGGGATGCAACTTCATGCCTTGTGGGAAGCTGTAATCAGAAAACTATGAAATAGCAAATGTTGGTGAGCATGTGGAGAAATCAGAGCCATGCATTGCTGGTGGGAATGTAAAAAAATAATTAATAAATATGGAATTATTATAAGATCAAGCAATTCTACTCCTCAGTATTTCCCCCCAAAATTAAACACAGGCACTCTGGTGTTTGTATGCCAGCTCATGTTCGTTGTATCATCATTCCTGATAGCTAAAGGGTGGGAACAGTCAAGGTATCTAACAGATGAGTGGATAAATAAAATGTGGCGTATCTATACAGTGGAATGTTCTTCACCATAAAAGGAATAAAGTTCTGATACATGCTTACAACACCGTTGGACCTTGAAAATGCTGTGCTAGATGAAGTGAGCCATACAGAAAAGGACAGACATCTACAGTTAGGGAAATTCCTGGAGTCAGAAGGAGGCCATGAGGAATTACTTCTTAACAGGTACAAAATTTCTATTGGGTGATGAAACTTTTGGTAAAAGTGGTCATGATTGCACAACATTGTGAATGTAACTGATGCCACTGTCGCGTATACTCAGAAGTGGTTAAATCGACAACTCTCTTTTTTTTTTTTTTTTGGCACCTGGGATTGAGCTCAGGGGCACTCGACCACTGAGCCCCATCCAGCCCATTTTATTTAAAGACAGGGTCTCACTGATTAGTTTAGCACCTTGCTTTTGCTGAGGCTGGCTTTGAATTTGTAATCATCCTGCCTCAGCCTCCTCAGCCACTGGGATTACAGGTGTGCACCACCATGGCTGGCCTAAAACAGCAACTTTTATGTTAGATCCATTTTGTTGTAATCAAAAAAGAATGAATTAAATGCTATGAGAATCTTTAGTAATTGAATGTGAAATAAAAGAATATGCAGTAGAGTGTCGAGGAAGAGCAGCAGTCCTGTGTGAATGGCGGAGCTGAAAAGTGAGCAGCTCATGTAGAAGACAAAGCATTCTGAAAGCATGGATTGTTCCTTTCATTGGAAGACAGAATGCTTGAGTGAGAGTGGTTTGAGGATGTTCATCTTCCTCTCTGAATAGCAGAGTGAATAAAAATAAACCTGAATGTAACATCTTTTATACAGTTTTTGTATTTGCACCCTGAAAACTTACAGAATGAACCATTAATAAAGCTTAAATGGGAACATGTCTGTGGAAGGGCTTTGTAAATGGGCATACAAACCCTAACTCCCTTCTTATTTTCTAAGATAGCTGTTTAGTCTACTTTTTAGCTACTTCATTTATTAATTTATTAAGAATTATACTGTAATTTATTTCTCTTCCTTTTAGTATTTGGTGTCTTTAATCCAGGACAACTTAGGATGGATGTGGGTTTTCTACTTTTTCATTCTCATGGTAAGTGTATGCCTTTTTTTTTTTTTTTTTTTTTTCATAAACTTGTCATTTTTCTTAGTAATTTTGTTTAGAGTATTTATTTAAGTCACTTTTTGAGAAATAGCAAAATTTCTGATTGCTTTTAAAGACCCTTTTGTGAAAAGTAATGTTTTATTAGTCAAAAATACACATTCTTATCTCAAGGAGGAAAAGGGTCCTCAATTTATCCTTGATCTGAGTCTAATGAGTATTGCCATTTATAACTCCAGAAGAACAACAAGGGACTTACTTAAGATCTGCCAACCGTTAATCAGTGCACTCTTCTGGGTTGTTCTCTATCTGCTAAAATGTAATTTGAGATTTCTGAAGGAAATTACAGTGTGTGCCAAGCAACATAGAGTTAAAAAAAGAAGCATTGATCTGATTAACACTGTCCTGTGTGCAGGTTCTGAATGATGAACATCTCTGGAGGAAATAGTAGTTACACCTTAGACACTCTTGGCTGGGATTTTGTACTCTCTGGGAAACAGCCAATGTGAAATAAGGCCTTGTGCTTTTAAAGTGATGAATAGGCGTGTTACTCACTCTGCCACACTATTGGTGGAACAGTGCACAAGCCAGATCTACTTGAGAGTCTGGTGGTGGCCTTGTCTTCCAAGGATGCCTGTAGTGTCCTGTCCCTAGATCTGGGCCATCCTGATTGGAGGCATCCTTAGCCACCCTAGGACCTGGGGTTGTCTTCTTGTCTGGCCCAAGGAGCCCTGGGATCGGCAACCCCAGGAAGCCTCTGGAGCTCTCTTTTAGTTACCTCCTGGCTTCTGGAGACGGAGCCATATGACTGGTTCCATCCTTGGCCTCCCTGCTAAGTCAAGGGAAGTAGCTTCTGGAGAACCTGCTGGTGTGGTCATGCTGTTGTAGAAAAACAATTTCCATCTATGAAACCCTGCTTTTTGCTGGGGCTGCAGCAAGAGTGTTTTGCTCTACCTAATGGAAATCCTTCACTTAAGTTATTTTTTGATAGCTAATATGTCATTTAGTATGTTGTGATATTAACCGTAATTTTCAGAAGTCATTTTCTAATTCACTGAAGATTAAAAGTATCTTTCTAAATAATCAAAACGAATGTAATTGTTCAGACCCATTGTTTATGTCCAAAACATGATGCTCTAACTGAAGTAAGTTGTCACTGCATATTTAATACTTTCTTCTCTTCACAGACTAGTTGTACAATTCTGTTTATCTCACCATTAATAGTGAGGGAAATAATCTCTCTTGTGCAAAGGAGACAAGCTCACATATTGAGTGAGTGACTGTGCTCACAAGAAAAAAAGAACAGTGGGAGACACGAGACTATAAGATCTTTTAATTCACTACATTTGGGGTTGTCTAAGAGCGCCAACATAACCTCGGCTTACCAGACCTCTTTCAACACTGCCAGCCACCCTGGACACTGGCCAGGAGTGAAGACTGCATTACTTTTCTACACTATAGGAATTACTATTGATGATTTTTATGGTTGTTTCATGAATGTACTGGATGGCGGATGAATCTACCGGCATCCCTTTTGGCCCCTTGAGGTTTATGCCTTTAACCCTGGTATCATATTGGCCTTGGACCCTGTACTGCAGCCTCAAGAACTGATGAACAGGAGAGAGCTGTGCATGGTTTGCATGGATAATGAATAAAAAGGATCATTGCATTTTGCTTTGGTAACGAGTTTGCAGAGAGTGCTCACCTCTGAAGCATCAAAGCTTGAAAAAGAGCTCCTGCAGGGTTGAGCTGCAAACCCATCATGGACTAAGAACACCTCTACCAGCTGAGCTGGGAAAGATGGCGCCACGTGCTTGTTGGCTCCGGCACTGTCTCAGAGTCGTTGTCGTTTGCTAAAGAAGCAGACTATCTCCCAATTATTGTCAACTTGTTCTGCCTCTTCACTCACAATTAGCTTTGACAACTGGAGGCCTTTTGTGATTTTGAGGACAATCAGGCACATTAGTTATCTTGAACATTCCATTGTGTAGCTCTCAACCCCAGATTTGCTGTCTGGGAACTTCAGGGCCCTCTGGGAAGCGAATCTGCTCAGCCCTGTTTTTGGAGGATTGATCTCTGTCACTACTAGGTTCCTGGAGTTCCCTCAGCAGAAGACAGAATTAGAGGAAAATCCTGGAAGTGTTCCAGAAGTGTGAAGAGCCTGGTGTTGACTCACGTTGATGGGTTTCTAGGTCTGAGGGGTGTTGTCTTTAGAAGAAGGTAGTGTATGTGTTCAAGGCTGTGAATTCTATATTAATCGGTGTTTTAAGGTCACTATATGTATTTTAAATTATGTAAACAAACTAGGAGGAAAATGTGCAATTTTGAGGGATACCTAATTTGCTTTGAATTAGCAAATATTTTTCAATCTCTTGCTTTATACTTCAAAATGTGTGTGATGAACTTGATGATATTTAATCATGTGGATTTTTGATCACTTTATTGCTTGTTTACTGACATAAAAGGAAAATACAAAACACAGGAAGGAGAAATAAACCAACTTTTGTAGTAAATGTCTATCCATTTAGTTATTTAAGTCTCTTCCATGAGCTCTGTGTATTTTATTTTCTCTTTCTCTCTCTCTCTCCCACCCCTCCCCTCTCTCCCTCTCCCCTTTCCCTCTCCTCTCCCCTCTCTCCCTCTCCCCCTTTCTTTAATTGAACCCAAGGCCTTGTGCATAGTCATCAGCCACTGTACCCTGAGCTACCTCCCCAGCTCAGCTCTGTGCCTTAAGTGTCCTGGTACTGAGTGGCACTGGTGTGCAGGTGCTGATCCTCCAGCCTTGCCGGGTCTTGGATGCCCGCTATGTGCTGGATCCCAGTCTCGGATGCCCCCTATGTGCTGGTGGGCCTAATTCCCCTCAGGCTCTGTGAACACTTGCCCTCTCACTCTCTGGAAGACAACTTATTCTGGATAAGTTGCCTAGTTGTAATTTAGGGACTGTCCAGATGAACCTGTTATTTTCATAGACCCTTTTACTCACATTTAACTCTGAGAGTTTCTTTTTCTCCCCAGCTCCTCAGCAGCAGGGTTTTATCTTTGTGTCCTGATGCCAGCCAGTGTTTTCTTACCCAGTTTAACTTTAGGTGGGTGAGTGTTCTTTGACCTGTCTGTGGCCCCCTGAGCTGTACCTGAAATGGCATTATAAATAAAATAAATGCTCAGCTTTGGAAGAAATGATGTATTGCCCTAGGGGTGTAGTTCCTTGTTGTTCTAGTTCTGCCAATCTGGGTGAGCATTCACTTTAAGAAATGCCTAAGAGTTAACTTCATTCTCTTATTATTATTATTTTTTTCCCTGGGAGAAAAGGCCATAGTGAATAATTTGAAAAAATGTAAAGCACAGTAGGAAATTTTTACACACTAAGATAAAGGATTGTTGGATGTGGGAAAAAAAATTCCAAGTTTCTCATGTTCTGGAAGTAAAAATGATAATTTAGATTTTTTTTTTTTTTTAACAGTGCTGGGGATTGAGCCTGGGATACTCTATCACTGAGCTAACCTCCTAGCCCTTTTTAACTTTTTATTTTGAGATAGGGTCTTGCCAAGTTGGTAAGGCTAGCCTCAAATTTGTGATCTTCCTGCCCTAGCTTCCTGAATATCTGGGATTACCAGTGGCCCACTGTACCTGGGAAAAATTCTTTAATTAAATTTTAAGTTGGGCAGTGTCCCATGCCTGTAATCCCAGCAGTCAGCAATGTGGGAGCTAAAACAGGAGGATTGTAAATTCAAGGCCAACCTTAGCAATTTAGTAACACCCTGTCTCAAAAATAAAGTGGGCACTGTGGCGCACTCCCATAATCCCAGTGGTTCAGGAGGCTACAGCAGGAGGATCCCACATTTAAAGCCATCCTCAGCAATTTAGTGAGACCCTGTTTCAAAAAAAAACAAAAAGGGGTAGGGATGTGGCTCAGTGGTTAAGCCCCCAAGGGTTCAATCCCTGATACCCGCCCTCCAAAATAAAAAGGAATGGGGATATGGCTCTACGGTTGAGTGCCTAGCATGTGCAAGGCCTTTGATTCAACATCCAACACCACACCAACACACACACACACACACAGTAAAATACTATTTAAAAAAAAAGAAAGGTCAGAAGGGAGAGAAATGGTCTTAACTTCTCTACCCGAGGCTCGTCTCCTGTCTACATAGGCTACTCTGCCAGTTGCCTGCATTAGTAGTTTTCATCATAAATCCTTTTAAGAATCTGAAAGCCACTTACCTTCTCCCCAGATCAAAACTCACAAAAAGACAGAGAAAATTTTAGTATTGGGCCAAACTCAAAGTCCTTAGACAACAGAGACAGAAACTTTGGTCAGAGAATGGGAGCCTGGGGGGAGGTTCTCCACAGTGCAGCCGTCACCTGTTTCTTTTTTAAAATATTTTTTAGTTGCAGTTGGACACAATACCCTTTTTTTTTTTTTTAATGTGGTGCTGAGGATCGAACCCAGCGTCTCGCACGTGCCAGGCGAGCACTCTGCCGCCGAGCCCCAACCCAGCCTCCATCACCTGTGTCTTTACTGAGTCTCCTATTGCCTCTCCGTGAACTGGAGTCAGACTGCTTAGCTCACGACTCACTGTAGTGGCCCTTTTCTTACCTCCTTGTCCTGACTTGCTCTTTCCTGTAATACCCCTTTTCCCTCTCAGCATCCTGAATCTTCAAGCCTTTCCTAACCAGCCCTCCAGGCCTCCCACTGCCCTTTCTTCCTCCGTGCTTACTTGGTGCTGCTGGTGTCTAATGCCCCACCCTCTTTTCTCCAAGCTTGAGGGCCTTGGTGGTTGGTCCTGGATATCCTTGCTCTTGTTGGAAAAAGTGGAAGGAACCTGGGAGTGGAGACTGGGCAAAGCAGGCTGTGGGGGCCTGGACCCTGCGGATGGCTTTTTTACTTGTTTCCTACAAGAGAAGGCCCTTCTGCAATAGCTGTCCAGGCCATCAGACAGTCGCTCTGCTGTGGTTCCCAGTCCTAGTGACATTGGGATCTAGGATGAGGAGAGAGGAGTATGCAGGAATTTTTAAGGGAAACACCCTCCAACCATTGAAATGCAGAATCAAGCCATTGAGATGCAGAAAACACCATTGTAAACTTTGGCCCATGCCCTTGTAAAGTGCAGGAGACCAGGCTGGAAAGCTGGTGCAAAATTGTGCAGCTCCAGCCTGGATCCACCTCTAGTCCAGCCCCTCTGTAAATATTGGATCCCAGACCAAGTTGGGGCTGCTCCTCACTCTTGAGACAGCCTACTTTCTCCCTTAAATATGTATCTGCCGCCTTAAATAAACCTGTCTATGCCTTTGCCTAGCTTGTGCTGAAATTATTTTCCATTACACATGCCAAGAACCTCACTGGTCCTGGGTTGAGTTCTGCCTCTCCTCTGGGAACTCCTTGGACCCTTCTTTAGAGACATCTCTTCTGCTGTGACAGTCTCCTTAGCAGCTCTGCTGCTCTCCTAGAGAGCTCACAGTGGAGAGCAGGAAACTCAGTGATCCCTATCTTAAGACCACACAGTCTGCCCCAGGCCGACTGGTTTTACTGCCTGATTGTGTTCTCTGGTTGTTCCTGGTTGTCACTTCCTCACCAGAGTCAGCACCAGGCCCTGGAACACATTTAATCAGGACAGCCATTCACTTTTCCCACTTTGATTCTTTTGTTCCTTTAGATTGGATCTTAGTTATCCTCCTTTTTCTTTTCCTTAATTGCCCCAAGCATTTCTGGTGACAAAGTTTGTTTCAGCATATATCTAGGGTAAGTCAGATGAAGTGTGAAACACTGAGGTTTATATATGCATGACTATGGATAGCAGATTCCTTAATATATGGGTATATATGTATATGTTACACAATATCTATAATTATATGTTATTAATAAGTGGCATTTAAAAAATGTATTTGGTCCTGGGGATTGATCTCAGGGCATTTAACCACTGAGCTACATCCCCAGCCCTTTTTATATTTTATTTAGAGACAGGGTCTCACTAAATTGCTGAGGCTGGCTTTGAACTTGCAATCCTCCTGCCTCAGACTCTCAAACTGCTGGGATTACAGTTGTGCACCACCATGCCTGGCTTTAAGTGGCATTTTAGAAGCAAGTACATGTGTATATGTGAGCATATATATGCATTAATGTGGGTATGAAATATAATAATTACCTATAGTTACATATTTATGTATAATTAAAAGATTTTTTTCACTGTGCTAGCAGTTAAAATGTGTATTATTTGAAAAATGTGTATGCTTAAAAAGGACTCTTCTGCCTGGACCTGGTGGGGTGGTCTCTCCCTGACCACCTGAGTAGTGAAGCGAAGCCTTGTGTGTGTATGGATCTTTCTGCAGTGCCGTCCTGTTCACTGTTTCACCCACCACAGTCCTCAGGGTCGTCAGGTAATTCTGTAGTTTGCAGGTAAGTGCTGAGATTCAGAGAAGGTGAGTGCCTTGCCTAGGATCACTTGATCTACTACAGGATAGGAACAGAACTAAATTGACACTCGGGTCTTTGAATTAACTGTTTTCCATCGCCCTGTATGGCCTCTTCCCCTGGGCCTGCTTCCAAAGTGGGATGCAGCTGCTCTCACCTCCTCCAGGGCCACAGTCCTGAAGGACCAACAGAGCCACCAGGCCTTGCAGAGCTTTGTGTGCAAGCTTCCTGCAGCCCCAGCTCCTACCCTCTGGCCAGGCCACCCTGTCTGGTGGACTCACTCCGGGGTCTTAGCCTGTCTCTGCAGTGGCTTTCTTTTCTTTCTTTTTGGACTCAAGGTTGAACCCAGGTGTGCTTTATCACAGAACTACATCTCCAGTCCTTTTTAAACAAATTTTTGTTTTGAGACAGGTTCTCTAAGTTGCTTAGGGCCTTGCTAAATTGCTAAAGCTGGCCTCAAACTTACAAACCTCCTGCCTCTGCCTCTGCCTCGTGAGTTGCTGAGATTTCAGGCCTGCACCATTGCACCCAGCAGTTCTGTAGTGGCTTTCTCCCCTAAGTTCACCTCTTTACAGAGTATCTCTTCCCTCCTTCCCGGTCCTTCTGTTTGAGTCTGAGGAGGGTTCTGCCACCCAGGAAACTCTAACACTGTCATCTCTCCCCTCTTCCATGTCAGGCAGTCGCTGCAGTTTTTTCCTGTGTGTGTCTTACTGGGATCTGACCTTCCCCTCTGTCAAGCTCCCTGCTCAGTCACCCTTCTTTCTAATATTGAACGAGTTCTCGCTTCTAAAAGGCCATTAGCCTTTACTGCTTACCACTGCCCACTGGTAAAGAACTTTTTCTTTTTTCCCTTTCAGAAATTAGACAAAAAACAGAAAAATCAAATGAGACTCTTTCAGTTCCCTTATCCCCGTGGAACAAGGAAGTTGTCATCTCAGAATATCAACATTAGAAAAATGCAGATAAAAGGCCACCCTGTTTGGCACGAATATTGTGGATTTAATGGGATAATTGTATTTAGGTAAAACCTTTCATCCAGGACTTCAAAGGCCTTTACCTTGTTTACTAGTTATTATCCCTGAGGCCTAGAGAGTGACATCATGATGCTGTAGTCCTCGATTTTGTGTATGTGTGTGTATTTATTTACTTTGCATTTTTTACCCCCTAGGCTCACTATGGAGGGTTTCAAGACCCGTAGCCTCATGGGTTTTGTTTTTGTTAACATTTTAATTATTTAATTTTTTGGTGTTGGAGATTTAATCCAGGGGACCTTTACCACTAAGCCACATCCCCAACCCTTTTTAGTTTTTATTTTGAGACAAGGTCTTCCTAAGTTTCTTACAACCTCACTAAGTTAATGAGACTTGCTTTGAGTTTGCAAACCTCCTGCCTCAGCCTCCTGAGCTGCTGGAATTACAGGTGTTCGCCACCTCCTCTGGCTTATCATGATTGATTTCCGTCAGAATAGCATATGTGATTTGCCTGTGTTCCAGAGAATGAAGACATTCATGGCCATATAAAACAAAGAGCAGCTGCTCCGGAGCCCAGGGAAGGAGTGTATACCGCCAGCACAGGCAGGTCCCTTCCCCAGGTGCCCCTCCAAGGTGGAAGAGGTCTTCCTGTCCTTGGTGTACTAGTTGGGTTCATCTAAGAGGTGACTGTGAGCAAACCCTTGGAGAGGATGTCGGTGCTATGGAGTCCCCAGATTTGTCATTTAACAGAACTCTCTTTTTTTTTTTTTTAATTTATTTTTTAGTTGTAGTTGGACACAATCTTTATTTAATTTTTTTATGTGGTGCTGAGGATCAAACCCAGGGCCTCGCATATGCTAGTTGAGCGCTCTACCACTGAGCCACAACCCCAGCCCCTACCAGAACTCTTAAGAAACAAGCCTGTGCCCCGACTGAAGGGAAGATCTCTGACTCCCAGCAGGACCGAAGCCCAGCACTGCAGTCCATCAGAGGCCGTTAAAGAACCTCAGGATAAAGGGACCCGGTGGAGAACAAGCTGGCAGGCGTGGCCACAGGAATGGCCAGTGCTGTCCCCCGGCACTGTCTGGCTCGGCTCAGCCTGTGCAGCCTCACCAGCTCCCTTACCCGCCCCCACCCCTCCCAGGCCTGCCCTCCAGGACGTTGCGGATTTCGGTGGCTGTGATTTGTAAGAGGTTTCTACTTACACATTTTCCTCCCCAAAGGAAATAGTTGTTGCCCTGTGAAGCCCTTTCCGTGTGGCAGGCCACTCGTGCCCCTTGACCAAGCTGGAGGGTGGGGCAGTCCCTAGACCCCGCCCACACGCTGCGCTTTTTCAGCACCGTCCCCAGTCCTGGTCACAGGCTCCTGTTCTGCATTTCATTACCGCTCTCATAATGGGAGCCATCTTGGAGCTTGTTTTGAAACCTCCTGGCTCCTTCTGCACCTCCTTTCCCCTTCTAGTTCCTTCCCCTCCCAGTCCCTGTCCCCCTGATAAGCCACCTCCCAGACTGCGGTCCCGGAGTCCCTGCTCAGCTTCACTCTGGCCCCGCTCCCTGGCCTTAGCTCTCTCCACCTTTCTCTGAAGTTGCCTCTGAATTGAGGCTGTGGGAAAGGGAGACCCTCAAGGACTTCCCCTCCGCCTCTGCAGCCTCCACCCCGGCTGGGACACCCCTGGAGGCTGAGATGCCCTTCAAACAGAGGGACTGCTCAGGCTCACCTCGTTTTCCCCCCATTAATTATTCCTGCCATATCTGGAATCCAGCTTTGAATCAGGGAGTTAAGAGCTGACAGGGAGCTTGCTGTTCCTCGTCCCCAGGTGGCCACTGACCTGTACTGGGGGGCACATGCCGTCCCTTGGGAGCCATCTTGGGGTTTGAAAGGTCATCGTCCTTTGAGTGAAAATCTTCGTGTTTTCTTCCGTTAGTCCCAATTCTTCTATCTGAAGCAACACAGATTTGTATTTTCTCTTGGTTTATTTGAAGAAAAGCTTCCATTTTTCCCTTTGAAGAGCTTTTTAGGCCTCTAATCTTGGAATTTTATTGACTCTGTTCCTCCAGCTATTGCTTTCTGACAAATGTGGCAGCCCTAGTCTGTCCTTTCTTTCTTTCTGGTTCTGGGGATCAATCCAAATGCCTTGCACATGGTAAGCACACTCTACCGCTGAGCTACACCCCAGCCCTTCTAGTCACTTTAAAAAAATTCCCTCAGGCCCTGCTAAGTGGGCGGTAGAACTTTAATAAATTTCTATCTCAATAAATATTAATATTCAATAAACGTATACTTTTTTCTGTTCTAGGCCTTCCTTTAGAAAGTTCTACTTCATATTTTCTAAAACCTACAAACAGCTAGCAAAATTTTATCTGAAGCCCCAATTTGATATTCATTTTGCAGTCTTAAATTGCCTTTAGGGTTGGGCATGGTGGCACATGCTTGTAATCCCAGCAGCTCTGGAGGCTGAGACCAGAGGATCATGAGTTCAAAGCCAGACTCAGCAATGGTGAGGCACTAAGCAACTCAGTGAGACCCTGTCTCTAAATAAAATATAAAACAGGGCTGGGGATGTGGCTCAGTGGTTGAGTGCCCCTGAGTTCAATCCCTGGTATATTAAAAAAAAAAAAAATTGCCTTTAGGGCTTTCCTAGTATGCAGGAGTCCCTGGATTTCTTCCCCAGCACCAAGAAAGAAAAAGTCGCCTGTGGGTATGAAGATGCTTTAATGTGATGTGGCCACGTTTTCCTGGCAGCCTACACACCTGCTTCTCATACGCTCTCAGGGTCTCTGTTTCTGAATGGTTGTTGAGTCTCGTTGGATGTGTAGATTCTTATTCACTAAGTGATTCTCTCCATCACGTCACATCTGTGCCTTCATCCTCCTGCTTCCCAGGTTCTCGGTAATTGTTGGTGGCAACATAGTCTTCCTGTTCCTCCAGGCTCACAGCCTCAGCCATCATTTTTGACATGTCTTTCTCTCTCCAGACAGCGAACCCCTCCTGCACCCTGCTGGCCCCATGATGCCGATTCTTCCTCTTCCTGGCTTTTCCAATTCATTTTTCGTTTTTTATTTGGAAGCCAGTTTCCTCTACCTGAAGGGCTGTAGTCTGTGCCATGCTCATAACTAGAAGAGTCTTGAAGCGGTACTTGAGTGGTGGTGTTCTGCTCCTCAGGCCTGTTGCAGGATCAACTGTGGTTTTACCTGAATCCGCATCAGTGGTGAGAAAATCTGAGAGACTTAAAAGTAATCAGGGGCCACGGTTCCTTTCCACCACCTTTTCCTTTGTAATGTTGAACACCTCTCTTCCTTGGGGGTCTTTTAAAAAAATAAAGACAACACTATTGAGATGTAACCCCTACACATCATTCAAGCCACTGTTTAAACTGTGCAATAGTTTGCGGGACGTTTAGAGCTGTGCCATCATTTCATGACTCCCAAGAAACTTCATACACATGAGCAGTCGCTTCCCATTTCCTCTAAGCCCTAGCCCCTGGCAATTACCAATCTACCTTTAGTCCCTGCAGATTTTCCAATTTTGAGCATTTCATATAAATAGAATTATACAGAATGAGGCTTTTTGTGACTGGCTTCCTTCTTAGCAAGTTTTCAAAGCTCATCCTCATTGAAGCATGTAGCAATACTTCATTTCTTTTTATTGCATAAAAAATCCTCCATTATATGAATATATCACCTTTATCCATTCATCCATCGATGAAAAATTGACTTGTCTTTATTTTATAAAATTCACATACAATAAATTCTGCCTTCTTTACAGCATGCAATTCATTGCAGAGTTGTGCAACCATCACCATTACCTAATTTTAGAACATTTTCATCACCCTATAAAGGAACCCCATCCCCATTAGCAGTCAGTCTATTCTCCCCTGTCCCCTACCCCTGATTTCCATTCTGGATCTGTGGATTTGCCTGTGCTGGACATGTCATATAAAGGAATCACAGTATGTGGTCTTTGGTGACTGGTTTCCTTTTACTTGCATAATTTTAAGGCTGTTCTGTGTTTTCCTAGATTCTCTATTTCTTTGGAATCTGTTTATCAGAGGGCCAATGGATTATATATATATTTTTTACATTCCTTTTTTTTTTTTTTTACCATTTCTATTGGTGCATTGCAACACATACTAGTGGAATTCATTCTACTGCATTCGTACATGCACATAACAGAATTTGCTCAGTCTTCTTCAGTTCCTTCTCTTTCCCTTCCCTCCTCCCTCTCCCTGATCTACTTGCTCTACTCCACTGATTCATTTTTATTTTATTACTAAAATATTTTTTAGTTGTAGATGGACACAATACCTTTATTTTGTTTATTTTTATGTGGTGCCAAGGATCAAACCCAGGGCCTCACACATGCCAATCAAGTGCTCTATCCCTGAGCCACAACCCAGCCCCCCCACTGGTTATTCTGTCATCTTGATGTTCTGTCATTCATGGCCTCACTGACTAGAGAGAGTGCCCCTCCCAGAGCTAGTCATTTCATAAAGATGAGGAAGGGTGGTCCAGGAGAACCCTTCACAGGCAAACTAACCAACCCAAGAGTCCACACCCTCAGTGGTCTCCTGACTGACACACACACCCCGTCTAACCAGGACAGTGTCCCTCAGACCTTAACTCAGTTTGGTCATTAGCTTGTGATAAGACAGCACATTCTTATTCTCAGAGACTACTGTATGCAATTTGTGACTCTATCTGCATGGACATATGCATATGTATATTAGGTATGTGTGTATAGAGAGTGTATGTGTGTTGTGTATATGTGCCCCCAGAGTCAGCCCTCTGTCCCAAGGGTTCCACATTCATGAATTCAACCAATTATAAATGGAACATATTTGAAAAAAAATTGTACCAAATATGTACAGAGTCCTTCTTAGTATCATTATTCCCTAAGCAATATAACAACTATTTACACTGTATTAGGTATGATAAGTAATCTGGAGATAATTTAAAGTATCTGTGGGGGGATACATATAGGTAATATGCAAAACCACCATTTTATATAAGGGACTTGAGCATCTCCAGGTTTTTTTCTTTTATTCTTTTTAGATATACATGACAGTAGAGTGTATTTTGACGTAGATACACAGAGCATAGCTTCTAATCCCTGTGGTTGTACATGATGTGGAGTTACACTGGTCGTGTATTCATATATGAGCATAGGAAAGTCATGTCTGGTTCATTCTACTGTCTTTCCCATTCTCATCCCCCCTCCTTTCCCTTTATCTAATCCAAGGAACTTCTGTTCTTCCCTACCTATTGCCCTTATTGTGTGTTAGCATCTGCATATCAGAGAGAATGTTTGGCCTTTGGTTTTTGGGATTGGCTTATTTCACTTAACATGGTATTCTCCAGCTCCATCTATTACCTCCAAATGCCATAATACTCCATTGTGTATATATACCACATTTTCTTTATCCATTCATCTGTTGAAGGGCACCTAGGTTGGTTCCATAGCTTAGCTATTGTGAATTGAGCAAGCATCAGCAGGTTTTGATATACAGGAGTATCTCTTGTGGACATTGAGAGAAGATTATATTTCCCTAGCTCTGAATCAACACAGAATAGGTACCAGAGAACTAGGGTTACCTCCTATGCCCCAAAGCAGCCAGAATTATTCCAAGTAGCCATTCTGTGCTGTATGTCCTATCTTGCTTTTCCTGCAGAAGACAAAGGCTCTGGCCTGGGCTTTTCCCTCCCCCTCTGTTTCCTGGCCGAAGTTAGCGCTTCCCTTATGGCCCTGCACGCTATGGCATGCGCCCTCCTCCTGTTGGTCATAAGAATCTTCATCTAATGGCAGACTTTTTTGTGTTGTCATTCGCCCCTCTCCATAAACAAACATCCTGCTACAATTGAGACAAAGCTTTGTAGTTAGTTTTGAAATCAGGAAGTGTGAGTCCCCCAGCTTTGTTCAAAATTGCTTTGGTGATTTTGAATCCCTTGAATTTTCCTTTTTTTTTTTTTTTTTTTGGTACTTGGAATTGAACTCAAGGGCACGTTACCACTAAGCCACGTCTCCAGACCTATTTTGTATTTTATTTAGAGACAGGGTTTCACTGAATTGCTTAGAGCCTCGTTAAGTTGCTAAGGCTGGCTTTAAACTTGTGATCCTCCTGCCTCAGCCTCCTAATTCGCCGGGATTATAGGCATGCCCCACCACACCCGGCTTGAGTCCCTTGAATTTTCATGTGAACTTTATAATTGGCTTCAAGTTCTGCAGTTGATTTTGATAGGGATTGTGTCAAGTTTGTAGATCAATTTGGGGAATATTACCATCTTAACAATATTAAACCTTCTAATCATGAACTAGGGTGTGTTTTCCTTTATTTAGGTCTTTACTTTTTTCCCACAATGTTTCATAGTTTTAAGTGAACAAGTCTTGTTAATTCTTTCATTGGATTCATTCCTATTTTTTCCTTTTGCTTTCCTGTAAATGGAATTATTTTATTTTTAATTGCTCAATGCTAGAATATAGAAGCATGCAACTGAGTTTTGGGTGTTGATTTTATAGCCTGTGACCCATCGAACTTGTTTGACATAATCATTTCTGGGTGGTTTACTTAAGGTTTTCTGTATAAAGATCACATCATCTGGGAAGACAGAGATGCCAATCTGGGAGCCTTTTATTTCTACTTCTTACCCAATGTCCCTGGTTAGAGCCTCCAGTTGTTGTATGGAAGTGCTAAGAGCCGACCCCTTGTCTTGTTTCTGATCCTAGGAAGAAAGCATCCAGTCTCCTGCAGTTAGGGAGGATGTTAGCTGGGAGTTTTTCGAGGATGACTTCTTGCCATCTTGTCATCTGCACTATTTTTTGACTATATAGAGTAGAAAGAAGGTGAACCTCAGAATCAGACTTGATGGGTTCATTAATTCTACTAGGAATTGTTAGTGTATATTAAAGAAAGTCCCTTCTCCCAAACTGCTCCTAATAGAAGGAGGGAGACTGTCCTCCGGGTTAAACATTGCGTGTGATCAGTGCTTGTTGGGGGTGTGACTAGGACAGTGACAGGTACAGAAACCAGGCTTCTGGGAAGATCAGAGCAACTTGGGATGTGATGTCTGAGTTGCTCTTAAGCAGCAATGAGTCTTGGAAGAGAGTGAACGTGTGCGGAGATGGCAAGACAGGTGGCCCAGCACACCACAGCGTATGCAGAGTGTGAGGACGTTGCTCAGGCTCATTCTTATTCTGCAGCACTCTCTATGGCTCCCGTGGCTTGTCATCATGGACTGTACAGGAGCCAGACAGATGGAGTTGTTGACCCAATGCTCCAGCAGAGCTGAGTCGCAGCCTGATTCTTCCTTACAGCATCTGGCACTTAAGCTTATGTACTTCTTGGGTCCTTTTAGTCCAGTAAGTTGGCCAGGTGATTCATTTGGTAAGTCTCACCAGGTCTGCCCTGCCCTGGAATGGCTTGTCCCCCAGGCTGCCTTGGGAGGCTGAGAAAGAGGTGGCTCTCAGTCCCAGTTCCTCATCAGTGACTTCCAGGAACTGAGAAGGAAGCAGGAAGAACAGAAAGTGAGATAGAATTAGGCTAAAAACACCCAAATCCTCTGTTCCTACAACACTTGTCTCTTGGCAGCCAGATGGGGAAGGAGAGGAACTGTGAAGGGTGCCAGGGTGCCAACAAGAGCATCCGTGTCCTTGGCAGAGCTCAGAATAGCATTCACAGCGCTCAGTGACTCATCTCCCGCAGGCCTGCCCACCGTGATCCCACGGCTGAGGACCGCTGAGTCAGGGCTCCTGCAGCTTCCTCCCGTGACTTAAGTTCCCTGCCTTCCCTGGGCTCTCCCTGCGCAGCAGAGGGGAGGCCCATGATGCTAGAGCTTGTCAGGGAGGAGGGGCCTGTTCCGTGCCAGAGCTAAGCCTTCCCGGCTTTGTTTGTTTTTGGTACTGGGGATTGAACCCAGGGGTGGTTTACCACTGAGCTCCGTCTCCAGTACTTTTCATTTTTAAGACAGGGTCTCCCTAAGTTGTTTAGGGCCTCACTCAGATGTCGAGGCTGGCCTGGAACTTGCGATCCTCCTGCCTCCCGAGTCACTGGGATGACAGACCTGTGCCACCACACTTGGCTCTTGGTACCTTCTTTCTTTCTTTCTTTTTCAATATTTTTTCTAGTTGCTGTTGGACCTTTATTTTTATTTATTTATATGTGGTTCTGAGAATTGAACCCAGTGCCCCACACGTGCCATGCAAGTGCTCTACCACTGAGCTACAGCCCCAGCCCCCGTGTCTTCTTTCTGGAAGGGCATTCTCTCTACTCTGCATGATGCCCTAGGTCCACTTGGAGAGAGGGAAACCTCACCATTTACATGTGGGGCCTGCCCAGCCCTTTTGGGCTAAGCAGTGCCCCTCTGCTGACCTCCCTAATCTGCAGTCAGTTCTTTTTCCCATTCTTTTCTTTTTTCTCTTGCTCTGTCAGAATTGTATTTATGAATGATATCACAGCTGTTGGATTTTTCTCCTTGGATAACTTCTCAGCCAGGTGCCTCCCTATCTCATGGGTGGACCTGGTCTGTCACTAGCCATGATTGGAGAGGGTATGCCATTGCTTTCAAACTGAGTCTCTATGTGGATCTAGGCTCTACGTTCACTACGTTTGTCTCCCTTTCACCTGCAATCACTAGTTTAAAAATCATCCCAGTCTGACCTGGTGGCACGTGCCTGTAATCCTAGCTACTTGGAAGACGAGGCAGGAGGATTGTCAAGTTTAAGGCCCATATGGGCAATTTAGTGAGTCCCTGTCTCCAAACAAAGAAACAAATAAGCAGACTGGAGATGGAGTCCAGTGGTAGAGCACCTCTGGGTTCAATCCCCAGGACCATAAAAAATAATAATAATAATAATAATAATCTCAGTGCCAAGTGCCAAAAGAAAACAACAGCTCTGCTTTGAGGAAATAAGAAAATGGTTTCTTCTGAGCCAACATGAATGACCATCCTCAAGAACACAAACTCCATCTCCCGGAACACAAACTCCAGTTAACGGGAACTCCTGAAGGACGTGCTTTCCCAAGGACATGGCTCTCCTGTGAAGAGATTACCTAAGCCTCTTACAGTCCTCCAAGAGTCCTGGAGGGGTGTCAGGTAGGCGGCTACAAAGAGGTGGGGAAATCTTCCACAAGATTCAAATGTTGCTTTCAATAAAGCAGGGAAATTTCCTATAGGATTCAAGTGCTGTCTCATTCCCAGGCTTTAGATTTAATAGAGGCCAGAGGTCCATCAGCCTCATATACATTTTAAGATTTTATCCGAGAAAAGAAAATGCTAAGTCAGACGCAGAGGTCAAGGATAAATGGCTGTCAATGGGGCCCAGAATAGCTTAATACAAGTTAGGCTTCTTAATTTACAACACTTCATCTCTCTACCAGGTCACAATGCTCCAATCAGTGGAGTTTAAACAATCCAGAAGCTCTTAAATACAAATGAGGCCTCTGGAGGAACTTCAGTTCACACATTATGCTTAAAAATGGATCATTCGTCATCTGGTCGACCCGAGACAGGTCACAGACCTGACGTTTCCTTCAGCTGGGCCCCCTCACTCTCTGATCAGTGCTCCCGCTGCGTGTCCTACTTTACTTTTGTAGCAAGTCATTTCTCCTCTTTTGCCACTTTCACAAAGCTGACTTCCTTGGATCCACTCAAGTTAAAATTGTGACGTGTCCCTGTTCCTCCCTCACAGAGGAACCTCTCTGCCTTCCACCTCTGTGTGTGTCTTTCAGTACCAGCATTGTTCCTGGACACTTTGTATGCAGATTTGGGGACTTGTCTCCAATGACACAGCTCTGTCTGTCCATGGGGGAGCTAACTGTCCATCATTAGGGGAGGATGATCTCATACAGCTTCTGAGGGTCTCCTTTTCCTGGTCCTCCTTGCCGCAAGACGTGTGTGTTCCAAGGAGAAGGCAGCTTTAGTAACAAAACATCTGAATGCATTTGTTTCTAAAAAGAGCAACACAAGAGGAAGACCTGGTACCATGTAGATACTACCCTGCCTGGGGAGAGAAACAGGAGGCTGGATGCGAATAATCCTGCACTTTTGTACCAGAATCAAAATTTGTGATATATACATCCTCGTCTCCAGATAATAGCTAATTCCAAACCCCCATAGATGGTCGACCCACTTACTTCAAACATATTATACAACTTAAAGCACAGGGGAGGGCTACAGACAATTCACTGCAGAGGGATGACTTGGGGCACTGAAATGTGAAATGTTTTGAAATAGCACCTGTTTTTCTTATCAGAGCAATCCCATGAAATGGGTGGGACAAAGAGTTAGGCCCATTGTCCAATGAGGACACTGAGGCACAGCGAGGCTACCATTTAGCATTTTTTTCAAAAGGGCACAGGCTTGGCTAGCACAATTGGGACTGGACCCCTGATCTGTGTCTGATTTCTATCACACTCTCTTTCTTTAGTAAACCTCTTTCATTTGAGAGATGAAACCAATCCACCACCAACAGGACCTGTGTCTGAGTTGCTTTGTTAAAGTAGATGTGGGTTTCATCAGATTATCCACACGCTGTTCCCTGGAACTGTGGATCTATCATCTGGAAACATCCTAAATCCTAGGAGCAGGCCCCTCTCTGTGATAGCAAGGATTCAGCTCCTGTGGCGCTGCTCTCACCTCTCCAGCCCCCTCCTGCTGGCAGCCACCTGACTTGCTGCTGACCTGTCGGTTCCCCCATTTCTCTCTGTCTCTCTGTCCTCTGTAGTGCTGGGGGTGGGGCCCGGGCTGGGCACATGCCAGGCAAGCCCTCTGCCATGGGGCACATCCCCACCCTTGTTTCCTTTCCTTACAGTCCATCCCTGCTCCCTAGAAGTGCTTCCTCATTGGCTCTTCACTGGGTCTGAAGACACAGAGAGAAGGTCTAGGTCCCGCCCGGGGACCGAAGAGTTAGGGTTGGAAAGAGCTCGATTGTTCATGAGCCTCTTTTCTGGCAGTTCCGGAATGGTCTTGTCCCTGGGTGGACTTCTAGGCAGCTCTCCTCAGGTCATGAGTCCAGCACCATTGGTCTCAGTCCTCTTCGCTGCCCTGCAAAGGTTTGAACATCCCTGTTACTGACCGTCCGAACATCCCACCCTCCAATTGTCTAGGCCTCCGGTTGCAGGACACTTCTGTCACCCACAGGGGCAACTGGGCTCACTGGACTTAATAGGCACATGGGGCTGTCCCTCCTCCAAACTTTTCAGCCCAGAATCTCTCTGACCACTCTTCACGCGGGCTGACAGGCTGTGGCCATGTCTTCCCTCTCCTCTCTTTGCTGCTGGCGGCATCACTAACTGATGGCCGGGGCACTTGGTCTGACTGACCCCAGACACAGAGAGTCTATCCCACACAAACACTGGGGCTACACCTCTGACTGTGTGGGGCCTAAGGGGTTGTCACTGTTCCCACGTGGGACCACCTCCCTTTTGCCTTGCTATCCCACCCCTCCACTCATCGTGACCTGCAGATCCCAGAGCTCCAATTCTCCTGGTCACTCCCGGACTGTCTTCTTTCATTTCTCTGCAGAGTCCAGAAAACCCTAGGCTGACCATGGCAGATGAGCCTTCCTTCAACAATAACCAACAATTCCAAACCGGTAAGAGTACATTTTCATACTGTCACCACAAAAAATAAGTACTTGAGGCGATGGGTTTGTTAATTAGCTTGGTGTAATCATTCCATAATTATACATATATTAAAGCTTCACATCATGCTGTATATAAATAGATATGTTATTATTTATCAATGGGGAAAAAAAAGCACATTTTGGGGGGAAAAAGACTTTGAACCCAAACAGACAAGAAAATAAAGACTACAAAGCTGTGCCTCCTGGGACTCCGAGGCCCTCACCCTGGGCTCTATGTCGCGGAGGCCGAGCCCGCCTGGAAGGCCACCGTCACCCTAAGCCACCCCTGAGCACTAGGCTTCCCGGCCGGCTGGTCCTGCGCATGCGCGCTGCAGCCCTTGCGTTCCATCAGTTCCCAGAGTCACGTTCTGCAGTGGACCTGCCATTGTGGCACCATCAGAGTCACTCCGGGCCCCTCCACTCCCAGGGATGACTTGGTTCGTTATCTTAGCGCGAGGAGGAAGCCCCTTCCTTCCTCTGCTCTGAAGCTCTGCTCTCCCACCCTGGGGGGGGGGGGGCGCTGCTGTGCGCTGGCCCGCGCCTGGAACCTGCGCTCCATCCCCTCGCGCTTTCTCGCCCACCTCCGTCTCTGCTACTCCCCACTCATGCCCTCTGCCCCTCCAACCTCCCCTAACTTCAAGAACAGACAAAAACTACAAATAAAATAAAGTCCCCAACAAACGCCCCCCACCCCAGAACTCAACCTGCAGCCCCCTCCCTTCATCTCAACCACAACGGGCCTTGGCCTGGGCTGACTTCCTTGTCCCCATCGCAGCCCTCGGCTTCTACGCATGACAGGACTCCTCTAGGGAGAACACCCCCCCCCCCACCGTGTCCCCTCCCTTCGCACCCACTCGGGCCACTGCGCAGGGCCAACCTTCCTGGCTGCCCCCAGCTCCGCACCAATCTCCTGGCAGGTCTCCCGTCTCTCCTCCAGCCGTTTTATGTCCCCATGCCTGGCTAATCATTCTCGGGGACAGTTTTGAGAACTCATTGTTCTGCTCATATTTAATTTGGCAGTTATGGTCACCTTGTCCTGGGGTCCCCTCCTACCTGGTTAGCTACCTCCCTGCCTGGATTCTGTCCCAGGCCACCTGAGTCTGACTCCATGCCCAGGTATACCCTCTGTCCTTCTTCCCACGGGCCGGGGCTCTTGCCATTTCTTCTCTGGAGCACCCTTGCCTGCTCACCTGTCCTCCAATGCGCAGTGCAATTTCCTTCTCCTTCAGGAACCTTCTAGTGATCTGCACAACTATGAGCGACCTTCTCCCTGCATCTCTCAAAGCACATTTTTGGAAACTCCAGAAATCACTTCGTTCTCTTAACTCCTGCCAGGTCTATTTCTAGCCTTTAATCTATTTGAGCATCAGGAATATATCTTTTAAATGTTCTCCACCTCCCCAGCTCTTCTTGCTCTGCAGTGATGGGCTCTGCGTTCTGCCGAGTCCTTGCCCTTGCATATTAAGGAGCTCAGTGTAGACTAGGCCTTGGGTGTTAATCTCTCTGAGCTCAAGTTCTGAGCTGCTAGCCCACCGCAACCCCTAATATATTTGCTGAGCCACTCTAGAGTTTTTTTTTTTTTTCCTTTTTTTGGTAGTTAAATATATAGAACATAAAATTTGCCATTTTAACCATTATGAAACATACAATTCAGTGGTAAAACATTAACAAGTTGTGCAACCATCACCACTATTTCCAAGCGTCTTCATCCCCCAGACAGAAACTCTGTACCATAAAGAATAACTCCTCACGGCTCCAGCTCCCTGTCCCACCCCCTGATGACTTCTGATCTACTTTCTATCTCCATTAACTTCACCATTCAACATATTTCATGTAAGTGTAATCATACAACATTTATACCATATTTCTCTTAATATGATGTGTTCCAAGTTCATCCACCTTGTAGCTGAATAGATGACGGACATTCCATTGTATGAATATACCCACCTCTGTCTGTTAATGGACAATGTTAGTTATTTCACCTGTTCACCTTGTGAATCATGCTCTAGTGGCATACAACTATCTGTCCGAGTTCCTGCTTTCAGTTCTTTGGGGGAACACACCTAGGATTGGATTTGCTGTGTCATATGGTAATTCTATCTTTAGCTGTTTCAGAAACCCACTGTAGACTATTTAAAATTCAAATTAGTTAACTTTCCAAAATGAGGGATTGTACCAAAGCTTAGCATTTTTTTCAACTTTTGAGAAAAATTAGAAGTCTGGTACTTTTGGACCCATCTCTCTATAGGGGTGTCATCTGCTGGGGATGAGTGGGACTGTTCTTTCTAGATGGGGTGTCTGGTCTCTACCTCAAGAACCTGGCCTGGTAGGCATCAGACCTCGGTGCTTCCTGCCTGGTCCCAGTTCTCAGCCTTTGCCTAGGTCTCCCCTCTTCATGAGATCTTTGGGTTTCCTCCTACAGTTATTCCCTCCTGCCTCACTCTGTGTTGTAATCTTTCTTTTTTTTAAAAAAATATTTATTTATTTTAGTTATAGATGGACACAATACCTTTTATTTTTATGTGGTGCTGAGGATTGAACCCAGTGTCTCATGTGTGCCAGGCGAGCGCTCTACCTCTGAGCCACAACCCCAGCCCCTGTGTTGGGATCTTTTATGTGCCACCCCTTTCTCCTCCTAGGCTGTATCCTCTGAAGCAGGTGTCTTTTCATCTCTACTTTACACAGGACTGACAGACACATTGTGCCCAACCTGTTTGTTGAATAGTTGAGGTTAAGGACAGAATTAATTGATAAAATTCTGACTGATTAAGCCAACTAAGAGCTAGACCACATTGTAGACTATTACAAGAAAAGGAAGGAAAACTAAAATTGGGTAAATGAGTCAGAGATTGCAGGCAATGAGGGAGTGGCTAACCATTTCCTCATTTGAAATCTTTCTTCATTGGGGTTTTCTTTTCTTACCACTCATGTTTGTAGTTATCTAAAAGATGATTTATGGGAAACAGGTATAATATCATAGAACAAGTTAATAAGAAAGTGACTTAAATGTAATGTCTATATGTACATACAAAAGAATAGTTTTGGACCCCTAACTTATTACTCTGTGTGTGTGTGTGTGTGTGTGTGTGTATGACTGAAAATGGATCATACACCTAACTATAAGAACTAACACTAAAAAATCCTAGGAAAAACATGGGACTAAACCTTTGTAATGTTGAGTTAAGCAATGACTTCTTAGATGCACAGCAAAAATACAAACAACAGAAGAAAGAATAGCTAAATCAGATTTTATCAAGTTGAAAACTTCTGTGTTTCAAAGGACACTATCCAGAAAGTAAAGACAGCTCACAGATAGGAGGATATCTTTGCAAATCATACCAGATAAGGGACTTGTATCCAGAATATATAAAGAGCTCTTACAACTCAACAATTAAAAACCAGGGATGGGAATATTTTTCCTAAGGTGAATATAGTTAGTCATTAGGGAAATGAAAACCAAAATTGCAATGAGATATCATTTCACTTCCACTAGGATGGCCATAATAAAAAAGATGGAGAATAATAAGTGGTGGATTTATGGAGAATTTGGACTATGTTATCATTTGGATCTGGAATATCCTCTAAAGGCTCATGTGTTGAAGTCTTGGTGCCCTTTCAAGCAATGTTCAGACATGGACCTTTTGGAAAGAGATTGGATCTTGAGGACTATAATCTCATCAATAGATTAATCCACTGACGGAGTCATAGCTGAATGGACTATTGGGAGGCCATGGAAATGGTAGAAGGTGGTACCTAGTTGAAGGGAGCAGGTCTAAAACTTAGGGTCATGACCTTGGGGACTATATCTTATCCCTGGCCCCTTCCGTTCTCTGCTTGCTGGCTGTCAGGAAGTGAGCAACTTTTCTCAATCGAAACTTCCATCCTGATGTTTGTGCCTTGGAGCCAGCCGACCACAGCCTGAAACCATGAGCAAAATACCTTTTTTCCTCCAAGTTGGTTATTATTATTATTTTTTCCAGCACTTTTTCACAATGAACTGGGTACAGTGGTAGGTACCTCCCAATGACTTGGGAGGCTGAGGCAAGAGAATTACAAGTTCAAGGCCAGCCTGGGTTAGTGAGTCTCACACAGTCAACTCCAATAAAATAAAAACAAAAAGGGCTGGGGATGTTGCTTGATGTTCAATCCTTGGTAACTAAAAAAAAAAAAAAATTGTCATAGTATCAAAGAGCTGGCTAAAACTACTCATACATTGCTGGTGGGATTATAAAGTTGTGTAGCCACTTTGTAAAATAGTTTAATGATTCCTTAAAATGTTAAATATAGTTAGTCTGTGTTCCAGAAAATCTGTTCTTAGTAATATACAAAAGAAAAATGAAAATACATGTCTACACAAAACTTGTATACGAGTGTTCATTGCAATATTAATTATAATAATTAAAAGGTGGAAACAACCAAATTCCATCAATTGATAACTGGATAAACAAAAAGTGGTATATTCATGTAAGGGAATATTATTACCCATGAAAAAGAATGAGTACGATATACACTATAACATAGGCATATCTTGTTAATATTATGCCCAGCAAAAAGAGCTAGTCACTAAAGACTGCATATTGTATGATCCCATTAATATGAAACGTTGAAGATAGGAAAATGCATAGAGATAGAAGGTAGATCAATGATTGGGGCTGGAGGGAAGAGAATTTGGAAAGGGTTGCTGATGAGTAGAGGGTTTCTTCTTGGAATGATGAAAACATTTTAGAATTAGATCATGGTGATTACATAACCGTGAACATGTTAAAAACCACAAAATCTAAAAATTGAAACCAGAAAAATCCCAACACTGAACAATAAAAGAGAAATACTATTCTTTTATATGACTAATAAAACACACAACTCTCATTCCCAGATGAACAGATGAACAGAAAAATGTCTCTTAAGTAGTTTAAACTAAAGCTTTGTGGATGACCGGGCAAGTTGGGCTGAGTTTGCTTCAAAATCCTGCACACATCCCCCCTGCAAAATAAACACAGTTTGGAGAGAGACAAAGTCAGAAGAGGAAAATGTTGGTCATGGTTGAAGCCGACAGGTGGGTACGTGCCATTCATTGCCCGCCCCCCCCGTATTTGTGTGCATTAAAATTTTTCCATAAAAAGAGTTCTGAGAGAGCATGCAAGCAAGCTACTGCATCTGTAGTTCACTCGCCACAGCACCCGTCTGCATTTGCTTGGGGAGCTCAGGGGCGCTGGGTTGTACACTGTCCCTTGGCATGTGGATCTCGAGGATCGGTGACTTGCCTGAAGGAGAAGCCAAAGCTCTTTGTGCAGGTATTACTTTGCTAGGGCTACATGATAAGGTACTAGAAACTGGGGGCCTTCAAACAACAGAAATAGATTCTCACGTGGTTCTGGAAGATGGATGCCTGAGATCGGGCTGGCCTCTCCCTGGAAGCTCTGGGGAGGATCCTTCCCGCTCCTCCCAGCTCCTGGCTTTGCCAAGGCCCTGGGCAGTGCTTGGTTTGTAGGCGCCCCTCCTCTCTCGTCTGCCACCACTGGTGCCCTCTCCTTCCTCTTGTTTTCCCTCTGTGTGTCTGTGTCTATTTCCTCTTCTTATAAGGTCCCCACTCATATTGGATTAGAAGTTCCCTGAGTATGACCTTGTCTTAACTTGATTATATCTGCAAAGACCCTATATTTGCTAATAAGTTTGCATTTTTAGGTAGTGCTGGTTAGGATGTCAATATGTCTTTTTGAGGGGACATAATTCAAGCCACAAAAGGTCTCAGCAGAATAAACAGACCCAGAGACAGTTTCTTAGCACTATTAATCGGAATAGCAGAACCTTCCACTGTCCGGCAGGCAGGCTGTGGGGACACAGCACTTGTAGCCACTGGAACACATCATTCACCAGCCACCTTTATCTTTCCCAAACAGAGACATGCTTTTCTGAGTCCATTCCCAGATTGCAGCCTTGACTGATGAGTGACACTTCCAGACTCTTCCAGCCCAACAACTCTTAGCACCAGGGAATTTGGAGGCATACTTCTAATGCGGATTCACTGAAGACTTGTTTCAGAAAAGGTGAGTTTCTTACTCTTTGATGCAGACTTCACCATACTCTTAGAATTTATCTTTGGAGTGGGCTGCTGAAGTTATTTTAGACTCTACAGTTAAATTGACCCAGAAATAATTTCTTCTTTGAAATGTTCCCTGAAATGTTATTTACTCTGACTCCAATTTAAGATTACATTGTACAATTCTTTGCTCTTCAATCTTACTCTGGCCTTTGACCAAAAGCAATAAAATCTGACTTCTTTATTAAATGGTGCTCACTCCCCCCCACACACAATTATCCTAGTAAACCAGATGTCTGATAATTGCAATGTATTTTCAGATGATCACTTGAAGAATTTCATGAATATTCTACTAACTGCGTGGGGCATTTACCCTTGATTGATCTTCAGTGGATACAGGAGGAAGCAGAAGTTAGAGGCAAAGCACTAGACTGTGAGCTCACTCACCTGTACCTGCTCCATACTTACCTCCAACCTGTGTTTTAGCTCCAATCCAATGGAGTAATTTTCAGTCCATTCACTTTCACCTCATTGCTCTCAGGAAGGTGGAAAAGATGTGAGCAGGCTTTGCAGAGGACAGGGAGGAGGCTGGTGAGACCCAGGTGGAGGGAGTGGAGGATGGGGATTGGGACTGGCCAAACAGACCTTGAATGCTGGTCTAGATTTGAACCACTGTGGGTTCCTGACCAGAGCTTGGAAAGATTTATGGGCACTAGATGAAATAGTGATCCTTGGTCACCACTGGTCCTTATGTAGAAGTGGAGGTTAAGAGAACAGCAAGCCAGGCACAGTGGCTCCTGCCTCTAATCTCAGAGGCTGGGGAGGCGGACACAGGAGAATTGCAGGTTCAAAGCCAGCATCAGCAAAAGCGAGGTGCTAAGCAACTCAATGAGACCCTGTCTCTAAATAAAATAGAAAATAAGGCTGGGATGTGGCTCAGTGATCGAGTGCCCCTGAGTTCAATCCCTAGTACGAGAAAGAAAGAAAGAAAGAAAGGAAGGAAGGAAGGAAGGAAGAAAGAAAACAAAAAGAACAGCAGAGTCTAAACAAGGCCGAGGGTAGCATTTGGAGAGGATTCCAGTGGCTGGGTGCTGTTCTAGCCCCTTAGTATGCCCGTGTCCCCTGCCCTGCTTTCCACCCCAGGTGGATTACAGGTTGATTCTTTTAGCTGGCGTTGGTTCTTGCGGTGTTACAGGAAGCACCCTATGGAGCAGCCTCACAGTGTGCGCTCTCCCTCCTCCCGTGTCGTATTGAACCTGCCATGTACAGTTTGCAGAAGGACCGTTTACCAAGAGTTGTGGGGAGAGGACCCTTTTTCTTGAAAGCACAGAAAAAGGAAAGCAGAAGACCAGTGATGATCCATAAGTGATCTTGAATGCAACAGAATTAATTGTACTACTAGAAAAGATGGTCCTTGGAGCATTTATAAATGGGTTAAAAGGGACATCCAGCCAGATCTGCCCCCAACCCACAATAGAGGCAGGCGGATTTAAAAAAAAATCTATTTGTTAAAAAAAGGTTTTCCCATCTCATCAGAGTCTGATCTCTTCGACAATCAAAGTTGTTCTTTTAGCTCCTGCAGTGATCGATTTGAGTGTGTCCTTGTGTGCTGTGTTCCTGGTGGAGATGGAAAGATACTGCCGCCTTCAGACCTGGGACAAGTCCCGGAAAATGCTGGGAATGCACACATTTCAATAACTGTTACCATCTCATCCAGTGTTTGTTTCTAAGCCCTGGACTATTTTCTGTTTTCTCTTGGAATTTTTGGTCTCTCCGTGTTTCTTCTACAGAGTAACTCATTATATGCTCACTGTGTGAAATGTGGGGCTTGTTTTGCAGCTTCCTTTTCTTGAAGGATAGAGAGGAGAAAAATTTTTACAAATTAACTAAGTATTCAGGGTAGACCTAAGCAAAGGGAAGTAGTGATGGAAACTTCCAGGGATCAGACATTCACTGGCTCCTTCTGTTAGGCAACACCTGGGTGAGGGCTCCTTGCTTATTTGAGGTCATGCTCTGAGCCCAGCCGCTCAGATGGTCATAGATGCCACTCCAGAGAGGGGTTTGGAAACCTACCTATCTTGGAGGCTCAAATGAACATTTGCTTGTCTTCTGTGGGTATCCACCACAAGGAGGGCCTGAAGGGATCACAAATGACACGTAGCAAGATGTTAACAGCCATGACTCTATTTTAATGTGATTAGAAAAAATAGAACAAGCACATAAAACCCAAAACACAAGCTTTTTTTGGTATTTATTTTATGTGAATATATATATATATATAATTTCTTTTAGTTATACATAACATTAGGATTCATTTTGACAAAATTATAAAAGCATAGAATATAATTTGTTCTAATTCAGTCCTCAGTACTTCCCCAAATATGGAACACTTCACGAATCTGCGTGTCATCCCCGCACGGGGACCATGCTAATCTTCTCTGTGTCGTTCCAGTTTTAGTAAATGTGCTGCCAAAGCGCACTCGCAAGACACAAACTTCCTTTGTGAAAGTGGAGTCACGTGTTGCTTGATGGCAGGACAAGGTCTGAAAAGCGTGTCCTTAGGTGATTTTGTCATTGTGCAAACAGCATTTTACACAAACTAAGATGCCTGGGACATCTCTAGGCAGGAGGAGCTCCTGGGCCCACCATTCCTCTGTTTGGTCACTATGGACCAGAACGTCCTTATGACTGTAATCAAAGTTAAGTGGGTCATGTGTGAAGGTGATCAAACAGGTAAATATAGGAGGCAGCCTGTGACCGTGGAGAAGACCGGAAGGGGAGGGGCGTTGCAGGTGCTTCAGGCTTGTCGTACAGGTTTATAGGCAAAAGGCTCATGTTTATTAATCAATATTGCTGGACAGTCACAAACGTTCAGGCACTGGCTGCTGGTGAGGATGGGGTGCTGCTGCGGGAGTACTTCTCAAACTTCTCAGTGCCCCCAATCAGGAATTGCCGGGAGATTTCAAATATTAAAATGCAGACTCTGGTCCAGTAGGTCTGCAGTGGCGCTGAGAAGTTTGGATATCTAACAAGCCCCAATTGCTGCTGGTCTGGAGACCACTCTTAGAGTAGTAAGGTTTGATCCCAGAACTCTATTTTTTTTTTCTGTGTGTGTTGGTGCTGGGGATGGAACCCAGGGCCTTGTGCATGCAAAGCAAGTACTCTACCAACTGAGCTGTATCCCCAGCCCCAGAGCTCTATTTCTTAATGACTAAAAACAAAGAAGTTTCCATTTAGAAAGAGGATGAGTTCTGAAACCACCTCTTTGATCTGTGGTGAACCCAGTGTGATGAAGAATGTTCTCGAGTCCCACATGCCTCGCTCTCTGGAGGAATATAACCTGGTTCCTTTATACTAACCAAGCAGTTTGTAATGAAAACTTTTGGCTCAAGTTGTTGCTAGGGCACTGCCAAGGGGAACCAGCCACACAGAGGGAATGTGTAACCTAATATTATTGTGTGGGAATGAATGAGCCCTGGCTTCAGAGAGGTAGGAAGGACCCTGCTCACTATTTTTTCTCAGGTGACAGGTGAGCACCCACATCCCATTTGACAAATATGATTCATTTCACTATCCAGGGTCATTTCTCCAGGTAGAGGATATTGGACTGTTGGATGGATCAGAACATATTGGCATGTCTCCATCCACTTAGTTATGAGACCCAGACTTGCAAACAAGTTTGGAGGGTTACAATAGCTACAGCATTTAGGAAACAGGCCAGACAAATATAACAGGACTCACGTTGAGGTCACTGAAATTGAGGGACTTGATCCAGGCCACGCTATTTAGATGAAACGACCTTTACCCACAGAGTAAGAGTGAGAGGCTAGTACGAGGCACTACAGTTTCACCGTATTCTTTCTGATAGGAGAGAGGAATGCATGAGGCAAATCATCTTTTCTTTTTAAAGTTCAGCTGGAGCCACATTCAGCCAAAAATGAAGGTCTCCAGTAACCATACGATGCAGAATATTAGTGCTGAAAATGTTCTTGGGATCTTCGAACATGATGATGTTCCAGTTGAGGGCATCGTGATACTCTGGACTCCTTTTCCCTCAAAAACAAACATATAATCTTCCATATAATTTCCGGGGATGTATGGGGTCCTTGGTGGATCTTGGATTCCAGGATAAAATTCTCTGATGCAGTTTATTTCCTTCTAGTTAGAAATCAGAAAAATGAGGCCCAGAAAGAAGGGGACTGACCACTGATCTCACAGCAGTGACGATCGCAGTGCCCGGCATCCACATGAAACCCGGTGCCAGGTAAACATGCATAATTTATTTCTGGAAGCCTTGAGAGAAACAAGTGGCAAGGGCCTTTGGCGACAGTCAGAACCATTGGCTGGGAGAACCTCAATTTTAAACGTTAAGCCAAATATCGTTTAAAGAAAAGCAGAAATAATTGAGCCAGAAACTTCTTGGACTCAGACTTTATGATGTGTTCAAAAGACCTAAGTGGAGGTCTTGCTGCTCCTTGCTGGCTGTGTAAACTACAGTTTGGGGTATTTTTAGGGCAGGTAATAAATTCCTCTCAAAGGTTGAACTCACATGCCAATGTGAATCTTCCACAGCCCTGAAAACTACTGGCAGGATGCCTCCCTGAAACACAACTCCCAGGTTGGCAATACTGTCATAGGTTCAGCCCCTAACAATCCTGGCACAGTCTAGGTGCTCATTAAATATTTATCTGAATAAGTGGGCTTTCCTTCGCATTAGCTTTCTGGAGAAAGAAGATACAGGAAAGTGGAGAGAGATCAGACACACTGTGTTTAAGTACACAGGGGGAAGTTGGGGTTCCAAATGAGGGATTTAGTGTGTCACAAACAAAAGAATCCTTGCACCATGATTCCAACTATGTGAGGAAACGAGGACCCAATTAACTTATGCTGTTAGAGGCTGGGATATCGGTTACCTTTGGTGCCAGAATGCTTATACAAGAAAGGGGGTTTTTTGTAAGGTGTTGGATCTCTATTCTGTTCTCAATCTGGGGGCTGGATATCCCTGTGGATTCCCTTGGTATAATTCACCAGATGATACCCTTCTGACAACATTTTTCTGTGTCTGTGTTGGACTTCAGTAAAACTAACACACACAGTGAAGCATGAAGGCCTGTGTTCCCCAACCTTGAGTGTGCACACAAGTCATCTAGGAATCTTATTAAAATGCAAAGTTCTGCCAGTGAAGTGTGGCAGACCTAGCCACTCCTGAGGCTAAAGCAGGAGCATCGCAAGTCTAAGGATAGTCTAGGTCACTTAGCAAGACCCTGACTCAAAGTAAAATATATAAGAAGGCTGGAGATGTATCTCCTGGGTAGAGCACCCTGGGGTTCAGTCTCTAGTACTGTATATGTGTATATGTGTGTATAATTTTTTTTTTTCAATTTGGTCTTGGGTGGGGCAGGAGATTCTGCATTTCTAGCAAAGACTTAGAGACGTAGAGACTGGTATCTTCCAGATTCTTGTTTTGGAGAGATCCTGGTGTGTTGTGGGGTGTGTGTGTTGGTGTGGTACTGGGGATGGGACCCAGGGCCTCCTTTGTGCTAGGCAATGCTCTGCCACTGACAGTGGTCGCTGTGAAGACTGTGCAGGTGTCAATCCGTTATGTTCCCAAGGCCAACCCATGTTTTCACGTAGGTCTGTGAAATTCCCCTGCCCACAGCAGCTACGAGATGATCTTCTGCAGGGTGGTGACAGCTGGGCCCTGACCCACCTACCCTGTGGAGGCCCCTGCAGACCTGCAGGCATGAGGATGGCGTTGGGAGCCCTGCTTCCTCTCCAGCCTCAGGCCTGGGGGAAGTGGGATTTTCAGCAATGACTGCCGCATCATGGAAGTGGGCTTTCCAACTCCTCTTTGTAGAACTCTGAAAGATGTGGATTCGTGCTGTGGTCTGAATGCTGTGTTCCCCCAAGTTCATAGTTGACAATTTTTTTTTTTCGTGTATTGAAATTTTAACTGTCAATGTGAAGGTGTTAGGAGGTAGGGACTCTGGGGTTGATGAGGTCATAGAGGGGAGCCTTCCTGAATGGGATTATTGCCCTGACCAAAGGGACCCAGAGAGTTCCCTCCCTGCTGTGCCATGTGAGGACTGAGTGAAGAGATAGCCATCCATGAACCAGGATGCAGGTCCTCACCGACACCTTGATATTGGAACTCCCACCTCCAGAACTGGAGAAGTGAATGTTGTGTGACGCACAGGGTGCGGTTTTTTTGTTATAGCAGTCTGGACAGACTGACACAATCCCAAACACCACTGGTATCAAGAAAACCATAATTTTGAGTGGGAAAAAAAAAAAAGCAAATCAGACACAATAGGATTCCTTTCACAGAAATGGTAAAAACAGGCCAAACTGGGCTGGGGCTGTGGCTCAGTGGTGGAGCACTTGCCTAGCACATGTGAGGTACTGGGTTCAATCTTCAGCACCACATACAAATAAATAAATAAAATAAAGGTATTGTGTCCACCTATAACTAAAAATATTTTTTGAAAAAACAGGTCAAACTAACAAATGCCTTAGTCCTGGCTAGAGATGGAGATAGTAAAGTACAAAGACAAAGCAGAGTGATCATTGCTTACTCCAGGAGGGGGTGTCCAGCGTATGTGGGACTTCTCTTCTCCCTCAGCCCCCAATTTTTTCTTCTTGTATTATTTTCCCTTAGTCCTAGTAGTCTGTTTAAGTGGATTTGATACCCACCATCTATTTCTCTATGTGGTTTCTCCCTTCTAGGGGTCTGTATTTCCATTTGTCTCTTGGCTAGATTTCATCACCAACACTTTTTTTTTCTTTTAAAGGAAGGGCCCATGGTAACTAAAGGCTACAAGTAATTATTTCATGTTTGCGAGTGTCTACCCATTGAATTTTATGTCAGTTTGGCTGGGTATAATATTCTCAGATCTCACTTTTCCCCTCCCACATTTTTATTTTTATTTTTTAATATCGATTTTTTGGTTTTCGGCAAACACAACATCTTTGTATGTGGTGCTAAGGATCGAACCTGGGCCGCACGCATGCCAGGCGAACGTGCTACCGCTTGAGCCACATCCCCAGCCCCCCCCTCCCACATTTTTAGATGAACCCTTTGTCCTCTGGCATTGAATACTAGTCTGGGGGAGTCTGAGATTATCTTGATTTTATTTTTCTCCTCCTTTAAAAGTGACCTGCCTTTAGTTTTTCCTTCTACTAATATGTCTGAACAATTCTTTTTTGTTTTTCTTTAAATCTTTGAAGCTCAGAATCTTAAACAAGTTACATCCCTATCAATGATACTAAAACAGTTTTTCCTAGAATATACTCTACCCGTTAAAATTCACATTGAACTTTTATTCAAATTAGAGAGTTTTTTCCTATATTATATCCATAATTTTATGTTGTTTCTATTGATATGTGTATGTGAAGAGCACAAATTAACTTAGACTCTGACTTTTATGTGTCCATCACATCCTTTCTAATTATTTGAATCTCTTTATCTTCTACATTTCCTCCATGAGTTAATTTGGTTTTTAGCCGTGATTAGTTTATTTTTCTTTCCAATTTACTTATTAGATCTGTAATCATAGCATTGTGGTTTTTAATTTGTTTCCTTAGTTCTACAACCTCCCTTTTCATCTCATTCTGTTATTTCATCTTGTTTTTGAGTCTTTATTTCATTAAATTAAATCCATACTACATTGTTCTAAAATGCAGGACACTTGCAGAGACTCTGACTCCCTTAATTGGGTTGTGTTCCATTTGGAGAGGGCATTTTTTGAAATGTCTATTAGGAAGCTCTGCTTTGTTCAGTCATTCACTTACTTTTGCTGTAGTGTATTTAAAGAGTTGCCACGTAGCTTTGGTTGATTGTTTGTTTTCTTTGGTGCTGGGGATTGAGCCCAGGGCCTCACGCATATTAAACATGCACTCTGCTCTTGAGCTACACCCCAACTCCCATTTCTTTTTCTGTTTCTCACAATTATTTTGATTGAACGGCTACATCAAGATGTTCTATGTAGAACTAATACATCAGTTTTCCTTGATAGCATTTCCACCTCACCTAGGTGGGACCAGGTAGAGTGCTGGGTGCAGGAGGGTGGAAAAGAGGCGGGGCTTGGCTGGGCTCAAGTGCAATCAGTGGTGGAAAACTGGGATTCTTTAATTAGTTAGACAAATATTTATTGAGAGCCTACAATGAGTGCCAGGCACTACTTGATTACTTATTTTTAATGTTTAACTTTCATTTTAAAATAATTTCAGACATACAAAAAAAAAGTTTCATTAATAGTACATAGAGTTTCCATCTATTCTTTTCCCAGCCTCCTTCAATATTATCTACATGATCTGTAAGCATAGTGCAATTGTCAAAACCAGGAAGTTAACATTGGTATGGTACTGTTCACTGATCCTCAGAGTTTATTAGAATTTTGCCTGTTGGTTGTTAGGTTCTTGGGTCAATCTGGAGTCCACACCACATTTAGTTCTGTTTAGTTTCCTCCAAACTGGAATAGGTCAGTCTTCCTCTTTCATGATCCTGCACATTTGAGAAGTCACTGGTTAGTAAGTTTGTAGAATGTTCTCCGACCTGGGATTTTTGGTGTTTTTTAATGATTAAATTTGGGTGACATATTTTTGGCAAGAACACTACAGAAGCCATGCAGTTGCCTCCTCAGTGTGTCCTATCAGGAGGCGCGTGACCTTGACCTGTCCCTTTTCTGTACTTTGCTCACCTTGGTCCCTTGGATAAGGTGGTGTCTTCTGGATTTATCCACTGTAAAGTTGCTATTTCCCCCTGCTGTTGTCTGAATAGTTCCCTCAAAGATCACGTATGAGAAATTTAACCCCCAGATTCATGTGTTAATGGTATTTGGAGATGAGGCCTTTGGGAGCTAGTTAGATGGGGTCATGGTGGTGGGCCCCCATGGTGATATTAGTGGCTTTGTAAGAGGAGGGAAAGAGACCTGAGTTTGCATGCTGTTTCCCTCTCACCTGTGCCTCCTACCCCATGTCACAACACAAGACCATTACCAGATGCTAGAACCTCAGCCTTGGACTTCCTAGCCTCCAGTCTGTGACATTCTGGACACCCCTTTTGGAGTCAGTAAGCCTCCTGTGGGGAGAGTCTTTATACCTATGTAATATCCTGTTTCTGCTCATGCTTTGGCCTCTACCACTGACATCCATTGACGATTCTTCACCAAGCACTATTTTGGGTACTGGGCATTCATGCCAAGGAAGACATTTTAACCTTGGGTTCTGTGCTCCCTTTGGAGAACCTATGTATCGTGGATAACTGGGTCAGCTGTTCTTAACCAGGACAGTATCCCTCATTGTGGGTCTAGTATCTTCCTCTATCTAACACAGGGTTCTGGAAGAAGGCAGGGGCTGTTTAGGGGGTTCTACCCTGGAGGATGCCCCTTGACCTCTGGCCAAGATGCAGGTTCATCCCCATCCCTGCACTCAGGGTTAGGAGCCATCTATGAGGCTGTTTAGGATTTTGTGTTTCACTGCTAGTCCCAGGAGAGCATCAAAAAGTACAGATGGGATCAATAATTGCGCTACTCTTTCCACCTGCCCTACCCCCTTGTGATCTCTTTTCCCCTTAGCCAGCACTCATTGATGTTTTTCACTCTTTAAAGCTGTTCGTGTTACTCTCATTTCCCTGTTAGGTTCCTAATAGTGAAGTTCATATTAATGTAGGAGAGTTCCATTTGTAGGCTTAATCACTTGACCAGGTAGGACCACATGTGGACAGGTTCCAGGGATTCAACATGGACCTCTTTGGGGGCCATTATGCTATCTAAATAATTTGCCCAAGATCACACAGCTGGGAAGGGGCAAAATGTACACACACGCGCCTGTGCGCACACCCACGTCACCTCTTCAGAATGGATGATAAGCCTGGTTCCCTGCATTAGTTTTGTCACTGTGACCAAAATACTTGACCAGAATGACTTAGAGGAGGAAAAGTTTATTTTGAGCTCATAGTTTCAGAGGTTGAGTCCATGGTCAGCTGGGTCCATTGCTCTGGGCCCAAGGTGAGGTAGAACATCTTGGACAAAGGGCAGAGTCAGGGAAAACTGCTCACCTCATGGTGGCTGGAGAGTAGAAAGAGGAGCCAGGAGGGACAAGACATGATCCCCAGGGCACACCCCAGTGTCCCACAGCCTTCAGCCTTGCTCACCTGCCTACAGTTACCCCCCCAGTCAGTCCATTTGAACTAGGATGGACCAATTAAGTTCCAGCTCACGTGATCTAATCACTTAACCTCTGAACATTCCTGCACTAATCCAGAAGTGTTTGGGGGATGCCTCATATCCAAACCATAATAGTGCCTCATCGTGAAAAGCTATAACTGAAATTCTGATGGGCGGGAGCAGGGGCAGAGTGAGAAGCTTCTAAAAAAGCAATTTTGTTATGGAGGTGGGGGGTCTTGGTTTATGCAATAACTGGGATCCTAAATTGGTGCCCCTGAATGAAATTTTACAAGGCAGTACGGATTTGGCCTTTTGCAATGTGAATAAAACTGGAATTTTCAAATGTCAAGCATTGAACTCACCTGGATTCTCACCTAATGGGATTTCTGTGACTTCATTGTGTTCAGGCTCATAGCAGTTCACAAAGGCATTCTGAAAATGAGTTTTTTATTGCAACAGTGGGAAAAATACAGAAAGCTCAAAATATATTTACAAAAATGTCACCACCACCAACTACCATCAGAGACAAAACTGTTAACATTTTTGTGTATTTCTTCCTGTTGTTCTGAGGCATATGGAACTTTTTAGGAAATGGGGAACAGATTGAATTGACACTTTTACATCCTGCTTCTCTTACTATATCAGTCTATCGTAAACAGTTTCTGTTATTGTGAAAGTTGGTTGTTCTTGGGGTAGGGAAGGCCAGGAAGGTGAGACCTCCTCTCAAGCCATAGCAGCATAAGACCCCAGATTCCAGAGACTGCCAGAGGGAGAAGGAGGATTGGTCTAGTGAGGGGCCTGCGGACTCGGGGGCACATGGAGGGAGACCCGCCAGGCTATAATGGAAGGGCCAGTGGAAGCACCAACTGAGGAGGCAGCTCAGAAAGGGTAGAAGAGGACTACCCTGACCTGCCCTTTGACCCGGGGTACCCCTTCACTCATCTCATGTTCCCTGAGTGCCTGCCAGGCCCAGGGTTGGGACCAAGCACAGAAGGGGAACAAGAGACTCTTCCAGGAACAGAGGATCTTGTGGGTTTTAAGGAGTCCTTATTCCAAAGCCTTTGAGTCCAAGGCCCTTCCCCACCTGGCCCCTGGTCCCTTTCTAATTTCATCTCCTCGTCCCCTCCCCTCTCACCTGCCACCCAGCTACCCTGGCCTTGTCCCTGGAGAACTCGAGACTTGCCCACTTTGGAGTTTCCGCATTTGCAGTCCCTCTCCAGGGACTCCCTCTCCAGGGACACCCGCCTCCTCCTGTCCGGGAGTGGTTTGCCGGCTCATCAGCATCCTGAGCCCTTGCTTCACAGGTACTTTCAGTGGGATCTTTCCTGTGTCGAGATTGAACTGTGTCCCCGCAAAAGTTGTTGAAGTCCTAACTCCTACTACTTCTGAAGGTGATCTTATTTGAAAATAGGAACTTTGCAGACGATGAAGTTGAAGTCATGAGGATGGGCCCCAATCCAACGTGACTCGTATACTTACAAAAGCAGAAATTTAGACCCAGAAACACACATGGGGACAGCACTGAGTTGGAGGTAGACGGTGGGTCGCTTCTACGACCAAGGACCCCGAGATGGCCAGCAAATCATCACATGCTGGGAGAGAGGCCTGGAGCAGATCCTCCCTCACAGCCCACAGGGGACAACACTGCTGAGACCTTGATCTTGGACTCTAAAACCATGAAAGAATAAATTGCTGTTGTTTTAAGCTCCCCAGTTTGGATATTCTGTTACGGCAGCCCTAGCAATCTGGTGCAAGCTCCTAAACTTTCATTAATGTTATATTTCAAAATCTGGGTTATAAATACATGGAAGTTGGCTCTAGTATTGCACTTTAAGCTATTCATATTTGTTTTATATACATTATAAAAGGTATGGTTTGGATCTGAAATGTCCCCCAAAGGCCGTGTGTTAAGAGCTTGGTTGCCAGTCTATGACACCGTGAGGAGATGGTACAGGCTTTAAGAGTTGGAAGAAATAGGTCACTGGGAGCATGACTTTGAAGGCTATATTTTGTCCCCAGGACCTTCTCCCCAACTCTTGTTTTCTGGCTATCACAACGTGAGAGCCTTCTCTGCCACACACTTCCACCACCAAGATGTTCTGCCTCACATACGTCCCTGTGAAACCATGAGTTAATAATTCTTTTCTTCTTTTAAGTTGATTTTCTCAGGTATTTTGTCACAGTGACAGAAAGCTGACTGATACATATGATTTCACAGTAACAAAAATAAAAATAAACAGCAGCAAAAAAAAAAAAAAAAAAAACATCTAGTGACAGACTTTGAGGTTAAATTCAGGTTGGGCACATATAGTCATGGTTTTCTTTGTGTACCAAGATCGCAGCAGACGGATGTCATCATCTTCAGGTGTGTGGGGCATGTGCCAGAGGGGAATTTCTGGGGATACAGTAAAGACCATGGAGCTCCCTCTCTGCCAGAAAAACACTTCATGTGCCCACAGGCCAGCTAACATCGTGGCAATGCAATGGCCATAGAAAATGAGTCGCCCTTCCTTCCCGGGTGTAGCACACTGTGCACCCTCACGGGGAAGGTTCTGAACTAGAGGGCCTAACTGGATGTCCATAGGGTGGGGTTTCCAGGCTTCCTTCAGAAGTTCTGTGGGGACCTGGCTGGCCTGGAGCATTGGCTTCCTGTGTGGAAGGTAACCAGAGGGTTGCCTGCTTTGGTCTACTGGGGGATATTTAGGGACTAGCTGAGGAAGAGCCCAGGAAACCTTAAAAGGTCTGAGCAGCCCACCACCTGCAAGATGCTCCTTTCAAACCTAGACCACATCTGACTCTGTCGATGCCCGTGTGGAACTGCCTCACCATGGCCCAGAGGCTCCCGTAAGAAGCTGAGAGTGGAGCCAGTCGTAGGACGACAGCCCCGCCCAGCCTGGTGTCAGGGGCTTCATCTCCACTGCCTCCTTCACAGCCCCACCAGCTTATGCAGGCTGACCCCCTAGAGCCACCAGTTTCTCCTCCTTTCTCAACCAGAGGTATCAGGGAAATGTGATTTCTTCACTTGGTTACTGCCTCGACCTGACAGGTGGTAACCACCATGCAAGGAATTCTCAATCTATGGGTCTTGTACTGAGAAAAAAAATTTTTTAAAGGATAGAAAGGTGAGTGCTGAACACCTTCTAACCTAAGCAAATAGACATTGGTTCTGAGTGTGAGATAAAAATGAGCTGTGGGAAGTGGGTAGAGATGGGAGCAAATCCCCTTATGTCTCTCAGAGCAGTGTTCAGTCCTGTTTAAGGAGGGTCCTGGGGAAAGGAGAAGATTCCTTTAAAAGCTGGGCTGCAGGGCTGCGCTTGGGGCTTGGCTGTCGAGCGCTCACTAGGCACTGGGTTTGATCCTCAGCACCACATAAAAATAAATAAATAAAATAAAGGTACTGTGTCCAACTACAACTAAAAACAAATATTAAACAAACAAACAAAAAGGCTGAGCTGCCCTGTGGCTGAAGCCAAGCCGTAAAACTGGGACCTAGAAAGGTTAGTAAAGCGTCCTGGTCATTTCTAATGATCTGTTGGGAGGGGAATTGGAATGGTCTAAATGTTGGCTGTGAAAGAAACCAACGATTGGAAAAACAACATCATGGGGCTTTTTATGTGGCCCACTGATATCATGATGCAATGGGATTATTTTTCTGACTTTCTGTTCTTACCACAGGAAAAGGAGGGAATCGGAAGAGTGCTCAGATGCTTAATTACTAGTGCTGCTCTCAGATAAATTATAAACAGGCAGTTAAAGAATTCTTTTGCTACAGCCAAGAAATAAAGGAGCTTCTAAACACTTTGGATATCAACATGCCCTAATTTTGAAAGCCCTAGAGCTGGGTATAACCCCAAAGATCATTTTTTTTTTCTTCAAGGAATGACTAAGCAGTGTTTAAAAAAAAATGTAGCCCCACTTCTCCATTCCTGGACCCATGAGAGACATTGTTAATCAATCATGAAAGATGCCCCCAACCTAGATGCTGCTCCAGAATTCCTCTCAACATTGTGTACTGGACAGCTACTACAGATGGGTCAGAACTGGCACGTGAGCTAGGCCAACTAGAGGCACTGAACAGTGCAGTCTCTGGAATGAGATCTCTGTGAAATGCAGAGAATAGCAGTTCCTAATTCACACGACTGTTGTGAGGATTAAATAAATTAATACACCCACAGAGCTCAGAATAGGACAAATAGAAAATATTCAACAAATATTTCAGGGTTTTTTTTAGAATAAAGAATTAAAGAAGATCACTTACCATTTAAATCTGCAGGATATATTAGATTAAGACTTAAAGCCAGTGATGGTGGCGCATGCCTATAATCCCAGTGGCTTGAAGGGCTGAGGCAGGAGGATAGAGAGTTGAAAGCCAGCCTCAGCAAAAGCGAGGTGCTAAGCAACTCAGTGAGACCCTATCTCTAAATACAGTACAAAATAGGCCTAGAGATGTGGCTCAGTGGTTGAGTGCCCTTGAGTTCAATCCCCAGTGCCCTCCCAACAAAAAAAGAAGATTTAGTAGTGATCAATGAGTTGAAAATTTATTCAAGAGATATTTTTGCAACTATTATGTGCCAAACCTTGCACAAATTATTGAGATTTCTGTGGCTAATGAGGTTGATCAGACATATATACAACTTGCTAAAAGATGGAATATTTTTACATGTCATGATATACTGATGAGTTACTTATTTATATTCAATTTCTTTCTTCTTTCTATTTATTTATTTGTTTGTTTGTTTATTTATTTATTTATTACTGGGGATTGAATCCAGGGGCACTTAACCACTGAATCACATCTCCAGCCCTTTTTTGGATTTTATCTAGAGAGTCTCGCTGAGTTGCTTAGGGTCTCACTAAGTTGCTGAGGCTGACTTTGAACTCATAATCCTCCTTCCTCAGCCTCTAAAGCCGCTGGGATTACAGGTGTGTGCCATTGTGCCCGGCTCTTATTCAGTTTCTTATATAAAATTAGATAACAGAACAAGTATAATCAGAAAACAAGTGAACAATTAAATATTGAAAGCTACTCAACCGGGCTGGGAATGTGGCTCAAGTGGTAGCGCGCTCGCCTGGCATCCGTGCGGCCTGGGTTCGATCCTCAGCACCACATACAAAACAAAGATGTTGTATCCGCCGATAACTAAAAAATAAATATTAAAAAATTCTCTCTCTCCTCTCTCACTCTCTCTTTAAAAAAAAAAAAAAAAAAGAAAGCTACTCAACCTCATTTAAAAATGGGGAAATAACACAGCAGTGAGAATGGGGGTGTGGAAGATGAGAGAAGTAGAAGCTCAGTGTAGGCATTCAACATGAAAATCTAAGGAAATCTAGGAAGAGGGAGAAGAGGCAATTAAAAGAAAACCATCAAAGAAATAATATAAAAATATTTCTAGACCTGAAGGTGTGTCTGAATAAAGGTCTACTAATGTGCCTGTCAAACTGAATGAAAAAGGGGGCTGGGGGTGCAGCTCAGTTGGCAGAGTGCTTGCTTTGCATGCACAAGGCCCTGGGTTCAATCCCCAGCACCACAAAAAGAAAACAAACAAACAAAAAACTGACTAAAAAGACTCTGACAAAGGCATTTCATCATGACATTCATGAAACATGAGATAAAGGAAAATAAAGCCAAAAACTGTGGGATAGGGCAGAAAACTAGTGCATAGAAGAGCAGGAATCAAAATACCATTGGATTTTATACTTATGATTTTATACCCAGCCAATTTATTTAAGTGTGAAGATTCAGCGAAGGCATTTTAGATGGTAGTAATGACTAGAAAAATATACTTCTGTTAATGGAAAATTTTCAGAAATGGTAAAATTTTTACTCTCATATGGATATACAATGAATATATGTTAAATATCTTATTGAATTCATTAGTAATGATGTTATCATTAACTTTAGGAACACTATTACATTAACAGTCATTACATTTAGGTCCCACAAGGATGTGACCGTAAGATGTTATAAGCAGTCTAACTGAGAAGTCAAAAAGGTACAGATTTATATGGAGTAAAGGAATTTTGAAATAAATTTAGATGTAAAACTGGCTTTATTTTGGCATGAGGGAAGAGAGATGTGGATTGTTTATTTGCGTGTCTATAGATAAGAATTATTTGCATTGCTATCAGTTATCCATAATTTCGAGTTGTAATATAGCTCAAAGACAGTGAGAGGCACAGAGCCCTGCAGAACGACTCGGGTAACTCAGAAGGGCGTGTTCTAAGTCTTGTGAGGTTTTCACTGAGTTACAAAATGTCCAAGTATGCTCCCAAGTAGCTTTTATTAGGACCCTACTAGAGATTATGCTTTCTCAGAAGGAGGGAACAAATAAAGAGGAAAAAGAGGAGGAGAAGAAAGAGGAGAAGGAAGGCCGGGGGGAAGAGGAGGTGGAGTGGGAAGGGGAAGGTGGGAAGAAGAGCAGCAGCAGAGGAGGCGGGGGAGAAAGAGAGGGAGGAGGGTTGTAAGGAGCGGAGCAGAGGAGCCTGGTTTATAGACAAAGAAGCTGCGGAAGCAAAACTAGAGAACAGGAAGCAGGTTGGTGGCTTCAAAGTTACTTTCCTTGTAAAGGTGAAAGGCAGATAGAACGCCTTTATGCCAACGGAAACCAGCTTGTTGGGGGATTTGACTGTTCACTCTCGGGATTCTCAGAAGGTCATATAAACAACTCAGTCTGCTGATGTGCAACTTCACCCTGACTTCATTTTGGCTTAACCAGTTGGACCAAGTACAGGAGCTCCGTCTGAACTAACGGCCTCCGATAAATTTTATTCGACATGGGTGTACATGTTGAGGTAGTCAGCTATCCAGGTCAGTGAATAATGTCTAAAATGATAACTGAATAACAGTAGAGCATAGTAGCCATTAACGTGGAGATGGATACCAGAGAAAATAACTAGCAGAGCTGCCAATCGCTGCCTCTGGGAGGTAGATCTTGATGGGAAGAAAGCTTAGGGCAGGGAAAGTCCATTTCTCATTAGAAACTCATATACATAGATGCGTAATGATACCTCCATATGAAAATAAATTTGAACAAAATCACAACACTTAGGAAAAGGTGTAAAGGTACGGTATGGGCAGTCTCCAACACTTCCTACTGAAGAATAAATTGGCGCAGCCATTGCGGAAGGTCATTTGGCAAACCCACTGAGACTGTACACGTACATAGCTTTTGACCTAGTACTCTTGCTCTTGGCTTCTTTTCTCAGTCACTTGCTGATGTCCTCGAGGAAACATGTCTAAGGATGTTCCTGGAGCATTGTTTATAAGATCAAGCGATAATGCTATAAATGTCTGATGAAAGAGAAAGGGCAGTAAAACAATGGCAAAACAGAAGTCTGGTTTCATGCTGAGCCACTGACTTGGGCCTGTGTACTGTGTGCTGATAAGGCACTATCTCCCAGCCAAACTGCTCCGTGAAAACCACAATCAAAATCAAGATTGGGCTGGGGTGCAGCTCAAGGTAAGGCACTTGCCTAGCATGCAGGAGGCCCTGGGTAATCCCCCAACCCCCCAGAAGATTAAAATTGTTATCACACCTACACAAAATAGAACAGTGAATTTTTATCTGTTCATACACATAAATGAATGTTTATATATAGGAAAAGTCCTGAAAGCATATATAGTTCAGCTAATAACTGTGAACAAAATGTATTCTTTTTTGTTTGCTTTGTGGTGCTGGGGATTGAACCCAGGGCCTCCTGCATGCTAGGCAAGCATCCTACCACTGAGCTATACCTGAGTATCTCTTTTTTTCTGAAAAGCAAATTTAATCTAAAAAATATTTTTCAAGATTGTTATTGTGGGGCTGGGGTGTAGCTCAGTGATACAGCCTGGATGCACAAGGCCCTCTGTTTGATCTCCAACATGAAAAAAAATAAATTTAATGGTGGTAAAATATACAACATGAATTTACCATCTTAAGCATTCTTTTGTGAGGCAGAACATCATGGCAAAGGAAAGTTATCAGCTCATGGCAGCCATGGAGCAGAGTGAGAGATAGAGATAGAGATAGATAAATATATACAGAAAGAGACAAAAAGAAAAAAAGGGGGGGGGGGTGGGGAGACTGCCTACAGTTACTACCTCCCCCCAGAAGTCCACTCAGATTATTAACCCATCAAATGAATTAATCTACTGATGAGGTCAGAGCCCTCATGATCCAATCCAATCACTTCCCCAAAGCCCACCTCCTGACATTGTGGACCAAATCTTCAACACATGAGCCTTTAGGCACCTTCCAGATCCAAGTCATAGCAGGACCATTAAATAACTCTCCATGCCCTCTTCATATCAATCAAACAGTACAGTATTTGTCTTTTTTGTCTGGCTTAGTCACTTAGCATAATGTTCTTTTTTTTTTTTTTTTTTAATTTTTTATTGTTGGCTGTTCAAAACATTACATAGTTCTTGATATATCATATTTCACAATTTGATTCAAGTGGGTTATGAGCTCCCATTTTTACCCCATATACAGATTGCAGAATCACATCAGTTACACATCCATTGATTTACATATTGCCATACTAGTGTCTGTTGTATTCTGCTGCCTTTCCTATCCTCTACTATCCTCCCTCCCCTCCCCTCCCCTCCCCTCCCCTCCCCTCTTCTCTCTCTGCTCCCTCTACTGACATTCGTTTGTCCCCCTTATATTATTTTTCCCCTTCCCCTCACTTCCTCTTGTATGTACTTTTGTATAACTCTGAGGGTCTCCTTCCATTTCCATGCATTTTCCCTTCTCTCTCCCTTTCCCTCCCACCTCTCATCCCTGTTTAATGTTAATCTTCTTCTCCTGCTCTTCGACCCTACTCTGTTCTTAGTTACTCTCCTTATATCAAAGAAGACATTTGGCATTTGTTTTTTAGGGATTGGCTAGCTTCACTTAGCATAATCTGCTCTAATGCCATCCATTTCCCTGTAAATTCTATGATTTTGTCATTTTTTAATGCAGAGTAATACTCCATTGTGTATAAATGCCACATTTTTTTATCCATTCATCCATTGAAGGGCATCTAGGTTGGTTCCACAGTCTAGCTATTGTGAATTGTGCTGCTATGAACATCAATGTAGCAGTGTCCCTGTAGCATGCTCTTTTTAGGTCTTTAGGGAATAGACCGAGAAGGGGAATAGCTGGGTCAAATGGTGGCTCCATTCCCAGCTTTCCAAGAAATCTCCATACTGCTTTCCAAATTGGCTGCACCAATCTGCAGTCCCACCAGCAATGTACAAGTGTACCCTTTTCCCCACATCCTCGCCAGCACTTGTTGTTGTTTGACTTCATAATGGCTGCCAATCTAACTGGAGTGAGATGGTATCTTAGGGTGGTTTTGATTTGCATTTCTCTGACTGCTAGAGATGGTGAGCATTTTTTCATGTACTTGTTGATTGATTGTATGTCCTCCTCTGAGAAGTGTCTGTTCAGGTCCTTGGCCCATTTGTTGATTGGGTTGTTTGTTCTCTTATTGTCTAATTTTTTGAGTTCTTTGTATACTCTGGATATTAGGGCTCTATCTGAAGTGTGAGGAGTAAAGATTTGTTCCCAGGATGTAGGCTCTCTATTTACCTCTCTTATTGTATCTTTTGCTGAGAAAAAACTTTTCAGTTTGAGTAAGTCCCATTTGTTGATTCTAGTTATTAACTTTTGTGCTATGGGTGTCCTATTGAGGAATTTGGAGCCCGACCCCACAGTATGTAGATCGTAGCCAACTTTTTCTTCTATCAGACGGCGTGTCTCTGATTTGATATCAAGCTCCTTGATCCATTTTGAATTAACTTTTGTGCATGGCGAGAGAAAGGGATTCAGTTTCATTTTGTTGCATATGGATTTCCAGTTTTCCCAGCACCATTTGTTGAAGATGCTATCCTTCCTCCATTGCATGCTTTTAGCCCCTTTATCAAATATAAGGTAGTTGTAGTTTTGTGGATTGGTTTCTGTGTCCTCTGTTCTGTACCATTGGTCCACCCGCCTGTTTTGGTACCAGTACCATGCTGTTTTTGTTACTATTGCTCTGTAGTATAGTTTGAAGTCTGGTATCGCTATACCGCCTGATTCACCCTTCCTGCTTAGCATTGTTTTTGCTATTCTGGGTCTTTTGTTTTTCCATATGAATTTCATGATTGCTTTCTCTATTTCTACAAGAAATGCCGTTGGGATTTTGATTGGCATTGCATTAAACCTGTAGAGAACTTTTGGTAATATTGCCATTTTGATGATGTTAGTTCTGCCTATCCATGAACAGGGTATATTTTTCCATCTTCTAAGATCTTCTTCTATTTCTCTCTTTAGGGTTCTGTAGTTTTCATTGTATAAGTCTTTCGCCTCTTTTGTTAGGTTGATTCCCAAGTATTTTATTTTTTTTGAAGATATTGTGAATGGAGTGGTTGTCCTCATTTCCATTTCAGAGGATTTGTCGCTGATATACAGGAATGCCTTTGATTTATGCGTGTTGATTTTATATCCTGCCACTTTGCTGAATTCATTTATTAGCTCTAATAGTTTCTTAGTAGACCCTTTTGGGTCTGCTAGGTATAGAATCATGTCATCTGCAAATAGTGATAATTTAAGTTCTTCTTTTCCTATTTTGATGCCTTTAATTTCTTTCGTCTGTCTAATTGCTCTGGCCAGTGTTTCGAGAACTATGTTGAACAGAAGTGGAGAGAGAGGGCATCCCTGTCTTGTTCCAGATTTTAGAGGGAATGCCTTCAATTTTTCTCCATTCAGAATGATGCTAGCCTGAGGCTTAGCATAGATTGCTTTTACAATATTGAGGTATGTTCCTGTTATCCCTAGTTTTTCTAGAGTTTTGAACATAAAGGGATGCTGTACTTTGTCAAAGGCTTTTTCCGCATCTATCGAGATGATCATATGATTCTTATTTTTAAGTCTATTGATGTGGTGAATAACATTTATTGATTTCCGTATATTGAACCAGCCTTGCATCCCAGGGATGAATCCTACTTGATCATGGTACACAATTTTTTTGATAAGTTTTTGTATCCGAGTGGCCAGAATTTTATTGAGGATTTTTGCATCTAGGTTCATTAGAGATATTGGTCTGTAGTTTTCTTTCTTTGAAGTGTCTTTGTCTGGTTTAGGTATCAGGGTGATGTTGGCCTCGTAGAATGAATTTGGAAGTTCTCCCTCTTTTTCTATTTCCCGAAGTAGCTTGAAAAGTATTGGTATTAGTTCCTCTTTAAAGGTTTTGTAAAACTCTGCTGTATACCCATCTGGTCCTGGGCTTTTCTTAGTTGGTAGTCTTTTGATGGTTTCTTCTATTTCCTCAATTGATATTGGTCTGTTTAGGTTGTCTATATCCTCCTGACTCAATCTGGGCAGATCATATGACTTAAGAAATTTATCTATGCCTTCACTATCTTCTAATTTATTGGAGTATAAGGATTCAAAATAATTTTTGATTATCTTCTGTATTTCTGAAGTGTCTGTTGTGATATTGCCTCTTTCATCCCGTATGTTAGTAATTTGAGTTCTCTCTCTTCTTCTCTTCGCTAGCATGGCTAAGGGTCTGTCGATTTTGTTTATTTTTTCAAAGAACCAACTTTTAGTTTTGTCAATTTTTTCAATTGTTTCTTTTGTTTCGATTTCATTAATTTCAGCTCTGATTTTAATTATTTCTTGCCTTCTACTTCTTTTGCTGTTGTTTTGCTCTTCTTTTTCTAGGATTTTGAGATGAAGTATGAGATCATTTATTTCTTGGTTTTTTCTTTTTTTAAGGAATGAACTCCAAGCAATGAATTTTCCTCTTAGAACTGCTTTCAATGTGTCCCATAGATTCCGATATGTTGTGTCTGTGTTTTCATTAATCTCTAAGAATTTTTTAATTTCTTCCTTGATGTCTTCTATAACCCATTGATCATTCAGTAACCTATTGTTCATTCTCCAAGTGATGTATTCTTTTCCCTTCCTTCTTTTATTGTTGATTTTCAGTTCCATTCCATTATGATCAGATAGGATGCATGGTATTATCTCTACTCCTTTATATTGTCTAAGAGTTTCCCTGTGACATAATATATGATCTATTTTTGAGAAGGATCCATGTGCTGCTGAGAAAAAAGTGTAACTGCTTGATGTTGGGTGTAATACTCTATATATGTCAATTAAGTCTAGGTTATTAATTGTGTTATTGAGTTCTATAGTTTCCTTATTCAACTTTTGTTTGGAAGATCTGTCCAGTGGTGATAGAGGTGTGTTGAAGTCTCCCATGATTATTGTATGGTGGTCTATTAGACTCTTGAACTTGAGAAGAGTTTGTTTGATGAACATAGCTGCACCATTGTTTGGGGCATATATATTTATGATTGTTATGTCTTGTTGGTGTATGGTTCCCTTGAGCAGTATGTAGTATCCCTCTTTATCCCTTTTGATTAACTTTGGCTTGAAATCTATTTTATTTGATATGAGTATGGATACTCCTGCTTGTTTCCGAAGTCCATATGAGTGATATGATTTTTCCCAACCTTTCACCTTCAGCCTATGTATGTCTTTTCCTATCAAATGCGTCTCCTGTAGGCAGCATATTGTTGGGTCTTGTTTTGTGACCCATTCTACTAGCCTGTGCCTCTTGATTGGTGAGTTTAAGCCATTAACATTTAGGGTTATTATTGAGATATGGGTTGTTCTTCCAGCCATATTTGTTTATTTGTTACTAAACATGGTTTGTTTTCCTCTTTGATTATTTTCCCCCCTTTAGTGTCCTACCTCCCACTGTTGGTTTTCATTGTTATTTTCCATTTCCTCTTCCTGTAATGTTTTGCCAAGGATGTTTTGAAGAGATGGTTTTCTAGCTGCAAATTCTTTTAACTTTTGTTTATCGTGGAAGGTTTTAATTTCATCTTCCATCCTGAAGCTTAATTTCGCTGGAAACACAATTCTTGGTTGGAACCCATTTTCTTTCAGTGTTTGAAATATGTTATTCCAGGATCTTCTAGCTTTCAGAGTCTGTGTTGAAAGATCAGCTGTTATCCTGATTGGCTTACCCCTAAATGTGATCTGCTTCCTTTCTCTTGTAGCTTTTAAAATTCTCTCCTTATTCTGTATGTTGGGCATCTTCATTATAATGTGTCTAGGTGTGGGTCTCTTATGATTTTGCACATTCGGCGTCCTGTAGGCTTCTAGGATTTGGGGTTCTGTCTCATTCTTCAAGTCTGGGAAGTTTTCTCGTATTATTTCATTGAATAGATTGCTCAATCCTTTGGTTTGAAACTCTGTCCCTTCCTGTATCCCAATGACTCTTAAATTTGGTCTCTTGATGTTATCCCATATTTCTTGGATGTTCTGCTCATGGTTTCTTAACAGTCTTGCTGAGCTGTCTATGTTCTTTTCAAGTTGAAATACTTTATCTTCATTGTCTGATGTTCTGTCTTCTAAGTGTTCTACTCTGCTGGTAGTATTCTCAATTGAGTTTTTAAGTTGGCTTATTGCTTCCTGCATTTCTAGGATTTCTGTTTGTTTGTTTTTTATAACCTCTATTTCCCTGTGTAGTTGATCTTTTGCTTCTTGGATTTGTTTATGTAATTCATTGTTGAAGTGATCTTTCATTGTCTGATTTTGCTGTCTGATGTCTTCCTTGAGACTCCAGATCATCTAAAGCATGTATATCCTGAATTCTTTATCTGACATTCCATCTGCTGCAGCTATTACCTCTTCTAACGTTGAGTTGACCTGCATTGCTTGTGGTCCTTTCTTTCCTTGTCTCTTCATACTGTTCGCGTTCCTTTCTACTTAGTGAAACTGTTGTGCTATTGAATTTTCCCCCTATATATTTATATTGGTCTTGTATAGTTGCAAAGTCTCCCTCGCAGGCGCGGGCGGCGGCTCTGTCCCTCTGCAGGCCGCTAGGCTTGTTCTGTGGGTGGTCACAGTTCTGTCTACTTTGCAGGTGCAGGCAGCGGCACTGCCCCTCTGCAGGCCTCTGGGGCTGTACTGCCAGTGGGTCGCAGGTCCGCCTACCTTGCAGGTGCGGGGGGGGGGGCGGCTCTACCCTTCCTCAGGCCACTGGGCCTGTTCTGTCTCTCGGTTGCAGGTCTGGCCTGTTCTGATGGTGGTCACAGTTCCACCTACCTGGCAGGTGCGGGGGGTGGGGGGCGGCTCTGCCCCCCAGCAGGCCCCTGGGCCTGCTCTGTGCGTGGTCACAGTTCCCTCTACCTTGCCGGTGCAGGGGGAGGGGGCGGCTCTGCCTCTCAGCAGGCCGCTGCTCCTCTTCTGCCAGTGGGTCGCAGGCCCGCCTACCTTGCAGGAGTGATTGGAAGCTCTGTCCCGCCACGGGCCACTGGGCCTTTTCTGTCCGTGGTCACAGTTCCACCTACCTGGCAGGCGCGGGGGGTGGGGGGCGGCTCTGCCCCTCAGCAGGCCGCTGGGCCTGCTCTGTGCGTGGTCACAGTTCCCTCTACCTTGCCGGTGCAGGGGGAGGGGGCGGCTCAGCCTCTCAGCAGGCCGCTGCTCCTCTTCTGCAGGTGGGTCGCAGGCCCGCCTACCTTGCAGGAGTGATTGGAAGCTCTGTCCCGCCGCGGGCCACTGGGCCTTTTTGTCGGTGGTCACCTGGCAGGGGCGGGGGGTGGTGGGTGGCTCTGCCCCTCAGCAGGCCGCTGGGCCTGCTCTGTGCGTGGTCACAGTTCCCTCTACCTTGCCGGTGCAGGGGGAGGGGGCGGCTCTGCCTCTCAGCAGGTCGCTGCTCCTCTTCTGCCGGTGGGTCGCAGGCCTGCCTACCTTGCAGGAGTGATTGGAAGCTCTGTCCCACCGCGGGCCACTGGGCCTTTTCTGTCGGTGGTCACCTGGCAGGGGCATGGGGTGGGGGGTGGCTCTGCCCCTCAGCAGGCCGCTGGGCCTGCTCTGTGCGTGGTCACAGTTCCCTCTACTTTGCCGGCGCAGGGGGGAGCATAATGTTCTTAAGTCTCATCCACATTTAGTGTGTCAGAATTTCCTTCCTTTCTGAAGGTTGAATTATATTATCTCTTTTTTAAAATATATATTTTAGTTGTATATGGACACAATACCTTTATTTTATTTTTATGTGGTGCTGAGGATCGAACCCAGTGCCTCCCATTCGTGAGGCAAGAATTCTACCACTGAGCCATACTCCTAGCCCTGTATTGTCTCCTTTTTTTTAAAATAGTTTTTTTTTTAGTTGTTGATGGACCTTTATTTTATTCACTTATTTTCATATGTGGTATTGAGAATCGAACCCAGGACCTACACACGTGAGGCAAGCACTCTACCACTGAGCCACAACCCCAGCCCTGAATTATCTCTTTTTAAGACAATGTATGTTCATATATGCAGTGAAGTTTAAGATAAATATGTTTTAGAAATACTTTTAGTTGTAGATGAACACAATAATTTTTTTTATTCATTTATTTTTATCTTCTGCTGAGGATTGAACCCAGTGCCTCACACATGCTAGGTGAGTACTCTACCACTAAACTGTAACCCCAGCCCGTGAATATGGTTTTTGAAAGGACAAACAGAAATACTTTTAGAAAAATAAACTGGAAGAAAATGTACAAAAATATTACTTATTTCTGGGTCAGGCAATTACAGTCATTTAAAATTCTATTTTTTTGTGTGTGTGTGTTTGTGTGAATTGGGTTATTTTAACACTAAGGGGGTAAAATATAAAAACAAAGAAAGCGTGCCTGTCTAGTGTGGACATTTGGACAGAAACCACATCTGACCTGGTGCCTTGGATGGGCTCATGGATTCAGGAGATGTGGTTGGGGTTCTTGGGCCTGACACCTGGCCCAGAGGTGTGCTCCAACCCTGAGGACCAGTGGGGGGTGGGGGGTGGGGGGCTCCAGTTTCCCTGGAAAAGCAACCAGAGATTTCTGGAAAGAGTAGTAAGGGACTAACTTTGCCAGGTATTTAAATAAGTTTAAAGCTACCTGATTATTAAAATGTGGGACTAGCCTGTGAGTGAATAGACACCACTATGGAACAGATTAAAGACTCAAATATATGCAGGAATTGAGTTTATAAGCAGGAATTTAGTTTATAATCTGTGGTAGACTCTGGGAACCTCACCATTCAACAATTGGTGTTGAGGCTTCTGGCTAGCACCTGGAGAGAAAACCAGATCTCTTCATCACATCAAAACCTAAAGTAAAATGCAAACTAATGGATATTAAAATGGAAAAACTACCGGGTGCGGTGGCGCATGCCTGTAATCCCAGTGGCATGGGAGACTGAGACAGAAGGATGGCAAGTTCAAAGCCAGCCTCAGCAACTTCACGAGGAGGCCCTAAGCAACTTAGCAAGGCCCTGTCTCAAAAAAAAAAAAGGTAAAAACTGAAGCCATAAAAATGTGAGAAGATCTTTTAAAATGAAGTAAAGCTGGGAAATCATAAAAGAAAACTTTGAGAAATTTGACAACACAAAAGTGAACGGTCTATGGTCCTGAATCTCATGGAACTGTACACCTAAAAATGGCTTAAATAGTAAATTTTATGTTATATATTTTTTAACCGCATTAAAAATGTCTACATTGCTAAAAACAAAGTCACTGATAGTGTAAGAAACATGTACCTGGGACTAGCCTGTGAGTGAATAGACCCCTCTATGGAATGTACGCATAGCTGCCGTCATGATTAGAAGACTAATACTTCTGATGCATACATAAGAACTGCCGCGCTGTCCTGGAAATGGGAACACACTGGACAACACCAATGTCTACACCACACAGCACTTTTTCATGCCTTATGGAACCTTCTAGATGCCCCAACATCTTTAATTCTCACAACTCGGACTCTGTGGGTATATACTGCTACTGCCCATGGGAAGCCAGGCACAGAAGGGGCAAACAACCTGCCTAAGGCCACACAGCCAATGAGCAGCGAGGCTGAGACTCAAACCTAGTGTTCCAGCAGCTTCAGAGTCGCAGTCCTAATCACCATGCTAATTTACCTGGCTGTAACGTTTAGTAGAAAGAATACACACTGCCCTCAATCAAGAGGAAAGCTACTCACTCTAACTCAATACAAATTGGAAATACAATAAGAGTTTCTTTTGCCCATCAGTTTGGCAAAATTTGATAATGCTTTGTTGTTGTGTTGGGAAAATAGATGGGCTCAGGCATTATTGATGGGGATGCAAATTGGTTCAACCTCTGGGAGGAACAATTGGTCAGTACCTATCAAATAACAAATGCACATACACTTTGTCAAAGAAATTTCACCCAACTGATAAACACATAGAAAAAACATGCAGATACAGGGATATTTGTTGCAATATTGTTTGTAATAGCAAAAGTTTGGAAGCAACCAGCCAACCAATAGAGGATTGGGTTGAATGAACTCCAGGGAGGACATTAAAAAGACTGAGGCAGCTCTATGTAGTAAGCTGAAATAATCTCCAACATATAGTTAAAGAACAAAATTGAGAACAATCTACATGGTGTGCTACTCTGGATGATGTTAGGAAGTATGCACACATGTAAAAAAACGTGCCTCGAGTTTTCAGTAGTGTCTCCCAAATGAAGAAGATGGGAGATAAATCTGCATACTCCCTGAGAGTCTAGATTCTTCCTGCCAGGTTCCCTAACAGCTAGCTAGTCTCTCCTGCACCTTTAACCCATCATCTACCTCCCACCTCTAAAAAGGCAGGCCAGGGATTCTTTAGAGGGAGAAGTATTTCCTCCCTGTGGAATTAGAGAAGCTTGGGCCTCCCTGAAGATGGAGGGGCATGTGAGAGCCAGTCACAGAAAGTGGGTGTGTGCATCCATAGCGAGCCCAGAATGTTCCACCCTGGCTAAGTCATCACCGAGTGTCAGAATCCCAAGCCTTGATGCTGCCATAGGACCAAAGTGGGTTCTTGGGTCTTGATGAGTGTGCCCTAGTGGTGGGCTGGGTGAGCAGGAAGGCAGAGACCTGCAGCCTAAGTGGATTCTGAGGGCGGAGGTGGGCTAGTGAGGCCCCTCAGAAACAGGAGGAGGTCAGCAGGGAGGCAGCTGCTCTTCCAGAGTGTGCTGGGGGTGGGAGCCGAGGGTAGGCTATGCCACGTCAGGAATCCCAGGGATGGGCTACCCAGGCTGGAGCTGAGGAGCCACTGAGGCTAACCCAGGCTTGGTGCACCGCACTGCCTCAGGGACAGTGCCAGGCAGGGGTCTGGGGGGTAGGGGTGGGGGTAGGGGGGTGCCTCCAGAAATCCCACATGGTTTCTGTGAGAGTCAGGGATATGATCTGAATTGTGACTTCCCCCAATTTAATATGTCCAAGTCCTAAGCCTCAGAATGGGGTTGTACTGGAGACAGGGTCATTAAAGAGGTGACTAAGTTAAAGGGAGGGTCCTAATCCAATGTGATTGTTGTTCTTGTAGGAAGAGGAGATGGGGACACAGACCACTAGAGAGAAGAGATGGTCAGAGGACACAGGGAGGGCTGGGGGTGTGGCTCAGTGGTAGAGCGCTGGCCTAGCCCTGGGTGAGGCCCTGGGTTCCATCCCCAGCACTGGGGGGAAAAAAGAGGAGGAGGAGGAGGAGATGAAGAGACAGGAAGAAGGTGGCCACCTATAAGCCAAGGCGAGAGGCCTCAGATGACATCAGCCCTGCTGACACCTAGCCCTCAGACTAAAAGCCTCCAGAGCTGTGAGAAAAGTCGTTTCTGTTGCTTGAGTCAGTCTGCGGCATTCTGTTGTGGCAGCTGGGCAGGCAGCACCTGAGCCAGCTCTGAGAGCCAGTGACAGACAGCAGAAGCCAAGAAGAGGCCTTTCCACACAGCTCCTCCTTCCTCCCCATCCCAGGAGAGCGCCTGGTGCCGCGTGGCTCTTCAGGGCAGGGTGGAGGAGGGAAAAGGAGTCAGGAGAGCAGGCCATGCCCCGACCCGTTGCTGGGGGCTGCAGGGCCATCCTGCCTGGAGCCGGGAGGAGGGGAGACCCTTGGAATCGGATTAGTTCCAAGTTTTAACCTACTTTTAAATAAGTATGTGGGACATTTCTAATAAGTATGTGGGACATTTCTAATAACTGAAAGTAAGAGTGACCTTGGTGCAATCCCCCTGACATGGCACTGGGAGGCAGGGAAGGGGAATCAGACGGATTACGCCTGTGGGTGGAAGGGAAAGCTGTGCTGGGACTGGGTCACACTGAGGTCAGCCCCCCAAAACGTCACAGTGAACACACCTGTGTGTGCATGTCCACGTGGTGCAGGGGATGCACAGGACGCTGCTGCAGTCCCGCCCCTGGCTGTGGATCTGTGGTCAGGAGTGGGAGGAGGATCTGCATTTGTTCAGCTGTGGGGCCTTGTGGTCTGTGTTACGGTGCCCCTAGATTTCAGCGAGGCAGCCCTGGGTTTGTTCTGCTGCCTTCCGGGTTTGCACGGCAGCTGCTGCAACTCCCCTGTTCCCCACACGTGATTCTGGTGTCCTTCATGTTGTTCATGGCCCCAGCATAAACCCAGGCCTTGTCCTTTCTTCCTCCCTTCTTCTGCAGGGTTTCCGTCTTGCTACGGCAAGAGGCTGGAAGCTTAGTGGTCAAGGGTGAAAATTTGGAAGTCAGACTCCCTGGCAAATATCTCAACAGCTCTGTGCCTCAGCTTCCACGTCTTCAGAAAGGAGAAGGTGGCTGTAAGCTCACGGGGCCGCTCTGAGGATCACAGAAGCCAACCCAGGGTGCCATCTGTAACCAAGGGCACACTGGCACGTAACACTGAGTCGGTGGGTTGAGGGGCGGGGGAAGCTCTAGTGGTCAAGGTTCGGGTCACCTGGAGACAGGCAGTAGGTATGTTAGAGAGATGGAATGACAAGACGCCCAGCCACTGAGCTCAGAGCTCCATCTCCAGCAGAGACAAGGCAAGACCACGGTGGGACTGGGAGTCCCTTACGTGGTGGCTCTCCCACGCCCTGTGTGAATCTGGGCTGCACCTGTGACTGGCTTTACTCAGCAGAACGTGGCAGCAGGTAGTCCACCTTAAGAAGCCTGTGGTGGCCACACTGAGGGTGCAGGTGTCCCAGGCCGGCTTCTCCACTAAACTCCTAGATGAGGAGCTGAAGAAAACCGGAGGGAATAGCTAGCCCCCTTTTAAGTAGGAATGGGGTCCAGTCTGTTTTACAGTCTTGGGAACCCTGAGCTGTCTCTAAGAAGTCTGGCTGGCCTGTGAGAGAAGGTTCCGGAAAGGCCTTGCGTTCTGGCTTCTTTCTGGCAGAATCAGCCCCTGGGTGAATGTGGCCACATGGTGACCAGCAGCGAGGCCAGCAAAGATACCCAGCAGAGCCCAGAGTCGGGAGCCACGTGAAATGGTGGTTGTTTAAGGCTCTTCATTTTGGGGTGGTTTGTTACCCAGCAATAGAGAACTAGGACAAGGACCAAGTGCTGTTTTTCTGCTCTGATTGCTTAATGGACTCCTGGAGTTCTTTTAGCCTGGGTGCAGCAGGAAGAGTCGAGAAGCAGTCCCACAGCGGGGCTTGCTAGGGGAAATCAGCGCGGGCGCTGTCTCTTGGAATCACTGTCATCACTCCCAGCCGACCTTGGTTTCTGGGCGGGGATAGGAGGCAGCACCATGGAGGGGAAGGGCCCAGGATTTAGAGGGACCAACCTGTGTTCAGTGTCATCTCTGCTACATACCAGCTGTGAGACTAGGCCAAGTCGTTTAATTTCTAGAAGCTTCATTCCTCGTCTGAAAAATGGATCTCCTTGTGGAATTGTTGTGAGGATGATGAGACAGTACATGTAAAGCCAAGGCTCAGGAGGTCTTCCAAACATGGTAGCCATGTTTTAATTTTATCTCCAGAGAGCTGTGGGGAGGGAGGTTCTAAGGATGATGGAGCAGGCCCTGTGGGGCCTAGCAATGCCCTGTTGCAGATCAGAGTGACTCCCAGCACCCATTATTTGCCTGGTTCCTATCCTAAACCTAGGTGGCACATATCCTAGGGGAGGTGTTTCCTTGTACTACTAGGCCACTGGTTGTCCTGGGCTCCAATCCAGGAGGATCACCCACACATCATCTGATTCCATGCCTCAACTGACCACATCTTAGTCTATTTGTGCTGCTATAACAAAATACTTGAGACCAAGTAATTTATAAAGAACAAAACTTTAATCACAGTTCTGGAGGCTGAAAAGTCCAAGATCAAGGTGGTGGCTTCTGTCGTCTTGCTGAGTCCTTACATGGCAGGAAGCCCAAGAGCAAAAAGGACCACATGCCCTCAAGTCCTTTGATGCCATGAATTCATTTGTGAGGACGCTGCCTAACACCCAAACACCTCCCTGAAGACCCCTCTCCCCGTACTGTTCAAAGCAACAGATTGAGCCCAACTCATGGATTTGGGGAGAACAAGTCCCTATTTGACCCAGTGAAGTTTGATATTTAAGGGAATCCTGAAGGAATCATTTTAAAAAATGGATCTACTTCCTGATGAAGTTATAATAGGGTTCAGCTGCTTAGAACAGAAAACCTCCAAATACTAATGGCTTAAACAAGTGGTTTCTTTATTTGTCACGTGTAAGCACCCCAGAGCCGGCTCTGCATGTTCTCAGGGACCTGGGCTCCTGTCTGTCTGCTGTGCTATCCTCAGCCTTGCAAAAACTCCCTGGCCTGTAACAGCTGCTACAGCCCCCTGCAGAAGAGAGGAAAAGGGTTCCCACTTCTTTTAAAGAACTTCTCTAAGAGTCCCTCATACTTCTGTTACATGTCACTGGCTAGAATCTAGTCACAAAGCCACACCTGGCTGCAAGGGAAGTTGAGAAATGGGTCTTCCAGCTGGCAGGCAGCATTGCAACCCTGAGTAAAGTCAGAGTTCTGTAAGTGAGGAAAATGCTCTGAAACTAGAGAGTGTGACGGTGGCCCAACCTTGTGAAAGGACTAAATGCCGAGGAACACTTTCAAGTGTTAAAATGGTACATTTTGTTATATGAATTTTACTACAATAGAAGGAATAAGATACAAATGACTGTTGGAGTGGGCGCCCGGCAGACTTGCCATAGCTGCTTTTAAATTGCAACCATTTAGTTGTGCTAGGTCTCCGGGGTTCTTGTCACCACGTGCAGGGAAATGGGGCATTGTGATTGGGTGGCCTGTATCAGGTGCTCACCTTCAGTCTGCACTGTCAGAAGTGCGGGAGGGTTGCTGGTAGATATCCAATAATCATCCTGACATTTGTCATGGAGGTTTAGCTGTGAACCTTCCCTAAAGTGAGGCATACCTGTATCAGAAACTGGAGGGGGCATGGAATTACTTCCATTACCTGGAGCAGCTTGGCGACAAGAGGGCTTTAGGGTCAACAAGAACCTTCATGTGGTGTCCCAGTCGGCTTGGACTGCCATAACAAAATACCACAGTCCTATGGCTTAAACAGCAGAGATTTACTCCTCAAGGTTCTGGAGGCTGGAAGGTCCCAGATCAAGGTACCTGCTGATTGGGGTCCCCATGAGGGCTCTCTTCCTGGCCTGCAGACAGCTGCCTTCTTCTCTGTCCTCACACAGCAGAAGGAAAGCGAATGAGAGGGGACCTCTCTGGCGTCTCTTCTTTTAAGGACACAAATCCTATGGGATCAGGGCTCCCACCCTTAGGACTCATTCAATATTGATTTTCTCCTTATGGGTTGTGTCTCCAAATAAAGTCACATTGGGGATTAGGACGTTGATATATGAAATTGGAGGAACAGAGAACACAATTCAGTCTAAAGCATACAGTGGTCAGAAGATGATCATGACTTAGCCATGAAGGGAAAAATGAATTCATAAACCTCCCCCCACCTACCCAGGCCTGCTAGTGTTCTAGGAGCTGTCAGCGTTGTACTTCCATTTAATGGCCAGTTCCCCCTATTGTTTTCCCCAACAGTGAGGCCTGGCCAGGTGTTTGCTTGAACTTGATCTGCTAGCCCTTTGCAACCCAGAGCCCGTGCTGAGGATGTGTCTATCTATAAAAACACCAGGCGGGGCCTGTGTCACATGACTGCATTTCCTCTGCTTTTCCCCTGAACATGAAGGGGTGGTCTCCCACCTTGCATCAAATGTTATCTAGGAAAGAAAGGGGAGAGGATGACGCAGAGACCAAAGGTGGGGGTCTGACAAGGGGCCCCTCCCGTCCCACCCTTCTGCAGAGGGCTGAGTCTAGTCTGTGTGTGACACCCAGGAGCAGGGCAGGGAACAGAGAGGAGGGAGGGGAAAGAGAGAGGGCTGAGTCTGCCTCAGTCTTTAATGTGATGAAACAAGGATGGAGAGCCTGCCAAGAACAGGTCAGGTTCAAAACAGGAAACCCCAGGGTAGTGATAAACGGACACTGCTCGGTAGACTTTACACAGATCTCCAGGGAAAGTGCGGGAACTGATCTCATTCCGCTTTTTTTTTTTTCCCTAACAAATCACATTGAAGAGGAAATGCACAATGAGCTCTGTGGGTTGCCAGTGATACTAATCTCTTCCAGGTGCTGAGATGCTAAGGTAATGGGGAAGCCACAGGAAGCTCCTTCCACACTTACTGGGGCAGCAGGAAAATGGCCCTCCAAGGGGCAGAGAAGTCAAGTGGAATAGCAGAATACAGAGCCAGGCTGCTGCCCTGTGGTCCCACAAGCTCCAGCAATGTGCCGCCCGAGTCCCTGCAGACCCCAGTGTTGCTGTGGGGGAGGGGAGAGAAGCAAGGTGCTGGAGGCCCCAGCCCACCTGGGAGTCCCAGAACAGCCGGACTCCTGGGTTTGCACACAGAAGCCATGCTTTGCTGGATCCCCCATGTTTACATGATTCCTTCTGGAACTGTGGGTGCTCCCTCCTCTGGCTCCCCAATACTCCATTGCTTCTCCCCACCCCATTCATGCCAAGTCCCTCCTACCCACTGTGAGAGTTGTTGACCTTCCTTGGCTCCTAGAAGCCCTTGCCCCTCCTCTCTGCTTGGGTGGAATTTGGCAAGACCTCAGCCTAACTTGCACCTGGACGCTGCATCCTCAGGCATCCTTTGGTCTCACCTACCCCTTCCCCTAAACCTGGCCCAGGAGCGTTCCACTCTCCCTGGCCCCACTCCACCCTAACACGCATTTGCCTGGAGAACAGAGCTCCCCTTCAAACAGTCCCCTAGAAGTCCCCCCTTCTGCTAGAGTGCGGCGGAGCTTCTTCATCTCACCTGCTCTGATTCCCTCATGTCTGCTAGGCCCTCTGCATTACAGATTTTCTTCAGTGTGTCCTGCTACTATTTTAGATCTGTTTACTGACTTTGATTTTACTTTGGCACTTTCCTACCTCTGAAGGGTTCTGATCCTTGCTTTCAGAACCGCAACCAATGATAACAAAATGCTCTTCCGGTGTTTACCTTCCAGGCAGCAGGACACCAGCCAGCCAGGCCTGGTCTCCACAGACTGAGAAGTTAAGTTAGAAGATTTCCCGGGAGGAGAAAGTCTTCTAATGGTGAGGGATTTCACTTTATCCTACTGTGGATATTAATTCCTATACGTTAAGCAATTCATGAGCCTTACGAGGGGTAAACTTTCTTAAGCTTTAATTTCTGGGTGGAAAATCGACTCAGGCAAGGATTGTCAGTGGGTACCAAAAGCCACTGGGGAAAAGTAGCTGAGAAACAGGATATTTGCATAGTGCCAGATACTGCCTCACATGATGACTTGCTAATTCACAGGAGGAAAAAAAGTAAAATAAAAATCTGGGATTAAGTGACCAATTTAGCATCATTAATAACTCCAAGACAATATTGCTTCCTGATGTCATATGATATGAAAAGTTCTCACCCCAAATGCTTAACCTTAATCTGAGTACTTTAATTTCCCAACCAGATCCTGGGAGCAAAACAAGCTTTCATGCCCTAAGGCAACTGTGTTAGAGTTCTGCAGAGAAGCAGAACAAATAGGAAGTATGATAGTGACAGAGATTTACTATAAGGAATTAGATCACACTGCTTTGGAGGCTAGAAGTCCCAAGTCCAGCAGTGGGCAAGTGGTGACCCAAGAGGGCCAATGGTAAGGTTCCAGTCCAAGTCTGAAGGCCAGGGACCCAGGAGAGATGATAGCCTAGCTTGAATGCCAGCAAGCAGGAAGAATTCTCTCTTCCTCTTAGGAGGGTCAGCCTTCTTGTCTGTTTAAGCCACTGACTGAGGAGATAAGGCTCACCCACCATAGGAAAGGCACCTGCTTTACCTAGTCTATGGATTCAAGTGTTAATCTCACTCAGAAGCACACTCAAAGGCACACCCAGAATAAGATTTGACCAAGTGTCTGGGCACCCTGTAGTTCAGTCAAGTGGACACATAAAATTAACCATCAATGTATCCTTTGTTTGTAACAAAATACTTATCTTGTGTGTGACTAGAAAGGTTCTAGATCAGAGAGTGATTTTACATTGCTACATTCTATAATTCAGCTAAGGGGCCCCAGACAAGAAAGCTCAGTTTAGAGAAAATCAAAAGAGGGAAGATTAAATGGTGCAACAAGAGAACCATCAGAAAAATCCAGAATATGGGATATTCTAAACAAAACAAACAAAAAAGATAACCGTTTTTTTTTAATTCAATGTAAAAAGAAATAATGGGACCTCAGCATGGCGGCATGTGCCTGTAATCCTAGCTACATGGGAGGCTGAGACAGGAGAATCATATAAGCCCAGGAGCTCAAGCCAGCCTGTGTGACATAGAGACACCCTGTATTAAAAAAAAAAAAAAAAAAGTATAGGGGAACAATTCTGAAGTAAAAAAAGAAGCACGTAAAATATACTTTGAACACAATTGGGGAAATCTATATATGCACTGGATATTAGATGACATTAGGAAATTATTGTGAATTTTCTTATGTGTGATAATGGCACTGTGGTTATATTTAGAAGCTGAATATTGCAGTATTTAGGGATGAAATGCACACAAAAAATTATTTTCAAACATTTTGGTGAAGAAAATGAACATATAGAGATAAAATATAGATAGCATAGCGTCTACAATGATTACACCTGAGTGGTGAGCATACAGGTGGTCACTGTCACCCCCTTTCAACTTTTCTGTATGTTTGAACATTTTCATAATAACAAGTTGCTGGGAGTGAGGGTGGAGGTGGTAGACATCTGCCCAATCTGGGTGAGTCCTTGAGTGTATGTGGGCATTGGAGGTGCAGTAATGGTAGGCCTGGAAAAATCTCTTCACCTACAGCACTGTGGTGGCTGCTTTCTTCCCCCTGGAGTTTGCATGTTGAAATCTTAACTCCCAGTACTCGAAAATAGGACTGTCCTTGGACATAGGCCCTTTATAGAGGTAACCAAGGTTACATGAGGTCACTGGGAGTGGGCCCCAATCTAATATGATTGGTATACTTATAAGAAGAGGAGATTTGAATGCATATTGGTAGAGAGAAAAGACATTTTGTAGACTCACTCCTCCAAATTCATCTGTTGAAGTCTTAACTACCCACTGTGATCATATTCAGAGGTGAGACCTTGGGAAATTTAGGTTTAGATGAGGTCACAGTATAGAGCACTTAGGATGGGGATCAGTGTCCTTATAAGAAGAAGAAATCAGATCTTTGAGGACACCATAAGTAAGGCCTCCTATAAGTAAGCCTTCTCCAGAAACCAAATATGCTGGCACCCTGATATTGGACTTCCAGCCACAAGAATTGTGAGAAAATGAATTTCTGTTGCTTAAGTCACTCAGTTTGTGATATTTGTTATGGCAGCCTAAGCGTACTAATTCATATACAATGTGAAGAAGACACAAGATGGCCACCTACAAGCCAAAGAGAGAGGCTTCAGAAGAAAATAATCCTGTCAAACCTTGATCTCAGACTCCCAGCCTCCAGAACTGAGAGATGATAAATTCCTGATATTGAAGGCCATGTGGTCTGTGGTACTTCTAGTACACAAGTGTCATTCATCATCGTCTGTGTTTCACTTAAGTGAGACACAGCTCTCACACAGGAAAGAGAGTCCAAATGTGGTGAAGTCCAAACTCATCTGTGCTTTCCTGTAGTTAGGTCAAAGTAAGATGGCAGCCAGAGGCCAACGGCCTTAGAGAGCAGGAAGCAGAGACAGAATAAGGCGTGGGAGCCAGTGGGGGCCACAGTGGTCTCACAAAGCTTGATCACAGGAATAGAATTCGCTTTTCCATAATTGTTTCCTTTTGTTCTCCCATGACATTAATGGAGTTGTATTTTATAACTAGTCAGCAAAGCAAAAAAATACATAAATAAAAAGGGCATTTGCATATTTTAAAATAAGTTTATCCCATGAGGGTAAAACTGGAATAATCAACATCTGAGAGACAAGATCAGCAGTCTGTCCAAGTAGTTTACCCTCAGGGCATAAGCTTGAAGCTTCCAAGATGGTATTGTGGAAATATTCCCAGCTTGCTCCAGGACAGACATGAGCACAAATCTTTTCTCCTTTAATTAGGAGCTATGGGATTTAAAAAAAAAAATTCTATTTGTTCTTTTAAGATAGACAAAATAGTAGAATATATTTTGCCACATCATTCATATATATATATATATATATATATATATATATATATATATATATATATATGGAAAATATGCCCATTTTGTGGTTGTACATGATGTAGAGTTTCACTGGTAATGTGTTCATACAAGAATGCAGGAAAGTTATGTCCAATTCATTCTATTGTCTTTCCTATTTCCATCCCCTTCCCTTCCTTTCATTCCCTTTGTCTAATCCAATGAACTTCTGTTCCTCCCCTCTCCCGCATTGTGTTAGTGTCCACATCAGAGAAAACATTCTGCCTTTGGTTTGGGGGGATTGGCTTATTTCACTTAGCACGATAGACTCCAGATCCATCCATTTACCAGCTAATGTCACAAAGTCATTCTTTTTATAATTTTTAATTAAATTATTTATTTATTCTTATTTGTTTTACAAGATGGCAGAATGCAGTTCATTTCATATTTCACGTATAGAGCACATTTTTTCAAGTCATGGTTGTACACAAAGTATTTTCACACCATTCGTGTCTTCATACATGTACTTAGGGTAATGTCTAACTCATTCCACTGTCATTCCGACCCTCCTACCCACTCCCTTCCCCTCCCTCCCATTTGCCCTATCTACAGTTCCGCCATTCCTCCCATGCCCTCCCCCACCATCATCATCATGAGTCAGCATCCTCATATCCAAGAAAACATTTAGCCTTTGGTTTTGGGGGATTGGCTTATTTCACTTAGCATTGTATTCTCCACCTCCATCCATTTACCTGCAAATGCCATGATTTTATTCTCTTTTAATACTGAGTAATGTTCCATTGTGTATGTATACCAAACTTTCCCTATCCATTCATCTACTAAAGGGCATCTCGGTTGGTTCCCCGTAAAGAGTCTCAAAGAAAGGAGACACAGAGACAAGGTGCAGGGGCAGAGAAGGTGGCAGAGTGGCTCTTTGTCCAAGCAGCCACCTTTATTTACACCAATAGGTTACATTAGGTCATTAGTACCATAACCACTTTATTGTTTAGAGTAGCAGTAAGGTTGCTTATTCTGCAGTTACATTTCATAGTTACAATATGCAATGTTAGGAGCTTTGTGCAGTTCTTAAGAAGGTCCATTGTCTGAAGTTACTGTTAGGCAGGCAGCTTCAGGAGCACTGGAGCTTGGTAAAACATTGTAGTTATCAAGCAAGCAAGTTCCTTTGTTCCCAGGAGTTATGTACCTAAGATTAAGGTCAAACCTGATAAGATTCTAACATGGAGGGCATTGCCATAGCAACCGGGCATCCTATGCCTTTGCACAGAAACTTTCCTAGGCACCAAGCATGCCACAGCCATGAAGTCATCAGGGACCCCAGTCCCAAACACAGAACCCCTACCTACAGTTCCACAATTTAGCTATTGTGAATTGTGCTGCTATAAACGTTGATGTGGCTGTGTCCCTATATTATGCTGTTTTTAAGTCCTTTGGGAATAAACTGAGGAGAGGGACAGCTGGGTCAAATAGTGGTTCCATTCCCAAGTTTTCCAAGGAATCTCCATACTGCTTTCCAGATTGGCTGCACCAGTTTGCAGTCCCACCAGCAATGTATGAATGTGCCTCTTCCCCCACATCCTCACCAACACTTATTGTTATTTGTATTCTTAATAGCTGCCATTCTGACAGGAGTGAGGTAAAATCTTAGAGTTTTGAGTTGCATTTCTCTAATTGCTAGAGATTTTGAACATTTTTTTATATATTTGTTGATTAATTGTATATCCTCTTCTGAGAAGTGTCTATTCAGTTCCTTAGCCCATTTACTGATTGGGTTACTTGTTTTTTTGGTGTTAAGTTTTTTGAGTTCTTTAGATATCCTGAACATTAATGCCCTATCTGCGGTGCAGGTAATGAAGATTTTTTCCCATCCTATGGACTCTCTCTTCATGTTCTTGATTGTTGTCTTTGCTCTGAAGAAGCTTTTAAATTTGATACCATCCCATTTATTGATTGATTTTACTTCTTGCACTTTAAAAGTCTTGTTGAGGAAGTGGGTTCCTCTGCTGACAGTATGGAGATTTGGATCTACTTTTTCTCCTCGTAGGAGCAGGGTCTCTGGTTTAATGGTGAGGTCCTTGATTCCCTTTGGGTTGAGTTTTGTGCAGGATGAGATAGAGGTTAAATTTCATTATGCTACACATGGATTTCCAGTTTTCCCAGCACCATTTGTTGAAGAGGCTATCTTTTTACAAATGTATGTTTATGATGCCTTTGTCTAGTATGAGATAACTTCTATCTATGTGTGTTTGTCTCTGTGTCGTTTATTCTGTTCCATTGGTCTTCATGTCTATTTTGGTGTCAATACCGTGCTGTTTTTCTTGTGATAGCTCTGTAGTATAATTTAAGGTCTGGTATTATGATGCTTCCTGCTTCACTTCGCTCACTAAGTATTGCTTTGACTATTCTGGGCCACTTATTTTTCCAAATGAATTTCATGAGTGCTTTTTCTATTTCTATGAAGAATGTCATTGGAATTTTAATAGGAATTGCATTAAATCTGTGTAGCACTTTTGGTAGTATGGCCATTTTGACAATATTAATTCTGCCTATCCAGGAACATGGGAGATATTTCCATGTTCTGAGGTCTTCTTCAATTTCTTTCTTTCTTCAATTTCTTCTTCAATGTTCTGTAGTTTTCATTGTAGAGGTCTTTCACATCTTTTGTTAGATTGATTCCCAAATATTTTATTTTCTTTGGGGCTATTGTGAATGGGTAGTTTTCCTAATGTCTTTCAGCTGATTCATTACTGATGTATAGGAATACAATTGATTTATAGGCATTAATTTTATATCCTGCTACTTTGCTGAATTCTTTTATGAGTTCTAGAAGTTTTCTGGTGGAGTTTTTGAGTCTTCTAAATATAGAATCATTTTGTCAGCAAATAGGGATAGTTTGAGTTCTTCTTTTCCTGTTTGTATCCCTTTAATTTCTTTCTTCTAATTGCTCTTCTAATTCCAGGACTATGTGGAATAGAAGTGGTGAAAGAAGGCATCTCTGTCTTGTTCCAGTTTTTAGAGGGACTGCTTTCCATTTTCCTGCATATAGAGTGATGGGTTTATATAATATACATATAGCTTTTACAATGTTAAGGTATATTCCTGCTATCCCTAGTTTTTTGAACATGAATCAATGCTGTGTTTTGTCAAAGGCTTTTTCTGCATCTATTGAGATAATCACGTGACTCTTGTGTTTATGTCTGTTGATGTGATGAATTATATTTATTGATTTCCCTATGTTGAACCAGCTTTGCATCCTTGGAGCTAATGGATTCTCTTTTTTTCCCCCATTTTTTGTGCACTTTTTTTATTTGTATGTGGAGGTATTGGATTCTTATCTGTGGCAGTTCAGATACCTTTTTTGGGCCACATTTTCCTCATCTGTAATACGGAGGATGTCACCTACATTCAGAGTAAGATTAAAGATTATAGAGATAAAGCTCTCTCGGTTTAGAACCTAGGCAAAACAAATGGTACCTACTATTATTGGTGCTATTTTTTGAAAATACTTAATAAAGGTGATGGAAATTCAATGGAAGGGAAATGCAGATACGTTTGAATGAAAGATAAGTTACTCCACACTATGAACTACTAGATAAAAACACAGGGAAAGGGAGTTTTTTTAATTAATTTGTTTTTGTTTTTGGTACTGAGGACTGAACCCACGGGCACTTAACCATTGAGCCATATTCCCCAGCCTTTTTTAGTTTTTATTTTGAGCAAGGGTCTTGCTAAGTTGCTGAGGCTGGCCTTGAACTTGGCCATCCTCCTGCTTCAGCCTCTGGAGTCACTGGGATTGCAGGCATGTGCCACTACACATGGTGGAAAGGCAGTTTTTAAAAAACCCATAAGCCCTACAAATGTTGATAAATTTGACTATGTAAAAAAAAAAATTCTCCAGAGTAAAATCACTATAAACAAAGTCAAAGAACAAACTTGGAGAAATATTTTCAACTTACGTCAAACAGAGCACCTGTCCTTGCTGCAGAAAGAATTTCACTTGTTGGGAAAATGACCTTCAAGAAGTCTAGGAAGGGTCTCCTCTCCCCCCGAGACCATGAATGCTACCATTTCTCCAGGACTTCCCAGGGGCCCATGTGGTGCGGCTGGTGGGATGGACAGTCTTCAGGCTTCATAGTATCCCAGCTCAAATCTCTCTCTCCAGTCTTGATATCCCCTTTCTCTGAATTTTTACTGACTTCTTCAGACACATATGAGGTACCAATAAATCTGTGTTGGATGACTTCATATGTCAAGGTGAATTCATTTCCTAGGGCCCATAAACTGTGGTTTAAAACAACATAGAATTTTCTCTCACGGTTTTGGAGGTCAGAAGTTGGAAATGGAAGCATCCACAGGCTGTGCTCCTGCTAGAGGCTCAGAGGGATCCTTCTTTGCCTATTCCTAGCTACGGTGGCTGGGGCATTCCCTGGCTGCACACATCCTCCAACCTCTGCCTCCCTTCACATGGCCTTCTTCTTGTGCCTTTGTGTCCCTCTGTGCCTTCTCCTGGTCCTATAAGAACACTGGTTGTCACCTTGGGGACCCACTCTATAACCACAATGATTTCGTCTCAATATCCTTATCTGCATATCTCTGCAAAGACTTGTTTTCAAAGTTGACCACCTTCTGAAGTTCTGGGTGAATGTAGATTTGGGAGGACACGATCCCACCTGCTCCAGAGAGCTGTGCAGTTGCAAATGACAGAAAACCCCATCTAACTAGTTTAAACAAATTATTGGTAGAAATTCTAAAGAAAAGTATCTAGTACCTCTCCCTGAATATCAGTAGACTCCTCAGGCATATCCTAAGTTTCTATTGGGCCATATGTTAATCTCGACACCCAACACTGAACAGGCCTGAGTCTACCTCTGTCTCCAGGGTCAGGGGGAAGTTCGGCTCCTCTGGAAGCATAGAATGAGGATGTTATGCCCAGATGGTCTTACCAGGAGAAGGGAAAAAAAGGTAGCCATCCAGTAGAATGTTGGTCTTCATCGTCGGCGAGCTCTTGAGAGGAATGACCCCGGTTGTCATGTCTGCATTCCAGAGCCTCAGAGAGCAGCAGGCCCTCAAATAAATATTTGCTGAGTTGTTTTCAAATTTCTAACATGATTCACTCTCCAAGGGCTTTATCCATTGTAAAATCTGAGACTCAGTGTCTGGACCAGAGTGACCCTTCCCCGATGGAGATACTCTGCCCCGTAATATCTAGGTAGACCAGCGGCCATTCTTAAAAACTCTCCTGAAAGGGAACCAAGAAAGAAGTGTTTTTGTCGAGGTCAAAGCATGGAAGGAGAGAAACACAGGTGGTATATGAAACTGAAGAACAAAGACATGACATGTCCGTCTCCTACCCTTTGTTTTAACACACACACAATCACAATAGCAAGGTTGGATTCCTGTTACCCTGGAGGACTGTGGAGCCCTGGGGGAGCGTGTCACTCTGGGATGAGCCATGTGTCATCCAGTGGTGGAAGCTGAGGTGTGGCCCTCTGGTCACCCACAGAGGGCCCTTGTCTCCCAAGCACTACGAGAGCCAGCGCCGGAGGGTGAAATCAGACAGCCTTAAGTTTGGTGGAGCTGGCCTTGGGAACCAGTGTGGAGTTAATTTGCTGACCTAGATGTCGTCTGCAGCCCACAAAACCTCACACCACAGAAAAGCTTTTTCTTGTGCTGAGACAGCTGGCTGAGTGTGATGTTGCAATGACTCAGTTCTCAGTAAAGTTCTGAAGAAATCAGGGGCATAGCCCTGAGGGAACCTTCCTGTTTGTCCCCTGAGTGAGGGGGAAGAGGAGGGAGCCCTCTGTGGCACTGGTGTTTCCACAGAAGGCCCCGGGGCTTGGCTTAGGTTGAGCGATGTGTACCTAGTGCCCACATGCTGGCCAGACAATTATAATTAGAGTGAGAATTCAGAACAAACCACATAGGCCCAAAGTGTTTTTGGAAATTGGTCTGAAAACCGTGTGAGTCAAGTTATATTTCTTCTTGACTTCCATTTTGAAATTCAGAATAGGTTTACATGAGGAAGACTACATCCAGAAGATGAGGGTTGAAAACCCTCTGGGCCCCGAGGGCTTCCGTTCAACAGAGCAGACTGAACAGGTGAGTAAGCTTTCTCCTCCTCCCAAACCCCACTAAAATGTGAGTAAAGACACTTAAGAGAAATAGGAAAAAAAAAAAAAGTATAAATCCATAAGGGAGGTACGAACAGAGAGAGAGATAAAAAGAAAATTATTTTTGGTACTGGGGACTGAACTCAGGGACACTTTATTACTGAGTCACATCCCCAGCCCTTTTTATTTTTTATTCTGAGACAGAGTCTCAGTTGCTTAGGGCCTCACTAAATTTCTGACTCTGGCTTTGAACTTGGGATCCTCCTGCCTCAGCATCCTGAGTCCTTGGAATTACAGGCATGTTCCACAGCACCTAGCAGGGTCAAAAAAACCTTTTAAGGTGAAAATTAGATAGAGAGAACTAACCTTAGACACCAGAGAAAAAGAGGAAGCCCTTTTCAAAAGGGGGAAGACAAGAAAAGAAACTGACCTCTGTCTCTGAAATGCCCCCAAAGGCTTAGGAACTGAGGTCCTAGTTACTTCTGGAGACTAGCCCGGGCTGTGGCTAAAAATCAGAGTCCTGATGAAGTTTTCATGGGAACGTTCAATTGCTGGAACCCTCTCCCAGCTCTGCAACCAGATACCAAGACCTGCCACTGGTCCTGTGCGAAGTTTGAGCCAGAGGAACTCTGGGTACAACAGAGAGTGGAAGGTTAGTTCAAAAGAAGAAGATTAAGTGAACATCAGTAGAGCAGTGGCCCTTCCCTGTTCTCACGCTGGATTCCTGGACGCCATAGGCACACGTGTAACTCCTCTGGCAGGGTTTTTGGAGAACTCTTCTGAGAAAACCCACCAAGAGCAGAGGCTCAGAGATAGTATCATCTGGAAGTCGCCCTGAGGACACTTGACCCCCAACTGACCGCCCAACTCTGAAGCCCAACACTTAACTCAAATCTCATATCAGGTTTCTCCTATGGCATTCTAAATACGGGTGACAGCAGAATCAGACACTTGGTGAAAACTCTCTGACGTGAGAGAGATCAAAACAAGTGAACAGAAGAAAAGGAGAACCCAGGAGAGTCGGCCAAAGAAGGAAGCAGAAGAAAACTTAAAAACAAAACAAAAAACAGACAAAACCCACAATAAATATGCTCAGAAAGTTAAAAGTAGATTTTTGAGTCTGTGAAAAATAAGGATAGGATGGTCTCCATTTGGGTTCTCAAAGCAGATACTGGAACAGAATTTGGAGGGCGAAGGATGCATGGGTTGCAACGGAATCATTCCGAGGGAGAAGAGGAGTCTAGGTGGACATCAGAGCTGTCCCCAATTGAGCCAAAGTGGCCAGGTCTCCATAGCCTGGCCTTAGTCAGATGTCGGGTCATCCTGGGTCAGGTGTGCCTTTGAGCAGCGCCATCTGCAGCCAAGGTGAGCTGAGGCTGAGGTCAGCATGTTCCCCCTGAATGTGGGTCTGTCTGGTGTGTCTTCATGTCTCTGGCTGATGTTTTTTAAATGAGCATTCAAAGAATAAAAAAGAATTCCAGGAAGGTTGAGCTGTAATAGTAGAAACTAAATTAGAGAAGGTTAAGAGAAGGGTTGGGAGATTAAAAAAAACAGAAACTCGTGGGGAAATAGATCAGAACAGAGAAAAAAGACAGTGAGAAAATCAGAGGATCCAGGGCAACGGAGAACAGGGAGGATGGAAGGCAGGAATTAATGTTCTAAAGAGTAGCAATAACCCGAGAAAATATTTTGAAATGGAAGGCGATGTATTTTTAGATTGAAAAGGCCTATTTAAGTGACTTGCTCAATGATAGGAAGAAATCCCAAAACAAGGCATAAAATTGTGAAATTTCAGAACAACAATGAGTAAGAAGATTCTGAAAGCTTCCAGAAGGGGAAAAAAAAAAAAGCAGGTCACAGACTGAGATTCAGAAAGTGCAATGCCTTCGGATTCTCAACTGTGACACTAGAGGCTGGGATGAGATGAACAACTGATGACTTCAGAATTCTTAAATAGTGCGCTTTGCAATCTATATTCAGCGAACTCACACTCCAAGTGTGAAGGGGAAATGAAGATGTCTTCAGAAATGTGAGGTTTCAAGATTTTATCTCCCAACCAGCCCTTTCTCTGGAAGCCACTGGATGATGTGTCCATGAAAAGAAACCAATAAATGAAACCCCAGGAATCAGGGGAAGAGGACAGGGCTTGGAGTGGGAGGATGGAGCACCCTAGATACCCCCATGAAAAAGAAATGCAACCAGCAGGTGGCCTGCTGTGTCTGCATATGACAAGGGAAGCCCTGCATCTCTAGAGGAGAGTTTGGGGAAGAATTAGCAACAGGGACATTGACAACTGAAAAAGAGAACACGGGGCAATATTCATCTCAAGGAAGTTTGTGCCAGAGAGGAACCACGATCACCGTGCTCCATGGCTCAGCTGTGAATAATGGTCACAGTGTCATTGTAAGTGCTGGCTACTGATTAAACCAAAACTGCAATAAAAGCAAATTAAGGGGATATGGGAAGAGAAGATAAATAAGAGCTACATCCTTATTTTTCAAAGAAGGAAGACAACAGATGATATGTCAAACTGAGATACCAGAAGAAGCTGGTCAAAGTGGAAAAGTGGTGGCCTCGAGGAATCAGGAGTGGGAACAGTGGGGAGGGGCGGCGCATGTTAAGACTTTAGAAATTATTTTACTTTAAAAATAATTCATATACACAGTTAGACAAAAACAGTAATTGCAAAAGACACTTTTAATATTGTGGAAGAAGTTCTACTAACTGTGGCCAGTATTTGTGGAGGGTTTGCTTTCTGCCAGAAACTATGAGGGAATTCTACTTGTAAGATTTAATCCAGTCTCTATACGAACACAGAAGAAGAAGAAAAGATAGCCCATCAGGCACTGCAGGGCCTGATTCTCACCCTTTTCTGCACTTGCCCCTGAGGGACAATGACCAGGCATGACAGTCACTCTCCCTGGAGTCTAAGGTCATACATAATTAGTCTCTATACAAACAAAGGACATAATTCCTCACTCTACAATTTTATCTTTTTTTCCTACTCAATAAAGCATATCTGAATAAGTGAGTGAGCATGACATTGTTTATGGAAGAACCTAAAGTCTTCTCAAATGTAATTCTTAAAAAGTAGATAATTATGTTCAATTCATTCCACTGTCTTTCCCATTCCCACCCCCATCTGTCTAATCCAGTGAACTTCTGTTCTTCCCCTTCTCTCTTGTTGTGGGTTAGCATCAACATATCATATCAGAGAAAATATTCCACCCTTATTTTTGGGGGATTGGCTTATTTCACTTAACATGATAGTCTCCAGATCCATCCATTTATCAGTGAATGTCATGAATTCAATCTTCTTGTGTATGTATACCACAATTTCTTTATCAATTCACCTCTTGGTGGACATTTAGGTTGGTTCCATAGCTTAGCTGTTGTGAATTGTGCTGCTAGAAATATTGCATCATGGGCTGGGGATGTGGCTCAAGCGGTAGCGCACTCTCCTGGCATGCGTGCGGCCCGGGTTCGATCCTCAGCACCACATACAAACAAAGATGTTGTGTCTGCCGAAAACTAAAAAAAATAAATATTAAAATTCTCTATCTATCTATATATAAAAGAAATATTGCATCACTATAGTATGCTGATTTTGTGTGTGTGTGTATGTGTGTGTACTTTGGATTGAACTCAGGGGCACTTGACCACTGAGCCACATCCCTGGCCCTATTTTGTATTTTGTTTAGAGACAGGGTCTCACTGAGTTGCTTAGTGCCTCTCTTTTGCTGAGGCTGGCTTTGAACTCACAATCCTCCTGCCTCAACCTTCCAAGCTTGGAGGCTGGGATTACAGGTGTGTGCCTCCGTGCCCAACTTTATGCTGATTTTAAGTCATTTGGGTATATGCCAAGGGATAACTGGGTCAAATAGTGGTTTTATTCCTTCTTTTTGAGGAATCTCCACACTACTTTCCAGAGTGGTTGCATTAACTTGCAGTCCTACCAACAATGTATGAGTGTGCCTTTCCCCCCACATCCTCGCCAACACTTATTGTTACTTGTGTTCTTGATAATTGCCATTTTGGTGGAGTGAGGTGAAATCTCAGTATAGGTTTAATTTGCATTTCTCTACTTGCTAGAAATGTTTAACAAATATTTGTTGACCGTTTGTATTTCTTCTTTTAAGAAGTGTCTGTTTAGTTCCTTTGCCCATTTATTGATTAGGTTATACCTTTTTTTTTTTTTTTTTGGCGTTAAGCTTTTTGAGTTCTTTGTATATCCTGGAAATTAATGCCTTATCTGAGGTGTGGGTGGCAAATATTTTCTCCCATTCTGTAGACTCTCTCTTCATGTTCTTGATTGTTCCCTTTGCTGTGAAGAAGCTCTTTAGTTTGATACCATCCCAGTTATTGATTTTTGATTTTACTTCTTGCACTTTAGGAATCTTGTTAAGGAAGTCAGATCCTAAGCTGACATGTTGGCGTATTGGGCCTACATTTTCTTCTAGCAGGGTTTCCAGTCTAATACATATTAATACACCACAATGAATGTCACCATCATGTACATCCACAAGACTGAGATCGTAATTAGAATAAGATATATTCCAAGGTGGTATAAATATATCAGGATGTTTTCTACTGTCATGTATAACTAAAAAGAACAAGTAAAAACATTTTTAAAAAGTAAATAATTGCAAATCCCAGGACCATGCCTGACTTTTACAGCCTGTGTTGGTGGAACAACTGGCTAAGATATGCTTCTACAGACCATGGCTGCTGATTGACCATCTGACTAAGCTTCTCCTGAAGCTCTGGATCTCCCCCCCACCACCTCTCTCTTTTTCTCTGGCTGGGCCACCTGTGTGTGTGTGTGTGTGTGTGTGTGTGTGTGTGTGGTATTAAGGCTTGAGCCCAGAGAGGCTCTACTACTGAGCTACACCCCAAACCCTTTTTACATGCTTTATTTTGCTCTGGGGTCTACAAAGTTGTCCAGTCTGGTCTTGAACTTGCAATCCTCCCACCTCAGCCTCCCTAGTCCCTAGGATTATAGGCCTGCACTACCATGCCAGGCTCTCCTTGGTAATCTGTAAATTGTCTGCCAGTTGTACTTTAGCCCAGTGTGACTATCTTGCTTTCAGTAACCCTTCATCCTGAGTTCTTATCAACAGATAATCTCCACCTAAATCACGTGTGTCACTAAATCACTGCAAGCAGAGATTTCCAATCTATCATTTTTTCCTATTTTTTTTCATGCTCTTTCCCCTAGCTGGTATTTCCCTTTCTTTCCCCCCTTGTTTTAAATATCCCTATGGATGTGAGGATGTTTTCCATTTGTTGTGTTATTGACCATAGTGACTATTCATTCTGATGCTCAAATTTCCCCCAGATTTGGCCATTTAAAAAAATTCCTTCTAGCTGGCTCCTGCCCCTGAAGGCTTCCTTGTCTCCTGGCACAACCTGGTGTCCCTGACTCACTTTCTTTGTTTGGGGACCAGCCACTTCTCCAAGGAATTAGAAAACATGCTCATCCTTCTTAATGACCAATAGCTAAGGTTTAGAAGCTGGGCACAGTAAGGTACCCTGTAATCCCAGTGGCTCAGGAGGCTGAGGCAAGAGGATCACAAGTTCAAAGCCAGCCTCAGCAAAAGCGAGGTGCTAAGCAGCTCAGTGAGACTCTGTCTCTAAATAAAATACAAAATAGGGCTGGGGATGTGGTTCAGTGATCGAATGCCCCTGAGTTCAGTCCGCATTAGCTCATGCACATTAGAGCTGTGTCAGGCAATGTGCCAAGTGTTTTACCTCTTGGTATCACCTCTCTTTATCTTACAGATCAAGAAACCAGGATGTGAAGTTAGATGGATGGCACAGGGTTACTCAGCTAGAAAGTGGAGGGGTTAAAATCGGAACTCAGATCAGTCTGACTCCTAACACCCAGCTTGGAACCACTCTGCTATACCGCCATTTTGGCTGTAAACAAGCAAAGCTGCTTAAAAGAGAATAAACTCCATAATATCTACTACAGATTTTAAAAACAAAATCCATGCCTTCAGATGATAGGTATTAAGCAAAATTTAAAGGAAGAAATCCTTGGATACAACCTGGTAATTTTCTTGTCTATTCTACATGGCCAGTAACCACAGTGTGGGACAACCTCGGTCAGGTCTGGGTTGTGATGACAAAGCTCTCTTCCAGTTCACCCAGAAGGCTTATCAAGGACCCAGTGGGAACAGGGACTTTGGCTCAGGCAAGTGTTAAGAGCTGTCAAGCTTCTCAGGGCCACCAGCACTGTTCTCTGTGTCTGGGGTGGTCACCTCTGGGGTGGTTGTTCAGAGCTTAAGCTGTCCGGGTTAGTGACGGCATTAGAGGGGAGAGAGAACTGCTCTCCTCATGTACCTGGGCCCAGGTTGTCTTCGTCCCGGGATGCTGGAGAAGCAGAAGGGACACTCGCTGAGTCAGGGACTGTGTCTGCCTGGGGAAAGGGCCCCCTTTTTCTCATCTGCACAAAGATGCCCCACATCCTCACAGAGGCTCTATCTGAGCAAAGTTCCTCCAGTATGCAACTGTTGCAGGTTCAAGGGTGACTGACCAACCCTCCCTGAGAGAGAACTTCCTCGTCCCAACAGGAATTTCCAGTTGTTTTTATTAGCCCAGGTGTAACCTGAAATTTAAAAGCAATTATGTTTCTCCTACCAGCAAAGGTTGCCCCAGGAACCCACCAGTTTCCTGCTTTCATTCTGAAGAGAGTCTTCTGCCCTTGACTCCTTTTCCCCTTCACCACTTTGAATTCAGAGTCCCTGGAGCCTGGGACTGTTGGGGACTAGCCTCACTCCCAGGGTCCCACGTCTCTGTCCTGTCCTGTCCCTCCTCCTGGGTCTTCACCTGCCAAGGAGCAGCAGTACCAGCCTTCCAGGGGGTGGGGTAGCAGACAGGGAAGAATAAACAGAAGCAGATGTCCCATCGGCCCAGGTCCACAGGCCACTGGAAAACAGGAAACTGGGATGGCAGCTGATAAAGGGCTGTCTCCAGGGCTGGGCCTGGACTCCTTGGAGCCAGGAGGTGGGCTGGGCTTCTCAGCCCCCATCTCTCCACAGCGACCTTTGCCTCCTTCTTTCCCTTCACATGAATACAAAGAAAATATGGTCCCAGTCTTTCTACCATCCATGCTGGGAGCCCTCTAAATTTTAAAAGATGTGCACAGGTCCAGGGGGATAGAGGGCTTATCTAGCACCCACAAGGCCATGGGTGTGCCCCCAGCACCATAAACACAAATAAGTGAAAGAATATAAGATGGGCACAGGCTACTATTCTCCTGTAAACCACCACGGATAAGGTCGCGCCCGCGCGCACACACACACACGCACACACACAAAGTACACACAGATGCACACACACCCATGCCCACTCCCACCCCCAGCTAGCTCTCTTTTAGGATGAGGTTTGAAAGCCTCGAGGTGATGCCTTAGAATGGGTCTACAGTCTAGACTTGAGGACAATTTTACGTACCCACCTCCAGCCCATAAGAGATCAGAGCCATAGAAACTGATCTGGAGGATGTGGGTGGCCATGCTGGGCGGAGGAGGCGGTGGGACTCTCTCCTGGCATGTCATCTACAGCAGGGTTCCCCTTTAGAAACCCAGAGTTATCATGGATCCTGATTTGACTTGGCATTTGACATTTCTAATACTTCCTTAATGTATTCACAGTAGACCTAGGCGCTATTCCTCATGGTTATAAGGAGTCTACAGTCATAGAAGCCAAGCAGGGAAGACGGGAAGCAGGTGCTAGGGCCCTGGCTTCAGAGCAATAGAGAGGAGGCCGCTCTTCCCTCTGCGGTTTGAGTTTCCCCCAGACAGACCCACAGTGGGGCTGGCTGTCCAGGCTGATCCTGGAGCAGGTGAGTCAGGTGATATGGCTTCCCCTTTCTGTCTCTCTGGCCTGGGGGTGCTCCTGAGCTCAGTCCTGGGCTGCTGGAGAGGTGGGGCCTGCAGATGTTTTGGGAAGATTGCCCAAGAGCCAACTTGAAGAGGGAGATCTATGAGGTCCAGCAGTTGTAAGAGAGGGAGGGCAGCAGGACTGGGCGGCGAGAGGCTGAATGGATGCATTTGTGACAAAAGCCCAGTCCTCTGTCCCACCAGAGTTCTGAAGCCAGGTTGGCCTGAATTGAGGCGAGGGGCGGATTTTATCCACTCCCCAACAGCCCCTGCCACCCCCTCTCTGTACCCGGACAGCTGAGTTGAGTGGGTTGTCCAGCAGGAAGGGGTCAGCCTCGTCCTGGGCAGCTCCTTGCAGGTAGGGCTGATCCTGAGGACAGACTGTCTCTGAGCTGCCATCAGTCCCCAAGGGGAACCTGGGCACAGACCACAAGCTCCAAAGCCCAGCTCACTACTTAGGAGCTGTGTGACCTTGACAAATTCTAATCCTTGTTTGAAATGTATTTCAGTTTTCTCATCTGTAAACAGGGAAACTCTGAGGATTAAATGAGACTGTGTTTCTGGAGGGGACGAAAAGCACACCCCTGCCTCTGCTGGCTTCCCTCCAGGGAACTGCTGCTAATCAGCTTGGGCAGCATCCAGGGTCTGGGTCAGCATGATAAAGATTCCTGTGCCCAACTGTGGCCTCCTCTCGCACGGCCTGCTCTCGGGCTGGTGCATCTGGCTTACCTGGCTGGTGTTCTCCAGCTCTGGGGACAGCACCAGGAAGCTGAAGCGGGTCCTGCTGAAGCCTGGCCTTTCTCCCTGCCTCCCTGCCTCCCTGCCTCCCTTTCTCTTAAGAACCCTGGCAGGGAGGATGAGGGGTGGGGGAACCTCTGGACTCTGGAATTCTAAGCCTCAGTTGTGCCAGGCAGCATGGACTTCCCAAAATGGCATGTCAGGGTCTGTGACACCTGTCTTGGTCCTCTGTGTGTGCTCAAAGAACCCCATAGGAGTGTGGGGTGGAGGAGCCATGGAAGAGTTCAGGAATTCTCGAGTCCCCCAAATTCCACATGCCCTTGATCAGTAGTAAAAGATGGACAGAGCAATTGGATGGGGTGGGAGTGTGGCCTGAGCCCCTGCCTCTTCCCCCTGGGACACTGAGGGACTTAAGAATAGGAAAAGTCCTCTCCTCTGGACAGAAATAACCCCATTGGTGCTCACCTTAGCAAACAGCACCTTTGTGCAAACTAGCAGAAGCCTTAGTTCTCCCCAAGGGCTTGAGGTCAATGCACACCCTGCCCACCCTGCCCACCCTGCAAAGTGACCCGGATGGAGGCTGCACTCCATGCCACAGGCTCTACGCACCGTCCGGTTTCCTGCACACAACTTAAAGGGGTTGCCTTACGTTCTGGTTTTGTGCCAGCTCCCGGTACACTCTGAGCCCATCTCCCCACCTATCCAACATCTCTCTCCACCTTAGAGTTTTTGAAGCTTTGTGAGATGCCGATCATAGAATCCTGGAATGGCCTGGAGAGATCACTTGGATGGGGATGAAGCCTGTTTCCCTCAAGGACAAAACCCAGACACAGAGGCACCCCACCCTTGGCCCCAGGAGGGCCTTTGCCCTGTGTGTAGGTCCAGCCAATCTCTGGCCTTGCCCAGAGCCCATGCCCAGTAACTCACGTCTTCCACAGGTGTGGACAACAGCTTTGTGTCTACAAGATGTGTCACAGGTGGGTGCTATGGGTAGAGCAGATGTCAGGACTATGGTGACCTCAGGCTGGATTTAGCTAGATTTATTCTCTCTACCCTGTCTTGATTCTCCTGGCTTCTCTGGAAAAAAAAATGGCTGAGGCCATGATGGGCCTGCATTCCTTTATAGCCACACCGGGCTGGAAGGGAGTGGTGTGTCCTCAGCAGAAGGCAGGGATGGTTTTAACCCCACCCTATGGGAAATTATGTACCCCAGAGTCTGTGGGTCGACACTGAATCTTGGATCATTTATTAGCTGTGGGACCTTGAGAAAGTGATTTCTATATGCCTCAGTTTCCCTGTCTGTCAAATGGGGTGGTGGGATAATAGTACCTACCTGACAGGGTTGTTCTGACAAATAAGTAAGGGCATAGTACACAATCACAATTAATAAATGTTAGCTATCATCATGTCAACCGTGAGGTCCCAGTGAGTAGAGAAGGCATTTGTGTCAAATTCCCATAAACATCAGTTTACTGTTTTAGTGACCCTCAAATTCCCAGCAATAGATTATAGCTGACTTGGGAAAGCCAGTCTTCATCCACGAGGACCCCCACCCCAAATAAAGGCCATCTCTCAGACTGTCCAGAGGGCAAGGGAACGGCCCCAGCTCCTTGTCCTCCCCTGCTCAGAACCCCGTCCCTGGCGTGGGCAGGAAGGAAAGCATTGAGGACCCCAGGCAGCCCCTCATCAGTGGCCTCAGAGGGCTCATCCCCAATCTCCAGGCACCCTTAGTTGCTTGTTGAGTCATTCGGATTCTGTCTACAGCCACACCTGCATGACTTGGTGTTTTCAGTCTGGCCCCTGCTTGGGGTCATGAGTTCCAGGGGTTGGCCACCCACCACGTAAAGAGGACTTTCTTTATAATCCTCACCATGACCCCCTCTAGCTTTAAGCACTGCTAGTTCTGGTTCAGGATTGGGTGGTGGAGCTCATGACCCCCTGAGCCACGGCGTTCGTGACTGAACAGATGTTGCCTCTCTGTAGTCTTTATCAGTCCAGGTGGAGGAAGCAGCTATACCTGGCTCTGAATCTTTATGGCAGCCTCCCTGCTTCCTTGACAACCTAGACTTGCCCCTTTCCTAGTTTCTCACTGTCTTTCTTGAGGTATAGTAAGCACCCAGGGCAGAAGCCCCTCGGCAACTATAAATCATGCACATTCTCCTGTGCTTAGCTGTACCTTTAAGCACAAAGTGAGAATTTTGGTTCAATGTATGCAAATTGTAGTCTTTGCATTGAAGAGAACTAGAAAGAGAAGGCATTAGGAATTGGTGGAAGAAGCGAGTGAGAGCTATCTAGGTAAGGGCCTGCAGAGGATTTTCCCATCGAGGTGTGGCCAAAGTAAACATAGGGGAGGCCTTAGAACTCTCACCTGGAACTCTGCCCTGGAGCTATACACTCACCTGACCAGGATGGGTCCCACCCTAGGAAGCCCTCCAGAGGGGCAGGTGCAGGCTGAAACCAGCCCTACCCATTCACAGCAGTCCTGGGTGCTGGGCTCTGGCAGCCAGAGGGAGTTTCCTTTTCCTGATTTGTGGGACCAACTGCAGTCCTGTCCATTCCTGCACTGGTTAGTATGGGGACAGCTGTGTCCCCTAGGTAGGACAGAAAATCCAGGTCAGAGCTAGGCACTGAGTCCTGACATGCTCTGAAATAGTATTTTTATACTCATTCATCCAGGGAATATATTTTTGAAAAAAATATTATTGTATTTTTATACCTTTATTGGTTTATATTTATATGGTGCTGAGGATTGAACCCAGGGCCTCACGCATGCTAGGCAAGCACTCTACCACTGAACTATAGCCCCAGCCCTCCCCTAGGGAATATTTATTGAGCTTCTACTATGTGCCCAGCACTATTTTAAATGTTGAGAAGTCAGTTGTTAAAAAAAAAAAAAGTGGACATGGAGCCTGCTTTCATAGAACTTCACAGTCAGGAAAACAATAACAGGGAAAATTGAGATGCCATTAGCAGCATAATGTATAAATCAGATGTTGGCAAACCATGACCTTCGGCCTATTTTTGTTAAGAGATCCATGAGTTAAGAATGATTTTTATTTTTTAAAGAGTAGTAAAATAGAATGAATCAAATCAACCTGTGCAAAGACTAAGAGTCTGCTGAGCTGTCTGTCCCACAGCCCCGATGTGCCAGGGAGTGGGGTAGGCTGCTCAAAGACCAAAGAGCTGCCCAGAGATGGCCGAGGGGGCGGAGGGCTTTACTGGGAGGGTCCAGAGCTGACAGCTGAACAGACAGCACCTCTGTCCCTTGCTGCACTTTGTCTAGTGGCGGCCAGCTGGAGGAGCGACGTGTGTCCTTTCCACAGCGCCCTCAGCTCGCCCCAGTCACCCCAGAGAGGCGTTTGTAGGTCGGGCTGCAGACACGGTGACATCACCAGCATCTCCTCGCTGTTTGCCTGTGTGAGCGGCGTTCCCAGGAGACGCAGTCTTGGCATACGGGCAGGAGGGTGGCCTTCTACAGATAACACCAACGGGCCCTGACCAGAGAAAGTCGTGTCCTCGTTTGTCCAGGCCGTCTGTCCCAAGCCTGCCCTCTTTCCCTTGGCTTGGCTAGGAAGGGGCACTCAGGTGACATGATGACTCACTGTCTTCCATTTCTTTAAGGATAACGGTCCAGGTAGTGATTTGCCAAGGTAGGGTTGCCTGGTGGACAGTGCTGTTTGCCTTTCTAGAACTCCTCGTCTACATCTACCCAATACATGGTGGCCTGGAAATTTGGAGGACTGGGGCCTTAACTACCTAAAGCCTGATCAGGGTTCTTTTGGCAGTGACTGGTTCAGGCCCATGACATTCACCATATTAGACTCTCCAGGGTTAAATGACTGGTTGGGCGAAATCTAGTAGTTTTCTTTGAGTGTCAGAAGACAAGAAACTTTTGCAAAAGGTGGGATATGTTATGAGGGCAAGGGTTGCTGCAGCCATTTTGCCAGTGTGCGGGAGGTCAACATGAGGATGGAGCTGATCCATGGAGAAGGAAGGACCCAAAGAGTCAGGGGCCCTCACCAGCAGGCTTCCAGGTGAAGCCTGGTGTGATTTGGACTTTTTATTTCTCAAAGTAACAAATTCCCTTCAGTGTTTAAGTCAGCTGGTTGGGTAGGGGGTCTCTTGTTTCTTTTGACCAAGGATGGAAGTGATATTTGAGACCTGAAAGATGACAAATAACTAGGCACAGAAAGAAGACCTGGAAGAAAAACCTGTCAGCCAGGGGAAAAGGCAAGTGCAAATGCCCTGAGGTAGACCCAAACATGGAACATTTGAAAAGCAGAAAGACCAATGATCCTGGGGAAGGTGATATGGGAAGATGGTACAGGATGACATAGAGGGTGGCCAGGGTCTTGGTGGCTAAGGAAAGGAGCTTATGAGTTTCTTTAAATGCATCAGGAAACTTTCCTTACTTCATTTTTTTAATTTAAAATGGATTTATTTAGATATAGGAGTAAAGTGCACAAAGCAAGCTCAAGGGCACAACTTCAGCACCCATGCAGACATACATAACTAATCACTGTTGGATTCCTTTGAGGCCTGTTCCCTCAAAGACGACCCCCACAGAGGCACCCCAGCCTGACAGGGGTGTTTGTATTTGCACTGGCCTTTTCCTCCCAGCCTGGATACTCTTGGTTTCATTGCCACTTATCACCCCTTTGTAGAACTGCCTGTCCAGTGCGGCAGCCCCTGGCCACACGTGGCTATACAGCACCTGAAATGTGGGAGGTTTTTCTTCCATATCTTCTTTATGTGGTTAGCTTTTGTCATCATTCAGGTCGTCAAACATCACCTCCTTCTTCCTGGACCACCTATTATGAGTGAGGATGCTTTTGGTTAAAAGAAACTAGACAGCCCAAGCAGCTGGCATCCACATCAAGAATGTTCTCAGTCACAAGCCATAGGGGTAAGTTAAAAATGTTCTGCTGGCCACCTTAAAACAAGTAAAAGAGAAACAGGTGAAATTAATTTTAATAATATTTGATTTAATGCAACAGATACAAAATATTATTTCAATACAAACGGAGCTGTCATCTGCACATTCTTAGGCAGAACAGACATCTGAATGACAGGTTCCATATTTGCCTAACAAGCCTCCAATTTCAACCTTGAGTCACCTCAGACTTTTCAGATGGAAGTCATACTACATCTGTGGGTTCCAAACCTGGCTGGTCACCCCAATCACTTCAGAACAGTCATGTACTACACAATGATGTTTTGGTCAATGATGGAACACACATATGACCGTGGACCCTTAAGATTATATTGCCTAGTGATGTGGCCATCTTAGTTTGTGTGACTACACTCTATGATCTTCGTACAACAAAAACCTAATGATGCATTTCTCAGTATGTATACTCATTATTATTTTTTAAAATATATTTTTAGATGTTGATGGACCTTTATTTTATTCATTTATTTATATGCAGTGCTGAGGATCTAACCCAGTGCCTCACACATGCTAGGCAAGTGCTCTACCACTGAGCCACAATCCCAGCCCAGAATGTATACTCATTATTAAGTGATGTGGATTGTGTTTGAAAGAAAACAAAATACATCACACGTAAGACATCCCTAATGCCAACCCAGAGATGCATGGTCATGTGTATATTTTTAAAGTCTGATGGGTGACTGTACTGGGTGTTCAGCCTTGGGAACCACTGAGCACCATCTGCTTTCCTGAAAATGCTCAAGAGACCTCACTTGGCAGCAGGGTAGAGGCACAGAAAGTTCCTGACAAATCTTCTAGGAGAAACCCCTCTATTAACCATGCCATTGTAGTTATGGGAAGTGTGAGTTTTTGTTTCCTCAGGGCTAGGACGAAGGCAGTAGATAAAAGGGAGGCTTCAAAAGTCCCCTTGGGTATAGTCTATTTTAGGCAGCAGAGCCTACCCAACCTGTGGATAGGAAATAGCATCTCTGCTTGTTGAGATGAGAGGAGACCCTGGCTCTCAAGTTGGCCTGAAGGTGTGGGTAAGAAGGAAATGCACAGCGGGTAATCCATCTCTTCCTCATCCTGTTTTCCTTTCTGGTCCTGGCTTTCCTGGCAGTGAGTTGATGGAATCTCTTCTTCCCACACTAGGTGAATAACCGCAAAGCTAACCTGTGTTTCAAGGAGATAATTCCAAAGAGCAGTGGGGGTGGGTATTAACCCAGTCCTTCTGGATTTCATTTTAATGGATGGGTGTGCCCTTGGCACCAGGATCATAAACCAGGCCCTGTCTCTTCCTTTGATGTATTTAAAGAGTCCTATATTTGTAGTCAGGACACCTGAGCTCCAATTCCAAACCTGCACCAACCAGCTGTGTCACTTTAGGTATATGAGCCTCACTTCCCCTAAGGGTAAAATATGCCTAATCATACCTATCTTGTAGGTTACAGTGATTGCTGGATAAAATAACAACACAAGTGGAAGCAATTTAGAAACTAAAGCATCACCCAATTGCAAGACTTCAACGTTTACAATAGGGAAAGTGAGGCAGGGTATATATACCCCAGCAGAGAGCCTTGTGAGCTCCTGAGATTCCCTGGGGGGGCCCAGCCCCCTTTCCTTTTTCCTCTTCTCCACTACACGGCTGGGCCATGGAACTGTCAGGCGCTCGGATCCAAGTGACAGAGTCCAAAAAAAGCCACTATGTCAGTTCGGTTCTTGATACACACCTGCCCTCGGCTTCTGGGACGACAGCCCCCAAGAGAAGGCCCTTAGCTGAGTCTCCATAAGTGGCAGTTCCTCACAGCCGGGCAGGTTTCCATTGGACTTATTTTTCATTGGCTGACTGCTGTTGGGGTGACGACAGGCAGCACCATTCGAGGTGCCTATCTGAGAACCCCCCACGCCCCTTGCTGCCCCACCGCTGCGAGCTGGCTGTCCCTGCCCAGCTGCGCTTAGCCTTGGCCCCGTCTCCGCTCAAATCGCCTCCTTTGGGAAGACTTCCAGCTAAGCCATCGCCATTCCTTTCATGGACATCTTTCTGGTCCCTACTCCAAGGCGGAGCATCGCTCCCGGAGCCACGTACCGGAGCTTTGCCTTTGTCACTTTCTCAGGTCCCCTCCTAATCCCTTCTGTCCTTTCCCCTAACACAGGTCGAAGGATGCGGGGACTTCCCGGCTGTCCCCAAGAACGGTGGGGAGGTGGGGGGGTGGGGGTGGAGGTGCACTGGGCCCGAGCCAACAACCGAACACAGTGGAGAACCTGTTCCCAGCATTAGAAAAGTATTTCCACTCGGAGGGGACAGCACCCTAGCCCCCCCGCGGGCAGGCTTCCGTCACCCCGAGCCGGAGGGCACCGGCGCTTTCCAGCAGCCGCCCCCCCCCCCCCGTCTCTTCCTCCCCACCGAGCTGTCCTTGTTCCCGGGCGGTTCTGAGCGGCGACCCGGGTCGGCTAGCCCGGGTAGCCCCAGCCTCCGCGCCAGCCGCTCGCCTGCTCCCGACGGCCCTTCCCCAGCCCGCGGGAGGGCGGGGCAGGGGCGCGGGGCGGGCGGGGCCGGCGCTGCCAATCACGGCGCGGCGCACGTGCGGCACGTCCCGGCCCGGGAGGCGGTGCGGAGGCACGCCGCGGCGGGAGGTGTGAACGCGCCGGGTCGCCCGGAGGTGGGGGGGTGTGCGCGTGTGAGCGTGCGGTGGGGAGCGCAGGGATCCGGGAAGGTGTGCAGGCTCGGGGCCGGGGGATGCGTGAGGGGAGCGTGCAGAGGGCTGCGTATCCGAGGCCGCCACTAGGCTGCCCCCTTAGCCATCAGGGGAGCGGGGAAACGCTGGACGGAGGGCAGAAAGGGAAAGAGGGACGCCATCTGCTCGGGACCACCGTTGACAGCCCGCTCGGTGCTGGGCGCTTCCGGCTGCTCATTAATGTTAGGGCGAGGCTAGGAAGGCCACCGGGCGACGTGGTCAGCGCGGGGGTGGGTGGGGGACGTCCCAGTGCCTCTCACTGAAAACTGGGCCGAGGACGGGTGGAGACGGTCTGGTGATCCGCGTGTCAGCCCCCAGCCCAGCCAAGAGCCGGGAAGGAGAAGGGAATTCAACGCCGGGCGCAGAGCACCTGCTCAGGAGAGAGCAGGTCGCCCTCGCCATCGCCCTACCTCCCAGGAGGAGCCGTTTATTTTTGGTTGTGGTTTTCAAACAGAACCATCAAAGGTGTAGACTGAAGGGTGGGAGCCCAGGAATCAAAAGAGCTGTCCATGATATCCTGAGGGTGTGCAGAAAGGAAAAGAGGGATGCCACCTGCTCTGGGCCATTCATGCTCGCCCACTCTGGCCAGGCTCTTCCCGCTGCTCATTAGTGTAAGGGTGAGAATGGAAAGGCAGTGGGGCTGACATTTTCAGCACAGAGTGCTGTTTTCACTTGGGCCCCAGAAAGTTCCACGTCCCAGCATGGAAGCCAGTTTGTTGTGGCTGTAGCTCCCTGTGGCTTCTGTGAGCTGTATTGTTTACTCTCCTTGAAAGGGATGCTGTAACAACTTCCGGGAGACTAGCCCTTTGAAGTGTGGGCAGGATTTTGGTTCTTCTGACTTCACGTTGTCTCCGTGGCTCCTTTGATGTGGCGGTGAGGGAGGCTTAGCAGACTAGGTATGGGGACCAATAGTCGAAACACTGCTCCAAGTTCACCTTCACCAGGAAGGACGTATTGAAGGACAGATTGACATACAGCAGAATCTCAAAATTTTCCATTTCCTTGTTTTGTTTCTTTCATTAATACAGTACATATTTTTGAAGTGGATTACGCAATTCTCTGTGCCTATGAAATTACAATGGAAAACTTTGGGCTGAAGCGCTCTACCTAAATTATTTAATCCTCACAATAACTACCAGGTAGGTATTATCCCCACTTTATAGATGAGAAATCAGAGGCAAGCTCACATAGCTGTCAGACTCCAAGCCTTCCTCCTTATGCCTCCTTCACTGAAATTTAATTGGGTTAATTAAATGAATCAAACCAAACGAAACACATCAGTACTTGGCACAAGGTAAGTGCACAACAAACAGCTGTTCTTATCACTCTTATTACAAATAAGAAACTGAAAACTTCTGTTTCCTTAATAAATTCTACAAGAACCTTAGGCAGCAGACCTTGATGAATTCTTTTAGAAATGAGTTAGGGTTTGCTTTTCTCTGGTTATAGAACCATCTCCAAATGGTGTTGGGAATGGAGGTCCCCAACAAGATGCGCCAAGACACACTTTACAATGTCCTCTCATGTAGAGATTTGCTCCCACACTTTTTTGGTTCCTTCCTTTTCCCTGTTAGAATGTTATCAAAAGCAAGCTGTTCAGCTCTCAGCTGGGTGCTTTGAAGTCCAGGAGTCTAGAATGGAATGGAATGTGGGTTGTTGTTTTTACTTTTGTTTTCATGACATGGATAATGTAACCTGACTTTGTCTTAAATTTTCACAAAGTAAACAAATGTTATTTGCTAAATCTGTGTGTGTGTGTGTGTGTGTGTGTGAGAGAGAGAGAGAGAGAGAGAGAGAGAGAGAGAGAGAAAAGTGCTGCCTTTGGAGTGATGGTCTCCTGAAAACTGATTTGAGACTAATAAGAATGATTTGAACAAGAGACAGTGTGATCTGGCTAACCTGGGGCAGATGTGCCCTTGGAGACCCAGGAGGAAGGTGGGTGGGCTGAGCTGCCCCACTGGGTGTAGGCAGGACAAAGAGGGGAGGATGCAGGAGCCACTGAAGCAGAGGTCACTGAGATGCATGGCAGGGTACCCACAGAGGGCCTCTTTAGTCAATGGCTAAATGGAGATCAGGCCAGCCAGGCTCTGCTCTAAACATTATAGGATAAAAATAAATAAAAGTAAAAATTTAAAAAGTAAATGGAGGAGGAACACCTGATAATAATAACAAATGGCATGTATTGGTTATCTATTATGTGTGAGGCACTGTGTAGGGGGCTTAGTGTGCTTCATTTCATTTAACCCTACCCTATGATGTAGCCTTCGGTTATTATTCCCACATTGCAGTTAGGCAAACGGCTACCCAGAGGTTAAATTGCTCAATATAACCCAACTAGTAAGTAAGTGGTGCAGTTGCAACACCTATGAATAGTTATGTCACCCAGTCACTGGGGGGATGGAAGTGTTTGGCCCGTTTGTGCTGAAGTTCTTTATGAATTCTTACCATGGGGGCATGACACTTTTCCTCTTTGGATGCAATCACAGCTTCGTTTTTTGCTTTGCTTGATTTCCTCTGAAGCTACGTGCCCTCCAAGTGCTCCAGCATCTCTGCCACACCATTGTCCCCAGGATTTCCCAGTCCTGGGCCCTTCATGCTTTCCCTAGATGGTGTTCTCTGTCCTCTGCTCTGACAAGGACAGGCAACTTGGGCCCTGGTGTGGCCCCTCTCCTGGGAACCAGGAGGAGGAAGGGCCTTGTAAAGGGGGACTGTCATTTTTCTGGGTCTCAAGGGGGATGTTTCAGTTCACTTTTGAGCTAAAGTCCTTCTGTTTTTTGAAGGCCACCAGGACAGGCAGGTCTATTCCTGTTGTTCCGTGGAAGCTGACAGGGTGGAGTGTTTCAGTCAGCTTTTTTACTGCTGTGACTAAAACACACAAGAGAACAATTTTACAGGAAGACAAGTTTATTTGGGGGCTCATGGTTTCTGAGGTCTCAGTCCATAGATGGTTGGCTCCATGGCAGAACAGTGTGATGGAGGAAAGCAGCTCAGGACATGGCACCAGGAAGCAGAGAAATGAGAATGCAGACTAGGGACAAAATATATACCCCAAAGGTACACCCTGAATGACCCACCTGGTACAGTCACACCTACCCGCCTACAGTTACCCCGTAGTTAATCCCTATCATGGCATCGATGCACTGATCAGGCCAAGGCTCCTATTACCCAGTCATTGCACCTCTGAACTTCCTTGCATTGTCTTACCCATGAGCTTTTGGGGGACACCCCATATATACACCATAACAAAGAGGGACTGGAATTGGTCCCGAAGGTCAAAGCTTTGGTTCCTGATTGAGTTTGTTAATCACCCATTCAGGGTAAGCCAGGTCTGAGGCCAGGAGATGTGTCTAGAGGTGTGAATGACCAAAGATCCAGCCAATCTGAATTTGCTCCTGTGGTATGGGTTAGTTTGCATGTGTGTGGGGGTGGGTTGGTGGGGGGTAATGACTGGGACCTACATTCATCTGGGGCCTCAGAATCAATGATGTGGCGTGTCCATGTGAAAATACTGTTGGAAACCAGAGCCCAGAGTGTTGTCCTCAGAATGCTTCAGGGAGCTGGGCAAGGTATTTCTACCCTTACTTATAGATGAGGAATGTGAATCTCAAGGAGACTTGTACTGTTAAGTGACGGGTAGGATTAGAGCCAGGCCCAGGGCTTTTCTACTTCCACTCAAAACAAAACTCAAGTTGCTGGAAGGTGACAGCGAAGTAACAGCCCCACCCTGGGCAGTTGTGTCCTCAGGTATGATGTCTTTCTTACCTTCAGTTTTGAATATCACCTTTCAGGAGGGACAAGAATAAACTAGAGCCCTTCCTAGCATAAATAAGCTTTGTGAAAACAGACCAGGTCAGTCCTTTTGTCATGTCGGTGGGTCCTCTCTGGCTGTTGTCAGCGGGACTCAGAAGCAAAGTTCTCTAGACTTCCATAGGAAAGTCCCTGTTTGCCTCTGGGCACCAGAGGATGCTCACGGATGTTTTAGGAGACGCCTCGCATCTGCCTCAGGACCATCTCATCTCCTCCATAGGCAAGTGCCCGTCTGCAGCAGCTTTTATAATTGAGGTGGTTGCAATGTCATGGTTTGTTCACCCTTCTCAGGAAGTGAACTTCCTTTTGCCACATTTTGATAAATAGGGGGCCATGTCCAGCCTGCCCTCCCATTCCAGTCAGCTTCTCTGGACACTGGCTAAGTGCTGACCAGCTGCTGTGTTCTTTCTTGCTAGCAGGCAGTCCCCAGGCTTGTTCACTCCCAGCTCTGGGGCTGAGGTGTCAATCAGTGGTGGTCCAGCCCTTTGGTAACTACTCCTCTCCAACAGGGCTGTTTCCTAAGATGCTGCTTCTCCTCAGGGGGAAGTGAATGGAAATTTCTTAATACTGGTCTCTCCGGCAATATTGGGCTGGTTGCCTTAACTGCATACTCCTTGCTGAAATCTCCAGGTTTTCATTCTATTTTTTTTTTTTTTTTGTTGTTGTTGTTATATTTTTGGGGGGAGGGGCGGTGCGGTACTGGGGATTGAACTCGGGGGCACTGAGCCACATCCCCAGCCCTATTTTGTATTTTATTTATTTATTTAAATTTTTTTTTTTTAAAGAGAGAGTGAGAGAGAGGTAGAGAGAGAGAGAATTTCAACATTTATTTTTCAGTATTTGGCGGACACAACATCTTTGTTTGTATGTGGTGCTGAGAATCGAACCCGGGCCGCACGCATGCCAGGCGAGCGCACTACCGCTTGAGCCACATCCCCAGCCCTTGTATTTTATTTAGAGACAGGGACTCACTGAGTTGCTTAGGGCCTCGCTAAGTTGCTGAGGCTGGCTTTGAACTCATGATCCTCCTGCCTCCCCGTCTCCAAAGCTGCTGGGATTACAGGCAGGCGGTGTGGTGGCCCAGCCTAACTATTTCTAGTCACAATTGGATGCTAATCTTTTAATTTACAGATCTGTTTTGCCTCATTTACGGCTACTCCCTGTATTTTCACTGGACAAACTCCAGGAGGTTCTTTTCCTGACTTCTTTTGATTTTTGGCGACTCCTCTTTGCAGTTTGTATCTCAAAACCACAGAAGTTTTCTGAGGTTGAGGGAAAACATCAGGTCAAAGGCTCGGGAAGCAGTTAAGCTTTCAGAGTCCTGGAAAAGGAGTCCAGAATGTAGACTTAGGAAACCTTGAGGAGCCATCATGACCCCATCCTCCCCAGGATGGAGCTGACTGCCAGGCTGCCCTGCCTCAGGAGCACGGGGCTTCTAGAGTGAGTGGGAGGCCGCTGCTCATGCCTTCTAGGCCCCAGAGACAGACACACAGTTGGGAACTGGGATTAGGGTTTGGAAAAAATGGTTGAGGTTGTTCCTGATTTGCATTTTATTGACCAGACTTAACATTTAGACCAAGTTGAAGAGAGGCTGGGAAATATAAGAAATTTAGCAGAGTGCACTCTTTTTTTTTAGTTGTAGTTGGACAAAATACCTTTATTTTATTTATTTATTTGTATGTGGTGCAGAGGATCAAACCCAGTGCCTCACACATGCTAAGCAAGCTCTCTACCAGCGAGCCACAACCCCAGCTTGCAGAGTATGCACTCTTTGAAAAAAATACAAGGTTTTGTTAAAAGGGGGCAGAAAGAGCTGGGCGTGGTGGCGCATGCCTGTAATCCTAGAGGCTCAGAAGGCTGAGGCCGGAGGATTGCAAGTTCAAAGCCAGCCTCAGAAAAAGCAAGTTGCTAAGCAACTCAGTGAGCCCCTGTTTCTAAATAAAATACATAATAGGGCTGGGGATGTGGCTCAGTGGTCATGTGCCCCTGAGTTCAATCCCTGGTACCCAAAAGAAAAAGCTGGGTGGTGCAGAAAGAGTCTTGGGACTGGATTGAACAGGCAGGTATTAGAGAAAGCTGGATAAGTGGCTGTGCAGTAAACAGGTTATTGGGATTTACAATTCACTTAACTCTCATTGTGATCCTAGACAGCATACTTGACTTTTGTGAACTTCATTAAACTGAGTTCCAAGTCCTGGGGTTTCCAGGGGGTGCCTCGGAAATTAAGGAGGACAACTAGGGCTGAGACAGAGGAGCTGAGCAGGTGCTTCCTAGGCTCTTTTACCTGCATTTTCCTCCCCCACGCATCTCAGCAGCTCTACAGCAACCTGGGCAGGGCAGAAACTTCAGGAGCAATTGTGGAAACTTTCTGAAGAAGCAAATTGGACAAGTTTTTTTTTGTTTGTTTGTTTTTTGTTTTTTGGTGCTGGGGATCAAACCCAGGGCCTTGGGCATGCAAGGCAGGCACTCTACCAACTGAGCTACATATCCAGCCCAAATTGGACAAGTTCTATAGGTTCAGGTTTCTGTGGTTCCAGAGATAGAAGGACATGTATCGGTAATTGTGAAAATCCAGGGGCTAGTAGAAAAAATGGTCATACTTCGGTGCATCTATAGTTAATTGGACATCAGTGTCTTGCCTCAGGGACATTAGAATATATTCCCTAAAGTCCAGAGTGAAAAGAAAATGAACTTTGGCATAAGATCTGGGCTTGTTTCCCTGATCTGCCATTTTCTACTTAATTACTCTGAACCTCAATTTGCTGATTTATATAATGGGATTGGGACCAGCTACCAAGGGGGCTGCTGTAAGAACTACTGGGATCTAGCTATGTAAAGCTTAGCAGGTTTTATGTAAATGTTAGCTTATTTTTTTAATCTATTTTTTTGATACCAGGGATTGACCCAGGGGCACTTAACCACAGAGCCACATTCCTAGCCCTTTCTAAAAAAATTTTTTTTTATTATGAGGCAGGATCTCCCTAAGTTGCTTAGGGTCTTATTAAGTTTCTGAGGCTGGCCTTGAACTTGTGATCCTCTTGCCTCAGTCTCCTGAGTCACTAGGATTATAGTGTGTGCCATTGCGCCTGGCAAATGTTAGTTTATTTCAATGTCATCTGTTCATCATAGGGTTCCACACCACCTCAGGGGTTAAGGTAGATTAAAAAGGTCTGGTTTTAGGGATTCCACCAATTAGTTCTCAAGGCTTAAAATACAATTGCTGGCATTGTGACCCTGGAGCATCACCCTGAGCAGGTGTCTAGGTAGAGCTCCTGTCTCTGGTCTCATGGGGGTCGGTGTTCTTCCTGCTGGGCAGTGGAGAGAACCAACCAAGTCCCTCTGTTGTGGATTTTCTTCCCTAATTTTTGTATCTTTTTCTCTTTGCTGTTTTTATTTTTATCACATCAGTTAAATATTCTGAAGGATTTCCCATCTCAAGACAAAAGAAACCCCTTTTGCCTCTAAGCGGAAGATCCTGTTACCTGTATCTTTTCTCTTTCCACAGCCAAGAAACTCGATCAGGTTGTCTACACCAGCAGCCTCTCCATTCTGCCCACCTGTGGTCATTGTCAGCTGTTTTGTGCCAAATCCCTCTACCAAAAGTGCTCCTGCCGGGGTCAGGAACAACCCCAATAAGCAATATTAGTTCTTATGTGACCTGAATGTCCCTCGTTCCTTGGGCTTTTTGAGATCACCCTTTACTTTAACAAAGTCAAGTTCAGTGTGGAAATATGAGAAACACATTTAAGACCAGCCTGGTCCCCTGTAGTGGAGGATCCCCCGTGTCAGAAGGGATATGGGTGGAGGTGTATTTTGAACTCTAAGCTTTCCCTCTGGACTCCTGGTCCTGACCCTATTTCTGAGTCACCTGTGGGCTGCTGAGTGCCTGTTCACTCAAGCTCTCCCTCCCTCCCTCTCCATTTTTTTTGGGGGGTGCTGCCCCCATCACTGAGCTCCACCCCAGCCCTGCCCAGCGCTCTCTGATTTGCATCATGCTAGATGTAAACCCACCTCCTGTCTTCATGCCCAAGGACACTGCTCACTGGGTGCCACTGCGCGGCAGAGACTGATAGAAAGAGTCTGGATAATTTGGGGGAATTACAGGTTAGAAGAAAAAGCAAAGAAAGCTGGACATCTGCCCCTGTGGGCCCTGGGGACTCTACCCAGCAGCCTCTCTCTGGCCACTACACTGCTATGTTGCTAGAGTTTCCTCCTCTCCTCCTGGAATGGCCTCCATATTTTAGCATCTTTTAGTCCCAAGGCCTACCCCAGAGTCCTGCATCACCTGGGGTTCACAAAAATAACCCCTACTCCCTGTGCTTGGTGATTTCATTTCCCCTTTGACTCAACTTTTCCTTCCAGGCTAGGGCGAGGGTGGGTGCTGGGGAGCCTCCCTGGTACTGATGCGGCCAGCCGTCCACAACCTTCCAAACAGAAGCACAGTCCACCCCTCTCCAGCCTCCCCAGCTGCACAGGTGCTGGCAGGAATGTTGATGCCAGTTTTTATTCCAGAGAATTAGTAGGCTCAAAGAACATTCTAGGCTTCCCTCCCCATCAGGAGTACCTGCGGAAGGAAGATGGAGAAGATGTTTCTAGATTGAATTCATGGAGTTGTGCTTGGTTGGTCTTCTGTCTCCCTCCCATGTTTGGATGGTGTCTCTGCCCCTGGGACCCTAACCTACCCCCTCACCCCACTTAGCATCACCACATCTTGCCTTCTTTTTCCCCTCCTGTCTCTGTACCTGTTCTTTCTGTCTCCTAATAGGTGTCTCTTCTGCTACCTTTTTAGGAAAACAAAACAAAGCAAAGCTTTTACTTGAAAATAATTGCAGACTTACTAGAGATCTACTGCACAATAATATGAATGTACTCGACCCTGTTGTTTCACTTAATGTGTAAGATAGGGGATGGGATGTGGCTCAGTGGTAGAGCACTTGCCTAGCATGTGTGATATACCCTGGGTTCCATCCACAGCACTGCAAAAAGTAAAATTTTAAAAAAGGTTAAGATGGTAAATTTAATGTTATATCATTTTTTTTTTCAGTAATAATTTTAAAAGAGAGGCTGGGGTTGTGGCTCAGTGGTGTAGTGCTTGCCTAGCATGCTTGAGGCACTGAGTTCAATCCTCAGCACCACATAGATGTAAAATAAAGACATCATGTCCACTTAAAACTAAAAAATAACTATTAAAAATAATAATAATTTTAAAAGAGAAAATTCTATTTGAATCATAGTAGCATTGAAAGGGAGGGGTAGGGTGAGTAAAGGTGGGAATGGAAATTCTCAGAAGAACAAATTGGTTTTCAACTCAATTTAGGAGGATCCTGAGTTCAAAGCCAGCCTCAGCAAAAAAGTGAGGAGCTAAGCAACTCAGGTGTGTATTTAATATATACCTGAAAATAATTTCAGATTTACAGAAAACTGGGAAAGAATGTTACCAACAATTCCAGCATTTTTGTACTCAGGTTCCCATATGTTAACATTTTATCACATTTGCTTCAGCACTATCTACTTCTCATTCATTTTTTTTTCTTTTTGGGGTACTGGGGATTGAACTCAGGGGCACTCAACCACTGAGCCACATCCCCAGTGCTTTTTTTATATTTTATTTAGAGACTGGATCTTGCTGAGTTGCTTAGCACCTCACTGTTGTTGAGGCTGGCTTTGAACTCACAATACTCCTACCTCAGCCTCCTGAGCCACTGGGATTATAGGCATGTGCCACAGCACCCAGCTCATTCATCTATATGTAAACTTTTACCTGAACTATAGAGAGTGAGTTGCAGATGCAATTCTCTTTTACCCCTAAATAGTTCCATTCTTTTTTTTTTAACTTGTCAATGGGCCTTTATTTTTATTTATTTGTCTATATGTAGTGCTGAGAATTGAACCCAGTGCCTCACAAATGCTAGGCAAGTGCTCTACTGGGCTACAACCCCAGCCCTAAATAGTTAAATTTATATCTCCTAAAAAGGCATTCTCTAACATAGAACAGTGATTAAAATTAGAAACATAACACATACTGATATAATATCATCTAATCAGTAAACTACGTTTCAACTTTTACTAATTATCACAAAACAGTTGTAACAAAAGAAAAAAATAAAAGGTGAGCTTTTTTCCCCCCAGTCTAGAATCTAATCTAGGACCATACACTGAATTATATAGTTATATTTGTTCTTTTACTTTTGGGGAACTGGTGACTGAATCCAGGGACACTTAACTACTGAGCCACATCCCCAGCCCATTTGTATTTTTGAGATGGGGTCTTGCTTAGGGCCTTGCTAAGATGCTGAGGCTGGTTTAGAACTCTCAATCCTCCTGCCTCAAACTCCTGGGCTACTGGGATTATAGGTAAAGTTACATTTGTTCTTTAGTCTCTGTTTTTTGTTTTTCTGGGTTTTTTTGGTACTGGGGATTGAATTTAGGGGCACTTGCTTTTTTGCTGAGGCTGGCTTTGAACTCAGGATCCTCCTTTCTCAGCTTTCTGAGTCACTGGGATCACAGGTGTGAGCCACCACGCCCAGGTCTTTAGTTTTCTTTAATCCAGAACAGTTCTTTAGTCCTTGCTGTTCATGACCTTGACATTTTTGAAGAGCACAGACCAGTTATTTGTGGATCAACCCTCCATGTGGGTTTGTCAGATGTGCTCTGGGATGAGGTTCAGATGGCACCCTTTGGGCAGCAGTGCTGCAGACGCGCTGTGGTGTCCTTCCCAGTGCGTCCCATCAGGAGGCACAGGATGTCTCCCTGTCCTGCTCCTGCTGCTGCTGACTTTGGCCACTTGGTTAAGGTGTCTCCACTGTGTGATGAGTATCATGTATGGGAGTCTCATTGAGATTATGTAAAGTTTTCTCTTAGTGCTAATATTTCTTAGGGCTCCATCCTCAGCCATCTGTTCTCCTCATGCCCCGGTGTTCTTGGCTTCTCTGATCCCTCTCAGATCTGTCTTTGGCCAGGATCGCTCTAGAGACAGCACCCCCACAGGACGACCTGTAACCACTGAAACTCAACACTGCCCTCCTGTCCAGGGCCCTGCCTCCTGTTCTCCACTCCCCACGGCCTGCCCTTCCTCCTCTAGTCCCTGGGGATGGTTCATGGCAACAGTGTGCTCCCTATTGTCCATCATCCTTGATTCCTCCCTTCCCCGGGCCTTTACGCACCATGGGCCACTAATTCCCATGGGTCTCCTGTTCCCAATTCTTCTCACCGCTCCATTCAGTGTTCAGGCCACTGTCATCTACTGCATGGAATCCTGCCACAGTCTCCCTCTGCCCCTTTTGCCAGGCCCTGCCTTCCCTTTAATTCATTCTCCATTATGATGGCAGAGTGAGGTTCCTAAATTGTAGACCTCATCCTGAAGAGTACAGCAGGTCCTACGGAGAACCCTCAGTGGCTTCCTCTTGTCCCTCAGGTCCTGCCCACTTCTCCAACTGCCCCATATCACGTTGGTGTTTATAGTTTCCCATTTTTAGTTGTTCCTCTTCTTGGGTTTTCACACATGAAATCTGGACTCCCCCCACATCCATTTGCCAGCTCTTGCTGCTATTTTGGATTCAGCTTAGACTTCATATCACCCACTGTGGAAGATATTCCCTGTACCCTGGGGCCTATTTAGAAACTCTTCCCAGGTGCCCCAAGTTCAAGGTGTAACACTTCATGCTTTGAAATGAATTATGTTTACTTTGACATCTTCCACTTGGGCTGGGAACTCCTTTAGCCCAGGAACCATGTCTTGTCCATTCCTTGGAGGAAACCTCAGCTAGCACATTATCTGGTTTCAAAATACATGCTCCATAAGTATTTGTCGAGATGTAGGCGGGTGAGCAGAGCGGGTGAGTGAAAGGAGGACTCTGATATAGCTGTAGATTTTCGTTGATCTAGAAAAAGTTCCCAAGATTCTGGTGATTCAGAGACAGGTTCAGGGGATAAGATGGCCTGTTTTGGGAAGCTACCTCCATAGGTCTAGGGCATCTGGGAGCAAAACCAGGAATGAGAAGAACAGTTTAGAGTCCAAAAGACATAAATGAAGCAGTGCACATCAGATATCCGAGACGCCTGTAATTCAGAAGGGCTGGGACTTCAGAGGAACAGGTTTCCAAGGCCTAGGTGACTCAGATAGGGTTGGGCTCCAAGACCCAGGAAGGGGAACTGCCAGATAAGAAAGCAATCAGCCAGGTTCCTGCCCAGGTGGCCAACCACATGGCCAAACCTCTCTGACGGCTTGGCAGCCAGTTCCGTGTACAGTTTCCTAGGGAACTGGGGGCCACACAATCTGGAGCACAATTTGGCATGGAGCCTGAGACATTTTATGAGGGCCAGATGGCTGGACTCTCTGCATTGTCAGTGTTGTGGGGTGGGCTACCAAGGGTCTTGGGGCAGGCCTCAGCACTAGGGCTGAGAGAGTCAGAGAAAACTGCAAACTGTGTGGGCCAGGTAGGTGAGTATAGGAACAGGTTGGAACCTAGGAGAATGAGGAGCCAGAGCCCAGTGAGAGGTCTACAGCCACCAGTCCTAAACATCAAGCTAAGAAGTCAGGCACTGGGGCACAAGCCTATAGTCCCAGCACTCAGAAACTGAGGCAGGAGGATCGCTTGAGCCCAGAAGTCTGAGGCTAGCCAGGGGAATGACAGCAAGACCCCGTCTCAAAAAAAAAAAAAAAAAAAAAGGGGGTGGGTGGGGGGGATGGGAGACAGCAGGAAAAAAGACAATAAAGAGACCAGGGGTGACTACACAATTGAAATCTGGGTCAGCTGGGTGTGGTGGCACATGCCCATAATACCAGTGACTCAGGAGACTGAAGCAGGAGAATTGCAAGTTTGAGGCCAGCTCAGCAACTTAGGGAGACCCTGTCTCAAAATAAAAAAATGAAAAGGGCTGGGGGTGTAGCTCAGTGATAGAATACCCTGGGCTCAATCTCCAGTACTGTTAAAAAAAAAAAAAAAAAATATATATATATATATATATATATACACACACACACACACATACACACACATATACATATATGTACATATATATAGTCTATTATTGGTTTCTTGAGAGCCAGAATCTGGACTCTTTCTCTGCTCTGTCTATGCTGCCATACACAATTCCTAAAATGAGGGTCACGCAGATCAGGCTGAGCATTAGGCCTCAGAAGGCTGCTTGGAGGACTAGCCTTGATAGTGGGAGAATGGACTCTTTGAGCACTGGGCAGTAGAGAGAGTTCAGCGGGAGAATTGACTAGACATTTTTCTGCTTACTAGGATTTATATGTAAGTGCAGCATGGTTAAAAAAACAAAATAAAATAAGAAACATCTAAACTAGCACGGTGCTAAGCGGAAGGTGATCTTTGCCAGTAGCTGGATCACCATCCTAACCCAGCTCAACCTAATCCAGGTGTGAGGAGGGAGACACCTGGTCAGGGTCACCCCATTGCTATGCAGACCTGGAACCAGAAGGGGGCTTCCGGGGGAAGCTGGGGACCAGGAAGGAATCTCTCGATCTGACTTTTCTGCGAAGGCAGGAAATGACTAAAATGGAACCTAATCAACAGATATTTTCTGTCTTGATCTTACTCAGTGGATGCATAGTTAAAGTAGTTCAGAGCACGCTTGCTGGCAGTCTGAATTAGGCTGTTATATAATACGGAAGGGAAACTGTCATATGGAAAATGTTCAGTGTTTGGATTTTTTTTTCCCTGATGGCAGCAAGAACTAGGAGGGAGGCCCATCTGGGCAGTGGTCAGACTCGAGGAAAACCCTGGGCTGTTTATAGTCAGGAACCTGGGCTAGATGTCCAGGCGGTTTGCTGCAGCCACCAGCACTGAGGACCTGGGAACTCAGAGGTTCCTGGTAGCTCCAGGAGGAAGCTTGGTGCCTACAGATGGGGAGCAGTGAACAAGTTAGAGAATGGAGCACAGAGCACAGGTTGGAGGCAGGGATGTGAAGGCAGGAGAACAGCCCAGAGCCTGCCCAGGGCTCCTCATTGTCTTAGTGTCATAAATGATTGTGCTTCAGGGGGTTCCAGGCTCCCCATCACCATGGTTATCATCATCACATTACTATTTAGTGATCGCTTTCCATATGTTCAATTATTTCACCTAATTCTCACAAAATGCTGAAAGTCAGGAACCAGTTATTATCCCCAGAAGGAGAAACTGAGGCTCAGAAGGTTAAATGACTTGCCAGGGTCACATACTTAGAAAGTGGCAGACCCAGACTTTGACTAGATTAAGGCTTGATGGACCCCAAACTGTCAGGTACCTGAGGTTAGGAGCAGACTGTGGAAACAGACTGGGTAGTCATGGGCATCTCTGTGACTCAGATTCCTTCTAGCAGAAGGAAGTCCTGAGGAGAGTGAAGTATAAAATTAAGGACTCCAGGTCTGGGGTTGCCTGATTTAGCAAAGAAGGTTCAGGATGCTAGGTTAAATTTGAGTTTTAGATAAACAGTGGATCATATTTTAGAATGAAAGTCTTGCATTATACTAAGGCTGACCATTACTCATTATTTAGGTGAAATCCAAACTTAACTATGTGTCCTGTATATTGTCCATGACCCTGTTGAGGCAGCTCCTCTGGGTCTTGACCCCACACCTGGCTCTCTTGCAGAGCTCTCTGCTCTCCCGAGGCCTGCACTTCACAGTCTGCCCTGCCGCCAGCCTTCTGTTCCTGCAGCTTTGTGCCCAGGTCCTGTCCTCTCTCTTTCTCCTGGTCTCTGGGGCCATTTTCCTCCTTCAAGCCTCCTCCTCTTGATTGACTGCAGTCTTCATGGTGTGCTCCTTCCCAACAGGCAGCTCTTAGTGCCCAGAGCATGCAGTGTAGCCCCTGATCATACAGGTTGGGGCCATTTGATGTTCTTTCAGGTGAATTTGTCTGTTCCCCTTAAGTAGCCACTGGACCTTTACAGCAGGGACTGTGTCCTCTGTGGTGTCCTAAGCATGTGTAGGCTGTAATAAATGCCAGGTACAGAAACAGAACCCCTGACCTGAAGGCACCTGCTTATATAGGAGCCAATTCCATCTTCTTTGTCCACTGGGGTTGTGCTGGCAGAGGACAGCAGCCAGGCCGGTGGGTGCCCGCAGCTCACACAGTTGGTGCTCCTTCCTCCCAGCCCACAACCTGTTTCACTTTCCTGTGAAGGGGAGTGGCTTTAGGCCCAAACTTTTTATTTCTTGCCCAAGGAAATAAGGCCCAGAGTGGAACTACACTAAGGAGATGACAGCCAGCACAGAGCTCCTGAGGGACATCTTTGTCAAACCTCATCTCACATGGCAACAGGTGCTGAATGTCAAGGCCAGCCTGGCTCCTTCCTCTTGTCCCCCCACCAGGGTAAGTCCTTGGAGGGACACACTGGCTTCTCCTGCTTTTTCCTTCCTGCCCTTGTCCTGTTCTTCTCTTTGGCCAGGTGTTGGCCTTAGCAGAGGTGTGACTTTCAGGTCCCCCTGCCTGCCAAGCTGCATCAGAGTCTGCCTCTCTGGAGAGCTTGTTAGAACAGGAGCAGTCCTCCCCAGCCCAGCCCAGGAGGTTGTGATTCAGTGGGTCTGGGGTGGGGCCTGGGGTTTTGCATTTCTACCAAGTTCCCAGGTGATACTGATGCAGCTGGCCCAAAGACCATACCCTGAGACCCCCTGAAGTTTCTGGGTCAGCAGGGGGTTGGAGTTCTGAGAGGCCCCCTTGCTCTCAGCTCTAGACTGCTAGCACTCTGAAATAGGAGGAAACCCAGGCCAAGATGACACCCTTCTGCACGCACTCCCATTTGTTATGCCAGCATCTATGCATCAGAGAGGACTTTAGATATGCTAATTAGTTACAGGCCCGGTTGGTGGTACTGTGTGGGGAGACCCAGATTTCACCCTGAGCTTTCAGGGGTTTTGGCACTGGGTGCCACGAGTTGCAAGGGCAAGTCTTTCCTTGAACATGTTTGTCATCTAACGTGAAACCAAATGACAGCGGGTAATGATTGATCCTTTATTATGTAACCATACACCTTTGACCTGGGTCCTGTCAGCTCCCCTGGCTGCTGGAAGCTGTGGTAGCTGATGGCTCTTAGTTGGGTCCTCCAGGAATTGCTTTCTTTGCTCAAGGTCCACCCCTTACCCCAGGGCATCCCATATCCATTGGCTGGTTAATGCTGGGGGACGTCCATGGCCAGCCCCCACATCCCAATTCAGGACAGCTCTAAAGGGCCACGCCAGCTCCAGAGCTCTCAGTGGGATTGGCTGAGGCTCCTCCCTCTGCCCACGTCGGCTTCCTTCACTCAGGTCCGTGGCTGATCCTGAAGTCTTTCCCCAGCAGATGTCCTCCCAACTAGTCTTGGTGTCATTCTGTTTCCTCTGGGAACCACATAGGCACCTATTTGTCCCTAAACCTGGGGATGCTAGGGCAGATGGTCAGTGCTTCTGGGAGTCGGAGGAAGGTGTTAAGATCTGGCAGGGAGCGGGTCTGACTTCTTTCCCCCACCCTCTCTGCACTGGCTCCTTTCCTGATCCTGGGTCCCCCACTGGGGGCCTGGGGCTTTGATCCAGCCTCTGCAAGGCGCCCCTCCTCCTATCCCCAGCCTGCCACCCACTCACACTCCTCACAGCCTGCCTTACACTAACTCATCTCAGCTGTGACCTCTGGTCAGCCCAGTGAAAATCACCTGAGTGGATGCCAGCCTCAAAAAAAGATTTATATATATATATATATATATATATATATATATATATATATATATATATATATATATATTTTTTTTTTTTTTTTTTTTTTTCAAAAGACTGCTGGGAAGGAAAATGGAATTGTTGAATCTTGGTACTGACACCCCAGTGAGGTTCTCTGAGTTTGATCCTCCTTTCAAGAGCCAGGCACTGCTCCTGTGCCTCTCTAGACCTCTTTCTTGTTTACAAGTCTCCCTCCTGCCCAGTGAGGTCCTCCTGGGCACAGTGCTGGGCATACTGAAGGTATAAATATTTTTTGAGCAAACAAATAAATGACATGTTTGTTCCTGAAATAATCTAGCATGGGAAAGAAAAAAATTTCATTCTCCCAAAATCCTTGAAGATGATAAAATGAAACAAAAAAGCAGAAATTCATGTTAGTGACAGCACACAGACTGATTAGACAAGTGGAAAAAGATGTTCTCTGCGAATCTGGGTTTGTTTTATTCTCAGCTTCTTTTCTGGAAACCAGGGCTCTCTGTATCTTCTTGGCACAGCAGAGGACACTGGGTACAAGGAACATAAGGACTTCCTTTGTTTTATTATGAGGTCGACTTTCCTCCCAGTTCTTAGATTTTTTTTCTGATTCTCATTAAATAGGCAAAAACTGACAACTTAGAAACTTAGAGTCCTTCAGCGTCTATCAGCTCTATTCACAGCAAGAGTTCAACACAGAAAGTCAGCTGACAGACAGGCATGCCTGTAATCCCAGTGGCTCCGGAGGCTGAGACAGGAGGATCGCAAGTTCAAAGCCAGCTCCAGCAAAAAGCAAGGCACTAAACAATGTCTCTAAATACAATAAATAAAATACAAAAAAAATAGGACTGGGGATGTGGCTCAGTGGTCCAGTGCCCCTGAGTTCAACCCCTGGTATCAAAAAAAAAAAAAAAAGAAAAGAAAAGAAAGTCATCTGACAGGATATCCACTGTGGGCAGAGCTACCCAAATCCTCTGCCTAGGCAAGGTGTATCTTTATATTTAATATACGAAACATTCTAGGAGCAAGTGCATTTTTTGCGGGGGCGGGGGGGGGGCACTGGGGATTGAACCCAGGGGTGCTTAGCCACATCCCTAACCCTTTTTATTTTGAGACAGGGTCTTTTTAAGTTGCTTAGGGCCTTGCTAAATTGCTGAGGCTGTCTTTGAACTTGTGATCCTTTTGCCTCAGTCTCAGGAGTTGCTGGGATTACAGGCTATCAACTGTGCCCAGCAAGAATCTTTTAATGTTTGTAAACATCAAAGCAATTTCAATAGCTTAAGGGGCATTTATGTGGCCAGGTGTGGTGGCTCATGCCTGCAATCCTAGCTAGTCAGGAGGCTGTGGTAGGAGGATTACAATTTTGAAGACGGTTGGGTAACTTAGCAAGAACCTGTCTAAAATAAAATAAAAAGGGCTGGGCATGTAACTCAGTGGTAGAGCACTTTCCTAGCATGGGTGAGGCCTTAGATTCAATTCTTAGTCCTGCAAAGAATAACATAAAAAGAGTATTTATGTATTTTTCCCATTTGATATTTCTCTTTTCCCCTAAGTTCTTTTTATCTCCCTTTTCCCCTCAGAAACATTTGTTTCATGATGTCTTCAATCTTTTCTTTTTTATCTCCAGTGCTGGGGATGATACCAAGGGCTTTGCAGTGCTAGGCGAGCTCTCTGCACTGATCTACCCCCCAGCCACAATGTCATTATTATTATTATTATTTTTTTTTATATTTATTTATTTAAGTTCTCGGCAGACACAACATCTTTGTATGTGGTGCTGAGGATCGAACCCGGGCCGCACGCATGCCAGGCGAGCGTGCTACCGCTTGAGCCACATCCCCAGCCCGTCATTATTTTTTTGTAACCATTTCCAACTCTAGACCTCATGATTCTTTAAGTCATACCAAACAATGTGAGGACATGTAAGGAGAAAATAAAATAATAATAATAGCTAACATTTTTTCTTTATTTTTTTATTTACATAGAACAGAACCTAGTGCTTCACACATGCCAGGCAAGTGCTGTACCACTGAGCTACAACCCCAGCCCAATAAAGCTAACATTTATTAACATTATTGAGATTTATTGAATACCAGAGACTTTTAAAATACTTCTTACCTCATTGACTTTTTTTTTTTTTTTCCTTGTGGTGGGTTTCAAATTCAGGGCCTCACATGTTCTAGACAAGTGCTCTACCATGGCGCTACATCTTCAGCCCGTCCTCACTGAACCTTCACAACAACCTCGTGCATAAAGGACAGTGAAGTTTGTTGGCACCTTATAAGTGAGGTCAAGCTCAAGGTCATGTTGGCATGAGGCATTGGGGCAGGGATGCAAACCCTGGTCTGTAACACTCCAGGCGTGTGCACTTAGAGCATCCCGTCTGCTCTCCATGACCGAGACAAGAAAGACGGGAAAAGAGGCCTTGCCTTAGCTCTGACTATGAGAATTGACAACTTGTTGTTTGCTTATGAGAGTTTCTCCCATGCTTGGCTGAGATGGCTTGACCGTGTCCAACCCCAGGGTCATTGGTGCTTAGTGTAAAAGAAGAAGGATAGGGTGTTTTCTCTCTCCCTTCCCCTTCCCTGTATTTTGTTGCTATAGATTTTCAGACTTTTCACTGGATTCTCATCAAAAGAAATATTTCTGCCTGGTGGACACTTGAACTTCCTTCCATTCTCTATCTTTCCCTACTACTCAGAGACAGTTACCAAAAGGAATTGAGAGGTCAGAAGTCAATGGCAGGAATCAAAGGGCACCAGCTTGGTCACATAAACAATGGCTGAAGGTCGGACAATTGAAAATTGAAAGGATGATGAAAACCTCTGCTCATGTGACTCAGTTCACTGGATCCCTGTCCCTGTGGGACAAGTGCCAAACATTTCAGATCCAGCATGGGCAGAGCTACCAACATGCTTGGCTTAGGTGAAACCATCATGGGGAGAATGGCTTTACAGAAGGTTTTGCGTCTCAGAGACCTTCTATTGTTATATTTATATATTCCATTCATTTTCCAACCAATATTCATGGCCTGACTTCTGTGAGCTGGGAACGAATGGGAGGGAGTGAAAGAGGTTTTACCCATGAGATTGAGGAACTTTAAAAGATGCCCTTTCTCCACCAGGGTATATTGGAGATCACCTCAGGATGTCTGGGCCCCTTCAAACCCTTGGGTCTTCTTCCCTCTTTCTGTAGTCATTTCAAACTAGCCTCACTTGAGGTGCAACAAGATAGTCTACCTTTCTCTCTGGAAAGAGAGGCTTTGTGACCTGCCAGCTTAAGGGAACCCCTGCCCCCAGAGCAGTCAGGTGTGGGCTCACATGTAGACCTCGGTTGTCAAACTCCTGAAAGGACCTCTCAAAGAAGGGTTTCTCATGAAGCAGCTCCCTCCACCTAGTAAGCAGCTATTTGTTTTCCACTCGAGAATAAAGAGGATTCTCTGAGAATCCTTGTATGTGATCCCAGACCCTTTAGCATCAGTTCACTGGTATTCATTTGAAAGTCTTTAGTGAGTAAGTAATAGAGATAATAAATATATATTCACCAATGTATTCATAAAGAGATGAATGTCATGCAGAGAAAAGGGGGAGGCTATATGTGAACAGATTTTTTGTGTTTCTCTGGAGTTAAAAGTTTTCTGGCTGGGTGTAATGGCATATGCTTGTAATCCCGGTGGGTTGAGAGGCTGAGGCAGGAGGATTGCAAGTTCAAGGCCAGCCTTAGCAATTTATCAAGTTCTTGTCTCAAAATTCAAAAAGACTGGGGATGTAGCACAGTGGTAAAGTGGCCCTGGGTTCAATCTCCAGTACAAAAAAAAAAAATTAAAAAAAAAAAAGATTTTCTGTGATAAGTAACATAAGAAAATTAAAATTTGGAAATAAAAATGCTATTTTAAAATATTGACCACTTAGATCAACAAACAATACTCTCCATGGCTTTGTGTAAAAATATGCTACTGTTTCTAGCCATATTAGAGACACTGGGACCAGATATTTCCTCCCACCTAAAACACTTTAAAAACCAAATACATGAAAAATACATGTTTTCAGACATTGTAGAGCAGGCAATGCTGAAAGAATTGAAACAAATGAGGTGCATCATAAAACCCCTCTAGTTACTATCTGGAGAGAGTTTCCAGTCTGTAGTGCAGGGAGGGGGAACCAAATAGAGCCCAGCAAGCAGACTTGAGGGCGCGAAAGCAGAATTCAGCGTTTGGAGACTCAAGGTGGCTAGAATCTGTAGGGCAGAGTCATGGAGAAGAGAAAGCTTCTCACACACACTTATTCTTGGGGCTGGAGCGGGGTCAGAGATGGAGACCCAGAAGAGACAGACAAAGACAGACAGAATTCAGAAGATCTGTATAGAGTTTTCCCCATGAGTTTTCATGTGAATTCTAATCAGCACTTACATATGAGGAAATAATCAGAGGCTGGGAAAGTATCACTTGAAAAGATGGGGCAGGGGGATCACCTAAGCTCGCACAGAGCTGGGAATAATTTCTGATTTTACCAGCCAGAGTGGAAATATAGACCACTGAATGATGATATCTCAGAAAGGCATTATTTCAGTGCTGGGGTCAAATTAACTCTAGACTAACAGCTGTTCTGACCAGTAAACAAAGCTTAAAAGCAACCTTGAGCAGATTAGACTATTTCTAATAATTTACTGCATCTCAGGGCAAAGTATAAAAATAGTTCAAGAAACACAAAAATCCCAACACTCAATGTAAAAGTCACAATGTCTAGCACCCAAACAAAAATTACCAGGCAGGCAGAAAACAGGAAAATATGACTCATAATGAGAAGAAAAATGATGCATTATAAACAGACCCAGATGATAAAATAATAGATAAGGATATTAAAATATGTATTCAAAAAGGTTAAAAAAAAAAAAAAACATGAGCATGATTAAAAGTAGACATGAAAGGGGCTGGGGTTGTGGCTCAGCGGTAGAGCACTTGCCTCACACGTGCAAGGCCCTGAGTTCGATCCTCAGCACCACATAAAAATAAATAGATAATGGGGCTGGGGATGTGGCTCAAGCGGTAGAGCGCTTGCCTGGCGTGCGTGCGGCCCGGGTTCGATCCTCAGCCCCACATACAAAGAAAGATGTTGTGTCTGCTGAAAACTAAAAAATAAATATTAAAAATTCTCTCTCTCTCTTTAAAAAAAAAAAAAAAAAAATAAATAAATAAATAGATAAAATAAAGTTATTGTGTCTAATTACAACTAAAAAAATAAATATTAAAAAAATAGACATGAAAAGAAAAGCTATTAAAATAAGGCAAGTTAAACTTTCAGAGATTAAAATACACATGAAAAATTATGAAGTAAATATAATCTACCCAACTGGGCACAAGATGAAAAGCACCAGGGAAGAAGCCCTACTATTTCTTCCTGCTAATGAAATTAAATAGGGCTTTATGGAGAAGGTAGCATTTGAGTTTGTCTTTAATGGTTTCAGCCAGTGGAGAAGGGTGGGCATCTTATATGGTTACTCTCACCTGGGCATAGCAGAGAAGCCGGGGAAAGCCTGTGCAGGCCAACTGGACTGGTGGATCAAGAGGTTCCTAGATGGGAGCTGCGGGAGAACAGGTTCAGAAATCAGGCTAGCCACCTTTTACTGAGCAACTGCAATATGTCAGGCATTGCTCTATTTTCTGTACACCAACTTATCAGTTATTATGCTATATCTACCCTTATATATAAATTTAATTTATAATGTAAGTTGCTATTTGGCCCCATTTGGCAGATAAGGAAACTGAGACTCAGGTTAGATGATTTGCTAAAAAATTGCATTAGTGGAAAGGAGGAATCTGGCTCTAGAGAACTGCTTCCAGTGCTGCTGGCCAAGAAGGTAAGGGCCAGGTACTTGTTTGTTTGTTTGTTGTTGCTGCTGGGGGATTCTGTTGCTGGGGAGCTAAGGAAGTTAATTGATTTAGGGAGGATGGGAACACATTGAGTGTCATGAGCAGAGTAGAGCAGACCAGTGGGGTGCTTGGGGAAGAGGCCTCAAGCTGAGCAGGAGGAATGAGAGACTAAACCTTGGGAGATAAATCTGTGGGTGGAAAGTGCAAGAATCCAGGAGTGTGGTGGGTAGAGGGGTAGCAGTGCACTGGTGGGGGCAGGTGATGGGATAAACAGCTTAAAGAAAGCCTTCATGGAGCCCAGTCAAGACTATTACATGTTTGATCAGCCTGAGGATGTTGTAGGTGGGCAGTGGTGACCAGGCCTACCTAAGAGTCAGAGAAGATGGAAGGCTGAGGTCTGCATAAATAGAAGTGAGATGCTTGCAGCAGGAATCAGGAAGCGGCCATAGTGGGGCAAAGATGAAGACCCTGAGGATGGTGGGAGGAGTGAGGGGGGCTGAGGAAGAAGTTCTGGCCATTGATAATGGAACTGGGAAGCTGGGCAGCTTGGGCATCTGTAGCACTAGAGTGGAGGGTTGAAGGGCTCAGAGGGGAATCCGTGGAGCAGGAAGTGGGGTGTGTGCAGGGAAAGGGCTTTGCAGATGTTGGTTGGTATGATTACAAGAAAAAGCAGGGGTGCCACAAAGAACTCCCCAAGAGAGTGGGTCACCATCACTGTCCAGGGCTGCTGACCGTGAGGAGAATGAACTGGGGCAACAGCCCCTTATTTAGCAGCCAAGAGGCCATTGGTGCCCTTCTGGGGATCATGTCAGTGTGTTCTCTTGGTGCAACCCAGGGACTGGAGAGAAAAATGGAGCCATTGAAGTTCCTTGTGGGGGGAATCAGGGGAAGGCTGGGTTGGTTCCTTTAGGACTGACAGGTTCAGGGACAGCTTCTTAGGATGACTTTTGCTTTAGTTGTCATTTTCTCCAGGACAGTCATCAGACACTGCTGGGCAAGCACAGGGAAAGCTGAGCTTGTAGGAAGAAAGAGAAAGGAGATGGGGGATGCACAAGCACCACGGGAGGGCAGGGAGGTGTGAGCTCCCAGGTGGAGGGCAAAGAGAAGGCAAATCTGGAGGAGGAGGGGGACCCGGAGAGTGAGGAGGCGTGGCCTCCATCTGTCCTTCGGGTTGCCAGGGTCTCTAGGAAGCCATTCCCACTCTTTGTCCCAGGCTGTTGGGCCTGTTCCCTAAGGACTGTTGATGGAGTCCTAATCACTGCTCCCTGGACTCTTGGCTGTGCTCTGCCTGAATGAATGACATGGCCCATTCAGCACAGCCTGTCCAACACGTGATGTTTGTTGTTCTCCTGAAAGAGAGTAATATCCAGCCCCAAGGTATCCCAGGCTACAAGAAAAGCTTACCTTTGGGCCTGGAAAGAACTCCTCATTGCAAAATGTTCCTTGGGACATGGAATTTAAACTTTTGTCACTGACAAGAGTTTGCTCCTAATTTTCCAGAATGACTCAAGTGTTTGCTTCAGACAATGACAGAGTGTATCTTGCTTGAATCATTGGATTTCTGTTATTTTTGTAAGATGTGGGTGGGCAATATGACTCAGTATTTTCCCAAGGGATGTGAAAATTATATTGCCTATTTTGGATCATTTCATGTTGAGATCTGGAATGTTGTTTCTTGAATTTCAAATCCTGGAGCTTGGGGAATTTTTGTTTTTGTTTTGTCTTTCAATCATGTCAGATCTTTTCCTGATAAAATTTTAAAGGAAAATGACTTACCTACAGTTCTAAGTTATGAAGTAGATTTTGAATAATACTTTATTCCTACACTGTTAAAATAAAAGATTTCCTGAAGCTAGTGGTGTATTTGCTATCCTCGTTGTGACAAGAATCAGAGAATGATGACTTGAAAGTCATCTAATTCGGGCTGGGGTTGTGGCTCAGTCGTAGAGTACTCGTCTAGCACATATGAGGCCCTGGGTTCCATCCTCAGCACCACATAAAAATAAATAAAATAAAAATATTGTGTCCAACTAAAACTAAAAAAATAAATATGAAAAAAAAAAAAAGAAAGTCATCTAATTCAAAACTTGGTCTGGTGTGTGAATATCCTCAGACTAGCTTCCATCTTGGGCTTGGGCGTGTCCCTCTGATGCCTGAGTTCTCTTTGAGCTCCTCAGGTTTTCAGGTTTTGGAGAACTCTTTGCCAAAAGGCAATGCCTCTCTGGACCATACTTTCACACTGAACTAAAACTGGCTCCACTTCAGCTTCCACACCTGGACTTCAGATCTGATCCTTATTCTGTATGAATTTATATAGAACCATTGCATAACAGAGTGATAGTTTTTTTTTGTTTTTTTTTTTTGTACTGGGGATTGAACTCAAGGGCACCTAACCACTGAGTCACATACCCAGCCCTTTTTTTGTATTTTATTTAGAGACAGGGTCTCATTGAATTGTTTAGGATCTCTTTACTTTGCTGAGACCGGCTTTGAACTCATGATCCTCCTGCCTCAACCTCCCAGGCAGCTGGGATTACAGGTATGTGCCACCACACCCAGCCAAAATGATAATTTTTGAAATACTTTTCTGTTTTCCTTCATGATAAATCAGGAAGACTTTTTCCCAGCTGTGTTTTGTTTTGTTTTACCATTAATGCTAGGACAAGGGACAGAGGCAAATGTCTCTGGGAAGGATGAGGACCCCTAAAAATAAGAGAGTTAAGCCACAGGAAAGAATGGAATGATATGCAAAGTCCTACCCACATCTGTGTACAAAGAGCCTACCATGTGAACAAGAAGAAGCGCGGGTCAAATGCCAGTGTTCTCCCACCCCACCGTCTCCCCACCCCTGGAGTCAGCCCCAGGTAGGAGCCACTGAGCAGCAGTGCTAATATATAGAGAGTTCTGCAGCACAGGCAGATGTATCATGAAGCTAATGAAGCTCAGGTTTCAGAGCCTCTTTCTTGCTGGGGCATCTTCCGGTGCCCTAAGAGGGGCCTCAGCAATGTATTAACATTATCTCATTTAAATTTTTTAAAAAGATATTTTAACTGCCATGGGGTAAAACTGCTCTCTGTTGCCACTCTGGCTTCCTCTCCACCACATGTAGCCTCTTGTCCAGTGATCAGGAGGGGCCAAAGACATTGTTGACATTGGGCTAAGGAAATTTGCGTTGGGATCTCATTTTGTTTGGATTTTGTGGGATACAGTTCATCAGATCTGTATGTAGTTATGTTACAGCTAGCTGTCCCAGAGTAGTGATGGCTACTGGGGGAGAGAGTATTCTAGTAAGTGTTCAACAACTGGATTGCTAGTGTTTGTTCGCCAATTTCCAGATAACTCATGGCCGACAGCAAACTGTCAAATGTGACAGCACTAATGCCAAGTTGGGAAGGTAGGACACCGTGCCATAGCATTTCCCCGGTATCTAAATAGATGTAAATAACTTCAAGAGCAAAGGGATAGTAAAATACAGTGAAATAATTGGGAAGTGATGAGTTTTGTGGTTTGTCCTCTTTGTCTTATTATTTATTTATATTTTAATTAAAAATCAAAAATTTAAAAATTAAATCATATAAATTTATAATTAAATAAATAATACTAAAAACAAAATGTTTAACAGATGGCTCCCCAAACTCCTGACCAGCTGACCATTGGCTCTCAAGAGCTAGAGAGAGCCACCAGCACACCACGTAGGCCAGGAGTGCTGCTACTGCCCAATTTATTGGTGCACTCTGTTTTAGGGCAGGAGTTAGGAATTTAAGGACTGGGGCCGTAGATCAGTAGTAGAGCACATGCCTAGTATGTGCAAGGCCCCAGATTCAGTCCCCATTACTAACGATAACAACAAAAAAGCTAGTCATTTGAAATGAATTATGTGAGCAGTGGAGGAGAAAAAAGATTTTTTTAAGAGAAGGAAGCCTAAAACTAGTCTGAGGCAAATTCTTTCAGTCTTAAGATGTGTAAATTTGAGCCCAGAGGTTTTGATTTCCATCAGTGCCTAGTCAAGTGAAAGTTTTTAACTGTCAATATTATGCTTAGTGACTTGGGATAATTTAGTATATAAAATTATCAATGCCTACATATTAAAAATATTTGGGGCAAGGGGCGGTGGTACACACCTTAATTTCAGTGGCTCAGGAGGCTGAGGCAGGAGGATTTTGAGTGCAAAGCCAGCCTCAGCAACTTAGTGAGGTCACAGGCAACTTAGTGAGACCCGGTCTCAAAATAAAAAATTAAAAAAGGACTGGGGATGTGGCTCAGTGGTTAAGCACCCCGGGTTCAATCATCAAATTTTTATTTTGGATGGTGTGTTAGGTTTGGGTCTTAATTGTCCTCTGAGGCCTCAAAGTTGGTTCCCAGGCAATGGTGCTATCAAGGTGGTGGAGACCTTAGGAGGAGGGGCCTCACGGGAGGAAGTAGGTTATTGGCATGTGCCCTTGCAGGGTCCTTGGAGATGTCTGCTCTTTGTTTCCCAGCCACCCAGAGGGTTGGCTTTTGCTCTACCCCCCCCCACCCCACCCCCAATGTGATGTTCTTCCTTGCCTGAATAAGAGTACCAACACCAGAGGTGGATACCATTGGCTCACTGCAGTGGGCCCAGCAACCAAGACCCAAACCTGTGACACTGAGCCAAAACGAAGCTTTCTTCCTCTCAAGTTGGTTTTCTCAGGTATTTGGTCAGTGAGAGAAAGTTGACAAGTTTCCTGCTGCTACATTACAAGTAACTCCCTGACTCAGCAGTTCAACAGAAAACACTTAGTACCTTGCAGTTTCCTCGGGTCAGGAGTCTGGGCTGGAGGGGCCTGACCCCGGTGGGGATGCTTTTCCAAGTTCTGTCAACTCAAGAGCATTCAGTTCCTCATGGCTGTGGCTCTGAGGGTCTCAGTTCCTCACCGACTGTTGGCTGGAGGCCTTCAGTTCCTCACTGTGTAGGGCTCTCCCTGAGGCAGCTCCCAACAAGGCAGCCAGTCTCCATCAGCGTGAGGAAGTGAAAGAGGAAGAGAAGAAAGCAAGATGGAGGCCATAGTCTTTCTCTAACCTAATCCCCCAAGTGGCATCCCCTCATGTCTGCTGTAGCCTCTTAGTTTAAAGTGACCTAGTTAGAAGGCTTTGTGTCCAGCTCACCTGAGGCGGATACCACTGGAGGCCATTCTGGAGATGGTCTACACTGACGGGAGTGGTGGTGTTTATAAAGCTTGAATCTACCACTTAAACTGCAATTTGGAAAATGCTTTGAACATCTCCATATAAGAAAATAAGAAATAATGGAATCCTCATTTGTGTGTATACAAATGGGACCTTCTTTTGTCAACTTTAAATATATTTGTGGAATATCTAAGAGAAAATTCAAATTGGCGTTAATAGAAGATGAAAGTTAAAAATACAAATAAGTGAGAAAATGTAAATTATTTTGACAGAAATGGTGATATGAAAAACATTCTGATCACATAAGAAGTATTATTTCATGAAGAGGAAGAGATTTACTTTGGTTTTTTTTTTTTTTTTTTTTCAAGGTCAGAGTAGAAATTAGAAGTTTATTAAAGGACAGCAGAAAAGACTTCTGCCGGAGGAAGAAGGGGACCCAAGAGGTGGAATCCGTGGAAGGGATGTTGTCTCCCCTTTTTATAGTTCTTTCAGTGATGGAATGTAGGTGGGAAGGACCGAGGGGTGGGACACAGGTGGGCCAAAGAAGTAATCTGGTCAGGAAGGACTTCTGAGTCAGCACCTTTTTGCTGGGGGCTGTTCATTAACATTTCTTTGAGGTGGACTTTGGCCTAGGGCCTTTTGGGACTTCATTAACATTCCATGAGTTGTCCTGTGTTTTCCCTGATTCATGCTCCGCATGGTCTCCAGCATGGTCTCCATTTTAGATTTCACTCGATATTAGACCCGATTTATCTAACTACACTGACTACCTAACTTTAAATCTGGCTTCATCAGGATGATCCAGAAGCCCCCTACTCTTCATGAACTTTACAGACTTTTGGGGAGAAAGCTCAAGAAGGCATCTGGGTAGGGTTGTGGGTAGCTGTGTAGCCCAGGGTACAGCATTTGCCTAGCACGCCCAGTCCTGGACTCAATATCCAGCACTGCCCCCTCCCCCATTAAAACAAACAAACAACAAGGCAGATGGGGACCATCCAGAGCTGACCAAACTTACATCATGAGCTACTGCTTTAATATTCAGGAGACTCTTCTAAATCAGAAAAGGTAGAATCATCTTCAATATGCAACCCCCCCTCCCATGCTGACCTAACCCCAAAACGAGAATGGCAGTTCCAGAACATGATCAGGGAAGTTATGGAATCAAGTTCAGTTTTCTTTCACATCTAACTTGGGGTGTGTAACTTCTGGTCCCCTATCTTATCCTAATCCCTTTTCTATAGGATAATCCTTAAAGTACCAGAAACAGTAATGTCATCCCCCAAGCCCTCTTGACTGCCTGGCTGAGCATCTCTAGGTCCTTTGCTCATTTCTCATGTCACTTGGATGCCAGGCTGGGGCCAGCCCTGTTGTCCTCTTAAGGATGAGTTCTATTTTGTCAATGTCCATCTTCTGGTTGGAGAACAGAACAGGGTTCAGTCGTTGTTTATTTGTTTGTTTGTTTTAATTAGGGAGGTAATACATGCTTCCGTTCCAATAATCTCCTCCAAGTTCATTTCCACGTATTCTGCTGAAGGATGGATCTCCACAGTGCTGTAGCCCCTATTCTTCATTCTATCTTAAAATCATGGAAGTTGCTTTGGAGGAATTATGTGTATTTTGTAATAAGATTTATCCTAATTAAATCTTATTTTATTAGACTGTCCAGATACCGACCTTTCAAAATCTTTTGGAGTCTTAATTCTTTTTTTTTTTTTTTTAAATATTTTTTTTTTAGATGTTGATGGACCTTTATTTTATTCATTTATTTATATGTGGTGCTGAGAATCGAACCCAGGGCCTCACACATGCTAGGCAAGTGCTCTACCGCCAAGCCACAACTCCAGCCCCTTGGAGTCTTAATTCTATCATCTAACTTTACATTTCCTTCCCAACCTCAGATAATATAATTTTTTAAATATTTATTTTTTAGATGTAGATGGACACAATACCTTTATTTTTTATTTTTATGTGGTGCTGAGGATTGAACCCAGTGCCTAACACATGCTAGGTGAGCTCTCTACCACTGAGCTACAACCCCAGTCCTCAGATCATATAATTTTGATCAGCTTGCTATCAAGATGCACATGGAAGCTATAAAAACCAAACCAGCAAGGGTAGGGTGAGAGCATTCAAGGCCACTGGAGACCTTCGTCCAAGCTAGTACACATCCATCAATTAACACTGCTTGGGAAACATTAGACAACCAGCCATGGATCCACCTTCTGTATGGTCCTGATTATTCTACCTTGTTCATAAGAAATCAATGAGACATTTTTATCTAATATCTTGCTAAAATTAAGCTGTCAGATTCCAACAGACCTTTCTGTTGTCTTCATAAGTCACAAATTAAGAAATCTCCTTCTTAGGTATCATCTATTTAATGTCAAATAATATCAAGCATGAAGTTTGTAAATGGAAATGTTCTAATACATTACTCTTGAGTAAATGATAATAACGAAGTTTGGGGCTTTGTACAAATGGAGGCCATGGATTCTTTGTGTGTGTGTGTGTATGTGTGTGTGTTTTGTGGTAAAAAATGCATAACATAAGATTTACCATTTTAACCACATCAGAGTGTTCTGTAGCAGTAAGTACACTCACTTTGTTGTGTAACCATCACTACTCTCTAGTTCCAGAATGTTTTGATCACCCCAAGCAGAGACACTATGACCAATAGGCAGTTGTTCCCATTCACTCCTTGCCTTGACCCTTAGCAGCTACTAATATTTTTCTCTGTGGATTTGCCAACTCTCCACGTTTCTTTCTTCTTTATTTCTTAATTTTTTTACTCCTTCTCTTTTTCTTTTCTTTCTCTCTTGCTTTTGTTTTTCCTTCCTTTTTTTCCTTTTCTTTTTATATTACTGGGGATTGACCCCAGGAACTGCATCCCAGCCCTTTTTAGTCTTTTATTTTGAAACAGAGTCTCACTAAGTGACTGAGGGTCTTGCTAAATTGCCAAGGCGAGCCTCAAATTTATGCTCCTCCTGCCTCAGCCTCCTGAGCCACTGGGATTATAAGGGTATAGCTAAAAATATGCTATTTTTTGAAAAGCGGGTAGGGTTTGATTGATTGAGATAAAGAATCCACACCAAATTCATTGTGAGTCTTCTCCAGAAAACCTCAGAGAAGCTCCAGTTCCTACATTGGAAGAAAAGGAGTGAGCCACGGGACAATGGTCAGTCCCACTTATTAGCCCCAGAGGTAGTAGCCCCTCCCCAGGAGCAGAGCTGCTGGCTGCCTTGGCTTTGTTTGGGGCCAGCAGTCCTGGAACGACAGAGCTACAGAGGTTTTTTTGGACTTGTTGAAATGCAGATTGCTGAGCCCCACGCCCAGTTTCCATAGGTCCTGGGTGGGGCTGAGAATTTGCATATGTAAGTTCCCAGTCTTGCTGAGGCTGTGGTCTGCCACCACACTGTGAGCCACAGGTCTAGGCTGGGGCTAGAACTGCTCTCTAAAGAACATGGGCCACAGGCCTAGGGAGGCCCAGGAGTAAGGGTACTGAGGGTGGGGAGAGAAGTGCTCTGATGGAAGGTAACTCAGGCCTTAGAGCAGAGAGCAAGTCCACCAGGAAGGAGAGGAGAAGCAGGAGAGGCAGGCCAGAAACACACCAGGTTCTACTCTCCCAGGACAAAACCCTCTCACAAGGCAACTGAGGAGTTCCCAACCTGCCGGCCTCAGGTCCACATCAGGTCAGAGCTGGGAAGGCCTGTCAGGACTCCCTAGGGGAAACGACCACCAGGGTTTCCTGGAGGGAAGAATCCTACTAGTAAACCTCAGAAAAACCCAACCCAGCTACAGATGAAGAACCAGAGACGGAAATGTGGAGGAAAAGAAAGGCAGCTGAGAAAAAATCAACAGCAACAAAAAATGGACTCACACGGAAAACAAACCCCCAAAGAACAGCTCACCTGGAGGAAGAAGCAAAGTTCAGGAACACAGAAGAAATGCATCTGTGCCTTGTTTCTGATAAAAGACGTCAGAGAAACTTGAGAGCAAACTTCCAGTGGCAAGAGCAAGCTACTGTGGAAAAAGAGCCTGCCCCCTTCCCTCGCAGGTGATGGGGAACCTGAAGGTACCATTGCCAACATCTGTGTTTTTAAAGAAGCAAATAAGTTGAATAATGAATGAACAAAGCGAATGAGCAAATTGGTGATTTGTTACGTAGAACCAAGGACAGTCTTCTAGAACATGATGCAAAAAAGGCAATGGAAGATAGGAGAGGAAGGTGGAGGTGCAGGAGGTAAAGGAAGCCCAATGTCCACCTAATAAAACTTCCACAGAGAAAAAAAGAAAGAAAAAGAAGAAGAGAAGGTGGTGAGTGGGATCCAAGAAACTATAGAAAAAACTTGCCCAAAGTGAAAAATAAAATGAATGATTTTAGACTGGAAAGGCCTGGTGAATGCCGAGACAGGGTAGTCAGACCATATCTAGTCATACCTTGGTAAAAATTCAGAATTTCAGTAATAATGATGATAATGAGGATGAGGATGTGTGTACATGTATCAAGAGTTTCCAGAAAGAGAAAGCTTGTTACCTACAAAGAAATAAGAGTCAATCTATATTAGACTCATTGACATGGGTGGAGCTCAAATAATTTACAGGGATCACTGAAGAAATTCAAGATGGCGACAGAAAAGCATTAACCAAGGGTGCGGCCCTTTTTAGCACAGGGTCTCTTACTGTCTTTTTTACTTCCTGCACTGCAGGATCATTCTCAGTGACCAATGCCAGTTGTCTGTCAGTCACTTTCTGTCTGAAGGTACCACTGCCTACATCTGTGTTTTAAAAGAAGCAAATAAGTCGAATAAAGAATGAATAAGTGGTACCTTCAGTGATACCTTCATGCACAGGTGTCATGTCTGTGAAGAACCCCTGCTTCCAAGTTCTGAGAAGCAAAGACTTTGAACCTGAATTCTACATCCAGCTGAACTCCTCGCCCAACAGGGGGGCAAATGGAAGACATTTTGGACTTTTAAGAATTTAGAAATTTTCCTTAACACCAAACCTAGATCAAAAAAATTATTAGAGGACTGGGATGTAGCCAGAACACTTGCCTAGCATGTGCAAGGTCCTGGGTTTGATTCACAGCAACACACACACACACACACACACACACACAAAGTCTAATAAAGAAATCGGAGGTAGATGAGAAAAAAAAAAAAGAAAATGCAAAGTATGCCAATATCCTCATCTATCATAGCAGAGGGTCATTAGGATCTGCCTGAATTTGAAAAATGCAGAATAAAGGTTTTAATATTTATTTGAACTTGTAAAATGTATCATAGAAGAGCTTAAAAAAAAAGAAAGAAAGAACTAAAATATACCTGATAAAAACCGAGTAGGGAATGTAGGTGGCATTAGAGAGGTATTAAATTCCTCATTTTCTTAGCAGGGAATTAACAGGCACATTCGGTATTGACAAAGAAATAAAGATATAAACAAATTATTTCAGGTTCTGTAAAAACCACCATACACATTTAAAACAAAATCCTGGCAATGAGAGGTTCTGGGGAGTGGGACAGAGGGAGCAGTTTGGAGAGGGGAACATGAAGCTGCCTCTGCATTTTGTACTTTCCTGGATCGTTTTCGCTTCTCTGTGTGCGCGCATTATTTCTATAATTAAAACTGAGTTGAATGAGAAAGGCAATGAAGGAGAGAGGCATCAGTTGGAGCCAGTATGGCTCAGTGAACTTGGCTTTTGTGTTAGTCAGCTTTTCATCTCTGTGACCAAAATATCTGACATGAAAAACTTAAAGGAGGAAAGATTTATTTTGGCACACACTTTCAGAGGATTCAGTTCATGGTTGGCCAGCTTTCTGCTTTGGACCTTAGGTGACGCAGACTCTGTGACAGAATGGCATGGCAGGGATGTGCCCAGAGAGGGGGGGCTCATGGCAGCCAGGGAGAGGAGAGAGGGAGAGGAAGGGGCCAGGGACAAGATACAGTCCCCAAGGGCATGCCCCTGAGGACCTATTCCTTCAACTAGGTCCCAACTTCTAGAGTTTCCCTCACTTCCCAATAATGCCATCCAGTGATGGACCCACCGATCAGAGCCCTTGCGATCCAATCACTTCCCCAAAGCCCCTCCACCTCTGAACATTGCAGCTTTGAGGACCAAGCCTTCGCCACATGAGCCTTTGGGGGAACATTCTAGATCAAACCCATAACAACTTTCTGTCTTTATTTCCTGGTTACTAGCCTCACAGATCAAGAGAACTCGTTGCTACCACATCCCAGGTGAGCAGCGCTGGGATGCAGCAGGGAACTTGAACAAGTAAAATCAAACGAAAAATGGTCCTCATGGAACCTGCATCCTAGTGCACAAGCCTACATCCTAGGCGGTATGAAACTTCCATTAGGACAAAGGTCAAAGGAAGTGACCCTTTGGTCACCTGTGGTCAGGGGATGATGTATTACAGTTAAAGGTTGGGTGACCTGGAAAGTACTCACTGAGAGAGTGACTAAATGAGTAAAGATAGGAAAGTGATTAGGAAGTGGATATCTGGGAGTATCTAAGCCAGAATGGCTAGTGTCCTGGGGCAGGAGTGTACCAGTAAGTTCCGGGAATAGCAAGAAAGCCAGAGTACCTGGAGTGGAGAAAGCAAAGCAGATATTTTTTCCCCCTGTGGTACCTGGTATTTGTACCCAAATAAATACCAGGAGCATTCCACCTCTAAGCTTTATACCCCTAACCTTTTTAAAATTTTATTTTGAGACAAGATCTCATCAGGTTTCTGCAGCTGAACATGAACTTACAGACCTCCTACCTTGGCCTTCTGGGTCACTGGAATTGCAGGTGTGTGCCACCACATCTGGCGAAGCAGAATATTATCTGCAATGATGTTAGAGAGGTAAGGGGATGGGGGCAGATGAGACAGGCTATATTGTCTCTGTCTCTCTTTTTTCTTTCTGTATTTTTTTTTCTTGATACTGGGGATTAAAACTGTGGCACTGAGCTATATTCCCAGAAAACTTTTTTTTATTTTTTATTTTGAGACCATGTCTTGTTAAATTAGCCAGACTGGCCTTGAACTTTCGATCCTCCCATCTCAGCCTCCAAGGTTGCTGGGATTACAAGTGTGCCTGGCTAGGGACAGTATTTTAAAGTTTCTTTGCTAGCAAGAATTTCTTTTTCTTTCTTTCTTTTTTTTTTTTTTTTTGAGAGAGAGAGAGAGAATTTTTTAATATTTATTTTTTAGTTTTCGGCGGACACAACATCTTTGTTTGTATGTGGTGCTGAGGATGGAACCCGGGCTGCACGTATGCCAGGCAAGTGCGCTACCACTTGAGCCACATCCCTAGCCCAAGCAAGAATTTCTTAATGCAAAATTTAAAATGGCCTCCCTCATAGCAGTGGTCACAGGAGCCAAAAAGTGGAAGTACTCCAAATGTCCATCAATAATGATCAGATGGGCCAGGTGCAGTGGCACAAGTCTATAATTCCAGTGGCTTGGGAGGCTGAGACAGGAGAATAATGAGTTCAAAGCCAGCTTCAGCAATGGTCAAGGTGCTAAGCAACTCAGTGAGACCCTATCTCTAAATAAAATACAAAATAGGGCTAGGGATGTGGCTCAGTGGTCAAGTGCCTCTGAGTTCAATTCCCAGTACCCCCCCCCAAAAAAAAAAAGACCAAATAAACAGAATGTGGGTAAATTCATATCATGGAATATTATTTAGTCATGAGAAGGAATGGAGTACTGCCATGTTAATGCTATAACATGCATGGACCTTAAAAATATTATGCTAAGTGAAAGAAACCAGACACAAAAAATCATCTTCCCCCTAAGCTCCAGCCCCAGGAGGGAGGCTGTCCCCTCTGCTCACAGACCTCCTTAATGCTATGGACACCTCACATTCTCTAGTTTATCGTGTCTTGGATTCCACATTATTGTGTCCTCTTCAGCATACAGAAGAAAGACCCACCATAAAGTCATGTAGACCTGGGGTCAGATCTCCTGGCGCTTCCTAGCCATGCCCTTAAATAGTTATGTTTTGATTTCTACAATAGAAGAGCCCAGGGATCAGCATGGCACTTGCATTCAGGTTGCTGCAGGGATTAAATGAGAGGCGAAGTACTGAGCAGCTGGGAGAGTTCCTGGCACATAAATGCCAGCTCTGTTCTCCCATCTTTGCTCTCTTATCTCTGGTCCCAGAGCCAGGGCTTCTTTGCATCATTGTCATCCAGTTTTTCTATTCCTTTGGACAATGAGCTTATTTATTTACTTTTTTTCACTTTTGTGACAAACTCATTCTTCCCCGTGTCAGCACCTTGGTCCATTTCTCTGGCACCAGCTACCTCCGATTTGCCCAGATTTTGATACTTCCCTTTGGCCTTCAGGAAACGTGCGTAGTCTAGCTTCAAATAGAGAAAATTTCCAGTCTGCCCAATCTTGCTACAAGTAAATGGGTCAAGTCAATACTGAGTTCCATGTCCATCTTTTTGGATGGCGAGTGCTCCTTAGCTCAAAGACATCTACTGATAACTGAAATGAAAACAAAATAGAAGTTGAGCAGCTTTGTCTTATCACCCACCAGTATTACATTATCTGCACCAGGCATCATGACTATACCTTTCTTGTTCTTTTCCTAAATATAGATTAAAGGATCCTTTTAGTTGTCCTTAACTTATTTTGGCAGGGCCCAGCTTATCCTAGGTTTGAATCTTCCTGATACCTTCCATACGAATCTACACTGACATTCCGTATTTGCTCTTGATTGAATGTCCCTTTCTCTAAGTTCTCTGAAAATCCTGCCCTGTGGCTCTCTGTGTGCTTCATAGTAGGAACTATTTTTATATTTCTTTCATTTCCTCTGTGGCATCTAGCACAGTGCCTTATATGAAAGACCACCATAAAATCTTATCAACCCAACTTATTTTTGTTACCAAATACTAAAGTGAGTCTTTTTAGTGTATTTGTTAAAAGTGTCTTTAAAGGTAGTCTTTCTCAGACATGTGAAAATATAAGGCATTCCCCCATAAACCAGCCCTGAATAGTAAGGATGATTACACATTATTACTACATTTTAATATTTAAGCAAAAGATAACTAGCAATTCCGAACTCCTATACTATGAGGAAACATAGTCAGTGGTATTTCACAGCTTTTGTGCAATTAAAAAACAAAACTAAAATTTCAAACCCCTTTTGGTTTAATGCTAATTTCTTAATTAGGACCTAGATTTAGCAAATGTTAGTGGTATTGTACTTGCTTCACCTCTCTCTCTTTCTCTTGCTCCTACTTTTTTGGGCTGAATCTTTCAAAGCAAGTGCTGACATCATGCTTCCCCTTTAAAAATCTCAGCACATGTGTCCTAAAAATAAAACCACATTACTGTGAATATTTCCTTAATACTACCTAATTCCAAGTTATATTAAAAATTTTCATGTATCCCCCAAATTGTTTTTAATGTAGACTTTTTTTATAATCAGAATCATGGATTGTATTTGATTTTGTTTGTTAAGACTTATTTTGTTCCTCCCTTCTCCTGTCTTTTTGGTTGTTATTGTTAACAACTTTAATGTGCTTATCATATATGAGTTCCTGTGCGCGTGCATGTGCACACACACATATAACTTTTGAAAATAAACTAAGTCTTGTGGAATATTTCACATTTTGGATTTGTCTTGTTTGTGGTTTCATACAACTTGTTGCCCTCTTTCCTGAATTTCTGTAAACTGGAAGTTAAGTCTATAGGATCAATTGCATTCAGGTTAAACATTTCTGGTAAGAATTCTTTGTGATGCTGTGAACCTCATACTGAGATGTATAATGCCAGGCTACATATTTTATACATTTCCTTACTAATGTCACTTATTTACTTTGTCTTCACCTATATTTCTTTCTCATAACTGTTTTATTCTTATATTCTCACTTAGATTGAACATATTGAACATGTTGATAGTCTTCTTTTAATAATATCTTAATCTTGAGCTGTTAGAGCTATTAGTGTAAATTTTCTTTTTCTTTCTTTTTTGGTACTAGGGATTGAAGTCAGGGGTACTCAACCACTGAGCCACATCCCCAGATCTATTTTGCATTTTATTAGAGACAGGGTCTCACTGAGTTGCTTAGTTCCTCACTTTTTCTGAGGCTGGCTTTGAACTCGTGATCCTCCTGCCTCTGTCTCCCAGCCACTGGGATTACAGGTGTGCACCACCATGGCCGGCATTAGTGTAAAATTTTTATCTTCTCGGTAGAAGCAAAGACAACTAGGTTGACCATCAATGAAGCTGCTGAATTTTGAGTTTGGGGTCCTGCTTTCTCCACTGTGATTCTGCTTTCCTTTTTCCCAGGACCAATGAAATACTTCCTCCTCAAGATCTACTCCCCCTGGGCAATATTTTCAATCCAGACATTATCCTCTTCCCTCCAGCTCAGTAAAATAAAATTTCCTAGTTTTTTTTTTTTTCTGTACAAGTGTAGGCAGCCTCTTTCCTCTAGTTAACAAGATGAATAGGCTATATATTATGAGGATCAAGTAGTATGAAGTGCTACACAAAAACAAATAACTGTCATTTAATGCATGTTGTATTAGTTTTCTATTACTGTGTCAAAATACCTGAGACAATCAACTTACAAGGTTTATTTTGGCTCACACTTTCAGTGTTCCATAGTCAATAAGCCCTGTTGCATTTGGGCCTGTGGCAAGGTAGTAAATCATGGCTGAGGAAGCCTGTTCACCTCATGGAGGTCAGGAAGCAGAGAGAGGGGAAGGGACCATGGTTCCAGTATCCCCTTCAAGGGCACACCCTCAATGATTTAACTCTCCCAACTAGGTCCCACCTCTTCAAGGTTCCATTACCTCCCAGTAGCACCACAAGCTGATGACCACGTCTTTCGAATATAGGCCTTTGAGGGACACTTAGATCCACCACAATGCATGCCAATGATTCAATGTAGTATCCCCAAAGTTTGTTTTCCATGGAAGAGAAGGAACAGGCACTATGGAGGTAGACAAGTATTGGTAGTAACAGGAAGAAGGATTTCTGGGTTGAAACAAAAATTCCTTGTTGAAGAAATGAGGTTTTAGGGACAAGTAGAGTATTAAAATCAAACAGATAAAATAGCTTAGATCTGACGTGAATAGAGATCTATTGCAGGTACACAAAGGAGAAAGGTGGAGGAAATCCCATAGTCATTTTTCAGTCAACACTGGCATGGGTCTGGGTGCCTTTCTGCAAAATATTTTCTTTCTTATGCTCTCCTAGTGTGTTCTCATATTCTCTCTCTCTCTCTCTCGCTCTCTCTCTCTCCTTTTGGTGGTGCTAGGAATTGAGCCCAGGGCTTTGTGCATGCAAGGCAAACACTGTACCAATGAGCTATGTCCCCATCCTCTCTTTTTCTTTATCCTAATTTTCTAAGCTGTCTACAGTCTTTTTTATTTTATTTTTGGTTCCCAAGTTTTATTCAAGAACTCTTACAAAATATTTCAAATAAAAAAGTTTTAATCCTCATCTCCCTCCTTTTCTTCATCCTGGTTAATCTGGAAGTAATGTAATTCATAACTCTCTGCATTTAGTGACTGTGTGCAACCAGTCATGTAGACTAGTCTTCATGTTTTTTTTTTTTTTTTTTGGGTGAGATATTTCAAATAACTTTTGGAAAAAGCCACCTTAGGTGTTACAATGATCTTGCTCTTGCTCTTTTCGATGGTCACAACCACCCCACAGAGATTCACAGCTTTTCTATTCAATTCTGTCTTGGAGAAGCTGCTCAAAACTGGCAGTGTCCATGATTCCATCTTCTGCGCAGGATGGGTGCATTCAAAGGTGAACTTTATAACATGCTTCTTCTTCTTCTTTTTTCCCCCCCTTTGCCACAAGGTTTTTCATAGGCGCCATGGAAAGCATCAGAGGCAGAAAGGGTCTTTGGTCTTTAATAAACAAGTAAAAATGATTATTCATAACTATAGTTAGCAGCTATATGGCTTATGATGTGCTAAGAACTGTGCTCAGCAATTTGTTCTCTCATTTAATGCGGGCAACCTGTGAGGAAAATGTTATCATCCCCATTAAAATGAGAAAACTAAAACCCAAGCATAAGCTGTCATAAGAGATAGTAGGTTGTGGAATCCAAACCCATGAGTTTGGTTATTATGGATATTTTGCATTATCCAGAATTGTAGCCTTTATCCCTTTGTTCTCAAAGTCAAATATTTGTATTTACACTTTCTTTAACCATCTTGGCAGATCTGTGTGCCTTACAGTGTTTATATTCTTTACTGCTCTCTTCATATACCTTTAAAACTAGCTGCATTTCCAAACTGGAGACTCAATTAAGTAGACTGGGCAGAAATGCAGAGGAGGGTTGCTAGTACCTTTTCCATCAGATGGAATGTGATTTCAGTTTTTCCCTTTTTGAAAGCACTTGATTACTTGATTAAGATGATGTCTGGTTTTCCACACTGTAGATTTTCTGTAGTTTCCCCTATAATTATTAAGAATTCTGTGGGGAGATATTTTAAAACTATGTATATATCCAAATCCTTATCAAACTTCCAGTTTATATATTTATTTACATCTGTATGCTTTTACTATTCAATGTATAGTATTTTATATATATTGTTTTTAAGCTCATTTGTTCTCAAGTTGGCCACTTAAAAGCTGGCCTGTTCCCTTCTGATGTGCCCCATTATTCTTTGAGCATGTTCATAGCACGACTAGAGGCTTCGGGCTCATATCTTCACTTCTTCAGTTCTGGAATCAACTATTTTACCAAGAGGAAAAGTGGAGAATGGTACTTAGAAGCCGAGGTCTGGGCTAGTTGTACTAATTGTTTTGTGGATTCACTCCTGGATCCTGAAAAAGGAAAGAGAATGTGTGTACTTATGTACCCAGTACCTATTTCTACAAATAGATTGGTACCACCATTCCTAGTCCATGGAAAGGTTTTCTTGTTTTACCTTTCCATATTTGCAATTCGTTTCCTCAACAATGAGAAATCTGGCTATTTTCCTTAACATATTCAGTTATTTGATCAAGCCTCGCTACATGACCATGTCTTGCTGCAGCAGCCTCCTGCTCTGCTCAGTTGTTCTCTACAAACCACTGCCCCTCTATGCTGCCCTCTCAAAGGCAGTTAGCTTCCAGAGAACACCTCACACCAGGCATTTTGGTTCATGTATGCACTCCTCAGACTCTATCATAGCTCTGGCTGTCTCCCCTTCACTGATTATGCTGTGTGGTCCCCTGACTGCACACACCCTCTACAAAATATAAAATTAAAAATATATTCTCTTGGGGCTGGGATGTGGCTCAAGCGGTAGCGGGCTCGCCTGGCATGCGTGCGGCCCGGGTTCGATCCTCAGCACCACATACAAAGATGTTGTGTCCGCCGAAAACTAATAAATAAGTATTAAAAAATTAAAAAAATATATATTCTCTTGCTGGGCGGACGGCACACCTGTAATCCCACAGGCTCGGAAGAAGGCGGCAGGAGGATCGTGAATTCAAAGCCATCCTCAGCAATTTAGCAAGGTGCTAAACAACTCTGTGAGACCCTGTCTTTAAATAAAATAAAAAATAAAAATAAAAAAATTCTCTTTTGCTTTTTGTAAAACTTCAGTGAAATAATTAGGGAAGGTGGGCTAGGGTTGTGGCTTAGTGATAGAGCACTTGCCTAGCATTGGGTTTGATTCTCAGCACCACATGTAAAATAAATAAAATAAAGGTCCATCAACAACTATAAAAATATAATTATTATCTGTAATTTTTCTTTAACATATCTTCAGGGATCTAGTTCAAGAGGGATGGAGTGACTTCCCAAAGTCGCACATCCTTTATAAAGCAGGCTCTAAATGTAGGGAGGGCTCTTTCCACTCCACCTATCTATGGTATCTCTGACCAAATGCAAAAGTATAGTACTTTTTTTTTTTCCTCCAGTAGAAATGTTTCACACTAATTCAGTTTGTGGTCAACTATAATTTCTGTGTTTTTCTTTTCCTACAATGATATATGTGACAAACATTGGTGCAGTAGAAAAAGAATTGTAGTTTCAACTGTATCTGTGAGACTTCAGGCAAGTTACTTGCTTACCCCAACTATGAAAAGGAGGTGAGAATAGATTAGTGAGTCTCTGCCTGCGGGAGTGAGATGGACCACCCTCCATAGTTCCCTATTAAAAGTTACTTAGTTTTTTTCCTAGTGATAGGCCTACAGAAATTCTGCAGAAATATTCCGTTCAAAAGTTCTTAACATGGGCTGGGGATGTGGCGCTCGCCTGGCATGCGCGGGGCGCTGGGTTCGATCCTCAGCACCACATAAAAATAAAGATGTTGTGTCTACCGAAAACTAAAAAATAAATATTAAAAAATTCTCTCTCTAAAAAAAAATCCCTTTCAATTCTCATATTTATACTTCCAAGGCAATCTTTGTAAAATCAACATTTGTTAACTGCTATACACACACACACACACACACACACACACAGCTGTAGTTGGACACAACACCTTTATTTATTTTTATGTGGTGCTGAAGATCGAACCCAGCGCCTCACACGCACATGCTAGGCAAGCGCTCTACCGCTGAGCCACAACCCCAGCCCTGTAAACTGCTTATTTTTTCTTTTTTGGTTCTAATTATTTATAATGACAGTAGAATACATTTTGACATCACACATAAATGGAGTTTAACTCCTCATTCTTCTGGTTGTACATGATGTGGAATTTCAGCTATCGTGTAATCATATGATGTCCGATACATTCCACTCTCCTTCCTTCCCCGTGCCCCTCCCTTCCCTTCACTCCCCTGGGTCTAAACCAGAGCACCTCTGTTCTTCCCTAGCCCCACCCTTGAACTGCTTTAGTCCTTCATTTTATCATCTTACATTTGGCTCTCAATTGCATCCTTCAAAAATATTAATACATGGCCCATGATGCACTGAGCACTGTCAGAGCCACTTTTTGTACTATTTCTCTTCGCAGGGAAGTCATTTCGAATTTTATATCGAGCTTCCCAACTGGGGAATTGGGAGCATTTAAAGTTCAGACAGGTTACTTATAAACACGCAGGTTCTCCTCCATTCCTTTCGCCAACAGCCCCATGCCAGGGCTGGTTCCTTCGGTGACAGACATTAATGAATTCCTCTTGGGGACAACCCTCTACCCAACAGCAGCCCCATCAACACTCCTATTTCCTAGCTGCTCGCCAGGAATTCGGGGACGACACTTCCCGAAGTTTGGACTGCACCGCGCGTCGCTCCACTTCGGAAGGACACAGCCGCCCGGCGAGTCACCTCGGCTGGGCCCCCCCACAGGACGCGGGGCGGCATCTCCCGTCACCCGTGGGCGGCCGCTAATTGATCTCAGATTGCCCTGGTGGCGAGGCGACACTAGCGGGCCGAAACTTCCTAGCTTCCGCGTCTCAGAACACAGACGCAACATCTGCCCTTCTTCACTCGGCAGGAACTTCCCCCGACCTCGGCTTCCACTCAGATATAACGAAGCCGGCGCCTCGCACGCGCCCGCCGTCCTCCTTCGTCCGCATCCGCGCGCCCGATGCCGCTGCGCGTGTCCTGACGCCGCCTCCGCCTCTCCGGCCCCGGGCGCCCTTCAGCGGAGAGTTCCTTCAGGCCGCTGCGGAGCGAGCGGGGGGCGCGCGCCGCGAGGCGACGACGTGCGCGAAACGCACGGCCCCGCGCAGAGCGCCGGAAGCAGCCGGGCCCGGCCTCGCGCGTCGCGCGCGCCGCCCACACCCCCGCCGCCGCGGCCTCGCGCGCGCGCGCGCACTGAGGCGCCGAGGCCGCCGCCGCCGCCGCCGCCGCGGCTGCTGCTCCTGCTGCTGCAGGAGGCGGCGCTGGCTGGCGGCTGCGCTCGCTCCAGTCGGCGAGCGGAGCAGCGAGCGAGCGTGTGTGTGTTTTTTAAAGATGGCCGGAGCGGCGGCGGCGGTGGCCGCGGGAGCAGCAGCTGGAGCCGCCGCGGCAGCCGTGTCGGTGGGGGCCCCGGGTCGGGCCTCGGCGCCCCCGCCGCCCCCGCCCGTGTACTGTGTGTGCCGGCAGCCGTACGACGTGAACCGCTTCATGATCGAGTGCGATATCTGCAAGGACTGGTTCCACGGCAGGTAAATAAACCCCCTCAGCCCCGTCGTCGCCGCCGGCCACCGACCAGCTGCCGCTGCCGCCGCCGGCTGGCCGGCCGCGCCTCCCTCCGGCCGGGCCGCCGCGCCTTGCCCCGCACCCTACGGCCCCGGCGCGGAGCCCTCAGGCCGGGTGGAGGGGCGCGCGGGGCCCCGGGCTCGCCGGGCGCCGGGCAGGCTGCCGAGGGGAGCCGGTGGGCTCGCCCGGCCCGGGCGAAGAGTCGCCACAACAAACAGGAACAAAGGGGGCCGGCGGAGAAGTTGGCAGGGGGAACCCAGGCCGAGGGGACGCTCCGGGCGGCGCGGCGGGGACGGCGGCGGGCGCCGGTAGGGCCCGCAGCCCCTCGCCCGCCGCCGCCCGGGCCGCCGCCGCCCCGCCCCGCTGCGCCCGGGGCTCCGGCCCGACTCGCCGGCCGCCCCGCCGCCTGCCCGGCCGGCCGCCGCGCCTGCCTTGCTTCCGGGCGGCAGCGCTCGCTCTGGCCGCGCGTGTCCCCGCCGCGGGTCGCATCGCGTCGCGCCCCCTTTCCATCTTTATCAAACTTCCTCGGCCGTCGGGCGGCGGGACGGGGGCGGCGGAGCGGCGCGGCGGGGCTGGGCGAGTAAACAGAGCAACAGTTGAGGCACTCTCGGGGACCTGCGAGGTGCGGGCGGCGGGGGCCCGGCGCGGCGGCAGGTCGGCTCCGGGACGGCCCACCCGGCAACACACCCCCTGCCTCCGGGGGTGGGCGGAGGGAGTGGGCGGCGGGGCTCGGGGACAGCTCCTCCCGACCCCCCGCGTAGTCCTCGCGCGGCGGCTCAAACTTTACAAAGAGTGCGGTTGCAGTCGCCCGCGGGCCGGCGACATCAGGACGGCCCGCGGCGGCGGCCGGGGCGCCGGGGCGTCCAACTTTGGGGCGGCTGCGGCGGCGGTGGCGGACGTTGCCCTCTGATTGCGCCGAGCCTCGGGTTTGACGTTTGTGAGAGCTCGGGCCGCCTCCGCAGCCAGGCCGCCGACTCGTGTGTTTTGTAATCAAAGTGTGAGGCTAATAAAGGGCGGCGCCACAGCCTCTTGACTCCGGCGTGGGAGGATTCGTAGGCATTTAAACAAAGAAACTAGTTGAGGTTGGGCTCCCAAAGTCCTTATTTGGGTGTTGTGGCAAAGCCTGCGGTCACCTTTAGGTGAAGCCGGTTTCCTAGGCACCGTTGGGTGGTGTATCTTGGCGAGAGCACGCTCGCGAGTAGTAGCTGTTATGGTGACTGTGATTGTAGGAAGTGTCCTTTGATTGACAGCAGGACATTTAAATACAGCCTCCGCTCCCCCCTCCCCAATTTTACAGAAACAGTGCACGACCAGGCCAGAAGTCTTAGTCTCCCTCTACTGGTCCGGCGAGAGAAAACCATTTAAATTACAAGGTTCTTTTCGGCGTTGAGTTCTAGGTATAGTTTACTTAATTTTGAAGTACACTTAGTTTTACTTAACCAGGTTAGAGGATTCTGGCGACAGAAAACAAGACAACACATTGTCACTTTAGAAGAAGGGCAGCATCCTCATTTTGTATAAGGCAATCTCTTAAAGAGTCTGATAAATGGTGGAGGAATATTATTGCAGTTTTGGCACTTGTGATTAAGAGTAAACTATCCATACATTTTTTTTTAAGTTTAAACTGATGTTTTCCTATATTTTGATTATATATAAAAGTGAAATTTGAAGATATAAAATCTTTCCAGTTCTAACTCTACATCCTTTGTTTGTAAAATGTTCTAAGCAACCAGAATAGAGAATAATCCAAGCATGTAAGTTCTGTATAGAATAAGAATTAGAATCCATAGTGATTATGTAAATGTTTGTTTTCAATGAACTGTTTTTTGAAATTGAGGCTCTTTAAGCTGCATAAGAAACTTGCTCCACTATGCAATATAGAGATTTGATGGGTAGTAAATTTTAGACTAGAGTTTTTTAAATCTTAATTTAGATAACCTAATACTATACCCAACAAGCTTCAGGTATTTTCTGGAGAACTTTTTGTTACATGTGTAAGTTCACATTTGTAAACAGGAGAAATTGAACAGGAAATAAAGAGGACATATGTGAATGAGACACAGAGGCCAAAACAGGTGTCCTCTGCTTTGTCACATGTGTGTGACTTCATGTTTGTGAAAGTGACCCTAAAATAGTACTTTTTGAGCCCAAGGTCTTTGTGACCACCAATAATTGAAACTTTAATGTTATTCAGATTCAAAAGTTAGAAAATTTACTGATATTTCCTGCCTTTCAAACTTTTTTAGTAAGTTTAATTCTTAAGAATTAAAAAAATAATGAATTAAATTATTGGTAATTTAGGATCTATGTAATTTTCTTGGGCTCAGTAGTTTTTTTTTTTTTTTTGGTATTGGGGATTGAACTCAGGGCACTCTACCACTGAGCCCGAGCCCCAGCCCCAGCCCTATTTTGTATTTTATTTAGAGTCAGGGTCTCACTGAGTTGCTTAGTGCTTCACCTTTGCTGAGGCTGTCTTTGAACTTGTGATCCTCCTTTCTCAGCTGGGGTTACAGGTGTGTGCCACTGTGCCTGGTCCTGGGCTCAGTATTTACTCCACTGTTTAGTGTACCATGAAATTTTATTTATATATATATATATATATATATATATATATATGTGTGTGTGTGTATATATATATATATATATATACACACACACATACATATACATACACACACACATATACATATATATGTATATATACACATATATGTATATATATACATACATATACATACACACATATATTTTAACACATCAGACTTTCTTGTTTTTTAAAAGATATTTATTTTTTAGTTATAATTGGACACAATACCTTTGTTTTATTTGTTTATTTTTATATGGTGCTAAGGATTGAACCAAGGGCCTCACATGCAGTATAGGAGCACTCTACCGCTGAGCCACAACCCAGCCCCAGACTCTTTCTTATCTACTAATTATTAAGCAAATATAAGAGAATTGGCACCCAAAAGACTAAGGTATATCTTCAATACCCATGCTCAGATGTCTTATACTTTACAGAAGTGGCATCAGCAGAGGAGAAAGCAGGGGAGTAAGAAGTTGGATACAGAGAATTGCCTTTATCTGGACAATTTTTTGATAGTTTTATTTCTTTAAATAAAAGAACTTTTTAAATTTAAGGAGTCAGTGAATCAGTATAAATTTTGATTCATCCTGCTTGGAGTTTCTGATACTCAGAAATCTGAAAAGTTGTCTTAATTTCTTCTGATGGAAGAAAGGTCCTTCCTTGATGTTTTTCAGCAAGGCTGCAGGGGGAATGGAACAACTTCTTCCAGGTCTGGGTGTGCATCCTTGGTGTTCAGGAGTTCCCATCCCTTCATCCACCCAGGCCTTTTTGCAAGAGAATGGAAGAAAGAACACTCACCAGGTATGGTGTGGTGTATAATTGCTACCCTAGCTGAGGAATTAGCATAATTTTCCTGGGAAAGTTCCTTCCAACCTAGAGATGAAATTCTTCCTTTCCAAGTCCTGGGTGGAAGTAGAACAATGGAGGTTCTTCCTGATAATGCCTCACTCTCTAATCTTCAGGCTCCATGACTTTCTATAGCACTTTGACATCATCCCATGAAAAACTGTATCACTGCCCTAAGTAAATTGTCTTAGAGTGTCTGCTGTGTTCCCATTAAAATCAAACATTTTTTTTAAAAAAATATGTTTTTAGTTGTAGATGGACATGACTTTATTATTTTTATGTGGTGCTGAGGATTGAACCCAGTGCTTCACATGTGCGAGACAAGCACTCTACCACTGAACCCCAAACTCAGCCCCAAACTAAAAAAGTTTGTTTATTGATTTTTAAAATCTCATATTCTTTTTATTTCTAAAAGTAATTTGGGAAAATTGAAAAGTAATACAAAGGGCCATGTCTTCCAGAGATAACCTCTATTTTTAATATTTGAGGTATGTTTCTAGGTATATTCTTCCTCACCACACCCCAGATTGAATTCAGGGACACTTTACATCCCCAACCCTTTTTTATTTTTTATTTTAAGAATTGAACTTGCAATTCTACTTGAGTAGCTAGAATTATAGGCATATTGCACTGTGCCTGGCATGTATATCCTTTTTTTAAAAAAATTGGTATTTGTTTTATGCATTCTGTTGTTAACTAAATTTTCCATTAACGTGTACTTTCCCTATATCTTTAATCTTCTTTGAAAACCTTTTTAGTGATAGCATAGTATTTAATTCCATGAAAGTACTATATGCTTGAAAATCATTCCCTTTTTAACAATTGCTTTACTACTTTCTTGTATTTATTAATGGTATGATTGACATATTTTTAAGAAATTATTGTGGGTATCTCTATTCTGTAGAGTAAACCAGATAGTCAATACACATGAAACACTTAGAAGAAGACCTGGCATGTGTAAGTTCTCAATAAGAGTTTTCCTTGAACCCACTTGAATCAAAGTGTGGAATATGATATGTCAAGAAATTTGTAATGTTTTGAACAACCAACAATAAAAAATAAAAAAAAATTAAAAAAAAAAAAAAGAGTTTTCCTTGAGCTAGAATTTTTGGTCAGAAGGTACAGATGTTTTTAGATTTTCTGTGTCTACTACCAGATTGTCTTCTAAAAAGGTTATTCCAATTTATGTTCTCATCAGCAGCGCCCACCTTCTGGTTCCTTGCATCCGTACCAGTCTAAGGTGTTATTCATTTTTACCCTGAAAACAAATAGAAACTTTGCTGCTCTGTGGATAAGTGAATATTCTCACCAAAAGAAATATCCAAAATTATTCATACGGCTGGGGTATGCTCAGTGGTACAGCACTTGCCTAGCATGTGTGAGGCACTGTGTTTGATCCTCAGCACCACTTAAAAAAAAAAAGTCCATCAATAACTTAAAAAAAAAAAAAAAGCCTACCAACTACTTATAGCAGTCCCTGAACTGGAACAACATAAATATCACCAACAGTAGTTTGGATAAATTGTAATATATTCATAGAGTGGAATGCTACTCAGCAATAAAAAAGAATACTCTATTGATGTATGCACCATTGTGGATGAATGTCAGAGATGTAAAACGGAACAGAAGAAGCCAGGCACATTTTTGTGAAATTCAAGTACAGGTATAATTGAAGGATAGAAGCCAGAGAGTGTTTATGTTTTCTGGGGGTTATTGGCTGAGAGGGAACTTCTTGGGTACAGGGAATGTTTTGTGTCTTCCTCTTGAGTACTGGTTACCTGTGTATGGATCTGAAAATATGAGTTTTCTGTGCACCAAGGATTTAAAAAGAAACCTTTTATTTTAATGTTTGAAGTATATTTTAATCACTAAAAAGTTGTTGATGGACCTTTATTTTATTTATTTATATTTATATTTATTTTATTATATATTTATATTTTATTTATTTATATGGACCTTTATTTATTATATTTATTTTTATTTTATTTATTTATATATTTATATGGGGTGCTGAAAATTGAACCCAGTGCCTCATACTTGCTAGGCAAGTACTCTACCACTGAGCCCAGCCCACTAAACAGTTGTAAAAATTAAAAATTTGCCAATTTGGTAGCTGATGTCTAGTATTTTGTAATTTTGGTTTTTGTTCTTGTGTTTTATCATTTAAGTATGATGTTGACTTTGGTCTAGTTTGTTGTATACCAGGCTCTTCTCTTGGTGCTAGGAATATAGCAATGAGCAGAACAAAGTCCTTGCTCTCTGGTTATATATTCTATTGGGGTGCAGGAGAGGTAAACAAATGCATATGGCAAATGAGCAGCGCAGAGTGCTGTGAAGAAAAATTGAGCTGGGAACAGAGAGAGATAGAGTAGTACTGATGCTACTTTCATCTGGTGTGATTATGGAAAGCCCTGAGGAGACATTTGAGCTCAAGAATGCCAGGCCAAAGGAAAAAGAAGTTCAGGGTCCTGAGGGTGAGCCATGCTTGTCATTTTATAGGAAGAACAAGAACACTCATGTGGAGGGATATGGGGGTCATTGTTGGGTCTCATAGGCCAGGACTAGTATTTTGGATTTTACTCTAAGTAAAGATTTGATCTGAGTGGAGGAGTAACTGAGCTGACATAATCTTTAAAAGAATCAGTCTTGCCTGGCGTGGTGATGCATGACTCTAATCCCAGCGTCTTGGGAGATGGAGGCAGGAGGATTGCAAGTTCAAAGCCAACTCAGCAACAGTGAGGTACTAAGCAACTCAGTGAGACCCTGTCTCTAAATAAAATACAAAACAGGGCTGGGATGTAGCTCCATGGTTGAGTGCCTCTGAGTTCAGTCCCCAATAAATGCCGCCCCCCCCCCCCCAAAAAAAAAAAGAAGCATTCTTAGTTTGGGCGCATAGCTCAGTGGTAGAGTGCATGCCTAGCATGTATAGCATCTCAAGCTGATTATGCCTGCTTGGAGAATAGACTGGAAGAAGGCAAAGGTAAAGGCCAAGATACCAGTAAGAAGGCTATTGTAATAATCCAAGTGACAGATGCTCTGCAATGTTTTAGTAGGTTTTGGTAATTTACAAATGTCTTATGTTGATGTTTATTTCTGCAGCTTGAATGAATGAAGGACTTAATTCATGGGTAGAAGAATTGGGTGGGGATTTCTTAGGTACTTGCCCTACAGAACCACAGAAACTCACTTGAACGCTTACCAAATGTTTTATCAAGTGCTAAATACTGTTCTAATTACATTACATGTTTAATTAACTCATCTAATTCTCACATTTGCCTTGTTGGATAAATGTCAGAATTATCCCATTTTACAGATGAGGAAACTGAGGGTTAGAGAGTTCAGTAACTTCCCTGGGGTGCAAAGCTAGAAGGTGAGAGCATTGCAGTGGCTAAGTGCAGAGCTCATGGCTCAACTAGTAGCTGTCCTGGGTATCCTCTGCTCCTGGGTAGTACCCAGACTCAGGAAAACAACTAGATGGAAGTGGTTTTGTTTCTGTCTTGAGGGTGTGCAGATAGAACAGATTTGACAGGGTTCCAGAGAGAGATGCCTAGAAACCTCTTACTTTTTTTTTTTTTTTTTTGGTACCAGGGATTGACCCAGGGTCACTTAACATCCCCAGCCCTTTTTATGTTTTGTTTTGAGACAGGGTCTTGATAAGTTGCTTAGGGCCTTGCCAAGTTGCTGAGGTTGTCTTTGAACTTGTGATCTTGAGATTACTGGCCTGTGCTACCATGCCTGGCAACCTCTTACTTTTTTGGTTCTTTTTAAGAATTATGTTCTTCAGTATAAATATCTAAAAATGTATTACTGCTTTAGGGACAAAATATTTATATAATATTTGAAACATTTTCAGATTTAACTTTGCTTTCATTTTTGTTATAAATGGATTTCTTATTAGAGTGTATTTGATATTTTAAAATTAGTTGGGAGTTGGAATTATTTTAAAAATTTGTTTTATAGACATTTGTTCTTAAATAATGACATCTTTTAGTGTTAGTATTATAAACTCACTAAATGAACATATCTCCCCATAATAAAACAAAGTGTCCATTTATTGAACTTTCCAACTTCTTCTTTTTGTTAAGACAGTTTATAATAGGGGTAATAGGGAACATAAGAGTTTTCTCATCAAGCACTTTTTTTTTTTTTAAACCATTAGTTTGGGGCAGATTTCTGCTTGTTATCCTCTTATATCCTGTGTTTTTAGATTTGAAATTGAGCTTTCTGATCATCCAAGGGGAGGAATGGTTTTATTTTTGAAGATTTGAAGTGGGGGCTTGAGAATAAGAACAGGTGTAGAGCAGTTTGATTATAAAGCATGCTTTGGTTGATTCTAGCAATTTAAACTCCAAGATAATTTGCACAGCTTTTGAACAGCTGGCGGGTGCTGATCTCACAGCTGCTAGCTACCAAGTTTTTGGTTCTTTTTGGAAGTTACATTTTATTATTATAGTGATCCTTTATTTTTTTTTTCCCTCTTGAGGTAGTGAGGATTGAACTGGGGCTTCACACATAGTAGGCAAGTACTCTATGACTGAGCAACATCCCCAACCCTTTTTATTTTATTTTGAGATAAGGTCTTGTTAAGTTGCCTATGCTGGCTTCGAACTTGTGATCCTCCTGCTTTAGCTTTATGATTAGCTGGGATTACAAGTGTATGCCACTGTGCCAGTCTTTACTTACTTTTCTGTTAATAAAAATGTTACTTTCCTCATTAATTATAGTGTGAGTTAATAATAACTTGTATTTGTGTGTGTGTGTGTGTGTGTGTGTGTGTATTTGTGTGAACTCTGGTTCCTTTTATTGGAAAATCATGTTTAGAAACTGATGGCTGTTTGGAACTAGGCAGGCTCATTGCTTCTAGGTATACTCAGTAGACAGAGCTAGGAAATACACTAATCATCCACATACATGGACATCTGTGTTTGTTTCTGTATCTGTGTATGGTGAAAACCACAAATTTTCATAATGATACCTTTGATTTTAGTCCAACAGCACAGGGTTTATTTTAGTCTTTTCCTTTTCCCTACTTGTAACTTTTTTGTCCAACAGTGAGAAACTCAACTCTCATTATCCATGATAAATATATTTGTTGAATCCCAGTGAATACATAAAGTAACCCTAGAATTGTTAACCCATCCCACTGTGAGAAACAAATTTTCTAGGTATTACAGTGTTTTTATATAGTTCTTTTTATCTTTAACCTTATGCTATCCAGTCAAAATACTGTTTTCCACAGTTCTTAGATTAATTCTTTTCTCCCCTACTGTGGTGTGCTGTCATTTTTATTGTAACATATCTAGGTTTGTTTATTACTGTTTATATTGCAGTTTGATTCTTCCCACATTGTAATTGGTTGTAATTGTTGATTCATAAAATTATGGTTTTATGAAAGGTATACAGAGAAATGTCACTCCCACTTTGTCCCTCCTATGACTTTCTCATTCTTTTTTTCTACACTTTCTCATTCACATCTTTAAGTGATCAGTCCCTTTAGCTTCTGGTTTATCGTGTGTGTGTGTGTGTGTGTGTGTGTGTGTGTTTTGATTGTTGTCTTTAACTTATTTTTTGGTGCAGGGGATTGAATACAGGGCCTTATGAATGCTAAGTCCACCATCTGCTACTAAACCCTGTTTATGTTTGGTTATTTATTTAATTTTATATTTTATGATGCTATGGACCAAACCCAGGACCTTGCACATGTTAGGCAAGTGCTTTACCATTGGGCTGCACCCCCACCACCCCTTGTGCTTTTAGTTTGTTTTTCCCACAAACAAGCAGAGGCTTATGTATTTTATCTTCTTTCTTTACCTGAAGGATAGAATATTATAAATGCTTTTTTGTACTCTCCCCGCCTTTTTAAATTATATATACTGGAAATCACTTCATGTCAGTTCATAGAGATCTTTATCTCTGTATAGTACTCCTTTGTGTGGATGTACCATGTCTTATTTATGATCACTCTCTTGTATATGGGCATTGAAATTTATGGTATTTTGCAGTCACAAACAATTCTGCAATGAATAATTTGTGCGTATGCATTTTCATATTGTTGGAAGTATATCTTTAGTTAGATTGCTTAAAGTCGGATTATTTGGTTAAAAGATATTTGCAACATTGTTTTATTAGGATTACTAGGTTTCTTTCAAGAATGGTTGGACTAGTTTGAATTTTCTTCTTGTATATGGTACAAAATAGAAATATGATTTTATTTTTTTCTAAACAAATATCCAGTTGTTCCAGCACTGTTTATTGAAAAGTTCATATTTGCTCCAGTGATTTGATATGCCAAAAGTGTGTGTGTGTGTGTGTGTTTGTGACCCAAAATTCCATGCTTTCTAGTCTGTTCTACCAGTCTGTCCATTCATGTACCAGCGTCACAATTTTTTTTTTTTTTTTTTTTCTGGGTACTGGGGATTGAACTCAGGGGCACTTGACCATTGAGCCACATCTCCAACCTTATTTTATATTTTATTTAGAGACAGGGTCTCACTGAGTTGCATAGCGCCTCTCTTTTGGTGAGGCTGGCTTTGAACTCAAGATCCTCCTATCTCAGCCTCCAAGCTGCTGGGATTAAAGGCATACGCCACCACACCTGGCCAGTATCATATTATTTTAATTACAGAGGCTTTTATAGAATGTTTTAACTCTGGTAAGATCAGTCTTGTTCTTATAGTTAATGTTTTTTTCAGTGTTTTTCTGGCTATTCTTGCAGATTTCTTTTTCTGTAGGAACTTTAGTATCAATCTATCCAATTTTATTAAAAAGCTTATAGATATTTTTATTGGGATTATATTAAAATTTTAAATTAACAGTGAGAACTGACGTTTTTATGATATTGAATCATTCTCTCCCAGAATAGGGATATCTCTCTTTATATCTACTTTTGTATCTTTCAGGTATTTTAAAAAATCCTTCTTTTTATATATTTTGCTCATTTCTTGTTAAGTTTACTCCTAAATATTTAATTTTCCTTGTTTACTGTTGTAAATGGCATTTTCTCTACAGTTTGTTTATTATTGGTTATTGTTTGTATATATGCAGAATATTGCTTTTAATGTTACTTTTGTATCTTGTTGTCTTACTAAAAGAATTAAGTTAGTTAAATCATTATAACTAACTAGTTTGCCAGAAGTTCATATCATATGCAAATAGAGGTGATTTTACCAGTTTATACTGCCTCTGATTTCTCTTTAATAATTTCACAGGCTTACATCACTAGTTCAGAGTTGGGTATTGACAGAGATAGTTCTGTTCCTGGTCTTAGTGGACATGCTTCTATGTCCTGATGAAAGAAGATACTAACTTTAGGACTGATTTTTTTTTTTTCATATAAGGAAAGTTCTTCTGCTTTCTTCCCTCCTTCCTCCCTCCTTCCTTCTCTCCTTCCCTCCCTCCCTCCCTCCCTTCCTTCCTTGCTTCCTTCCTGTGTTTTTGTCATAAATGGATGCTGAATTTTGTCAAAGACTGCTTAAGCATCCGTGGAGACAACCCATATACCTTTTTCCTTAGGTCTGATAATATAATGATTTTAAGTGTAACTTGTCAGTAGCTGCTATGAAGAATAGGCTCTTGGGTAAATAGTCTTAACTACTTGATTCACTATTGGATATTTAAATTGTACCTTATGGATGCTCTGTACCTAAATTTAAAGATATTATCCTGTATCTAAATTTAAAAAGATCACTGCCTTTGATAGTTTTTAGAATAAAACAAAACTGACATAAGTGACTTAGAGGAATAAAGAAACACTGAGCAAGCAAATGAATATAATAGGAGTCCCCAAAGCATAAATGACCAGGAATTTCCTTAAAGCAGCAATTTCTTTTAATCCTTCCCACCCGCCCTTCCCCCACACTACGGAGTGTTTTGTAAGCCTGTATTTTGTGACAGGGATTTAAGATGAAAGTTCTGAAGATTCATTCTGGGGCTGGTTTATCATTTACTGAATGCTATTGGAGAAAATTAAAAACAACAACAACAACCCAGAAGTAGAATAGTATAATATGCTTTTAGGTAACCAGTTTTGTCCCCCAGGGAGCATTGGCAATGTCTAGAAACATTTTTAACTTGAGGCAGAGGGTGATTACTGCTGGCTCTAATAGGTGAGGGTGCTGCTGAACATGCACTTGTGGGCCTGGTGCAAAATGGCCAAATGTGTTCTTGTTGAGAAACCCTGATTTATGGATTTTTCTTTTTGTGTCTTTCTTTTCCCTTTTGTAATCTGCTTCAGAAAGTACTTATCCTATAAAATTTTCAGTTTTTGGATATTGCTGATTTACATCCCTATAGTGTCTTTTAATATATTCTTCTTTTCCTGTAACCTGTTTCTTTCTTTCCTGATTGGTAGTTGACTCTAGAGGAGCTTGATCAGATTCAGGTTTTTCCCTTCAAGAATATTTTATAGATGGCTGATGTAGTCTTCTGTCTTCTATCAGGAAGCTAATCAGAAGGCTTAAAATGTCTAGTGGTTTCTTTTTTTGTCATGTTTGCAGACATCATTGAAAGCTAAATAATGATGGAAAGTAATATTTTCATTTCAAAGTTTCTTCTTTGTTAGCTGCAGTACTTCTGTAAAGAGAAAATTTTCCTTCAACTATTCATTTACCTAGTTGTACAGTGTGTATAGGACAGGCAGAATGAAACACTTGCTTTCCCTCTTCTTTAGTTTTAAAAAATTAATCAGATCATTATGTGTTAATTCTCCATTGTTATTACTTAAAAAAGAAACTAAATGTATAATATTTATTAGTTTTAGGCTATACAAAGAGGTAAAAAGATGGATACAAAATGGTTTTTGTCTCCTTTGACCACATAACCTATCATTAAAATGATAACAACAACAAAAATGGGAACATGGCAGTGTGTACCTTCAGCTACTGGGGATGCTGAGGTGAGAGAATTGTTGGAACCCAACAAGATCCTGTATTAAAACATTAGCAACACAAAACAAAACAAAACGAAAGATCTGGGAAGAAATTCAAGCAGTGTAGACAGATTGAAAAGTGAAAATCGTTTTTCTCTTTCCTACAGTCCCAACCCCAGCGATTAACACTATTATGTGAAAAGTTTTGAGTTTTCATTCAGAGGATGGGATCATACTATGAACCTGTTTCTGTATCTTTCATTCATTAAAATTCTCTGACAATCTAGTAAAGTTGTTTTTATGCCAGCATATATAAATATCTCCTTTTTAGTAGTTGCATAGAATTCCATTTTGTGGATTTGCCTTCTGTTGAGTGTGTGTGTGTTGTGTGTGTGCTTGGATTGGGTTCTTTCTTCCTATTTAACAGTGCTATATGAAATATATATATGTATATAGATATTATTTGTGCATATATTTAGCTTTTAGAATAAAACAAACCTGACATGCATTTGGATATCCTTAAAGAAGGTTTCTAGCATTATACGTTTTGAAATTGTTTTTATCTGTAATCATATTTTAAAATTTGTGTTCTAGAGGGACCATTGATCAAAGAAAGGAAACATAAGAAAACTGATACATAAGTTTGATGAGTTTAAATATGCAATCCAAATGTAAGATGGTTCTTTACCAGGGTTCTAAGTCATATTTATCTGATAATTCTGATACATCAAAAATCAGTGTTAGGGGCTGGGGTTGTGGCCCAGCAGTAGAGTGCTCGCCTAGCACAGGCAAGGCCCTGAGTTTGATCCCCAACACCACATTAAAAAAAAAAGAAAAAAAAAATATATATGTATATGTAAAAGGAATCATCTTAAAAAAATCAGTGTTAGAATTGAGAACTTACTGGAAATAACTGCTATATTATCTTCTTTGGGGGTAACTCAATTGTCTTCTTTAAAATTGTCACTTCTAAAAGTGAATCCCAAAGTGGAGAAATTTTGAGTTATTTCTTGGGCTGTCCCTAAGATGTATTTCATGCTTCACAGTCTTATTCTGATTAATAAAGTACACAATTTGGCAGGGGAAGTATCTTCTGGAAACTCCAGATTATATTAATATCTGTAGGTTTTATACAGAAGAAAGGGAAAAAGGAAAGAGCAATTGGAGGGACAAAAGGATAAAATATTCTTTTCTTTGTATTCACTTTCAATTTGGAGAGTAATATGAAGCTTTTTCAATCGACAGCCCTTGTTTGAGCGTCCATTTGATTACTTTTCTAAACTCATGCTAACAAAATTCAATGTTAGAGAAAATACAGTGACATTATATCCAATTTATATTTTATAGTGGGGAAGGGGGATGAAACACTTTCATTTTTTTTATGAAGTGCTTCTCTCTTCCTTTATAATTTAGAAATGTCATTTTCCTTGAGCATAAAACAGGAATTCCAAACATCTAAAATATTGACTCCCCTCTACCAGTTAGTAATCATAATCATTTGATATCATATGCTGTAAAATCATGGAATTTCAAAAGCTGGGAAAATCTATACCATTGTAGATCATTTTGTGTGTGTGTGTGTGTGTGTACATGCGCGCGCACGTCGCGAGTACATTGGGGATTGAAGCTAGATCTTTGTGCATATTAGGCAAGTGCTGTACTACTGAGCTATATACCCCCAGCCTTCGTTTGTTGTTTTTAATGTGCAACAACTGTTGTCTGATGAGTGGTTGTTGTTTTACAGAGCAACAGGAATGTAATCCAGTGTGGTCAGTTTGATTTATATACTTCCCATGGATTCCTTAATACTATATTAAAAGGAAAATAAAATGGTCCTGGAGATCTCCCTGGAGGTCCTGGATATATTCCCATTACACAGGAACCCTGCAGGCTATTGAAAAAATCATGAACAAAGTTCAGAAAAGCAAAACAGTTTGGATAGCATCCTGAGTCCCAAGGTGACAAAGTATAGGACACAAGGTACTCTTGAAGCAAAGGTTTCTGGCCAGTGGCTTCAAAAACTTCTTGGGGGTGATCACATGGGAGTTTTCTCCCCAAAAGATTTGAGTTTGTGAGTTCCTGGGCTTTTCTTCTCTGAGCTGCCAGAGTGTTTTACCTATCATATATGTAGATATAAAGCAAGGGAGCAGTGGTAAGTGATGATATCAGACAGAGGAATAATCTTTAAGCTCCCACGGGCCACAGAAAGGCTATTACTTTGAGTGAGATGGAGTTCTTTCAAGGTGTCAATATGAAGAATAACAGGACAAATTTACATGTACCACTGTGGTTTCTAGAGGGCAGGAGGAAGGAGACCAGTTAGGAGTCTACTGCAGTCATTTCATCTCATACAAAGTTGGTAATGGTGAAGGTGATATGAAGTGCTGAGATTCCGAAGGTTTGCCATTAGGATTTAGCTGAAGATTTTTAAAGCAGGTCTTAAGAATCAAAGAAGACTTCAAAGATTCTGTCCTAAACTACTTGAAGGATTGCCAGTAAGTAAGATGGAGAGGACTGCAGGAGGAACAGGTCTCATCAGGAAGGAAGGGAATTCTACAGGATATACTTCAGGTTGAGATGCTTATTATCCAAATAGAGATATGAAAATGGTAATTACATGTTCAAACTACGGCTCGGGAGATAAAAATTTAGACTTATTCATTCATGTACAAACTCCTAGTTGTTTCTCAGACAGATCAGACTTGTTCTTGCCTTGGGGCCCTTGCACTTACTTCACTTCTGCTTAGAGCATCCCTCAGATATCGCAAGGCTTGCTCCTGCACTTCTGCTGTTTTTTTTTTTTTTAATTGTCATCTTCTCATTGAGGCCTTGCCTAACCACTCTTAATACAAAACAGAAATTCCCCTGCCCTCTAGCACTCTTTTTTCTCCATTGTACTTATTACCATCAGACACACTACATATGTACTTGTTTAGTTTTTAAATTTCAACAGAGTAGACATTTGATTTGTTGATTTTATTATTGCTGCATTTGCATTGTCCTGATAGTGTTTTGAATGAGTAAATGTGAGCCAGTAATCAGCATTTTGAATTCTTCCATGGCACAAAGTTTGTTTTGTTCCCTTTTTTTGTGGTATTGATGACTGAACTCAGGGGCACTTACCACTGAGTTACATCCCCAACTCTTTATTTTTTTCATTTCATTTTTTTTTTTTAAACATTTTTTAGTTGTCAATCCATCTTATGTTTGTTTATTTGTTTATTTATTTATTCATATGTGGTGCTGGGAATCAAACCCAGGGCCTCACACTTTTTTTTTTAAGAATATTTATTTTTTAGTTGTAGTTGGAAACAATATCTTTATTTATTTATTTATCTATCTATCTATCTATCTATCTATTTATTTGTGATGCTGAGGATTGAACCCAGGGTTTGCATTTGCTAGGTGAGTGATCTACTGCTGTGCCACAACCCTGGCCTTCCCAGCCCTTTTTGAGATAGATCTCACTAAGTTGTACAGACTGGCCTTGAACTTGCTCTCTCTCCTGTTTAGCCTCCCAAATAGCTGGGATTACAGACTTAGAACACTGTACCTGGCACAATAAGTATCTCTTGATAAGGGGAAGAAGGTGATATCAAGTGTGTATTTTACCCATCTATAATACAGCATGCACCTTTGTCTCTTAGTATGTCTCTTCCTTGCTTTTGCCTTCTTCCATGGGTTTGGTTATCTTCTAGCTATATCTTCTTGACCCAGTCTTTTGCCTGGTCCTAGCTTCTTGACTTCCTCCTCATTTTCAGAGCCATCCCTCTCCATATCTTCTGTCCCCTCACTCCACCCCACCCCACCCTATTCTTAAATGTAATTTAGCATAACATTTGTTCTTATATGAAAAGCTTCTCTGGACATTCCCTGGTCATCAGCACAATTTCCCCATTCTTAAATATTTCCTAAAGTGTTACTTGCTTTGCAGAACTTAAATAGCTTGTAGGAGCTTGTAGCTCAGTGGTAGAGTGCTTGCCTCGCATGTGGAGGGCACTGGGTTTGATCCTTAGCACCACATTAAAAAAAATAAAGGCATTGTGTCCATCTACAATTAAAAACATATTTAAAAAAGATAGCTTGTGTATTTTAGTTCCTTTTGTCTAAAAGACTATTTTCCTTTCTTTACCTACTCCACATCTCAATCTTCTACACATTAGAGGTAAATCTGCCTCACTGGTAGGACAAGATTTGTTTTTAAAACTCATCAGTTTCATTTTTGGCTCTGGAACTGACATAGAGTAAGTTGCTAGGAATGATTATTTTTCCAAAGATGGTTCTTTTTCTCTTATACAAATCAATTGTGATTTCCTCATCAAGTTGGACAAATTTAATATTAAATATTGCTTATTATTCACATTAAATTATTAGTATTAAATATTACTTATGTTGAATTAAGTATTAAATAGTGCTTAAGATTATTTATTTGATCTATACCTGCTTACCTATAATAAATTTACATATTATACTTATCTTGTATATATTCTTATGCAGTGTTTATCCCAGAGAGGATGATGGGACATCAGAGAAGTGGGAAGAGCACAGTGGGTATTGAGAGGAGCATGTGCATGCAAAGAATGGGCTGGTTAAATATGTGTGTGTGTGTGTGTGTGTGTGTGTGTGGAGTAGAATTTCACACAGGTAATGGATTCTTTAGAGCTCCACCCACATCCCTGACTTTCTCTGTTTCTTTCTGCCTCTGGAAAATTTATTGCTAAAAGCACCAGAGACTTAGCCTAAGAGCCTTCTCTGGCTGCAGTTGCTCAGCAGCTTGTACTTGAAGCAGGCTGGAAATACTGGGATGTTAATGCCTCTGGGCTAGCCCTCCAACATTGTCTAAGGGGAAACAATGGATAAGCAAACTTCCTCTTGTGCTGGGTGGGCCCCTCAGGCCCCACCCTGAAGCCCCTCTGCATAGTCCAAATGTCCCCAGAGGGTATTGCTTATTAAGGTACTTTGTGACTTGCTCCCTTTCCCTGTCTCACCCTTCCACTTTCCTACTAGTGCTTCCAGGTGATTACCTCCTGTATGAATGGCTACTTACACTCAAATCAGGTCTCAAGATCTGCTTCTGGGGACTCCAAACTAAACCAGTAGATAAATTATTGAGAATAAAGATGATAAATGAGAAATGTTGGATTAGAATGGCAAGCTTGGGTGGGGGATTTGGAGGTGTAGCTCTGTAGTAGCACTTACCAAGCCTTTTTGAGGGCCTGGGTTCCAAAAGGGGGTGGGAGAAGAATTTGGATTTCATTGATAATAGGTTTTTGACATCATAGTTATAATATCTGTATAGTGATATGATTTCATTTACTTACATCTATGTGCAGATGTGTTATGAATGTAGCTCTCAGATTATGAAAACTGCTTCCTTATCTCATGGAATAGTTTTTTGGTCTTGCTACTTTGAGAAGGTATCCTGCCTGGAAGTTATAGTGTGATGTGATTTTAATTCGAAGTTTGTTGCTATTTTATTTCTGTCTTCCTTTCAAATCCTATGTTTATCAAAACACCAGAAATGCCCCAGAGTGGGAAGTAACCTTTAGGATGGGAACACTGCAATAAATTGTTAACAATGCACAGGTAATTAGCACGTAGGAAAACTAGCAGCTATTTTACCTTTTTTGGGAAGTGGTATGGTCTACTTAAATAAGATTTTCATCTAACTGAAGGATTTACTTGTGAAGTAACTGAGTGTCCTCAGAAAAGTTATTCAGGAGATAAACTTCTTCATATGTCAACTATTTTTAGAAGGATTTTGTCGGATATATTATGCTCTTCTTAATAGAATAGTACACTAATTTTAATGACTAAGTATCATGGACCTTAGTTATTTTCCGTGTCATGTGGGCTTTTGGACTCTTTGTGTACTAAATAGCCCCAGAACAGTTGTCATTTATTCATAGGGTTTCATCTCCATTTTTGCAGTTTATTTTTCCTGCTGCTGCTTAGTCTGCTTTTGGTCAGCCCCTGCTCCTAATTTTCTGTTCTTATAACTAGAGCAAAACTAAAGATTTCTGTGGGGAATCAGACACAGGACAGCTTAATATGCCCACTCCATCTTTCTGATACATTGGTGACAATAGTATGGGGCCTTACCAGGAATGGAGTCAAGCCAAGCTAAAGGATTTGTCAGATATCATTTGAATAGGCCTAGCAGTCAGAGTTGGAATTTTTGAAGCAAGTGTGCATGGTACTAGATCACTTTATATTCTTCCTAAGATAGAAGCTGTGCCTGGTGGTGAGGATAGTCTACCTTTCCATGTTATTTTACAGAACACAATCAGATGGTTTAGAGATAGTGTATCTTACTTCTTATTTTGGTTTTGTATTTTAATAAAATTGGTAGCTCCTTAATGTAAGAGTACTCAGTTTTTAGGCTTTAGCTTTGCAAGTATCCTGCACATACTTGGTAATTATTTGTAATATGAGTAATTTAAAGTTGGATGTAGTGCACACCTGTAATCCCAGCTACTCAGGAAGCTCAGGCAGAAAGATCATAAATTGGAGGTCAGCCTGGGCAATTTATCAAAACTCTCAAAATAAACTATAAAAGGGCTGTGGATATAGCTCAAAAGGGCTGAGGATGTGGTAGAGTGCCCTTGGGTTCAATCCTAGTACTGGAAAAAGAAAAAATAATAATAATTTGAGACAAATGTCTTTGCTAAGTTTTGAGGTTAAAATTTTTTTTTTAAATTTGGCTCACAAAAACATGCACTGGAGAAAAGATAGCCTCTTCAACAAATGGTGCTGGGAAAACTGGAAATTCATATGCAACAAAATGAAGTTAAACCTCTATCTCTCACCATGCACAAAATTCAACTCAAAGTGGATCAAGGACCTAGGAATTAAACCAGAGACTCTGTGTTTAATAGAAGAAAAAGTAGGCCCTATTCTTCATCATGTGGGATTAGGCCCCAACTTCCTTAATAAGACTCCTATAGCACAAGAATTAAGACCAAGAATCAATAAATGGATGGACTCAAACTAAAAAGTTTCTTCTCAGCAAAAGAAACAAACTGCGAGGTGAATAGAGAGCCTACATCTTGGGAGCAAATTTTTACCCCTCACACATCAGATAGAGCATTAATCTCTAGGGAATGTAAAGAGCTCAAAAAGCTAAGCACCAAAAAAACAAATAACTCAACCAATAAATGGGCCAAGGACATGAACAGACACTTCTCAGAAGAAGATATACAGTTAATTAACAAATATATGAAAAAATGTTCATCATCTCTCATAATTAGAGAAATGCAAATCAAAACTACTCTAAGATATCATCTTACTTCAGTCAGAATGGCAGCTATTTTGAAGACAGACAACAGTAAGTGTTGGTGAGGATATGGGGAAAAAGGCACACTCATACATTGCTTGTGGGATTGCAAATTGGTGTAGCCAATATGGAAAGCAGTATGGAAATTCCTTGGAAAACTGGGAATGGAACCAGCATTTGACCCAGCTATCCCTTTCCTTGGTCTATACCCAAAAGTTATAGGACAGCATATTACAGGGACAATGCCACATCAATGTTTATAGCAGCACAATTCACAATAGCTAAACTGTGGAACCAACCTAGATGCCCCTCAGTAGATGAATAGATTTTTAAAAATGTGGCATATATACACAATGGAATATTACTCAGCAATAAAAAAAGAATAAAATCATGGCATTTGCAGGTAAATGGATGGCATTGGAGAAAATAATGCTAAGTGAAGTTAGCCAATCCCCAAAAAACAAATGCCAAATGTTTTCTGTGCTATAAGATGACTGACCCATAATGGGGTAGGGAGAGGGAGCATGGGAGGAATAGAGGGGTGGGAAGGGAGGGGCAGGGGGTTAGCAATGATGGTGGAATGTAATAGACATCGTTATCCAAAGTATATGTATGAAGACATGAATTGGTGTGAACATACTTTATATACAAACAGAGATATGAAAAATTGTGCTCTATATGTGTAATAAGAATTGTAATGCAAAAAAACCCCCCAGAACAAAGTACATGTATAAAGACATGAATTGGCGTGAACATACTTTATATACAAAGATATGAAAAATTGTGCTCTATATGTGTAATAAGAATTGTAATGCATTCTGCTGTCCTGTATTTAAAAAAATAAGATTAAAAAAAGAATTGTAATGCATTCCACTGTCATGTATTTAAAAAATAAAGTCAATTAAATATTTTAAAAAGATTTTAAAAATTTGGCTTATATGTATTCTACTAATGTGCTTTGCTGGTAGTCAGTGAATGCTTGATAATGCTATCACTGATTTTCTCTGTTGTTAATACAATGCATTTGATTTATTGGTACTTTATACCAATTATAAAATGGTCAAACAAAAATTAAGTCTTAAAAATGTTAAATTTATAACAGTAAACTCTTCACACCTTATGAGCCTGAAAAGTAACCTAAAACACTTTCCTACGGTGGAAGGTAATAGCCTGACAAAGTGTTTCATGAAAAAGAAAGAAAGAGAGAAAGACTGACCTGAGGTTAGAGTGTAGTATTTATCACTTATGTTAGATTCCCATCATGGAACTCTGGAGTGCTGGTTAACTTGTTAAGCTGGTAAATAAAGGTGATTTGATTTTAACCCAGTGTTTCTCAGTGTTATCAATTATGAAATTTTTTTTTGTTAGTATCCTTGTCTTGTGGGACAGTTTTAAAAATATTTTTTCCGGTGAATTCTGTATAGGCAGTCTTTGTCCTTATTTTAGCTCTTGCACTGATTTCCTTTAGATGGCTTGAATAACATCAGTTCCCCAGTATTCAAATTATAGTCAAATGACAAATTACCTGTGAATGCATGTAGACTTACTGCTACCTCTTTAGTGTGCAGATCCAAAATCACTTTATAAGTAAGAGATGTACATCTGTTCTCCAGTTCACCAGACAAGAAAGTGTGTTGTGCTGCCACCTTGCCTCCCAGGAACAAACCCACAGGATATATTATCAAAATGGATAATTGAAAGAGCAAAGTGACCAGTAAAGATGAAAGTGCAGCAAAGAAACAGAAAGTGATCTTGCTGGAAGTGAAATTGAATTGGTCCTAACTGGAGTAATAGCGTAAATAACTGACATGGAAACATTGACGCTACCAACCCTGGAGTGACTCTAGCCATCCAGCCAGAGGCACTTAGTGAAGACACACTTAATCAGCACAATGTATTAAAGTATATTAAAGAAATATATAGAAAGAAATATTACTATTCTTGGTTTCACTCTATATTGTAACAACAGTATGAAAGGTTTTAAGGCTTTGACAAACATTTTTCAAGGTCACAGAACAATTGTAATTTCCACCATTGATTATTAAGATGGCTTTGTATAGTTACTTTTATGGTCCTGTGCTATCATGCAAAACATGGGCTGCCTGTGTTTCTCTTGCATTTGTCAGTCATCCATCATCTGACCTTAGTGGAAATTAAAAGTTACAAAAGGGACAGGAACCTGTAATGACAAACTGTTTTTTGAAAGGAACCAATATATGAATAAGTAAAAAGTCCTTCTTTTGTATATTGCACACTTTAAATGTCTCTCTGACTTATATGTGTTGAAATAAGATGGTCCAGTGCTTGTTGTTGGACTTTTCCACATAAATCTGTACTACCCATTTCACTGTTGATGAGCATTTCTGATTTGTAATTGTATTGAAATTCTTTGAGATCTCCTGAGTCACATATGAAATTCCACTTTGGGATATTTGTTATGGATTATGACAGGATTTCTGTGGTTGAAATCTCTCATGAAGAATGAAGGAACATGCTAACAGTATTAAGTCCCGTGAAGTATGTTACCTTAGTTTCTGTCCAACAGGAAGTTTTCTAATGTAAATGCTTTTGCTTGGCTTGGCATGTGTTCTTTCCTTTAAATGCAAGCCCTGGAACTATTATTACATATGAGATGAGAAAGGTTAGCAGAAAGATTTGATCTGCTTTAGTTGATTTCAGTCCTTGGCAGCTGACACATCACTAAGTGTCCTGGATATAAACACTTTTGACTATCTGTTAACTTTTATTCCATGGGATAGTCTCTTAGCCCTGCATATATTAAATTTTCCAAAGGTGTCATCTTGTCCTAGAAAACATAACTTTTCTTTCTGTACTCTCAATGGGAAATAAAACTGCAACTGGATTGCAGTGTTTCTGATGGCTGTTGGTTCATTTAAAATTGATTTCTGCATCTATTATCTATAGATAGTCTGTTTGTAAAATCAAGTTAATATAGGGGTTTGGGGGCTACATGAAAGAAAAGCATGAAAGGATAACAAAGTAAATGAGCATTTTATATAAATTTGTAATGAATAGGGACTGTTTCTATACAAAAGGATTATACGTGCAACTAAACCTGCAGTAAAAATACTGCATTCTTTTTCATTGACAAAAATTATAAGGATTTCAGAATAAGATCTCGAAAGGAGAGTTTATTTCCCCCCTCACATTCACTTTCTAGTCCTTCATATTTGCAAAATACATGTTTAAGCAGTCTACAGGTTATTAGCCCAAAGTAATGCATCCCCCAAATAATGCCTCCCCATTGTGCTTTACATTCTTGCTTTGTATCAATCAGTAAATATTTTGTGTGGAATCAGCTTTAGATAGGTCTGTTGAGAGTAGGAAATTCTGAATTATGTATTAAGTATTACCCAGTAGGAGCTCAAAGTCTAATTGGAGTAATGGAGTTTTCACAGGAAATAGTTGTGAATAAGGTACTCTGCTAGCCTCTGTGCTAGGGTTTTAGGTCACTCGTTCCCCAGTGCCACTTTTTGATGAGTTGGCTGCAAAAGAATCACCTAGGGAACTTGTTAAGAATAAAGATTATTGGGCCAACCCTTACCTTTTCCCTGTAGATTAAAGGTGGGGCTCAGGAATGTGTTTTTCTTTTTAAAAATAACCAGTGCACAGTACAAATTTCAAAAATAGAAGGCTATATGGTAAAAATCCTCTCTTTCATTCTTGTATCCATTCATTCTTCTTTCCCAGAGGCAGTCTCTGCTACCAGTTTCTTGCATATATTTCTAGAATACACCTTGCATCTACAAATGTGTGTTTCTAGGGGGAATATTATAAAACTGTTACGTACCTGGCTTTTTTTTTTTTTTTTTTGTTGTTGTTTTGTTTTGTTTTACAATGTATTTTGGAGCTCTTCCCATAACCCTTCTTATAGAGCTGCTTCAATCTTTTGAAAGGCTGCCTAGTACCAGTCTGGAAAAGCTCTGCATGGGATTCTAATGCTAGTTTGGGGAGCCATATTTAGACCAAATTTATTAAAGGGTTTAGAAAAAGTTTTCTTGGAATGTTAATTCTTTAAGTTTTGCCTTTCATAAGGAGTTGGACTAGCAAATATTTAATGAACATCTAGATTCAAACAAACTTTTGTATAAGTTTCTTCTTTGCAAAAGTTGTTAGGTAGAATTCATCAGTCAAATATATTAAGACAGTAGTATGTATTTGTTTTTTTCATAAAGGAGATAACTTGTGATGGTGGAATCAGTTAGAAGCAAGGATTTTCTACCTTTGAGCTCTAGGTGTTCGTTACTGTTCATCTTTCTTTAATGTTAAGGGAGGTGGGGGTGAACAGAGAAGGCAGAAGGCAATTAGTACATTATACCAAAAATTTTGCTCTATAAAATGATAATTTTGGCAACTGAGGGTGTAGCTCAGTGGTAGAGCACTTGCCTAGCATGTGTGAACTCCCGGATTCATTTTTTCTCCTCCAAGACGATTTATAAAATTCTTAATTAAATTTTCACATAATATTCATTTTGGGCAGTTTTTTTTTTTTTTTTTTTTTGCTGTATCACTGATTATTTTTCTTTTGTATCGCTGGTTATACATAAAAGTATAGTTTTTATTTCCACAAAATAGCAGGTGCACTGGGCACTGTTTGTATTATAGCTTCCCTTAGTCTCTGTGGACACACCTCATGCAGCTGGAGAGGTGGAAAGTTGACTAGTGAAGAGGAACTAGAAAATGTTAGTTTGAGAGATAGAATGACTAGTGGAAGGACCACAGGTCTTTTTTTTTTTGATATTTCAGAAATGTTATACACCATTTTCTTGTTTAGAAGGAATTCAATAGAAATTATTACCTTCATGAGAGAATGGTTTATTTGTGCTTATTCATAATTTGCATTACCTACTCTGTGTTCATTGTCAAGAGACAACAACAAGTAACAGTAAGCATGTCTTCTGCACTCAGGAAGCCAAGAGTTTAAGATGCCAGCATAGAAGTAATGTTTGACACATGTGTTTCATGTACTCATCATGAAATGATTTCATTAGAAGCTTGACAACAGGATTTTTAGTTTTTTGTTGTCCTTTTTTAGTTATACATGATAGTAGAATGTATTTGGGCATATTACACATACATGGAGTATAACTGGGATCATGTGCTTGGAACTGAGAGAGTCTTAGGGAGTTTAGTTCAGGAAACAGGGTATTCAAAATAGCTCAGTATTAGGCCAAAATGAGTGGAAATGTACATCAATAAAATGTTGAGGGACTTCCTTGGGGTGCTCAAGTGTGGTTGCACTGACAAAGAATTTGTGCTAGACTTTGAAGATGAGGCAGGGTAAGACTGCTTGGTAAAGAATGGAGAGGGAAAAAAAAAGAACGGAGAGAGTGTTTTTAAGTAAGAGGAATATCTAATGAAGCCCATTGATACTAAGGTCTTAAAGAATTTGATGACCACTCTCCTAGCACCAAGAGTAGAAAATATAAATGAGAGCATTATCCAAGAGAAAAAGTGTTTGGCAGATCCCAGGGAATTCTGGTTGGCCATTAATTCAATTCTCTTCTTATCAAGTGTCCAAAAAAGCCAGCTAAGCAACATTTGAGAAGATTAAGACAATAGAATGTGCTAAAGTTGTCACTGCCCCACTCACCAAATGGCAGTGAGGCTGTTCTGTAGATGGGAGCTATTCATCAAAGGTCAGATAGTCACCACACAGGAAAGCCCACTCCTGTCCCCTACACAATAGTCTAATAAACATGGAATGTTTTGCTGGTAGGAAAAACTGAAAGTTTTAATCTGAAGGAAAATTTGACAGGGGAAATAAATGGAATGGAAGAGACCAGAGAAAATTTAGTGTCAGATTTGAAAGTGATTCTTACAAAACTTGCTTTCAAAGCTGTACATTTTATGCATCCTACTGCAATTGCTCTTAACATGTCTGTTAGAAGACATAGTGATTCTAGAATTCTTTTAATGGGGGGTGAGGGGCAGAGTGAGTAGGCTTAATGAAGAGTGGAGAGCAGTTGTCTGTCCCTCCCCGAGAGAGGAACTGAAGTGAATGTAGTAATTCCTTTTAGTGCTCTTCAAAGATCCAAAATAATCTTGGTTTAGGAAAATTAAAATTTTATGTTAAATTTGTTTTTTTTAAAATTATGTTTTATTTGATAAAGTGGACTTTTAAAGGTTTATTCATTTATCAAATTTAATGTTTTTGCTGATTTACCAAATTTGTTAAATGTTTAGATTTAGAAATAAATGTAGCTGTAAGTGTTCTGATGGTTGATTGAAAATTGGCCAAAATCTGCAGACATCACTGACATTTTAGTAAAACAGATTAAATGGTATGAGAAGGGACATGAAGAATAGAATCCAGAGAGGGCAATTTCTGGGTTTTTGAGGACTAATAGCTAAGTTTTGACTAATCAAAACGCCTGTTTCTTTCTCTTCCCTAAGCTTTATGGGAGTCTCACTTATGTATCTTAGATGTTCATAGATGAGCTTATTGATATGAGCCCACTTTAGGTTTTTATGGACACATAACATTTTTCTCTCATTTCTGACACCACTATTTAAAAGTGGGAATATAGCTGGGTGCAATAGTGCACACCTGCAATCCCAGCAGCTGGGGAGGCTACAGCAGGAAGATCATGGTTTCTAAGCCAGCCTCAGCAAATGCAAGGGGCTAAGCAACTCAGTGAGATCCTGTTTCTAAATAAAAATACAAAATAGGACTGGGGATGTGGCTCAGTGGTCAAGTGTCTCTTAGTTCAATCCCCAGCACACCCTCCCACCCCTATTGGCTGGTTCTTTTTTCCCCCTTCTTATTAATTTGTAGGAGTTCATTATATTCTAGATAAAATTTCTTTAGTGGTTATCTGTATTATAATGTCTTCTACTCTGGTTTATTTCATTCTTTATCATTAAATAAACAGGTTATTTTAAATATGGCTTCAATTAAAAGTTGTTCCACTTATAGAGAGTACTTTTTATGTTTTGATTAAGATGACCCTTCCTGCTGTGTTTGGAACATGCCTGTAACCTCAGCTACTCACTTGTAATCCCAGATACTCAAGAGGTGGAGGCAGGAGGATTTCAGGTTCAATTTAGTGAGACTTTCTCTCTCAAAATAAAAAATAAAAAAGGACAAGGATGTAGCTAAGTGGTAGAGTACCTTTGGATTCAATCCCCAATACTGACAGAAAACCAAAACCAAAAACATAAGAAAGACAACCCTTCCTGCCACAAAGTCCTAAAGATATTTTCTACATTGTGTTGCATAATCTTTGTACTTTCTCCTTTTGTGTTTAGGTTTATAATCCCATGCAGATATATACAGTGTGTCTCTGGAACTCTATTGAAAACTTGCCTGTGCTTGTTCATGTGACCTGCAGTGCCTCCTAGGTTAAACATAAATGTCCACATATGCATAGATTTTTTGTGGGGGTAGGGTTGGGTACAGGCATCTGTTCTGAGTTACCTTGATTCCTATAGCTTTAAAATAAATCTTGATACCTGGTAGATGTTTTTCCCCCTAAGAATGCCAAGCATATTCTTGGCCCTTTATATTTTCCACAGATTTTGATTGGGATTAAATTGAATGTATAAATCACTTTGAGAAAAATTAATCTTTACCTTATTGAAACTATGTGATCATGATGTAAATCTCTCTTTATTTAAGGTCTTGTTTAAAGTCTTTCAATGATGTTTTATAATTAAATTTATTTCAGTGTTTCTTAGCATTTTTAATGTAATTTGTACATGAAGTTTTGTTTTGTTTATTTGGTATTGGGGATTGAACTCAGGGGGGCAGTTTACTATCAAACTTGAGATCCTTCTGCCTTAGCCTCCTGAGTAACAAGTGTTACAGGTGTATGCCACAATGCCTGACTGCTCATCATGTTTTATTTCATTTTTTATCTTTCTATTGTTGATATAAGGAGATATGATTATTTTTATATATTGATTATATCTAGCAATTGATTCTGATAATTTATCATTTTTGTGTTCTCTGCATGTGCTACCATTGCATTTGCAAATAACAGCTTTTAATTGTCCAATTCTTTTACCCTTTTATTGTTTTTCTTATTTTACTATACCATCTTGCTTCTGCAGCAAAATGCTTAGCAGAAGTGGTACCATCAAGTGTTTCTCCTGTGTTCTTAATCTGAAAGTGACTGCTTTCATGTTATTTGCATAGAATTTTTTAAGAGTTACCTTTTATTGGAGTTATCCTCTACTTTTAGTTTGCTGAGAGGTTCTGTTTGTTTGCTTTTTTAATCACAAGTTAATGTTGAACTTTATCAAATATTTGCCCTGTATGTTTTAAAAGTGTAATATGCTTTTTAAAATTTTAATCTATTAATGTGGTTAATTTCACTGGTTATTTTTTTTTTAATATTAAAAAGTACCTTGCATTCCTGTGATAGACCAAACTTTCTATTTGTATCTTTGCTTATAAGCAAGAGTGACCTACAATCATCCTTTCCAAGTTTTGGTACTAAGGTTATGCTATCATTAAAATGATCTAGGGAATTAAACCTTTTCCTACTGTCTAGAGCAAGGTTTACATAATAATTAAAATTATTTATTTACTGAATGTTTGATAGAACTTGCTTGTGATGTCACCTAGACTTGAAGTTTTCTTTATAGGTTGATTATATATATATATATATATATATATATATATATGTAATTCACACATATATGCCTTTTTAAATTTCATAACATTGTTCATAATACCATCTCTTATCTTGATCTTGCTACGGTTTGCCAATTTTGTGAGTCTTTTCAAGGAATTCATTTTTTAAAAAAAATATTTTTTTAGTTGTAGTTGGACACAATACCTTTATTTTATTCATTTATTTTTATGTGGTGCCGAGACTAGAACCCAACACCTTGCACGTGTTAGGCAAGAGCTCTACTGCTGAGCCACAACCCCAGCCCCTCAAAGAATCCATTTTTGACTTAGATCCTCTGTTACCTGTTTGTTTTTTATGTCATCAATTTCTACTCTTTATGCTTTTATTTCTGTTTTTAAGATTTATTTTATTACTTTTTTTTTTTAACTTCTTGAGCATATGGCTTAACTCAGTAGTTTCAGCTTCTCTTTCTTTTTTTTTTTTTTTCTTATTGTATTTTAGACATGATCTTGTTACATTACTCAGGCTGGCCTTGAAATCTGTATTCTCCTGCCTCAGTTTTCTGAGTAGCTGGGATTACAGGTACACATCACCAGCCCAGCTCAGCCTTTTTCTAACACATTCATTTAGGGATATACGTTTCTGTTTGTAAGTTCTGCATCCAGTAAATTTTTTTATATAGTGTTTTCATTGTGTTCTCAATTTTTCAGGTTTTCATTATGGTTTTTCTTTTGAGTCATACTTTATTGACACTAATTCCAGAGTAGATTTTGCATAATGGTTTAGGATTTTATAGCTTATTTTATTGCATTATTTTCAATGTTTATACTGCTGATGAGTATTTGGGTGATTCTCCCCCACAATATTTAGCAAATATATAGAGAAACAAATAAAATTTATCCTTGCATATGTTTTTGTATTATACAGAATTTGCTGGTTGTAGTACATTTCTCTGCTCAATTTCCAAATATTTTTTTATAATTAAGTTAATATTTATTTTATTTTTCTTTATATTAGCTGTGTTGGAGTAGAAGAACATCATGCTGTTGACATTGACCTGTATCACTGTCCCAACTGTGCAGTACTACATGGTTCCTCCTTGAGTAAGTACTGGATGCTTGAAAAATTGATATTTTGAAAACATGTGTGTGATAATGCTTTAATGATATTCTGATTAATTACATTATACCCACTAAGAATTATAGGGAAGATTTCACTGAAGATATTTAGAATGTAGTTTTTGTCTGAATTTAAAATAACTTATTAAGTAAGTCAAAAGAATAAGGGAAAAATACTAGTATTTTAAATTGTCAGTTCAGATGCTTCCAAAGAACAAATTGTAATATTAATTGTCACTGTAAAAATATGAGAGAAAATATAAACATTTCTTTAAAATTTTGGCTTGCAAACTAGTGTTTCTGTTCACAAAATTTAAAGGGAAACTGTAGGTTTTGTCATTTTAAAACTAAAAGTCATCTTTGCCTGAAGATACCTTGTTATAGAAGTGGGTGGGATGTAGGTAATGTACCACTTTTTTACTTTATCCTAGTACTTAAAAAAAAAAAAAATAGAGGGCTGGGGTTGTGGCTCAGCAGTAGAGCACTCACCTAGTACATGCGAGGCCCTGGGTTCGATCCTCAGCACCACATAAAAATAAATAAATAAAATAAAGGTATTGTGTACAACTAAAAAAAAAAAATAGAAATGTTGCTCTGAAGTTATCATTGAAAATAGATTACTAGCAAGTGACTGCTCATCTATCTGTTTTGTTAGAAATATTAGTAGTTTTTGTAACAGTTTCTTTGTAAGAGAATTAGAAATTTAGACTATGAGTGCGTTGAAGTATTTTTGTAGGAAACACAGGTTATTTAATTTGTTAGTTACACAGTATAAACCTTAAGGTTAATAAACTGGTAGGATTGTTACATGTCTAATTGAGTAGTTTGTTGTCCTAGATGTTTTTAAAGGATTTTACTCTGTAGCACTGAAGTATATGGTATACAATTTGAAATAATTGTTGCCTAAGAATAATTCTTGGAGGAAGTAAACAATACAATGTTGTTATCTCAGGACAAAAAGAACTAACAATTTTAGTTTAGAATTTAAGTATATAATCCTAAAATGAAATAATTTTAATTTAATTTATGTGAAATATTGAGTTACTACTTAGAGGCAGAAAAATGTACTACTACATGTGATGCACTCTATTTTCTACTTTCGCTGTGTGATTTCATCTTTTAAAAAACTTGTCAAACTCACTAAATTGATTATATAGTCCATAATGGATTATGACCTGCACTTTGAATAATGATGCTTTAGAGAGTAGCTTGCTTATTATGTGGCCCTTGGGGTGCTTCTCATTCTTGAAGAACATAAGATTAGGCATTGGCTATCTTCTGGGCAGAGGTCCAGCTCTGAATACTCAGAGGGAAAATGCCCAAGATTCAATAATCTATTTTGTCTTGATTTAAAGCTCACCTTCTCCCAGCCCTCATTACTTTTGATTTCTTTCCCTCTGCTATTAAACCTCTTTTGCTTGCTACCCAGGGTTTCCTGATTCTTTCAGAGTTCCCCAGAAATCTTTATTATAGATACCATTTAGACAACATAATACTCATTTAATATGATAATTTTAGACTTTACCCTCTGGGAATTGAGGATGTTATTTGAGGGTAAGTCTCAGAAAACAGCTTGGCACTTTAACCTATATTCTTTGTGTTCCTCAGGCACAGGTAATCCAAACATAGAAGTTTTTCATCTTTCCCTGTGATACTACTAAAATGTTCCTTTTATTGTCCTCTCAGCCAGCCTTTATAGTGGCTGATTTTATGTTTTAAGCATGTTGGTTCAATAGGACAATTGTATCCTTCTGTTAAATCTCCTAAAGTCAGCACATTTAAAGAAATGATAGTAACTGCTTATTATATACCAGGGTATGACAGTGGGTAAGTACTTGATCTATGTTCCCCTTCGATATTTATAACAATTTGATAAGAGATATAGGAAAAATTAGTAAGTAGCTCTCATATATACCTGTTTGATAGAGCTAGAGTTTGAACCCTTAGCTGTCAAATACCAAAGCCAGTGTACTTCATTGATTACTCTGCAAAAATGAAATTAAAACAGTGCATTATCATTGTTCACTTATCAAATGGGCAGCTTTTTTTTTTCTTTCTTTTTGTTTTTAAATGATGATCCTCATTGTTAACGGTAAGCTTTGAGCCATACTGTACTGGTAGGAATGCAAGTTTCTAATACTTTTCTGGAGGCAGTTTTGTAGTATGTAGCAAGCATCTCAAAAATTATGATCTTCCTTCCAGCAATTCTAGAAATAAACCCTAAGAAATTAATTAGGGGAACAGATTAATATGTCTGAATACTAACCATAATTTTGTTTGAAGAAAGATTCAGGGTGAACTAAGTGCTTAAGAATAACAAATAATTATAACACGATACATTCACGTCTTAAAATTCTAGACTGCCTTTAGATTGCTTTTGAATATTTAATAAGGAGAAAATGCTCATGACTTAAGAGAGGTAAGCAGGATAAACATTGTCATCCCACTTGAAAATAAATGGAACTACATATCAGTGTTTAGTAGGGGGGAAAAAACCTGGAATGAAATGCCTTTGAATTTTAGGAGTGGTTTTAAGTGAGGTAGAAAATAACATACAAAGGATCCCTCCGTGGAATATTCCAGGAAGATTCCTCTGTGATTCTAAATTTTTCTTGTGAGATTTTTTTAAAAATGGAATTTACTCTCTTCCATATTGGAGATCTGGTTGCAATAAGTTATTTTGGAATTTTGTTTCAGACTCTATTTCCACTCCTATTATTTGATGTGATCCTCTTTATCCAAATGAAGATCAAGTATTATTGTCTTATTATGATCTTGGTAAGGTGAAAGGTAAAATACCTTGGTATCATAGAGTTGTTTTTTTCCCCTTACATTTTGTTATGAAAATGTTCAAACACAGAAAAAGCTGAAGTAATTTTACAACATCTCCCTATAAATCTTCACCAGCTGGGTTCTACTATTAACATTTACATCACTTGCTTTACCACTTATCTCTTTATGCAACCATCCCACTTTGTATTCATCTTTTTTCTTTTTGATGAATTTCTGAATAAGTTGCAAACATCAGTACATTTGCCAGAATCATGGGGGTTTTATACATAAGAGTGACTTTCAAGCTTAAAAAAAAAAAGATTTAAAACTGAAATTTTACATTGATAACACACAAAAGAGTTGTAAGTGGCACCATTGTGGTGGAAAGAGGAATGAGGTCCAGAGCTTCTCCCTTGGCTTTTTTCTACTTCCCTCTTTGTGAAGAGATCCTCACAGTTTGAAAATCAGCACTCTAACCTATCCCTTTTCACTATCATGAGAAATCTGGATCCATAGATGTTAAGTAACTTGCCCAAGGTTGCAAGAGGAATAGAAAAGAATCAAATACTAGTCTCCTGATTTTAATTGTTATGACTACTCAAGATTGAGTCAGAGCTGTAGAATCATAGGCTCTTAGCATTGGAACTAATCATAAAGTTGTTTATTTTGTCATACCAACTGTCTCGCTTTAATTACCACTCAGTTTTTCATGTCAGGGTAAATGTGCTTATTTGGGAGTAAATCTTAAAAGAAAAAGAAATCATACTGTTAAAAGATATTTCTGATGTGGGATAAAAGACCCTATTCTGAGAAGATAATTTAGATGATCTGGATAATTATGTTATGAACTAATATTCCAGTGAAAATCATAATTTAAAATTATTTGGAAATATTCTGGTATGGGTAAATGTAGATATTGTAAAAGGTTTCATTTGCTGATTTGAATTCTTTGGTTTAATTTTTAAATTATTTTGAAATAAAAAAGTAAGTTTTAAAATCTACACTTAATTGTCTATAAGGGCAACATTAGATTAAGTAAAATTTACTTCTGTGTCCTGGAAATGCATTTAAAATTTGAGAGTTTATAGTACTTAGTTATTATTTCTGATAAATGTAGACTACAATAATGAGAAAGTATATAGTATTACCAGTTACCAAAAGTATGTTCTTTTTTTAACTTTCTAAAACTTTAGTGAAAAAGAGGAGAAACTGGCACAGGCATGACTATACAGAAGTTGATGATGGTTCCAAACCAGTGCAAGCTGGAACTAGGACTTTTGTTAAGGAATTACGATCTCGAGTCTTCCCAAGGTATGGAAAACTTGCTCTGATTAAACAAAATGTAAGAATGTTGGCTGATAAAGTGACATTATGTAAAGTGTTTTCTTTCTTTCTTTCTTTTTTTTTTTAATATTTTTTAGTTGTCAATGGATCTTTTATTTTATTTGTTTATTTCTATGTGGTGGTGTGGATCAAACCATGGTCTCACGCATACCAGGCAAGTGCTGTACCACTGAGCTACAACTGCAGCCCTAATGTAGTGTTTTCTTTCTTTCTTTCTTTCTTTTTTGGTATTGGGGATTGAACTCAGGGGCATTCAACCACGGAGCCACTGAGTCACATCTCCAGCCCTGTTTTGTATTTTTTAAATTTAGAGACAGGCTCACTGAGTTGTTTAGCACCTCACTTTTGCTGAGGCTGGCTTTGAACTCAGGATCCTCCTGCCTCAGCCTCCTGAGCTGCTGGAATAGTATTTACAAAAGTGTGTTCTTTTTTTAATTTTCTAAAACTTTAGTGAAAAAGAAGGTGTGCGCCACTGCGGCTGGCTAAAGTAGTATTTTTAAACTTTGGACTACTTAATATGTTATTGTTCTCAACGGGCTTTTCATTTTATTTCTTAATGAAATAGGATAGAAAATATTTGTACATTTAATGTAATGGGAGTAAGTAAGCATAGTTTCATGAAACTTTTGTTATATGTATCTACATAGTGCAGCACCATGTAAAAATACAGTTCTTAATTGTGGGTCACAGTTCAAAAACTTTGAAATATAGTGATTGAAGCACTTGTTTCCAGTATTTGTTTCTACCAGGTATGCAGCTGCTGCTTCTCTTTTTCTTTGACCTAACCTTCACTCCTTTCCAACTCTTTTTTCCCCTTGTCTTGTTTTCAATATCTGTCTCTGCCCTAGGATCTCCAAAAGAATGCACAATTATTGCTTAGCTTCTGATGGCAGCAGGACTGAGCTTTTTGATTTTTAAAAATAATGGAATGTATTTGAGTTGTCTGTGAAAGAGAGTCAAAAGCATTATAAAGCATTTAATCATGCTAATTTAGATCATTTCCTCCTCACTGCCTGACATCTATTTAAAGTGATAATGCTTAATGGGCTTTTATACAAGATCATATCCAGGCTTGTTAAAGAGGGGAAGCACAATTTAAATTTAAATCACAGTATCACATGCAGTCTATAATGGAATTGATTCAGATTATGAAATGAAAAAAGAAAACTGCTATTTTTCTTCAATCTTTAGGATTCCTATCTGTCCCTCTGCCTCATAATCCTTAAACAGAAACATATACTAGTAAGTATTCATGTTGGCTTTATCAGATTTGTTGAGAGACAGAAACAGAAAGAAAACATATGAAACATAATGTTTCCACATGATTTTTGTTATATATACAGTTTAGTGCCAGTGTGTGAGTGTGCATTTTTCAGGCATAAGAGCCATCCACGCCTCTACTTTTTTCACATAGATTTGTGACCCCCTAAAAAGTAGTATTTAAAACATTGGCCTAATAATTTGCATGGTTTTTCTGCAAAAAATGAACACAAATTAGAACAGGTTAGAGATTGCACAAATGTCCAAATTGTAATTATCAATAATTAAAGGTTTTGGTTTCATTTTATTTAATTCCATGAATTTTTGCATTATTTAAAACCATGTTAATAGAGTAACAATAATTACTAAATCAAATATTTGATATAGTTAACACAGAAGTATATAAAACTAAGTGAATAGGCTTTCTATCCCCTCCCTATTTTACTATGTAGTATCTTTAAAGATATTTTTCTATATAAACAATAACATTTAAAACATTATGTGTAAACATATATTGATGCATATAATTTTTTTAAAATTTATTTTTTAGTTGTAGTTGGACTCAATTCCTTTATTTTATTTATGTGGTGCTGAGGATTGAACCCAGGGCCTTGAACGTGCTAGGCGAGTGCTCTACTGCTGAGCCACAACACCAGCCCCCAGATAATTTTTTAAAAATTAAGTTATGCATAGTGTTGTATAACTTGACTTTTTTGCTCTATTTCATAGATATTCTTCCATATGTATACACAGATTTATTACACTCCTTAACTGCAGTAGTGTATACATACCATAATTCGTTTAACATCCCCATGTGATATATATTTAAATTTGTCTCCAGTTGTTTTCCTCTTGCAAATAATGTATCTGTATTTTAGTACTGGTATATATATATTTTCTTGATCAATAGGGGAAGTAAACCACTAAACATTTGAGATCAAGGAACATAGATGATTTAAAATTCTCTCTTAGTTTGGCATTTAAGGAATTATTTAATCCTCAGAGGGTGGGGGAAGGAGGGATAATTATGGATGCTTTTTGGGGAAACTAAAAGATGGGGACAGAACTCAAGATCAGTAGGTGAGTCAGATGAAGAAAACCTAAATTCCTAAATGTGAGACTAGGAAATGGCTGCCTCGGTTTTCAAACTGCTCTTTCCTTATTAAGATGGTGGGAAGATCAGAGCCCAGTAATTCAGAGAACCAGCTCCTATCCACCTAAGTTACAGATAAATACTTAAGCTCTGATTGGATAAATGGAAATTGTTGTGTTTTAACCTGTAAGGCAAGTTTTACAATTATTTTTGTATGGCAGCTGCATACTGGATTTCTTTGGAATTATGATTGGGTAGATCATCAGAGAGGGCCGCCTGAGTTCAACAAGTTTTAGTGAATTAAGTGACTTCTAGTATTAAAATTTGTTTAATACTGGTTGTAACATATCATTTAAATTGGTAACTCTTATTGAGGGCATTTGGGGAACTTGTCTCAATGTCATATATACATATAATTAATTGTTCTATGTCCCTTTGAAGTGTCTGACAAATATTTGTGTAGATAAAATCTAATCTGTTTTTACTAACACTATTTTTTTAATTAAAAATTATACCCTTTATTGCTCTTTTTATTTTCTGCACAGCTTGTATTGTGTGACTTTTTTTTTTTTTTTTTTAAAGAGAGAATTCTAATATTTATTTTTTAGTTATCGGCGGACACAACATCTTTGTTTGTATGTGGTGCTGAGGATCGAACCCGGGCCGCACGCATGCCAGGCGAACGCGCTACCGCTTGAGCCACATCCCAGCCCTATTGTGTGACTTTTGATCTTTAATTTCTCCTAAACTCAGTCCTTCATTACACCTAATTTTAAATATCCTACTATTTTATTATGTATTCTAGTACAATTTACCTGAACATTTACATATTGAAATACATATTTTACTATAAGCTAGTTTTTTTCTTTTTATAGTTAGAGCACCTTATGTTTTTCTAATTCTTTTGTATTGAATTAAATAGATTATATTATCTATGAATTTTCCTTTAGACAAAAGGGGTTTTATAAAACATTTGTTATTAAGAGAATTAGGTATGATAGGTTGAGAACCACTAATGCAGATAATTATGCAATTTATGAAATAATCCATTACCATAGTATTGTTTTAAAACTGAAATTAACGATAAAAACTACATTTTATTCTTATGTTTTTCTTAGTGCCGATGATATCATTGTAAAGATGCATGGCAACCAGCTGACACAAAGATACCTGGAAAAACATGGATTTGATGTCCCTATTATGGTCTCTAAATTAGATGATCTAGGTCTCAGGCTCCCTCCACCTGCTTTTTCTGTGATGGATGTGGAACGTTATGTAGGTACGAACTTAGTTCCTTTAAGTACTTGGCAAAACATGGTGAAAGTAAAAATGGAAGTGTCTTAACAGTATTAAAATTGAATGAAGAAATGTCAGTTTACTTCATTTTCCTGGGTCAGGAAAAGTAAAACTAAGTGTTAACCTTTGTTGAAAACTGCTTTTCTCAGCTGGTCTGAAATAATGGTCAGAAAAAGTGGGAAAGGTTTTACCTATTCTTATTTACTCAGCTTCATCCTGCTGTTCTGTGATACTTGCTTAGGGAAAACTGTGACTGAGGGGCTGCTGAAGATGCCAAGAATACATGGAGAAACTGGATTGGGACTGAGCCTCTGTAGAATGCAGATGCAGAATTCCTAGAGCTCGTGTGACAACTAGTTTTTTGGAACTTGCTTAGTGACTTGTTGCCTGGAGGAAAGGCTGTAAAAAGAGATTATATTTAGACCTGTTTGTATATTTAATAACTTGGTGAATACTGCCATTTAATAACATCTGAATTTAATTTGTGATTTTTGATGCTCAGAAAGTAAAAAGAAACAAGGGCCAAAGCCCTTTACTGATTGCTGTATTATTGACATTTTCAGTCATTTCATTTATTCTCCTCATGTTATCTGTAGATACGGCTGACTGTATGTATGTGCCATTCCTTGTCAGGAGTAGAAAGATATTATTTGAGGATTACATCTCAGATCTACTTTGACTTAAAATTATATGTCCACTAAAATACATTATCTCTTCAGCTTGGAATGTAGAAGAACTTGTCCCTTTATTGAACTATTGGTTAACAATTCTCATGGATGATTGTTTTATTAAGGAAATCCATTTAATGTCATAACTTCACATTCAGCTAAATTTGAATTTGATAAATTAGCGGATGAGGCTGACATTTAACTTAAACCTGTTTGCGTAGATAGCACTGTGATATAATGACTAATGTAATGTAAGTATAGGATAAAACTGCTTGGACTGCTAACTTTTCAGTACTGCAAAGCACCTTGGTTGAAATACTAGTAATGTAACTATATTACATCCTGAAGACTAATCTATGAGGCAGTGTTATTAACCTGTGTGAAATTAGCCTGAGAAAATGGCATTTATTAGTTTTCTGTTCAGATTGGTTAAATATTGCCATATTTTGAATTCCACCTATTCATTAGTCCATTATATAACTGATTACACTTTCTAGGGTGGTAATGCAAGCTATCATGTCATGGTTTTATAGGAAAATTGTGAATTAATCGTAACTCAGAACTTGGGCATTCAGACAGGCACTGAATGAACTGATTTTTCCTTCCTAACCACCAATTTTTTTCTTGAGAGTTAAGAGAAAACACTACCAGGAGAGCAGATATTTCCTGTTCAAACCTCCAGGTGTGGTTTTATACATACCTATAAATAAAACTCCCCAGGTTTATACATACCTATAAATCCCTGCAGCTCAGGAGGCTGAGACAGGAGATTCACAGGTTTTAAGCCAGCCTCAGCAATTTAGGCTGTAAGCAACCTAGTGAAACTGTCTCAAAATAAAAAATAGAAGGGCTGGGGATGTGGCTTAGTGGTAAAGCGCCCTTGGGTTCAGTCCCTGCTACCAACAAACAAATAAACAAAACCCAGAAATTGTTCTAGTCAACTTGCTCACTAATTTCCCAACGATTGATTGGGTTTTCAAATTGATAGAATTTTAGGTGTTACAGAAGTTAAAAATAAAAGCCAATTCTTTGATTTTATGCATGAGGAAATTGAAACTCAGAAAGTATTAGACAATTTTCACATCCCAATACAATGTATTTTTTTTGCCTTTATGAGTTACAAGCAATCATTGATACATAGAAAGTTTTGTAAGCCCTGTAAGTTTTTACACTCAGTATTAATTTTGTAGCACTTTGTTATTGTTTTATAATACATTATCTCTTCTTTTCAAAATGTCCAGTTGGACTTAAAAAGTAAGAATATAAGAAGTATCCTTTGCCTAAGATATATAGTTTTATGGTTGGCTTAATTATCATACCAAACAAATGCAGTCTTTAAACTATTTTTGTTTAGGGCATCTATTGATGTAACTCTTAAGCCCAATAATAAGATTCTAATTTTTCTCTGCAGGTGGTGACAAAGTGATAGATGTCATTGATGTGGCAAGGCAAGCAGACAGCAAAATGACACTTCACAATTATGTTAAATACTTCATGAATCCTAACAGACCAAAAGTGTTAAATGTGATCAGCCTTGAATTTTCAGATACAAAGTGAGTAATTTTGGGCATTTTGATATGGCATTCTGAGTGTTAGCTAAATGTAGTTTAATGATATATTTATTTTAGTAAGAAACATGATTGTGACTTGTAAATTTGTCCACTAGTAGTAATATTACATCTTTTGCTTTGGCACCCTCAGAGAATATTTGGACATAATGTGTTTTAAACTTTTAATTAAGTGTTTTTAACCTTGAATTCCAGTTAATTACTTGGTTTGGGTTAACATGGGAGCAGTGGTTTTTAAGAAGTTTTAATTTGTTTTATGTGGGGGTATGTGTATGTACTTTTAAAAATTATTATTTTTAAAGGATGTCTGAATTGGTGGAGGTCCCTGATATAGCCAGAAAACTTTCCTGGGTGGAAAATTATTGGCCAGATGATTCAGTCTTTCCCAAGCCATTTGTTCAGAAATACTGTTTAATGGGAGTTCAAGACAGCTATACAGATTTCCACATTGACTTCGGTGGAACTTCAGTCTGGTACCATGTCCTCTGGGTAAGACTAGGATTTTTTTTTTGTCCTTTTATTGACAAAAACACTTAGTAATATTTTTCTGGTGGCACATTCAGTTACTATAAATAACATTTGTACAGTGGAATATTTTTCTACTTTTTAAGTGGAATCTATTTGTTGTTAAAAGATGTGATTTTTTTTTTTTAATCCCAAGTAGTCAAGGTTTTTATATATATTTAGGTTCCTTTTTTTTATTTAAGATGTCGATGAACCTTTATTTTGTTCATTTATTTATATGCGGTGCTGAGAATTGAACCCAATGCCTCACACATGCTAGGCAAGCGCTCTGCCACTGAGCCACAACCCCAGCCCACTAGATTCCTTTTGTACCTCCACTTTTAAGTTGGTTTCTGTTAACCTTCTGCCCTCTCTCCCACTTATCAATTATTCATTAATCCCTGAACAGATATCTAAGGAGCAAAATTATAGTTATGATTGCTTCTGACTTTAAGGTGGGGGTAGGAAAGCTGGTTGGATAAGTCACATATGCCTATAAAAATGCTAATTCTACATAGTTTATATTCACTTTGCTCTATTTAGAACTGCACTGCTTAATATAGTATTTACTAGCCACATGTGACTAAATTTAATTAAATTTAGTTAAATATTAGTTAAAAAATTAATTAAATAATTAAAAATTCAGCTCATTTTTATACTTGCCACATTTTAGGTGCTCAGTAGCCACATGTGGCTAGGGACTACTGTACTGGATAGCATAGATATAAAAATGTTCCATTGGTACAGGAAGGTCTATTGGAGAGCACTGATCTAGAACCAGATTTTTCATCTCCATCAAATGCCTCTGTATTGGCAGTGCTTTGGTCTGTATTTGATGCTGTGTTCTTAAGCTCCTATTCCTTTTCTCCTTGAGGACACAGAATTCAGTAAGGGAAATTTATTTCCAGATCTTTAAAAATATTCATTATGTTATAGATCTTAGGAGAAAGGACAGAATTTGAAAGGTGATTGTGCTGTGACCTAGACCCTATTAACATTTCTACACCTTAAAAATGGGAGGTCATGGACCAGGGATGTAGCTCAGTGGTAGAGTTTTTGCCTAGCATACCTGAGGCCCTGAGTTTGATCCCTGGCATGACAATAAAAGTGCAGGGGTGCGGTGGGCATCAGTGGGTGTTGAGAACAGATGAGTCCCCGGCAAGGCAAGGATGTTATCAGCCTAGCTCTGATGCTAACATTTATCAGACATCCCAGGACAATAGGTATCCTGGGTACAGCAGGATAATGGCAGAATGTTCTTAGCACTGCAGCAATAGTATAGCTGTTGCAAAATTTTTCTAGCTCTGGAACTTTTTAAGGCACAAAGAAGCCTCTGACAGCTTACCACCCTTGAACAATTTACAGTGCCCCTATAGTTTAACTTTCTGATTATGAGATCTATATAATAAACTTTTAGAACTAGTTCTGGGTCACTGCTACTCCATCAGAATGCAGTTTTCCCACCTGGCCCCCAGCTTTTTTAGTGAAATTATCTTTGTGTCTTCTTTGTCTCTGTGTTTTTTTCTTCATCTCCCATTGTCCCTACTTGAGAATCCTTCATTGACGCTGTGGGTTGCAGCAAGTGGGATTTTTTTTTGGTTTATTACCTTCTTTTCTTCAATTTGATTATTGACTCCTGATTAGTTTGGGGGTAGGGGGAGCTTTAGCTCCAGTGAAAATGCTTATTAAGGGAATTAACTATTGATCAGGTGTGTAACATAGATATTTTGGACCTAAACAATCTGATAATTATCTAATTTAACTCAGATCATTATATTGGGAAATTGTATCAGTTAGGCCATCCTAAAATGATTTGTTTTTTCCAAAATTATATGTTACTTCCTTTTAGGGTGAGAAGATTTTTTATTTGATAAAGCCAACAAATGAAAATTTGGCACTCTATGAATCTTGGAGTTCATCTGTGACCCAGAGTGAAGTATTCTTTGGAGATAAAGTGGATAAATGCTATAAATGTGTGGTAAAGCAGGGGCATACCTTATTTGTTCCTACAGGTAAGGTTTTAATCCCACCCCCTACTATTAATAGTTGATACAAGCTACATCTTGTAATTAGGACCTATGACTTTTCCATATTTGCCTAAGAAATAATTCTGATCTTGGGCTTTTTACTTCTTTGTGTTTTAGCGGGCTTGTTAGGGTTCCTTTTGGCATCATTTCATTTGCCTTCACTTTTAGTATCATTGAAATAAAAATCACATGGTATATCACTTTCATCCTTTTAAAGTATATAATTCAGTGGATTTTAGTTGATTAATAAGGCTGCATAACTATCAACACTATCTAATTCTAGAACATTTTCATTATGTCAGAAAGAAACCACATACCCTTTAGCAGTCTTCCCATTTCCCCCTTCCCTGAGAGGAAAGACAACTATTAATGTACTTTCTGTCTCTCTTGATTTGCTATTTTGGACACTTTATGAATGTGGCATTTTGTGTCCATCTTCTTTGCTTTACCATAATATTTTCTAGGCTTATCCATGCTATACCACATATAAGTACTTTATCTTTTTTTCCCCCCCTTTCCATGTCTCCCCATTCACAACACCAACCAGACACAGGTCCTGGGCTGAGTTGTACATGGGGTAGGCTTACTCTGCCTTCTCTTTGTATATACAAACCCAGCCTGTGGTAAGCATCAGGAGGCCATAAGTACTTTATCTTTTTGTGGCCCAACAATATTCCACTTTAGGGTATACCATATTTTATTTATCCATTCATCAGTTGATGGACATTTGGGTTGCTTCCACTTTGGGCTATTCTGAATAGTGTTGCCTTAAACATTTGCAAGTTTTTATGTGGCGGTATGTTCATTTCTCTTAGGTGTATACCTAGTAGTGGAATTGTTGCACTGGTGGTTTCCCTGTTTAACTTTTTGAGGAACAGCCAAGCTATCCTCCAAATAACTGTGCTTTATAAAACAAACAAACAAAAAACTGAGAAAGTATAGGTATCAGCGTGTCAATCTGAGATGTGAATGAATGGCAGTGTATAAACTCGCCAGACTAATGGTTTTGAGGACAGTGTTCCTTTGGTTGGGTGACCTCAATGGCTATAAACTTCACAGGGTTCTGTTACCATAGGGCTGCTTTTTACCTTATCTCTGGTATGTATACTCATAAATGTGTGCTTAAATAAGTGAATGAATCAATGACCAAAACCACCATGATTTGCCTGGTTAAGTATCAGTATTTCATTATGAATTACTAAGCTCTTCCTTGCTTCTTTTTATAGTAAATATTTTGTTGTACCCCCTTCAAAATCTTAAATTGAAATTTATAGATAATATAACTTACATGAATCATTGTTTTAAAAGTTGACTTAATAACCTAACTAGAATATAAGGAAGAAATGAAAAGGTAATTTATAATGAAATGTTATTTTGATATTTGTGTGCACAGCAGCAATAGAGGACAGAATGAATTGGTTAACTGTGTAAGTCAGCAAACCAGTATAGATACGTGCTAATGGCAACTCAAATTCTGTTAGTGGCATGAGTAGAAGTTAGTGGTTTTAAAATTTTATGGAATAACAGGGTCACCTGGAGAGCTTGTCCACCGGATTGCTGGCCTCCTTCCCCAAAATTCTGATTTAGTCGATTTGGGGTGGGCCTGAGAATTTGTTTCTAACAAGTACTCAACTGATGCTGGTGTCTGGTCTGGGGACCACATTTGGAGAAACACTGCTATAGGCAATGTGATGTTTCTTTCCAGAGTAGTTGGCAACTGATACATTTCTATACAAACTAAACTATAGTTTCCTTCAATTTACAGAGTAGTTATATTCCTGGAAATTGTGCCCAAACCACTCAGAAATACATTGTTTAGATGTATAATGAAGTTCTATTTTCTATGCTCAGGTTGTGAATGAACAGGCTTTGTACCTATATGAAGGCCCAGTGGAGTTTATATTTCTTTTTTTATTCTCCTGTTTTTTTTTGTTGGTGCATTATAATTATACATAATAGTGGGCTTTGTCGTTACATATTTATACTGAAATTTATACTTCTGTACTGAAAGACTGTTAAGTATTTTAGCATTTCTTTCAGCAGTTAGGCTATCATCTCTTGAAATGATTCTCACTTTGAAAACATTTTAATGAGAAAATGAAACATTTTGATTGCCAACATTTATATTTATAGGACCATGTCTCTCCATAATTAAATGTGTGTGGGGGTAGGGCTGCAGTTATAGCTCAGTGGTAGAGCACTTGCCTAGAAAGTGTGAGGCCCTGGGTTTGATCCTTGGCACCACCTAAAAATAAATAAATAAAATAAAGGTATTGTGTCTGTCTCCAACTAAAAAAATATTTAAAAAAATAATAATTAAATGTGGGTGATCTGCCTTTTCTTTCTTACAGAGTCTGGTCTTATTGGGTTCCTCGATCCTCCTCTGTTTGTTTCCTTCAGGACATTCAGTTCAGTGTGACACCAGAGAAGCAGAATGTTCAGCCAGCCCCCATGTTTTTTAATGACAAATGTGCTTTCCTAATTTTAAAGCACATTTGACTTGTTTCTGTAAAATCTTTGATCTTAGACAAATGCTAAGGATTATATTTTTAAACTAAAACAGTTATCACCAAAACCCTTCACTTTATTCCTCAAACTCAGCATAGAATTCTGGCATATTATAGGCATTTAATATTTAATTGAATGCCTCAATCATTAATTTCTTTAGCACTGGAGTATGAAGGAAAGAGATGTTGATATTTGAGTTACTTATTTCTCAGGTAGATAGCATACCTATTTTGTTTTGTATGTTTTGAGGTAGTTGGGATCAAACCTAGAGCCTCACACATGCTAGGCAAACACACTACCGCTGAACTACATCCTAGGACCCTTTTGAAATTTTGAGACTATGTTTTGTTAAGTTGCCCAGATTGAACTCAAACTTGTGATCCACTTGCTTCCTGATTAACTAGAGTTACAAGTCTGTGCCGTGGCAACCAGCTTGTTTGATTTTAAAATATTGAAAAGCATTAATTTATACGTTTGTAAACATTTCAGGGTGGATTCATGCTGTGCTCACTTCTCAGGACTGTATGGCTTTTGGGGGGAACTTTCTGCACAACCTTAACATTGGCATGCAGCTCAGGTTTGTGTCATTAATTTTGAAAGGATCTTTCATTGTTCCTTAAACAGGACATTTTTGTTTGCTTGTTTAAGAAAAATTGTGATATATTTTATTTGAGAGTCCATGGTGATAGGCCTTGAGAAATCATTAGGAATAGAAATTTTTAACAAAACTATTATTTTAAAATTTTGTCAGGAGGATTCCTTGATACATTTCAAATCTAAAACAAAAATAATAACTTAATATCCCTCCAAATTAAAAAAAATTATAAATATTTGTATGTTCTTATTTGGCTATTTTTGCCCTAAGGTAAATGAATTAAGTTAGCCAGACTTACATGTAACTATTGATGCTGGAACAAACCAATTCTTAAGTTGATATTGCTGTCAGAACACCTGTTTTAGTTTTGCTTTGGATAAAGGATTAACAGCTGTATGAGAAGGACTAGACTATCTGCTATTCCCCATTTAGTCTAATGAGGGTAGAATGTTATGGTGTAACATTGCTTATGGTACAAATAATTCGTGATTGATAAAATGCATAAGGACTGGGAGAACTAGAAATTCTTGGTGTGAGGTTGTAGTTGTGGGCTTCACTGAATGTGGGAACTTGTAACTTTGCATGTGCACAGGGAACCCTGAATGCTCTGCACCTGTGGAGTTATTACAGAAGATAGTAGCTCTAAGAGGTCATGAGGCTTTAACCCAGAGTATGTCCCACACCTGTCAAATTTGGATTTGATCTCTTTATACCTGAGCTGTCATTGGAGGAAATATGGCTTATATAGGGACAGCTGCATGGACTCCTACAGAAGACTCACAGTTACCATGGAAAACTGTGGTTCTTGTCTTTATACCTTAATCTAGTGCCAAATGTGGTCCCAATCTTGAATGCTCGGGTGGGTGCTGCAGTGTTGTCCAACACATGAAGCTAATTTTAAACGTACTATTTAATTCATAATGGTGGAACCCTCGTAAAGTATCTTTTATTAAAACTAGGATACAGATCTCAATGACCTTTCATGAAAGCCCAGTATAATTCTTAAGTACACCATCAAGTTTATGAAGGTCAGAACCTGGATAAGATCACAATTCAGTGTTGTTCAAATGTTACATTAAGTAATATACTATACTTGATTGGTATGTCTTATGTAACATGCCCTGCTTATTTTATTTTTAACTGGCTACCTTTAATTAACTATTTTGAAATACTAATATTAATACTAAATATTTCTTCAAATCTTATTTATTTAGGTGTTATGAGATGGAGAAAAGACTAAAAACACCAGATCTTTTCAAATTCCCTTTCTTTGAAGCCATATGTTGGTTTGTAGCCAAAAATTTGCTGGAAACCCTGAAAGGTAATTAATGATTTGTACACTTTGTTGTATAATATGATGTATAATGTTTGTAAATTCCCTCAAAGTTACCTGACAGATGCTTTTCTAGTGTCTGGATGTCACATCTGTTTGTTTGTTAAAACATAATGTCCCCCCTGCCAGGAACCTTAATAGCAAGTAGTTTCTAGTCCATAGCCTACTAACCCATGTTCTTAGAAATCAGGTATGTGAAGACCTGTTTAGAGTCACATGAGTAATATTGGAAAACATTCATTTCATCCAGTGATCTAGAGGCCTACACACATTCTCAAGCATGTTTAAGTGCCTTGCTTTAAAAATTTAGATGGTTACCTAATATGTGTTCCCAGACATTTGCTTTAAAAATATAAAGTGGATAATTTCATGTCCTGAGGAAATCAGGTAATGCCTGAACCATCACCATTGCAATCATAATTCTGGCTAGTATAATTCACCTGTTAGCATACAAATGAGCTGATTGTTGGTTTGTAATCTGTAGTTGAAGAAAAATATTTTTTGAAATTTCCTTATGTAGCTTTGAATTTTTTTTGAAGGTAGATTTTAGATTTTCATGCTTTTATATTTGACTTAATCTTTGAGCAGCCAAGTTAAGATTGTATATTACTTCTATCCATTTTTTACTTTTCATATACTTGTGCCAGTGAGAATAGTGTTTGTCTAGTTTTGAGTTGCCTAACTTTTCTAATTTTGCAAATGGTGCAAATATTATAATTAACTTTCAGGAGAATAGATATAGAGAAAACAGTAAGATTTATCCAGAAATTTGTTTCTTTTCCATTTAGAAGACACTTAAGAAGAAAAGATAAGACGAAAAGAGATACCCAGGAAAAGCATGTACAGAAGTAAAATGATAAAATTCATATATGATTTTTCCTCTTCAAAATAAGCCCCCTTTTTTTTTGATTGAAAGGATAAAACAATGTCACCATACAGGACAGTCTTGAGGGAGATGTGATAGTGCTGTAGGGGTGTTTGATGGAGGTAGGGTCACTTGAATGAGAAGGACTAGGTCCTTCTTTATAAATCTAGCCCCTGCTTTAGAAATGAATCTTTATCCTAAATCCCAGACTCAGTGTTGTTTTCATGTATTGTTCTTGGCTGCAGGAATGTATCAGTGGGCCGTAGAGTTGTCATCTCCAGAATGTCCAGTTTCCAGTAAAAAATTGGACAGTGAACTTCAGTCTCTTATACAAGTGCATGCCTAGAAAACCAGAAGCATGTTTATAAAAACATTTATAAATGGTCTTATTTTCTAGAAATAAAATTCAACTACTGAACTCTCTAGTTAAATTCACTTGGTCCAGAGTATTTTTTCCCATCTTTTCTTATTTTGACCCAGGACCCCAATTCCTGTCTTATGGTTATTTACGAGAAACGCCCCCACACATATACTTCCCTCCCACTGCCCCACCACCACTGGGGTCTTCCCTAGCCCCCAATGTGTAGGAGAGGCTCATCAGTTTCCCTTTTAGAATAAATTTAGAGTTTATCTGAGAGACAAAAGGTTGACTCCTTAAGGTGCAACAGCAATTTGCTCTGTCTTAGAAATAATAATTTAGTATCGTCTTAGGCCATCAAAAATTCAGAAATGAGGTCCAGTCAGAAGGATGGCCCTGTACATTAAGGACTTTAAAAAAGGATTCTGTAAATAAGAGTATTTGTAAGTTGCTTTAAAATTTTTTATCAGCCAGATCAGTAAGCCAGGATACTTAGCAATATAATTGTTTTAATCTAGTCCTACTAAGGCTAGAGCCAAATGACCATTCTAGCTGTTGCCATCATCCTAGGCATTTTTCCTGGAAACAGAAACAGAAATGGTAGTCTTTTTATCTCATGTTATGTTCTGCTCACTGAGTTTTCTACTTTTCCATTGTGGCCTGTTTGCCAATTATCAGACTGTTACAAAGCTTCTGCAGTGTGATGGGTTAAATGAATGAGGAGTATATGAAACTCATACATTGTGTGTTTCATGTTAATGATAATAAAAGAATGAACCAGTTTGAATTTATTTAAGTTAGCCAGCCACTGGGCAGAATTAAAATATTTTGCTTTTGATTCAACTCACCTGAATTTTGGAGCGTATCTGAAATATTTTGCATGAGTTTTAGATAATCACACTCTGGTTTACAATTCCCCAAAAGACATTTGTGTGAGCTTATATTTTTACTTTGTCTGACAAATAGTAAAATAAACCATACACAGCTCACTGTATATAGATCACACAGAGACTACATATTCTCATCCAATTTAAAGAAGGCTGTTATTCAGGTAATTTCTCTGCAAGTGAAGCAAAAGCAGCAGTACCTTAAAAATACCCCATTAACCTCCCCATACATTGTCTTTCACTTTCTGGAGATAATCACTGTCTCACCTTTTGTGATAATCTTTTTCTTCAATTTTTTCACCTGTGTTGTAAATGAAAATAGTTTGATTTTTATGTATTTGTAAATTTCATATGAATAGATTAAAATTTTTTCTATTATATGTAACCTGTCTTTTGCTAAGCTTTATTTGTGAGGTTCATTCATGTTATTGTGTGTAGCTGTAGTCTTCTTTTTTCATTACTATAGTATTATGTTGTGTGAATATACCTTAATTTGTGTGCTTCTTCTACACTTGTTGGACACTGGCAATACAGTTGTTTTAATCTAGTACTACTAAGGCTAGAGCCCAATGACCATTCTAGCTGTTGCCATTTTGTTGCCAGGCATTTTTTTTTTTTTCAGTTTTTGATATTTATGGAAGATGGTTCTAAGAAGTTCTTTTTTTTTTTTTTTAAAGAGAGAGAGAGAGAGAGAGAATTTTTTAATATTTATTTTTTAGTTTTCGGCGGACACAACATCTTCGTTGGTATGTGGTGCTGAGGATCGAACCCGGGCCGCACGCATGCCAGGCGAGCGCGCTACCGCTTGAGCCACATCCCCAGCCCCTCTAAGAAGTTCTTGTCAGTGTCAACTGAGTGCAAAAGTTATTCCAGAGAACAGCCCCAATTGTTGAGTCATAGATAGAATTCACGTAGTTCCCAATTCCCATTTCCTTGGCAACACTTGGTATCATTAGTTTCTAATTTTTGCAAATCCATCAGGTGTGAAATAGTATTACTTGTCTTTTTAATTTGCATATTCCTGATTATTAATATAATTGAACATTTTTTATATATTTATTGGCGTTTTAGATTTCCTCTTCAGTGAAGTACCTGTTTAGGTCTTTTGCCAATATTTTAATTTAGTTTTTTTAATACTAGTTCTTCATATGTCCTGGATCTTAGTCCTTTCAGGAATATATGTTAAAAATACCTGCAATTTTGACTTACCTTTTTATTCTCTTTGGTGTCTGTTGAAGGACAAACTTTATTAATTTTAAAGCAGTATTTTTTCCCCAGTTTTTTTGTGATTAGTGCTTTTTGTGCCTTAAGAAGTTCTTTCCTATCCTGAGGTTTTGAAGATACTGTTTGCCTACTAAAAACTTATGTAGTTTCATGTTTTACATTTAGGCCTTTAACTCATTTTAATGATTTTCTTGAAAACGATGGCAGTCATTTTCTTACAAATACCCGTTTGTTCCAGGGTCATATTTTGAACAATCCATTTTTTATCCTATTCTTGTCTCATGTGTTGATATATGTGTGGAACCTTTGATACTCACTCATTACTCACGGTCTTAGCTTTTCTTTGCTGTAACCAAAATATGCAACAAGACAACTTAGAGGAGGAAGCATTTATTCTAGCTCATGGTTTCAGAGGTTTAGTACATGATTGGCCGACTCCATTGCTCTGGGCCCAAGATCATGCAGAACATCGTGGAAGGGCATGGTAGAACTTTTCTGCTCTTGGCAGCCAGAAGCAGGTGAGGGATGGTGAGAAGAAGAAAGGGAGGGGAAACGGGACTCAGGAGAAGATGACCCCTGGTAACCCACCTCCTCTACCCATGATCCACCTGCCTATAGTTTACCACCTAATCAGTCCATTCAAACTAGGATGGCTGAATAGGTTGCAGCTCTCATAGTTCAATCATTTCAACTCTGAATATTCCTGCAACACAGGAGCTTTTGTGAGATACCTGATGTCCAAACCATAATAGTCACTCTTCTAATCTTGTGGGGTTGGTAGTCTGTCTCTCCACCAAGCACATTATCATATTAGCATTATATTAAGAATTGATTGATAGGTCCTCATACTTTATTCTTCAAGCCTTGGCCTCATTCTTTATTTTGCCCTGGCTTTTATTTTTCTTTTCCACATAAGTTTTTGAGTTAGTTTATTACTTATTGACACCAGTCTCCCCCACCCAAAAATCAAGCAAATAAAAGTGTTAGTATCTTAATTTGAGCATATTGAATATAGATCAATTTTGGTAAAATTCCATGTAGTTAGGTAATTGAGTTTTCTCAAAAAATTGTCATGGAACATCTATTTAGTTCTTGTTTGTTATCTTTCAGGGTGTCATATATATATATTTTAAAACTTACAGATTCCTTAAATTTATTTAAGGGTTTTTCATACTTTGGTCCCATTATATATTGTTACTTAAATAATATATGATTATAATAATAGAATTAATTATTATGGTATAATTATATTATAATATAATTGTAATTACATTAATGATATACATATGTAATTATACATATGGTTGAGCATATGAAGTTGCTATTTTTGTATTTAAAAAATGGTCAAACATTGGCAATTTCATATAGTTCAGCTTATTAACCATATGATGCTGGAATATAGAAACAATTTTCATATTGATTTTGGATCAATTAGAAACTGTCACTTCATTTATCTGAGGTTATAGTGGGTTCTTTAATGTATAATCACATAGTCTTCTGTGAATAATGAGAATTGTGTTCCTTCTTTTATAATATTTATGTCATTTACTTATTTTCTTGCTTTACTGGGTTGTCTAGGATCTCCTGGGCAATTGTAACTAGGAGTAGGGAAGATGTGAGCCTTTATCTTGTTCCCAGCCTTTTATCACTGAGTCTTGGGTTTGCTGTAGCTTTTTGTTGATAGCCTTTATCAGGTTGAGGAAGTCCTTATCTACTCCAAGTTAGCTAAAAGACTAGTTTTTAAATAATTGGTAGTAGTTGCATTTTAACAAAAGCTTTTTCCTGCATGTCTTATGATTTGTCTTGTTTAATTTTTTAATTTAGTGGCTACATTTATTGATTTTTCTAATATTACTCCAAACTTGGACTTGATAATGTTTCAATTTCTATATAGTAAGTTAGAATATAGTTTATATTATAGTCTGTTTATATTCAAATAAATCTAAACTAGTAAAATATATTCTCTGAATATATAGAAAAATATATTTATTGTATATAAATGTGTGTGTGTGTGTATTTATTTTTTCTTTTGGCAGTGAGTGGAACAGGCTTGTATTTTATTTTCTCATCTGTCCTTAATAGATTTTGGTATGAAAATTATGCTAGGCTCAGGAAAAAAGTTGGAGTTGTTCCTTCTTTTTCTGATCTCTGGAGGAGTTTGTATATGATTGGAAAGATTCTTGAATGCCTGGTAGACCTCACTGATGAAGAAATCTGATTTATACTTATCTTTATGGGAGAATTTTTGACTGCTAATAAATATTATTTGTGAATAAAGGACTATTAAGTTTTTCTAGTTTGTTGAGTCCATTTTGATGAGCTAATTTTTAGAAGTTTGTTCATTTCTAGGTTTTCACATTTTTTATATAAAGTTATGTTATTCTCTTGACTATTTAATGCTTGTAACATTTATAATGATGTCTCTTGATACTTGTATTTGTACTGATTTTCTCTTTATGGATTTTATTATCTTTTCAAATACCAGTTTGAGAATAAATAATCTGTTTTCTGTTTAATTTTTGCTTATCATTTTTTCTTTATTTTTTAACATTTTAGTGTGACCTTAACTCATTTTCAGCATTTTTTCTTTCTTTTTTAAAATACCTTTATTTTATTTATTCATTTTTATATGGTACTGAGGATCGAACCCAGGACCTTGCATATGCTAGGCGAGTGCTGTACCGCTGATACACAACCCCAGCATTTCAGCATTTTTTCTAACATGTACATTTAAATGTATGTTTTCATTGTTGTTTATATGTTTTCTGGTTTTCAATACTTTTTAAAAATCTAAATGTTATTTAGCAGTTTATTTCTTAATTATCTGGGTTTCTTAGTTTCTAAACACGTGGGCTTTCTCTAGTTATCTTTTTGTGACTGATGTCTATTACTGATTTCAAACTTAGTTGCCTTGTGAACATATAGGTGATTTAGGTCTTTGGACATTTGATGGGGCTTTTTTATGACCCTGGCAAATGGATGATTTTTGTAAATGTTCTGTATATATTTGAAAAGAATGTTCTATTCTACAGTTGCTGAGTACAATGTGCTATTTATGGCCAGTGAATCACATTGCATGTTATTCAAAGAGAATCTACAGATTTTTGTTTTTAGTACTCTTATTATTCTATTGTTTATTACATGTGTTAAAATCTTCCACTATGATTGTGGAATTGCTTATTTGTTTTATAATTCTGTTTAGTTATTGCTTTTTGAGTTCAAGTTTTAAATAGTTGTCTTTCCAACGAATTGAATATTTTGCCATTATAAAATAAAATGACCTTTATTAATGAAAATCAATTCATATAGCTATTCCAGCTGTTTTTTTTTTAAAGCTTGTTTTTTTTTTTTTTTTGTCCTTTTTATCTTATACCTTTTTATATTTTTAAAAATATGTTTAGCTGGGCTGGGGATGTGGCTCAAGTGGTAGCGCGCTCGCCTGGCATGCATGCAACCCGGGTTCGATCCTCAGCACCACATACAAACAAAGATGTTGTGCCCGACGAAAACTAAAAAATAAATATTAAAATTCTCTCTCTCTCTCTCTCTCTCTCTCTCTTTCTCTCTCTCTCTCTCAAAAAAATAAGTTTAGCTGGAGCATTTAATATCATTAGATTTAATAGTTAGGTTCCTTGTCTTTTGAATTGATTATTTTGTATTCTACTTTTTTTTGTTAATATAGAAATTGTGCAATTTGTCATTTACTGGTTGCTCAAAACCTAAAATTAATTTCTTTTCCTTTCCCCACCCTACTTCATTCCTACAGAACTGAGAGAAGATGGTTTCCAGCCTCAGACTTATCTAGTACAGGGAGTGAAAGCACTGCATACTGCTTTAAAATTATGGATGAAAAAAGATGTAAGTCATTATAGTTGTTTTTATGTAGCAAGGTCAAGAAGAAAAGAGTACTTTTGCTGTTTTTGCAGCATTTGAATTTGCCACTGGTAGAGGGAATGGAAATCATGTTTTAAAATACAGCCTGCATTTTATTATACAGTATTTATAGATGTACTTGTGTCTGGTTATATTTTTGATAAGAAAGTACTTGAGTAAATCTTTAGTCTTTAATCTGGAAAATAAAATATTTCAAAAATATTTAAGATATTGACTAAGAGATGAACATGTAGCTATAGAATAAAATAAAATTGAGCTCTTATAATGTGCTTTGTCTTTATGTACAGGATTTCATTTAATCCACAGAGCAACTGTATGAGGTCTATTGGTACCCTGTTTAAGTAATTCCCAAAAGAACTGGTGAGCTAGGGACATAGAGTTAGTCTCTAAGATTATAAACCTCTGCTCTTTGCCACTCTGCTAAACTTATGTAAAAAATGAGGAAAAGGAGGTGGTAATATTCAAGCATGAGCTCTTTATTTTCACTAAATTGTGGCCCAGTTGTACTTGAAACCTTTGAGATATCATCCTACATCTCTGTTTAGAATTGGTATTTCCTTCCCTCTAGAGCATTTATTTCTTGTGCCAGTGGACTTAAAACTAATCTGTATATAGAGAGAGTAAAAACTTAAAACACATCTGTAGAGAGTAAATTATGCATTTTTCCTTTCTCTGGGTTTATGAACTCTTGAAAAATAGGTTTCATCTTTCTCATTTTTATTTCAACTCATAGATCTTGGCACATAATGCTTTAATAAGTGATAAATAATATGCTAATGAAAATACATTTCCATGTTAATTTCTTGAATGTCCATTTGAAATTAAAATTCTACACTTAAGAGATATTATTGGGAGACAATAATTAATAGGTTCTGATAGTCCCAGTAATTTTGACACTCCTTTCACTTTATTATCATTGCTATATATCCACAGAGAAAGGCAGTATGGAAAAATTCAGAAAATAAAAATCATGTCTTCCACCATCAAAGACTTCATTATCTAGATAATAAGGAAAAGCATAAGCAAATTAACAACTACCTGACATGATAAAAACAATCAAGCTTATGTTTTTAAAACTGTATAATCTGTTTCCTGCTGGAGGCTTTAGAGGAATGGTTCTCAAATGTGTGTATTTATCAGCAGTGTCTGTAGAGTTTTTTCAAAATAAAACCTCTGGATCCTTCTCTAGGGATTATAGTTTGGTAGATCTGGGATGGGTCTGAACCCAAAAACTTCATAGGTGATTTCAGTGCATATTAAAATTTGTTATCATGAGTAATGTTAAATTTGCTCTAAGATGAGAGGCAGCTTGCCTTAATGGTTAAGAGCTTGGATTTTAGAGTCAGATATTTGATTCAAATCTCAGCTTTGCTGCTAATAAACTATGTGACTCAGGGCACATTACCTAACCTCTGGGCCTTAGTTCCCTTGGTTGCAAAATGGGAATAATTTACAGGTTGAACATCCCTAATCTAAAAATCTGAAATCTGAAATGCTTCAAAATCCAAAATACTTTTGGTATTAAGCATTTCAGATAAGGAATACTAAAACCAATAGTATCTGTGTCATACAGTTATTGAAGGGGTTAAATGAGTTAATGCTTATAAATTATTTAACAGTATGAAAGCACAGAGTTAGTACTATGTTAATACTACTATTATTATCAGTTCGTTTCAATAAATTATGCTAAAACCAAGTAGAGGGTACAAAGCAAAAGTAGAAACTCTGCTATGTTGAATGTGTCTAAAAAATCAGAATGTTCTTAGATATAGAGATTAATATATGGAAATAGGCATAAAAATAATAACATTAGTTTGCAGTACAGTAAATGTGGTGACTCAACAATTAATTTTTTATTCTGTTCATTGGGTTGTTTCCCCATTTTGCTTTTAACTGTTAAATGGAAAAGAGTTTACCAAAATTTATTCAAATTAGATTTCCATGAGACACTAGGATTATTTAAGTGCCTGTGTTCCCCATAAAATTCCTTATGTATTGTCAATTAAATGTTAGGCTAAATTATTGTTTTAGTAATTAGTATCTGTAGTAGTAACTGTAGTTAGAATTACAGCAGGATTTGAAGTGTAGAGTATAATGTTACTATTCAATATAAAGCAAAATTCAACAAAATTCAAACAAGTCTGTTTTTAATTCAGTTTGAGGATTTTATATGATTATAAAACATAAAATGATGATGAGGATCTCCTTAGAAGGTATTATACCAACTATATGATCTCTGAGACTGGGCTTATTGTTACTGGCTATGTCTGCAAAGTCTAGAGAACCCAAAAATAGGGTCAGTAGGTTAGTTTTTTATTAATAAAGTGTAAGTAACTTTGGTTTTGTTATCTTTGTTAATCCAAATACAGCTTGTATCTGAACATGCCTTTGAAATTCCAGACAATGTGAGACCTGGACATCTTATTAAGGAACTTTCTAAAGTAATTCGAGCAATAGAGGTAAGGATGGAAACTGTCATCTAAATGCTTGCTTACTCTGTTTTGAGAAGCAAATGGATCTACCACTATTGTGGGGTGACCAGTACTCTGCCAGGGTAGGTTCCTGCTCAGGAGGTGTGAGCTGCCTAGGAAAGAAAAAGTCTGAAATAATTAATAAGAAATAGAGACAGAGCCAGAAATTAGATAAAAAGGGGAGTGCCTGATAGGTCTTTTAATCCTGATAGGAGCGGAACTGAACAACTGAAAAATGTCCTTGGTTTCTTATTTTTAAATTTTTTTGTTGTTGTAGATGGACACAATCTATTTATTTATTTATTAAAAATATTTATTTATTTATGTATCTTTAGTTTTAGGTGGATACATTAGTTTGTTTTTATGTGGTGGCGAGGATCAAACCCAGTGCCTCACACACGCCAGGCAAGCGCTCCACCACTGAGCCACAATCCTGGCACCCTTCTTCTTTTTTTTAAGGGGGAGGACATCAAAGTCAGGGATAAGGTTTTAAGATTTCAGTGGAAGGAGTCTTGCTTCTCCGTGTGGCAGTAAACATGTTGATTGGCATTTTGTCAGGCCACACCCATCCCTGAGAAGCTGTGTGGCTCCTGCTGGTCACTCCATCTCCCATGATGCTGTGCTGAACTTGTGACAGAGCTAGGTAGGAAGTTACATGAATTAGGCATTCCCAAACCAGCAAAGTTGTTCCTTTTTACCAAAGGAAAAAGTACCATTCAAAGCTGAGATTTGAATCCAAATATCTGACTCTAAAATCCAAGCCCCCAATACCAGACTTTCCTGCCTAATGCCTTCTACGTTCTTTTAGTTCATGCATAGTTCACGTATAGTTCATGGATGGCTTCTGGCATACCACCATGATGCAAACATTTGAAAGCACCTTACACAGGGGCTGGGGTGTAGCTCAGTAGTAGAGTGTTTGCCTATCACATGTGAGGTCCTGGATTCCATCCCTAGTATAAGAAAAAGAAAGGAAGGGAGAGAGGGAAAGAGGAAGGGAAGAGAAGAAAATGAAGCCAAAAGCACTTACACACTTAGAAGTACCACTTAGAAGAAATAGAATGAGCTGAGTCTTGGACAGAGTCTCAAGATTTCTAAAATCCTGGAGAAAAATTTGGAATATTGTATTGCAATGAAGTAATGAAATAATGAGGAGGCAGTTTCCAGGTTACCTCAGGTTCTTCAGGTTACTTCAAAAATTAAAAAAACAACAACATAGTTATCAGTACAACTTTCAGATCCAATTAATTTCAGCCATTCAGAAATGAATTCATGTTAAATAATTAGAGCAAGAGAAAAAACTAAGATTAAAAAAAAAACCTAAGGGAAGTGAGTAAAGTTAGGTGAAACTGTGTTGGAAAGAGGGATGATATTAGTGGGTTGGGCAAGGCAGTCCACTTGAGGGAAAATATGAGAGCAGCCAGTGAGGTAAATACTTTTGATAAAAACCTATAAATCTGATTAGGTATTTTAATAATTAATAGATATTCTAGGTATTTAAGAAAGGAGGTTTTTAATTAAAATAATTTTTCAGGAAAGTGATTGTTCTAGTGTATAGCTTAAATTAAGAGGAAATTAAGTGGAGGATGAAGGTCAACTGGTAAATTAACATCTGACATTAGGGCTGTTTTAAGGAATGAAAAGAGGTACGTATCTAAGAAATATTAAAATCCTAGATTTAGAATAAGAATAGTTCAAGTATTTCTCAATATGTTCAAATGTAGTAGAAAAGTCTCTTAAAGAGTGATAGTAATTGCATATAAATGGATTTAGGATCAAAAAACATATTTTACCGAGTCCTATTTAAATTCCAAATGTTGAAGAAAAGGGAAGAATGGATAGGTTTAGGAAGTGGTATATGAGGATTAAAACTTAATTTGCGGGCTGGGGCAGTAGCTCAGTGGCAGAGCACTTGCCTTCCATGTGTGAGGCACTGGGTTCAATCCTTAGTCCACACAAAAATGAAACAAAGGCAATCTGCCCATTACTACTACAAAAAAAAATTTTTTTTAAACTTTTTCTTACATAGTAGGAATTCAGTAATACCTAAAGCTGAAATCAGTATAAACATATTGTTTAGAAAGTTAGAGACAAATAACTGGGTGGTGGTGGGGAAACAGTTGTCAGAATTGCAAGCTTTAGCTATGTACTCAGAATAATTGAAAGCAGGGTCTTGGACAGATATGTTTGTACCATATTTGTAGCAGCATTATTCACAATAGCCCAAAGGAAGGCGCAACGCAAGAGTCCATCAGTGGATGAATGGATAAACAAACTGGTACATAGAGTATATAAAATGGATATTCTGACCCATGCTACAACATAGATGAACTTTGAAGGTATTTTGCTAAGTGAAATAAACCAGTCACAAAAGGACAAGTATGATCCCATTCATATGAGGTTCCTAGAATTGTCAAATTCATAGAGACAGAAAGCAGAATAATGGCTGTCAGGAGCTGGGGAAAAGGGAGGATGGGAAGTTAGTGGTTAATGGGGGCAGATGAAGAAGTTCTGGAGATGGATTGGGTGCTGATTGCACAGCAGTGTGACTGTACAGAATGCCCCTGAATTGTATACTTAAAAGTGGTTAAGATGGCAAATTTTATGTAACGTAAGTGTTTCCACAGGGTAAGTGGTTGCCTTTGAAAAGTGGGTATCAGGGATGGGAAAGAGTAGACTGCTGCTTTTCATGATATTCTTATTTAATTTTTAAAACTGCATAGATGTATGGTCCATAAGAAATTACCAGGAGGAAAAAGTACCAAACTCAAGTACCACTGCATAGATAATCCTTAGAGAAGATAGCTTTGGCTTAGGATAGAGCTGAGGTTCCCATGTGGCAGTCGAAGTTAAGGAGAAAGAAAAGAAAGGCAGAAGAATTATTATAGTTAGATAGGAGAAAAAAAATCTCCTTTGTTTTCACATTATCAGGGTGGGTTTTGAATCATTCAAAATCTTAATAAAATGTTTAAAATATTAACTAAATTCTGTGTATTCATTATTTCTAGAAAGCTGTAACATTTAATTATTGTATCTGGATATTTAGTCATTTTGCTGTAATACACTTTCTTTAATATATTTAACATGAAAAAATAAGGGAAAAAACTGCAAAAATGTGTGGCTTTGATTTTTTTAAAAAATTTTTTTTGTAGTTGTAGATGGATAGCATACCTTTATTTTATTTGTTTATTTTTATGTGGTGCTGAGGATCAAACCCAGTGCTTCACATATGCTAGGCAAGCACTCTGCCACTGAGCTACAGTCCCAGCCCTGTGACTTTGATTTAAAAAGTAAATATTGGGCTGGGGTTGTGGTTTGATGGTAGAGCACTTGTCTAGCATGTGTGAGTCACTGGGTTTAATTCTTAGCACCACATATAAACAAATAAATGTCCATCAACAACTAAATATATATGTATATACATATATAAAGTAAGTATTGATTTACAAAAATATGTATGTAAAATGAATTTTTTCATTGGAAAGAACTGGAAGCAGCCTGAATAGCTACCTACCAGTAAGTATTAGGCCAGTAATTCATGATATACCCCTCACAGCTATTAGTATAATACTGGAAATCAAGAGAATGTGTTCACAGTATATTATATAGAGAAGAGATGGGAAACCAAGGCTTTGATTTGGTCTTTTTCTTTTCTGTGATTAAATGGAATATTTTTGTTTTCTAAGAGTATTTTTATGGCTGAATAGTCAAGTCTATATATAGTAGCCTTTTTCTTAAAATACATTCTGAATCTAATTCTTAAAGGAAGAAAATGGCAAACCAGTTAAATCTCAGGGAATTCCTACTGTGTGTCCAGTTTCACGATCCTCAAATGAAGCAACTTCCCCATACCATTCCCGACGAAAGATGAGGAAACTTCGAGATCATAATAATATTCGAACTCCTTCTAACCTAGACATCTTAGAGCTCCACACAAGGGAAGTTCTTAAAAGATTAGAGATGTGTCCATGGGAAGAGGTAAGTATTACATTTCATGATGAGAAAAATAAACCCAGTTGTTTGTTAAAGTCCTTTAAAGGGGTAATAAAATTTATATTATCACCTATTCTTGTTGTTATTTGCTGTAGAATTGTAGGGGTCAACAAATATTTTTGTCTGGGGGCAAGGTGGGGTGCCTAATCTTTCTAGGCATCACTGTCAAGTTAGGATGAATAGACCTCATTCATTTGCTGACATGTTTATTGAGTGTTTACCAAATACCCTGTACTCTCTTAGGTTCTAGAGAAGTTGCCAGAGTAAGCAAAAATTAAGTCCCTGTCCTTATGAAACTTCATCAGAGTTCAAGTACAAAAATTGGGAGGCAAAAATATAAACTAAAATAATGTAATTTCAGATGCCAAGTGTTTTGAAGGACACTTTAGCAGGAAGAAGCAGAAGAGAATAAAAAAAATCTAAGACCGTATTGCCCCTTCTGCAGGAATGGAGCTTTCTTTGGATTTGCTTTATGCATATTTTATATTCTGCTTTACAAAATGTATTTTATTGTCAATGGCCCTCCCAAAAGATGAACCATCCTCATGCTTTAACTTGAAGAACTCTGGAATATGGGATTGCTGCATGTTTCCAAACCCAGGCAGCTGCCTGTCACTCTGCATGGCAGGGCTATGGGCAAATAGCAGTCTCCTGTCTTCCTTCAGTGGAGCAGGTGTGCCTGAGGTTAAGTCAGTTCTATTTTTATACTTTAAGGACATCTTGAGCTCTAAACTGAATGGAAAATTCAACAAACATCTCCAACCATCTTCCACGGTACCTGAATGGAGAGCAAAAGATAATGATCTACGACTGCTGCTGACAAATGGAAGAATAATTAAGTATGTACAATAGATCAGGTATCAAACAGATAATTTTCGTTGGATTCCCTTTGTTCTTGCACTGCCTTGTCCATACTGCTGGTGTTGACTATAGTATGGGGAAAGTGTCTCAGTTCTCTGCTCTGTAAATGAAGTGGGAGGGAATACATAGTCTTGCATTTTTTCTGATTTGTTTTTTCCCAATGATACAGAGATGAGAGACAGCCCTTCGCAGATCAGAGTCTCTACACAGCAGATAGTGAAAATGAAGAGGATAAGAGAAGGACAAAGAAGACCATTATGAAGACAGAAGAGAGTTCAAGAATAGACAGGATAGAAAGCGAAGAATCTCGAAAACCACTTAACAGTACGTTTGCCGTAATAGTCATTTTAAAGTTCTCTTTATTCGTATAACAATTGATAAAGAAACTTACTAGTGTTAAAATTCTTAAGTTTGTAATAGGATTGAAAGTGTGTTCCTCATACTGTTCTGAAAAATCAGAAGTATGTCTGAATAGGGAAATGCTGAATGTGGATACCAATGAGATATAGTGGCCAAGGATGTATCAGTGAGAGGGTTCGTGGGGGTAAGTGAGACCCATGTCTAGTCAGTTTTTAAAGTCACATGAAAGCTCATATGTTTTATGGATCTTTACATATATAGTTTTAGCATGCATATATGATTGGCTGACCTGAAGCTACTTGGAATCCTTGTTCTGTAGTTTTATTTTATTGCCTCTTGATAGGAAGGCCTCTACTAGGTTGTTAATCAATTATCATCAAATAAAATAGCATTATCAGATGCCAAAGTAATACATCCTTCTCCTTCAGATCTTTTTTTTCTTGAATAAAGTCAATTTCTCAACATCTGTCAAGATTTCCATATGCCCTTCTATTTTAAAAAGTAGTTAAAAAAATTTGCAGTATTTTAGTACTTGATAAGTAAATGTTCCGGATAATGAGTATTACTTAATGCATGTTGAATATTTCAGATCCTGCTAATTCCATGTAAATTTGGTATATATACAGTTGTTGACTTTGCCTTTGTTCACATGCCAGTGAAAAGGCAGCTGATCAACAGGAATGGAAGAAATGGTGCTGTGTGACAGTGCCTCATGGGAGAAACAGACAGTAGGAAAGCCCTGTTTATAATAAGCTCGTTAAATTCACGTCTGTGGGAATGCATTTTAGGGTTTGGAGATTTATCTTTTTGTTTTCTGTTGAGAGAATTAATGCAAAAGGAGAAGTAAAGGTTTCTTAACAGCTTACTTTAGTTTTGAAGGTTGTTTTCTAGAAAGAAATGTAGTTAATTCACTCAAGTAAGGAATATAAATATAATCATCTTCAACAAATACCAGACATTTTAAGAAATACCTCAGTCTGTATCTTGGTTAATTATGGAGAAAGATGGGAGAGATGAGGAGAAAATTAAAGTAGAGAAAAAGTAGGCTAGGGCAGGAAAGACCAAGTGGTATTGTGAAGCAAGGTAGACTTTAGAAACTACCTGCCACCTTGTTCATAAAGTTCTAATGCTTTTTTTTTTTTTTCTTCCATCCTTTGTTTTCTTCATCAGGGTTTTTTACAAGTGTGAAATCAGAACTCAGGAATAGATCATCAGAATATTCTGATATTTCTGATTCAGAAGACTCTGGAGCTGATTGCACTGCACTGGTATGCTCCAAACCCTGTGACTTCCATCATTTGATGAGAGATAAGCATCCATGGATCTTCACCTAGGAGGAAGTCAAATAATAGCCCATCCCAAAGCTTGTCTGTCTGACCTGTGCAACACAGGGTCTTCCTATAGTTATTTTATACACACATATTCTGTGACTATCCAGCTTTTGTCCAGTTTTGAAAAGGGTAGACGACTTCCCTGCCTATATTATTCTTGGATTGATTGTATTTTTCACAAATATATTTTATATTTTATTATTCCTTAAAATCGATATAGTGTGTTTTTAAATTTAGGTTGTATGTTACCATAGTTACTGGAGATTTCACTTTTTTTCATATAAAACATTGAAGTAATTAAGATTCTAAAAAAAAAAAAAGATTCTAACTTTCTCTGGATGGATGAAGTCTTTTTTTATTAGTTTGTACAACCTTGATCAATTTCTTAGATAACTTTGTTTCCATTTAATTATTTATGATCTCAGAAAATTAATTTTACCACTGAAGAGTCCGAAAGTTCAGGCGATGAAAAGAAACAAGAAATAACATCAAATTTTAAGGAGGAATCTAATGGGATGAGGAACTTCCTACAAAAGAGTCAGAAGCCATCTAGAAGTGAAATTCCAATTAAAAGGTGGGCTTGCTGATGCTAGTATTTGTTTTACATTGTGATATAAACGCAATGAAGACTTTTTTTTTATTTAAAGTTTTTTTTAACTTATATATTTCATCAGAAAACATATTCTTTTCTCTTTGGATGACCTTCTCCTTAGGGAATGTCCTACCTCGACAAGCACAGAGGAAGAAGCTATTCAGGGCATGCTGTCTATGGCCGGGTTGCGCTATTCCACGTGTTTACAAAGGCAGATGCAAAGCACAGACTGCGGTGGTGAGAAGAACTCTCTCCAGGATCCTAACAGCTGCCACAGCAGTAACCATGAAGTTAGGCAGTTGTATCGCTATGATAAACCAGTAGAATATGGTAAGAAACATAAATTATTAAGTCTCTGAAAATATATGATCCCCAGTTTAATAGCTCTATAATCCTAGTTTAGGTTAGAGATTATATGAATAAAGACTATTTGTTACACATCTTTAGTTTGACATGGTGTTAAGAAAATTCACTAAAAAAATATATAGCACTGACAGACAAATCACGTAATATGTGAGCATAAGAACACAAAATATGAATGACCCAGGTCTGAGAATTGCTTTCACTGGCACAGCTTTGCCGTTGCTCTTGCAAGACTGGAGTTTCCTTTTCACCACTGTTAGGTTGACCAGTTGGAAGGAATGTTTTGGTCTCTTAAATGGTCTGCTTAACTAAAACAGTCAACCTTTTTTTTTCCTTTTATGAGAGGGAAAACAAGTTTTGAACTGTTTCTAATTGAGGATATTCTTTCTCCTCCTCGAAAAGGAAGAATTAGGAAAGAGTAGACTCAATGGCATGTCAGTGATGCCACCTAGTGTTTTCTTCTCTGTGCCTCCAGAGAAAAATTTTGTTTGCCAAAAAGTCTGAGAAGGATTTGGGAGAACACAGTACTGCATTAAGATTGAATGCCAGTGGTGTTCAGTTCCACATAAGTAAGAGTCAGCCATGGACCAGGAGCTTGATATTCATTTCATTTATGGGATAGGTAATATTGATCCCATTTTACAGAGAAAGGAAATAAGATTTATTGAAGTTACTTGTTTGTGTGTGGTATTGGGAATTGAACTCAGGGGTGCTCTACCACTTATTTTAAGATAGGGTCTTACAAAGTTGCCCAGGCTGGCCTTGAACTATTGCCTCAACCTCCCAAGTAACTGGTATTGGGCTGTGGATATAGCTCAGTGGTGGAGCACTTGTCTAACACGTACGAGGCCCTGGGTTTTATCCCCAGTCCTGACAAAACAAAAAGTAAATGTAAAACAGACCAAATCTGGAATTACAGGCATGCACCACTGCACCTGCCTTGGTGAACTTATTTTAACTTGCTCATACTTTACATATACATAGATAGCTATTATTCAGAGCTATTATAATTTGAACTAAGTATTATCTGATCCCAAAGTCATTGAAGGTTAAATAGCTTGCCTAAAGTTTATTTGGTAATGGAAAAACTCATATTTAAATCTGGGTTTGTCTGTCCTTCCACTGCTCCATTTTTGTCTTCTTATAATCTGATTGGTCCTTTAAAAAGAAAGCTCTTTTTATGGAAATAACTACTAAGTTCAAGCAAACATGTGCCTTTAATTCTGTATGGGAAAACATGCCATTTTTAGAGAGTATATTACATTTGGTTTTACGTCAACAATATGTGGCCATAGGTGTTCTAGCATCTGACATAAAACCTGTCATATAAAGAGTCTTTGAGAGAACTGAAAAAAGTAGTAACAAGTTTGGTTGTAAGCTGATAACTTTTGTTTTTGTTTTGAGAGGGAAAAAGTGTAGCGAAAGTGAAGGTATATGAATAAATGTCTAAAGAATTAACAAAATGGTAAGCTAATTTTGTTCTTTAAAATCAAGTTTGTACAAAGATAAATCAATTAAAACTTCTCCCTAGGATACCATGTCAAGACTGAAGATCAAGACTTGAGGACTTCTTCCTGGGTTAAACAATTTGATAGAACTTCCAGATTTAATCCTCAGGTATATTTCAAAGTTGAAACATTAAAAGGAGATTTAAAATCATCATTATTTTGATTTCTTTTCTAAAACTGTAACTGGTTATTAACTACTACCTCTAGGAAGCCAAATGTTACATGCACATTTGAACAACTGTCCATTTTTAGAGATTCTGCTGTGATGCCTGATGCTTCAAGGCTTAAAGACAGAATGTGATATGTGATATGGAAAAGAGTAACTTTTTCAAGAAAGAGTTAAAACCGTTGGCAGCAAACACCTGTAAGGTTTTATCTAATTAGAGTGAAAAAAGAGGAAAAGAGCATCTCTTTTTCATCTCTGATATTGTCTCTTAAACATTTTGATACTAAATTTCTTTCAGGATTTGATGAAAGTTACAGATTATCTTTCCCCAAAAAATATTTAATTGACTTTTGCTTACATTTGCTAAATGATGCATGCTGCCATCACCAAATCTCCATTGACTACAAATTAAAAACCTCTGCTCTAAGACAGAAACTAGATGTTTTAGGATCTCAGCATATTTGTGCTTATACCATATAGAATGAACCCCAAACAGCATTAAAAGAAACAAACAAACAACAACAACAACAAAAAAAAAACCAAACTAAACCTACAGTAACACCAAACAAAGAACATGATAAGACCTTTTGCTGCAAGCCTTAGAAAATGGCAGCCAGAGAAAGAATCAGTGTTATCATGCAGTGGAGTGGGGCCCCTAAAACTCCCCAACCCCAAGCATACTTAAGAAGGAAAGTAAATCAAGCAAATGCAGAAATACTGTCATTTCTCTCTTGTTTTAAAAAAACACTTTGAGGGGGAGTGGTGAGAGGAGGGGAGCTGAGTAGGCAGTTTAAGAAAAAGCAAAAGAAGACTCTCATGAATAAAGATTAGTGTTATACTGATAGACCTCAGCAGGACTGGAAGTGTCTTCCAGAGCCTTGGGTTGAGTTGGAGGTGTGAACTTAAACTATCCGAGGAGGAGATGTATGTGTGTGCACAGAAAAGGCAGTAAGACTCTGCCTCCATGAATTCAATATTTTTGATATCTGAGTAGTGGAATTATGGGTGGTTTTCTTTTCTTGGCTTGGCTTATCTGGATTTTCTAAATTTTATTACTTTTGCAATAAGAAAAAGTTTTTTTGTGGCAATGTTTTTTTGTGGTGCTGGGCCTTGCACGTGCAAGGCAAGTGCTATACCCCAAGTTTTTTTTTGTTGTTGTTGTTTGAAAAAAAAAAACAAAAAAAAAAACAAGGCTTTGTGCAATCTAGTTCTTTGAGCAGACGGATATGCTCCAGAGTCAAAGGTCAAGTAAGAAATTTCTTACCGGTTACAATTCACTTTTTCAGTGTGTGATTTTGTAGTGGATTTTGTAGTGGCTGGGTATACAGTTTGTTACTTACTAACATCAGAGGGATTTAGAATTAAAAATAAGCTATTAAAAAATTAAAGTAAGCTATTATTTAAATCTGGCTTTTGTGTTTTGTATTGTCTTTGAAAATAAATGAAGAAGCAGAGGGCATATGATTAGCAAGATCACAGTAGAGCAAATCAAATTTCTTTTGTCTATAATCTAGAGAGATATTATAATGGCATCTCAAATTATAGGATTATGGTCTAGAATAGTTGTTAGACTAATTTACAGCAATTCTGTATTTAATACTACTTTTGAAACTTATTTGATCAATGCAGAGTCAGATCAAATGTTTTTCACATTTCTTTCATACACATGCATGCATAATTAAAGCTAGTTTCTGAAACATCACACTGCAGGGTACTCTTCATGGCCAGTCTGTTCCTTTCTCCAGCTGGTCATGACCTTCTTAGTTAATTTCAAGACTCATTAGTTAGTAGTGTCTACCTGCTTGAAGGTTAACTCAATAGTCTTGAGAGACTGAAAGAGGAATTATAGTCAAATAAATAACAGGCTTGGGGTTCTGGAATTAGGGATTTTTCTAGCAAACAAATACAGTGTAGATGAACCTTACAGAAGTTAAAGTCCTTTTTTTTTTTTTTTTTTTTGTGGTACTGGGTATTGAACTCAGGCACTCAAAGTTAAGTTCCAAAAATATAGCACATTACATCATGAGAGTTTTGTGGAAGCTGTGATGTGCTAAGGAAATGGTTGGGTCTCTGTGTCCCATCTTGTATCCCCCATGGCTCATGGAATGGCAGCAGACACCTCTGTTATCCCTCCCTCCCTCCTCCCCCTCTTCTTGACTTAGTTATGATGCAACTTCAAGACCTGGATTCTTCTGAACTATTAGATTTATTATGGATGAGATGACCGTCATGAAGGGTGGTCATCTTTAGTTAATACATTAAGAAAACTAAAATTTAGTAGTTTGTTTCTTCTCTCTCTTAACTTTGCTAATGTAGAGTTTGAATACCTCACTTATCATAAACCCTAAAAATTTAGCTTTGTTTCCTTTTTTTTTTCAGGACCTAAGCAGAAGCCAGAAATGCATCAAAAAGGAAGGTTCATCAGAAACCAGTCAGAAGGTGCAAAGTAGGAATTATATGGAGAGCAGTGGCTCAGGTCTTCAGAATGGAAAGTACATGCAGAATTCCATCTTGCTTTCAGGGGCATGCCAGATGAGTAATGGCAGCCTAAGCCCAGAAAGGCCAGTTGGTGAAACTTCCTTTTCAGTGCCCCTTCACCCCACCAAGAGACCTGCATCAAATCCACCACCTATCAGCAACCAGGCAACAAAAGGTAAATTTTAAATATTTGCAGATTAAGTATATTTCTGACTGTGTTTGGCAGTAATGGCATCATTACTTCATTCAAGATGCTCACTATCATGAATTTTGACAGCTCTGTAATAGTATGCTCAAGCTACTGTGGGAACAAAGAAGGAAGTTACCTGGCCAACCCTGAGGATCAGGAGGAGGCAGATCCTAAAAGTAGATGATAAGGAGTTAACCAAGCTGAATTGGGGAATAGATAGAATAGACAGAAAGGAAGGCTGAGGAGAGAGCATGACCTAAGCTACCCAAGGAAGAACAGTTTGTGAGGTTTCGGTGAAATTGCAGTACATTTTGTAGCTGAAAACTGCCGCAGTCTGGCTGGGCACACAATCACGAGCCACCACACAGCTTGTAGATTCAAACAGCAACTCTTTATTCCCGAACTCACACCAGCCGTCTACAATCACGTTCTGGGGAAATCCACGTTCTCTGCCCAAATCCACGTTCTCTGCCCAAATCCACCTCCACTGGGCTTCTATCTCCAAAATATACTGTCTGAATCCCGTGAGAACTCAAGGGGAACTCAGGCAGCAGGATACGCCCTATTCCCAGCAGGAATAATCTTAAACCTTAAACCTGGAACCTAAACCGGGAACACCCTAAACACGATTATCTTAAAACCGGGAACACCCTAATCTGCCTTGGTCCTTGAGCAAGGTCACCTACATTCAATGTCACTGCAACAGGTCAGCAACATGGGGTACGCTGGCAAGGAAATTGTCATACCTACTTGGCTAATGGCTCCCAGCAGAAAACCATAGTTTGTTTAGAAAGAGGTTAGTCTTTTTTTTTTTTTTTTTAAGAGGTTAGTCTTTACCCCAGCATGATGAGGGGGAAGAGTTTTAAACAGTGTAAGTCCATGGACTGGAGTCGTGGCTGAGTGGTAAAGCACTTGCATAGCACGCATGAGCCACTCACTGGGTTCCATCCCCGACATCACATTAAAAAAAAAAAAACAGTTGAAGTCCAAAAGTGTGGCTTGGTGTAGTCAAATGCCTAATGGGCTTGCTTACTCTAAAATTCTCTTTAAGTCTTTCTGTGCTGTCTGGTGAGTATGCTTTTCATTGTTGTTGCTGTTTTATAGGTAAACGTCCTAAAAAAGGAATGGCAACAGCCAAACAACGTCTTGGAAAGATCCTTAAGTTGAACAGAAATGGCCATGCACGTTTCTTTGTGTGACAGAGCCACTGTTGCAGCCACTCTTCACTTTGGAGACCAGTCTTGGGGTGCAGAAGCCTGGAGCTTCCACCACCCCCTGCCTGGAACATTTGCGTGTACAGTAAGAACACTGCCCGAAGAACAGAATGAACCTGATGCTGCATTTTCACTGTGCCACACCCACTCAGCAATAACCCTTTGGACCTGGTGGGGGAGAGGAAGAAGGAGGGTAGAACCTTAAAAAGAGACCTTGAACTGGAAAGGGTCTCTTGTCAGGGCTTGAATTTCATTTTGTTGTTGGTAGTGTCTTGATTTATTTTCAGTAGTAGGGTGAAGAATTATCAATAATTTATTTAACAGATTTTTTTAAAGTTAACAGCTTTTAAATTCTTTCTTTTTTAAAGCTATTTATTTGGAAGATTTCTGGAGAAATATCTCACTAATTTAGATTTAAGAATGTGAAGGTTTTTAAATTATTTTTGATAGTGTGTGTGTTACATGTGGGAAAGAGCCACGGTAACAGTAACTAGTCTGGACTCTTAAATTTGATATTCAGGTTAAAGTCTTAAACAGGGATTTGATGCATTAATTATTTTAAATTAAGATGTATATGAAAATCATTTTATTTTATATATTTCATGTGTTTTTTATAAGCTATTAGCTTCGCTTTTGCTAACATTCAAGGTGCATACTGTTATCCAGGTTGATTCCCTTATACCCCACCTTCCCTCTGCACCCCCCTGTCATTTTGTGATGACTCTTCAAGTCTCTTCTCTTTGCAGGGAAATACTTCCATAGCCAATGTGTAAGAACTTCATAAAAGATCCCTCATTTCTCATTTCCTTTGACATTGTGGTTTTCTTCTAAATATAAAGAACTAGGCTTCTTATGTTTTCATTTCTGCTGATGATATCTGGGTCCCAAAGAGAACAGCTTTAATATCTTTTTCCTACTTGTGCGGAAAGTATTATAAGTTTGGTTAAATAGTCATGTTTGTATTTTTTCCAAATACATTTGTAACTACAGAGGGCCTTCTTCCTACTGTCAGTGTTGAAGGACAGGGCCAATGCCTGCTGCAAGGTTATATCTCATGATGCTTTTATTCTTTACACCTAATTTGTTGAAAAGTATGAATTGATGTAGGATATACAAATCTGCATAATAAGCCGTAATATAATAGGATTATACTATATTAAGTTGTATAGATGCAAGCATGTTGGAGTAGATTGTGTGTGTGTGTGTGTGTGTGTGTATGTATGTATGTATGTGTGTTTGTGTTTACTTTTTCTTAACCTTGTGCATAATTATTTCATATATGGATTTGGAGTAAAATGGGTGCTTCTTTTTGCGGTTTCTTCCATATATCTTAACTTGACCACTGTATACTTAGGTTAACTATCTGGTTGAACTTTAAGGTAATCATTTATCTCCTTTATGTACAATTTTTACTAAATATTAGTTTTCAGTTGCTGATCAGAGTTTCTGGTTTCCCTTCCCCACCCTCACCCCCATCCATGGTATAAAAATAAATGATTGCTAGGGGTGAAGTGGAACTATTCCTAAGTCTGACAGTATAGCATTTTACAAATTTCTACAAAGACAATATAGGCAAATAGGCTGGAATTTACTTTTATGGAGAAAAAATATGGCCATACTATGGATTTGTCTTTTTTTTTTTTTATATAAGCAAGGTAGCAGGACTTTTCCTTCTGTATTAAGTATCACTAAGTTATTAAGAAAAAAAACTATACCATTATCTTTCATGGTTGCATTCAAATGTGTATTTCCAAAGAGAGATATTTCTTACTCTGTCTCCATTCCAGTATTTCATGAGATAACTATGAAATAACTTCTGAGTTAGCCTTTTTGGTCCAGAGTGTCTGGGCCAGAGTCTGAATCTTATCTGGATGTCCAGGAAAATAATTTTTATGGAAATCCTTAAAATTTGTAAACAACCTACTTAAAACCCTGTCTGTAGTATACCTAACTAGTGGAGAGATGGCTGTAGTCAACCATTGGCTGGTCATCATATATCAAGATGCAAAAATCTGGGTTTGATTGATTCTCTCACCTTCCTCCACAGTATATCTCTATATACTTGTGTGTCTTGGTTTTTTGTAGACCCTGTTTTGATGTTATAGTATACATATTTTTATTTTGGTTTAAGAAATAGGACTATAATTTCTTTTTCCAGTTACATCATAATCTGGATTTTTTTCTTTATAATTTTCACAACTTATTTTTAATTACTTTTTTCTTTAGCCGTAAAAATTGAGAAAAAACATAGTTTATTTTTAAGAAAAAAATCGTGGCCACTATCCACCCTGTGTCCTTAGATCAATAAACACTAATTCTGAGTAGCAAATATGTGGAATTTTTAAGTGAAAGTACTGTGGATTTGTTTTTGGCAGTTTTAGCTCACTAACTGGCTAAGTTCCAAAACTTTCATCAAGGTCATATAACCACTATAAGAGAGTACATGTATCTTTTTTTCTGAATTGGTAAAAATTCAGCTACCCATCCAGGGACTTTTCTAATCAAACCTCTTATAAAGTTACTGCTATGATGCATTCCTTTATCTCTTGGAACTGACTGAACTTTGAGGTAATGACTGCCGGTTTCTGGGCTCAACAGTAACATAAGTAACCTTTAGTGTTTAACTTAGTTTTGTTTATGATCAGTATACCACAGTTTAGACAGGAAGACAGCATTTAGTTAGTTGTAAGCAAATACAAATATGTAAAATCAAGAATTAATGATTTAATGTATGCAACTTAACAGTAGTAGTAATTTTTCTATATTGATAGTAATTTTCCTATATTGATTCTTAACTTGGGATCCACTGTACTGTAATTCACATCACCACACAATATTATGCTCCCCAGTACTGACGAGTGATGTAAACAATACAAAGCTGGCAGTTTATAGTAATCCAGTGTCTTAGGAATACATTTGAATTTCATAAGTATCAGTTCATTTCTGAAGCATACAAAATTGAACATTCAGACTGAAATCATAAACTCAGAGAGGAAACAAGCTCATCTTTATCACTAGTTAAATACTTAACTTGAACGTTCTATTTTTAACAACCCCAATTATTGCCTTTTCATTGTACTCTACTGTATGTATTCATATGGGATCAGCAGGTATTTATCAAACATTTACTGTGTGCCTCGCACTATTTAGTATGGTAGGGTAATATCAAGTTGCAGTTGTAGTCTTTGCCCAAGAAATTGTCTTCTCCAGGAACTTAGCAGTACTGTTTTCACTTTTAGGCAAACTTCAGCAAAAGAGGGCTCCTTCATTTAAAAAAAAAAAAAAAAGTAGCTTATCTCTATTAGTTTCAATTGAGATATCCCACTGTAGAAGTAAAATCGACCTGAGTTCTTTAAGAAACATTTCAAAAGTTAGTTAATAATGTTGGTAACATAAAGATGTGAAATGATGTGGAAGAAAGCAAAAGGTCCTGAGTTTTGGTCTAAGTTCTGCTTCTGATGTGTCAGCTCTTGACCTTAAATAAGTCACTTAGCCTTTCTAGTCTTAGTTGTCTTATTTGTAAATTTGGATGAAAATGCTTATTATAATAATTACTGAAGAAAAACATTCCTTAATCTATTAATACTTCATATTTACAGAGAATTGATCATTATTTAAGTTACAACTTGTAATGAATGCATCTTTATATACATTTTTAAATGAAAACTGTTGTTTCTTATCAAATATATGCTATCTAAAAAAATCCGAAGATTCTCTAACAAGGTGCTGAATTACAGTTAGATCCTGTGCTTGAAGTGAAATGAAAAGAGGTGAGCTAGTTTATGGATAGGAAAGTGAGAGAGTTTATTCTCAAGTTCATGAAGATGATGTAAAATGATTAAAAGATACCTTTAGATTTTAGTACTGCTTTCCAGATTTGGCATACTTTTGAGGTACTGGAGAAAAATGGAATAAGTTATGGAATTAAAATTATTTAGCAACTACCCTTGGGACTGGTAGAAAGACGGAACTCCTCAGACAGCTGCAGGTTGGGTGACAGTTGCCTGGGTAAACAAAGAAATCTTTGTAATAGTGCAGGAAAGGAGACTATGTCTTCTACAGAAAATAATCTGCTTGTTTCAAAAGATGCTCTCTAAAGTGGTAAGGCTACTTCGGAGAGTTGATGGGAATGATTGCATGGCCCAGTATGCTACTGCTAGAAGTAACTATTACAACAAATAAGCATTTTTAGTTTTTGCATGGAAGAGACAAGGGCTTTCATAATATAAACATCTTTCAGAAATTCATCTTTCTCATTAAATATTGACCTAATTTCTCCTTATATACAGAAAAGCTCTTGCCTAGTATGTGCAAGGCCCTTGGTTAGATCCCCTGCACTTCAAGAGAGAGAAGCGAAGTCTCCCTAGTCCTTTCCTGATGTCCTACACCTCCATCCAAAGTGATCTTGAGGGTGAGCGTCATGTATCTTTAGCCTAGGAAAGCCAGTGAAAAAAGAAGACAAACGTACACCTGATAGGGCAGTGATTTGCTTGGGGACACAGGGTGAATCTGCTTGGGATCTATAGAATAAAACCTTGCTTCCTAAAACAGCTCCTGTTCTGTGACACTGCAGCCTCTGCTTGCCTTGCCGTAGATGATGTTCGTATGCTTGAGGTCAGATGGAAAGGAAGGGGAGAAATTACTATACTTATTACTAAATTGCTGTTGAGTGTAATGTCAACTTAGTACTATAGCCTTACTAAAAACCCTCAGTGAGCATGCCATAAGTCAAAGAAATACTTGATATTACATAAACAGTTTTAAGATCATCCAGAACAAATGCATATTTCCAAAGCAGTTAACTTATTGTGATGGACTGGTTTTATTCCTCTGTAGAAATTTTTCCTTCTTTAGTTGGGAGGAGAAAATAATACTGAGTTGAGAGACCCTTAGATTCTCCCTCTTGCCTTTGGTGCCCCTTCTTGTGTCTTAAGACTTTGTCTTAACAAGTGCAACATTACATTTTTGTTACAATCTTTTTAAAACTGTATTCAATGATTCTTCCAACAAGTTTATCTGCTCTGCACTATTTCACTAATATACCCTGGCTACCACGTAGCCCTTGACCTCCAAGTAGTTTACCTATGCAAAACCCATGACCTTCTGAATTCACTTTTCTTTATTTCAGAAAGCACTCATAAACAGAACTTCCTTTAAAAAACAAACAAACAAACAAAAAACTTATTTTCAACCAGTTTTATTTTGGCCATTTCTTTTCCAAAATATAAGCTATTTCCCCCTAAGGTTTTTCACCAAAACAATGGTCATTAAGTGCTAGGATATATAATATTTTGCAGTAATAAAATAACCCAGGCATACTCTTATATTTATTTGGTGGATTTTGGTTGGTAAAAATTACCAGCACTAAATGTAATATATAATGAGGAGTTGATTCCTTGCCTAGAATCGTTTCTTCCCTCTAAGATTCAAAAGTAACGTTTTATTTTTTACAAAGCATACATATAACTTCCACACTATAGTCAGGGACCTGAGGTGTAACTTAACTAAGTGAACCCCAAGGTTATTTTATCTTGTAAAAGAAACCTAAACCAAACTAAGGGCCTTACAGTTTATGGTTAGACTGAATCAAAAGCTACAGCCTCAGTTTTTCCACAAACAGCTTCTGGCTGCAAAGCAAGTCGTGCAGTTATTAGGCATGGAGTAGCACCGATCAGGAAACGCACGAGCATCTTTGCAGACTGTATTTCCTTCGGAAAAGACTTTTCTACTTTTAATATAAATTAAGCCATAACAGTTTCATGCTGTGGAAAGAGGGTGAAAAGGTTCATTTTAAGAGATTATATAGTATGAATTTTCACATTTACTGTGAAATGTCTAACTTTTCCAGTGCTTCAGCAAGTTTTCTTTTGGGGGGATGTTGGAGGGTGGTGATGGGGAGGGGTAGTATTGGTTTTGGGGGTTTTAACTCTGTGAAATTTGAAAAGGGGACAGTTGTTGGCTATGGTACTTACTAGTTTTGTAGTAATGTTTTGCTAGCCTGACTGACTTTCCTTACTGGTTTTTATGTCTGCGGTCCCAGGTGACCGTTACCCTTCTTGTTTCGAGTGTCTGCGGAGTAGTGTCTTGTCTATGTGTGTAGGCAGCCAGTGTGTGTGCACATGTGTGTCCTTGGAATACAGAAGCACACTGTGTGACAGTGAAACGGGGTGTGGCTGGGGAGTGGGATGCGGAAGCTTTAAGAGCATTTTTTTTCGATTCATAACAGTATTTCCCATCTTTTGCCTGCAGGCAGGGAAAGTGTACAGTATTTATTTTGTTTCTGTTTTACTCTGAATTTGTAAGTCTTTAAGTAGCTTACATTGATTATTATAGGGGAAGCAGTGACTTGTTTAAAGTTGTATTTGGTATTCTTACTTTCCAATTTCTGTATTTTAAAATATTAAAATTAAAATTGTATTACTTCTGTTTTGATTTTTTAGCACTCAGTGTATTTTTTGCTCATTTTGTTTGAAAGTATAAATTTCAAAAGTTGTGTAAAATATGTCTCTGAAAGAAAAAAATCCAAATTCTATATCCAATTATGACTTTCTGTTCCCTTTTTCTTATTGAAATCTCAGGAAATTATTTAAGAATGTGAAAAACTGTTCCTTACTTTCTCTGAAAATTTAAATGCGAAAAATAATGTGTTTTATTATTTTAGTAGATGTTTTTCTGGAGAAGTGTGATGGCTGAAAGAGAAGGATGATCGGCAAGATGAGGCTGAGATGCAGACATGGATGTGGGTGTTTATGGATGAACACTTCTGAGCACTCATTGTCCCAAACCTGGGTACCTGTAGTGTACCATGCACTGCTCTAGCACTTGTGAGCATAACAAGCCCAAGCCTTGTGTGAAATGGAAATGGCAAAGGATAACCAGGAGCCATGGTGGCCTGGCTGTCTCACGAAGGGGAGAGGGTAAGTGTAGGTGCAATGAGGAGGATGAATTCAGTTTTGGATCTAAGGCCTGAGAGAGATCAGGGATGGTATGAGTGGGGATAAGCTCTAACCTTGCAGGGAGCGAGAGGAGCCATGGGCTTAGGGGGAAGGGATGCTGGGGCAGCACTTCACGGGCAGCAGGTAAGCCTTGGATGAAGACAGTTAGTGGGTAGCAGAAGCACCAGAGACTGTGGCTCCCCTTCTCCCTACTACCAAAAAATAGTGATGCCAGAGCATGGTAGCTGCTGTCTTTGTCGTCATACCAAAAGCAGTCTGTGCTGCCTCTTTCTTGACTGACCTGCTTTTATACAACTAGTGGGAGACTAAACTGAGCAAATCTGTTCTTTTGAGAAATTCCACATGTACTATTTTAGGTCTGTGGGATGTTTACCCTTCTTGTTTACCTTTGAGTCATTAGCACCCCCTCTCATTTAGACTCTTAGCCTGGTTTTGTGTTTCCATCAGTGGGGCTAAGAAATACCTTGTTGTGGGCTGTGCGTGTTAACACCCTCTTGTTTTAGAGTAGAAAGAATCCTGTGCTTTGCCTCAGACAGGGTGTGGACTAGAACCCTCATTCTCTTATTCCACTGGAGTTCTTGCTAGATACAAAAAATATTTGTGTTCTTCCTTTGTGGCCCAGTGAAGTCAGCACTACTGCTAGGTGAAACTAAGGTGCAGAGAGGGTAAGTAACATGTCCAGGTTCTTCTACTAAGTAAAACAAATTTTAGTTGGAAGTCTGTTCAGTTCTAATGGCCTTACTATTTTATCTGAATTGTTTTTCTCTAATTATTTTTAGCTATATACTTTTAAGCATTAAGGGGGAATAGCTGGTCCTTGACTGTATCCTAAACATTTCTTTGTAGACTCCACCCATTTTGGATTAAAGTATTTTTCTTGTGGAAGTTTTTTGTCACTTGACACTACAGAGTCTGTGCTTCCCCAGGAGCTGGTCATACTGGGGAACACCAGTTCTTTTCTAGAACTGAGCTCATTTTCTGATGGAGAATGTAGGCTATACATGGGTGACAGATGGGCTCCACCGTCACAGTACATGAACCAAATGTAGATTTCTGAAGTTCAGAACTAGAGGATGAGCAGAAGCCATGCCCAGTGCCCCCACCACCACTATACCTGGCCTGGCCCTGAGGACCATCATGGCAGCTCCTCCTCCCCTGCCTTCCCATACTGAAGCCAGTTTTTGCCCCTGAGCTCTTACGTGGGAGGAGAAGGAATACCTGCAGCCCCTCACACTGAAGCTCCCCCTCCTAGAGCCTTGCCATCCACACCAACTTCAAGTACTTCTGGGCTCCCATTGTCCCCGCCTCCTTCATTCAGGCTTGTTCCACTCTCTGTCCCCAGAATACTTTCACACTTTTTAAAGTGCTGAGTCTGGAAATTTGTAAATTCATGTTCCTTCCGTGCTAGAGTTCGAAAAAGAAAAAAAAAAAAAAAAAAGTCCGAATAGTAATGTGTAAATTCCAAAAAATATTTTTTAAGACAAATTTTACCAGGGACAGAAGATTCATGGTAACAATAAGAAACCCTGTTTGACCCTCTCCTTTGCTCTTGTTCTAGAAGCTGCCCTACTGCTGTGTTTTTCAAACTTAGTACCACACTACCATCCTTTCACCTATCATGCAGGACCCACCACTGGACTCCACTTCCCAGACACTTGGCAGGACCTCCAGCAATTTCAGTTTTCTTGTCCAACTCCTGATCTTTGCAGATTTTGCTCTTCCCTGTTTGGACCAGTTGTAGCCTCAACCTCTTCTCTGCACCCTTCCACACACCCCTGGGCATCAACTAGACAGCTTCTGTCAGGGCAGGGAAGGGGGCCTCTGACTGCCAAGTTCCTACATATCCCCGTGGCATCTACACTGAACTGTGTGTGCTCTTATGGTGTACTTTGGGTTACCCCCAAGACCTCCCAGGTCTTGTATGCCAGGCACTGCTCACTTCCCTGTCTTGAACACTGGCAGCAAGGTGGGGGCAAGCAGGACTTGTTTGGGACGAGCCCTGGGCTCTTATGGGACTCCTCATTCTCACCTGTTAGGCTCCATAGGCTAAGAGCATAGGACGAAGCCCAGTTAAATGGGCTAAATCCTGGCTCTGCCACTTACTAACTGGTCTCGGGGCACTTGCTATGCCTCAGTTTACTCTTTTGTGACATACTTCTCTTCATCACTAAATTGTGGAGGGATTAAATAAATGAAGACAAGCTGAGCACCAGGACCGTGCCTGGCATAAGCAGACACCAACTGTTAGCCATCAGAACAACCTCCTTGGCCTTCTGAGTCAGTAGTGCTATATACAGTGCCATGGAGTTCCACCAGGTGCCACCTGCTCTACTAACCAGAGTCACTGCCTTGAGTGAATGAGATTAGCCTACAAGCAGGGCATACACAAAAATGAGGAGAGGACAGAATCCTACTGGAGTAGGAAGGCTAAGCCCAAATACAAGTCATGGAAATGTGCAGAAATTTCAGGATATGGGCTAGGGTGCTGAAACATGTTTCAGTTTCTAGAATAACGCACCACAGGTTGTTAAGAATTAATGGTTCCCTCTGGCAGGGAAGGGAGCAGGATAGAGGAGACCATTAAGGTGCAGACTTTCACCCTAGAGTTGCTTTTTATAAATTCAAATATTATGGCAACTTGTAATTTAAAAAGCAAGTGTGCTCTATGGGTTGTAGGTCCCAGCCCCAAGACACACCAGAAACACTATGATACCTGTGCATGTGCAGTCCCTGAGGAATCCAGCTTTCCTACCCCCACCTGGGCAGCCTGGCAGGATGGGAACACTCAGACTGACCATGGGACAGAGGTGATCACAGAGAGCCTCACTGAGCACCCCTCCCCGCCCCCACTGCTGTGTGTGCTTCCGCTGCTGCACTTCTCACTGTTACTTTTCAACTGTTTGTCCTACCAGCCTGAGTTTAGGGCTAGGACTCCTGTGGATCATCAGCACCTCTCACAGATTTGGTACAGATCTTATTAAAAATATCAAACACATGAATAAACAGTACCGCGTTATCCTGACCTCCATCCCCTCCCCTACCCCCCAAAATGGTTTCTGCTGATTGTCACCACCAACCACAGCCTCACTCCAACTGTCATTGAAGCTCTTAGGCCATCACCAAACTCCTTAATATGGTACATCAACCAGAGAGGGATTTAGCTGTCAGGGATAGAAAACCCAAAGCACAGTTGCCTTAAAGATAGAAGGCTAAAATTGCCAAGGACTCGGATCCATTTATTTTGCTGGCCTGTCATCCTCAATATATGGCTTCCACCTCATGACCCAAGATGGCTTCTTGGATCTTCCAGCCAGCAATGGGAGGAAGGTGAACTATAATCACTTCATGATTTTTTTCTTGGTACTGAGGTTTGAACCCACAGTCTTGTGCATGCTGAACATGTGTTGTACCACTGAGTAAACTCCCAATAACTAGCCCCAAGTTATTTATTTGGGAGGAGTTACTGGCTATTGAGCCCAGGGGTGGTTTACCATTGAGCTACACCACAGCCTATTTATTTATTCAATTTATAGCAGGGATTGAACCCAGGGGTGCTTAACCACTGGGCCACATCCCCAGCCCTTTTAATGTTTTATTTTGAGACAGGATCTCACTAAATTGCTTAGAGCCTCGCTAAGTTGCTAAAGCTGACTTTGAACTTGTGATCCTCCTGCCTCAGCCTCAGCCTCCTGAGTTGCAGAGCTTACAGCGGTATGCCAGCATGCATGACCTTGTTATTCTTTTTCTGAGTCTCTAATCTTTTCTTTACATCTAAATAACCATGAGGGCAGGGACCAAAAACACCTTACTCTTAATATTTGTCACTACAGTATCAACTCCCTTCCCTGAAGCTTCACTGGGCAGTGGTTTATCTGGGTTTAAGATGGCTGTCTCACAACCATGACTCAGTCACCCTTTGGCAGGTGCTTCCTATTGCTTCTCTAGGGCACCACATATTTACATCAGATCTCTAGTTTTTCATGACACCACCATGCTCTGGAGATAGTTCCACCACCACCCATACTGACCTCAGCAGACTGGTGAGTGGGAAAGGCTGTGGGCCCTTAGTGCTCATCATTTAGCTTCCTATGTGCCTCACCCACCCAGAGCTAAGCACATCAATGGGCATTACCAAAGGCTTGGATATTGAAGAGATTTATGAAAAAAATGTTTAATTTGTCCATTCAATACTATTATTCCTCACAGTCCAAGGGAAAAGAAATATTTTTCAGGACTGTAACCTGGGTTTGCTTCTGTTTCAGGACCCACTTTCCCTAAGAAGGGATTTCTTGTTAGCCCGCTATCTGTGGGGGTCCCTTGGAAAACGAACCCTCAAGCTCTGTAATTTCCAAGAGTTTAATAAAAGGACTATTTACAAGAAAATACAGGGAAAGCAAAAAGGGATGGTGAAGCATCCTGAGGCTGGCAGCAAGAAGGAGCTATTGCCTCTCCTGAAGGGCCAAGGAAGGGAGAAGCTACTAGCATAGGAGCCATGGACTCTGACACAGTGAATAACCAGCCACCCAAGGAGAGCCAGAGGAATAAGTTCCTACTGCTTTTGCTGTCCGCACTCCTCCCAGGGCCTCGAGTTGGTGGGTCCCTCTTGGAGATGGACAACTCACAGAGGTCAGCCCTAGGGTACAGAGCAGGATGGAGAGCAGAGAGTGGACCTGTAGGAGCAAATGGAAACTGCCTAGCACAAATTCTTTTCAAAATCTTCACACTCATCTTGAGAAAATCAGCTCTTTTTGTAGAGAAGAACCAATGGCACCCTGAGGTACAGCTTTCAATAGCAGGCAATAACTGCCAGCAGCAGTTCTCCCAGAGTCCAAGCTATTCAGTCAAGAATAGCAATTTTTGTGCACCTACCTGTAATCCCAATGACTCAGGAGGCTGAGGCAGGAGGATTTCAAATTTGAGGCCAGCCTCAACAACTTAGCAGGGCTCTGTCTCAAAATAAAGAAGTCCTGGGGATGTAGTTCATAACGATTCTGTGGGGAGGGCACTAAGGTGGACTTTGTCCAATCTGTGGGGGGAAAAGAAGTATTTTATGCTCCAAAATCTTGCGTCTTCTCAGCTCTTCTTGCCACTGTGAGGCTAAGATGTAGCTAGCTCTTCTCTTTGATTTTTGAGGGTAACTACTTGTACGAGTTTGCTCAGGCTGCTATAACAGTGTTGTTAGGGCTTCAAGAATAGGAATTTATTCTGGGGGCCAAAAGTCTGAAATCAAGTTCTCAGAAGGGTTGGTTCCTTCTGCATGGCCTTGAGAGAAAGATCTATTTCATACCTTTCTCCTTGGTTGGTAGGTGGCTGTCTTCTGCTTGTTACTTCACATCATCTTTCCTCTGTACATGTCTGTGTCCAAATTTCTTTTTTAAAAAATTACTTTGATAATATTTATTTAAAATATGAAAGAAAAAGCAAACCCCTTAAAATTTATCTTGAAACTTCTGCAATAGTTAACAACCTATTGAAGTCTTTTAATTCATTTAGAATATAAATCTGTGTTAACTGTCTATAAAAAGGTTAGTGAATGCAGGCTCAATGCCAAATTTCCTCTTTGGGCCCACACTGATTACCTCATTTTATTGCCTATTTTAAAGACTCTGTCTCCAAATCCAGTTACATTTTGAGGCACCAGGGGCGAGGATTTTCTTACTGTCACATTATCAGTATAGATTCCCTTGACCACAATAGAGTTGACGAGGGCATGAAAGATGCCATCTGCCTTTCAGAGCCATCAGCCTGCCCACTACCCTTAGAAAGATCACTTTCCGGGCTGGGGATGTGGCTCAAGCAGTAACGCGCTCGCCTGGCATGCGCGGGGCACTGGGTTCGATCCTCAACACCACATAATATAAAATAAAGATGTTGTGTCCACCGAAACCTGAAAAAAAAAAAAAAAAGAAAAGAAAAAACAAAGATCACTTTCCCTTAGGCCAAGATGGAATTGGGGGCAAGGTTTCTAGCCTACTCTTGTCCAGAGCAAATCCCCAGGGACTGATATGGGTTCAGCATGGATGATGAGATTTTGGATGACCCTTGTTTTCTCTGTTTCTTCCTCAAATATTTACTGAGTACTGAACTAGGTGGTCCCTGGGGAGGTCAATGGGAACAAGGCAGGGTCTCTTCTGTAAGAATGGAGGAATTGAGAAATATGCTAGAGGCACTGCAACAGTACCAAAGCCTGGCCCCAAGATGCACAGCTCTCTGGGCCTTGCATGGAGCCCTTCTCAACATGGATGTCCACTCTCCCCTGTGTGGTTTTCTCCACTTGTCAGTGATGTTCCTGTGACTGGAACCAAAAGCTGGCCATGGACTTTCGGCTCTTCTTTGGGTCCCTTTTACCCTTCTATATGCCCATCTGTGAACCTTGCTTCTAAGGCCCGAATCAAAATTTTCATCAGAGAACTGCCCCTAGCCTCTGTAGTCACTTTTCCCAGAGAAGGAACAAAGAGCCAGAAGGGCTGGGACTTTATTCCCCCCCTCTGCCCACCTACCTTCAGGCATTAGCCAATACTGGATGTAGACTGGGGGCAGGGCCTGCTGGTAAAATGTGGCCTCACATTCAAAATCAAAAGCAATGACTAGGGGTGTAGTTCAGTGGTAGGAGGCATGAGTGAGGCTCTGGGTTTGATCCCCAGCTCCCAGCAAAACACACGCACAAACATCAAAAATACACCTACCAGACGCTTTATGGCTGAATTCTAGATTCTTAAGCACCTGACACACAGGCCAAAGTAGAGAAGGACCTGTCTCAAAGATATTTGTGGATGCGGCTTTTGCATAATAGAGTGCATCATAATTTGATACACAGAAAACCTACACAACTGTACCAGCTTGGAAAAGAAAGGATAGGGACAGTTCCAGAGTGAAAAGTCTTGTTGGCCCTCAATCTTTTGAGGACAGGAAGCAGATTGAGAAAATTACTCATGGCCAATATGAGCCATTTCTTGTAGGAAAGGATGACTTTAAGGGCAGAAGCAAGAGCTCCTCAGAAAAATGGAGAAACTTGATGTTTTAGTTGACCTTTTTGCTGCCATGATCAAAAGACCTGATAAGAACTATTTTAGAGGAGGAAAAGTGTATTTGGGAGCTCACGGTTTAGAGGTGTCAGTCCATAGAAGGCAGGTTCTATTCCTTGGGGCTCGAGGTGAGGCAGAACATCATGGCAGAAGGGTGTGGCAGAGGAAAGAGGCTCAGGACATCACATCATGAAATATAAAGCAAGCTCCACTCTTCAGGGACAAAATATAGACCTCAAAGGCACACCCTCGAATCCCACCTTCCCCAGACACACCCCACCTGCCTTTAGTTATCACCCAGTTAATTCCATCAGGGGATTGGGATAAGGCTCTCATAACCCTATTGTTTCACCTCTAAATCTTCTTGCATTGTCTCACACAGGAGCTTTTGGGGGACACTACATATCTGAACCACAACACCTCGATAAATGTTTGACATTGAGGTTATTCTCTTGGAAGTGACCAGGACACTCGAAGTAAGCTCAGCCTAGACTACCAAATGATGAGAGCCACACAGAGCATACTCTGAAGGAAAAGCACCCATCATGGATATTCTCATCCCTGCTTAGTTGCCTGCTGAATGCAGCCACAGGAGTGACTTGTGCTGCATGGGCCATGCAGAGCAGAAAAACTACCAAGCTGAGCCCCATCAACTCACAGAATCATGAAACATAAATCATTGTTTTTTTAGCTACTAAGTTTCCAGGTGGATGCCACAGTACACAAAACATTTCTATCTTCTTTTACTCAGTCTTTTGATAGCACTTAATGTAGTTGACCATCCCTTCTTAATTTAGATATTTGGCTGGGTGCAGAGTTGCACCCTTGTAATACCAGCTACTGGGGAGACTTGGGCAGGAGCATTGCAAGTTCTAGGCTAGCCTGGGTGATTTAGTGAGAACCTGTCTCAAAATAGAAAGGGCTGGGGGTGTAGCTCAGTGGTAGAGCATGCCTGGGGATTTAACCCACAGTATCACAAAAAATAATGATTTTAGAAAGATCTTTGGCTTTTCCAGGACCAGATGGATTCTCAACTGAGTTCTACCAGATCTTTATTTATTTATTTTTTTATTAGTTGTTCAAAACATTACAAAGTTCTTTAAAGAAAACTAATACCAATCATTCACAAAAACCATGAAACAGAAAAGGAGGGAGCACTGCTAAACTCATTCTACGAAGCCAGTTATCAAAATACCAGACAAAGAAACATCAAGGCAAGAAAACTTCAGACCAATATCCTTGATGAACATAGATGAAAGAAAAATCTTAATAAAATATTGGCAAACCTCATACAAAAACATTAAAAGGTAGTGGGTTTCATTCCAGGGATACAGGGTTGGTTCAGTATACAGAAATCAATAAATGTAACTAACTCACCACATAAATAGACTTAAGGACATGAATCACCTGATTATCTCAATAGATGCAGTAAAGGCATTTGACAAAGTACAGCATCCATTCATGTTTAAAACACTAGATAACTAGGGATAGAAGGAACTTACCTCAATGTTGTAAAGGCTATATATGACAAACCCAAGGCAACCTTATACTGAATATAGAAAAACTGAAAGCATTTCCTAAAAAAAACAGGAACAAGACAGGGATGCCCACTTTCACCACTCCTATTCAACATAGTCTTTGAAACTCTGGCCAGAGCCATCATACAAGAGAAGGAAATTAAAGGGATAAAAATAGGAAAAGAAGACCTCAATTTATTTCTATTTGCGGTGACATGATTCTACATTTAAAAGACTCAAAAAAAAAAAAAAAAAAAAAAAAAAAACTTCACCAGAAAACTTATAGAGCCCATAAATGAATTCTGCAAAGTAGCAAGTTACAAGATCAGTACCCACAAATCAATTGCATATCTATATTCCAATAATGAATCTGCTAAAAAAGAAATTAGGAAAAATAATCCATTTCTAATAGCCTCAAAAACAAACAAACAAAACCTTGGGAATCAATATAACAAAACAGGTGAAGGACCTCTACAATAAAAACTACAGAACTATAAGAAAAGAAATTGAAGAAGACCTTAGAAGATGGAAAGACCTCCCATGTTCTTAGGCCAAATTAATATTGTCAAAATGGCCATACTACCAAAAGCACTATACAGATTCAATGTAATTCTCATTAAAATTCTTCACAGAACTAGAAAAATCAGTTATGAAATTCATTTAGAAAAATAGTAGATCCAGAAGCCAAAGTAATCTTTAGCAAGAAAAGTGAAGCAGGAGGCATCACAATACCAAATCTCAGTTATACTACAGAACTATAATAAGAAAACAGCATGGTACTGGCACTAAAACAGGCATGAAGGGCAATAGGACAGAATATAAGACACAGAGACAAACCTACATAAATACAGTTATCTAATACTAGACAATGTTGTAAAAAATATATGTCGAATATATCTTTAACAAATGATGTTAAATATATCTTTAACAAATGGTGCTTAGAAAACAGGAAATCCATATATAGAAGAATGAAATATGGCCCCTATCTCTTACCCTGCACAAACATTAACACAAAGTGGATCAAAAACCTGGGAATTAGACCAGAAACCCTGAAACAGCCAGAAGAAAATGTAGGCCCAACACTCCAATATGTCAGCACAAGAATGGACTTCCTTGACAAGAAATAAAATAAAAATAAATGGGATTGGGGTTGAGGTTGTAACTCAGTGGAAGAGCCCTTGCCTAGTATGTATGAGGCACTAGGTTTGATTCTCAGCACCACAAATAAATAAATAAAATAAAGGTCTATCAACAACTAAAAATAAATGGAATAGCATCAAATTAAAAAGCTTCCTCACAGCAAAGGAAACAAGAACATGAAGAGAGCCTACAGAATGGGAGAAAATCTTTACCACCTGCTCCTCAGATGGGGAATTAATATCCAGGATATACAAAGAACTCAAAAAACTTAACACTGAAAAACCAAATACTCCAATCAATAAATGGGCGAAGGAACTAAACAGTCACTTCTCAAAAGAAGAAATACAGTCAACAAATATATGAAAAATATTCAACATCTCTAGGAATTTGAATAATGCAAATTAAAACTACATTGAGATTTCATCTCATTCTAGTCAGAATGGCAATTATCAACAATACTAATGACAATAAATATTGGTGAGGATGCGGGGGGCGGGGGGACGGTACAATCATACATTGTTGGTTGGGACTGCAAATTAGTGCAACCACTCTGGAAAGCAGTATGGAGATTCCTTTAAAAGCTAGGAATGGAACTACTGTATGACCCAGCTATTCCACTCTTTAGTATATACCCAAAGGACTTAAAATCAGCATACTACAGTGGTGCAAACACATATCAATGTTTATAGTAGCACAATCCACAATAGCCAAACTATGGAGCTAATCTAGGTACATTTCAACAGATGAATGAATATAAAGAAAATGGTATATATACACAATGGAGTATTACTCAGCCATAAAGAAGAATGATATTGTGGTGCTTTCTGGTAAATGGATGGAACTGGAGAATGTCATGCTAAGTGAAATAAGCCAAACCCCCAAAACCAAAGGTTGAATGTTTTCTCTGTTATGCAGAAGGTAATCCAAAATAAGGGGGAGGGGATAAAAAAATAGAAGATCAGTAGAGTAGAAAGGGAATGAAGGCAGGGGAGGAGGAATGGGTTAGAGAAAGACAGTGGAATGAATATGACCTAATTTTCCTGTGTGTGTGTGTGTGTGTGTGTGTGTGTGTGAGAGAGAGAGAGACAGAGAGAGAGAGAGAGAGAGATGAATATACTTTAGTGAATCCCACCATCATGTGTATATACAAGACACTAAAAAAAATAAAAACTAAATAGCAGAAAGATCAATAGAGTAGAGGAAGGGAATGGGGTGAGAGAGGAGGAAAGGGAAAGGGGATGGACTGGGGACTGAATTAGTATAAATTATATTCTGTGAGGGCCGAGGTTGTGGCTCAGTGTTAGAAAATTTGCCTGGTATGCACGAGGCACTGGGTTTGATCCCTGGCACCACATAAAAATAAATAAAATACAGGTATTGTGTCCATCTACAACTAAAAAAATTTTTTTAAATAAATTATATTCTATGATTTTATAGTTAAGTCAAAATGAATCCTAATGTTATAGAGAAGTAAAAAGAATCAATAAAAAAAAGATATTTGGCTTCTGTGACTCCATATTCTTCTGCTTGCTTCTTACCCTACTGGCTTCTCATCCCTTGGAATCCTTCCCTTCTAGAGTCACACTCTTTTTTAGGGTGCTGTCATCCAGTCCTGTGGGTTCAAATGCATTTGAGTCTTCTTTAAATGCCAGATTCAGATCCAAGCATCTGCTAGGCATTTCCACTTGGGCATCTTATAGCCATTCTCTCTTTTTTTAAATTTTATTTATTTATTTTTATGTGGTGCTGAGGATCGAACCCGGGGCCTTGCTTTTGTGCGAGGCAAGCGCTCTACCACTGAGCCATAACCACAATCCCCTCTATTTTATCTTAAAACCCTTCATAATCTGTGTCCTAGAGGGATACCCAGGACTCATTTTAATCAAGACTTACAGATGACAGTCACGAGGGAAGATTTTTATACTCTCAGATCTCTAGAAATAGGAGGGACAACAAGCCACAGGGAGGCAGCCAGAGCTAGGGGGAAATATGGGCAAGGGTCTTTATTGTGGCTTCTATAGTAAGGAAGGGTCAGCAAGCTTAGGGTAGGTTAGCCTGAGTAATTTCTGCAGCCTGTGAGGCATACAGAGACTGTTCTCAGTGGCCTGAGACCCTGGGTCTGTAGGGAACAGGGCAGCAGAACAAAGGCCCAAAGTATGGGAGCTCTAGGAAGGAGCTGGCTGCAGGCATGGCCCTGGCTCAGCTGGTTTGCACTGAAAGGCAGTTCACATGTGAGTTGTTTGCTAGCCCTAGAAATTAGCCAGCCCTGTGAAGGGCAGTACTTCCAGTGTCAGCAAAGACTAAGATGTCAAACACCAAATACAGTATCTAGAAACTGTGGCTCTTTCTTCTTATATTCCTGTTTTGTTTCTGTAAGGTCAGTATAAATGAATCCTTTTTTATACATTTTTAAAAGTTTGTATCTATTTTTTGTGGGATTAAACCCAAAGGTGCTTTACAGACTTGCTAAGTTGCCCAAACTGGCCTCAGAATTTGTGGTCCTCCTGTCTCAGCCTCTGGAGTTGCTGGGATTACACGCATAAGACTACTCAAGGCTGTTGAAGCCAGATTTAAAGTTAGGTAGTCAGTGTAGTTAGATAAATCGGGTCTACTATCCAGTGAAATCTAAAATGGAGACCATGCGGAGAATGACTCAGGGGAAACACAGGACATCTCATGGAATGTTAATGAAGTCCAAAAAGGCCCTAGGCCAAAGTCCACCTCAAAGAAATGCTAATGAACAGCCCCCAGCAAAAAGGTGCTGACTCAGAAGTCCTTCCTGACCAGATTACTTCTTTGGCCCACCTGGGTCCCACCCCTCGGGCCTTCCAACCTACATTCCATCACCAAAACTATAAAAAGGGGAAACAACCGCACTTCCACGGATTCCACCTCTTGGGTCCCCTTCTTCCTCCGGGAGAAGTCTTTTCTGCTGTCCTTTAATAAACTTCTAATTTCTACTCTGACCTTGCCTCGGCGTGCTTCTTTGGTGTTATTCTTCAACATTGGGGAAGCAAGAACTCGTCACCGGTCAACAGCGGTAACACTGTGACCCCTCTTTTATTTCTGCTATTAGTAATTTTAGTCTTCTATTTTCTCTAGATCAGTCTAGGTAAAGATTTGCACACACACACACACACACACACACACACACATCCCACATTTTTTTTTTTTAAATTAGTCAAAGAACCAGCTTTTGATTTGGTTGATTCTTTGTGTTCTTCTTGTGTTCTCTATTGTGTTTATTTTACTTCTTTTGGGACTTGGTTTGCTGGTTTCCCACCTCCCCCCCCCCCCTAGTTTCTAAGGTGGAATGTTAGGTTATTGACTTGAGATCTTCTTTTAAATGTAGGTATTGACAGTTACAAATTTCCCTCTAAACGTTACTTTCACTCTGTTTTCTTTTTTCATTTATCTCAAAATATTTTCAAATTTCCTTTGTGATTTCTTTTTGGACTTAATATTTAGAAGCATATTATTCTACATACTTGTGAATTTCCTTCTGTTGTTCATTTTTAATTTTATTCCATTATAGTCAGAGAACATATTCACAAGATTTATAATTATTGCATTGTGCAGTTGTCTTTTTAAAAAATTTTTTAGTTGTAGGTGAACACAATACCTTCATTTTACTTTTTTTAAACGTGGTACTGAGGATGGAATTGAAGCCAGATTTAAAGTTAGGTAGTCAGTGTAGTTAGATAAATCGGGTCTAATGCCAAGTGAAATCTAAAATGGAGGCCATGCTGGCAATGATTCCGGGAAACGCAGGACAACTCATGGAATGTTAATGAAGTCCCCAAAAGGGCCTAGGCCAAAGTCCACCTCAAAGAAATGCTAATGAACAGCCCCCAGCAAAAAGGTGCTGACTCAGAAGTCCTTCCTGACCAGATTACTTCTTTGGCCCACCTGGGTCCCACCCCTCGGGCCTTCCCACCTACATTCCATCACTGAAAGAACTATAAAAAGGGGAGACAACATCCCTTCCACAGATTCCACCTCTTGGGTCCCCTTCTTCCTCCGGGAGAAGTCTTTTCTGCTGTCCTTTAATAAACTTCTAATTTCTACTCTGACCTTGCCTCGGCGTGCTTCTTTGGTGTTATTCTTCAACATTGGGGAAGCAAGAACTCGTCACAGGTCAACAGAGGTAACAGAATCCCAGACTCTCATGCTAGGTGAGTGCTCTTCCTCTGAGCCACAATCCCAGTCCTATGCAGTTGTCTTTTAAATTAGATATGGGCAAAGAGTTGCAAACAAAAAAATATATATTTCATACTATACTTTTTAATATAGTATTAATAATACTATACCTTTACTGATGCTTTTTAGTTTATGAGGATTTGCATTATTGTTTAATGTCCTTAACTTTCAGTCCAAAAGACTCTTTAGTATTTCTTTTAGTGCTAGCAACTAATTCTTTCAGTTTTTGTTTATCTGGGAATGTCTTAATTTATACTTCATGTTTGAAAGATGATTATGCTGGATATAGAAATCTTGGTTGTTGGGCTGGGGTTGTGGCTCAGCGCTCACCTTGCACGTGTGAGACCCTGGGTTCAATCCTTAGCACCACATAAAAATAAAATAAAGATATTGTCCCCATGTAATACTAAAAAAAAATTTAAAATATTGGTGTTGGTTGTGTTTTTCTTTTGTACTTTGAATATGTCATTCTGAAGCCAGACTTAAAATTAGGCAGTCAGTGTAGTTAGGTAAATCGGTAATATCGAGTGAAATCTAAAATGGAGGCCATGTTGAGAATGAATTTCTGGAAAAGTTGAGCAACTCTTGAAATGTTAATGTTAATGAAGTCCCAAGAAAAGCCCTAGGCCCAAAGTCCATCCCAAAGAAATGTTAATGAACAGCCCCAGCAGATTTGAAGATAGCCCATCCCAAAGAAGTGTTAATGAAGTCCTTCCTGCCCAGATTACTTCTTTGGCCCACCTGTGTCCAACCCTTCGGGCCTTCCCACCTACATTCCATCACCAAAAACTATAAAATGGAGAGACAACCGCACTTCCATGGATTCCACCTCTTGGGTCCCCTTCTTCCTCCGGGAGAAGTCTTTTCTGCTGTCCTTTAATAAACTTCTAATTTTTCTCTCTGACCTTGCCTCGGCGTGCTTCTCTGGTGTTATTCTTCAACATTGGGGAAGTAAGGAACAGCGGTAACAATTCCACTTCTAATAAGTAAGATTGCTAATAAAAAACATGGTTAATTTTGTGGAGGATCCCTTGTGCATTTTGGTGCAGAGAACTTCAGTGTCAGCTAGTTGTGAAAGGTTAAAATCTTCTGGAGTGTTTCCTGAGCTGGAGCTTTTCAAAGTTCCTGTGGACATCTAATTCTTCAGCTTTTTGTTAGTTTATTGTTTTCCCCAACTGTTATCTATTACCTTAGCCAGTCATATTATTAAAGCATTGACAATCCTTAGGCTAATTCCAATGAGACCAGGTAAAGGCAAACATTTAACCACTAAATAGGTCAAATAATGACTTCCTTGGGAATGAGCCTTTGAAAGGGCTCCAGTACTTACCCTCTCCTGGTACAGATACTGGGAATGTGGGCTATTAGTTTTCAAGGTTGCCATGGAACTGGAGGTGGGAGAGGACTAGGGTAAGTTAAAAATGCTACAAAGATTGCTCTTCCTAGTGAGATTCAGCTGTTTTTTCTTGAGAAATGCTAGATGAGTTACTGCAAGCCTTTTGGTTAATTTCCAGAGCTCCGAAAAAGTTGACAATTTTTGCCATTTTTTTTTTTATTGCTTTAATGCAAGTTTTTTTCCCCCATTACTTTTTGAGGTCTTAACCCACTCGTTTCACTGATATCACCTTTCCTTTCAAAAATTTATTTTATTGTAAAATAATATCAAAACCACAACTAAAATTAAAAATTAAATGCTTAAATTAAAAATATTTGTACTATTAAAAAATTAAAATCACAAAATTCAACAGAATTGCTCCTCATCCCATTCCCTAATTAAATTAATCCAGGGGCTGGGGTTGTGTCTCAGTGGTAGAGTGCTCACCTAGCATACATGGGGCACTGGGTTCAATCCTCAGCACCACATAAATAAAATATATTGGGTCATCTAAAACTAAAAAATAAATTTAAAAACATTAATCCATATTCATTTGTCCATGTTACTATCAACTTTTCCTTACACTTAATAATTTTATATTTTGGGGGAGGTGGTGGTGCTGGGGACTCAACCTAGGGCCTCATGCTTAATCTGCTCTACCACTGAGTTGCACTCCCAGCCCCATTTCCCCCCCATTTTTGTGGTAATTCTACAGTTAATGTAATATGGGTTCACCCCAATCTTTCTGTCCCTCCTCTTCCCTTTTCCACTTTCCTAGAACCTATTGTCTACATCCTACAACCACAGTTTCCTCCAATGCTCAAAACTATTCTGGTGCATACACACACAAGTAGGGTCTCTCTGTTAGACATTTCTATAATTTTTTTCTCAACACATCGGTCAACAGATTTAATGCCTACTTGATAAAGCTGCTAACAGTGTGCCTTCGAGTCAGCCATATGCTCTCGGCGCCATCTGAATGCTTGAGTACGTGACTTGTGTTCCTTTTACGTCTGGTTCCCAGGCTCAAGAATCCCGCTCATTTTAAATTTAATAACTACCCCGCCCCCACTACCCGGAGGACTTTTAACAACTCACCCAGCAACACACGAGAGTCCTTGGCTCTGGAGGGCCTTTCAACTTTGTTGGGGCATTACTTGGAAGGGGTGGGGAGAAACGGACTTGTTTTTTAAAGAACAAAACCTATTAAACATCATGTGCAAATGAAAAAAAAAAAAAAAACCTTTTCTTTTTTTTTTTTTGGTTTGAAATACGGAATCCACTGCCTGGATTCCAAGGGCCAAGGCAACAGGCCCGTTTGTAATTGGGAGTGATTGTTTCCACTTTTTCCGGGGGGTGGAACCCACATCCGTTGTCCCGCTTTTTTGTGTGTGGCACTGGGGATTGAACCCAGGGCCACATACACTGGGGAAGTGCTCCACCACCGAGCCACGTCCCCGGGCCCAGGCTGGCCTCGAACTTGAGATCCTCCTGCTTCAGCCTCCCGAGAGGCTGGGGTTACAGGCGAGCGCCATCGCGAAACCCGTCGTCCCTGCTTCTGTTGGTCCCTCCAGGAAGCCAGGCCTGCGCGACGCCTGAATTTCTTACACGCACCGGCAGGCGGACGGGCGTCCCGGGCGGCGCCGACGACGCCAACGGGCCGCCGCAGGGCAGGATGGCGGAGGAGTGAGCTGGCCGCCCGGGTGAAGGCGCGGAGCCTCGCAAGCGCGACCCCAGAGGAAGGGGCTGCTCCTCCCCAACGCCCGGCGACGCCCCCTGAGGGCCTCGGTTTTGAGCCCCCGCGGCTGCAGAAGGCGGGTCAGCGCCGAGCCGTCGTCGAGCCGCGGCGCCCAGCTGGGAGCGCTGAGGCGAAGCCGGCGGCCCAGCTGCGGCCCGGGGGCGTGGCGAGGCCGCACAGGTTCTGTTTTCCGCCGCCCGGTCCGCTTTCGGTTTCGTTTCCCGCCAGCCTCTCCGCCCCGCGGGAGTCGCTCGGCCGGCCCATGTCCGTCGTCTCCGGCGTCGCGCCAGTCCGCGGTCCGACGGCCATGGCCCAGGCCGCCGCCGTCGTGGTGGGCGAGGTGACCCAGGTGCTGTGCGCTGCCGGGGGCGCCTTGGAGCTGCTGGAGCTGCGGCGCCGCTTGCGGACGAGCGTGGGCGCCGAGGCGCTGGAGCGGCTGCTGCAGGAGCGCGGGCGCTTCGTGGTGGCGGCGCGGGCGAGCGCCGGTGGCGCGGCGGCCGCGGCCCCCGAGCGCGTGGTGCTGGCCGCCTCGTCGCTGCGCCTGTGCCGCGCGCACCACGGCCCCAAGCCCGGCTGCGTGGGGCTCTGCGCGCAGCTGCACCTCTGCAAGTTCATGGTCTGCGGCGCCTGCAAGTTCCTGAGGGCCGGGTAAGGCGCCGCGCTGGGCCGCGGGCGGGAGCGGGCCGCGGGCGCCCAGCGGGTCGGGGAGGTGGGGCTTGGGTGGCCTCGCCTCGTCGCTCACCAGAGCAAACCTCTGAGGAGCGCTGGGAGAGGGGCTCGCGTCGAGGAGCGGCCTCTTCTCCCGAGGACGTCGAAAACCGAGTGGCGTCCACGGAGCGCGGTGCCAGGACCGACACCTGTTGGGGAGGGGAGAGAAATGGTGTCCGCCCCTGGTCTCCAGAGCTGCCTGGGAGGGCCAGGCCGCCTAGAAGCCCATGTCTCTGCCATTGCCCTCCCAGGCCTTAGGCATCTGGTTCCTGCCCACCCTTCAGGGGTCCTTATTACGGGAATCTGGATCACCGCCACCCAGCCAGGCTCATCTGGTTGCCTTCCTCTGTTTGGAAGGCCCTTTCTGGTTAATGCCTTGGACCTCAACTCAAAGGTCACTTCCTTTGGAGCTCTTTCCCCTTATTCATAACATCTAGGTGTTTATTTTTCTCATAATGCCCAGTCCCCTTGCCCCAGGTGAAAGTAAGGACAAAGGCCATAGCCAAATGCAACAAAGACAAAGGCCCTTGCAGTAAATAGTCTAAGGACCAAGGCCCTGCTGGCTGTCTCCTCAGCGTCTAGCCCTGTGCTCTGCCCCCTGGCACGTGGTCACTGAAATGTGTGGAATGGATTGCTAAGGTTTATGCAAAAGAATTTGGACCTCATCCCATCAAGCTGCTAGAGAGAGCAGCCATCAAGTTTGCATTTTAGAAGAGGTCTTAGGTAATGGTGAGGATGTTGATTTAGAGGACCTTCTTGGAAGCTAACCCAGTTATATAGAATTATTTCTTCCCTTCTTTTTTCCTTCCTTACTCTCTTCTTTTGTCTTAACACAGTAGATCTATTTCTTCCTCAGGTTTAATAGTCTGGGGCAGGGACCTTGATCCATGCAGTCATTCAGGGACCCAGGCTGACTGACCTGAACTCAGCCCTCCTCAGTACATGGCTCTTGGGGCCATTCTAGGTATCAAGTTGTAAAGGTAGGTGGAAAAAATGAACAAGGGAAATTTTCATGGGCTACGTCTAGAAGTGGTAGACTCCCATTGAGTAGAAGCTGTCTCAAGACCCTACCTAGATATAAGAATGTTTCGAAATGTCTCTAGGAGCCAGCTGTCCAGAAGTTCCAGATTAGAAAACTTCTGTGGTATTTTAATATTCCAAGGGGTACATATGTGAGAATTTGGGGAAGTTTAGGAGTTGGTGACAGTGTGGAGAGAGGCTGTGGAGAACTGACAACTCTTGGGTTTCTGCTCCTACTGTGGATTGAGACCACTAGAGGATTTTCATTCTATCTGAAGCTTGGGAAGAAGGCTGGGCTTCCCAAGATACTGATCTACAAGATTTTGGGTGGTGAGTGCTATGGCTCCAGTCCCAGAAGTGGATCAGATTTAGGGAGAAGCTTGTAAAGAGGCTGAGGTGGAACCCTGGGAAATCTGCCCCCAAGGATGAGCCACCTGGGGTGGGGGGAATGGAGCAGTTTCCTAGAGGAAGAAGACACACAATAGCGGGTCTGGATGGGGCCAGTGATGGGGATCACTAGTGAATCTTTTTAATGTGTGTAGTTGGTAAAATAAAGATGACTTTTTCCACTCTTACGCTAGTTACCAAAATTTAGGGTCAAATTTTACTTGTGTTGGAAATCTGATGTTTATTGACTTAATGACTTGAGTCTTTTCTTCATTCCTCATCTTTCTCATTTCCCTGATTTACATAAGGAAGTTTCTTGAACCATCCTTCTCTGACTCATCAAGGGAGAATGGGTGTGGTTGACTAACTTTCTGTTTTCCCTGTGATTTGTCTTCCTGATCACAAGATCAGGTCTATGGGAAATGGGGTATCAGTCCTGCTACAGAGTTGGGAAGGAGTTATGGTCCCTGACTCCCAATCCTGTGCTCAGGAAGTGGGAGTCAAGAGCACAGTCACAAGAACTAGCCCATCTTGATTCAGCGCAGCTCTGCTCCTTGGCTGGTGATCTTGGGCAAGTGGCTTTATATCTGAGCCTCAGTTCCCTCATCTATGAAATGGGGACAATAATATTACCTCACAATATCACCTCTCTTGTTGAGAATTGAGTTAATGGGCTGGGATATGGCTCAAGCGGTAATGCGCTCGCCTGGCATGCGCGGGGCTCTGGGTTCGATCCTCAGCACCACATAAAATTAAATAAAGATGTTGTGTCTGCCGAAAAATGAAAAATCAATGTTAAAAAAAAAAAAGAGAATTGAGTTAACTCATGAAGCATTTAGGCAGTCCTTGGTATAAGCTCAATAAGTTTTACTTGTTGTCATTGTCATCATTAATCATCATTATAATCATTAGCCTCTGGCAGCACCAAACCACTTGCTCTTCTACCTGTGAGGTTCTGCCTTTCTCTCCTTGTCCGGTTCTTCCTTGCCCTCTTTGTGTTTGGCTTAAGGCTTTACACCTTCCAGCACCCTCTTGTGACTTCTTCTCCAGTCCTCTTCCCAACCCAGACTGGGATGCTTCTTCCCTCTTGCTGCCGTGTTCTCACTGCACCTGACCTTGTACTTTCCACCCTATATTTGAGTCATCTCTGTTTCTGTTGCCTTTACTGAAGAGGGAAAGAGAGGAGTCAAGAATGACCTTGAGGTTTTTGGTCCATGTGGTTGAAAGACGGATGATACCTTTGACTGAGGTGGAGGAGACAATGGGAGGTGCAGGTTTGGGGGGTAGATCGGGAGTTTGGTATTTTTTTGAGGTGCTTATTGTAAGTATGGCCTATGTAGAATGGCAGTGCCTGGTTTGAGCAAATGCAATCTGCCTGACTCTTTCTGGTCTTGGTAACCTGGGCCATCATTTGAAGGTTTATCTTTGAGTCCTCAGAATGGGGTACCAGGTCCTGTCACCCAGTTCATGTTCCTCAGATGTTTGAGGATTGAAAGTATGGAGGAAGGGAGCTGAAAAAAGGGCTGGGCTCAGGTGGTGTGTGTGTGTGTGTGTGTGTGTGTGTGTATACACGTACCTATGCATACGTTATCATAAGGCACTCTGACGATTCACTCAGCCCGTGTTTAAAAGTGCTTACTGATAGCCAGTGTGCTGTGAGGCCTTTTTGGATGTTGACCCTGTCATTCACTTTGAATGTCCTCAGAGAGGTGTTGTCCTGGGCCTTTGGCATTGCATAGTCCCATCTCTTTCTTGGTGAATAAACATTGTTTTTGTTACATGGGCATGCTGGTTTTCCTCTGGTGCTTGTAAGTACTATCAGGAAGTATTCCTGAAAAATTGTCATGAAGACTAATTTCACTAACTGTGTTAGGTTTGCCAAGGCTGCTGAGACAAAATGCCATAGACTGGGTGGCTTAACCAACTGAAATTTATTTTCTCACATTCTGCAATAAGGTGTTGCAGGGTTGGTTTCTTTGGAGGCTGTTTTCCATGGCTCCTTCTCACATGGTCTTTTCTCTATGCATGACTGTGTTCTCTCTTTTCTAAGGACAGCATTTATGCTGGAGTAGGGCCCACTCTAATGACCTCATTTTAATTTAACTACTCCTTTGAATACCCTGTCTCCAAATGCAGTCACATTTCTAAGGTTCTAGGAGGTAGAACTCCAGCCTAAGAGTTTGGGGAGACACGACGTAGCTTGTAACACCATCTCTGCTTCTTTGCAGGAAGAACTGTAGGAATGGTCACAGCTTGACAACTGATCACAACCTGAGTGTGCTGAGATCTCACGGTGTTGACCACCTCACCTATAGTGAGCTGTGCCAACTCTTGTTTCAGAATGACCCCTGGCTTTTGCCTGAAGTGAGTGCTAGTGGGGGGAAGGGAGTCCCTGCATGGAATATGGAAAAGACTGAGTGGTTGGAAAATAAGGAAATATTATGGTTGAAGAGAAGCCAAGGACTCTATCTTGACCAAAAGCCGGCTGCATAGTGGAGACCTGGATTTAATTTCCAGTTCTGCTGATTTCTAGACCTGTGACCTTGGGCCAGCCTTACACTTCTTGAAACCATTCATTCCTTATCAGTTGGGCTGGTACTACCTCACTTGCAGGGCTTCATGAGGTTGGGAGTCTGTTTGGCCAGTGCCTCCAGTAAGTGTTACCTACAGAGAGGGATGAGAGATGCCAGCAGCTCATTACTGTGTAGTAGGAGTTGGGACCACATTGCTGGGTATCACTGGACCCAATTGGTCTGAGGAGAAGCCTTCCATAGCTGCTGATGGCCACATGATGCTCTCTGTACTCATTGCACACAGGCAATTTTGAAAATAAGCTGATGTGAATCCTCAGATTGAGTTAAGCTCCCTGCACTGGTTCTGTAGCAGTTGGTGGGTGGGTGGGGATTAGAAGTATGAGAAATTAATTGGGGTAGGGAACAGGAGAGGGTGGGATGAACCTTCAGATAGCAGTGAGGCAGGTCTGACGTTCATGGCAGGACATAGGGAAAGACGGGGCTGGGTAGAAAGACTGACTGCAGCATGGTTCCAGGAAAGATTCCACCCTGAACCCTCAGGCAGCACTGGAGCTGCAGTGGCTGTGACTCAACCAGATTGGGCCTGCTTTGGGATCAGTGTATGCCATCATAGGCTGGGCAAGGCCCCCAGTGTGAACAAGGCAGTGGCTCTGGGGCAGCAGCTGTGCATTATTTCTCATGTGCTGCAGGAGATCTGAGAGCTACACATTCCTGTAGCCAGCACAGGTTACATGGGATGCTTTGGTGCTGTTTATGATTTGAGATAACAGAGATTGGCATATTTTAATGAAAATGCTTCCATATTCAATGAAAGTCACCACCCAGGTGCTAGCATAGCATTGTGATTAGCACAAAATGTTAACTTTTTTCTTTTGCCTTTTGAAAATTAATGTTGATTTCATTCAGCTCAACTTTCTGAATATCCACTGTGGGTTAGGCATGGGGATCAGGAGATAAAAGGTTCTGCTCTGCCCTTCCAGGAGACAAATTGAATGGTGAGACAGGTGCATGAGGCTTTGTTTGAGATGCCCCGGAAGACTTATGTACTGGATTCTGGGGACTGGGGAAGGCATCCTGGATCAGAAGATGCCTACTCTGAGTGCTGGAGGATGAGTGAGGGGAAGGGAGGGACTGTGAGGCAGATCTGGGGAGAGGAGCTGTGTTCTCTGGGACTGCCCCAGTGAGGAAGGAACTGGCACAGTGAGGCATGTGGGGCAGAGGAGGGGGAAGAAGGAGAAATGGGTGGGCAGAGGCTTCTTCTTTTTTTAAAATACTTTTTAGTTATACATGGACACAATATCTTTGTTTTGTTTATTCATTTTTATATGGTGCTAAGGATCGAGCCCAGTACCTTATATGTGCAAAGCAAGAGCTCTGCCACTGAGCCACAACCTCAGCATACCCCTACCCCCAGGCAGAGGCTTCTTGATGCAATCTGTATGCTGAGAAGGAGTGTGTGGCATTGTGTTTGGAGAGGGAACATTAATATTTGGGAGAGGTCATGTTGTCTGTAGTGTGAACAGTAAATTAGAAGAAGGTGACCAGTAAATGACCAGTTATGTAGGCCTTTTCTGCTTGGGTGGGCAGGTTGGCTCAGAACACCCTGCCAGCACATGAGAGCTGAGACCTGAACTCAGATACAATGTGGCTGTCCTGCCAGGATTTCTGCTCTTGGTTTAGTCCCTTACCAGATGACCAGCTGGGAGTGGCCACCATGAATCAGGCATCTACCATGTGCAGGCATCATATTGGTCCTTTCGTATTTCCTATTTATTCCTCACAAGAACCCTGTGATATAAGTGGCATTATTCCCATCTTAGGGATTACAAAACAAAATACCAGAGCTGACTAGTGGCTGGCCCAAAGTCAGGCAGCCTGTAAGTGGCAGAATGGATTTCAGGGCCCAGCCCTTTGGCATTTTCCCTTGGGGCTTTCATCCCCATATGGGGGGGGGGGGGGCTTGCTGATAGTAGCTTTGGTTCCACAGCCCTTTGAGTTATTCCAACAGCTTGTGAAATGTAATACCTGTGAATTGAGTAGATGGGCTCCTGGTGGTCTCTGGCCTGGTTCCCATTCTCAGGGATTTGGAATGTAGAGGAGAAGGAGCAGTTGATTAAAGTTCAAGTAGCAGGTTTGCCAGCAACCCACTTCAACAAAGGTGCTGTGGATCCTGTGTGATTGGGGCCAGCTGTTGAACTTCTCATGAGTCTGTCAGCTCCCTTGAGAAATGAAGGAGTGGTATTTGGCTTTCTCTAGATGCTTTGACCCCCCAGAGCCTCTCTTATCCTAAATTATAGAAAGGAGAGCTGGGAGAGACTGGGGCCTGGTAGAGGAAAGTGGGTGAGCTCTGGGTTGAGTGTAGGTGGGTTGGGAGTCATCAGGAGGCTGACATAAAATGCTGCTTCATACTGCTATGAAGTCTTTGGCTCTTCCCAATGGAGGAGCTGCTTCTAAGCAATCTGTTTTCTGCCTGGTTCCCATGTTAGCCAAGGGCATGTACTGGCAATCCTCATATTGAATGAGGGATGGTTTCATATCTGTGGTCTATGTGGGCGATGGAATCACACCTTGGCTTCAAGGTCCCTTATCACATTACCTGGTGGGTAGGGAGGTGTGTGGTGGGAGACTTTCCTAGATTTATGTCTTTTTCTCTGTCAACAGATCTGCCTACATTACAACAAAGGAGATGGACCCTTTGGCTCTTGTTCCTTTCAGAAGCAATGTGTCAAACTCCATATCTGCCAGTACTTTTTACAGGGGGAGTGCAAGTTTGGTGATAGCTGTAAGAGATCCCATAATTTCTGTCATTTGGAGAATCTGGAGAAATTGGAGAAGTTGGGCATGAGCTCTGACCTGGTGAACAGGCTGCCTTCCATTTACAGAAATGCATATGATATCAAAAATAAGAGCTCAGCCCCCAACAAAGGGCACCTTCTTCCTGCAGGCCCTCAGGGGACTTCTGGTAAGGTTGGTGGCAAGTGCTACAGGCCCTGGGATGTGGGTCTTTGAGTGCTTGCCATTTTCTGGACTCTGTCTTGGGCTCTGCTTATACCTTGGGGTGTGTGAGACATGTCTCCCCTCAGAGCACATAATCAGACCCATTGGTTGAGCTGTAGAGTAGCTACATTTTAATAGGTCACTTCCTAAAATACCAGGTGAGTGCTTGGACTACTAATCTTATCTGATTTTTCTGTTCAAAAATTGTTTTTGCTGTATCTGTTTTTTCTTTCTATTTTCTTCACTTATGTTTTGTTAATCTCATATAACTTTAGGAAGCTTAGAAATACACATATTTTGCTTTAAATGGATGTTTAAGAGTTTTCATTGTATTATTACCTTGCTAGAAAGGGAGGGAGGATAAACTTCTGAGTAAGGTCAGGTCCCAAGGGCAGTCACCACACTGGGGAAGAGAGGGAGGTACCTTCTGGGCCTGGATTTTTTCAAAAAATCCAGGGCTTATAATGAGAAAAGGGAAGATGAATAACAAAATGATAAGTGATACTAAGCAGGGAGATGTCACAAATGAATTTTATATGCTTATTTAGTGGTAAGTAGGTAGTGGTAAATGTAATAAATACTCATTGGAATGGTTCTAGAAAAAGTAAACTCTGAAAGCACTTCCATACCATTTTTATATTAAGAACCTTGTATTAACATTAATTTAAAAAGTTTCATTTGGAGGTGTAAACTTTCCATATATTTTCTTTTTCTTGATTTTTAATACCCAGTTCTAAGAGTTCATTAATAAGTATTTGTTATATAGAATCAAACCTTGTTTATAGAAAGTAACCCTCCATTTGTCTTTTGTGACTTGGGTGGACAGCCAAGTGACTGGGGTGTACTTGGTTTGTTAAGTAGTTGTGGTATTGAACTCCTGGCTTCTCACTGAAAAGCAGAGTGCCTACCTGGGTATCTGGTGTGCTTTTACCCCTAACAGGATGGTTTTGTCAGTTTTCCTAGTCTGTTTCTGTTTTGTGCAGAGAAATGAATGAATTCTCTTTTTTTCTCCTTTGTACTTTAACTACTGTAACCCTACATTGCTGGAAAGTGACACATCTTTGTGGTGTTTCTTTGTAGAAAGAAGAAACAGTTCAGGTTCTGTGTCCCCAAACACTCCTACACAGGAGGAGAGTGATCAGATCTGCTTGTACCATATTCGGAAAAGTTGTAGCTTTCAAGGTAAGCTGGAGGAGGGCCTTTCTTCCCTCTCTTGGGAGGGGTAACTGCTTCTTTGTTCCTGGAGCTGTGCTCTGAGGTATCCATAGAGAGAGGAGGGGGCCCTGGCACTTTGACCAAACCAATTCTGAAGCTGTTTTGTTGGGGGGTTGAGGATAGCAGGAATTCTTGGAATTTCTAAAATTGAAACTGTAGATGAGTTTTAGGAACATAACTATTTGGATCTGTAGCAAATAAATGCCAAGTGTTGACCGTTGGTCAGCTTGGGATGGAGCCACAGACCTGCTTGAGACAGAAATGCTTAGTTCTTAGTGAAATCCAAGGTGAGTGTCACTTCTAAAGGATAACAATAGGCCTAGGGGAGTGCTAGAAACTGGAAGAGAGGAGATACTTGCGTTAATTCTTGGAGGATTAGTTAAGTTAGGTTGTTTTTTCTGTCTTGATCCAGTGTATCCCTTAGTCTCTCTTTCATCAAAAGTAGCAGTGTGTGTGTGATTTTCACTAAACCTTTGTTTTCTTCTTAACTGCTAACCTGGCCTTTGAAGCAAAATTTCTTCTCAAATTCAGTGATTCCCCTTTAAAAGCAACCACCAAAACTTCTTGTTTCATTTTCAGTCTTTAAAAATTACCCAAGCGATTCATGAATACTTTCACTTTGTGAAAGAGTCAGATAATACAGAGTAAAGCAGGAAGTCCTTCTTCATCCCTCCCCAAAGGTAAACATTTGCTGTGTGGTCGTGGTATTTGTTTTACATATTTTTAAACAGACGGGAGCTTGTGAAAACATACTATTCAATCTGCATCTTTTCGTAATGGTGTGTTTGGAGATTTTTTTTTTTTCCATGTTAGCATGTGTAAGTCCACCTCATTTTTAAAGCAACTGTCTAGTATTCAATTAGTAATGTTCTGTTAAGCATGCAAGTATACATGTGTCTTTTCATGGATTGATTCCTAGCACTAGGTCAAAGAGTGTGCTATATGTATATGTATATATTTATATTTTAAAATCAAATTTATTGATATAATTTATACTTGATATGCATCAATTTAAATTATATGCATCAATTTAAAATTCTGAGTTTTGATAAATGTATATGATACTGACAGAATATTTAGCACATGGAAGAGTTACTTCACTCCAAAATGTCCCTTTACATTTAATCCTTACCCCATAACTCACCAACTTCAGAAATTCTTGATCTAATTTTTAACACTGTAGGTTAGATTTACCTTTTCTAGAATTTCATACAAATGGAATCATATAGTATGTATTTTATATTTTCTTGTGCCTGGCTTTTATCTTTCTCAGCATGTTCTTGGTATTAGCATGTTGTCAATGTTAATAGTTTGCTCCTTTTTACTGCTGAGTAGTATTCCCTTGCATGGATTCACTGCAGTTTGCTTATCCATTCATATGTTGGGGTAGTTGTCAATTTTTGACTTTTATAAAAAATAAAACTAAATATTCATGTATAATTTCTCATGTAAATGATTTTCATTTTTCTTGGCTAAAGACCTAGAAGTGGATTACTGGGTCATGAGGCATACTTAACCTTATAAGAAACTGTCACATTGTCTTCCAAAATGGATATAGTATTTTACATTCCCAACAGCAATAAATATAAGTTCCAGTTGCCCCACATCTCTGCCAATGCTTGGTATTGATAGCCTTAAATTTTAGCCAAGAAGTGAACAGTGGTGTCTCATTGTGGTTTTAATTTGAATTTCTCTGATGATTAGTGATGGTTAACATTTATTTTCACGTGCTTGTTGGACAATTTTGTATCTTCTATGAAATAACGGTCAAATTTTTGTTATTTTTTGTTTTATTAAAATAGTGAATATGTCACAAACCACACAATTAACCCATTTAGTATTTTTTAGTTTAGTAACAGAATTGTGCAGCCATCATCACTGGCAGTATAAGGATGTTTTCATTGCCACTAAAGAAATCATACCATTTGGTCATTCCTCATTCCTTTCCCGCACTCCCAGCTCCTGGTAACTGTAGATGTCTGTCTGTCTCTATGGATTTGCCTGGATATTCACATAAACAGAATTGTACAATATTGATCTTTTGTGACTATTTTGCCATTTTTATTGAGTAATTTGATCTCATTATTGAGTTGGAAGAGTTTTTTATATTATGTATGTTGAAAATTCATTCTCCCAGTCTCTTTCATGTTCATTTTCTTTATATTTTCAAGAATAGATGTTTTAATATTAATGTCCATTTAATATATGTCCATTTGATGTTCATTTTAATACCTTTCTTTTTTGGTATTTTTGTAATATAAAAATATTTGCCTATTCCAAGACAAATATTCTCCTATGTTTGATTTTTTTTTTTTTTTTTTTCCTAGAAATTGCAAAGGTCTAACCTTTATGTTTATGTGTGGCGGTTACCGCTTATCTCTGATTGTTCCTTCCCTGGGAATTGCTTCTCCTGTGTGGACTTGCTGCCTCTCTCCACTATTTTCCCTCATGTGTTGGCTCATTCTTGGCTGTCTGTCACATTGTACTTCACAAGCCCATGCGTCTGTCTTCCTGGTTGATTCCAGGGGACTGATTGTAATTCCATCACAGAGGATTTGTCTCAGTGATGACAGGTAGAGGCTGCATGTCTTGCCATGGGGTGGGCTGCTGGCATGTAGGGACTTGAAGAAACTTAGTGACTGTCTCAGGTACTTTTTTCTTTGTGCAGCCCTGATGTCCACACTTACCCATTCAACTTGGAAGCATATAGCAAGGTTGGGCAGCCCAAGCAAGTCAAGTACGGGAGTCCCACTCCAGTGGGTCCCCTTATTTGAATTGTGATGGGCTTAAGAGTTTCATCTGCCCCTGAGTCTGTGAAGCCCCTGAGACAGTCTTCTTCACTATGTGGAATCTTCTGCATATTTTGCTGAGTTTTTCCCCTCTTTTTGTGTTAGTTTGGTTCTGTCTGCTGCATTGTTTAGGAATTCTTCAAGAAATCTGTTTTTTTGATGGTACTTTTTATTGATTTCCTGTGCTTTGGAGTTGGTTCTTCTATCTGGCCTGTTATTTTAAGGGACATAGGGAGGTGAATGCAGGTGCTTTGCCTGCGCAATTGATTTGATTTCTGTGACTCACCCTCTAGAAAGCCTAGACTCTGGAATACCCCAGTGAAACGGGGAATATTAGAAGGAGGGAAAGAAAGTAGAGAAAGGGGACAGAGGATCAGGGAATATGAGGACAAGGGAAAGGGCCTTGTGCCTTTACCTCTCTGCTAGAATGTTCACCAGCCATGTGGTTGCAGTGACATTTTCCATGTGCCTTCCAGCTATGAGCAGTGTGGCCTTCATGCTTGCTCCTGCGTCTACTGTTTGACCTCAGTGCTTTCCCCAGGCTCCTGGGTCTTTCTGGAGGAAACATCCATCTGGTGGGTCATGGCAAGGTGCACCTTCCTGAGGGTGCTTTCTTGTGGGGAGTTTTTCTTTAGGCTGCCCAAGATTCACCTGGAATTTATAGAAATAGCCTCTCAATATTGGGGTGCTCTGGGGAGGCCTCTCTGCTCTTATCCCTGATCATTTCTTTAGTCTCCTTCAGGAAGGGAACAGGAACTCTTATGTGATCATGACCTCTGCACCATAGCCTGGCCTTATCACTCCTGACTTAGCCCTTTATTATTCGTTGTGTGCATTCCTTGTCAAGAGTCCAGGAGGTCACTTGGCCTGGTGTGAGCTGTCCATGCTCAAACTCTGGATGAGTTCAGGGATCTAAAGTGTCTCCTGTCATGTGTTCCTCTTTGTTGAGCTTAGAGGTGTCCTCATGTGAGTTCTAGCAGCTTGTCCCCTGAGCCCTCTCAGCCTAGTGCTCTTTTTTGCCCTGTCTGTCCAGCCCCAGGCCTGGTCTTTGATAAGCCCTCACAACATCCCTATGCTCCTTCATGGTGCTCCCCCCACTGCAGTGCCCTTTAGCAGACTCTAGGAAAGAGCTGGCATTGAAATGTACCTGAAGGAATGCATATGATTTTAGAAAATTCTGATTTTTTTCAAGTGTCAAATTAGCCAAACTTCATTAGGGTTATTTTGAAATATGAATAAAAAATGTACAAAGGACAGTAAGAAATAATTCTTTCTCACATCTGTTTTCCTTTGCACCCAGGCTCTAGCCGTGATTACCCAGTCTTTAAATATCCATTTAGAAAGATGTCATCTGTGTACAAGTGTATGTCTATTCAGTCTTTTTTTCTTTTTTTTTGTGGTGCTGGGGATTGAACCCAGGGCCTTGTACATGCAAGGCAAGCACTGTACCAACTGAGCTATAGCCCAGCCCTCTATTCAGTTTTATTCTTACACAGGTGCACTGGCAGACTTGTGCCTTTTTCACTTCACTGGATATTTAGCTTTTTGGAATATGTAATATATTCTGTGGTTCAAAATCAGAAGTGTACAAATATGACAAAACTTTCCTTATAACTTTGTTTCTAGTCACCCAGTTCTCCTCTGCAAGAAATAATATCTGCATATATGTGCATTTAGCCACAGTATCTCCAATCTTTCCCCCTCATTTTCTGTCTGGAAGCATTCTGCACCTTGTCCTGTATCTTTCTACCTTACAGCATGTATCTTGGCGGGAGGTCTGTGTCAGAGTGCAGGGAGCCTCCTGATCCTTTCCTTTCTCCCTGTCCTCTCCAGCTATCCTCTGTAGCTGTCACAGAATCTCTAAGAGGCAAAGAGTGGGTGAAAGCTGTGTTCCAGTGGTAGGACTGGTTAGAGCAAAGTTTAGGCAGGCAGCATGACCTCAGAGACACAAGGCAGAGATGTGGCTGCCTAGGAGCCCGGGGATGGTGGAGGGGAGGAACTTGAATATTGGTAGGGCAGAGCAGTGAGTGTGAGGGGAGATTGAGGGAGGGGTTGGTCTGTTGGCAGCCAGAAGATATCCTGGCAGCCAGAACTGCACTGCTGAGTCATAACCTGCCTCACATGTTGGGGTTGGAATGGGTTTATGGTAGAGATGAATCTGGCTTTGTCTCTGATCTCTGCCCATCCACATGCCACATGTCTAGAGATATTGAGCACTCAGACAGCCCCCCTTCAGGGACTCTTTTGTGGAGTCAGGGTCTTGCTGCCTTTCCTAGGCTGTCCTTAAACTTGAAACCCTTCCATCTGAGCCTCCCAAGTAGCTAGATTACTGGTACTTACCACTGTACCCAGCTTGTGATCAGCTTTTTCATAATTATGAAATGAAATTCATAGATGATGTAAACCACCAATGTACATATGTTTAAAAATCAATGAAAGGTCTTATTAAAATATACAAAGTATTTCAGTATCTAAATGTTCAGGTATGACTGCACTAAGAAAACAAAGACTTCCTACAATATTCAGAATATTCTCAGGTCAGCAAGCAGCACTATACCCATTGATAGCCACAGGGTGTGGCTAAGCCATGTATTGCCAGGTTGTCTTAGCACTTTATGTTTCTATTTTAGATAAGTGCTATAGAGTTCATTTCCATTTGCCATATCGATGGCAGTTCTTGGATGGAGGCAAATGGAAGGATTTGGACAAAATGGAGCTTATCGAAGAGGCATATAGCAATCCCAGGAAAGACAGGTAGGAAATGTGTCCTTTGTCTCTGCTTTGTGCCTGGACTTCTGTGTGTAGTGTTGGAAGTTTAGCTTAAATAGCAGTGTTTTGTTTTGATGGTTTTCACATGCACACACAAACCCCTCACATACTCTAAGCAGCCTGGTCTGGAGGTGGAAGCTGGGCTAGAAATTGGAAGTTCATGTTCATACTGGCAGTTTGGTGGCTCTGTTCTCCCATCTTTCAGGGAGGAGTTGTAGGGAAAGGAGAAGATGGTACCATGACCAAATGAGTTCTCAATTATTTACTTCTGTAATTGATCACATGCATTAATTCATTTGTTAATGCAGAAAAGTGAGAGGTAATAGTTTGTGATGTTTTAGCCTTTTTTTGTGAAGTTATATAACTGAACTACTGTTTATTGTTTAGCATTTAATTTTTTTATTTTTCTAAACTTGTCCAAGTGTTTTCATCCAGTTAATTCATAGTAAATGGGAAAGTACCAGACAGCTTTATTTCCAAATACTTAAAATTATTTGGATTAAACTTGCTAGAATATGGTGCCGGGAAGGGAAACTTGGCCTACCATTTGTGTAATTTGCAAATTGCTGTTGGTTAAGTATGTGAAACAAATTACTCTCCTTAGGAGGATTAAATGGTTCACATATCACCCATAATCTTTCTTTTTGAGGCAAAATTTATACACAGTGATGTGCACAGATATTAAGCATGCACTTCAGTGAGTTTTGATAAATACATACACTCACATAACTAAAACTGATTGAGACAGAGGGCATTTCATCTCCTCAGAGGATCCTCATGTCCCTCCCAATCAACCTCACCCCTCTAGCCACTACTGTTCTGATTTCTTTATCATAGATTAGTTTTGCTAGTTCTCGAACCTCTTAAAAATGGAATCCTATGGTATGTACAGGAGTCTGGTGTCTTTCTCTGAGTGCTTTGAGACTTACCCATGTTGTGCCAGTCTCGGGTGCACAGGTGAGTTTCTGTGGGATGGATATCCAGGAGGGGCTTTGCTAGGAAGTGGGCTGCATACACACTCAGCTCTGCCAAGTGATGCCAGACTGTTCTCCAGGATGATTGCACCACTTTCCACCCCCATTAGCAGTCTCTAGGGACTCATCTCCCTGACACCTGCACTTTCCTGGTCTAGAGTGTAAATATGATCTTAGTTTGAATATCCCAGATTCCTAGTGAGGGAAGCTCATCTCCACATGTCCATTGGCCGTTTTTGCTTCCTCTGCTGTGAAATGTCTATCCTGTTTTGCTTGTTTTGGGGGATGGGGACAATTTTTTAAAAAATTCTATTTATTCATTTTGAGGAATTCACTACATTTCTGGATGCTAAATATGATTTAAATAAATAAATTCTTCGGATCAATTTATTGTATCCTTTTAAAATTAAAAAAAGTTATTCTTTTTTAGATATACATGACAGTAGAGTATATTTTGACATTTATACATGAAGTATAACTTCCCATTCTTGTGGTTGTACATGATATGGAGTGACACTGGTCATTTGTTCATATATGAACATAAGAAAGTTATGTCTGATTCATTCTGCCATTTTTTTCTATCCTCCTTTCCCTTCATTCCCCTTTGTCTAACCCAATAAACTCATATTCTTCCCTCCCTACTACTTATTGTGAATTAGCATCTGCATATCAGAGAACATTTAACCTTTGGTTTTTTGGGATTGGCTTATTTCACTTAGTCTCCAGTTTCATCCATTTATCTGCAAATGCTGTAATTTCTTTTTTTTTTTTTTTTAATATTTATATTTTAGGTGTAGATGGACACAACACAATGCCTTTAATTTTTTATGTGGTGCTGAGGATCGAACCCAGGTCCTGCCTTTGCTAGGTGAGCGCTCTACCGCTGAGCCACAATCCCAGCCCAAATGCCGTAATTTCATTCTTCTTTATGGCTAATATTCCATTGTGTGTGTGTATGTGTGTGTATATACATACACACACCATGTTTTCTTTACAATTTATGGTATCTTTTAATGCAAATATGTGTTTATCCATATTTTACTTTGTGACTTTCTTTTTGGTATCTTAAGAAATCCTCCTAAGCTCAACACCATAAAGAAATTCTCCTGAGTTTTCTTGTCAAAGTCCTACTATTTTCAGTGTAATACTGTATTTAATCTCTCCCTTCATGTGGTAAAAGTTGAGCCCAGTTTCATTCTTGCGCAAAAGAATTACCAGTTTTGCCAAAAACTACTTTAAAAAATATATCTAATCTTTTTGTTGTGATAAAGAATATACAACATAATTAAAATTTACCATCCTAACCATTTTAAGTGTATTTCTCAGTGGCATTAAGTGCATTCACATTGTTGTGACCATAATCATTGTCTATTTCCAGAAGTTAGTTTATTTTTAAACCCATAGAAAGCCAGATTTGGTAAAATGTTAACGTATCTCAGCTCATTTTTAGATAGGGTGTCAAATTTCACTTTTTGAAAGAGGCCATTCTTCTTTTTACCTGTCTTCAATACCATCTGTGTTGGCTCTGCATTCACACGTACACACTCGTCAGTGTCTGACCTGATCACTGTCCATCTCTATCAGTACCACGTTGACTTACTTGTTAGAACTCTCTGTATAGTATGTCCTGGCATCTGATAAAGCAAGCCCCCACCTCCTTTCTTCAAATTGTCTTGGTCCTTGGCATTTTGTTCCTTAAGAAATTTAAAAATTTCATCAGCTTTCACAGAAAACGCCATTGTGTTTTTAAATTGAAATTGCATCGACTCTTGTCAGTTTCGGAGAGAATTGACAGCTTTGTGTCATTGATACTTTCTATTTATGTACATGATGGCTTTCTGGGCTCTCAGCCTTGGTCTCTTCAAGTGTTGCTTCTCTGGATTTCTGATTAGACATATGTTGAGATTTCCTCACTTTTCTTTTATGTCTCCAAACTTCTCTTTTATTCTATTTCTTTCACTGCTGCATCCGTGGGAATTTCTTCTCCTTAATTTTCCAGTTTACTAGTTCAGGCTCACTTGGAATGCAATGTACTCCATCTAATTCTACTATTATTTACTTCTAAACATTCTGATTTTTTTCCTTTAATTTACCTGGTCATATTTTTGCAATATCTTAATCCTTACTGAAACTTTCAATCTTTAATTCATTTTTAATATACATATTTGCATCTGAGAATGCTAGTTTGTAGCCCTTGGTGGTCTGTATTTATTAACTAAATTTCTCATGCTGTCCTGTTTCCACATGTGTCTTGTTATTTGCTTTTAAGCTTACATTTGATGAAGCTTATTGGTGGAAATTCTTTTGGGGCCTCAATTGAAGGTGAATTTCTCCAGAGAGGATTTGTGTTTGCTTCTTTGGGAACCACATATTTAAAACTCACTCTTGCACAGAAATGTGAACCAGCCTAAATTCTGTGTGAGGTTTGAGTGGCTCAGGAGTTTGTGGGGGAGTTTTTTTCCTCTTCCATCCAGATCCAGCATGAGCACAGACAAATTTTCTTGCTGATTGCCTTGCCAAGGCAGGTCCCCTCCCCATGCCCTGTTACTAAGGATGCATACTCTTTCAGGGCCCTGGGTTTATGCGGAAGTGTGTCTCTAAATTGAACCTTCTACCTTCCGTAGATGCTGTGTTTGTTTCCTCTTGTCCCCTTGACTGCTAAAACCAAGGCTCTTGGTCATTACTCACTGACACTGCCTGTGGACAGCTGCTGGCCTCAGCCCTCACTTACCTCTCTGGTTTTGTATCCCTCTCAGTCTTTGGGCAGTATGGTTTTGAAAAGGGAAACCTGTTCTGGTGGCTGAGCATGCTTCCCTTAAACCCTGCCTACCAGCTCTTTGCCTTGGGACATGTTTCTTAGCCTTCCTGAATTTCTGTTTTCCCACCTGTGACATGGAGTTAATAGCCTCACCTGATAGGGTTATGAAACTTAACCTCCTAATGTATATAAAGTACTTAATATGGGGCTGGCTCACATGGTAACTAATCACTCAGTATATGTTAACTCTTGTTGCCTTCTGAGAATGTCTCTTCCTCAGTTGCAAGCCATGCATTTTATTTTTTAACGAACCCAGACAGGTCCTCCTACATGAGGCAATTCTCTGCCACTGCAGTCCTAGTGCCTTTTGAAAAAAAAAAAAAATTTTTTTTGTTGTACTAGGAATTGAACCCAGAGCCCTTTAACACTGAGCTACATCCCCAACCCTTTTTATTTTTTATTTTGAGATGGGGTCTCCTGTCACTGAGGATTTTACTGAGTTGCTGAGGCTGTTCTTGATTTGTAATCCTCCTGCTTTAGCCTTCCAAGTTACATTACAGTCATGCACCATCATACCCGCATTGAAAAAGAACATCTTAACCAACTTTATCTGTGTTTTGTAGTGAGAGGAATTTTCATAACTAGTCTTCTGTATTGCTATGATAATGATGATGATGATTATTTTGCATAGCAGACTTGAACTTAAAAAGCAGTTTTCCCATCTTTGGAAACACTTCTAAAAAATGTTCATAAGGGGCTGGGGCTCAGTGGTAGAACATTTGCCTAGCGTGTGTGAGGCCCTGGTTCTGTTCTCAGCACCACATAAAAATAAATAAAATAAAGGTATGTGTCCAACTACAACTTAAAATATTTTTAAAAAATGTGCATGAAACTTTAATATTTGTCATTACTGGCTGTATATCTCCTGGCAGGAAGCTGAGGGACCTGTTTGTTTGGCTGTGCAGTTTTCAGTCTGCCTCTTGTTTTCTTTGGCAGGATCCTGTGTGCTGAGTCGGCCAGTAGCTTTCACTTTGATACTCTGAACTTTGACACTATGAGGTTCGGCACTGCCCAGGCTCGTCGCCTTTCCACAGCCTCCTCAGTCACCAAACCCCCACACTTCATCCTTACCACTGAATGGGTTTGGTACTGGATGGATGAGTTTGGTTCTTGGCAGGAATACGGAAGACAAGTAAGTGTGAAGGAAAGAGGGTGAGTATTTTTTCCAGGGTGGAGGAGCCATTGAATACATGAGCATAAAGATTGCTAGGGAGCCTTGATAGAGTCAAGGATCCCCAGATCCCTGAATGACTCAATGACATGGGGGGCATTAACTTGGTAACGGTAGGACAAGATAATTTGGATTCATTTGTACCAGTTTTGCATCTTTGACCAATTAGACATCCCTTGGCTCCTGAGGACTGAATGAGAAAAACTGAAGTGAGACCAACTTTCTTGATTGGTTTTATTAAATGGGATAGACAAGTGCTTCTCTTACTTATTAACAGAAAACTCCAGAGCTAGTTCCTGGGCATGAAGGTGTGTTCGTGTAGCTGCAGTATAAAGTTTAAAGCTTTTCAAACTGCTTTTCTTGCCTATTTCTGTGACTTTCCAGAAGATGGTCATATATAAGAAAATTGATTCATATCAGAAATTGATTTGGGGTCTAGATCAAATTTCTCTCACTGTCAATTATTTGAAGGTGTTTATGATGAATGAGACTGAAGGGCGTCTCTGATCACTTGGAGAAGTGTAAGAATAGGGAGATAACCATTTATATAGGGATCCCTCTCCTCAATGAAAGTGAGCTGTGGAGCCTGATATCTATCTATTGTAATCTGGGTTGTAGGAGGCTATATTGAAGTTTTGGTTTCTTTTAAAAATATTTTTTTAAATTAAAAAAATATTATTTTTGGTACTAGGGATTGAACCCAGAGGCACTTTACCAGTGAGCTACACCCCATCCCTTTTTTATTTTTTGTTTTGAGACAGAGTCTCACTAAATTGCTTAGGGCCTAAGTTGCTGGGACTGGCCTCAAACTTGTGATCCTCCTGCCTCAGCCTCCTGAATCACTGGGATTACAGTTGTACACCATCATGTCTGGCTGGTTTCTTGTTATTAACTGTACTCAGAATGTTATTTTCTCTGGCCTCACTTGGAGATCAGCTGCAAGGGAGCAAGGAGTTTTCTCTTTTGCCACTGATGCATTCCCTATGCCTGGAACAATGACTAGCAGGTTCTCCCGAAACAGACATTGGCCAATTAAACGAGAATATATACTGCCCCTGTCTGTTGATCAGTTGGAGCTGGTCACTTTCCAGTACACTCTTCATTTTCTCTTTACCACCAGCCTCTCCTCAACTGTTGATCTGCCTGCCTGTCTTTTCCCTCTGGCTACTTCTCCTCTCCAGCCTTCTGGGACTCATTACCTGTGTGGGAGCCTTGTTCAGACAGGTTTTCCAGAGTTGGTCAAGAGCATGAGGGGAATAGTCTGGGGCTGACTTGGAGGAGGGGGAAAGGACATTCTGCTGTTCATGCTCCATTAACTCTGCTTGCCTGCTAACAAGTAGGTTCCCCGGTGGCTTGTCAAACTGAGTTGTCACAACTCAGTGGGTCAGAGACCCTAATTCTCCCAACAACCTGCATTTGGAGTTTTTTTTCTTCTATGTTCTTACTCCTTTACTGCACTGCATAAACTTGTTGAGGAGAGGTTAGGGTTCTGGGAATGAGCTGTATGTGGATGTTATTGACATATCCAGGTCCTAGTGGGGCATGGAAACAAAGGTGTGGACTTGGTGGGTTTCAGCTGCATGGTCGTCTTTTGTACCGTTAGCTCGACAGCCTCAGGACCATCTGTCTGTTTTTTCCTCATGCGTTTCTAGGGTAACTCCATATTGGGTTTCTTTTTCAGTTTTCTGCTAATTGCCAGGTCAAGCCAATTTTCCTCTTGATTATTAGAAAAGCTAGGTTTTTTTCTGTCTGAACTCAGGAGATACCTCAAAATTTCAAGGCATAATCAGATACTTTCTGGTCCTGCCTCAAGATCTGTGGGAACCTGTTCTATCTAATACCCCCAGATACTAAACTTGGGCCTCCTCAGTTTAAAGTTGGCTTCTTCTTCCAGATCCTGGAACTTAGGCACCACTCTAAGAATATAAGGTAGGTGGTTACTTCAAAAATTGTCTACCAGGGGCGCTGGGGTTGTGGCTCAGTGGTAGAACGCTCACCTAGCATGTGCGAGGCACTGGTTTGATCCTCAGCACTACATAAAAATAAATAAATAAAATAAAGGTATTGTGTCCAACTACAATTTAAAAAAAAAATTGTCTGCCTAGTATACTCTCTGTTGATGGTCCTCTTAGAGAGCCAACTCATTCTCACTCCTCAGGCTCTGGCCTTGGCTCACGTCTTTTTTCTCCAGGAAACCCTTTTTGCTCCTTCACCCCCACCTAATCTTGATCATTTTCATGAAGTCCCTTTAGCTTCTGTTGCACTCCATGCAGACCTGTGTGGGACCTTGAGCACAATATATAGACATGTCTGATTGCTTTTGTTTCTCCCTCCTTTCTTTTTTTTTTTTTTTTTTTTTTTTTTTATTTATTTTTTTTTGTTTTTAGTTCTCGGCAGACACAACATCTTTGTTGGTATGTGGTGCTGGGGATCGAACCCGGGCCGCACGCATGCCAGGCGAGCGCACTACCGCTTGAGCCACATCCCCAGCCCCTCTCCCTCCTTTCTTGCTGAACTAAATTGCCCAGAGGCAGGGGCAGATCTTGTTTAATTTATTGTCTGTCCATAAAGCATAGAACCTGTGGCCTAGGAGGAACAGGGTGCTAGGAATAGGGGGAGTAGGAAAAGCTACAGGGACAGAGGGGGTTATAGGTTAGGTAACTTTAATTTTAGTTATCAGAGTATTAACTATAATAAAAATAATGAAGCAGGAAGTGGTAGTGCATGCCTATAATCTCAGCAGCTTTGAGAAGGGAGGCAGGAGGATCACAAGTTCAAAACCAGCCTCAGCATTTTAGTGAGTCCCTAAGCAACTTAGTGAGACCCTGTCTCAAAAAGGGCTGGGGATGTGTCTCAGTGGTTAAGTACCCCTGGGTTCAGTTACTGGTTCAAAAATTATGACAATGATAAGTAGCATTTATTGAGGACTTTTTCCAGGCATTGTGCTAAGTGCTCTTTAGGTATTACCCTGTGAGGGTAGTATAGTCTTATCATATAATGCGATGAGTATGCATGAGTATGATAATTATTCTTGCTATATATTTGAGATAATGGAGACTCAGAGAATTTAAATAATTTATCAAGAAATGGAGTCTTCAAGTTTGGAAGTGAATTAGTTCATTTTATTTGGCTGTAATAAAATACCAGAGGTTGGGTACTTTATAAAGAAAAGAGGTTTGTTTAACTCACAGGAAGTTGAAAGGTAGCTCCATTTATTCAGCTTCTAGTGAGTGCTCTCTTGGCTGGGTCACAACATGGTAGAGAAGCAGAAAGGGAAGTAGCTATGTGCAGAAAGGACCAAGTATGTGGGGTGGCCTTGCTTTATAACAACCGCTCTTAAGAGAACTCTATCCTAAAGACCAGCATTGAACCCTTCTGAAGGCAATGTCCCCAATGACCTAAGCATCTCCTCCTAAGCCCCACCTATTAAAGGTTCCACCCCTCTTAACATCACTACACTGGGGACCAACGCTCTGGAGCAGGAACCCTTGGGGAACAGACCACATCAATCCATAGCAGGGAGCCAGAATTCAAACTCAGTGCAACCCCAAACATTAGCTATCCTGGAGGTGATCATAGATGAGATGAGGGTTTGAAATGAATAACTGGAAAAATAGAAGAGTTTTCCAAGGGACCAGAAAAAGAAAGCTTCATGGAGGAGGAGAGAAGTTGGATTAAAGATGGTGGGAATGGAAGGAGCTGAAGAAGAGGCAGTATTGCTGGACTATCAGTCAAGCTGTGTTGGAGAATCCACTGTTGATATTTCACTGACATTTGAATGGCTGCGTCATCCTTTCTGAGGAACTCCAACACTCTCTCTTCTGTTGCTCCCCTTCCTCTTACCCTGCTCAGCGGGACCTGTCTTATTGTCTTCCATTTACCAAGGAAACTTTCAGGAGAGTTGTGTTGCCTCCCTTCTGAGCATCCTTCCTTCCCCTGTCACACCCTGCTCCTTGGCACTCCCTCCTTCCTCATGATAGGATGTCCTTATGGACATGTCTTGAAAGTGGTATGGATATACCACCATCTTTTCTCCTTATCATGGGTTCTTGCTTTCATAAGTTTCTGGCTTTCCCTTCATAGGGCACAGAGCACCCTGTGACCACCATTAGTAGCAGCGACGTGGAGAAAGCCTACCTGACATTCTGCGCCTCAGGGACCGATTCCCAGGCATCTACCCTGAAGTTCCAGGCTGGAAAACACAACTACGAATTAGACTTCAAAGGTAACCCCGCCCCCCCATCAGAGCCTGGCTTGTGTGGGCACAGCCTTTCACATGAACCTAGAACCTGAGCTGGCGTAGGAAAGAAACAGAAGAGTGTTCATCTAGAAGTGGAGGCAGATCCATCAGTGGATGGTGCTGGCACCACAGGGTGGAGATGTGTGTGGGAGATATGAGGAGAAAGGACCTGAGGAGGGGCAGGAGCCAGAGTGCGGAGGTGCAGGCAAGGCACCAGCTGCAGTGCAGCTGTCCTGAGGGCTGTGGTGCATCCCCAACAAGGCCCCCATGGCTGTATTAGCGTCCACCTCAACACTGTCTGGTAGGCAGTAGTGCTGTGCCTGCTTTCTGGTAGGCACCCCCGGCCTAGGCGGGATGCCAGCTAGGTTAAATATGTGGTAGAACAAGCTTTAATTAACAGTTCCTGAAACAGGGACCTGAATGGTTTGTCCCAGTTACTTTACTCAACAGAAGCAGGTCGAACACTTTGACCACTTTCTTCAGAGACCAGTTTGGAAATTTCTTTTCAAGTTTTAGTTTTGCTATAGCTCCTCTTATGCAATTTCCACGTGAATATAGCAGTCCAGCTATTTAGTTCAGTGTTGTTCATGTTTCACATTTTAGACTTGGAGTCCCGAGTGTTCAGCATTGTAAAGGGAATATTAGGGCCTTGTTCTCCACACAGTGTACTGTTTTTGCTATTTAAAAAAAAATCTTTTTAGTTGTAGATGGACACAATACCTTTATTTTTGTTTTATTTTTTATGTGGTGCTGAGGCTTGAACACAGTGCTTTACACGTGCTAGGAAAGTGCTGTACCACTGAGCCACAACCCGAGTCCCTGCTTCTGCTACTTTTGTGGACCTTTGTTCTGTGTGGAGGGCAGCAGAGTGTTTCTGATGAACTATCTTAAAACTGCTTTGGCTGCTTGCTTTTGGCCAATTGGTTTTGTAGCACTTTGGTTTCACTTAAGGCAGAGCCCATGCTGCACAGGATACCCCTTCAGATAAGTCTCTTCTGCTCTCCAGTGGGATCAGCTCTGTTGGAGGATGCTGGTATAGGTGTGTGGTTTGCACTCCATGGCTGATAGACACAAGTATGTGGAAGGGCTCGGTGGGACTTTAGGACTGCCTTGTAGACCAGAGCTGTGCAGCTCACCTTTCTGCCTGCTGACAATACTTTGAAATAATTTTTTAAGTACCTAGAAAATATCAAACAGATACAACAAAAATGTCAGGTGCAACACAGTTCATTCTTCTCAACCTAGACCTCATTGCCGGGGACATAACAGACTCTGAGGACAAGAGTGGAGAAGAGCATATGCAGGCAGTTAGAAAAAGCACTATTGCAGCCTGGTATAAGTTCATTGGGTGGGCATAAGCCTGGTATAAGTTCTTTTTGGTAGGTAATAGCATCCACGAAAGAAGTTTGAGATGGTTGGCTTTGCCCTCAAAGTCTCAATACTACGAATAATGAAAGCAAGTCTCAGAACAAACTCTTGACATACACACAAACAGACATTTTTAAACTGTGTATTAGGAAGCAAGCGTATTTAAGATATACACACAACAGTTCAAGTCACTACTTGTTCTGTAGGGTTAGGAAGACTCAGCTCAGTCCTTTTAGGGATGCTTGTCATAGAGTCACTCAAGGCAAAAGCTAAGATTTCAGAGTCAGAATTCTGACATCCTGTTAGCTTAGCTAACTACAAACAGACAGAACTCCCCAAATCAGGGCTCATTTAGGGACATAGTCTAGTGTATCCTTTTCAAGGGCAAAGGTGGGAAAAGGCCTCACTTTATCCATGGAAGAAAGAGAAGGTACTGAATACATATTTAGTCAGCCCACATTTCTTGAAAAACTTTTTTAATCTTAAGTGCACTAATGAGCAAAGCATCAATGGGAAGTTGAGTTGTAGGTATCATAAAGGATCATGGAAACTGCATATAAGTGGTGTACTCCGAATGATGATGTGGGTGGCCGTGGTGTAAAGGACATCCCTTGGGTTATCTATCAAGTATATGCTCAAGCTCAGTAAGGGAAATTCTAGACATCTGTGATTTTAAATATTAGGGTGTTCTTAAAAAAAAGAAAACAAACTTGTTTTTGTACTGTAAGTGTGGAAAGTAGGATTTGACAGGGTTTTCCTGCTAGGTAGGGATATATGCTCTAACTTCTAGGTATTCATTTTTAAATCAAGCATTTATTGGTGTTGTAACTAAAGGCAGTAGTATTTCCTCTACCCCCATCTTCAGAATGAGTAGGAGATTCTTGAAGCTGAGGCAGCAAGAATTTTGTTTATTAAAAGATGATACACATGTAAATAAGTGATAAACACTGCTATAGAGTTAGCTTAATCAAACTAACAAAAGTTGTAAGAGTAAAATTATTGTATTAACTCTAAATCCTACTAACTCAAGACATGGTAATTTGGTCTCAGGCGCGGTTGAAGCTATTTTATATTCAAGCTGGGAAAAATTGCTAAGCAAAATAATAGCTTAAACAAGATTGGAAGGAACAATTTAAAAGCACTCATGTATAATTGATACGTCAATTACTAATCATTCCTCTATTCATTAAACCCAGTCTCCCAAGGATACTTATTTTCTTTACAAATATTTGAAATGTATGAAACTACCTTATTTTTAAGCCTGGTTCAGGGCTTTACAGATTTGGATTAGCTTTCCATCCCATTTAATTTGTGTTTATGAAACATTGATGTCCTCTCATTGGCTGTTTTTTTTCAGCCTTTGTTCAGAAAAACCTAGTCTTTGGCACCATCAGAAAAGTTTGCCGCAGACCCATATATGTGTCTCCCCAGGATGTGAAGACAAAGCAAACCTGGTAGGTTGCACAGGGGCCCCTGCTTGGTTGGCATGTGCTTTCAGTTGGGGTGCAAAAAGCACTATTGGTGTTGTGACTAAAGCTCTAGCACTCAAGCCAGCATTCAGATCCACTAGTTGGGGAGTTGTGAGCTGGGGTTAGAATTATCTTGTGAGTAGAATCTTCATCGCACGTAATGCCAGGACTACCTATTGGGATGTGCAAGCCAGGCTGGACTTGAAGCCAGCCCACCAGTTTGTCTTTTCAGTGTAACAATTGAGTTATAGACCTGAATTTTTTAAAATGTTGACATGATGAAATAATGATGGAATTAATAAAACCCATGTATTTTAGTCTTGAATATCAAGGAATACCGAATTACCAAAAACTGGCATTACAGTCACTAATGGGCCAGTTTCATCTTCATTCAGGGTGGGTTTATTTATGTCATAGGGTGGGTACCAGGAACCCCTAGGTGAATCCCCTTCCTTGGGAGCACAGTGGTAGAGGAGAAAGACCTACAGCTGATGGGGAGATTGACACTGATCAGGCCCCATTTGAAGCAAGATTTCAGGCTGGTGCAGGTTGATGAGATTGGAGTTAGGTGGGGAGGAGTCAGTACTCTCCAAACCACAGGCCATGTGCGGGGCGGGTGGGGGTTGGGAAGGTGGCCTAGATGGTGGATGGTGGTACCACAGTGCCCCTTACAGTTTGGGTTTGCCACAGTCCATGTTGGGACTTTGGCCGCTGCTGTCAGCTAGGTACAGCTCCTTTATTCAGGCTCATTTGTGTTTCCTTGGAGATAGTGTCTCTCTTGGTTCTTTTAAGACCTCAGAAGTAGATTTTGGTGGTTGTCTTTGTGAAACATAGAAAGTCATTTAAAACAGAATTTGTGGGACTGGGGCTATGGCTTAGTGGCATAGTGCTTGCCTAGCATGAGTTGTCAGACTCTTGGATTTTTGTCATTCTCACAGGTGCAAAAGGATGTGTCTGTACTTTAGCTTGTTTTATCAATGAGGTTGAAATTTTTTCCTAATGTGTAAATGCTGTTTCTCCCCTTTCCATCTTATTTTTCCAGTGGTCTGTTTGTCTTCCTATCCATTTTTCTATCAACTTTTTGTTTTTTTGGTATTTTTCTTAAATAATGAGAACCTTTCTCTGTTAGGGAGACTAGCCCTTGGTTACTTGCTTCTGTCGGCTTTTTAACTTTGCTTATGAAGGATTTAACCATACAAAGATACTTCTGATTTTACTTTTTTTGTTAAATGTATCTGTCTCTTTATTGCTTCTGGATTTAAAGTTTTGGTTGATTACTACCTTCCTCCAGCTAGAAGTCATTTTTTTATTCTTTCCCTATCCAGACCTGTCCTAGGCACTTTGGAAAAGTTTGTCTCCTTTCTGAGACTGGCTATCCTATGTCATCATTGTAATTTATTTTTCAGGAGGGCCACAAGCAGATACCAAATGTTAGAAATAAAAATGATTATTTTGGCCAAACACAGACTCAGATACGAGTGATTTAGTATCTCTCTCTCTCTCTCTCTCTCTCTCTCTCTGGGCTGAGTGCCGCACACTGCTCATGCTGTTGAAGTGCCTGGTTCTTCTCAACCTGTGTGATGGTGGCTGGTTGTCATTAACTCCAGTGGGAAAGGCTGCTGGGGCCTCCATGGCCCAGTGGGACTCTCAGGTGGATCACATTCAGAAACACTTATGCATTTATAGTTAACAGAAGCACAAAATGTGATCTCCGTATTCAGAAGTTACAATACAGGAATATCATTTAATGTAATATTTGAAACAGCATTTATACACATCAAGTGTCTGGTTGAGTTCTTCCCATCGTCCATAAAAATATTTTATTCATGTGCTTTGTCTTTATTTTTTCTTTTTTAAGTGCAGTTTTTTATCATTGCACTTCTTAAAAAAGACTATTCTAGAAACTACATTAAAATTACTCACATTTTTACCATTTCTTTGTCTTCTCATATTTCCTTAGAGGAAGATCTGTTGAAAAAATCTTTTGTTTTGGGTTTGTCTGAATGTTTTTTGTTTATTTATTTGTTTTTGGATTAGGGGTACTAGGGATTGAACTCTGGGGCACTAAATCACTGAACCACATCCCCAGCCCTATTTTTACTTATTTGTATGTGGTGCTGAGAATCGAACCGAGGGCAACACACATGCTAGGCAAGCGCTGTACCGCTGAGCCACAACCCCAGCACCCCCCAGCCCTATTTTGTATTTTATTTGGAGACAGGGTCTTACTGAGTTGCTTAGTGCCTCGCTTTTTGCTGAGGCTGGCTTTGAACTTGCGACCTTTCAGAAGCCTCAGCCTCCCAAGCTGCTTACAGGCATGTACCACAGTAGCTGTCTGTCTGAATGTTTTTGTCCTTAATCTTGAAAGACATTTTCACTGAGTATAGAATTTTAGATTGTAGTTATTTTCTCTTAGACCATTGGCGACCCCATTTCACCGTCTTCTGGTTTATGTTGTTGCTTTTGAGAAATTGGCTCTTGGTCTAACAGGCAATTCTTTGACAATAGTCACTTCTTTTTCCATTGGCTGATTTTAAGGACTTCTGTCAGTCTTGGTGTTCTGCACCTCACTACACTGTGTCCATTTTGTGTCTGTATTTATCCTGCCCGAGACTGATCATCTTGGTTGGTGTCTAGTCCGTTCTGCTCTGTCCTCCCTGTCTGGAGCTTCCTTCAGGTTCTGACCAGATCGTGGCAAGGCCTTCTTATTCTGTTCTCTGTGCCTCAATTTCTTCCCCAGTTTCTTTCATCATCTTTCAGCTTAGTGCTTCTCTTTCCTCATCTGCTGTTGAGCATGTCCATTGAGCTCTCATTGTCAGGGAGTCTACTTTTCATTTCTAGAAGTTCTGTTTGGTTCTTTTTGTAGATGTTCCAGGTCTTTTAATGGTTTTCTTGCATATGTTTTTAAAGTTTGCCTTTTATTTTTTAAACATAGGAAGAATAACTGTTGTTTTATGAACTGATAATTTCATCATCTTAAATCTTTGTGTGTCTGTTTCTGGCTGATGCTTGCTGGTGGGACCTTGATTAGTTATTTTTAAACCATGCCATTTTCCTAGGAAGATTATTTGTGGGAGTTCTTTGAGGCTTAGAATGAAGGGACATGTCTCATGCCAGCAAAACAGAAGGTAGATCTGCTGTGGGAAACAGCACATTCTGAAACTTAAGGAGAATGATTTGGAATCATAGTTTCACAGTTCAGTTCCTAATCCTGTTGGGCCATATGTCTTTTAGAACTGCTTTTATTTGTCTATTTTTATTTTTAGAAAGGTAATGTGGTGCCTGTATTATGTGGCACTCTATAATTTGGCACATTGAAATTACTGCAGTAAAGAATGTGTATTGTTACTTTAAGAAGGATGAATAGAAACCACAAGTAGTCTCTTACCAGTTCAGTTAAATGTCTACTGCCAAATGGGTTTTCGTGTCAATTTTAAGTTTAAAAAAAAAATTTTTTTAATGTCAACTACACATCATTGAGGCTTTCTAAAGAAAAAAGTCTTTGGAGCTTTTAAATTTCAAGACTGGATAAAGGCTGTGGCCTATGTGTGCTGTTTTACTCATGTGCTGTGATCCTTTTGTGTGGTTATTGGGACACAGGTGAGAAGTGTATCTCTCGGGACTGATTGTTTTAGGTTTGGCCACCAAAGCAAAGATAAAAGTACTCCCACAGTGTGAATATTGTGTTATGTGCCTCCTTGCATTGGGTTGGCTTTTAAAATATGCTGAGACTCATAACTGGTGATGTCGGTAGTGGAGACTACCTATGATAGATTTGGTTGTTGAAGGATGTCTAAATGGTTTTGTTTACATGTTGTAGCAGTGTGACGTTTCAAGGCCCAAAGAGCATCCCGGACTACTGGGACCCCTCAGCTCTGCCGGACCCAGGCTTTAAGGTATGGGACTCACGTAGGGCTGGAGAGGATGGGTTCTATAGAGAGGACGAATGTGGCCAGATTGCACTGCGAAGCTGTGGCTCCTGAGAGCAGGAGGGCAGAGGTACAAATAGGTTTTTGTTTTTGCAGGGAGTTTTAAGCCCAAGTAACTACCCAGGAGATGGCTGTGGCTCTGAGGGGAGAGGGTACAGGGTAGAGGGAGGAGAATGAGTTGTGCAATTTGTTAGGAAGGGCAGAAATAAGGAGTTGTCCTTGGTTAATAAAAATCAGTTTTACTAAGGAAGAAAAGAAAAATGAGGGGAAGATTTAAAGGGCATTTATTTATTTATTTTTGGTACCAGGGATTGAACCCAGGGACACTTAACTACTGAGCCACATGTCCAGTTCTTTTTTATATTTTATTTTGAGACAGAGTCTCACTAAGTTGCTTAGGGCCTAAGTTGTTAAGACTGGCTTTGAATTTGTGATCTTCCAGTCTCAGTCTTCGTAGCTCCTGGGATTAAGGGTGTGCGCCACCACGCCTGGAGGATTTCGCAGGGAGGGCACGGATATTTAAAGGGGAAAAGCAATAGATGCTAGAAAATAGGAGAATGGACAGTTCAGTAGCTCAGTATGGGCCTGCTCTCTGATGGGAGCAGTGCTGAACACAGTGGAGTACTCAGACTAATGTTCTGCACTGCCCCATCTACATGGAACCCTTGGGCCGACTTCTGACATGTTTTCCAACATGATGAGCCCTGTCCTGGGAGAGCTTCTCTCTTGGAGCGTACACAAAGCCCAGGCAAACACCAGCAAGTGCAGGCCGCGTGTGGAAGGACTGGAGGAGTTCAGACACCTTTATTGATACTAGCTCTTGTAGGCTGCATAGTCCATCCATTGTCTCTGGCCTGCATATAGAAGAGCAGGGACGTCCTGCGTATACCTAGAGTGGCTGGCTTAGGCAACATGCACCTGTTCTTCATGCTGGTCTCCCAGTAAACAAGAGGGAAATGACCATAATTTGCAACTATCTCAGGCCTGGAGAGACCCTCTCCGAGGGGAAGGGAGCATGGTTGTCACTATCTGGCTGACTTGCTTCTGCTGTTCTTACATCCTAGCAGTCTTAGGAGGGGATTCATCTGTATTTTGCACTTTGACAATAACATATTAAAATATTGTCCCTTTTCAGAGGATCATCCTGAGTTCTTCCACAGAAGAGTATCAAAAGGTCTGGAACCTCTTCAACCGCACGCTACCTTTCTACTTTGTTCAGAAGATTGAACGAGTCCAAAACCTGGCCCTGTGGGAAGTCTACCAGTGGTGTGTTGGGTTTGCTATTGGTGGGCTGGTGGCTCTGTCCCATCACCCTGCTACCTTCTTAGCAACAGCATTTTCCTGAGTCTCCAGGAAAATCAGTAGCACTGTTCACCCAGTGGTGCTGGGTATCTTGTCTCCTTATCCTCAAGCTGTGTGGCGGTGTGGCCTACTGTGGAACTGAGAATACTGAGGCTTCCCAAGCTTAGACTTTGTTCCTGTCATAACTGGTAGTAAAGGCTGCTCCCACCCTTGTCCATTCTGCCACCATGAAGATTGGCAGGATGGGATAGGATGGCCCACCCCTGCTCTCAGTCCCAGAAACTTTAATGTATGGCCACAGAGCAGGGACCTCATTTTCCACATAAGGGCTGGTATGTTCTTGGGCACTGGCACTTCCCTTTGTGGGATGAAACACTATGGGGGGTCTTCCTGAAGGTTGGGGCATATGAATCTGTCCCCATATGGGTCAGGGACAGTGTGATCTGTACAATGTCATGGTAGAGGGGAGAGGGTTGGACCCCAACTGATGAACCTCCTCCCAGCTTTCCTCTACTTCCCAGCTTCCTAAACTCAGTTCTGCTCAGGTGGCCCTGCTTTCCTGGGAGATCTACTTCTGGAGCCTGGAACTGTGGAGGGAGGGGAGTTTCCCTTCTGCTCTTTGCAAGGGGCCATTCTACCTTCTTTCCCATTCCCTGGCCTATAGCAGGAGCCTCCTGGGCCTGGCCAGGGAAACCCACAACTAATCTGGTCGCATGATGCTTCTATTATCTTGGCAAATGCATTTCCAGGGGTTCAATAGACTATATTTGGTGACTAGAACCCTCTGCCCCAACATGCATCCTTCTGCAATTTTAGGCAAAAAGGGCAGATGCAGAAGCGAAATGAAGGGAAGGAAGTGGATGAGAGGCAGCTGTTCCATGGCACCAGCACCAACTTCGTGGATGCCATCTGCCAGCAGAACTTTGACTGGCGGGTCTGTGGTCTTCACGGCACTTCCTTTGGCAAGGGTAAGGCGAGGGCGGCCTCTACTGCAGCATGCCTCGCCTCGTCGCAGGGCTGCCTGCTAGAGGGCAGGAGGGAGCAAGCCTAGGTTGATGAGCTGGTCTAATCAGCAAGAAGTGGTCACCTGCCCTCTGAGGGTGTGCCCCTGAGCCCTCTGGGGATACCATGGCCCTCTGAGGGGATGCTCTCCCTTGCCCTGCAGTATCCTGACTATCACTCCTCTGTATATAGCTCAGAGCTCAACCTAAGATGTGGCAGGGCAGCCCTCCCTACTAGGATGTTGCTTCCCTGTGGAATGCAGGCCCTGGGAGGTAGTGACCAAGTCAGAAGAGGAGAGGGGACATCTTTTTACCCTGATGAGGTCACTGGACTATGCTTTCATGATGTCATAGAAACCTGAAAACCTTACAGTGTCATGGTAATGTCATTCTAGCTATTGTTCAAGTTATCTGTTTTCCTGGCCCTTAGTTATTTTTAAACTTTATTTGGAAATAACTTCAAACTCAGGAAAGTTGCAAGAAAAAAATATATATGCAGGAATATATACATACATATATTATATAATCTCCTGCATATATTTCACCTACTTTTTTTTTTTTTAACCTACATTCATCAGTTTTAACATTTTACCATGTTGGTTTTATCATCTCCTCTTTTTTTGAACTGTTTGCAAGTAGATGGCATATATGGTATTCCTTCACCCTTTAATACTTTATAAGATCAGGAAGGCTTGTCTTACAGAACCACAGTGTGGTTACCAAATTTAGAAGTATAATAACCTGCAGTTCGTATTTCATTCCCATCGATTATCCCTCAGGAAACTTCAGTCTGATGTGGTGACAATTCTGGGGCTAAGATGGACAAGAGCCAGGGGTAGGTTTGTGAATCCCAAAGTAGAGATGGCAGCTTCCAGCCCAGGTTCCCATTTGACAAGGCTCATAGTTGTATGTTGGGCTGCTGATGGCCGCAGAATGGCTCATGAATTGAATCTCATTCACTTTCCCCACAAAGCCTGTGAGGTTGGGTGGGGTAGCTCCATTTTAAAGCTGAGGAAGCAGGTTCAGGAGTTAAGTAGAATGTTGTGCTTGGAGACTGTTAGATTTTTGATGGTTTCAGAACTGGAAGGAGTTTTCTTTCTGAGTTAAGTGAGCCCACTGATGCCTTGCCATGTGGAAGGTGTTGACATGTCGATGCATGTCCCTTCATGAGGGGAAAGGGTGAAGAGGAAGAGGGGCAGGGAGATAGGGTGTCGAGAGAGCAGAGGCTCCTGGGATTGCCCATTCCCACAGTGACATCTACCAACAGGTTTTTACTGTCCCCTTCTTGACTGTGGGCCTGTCCTCCCAGTGCCCACCAGGGCCCATGTGTGTCATTTCAGGGAGCTACTTTGCCCGAGATGCCGCATATTCTCACCACTACAGCAAATCTGCCACGCAGACCCACACGATGTTCCTGGCCCGGGTGCTGGTGGGCGACTTCGTCAGGGGTAATGCCTCCTTCGTCCGTCCCCCGGCCAAGGGAGGCCAGAGCAATGCTTTCTATGACAGCTGCGTGAACAGCATGTCTGACCCAACCATCTTCGTGGTCTTCGAGAAGCACCAGGCCTACCCTGAGTACCTCATCCAGTACTCCAGTTCCTCCAAACCCCCTGCCACTGGCTCCTTCCTCGTTGCCCTGGGCTCCCTATTTGGCAGCCGGCAGTGAGGGCGGCTGGGGTGCTCCAGGCCAGCTCATCTCTTTTGGAAGAGCTGTTCAGGATGTTTTTCTTTTTAAACAAAACTTTTAATGAACTGTTGTTTAATGTTGGCTTCTCAATGAAGTTAAATTCTTAATCCCTTGCTGGTAATAGTTTTCCCTTTTAGGTCATTTTTGGGCTTGCTCGTGAATTTGCCAGAAGTGACTGTAGGTGAGCCCAGTTTTACTTTTTAATAATGTGTTAATATTGTATTTGTTACTCTGCTGACTTTGCTGCTTATTGGCATCAGACAGAGTTTATAGACACTGTTTTATGGATTTGTTTTAATTGTTAAGGGTTTCTATCTCTATAATGATTCCATTTCTCAGGGTCTCATGACCTCTGTTTTGCCTTTCATCAGAGGCACTGTAGCTGTGTGGGGACTAATGGAGTGTGTGGAGGGACCCAGGACAGGCCTGGTGCAGCTCTGTCAACATCTGCCTTATGATCTGGCACCAGCCCAAGCAGCTCTATGGCTGTTGCTCCTGGGCTCTGTTGTTGGTTGAGCTGTGTCATATTGTCAGAGCAGTGGCTCCTGTGTGGTGTCGAGTCCCTGCTGGTTTTCCTTCGTCTTAGTGGGGTCAGCAGTCATCCAGAGGAAACAATAGCCACCCTGGCAGGAGATGTGGATGAGTACCCCGACTCCTGGGCCTGGCCTGTAAATGCCCATATCTGTATCCCTTAAGCACATTGGACATCTCCAAGTGTGGGTTTTACGTCCCAATGAGGTTGAATACCAGTGCTGCAAATGTCACATGAGAGTATGGAAATAAAAGACTATTTATCTGAAGTGGATGAAGACTGGAGCTTATTCTTCTGTGTCTATTTTATTGAACAGCTGCTGGGTACCAGGTTCTTTTCTGAATACTGGGAACTGTTTTAGTCCTTTGGAGTGCTGTAATAACGTTCCATAGATTTGGTGGTTTATAAACAACAGACATTTATTGCTCCCAACTAGAGGCTGCAAGTCTAAGGTTAAGGTACCTACAGATTTTGGTGTCTGGTGAGAACTCATTTCTCACAGGTGGCACCCTCTTACTGTAACCTGCATGGTAGAAGATCTTTCAGGCCTTTTATTATACAGGGCACAAATTCCATTCACTCCACCCTCAGGACCTAATCACTTCTTAAAATCCCACTGCCCAATATCATCACCTTAGGTGTGAGGGTTTAATGTATGGGTTTGGGAGAAGAAACAAAATTCAGTCCCTAGCTGGGTCCAGCAGAACTGTCATTGGCCTCATCGGGCTGTGTATGGACTTAATCACAAAGCTAAAGGTTTGCGCCTCTCCCTTGCTTGAACGCTTCCAAGGCCTTAGGAGGGCCCTAGCAATATATAGTCACATGACTGTGGGTTTTGGTAAAGTTTGCAAAAGTTTCATATTTGTATTCCTTTATTTCCCCTACTACAGAAAGTTTCAGCCCCACGAAACCCAGGTTCACTGTTGATCCTGTGCATCATGAACAGAGCATGCTGTGGTGTCTGGGTGTTGGCTGGTTTTGGCCAAGTTGGCAGAGAGGCTGGCAGCCTCCCAAGAGAAGAGTTCAATCCTGACTTGGTGCTTCCGCTTCAGTTGATTTGTCCTGTGATATTCAGATCCAAGGCTAATTAGTTTCCCCATCTTTGCAGTGTTGCAGCTGTCTGCAACCTTACCCAGGTGATAGATCAAGCCAGAGAAGAGCTGAGTTCAATGACCAGAAAAAGGACCAGCAACTCCACCTCAATCACCAGCAGGGCCAGCCACATGGCTGCATGTGGTGTGATTTTCAGATCCCCCAATGATGTTCCCCTACAGCCTGACTAATCCTGAAGGTTCCTTCGTTGCGCCCCCCCCCCCCCTCTTTTTAAGATGTTGATGGACTTTTGTTTATTTATTTATTTATTTTTAAGTGGTGCTGAGAACTGAACCCAGTGCCTCACATGCTAGGCAAGTGCTCTACCACTGAGACACAACCCCAGCCTCCTTCATTGCTTTTTGACTGTCATTGGTTACCAAGTCTTTGTTACAGTAGTGGGGGAAGGGGCCATAGAGAGGCACCAGATCAGGTGCTTGCCTTGAACATAAAGGCTTGAATGTAAAGAACACTTCTGTGCTTCTTAACCACCCAATTACCCCAGGGGTAATTGTAATCAGGAATGGCTCATTTGGGAGTATGGGTGGAAGAATGGCCAGAGGAACAAGGTGGGAAGTAGTCATACGCGCTGGGAAAGTTAAGTGAGCTATGAAGAACAGAGAGGCCGCTGGATATGGTGACCTTTGAGAAAGCAAGTTAGAGTAACTCTTTGGACTATCAACACTAGAGAAGGGCATGGTCCATGTGGACAACCTGGTGGATGCAGGGGAGCTGTTTTGATGGGTCTACGAGAGGGTGGACATTATGATGGAAAGGAGCCAGAATGATTACAACTCTGAAGATGTCTGGTGCTAAGGCATAGTAGGATCTAGGCATCTCAGCTGGAGGAGTTGATCATGGATGTTTGTGAGGACACAGTTGGAATATAGTGAATGGTTGCATGGAGGATCCAACCAGTTCAGTCCCTGCCATTTGCTGCCCCATGATAGATGGTAGGCATGAACTGAGGGATTTAAGCAGGACCAGGGATTATGGGGTTCAAACAGTATAAAGTCTGAGATTCCAGTGATTCTAGCACACTCACTGTGTGAGCAGATGGTGACCACCTGGGCATGGAAGGTGAGGGAGGCCCAATGGAGCTGATGGGCTGCGGGCGCAGGGCCAGAGCCTGGCTGGGGCCACAGGGCCAGAATTGCAGGTTGTAGGGACTGTGCTCCAGTAGGAATCTGAGTACTCAGTTGGGCTGATCTGCAGGTTGAGGTTCTGAGGTGGCAGTAGGGTGCTTAGGGGTTAGGGGGCCAGTGAGGGAGGTGGATGGGTCCTCAGGAATTTATGGTTTTCTCCAGTGAGTCTTGAGTTCCAGGCCCAGGCATTGTAGAGTCTGGATGACCCAGAAAAAGTCGTGACAGCAGGTGTGTGGAGAGGGTCATGTGGTCCGTCTGGCCTGGGCCTCCCAGAACTGGGGCCGTTGAGGCAGTGGTGATTTATAGGACGGGGACAGCATAGGGAATAAGGCTGCCTGCCTTCTTCTTTTTTTTTTTTTTGGATACTGGGAATCGAACCCAGGGGCACTTTACCACTGAGCCCCATCCCCAGCCCTTTTTATATTTTGTTTTGAGATAGTATCTCACCACATTGCTTAGGGTCTCAAGTTGCTGAAGCTGGCTTTGAACTTGTAATCCTCCTGCCTCAGCCTTCTGAGCTGCTGGGATTATAGGTGTGTGGCCACTGTGCCTGGCTTTAAGGCTGCCTTCCTTTCTCATGTTCAGCCCCTTCAAGCTGCTCACATGTTGAATAGAGGAGCTTCCCTATTTTATAAGTGAAGAGACTGAGGCACATGGAGGGGAAAAGCCCAGCAACCACACATCTTCTGAGGGCAGATCTGGGATTCAGTTGGCAAGTGCTTTGCTGAAAGTGACCTCACTAACACAATCGTTATTTTTACTAAAATTCACCTCTGTATTTTGATTCCTTGATTAAAATTAAGAAAAGATTTGATGTCCATTAAGAGAGAAAGGATATTTCAGCCCACATTTTTTTTTTATCTGTGGAAACTTATAATAAAGTTGGTATGACTCTACCCAGAAAAGTCAAAGCATAGTAGAGCTTTGGAGTGCTTTTGAATTTGAGTGTATGTGAATATCATTCACTCTCCAAAACTGCACAATGCATGAGAAACTGAAAAAGCTCTGTTCTAGTGCCATCAGGACAGGCTCACCTGAGGGCTCTGTGTGTTCCCTGAACTGTAGAATCCTTCTTGTCCGAGGCCAGGACTTCCTTTAAAACACCATGTTCTCAGTCATTTTGCCAAAACTATACATTCACTTATTTATCCACAATCTTTACTTAAATCAGTGGTTTAAACCCCGTTGGCAGTGTCAAAACCAAGTACAACAAATATTTATTAAGCATGTAGGAAATACCTCATAAATAACCTCCTTTATACTTGCATACCAGGCACCCTCTCAATCATGCCAGATGTGTTTTAAAACATTGGCATTTCCATGTGAGGGTTTTCTTAGAACTTAGTGGTGCCCTTATAAAACACCAGTTTGCAGATACTGTAGCCATGAGATGTTCCCTTCTTTCCCAGACACCTTCTGTGTCAGCGAGACACAATCTTGATGTGGACTCCATTTTTGGGGCCCAAGGCAGATTTTGATTCTAGCTGCAGTGGAACCTAAAATAGAGGAAATGAAAATATTTATCAGAGTTAACTGTAAGCAGGAAAACTTCTTGGAACTGGGCCAGAAGCAGGGTCTGTGAGATTTCCTTGAGATTAACAAATCTGTCTCTTGTGGCCTGGCGTGGGCCCCAGCAGCACACCACTAATGAAATTTTTAAAACATCCCCTTTTTCTGGTGAATAAAATGCCACAAATGAGGAGCGTATCAGGCCCTGCACTTATCCATCCAAGAAATCTGGTTAGGGTGTAGTAATATCTTACTTTTCAAATGAAGAAACAGTTTCAGGATGCCAATCAACATATCTACGGTCACGTGACTAGAACATGGAGAGTAAAGTCTTCCACTATTCTTGCCATCCCTGCGGTCCCCTCACATCTCATTGCTCTCTTTGGGGATAGTGGCTTCAGGCTGTTCTCTGCTCACCCATGCTGTGGTCCCTGATGTTCGTAAAACTTTGCCATGTCTAACTTCAAAGGCAGAGGCCATGATGGATTGGGGTTTTGAAACCCAAAGAACTACTAAAGAAGCCAATTTACACACTCCTGGAGTGTGTGTAAAATGAGGATTCAGTGGCTGATGTGAACCTCAGAGCAAAGAAGTATCCACTAGGTTTCAGTGCTGAGGCCCCAGCTAGGCCTATTTGGATGCCTTTGAGGATTGTGTCAGGCTGGAGAAAGGGTATATGCCAGGAAACAAGATGGTCTGCACCTGGGCAGTGAGCACCCAAAATATGGTCATGCAAGGGACTGAGGTTTTGATTTGATTCGAGTAATTAGATCGTAAATAGCCACATGTGGCTAGAGGCACAGCATGGGTCTAGATGAACTTGAAACAGGAGTTCCAAAAATGGAGAAGTGGGTTGAGGCTGGAAAAATCAGAGAGGGCTTCTGATTTTGGAGGAACTGGGTGGGGCTGTGAAGGTGAAGCCATGGGAGTGGGATTTCTTAGAGGAGGTAGGAGGGATGATGTTCAAGGTGGGGCAGTAGTCCGAGGGCAAAACCCTCTTGGGGTAGAACGTTGGGTGGGAAGTTTCAAGGTGGGCTCAGGCTCATCTTTAATTCAGAGTGAGTTAGAATGGGTTCAGAATGGATCCAGCAGGCCCTGGGGTCTCATGGCTGGTTTTTGTTCTCTTTTTAGTATTTATTTATTTTTAGTTGTTGATGGACCTTTATTTTTTTAATTTATTTATATGCAGTGCTGAGAATCGAACCCAATGCCTCACACATGCCAGGCAAGTGCTTTACCACTGAGTCACAACCCCAGCCCTCATGGCTGGTTCTTGAGCTGAGGGATGTATTTTTGGACATTGATCTGGATATTTGTGTCTGAAAAGCCCCAAAAAGGAAGTAGTTGACCCTAGAATACTGAGACCATCAGATGCCGTGTCCTTCCTCTCAGTTTGACCCCTCACTTGTTCCACCCTTACCATCAGCCCTTGGTGGATATTTTCATTGCAGGGCCTCAGTCTTTGTGTACTCCAGCCAAATCCATCTTCCTCCACACCCGCCTAGCCCAGTTTGTGTGTCAGAGGCACTGCCAGTCTCCAGATCTGGAAACATTATTGTCTGTCACTGTGTCCTTATCAGTCCCCTTACACTGCCTGTTCAAGTCTGCAGCTGTGCAGAAGGGTTTCCTGGTGGCAGGACCACGCGTGCTGAGAGTCAGTCTGCTATGCAGGGAGGTAGCTTGATGTCATGCTGGAGCACTTGGGAGTGTAAAGGTTCTAGGTTTGAACCCACCTTCTTTTTGGCCAGTCACACATTTGTCATTAGAATTTGTTGAATGAACGAGTGAACAGTGCCATGGCCTGACATGCAGCTGGGTACTGGGCACAGTACCATTGACCCTGCCCTTACTGAGTCTGCAGTCCAATTGTGTGACCTCAGGAAAGTCACTTAACCTCTTTGAACTTGGTTCCTCATTTAAAGAATGGGGATAATAAAACCTACCACAAAAGGTGGTGGTTTAAGCTTCCCGGCTACCTCTGGGCCTAGAGTGTGGGTGAGAGGGAGGCCGGGACGGGAAGGTAGGGGCAGGCGCGAGAAGGTCCCAGATGGGTAAGGGCAGTGTCTGTGGGCCTCACTGGAACTTCAGGTGTGAAGGTATATGTTGCTGGGGAATGTGTGTCACCACGTGTGACAGGGACTGAGCTGAGGCAATGGGGGACAGGAGAGTGACCATCTGTACAGTGGGGAGGGGAACATCCTCCAAGGAACTGAAGCCCTTCTGCTTCCCATCCATGCACAGAAGACTATAATGCGTTGGGGGAGCCAGAGAAGGTGCAGGACAAGCCACGCACCCCAAACCCTTCAAAGGTGGAACATTTCACAGCCACACACACATCATCTGGCTTCTCTGCTGAGGAGGGAAGAGCTGTAGCGACAGGAGGCCCAGCCCGAGTGTACAGAGCAGTGATCTCAAGGGCTCACACATCACGGGGCCCCTACAGGCAGGTTTTTGTCCAAGCCCGAGTATTAACTCACAAGATTCTCACTTGGAGAGGTGGAGGGTATTTTTCTAATCACCCCCTTTTACAGATCAAGAAACTGAGGCCCCGGGAGGTTAAGGAGCCAGCACCAGCCCTCACACACAGCCTGAGGCTGCCCTGGCTGACTAGCTATGGTGCAGAGAACTGGAGTGACACCCTCTCCCCAGAACAGTGGGCCCTCACCTGAGTCTCAGGGCAGGCTTCGAAGCAGAATTTGCTCAGGACATGGAACAGTGTCAGCTTGACCTCCAGCAGCCCCAGCCGGATCCCAAGGCAGCTCCGGGGGCCGGCCCCGAAAGGCAGGTATGTGAAGGGCTGCCGCTGCCTCTGGGCCTCTGCTGTGAACCTGAAAGTCAGTATGAAGGTCAGTGTTGGCCCGAATGCCTGCTCCCTTCCATCTGAAGTCCCTCCTTCTGGCTGAGCAGCCCTTCATCTGAGCCCCCGTTACCCCAAGTAGGCATAACCCCTGCATGGTTTCCTGCAGGACTCTCCCTAAGGCTCTGGGAACTAAATGAATCCAAGTGGTAAATCGCAGTCCTGACCTGGAGCCAGAGGATGACGAGGCATCACCCATCTCCTTCCTCAGTTAAGTCCCTGGACACCAGCTACTGTGCTCCCTACAGACCTCCCAGGGCCTATCCTGCTGTCTCAGTTGCCTCCCCTACCACACTGGCTTTGCTGATCTGACCACCTGAAATTTGAATCACTGGGACTTATGATATTTGGACACCAGAGGTCCTTCCTTGGAATTGCTGAATCTGCTACCAAATTGTAGCATTTGCCAGGTGTGTTGCGCCAGTGGAGCTATGGGACCATCACGTTTTGTAACAGCCAACTTGCTTCTTACTACCTCTTACTTGGGTGCTGTTGGTATTTCTTGATCTTTAACTGTGTTTCTAGGACCTGCTAAGCAGTGGGATATAATTTTTCTAGATCCCACTGCCCAGGGTTTCCTAGTGACCCTGTTGTACAGTTGGGCTAGGTCCAGATGGTGCCATTAAAGGTGAAGACACAATGGCTGTCTGGCCAGCTCTGCTCCTGCAGATGGCAAAGGGAGGGCTAGCGATTGATTCTGACTTGTGGCAGGGTGTGGAGGCCTGCTTGGGCATTTTAAATCACAGAATCTAGAAATGAAATTAGATAATGGACCAAATCCATGTCAGGAAAAGGAGGAGGATCCAGGTCTCATGAATGTAGATGGCAGGGAAGTTTAGCTGACACTATAGGATTGTGTTGAAACGACTGTTTCCCTCCAGTGCACACTCAAATACCACCCCACACCCTGCGTCCTGCTTGAACAAATGGAAGAGATTGTTCTTTACGTGCATCGCTGCTGAATGTCAAATCTCTGGATTCAACTTGGGGCATTTTAAAATGTTACAAATGATGTCTGAATTGTCATGACCTTTGACTTTTGGAGGGACAACTGCCTGCACTTTTCTCTGTCACCTCCGCTGAGGAGTCTCAATCCCACAAACATGGCTCAGGGCCCATTTAACAGGGTAGTGCTCACCTTTTAGGGTCAAAAGTCTCAGGGTCCGGCCAGTGCTCGGGGTCATGGTGCAGGGCACCCACCGCTGTCTCCAGCACGGTGCCTGCGGGGATGCGCTGCCCCAGCACCTTGCAGTCCTGCGCTGCCTCCCGCGTGAACCTGCAGAGATAGGCAAGAGAGCTTGCAGGTGGGTGGGCTGCAGCAGACGGTGTAGCCAATGTGGAGTGTGGAATGAGGCAGGGGAAGGAGGCCCAGCCCCCATCCCGTGAGCCCTCTACTGCCCAGGAGCCTCTAGTCTCCAGGCTCCTCAGGTGTGCCTGGCCTTTTCTGCAAAAGCCCGCAGCCACCCCTCTGTCTATCCATCAAGGAAGCAGTGGAGCGCCCTCTGTGTGCTTGGGGTTGGGGGTGCAAAGATGCCTTCCAAGGGCTTGTTCCTGGCAGAGGCGTGGAGGGTAGTTTTTCAGTTCCTCCCCTTCTTGTCTTCTCCCTCAGCTTCTTCAGACTGTCCTCGCTCACCCCTTGCTTTGTCCCCTCCGTGTCACTGCCTAGCCTACTCTCCAGCTTCTGTCTCCTCCCCCCGCCAGCAGACGGTCCTCATGCAGAGATTGCCAAAGACCATTTGGTGGGTACTCTTCCTCTTCCTCGGCCTCCTGGGCCACTCTTTCCTTGCACCTTTCTTTGTTTTGGTTTTTCTTTGGAAATAATTTTGAACTCACAGAGCAGTTGAAAAATAAGCTGCTTCCTTTTCCTCCTCTTCCTCCCCTTCTCCTTCTCAGTCTCCTCCTCCTCTTCCTCCCCTTCTCCTTCTCCTTCTCATTCTCCTCCTCCTCTTCCTCTTCTTCCTCCTCCTCCTCCTCTTCCTCCCCTTCTCCTTCTCATTATCCTCCTCCTCCTCTTCCTCCTCCTCCTCCTCCTCTTCCTTGTCTTCCTCTTTCCATCTACTACTTGATTTTTAATGACATCACTTGCTTTGGTTTTCCTCCTGCGTGACAGGAGTTCCTTCCCCTCCTCTCTTTAGTAGGTTCCTCTGATTCTTCAACCTCTTATACCTGGTGTCTCCTATAATGTCACCCACACTCATGACTTCCGCTACATCCTGAGGCCCCTTCCCCAGCCCCAAACCAAACCGCAGGTTCCTATTTCCAGCTGCAGATTAGACCTCTCTCCTGGGCTGTTCCACAGGCTCCTCAAAGTTAAGGTGAGCAGAACCGCTGCAACAGTCGCCCACCTCCCCTCCTGGCTCTCCTCCAGCGGTTCTGGACTCTGCCCTTTCTGCACATTTGCCGTGAGGCTTACTTAGTGGACGATCTCATTTTACTGCCTCCTCCTCCTTGATTGAGAGCTTGGTCTTTTTTCTTCCAATCCAGTTTTCTGGCAGCAACCAGAGTGGCTTGTCAATCTTGTTAGGAGAGAGCCCTGGAGCTGGGCAGGGGTCCCAGGTGTCTGAGGCTGTGTGGCCCCAGAGTGGAGACTGGAGTCAAAGTTAGTGGCCAGTGAAGCTTGTAGCTGAATGTCAAGTTCAGTGGGTGTAATGGAGCCATGAATAGGAGAAGAAAGCAGGAGATCAGAACCCAGGAAAACTGGGAACAGTTTGGGGTGCAGTGAGAGCCTTTTGGGGAGCATTTGGGATTAAGGCCTGAAGTAGGTTGGGGCACTAGGGCCACCTCAGGCTACATCGAGGGCTGAGCTGAGGGTCTATGGACAGCTCCTGGGGCTAGTGAGACCATACCCCAAGGTGACCCCGGGCCTCCTCCATGAGCCTGCCTGTGAAGGCCCTTTTTGGGTCCTGAAGAGTTCTAGTAGGTTGAGTTCTAGTGTCCTTATCTCACCTTGGTTTCTTACACCGAGCTCCCGTTACCCAAGAACACGGGAGCAGCTGCACAACCCAGCACAGCGCTCATGGAAGCTTTGCCTTGCTCGACATGGACAGAGATGCACCTGAGAATGGAGCCTCCAGTTTCGGAGCAGCATAACTTTACTCTTGGGGCTGAGCATGGCCGCCCCTTGGGTCAAAGTGTCTTTCTGCCTCTTCCAGAAAATTCTTGCCCAGGAAGATAAGCCACTACACCAAGAAATAACTCCACTGTTTGCTTTAGAAAGTAAAGCAAACTAATTTATCTGGGCAAGCAGCTTTCCTATCAGAACAATAGATTGCTCACTTGAGATAAAACAGAGGAGTGTCAACTATCAAGCCTCCCTTTAATACCCTCGCCTCCCTATAGCTACCAGCCCCTAAACAGTTGTGTCCTAGACTCAGCCCCATTTCAATCATTTTCACCTTAAACCTCTGGAGCCTGACTTTAAACCCTATATAATGCCCTCATTCTGAGGTCCTGTTAAATGAATATGCTGTTACACTTTAGATCTAGAATTTCCCAGAAACAAAAGTTGAGATGGAAAGCCAGAGAACCTCTCATTTCCTCAGTTTGGATTACAAAAATGTAGAATTCTAGATTTTTGGTTTAGCACAAGCTTCTAAGAGTTCTGGCCATACTTTGTTTGGAATTTTAAAAGATGGGACAAAACCTTCGGGACAAAACCTTCAGGACAAGGGCAGAGTCACAGCCACTAGCTTCTCTGTATCACATTGCCCTTTCCCACCTGCCCACCCTCTTCCCAGCTACTTCTGGGAATATGGTGTTAGAAGTTTCTTTCTGATTTCAACATCAGCCCGCTTACTAGGCAGGAGGATTCCAAGTTCTAGTCCAGTCTCAGTAACTTACAGAGACCTTGGGATTATAGGTGTGCATCACTGTGCCCTTACTAGGCATGGACCACAGTAAGGAAACAAAGCCCACTTCCTCACCTTCGATGTTTCCTAACAGGAGGGCTGGTGGGGGTGCCAGTCACGGCCCATGTCAAGGCTTGGTCTCCAACACACTTTCCCTTGTAGAGGAGGCCTGTTTCCCCAACCTGACTGGAATCTCAGGGATGCACATCCCTCCCCCCTGCCAGCCTACCCCTGCTCATTTCTGTACCACCCCGACTCCCCCCACCAAGTGCCCAGAATCAATGGGAAATCTCCTGCATATTAATCCCTAAAACAGAACATGAGGGTGTCTGACTATAACAGCCTCAAAGCTGATGTGTCAGCTGCTATGGTAATTCTGGAATATTCTAATGCCAGAACTGACCCTGGTGAGGTTGGATTTACTCATTTATTTATTATTTTATTGTAAAATATAAATAGCATAAAACCTACTATTTGGACCATTTTTAAGTGCACAGTTCTGTGGCATTAAGTCCATGCCTATTGAACCACCATTACTGCCAGGTCTTTTCATATTCCCCAAGGGAGACTGTCCCCATTAACTACTGACCTCCTTCCCCTCCCCCAGTCCCTGGAACCCACCTTTGTGCTTTCTGTCTCTGTGAGTTAGATTGCTCTATAAGTCCTGTGAGGTTTACCTAAAGGAAATTGGGGTTCTCCATTGTCTGCCTCTCTGCAGATAACTGCTTCTGCTAGAGAGGAGGAGGTCTGGTCAGGTTGTCATGCTTGATGGCAATGGCATAATGCCATTTGTTTTATTTTTAGGGTAGACTATAGAAGTTTGCATACAAATCTAACATTTCTGGAAGAATGCCTCAACTTGTACTAGTGTCTTCTCAAGGGACTTGGACTCGGGCAAAGAAGGATTCCTTTGGATCCTTCTTTATTTTTTTTAAAGTATAAGCAAGTTATTTTGGTAATATAATCACTTCAAAAATTAAAAATAATTCTATGCTGGCTTTTACTTCAAATCTGCCCCCCTCCCCCGCCCAGCCCTTTTTATTTTTTGAGAGAGGGTCTCTGTGAGTTACCAAGACTGGCCTAGAACTTGGAATCCTCCTGCCTCAGCCACCTGGGATTATAGGTGTGCACCACTCTGCCCTGAAGCTTACCTAAATGCCTTAGAGGAAATATAATTATTACATTAGTTATGATAATACCCTGCTCCTGCTCATAAAAGAAACCAAGAGCAAATGTGAGGCTCCTCTCTCTGTTCTCCTCTGTTTTAAGTTTCCCTTTAAGACTGGAATAGTTAAGATGCCAGGAAGGAGACCCTATTCAGATCCTGACCTACTCATGCAGGAGCATGTGCCTGGGATGGTAGCAAACACCCACACTAAGACCAGGGCAGGGGTTTGTGAAGTTGTAACCTGTCCCAAAGGGGACAAAACAGGCCATCCCCTGGCACCTGTGCTTTTTCATCTTTACCAGAATCAGCTTTGACCACTGGAGGCTGGCTAGTAGGGCCCGCCCGTCCAGTGGCTGGGTCTCCTGCCTGGCTGGACTAGGCCTCAGGAGAGGCCTGTGGTCAGCTGAGTGGTACTGTGCCCAAGTGGATTCATTCAGATCACTAACCAAGAATTGTCACATTTTCTACACTGAGTTTCTTCTGTGGGTGAGTCAAGCTGTGACAGTGCTCAGGAGAAGTCACCATGCATTTCTGGGAGAAAGTAAAATAAACAAAATGCTCACGGTCCCTATATCCCCCTAAATGTCACACTGCCCCACCCCTTGTGTCTGCTGTCTGGTGGGGGTTGAAGGCTGGGGGGGTGAGCTGCCAAAGAGCTGGCCTGGACCAAGCCCAGCGCCTTGTCCCCTCTCCACAACCCTCATGCTGTAGCTGCCTAGAGATGCTTCCATATCTATTTTCCTGGAGTCTCTTCAAGTTTTTGTGGGTGGGGCCAGCAGCACAGGTGTCATGGGAAAGAGAAGCCCAGAGCCAGTGTGGGGCTTTCCCAAGATCCCCCAGTGCACTTCTATAGGGGAACTTTAGTCAATGCACCCAGATTCTCTAGGTATCTCAAGATGGTCTCTGTGGTATGTTGATTCAATTGAGATCATGGGCAACCTGGTCCCCAGAGCAATGACTGTACCAAGTGACTCTTTATTAAGGGGTTGCCAAGAGAACTGACCATAGCATTTGTGTGTCCCCACACCTGTCCAGGTTGATTTTTCTATTTTAGAGGCCGTTCACTTTGTTCTTCAACATGCCACCTACATGAGGTCTCATGGGGTGAATTCCTGATTGAGTTTAGATCCAGGAAATAGTGTGTCTTTAATCAGTTTGTAACTTTCCTCCCACTGGGGAGCACAACTGTTCAACTCAGCTGGTTCCGCTCTCTGCCAGGAACCTCAGCCACCACGCAGAGGTCTGACCCCAGTTAGCAGCCATCTCTGAGCCCAGTAAGGGCCTTTTAAGCAGACTCATTCAGTTTTATCACTGACTGTTTTGTTTTGAACTTCATTTTAATGTGCATACCACTGCCCACAGTCCCCTTGGAAGAAAGCTGGATATAAATCATGAAGGAGGAGGGAGGAGGAGAGGGCAGGAGGCGAGGAGGGGAGGAAAGATTGGAAAGCAGTTTGTTTGAGGCTCCCAAGAAAATTAAGAAAGAGCCACGGAATCAGGTCTTGATGCTGGTGTTGGCAGAACCCCTGACTCACTGGCCTCTCATACCAAGACACCTGGCATGCACACCACTGTAAGTTTTCGTATTTGCTTCTGAACTTGAACATCTTGCATAATATCTATAGTCACACTCTTTGTAATGCTTTTGGTTTGAAATATCACTTTGAGATACCCTCAAATCTTCCACATTTTCTCTTTAGAAATGGCAAAAGGTACCTCCATATGGTCTCTGTGGTATGTTGATTCATGGAAGTGCTGACTGGAATTCATGAGATACAATTAACTGCCTGTGCTTCTTCTGTTTCTATAACCTGAAACCTGGCCACAGTTTTGCTGCTGTTGAGAGCCTGTGGACCAAGGTTAAGTGCCCTATTCCAAGAGGAGCCCCCTTTGGGGAAAATTGAAAGAAACAGATTTGATTCCTACTCCCAGGGCACTTACAGGTTGGCGTTGCTGACTGTACGTTAGTGACATGTTATGGGGTGGTAAAAGTGTGTCGGAGAATATAATATGAAGTACCATTACTGCTAAAAGTGCTGGCAGGGGAGGAGGGGCGACAGGTGAGTCAGATGTCCTTGGCTGGGAAGTCTTGTCTAGGGGTTTGGAGGATGTTACGGGTTGGAGCTGTTGGACACCAGGGAGGAGCATCCCCAGCCCTGGATGATGTTGTCTCCAAGGGCAGGGACTTTGATCTGCTTTGTATCCAGGCTGACTTCCCAGTGCTTGGCAAAGTAGATGCTTAATAAACAGTTGCTGAATGAATAAATGATTAGACAGGGGCAGTGGCGAACTCCATCAAAGGCAGGAGGCCAAAGAGATTGGCTTGAGTCGGGGAGGAAGACTACATTAAGGAAAGACTGGTGATGCTTCGAGAAGGTGGTTAACCTACAGCAGAATGGGCCAAACATCTGGGGCATTGTGCCTGGTGCCACGGGAGACAAAGGAACCCAGGACTCAGACTTTGTCATCAAGAGCATATGTGATAACACAGCTGGTCACAGGCTGGAACCAGTGAGGGTTCCAAACTGCGATGCTGAAGGGACCCAGAGTGCAGGGCAGGGTGGGGGTTGCACACATACCTGAATGCCGGTGGGTACATCCTCAGGGTCTCTGCGATCACCATGTCCATATAGGGCAGGCCTTCCTGGAGGCTGTGGTACTCAGGGGCCCTCTAATGCAGGGTAGAGACAAGGGAAGAAGGTCGTGTTAACTGGAGCCCCACGGCACTATGCCTTTTTCATGAACTTCAGAGTTCCGCTGCGACCTTAGCAAACACTCAAGTGAAAAACCCACAAGATGAGAAGTAGATGCCATCCAGGTGGCATCAGACCCGCGCTCCACATGTTCTGTTGCACTGAACTTCGCAGTGCTGGACATTATGAGCAGGTACAGTCTTGGACTTGGGTGAAAGTAACATAGATTTTGTTCCCAAATTACAGCAGCAAGTTGCGTTTATTAAGACCTGATGATGTGGCTGACTGTGTTCTGCACATCAATTACCCCTTCAAACCTCCCAGCAGACCAATGAGGAAGCTGTTTTCCCATTTCTTAGATGAGAAAACTGAGGGTGAGAGAGGCTGTCACTTGGGTGGAAATCGGTACATCCCAAAGTTAGAAGACAAATAATGAAATAGTAAAGAAGAAAAAAATGTTTGCAACATTTATAAAATCTTAATAGTAACAAAAACCCAGAGAACTCTTATAAATCAGTAAGAAAAGAACTCACTAGGGAAGCTGTTGAAAGGATGCTCATAGCCAAACCGAAGAACTACAAGTGGTCGTGATGAGAAACCAAAGTAAATCAATGAGATCCCCATTTTCACACAGCAGATTAGGGCAAGTTGGGAACGACTCAGATTTGGGGGGGGTTCAGGTATTGGGGGATCCTAGCATCACTCCCTGACTCTCACCCACAGTTGAAGGGGGGGGGGACATATTGCAGGTGGGTGGAGCAGGATGTGGGCACACCAGTGGGTGGGGTGGGTCAGGGTGGAGGCACCGGAAGTTTATTCACTGCTCAGTTTATTCACTGCTGGCCTGATTTCTGCAAGGGAGGACTTCCCCTGGCACTCCCAGCCTCTCACCACACTCCCCAGGGCCAAGTGAGTCGGTTGGTAGGTCAATTAGCTAACACTAATCCAGGAAGGATCCCCACGGTGGAGGGGGGGCTTTCTTATGTCCCCGCCCCTCCCCGGAGCACCATGAGATAGTCCTCCTGGACAAGTTCATTCTGCCACCACTGCTTCCATAGATAGGTTCGGGTGGCCTGGCTCCCCTTGCAGGGGGGAACCACTTAAAACCTGGGAGCCACCATGTGACTTAATCTCCCAGTGATTTCCCTGGGGGCAGTAGCAGTACTGATGCCTGTGAACCTGCTAGAAATGCAGAGAAGGTAGAAGGGACAAAGGTGGCAGAAGGGGCAGGGCCAGGATGCACGGAGTCTCGAAGTCCATGGTAAAAGTTTTAGCTAATCTTTGGTGGTATAGCTGTTCAGTATGGTGCATCTGTTCTTGATGCCCCTGAGTCAAGTTGCAGAATCCTTATAGTTTAATCCCAGGTCTGTATGTTTGTGAATTTGGAAGACAAGTGAGGAATTAGACTTTGTGATAAAAAAATAACAATGATTGGTTTTCTCAGGGCGCTCTCATCTCATTTCTGGGTACTGTTCCTTCCTTAGGATCTCGCACCTTCACACCACACTTCCCACTTCCACTGCAGGCCACCAGGGCTGCCAGATGAGCTCTGAGCAGTGGGAAGGGCCCTGTGCTTGGGGGCTGATGCTCTGTGGGCGCTGTCTTAGAGTCCTAATAACTTCATCTTTTCTTTTTGGTACCAGGAATTGAACCCAGGGGCGCCTAACTACTGAGCCACATCCCCAGCCCTTTTTATATTTTATTTAGTGAGACTGTCTCACTAAGTTGCTTAGGGCCTTGCTAAGTTGCTGGTTTTGAACTTACAATCCTCCTGCCTCAGCCTCCTGAGCCATTGGAATTATGGGCATGTGACACCACCACGACTGGCATAACTTTATCTTTGAGCCTGTGTTTTGGAAGAAAGGGAGAGGTTTATCTGCACCATTAGTGGCACTTCCTCCTGCTTTTTGAAGAGAGGCCCTCACGTTTCTACTTTGCTTTGGGCTCACAAATTATATAGTCAGCTTGCAGACTATGATTGGCCAAGGAGAAAGGGAAAAAGGAGCGTTGTGTAGCAGGCAGAAGTTGAACACGGGTTGAGCATGAGCTGTTGGTGGCCACCTTCTGCCTCGGGGATTAATGAACAGAAAACAACAGTTGGCCTGGGAAAGAAGACACAAATTAGACAAGTGGAGGGAGGCAGAGGCAAAGGACAGGGAGACTTTTTCCTGGTGTCTTCCCGAGCTCTGGTTCCCCTTGGCCATCTGCTTTTTGGCAAGTAGCCTGGGGGTAGCATCTCAGCGCTCTTCTAGCAAATTCTCACTTGTGGCCAAAGTTAGCATCTGAATTCTGTTATCTGCAAGCAAAGGAGTCTTAACAAATGCAAGAATGTGCAAGAAAGAAGAAAAGGAAGGAAGAAAGGAAGGGAGGGAGGGAGGGAGGGAGGGAGGAAGGAAGGAAGGAAGGAGTGATTAAAAAAAAAGAAAAGCAAAAAGAGAAAAGAAAACAAAAGAAACAACACCGAATCTAGAAGCCATGCTCCCAGCAGGTTCATAGTGTAAGTTCCCAGTGAAAAATATAAGCTGTCAGGGTTTGTCAAGGGAAGTTGTTAAGATAGGCTGATTATAAAACCAAAGTCTCCATCCACTCTTCCTCTGGATGGCTTTCTGTGTTTCTAGCTTCCTACTCAAGGTTCACACGTGACCATCACCTTGGCCTAGTGGGTCTGGGTGCGCCTGCGCATCAGAACCAGCTGGATGGCTTTTAATCCACATGGGCACTTGGCCCCACTCCTCAGGTATTAGATGCGTGGCCCGGGGTAGGGACTGGGCACCAGTTCTTTTAAAGCTTGTCTGCGACATGAGTGCCTCCACATGGGAGGAGTGGAAGGCAGGGGTGGAGGGAGGCCCCACTATGCTCTAGTGTAACCCAAACAAGGCAACAAAGGTCAAGTTCCCATCCCAGGTGCAGACCCTGCGTCCACCCATCCCTATTTGCTGGCCTGTAGTTCTTGCTTTGAACCTCAGTGATTCAGGGTCCTGAGCCAGTCCTGCCAGCAGAGGGCAGCAAGCGTATGGTAAATGAGGGTTCCCCATTCCTGAAAAGGACCTTAGAAATCATTGCATCCAAATTCTTCAGATAGAGATGAGAAAAAAAAGGAGATGCAGAGAGGAAAGCCTTGGAGCCCCAAATCTCACGGAGAGAAAAGTGCTCCTTTCATTTAGCTCTCCCTCAGCGAACACCTCATGCCAGTCAGGCGCTGGGTTCTGGGATCTGGATATGACAAGGGCCCTGGCCCCTTGGAGAAACACACTTCCAAGCACATCATGGTACTAGATGTGTAAAGTTTTCTAGAATGGGCTTTGGAGGAGTGGAAGGCTAGTTCTTGGGAGACCATTTATTTAGCCGTTCAGGAATTTGTATGGAGTCAGCACATACTATGGAGCAGATACTGTGCTAGGCCCAGGAGGTGTGACTAACAACACTGGCTCTTTTACTCCCTTGAGACTCTCTCTCTCTCTCTATCAGGATACAATCCAGTGGATGAGGAGGATGGAAAACAGATGAAGAGCATGCACCCCAGACATTTGGGACCTAGGAGGCTGGGGTGAGGGGGCAGGGACCAAGGTCTACACTGAGACCTTTCCGATGAAAAGTGGGTGGGTTTGTTTTGATGTGTGTTCAAACAAACCAATGAAAAACAAATACCATGGATCAATCAGGGGACTTTGAAACCAGCTGGATATTTGATCCTTTAAAAAAAAATTATGGCCCATTTTGTTTTTAGTGTAATGATGGCATTGGGGTCATGTTTTAGAAAAGACTTCTCATTTTAAAGACATATATGCTGAATATTGACAGATGGCTGGATATATATGATGTCTGAATATTTTTAAAAGTTGGAAGTGGAGGAAGAAGAGTGTGGAAATCAATGAAGCTGGGTGGCTCCAGGTGGGTCCTATTGAGGTGGGTGACAGGTAGAGAGCCTTCTAATTTATAAATGCTAACACTCTGCATAATAAAAAGGTAAATAAAAAATTTAAGTGACAATAGTGAATGGAACACCTATTCAGAAAACCCGAGGTGTGTGTACAGAATGTCAGGCTGGCCGAGTGGATCAGGGGCCATTGTGAGCTGGCCCTGGAGAGTGGTCGTTTGCCAGGCAGAGGGGCAGAAAGGCATCTCATGAGGGCAACCGCTTGGGCCAAGCCTGAAGATGCTGGAGGACACAGGTGTGGCCCTGGGTGGGAAGCACATGGTGGGTGGTGGCTGCCAAGAGAGGAAACGGGGATGGTAGCTGGTATGGATGCTGCGTATTTTTCTTTGGCACCTAGAAACCCTGAAACAAAAAACTGGGGTGGGATCTAACTTGGGTGAAGAGGGAGAGGAAGGAAGTGCCTTTCCTTGGAAGAAAAGGCTGGCGGCTCACTCAGCCTGTCGAAAATGGAAGCAGCTTCCAGGCAGCCAGGCAAACAGGAGGACAGGAGCCCCAGGCTGAGCTCTGGGGCACAGTCTGTTAGGTGCCTTCGGCCTCCACATGCCCAGGCCCCCTGTCAGCAGAACCCAGCAGATGCATTACTAAGAGCTAGTCAGGGCTCAGGCAGGTCTGCAAGCCCTTGTGGGCCAGGAAAACTTGGTGGACTGAGTAGGATATTCTCCAGTTCCAAGCCAGGCAGCATGCTAAACTTCAGCGCTTCCAAAAGATAAGGTTAAAAGTCATTCCCAGGGATCTCCCTGACTCCTGCCGCAAAGGCCAAACTACTCAGAATTTGGGAAGAATCTGCAGCCTCTCTCCCTCACCCTGGCTGTGTCTGGGGAAGCCACCTGATCTGGCCAGGGTAGGCAGGGTTCAGATCCCGGTGGATCACCTATCAGCTGGGACCTTGGGCCAGTCACCAGGGCAACATGGACAGGTCACCATGGCTGCCGGTTGGGATCATGATGTTGTCCCTCCCATCTGGCAGTGTAGGGCAAATGAGATGACAAAGGCAAAAGTCCCTGGAAAGTTAACGGGCCTGACCAGCAGGGGATACTTCTGTTGGACATATTCAGTGGCAGGAGCTCGTTTTCTCTGGAGGCCTCTGTCTTCGGTATTGAATCACTCTATAAAGATGTGTTAGGAAGAAAGCAATTTAAAGTCCTATTGAATTCATCTCAACTGGGACTTATTTTATCAAATAAATGTGCCCTTAGAAGGTTGAAAATTAAATATTGGGAAAAACAGAAAATAAAGAAGTAAGTGGCATCTTTGCCTTATGGTTTACATTCTCAAAACAGAAATCCTTTATTTTCAGGGACACTGATTTATATGTAATCTTCAGTGACACTAACTTCTAATTTTATTTCTAAGGTTCTTGGTCTCCTAGACTTTCTGTCTCATAGCAGAAGATCTCTAAACCAACGTTGAAATGCTGTAGATAGACCAGAGAACTTTGTGGAAAATCTATTGATAAATCTTTTTAAGCAGGAAATAACACTGTCCCCTCTCCTACCAGTCTTGCATTTCTATACTTAGGGTCTTTATTTTTCAGTGCCGGGGATTAAACCCAGAGGTGCTCTACCACTGAGCTACATCCTCAGCCCTTTTTATTTTTTATTTTGAGACAGGGTCTTGAAATCACCAGGTTAGCCTTAAACTTGTGATACTCCTACTTTGGCTTCCCAAGTAATAGGGATTACAGGCTTGCACCATGCTACATTTAGATTTTTGTGTATTATTCTCTCTGAAAGACACACACACACACACACACACACACACACACAGCTACACAGAGTCACTCATGTACTTATACATATACCACACACTGGATATGACCTGGAATATAAATGAGAAAAAGAAAAGAAAAATGTCACTGCTTCCATAAAGATTGTCTCCAGACCTAACAGAAAAATTCTTTCCTGTTTTGCTAAAGGAATCAGAAGCAGGGGTGGCTTCAGTACTGTCCTTGCTGAGCAGTAGCCATAGCAGCATCAAATGCATGTGTAAGGGCTCTGCCATACCTCACTGGCCTGGGTACCTTGCAGAGGGACCAAGCGGGGCCAGCCTTTGCTCTCTAAAAGCAGGGAATTAGAAACCCTTTAAGCATGGGGACAGCTAGGGGCCACACAGCTATATGAAGAAGAAAGATTTCCATGCGCTTTGATTCCCTGAGGAACGTAACTATCATATGAAACCCATCCATGGAAAATGTGGTCACCTCACTTTGCCCTTTTAACCACAAGATGAGAAGCAAGACCCCTCCCTGGCAACCTGAGTTTTCCTGGCCACTGAGGGAGGTTGGTGGCCTCCTGACTGATTCTCTGACTTGGGAGGCCAAGATCCTCGCAGCTCTGACAGTTTGTCTTTGAGATTCCATAGATCTGTCATTGGAGGTCATTGGGGTCCAGTGAGCTGTTTCAGGCGGGGAGTGAGAGGCCACTGAGGGTTTGGTTTTGGGGGGAAGGTGTGAAGAGTCTTCTGTCAACATCACTGGCAATGCTCAGAAAGGCGCATGGGCTAGCTTAAAGAATTTGGCAGATTTGGATGTAGAAATGTTCCTAAACCTTAGACAAGCACCTGGGATAGTGTATAGAGCATCTGTTTATATCTACTTTAAAAGAAAAGAGACAGAACCCATCTCATACAAACTCAGGGATCATCCCAGGTGCTCCTGGACATTAAGGGATTAGGTGTGGGGATGTGATAAATGGCCGTGGCCACCCTGCATCCTGCACACACATCCCAGGGGTGTCAGTCCTCTGCTCAGGGCCCTGGGTGGAGCGTTGTCCATCCTGCTGACCCACTTTAGGATTCCTGTCTTCAGAGGTCTGTGATGATTACAGCCTTGCTTTGTGCAGAACCGTGTTGCTCACCGGATGGTTCGTACGTCTATTCCACTTGGTCCTCACAACTGCACTGTGAGGTAGGTAAGGAGACTTGTCTATTTTATAAATGAAAAAAGTCAGAGATTCACACAGTGAATGGCTTAGCCAAGGCAGAGTGAAACTGAATCCAGGTGTTCAAGTTCCAAGCCTTTCCCACTCTGCCCTGCTCCTGGGCCTACCTTTCTTCCCTCCTCCCTCTCTATCTTCTTTCCTTTCCTTTTGTGCATTTTGTGGAAGAATAACATACGTGTAGAAAAACAGCACAAACAGGAGTGTAGAGTTTTCACAAGGTATAAACACACCTGTGTAGCACTGTCTGGACCAAGACAGAACATTCCAGAACATTGAGTCCCCCCAAGACCCCTTCACGAGTAAGCTGATTTCTAACACACAGAAGACTTTTGCATTTTTGCCTGAGCTTTCTATCAGTGGAATATCCAGCGGGCAGGCTTTTCCCATCTGCCTGTTTTCTTAGTGAGATTCTTCCATGTGGTAGGTAGCTGTGGTGGTGTGGAGCTATAGTTGTTGTGTGTTCATTCTTGTGTGGTGCTCTGCTGTGCGCTGCCACCATGTAACCGTGTATTCATCCTTTCAACTGTCAGTGGACATTTGAGATGCTCCCAGTTTGGGGACCATTTTGAATAAAGCAGATGTGAATATTCTTGAATACGGTTTTTGGTGAACATGTGCACAAGTTTCTTTTAGGTATATACCCAGGAGTGGAATTGCTGGGTCCTATGAGATGTGTATTTCCAGTTTGAGTAGCTATTTCGAGCAGTTTTACAAACTGGTCGTTCATGCTGTCTGAATTTTAAGGGTGACTTCTAAAACAGCTTGTTGACATCTAGTTCCTCTGTTTACTCTGTGGGTTCCTTCTCCTTTCCTCTCCCAGCCCCCTCCAGTGCTCTGAAGTCACCATTATCTCTATTCCAGGAAAGAGTTGAGAGAAAGAAATAGGGCACTATTTTGGGAGCTGAGTTATTTATTCCTATAGAAAGTGTGTGTGTGTGTGTGTGTGTGTGTGTGTGTGTGTGTTGGGGGGTAGGAACAAATAAGATACATCTAATTACCTAATTTGAAAGAATTGTCCCAATTATCAGATGCAAGCACTCATCAGCAAAAATGCATTCCAACACCAAGTAGATTTGAGTCTTTGAATTATCTGTTGTTTTGCAATATTTAGGATCATTCACAGTTGATTGTTTTTGATGCTTAGAGAAATAAGTTCCTAAGTAAATGACAGTTAAATCACCCCGGCTGCTTTCTCTGCTTTGGGGAGAAAGAGTGGACTGCACTTAATATGAAGAGAAAATGAGCTTCTTCCCTCACTGCACAGGAAGGCTTTGCTCCCCCCCTGGGCTGGGGGCAGGGAGGGGTAGATAGCTGTGACCCCAGAGCAAGAAAAACTGGCTGTGTGTTTAGGAGACCCTTTAATTGTTCATTCAGTGATATGTTATTATGGTGGGGCCGCTGAGGCCTTCGATGAGGAGAGGTGACACATTGGAAATGCTACCTGTGCTCCGACAAGGTCCTGTTGGAGTGGTGAGGAGAGAGCAGGGAAGCGGGTCAGTGAGAGCAGGCCACCGCCACCGTCCAGCCTCCAGCTACCTGTTAGCCACACGTCCCAGCTGTCCCTGTCGTTGCTGGGCTCCGCGGTCAAACACTCTGATTTAATTGGTCTGGATGGGGCTTAGGACTTGGTATCCCTGTCCAAGCTCCCCAGGGGACTACCACATGTGGCCTGGATACCACAATCGTTGCTATAAACGAAGACTCACCCGGGAGAGGGGTCAGCAAATGAAGGGAGATAAGAGCCATTTCCAGGCCGCCTTCCTGGCTGGCTGAAAGGAAGACGGAAACAGGGCCTGTCGAGGTGCAGGAGGAGCTTGGTGGTGGCAGGGTCATGCTGGAGGCTCTGGGTGGACAGCAGCTCATGCCAAAAGTGGAAAAGTGACAGTGTCCAGCTCAGCCACACAGAGGTGGATGAGTCCTTGGGGACGAGGCTGAGAAAGAAAAGCATGGAACTGAACCTTCAGTGCTGCCCAGGAAAACCTAATGGCTGGACAGTGGGGGACCTCGGAGGACGCTTCATATTGCCTCTTGGATGGGGCTGGGGGTTGGGGATGAGGAGAAGCCAGTGTGTTGTCCACTGGGGGAGGGGGAGGACAGAGTGGGTACCAGTGAGGTCAAGGGATGAGCAGGCAGAGAGGGGACTGAGCACCAGGGAGCAAGGTGACCATGATAGGCCACTCTCCCAGGTGCCCTGGAAGGACCAGGGAACCCCTGGGGAGACAAGGGCATCCTTGCATGTCTGTGGGGCAGTATGTGACAGGAAAGTCCACGCAGCTCCGAGAGGGCAACCAGGCCAATGGTGTAAGGCCCAGAGAAAGACCCTGACAACTCAGGCAAGGATTTTCCAGTGACCACAACTTAGCCACGGAAGAGGTGGGCCTCTGCTCACTGGGGATTTTCAAGACCAGTGACAGAGCACCTAAAAAGGTCACTGAAGGATCTTAATAGGCCCCTCATCAATAGTCACTTGACATGGGTGACCTCATGGTGCCTTCTATTTCTGGGTTGTTCTGAAACATCACAGCCATACCTCGTCCACCCAGGGACAGCCTTGTGACTTTAGCAGATCCTGGCCACTCTGTCAGGCTGAATAAAGGTCATGGGAAGGCAGAGAGTGGTCAAGTAGCTCTATCTACCCCCACCCTCCCAGGCACGTCCATCCCTCCTTCCTGCGTGAATCTCGTTGATAATTCAGCCTCAGAGTCACAGTGCCGGCCACTCACTGTTTGGGGAAACGGTAAACAAAGATAAGAGTGTTAAGCACTGGAATTTATTTTTTATCCACTTGGCCTAAAAGCAACTGCGTGTTAAATTTAGAAAGCTGGTTCCAGACCCCTCCTGCTTCCTGCCCCCTCTTCACCGCCCATGCTCAGAGCGTGCTCTCCGCTGACCGTGGAATATGAAATGTGTTTGTAAAGCCCAGGAGCTTTTCGCGGCTGCCTGCCTGGATGTTTATAAAAATGTATCATCGGAGGGCCTGGGAGACGGGGGCCATTTCCTCTGGTCCCGGCTCCTGCTCACCATTCCAGCAGTAGCCAGAGCTGCCCAAATATTTACCCAACTGTCCTCCCAGGCAGGGCCCCAGACCCTTCTGTCTCATGCTGTCATTAGGTGGGACAAGCCCCAAGGGAAGTAGCAGCAACTCCAGCCAACCACCCTAGGTGTGTTGACAGGTCTCCCTCACACCCAGAATCCACCACGGAGGAGCTCTTTTTTCTAGGTGTGGGTTAAATCCCTTTGCAGTCAAGGAGAATCCCTTTCGTTGACCTGGAATTCTGTTGCTATGAATATGCTTTGAAACAGATGAGCCATTGTCTGGCCTCCGAATTTTCTGGTTGGAAAGAGATCTCCACCGCGATACAATTTATTGTAGCGGGATTTTTTTTTTTTTTCAGTTCTTCTTCTATTCCCTGTCGCCCGCTCTGTCCATTTTCACAGCTTAGGATGTAAGTGAGGAAAGCTAAGCCCAAGCTGGAAAGGGAACAGAAACAAAAAAACCTCACCTTTGCCCAGGAGTGATGGCCAGAAGCCTAAATGGCGTCGGGTACCAGATTTTAATGATTGCTGGAAGTAAGGTGCGTTTGTGTGGCCAGCAGAAGAGAGAAGAGTTGAACCCATGCTCCCGGCTGGCACTGGTGATTAGTCATGAGACAGGACAAAAGAAAAGAGCAGAAGAGACTTGGCAGTTACAGCAGTTCAGCACTACCATTGTGTGAATGAGTAACCATAGCCCAGAGAGGCGAAGTGATTTGCCCAAGCTGCACAGCAAGTAAGGGCCAGAGGCAGTATTAGACCACAGACTCTCAATGCTGGTCCAGTGCTATGCTTCTGCTTCATTGCACTAGAGAGAGACGATGAAACCACAAGAACCAGGATTAAGAAAATAATAATAACCAGGATACCAGAGCAGACGGTGTCGTCAGTGTTTCATGTCTAAGAAGTTACCGAGCATGCTTCTTGGGTCACTGTATGAAATCCCAAGGAAGACAAAGGACTCATGAGAGGAGTGGGGTCCATTTTAGACCAAGGCAGCAGGAGGCGAACTTGGGTGGTGTGATTTTCTATTTCTTAATACTCTGTTCACAGGGTACCTCGATTCGTCCAGCCCAAGGGACTTTGCATACTGTTGGGTGGTATGGACTTGCCAAATAAAATGTAGGATGCCCTTTGAAACTTCTTTCTCCCCCAGATTTCTATGTTGAAGCCCTCACACCATTGTGATGGCATTGGAGGTGAGACCTTTGGGAAGGAGGTGAGGTTAGGTGAGATGTGAGGGTGAGGCTTCCATGACGGGGTGGATGCCCTTAGAAACCCAGGAAGAGACACAAGCTTCCTGGTTTTCTCTCTGCCTTTCTGTCTCTGTCTGCCTCTGTCTCTCTCTTCTCTGGGAAAGCGCTGAAGAAAGGCCATGTGAGCACACATTGGTGGCCATCTGCCACCAAGGAAGCAAACCCTTACCAGGAACTGAATCTGCCAACACCTTGACCTTGGACTTCTGTCTTCCAGAACTGAATACCCAGAAATAAAGATCTGTTGATTGAGGCACCAGTCAGTGGCTGCTTTGTGATGGCAGCCCCAGCTAAGAAACTAGAGAAACGTATAAGTACGTCCCAAATATTGTACCGAACATATTTATGCTACAAAAACATCATTCATTTTTTATCTGAAATCCGAATTTAACTGGATGTTCTTTTATTCTTGTTTACTAGTCTGGCAGCTCTAGGTGGTGGCACTGTTCATGCTTCATTGAAAGAGATGTGGTTGGACCCGTGCTCCCAGGGGCGCCTGATGGGAGACCAGTCAGCAAGCGAGAGTGGCAGAAGTGAGGAGCCTATGTGGGCCCAACCCCCCATCCCCTGGATCTGGAACCACAGCCCAGAGAGGTGAAGTGACTTGCCCTCACATTTGCTCACATAGAAACTCTCATTTGGTTCTTTTCTAAAAAAATAAATCCATTAAATCAGCTAAGCTTTAAAATATACCCAACCCTAGTTAAGGATAAGTTTTTAGGTTAAAAAAAAAAAGGTCTAGGGAGTCATTCATTGTTTTTCTCTTTTATACTGAACTCCTGAAGGTTTGAGCTCATGATTGGCAGGCAGCATTGGAAACTGAAGAGCAGAGGCGGGTGGGTCTGGCAGGGCCAGTGACGGGGCCTCATCAAGGTTGCTTGCTCATCTGTAAACTGGGGAGAAGTCACACAAGGGTCAGAGCGAGGGTCCCCTGTTAGGGAGGGTTTGTTCAGAGGCACTGTTTGTCTCTTCTACTTTGAGACACATAATCAAATTCGTTTCTTAAAGGGCTGTTTCTGACCCTGGGAGTCCATGAAGCAGATGTTATCCAAGCCCAAGCAGGAGATAGCTGTGCCAGAGAACTGAGCCCCCCACTTCAGGGGGACCCCTAGGGGGAGATGCCTCAAGAAGGGCCCTGTCCTGTTGGAGGAAGGTGGAAGGTACTATTGGGTGAATCCTACAGGATGTGGCCGGGCTACCACTGAGCCTCCAGAAGCAGGCCCAGCCCTATAACTGGACCCCTGTAGGGGTGGCCAGGGAGGGCTGGCTGGGAACCCCCTGCATCACCCAGCACACCCTCTCTGCCCACGTTATGCTGGCAGGCCTGAGCCTGGTTCCTGCAGATGAGGAAGCAGGGCAGTCATGTCCTACGGCTCTGGTCTGCCTGGGCCTTGGCTGTCACCAACAGGGCCCCCTCAGGAAGCAGGCACTGCAGGGGGACCTGCCTGGGGCCAGACTCTGCACTGGCAGCTAGGAGGGAAGAGCCATGGTCCTGGGCTTGGCGCTGTGTCCTTGTTTCAGCATCCTTCTGACTCTTGGTGTTAACTTCGTGCCCTCAAGTGTGAGGTCCCCCTTGAACATGTCCCATGAGAGGAGCCAATGGCAGGCCATGGCCAGCAAGGGCCTCTCATAACCATGCCTGTGAGGGCTGCTTGCCCCAACCTGCTTGCTCTTCCTAATCCAGCTTCTGAGGACATGTGTGGTGGCCTCCTTGCCCTCGGTGGCTCTGCGTTAACCTCTGGGCCTGTGCAGGGCTAATGACACCCTGGGCCAAGGGCTGGGCCGAGGCATCTGGGGTCTTCTCACATGGCACGGGAGGAAATGGTGGCTCAGAGCCGAGGTGGCAATGCGAGGGCTGAGGGCCGGGGCTGAACCCAGGCCTATCCCCAGGGCTGCCTCGGACCCTTCCTGGTAACCACCGCCCACCTCTTCCACCTGAGACCTTTTTCCGCAGCTGGTGGCTTTCAGTGAAAGGATCTTCTTGCTCAGTGTGGCCTTGACACTGGGAAAACTAAGTGAGGACGGGCCCCAGAGAGATGGCTACGGCGAGCTCCCCACAAGCATGGGCTGATGGTTTAGACATTAGGTGTGAGACAATGCAAGAAGGTTCAGAGAAGAAAAGTTGGGTTAGGAGAGCCTTAACTCAGTCAGCGCATTAATCCCCTGATGGGATTGACTGAGTGGTAGCTGAGGGCAGGTGGCTGGGGGAGTGGGAACTGGGGGCGTGGTTTGGAGTACATATTTGTATCTGGTGAGTGGAGAGCTCTCTCTCTGCTTCCTGATTATCACGTGAGCCACTTCCCTCCACCACACTCTCCGCCATGATGTCGGGCCTCACCTTAGGAATGGAGCCGGTTGTCTGTGGACTGAGATCTCTGAAACTGTGAGTCCCCATAAACTTTTCCTCCTCTACAGCTGTGCTGGTTGGGTCCTTTAGTCACAGCAGCAAAAAAGCTGACTAGAACAGTGGGCCTCCCTCTCTTCAGCGCTGAGGGCCAGTGGGTGAGTCAGAATGAGGCTCTTGGGGAGGAAAGGGTTTTTAAGGATTAAATTTAGGGGTGCAAGGGGACTTAGTAAATCACCGGCAGCACATGCCTCAGAACCCTGAGAGCTCTTCCTTACTTTCCATAGAACTGGAGTTTGCATGGTCGCTCAGTCGCTGCAATGCTGAGGGGCCACCCTGGCCTGCTGTTGGCAGGTTCAGCTGCAGGTGAAGGGGAGCTGCCTCTCACGGGGGCCCAGCTGATCCTCCCCCTCATACCAGATTACCAGAACAGACATGGAGGACGTGGTGGGAGAGCTACAGGCTGCTCCACACATCCTTCTGTGCCGGGGCCAGGTGCTGTGGGCTCCCAGCTAAAGCCCTCCCCATGTGCCAGGCGCTGGCCAGCAGCACCCCAAGACTTCTCACAGGGACTTATTCAGGGGCGCATCCCTTTGCAGGCAGCCTTTCTGGAGGACAGGATTGCTGGGCTCCCCAGGGCTTCAGCCCAGTCCCAACTCTGGGCCCTACTTTAGTTTGGGTTTTCTTATCTTTGCTGTTGGACTGTTCTAATTGGAACAGAACCCAAGAGAGCGGGCCTTCACTCCCCACCCGGGAAGAAGGATTCTGTTGACTTCCTGTCTTTATGACTTTTATTTATTGATAGTTTTTTTTTTTTTTTTTTTTTTGAGAAACCAACACTGTTTTTTCTCATAAGAATTTTATCTGTCCTACAAGGATCCCCTTAGCAACCTGCGTGACTCCTTGGATGTTGATAAGCTGCCTCTGCCATCACCCTGACGATCATTCTGCTGGGGTGGTCGCCTGGTGCCTGTTGTATACCCAGCATTGTTCTAGGGGCCGGTTGGTCCCTGGGAGGGAGGAGCCCAGGGACCTCCTGGTGGGTGGAGGAGGTGTGGGCATTGTGGCACCATGGAGGCCATGGGGGGGGGGATGGGCACCACTGTGGCCAGGACCTGCTCAGGGTGGGGACTGGAAGAGATCATCAGAAAGACTTCCCAGAGATGAGGCTGATGCCGAAGCAGTTTTCAAAACGCATTCGTGTTCTTTCACACAGAAACAATAAAAGCACTTCAACAAGGTTTTGGAACAACATTGAAACAAGTTCCATAGCCGCAGCACCGTTTATTGCCATTTTATTGGAGTGTGTGCTCTGCGGTTTCTGCCTGGCTCCAACTGCGTCCCAGCCCAGAGACTGTGGCAGTGGCTCATGTTAATGATGGTGATTTGCGTTGGCCACAGATCTATGGAACCCTGTTTCTTTTGTCCTGGGGTCTGCGGCCCCAGGACAGTGCTTCGTGCTCCTGTGGACACCTCACTCACAACCCCTTGGACTCAGCCCAGTCCCACTTTACCCCCCATGGTGCTGAGGCTTCTCAAAGGGACTTGGCCTGAAGGTGGGGGGATTGGGTTCCTTCCAGGTTTCAGAGGTGATGGTCACACCAGGGAGGGATTGTTGCAGGATCAAAGTTCCCAGCTGCCAGGACAGAGGTCAAGTCCACAGCCACAGACCCAGGAGACCAGGTTGGGGTGGTAATTAGGGAAGGGAGGAAGCACTGTGGGGGCGGGTGCGCGTGCAGTTGCAGAGAAGCCGACGGAGCAGCCCTGATGGAGTGGGCATGGCTGAGCTGGCCCTGTGAGGTCCAGGACATGAGTCCCAAGGGTTGGGACCCCTGTCCTGGTAATGGGAAGGCCTCCCAGTGGACACGAGAAGTCTGGGCTCCCTGGAAGACACCAAGGTGATGTGCCACCAGACAGGAAGTGGGTCTGGGAGGCTGGTCACTGCACAGCTAAGTGACAACAAATGCCTCCAACTGTCCACCCTTGAGGTGTCCGCTTCCACCAGGAGACGTGGCTGCTGGCACTTTCATGGTGGACAGATCCGTGAGCAAGTGTAAGCCGCCCACTGGCTGCCAGCTGGGCTGCCCTGGCCGATGTTCTCAGATCTCCCCTCAGAGCCACCTCGCTCTGGGGCAGCCAGATGTGGATGTGAGGTGGGGCCAGAGAGAAAAAGCCTAGCCTGGGAGAGGGTCAGGAGCGGAACCAAGGATGCCATTTATGAGAAAGGCTCCTACTGAGCCACTGTGCTCAGCCTTGCGGACCACATCCTGTGGGGCAGGCCCGGGGCAAGTTTCACCAGTGTCATTTCATCGAGGTTTATTTTACAGAAGAGAAAATTGAGGCTTAGGGGCAAGTTCATGTGTAAGGTCAGTAGGCAGGAGATGGTGGAGTTGGGCTCAGAGAGAGGCTCAGAGTTTGGAGAGAATAAAAACCCGAGTCTGTCATAAAATTCCAGAACCCATGACAGTGATAAGAAGGAGGCACAGGAAAGGGTAGGATCCTCCTGTCAGGCAGGACAGGCGGGGCTGTGCTTATCACTTGACTATGGTGTGACCGCAACCTGCAGGAGGCCGAAGGAACAATCTAGGCCATATGAAACGGGTCCTCTCAGAACCAGAGAATGTAGGAGCAGGGGTTCCTGGGGTGACTTGGAGAAGATCTGTGGGCCAGGAGAGGGGGGATGCTGTGGGACCCCTGCTCAGCTCATTTGGGAGAAACCCTTACAAAGACCTCGTGGGTCCCCCTCTGCGTCTGGCAGAGATCATGTTGCTGGCTGCTCTGGCCTGTGAGGGCTAGTTCATCCAGGTGAGCACAGGGCTGGGGCAGCTGTTGGCAGGGGACAGGAAGTCAGGAATTCTGCAGCCCTTGCTCATGGTGGGGCCAGCTATGAAGAATTTTAACCTTTTCCTCTCCCTTGGCCTCGGCATTCAGCTCTCTGGGCACCTGTGGACTCTCTGGCATTAGGCCCACACAAAGGGCGACTACCCTTCTTACTATAGTTGGGAGTGGGGGCTTCCCAGTCCAATTTTTTACCCCTTTGACCCCAGCTGGCACTGTCTTCTCAGATGAGGAACAGGAGCCCAGAGACTGCCCTGGGGCCAACAGGTCACTCTTGAGGACCTGGCCAGACTCAGAAGTCTATTTGGAAGGTATACAAAGATAGTGGTGTACACGGCTCTCTTCACTCCTGCTAAAAGCAGGGCCAGAGGACATGGGGCTAAAGAGAGCAGGAGAGGGACACCAGTGTCCTCTAAGGGTTCCTTCACCCTGGAATATGCCGTCTCCTTCCTTGAGTGTTCTCCTTCTGGGCTGGCTTTGGTGGTCTCCCTGCCTGGGCAAACCCACCTCTCTGCACGGCCAGCCAGGCCAGCAGGGAGGCTTGCATAGGGCCAACCACAATGCCCTTGACCAAGGGCATCCCTGCTCCTGCCACACAGAATGCCAGTTAACTTTTATCTACTGAGCCTTCTGCCCTCTGGCCTGGACTTCAGGTTCGTGTGCTGGAGGTTGGGGTCTGGAGTTAATGGCAGGTGGTTAATGGTGCCACTAGGGCAGAATGCCTTGTGGATCATGACCAAGAAAACACCACACCCCCTGTCATCCCTGTGGCTCGGGAGGCTGAATTCAAAGCCAGACTCAGTAAAAGCATGGCATTAAGCAACTCGGTAAGACCCTGTCTCTAAATAAAATGCAAAATAGGGCTGGGGATGTGGCTCAGTGATCGAGTGGCCCTGAGTTCAATCCCCAGTACCAATAAATAAATAAGAAAGAAAGAAAAGGCAGCACCACACACATCCTACAAGTCGGTGCGGCCCAGGCTGAGGGTACAAAGAAGCTTTGTAGGTCCAGGCAGCTGAGGCAAGTGGAGGTGACTGGTCTGTAGTATGGGAAGGTTGGCAGGAGAAGCAGGAGAGGAGGGGTCCCTGGGAGTCAAAATGCAAAACGAGTCTGGGGCCAGGCAGAGAGCCAAGGGCATAGAGCTCAGATGGTGATGCAAACCCCAGGCCCACGGAGCCTGGTGAGCACTGTGGCCCCGAGTCGGTGGGCCCAGGGGCAGGGGTGTGATGGGGAAGGGCCACGGTGCCTGGGCTTTGACGGGGTTGGAGGCGCTTGCTTGGCAGATGGCTGCTGTGGGGTGGTTTGGTGACCTGAGCTTCCATTGTTTCTAAGAAAAGCTGGAATCTAGATTTTTTGTAGAATTCTCCTGTTTTTTATATTTGGGCAATTAATTCAACTTTAAGAAGCAAATCCAAACCTCTGCCGCTGTGCTCAGCTTGTGGGCTGCTTCTTTCTGACCCCATCCCCTGCCATGCTGCTGGAACAGGCCCTGTGGGTTGGACAGCCCCCCGTCTGGTTATTTTGACGTCTGCCCACTTTGGCCCAACCCATAGGATGCTGTAATTTCTTTTTTCTTCAATTAGCTAGGAAAAGAGACTCCTTTCCCCCAAAAGTATGCTAATGGCAGGGAGGGTTGGATTTCTAGTTTGGGAGTTAAATTTTGTGAAACTGGTAATCTGTCAATAGGAAAACGCCATTCCTTCATAGAGGTGTCACTGCCCTCTGGGATATCCCTGTGACCCCCAAGGTCTCAGGCCAAGATCAGGGTGACCGGGTCAACCTGCTCTAATCTTAATGACTCCCAGATTCCTTAGAATCTCAATATATGTATATATTTTAAAGTAAATTAAAACTAGGGCCAGGATCCTATAGATCGAAGGCAAAAACGTCTGGAACTAATTTCAGAAAGCTCTTAACATCCTGGGGAATTACTTTTCTTTCTGCTGAGTAGTCTTAGTGGGAGAAATCTGTTGTAACCAAACATGTGTTTTCTAATTAGGTGACTGTTTTAGGTTTTATGGCGAATAAAACTGGGAACATGGGGTGCGACTGGACCTTCACTTCATTCCTAGGCATTCCTGTCAGAATTATTGGCAGGCAAGTTGAAAAGAGCAAAGCACAGTCAAACAAAATTGCCAGGGGGTCCTGGGTAGTCTCAGCTGGTACACGTTTGCTCTGGCCTGGCCCATCCTGGCCTCTCCTTCAGTGTGTGTGAACCTGAACTTCCAGCCTTGATTAGGGAGTAGGAACAAGACTCCAGCTCTGAGCTCTGGTAGGTACGAAAGAGCAGCTTCCTTCTGTATTTCAGTTCCTAGTGGTTCCCAACCTTGAGTGTGCCTGTGGAGTCATCAGGGAGCTTGTGAATACCCGGAGGCCCAGGTCACCCTTCAGACCAATGACATACTCTGTAGGCATTAAGCTCCGCAAGGTGACTTGAGAGTACAGCCAAGGCTGAGAAGGCCCACTAGAGACCCCGGCTGGGTGTTGGCCCACAGCTGTATCTTTAAGCTCCTAAGCCCACAGCTTCTGTATTATACCAAGTCTAGCTCTTACAGTCAGCCTGAGAATGCATCCAGGGCTGCATCCTGCATGCTACTTCAAATTCCCACCTTGGGCGCCAATACTGCATAGTAGTTAGAAGCACACAGCAGTCACACTGCCCACATTTGTATCATCACTGACCTGTGATGTGGCCTTAGCCAACTTGTGCAGCTTTAGTGTCACACCCTAGTCCTGCTTCATAAAGTTGTGTTGAGTACAAAGCGTGGCTCTCTGATAGCATTAGGATCAATGCCTATGCAGGAAGTAGCTCAATGGGTACTCACTACTTCTACAATTAAAGACGTGCATGGTTCCCATATCCATCCATGGGGTTCCTCTGCTCAGACCAGCCTGCCTGGATGGACCGCTTCTCTGGTAGGCCTGATCACCTCTTTGATTTGCGTTCTCTCTCTCTCTCTCTCTCCCCTCACTGAATGCTGGACCCTGTCCTGAGGCTGTGCTAGGAGAAGGTTCCTGAAAGGTCAGTCATCCAGCTGACACCTCAGGTTAGGACCCCCAGTTGTCCAGCTCACAGTGGGAAGGGACTGGATGAAAGGAAGTGGGACTACCATCTATTAGGGTGCCCCCCCCCACATAATCAGGGCGCCTGTGATGGCCCAGATAGTGTACTGAGCACTGGGATGCTTGGGTGGGTCCCTCCTTGGGTGGGTCCTTCCCTACATGGGGCTTTTAGGTGAGTGGAGGAGACGGACTTTCCAATCAATGCATGTGAAGTCACAAGTACTAAGGGTTTTGAAGAAAAGTTGTGGGGAGGCTAAATTGAGAAGTGTTCACCAAACCCCAGAATACTTGGAAGAGTTAATTTGGGGAACCATAGAAAGGAACATTCCTTTTTAACCAGTGTTTTATAAATTTATAGGGCTGGTCATTGTGCAGGGTCACAATAATTGAGATAATCTCGGCAATTCAGGGGTGATAATCTGATAATGAGTTATGATAGGGCCACCCTGGCCTTTGGAAATTAACATCATGGAAGCAGCGCCAAGCTCCACCTGACACCCTCATCCCACATGAGGTCTGCTGTGTTCTGAGTAGGGCACCCTCCAGAGGGGCACAGCTGGAGGGGGACAAGGAGAGGTAGGAGACGTGAAATCTCGTGATATGGAGACAAGTTGCAGACACCAGAGGGTAGAGACTTCAACTTCGGAGATGAGTTTGAAGCCATGGGTGGGAGCCGTGGGGAAGCAGGCCAATGGAAGGACAGTGGTCGGGCCCAGCCGTGTGCAATGCGGCTCCCTGAAGAAGAGCTGAAGCCCTCATTCCCTGTGCGATGGGCTGACCCATTCCCAGGAGAGACCTAGGAAAGGACATTTGGGCCTTGTTGCTGGGATCCACTGATTAGCTCTGGAATCCTTCTGGGTTCTCAGATCCTGGCCATTTGATCATTATTTTGTGAGTTTTCTGTGAAGATGGGAATGTCAACAATGTGAGTTTGGCTGGGGGAGTAGGAGGCCTAGAAAAAGTTCTTAGAGAAAAGGAGGGCACAACCCTGAGTGGCAGGGGGGACCCTGGTCACCAAAGGTGTGGAACATGGAGGCCCTGGGGGACAGAGGCTTGCGGGCAGGGCAGGAGAGAGATGTTTTGGAGATGGCTGTAAAATGGGAATGACAGGGAGGTCTGGAGGATTGTCCGATCTTCCAGCAGCAAAACAAGAAACAATGTAGGTGCCTGCTCTGCCGGGTACTTTCTATACTTCAACCCACGGCATCAGCCCTTCACTTATGGGCAGATGCCATTATTACCTGCTTTCAGCAGGTGGGGACCTGAGGCCCAGGGAGAATATGTATTGTCAGGGTCCAGCCCAGCTTTGAGTAAAGGATTGGCCCTTGGAGTCTGTGCCCTTAGCCATCAACCCACCCCAGCAGAGGGTGGATAAAGGTAAAACTAGTGCAGGGGCTGTGAGGCCTGGGGAACGCTGTTAGTGAGTCTTGCTGCGAGCACTCTGGGGGCCGCTCCTGGCTTCTCTGTGCCCAGCCCTGTGGGGTCTGCTGGCAGCTGGTATAGTAGCTGCTGGGCCAAGAGGAACCAAATGCAAAGTGTTTCCTATGGGATGGAAGGAGGGGGCCAAATCCATTTCTCCCTGTAAATTGATCAGTGAACTAATAAAAAAATTGGAAGGAACTCTGGATTTGGATTCTGCTACCCAAGATGACCCATGGGACAGTCACAGGAGGAGGAATGGACAAAGATTCTCTGCAAACAAGGATTTCTTTGAGATTTGTCTGGGATAAAGAGTGTGTGGTGCAGGTACCCCACAGAGAAAACCCAGAGCATGGTAACTGAGCGATGGCAAAATTCTGGAGTTCTGTATGTGGTTTGAAAATCTAGACTTGAGTAGGTGAGAAAAACACAACATACATGCACATCTCTTGCTTTGCTGTTTTTTTTTTTTTTCCTCCCCTTCCTGTTTACTTGTTTGCCATCACCTCAGCTTAGCAACTCGTGTCCTGATGACAGAGCTAAGGGTTGGAGCAAGATGACTGAGATTCTGGATTTGCTGTGTGACTAGGGAGAAGCACTTAACCTGTCTGAACTTCTGTTTATTTAACTCTAAAAGGAAATACTTTGAGTAGATACCCTGCCTACTTCATAGAGTAGGGAGGACAAATAGTAGCAAATAATAGTTACTGTGTTTTTCTTTTGTTACCCGCTGGTGCTAATCCCGGTTAGAGCACATGGAACTTTCAGGGCCAAGATCTCCTGAGCATGGAAAGAGTGAGACAAGATTTTAGCAGTAAGATGCTAAAGATCAAAGGGTAAGAACCCCATGAATGAGTTTACATGTTGACTTAAGTCAGGTGGATGCCAAAAGCAACAGGGCAGCCGGTTCAGACCAGGAGTGATACGAAGCTTAGAAATTTGAGAAGAAAAAGAGGTGATAAGAAAATAGCCACGAGTCACATGATGGTGTAGAATAAGGCGAAAGTGGACCCCAGACTGTGTATAATAACTTGAAGACCAGGAAAGTGGATTCTAGAAAGAGTAGTGAAACCAAGAACTCAGGCTCGGGAGTTGGGAGACCTAAGTTTTATTCCTTGTTTGGTCAGAAATGAGCAAAAACGGACTTGGAGAGTCTCTTAATTGATTCATTTCCTCCTTTTTAAAGTGGATTTTAAAAAAAATCTCATTCACTTTCTGGAATTGTGATGCTCTAACCCAGTGCTTTTCAAAATGGGGCTGTGATCCTGTAGGAAGTCTGTGAATCCAATTCAGAGGGTCAAGACCAGGATTAGAAAAGATGGCAGAGAACAGAAGAGAAAACGGGGCTGCACACCCTTTCATCAGACTCTCATTTCAATGACACAGTTCTGCATGTTCCGGATTGAACTATAAATTACATTTCGTATGATGAAATTGTAGTCAGAAAAGTTTGAAAACAAAGCTGTCACACATGGGGTGCCACCGGGAAAGCCCAGGTGCGCTGCCTGCCTCAGTCTCCCCCTTTGCGTCAGCACCTCTGTGGTCCATCCCCTGGACTCTGTGAGTGTCCGAGGAGAGCCAGCCTCCCCACAGCACGCGGATACAAGGTCCCAGCACTCAGTGCCTTCTCTGCATGACAGTCCCCGTGTCCTGCCAGCAAAGGGTCAGGAAATGTGAATTTCAGACAGACTATGACTAATTTTTGTATATCCCAAATATTGCATGAGGTATACTAAAAAATTAGCCATTGTTTATCTGAAATTCAAATTTAACCAGATGCCTATATTTTATCTGGCAACCCTAAGTAAGTAATAAACAGCGAACAGGAGGGAAAGTTTCAGAAGATTAAGACTTTTAAACGCCTCAAACTACAAAACTTTGTGTCTTAATATGATCATAAATTAACAGCTGTATTGTATTATGCAAATTTATGTTAAGTTATTCACTCTCTGTCATCACGCTCCAATAAAAATTGTATATATGACATTTAGGAAAAAAATGACATCTTCTGATAAGAGTTTTGCTCTACATTTCGGCAGCTGCAGCTCACCTTTGGCTCTGTCTGAATGCGGCTGCCCGGGATGTACAGCAGCAGGCCCTTCATGAGTGACTCACTGAATTACTTATGGTCTGTTTAAAATCCTCAGGAACAATCCCTGGGAGTGGCCAGTGATTGCCCTCCCTCCATTTTAATGACTTTCCAGAGAAATGCCGCCTGGAGTGGAATAAGAACAGAGAGTGGCCCTGTGATCCATGGGAGATGGCATCTCCTGCCAGGAGCCCCCGAGCCGTGTGCAGGAGGGCGTCATGGACACACAGGGGGGGAATGATTCCTTCTCTAATCTCCGTGCCATCCTGTTTCTTGGGAATCACACACACAGGGCACAAAGCCCTCTCTGCCGTTTCCCTCTCTGTGCACAGTGATGGCCACCAGTTGGCTGATTTAAAATTCAGAGCACCCACAAGCGCACGCCACCGGCTAGCCTTAGGAAGGTTTGCTTGATCTTCTCACTGATGGCTGTCATCCTCCTGAAGGCTCCTGGTACACACCCGGCATCTTTGTTTTAGGTTTTATAATTTTTTTAAAAAATTGAATACTGCAGGTGGGAAGAAATGCCCATGTCTGTTCTGGAAGGGAGGGGTCAACCTTGCTAAGGGCATGTGACAGCCCCAAACTGGCAGGGAGCAGAGCCTTGAGAAGGACAGGAAGCCAGATGGCCTCAAGGAAGTCTCTGAAGCAAGCCAGGCCAGGCTTGGAAAACAGGCTGTTGGTGACACTCTGGGAAGGAGGCAGGGAGGCCTGTGCAGGTGACTGGGAACCTTCATGTGCAACAGGAACTAGAGCTGCTGAGGGAGTAGTCCCCCTGGGGCGTTTGGGGGCTGCACCACTGGGCCCCTTACAAGTGCAGACACACCCTGCTACAGAGGTGGATGGGCAGAGGAAAGGGCACTATTGTCTCCACCCAGCCTTGTAAGAGAAGTTGCTGAGGTCCTCAGATACGCCGAGAGATGAGCATGGGCCTGGGAGCTGGAAGCCACACCAACCCCAACCGGGCCTCTCCCAACATCCTCTGCCCCAGTTTCCTCATCTACAGAACGAAGGCACCGCATCAAATGATCTCTAAGTTTCTTTAATTTCAATATTCAGTTATTCAATCAATATCGAGAACCTACTGGATGTGTCTGGATGTGAGGACAAAGAGGACCCCACATTCCTGGTGCCTACAGTTGGAGTGTCTAGGGGTCAGCAAGCAGAAGTGTCCTCCTGTCTGTGAGAAGAAGTAGAGGAGAAGAGGAGGGAGTGGGAGGCAGGAGGAGGGGAAGGCAGAGGGGAAGGATGCCCTGTGATGGGAAACTCCTTAAGTGGGTGGCATCCAACTCTGTGAGATGACCACAGAAGATCAATGCCAATTGGCTGCTGTCACCAGCTCTCCCAGCCACGGAGTCACTGTCTGCTGCTGGGACATGGACCATGGGGAGGTGCTGGTTTCTAGAAGTGCATTTCCAAGTGGACCCATGGACCACTTCCCACTTCAGCTATTTCACATGCCAATGAATGAACTGATCAGAAGAAACCTGCCCCTCATCTCCAAAGCCTTTAGTATTTGATACAGAGAAAAGATTGGGAGACATGGGTGATGCCTCCTGCAGTAATCGGCCTTAACTTTGGAAAAGAAAAGTAAGTAGATGTAACAGGATAGTGTTTAGATGCCAGCCACGGGAAGGATTTGTTTTGCTAGATTATAGCCTGTAACACCAGAAATCTCATGAAGCCCGAGAAGGACACCCACAGACTTTATTAAGTGGACTTTAGGTAAATTTTGAGGGACAGGGAGAAAATGCTACAAGATACAGTGATAAATGACAGGTTTGACATATGAATTATTCCTGAGGGAAGAAAGTGTCTGTCGAAACTCCAGGGACAGGAAGAATAGAGGAATTCTTGATATGGTAGATTTTACATAGGCAAAAAAACAATGTTACATGGAAGCATGGATACAAATTTATTTTAAGGCACCCAAGGGCTGACAAGGAGAATGGAAGTTGGTCAAATGTTAAGTAAAAGAAACAAGGTACTTCTTGGCTTAGGGTTTTTTCTGTTTTTGCTATGTATTTTTATATTTGATCTGTTTATTGGCTACTGATGTAAATTAAATTTTTCATGGTAAGGACAGATGCATCTTGACTTACTAGGATTGCTTAGTTGCCTAAAGCTGAAGATCCATGTGCTGTCCACTTTGGATAATCATCCACTTTCATGGAACAATCTACCACAGAGCTAGTGGTCATTCCCAAGATCTGGCATTAGTAGATCTGGGTTCAGATTCATGCTTTGCCTCGAAGTTGGCCTAGACACTCCATCTCTGAGTCTCAATTTCATTTTAATCTATAAAAGTGGGGGATAATACAGAACTGGTTGCTAGAATTGTCTGGCTCAGCCCCAAGGACAGAGCATGTCATTATATTCTCAAAGTTACTTAAAGCCCACTTAATATATAGTCATCCTCATCATCACCACCACCACCACCATCATTATTTTTGATGGTGCTAGGAGCCAACCCAGGGCCTCATCATTCTACCACGGAAATACACTCCAGGCCTCCATCATTATTATCAATATTATTCAATATTGAATACTTGATCCCAAAGGGTCACTCCTTGATAAAAACAGGTGAGAAACAAGGTATTTCCATAGCAGGCCTTAGCACAGATACTAGAGAACTACAATTGGCCCCTGGTTACAGAGAATTGGAAAGATGGACAGTACCCCTGAAATTGTTCGAGAGACCACAGTGAATGAAGTCTAGAAACAAAATTACCAAATGGTTCCTGCAATATGGGAGATACTTCTAGGAGACTTTAATTTTTTTCTAGGATTCTTGGTTAACAGGGCCTAGTCCTTTACAGTAAGGTCAGATTTATTTAACACATAAAAATTATTATGAATAATTATGGTGCCCCATAAATATTTACTATTATGGGGGTGGCGATCACTGTCATTAGTATTTTTCTGGTCTACAAATTTCTAATTTGCAGCCAGACTGGAGAATAATCAAATGAGATTTTCAAAGACGGGTGAAAGGTTGGAAGAGAGAGAGAGAGAGAGACAGACAGACAGACAGACAGAATGAATGAATACTGCTCACCCTACCACTCCACAGCAAAAAACACCTTGCCTTAATTCTGAGCCAAGGTGTGGGTCTTTGGTGGGATGTCCTCGGGCTTCAGTGGCCTTGTTGGTAAGATGGAGAAATTGCTGCTCACAGTCCTAGGGTGGGCATGGACCAGATGACCTCTCGGGGTGGGTTGATAAATCTATGAGATGCTTTCAAACTGGCTCGTTAGCCAAATGCTGCCAGAGTACCATCTCATGGGTCTTGCCAGGGATTTGGTTTCTTGACTCTCAGGCTGGATGTGGCCACAGCATGATGACAGAGAGCCCGCTACTTCCTGATAACCTCTGAGGGACTTTACTAGAAGCAAACAGCAGTTCCAGCTGAGCATTTACAAGTCAGAGCTGTCTTTAGTAATTCAGGTCACTGCTCAAGTGAAGTTGGCATTGATTCCTCATGGCACGGAGGCAATGGGTCTTCACGTGGGTTGTGCCCTAGAATCCCCAGGGGCTTTTTTAAAAAATATTTTTTTTGTTGTCAATGGACCTTTATTTTTTATTTATTTCTATGTGGTGCTGAGAATTGAACCCAGTGCCTCACACATGCTAGGCAAGTGCTCTACCACTGAGCCACAACCCCAGCCCTCCCCAGGGGCTTTTGAGAAGCCCAGACGGCACTTCAGACCAACCACATCAGAAATCTCCAGGGGTGGATCCCAAGCATTGCTATTTTTAAAGTTCTTGAGGATGTTTGTGGAAATCCCTGGCTCTTAGGCCTTGATTTGCAGGTGACCTTGGCCTGGCTGGTGACATGAGCAGAAGGTGTATAGAGGATTTGGAACTGTCATAGCATCTCTAGTTATCTGAAGTCAGATTGTGTCTAGGGACAGCCTGGGACAGCCCCATAACCCCATGTTGAAGCTCTGTGTAAAGCAGGCCCATCTTGCTGCAGTAAAAGAATCAGGGGCCTCAGTGAGGGTTGGAGGTCTTGTTTCCTTCTGGGAGGAAAGGTGGGGGGCACCTGCACAGTCTCAAGATGCCAGGCTGGTCCTCCCCTGCCAGCCAGGACTCCCAGGACTCTCCGAGATAGATGAAAATGGCCTTTGGTGGCAGGCAAGGGCAGGCTGGCTGGTGACAGAATCCACCTGATCTCCTACAGATCTCAGAACTGGAGCTATTATGGTTTGGAAATGAGGTGTTCCCCAAAAGCTCACGTGTGAGACAAGGCAAGACGGTTCAGAGGAGAAATGATTGGATTGTGAGAGTCTTAACCCAATCAGTGAATTAATCCCCTGATAGGGGATTAATTTCACATAGTGAAAACCAACTATAAGGAGTGGCAACTGAAGTGGCAGGTGTGGCTGGAGGTGGTGGGCATTGGGGGCGTGGCTTTGGGTATATATTTGTAACTGGCAAGTGGAGACCTTTCTCTCTGCTTGCTGATCAACACGTGAGCTGCTTCCCTCTGCCACACTCTCCTGCCAGGATGTCCTGCCACACCTGGAGCTCTGAGGAACGGAGCCTGCTTTCTATGGACTGAGACCTCTGAACCATGAGACCCCAAATAAACTCTTCCTCCCCTGTGGTTGTTCTGGTCAGGTCCTTTAGTCACAGTGGTGAAATAGCTGACTAAACAGGGGCAGCGCCGTTGCTCGGCAGAGGTAGCCCAGCAGTGGGCAGAGAGAGGGTCCAGATGGCAAGTGGGCTGCAAGACAGATGTCCAGATGCTTGTTGAATGTCCTTTAACAGTGCACATAGTGAAAACCAACTCCAAGGAAGTGCAGCTAGGGAAAAAGGCCAGTGGGGGCAGAACCCAAAGAGAAAGCCTGGGGTGGCCACAGAACCTTCTACAACGAATGGGACGAGATCATTCACAAATCAAGTCTCCATTTCAGGAATGTCCTTGCCAAGTGGATTGAGCATCCAGGGACCTAGAAACTTCTAGGGAGAAACCTCCTCTCCGCCAGGGGAGCAGTTACCTGTGTACAATTCATTCTACACTATGAGGTGAGGGCCACCAAGAAAGAATTCTCAGACTCACAGGATGGACGATGAAATGAGGACATGGAATGAGGACAGGTTGTGGCAAAACCAGGACCTTCCAGGAAACCTTATCCCTGGGGTGGAGAACGAGGGTGACAGGTCCAAGATGGCGCTGGTGAAGGAGACTGGTGAGGGGGTGCGTGCCCTTGAGGCAGGCAGGCAGGGCAGTTGGTATTTCCCTGGTCCTGCAAAAGCATGGTGCAAACCCAGTTCCAAGCTGCCCCATCAGCAGGTGGCCCTGAAGCTCCCCTTTATGGAACCATAGAGCCACGATTGCCCGGCCGGTGGACAGGAGTACTACGGTGCTGAGGATCCCGCCACACTAGAGACAGTGATGAGAAGAACAGACTCGGTACTGTGATGGATAGGCGTGTGCCAAGCCTCACATGCCCTTCCTGATGCATCCTTCATCTTCTCAAGTTATCCATCTTCCCCAAACCCCTCTTGAGCGGAGCCTTCACGTCAACCTCATTAGGCTACAGCATCCAGACATTAAATCAAACATGATCCTCTGTGTTGCAGCGAAGGTGTCCTGCTGGTGTAGCTAACACCTACATTCTCAGTAAAGGAGATTACCCTCCGTAAGGTGGGTGGGCCTCATCCAACCAGTTGGGGGCCTTAAGAGCAAAAGCTGAGGTTTCCAGCAGGAGAAATTCTGTCTCAGGACTATAGCATCAGCTCCTGCCTGAGTTTCCAAACTGCCATCCTGCCCCACAGATTTCAGACTTTCAGCCCCACAATCACAATAGCTGAATCCTTAAAATAAACCCCTCTCTCTCTCGGTTCTGTTCCTCTGTAGATCTCTTTCCCCACCAGTGAAGTGGGATTGGCGATTGGTCCTACTTCATAATGTTATTGCAAGGATCAAGTTCACACGTATGTAAAGTGTTTGGCTTAGGGCCTGCCATCACCCTCAACAGTAGAGAGCTAGTTCAATCCCTTCTGCTTACAGACAAGGAAACCGAGGCATGGGGTGGGGGGATGACAGGACTAACCCGGATGTAATGTCAGTACTGTTCCAAACCTAGGAAGTGTGTGAACTCGCTTTATCTCAACAACCCCATGAGCTACATAGTGTTACTATCCCCATATTAAAGACAGGAGAACTAAGGAACAAAGTGATTATGTCAGTACCCATGAAGTACTGCCTGTGAGTGACAGCTTGGTGCCCCATGCGCTCAGGCTGTGGCCAGTGCCGGTCTCAGGGCTCCCTCCTGCTCAGGGGGCCTGTCCTGTGGTCAAGTCTAGGTTTGGTGGCGTGTGGTTGGGAGCCCATCTCTCACACACAACCCTCTCTGCTTTGGTACCAGCTGGGTCTCAGCACAGCACCAGCCCCGGGATCCCAAATGCAGTGACTTAACAGGGGTTCAGGATCTCTAGCTTTGCAATATTCCTTAAAAGGTTTTGACTGTAAAGAACCCCCTCTCCGTTTGTCAGCCACTTGAGCCAATTACTCTTCAAGTTGAAGTTCTTGCCTAGAGCTACGGGGGTGAGGAATTTGTCCTCTTTCCTGTCCCAAATTACTAATTATAATGTCTCAGAGAGGGGCCCACTGCAAAAAGAGTCAGGGTGGCTTTCTAGCCCTTCTAGCTGACAGCCGGGGAAGCTGGTCCTCTTCTCATCTTCATACCAAAACTCTGTTTGCAGGGTGTCTGTCGAGTGCTCCCTACAGCTCTGGCCCCCGTTTGGTCCCAGCAGGGGAGGCCAGTGGAGTTTAATTACATTCTTCCTATCGGGAATGTTCAAGGAATGAGGCTTTGAAAAACAACTCTACCAAAAAGAAGGGGGGAAAAATCAAATCAAGTGGGCGAGAAACAGGCATTGCCTCTTGTGTCCTAGGGACCCAATCTAAATACTTAAATTTTAAAGACAGATTTCTAAATGCTTAACTTCATAAACCTTACATGTGGCAATTCACGAGGGAGTCCAACCTGCTTTCTGATGTGGAATGTTCCTCTGCCTGGACTAACAGGCTTATGGAGTTGAGATTTTCACACATTCTGTATTCAGTCATAAAACTTCATCTTAAAAAAAAAAAGCCCAAACCACGAAACAAAACATCGTTCTGCCCACAGTCCTGGGGAAAAACTGGCCTCCCGGAAAGTCTGGGCCTCGAGTGGATGCTTCTTGGAAAGCTCCCTAATTCTCTACTCATTCCCCACCTTCCCTCCTCAGCTCTGAGATGCCCAGTGGCTAGCACGAGCATGGAGGAGCCCTGGGCAGACGCCTGGAGTTTTCAGACTTCTAGTCGACTCCCCAACACCATGGACCCCAAGGCTGCAGACAGGCAGGCAGCAGGGGTGGGGGTGGTAGGTAGTGAGCTCCTTGTTCCTGGAGCATTCAAGCCCAGCCGTGAGATCTCTTAGACGTCTGTCCTGAGTGGGCAGCTGCCTTAGGTGGCCCCTAAGTCCCCTGGGAACTAAGGGTCCTGATTCCCTGCCTTTCTTGCCTTGACACATGGTAGGTGTTAACTCATGGGTCTGTGGTACCCATGGGAACCCTGTAGGGTCCAACTGTTGGGCTGTGGGGACCACCTGGCATGGCCCTTCAGCCTGCCTCCATCTCCCTCAGCAGTGGCCCCTCTGACCTGGTCAACTCCTTCTTCCCTGGAAGCAGGAACCTACATGTTTCACCCAGTGTGCCCCCTGCCTGTCCCCCCCTAAACTGTGCTCAGCCTCCAGTTAGAGAAGGGAGAACTGCATTCATTCCACCTTCTCTCTCAGCCTATTTCTCACCAGCCCACTATGTGCCAGGCACTATTCTGGGCTCTGGAGTCGACCAGGAGGCCCAGCAGGGGGCCAAAGTGGCTCCCTGCTCCCAAAGATCCTCCTAAAGGTGACATTTTCAGCCTAATGATGGGTGGAGAGAGAAGGTTTATGTAGAGACCAGAAGTCTTTAAATTCTTACCAGATGACATCATTTCAAAGTTCCTGCTCCCTAAAAGTGGCTTTGGTCAGTAGTATACAGGGAAGTCAAAACAAAAAAGTGTGTGTTTATTCTTTTATTTCAAAAGCTAATTGTTGGAAATAAAACCCATTCTTCTGATGTGCTAAGAGCCCATAGTGTGCTCAACAGTTAAATAAATGAGCCATTCTGTCACCAATTACCTCAATGCCAAGTGGATGGACATACAGAGCACTGAGCCTCACCTGTGGAGGTAGCAGCCCAGGGTGGCTTTCAATTCTTGCTTCTCTAGATTGCTGGAAACCACCCACCAGCTTATTCACTTAGCAAATGTTGGTCCCTCCAGAGACCCAGATATGGAATATAAGATACTCTCAGTTGCCACATGAGGAGCCCTACATCCATGCTGATTGGTGTGGCCCATTCCCAGGAGGAACATCTCGTTGCGGGTCACCTCTCCCTCTGCTCTGCAGGGACTTTATGGATAGGGGGCATTTGGAGCTTCAACTGCTAAAACTGCTACAGGTGGCCAGAAAAACCACTTGTGAGTCCTTCTTGCCCCTCTATCTGCCTCCTGCCTTGGCACCTTGCTGTGTGTGACTACAGGCCTCTGGGCCATCCAGGGCTCCCGAGTGGGCAGTGAGCCAGGAGGTGGAGCAGGGGACATTCTGGGTCTCCCTGGATCTGGGAAGAAGAACTAGAATGAAAATAAGAAAAAGGAAGAGGGAATGGAGGCGCTTAGAGCCCTGGGTACGGAGATGGAGCCCATTCATAGCCCAATGTGGCACAGCCTACCTTCCCACAAATGTCCCCGAGAAAGACCCTTCTGTTTGTATAATAATAATTTCTCTGTTGCCTGACTGGTCACTCTGCTTTGGGGACTCTTGAGTTGTTGAGTGACGGGTCTCAGTAGTGCCTTCTATCCTGTCCTCCTTCTGGGACCTAGTGCTTTGGCAGCAGGGGCCACAAACCACAACTTCCAAGATAGAGTTCCAGGCACGGACCCAGAGACACCTTTCTTCTCAGGCTGTGCACTGCCCTGCCCTGGTACTCGTCAGGATGCCTGTCAGACGCTTCCAAAAAGAACAGGAAATGGGCAAGTCGGATAGATTTCCAAGCCCCACCCAACCTCACAGCTCTTACTCCTAAAGTGAAAATAGTGCAGATCTTGATGGAGGCCCACAGAGAGATGGTGTCAGGGGAAGTGCCTTTTGGCCACAAGACTTTACCATGCCTCTCCCAGGGGTCCAAAGCTCCTGGGTACACTAGGAAGTCCTTGGGGGAGTTTTGGGCTAGATGAAATTCCCTGACTAAGAGGTTGGCCTGGTGGGTATGTGTCCATTGTGACAGGTCCCCAGTCTACACAAGTACCCAGAGAGAAACCTCTGGGTGCCTATGTCACCTGCTTTGAAAATGACTTTAAATCAACTCAGAAGCACCTTCTGACTTCCTGCCATGGAGAAGTTATTTAAGGAAGCAAGATTTTAGGATTAATTTAGAAAGATTTATATACTTCTAAAGTCTATTAGATTAATTCCTCCATCACTTTATCTCCCACTCAATAAAGAAAGTGTCATCAAATTCATTGGAACTCTCTTGAAGCCTTTCAAATGTATTCACAAAAGGTAAACCATTGCAGACCAGTGGCCCCTCTGTCATTCAGGATAAATACTAGTTCAGACATCATAGTAAAGATAGAGGCAGAAAAAAAAAAAAAGATAGAGGCAGGCTTTAGGGTTCAGAATTGTTCCTCAGTGTGGGCTGGGAGCTGTTAGGAATGCAGATGCTCAGGCTCCACCCCAGACCCTGCAAATCAGATTCTGCAGTTTTTAACAATATCCCTAGGGGATCCCTACCCACGATGAAGTCTGAGATGCTCCAGCTGGTGGCTGTGCTACAGGCTGTTGCCTGCTCTGCACTGTTACTGCCCCGGTTCTTTGTGTTGTAGTTGGACATTAGGGCTGCAAGTTGTTCTTTGTTCCTACCTCTCTCTTTCTGCCTTGTGGCTTTGTGTCTATTTCATAGATGTGGCATCTGAAGGAAAGGGAGGGATTCTGAAGAGCCACTAAGGCCTGTGTGGCTGGGTTTGAGCTGGTGGGGAACACCTGAGTTCACTTCCAGTGACTCCCCTGCAGACCTGGGCAAAGGGGAGGGGACCTTCCCAATGGGGAAAACCCATTTCCAGCTTTTCACTTGATCTCAAAGTTGACTGTGTCTTACTGCTTATGTGAAGATTGACCCTGGGAAGGATCCCAACTGGGACACAATTTTCTCCATAGTGAGCATGAATTTATGTTGAGCTATTCACATATTTTTTTCTCTGAACCCTTCCCCCTGTGACAAAGGACATATATTAATGAAATAGCTGGTTGAGGGTAAAATGGTTATATACATAAATTTTTGTAGCCATGGAATATGCTTTTTTCCCTTTGAGATCCTCTGGCTGCTTCGAGAACAAATTCCTAACCTTGCTCTTACTGTCAGTGTGAGACAATCAGCTGAAATAACCAGCTTGGAATGTCCCTTTACCCTTAAGAGAAAAAAGAAGTATGTTGTATTTTAATTAGATATTTATAATAAGGACACAACAGCTATTCAAGAGATGTTTTAAGAATCTGGCCTTCCTTCTGAGGCATAACTGTGTTCAAATTATCCTAAAGAGAGACTGTATATCAATCCAATCCAGTTTGTGATAAATTTACAACTGGGTTCTATGCAGTAGATTTATATCAACAATTAAGCAGAAGGAAAATGGGTCATAAATTTTGGCTGGCACAGTCCAGCACCAAAGAGAAGAAAAGAGAATGGTTTAGCCAGATCAAAAGTCAATAATTTCAACACAAATTGCTAAAGCTATAACAAAAATTATTGATGTGGGAACAGATTGTTCCCTCCATCCTTTTTAAAATTATATATTAGAAGACAAAATGAAGCATCCAAACAACAAGGTCTTACTAGAAAATTGGTGTTGTGTTTTTTTTTTTAATTTGGTAAGGGGTACAAATACATAAACCCTTCTCTGCTCCTTCACTATTGAATTTAATGGAAGTGCCTCCTCTTCAACATGAGTAGGACAACAAGGGGACAAGAGAGTGTCCTCAAGATGGGGTGACTTGAGAGCTGGGGGTGTGGCTCAGTGGTAGAGCACTTATCTAGCATATGTGAGGCACTGGGTTCAATCCTTAGCACCACATAAAAATAAATAAATAAAGGCATTAAAAAATAGCTTTTTTTTTTTTTTTTTAAAAAAAAAGATTGAATGACTTGAAAAAGGGAATTGTATGGTTTGATTGTCCCCAGAACTCAGGGGTAGAAACTTAATCCTGTAGTCATATGCTGATGGGATTTGAAAGTAGGGCCATTGGGAGGTAGGGAGGTTTAGAAGAGGTAATGAGGGTAGGGTTCCCATGATGTCATTGGTGGGATTGTAAGAGAAGGAGACCTGGGTGAGCTGGCGAGCTTGTTGTGTCTCATGATGTGATGGCTTAACCATGTTATGATGCAGCAAGGATGCCCTTGTCAGATGCCAACAGATCAGATGCTGGCAGCATGCTCTTGGGCTTCCCAGCCTCCATGAACTCTGAGCAAAATAAATGTCTATTCTTTAAAAATTAAAAAATAGACATACCTGGTCTAGAATAAAATACCTTGTCTCAAGTATTTTGTTGTAGTAATGGAAATGGACCAAGAAGTTTCTAAATTGATGGGGTTTTTTTTGTTGTTGTTTTGTTTTGTTTTTGATACCAGGGTTGAACCCAGGGGTACTTCACCACTAAGCCACATCCGCAGCCCTTTTTTCTATTTTATTTAGAGACAGGGTTTTGCTGAGTTGCTTAGGGCTTCACTAGGTTGCTGAGGCTGGCTTTGAACTCATGATCCTTGTGCCTCAGCCTCCCAAGCCGATGGAATTACAGGTGTGCACCACCATGCCCAGCCCTAAATTGATTTTTGATGGTGGGACAAGTGTAGGGGAGGCTATACAAAATTCCTAAATCAGATGAAGTGGAAGAAAATTTATGTTTCCTAGGAAGAAGCAGCCTAGATGCATGATTTATCAAGTGGTTATAACTGTGTTATACACTGGAACAGAAGTCCATCCCTTGAAAGGAGAAAGGCAATCAAGGTCATTTGGGTCAAAGTAGCTGGTAAGAGATGGGATGTTGCTAGACAGAAGATGTGGGCCAAAACACATGTGTAAGATTTTCCCCAATAGTGAAGGAAGCGCCTAAGGTGTCCTTCTTGTGCCAGGGTTTGGTTCTGCTGAAAATATATCATCCGAGTTACTGACCTTCATGGCTGACATCTTCACTTCTGGATGGTTCAGTGTGCAACCAGGCAAACTGCCAGCCTTGTCTTTAACCATTAGGAAGGATTGACTGGCTCTGCACCCCAGGTAGTATGGAGTGGCCGCATCATGTACAAGAAGTACACAAGAGAGACTGTCCCAGGCACTGTTGGACTTAGGCCCCTGAATTTGGAAAGCTGGTGTTTTGAAGTTCAGAAGGAACATGACTGCATGACAAGAAACTGGAAAATGAGAGGCTCTAATCTGGGAACCACGGAGTCTATGCATGACTATGGAGATGAAGGCAGCCCCCGGGCCTGGCCTTCTGTTCTCCTTGGTCATCTGCACAATGCAGCAGAATTGCTGATTCGCCCTCTCTACCTGTTTGAGGAGAGGACAGGTAATTGGAAAGAGATGTCAGGGTGGAGGGAGGGGCTGGCAGGGGGAGCGACCACTGCTGGTGTGGTAAGAAGTGTGCTTTCCGTGGGTCCTGTGGATGCGACAGGAGGCATTGAGGCTCAAGCCTTCTTGCCAATGAGATCATTGGCTGATTGCCACAAGGAGACTGTAGCACCAAAACTGTGAATGTGAGCTGGCCACTGGAGCTGGTCTCCCTGGTCAGGGAACTGTGTTGTGGGGGCTCCCCCAAGAGCCCTCTGAACCACTCTTGCATCTGCTCCTCAGAGAAGGTGCAGACAGCAGCCCCGGAGGGTAGGACTTGGGATCTCTTGTGACACCCAAGCCCTGGAGAAGAAGGAGGTCCAGCAGGTGCAGCAGGAAGAAGGCAGGAGGAAGAGCAGACCCCACCCCTTCCCCGGTGGCTTCCTCGGGCCACGGGTAGGCCTGGGTGGAAGGCACAGCAGAGTGTTGAGCTGCATCTGAGACTGAAGTTTTAATCGGAACCAGATGGGTCTGGACTTTTTAATGCCTCAAAGTGACAGGCACCTTTGAGATCTGCCCCAGGTGTCCGGAAACGGGAAAGGAAAGCATGTTTAAAAAAAAGAATTGGCGAAAACACCACATGGTTTCATGCTTGTACCTCACTGAGTTCACATGGTGCAAAGTACTAGTCACTCAGCCATCTAGAGATGACTAGAGGGACCGTCCCAGAGGGTGAAGGAGCAAGTGAAGGTGAGAGATGTGGAGCGAGCCGCTGGGGAGTGGGATTAGAGCTGCTGCATCCAGCGGTTTCTGAAAGCAGCCCTGCCCCTCTGGAGTTTGTAGCTCTGGGGGCTGAGAAGTCTGGGCCACTTTCTGTCACCGCTCATGGAAGGAGTTTCAATGCACATACCCACTCTTTTCTTTGGAGGGACAGGGTTCCCCTCAGATGCTCAAAGGACATTGGTAGAAGGACATGGCTCAGGGGAAGCAGCTCCAGCGAACTCCAGCTGGAATCCAGGGACCTCATGGACAAACCCCAGGAAAGGCGGCACAGGGGCCTCTGGGGGTGCTCTCTACTCTAGCAAAAAACGGTGTGAGGGAGGGTCCTGAGCCCCAGAAGCTGGCATTAACTGGCACTCAAGAAATATTTGTTGAATGGAAACCAGCAGGAAAATTATAACAAGTCATACTTTACATGCAAATTTTCAGGAATATTTTCAGGAAAATAGCTAATGTGTGAACATCGAATCTGCATTTCCCTGTCCTGACAGATGGCCCATATTAACAGAGCTCTGATTATGGTTAAAAAAAAAAAATAAAACAAGAGAGAAAGAAAGAAAACTTACAAATTTAATCGAGTGAGTATCCTGAGCAAGGCCACACAAAGCAATGCTATTGTGACTACCAAATTTATTTTTTAAAAGACAACAACTAGTTATTCTCATTTGTCAAAGACCATCCCAAACATTGCCTGAGGAAAGAATATGATCTACAGAGTGGGGTTGTGAGGCTGGGGCAGGGCATTGGATGCTATTTTTTTCTTGGAAGAGGGATCTGGGCCCTAAGAGTCCAAGATTACATTCTCCAAGTGGAACCAGTGTCCCCACCTGAGGATGTTTATTAAAAATACATGTTCCCAAGCCCCAGCCCAGACTTAGGGAATCAGAACCTCTGAATCCAGGGCCCTAAAATATGTGTTTTATACTGTCTTATCAAATGATTTTGCATGCACTCAAGTTTGAAAACCTTTCTCTGCTATAATTAGTTTATTTACCCAGGTAATCTCTTCAGTGCCTTGGGCTATTTGGCACAACCCGTGTTGAGATGGCCCCGGGAAAGAAGGCCTGATCCAAGACTGGGAGATTGACAGAGGCCAGGGTGGCTCTCCTCAAGGTCATGGTCAGTTCAGGCCACGACAGAGGTATCCTGTGTGCGTGAGGGCTTTAGATGGAAGCTCACCCTGTGTCCCGGATATTACTACACCCAGGCCTGACGGGGTCTTAGCTTATGTGATAGGCAGGTTCCTAGGGCTCTGTAGCTCTCCAAATGATGCCATATTCTAGAATCAATTTTTGCTGTCTTTTATTGCCCTGGAGGGTTTAATATGGAAGGGAGATATCGTTTAATAGATACAACTGAATTGTTTATCAATCAGCCTTTAAGTTCCCTCAAGGTGCCCATCAGGACTTCTACCTCTCGGAGCTCAGCCCCCTCTCCAAGCCTCTGTCGGGTCTACATGTTGCTGGGCACCTCCTCCTGGTTTATTTGGGACTTGGGGCTGAACCTCCTGCCGATGCCTTCCTGGGATAGCGCCTTAGGCATTCTTCAGGAAGTCATTCTCCCAAGTTCTCAGCCAAATGACCTGAGTAGACCTGACCTGGGGCTGGGGTCTGATTGGCATGAGGTCATTGGGACCCTCATTCCCTGACCATGAAAATGGGGTCCAGAATGGGCAGTGACCTTAGCATTCCCATCAGAGTGCCCTTCCTGACTCTTGCTGGGAATTTGAGGCCACAGACCCTCTTCACTGGGGAGGATAAGGAAGTATGTGGTCACAGACATTCCTGGCAGGCTTCCTGGGGCTTCCAGAGGACAGCATGACCCAAAATGGGGCCCACCATAAGGACACACAGCCCAGGAACTGGGCAGAAGATACTGGAGCCTGAGCACATATTTTGAGGCCTGGATAGAGATTTTCCTGAAGCAACATCTATCCCTGAGCTGTGTGATTATTTGCATTCATAAATATAAATTTGTGAGTTTGTTTGTGTTTTTGTTAAGATCAGTTTGAGTTGGGGTTCTGTTACCTGCAACTAAAGGTACCTATAGGGAAGCCTTCAGCTCCCCTGGTTTCTCTTGCTCCAGTGTGCTCCAATCATTTTTGGTCCCTCCACCCCCTCCTCAATTTAAACCAAATATTAAATAAGTACCTATAAAACAGGATGAGAGAGGTGCTAGGGTTATTTGGATTCGCAGCTTGTTGAGACTCCATGCCCGAAGAATATTGATTAATGGATCAATGTCAATCTGGAGGGAGCCCTGTCCTGTTCAACATTTAAATCAATGACTTAGATGAAATAGGAGACATGCTTAGCAAGTCTCAGATGACACAAAGCTGGAGGAACTGCTAATATGACAGATGGCAGAATCAAGATTCAAAATTATTTTGACTGACTTGAACAGTAATAAGAATAAATATAAACTCTTGCATCTAGGCTCAAAAGATCAATTGTATAAGCAGGGGACTGGGAGACCTGGCTTGGCAGTTGCCGTAACAACACAGAACTTGAAGTGGACCATAAGCTCATGTTGAACCCCAAATTGAGAGAATTAATCACACAGTGACTCAGTTTTCAAATGTTTAAAAGCTGCTAGTGGAGAAGAAAGACAAACTTTGCCTTTGCCTCCCCAGGAGGATAGAGAAATGAAATTTTCCTGGAATTAGTTTTTAGCTTACTATACACAAAAATTTTTTTTTTCTAATGATTCCAATAAGAGAACAAGCCACCTTCCAAAATTGTGAGGGTAATAATAATGACATCAGAATGTAACAGAAAGGATGCTATTTGAAAGCACAGATTTTTTAAATGATTCTATTTAACAACTCACAGGTCGAAGCCACACACACACACACGTGCACACATGCACACACAAGCATTCAGAAGACACACGAGGTGAAAGTAGCCTGGCTCACCAACCAAGCAAGTTGGCTGAGAAGGGCCTGATCTGGAGGAACACCCAGAGGCCCAGACCCACCTCACTAGCCACCTCCACCTCCCTCTGCCTGTGGCCCTCCTCAGCTCAGCTGGTCTCCAGTCCTGCTTCAGCTGGGCCTGTCCTGTGTCCACTCCTGCCCTGCAGTCCAGCTGTCTTTTCTGGCTCACACCTGTCTCCCCCAGCGTGGCCACTTCACAGTCAGTGTTGGGAAGCCACACCTCCTTCCCAGCTGCAGCCCTTGGACGCCCACAGCTTCCTGGGACTTTGCAGGTTCCCTGGCCAGTTTGTGGGCAGTCCCAGACAGTGAAGGTACCCGCACCATCTGTCTTTTTTCCCTTCTGTTTTTCTGACCCCTCTATTTTACTCACTGGACCAGAGAGATGGAGAAGGCCAGCAGTGGCCTGATTTCATCTCATGAATTTAGGGTGTGAGATTAGCAAGTTAGTCAAACAAGTTTTACTTCCAGAAGCACAAAATTGGTCACCTGTGGACATCACCCTGGACCCCACCTGTACTCACATGTTTCTCCTTGAAGAGGTCCACCTCGCTCAGAAGCCTCTTCTGGCAGTCGGGGTGGGTGGCCAGCAGGTAGGTGGCGAAGGACAGTGTGTTGGCGACCATCTCATAGCCCGCGATGAGGAAGAGCACAGCCTGACCCACGATCTCATCCACGGTCAAAGGCGTGGACAAGGCTCTGGGCTGCTGCTGGGAGGGGTCCGCTGTGCCCTTGCCAGAGGAGGAGACCTCCTTGGCAAAGTCAAAGTTGTCCAGGCCCACGGAGCGTGCAGAGTGCCGGGCGTCCAGCACCGCTTGGAGGAAGTCTCTCCGCCTCTAAGGACAGAGCAAAATGCACATTGTGACCTTAGAGTCACAGAAGGAGGTTTCTTGGGGGACAGAGGAAGGAGACACATGGCCTAACCTTTGAAGAGCTCGGTAGGAACAGGATCCTTGTCACTGGGGTATCTGAGATGGCCAGGACCTGGAGACCACCTCATCGTTCCCTAGACTTGGGCAGCAGCGGGCAGACTGTGACGCTGATGGTCAACAAGACAGGCTGGCTGAGGTGGGGCTCAGTGGCACAGAGCGCACTGGCACGCACGAGGCCTCGGGCGCATCCCTAGCACATATTTATGGAGTATAGTGTGATTAATGTATTTAATGTGTGATGGTCAAATCAGAATACTTAGCATTTCCACCTCCTTAAATATTTATCATTTCTTTGTGCTGGGAACTTTCAAACTCATTTTTATTTCTTTACAAAATGTGAAATAAGCTGCTGTAAACTATAGTCACCCTACTGTGCTACAGAACACTGGGACTTAATCCTTTAATCTAATAGGATTTGGTACCATTATTCAATAGCCCTCTAGCCCTCTCCTTCCCTCACATCCTTCTCAGCTTCTAATGACACGATTCTACTTTCTACTTCTATGAAAAAAAAATCCACTTTATTATTAGTTTCCACATGTGACAGAGGACATGCTGCATTTGTCTTTCTGTGTCTGGCTTATTTCACATACCATAATGGCCTCTGGTTCCCATCTATGTTGCAGCAAATGACATGATTTCATTTTTTTTTTAACATTTATTTTTTAGTTGGCACAATACCTTTATTTCACTTATTTATTTTTATGTGGTGCTGAGAATCGAACCCAGGATCTTGTCCGTGCAAGGCGAGCACTCTACTGCTGAGCCACAACCCTAGCCTGATTTCATTATTTTTTATGACTAAATAGTATTCCATGGGGTTTATACACTACATTTCCTTTATCCATTTCAGTTGAGGCCATTCTATTCTATCTGGGCTGGTATGGAAAGGTGTGGAGTCACTTTGTTAAGCAAACAAAACAAAAAAACTTTGGGGAGCAGTATGCGTGGAATCTAATTTCTGTAAAAACAATAAGTACACAATATGTGTAATTATGTGTATTCATCTCCACATGGAAAACATTTAGCAATGTCCACACTTAACAGTTCCTAGTAAGCTGGAGGAGGTGGGAAACCAGGGGAGCATTTACTTTTTACTCTGATATGTTTGAACTGTTGGTTGTTTTTCTGATAAGAGCACAAGAAAGCTTCTTATGGATTTAAACCAGAGCCCAAGCTCAGTTGCTCACTCATGCACAATTTAGAGCTTCTCTGGGCAGTCAGAAGTTTTTTCTCATGGTAGAAAGTCAACAGAACTCGGGGACAGGGGATGGAGCTGACGGATGGAGCATGTCTTCAAAGCCTCTGGACCTAGCTTTCTGCTTCCTATCCATCCCTTTTGTTCTCAGTAAATCCTCACCCCCATTTAAGTGGTTAGAGCTTTCTTACCATTTCCCCTACTTTTCTTATCAGTAATTTGCATATTCTTTATATTTTTAGGACACTAATTTTAACTATAGGAGTGTTTACATATTGCTTGAGCATTAACAAAGTGTATGCCTGGTGCATCTCTTCTTTGAAATGCCCTTTAATGTGATGAATGACAACCAAGATGATGTTCCTTTCTGAAGTTTATGGAATTAAAAAAGCAAAAGAAGAGTATCAGAACCCCCTACCAGGAAAATATTTTAATTTCAAAGTACTTTGCTAGTTGCAGCCTTTTCTCAATTCATTGGCTTCTGAATTTCTATTGCATGAATAATCTATGCCCCACATATTAGCATGTAATGCCATCTTTTAAAAAAAATGTAATTCCACTATTCAGATTGTTGTGATTTCCTGTGTGGTCGCCTTTTCTGCTCCATACGGTTATAAGCATCCCCAGGGCAGGCCCCTCCGCCCAGGCCCCATGCGTGCCTAGTTCTGTGCTGAGCCCATATTAGATATGCAATAAATAATTCCACCAATGCAAATGTAAAGCCATAAACACCCTTTGAGGAAGGGTGAGCCGGGTTTGATAACAACTGCAAGTTATTTAGAGCAGAAGGCATCCCCGCTTTGTGACCTTCGAGGTGTCTGATGAGAGCCTAGCAGAGCTCAGGGCTAAGGCTGTGGGTGTCGCACATGTTGGGGCCAAGAAAGCGAGCCCTCTGCTTCTTTGGCATCCGGCTCAGACTAATGGCTGAGAAAACGGCCAAGGGTCAGCAAGAGTCGGCCTCTTCATTCCGCCCTGACCCTGCTCCTGTAGATGTCTAAATGGCATCCTCGAGGGCTGGCATTCCCCAGCATCCCTCTTGCTGTTTGGCTAACATGGTGGCTGCTGCAGTCCCACAATATCCCTGTGAACGCAGAGCAGATCCAGGGTGGGGCAGAGATCTGGGGGTTGTGTCAGAGGGAAATGAGCACCCACTGCTCCCCTAGCCAGCGAGGGACTCCACAGCATCCCTGGACCTCTCAGGTGGTCCATTTGGACCTCCTCAGGGTGTGACACAGTTGTGGTCCCTGAGACTTGGTGTGGCTTTGCAGGGGTGGGGATGATGACAAGGCATAGCCACGTCCATACCATGTGTTTTTCCAGGGGCAGAGGGCAGCTGGCAGTCTTTCCTCTTACCCCAGCTCAGCCAGCCTGCTAAAGGGCCAGCGGAGGCTTGCAGAAATGTGCCTTCACCTCCAGCTAATGAGGTTGGAAGGAAGGGCTGCTCTCCAGGGCTTCTGCGCAGCAGAGGAACATGAGTGTGGACGGTTCCTATTATTCACAACGGCATCATGGAGGCTATCTGAACACTACCCATTTAGGACCCAAACAGTGCTGGTTTATGGTTATATCCAAGAAAAATACGCGTCCTGATAGATGTAGGTGTCTAATCCACCCAACGGCTGGAGCTTAGAAAAATATTTACCTTTTAACATCTGCGCAGCATTTTCTCTGCACAAACACACATCTGCTTGATGGAATGCATACAGGGTTCCGATGGCTTTCAAGTAAGTTTTCTTAGTAACCTTATAGCTTAGACTTGACACGGGCAGTCCTGGATTTGTGGTGGGGAGGTTTCTCTCAGATCAACTCATTGTTTGAAACAAATAGCTTTAGAGTTTATAAAACGAAAAGCTCCAGGCAATCCCAGTAATCGGATCTTTAAAAACCTCTCACCTCTTAGTAAGTCACTCAGTGAAACAGTTTTTTTAAATTTTCAGCTTGATTCCACAACCAGTGGGTTTCAGGCTTGGAGTGTAGGGTGTGGGGAGTGTGTGTGTGTGTGTGTGAGAGAGAGAGAGACAGACAGAGAGAAGGCTTACATAGGGCAGTCCTTTACAGTGCTATTAAGGTTCAAGATTTTTCTTTATCCTTCCTCCCTCAACCTGTCTCCCCGCTGCCCAGAAGACAGCACCTGGACAGAAGCGCTCTGTCCTTCAGGATTCAGAGTCACGCTAGGTAGACCAGTTAGCTGATTCCTCCCACAGCTCCAAGCACATTCAAGTTGAGTTTATAGTGGTGTGGGCCAAGGGCCCAAGAGTTTGTATAAACCTTCCCATGTCTTGTGGATCCAGATGCACTTGCTATACAGTCCCCAGGGTATGAAGATGAGAGGACAAGGCCGCCGCCCAAGGCTGCTCTCTGAATCCAGCCACTAATCGACTCTGATTTCATTCTAGGCCAATGCTTTAACCATTGGACCTCATGAATTCCTCTGAGCCACTCAGTCTTTGGGAAAACCCTTTTAAAGCTCCATCTTGAACAAGTCAGTTAAGGAAAAGCCCTTTCAGCCTCGTTTTTCTTTTCAGTAAGTTTCTTGAATGCAACGAGGCCCTTAAAGAACAGCATTTATGCATGCATGAGCATATCCGGTATTGAAATGATCTTCCTTCACAGTGAAAATTCTTACTTCTATTCTTAGCCAAGTTCAATCAACAAATATTTACTCGATTCTCACTATGTGCCAAGCAGAGTGCAAGTCTGTAAGGAGGAAAGAAAGCTCTAGATCTCAAATGAAGCCTGCTAAAGAGACCAGAAGGCACTCAACCACAGATTTTGTAGCAACATCTTCTGCCCTGAAAGGGATTGTGGGATTGATTGACAGTTGCACAAACTTCTCTCTAATATTTATGCTATTCATGCTATGACACTCCGTCTTGCCATTTTTCAATAAAAAGAATATGCTCATGAAAATTACATGGGGCACATTTACCTAGAAGATTCTTATGGGCTTCTCTAACCTGCGCTTGGGGTGATGTTTGAGCTGGAGAGGCAGTTTGGGGGGGGGCAGCGTTCATTCTGGTGGCCATGTCAGGGGAGGGGCCCATTGCTCGGGGCTTTTCCTCCTCCTGTCCTTTCCCACCTCTCCTCCCCGTTCTCGTTGACCTTCCACTTTGCTTTCCACTGCCCCTGGAAAGCTCAGGGTAGCAGATTGCTGGAGGACAGCATGGCGTGATGTGTGGGGTTGGGAGGGAAGAAAAAGGAGAGAGAGCGATGGCAAATTAGGTTCCATTCTGTTTCCAGGCTGTATCCTATTAAAATACGTTACCTCTTCTGCAGCTTGCTGGTCCCGAAAGGCAATCTCATTCCTAATGAGTTTGTTAAAAAAGCCATTCAGTTCATCTCGGTTCTTATTGGGCAGAATCCGGGCCAGTGGGACCATTATGGATGGAAATGATACTTGAAAGAAAAACAAAAGTGGCATTGAAAAGGGGGCCATAATAACCCATGACTATTAGACGCCTGTTACTAGGAAGCAAGTGCCCTCCTTGAATCCGAGTCATTCCGAAGGCCTGCCCCCCCCCCCCCCCCCCCCCGCCCCCGGGAATCACTGCTCCTCAGAGCTGGGTTATGTCTGGCTCCATCTCTGTCCCTGTCACCATTCCTTGCACATAGTAAGCACTCAATAAATGTCTACCTGATTGACCAAGTCCTCCCCCTCAGCTGGCCCTCTACAGGAGGTCTCAGCTTGTGAATTAGTGGTTCAGGTTCTAGATATTCAGACTGAGGTCTTTCTGTTCTGTCAAGAGAGCAGATCACAGGCTGTGCTTCAAGTCTTAGCAAAGGGTAGAAGCTCATTTACTTTCTTAACTTTCTGGTCATTTGCATTTCTTTCTCTGGACAACTGTCCCCAGAGCAACCACCTGAATTGTCTCTAAGAGCTACTACTATAAGGCTGACACAGTGCTGGCCCCATCCGCCATGGGCTCCTCCCTTGCTTGCCAGATAAGCCTGAGTCCTTGATGCTGTGCCCTTGGGATAGGCTTCCCTGGGTCAGCGCCACCTAATCCCTCCTGGAGAGTGGCTCTAGACCCAAGGGCTGAGGCCTGGCCACAGGGGAGCTCAGCTCCATGGTGGGCCTACTGCACACAGGGTTCTGGGCTGCAGCTGGGCTGGAGAGGACAGTTCTAGACACTCAGGGGTCTCAGAACACTCTGCCCAGTTAAGAGGCAGAGCGATCAGGGGAAGCAGGGACTATGTGGCCACCATCCCACAGGACACAGGATGGGTCCCGTAATTCAAGGGATGGGGCAGGAAGAGACTGCTGGACCTTACACGGACATCTACAGTTTCAGTGTGGAGCTGACGGAGGTGACAGGGCCTCCCATGAAACTGGTTAAGAATTTACCCGCCCAGCAGAAAGGCCAGAAATCAGGGCGAGTTCACTGATAGCAATAAGAGCGCATCAGTGCTTCCTTAAAAGCAAGAAGATGCTGGAGTTGGCCGGGGGGCAAAAACTCATTTGTAAAATAAAAATGAAGCCAATGGACCTGTCTCTGTAGCATTAGGCCACCTCCTAGTCACCCACCCAGCAATTTCTATGTTTACTATGCAAGTGTAAACAACTCCGTGTTTGCCACCCAGTTTCCTAGTTTACTGTACATTGGGCTTCCAGTGAGAAGTCTTCTGAAGAGGATTTTGCTGGAGGGGAGAAAAATGTGCTAGAAAATGAAAGGTTTTTGATTCTAGCCTTGGATCTGCCTTTTCAAGCCTCAGTTTTTTCATCGGGAAAGTGGGGGCAAGGATATTTCTCAGAGGCAGAATGGCAGGAGTTAAGGAAGCAATGCGTTCAGAGTGTCGCCACCGTTCTCACCTCCATGGTGGTGACAGAAGCCAGGGCTACCTGTGTTGGTGATAAGTGGCTCCAGGCTGTGATAAGAGAACCCTGGTGACTCCAGGAAGACCCCATCCCTGCAGGGCAGCTTTCAGAGACCCTGGAGTGTCCTTTCCTAGCAGCATGGATAGAGCCTGCAAGTGGCCCCAGGTCTGGCCTTACCCGCCCCCCGGCAGGAGCTGTACTTACACAGTAAGACCAGGAGAGGCCTGGGGATAGAGAACGCAAAGAAACGCCTGCAGGATTCCACAAAGGGGTCCTCGGGAACCTTCCGGGAGTCCACCTGGGTGCCGAAGGCCACACTGGCCACCAGGTCTGTGGTGTAATAGCAGTAGCACCTAGGGAGAGGGGCATGTTTGAATTTGCAAGGTTGCTGGCCTTGGCCCTGCCCCCATGCACCCCTCCCAACAAAGTGGGGGTCCCCAGCTACTGGGAGATCCTCGCCCTGCAGAGGGACTTGAGACGTGGGAGAGGAGCTGCCGGGGTGCGCAGCCGCAGCAGACTGTGGGAGCACGTGGGGCCCCCAGCGAGCTCACGGAGGGCATGGCTAACTCAACCACCGGGTTCAGGCGGCCCGGACCCAGCAGAGCAGAGCCAACTACCAAGAGGCACATTTTACATTCTCTGGCCTCTGGAGGAGGGAACCCTGGGGCCCCAGAGCCTATAGCTTTGCCTCGAGGCTGTGCCTGGAAGGTCAGAATCCAGTGATTAACTGGTATCTGTCGAATTGTCATTAATGAACAAACAAACTGATGGTCTAGTTTTATTAACTTTTCCCTCCTTTTCTTCCTAATGATTTTTACAGTTTTTTTTTTAAAGAACAACAAACAAAAAATGAGGACTCTTCCCACTCAAATAAATACCAGACGAACTTTAGGACAGGCTTCACGATCTTCTGTGTGTTATTACAGAAAGCACACTTTGCACTTGAGAAACAAACAGAGGAAAGTATCTGGCAGTAGCTCCAGAAACTTTGACCTCTTGGGCCATAGGAAGCCTGTCTCCCAGAAGGCCATTTTAAACTAGAATTATCTTCTTTTTTCCCCTTTTGCTTTCTTCCGGGAGAAGTCAGCTTAAGTTCTTTTTAGGAAGACTAACAACTGAGTTATTAATATCCTGGATAATTACAAGGTCTATTTCTGTCCTGGATGTGGGCACTCATTTAGTGCCTCTTCGCCATCAGTTCCATAGCCACTGTTTTAGTAAGGAGTAAATGACATTTCCAGATGACTTTAGAGTTTTGACTGCTTCTCTTGGAAACGCTTCTACCACCAATTTCCCATTTGCCCGCCCGAGTAAAGACAAAACCGAGGCTACTGAACGTGGCTCCATGGGATCCTAATGGCTGGAGATCTAAGGGTTTTAAGAGTTATTTACATTGCTTTCATAGGTGACTGGCCACCTTATCTTCAGCCACCTTCTGCATCCTATAATCAGAGGGAATGTGGTTGAGAAGCCCTGTGGACATGTGAATGTTGGTGATGATATTGTGATTTTATTTGCCCTGATGATCATGAGTCAGCGTCCAGGTGATTTGCTGTAAGCCAAGATTTGGCATCAAACAACTAAAGGTTTCTAGGAGGAAAGCCAGATAAGCAGGCATTAAGTGTAATGTCCATGCCGTGGTTTCCGTGTGGAGGTGCTAAACTATTTTTTTTTTTTTAAAGGACTTTGATGGATTTTTATTTTATTCATTTATTTATATGTGGTGCTGAAAATTGAACCCAGTGCCTTGTGTGTGCTAGGCAAATGCTCTACCACTGAGCCACAACCCCAGCCTCTGCACTATTTTTCTTGATGTGAAAATTCACACTCTCTCCCCCAGGTCCCTGTCCCTTCTGCCCAGGCCTATTCTTCCCGCCCTGGGTCTGCAGAGGGAGGCAGACAATCCAACACTGCAGGGTTCTCTTCAACAGGCCACGCCCCCTCGCTTCTGTTTCATGTTTTAAGTGGGTTTCATTTTTTTTTTCTCACGACTCAGTCCATCCATACTTTTATGAGCTTCTAGTATTTCTATAGTTTGTTACTCCCAAGCTAATTGTCCCCTGATTAGGTACGATTACAAGAAGCAGCTGTTTAAAACTGTGACTTCTCATCTGTCACGTCGCATCCTTACCTCTGGATGTCAAACGCAGCCCCAGACTCTGCATAGGTCTTTAAGTGATCCAGGAGAAGGTCACAGGCTTGGCTGATGAGGGGCATCATCTGATAATGGACAATAAGGTGTCATCAGGGCCTCAGGCAGACAGCAAGCCTGAACTGGCTGCAGATGATGAGGTTAGATGGGGTGCTTTCTGGGAAAATGGATTTTGTTCTGAAGGTAGTTTTTATACAGCTAAGATTAGGGAGGAAGCTCCAAAATTCATGAACATATGTAAAATACAATAACTGCAAACATCTATTTTGGCTTAAGGAAGCTTTTTGGAGGAGAAACAAAAAAAAAGGAAGAAAGGATTTAAAGTAAATATGGCAAAATAATCATGAAAGTGATCATTAAGTGCGTAGGATCCGCGTTCGGTTTCATGGTGTAGTTAGCAAGGAAGTAACAGACAGCACTCCATGTGCCCTGGCTCTGGAATTAACCCAGGTCCCTGTTTGCTTGTTCCAATTATAACTTAGATCTTCCACTAGAACATAAACTCAGTATCCAAAGGGACCTAAGGTCATCCATTTCAGCTTCTTAATTAACACAGAAGTTATTTTTAGAGCGTCTCTGATGAGTGGTTATTCATTTGTGCTTAAGCTGCTTAAGACTTTGAAATCAGTGTGGCTCTTGACTTCAAGGGGGCTTCTCTCTCACACAAGGCAATGGCTGGTTCCTTTTATTAATATTAAAATATTTACATCATGGAAAATTTCCCACAGAAAGGTGGAGAGCATGGGATCATGTAGCCATTACCCAGTTTCCAAAAATTTAGACATTGGTTTTGGTGGCTACCCAACAGACTTGTTGGGTGGGTGGAATTCTGTGGGGCTGGATGGGCATCTTCAGGATGTGTCAACTTCAAGCTGGAAGTCTTTAGGGAAGTTATTTTAACCAGTGTCTGTTCTAGAACAGCACCATAGCTAAAGCAATATGCTGTCCGCCATTGCTCTGAACACTTCTTATGGAAATTTTGAAACGTTACCTTAAAGGGTTTAGATTTTACTATTGTGACACTTGACCATTAAGTTCCTGCGGGCAGGAGAAGTTTGGCCTGCTCATTTCTGGATCCCCAGAACACAGAACAATGTCTGACACATAGTAATCATTTGTCAAATGAACCGATGAATTTTAATGATTACACAATACCTACTCTTTGCTCTTAAAATACTGAAGTATTGGGGAAAGTTATAAGACGTCAGTCTCCTTGCCAGGAGGTACGCTATTGTGCTGAGGCAAAATCTGACTCCTGCTATTGTTTGGGTCTCGAGTGTCGCCCCAGTCTGTGTGCTAAAGGCCTGCCCCAAAGAGTGGTGCTATTGGGAGGTAGTAGAACCTTTAGGAGGTGGGGCCTATTAGAAGGCCTTGAAGCCATTGTGGGTGTGCTGTTGAAGGGGATTATGGGACTCCAGGCTCTTCCTCACTCTCTCTTTCACTTCCAGCTATGAAGTAAGCACTTCTGCTCTGCCCTGAGCTCTCCACCATACATCGAAGCAATGGGACCAAAACATCATGGACTGAAACTTCTAAAACTATGAGCCAAAATAAACCTTTTCTCTTTATAAGTTGATTATTTCAGGCATTTGTTATAGTGACAGAAAGCTAACCATTGCACCCTCTGACAACCTCTCTTTGGTTTCATTTCTAACTACTTCTGTATGATAGTGCACTCAACATTCAGACGACTGTATTCATCTGCAACTCTCCTTCTGCAACACAATTGTTCCCTTGCCTTCTATGCTCCTCTAACCACATGGTTTGCACATCTCTTTAATCTTACTGCTCCTCCTTTTTTTTTTTTTTTTAATAGGGTCCCTCCTAAAAGGCAGCCCCATAAATGGAACAAAGTGTTATTTCAGGTGTGATCCAGTAAATGGTAAATGAATCACTTCCTGTGATCTGTACCTGGCATGTCAATCTCAAGGCCAGGTTGACTTTTTCAGACAGTGATAATACAGACAAATACTGAGGTTCAGGTTAATGAAAACCACAAGGTCTTCTTCATGAATCATCGCCATGAGCAACTGATTTTTTGGCCCTTTAGCATCCATTCATTAGAATGGCTTTACATTTATATTGCTTTTATTTCTGGAAAAAGTGCCAGAGTTGTATTATGAGCAGAACAATCTTTGAGCTACCCTAAGGCATTCAGGTGATGGAGAAGCCAGGTAAGGTGGGGCAGTTTGGGCCACTGGTGGTGGGATATTGGTAGGGAGCACACAGCTTTGCTAAAACCCTCCCTCTGACAACTCCCTGCAAGTGAGCCCCACATGCTCTGTGGTGTAAGGAAAGACTCGTGTCACCAGGTCCCCTGTGTGCTCTGCTCTCCTCTCTGAAGTAGTTGGTCCCGAGAAGCCCTGGGGGGCATTCCTGTGGAACGAGATTGGAATGTGGGCTCTTCCTCTTCGTCTCCTCTAACATTTGCTAAGTGTGTCTTCTAAGTCTTCCTTCAGTTTGTGGCTTTGGAGAAAGGTTCAAGTGCAGAATCCTGTGGCCCTCACTACCAAGCTGTTTTAGAAAATCGCAGAATTTTCCACGATCCTTCGGCCAACCACAAACAAACCTCAGTAAATATTGCACCAGGCCCCATCTTACCAACGATGGGCTGCGGTGGACTTTGTCAAATGATTGACTAAGGCAGAAATGTAATTTACCTCCACAACCCATCCTGGAGTCCACTCTGTGCTGACCCTTCATGACGACTGCAGTCTTTTCTAAATTCTCACAAATCATGATTTTAATAATCCGTCAGTACAAAAGTGGTGTAACTGGCCCCTTAAATGGCCTCTGAGCCATCATTCCCAAGATGCCGCTGACCTCTCTAATATTTGGAGAACTCAGTACTATCAAAGCCACATTTCTATGACTGACTTCCCTGGCTACTATATTCCTTCAATTATTTTAGTAAACTTAGTGGTATGAATGCACACTATTTTAATAAAATCCCAGATATTGAAATATCTCTAAAGATGTATTTCAGAGGAAGAGTAACCTGGTAAAAAGCTGTTTGAAAGGAAGTCTCTTTAGATACCAGGCTCAAAGCTTCCTTAGGGTAACAAAAGAGATGCAATATAAAATTTGATTTACACACAGCTCTTCAGAAGCACGTCCTGTGTGTTGAGAGAGATCCACTCAGACTGAATCCAACCATAGGCCTGGACAATGCAAAAGGGAACCAGACCAGCTGCCTACCATCGGCTCTTCATGTGCTCTCGACTAGAATGCTTTGTTCCTGGCTGACGTGACTGCAATTTTCTACTATACTCTGCCTGCTGTCTGTTGAGCGGAATGGATAATGACATTTTTATTTGGGTTAATGTGATATGAGATGGGGCATGTAATATGAAAAATGTTTTTAAAAGCAATGTGGAGAAAATATTGTAAGACAGCAGAGCATGATCTGTATCTTAGCCAGCAACCATGGTTTCAGGTTCTCTTCCTCGCTTATATACAGCAGTTATGGAATATTTACTCTTACATGAGTTGCATGCACACAAAAGCTCTCTGATGGGCTTGCATAATCTTTATACAAACTCCACAGCTCTTCCCCTAGGTTTTTGGACAAGCAGCGAATGTGGCATGTGCACACACGTGTGAATAGATGAATCTATGATGCCATTATCCCTCGGATCTTAGTTAAAGGCTCACATTTGTGGTTGTTATGTTTCATCTTCTTCATAGGATGAGTGATTTTTGTTTTGGTTTTATTCTATATTTTTCATAATGCACACCTATTGTATTTATAATCACATAAAATATTAATGCTGTTAGGTTCTTTTAAAGTGATTTCTTCCTGAGATGTTGTTTTGGACTGAATGTTCCGTATCCTCCCCCCAAATTCCTGTGTTGTCATTCTGATTCCCAGGCTAGCTGTATTTAGACATGGGGCCACTCAGGAAATCATTAAGGTTAAATGAGGTCGAAAGAGTAAGGCCCTGACCTGAGATTAGTGTTTTTATAAGAAGAGACACCAGAGGAGGGAAGTGCTAGGACGAATACTGGCCAAATTATATTGTTTTGTTGTGTGCATATAATATGAACAACGAAAGTATGTGTAAGACAAATCCCACCATCGTGTACAGCTCTAATGCACCAATAAAAAAATGTAGAGGAAAAAAGGACTCCAGCGCTCCACTCCCCCCACCCCCACCTGTGCACCCAGGAAGATGGCAGCCATCTTCAAACCATGAAAGAGGCCTAACTAGAAACCAACAATGCTGGCACCCTGGTGTCCAACTTCCAGGCTCCAAAACTGTGAAAATACATGCCTGTGCTCTTTTGCCAAGGCAGCCTGTGTTGACTAAGGCCAGGGATTGCATTCCAGCCGCCAAGCCAGTTTTCCATTCTGTTTCTCTCACCTTTTTCATTGGTTGTCCCTGTTGGAGATGGTCCTGAGTGGATGGCTGGACCGCTATTTGGTAACTAGCAGTAACCACTGAGGGTAAAACACCATCCTCAGCCTGGGAAGGAAAGTCCCCGAAGAATTTCCCGCTTAACCTGAAGTTTATTACTTAAGTTTCCATTTTTGTTTTGCTTTGTAAAGGACTGTACCAATGGTGTCTAAGGGGCAGACAGAGGGCAAGAGAGTAGATCCCAAAAGGTGGGAAGGCTTTAGGTCTTCATGTATCATTTAAAGAGATGACAAAATCTCTCTTGGTGATGAGACGTGGTCACCGCAAGTAGATAGGCCCAATGAGCTGACCCTCTACTGCCCTGATCTTGGAAGCTGGCTGTTTTTTCCAAGGCCCCATGCAAATGTCTCAACCTGAGACTCCTTCGCTTCCTTGGAAACCTAGGAGGTTGGTGGAGAGGGATTTCAATTAACCCCTCATCAGACCCCTCTCTGAAAGAGATCAATGCCAAGCAGGCTGAGGAACTGCCCTGCTCAAAGCGGAGCTTGGAGATGATCCCCAGAATTCCACCATAGCAGCTCCTTCCTCGAGGGTAAGAGTTGGCCTTGTAGGGTGCACTTGCCCAGGGAGAGCAAACGCTCTAAGCCATTATCAGTGGTTACGTTTCGTCTCTCTGGCTCTTTATAGTTTTGTGATCTGGTGCTGTTTCCTTAGCCTCACTGAGTTTCTTTTTTTCTTTCCTTTTTTAAAATAGTTTTTAATTGTTGATGGACCCATATTTTATTTACATGTGGTGCTGAGAATGGAACCCAGTGCCTCACACATGCTAGGCAAGCGCTCTTCCACTGAGCTACAACCCCAGCCCCCTGAGTTTCTTTCTTTATTTGCAAAATAGAAATAATATCTCTCTTGAAGAGTTGTGACAAAAATTAGAAACAAAATATGTAAAACACAGAGAACTATATGGTCCTCTGGAGGATCCCATACCCAAGAATGGTTGAGACTTCAGGAATCCTCTCCCCTGTTCCTCCCAGACGACCCCACTGTTCTGGTCTCATTATTTGATGTTGCTTCTTTTCTTTCATCTGTCCCTTTGTCTTTATCTCCCTGCTCACCCTCTAATTCAGGCTTTGCCACCTGTCACCTGTGGTAGCATAGGCATATTTGTGGTCTTAGTGTAGTGCCTGACACATAGGTGTACTGAAAAGTGATTTTTCAAAAGAGCCTCCAGTTTTTTCAATTTCCAATCCATCCTATACCCAGTCATGAGTATAGGCCTTCTGAAAATACTTGTTTTCTGAGTATTTGCTTTTCTGAAACTCTCTGGAGATCCCCACAGACTAAAGGAATGACACAGACTTTCATCCTGCCTTCCAAAGCCCAGTAAGAACTGAATCCTGCCAGTAACCACGTGAGTCATTCTTGAAGCAGATCTTCCCTGGTGAAGCCTTCAGATGAGTTAAGCTGCCAAATTGACTACAACCTGGACCCTAAGCCTGTGGTGCCTGAGCCACAGAAACAAGGATCAAACAAATCGTCGTTTGCAGGCAATCTTGTTACATAGCAATAGAAAGGTAACTTACTCTCAATGTGACTTCTTGGGCAACTCTCGTAGTTGTCATCCATGATTGGAGATCTGGGGGAATGTTTCATATCAGGGATGAGCACCGTGATCCTTGGTCAGTTTTGTAGAAGTATCTCTATGAGGACTGGGTGAACACTCCCCAAGAGAGCTGATGTGGCAGGCCCCATGACACAAGAGTAGATTTAGGGGTTCTTTCTATCTTAGCATGAATATGATGTAGTTTGCTAAAAACCTGCCCCAAGATCCATGATGGTTCTGCCTCTTACTTTGGGCATAACATTTGAACCTTTCTGAACTTGGGGTTCTTACTCCAAATGAGGGGCTAATTGAAAAGAGCAGTAACGTCCCTCTCCACCGACCTTCTAGGTTTCCAAGGAAGCCATGGAGTCTCAGGTTGAGACATTTGCATGGGACCTTGGAAAAAACAGCCAACTTCCAAGATCAGGGCAGCAGAGGGTCAGCTCATTGGGCCTATCTACTTGCAGTGACCACGTCTCATCACCAAGAGAGATTTTGTCATCTCTGTAATGCCTCGACTTCAGAATCATACATGAAGACCTACAGAGAGGAAACTGAGTACTTTTGTGTTCAAATAATTTTGTGAAAGTGAGAATCAAAGCTGCAGACTCTCTGACTCCTGGTTTGTGGCCATGTTCCCTTTACCCTTCAGTTCAATCACTTCTAGGTTGTAATTTCTCTCTATGCAGATCTGGTGCCATGAACTTGAGAAAGAAACCACCCCCCCCCCCCCCACACACACACACACCCTTTAAAAGCCTTTGGAAGCCCTGGGTGTTTGGAGAAGGAGAATCTCTGAGTACTGAGGTGTGGTGAGCCGCTTCTGCCGTTTCTGCAGATTATGGTCGCCATTACAAGATGGCGCTGGCTCCGCTGTGGTCTGTGACAAACAACTTCTTATCTGGGAAAGTTGGCACATGATTTTTCATCACCCTGTGAGAAAGTTCCACGTGGCAGCTTTGCATTGGGGCTTGGGATGCTTTATTAAGGCTGGGAGGGGCACCCGAGAGGAAGAAGAAGAAATATCCAGGGACCTGAATAAACTGTTGAAAGAAGATTCTCGAGTTGCGTATTCCTTGCGGGCAAGGGGTCGCGACACTGAGGGAGACATATTTCCTGTGTAGGAAAGAGAGGATGCCTCTTGTGTTTCCTTACATTCCTAAACTAAGATCCCCGTAAGTTGATGTGTGTAACCCAGGTGAGTCATCGATCCATGCATGAAGAGAGACTCAGAAAAAAACAGACTGTCACCCTAGCACCAAACATGACCCCTGGTAGCCTGGCTACCTTGGGGGGCTACTATAAAGAGGAGACTCCAGAGGTACAATCTGCAGTTCCCCTCATCTGCTCCAGAAGAGTTTGTCCCCCTACCACCCACCAGGTGTAGGGAACGTCTGGCATCTTGGAGACTAAACAGCTGAAGTGGAATTCTTTTTCCTGCAGGTGACTTCTGAGCAAGTCACTCTGCCATTTCAAGATTTGATAGCTCCTGGCTCTCTAGTGAAGGACACAACAAACACTCCCCCTGGCACAGAATGGCCATCTCTACGTGCTTCAACCTACTTTTCCAGTTCTCTCTCACTAATCCCTTCCATGCACGCTGTGTTCCAGCTGTTCCCTGAACACGCCCTGGGCTGCCTGTCCAGGTGACTCTGTTCTCGCACTCTGGGCCTGTAGCACACCTTCTCCCACCATCAGAACTCAGCAGCTTCATCCTGGGTCAGTTCCAAGGCTATTCCCTTTGCCCTGAAGTGGTTTCTGATCCTCAAAACAGGCTCTGTCACCACCTCCCACTACTTGGTCATAATGCAGTAATTGATGTGCCTTGCTGCTCTTTATAAACCCCTTAAAGACAGGAAGTAATAAATACTTGTAATATATGAATTGAACATTTCTTCCTATTTGATGCTCAGTAAGTGCTGTTATTTGGATCTGGAATGTCTCCCAAAGGCCCATGTATTAAAGGCTCTCCAGCCTGAGAGATGGGCCCTACTAGGAGGTCTTTAGGTCATGGGGGGTGCCATTGAAGGAGACCGTGGGCCCCTGACCCCTTCCTCTTCTTCTCTTTTGCTTTCTGGCCCCGAGGGGAGGGTTTTGCTATACCAAGTTCTCCCACCATGATGCTGCCCCCCACCCCCAGCAGAGGTCTAAAAGCAACGTGTCAATTGCTCATGGTCTGAGACCTCCAAAACTGTGAGCCATAATAAGACTTTTCTCTCTATTAGTTGATCATCTTGGATATTTGTTATAGTGACAAACAGCCAACTAATCCAGTAGGACTGTGAGTAATGTTGGTTTGGAACTGATGTCAAAAGGGAATTTTCTGAATACATAAGGGTGATATATAAATAAGGGTGATCTAATGAGGGCGGGAGAAAGTACTTACACTGTTGGTTCAAAAAATGGAAAAATTAACACCTCAAAATGCTCTAAACTGGTGACTAACAAATGAAAAAATTAATTCTAGCTAACGAAACTTATCACTGCCTTCCTCCACTACACCAGTGCTAAACGCCACCCAGATATTAAAAACATCCGTGACTCATTTTTATGCAAAATGTCTTGCTGATAAGTATCAGCTCTAGCCATCTAGGTGAATAATCAAGTGTCGTTTCTAATATGTCAGTGACTCCTGTCAAGAGTTGTGACCAATTAGAACTCACTCCGGTGAGGAGGTGGCTGCTGGTGTTGCCAGGCAACGGCCAAGCTTTGAGGCATTTCGATGCTCTTTTAGATTTAACCAGCAGCAAGTCGGAGTGACATTATGATTCTGGCAAAGGAAAGCCGAATTATAACCCAGGATGGGGTAGCCGGGACGAGGAGTGTGTTTTCTTTTAAATGCAAATGGAAAAGGAACATTTTAACTAGAATTTAAACAGTCCATCATTACACCGATTTTAATTAGGAGATTAGGTGTCCGTGGAATACAACTGTGCCACGGGATAATGGTCTCTTGCTGCTAGATAAATACCCAGACATTCTGGAAAATGGGCAACTGGTCAGGCAGGGACAATGTATTTATTTTTGGACCCTGAAGTATTTATTGCCACAGCCACACTTGGTTATAATGACTTTCATTTTTATTGTTCAGAAGGATTAAGAAATAAAAGCAAATATTAAAAATAGACTGCTGCAGGCCGATGCTGCCTGGAGAAAGCTGCTTGCTCCAACATTATTGGAAAACCGTGTTCTGCCTTAGAAGCCCCCGAACGTGGCTGTCTGGTGAGTTTACAGTGGAAATGTAAAGGCCAAAGAAAACTGTGATGATGACTGTGATCCTGCAAAGACTTTTGCTCTGAAATGGTCACAGCTCTGCATTTGCTCGTAAGCTGGCTATATCAACTTAAATTTTTGAAAATGGGAGTCATTCCTGAGTAATATGTCTCCTCCAAGGCAGGAAAGGCCCAGAGGGAATAATAACCGCATCTGCCTCTGACCCGCGTTCGTTATTGACTATGCCTTCCTGACAGAAAACATCTGGATGGAAAGTGAAAAATTGGGCTGATTCTCAGTGCTGGGCAAGATGCCCGCCACCCGTGTGAGTGTGACTTTCTGAACACTGGGTCCCAGGGCACAGCAGTGTGGTTGGCTTGTTTGGTCTGGAGTGACACAGGCCACCCTGACCCCGGCTGAATGAAGAAATGCCCACCGTTTATGTTGGGCTTTGAGGACTGAGAACACACAAGCTGTCGGAGATGATTTGGGCATTGAGTGTCCCTCCAGAGGTCCATATGTAAAGGCTTGGACCTCAGGGTGGTGGTATTGGGAGGTGCTGTGCCTTTAAGGTGCTGGACCTGAGGTCACTAGGAGCATGCCTCAAAGGGAACTGTGGGACTCTGGTTTCTCTCTCTCCTTCAGTTTGAGATGTGACCATTTGCTCCTACATGCATTCTAGCCATGAAGTGCCACCATCTGTCACCCTCCCTGGAGGCCAAACCAATAGGGTCATTTAATTTTGGACTTTGAACCTGCAAAACTTCAAGCTAAATAACCTTTTGTCTTTATAAGTTAGGCCTGAGTATTTCATTATAGTAACACAAAGCTGACTAATATGCTGCCACATTAGGTTGGGTCTTCAGTGCTTTCAATTTGGAAGTTGGCCTCTGCTAGAGGAACTCAAAAATGAGGTTCACCATGGAAGCTGCCTGCAAAGGCCTGGGGCCCAACAGCATTGTTCCTCTCACTAGCCAATGAAGAAGTTAATTACCCATGTTTTCACTGTTTGAAAATCTATTTTAACCCAGAATAAGCAAAACAGATTTATTTACTAAAGATTTTCCTAAGTCTTTAATGTGCTAAAGCACATGGTGACTCCCAAAGAAGATGGTTTGCAATTATTTCACCAAATTATGTGACCTTGTCATCCTCAATGATTTCAAAATCTTTTCCTTAGTTGTGTTAGCTTTCCATCACTATCACAAAATACTTGAGATAATTAGCTTATGAAGAGAAAATGTTCATTATGCCCCATAGTTTTGGATGTTCCAGTCCATGATCAGTTGGCTCTGTTGCTTTGGGTCTGTGTGGCAGCACGTTGTGGTGGGAATATATGGCGGAGCAAAACCTCTCACCTCGTGGCCAGGGAGCAAAATTGAGGAAGGAAGGGTGCAGTCCTGCAATCCCTCCAAGGGCACACCTTCAATCACCCGAAGACCTCCTGTTAGGCCCACCTTTCCCAGATCTACTACCTCCCAACAGTGTCACCTGTGGGACCAAACCTTTAACACAGAGGAGTACTTTGGGGGACATTCCAAGGTCCAAATCATAGCAGTAGTAGTTTGTAACTTGAAGTTCCTTATTACATCAGTACAGTTCAGATGATTTTCACCTTAATGTGTTCTTTTTTTCCTGCTTACAACTAAAGGTTACCTGCCATTTTTATGCTGACTCACACAATCTTAGAAAAGTCTCCGGAAGTTATTCTTACGGACTGAATATTTTTCAAATCAGAAGAGCTTAGAGGAATACACAAATATGTGGATTTCACTGTGTTCTCCCTCTTTCAGATGAGCTACAAAATTTAAAAATAAAACACATGCTAACCTGGGTCCTCAGGGGCTCTTGTTATTTACATTTCCCCCTCAAAGAAATATGAATTTAGTTTTGAACTTATTTCCTGAAATAAAATTTATTTACTACCTGATCCATAGAAAAGTTTTACCCAACCCCAGGATTACTTACACATTGCCTTTGACAAGGGATCTAGCCAAAAGACTACCAAATTCTAAATAAATCTCTTTGTTGCCCTTTTCAAAGCATTCATCCTTGGGGTGGGGAGGAGGGAAACTGGCAGGATAATCAGGCAGAATGATCCCTAACAAAAAAAATCAGTGTTTTCCCAGCAATGCTCAGCTATGCTTTCATCCAAACCCCAGTAACTCATCTGTCGTCGGACTGTGACAGCAGAGGTCTCTTCTTCCTGAATCAGGTCTGCACCAATCACATTTTCAGAGCTGGCTTCTCTAGCTCTACATATTATCCCTGGTAAAAGTGGAGCCCAAACCCAGTTTCATTTTAACTAAAAATATGGCGTAATGACATAAAGCTGATTTTAAAGTAACTCCCATCATCATTGACGGAGGCAGACTAATAGCCACGTAAGTAAAGATGGGGCCATTTAGAGCCTTTGATGCTAATGTCACTTACAGACACAGGTGGACAAGGATATAGCGGCCACAGTTCTAAAGAAAAAGCCTCAGAATTTCAAGGGAAAACAAGCCTCTATCCCAAGAATACACTCTGAAAAAGTCTCAAAACAACGTAAGTCCTCGGAAAGGACTCAAGGGGCTGATATTTCACAGCTACTTCTGGGAAAACTGACTCAGGTACCCACAGCTGAGTACCTGTGGCTCAGCCTCTCTGAGCTGACTCCGATCTCCGTGTCTCATTCTCTTTGTGTCCTTGTGACCTGCTTTCTCTATTTTTATATGTATACACTGTGACCCTCCAAAGAGAAAGCCAATAACTTGCCACATCCTCTTATGTAACTGTTTCTTGATAAAATGATTTCCCTTTTATTTTTTTATTTCAGTCTTGTCATATGCCATTAGTTAGGATAGGTAAAAAGCTTCTTGGGTCTTTGATTTATCATCCATCCATTCAGCAACCATTATGGAGTGCCTGTTATGCACCTATTGTGGGTAGTTAATAGTAAAGAAAAAACCAGAGAAGAGAAAACCTCTGTCCTCCTGAAGCATACATCTAGCAGGATGAGACTCACAATAAAAAAACAATAAATGAGTGAACTACATGGATTGTTAGTGCTACGGGGGAATAAAGCAGGCGAGGGGCGGGGCTGCTGGGGTGGCACCCTGGGCCTCAGAAGCAGTGGGTGTGAGACGGTGAGACAGGGACGGAGAGGAGCCTTTACAACAGATGGCTTCAGCAGGACTCATGCGGGGGACAGGTTCTCAGTCACCCTTAGGCATTGCAGTTCTGTAGGGCTTGGGGTGGCTGCGGTTATATATTTTTTAACAACTGATCTTGATACAGACCTGGGTCCCACAGTGAAAGCCAGTGACCTACAGTCCAAGGCAGCTGGGAGGCTAAAGTCCAAGGAAGTGCCCAGAAACTCACTATGTTGGTGAATGAGGTTGTTGTGGTTTGGATATGAGGTGCCCCCCTAAAGCTCCTTTGTTACGAATATTCAGAGGTGAAATGAGTGGATTGTGAGCATTGTAACCTAATGAGTCCATCCTCGTTTGAATGACTTAACTGGGTGGTAACTATAGGCAGGTGGGGGCGGGGCTGGACCAGGTGGGTCCCCAGGGGTGTGCCCTGGAAGGGTGCCTCTACCCTGAGGCCCTTTCCCTCTCCTCTCTCCACTTCCTGGCTGCTAAGAGCTGCCAGCCTTCCTCTGCCACACTCTTCCGCCATGTTGTTCTGCCTCACCTCAGGTCCAGACCAAGAGTTGGCCAACCGTGGACTTGAACCTCTGACACTGTGACCCCAAATAAACCTTGCTTCCTCGAGGTGGTTCTTGTCAGGTGTTTTGGTCACAGCGACAAAAAGCTGCCTAACACAGAGGTTGTCAGGATACTGCTGTGGGGGGCTACCCTCCCTTTTGTCTCCCTTCCACCCATCTTCTCTGCAGGCTAGAAACCACTTCCTGGCACATTCTGCATCCCGTCTACACCATGGCTTAAAATGACTGTTTTATGAGCTTTTTCCGCTGCTGCAACTCAAAGATCCACCAGAACAATTGTAGAGGAGGAAAAGTTTATTTGAGGGCTCACAGTCCATATAAGACTGTCTCCATTCCTTGGGGCTCGAGGTGAGGCAGGACATCATGGCGGGAGAGTGTGGTGGAGGGAAGCAGCTCACTTCATGCTCAGGAAGCAGAGAAAGATTCCGCTCTCCAGATACAAAATATGTACCCCAATGCCACGTCCCAATGCCCCCCCCCTCCTCCAGCCACCTCATTGCCACTCAGTTAACCCCTATCAGGGGGTTAATTCGCTGATTGGGTTAAGGCTCTTGTAACCCAATCATTTCTCCTCTGGGCCTTCTTGCCTTGTCTCACACGTGAGCTTTTGGGGGACACCACGTCTAAGCCACAACAATGACCTCCGTGCTCAGAACCCCAAACCTTCCCCTTCTTAGGCAGAGGGAAGCTGCTGTTGGGGTTCGGAAGCCTCTTTCATAAGCCACTGCTGCACTGGGGCTCAGGGAAGCCTGATGTGTGCTTCAAAAGACCTCCTCTTCAGGGAGGCACTGCCGCCTGGGTGGGGTGGGTGAGGGAAGTCCTGGGCACATGAACTACGGACACGAAGTGCACTCGTGGCTCACACACCTCCAAATCCCACCTCTGTCACCCTTTTGCATTCTGTGTTTCCTCCTGTGTGAGCACAGGGGACACCTTTGATGACCCCTGGCTTAAGATGCTCTCCCCTTCATGTCCTCCTGGCTTCCATTTCAGACTGTTCTTCCTGAATGTCCCTGGTAGGTTTCTCCTCTGCTCCTCCCTTAAATACAGTTCTTCTCAGAGCCCTTGTCACTTACAGGATGCACTTCCTGGGTGGCCTCACTGTGTCTGTTTCGGGTGATCGTCTTTCCTCCCTTTCTCCCCCGAGCTCCAGGTCCACTAGGCTAAGCTCTCCTCCATGGGTGTCCTGAGAGGCCTCCCGGAAGCTCACACTCACCAGTCCAGCGTCTCAGGAGGTGGGGGAAGTTGACTAGCCCACCCCGGGAGTGGGATTCTTTCCATAGAAACCCAAGGACCTGCATCGAACTCTCTGGGGCAGAAAGACGACTTTCAGTGGAGCTTCAGGTTGACTGGGGTTATGTGTTAAGTAGTGAGGCAGCCCCTAGGGGTGCTGTCTGGGGAGTCGCTTTGCTTTGCCCTCCACCACCGCAGCCCGGCACCTTAGTGCTGTGAACAGATCAGAGGAACTTTATCTTCTGCAACGGATTCAGGCACTGAGGACTTGGTTTCTGAACCAGCAGATGCTTTGCATCTCGGGAGCAGGAGCACTGCATTGGTTTGGGCAATGACAGTGGGTCATTTTCTGGAGTTTTTCCTGTAAGGTGCTGAGGAAACCTAGACCCCATCAGACTCCTTCATCAACGAATCAGAGCTCAAGATGAGATAAGTTTTCCCCTGAACTAACTTATTTCCTCTCTGTCTCCCTCTCTCCCTGTCTCCCCCTCTCCCCCTCTTCCTCATGCCCTCTATCAGCTTCTTTCTAACACAACGAGGAACATCTATAGTGCTGTGAGGTCATTGCTTATTGACGAATGAAGACGTCATGCTTGAGCTGGTGCCATCAGCCCTAGGTCACCCTCCCCCCACCCCACCTTTCCGTTCCCTCACTGTTTTAGTGGTGGGATTTGATACAGGTGGTGTGGAACAGTGGTCATTTTTTTTTTAAAAGACAGTCCCTTCCTTCAAACAAATTCTTCCATGGGACCTCAATAGATAAGAGATAAACGTGGAGCAGGATTAATCGCCCCAGTGAACGCAGAGGTTCCTTCCCCTCCTCTCGTCTCGTGGGAAGTTTCTAGTGATGGTGTTGCTTGGTGCTGGTTCTCTATTAGCCTCACCTGGGAGCCGGAGAAGCTCCTGGAGTCGGGGCTGCCTCTCAAACCCAACCAATCCAATCTGAATATCTAGGAGGGGGACCTGGGCAACAGTGGGCTTCCAAGCTCCCCAGGTGACCGCCATGGGCCCCCGTGGCCCAGGATGGCCGTTCCTTGCTGTACCCTCTTATCCAATTGAGCCTGGGAAGAAGGAACTGAGCGTGTGTGGGCCCGGGGCTCCCCCACCCCCACACGGGTAGCGGCTACAGTGGACCCATTCTGGATGAAGGATCCGCAAACCCACCAGATCGCAGGGGGCTGCATTCACTCAGCTAAGGCGAGTAGGGAAGGAGGGCACTCGATTTCCTCTGCCTGAAACCTGTTTCCATACCTCAGTCAGCTCCAAACCTAGGCTGCAAAGGGAGAAGCGGGCTGTGACCCCTCAGCTTCCAGAGGCCCAAGGACTCCACTGCCTCTCTCTGCAGACTGCCCCCCTCCCGACAGTGGGAGGGGGGCTTCAACCCTCCTAGGTCAGAGAGGCAGCCACACGGATGTAATGTGAGTCTAGCCCTGGCTCTGCTACTCACCAGCTGTGTGATCAGAGCACTCGCTCTGTCCATGCCTCCGTCTCCTCCTGGGTAAAACAGGGATGGCAAGGACAGTTGTATCCACCTCACAGGGATGTGGTGAGCATAAGAGTGTCCATAAACATGGGATCCCTTGGAGTGGTGCAGGATCCACTCAGCTGGTGAGTGAGAGCTAGTGGGACAAATGGCCCATGTTCTGCCCCCAAGCGTCAGAGGCTGCTCATGAAAATGCAAATCAAATTTTCATGATTCACGCCTGTAATCCCAGCAGCTCAGGAGGCTGAGGCAGGAAGATCGAGAGTTCAAAGCCAGCCTCAGCAATTTAGTGAGACCCTAAGCAACTCAGTGAGACCCTGCCTCTAAATAAAACATAAAATAGGGCAGGGGATATGACTCAGGGGTTGAGTGCCCCTGAGTTCAATCCCTGATACCCACCCCCTCCAAAAAAAAAAAAAAAGAAAAACAACTTCATCGAAAACTGTCAGGCTCACTAGTTCCTGAGTGTGTTTAATTGCATAGGGAGGAAGTGGGGAGCCCTCTCTCTTTGGGGGGATTTCAGATTCATAGGAATTCAGTCAGGGCCCTGTGGCTGAGCATCTTCAGACTGAGCTAAGAGGAGCTTTAATGTGTTAAACTGAAGACAGGCTACTCGAAACCCAGTGTTCTAGAATAGCCACAGCGATGGCTGAGTCCCAGGGCCCTCCAGCCAAACTGAGGAAGGTCACTTGCTTTGGAGCTGCCCCGGATCTGGAGTCAGTTTGGGAAGCCCAATCGCTACCCCACATCAAAAGGGTCCGAGTTAATGCAGAAATCTCAATAACAGACACCAAAGCCAGACTAGTGATCCAGTCAGACCAGCAATCCCTCAGGCTCAGACAAAAATCCCAGGACCAGGGGCAGGCGTTAATGAGTTGCCTGAGAGGTTCATGCAGACCCGGGCCTTTGGATGCACAGCTGGTAGGGAAGAGCAGCATTGGGCTGGGAAAGGAGAGCACCCAGTGGAGTCCACTTGTCCCTCTGTCTTGGCTGCCCACCTAGAGTTCTGCCAGGAAACTTCTCCATCCTCCTCCCCCAGAATCCTTGGCCCTCACCTCCCTACGATGTGATCCAGCACCCGCCTTTGATTCAGGCTGTTGTCTACTTCCTTGCTCTGTGAGTGTGCTTGCTGTTCGTTGGGGGATTGGGCTGTTTGAAGCCACACACCAGGACCTCACCCCAGACCTCCTGAAGCAGAATCTGCACGTTAACAGGCTCCCCCAGGATCCATTGTACATGGGAGTATGAGAAGCACTGGTCCAGATTTCTCCTGGAAATGCATCCAGCAGCGTCTGGGACGGAGCCAGAGCGCCCTCTCACTCACTGTTCACTGATGGATTTACGGCAGCTGGGGATGCGGGAGGCTGGGGAGATGGAAGACGCATAGCACAGTATCCTGAGCTTTCTCATGAAAGAGGGACGTGAAGGCCACAGTGAGTAGGGCATTTGGATGTGCCACCTGGGCCGGCGATGCAACCTGATCGGGCGGGCTCTCTACTATTTGGAGGGAGAAGCCCATTCCTCAGGGGAAGAGAGGGGCATTTCCTGTGTCTTACCTCATTCAGCTTCGCAGGACTGAAAGCAGGAGTCAGGACGCCTCTGATCTCTTCCCATCTTTTGTCACGTAAGAACAGAATGCTGTTGGCTACCAACTTGGGCTCCAACCCTGTGGCCTGTTGGAAAGCAACAAGCAGAGGGTTAGGACCCAGGGAGTCAAGGCCACCTTGGTGGCAATACAAGTTCACGGTAAACACGCTGGTTAAAATTCATCAGTGACCAACGCTTAGAAGGTTTCCCTTGCAAGGATACGGAAGACAAGTCTAAGTGCTCGTGGACGATGATCTAAGATCCACAGCTGAGGCCCAGGGGCACTGGTGGCAAGGTCTGCCGACCCAGATCTGCCCTGTCACAGGGTGGTCATCACCATAGAAGTAGCTCAGTGGGCCCTGTGTCCTGCTGCTCTCTGCTGAGGAGGTCCTCTGAGGATAAACATGGTGGTCTTCCTGGAGATGTGTCAGATTGAGGTTCATGTCTGAGCTTCATGGAAAAGGATTTTGTGGGCTGTGTCCATTGGGCCCAGAGTCGGCAGACTCATGTGTCTGGATCCTTGAGGAATGGATGAGGGAAGAGGGGAGGGGAGGAAGGAGGGCCCTCCAGAAACATGTCTGCCGCAGTGTGTCTGTTCCAACATTCATTCATTTATTTCCTCAATCAACAAATATCTGCTGAATGCCAAATGTGTTATAGACTGAATTGTGTCCCCCACAAAAAAACTTCACTACTGAAGTCCTGATCCCCAGAACGTTAGAATGAGACTAGGTTTGGACATAGGGCCCTTTAAAAAGGTTGTTGAAGTAAAATAATTCGGGTGGGTCCTAATCCAATATAAGATCCTTATAAGAAGAGAAAAATCAAGACATGGACATGCGCAGAGGGAAGAGATGGAGGGCACAGGGAGAAGATGGCTGTCCCCAAGGGGAGACGTCACCGATGACACCAACCCTGCCCACACCCTGCTCTCAGACTTCCAGCCTCCAGAATCGTGAGGAAATGAGTGTCCGCTGTGTGAGTCCCCCACTTTGTCTGTGGGAGTCTGTTCTGTCCTCTAGCAAACTCAGACCAGCTTCCAGAAGCTGCGTAGACTGAGCTGAATCCAAAAGACGTTGCTTTGGCCCTTGTGGGGAGGTTGGTCTAGTGGAGAAGTAGAGAGAAAGCTCATAAACCAAGAAATAGATATTATCACAGCTCAGGAGAAAGTGGACATTATGAAGGAAAGAGGGTGGCGGGGGGGCAGGACCAGGAAGGCTCTCTGAGGAGGAACCCTGGAAGCTGAGGCCCCAAGCCTGCCAAGGGGTCTGGGGACTCCTTCTCCCTTCTCCCAGGCCATTCATTCCTTGCTAAAGCCAGCTGCCCCCCAGTCATCATAGACGGAGGCCCCACTCTTGGCTGGAGTGTCCCAGCCCAGGGACTGCAGGGGAAATGCAGGCCCCAGCCCTCTTCAGAACCACGTGGTGCTGTACGGTTCCGCTATTTCTTTCCACTGTTTTAATTATAGTTGAAACATGAAGCCAGCCATCATAATTCAAAAGCCTTGTAAAAACTCCTATTTAGAGGAAAATTATAATTTTCTGATAAAATATGAACACTCAAAATAAGCCATAAAACATAACTGCAAAGTATCTAGAGGATTTAATTATATATTAGAACCAAGTAGCTGGATATTTTTCTGCCGAGGAATACCTCTCTATATTTAGAATGAAATTCTTTAGGAGTGCTGTGGCCACTAAATTATGGTTTTATGGAATTTTTGGAACCTAATCTGTTTGTTTAGGTTCCAGAGTCAAAGGAGGAAATCAGACATTATGTGTATTTATAGAGTGGCGAAGCCCCCTCCTGCCACACTGAGAAGACATTTCACTAGAAGGAAGGCGGATGGGGGTTTGTGTGGCTCTGAAGAGACAGAATAAATTAGAGATAAGAGTCAAGATTGATTGGGTTTGGATCCGTCCTTAACACCTGGGGATTGGATCCGTGCTATTTTTTATCTTGCACCTGAAGGACAAATCTCAGCCTCCGTGTGATATGTCATCACGCCCCTCAGACACCTCCCTCGCCAGGCCCTGCTCCCTCCTGGCCTAGAGGCTCTTTCAGAACCCCCATTTTTTGATGGCAAAGTCTGGGGGCAGTGATTATTGTAATGCTTCATTTCTAGATGTCAGATTGGAAGAAGGAGACCAGCAATTTAGTCATTTCAAAAAGGCTATCAGATGGCAAGAGGACATTAAATAATGTAGAGTGTGTGAGTATGTGTGTGTGTGTACACACGCTCATGCACTCACACGTGTGTTTGGGTTGCTGGGTGACCCTGAGGGGCAGAATCGGGTTTACTAGTGGAAGCTGGCAGGGGCTTGGGGGATTGATAGCTCATCTAGAGAACTGTCCCACTAGTCAAAAGCCAGAATTATTCACTCTGCTCTCAGACTTCCAGCCTCCAGAATTGTGAGGAAATGAACTTCTGTTGTGTGAGTCCCCCAGTCTGTGGGAGTCTGTTCTGGCCTCTAGCAAACTCAGACCAGCTTCCAGAAGCTGCGTAGACAGAGCTGAATCCAAAAGACATTGCTTTGGCCTTGTGGGGAGGTTGGTCTAGTGGAGAAGTAGAGAGAAAGCTCATAAACCAACAAATAGATATCATAACTTAGGAGAAAGAGGACATTATGAAGGAAAGAGGGTGGGGGGGGGCAGGGCCAGGAAGGCTCTCTGAGGAGGAACCCTGGAAGCTGAGGCCCCAAGCCTGCCTTGTGCCACCAGGGCCATGCACCACTCATGGACACCATGCAGGAAGTTTGAGCTTTGGAGGGATTGGATCTAAGTCATCCAGAACTCTTCCACCCACAGACTTCATCTCCAGAACAACACATCAGACATTTTAAAGAGTTAGTTTACACATAGTTTTTTAAAATTGTGCCTAATGTGGTGCTGCACACCTGTAATCCCAGAAACTCAGGACGCTGAGGCAGGAGAATCGCAAGTTCAAGGCCAACTACTTAGTGAGACGGCGTATCAAAACAGAAAAATAAAAAGTGCTGGGGGTATAGCTCCGTGGTAGAGTACACCTGGGTTCAACTCATACATAGTATAGCAAAAAGAAAAAAAAAAACTGTGGCAAAATATACATAACATAGAATTTCCTGTCTTAACCATTTCTTCGCGTGCGGTTCAGTAGTATAAAGTGCATTCCCATTTTTGTGCAGCCATCACCACTATCTGTTTACAGAGTTCTTTTCATCTGCAAATCTGAAACTCTGTACCTGGGAGACAACCCTTCCCTCCATCTGGCAAGCCCTGTCTCCATATGTGCTAAGCAATACCTTGAAAGGTACCAGAGCTTTCCCTGCAGGAGTGAGGAGCAGACTGGGGAGTTTGACAGGGCAGGACTGAGTGCTGGGCTGAAAGGGGACTCTGGGTCTTGGGAAAAGAGATCTGGGGACACAGGGCTTTCTAGACCCCACCTGACAGCCTGAGCTGGTGTGTTCCAGTCTTAGAGAAGGTGTCTCCAATCTCTCTCTAAGGCAGAATCTGTCATGAGATCAGTGTAGTGGGTGGTGAAAAGAAAGAATCAAGAAATAGACTAGAAACTACAGGACTAGGAGTGTGGCTGTGTGGTAGAGTGCTCGCCTAGCATGAAGCTCAGTTCCCAGGACTGCGGTGGGGGAGGAGAACTTTACAAAGTAAGGGTCTGTATTTTATCATTGAGCACATGTAACATACGTGTGTGTGTGTTTTCTGTTATTCTGCATCAACATGGGAGATACAGTTCTTCTAGTAAGTCACGGTTGAAATGTTTGAAAGACCCATTCCAACCTAGACCACACAACCATGAGTCATCTCCTCCCAACTAAAATCCCATCAGTCACAGCTTGGAAATCTCTGCTGGGCTACTGCCTCCATCCCCACAGCCACTGCCCTGGCTGAGGTCACCATTACCTGAGCCCCTGATTTCCTTGCCTCCAGCCTGATCCCACCTTTCCACTCTCCGCATTATAGGGGGAATACTCCTTTTATCTATCTATCTATCTATCTATCTATCTATCTATTTTTTTTTAAATTTTTATTTGGGACTGTGTATCTCACTAAGTTGTTTAGGGTCTCACTAAGTTGTAGAGGCCAGCTTTGAACTTGTGATCCTCCTGCCTCAGCCTCCAAACAGACACTTGCCACCATGTCCAGCTGTAGTGGGATCTCTCTAGAATAGGAAAGTTGATCTCATGGAAGTTGAGAGTAGAATGGTGGTTTCAGGCGGCTGGGGGAGGAGATGGGGAGGTAGAGATGGGAGAGGTTGATCAGCCGGTGCTGGTTAGGAGCAAGAAGCTCTGGGGTGAACTTGGATAACCATTATGGACTGTGTATCTCAAAAAGCTAGAAGAAAGGCTCGTGAATACTTCTACTGTGGAGACATGATAAATGTTGGAGGAAACAGACCTTTTGAACCTGGTTTACACATTAGATAGTGTATACATGTACCCAGTATCACATGGTGCCCTATTGTTATGCAAAATTTTAATGACTCAGTTAAAAGATAAAAATACAAATCTACCCTGGTACCATCTTCTTGTGCAAATTCCCTAACTGGCTTTATAAGGCCTGGCATGCTCTTGCCAATTCCTCACCCTCTCCAAGCACAAGGCAGACTCGGTGCTTTATAGTAATAGTCTGGAGATGGTATGGAAATTTCTGGAAGCCCAGGCTGTACTTTCTACCCCAGACTTGAGCAGGATAAGGCAGAAGTAACAACAGGCCTAGATTCAGACCCCTGGGTTCAAGTCTTGGCTCTGTGTGACCTTTAAAACTGACCTTTCTGGGCCTCAGTTTCCCAGTCTGTAACTTGGAGATGATAATGTGCCCACCTCTCAGGATGATGGTGAGGCTTCTCACCAAAATATTTATTGAGAGCCAGGCCCTGATATAGGTACTTAGGATACATTTGTGAACATGATGAAGCTTTTTGTCCTTACTAATTCTAGTGGGAAAAGGCAGACAGATACAGAAGAAGTAACTTGAAGGGTCAGATGTGGCATTAAATCAAAGGGTCAGGACTGGGCTCTTGGAGGAGGTGAGATTTGAGCCAATGATATAAGGAGCTGGGTAGAGGGAAGTCCAGCTCCAGGCAGGGGACCATGATGGCAAAGATACTAAGGAACTCAAGGAGCCCGTGAGGCTGGAGTGGAGAGATTGACGGGGGTGGAGAGGTCACAGGGGCTGTGTGTGGAGGGCCTCGGGGGCCCAGGTAGAAATTTTACTCTACTCTGGATGACACAGGAGGCAGTGCAGATTTTTGAACAGAGCTGTATCTTGAGTTGACTTGTATTTTAAGGATTCACTCTGCTTTGATGTTGAGAATAGTCTGTGGGGACCCAGGATGGAGGTGGGTCCAGCCATTCAGAGGAGCCCAGGGTTCTGGCTGTGGATGGGGTGAAGCAGTTAGATTTGGCAAGCTTCAGAAGGCAGGATTTCCTAATGGATTGGGCGTGGGGTGGGGGAACAATGGGAGTCAGCGGGGACCATGAGTTTTGAGTTCTGACATTTGAATTGTTTAGAGCCATCCCTGGCGAGCAGGTCTGAGATTGCTTTCTATTGTTCTGTTGGTACCTCGACCACACTGTCTTCTCTCTAGGGTCTGCGTCTCCTTATGAGCTCTTTGCTCTATACCTCGAGTTCTCCATCCCTCTGGCCCCTTCCTCCTCTGCCTGCTGACTCCTATTTACATTATGAAACGTCTCAGGAAACACCTCGGAGGGAAGCCCCGTTGCCCGGACCTCACTGCCAAGCCCCGTACAAATAGCATCTCACTCTCATTTTCCAAAGATTATTTTTAAAAAGTGGTTTTTAGGAGTCAGTGCGAGTTCACTAGCAGCAAGTAATGCCAAAGTAACCTCATTCTTTTTTCTTTCATGGAGCGACAGATCTATAGATGTGGGAAAGAAAACATTTTATGATTTCCAAGGACATTCTTATGGAGCAGGAAGAGAAATAATGGGTGGGTAAATAACTCCTTTGGGCGGTTTCAGAGCTGGTAGAACAACCAAAGACAAATAAAACTATCAATCTGGAAACAAATAGAGAACCCCAGGCTTCTACACTTAACTCAGTCCAATCAAATATTTTATTTGTTATTTTCATAGTAAACTTCTGATTTGCAGAAATCACAGCTGGAAGATTAACACTCCCTGGATCACAATTTAACATGAGACTGGACCATCCCAGAAGCCAGCATAAGCTGATTCCAAAATCTGACAAAAGCTTATTAGAATGAAAAACTATAGGTCAATGTTTCTCATGAACATAGATGCAAACATTTTAAAGAAAATATTAGCTTATGTAATCCAGTGATCCTTTAACAGAGTCATTCATCCAGACCCCGTGGGACTCATTTCACGAATGTAACTTTTGAAAAGCAATCAATGCAACTAGCTGCATCAATAGTAAAAGAGAAAACATAATCTCATCAGATGCAGAAAAGATAGTTGCTAAAATTCAACACCTATCCACGATAATGACTCTTGGTGGATTATGAATATAAGTGAACTTTCCCAACCTGATGAATGATATTCACAAAACAAATTCCAGTTAACATCACACTCAATAGGGAAACACCCAACACTTCTCAAGTTTGGAAGCAAGACAAGTATGTCCCTTATCAACTTTTGTTGACTTTATAGAAATGCAAGAAGGCAAGAAAAAGACAAGAAGTATGTAAAAATTGGAATGGAAGAAATAAAGCTAGTTATTATAGATGACATGATTATATAACATGGAAGACCCGAGAACTAACTACAAGTAAATATTATAATTAATGTTGAGATTAATAAGATTGTTGAGTACAAGTTCTGTTTTATTTCTACACTTGGAAAACAAAATTGGAGCACAGAAGATACTCTGTGTCTTGACGTGAGTTGTGGTCATGTGAGTGCTGCATATACAAAGTGCATTGGGTTTAGGATTTGTGTATGGAAGTGATCTCAATTTAAAAAAAATACTAAATCATAAACCTTTCTTTTGGATGGACTTGAATGCTGGATGAACACCAACAAGATAAATAGACGTAACTAGAAGGCTTCATGCCTTACAATAACTCACATTAAAAAGATCTGGGAACCTCAACTGACTACAAGCTGGTTGGACTGTGTTGGGATATCCATGCTAGGGACAGAGGAAGCCCTGCCTACTGCACTAACAGGACAGCGCCTGGTCTCTATGGTGATGTGTGATAGGATTAGACCACGTGGTCTAGGGGATGGTTTTCAGACAGGGATGCATTTTAAAAGGAAAGGGAAGGAGAACAGAGGGAATGCAAAGTCCCTGGGAGTGGGGGGCAGCGAGGGAGGTGACTTGTGATCACAAGGTCTTTCCCTTTGTTGACAGGGGTGGAGTTAGAGCTGGAAGTGGGAGGGGACAGAAAACCCAGCAAAAGGACCCCTCTGTCCTCACTTGCTCTGATCCAAATTGCCATGCCTTGGACATTTAGAAAGACGAACGTTTAGAGGACATGGATGAGCTTCACAACTGAAACCCTGGACTACAGCCTCGGGTGCTCCCTGGCAATCATGGCCACAGCTGGACAGCTGCCACTTTCAACAGGGGCTCGCCAAGGCCTCGGGAACCCGTGACATCACCAAGGCAGCCTTGAGCTGGGTTGCTGCATTTTATGTTTGGTGGTTTCCAAGTTCAGCTCTGAATAGTATCTGTTATCAAGCTGTGAACATTTATGGAGTCCTACTATCTCCAGAGGCTGGCCCATAGTAGGGCTCAAGACAGAGAACGGCAACTCACAGTTCACTTGCAGGGAATGGAGTGGTTTATGACCAACACTTGTCAATATTACAGCTCACCAAGTGCTTTTTACCTTACGGCATGAACTCTTGGGTGATTCTGATTCTATCAGTATCCTGATAAACAGCTTAGTTGTGGCCTGTGGCTCAACTACTAAGATCCCCTTGGACAGATAAACATGTTTGTCCTTTCAATTAAGATCCCTGTTTTCTTATTAGGCCAGCCAAGGATAAACTTTCAACTTTGAAGAGTCACATAGTCCCGAGGAGCAAATTATTAAGGAAAACCCACACCTCGCATACCATGCTTGCGTGAAGATCACTTCTGGGTGTTTATGGGCTAACCTGGTGCCCCTCAGCTGGCTTGGCACAGCTGCACAAGACCCACAGACTCTTCCCAGAGTGCTACAAGATGCGTCGCTGCAGTTCTGCTCTAACTCAGGACGTATATTATCGTGGCCAAGGATCAAGGGGCAACATGCCTTATGGAGCTGTAGCCAGAAACAGTTTCCCTGTGTTCTGAAACATGCAAGAACCTTCCCTGGAGACATGAATGACCTCCGGGACGCATTGACAGGGTGGAGGACAGGTCTCCAATGGCACATAGAACTGAGGGTACCAGAAAAGCAGAGCAAGGGACACTGTGACACAGGTAAATGTTCCCAACTCATTCATTGTTAAGTTTGTCAATTCAGCTGCAGACCTGTTAATATCAGATAGGATACATGATCTCCAAAACTTTGTGCTCCTCTGTTCTGGATGTCCTTTCTGATTCCCACACAGCCCTGCACACCCATGGAAGCCACTGAATAGCCTGCCTCCTCCTCACCAGGTGTGGGAAACATCTGGCACTGCCCCTCACTAGATAATGATCAATTAAATCTCAGAACGATACGTCACTTGAATTATCCTAAATTCTATGCTTGAGGCTATTTTCAATTTATGACGGTTACTACCTGGCTATACAAAGATGGAATCAAGTAGCGCTTATATTTTGGTGCTTTGAAATAACAAAGATGTTCCTTTTACTAAAAATGATGCAAACATTTAAGAATAAAATACTAAAAATAAAAATAGTAAAGGTTTCCCTCTGCTCTCACAGTGGATCATTTTCATTCATTCTCCGTGCCCATAGAAAATGGTCCCAGAAATTACATAACCTTCCTTTTCCCACTTTCAACTGGGACCCAAAAGAGCAGCCACTGAGTCAGCTGTGAGGTGTGTCCACAGCTCAAGGGGCCAGGCACGTGGCAGGTAAAAAGCAAGCTCGGGCTCCATCTGCCAAGGTGGTTCCGGCCGATGGAAGGGGCCTCTTCTCACCTGGTTGAAGGCGCAGGACAGACTATGGCAGCCCTTCCTGAGAGTTCCAAGTGAGTTCCTGCCTTTCCATGAGACCCACTCCGACAGCGAGCGCCCTTCTTGAGTGGGGGTGGGAGTCAGGGGCTCATGAACTCTTCTGTGGAAACTCTTCAACAGATCTTGGTAGAGTTCCTTGCCAGAGCAGTGTCAGAGAAGGGTAAGGGTGTCCCTGATGGGACATCTGTCATGCTCGGCTGGAAAGACATTCCCTTGGGGGAAGCAGGGGGCGCTTGGCTCTGCATTTGAAGCTTAAAATGGCTCCCTGGGAGGCTGGGGAGACTCTGGTGACCTGTAAGTTCTGACTGCCACATGCCACGTGATCAGGGACCAAACTGACCTCAGTGAGTAGCTAGCCTAATACTCACGTTTTACACAGGAGGAAATTGAGGCTCAGAGAGGTTAAAGGACTGGTTGAAGGTCACACGGCTAATCATAGGTAGAAAATGTGGAATCTGATTTAATTCCTTTTAAGGCTTTTCACCATATTGCTGGGCCCAGGGTTAGAAGAAGAGCAAATGGAAAGAAAAGGGATGTTACATAAAGGAGACTGGGCAGGGAAGAGGGAGGGAGGGGACTTACTGTCCCAGTGTCTTGACATTCATGGAATGCTCAGGAACACAACCACTTGGAGACCAGTATTGCTGCTATGGCTTATTTACTATTCTCATCCCAAACTCTAGATATTAATCTCCTAGTGTACATACTTATTTCTACTTCTGTCACCACAAGTGAAGGCAAGAAGACATAAATGTAAGAACAAGATTTTACTTATTTCTTTTTAAAAAAATGTAAAGTTGACTTCCCGCTGAACCAACAGCCTAGTAAGACATAAAATTATGAAATCATTTTCAACAAGATTTTTAAATTAAGAAAAAAGTTCTGCAAGGCAGAGAGAAGAACACCTGAACATTCACAATCAATGCCACTCAGCACTATTCATTCCTGTGAGCCCAAGGCTTCACAAGGCACGCAGTTCCTTTCAAGCTGGTTCACGTTCAGACCCCCCTATCATGTTCAAAACTCGCAGCTCAGTGTGTTTTACAGATCAAATGCAATCCCATGGATCTGACTTCTCCAGGACTAACCGCATTCAGCCATGAGCAAAGCAGAGGAAAGGGGAGGCCCACGGGCAGGGGACAGGCAAGCCACTGTGGCTGACATTTGGGACTTGCAGTGGGCAACCCATCCTGGGACCAGAAGCTTCCTGCTCAGGCTGGAGAGTTTCCTGTGCATCACAAAACATTCCATGTGCATCAGAGAGATCTGCCTCAAAGGGAGGTGGCACATCTGCAATCCCAGATGCTCAGGAGGCTGAGGTAGGAGGACCCAAGTTCAAGGCCACCCTGGTAAGACGGTCTCAAAATAAAAACATTTTAAAAGGGATGAGGATGTATCCCAGTGGCAGAGTGCTTGCCCAGCAAGTGTATGGCGCCAGATTTAATCCCCAGTCCAAAAAGAGAGAGAGATGGAGGTGTCAGTTAGGCAAGTGGCAGTTCCGTTTCCCTGCTCTCTGCCGACTGGTGGAGCTTCCAGGTAGAACTTCTGCCTCACTTAGAGCTGCAGACCTAGAGCCTGAGTTGACCTTTCTCAAAAAATACAGCATCCAAAAAGCTTCCCAGATTTGCCTGGAGTTCCAAGAGCTTCCCTAGATCATACGCAGCAACCTTCTCACATCCTAAACCTTACAGCACATGTCTGAACAGCTGCATGTCTTCATTTACTCACTGTTTCAGTTAAAGGAAAGGGGAACAGGAACTCTAGATGGTGCCAGTTATAGGCACAGGGACAAGTTAAAAAGGGGCAATTTTACGGCAAACCTGCTGATGTCCCGCCTCTTCTCAGCAGATGCCAGCAGGCAGGTCCCTGAGGCCCCAGCACGGGTGGGTCTGATCCACCCATAGCTCTAAATGGACTTTTCCTTATTGATGAAGCCCCTGTGCTTCTCTGGACCAGGGTGTTGCTGCAGGTGCACAGGGTAACCAGGTCTCCGGTGACTCATTTGCCTGCTAACTTTAGCCATCTTTGCCAAGGCCAAGGGGGTTGTTGCAAGGCAGAGAGAAGAACACCTGAACATTCACAATCAATGCCACTCAGCACTATTCAGTCACTATTCAGTCACTATTCCAAAGTGACTCATCCTTAGATTTTGACAGTCATGTGGTGAGGGGATGAAGCAGGCCTTTGACAGGCTAAACGGAGGGCATCCAGGCCCCTGGGTGCTTACGGCTCTGGATAAAGCCACTCACCAAACTCAACACGGGCTTTAGATGTAATGCTTATGAGTAGCCTGATCCATGCCTGAAGAAGTGACCTCTGTTATGGATAAGGACCTGAGGGCTTGTACTCACCCACCCCCTCCACACACACATACAACTACCCTCTCCTTCCATCTCCACTCCCATCTAAGCAGCTGATCCATTCTTTGTGCCGCCATTTTGGTTCAGAGCTCATAGACCCAAGGCAGCAGGTCTCAAGACTGGACAGGTGCATGGCTTCCATGTCCCCCTCCCCCATCCAAATAGAATGAAAATGGGCTAAAGACAGCCTACCCCTTATCATCCTTCCCACGCTTCCCCAACTCCAGGCCTTGATGGGAGGCCAAGAATAGGGTGCGCTGCTACTGGTTATAGTAGTTTCTGCTGAGTCACATGGACCCTGTTCCAGTTTCCACAGATATTTAAACAAAAATAACAATAACAACAAAAATACCCTCATGACGTCCAGTGCCTCAGAGCAAAAAAAAAAAGCTAATTAGAAACATGGAAGTGAAAATATTCAAGTCCTAAGGTGCGGAGACAACTGAGGTTCCGTAATGCTCAGAAGATGGACTTGGGTTTAATGATAAACTGCAGTTGGACCCACACGGGGCAGACTCAGGAAGCCCTGAGGGCACTGATAGAGGAGAGGGGGCAAGATGGAAAGGACGAGCTCCACAGGGGCAAGTGTCTGGGAAAATGTGGGACTGAAAACTCAGACGTGACAAGTGCCACCCCGGGTCCTACTCTGCTCTGCTCAGTGTTCTGGGGTTTGAAAAAGAATATTTCATTCAATGATTTTGGAATTCAAATATGTGCTCGATGCTGACTTGGGTTTCCCTCTAGCCACTCCTCCTCTATGCTCCAAGGGTCCCTCGGGGGGTGCTCCCAGCTCACATCAATTTCAGCTGAACCCAGCTTGGCGCATCACCGCCATTCTCTGCCGGGCTGCCCAGGGACACACATAACTCAAGCCTGGATCTGGGAGCAGAGATGAGCTCTCACTGTTGGAAAATGAAACTCTGCGTTATTTAAGTTCCTTTTCACTTAATGCATCAAACTAATATGCCGAAGTATTTCTGTATCACAGGGGACCGTTTGGTGGAGGCTCGCATAGAGCAAGCGTTTAATGTTTACTGAGCGAATGTCTAATAAGGCCCAGTCGCTCAACACTTAAGTAAACATGCCTTATTAGGGAGAAGGCAGCCTGGTGTCAGGAAGGAGAAATCACGCCTCACTAATCTCCTTGAGTTCTTTGAGCAGATAAATAAGCATATGGATAAGAGGGAACCACAGAACCCAGTTTAATTTGACTTTCAAAAACCTGTGAGAAAATCCCACTCTAATGACTGTTTTTAAAAAATTGAGTCACTAAGGGTTGTTTTATCATGAATATGGAATTGGCTTAAAGACCGTAAACAAAGATAAAGATAAGTGGATAGGGTCCAAGATGGAAAATGATAAACACTATGGTCTCCTGGAGATCTAATCCACAATGGGTCTTTGATGGGTCTTTTTTCCCCCTTTTTTCTTTTTCCAATGCGTTTGTGAATGTCCTTGATGGAGAAGTGAGTGTGGAATCTCCAGGTTCAGGTAATGCTTCATTCTTCTGGGGAGGTTGTCATGTTGGTGGAGGCTTAATTTAGTTTGCACAAAAATATATTGGGTGCTGAATAGTCCTTATGTGTTTGGGCCACGGGGTCCAGAAAAGAAGTCCAAGATATGCTTCCTGGCCTTCAAGGACTAAAGATCAAGGTAGGGGGAAAGCCTCACCTTCCTTTACTATAAATAGCAGAAGGCTCAGTGGATCTATTGCAAAGATGAGTGGTGCAGATAAGCCGGAGCCTATGAGTCCAGGGCAAGGAAAGAGAGAATGTTGATGGAGGCAGGGAAGGCTTCCCGGAGGAGGCAGAATCTGAAGGGAGTCTTGAAAAATGGCTAGGGTTCCGATGGGTGTGAAGGAGGTGGAGTTTTTCTTGCTAAAAGCAACTCATGCACCATGATTGCTTGTCTTGCCTGCCCAGCGCTGCCCAGAAGCTTACCTGCATGATCCCGTTTGGCATTACTCCCCATTTCCCACAGGAGGAACAAGTGGTTTAATGAAGTGAAGAAGTTTGCTCAAGCTCACTGGGCTATTGAGCATGAAGCCTACTGTTCCGCTGTCTCCCATGCTATGGGGCTGTCAGCATGAGACAGGCTAGGGAGAGAATGGAGGGTCCCTGCCTGAGGGAGTGACAGCTTGTCCTGGGGAGAAGTGGGAGATTAGGTTGGAGCACATGGAATGGATCTAAGTTACAGGGGCCCTTAAATCTGGTCTGGGGGACTTCAACTCATGCTGAAGGCTTAATCCTGGGATGAGTGGAAGAGGAAGGAAATTAGAACCCTACTCTGGAGTTTGGGGTCCAGGACCAACACACTTCAGTCTGGGGGTGGAAGAAATTAGGGAGGGCTGCCAATAGTTTGGAGGAGAAACTGACCAAGGCCAAAGGCCTTTGGTATCCTCAGCTCAAACACATGGGTTGAATTTGTCTGCTCCTAGAGGGGGCCCTCTTCCAGGTCTGTTCTCAGGATCTTGTGCCCTGGGAACAGACTGGGTGTCACTTGAAGCCATAGGGAATCACACAGCTGCCATATCCATCTCACTGCTCAGGGCTCGGGTGGGCTCAGGAATCATGGCAGGCTCCTGGGCAGCCTTCACCGCCTGCTCCGATGGGACTTGGTGGCCCAGGTGCTCTGACGCTCGGCTCCCCTGGCTTCTCCAATCAACACCCCTTGCTGAGCTGGTGGAGCAGCGATCTACACTGAACCAGGACTCAGTCTGTAAGACCCCAGCAGGACAAAGGCCTTCGGGAGTCTCTGAGCAGTGGGATGATGACTGTGCTGGGGAAGAGAAACTAGAAGCAGTTAAACCTCTGCGATTTCTTTGGCCATTCGGAGATGACGGAGACAGAAGGCCAGGCAGTCACCTCCTTCCAGTGGCCGTGTGGTGTCTGGCATGGGGCATGATGCTCTGGGGATGAGCATAATTTTGGGTGAGGGACCAATTATTCTCTTAAACTTTGACATCCAGAAATGTCACCTGAGGCAGCCATTGTAATCATGCAGTAAAAGAGAGTTCTGGACTTGCCCTGGGAGATGGTACACAAATCTCTGCTCTTCCCCCAGGTAGTCATGTGACCTGGTTTGGTCATTTAACCTCTCTGAACCTTGGTTTTCCTGTCTGTGAAATGGAGATGATAATCGCACGAATCTCATAAATTTTGTGAAGACCCAAAAATCTACTCTGGTAGGTCTACTACTACAGAATGCAGGAATGCTGGGGATAGTTCCTTTAAGATGCAGCCCCAGGGGTCTCACATCCACAAGCTTTCCCCTGTTGGCAGCCTGGATGGCCCTGAATTTTCCACTGCAGGAGGCCTTGCCCTGCTGGGCAGTGCTGGTCTCTGCTGGTCTGCCTCCCTCACTAAACTGAGCTCCTTGAGGGCAAGACTGGGTCTTCTCTCTCTTTACAATCAGCACCTAGACAGCACCGTGGCCAAATAATCAACAAAAGAATGGAATACGCACATTACCTACTATCCATGGAAAATGAGAGTTAGTTTGACATCCCCCACTCCCCCCCCCCCCCCGCAAAAAAAAATATTGGCACGGAATTGTTTGAATTCTCACAAGCATCTGTTTGTTAATTCCCTTTAGACTTTTTCTATGAAAGCAAAATTGCTATGAAAAAGTCTAGAGGGAATTCCTGCTAAAATATCTATGCAAAAGTCTAAAGGGTACAGCCTGTAATCTCAGCAACTCAGGAGGCTGAGGCAGGAGGACTGCAGGTTTGAAGCCTGCCTCAGCAACTTAAGAGAGGCTGTAAGCAACCTGAGACCCTGTCTCAAAATAAAACATAAAAATGGCTGGGGATGTGGCTCAGAGGTTAAGTGCCCTTGGGTTCAATCCCTGGTCCAAGAAAAAAACAAAAAAACAAAACAAAACAAAAAAAACCTCTAAAGGGAATTCCTGCTAGAATTTCTCTCTCTCCATTTTGGGAAAATATGCATAGCACTCACCTCTGTCATTTTCTGTCACCTCTGCCATTTTGTGAGATTTTTTTTTTTCATCAAAGATTAAAAAGTAGAGTAGGTAATCTCCAAAAAAGGGCAGAGGGAGAGGCAGTACATCCTTCAGTAGGTTGGAGACTTGAACTAACAGGAAGGGCTCCCTTACAGGCTCCTCCTCCTGCTTGGGGACAAATTTCCCTATCAGTGTTGTTTGCCTTCCCTTTCTGGCCTTAATACTTTTATGCCTTCTAGAAAAGATATGAATATAAAACCTGCGGCATTCTGCTTTCCTGCTGACATTATCAGCCTTGCTCAGAGTTCCAAGATGATTCGGCCTGTGCCCCGTGGATTCCCCTAGCCTCCGACCCAGCTTTAGGAAACTCTCCTGCTTTAGCATTTTTCTTAGCCTCAACTCCTCTCAAGCTTTGGCTTTCTGGAAGAGGTTCACAAATGTAAATGCCACCTTTTTTTGTAGCAGTCCGATGCATCCCTTTGTAGTTCCCTGGGGAGGTGTTTACCTAAGACCTGTCAGAGGCGCACAGTATCCCTATTAGATCAACCGTGCAGTTCTTGCATCTTACAATGAGTCCCTCATCCATCCACATGCAGAGAGAAGACGACATACCGCTCTGTTGGAAAAGTTACTGAAGTTCTCAACCAACACCTGCCGGATCATTTCTGGCTTGGACATAACAATATACATCCGACGACCAAGATAGTACCTGCAAGGGAAAAAAATCACATTAAAACGTGTGGCCTTAATCTACCCACTTCTCTTTCCCCCAAAGAATCCGTGGTGGCTCAGGGGAAAGGATGAAAGTAAGTAGAAGTAAAGACGTGGGAAAGACAAGGAAAGGCATGTTCCAATTGCGAGCACCAGTGGAGCTCTGACGGCCTGAAATCAATTTCTTTCCACCAATATTTTGGGGAAGCCACCTTGTACCAGTCCCTGGAGGGTCCCTGCCTCAAGGAGCTTATAATTAGGAAAGACAGATCTGTAAATGTAAATACAGTAATAAGGCATTCATCCATAAGATCCACTAGGAAGACCAAGGAGGAAAGTGGCAGAGGTCAAGGTCATGTGCATTTTCCAAAACTGGGGAGCTAGGCATTCTGTCAAAGACCAGTAACCTTTACACTGATTCTTGAAAAAAGTCTAAAGCAAATGAATAAACAGATGCTTATGAGAATTCTGAAGAGATGAAACCTCTGGGGGAGGGCCCAACATCTGGTTTCCATGCCTTTCTATGAAGAAGCTCAACAGATACTTATGACATTCAGGAAAAGATGGAGAAGGAGAGCCTGCAGGCAGCTGGTGGGGAGCTCTGATGGAGGAGGCCATGCTCACGTCTGTGTCTCACACTTAAGAAAGTCCAGGAGACACCCAGCAACCAAGGCCTGGTCACGGGCTTCAAGGGTCTCAGCGTCTGATGGGAGGGACAGTCAGGCAATCAGCCTCCAGTGTGACATTCTGACAATGGAGGAATACTTAACAGTGCTGGTAGAGGAGAGGAAGAAGGCTTCCGGGATGGGGCTCCCAACCCATGTTCTGGAGGTGAGCAGGAGTTAGTTCCAGAAGGTGGGTGACAGAGGAGGAGAGAGCAGAGCAGGCAGCTTGAGCACCTGGCCAGGGCCAGGCTGCCCGGGGAGCACTGTGAGTGCCCGATGGCCAGGTGTGTGAAGCAAAGCAGACTGAGGACAAGGGGCCCCTGCGTAACGTACATTCTAGTGCACAGCGTTGTACTTTCAGGGTTGTGACTTGATCTGGTGTATCCAGCTCAGAGCAGTGAGGAACAGATTTTATTTCTTTTTATATCTTTATTTAATTTATTTATTTTTATGTGGTGCTGAAGATCAAGGCCAGTGCCTCACCTGTGCTAGGCAAGGGCTCTACCACCGAGCCACAACTCCCGCCCTAGGAACAGATTGTAAAGGGGAAAGTTTATTCTAGAATTCTTACTCAGAACTTTTCACAACCCAAAACCAAGTTAATTTTTTAAATTCTTTTCCCTCTCACTGACTGGGAAGAAAAATATTTCTCTGGCACATATTAAACACTCAGAAAATATTCACCTAAGTGATCATATTTTTCAAAACTGTTGGGAAAATCTTTTGACAACAGGATTTCAACAAACGCAGTGCAAAGAAAGAAAGGATACCAACTAGTTTCTTACTGGTTTTAACCAAGAAAAGGAAAATAACCTGATAAGATCATAAGCCAATGCTTTTACAAATCTTATTACAAGTGTCATAGACTCTTCTGAGAATCTAGTGAAAGCTGTAGACACCCTTCTAAGAGAAACGAACACCTTGCAGTTGTTTGTGTATGATCTGAAGGGCTCCAGGACTCATGAAACCTACTCCAGAGCAATTTCTCAAACTTAAAATAATATGCCTAAAGTCACTTTACTTTGAAGAAATAATAGTTGAAAATTACCCCAAGCTGGCAAGAGACAAATTTACAGATTCAAGAAGCTGAGTGAACTTCAAATAGGGTGAATCTGATGAAATCCATGGTCAGACACTTTATAATTAAACTTCTGAAAACAAAAAGAAAGAAACAAAGAGTCTTGAAAGCCAAAAGAATGACATCTATGGGGAACAACTGGGACGGCAGATTTATTGTCAGAAACCATGGAGACCAGAAGGAAGTGGCACATTTCCCAAGTCCCGAAAGAAAAGAGTTGTCCACCACAAGTCGTCTATCTGTGAACGAATCTCTCAGGAAAGAAGTCAAGATCAAATCACTCTTAGATGAAGAACCTGAGAGAATTTGTCAGTAGTCCGTCTGCCCTTCAAGAATGACGACCGAAGTTTTCCGGCAGAAGGGAAATGATAACAGAAGAAAATATGGAACTTCAGAAAGGAAAGAATCATGGACTGCGTAGAAACTATTAGACTGCCCCACTTCTCATGAGTTTCTTAAATATACTTGATGGCTGAAGCAAAAATTATAACACCATGTGATGGGATAAATGTACTTAGAGGGAATACTTGGGACAATTATATTTTAAGAGTAAGAAGAGCAAAGGGACCGCAAAGGGACCACAAAGGAGTAAGGTCATTTGAAGTGGTGAGGCATTCGTATTCACAGACTGTGATGAATTATGTATGCATAGCTATGTAACCACTAGGAAAACCATGCAACATGACATAAAAAATTTTAAGAAGTTAAAAAAAAAACCATGTTAAATCATGTTCAAAAAACCCCACAAGAAGGCAAGAAGAGTGAAACACAAAATGAGTAAACAAAAGAAAATAAATATATTACTATATTTATAGTTATAAGTATAATGTAATAATTAGATAACAACATATTAAAATATGGGTTGAAGCTAAACCAGAAACAAGAGAGAAATTCATAGGACTAAATGCTTCCTTAGAAAACAGAAAAGATCTTAAATGAGTTATCTATATTTCCACCCCAAGAAAATGGCAGAATAAGAGAAAAAAACCTAAATCTTACAAAAGAAGGAAATAATGATGATAAGGGCAAAGGCGATAAAGTGGAAAACAAAACAATAAAAAATTAATGAAACAAAAAGTGCCAACTCTTTGAAAAATCAATAAAATGAAAAAACCTCTTAGCAAAACTAACAAAGATGAAAAAAAACCCCACAAATCATTGATATCAGGAACCAATGATATTATCATCATAGATATTGTAGTCATTAAAATGATAAGGGAGCCAGATAGGGGGGTGCACACCTGTAATTCCAGCTATTTGGGAGACTGAGACAGGAGGATCATAAGTTCAAGGCCAACTTGGGCAAGTTAAGGAGACCCTGACTCAAACAACAAACTAACACAAAGAAAAAAACTCACTGGCAGTGTAGCTCAGGGACAGGGCCCTTGCCTGTCATGTGAGAGGCTCTGGGTTCAATCCCCAGTTCTGCAAGCACAACAAAACAGAAGAATAAGCAGCTATAACAAACAACTTTAGCTGATGATTTTGAAAGTGAGGAAATGAACCAATTCCTTGAAAACCACAAACTACTAAAATCCAACCAAGATGAATGAAACAATCTGAATAATCCTATTACCATAAGAAAATTGAAATCATAATTTTAAATTTCCTGAAAAAGTCATCTCCAGGCCCAGATGGTTTCAATGGAAAATTCTACCAAATATTTAAAGAAGAACAACAATAACTGTACATAATCTCTTCCAGAAGTTAAAAGAGGTGGGAACACTTCCCAATTCAATTCATGAAGACATTATTACCCTGATAGAAAAACCAGATGAAGACGGTACCAAAAAGAAGAAAAGAAAACAAAACCACAGCCCAGAATCCTTCACATCTTAGACACAAAAATCTTCAACAAAGCAAACCTAGCAATGTGCAGAAAGAATTAAATACTACAAGTGGCATTTATACTAGGTATACAAAACTGGCTCAATATTTTAAAATCATTCACTATAATCCACCATATTAATAGCCTTAAAAAGATAAAATATGTGATCATATCAGTTAACATGAAGAAGTCATTTGACAAAATTCAGCACCTGTACACGATGGAATCTCTCAAGAATAAAGGGAAATTTCCTCAACTTGATAAAGGGACATTTATAAAAATCCTAAAATGAACATCATACTTAATGGTGAAATGCTTTTCCTAAGATCAGGAACAAGGCAAGGCTATTTACTCCTGTTACTCTTGTACATAGTAGCCAGTACAATAAGGCAAGAAAAATAAATAGGAAGTGTATAGATTGAAAAGAAATGAAGAAAATTGTTTTCAGTTGGTTTGATTGTAGATAAAAATACTAAAAAGTAAATTAAAAAGTTTGCAGGATTCAAGAGCAATGTAAAAAAAATCAATGGTATGTCTATATACTAACAATTAACATGTGGAAAACAAAATTAAAACAGAGTACCATTAACTCTATTGATGAAAGAAATCTAAGAAGACCTATGTAAATGGAGACACTTACCATCCTTAAGGATTGGAAGACATGTTCTCCCAAAAGTTGTCTAATAGGTTTAATGCATTACCAAACTCCAAGCAATTTATACGGAAAAACCAAAGACTTAGAATAACCAAGTCAATTTTTAAAAGAAGAATGAAGTGAGAGGAATCAGTGTATCACATCCTAAGATTTAACTATAGTAGTCAAGACTTTGCACCACGGAAGAGTAGTAGAGAGATACTTACAAATGTACATGATACCCTACCCCCCCCACACATACACATTTGAGCACACATAAACCTGAATAAAATCTGAATAAGTTCTGTGCATTGAACCAATGTCAACCTTCTGGTTTGATAATATGCTATAGTTATGGAAGAGGTTATCACTGGGAGAAGCTGAGAAAAGGGACACAGCATGTGGCTGTGGCTGTGGCTCAGTGGTAGAGGGCTTGCTTGGCATGCGCAACACCCAGGCTTCCAACCTCAGCGCACAACGCATGCACACACACACTAATACAAGTACCCAGACCCTCCTTCCCTGCATGTATTTCCAACTTCCTGTGATTCTATAATTATCACAAAATAAAAAGTTTTAACAGGTCACCTAGAAGCTTAATAAACTATGAAGTCGCAGCTCTGCTCACCACCAAACCTGATCTATGAGGCCTGGTGGGACCCAGAAATCTGTATTTAAACCATCTTTCGGATTGTGATGCAGCAGGACTGCAACACACTCTGAGAAACACTGACCTAGAACAGTGGTGGGCAGCCCTGTGGGTGGCCAAAATCTACTGGGGAGCATTTAGAAAACAACAATGCCTGGCCCCACCCCGACCTACCACACCTGGGTTTCTGGTGTGGAACCAGTCACCTCTTATTTTAACAAGCTCCCAGGGGACTCTGATATGATTGACAGTAAACAGATTGGGGACCCAAAGTTAAAAACGCTCTAAGTTCACACCCATTCTCATTTCCCTAAATCCTGAGCTGTAAAAAGAAAGCAGTTACACCCTGGGTGCACACACATATTTTGGTGATATATTTGTATTGATTTCATTATTATCAACATAATTTTTCACATAATCTGGACTCAAAAAATGCTTCTACATTCCAATGAAAGTCGTCCTTTCAAGTAGTCACCTTGGGAGTCTTTCTGATTTTTTCTAGTAATATTGCTAATGCTAAAAACAATTTTCGAACAATTCCTTCAGAATTGCTTCGGAGCTGGTTTATGAACCTCATGAGGGAACTGGCCCCGTTTTACATGTAAATTGTGTAATCTTGTGAATTTATATTTATAAAAATGCTCATCTGTAGTTTGAGGAGCTCCTGGAAAGATATTGAATAGAGAAAAGTATCAGTGAAGCTCGTCTTAAGCAAGCACAGCCTTCCTTCTTTAATGGCTCCTCTCTCTCCGTCTGCCCACCACTCCTTGGGGAGCCAGCCTTCCTATTCCACAGAGTTATGAAGGAGCTGTGAATTATGGAACCTTGTCCCTGTGGTCAAGGGGATGAACTCACCATCTAGGCATGGCCAATCACAGGATCCCATCTCCTTGGCAACCACGACTGGTCCAGCTGGTGTGCACATGACCCAACCAGCCAGGGTCAGAACACTTTCTCGGGATTTCTACATTGGGACTGAGACTCACATGCTCAGTCTTTCTCCTAGAGCTGCTAAACTGGGACTATAGGAGGTTAGGGCTGTTGATGACCATTTTCCTGCCATACTGAGACAATCTGTCTGCAGAAAGAACTGAGAGAGAGCAGCTGAGATTTATGACAGATGTGCAGGAAGTACAAAGTCAATCCAGGTCTCTACTACAGCAGCTCTTGGTTTGATCCTCCAAGGTTGGGTAGTTAGTTTGTGCCATGGTGGGCTTGACTTGGGTTTTCATCAGGTATAACCATGAAGCCTAACTGGTATGGTGCCCTCTTACCTTTTCTACCTTTTCTACCTGGGCCATTCTGCCTATCAAAGCTCACTTCCCTAAAAGCTTCCGATACGAGGTTTGTACTTGGGTATGTGCTAGGGTTTGAATGACCCCACCAAACTTCTTGTTGAAATTGAATCCTGTTGTGAGGTACTATAAGGTAGGCCCAGGTGGCACATTTAAGAGGTATTAAGGACATTTAATTAGGTATTAAGGGCTCTGCCACACGAATGAATTCATCCATTCATGGGTTGATGGAGTCTGGTTATCCTGAGAATAGGTTTGTTAGGAAAGCCATCTTGGCTCTGTCACTTAGATACGCCCTAGAATCATATCATTCCCTGTGACACCTTGGGACTCTGTAAAGAATGTCCTCCAGCAAGAATATCATCAGATGCAGCCCCACCCCCTGGTTTATGGAAAGATGAGCTAGACAAACCTTTCTTCTTTACAAATTACCCAGTTGTGGTATCCAGTCATGGCAACAGAAAATGAACTAAGACAGCATGAATATGTAGCAGTGTCGTCTTGCTTCTTGAGATGGCTTTGTTCTAAGTATATATTTGCTTTATTATCTCATGTAATTCTCAGGAAATGGATGAGGTGGTTATTAAACCCACTTTTCAGAATATGAAACTGAGATTTAGTGTGGCTAAGTAATTTGTCCGAGGTAGGGACTGACCCCTGCCTCGGGCTGTCCTTGTGGTGAGCAGGCTGCCATGGCCTCTTCTCCAGGTTGGCCTTGTCTGTAGAACAGCTCCAGTGCTGGTAGGGAGTGAGAGAAAACAGGCAGGCCCCCAGCTGTGCAGACTGTGGCTTTTGCAGGTAGAGATTTAGGGCATATTCTTGCTTAATAGACCGGAAAACCCCCAGCCCAATTAAGGAGGTGAGGTCTTGTTCCCCTCTAATCCAAAGTTGTACCTCTGGCAGGTAGATTCCATTAGGGGCAAGAAATTTGTAACCAGTTATTCATTTATCCCTCTTTATGCACATAATAATTTGCTTATTCAACTCCAAAGCACCTGGGTGGAGAGAAAACATAGCAAATCTGTGAAGTATTGTGCAGACAAAAACAGCACCTGTTTGCCTTGTTTAATTAGTGGTTTTCTTTTTTTAAAAAAACTGACCAGTCAGTTCAACCAAAATAGCACAGCTGCATTCTGGGACTGCAGGGAGAGAGAACTTGGTGTTTTCCTGGGGCTGCCTGGCTCTGCCAGGGTGACCGAGGTCTGACTGTTCATGGGGAGGAGGAGGGTGACCCCAGGCACTGACTGGGAAAGGTGTCCAAGTCACACAGCTGGACAGGAAAGCATGTTGTAAAACAGTGTGTCCAGCTCAATTAATAACTCATAGCCAATCTTAGTGTTAATCAGAATGTCCAGGGAGTGTTTCCTGAGCACATACTCTGTGTCAGGCAATATGCTGGGTCCTGATGACCAGTTCCTAAAAGTCTGGAGGAAGACGGATCAGACACTAACAGCGCATGTGTCAGGGCAGGAGATCATGGGGTACTTTTGCTTTTTATTTTACATGTTTCTTTACTACTCCTGTGTTTTATATCAAGTGGGTGTGACCTTTGGGATAGGGAAAGGGGAGGGGCTTGTCACTGGGCGGTCCCACCGAGGCTGTCAGGAGGAGGACAGAGGTTGGCAGTGCTGAGGCTGCAGGTGCTGGGGTCTCAGGGGCTCCTTCAAGACCTTATTTTGTGATTTGACATCCGTGTCACCTTGAGCAAACTCGGCCTTCATGACCTTTTCCTTGCTAGGAGGCGCTTATGGAGGTCAGCTGGGAAGTCTGTGGGCAGGAGAGACCAGCCTGCAGGAAGGGAAGGGCCCACACACCCAGTGGGCAGGTCATACCCTGTGGGTGCCCATGGGGGACCAGGTGGGAGCCCCGCACTCCCTGTAGACAGACGGAATACCCACACACAACCCAGGGGACCTCGGCGTCTCTGACCACTGCCAAACACCGAGCAGCTGAGAAGTGGGGCTCCCACAGAAGCTGCAGCCCCAGCAGGTTGAAGATGTACCAGGGGATCCAGTGTCGAGGCCTCAAGTTGGGCCCTTTGGCCATAAATATGGAAGCATCAGGAAGCTCAGTGGGGCAAGGTGGGCACTCATGGCTGGAGACTTGTCACTTCCAAAGAGTTGAGAGAGAGCTACAGAGAAGCCCCCGTGCTGGCGGACCTGGTGCTGGGCTGGCAGTGACTCCTCTGGAGGGGTGGTCCCCACAGTGCCAAGGAGTGGCCGTCGCCTGGAGTCCTGGGGCTCTCTCCCTGCTTGGCTCATGGGGGCATCTGGCCCCCTTTGGTTAGCGATCCCATCTGTCATTAGGGCCAGAGGTGGAGTTGGCTGAGGGGCAGAGCAGACCGTGACTAGGACACTGCTCCAGGGACCAGGGATAGACAAAAGGGCCTTGGAGTCCACCCCCGTCACTCTGAGCGAGCTGTGTATCAGCTGCCCTTGGAAGCCTCAGGGTGCTCAGGAAGCCTCAGGAAGCCCTGCAGAGGCTGCGGGCAGAGTCGGCCCTTGCCCACTGTCCCCTCCCAGGTGACCGGCCAGTCTGCCCCCTCCTGCTTCTTCATGCTGCTACAATTCCTGGTCGCTCACAATGGCCAGACCCTGGGCCTCCCACTCAGACCTCTGTACTTCTGCATTCTACATGAGAGCCTCCAGTTTCTTTCCCCAGGACTTTGTGAAGTGCCAACCTGATAATGCTATCCCTTGACTGGAACCCCCCAATGTTTTGCCAAGGCCAAGCCCTCTGGGTGTCTTCAGCACGTGACACCCAGCTGGCCTCAGCCCTCCATATTTCCCACCACTCCAAGAGCCAGTTCTGACAACCAACCTGCATCTCCTAAACCCTCCACCATCTCTCACTCCTGGGCCTTTGTACATGCTGTTCCCACCTCGCAGGGACAGCACTCCCTGTTCTTGCCTGGTGAACTCCTGGTGGTTCCTACCGATTGTAATTTTTTCTTGACCATCTTTCCATGTGATTTCAAGTGCTTTAAACACAGGGACCTTGTCTTGTGTATCCAGGGTTTATTCTAGAGTTAGGTATGCAATACGAGCTGTATAATGCTCATGGAGAGCCGGATTCTCATTTCAACCTCTAATCCCAGCTGTGTTTGGACCCTGCCTCTCTCCCTTAGACCAGGACAGCAGCCCCCATCTGGGCTCTCTCCACAGACCAACTCTCCCATCAAGGTCCAATCCTTTGTGAAATAGAAGCTGACCGTGTGGTTCCCTGGGACTCTTTCCATGCTTCCCAGCCCTCTGCAGGAAGACCTCTCAGCTTCTCGATGTGTAACCGGTGGCCCTTCTGGGGATTATCACCTCCTGTCGCCGCTGGTCTCACACAAGGGTTTCCCAATCTTCTCAGTTCATGACACCCTCAGTGACTCAATAATAGTTTTTTATAGCATCCCCCAGCCAAAGAAGTAGCCAACAGTCTCACTCTTAAGCAGTTAAGCCCAAACAATAAATATTCATGTTCTAATAACTTAGAGGACGTTTGAAAAAAAAAATGATAGACATAAATTGGAAGCAGTTCTCATAGGGGCTGACAGATGTCACCATATTTTTATAGCTATTTGAGATATCCCAGGAAGCCCCAGGGAGTTCACTGTGGCACCCTGGGGTGTCTCCGCACACAGTTTGGGAAACTTTCGCTCTTTCGGAAAGTTACTTGTGGTTCCCATATTTTCAGCTTTCCCCACGCCCCATTCCTTTCCCAGATTTCCCCTCTGAAGTGCCACCCACCCCCTTTGTTAGTCTGGAAACCCTTCCGTGCACTGGTGTCCCTGTCCCCTCTTCTGTAGAACCTTCTTGGGCCCTTCGCTCCTCGCAGTTTCCAAGGCACCCAGGGGTCTTCTAACCGCACCACACAATTGATCCATGGGCTCCTGCTGCTGTGTGAGGTTTTGGAAACAGAGCGCTGTCTTGTTTCCCCCTGTGTCCCCAAGGGACTAGCAGAGCGCCTGTCCATGGGGAAGTGAACCTCTGTGTCTGCCCTTCGAGTCCCGGGAGATCCCTGTGTCCTCCCATGTCCTGTTTCTGCTCCGGGAGAATCTGCAGCCAGACTTGGAGCCTCAGATCGTGTTTCTTTTACTCACAATTATCCTGCATTTCCCAAGGCACCCATGCCTGGCCCTTCTCCCTCACTGGGGGCTGCTCTCCCTGCCTCAGTCCGGCCACATGGAGAGGTGCCCCCTGTGGAGTCATTCAATCAGAGCCGCAGTCACCTGCACCTTACCTCTGTACAAAACTCAGGTCTGGGACTCACCCCCTGGGGGGCCAAACACGCAGAACCCCGCCCCCCATTGCCCTCATCCACACCTTCCTTCAGGGCTGCTTCCCACCAGTTGCAGGACAGACGTCAGCTTCAGTGTTAGCCTGAGCAGCAGGGACCCCCGTTACTTGGGAGTAGCCCTTCCTGCAACAGCCGGCACACAGTGACTGGACTAGGCTGGGGATGGGCCTGGCCATTTCATCCTGCCAGAGATTGACTGACTGCCCTCCTCCTTCCCTCGGCAGGAGAGAACTCCTGTGAACATCTTGCTCTCCAAACCCACCTCCCTGTCAGCTCTAGGAACCAGCCTGCAAGACGCGGGTTTAGCCAGCTCAAAAGCCATTAGCACAAATGGTAAGTGCCTCAGCCTGGTCATCAAGGCTGACCGTCACGGTGGGCGGCTTCCTGATCCATCTCTGTCTTCTCCTCTGCTGTGGACTCCCCCCCACTCCCCCAACTCCAGGTCTTCTCTCTATGCTCTCCTCGGCCTCCCCTTCCCGCGTGACTCCTCCAAAGCCAAGCCCCTCCTGGAAGCCTCCCCGCCCTCCCTGGCCTGTGATCCTGCCCGTTCTTGGCTTCCCATTGCCTGGTCTCCCCCGACGGCAGCCGTCCACGTCCTCTCTGGCTGTCATGTGCAATTTAGCTCATGTCTGTGTTTGTTTTCTAAATTAGAGGTCCAACTTCTCTGGGAAAAGAGCATGAGTGACTTTTTTTTTTTTCAAAGGGGAAGGGTGGTCTCTGCCACTGTCAATGGCTGCGTGCTATGCACAGAGCAAAGACTGCGGCGGCTATGGAGTGGACCCTGTCCAGAGTGGAGGAAAGGTCATAAAGAGGGAGGAGGGGCACCCTCCCAGAATGAGCAGAGGATTGATGAGCACTGTGTTTGGAGTTACAGCCTAGAGCCAGTCCCTTGGGTGTGTGGGCGACTGTCTCTACACTTGGTAGATTTCCCAAGTGTCAGGTTCAAAAGCAGGTTTCATGCCCTTCACTAGCAGCCCTCTTGCCTACTGCTGGGAACATGTGAGGCTAGTCCCTGTGTGGTGACAGCAGGGGTTTAGTGAGGGCTTGGGTTCCATATCACACAGGGCAGGCTTGAAGAGGCCAGAGGACTGTGGCTCTTACCAGGGGAGTCCCCAAGGAAGAGGACCCTCTTCTGCACACTTTCCTAACCACCCCACCCCACCCTCCTGTGGAAAACACGCACCACAGTGACTGCTCTGTGCAGGACAGGGCCTGCCCATGGCTCAGAGTGATGGTGGTTGGTTCCTGCAGGAGGCCTCGCAGCCAGGAGATCTGAGGATCCCACACAATGTGCTTCCTCTCCTGCGTCTCCCATACTGATTGTTTGGAAGCAGGCAGGAAGATAGCCTCCCCTCTGGCCCTCAGAGTCTTCATCGGTAAGATGAAGTGGTCCTTCTCATCTGGGTAAGTTATGGCTGTGTGCAGCTACAGGAAAGCTTTCTCCAGAGCAGAGCTAGGCTACCAGAGAGAACTGGGCAGCAAAAGGGAAAAATATCTGAAAGAAACCTATAACGATAAACCTCCCTCCCCTCTTGGATACACCCGCCCATTTAATTTATTCAGTTAATAAAACTTATTCCCCGGAGGGGAAGAGGCAGAGGTAAGCTGCAAACCAATCTGCCTGTGTGAGCAGGGGTTTACATGTATAGCTCATAATAATAATAAAAAAAGAGTAATTAAGAGATGTATTGAAGTATGCAGAAATCCTGAAGGACACCAAAGATTCCAATTCGAGTTACTGTCCTTGGCGCAAATTTAATTCCAGGGGGAAGAGATAAATAAAAATAAAGAAAAAACAAATTCAGAACAGATGTTAGGCAAGCAATTTTTTTCACAGTAAGAATCATAAACATGAAGAACAGCCTATAAGGCAAAGTTGTTGATGCAAACAGCATCGAGCTACTAAATAAATAGTTAGATGGCACCGCAGGGACAAAGACACATTAAAATAGTCATTTGTCTGTCCCTGAGTATTTTTGCCCACACGTTATGCCCAGGCATGTATATTCTAGGGTACTGGAGGGAGGTGTGTGTGTGTGTGTGTGTGTGTGTGTGTGTCCTGTTACGTAGAATACGTGCAGGAAATGCATTTGTGTGAATATGTAGCAAAATCAGCTCTCCCTAAAGGATGTGGGAGTATGTGTGGACTCCGAATAGGAATAGAGGGTTTGGCAAATCGAGGGCTTGGTATCATTTCTGCATAGACAAGGAGGCCAGGGGAGGAACCCCAGTGCCCGGGGAGGAATGTGCTGTCCTGAGCAGGGTCTTAGAAAGCCCAGATGTGGGACATTGAGAGAAAGGGAAATTTAAGGGCAGAAGAATTTCAGACAGAGCTGGGGAGTAACAAGAGGCTGGGAAACTAAATCAAGATGAAAACACAGACACAGGACTTCAGGGATGAGCAGCAGCGCTGAGATGATTCTAGTCCAGCCCCTGCCCTCTCACAGCTAGGGAATAAGGAGCAAAGAGAGGAGATGACTGGTTGCCATGCGCCATCTCCTGATGGCCACCTCTCACCCAGGAGGACCCTGGAGGGGGGCACCAGGGCAGGATGGAGGTGATAGAGGCAAGGAGGTGAGAGGTCCTGTGTGCAGGAGTCATGGAACTCTCCCAGAGCTGGTTGGAAAAGGGGCTCCCCAAAATGCTGGCTGACTGCAAGAAGGCCTTCCAAACCCAGGTCAGAGGAGCAGGGGACTCAGTCAGGATCCCCGCTACCCGGACAGTCTACACCAAGGGAGCTCAGAGTTCCTTTGATTCTCACACGTCAGACCTGTGAGGTACACAGGCCTTGGGTGTTTTTTAAGGTGAGGGGGTGGTTGAGTGACTCATTCTGGTCATTCAGAGTTAGGAAGACTTCAAATTCAGTTTTCTGATGCCCTAGGTTGATCCCCCAACAATAGGCTATTAGGAAATGACCCCTTGGAAGTGGGGCATGAGTGATCCAATGATGACTTGGGTGAGTGGATCCCAGCTGGTGCCATCAGAGGGGATCCTTCACCTTGTCTTTTTAACCTTTTGGGTCCCAAGATGGCCTTTCCTGGTTAGAAATCAATTTTGTACTTTGATAAGCTAATGATTGATGAGAATAATTAGGGGCCTCCCCCACCTAGAAGACTTGATTTTTAAGCACTACTTCCCACCCCCCCCCCACTTCTTTCATGTTCTCTAAGAAAATAATACCCATTATCAAATTAGCAAAATAACAGGATCTTCTGTTTGAGGTTTCCTTGGGAAAGATCTGTTATAAAAGTCATGCATAAGAGGCAATTCATTTAGTCAACAAATATTTACTGAGCATCTATTTTGTGTTGGGCACTATTCTAGGCACTGAGGATATCAGGAGGAACAAGAGACAAAGTTCCTGTCCTTGTGGAGTTTGCACTCTTACAGGAGGACAGGACAATAAATAATTACATCACCTCTTATCAAGGCAGGAGTGTTTAGAGTCCCCAAAGCACAAGAAGAGACAGTGGAATGGGAGAGCTTTGGGGGTAGAAGGAGAACCCACACCACCAGCCTGTTCCTCTTGCCAACCACATGCCCTCTCAGTTTAGAGTCACACATTTCTGTGTAAGTTGGAGATCATATGCTCCGCCCAAACCAACTCCCAGTGTTGTTGGGCTGATCACGTGAGGTACTCTATTGGAAAACTATTATGGATTGACATTTAGTATGGAAAGGGGCCCAGGGAACAAAGACATGTCTTTCTTTCAGTTATAAACACAAGATAGACAGCTCATAGAGCTCTCCCAGGTCCATAAAGGGCCCCCCGAGAGAATGTCCACTGCAGGATTGTTTGCCAGAGGCCACTGGTGTCTCCCTTGGGGACAGGGGACAAGCAAGATGCATGCAGGTGTCAGGCAGCAGTTAGAAGCAACAGACTTAATGGGCACTCAGCAATGTTCTGGATCTTGAAAGTAGAGCGCTAAGGGAGGATCCAAGGCCTAACATGAAGTGGACACATTACCATCGGCACACACTAAAGACTGTCCAAGATGGCGACGCGCAGTTTGTAAGGACATGTAAAAGAGCACACATCAAGTACCCTGGGGATGGGAAAGGGGATGGGGGGAAGGCATGTGTGTGAATAAGCCAGCATAGCACGCAGCAGGCCTCCCCAGCTCTCCATCGTAGCAAAAATAAACACTCCCCAGGTGAACTTCAAATGGAGGCAGTTAGTAATTATTGGTTGTAATGTTGGAAATTCACAGTGATGAACTAACTGCCTTTATCAATGGCTGTTTTCCTATGTGGAATTCTTTAGGAGTAAATGCTGCTATCTTAGAGATCCAAGCTTTCTCTCACAGCCTGTTCTCCATATTCTAGTCCCAAGAGGTGTCCTGGAAAACAAAATCTGGCCTGGGGTCAAGTAAACACACACACTGGACTCCTCACTGGAGACTTTCCAAGCACATATTCCATGAAAGGTGCTGAGCTGTCCTCCCGGAAAGAGACCTGTGTTCTTTGACTAACCCTGCATTTCCACCATTTGACTGGAGGGGACTCCCTGCTTTTATTTTCCATGTAACAATTATTATTGGTGATGGAAATGGTCCAAAGGACACACATTAGATTGTTGAATACGAGGTGGAAGATTCCAGATTCCAAGGACACTGGGAACTCTCCTTCCTTGTGCACTGAGTGATCCTTAGTGCACATTCTCAATGTCTTCATTCTCAATGTCTCAGCAGCTCTGCTACGATTTGAGCATCTGAGCCCCCACCCCCCAGTTCGTATGCTGACCTAATCCCTAAGGTGGTGGTATCAGAAGAAAGAGCCTTGGGAGCCGTTCAGGTCAGGGCAGAGCCCTCTTGTAAGGGATTAGTTCCCTTTAAGAGTTCCAAAGGAGCTGGGCCCTTTGCCTCTTTCCTCATATGAGGACAAGGGAAGGTGCCACCCGTGAATCAGAAAGCAGACCCTCACTAGACATTGAGTCTACAGGAATCTTCCCATCCTCCATGACTGTGAGCAAGACATGCTGTTGTTTATAAGTTACTCAGCTTGTGGTGTTTTGTTATAGCAGCCTGAATGAACCAAGACAAGCTCCAAGGGACTACAGCAAAGATGAGATTATTTCCCCCTTCATCGGGTTCAACCCCTTTCATCTTTGGAACTGAAAGGCAGAGTCAGGGATTCAGGTTGACTCATCTTTGTCCTTACAATCAATGACTTGCTCAATTCTGCATTTTTTTTCCCTCCAGGACATTTCTTCTGCAAAACTCTCCCTCTTTTCCTGCCATTTCTGATAATGCAAATCACTGTTTTCACAACTGGACGAGTGGAATGTACTTTGTTGGCCTGGGGATGTGGCTCAGTGGTAGAGGGCTTGCCTAGAATGTTCTTTGTTTGTTTTGTTTTGTGAATTCTGTCCTCCCCTGCACCCCTCACCTTGTCTTTCTCGCTCTGAGCATGCACACATTTCAGACCACCCACCTCCTTAGCACTGTCCTTAGGTCCATCTCAACTCCGGCCATTGACACGTCTGTCCTCTCTATTGCTGTCCCCACCATCCCCCTTTCCTGGCACACGGTCAGCTTCTAGTCTCCTTTGTGTCTCAGCCCTAGCCTCCACACTTCCCCCAAGCCTGTGTGCCTGGCCACTCCTCGCGGCCCCCTGCCAGCTCTCCCGTGTTTGGATGGCTGAGAAGCCAGTGCACCTCTCTCGGTGGGCTTGCTCTCCATGCAGGGTACAAAAGGGGAATCCAGCATGTCTCTTCCACAAAGGGTCCCATGTGCCTATGAAATAGTAAGAGTCTGTGAAAGAAAACCAGATTGATTAATAAGGGCCGGGACACAGTCTCCACGGGTTACTTGCAGGAGGAAGCCCTGAGATGGAAGGTTCTAGGGAGAGAAGGAGAAGTGGCGAGCCCACGAGCAAGAAAGCAGAAGTCAGCAACACAAGATGAAATTGGTGTGAAGCCCAAGTGTCGCAGGGAGCCGGTGGGAAAGAGGGAACTTGGAGGCAGTGAACGCGGAATGGAAAAGCAGACACATAAATTGTAAAGGTTTGGCAGAGGGGGTGAGATAAGAAGAGGAGGAGCTCTGGGTGGGGACTGCTGGGAATTTATTAAAACGAACTGAATTTATGGTGCAGGGCAAGCATTCGTTGGTAATGGGACTAGTTTGGTAAAAAAATGTGCTCGATGGCTCCCAGCCAACAGGAAGTTGGAGGCAAGATCACTGGGGTCGTACATTCCAATCAGAAATGCGTGGTTCACATTGACCGGCTGGGTTCCAAAGTGCAAAGACGGGCATAAATTTCCTTTGGAGTTCACCCTGGAGGTTTGAAAACAGAAATAATGGCCACCTAATCACGGTGGAAGGGGAACAATAAAGCCGTGCTATAATGGGTCCTCCAAATGTAACATGATATGGGGTCACTATGGAAGACAGGAGAGCAGTGCCTCAAAAAACTAAAAATAGAATCGCTACATGATACAGCAACCCCCACTTCTGGGTAGACACCCCAAAGAACTGAAACTAGGCACTTGAAAAAAAATATCTGCACACCCACAAGCATGGCTGCATTCATTCAGAGAAACAACCCAAGGGTCCACCAACAGACCAATTCATTAACAAAACGTGGACTATCCGTGCATGTGGCGGAATTCATTCAGCCTTGAAGGAAGCTCTGACACATGCTGCCGGGTGGATGAGACTTGAGGACGGCACACTATGGAATGAGGAAGACATGATGGGACCTCCATCCCAGAAACCTAGCTCATGACGTTCCTCCTGCCAGCCCAAGTGTGATGCATGGAGTCCAACCAGGAGGACAGGCTTCTTTCCGGGCATGTTACTTGTGATGTCTTGGGCTCGAGGCCCTGGAACCCATCAACAGGTGTGCATTTGGAGAAGGGTCAAATCCAAGATGCTGAGTGTCTATGTTGGGGTGGATATAAAGCATCCTACTGGGCTCTCAGCCTGAGGAGGACAAAGCAATGAGGCTTCCTTCTTACACCTGGGATGATCTGGGGAACCCAAACTCTAGCAGAGAAGTCTGTGGCTTCTGAAAAGCCTGAGAGCAGTCAAGAATCTTTTGGCTAAAGACTTTTGAAAGAAACCAGTGTCCATGGTGATTATGGGAAACAAACCGTGTTTGACAATGAGACAGAAAAGAGAGCCTGAAAAGTTACAACCTTCATAGGAAAGTGGACATTGTGTTCAACAACATCCCTATTGGTGGTTCATATGGACCAGACCCCATATTAGCCCCAGAGAAGATGCTGAGGGGACCACCCAGAGAAGAGCTGGGTTTCCTGTGTCAGTTCAATACCTAGATGCCCACTTCCCCTGTGGCCCAAGTAGCATCTGGAGGTGCTGACAGGTGTGTTGTAGCATCAAAGACCACAATCACCAGGTCCACCTAACAAGTGAGGACTGGCCACCCACTAGCCATAGGTTCAGGGCAAAAGTTGGTAATTTCCTCTTTAAGCACAGGCAAATGTAGAATCACCTACTAAAAATGTCTTCTTAGTGGTTAACGTGGGTATCCTGGAGGATATGTCAGAGACTCCAACTTTCATCAATTGGCCAATAACCTGGGAACTATACCCAGGGTGGGAAAACTTCATATGATGGGTTGCAGAATTCTTACAATTTAAGGGGAAGACAGGGAGACATGGTCTTAAGATGCAAGGGATAATCAAGGAACTTATTTTAGTAGTTCTGCTTTGTAATCTGCCCCAGGCATGTAGGCATCATAAAACTTGGCCACGCCTTGCTAGGGAATTACTTAGCTATAGAAATGTTACACACAGGACTGATCAGGAATAATTGGAATACATAGTAAACGACTCACACTCTGAAAGACTTAAGAGACCTAAGGAAGAAAGGAGAATGTGTTCTAGTTTAAAGATGAACTTCAATTATTCAGAATTTAGTAGAATTTCAAACATGCATATGTGACATATGATGTTTTATTTTGATATGTATGCTAATATCCAGAGGTAATTATGATTGAGAAATTTAGATGCTGTAGGCTTACCTTTTGCCCTATGTGAGGAATAAGTCTTAGAACTGGTATTTTAATCATTCAAGGGTTCTGAGAAGATAAAATGTTTTTTTTTTCTCATAAAATAGTGATCAAAAAGGAACTATCAGCTCTATGTAATTTAGAGTGCATTGCTTCTTTGAGTTTAGTGATGATTTTTTTAAAATTATGAAATCAAAGATGGCATGTCATTCTTCTCTTTAGAGAGAAAAGGAATGCTTTTTGCATTCTCAATTAATTAGACTTAAGAACCTCAAGAATTGAGTTAAGTTTGTGCAATTTTTGAGATTGTCTGTGCAAAGGAGTTCTTGACAAAATATATATGCATAAAGCCATGTGCTATCAGGACTTACTTCCAGAAGGGAATGCCTGACGAATGTCACAATGATTCATGACCATGTGATGTAACTCTATTATGCATTTTTGAGTTGAGCAACTTGGATTTGTTGCAGGTACAATTCAATTAAATATGGAATTTATTCTTTGAACTTATTAGCTAGAGATAAAGCTTTTATGCAACTTTAATTTGAGACGTTCTGTTGTTTGGGAACACACCTGTGCTGGTTGTCATTTGGGGGATAAAGAAGTTATTGATGCCATATTCAATTGTCCCTGATGGAGCATGGCTCCCTCCCACCTTGAGCCTGAGATACTACTGCCTGTGCTGGATTTGGAATGTGAACATCGAGAAGTGCAAAATGAAAGCTGTGGCTTGCTCTCCAGCCTCTGCAACCTTTCATTCTTTCCTGCTAGGTGCTCTGTCCCCAACTTCAGTGTGCCTCAGCCCTGGACCAGAAGAAGCCCAGAGGTGCCCCCTGAGACCTGACTTCCTCAGCCCGGATCTATTCCAGCCAGAGTGGCCCTTTCCTCTGTAAGTAATGTTGGGACCTTGGTGCTTTCTGAATTCTTGGCTCACATCATCACATCACCAGGTCTTAGAACTGGTGTCTATACCTGATCCAGCCCCAGGCCCTGACACCTGCATGCATTCCCACCAGACTCCCTTTGTAGAGGCTTCCCAGGTTCCTGAACCCCCTCCTAGTTGGGCCCACGTGCCCCAGGCAGACGCTCTGGTTGGTTGGCTGCTTTACTGAACACCTGACTTGTCCAGCTGACATCTCCTCCGCGGGCAGCTTTCCCCCAGGCTCTCCATGCAGCCAGCATTTGCTAGAATGGATAATTGTCAACTCACACTGCACTTACCCATCAACTTTTCCATACTTAGCCCACCCCAAGTCAATGGGCAGTTTCTAGCCCTTTCCGTCCTGCTGCCCTATCCCCCAGGGGTAAATATTCAGCTGGCCAAACCTTTCGATGCAGGAGAGCCACACAGATTCCTTAGATATTCACACCCAACGCAAAAACCTCACAGCGAGATGTTTTAAATTGTTAGTACAGTTTTGTAAGCCTTTTGGCCAGAAGGATTCTGGGCTAAGGCTGGGAAATAGTTTCCACAATGGTTTGTGATTTTCAAGAATAAGAAGGTATTATTGGGCAGGGGGTGCCTGCCCTGGGCCTGCAGCCAGGCGCATGAGCCCAATTTCTGAGGAAGCCTTTCAGGTTGGATTCTGCGGCAGCTGTCAACAGTGGGCTTTGACTGATTTTGTCAGTGGTTTCTCAATCTTAAATCTCAAGCGGCCACAAAGCAGCTTATAATCTCCTAATGTAGACTGGCAGGGGTTCAGTCGTCAGCTTGGAATTATCCAGTTTATAACTGGGAAAGACTTGGGATATCATTTGGTCCTTCAGTTTTCCAGTGGCTGATCTTGACTCACTAGTGGTTATGGAATCCATTGAGAGCGTCATGTCCAGCTTGTGATTTTATTTTAATGAAGAGAATGGAATAGATCAAAGTGGTTCTTACATAGTAGATAAGGTGTTATTTTGTAAAATGTTTATTTCGAGTGGGCGTGTGGACACTGGATTGCAATGGTCAATCTTTTCTTTACTGAGGCTTGTAATTAAATAGGGTCAAGGTCACTGATCTAGTCCAAGTGTCTAAGTAAACTGATGTTGTAGAGGGAAAGTGACTGGCCTCAGTCCACTAAGTTAATGAGAGAATGGGTGCTGGAATTTGTAACCCCAGTTTTCAAACATGCTCTGTTGGATGTTTCTACCCAAAGAAGATGGAATTATTATAGGCCCTCCATCTGCAGCACTGTGGGTCACAAGACTTGGACGGCAGTAGTCACTAAATAGCCAGCAGCCCTCACTTCCGTGTTCTCATAGAAAGGGTGGGTATGGTCTGAGACAAGTGGGGTGAAAGAAGAATCAGAAGTGCAGGACTTTAAGTGAACTTCAGAGAGGTCTTTGCACCAAGTCTAGGAAACAAGATGGCCTTAACCATAGGGATGCTTTGTGGCCGTTCACCATTAGGTATGACAAGAGGTCTGACCATGGCAGGAAGGTGAAAAAGAGTCAATGAAAGAGTCATTCAAGAGTTGTGGGACTCTAGAAGAATTCCTCTGCCTCCCTGTGGTCTAGGATGCTTATTTATCTGAGGACAATTTTTCCACTGGGTAACTCTGCCTGTCGGGCCATGCATTGCCTGATGTCCCATTGACAGCTTTCTTCCTGTTCTCCAAGGCCTCCTGTTGTGTCAGGGTATTCACTTTTATAACAGAATGGCTCCAATAAATGCAATAACAGTTTAATAAATTCCATTCATTTAAAAATGTGCACCTATAGGCTTCATGTTAGGGACTAATCTATTTTGATCAGTAAGAATATTGACACTTAACTCATTGAATGACTCCCAATAACTAGGGCACACAGACTACCAGGTGTCGTGTTAATCTTGGTTCCAGACTCACTTGACCTGAGACTGGTGATTCCCAGCTTCCCTTTCACCACTGTCATGAAAGATGACTTTGACAAGCTGGGGTGCTGGTGTCTACACAGTGCCCACAGTTTGGCCTCGTGGTCAGAAATGTGAGGGTAACTTAGAATTTCTGGGCTGGCTTCATGGGTACTGTTTTCTCTCCTTGACTATAATATATTTTCATTGTCATCAATTCCTCTGGAAACTGAGCCACATTTTGAGGTTAAACACTTAGCACCGAGCTTCCCCCTGAGGTCTGCACTCCAGCAGTAGAGACTTAAGGTTTCTGGGCATTTGTGTCTATGAAGCTCTTCTGCACTCAGCCTGATTTGTTCCCTTCTTCAACACGAGTGATTCTACAGAGCTCAGTCCAGTGTAAAAACAAGTGTAATCTGGGCTGGGGATGTGGCTCAAGCGGTAGAGTGCTCGCCTGACCTGCGTGTGGCCCGGGTTCCATCCTCAGCACCACATACAAACAAAGATGTTGTGTCCGCCGAAAACTAAAAAATAAATATTAAAAAAAATTCTCCCTCTCTTTCTCTTTAAAAAAAAAAAGTGTAATCTCCAGGCGTCAGGTGCCCTGCTTGAGTGTGAAAATTGTGTTTCCTCGAACAGATTAGCAATAGCTTCCATCCTGCCCCAAACGTGGGCACATTTTTAAGCCCAATGTATCCAGATGTCTCATGTCTTGTAAGTCAACTACCACATGACACAGAGGACCATGTGGCATCCTTCAGAGCCCTGTGATCCCCAGAGTTCTTGATCTGTGACAGTAGGCTGGCGACATAGCCGCTGGACTGTGTTAAGTGAACCCTCTCTCCGCTGCCCTCCACCCTCGTCTAAAGGGTCCATAGCATGGTGTTCGAGAGCACTTACCTAAGAAAATTCTCACACCTCGGTCACTTCTAGAGCTCAAGCTCTCCTGATAGATGGCACCAAGAAGCGGAGCTCACAAAAGTGTTAACATGACCTTATTATTTTCATAGCTGGTGCCACATGCTTTTCCAGACATATGACAAAGTCCTCAACTTTCTTTCTGCTGGGTGACAAAGTGCTGTTAGTTCATGCATGCTAGCTAATTTAAAAATGCTGCTAAAGACCTCCAAGTTGGAGGTACATGAGACACCTCCCCTTCCTGTGGCATGAACTTTGACACTTAGTGTCAGCCCTTTTCACCCGAGGCTTATTTGCTTGCTAAAACAAATATTTTCAGCATGAGGAGCCAAGGTTCCCTGGGAGGTCGATTGCTTCAGGTTATGATACCACTAAGATGTTCTTGGGATACCCTGCTGCTGCAGATATAAAAAGCTATACAAATAATATTCAGATAGGGTATTTGATGTGGTGTGTGGTTAGGCATTGCAATGAAAGAGAGAAGTTGGAAATATGCATAGAAGTTAACAAATGATGAAAGTGACAGTTGATAAAAGTAGCATTTCAAACCAGTTAGAAAAAGATGAATTTCCAGATGGTATACCACCATCTAAAAAATGGTGGATCCTGCATTAATCAGCTTTCAGGCATTAAAACAAAATGTCTGAGATAACTAACTTATAAATGGTTTATTTGGGCTTATAGTTTCAAGAGGTTCTGGTCTATGATCAAGCTGATCCATTGCTTTGGGCTAGTGGAGATGCCTGATGACAACAGCAGGGAGCACATGGCAGAGCAAACTGTCACCTAATGGTCAGAAAGCAAAAGAAGATGAAGGTCTGGGGCTCCCATAAACCCCTTTGAGGGCACAACCCCAGTGGCCTAAGGACCTCCCACTAGGCCCTACCTCCTAAGGGGAGTACCACCCAGGGGACCAAGCCTTTAACACGTGGGCCTTTGGGTATCAACATCCAAATTCTAGCAGATCCCTACCTCCACCCTTGCCCTCACATAAATTCCTGCTATGTCAAACATCCTAGTGTGTGTGTGTGTGTGTGTGTGTGTGTTGCGAAGGACTGAGTCCAAGGTCTCATGCATGCTATCCAAGCTCTCTGCCACTGAGCTACATCCCCAGCCCAAACATTTTAAGTTTTTTAATTGAAATTCTGAAATCCTAGAAAAATGAAAACTTTGGGGGGGGGGAGGTAATATCCTTGATTAAGAGAGCCTTTCTGAGATATAATATACAGATGTTGTTAAAATTAAGTTCATTAACACAAAAATGTTCTCCTATTAGAAAAACTACACAATAAAGTCAAAGACAAATGATCACAAGGAGAAAACATTTGCAACACATATTAAAGATAAATGGTTACTTTTGTTCCTATGTAAAGAGCTTCTACAAATTAACTGGAAAAATATTAACAACCCAATAGAAAAGAAGCAACAGATTCCTCAGAAAACAGAATACAAAGGATTTGAAACATATGAAAAAATTCTCAAACTTGCTCATCATTAGAAAAGTGCAAATTATAACTACAGTTATAATTGTGACCACTGATTTTAACTGCGGACATATTAGGGACCTGCGGCTCTCCTATGCTTATTTATGGGGTGTAAATTGATGTAATCCCTAGAGAGAAACTTAGTAATACTTATCCAAATGAAACAATGTAGATAGCCTTCACCTAATAATTTCATTTCTAGAAATTGACCCTACAGACACACCTAGGCAGAGGGCAATGATGTTATGTGTGGGAGTATTTACTGCAGAATTGTTTGAAAAAGCAAAAGATAATCATCAACTAAGGACTTATTTTAAAAATCAGGATATATATCCATACAATCAAATCCTTAATAAAAATAGAATAGCATTTAACAAGAATGAATATATTGAAATAGGACAAAATTTCCAAATGCTATTAATGAACAAAACAAGATCAAAAATAGTGTGGGGCTGGGGTTGGGGCTCAGTGGTAGAGCGCTTGCCTAGCATGTGTGAGGCCCTGGGTTCGATTCTTAGCACCACATATGAATAAAAAAAATAAAGATTCATTAACATCTAAAAAAAATTTTAAAAGAAAAATATTGTGTCTACCTAAAATTAAAAAATAAATATTAAAAAAAAAAGAACCGTGTGTATCGTAAATGACCCAACTGAGTGTGGGCAGCAGAGCTTGCCTCTGTGGGGAGGTGGCTAAGGGTTCGGCCGGGAACAGGTGTGCTTCTCTGTATTCTCAATTGCTCTTTATGAATTGTGCATGATATTCATGTTTGCCTGCTCACAGCTAATGTTCTAAGGGGAATGTAGATTATGCAACAGAGCTGGCTTCGTGGAAGGACCCAGGGACGTGCATGCCACTTAGTAAGATAGAGCAGCATAGGGGATGGGTGCCAGGAGCCATCAAAGTCAAGTTCAACAAGAGGAAGCCGAGTGTACACTAGTGATCAAAACCCAAGTGATGTGGAGGCAAGAAGAAGTGGGGCTGAGGCAAATAAAAGCAGTGCCGCAGAGCCAGGGCTTCAAAGACAGGCGCGGTGAGCAAGGGGAGCTTGGCACGGGGCCTTTGGTTGTCGCTAACGAGCCCGGCTTGGGTCTCTACGTAAGTAATTAGTAGCAACAGCTCAAGAAAGGCTTGTTTTCCACTGGATTACAAAGTCAATTACGAACTGGCGGGGGCATAATCTCTATCCTGTTTATGTTGAATCACCAGTGCATGAGGATTATGTTGAAATCATCCTTATCAAGTTTGGGAAGGGATATCAATCCAATTTGGGCTCATCCTTCCCAGAAAGAGGCCACAGGTGATCACTACCTGGCGGGAGGCTATCCTGAGCTTAGGTAAAGCCTGGCTTGCTTTGTGTCGCGTGGCTGGTAGTACTGCTGTTCAACTCAGAAGTGGTCTTGTCAAGTGCCACAAATTAAAAAACAAAACAAAAAACCATGTGGTTGTGTACCAGTCCCTGGCTTCACATGCAAGTTCAAAGAGGCAGAGGCCCTGGGTATGGTGATATCTACACAGAGCCTGGCAAAGCAGGATATGTAGTTAGATGCTTGGTAAAGACATTTGTTCTCAGTGGTGGTGGTGACAGTGGCAGTAGTGATGATGAACACTGATATCACTCCCTCTTGATAGAATCCTTCCCCAGCCATGTCCCCCTCTCCAACATAGCACTGAGTGGGAGGGGAAAGGGGGCGGAGCCTGTTCTACTTGTGAGCCCTGACCCCTGACTGAGCTGCCCTGACCACCAGATCATAAGCACAAATAGTCACCATGGTTGGCTGTCAGGTCCAGAGCAGTGAGGAGACCCTTGCTACCCACATTCTTCTGTGGGTAAAGGGCTTGCCATCATCTAAGGGCCCAGCGATCTTGTATGGTGTCCATAGTGTGAGGTTTCACTGGCCAAATGAGGAATCAATCTATTATCTCAAGTTTTAGGAGGACAAGATGGGATTCTATTTCCTAATAATAAAAGCAGACTAAAATCAATGTCATTTTAACCACATTGTTTCCTAAAAGAAGGTTCTTTGCTGTCTGTTGAATGTCGTCCTCTTTGACATTCCCAATCTGTAAAACCGTTTTGCAGTAAGAAAGTACTATTTAGAGTTAGAAAGGAGCCTAGATACAGCCTCATTCAGCTCTGCCACTTTTGCCCCAGACCCAGATTGCTCGAGACCCGGGCGAGGACCCATTTACAAAGAAGTTGGCATCTCATGGCTTTTCTTCTTCTTTATTTAAAGGAGAAAAAGTCATTGGCTTTGTATGAAGAAATTATGCCATCACCTTTCTTTTTCACCAGACGTGGGAACAAAGAGTAGAGATGATACTGCAATTTTGATCTCCACAACCTCATTTGAAATCATTCTCTATGATTTAAGTTTTCTTGAAATAAGAAGGATAAATTGTGTGAACTTGTGTAAAGTTTGGGGAAAAATTTGATTGGACATCCTGTTGTCAAGGAAACCAATTCACTCCACCTGTCTCCCCACCCCTCACACACATACATCAGTTAGCACAGTGCTTTTTAAACTCTGCACCTGACGTTTTAAATTATTTAAAAATATCCAGAGTTTTCACTATGTAAGAAATCTGATTAAGAAGTACTAGAGGGAGGTGATTCCTTATATTCAAACTCAGAAAGGACTTTTTCTAATGCTGGTGAAGACACTATCATTCTGAGTCAGTGCTCCGTTTCAACACATAGGAGACAGCCCCCAAGGCCAAGGTCGAGTCGAATGTAGAAAGAGACTATTGGAAGGAGAGAGCTGGAATGAGAACCTTTTAAAAGTAATAGAAAGCACAAGAGTAAGAGAAAGGTAAACAGTCTAATCCCTTAAGACTTGATGGAGTGCCTACCCGGGTAAAGCCAGAAGTTGGGCACAAAAAAGAAAACTAAACTGGGGGGGCGGTGCACACCTGAAATCCCAGTGGCTTGGGGGACTGAGGCAGGAGGATGGCAAGTTCAAAGCCAGCCTCAGCAACTTGGGGAGGCCCTGAGCAATTTATCAAGACCATGTCTCAAAAGAAAAAAGAAAAAAGTACTGGGGTGTAGCTTAATGGCTAAGCACTTCTGTGTCCCAACCTTGTCATACAGAAAAAGAAAGAAAAGTTAAGTGAAGGCCAAGTTGAACTACTCATAGGGTGAGGTAGAGTTGCTTCTTATTTAAAGATGAGCACTGTGTCCACATGCCCATCAAACCTCACTGCACCGTTAACACCAGGCTTGGCAAAAGGACTTGCCTTGGCCTTACAAGGCTCACACTGTGCCTCCACCCCTGATTTTGGGTTTGGCCACATAACTTCATTCAGTTGATGTTAGTTAACATGGTGAACCACTGCTTCCTGCTCTCTTGAGTCTTTGCCTTTGCCATGAGAAGACTCTGCCCTGATGAGCCTGCTCTTCATGGAGGAGGAGAGTGAACAGCAGACTCAGGACGGGTCCCCTCCCAAGCAGACCCACCAGGAAGTCTAGAGGGGCCTTCCTGCCAAGCAGGGCTTAGACGGGCCCACTCCAGCCAGTGTTTAGACATAGATAATAAATTGTGGTTTATGCTACTGGGTTTTCTTTTGGGGGGGTTGTTATGCAGAAATGACAAAGTAATAGAGGATAACTAATATACAAAAATTTATTAGTTTTTCAGAATCATAAAAAAATCAAGGAGTAGATAGAAATGCTTAGCCAGAACTGTGGGTCTCTTGGGTTCAGCCATCTCCACAGAGTAGAAGCCAATTCTTTTCAAAAACGAGCACTGAGAGAACAGATGTCCCCGAATCCTATGAGCAGAAAGGCTTACAAACCACTGGACCCCATTAGGCTGTGCAGTGGTCTAACAACAGAACATGAATGCCCTAAAAAAGTTTCCATTGACCTGGGGATCAGGAAAAGGCCACTAGTTGTGACCTGGTGACTAAGGAGAAGCTATGTAAGGACAGGACCCTGGTATGGAGGAACAGTTGAAGACCAGTGTGATTGACACCTGCTAATCTTTTTTTTTTAATTGTATGTGTACTGTACACGTATAGACAATATTTTTTTTAATATTTATTTTTTAGTTATCGGCGGACACAACATCTTTGTTTGTATGTGGTGCTGAGGATGGAACCCGGGCTGCACGCATGTCAGGCGAGCGCGCTACCGCTTGAGCCACATCCCCAGCCCACACCTGCTAATCTTGAATAGAGAAAGTGGCCTGAGCGTGGGCTTGTGCACCAGATCTGGACTTTTAGAAACGGAGGAGCACACTCTGAGGCATAAAAAGAGAAAATTCAGGAAAAGTAAAGGGAAGAGCTATGTTATTCCACACAGGGCCATATTTCCCAGTGTTTTCAGGACAGTCTTGGTTTCTACCATTATCCTAAGCAATTATAGCATTTCCTTTTACTCTCCAAAGTTTCCTGGACTGGATGATAAATTGTATGATAATAGTATTGCTGGCAGGGCACTGTAGCCCTAGGGTTGAACCACACAGGTCCAAGAAAGATTTTCATGAGTTCATGGGGCGAGACCCGTCCTGGTCATCAAGGCAAATTGACCTTCTTGCTTTGAGGCCTGGAGGGCCACATTGTCCCAGTGTATCCTTCTCATAGTGGTAGGAAAGTGGAGATAAAGGAACCCAGTCCAGCAAGCTTTGAAGGCCTAGAGTGTATTTCAGGCTGCAAGGTGCTCCCCGCCACCCCCCACCCAGGGGTTCTTTAGGAACGTTGTCTATACGGCCAGGAACCCCCTTTGTGGACCCTTGAAAAATAGAAATACTGTAGCACTCCCATTCTTGACATTACATCAGTTCAGGATTCAGAAACCAAGATAGATAGAAGAATTAAGCTCCGTTCTTACCCACACAGAGATCCATATTGTTTTCTGAGCTCCATTTGGCTTTCCCAGAAACCCTGAGGAAAAACAGGGCACTATAGTGAGAAAAAGATGAAGCAACATTTCAATTATTCAAACTTATTCAGAAACAAAAAAAGATTTGGAACAGCCAGAACACAGTTATATAAACAATAAAAAAAAAAAAGAATTGAAGTTATATTGCTTTCAAGTACTGTGGGGTATGGGATAAATGGATAACTTTTAAAAAAATTCTGCCAAGTAAAGCTCTCAGCAGTTCTGCGTTAATGGACAGAGGAGATCATCAGGACTTAAACTATTTGTGGATAATTGCTGCTAAAATATTTGAAGTGGTTTGCTTTCTCAACTGTAATGTTCCCCTCTGAGATTTGGTTCCTGTTCCTATCATTCTTGGCCAAGTCCCTCTTCATGGGCCTATGTCTGTGAACTTCCACTGCGTCCGTCTGAATCATTACATATTTGGAATTCTTGTGATCCAAGTGAGATTTTAACTAAAACCAACATATTCAGCAGCACATAAGAACCTTTGAGTAACTTTAGGATGAGGCGCTACTTACATCTCATGGTGAAGTGTACCAAAGATGCCCATGGGATGGGCGGGGTGGAGGTCAGATGATCCTAGGTCCACTGTGCTGTAGGGTTAGGGTCGTGTGATGGAGATGGGTGTGTGTGCAGGCACGGGGAAGTCCCGTGGGTTGGGGTGGGAATATGTCAGATGTGGTGGGAGTGAAGTGTACATGAAATGCACCTGGGTTGGGTGGGCGTGGGTGGAAAATTCTAGATGTGGTGTGGGCATGTAGTAGATGAGCAGGTGCACAGGGCTGGAGTGGAGAGTCAGGGGTTAGAAACGGATAGTTCCTTTCCTGAGTAGATGCATGCTCTCTTCTCATTAACGCCATTGAATTTCAAAGTGCAAGTCAGTTCTCTATCAAGGAAAGATTATGTGAATGGAAAAGCAAGCCATGCAATGAGTACATTCTAGAAAGTGCTTGGCAGGGTTTAGTACATACAGAGATGACGGCTGAGAAGGAGCATATGTGGGAAGTCATCCAGAGGCAGCGGCTCTGTGTTCTCCTCACATCGACAGTTAACACTGTTCCCCTCAAAATGTTAATACCAAATTAATGACTCAGTGGAACCCGGCAGATCATTTCCCCCTAGCTCCGTGTGAAGTTTACTTTCTTTACGTTTCCTATCTGGTTTGTTGTTCTATTTTGACACTTTTAAATTTCTTCACACTTGCTGCAAGGATCCACAGGAAGCCTCAATGAGCTATTGTCTGTGGGTTTGAGACTTGTGAACTGGTCACCCTGGAGAGAGCCATGAGAGAAGAAGGTGTTTAAACCAAGCCAGGAAGAGAAAAACAGCCCACAGTGAAGGGTAGAGAAAGGACGAGAGGACTGGGAAGGAAATTGGGAGGAAAAGGGACAGGAATAGTTGTGGTCATTTTCTATCGAGCGCCAAAGGCCAGACTTTGCAGGGCAGGGACAGGGGAAGTGGCCAAGAGTGTTAGGGGTTATTATCAGGGTTAACCCAAACTCTTCCTTCCTGCTCTTGTGTGGCTCTTCATACTCAGGATCTGTTGGCTCCTGATGTTGGGTCTGGTGTCTGGGTCCCTTGAGTTGGCAGAATAAACCAACAGCCCTCTGAGAAATCCAACGTGAGGGAAGAGCAAACAAAACTGTAGGTGATGGGGACCTGGGTGTATCTAGAAATAGGTACTGGCCATTTCCACTTGCAGGTCGCTCTGGCAGATCAAAGGTGACATACTTAAAATAAAGCATGCTTTCTCGCCGCACCAGCGACCCCCAGCCTTCCCTTGTGGTCACCCCACGGGCACTCTCTGCATCAAGACTCAGGCTGATGTTAGACTCATCTTCCCTTCAATCCTCTGCACCTTACTGGTCACCAGAGTTCTTAATTTTGTCCCCATGTTCTTTTCTGTTGGCTGTTGTCCCCACCCCGCACCAAACCCTTTCCCTATCAGCCTCCATGTCAGCGACACTTAGATTCTTGTCCCTTGAGTATTGTTCTATTTTGATGTCCCTCTACTACCCAGAGATGGTGGTGGATGAAGAATCCTTTGCTCGCCCTCCTGGCCTGAGGTGTGTCGCCCGTCTCCCTCACACAGCCTCCATCCTCAGCCTCCTTCCCTGATCTTTGGCTTCTAGGTGCTCCAGGCAGCTGGCTGACCTTTGCCACCCCCTCCTGTTGCTGTGTCCCCTCACATGTGGCTCCTCACCTGGCATGGTATCCTTGTCTACAGCACCCCCAGGACCCCCTACTTTAGGAACTCCCCCAGGATGATTCTGCCCTGACACATCTCCTTCTCCTCCAAAGCAGAACCACAGCTACCATCTGTACTGCCCAACCGAGCCCAGGGCACCTCCCACCCGGCGTTGGACACCATTGTTTGGTGGTGCACTTGAGGGTATGAGTTCTACCGCTGCGTTCCGGGATCTGGCGTATTTCCATGCTCAATAAATGGGGTTTGGGGTGAATGGATGAACGACAGAACTTCCCCGGCCTCAGCAAGTCAGGGCCTTACCTGGCGGAAGAATGTCAAGTTGCCAATAAAAGGAGAAGGCCTGGGATGTGGGACGCCCAACTCCTCCAGCCTTGAGAATGCCGATGTGGAGTACCTGGAGGGAGAAGCCAAGTTCAAACACCAAGAAACTCAAGTTTGAGTCATGACTTTGACCCTGTTAGGAATCAGAAATCTTGAGTTCCCTGGAAGGAAGGACAGGAGAATACGCACCGAGTTGACCCATCTAAGGGCAACTGAGGGACAGAGTCCTGTGGCAGGACGGGAACTCAGCAATGCCTCTTCTTGAGTGGCAGGTTAAAGATCAAGGGATCCAAAACCTCAGGGCTGGGTCTGCCTGAGGGATGAGGGGGTCTGACTGCCCCCCCCCCTCCCTGAGAATCCCATCAATAAACTTCCCAAAAGGAACCTTACCCTGTTCGGTTCCTCTGCCTATCAACCTGCCATGAGTTTGGAAAGGCAGGTGACAACAGCAAAGGCAGAACACAAGTCTTGCGTGCATCTGCTTGTTCTGTTGATCAACACTGACTTCCCCTCCATACATAACCTGTCCCTCGTCACAAGAAAAAGAAGGACAGGGGCCAGCCATAGAGAGGAGATCCTGTCACCAACCGCTTAGGACCCCTTCGAGTCTTGTTTTCCTGGCCTGAGACCATATGGAAAGCAGATTGTCTTAACCCCAAATCAGGAAGCGTGGTCCGACAGATTTCTGTGCCACTTCCCAGGAGAGAGCGGCAGTCTGAGAAGTGCAGCGTGGCTGTCACAACATTGGAATTACCAGGATAGTTTAGCAGTTTATGGGAACAGAGGGAGAACCCAGCTAAAGTCAGAACTGGCTCCGAAAAACCTGGACATATGGTTCGGATCCCTCACCAGCCAGCCAGTTAGGTCGAAAGTTCAGTTAGTTCAGAAAAACCCATGCGTCCAACTGGGCGTGCAGCACCATGCAGAGATCAGCCAAATCACGATTTAGGGGCAAGGCAAAATAACAGGGAATAACACTATTATCCGGCTTCCTAGAAGCACCAGAGCTCAAAAAAACAGTGTCAGGAGAATCGCTCGCTTATGGCAAGGATGGAGTACTTGCTACATTTTTTGACCTTTTCCACCTGTAGTCTGATAAGGAGCACTTAAGAACATTTCAGCCAGTACTCAGATATTCAGAGAAAGGACAACAGAACTTAGGTTCTGAGTGTGCATTATCCTGAATAATAGGTCTATTTTAAAGAGCCTGCAAAAAATAAAATAAAATAAAGGGGCTGCAGGGGAGACCCAAGCAGGGTGATGGGGAGGGTACTTCTCCTCCCAGCTCTCCTAAGATTTCCATCTGGGGCATTATTAGGTTTGAATGAATTCCCAGGACGTCACATTTAAGTCCATGTTCAAGTGTAATTATAAACCCTCCTCCAGAGCCACAGTGAATTACACCGATTAGTCATGCCAATATTCCTCTTCATTAGTGCATGTACCAAAGGTTGACGCATAGCATAGCTGGTGAAAGTTGTTCTTTCAAGGGGGTGATGATATTTTAAGCAACTACCCTTGCACCCAAGGGGAAAGATCACTTAACATTTTCTTTAATGTCCTCAGATTGGGAGTCTATGTTGATTTCTTCATCAATTTTTTTGTGTGTGTGTGTGTGAATTATTTTCTAAATGGAATCTCTAATGGGTGGAAAGAACTATGAAGATCTTGGGCCACGTAATTACATCTTAATTTTGTAATTAGATGTCTTGATTGTCTAATTAAAGGACAAGAAGTCTGTGCCTAATTACACATGCTAATTATTATGCAAGTCCATGCCCTAATTATGTAACTGCACTTACAAGAACACTGCCCGTGTGTCTCTGCACAAAATTTGGACATTTTCAAACATATGGCATCAAGCAGAGAGTGTCCTGGCCGCAACCACAAACTTCACTCTGCAGCCTGGATTCAAGTGCAGACTGTGAGCGTGTTCAGCTGGGGATTGGCCCAATATCGTCATCAGTAACCACAGTCCCTGCACCCAAATCTGCAGGGAGAGAAGTCTGCCACCAGACTTAGAGCAGAATCTCGTCTTGTTCTTACTTCCTTCTCCGCACACGCATCTCCTGCTGTCTGGCCCCAGGGTCCACACACAGCCTTCTGTCTCTACAGCTCTGCACCCAAATCCATGGACTCCACTTGTATTGGGGTTGATAAGTTCAAAAAGTGAAGTGGAAGTCTACCTCCAGGATGTCAGAGAGAGACCTTATGGGGGAATAGGGTCATTGCAAACATCATCATTAGGACGAGATCATACTAAAGTAGACCTAATCCAAATGATGGGGTTCCTTGTTTCTGGTGTTTTAAGGCAGCCAGTTTGGGGTACTGTGATGTGGCATCTCTAGGAAAGCGATACACAGGAATACCAATGGATGGGTTTTAGACAGTTGATGGAAAGATTTTTTTAAGAATTTCCTCTTGTTACTTTAAAACTTGTCATTGTCAAAGAAATTTTTTTATATCAAATTGTGTCATTAATTCCTGTGCCATCCAAAAATGTACAGGTGGCCTGGGATGCTACTGTGAAAAGCAGGTAATGTGCCATCCCCGTGTTGTGACATTTAGAACAGCTTTCGTGTGACAGGAATTAATGTGAATGTGTCACACGGCGATGATTATGGACATCTGTCATTGTTTACATTAAGGATACTTCAGTTGGAAAATGACAACTGAAAGTGTAGATAGCCTCAGACAGCATTCTTTGGTCTGATTTTCACAACTAAAGCAGGCATTAAATACTGCAGGACTGTGTCCTGAGGTTCTGGTGGATAAACTTATACTGTCCCTTCTCAAAACACACTGAACCATAGGGATCACTTTCAAAATCGAGCTCAAATTTTGAAGGTCAAAGATTTTCCTCAAGACAATGTCATCTCTTCATGGACTCAACGTAGGTGTGAGGCCCATGTTTAGCCCCAGAGCCACTCACGATAAACTGGGGGATGTTTTTGATGAATCAAAAAGAGCAAAGAATTCCTATTTGTTGAGCTGTTTTTGCAGATGGCAGAGGCTGTGGATGTCTTTGAGAGGGTGAAGAGTTCTTTGGAAGGTAACACTTTTCCTGGGATAAATATAGTGATGGTCTTAGACTAAGGGAAGTCAGGGTCCCACTCTTTGGAGAAGAAAAGCCCTTTGTCATGATGCCTGGCTCTCCGAGGTCTCACCAGCAATTCTGAAAAAAGTCATGATCACATCAGAAGCTTTAACAGAAGCAGGGCCTTAAATTGCTCTCTTTTAAAAACAAAGTTTTGTTAAGAAATAGGAGCAGAATGTAAGATTTGTTGGGTTTCCAGAAGGTAGATCTTAAAGTGCTTGACAGAAATTTGAGTAAAAAAACTAGGAGGAACTATCAGGAAGAAAACATACTGTTGTTTTATTATAATTATTTCTAGTTCTTTCCTCTGTGAATTATTATATGTTTGAGATCAGATTCTCTATATTTTTTCTGTTTTTATTTATCTATATGTCTACCTTTGTACATTTAACATAAGCAAAAAATCTCCATGTTATTAAACCTCTATGAATACTATCTTCATGACTATATAGTATTCCTCTTGTGGATATTTCATAATTAACTAAATTATATGTATTGTTAAGTATTTATACTGTTCTCAATATGTTTATCTATTTTAAGTCCTGCTACAATAATGAATATCTCAGTGCCTCTGAGTTTTCCAGTATTTTGTGTATAAAGATGTTCCAAACCTGAAATTCATGAATCACTGGGTTTGAACATGGATATGTAATACCAAATGCTTTCTGGAAAGTTTTCCCCTGTTCATCTCACTGTCCCATTCCTATTTCACCAAATGCTTTCATAGAAATTCTTTCCTAATCTGGTAGACACATCAATACGTCTTTCTTTCTTTCATTATTAGAAAAAAAATATTTTGTTATTGCTTCTTTTCTGAGTTCAAAAATATTTCCCAACTTTGAAATCCTTCCTCCCTTCTTCCCTGTCCCCTCTCTTTCATCTCCTTTCTTTCTCCTTCCCATTTCCACTGTGGCTTATCTAGGTGCAGGCAGAATTGACTTCTCCCGGCTGATTAAAGGACTGGTTAGAAGATGAGCCATCATTGGTAGGTGACCACAAGCTGACTCCCCATGTGTGGGCACAGAGAGGGAGATGGGTAGATGAATTTGGAATAGCTTCCATTCATTTAGTTAAGAATGATCTATAGTCTTGTTGGTTGAGATTATATCCTTTGCTTCTCTTTTCTGCGCCCCCCACTTCCTCCCTCACAGGCACAAGTGAGAAACTCTAAGGACAGAAATAGCCTAAGTCAAGCCTCGAGGCAGATGTTCCTGGGAAGACCCTGAAGCAGTTGATGTGAGCCTCTCGGTTCCCCTTTCAGCACTGAGGTCTGCTAGGACACTTTCATTGCCATTTTTGGTTCCCTGTCCTTCCCTCAAGACCTTGCTCTCAGCTTTCCCGAGGGCTGGGAATCACTCGGTGCACATTGGCCCTGTGTCGGTAGCAGCTGGACGACCCCCTAAGCTACCACCTGCAAAGAAGAATGTCCCTTTACTGAACTATAACGATAGGCATTTCCCCCTAGAAATGAAATTCTGGTATCTCTTGCTCAGAGGAACTTCCCAGCTTCTGGGGAAGAGAAATCAACCTCAGAGGGAATGCTGAGACAGGGTCTACCAGGAGAGGTGGCCATCAGACTGTTCCCTCCCTGGGATCCTGGATAAACGATCCTGCCCCTGCCCTGGGGTGGCAAAGGGACAGTGTGCCCTACTGCCCCACCGCCTTTCTCTCTCAGGTATCACGCCACCTCTCTCTGTTGAGTACCTTGGTGGTGTAGGTACATGGGTCTCTTCTGATCCTTTTCTCTAGCTTATGCCAATGCCTTACTGTTTTAATTATTATAGCTCTAAAACATTTTTTATCTTACTTTCTTGTATTAATTTTAGAGTTAATTAGTCTAATTGGATAAAAAAAAATCCTGTTGAGATTTTTCTTGGAATTGCACTAAATTTATCAATTAATTTAGAGAATATCAACATTATTAAAACAGAAAAATTGTAGAGAACATGATCTCAAACATATAAAAATGTAAAGAGGAAAAAAACTAGAAAGAATTACAATAAGCAAGGTTTCTTCCCTCACAGTTCTAGCGCTTTTTGCTCAAATTTCTATCTCTTCTCACCTATGAATGTTTAGTCTCTCTATTTTCTCTGTCCTTCAGTAACACTTTATTATTTTGTGCATGAAGAGTATCTTTTTGCTATTTACATATATTTGCTATGAGCATAGCTCATTTGTAGGAACATCATTTTTAAAATACCAATATTGTAGTCAATGATCCTTTTGAATTTTCTTATTAGTTATACTGATTTACATGTAGAAATTTTTTGATTTCCTACATTGACAGTTCTATTTCATGCAAATAATATCAATTTATCTCTTTCTTTTTAAAGCCTTTGCCTCACATTTCATTTTCTTTTCTTATTACATTGGCTGGTGTCTCTAGTACAATATTAAAAAGGATGCTATAAGAGTGAGTCTCTTGTTCCTGATTTATAGGAATACATCTACTGTTTCAAAAGTAAGTGTGAGGTTTTGCTGGAGATTTTTGATAGGTATCCTTTATTGAGGTCATGATATTTCCTTCATTTTGCTTCTTGATTAGTCTTGCCATAGGTTTGTCTGTTTTATTAATCTTGTCAAGTACCAGTTTTTGTTTTTGTTTTTGTGGATCATTTCCAACTTTTTGTTGTTTTTTACCTCATTAATTTATGTGCACATTTTGATTATGGTCTTCTTTCTATTTTCTCTGGGTTTGACTTTGTTGATTTTTTCCTTTTATTTTATTCATGATTTAGATCACTTATTTTGAATGAATGCATTTAAAGCCATAAATCTCCCTCTGAGTATTTCTTTAGTTTCATCTCACACATTTCAAAGTGTAATATTTCATTGTGGTCTAATAATCTCACTCTAATAGGGAATCTCTAAATATAAAATGTGCTATAAGTAATAGGAATAAATATTTTGGAGTTGCAAGACCTTCCTATTGTTTTCTAATTCTGTCCAAATCTGTACAAAAGATTTAGTGACAGTCATTATAATGTGTTCCCAAAAGTTCAGAAATAGGCAGCAGTTTATGATCTTCATAACTCTGGGGGGAAAATAGAGGACTACTAAATAAATATATAAGAATTTAGCCAACTTGAGTTCTTTATTTAATAGTGTAAGTGCCACAAAAACATAGTCAGTGCAATCATGAGCCTTAAGACAACCCTGTCATCACATAAGAAAAACAATTCTACATTTACACAGACATACAAGTTATATAATCGTTACTATTGTAATTCACAATAGGTCTCAGTGTTCCCATGTCCTAGGTCCTGTGGTGAAGTTCTTAGGCACAGTCTTGGGTGACCTCCCAACAGTCTTATAAAAGTAGAAATATTCTCATTTACTGCTTGGGAGAGTAAAGTGTGGAGGTTAAATAAAGACCCTGGGGTCCCCACTGCATCAGGGGTAAAGCCAGGTTGGCCACATTTCAAAAGGTGCAGTTGTCTACTTGGTCCACTAGCCGGTTCCTTGCTCTCCTCAAGGCTGGGACTTGTGGATAAACCACCCCACGAAAACACGCAGCAAGTCTATGGAGAACAAAGGCAGGTTGCTCAGAAACCAGAGGTGTGATCCGAGTACCACTGGTGAACCGAGGGGAAGAGAGAGAGTCTGTCTCTCTGACGCCAACCCCTTCGCTTCTGTCCTCTGCCCACCGGTGACTCGTTCTTCTCAATTATTCTTTTCCTGTTGCACTGATTTCATCTTTTCTACTCGATCATCCCTGTCAGGACACGAGCGTAGCCCAGCGTCTCCCATCTCAGAGGAAGAAAGGCAGCTCCTCAATTCTGGACACTGCTTGCCTTTCCTCACTGCCCGGGACGCTCCTTGAAGGCAGCACCTAGTGTGTTCTCTCCCCTTCTGCATCCTTAGCCTCTCCTCCACCAGTGCCAACTGAGCTTCCCTGGGATGCCCTGGTCAAGTTCACTGATGGCTTTGAGCTTGTCAATCACAGGATTTCCTGCTGGTCTTTTTCACTTGAACTCTCAGTAGCATTTGGACAGAGCTGACTGGCACCCACTTCCTGCAAACACTCCTCTCTATTTCCATGATGTCACCCCTCCCTCCAGAGGGGCTGCCCCTTACTGTCCCTGTGGATCCTTTCCTTCCACTAGTCACATGGCTGTAGGTGCCTCCCGCCATGAGTCAGGGACCCTGCGTGTCTACCTCTGGCTCCGTTCTCTCCTCTGAGTTCGTGTTTTTTACCCAACTTCCAACTTAACTGCAGCCTTTTAATGTCTACTGGGCATTTTAAAATATAAATATCTAATCTGACTTCAATTTTCCCTCTAAATCTTTTGTTCCTCAACATCATTGTCAACACAGTTCACTGATTGTTCAAGCCAGAAACCCTGGGATGCAGTAGAGTATATAATTATTCAAAATACGACTCCCCACCCAGATGAAGATATCTCCCCACACACACTTACTTCAGGGAAGGCAGGAGCAGAGATCCAAAATATGTGGCCATGAACTAGCAAGGCAAGGATCAGATATTCCCCTAGAATCTCCAGAACCAACCCACTAACTCCTTGGCTTTACCCCAGCAGGACTTGGACAGTTCCATCACTAAAATAATAATTGCAATGGATGGAAACACACCAAATATGTTTGAATCCATGAATTCAAATGATACAAAAGTATCACGTGTCACCATTGTGAAATGTCATGCAATTAATATTTGATACTTCTTCAGCCATGTGAATGCCTGTTAGAAATAAACAGATTTTGAAATTCATTAATCAGGTTCTTCGTAACTAGAGTTACCTTAAATGTATAGTGGTGCATTATATAAAAGATTGCTACGGTAAATCTTGCCAGAAATTGAAGGCATTTTTTAAAGTCAGCTAATTTTTCCCAACTGTATTAGTTTCCTATTGCTGCTATAACAAATAACCACAAACACAGTGATTTAAAACAACACTAATTTATTCCCTTACAGTTCTGGAGGCCAGAAGTCCCAAATCTGTCTCACTGGTGTAAAGTCAACTGGCTGTTCCTTCTGGTCCCCCTTGGCTTGTGACCAGGGCAGTTCAATCTCTGCCCCTAGTTAATGCTCTGCCTTCTCTCACATGGTACCCCTGCATCCCTTTAACAAAGACCCTATGGTTACACTTGGGGCCCACCCAGATAATCCAGGATATTCTCCCTTCCACAAGATTCTCAACATCATCTTATCTTCAGAATGCCTTTTGTCATTTAAGGTGGCTTCCACTGGACCTCTTTGGGAGCCATGATTCGGTCCTCTCACCAACTTCTAAAGCATACAGATCCAGATTTTATTTTGGGTGTGTCTGAAAAGGAGAAATGCCTTGGCGAGCACCGCAGGTTGCCTTGGGCTTCTGTTTGGACAGGACTGGATGGTGAGGTTACTGGGAAGAGGGTAGGCGACCCTGCAGCCCACACACCCAGCTCCACCATCCTGCAGCACCATCTTGCTTTGGTAGCCCTAGTGTCTCAAAGGCAAGTAGAAGAGAACTTTACAGAAAATCTTCCAACTTCAGAAATAAGTTACCCCATTGATGATCCCTGCAGTGCAGAGAGTGAACAAACTTTTCCATTTTTATGTTAAGTTTTCAGGGCAAGAAACTCAATGGAAGTCCTGTAGTCTCCGGGAGTCTAAGATCTAAATCTTCTAAAGCCAGTCATTTGTAGAGCACCTTGGTCATTTTGGCCTTGTCTGAAAATGGCATGAACTTTTGCCTACTTCCCAGTTTCCTTTAAATCAATGCATTTATTTGAAGAGGAAACCCCAGTGATAAGCGTAAGTCAAATCAGTTCCCCTTCCATCAATAAAAACTGAAGGTGAAACTAAACACTTTTCGATGGAAGAGCTCTAGGGTGCGGTGCGCCCCTTATAATGATCTTATCTGCCATCCATGGTCCATGGACCCTTCCAGGAAACGGGGATCCTCAAGGTTGTTCCAAGCAAGCCGTGGCAGAAAATGAGGTCTGTTTACTGAGGTTCTGTGGCCTGACTGATAACTTGACACCGTGGCCAGAGAATGACAAAGGAAATCCCAGCCATTCTTAGAGAACGCATGGAGGGCTGGTCCCCATGAATCTCGTGGTCTCAGAACTATGGAGAGCTGCTCTGCATTTGACGTTGGGTTTATTCCAAACTACAATGGTGGTTTCCCTGTAGGAAGGGGAGAAGTCTCAGTAGCGGTCCTTGGCAGTGTGGGGGCTGATGCTAACTGATGTGTGACCAGGAAAGAGAACCGTGGGGACAACAGGTATTCATTCACTGACGCCTCCTACAGGCCAGCACGGAGCTGGGTGCCACATGCCAGGTTGCCAATGACCTTGATCCGTGCCACTTAGAGCCTATGGGCCAGACAGACATCCAACAGCACAAAGCAAATGGTTCATTAAGCATGTACATGATGATCCTCTAGGATCCTCACAGCAAAGAAGTGTCACAGGACCTGCCACAGGACGCACCCACTCAAATACACAATTTCTGCTTTGATTATCCTTCTGACTCTCGGTGTTCAATACCGTATTTGTTAAACACCACTCCCAAATGGCAAATGGGCCTGGTGCTCACTGTTTTCTGCCAAAACGAGATTGTAAACAAAAAACGGCCAGGGACCTCCAAAGAGGACCATTTCCCAGAAGACTGTCAAGCAGAGCCCTGGAGCTAGAGGTGGGAGCACGGGCTTTGTTCTTGGTTCTCTGCCACACACACAGATGGCACCGAAGGATCCTGGGAGTGTCCTACCCTTTTGTCCCAGTAAGAAAAAGACTGACAGAGACACGTGGTGTCCGCACGTGAATACACGTGCCACCTTCGCTTCCACGTCAAAACCAGAACACACCGCAATGCGTAGTCCAGCCAGTGAGTGGCTGGTGTTCATGAAATACTTTTTTTTTAAGTACTGGTTATTTGAATTTAACCACCTCCTGCCAGAAAAGTCAGTGAGATCTAGAGAAGCAGCATAAACCCAGCACCAAAGATGACCTCCAGGATGCAGAGGGAAAACATTGAATCTAAACATTTAAATATGTTCGAAAACTTTCGAAGCTGCCTCTGGTACCTGCGCAGCTTCTCGTCAGGGGGCCAGAAGCCCAGATGTGGCTTCCATCCTGCGGCAGCCCCAGGGCAGCCCCCGCCTCATCTGGCTCCTTCTGGGAGCTGGAGAGTCTGATCTGGCTCTTGAGCAGGACGCTGCTGCTTCTGTTGGACGCGCCTTTCTGCCATCCCCCACGCCCTGCCCGCCAGGATGCGAGAAAACACAGCCACAGGTTCTGGGTTCCAGGGACACAAGTCCCGAGCTGTGTTTTGCAGAGGTGGAAAAATAACTCAGTTGCCCCAGATCCTCAGGAGCATGCTACAATTTAAAGGACTCTTGTTCCTCCGAGAACAGGTCAGGGTTGAGGCCACAGCCTTGGAGTTTGAGTCTCTCTGTCTGCCAATTAGCAGGCTGGGCCTCACTGATAATTACGCTCTCAAGGTGGTGGCTTGTTTAAGTAATTGATGATGTTGTTCTCATTGGGGAATCTTAGCACATCAAAAGCTGTGGAGAAACCAAAATTCACCTAGAGTCTGAATTAATCATTTTGTCAAGCACAACAAAGACTCGCTTGCTTTGCTATTAATCCCAGATGAGGTAGCAGCCCTCAGTTAAATAAGGAAACCGTGGTGCCTTTAATTAATGTTTCAAAGAGCAAAAGCTCGCTCTTTCACTGGTTTTATTTTCATGAAAATGGTGGGAACTACACGTAGAACAGGTATTTTTCATGCTTCTCCAGTGCAAGGAGAGTGAGATCAGACTTCACTAAAGATTACCGAAAAGGATCTGGGGAGCTTAGTTGACCACAGGGTCAGATGTTGCCTGGGTCAGAGGAAGTTAGTCCCAGTGTATGACTCTAAATGCTACCCTGTGGCCTTAGCACTTCTGCCTGCCCCACACTTGGCTTCTGAAACACCCCCCAAGAGTTCCCATTTCCCCCAACACTGCTGAATCAGCCTTTCTGATCCCAGATCATCTCTCATAAGACTCCTTCACCAACCTCGGCAGCTCCCCCAGCCTCCTGACAGCCCCTGGTGCCTCTTTGTCTCCACCTCCAGAGCCACAAGCCAGCCGTGTCCTTTGCCTGGCATCTGGTCACATGCAGACTCCAACCCAAGATCACAGGGGCCGGAGCAGAAGCCCGGGGTGCTGGTGTCCAGAGGGGAGGGTGGACGTGCGCCGTGCTGGGCTGACCCCACAGCACACTTGGACACCCCAAGACCAGTGAGGTGCCAAGGAGCCAGACGGGAAGGGGTCTGAAAGCCCCTTAATCCAGCTCAGCCGCACTTAACGGAGCGTGGATGCTGTGCAGAGGATGAGCACACACCCCAGCTCCTAGGGAGACCCCCTGAGCCACGCTGAGGAGTGGGGGTCACCTTGGACTTGGGAAAGCCGAGGTCACTGTCCTCAAGTACTTCTGCTCTTGCCTGTTACTCTCCACGGCCTTTAAATCAGCATTTACAAACCTCAACGTCGTCTTCGACTCTTTTAAAACTGTCTGTATCAGGTGTCAGAGTCCCACACGATGCTGAGGTCTTATTTTGACCTAACCGTACACACAGGGAGTAGAATTTCGGTCTCCAGTCCTTCCTCTCCCTCCTCCCTGTTCCCCTTCCTCTTCTCTACTGGTCTTCCTTCTTCTTATTTATAGTTTTTTTTTTTTAATTGGTGCTTTATAAATAGACATAAAGGTGAACTCACCGTGGCATCTTCCTGTGTACGTTGCATGATTTGGTCAATTCATTCCACCTTTCCTCTCTCTGTCCCTCCTCCTTCTTCTTCCACCCCCTCCACTCATCTCCCTTCTATTTTCAAGACATTTTCCCCTACCTCCCCCTGTTATTTTGGTCTGTCTTCCATATTTGAGAGAAAACATTTGACCTTGACTTTTTTTTTTTGGTACCAGGTATTGAACCCAGGGGTGCTTAAGCACCAAGCCACAACCCCAACCCTTTTAATTTTTTGGTTTAGAGACAGGATGTTGCCAAGTTGCTTAGGGCCTTGCTACGTTGCCAAGGCTGCCCTTGAACTTGCGGTCTTCCTGCTTCAGCCTCCTGAGCTGCTGGGATTACAGGAGTGGGCCACCGCGCGCCTTGCGGCCCTTGACTTTCTGAATCTGACTTTGTCACTCAGCATCATGTTCCCCAATTCCATTCATTCACCAGAAAATGCCATAATTTCAATCTTCTTTATGACTCAGTAAAACTCCGTTGTGTATGTGTACCACACTGTCTTTACCCCAGCATCTGTTCATGGGCACCTGGGTTGGTTCCATAACTCGGCTACTGTGAATTGTGTTGCTCTAAACACTGATGTGCCTGTGTGAGGATTTTTTCAGGATAAATACCAAGGAGTGGGGTGGCCAGGTCATATGGTGGTTCCAAACCCAGTCTTCTGAGGAATCTCCACACTGCTTTCCAAAGAAGTTGTTCTAACTTTCAGCCTCAATAGCAATGTGTGAAAGCACCCTTTCTCCACATCTTCACCAGCATTTATTATTATTTGTATTTTTGATGATCCCCACTCTAACTAGAGTGATACACTCTCGATGTAGTTTTGAATTGCATTTCCATGATTGCTAGGGATGTGGGATGTATTTGTTGGCCATTTGTATTCCTTCTTTAGAGAAGCATCTGTTTATTTCGTTTGCCCATTTATTGATTGGTCCCCCGCCCCTTTGGAGTTAAGTGTTTTGAGTTATCTATGTAACCTGGATATGGATCCCCAGTCAGAGCAGCAACTGGCAAAGGTTTCCTCCCATTCCATGGGCTCTTTCTTTGTGCTGTTAATGAATATCTTTAATTCGAGGCCATCCCACTTATTGATTCTTGGTTTTATTTCTTGGCTTTAGAGGTCTTGTTAAGGAAGCCAGTGCTTGTACCAATATGTTGGAGTATTGAACCTGTTTTCTTCTAGCGGTTGCAGAGTTTCTGGTCTAATTTCTGGGTCTTTGATCCACTCTGAGATGACTTCTATTCAGGGTGAAACACAGGAATCTAGTTTTATTCTTCTACGTGTGGTCTCCAATTTTCCCAGCACCATTTGTTAAAACAGGCTGACTTTTCTCCAATGTATGTTTTGGCACCTTTATCAAGTATCAAATGACTGCATATGGATTTGTCTGTGTCTTCTATTCTATTCCATTGCTATTTGTACCTGTTTTGATGCCAGTACCATGTCATTTTTATTACTAGAGCTCTGTCGTATAATTTGAGATCAGGTAGTCACAATACCTCAATAAAATAAAATAATTGGGAGTAAATCTAATGAAGGAGGGCAAGACCTCTATAGTGAAGGCTATAGAACACTGAAGAAGAAGTTGAAGAAGACCCTTAGAATATAGAAAGCCTTCCGTGTTCTCCAATAGGCAGAATTAATATTGTTAAAATGGCCATGCTACCAAAAGCAACATACAAAATCAGTCGAATCCCCATCAAAATACCAATAACATTCTTCATAGAACTAGGAAAAAAAAGTCCTGAAGTTCATTTGGAAGAACAAGAGACCCAGAATAGCCAAAGTGTTGATTCTTTCTTTTAATCTCTGTCTTCAGCCAATTCCCAAGTACCATCGCTCTGCGTCTAGACCTCTCCTGAAGGAGGTCTCCACATGCATTCCTAACTGCCCCGTCTGGCTCCAGCCATCCCTGTCTCTCCTTTGGACATGGACTCTTCAACAGAGTCCCTAGAGGATACCCAGCCTCCAGTTTCTCCTCCCATCCACCCATCAGCCCTCTGCACCAGGGCCTAAAGAACGTGCTAATGTGCAAATCTGTCTATGTTGTGGGTCTGCTCAGAATTCTCTGTGGCTCCTTGTCACTTTCAGACCACACACTCGCCTCCTTTGTTGGGTGTAGAGGCCTGTGATGATCTGCCCCCAGTCGTTGACTCTGTGCCCCTTTAGCCCCCCCGAGAGCTTCATGCTTCCTGTTATCCCTGGTTGTTTCGGACTTTGGCCTCTTCTCCAAGGACAGGCCTGGGAGAGGCAGGCAGGGTGTCCAGAGCACAGCATTTCAGGAGCCCGTCCCTCTCAGGGGGGCGCAAGCACCCAACCTGCCCTTGCATGACCCTGAACGTGGCATCCTGATGCCCTCCCTCCCCCGGTGCCCGCTGACCCTGCTCTCCCCTGGGCACCCACCCTCTCTCTACCTGGAAAGTCCTGCTCGTTCCTAGGTTTCTCTGAAAGGGCTGCCTCTCCTGGAGCCCACCTAGATCATCCTGGGCCCACGGAGACATTTTTCTCAGCGACTCAAAGAGTGACCATGTCCCTAACAGGGAGGGTTGCCAGTGGATCACAGGGGAACACAGGTGTGTGTCTGTAGGAATATAATCCTGCCCAAGTTCACTATTTCCTGGACCTGGTTCAGTTTCCATGAGGATGCTTTACTTGTCAGGAGTTAATTCTTTGTTTTTATGAAGTCCTCAAAGAGGAGCAGCATCTGCCTCCAGTGAACCCCGACAGACAACTGAATTAAGAGCCCAGAGAGGGCACCCCGGGCTGCTCCTGCCTGTGTCCTGATGGTACAGAGGGCCATGCTTGCCCTGTGAGCCAAGAGTCCTTCTGATTGCTTTACACAGAGAACTCGTTTCCTTCTCCTCTCGTCTGGGGCACACACTATCACTACCTTCATTTTGCAGACGGGACAAGCGAGACTCAGAGAAATGAAATAACAGGACTCAGGTCCTGCAGCTAGTAATAGCAGAGATTTGAACCCAAGGCGCCTGGCTCTGGGCTCCTCTCTAGCAGGCCCTACTGTGTCTCATTTCACATTTGCAGAGCATCAAATTGCCTAGAAACCAACCATCTGAAAAAGATGGGGTGTGGAGAGCCCTACTTGGTCTCCTTTGTGGGACTGGAGAAAAGACCAGTACCATTTACAGGACCCTACCATCCCCAGGGTTCAAATCACCTGGAGTGTTTTTCAGGGCTCCAAGACTGAGATCAAGTGGAGTCCTGACCTGTGAGAGGAATACTGTTTCTTTGGCCAACTGAGGTTGGTTATCTCTGAGTAGCCCAGGTCGGTACGACAGGCAGTGGGCATTTGTAATGGGACCACGGAATGATTCCAAGTTCCTTCCTATCTAGCCGAGTTGGCATTCAAAAAATATCTGCCAATTGGATCAGAGGTCACGCCTGCACAGACACAGCCAATGCCCCCATCTTTCCACTGCCCTGTGAAATGCCAATTTGCCTGGAAGAGGCCTGGGAACCCAGTTCTGATGCCCAGCTTTGTTGAGAGCCACAGCCGAAGGGGCCCCAGCAAACTTCCAGCTGCCGGCTGATGATTGGCTCACAGCGGCCCCAGCAACATCTAGCTGATTGGCTCCTCTGCGGTGATGCTCATTGGGCTGTTTCCCTGCCCTTTCAGACCACGGAGCTGCTCATTGGGGGACTTTTTTGGCTCCGCCCACGTGACCCAGCCAATCGGCCTCAAGAGCAGGAGGATTGTGGGAGGTGGAGAGAAGCTGGTGTGGGAGAGAGAGGCTTGTGGAAAGCAGGTGGTGGCAGTTGAGGCTCTGAGGGTTTTTCCTGAGAGGCTGTTTTGTTTGGCGTGTGTGGTTCTAAAAATAAAGTTAGTTTCTTTTGACAAGTGGCTCCTGATTGTGCCCAGCCAGACTGCGGCACAGCTTGGCACACAGCTTACAACACTTAGGCATCTCAAAGGCACAAAAGAAGATTGTGAGTGGTTCCAAAAATAATCATGATCCTATTGCATCTTGTTGGTACCAGTAATCCCCAGATCTTTGTCTTAACCTAATTCTTGGCAAGTTCACCCATTGGGCCTTTGATGATCTCTGGGCTAGCTTGGTCAACTGTGAGTCCAGCTGGAAATTGTGTTATACAAGATCAAAGGGCAACAGCTCCACCCAGGATCACTGAGTCTTGATTCCTGTTGCTGCTCATCAATGTGGTTGGTTCTGGCTCTCACCACTCTGGGCTCTGGACCAAATGCTCAGACCCACAGAACCTGTCTGACCCTTCCTCATGGCCAACCCATCTGGGTTTGGCCTCTTCTCTGCCCCTTGAACCTTGAAATTCTTTCCATTTTTGTAATCTTGTCCTAATCCCAATCCCCTAGCCATTTGTATCTCATCACCTGTATCAGTTAGCTAGTGCTGTGTAACAAATGAACCCCAGAGTTAAGTGACTTAAACATCAGAGTATCTGAGAGTCAGGAATCTGGAAGCTGATTACTGGGTGGTTAGTTATAGTCATGTTGAACAACCCACACCCATGCCCACCCACTTAGCTGCTAGCAAGCTGCACCATCTGGGCATTTGTAGGGCTGCTCAGCTGGCTTCCTCCTCCAAACAAGCAATCCCAGGTAGAGAGTGCCAGGGTCTGGGATGGAAGCTTCAGTCTTCCGTAACCTAATCCTGGAAGTGATATACTGTCACCTCTGCTGACCAGCCCAGGTACAGTGAGAGAGGAGACTCTGTGAGGCTGTGGATTCCTGTGATTCCAGGGATCACTGGGGGACATTCTGTAGCTAGCTACCGCATCGCCAATGTCCCAGTGTGGACAAATTCAATGAAATGACATCCTCCTCCTGAAGTTTCACCTTGGATTTTTTCAAATGGGTGACTCAGCCTCGTCATGCCTCTGAGCCATTTCCTCCTGCCGTGAGATTCTGAGACAAGATGTGACTGTTCCACTCTTCAGGAGGTATCTGTTGCTTACTCTGTGCCACGTGTCATCCCAAGTGCCAATGTCCATCCTGAGAGAAAGGATGGGGCTTACTTTGCTTTCACTGTAAAAGAAATTCAAGGAAAACTTCAAATTGGAGTAGATAGAGTGGAGGTAAAGTCTTCGGAAAGCAGCAAGGGTGACGATAGCTCACATTTACTGGGCCCTTGCCGTGAGTCAGGCGTTGTACTGACTCATAAAACAGAATCACAAAGGCGTTTTATGAACATTGGGCCCTTTCATCCCCACCAACATTCTGTTAGGCCCATTAGACAGATTGGGATGCTGAACCTTAGAGTCTGACTGCAGGCCTGGGCTGGTGGTGGGCAGCCAGGCCACAGCCCAGGGCCTTACCCTCAAGCCAGGCCTCGGCCTCATCCGTCCTGCCTGAGGCTGAGGAGGCTGGAATTGTTTCTGGGGACTCCTCAAACAAACTACACAAACTGGGTGGCTTCAGATGACAGAAATCCCTTCTCCCACGATCCGGAGGCCAGACGTCTGGAATCCAGGGGGCAGCAAGGCCGCGTTTCTGTGAAGACGCCAAGGAGGATCCTTCCTTGCCCCTCTCTAGCTTCTGGAAGGGGCTGGCCACCCTGCGTGTCCCTCGGCTCATCGAGGCACCCCCCAGTCTCTGCCTCCATCTTGGCACGATGTCCCCTGTGACTAGATCTTCATTTCATCATCCACAAACGCACGTTTGCGTCCCGATTTCCGTCTTATGAGGGCCCCAGTCACGGGATTAGGGGCCACCCTGTGTCGTATGACCTTGGGTTCACCTGTTCAGATCTGCAGAGACCCTACTTCCTGGTGAAGTCACATTCTGAGGTTCTGGTGGGCACGGACTTAGGGGGCACTGTTCAACCCAGCACCCGAACTGGCACAGCCCCTAGAAAGGGCCCCAGGGGAATAGCCCTCCAAGTGTGTATCAGTGGGGAGGGAGCATCCTTCACCCTGGGGACCCGGAGGAGGGGGGCCACCTCTGGTGAAAGGTGACACTCTTACCAAACTGTCCCCAATCCTTTCCAAAAGTCCTACTTTGTTTTTCTGTTTTCTTTCTTTTTTTTTTGCTACACATTACTATGACGCTCACTCATCTATATCTTAGTCAGCACACCCTTTCTACAGGAGGAAAGGCAATAAGACTCCGTGGCTGCTTCTGGACACCAAAGCACCTCCCTGCTCCTCTCCACCACTCCCTAGAGGACAGGATACAATGTGCATGAGACGTCGATGTGGAAGAGTGACCAGAGTCTCTTCTTATCTTCCACCCCCAAGTTAAGTTCACTGTGGGCCAAGCAATATGGGGAGACTCCCCTTTCTTCTTTCAGCCACTAGCCAGCACCAAGGGGTACTTTCTGGAAGGACAAAAAAATGAACATATTTTTTTCCTTAATAACCCAGTAGGGCTCCAGGACCCGTGAGAATATTTAACACAATTCTGGAGCTATTTGTTTTCAGCCATAGCCAATTCTTGGCGGAACGACATCCATAAATTTACTGCCCAGCGCAGAACAATGAATTTGTCCTAAACAATACAGCTCTCAGGCTGCAAGGCTGTCCCCGGGCTGTTGTATTTCAGGACCTGGCGAGCAGGCTGTGCTTTCTATGCCCAGGTTTTCTCTGGTCTTCTGGCCTTCAGACCTGCCTCTTCAGCCTGGGGTTGGAGGCTCACGGCCCTCCCCAGAGCCTCCCCTGAATCACTCATTTGCTCTTCTTAGAATATGTTCCAGATCCTTCATCGGTCAACCCTGACTTTTATCACTTATTTGGCTAGAAATTTTCTAGGCACATCCCCAGGCTCCACCCAGATCTGATTGGGGCCCTGCACTGAGTCCTGAACCCTGCTTTAGCCCCTCACAGCTAAGACCCACCCTGACCCACGTGTCAGGGTCTCGCCTGGCAAATTCCTCATCATGTCTATTTTTTTAGAATCAGAGTTAGTTTTTTCATTTAGAATAAAACTTCAAGCGTCCGTTCGTCTTAAGTTTCATGTTTATTTTAATTTCTATGATTGTTTTATTTTGTCTTCTCACTTGTGGCCATTTTCTGTTTTGCCAGAGGTCAGAATCCAGATGTGTGACCTTGGAGCCTGTGGCAGATTGATTTGTTGTCCCTGATTCCCCGTGTCTTCCCTGTATCCAAGTCTACATCCATGTCCTTTGCTCCATAACATTGCAATACCTCTTACTCCATGAGGACAGACTTCTCTCCCACCTTGTCAATGTTGGGCCTGGGTGTGTGGCTGCCTTAGCCAGTGGAAGTGGGTAGAAGTGACCTTAAGGCATTGCTGGGATGAAACCCCAAAGACACCGTGTTTCTGCTTACATTTCTTGCATTCCTGTGGTTTGTCCAAACTATAGCTCCCCTGTCTCACTGCCCTAAGTAGCCTCTTTAGCCTGGGCCCCATTAAAAGAATGTGGCACTGATCTGAACCCCACCCTTAACCTGGGGTGGAATTCAGAGCTACCTGGTAACAGAGCTACCCCAGCCAACCCATGGAGCACAGAAAAAACAAATGTTGTCATTTGCCAATGAGTTTGGGTTGGTTTGTTACACAGCATTATTGTAGCAATAGCTGACGAATACAGGTCCATTCACTTAACTTCTCTGGACCTTCATTTCTGCATCTGTACAATGAGACTGTTGGATTATCATCAATGAAGAACAATCTTTCTTCTGCTACACAATTAACGGCTATGAGAGAGAATCAACAACAACAGAGACTAAACACACCAAAGTCAAATACTTCAAAACATTAGAGAAAAGTGGATTGGGAAATATTAATTCAGGTTAGGAACTGGGGACTTAGTGGTGACCAGCAGTGAGCTATTTCAGTGGAAATGGAGAAGAAGCCCCAGTGTAGAGCGGAAGGGTAAATGGGAGGTGGCAAGCATGTGGTCCTCTCTCAAGCCACCTTGTTAGGAAGGAAAGGATGAGTGGGGTAGAGCACACAGAAAGGAGAGGCAGCCTGCCGGGCACAGCGACTCGTGAGGCTGAGGCAGAGGGATTGCAAGTTCAAGCCCAGCCTCAGCAACTTAGCAAGACCCTGTCTCAGTAAAAAATGAAAAACTCTGTAGGAAAGTGCCCCTGGGTTCAACTCCCAGTACTGAGGATAGAAGAAGAGGAGGTGATTGTTTGGTTGGCTGCCCGACTTACTTGTTTGTCGTAAGACAGAAGAGAATTGAACCTGCAGAGAAACGTCAGCAATGGCACAGTTGAGCATGCTGCAGCAGGGCTTGGGGCTTGGGCCAGGACGAGCAGAAACAGAATGTCTGGCACAGAGAGAGAGGAGCGCGGCTTGGCCAGATTCGCCCATTGATTTGCTACACGTCATTTATACTTCAAGTTCTCAAACCCAGGGGCAAGGCAGGTGTCATGAAAGGAAGACCAAATGAGAAAAGGGCTCATGTCATTTAAATAAGATGATACCTTTCAATTTTGACATGGAATTTTTAAAAATTTTTTTGGTACCAGGGATTGAACTCAGGGGCACTAGACCACTGAGCCACGTCCCCAGCCCTATTTTGTATTTTACTTAGAGACAGGGTCTCACTGAGTTGCTTAGTGCCTCGCCATTGCTAAGGCTGGTTTTGAACTCGAGATCCTCCTGCCTCAGCCTCCCCAAGCCACTGGGATTACAGGCGTGAGCCACTGCACCTGGCAACATGGAGATTTTTTTAAAATTTCTGGAAAGTGAATTGAGTTCCAAGTTTGATTTATAGAGAGGTTTTTAAAGAAAAAATAGATTATCTTCAACTTTTAAACACCTACAACTAAGAGGCCATGGGGAATAAAACTGGTCATCAATAAATTAATAACAATATAGGTTAATGCTGGGTTTGCCACTCACAGGGTCCCTGTACTTGCTTTCAAGGAGATGAGGAAGGGAAGCACCTCCGCTTCACCATTCAGGAGGTGGTAAGACTCAGAGAGGTGCCTGACACATGTCTATGTCTCTGGCCTCTGTGGAAGGAATGGCTCAGTGTCCTCAACACTCTCCTTCCCAAACACTATAAATTTGCTGTATTCTGACTTCAGTCCCCGCCACACTACTGATGGTCCCTGTGTCATCCCCTCTTGCCAAGTCCCACAGGCATTTTATAAACCTCATCCTAGTTGCCAAGGTCAAAATCCACTTAGTGGTAGCAGTTCAGGAGCAACTCCAGGGAGGTCAGTTGCTTGGAATGAAACTCTCCTTGCTTTCCCACCCCAATGCATCCCTGGGGACCATGTGAGAAATCAGAATGATGTTTAAAAAAATCAAGAAATAAAAGCCACGATCTACCTGCCCAGTGCACACACGATTACCGTTGAGTACAGCTGCAGTCACCAGGTCACACTGACAGCCAGCACCGACTGGACACTATCAGTGCCAGCCACTGCTCCAAGGCCATCCACGATCCAGCACATGCCATCCTCCCCCGTGCCAGGAGGGATACCGTCATTATCCTTATGTGACACAAGGGAAAGTGAGATACAGCGACCTTACCTAGCTTGCTTGTGGTGCACAGGGCTAGCCAGAATGTGACCCGAGGAGCTCTGATTGCAGCCCCAGGCTCTGACCCTTATGAAGCGGGGAAAGGGGTTGCCGAGCCGAGTTGAGCCGGAGAACTGCTAGAGAGCTTGAGAGCAGCCTATTTTCCTAAATAGGTTCAGCTGTCATTTTGCACTATGATTATGTGTTGCGATCCTTTCCTTTGCAAATGTCACAGAAGTGAACTTCAACCCTCAGCCCAGTCCAGCCTGAACTAGAAAGACAAGATCTTTTATTAAGATCTGAATCTCAACGCAGTGAATTCTGCAGTCTAACAAGTGAGGGTGGTAGCTGGTCGCCGGGGGGCTGCAGTCAGGACCAACTGGAAATGCTCTGCGAGGACATGCACGGTGGCCAAGAACAGCTCACGTGCCCTGAGCATCCACACAGTCCAAGCACATGCCACACAAAGTCCGAGAGTCGGCCTCTTTCGCTCCGTTTGCTTGACCAAATCATTGAATGACGATTGCCAGACAGAGTTGTGTCGGGCGCGCAGGCGCCATGCAGGCCCTTGGGCTGAAGGTGAGGAAGACCAGCCCTGCCCCTGGGAAGCTCGCCTTCTAATGAGGCCAGGTCAGTGATCAGGGGGAGACAGGGTGGCAGGTGCAGCGAGGCAAGAGCCTGGGGTGCAAAAGAGGCACCTGGGACAGCCCCCTGAGCAAAGGGGCGGGCATCCCCGTAGAGGGAAGGAAATCAGGGGCAAGCAGTGCTGGGTGGAGGAGTTGTGAGCGCCAAGGGCCAGGAGCCAGGTGAGAAATGAGAAGAGTCGTGCCACAGAGGGGACAGGAGAGGCCAGAAAGAGCCCGTGGGCTGAGCCAGGAGGACCAGGGGAAGGTTTTTTCATGCAGAGGAGCATGGGGCTCCCAGTGGGCTATCTCTGTCAGCAGAGGTGGAACAAATTCGAGGAACACAAGACAGGAGGCGGGGAAACCAGTTGGGGTGATTTCCAGCCCGGGGTGTTCTTGAAGTCCTGACTGGGTGGAAACCCATGCCTCTGCTCAGAAGTGGGTCCTCCCTGTCCTCTCTTAGGAAACTAGCTAGCAAGCGTGGGCGACTCGCCCAAGGTCTCAGAGCAGAAGCAGCGTGTCTGCCCCTGGCTGATTTCCACAATGCCTCGCTTCCAGAAACTTCCAATGACCAGGAGGTGATGCTCTGCCCACTCTTCTGTGCAGAGACTGTTAAAAACCTGAAGGGTGCAGCTGTCTTCTCCCTTTCAGTGCTTTCCAGCCTGGGGGCCTCGGTTGCCTATTGACTGGGGAGGTGGGAAGGCCGCAGGAGGTTTTGCACATCTTGGAGAGCCTCATGTAAATTGTGCATTTGTTGACAGTGAGAGGGTGTAGGTGAGCTCAAATGTCAAGTCTCTTTGCTGTGGAGTGGAATTATGACTTGGTACTCTCGTGCTGGTTATCTCATTGATCAGCCCTTCTCATTGGCAGAGCTTCCAATCAGCTTGCCTTGGAATAATTAAGATGGGGGGATCAATCAATCGTTACTTACATACACATTGTGGTTGGGACATAGAACCCAGGACCTGTGGGGGAGGTAATAGAAACAGTGGCTATTGGTGAAAACTTAGATGCCGCTGCTTTGACCTGTGAGGACTGCAGTTCAGCAGGACAGTAACAGGGGAGAGTGTCCTCAGCTGTCCCCACATCTGCTGGTAGCAAGATGCCTCCTTCAGACCCTGAGTACTCTCCCAACATACCATATCTGCTGAATGGCTGTGTCCCTTCTTCTTTGCAGTCTTGATTTGCAGTGTCTAATGTGACAATCCCTTTATCTACCTGGATTCATGAGAATGTTATCCTCAACAGGTCAGTGAAGTAGACCAGCACACAGCCCAGAAGGACTCTGGTATCAATGAGTGCATGAACTAAGAAAGAATTTATTTATTCTCTCAATAATGCAAGTGCAAGGCATTCCTCCAGGAGCCAATAATACAAGTTGGAGAGAGATGGATCCTACCCTCCCCCACATGTGCAAACACACACATGCACACCTGTGTGCACACACTTTGTAACCATCATCATTTGGAAGCAGTGTTGCTATCTCCATTACTTGTGGTATGATCATGATCATGATGATTTATTGAGCAGCTACTATGAACAGACACCCAAGGTCTTAAGATCCAGGCTCTGCCCTTAGGGGCATATATAGGCAGGCGAATACACAAGAAAATAATGTAGTGAGTGCTAAGGCAGAGACAGAGAGTCCTAAGGGCTTCCAATCAGATTGCCTTGGAATAATTAAGATGGGGGAATCAATCAATCGTTACTAACATATACATTGGGAGCTGGCCTGATGGCAGAGATTTTTGCCAGCAGAGTGATGTCAGGGGAAAGAGGAGCTGGAATTAGGGAGACAGGAAGTGTTCAGGCAGCATAGGCTGTATGTGTGACGTGGGGAGAGAGGAGCATGGCGCACAGGTGGGAGGGCAGAGGTGGAGGACCTAGTGAGAATGTGGAGGTGGCTGCTGGTTTGGGGGCAGGACAATGGCTCCCCTCGGGTGTCTTCCTGCAGTGCTTGGGAAGACAGGATTTTGGTGGAAGCCACTATTAGAGGCTGGCTTGTTTTGTGGACTGTCTCTGATGTCATTTTTGCAAATATTTTTTGGGGAAAAATGTGGTCCTCTTTCTGGAACCGTGTTCAGGAATTGGCAGTCCACGGAAGTGAATCACACCTTTGCAAGCACACACAGGAGGTGTGGGGTGACCCTGTGTGACTCTGTGTTGAGGCTGAAGACAACCCAATAAAGCTGAGGGCTCCTGGGAGCTGCAGAATCTGTCCACCTGCCTCCTTAGCCCAGCCTCTAGGAAGCTGCGAGACATCACATATTTCTGACACACCAGGAACAAGGTGGTGCTTAATAATTGAAGCAGCCATCAACAGCAGAGTAGGCATCTTCCTCGTCCCTCCGTCCCCAAAGTCTCGTCCCCATGTCCAGATGCACATTATTCCTGCAAGCAGAGACAAGTCCCTCTAATGCTACTGAGGTTCCCAAAGACACACCTTCAACGGCAGGTGACAGCCTATTAGGTTTGTCCCCATGGCATTTGGGGGTAGGAGAAGGAGTCATCCAACATCTTGATTCCTGGGAAAACCACTTCCTCCCAGGGAAAGATGCACCACCCATGTTCTCCAGCAGCTCAGCAACAGACAAACGTAAACCTGATGGGTTGCTTTGTTTATGTGACAAATGGGATTCTTCTTCCATTTCTGCTCAAAGAATAGATGGTACCAGAAATCTGAATCCCTTACTGGATGGGAGCATCTATGACCATAAGTAGTGAGAGTACTGCTGCTGTTTTCTTAAACAAAACAAATGAACAAAATGAAACAGAAAACAACTCAGGAGCCCAATGAACGTGGCCCTTCAACAGAGTCTGCCAGCTTCCAGAGGGCGCGCCCCCCTCTGGAACAAACAACCAGAAGTCTCATTTGTTTTATAATCACATTTCATTTTGGATTGCAAATCATATTACCTGGTTTAATCACTTACTTGCCCAAAATCAGGCTCTTTTAAAAACTCAATCTACTCTCAACCAAGATGTGTCACCAGGAGGGCTTTACCGAGACTACACCTAGACACCAGGCACCGGCCTCTGGGGAAAGTCCTGAGGCTGAGTCCTCTGATAGTGGCAAGTCTGCAGGGAGGGTTCAGCCATCAGGAGGATGTCTTTGAAGGTCACGAAATTCATTTGGCTGTATAAGTTCTGGTGTGTATGCTAAAATAATCAGTCACGTTACTTTATAGTCACACCTCGTTCTCTTGCTCTGGAAAATCAATAAAGCGAAGAGAAGGACAGGGATATGGTGTGTAACTATTTAAAAGAGAGAAAACAAAAAACAATATTCCGTGGAAATGATCCTGGAGGAAGTGCAGACCTAGTTTTCATAAGCAGGCTTGATTTTATCTCCAAGCTCATCACTGAGTTATTAAACCAAAGTACCCAGCCTATCCCAGGCAAAAATACAAAAAAAAATAAAAATAAAAAAGGGGAAATAGCACGCATCTTTCTCTAGGTGCTGGGAGGCACTGGGAATTATCCACAGCCTTTAAAATGGATTTCTAAACTGTGTCCATTAAAATGGATTTCTAAACTGTGTCCATTAAAATGAAGTTTTAAACTGTGTCCATTATTCACACACTTAATGTTTTGTTCCACCAAATGTCACAAATCCTAATGTTGCTTTGCCTGGGAAACTTCCCTACCTAAAATGTTCCTCTCCTCTGCCACCTGCATTCCAAACCCCGGCCTAAGACACTTCCCACTGGCTGGTGACACAGGAAGGACCAAGGGCTAGAGCTAGAGGGGGGGAAATGAGTCCTACATGAGGGTTGGTTCCAAGTAGCATTACCAGCTGCAGGACACCCCGCCCACCCCAGGACCTGTCGCCGAGGAGACTAGGGAACCGGGGCAGAAGAAGGAGCAGTCATTCATGGATCACTTGGTCTCATCTAACTTCCTTTGCATGAGCCACTGCTGGCTTCAGCACAGACCTCAGCATCCACAACCAGAATAGATGTCACCCAGTCCAGATCTAGAAGGTTCCATTGTCATTTGTGACAACTTCCCATATTACACAGCAAGTGCTTTGGTGACATTCCTGAGGGACATGGAGGGACATTGACAACCTGCCAAGGCATATCCCAGCCACCTGGCCAGACAGCTGTGCTTTCTCTTTTTCTCTGATGTGGAACTTGGAGCCAGTCCCACCCATTGGCCCTACTTCTACCTCTAGCCTTCATCCACTCCTGGTTCTGAAGTTCACAAGACACCAGCCTTGGAAGCTCAGAGTCTGCAAAAGGGTCATTTTAATGTTTCCCTCCTCTGTTTAGTAGCCCCTTCCTTCCCAGCAGGCCACAAACACGTCTGACCTCTCTTTCCAGAGATGTCCACCTGGTCCTGTTTGCCCCTCCCTCCATAAGTGTGGTTCACCAACATTAAACAGGTTTCTTTACTGCAGAGACTTTCCCTTTGACCTGCTGTTAATCTCCAAGAATGGCCCATGTGAACACCTGATGCGCCCAACATCTTGAGGATTAGAATGAGGAAGGTTTCAGCCACATTTGGTCTGCAAATTCCCACATTCCAAGACTGGACACGGCTCCCCTCCACCTCTGATTGGACCAGAGAACTCAGTCGTCCCTTGGGATCCACAGGGCTTTGGTACCAGGACTCCCCAAACCCAAGGATGCTCATGGTCCTCATGTAAAATGGGGAGGTATTTGCACATGACCTACACACACCCTGTCCTACACTTTAATGTAATATCTCTGATTACTTACAGGACCCTGTGCAGTGACAATGCCATGCAGATGGTTGTCATGCTGTACCGAGACAGGGAAGAGATGGGGAGATGCCTGTCCGTGTTCAGCACAGCTGAACAGACCAACTACACAGAGCACCAGTGAAGGACAGAGACCCAGGCGTGGATGTGGGAAAGTGTGCCAGGGTTCGTCCACGCGTCACTCATTCTGGTGGCTTCAGTGGGATGCTGGGTACGTGACCAATTCAAGTTTTGCTCAAGTTTTCTAGGATTTTTTTTCCAAATATTTCAGTCTGTGTTTGGTTGAACCCAGCAATGCAAATCCATAGACATGAAGGGCACTGTCCCTAAACGCCTTCCTACTCGAATGAGTTCAAGATGTCTCATGTGGCTCCCATACACCTCCACCCCAATGGTTTCTTTTAAATGAGCCAAGGAGTATATGTGGGTCTAGAATTGGAATCCAGTTCTCCCACAGATAGAGCAAGCTGTCTTCTGAGAGAGAAACTTCTAGCTCTAGCGGTGGACTTTTCTGTGACCATGTTAAGTCTTCTTTAAAAAAATAATTTTAGTTGTAGATGGACACAATACCTTCATTTAATTAATTAATTAATTTGTTTTTATGTGGTGCTGAGGATCAAACCCAGTGCCTCACACATTCTAGGCAGCCACTGAGCTGTAACCCCAGCCCCATCTTAAGTCTTAATAATCCCCATTCATGTTTTAACTTAAACATGTCTTAGAAGAAGCTTGACCACAGTGCTACCGCACTCTGATTCCTACTTTAACAATTTGTACCTCTGGGTCTTGGTACCTAAACTTCAAATGCAGCCTGGCACCAAAAGCCCTTCCACCTCTCCGAGACAGCTCTTCTCCTCCGTATTCCTGTAGCTGCTTAGACTGCCTGGCTCACAGCCTTGTCAGCCAAAATGCCCTGTTACTCTAAGTTCCCTGGACATTCTACTCCCCTGGTAGAAAATGTGAAACCTACATCCCCAGAACTCCATGCCCAAAGCATGATGCTGCTTTCCTCTTTATCACTAGAAAGGAACAATTTCCCATTCTTTAGTAAAATCACTTGTTCTTTCCTAAGTATGCATACTCATTTAAAAAAAAATACAAAAGATGCAGAAAGACTAAGAAAAAAATCAACCATAACTTCACCACTGAAAGAAACCTACTATTAATATTTGGGCTATTTCCTTATACCCTTTCTTAAAGAATAAAGAAATCTTTCTCCTCCCTACAGGAATCCAGCTGCCAGTTCTTAGGCATTGCTTTGAAAGTTTAAGCACACTAGTACTTAAGGTTGCCTTGAGCAAAATTCAAGTCATGCAACTTATTTCTTGGAGTAAGAATTTCAAATCATTTTATACAGAAAAATGGGAGGATTTCTTTTGTTTGTTTGTTTTGTGTTTTATCCTGGTGCTGGGAATCAAAGCCAAGGTCTCATGCATTCCAGGCAAGTGCTCTGCCGCTGAGCTACAGCACAGCTGGAAAATGAGTTTTAAAATATTTTACCTGGCGGGCTGGGGTTGTGGCTTAGTGGTAGAGTGCTCACCTAGCATGCATGGGGCACTGGGTTTGAGCCTCAGCACCACATAAATATAAAATAAAGATATTATGTCCACCTAAAACTAAAAAATCAATATCTAAAAAAATTGTGTTTTTAAAAAAGATATTGTACCTGGAATGTCAATCACTTAGCGTCCTTCTAGACCATCCTCATTGAAAAATGGCATCAGAGGCAATCGGGATGGGGGAGAGATATCAAAATATGCCCCACCTAGTTTATAACAGTCTCTTTTTCATTGAAATGAACTTATTTTGTCTTCTTCCCAAATCCATGCATACAATTAATAATTAGGGTTTACAAAGTCCATGGCATGGTCTGTGTGCTACAAGGTGAGAGGCCGTCTGCAACAGTTAGAAAAGCAGACAGCAAGTTGGCTCACACTGCAACACACTGGGCTTTCAGAAAGGGGGTGAGTCATGTGGCAAGAGATTTAAGATCCGTATGGAACTGCAAAGGCCAACAGAAGACCAGAGGAAGAAAGCACCGGCAGAGGCCAGGGGCAGGAAGGGGCCCTCAGCCAGCATTCACTAGGTGCCAACTATGTGCCAAGCATTGTGAGAGGAAGAGATGGGACAAGGAATCTGATAAAAGCAGTGTTGAGGGGGGATTTATAAGTGCCCTTGGGAAACGGGAAATGCGTCCCCCGGGAAAAGGTCCCAGGTTGGCCGTGGAAGCAAAGAGCAGGGGACGCACACTCCAAGCTCTGCTCGGTGGCCTCCCGGAATGCTGTCTGGAAGAGGAACGTGGAGAGCCCAAGGATGGTTTCCTTTGTGCTGCATCAAGGGGTGGACCCAAGAGCCCCAGACCCAGGGCGCGATCTCCAGAAGCCCCCTCCCCTCCAGCATTGACCTCTCCAGACATCGAGGTCACCCCAGAGCCTCCCTGTCTCCCCTGCCTTGGGCGTCTGACCCGGACCTCCTGTTCCCTGACCTTGCCCGGGGACCTCCCACCTTGCCTGGCACACATTAACAGGTCAATAAATATCTGGGTGATAACAAATGGAAGCCAGCTCTCACTTCCTATTCACCCACCGGGCTTCGAGCCGCTATCTTAATCTCTGCGTCTTTGAACCCAGTTATTAATTTGGCCCTGAGAATAGATTACACACGCACAGCTGCCTTGCTGAGCCGCGTGGGGTCCGTGAGTAGCTGCTGGGAGCCGATTGTAAACACCCTGTTACCGCAGCTTATCAGTCGGGACACAGGCCCCTTTGCGTGATCACAGTCACGTTAATCGATGCCATCCAGTCATCCTCCCACCAGACATCTATTGAGGCCATACTGTACGGCAAGCACAGAGCTGGGAGTCACGCATACAGAAAGAAAAAGGCACCATGAAGTGGAGAAAAGGGTACAATATAAACACTGTGACCACCCGGAGGACTCAGGTGGAACAGAGTCTGACAACCACAGAGAATAGCTATTGATGAAAAACTAATATCAGTAAACACATTTAGCAAGAAATTAAAAATAACCTATACACCCAAACCACTAAAGATGGGAGGGGGTGCCTCTGGGGGTGGAGCCCAGGATCTCACACATGCTGGGCAGGCACTCTACCACTGACCTATTCCCCTAGCCCCAAGACATATTCTCCTCGACTTTTAGGTTTCATAGGGGGTAATTATGATAGCCAACATCTACTATGCACCTACTGCATGCCATGCCTTGTGTATCCGGCTGTGCTAAGCACGGAAACATGCTGAGCTGGATTCTTGGGGATGAGGGGCCAGGCCTAACCATTTGCTCTTGGATTTGCATGTGGCTGGTTTCAATGCCAGATAAGCTACAGATAGAAAAGTTCAAAAGATAATTAAACCAGTTAAAAAGCAAAACGGCACTGGAACTGAAGCCAGGCTTCAGAACCAATTTCCAAGAAGTAATTTCATCATCATAGGACATCAAACGTGACTTCTACTTTCAGCTATGCAAATTCCAAAAGAATAATACCTCATATTTGCATAATGCTTGATGCTTTTCAAAGTGCTTTCTCAGTTATTAATCTACAGGAGGCTTTATTACCACCGGAAACATAAATCAAAATTCTGTTCAAACTCCATTATTTTTTCCACTTTCCCCTCAAAACCCAGAGCCACCTAAATCCAGGTGCTTTCTACTGAGAGGGTAACTCTAATATATGTAACTGACAGAGTGGATATGCACGGATGTAGCATATTGTGAGACCTTCGATCTCCAGACATCACAGATCCAGGGCAGAAAATCTGTGGTTGAATTAACAAGACCAGAGGGGAGCAACCGGTAGTTCAAGTTCAAGATTCTTTCAGGGTCTCAGACTTTGTGGGAGCTGTACATGTTCATTGGAATTCATTCCCTTCTATTAGATATTAGGAAATTAGCTCTACCAGTTTCTCCCTAAGTCCACAAAGTGGCCCACATTTGCCAAACAGATTCCCTGTCTTTTCTGTTTTTATTGTAATAGGAACCAAGAGGCTGAATCTGCTCTAAATCCAACAGAGAGGATCGTGGAAACACGAGGTGAGAAGATAAGACAGGGTATGAGGATAGACTTCTCCCCAAACCGAATGCCTTTCCAATTTGTTTCTTTTTCCATCTCTTTCAAACTTAATTATGTGTGGCGTTCCCAGCCACTGAATCACCAGTGTTTCCTGACACTTCAATCTCATGCATTTTAACAAAAGATTAACCTGCCTGTTTGCTTTTAATTCTGAAGCTGTGTTAATACTCAACTCCCTCTAGATTAGGAAAGAAGAAAAGCACACTCCCACATACCCCACCCCGCACCAGGCACCAGCGAGGCTCCAGGGCTGACACTTCTGCCAACGTCGCTGTCCCTGGGGTTGGCTGCACTTACCATTTCAGGAGGGCCAGGAGAGCCACCAGCAGGGCCACCGTCACCAGGGGGCCACCCGCTTCCAGTTTCAGAAATCCCAAGGCTTCCATCATTCCTCTGAGACCCCAGAGAGGGCGGTCCTCCAGGCAAAAGAGGGGGGTTGATGTCTCTGCCCTGACAGGAGCCCTGAGCTTCAGGTGGAGGAGGAGGAAACAGGCTCCCCAAAACACACCTCGCCAGTGGGTCCCCAAAGTGTGCTCTTTCTCAGAGAGCCTCTTAATAAAGAGGAAGGAAGAGGAGGGGAAAACAAAGGGTTTGAGGGTAAGGCAATGATTCAGCAACTTGGTCTTCTTTGATGACTATACTGTCAACAAACATTTATGTTCACTTCCTTGGGAAGCAAGAGCAGATGGACGGTCCCATGTTTGCTGAGAAACGAGACGGGGGCAGCCATAGACTGCGACTCCCACACGCAGTCCTCCAAGAAGGCCTCTCCTCCAAAGTACGCATCTCTACACGTTCATGATTAAGTGAAGATATGGGTCAGAAGATTATGAGGGTCCTGGAAAAACTTGGGGCGCAACATCAGCCTGATGGAAAACGCTCCCTGCTTTGAGGCCAGCCTCCCCACGGGCTCCCTAGTTCCTGGGGCTGGTGAGCCCACTTGGCTGGGAGGGTCCTGGGCGTCTGGCTGGTGGAGCAGAGCACAGACCTCGGCTGGTGCCAGCCAGGGATCTCATGGTGAGTTGGGAGGTTCCCGGAATGTCTAAAGCACGCCCACGGGCTGTGTGTGTTCAGCTCTGAGCCACCTGGCTGAAGAGACAGAATCACCCTCGGATTAGTCAGCGTATTCCACCTGTGGGAACAACGGGAAGGGCGGATCAGAGAGGTAGGTGGCAGGTCACAACCAGCTGGGGGCTCTGGGCTGTGTTCACAGGCTCAGTACTAGACCCCGGAAGGAGGTGGACGACAAAACAGGGAGACAGAGAAGGTGAATTGCAGGTGGAGAAAAGGGCTGCCAAGGTCATGAGCACGTGGCCGTGATGGGGCATGGGGATGACCCACTGCAGAGCGTGGCCTCAGGTGGGCCTCTGTCTCCCGAGGAAAGCTTCCAGCCCAGACGTGTCCCTGTCCGTGAGGAGTAGTTCATCCCGTGAAGAGCCATCAGCAAAGCCTCAGGGGACCTGTATGAAGGTCCTAGGGTGGGGAGACCCCACATGTCGTTGGCACTGCAGAGAGGCCAGTGCCATCGGAGTCCAGAGAGCCAGCTGGGGCCAGCAGTGGCTGGGAAGAAGAGCTGAGGTCCCCAGAGGCCAGATATCCACTGGGGTCACTGTCAGAAGCTTGGGCTTCATTTTCCAAATCCCTCGAAGTGTCGTGTGGCCACATTTACACAGGTTCCCGAGCCTTGGGCTGGACAGAAGAATTCACTGGGAGGCAAAAGCAGAGGCCTTCTAGGAATCTAGTGCCTCGTCCAGACATGAGGAGGCTTGACCACGGTGGGAAAGGGAGGTGGGAAGGACGAGGTGGGGGTAAGGCATGTTGGGGTGGACTCCATGGAATTCACAGTGGAGCCATGTGAAAGGGAAGTGGAAGGAGAGACCGTGTCTGACTTCCAGACTCCTGACTTGAGCTCTAGGTGTGTAGGGTCCATTGATGAAGACTCGGGAGGTGGAGTGTTGGGAAAATCACAAATTCTGTTCTGATCCTTGAGGTGCCTGGGAGAGGCCTGAGTGGGGCTGTCAAGTCCAAGTAGAATCTCAGCCAAAAACATAAATAATAGCCATAATTAGTCATTGTGACCCAATTTATGGAGTGCCACCCGTGTGCTAGTTGCTCTTCTCTGAGCTTTCGTGTGTTTATTGAATCCTTATGAACAAGTCTTTAAGCCCCATCTTACAGAAGAAGAAACAGAGGCCTGGGCTGTGACTCAAGGCCGTCCCGTGACTTCCTCAAAGATACATTTAAGCCTGGACGTCCTCACTGTAATTGTGGTGTTTATACCCAGAGGAACCGCTGGAGTTTCAGCCATAAAGAAGACGGTGACCCACCCAGGCACCAAGCGCCTTCCTGGCTCCCTGGCTGCCCTGCCCCTCTGTTTTGTTTGCTGGCTCCGTGCCCCCAGCTGCAGCACCCCATCTGGACAGTGTCCTCGGCTGCAGCCCAGCCCTCTTGGATTCCCCTCCCCTCTGTCCCATCCGACCAACACAACGGACCAGGTGTTCTCTCTCCCAGGGCAGGGCCAGCGCTCCACAGGGGCTGACCCTCCATCCGCAGTCCAAGGAGCCGCTGTGCAGGGTGGCAGCAAGTGCCATGGAGCAGCGGCAAGGTCATCATGGCCACAAGTTCAGCCTGGGAGAAGTGACCTTGGACATGACTTCATTCCGTGCATGTAACAGACACGCAGAAAAAAAAATAAAAATAAAGGATTCCGAGGTGAAATAAACATGAAAAAGGCGGGTGGTGTGAGCTTCAAGAAGTTTACTTACTGTGCGACCTCTCAGACACTTGAACCTGCTCATGGGCACAGAGGACATCCAACAGAGGGCCATGGAGACCACCGTTGCCCAAGTGCATCTGACCACAGAATCCATCTGCAGGGACACTTATTAACATACCCCTGATGTAGCTGTAAGGCACATGTTTGAGAAATGTTGACCAAGGAGTAGAACCCCCCCATAATGGAAGTGGCTGGTATGGGGTTCTGTCCTTGTCTAGTGATAGGAGCCAGGTCTCCAGTCCCCTTCTCGGGCTCTTTATCTAGACCACGTCCCTCACATCTCCCTGTGGATATGCTCCTGCCCACCTGGCCGCAGACACTCCTGTTTATGGAGATGGCTTGGCATGCTGGTGGCTGGCCCAGAGATGTCCAGCTTTCTTGAGATGCCAGCTCTCCAGAGGGCGCTGAGTGCACTCTGCCATCCTCTGACTAACATGCCTGGAGCCCCTCCTAGGTGACTCGTGATTTGCGGAGACTGTGAACACTGTGGAGGGGTTTCCACACCCTTTCTGTGCCTTCTGCAGAGTAGAGATAATACTCAAAATCGTGGACCGTAAATTAACCCAGGTGAAGTGCAAGGGTCAGAAATGAGAGATCTAAGGCATTTTCATCAGGAAAGTCACATGGATAAGGACGTATTGCAATTTTAATATCTGCAGTGTGGTGCAGGGACAGTCTGGGTGGGATCTTTCTAGGACGAAGGACAGACAATTGCCATGATATTCGCCGTCATTAAACATTTGAACTTTAACTACTTTATGAACATTTTTATTTTAACAATATGTGTATCCAAAATAATCAACTCAAGGGCTGGGGTTGTAGCTCAGTAGTAGAGCACTTGCCTAGCATGTGTGAGGCAACAGGTTTGATTCTCAGCACCACATAAAAATAAATAAAATAAAAGATCTATTGACAACTAAATAAATATTTTTAAAAAACCAATCAACTCAACAGAACTGTGTGGTAAATATCCTATGATCCCCACTCCCACAAACAACCTCCATTAACAAATCAGTATACACACACTGGGTCTTTTTCCCTGCAAGCACAAATATGTATCTTTTTGGTTTTTGTGGAAAAAAAGGATCATCATGTTCATGCAAATATGCAACTCATCTTTTTAACTTACTCTACCATGAACATCTGGCCATGACCATACCTAGAGAAATATATCATTTATTACCTAGGACTCCAATCGACAGACGTGTTATAATTCACTTAGTGTATCCTCTGTCGAGTGGCATTTGAGGTGTGCCCACATTTCCCCAACTTCCAATGAAATCTTAGAAGTGGAATGGCTGGACCCAAAGTCATGTGTTTCAAAAATTCTGATAGGCCAGGTGTGGTAGTGCATGCTTATAATCCCAACGACTCGGGAGGCTGAGGTAGGAGGATCACAAGTTTGAGGCCAGCCAGAGCAACTTAAAGAGGTTCTAAGCAACTTAGGGAAGTCCTAAGAGACTGAAGTGAGACCTTGTGTCAAAATAAAAAATAGGAAGGGCTGGGGATGTGGCTCAGTGGTAGATTGTCCCTGGGTTCGATCCCCAATGTTACAAAAGGAAAAAAAAAAAAAAAAAGAATGCTGGTATGTTCTACCTTGCACACGGGCAGTATGGCTGTCGCTCCCTGAGTGTGTGCAGGGCCCACTGACCCCACTAGAGAGGCCGCCCCGCAGAGCAGTTCCCTTCCATCTCCGTCCACTCTGAGTCTATCTTTCTCTCCTCCTACCTCCAGGCAGACATCTCCCCAGAGTTGAGTCAACTGTTTTGTCTTGAGTCTTGTGTTTCTTTTTAAGGCTTCCACTCCATAAACTCCATGGTATTTCCTCCATGTTCCCTGTGTTTAAAAACCGCCTGTGCAGATGTCGACGCGGGCCTTCCTCCCCAGTGGAAGGTTCCCAGCTGCTCGGCTCTGAGCTTGACGTCTCTGACGGGGAGAGGCAGAGGCTGAAAGAGGCCACACAGGGCCCTGGGCAGAGATGATAGTGTGTCCTGGGCACCACGGGGACAAACAACTTGGACACGTCACCTCATTTCTGCCTCAGAGCACCCCGGGAGGAGCCGAGCAGCATGTTTCATTCCTGGGTTCCAAGAAATGGGAAGTCTGGTGACATTAGGGGACGGGCCACACTGCCTGTTATCAGACACTTTCTGGAAGCCAGACTCAAGCCCGATCTTCCCGCTTTAAACCGAGTGTTTTTTCCAATAACTCCAAAGTCACACCTCAGCTTTGACTATCTACAGGTCACCTCACCAGTCCAGGTTGTGACACAGTTTACTGATGCCCACTGCCCCAGGCTGCAGAATAGCACATTAAAGGACACCAGAGGTTGGCGTGTGTCCTCGGTCTGCTTCACTTCCTGGCAGTTATCCAGGGGCCCCCTTGGAAGGCAGAAAACCTCAGCTGCCCCCATTCTCCTCAATGTCGCCCAGTATCTTAGGAACTCTGTCCAGTTTGGGGGAATGTAAGATCAGGTCAGGAGGACTCCCCTGTCCCTTCATTCCTGTAGCCAACAGACCCTGAATGAGGTTCTGGGCACTGGCAGTAGAATCCCAGCACATAAGACCCAGGTCTCACCTACAAGGGGCTCAGCTTCCAGCCCAGGGAAATGGACATGGAAACACCCGAGGGCCCTCTGCCATAGCTGTGAAGGCACAGAAATGCACAGGGCTCAGAGAGGACAAAATCGGAGAACAGGAGATGGGCAAAAGGTTTGGAGTAAATGACACCTGAGCTTGGACTAGACGGATGAATTCAGCCACAGAGCAGAATAGATGAGATTGGCACACCTGATGCTTGCTCCAAGGCACTGGAAGCTAGGGAGAGGGGAGACGGGGACAGGCCCCCAGGACAGATCATGCAGGACACTGTGGGCTGTGCCAGGGAGTTCTCATTAATTCCAGGGTCAGAGGGAACTCAGAACAGGAGCTGAAGTTGGCGGCAATGGGATCAGCTTTGCTTCTAGAAGTATCCTCTGGAGGTCTACACCTGAGGTGCAGAGCCGAGCCGGGAGGCTGCAGATCACGTGGGGAGGAGATGATGGCCTCAACAAGGCAGAGGACGTGGAAACGGGGGAGGAGGGCTGGCCCTTGCCATCATGGAAGGCAGAATGACGGTACTTGGTCACTGATTGAGTGTCGGGTGGAGAAGAGAAAAGTGGAGGATAATATCTAAATTTCTGGTGGCATTGAGAGCCCTTGGCGGTGTCACAGAGCACAGTGAGGACTCGGAGAAGGATCACGTGTGGGAAATAATAGTGGCTTTAGCATTTGCATGCTGAGCCCAAGGACCCTGGTGGCCGCACTGGGGAAGATGCTCAGGAGGTAGCCAGACCCACCGAGGGCAGGAGAAAAATCTGATGTGGGGGAGCCGTTTGTTCTTGAGAACCAGTGCATACAGATGGGGCAAAAGTGCAAGATAAAACTGGCCCCAGAGAACACGGTGTCGGGAAGTGGATCAGGGAAAGAATGCTCAGAAGGGCAGCCTGGGCAGGACGGAGCGGGGAAGACCTCAGAGCTGGAAAGCCAACAGCGGGGCGCTCTGTTAGAGCTTAAGGGTGAGGCTTTTTGTTTTCCAGTGACCCAAGTTCAAACCTGCTGCTTCAGTGGTTCAGATGGTCTCAGAAAGCCGCACCACCTCTTCAAAGCTCATTCTGTCACACTGAATCCTGGGGAAATCGGGGTACCCCCAGTAGGCATCTTAGGGCTCTGGCTCACAGTAAGCTCTTACTACATGTGGGCTGTGATAATTGTCACCAAACGCTACCCGAGGACAGTGGCAAAACCAGGAAGTGCCCAGGAACGTTGAATGTTCCAGGAAGACCAAATGAGGTGGCTACGGAAGTGTCTGGATTAGGCAAGTTGGTCATTACAGCCACCCCCAGGATGGCTCTGAGAGAGGTGTGTGTGGAGAGAGGGGACTAGAGAAAATGAGCTTTAGAAGGGGCTGATGCGCCCCCACCTTTGGGTGCCATGATTGAGACATGGGAGAAGGTACAGGCTTGGGCTGGCTGGAGCAACAGCATTTCCAGGTGCTGCTATTTGTAGATCCCCCATGAAGTGAGAATGCCCCTTGCATTGGGGGACTTGTGAGAGACAGCAGCCATCTGTGTGCATCCCCTGCCTGTGATAAGGGCAGAGCTCTCTCTTCCCTTTGTGGTTGCTATGGAGATGTGGATGGGTGCATAAACAGCTCTGAGGTCTATGTCAAATCTTGATTTGTATTGGTTGTGAGGGCAGGGACCATATTTCATACATCATTGTACCACCACACCGCCTGTCGCCTTGCAATCTCTTCTTCTTGCCTGGTTCTCGTTAACATCTGCAGGCCGATGGCTCCCATACCACTCTCTCCAGCCCAGTTCCCATCCCCGAGTTTCAAACTAAGATACCCAGCTGCCCACTGGCCTCCTCTGACAAGCGTCCCGCAAACGCTACGGAACGGAAATCTCTAAAACTAGGCTCCTCACCGTGACCTCCTTCCTGCATCAGCCTCAGGCTGTGTTCTTTATCTTTCTAAATGGTACCCGCCTCCACTCAGCCCCAGGCTGGAAACTCGGGCTCATTCTGGACTCTTCCCTCTTTCTCAGCCCCAGCCTCACCCCCACATTCAGTGAGTCGCCGAGCCCTGCTGGTTCTGCCTCCTGGGTCTCTTCTGGCCAGGACTCCCGGGTCCATTCACTCCAGTTCGTTCTATTGGTTCAACCAATGCCCTGGCGGCTCCTCAGCACTGGCTCTGTCCCGGGCCAGGAGGACGCACAGGGGCAGCAAAGGAGCAGGGTTCCTGACCTCACAGAGCCTGCATCTAGAAAGGCGTCCACTCACCCAGCACCAACCTCAGCTCCACCATCTCTCTCAGGATGGCGGGGCCCTACGGGGTGTCCCAGCCTCGTTCATTCAGCGTTTATTTATTGAGTGGGTACTGGGTGCGGGCGCAGTGCTGGGTGCACCTGAACAAAGTGGAAAAGACGGACCGGCCAGGAGGCATTGGCAGGGGGCACGATGGGGCAGGACGATGGGAGAGCTGAGCAGGGGTGGGAACATCGGAGATCTGGTGCGCTGTGTGAAGACCTGCGACTGCCCTCCAAAGTGGGAAAGGCGACCATTGAAGGACTTAAAGCAGGCGAGTGATGTGATGCTATTTAGGCCAAGTGGATCCCATCTGGCTTCATTATTAAAATAAAGATGGAGCTCATCGGACGATAAGCTGACACCTGCCCATCAACCTCACCTGGGCGCCCTCGTCACATGCCGGGCGAGCTGCAGGGACACTACCATTCGGACCTTGACGGTAAGTGTTGTCAGCAGGCGGAGACAGTGTTGTGGACTGTAGCCGGTTCTTGATGCTACTGTAGCCCATCCCATCTGCTTCACATTGCAGCCTCTCTCTCAGTGTATGTCACCTGTGATCTCAGCTTGTCAGATGTTGACACTCTCTAAATTGTCATCAAATCTCTCCTGGCACTCCTCATGGCTGAATGTGGTCACATGTCGGTGATGAGGTGCGGGACGTGGTTCCCTGGGTGAACATGGAGTCGGTGCTGGCTTGGTGGCCTTGAGACAAGTCTGGGAGCTTTCAGCAACCCCCACGCCTGGGACAGTCACTTTACACAGGGTTGGTTGGGCACTGGGGGGACAGACCGCATGCCCCGACAACAGAATTCAGCATCCACAGTCTGAGAGCAAGAGAGCGTGAGCATTATTCCTCCAGTTGTCAGCACCAGAATGTCCCACCACAGAGTAAAAAGAGCACTGTGACCTGTATGTAGAGGGCCACTAACAAGGATCATAAAGCAGGAGATTGGCTGTCAACTAGAAGTTTGGGCAACATCTGCCTCTAAGGGAATTCAGCATGGGGTAGAGGGACTCCCCACCCCCACCAGGCGTGGCGATGTGGAGCAGGGGTTGAGTCTGGGGGAGGGATGGAGCGAGGAGCGCCAGGGTCTTCAGGGCTTCCTGTCCCAGAAGCGTGTTCCTCATCTAAAGCTCAGAGGTGGGCGCTCAGTGGGTAGATTCCACACAGCGACTCGGGAATTCAGGATCCTCCCTTTGGTGACCTCATCATCCGCTAGGAGCGTCCGAAACCAGTTGGCAATCGGGGAAGAGCGAAGAGGGTGATGTGGAGAAGGGACCTACAGGTCAGTCCTGGAAACGTCCCCACTTTCTTTGCTTTGGCCACACCTAATGGCAAGGATGGCTGGGAATGGAGTGGGCACAGGGGGAAGGAAACAGGTTGGCAAACACGTAGCATTCCTGTCACAGGCAGGGACCCATCCAGGGTGTTCTCAGACCAGGCTCCTGGCTAGGAAAGAAGCCACCAGAGCAGAGTGGACAGTGGCAACTGAGGCTCCTGAGACAACGTTCAGGAGCCAAAGGACCAGGGATGAGGAAAGACCAGCTTTAAAGACGAGGAGGGGCTGACGTGTGGCCAGTCGTCCTGACTGTCCCCCGGGAGGCCGCGAGCAGGGCGTCTGCTCTATCTCGTTGCCAGGAGGCTGCCTACAGCCCCATGAAGCCTCTGCAGCTGTCCAGGTTCTTGGTGCTCACCTTCAACCACCCCACAGACCCTCCGGAATATAGTGCCTACTTGAACCAAGTCCCGGTTCTCCACACCCCAAAGAGCAATGCAAACCAGAAATAGTCCTCGGCTTGGAAAGTCCATCTTGTGCCAAGAACATTTGGTCAAGTGTCTTCTTTACAGGGCCTAGCTCCCCCCTGTCTGCGCTGAGGTTCCAGACTGCCTTGTACCTGTGTCACCTGATTTAGGACAGGCTCTGTCATCCTGTATCCTCACCTGCCTGTCGCAGACCAGGGTCCTTCCTCCTACTTTCAGGATTCAGAGTAGATATCACCTCCAGGCAGCCATCCGAGAGATGATGGATTGTCCGTCCATGTCCTGCCATAGCACCCCAAGCCTACCCCATTGAGGTTGCCTCTATTCACACTCTAGATGTAAGACTTTTGAAAAGAGAAACAATACCTGATTCAGCACCATATCCCAGTGGCCAGGAGAATGCCTGCTTGTCAATCAGAAAATGTTCAGGAAGTGTTTGTTGAATGAATGAATGAACGCACTTCTGACTGTATTTTAGGTAGTTGCCACCAGATGGCGACAGCGCTCTTTGGATTCTGAAGGCAGGTACAATGCCCACTCTAGAACACCTGTAAGAAATTGAGCTTTATTCCCATAATCGGAGCACCTGGTTAATTTTCCTACAAAATATATCAGTTTATTGATGTACCCACAAAATCATTTCTCAAACTAGGTTTTCTAAGAAAGACATAATTAGTGAAACGCCACAAGGAAAGGAAATGACGGAGAACGCACCATCGAGTCCTTGAGCTGTGGATATACCTTTCTCCAAGGAGCATCATCGTCATTCCATTGAACTCAAGGATCCAAGTGTATCCATTCAGACCCTGAGCACTGAAAATTTCTGCAGCTGTCCCAGCCTGACACCCTTGTAGCTGCCCAACCTGTTCCGGGGTCATTGTCTCTAATGTGACTAGCTTATCTTATCAAGGTTATTACCAGTGGACCAGGTTTGCCGGAGGCAGGCTTCGGCAAGAAGGCTGGAGAGAGATAAGGCCGCATGGGGGAGGTGCGGTGGGTGGAAGGCTCTGGACAGGTGGACTTTACCCTACAGGCAACAGGATGTACTGGAGAAGGTTTTTGTGAGTTTCTCATGTGTGCACACGTGTGTGGGCAGGTGCACTTGCAGGTGTTGGAGCCCAGGTGGAAGCAGGTGGAATAGGGAGGGAGGGGCAGGTCCCAGTGAGGTTGAGAAAGGCATGCTGAGGGCTGGGGACACCCTCTGGAATGGGAGGTGACCAGCGGGCGGATGCAGAGGAAGTTCCTGAGATAGAACTGGGGGGTGGGAAGGAGTCCTAGAGAAGGGAGTCCAGGAAGGAGCCCGAGTTGGATAAAAGCTGATTTTGTGCAAATTAGGTAAAGGCGCGCCCTCCCCCTAACCCTAACCCTAACCCTAACCCTAACCCTTTGACTGCTGGAAGCATCCACTCAGCTCAGAGTGAGCAGGGCTTTGGAGCTGATTCCTGCCCCTCCTGCTCTACGTAGCTCCACAAGGAGGGCTCCAAGTTTTCAAGGCTGGGTGAGCCTCCAGGATTGGGGATTTTGAGAGAATGGGGGAGGTGGAGGGCCAGTGATTTTTAAGCCACCTCCCCAAACAGCTGGAGATCTGGGTTATCTCTGAGGCAGCCTTCCCCACCCTGATTGAGCAGCAGGCAGCTGGGCCCTGGGTCACAGTGTCTGACTCAGTAGATCTGGGCTGGGACCTGAGAATTTGCATTTCGAACAAATTCCGGGTGCTGCTGCTGGCTTAGGTGCACTCTAAGATCAGGGTGTTTCCCAGCCCTACCTGGGCTGCAGATGCTCCAGGGGAGATTTTTCAAAATGCTGAAGGTCAAGCCCTACTCAGACCAACAAATCAGCATCTGGGTGAAAGAACGTCACCTAAAGGATTCCCCTGCAGTAGAGTAGTAAATTCTTTGGTTTCTATGAATGAATTCCTCCCTCTTCTGTCTCTGAAGGACTCCGCTGCCCTCCAGGAGAGAGCCTGGCTTCCCAATTTTTTCTCAGCACATGAACTAAATTGTCCAGAATTGTCTACCCTCCCTAAGAATTGATGTGAACTGTTTCAAACTTGGTTCTTTTTACAGTAAGCACCCCTCGCTTTATTTCTCCAAGTTCTTATTCCAGAAATATCTATCCTGGGGTTCCTGTGGGTGAGTTGGGCTCACTTCCTGCTCACCTGTTGAATAAGGGCTGAAGCGACCTCTTACCAAGCCCTGGGCTCACCCTGCCCCAAACTGCCCCCTTCCCCGGGGAGTCTGTGTCTCTCTCATCTCCCACTGAAATTATCTGAGGATCTGTGGGAACCGAGAAGCTGTCCTCTCCCTCCCCACGGTAGCAGAGGTAACATAAGGTGTGTGTGGGATGGGAGTAAATACGGGTCTGGAATCCTACATAATTGCATGATGGAGAGGTGTTGCCAAGGTAAATTAATAAGGAAACAGTTGGGTGATGTTTACCAACAAAATCAGTTTGGGTTGTGTTAACTCACTGCACTTGTGTTGCCGGATAAACTGCTGATTAGAATAGTACATTTCAAAAGAGGTGGTCTCTCCATGGAATTGACCAGATTGCTCTGTCTGCCTGGCCAGGCTGCCTAGAAACTAGGAAAATTGCCAAGGTGAGACCTGAGAGCCACATGGAGACCTCTCTGCAGAATGGAGTGTCCTTCTCCTCTCCTCTCTTCTCCTCTCCTCCCTCTCTTTCTGTATCTCTCTCCTCTACCTCTTCCCAGTCTCTCCTGCCGCCTATATTTTCCTCAGAGCAAGGCCAGAGATCTTTTCTCAAACTCAAGTGCTGATGTCAGCTTTGAATTCACTTTCTCTTACATCAAAATCCCTGGGTGGCCGTATTCATCTCCAGTGTCACGTAGACGCCTCTCCTTCCAACAAGTTTGTCTATTGGCCAAGTCAGTCTGTAGGTGAGACAGAGCTGGGCTTGTGCCCGTGGTTGGAAGAGCCATCACCCAGTTAGGACACCTGGTGGAGGACCTACTGGGTGAGAGGCCAAGGGATGGATGAGACCAGTGCCCTGTGCCAGGGAGCGTGCCACCATGACCAGGATATCAGACCCAAGTCAAGACCACAGGACACAGAGGCCACGTGAGCACTCTAGGTCAGTGCCAACAATCAGGAATCTTTGGAAATGTCTGGCTACCACCCAGAGACTTGGGGCATTAGTCGCCTTCTTTCCTTGTAGCACCCTGACACTGAATCGCCGGGTCTGTTCCACTCCTCCAGGTCTGGGGAGCTCTCTGCCTCTCGTCAAGCAGACTTTCTCTTTGGCTCAGTTCCAGGATCTGCGCCATGTTTTCCCAGGGCCCAGAGTCAGTGAGGCCCGAGAACTCTCTCGCTGCAGTTTGGGAGGGCCATATTTTCTCATCTTGTCCTAGGGCTTCTGCAGCTGTTCTTTCAATGGATGGCGACCACTATTCCCTGGGTCAGGCAAGGCCTTGACAACGGTCCACTTGACTGAGCAATTACACTCCTGCTCAGCCAGGTCCGTGGATCCAGGCCAAGAAGAGGCTGGAAGCCTGTGCTCACCTCCGGCCGGACCCTGTTTCCATTATGCCACTCTCTGCCACCACAGGGAGAGCGGTCCAGCACCCAGTCAACCTCCCCAACAAACCTGAGGGGTGGCGAGAGAGTCAAACATGTACTCCAGATTTTAAGCAGAAGAATCGACGACTGCCCAGGCCCTGGGTTGAGTCAGTCCAGAAGTGAGCCGAGGTCGGGGAGAAGATGGCTCCCCACCACCCCAGAGAGAGACAGGCGGCTCCAAGCTCCTCCTTTCTACTCAGCTGAGTCGCGGATAGTGAAGATAGAATGCCATCTGGACAGCTGAGCACTTCCTCCAGGCAAGACAAGGCTCAGAGAAGGTGCTGGGCACGGGAGGCATCAGAGCCACGTGAACCACCCAGAGGAAAGCCCAGCCACCGACAGGCTGGTGGCCAAGACTTGTCCAGTAGAGAAGTGGTAGAACCTTCACCCCATTCATCCTGGCTGCTTTGGAGACTGGGCCCCAAATGTCATAACTCTGGTTTGCACCTGCTTTTTGCAGAAAAAGGTGTAGATTCTATTTCTGCATTACTGATTCTAGTATTTGTCAGCATTTAACACTGTTATAAAGAAAATCTGAGCTAGGGGTGGTGACGCACATTTGTAATCCCAGCAACTTGGGAGACTGAGGCAGGAGAATCACAAGTTTGAAGCCAGAATGGGCAACTTAGTGAGACCCTGTCTCAAAAAGAAAAGGGGGCCGGGTGCAGTGGCAAATGCCTGTAATCCCAGTGGTTTGGGAGGCTAAGGCAGGAGAATCGCAAGCTCAAAGCCAGCCTCAGCAATTTAGTGAGTAACTCAGCAAGACCCTGCCTCAAAATAAAATATGAAAAGGGCTGGGGATGTGTGGTTCAGTGGTTAAGCACCCCTGGGTTCAAGGGGGTGGTGGCGATGACTGGGTACATAGCTCATTGGTAGACCACAACCAGGTTTAATACCCAGGACCACAAAATAGAGGAGGAGGAGAACTGGAAGGTTCTTAGTCTTTGAGCTCTAGAGTTCTTAAGTTCTAGAGCCACAGGTAAGGTGGCTTCAATGATGTAAATTACAGAAAAGCAATTACTGGATTCAGGGACCCAATTGAGGGTCTGAGAACAGTCTGGGTGATCATAATCTCAAGTCTATAGTTATCATTCCAAAAATCGTGGTATAAAATAAACCTTTGCACAAGCCTAAGGAACCCTGGACTTACTCTCCACCTCTGATACCTTTTGGAAGCCTTTGTGAATCCGGCAGACATTGCACCTTCATCAGCCCTAGACCTCCAGCCTGTTTCCTCCAGGGCCTGGTGGGTCCTGCAGGATGACTTAGCCAAGCTGAGATAATTAATGCAGGATAATTGGGGGTGGTTATTCAAAAGTATCCTAAAGGACCTCAGTGACCCAATGCTGGGAGCTCTATGACCTAACTCTGGGTAGGAAAGGTCTATCATGCCTCCCTCCAAATGTTCTTCCCCATTCTTTCCTCTCAACAGAATGAGCCCCTCCCCAGAGGATGGATCAAGTGACCCCAGTGGGTTCCCTGCAGGGTTCATCGTCCAGGTGGGGTACAGCAATGCTCCATTTCTCATGGGAAGCTGACCAGATGTCATGTTCTCCATGTAAGAATCCTGGGGCTCTCTCCCCAAATACTGGGGCTTTCCCTAAAAAATTGGGAATGGAAGTGTGGAGAAATGAACGTACTCCACCTCTGCTTCTTGCATGTCCCTCCTACTCATTGTGCCCCTCGGGCACATGTCCTGCTCTTCCAGGTCTCTAAAGAGAACATTATCTTCTTTTAGGCACACCACATGCAAAACAGGACAAAGGGCACCTTGGCATGTATAAAGAGAGAAAGCAAAATAAATTTCCTCCTTACATTTAAAATTCCTAAAATCTAGAAAGAATATGTATTATTTTTTATAATAGAAAAAAAAAAGTTCTGGAGAATCTTTTGGCTTGGGTCCAAGCATCTGATACGAGGATTACCATGTACTGCCATATTTCTTCCCTCCATCAGTGACAGAGCATGTGGGGTCAATATCATCTCCCGGCATTTGTGCATATTTGCTCAATAGGAATGCAGCCTTGACCACAGTGTGGAACATTTTGGCCTAATTTCCTTTGCTCTGGAAAGACCTTCCATCTAGCCTTCATAGCACACAGGGGAAGGAAAGCTGTTTTAACATTCCTACACTTTGCTACTCTTTAAGGATGGCAAAAAGAAAAAAAAAAGTAAGATACTGAATTACCACCTGTAGAAGACTATTCTACAACATGAATTCCAGTTGTGCCAAGGTCAGCGTTTGAGAACCTTGGATTTGGGGGCTGGAAGCCACCGAGCCCAGATTTATGACCATCCCTACGTCTTGACCATCTGCTGCAGGCACACGCCTGAAATTTATTGAAATGCAATTGCTCAGAAGGGTACAAGGCAGCAAGTGCAAGGCTGAAAAATCCCACGCCACCAGAGACACTGTCCTGTGGGCCAACTTCAGGCTTTGCTCGTGTAAAGGGGTGTTTCCCACTCACAGCAGAGAACATTCCACGCCACTGGAAGCATTATAAAACAGATCCTGCTTTAGATGTCCAGAGAATATCTCCCACCAAAGGTCATTGGCAATTTCCACCTTTAAAGCTAACTACTCATGTGGTTTTGTCAGAGTGGAAAAGTCCTTTCTAGTTTTTTTATTTTGGTTTGTTTTTTCCTTTTGGTTTGTTTTTTCCTTTTAAGTTTGTTGTGGAGTCCTTAGGCCACGTCTAGACTTGGATTCCATAAGTTAGTTCCTCGGAGTCCTTTCCCAGGAGACCCAGTGATGCCATGAAATCCTTTCTAGGCTGGAACCATTAAGTACAGTTACAGACAGTTCTCCTGAACTCTGTCTTTTCGAAGACAGGCAAGGAGCCTGCTGGCGCCATCTTGTCCTTCTCCAACGGGGGCCATTGGGCTTTCCGGGGGTTGTGAGGTGCTGCTCTCTTTGAAAACGTTGGCAATAGTAGCTCATCTTTCTTTCCTATGCCACACCTTGGCTCAGGAATCTTAGACCTTTAGGAAACATCTCCCTACCACAAATGTGACCCATTATTAGATGTGACACAGTGGGCAATGTTCAGATTTATGACCAATAGACTCATACCCATTGTAAACAAGAAATAATTTTTCCCTGTAAAAATGGATTTTGAGAAATCTCAACACAGTCCAGATTGAATCCGGTCTACTTACTCAAATTCTACTTAGTCAAATTTGAATCAAACCCCAGTGACCTCAGTCTTTGGATTTTTCTTTTCGGACGGATGTGTATGTGTAGATGGAATCTTAAAGGCCCCCAACTTCTCTTTAGAGAGAGAGTAAAATCTCTCAGGTTTCAGGAACACCCAATTTCTACAAGATATGCACCCAGACTAACTGGCATGGTTTGGGGATATGTGATATTGTTGGTTTTAGCTCTGTTATGACTTACTTTTAAATATTTATTTGTGAAATATAAATCTTGCTGAGATTGAAATCTGCTCTGAGTAGTGATGACTACTTTTGCTGTTGCTTAATGGAACTGTTGAATCTTCTTGGAAAACAAAACGATTCTGTTATATAAACAAGCCATCCGCGTGAAGTATAACATAATTCTAGAGTGCACCACGACTTCCGAGTGAGACTTGAGCTAGAGTTCTGTAGATGCATGGAAATTCCGTACCCTCAGACAACAGCCCGTGCAGTCAATTGGCTACAAAACTGTGAGTAACTCTAAAAAGGCTTAGAAGTTAGAGTCTATGTAGTAAAATGACACTCATCCCATTGAAAAACTCAAAAAATATCCTCAGTACATTTACACTCCTTTCATCGATCCATCCCCGTGGCTAATACAGAACCTGTCACGCGATGGATGTTCAATCACTGTTTTGTTCCATCCAACAGATAACTCTTCCTAGTGGGCTCCTCTGATTTTCTGTCAGTTAGAATGATGACCTTGAATGTTAATTTTCTTTTTTTTTTTTTTTTTTTTTTTTTTTATTTTTTTTTTTAAATTTTTTATTGTGGGTTGTTCAAAACATTACAAATTTCTTGACATATCATATTCCACACTTTGATTCTAGTGGGTTATGAACTCCCACCTTCACCCCATACACAGATTGCAGATTCACATCAGTTACACATCCATTGATTTACAAATTGCCATACTAGTGTCTGTTGTGCTCCGCTGCCTTTCCCATCATCCACCCTCCCCCCTCCCCACCTCTCCCCTCCCCTCCCCTCCTCTCTCTCTACCCCCTCCACTGTATAACCCTGAGGGTCTCCTTCCATTACCGTGCAATTTACCTTCTCTCTCCCTTTCCCTCCCACCTCTCATCCCTGTTAAATGTTAATCTTCTTCTCCTGTTCTTCGTCCCTACTCTGTTCTTAGTTACTTTCCTTATATCAAAGAAGACATTTGGCATTTGTTTTTTAGGGATTGGCTAGCTTCACTTAGCATAATCTGCTCTAATGCCATCCATTTCCCTGTAAATTCTATGATTTTGTCATTTTTTAATGCAGAGTAATACTCCATTGTGTATAAATGCCACATTTTTTTAATCCATTCGTCTATTGAAGGGCATCTAGGTTGGTTCCACAGTCTTGCTATTGTGAACTGTGCTGCTATGAACATCGATGTAGCAGTGTCCCTGTAGCATGCTCTTTTTAGGTCTTTAGGGAATAGACCAAGAAGGGGAATAGCTGGGTCAAATGGTGGCTCCATTCCCAGCTTTCCAAGAAATCTCCATACTGCTTTCCAAATTGGCTGCACCAATCTGCAGTCCCACCAGCAATGTACAAGTGTACCCTTTTCCCCACATCCTCGCCAGCACTTATTGTTGTTTGACTTCCTAATGGCTGCCAATCTTACTGGAGTGAGATGGTATCTTAGGGTGGTTTTGATTTGCATTTCTCTGACAGCTAGAGATGGTGAGCATTTTTTCATGTACTTGTTGATTGACTGTATGTCCTCCTCTGAGAAGTGTCTGTTCAGGTCCTTTGCCCATTTGTTGATTGGGTTGTTTGTTCTCTTATTGTCTAATTTTTTGAGTTCTTTGTATACTCTGGATATTAGGGCTCTATCTGAAGTGTGAGGAGTAAAGATTTGTTCCCAGGATGTAGGCTCCCTATTTACCTCTCTTATTGTTTCTTTTGCTGAGAAAAAACTTCTTAGTTTGAGTAAGTCCCATTTGTTGATTCTAGTTATTAACTTTTGTGCTATGGGTGTCCTATTGAGGAATTTGGAGCCCGACCCCACCGACTGTAGATCGTAGCCAACTTTTTCTTCTATCAGACGGCGCGTCTCTGATTTGATATCAAGTTCCTTGATCCATTTTGAATTCACTTTTGTGCATGGCGAGAGAAAGGGATTCAGTTTCATTTTGTTGCATATGGATTTCCAGTTTTCCCAGCACCATTTGTTGAAGATGCTATCCTTCCTCCATTGCATGCTTTTAGCCCCTTTATCAAATATAAGATAGTTGTAGTTTTGTGGATTGGTTTCTGTGTCCTCTATTCTGTACCATTGGTCCACACGCCTGTTTTGGTACCAGTACCATGCTGTTTTTGTTACTATTGCTCTGTAGTATAGTTTGAAGTCTGGTATCGCTATACCGCCTGATTCACACTTCCTGCTTAGCATTGTTTTTGCTATTCTGGGTCTTTTATTTTTCCATATGAATTTCATGATTGCTTTCTCTATTTCTACAAGAAATGCCATTGGGATTTTGATTGGCATTGCATTAAACCTATAGAGAACTTTTGGTAATATCGCCATTTTGATGATGTTAGTTCTGCCTATCCATGAACAGGGTATATTTTTCCATCTTCTAAGATCTTCTTCTATTTCTCTCTTTAGGGTTCTGTAGTTTTCATTGTATAAGTCTTTCACCTCTTTTGTTAGGTTGATTCCCAAGTATTTTATTTTTTTTGAAGATATTTTGAATGGAGTGGTTGTCCTCATTTCCATTTCAGAGGATTTGTCGCTGATATACAGGAATGCCTTTGATTTATGCGTGTTGATTTTAAATCCTGCCACTTTGCTGAATTCATTTATTAGCTCTAATAGTTTCTTTGTAGAGCCTTTTGGGTCTGCTAGATATAGAATCATATCATCTGCAAATAGTGATAATTTAATTTCTTCTTTTCCTATTTTTATGCCTTTAATTTCTTTCGTCTGTCTAATTGCTCTGGCCAGTGTTTCGAGAACTATGTTGAAGAGAAGTGGAGAGAGAGGGCATCCCTGTCTTGTTCCAGATTTTAGAGGGAATGCCTTCAGTTTTTCTCCATTCAGAATAATGCTAGCCTGAGGCTTAGCATAGATTGCTTTTACAATATTGAGGTATGTTCCTGTTATCCCTAGTTTTTCTAGAGTTTTGAACATAAAGGGATGCTGTACTTTGTCAAATGCTTTTTCCGCATCTATCGAGATGATCATATGGTTCTTATTTTTAAGTCTATTGATGTGGTGAATAACATTTATTGATTTCCGTATATTGAACCAGCCTTGCATCCCAGGGATGAATCCTACTTGATCATGGTGTACAATTTTTTTTATATGTTTTTGTATCCGATTCGCCAGAATTTTATTGAGGATTTTTGCATCTAGGTTCATTAGAGATATTGGTCTGTAGTTTTCTTTCTTTGAAGTGTCTTTGTCTGGTTTAGGTATCAGGGTGATGTTGGCCTCATAGAATGAATTTGGAAGTTCTCCCTCCTTTTCTATTTCCTGAAGTAGCTTGAAAAGTATTGGTATTAGTTCTTCTTTAAAGGTTTTGTAAAATTCTGCTGTATACCCATCGGGACCTGGGCTTTTCTTAGTTGGTAGTCTTTTGATGGTTTCTTCTATCTCCTCAATTGATATTGGTCTGTTTAGGTTTTCTATATCCTCCTGACTCAATCTGGGCAGATCATATGACTTAAGAAATTTATCTATGCCTTCACTATCTTCTAATTTATTGGAGTATAAGGATTCAAAATAGTTTTTTATTATCTTCTGTATTTCTGAAGTGTCTGTTGTGATATTGCCTTTTTCATCCCGTATGCTAGTAATTTGAGTTCTCTCTCTTCTTCTCTTCACTAGCATCGCTAAGGGTCTGTCGATTTTGTTTATTTTTTCAAAGAACCAACTTTTAGTTTTGTCAATTTTTTCAATTGTTTCTTTTGTTTCGATTTCATTAATTTCAGCTCTGATTTTAATTATTTCTTGCCTTCTACTTCTTTTGCTGTTGTTTTGCTCTTCTTTTTCAAGGATTTTGAGATGAAGTATGAGATCATTTATTTGTTGGTTTTTTCTTTTTTTAAGGAATGAACTCCAAGCAATGAATTTTCCTCTTAGAACTGCTTTCAATGTGTCCCATAGATTCCGATATGTTGTGTCTGTGTTTTCATTTATCTCTAAGAATTTTTTAATTTCCTCCTTGATGTCTTCTATAACCCATTGATCATTCAGTAACCTATTGTTCATTCTCCAATTGATGTATGCTTTTTCCTTCCTTCTTTTATCGTTGATTTTCAGTTTCATTCCATTATGATCAGATAAGATGCATGGTAATATCTCTATTCCTTTATATTGTCTAAGAGTTGCCCTGTGACATAATATATGATCTATTTTTGAGAAGGATCCATGTGCTGCTGAGAAAAAAGTGTAACTGCTTGATGTTGGGTGGTATACTCTATATATGTCAATTAGGTCTAGGTTATTAATAGTGTTATTGAGTTCTATAGTTTCCTTATTCAACTTTTGTTTGGAAGATCTGTCCAGTGGCGAGAGAGGTGTGTTGAAGTCTCCCATGATTATGGTGTGGTGGTCTATTAGACTCTTGAACTTGAGAAGAGTTTGTTTGACGAACATAGCTGCACCATTGTTTGGGGCATAAATATTTATGATTGTTATGTCTTGTTGGTGTATGGTTCCCTTAAGCAGTATGTAGTGTCCCTCTTTATCTCTTTTGATTAACTTTGGCTTGAAATCTATTTTATTTGATATGAGTATGGACACGCCTGCTTGTTTCCGAAGTCCATATGAGTGATATGATTTTTCCCAACCTTTCACCTTCAGCCTATGTATGTCTTTTCCTATCAAATGCGTCTCCTGTAGGCAGCATATTGTTGGGTCTTGTTTTGTGATCCATTCTACTAGCCTGTGTCTCTTAATTGGTGAGTTTAAGCCATTAACATTTAGGGTTATTATTGAGATATGGGTTGTTCTTCCAGCCATATTTGTTTATTTCTGTTACTAAACATTGTTTGTTTTCCTCTTTGATTGTTCCCCCCCCCCTTTACTGTCCTACCTCCCACTGTTGGTTTTCATTGTTATTTTCCATTTCCTCTTCCTGTAATACTTTGGCTAGGATGTTTTGAAGAGATGGTTTTCTAGCTGCGAATTCTTTAAACTTTTGTTTATCGTGGAAGGTTTTAATTTCATTCTCCATCCTGAAGTTTAATTTCGCTGGATACACAATTCTTGGTTGGAACCCATTATCTTTCAGTGTTTGAAATATGTTATTCCAGGATCTTCTAGCTTTCAGAGTCTGTGTTGAAAGATCAGCTGTTATCCTGATTGGCTTGCCCCTAAATGTAATCTGCTTCCTTTCTCTTGTAGCTTTTAAAATTCTCTCCTTATTCTGTATGTTGGGCATCTTCATTATAATGTGTCTAGGTGTGGATCTCTTATGATTTTGCACATTCGGCGTCCTGTAGGCTTCTAGGATTTGGGATTCTGTCTCATTCTTCAAGTCTGGGAAGTTTTCTTGTATTATTTCATTGAATAGACTGCTCATTCCTTTGGTTTGGAGCTCTGTACCTTCCTGTATCCCAATGACTCTTAAGTTTGGTCTCTTGATGTTATCCCATATTTCTTGGATGTTCTGCTCATGGTTTCTTAACAGTCTTGCTGAGCTGTCTATGTTCTTTTCCAGTTGAAATACTTTGTCTTCATTGTCTGATGTTCTATCTTCTAAGTGTTCTACTCTGTTGGTAGTATTCTCCATTGAGTTTTTAAGTTGGTTTATTGCTTCCTGCATTTCTAGGATTTCTGATTGCTTGTTTTTTATAACCTCTATCTCCCTGTATAGTTGATCCTTTGCTTCCTGGATTTGTTTGCGTAATTCGTTGTCGAAGTGATCTTTCATTGTCTGATTTTGCTGTTTAATGTCTTCCTTGATACTCCAGATCATCTGAAGCATGTATATCCTGAATTCTTTATCTGACATTCCATCTGCTGCAGCTGTTACCTCTTCTAAAGTTGCGTTGACCTGCATTGCTTGTGGTCCTTTCTTTCCTTGTCTTTTCATACTGCTTGCGTATCTTTCCTGCAGGTGCGGGCGGCGGCTCTGCTCTCTCCTTATTCCAATTGGGGTGTCGTGGCTACCACGCCGGCAGGTCACTGGGCCTGTTCTGGGAGCTGGTGGTGGCTCTGTTCTGCCCCTACTCCAATTGGGGTGACGTGTCTGTCGTACCAGCAGGCCACTGGGCCTGTCCTGCTGGTCGGTCGCAGATCTGCCCACCTTTCGGGCACGAGTGGAGGCTCTGCTTTGCCCCTACTCCAATTGGGGTGTCGTGACTACCCCGCCTGCAGGATGCTGGGTCTGTTCCTGGCAAGGGAGGCGACTCTGCTCTGTCACTACTCCAGTTAGGGTGGTGTTTGTACCCCGCCGGCAGGCTCCTGGGCCTGATCCGCCGGTCTGTTGCAGGTCTGCCTACCTTGAAGGCGCGGGCGGCGGATCTGCCCTGCCCCTCCTACCACGCCTGCGGACCCCTGGGCCTGATCTGCAGGTTGATCACTGGTCTGCTCACCCTGCGGGCACGGGTGGCGGTTCCGCTCCACCCCCACTCCAATTGGGGTCACGTGACCACCACACCGGCAGGGCCTGATCCGGGCGTGGGATAAGGATCTGCTCTGCCCCTACTCGAGTTGGGGTGACGTGTGTACCACACTGGCAGGCCACTGGGCCTGACCCGCCAGGCTGTCACAGGTCTGTTTACCTTGCAAGCGCGAAGGGCGGCTCTGCCCTGCCCCTCCTACCACGCCCATGTACTACTGGGTCGTGGGTCTGCCCACCTGGCGGGTGTGGGTGGCGGCTCCGCTCCGCCCCCTCTCCAATTGGGGTCACGCGGTCACCACGCTGGCGAGCCGCTGGGCCTGCTCCGGGGGCTGGCGGCGGCCCGGCTCCTTCCCTCTGGCTCGAGGACAAATTGAGGAGACTCGGGTGACTGAGCCTCACCCCCCTTACCAGGAGACCAACTGCTTATGTCACCGCTGGTATTGATGAAGTTCTCTCCTCCACCGCTTTCTGCTGACATCAGATCTCTGCCATGTTGGTATCCTATGCGAATGGCAGCATTTCGTTCCCCTTGCCAGGCAACCCAAGCAATGGGTGAGTCCTGACCTGCCCTCAGCAGGACCCGGACCGAGACACAGTTTCCGCGGGCTCCTAGCCCCGGTCCAGGGAAGTTCCGGGAGCCGGAACTCGGCCGCTCCGTGCTCGGTGTAAGCTCCTATAAGTGTAGGCTCCAAGAAGCAGCCCCCGCGGGCTCAGTTCCGGGAGCCGGAATTCGGCCGCTTAGTGTTTGGTGTATGCTCTGATAGTAGCAGGGTCCAAGAAGCAGCCTCCGCGGGCTCCGCAGCCCTGAGCCAGGGCGGTTCCGGGACGGTTCCGGGAGCCGGAACTCGGCCGCTCTGTGCTCGGTGTAAGCTCCTATAAGTGTAAGCTCCAAGAAGCAGTCCCCGCGGGCTCAGTTCCGGGAGCTGGAATTCGGCTTCTTGGTGTTTCGTGTTTGCTCTGATATTAGCAGGGTCCAAGAAGCAGCCTCCGCAGGCTCCGCAGCCCGGAGCCAGGGCGGTTCCGGGACGGTTCCGGGAGCCGGGACTCGGCCGCCCCGCGCTCCGTGTTCACTCCGATAAGATCAGATTTTAAGAAGCCCCCAGGCGCTGAACCCTAGCAATCTGTCTGCAAGCCGCAGGCGAATTGCAGCCTGAAATTACCTGTTCTATGGCTGAATGAGCTGCGGTCAGTCAAAAACAGGTGTGGTGACGTCAGTTTACCAACATGGTGGCTGCTGGCCTCCTCTGTGGTCTGACCGGTGTGGAGAACCGAGATGGACCGCTTCCTTCCCCGTCTCGAACCCAGAATTCTGAATGTTAATTTTCATTCAGTAAAAAAGTCCAGGCCAGGGCTTAGGATGCCGCAGAGCATCAAATGTGTGACTTGCCTTAAATGGTTTCTGGGATGGTTAATTTGAGATGTCAACTTGACTGGATGGAGGGATAGCAAGGTAATGGTAAAGCATTAGTTCTGGGTGTGGCTCCGTGGGTGTTTCCAGAGGTATTATGGTTTGGATGTGAGGTGTCCCCCAAAAGCTCATGTGTGAGACAACGCAAGAAGGTTCGGAGGAAGCTGGGTGTGGTGGCACACACCTGTAATCCCAGAGGTTCCGGAGGCTGAGACCTTGTCTCTAAGTAAAATACAAAATAGGGCTGGGGATGTGGCTCATTGGTCAAGTGTCCCCAAGTTCAATCCCTGGTACCAATAATAATAATAATAATAATAATAATAAAGATTTGGAGGAGAAATGATTGGGTTATAGCCTTAACCTAATCAGTGAATTAATCCCCTAATGGGATTAACAGAGTGGTAACTGGAGGCAGGTCGGGTATGGCTGGAGGAAGTGGTTCATTGGGGGCGTGGCTTTGGGGTATATATTTTGTATCTGGAGAGTGGAGTCTCTCTCTGCTTCCTGATCACCATGTGAGCTGCTTCCCTCTGCCACACTCTTCTGCCCTGACGTTCAGCCTCACCTTGAGCCCCAAGGAATGGAGCTGGCCTTCTGTGGACTAAGACCTCTGAAACCATGAGTCCTTAAATACACTTTTCGTCCTCTACAGTTGTGCTGGTCGGGTCATTTAGTCACAGCAGCAAAAGAGGTGACTAAAACAAGAGGAGATTGGCATTCAAGTTGGTGGACCCAGTAAGGAAGATTCTCCTTCAAATGTGAGTGGGGACCACTATCCAATCAGCTGGGGGCCTGGATAGGAGGAAAGGCAAATAATCCTCTCACTCCTGGAGCTCAGATGTCATTTCCCTCCTGCCCTTGGACATCAGAACTCCAAGCTCTTTGGCCTTTGAACTCCAGGACTTGTATCAGTGCTGACCCTGACCCTCGCCACCAACAACCCAGTTGTCAGGCCTCTGGCTTTGCACCGATAGTTACAATATCCGCTCCCTGGTCCTGAGGCTTTCAGATTTGGATACTGCCAAACCACTGGGACTGCAGTTACAGAGAGCCTATCACAGGACTCCTCAGCCTCCATGATTATATGAGCCAATTCCCCTAGTAAATCCCCTTCATCCATCCATCTCTCTGTTCATCCATCCATCCACCCATTCTATTGGTTCTGTCTCTCTGGAGAACCCTGACTAATAGAACTGTTAATGGAAAAGTTAATCGCTTTCTCACAATTCATGAATTTGCATTCCATAGACACTATCAGCATGAGCCATTATAGTCATGGGCATGGAGACACCATGTCTGGGAACCAACTGAGAGGGCACAATTTTTTTCTACCCCAAATAAACACGAGTAAACTATTCATGCTTGCAAATGCTCTAGTTGCTTGGTCAGTTTGTCCAATCAAAAAGCATTTTGTTTTTATTGAGCCTGTTCCATCATGCAGCCAATCTCCCAAAGCCATCAGGAGTGGAGACAGAGGAGAAAAGAACGGTGCCAACAGAAAGGAGTCTTCAATTCTTTTTTCTTTTTCGCAGTACTGGGGATTGAGCCCAGTGCCTCACATGTGCTATCACTAAGCTATACCCCCATCCCTTTTTATTTTGAGCAAGGGTCTTGTTGAGTGGCCCAGGGTGGCCTTAAAGTTGTGACCTTCCTCCCTCAGCCTCCTGAACAGTGGGGATTTCAGCCATGTGCCACCTCAGCAGCTCAGTCCCTTAATAGTTCTCTGTCCACTAGATGTACCAGGAACTATACTGGGATTACAAAGAAAAATGGGATGTGGTCTCTGCCCTCAAGAAATTGTGGGATAGGAGAAAGATAGGGCATCAACAGATCTTTGTGGTGGGTGAGAGCTGTGGTGGAGTGGAAGAGGGCACCTTCCCCGTGCAGGCAGAGCTGATTTAAGGGAAGAGAAAGTGTTGACAAGATGTTGGTGGAGAGGAGGGATCCCTGGGAAGGGGGCGAGCCGCCCACGGGAGCTGCCTCAATGGCCTCTGGAGGGCCAATTGCTAAAATGTTTGGGAATCTTGCCAGTTGGTTGTTAAATGCAGTCCTTATTAAAAATTAAATTCTATAAGTTTATAATTAAGTGAATTCTATTAAAAATGGAGGTAATAAATAATAAAAATGTATCACTACCTATATTTCTGCCCTTGAAGGTTTCATTTATTAATTTTTTAGTTCTGTTGTCTCTCTATGGTAGAAATACTATCCAATGGTGATGACTCTACATCTCTTCCAACTCCATCTTCAGTGAAGTCATGTTAGTATTTGAGATTGATCACGATGAGAGAATTTACACCAGAGAACTCAACAAAAGCTGCAAATCACGGATTATTCCCCCATCGCAGAAGACCATTTAGCAGTGGACAGACAAAAGGCCATGCAAGACAAAAACAGGAGACCCCAGGCTGTGCAGAAAGTCAGGAGCAGAGTGCATCTGGAATCAGGGATAGATGAAGTGAAGAGAGACCACACTGATGACCTTTGAGTCCCCATCCAGGACCAGCAGCTCAGAGGACTTTAAGAGAGAAGTGAGTATCTGGGAGATGAGTCCCAGCTTCGATGTACTCAAGAACCATGCAGGAGACACGGCCTGTGAGAAAAGGTGGCTAGGGTGTATGTTCATCAGCTTTCTGCCACTGTGACAAACTACTGGAGAAAATCTACTTCAAGGAGGAAAGATTTATTTTGGCTCACATGTCAGAGATGTCAGTCCATGGTGAACTGGCTCCATTGTTTTAGGCTGGTGGTGAGGTGGAAAGCATCATGGCAGATGATGGTGGAAAGGGCATGGCAGAGGAGAGCTCTTCCCCCTCATGGCAGCTAGGAAAGGGGAAGAGGAGCCGGAAGGAGAAAGGAAGGAGCCAGGGACAAGAAACACCCACAGGTGACCTGCTTCCTTTAACCACGCCCCTCTGCCTACAGTTTCCCCACCTCCATTCAGCTCTCAACGGATGAATCCATTCTGAGGTTAGAGCCTTCATGATCCATTCACTTCCCCCAAGTCCTCCCCCACCTCTGGACATTGCTGCACTGGGGACCAGACCTTCAATATGAGACTTTGGAGTATGTTCCAAATGCAAACTATACCGGGTGGCTTTCAACATGGTGAGTTCCTGGGGTCTGCTCGGGGAGACCTTTGAGTGTAAATACCCTGCAGTTGGGTGGTTGAAGGCAGCCTCAGAATAAGCTAGGTGGAGTCCTGCACCGGGCACCAGGAGTGTGGATGGCAGCGGAAGCTTCAGAGCATGTGAGGTCAGCCAGGAGGCACCCACAGGGGAAGCGACAGGACGGAGCAAAGCAGAAATCAAGGTGCAGATGGGCAGAACAGGGAGAGGCCAGAGGAGCTGTGAGAGGGCGGAGCTTGAGAGACAAAGGGGAGGGTGTGCTGGGGAGCAGGAGAGGGAGAGGGATTCTCTTTAAAACTTTCTAAAACTGTTTCTGAAGTTGAGTAATAAAAACAATCGACAAGAAGTTGAATATGAGAAACTGATGTGACTCCATTTTTGAGAAACCAGCTTCTACCTTAAGGCTGTCCAGAGGGAGGGGGCATGACCCTTGTCCTTAGAAAAACCCACAGAAGCTCCTAGGCACATCCCCACCATGCCGAGTTGTTTAACAGGAGAGATCTGCAGCTGTTTAACAGGAGGGATCCAGGCTTTCCTGACTCAGTTGCTAGGTGAGGACCCATAGCAAACCCTAGCAACCACCAATCAGCATGAGACAGGGAAAATATCTGAAATGCCAAGTGACCCTCCCAGTAGTTTCGGTGATTGATAACATGATTAGGCCACTCTGCAGTTTAGCATGTACACTCTTGCAACCCCTCGCAGCCTAAACCAATCAATTCAAATGTATCCACCACTTGAACTCACCAATCACCCTTACCCAACTTGTTCCTGCTAGTGAATGTGCTGATCAATGTTAAGAGTTGCTTGATTTTCCCACGGTGTGAAATGGTTTGCTGTGTGATGTTGTGACGCATAGAGTATCCCCCCAAAATCCTATAAATCCTCACTGGACTAAGGGCTGGGACTCACTCTTCCTCGGGACCGCTGCATCGGGAAACGGTTGTGAGTCCAGGCTCGAGCTTGCAGCAAAGACTCTTGTGTGATTGCATCGGATTCGGCTCCTGGAGGTCTATTGGGGTCCCATGAATCTGGCTTTACAAATACAGGGAAGAAATAAACAGGAGTGAGAAAATACAATGAGGCAGGGATTAACTACTCCTATGGCTGGTTTGTATTAGTGATGGAAGAAAATCAGCACTGAGCCAAATAGGGTTTTGTTTTTGTTTTTAGTGAAAATAAATTAAGCAACCAATAGGGAAAGCTTAAACATTGGGACAGACAGGATGCCGGCTGGAGGGAGCACCAGAGGACATGGGAGAAGAGACGAAAGAACACGAACACCTTAGAGGGAGGGACATTCCATCTGGAGAGTTTAGAATTGTCCAGAGACAACCGCCATAAGGCAGCCAGTACAACAGCTGACGTGCACTGAGCCTTGACCTGGGACAGAGCAGCAATGGTTAAGACGATATAAACTTGGCCTTGACATTGAGGGTCCATGGGGGGAAGATGACACAAGGAACAACAAAATAATAACAAATACATGAAGGAATTGAAGATGGTGGGAAACGGGGATGGCATTATTTAAGAAAGTCCAGAAAGGCTTTTCTGAAGATACTGAAGCCAAGAGCAGAGAAGCCAGGACTGGCTGCTGGCCCAGAAGCAGAGGAGAGGGTGGGCGGTGGATGCCGCCTGCCTGGCAGAGGTGGGAGAACCCAGCATGGCCAGCTGAGCTGAGGTCCGGTGGAGGAAGGCTGAGGTTAGGCCATGTAGGACTCGGAGGCTGAGGCAGGGATATGGGATTTTATCCCAAGCGCCATGACAAACCTTTGGTGCAATGGCCTGATTGGGTTTACGTTTTTGAGGATTATTTCTGGGCCACTGTATGAAGAATGGGTTGGAGGGGGCGGGGAGGTCAGGGAGCAGAGAGTCGCCATCTCCACAAGGCGCGGGGTTGGCTTGAAGGAGCAGGTGACCATGGAGATGAAGAGTGGCAGGTGTGTTAATCTGGGGGCACAATCTGCAGGACCTGCTGCTGGGTGGTTTAAGGGAGAGAGGAAAATACAGGATGATCCTGACTGAGGACCCAGCGGGTGTGGGGAGGGGGCTGGTGGAAATCAGTGATGGGGATGGATGAGGAGCTGTGTAGGGTGGGCCGGGTCTGCACCACAGGAACAGGTGGGCCTTACAGATTCCAGGGCGGGAGCCACAGGAAGGCCAGCTGGAGGCAATCGCTCTAGGGCACGGGTGCTGCTGAGACAGATGATGAGAGGAACCCGGGCAGAGGAGAACCCGGGCCTAATTAAAAGGACAGCGAGAAGGGACTAAAAGAAATTTTGCAGAAAAATATGGCAGCACGTGGAGGTGAAGAGAGAAGCAGGTGACGATGGCAGCTCAGGGCGGCGGGAGGGAGGAGGCCAGTTCTGACAATGTCTCAACATGACACCGGGGCCCAGGGGCGCATCCAGCCCACACTGGTATTTACAGAATCAGAAGGAAGAGCTGCCGTCCAGCCTGGCCAGCGAATGGCCCACATCCTAGGTAAGTGAGAGCCACATTTACCTTTTCCATGTGGATTGATGATCTTCAAAAACGAGGACTACGGTCATATTCACTTGACATCTAAACTCCAGCTTAAACCAACTCGGCCTAACAGATCTTTCCTTGAAAACTGAGATGTGGGCTGGGGATGTGGCTCAAGCGGTAGCGCACTGGCCTGGCATGCACAGGGTACTGGGTTCGATCCTCAGCACCACATACAAATAAAATAAAGATGTTGTGTCCACCGAAAACTAAAAAATAAACATTAAAATTTAAAAAAAAAAAAAAAGAAAACTGAGATGTTTTCCTTCAGGTTTTAGTTGGGCTTCAGGGTCACCACTAGGAACAGGAATTATTGCTGGTGCCAAAGAACTTCACCTAAAACAGGACTACTAAGGTTTTGAAACAAACACCCACTTGGAGCTTTGATATATGAAAGGTCCAAAGTCACTGATCTCCTGCATAGAAAGTCCCTATTCTCACGTGTCTCAGAATTTACAGAGATGATGATTTTTCAGGGTCAGTGCCACGTGGTTGGCATTTTGCTTTCTGCTTTGGCCTTCCCGGGCACCTCAGAAGCCATATGGTAGGCGACTGATAATGTGGTTAAAGGAGCAAGACACCTGGCTTCCTGCATCCAGGCCTCGGGCTCCACCCACAAGGGCTCCCCAGGGTGCCTCCCTGGGTACAGATCTCCTGCTCCTCCACCACTGGCTTCCAGTCCCCATCTCTCTCCCCTTTAATACTTTTTTTTTCTTCTTGCCACCCCAATTTCTTTCTTTCCCTTCTGGTTTGCTTGTCTTCTTTGCACCATCCATCTTCCCGCCAGGGAGCTCAGAGATTCACAGCAGTCCTTGCTTGGATCTCATTGTCTGAGCAATGACTGCCCTCCCTGACTTCTGTCTGTTTAAAAAAAAAAATCTTGTCATCCAAGCTTCATTTCACAACTGCTTGGATTCTTGATAAAGGAAGATTTATTGTGTGTACACAATGGTGACCCCCAGGCTAAGTGCTCAGAATGCATATCATGAATGCAAGCATCTCTTTGTTTTATTTGGTTAACATTCCCTTTATAATTATTCTAGAAGGTAATAGGAGGAATTGAATGAATGCTTTGTGTGGCAGGTCAACAGTTGGGATCTGTGTGAGTCATGGCCCCCGGGGGAGTTTGAATTCTCTCTCCTTGTTTTGCGAGTGGACACTTCAGAATGACCAGTAATGCTTGCTACCCACAAGTCTTTGTTGATTGACTCCTCACCTGACTTCCATCTTTCCTCCTCACCCCATCTCTAGAGTTCATAAGAAGGTAAAGAGTTGGCGAGAGTTGTTTGTTTGGGATAGGAAAAGTTGACAGAGAGGAGGGGGAAACATTCTTTTTCTCACCTCATAATGAAGAACTTTCTAGCAACCAGGTTGGTCACTCCATGGTTAATTTACTTGTCAAGATAGACAGAATAATGGACTTTGGAATGACTCTGACCATGAATTCGGTCATTTTTAATAACCCAAAAAGACAGTATTATGTAAGGATCTACGTGGGACCAAATCCCTGCCTCAGAGTAGTCTGCCCTTGATATTCTGGTAGACTAGGTCCAGGATCCCACAGATACCAAAATCTGCAGATGTCCAAGTAACTTTTATAAAATGGCTTCGTATTTGCATAGAACACGAACATATCTTCCCATACATTTTAAATCACCTTTAGATTGCTTATAATACCTAAACCAATGCAAATGCTATACAAATCTTTGCTACCTGTATTGCCAAGGGGATTATGCCAAGAAGGTCTGCACATGTGTAGTACAGATGCAGCGTTTTCAGAATAATTTTGATCCTCCTTTGGTTGAATCTGTAGGTTGAATCTCCCCATGGACGGCTGACTATAATCAGTTCAGGTGTGACCACAGGGAGGGGTTCCTTGGATCAGTCACCCTGTTTTCAAAGTTGAGAACAAAAGGCTCTGTTACTCACTAAGCTGATTTTCTGTGGCTCCCAATATTCCTTTCATTCTAGGTAGATATGGCTTTTCCCCAATACTTTGGTTAAGAATATAAAAAACAGGCCAAGAAGAACAATCTCTTTTAAATGGCAGCCTGTCTAGGGAGGCCTTCTTTGTACTTAGGGTAAGACTCGCTAATTATATTTTAAATGCTTTTTTAAAAATGTTTTTTAGTTGTTGATGGACCTTTATTTTATTTATTTGTATGTGGTGCTGAGAATCGAACCCAGTGCCTCACACATGCTAGGCAAGCGCTCTACCACTGAGCCACAACCCCAGTTTCTTTAGATTGTATAAATCTTTCACTTTTTACTAACTATATTTTAATGGATTTTTTTTTCATGTTGAAATTGATAAAGTAAATGTTGAGTCTTTCCTTGACATTAGGATTGGACTGAGTCTAACTTACTGATTCAGTTAGTTCATTTTAAAATTCTGGACATTGTGTCAATATGATGCTGAGTAGCAAGTTTCACTGAGATTAACAACAATGGAAAGAACCTTGGGAAAGCTAAAATATGTGTATTTCATTAATATGCTGCATATTCTTTGCTCCTGTATCATTAGAACCTATAGCCAAATTCTCTATTTTTAAGTTAGACACTTTTTTTTTTTAAGAGTAGTCTTAGGTTTTTGGAAAAATGGACAGAAAACAAGGTTCCCACAAACCCCCTCATCCCCCTTCCCCTCTCCAGCTTCTCTGATCATTAACATCTGCATTAGCCTTGTACATTTGCTAGATGAACCAACATTGATACATTGTTATTAACTGAAGCCTGTGATTTAGATGAGGGCACACTGGGTCCTTCATTCTGAGTTTTGACAGATGCATAGTGACATGTATCACTACAACAAGAAGACAGAATAGTTTCACTGCCCTGCAAATCCTCTGTGCTCCACCAGTTCATTCCTTCCACTCTGTACTGCCCCAACCCTTCCCCTGGCAACCACTGACCTCAAGGTCTCCGATGTCTGGCCTTTCCCTGAATGTCATATAGTCCCAAACCAGGCAGTAGGAGCCTTTCAGATGGGCTTCTTTTTTCCCTTTTAACAGTATGCATTTGTGTTCCTTCCATGTCTCTGTGTGGCTTGATATCTCATTTAGTTTTTGTCCCTAAATGATATTCTATCACGTGGATGGGCCATAGTTTGTTTATCGTTTTAAAAAAATGACCTCAGTGTTCCACACTCTACCAGGTTCTAAAAGGCATATGAACATTTTCTAAAATGGCTTTATCCTCAAGGTTAGTCCTAATTAGGAAGATAGTATTTAGATAAAATAATATAAAAGTACATTTTAAAGCATTGAACTATAATGGTGTGTACCAAACAACTGTGATCTAGAAAATCAATGTTTTCAGGGGAACACAAGTCACCCAACATTGGACACATATGTTTAGTGTCTGTGTGCTGGGGCCCAGGGGGTTCCTCACCTTCTCAGAGGGCTGTTACACTCCTCTTCTGAATATCAGCAAACACTGGAGGTGGAGAGAGAGAACATCTCTGGGTGAATTTATAGCTGGAGGGCAGCTCAGGGAGGAGGATGGGTTTGGCCTGGGAACTGAAGGGTGGGGGCAGGACCCATGATACACCCAGGAGCAAACAGCCCCGGGACGTGAAACAGGGATGGAGACTAGATTTATTTTGAGTGGGGCAGAAATGGGAAGTAAGGTGGCTAGGAAAGGAAGTCCTTCAAAGACCAGGAGATAACTTTATCTGGGATTAGAAACCACAAATTATCTTGTTCCTTCCAGACAGAAAATGTCTTAAATGTCTTATGCCAACTGTTCATGTGCATGCGCGTTCACACCAATTGATTATTTTCTTTCAGCAATACAGCCTCTAGGCTCTCTTTGCCCTATGAAAGGGCTTTGGGTTAGCAGGTTGATGTGAAGCCATGGACCCTGATGAAGAAGAAGACAGGAGAGGGGCAGAAGGAGGAGGGATGATGGTTTCCTGCTGTCATCAGATGGTCTCAGCCCTTGGCTCTGCAAAGCCTGGCTCGTTTCACCTCTGTTTTCGTGGTTGACAAAGCTCTTCAAACTACAAAGCCCTGTGCAAATGCCCCCTAGTATTATGCTCCCCACACCAGGCAAGGTGTGCCTCCTTTTCCTCTGTTCTTTTCTAAATCAAGTCCATGTCTGGGACAAAAATTGCAGCTTTCCTTCATGATTTCAGTAAGCTGAAATCCCTTTCCATCCCCCAAGAGTCAATACAGAGTATAATAAGAATCTTCATATGGCCTAGTTATCACACACTGCACTTATTTGTTTTCTGGGTCTCCGTCTTGCCTTTTACTACAAGATTGTGAGACAAAGGCATTCACTGAAGTGTGCCACAGACTAACATGCTGTCTGCATGTAGTAGGTGCTCAAGAAATACTTTTTTGATATAATGTATTTTTATTTCTTCAGTAATAAATTAACCTTGACTTATTGTAACTTTTTTTACTTCATACACTTTTTTTTTAAAGAGAGAGAAGAGAGAGAGAATTTTTTTTAATATTTATTTTTTCATTTTTGGTGGACACAACATCTTTTATTTTATGTGGTGCTGAGGATCGAACCCAGCGCCCCGCGCATGCCAGGCAAGAACGTTACCGCTTGAGCCACATCCCCAGCCCTACTTTATACACTTTTTAAAATTCTTTTGTGATAACATTTAGCTTCAGAAAGAAACATTGGGCAGCGATACAAAAGTATTTTCTTTCTTAATGTCTTCATTCTAGAAACTCTTTTCTATTGAATTTACTGAACACCTCTTAAATGTTTTGTTCAAAACTAAGACACTGGGCTGGGGTTGTGGCTCAGCGGTAGAGCGCTTGCCTAGCATGTGTGAGGCCCTGGGTTTGAATCTCAGTACCACATATAAATAAATAAAATAAAGGTTCATCAATAACTTTAAAAAGTAACTAAACACACACACACACACACATGAACACAGGGCTACCCAGGATGGTCAGTTCTACTGTCTTTTGCCTCCAAATTCTGCCCCACTGGATGGTGTACAGGGCCAAGAGCACATATGGAGCTGCCCTGTATGACAGCAATGCCTTCTTCTGGGACACGTCCTGAAGGACCTGTCTGAGGCTCAAAGAATACATTTAAAATGGCACGAAGGATGACGGGATTCCTGAAGCAATGCTTTATTTGGTATTTTCTACTATTTTTACTATATGCCATTTACCTAGTAAATAGCCATTCCGTTGCGTATTTAGAAACTTGTGATCTGGTCTGAACATCTTGCCCAGTTAGCTATGAATCTGCAGACAGCCAACAAATAGCCACATGACCCTTCCACTCGTGGGTTGTGGGTTGGATGAGGACTCATACCTTTGCCTCTCTCTTGGTTTCCCTTGATGTTCTCCTGCCTGGGCCTCAATGCTAAGCAATGCTTACAACTTAAAAAGCGCATCTTCCCAAACAGCTCTTTTGGAGAATAGGATGAAACTAAATCCTTCCCACCCCCATCATTCATCCTCCTCGGCAGAGCTGACCGAGGAACCAAAGCTCTCAGAGCCAACGCAGGCACCTGGGGCTGTCCAAGTAGAAAAGGCATCTGATTTTTGTCACTGGGACATCCCGGGCTACTGAAGGGGCATGGCTAACAATTCACCTGACTCTGATTGACACAGCCCTCGAGAATAACCATCCGGATCCCATCACTGTTTTGATTGTTTTTATCATCTATATACTATTCTCAGATGTCGGGCCAACTTCTGTAGGAAACTAGACTAAAATGCAGGGCCTTCAACTTCTGGTAACTGCAGAGAATATAGACAGGTAATATAACAAAGGCTGGAAAACAAACCACTGAACAGATTGTGGTTGAGGCTGATTGACCCTTTCAGCCTCTGAGGGTTGGATCTTGGAAGGATCTTTGTAGATCCAGGGATCTGAATCTCAGTCTTGTGCTTCTGGTAAGCTTATTAAATCAATTCCCCCACGAGTCATCAGGATCTGATGAACTGATCCATTCTAACTTTTTGGTTTGAATCTAGAACATCCCCCAAAACCTGATGCATTGGAAGATTGGTTCCAATGTAGCAATATTTGGAGTTGGGGATTCGGGGAAGTGACTGGATCATGAGGGCTCTGACCTCACCGATGGATTAATCCATTGGGGAATTCATAGCCGAATGGAGTTTTTGAAGGTAGTAGACCCTGTAAGAGGTGAAACCTAGTTAAAGGAAATGGGTCTTTGGAGACATACCTTGGGAACTCTATCTTTTCCTCCAGCCCCTTTCTCTCTGATTCCTAGATACCGTGAGGTGAGCCTCTCTGTCCTACCATACCCTCTCTGGCATGACTCTCTCCTTACCACACTCCATAGTGGTAGAGCAAGACAAACTGAAACCTCAGAACCCATGAACCCAAGTAAATCTTTCCTCCTTTAAGTTGTTTTTCTCATGTATTTTGCTGTGAGCAAGAAAACTGACTGATACACCAACTATCACTATCTAATCACAGACTAGATTTGTTTTTTCCCAAATCAGTATAGTTATGTATTAATTTAAGGAAAGAGATGTATCTTTTTAGGGACCAAATGTTTAAGTCCAGGGCATTTACTTATCTTTTGATATACATGAAACTGATTAATTTCTAATGAGAAACTAACATGCTAAAAGTGTGGGATTAGCACCCTGAGGTACATTTTCTATGGGGTGTCGTACGTCCTAACAGACACATACACCCTGTTCCACTTTGAAAAAATGGCTTCCCTAAGAAACAAATATTGCAGACACATTCTTTCTCTTCACTTGTGTTTTTTAAATTTTCATAGGGACTTTCTATCACCCATTTACATGTGCCATTCTGAATCCTTCTTATTTTGCTATTTTAAAATGATACTTAAATTCTTTAAATTCCAAAATAAGATTGTGATCATGACTGGAAATTAAAAAACAAGTGTAAAGAAAAAGTTAATAGTGTCATATCGGCCTACATCTCCATTCCCACTCCTTGTGGCAATAGATAGAGCCAGGAAAGCATGAGCCTTCTGCACCTTTTACCAGGATTATACAAAGATACACAGCTCAATTGGGGATGATCACATTTCTTTTATAAGTATTATATGATGCACCTTATTCTGAAACTTATTCTTCTTAATTACTATTACATCATGGACACTTTCCCTTGACCTGTGGACACAATGCAAGCACATTATTTTCAGGTGTTGTATCACAGTTGATCAGTCCCCAGCCCCTTTGTCAGATGAGATCACATCACCGAGTGTTGCCTGTGGAGTGTGGACAGAAGATAGGACACCACTCCTGAAACCAGCCCATGAAAACTGCCCACTGGGGAGCCTCCATTCCTTCCTCTGATCTGCCAGCTAGAGGTGAAGGTCCCACTTCAAGGTCCCACTCACAGGTGGGACTTCAAGTTCTCACCCACAGGTGGGACTCACTGCACAGAAGGCCACCTGCCAAACACCCCCTCTGGACTGTTCTGAAAGCAAGAAACCATGTGTTAGCCATGGTTAACGTTGATCTGCTACTACTGCTTGGGCTACTTAACTGAGGCCAAGGCCTATGCTGTTCTAGACAGAAACTATAACAATGCTTCTTGTTTGTTTGGTTTTTTTTTTTTAAAAAAAAATGGACAACCAGATACAAAATCCAGAATGTATAGTGATCAATTGTGCAGCTGCTTGTCACGCAATTCCTTAATATCCATTAATTCATACAAATTTAATTTGGAGTCTAGACAACTAACTTAGATATCAGGGTGAATACATGGGAATAAGAAAAAAGTCACCTGACATTCGGATTTTCAATTTTTACTATGTAATTTCATTTAGTTTGACCACAGTGCAAACTTGATTTCTTTTGGCCAAGAGTTTAAGAACCATTTTTCTTTTCTTTCTTTTTTTTTGTACCAGGGATTGATCCAGGGGGCCTTTAACCACTGAGCCACACCCCCAGCCCATTTTTTTGTATTTTATTTAGAGACTGGGTCTTGCTGAGTTGCTTAGGGCCTTGATGAGTTGCTGAAGCTGGCCTTGAACTCACCATCCTCCTGCCTCAGCCTCCTGAGCTGCTGGATTGTAGGCACATGCCACCGCACCTGGCCATGATCCCTTTTGAACACTGTCCTTTTGTCTATTGTCCCTAACTAATGGCTCAAACTATGTAGGTTTTGTTGTTCTGTTGGAAGTAGAAACTTTCTAGAAAATTTCAGCTCTTCTTGCTTTAAAGGTAGGATAAAGGAGAAAAAGGAAATAGTTGGGAAGTGAAAGAAAGGGGAATTAAAAGAAATTAGTAGGACTTGGATTATTCCAGTTTCAAAAATCATAATAATACTTGTAACAGTCAAACCTGAAACCCAAAAGATCCTTATGCTCCCTGCATGCATTTATTTTTAGTTTATTTTTTTTTTTATTTTTAGTGCTTTGTAGTCATGCATAATAGTGGGGTTCATTTTGATGTATTCATAATGCATTTGACATAGTTTTCTCCATTTCAATCCCCAGCGCCATCCCTTTCCTCCTCTCCTCCCTCCTCTCCTCCCTCCTCCTTATCTACTTCCTCTATTCTATTGGTCCTCCTTCTATTTACTTACTTTTTAATTGGTACGTTACAGTTATATATAAAATTGGAATGCATCATGATATATTTATACATGCACATAGCATAATTTGAACTAAAACTCCATCAACTTTATGGCTGAGGAAAATAATGTAGTTAAGCTAAGATCTTGTTGCAGCAGTTTGGGGTGGAATATTCGCCCCGTGGTGACAGGTCTGTAGGGTAAGTAAAACCGTTGTAGGGAGATATGTATGCAATAGGGTGCAGAGGAAAATTGGCACATAGGCACCATGAATTTGCATTTCATCCATGGTCTAACCAACCATGCTGCTCAGATCACAGAGCTGCAGTTAGGGCTCAGTGTGGGTCGATGGAGGAATTAACCCAGAACTCCATGTACAGACCTAAAAATACCCTAGGAAAAAAATATGCCTATAGGATACAGCGATTTGAGACCATACTAAAAAGACCATCAAATCCCAGCCATTAGGTCAAACATTTCACTAGTAAAGAAATTAAAGGTACTGAAAATATAGGTATTTTCTATAATTTCTCAGGTTATTACAAAGAGAACAAGAAGGTGAATGTGTTTGTCTGTGCGTGTTAAGCCAAAGAGGGATGCCACTCCATCACACCAAAGACCCTGCTTAGCAAGTCAGTGGGGTCACACACAGAACCAGAGAAAGGGGTTATACTTTGCTTTAATCATGATTTCCAAGGTGGGTATTTGGATGCAAAACCTTATAGCTTTTGTTTCCCGATACTTCCTTTCCAGTTCTGAGTCTTTACCCACTTGGATTCCTGCTCAAACCCATTCAGTGCTCCTCCACAGCTTACGGAAACAGGTTCAAATACCAGCCTCATTGTCTAACCCTATTTTGTGTTCGTATTGTCAACCATCTGTCCACAGTCTGGGCAGGGCCATATCGTGGGCGTGGTCATTTGAGGTGACAGTTCGTTCTCCCTTCCCAGCCCTACGCCCTTCCTCCTTGCCTTTCCTCTTCCTCTCCCCACATCCAGTCCTGATGGTGCTGTGGGTAGGGTTCGGTCCTTCCCCACACAGCAGTCCAGCTCCCTCCTAAGTACGATAGTGAGTGGCAGGGTGGCTTCCTGAGTGTAGTGGCCAAGGGCTCCATATCTAGAAGGAGGACACTTGGTTTAATGTTTTGCTGTCATGACCTTGAAATTCACCTTGAATAATCTGGGGCAAGAGGATCCTTGAACCCTACTTTGAAGACACATTGTCCCCACATTGTCATTCGGTTTATATCTCAAATCCAGGAGTGGTTCCACCCCTATTGTCCTCAGGTTTGGGCACATGTAGTTTGTAGCTCCGTAGCAAGCCAAAAAACTGGGCCAAGTTTCTAGGGCATTAACACCAATTCTGCACCTGCATCCTTGGTCTCTGGGGACACTTGGGTAGGCATAGGTGATATGACATGTGCACTCATTCACTGTCTTTGAATGTGTGCCTGTGTCCTTGAAGCTTTCTGCCTGCCGTTTCCGCATCCATGGATTTAACAATCTATGGATCCAAAAAAAATTTTTTTAAAAGTTACATCTGTACTGAGCATGCATAGCCTTTTTTCTTGTCATTTATTCTCTAAACAATACAGTGTAACAATCATTTACATAGCACAACATTGTATTAGGTATTTTAAGCAATCTAGAGATGACAAAGTATATGGGAGTATTGCACAGGTTATATGAAAATACTCCATTTTACATAAAGGACTTGAAGATCTGAGAATTTTGCATCTGGGGATGCAAACTTGGATTTTGCACCAATTTCCTGTGGATACTTCCTGAAAATGGGGCCCTGGGTTTTTGTTTTGCATTGGGTTCCACAAACTTTGCAGCCCGTTCTGTGGGTGGTAACTACTCAAATGAACAACTCCAGCATATGCCCTTATGCTTTTACTTAACTAAAATGAAGACAAAATTTCAACATACCTAGAGAAACTTCTTTATACAAAACAGTCTTACACCTGTCACCTCATCAACCACCTGCCAACCCCATGGAGTAAGGATCACGAATTCCAACAGTCCTTACTGATCCGGAGGCATTTGTTCACCAATTTCTGTTTTCCTGTTGAATTTTGCATTTGTATTTTTCAGCTCTATAATGCCTATAAGAGTAAAAGTTCCTAAGAGCCTGAGTGCTTAGCACATGGATATGGCTAAGCTCTCCACTGCTCTAGCTTCTTAGGGCTGCTGTAACAAAGCACCACAAACTTGGTGGTTTAAGCAACAGTAATTTATTCTTTCACAGTTCTGGAAACTAAAAACCCAAGATCCAGGTGTCTGCAGGGCCATATGACCTCTGAACCCCGTGCAGAATCCTTCCTAGCCTGTTCCTGGCTTTTGGTGGTTGCTGGTGATCTCTGGCATTTCTTGGTCTCTAGATGTATCACCTTGATCTTTCAAGCTCACATGGTTTCTGTCTCTACCTGGGCGTCTCCTTAAAAGGTCATCTGCAATGATCTTATTTCTAAAAGGTCACATTTGCCAAGGCTGGGGGTTAGGATTTCAATGTATCTATTTTAAGGGGGTCTCCCTGCCCCCACATTGTCATTCAGTAAGTCATATCGATTACAACTGTGGAGTGTCTCCTGCAACTGTTGCTCTCTATTCATTGCCACTGTCACCATGGCCCGGGTCTCCCTCACTCTTGGCTGCCTAATCATTGTGGGCCTCGCCATAGTCAATAAGGGCTGTCGAACATCCGCATCTGTTCTCATCACTTCACTTCCCGTTATCACTGGGAGAATCCCAACTCTTGGGTGATGTTTAGGAGACCTTGCCTGACATGGCCCCACTTACCTCTCTGACCTCCCTCCCTTCCACCTGCTCCCATCCTCTCTCACCAGCTTGCCAGTCATCCCCATGTGCTCTAGGCCAACTGAGATTCCCTCAGGCAGGGGCCAGGATCTCATTCTCCAGACCTACACAGTGCTAGGAGCACTCCCCATCCTTCCCCTTCCAGGGTTTGGCTTTCATGTCCCTTCCTTTAGGAGGCCCCCCCATCCTGCTCCTGTATCTGGGGAAAATTGGTGGGAGAGATTGGCCACACCACTCTCTTCTCCACTGTTCACCAAAGAGATGCCTAAAATCACCAACCCTACATTTCTGCCCTGACCACTTCCTCCACCCCTCAAAAGGAAGGTGGAAAGTTGAAGTCAAGTCACACACAGTGAAGATCCAGGCTACCTGGGGGGAAGGGTGGGGATAAAAGGAGATTTTGTAATTCTTATCACACACTAGGATCCCCTTAGTGTTGTTTCAGAAATGCAAAAGCTAACAGAACTTACTTGAAGCTACTTGGAGTTTGTGGATTGTCCTTCATGACGATGGCAGTATGCTAAGACTGAATCCTGTGGGGCTCAGGATAGATTTCAAGCTATCTTCCTGTTACACTAGCTCCTTGGTCCATCAGAGCATCACACACATCACTGTGTGTTTTAACTGTGTTTACATGTCTCCTTCCCCACCAGACCACAAATACAGAGAACAGCACCAGGCATTCAGCAAGTCCCCTAATGACTAATTAATGACTGAATTAATGATGTAATGGTGTGTGGGTGTGTGTGGGGGTCTCCAACCCTGAGTAAGAGAGGTTAAGAAATTTGCCAATGGTCAGACCCTGAACTGGGTCAGACTAACTCAAAGGTCACATCCTGAGCATCTGCCTGGTGGGTGACAAGCTCTTGGAGCCCAAGGTCTGGGTCTGTCTTGTCACAACTGCATTCTCATTAAATCCTTGTTGAATGAATCTTTTAAATGAGAGAGAAATTAAGAAAGGATAATAAAAGAGAAAGAAAAGGAGAGAGTGTGTGTATAAAGGTAAAAGAAAAGGATAGGAAACAGAAGTAAGGGAGGAGAAAGGGAAATAACAGAGAAGGCAAGAACACACCTTGCTCCTGCCTGTTCTCAGAGGCCTGTGCAGTTTGGCCATGGTCACATGACCGGTTTCTACAGAGACTGCACTAAGCGCCAAGCACTGTTCTTGATAGTCAGCATTCATCAGTGAACACAGCAGCCAAAGATGTTGTGGAATTTGCATATAATAGGGAGAATAAGGCAACAAAAAATAAACATTAAAAATAAGGAAATACTGTACAGTGTCAGAAGAAGACAAATATTCTGCCAGACTAGCAAAATGGGATATGGGCAGGGTTTGTAGATAGAAGTCAGGAGATCTGTAAACTGATGGGGCAGAGAATGACACCTTTATTTTCATTAATCTTAAATCTTCCAATCTGACCATCAGGGACAAACCAGGGTCATCATAGAAGTACCTGTGACTTTGTGACAAATTGAAATCAGATATTTTGTATCTTATTGAGAGCTGCCGGGGCAGATCTCTTGAACTATTTTTTTTATACTCATCGCTACTTTGTAGCTATTCTACCTATGGTTAGATCTTGTTATTTAATGTATCAATAGAGAAGCATATTTTGTAACTATATTTCAATAGTATTTTTGTAACAATTTGTGTTTTATTTAATGAATTGAAAAACAGTTATTTGGAGAAAGGGTTCCTAGAGGTCTCAAAATGGCCAAAGAAGTCCACAGAACAAAAAAGATGAAGAAGCCAAGTAAAAGGACTTGGGGAGGGTAGCAGGGTGGGAGGACAGGTTGCAAAACTAAATAGAGTGGGCAGGTCTCACACCTAATACTCCACTGGTCCTAAGTTTCTGGCATGTGCTCTCCCTGGTCATCCCCAGGTCATTTCCCTGACTTCTCCCAGTGCTCGGACTCAGGTGCCCAGGGGATCCATCCTGTTACTTACCAGCCAACCTCACCCCTCAAGGCTGCTCACCTCCTTGATCCAGAGAGGTTAGTTAACACAGGACTTCATGGTCAAAAATCTGGAATCGACGGAATAAGGCCAAAAGAACACAAGGAAATTCAAGAACAACTTTTTGTTGTTGCTTTGCCTTCTATTTAACATCCAATTCAACCAGACAAACTAGCTCACATCATCCATACAGTGTACATCTCCTGAAGGAAACATAAGCAAATTAGCAGCCTCTGGGTGTTGATTAAGAGTATCACCCAGGGCAAATGAAATGCAAGCTGAAGATGTTGCCTATTCCAAAAGAAATTCCTTAAAAATTCAAATTCAGTTCATATACACAGCAAAAATTCTCAGAATTTTTGACAAAAGATCTTTTGTTATTGTCTTTGTTAATTACATTTTGAGGCTGTAGTAATATACTTCTTTTTTTCTTTCTTTTTTTAAATATCTACACATGAACTATGATAAAACACTATCAGGAAACCACAAAATTGAATCCTTCCTTAAATTCATTAAGATGCTGTTAGCTGCAAGTAATAAGATGTTCTAAGACAGTTGTCTTAATGAAGGCTCTCTTCTCTTGCTTGTTAAGACTGGTGACTAGTGGTTCGAGGTTGCTTCCCCTTCTCCCCTCCAAGATGATACTCTGACTTCCTTGACCTCCAGAAATAATTCAAAACATCCATCCCATTCTACCTGGGTATGGCTGATGGAGCAGGAGACGGAAGACAGGTGGACTATTTTGGAAAAGATCTTTGGAATATTGCTTTATCAGGAAGGAAGCACTTTCTAGGAAGCCCCCAATTTTACCTTTTATCTCATTGGCTAGAACTGACTACCACGTGGCTACCACTGGAAACATGATTGATTTGCCACAATTGACTTTGACCAATCAATCACCTTCTGGACCATGAACAGACAACCTACAGTATGAGAGAAAATCTTTGCCACCTGCACCCCAGATAGAGCATTAACCTCCAGGATATAAAAAGAACTCAAAAACTTAACAACCAAACCAAACAAAACAAAAACCCAATCAATAAATGGGCTAAGGAACTGAATAGACACACACTTCACAGAAGAAGAAATACAATTGATTAACAAATATAAGAAAAAATGTTCAGCATCTCTAGCAATTAGAGAAATGCAAATCAAAACTACCTTGAGATTCCATCTCACTCCAATCAGAATGGCAATTATCAAGAATACAAGCAGCAATAAATGTTGATGAGGATCTGGGGAAAAGAGTACATTCCTACATTGCTGGTGGGACTGCAAATTGGTGCAACCACTCTGGAAAGCAGTATGGAGATTCCTCAGAAAACTTAGAATGAATGGAACCACCATTTGACCCAGTTATCCCACTCCTTGGCATATACGCAAAGAACTTAAAATCAGCATACTATAGTGACATGGCCACATCAATGTTTATAGTAGCTCAATTCACAATAGCTAAGCTATGAGACCACTGTAGGTGCCCTTCAACAGTTGAATGGATAAAGAAAATGTGGCATATATACACAATGAAATATAACTCAGCCATAAAGAAAAATGAAATGATGGCATTTGCCAGTAAATGGATGGAACTGGAGAATATCATGCTAAGTGAAATAAGCCAATCCCCCAAATCCAAAGGCTGAATGTTCTTTCTGATATGCAGATGCTAACACACAAAGGGTGGGTGTGGGGGAGAGAATAGAAATTTATTGGATTAGACAAAGGAGAATTAAGGGAAAGGAGGGGGATGGGAATAGGAAACAGTAGAATGAATCGGACATAACTTTCCTATGTTCATGTATGAATACACGACCAGTGAAATTCCACACCATGTACAACCACAAGAATGGGAAGTTATACCCCATGTATGTATGTCAAAATATATTCTACTGTCGTGTATAACTAAAAAAGAAGAAGAACAACAAAACAGAATTCACTCTCTAGGGCAGGCACAATGGCTGCCCATAAAATCTGAGTTCTATGACGGATTAAGTACATCCTTTGTGTCTGCCCCTACATTGTTCCCCTTGCTGGAAATGCCTTTGTGTATTTTATGTCCCATCTTTTCTCAGGTGTAATTTCTACTGGCAACGTACACATGGTTAGCCCACTTCGCAGCTTGAGAGAGCCGGGGTGCAGAGAAGCTGAATAATTGCATCTATCATCCGGTTAGAAATGATAGAATCAAGAGTTGGATCAAAATTTCTTGATGTTCCATCTTTACCCATTGCTCTCTTAGAGGGTGTGCTAGTCAGTTTTCCATCACTGTGACAGAATACTAAGAAAATCGACTTAAAGGAGGAAAGATTTATTTGGTTTCATGATTTCAGAGGTGTCAGTCATAGTTAATTGACTCCATTGCTTTGGGCCTTTGGGGAGGCAGAACATCATGGTGGGGAGCAGACAGTGCAGCAGAGCTGCTCTCTCCATGGTGGCCAGGAAGCAGAGAGATGTGGGGGGAAGGACACCAGGGGCTGGGGATGAAATGCACCTATCAAAGGCACACCCTGGTGACTACTTTCTCCACTAGGTCCCATCGAGGTCCCATCTCCTAGAGTTCCCACCTCTTCCCAAAAGCACCATCAGTTGAAGACCAAGATTTCAAGAAAGAAGCTTTTGGGGGATATTTAAGATCTAAACCATAACAGAGGGAAAGGTAAGACATTAAGAAACAAAACCAAGGACTCTGATACTAGATGGGCGGGGTGTGCAGTTTATTAGCTATTCATCTGAATCTGACAGAGTTAGTATCTGTGATACATAAAGAACTCAGAAACCTAATAACAAAAAATAAGCAAAACAATTTAAAAATTAGCAAGTGATCTGAATAGAAATTTATCCAAAAAAACATACAAGTGGCTAATATATACATAAAAAAATTCATTAGCCTTTAGGGAAATGCAAATCAAAACTACAATAAAATACTATCTCACCCCTGTTAAAATAGCTATTATTTTTTAAAATGCCAGCAAAGTTATGGAGAGAAAGGAAACCTTAGATACTGTTGGTAGGAATGTAAATCAGTGCAGCTTCTATGGAAAATAGTATTGATGTTCCTCAGAAAATTAAAAGTAGCCAGGTACGGTGGCACATGCCTATAATCTCAGTGGCTCGGGAGGCTGAGGCAGGAGAACCATGAGTTCAAAGCCAGCCTCAGCAATAACAAAGTACTAGGCAACTCAGTGAGACCTGTCTCTAAATAAAAATACAAAATAGGGCTGGGGATGTGGCTCAGTGGTTGAGTACTCCTGAGTTCAATCCCCAGTCCAAAAATATAAATAAATAAAAATAGAACTTTCATATGATCTAGCTATCTCACTCCATACATTCATTGGAAATGAAGTGAGCATATAAAAGAGGTACCTGCATGTCCATGTTTACTGAGGTACTATTCACAATGGCTAAGATATGGAATCAGGATAGGCACCAGTTAATAGATGAATGGATAAAGAAAATATGGTATGTCCACATAATGGAGTATTATTCAGTCATGAGGAAGAATGAAATCCTGTCATTTGCACCAAATGGATGAACTGGAGGACATTGTGCCAAGTGAAATAAGCCAGACACAGGTATCACATGTTCTGTCTCATATGTGGAAAGTGTGTGTGTATCTATGTATCTATCTATAGATATGGACAGATAGATATATAGATATAGATAAAGATATTTAGATATAGATAGACATATAGATATAGATAGATAGATCTAGAAGTAGACTAATAATTACTAGGGACTGAGCAAGGTTCAGGAGTGAGGGATGGAGGGAAGGTGGATGGATATAATAGATGCATGCTGTATGGAAATACCACTGTGAATCTGTTATTATGTACAATTAATATGTGTTAATACAAAAGAAATTAAAAGACATATGCAGAATAAATGGACCTAAAATGTAATTTACTCCTGGGGAAGCAGATGGGGGAATTAGAAAGGCTTTCTGAAGGAACTAGCTTATGATCTGGGTCTGGAAGCTCAGAGAGGATAGAGAAGTTCAGGGCACTGGGCAAAAAGGATGGTATTTACAGACACAAAAGGTACAACCATTGCTGTGTTGTACACAGGAGGGGCAAGAGTGGGAACCCAGATTGGGGCAGACGGTGATGGGATTTGAGTGTTAGGTTAAGGGGATTAATGTTTACTGTGCAGGCAATACTGCGATGGAACACTTCTGAGCAATGGTGTGCAATGGTTCAGCAAGACTTTTTTTTAAAAACAAAAATGACTTTTGGATTAAAGGAGAAAGACTGGAGTCGGTTGTCTGGTTAGAGTAGTGCCGCAGTCCACACAGGAGCTGAGGAGGGGTTGAGCCAGGAGTTGGCAGTAGAAATGGGGAGAAGGGAGAATGGTGAGAGCCATTGGGAGATATAGGCACTGATGTGCAGTGGCCGGGGAAGCCCTGCAAGAATGCAGCTCTTCAAGAGATACAGCTTAGGGAGGAGACGGGCTCCAGTTGGTAGGTGTTTCTAAAATGCAGTTGGAAATGTGGGACCATAGCTAAAAAACATTCAATCAATTCAAAGATCAGTCTCAGCAACAAAGAGATAAGCTTGCCAAGAGACGGCAAGCAAAGAGGAAGAAAAAAGAGCTCAGACAGAGCCAGCCATCAAGGACCGGGAGGAGAAGGACAGTCCCTTAAATCACTGGGTCTTCACCTTGAAAGTTTCTTCCCTCAGCCTCTTACCTTCTCCCTCCACACCAGCGGTTATTGAAGTTCTCTGTGTAAATAGATCTGCTAGGGAGCAAACTTAAATGCAGATCCCCAAGTACAACTCCCAGAGATTCCCGAATCAGGTTTGGGCTTTGGTCTGAGGACCGTGCATCTTTAGAGCTCCTGTGGGGTTTTAATGGAGATGGCCCAAGGACTGCACTTTGAAAAAAAAAAATGCCATCGTGTAACCTCTCCCTGTGTGATCTCACCCCCTCCTACAGATAAGCCACCCATGAGACACTGATGACTCAAAACAATCTCTGTCTCCATTAAAAACTCTTGGCTGAGCTCCAGTCACAAACACCACCCAGCACCTGAGCATCCCTATCTGAAAATCTCATAGGAACCTTAAACTCAGCATGTTCAAAATCGAACTCGTTTTCTCCTCACACCTGGCACATACAGAACACAGTACAAGTTCTCTGTTTGGCAGCCTTCTCAACCACTGTCTTGGCCTCACTTTTCCTGTTTTGCAATATTCTTACAGATCCTGGAAACACGTACTTTCTATTCCATGTGCTGTCTCCTGCCAGATGCCCAGCACCGGGCACAGGTGCGCCCTCTCCCCGACCCTCAGACACACTCCTGTGTTGGTCCCTCGCTGCTACCATCTGACCCTGCTCATCCCTCTGATTACAGAACTCATGCGCTATTGTGCTCCTTAACTGATGGGTTTCCTTTGAACTTGAGCTCCTTGAAAGCCCGGGCTATGGTTTACTCCCTTTTATATTCCCAGCTCCTGCTGTAGAATCTAGCACACAGTAAGCAGCCACTGAACACCTGATGAAGTGGATTTCTTGTGGGGGGGGGGGGGAAGAAAAGAAATGGCCAGGAAAGTTGAAAGGAAACTAAAAAAAAAAAAAAAAATTATGAAATGAGGGGAATTGCTTCAAGAAGAATGAAGTGATTAACGGTGTCTAATGTTTGCTTAGAGATCAAGTAAGGGAGCAGCAGAGAAAGGGCACTGGAATTGGCATCTAAGAGGCCACTGTCAACCTCAGAGCAAAGAATCAGTCCCAACAGCCCTCTGCCATAAGGGTCAGTTTCTCTCCAGGGGTTACTATATAGGGGCAAGCTCTTTCATGTTGGCAGGAGGACACCTTACAATGTAAACCCAACACAGCACAGCGATACACAGACCCACTGATGAACAACTGAGCCAGGTTTAACTTGGTTTTAACAGGACCCATGGGCTTTTAAAAGAGCTCCCCTTGGCCCCCTACACCACTCGCAAGCTTCTCTCTGCACCATTTCTGCCTGGTTTGTCCAAGTTCAGCCTGGTCTGCATGTCAAGCAAAGCAAGCTATTACACATCTCCCCGTCATCACAGAAATTGCTCTGCAGGGCTGGGCTGCTTCTCTGAACTGCTTCTCATGTGCAAATCCATCCTAATCTGCCATTCCTACAACCTCCGACTAAATCACCCTGCCTTCTGTGCATCTACATTACAGCTTCCTTTTCATCCATAGGATGATTGCATTTCTTTTTTTCTTTTTTTTTTTTTTTTTGGCCATCATTCCTTTCTGCTGAGTGTTGTTACAGGATCGCTTTGCTTTACCTGCACCCCTGCCCAGGTGTCTGATCATTTTTCTTCTAGAAGCAGAAGGAGAAAATGAATAATGTTTTCTACTCCTCTGATATTGTCAGTGTAATTTCTCTCAGCCTGCCATTTCTGTTCTACAATCAGATTCCTTTCACCCTGCCAAGCCTTGTTCTACCCTTTGCCCTTAAAGCCATAGCTCCTATTGTTTCTCATTTGAATGCAATACCTTCTCTTTCAAATTTTCTGTAAGTGTAATATCTTGTAACAGAAGCTTTTGGCTAAGAAATCCTGTCAATTGTAATCAACTCTATTACAAAATGTCTCACTAAAATCCATCAAAGGTTTAAAGAAGAAATACAAAGTAATTTCTTAAGAATAACTAAGATCTATATTATGACTTGTTAAGCAGAATCGTAAGAGAGCAAAGTAGAGGAAGACAAAGTAAAGAATGTGTAGAAAAGATGGAAAGATACAGAGAAAACACAAATGAGACAGACACGATGTCAGAAAGAGAGAAGAGCAGAACAAGAGACTAAGAGAGGCATAATTTTGAAACAGAACTTGGGACATGTCCCACAGGCACATCCTCATGACACACTACAGGCTCAGATACAGAATGGGCAGCTTCCAGGAAAACAAGAGCAATACAACAACACAGAATAAAATACAAACTGCACACACATTGTGCTACGAACACCCTGAGGATAATAACAAGACATCTACACCCAAATATATGTACCCCAAAGAGTAACATCTCCATCTTGTGGCCTTGAAGATAGTGTGATGTTGTGCATTTTCACAACTGTAGGCATAAATGCAGAAAAGACACTTGGTTACCTGTCTCAGATACAAAATAAACATGAAATGAGGTCAAAGCTCCCCATGCTCCCCCTACTAACTCCTGAGAAAGCTATGACTTGCACCATTTTGTAGAAAACAATTAAGAAGGAAAAAGTGGCAGAGATGGCTTCTAACTCCTTTCCAGTTTTCTTGCCTTCGTTATTGTTTCTCAAAGTACCCTGAAGTTTAAAACTATTCAGCAACCTAGAGTTCTATAGACCGCAAAAATCCGATTTATCAAGTTACTGCTTGTAAACTTCTCAGAACACTAAGTGCTACTACGATTGTTAAATAAATAAAAGACAATGCATAGCATTTCTAGCCAAATGGGATAGCTCCTGCACCCAGATCATCCTCTGAGCCCCATGTCCTTGGCCTCTACAGGAATGCTCTCTAGTGCCCTCTTCTGATGCTTCCTGAACTTCCCACTCCACTCCCATCTCCACCCCTTAAAACACTACGTCTTTCAAGCAGAATTTAAGAGCCCTACATCCCTGTCCCCAAGGTTAGTCTCATTAAAGGCACTGATGTGACTCTTGTTGCCAAGTCCAACAAATGCCTTTAACTCTCATCCTATGTGACCTCTCAGAGGCAAGGCAGCACTGTTGGCCATTCTTTCCTTTATGAAAAGTTCTTTGTGATGTTGATGTCCCTGCCTCTCTGGTTGCCTACCTGCTTCTCTGACCTCTCATCCATGGGGAGTCTCTCCCCCCCCCAAGTACTGATGCCCCTTGGGGCTCTGTCTCAGATGGCTTCCCACCCTGCTCTTGTCCCCTCCTGCAGTGGCGTTTCCCTGTTAGGGTTTTACCTTATTCCACTTGACCCCAGGGAAGGAAGACAATTAGCTATGCTCAGTCCACCAATTTATCAGAGAAAAATCTGAGTTCATTCCAACAATATTTTTCTATCCATAGGATACCAAGTATGCTAGCTCAACAACATTTTTTAAAAAACAGTTTTGCATCCCATGGGGACAATGGGATCTAAAGAGGAGGTGGTTATGGCTCTATCTTGTATGCCTTTTCATGGGACTCTATTTCCTTGCCCAAGATGGATGGCTCTCTTCCCCTGGGAAGGAGATCACCCTCAAAATGTTTTCAGTTGACACAAGTAATCTTCATTTTAATGCACATTTTGTTGGGTCAGGGGAGGGCATTCCAGAGAATGAGACTGCCTAGAATTACTCACTATTAGACAGCATCTGGGATAGAGTTAGAGGCAATTACTAACCACTAACCAGTGCTGAATTGAGGGGCAGCCAAGCATGCCATGGATCTTGCCCCAAGGACCTGCCAATCTGGTTGTGGGTACAGAATACCTACACTGGAGAGTCAGCCAGCTAGGTAGGGCATGCAATGAGACAACCCTGTAGGTGACAGGCAAAAAAATGTTCTGTAAGCCCAGGGAAAGCACAGATTAAAAAAAAAAAAGTGGGGGCCAGTCACAGGATGATAATAATCACCTCTTATGGGATATCCACCACAGCCCTCTATGCAAACTCTCTCTCAAATCTACCTCAGGAGCTGTGGTGAGGAGTACACAAAATGACTTCTATCAAGATCCTAGTGTTGTGCTTGACACAAGTGGGGTTGCAATAAATTGCAGCTATCATTCATTTAACAAATATTTGTGCATTAACTACCATGTGTCAGGTAACATGCAGTTTCTGGGAATGCAATGCTAAACAAGACACATGTGTTTTCTGCCCTTACTGAACTTACATGCTAGAGATGTATTGTCCAATATGGTAGCCACTAGTCACATATGGCGATCAAAATAAAAATTTAGTTCCTCAGTTACGCTAGATGCACTTCATGTGCTCAACAGCCACAAGTGGATATAGACTGCCATTACTGCAGAAAGTTCTATTGGCTGGTAGTGGAAAGGGGCAGAGAAACAATAGGCAATGGCACACCTGTGTGGTAAAGGCTGGGATAGAGGCTAACAGGTGCAAAGGGAGAACACTATTGTTATTATTACTCTTCTCATTACAAGCAAGATGTATAAATTGAGGCTCAGAGAGGTAAAGTAATTTGACCGAGTTCACATGGCTGCTAAACAGAAAAGTTGTGATATGAACCCAGTTCTTTCTTGCTCTCATGTTACCTCAGGTGGTTTTATGGAGGAAATGAGCCAGGCACAGGTAGAAGCTAGTTAAAGAGAGAAGATGGAGAAAGCAACCCTGGTGGGAAAATGACAGTTTGGGCAAAGGCACAAAGGCACAGATGGGCAAGGCTGGCAGAAGATTATAAGTAAACCAGTCTGGCCAGAGAGGCAGTGATTTGCTGCACTCATGTCCTAGGAGATGTAAGTCAGGACCTGCCTGCCTTGATTAAAAACCACAGAGCAAGGCAACTCAGCCCTCCACGCAGAGGTTGAGTCCTTGAAGGGTGGCAAGCAGGGGCACAACATGGTCAGAACCACACATTATGAAATGGGCAGCGTTCAGGACAAACTAGCTAAGATAGCAAGGAGGATAGAAAGGAAGGGATGACTGAACATTGGGAAGCAAAGAACATCAGCATGGGAGCCTAGATACCAATCCCCAAGGTTCAACACTGTGTGACCTTGGGCAATATACTTTACTATTCTGCACTTGTCTTTAACTCTAAAAGGGCATGGTCAGCCTGGAAGATTTTTTGAGGGTCCTTTTAGCAACAGTAATCTAGAATCCTAAATAAAATATGAATGACACTAGACTAGGAAGAAGGAGAAGCACTTGGGAATGTAGCATTGAATATGGAGGCAAGGAAGATGGTAGAATCAAAGAAAGACTATCCTGGGATGAAGGGGGTGACATACCACTAACAAAACCAGGTAAGTGTGTGCAAGAACTTGTCTTTTGGTGGGAGGGGAGTGGGCATAAAATATGGGGGTTGACAAGGATAAGAACTAATGAGAAAAATGGTGGATTTTTTAAAAAAAGTTGCACAGTGTTATAAATCATTTTAAACTTTGTATGCCTTATGATTCACAGTAGGAAATACAATGTACACATGGTCCAGCACCCTTGTCCAATATATGTAACTGAAACAAAAGTTTTATGATACAACGATTGTCCTTACTAGGGGCAATGGCTCTAATATTTTCGACTAGCTTCCACTTCGTACTTTTAAAAAGCTGGTTGCCATCCACCGAACTTATTTTACGGTCTATTCATGTGTCATGATCCGCAGTTTTCAAAATACTGCCTTAGAGGACTCAAGTCCTAAGTTGGAGGCGGCTGGCAGGGCATCCTGCCCAGCCATTCTGGAGGAGCACACCTGGAGAGGGCTCGGGGCTGGGGAGAGTCGGGGCGGCTGTAAGTGAAGCTGGGAAAAGCGAGGCCTGGGAACCAGGCGGTGGGAAGCTCCGGTCCAGGTGCTCAGGACGGGGACGCGGAGGCCGAGCAGGCTGGCGCGGAGCCAGGCCCCGCAGGAGTTGGGCGACCCCCGGGCGCTCCAGAACCTGCGTCCCCGCGCGGCGGGGCCAAGTCCCCCTCCAGGGCGGCGCGCGCCCGCTCGCTCCTCCGCTCCCCGCGGGTCCCTGCGGGCGCCGGCCGGGGCCGAGGGGGCGCGGCGCTCTGGCGGCCGGGGCTCCCCTCCCGCCGGCCCGGCCCGCCCCGGCACGCGCGCTCACACACGCAAAGTTCGGGCTGCGCCCGCCGCGGACCGGCTCCGGGGCTTCGGAGGGGACCGTGCTCGCCGGCCCCGGCCCCGAGCGCCGCTCGGCTCCCGCCCGTCCGCGCCCGGCGCCCGCGCGGCCCGCCGCGGTGCTTGTCGCCGCCGCCCCCGCGCGGTGCCCTCGGCCGGCGGCCCGGCGGCCCGGCTCTGCCCTCCGGCTCGGCCTTCCCCGCCTCGCATCCGTGCCATCGGCGCTCGATTGCGCGCGGACTCCCTGTGGCTCTTCCCGGCTCGCTCGCTGCTCGCTCGCGCTCGGCCGCGCCGCCCCTCCTCCGCCGCGCTCCCCGCCTCCGCCTCCTCCCGGGCAACTTTTGCCGGAGCCCCCACACACAGCCATGCTGAGCTGAGCTCCGGCCGGGCCCTGGCCGCGCTGCCCGCCCCGCTCCCGCCCTCCGCGGACCCGCTCGGGCGCCGCGGCCGCCCGGCCCTCGGCCTCGGCGTCCGCCCGCCCGCCCGCCCGGCCGAGCCCCCGCGCAGGGCCCGGGCCGCGGCGGCGGCGGCGGCGGCGGCGCGCCCGCCCGGCCCCCTCCCCCGGCGCCGGCCAAGTGAGGCGGTGATGCGGGCGCTGGCGGCCTCGGCTGCGCCGAGAGCGGAGACACAGGCTCAAGATGGCAGATTCCGACTGAGGCTGGGGGGGCCGAGCTCGCGCGCCGCTTTCCCTTCTCCGTGGCCATGAATCGCGGACACCCCGGCCCCGATGGCCCCCGTGTACGAAGGTAAGGGGCGCCGGTCCCGCCGACCCCGCTCGCCCGCCGCCGCCGGCCCGGCCCCCGCAGCTTTGTTCTGCCCGCGGCCCCTCGCCGGCAGCCCCCGGCCGCAGCCCCCTCGGCGGGGCTGGAGAGGGCTCCCCGACCCTCCCCGCGCCCCCTCCCCGGCCAGAACGCGGCCGGGATCCGGCGTTCGGCAGGATCTTATTTCCAGGGTGGAGAAAGAGGCTGGGGGGGCGGCGGCGGCAGGGGGTGTGTGCCCGGGTGGGCTACTGCCCTAAGAAAAGAAATGGGGTGGGGGCGCCGGGGAAGACGGACCTCTGACCGTTCTTTTCATTTATTTGTGATAAATGAAGGTGATGCGGTTTAGCTCCCCCCCCCATCCCAGAACGTTACCTTTAGGATTACCCCCTTTCTACTTCTCTGCCCTCGCTGCTCCCCTTTCCATTCCTCTCCGCTCCCACCCCACACTCCTTTATTCTTCGCGAGCCTCCGATTTTGGGGGGCTGTGGGATCGGATCGTTTGGGGCCAGGCGGTGAGGGGGCGAAGAGATGAAAAGTCCATTTCAGACCCAGGCAGAACAATGAAATAGGGTAAAATCTCCCCGCATTAGCGTGGGGAAGGGAGAATGTAGTTTGGGCTTTCAAGTCGGGGGGCGGGGGGCGAAGACGTTTCTCTGGATCGGTCTTGAGAAATCTGTATTGTGCACCTTCTTCACCTGGCGTTGGGTGATTTTTTTTCTGATTTGACTGTCTTCAGGAAGAAAGAAAAGAAGGTAAGACAGAGGCACTACATTTGCTTTGCACACTCTTTCGTTTCTCTTCAGTCAGTTCCTGCAGCTTCCAGCCAGAAATCAAACCGGAATCAACTAAGTTTTTACACTTCGGTGTGTTTTTGTGTGCTTGTAGTACGAGGGATTTTCAACCAAAGTGTGTCTGATTTTTCAGTCACTTCATCGTGAAAATGTTTCTCCCATGAAATCATTGAAATAGCAGCCTTTACATACTTTTAGCGAGGGTCCATCTGGCTTTCTTTCGGTTTTGTTCAGATATTCTCTGGATGAAATCGCAAACGAGAGGGGAAAGGGTTTGCATGGAATGGAGAGGAGGGGCAAGAAGAGATTGTAATCCTATAAATCCAGGAACAGTTGTGGTGAGTAGACAGGGATCACATTAATAGTTTTATCTCTGTTAGGAGAGGCTGATTTGGGGAAGGAAAAAAAACTTATCTGAAAAGAAAATCTGTTATTAGTTCTAGGGCTCCAAATGAATTAGGTTTCTGGATGGAATAAAGTTACCAGTCAGGCCCTGGATAACGAGGCTGTAAATAACCTATCGACTGTAAATATTTTTTTTTTTTTTTCAGACTCTCTTAGAAACAAAGGGGCTGTTTAGAAGGCAACAGAGAGATGTTATTCCAGGGGCTTTCCTCTTTGATTCTGAAGAACACAAGGTCCATTTAACCATTCGACCAAACAAAACCAAATTTCTGATCACTCCACCACACAGAATAAAACATGCCGGTGGATTTGTGAACGCCTAGAAGAGCCCATGTCGGGCAGTCATTGTTCATCTGTGTCTAGTGGAGGGGGCTGCAGTCAAAGCTCCCACTGTCTAGAGTGTTAAAATGAAACAGTTTTCTCTTTATTAAGTACCTCTTTGAGACTCCCTCTGCTGGACACTCGGGGTGAGAATTAGAGAAGGAACTTGGCATTGAATTCAAAACTATAGTAGACGACTGCTTTCTCTGTTACAGGGGGCTGAGTACGTGGGTTGAGATGTATTTTGTCAACTTTGTACAAAGCCATCTTGGGAACTACGCTGTTCTCCTCTTCTCTTCATTCTAAAGCCATATGGAATGTAGGCCATCTCCCCGTGGGCTAAGACTTGGAGCTCCTGTTCTTATGCATCCTTCTTTCAATGTATCACACCAGATAAAGTATTGTAGGTGTGTGAGGTGCTATGGCTTCAGAATAATCATGGATCTCTAAGGTCTCAGCTCACAGTTTTGCCCGTCTTCCTTCCCTTTCCCAGGTGACTTACCTGGTGACCCCTTTCAACCCTGGGTTTCCATCAATCTCGTATGTGTAGTCTTATTGTTCCTGTATTTTGTGGCATTTTCTCTGTGCCTCTTTATAATTTTTTGAGTAGTCTTCCTCTTCACCTGCTCTTGAGCTCCAAACTGAGATCTGGCCTTTCTGAAAGAGACTATTGGTCATGCTTTAAAGCAGATCGATGACCTCCACAGTCGAGAATTATGCTGCTGGGACCTCCATTTACTCGCTGTGACAGGTGTTTCCAAGACTCCAGTGACCTCCTTTTTCCCTCTTGGTGACATCTGCTGGATTCAGTGAACTTGATTTTTACCATATCCTAATCAGAACACACGGACTCCCTGTGTATGTCTTAAATGAGTGGTGTTTTTCATGTGGAATTTTCCAAGAAGAGGGATTTCTAATGGGTTTTGAGCTCTTAAAAATTGAATATGATTCTTCTCGGGAAAAGTATAATGACACATGAGGCCTTTCAGCTGGAATTGCTTAAATGGAATGCAACTGTACCCAGTTAGAATGCTGGGTGAAGGCCATAATGCATTAGTAAAGCATTTGTAACTGCCAGAGATTTAGACAGGAGTACTGTTTTTGAAACAAGGTATGTTTGATAATACAAATTAATGGGCAACAAAGTATAATCAGTTTTCCGGGACTTGCTTTAAGGATAGGTTTATAAACAGCACATTAGCTTTCAGAGGCTTGGTACTGATCAAGTTAAACTTCTTTTTTAAAAAGTTTATTTTCTTTAGAAGGTTAAACATTTGCCTTGTGATTGTATTTACTCCATTAACTTGCTTAGCAAGGCCTTTTCAATATGAGTGCAAAGGCCAACCACAAAGGTCTGTATTGCTGTGGGTCCTGAATTAGAGGAACCTAAATTCCAAGTTCATTATGTCTGACTGTACCTGAGATGTGATGTGTTGATTAGTGGGGGCTTATATCGAGGAACACTTTGCAGAGTTCCAGAAACTATCCTGCTGAAACTCATCATCAGATGGACCCAAAAGCACCTGTCTACTAAGATGCCTACCAAGAAGGGAGATTCTGAATCATCTTCCCTTAAAAAAATTTGATGACACAGGTTCTAAAATATCTCTTCCTGTGTTTATGTTTTATATTTTTAAAATGAGTAAGTATAAATATTGTTTTTCGACTCATCACATTTGAGTAGTGAATCTAAGCTCAGTAATTTTATCCTTGATTCTGGACACTGTGGTATGAGACTAGAAACAGAAAAATCTAGAGTCTGAATTGAGCCGTATGACTTTGGGCATGTTTCTTAACTTCTTGGAGCTTTTTTTTTTTTTTTTTTTTTTAAGCCTTATTGGATTGTGTGAAGACTCCATTAGAAACTAGTGTTTAGTGAAGTCCCTGGCTGTAGTAGGCATTTTCTCAGTATGTATTAAATCCCTCTATCTTCTGAGCTGCTTATGGCGTGACCACTCCAGGGAAAGAATAACCCACAAATAGTTTAGAAAACCAATAATAGCAACATTTCAATTATTAATCTCCTGCTATTCCTTTTGCAGTTTGGGCACCAGCAACAATAAACCCCCTAGAGCCACAGAAGAAAGAACCTTTTTTTTACCCCCTCTGTGACCTTTCCAGAGCCTTTATTCCCATTGAGCTTCTGCTGGTTTCAGGTGGAGAATTTCTCTTCTATAGTGGCACTTTCTGTGCTACTTTAAAAATGTACAAATACTAGGACAGAGTTTCAGGGGCTATAACTGTGCCTCTGGCAAAGTATCCCCAAGTGTGAAAGGTGACCTTTGCCCTTAGCCAGGATACATTTCTGAACAAGGTAGCAGGCTGGGCAAGGAGGTCCAGAGGTGGCTCCTAGGGACCTCTTTCGAGGGGAGGATCCTACCCAGCCATGGTCCAGGGTCTGCTCCACCATGCATTAGACATCACTTTTGTACCAAAGAAAACTTGGTGCTTTATGTAAGTTACAGCTGCTCATATTCTTCATATTTTATGTTTTATATTCCTTCGTTTCTCTTCCTTCCTTCCATAGAGACCAATCTTGGGGAGCCACTTTTGAGGTTTGCATGGAACAAAGTAGTGATGATCAAGAGGGTAGGATATGTGAGCATTTTTTTATTGTTCTCTGAACATGTAATTTTCCAGTGCTCTCTGGTAGTCTTGTGATGACGATTTGAGCACTTGGGGTTGCCATCAAAGACGGGATTCAGAATCATACCAGCAGACTTTATGTAACCCCGATAGAGTGTGAACTTGAAAGGCCCAAACTTGTCATAGTTCCATTTCATATGGGGGAGGGATTCATAAAATTGAAAACCTGGATTATAAGATCTTTATTTTTCCTCTAAAAGAACCTGACATACTTGGAGTTGGTGATGTTAATTATGACTTAGGCTGTGCTTTGTGCTGGGCGCTTTCTGTACCCTCTACCCACACAAACTCCCTGTTCTCCTGCTCTGCAGACCAGGACACATCCTTAATGCATTCACTCAGCAAGCATTTACTCAGGGTCTGCTATGTACTGGGCCCCCTGACAGGTTCTTAGTCTGGAGAAATGACAAAGACTTGGCCCCCACCTTCGAGGATTATAGGAGAATAGGAAGTAAAGCCAAATAGTTAAACTTGGACCACTGTGGGGGTCTGGGGGTCTGGCCCCATATGCAGTCTTTTTTCTTTCTTTTTCTAGTGGTAGTTCTTACATGCTTATGTTTTCTTTCTTTTTTTCCATGCTTATGTTTTCTTAAGGTATAAAGGGAATACCTTATTTCCCTATTTTTCTCTTGAAATATTTTCTTTATGTGGACTAAAAAATAAATAAATAACGTATATAGGAGTGTCACATATACTCACAGATTTTCTTAGAAATGTCTTAAATGTTGCCATCTCTCATTTGCAGTCTTCCTCTTTCATTACTTGAATTGTGTATCTTTGTCAATGCAAACACATTTCTCATGCACATACCACTGGGACGTTTTGTTGTTGTTTTGCATTTAGAGTCACAGGCTCTGTTGTGGGTGGGCTCTGGCACCCACACGTGGCTGTTGGAAGATTGATGCCTGCTTTGCTGTCCTGCTGAGCTCTTGTATTCCAGGTTGCTCTGTGGTGGTACTTGGTGGGGTCATCCATCAGGTGGTCATGCAGCAACATTCAGTGCCACTTCCCAGGAGCAGATCATCCTGGGAGTTATGAAAAAAGAAAAGCCTGGCTCTGTCCTTAGGAATTTAGAGCCCAGAGCAGGAGCAGACCTCCAGAGAGATGTCATTCATGCTCTGCCTTCAGGAAGGTGAATGTCTGTGACTTGAAATCTTCAGTTCATTAAAACTTTTTTTTCCAAGAAAGGGCACCAGGAACTCCCTCAGTGACCAATACCAGTATTCTATTAACCTGATTATCAAGACATTCCCGGGCCAGGCAGAAATGGCTCCTGCTGTCATTCAAACTTGTTTTCTTTTCCTTGGTTCTTTTCTTCAAAACCTTTCATGTACTTGAGGATAAGAACTGGGTCTCTTTAGCTTTTTCCTCACAGAGCCTGTTTTATGTTCCTGAGAGCATCTACTTTCTTTCTGAACTCTAGCTTCTCCTCATTTAAAAAAAAAAAAAAATGGTGATCAAATCTGAATGTAGTTCCTTCATAATGTTCTTATTAGTACAGCATATGCAAGGAAAATGACTGCAGGGTTCTTGCATCTTTGGGAACCCCTGGAGGGCAAGAACCAAGTATGATTCATCTTTGTATCCCCCACAATAGCTGTATAGTTCCTTAAACCTAGTAGGCATTTCGTAAATATTTGTTGAATTGACTGTGCATTTTAATATCTCTAAGTAATGACTTACTTCAGAACAACCCTGGGTGGTGGCTCCTATTAAGCCTGCGCTCACCTCTTTCTCTCATGCTTGTGTCTGATGTCCTCACCCTCACCTCAACAAGGCCACCACTTCTGCTTGACTCTGGAGCACTTTGAATTTCTCCTCTCTGCTTTCAACTCTAGAATCTTTCTTAATTATTTCCTGTGGATCTGACCAACAGAATGCAGAGGACATAAAGTATAAAAAACTTGCACTGCTCTTGAATGAAGAAAAGAGAGCACACAGAAGAATCTTGATGATTCAGTGTAATGTCAGTTCACCCAGGTTTGGGAAGGACGGTTTGTCAAATTCTTTATGGATTCTGAGTCAGCAAGAGCCATACCTGTTTTACCAGGTCCTCTAAGTTGGCCAGCTCGATGTTCATGAGAGTGGTTGCCAGGCAGATTTTCAGAGGGGATTCCTTCCTCTCTTTGGTGTAAAGCCAATGGGAAAAGCAAAAGAAATAATGGGCAATCTCATTGCAACTGGGTATTTTCTGATGCGGGACTTTGCCATTAGAAAGCCAGGTAGGAAAAAAGTTGCAAAGAAAAAAAAAAATCCAAAAAACAAGCATACACACACACACAGGCTCTTTAAAGCTACAAAACAATTTTGTGGTTTTATAGCCACTTATTTCTGAACATGGCATTGAACTGATTTGTAGTGATTTTGTTCTGTTTTTAACAATTCTTGCCTAACCACTTTTGCCCTAGTAGGTTCTGATTAATTAAATGCCACCATGTAAGCAGAATTAAGATTGATTGACTCTTCTGCATGTGCTAATGCTGCAGACTTTATAAAACCTTTGTCACAAAAGAATGCAGTCTAATATATGAGCGGACAAGGGCATTCCCCCCCAGGTGGTTCTGTCCATCTGCAGTGAAATATCACTATGGAACTTTCTATAACATTAGATGGAAAAGCATTTTTGGTTCACACAGTTACAGATTGCATCCTGATGAAAAAACGTTTGAGGCTATTTACCATTTTCCTCCATACCAATGTTTCCTTGTTGATTCAACCTATGAATTGTTAGTTAAATATGAAGTGACTTTTCCAATTATTATAATAAAAGCAATCCATCATGCTAGTTCTATATACAACTTGTAGCTTCAGAGCATTCAAGAAGCACATTTTAATGGTATTTGTTCCTACAGTCCTGTTAGAAGTCACATAAGTCAGACGTGGTGGTATACGCTTATAATTCCAGTGGCTCAGTAAGCTGAGGCAGGATGATCATGAGTTCAAAGCCAGCCTCAATAACTTAGCGAGGCTTCAATTCAATTAGTGAAACTCTACCTCAAAAATAAAAAAATAAAATAAAAACGGCTGGGTATGTGGCTCAGTGGTTAAGTGCCCCTGGGTTCAATCCTTGGTACCCTACTCCCCCAGAAAATCATATGTTAAGATTTGGAGAATATTGGCTTATTGTTGGTTGTGAAAATGAGGGGGGGGGGATAGGGGTTCTTATTTTTTTTCTTCTAATAAAGAATTTATAGGGCTCTGACAAAAACCAGAATGTAAATTCTTGAAACTGTATAGAAAGGGGCAGTTCTAACTCCCAAATTCTGTGTAACTGCATCCACCCCTCCGAATACATGCTGCTAGCAGGAACTTCAGGTAGAAAGTGAATTTCAGGGGTGCTTGTGCCAAGGAGAAGTAGAGAGAAAGTGTGCAAGAGAATGCCCATGTGCCATCAGTGCCAGCCCCTGAGCCTCTTCCATCTGTGGCCCAGCACAGTGTGATCACTGTTATTCATTAAGTATGACCTGCACCATCAGGAAAAGATTAATCGATGTTCATTATGTTCTGCTAACTGAGACTGGGAGGTTCTATAATGTATTACAGAAATGAAAATGGTTAAAATAGAGAAACTCTCTCCTTTGATTTACCTGGGACTTACTCCAAAAGGGATTTAAGGCTGCTTCAAGGGTTAAGTTCCTGGTAGAGGGGCAAGTTAATTTATGCAGATCAATTTTGTGGATCAGCTTATTTCCAAGGAAGTCGGATAAATGAGGTATTTCTTTCTATAAAGAGACAACAGAAACAGTCCAAGCTCTTGTGCCGGCTTAACAAGGTGAATAAGCAGAGCGCATAATGGAATTCATTTGCAAAGTAATTTTTGCTTGGCTTGAGTGGTAAGCACAAAATAGACCAGTAGATGAGAATGGTAAGTGTTTGGGATCAGTTGTTGAAAGGTTTAAAAGGGGTTCTAATTCAAGAGACATTTTATGGTGTGGAGAAGGGGACCGATATAATCAAAATGATACTTGAACAAGGTAATTTTTACCAGGCTAGATATAATCGGAGGAAGGAGGCAGCTGGAGGTGAGCTCTGTGGGGAGGCTGGGTAGTGTAGCGGGAGGTGTGAGCCCCATGGAGATGGGGCCGCTCTCAGGGTCACCCAGGAGGACGTGCAGATAGCTCTGGTCAGCATGCCTGGCCCAAGGGTTCAATAATTATTTGTTCCTTTTTGCTTTCGTCCCTGAACCTTATGGCGGAGATCTAGGGTGGGGAAGACTTGCTGGTGTTGGCGATACCATGGTATCGTTCTGTTCTTCTAAGAGTTTCTTCTTTCTGTAGGCTCCTCACATTGCCCAGGATCTTCTTGAGTCATAGTATATACCTGGCAAGGTCTTCATGAAGTAGTATTCAGCTTTTGACACAGGAGGACCCTGAGGTCCAGAGCAGTGAAGAGCCTCTCTGATACTGGACAGGGAGTCTGCGCGTGGGGAACACAGATCCAGGCTCGTCCACCCCCTGCCCTGGGCAGTGTGCACGAAAGCCCCAGAACACCCCAGAATGCTCCACATCTCCAAGTGGAGCTCCGATGTCATGGTTCTTAGGAGGCTATCAGAGCCACTTACCTCTGTCCCCAGACTGTGAAAGTTACTGAGTTTCGGTCCTCTGGGACCACTTGCAGTCTGCAGTGCTGCCTGGGGCCTATTCTGGAGGGAATCTTTCCTTCTTTCCCAAGGAGAGAAAAGCCACAGTGCCCTCAGCTCCTGTGTTTACAGTCTTCTGTTAGGAAGTTGTTCCTTGTTTCCCTGAGAAGTTCGCAGCTTGTCACCATGAGCTACTTATTAACAACAACAACAGAGACTCACAGGAGAGGAACCAGTACAGTCATGATGAGTTTCACAGAACCTCAAAGCACTTTTAAGTCATTAAGCAGCTTTTTAAAAAATATTTATTTTTTAGTTGTAGGTGAACACAGTATCTTTATTTCATTTTTATGTAGTGCGTCACGTGTGCTAGGCGAGCGCTCTACCCCTGAGCCCCAGCCCCAGCCCTTTTTTAAAGAATACTGATTCCCCAAGGTCTGATTTAGAGTCTTTCTTTCCCTTCACCATGACCACAGCTTGAGACCTGCCATTGCTTTCAGCCATGACATTCTGATCCCATGTGGGATCCTGGGTGTGCATTTTTGCCTGGTGCTGCTCCAGACCTGCCTTAGAAGCATGGCAGTTCTTCCAAGCAGCCTTTGAAAGTATCTGAACACAGATTTTTACACTCATAAGAGCTTGACATTTGTGGGTCCTGGGACCAGAGCACAGCACCAGGCCCAGCCTACCACTGACCCTTCCTGGTTTGTGTGTCCAAGCTGCTACCCCCTCCCCCTCCTCTTGGACCTAGGGGTGTCTCTGGGATGCCTGTCAGGCCTATGTGTATGCCCACAGGCCCGGGGAAGGGACCCGGAAGCTGGCATGGCCCTTGTGAAAGGGAATCCCTACAGCCCCAGGGCCTGGAAGAGAGCGGCTGCTCACCTGTAAGTGGTTACACACCTTGACTCTGGGGACTCCTGAGCCCTGGGGAGGGTATGGCAGGGACCCTGTGTTCTGCCTAAGGGCAGTGCTGATAAGGGGACACCTTGCTTCAAACACTTGGGCAACAGACACTCGAAATGTTTCCTGTTTGTCGAAGCGATGTTTGGCTGTTGCTTCACTCAGCCGGGCTCCCTTCCTTCCCTCCTCACCCTGGGTTTTCTACATAGTGCTGCTTTGCTTTGTGAAGCTTAAGTAATGAAATGGGCCACTCTCCTGTTGCAGCTAAGGGAGCATGTTCACAGTGAACCTGGTCAGTCTGGCCACTGTTGTGTGAGCTCTGGCCCTTGGCATACGTGGCGCCCCTCCATCCTTGATGGCGTCTCTTCTCTGCTTCTACCTGCTTATGATCTGCCTACAAAGCCAGACCCTTTCCCTCTCTCCTTATTCTTTTGAGTGGGGGCACCTTCAGGGCCGTATGTGCCTTGTCATTCTGGTAGGACTGGGGCTTTCAGTGGATGTAGGCATGTTGAGAAGTGGTTCTCCGGCCTCACAACCACCCAGGATGGCTTCTTAAGACACGGGGACCCACCCCCAGAGATTCTGACTCGTGAGGTCTGCAGTAGGGCCCAATAGTTTGCATTTCCGGTTGAGAATCGTTATTTTGGAGGAATGAAAATTCAGTAAATACTTAAAATCAGATGATGGTTGCTTTGATGAAAGCTTTTCCTGGACCCGAGTGCGGTACCGGCGCGGCATGTCTGCAGCTCTGCAGCCTTTTGTAGCCGGGCTTCCCGAAGTTTGCAGATCCAGCCCAGCCTCCTCCCCCTCTGCCTTCCCAACTTCTCCCAGGCAGGACAGGTCAGTAAGTACAGGAGCTACTTTCTCTTGGTCGTCTAGAGCCAGCCAGTCTGTAGGCCTTGCTGTTTGGCCCTGGGGCCCCAGAACAGAATGGGAGTTATTCTCACAGTAGCATATTATTATTAACCAGCGTTTAACAGCTCTATGATTTTCTCTGTTTACAGAAGAGAAAATTGAGGCTTAGGGATATTAAATAACGTATCCAAGGTCTCCTAACCAGTAATTGGTAGAGCCAGGGCTTGAATTCGAGTCCACCTGACGCCAGAGCCCACTCTTGTCTTGACAGGCAGGCTGCCTGCTTCTCCCGGGCGAGCCAGAGTGGTCTGCATGACATACGAGGGGTCCAGCATGAAGGGGCTGGGATCCTTCCTCGAGAACAGGCGACTAAGCTGGAGACCGTCAGTGCTAGAGTGTTTGTGTCCCCATAGGAATGTCCCAATGCCCTGGCCCTGCTCGGATGAGGTGGATGAGGTAGTAAGGGCAGAGCATGCAGTGTAGTGGCTGTCGCGTGGGAGGGAGGTGGGGTGGAGGAGCACGCCCAGAGCCCTCTTTGAGCAGCAAAACAGATTCCAAATCTGAGAATAATCTCACTGAGACCTCTAGGGGAAAATACTCTGAAAAGATGATCCTAACAGCAAATCGAATCCAGCACTTTCAGTTGCCAGTTCTACAACGTGGCATGTTTGAATTTCTTGCATCTCTGCAGCAGTGCCACAAGGTAGACTCCACTATCATGTGGTCTGTGGATGCAGGACAGGCTCCGGCAGCTCACACATGCAGAGCTGGGTTCCCCCCCACAGTAGGCGATTTGGATCCTGCAGTTACCCTCCCCCCACCCCCCATGATGGCTACCTTTTAGACAGTCTTTCCAGTTCCTCCCAGCTCAGGAAGTGGGGTTTGTAAACATGTTGGCTTCTCTCCAAATATAAATGGCTTTTGTTTCCATCAAAATCTGGAAACGTGTTTTAAAATTTGAGACACTGACTTCTGTTGCTTTTCTTGGAAGAGGTGTTGGGCATAGACTAGTCGGGCCTGAAAGAAGAATAGCAAAGGGGCTAGGTGCACCCAGTGTTAAGCCATACCACTTCAAATTTAGCACAGAATTTGACAGATCCATCCACAGGGCAGAACAGGTGAGCCCAAGGTAAGGCTCTGTTGTCTGAGAGCCTTTAACAGATGATGGAGGAGGAGCCATGGAGCAGTGGGGATAAGAAAGCTGGTAAGACAGATGAAATGGGACAAGATGTTAGCATCTTGAAAAATGTCCACAGGTATCATCATCTCACATTGTTACACCACCATAAATCCTGCATGATTAAAATGTGAGATGAAACAGAAATCTACTGAGCACGACCAGTGTGCTGGGCCTGTTGTAGGTGCTGTGTGTACAGCGATGAACTGAAAGGATAAAACTCTGCCCCAAAGCAGCTTGCATTGTAGTAGATAAAGGTGAATAATCCACTTTTTAAAAAAAGCTGGAAGGAAATAGAAGTGGATTTTTATTAAAACCTCTGGAGGAGTTGAAATTTCCTAAGATCAGAATCTATAGGTGAAATCACAGAGAAAAATATCATTCGTTTTGTCAGTGTAAACATACCCAATGTTAAGGTTATTTCTGGTTTTACCATCATGAATTATTCCTCAGGTTCTCCTATGTAACATTAAGTTTCGACTGAATTTTAGGATAAGTTCTCCAAAATAGATTTCCTAGGTTAAGAGATTCATTAGGTTTTAGATATATGCTGTGAGATCCATTTCTTCCTCAAAGTACTTTTATATTAAATAAGTCAAACCACCTTGAGAAAGACTTAAGTTAACCACAGAGTTTCTTGCTGCTCTTAAGCCTGGGCCCTGCTCTCATTCCTGGGGTGGCATGTCAGTTACAGGCTTTAAGTGCCACCTTTGTGTGTCACTGACTCCCTACATTCTGTCCTTACCTAGGCTTCTTTTTTGAGCTCCAGAGTCACAAAGCCAACAATCTACTTGACATCTCTTTAGATGTCTCATAGGCATCTCAACCTTTTCATATCCAAAAAAAAAAAAAAGTGCCCTGAAGTATACTCTGGCTCCAGAAGTCTTTAGTTCCACGAACAGCAGCTTCTTCTACAGCAAAAACCTGGGGTTGTCCTTGACTTTGTTTTACTACACATTTAATCTATCACCTAATTTTTTTGATTTTTGCCTCCTAAGCACAGCCATTCTCGTTATTTGCCATGGTTGTGCTCTATAAAGTCACGGGGACACTGCATCAGTGAATACTGAACCTTCGAGGGGCAGTGCAGGGTCAAGTGTCTGGAAGCCTCTGGTCATATTTTCATCACCTGATCAACACATGGTGTCACTGACATTGCAGTCGTGATGTCATATGTTGGTGGGCATTGTGTGTTGGCCTAACATCATGTATGCTGGTGTGATGATGATGTTTTACGGGTGTTTCTGTTTGAAGACAACCCTATTTTAATAAATGTTGTTGCCTCATTAACATTGAGCTCATGGCCGCAGCCCTGTAACTCATGCCTGAATGAGCTTATCTAACACATGTATTTTCTCATAAGGCCTGCTGTCAGGAGTGAGCTATGCTGTTAACAGACCAAACACGTTGATGTCTTTCCACAGTGTTAGAATTTATTGAATAACAATAAATCTGCCAGCTATATCACTTTTATGAGTTGCAGTTTACCAAGTACTTGTGAGTCCCTTGTATGTGCCAGGCAAATCTGAGGTTCTTATATTCTAATTTGAATTACTAATATCTGTAACACTGAAGTCCCATATCACACCTTACACACATCTCTGTGTGTTTGTGTTACATAAAGGTTAGGAAAGGGTTAAGGTGGCCAGGGTGGTTCAGGAGACTATACCCAGAGCAAGGCAGAGAGCAGATACAAATGCAAGAGTCATTGCAAGTGGTCAGATAAGATTAAGAACCAGCCAGAGAATGTGTTCAGGGTGCGCCACTGTCGGAGCACAGAACTTGCTGAAGGCCAGGGTCTGCATGGTGTGCACTTTTGAAGTGAGCCAGGTCAAGCAGGGAAATCCAGCTGAGCTGAAGCCTGGGGACCTCATGACATTTACCAGATGGTCTGATGACAGGTCAGTGTGTACTGCCCCAGCAGTCTCAGTGTTCCTTCTGTAATGGGTGAGAAGGTGGCTTCATTCTGTGATCTGGTGTGTTTGATAAGCTCATGGACCTGATTTTTCTGATAAAGGATTGATAACCCCATGCCTCCATGTGCTTCTGATTTAATTCAGTAGATTCACAGGTGGTCATTTTTATTAGCATAATTAATTTGTTATCAGTTTGTGTCTTATGATTATGCCATGTGGATGGTGGATGTTTACTTATAGTAACAAAGGGTGGCACTGATACAGAAAATGAAGTAACTCGTGGCAAACTACTGCTTTACAAGATGGAGTCACTCAGGGTTAGGCACAGCCTGGAAGCTGCTGTTCTGTTCATCACAGAGTCACTCAGAACAGGGCATGACCTGCTCTCCACACACACCACAGCCTTCTGTGTTTAGCTTTAAGCACTTCAGTACTGTGCTTGGGACCATCTGAAATGGCAAAATCACCAGACCAAAAAAAAACCAAACACAGAAATACCTGGCTCAGTGGCGCATACCTGTAGTCCTAGCTACTCAGGAGGCTGAGGCAGGAGGATCGCAAGTTCAAGGATAGATAGCCTCAGCAACTTTGAAAGACCATGTTTCAAAATAAAAACATGACAGGGCTGTGGTTGCAGCTCAGTGGTAGAGCACAACTGGGTTCAATCTCCAGTACCGAAAAAGCAAAATGGAAAACATAGAAGTGCAAAAAATGTGACACTGAATACACTGCCTGAAGGACACTTGTTCGTAATATAGGAGCTGAAACAGGAAGGCAGAGCATGACTTTGCTGGGCCCCAGATGGCTGTGCACCTTGGGCCGAGCATCGTCATCACTGTGCTGTGCACAGGCTGGAATGATTCAGAGCGACTAAGTGCTGATTTGGGATTGCAAACAAATTTCAGTGGTAGATGAATTCACAAATGCACACTCGGTGGATAATACAGACAGACTGTGTATCACAGACCTGTTCATTTCTCTCCACTCTGTCCCTGGTCCAGAGTTAGCAAATGTTCCCTGTAGAGGTCCAGATGGTGTGCATCTTAGGCATTGCAGGCTGCATGGTCTGTGTCACTACTGCCCAGCTCTACATGTCCATAGACAATGTGTAAATGGGCAGCCAGGCTGTATTCTAGTAAAACTTGGCTTATGGAAACAGACTTTGGTCTGCATCAAGCACCCAGGCTGTAGTGTGGACCCTCGTTAGCCCCCCACAGTGTCTCATCTGCATGGTTTCCTGACTTGGCTCCCCACACCCATTCTGGAGCCATTCCAGCCGATTTCCCATAGCGATACTAAGTGTAAATGAGATCTTATCACTTTCCCACTTTGGATGTCCAACTTCTTCCACCCACTGCCAAGAAGATCCTAAATCCTGAACCACACGGGTCAAGCACATTCCCTGCTTATTTCTCCAGTCTCTTGACGCCAGTCTTCCCCTCTCAGTGCCGCATCCCGGCCTCTTTCAGTTCAGTGACAGTCCCCGGTGCTTCCTGCTCCAGTGCCCTTGCGTATGTAGTTTTCCTGCCTGGGGTGCCTGGCCAACTCCTGCTCATTCTGCAATCAGACCTGAAATGTCACTTCTTCCGGGAGACCTTCCCTGACCCTTTGGTGTGAATCAGATGATCCTTTCTGACCTCAGAGTACTCTGTTCTTTTCCTTCATAACACTTAAAGTTTTTAGGTGCCCATTGACTTGGGTATATATTTGTTTTCCACCTGGCTCATCTGTTGGGCTGCAGACTCCGCGAAGAAGAGAGAAATGTGTTCGTGGCTGTCTCTGTCTATGGCAGTGCTGTCACATTTGCTGTAGATACTTCCTAAACTTGCTAAGTAGGTGAATGATCGTACAACATAGTTTCTGTTCAGATAGATTTTTATGTGGCGCTGCACTGGCGAAACTGTCACCCTCTAGAGTGTATGGTATATCTTCTAAAATTGACAGTGAAGATTCAAAACAAAAGTCAACCTGATAAGTGAGTTTGTAAATGGCTGTGGAGGTGTGTCTTCATTGTCACAGGGTGATTCTGAGACAGTTGCCCTGCCAGCAGCTATGTCCAGCTGAAGTTTTCTCCCTGAGACCTGAGGGCTCTTTTACTTGTTGTTAACCTCCCTTTGCACCTAGAGCTCTGGGAACTTCACTGCCATGCTCTACACAGGGAGGTGGGTGCAGTGTACTCGGGGCCTTTCAGCACCCCGTTTATGGGCCACCTTTGCTTTCATTTCTTCTCTCTGACCATCACCCTGGACTTCTTGGACCTCGGTTGGTAGCAGTTCAATTTCTATAGCTAATCACCATCTGGTGGGGGAAAAACAACCTTTGGTTTGTCAGAGAATCGTCTAAGCAGTAATGTTCCAACTTGGAGATTGTTCTAAGTCATTCCAAGAATCCTTGTCATTGACAGACAGGTCACCAGAATATTCTAGGAAGATGACACATTATTTCTTACATGGGCTTTTGTAGCTTACTGGAAAATTTAAAGACTTATTTAACTTTTTTGATTTATTTATTATAGAAACACTATTTATGCATTATAGAAAACTAAAAAATAAAGATAAGCAAACACATCACACCCATCATGCCCCAGGCCGAGGTGCACATTCCCTCACACTTTTTCCTCTTTCCATATTGCACTGGTAAGCCTTTTGGGTCTTTTTACAAAAAGCATGGATAAATACAAAATGATATATTACTGTTTTGTATTCTGGGTTTTTTTCCATGAATAATTTCCAATATTGTTTTTCAGTGATGTTCATCTCATTTATGCTTTGTTCATATTCAAATTTTCATAATGGGCCCTCAAACATCCTTTGAAATAAAAAAATCTGTATCCAGCCAAGGAGCCTCGCCTGTGTCTGGTCATAACTTCCTCATTTCTTGGTCCAACACACTCTTCTATTGAAGAAAGGGACCGATTGCCGGGGGATGAGTGTGGGGTGACTCCTTTGGGGCTGGAGCTTGACTCTCCACCCCCTGGTGCCCTGTGTCTGAGGCGGGCTGGGTTCAAGTCCATTGTTTTTGGCAGGAGTGCATCAGAGCTGGTTCTGGGCCCTTCGTTCTTTGCTGCTGGTGATGGCGGTTGACCCTGGCTGGGCTGCTCGTCAGGCAGTCACATCCCCCGAGACCAGAAAACAGTCTTTTTGGAGCTCTGCGTGGCGTGACTTTGGCACACAGAGCATTTACTTAATGGTTTTAGTGCTAAATGATCGTTGCTGTCAGAACCCCGTCTCTCACTAGCTTTGTGAAAGGTTTTTCTTCTTTTTCTCTACAGTCCAGCGGGGCCACCTCACCGGGGGTTGTCTGGCTACTCTGATGTGTAGTTCTGATGGAAAGGCAGATCTTTGGTGAAACTCTCCTTTAATTATTAATTTTCAAGCTAAGGAGTTGTTTAATAGCCTTTTCAAATAGTGTTTAATAACCTTTTCAAGTAACCTTTTCAAATTGGCCCCTTTTTTCAATAAGAGACTGTGGTGGAAAAGAAACTAAAAGGAAGTTACAGCCAGACACAGGTTGGGTCCTCCCCTGGATATGGATATTAATGCACCAGCCTCCGAGCACATTTGAGGGCCCGTTATGAAAATCTGAATATGAACAAAGCATTAAATGAGAAGAACTTCACTGAAATACAACATTGGAAATTCTGTTATTTTTAATATTTATTTTTTTAGTTGTAGATGGACACAGTATCTGTATTTATTTATTTTTATGTGGTGCTGAGGATTGAACCCAGTGCCTCATGTGTGCAAGACAGGTGTCTACCACTGAGCCACAACCCCAGCCCTGGAAATTCTTTTTTTTTTTCTTTCTTTCTTTCTTTCTTTTTACGTGGTGCTAAGGATCGAACTCAGGGCCTCACACGTGCTAAGCAAGTGCTCTACTGCTGAGCCACAACCCCACCCCCTGGAAATTCTTAATGGAAAAAAAACCAAACAGGTTACAAAACAGTAATATATCACCCTGTTTTTTAAAAAAGTGTACCTTTTCAAGTAGTGAGCTTTTCCAGTTATCTTTTTTTAAAAATCATTATACATTTATGGATTTTTATTGGTTTGGTATCTATTGTTAACCATTTGTCACAACTATAGACAGTGGGACTCCTTCAATTAGGTCCTATGAACCTTCTTGAAAAGCTTTCCTGCTTCATGGCACAAAATGCCCCAGGATCACATTATACTTCTCCTTGGAGAGGAAGGATGGGCCCTTGGTGCGGTGGTGGTCTTAGAGACCATGGTCTGGGCGAGGGGGAGGATCGCCACAGAGGTGACTCGCTTCCAGGGTGTTTCAGTGGACAGAGCGGGGAACGCAGGCCGTTGGAAAGTTCAGGCTGACGTTTAGTTTAGTTTTAACACTCCCTGCTTGCTTTTGGGTTGTTTCGTTGTGTTTTGACTTTCCTTAATTTTACCATTGCAATTCCATCTTTTGTGGAAAATATTTATTTCTTCTTTAACTTATAAACATAAGAATATGATTTCAAAACACTAATACTTATGAAAAATATGAAGCTACAGAGGAAAGTTTAACAGTTCATTGTACTTTTTGCTTTACCCTTAAATGAATCCCACAAGAGACATGCATTTAAAATACTGTGTTCTGAAGTCCATAGAAATAAATCTGTCACCACTTTGACATATGCTTAGGTTTACATTATTCCAATTTCTTTCCAGTTTAAGAAAAGTTTTAATTGAGCCTTTTTTAAAGATAGGTAATACCTTTACATGACCAAAAGGTCCAAACTATTTAGATGTTGAATGCACATGATAGGTATGTGGGGATTTGTTAAGTTATCCTCCCCACGTTTCTTTATGCTGGAAAGCTAAAGTGATTAAACTAAGACAACGTAGAGAGCTGTGCTAGTGCAGGCTCGCTTTCTTCACTTTGTTCCCTCGTGGGCGACCATTTTTATTAGTAGCTTGCTAAAATTTGGAGACTTTCATTTTACAGATTCAAGTGTTTCTGTGTGTGTCTGTGTGTTCTTATACAAAAGGTAACATAGCACATATATTGTTCTGTGCCTTCACTCTTTTCTCTTGATACATTCTGGAATTCTGTTCATATTAGTCCTTAGAAAATATCTTTAGTGTATTTTTTTTTTTTTTTTATGGCCACAAGGTACCCCATTTTGTTGACGTAACACGGTTTATGGAACAACAACATGATCTTGGATTGTGTCCAACCTGCTGCTGTTTACAAACCAGGTGCAAGGGCAGACTTGTACATGTGTCACTTCAGACTTGTGCAGGTACATTTGTGGGATGGAACACGGGAAGTGGGATTGCATGGTCAAAGGATAAGTACATCTTTCATTTGAAAAGGATATTGACTAAATTCCCTCTGAGAGATTTGAACCATATTTTACTCATATAAGCATTATATGAAAGTACCTATTTCCCTAGGACATTGCCCACACGATTTGTTGTCAAACATTCAGATTTTTGCTGGTAGGTAAGAATAGTATTCCATTATAGTTTCAATTTACATTTTTTTTTTTAAAGATAGAGAGGAGAGAGCGATAGAGAGAGAATTTTAATATTTATTTTTTAGTTTTCGGCGGACACAACATCTTTGTTTGTATGTGGTGCTGAGGATCGAACCCGGGCCGCACGCATGCCAGGCGAGCGCGCTACCACTTGAGCCACATCCCCAGCCCTACATTTCTTTTATTATAGGTCAGGCTGAATATCTTTTCATTTATTTAAATTCCATTTATGTATTTTCTACGTGAACTGTGTTTTGAACCTTAAGCATTTCCCCACTATGATGTTGTCTTTTTCTTCATTTCTAAGAGCTCTTTACATATTATTTTTATATGAATTGCAAAAAGAAATTTTCCAGTTTGTAATTATGTTTTGATTCACTTGTATTTTGTCCCTCAAAAATGTTTTAATCTTATGTAATCAAATTCATCTTTTTGTGTTGTTGTTATTTGTTTTAATGACTTCTGTATTTTTGAGTCAGAGTTACAAAGACTTTTTGTATCTCATGTTTCAAGTTCCTTTGGATACTTTTATAACTTAATTTTTTCCCCATTTATGTGTTGGTTGATTTGATTTTCTTATGAGGGTATGTTCTGAGGTTTGGGTATATCTTTACATTTTTCCTTGTCTCAACACCATTTGTTAAATATGTATTTTCCCTACACTATCATAATGTTTACTATATCATATACCAAGTTGCTGTAGGTTGGGAGATCTACTTCTAAACTCTGTCCCCTGGTTGGTCTGTTGTTAATTATTGAAGCTTATATCGTTTTTTTAATATCTGAAAGCATTAGTTCTTCCTCATTGCCCTTTCTCTTGAGAGTTTTCTGGGCTGTTCTCCAGGTTTGTTTTTCCATATAAACTTTAGAATCAACATGTCTGGATTCCAGAAAAAGACCTGTTGGTATTTCCCCTGGGATTGCGTTAAATTTGTCGATTTCTAGGGTCAATCAACATCTTGATAAGGCCGAGTCTTCCTGACATCATGCTTTTCATTCACGTTTTGTACACTTCAATAGTGTTTATAAGTTTTCTGTATGTAGGTTTGGTACCTTTCTTAAGTTAATTCTCATAAATGATGTCTTTTGTCATTATCTTCTAATGGTTGTTTGCATATAGGAAAGGGCTGATTTCCACGTGTTTTTGACAGCTTTTATTGAGGTATTCACACAGATCACCTATTTAAAGTATAAAGTATATAAAGTATAAAGTTTTTAGGATGTGCACAGAATTTTGCAGACATTACTACTACATAATTTTACAACATTCTTATCAACCCCAAATGAAACCCCTGTACATCTGTACCCATTAATAGTCATTGCCATTTCCAACCTCCCCTACTGCCTGGAAACCACCAGTCTACTTTCCTATAAATGGAATCAGAATATGTGGTCTTTTGCAACTGGCTTCTTGAACTTGGCATAATGTTGGGGTTGCCCATGTCGTAGCACCTGTCTGACTTTTGAGGATGGTCATCCCCATTAGTATGACAGGGTCCCTCCCCATGTGTGGCTTTCATTTGCTGATTTTCCTTTGTATCAGCTCTCTTTTGCCTCCCACTTGTGAGGCTTCTTGGGGCAAGGAGCTGCCTTTCAATTCTAAGTCCTCAGTGCCTACCATAGTGCTTGGCCAATATTTAGGATTCAATAAATTCTCTCTGAACCAATGACTGGATTTATTGTGTTTCTAAGCAACCTCTGCTTTTTAAAGTTAAAATGTGTTTTAGCACATATAAATTAATTTTTGTTTTTCTCTAGGCAAAACATAATTAAAGGGTGTCATCCCACCCTCCCCGGAAAGTCACGTGTTACATCTGACAGCCTGGTAAAAGCAATTTTGTATGATATATGGTTTGTGATAATCAACATTACTCTTTCTTATATTAAAATGAATGAGAGTTGCTGGCACATATGTCTAAGAGTCTCATTATCTTTTTGAGAGCATTTTTTTTTTAAGCCCAATATTCTATTGAAACTGGGGACTACTTGGTAACATACATAAGAGGGAAGTGAGAAATTAAGTGAAGATGTTGTTCTGGGGTTGGAAATAAGGAGTTTTGAATGAGCTTGATCAGCTTATATAGTTTAAGAAGTCCTAAGTTTAACAAGGGCTGAGTTCCAAATCTTTTGTGAGGTTGTTGTATGGACTCTGGGGTTTGTTATAAAAACCAAGGTTCTTTCGTTGTTTGGTTTACCATCCAAGGCATGTCAGGAATACAGTCCCACGGTTTCAGATGTTACATCCACACTCAACGGTGTCCACGGGAAAAGGAGAGCATCTCTTTCTAGTTGGCTCTTTTTAAGAGCAAGAAAACCTTTGCTAGAAGATTCCTGCAGACCTCCCTTCTCAACTTTGGGGCCAGGGTGGTGTCACATGCCAGTGCCTGAGTGAGCCATGGACAAAGAGAGTGGGTTCAACCCCGGCTGAGTCACACTGATTAGAATGTGTGTCCCCTATGCCGGAAATAAGAGTATTGTCCTCAGGGTTAGCCGTCTCTCTGAACTGAAAGATCACCTGACATACATTGCTTTTGCAGTATTTATGGAGGTGTCCATGGTATCATTCATGTGCATCACCCATGCCGTGGTCAAAGAATCAGACTTGTCCATTGATAGGTCAAGAAGCCAAGTCAACTGTCTCCTCTTCAGTGTAGTAGAAGAATCGGGTGCCCTTCTGGTTGGGATTCCGCCACTCTCTCTCTTTGTGCCATGTGGCAAAGAGCATTTCTTACTGAGTCCTCTACGGTTTATGTAAAGAACACATGATGTCCCAGGGCCTTGGCAGTTTGTTTGTTTTATAAGCCAATTGTTACTTAATTTTTAGAAACTTCGAGATGATTTTTTTTTCTTTGCCAGGCCTTGGATCAAACCTAGGGCCTTACACCTGCTAGGCAGTGCTCTACTTGAGCTGCATCCCAGCCCTTTTAAGTGGCTTTTGTAAGAGGAACAGCTGTTGATTTGGTTGACACGCACCCTCTTGCGCTTGCATGCTCGGCGCCCTGTGCGTGTGTATCTGCACATGTCTCCGCTCCAGCCTGGCCTCCGTGGGCACCAGTTTTCCTGCTCTACGCACAGCCCTCTCCCCACTGGTGGTTTCAGTCCTGACATGAGAGACTGTGTCTCAAGTGGGCAGTTCTAGCTCTTTTCCTTATGGCCTCCCCAAAACAGTCTTGGCACGCCCCGTTCTGTTCTCTACTGCCACAGAATGAAGCTGGAGTTGGGCAGCTCCCTGACTCAAAGCTAGATGACATTTATTGAGTGTCTACCATCAAGGCTCCTTCCATCCTAGGAGACTTGGATAAAATGATTAGCATTCCTGAAGACCATAGCATTCTTCAGACCTTCCCGGCATGGTCTGAAGTGAAAGGGCGAGGGCCTGACGGACGATATCTAGGCTGACGGTTTAGCCATGTTTTAGTACCCCCCCCCCCAAACCTAAGGCTGTTGCTTGGGCAAAAATGGACTCAGAGGTAAACAGGACTCTCCTGAATTGGAGCAGAGAGCAGCCTGGGGCCTTCAGCTTCTCCTGATCCCTCTGTGTTTCCAGGTCTGGCTCCTGCGTGGCGCCTGCCTTTGAAGTCAGGTGGAAGCCAGCAGGCCCGGCTGCCGCCCTCCTGCTCTCTGGTTATTCATTGCAACCTTTAGTCTAGGAGGAGTGCCAGTCCTCGTTTCCAAGAATCCTATCTCCCTAAATGGGGCAATCTGCTTTAACTGCCTTCTCCACTGGCGCCTTCCCCATCTCGCAATCGGCATAATTAAAGGGACAGGTTCGCCCTTTTAACTGCTTGTGCTGTGTTAGATTAGGGCGGGTAGCCATGTGCCTGTGGGAGCGCATGTGTGTGCCTGCATGTATGCATGAGTGTCCGATCTTCCGCCCCGCAAAGTGCTCACTTTCAGAAGTGCTAAGAATCTTTAGGGGTATGTCAGCTTCACTTTTGCATATTCCCTATTGAACTCACCCCCCCCCCCCTCTTTTTTTTTTGGTACCAGGGATTGAACTCAGGTGCACTCCACTGAGCCACATCCCCAGCCCTATTTTGCATTTTATTTAGAGACAGAGTCTCACTCAGTTGCTTAGCACCTTGCTGTTGCTGAGGATGGCTTTGAACTCACGATCCTCCTACCTCAGCCTCCCGAGTTGCTGGAATAACAGATGTGTGCCACTTCACCTGGCTCAATCCTTTTTTTTTCCCCCTTAAAAAGAAAGTGGGCTACTATGATGCACAAAGCTTATTGTATCTAACTGGAAAAATGCACATACCAAACTGAAAGGTGTTCTGTCTATATGGTCCCAAGTCAGAATCTGCTTTATAACTCAAGATTTTGGGTGTCTTGCTACATCACTGTTCCCGCCTTGTCCTCTTCCGTGCCCAGCTTTCTGTGTGTGCCATGGTGTTGGTCATCTTAGAGTTGGTGCTAGTCTCAGGACCGCACAACAGGGAGGGAGTCTCCTGTGGTTGCTCCATTCAGCTGAGGAGCCAGCCCCTCCTGCTGAGCTCCTTTAGAACCTGGTTTTATCACCTGCCATTCAGCCTTACCCAGAGGCTTTTCCAGGGGTTTTCTGGTACCTCTGCTGCCCTCTGCTCCACTGAGGCAGCAGCTTCCCGCATGTCACATTCACAAGTCGATCTCAGAGCCACGTTGGAGGCCACTGCTTGTAAAGCAAGATGCTTCAGCTGAGACCGGGGTAGAAAACACCGTGCCCTCCAGAATTGCTTAAAGAGGCTCCAAAGGGCCCTGGGACAGGTGCACACCTGTGCCCTCCCATCTAGAGGGAGAGTGCCCTCTGGTGGGACGTGCTCTTGGAGTTGGTAGCCGAGACAACTTGTGCTTTTGTCTGCCTTGTCTGTTGCCCAGTCCCCTTGGGTGAAATCTGATGTGATGAGTGCAGCCTGTAGCAGTGGCCTGGACTAACGTGGGAAGTTGAGGACTTTTGAACTTGGCAAGTCCATTGAAGGAAAGCCCCTCCCTTGGCGGCCGGCGGTGCGACTGCTCCTCCATGTTTTGGGGCATAGATTATTGTTTTCGGTTTTTGTTTTTGTTTTCCTGCTGTGAGGAAACATTGCCCACAAAATCTGGGTTGGTCAGAAATAAGATTTGCTTTATAGAAGTCGGCTCTGGAGAACCCTGCCTCAAAAGAGGAGAGGCCCGAAGATGCAAGCACTGAGAGGACAGCCGGGTGGTCTTCGCCCCAGGAGCTAGCCGGGGTGTTTCAGGAGTGTCCGGGGCTTCAGCTGTGCGGAAGGGAGGAGGACACAGCGCCGTGCCCGAGGAGAGATGGGTGTGGAGGGTGCAGACACCTGAGCACTGAGCGGAGGTGAGGTAGGCGTGGCCGGCGGGCGGGGCATGCGCAGAGCCTGGGCGGGTGACGGGGATGTAACTGAGCACTGTCTCATCTCCACTGTGGGGTGGGGGAGAGTGGGAGGGCTCTGCGCATCACGTTCCAGGCATCTGAGGACGGGCCCTCTAGGTTGCAGGAGAGTGACACCCAGCGCCCAGGGCAGAGCGGCAGCAGGGAGACGCAGCAGGCAGCTTGGTCTTCAGCCCCTGTCTAGCCAGAGAAAGTGGATGTGTGGGGTGGGTACTTCCTAGGTCTGGCACAGAACAGCCAGTTAGAAAAGGCGAGGATTTGGGCGGCTGGACAGGGTTGATGTAGGAACTTTCCCCAGGCCTACAAAGCCAGGGGCAGGAAGCCTCTCTCTTCCTCCCTCACCACCTCCCTTGCTCCCACCCTTCCTCCCTTTCCTCTGGCCTCTTTTGATAGAACCAGCGCTGTTCACTAGGGGTGTTTATCAGAGATGAACCTTCCAGGCCCGGCTCCTGGCATTCCAGGGAGTCTGGAGAGCTGCTTCTCCTGGCAGGCGCCTGCTCAGCATGGCCCTTACAGCACCCTCCTCCCGGCCCTGCACCACCCCTCCTTCATCTCTCAGTGCATGTTCTGTGCCGGCACCTGGTGATGCTGTAGATCAGTGTGCGCAGCTGGCCCAGCAGAGACCTGCACTTCCTTACCACCCTCTGTCCATGCAGCCAGACAAGCCGTCCCTCAGTAAGGGCCCCTGTTCTCTTTCCCTTCTTCTGGCCAGAGCCAGGTGACATGCGCAGCCTGGATCCGTCCCTCTAGATGAGAGGACTGGGGAGAGTGACATCAGAACCAAGTCAGGACTCTGCCAAAGGGAGAGGGAATGGCTGCTGGGAAGGCAGCTTGGTGTCTGCCTCCTCGATGTGCTAATTTTTGAACGCTTTACTCTGTATACTGTTTAGCCCTAGCATGCCCTAAATTTGGCTATGCTCACTGTGGTAATTATTTTAATTGAGTTCTATTCAACTAATTATTTATACCTCACCTTGTTCTGCAGATTTTTATTTGTTTCACAGTATAGATACATGTGCTCTAATAAACAATATGATACAAGAACGGAATTGTGCTCTAATAAACAATATGATACAAGAACAGAATTTAGGAATGGGGTCAGAATAGATACAAATGAATATAGAAGTTCAAAGTCAAGAGCGAAAAGAATCACAGACATGCATGAGAAGGCCCCGACATTGATACTTAGCCTTGCCTTGCCTCTGAATTTCATAGCATAAAAAACAAGGCAAATGTGGTCACTGCAGTACCACAACTGTCAAAAGGAAGACATGTCGGGTCTTTAAGAAAAGCAAAGATTCTTTTAGTTCTTTTCACCTAAATTTTGCACATAGACTTTAATCTAGGAAGTGCTGAGTGGTACAGTGAATAGGGTGTCCAGGGTCTCCACAGCAGATGAAAAGCTAGACTCTTATAGTTCTTCCCCACAGCGTCCTCGTTAGAAGTTCAAGGCCAAACATCAAGATGCAGCTCAGCAAATGCAATTCTCCAGAAGACCAAAATGACAGGTCTTAAGTCCTTGTCCTCAGTCTTTTTCTGGTGGGGTTCAGTGCAACATTAGGACCTTGTGGAATTGCTGGTCTATGTGTCTGTCATAGTCCCCATGACCTCATGTCTGTGTATGAGTGAGTGTGGGTAAATGGGCACTTCCATCTGCAATATTGTGTGTACCCATGTGCCTGTGTACACATGAACAGGAAGATGGTTTGACATGACGCTCCGTTGCCCACCATGCTGTTGAGCTTGCTCATGATTGAGGCTTCAGTAGTCGACCTGGTAAGGTTGACATCTGTAAAGATTAAGGCCTCTATTTGAAACACTCACAGAGGAGAGTTCTATTTTTGAAAATAGGATAATTGGGTGGAAAACTGTGCTAATATCCATCTTTATTTAACTACTCTGAGGGACAAAGTCTGTTAAAATCATGGGCCATAAACAAGACAACCACAGTCCATCTCTATGAAGGCCAAGTACTTAAAAAGAGTGCCAAAGTCGAGAGCCAGACTGTTGGGTTCCGTGCTGTTGTCTCACAGGTGAGGGTGAGAAGGAGCAGGGAGACGGAAACCGGCCAGGCAGGGCAAGGGGAGTGGGCAGGGAGAGGCCTCCAGCTACGAGGAATGTGGAAAGAGGCCGTGGAAGAGGGTTTGGGGAAACGTCAAATGAAATAATGCTTTGTCCCCACAGAGGTGTTCTTTCTTCTGCCCTTGTGGGGATGTTAGAAGTGACTAGTGTCAGTACAGTGTGGACAGTCATGCAGTGTGGACAGTACCAGAGCAGCAGTGGAGGTGGGGAGGGGAGGGAAGGAGCTCTGTTGGGACTCCTCTCCTCAGACCCATTGCAAGCTGTTGTGAATATGGCAGCAGCACCCAGTGAATGCTAGCGATTATAACCATGGCCACCGGGAGGTCATTCTGTGTCTCGGGGGCCCCTGTGCTGGAGGTGTTTGTCTGTTCTTCAGGATCTCATTTGCTGAGCTCAGGCGATGATTTGCATGGTGCTGGTGACAATCGAACACCATGTTAAGGAGTCTGGGTCTGGGGGGATTTTCTCACCTGTTTGCCCTGCCTGCCTGGAGCACGTCCCTGTCCCTGTCTGGTGAGGCCGTCTCTTGTCTCATGAGGCCGTTCTGTTTGATCACGAAGGAACTTGGCAGCCCTGTTCTTGTGACTGTGACAGTTCTCCTTCCCATCCACATTCAGCTTTCTGTTTTTGTTTTTGTATATGCGACCTTGTTAAATCCAGTATAACAGGCTTGAGTTCACTCGATGTGTAATGGAAATAGCCTTATGCAGTATAAGCTCCTGCCTGGGGTCACCACCTGCTCCCACAAAGCTGAGTAGCCAGTACTTCTTACAGATCTTTTTATATTAATGGGACAATGAAAGGCAGATGGTGTGCCAGGGGGAGTGCTTTTCCTCTGAGGCTTTGAAAGTCGTACCCCCTCCCCCAGCTCCCATGTTGAAGTCCTGGCTCCCTGTACTTCAGGTTGTGACCTTATTTGGAAACAGGGTTGTTGGGGATGCAAGGAAGTTAAGATGAAGTCACACTGAACTAGGGTGGGCCATGGAGAACACTGAGGGTGCCTGGGTCCTCAGGAGCTCGTGGGAAGGTTGGGCCAGTGGGTCACCTGGTATCAGTAGTGCCCCATGCGTGGGCTCATCCTCGGCTACAGGGGTTCTGGTGGCAGTAAAAAGGAAGTAACACAGCAGACTTTTCTGAACCTTTATTACAGAGATGCTTGACTGAAAGCTTTGTTTGGTATTCCTTCTCCAAGCCCAAGTTGTCTTAGGCTGGTTTCATACTCTCTGGAGACAAGGGAAATTAGCGTACTGGGGGTGAGGAAGCCAGGTTTGTGGGTGTAGGTGGACAGAGAAGTTTCTTTTTGGGTTTTATGTGCTGGCCCCTGATACACTGAGGGGCTCCCCAGTCCCCGCGTCGGGGAGGCAGAGATGTCCGGATTCAGGCTATCCTCTCCAAAGCTTGGGAGGCTCCCTGGGGTCTCTGAGGCCAGAGTGGTCTCTTGCGGTGCCTGGAGCCCAGCCCCCACAGCCTTGCTCACCACTGACCCACACCTTTGGACATGCCAGAAGGTGCTGTTGGGGGAGAGTGCTCCGGAGATATTTCAGAATCTAAAATGGAACCCCAACTGGGTATCATTAGATGTAGTTTCACACTGAAAAAGAATGAGTCCTTGTGACTGTTCTGGCCGGTCCTGGACAAATGAGTATTGTCATTATATCACCACTGGCTTGGCTCAGTGCCTGGTAAGATTTAAAAATCGCTTCTTTTTCCAACTCTCCTTAGTTATCATTCCGATTTCAGACAAGAGCAAGTAGCTCATCAAGTCTTGTAATTTCTGTGAAGCTTGAGACTAGCAAGGGTATCATGCAGAGCTGACGGGTGTCAGCCTCCCCCTGGGCCCTGCCTCCCTCCGGCAGACTGGACTCCAAAGAGCGGAGGGGGTAGCGTGGAAGGGATGCTGAGAGAGGACCTTGGCCTGGGAAGGCAGAGTTTTAGTTTTTTAAAAAAAGAGGTTGAGGCTGCAGGAAACCTGTTGTCCACTTGAGCAGATGCAGGGGCTTGTACCGGGTGTGTGGCATTGTGCTCAGGGACTTGGGGGACATCAGTAAGCCATAGGGGCTGATGGTAGCTAATGCTCATCTGGATTGTGTTGACAGTGTGCCAAGCTCAGTTCCAAGCTTAATAATGTACATATATTAACCCACTGAAGCACATGCTCCTCTCCAAGAATCTATCAAATCATTGCAGACAAGATTAAACAAAGCAGCAAAAGTATCAAATGCTGCTGGGTGTATAGAATGAGCACCGTTGTGTATTTGTACCTTTAGAGAAGCACAAAGCTCCAAACAGGGGTGTGCAGGGCAGGATTGGAGGGCAGTGGGTGCCCAGCCTGGAATAACTGGAACAAGGTACAGGTCACAGGTTTTTTTCACTTGAAGTAGTAGTGTGACTATAGTAGCATCAGCAGATGGAGAGTTCAGAGGGACTACCTGGAAATAATGAGTAACATGTAGCCGCAGGCAGCAGCCCCCATGACTCCGTGAGCCTTTCTGTTCCAGCAGGATACACGCAACAAGCAGTTCCAACCCCATCTGCTCCACTCTCCTGGGTTCCAGCTTTACCTTCATATGTTCTGTCACCTGTTTGCACAAGGTCATCCATCTCGGCTTCTCTTTTTCTAGGTTTAAATAGTTGTGGGGAAAGGCTTACCTCTCGAGTCCTGTACATATACTCGGAAACACTTGCAGTGGCCACAAAACAACAGGTTCCAGCCATCAAGGGAATGACGATTCAGAGCCAGAGGCCTTGGACACTGCCTGGAAGTCGGGGGCGAGGGGGACCGGCGTGAAAGTTGAGCCAAGGCACTCAGCTCTGGTCCTTGGGGAGTGGGGGTGGGAGTAGTAGCAGAAAGGGAAGCAACAGGAGGAGAGGTGTGTGGGATGGACGCTGGGGCATGGAGCTCAATTTGGGACACTTTAAGTTAGGGACCGGACATCCCCATGGAGAATTGAAGCAGACAATAAAAAGGCCCCTGCTTTCCAGTGTGAAGTCATTGACTTCAGCTTTGCTTTCCTTTCCTCAAATGTCTCCCCATTGTGTCACTTAGGCTGTCACTTAGGGGGGGTCTTCCTCAGTCTCTGGCCTTTATGCTCACTCTTGAATGCGGAATCCAGAACTCCCTGTCCCTGCTAAGTAGTTCAAAGGCTCAGAGGGCTCCTTGGAACAGTTGCACCCTGGTGGGACTTTTCAGAGCACTCCTGGGGTTGGAAGAGGAATTTCAGGGTAACTGCAGAAGACTGAGCTATCGCCAGCCTGAGTGATCTTTCAGCGGGCCCTGGAGACACACCTGGCGTGTTTGGAGGTTGGTGATGGCACTGGCCTGGAATCCCCAGCTGGTGAGGTCCTTCTGCTTTGGACTGCTGATTAACTGCAGAGAAGAGTCCCTGTGTGTCTTCTGTGAGATGAGGGGTGTGTGTGCCTCAGGCTTACTGCTTTGGTTGTGCTGGCCAGTCCGGTGCCTTGAAGCCCTTGCTTATTCATCCCGTAAATGAAGGGTTTTGGCGGGACGCCCTTTGATGTGACCTTCAACTCTAGACTTGTATATTGGTCAGCCATCCTTCGTCCCAGGAGTGATCTTTTTTCCAGGGGGACTATTCCACAGTTGCTGGCCAGCTTATTATCTTGGCAGGAGGCAGTGTGGTGTGGGGAACGAATGTGACCTTGGGATCCAGCAAACCTAGTTTAAATCCACTCTCTTGTCTGTTAGTCCTTCCATCTGTCTGTCCCGTGGCTCTAGCACCACCCTTGGCAGTTAGTGTCCTCACCTGGGAAGGAGGGATGACCGTATATCAGGCACCTATAGTCATTTCCCCTTACCCACAGGGATCTGTTCCAGGACCCCCAGTGCATGCCTGAAGTTGCATACAGTACCAAACACTACATGTAATTGGGTTTTCCTATACATACATACCTATGAAAAGGTTTAATTTATAATAGGCACGTTAAGAGATTAACAACAATAACTGTTAATAAGTAGGACAGTTATAATAATATACTGTAAAAAAAGTTATGTGCATGTGGTTTCTCCCCTCTCTCTTAAAATATCTTATTCTAGTGTTCTTTTCCTTCTTCCTGGGTTGATAGCATGCCCACAGGTTATGATGAAGTGGGGTGATGACAGAGGCATCGTGATATGATGTTAAGCTCCTACTGAAGGGCTATGTAAACACAAGCACTGTGATACCATCATAGTTATGATAACTGAGATGGCTACCGTGTGACTAATGTGCAGGTAGTATATACAATGTGGATACACTGAGCAAAGGGAAAGAACAGGACGGCTTGAGGATATCATGCTATTCAAAATAGCATGCAATTTAAAACTTATGAATTGTTTATTTCTGGAATTTTCCATTTAATATTTTCAGATGTTGGTACACCACAGATAATTGAAACTATGGCAAAAAAAAAAAATAGCAAATAAGGAAGGACTACTGTACTTTCACACCCATATTCTAAATAGTTTTTTGAGATCTAATTCATATAACATAAAGTTCATACTTTTGAAATGTATACTTCTGTTTTTTTTATTTTTGTCTATTCACAAAATTATGTATCAATCACCACTATCTAGCTTCAGAATATTTCTTCACCCCTCCAAAAAAAAAGGAAAAAAGAAAAGAAATAAAATCTCATCCCCATTATCAGCTACTTCCCATCCACTTCCCAGAGTCCCTGTGACCACTAATCTACTTTCTGTCTCTGTGGATTTGCCTGTCCTGGACATTTCATGCAAATGGAATCATACAATCGTACAGACCTTTGTGTCTGGCTTCTTTTGCTTAACATGATATTTTCCAGTTTCATTCATATTGTAACATATATCAGTACTTAATTGCTTTTTATTGCCAAATATTTTGGTGTATGGCTACGCCGCATTTTGTTTATTTATTAATCACTTGGTGGACAGTTGGGTCATTTCCACTTTGGGGCTATTGTAAATAATGTTATTGTGAACATTTGTGTACATATTTCTGTGTAGACGTGTTTTCAGTTTGTTAGTATCTCATTGTGTTTGATTTGCATTTCCCTACTGATTTTGAGCATGTGTTTAGTGACCATATTTATGTCTTCTTTGTAGAAATGTATATTTGTGTTTTTTTTCTCATTTAAAAAAATTGGCTATTTGTCTTATTGTTATTGAATTTTAACAGTTCTTTATGTATCCTGGATACTGTGTGTGGCTTTTACAATAGGCATGCAGTCAATGTCATAAAAGTCTATAATCTTTTAGGTGACCTCTAGAAGTGATTTCCCAGATACTGAATCCCCAGTATCTGAAGCCTGAACACCTCTACTTATGTTTTATCCAGAGCTCTTCTTAGCACAGAATCCTTAAGCCAATCTGATCCTGGAGCCCAAACCTGGAATTTGCAGCAGCAGATGATAGCTAGGGTCTAGATGACTTCTGGCTGAATGCTTGGGAGTCCGGGATTACTATATCTTGGTTTCTTCTAGATGGAGGACTTAGGGGTAATGAGCTTTCTTGCTGTGGGTTTTCTTGCCAGGGTGCTCCATCCTGTGGGCACCTAGATTCTGGGGCTGGGGACTACAAGGAGGTACGTTTGAGGACTTTGGCTTCTTTCCACAGTGTCACTGCCAAGATGAGTAGCATATCTTACTGGAGTTGTCTGGCACTTGTATGTCAGACACAAAAATGTCCCAAGGACAATTATGTGTCTATTTGAAAGAGAAGGGAGTTTTATGGGGAACCCTGGAGACTGCTTGAAGACCAGGGTATCATTCTGAGAACTGAACTCTGTGGCCCAGGACATGCTGTCTGCTTTGCTGCCCCTTTGGATTTGTGCCCACAGCCCTTTGTCCTTCTTTCCACCTGAAGAGCCCAGCCCTTCCCTTCCTGCCCCTTCAGAGCCAACCGTGTTGCCAGGCCCACTGGGACTCCTGCCCTTCTATGAACCTCTCAGAACCTCTGTGAGCCCTCCAGGGGAAGGGGTCCCATCTGTACTGTCCTCTGGAGAGCATCTCTGCCAATCTGAGAAGCTGCTGAGCCACAGCCTGCCCCAAAGACCTGGCCTTGCTGTGACGAGGGTTTGATGGGTCATGGGCAGATGGTACTGACTCCTCTTCAGCCAGACAAGACAGCTTAAATCTCTTAGTGCCCAGGATATTTGCCTTGGAGGACAAAGCCAGCCCAACTGCATTTGAATGGTGCTTACTTAGTTTTAAGGGGCAGAAGGCACTTGTAGGTGTGCACCGCCTGGACAGGGACAACTGCTGCGGAGGCCACGGGACTCCTTTGGCTTCTCAGAACATTCTGACCTGCCTCTGCCTGCTCCACTTTCTTGACTTTATAAAGAAGTGTATTCTTCCCTCAGAAAGTTTCTGTTTATTTGGATCACTGTGTGTTGGAGCTAGAAGATTCCTTGAGGAATATCCAATCCATTATTTTTCCAAACTCCTATCCTGATAAAAGTATTAAATACTTGGTGTGGAAAAGAAGTTTTCCTTTGGTCAATAAATTTGGGCCACACAGCATATTGTAGGGTCCTCTTGAGGACTGACAGTGTGCACTCTTCTAGAGAGGCTCTGAGGAGTCTGTGAGAGAGAACAGCTTAATTTGAGCTAACCCAGCATTTTTTAGATGGATTGATGTCAGTTCTTCTTCTCCACAGTGGGTATTAGCACCTCCCAGGGCACTCGGAGACCTGTGTTCAGAAGCTTAGTGATGTGCTCAAATCAGCACAAAGCCAGGCTTGAAACCGAACTATATAATTCCCATTCCACTGTCCATTCCAGCTATAATATTATGCTTGAATAAAGGTTTGTGATTTTTTTTAAATGCTTCTTATTTACATTGTTAATGAAAAAAAAAAAAAAAAAACCCACAGCACTGGCTCTAGAGTCACAGTGACATGCATTTGAATCCAGTTGTGTCATTGTGCTCCTTGTGACCTCGGGCAGCTAACCCTGCAAGTCTCTCTGAGTCTTTCTTCCACACCTTGATGGTGAAGAGGACCATCTCCCAGGGTTGCAGTGAGGATGCAATGAGAGAGTGTATACAAAGACCAAGCTTGCATTCTTATCTTTGTTTCTTCTGATTTTTTAAAATTTAATCACACCAGGGTCCCAGTTCAGTTATCTATGATGTTAAAAAGCTGAGCATATTCTAGAAACACCAAGAAACTAATAATGATGATCGTAGTGGGTATTTATTGAATAGTGACCGAAAGAATGAATGCACATGAGATAGGAGTAATCACCTATGGAAATTCAGAGCGATACTGAACTGCTGAATATTCATGGGATTAGAGGGGAAAGCAGGCAGACAGGCCAGAGCGGGGGATTAGCTGGTCAGGTGGGCAGCTGTGTGCAGTGCAGCCTGCTCAGGATCACAGGCTACCTGCCTTCCCCCTCACCCCCACAGGTGAAAGTGCCTGAGGATTCCTTATTACATAGGTAGCATTTTTGCCTTTAGAATACAATTCCTATAAAAATCAAAACAATGCCAGGCCTGCACAAGGTTTGCCCTGAGGGGGTAGTTGAAGGACAAGTGGAACCCGGCAGGACAACAGGGCAGTGCAGGGCACAGGAATGACAGAGGGCCCCAGCGCAGCCCAGTGGCTGAGGCACAGAGCATTTCCAGGATGGGCCCCCACAAAGCCGGCATCCCGGGGCTTCCTGCTCTCTCTTCCTGAAGAAGTCTTCTTACCTCTCCTTGCGGCAGGGCCCCAGGCTCAAAGCCTGCTTGTCCAGGTTTGGAATTTGTACTTCTACTTAGGAATTTAGACTGGTGCCCGAACACAAAGCCTGGGCATTTGTTTACCGCCAGCTTGGAGGGGACACATGCTCAGCGCTGAATCACTAGTGGCATTGGTGGGGAGCTGGCCTCTTCCCTGGGCACCAGGCCATGTGTGCGCAGTCTTACCCTCACCCCGGGATCTACTAGGACTGACAGGCCCTGAGCACGAGTCTCTCTGGTGTCTGTCTGTCTGGCTGCTCCTGGTTTCTCAGGGCCTCTCCCACCCCAGATTTCCCTGCCATTTTCTCAGTAGGCACTGCTAGGAGCGCAGTCGGCGGGGACAGTAAATGACCCTCCCCGGGGCCCTGGCCGTGACGAGGGGACCATGAGTGCACCAGTGTGCGTCCTGCCGCAGCTGTGCCTTGCACAGAGCTCTCCTCATGTAGCCACCCGCACGTCGTGCCAGCCCTGTCTGCCACGCCAGGTGCCGGCTGGCTCTCCCGGACGCTGGGAGGCTGCGCGCTGCTGGCACCGGGCAGCTCACAGCTTCTCCTGCTTCCGCACCTCCAAGCAAACAGACCCCGACTCCTGCTCTGCGTTTAGACTGTGGGATTTTAGTGAGGGGCTGAGGGCGGCCGTTTCTGTGAGATCGCCTTCTGTGGGCTTGCCTGGGACTGCTGTGCAGCATGACTCCTGGGGACTCGAGGAGGCCACTTTGGAAAATAGGTGGCAATCCCTCAAAAGGCTAAACACAGAGGCACCCCATGACCCAGCAGTGGTACTCGTAGGTTTACACCCAAGAGGAATGAAGGCATTGCCCACATAGGCTTGTATAAGGGTTCATAGCAGCATTATGTGTGGCAGCCAGCAGCAGTCCACATGTTCGTCAGCCGAGGAGTGGATGAACAAAATGTGCTGAATCTGTTCAGTGGAATATTATTTGGCAATGAAAAGGAATGTGATGCTGATATACTGCAAACCCACCCAGTTTCACAGGGAAAGTGTGTGGCATAGGGGCTGCCAAGTCTCGGGTAGAGAGAGTTCCTTTCCTTGGCTCTTCTTTCCACAAACTCAAACCCTTTCTCTACCTCACATGTAAGAGCTGAGGTCTGGGGTCTGCAGGGTCTCTAGGGCTGTTTCAATCTTTGCCAGAGGTCCAGAGCCTGCAGCGCCACTCCTCCTTCACGGACACCTGGTCTCTTAAAGCAGCAGGAAGGATTTCCTGGGAGTGAAAGGAAATTGGCCTTCTTCAGTAACAACAGTTTTTCTCTTTTCTAATAACTTTCCCCCATTAGCCTGCAACTAAGAAAGGGCCTGTCTTGTTCCACGTTGGTTTTCTGTTTATGGCCAGGTCATGATCCTGTAGCCATGAATCATTTCATGCAGCCCAGGACCAAAGGGGCTGGGGGAGCTTCCTGACCCAGACTGCTCATGTAGCAGAGGCCGGATGTGCAGGACCTCTGACCATTGTCACCTGACCGTGGCCATCAGCTCTTTCCTGCAGTCCAGGGCAGAGGGCTCCAGAGACTTCGCACCACAGTTTGGGGGAAGAGCTCGAGAAGTGAGCACATGGGAAAGTGACCGGGGCTAGAGTCAGTCCACAGGGCTGCCTGCGCAGAGGAATTTTACAGCAGGAGTAACTGTGGGAAGCAGGGCCTGGGGCCACCTCACTTCCTTGGGAGCTCCCCGCCCCGCCCCCTAGTAAACCTTAGGATTTTGTGGGTGTAAAAGCTAAGAAATAAGACAGGACAGGTGTATCCTTTACCCTTTCCTGTGTTCCCTTTTGCCCCTTAGGTATATATTCTCATGCCTTCCCCCAAACTTTTGTTTTGATTCAGCAATTCTTAGAATAGAAAATATTAGCGGGGGAAGAGGCCAGAAGAACCCAGTGGGGGGTCCTGTGTGAGCCATGTAGCTTGAGCCAGGGCGGAAAAGGGAAATGGATTCACGCTGAGAGTGGGGATGGAGCCACCGCTTCTGTCCAACTAAAGAAGAATGAAGGGCTTTGGCTGGCGGGGTCAGGACCTCGGGGCCAGCAGCCCCACTTTGTGAGAACTGGCAGAGGACTCCCAGCCCTGGTCGGCTCAGCTCGTGGAGGAGTAGATGGCGTGTACCTGATGCTGGCCACAGCCTCCGAGAGCCCTCTCTGCCCCAGCCACAGAAGGAGAGAGCCCTGGAGGAGACATCCTCCTCCGCTCTCCTAGGCCAGGCTCTCCAGTTGGCTGAAGTCTCACTGACCCTGTGGTTCTCTGAGGGCTTCTGTGTTCTCCCTCCAGGATGGGAGGCCCCTTCCTCCCCTGTCCCCAGCCTGGGGACGCGGTCTCTATGTCCTCTGATAGGTCCTCCAGCCTCCCCTGGGGCACCATCCTAACTCAGGACCGGTCTGAGAGCTGAGTGAGTTTCCAGGTAGCTCTGGCTCTATTCTGCTAAGTTCCCAGGAAGACACTCGGCCACCTGGACACTGGGGTGTTGGAGCTCTTCTGGCAGCTGGTTGAGTGCCCTTGTTCTGCGCAGTGGGCTGCGAACACCAGGGTGTGCCCTCCCTCTTTTTTCTGTCTCCCATGTTGCCACGTCCACGTGAGGGGGCGCCTCCCCAGCCCACTCTCTTCCTCCATCAGCTGTGGGGACGTTCCTCAGCCTCCTGTGGCCCTGGCCTTCCCTGGCCTGGCCTTCCCGCCTCACCGTGGCCAGTTATCTCATCCCATCCTGTCAGCGTCTTGGTCTCTGAAGAACAGGTGCTACCTCTCCCGCTTTTTCTTGTAGATCATGGAAATCAACAGGTGTTTCTAGATGTTCACTTTGGCCTCAAGAATCCTCGGCTTAGCAGATTTAGAAATTTGACTTTGGAAATTCTAGGATTATTAAATTCTGAAGGGCTGCTTCCTACTGACTAATCTTGTAAAAGACTGGGTGTTTGGTGGAGAGCTAATCCCCACACCAGCAAGGCTGGGCACATGGTACAAGGGCATCTCCTCCTTGGTCAGAAGATCTTTTCTGGAATCTCACTAACAGACCAGAATGTTGTTTATTAAGCACAAAACTTAAGCAAAAGGAATTAGATACATTTTAGTGTGCTTATAAATTATGAAAACATTCTCTGCTCTGGGAATATTTACATTTAAGGAACCTGAAGGAGACATCTAAAATTAAGTATCATTTTACTCCCTAAACAGTGAGAAATCACAGACTCTTATTTTTAGGTTTCACCAAGACCACTGTCAGTTATCTTCATTACATCCTCTTTATTTTGGTATGTTCCACATACCATAGACCCAAGTTCAGGAATATTCTCATGAATCACATTTTCAGTTGGTCATTCTGGAAACACAAATCTCCTGGCATCTTGAATCCCAATTTTGAAGTTCCTGAGTCTTCCTTATTTTAAGATCTGTAAATTTCTATTTATAAGTTAGTACAACATAATACCCCAGCTAGGGACACGGAAAATGCTGTGCCTCATGTCTAGTAACCCCCATCTAAAACACCATATGATTAGGAGTGGCCAGAATAGTTGTTTGTTCAACCATTAATGAATCAGTGGTACCCTGTGTGTAAGCAATGCTATTTTTAAACCCATTGCTGACCTCAGTGATAAAGAGGGTACAGAATGTGCCTTGCCTGCCTTGTGAGTTAACCATGAGTAATGCCCATGGTTAAGATGACGTCAGAACGTGAATATTCTTTACCAAGAACGTGGCTATGTCATCATGGAGCTGAAGAGTGCTACTGGAGGAGGGTGGGAGAGTTTCATTTTTTCACTATAAAACACACCAGCACAGGGTCAAAACTGATTCTCCCACAGAGCACCCAGGCCTGTGTTTAGTAGTACCAACTCCCATGGTCAGTTTGAAGGGCATCTTCCCCTTTAGTTACCAGAAAGTGATTTGTCTCAAGTTTCCAAACCAAACTGGAGGCCTTTGTGCCTGCTGGTCCTGTGCCTTCCACTTGCTCAGGAAAGTTCCTAGGAGGCGGTCAGAGTGTGCACACTTGAAATCACTAATAGTGGGGATGGTCAGAGCTGTTCTAGATCATTGGACACAAGGATCTCATGAAGCATTTTCATGGGCACAGAAATCATGCCAAAATGTGAAAGAAAGTGATTGAGCTATTTATAAATTTCAAAGTTGTTCTGAAAAACATGTGCTCTGGTTTTGATGGGGAAGCACACTGCACATCACAATCTGATTACATCTAACCTCATTAATTCCAACTCAGTTGGGATGGCAGCATTAAGGACATTATGGCACTATTTAGGATGGGCTCAGTTATACTGAGCTCCATATCTCAGGGCTAGGAACAACAAAGGCTGGTTTCAGAGGCATGCTGCGTTTTGGATTGATTGGTGTCTCTGCTACGACCACCTTTCAGTTCCCAGGCCAAAGGGCCTTTCTTCCTGGATGGCGGCTCTTATTAACGAATGGGAAGAGGACTGTGTTGGTGAATTGCACACTGGTTGTAACAGCTTTGGCCCAGAAATGACACTTCCTGCTCACTTGTTACTGGCCAAGGCTAACCACGTGTCTGGGCCCAACTCTGAGCTTCACAGCTTGGATAATCTGAATGATATCAGGGGTTTTCAAAGAGAAAGACTCAAGACAATTTATTAGATACAGGAGAAAATATTCAAGATGTGCATTTTCTTGTTCTTTGAAATTTTCTATTTCTGTGCCTTTCGTAGACATAAATATTAGTAACATAGAACATAATATAATTTATAAGAGGCAAATATCACCTTTATTAGGAGTGAGTGTTCATTTCTTTTTCCTAACTACACAGTCAAAAGAGTTGAGATTGTTGTTTGTACAATAGATACAAATCTGCAGTAAGCATATTGTACATAGCAACTAGGTCTCCATTATGAACAATGATGGTGCTTTTGATTAAAATGTTACATGGGAAAGAAGTGAAAAGTGTTTGAAAGTGAATTAGGTAGAATATAGATTCTACACTAGACTCTTTTGAAGCTCTTGAGATTTACCAGATGTCCTCTTCAGAATTCTCCTGACCACATGTCTTTCCTTGAGGAAGAGCACTGGAGAGAAGGAGCACAAGAGCTCTTGTCCCATTACTCTGTTTCCGCCGTGCACTCATCCAAAAAGCACACCGCATGCCTCACGTGCGCTGAGGACTGTGAACACCTGTTTGCATTGCCAACAGCGTATGACCTCGTCACATGCTAGCTGTAACATGTAAGCTCGCCGGGCCCCTCTGCTCATTTTTCACTAACCACATATTTAGGGCCTATTATGTGCTAGGCACAGTGCTCAGGAATATATGTGCATACACAAGTGCATATAGTTGTATCTATATTTATTTATATATATATAAATACATGAAATATACATAGTCATTTACTCCTCCCAAGGCCCTGGTGAGGTTCTGTTCTACATGAGGCAATTGAGACACAAAGGTTAAGTAACTTCCAGGGATCATAAATGCAGAACCACTTCTGACATAGTTTTTGGGACCTGGGAAATAATCTGAAACTGAGCCCTTTGAACCCAGACCACTGTGAACTTGGAGCCTGCCTGTATCACCAGATACTGTCCTGTATTCATGTCAGGTCACAGGAGAGCTATCAGATATTTCAGCCGTGCTCTGGAGGAAGGAGCCCCATGGCAAGAGCCAGTGTCATCAGAGTGGGCTCCTCCACCCCACAGGTGGTCAACAGTGTGGAGACCTTGGGTGATGGCACCACCAGGAAAGGTTTGGTGACAGTGACTCACAGTGTGAAATGTCCTTTTCCCCAACTGAGAATGGGCTACTGACTGCACTGCCAGGGGATTCCCTATACCAGCTGATGTTCGTATGCACAAACACACTTACCAACACCCACTTCAGTACTGTAAATAATAGCACATTGCATTTTTGTTGTGTTTGATAGTTTCCAAAGCAGTTGACATGTTACCTTATTATTCTGAGTGTGCTCCAAGCACAATTCCAAGAGGTTTCTGTTTTCTCCCTTTTCTCCATCTTTGTTTCTCTTCTCTGTGCCTCCCTCACTCCCCCCAGCATCCCCGCCTCCTTTCCCCACATCCCTCTGACTTTGCTTCCTTTTGCATCTCCCTGCCCTTCCTTCTCCTATCACAGTGTGGAGGTGACGCTTCCTCTGCTTTCCCAAAGTGAGCCCTAATTGAGTTTAGTCAGATGTCAGGTAAAAGCAGGGGAGGCGAATGACGAGTTCTCCAGGGAGCTGCTGCTGCAGACATGCGTGCCAGGGCTGGGAATGTAGCTCAGCAGATAGAGCATCGCCTAGCAGGCGTGAGGGCCTGAGTTCGAACCCCAGCACCACAAAAATAAACATGCTTGCCATGTAAAGCAGGAAGGGAGAGGATGCATCTGAGGAGGTTGGAAGGAATCCTGCCCAGGGGGAACTGGGAGGTGGCGGGCCAGAGGCTGGGTGTGATATATCATGACATCACTGTGACTTGGGAAATGCCTTGCAAAAAGTTCCCTTTGCAACCGAATGACAGTGTGAGGAATGGTCAAAGACATAACAGCAAGCAGGCGTGGGGCCCTGCGCACAAGCCAGGGGTAGTCCTGGGTCCTGGTCCCTTAGTCCAGCACAGCAAGAGGTCGAGCCTAGGAAAGGTGAATGTGAGGGGGTGCCCTCTCCAATTCCTGAGCTCTTCATCTCCATAGTAAGAACAGAGTGAAGTTTCATGTGCTTTCCTTAGAAATATTGCTGGCAGGAAGGATAACTAGAATGTGGGAATAAAGCCCTGGACACCTCTAACTTTTTCAACCCAAAGCCCACAAACACAGGCTGTGAGCCCGAGAGGGCCATCAGCCATTTGGCCATGACTTTGTGTTTATTATACTTAATCAGAGCTGGAGTGCCAACGTGTTTTGTCAGTGAAATGCATCCTGAATACGTGCAGGCTCTATTAGTTTCCTAGGGCTACTGTAACAAAATATCACAGATTGGGTGGCTTAGAACCACAGAAGCTATTCTTTCACAGTTCTGGAAGCTAAGAAGGTGTCAGCAGGGACTCTGCCCCCCGAACCCATGAGTCTGGGTAACCCTCATCTTCTAGTGTCCAGTGGGTTCCAGCGATCTTTGCCATTCCTCAGCTAGCAGTGGTTCATGCCAGTCTCCACCTCTTGCTGTGTAACATTCTCTCCTCTGTGTCTCTGTCTTTTTTCATAAGAACACCAGTGGTGTTGGACAAGGACCCACTCTAAAAACCTCATCTAACTTGACCCCATTTGCAGTTTGGAAACATTATTTGGACACAGGTATGGGAGGGTTAGCAGTTCAGTTTTTAGAGGGTCACATAGCAGTAGAATTTACACTAGAGTAATAGAATAACATGCAGCAATGGAATTGACATAAATTTTTGGTATGAATGACTTCCCAGGGGCATGGAAATAAGAACCAGACCACTGTGGGAATGAGTAGGCTAGGCTCCCAGCTCTGACTCTGTGAGTCAGATGTTTTTGGTTAGCTTGAAAAGACGACTCAGCAGTGAATGGGCATGGCACGAGGAAGGTTTAGGTAAGAAGTTAAAACATCATTTTACTTCACCAAGATGTTACCAGGCATTTACAGATAAATAATTGTTTTTTGCACAAAAGATTTTGCCTACCGTATTTTGAGTCTTGATTTGGACTCTAAGACATTTCTAAAGGCTAGAACAGTTCATCTGGGTCTCCCTCACATTGCCAGACACATACCCACGTCCTCCTGACCTGCTGAGGTCTGATCAGCTCCTTTCTCCAGGCGAGCCAGCAGCAAATGGAGAAAAACCCAGCATCAGTCAACGGCAGGGAGTGGCTGAAGGAGTCAGGGAGGACACTTTTGTAAAGAATTGTGACTCCAGCACCTGAAAACTAGCACTGCTGGAACATCCTTATTTAGAACATTTCAGGGACAAAGTGAGTAGTCTTCTGGATCTTTGGGTTGAAAAAAAGTGCATACTTAAATGGTAGCCATCTGGTTGAATCCAGAAGTGTCGTTGATTTTGCTTGTGGAGTATAGCTGTTTGACACTTTCATCCTCCATTGGAAAGAATATGCAGAGTTGAAAATACTTTGGACAAAAAAGGTAATGTGAATAACAGGTGAAAATCGGGGGGCTCCTAAGAAAGGCCAGTTGGAGGCTCGTTAAGACACACGTGGCCACACGAGGTGTGGTGACCCAGGAGGGACCCTTCCAGCCCTGCCTGCTCCATGCCATAGCTGAGCTGTCTTGTTGAGTTACTTGAAGCAATGTTTGACACCCAGAGTCAGGACTGAGAACCCAGTGTCAGCGTTACCAACGTGCCACTGCCCATTCTCCTTGGTACCCAAGTGACCCCAGTTTCTCCTGGATATTGTGGAGATGTATTCCTGTATGGCCTTTTCCAGAAATACAGTGACATGAACTCATGCAGAACTTAATTTAACAATCTTTTTCTTTTTTGCCTTTCCATATGTAATATCTGACTGACTGAAATGTGATTGTAGTTTCTTTGTTTAAAAAAATTTTTTTAGTTGTAGATGGATGCAACACCTTTATTTTGTTTATTAATTTTTATGTGGTGTTGAGGATCGAACCCAGTGCCTCACACATGCTAGGCGAGCTCTACCACTGAGCCACACCCCCAGCCCCTAACTCTAGGTTCTTTAAGGAAAGATAGAGGGAAAGCACAAACTTCTTACTGTGGAGGAAAAGGCAGAGTTCTTTTGGCATATCGTGACTTTTTATCCTGATAAAATTACAACTCTGGTAAAATTCTTTTGGTTTCTTTAAACTGAAAATGTGTGTGTGGAATTCCTGACCCTCAGGGCTTCAGAATATGGCTTTATTTGGAGACAGGTCTTCACAGAGGTGATCAAGTTAAAGTGAGGTCATTAGGTTGGGCCCTAATCCAAAGCAACTGGTATCCTCATAAAAAGGGAAACTTGGACCCAGACACACAGAAGGAAGACAACGGGAAGGGCCTCCGGGAGAAGACCACCATCTCGCAGCCACGAAAGAGGCCTGGCACTTGTCCTTCCTCGCGGCTCTCAGAATTGACCCAGGCAGCTCCAGCCTCCATAACCGCTGGGCAGTGACCTCTGTGGTTGAGCCATCCAGTCCCTAGTACCTTGTCCCGGCAGCCCTAGCACCAGCGCACCTATAGATAGAAGCTGGTTTGTGTTTTAAGATTCTTAATCAACGCGACTCTTGTTCTTGTTCCTAGTTGTTTGTGTACATACTTGTTTTCCTTTCATTGATTCCACAGTTGGCTGGAGAAACTGAAGAGCTTGTGTTTTCTCAGTGGTGGCCTTTATCTTGCGTGTGTCAGATTGCACTGGGAATTTTCAGATTGTTTGAGGCCCCCACACATGGGGGTGATGGCTTATGGACTCTGTGTATCACCCACCCCAAGTCCAAGGCAATATGGGAGAACCACAGGGAGTGACTGGAGAGAGGCTTGGTATCGTGGGCAGGGTTGGAACTTTCAGGAAGAGAAGAAAGTCTGAATTCGGAGAAGGGCTGATTTGGACAGTGAGCCAGTAGGTAGGTAGATGGGTGGGGAATTTGCGAATGGCAGGAAAAAGATGTTTTCTCAATTGAAGAAACAGCTTTGGTAGGATTTTCAGATTGAAGGCAGCTGACGTAAAGGGTTTTGAATGTTCTTAAGAGAATCTCGTTTCCTGGAAAGGCAAGGGGCCTTGCTGGTTCTCTTCCCAGGAGAGCGCTTCTTCCCTCCCTCCTCCTGACCCCTGGGGGACGAGAGGGCTGTTGGCTGACCCTCAGCCAGGCCCAGACGCTCCTCTGTTTTCGTTCTCCTGGATCAGTCCCTTAATTGTGTTTATTACCGCTGTATCCTTGACTTTTCCCTGTGACTCATACTGTCCTCCTCATGCCATTTGACGAAGCCTGTGACCCCAAGGACTTCTTTATTTGCCATCTGCTCTACTTTCTGCACCTTCTCCTGGGAAACAGCTTTATTCTCGTGGATTCCCTTTTCAGCGAGGCATTGATAACAGTCAGTGTCTCCAGTCGTGACCTTTTGCCCATGCTCCTGGCCTGAATTTTTCCCTGGTACACACAGAGAACGTTTCCTCCTGTCATTGCTAACTCTGAAATGAAGCCTACCGACACTGAGCCCCTCTGGCTGTGCCACAATGTCGCCATTAAGGCACCTTAGTCTCTTGGGCTTTAAGCCTTTCACTGCAGTCCTTTCCCCTTCTGATATCTTCACTCTGTCCTACCGGCCTGCCCCAGCAATGTTTTTGTCCCTGTCTTTGGCCTTAGCCATGAACGAGTTTGGGGTGACATTGCCCTCTTCCCCTTCTGATTAATCCTGTGTGGGCTCAGCCCATCCTATTGATTGCCATTCTTCTTTGAAAATGGTTCATCTTCATTTAAGAGCCAACCCAGCACATAGGCACTAGCTGCTGTTGTTAGAGACCAGCAGCACCTGACTCTGTAACTTTAGTAAATTAAGCAATTCCTTGCTTCAGAGTTTCAGTAGAAACAGATGAACATTGGATATTTCAACTTAGATATACTGTCAGTGCTTGTCCTTCAGCCTGTTAAAAACTGATTCCTTTCTCCTCCCCTCCAGATAAGTGACACTTCAACACCACTTCTCACCTTCCCTGCTCTGCAATGGAACCCACTTCTTTTGATCCCTCAGACGTATTTGGTTCTTCTTCTTTGTCCTTGTATCCCATCTGTCAGTGTGTATTACCACTTCCTCTCTGCAAAGTCTATAATCCTGCTCCTCCTTTCTGTTTTCTCAGATCATTCCTTGGTCCAGATCCTCTTGGCTCCAGAGAACTGCTGTGACAGTCTCTCTGACCACTGACTGCCCAGGTGCCGTAGCCATGCCTTCTCACTCAAGACCCGGGCTCTGCCCGCTGTGCCATGGTGCACCAGATCAGTAATAGGCATCTCTCTAAAGAGGTGAATTTATTTTGCTTTAGTAATCTTAGTGGTTTTATTTCTCACATGTCATCCTAACCTGAGGAGACAGGCATGGTAGATGACTAGGAGGGTGCTGTGGGTGTCTGTTGTGTTATCAGACGGTGCTCAGTCAGGTGTGTCCCTGGTTCAGATCTGTCTTCTCTTCCTTATTGACTCGCATCTTTCCTTTGGCTGTTACAGTGCCCATCTCCTTGTTTAGTGCTTCTAATCGAAGAACCTGAATAGTGAAGAAGCTTGGTTTGACATGGATTTGGGAGTCAGGCAATTCAAAACTCAGTTCTGCTAGTAGTAGCAAAGTGACTCTGGACAAATTATGACACTTCCCATAGCTCCATAAAATAGCAAAATTTGCCTTCCCCTGAAGTTGTGGGGAGTAAGCATCCGCAGTCTGGCATATACCAACGGTGTCCTAATAATCTGTACAACTTGCTGTGAGTTACAGAGGTGACCTTCGGTCAGGCCAAAGGAAAAAGTGAGCATCTTTCATGGTAGGCCTTCAAGCCAACTCCAGGATTACTTCAGGAAACTGGGGTTGTTAGGTGACAGTGCTGGTCAGGTGGGTGGTGGGGCACACAGTGTATACTGGTGCTCACTTGCTGCCTTAGTATGTGTCAATGCACGCTTCTATGCACATGTGCTGCATTTGTCTCTAAGCAAAGCAGGAGCTTCCTGAGGGCAGACACCAGAGTGCTGGTTGCTCCCCACGGGGCTGATTTATTTATGGGGATCTGGAAAACCAAACTTCTGTCTTGCAATGATACCCCCATCTTTCTACTCATAGTTCACATATTCAGGCTATAAAAACTGCCTGACCACAATCCATAGTGAGCCCTGCTTTTGAACTACTGTTTAATCTGGAAGTACTTATGTCACCTAGAATTTCCAGTTGTCCTTTATTACTTAGCATTGAATTTAGTAATGCCAGGAGATTGTAAGTTATTTTAGGCCAGTGGTGATGTCTTAGTGTTTCCTGTCATGCCCAACACCAGTTTTGTTTTTAAATATAGAAAATCCTTAATGCCAATTTGATTATTGATTTTTTCCCCTATTTTTCTCAAATGCCCAGTGCCGCAATCAGCAGTATTGTTATTGTCATTATTGACACACAAATTCTGAAGAGCTTATGGTTGATCCTAAACTGTGCTTTGGTGGAATTATACTGTATATTTAACATAAACAACTGATAGATAAACACACTTTGACTGGAAACAATATAAAAGCCCTTACACATTCAGTATACAGTATTCTGGAAATGTACCTTTTAATAATAGGCTAATCTAAAATTATCTTCGCACTACTTGTAAAGTACAAACTTGAAAAGCAGAATAACTATTAAAATTTCATGAATATTGTTTAGTTTGCCAACAAAGAAGTTTTTTAGTACTTTTCAACTCTCTGAGGCATCAAATCATAATACAGTATTTTCAGGATTATATCAAATAACCCTTTTCTAGATCTTTAAATTTTTGCATTCAGATGCATATTTCTAACATATATTTTTGACATTTTCTTTGACATAGTCTATAATTTTTATCTTTTTAAAAATATGATATGTCAGACAGATCTGGCATTTTGTTAAGCATGGGAATTAATCCTTCCTTTGAATACCTGATTACCATCCCCCCCAAAAAAAATCTGTAGCTTCAAACACTCATTATGTATCCAAAAGATTTAGTAATTGAGGAAGTTGGTACTTCTTATGTAAGGTATCTGGATTCTATTCTCCTTAATAATACAACTAGATTCTGATTGGTAATATATTTCACATCAGCCAAACCCCAAATGAACCTTAAATACTGACAAAAATGGTGCCTGTTTTTACTTATAATTCCTTCTCTTGAGTTTTGCTAGAATTCAGTGAAATTGAATTCAACTTAATCTTTAAAAAAATTTTTATAGTAGTAGATGGACAGAATGCCTTTATTTTATTTGTTTCATTTTTATGTGGTGCTAAAGATCAAACCCAGTGCCTCACACATGCAAGGCAAGTGCTCTGCCACTGAGCTACTGCCCCAGCCCTCAATTTAATTTTTTTAATTCATAGTTGAACCCTCATATCCCTGTAGTTTCACCAGAGTCTGATCTTCCAGTAGATAATTTGGGGATGGTGAAATGGAAAGGAAATGTACTCAGATGTGAAGCAACTTTTCAGTTCATCTAATTGTGAAATATAAAGTTATGAAGAAACTAAGCAAATAAGTGAGGAAAAATAACCAAAAAAGCCAATTCTTCAATGAATCATTTTTTTTTTAAATTGAGTTAAGAACTTGAGATCATAAAATTTTTTAGATAGTCTTTCTATTAGATGGAAAAAATTCCCCATAACCCTGGAAAAGTGAATTTCTCATTCAACCATTAAGATGAAGAAAAACAAAGCGGCACATAGAATTTCCTAGGTTTGAACTTTAGGGTCAGGATCTGATTTTGCTATGTATCCCGGGAGCCTAAACCCATTGCTTGACTTCTTAGTCTTCAGGCTCACACCTTTGTGAGATGGAAAGTGGCGTGTTGTTTGTATTAATGGAATGGGCTTCCACAGGTAATCAGGGTTGTCCCAGGCAGTGGGCCATGTGTTCACCTGGTCCCAGAGTCTGGTGTGTACGAAGTACTAAGGAATTTAAGACCTGGAGAATTGTACATGTGCTTTGAGAAGCCTGAGGAACAGGGTTTGACATTACATGTTATGACATTTTATGGAAATACATGGCCTCTATAAAGAGGCCACAAAGAAAATGTTTTGAAAATATATTTTGAAATGCAGATTTATGTATGTTTTTACAAATGCTAAATGAACATTTGAATAACGTAGCCCAAAGAGGGTCAGAGTTTTCACTGTCTACACACGCAGCTATCAAAATGCACCCTAAGTCTAACTGACCTGGATTTGTTTGGGGCATGAGACAGTCTGCCATCTCTGGCAATAAGGAATGGCTTCTTACAAACAAAGCAATTTAATTCTACTAACTGTAGCATATGTTTTCATGTCAGTTTTATAGGCACTACTTTTCATTTGTTGTATGCAATAAAGAATTTATTACATACAATTGTGAAATATAAGTTGTCTCATAATAAATTTGTTTTTAAATGCTTTTTACTGATCATTTCTATGGCATCCATGTAAATTTGTATCTGTAAAATTTAAACACGTAGCAGGCCTCTATACATGTGCAATATTGAGTATTCATGATTTTAGCCTGTTTAGGAGACAGGGAGTTATGGTATAGGCATGCTACTTGGTAGAAGCTTAGTTCTAGGTAAGTTCTAGTAACTTAGTTCTAGTAACTTGCTGTACTTCTCACAGTGAACGGAGATGTGGCCATTTTGTCAAATTATCTTGGGAGGCCACCAAGGCTTTTATGGGAAAATCTGGATTGACACACTCCTCTAGGGAACAGGTGTGATTACTGCAAATTTATTCTACTGTGATTTCCTGGATCCCTCATATGGCTCCCCATGAGCCCAAACCTATCCTGATGACTGTGTCTTAATAGCCTCCCCAGTTCCCCCACCAAAGAGGGGCAAATTACCTTCCTTCTATGAGCCAAATAAGAAGGACAGAAATGATTTAAAAAGCAAATGAGATTTTGCCACAGGATTAAACCAAAAATATCCATAAAGCCCCTGCCATTTCTGAAAAGTAAATGGACAAATAAGGAGGTGAGTGGGCCCTGAAGGAAACGTGGAGCTCTTCCTTTAGAGCAGAAAACATAAAGCCCACCCCTCACCCTTCCCTGTCCCTCACTTGAGGGACCTGAATAGAGTGGTGACCAGCTGTGGGCTTGACTCACTGGGTGTTCAACTAATAAGAAGGGTTTGATCCAGAAAAAGATTCTCAAGGAGAACTGTTTGGAAATAAGTTTGATTGTTGACTGTAAGATTATTTTAAAATTAAGCTAAAAAACCACCAGTGGTATTTTATTTCTTATAGAATATTTTAGGGATTTTAGAAACTTATTATTATTGAAGATTCTCTTTAACTCCAACTTCTTAGAACATGTTGCTTCTCAGAAAAAGATGGTCTCTGCTGTAGAACAGAGGTAAAAAAAAAAAAAAAAATCTGTGTGGTGAATTGCTTCCAGTTCTTGGAATAGTGGCTGTTAACCCCAGCAGAGACCATGTGAGCCCAGGCCAGAGTCTGAGGCAGCTGGCCATGGTGAAGGGTGAAGGGTGAAGGGTGGTTTTCTAGCCACACAGGTCTCCTCTCTGATCTGGGCATCCATCACCAGAGGCAGCCAGTGATGATTTCCACAATTTTATGACCCCTGGCTGTTGTCCCAATAACAAATAAGTCAGAAGCCACCCTCTTCCCTTCTGTAAAATTCCACTTCTTCACCCTGGCCTTTCTACCAAGAACTTTATAAAACAGTGGAAACAGGGCCTCGTGCCTCACTGCTTTTATGTATGATTAGCATATTTCTGATTGTGCCTCCTCTGATACCCCTTCCCCAATAAGAATCAGGGAGTACGCGGCAGGATAGAGACAGAAAGAAGGAAATGCTGGCTTTGCTTGGCCTTTTCCATGGACAAGTGACTGAAATCCCAGAAATTGTCATTGCTATATTGTATGCAGCATCTAGAACAGTGTGGATATCTAGTTGACATGATAAATAGACCGGAACCATTTTCTGTGATGTAGAATGGGGAGCTTGACTTGATCAGAAGAGTCGTGGGAAGAAGCAGGTCAAGTACGAATGGTAGGTGAGCCAGAACTGCTGGGCATAATGATGTGTGCAGACGCGTAGACACAGCACCCAGGTGAGGGTGGAGTTCAGAATTCAAACCAGAGGGAATGCTTCCTCTCATCTGTCGGGTCAGGGTAAAGGTGAGGCTCAGAATTGCCCTGAGGACGTCAGAGCACATCTATCAAAAGTGGACTCAGAACAGTCTCCTGCCAGTTCTGGGACTGGAACTACCTAATTAATCTCTGTCTTATATTTTAAAAGTCTTGGTTTGGGTAGGAAAGTATTGGTAGATTTTTCTCTAATTTTCAGAGCCAGGCCAGGTTTCATAGATGGGTGTGACCAGTGATTACTCTATGTCTAGAGAACTAAGTGCTCCTGGATGTCTGGCCATTTGGAGAGCTCTACTCCAGCCACCTAGTGCCCACCACATACAATATGCTTGGTTTAACACTGGGGGAAACACAAAGAAGTGTGAAGTATAAACTATAGCTCTCACCCCCCCAAATGTAGTCTGGTTATGGAAATAAGACCTAAATATGTAAATAAGCAGCACAAAAGGAAGTGATTTTATAAGGCAGAAACACGATTTGTGGTCAAATGGATGGTACATATGTTAAGTGCTATAAGAACAGAGAGTGGTAGTGACCACCATGGGTTGGGGTGTTCTGGAAATAGGAGGGATCTAACTGGCTGGTCTTTGGCTAAGCTGAGAGAAGCAGTGAATGTATGCAAGTATGTGAAGATAGGGAGAACAGGAGGCATTCTAGAAAGAGCGAGCAGACCAGCCTCAATAGTGTTGAGCATTCAGGAAGGTTCAAGTTGACACTGAAGCCAGTGAGATAGTTGGAATCAAAATATAAAAGTGTTGGTCCTCATCTTTATCCCCTGGACAGCAAGGAGTCATTGAAAGTCATTTGGATAGAGGAGTAGAAGAGTGACATGCTCAGAGATTTTGTTGTTGTTGTTGTTGTTCAGAGATACTTTAGGAAGATAAATCTTAGAGTCAATCTTTTTATTTATTTATTTATTTTAATTCTTACGGTCAATCTTATGGGGAGAAAGAGTGCTCAGGTATATCAGATGTCGGTATTTGCTTCGGTGCTACCAAAAGCAATAAATACTTCCACTTTGGAAATGGCAGCAAGAACAGAAGTAAAGACTTAGGTGCAAGAGACATTTTGAAGGAAGGGGAAATTAAGACTTGGCACCTTCCTGTCTGTGGAAGTAAAGACAAATCATCAAAGGTAATTGCACGGTTTGGAAATTAAGTGACCAGAAGAATATTTTATGAACAGAAATAGAGATATTAGGATGAAGGATGAGATGGGTAGGTGTTTAGGAAAAGTTCAGCTTTGGAAGATCATATTTCATGTTGTAGCAGGAATAGATATGACTGGAATATAGGAGGGGGTGTCAGCCTGTGATAAACATGTGGGCGCTGTCTGCATCGAAATGACAGTTTAAAATGTTTGAATGGATGATATCTTCCAGAGAGAGTCAAAATGTTGGACATTCCAGCATTTTAAAGGAGGAAGAGGAAGAGGAGCCGCTCACTATACAATATGCAATTAGATATTAGGAGGAGAAGGTTACAGATTCACATAAGTCCAGATAAGAGCATCAAGAAGGAAGTTGTGGTCAGCAGCGTCAGATGTTGCAGAGAAGTTAAGGAGCATAGGGGCTAAAAAAGAGTCATTGGTTGGGCAATTAGGAAGTCATTTACCTTTAAGAACACAGGCCTGTCCTGCACGCATGTGCTGGGGGAGATGGAATAAGAGGCAAGCATCTGAGAGAAGGGAGCATGCACCACTGATGTACAGGTAAGAAGGAGAGGTGAGGGGCCAGCATTCAGCATTAGTCTCTCCCCTTCCAAGCTGGCAGTTTGTGTGTCCACACACGGGAAGGAGAGAAGGAAAAGAATAAGCTATTGATTCATTTAGCTAACCTTTGTTCAGTGCCTTCTAAGGACTTGGGACCAATTAACAGCAAAAATTGAAAACTGCTGAGAAAGAACAGGGGAGGAAGCAGAGTTCAAGTGAAAGTGGGAGAATATGGATTGTGAGACTAGGGGGCATTTTTAGTGTCGGAAAGGAGAAACATCTCTTCCCGAGGGACTGGAGACAAGGAAAGGATGGAGGATGGATGTAGACTGAGGAATGTTCTGAAGTCAAGAGAATCAAGGAGGAAGTGAGGCTGACCTCAGGCCTCTGGGCAAAGTGGAAGGTGGGTCCTCTACTGAGAAATCGCAGACCAGTGGGGCAGGAGGCGGGGCAGAAAGGAAGATATGGAACAGCCCCTCAAGGTAATGCTAGGGGCAAGGACCAGCTACAATGGTGCAGGACAGAATGCCCGCTCTTCTGTGCTTCTGTAGGAGGTGTTGATGGTGTTTATGGACAACCCCTTAGAAGATGGGCAGTATTTGTTTCTACTTTTACCTTTAAGAACTTATCCTTCTTCATCACTATATTATTTTTCTTTAATACATTTCCTATGAATTCTTATTTTTTTCTGATATCACCATAATTGAAAGTTGTACAGCTATTCCGGAATAATGGTCTTAAAAGATTTCTGAGGTTATCCAGATTGTAGATATATTAGTTTGAAATCATAGTACTTTGTAGATAAATTTATTGATATATGAATTTAGCAGGAAAAATAAGTGAATAGAACCCATGAATCGTGCTACCATCTGCCCCACAAAAGACTGACAGGACATCTTATTCTGCCCAAATGAAGATGCCCAACCAACTGTCAATCCATGCAGTACCGCAAAATTCATTTAAGTTGACCAAGATGCCAGGTGGTTACTATGTCTCATCCAGAAGAGCCACAATGGGGCCTGGGTGGGGACATGTTTCCTCAAAGCAGTGAATCTGACTGTTAGGGTCTGTGGACAGGATGAGCAGGGGCCAGGTGCAGGATGGTTACCTGGGTCACTTGATGTAGTCTTCAGCTTTACTAGTATGCAACGTGGTGAGTGGAGAAAGAGGTAAGTAAGTATCTGTCACAAATAATATTTGTAAGAAATAAATGGTGAACTGATATCCTAATTCTGTATCTGCATCTTGACTGTGGGTCAAGATGTGTCTCCTAGTAGTGGCAGCTGGAACACTGGACCCACTTGATCCCTCAAACTGGGTCCCAGGTGTGCTTCCAGGTGGCCTAGATTCACGTTTCCAAGCTGGTTTGGAAGTGGGACGACAATATCCTGTGTGACTCAAGCCAGAACCCAGATGACTCTATTGAGTTCACTCATGCAAGGGAGACTCAAATATTTGCTTTCCCTTTCCTTCTTATAGGTATGGCCTCACATGTGCAAGTTTTCTCCCCTCACACCCTTCAATCAAGTGCCTTCTGTAGTGTGAAGAAACTGAAAGTGGAGCCGAGTTCCACCTGGGACATGACTGGGTACGGCTCCCACAGCAAAGTGTATAACCAGAGCAAGAACATCCCGCCTTCTCAGCCAGCCACCACGACCGTCAGCACCTCCTTGCCGATCCCAAACCCAAGCCTACCTTACGAGCAGACCATCATCTTCCCAGGAAGCACCGGGCACATAGTCGTAACATCAGCAAGTAGCACTTCTGTCACGGGGCAAGTCCTCGGCGGACCACACAACCTAATGCGTCGAAGCACTGTGAGCCTTCTTGACACCTACCAAAAATGTGGACTCAAGCGCAAGAGTGAGGAGATTGAGAACACAAGCAGCGTGCAGATCATCGAAGAGCATCCACCCATGATTCAGAATAATGCCAGCGGGGCCACTGTAGCCACTGCCACCACGTCCACTGCCACCTCCAAAAACAGTGGCTCCAACAGTGAAGGAGATTATCAGCTGGTGCAGCATGAAGTGCTGTGCTCCATGACCAACACCTACGAGGTCTTAGAGTTCCTGGGCCGAGGGACGTTTGGGCAAGTGGTCAAATGCTGGAAACGGGGCACCAATGAAATTGTGGCCATCAAGATTCTGAAGAACCACCCGTCCTATGCCCGACAGGGTCAGATCGAAGTGAGCATCCTGGCCCGGCTGAGCACAGAGAGCGCCGACGACTACAACTTTGTGCGGGCCTACGAGTGCTTCCAGCACAAGAACCACACGTGCTTGGTCTTTGAGATGTTGGAGCAGAACCTCTATGACTTTCTGAAGCAGAACAAGTTTAGCCCCTTGCCCCTCAAGTACATTCGCCCGGTCCTCCAGCAGGTGGCCACAGCCCTGATGAAACTCAAAAGCCTAGGTCTTATCCATGCTGACCTCAAGCCAGAGAACATCATGCTGGTGGATCCATCCCGGCAGCCATACAGAGTCAAGGTCATCGACTTCGGTTCAGCCAGTCACGTGTCCAAGGCTGTGTGCTCCACCTACCTGCAGTCCCGATACTACAGGTAAGACCGTCAGTACCGAGACGGGTGCAGAAAGCCCAGTGGCATTCAGAGTATGCAGTGGCAGTCACTGTGGGGGAGACAAAAGTATCTTCCAGCAGTTGCTGCCCTCAAGTGACCTTAATGTGGTTGGGAAATTAGGACATGTGCACACTGAAATGAGAATGAGAAGCTGTCTAAGCCAAGTAGGCCAGGGAGCCAAGGAAGATGCTTGGTCCCGATGTTCAGAGTTGAAAAGGACCCCAGGGAGTGAGTAAAGAGCAGAGCAGAGGAGTTGTCCTCATGGATGGGGAGGGCTCAGGAAGCTGGAGGACAGAGCAGGACATGCCATTCAAAGGCACACTGGTAGTGGTGTGCCAGACTCATGCAGGGGGCAAGCAGCTTGGCCAGATCAGAGGATTTTTGAGTATTGAGAGATGGTGATTGGACAGGTTGGGACCAGGTCTTGAGAGGTCTCAAGTGCCAAACTAAGGAATTGTAGCTGTATCTCTAAACCTTGAACAAGCCTTGGAAACTCTGAACATAAGGGGTAACAGGTTGAAAGTGATGTTTCACATAGAAAGGTGGCTGGAGGGAGGGGAGAGTGTAGTCGAGGGACTGGTCGGCCCCTCCTGTAGCAAGGTAACCTCAGGCACTACCTCCAGATGCTGGAAGCTTTATAGTACCCTTTTTATTATTATAACAAAAAATCTGAGGCTGGCTAATATTGTTAAAAAAAATAGGTTTATTTAGCTTATAGTTTTAAAGGTGCAAGGGCATAGTGCTGGCATCAGCGTGACTCTGGTTAAGGCACTGTGGCAAATGCATCACGATGGCAGGAGTCATGTGGGAGAGAGACCGCGTGACCAGACTGAAAGCTGGAGAGAGGTTCAGGGTCAGAGTCAGGATTTTACAACAACTTGTTCTCAAGAGAACTACCCCAGGGGTCCCTAACCTTAATTCCTTCCAAGGAAAACACCAGCAATGACCTTCCACTAGGCCCTACCTCCTACAGGTCCACTGCTTCCCGTCATTGCCACACAGAGGACCAAGTTTCCAGCACACAAATCCTGGGGAGATGAACCATTCATAGCCCAACAGGAACACACACATTCAGACATCCAAGCACAGATTTCACTTCTAGCATGGGCCAGGCACAGTGCTGTACAGGATGTGGACGAGGCCCCCGCCATTCCTGAATGTCCAGCATGCTGCTTCCCTGTCTTGGCTGCACATTAGTCACCTGATGAGCTTTTAAAGACAACCCAGCTTGGCCTCAGTCCCCACCAACTGAATCCACACCTCTGGGGTGGGGGCCCGGCAGGAGGGCTTTTCCCCAGCTTTTCTGGACCCCAGTGTGCATCAGTGCTGAGAACAGGACGGCACCTGGTGGAACAGACATAGAGCGCTGCTTGCTTTGGAGTAGGGAAACCCAGGGCTGAACCTGACCCGTCAGCTCACTGGGCACTGCGACTTTGACAGCTGCTTACTTTCTGTGCACCTTCATTTTCTGACCCATAAACGGGGGTCCTATCACCACCTCCATGGGCTTCTAGGTGCCATTGCATAGTGTAACAGCCTGGTGCTGCAGGTGATGGCCAGTCTATGGGAGGTGACCAGTGAAGAGTTGGTGGAGGTTTCTGGAAAGCAAGGGTCTGGTTTGTGGAGCAGTGAGGAGCTGCGCTTGAAATAACATTGAATATAAGTTGGGCGTGGTGGAGCACACCTGTAATCCCAGCAATGAAGAGGCTGAGGCAGGAGGATCACAAGTCCAAAGCCAGCCTCAAGGTCCTAAGCAACTCAGTGAGACCCTGTCTCAAAATAAAAAATAAAAATGCTGGGGATGTGGTTCTGTGGTTAAGCACCCCTGGCTTCAATCAAGAAAGAAAGAAAAAAAGGAAAAGAAAGAAAAGAAATAACATTGAACAGTCCCAGAGATGGGAGTTGGAGAGGAGGTAGGGCTGAGCCACACCTAAGAGGCTGACGTGTGGGCTCTAACATCAGAGTCCCAGGGCTCATGGCTGCCTGAGGCCTTCCGCTCTTACCCAGCAGTGGGTGTGCTTTCTCCATACCTCCTTCAAGGCCCCAGAGGGAAGGTGGGGCTGTGTGACACAGCTGACCTACGACCCAGTTCTGGGGCTGGCCACCCACTGCCCCTCCGTGTGGTCTCCCTGGTTCACTGACCGGCTTCTTCCTCTGGGCCCAGCCTGGCTGCCCACAGCACGACGGCAAGCCTCCTCGCCCTGCTCCCTGTGCCCACCCCACCCCTCAGCCTGCTGCCTCTCCCTCCTCCTGTCTCCTCTCATTCTGATCCTGACTCAAGAAAGGTTGGGGTCTCGAGGCTTCTCCGCCTGGCTGTTCCAAATCACCTGCCCCCACCCCCCACCACCGCTGCTCCCTTAGGAGGGATTCCCCAAGTCACGGCTGCTCTCATCTGGCCCCCTCAGTCCATCCTTCTCCAGCCATTGCTTTCTCATGAATTTACACATGAAGCTCCCCCATGTCAGGAGACGCCTCCATGGGCCTCTGCATGCTCACGAGGGACAGTCTCCTGCCAGCTCCATCTCCCTGCACTCTGCTCCCAGTGCCAACTGGGTGCGGAGGGAAAAGTGCACCCAGTGCTGGAGCCACCCTGTAAGGTGGGGCCTGGGGAGCAGGCAGAACCACGGGCCCCTCCTTGTGGCTGCAGGAGGGGCGACAGAGAAGAAGCGGGTGGTCTGGCTATGCTGGAGGGTCAGGTACCAGGCGCAGATGGCACGTATTCTCTCTGGAGAGTGCCCGCCCAGCTCTTAATTGAAAGCCAGCTCTGTGTGGTCCTGGGTCACCAGCCTGCCCGAGGGGTGACTGGTGCTGGGGCTAGCTCTCCTTGCAACAAACAGGAGGCTGCCGTTGTCACTTTATATTTAGGCTTGCAAATTCAGCACATCGAGGGCTATTTCTTCCCAGGTCTTGGCCTGAATTTAGGGTGAACTGTAGCCAAGTCAGGGGCCGCTTGGGGTTTTATTATTTAGTTAACCTGTGTTGCTATTAGTGGACAGAAACCGGCTTCACTAAAGTTGGCTAAAAATTGAGCATGCAACTTATAAAAGACTTTTGGGACTATATTTAACAGGCAGTGCATCCTTGGAGCAAAGCTTGATGAATCAAGGCAGCTGGATTTGGGGCTCTTAAGACTTTTCCTACTCACTTCCTTATCTCCCCCCCACGCCCCCCAACACACACACTTGTGATTCACCTTGAAGGCCCATTTGTGATTAACTGTTTTACTCTGCTCTCAGGAAGTCCGGGGGTGGCAGTACAAAGTTGCCGTGAGAACTGTGGGGAGGTCTGAATCCTCTTCCAGGACCTCTGATGTCCCCTCACCAGCCTCTGGCTGAATGAGCCTCTTCACAGCGTCCCTGGTGGGGAGTGAAGGCTGGTTTTCTGGCAGGGCTGGGCCACTTGTCCCTCCAGGATGGGCACAGTCCCGCCAGCCTCTGCACCATTGCCCTCCCTTTGAGTGACATAGCACACCCCTCGTTAGCTTTAATCTGGGCAGGACAGCCTCTTCCTTCACATGGTTATCGTGGCCTTGAGGTCCTCCCTGTGGGTCAAGGGCATAGTCAAGGTGAAAGGCAGCCCATCTTTTCTGCCTGAAATGATGTTTCATTTCCAAATTGGTCACAATGCTCCGTTTCTCCCCCCAGGGTTCGTCTGAGCCCTGGAGTAGTTTGCTGCCACATGGATCGATAGGAGCTTTTGAGGACAGTCTTTAGCTCTTTGTCCCTGCTTGTCCTGGCTATGTGGGACAGCCAACTCTAGGCCACATCTGTCAGGGTGGTCTTCCTGATTGCTTTGCCCCTTACTGGGGGAGAATAAGCAAGAAACACTCTTGCTGAAGCCTCGCCTAAGAAGGAAGAAGCTCTCAGGCTCATCCTGAGAGAACACCTGCACATCTGAGCTACCGAGGACAGGAGCGTCGTCCCATGCCACTATGGTCTCCTGGCAGGGCTTGTCAGATTGACCTTTGTCCTGCAAGGCCCCATTCCCCTAGTTGTCCCCTGTATCTGAGCTTGGGGATGTTTCACTTTTAAAGAGATGAACATTTACCTGCCACTTTGCCACTTCAAATGGGACTGTATTAAGTGTCTCATCACGCCATCCCTACCTGCTAACACAGACACGTCTGAAGCAGAGGTGCCTGTCCTCAGTCTGGGACTGGGGAAAGGAGGTAGTGGCCTGAGAGCCACCTGTTTCCCCAGCTTTTAGGTCCTTGCTGTTGCCTCCTGAGGCCAGCCTGACCTCCTGCTCTTCAGGAAACAAGGATGCTTTTTCAGGTTTTTCACCTGAGGCAGGGTTATCCCCTCCCAACTTTCACCTTGAAGGCCCATTTGTGATTAACTGTCAACTGTGCTGGTTCTCAAGCTTTATTGTCACCTGGAGAGCTTGGTAAGAATATATGTCTGCCAGAAGCCTGTCCCAGAGCTAGCTACTGCACCCTCCTCCAGGGTAGATCCCTGCCCCCCACAAAGTTTCCAGACTCCACTCCAGAGAATGGCCTCTAGGAACTGGAGAGGAGCCGCTGCAGGGGCCTTCGGACCCTGAGAAGAGCTGCTCCAGGAGAGAAGGGATTTCCTGGGGTCGGGGGGGGGGGTCACCTTTCAGGGTTAGCACCCAAAGGAATGCAGGGCAGGTGATGCTGTTGACCTACTCACCTGGGCGTCCCTGCCACTTCCCTATTTAACCCTCCACCCTTGCCAGCCTGTTAATCTGTGTTTTTTTTTGTTGTTATTTTCATTTAGGGCAAGCAATAAGTTGGTGCTAGGACATTTCCACTCTCTGGGTGACTAGTAAGCTAAAACAAGACCAAATATTAGATTCAGAAGGAAAAAAATCACAAAAAACTATGCCGTTGAGGCAAAGGATAATCAGTGATTAAAATGTTAGAGTTTTGTTTCTGTTCTGGGCTATTCAGAATATTTTTGAGACACTGAAAATTATTATTGGTTCCCAAAAAAATGGGCATAAAAATTAGGACATAAAAAATGGCCAGTGATCTTTTTTCAGGATAGTTTGACCTTTTTCTTCGGGTTCTTATGGGTGAAGAGACGGTCTTCTAGTTGATCCTGTGGTGGTTTTAGGTCAGGGTGGAGACTAATGATAACGTGTCGGACAGTCACTGTTCTCTTTGAGGAGATGGAAAACATAAACAAATCACCCAGAATACTGATGCTCTTAAGATTCCAAGTGTCTGGTCACTCAACAGATCTTGTTGCTTTCCTGTTATGCACTGGACTAGGGAAACAGTAATGAGCAGAGCCAGTTCAAGAAATTCAAAGCTAATGAGAGACTTGGCCAGATGGGCTCGCAGGAAGGTGTCCCAGAGTGAGAGCTCTGGAGGGAGATGTGGCCAAGGCAGGAGGAGTCTGGGGGCCATGGAGACTAGAATGAAAGGGAAAGAGGGGAGAAGTGATGGGGAGGGGAGGGCGGGTGAAGGCCCCTGTTGGAAAGCAGTGGTTGGGTGAGTGGTCCCACAGTGCAGAGCTGAAGTCACACTTGGGGGGATTGGGTTTACTCAAAGTGGCCATGTAAATTATGGAACAAAGGGTACCCTGATGAAGCTAATGATGGAGTAATCTGTTGGAATGGCAAAACAAACATACAAGACCCAGGCTGGGAGACAATTGTAATTATTCAGGAATAAAGGAAAGACCCTGGATTGTGAGGGGGAACCCCCCACCCCAGGCCCCAGTAGTCTGGATGTGGACACTTTTAGTACAAAACTTTTCTAATACTTTGATTGCAGAACCAACTTACAGGGAGTAGCTTTTGCTTGTTTTTCTCTTTTGTGTCATTACTTTGTTCTCTAAGACACAGTTCTGAAGCTCTGGCTAACCAGGACCTGGTTTCAAACCCACCACTGCTATATAGTAACAGAATCTGGAAGGAGAGCTGAGACCTTAGCTCCAGCTGGGCACAGTGGCACACACCTGTAATCCCAGCAACCCAGGAGGCTGAGGCAGGAGGATTGAAAGTTTGAGATCAGCCTGGGTGACTGTCTCAAAATTTTTAAGAAAGGCTGGGGATGTAGCTCAGTGGTAGAGCACCACCTGGGTTCCACCCCAGTACCACAAAAATAAATAAATAAATATTAAAAATAAAATCTTAACTCCTGTCCCAGCCCATCCCAGCCAATGTCCTGCTGAGTCATGATCACTAGAACGTCAGCTGTGAGCCGACCACACTCTGCCATCTGTATCCCATTGTGACCGAGGCCTCTGTTCACCAGGTGGTCACCCAGAGCTATTGGTGCAGGCTGTGGCCAGGGAGCAGTTTTCTCTCCTGCCTGTTGACCTTGGTCTCATTAGCACACTGGGAACCTTCCTTGATCTCTCCGCCAACAGAGAATAGAGCATATTCCAAAATGTCATACTCTGGGCTGAAAATATAAGTCACTCCAGTAAGGGGCATAGCTTTATGAAGCCACAAACAGAGGTCCTTTCAAAGGTGGCATAGCTTGTGCAGATCACAACATAAAAAGTGACCAACTAGAAGTGGGTTTGATTGAAAAGTGGAACTCTGGCAGCAGCTTCAATTGCATCTCAAGTATCCATTTGTTAACATTAATTTGTCGCTGTTACAAATAGAAACAACAAGAGCAGGTACCGTTCACCCTTAAAGATAGTAAGTGAAAAACGCTTACCCACTGACCGCCTCATGGCCAGGTATACTACGTGACCGCTTTCAGGGTTGCAGTCTCTCTTCTGTGGAGAAGTGATGGGTGAGTTATCTGGGCTGATAGGTTATCTTCAAATTTCCCTTAATTGTCTCTGGGACCTTCAGCTGTACAGTGAAATACTTAGAAATTAAATTTTTCTTTTAATAATTATGTGTTCATAATTATCTAATAATTATTAACAAGTATGAAATAGTTAAAGTGGGAAACTCTGTGCATATTTGAGTAGATCTCTGGCCAGGTGCTGCAGCCCCTATGTGTACACATACACTCAGGGAACACAGCTGAAGGCCACGAAAGACATGCAGACGTAGGTGTGCTTGTGAGAAACTTGGTGACAGAGAAGCTGACACTTTACTCTCCATATAGAGGTGGATGCGCATTGGCACCCACCTTATGGAGGCAGATTGAGAACACAAGCACATGCACACGTGCAAGACACACACGCAGAGGTCAAAGACAGCAGACTGCCACGCCCCTGCTCGGGTCACATGAACTACTCCCAAGAGTTCCTGCAGACCGAGGGTCCAGGCAAAGAGGCAGTGTCAGCAGCTGAGACACCTGCCCCAGCTTTCTGCCTTGCTCAGGCTGCCAAAATATGTCTCCAAACCTGAAGACAGCAGGTCCAGAACCACTTGGGCTCAAGATGTAAACCAGTCATTTTCAAAGTAGGCTCCAAGGACCCTCCCACCCCAGAATCACCTGGGAAACTTGTTAGAAATGGAGAATCCTGCACTGCCAAACAGACAGATGGGCAGGTACTCGGGGGTGGGGGGGTGGAGCAAACATGGACCTCTCTAGAGCATGTTCGCGCGCATGTGTGCACTCTCGCTCGCTCTCGCTCTCGCTCTCTCTCTCTCTCTCTGCCTCTCTCTGCCTTGCAGTGCTTTGGATAAAACCCAGGGCCTCAAAGATGCTAGGCAAGCAATCTGCCATTGACCTACATCCTCCATCCTAACCAAATTCTTTTCTTTTTAAAACCACTTTCTTGAGATTGATATACAGAACATGGTTCACATTCAATATCTACAACTTGTCAAATTTGAAGATAAGTCTGTACCGGTGAAGCTACCACAGTCTATGCCATAAACATGCCCATTACCATCCAAGTTTCCTCCCACCCTGCTTATGATCATTACTGCTGTTACTGTCGTCTTGTCGTCGTCCTCGTCCTCCTCCTCTGGGAATTGTGTCGGTGGATGGCTAGGGCTGTACAGTCTGAGGTCACAGCGAGTGTGCTGCGTTCCTCATCAAGATGGGATGGGTCTATTCACAGGTGGCAACCTGGCCTTGAGCTGTTGATCTTTCATCTGCGTGTTGATAACCCCTCCAGGTGCCCATTTGTTAGATGACCTGTGGTCAAACCCCTTAGGCCCCAATGGTGGTGACAATGGAGATACAAAAATAGTTGGTGAGCATGCTGGGAGAGTCAGGTGGTCTGGCAAACTGGCCAGGGCTGAGTGATTCAGAAGAGGCTGTCTGAGTTGGGTGGCAATGAGAAAGCAGATGCTTAGAGAGACAGTCATGTATGGGACTTTCGCATAATTTACACTAGACCAGGCACCTGCTGCTAAGCAGCTCCCAAACTTGTCTGTAGCCACAGCTGGTTTGGGGCTACAATCCTCATTTGTGTGTTGCACAAGTAATTTTTTGAATTCCAAAGATGTGCTAGATACTTTGTTTTGTGCTGAGGTTTCAAGACATGATAGGAGTGTCCTCAGCTATGCGGGGTCTGCCCCAGCCCGTAAATGGAATGCGCTGTCCCCGGGTAGCCAGGGCTGGCTGTGCCAGGTTTCCCTGCCGTGGTGAGCAGGCAGAGCATGCGTCACCCTTGAATCCCTTTGTCCGTTCTCCCTGGCTTTTGGGCCACTGTGTGCTCTAAGTCCTCGGTGCCCTTCCCCCGGGGCAGGTCTCTGCAGCACAGCCAGTGCAGATCAGGTCACCCAGGTCGCCCGTTCCTCTCTTGTCAGGCTCTGAGCCACTGTTGCTGGCAGGTGCGAGGGTGGCCTGGAGTGCCCCCTCTCCTCTGTGCCCCATCGGCTGCCAGCTCCTGTGGGGTCTTATGGAGGTCAACTGAGGCAAGTGAGCCTGTAGCCAGTGCTGGCCGGGGATGGGGCTCTTGGTCCTCATCTGGGCAGGTGGAGATGGTGAGGTTATGGAGTAGTGGTGTTGGTTTGGATTTCCCCAGAGTCTGGGAAAGTCTTGGGTGCAACAGCCTATTTGGGAGATGATGCCAGGAAGCAGGAGAGAAGGATAGGAGAGTGACAGTGAAGAGAGTAATGCCATTATTGGGGCCTCTGTCACCCCTCTAGGAGCCAGCAGAGGCCTCTTGGAGCTGGGCTTGGGAAGGGCAGGAGGCTGGATCTGTGGCGCAGGGTCAAGGGTTGCCCTCGAGGGATGTAACTCACCTTTTCCTTTATTTGGCTGAGTTTATGTGAAGACTGAGTGCCCTTGAGCAGGGCCAGGGCAGCTCTGAGTCAGGAGAGCCACGCCAGGTGTGAGCTCAGGACTGACGCCATTGTACCTCCGAGCCTGAGGGAGAGTGCCCGCCCCAGCGCGGGCTTCAGCCGTGCGCCTGGGCATCACTGTCCTGCCCACAGTCACACGTGTGGCCTTGTAAGTGGAAAGTGGGTGAAGGGGAAAGGCCTTTGCAGACAAATTTAAAAACTGTAGGATAAGAATTCAGAGTCGAGCTCTGCATTTTGTTTTGTGGGGAGCTGGGGTCTGGGGTAAGAGAATGACTCTTGCCTCCTGTCCCCTGTCCCCTTTAGCTAGCCAGCTGCCTGCCAGCACGGGGTGAGGCTGGGCTCCGAGACGGAACACTCGGAGGGGCCCTGAGCGTCAGAGAAGCAGCAGAGGCAGAGGCCAGTCGCTCTCCCTAGCTGTTCCCTCTGTCCACGCCTAATGGACGTTGTAGCTGCGGCTCCCACGACTCCCTGGCAGAAAGAGCAGAGGCCGGATGAGCCCATGGCTTGACGTGCTTCACAGCTCACCTTGCACTGCCACACCACTTGTCACCCCCAGACGGGTCCTTTCACTGTTAACTATATCTTGAGTCTGCGGCATCCCAAGCCCTCGATAGAGGGGCACAAGCAGCGCCCCAGGGAGAACACACGCTGCCTAAAGCATGTGTTTGTAGCCATCTCTCCACCAGTGAGATTTCACTTTAAAACCTGGCGACAACTGACTCAGCTCCTAGCAGACAGTTCCCTGCAGTCACCCGCACCTGTCTTGTCCCATGGCACCTACAAAGAAAATTAGAAGTGACCACCCAACACACAGAAAGGCCGAGCGCAGGGAGGCCTGACGTCTCCCCGAGGGAGCGGCAGGTGGCTGCAGGTGGCCGCAGGCTCTGGCCCCACGGCCTCTTGTCTGCTGTTCTGGCTCCGAGGCTTTGTGGACTGCTCGGTGCCCCGTGCCTGTCTTCACACCGAAGAGCTGAACGAGCAGAGAGAGCACGAAGCTCGGCATGAACCGCCAGCTGCCCGCTGTTGGTGTTGCGTTCAGTGCTTCTGCTGTTGTCATTGTTGATACTTTTGTTGTCGTCACCCTGTGCCTCAGCCAGACCCGGGACTGAACTCCAGGTCTGCCACTTCATAGCTTGGTTACTAGACCAGTTACCCGAGGCTCGTTGTTGACTTGAGAGGAGAAACTAAGAGTAGTTCCTGGGGTTGTCATAGGGCTGAATGAGACAGCTGCACAGTGTGTCCCCCTCTGCTGTGCCTGACGCCTGGCAGCGCCATGTGGCAGGACACAGTCTTCCCAGGTCACAGCCTCTGTGGACTCCGGCGTCCCTGGACCCGGTCTGATGTCATCCTGAGCCTTTTTCATGCCCGGCCCCTCACCATCCCTGAGCTTTCTGGGGCTGTGTGTCGTGTCCCCTTTGTCTTGGTGGACACCTGAGGCCCAGTGCTGTAGGCCTCACTCAGGAGCACCCTGGACAGGAGCCTGCAGGTCAGCAGCCCGTGTGGGTAGTGGGTTGCCTCCTGGTGTTGGGAAGGGGTGAAGTCCAGCGCGTCGAGGAACAGGATAGAGGGGTGAGCTGGGAGGGTGGCATGGGGAGGAAGTGGGCACACCATTCCTGACTTGAGGGTATGGCCACATCGCCATGCTGCTGCTGTGGTGCACCTGCAGAAACGCTGGACATCCTACAGCCTGGGAGCAGACACAGTGGCCAGGGGACAGTGGTGGAAGCCTGGAACACTAGACTTCATTTGACACTGGAACTTCCTGCACTGCTGACATCCCAAGGGTCAGATCTGAGACCAGAGTGATGCCAAAACCCTGCCCAGAGAGCCCCCTGAAGGCTGTGGGCGTGTGTGCTGGTGTGTTGGCACGAGGGGTGTGCGTGGGTGTTGGTGCGTTGGCACGTGTCGTGTGTGTTGGCTTTTGAGGTGTGCACATATTGATGTGTATGTCTCTTGTAACAGCAGGTAGCCAGGTCCATGGTGTGTCCGCGTCTGTGCCCTGTCCTGAGGAAGTCTCCAGAGGCAGCCTTGCTTGGGTAGAGCTGGCCACGAACCTAAAGTTCTGCAGCCGGAACTTGAGGTACAAATTGTTGGTACCACTCCTTGGTCACCCACTGACCTCTAGTGCAGGATTTCCAGTCCTCTTCTTTTTATAAACTGGGACTTATATCGGCAAATAAAGACAGCAAGTGTGAACCCCCAGAATATAAATAATCTGGCGCCCAGAGAGTTGGAGGACACTTGCACTGGTGAGAGCCAGCCGTCCTCCCTGAGTGGCCATGGGGATATTTTTAAAATTTAAATTTAAAATTGATTTACCCCTAAAGACCTCTAAGGAAACTGTTGATAATTTTAAACTGCGAGCCTCGTTCTCTTCCTGTGTGTGCTGTGCTGTGCTGGGTAAGAGGTAGCTCACTCATCCTGTCACCGGATGGTCAGGAGGAGACAGCAATCATTTCTGGAAATGGCTTGACAGGGGACCCATGAAAACAACTCTGGGAACAAACAGCTGCCAGTGGCGGAAGCCTGATAGCCCGAGCTTCTTCACGTGCTGACTGTGTGTGGGTCGCAGGCTCATCCTCTCACGGTGAAGGACGGTGGCCCCGGGAGGCAGCACAGTGAAGGACTCACTGCGGAAACGCCAGGACTCTGGGGTCCAGAAGCAGACCCCGCGAGAGTGGCATCTGTCCAGGCTGCCTCACTGCACCTACAGTCCACCCTTGCTTCTTCACACTGCCGTGACGGGCCTCCCACGGGTGTGACGAGGTCATTTTCCCATCGATGGCTTTCCACAAACTAGCTTTTCCCACGGCAGCTTTCCATCAGGGGATTTTCGTACTTGCTACAAGAAGCAGCCAGTTCTGCAGGGAAGGGCTTTTGTCCCTGCAGCAGAGAAAGCATCTGCTCCCGTCTTGGGTGTGGGGGTGGACTGTCCATGCTCTCAGTGCCAGGCTTGGAGAGTGACCCCCGCAGCTCCGACTGGGCCGTGCACCCCAGTGCCTGGCTGTGGCTGCAGCCACAGTGGGCACAAGGCCAGGCTCCTCCCTTTCCTTCCCCACTGAGGGGGCTTCCACTTGTCTCCTTGGGAGACACAAGAGGGTCAGCAGTGCACAGCTGTCATCCCACTATGTCCTCTGTAGCCCACATTGGCCAGTTGAAGATGCTGGCCTCCCGTGACACTCCTGAGAGTGCTCCCTGTGTTTGCCATGTGGAGCCAGCTCCTGGCCACACCGCCTTGCTGACAGAGCCAGTCCCACAGCAGCCTGATGCCCTTGGGCAGCCCACGTTGGTCAGAGCAGCACGGGGGTCAACCTCCCCTGCTCCCGCTTCCCTTCCTCTCCCAGAGCGTGGCCTGAAGCTTGCTCTGTGGCTCTGTGTCATCTGTCCCAGCTCCCTGCCTGGGATGGGGAGGCCCGCAGGTCAGCCCCTCCTTGCCCCACATGCCTCCATACACTGCAGGCTCCCTGACCTAGGATGCCCCCCTGCCCTCACCACCCAGGCCCGTCCAGCCCTGCCCTACTCTGTGCATGACACTCGAGTGCCAAATTCTCCACAGCCAGAAGAGCCTTCTCCCTCCTCTCCACATTTGGCATTTCATGGTATTTGCTTCACTCATCCATCATTCAGCCATCCATTTGATCCCCAAAGTCACTGTTGCATGTCCTGGGCCAGTTTCTGCCCTTGGACCTTGAGAGGGAACCAAGGTTGAGCATCTCCACCAACTGTACAGAGTGTAAGCAACTCATCTGGGGAAGGGGTGGAGACGCAGAGCTGGGTCCTGGCATCCTACCAGGGGCTGTGACTTGGGATGGGTCTCCACCTCCCCAACACCAGGCCTCAGTAGCTTACTGGTTGAGAGAGGTGGCATTGCCCATGAGGCTCCCAGAGCTGCGAAGACCTGTGGTTAGAAGCACTGCGTTTAGCTTCTCTGCCCTCCACGTCTTGCCCAAAGTGAAGACTCCAAATCTCTTCCTCCTGACCATGGCCACTCTGCTCCTGGCTTTTCCTTTTTCTTCTCCTCTACCTCTTTGTGTTCCCAAGGGTCTCCCAAGCTAACCCAGGGGGACACCTCAGCAGCACATGTGCCAGTGAGACGCAGACTCCAGGGAACACAGCAGGGAGAAATCTCAGCTTCCAGAAGGTTGGGGGTTAATTGCTTTACTGTCACATGTCAGGGCTGCCCTGCAAAGAATGTCCCCCGGTGTCTCTCAATCTGGGGTCGTGCAGATCCAAATTAGGTTGCTGCCACTTGACAGAAACAGTTGACAGAGCAGGCGGGGAGCCTTGTCTCCTTTGTCCCCGCCTCTTCCCTCTCCATCCCTTGTCCTGACCCGGGGTTCTGCCGCACTTCCTTGCTATGTCTTACTTGGCAGGTGATTTGGAACACCTACTATGTGCACCACTCTGCCCCAGGGGGTGTCCTGGGGGTGTCCTGTGGCCTCAGCCACAGCATCTCTCCTGAGCATACCCCATTCACCAGGAGCTTCAGGACCACGCAGACCCCAGAAAGGGCCTGAGTCAGCCTCTCTCGCTCTACCGTGGAACTAGGGGAATTGAGGAGAAGAAAGGCCATTTACAGGTGGACAGACAGAGGTGGGAGGTTAACTGGAATAAAGTTCAAGTGCACACCGGAAGCAGCCAGCCTCAAAGCCAGGAGCAGAGCTCTGCTGGAACTAAACGTAGTTTGTGTTTGGCCAGGCCTGTGGCTATGGCGTGACTCACATCTTCTGAGTGTTTCCAGGAACAGGACTCCATTGCCATCGCAGTAACTTTGAGGGCAATGCTTGCAGCCTTATTGTCCCCTCTGCCCAGGGCACAGCACAGGGACCTGGGCCGCCCACATGCTAGGGACCAAGTCAGGAGCACAGCCTCCATTTGCAACTCTGTCCAGACAGTTCCCGCTGCTGAAGAAGGCAGGGTCTTGGGGAATGCTAGGCCATGGGGTGCAGAGCATAGCAGCCCCCAGCCCTCAAGAACGACCTTGACTCCCACAGCCCCAGGATGCATTTAAGGAGCCTCCTCCCCCCTCCCCTGCCCCACCCAAACGGGCCGCCTGTCCTCTAGAGAATGCCACTCAGGATTTGTCTTCTTGACACGTTGGGAAGCACAGGCTTCCTCTGCAAGGGTGTTGTGGGATCTGAGCGTTATTGTTCAGTTCTGTCTCTGACCACAATGAGGTTGTTGGTGCCACTGGACAGAGCAGCACCTCCACCCGCCAGGCCCCCAAATTCACTAGCCATTGTCAGAGGCTGAGGCGGGCTGCAGCACAGCGAGCCCGGGGTGCCTTCTCCACACATTGGTGCCTGCTGCGTGCACCCCAGAGCGGCTGCTTGTCAGACTGGCATCAGCAGCCCCCTAAAAGTGTCCACAGGATGGGTGCAAGTGACTACCAGAATAGGCAGAGAGCTGTTGTGCTGTGCTCCTGCTCTGTGTACCGTACTGTGTCGTTCAGTGACAGGAGAGTCAGAGGGCCCATCCTAGCTCAGAATCCTGCCTCCCCACCTTCTGAAGGCAGGTGAGCCCAAGAGGCTCCTGCTGATCTGTTCTTTGGTGGATCTTCCTCTGGACAAAATTTAACTTGTTGCCCTGTCTGAGGCTGCAGGAGGAGGGCACATGTGGTCCAAGTGTGGTCATGGCCCCCAGGTGCCAAAGAAGAAGCAGGGAAGGACTTGTACATATTCATGTAACCCTCTTTCATCTAGCAAGCAAGACTCACCACGCTTAAATACTTTCAATTTTCCCTGCACAGCATGAGAATTGCTGGGTTTGTCTTGCGACCAAAATTGAACGTTTCAGAGGAAACATGACCATGTTACCTTTTCAGCTGGTAGGAGAGTGGTTCTTAGGCAGAAGACATGCTCCCCGCGGGTCCTGGGAAATGAGATACTGCCCTGTGCTGGCAGGAGATGGAGGGTCCTGCTTCTGGGCATCTCCCTCTCCAGACCCCTGCTTTGTGCATGAAGAGTGTCAGCAGGGCCCTGGAGAAGGCAGGCCATCGGGATCATGGTGAGCCCCGGCGCTTAGCCCTCTGCGTGGGTCATGGTGTCCTGTTTGAGGTGCCCACTCTCCCAGGCCTTGCTTGGGTTTCAGTTCTCTTTCTTCAGCCACTCCACCCTTCATGTGTCTCTCCCTTCTCTGCTAGAAATTCTTGCTGCATTTAAAACCTGAGTTTGATACCTCCTCATATTTGGTAGAACTTGCAAACAGTCTGTTTGATAATTGTCTTGGGCATTGGTCTTGGGCAGCCAGCTAGACTAAATGTCCCAGGTATCTGTTCCATTCTGGTGATTATCATATTCTCTGTACTTGATGAGGGGTAGGGGTGGAGATTAGAGATTTCACATGGCCTGTTAAAGAAAAAATCTCAAATAAGTCCCCTAAGGCTTTCCTGAGTTGCCAAGGTTAGCATTAATGAAAATCATTTCAGGAATTGTCTTTTTCAAAAATTGTATTTAAAATAACTTTAAAAACTTTTTTTTTCTTAGTTGTAGGTGGACAAAATACCTTTGTTTTATTTACTTATGTGGTGCAGAGGATCAAACCCAGTGCCTCACACTTGCTAGGGAAGCACTCTACCATTGAGCTACAACCCCAGCCCCTTGAAATAACCTTTTAAGGAAGATTGTATATTGCTGGTGGGAATGTAAAATGGCACAGCCACTGGAAAACAGTTTGGCATTTTTTTTTAAAAAATTAAACAGAATTACCATATGATCTCCCAAATTCCCTTCCTTAGTATATACCCCCAAAGAACTGAACCCAGATATTCAAATACTTGAAAAAACACATTGATAGCAACACTGTTTACAATACCCAAAAGCTGGAAGCAACCAGATGTCCACCTGTGGATAATTGCGTAAACAAATTGTGGCAGGTCCATGCAATGGAATATTATTTTTCCAAAAAAAGGAATGATGTACTGATGTATGTCACAACGTGGATATACCTCCAAAACATCCCGCTTAGTGCAGGAGGCCAGACACAAAAGGTGTCATGTGGTTTGACACTGTCTATGGAGTGTCCACAACAGCTGAATCCAGAGACAGAGCACACTGGTGGTTGCCAGGGTCTCAGGGGAGGGGTGAGTAGAGAGAGACTTCCTAGCGGGTACGGGGTTTTACTTCCAAGGGATGAAAGTGCTTGTGACTAGATACAGGTGGTGGTTGCCCAATATTATGACTGTCCTAAATGTCCTGAGCTGTCCATCCTCAAAGGGATAATTTTGTGGCATGTGGATTTCACCTCATTAAATTATTCTTTAAACAGAAAAAGAAAAAAGTAATTTTTCAGGCTGAGAAGTTGGAATGGGATAAGATTATACCAGGAACGGAGATTTAAGTGCTTTGGAGTTTATTTGAACATGGGACCTAGAATTACTGGAAATGCCAGTCGGAATGTGAGTATCTTAGGGCTGATTTTAAACCTTACAAAACACATTTTCAAAGACAATCTATCCCTTTCCTGGCACTGGGCTGAACGCTAAGGTGAGTCTTTTGGTTTCCCTTGACTCCAGGAGCAAAGGCAGCTCTTCCCCTGGCGCTCTCCACCCCCTGGGCAAAGGCTGGCATTGCCCTGAGGCAGAGGCCCAGCCAGTTAGGGATTCCCAGAGCCAGGCCACCGCCTCTGACGTCATACTCACTATCTTGGCAGGACAGGGGGCATGATATTCTAGTGTCCCTAAAGTACACATATGGTTGGTTTTAGAGTTGGCAAGTCTAAAATAAAATTCCACTTCTGCCACTTACTTAACCTTCCTGCACCTCGGCCTCCGATCCCCGCACCAGGGATAATCACACGTCTTGGGAAAGTCTGGGGATTAGGCCTGGGCCCTGCCAGTGTCGCCTGCCCGCGCCGACTCCTGGGAGAGGCGAGCGCTCCTCTCAGTCTATGTTGGTTCTTCCCGTTTCCCTTCCGCCCTCCTTTCACTCTGTCCCTTTGTTCTGCCCTTTAGAGGATTTGCAAAGGACCTGGGTTCTATTTGTTTTTTGCATCAACTATTTTCCATAAACAAAAAAGACTGTTTTTCTCTTCCCAGGCCTGCATGCCACACTGTAATCGTATTTCATCCTCACAGGCCTGCGTATGAAGAGGAAGTACCCCCAGCAGCACTCCTGTACTCTCAGCAAGCCGGCCAAGGCCAGCACTGTCCAGGGTTGTCTGGGAGCCTCCTTTTGCCTTGCTGTCCCTCAGACCATTTGGCCAAAATATTCTTAAGATGTCTTCTGTTCCCCAAAGCCCCCAAATGTGTCTTGCTCTTTCCCAGGTCCTGAGTTGTTAGCTCTTTTCTTTCCCCATCATCTAGGAAGCATTTTTTGGACATGTTATAAACAAGGCCATGAGCCACGATGAATTGGAACGAGGCGCTCCCTCTGGGAGCGTCCAGGAGGGAAAATGAGAAATCGCTGTGATCAGAGCTGAGCTGGGCTGAGTGGAACGCAATTTCATTAAACCATGTTGTTGTGGCCATTTTATTCCCCAGACATACCTCTTCCATAATTTGGGGTAATTTGTCTAAAACATTGTTGGCAGGGTGCGTTTTGTGGCTGTCTGTAAACCTCCCCGCCCTGTGTTCTCCTCTCAGTGGACGTTCCTTCTCCTGAAGGATTGGTTTTGCCAAACGTCCGTCCTGTCATTCCAGAACATCTTTATTTGTTCTGATTCCCAGCTTTCCCCTGGCCTCTGGAGAGCCTTTGCAAAAAGCACCCTTAGGCTTGCAGCGTTGTGTTCCGAGTGGTGAGTTCAGATGTCCCTTCCCGTGGCGCACAGGCCAGGTGCCGGGCATGCTCAGCCTGCTGCACCGTGGGGGCTCCAGGAGGCGGCTTGGTGAGCCCCCTACAAGGCTGGCCGCTAGCTGGTGATGAAAGGTGGCTGGGGCAGTTTTACTTAGGCCTTCCCTCCACTGAACTGCCCGCTGGGACGGTCACTTTGATGATGAGGACTGTGGCTCCTGAGGCCCGGGCTGCAAACAGTCTCCCCATCTAATGATAGAACACATATGGCTGCTGGCGGTGGGAGACAGTATGAATATTAATAAACTATATTTCACTTTTATTACTTTTTCATTAGGTTTTCATGGAGATGGTGTTTGTGAGTGAAGTCCATGCACTGAGCTATTGACGGGCGTTTTGTTTTCTTGACAAAATGGCAAACCTCACAGTCAGAGGCAAGGGCATGATTAGGAGCAGCTCGCAGGAGAAATGCTGATGAGCGCCGGCAGGCCATATAAAACGGGTCGCCTGGGAGCTTACATTTTCATTGCTGTCTGAGGCAGACACATACCGTGGTCTCAGCAGTTTTATAGGATGTTCCCTGTGTGACAGTTCCTTTCTTACGTTAGCGTCAGGGTGCGACGGTTAGGCTGCCCCGCTGGTGGCTCCCGCACTCCCATCCGGGTTGCGGTGGCGCCTGGCCCTCCTCTCCACTCCTCCTCGCTCCAGCTCCCTTCCTCCTCATTCCCCTGCTCACCCCGCATCTTTCCACCAAACCAAACAGACACTCCTTGTCCCTTCTGTCACACGATGCTGTCCATCTCTATTTTTGTGTGACCACAGACACTACTAGGCATACAAGAATGGTAGGGCCACCGCCAAGTGGTAGACTTGTTCAAATCACTGTGCCCTGGCATGGGGCAAGGACACTTTGAAACCCAAGTAGACCAGCATGGAATTGCTAGGTAGTTCTGGGACCAGGGTGATGCTGGCCTGGGGCAGAAAGGACCCTCAGCGTGGGAGTGCCCTGTACCTCTGTCCTGCCTTCAGAGGGGACACCCTGTTGGGGCTCTGAGCCCCTTTTGCTGGGATGCATCATGATGAGTCTGTGTCATCTTTGTGGGTAGTGGGAGGTGTCCCTCCCTGTGCTGGGCGACAGAACCTCTCTCTCACACTGCATACTTGGTGTCTCGTGGAACACATGAGGACATGCATGTATGTCTCTGGCACAGCAGAGAAAGACATTGTGTGAGAGTTGTGGGGAGTGGGAGTGGGGTGGGGTGGGGTTTGATTATGTCTGTTTCACGAAGATAAAATGAATTTTTGCAATCTCTAAATGTGCCTATTTCAGCCAGGTCAAATGAGAAACCGTAAGTACTGAGTAACGCAGCCCTCACACACCTAAACATTCACGACTCTATTGATAAAAGTATTTTTCTGCTTTTTTCGGGTCCAGGATTTTTCTAAGTTTAGAATTGATTATTTCAAGAAAAGATGGCATTCGTTATGCACACAGAAGTATCTTGTTTTAGAGTTGAATGATCATTCCTTTTGTGTATTCAGTTTGCAGCAAGCCTTTCTTGAGTGCCTACTGTGTGCGGAATACTGTCCTTTTGTCCTCTGGTCAATGGTGTACTTACGTGTGCTTACATGAGTCACACACTGTTTGAGAACAAATATATTCCATGTGGACACATTTTCCAAGTGACTGAAATTTATCTGTTTTGGTGCCATACTAAAAATGTTTTCATTTTTCTGGATAGAAATTTTCTTTGGAGGGGGGAGGGTACCAGGGATTGAACTCAGGGGCACTTGACCCCTGAGCCACATCCCCAGCCCTGTTTTGTATTTTATTTAGAGACGGGGTCTCACTGAGTTGCCTAGTGCCTTGTTTTTACTGAGGCTGGCTTTGAACTCGTGATCCTCCTGCCTCAGCCTCCTGAGCCACTGGGATTACAGGCATGCTCCACTGCGCCTGGCTGGACAGAAATTTAACAAGGTGATATGAACCTTCTCCCTCAGAGAAGAGGACTGAGGGGAATGGCCTTGATCATACATACCTGCTAGCGGCCGGAGGCCTCACCTATTCCTCCAGACAGCCATTAGTATCCCCACTTAGTAGATGAAAAAATTGAGCCTCAGAAAAGTAGTGGCCAAGTGGCATGAGGATCATAAGCAGTGCCACCAGGCTTGAAGCAGATATGTGTGCTCCTCCCGCTAAGTGGGGCTCCCCTCTGGCTGAATCTCTTCCTGATCCTCAGGGCTGTGTTATGTATGTAAGGAAATAGTTCAAACACAGAGAGCACACCTATGTGTTCTGCTGAGATGTCTGATTCTCTATGCTCCAGAACTAAAAGGCTCCTGGCATCTGTATTCATTGAGTGCCTAAAATTCTAACCAGAACTGACATTAGTAAGTGGCGATTATGTGCCAGGAGCCCCACGTGCATCATCTCTGCTCCTTGAGACTCTTGAAGGGAGGTGGCGTCCTTGTTTTATAGGTAAGGACATAAGCCCAAAGAGGTTAACTAATCTGCCCACCACCCCATAAACTTCCTAAGTGACAGAGCCAGGCCTTCCCACCTCTTAGGGATAAGGTCTCCGGGCTGTTGGCCTCTGCTCTGCAGGGTTCAGGTGTCCCTGCTCACTGTTGTCATAGTGCCACTCCTTTCTCAGTGGCACCCTCCCCTTTCAGCGTCATGTCCTCATCTCTGTAGAACCAAGCCACCAAGCTTGCAGGTGAGGAGGAGCCTGGTGTAGGAGCCTGGGTTCTAGCCTCAAGCTTGGCATGTGACCTTGGGGTGTCCTTGGCTTCTGGAACTTAGAGCTATCAGCCCTTTGGCCCCTCCTTCCTTTCCTGTAGGGCGGGGCCTTTACCACAAATGTGTAAGGATTTGAACATGCTCTGTCCCCGTTCTATATAGGCAAGCCATGCTGAACACACGCACATGGCTGTTTCTGAGGCATGTAGCTGCTACTGTGATTAATATGTTGGAAAGCATCCTTGACTGCTGGGGCCTTTTGGCATTTCCTGTTTCTCAGTGGAAGATAATGAAAGCCTCAAGCATCCTCACTGTATGTAAATCTCACTGCCTCTCCCTTCTACACACAGGGCAGAGTCCCCCTTTGTGTTGGGAGCCACACTCCCCTCGGTATTTTTATTTATTTATTTATTTATTTATTGTTGGTCAAAGGCCTTTTTACTGGATTTTGCTCTGGGCTATCACTGGCGCCAAATGTTATTAATATACATATTAATGTTTTATATATATATAAGTTTCTTCAAAAAAGAAAATTCTATTCTAGGTATGTCATAAGAAATTGTGCCAGGTTTGGTCATTTTCTTTAAGCACTGGCTTATTTTAAAAGTAAAATCTGCCAGTATACTGTCTGCATGCAGAAATGCATATGATTATATTAAAAACTTCACCTTTCTTAAATTTTATTTTTAAATATATAATTTTTTAAAAACCACTCTTTTTACATATCCTTTTTTGATAAATTTAATGCCTTCCTTAAAGGGAGAAATTTGTATACTAAATAGTATATTTCTAGTCCCCCCCCAAAAAAATCCGTTTTTTTTTTTTCCTTATGACACAATCTTTCATTCATTATTTGTTTTTAAAGTATAAATACAATTTGTGCCTGACAGAGCACCATGATGTGTACTGTTTCATTTAATTATTGGAGCAGCTCCGGTTCATGCCACTTAAAGAGGTGGCAATTGAGAACCCAGCTTGTCCCAGGACCCACAGCAGGAAGGAGTTGATCCAGCCCATCCCCAGCCCCAGGCAGCGGCCCCAATACAGAGCCTTACAGCCTCGGCCTTTTTGGTCCCACCGCTGGTAGGAGCCCACGATCCCACACTGTCCCACAGGGTCGGTGAGAGTTGGTGAGGTTAAGGGTCAGGCTTTCATTTTGGTCTAGGCAGTGACTCAAGTATGAACCGTGTTTCCATCCGTTGGTGCTCAGGCAGTTTAAATGGTCCCAAGCAACACGTTACTGCTGAGGGGGTGGGGCTCAAAAGGTCAAGCCTTGATCACGTAGCCTGTCTGGTACCATCATCTCGGTTTGTAAAAAGAGAGCAGAACTTTGTTGTCACTCTCTCTGTAGATACGAGCACTGAACTTTATTAATGATAATGGTGAGGGCTCATCAGAGTGCTAAATTACAGCAACTGCCATGTTAGTCGATGTTCAGTTTTGTCAGCGACAGTGCCAGATGTTTGCACAATGGAACTCTGGAAATATGGGACATATAAACTGGCTCTGCCACTAACCACACATGGCCAACACCAGGCTGTTCAAGTAAGGAAGGGAGCTTTCCTTTTGACTGAAGAGAAGGGGTTTCCGCAGAATCCTGCCCCCAAAGTTATCTAGGCAGTTATCTAACCCCCTTCCTTTATTACAGATTCCCGTTCAGCCAGTTAACATGGAATCCACCCTAGGCTGAGGGCTGAGGGTGCTCGGCCAGGGGCTGAAGGCGAGCAGTTTGCAGGCCAGTGAGGCAGAGACTGGCTGCGTCAGACACCAGGCTGGTGGGGGCACCAGCATTGTCAAGGGCCTGCTGTGTGTCCCTGCTCTTGGCCCTTCCCTTCCCTGACCCCATGTCCAGAGCTCCTGCACTAAACAGAGGCAGGCACCCTGGCAGGCAGGCTATGTGGCTGCAGCGACTGCCTTGACCTGCAGCCTGGCAGTCAAGTGGTCTGCGAGCTCGGCGCTCTCTGGGCGCACCTCATTCCCAAACGCTTTCCCTGCTGATTCTTTAAACCTGTGCTGTCAGCTGATCCCTGTGCTCATGGCTGAGGCTCTCGGCCCCAAGTGTGCGCCACAGTGCCCTCCCTGTGCTGCTTGTGTGAGCGCTGGCCTTGGGTGTTGACCAAGGACACCCTGACCAGCTTGGGAGGCTGCCTGAGAGCCTCTGTCCCTGTCCCCCGTGATGGAAGCTGTGTGAAGTTTAATTACTCCTTCCTCCTGCCTTTTTGTTCCTCTCTGTCTTTTTCTAATTTCAGAGTTGGAAATCTCTAGGCCCCAATTATCCCCAGACCTTCTCTAGACAAAGGCAGGCCATAACTTTGGCTTGCACGTGAGCTGCATGGTTACACGTGAGGTCACATATTACCTCCGAACCAGTGGGGTGTTGTGCATAGGCAACTTTGGATAGGGAGAGGTTCAGTCGGGACTCGTGAGTGAGAACCATCTCCCCTTCCCTGGCAGCAGACCAAACACATGGCATATCACCAAACACACGGCGACTGGGACAGAAACTCCTTCTATGGAACTCGCCATTAGCTAATATAGATAAATAATGTGTGAAAATAATTCGGGGCTATCTCATAAGAAATTATTATTTTCATCCTGAATTGGATAGCAAGCCGTTTTTCCTCATACACAGCATACAACAAATAACTTCAAGTCGACATGCTTGCACTGGCTACGGCTAGATCTCCAGCACTTCAAGATTCTCTTTGGTTCATGGACCTCCTTACGGTGACCGAGTTAGGCAGCCCCATTCACACCAACAAAATGTGACCGCCTTTGCATGTCCCAACTTATGCAAGTCCTCCCAACATCAGGGCAGCCCCCCTGCTTGAAGTCCATCTTCTCAGCTCTTGGGGGATGTAGTGGGGTCCATGGCTGCATTTACACCCCAGCCAAATGGACACTCACTGGCATCTTCAGGCTGTAACAGACTAATCTGTAGCATTTGCTGTAGTTCCACCAATTGGCAATTAGGAAAGTTGCTTTCTGAGAGTTTCTCTTCGTTGCCTTATTAATATTGGGGCTTGATTTGGGAGGCACAAACTCTTGATAACACTGGAAATAAAATTATGGTCTATATTTTTCTAAAATGCATAAGCTTCTAAATGCCACAAAAGTCTTTTAGTTGATGGTCACCTTAACTAACATTTCCAGGTTCTATCCTGATGATGTTAAATAAATAGGTAGGATAATCTCTTTATAATGAGCATTAATACTTTAAAGTTTGCTGCCTGGATGTTGTTTGGGTAGGAGGTGGAAAGAGGGGAAGTGATTTTGCTCAGGAACTCAACTCTGGTGTTAAAACAGTGGCGGCTTATGATTGCTGCATAAATACTATCCACGTTACCTACACACCGTCCACATTATTCAGGGAAATATTTGGGGCTAAATTATAGGCTGTGAATGAAAACAAAAAGGAGCTAACCCTCGCAGACATCCTTTTAGCTGGGATGCATCGCCCCTGGAAGGGAAGCCGACAGCAGCCAGCTCCTACCTTCTGGCGTTGATCTTGACCCAAACTCTACAGGTGAGGAACTGAGAAGCCAGTTCTTCAGACCTCCCTCTGTCTTCTGGTCTCTGGCTGCCCTCCACTGCTTCTGCTACTCAGAGGTCAAGTTAACATTTACTTGACAGTCAGTCCCAGTTAGGAGTAGCAGAAGGAGAGGGCTGGAAAGGATAATAACTGTAGAAATGCGAGGAGAGGGCGCCTTCAGGAGGGTCTGTTGATGAACCAGTCACCAACTCCAGACCCACACAGTCAGGGAGGAGCAGGAGTTCACACAGCTGGACCTGACCAGGCCTTGGGGCCAGTAAGAGGGGCAGAATGCGTGCGTGTGTTGGTCCAGTGCGCTGTCCCTCCAGCCCAGTGCTATGTGTGTTTGCTGACCTCAGCAGCATCTCTGGGTGGGTTGGAGGTGACAAGAATCCATGGTTCTTGAGAACAGGAGTGAATTTCTCCCTGCATGAGCTGGACTTCACAGCTTTGCAGAGCTTGACTAAGCATGATCCTAAAATCTGGTTCTTCCCAGGGATCTTTGCCCTGGGAAACTTCATTTCATCTCATGTTGGAATTCTCCCACCTACCCATCCATCCAGCAGCCTCCATCATTTCTCAGAATATAAGTAAGCACAAATCTAAACTGTTTGAGCTGGAATCCTGCTTAGCTTGGACAGGAGGGGTGATTACCAGACTTGCACTCTACTGCTTGAGGTTTGCACACTTAACAGTTGAGGCAACAGTACCTCTGCCAGGCGCTGGCCAAGTTGATCTGGAGAGGGAGGCTGCTGGAGACTTTAGGCACTGTTGGGGTAGATTGCAACAGGCTGGGGCAGTGTGCACCCTGCCCTTTGTTAAAATTAAAACCCAAATTCTTAAGCAACATCATATGTTCTGTGTTTAGTGTATCTATCTGTTTTCTTTGCTAATGTGTCCTGTGTCTGAGGTTTTAATAATGTCTAGCATATCGTAAATGTCCAATAAATGTTTTATTGAATGTGATAAATTAATTCACACAATGGTAGGCATTTAGAATCGTGAAAAACATCTATTTCTTGCCCTTTTCACTTACCTTTATCAAATGTCATCCACAGCTTGATTTGTTCCTCGTGGGTGGATGCTTCTGGGTCAGCTGCCTACCTCTCCCGCGGCCTGGCCCAGGGCTGGGATGGCTTGGCGGCAGGAGCTCTTTGGGATGGTGGCCCCTCCACCTCTGGTTGAGGTTGAGTGGCTCAGCTCAGTGACAGGGAGCCACAGCCTTGCGTTGGTGGGAAGAACGCACAGGCCGGGTGGTACCTGTGCCCCACGACTGAAAAGAAAGAAAGCACTTGCACCTTGTTTAATTTTGAACTTCTCAGCTCAGTTTAGAATCATCAATGGATTCTTTAAGAGCCAGTGTTTAGTTACAGGCATTTCCCTCGTGGTGACTCTAACTCAAGATCTGTCCTATACTTGTCTCAAAAGGGCTGTTTGGATTTTGAAAGAACACGTGCATTTTACTATAGAGAGCCTTATTTTTTAAAGGTTTGGACAAAAAACACAATAACATTTTGAGTGGAGCTGAAACTGCCTTTCTTCACAGCCATTCTTGACCCTCACTAAGCTGTCATGCCAAACCTGAACCAGGTGGCACTCAGGGCCCAGCAGGGTGGAGAAGGTCTCCAGCCTTAAACCCTCCGACCTTGGCAGAGTCTCAAAGCAGGATGTTGCCAGCAAAGAGCTGACATGATGCATATCTGCAACATGAGTTGTCGAAATGTTTTAAACATGTTTAATGTGTTTAAAGTGTCTACATATTTAACACATGTAAAAATATTTGTAAAAGAGTGGTGGTTCTCGGCTCTAGTCCCAGCACTGAGGATACAGACACAGGAGGATCACTTGAGCCCAGGATTTTAAGACCAACCTAGGGAGACCAGATCTCAAGAAAGAAATAAATAAATAGCATTTCCATGCTCCTAGCAGCCTTACTACAATAGCTAAAAGGTTGAAACAAGCCAGCTGTTCATCCTCAGAGGAAGAAACAGCATGTGGCATTTGCATATGCGGAATATTATTCAACTATAAAAAAGAAGGAAATTTTGACACATTCTGCAGCCTGGATAGACCTTGAGGACACTATGCTAAGTGAAGTAAGCCAGGCTTAAAGGACAAATAGCACATGATTGTACCATGAGGTCCCTAGACCAGTTGAATTCATAGAGATGACAGGACTGTAGTTGCCAGGGGCCAGGGGTAGAGGAGAATGAGGCCTTCTTGTCTAATAGTTTTTGAGTTTCAGTTTTGTAAGAAAAGAGTTCTAGAGACGGACAGTGGAGATGGTTGTGCCATTGTGTGAATGTACTTAATCCACTGATCTGTATACTTAAAAATGGTAAATTTTATGTTATGTATATTTTTCCATAATAAGAAAAATTGGGGTGTGTGTTTGTGTAGCCCTCCCAAAGTTCTGAACGCATTAACTATTTACAACTATTTTCTAAAGCTCTGGCAGCCCTTCAAAACCACAGATATCTGTTAGTATATTTGTAATACAGGATAATTTTGATCTGTCTATCATCCATCTGTTTCATTCTAGAAAGGAAATAGCCAAGCACAGTGAGGTTGGTGTGACTGCCATTACCAGGATTGAAGGCCTCTCAGTTTTGTGGTCATTTGTTACACAGCAATAGCTAGCCCACCCAGGATCCTGCAGCAGGCTCACCCTCACACACACGTGCGTGGCACACGCGTGTCGCACAGGTGAGCGCACATGGTCAAAGTCCAGGCTGAGTTTGAAAGCCAGGCCTTTTGGATAATGGAACAGGCTGCCCCGACACCAAGGCTTGTTCCCTAACCGGTGAGTGACCTCTTTAGTGCATGGCGAGTTGGTGGAAAGATGCTGCGTCTCTAGTACCGAGAACAGTCTCCAGCTGTCCCCCCAGAAGGGCTGGTTCCTGCTGCTTCATCACTTCCCTGAAAGGATGGGGCCTCTCCTCCATGCCATGCCCCACCTGTGCCCCTGTGATGCTGGGACAGCCTCGGAAAAGGGGCCTCTGTGTCCTGCAGATGGGGGGACAGAGCAGGAGGGTGAGGAGAGGCTCTGGAGAGTGCAGGGCAACCATGTGGCTGGCCTGGACCAGCAGCCGGATCCCCTGGCCCACTCTGTCCAGCACACTCTGTCCCCTCCCTCGGAGGAAAGGGGGACCTGAGCTTTTAGTACAATATTTGTGGAACGTAGCTGTTGACCACAGGACTTGCCACTGGGCACATCTGGAACAATAGTAACCCACGAGAGCACGGTGCGGGCGCCGCGGCCTGCACAGGGGCGAGGAGAAGCGCTGCTCTGCTACGTGAAGGCCGCAGCACACACCTTCATGCAGGCCACACGGTGCCTGCCCCAGGCCAGCATGGCCTGGGACCTGTACCCAGTGTGGCGTCAGCTGTACGCCAGTCACAGAAGCGTCAACATAAGGAAGGGACCAGATTGTAAGACCCCTGCTAAGCAACGCTGGGAAGGATGAGCCCAGCCAGGCCGGGCCACAGGGTTTGAGCAGCTGCAGCCCCAGCACTGGAGAGTGAGACCTGGGAGGATGCTGCTCAGGGAACTGGGCCTCCTGCTCCCAGAATCAGACCCTGAGGCGGGGACCCAGCACAGCACAGAGTCCAGCTGCCTCCTCCTTGAAGAGGAGGCTCCCCCAGGGTGCAGGGCTTCCCTCCTGAGGATCTTCTGCCTCCCCGAGGGAAGCTATGGATCCTTCATTTTCAAGTGAAGCCAGCAAGCTTGAGGTGGGCTCCCAGGAAGTGAGAGCCTTTCTTGGGTGGCATTCAGCAGCCAGCCGAGACATCCTTCACAGTCACCTCTTGGTTGCTGAGGGGGAGGAGCTGGCGGTGCAATATCGGGGCTCTTGATTTAAACAGCCAGGAATCTAGAAATCTTTTGGCTTTGGGAGTGGATTTGTGTTTCAATTTAAATGTGGAGGTGCCTGGTGTTCAGAAAAGTCACCATGAAATTTCAAAATCAGTCAAGACCACTGAGAAGGACCTGAAAAGCAGGCCACTTCCCCCTCCTCCCCAACACCTCCAGCCTGTCCCTGGTCCTAATCTGGGATGGCTGCACTCTCCCGTTATCAGAACAGGCCCAGAGGAGACTTAAAACAGAAAAAACTTTGAAAAATTAAATCAAGTTTTCAAGTGGTCTGGTGACAGGGCAGCATTGACCCAATTGAAACTCCGGAGAGCTGCATTTATATCAGGAAAGGTGTGCCACCAGCTCAGCAAGTGTGAAGTGTACCCAGAATAGAGATGGGGGAGTGGCTGTGTCACACAGTGACTCAGCGCCCCTTCACCCCACCGTGAGTCAGTGTTCCCAAAGAGAAAGATGAACCAGCACGATGGTGCCATCCCCGGGACTCACAGGCCACAAAACGAAGGGAGGGAGCGCTGTGTGACGCAGTGGCCCCAGCTGGTGACACCATAGAAGTGGGATTAAAACAGCACACACAAGGCATCCTGCAGAGCCCCAGAACACAGTAGACTGTGTTCCCAAATGAGATGCCACAGAAGAGAGATGGCGTGGGGGAGGGGGGGTTTGCATCTACTTCTGCGTCCTGGTTGGGAATGCAAAAAAATCACGTGTAAACATCCACGTCCTGGACCACCTGCTGGCCTGCACTGGCTGGGCTCGGGATCAGGCACCATGAGGCTGCTGCCCTTTATTCAGTGCAGAGTTGAGACCCCACTGCTTCCACTCCTAGAAGGAAAAGCCCCTTCCCTGTCACGAGCTCGGCACTCACTGCGAGCAAGGCCTTAGAGTCCAGACCTCTGCAGACTCCTCATCTGCCACGCACCTTTCCCCCTCCCTCCCTCACACTCATCCACTCTCATAAAACACGCAACAAGGCCCTGCACCGAGTCCAGCACTGTGCCGGGCCCCAGTGGCACTAACTAAAACCCACATCCAGCTCAAGAAACTCACATTAGAATGGAATAGCAGACACCAGAGATATCACTTCTGCCTCCCCTGGCCCCGACTGGGCACCACCTTCTGTGGAAGTTCCCCTAGTCACAGGCTCTGTGCCTGCCCCCTCCTTTGGGTCCCTTGGGTGGCAGGACAGTCAAGAATGTGTGTGACTACAGCGTCCCCCTCAAGAATCAGTATTCCCTGAGAGCAGGCATGGTGCTTCTGCCCATTGCTCCGAGCACTGAGCCAGTGTCTAGTAACTCTCTCAATGCTCTTTGTTTCTTGGACTCAGTAGCCATCGTGGACACAACCCCTGAATACTCAGTCCCCAAGGGGACATTGAGTACCCGTGTCTATCAAGCTCTGCAGTTTTTAAAACCTCCCCAGTCCCCACAAAAGCACTCATACAACAGCAGCCCCTCAAAAGCCCAGGCAGCTTGTGAGGAGGGATCGGAAGTCAGCAACATGAGTCTAATATGTGGTGCCTACCCAGGGTCATCCAGACCTCTTGGTGCTGGCTGCCCCGCTGAGTGCCCGCCGCCCAGAGCAGGGCTCTCCCTCCCAGGCCCCGTGCTCCATTGGGTTATGTGGGCACAGTCGTGCCCAGGGTGTAAATTGGGACCATTGTGGGAAGCAGCCAGGCTGGAATCCAGCCACAACCCAGGCAGAAGGAGCCTTGCCTGGGACCTGCATCTTTGAGTGATTTGAAAATGCTTAACTAATGCTAGATTCCCATGAATGACTCTTTGGAAAGGGGAAGGGAAAAGACATTTATGGAGTTTGTTTTACCTTAGAACATTCTGGATTCATCCTGGCTTTCCTGCCTTTGCATATACATTTGCAGCAAACTCTGCTCCCTGGGGTTCTGACATCGGGGATGGAGAAAGACTAATGTCCATGTCAAAATGATTCTTGATAAAAGCTCCCTAGATGTTAAATATTTATTTTAAGCTAACCGTTCTACTTCTGAGAGGTTAAAACACAAATGTTATTTTCATGCAGAGCCTTTTACTAGTCAATTTTTGAGCTTCTTGAGGCTTTTTTCCTTTGGCTCTGCAGCAGCCCGCTAACAAACTGCATTCCTGAGATGAGCTGACAAGGGTGCAGAAATGAAGAAATAAACAAAAAGCCATGTTAATTTCAAGCTTCAGTGGGAATACAAAAAGAAATATTAACATTTGCTGAATGACAAATAATGAAATGACTAGGAATTCTTAGTGCTTCTAGCAAGCTTTTATATGCTCTCATGGAATTTTCTCCAATCAGGTGCAGCACGTTCATAACCAGCAGCATGCCGTGAAGGTAGCTTGATAGGTTGCTTCATTGGAAGATTGCCACCTCCAAGCACAAGACGTTCCTAACACAATTCTTTGGCCCCATTTGCACTTGACTCTCTACTTGGAGTAACCTCATCTTCACAACTGCTTTTCACTAAATAAAAGTTGGCTCACCAGGCCAGAAGGACAATCACAGGATTGTCATTTTAAGATCATTATCATTCACTCTGTGTGTTTACAGACATTGTTTACTATGTGTGTGCATGTTGGTAGATGCATAGGTACATACATAGGAATGTGAGCCCCTAGCTCCTATTTATCCCCAGTTTTTTTTATGGTCATGGTCTTCTAGCAGTCTGTCCTTGCACCTTTGTGTAGTATTTTCCACACTGAGACATATTAAGGTTCTCAAACTTGTATTTGTGTGTCAATTAATAATGCACTATTAATTTAAATTTAATTCAATTTAGCACATGCCTTTAAGTGCAAGGAACTGTGGGAGCTACTTTGTAGCACTTCGCCTGCTTCCCAAGTAAAAGGAGGGATGGACTCTGCTGTAGAACAAAGATGTCAAGTCACCTCCCCGGCCTGTACTCCTGGAGTCTTTTTAGAGGAAAGGTGCTATGGCAGGTCAGAGGAAGGAGTTAGGATCTGGCTTTGGTCTGCTGAACCATACTGCAGGTCTTCTGCGTGTCTGGTCACCCTCCTGGGCTGCAGAGCCAGTTGGGTGAGCAGGTGCTGGGGGACCTGAAAGTCAACAAGGCCTGTGGGTGCTCCTGGTAGAGACGGCCCGCAGGCTGGAAGACCGGAGGAGAGCAGCCAGGAGTTGGCAGGGCTGAGCTTGGGGATTCCCGGGCTGCAGTCGCCTATGGCCCTTGGGCCAACCATCCTTTACCTATAGTCTGGAGAACTTCTGTGCCCTGACAGCAGAAGTGAGGAGATGCAATACACAACCTGACAAGCCAAAATTGTTGACCATCTGCCCTTTACAAAGGAGTGCTGGACTGTGCTATAGAGTAAGGATGTTGGGTTACCTTAGGGCCACCTTCTCGTGTGTTCATGTGCACTGGGTTCTGTACTGATCAGGAACTGACCTGATCAGAGGTTCGTTTGGTTTAGGAAAGTTAATATGGGAACAATTCAGTGGGGTGGTGCTGCGGGGCAGGCTTAGGTACAGGAAACCCGTTAGGAAGGCATGACAGCCATCTGTTCAGGGTGGTTGAAGGAGAATATCACCTGGAGTCTTATCTGAGAGTTGGCTTGGCACCTGCTGTCCCCTGGGGCAGAAGCCCTTGCACTCCTCCCAGTTGGTGTCACCAGCATGGGGGTGGACCTCAAGGCTCCTCCCAGCCAGTCGTACCCTTCCTTCCTCCTTGGCCGTCCCTGCACAAACCTAACTCCCAGCGTGTTTTTTGGTTCTTGCCGACGTCAACTTTGTTAGCTCTTTTGAGTTCATTTCTTCTTTCTCCACTATAAATTTCAGGCTCCTTGAGATCATAAAATGTGTGCCTCCTTGTTTATCCCCCACCTCTGCACGCGCCTGCCCCTAGTGATCTGTCCAGTCTCTGCACATATAAAGGAACCCAGAAAAGTACTCAAAGAAGAGCAGAGCACGGGAGCTGTCTGACCTCTGGGTTCCAAGCACACAGTGGCTAAGCCCCTTGCCCACTCTTTTTCTCGAGTCATCTGTGTGCAGATGTGTGCCCTTTCTCCGTCAGCGCCCTGAAGCATGGGGCCTTCATCCATACCTCTGTGTTCTCAGTGGATGTTACAATATCTTTGACCTAACTTGTCCTTTCTGAATGTTTGGTGTTGATGCAGTCACTGAGCACGGGTGGTTAGGAGAAAACACACCCCATCTCATTCCATAAATCAGTCAGAATACATGAGGCTAATAACGGTAAGAGCAAGCATCTGTCGGTCTGACGTTCCGACATCTATCAGAGAAAGCAATTAAACCCATGTCAGTCATTTTGGTACAATAAAACTAAAATTAGACACAGCATAAATACAAGAGCATTTATCCCAACGTTAGTCTCAAGACTGGTAGAAGACATGCTGGACCCAGACTCTAAGGTTGGGTCAGTAGACAGCTGTCCTGGAGGAAAGCCGGAGAGGTTGGCTGGAAGTCGAGGGCTGGAGCTGGGCCCTCAAGGCCATGTCTGGACCTCAGTCTCATCTCTACCCTGAGCCCTATTAAGGGTTTTGGAAATACCAATCAGGTTTTATTTAGTAATATTCATTAATGACCCAAATCAAGAGAGAATCCCCTACTTAATGAAGTAATTAATTAGCTCTGGGAATTGATGTTGAAAACAGAAGACTAATTGATTAATATGATCACTATGTTCATTTTTCTTCCTTTCATGGAAAGGAGCCAATATTTGGTCTGTGTCGGATGCTATTTGGGGCTGGTCTAGAACCATCTGCCTGGAATCCGTTTTCCTTCGACCCTGGCTGGCTCGTTGGCTGGCTCGTAGGCCGGCTCTCCGGCTTCCCTTCCCTGTGCCGTTGCTCTTTGGCCACAGTGGAAGGCCGTCTTCAGCCTCTTTCCCTTTCTTCCCTGCTCCTTCAGGCTCCCCTGTCCCTGGACTCAGGATATCCCCGTCCTGTGGACCTCTTCTTTCTTTAAGTCACTAGTTTACCTCCTCAGTGTCACACAGATAAGTATTTAATTTTTCTTACTACCTTATGTGTGGGATAATAGAAAAGAATGAGAAGATTAAAAAAAAAAAGCTCTGCCCTCATTAAATGTGACTTCCCTGAGCCAATAAGAGGACCCCTCCAACAGAGCTCTGAGGATCGTAGGGAGTACGCAGTACCACACAAATTGTGGTTATTGTTGTCATTATCAGCATTATTTTTAGAGATTTTATTCTTAGCTTCTCAACTACATTAATATTTAAGATCTGCAAACAAAAAAAACAAGAAATTTTTAAACATCTTTTATGAATGGGCTTTGCCCTGTGCTAGACAATTTGCTGGAAATTAAAAAATAAAAAGACTTCTCAAGCTCCCTACCACCACTGGAGTTGGAGGGCTAGGGAGGACCCCACGTGAAATACTGAGAGACTTCCATGTAACGGGTGAAACCCAGGAACCCTCTCACAGATGGCCTGTGCCAGACCTCAGCCTCCAGGGGCTTCCCCAGCCCTCATCTTCCTCCACTTAGTCTTATAAAAAGAAGCAGATGACAACCGCTGTGCCCAGAGGGGCTGGGGGACTTGGCCGTGTGCCAGGGGCACTGATGGCCAACTGACTTCCCAGAAAGCCTGCTTTCTCCCACGTGGGAGAGAACCGACAGAATCACTGTCAAGGTCAGCAGCCTGCCATTAAGAGCCTCAGAGCTCATGTGTTGCCCACCTACTGCACCCTTGAGTTGACTTCAGCTTCCTACCTTCTGCATTCTTCTTCTTTTTTTTTTATTTCTTCTGATTTGTTAAACATGATGGCAGAATGCAATTCTTTTCATGTTACATATACAGAGCACATTTTTTTCAAGACACTGATTGTACACAAAGTATTTTCACACCTTCCATGTCTTGTACATGTACTTAGGGTAATGCTGTCTAACTAACTCATTCCTTCCTACCCCCTTGCCCCCTCCTTTCCCCTCCCTCCCCCCTGCCCCATCCAAAGTTCCTCCATTCCTCCCCTGCCCCCCCACCCCCCACCCCACCTCTGCCTCCTCATATCAAAGAAAACATTCAGCCTTTGGTTTTTGGGGATTGGCTTGCTTCATTTAGCATGATATTCTCCAACTTCATCCACTTACCTGCAAATGCCATGATTTTATTCTTTAATGTGGAGTAACGTTCCATTGTGTATATGTACCACAGTTTCCCTATTCATTCATCTACTGAAGGGCATCTAGATTGGTTCCATAATTGATCCTCTCTATGGCCCCAGTTCAGGTGCATTTCACCCATAACAGAGCAGCCATCTCCTTCTCCTTCTCCTTCTCCCCGTTCATATTAGAGTGTTTGTAATGGCTGCATCTTAAATCACCACTGTTCTAACCACTGGGACTTTCTGTTCTACACAAACTTATTGCTATAAAAATATTTGTTTTAATTGTTGCTAACGGTAAATTTTGCCTTGTTGGCTTTGTTCCAGCTTGCACTAGTTTTTGCAAGGAGGATACTGAATAAGTTATAGAACAGTAATCATATCATAACCAAGAACAGTAAAAGTATAAATTCTTCATAAACATAATCGGCGTTAAGGATGGCTAGTCATACAGATGACAACCCACAGTGGTTAAATAAATTGTGATTCTGGTTCAATGATCTTAATTAATCACCAGAGTTACTTTCAATTATTTTTTAAGTCCTCCTGTTCTGAAGTCGACTTAAACTGGCTTTTTTTTTTTTACAGTAGCTAGTTGGTGGTTGATATGATGTATTTAGGACTTCCCCAGTTTTTATACTCTTAACTGGTCTTCCTTATCACAGATGAGTTTATAATTTCATGTCAACTAAAACAAATGTAGCATTTGATTTTTTAAATCATAAAGTCAGTAATCAGTTCTATTAATGTTCAAGTGTAGTGAAGTGGAATAAAGATTCCATGAGGGCGGGAGAGTGTGTGGGGAGTGTGCCTGTCTTATTCTGTTATCTCCAGCATCTCAACAGGTGCCTGGCACATTGCATTGCTATAGAGCCAGTGAATGAATGAATGAACGAATGAATGAAATATGGATGGAAGAAATTAACAAAAATCCAGAATGGTGTATTATAAACTTCAAGTGTATCCTCTCAAACCAGAACTATAGAAACAGTGAATAAGTGGGAGTAATTAAAAATTCTTTGTGTTGCCCATCTGAACTCTAGTATCCAGTGCCTTGATTTTGGCAATACCTATGTTCAATAAATGCCCTGAAGTCAATTCATTAAAACTTTATTCTTGACCAAAGTAGTACAAGAGAGGCTAGTCCATTCGGGCACACAGATCTTAATTCTTGAGTTCTTAATTGGCTTTAGTTTTCTGATCTGCATTCATCAGTGTTTACAGAGATTGGCATAAAGAACAGCACAGGGTTACAATGTTAGAGAAAATGTCATGTTAGCAGTTCTTTTAAGTAAGTCTACAGACCCAGAGTTCACCAGAGATATTTTCTATAAACTTGTCTTTAGTATAATTACTATTTCTTTTAATTTTTCTACTTGTTGCCTTGATAATCTTCTATTATTGTTTGACATGCCAATTTCCATTCACTGAATTCTCGTTGAAATATTTTGTTTTCAAGTCTCATAAAAATATCTTAATGTTCTTTCTTTAGCAAATCACTCTTTGGTTCATTGTTTCAAATTGTGGGTTTTAAAAGTGTCATTTTTTAAATATCATATTAGAAGATATTTAAACTTGGTGTGAACAAATCTGTTTTGAATATCAGGAACGCAAAGGTGGCAGCCAGACCCTCATTTTTCACTGCAGTCAACAGAAATGATCTACAGCTGCATAATGAATGTTTCTTTTGCCACATAAAGAGCTGGGGAGGGGCATCCAGAATCTTCATCAGAGAGCAGATCTGGGGGAGCCCCTTACAACTCGGCTACCCTCCACCAGCCTTGCAAAGCCTCTTGCAGAACATGAGCCTTCTCAGGCTGGCCTCTCAGACCAATAGGGAGAGTCAAAAACATTTAGCCTTCGTCGTATCAGTTCTCACTTGCCAAATGTCTGAAAGCAACTTGAGAGTAATTTCAACCAAATCTTTCAGTACACCTAGTAAAAAATAAATTTAACCTGTTGATCGTGCTTTGTTTTATTCTGTCTTGGCATCTCAGTAAATAAGAGGTTAAAATGATTGGTGGCACGGGAAGGAAATAAAACCCAATTGTTCCGGTTTAGAACGCAGCCGTGGTGCGCTGGTGCCTGGCTTTCGTGTTAACCTCGGTGCTGTAGGACTGCCGTCAGTGGCTCTTCATATTCAGTCAATTCCTCCAGCACATTTATGATGTGTGCAGACTTCTCTTTCCATTGTAATTGACAGAGCTTAGCATTGTCGCCGAGGTTTGTGTCTGTGTGTGCGCGAGATATGACCTATTTGGTTATCCCAGGCTTTAGTACTTTTAATTTCATCACTTAATTATTTCCCCTGACCGTGGCAATATTACTGCAAATGAAACAATTCAGTGAGACCCAGGAATTTCCCACTGCCTTTGTGTGGCCTCGTGGTCTCTCTGTTTACCTGATCTCATCCATGTAAGAACCACACTCTACAGATCATTTTGGGGGAATTTGTTTCATCTCACTTTCTCATTCACAAATGAGTCTTGAAAGGCTAAATTTAAGAAGACAGTGTTTTAAAGCTCTTTCTCATCTACAAAAGAAGAATGAGCTTGTTAATGTCACCTGTTTTTAATTATGTGCAATCACAATGGTCAACTTCTTTCATGGGTGTTAGCTTCCCTGCCAGAAATTGTGGCTTCTGTGTATTGTCAACCTTTGAAATGGCTTAAAAGCAGGACCTTCACAGTAGCCCCCTCTGGCCAAGAGAATTGAGACGGTCTCCTGGATGGAAGAAGGGCTCAGCGATCCTTCAGGAAAAGGTCACTCCCTACACAGAGTGATAAACCCTCAATTTTTAATAATTGTAGTTGTTAGCTAAAGGGATTAACTCAAAGGAATAGATTTTAAGACCACATCATTGCTTTTGTCGTTTTAGATATGAAAACTGAATTGGCCCTTCAGTAAATCAACTACATTATATAAGGCACAGGTTAAAGTGATCCTGCCACTTGAATTCTTCCATGGTTATTTGACTATTTTCAAAATATCTTAACATTTGAAAGGCACGTAGACAAAGGCCAGTCATGTAAATGACTGCATTTAAAGGAATAAAATACAGTCATCAGGCTTTTTAATTAATTTATTTATTTGTTTTACGTCACCATTTTTAACCATTTGGATTCAAAACTAGATTTTTCTCTCAGCTAAATAGAATAGCTAATGTCTGGTTTAATGTACAATTTTAACATTGACCAGTCAGTTCCTGAAGTTTTGAATAGCATTTGTAACTTTTAATTATGAAATGAATGGCGTCAAACTCCAACAGAATTGATTTCATTTGTTAATTTCTTCTAATCAATGGTAAGCTACTTAACAGTGCATCAGCTGAAAGATGTCTCACCAGACACATAATTAAATGAAAAGTAAATCATGTCTGTTTTCTATAGCACTGCACATTAATCAGACTTATTGAAGTTTTCTGACTATTATTGCATAGGATACTGTTGATTTTAACTGGTGTGTATCGTATGCTTATAATTGCTCTTTACTCTCACCTAAAAGGTGATCCAAAGTAAAACAGGATATATTCACTACCTGTAATGTATGAAACCAGATAGTTCTAATGTGTAAGGAAATTAACCAGTAAGTTTGTAAATTATGTAAAACATACAAATGGTGCAAATGTACAGCTATTTTCCCAGGAATCTGGCTTTTTTTTTTTTCCTTTTAAGCAACTCATTCTTTGTTGTGTTCTGATTCTAAAAGCCACTGAGTCGGTGTCATTTCTGAAGCAGTCACCATCGATGCTGCAGGGCCCCGAAGCCAGGCCTCAGCACTAGTTCATCAACACTCTGCAATGTCACTAGTTGTCACAAAAGAGGATAAAGAGTCAAATTTAAAACTACAGTTCTTCTAAGAGTCAATTTAGCGATCATGCCAGTAATAGACTATAAAGTGACAAAAAAAAAATCACAAAATTGTACATGCATTAGGGGCTGGGGTTGTGGCTCAGTGACACAGCACTTTCCTAGTACATGTGAGGCGTTGGGTTTGATCCTCAGCACCACATAAAAACAAGTAAATAAAGGTTAAAAACAAAAGTAAAAAAAAATTAAAAAGACTTTAAAAAATGTACATGCATTATAATTACAACTATATACTTACATATTTAAGGGAAAAACTATTGTATCAGAGTTGGAATATGATTTTTTAATTTTAGTTTTTATATTATAGATGGTTTAACACATTTTATGACATGTTTTTGTTATTTAAGGAGGAATAAGAGGGATCAGTCAATAATTACACGTGTCTCATGATCTCATGGTGTTTTGATGCCATTTCAAAATGACCGTGTCTGTTGGCATCCTAGAAGATTAATTGCTTTTTAAGAGTCCCTTACCTACTCCCAAGGAGTCTTTTATTCACTGGGACAGTTCTTCCTGGGGTATCTTATTCTGTTTGGTTAAAACCTCAAGGAAGAAGGTGGCTTTTGCCAGGACATAAGCCGACATTTTGCCACCTGACCTTTGACTTTAAAGAATAGCCAGAGGATCCTTAAGGGTTCCACAGAGCCTCTGGCTTCCCGTGTCATCATAGCAACACCCTCTGTCTCAGGGGCTGTGCTGTGACCAGACCTGCCTCTTCAAGTCTCAGAAGTCTCAACTCCTGGTGGCTGGGTGGCAAGTTAAGGAATAGCTTGGCATTCCTACCCCATTTTAACAGATGATTTTTTTTAGCGTGTACTCTTTTCAACCTTTTTGTTGAGGAGGGAGGGTCAAAACAGATAAAGCCCTGCTCTTCATGTGTTCCAGTAAATTATTTTGAAAATGGCAGTCTCCAGAACGTGCTTACCATATTGTCTCTATCCTTTCTTCTGGTATATTTTTGATTGTGTGTAATCACTAGCCCTTATAGAAATTGGCTCTGGCTACCAACTGTCACTGCCCACCGGCAGGGCTTATTGCATAATTGCTATTATTGAAAGCACCATCTGGATGGCTCCGTGTTTAAAAAAAAAAAAAAGAGTAAACCTCCTTATTGATTTTGAAGAGCTTACAGTCTAGTTGGAAACCGAAGACTTGAAATAACTGAAGAATGTTCTCAAAGCTCCAGGTGAACAAGTCACATTATAGATGTTGGCATTGATCTGAATGTTGGAGGTCAGATTAGCTAAGCAGGTGCAATGGGTGCCGCCCAGGTGGGTGAGCACACCTAGAGGAGAAATTTAAGTGCTGGGTATTTATTTAAAGGGGTAGGTTGGTAAAATGATGAAACTAAAAATACTTGCAAATTTCTGGTAAGTGGGTAATGAAATAAAAATTGCAACTAAGGGGTGTATGGATAGTGGGACTGATGGATGGATGGATGGACGGACAGACGGACAGATAGGTGGATTGGTGCATGCATAGCTGAGGCATTGGCTGAGAAAATGGGGGGAAACACAGCAAATCCCAGATATTTTCATAAAGGGAATCTGCTTGGGTTTCATTTTTAAAAGTGTTGAATGTAAGATAAGGTAGAGGGAGAGAGGCAGAAGGAATTTTAAGCCTTTGGAAACTTGTTATGGTGGTGTTAAGGACAGGCTGGGGACAGAATACCTAAGATAAGGTCAGAGGAGGGAGTCTGAGCTGCTTGTTTTCGTGGGCTGTATTTTGTATCAGTAGGATGTCTGTATAGAGTTAAAGTAAGATCAGAGGCTAGATTTTTCAATGTTTGAATGAAGAAAAAAATGGTCAAAAATTAAGGTGACCCTAGGTTAATGGTGGAGAGAGAGAGAGACGGCAGAGAAACTTGGGGCCACAGTACAGCCCCAGTCCCACTCTCCCTGGGCGCAGAGACCAGCAGAGGTGGCTTTGGTGTCCTCTAAAAGGGATGTTCTAACAGCTGTAAGAATGGAAGCCATAGTATAGGAACAGAGCTTGGTGATTTGTGGAAGAAATGCTAATTGGAGCAGTTGAGAGAGAAGGTGCAGATCTCTGGGGGAGAGGGGAGAGGAGCACAGCATGAGGTGAAGTGAGGACTTCAGTGTGGGAGAGACCCGGATCCGCTCAGGCATGCATCAGGGCCAGCACTGAGGCAAGGTGGCCAGTGGAGGAGGGTCCTCTGGAAAGAGGGCTGCAGGGTCCAGGCACCTGCCGTCTCACTCCCACAGCAGCCAGGGTGTGGATGTCGGCTCAGTAGAAGGCCCAGAGAGAACAGGTTTTGAAGAGCTCCTGAAGGAGCACTCTGGGAGGGATGAGGGATGGGCGAGGGGGAGTAGGAGGTGGGCTTTAGGAAGCTTCTGGGCATCTCTAGCTCCAGAGTTCGGCAGGGTGGGAAGGGCAAACCACTCAAGGTTCCGTTTTACCCCAGAATCTAATCAGATAGAACTTACACATTTTGTTTGTTTCCCGTGTCTCAAAGACCCAGTTTTACCCCCAAAGCTGTCATATTTTGTTAGATTGATTAGTCCTGATGCATACGGCTAGCCCACCTGAAGCCCTTCTCCACTCCTCTAACTTTGCGGTTCTCATCCTTTAGCTTAGAGATACCAGTTATAGCACAGAAGCCAACAGCTGCCTGGCCCTCTTCCATTTTTAAATAATTTTCAGTATGATCTCATATCTGAACTTCAAGTCAAGTGAGCTGCCCGTGAGGTCACCTAGCCAATAAGTGGCAGAACTATCATTCAGACCCAGGTCTCATGGCTCTCTGGTTACACTGTGCTGTAGCCTCCTGGGTGTAAACTCCCTCCACAGCTAAGGACAGCAGAACTTGGTGATCTTCAGTCCAGTCGTCCCAGTAGTTAAGGCTGTTATTCTGTGAGCCGTGACTGTAAACATGTCATTGAAAAAATGTGCAAAGAGCAGAGGTCAATTAGGACCAGAATGGAAAGGTAACACTTCATGGAGGAGGGGACTTAGGGTACACCTTGAAGAATCAGTGAGAAATTAGGCAGAAAGCAAGTTTATAGTCTGGGAGAGGCATGCCCAGGAATTGCTTTAACTACTAGGAGAGAGAAAGGGGGCTGCTTGGACAGCCAATAGCTAAGGGGGCCAGGAGGAAAGGGGTCTAATAATAGATTCCTAAAGTCAGGGGCAGGGACAGGATGCCAAGAATGGTGGAACAGCAGGAGAGCTTAGAGAAAATGGCATTTTGGGAAACAGTCTGACAGTAGCATACAGGAGAGAGCTAGGGAAAGACTTTACAACAGGGTGTAAGGACCTGAGTGGTGACTGTGCCATTAATCTCCAGGGAGATTCTAAACAGGATTATTTGGTAACTTACAATAGCAACCACAGAAAGATCACAGGTGCCTGCCTGGCCTCACTGAATCCTGCTTATTTTCTTAACATTCTTGGAGAAACCAATCTGTCAGGGAAATAATAGGCAAATCCTTAACTTTCTATGGTGCTTGCCTGCTCAAAGTGCATTCCTACATTTCAGTAAGGCACCCATGAGTGCTTGAAATTCTGTGAGCAAGATGGAGAAATGTGGACTGGAGAACAGTCCAGTGGGGTGGATTTTAGTTGAAAACCTAACTTAAAGAACATGCATTGAAGAATCGTTAGGTCTGGAGCCAGGCTCCTTGTGGCTCACTGCAGGATCCTATCTGTGTGAGTGGATTGGCCAAAGACATAAAAGACTTGTTTGTCAAGTTCGTGGGTTACACAACCTTCGAAGGGTAAGATCTGGGTGACAGAGCCAAGATTGAAAAAGATCTCCATGGAACAGAAGCATGAGCCAAGCTAACCATACAGCACTTGGTGAGAACCGCGTGGTCTTTGCATTAATGGGAAAACCCTGAATTATCTGTGAATCATATTAAAAGACTTTGGAATGTGGAAAAGGCTTTGGGGGATAGTTCTGGAAGCATGAATGGTCAGTGTCAGATGACTGTCAAAAGGCTTGATACAGTCTAAGGACAGAGTAAGACAAACAGTATAGTTATGTGTCACTTAATGACAAGGACACTTTCTGAGAAACATATCCTTAGTGATTTTTGTCTTTGTGTGGACATCATAGAGTGTCCTTATACAAACTAAGAGGGCTAGGACACCATTGGGTAACATAATCTTAAGGAACCTCCATTATGCCCGCAGTTCATCATTACCAAAACATCTCTTGGCTGTGCATAAGTACATTTAGAGCAAGGGAGGGAATAGTCTATTGTCCCCAGTCACATGACCCAGGGAGCATTTGTTCACTGGATTATGGGGGCAGTCATACTTTGACGTGGTTGAAGAATCTAGGGGAACGTTTGTCTACACAGAGAATAAAGGAGAAGACCTCCAGGTTCATGACATCTGTCTTCAGTAGGTAGAGGCTGTCATATTGAAGGGGCACCATAGATGAGTAGATTAGAGACTTCTAAACTGCAGATTTTGACTCAGTGAGCAGCTCATCGATGGAGGTAAACAGGTTTAGGAACAGCCATAAAGGACCTGTAGAAGGGACCCTGGCATTGAGATTAGTGCAGCCAATCAGGGTTCCAGTATATAAGTGTCACTCAGCTTGTGCAGGAACTGGTTTGTTCCAGCCTGCGGGAGCTGGATGTTAAATAATCAGGAATTTTCAAGCTTGTGTTTAAATCATTGGTGGCTTGAAATCAGTCATGGTGACAGTATTTATACCATAGAAGTTGGCAAATATTACAGGTCAGCCCCACCCACCTCCGTCCAGTGTCAGTCTCCCAGCCTTCCACCAGTGTGTCAGTACCAAGGGTGTCTGTTGGAGCCGTTGGGATCCTCTGGAATGTGGAAGAGCAGAGCAGGGAAGTGAATGTCCATTTTTACAATCTTAGGACTTTTCAGATTCTGTTTCCCCTCCTAATTGGGCACAGCTTCCCTTGTTGGTACACATACCACTTCCTATCTCCTGCCAAGATCTGGGGCCGGTGAGCTTTTCTGTCACTGGATCTGCCAGGGAAACTCAGATATCTTGGTTTCTTGGAATAATTCTTTCCTTGTTGTGTATCTCGATTGGCTAGCCTTCTGTAAGACGTGCCTCCCACCCCATTCTCAGCACTAGCCTGAAAGACTGACTGGCAAATGAATTCCACCATTGAGATAGGATTTGGAAATACCTGGAGCTATTGAGAACAAGTGATTACAGAGCAAGTCCAACCCACAGATCTAAGAAAGTTCTGCAGGCCATATGGCAGTGACAGCCCAATGAAGGGTACTTTGCCTTGAGCTCAGACCAGCTTCTGTCCCCATGCCACCTGGGCAAAGAACAAACAATGATTCTACTTCTGATGTTTATCTTCCTTATTTCTTTTAAAAGAGAGGACCTAAAATAACATCTGAATCATGATTACATGGAAACAGCAAATGTCCTGTAGTAGACACCTAGGCAAATTCTGCTCAGGCCATGCAAATGCTATTTGAGTTGGTTCTCCAGATTTAAAAAAAAAAAAAAAAAAAGTGGTTTTTAGTTTTTCTGAGATGCCTGCTACTATGTTCCATTGGAAACCCCAAGGGCTTTTCCATTTTCCCCAGAAGTGCCTCCTTCCTACTCCCTCCCTTTCTTGTCTATTTCCCAAGAAATAGACAATACGCCCATGACTGGCTGGGCCACAACCATATCTGAACTTCTAGAACTGTGGGAGGCCCTTGCAGCAAGGTGTGCGTTGTAGCCAGTAGACTGTTTGTGTTTGATAAGAAGTTTTCTCAGCAATGTAACCCTCCCAAAGCTGATTTTTGAACCATGGAACAACTCTGAATTTCAATATCCAAATTATAAATGAGTGAGTTAAAGTATAGGTGTTGCTTTAAACATGTCATTACATATTGTAAAGCTTTAATAGGTCTATTTTAAAAGAGATGAAACTCAATAAGAATAAGTGCGCCAGTCAGCTTCTCATTGCTGTCACCAAAATATCTGACAAGAACAACTTAGAGGAGGAAAGATTTATTTTGACTCATGGTTTCAAAGGATTTAGGCCATGGTCGGCTGGCTCCATCGCTCTGGAAGTGAAGCAGATCATCAGGGTGGAAGGGTGTGGTGGAGAAGAGCTCCTCAGCTCACGGTAGCCAAGAAACAGAGACAGTGACAGAGAGGGAGGGGCCAGGGAGCAGAAGCTCTTCCAGAGCAGGCCCCAAGGGACCTGCTTCCTCCAGTTAAGTCCCACCCCCAAGTAGTTCCTTCAGCCATCAGTGAATTAAACCAATGATAAGGTCAGAGTCCTATTGATCCACTCATTTCCAAAAGCCTCGCCTCTGAACCTGGCTGCATTGGGGACGATGCCAATATAAGACTTCATGGGACGTTCCAGACCCAAACCATAACAATGAGCTACATCTCTGTGTGTTGAAGGACTGAGAAGAGGGTCGGGTAGAACAGCGTACAAGAAAAAAAGCAAGACAGGAAGAGGTGGAATGCAGCTGCAGCCATAGCCTTCCAGAAGGTCATAGGTTGGAGACACGCCCACTGAGGGAGGTCTGGGGAATACAGAGAAAACGGGATTCCCACTGCAGAAGCTATAGGATAGCAGCAATTGAGGTGTCAGGCCTGAGACCATAGGAGCCCAGGACATATAAAAACTGCAGCTACAGCCAAGAATCAGACCCAGCCAGAGCTCTGACCCTGCAGAATTGACCAATGATGGAGTGAGAGATTGCTTATGACTTGCAAGGGCGCAGAGGAATCGAGTGCTGTTGAGTCAGGCCTGCTAGATCTTCAGCTGTGTGCACTACATCCCTGCCCCCCGCCCCCCACCCACCCACCCACCCCCGCATGCTCTGAGAACAGAAAGTTGGGTTTGAGTGACTTGGTTGTGATGCATGGCAAGGAAAAGGTTAAGAAAGGGGACACTCTGGGGAAAGAAGTGGGGCAGTGAGGGAAATGTGGACCCAAGGGCATAGAAAAGCAACTGAGATCATTAAGGTAGTGTGCTCTTCAGCTCAGAAAATCCCTCTGGCCCCCTCACAGCAGACAGGGCCCTATTGTTTTTGGTCAGCCAATATCAGAACCACGTGCTGTTGGCCTTAGTGAGAAATGTGTCCATCAGTCAGCATCCTGCCTTCCCCAGCCAGGGTTCCAAGAGAGATTAAGCCCCACAGCCCCGCACAGCCATTCTAAGTAATGAGTAGACCTCTCTCCCGGTGGCCGAGGATGGTGCACAGGAAGGCCTGAGGTTGTTTCCTGTGTTTGGTAGTTCACATGGAGGACCCTGGTTGAGAAAGACTGGTATACGAAGAACTGGCCTTCCAGTATGAAATCAGCAAGCATTTCACCAATTCCTGGGGTTCTGCCTGAAGGAGATCACAGAAAGCAGCTATAATAATGGGCACTTGGAAATAGGAATGTACAGCTTGGCTCTACCCACAGAACTCTGCTGTCTCCTGTGCCTCCCCAGGATTAAAGCCTTAACTCATAAGCCAACCGTATTCTTCCAGAGACTTTCACCCCTGCCAAAACTACTAGAATTTGGTTTATAAGATAGATATTTTATAGTAGTGTTGGTATTAATTTAGTTTCAATGAAGAAAATTTTGGTTTTGCTCTCCTGCTTCTCTAAGAAATTGTTACATAAAAATAATTCCATGGAATTGAAAATAATGGGTTTACCGTCATTTGCCAGCCTGGTCATTAGTACAGCATACATTGAATATGTGAAGGAAATAAACCTGTAATTACCAGGTTTTCACATGTATTGACACACACTTGCTGCTTACCCCAATATAATATCAAAGGTGCTCAGGTAGGGATGGTTTTTACCACTTCCCAGCAGAGGAAACTTGGGCTTGTAACATTCAGGTGACTCAAGCAGAAACACCAAGTAGGTAAATGGCAGAGGCTGGCGGAGAACCCAGGTCTCTCTATTCCTGATGCAGATGTCTTAAAGGGCTGCATCCAGAAGAATGGTGGCCAGTCACCTGGTGTCAGACAGAATAGTGGGCCAGTGTGTTTCGGCGAGCACCTATGATATAACCCTGTGCTCAGGGATGTGAGTGTCCAGGAGAGAAGCTGCCAGCAAGAAGCTTACAGCTGAGGATGACTGCTACCCCTGGAGACAGTGGGGGCCTGGCGACTCTTAAGTCCAGTGGAAGGTGAGGAGAGGGAAGAAGAGAGTTCTGGGATGCATCAAAAGTTCCCTCATGGAAGAATTGAGACTGAGAGATAGGACAGAGGGCATCCAGAGGCCAAGAAGAGCGAGGGTCCGTGCAGGCAGAGGAGTGCTATGGGCACTTGAGTTGAAGGCAGAGGTGCAGGTCACAGCCTGAGAGCTCAGCAGAGGTGAGCCTGGGGACGTGGGACCAACAAAGTGAAAAGTCAAACAGACAAGGTCCAAGGGGACATTTAGGCCAACAACGAGTCACTCTAACAGCATGATTGTGACCTGTAGTGCTGTAGCAAACACTGACTAACAGAAGGCACCGGACTGGTCTAAAAGCACCCACGGAGTGTCCTCGGAGATGGGAGCAGAGCGCAGCCTGAGGCTCTCGTTCCCCGCCAAGCCTGGGGTGAGGGGCAGAGCAGCTGCTCACAGAAGCAGGAGTCGCACTGCGCTCTGAGGACTTTAGGATTTGAAGAGGAGACGCAGAGGCTTTTTAGATGACAAAAGCAGCACACACAAAGCTCAGAGTAAGAAGGGGGTATTGTCACTGTGTGCACAAATGACAGTGATGATCCTGACCTGAAAGACGAGGCTGCTGGGGGTTGAACCAGAGGGAAGCAGGATGGGCCGGGGAGCAGTTACTGGGGGCCTGGGAGGTGAGTGTGCTTTCCTGTGATAAGAAGTCGGATCTCAGGAGGGCAGGAGAACCACAGCAGGCTGTGAGCTGGATTGCGAGGGGAAGGGGTGGGCAGGAAGCCAGGGAGTGGATGGCCTCAGCCACCTGGGGAGGCCACAGGGAGGCAAGGGAGTCCTTGTCGAGCATGTGCCTATGAGGTAGGTTCCAAGAAGAAAGCAGGAACGGCAGAGCTAGGGAAGCCGGGGAGGCGGGAGAACTGCTGAGCACCCCGACTTTAGAGGTGAATGAATGAATGAGCAAAGAAAGAAAGAAGAGAAACGGGATGGGCTGGAGGGAGAGGAGGTGAGGAGCTCACTATGAGGTGTCCAAATAGGGATGGTGTGTCCTGAGAATGAGGCAGGCTGGGGGCAGGGCGCAGGTGGCCGGGCTGTGGATGCCTGACCTGGGGCGAATTCACGGCAAGTGGGCTGGGCCCAGAGCCAAGAGCCAGCAGAGAAGGGTGCCGGGCGGGATCCGTGGGGGCCAGCAGAGCACGTTACAGCCCCTAAGGGACTGTGAAAGGGTTGAGGTTAGCTGGCCAGTCATCAAGAGAGGTGGGCTGGACCGAACTCCCAGGAAAGGCCAGGGGTCTCAGGAGGAGGGGCCGCGGGGACATGGGAGTGCAGCTTCTCTAGTCTTCCACTTAGGTCTCCCTGTCCACTGTTAAATGCCCTCTTAGTCATCCCACCAGCCTCCTGCCTGGTCTCCTCACCAGGCCTTATCCCCTCCCATCCTCCCCCGCATGCCTGTCAGGGGAGGACACCCCAAGATCACAGCCAGGATCCGCCGATGGTTGTGTTCCCCAAATGCAGGTAGGTTCCTTCAGAAAGCAAGGATGGCCTCACAGACCGTACCTGGAGCCGTGGGTCAGTGTAGTACAACGAGAGCTGAGACGTTTCAACAGGAGGGAGGAGAGAAGGGAGAGGAGGAAGCAGGAGAATGTGAGCATGTTTGGAGCGAGAGCAGGAAGCCCCTGTGGGTGGCTTCCTATGGAGGAAGACGAGCCTCTGTGCAGGTTCCCACACACCTGCAGGATGGGGCAGCAGAAGCCTCTTCCCCCAGTGCCCTGTACACGCCTGCTAGCCTCCCCAGCTCCGCAGCTTATGTTTTTGATCCAGGCCAGACGACGTTGACATATCCATCCCACATTGCTTCATTAGCTCTTGATTTATTTGTTTGACTTCTCAGTTCTTCCCTCCACTGCTTCCCCGATTTGCATTTATCATGAATGTCATCCCTTAACTGAATGTGGTCATTGCCACCTGCACTGGCAGCTTGTGGGTCCTGGGGATTCAGTAACTTGCTCATTGGTTCCTCCGCTCTGGGCTCAGGACCCCAATTCCCAAAGACACTTTCTAATCCAAGCGAATTCCTGCTGAGTGACATCAGCCCATCATGTGAATGAGCGATTTCCATTGCTCTTTGTTGCCTGTGAAAGTACAGCTGCGTGTGATCAGGTGTGCTAGTCACCTTTTCATTGATGGACAAAATACCTGAGAACAACAAGGTAAAGTAGGAGAGATTTATTTGGGCTCCCAGTTTCAGAGATTTCAGTCCACTGCTGAGGGCCTGAGGTGGGGCAGGACATCATGGCAGAAGCTACTCCGTTCATGGTAGTCAGGAAGCAGAGGGAAGAAGTCAGAACAAGACAAAGTCCCCAAGGATATGCTCCTAAGGACCCACTCCCGTCAACTGGGTCCCACTTCCCACAGTTTCCAGTACCTCTCAATACTCCACTTGGCTATGAATCCCTCAACAGATGAATTCATTGATGAGCTTAGAGCCCTTGCAGTCCAGTCACCTCCCAAACCCACCTCTGAACATGGCTGCATTTGGTAACAAGTCTTCAACACGTGAGTCCTTGAGGGACAATTACAAATCCAAGCCATATTCGGAAGGAAACATCAAGAGGACCCTAGAATTGTGGCCTTGGCAAGGACTTCAGAAATCACCCTGTTTAGCCCCCCCCACTCAAATGAATCCCTTCTACTCCTTTTCTTTAAGCTATTAATAGCTTTGCTATTGATTTCAACTCTTCCCCAAAAGGAATATTGGGTGGGGGATCCAGGTAGTTTGAGAGTTGATATCACCAGGGATATCTAGACGAACAAGCCTTTAAAAATTTAGAATTCCACTGGACTTGTGAGCACTCGGGCACTTGTCCTTCCTGTGTGAGTCTCTACTCTCTGGCTAACCACTGCCCCTCCTGTGGCAATAACACTCCGTGCCTTCACGGGAGAGGCCCAGTGGGACCAGATGACAAACTCCAGAAAGTCTATAACAGAGCCACCCTAAAGACTCCATCCTTCCTAAGTGCATTAGCAGGTGCCAAGATGTGTTTGAATCATGCTTAACTTTAAGAGCCACATTTGTGTCGCAGCAACTTTTATGTGTGGCTCATGCCATTAAACCTGCAGGATTGTGAAACCCTTCGTTCTCTGTGCCATCAGGACCCTGACAGATTTCTTTGACTTTGTCATTTAACAAGCTCGGCCACATGTGTACAACATTGTCCCTGCAGTAAAGAAACAGTCTTGGGGAGGGGGCAGGGAGTATACCCTCTCCCTGGCCCCGCCACCTTTGGAAGGGGAGAAGGCTTCTCCTGTTCCTGTGTGCGGGTGGCAAAGCTTGGCTAAGGCAATGTCACACAGGCCAGCTGCTCCCAGCTGTGCTCCTTGAGGAACAGGGCTTCTTCCCTTGCTTGCCCACCACCCGGGCCTCTGCATGGCCTGCTCTACCAGGTGGCACGGGCCTGCTTCTGTAGTCCTGATGAGTCAGACCTACAGCCAGTGTGTGGTGGCAGCGTGGAGGTGTGGTCTGTCCCATAAAGTCTCTAAATCACTGTCCATGTTACAGAGTTAGGAATCCTCAGCTCGTGCTTCAGAGACAAACCCCCTTATGTCTGCATCTCCTGAGTGAAGAGCTCCCAGCAGAGCCTACTGTCCACTTCAGGTCCATGGCATAAGGAGTAAGAGTCAGCACTGATGACAACAGATGTCACATGTGGATCCCCGGTGTCCTTTGCCCTTCTACGGCCCTTGCCCATGGTATCTTCCTCAAGCTTTCCTGCCTCTGCGCCTCCACCTGGGCTGTTTAGTCGTCTGCAGTGCCCTCTCCCCGCTCCCAACTCTAAGACCCACCTAGCGTTAGCCTGTCCCTAACCAACTTCTCTAAATCAAGCCTTCCTAAAGTCTCCTTTGTTCACTCAGGCTGGAGCAGAGTCCACTGACGTCCACTGGGGTTTAAGCTCCACAAGAGACCGACTTCCTTGTTGACCAAATACTCAGTGCCCAGCTTAGAGTAGATGCTTAGTAAATACTTATCGAGTGGAAGAGATTACTCCCTCTAAACCTAGCTGCATCTGACCTCCATTGCTTCTGCTGTCCCCCTTTCTATGCACCTGCACCAGAGGATAAGCTTCATGAGAGCAGAAAACATGACTTTGAAACACTCTCCAACAGAGTCTCAAGCATACTGAGAGTTCAATAAATATTGGTGAGTGAGGCTACTACATAATCACTCAATCCTGCACTAATGTTCCCTGAGCTTGGGGGAGCAGGGAGGTGGGCAGATTGTCTTGCTCCTGCTTTCATATAAAATCACCCTTGAGGTGATTTTAAGTAAACCCGAAGGTCCTGTCCCCACACCCAGTCTTTGCCCACTTGGGCAGGATATACTTGAAAGTACGACACTGCTTACCTCACATTCCTCTTCCAGAAATTTGCAAAGGGCTATAGAGAATTGCTCAAGAATCAGTTATCCAGTGATTGTCTAGTTAATTCCTTAGTAAGCCACTCTGAAAACTGATTATAATCCTCTTTCAAATGCAGAGTTGGGACTCAGCCAAAAAGGTTATATTATTGTATCTTGTAGAAGGGAAGAATCCGGCAGATATTCACTGAGTTATGGCGCCAAAGCCTTCCTTTCTTCTGTTATTGTAAATTATTGTTATAGTGGGAAGCCAAATTGCAAAGTGAGCCCAAGCAGTGCACTTCCTCTCAGCGGAGGTCTTATATAACGAAGACCTTCATAAACAAGCGTTGCACGAACTGAACATGGGATCCTCCTATTAAAACTCACGCTGCTTAATGTAAAGTGCAATGATGGCCTTACATGCTTTCTAAGTTCTAAGGTGTCCCTTGCCTCCCAGGCGGCTGTTGACTAAACTTTCTTTTTGTTTAGTACAAGAAAACTACTGGCGTAGCCTTCCAAAGGCCCCCAACAGAACTAAAAGGAGTAATTCCTTTAGACACTGCAACTGCCCTCCCCGCACCTGACCGCTTCCTATGGAGGCAAACCCAAGTGCCCGCAGGGCCAGGCAGCGTGGTTGGTGAGCTGGTGAGGCCTGCAGCAGGCGACACATGGCATCGCCCAGGAGGGTGACACCACCCGGCCTGAGTCCATTGTGACTGATGCCTGAGCTTTTGGTTTTCAAGAAAAGGTAGAAATCTAAACTTTTAGGAATTGTTGTCTGAGTTTTTAATGTTCATAACTAATCTTAAAAAAAATTTAAATCCCATGTAGGCCAAACTGATAATGTGCCTTTGTTAGGGACTTCCTGTGGGACAGCAAGGTGCAAACTTCACTCTTTCCCTTCAGTCCTGCCTGCCTCGGGAGCTTGGAAGTTCTCCTTAGACATCACTGTTATCGTGCCACTCGTCGAAGGAGGTGTTTAAAGTGATTCCCATTGAACAGGGACCAGGTGGGGTGTCCAGCACAGTGTCAGGTATCTGGTCATTGTTCCACTGGGGCTGGTCAGAAGAATGAATTGTAGCTTCTTTTGCATGGTCTTCCTCCTCTACAGGTATGCATGGATATGAGTCATTGGTACGTGACAAGTGACCTCAGAACTTAGTGGTTTATGTGATTAACATTTATTATTTCACAATCCTCTGGGCCAGGAACTTGCAAGCAACCTGGCTGAACATCTCCAACTCGAGTTCTTTCAGGAGATTGCAGTGAGCCCTTAGCCAGGGCTGTGGTCACCCAGGGGCTTGACCGACTGGGGATGAAAGATCTTGCAAGAATGCTCACTCCTGTAGTTGGCAAGCTGGTACTCTTGTCAGAAGCCCTTGGTTCATTGCCCAGTGGATCTCACCCTAAGACTGCCCGATTATCCTCACAGCATGGCAGATAGCTTCTCCCAGGACAAATAATTCTAGGCAGAGCAAGGCAGAAGCTGCATGTCTTTTATGACCTGATCTCAGGAGTCACACATCGTTTTGGAGCTATTTTGGTTACACAGCTTGCTTTACCCACTGTGGGAGGAGACCACACAAGGATGTTGAATACCAGGAGGCGTGGATCTTCAGGGCCATCTTGGAAGTGGTCTGTCACTGCTATGCCCTCCATAGTCCCTCAGTAAATCCTTTATAGACACATGGTCCAACACTGAGAGTAGTTTTTCAAAGAAACCTAAGAGAATAAACTCTTATGTCATAGTGATTTGTATCCCATTACTGTGTTCCTGCGATCAACCTCAGGAATTAAATATCCTGGTTTTGGTTTTTGGTTTAAATAATGTTTAGCATCCTAATGGACTTTATTTATTCATATGTGGTGCTGAGATTCGAACCCAGTGCCTCACACATGGCAGATAAGGCTCTGCCACAACCCCAGCCCTAAATATCCTGTTTTTATAACACATTTTAGAAATGTCTTCCCTGAAAGCATCTAAACGCATTTTTAAAAATAAATTTTAAAAGCCTACTCACACACTGCTTAGAGTGATGGGTTCAGGTGATTGTCTGCTCTCCCGGGGACTCAGCGACTGCTCACCTGTCTGTTCCCTGGCATGTTCTCCTCATCACCTAGGATGACTGCTTCACAAAACCTCAAGTTTTTAAAGGAAATTCTTTCTGAACAAAGAGCAGGACCCCCTTCAATATGCTAATAGCATTTATGATAACAAATAGCCCAGAGCCTCCCTAAGGCCCCTCTGTGCTGGTAGGAGATGGAGTGCCAGTTAATGGGAAGGGTGGGTTACCCCAGTTCCTACCTGGTCTCCATTCCTGGCACCCCCCTTTCTGACCCACACCCCAGCTCAACAGCAGGAGTGAGTGCATGCTGCTGTTGATACCTCCAAACACACACCCCCAGACCCCACAGTCTTGGCCTCCACCAAGACCACCACTAGTATTCATTTTAACCAGCTTTCGCCTGAGTAAAACTTTAAGGGGAAGGAAAGGTACCCGCGTGATTTCCCCCAGGAAAACCCCTGCTGGTAGCCAGTTCTTGTTTGTTCAGTAAACAAAACCGTAGCCTGGGAATTGAAGATTGCCACCAGCAGCCTGCAGGGGTGCATGCTGGTGCCCTGGGCCCCGGACATTTGTGTGTGCACCTGGGGAAAGGGGCCCTGCAGCATCCCAGCCCCCATAGTCACCCACCACGGCAGTGGCCACCGCGTAGGGGTGTTGGTAAAGGGAAATGAAATGTATAATTCATAAGGCTGTGGTGGCGTGCGATCTGTGGCAGGGGGTGGTAATTACAGAATTGAGAAATGAGGCCGCGTGGTGAGGAACCTTCTAGGTTAGAGGCTGCTCTGATAGATGGCCTGCATTGTTCTCTCCTGACCTTTTTCTGAACTTCCCCTTAGAAGAACAGAGGAAATACAGTTCTGCCTTTTCTCATATTGTTTTGGAGCAATTCCTTCAGATGCCAGCCCTTGGTGTTTCTGCTCCTCCATTTGGGGTTTTGCTTTCTCCCCTGTGGTTTTGCTGCTTCCCATAGAAAAATCTAATCGCTAATGACTCTATCCCAGTATTGATGGTAAACACCCAGGCTGCACAAATATTTGTTCATATTGAACACAATACATCTGGCGGAGGAAAAGGCCCTGAGGCATCCTTCTCCCCTTGCCCTGCCCTCCACAGGAGAGGAACCCCGGGAGTGGCCCTCGGTGATATTGCAAAGGGGCTGGTGAGAACTGAGTGGGAAGGAGGGTGGAAGGAGGCTCAGGCTTTCAGAATAGGATCTGTTTAAGCGAATGTGAAGACTCACTGCACCTCAGCCCTATTGACATCGTCCTGGGGGGTGGCCAGGCGGGGACTGTGTGCTGTGCACCTTGGCCCCAGAGCCCCTGGTAGGTCCCTCCACACTTCTCCCCAGCTGTTGATTTTCTGGTCTGAGCCATGACTCCCCAGCGAGAGCCGGTAACCTTGGGCTCTGTGATCACGGGAGATCTGTCGGCCTCCGTAAAGTCAGGGAGGCTTGGGAGAGAGAAGAAGGAAGGCCGCATTGGATCTTCACATGAGCCAGAATTGCCAACAAGTTAGGCAGAACGGTTTCTCTTAGCCTCAAAACTGACTCTCGAGTTGAATCTTTGGAGTATTGGGGATTTTCTGTTGTTTTGTTTAACACACTGTTTTTGAGACCAAACGAAAAGGAACTAGACAGTCCTGTGTCAGAGCCTTCCCAACTGGGGACCATGGGGTTTGGTTAGCTCCATTTAGTCAGTTAATGCTGATTGAGCGCCTGCTGTGCACAGCGTCCACCCAGCAGCACTCTGCCAAGCACTTCTTAGAAGCAAACGTAGGCCCTCTCTCCTGGAGGAGGTCTTGATCGCCCAGAGAATCCAGGACGGGCCTAAATACATGTGTGCAAGACCTACTTCCGCAGCTACACCACAGAGGCAAGCACCACAGCCACCACTCGGTTGGTTCAGATGCTACACAAAAGCGTTATTCTTTGGCAAGAAAGAAACTGAGCTCTTTACACCAAAGATCACTGTCATTCCTTCAAGCATCCACTTAATTGCTTGTGGGTGTTTTTAGATGAATTTTTAAAAATTTCCCCAGCTGCCTCCCGTTCCCCATCTCCACCTATTGTTTATTTCTTCATCTCAAATACAGAGTCTCTCCTTTTTCACCCCTCCACTTCTCAGCTTCTATATTTCTGAAAGATACAAACTCTGTGTCAATCTTCTCCTACTAAAAATCGGGCTTTTTAAAGTTTTCTCTTGAGATTCCTCCCACTGACATCCCCACCATCAGGAGGAACTCTCAGAGCCTGCTTGCTCCCTCCTCTTTCTTTCCTCCAAAATGAACACACAGTAAGACATCCTGTTGTCACCTCTTCACAAAGTCAGCCACTCACTTCAGCTCAGCAGACATCTGTGTATTGAGCATTTACTATGTTTGGGGCATAGTGCTTGGTGGTAGAAAAAAGATCACAATGAACCACGGCCTCTTCTAGGTGGCGAGTGTGAGCCATGTGACGCGTGACCTTCCACCAGCACCGCCTCACAAAGGGTCTGTGCAGGTGCTGCAGGGTACACCGAGATCAGAAATGCATAGTCCATGGCCGCAGGTGCTCCCAGGCAAGGAAAGAGCTGGCTATACATTCTTCTCATTAAAACACACATGTGCGTGTACAGACACACACACACACACACACACACACACCTGTCGGTGTGGGGCAGAAAGGCTTGAGCAGGTAGCCAAGAGGAGAGGTGCTTTCCAAAGAGGCCAACTGTGATGGAAGTAACTGAGGGACCCCCCTGTAAACCCCAGAGCCTCTTCCCCTCTTGCTCTCACCTGATTCCTCCTTCTCCCTCTCTCCTTCTTCCCTCTTGCCTCTGGACTCCCAGCTAATGTGTGGACCACACACTGATTCCACCCTGGTCCAGAGCAGTATTTGGTGCTCATGAGAACAAAATGGACAGCCTGACTTCTCTTGCTGAGTGTTGTTCCATTCCAAAGACAGAGTCCCAGCGCTTAGATTACAAAGAGGCCCCATTGTTAGGATGAAAAAATCTGTTTATGGCAAGATGGGGCAGTGGTATCCTCATCTGGGGGAATGACTAACCCCATTCCACAGACAGAAATATCTCAGTTTACTGTGGGTTTCCTACAGTGATGTGCAGTTTACTGTGAGTTTCCTACAGTGAGGTGCAGTGACTGTCCTCAGTGTGTTCCACCCCTCTGTCCCCACAGATGGCTCCCAGATCATGTGTCGGCTACACTTCAGCACCCCCTAGTGGGGGCCAGCTGAGTTTTTTTTCCATGACTCAAACACAAGAAAGCAAACATAGGTTGGATTTGGTTTTGTCTACCCCTTCAGGACTACTGGAGGGTTGGAAAGTTTTCCCTAAATAAGCTGCCTTTTGCCGGAGACCTGGAGTTTATGCCCGTTTTCTTTGGCAGAGTTTCCTGGTTCCTAATTTCTGCTAGAACAAACCAGCTGCCACGAGAGCCTTGCCCTGACCTTGGTGGATCCCAACTGGTCCTGCTGTGGGAAGACAAACCTTGGTCAAGTCCATTCTGTGGACATTTCCTCCGTAGAACTGGTTGAAAGACATGCCTCAGAGAGTCCTCTTTTGCTGGTGCCAGGACCATGTGTGCTTTCCCAGAGAGCAAGGCCAGCCTCGTGTACCCCTGCCTGCCTAGAGACAGCCACTTCCTCTACCCACTACGTCAGAACACACTCCCTTGGCCAGGAAGGCTCCTGGCTTTGGAAACTAACTTAGTTAGGGAGTGAGTAGGTTTGACCCTTCTTTCTCAATCATTCTCTACCAAAAAATACAGCAGGGGGAAGGAGGCTTCTCTGATGATGCTTTTCCTATGGGAATATCCCAGTGGCTGCAACGGAAATTCACCTGCTAACATATGTTTGGCATCTTTATTCAGTGGGCTCTTTTTTCTGTCTTAGGTTTCTGGCTTCTGCTCTCTTAATTGAACTAGCTTCAGTTGGTGACACTGAATGTGTCTCCCTTTCAAAGAAAGAGCAAGTTTCTATCATGGGTGCCAGTCTCTTACCCCAAACCATCAGACAGAATGGCTGTGGCTCAGCTCTACCGCACATGACCGGATGGTGCTGGAAGGAAGGGAAATGCCCCAGAGATGAGCCTCGACTGTGGTCCAGCCCCTCGTGTATGAGTTAAGGACTTGGGGACTCTCTAGCATAGGCATGGGGAACCCTTGGGAAGGACAGCACAGTGGCTCTTCTGCTCATGGTCATTTTCCAGCTAACATTTATTAAGTACTAGCCACGAATTAGCCAAAGCCAAATGTTGAAGCAGTGAGAACTTTGACATTTAGATCAGTAAAGCTGCACATGTGCAATATTACTTTCTCAGTAAGCTTTTCTTTCTCTGGGGGGGTTTGGGGAGGTTGACCGTGAGTAACAGGTTCACATGGAAGAAGCCAGCCCTTTCCCTGCCTGACATCTCATGGTCACTTTTGGTAGATACCGTGTCACCAGGATGCATGAAGTGAAGATGCCGCATGTGCTTCTGATCCACAGGAACTGAAATTTCAAATTCCCTCCCAGTGCAGAGGAAAAGGAATGGCCCCAGCAAGCTGAAGGTGACCGCAGGTGACAGTGCAATACAGGGTGGGCCTTTCTAGAATCAGAAGCTGCCCTCAAGAAGCTCCAAATGCACAGTTTCAACCCCCAGTCTCAGTCAAAAAACTTACAAAGCAGAAGCAAAACGATCAATAAAAGGAACCACAAGAAGGACTGTCATAAGAGACTGTCTGCGGCTCTGTCCGCTTCCCCAGCCAGCTGTGGCATGTTCCCAGCTTCGGCCTTCGCCATCACCCCATCACCTGCTCAGGCAGCTCATCAGGGCAGATTGCCCTGAGGCTTGGGGTCCACTCTGCCAGTGCCACCCACACCTGGCTCAGGCGAGCCAACCACACGTCACCACCCAAAGCCCCTTTGAGGAGAAGGGGTGGTGTGTGGCAGGGAACCTGAGGGTTTTGACACACTGGCCATGTTCCATTTCTTCACTCCACTGGTAGTGACATTGGCCTTTGTTTTCTGATCAGTACATTGAGCTGTACTTTTTTCTTGTGCTCTTCTTTGTATGTGTGCTATCTTCCTCAAAAGAAAAAAAGACTAAAAAACTTTAAAAGAACCTGGAGCTGTCCATAGGTAAACAGAATAACTATGTGTGGCTGCTCACAGAACTTTGTGACTCTGTATCCCAGGCTGACAGGTACGTCCAGGGACATTTATTGAGCACATACTTTGGAAAATGGCCCCAGCATGAAACCTAGCTTGGTGACACTGAGAGGCTGGGAGGCCAGGCCAGGCTCTCTCCAGAAGTGTGTGGCTTCATGGTAAAGTCACCAGAGACCAGACTAGGAGATATCAGGGCCCCAGGCTGGGGACAGGCAAAGTAAGTACTGTGTGTCAGGAGGGCAGTGATTCTAGGAATTCCAGGGCAGTACGAGTGTCTTTGAAGTGACCCCCATGGGCTTCCTGGAAAGGACCCAAGCTGGTTCTTCCTGGAAACACCTCTCACTAGGGTTTGAATTCTTAGTGTTCTTTTGTTGTCTTTTTCTTTCCCTTCCTTCTCGCTTTTTGTAGTTCACCAAAAGGTGTCAGTGTGGTCGAGGTGGCCCGCATCTCTGCTGAGCCTTCTTCATTTTGTTTAACATATCCTGCTGCATAAATTGAGAGGCTAGCATTAGAATGTGTTCTGGTCTCCAAAAACAGGTTTCCATTCTACACCACCATCATCAGAAGCCTTTAGAGATTAGAGCCAACCTTTCTGTCTGGTATAAAAGCAAGAAAGTTAGATTTTTTATTTTGATTTTGATTTTAGATCAGTGGAAAAAGTATGTGTGAGTGGGGGGTGGGGGTGCGTCTGTATTTAGTGCGCACCAGGAAAATCTTATGCAGAGCCAAGATCTTCACAGCAATACAAATCCAAAACCTGCCTCTCCGATCCTAACATTATCCTGGAAATGGCCAGTTAATTCAAAGAAGCCAGCTTCCTTCAAGACACTGTCCAGGTGTGGCATGAGAACAATGTCAGCATCTAGACCAAACTGCAGTACGGTCATCCTCCCATTCAGATCACACGATTGGCCCAGTATCTGGAGCATTTCTGTTGGTGATAGCCAAAGGTATCCAATGGCAACAGAGTCACCTGGGAGGGTCTTGAAATGATCCTCACCGGAGTTTTATGGGCATTGGTGGCAGAACATCTGGGACATCTCTGCATGAGCTTGCTCTGTGCTTTGTATCAAGCTGCAAGCATCCAAGGCGCGTGTGCAGTGCCCTCCTGGCTCTCCCTCGGGAATGGTAGCCTCTCTTAGCAGCAGCTTCCTACCAGGGTGTCTCTTCAGCTTGTCACAGGGCAAAGTGCGAGGCCAGAGACCTCAGGGTGCCCCTGTTTAGCCCCTCCGAGGTGGCTCCATGCAAGCTGATACAGTCGGGGGCTCCTGGTCAACCTCGCCTTTTGTTCTTAGAACCCCACCCTGGGTCCTGTTTCCTTCGGCTTCTCCACCTCACACCCTGACCACAGAAAAGACAACTCCTCTCAAACCTCCTGTTTGTTGAAAAAGCTGTTCTTTTTCAAAACCAAATGTGCCAGGGTGACCTGGGACCAGCTCGGCCTCTATCACTGTTTAAATCTCCACTTGGGCCCTCGTGGATTCGCGGGTGTGCGCTGAGCTCCGCTTGCACAGGTGCTGGCCTGCTCCCCCGTCAGTGGTGGGAGCATGTTCTGCCTTGGAGTGGCTCCCAGGGCGCTCTCCTGCCCCTGCCCTCCGCACAGGTCTCTTCTGCCTCTGGCTCCCATTTCTCCAAAATCGCCTCCTCCTCCTTCTCCTCCTCCCTTCGCTTGAGATTTCAGAGGCTGTTCCCTGGGTCCTTTGTTGCTTTGATGTAATCCCTTGCTTCCACTCAGGTCACCGGCTCAGACAGTGGCTCAGAGCTCATGACAGCATTGCCAAGTCTCCTTATTTTTGCAGTGGAAACATAAGATTTAACAACCCATCTGAAATACAATTTTACATTTTGATTGCTTCTGCCCTAGCCATACCGAGGTTACTTTCAATCTACATATATTTGTGGGAACGGGCTTTTTCACTGCAGTTCAATTCAAGTACACCTTATAATATCAGTGATTATAAAATACCACGGACTAATAGAGTGTCTTGCTTCCAAGGAGTTCAAACTGCTTTATAATTCTGCTGACCATAATTTATCTTCATAAGCTGCTGTAGAGACAAGAGGAAAAAGCGAGATTAATAATCACATTTATAGATGGTGAAATAAAAACTTGGGGAAATTGAGTAACATTTTTCCAGCACCGCTCAGCTCTCCCTGTGTTCTCGGATTAGTGCTGCAGATTAATTGCTCGCTCCGGGAGTGCTGAACCTTGCCCTGTTTATCAGAGCACCGAGGGTGTGAGGGGGACATTGGCTCGGCCTGTGTTCAGCTGGTGGGGGAGGCTGGGGTGAGTAGAGGCTACCTTCCTGCATCTTAGACCACTGTTGCCTCTGATGCTGTGAGCACACCCCGAGCACCCCCCTGGACCTGGTCCCCAGGCTGTATTCTTGGGCATCACTCTGACCTCAAGACCACTTGGTTAGGAGGAGCCACATGGCCCAGGACAGGCACCACCTTCTCAGTCCTGGCTGCACAGTGCAGTACATGCCACCAGTGATAATATGGGACCAAGTGAAAGGAGGGGGATGGATAGGGAGTTCTGCTTCCAAAGCCAGTGACAGGCGCATGGCTGTTGGTTAAACAGTCTCCTAATGTTTCAAGGTATAAGAAGGAAAGGGGGCTTTAAAAATGAGGAAAAGGGGGTGAGGGTTAGCTCAGTGGTAGAGCCTGTGCTTAGCATGCACCACGCCTGGGTTCAATCTTCAGTATCCGCTGCAAAAAGAAAGAGATGCTCTCTTATTTGATTACTGTCATGTGGGTTCAGGAAGATAATAGATAAGTGATTTAATGTGTGTTGATTGCTACTCCATGCCAGGCCCTGCAAGGTGCTTCCTAGGATGCTCTGTTTAATTGAATCCTCATTCCAGCACAGGAAGCAGGTGACGACAGAACCTGAGAGCCCCGGGATGGGATTGGGCCCGAGAGCCCAAGGCTCCGTCTGTATCTCCACACCTCAGCTGGAGGTCGTCCCCTGCAGGGTCACATGATCTGGGCTCATCTAGGGGTAGCAAGAGAGCCAGAGGAGCTAAATATCAAAGCTTCAATAATTGATGTGTTAAAATGACAGTTGGGTTGTTTTTTTTTTTTTTTTTCTCTTCCTATAGGAAAACAGAATTTTCAGTGTCTTGTCATGGGGATGTTGGAAAGGAATGGTCCTTCTCTTTCCCAGGTGCAAGTTTTGTCTGGCACATCATGTATGTTCCAAGTATTTTTTGATGTCCCAAAGTAGTATTGAGGAGATTCTTTCAGACAGAGGTGTGCAGAGGCGCTGCAACAGGGAAGGTGAGGAGCAGCAGGTGGCAGGGGTGTGGTCAGCAGTACGGGGACCCTTGTGCCCTGTGCTCAGGAGCCAGCCACTCTCCCTGCCCTGGAGCCAACTGCGAACCTCTCCAACTGAAATCAGAAGGCCGAGAGTCTGCCTCTTGCTGAGGGCTGCCAGCTCCCAGGTGGGGAGACCAGCCACCTGGGGGCTGCAGCTGGCACAGCCATTCCCTCTAGCAGTGTGTACTGAGTACTTTCTGTGCCCCAGGCACCGTGCTAGGCTCTGGATGTGGGGAGAGGGATGTGCTCACGCTGCCTGGTGCCTGGAGGCCACCCCCACTTTGCCATTTGTCAAGATTACCACTGTCTTTCGTTAGAAATGTTGGAAAAGAATGATCCTTCTTTCTTAGGTGTAAATTTTGTCTGACACTTTATGTATGTTTAAAGTATTTTCGACGTCCCAAAATAGGAATGAGGAGATTCTCTGAGACGATGTGGGGCCAGCAGGTGCTCCATTAATATTTATTGAGCCTGGCTGGTGTGAGTTTGTCATTCCTCGCATCTTTGTCCCATGGCAAGCCAGCCCAGAGGAGGTGTGTCTGAGTAGAGCAGATGGAAGGAAGAGGGGAGGGCAGGAAAGAAGGCTGTATCCGAAATGTGTCTCTTGTGAGCAGAGAAGACGCATCCCTGGGGAGGGAGAAGAGCTCAAGGTGGCTCAGAAAAGGCAGCAAGGGTCTCGGGTGGTCAGCGGTGCACTGAAGGCCCTGATATAGCAAGCCTCTGTGTCACCAGGCAGGGAGATGGCTTCCAGGGCATGACACCGTGGCCACAAAACGAGAGGCTTGGACCAAATCCGAGGTGTTAAATCCCCATCCTACGTGACTTTGGGGCCACTCCAACCCTGCTCCTCCTCTTTTCTGCTGACAAGCAACTGCAAATAGGTGTCTCTAACTCTCCCTGCAGCCCCGCTCAGGCGCCTCTACAGGTGAGCGTGGGCTGGCCCACACCTGCCCCTCGCCCCTGGCTGAGGCCTGCCCTGGGGCCCCAGCCTCCACTCCTTCAGCAGATTCACCCTGACATTCCCGTTTCTGCACTGCTTTCCAACCTCCAGTGGGTCACAAACATACTCTAGCACTTGCTTATATTTAATCAAGGTTTATTCAATCAGCAAACATGTATTGATTGAGTGGCTACTAGATACCAGGCACCATGCTGCCTTGTGGACTTGGTAGAGTAGACACAGTGGGCAGGTTCCTGGGAAAGTGCTGTACAGTGACATTTCTGGCACATAGATGGAGACCAGCTGTCGTCAGGGGGTTGTCTGTAGCAGTGACAGTTAGGCTGAGGTGCGAGGATGGCAATGGGCAGCCATGGAGAGCATTCCAGGCAGGGACAGAGTCCCGTGAGGGTCGGAAGGCACCGACGGGTTGCGGAACCTGAAAGGGGCTGGGAGAATGGCTGGGAGGGCTCGTGGAGCCTGGGCCGTGGAGGATTCAAACTTCACCCTAGGTGCAGCAGGGCAGCTGAGAAGGAGGGGGTGCAAGCAGGAGAGTGGATGGATTGCCTGGTGGGCTCAAGGCCCCGGGTCCAATTCCCAGCACATAAGCAAGGGAGGGCAGAAGGGATGGGAACTGGACAGGAAGCTCCAGGTGGGACGGCCGGCCAGGGCCAGAGCCCTGCCAGGAGACACAGAGAACCTGGGACTGATGTGTGGGAGACTTTGGAGCTGGTCCTGTGCATGGATTGGATGGCGGAGAGGGAAGAGACGAAGACAGGGATCAAAGATCCTTTCCAGATTTCTGGCTAAGCATCTGAGGGTGGGTAGCTCCCTTCCAAGTAGTGAGGGGAAGAGGAAGGAATTGGTTTGGAGAGGAGGAATGAAGTAGATTTCCCTTTTTTTGTATGGGGCAGGGGTGGGTTACCAGGGATTGAACTCAAGGGCACTCCACCCCTGAGCCACATCCCAGCCCTATTTTGTATTTTATTTAGAGACAGGGTCTCACAGAGTTGCTTTTGCTGAGGCTAGCTTTGAACTGCCCATCCTCCTGCCTCAGCCTCCTGAGTTGCTAGGATTACAGGTGTGCACCACGGAGCCTGGCTTAGAGTTCCTTCTAAACACATGAACTCTAGGATGACTGAGAGGCATAACAAGGAGACAGCAGGCTGTCAGACTTAAGTCAGGAGCTGAGAAAAGAATTCAGGGATGGAGACAGAAATTTGGAAATACAAGCAGAGTTTAAACCTGTGGGAGTGAGATTACTGTATCAGTCTCCTAAAGCTGCTATAACAAATGCTACAAAATGTGTGGATACTTATTCACAAACTTCTCTCACAGTTCTGGAGACTGGAAGACCAAAATCCAGTGTCATCAGGGTCATGCTCCCTCTGAAGCCTCCAGGGGGTGTCTTTTCCTACATCTTCCTGCTTCGGTAACTCCAGGTGTTCCTGGGCTTGTGGCAGCTAATTCTACTCTGTCTCTGTCTTCACATGGCCCCTTTGCTGCTGTGGCTGTGTCCAAATTCCCCTCTTATAAGGACACTAGTCATATTGGATTAGGGGCCAGCTACTTCAGTATGGCCTCATCTTAATTAATTACACCTGCAACAACCCCATCCCCAAATAAGGTCACATTCTGAGGTCCCAGGATTGCAACTTTCGCTTATCTTTTACAAAATTCAACTCATGTCAATTATCGACAAGGAGATGAGCAGGGCCCAGGGCTTCGCCAGCATGTGACAGTGGATAGAGGAAGACAAGCCAGTAAAGGAAGTGGACAGGCCAGCAGCAGAGGGGTGGATGGACAGATCTGGGAGACCATGGTGCCCGGAAAACCAAGAACAAGAGTGGAGCAGTGGACTGTGTGGAAGAAAGGCAGCTCTTGGGTCTGCGGGTGAAAAGTTGACCATGGACATGACAGTGTGGAGGCCATGCCAGTCTCACCAAGGACAGTACTCAGCAGAGCATCGCCAGGTCCCGTTAGAAGAGGCTGAGGGGATACAGTGGGTCAAGAGATGGAAACCACAGGGGAGATCACCCCGGGGACTGGGGTGGGGAGTGGCAGGGCACCCGGCAGCGCTGCGGGAGACGGGAGGGCGAGGACCCTCTGGGTCTGGGTGTGTTGTCGCGTTTGCTTGTTCTGTCCTTGCAGTCGCTTTGTTTTCTAGAGTGGAGTTGCTGGTGCTGTCGGGTGCTTCTTCAGCTACTTTCCGTGTCTGGTGTCTGTGTTCCACACGTCTCGTGTCCGTTGACAGTTGCCCCATGCTCCAGTGTCACCCTCCCAGCTTGAGCGCCCTTCACAGGACAGAGCTGTTCTTCTGTTCCCCAACCATTTAAGCCGAGGCCCGAGCGTTTATTCTTTGTGGTCAGAGCAGGAAAAACCTGTGCTGTATGTGTGTGTCATGGTACCAGGAGTGGCTGCGCTTCATTTTCTTGGTCAACTAAGCAATTTTCACAGGCCCTGCTCATGTAATGTCAGCTGTCCAGACCTGTGACTTCTGTTTCTTGCCCAAGAACATCACCAGAGTGCCAGGGAGACAGTCTCAGTTTTGGATTCTGCTGTATATGGCTCCAGGGGACAGGAACTGGAAAGGGAGGTGTCCACAGGTAAAAGGCGGCCTGCTTTGGGGCTGCGAGAGCCCATCTAACTGATAGGAAGGGCCGGGCCAAGGTCAAGCTCAGAGAAGACCCCAGGGAACTCACTGCCTCCTTCCTCAGGCGGGGCCTGGAGAACGGTGTGGCACACATCCCCACATCCAGCCATGCTGGCCACCCACCGAAGGCAGCCCAGGCCCGCGCCACGTGTGACAGGAGGCAGGGCACTGACTCTAGAGCAAGCGAGGCGGGAAGAACGGCAGGCGCTGCAGCCCTTTCTCTGTAGGGTTGCTTTCGGGCATTCCTTTCTCTTTCTGAGGTCTGCGATTTTTTAAGGAAACTGAACCCATCCTTACAGCACACTAGAGGTGATCCAGCTAGGACCTCGCCATCCCACACTAAGATGGTGAATGTGGGAGCCCCGGAATGGGGCACAGGTGACCTGGCAGGCTTGGGGTTGAGGCTGCCTGAAACAAGGGTTCATCATGGAGCCACCCAGGCAGCCCCAGCTCTTGGATGCCAGAGGGCGAGAGCAGCCCAGAGTGGCCTGACGGAGAGTGAGGGGCCAGGGAGAGCACTGGCAGCCATCCCCAGTAGTGAGGGGACAGGGACAATGGAAGGCCTGTGAAATAGCAGCACCGGGGCAGTGTGCTCCGTGCCCTCCCGGCAGTGACTCTCCTTCTGTTAGTCAGCTTTCCTTCTCTGAGGCAACTGACTTATGATACAAAACGGGTATTTTGGTTCACCATTTGAAGGTTCCAGTCCATGGTCAGCTGGCCCCATTGCTTTGGGCCTAGGGTAAGGAGCACTTCCTGGTGGGAGAGCACGACAGAGCAAAACCATCATGAGCCATGGAGCAAAAAGGAAAGAGAAAGGGGTTGGAGGCCCAAGTCCCTTTCAAGGACATGCTCCCGATGACCCAAGGGCCTCTCACTAGGCCCCACCTCCCAAAGGTTCTGCAACCTTCCGGTAGCACTACCCCGGGGGACCACATAGGGCCTGTGGGGGACATTCAGCATTCAGACCATCGTACCCCCTTACTGCCCAGAGCAACAGTGAGGTGACTCCAGAAACACCATCTCCCCCTCCTTTGTGCATCTGAAAAATCAAAACTTTGTAACAAGGTATTTTAGTGGGGTTTTTCTGTTTGTTTGTTTGGTTGGGTTTTTTGTTGTTGTTGTTGTTTTCAATACTATTTTCTAGAGAAGGGAGATTAGCAATGAGAGCAAATTTAAATGGGGGAGGTGAAGCCTGCTTTTTGAATGGAGAAAATTCATCCAGAAAATCAGAATCCAGCAGAGGCCACCTGGCACCCCTCCTGTCAGGTGGGCAAAAGGTGACCTGGTGGAGGACAGCCTCCGCCCTTGGCTACCGCTCTTGATTGCTAAAGGCAGGCAGAACAGCCTCCCCTCGCTCCGCTTTATCAAGTGGGAAACGTAGGGAGAAAGCTGCGGTGGGGCTGATGTATTTTGTATCACACAGAGCCCGAGGCCACAGTTCCAAAGAGTATGAGCTGGGTTCACGTGTCAAATTTTGAGCCTGGTTGTCCCTAAGACGTACCCCTACTGAGTCGTAACAAATGCTCAGAGAAGAGGGTGTGCTCTGTAGTCTCTGGTTTTGATTACCAATTTCATGTGCAGTTTTCTGAATTTAAGTGGTTTCCTTTGAAATCTCCATTATGTGACCTTGTCTGTTGTGTGAGGGGACATTGGCTCCTATAGTCAAGAATGGGTTGTTGGTAGCTTCTAATGGAATTCTGGTTGATTCCTAGATAATGTATTCATGAACAGGGAATGATAATTGTAACATGAGAGATCTTCTACTGAGATTAACTTTGTAGAAGCTAATGAAAACAAAATAGTAATGTTTCCTTGAGAAAATGTGAGATAGATCCCCAAGCAAAGAATCACCGGTGAGAATAGATATTGGACTTAATCCCATTGTTTTGGTGGAAACAAATTGTTTCACATCTTCTTAAAAGGAGAATATTTGTGTGTCAGAATTCCTTTGTAAAAAAACAGGCATCCTCCAAAGATTTCCAGGTCTTTAGTTATAAAAGCTGGCTCCCTAGTCCATTCACATGGTCATCATTTCATCTGGTTGGCATGTAGGTAGTGAAGCTGATAAGTGTGCTTCCTATAAGATCTGCTCCCCAGATTTGCCTGGCCCTACACCTAGCCAGCCAGACGGAGCCCGAGAGCGGATGGGTCACTGCACCACACCAACTCTCCTGGGCACCACAGGCCTCCACTGGCAGTCAGTAGGAGTCCCCAGGTTGGAAAGCCAGAGTTCATGTAGAAACAGCTGCCTACGTCTCCACATGCTAATGGCTCCTTACGTTCTTCCTTTCCAGGGCCCCTGAGATCATCCTTGGTTTACCGTTTTGCGAGGCAATTGACATGTGGTCCCTGGGCTGTGTCATTGCAGAGCTGTTCCTGGGTTGGCCATTGTATCCAGGAGCTTCCGAGTATGATCAGGTGGGTCCCAATGACACAGGTATTCACAGCGGGACCTCATTCCTCAGCTTAAAAATATCCTGATTAGCATTTCATTTCTAACCCTACCTATGGGTGCCATCATGGACTCACTCATTGTCTCCCAAAATTGCTTCTCTTAACCTTGCTATTTTGTTCTCTTTTCCTTCTTCTTTCTGTATGAAACTGTCATTTCCATTTTTTTCAAATCCACAAGAGCCATGAGTACGCCATATGTACAGTGACAAGAAAAGCCCTGACCCCCTTCTCGTCTTTTCTTGCAGATTCGGTATATTTCACAAACACAGGGTTTGCCAGCTGAATATTTATTAAGCGCAGGGACAAAGACAACTAGGTTTTTCAACCGTGACACAGACTCGCCGTATCCTTTGTGGAGACTGAAGGTAGGAAGAGCATCCCCTCCGTCCTCGCCAGTGGCCCAACACTCAGGAAGGAGGGTACAGCTCCATTAGAGGGGCGCTTTTGACATTAGTGCATTGATCCCAGGTCTCACTTTAATTTGGTGAGCAAAATGGGGGCATGGGGTGTGGTTGTTAATACATGGTGTGACTGAACTTGCAAGTTCAAAAGCACCTTTCCTCTTGGCCCACTGATGTCTGAGAAGCTTGAGTCCCCAGTTAAGATCATTAATCTCCCAGGATTTTACTCCATGAGGCTCGAGGACTGATTTGTTCTAGGGAAAGAAATGAGCTACCCCTTGGCCTGGAGGAATACAGAGTTCAGAGGGAGCCAGGCTCACATGCAGCAAGCTCTGACCCACGACCTTGAGAACTAGAATGTAGGGTTGGGCCCTGTAGGACGCAGAGGGGTTTGTGAAGGGTTCTCCGGGCAAAGGAACCGCCTCAGCAAGGCCCCGTGGTCTGGTCTGAGGTGGCGTGTGCTCTGTGGCACGCTGTAAGTTCTTCAGGTTTTACACAAATGGAAACATATTTTGCCTTCACTTTGATCTGTGCCTAGTAATTCAAATTAATGTATTTTCCTGGGAAAGAGAAAATAATAAAAGTCTTAAATATGTTTTATATTCACTTGAGGTGTTTCCTTTTTTGCAGGAGGGTGGGTGGGTGGTTTTTTGGCAGAAACTACAGCCAGATTCTAATATAGTTTAAAAATAACATGTGGCAAATAGTCACAGAAGATTGAGAAAAGAGAGTTGTGAACTAAGCAGGCACTCTTAGGCCATTTGGCCACTATAAAGATGAGCATCAAGGTCAGGTCCAGTTGGAAGCCCTCGGGTGGAGGAGGGTGAGCCAGGCGGGAGGCAGAGCCTCATCCCACTCGTCCAGCTGTTCCCAGGAGTCAGCAGTTTCAGGTGTGCTGTCCTTGAGTGAGATTCTGGGATCAATCACCTCTGTCTATGGATGAGTCCAAAACCTCATGGCAATTGGAAACAGCAGTTTCCCAGCCAATGGGAGCAGTGGATGTCTGTGTCCGTGCCCAGGCAGCACAGATCACAGGCTCTGGAGCCACCTGCCACCTGCTGGCCAGAGGACCTTTGCAAGTTCCCTAGGCTTTCCATTCCTGTTTTCCTGTCTGGAAAATGGGGTTAGCAATCATCCTGCTTAGTGTGGTTATGAAGACTACTTCATAGGTTAATGTGCTTTGAAATAGCACTGGGAGAGCTTCGTGTATAAGGACTTATTACATAAAGTAATATTTTATATAACATATTATATAAGAAGGGGCTCCTGCTTTTCCACCTATCTCAAACTTAGGGAAGGCTTCAGGGAAGTCAGGAACACGGCAGACCGCCCTCATCTTAGAATACTCCATTGCTGATTCAGAGCAGGCCATGAATGGAGGTGTTCATGGGAAGGCAGAAGGATGAGTGAGTGTGGATGAATAAAGGAATTAGTGTGCAGGTTACTTTAAGAAGAATCAAAGCCTCTTCTCTACCAGGTGGGAAGGACCCTCTGCGGGAAGCGTGAGCTCAAGTGTTTGAGACTGAGTGACTAGGAGCTAAGCCACATTACCAATCAGCTTTTGCCTCTCTTGATAGACACCAGATGACCATGAAGCAGAGACGGGGATTAAGTCAAAAGAAGCAAGAAAGTACATTTTCAACTGTTTAGATGACATGGCCCAGGTAAGCGCCGTGGGTGAACATGCAGTGCAAGCCTTTTGAACACCACGTGCAGCAGGACCTCTGCCGGGGTGTGTAGTGCAGGCATCTGTGGGCTGTGTTCCTTCTGAAGACCCCAGGGAAAACCATCCATGACTCCCTACCAACTTCTGGTGGCCCTGGCATCCTCACATCCCTTGCCTGGTAGCTGTATCACTCTCATCCCTGCCTCCTTCTCCACATGACCTTCTCCCTGTGTCATCTCTGGCTCAGTGTTCAGTATAAAGGCAGAACCCTAATCCACTGTGACCTCATCTTAACTTGATCACATCTGCAAACACCGCATCGGTTACTTTGGATTAGGACAGGAACATATCTTTTTTTTTTTTTAAGACTTTTCTTTTTTAAGTTGTAGATGGGCACAGTACCTTTATTTTATTTATTTATGAGGTGCTGAGGATCGAACCCAGTGCCTCACACATGTGAGACAAGCAATCCACCACTGAGCCACAACCCCAGCCCAGGAACATATCTTACAGGGGAACATAATTCAACCTACTCCACTTACTTTCTCTCAGCTCACTAGCAGGGACCATAGACTCTCAACTTCGTGCCCCAGAGAAAATTCTAAAACTTCAGCTATTTTTAGTGTGAAGACTAGTCTAAAATCAGGACAACCCAAAGTGAGTTTTCTTTAAAGCAATGAGAAATAAAGCTATAGTCCAATAAACACTTAGCACACCTCTTACTGCAGATGAATGTAACCAAAAATCCTGATTCTGAGTAAAGCACACTTGTCAGTTGATTAGTAGCTTAGATTGTCTGAGAACACTGAAATTGCTTTCCAGAGCATGCCTTGGAAAAAATAGAAAGTGCCAAAAAAACAAGAATTTAAAAAGCCAACCTGGTAGAAACTTTCTCTTGGAAGAAAAATCCTGTGTTCAGATACCCTGCCTGCTTTGGCCAGAGGTGACCACAGTGAACACAGAGAATAAAATGATTCCAGTCCCAACTCAGGGAGCCATGAGAAGTGTGACCTACTATAGATGGAGGAAGAGGGCACTTGGAGCCTTCCATTTCCTTCTGAAGGTTAAATAAACCATTTTTTGGGTCTTTTTTGTATTGCTTCATTGTGATTCTTTTTTCTTTTAATTGTCATAAAACATAGAGCATAAGATTACCATCTTAGCCTTTCTTATATGTACAGTTCAGTGGAATTAGGTGCATCACATTCTTATGCAACCAGTCTCCAGAACTCTTTCATCTTGAGTTATTTTTAATGAGGTGTGATGAGAGCTACATTTTGACTTAGCTGATTAAAGCAGGAGCAGTTTCCGTCCTGTCACTGAGATGTGTTTGCAGGTGCCACCTACCCCTCGCCCCTTCCCAGAGCCTGACCTCCTCCTGCAGAGAGCAAAGCCACCTCCTGGGGGCTACAGCAGCCTGTGGGTGGTGCCTTCCACAGGGGCAGAGGTGGCCTCCCTGAGCTGGGAAGGGGCCTGGAGATTGGCAGGAGGGACAGGACAGAGTAAAGAGAGGTGGGGGAGGCAAGGCTCGCTGAGGCCCTTGGTCACCTGTCCTGCTTGCTTCCAGGTGAACATGACTACAGAGTTGGAAGGGAGTGACATGTTGGTGGAGAAGGCAGACCGGCGGGAGTTCATTGACCTGTTGAAGAAGATGCTGACCATAGATGCTGATAAGAGAATCACGCCAATTGAAACCCTGAACCACCCCTTTGTCACCATGACACACCTACTCGATTTTCCCCATAGCACACAGTAGGTGTCCTGCTTGTTGCTTTATACTAGGGAATGGTCTTTTTTCTTTAACAGCCTGGGTAGTAAATATTTTAGGCTCTGTGGCCATCTGGTTTCTGCTGCAGCTACCCAGCTCCGTCTTTATGGATGGAAGCAACCACACAGCACGGAAACAAAGGCACAAGGCTGCGTTCCCATAAAACCTTTATAAAAATATGGGGGTTGGACCAGGACCCCTGGCCGCTGTTTGCTCAATACCAAAAAAGAGGGGACAATGGAGCGTGGAGATCCTGGGGTCGGATGAAGCCAGCTCAGGGGTCCACGCGTGGAGGGAAACTCCCAGAAGGGCATTGCCCAAGAACAAAACTAGTTTCAGCACCAGGTTTACTCCCAAGTCACCCTGGAGTGGACCCAGTCTAGCCTATGTCTGGATTTGTTCATTTACGGTACCAGGAACTGGAGCAAGTGGGGAACAAAGCAATTGGCCCTGCCCACCGAGGTTACTGTCTGCAGGAGAAAGACAAGTAGCCCAAATCCCCAGTCTCCATCAAGAAAGGGAAGGTCGTTATGTGCATATATGACAAGGTCAGTCCAGCAAGACCCTGAGAAGTGCCCTCTGAAGACAAGGAAGAGAATAGGCACGAGCAGGCAGGGCATTGTCTGTGTGGACACTCAGCATGGGCAGATCTGAGCCCCAGACTTGGGCACAGTGGGCGAGATACCAAGGCCACAGGAGCAAGCCCTGCATGGCAAAGATTTGGGTCTTTATCCAAAGAATAATAGAATGTCAAAGACTTTGAAGCGGGGGAAGGCTAGTTAAATTTATCTTGAACACAGGTCTCTCTGCTGCTGCACAACAGTCTGGGGAAAATGTCTATCAAATCTTATAATCCGGAGGTCATTGGTATTTGGGTGACAGCCCTTTCCGTGCAGTGGTGAAAGCAGAAGGCCATAGCAGGTTGAAAGATCCAGTGAAAAGCAGAGAAATAGCAGCCTCTCAAGACATGAGAATGGAAAGGGAGGAGGGAAATGTACGGGTGATCAGGGAGGGGCAGAGGGATTTTTTTTTTTTTTTTTTTTTGAAGACCAAGAAGGCTTGAACAAGTTTAAATTTTGATGGGAACAATCTGGTGGCAAATGAGAAATTAGAGGACAGGGTTGCTCAGGGTCAGTTTATTAAGACAGTGGAAAGGCCTGAGTTAGAACACAGGTGGAGATGGGCCAGTATCACCAAAAGATGGCAGACAAAGGGAGGTGTGGGTGTTAGCAGGTGTGCTGGCTTGATGGAGAAAAGCTGAGAGAGTTCCTGTCGGATAGTGTCTGTCCCTCTGAAGTAGATGGTGAGGTTGTGTGTTGCAAACAAGGTGGTTGGTGGTTTGAGCAGGATAGAAAGTTTAGATATCTAGAGCAGAAGTTTCAGAGCAAACTGACGAGAGCATGAAGTTGGACCTGAAAAGCAGATGATGTGACTGACCTTCCGAGGAGAAAACAGATGGCTGGGTTTGTCTGGGTCAAATTTTGCCAAACTGATAAGAGAAAAAGACGGGTTGATGAGGAAGGTGATGTTGCTGGCAATACAGTGGTTGTAATCCAAAATGGTAGCAATGCTGAGCCTTAGCTGAGGGAATGTGAAGATGAGAAGGGTCCCACTGAAGAGGTGCTTAAAGAAGTAGTCATAGGATAGAGGCCAGCTGGCAGCTGGTACGTCACAGCCATACCAGTACCATGACCCCAGCTATGTGGTCTGGGGATGTGTATATGGAGATAGTAGCTGAGGCAGAGCAAGGTGTGCCAGCAGCAGCCACAGAAGAAGCAGCTGCTACTGGTGGTGGCCACTTTCGTGAAGGAACTGTAGGCCTCGTGGAAGACGTGATTCAAGAGAGCTACCTCCACCACAAGGGCGCTGTGAACCAGGGAGGTGTTGCATACCACGAGGCCAGTGGTGGTGACCAGCAGTCCAGGCAGGAGCAGCAGCCCAGGCACCCTACAAACGTGGCTGATGCGGTTCTGCAGCCCCAGCACAGCCATCCACGAATCCAAGTTCTCAAAGTGGCAGTTGCAGGAACTGAAAAGTATTTTCCAGGCAACTCAATACCCTGGTGTGACCACCAGAAAGGGACTTGCAAGATACATCAATGTGACTGAAACCAGAGTGTAGGTTTGGTTTAACAACAGGAGAGACAGATATAGGAAATTAATGCTTGGAGATGCACCATCTGGTTCCCAGGACCACATGTTCCTGGCAGACATGAACAAACCCTAGAACGCCCTCCTTCAAGAGCCAGATTAGAGATGGGTCTACCTGTTGCAACTGCTACATGGGCCACTGTTGATGCCCAATGCATACTTATCTCCTCAGCAGTTGTATTAGCAATAAAGGAGTGAATTATCAAAAAAAAAAAAAAAAGTTATCATAGTAATAGCTGAACAAGTTGGATGGATAGAGAATGTGGCCATGAGCAGAATGCTTGAGTTCATGATTTGGGGAAGTGGAACAGTTTCAGGTCTGGCACACCAGAAAATGGGTGATGGGCATGAGGACAAGGTTACTGAGATGACAAGCAACCTAGAAGCCAGGATGTTCAAAGAGTCATCTGTGCAGCCTCTGAAGCCTTCCTGTGGGTAGAGAAGGGCTTGGAGAGGAAGACTAAGCCAGTGGCAACGGCCTGGGTGAATGAGTGGGACAGGGGGTCTTTGATGGATGGGAAATTTAATGTTCTCAGATACTCTGGACACAAAAGAATAAGGAATCACATCCCTGTGGTCTGCAGGGGAATTAGGGTGCCCAAGAGCAACATGTTCTCTTCGATCTGGAGGGAAAGGGAAGACTGTGAAAAGAGAGGCTTGCAGATCATGGTTGGCCCTGCCATTGGCTGAGTCTCCAGCCTGGACAGGACCCTATCCAGCCTACAGTGAGTGGGGGCACCCGGGGCACTTCGTCTGTGTCAGTTCTGTTCCTCCCAGTCAGCGAAGCAAGTTAAGTTGCATCGCAACTACCAGAAAGTGCCTCTTTCATTCAGAGCCGCTTTTGAAACAACCTAACTCCAGTAACAAAGAAGGAATAGGGACCAACTCTTTCAAACTCTTTTTATTTTTTTAGTATTTATTTTTTGTAGTTGTACACAATAACTTTTATTTATTTTTATGTGTGCTGAGGATCGAACCCAGGGCCTTGCACATACAAGGCAAGCACTCTACCGCTGAGCTATAACCCCAGCCCCTCAAACTTTTTTCAGGGGATCTGCCCTATTTTTGAGTGTGGCAGGAATCAATCAGGGAGGTGTCATCTGTAACACAAGATAAAGGACAAATTTGGTGACGTACTGGCTAGGACTCCCAGGACACCAGTTTTTCTATGTTCAGGGGTAAAGAAGGATGATGGGAAACAGCAGGGGCAGGAGACAGGATATGGGGTGTTCTCAGAAAGCCCTGTTGACCATTTGCACTAAGGAGAAATTCTACTTCAGCTAACTGAGCACTAAGATGGTGAGGCAGTCACACCATAAAATCAGCCCCATATAGTAGGGGGGCTTGAGGAATGGCATCCTGTCCTCCTCTGGCTTCTGTAAAGAACCACCAACACAATGCTTTACTGAGGAACACTGAAAGGGGCCTCAGAAGGAGAGGCAGGTCTTTGAGAACACATAGTCTTCCTGAGAGTAGGCCAAATCCCTAGGGCTCCCCAGAACTTGCTGGGAAGACCATGGAAAACTTGGGGGTGAAAATAAATCTCCAGGCCCACCTTGCTATGGACTCCCAACCTTGGGACTCAGCCACAGCTGCCCCAACATCTGGATTACTAGGTGAAAGAGATGCCCCCTCATTTGTCCATACCAGAGTTCTAGTGTACGAATCTTTTAAAAACCAATCTTCTTAACTAACCCAAAGTAAAAGCACTTGCCTTGTCCTGACAATCAAAATGCAAATCATTTCAGTTAGAAAATTCTGAAGGAGTCAGAACTTTGCACTAAACCATCACAAAACCATCAAGTGCTTTAAATGCATTCCAAAGAGAATACAAAATGTGTAAGTCGTGCTTGCCTATAATCCCAGCAACTTGGGAGGCTGAGGCAGGAGGATCACAGGTTCAAAGCTAGCCAGCAACTTAGTGAAGCCCTAAGCAACTCAGTGAGACCCTGTCTCAAAATAAAAAAATAAAAAGGCCGGGGAATGGGTAATGTGACTCAGTGATTAAGCATCCCTGACTTCAATCCCTGGTACCAAAAAAAAAAAAAATACAAAATATGTTGTTTACACCTTTAGCCTCCACGTGCAGCATGGTACTTGCTAGAAGTTCCAAACCCCTTGGCATCGCCAGCATTAGTAGCAGTATTTTAAACTGTTGGTTACCATGGAATATGCTTTCTTTTTCTCTTCAAGGTCATCAATCAGTAAATGTTTATTTAGCATGCATTATGTGGCAAGTGTAAGTAATCATAAACTTAGATGTAGGATTATGTAAGTCATGTCTAAGATTTTGAAACTTGGAATGCATCTTATGGAAAGGATGCTTTGGGATAGCCCACAAACAACCACTTAGCCCAAAACCTGGTGTACACAGAAATAGTGGACATTTGTAATCTTAAAATAGTAAAAAACTACTTCTTATATTCAATTATTACATTCTAATTAAAATGGACATTTTAAATTGAAGATTAAGTGGAAGTTTATCCTGAAAATTGCATTCGAGGAAAAGTGACTCTAAGGAAATGAAGACCAGCAAGTGAATGAGCAGCAGTATGTAAGCTCTGCAGGATGCTTTATGATGGATCTTCAGGAACTGGAATGGTCAAGGCCACTGGAGATTTCTTCTTCCTTGATGCTGGTGTCTGTTCTGCTCTCATAACTCTGTAATTAGGGTTTTATTTTGATTCACCAATGCAATGGAGGAAGAAAAAGAAGGGGAAATGCTACTTCATGTAACTGAGCAAGAATTAGAAAAAAACGCAAGGATAAAGGAAGAGAGAGAGAGAGAGGGTATAGGTTCCCTAGACAGTAATTACCTTTGTGTGGCAAACTACCTGCTCTCCCTGGGCCTCAGCCTCACTCATACAATAGGAACACTAATCCTACCTCCATCCTGTGGATGTCATAGGACTGAGTGAAGGATTGCAAACACCTATCAATGCTCTCAGCAAGTGTCAGCATTATTGTTAATTATTTGCATCTTTATCGTTTTCTTTACATACCAATTCTGTTGAGTACAAAGAGGAGCCATGTGTTCCTGGCACTGGGAGAGTTCCTTGGCCATCCCCTAGATCATGCCGGTGGCCCAGGAAAGGGGCAGGTACAGGCACTTTGTAAGCTACTCGATGTTCCCAGAGAGCTGATACATTTGTTTATGGGCCAGAAGCCCCGGAGTGGAGAAGGGGCAGTGAGGCAAGAGGCAGAGGGGCAACATGGGGAATGCAGCGAGGTGTCATGCCTACTGGGATACGTACAACCTCCTTCCACCCAGGATATGAGAAAGGTGGCAGGGCCATGGGAAAGCCATCCAGGTAACATCGGTGGTCACAAATGCACAGACTTTACATGAGAAACCAGGACATTTTGGGTAAACTTAAGTTTCTCTGGTCGTTGTTGATTGGATTAATTATTTCCCTCCATTTTCTCCCCTTTATCCTATTTGATCTTCACCCCTTTCCCTTGTGTCTGTCTCTGCTTTTTATGTAAACAGTGTCAAATCATGTTTCCAAAACATGGAGATTTGCAAACGTCGGGTGAACATGTATGACACAGTGAACCAGAGCAAAACCCCTTTCATCACGCATGTGGCCCCCAGCACCTCTACCAACCTGACCATGACCTTCAACAACCAGCTGACCACTGTCCACAACCAGGTAAGTGGGGTGCTGAGGGGAACCAGGCAGGCTGCCGGCATGAACAGCAAGACTGATTTCCCCACCAAACCCAGTCAGGGGACAGAATCCTTCTGCTGTCATTCACTCCTAAGGAAGTATTTGCTGCCATGGTGATTTCTTTTGAGAGACCCAGGCACTCTTTCTGTTGGCTCCTAGCCCCACTGAAGGGTCCCAGAAAGGACTCTCAGAGGGACTTCTAAGATAGCACCTCTTCCTGCCTTCCTTTGGCCCAGTGTGGGAACGGGGAGGGGAGCAGCCATGATCCTTTTATGCCTGACATCTGCCTGGTAGGAAATTCAAGAACCAGCAGGGACTCGGGCCCCTCCCTATCCCCACTCCCTTGGCTCCACATGATTTTGTTTTCAAGTTAAAACCTGTTCTTTCTCCAAATGGGGGGGGGGGGGGCAGTGTAGTCTGTCACCAGGATTCCTGCAGCTGGAACTAAAAGGGACTGGAAAACTAAGGAAATTCCACAGATTTCCAACCTTTTGCCAATAATTGGCAGGACCCAGCAGCTTTGTAGAGTGCTTGACACTCAGGAAGGGTTATTAAAGGAATGAACTCCAGGTCCTGGCTGCAGCTGCATCTAGAGTCTAAGACTCCTCTATTCCTATCTTCCAATCTTACCATTCCCTCAAAGAAGTGTCCCTAGATTTTTCTTACTGTCACTTTGTAATGACAATAATGTTTATGTGTATGTCGGTCTGCTTTCTCTCTCTCTCTCTCTCTCTCTCTCTCTCACACACACACACACACACACACACACACACACACACACAATGGGAGGAGTATGAATGTGCTACACCTGAGGAATAAATACCTTCACCTGACTGACCACTCATTGGCAGGTCCCCTCCTGTCACTGAGGAGTCCCTGACCCCTTCTTTCAGTCACTGCCCCTGCCCACCTGTTTTCCTGGGCCACTTGTGACTCATTGGCTTATGAAGGTTTTCCTCCTCAGCCTGTCAAGTCTCCCTCTGCCTAGACTATAGGAGGCCACCTGGACTCTGCTGCCCCCTAGGGACCTTTAATGTTCAAAGCCCCCTCAGGGTGAAGAGCCGCAATCTTTAATGCTTAGAATCAAAGAAACTAAAATCCCACCTGGCCCAAGCCCAGCTCTGAGGCTAAGGCATCCACAGTGATGTGAGCTTCTTAACAGAATATCACCATGGTTTTGTTCATCGCCTTCTTGAGACACCTGATCTTAACTCCCTGATCCCAAATTCCCTATTCCTCTCTGCCTTCTGTCTGCCCCATCCAACACCAAAGGCTGTAGGAGAGTGCAGGGGAGGGCCCTCAGGTACGTGCGCCAGCGGGAGAGCCTGCCCATCAGGCCACCCCTCCCATGGGGATCTCTCCTCTGCTGTGGAACTGTGGTCCGTGGGTCCCTGAGCATACCAGGGGAGCTCACGACATCTTATCTGTGATATGACAGCAAGCATAACCTGCCAAAGAGTGTTACAAATATCACAAAACCAAAGGGATTTCTCATCAAAAAGGCAGTTATAGAATGAGAACATCCCTCCTCTCCTCAGGTCTAATGGAGGCCTGGGATGAAGTAGAAGAGATTGGTAATGTAATACAGGCCCAAAGCATCCAGTAAGGGGGCCCATACCCCACAAAAGGAAGGGGTCTGTGATCAGGATCTCCATCCTCTGGCATTGGATTCTACTATGCCCTATTTTTTAATACATCAGGAAAAAATTACTCAGCACATACTTAGCCTTAGGCACGAAGGCCTGCTTTCCCTCCTCTGATAATGTTATAAAATAATAGCATTACTAATAGTAAACATTTATAGAGCATTTATTATGTTCCCAACTCTTCTAAGCATGTCATAACTCAATCCTCTGAGCAACCATGTGAGATCAATAGGTTTATCGTTCCCACTTGAGAGGAAACTGAGGCACAAAGCAATCTTCCCCTTACCCAAGGCTGCTTTCTTAGTTCATGCAATGTGGACTTGGAAACCAGCAGTCTGGCCTCAGAGGCTGTACTCTTGAAAAACATATGCACACAGAGCACTGCAGAGTCCCACTGAGGTCCTCAGTGCCTTTCCTAGGTGGCACCTGCTCTCTAAATCTAACAAGACTCCCTTTGTCCATTAGCGTTCCTGGTGGTTTGCTTTCTACATGAATTCCTTTGAGTTTTTCTTCCAATTTAAATACTAAGAGGCAATAAAATATTTCCGTAATTTTGTCAGAAGTAGGATATTAAACTATGTAAAAGTTCCTTGTTCCCCTTAACATGCCCAGTAGACTAGTCAAAGGACTTTTTCCCAAATGGTCACAAATCAATGATCCTTTATGTCTCAAGGAATTGGCGTCACTAATCTGTAATCCTCAAGGAAGCTGACTTTCTAAAAATTAAAAAGACTTCTTGACAAAATACTTCCTAAAACCATTAGGTTGCCCACAAGTGACATATTTAATAAAGAGTTCTGTTTTGGATATTTGTGGTGTAAATCTTTAGATTAGCCACTTCTTAACACTTCCATGGTATTCTGTTCTTTGGACCTAGCCTTCTACCAAGTATTTTAATTTGGATGTATAGGCCAAACTCAGACCCGTTTGTTTTGCGTATTAGACCAATTAAACATATACTGCTTCCAAGAATCACTTCTCCCATTTTTCAAAAGCCCATGTCACCAAAAACTTGCTTTTCCTTATTATTTTCCATTTGTTAGTCGCAAGAGCTCTTGGTGGTCCTTTCTGTGCTCTTCTCAATCAGGCGATAGGTTAGTTCCCTCTATCAGAACGACTGAGGATACAGAATAGTAGAAAACATCATCCTCTGCAGCTTGCTTCTTCAGCTGATCCTTAAACAGGATTAGAAACTGAGGGAAATCTTCTGCATGCCTAATGGTCACAATGGGGACTGGAGCTCATGTCATGATACAGATTCCACTTATTCTTGAGTCTACAAAGAGCTGCAAGAGTCAACTGCTCAAGGATCCCATGGTTTGCATGACAAGACAAGCCATAAGCAAAAACAGACAAATCCAAATGTGAACTGGACACACGCAGGGCCAGGAAAAGCAAGATTGGGAGAATTGCAAGGAGGGAGAGACCACTGTGGGCTGGAGAGCCCCTCCTCCCAGGAAGCATCAGTCTGGAGACCAACTGTACTGTCAGGCAGACTGACAGGAGCTGGGTGAGACCACAATACTACACTGTGTGAGAGCAAGGACAGGAGTGGCTTATCTCTGTTGACAGAGTTGAGAGGGTCCTAAAGTAGAGCACAGGCCCCAGGCTAGGCCCTGAGGTTCAGAGGCTTGGAGGCCCCTGTGGGCCCAAGTATTTGTGTGAGATAAAAGACCTGTGCTCACAATAGGCTCAGAAACAAAGAGCAGACTAATCTGCCCTGTGCCCAGAGCATCTAGAGTAAAGAAAGAAAAATTCAGAAGGGAACAAGGAGTGCCAGGCTAGGGTGCATGGACAGTGTGTGTTGGGCAGTCTTTGGGAATTTATTAGCAGGGGCACTGACATGCACAGGGGAGTCTTGGAAAGAACCATCTAGCCTGTGTGCCCAAGCATTGGAAGAGAAGATGTAGAGCCCAGGACATCTTTCATTAGAGCCCGATAGGTCCCAGGCACCAGAAAGAAGCAACTGAAAAGAGTTCGTGGGTTCCAGGGACATTGAGAAGACAGAAGCAGCACTGACCAGAGGGTGAGATAGCTCACATGAGCTTGGAAACCTGCAGGACGTTTGTGCTAGGGCCCCAAGCAGGGAGACACTTAGGAACTAAAGCTGAGGAGAAGCCAGGCGTCAGCAGACAGTGGGAAAGTGTATGTGGGGAGAGGGTGGTGTGAGGAGGACAAAGAGGAAACACAGATCATGTCCTCACTAACAGGACATAAACACTGACCCACATGTGCGCACATGTGTCCAGTCACACTACGTGGAGGTAGGCCATGTAGTGCTGCAAACGTGTACGTGTTTTAAAATATGTACCCTGGAATCCAGGCATGCATGCCACAGAAGTTGGTGATTATTTGCAAGCAAATTAATTTGCTTTGCACTAATATTTCAGTACAAAATCTAAATATAAGCTGGGTACAGTGGCACACGCCTATAATTCCAGTTGCTCAGGAGGTTGAGGCAGGACATCATGAGTTCAAAGCCAGCCTCAGCAACTTAGTGAGGCTCTAAGTAACTCAGTGAGACCCTGACTCTAAATAAAATAAAAAAAAAAAAAAAAAAAGGTCTGGGGATGAGGTCAATGGTTAAGCACCCCTGGATTCAGTCCCTGGTACAAAAAAATAAATAAATATAAAAAACATGTAAAATGAGACTTGCTCTTTTTTAATCAAATTTGACATATATACATATTCCACTTGAAATGGCCTTTGTGTATTGTGTGTCCAAGATATCCTTCTGGCTCTTTTGCTCTTTATTCCTTAGTCCTTGAACCTTCTAAAAAATCTCCTGTAGACAATGTTGAACCTGAAGTCATTAGCAACCTCTCCCTCTTGCTGAAGGATCAGTGTGACAACACTAAGAAGGGGGAAAGCTGGAGAATTCACAGTTTAGAATTTGTTTTCCTCTGTAGCCGTGCCTCTCAGAGAAGTTCACTCTCTAATGATATCTCTGAAAGAAAAGAGAGGACGTCACTGCAATGGCTTGCCCTTGTCAAACTGCCTCCATTTAAATTCTCTGGACTCACCAGCCTCTGCCTCCAGCCGTGGTTATTACTATAGCACCAGCCTAAGTGCATGGAGCTCAGACAAGAAAGCCAGCCTTGCATCCTGCTCCCCTGCGCAGAGCCCCGCTCTGGCTTACCTTTGGGTGTGTGGGCTTCCACGCTAAGACCCAGCATCTTTAGGGCCTAGAGGAGCCTCTAGAGGACTACACCAGCAGGCCCAAGGGAAGGGGATGTGAGCAGAGCTTAGACGTATGGACTGGAGGACAGCACATGCTCACACAGCCCCTCAAGTTGGTGGGACCCAACTTAGGCAGGAGAAGGAAAACAGGGTTCTGCTCGCTGCCAGCCCCACCCCATCACCATGTTTCAGTGCAGAATTCAAGGAATCCAAAAACCCTCAATTCAAACCTGGTCACCCAGATTACTAGGAAGGTGTATTTGTCCCAGCAGAAGGGCAGACGTGTTACCGCAGTTTTCCAGCCCGGCTTTGAACTTCTCAGTCCTTAGATATGCAATGCACCGTTGTTCATTTGTACCCATGCCTGGGCCCCACAGATGGTGATCAATGTCGAGGCGGGTGTGTCTCTTGTGGCTTCAGGTGCCTGTCTTTCTGCTCCTCTCCACCTTTTACTTTTTTTGCTCTTGGTTTTGTCGGTTTGTCTTCCTTGAGTTCATTTATTTGATTTAGACTCGGTCTCCCAACATACCCCTCCCTCATTTTTTATTTGTGTTTATTTTTGTTTAATCCCCATCATTCCTTTAGGCTCCCACCTCCACCAGTGCCACTATTTCCTTAGCCAATCCCGAAGTCTCCATACTAAACTACCAATCTACACTCTACCAGCCCTCAGCGGCATCCATGGCTGCAGTGGCCCAGCGGAGCATGCCCCTGCAGACGGGAACAGCCCAGATTTGTGCCCGGCCTGACCCCTTCCAGCAAGCTCTCATCGTGTGTCCTCCTGGCTTCCAAGGTGAGGATGGCCGAGCCAGCCCCTCCTCTGCTTCTTGCAGGACCACCTCTAGGGCCTGACACCTGCAGTTTTCTGGCAGCTCACTTTCATGGAAGAAAGCCCTCTTGGTTTCTTTCAGTGAGAACTCTGGTATCACTGAGCTTGGGGGCTCCTATCCTACTGTGACCAACCTAGAAACAATAGGACTTGCTTCTGCACCAAGTCAGTTTGTTGTTATTCTCACCACCTGCCAGGGATTGTGTCCCTGGCCAGCTGCCTGTAAATAAGCACATTGTCTGTGCTCCCATTGTCATGCTGATGTCAGCTCCTACTTCCCTCACATGAAATACCCTCTGTGTGTTTTACTATAGAAAATTGCCAGTCTCTCTGACAGCCAACAGAGTCCCAGTTCACATGGAGAATATAAATCTGAAAAACACTGAACAGTACCTCCTGGGGCTGCCTCCCCAAAATCATTCTTTGGCCACAACCCCAGTACTCTTCTGTAGACTCTCCAAGCTAGAGGTGACTGTGTACCTTGTCACAATTTACACGGGAATTCCAAATTTTATTCTTGCAAAGCCCACAAGTAAGCATGTGTGTGGTTGCTTAGGTTTGGTCAATGTGATTCCAAAACAGATTCATCCATTCTCTCTCTGACCCCTTTGCAGTGACCTACACAGGCATATCTTGATTGTCAGAAGCTCTTATTGTCCTGTTGTAATTTGTCAACATAACTGTCCACCTCTTGACAGTACAGAATTTTTAATTGACCTTCTAGTCTTTTGAAAACATTTGAGATTACAGGAGGAGTTTTTATTTTTTTAATTCAAGTTAGAAACTAAAGGGGAAACTTCCAAAGAGCCAGGCAGCACCTGGTTGATGGGTTGGGACTTGGAGATAAAAGATGACACAGTTGGCTATGTCATCCATTGTTTCCTGTCAACTAACTCCTCTCTCCCTCACCCACTGTCTGTAATAGGCTTGCAGGCTTCCCCCTCAAAGCATGCTGGCTACTCAGTGCGAATGGAAAATGCGGTGCCTATTGTCACTCAAGCCCCAGGAGCTCAGCCTCTTCAGATCCAACCAGGTCTGCTTGCCCAGGTAATCGTTTCTCCTGCTCCCTGCCAGCCCCATATTATTACCCACATTACCATTCTCCATATTACTGTTGTTCACAAAAGAGGTATATCTCCACTAACTCCCTCTCTGGTAATGAGGTAGGTGTTTCCAGTCACAGGAATATATCTATAATGTTCTAAATGATCCCCAAGTGAATTACCTTCCTAAGTATCTGCTTACAATTCTAAGAAGAAATGTAGATACAGAGAGTCTAGGGAAATCATTATTTTATCTTTGAAATGCAAATTAATCTGGGAGACCTAGGTTTTAATCCTAAATCTGCTAGTAACTCTCATGACCTAAGGCAAGTCAGTTAACATCTCTTTGCCTCAAATCTCTTTCTTGTAAAATAGAAATGAATGTTTTTTTGAGCCAAAAAAGAGCCCTAGAGATTATTCCCTCATTTTATAGTTGAAGAAGAAATTCACAGAAGCTGTTAGCTGGAACCTTCCTCATCTATCCATAGAGGTACTCTAATGAACGAGACCACAGAATTGAAAAATGGTTGAAAATTTATAAAGCGTTATAAAAATTTACGATAACTGTAGTGATGCAGTCATAACTGTAATCAATTCTTAGTGACTCTTGAACCCTAACAATGACTGTATCCTCATTATGCCAGGCACTTTACAGGTGCAAATTTATGTAACCCCACAACAATACAATAAGACATTTGTCTCCATTGGACAAATAGAGATGCTGTCTATCCAATAACTAAGTAATAACTGTCTTAAAGTCACACAGCAACAAGATGACAATGAGAACATAAAACCAAGAGGTCTCCTGCTAACATCTATTTTTTAACCACTGTGTTATACTACTTCTGTAAAATCATTTTACTGTTGTCAAGATCAGTTTGACCTAAATGTTGTTTAGAAGCACCTTTATTTTTAAATAAGGTAGGTTCCCAAATGCTTTTCCCAAAGTGTACCCAAAGATACTTTACTTATGCTGTCCTGTTAGAAGTTGGTTTTGGTTTTGATTTTGTTGTTTTAAGTTTTAAGTAGTCAAATTACATAGGTCTGTTCTGGATTTTCTTATAGTCCACTGGCTTCTCTAATATTCTGTTGTCTTAATCATTATAACTTTAATATATGTCTTGGTATCTGGTATGGAAAGCTTTGTCCCCAAATAGTTCTTCAAAATTTCCTTGGTTAGTCTTATCTCTTTTCCATAGAATTCTAACATCACTCTTCCACAGAATGTTAGCTTCAGGAAAAAAAAAAACAAACAAACAAAAAACACTGATTTATATTTATTGATTGCATTGAATTTATATTTACTTTAAGAACCACTGATATATTTTTATAATATCATTTTATCCATGAACATGGTATAACTCTATTTATTATTATTGTCAATAAAGTTTTTCCTTGTAGGAATAATTCCTAAGTATTTTGCAATTTTTGTTGCCATTAATTTTATTAATCAGATTTTTTATTTTTGGTTTATAGAAATATAAATGGTTTTGGTCTGTTGAGTTTACATCAATCCTGCTTCTGTGACTTGCTATGTAGATAAGCTTTTTATTTGTAAAAGATACTGTTTTGTTCTTGTTTTTCAGTCCTAACACTTTTTATTTATTGTTTATCACTGGGATGAACAGGGCCTCCAAAACCATGTTTAAACTTCTATCAAACTTTAAGAAAATTCTTCTATTTCCCCTTAGATATTTTATTTAGTACAAATATTTGATAGAGACACTTTATCTTATTTAAATTTTTTAATGAATATTGAATTGTATCAAATATTCTTTTTGTCTCCATTAGAATAGTCATGTGATCTTTCTTCCCTAATCTGTTTATTTAAAAGTTACAATAATTGATTTTGAAATGCTAAATTGTTCTTTTATATGTGAGATAAATTTATTTGATCATGTTGTGGTTGACATGGTGCAACAGTTTTTGATACTGGATTCTGTTTTTGTAGTTAGTATTTCTGCATCTGTATTCCTAAGTTAGGAATGGCATATAATTTCACTACCTTATACAATCCTTATCTGATTTGAGTATAAGATTATATTGGATCTTACTACCTCTTCTGTCTCCTGGAGCAGTTTAGTTAAGATTGATATTAACTATTCTTTGTCTCCTTATTCTTATGTCCATATTGAAACTGTGCAAGTGACCCCTAATACCAACTGGTGGCACACAAAATACTTTCTTGTTGAAGGGTTATCAAAAGAGAACATTACATATTTACAGCAGGCCTATACTTTGCTTCTCACCAGTCTTTGTAGCTTCCTTTTGTTTCCATAGTTCAGTGATGGGGATTTCAGAAAAGGCCGAGACAGATCAAGGGAAAGAATTACAGCTTAGTTCAGGGGCAAAGAAGCTTGTTTATACTTCATCTGAGTGGCAAAAGTCCAAACAATATTCTAGTGCTCCTCTTCTTTGAGTCAAAATCTAAAGATTTCATGTGTATTGTACAGGGTAATTATAGACCCTTTTGTGTTTGCACACTTAACTCAAGGAAGCCAGGAACTGTCTCTGAAAATAAATAAATAAACAAACAAATAGCATCTCTTCTTAGCTAAAATAGACATTCTGCATTGTTCAGTCTGGTGGAACCCATAGGCTAAGCACTTCTGAATTTGTTTCAGTCCTTTAGTCATAGTAGGATAAAACTTAACCTTATGGTTACTTGAAAAAGAGTCTCTAGAGTGTTGTAAAGTTGATTTAACCCAAATCTATAATTGGGAAAATGAACAATGTTTGTACAAGGGTTTTAATTCCTATAGTGTTTATAAGAGGGAACTGTTGGAAGCAAGCTGATTATTCACTAGTAGGGGATTTGTTAAATCAATACATGAATGCATAAAATGGAACACCATGTAGCCATTTAAAGGATATGATAGACCTATGTGTGTTGCCATGTAAAGCCTTCTAAGATATATTAAGATTAAAAACAAACAAACAAACAAACAAAAAAACCCTGCCCTACCCAGTATCACACTGTGTCTTTTTGTTTGTTGGTAACTTTTTCTATTTCTCTCTGCTTATCACTTAATTCATGCCAATATATTAGCCTGTTAATATGGGCGTTCTCTCCTAGATATTTTTAAATGATCTTTTCAAAGGACAAAAATAATAACTTGCAAAACTAGTATGGCAGCTATTTTTTAAAGCAATAATTAAACATTTAAATTGAAGTCTTCATTTTTCTATAAGTAAATTTCTAGGTATCAAGCAGAAATACTATTATTTTTATAATATATATTCAAACACTAGTATTTGCTTTCAATATTCCAAAAAGTTGGCAAAACCTTTCAAGTACTTGATTTGTGAAGGTTTAGAGATGGAATCTTTGAATCTATTCCTCATGTTAATTTCATTTTCTTTGCTCTTTTCCTCCCCATACCACATCCTTATAAGGAAACAAGCCTCTGTAGGATACCTTGAGGTTATGTGCATGGCAGGAGGGGATGGTGATCCCACCCTCTCATGTCAGTGACATAGGAGTGATCTTTATGGATCTAACCCACAGAGAAAACTTTTAAAATACTTTCTAAAAGGAGCTGTTCCCTCGATCTTCCCAGATCCTGAGCCACAGTTAGCATCTTGACCATCAACAGAAATTTTGAATGAGCAAGTAAAGGTGAAAAGATAGAAAGGAGACTGTTTAGATGGAGAAAATATTGAATTCATCTTACTTGTCAAGTGGTAGGATCTAAAACCCCCTTTGACTAGCATGGTTATATCAAAAATTCCGAAATGCCAGATCCTTATAGACTCCACCATTCCATGTAGAAATGTTTTGCATTCTTTTAACTGAGTCATATCACCTAAATGCCTTTAAATATTTTCCTAAGGACAAGATATTAGCTTGAACTATGTAAACTGTCCAAAATATCAAACTTCAATGCTTCTCACTTAAAATCTCTACTGATAAAATTTTCAGCAACCAATCTGTCTTGATATCTGCTTCTGTCTTGCTGGGCACTGAATAAGGAAGACTTGTTTGTGCCACATTTATGCAGTTACCACCAATGCCTAATCCCAATAGGAGCCATCGTTTTTTTGTGTTACCTCCATAAATGAAGATAGGATATTGGCTGACAGCATGGAAATTAAGATAGCCCACATTAAGATGCCACACCCACCACTTACTGGCTGTGTGACTTTGGGGAAGTTTTTGTCTTTGTGGTATTTGTTATTGTTGTTGGTGGTGGTGGTAGTGGTGATGGTACCAGGAATTGAACTCGGAGGTGCTTAATGACTGAGCCACATCCCTAGCCCTTTTATTTTTTATTTTAAGATAGGGTCACACTAAGTTGCTGAGGCTGGCTTTGAATTTGCCATCCTCCTACCTCAGCCTCCTGTGTAGCCAGGATTACAGGCATGTTCCACAGTGCCTGGCTCATTGTTTTATTTGTTTGCAATACTGGGGATTGAGGGCTGGGATTGTGGCTCAGCAGTAGAGCGCTCGCCTAGCACCGGCAGGACCCGGGTTGGATCCTCAGCACCACATAAAAATAAATAAATAAAATAAGGATATTGTGCCCAACTACAACTAAAAAAATAAATAAATAAATATTTTTTAAAAAAATACTGGGATTGAAGCCCAGGCTTTGGGCATGCTAGACAAATACTCCACCATTAACCTATAAGTCTAGCCTATGGAAGTTACTTTTAAAATTTAAATGTTATCCTTTTCAAACTAATACAGACATATAATTTTTTAAAGCTAAATGATACCACAAACATATAAGAAAATATAATTCCCTGCTTCATCCTTTAACTTTTCTCCAAACAATTATTTTTAATTTGACTATTCAATCTTACTTTTAACTCCATGTTTCTAAATAGCATTCTAGACCTCTTTTTATTGATTTTTTTTCCATTTTCTTTATGATCAGTTGACTTCCCATAATGAAAGTTGAAGACTTAGCTCTCTAACACACCCCACCTCACGACCCAGTCTCTTTCACTCCCTTGTTCTCATTCACTCACTTTCCTTTCTCCCATTCATCCCATATGATTTTTAATTCAACTACTCTGTAATTGTTCGTAAAGTTATTATCAGTAAATATTACTCTCAGCTGAGCTTCATAATATACTGTGATTATATTTCCTTTCTTGTATAACTTCTTGTTTTCCCGTAGTTAATGGGTTCCTCATTTTTTTACTGGGTTGGTTTTCTATATATCTTTTATTATGCAATCCCAAATCTTTCTAGAGCTATGAAAGGTTTATATGTTTAAAGTGTTATATTTGAGCATGAGTTCAGTGACTATTATTTCTCTCTCTCTCTGAAACCTTTTAAGACTTTCTCTTTGTCCACAGTAGTCTCAAATTTCATGATTTCAAATCCAGAGCTTCATACATGCTAAGCAAGCATTCTACCACCTACCTTCATACCCAACCACATATTTGCCCATTTAATTGGAACTCTTTTTATTTTTTCTTTAATAATTTTTTTATGTTTTCTGGTTCTTCTTGGTAGACATCTTAAGACTTGGTTATTGGAACTTATAAATTGATCTTCCAATTTTCTTCCCCCCCACACACACCCCATTTTCTATATATTTTGTCTGTACTTTCTGAGAAATTTCCTCAATTTCCTTGAAGTGTTCATTTTGTCATAGTTCTCATTTATAAGAGTGTGTTCTTGTTCACTGAATGTAGCTATTGGTATATAAATATATATTTCACTATATGATCTTACTTTGTGGATTTTTTTAACTCGGTATGAACATTAATTACAAGTCTTTGGAAATTCTCTTCTGATTTCTACGTTGTGTTTCTTCTTCCCAGCTTCTTTTTTGTTTATCTTAGACTCTTTAATGCTGGAAGCTTCCTTTAATGTCTGGTCATCCTTAGCTGTTGACATATGTAAGACTGAGGCTCTTAAAATTTCCTCCAAAAGCTGGCAGATGAGGGGAGGACCACTGAATGTGGCCTTCTCTTTAGGCAGATAAGGGACAAGCCCAGAATGTTCACTGCAGACCTCAGATCCTCAAATGTTGTATCTGTAACTCTTTTCTTTTGTAGTTCTTTTCAGTTTCCCTAGAGAGAATCATCCAGCTCCAACTTTGGGGGAGGTATAAGCCTGCACACCAGGGATTTGGGAGCTGAGGGTTTAACATGCAGCTTCCCTTAGACTCCTTCTGTCTGCTCACTCACCTGGTAATTGTCCATTATCCTGCTCCTTAAATTTTGTTAACTGTTATTGTCTCTCCCCTATTTTCTTGCTCTTATGAATCCAAATTTTTTTATTCCCTCACAATCATTTTAGTTGGGTTTATTAAGAACAATAAACATATATGTTTAATGTACCAAGTTTCTGGGCAAGTTTAACTTCTCTGTTTTCATCTGAGAAATGAAAGGAAACAATAGCATCCCCTCACACAATTGGTGTTAAGAAGTCAAAAAATCTACTTAGGACTTAACTCTGTGCTTGGCACACAATAAGAAATATTAGCTCTATTCTTAGTAGTAATAATGAATCATAGAACTGTCTATGAAGGGTCATCTGAAATGAGTTGAGTGTATCAATCAGTTTGAAAGGTCAAAAATGGCCTTTTGTACCATCTCTTTGAGGTAAAATGTTAATATCCATTTCAGGGAAGTTTTAAAAATGATGATCTGAGCTTTATTCAAGATATTTTTAATGATGTTAATCAAAACTCATGCTTTTCATGAGATCTGAAATAAGTTCCAGATGACTAAGCAGTAAAAATCTTACTGCCAATGAAATTGTTATTTACTTAATATTTTGAGATGACAACTGTTTTAACCAATTTATTTTTCTTCTTATGAGGCATTTGGTAAACCTGAAATAATACTAACTATAGAAAACAGACTTGGTAGAGTTGATTCTTCATTTATCAAGAATATTTATTAAGCACCTATGTATTACCCATGGCCTCTAAGCATTCTTCCTATAGCAAAACAGATCAGTAAGCAAACAGGCATTATCAAAAAGTAGAAGTGATCTCACAGACTTCATTGGCAACACGACAGTTGCCAGACAGTTGACAGAACAGAGAAGCAGGACAGCTCCAAATGTGGCTATTTCATTTTTATAAGCACTGTTTTTTAAGCCTTGACTCAAAATGCCATCCATTTCCAGAAGTGCTTGTCTGTATATGTGAGTCAAAACACGTGTTAAACACCTGCCCAGTGTGTAGAGCACTATATTAGGTGAATTACCCGATATTGGTCATGTCCAGCCAGGTGGAGAGAGAGATATGGCTAAGATATCAAAAACTTAAATCCCTGACCTACCCAAGAGGTATTTTACCTTAGTGGTAGCCCTTTATGAGCCCAACTTTAAATTCTACTTTCAGTCTGAATTATTTAGTGACCAAAAATAGTGATGAAGAATATGAAGAGCTTAAAATACAACATTCAAGAAAGAACCACAAAAGTCTATTTTAGATTTCTTAGGAAAATCTTAGTCTTTTGAAGATGGAAGCAATGACTTCCTAACAATCTCTCATTTTTGCTTTGAGGAGCTAAGGTGATTCTCAAGTAGGCTGAAGGTTCCAGACAAGAAAGTCACTTCAAAAGCTGGCAGATGAGGGGAGGACTACTGAATGCTTGATCCAAGGTGTAGGCCAGCACCAAATACTCATTCATCTCAGGGTTTTGTAAACTTAGATTCAGAAGATAGCACAAGTTAGACCTGTAGGTACTAAATAATCAACAAAAGGTTAAGTATCAAATCAAGTACACTAAAAAGAAAGCTCCCTAAGGGCAAGGAGTCACCCAGCTCAACTCCCTCAATCATTTGCATGTAGCTCTGTGGCAGAACAAGTCAATAAATGACTTTTAGAAACTTTGAGCATAGCCCATTAGAGCAAATCCCCAAATAAATCATTCTTCAACATGAATGAATCCCTTCCATTCAACTTTGTGTCCCTGTACTTATCTTCTATTTAGTTCATATGTGTTAGTATTGCTTCCTGTTAACATAGTTTTTGAAGCCAGAGACTACTTTCACACCCTTCACAGGGTCTAGCACCACTCCCGGCACAGTATAAGTTAATTATGTGATTAACAAATGTGGTGACTGCAAATGTCCTCTGTCCCACAGCAGGCCTGGCCGAGTGGGACCCAACAGATCCTGCTTCCTCCAGCATGGCAGCAGCTGACTGGAGTGGCCACCCACACATCAGTGCAGCATGCGACTGTGATTCCCGAGACCATGGCAGGCACCCAGCAGTTGGCCGACTGGAGGTAAGCAGGAAACTTTAAGAGTGAATGGTGTGTCTGGGATGGGAGGCATGTCCACCACTGACGCAGAGATTACAGGACTATGACTACACTGTAATGGTTATTTTTAAATAAAGCACCAGGATCTAAGAAAATCAGATTATTAACTTATGATTATCTGTCATTTTTCTTCCCAAAATTAAGCTGCATCAATCATCAGTGTTATTCACCAGACTCAGCTCTGCATGATTTTTTTTTTTTTAAAGACAGAGAGAGAGAGAGAGAGAGAGAGAGAATTTTTTAATATTTATTTTTTAATTTTCGGCGGGCACAACATCTTTGTATGTGGTGCTGAGGATCGAACCCGGGCCGCACGCATGCCAGGCGAGTGCGCTACCACTTGAGCCACATCCCCAGCCCCAGATTTTTGGTTTTTCTCAGAATTAAATTCCACTTTCAGAAAAGAAGGGTTTGTCACCAGTTAAAGAAAGCAGTAGAGAGTCCCCAAAGCCCTAAGCAATTCTAGAAAATGTTCTCGGGATGTTTGGAAACATAAGCACCCTGGAGTCTATCTGACTTCCCCAGGGAAGGCTTGACAGATAGGATTTGTTGGAATGGCAAACTCTGGCATGTTTGTTGAGTGTGCTTCTCCAGTTACTAGTGGTGTCTTATCACATTCCACTTCCCATAGACCCTAAAGACATCCAGGTGACCACCTGCCAGCACACCACACCCCTGTGAATTTCCTGAACTCCACCCATCCAAACACTGACTTCCTCATGGACATGCTGCTCTGTGGTTTTCATGGCCACTTCCAAGTTGTTCCCAACTCCTCACGACCCTTCTGGGCTGTCTCTCCTTCAGCATAAACACCAGGGCTGGTCACTCCCCTCAACCCTCTTGAGAGTCTCCATCCCACCTTGAAGTTACCCATAATTCCTTTTCTGACCCAAAAGAACATTGTAGATAGAGAGCTCTCTGGAAGAGGCTGACAGGTAGAGCTATAAGCGCCCGGTCAAGCCTCTATTACAGCTTCCTCGACTCTCCCTGTAACTGACTAGTACAAAGAAGTGAGCGCACAGGCTGTCCCCACAGTCCCTCTCACTCCCCACACTTACCTGCATTCATTGGAATCACTTTCAACATCAGGTGTATCAGACTTCCATTCTGGCTTTCTGGGACCAGGCATGTTATTTAACCTATATGAGCCTTGATTTCTCCTTCAGCAAAGTGGGGATAATGAGGCTTATGTCATAGGATTGTTGAATGGTTTAAATTAAGACAAAACACAAAGCACTTGGCCTGTATTTAACATGCACCACAGCAGTGCCTGAACATGACAGTCAATAAATAAGCCTGTCATCTTCTTTTTGCCCATTCACAGCAGTTCATGCTCAGCAAGACTGCTTTTCTTCCTCTAGCTCATTAGGAACAGCAACCATGTGGAAAGCTGTCTGACCAACTGTTGTTCTCCCCACACCACCCCTTTTCTCCTAAAAGACCACACACATGCCATACTCCTTTACTCCTTTGTCTTTCAGCATTTATAGCTCATTTAATTTCAGCAATATCATGCACTTATTCATGCATATTTTCTTAGCCTCCCTCTCTTCTCTTTTCCATCTCTTAACCTAGCAATCACCAGCAACATCCATAAGCAATGCACTTTCTTCCATTCTCTCCCACTTTACATGTGAACCAAAGAACATCTGTGATCTTGACTAATAAACAAAAGAGCAGTACTAATGCTGGACTCGTTTCAAAGGAAAAGAACACCACATTTGTGTAGGGAAAGAACAACGACAAAATAAAGAAGCCATAACATCAGTTTCTGAAGTCCATGTAAATGCCTAAGAGTATCAACATTTCTACAAAAGTGTTCCTCTGCTCCTTTTTTTTTTCCTGTTCATCCTTTTCCCCAAGTAGCAAAGGTAGAATTTGATTATTTTTGAGAAGTCAAGTAAATTCTTTGTAGCTTTTAATTATCTTATGTGTCAAGTGGGCTTTTATGGGGAAATTTCTGAGTTAATCATCACTTTTAACATTTCTGTGGGGAAATAAGGTGCTGATCTCCATACAACTCAAATAATAAGAATTTTGAAATGTAACCCATTTTCAGGATGCAGGCTGCCGGTATTCCTATCAATATATGTCTGACTGCTTTTAATTTTTATTTAATACCAAACTCTATACACGTCCAGTCAACCTTCCGTAAATCTAATTGTTCATTCAGCAAGCGTGTAATTAACTGATCAGCTGCTATAGGCCTGTGCATTGTACCGGCCACTGAGGGAATTCCAAAGAACATTAACACTCACTAATGCCAGGAGAATGTGAGTCCTAGTCTTCAAAGTTTGTTTTTCACATTAACTACAATTTCCTCATTAATAAAATGGTATTACCAAGACATCCTGTCTACCTCACAGAGTGGAATGAAAGAATCCATTGAAGGCACTTTATAAATTCAAAAATAAAACACACATTATTGTTCAGCATAATCACCTGTTCAAGGACTTAAAAGTTAGAGGGAATACTTAAGTCCCCAGAACTTGGAAGCACAGCCTGCACACTTGGCCTTCTTCCCACTTAAGTCCTGGTTCTCGCCAACCGGTCAGGTTCCTCCCGCCCCTTCAATGGGACGTGGTCGGCTTCTTTTTTTTTTTTTTTCCCTTGTACCAGAGACTGAACCCAGTGGCTCTTAACCACTGAGCCACATCCCCAGCCATGATCAGCTTTCAGTTAAAAGGTAATTTCATCCTATAAAGGCACTGCTTCCATAAAAACCACCTCCTTTTTCCTTTTCAGGAACACGCATGCGCACGGCAGCCATTACAATCCCATCATGCAGCAGCCCGCGCTATTGACTGGTCATGTGACCCTCCCAGCCGCCCAGCCCTTAAATGTGGGTGTGGCCCACGTGATGCGGCAGCAGCCAACCAGCACCACCTCCTCTCGGAAGAGTAAGCAGCACCAGTCATCTGTGAGGTAGGTGGTGAGAGCGGCCCGGGAGGACCGGCCCCGGAGGTCGTGATGCTGAGAGCGACGCTTAGGACAGGGGTGTGTCAGCATGCTGGCACTGGAGGGATCAGCTCCTCCTGCAGAAGCCCCAGAACATGTATGGCCTGGCCTAGATGGCGCAGTCAGCACTCACTGTCACTCTGTGTGAGTGCAGCCTGCCTCTGGCCTTACCCTAGTAACAGCCCTGCGGCACCCTGAGGGTGGAGGCCCGGAATCACAGCACGTTCAGCACCTTAGGTGCTTTAGCCCCTTTTGTTCAGAGGGAATAGAAAATTATTCACTGATACTTGTTAAAGTGCAGGAAGGAAGATTTTATTCAGTACCATGGAAATATTACCAGGAATGCTGAACTAGGATTTTGCAGTTGGGGAGAGATTGGGCTGAGCTCTGCATACAGTATGGACAAGTGGGACTAAATAGCCAAGGAATGGTGTTGGGGAAAGAGGATTGAAAATTACTAAGAGGAAGCATGAGGCTTAAGGGTTATTCTAGCTAAACCAACTGAAGGCAGGCCAAAGTAATTGGAATCACCTGGGGAAAAGTGAAGGGTAGGGAACCTTATCAGACATCAAGGATGACAGGCTCTGTCTAAACTGAATTAGCGTGGCTGTTTTCTAAGACTGGATTTTACAAGAAATACACAAGTGGGCCTAGGAGAAGGTTCATAGCCTGACTAAAGTTTGGCCAAGGAGAAAGTTTTTGTTACTTCTTCTCTCGAAAACAGCTTTGCCTCTGAAGTTTCACTTTGGAAATCATTTAGCATAACTTTTTCAAAAATACTAGAGTTTGATCCTAACACTCCACAATAGAACTAGGGATGTAGCTCAAGGTAAAACATTTGCCTACAATGTATAGAGTGCAATCCCTAGAACTGAAAAAAAGAAAAAAAATCTAAAGGATATATAACAATGAATCAAGATTTTATAATGTTGGATGGTCATGGCATGAGTATTGCCTGCAAGTCTATGCATGCTTGAAATATTTTGCTATTTTAAGTGAACAGGAACCAAAAACAAAAAGCAAAAATCCTAGAGGATTGTACTTTCTTTGAAATTTGAGGTCAGAAATTTTAACTCATTTAGCTGCTTCCTTAACTACAAACAGTTAACTGCGATTGATCCCATACACTAACAACACGACACTAATCTTTCCCGTTCCCTTTAACCCTAGTCTCATCTCAGTGAACTCCTGAACAATCCAGCTGGACGAACAGTTACATGCTATGTGATTAGGAGTTGCCAGGGACTGTGGGATAGGAGGGGATTGCCTAGGAAGGAACATGAGGGGACTTTTCAGGTGTTGAAAAAGTTCCATGTCTGGATTGTGGTTGGGGTTTATAAATGTACGTTTGTCAAAACTCATCAAACTCTTCAGAAGCAGGAATTTTACATATGTCAACTATACCTCAGTGAACTTTTAAAATATAGAGATTTCCAAGCCCCACCCTCAAAAAAAAAAAAAAAAATCCTATAGCCAAATAGATCCAGATCATGCAACCACAGAATTGTTCCTACATTTCTTCCTAATGGCACCGACTTAGAGGTATGTGGTTGCTTATTTGGAGAAGTCCAGTATACACAAGGTTTAGTGCATTTTGGTTTTCTGCTTCCTCATATAATTAAGCACCAGAAACTAGTCCTGCCTCCTTTCATTCTCAAAAATCAATCCAAAAGCTGACTTCCTACAAGTTGTTGTCCTTCTTCAAGAGTCCTTATTTGGGTGTATCTGACAACTCAGGGGAAATCAAATCAGTGGCAGGCCTCCAGAGTACTTCTGTCTGGCAGCCCTGTGACAGCATACCCATGTCATTATTAGACTCAGCATCCACAAAAGCCTCAGGCACTATCATGGCCAGCCACTCATGCCGTCACACAGAGTGCTGGACTGACCCAGGACTGAATATGCGTCCTTGTGGCTCACCTTGGCCAAATAGGGGCAGTAAGAACCCTTGTCCTCACCACCTATTTAGCAAGTCCCTCCCTATCCTCTCACTGCCTGGCTGGCCTCCTGAAAGTTCACTGCCTGTGCACTTCAAGATCAATGCAATTATAGTCCAAGCTATGTATTTGCTTATTTTTAAGTCCAATACCTTAGACAAAACAAGTCTGAGAGAACAGAAAGAAGTCAGTGTGTCTGTGTCTGTCTGTCTGTCTGTCTCTCTCTCTCTCTCTCTCTCTCTCTCATCAGATGGTATGGCCAGGCCTACTTTTCTTTTCTTTAATATTTTATTTTTTAGTTGTAGTTGGACACAATACCTTTATTTTATTTATTTATTTTTATGTGGTACTGAGGATCAAACCCAGGGCCTTGCACATACATGCCAGGCAAGAGCTCTACCACTGAGCACAACTCCAGCCCTGCCTGCTTTTCTTTAACACTGCTAAGTGGAGGTACTGCAGTTGATAGAATAACAAAAATGTAATCTCAAAATCATATTTTAGCAATAACAAACACGTAGGCTTATCATAAGTAAAAACACTGGAACAGTCTTATCAGTAAAACTTATTACAGCCCCTGAAAAGGAATAAGCAGTGTATTTAAAACTGGCTAGATAAAAAATTAAATAAGTCTACCTTTACTATTTTCATTTTACTGCCATTCCTTTAGCTAGAAGATCTTCTAAGGACATAAGGCCTAAGATTTATTATACATTGGCTTTGGTCTCTCACTGTGTAGATACTACCAGGATCAGCAAAGGTTAGATAGGGAGGGAAAAGGTATCTTTTCCCTGAAGTTACCAGAAACTACATTGGCTCACTTAATAAGGAATTTCAGTTCAATCAAAACTAAATTAAAAGGTTCCTTTTTAAGTGTATCTTTTCCTCTTGTTCTATTCCTAATTTTTAATTGCAATTCACATAGACTGGCAAGCTCCCCACAAGGCTCAGGGATCAAAATCCAGAAAAATCGTTTGGGTTTTTTTTTTTTTTTTTTTTTCCTTTAATACATATACACAAATACTTTAATGACCACATCCTTTTCCCAGAGGAGGAAAGGGGGAAAGCCGAACTTTAAGGTCACCAAAGTTAGGACCTATAGGTCCAGAAACTCTTTAAGAAACAAGTGTTTTAGTATAATAAATGGTAGAACAACTATTAGCAAGGAAACAAAGCTTTATGAGGCCAACACCACTTCTCTCTCCACCCCAAACAAGACATAAAATCTATTGTGGGGTCACAAGATGGAGCCCAGAAAGCAGGACCTTAATCCTGAAGATGAAGGCCACACTGAAACAGACACAGCTGACTTCTGGTCAGGACTTAAACCCCTACAAGACCAGCCTATTGGGAGCAGGTATAGGGAGCCAGACCAGAGCCCTGGGGAGGCCAAGTTGCTGTCCTCACCTGAAAGACCTCTAGAGGCGACCACTTTTCTAATTACAAACTCAGTCTAATTGGCCCAGTCCTTGGACTTTTTCTTTCTTTTTTTTTTTTTTGTAATGAACATGTGGCAACACCGGTGTTTCTAGAGTGGACTCTTTGGAAGGAGTTGCCAGGCCTGAGCTTCCTTTGCATGTGTGGTTTTGTCATTACAGAAACGTCTCCACCTGTGAAGTGTCCTCCTCCCAGGCCATCAGCTCCCCTCAGCGATCCAAACGTGTCAAGGAGAACACACCTCCCCGCTGCGCCATGGTGCACAGCAGCCCAGCCTGCAGTACCTCCGTCACATGTGGGTGGGGCGACGTGGCCTCCAGCACCACCAGAGAGCGGCAGCGACAAACGATTGTCATCCCCGATACCCCCAGCCCCACAGTCAGCGTCATCACCATCAGCAGCGACACAGATGAGGAGGAGGAACAAAAACATGCCCCCACCAGGTGAGGTGTGGCTCCTTAGACTCCAAGGAAGGAGCCTGGGAGAACGTCACACATGTCGCCGGCTCTCGTGACCTATTCCTAAATCTGGGCCATTTACATCATCAAACATAGTGATTCCTCCCTGCTGACCCCTAAATTTTGGTTTTGTCATGTCCTTGGGTCTTAAACTTATTTCAAGAGACTGTCAAACAGATTTTCCATAATTGTTGAAAATCAAAATAATTTGAATCACTTTAGTCTTAAAAGATAGTTGCAGGCCCTATACATTTGACAAACGTGAGACCATAAAATCTGGCCCACAATGCCAGTGTATTTCAGCCTCCATAAGCTTCAGAATCTCTGCCTCAGGCTACTGAATTTACTCCCAGTTGGTTGGGACATTTCTCTAATATCGCCTTGGCTCACTCAGAATTCCAAGTAATTGTCCAATTAATCAGAAATTTCCCTGTGTCTGATTAACCCAATCTTTCAAACTGCCAGTTGGCTCTTCACCCAGAGAGCATTACTGTTTATTCCAAAGTAGTAATAATTCATTTTACTTCCTGGAGAGAGGGAAGAAATATTTATTATATTTGCACAATATTAACCCTGGCACCAGAGCCTCTTTTTCTATGCTTTGTAGCCAGACTCCAATAAAACATGCTTTCAGCTTGCTTGGCTCAGGTGGTACAGCCTGGTAAACCTTGGCCTTCTGCACCCCTAGGGGCCTTGGGGCCTCGGGGCCTCGTAGAACCCCAAGTCTCACAACCCCGCCCTGCTGGTGCCTTTGCTGTAGAACCGAGGGTCAGGGAAGGCCTGACACTCCCCCGCCCAGCATTGCCAGCCGGCACGCATCCCACAACTGGGTACAAAGCTCAACATTTGTAATTAGGCCCACAGTATTAATTCCTGATTGGATACAATGTAACTAATTAGTAATCACAAATCCTTTTGATTAGATAATAAATTCTCATGCTTGAAATCATTATAAAATGTACAGATAGACTGATTAAAACATTCTCATTATAGCTGTTCCTGCATGGGGCATCCTTTCCCATCTTAATAATGAAGTTCAGTGGTTTGGGTATATTTTTCATGATAGGGATAGCATATTTCTCATTCTTTTTTCCCATCGAGTGGCTCAGCCTGATTTTCAGTATATTTCAGAGAAGAATGTAGTGGAGCATTTCTGATCCTGTCATTTGCCAGGTACCAAAGGAGACTTGAGGTCAGTGAGACCAGGCACACATTTGCAGATCAGTATTACTTTACTCCCCACATGCTGATTCCAGGGCTGGTCTCAGTTTCCCTTTTGATCACAGTCCCAAGTCGAGTTAGTGTTCCTTCCTTTCCAGTGCCTCATCCTCCCCACCAAGAAGACTGTGAGTTCAGTCTTCACGTGTGAGTTCAGTCTTCACGTGGGCTCAGTGGCCCCTTCACAAGAAGAAAGGCTCTTCCCAGCCCCAAACTGAACACTTTCTTGGGACAGGTTGTATACATTTGTATCATTGTCATAAGAAGGCCCAAACAACCTTGCAAACAACTGGAAAAAAAGTGAAAGTAATTTAAAATCTAGTGATCAGTTAGAATGGAATATGATTTTGGAGTCTGAGATTTGAGTTGAGCCAAACTCTGGATATTTAAGTGCTAAGGAGAGAATTAAATAGTGCCTGAGGACAAGATGCTCTCTCTGCACCAGTTAGGGCTGGAGAGACAGCAAAGCCAAAGCACATACCCACTTCCCTAGCACTCACAGGCCCCCAAGAGTAGCAGAACTGAAATGCATGGTGGCTCATGAGGACCTTGATGGAAATGACTGAGAGACTCCAAGGAGGCAAGCAGCAGCGGACGGGCAGGTGACCTGTGGGGAACCACCACAGATCATGGCAGTGGGCTTGGTATGCTACAAAGCATAACGGATTGCTTGCCTGGCCTGAGATAATGAAAATGTACCAGGGTCATTCCACCAAAATGGCAAGCTGCAGGTCGAGACCAGAGTGATGTTGAAGGGTCTCAGATGCCCATAGCTGTGACTGGCAGCTCACAGAAGATGTGATAGCAATGTTTTCTGGAAAGATAAATGGCTGTTGCCTTAGAAAATGGTTCAGGACCTTGAAAGATAGGAAAGTGTATTTGAATTTGAGTCTACATGGAATAAAAAAGAAGCCAGTAGCTGTCTTATTTATAGAGAAACTACTGTGTAATTGTGATCACATTATTATGACTATGTTTAGAAACGAGAAAAAAAAGTGGGAGAAAATACAATTACTCATTCTTAGAAATCAGAATGTCATAAAATTTAACACAGTCAATGTTTGTTGGGCACTGCAGGTGTTACATAAATAAGGGAGCTGATCTCTATCCTCATGAGGTACACAAAGGAATAAGCAAGATAAGACACATACAAATCATATAACACAAAGCAGAACATCTTTCCAAAAAAACCAGCAAAGTACTAAAGGAATCTGAAGGGAATGTAACTTAAGGAGATAGCACGGGAGGGGACTTCTCAAGGTCAAAGGTCTAAGCAGTTGTGTACAAACATTAGAGGTGGGGTAGCAGATTCAGGTGAAGTAATTTATGGGGCAGAGCTGCAAAGGCAGGCACATAAGAGGAGTCCCAGTCAGGAAGCTTCTCTAAGAGAAAACAGGACACACAGAGCAAGGAGATTTCAGGGTACAAGGGGGGATTATTAAGGGGTCTCCTGTTAAATAGGGATGGTATGCTTCGTTATGAGGTAGTAAGGGACTCAAGGGAAAGATTGGTCCTGGGAAAATAAGTATCACCCCCCAGTGCAGCTAAGTAGGAGTCCACTGGGCCACTCTCCTACTGGACGATGTCCCTTGCCCTTCTGGGTTTCTTGGTTTGAACAAGGGAGACCTTCTCTCCTTAACCCTGATCATCCTTGTCCACCCCCACCCCGGCCAACCCAGATCGCTCCTATGCCATGAGCATCGTGTTCCCAACCTTATTTCCTATTTTCTACTTACACTAACGCTAACATTTCTGGTTCTCAGTGCTTGTCCTGTAACTGCCTGAAATGCTGGGCACTACCCCTGATGTGGGTCAGCCTCAACATGACAGTTAGAAAGTCAGGAGCCAATGATGCTCAGGAGAATGACAGTGCCCCTCCCTCCAGGGTGCCTTGGCACCAATGTGGGGCAAGTGATGAGGCCACCTTTCCAGACCTCAGGGAGAGTCAGTAAGTCTCTAAGACTGGGTGACATTGCCTAGAATTCTTAAAGAATTTCAAAATAAAACCACTATTCCTGACACCAAATATGTGGCACTTTTAGTTGCCAGAGCAGGTGGATGGTCATGATTCCGACTTGTAAGGAGAATTCCAGAGCATGCAGGAGGCAGCCTAGGAGGTGGTGAACTCAAGAAGGGTATCAAGTGCTTTCGTCAGCACTGCCCTCTTTGTCACTTACGGGGTGTAGAGGCCACATTTCCTTTTCCCATTTGATAGATGAAGAAGCCCAGGCCCAAGAAAGGAAGTGACTTACCCAAATTGATTAATATTTAATTAATATTAATATTAAATTATTAAATAGCAGAATTGTGATTTAGATGCCCTGAAGAAATGGCAAGCTTAATTAGTGGCAAAAATAACTGATTTATCTTCGGTCGTTAACAATATAATTCTGTCCTGCACTCTTCTGTGACCACCACTATGTCCTGGTAGGACCTACTGTGTGCAGTGCACCATGCCAGGGATGTGGGGAGGTCAGAGTGTTGTACACTGAGCCCCACTGAGTACTGGGCATTCATCAGTAAGCTGGAGCCATCTCAGGAGAGGGACAGAAATCAGCTCTTCTAATTCTTTGAATTTTAGTGGTCAGACCACAGAAGAGCCAATGGACTCTGCTTTTTCAGTGAGTCACTTGTTGGTCTAGGGGTTTCATTGGTTGTGTATAGAGAATTGGTGTCAACACAGAAAAACTAAATGATAGACATATTTTTCTGTGGCCCCCAGGAGTAAGTAGTAGAACTGTAAAATATTTATAGTTAACTTAGAGAAGCATCTGTCCCCATATGCTGAGCAAGCCCTCTTTTCTCACCAGAAATTTCCTCAGACAAGAGTTTGCAGGTGCATGTCTGATTCATCCAGACCCTCCTGCCAACCTTGCCTCATGCTGAAACTGCCACACAGAGGCCCAACGTATGGCCTTCCAGTGTGAGGATAGTTTTTGAAGTGTGTAACTATCAGTGCTCCAGCTTCTCGTCCATTCTTCATTATTCACTCATATATTCATCCGTACATTACTTAAAGGGCCCTGGAAGATAGGTTGTTGTACTTGGGTCACCGGGCACTGCTGCATTCTGCACTTCACAAAGACTGTTACAGCCATTGGAACAAAAATGTAAACTCTAAAAAAAAAAAAAAAAAAAAAAATTGGTTCATAAATATCATTCAGTTTTTTAGGTAGTAAGACAGTCATTTGAGTCACTCTTAAAATTAGAGGTGGGGTTGCAGAATACATATTAAAAAAAATTAGCCCCAATCATTTCCTCCTTTATATCAAATTGTAAAACCAGAGAAACTAGTTGGAAAACTGAATAACCGCTGCTCAAAAGACTTTGGTCTAAAAAATAGAGAGAGGTGAAAAAAAAAAAACACACACTCATTTATTACTACCTGAACAAAAATCAACCCAAAGTGGAGTTCGTCTTCATTGCCACCCACAGCCCAGTTGCTCACGGCTGCCCTATGCTGGTTAAGAAGGCCACACAGCCAAATGTTGCAGGTACAGGAACATCCCATTCCAGCTAGAGTGAAGAAGCAAAGGAATCAGACACACAAGATCATTTGAAGGGTCTTTTTTGCCTGTCCATTTTAACACACTTCCAGAGTTGAAAGATGTTTCAATCGTATGATGCGTCTGGAGCAATGAAAGGCCTTTGGTCCAGCCAACTCACAGCATCCTCATTACAGGGCCCTATTCACAACACTTGAGTGGGTGAAGTGGAGCGGCTTAGGGAATAAGCAACACTGTGCCCTACTGTCTGTCCCCAGCAGCTTGTCATGACACTTTGGCATTACAGAGATGTCACTGATGTGTGGCAACCTCCTGGGTGGCTCCTTGCCTTCCACAGTGAAGAAGGAGGCAGGGACAGGGAGGAGTGGATACATCAGGCAGGAAGGCTCAGTGGACAGCCTGCTATGGTGAGGAGGAGTCAAGCTGTAGAAGGAGGGAACAGGACTGCAGGAGAAAGTGGGAGAAGACATCTTCTTCCACACCATCCAGTGGGTGAGGACAGGGTGACTTCTCGCTGCTCCTTCTAGGGTCTTGTTTCTGATTTCTCTGTAAAGTAGTCACATAAAGTATGACCTTAATGGTGATGTTTGATATAAATATGTAGACAGTATGATTGAATGGAATGTATGTACCAGGTTAAGATGAAGGGAATTTTCACTGATGACTTTAAATCAAGAACTACCTAACTCATCAGAAGGAGCACACTGGCATGAAGGCAGTGGCTTCCGCTCCCTCTCCTCACACAAGGCCAGATTAAAAGTAATCAGCTCTGGCCTTAGAATAGAGCACTGTGGGAACAGCAGTGAAGGTGACTGAGTCCGTGTCTCTCCTTCTCATCAGCTGAGAAGTTCTGTGTGCAAACCATCCCAGGTCCCATGCCCAGAAAATACCACTGTCATGAGATAAGGCCCTGGAGGAACCAGAAAAAGGAGTTTGCATCATTTTACATTTTAGGTGCTTGCTGGGTACTTCACTAGGGAGACAGAGGTTTGCAGAGCATCATGGATGAGAGATCAGGCGCTGCCTTCAATCTGACTCTGCCCCTTACCAGCTCTGTGACTTTAGGCAACCAAGTGACCCAAGCTTGCCATGTCTACAGTTTATTGTCTTTAAAATATTCTTTGTTGCATAGTCTTGCCAGGAGGATCAAAGGAGATAATATATAAACAGCACTTTGAATGGTAGTTGGTCTACATCCAATAAATATTACCTATATTTGGCAATCAGTATTGTGGTGATAAAAGAGTAGTATTTTTTTCATATCTAGTGTTGACTATGAAGTCAGAGTGAAAGAAGTCATGGAAAGTTTACTGGAGGAGATGAGTTTTGACCCTGGTCTTGAAGGATGAAATTGACTGAGATTAGCAAATAGAAATCAGAATCACATTCCAAGCAGGGCCCTGCAGAGACGGGGTCACGGGTTTGCACCTGATCCTCTGGCAGTGTGTTCTCCATTGGGGCTGATTTCTTACTTCTTAGCTCCTTATTTCTTTTCATCATTTTAAAATGATGAAAATCATCTATTGCCATGACAACACAATGCAATTGTGTGCTCTTACAGCTTTGCTCCTTATTCAGAAGTGATGTCTGTCAAGGCCATTTGAGCAAATATTTCATTTCTCATTGTACTTCTATCAGTCTCTCTCACTTCCATTAACCAACTCGTAATGGGATTGATAAGCTATCAATAATAATTAGACTCAATAGTGGAATGAATCCCAGTAGTCTCAACACATAGGAGCCTAAAGAATCCACAGTAGGCATCTCAAAAGTATGCTCATTTTTAAAGTGACTCATTTAGCAGCTTCCCATTGTTCCCTAATCTGCGTAGCACCTAAATATGCTAACAATAGAAGAGATCACATATAAATCCAAAAATAAAAGTAAATCAGCATTACTGTATTGTTCATATTTGCATAGGGCTCCCCAGCTACAAACAAATGAACAGTACCCCTGAAGAGTTTATAGAGATCAAGTAGCACACTCCTATTATCCTAGATACTTAGGAGGCTGAGGCAAGAGGATCACAAGTTTGAGGGCAGCGTGGGCAGCTTAGCAACATTCCATCTCAAAATGAAAAGGACCAGGGATATAGCCTAGTAGTTGAGCATCCTGGGCTCCATCCCCAGTAACCCCCCAAAAAATTGATGGAGGATTTCTCTCTCTCTCCTTGGGAGACCGCCAGAGGCTGACAGGCAGGCTCCCCCAGTCCTGTTCATGGGAGGCTCACTACCTGCTGTTTTCCATTGAGGAGTCAGCCCTCAAGTCTCCTGGTCATCTAGGCCAAGCTGCTAACTCCTACAAAACCCTTGCTGGAAAGCCTTCCTAAGTGACAAGAGGTTAACTGATTGACAGAGTGGCCCATTGTACCTTCAGAAAGTTCTAGTTGCTAGACAGTTCTTGCCAAAATTAAGCTGAAGCTGCTTCATAGTTTTCAAATTTGAACAAAGAATTCCAAATGTGCCCAGATTGAATTTTATTTGAGGTAAGATTACAGTTTGGCCAAAATTAATGTTGTGTGTGTGTTTTGCTTGTTTGCTTCCTTATCTCCTAAACTATTTGGTGCTTAAGGAAGATAGGATCAGCAGGAATTGGCCAGATCTAGGTTTATATGTGAGGTGCACTCACTAAAGAAATTTGTTTTTTCTCCAAATGAGTAGTAGACCTACTGGGCTCTCTCTCGTCCCGCGAGGAGGTCCACAGAACAGGGTAGAGAACAGTGTGACTGCAGAGTCGCTAATCAAGACCTCCAGAGACCAAGCAGGAAGCAGGTCTGATTTTATTGCTCAGTTACCATGTATATATACTCGGGCAGTAGATAAGCAGATTACAGGCAGCCGCCAATGCAATTTCTGGCCAGCTGTCCTTGCAGCTGCCAATCAAGGAGTAGGCTGTGGAGCAAGCGCAGGGACTGCAACACACGGCCTCATGCCCAGGGCTGTGCCTATGGGGTAAACCGCCTGCTGCTCACATGCCTAGTACGAGGGGAGGGGCCTGCCACTCAGACACCCTTAACATATGCCATGTGTGCCCTACTCCGTGCACTTGTCCCCACATGAACCAAATCCTATTTTAAGTGACCTTTATAATAAATCTTTTTTTATTTGTTTTAATTAGTTACACATGACAGTAGAATGTATTTATGCACTTTGATATATCATACATAGATGGGATTAATTTCTCATTTTTCTGAGTGTACATGTTACAGAATCATATTGGTCACGTAGTCAAATATATACATACAGTAATAATACCTGTTTCATTCTACTATCCTTCCTGTTCCCATATCCCTTTCCCTCCCCTCCCATCACTTCCCTCTACCTAATCTAAGATAATGCTATTCTTCCCTAGTGCCCCCCCCCCCACACCTAATTGTGAATTAGCATCCACATATTAGAGAAAACATTCAGCCTTTGGTTTTTTGGGATTGGCTTATTTTGCTTAGCATGATATTCTTCAACTCCAACCATTTACTAGCAAATGCCATAATTTCACTCTTCTTTAAAACTGAGTAATATTCCATTGAGCATATATACCACATTTTCTTTATCCATTCATCTATTGAGGGACACCTAGGTTGGTTCCATAGTCTAGCTATTGTGAATTGAGCTGCTATAAAAATTGATGTAGCTGTGTCACTATAGTATGCTGATTTTAAGTCCTTTGGGTATAAGCCAAGGAGTGGGATAGCTATGTCAAATGGTGGTTCCATTCCCAATTTTCTGAGGAATCTCCATATACTGCTTTCCATAGTGGTTGCACCAATTTGCAGTTCCACTAGCAATGTATGAGTGTACCTTTTCCCCGACATCCTCACCAACATTGATTGTTGCCTGTATTCTTGATGATTGCCATTTTGACAGGAGTGAGATGAAATCTAATTGCTAGAGATGTTGAACACTTTTTCATAAATTTGTTGATCAATTGTATTTCTTTTTCTGTGAAGTATCTGTTAAGTTTCTTGGCCCATTTATTGATTAGATTATTTGTGTATTTTTTGGTGTTAAGTTTTTTTTTCAGTTCTTTATATATCCTAGAGATTAATACTTTATTGGAGGTGCATGTGGTATTTCTTCTTTGAAAGTCTTGTAGAATTCAGCTGAAAATCCATCTGGTCCTGGACTTTTCTTGGTTGGCAGGCTTTTGATGGCGTTTTCTATTTCATTACTTGAAATTGATCTGTTTAAATCATGTATGACCTCCTCATTCAGTTTGGGTAGGTCATATGTCTCTAGAAATCTGTCGATGTCTTCGATATTTTCTATTTTATTAGAGTACAATAATTTCTGATTATCTTCTGAGTTTCAGACATGTCCATTGTGATATTTCCTTCTTCATCTTGTGTTTTAGTAAGTTGAATTTTGTCTCTTTTTCTCTTTGCTGGCATGGCCAGGAGTTTATCTATTTTTATTTATTTTTTTCAAAGAACCAATTTTGTTTTGTCCATTTTTTCAGTTGTTTCTTTTGTTTCAATTTCATCGATTTTAGCTCTGATTGTAATTATTTCCTGTCTTCTGCTATTGGTGTTGATTTGTTCTTTTTCTAGAGCTTTGAGATGTAGTGTTAGGTTATTACTTGTTGAATTTTTATTCTTTTAATGAATGCACTCAATGCATTCATTAAAAGAATAAATAGTACTGCCTTCATAGTGTCCCAGAGATCTTTATATGTCATATCAGTGTTCTCATTTACCTCTAAGAATTTTTTACTTCATCTTTGATTTCTTCTATCCATTCATCCTTCAATTGTGTATTATTTAGTCTCCATTTGTCACAGTAGCTTCTATTTTTTATTTTATTATTGATTTCTAATTTCATTCCATTGTGGTCTGATAGAATGCAGGGTATTATCTCTGTTTTTTGTTTGTTTGTTTTTTGTTTGTATTTACTAAGATTTGCTTTCTGGTATAAGGTATGTTCTATTTTAGAGAAGGAGCCGTGTGCTGCTGAGAAGAAAGTATATCTGCTCCATAATAGATGAAATAATCTACATATGTCTGTTAAGCCTAAACTATTGATTGTATTATTTAGTTCTATAGTTTCCTTATTTAGTTTTTGTTTGGAAGATCTGTTCAGTAGTGAGAGAGGTGTGTTAAAGTCTCCCAGTGTTATTGTATTGTGGTCTATTTGACTCTTGAAATTGAGAAGGGTTTGTTTGATATACATGGATGCTCCATTGTTTGGGGCATAAATATTTATAATTGTTATGTCCTGCTTATATATACTTCCCTTGAGAAGTATGAAATGTCCTTCTTTGTCTCTTCTGATTAACTTTGATTTGAAGTCTACTTTACCTGAAATGAGAATGGAAATCCCTGTTTGTTTACACAATCCATATGAGTGATAAGCTTTTTCCCATCTTTTCACCTTTATCCTGTGGTTGTCTTTGCCCATGAGGTGAGTCTTTTGAAGACAGCACATTGTTGGGTCTTGGTTTTTAATCCAACCTGTCAGTCTATGTCTTTTGATTGATGAGTTTAGGCCATTAACATTCAAGGTTATTATTGAGATATAATTTGTATTCCCTGTCATTTTGATTTATTTCTGGTTTTTGATTTGTCTTAGTTTCTCATTTGGTTGAATGTCCCTTTAATGTAGAGCCTCCCTTTGCAGGTTTTCACTTTTTTTTTTTTTTTTCACTTCATCCTCATGGAATATTTTGTTGAGAATGCTCTATAGTGTAGGTTTTCTAGTTGTGAATTCTTTTAATTGTTGTTTATAGAAGGTTTTAATTTCATCTTCAAATCTGAAACTTAATGTAGCTGGATATAAAATTCTTGGTTGTCATCCATTTTCTTTCAGAGCTTGAAATATATTATTCCAGGACCTCCTAGCTTTGAGGGTCTGGGTTGAGAAATCAGTTGAGATCCAAATTGGTTTCCACCTCTATGTAATTTGATTTTTTTTCTCTCCCAGCCTTTAAGATTTTATCTTTATTCTGTGTGTTATTCATTCTCATTATAATGTGTCTTGGTATGGGTTTGCTATAATTTTGTACATTTGGGATCCTGTAAGCCTCTTGTATTTTATTTTGCATTCCATTCTTTAGGTTTGGGAAATTTTCTGCTATTATATCATTGAAAAGATTGTGCATTCCTTTGGTTTTTATCTCTGCTTCTTCATCTATTCTGATAACTCTAAAATTTGATCTTTTCATGTTATCCCATAATTCTTGGATGTTTTGTTTGTGGTTTCTTAACATCTTCTCTGCATGTTCAACTCTACTTTCAAGATTATATATTTTGTCTTCATTGTCGGAGGTTCTGTTTTCCAAGTGGTCTAGTCTGTTGATGATGCTTTCTATTGCATTTATAATTTGGTTTGCCCGTTCCTTCATTTTGAGAATTTCTGCTTGGTTTTTATTTTTTCACAATCTTTAACTCTTTATTGAAGTGGTATTTCACTTCCTGTATTATTTTCTTTGATTTCACTTTTTATACTGTCCTTTACTTCACATATCAGTTCCACTATATACAGTCTGAACTCCTTCTTGGACATTTCTTCTGCTGTGTTATCAGTGGCTTCTGTTATTGAAACATCTTGGTTTGCTTGGGGTGCTTCATTCCCTTGTTTTTTCATGTTGTTAGTGTGTTTTCCCATCTAAAAGTATGGATCTAAGGCAGGATAAGTTCTTCTCTGTAGATCTGTAGTGTCCCTGAGGGTTTCCAGCGCTTCGCCTTTACTGGTGAGGCCCCACCCAGTGTACACAATATATAGCCTTAAACCTAATAGCTCCCACTAAGGCGTCTACTGCTTTCTCACATTAAACCAAAATGATGAGTTCCGTAACTATCTACAGTACAAACAGAATATTTGTTAAAACGATTTACAATTTCAAATGGTAGATGAGAGAACAGAGGTAGTGTAGTATGTAATATTCATGAGGGAGGAAGAGAAACGTGAGATGTAAAAATGCACAGGAAGAGTGGAAGAGGAGCTGACAGAGATTGACTGTTGGTTTGGGAAAAGTAGGAAAGACTATAACAGACAAAAGAGAGGAAGAATATGAATAAAGAGAAAAAATTAAAGACATAAGAATACAACAAAAATGCAAAACATCATTCATATGTCATGGTCCTCCACACAGTGATGCATAAAAAACATCCTGTTCTAAATATGGTAGAGAGATTAGTGAATCAAAAAATAAAATCAAATAAATCTTGCTGGAAAGTCGAACTGTCTCTGTCAGTATTCAGTAGTTTCTCAGCTCTGTCTCTGACATCTCTTGGGACCACCAAACCCCGATCAGCCCTCGCAAACCCAGTCTCTATCCCACCAATCTGGGCTTCAGATACCTCAGGCTCAGCCACACTGCAGTCCCAAGATCTCAATGCTGCTCCTACTTGCAGAGAGACCACCAGGGATACACTTATGCAAAGGAGCAACCCCGAGATGCAGCAGCACGACAAGGGCCACAGCACTCTCAGCAGAAAGACCCCATACGCCTTGAAACCTGCAAGCACCCCCACACTGGACCTGCAGGTCCCAGCTGGAGTCCCCAGACAGAGACTTTTATGGTGGTAAATCTGCTAGCACCCGGACCCCAGGCCCTGGCTGTTGTCCCAAAATGGGTGCAGCCACGTGCAACCAAACCTGGAGTCTCCCCCGAAGCAGTCCTCTAGGCGGTGGTAGCAGCTGTAGTGGTGGTGGTTGTTGGCAGCAGGCAGCAGGTCAGCAGTAGTGGCTGCAGTGGCAGCTACAACTGCAGCTGTGGGGGAGTGTCACCAGGCAATCTCTGGGGGTCATCAGCAGTGTCGGCTTCAGTTGCATCCGGGGCAGCGGTTTCTTCTGTGGCAGCAGCACCCAGAAAGAAGACCTCCAGGTGATCTCAGGCTGGCAACAGCAGAATCAGAGGCAGCAGCAATGGCAGTAGTGGTGCAGGCAATGGTTGATTGACAGGAGACTTCTGGTTCAGTGGCAGCGACCACGGAGGTAGCATTGGAAATCAGGTCTGAGGTAACTGATGTTGTGCCCAGAGAAGAGACTCTGGGCATGGCAGCATAATAAATCTTGAAGGGACCCTCACAGTAGATCCTTTAATGCCACGAGTAATCTCTTCCACCCTCCGTAGTAGATTTCAGAATGGGCTGGAGGTGACTGGATGTCCAGGGTCACAGGATGAGGACACCAGCTTCTAGAACACTTTTTAGGGAGCCAGCCTTTGTCTTGATGTGGTGTCTTCACCCAGAGCATGCACCTGCGATAGAACACGTCCACTTTTCATAAGATGGCCAGAGGAGCCACCGTGTGTTCAAGTGACTGTGACCAGAGTCCAGAGTTGAGGGAAGGACAGGGTGGCTCTGCATCCCATTGGGAACTGGGAATGCATGGAGTCATGGCTCCCAGCACTTCCCTGAACCTGGGCATACTGTGTGCAGGGGGGAGGGGCTCCCTTGAGTGACAGCCTGTCATAACACAGTACTCACAGACCAGCAGCTGCGGCCTTCTCTGGGCCCTGCCTTTTTAAGGCAGCTCTCCTCCTGTCCCTGTTCCTTCTGGAGTTGCCTCCTCCGCCTCGCTCAGCTTTCCAGCGCACCTTCCTTCCTCCTACTTCCTAGGCTCGGGTACCTTTTCCTAGAGCCCCATTTTCTAATCTTGCGCTGGATGGCAGTTCCTCTTCCCCCCAGCAGCTACATTGAGCCCTGCTGCACTCTCCAACCCCAGGCACTGAGACCTGGGTCCCATTTGCTTTCTTATTTTGGAATGAGCCCATGGACTTTTTAAATTGGGACATAATTCACATACTTTATAATCCACCCATTTACATGTACAATTCAGTGGGGGTTTTGTATATTCATTTTTTTAAATTATGGTAAAATGTAGAATCTAAATTTACCATTTTAACCATTTTTTTTTAATATTTATTTTTTAGTTTTTCGGCGGACACAACATCTTTGTTTGTATGTGGTGCTGAGGATTGAACCCGGGCCGCACGCATGCCAGGCGAGCACACTACCACTTGAGCCACATCCCCAGCCCCATTTTAACCATTTTAAGTGAACAATTGGATGACATCAATTATACTCACAATATTGTACAACCATCACCAGAATCTATTTCAAGCTCTCTTTTTGCCACAACCAAAACTTCTGTACTCAAAAGCAATAACTCCCCATTTCTCTCTGCCCCCAGCCCCGGTCTTTGGCACTTCTAATCTATTTTCTATCTGTATGAATTCACCTATTCTAGATATCTCATATTTGTAGAGTTATACAAAATTTGTTTCTGGTTTCTTTCACTTAATGTTTCCAAGATTCATCCATAGTGCAACATATGTCAGAACTTCATTCAACCTTAGACTGAAGAGTACTCCATTGTATGGATGTGCCACATTTTGTCACTTCATCTGTTGATGGACACTTAGATCGTTTCCACCTTTTGACTGGTGTGAATAACACTGCTGTAAACATTGGCACAGATACCTGTTTCAGTTTGTCTTTCACTCTCTTCAGGCACATGCCTAGAAATGGAATTGCTGGGTCACATAGTCACTTTATGTTTAGCTTTTAGAGGATTAAGCATTTGGACTGTTACAAGTGAGAAATGTGGGTCTTTATTAATTAAAATGTATCTATTTTATCTAAGTTAACGGGAAGTGCTATAATGTATGCAGCCAATTCATTCCTCACCTTCTTTTGATTTCTTAACAATTATCATCTGTGCGACTCATTTGACAGTTAATCACGGAAGACTTTGTGACATCCATTATTCTCTTTAACTGCTTATTTTAAAGCTTTCACTATTTAACTTGTCGTGTTGTCATACAGTCTCCCCCTGAGATTTTAATCTTGAGGGCAGAGACATGTATCATATTGCTTTGTAAGGTTATTCCTGCACACTCAGCATAGGTCTCAGTGATTCTTAACTGGTGACTTCTCGCTGTCATTCTTATCAATCTTCTGGCTTTTGCATAGGCTAGAAGAGAAGGAACTTTTCCAGCTAGTCCTTGCCCTACTAGAATTCTCTTTGCCTAAATAAATTTTTTTGTAATCCTAATTAAAATAGCACAATTGGGTAGCCTTTATCCAAAATGCTGAAGACCAGAAGTGGATTTCAGATTTTTTTCAGATTATGGAATATTTGCGTATACATAATGAGATATCTTGGGGAGGGGAGCAAAGTCTAAGCACAGTATTTATTTGTGTTTTATATACACTTGACATACATGGCCTGAATGTACCTTGAAACTTCATACAATATTTTTAGTATTTTGACTGTGACCTACCACCTGAGATCAGGTGTTGAATTTTCCACTTTTGGCATCATGTCAGCACTCCAGAGGTTTTGGATGTTGGATTTGGGGGCTAGGGATACTCAACCTAGAACTTTTATGGAATACTTACCCTGTAGCATGCATATGCACTATTCCAAGCCCTCTACTTCTATTTTCTCACTTGGTTCTCAGAACAAATCTCTGGCATAGCTGCTATTTTTTTTTTAATATTCTTAGTTGTAGATGGACACAATACCTTTATTTTATTTATGTGGTGCTGAGGATTGAACCTAATACCTCACATGTGCCAGGCAAACACTCTGCCACTGAACTATATAACCCCAGCCCATAATTACTGCTCTTACCCACGTTTTATTAAGGAGGCAGAAGAATCCCAGAGAGGTTGAATAGCTATGGAGGCCCTGCTCAGCACATACCAAAGTGAGGCCTCTGGCCCATGTTCTTACCCACAGACCCATTTAGGGATCTTCTGCTCAGAGCCAGAGAGGACACCATGCACAGCCTCTGGAAGAATTATCCAGATCAGATGTCAGTTGTGCTGGATACCAGGAGCAGGGACCAGGCCCTCGCATGGCCTTTACAATACCAGCCCTTCCAGCCTCCTCTGCTTGCCTTCTGCCTGGACACCCCGGGCCATTGAATGTGCCCACTTCCATGCTTCCCTTCGAGTAGCAGAAATTCCTCTTGAAAAGAGACTGGTCTGGCCTGGGCCTTTGATGTTGGGCAAGACTCCTTGGGGGTCATTGGGAGTCCGTCAGGCTCTATAAATACCATAAACTGACCACCTTGCTTTGGCAGTTATTTCTGAAAAACAAATGATCAGTATACAAAAATAGAACATCCATTTATAAAACCTTGCACAATAAGCAATAAGTCCCACATCCATCACCCTAACCCTCTCCCTAGGTTGGGAGGCAGTAGGACTGATTCCCAGAGAAACCACACTAACGTAAATATCTCTGAACAGAAGGTACTGGCCAAGAGCCGTCCCACGCCAGCCCCACCCTGCTGCAGATGAAGTTCCAGACAGAAGATGCCCAGGGGTTGAGAGCAACTTCCTCCCGCCTCAGCATGCAGGAGCCTTTCCACCAGGCCCTAGTGCAGTACCATCTCCTCCCTGATCTTGGCCCAGGCGATGGGGAAGCTGCAGGATGGTCAGACTTCCCCTAAGCAGGGGACTCCTGGGAGTCCCAGTTGCCTGCCCACCAAGTCACCCCACAGAGGGCACCAGATCCAGCTCTCCTCGCCCTTTCTCAGCACTCCTGCACTGTGCTGGGGGTCATACTCTCAGAGCAGTGCTGTGCCTTGGGTGACCCGTGGCCTCCTGCTAAAGCTCTCTCGTTCTCACAGGCCCAAGCCTACGCTTATGATCGCTTTTCTTCCAATGCTGTTCTCCCAGACTGAGTCTCAGGTTGCCAGTTCTTTAGGTTCTCTCTCCTTACTCAGATAGCCCGTGCTGGTGGGCCAGAGGGAGTTGCCACACAGCTCTGCTGAGCCGCCACACGGGGGAGAGCCCAGGGTTACCCAGAAGCTTCTCACTTCCCAATTTCCAGAAGCACCAAGAAGCCCAGCAGAAGCCTCTTCCTCCTCCTAAACACGTGCCTTGCCGGTGGTTAGATGGGTGACATTTGTGAACCTGGGGTACAGCAAGGGGCTTCACATGGCGAGTCCCTGAAATGCTGTATGGCATCTCACCTTACAACCTTCTCACAGTTCTTCTTCTCACTTTGCCTTCGCAGCACTGTCTCCAAGCAAAGAAAAAATGTCATCAGCTGCGTCACAGTCCACGACTCTCCCTACTCGGACTCCTCCAGCAACACCAGCCCCTACTCTGTGCAGCAGCGCGCCGGGCACAATAACACCAACGCCTTTGACAGCAAGGGGACCCTGGAGAATCATTGTACTGGCAACCCCCGAACCATCATCGTGCCCCCCTTGAAGACCCAGGCCAGTGAGGTGTTGGTGGAATGTGACAGCCTGGGGCCAGGTAACTTGGGGCCAGGGCAGGCCGGAAACTGCTCTCTGGAGGTTGCGTGTCTTGTTTTCTAACTGCTAAGAACGTGAGCGCTAGTAAAATAGCAAGTGCTCCATTATCACCCATGGTCAAAGTCAGATTCATATAGGTCAGATTCACCTTCCATAAGCAGAGTTTTCCTTTTTTAATTCTATAATTAATGCCTTGCCACCTTCATAGTGGCTCTGCTTTCAACGAGGTTGGTAAATAAGAAGTGAAAGCCTCCCGCTCTTTATCCACGGTCTGTGGTGACACCTGGTGCGGGGCATTCCTAACTGATGTCAAGCATCGCTCCCTGCCAGGAGCCTATACTGGTCATTCATGTGTCCCCTGTAGGAAGAACTTTCTCCAAGTCTTTTTAGCAAAGGGTCAGATAGGCTTTTCTGAGCCCCTCCTCAAAATTCCCCCTTTGGAGGAGAAATCTCCCAAGTGTGATGTTTGGCTTTATTGAGAGAATGACCATCCTGAGAACTGGGCCCGAGCACAAGTCTGGGAATTCACCCCTCAGCCGAACAGCTCACTGCAGACTGACACAGCAGCCCCTCTCCAGCTTTCCCTTGCTCGGGCTCACTGTGGAAGAATTTGGGGAGTTAACCAAAAGAAATCTGCATGATCTGCATTTCTACCCAGGAAGATATTTTGGTGGAAACCATGCAGGAAGCAACATTTTTAAGGTTAAGTATTTGAAAAGGACATGATTTCTGTCACAGTGCACATTATATTATTATTTTTTAAAATATTTTTAGTTGTAGACCTACACAATAATTTTATGTTAAGTTATTTCTTTTATGTGTGCTGAGGACTGAACCCAATGCTCACACCTGCTAGGCAAATGCTCTACCACTGAGCCACAACCCCAGCCCCATTGTATCATTATTTAATTCTCTAAATACATGTTTTTTGTTTTTTGTTACTGGGGATTGAACCCAAGAGTAATTAACCACTGAGCCACATCCCCAGCCCTTTGTTATATTTTTATTTAGAGACAGGGTCTTGCCAACTTGCTTAGGGACTTGCTGAGTTGCTGAGGTTGGCTTTGAACTTGTGACTCTCCAGCCTCAGTCTCCCAAGCCTCTGGGATTACAGGCGTGTGCCACCGCACCTGGCTCTAAATACAGATTTGTGGAAGGCCTACAGCTGCAGATTGAACTCAGGACATGGGGAGTCTTCTAGGGGTGAGGGTGCTCCTCTTGGACTATGCCTGCCCTTCCAGCTGGTGGAAGTTTTCAAAACCAATATGATCCTTTGTCTGTAAAGTCATCCTAGGCTTGGAAGATCCTGGAAGGCAGCCTTCCTCAGCTTTCTGGTTTCCAGGAGGCCTGCACAGGCCAAGGCACACACCTGCTGCAGCTCTGACTCTGGGCCTGAGCCCCCAGCATCAGAGGGTTCAGAGTTCCATGAGCCTACTCAGGTCAGGGTGAACCCTGTTTCTAAACAGTGTGTTCCTCACAGACCATCCTTCCAAGGTTCTTGGATCAGAAGGTCCTTGAGGATTTCTCACATTGGCCCTGGGGGGTTGGTTAAGGATCTTCTGGAAGGCAATAGAATAAACTCTCCACTGGCCTGAGACAAAGAATATATTGGAAGGATGCAGGACTGAGGGAAAGTTCAACAATTAAGTTCCAGGCAGGCCAGAGCCAGAACTCCTGGCACCTGAGCCACCAGAGGCCAGACACCTGTGCTCTAGAGCAGCCTTTGCCCAACATGGGCCGAGTGACACCCAGGCTCCCAGGTTCCCCTTTCCGGGAGCCTCGTATTGACCCTCCTAGTTTGGAGCAAGCACTGTTCCTTGTGCATCTGCTCTTGCCAGGGCTCAGTGTTCAGTAGACCAACCAACATGAGTGATGGCTAATGCAGCTGATGCATGCTGACTGCAGGGCACCACGCGTTGGTGGGGAGTGCCAGGCAGCAAGCAGTCTGCATGTGGCGGCCCTCTAACCCTCACAGTAGCCCTGCATGTAGATACTGCCGTTTTCCTAGTTTTACAAGTGAAAAAAAGTTTAGCAAACACATCAAGGCATCCAACTGGCCCAAAGCCCTGTCCAGGCCTCCCAGGGTCTGGCTCTAGAGCTCACCTAAGCTGCACATGCTCCCTCACCTGGTATAGATAGGGCACAAATGGCTGTTTCCAGAACAAAGGGATCCCTGAGTAACTGGGTTAGGTATGAGCAGAAAAGTCCATGTTCCCTTACAATCCAGAACCTACATTAGGAGACCATCCTCCATCATAAGCCCATTGCCCCTTTATTGATCTCTGCAGATAGAATTGCTGCATGAATCTCCTGGTCCCTTCAGGACCCCTCCTTTATCCAGGGCTCTCTGCTCTAACAGCTTGACCAACTCTGACTCAGCTCCTGTCTCCTGTTCCCACAATGATGGTAGCAGGCACAACACCAGGCTCAGTAACCTTGTCACTTGCAGACTCAGGCTGTAAATCCCTCCGGCTCATTGTTTCCCCCTCAGATGTAATAACCACAAGATGTCCAGGAAGTCGGAATAGGAGCAGAGAGTGATCCAGAGCTGGGCCCAGCAGCAAGCCCAGCCTGCGATCTGCTGCAGAGAGGGAAGGGGGTAGACAGTCACCTGGCTGAGGGAAGAAGAGAAGCAAGCCCTCCTAATGGCCAGCACTCGCAGCCTTCTATTTTTAGGACCACAAAAGCCCCTTCTTCCCCTGCAATTTGGGGGGGCCTTTGAGGGTCTAACTGGGTTTGGATTGGGCACAGTGAATCAGGACCTGATTCCCAAATGCAGGTCTGCTCTGTGGGGCCAGGATGGCTCTGGATGGCTGGGAAGTTCAACATGCCAATTCCCAGGCACCCACCCGAGGGACTCTGAAGCGGTGGGTGGGTAGGAGGGGCCCTGGGTGCCAATACACAGTTGGATTGGGGGCCTCTATTTAGGACCCACCACCTTCCACTCTACTGAGGCGGCTCTCCTTTCACTCTGGACCTGTGTTGAGTGGCAGGAGGTTCCTCTCTGCCTTCAGTGTGTGCCCTGTCCCTGGGTTTCCAGTCCCCTTTGCCCTTCTACTGAAGCGAAGCCCTTTGAAGGTACTCTTCTCCTTTCATCAACAGTTGATCCGCATTCTTGTGCTTGGCCCCAGCTTCAAGCTTCTCTCTTTGACTTTGATTTCGTCACCCAGGGGGTTTGTCACAGAATTGGCCCAATCTAATTCATTCAAACGCCTGATCTTTATTATGTGTTAATATTTAACACCCTCTCTCCCAGGAATGACCAGATTCACCAGTTTTATACCAGTTGCAACGGGATACCTAGTTGAGACAGTGATAGGCTTCTGTTTTGGCCTAAGATGCTCAGGCCCCAACTTAAAATTTCCTGGATTCTTGTTGCCACACAGCCTGAGATGAAGAACTGATTTTTTACACTCTTGCCACTTCTTCCCTCATGGTTCTCTTGAACACCAACTTTGGGCACCTTCCCCAAAATGGGCAGTTTTCATGCTGAGGAGTCAGGTGAAGGAGACAGTGTTTTGGTAGCTGACCGGATCCCCTGTACCAAGGGGATCCATGTTACCTGTCAGTTATTTTATCTTGACGTTCATGCATCTGTGGTAGACAGGGCTTCTCGTTGGTTTCTAGAGACACGCTGAGGAGCACGCCAGCAGTGACACTAGATCTGCGCTCTGCCAGGTCCAGCGAGTGGCAGTCCTTCCCTGTGCTTTACCAAGCCACCTGCTAGGAGCTGGTGTTCACATATTGCTCATCACCAAAACTGACAAAAATGAGTTATTTCATGGAAATCTCTTGTACTATTCATTTCATTCTAGTTTTTTTCTTTAGGGCATGAGGCCCTGTCTTCTGAGACTCAGTTATCTGATGCCTTCTGTCACTTTGTGTCTGTCTCAGCTCCCCACCAGCACCACAGCACACTGAAGACCTGTCCAGATCTCTCCTTCTCTTTTCTCTTACACCCTTCTTATTCTTTCCAGTGTTACCAGATAGTAATTCTGAGTACAGCAAGGTTTGCAGAAAATATAAATCACAGAAATACACTTGTCCTCCATAGAAAGTTAAGGTAGTAAAAGTATTTTAGTCATATTCCAAAAAACTTAACAATGAAAATTGAGTCACTAAGTACAAGTCACAGGCATGAAGTGCTCAAACACAGAACAATGTGAGCCAATCTCTGTCCTTAGACTGAGGACCCAACCTGTCCCAACCAGCAGGGAAATCAGATCGCCCCAGCCCCACCCCAGGCTGCAGATGCCTTCCTGGCTGGCCTGCTCGTATTGGCCCTTTCCATCTCTATGATCTGTGATGCCTCTTCCTTATTCCTGCTGTCACCTCATCCATTCCGGGTGACTAATAGTCACAGTGCCCAGCCCAAGCAGGAGCTCAAACTTATTTGTTGGCTGATTAAGACAGCTGGTCTTTGGAGAGGCTCCTTGACTCCCTCTGGCTGCCCAGCCAGAACCATCCTACCTAGGTGACAGCCCACCATTCCTAGAGCCCCTGAGCCCCTGGAGTGTGGGACCGCCTGCCAGCAGCAGTGCAGCACCTGGAGGCTTGTTAGAATTCAGATTCTCCACCCACCTTAAGTTGTTGGGCCAGAATCAGGATTCCCAGGGTTTGGCACCCCCTGCTGGCAAGGTAGAATTCCTGCATCTTTGCAGCCCCCTTGTCAGGGGAGGAAACTACTTGACCATGTTCAGCTCCTGGGCTAGTCCCAGAGTGAATTCATCTTATCTTGACCAACGGAGCAAGCCCGAGCCCACCTGCCACTCCAAAGTCAAGACTGAGTGTGGGGGCTGAGGCTGATTTTTGCACGGCCAGTCTCAGGGACGTGTCCTCCTGAGAAGGCCACTGTAACCTGAAGTGGGAACATCTTCCAGTCAACCAAGGAGCCGCCACTGACCTGTGACCTGTTCCTCCTCCTACCACAGTCAACACCAGTCACCACTCGTCCTCCTACAAGTCCAAGTCCTCCAGCAATGTGACCTCTACCAGCGGTCATTCTTCAGGGAGCTCGTCGGGAGCCATCGCCTACCGGCAGCAGCGGCCAGGCCCCCATTTCCAGCAGCAGCAGCCCCTCAATCTCAGTCAGGTAAGCCCCACTCAGGCCCATCGCCTCAGCTCCCCACTCTTCAGCTGCAGAGAGGGTCATGGAGGCAGCCCTCGCCACCTCCTGGGCCTGTGGTTCCCCTAGTGGTGGCAGGAAGTTTCCTGAGTGACCCCAGCGGCTTCTTTCCACCCTGGATCATCTCTGGGGAAGCTGATACCACTGGGCCACAGAGAGCCAGCCCAAAGTGACTTGACTGATGTTCTAAGCACCTATAACACAAGAGACCCCATATAGTGCTGTCTCAGCCCAGCAGAGGGTAGACGCAGTGTCCTGCCCAGCAGCCTGGGCCAGCAGGGACAGCCCGGCTTTCTCCTTACTGCAGGGAAGGAAACCTCACACCTATTCCACAGAACAAGGAAAAGAATGGCCTAGGATCTCACGTGTCACGGCGGCTTAGGTTCTCGAGGGGAAAGAGGGCTATTTGGTTGGACTGATAGAATTTCAAACAGAGTTGTCTTAAGAGTCTGAGATTTCACAGTGGGTAAGGAAGTAGTCGCCCTCAAAACAGGATCTCTTGACACCTCACATCCCACTGCCTTTGTCCTGGCTTGCTCTGTGTCATCCCAGCCTGCGCACGGCAGGCCAGATGTCCCTTTCTCAGTCCAAACTTATTTTCACTGTCACCACACAAAGGGAAGCATCTGTTGTCCCTCCTGCCACCTCTTCTCCTCACCCCCCTCCTCCCCACTGGCCTCCCCTTCCTCCCCTGACGCAGCCCCTCTCGCTGCTTCTTCTCAGGCCCAGCAGCACATGGCCGCAGACCGCACCGGGAGCCATCGACGGCAGCAGGCCTACATCACTCCCACCATGGCTCAGGCTCCGTACACCTTCCCACACAACAGCCCCAGCCACGGCACTGTCCACCCCCACCTGGCTGCCGCTGCTGCCGCCCACCTCCCCACCCAGCCTCACCTCTACACCTACACAGCGCCTGCAGCCCTGGGCTCCACTGGCACCGTGGCCCACCTGGTGGCCTCCCAAGGCTCGGCTCGCCACACCGTGCAGCACACTGCCTACCCGGCCAGCATCGTCCACCAGGTCCCCGTGAGCATGGGCCCCCGGGTCCTGCCCTCGCCCACCATCCACCCGAGTCAGTATCCAGCCCAGTTTGCCCACCAGACCTACATCAGCGCCTCGCCAGCCTCCACCGTCTACACTGGATACCCACTGAGCCCTGCCAAGGTCAACCAGTACCCTTACATATAACCACGGGCCTGGGGAGGGGAGGGAGGGAGGCTGCTCCTGGGACCCTGGGGAGCCGGCTTTTTATACTGAGGTGCCGCACACAAACAATGCAAAAGGGGCAGGGGAGGGGGGCAGGGGACAGGGACGGGACACCAATGAAACTTGAACTAGGAAGTGGGAGGACTTAGAGCAGAGAAGAGAACATTTTAAAAGGAAGGGATTAAGGAGAGGGAAATCTATGCTTTTTATTTTAAAAAAAGAAAAAGAAAAAAAAAAGAAAACATCAGTAACAAAAAAAAAATTAAAAAAAAAAAATTTAAAAAAAACAGCTCACAAACCCATTCTGCACCAAACTGGAAAGGAGAAGAAGAGAGCCACGGGAAGATTCCAGAAGCGAGGGGCCCCAGTTTTTGAAGAACTTTATCTATGAACTTTTCAAAAGATTATTTTCATATGGCAGCGAATAACATTGAAGAATTTGCTGTCAGGGACACCTGATATGGAAATCCAATAGATTTTTAATTAATTAAACATAAGAATTAGGGATTTTTCCAGAATGCTAAAGGGTCAACACCCCTCCATAGTCAGGCCATGGCCTGAGAGGCTGATTTGGGGGTTGGGGGGCTGGCGAAGCCCAGCCCTGGCTTGTTTATCAGAAATGATGGGCTCGGCCAGGCTGACCAGAGACTCCATGGGAGGGGGCGAGTTTTCTCTTCTGAGCACTCTGGATAAATCCCTAAGCAATGTTATTCCTCAGATGTCATTAACGATGTGTGTTACAAACTTGAGATTTTTTTTTCCTTTCTGAAGATCTATTTTCCTTTGAGTCCACCCCATCACATAGCGCAGGCTGGCGCCGTCGAGGTACCCTGGTGGAATGTAGCCCTGCGCCCTTGCTGTGTACCTTGTGTTCAACTCCAGCGATACCAATAGACTATTCCTGTGTAATTGCACAAAACAAAGTGATATAACTTAGGCGTGTAACCAATGCAGTGGTCCCGGTGAGCGAGCGTGTGTGGCCAGCGCGTGGGTGTGAGCGCGGAGGCCACCTCCCTGTGTCCCTCGGCACCGCGTCACAGCCCTCGCAGTCTTGCTTTTGCATCATTCCCTCCTAGTGCCTTACGGAACGACAGACAGACTCGGTGTAGGGAGGCTCCCGCTGGCACCCCAGGAAGCCAGCTGAGCTGATCCAGGCCACCTCAGCTCTTCTGTTGCGCTGTTGGAACATTCACTCGGGTCTTTCCTTTTTGGTTCTTTTTGTTGTTGTTTTTCCCCATGCCCATTGTCCTTCTTGGGCTGTTTGCTGGCAGGGCTTCAAGGAGAATCCATGGACTTGAGAGTGACGGGGCTCTGTGGTGGGAGGGCACATCTGATGCCCCGAATGCTTTGTGTTGAGTTTTACTTTGGGAGCAGATACCCAGAGACTCCCCACCCTTCACCTTCACCCTGCCCAGTTCTGCCCATCAGACCAGCTCTGGCACTGATACCAGGGATTTTAAGAATGTCCGCTTTGCAGAGCAGCAGCCTCCAGGCCCACCACCACCTTCCTACGACCGTCTGCAGGGAGTCAAGGAGGCTACACACACCCCAGCTGCACCCCGGTCCCTCCATCCCACAGGAAGCCTGGCGTCCGCAGCCCCGCCCCACGCTTCCCTCTCCACCAGCTCCCTGGGCGCTGTTTTGCTCTGCCCATTTGGCCAGATCCCCAGCTCTATAGACAACCACCAACCCGTTTGTTGTTGAATTCTTTCCTTGGATTACCCAGGTCTGCTCAAGACATGATTTTGGTCTTGGCATTTGAGGAGTCTGGTGGGCAGAGGTTGGAGGGACGCTGATGAGGGTGACCAGGGGTCCTATGCTGCACTTGAGAAAACACTCTCACAGATGATTAAGTCTCCAAAGAAATCTGGCCTGCACCCTCTATGTACATTGGCTCCATCCTGGAAGTTTTCTCAGGCTTGGACACAGCAGGTAGGGATGGGAAGGGAGTCCTCTCTGCTCTTAGGGAACAACTCTGAAGCAGGTAGACACTCAGAAGCTCTCTGGTCAAGAACGGGGCTTGACAGATGGCTTCGATTGTTTGATCCTGACGCAGAGTCCTTACCTGACACCTCAGCCAAGTTCCAGGTGCAAAGAGCTCTTCTGGGTCAGAGCCTTGGCCTTCTCCTTGCCTTTGCTGCCTCACTCTGCGGGCCCTAGCGATCTACTGTGAAAGGGGTTTTCGTAGTGATATCCGCCCTCATTCAGTAATGAAGTCGGTACTTAGCTCTTAGCTGTGAAGGAACTCTGGAAACTTCCCCTCCCCGAACATAAATTCTTATAAAGAAATAGGTCCCTGGACTGGAGAGGATGAAGTGCCGGCCTTGGGCCCGAAGGAAGGACACAGCACCTGTGCAAGGCCAGGCACACTCAGTGGTGCCACAAGGACCCGCCTGAGGCAGGGCTGCGGTGGATCTGCAGGAGATGCTCCCTGGGGCCCAGGTCAGTGTGGCTTCAGCTGGAGGTGGGGAGGCGCCTGTCCCGAGACAGCAGGAAGAGGCCAGCTGAGAGCGCGAGGGCGCAGGCCTTCAGAGGACGCCGGAGCTGGAGCCGCGCCAGCCTGGAAAACCTTTCTGTTTGGACTTTCAGCAGCCAAATGGCCACAGAGCCCCACCAGATCCTCTCCTACAGTTACAAGGCATCTAGTCTTGGCTGAAAATGAGCCTCAGTCTGCCTGTCTGAGCAGCGCTCTGGACTCCCGGCACAGTGCAGTTCCAGCCCTTTCTAGATCTCATCTTTTAGGGGGAAGACAACTTCCAATGTTTTTCCATTTCCTTTTGTCTGCTTAAATTGAAGCTTCTCTCTCTTTCACCTGATGTTTTCTTTCCTTTTCTCCTTCCAGATCAGGAATGAAAGTTCCATGCTGCTCATGAAGTCAATGTTATTGTGCTGATTATTTTTGTTATTGCCATTGTAATTATGTTCATTATCATCGTATTGCTGTTTTAGTCAGGGTTTTAAATGCACATTTATTCCAAGTTTCTTTGTGTTTTCTCTTTAATATTTAAATTTACTATATCTGTGAGTATAGGAGAAGACTGGAGGGACATACAGATGTCCGATTTTGTCAGACAAAAAAAAGAAAGAAAGAAAAGCCCTGGAAATTAGGAAGATTGTTTCTTTCATTTCTTCCACAAAGAGCCACTGAGGAAGACCTACCACAGAGCAAAGTGTGAAGAGTCAAGGCCTTTCCTCTGCAAAACCCAGCTGAGGCCCTGGACAGCATGATCGCCATTGATATATTTTTCTAATTTCCAGTAGCCTGGGAGGCCACCTGAGGAGGCAGCTTCTGGGCTCAGGGACACCGGGTGCACTGACCCTGGAACGCTTAGCTTCCCCCCCCCCCCCCCACTTCCTATGCTTTCCTGTTCATCCCCAATCTGCTAACTACACTCTTAGCCTGCCTCATATCTGTTTAAGCAAAAAAGCTCCTCTTCCCAGAGCTCACGCAGCCCCTTTCCAAAACATTCACCCTTCCCATCAGCCCCCCGAAAGCGTGGCTTGCATCCTTCAGTGCAGAGGCAGTTCCCCGCTCCCCCCCATGCCTCTGTCTTACTTTCCCTCAATAATCACCTCCCCCACTTCTTTGGTCTGCCCCTTCCCCCTGGATACATCCTCCCAACACACAGTTCTCTCAAGCCAAATAAAGGTGGCAGAATGAGGAAGAAGCCAGAGAACCCCGAGTGAAGCCACTCAGACATTGCCACGTGTCCCCCACAATATTCTTTACAAGTGGGGGAGCACAGCAGGACCTCGCAGCCTTTCCTGGTCTCTTCCTGTGCCCTCAGTGTCCTGGGCTGTGAGTGATGGGTGCCCACACACTGCCCACCAAGCCCAGAAACTACTAAAGCTAAAGTGGCCAGTTTCCCTGAAGGGAAGTAAGCTGTTGGGCAGTGGACAGCCCCTCTGACACTCAGCAGATATTCATGTCCACCTAGTCCTCACCCAGCATCCTTTGTCTCAAGCACAAAGCTGTTGCATTGGAAGCCACACAAGGAGACCCCAGCTTGACCATTAGCTTCCGTGCCCAAACCCCCCCACCCCTGGTAATCTAGCACTAAGCCCCCTTGGCAGAGAGTTTCATAAAAGGGTGCCATCCCTGGGACCAAGCTTTCAAGTGGGGAGATGTTCTCCTTGTCCTCAGGTAGACCACAAATCCCCTATGGCATCACCAAGCCTTGGATTGGCTCCATCCTTCCTCAGTGAAGAAACTCAGCTCAGAGTGAAGGGAGGATCTAGAAGGACAGGTCACAGGGAAGCGTTTCATTGGAACCTCATGAACCTCAGGTCAGTGTGCTCCCACAGGGTTCTCACCCATCCAGGCGGTGGCACCCATGTCCCTGTGCTTAGTGCCTCTGGTGATATTTGGGATGTTCCCAAGGGAAAGGGTGAGCAGGCCAATGGTGTGCAAGTCCAGTGGATGTCAGTTTGGACTGCGAGGCGGAGCAGGTGGTCAGGGTGATTCAGAGGAAGCAGGGTGAAGCGCGGTGCCATTGTCTCCTGGAGGGTCGCATTTCTCACCCTCCTGGTAGCTGATTGTTGTGGGCTGTGGAAGCCAGCTGGGCTTTGTCCTCTTCAGCTGGGGGACTCACACCTGCCCAGACGCCATGGTTCCAGATGGAAGGTCAGGGAGGGGAAATCAGCACAAGTGACAGGATGACTTCCCTGGACTAGATCCTGGGAGTTGCAGACACTCCCAAGCTTTGAACAAGCTTGTGGTGGAGGGTTTGGGTCGTGTGCGTGCGTGCATGTAAGTGAGCGGAGCAGACATTATTGGAAACTGGAGCGAGGAGATGAGGAGGCTTAAGGAAGTATTACTGAAGGTTCATGGTCGGGAGAACGACGTGGGTCCCCGCCCCTCCCCAGCTCTCCCGCCAGCTTCTCATTGACTGAGGGCAGGGTGGCACGCGGTAGGGCATTTGCTCCTGCTGGCCTGCCAAGCAGCTGAAGGACAGAAAACGGAAAGAAGAAAATAGCTCAGTGTCCTCAACCAGCAGAGAGAACTAAACCGAGAGGCGAGGGTTCCTTCCGCAGGCCCAGCCTGGCAGGAGCTGCTTTTTCAACACATTCCAGTCCAGGGACTTGCAGGCTCCCTTCCCCCTTTGTGTCTTTTCTTTCTGATATTTTACAGATCCCCAAAGGGGAAGCCTCAAAATTGAGCATGCCAAATTGTCCTTACCAAATTGGAAAGGAAGGTGAAGCCGTCCTTTCCACTGCCAAAGAACCCTTCTCAAAGGCACCTCCAGAGATGGACACAGTGGCGTTCCTCTCTTTCCTTTCTGGGCAATAATGACATCAGTAGTGAAGCAGTTCTGTTTGTAAACTGTTTTTCTCTCTATCCTGACTTCTTTGTTTTAATTGCATTTATTTCAAAACTGCACTCATCTTTTAAAAAGAGGAGTAGAGTAGTGACCCTCAACATTGCTGCTACTGGGAAATGACCTGGGCACCGAGCAAGGAGCTGCTGGGCAGTTCTGCGGCCTCGAGGCTTAGGGCGTGCTGGACTCCACTGGGCTTGGCAGCTCCTTCCCACTCCCCTGCCTCAGGACTCACTCCTTATCTCAACGGACAGTCAAATCTCAGCCAGGTCACTAGAGAAGAGAAGATGGCTTAGTGGAATTTATATTCAAAAGAAATCGCTTCAAGGCTTTTGGCCCTGCTGCTCAGTGTAATGACCCAATCAAGTAGAGGTTTCTGGTGTTAGGGCAGCTTTCAGAAGTTCAAGAGAGAGAGCTAGCTCCATGCTGGTCTTCCCTTCAGACTCGGAAGAGTTTACAGAGACGTGGCCCCTGCCGCAGACCCCAGCACAAAAGGGGCTTCTGATGCCTTTACGAGTTCCTCCTCTCAGACCCACGGCCTCAGTGTCCAGACTAGCAATAGCCCTCACAGGAGGACTGGCGAGCATCATGTTGTGGAGCCATCACAGCCATCCCCTTGAGAAAAGGGTAGTTTCCCCCTCCCCGCCCACTGACAGATGAGGAAGCTGACACTCTGAGAAAGTGGCGTGTGTTAAAGAAAGAAAGCAATGGTGGTCCAGAATCCCCAAGTTTCTAGTCTATTAATCATTAGTGGACTCTTCGAGATGTGATTTTGTTTCACTTTTTTCATGAACAGCAATTGTATGGCCTCATATTTCTGATGTACCTTTTAATGATATGCCCATTTCCTTCGTGCCAAACACTGTGCTAGGAATTGCCCGATGGTCTTATTTCATTTCATACTAACCCTACGAGATTGGCAATATCCATCCCTTTACAGAGGGCGTGTTGGGCTTGCAGAACTCTTAACCTTCCTGGGACCACCCAGCTGGTGAGAAGGGAGCCAGGGTCTGCCTGGTTCCAGAACTGAGCTCAGCCACCAGACCCAGCTGTCTCCTGTGTGTATGTTGCAAAGAGAGGCCTTGAGGAAATGTCACCCTGTGCCCTGCCTGCTCTGTGTAACTGAACAGGTGAAAAGAGGGCATCCTGAACTGGATGCAGGCAGAGGGGCAGAATAACTGTGACTTTTTAGAAAAATCTCTGGGGAGTTTCTTTTGATTCCTAGAATTCCTTTTAGATTTCTTTCCAGTGTACCAACTAGCTTTAGTAATGCTGCTAACTCTTATGAGAGTGAAGGGGGAAAAAAGTGTTCTTTTCTTCTTTAAAAAAAAATAATTTTTCTTGCTTATAGTTAATTCTAGAAAGGCAATACTAAAGGTATATATTTTTTTCAAAATGCTATTTTTTACTGCACTTAATAAATATCATGACAGCTCTGATCTCTGTAACAGATCCACTCTTCAGCTCTGGGCAGAACCAGATGCAGGGTTCACACCAAATTTGTAAATACCATGTGTGGGTCTGGTATCCAGGAACGTTTTTCTTTCTGTAAAAAAAGAAAAAAGAAAAAAAAAGGAAGAAAGACAAGATGACTTCTAGAAAGAGGAACAAATTTTCTTCCAAGAGAGACACCCCTCTCAAAGAAATAGAAAACAACAGTGTGTAAACTGAGAAAAGTAAGACAACTTTCAGGAATTAAAGAAGCATCTCTGGCCCCAGTGTGAGATTGACAGTAATACAGATCCATTTCCACTTTGGTTGAAAGGTGGAAAGAATTCGATATGATTTGGGACTAGATGTTTTAATTTTCCAACAAACCGTCATCACATGCTATGAAGTGTCTGCTCAGCTGTTTTGGGGTGGGTTTCTCATTTCTCGTTTCCTTTAGAAACTTCTTGGTTGACTGGCTCCAGGCTTGTTTGCCTAAATTCTTAGGTAGTTTACACAAGTTCTAGAATCTTTTTAGAACTTTAACTCCATTGGAAGCAAACCCAACTGGTCAGAATCGGAATTCCTGGTTGTGTCAACAGGTATTCTGGAATTCTGACAGAACACCTAAAGATTTTTTTAGAAGATTCTAGATACATTATCTTACACAAACTGTGACCTAATGGCAATAATTACCTCAAACGTGGGCATTCATCCTGGGTTTATGCTTTTTTGAAATCATGTAGCCAGCTTGATCTTGGGATTTAAAAAGCTATGAATTCTGCGTGGGCTGAAAATAATGATTAGTGCACACCCTGGTCATCGTTGCTTAAGTGAATTCTGAAAATAGTTCATCTTTACAACAAGAATGAAACCAAGGAAGAGATCATTCTTTGTGTTATAATCAAATATGATGTTCAAACGCACGTGGAGCATGTATGTTTTTAGCTACTGTAAAATGCTGTTAGCTTTCTGGGATATCAAGAGAATCTCATTTTAAATGAGTAAACTGAATAATTGACTGTGGATACTTAAGCATATCTCTGGCTACATTTTATAGTTAAAGTGTTTTATAGTTTACATTTAAACTGGTACTTTTTAAAGACAATTTCTGTTTCTAACTCTTCTTCAACCCCCCGCGATGGTTTGCCTCCTTGGGTTGGAGGCCGTGTCTCCAAAGGCAGGTGTTTTGCCCCTTCTGTTCTGTCCCCCAGTACGTGCGTTTTCCTCCATATTGTTGGTTTCCACGTGAACTTGAGAGAATGTGAAAGGAAGTCCAGCTGGAGTGGGAGGGGTGTGTCCCGACCTGGGCAGATGCAGTCTCGCACCTTGTTGGGCCAGCATTTGTCTTCAAGGCCTTGTCCTTGACACCTTGGAGGAGGCAGTGAGAACTGATTCCTGGTTCCTTGATTTTTGTCTTGATTTGAATATTTAACTTATTATAGATCCACTCACTTCCACTCACTAGGCAGTAAAAGACACTGGGATTTAGGTGGCCCTGAAGGTACCACTATTCACTCTGGGGCCCTGCTGGTATCCCTGTCAGCGTTTTGCAAGGGAGAACCGTGTGTCCCTGTGGCCCTGTTCTCTGGCTGGGACTTCCATACAACTGCTGTCTTTTACTCATTTTCTCTTTTAAAACAAAATCCTTGTAAAAAGGACAGGTGTACATGTTGCCTAATGTCAAGCTGAGATGTGAAGCTGGGCTGGGTGGGAGGGACTTGGGGTTCCACAGAGACTGCACACACTGCTCAGCCGAAGGAGCTGGGATCAAGGGGCAGCCCAGGGCCTTCCCCTGACACCCAGTCTGTAGGGAGGGGATGTGGAAGGTCATGAGAGAAGCTTCAGACACAGGAGCAGGCCCCACGTCAGGCAGGAGCAGCCTGGGGAGCTGCCAGTTCTGCTGAGAGCCTAGTTTGGTTTTCATTGCGCCACCACCAAACTGTGGAGGACCCATTGTGACCCATTCCTCCAGCAGCAGAGACCTTGAAAACTGCAGAGTACCTGGGACCACGCGTTGGCTTTTCCAGGTGAGCCTCGCTGACAGGCTGTGTTCCTTGTGGCTTTGTTAGATTGTCAGTGGAGGATATTCTCATCTCACCCCTCTCAGCCACCCTCCCACGGTCCTGTTGGTGCATGTTCCTTTGCACTAACTGACCACATGAATTGTGTGTTATTGTCTTTGGGGCTTACCCTCGTTTTTTAAAACTAGAGATATAGAAATTCACTTTTCTTTTTCTATTTTTTAATTTGAAAAGTACATTGTATCTGAAAAAGGGCTCAGCCATTGCTCTCTCTAGTTTCCTTTCACCCAGTTTCCAAACAAACCTCTCCTGGCGCCTCCCTCCCCCTGCTTCCTCGTTTTGGGTCACTGTCCCTGTGGCCACCTCTGCCTCTGCCCTGCTGTCACCACAACCCTGTGCCCCACCACCCAGGACTCCAGAAGTCAAGAGTCAGCAAGAAGGGCCCACTTGGTCTCGAGAGCGGTCCTGCCTCCTTTCCGCTGCTTGCCACTGAGGGCAGTGGACTTACTCTTGCTGTTTCGTGAGGCGGGCTCAGGTTATAAGGAAGAACTTGGGACGTGGAAAGGGATTGGACTGTGCCATCTTCTGTAGTTTTCTGCAACCTCCAAATGGAGCATAAAGCATCCCCCCCACCCCACCCTTCAAAGCAGATGTCCCTATTTGCTCTGCCTCCAAATCTGTGGGCTTCCCGCCCTCCACAGTCCCTCACTTCGGTGTCACTACTCTTAAAAGCTTTCTTTCTCCCATGGGTCTCCCAGGGCGCAGTCCTCTCTGGGACCCACAGCATCTCTTCACCTCTGCGTGTGCATTTTTTTAACCAAATGAAGTGGACAAGAAAGGCATCCCTGGGGCAGCAGAACTAGTTGAGTAGGACCCCTGTGTAGATAGAGACGTTGATCTATATGTTTGTGTATATATATCAAACCAAACTCCTGACAGGGAAAGTACAGCTTTACGGAAGAGGAGAGAGGGGCCCTTGAGAGGTTGGATGGGGCAGCCATGGAGTGTCCAAGGAGCGCACAGTGTCCCTGCTCCTGCACGGCCCTATTCTCCACCTCACCACAGCGGGGCCAGGGACCCCAAGGGTGCTGGTGCTCTCTCAGGGTCCCCAGCATCAAGGGCATAGACGGGTGAGGGGGCAACAGATCAGAAGGACTGGAATTTTCCATCCTGTTTTGCTTTGACCACATGTATTGAGCTGCAGCCTGATACTATATCATGTTTCCAAAAACGGTATCCATTAAGATGGAAGAGAAGAGATCCCTAGAAATGTTTACCTTTCCACCGCCCATGACTTCAGGACACTGGATAGAAAGACACACTCCCCAGAATAACAGGGAAGAGGAGACCTGGCGACACGCAGTCCCCAGTCCAAGGAGCGTGGCTCCCTCCCCAAGGTCATCTCACCTAGACCATTCTCTACCGGGTCATCTCAGCTCAATCTCAATAACCCCATAAACCCTGGTCCGTTGTGTTCCTTCACTGTACGGTTTCTGTAATAAAAAGTGTTAATCCATGTTAATCTGTGTGAAAATTATTGCGTGCAACGGTATTTTCTCGTGTACCTCTTTTCCTCTGTGAATTGTCCCTCTTTTCTTTTTTATTTATAAACGTCTACTTTTTTTTTTTAAAGACAACCCAATGTGTTGTAGACCTATATGTAACCTATTCCTTAGTCTCATATTATAGGTATGTTATAAGAATGGATATTTTACTTGGCTTTAGAATGTTTTACAAGAAAACTAATTCTTAACTGATCGAGTCCTTGCTACTAAAATGCTTGTGTTTTTCATCATGATGTCGTGTGCTTCTAAATTAATAATCATTTTCGTTGTAGAAAAATGGAGTGAATTTATATTAGTCTTGGAAACTAATAATAGCATTGTAAATTTATGAGATGATTTTAACAGAAAAAAATTATAGAAGAATATAGTTATTTTAATTGTAATATTACTAACTGTAGGGTGAGAAGGGGGGGTCCCGTTGTGGTGAACTATGTTATTATAGCTTGTTACTCACAGTTTCTTTTTTGATCATTTTTTCGGTCTCTGAAGTGAAACGAGTTATTAATTAAAATTTGTAAACTCACATATGCATATTGTATATGTGTAGAAATGTAATCACACTTTGTCTTGGAATTACATTAAACTGTTTGGAATCACTGTACACTTGCCTGGCGAGCTTATTTATCCGACGCCACACCAGCTACAGTCCAAAAAAGTTGTTGCAAGTAACATCTTTCTGAAGTTATTTAGCCCTTTAGAATTTATTAAATACCTCTGAAAATGTCCAGAGCCCACCACCGCCTTCCAACTTTACAGAGATGACGGTGTGACTGGAGAGAGGGGCCTCCAGGTCATTGTCCTACCGAGGCCTGTGTGGCAGAGTGAGAGTGGCTTCGCCCCCCCCATTGCCTCCTGGGTGCCGTCCAGCCCCATCTGCGCCCAAGCTCCATCCCCGAGGCCCAGGGCTGTCCTGCTTAGCTTGCCAGCTTTCCTCCCAGATCTGGGAGCTGCGTCCCCGCCCCGCCTTCTCCACTCTGGGCCTTGGTGTCAGTAGCCTGAGCAGGGCCCTGCAGTCCCCAGTGGAGCTGGGTGCCCCCAGCCCCTCCAGGGCTACCCCTACTGCTGCAGCTCAGGAGGCCCGGGAGGCCCAGGAGGTCAGCCTCCTAACCACGGCTCCATCCTCCCGGTGATCTTTTTTCAGTTTTAATTTTGACATAATGCACCTAACATAAAATTTATCATTTTGGCCATTTTTACGTGTACAGTTAGTGGCATTGACTACATTCCCATTGTTGTCCCATCGTGGCCACTATCCAACCCCAGAACTTGATCTCATCATCCCAAACAGAGGCTCTGTACCCATTAAACATAAGTCCCCAGCCCCTCCCCCAACCCTGGCACCACCCTTCTACTCTGAGTCCCAGTAAGTTTTCCTGTTCCAGATGGTCCATATACGTGGGATCCTGTGATCTTTGTCTTTCGAGTCTTGTTTATGTAACTCAGCACAATGGTGTTAAGGTTCATTCCTGTTACAGCATGTATCGGAATTTCCTTCCTTTTTTAAGGCCTTAAATAATGATGATCCTTCTTTGTGTGAACGACTACATTTTGCTTGTCAGTCTGCTGATAAGCACTTGGTTTGCTTTCAAACCAAGTAAATGACTCGGCCCTTGGTGGACAAGCACTTTCACATTTCTGCTTTTTGCTTTTGGATGCACACACAGAATGCAATCACTGGATCACATGGCGATCCTGAGTTAACCTCTGGAGGAACCGTCACACTGTTCTCGACCGTGGCTGTGCTTTCTCACACTTCCACCAGCCACACGCAGGGTTCCAGTTTCTCACCCCGCCCCAACTCTGGTCCTGGCTTCCATTTCCGGGGAAATTGCACCTTTAGGCTCCTTTGCTTAAACTCCTTAGTCCCCAACTCCGCCCATCCTCCCACCGGGACCCTCTTGCTTCAGCCCCGCTCACCTCCGTGGATCCACTCAGCCATCTACCTTCCCTGCTCCCGAGAGCTGCTGAACAGACACCAGCCCTCACACCCGTGGCCTGCAGCCTCCCAGGCCTTCCATGCCATCAGCTCCTTGGCTAACCAGAAGCCAGCACCTCCAGGACCTCTGCTGGCTCTGCTCACACCTGTTCCCCTCTAGGGTAAGCCGGAGCACGCCCAGCCCTCCTGCCCCTGGTGGATGGGCAGCCTCTGCATCTTTCCCCTTGAGTTTCTGGGGCAGAAGGACCCTGGGTTCCACTGCATCTTTCGCTCACTCCCCAGATCTCATTCTCCTTCAAGCATCCCCTCCCTCTCCTGGAGCTCCACATGTCTCCTTAATGTCCTCGAGAAGCAGCCCAAGTTATCTCAGGGAAGCTTGCACTGGAGCGCTCGGCTGCAGCACGTACTGCTCGTCTGGATTCCCCAACCCTGTCCCCACAAAACCATAAGAGCCTTGCAGGTCAGGGTTTGTCTTTCATCATGGTTTCCAGGCATCTGTTACAATGCCAAGCACAGAGTGGGTGGCCAATAAAATTTGGATGAATGAGCAAACTGCACATTCCCCACCAACCCACCTTTCCACTCTGAAATTTCAGTTTCTCCCAGGATTCCAGCAATACCACCCAACACAACCCGAAGTATGACTAATACTTGGATTAATTCAAATTATGTAAAAACTCACAGAAAGAGCTCAACAGAACTTCAGAACTCTTCTACCAAACATTTTAATTAAAAGCATAGCCGGGGATCCTATCTATGGGAGTGGGGAGGGAAACCAACCCTGTAGGCCAGAAGGGATCAGAACATGTCAAAGGGGACAGTTATAGCGGTGAATAAGCAGCTCACCACCAGTGTCCCTGGGAGGTGATTTAGATCAAAGTGAAAAGACAGCTTACTGCTTCAAGTATTTTCCTCAAACATGCTCAATATCGGGGTAATAAAAATGGTGAGGGGCTCACTTGGACCACGATGAGCAGGAAGCAGAACTCCAGTTTCCAAAACAGGCTCATTTCCCAGTTGAGCCAAGGAGACCCAGAGAAAGGCCAGCCCAACAGTTAAATGGAATGGACTCTCACTTAGAGGCCATCTTGTCACAGTGCGGGGGCGAGGGGTGTCTTTGGCTTCAGAGGGAGACGCGCCTGCATCACAAGCCCCCTGGCTTTTAGGGCAGGTTGCTGGGTGGCAGAGTTCGAGTCCTAGTCTGTTCCAAACAGCCAGGTATGAGGAGTATTTTTTTTTTGGGGGGGGGGGGCGGTGAGTCAGGCTTATACATTGTTTCCTAACCCTATACCAGAATAGAAGAGCTTAAGCAAATATTAAATACTATAAAGCCGATCAACGTGGACATGTAATGAAGGCTTTGGCATCTCAGAATCTCTCAACTTCCATTTCCGGCTCTTCCCTTTTGCCAGTGGTCAGAGAAGGAGCCTCAGGTCTTACTCTCACCCTCCTCGCACACTTTACAGCCAACATGGGTCCTGCTGCAAGTATTTTCCTCCTAGGAAACTTACATCCTCTGCAATATTAGGGCTTGGATAGGGGATGTCCCCCAAGAAGATCGTGCTTGGCAATGCAGGAATGTTCAGAGATGAAATGATCCGATTATGAGAGCTGTAACCTAAACAGTGGATTAATCTGTTTGATGGATTGATAATTCGAATGGACTACTGGGTGGTAACTGTAGGCAGGTGGGCATGGCTGGAGGAAGTAGGTCATTAGGGATGAGCCCTGGGGGATGCTGTCTTTTTTCCCCCCCACATGATTTTTCCCCCACATGATTTTATGGATGCATTATAGTTGCACATAATGATGGGATTTGTTGTTCCATATTCACACGTGAATATAACAATATAATTTGGTCAATATCACTCCCCAGCACATCCCCCCTCCCTCCCTGCCTCTCACTCCCTGGTTCCTTTCCTCTAATGATCTCCCTTTGATTTTCCTGGGATCCCCCTCCCTTTCTTTTCCTGTTTCCTCTCTAGTTTCTGCATATGAGAGAACACATATGACCCTTGAGCTTCTGAGTTTGACTTATTTGGCTCAACATGATGGCCTTTAGTTCTATCCATTTTCCCACAAATGGCATAATTTCATTTTTTCATGGCTGAATAAAACTCCATTGTGTGTATGAGCTCATAGTCCTCTAAGACTATGAGCTCAAAATAAACCTTTCCTCCCCTAAGTTGATATTGCCTGGTATTTTGGTCACAGTGACACAAGATGTCCTTTATACTGTACATTTTCTTTGTTCATCGGTCGACGGACACCCAGGCTGGTTCCATAGTTTAGCTGTTGTGAATTGCGCTACTATGAACATGGGCGTACGTGTATCGCTGTAGCAAGACGACTTTAATTCTTCAGGATAAATACCAAGAAGTGGTGTATCTGGGTCACATGCTGGTTCCAGGCCTAGTCTTTTAGGGGAGCTCCATAGTGATTTCCATGGTGATCGTACTAATTTACAATCCCACCAACAGTGTCACCAGTGTTCCTCTTACTCCACATTTTCTCCAACATTTATTATTATGTGTATTCTTGATGACTGCTGTTCTGACTGGTGTGAGATGAAATCTTAGTGGAGTTTTGATTTGCATTTCCCTAATTGCTGATGATGTTGGACTTTTTTTAATATATTTATTGGCCATTTGCATTTCTTCTTTTGAGAAGTGTCTAATTCACTTGCTCATTATTAATTGGGTGGGGAGGATATCTTGTCCCTAGCTCTTTTCTCTCCCTGCCCCCGCCCCTATTTCCTGGCTGCCATGAGGTGAGCAGCTCCCCTCTGCCCTGCCCTTCTGCTGATATTCCGCCTCTCCTCCGGCCCACAGCAACAGAGTCTGCCACCCATGGACTGAACCTCCAAGACTGTGAGCCCAAAATAAACCTTTCCTCCCCTAAGTTGATATTGTCTGGTATTTTGGTCACAGTGACACATGGTGTCCTTTATACTGTCTGACACTACTTGAGGATGCAGAGATTCCACTGACCAGCAACAATCCTTATCCTCACTCTGTAAGGAAGAGATGGATAGCTAGCAGCCCCATCTCTCCCAGGATCAGGAGGCCATCCCATGTTGTTTCTTTCTTTCTTTTCCTCCTCCTCCTCCTCCTCCTCCTCCTCCTTCTTCTTCTTTGGTGGGGGGAGTTGTCTGTTTGTTTCACAATACCCTTTTTTAATAATATTTTTTAGTTGTAGTTGACACAATACCTTTATTTTATTTATTTATTTGTATGTGGTACTGAGGTTCGAACCCAGGGCCTCACACATGCTAGGCAAGCGCTCTACCACTGAGCCACAACCCAGCCCTCATGCCTTCACATGAATTCTTCTATTGATGGCATACAGTCTCTTCCATCAAGACCCTTCACATTTGACCCCACTTCTAACACAATGCTAGACTATGGTGCCCTTGTAAAGAAACCACTTAATTTACTTCCACGTGTTCTAATGTTCCATTTCAGCGGTGTCCTAAGCTCTTGCTGTGGCCCTCAGGCTCTATCCATAGGCAGACTAGTCCACAGACTAGGGCTGCTTATAAGAGAACTGATCAACCACTGACAGACAGAAGGCCACAGCAGATGGGAAACAGTGCATGGATTGTCACAGGTGTAAAGCTGTCTCAGGCGAGTGAGGCATGAAAGAAGATGATCTGGGTGGCCTGGTGATTCAGAACACAGCTTTGGGGTCAGCTGTATTTGAATTCATTTCCAGGCTCTGTTGCTTATTACTGGGAAATCACTAACCCTCCCAGACCTCAGCTATCTTACCGATAAAATGGGAATAATAGGGCATGTAGTGAGACTGGCTAAATATTTCCCAAACTCAAACCTGTCACCTATCCTTCCTTAGCACACAGATCAATATATATATATATCCTAGCTTTCTTTGCAAATAAATATGGCAGGGCCGGCCCCTAAAATACTCACGAACAATTATCCTTACTCTCTTCCCTCAATTTTTGGTCAGATGTGGAAGATCTAGGAAAGAATTCTGAGACCCCCCTGCAAAGAATGGTGGGGCCATGGGACAGAAGAAGCCTAGGTCCCCAAATGACTTTATGCCCCACAAAAACCACAGTGCACAAAACCAGAAAGAGTAAGAATATAACCTTTTTATTAGGTTTAAGCTGCTGAATTTTTAGGCTTGTTTATTATGGCAATTAGACTACCCTAATATGGAAATTGCTTCCTGAAAGTGAAGTACTTCTATAGCAAAAGTCTAAAATAAACTACATGGCATAGCTTAGCAGTTGAACAGAAAATTATTTAGAAAGAAACTGGTTTCAGGGGCTGGGAAGATGATGGCCCATGTCAGGCTTTGGTGAAACCTGGGATAAACATGGAAAAGCTAGAAAGCAGACCCCGTCACTCTGAGAAGCTGTTAGGGAAAGAATGCAGCCTTGGGCTGGGGATGTGGCTCAAGTGGTAGCGCGCTCGCCTGGCATGCCTGCAGCCCGGGTTCGATCCTCAGCACCACATACAAACAAAGATGTTGTGTCCGCCGATAACTAAAAAAATAAATATTAAAAATTCTCTCTCTCTCTCTCTCTCTCTCTCTCTCTCTTTAAAAAAAAAAAAGAATGCAGCCTTGGGTGGGCAGCCTTGGGTGGGCAGCCTTGGGTGGGCGATGCCACTCCTGTAGCAGGACCTCACAAGAAAGAGGTGAACTTCAGAAAGAATGAGTCCTTTGTGGTCAGAATAAAAGAAAACGGAATTCAAAATGTAGAAGGCTGAAAAGGCAAAGTAGTCCAATCAGTTTAAAATAAAATTGACCAAGTGGCTTAAGCAAGAAAACTCAGTTGAACAAATTAGTTTGGCTGTAGCAGAGATGAGACTGGGGATGTGGCTGCCTTCACATAGTCTCTGAGACCTTCAAGACAGTTGCCATCAGCTGAGAGGAAGACCCAAGGTCAGGAAAAATAGCAATTAGGCAACCTTGAGAATTTGGTCTAGAAAATAACTTTGGAGTGCAAATGGATCTGAACTATTTTACACTTTTGAGGAAATTGTATTGCCATAGTATTGTGTTGCAAATTGCAAATTGTATTGCAAACTAGTACCATAATTATATTTGTAATAATTATACAAACTAGTATAATAATCCTCTTCTGTTCCAAAAGCCATCACACAAATCTCAGACAGGTAGTAGTCTACTAACAACACGACTGACAAAAGGCGGCCACCACTGGCCAAGAGGCTAAAGGAACAGGGAAGAACCTCTCCGAGGGTGGCCGAAGCCAGAGGGTATAGTAAAAGGAGGAGCCATGGAATTCCGCCCCCCAACCAAGAGAGGTGAGCACAGACTCTAAGGAAGTTTCTCCACCCACCTCTCCATGTCAGGGGACTTCCTTCACTCCAGCCCCCAGGAGGACTCCAGGATCCCTGTAAGGCAGTGGCTTCTAAACGGGAGTCACTTTTGCAATTGTCCTGCCCTGGTCTGGGGATAGAGGTGGAAGGTAGACAGGAAATTTGTTTTAAACGTTCAAAAAAGAGTTTAGAAGGTTTCTGCTTCTGGTGACGGCTATTGCTAGAGAAGATGATCCCAGGAGCTAGAGCTGGGCCTGGCAGAGGACCGGAGTCATTCTTCACATCCCCAACCCCTGCGGCCATTCATGTGGCAGTCCTGTGCAGAGGATAAAGGCAGCGGGAAGAGCATTGCCTGTGGGCACTCGGTGTCCTTTCCCAGGGCAGCCCCTGCTCAGTCCCCTCCCCCTCCTCCCTCCTCAGAGCTGGCCTTGGGCAGGGAGCAGCCTGCTACACCTTAGCTTCCCATGGACCCTGTGGGGATGGGGTTGGGTTCAAGTCCTGGTTGCAGCTGCTGGCTGTGTACTATGGAGCAAGCCCCTAAACCCTCTGGTCTTTTCCTCAGGGGTTGGAATAGCTGCTGACGCTGATCTGGAGGGTTCTGAAGACGACTCAGACTGGCTGGCCCACAGGACAGCACCAACAATGCCCATGAGTGCTTCAAAGTCCTCCCAAATCATGTCTGAGGAGCGCCTGGTGCGTGACCGGCTCCTCAGAGGCCCTGTCTGCTCCAAGGGTTACACCGAGCACTGGCTGAGATTTGGGTTTGAACTTGCCTGGGGAGCACTGTCCCCAGCTCTGGGAAGATCAGCTGAGGGCATGAGAAGCAAGGCTGAGGAGGGACAGTCCTATGGGCGCTTCTAAAAAGAGACACAAGCTCTGGGGACTGCTCTCAGTGCTGCCCCCTCTGGTTGCCAAGAGCACAGCACAGGAATCTTGAGCCATGTAGGTGGGTTGGTGGCCTGGCTGGTTTCTAGCCATTGAAAGGATTCCCGACCTTTCTGGAGCTGGCTGTGCTTTGTTTTTATCTTGCATTTCCTTCCTCAGCGGAAGAGATAAGGAAGGTCTTAAAACACTGGCGACCCTGGGCCAGGGTACCTGATTTGCCAACTGATTTAGGATGGTTGTGTGGTCCCTGGATAAACCCAAAGTTAGAAGAACTTACCTGCCAGGGGGCCTTGAAGCCTCCAGTGTTAGAGTCTGTAAACAAGTCAAAATAACACCTGGCATTTTGCCAGGGGAATGTTCGTAAACAAGTCTGGATGGTGCCTGGCAAAATGCCAGAGGGAGTGGTTTCAGAAGTAACAAAAGCAAGCCATTAGGTATGGAGATTCCTTATTGGTTGACTGATGTATCTAGTTTATGCTAATTAGATAAGCTGTGTGGAATGTATAAATACTGCTCCTGTCCTGCAATACTCGGCTCCTACTCCTGGGGTATCAACGTATACAAGTTGTTCGTCACCCCCCGGTTATTTTGCTGCAGCCGGACTGCGGCACTCCAGAAGCAGGATTCGGATGTTTAAGAAGAAATAAGATGTGAATGTTCCCTGTTCTGACGTTGCCCACCCCATCCCCAGCCCACAGGCAGAATGAAGGCAGGGCTCTGAAGGCCCGTGGTCCACCATTCCGCAGCTCCTTGTCTGGGGCCCTGCAAGGCAGCAGACTAACTCCAGGCAGCATCTCCTTGCCTGAGGCGCATTTCTGCAAGAACTCATGAGGGACCTGAGTAAAGCAGGGTTCTGAGGACCTTGAGCCCTGTTGTCTTGGAGGGTGGGACACAGGGCGAACACACCCTGGACAAGACTGAGCACAGGTGGCAGTGAGACCCCACCAGTTCCTCAAACTCCAGCCCTGCAACATGGTTCCCCACTCATGGAGGAGAAGGGATCCCCCAAATTCCTGGCTCCCCAGCAAAGATAAGCATGAAGCCACAAACCACACCTGTTTGACAAAATGCCTGGAAAGTATGTAGAAAAGTCAGCAAAACCAAGATGGCAGCTTTGTCAGTGAAAGGACTGGGCAGTGCACAGCAGGACCTGGTTCCCTCAGAGCTATTTTCTGAAAATGGGCCAGAACCCAAAGGCCAACACGAGGCTCCCAGGCAGGCAGCTGGGGGCTCTCGCAGGAGGTCAGGGAGCCCAGGTTGCACTGTGGCTTGAGCCAGGGCCTCCGATGTGGGGTACAGGGGGACCCTCAGAGCCTCCACAGGCCTGCTTCCTCCCAGGTAGACCAAGAGGGTGTCCAGGAAGAGGCCAGAGGCCTCAGGCAAGCTCTAACTCAGCCCTCAGTGACCACCACCTAATCCTCCCATTCACATCACTGTCCTCTCCCAAGGCAGAATAAACTACTCCTTTATAGTGTTCTAGAAGTCTCTAGTGCTTTCTGAGCTGTTTTCTCTGCTCCCTTGGGGGATGAGGCCGTGGGTCCTCTGGCATATGGGAGGTGTGTAAACATTTGTCACATTGAACTGAAGAGTAATGAGGAAGCCAGAACGGAGCACACTCCTCACACAGCTAAGAATGACTTTACAGCCTCCTAAATTAAACGAGGCCCTGAGGTCATAAAGTGTGTAACATGCAGCCTGGACAAGACTGAGCACAGTGTGTCTGTGTGCATATGCGGTTTCCATCCTCGCTCCTACACACCACCGCCTGCCACACTAGAGCAAGTACATCTCTGTGGTAGCCCCAGCCGACTGTACCCCTCTGCTTCCCCCACCCTAAGCTATGACCCTAGAACAAATGGCAGCGGACCCCTCTGGACATCAGTCATCTCTTTATTCCATTAGTGACCATACAACAGCACCACGGCACAGCAGGGGCCCAGCCTGAGGACCCCAGGGAGGCAAAGAGGGCAGGTGCAGGAGCCTCAGGGCCCTGGGCTGGCCAAGGTGACAGGAAGGACTCACCTGCCTCCTCCCCCAGCTACCTGGAGAGAAGCCACCAGGGAGGGGCCACCGTCTGTGCCAGCCCCCAGCCTTCCCCAGAGCACCAGGGATGCAGCAAGGAGGGAATGTTCCAGATGAGGCCAGTGAAGGGCTTGTGACAGGACTAAGGACAGGCCACTGAGAAGGGGCTGTGTTGTGCGCGTGTGCATGTGCATGTGTGCGTGTGTAAGGTGGAGAGGTGGCTACTCTACTTAGCATACCGGGTTTAACTGCTGAGCCACAGGACCTGCCTGGGGACAACGGAAACCAGATCCAGGGGCCTGAGAGGGTGGAGCCTGAGGGGTGGAAGGCAGAGACTACCCTCTCCACTGTGGCCGCTGGGAGGAGGCAGGTGGCTCCCAACTCGAGGCAGGTCTTGGAGCCGTCGCCTCCCCTGGCCCTGGGTAGAGGGGCCACCTCTGTCCTGACCGTCCTCAAGTATAGGCCATCTTGCTGCACACCCAGGGCCGGGTCATCAGACATTCGGTGGACACCAGCCTGGTGGGCTCCACGAAGACACACTCCCCTGGGCCAGAGATGGTAAACCTGTGGCCAGAGAAGAAACGAGCACTCACAATGGGCCCGCGTAGCCCGTCTCCAGTGGCAGGGAGGCCCCGCAGCCCGCTTGCCCACTCCATCACTGGGAGCATCTTCCAGGACAGCCAGCCCAGACCACCTGTCAAACCTGGCCTCCCACTGTCTGGCCACCCTGGGCTCTGGCCACCCAAGGCTTCCCGGGCACTGCTGGCCTCACCCTGCCCTTCCCCATCTTGCTTCCACGTCCTTCCAGGGTCAGCTCCATGTCCTATGCTCCAAAGTCCCCAGCTAAGGACCACCCTCCACCCTCCCTGCCTGCACCCCAGGGCACCACTCCTCACAGCCTCAGGGGATTGTGTCTGTCTATCACCACTAATGCCTGAGCATCCAGCTTCTGTTCAGCAGGGGCTGTGCAGCTCTCCTCTTGGGTCTCCGAAGGTGCCTGGTGTCTAGCCCACAGCAAGAGCTCAGCAGAGACAGGATGAATTAAACTCTCCTCACAGGTGAGGGGCAGATCAGGACAACCCCAGTAATATCAGACTGCTGAACTATAACACACGAATTTACTGACGCCATGAGTGGACCTGTGCATGTCAAGAAAACCTCATGTGTCCACCCAGATTTCTGATCCCTGGCATCTGGGCTCCCACAAGAGAGGACATCAGAAGAGCCCAGAGGGTGCCTGGTACTCAGCCCTTCTGTGTCCCCAGCCTTTAGGGGTCTCCCAAGCTCTGAGTTAAGGGCGGGGTACGGAGGAGAAATGAAGAGGCACTGAGGACCAAGATGGGGTGACGCTGAAAAGCACAGGGGCAAGAGAGAGCGAAGGGGAAGGCTGTCCCCAAGCCTCGCACCCTTGAAGGCTGCCGGAACTGCTGTGCCCTAAGCCAGCTCCAGCGGGGAGGATGGCTCATCACCAGCTCTGGCTCCCAGGAGGGTCTGAGGGCCTCTCTACCCTTCTGCATTAGCTCCTGCCCTGGGACCCTCGAATGCCATCATCATCAGGTTAGTAGCTGTGCACACTGCAGAGTCTAGACTAGGAGCCCAGGTTCCCGTTACCTTCCATGTCCTCCCCACGTGTCCCTGAGCCCAGACTGGCCCCCCACGTATCTACACTATCACCATCCAGTTACCACGCCATGCTGCCACCATCACCCCACATCAGCCAGCGTGCTTGGCACCACACCCCTAGGTCCACACTACGTGGGCCACACCAGTCGGACCACGGCTGCACACGCTGCCACCATGGGAAGGCCTCAGCCTGAGACGAATAACTGCCGTCAGATCCCCTTTCTTCCACGTGAGCGCATGCACAGCACGCTGCGGCCCAGAACTGGGATTGCGCCTCCCACCCTCCCTTGCAGCAGGGTGCGATCATGTGACTAAGTTCTGGCCAATGGAGGACGTCCAGGGCACGCCTCCCCTTCCCACTCCCCCTGTGGCTGAACATGGTGGGCGGAGCCATACTGAGGGGGCGTGCCAAGGGCGGGGCACAGACAGTGAGGTTGGCCGGACACCGCGAAGCTCCGATGGCCATGTGGACAGGGCCCCCAGACGAGGCTGGACCGCGGGGAAGGAGAAGGGAAGCGGTTTTCATGGACGGTCTCGGCCGGGACTGTATCTCTAGCTCCCAGGAAACCCTGTGACTTTCTCACAAGGTGGGGTCTGGGGCTTAGGGCGTCCCCGCTAAGCTCCCTGGTCTTCTAGAAGATGAAGTCCCAGCTCACGTGTCGGGGTCAAAGGGGTCCCCGTTGACCCAGTGGAATTCATCGCCAACTCTGCGCAGGCCAATCCAGGGCTCCCTCCGCGTGAACTTGAACATAAATTCCTGCAAAAGGAGAGAGAAAGCTGGGCATCAGGTGCAGTCTCCCGGCTGGGGCTCGCCCCGCGACAAACCTGGGCTCCTGTACGGGTCCTGCGGGGGCGTCAGCCAGGGTTGGGGAGCTCCCGGCTGCAGGGCGCATGCCCGCAGTGCCCGAGGGGCCAGGAAGCGCATGCCTGACCCCGTGGTCCAGAACCCCAGGCCACCAAGAAGTTCGTGGGTTCTGCTTCTTCCGTGTGCCTACTGATGAAGCTGTTGGGGGTGTTAAGTAAGAGCTTGTCCCGACTTGGAGCAGTAGATTGGCGGTGCGTTTTTACATTTCCCAAGTGTCTGTCATTGTGATTCTTGCTTGTGCTTTATGATACTGAGTTTAGCTCAAGCAGTCAGCCTCGGATCAGAGTAAGTGGCCTTGACAGTGGGGGTGGGACCTGTTCAGACCCCGGTGATTCTCACCTGCATCCCTGTAGCTGTGCAGTGTCTGGGTGGCCTGGGGACAGTCAGGGGACACTGTGTGCTTGGGTGTTGGTCTCCCCTTACAGCCAGGTTGGGGCCCTGGGGGTCCCTCCCTTTGACCCCACAGCACTCACCAGCTCCTTCTGGCTCTGAATGACGGCCAGCGCGGCCTCGTGGGTGTGGCAGTACTGTCTGCCCGTGTTCCAGTCCCTCGGCTCCTCGGAGAAGAAGTAGCACTTTCTTCCATAGAGCAGCCAGTCCTCGGGGCAGGGTGCCTCGCACTTGATACAGCCCTTGGAAGCTGCAGGGCAGAGGGCGGGTTGGCACATGCCATTACACCTGGCCACCACCTGACCCCCAGGAAGCCCACTTCACTGCCCACCCCTCCACCTCGATTTTGGAACCCTTCAGAGACACCCTGGATGTCACAGTGCCTGGAGGTGGCAGGTCAGTGGCTCAAAGAATAAGAGGATCTGGGGAAGGTGGCCAGCGCATTACCCCCAGGGGTGGTGACATCAGCTTAGCCCCTGGGTAGGCTCTCCTCTCTCCCAGTTCCCAGAGGCACAGAATCCCAGAAACTCAGACTGGGAAAAGACCCAGAAGCGCCTTTCCTCTCTCTGCAGCCAGCATAGGACCATCTGCAGGATGGTTTCCTTAACCCCACTTTCCTTAACCCCTCAGCCCCTCATTATCTAGCAAAGCAGTTGTGTCTACCCCTGACCTAATAGAAAGTTCTTTTTAAATACTGAGCCTAGGCCTGCCCTCCTATGACCTAAACCTAGGACCTACAAGTCCAGGCTCTGCCCTCTGGGGTGACCAAAAGAGTCCATTCCATCTTCTCCTGCTTGAAGGGGACATCATCCTCCCCTGCGTCTGGCTCTCATAGATGCCCTCTCCTCCCAGCAGGACAGCTCCTCACCCCGCCTGTACTGCAGTGTCCCCACATGACCACTGAAACCTGCCACCAGGACACAGGAGTAGAGTGGCCTCATCAGTTTCCAGTTGCCATGCCCTGCATCTGCAGAGGCCTCAGTGAGTGGACCCTGCAGATGAGCACTTTTCTGGGAAGGAAGCTCAGTGTCCCCATCAAACTAGCAGAGGGCCTCCTTGCTAAAAGGAATAAAAGCCATGTCCTTAGATTGTTTGGGGAGCACCTGTTTCCAAGTCAGGCCTCCCAGTGTTCAAAACGTGTATATCACCTTTAAAATCCAAATCCAAAAACTTATATTTACTTCTTCCCCATTTATTACATTCATCATTTGAGTTCATAAAGGTAAATTTTAATCTTAATATTTTACCCCCAGGGGCCCACAGCCATGTGGACACTGACTAATTGGTGGCCCTCCCTGGGTGTGCCTGTTCAGTGAAATGCAAGTCCACTTAGGAGCGAGGGCCTGAGGTGCTATCTTTCAACCAATCCCCACAGAATCTGCTGAGAGACTTTCTGGTGCTTCACGGAAATCATCCTATGTGATGGCCACACAGTGTCCTGACCCCCCCACCCAGCAACAGGATAAAAAGGAAAGTGGTTTAATTTGCAGTAATTATTCTAGGTAAATCCAAGCTGGTGCTGGTGACCACTGTATCTATTCCTAACGCTCTCGACCCTTCTCCTATTGTGCAATATATAGGGGAGGATTTGGCAGGGATGGAAACCGTTGGTGGACCTTTCCCAGTTTTAAGGAGTCTATCCCTGGTCTTACAGCACTTCCCAAAAATTAAAGACAGGAGCACGGAAATCACTCCTGCATACCCTACAGAAGCCACAACACACTTTGACTTCAAACCCTCAAGAGTAGCCAAATTCAGGGCTGGGGCTGGGGCTCAGTAGAGTGCTTGCCTAGCACATGTGAGGCACTGGGTTCAATCCTGGGCAATACATAAAAATAAATAAGTAAAATAAAAATATTGTGTCCAACTACAACTAAAAAAAATGTTTAAATAAAAATTAAAAATAGAGTAGCCAAATTCCCTGCTCACAGAACCTCACCCACTCTTTTTTCATTTCTCTGACTTTTTCAGTCCTGCAGGACACTCCATGTTTCTTAGGCTTCTCCCCCTTAGAATGTTCTCTTCCCTGGATGGGGTCCAGTATGTACCACCCTAAAACACTTGAGCTTAAGAATCATTCTGTACTGGAGGTAACTACAGATTAACAGGTACAGAAGGAGTTCTCTGCCCTCCACTGCCTAAAAGCAGTGAAAGGTTCTCTCTCACTTCTCTCTCCCCCACCCTCTCTCTCTCTCTCTCTCTCTCTCTCTCTCTCTCTCTCTCTCTCTCTCACACACACACACACACACACACACACACATAAAACACACACACACACATACAAACCTCCCATCCCAAGCCAGGGAGAAAAGTACAACTCATATCATCAAATACCAAGATGAGTTTACACACAGAGACCTTACAAAAATAACCTTCATTTTCTATTAGTTCTCCCATAATTTCCACTTCGCCATAATTTATCATCCCTTTAAGTTCAAATTCCTTTATTCTGTGAAAAGGATATATAAGCCTCTGAGTCTAACCATTTCTTGAAGTTTCATTCCTTGAACTCCCGGGCATGGAAATATTACAAAAAAGCTTATATTTCCTCCTGTTAATCTGTTGTTGCATGTCCCCAGGTACTGAACATAACAGAGTAGAAGGAAACTTTTTCCCTCCCAAACATTCTCTGCCTCTTGGACTCTAGGAAATTCCTATTAATTCTTCATGGTCCAGCACGTTTCCTGCTCTGGAAAGCTATGGACAGTAGACCTCTCACTACTGCACTTAGCCCTGGACAGATGTCAGACTGTCATGCTCCTCTCTCTCTCTCTCTCTCTCTCTCTCTCTCTCTCTCTCTCTCTCTCTCTTTTCTCTAGCACCTAGTCGAGGGTCTAACATGAAACAAGACTCAACAAATGTTCATTGAATGAATGTGACATATAAAGTCCCTTATATGTATCACAAGCCATCTCCTCCATGATCACTGCCTGCCTAAACTACCCCACATTTGCTCAGAGTTCCCGGAGCATTGATACAATAATACCTAAGAAACATCTCTACTTCCCACACCTGGCTGAGTAAAGAGGACACGCGCAGCCCACGCGTGCAGTCTTAGCTAGGCTGAAGCCACACCAGCCAACACTGTACGGTTGATCTACTTTGTCCCCTCACCCCAGAATTCCTGGAGTCAGGACCCTCTCGAACTATGTGGAGCCTATAAGCCGAATTACACGCGCGCTCTGACATGCGTGCTCACCCAGGATGCTCATCACCACCAGGATGGCGAACAGAAGGACCGCGATGGCCCCCAGCAGGAGCCGCGTGGTGGTGTCTGAGGAAGAGAGAAAGGAGTCAAGACCCACCACCTGCCCCATCACCAACCCCCCAGCAGGCCCGGGGCCTGACAGAATCGGAGGGCAACGCCAGCAGCCTGGGCCGTGAGCAGCACCAGGTGATTCTGACGCCCCCAGACTGAGGGCCACTGACCCAGTCCCACCCACCATTACCGCGCTCAAACGCCCTGCAGGGCTCCCCGCTGCCCACACTCCTGCCGCAGCCAGAGCTTCCCAAACTTGAATCTTCTGCTGCTTCTCTTCCCTGACCCAAATCTCAGCCAAACAAGCTCCTCACAAAACCCCCAGGCCCTCAGAGTCTGAAGTGGCGTCTCTGCTCCTGAGGTCCTCCTCCTCCTCTCCTGTACCGGGAACCCTGCCACCATCTGCGCTCTCCCTGATTCACTAGGTTCTCTTTTTCTGTTATTGTTATCGCTTACCATTTTTATGTAGTTTTTGTAGTTAACAAAGAAACCCTTTTAGGCTTTAGACATGCATTTTCAAAAATATTTTTAGTTGTAGATGTGTTGAAGGATGTGTCAGAAGTTTATTCTGTTTAGTCAAAGGGCTCTTTCAATCTGGGTTGAGTCCTTCAGTCCCAGGAAATTTTCTTTAATTATATCATTGATGATTTCCTCTCCTCCACTTTTCATTCCTTCCTGGAGATCATATTATTCAAATGTTGGATCTCTTGGACTGGCTCTCCAATGTCTCCTTTTCCACCACCCTTATTCTCTATCTCTTTACCTTTTGTTCTATTTCCTGGAAGATCTTCTCAACTCGGTCTTCCTACTCTTCTACTGAACTTTTCGTTTTGGTGATTGTTTGATTTCCAAGGATTTTTTGTTCTGTTGGTGCTGTTCTGTGACTATCCCCTCTGAAGGCATCCTACTTTTCTATTTTAATGAGGCAGTAGTTTCACTTATCTCTTGTCTGAAGCTATTACTGATAGTTGGTGTGTGTGTGGGGGGGGGGGGGGGGGTTCAATCTCTGTTTCTTCCAAACTGATAATTCCTTGCTCATTTGTAATTTCCTACAATGGCTGAGATCCTTGGCTATTTGTTCATGATCAAATCAGAAAGACTAGAGTTCCCTGAAGCCTCAGAGTGCCTGCAGGGTCTTGGTAACTGTGGCCGGCAGAGGGGTCTTGGTAACTGTGGCCGGCAGAGGGGTCTGGCTGGGTTGACCCTCAGGGATAACTGCCAAGCTCCTGGGAATTTTCCTCTTGAGTGGGTCACAGTTCCTGGAGACGCCTCCTGTTTCCTGTCCTAGAGGGTGTAGGCTTGGCTAGGGATCCTCCCCAGGAGGCGGGAGGCTGTCCCCAGCACCCTGCTGTTCTCAGTGTGGCGCTTCTGTCTAGAGGTTCCTAGCGGGGCCGGGGAGAGGCCGTGTGAATAGGACTGAACTCCTCCTCAAAGCCATGGTCCCAGTCCTGTTCTCAGCCCCATCTGCCTCCACAGCCCCTTCCCTGAGCCCTGGGGCCCTCACATGGAACTCAGGGGGTCCCCTGCTTTCTGGGCCTTCTCAAGTGGGCTGGCATGTCACACCCATCTGCCCCCAAGCTCCCAGTTTTGTTGCCCTGGTCTTCTCTCCTGTCCTTTCTGAGTGTGGCCTTTAAATGTCCCTTTGCTGTTGCATTAAGGGATTCTAGGGGGAAGGAGCAGGAGTAAGGTGTTTAGCTGCCATCTGGACGGGCGGGCAAGGCCTCAGGCTCCTCCAAGGCTCTCCACGGGCCTCCAGCAGGAGTGCGGGTGGGGGCTCTGGCAGAGGCCCCACCTGCCCTGGAGGACAAGGCTCTTTAGTCTCTGCCTCACTATCCTCTCCTCAGTGATGAGTGGCATAGGCTGCGTCCCCTGGGGCTGCAGGATGTCATTGTGGTGAGCACCCTGAGTCATCCTTCATCTCCCCTCTTTCTCTGAGGTGGGGACTGGAGCCCCCGCACACTGAGGGTGAGAATGCGGCATCCGACACCGCCTTGCCCGGGTTTAGATCCGCTGTGTTCCTCTCTGGATGTGTGCGCATGGCAAAGTTACTCAGCCTCTATTTTGCTTCTCTCCATCTTTAAAATGAGGTCACGAGGGCGCCTGCCTCTTGGGATCATACATAAAGTCAGTGAGCAGTCAGCTCCCCAGGCTCCGCCTCTGTGGACAACCAACTACAGACTGAAATACTCATTCCGAAAAAAATCACCTCTGTACTGACTATGGGCAGGCCTTAGTTTCTTGTCATCACTCCCTAACCGTATAGTGCAACTATCTTACACAATCTAGAGACGACTTAAAACCCACAGGATGAGGTCTTCAGGTTCTGTGCAAATACTGCACCATTTCATAAAAGGGACTTGGATTTGGGCATCCCAGGGGCTTCATAGAACCAACCCCCTGTGGATACCAAAGGACAGCCGTACAATGCTTAGTGCTGTGCCCGGCTTGGTACACTCTAGGTCCCTGTGAGCCATTGCCATCCCTACGATGTGATGATCAGTCCTGGGCTTCTTTGGGGTAAGGACAGAATCCTTTTTTATGTGTGGTGCTGGGGGTTGAACCCAGGGCCTTGTGTGAGGCAAGCCCTCTCCCAACTGAGCAGTTTCCCCAGCCCAGGATCACATCCTGATAGTGATGTCCAAGTCCAAGTCCTCCTTGGATTCCCTAAAATGGGACTTGGTCATTACCTTGCATGTTCCAGAGCAACACCACTGGGACTCAGAAAACACGAGGGGACATAGCTACACTGAATGACGAGACCCCAGGTCAGCCTTAAATCCAGCCGAGTGTGCGGGAACTCGGCGGGACAGGGGGGTGTGCGCATGCGTCTCCACCCCACCAAGATTGGGGGGCCTCTTCACTCCTGTAGGGGGCTAGCTCTGCACCACTGCACTGTGAGCAGGGAGGACACACAGCAGCCCCAACACACTGTTCACTGCCCGCTCTCCCAAGGACACCAGTGTGACTGGACACACTGTGTGAGTTTTCTCACTGTATTGGTTTTCTGGGGCTGCCTTAGCAAAATGTACAGTCAGTGCACAGTCTCATAGTTCTGGGGGCCATAAGCTAAAAGTTGGGGTGTCACTGTGGCCATGCTCCCTCTGAAATCTGTAGGGAATCCTCCCTTGCCTCCTCCTAGCTCCTGGTGGTTTGCCCAAAGTCCTCAGACTCCTTGCCTGCAGCTGCGTCCATACAGCCTCTGCCTTTGAGGTCACTTGGGCTCCCCCTGTGCGTCTCTGCCTTCTCTAAGGACACAGGTCATGTTGGATTAGGGCCCACCCGACTCCAGTGTGACCTTAACTAATACATCTGCCAAGACTATATTTCCATACAAAGTCACACTCCAAGTGTGGGGCTTGGGACCTCAACGTCTCTCTTCTGGTGGGAACTCGATTCAATGTCTAATTCAGAAATCATTCCTACTCTGCACTAGAGCACTATGCACTAAGCTGGAGCTCACGGGTCTGTTCAGGTTTCCGACTGTGTAGGATTTAGCCTAATAATAGAAGGAACCGCTGAAAAAAATCTGGCTCCTCGACCCAGACCAAGCTCCCATCATCCTCACGCCTGCATCTCAAAAAAGGTCCAAGGCTGACGTCTCTAAGCCACCAGGGTGCAGCCTGGCCAGAAAAATCTTGCATATTAAAAAGTATCAAATATGGAGCTTGGTAATTTTTTAAGAGGTTTTGCTAAATGTATGTATGTGGTTTTGACCAGGAAGTTGTGGGTTTAGGCCTAATCAAGAAACTTTCAACATTAAAAATTCAGAATTGGTGCGCACTGAAAAATCCATAGCCTGAGTTATGCAGAATCACTGTGTCCCCTCTCCCTCACCCCAGGCCACTTTGCCCCCAATGCCAGAAATATCTCCACCCCTCCCGGTGTTTCCAGAATCCAGGCAGGAGCTCTGGGTCACCTTGTCCAGCGTCTCGCTTGAGCTGGGGTGGAAGGCGAGGGCTATATCCACGGGGAGAGCAGCCTGGACCCAGGGCACTTTGTCTGCTTTTCTATTTGTAAAACTGAGAGTTTGTCTATGGAGAGTCTTCAAGACCAGGGCTCCCACCTTGGCTTTCTGGCTGAAGCAGCTCTATAATTCACTTAATCCTTGAGGAGGAAAAGCAGCATGCCCCGAAGTGGCAGGTTTGAGGAGCAAGGGGAACAGCGCCATGTGCCCAGCAAGCGCAATTTGATTATCTCCAATTAGCTTCTCCGCGCCTGAGTCCTCGGTCACACAGGACAGGGTAACAGCTTCCACGTCAGAGGCAAACCCCACGGGAGTTTCCTGTGTTAGTACCAAGGTCTGTCCTTGGGCGGGACACTTAGACTCTCAGTCTCCATATCCTCACCTATAAAATAGAGACAATGCCCACCAACACCCCTCAAGGGCAGAGGGAAGGATTAAATGTGGTGATTATTTCGAAGCCCCAGCACAGGGTCCAGCACACAGCAGGTACTTGATAAACATTTGGCCCACAGTAATTGCAGAGCACAGGTGCCTCTGGGGGGCTCAGCCTGGCCAAATCAAGAAGTCTCCCCTTAGCCAGGTGCAGTGGCACATGCCTATAATCCCAGTGACACAGGAGGCTGAGGCAGGAGGATCACAAGTTTGAGGCCAGCCCCAGCAACTTAGCAAGACCCTGTTTCAAAAAAATAAAAGGGGCTGGGGATGTAGCTCAGTGGTAGAGCACCCTTGGGTTCAATTCCTAGTACCAAAAACAAAACAAAGAAAGAGTCCCCCCTTTCTCTCCAAACATACATTTAGCTGAGCAGAGTCTACAAAACCCTTGGGTCCCACATCCCAACCATAGTGTGTCCCTACGTGAACTCCAGCAGACTCAAAGTTGGCAGACTAGTGTCAGAGGATTTCAACTGACAGCAGGTCACCCACCTTCCCTGGGTTCTCCCATTGAGGCTACAGGGTGCCACATCCAGGAAGCTGGGGACAGGGTTCATTGCGACAGAACCACACTCAGCAGATGAAGAAACCGAGGCTCAAACAAGTTTGGAAACCCAAAGCCTGCCAGCCCATGGTGATGGAAATGCCTGGCTCTAGATTTCTGGACAGGGGGCTCTTTGTACCTCACCACTCAGTCTCTGCCCCTGTGCGGGGTCTCTGTGAGGGCAGGATGTGCAGAACGGTGCCCGGACATTGCAGACAGGATGAGGGACTGTAGAAAACAGTGGAAAGGCCAGCGCTGGGCCAACATGGCTGACCCCTGGAGAGGACAGCCCTACCCCGCCAGCAACCCCTTCTGACAGGAGAAGGGGAGCACCCAAGAAACACCCAGGAGACTTTCAGGGGACCAGCAGAGAGGGGTCCCTGGCAGGGACTCAGATTCCAGACCTAGAAGTCCTGTAGAGAGAGGCAATAGGATGAGATGCGGAACACCCAAGTGCCCCGGCTCCCAAGGATGGGACTGCTCCAGGGTGCACCGGGGAGGTCTGGCGACACAGGCATGAGTCACAGAGCAAGGCCAGTAGGGAAATGGGCCAGGACAGCCGAGAGAAGGCTGCACCAATGGTAGATGCCGAGCACAGGAGTGGGCGGGACCCCAGCCCACAGACAACCTCTGCCCAGGGTGCCATCTCTCCTTCAGTGACCTGCCGGGATCAGCCAGCCAGAGTGGGCAATAGGAAGCACAAGGAGCCAGCATCAGGGTCAGGGTGGGAAGTGCAATGGGAATTAGCCAGCAGGAGGTGCTAAAAGAGGCCACACCACCCCTGAAATTACCACACCCAATGGGGGTTCGGGTTAAGGCTAGGCAGGTGGAACCTTCAGAGATGCTTACAAGAGGATGAATCAAGAAATACAGGCGAAGGGAAGAAGCAACTTCAAGAAAACCCTGCAGGGCACAGTGGTGCACACCTGCAATCCCAGCAGCTGAGGAGGCTGAAGCAGGAGGACCACAAGTTCAAAGCCAGCCTCAGCAACTTAGCAAGGCACTAAGCAACTCAGTGAGACCCTGTCTCTAAAGAAAATACAAAACAGGGCTGGGGATGTGCTCAGTGGCTAAGCATCCCTGGGTTCAATCCCAGTACAAAAGAAATACCTTGGGTGGGAGGGAAGCCTGAGTCACAGGGCCAATCCAACAACCAGGAGACCCACGTCAAAGAGTGGTACCTTCATTCTACCCAGCCCTTCCCAGTGCAGTGTGCCCCTGTACTGGCCCTCCCATTGGGCACATTGCTCCTTTGTCCCTAACCACCATAGGCTTCCCCTCCAGGTCTGCACGGCCTTCCACAGAGAGTCCCCGGACCCTGCCCATAACCTTCCACATGCCCTGGTGGCTCAGCAGCCCCACAACCTGCCTGGGCACAGTGCTGGCTCTGACCCTCCTCACCACAGCCCCTCCCTGCTCACCTCAAACCTGGCTGGGTCCCACCCTCAGGGCCACCTGCAGTCTTCCAAGAGGAAATCCACCAGGGCAACCCCTCAACCCCTGCTTCAGAACCTAGGCCTAACTCCTTGGCAAGGCCTAGCAGCCCACCACCTGGCCCTTCGGGGACCTCGCCTCACCCACCAGGGTCCAAGTTCTGGGGCTCAGTTCTCCACACCCGGCTAGCTCCTGCTACCAGCCCCTGAACTTGCCACTCCTTAAACCCAGTGCCCCCTTCCCTGTCCTCTCCAGACCCTGTAAGAGTTCACCTAGGCCAGGGAGCCCTCCTTTTCCGACTCACCCTTCCTCCTTCATGCTGCCTAGTTCCTCCTTGGCCCTTGGACTAGGGGTGTCAGGAGCACCCTGAGAGGGATCTGGAGGGCCAGACCTCTCTCCGGCCAACTCCAGCATCTCCAGCGGCAGCCAACACAAGTTTCCTAAAAGAACTCATGAACTTGACGTCTATGACCCACTTGATTACTACCCTCTGGCCAGCCAGGGGTCACCCCCTGAGCCGGTCTAACTGGAAGGGGGGGGGGGGTGGGACCTGCGACCTTGAAAGGAAGTGTCTCTAGAGACCCTTCCTCACAGGGCCCCACTACCACCAACGCGTCCCTCCCACCCCTCAGGGCTTCTGGCTCTGCCCACGACAGCTTCCTACTCCAGAGCCAGGCCACCGTCCCAAGAGGACGGTCAGGAGCGCGCTGGACAGTAAGCGACCTCCCCGCGCGGGAGGGAAGAAGGCTCAGAGCACAAGGCTCGCTCCCAAGGTCAAGGAGTGAATTGGCAGGGGCGCGGGGGCCAGGCTGTGGACGGAGCCGGTCCCCAGCGGCCCCCTCCAGGTCCACTGCCCCTACCTGCCCTGCCAGGAACGAGTCCCGGGGACTCCTGTCACCCACGAATCCAGGCTGCGCTCCCGGCCCTCCCCTCCGCGGTGCCAAGGTGACTGCAGGGTCCGGGTCCGGGTGGAGGGCTGCGCTTACCCTCCAAGGCCGCCTTCCAGCTGGTGCTGCCCTCGTAGCCCGAGCCCGAGCGGCGCAGCAGCGCCTCGGGGCCGCGGCCCTCGGCCTCGGCGGGCGAGCGCGGCCTGGGGGCGGCGGGGGCGGGCGCGGGGCGCGCGGCGGGCGGCGGCGGCCGGGTCCTCGCCGGGGGCTCGCGGACCGGCTCCGGGGCGGGCTCCATGCCGCGCCGCGCCCGCGCTCCTGCCCCGGGGTGCGGGCCGCAGCCGCACGCGCACTCCGCGCTCCGCGCACCCTGCGGGCCCCCCAGGCCGGCTCCGCGGGGCGAGGGCTGAGCGGGCTCCCCGCGCCCGAGCCGCTGCGCCGGTCGCCGCCGCCGCCGCCGTGCGCGCCGCGCCTCCCCGGCTCCGCCGCAGCCTGCGCAGAGCCTGCGGGGGAGGAGCGAGGGGGCGCGGGAGCCGCGGTCGGACCAGGTGGCCGCAGGGAGGAGGCGCCGCGAGCCAGGACAGCCGCGTCCCCAGCCCCGCCACCCGCTCCCTGGGAGGCCGGATGCCGCAGAGCGGAGCCGCGCGCTGTCCCCGGACAGGAGACCCGGTTGTAACCTAGCTCCACCTCCCCAGCCTCTTGATTGTCATCGCAAAAACGGGAATGAACTTCCCCGGGACAGTGTCCCTGGGCCACAAGGAAGATGAGGGCTTTCTTCTGGGCCGCCCTGAATGCCAAGCAGAGGGGGCGCTGTGACGTGACCCCCAGATTCTTGATGATTGAGAGAAACTTGGGTCCCTTGAGCACCAACAGTCAGGGTGAGGCGACAGCGGGGAGCAACACCGTAGGTTCAGTTAGCATTTACTGAGCACCTACTAACTAAGCTGAGAGACTTTCACATACAGTAGCTGACAACATCCCCAATGTAGGTGGAATTGGAACTAAAGTAGTCAAGGGCGTTTCTTAAGGTCCTCCATGACTGACTCCCAGGTCAAGGTCACCTCCATGGCCTGCTGTGGCCTCTGCTCTTTTCTGGGCAGACCTAGGTCACCTCAGCCTCAGCCCGTGACCCTGAACCTCTTACCTCCCCAATCCCAATTTTACCTCGGTCTGTATTGTTCACCAAGCCTACTCCTCCTCCTCCGCTCCCTGCAGCAACCTGGAACCAACTCTTAGGAATTTTTCCTTTAAAATTTCAGTCGACTCTTTTCTCTCCATTCCTCCAGCTACCAGCCAAAGCAAAGCCAGTCCTGGCTCTTGTCTGCTCACAGCAGCTGCCTCTTACTGGAATCCCAAACTCCACTCTTGCTCCCTCCCATCCAGCCCCGGCCTCTCAGCACAACAGGAGCTCCCTAAAATGCGAACCTCGTTGTTCCTTCAGACCTCCTTCCCTCGGGGTTAAGCCCACCTTGTTCAAGACTGCAAGTGTATCATGGTCGAAGACCTGCTCCGGTGTCAGGCCTGTCTCCTCCCACCCTGCTCTGCTGGCCCCAGACACAGCCAACTAGGTCTCCTTCCTCCAGACCTTGGAATATTCTCTCCCCTCTGCCTAGAACACCCTTCCTTCTTGGTCCTCTAACCCTCCCTGTGGCCCCCTTGTGTCCACATTTGTCTACCTGATTCTGCATATTCTTCGGATTGCACATTTTCAAGATACTGCATTCATTTAGATTTGGTTCAGTAGGCTATGAAAGAAACCTCAGTAGCAGTGACCTAAACTAGAAAGACACGTAAAAGAAGGCTGGAGGTGGTCAGCCCAGGGCTAGATTGAGAGCTCTAAGGTTATCAGGGATGCAGGCTCCTTTTCTCTGCTATTTACATAGTGTCCAAGGTATGTAGCATCCATCTTCAAGATTTCCTCATAGTCACAATGTGAACACTGTAGTTCCAGCCATCAGACTTGTGTACCAGATTGTAGGAAACAGAAAGGATCCATGGGGAAAGGGCATAAATTCTTGTTGAATCAGTCTCCTTTAAAGAGCTTTTCTGGAAACCCCAGTGACTTCCACTTACTTCCCACTGACCACTTCTTTCTTCATGGAAATCTGAAGAGTATGGTGTAGCTGAAGCAACTACCAGCCTCAATAAGGCATGAGTTCTGTTGGGAAGAAGAGGACATCAGATCACATGCGCAGGCAGTCAGTGTGCCCCCACCCACCCACTTTTTCTCTCTGTTGTCATTACTTGTTCCCCAACCAGTTGGTCATCTGTGTGTGGCAGGGAATGCGCTTAGGGCAGTACCTCTTTGAACACCAGGATAAGGTTTCAAACTTCGTCATATAGGCACAAGGAAACATTGAAGATATTGACCAGGGAAAGGTCACGATCATAATTTTAGCAAAATTCACCTCCGTAACTGATGCCAGGTGCCTTGGCTGCAGGTGGCTCAGTGAAGAGGCTGTTGCAATAAAGAGTTGAGATCAAAAGGAATCCCTGGGGCAAATTAGCAAAGCAAATTAGCAGAGCACCACAGTGGGCTGACCTCAGAGGCATCCAGCATCCATCAAAGGCAGGGACTAAGCCCCCAGGGTCCCCATGAACCCCCCCCCCCCATGGGCTGCCCTGCTCCCCTCCCAAGGCTTCCTGGGGCTCCTTCCCCAAAACTCCGTGCACCCAAGTCCTTTTGTCAGGGTCTGAGGAAACCCAAACTAAGACAGGGACCCTGAGGGTGCCTTAATTAGAGACCCATGAAGGGGCTGCTGCGGTCCTGGAAGAGATGTTCACAGTAATAGATGCGGCCTCCTGCCTCCAGGCCCTGGGAGGCACGGGGCTTAACACTCCCCCTCTTCTTTTAAATCAACCAAATCGTAACTTCAGGTCACCACCCCACTGGGGTGAAAGGAAACTCCATCTCAACTTTTTAAAAATGTTTTTTCATTGAGCTAGAATTGACGTACTACGCAATTTATCATTTTCAAGTCTACAAGTCAGTGTCCTTAATACATTCCCAGTGGTGTGCCACCACCATCACCGATTCTGGAACATTCCTGCAGTCTTGAAAGGAAGCCTCAGATGCATCACGCAGTCGCTGCCCCCTGGCCTTCCCCCAGGCCCTGGCCACACACTCTGCTTTCCATCTTCCAGAATTTCCTACCAATGGACTCCTACAACCTGTGGTCTCTGACTGGCTCCGGGTCATCCAGGTCATTGCCTCTCTCAGTCCTTCATTTCTTTCCTTCTCAGCCAGTGTCAAGGGCCTGTCATTCTTCCAAGTTGCTTCTGAACCCCCAAGGCTATGAGGGAAGGCCAGCCATGTCCCGGCTGTCAGCGGTTGTCCCTTGAAGCTCAACTGTTCCTGATTCCCAGCTTTCGCAAGACATGGGGTTTTGCTGGTGGTAGAACCAGAGTCCTTGCTCTCCTGGCCACCCTGCCACTGGCCACCTCCAAGAAACTGTCACAGAGTGGTGGGTAGGCCTCACTACTTGAGGAGCCCCCAGACCTCCTGACCCTTCCCACTCGCCTCTCCTCTAAGACTCTCTCCCTTCCCCTCCCTCTCTAGGACTCCCCCATGGTCCCTTTGGCAGCCTTAGATTTTTAGTAATGATCAGGCTCATTCTCAGGCTGCACCACCAAAACCTTTTAGGTGAGCTGGGCATGGGCATGGACCTGTACTCCTGGCTACTGGGGAGGCTGAGGCAGGAGGATCACAAGTTTGAGGCCAGCCTCAGCAACTTATTGAGACCCTATCTCAACATAAAATGAGAAGGGCAGGGGACAGAACACTTCTCAGTGGCAGAACACTTGTCTAGCATGCACAAGGCCCTGGGTTCAATTCCTTGTACTGAAAAAAAAATTTTTTTAATTAAATTTTAAATTATTTTAAGCAAGGAGGTACACAGCCTGTGAAATTGCTGATAATAAATAAACATAGACAAATAAAACTTTTATTTCGGTAGATTATCCTGCCGCCTGCCAGAGTTTGCTGGTGAAACCTGATCCTTTGTCTTTCCCCTTGGGCCCGAGCATTTCTGGAATGTTGGTGTTTACAGGACCCTGGAGGCCACAGATTTGCCAAATCCAAATCTCCAAGGACAGAAAGGACTGGATCCACGGGAGGGAGTACAGCCCACCAGCTGGGGCTATAGAGGACCCTCCACTCAGGCCACAGGGCCCTTACCAAGTGGGTACCGTGCTTCTCTGGCACCAAGCCCTTCCCAGTTTTCCAAATGATCTGGGCAGCTGAGATGCTATGTCACAATTTTTAATGCCAATGAACGATTCGTATTTTGAATATAAAACACTGCATAAAGAAAAAATACCTGCAGGATCGACTCAGCCCCAGGGCTTCCTGTTCACAATTTCTGATTTAAGCAATACATTCAATGTCAGGGTGTCAGGGACCCTATATCGCACAAATGTCACAAGCCCTCTAGGAAAATTGTCACTGCAGCCCTGAAGACAAATCCCTCCTAATTAGGAAGGGCCTCACTTTCTCCTATCTGGAAAAGAACTTCCTTCCTTACTGTTGATTATGTGAGCACAAGTTGCAGGGGGTCGTGGTGATGAGGAGGTGGGACCAGGAAGACATGGAGAGGAACACCTGCTCATGGTGAGGACCTAGCTGTACATAGACTGCAGGCCCCTGCAGGTGTCCTGGACTGGAGAAGCCACGTCCTCTTCCTGCAGGGTGGGCACACATCAGAAGCCAGCGAAGCCCCCTAGGATCTGCCCCAGACCACCCCTGCCTTCTCCACACTTCCGTGGAATGCCAAGGAGGTCCGGGTCAGGAACAGACCAATCACAACAACAACACACAATAAGAAATTCCCCAGTGTCCATAAGTTAACCAAGCAAATCTGGCAAAACCAAGACAAGAAGAATATGAAGCATGGGTAGCAGAAGATGTTTTATGACTTGGTTGTGTGGGTGCACTCTCCTGTACAGGGTCTGTTTGGGGTTGTTAACAATCATATCCTCCGCGGTTGGGAGAATAGAGAGCTGTTGGTCACAGGGTACAAAGTTTCACTTAGAAGAAAAGGAAATATTCTGAGATCTATTGCATAGCATAGTGACTATGGTCTGTTTGATTCGGGGTTTGTTTATTTTTTGGTTTTGGTACTGGGACTTGAACCCAGGGGCCCTGTACTACTTAGCTACATCCCCAGCCCTTTTTATTTTTTATTTCAAAACAGGGTCTCTAAGTTGCCCAGGCTGGTCTCAGACTTGCAATACTCCTGCCTCAGCCTCCCAAGTTTCTGAGATTAGGCACATGCCACAGGATCTGGCTGAGATTACAGTCAATAATAATGTATTGCATATTTAAAATTACTAAGAGCATAAGTTTCACCACAAAAAAATAAGCATTTGAGTTGATGGACATGCTAATTAGCTTGATCATTTCACATTGTGTATGTATGTTTATATATACATCATAACATCTTTGTACCCCATAAATATATATGTCTATCATCTGTCAATTTATAATTTTAAAAAGCTTTTTAGAGCCAGGCATGATAATGCAGTCCTGTGTCCTAGCAACTTAGGAAGCTGAGGAAGATGGATCTCAAGTTCAAGGTCAGCCCCGGCAACTTAGGGAGGCTCTGTCTCAAAATAAAATAAAAAGGGTTGGGGATGTAGCTCAGTGGTACGGTGTTTGCCTAGCACAGGTGAGACCCTGGGTTCAATCCCAGTAGCAAAAAAAATAATTTTTCTAAAATAATCAAAGAAACATTGTTTGACTCCACCACTCTACCTGGGGCCATAGGGTCTTCAAAGTCCTCCTTTCCTGGGTTGAGGCAGACACTGTTCTCTTTAGGGAACAGGAAATGCATCCTTTGGTCAGGGAAATGCCTCTCCACTGGGACAAGCCCTCACCCCTGGAGAGTTTTCCAGACTGTGGCTCATGCGCCAGAACAAATCTCCCTCCTATGAGGACCGTGCCTCTGTTCTGTCCTTCTCTGCCACAGATTCCCTGTGATGTGACTCTCCCCAGCTCATTCCTGCCGCCCTCCTCCCAGGCCAGGTGATGATGCACAATCCTCATGCTTTGCCCAACACTGACCCACGGCCTCCACGTGCGACCTAAGTAGTGCACACGAAAAGACTGTCCGGGGTGGAAAGTGGGGGACAGCCGAAAGACTAGCCCAGGAGGTCTTCAGATCCAGAGCCAGCTATGATGTCACCCATTGTATTGTGGCCCAGTGAACGAGCCTGGTTCTGTGGGTTCCTGGCCGTGAGCACATGGCGAGGATTTGAAGCAGCAGATAATTTTGCAAGGTCAAAGCTTTCCCTCAGCAGCTCCAGAGGTTGTCCTCCAGAAGGAGGAGCATCCCTGGGAGTCAAAGGATGTGGGAGTGAGGAGAGGCCTCCGGAGGGGGAGGAGCACCGTCGAGGAGCACTCCCGTCTGCACCTGGTGTCAGAGGCACCACTCCAGACTCCCCACTTCCCCTGGGGCACAGGGCCTGGAGATCCCCAGGGCGGGTAGCAAGCCCCAGCCTTTGTAGACCAGATGCCACTTTCTCTGACAGCCCATTTCCCTTAGGATTTCAGGAGCTTCCAGGGTACTTGCTTCTGGTCATTGCCATGCAACAGTGACAAGGTCTGGGCAAGGGGACAGTCTTTGATTCTAGGACCCATCCTGGAAATTCCCATTTTTTGTAATAGGCATCAGCGCTCTGTCCAACCCCGGTACGTCCCCATAGTGGTCTCCAGGGCACTGGTGAGAAGCGCTTAGAAGAAGCAGACAGGATCAGCCATCACAGAGCACCCAGCACTGGATGGGAGACATCAGTGTGACCCAGATGGCCCAGGTCACACCGATAGCACTGACACCTGCTAACTTTGTCACTGGCTTCATCACGGTTTATCTTTTTAACTCCCCCCATGCCTTCATTCCTCAACTTTAAAACAGCACCTACTCCACGGGGTGTTGAAAGAAGTCGATGGAGTCTCACTAATATGTAGAAAACGGCATAACAAAATGCTAGTCACTATTATTCCCCAAGCTTCCAACCTTGCCTCCCCCTCTTTTGATACTGGAGGTTTGATTTAATCCATGGGTACTTAACCACTGAGCCACATCCCCAGCCCTTTTTATTTTTTATTTAGAGACAGGGCCTCTCTAACTTGACACTGGCCTTGAACTTGGGTTCCTCCTGCTTCAGCCTCCAGTTACCAGGATTGGCTGGCATGGGTGCCACCATGCCCGCCGGCCTTATCACTTGCTCTGCCCTCCACCTCCCCACCTTTGCTCACAGTAACTTCAGGTTGCTGCAGATAACTCAGCTTTCCTGACACGGCCTCCCCCGGGGTTCAGTCACATTGGATTGCAGGCCAAAGACAGAAAGGGCCTCTCTTCCTTCTGTGCGGGCCTTTTGTAAGCTGTGGTAGAATCCACCTGGCATGAAATTCACCGCCCCAGCCCTTTCTAAGTGCACCGTTCAGTGGTGTTGAGCACATTTCCTGTATGACCAGCACTACCACCCGTCTCCCAAACTCTGACTTTGCAAAACTGAAGCTCTGCACCCATTAAGCATGTCCCTAGCTCCCAGCCCTGGCACCCACCATTCTACTTTCTGTCTCAAGGAAGCTGACTACTCTACATTCTACCTGTATATAAACGGAGTGATAGGGCCTCTGTCCTTCTGTGACCACCTTATTTCACTGACGATAATGTCCTCGGGGTTCACGTAGCATGTGTCAGAATGCCGTTTAGGTTTGTTTCTTTTGTGTGGGACTTTACTGTAAAATGGAAAGAAGATAAGTCCCCATTAGGTAAACATCTTGCCTGAGAGGCAGCAATTTAATCAGTTCTCTCAGCACCATGTGTCATGCATGAACCACTCACTTGCTAGTCAAGAGTAGAAGGTCTTCATCTTGCCTTGACTCGGGTAATTCTATATTTTCAGGCCAATTGCAATCCCCCATTCTTTTTTTGGTGTGTGGGGGGGTTACTGGAAATTGAACTCAGGGGCACTCCATCACTGAGCCACATCCCCAGTCCTATTTTGTATTTTATTTAGAGACAGGGTCTCACTGAGTTGCTTAGTGCCTCACTTTTGCTGAGGCTGGCTTTGAATCCGAGATCTTCCTGCCTCAGCCTCCTGAATTGCTGGGATTACAGGTGTGCACCACTGTGCCTGGGCCCCATTCTGTTTTTCTTTCTTTCTTTCTTCCTTCCTTCCTTCCTTTCTTTCTTTTTTTAGTTGTAGATGGACACAATACCTTTATTTTATTTATTTATTTATTTTTATGTAGTGCTGAGGATCAAACCCAGGGCCTCACACAGACTAGGCAAGTGCTCCACATCTGCGCCACAGCCCCAGCCCTGGCCCCCATCCTTGATGCCACCTTCTGTTCTTGGGATGCTTTCCAGAGTAAGCAACAGAAGCCCCGCCCACATTAGCTCAGCCGAGAATCATCATCTTGACTCCTGTAACTGAGGGTTCCGGGTGGAGAGCTAGAGAGGGAGGCTCCAGCTGCCCCAGCCAGACTCCAGCTCTCCTCAGGAGCACCAGCTCCCTCCACAGGCTGCCTGGTCCTCTGTGCTGGCTCCATTGTCAGACTCCACCCAGTAGAGACAGGGTCTCCTACCTCACTGAGGCTGGCCTTGAACTTGCGATCCTCCTGTCTCAGCCTCTGCACTTCCTGGAATTGCAGGCACACACCACTGCAGCCGGCTCACAGAATGTATTCCATACTCTACTGACAGTGGAAACACAGTTGTTGTACAGGTCTACTTTCCCAACATCATAAAGTCTCAAGTGGAAACACCTCAGTAAGCAGTTATCTGTACACAGTGGAATAGTACAACTGGTTTTGAAAACAAGGCACCTGTGTATGTACGGGCTGGGAACAATCCTCAAGATAAAATAAGTTAGAAGAGAAGAGGGTGCAGAAGCGTGTGTCCTGCGTGTGCCCAGGTTGTGTCTACCAAGAGGCATGTGCATGTGTGTTTGGTCATGTGCTCCTATAGGCTTGGAGACATGGGGTGGAATGAAGACTCATTTGTTTTCTATCCTTCTAAATGTTTCACAGCGTACCTGTGCATTTTCATGAAATTAACTAACCAAAACCCACTTAAAAGCTTCATTGAAAATATCTAGGTTAGAATTTTTGCTTCACAGAAGATGGAGAAGACCATTAGGTGCCCAGCATCTGTGACCTGGAAGAGATTTTGATGGAGGGGCAAAGGGCCTGTGGTAGCAAGGCCCAGGGGTCCGGAGCTGTGTCTGCAGACACAAAGCTGTCGCCCGCCATGATTGTTTGGGACAAGAGACAACTTCCATGGGAAACGGGAACTTGGGGCTCAACTGGGAGAGCTCAAGGCTGAGGATTTTTTTCCTTTTCTGGAAACTTAGAGAGGGCCAACCTCTGGGTGGGCCTGGATTGGAGTCCTTGGAGGACCTCAGAGCAGCTATAAGCCCACTTAGGTCCCTCTTGGCCTAGTCCCAAAGCTGTCTCAGAAGATCTTGATATCACTTGGCCATTAACACCACTCCCTGTTTGTTATTGACAGGAGGTGATCAATGTTTATGCCTAGCTATTGCATGGCAGATCCCTGCAATATCCTGCGACGTGTCAGATGAACTCCTTGGCACTGTGCTGGCTTCAGGATGGCACTGCTCCTGCAGGCTAAGCCATCATAGGTTCTGTTGGGTCTCAGGGCACCTGCCTACAACTTTACCCCGTTGGTTCAGCTCTGATCTGTCAACCAGGAACTTCAGGCCACCTTCTCAGATACCCCATTCCCCAAAGTTTCATGAAAACCAAGCCGGCAGGGCTCAAAGATCCCTTCTTCCTTTGACAAATTCGTTCAGCAATTGCTGAGCATCAACTACCCACCATGCCCCGTGCTTGGCCCTGGGAATACAGAGGTGAAGGAAGCCCCAGTTCCAATCATAGCTGGGTCTCCTGGTGGATTCTTCTTTCCTTTAAAAGTTCTTGACTGACAGAGCACCAGGCCTCTCATCACAAGGGCAGCTGCCCTGGGGACCCACTCTATGAATGAGAGGGGACCTATGGTTACATTTCCAAAACCTGCAGTCAAGAAAAGCTAGACCTCGCCAGGCACGGTGACATACGCCTGTAATCCCAGCAGCTCGGGAAGCTGAAGCAGGAGGATCACAAGTTCAAAGCCAGCCTCAGTGACTTAGTGAGGCCCTAAGCAATTTAGCAAGATCCTCTCTCAAAATAAGGACTGGGGATGAGGCTCAGTGGTTAAGTGCTCCTGGGTTCAATCTCTGGTATCAAAAGAGACAGAGAAGGAGAAGAAAAGCTAGTCCTCACCAAAAGATTGACTTTGGGATGAGAACAATGCCTTCAGTAATGATCCTGCCAGAAACCACCGCCAATGCATTAGCCCTCTCCCTGGAGGGAAACAGGAACCCGCCAGTGACAGTAAACAACTCACATCAGGGAGGACAAAACCCAAATCTAATAGGATGGGTTTCTTCTAAGACAACAGAAATAAACACAGATTTTCTTATTATGAAACTAATACATAAATAGGCTGTTTTCATGTAAACACATAAATTTTAAAAATTGCTTTGCTTTAGAATTTAGAATACTAGTTAGGTGCCTCTGAGCACTTTTTAATATATGTAAATAAATACAAAAATTTTTTTACCAAAGTGGGATTATTCTCTGCAACTTCCTTCTTGCATCATTTCATGTAGCTCTGTCACATGTCTTACGTGGAATTTCACAGTAAGGAGTTACCCCAACTAGCATTACTTCATTATTCTCCTGTTGGAGGACATTGGAATTGTTTCTGATTTTTCTCTAGTACCCAATGCTGTGGTGAACATCCTGGCACAACTTTTGTGCCCTTGTGGAAGAATTTTTGTGGAAGAAATTGCTAGAAGTGAAAGAGGTTCTCTGAAATGCTTGAACTTGATTTTGAGGTGAAGAACTCGGTAGAAGCCAACCTTCTGCAGACCGAGAGGCGTAAATAATACACACAATCAATTATTCATGGTAGACTGCCGAAGGGCACACTTCTTGCCACTGGGCTGCCTGCTCAGAAGTGTTCCTATCACTGTTTTCTCATTAGAACAGGAAATCTGCAGAGAAAATCCTTGGCTTAGTGATCCCTGCCCCTACCAATAGGAACTTGTGAAGGCTTTTGATGGGAACATCAGGATTGATTACAGAAAGAACACACCTTTGAGGGTCATGTGTGTGGATACTGTTGGTCTGAGCTAGGAGCTGGCTGTGGCTGTTCTGAGAGAACAGCGCCCCCAAGAGGCCCTCGGATGTCTGTACCTGTCCTCGCACAGACCAGGAGGATCCAGCTTAGACAATAAGCTGTGGGTCAATTTCCCACATGTTCTTAAACTCACCCAGCAAATATTTGCTGTTTAACCCTCTTAAATAATGGATGACACAATAAGCCTCTGGGTGAGGCTTAGTGATGAGTTCCTTGTTCTGCGACCAAAGGCTCAGATAGCGGATAGTGAGTTCGCAGGCTCCACTTCTCACTGTGTCCCCGCATTCCTGAATCCCCAGAGATGCTTCTAAAGTGACAGCAACTGGCACAGTCGTTTGATAAGTGCTCATGAGATAAGAAGTAAAGCGTAAAGCACGAGTAGAGGTGGAACAGGCACAGAATGACTCAGGCCTGGATTTTTAAAGAAGTAACTCAAAAGCCAAATCAACATCCCTGCCTTTCAAGATTTCTCAGCTTTCAGCCTTTTGCTATTTCAGAACAGATACTTCTTTGTTATGGGGCTGTCCTGTGCACTGTAGGCTGCTGAGCAGCTTCTCTGGTGTCTACCCACTAGGTGCCTGTAGCAAACTGTTAGAGTCTGTAAACAAGTCAAAAATAACACCTGGCATTTTGCCAGGGGAATGTTAGAGTTCGTAAACAAGTCTGAATGGTGCCTGGCAAAATGCCAGAGGGAGTGGTTTGAGAAGTAACAAAAGCGAGCTATTAAGTGTGGAGATTCCTTATTGGTTGACTGATGTATCTAGTTTATGCTAATAAGATAAGCTGTGTGGAATGTATAAATACTGCTCCTGTCCTGCAATAAACGGCTCCCACTCCTGCTGTATCAACGTTCACAAGTTGTTCGTCACCCCCCGGTTATTTTGCTGCAGCCAGACAGACTGCAGCAGCAAACCCCACTCCCATTTGCAACAACCAAAACTGTCTCTAGTCCTTAGCACCACATAATAAATAAATAAATAAGTAAATAAATAAATAGAAATGAAGATATTAAAAAAAAAACTGTCTCTAGAACCATTGCCATATTGGAATGTTTGGAGATTGCAGAAGGTCTTGAGCTTCCTGGAGGCCAAGCAGCTGCTGTGGGCTCTGCCTCCAATCCTAGGAACCATTTTGGAGCTTCAGTGATTATTATGCGGCGTTTTCCCTCATTCAGGTCAGAAGCCTGGATTCCAATATCATGGGGCAGGGGGAGGAGCCAGCAGGAAAGGGGAAGGGCTGGGGAAGGAGCCCACACCAGGAGCATCACTGGAGCAGTGTGTGACAGTTGGCAACCCCAGCAGGAAACTGGAAGCCCCAGGCCGCCCTGCCCACGCAGATTAAGGGAGGGAGACCATGAACCCAGAAGAGGGGGCCAGGTTAGAGAATTGCAGCCATCTTCATGCATTTCACAAACACTGTGAGCATCTGCCCTTGGGGCTCATACTATAGTGGGAGGAGAGAGTAGGCAATAAACAGATCAGGTGGAAGAGGTTTTGGTCAGCTATTTTGCTGCTGTGACTAAAGGACCCAACCAGCACAATTGTATGGGGAGGAAGAGATTATTTGAGGGCTCACAGTTTCAGAGGTCTTAGACCATAAAAGGCCAGCTCCATTCCTCACGGCTGGAGGTGAGGCTGAACATTATGGGGGGAAAGTGTAGCAGAGGAAAGAAGTTCACATGGTGATCAGCAAGCAGAGAGAGAGAGAGCGCCTCCACTCTCCAGATACAAAGTATACCCCATAGCCACGCCCCCAATGAACCACTTCCTCCAGCCATACCCACCTGCCTCCAGTTACCACTCAGTTCATCCTCATCAGGTGATTAATTTACTGATTAGGTTAAGGCTATAACCCAATCATTTCTTCGCCAGACTTTCTTGTATTCTCTGAGAGGTGAGCTATTGGGGGACACCTCCCATCCAAACTATAACAGAAGGTAAACAGAAAAGGCAATGATTGTGGGGAGGTCCTTTTAGATGGGGAGGTCAGGTTCCATCACTTCTCTGGATGACTTTCAACCTGAAAGAGCCCACCAAGCACCTTAGTGAGCTCTGGATCCCCTGAGTCTTACACAGTCTTTGCATAGAATAGCACAGACTAATTTCAGCACTAGCTGGGCTATTCATTTTCCACATGAACTTGAGTCCTACTCTAAGTCCCAGTTTCCTCAGCTACCTTATGGAATCGTTTCAAGGTGAAATGAAATAATATACATTTAATCCAAATATTGTGGGTTAAATGTAAGGGACTGCTATAGTTTGGGTCTGAAGTGTCCCTCAAAGGCCTATGTGTTAAAGGCTTGGTCCCCAGTGTGGGCACTATTGGGAGGTAGTGGGACTTTTAAGAGGTGGAGCCTAATGGGAGGAAGTTAGGTCATTGGGGATCTGCCCTTGAAGGGGATATTGGAACTCTGGCTCTTCCCTGTCTTTCTCTTTGCTTTGCCATGAGGTGAGCAATTTTGCTCCACTCCACAGGCCTACCATGATGTTCTGCCTTACTCCCAAAAGCAATCAACTCAGCCAACCATGGACTGAAACCTCTGAAACCATGAATTAAAATAAACCCTTTCTTTTTTTTTTTGTACTGGGCTTGAATCCACATGCACTATACCACTGAGTTACAACCCCAGCCCTTTAAATTTTCTATTTTTCAGACAAGGTCTCAATAAGGTGCCTGGGCTGGCCTCAAAGTTACATCTTCCTGCCTCAACCTCCTGAGTCACTATGGTATTTTGCCATAATGACGAAAAGCTGACTAAGTCAGGAGCAAATATGAGAAAACTGTGTGTAGGCTGCTACTTTCTAAATAGGCCCAAACATTAGTTAACATGGGACAAGCGAAATATGAGCTTAGTTTTTTGTTTTTTTTTTTCCTCATAAAAAGTCTATGATTCACTGGGCGCATGGCCCACGCCTGTAATCCCAGCAGCTGGGAGCCTGAAGCAGGAGGATTGTGAGTTCACAGCCAGCCTCAGCAACTTAGCTAGGCCCTAAGCAACTCAGTGAAAAAAAAACGGCTGGAGATGTGGCTCAGTGGTGGAGCACCCCTGGGTTCAATCCTCAGTACAAAAAAAAAAAAAACAACAACTCTGTGATTCAATTAAGTAGGTATCCAAAATTGTAAGATAAGCACTGCCTCCTACGAACTAAAACTATTTTCATCCAGGTGCCTGTGGCGTATACCTGTAATCCAAGTGATTCCAGAGACTCGGGGAGGAGGTTTAAAAGTTTGAGGCCAGCCTCAGCAACTTAGCAAGACCCTGTTTCAAAATAAATTTTAAAGGGGGAGGGGGGACCACACTGGAGATATAGCTCGTGGTAGAGTGCCCTTGGGTTCAACCCACAGCACTGAAAAATAATTTTTTTTTCCATTTTGAATTGGGAAAGAATATAGCCTTTAATTATTTTATTTTCCCTGGTTTAGCCTTGGAAACAATCTTCATCCTTTTGGTCAAAGGCACCTAGACTCTGGAGTCATGGACAGATGCCAAGAAATTTGTGTGAAGCAGGTTCATGGGGCAGAATGAATTCAGTTAGGCTTCCAAACACCAGCAGAGCCATCTGATGGTGATGATGATGATGATGATGATGATGATGTACTTTTAATTATTTCTCAGTGCACTCTACTTTTGCCTTTGGATGGCCTGGCTCCTGCTGCCCAGGGGTGGGGCCACCTTGGCAGTGACCTTGAGCCCCAGAGGCCCCCACTCTGCCAGTGAGTGTCCTCTCTCCCTCTGAGACAGCGCTCCCTCTAAAGTTGGCCCTCTGAGGGTGAAACAGGTTGCAATCCCATGAGTCGACACTTCTCTGCGCACAGCTCCGGGCGCCCCGGGGACTCCAGGTCCCCGAGAGAGCCCTAGGAGGGCCTGGGGGAGCGGTCCTCGTGCCCTCGAGGGGCCCCGCTTCAGAAGGAAGCCCGCGGCTGGCCGCCCCCGCCTGGCCAAGCGGTCCCAGTGACGTGCAGCTTTCCCTTTGCACACGGTCGCCCTCTAGTGACAACGAGGACGCACGCCTGCGTTCTGACGGGAAGACTTGCGACGCTCTGCCTTGGAAACTTATGGCTTGTGTGGGAAAGCCCTGAGATGGGGATGTGCCTGGCTCTAGACCCTGAGGAGGACATGATTGGTGGCCTTGCCCTGCTCGGTCACTCACCGCCGGGGGCGGCTCCCAGAGCAAGGCTGGTCAGGTCCAAATATTGGAATGGAGCGTGGCAGGGACTGCACCCTGGGACTGTCACGTTCAACAGAGCGCCATCGGGCAGTAGTTCTGAGGACATTCCCTTATCTGTTGAGAGGTTGGGGCGACAGTGACGGAAGGTCCTGCTCCTGCCTCAGGGTTTGCACTGATGTTCCAAACTGAGGCCAGGGAGGGCAGAACTCATTGTGGCTGGAACTGGTCCTCACAGCTGCCTCATCCCGAGGGCTCCCTCTTGTCCCAGGCACACACCCAAGGAGGAATGGCACCCTGCACTCAGCAAATATTCAGGCGGGACCAGGGTGGCTCCTTCCTCAGAAGCACCCTCCTTGATTTTTACTAGGGATTTTCTGGCTTTCAGGAGGGAAAGCATCGGACCCCCTGAAGAGAAGAGTGTCTTCCCACAGACTCTACATTTGCGAAGGATAATGACCTCCTTTCTTCCCTGGGCTCCTATACTGGGGACAAGGAGAGAGAGAATGAGCTTGTCTATAAGCCCCGTGGAGAGCTCTGGCTTGAGTGCTGGGATGCCGTGGACCTAGAACGCGGGGTCCTCAGCACGTCTTACCCACTGTTTGGGGTCTTGGGTGCCATTCTTGGGCCATAGAACCAATTCCCCTTCCATGTGGAGTAGGTACCTTAATAGAAGCAGGTGCAAGCTGGGGACCGAGGAGACACCTGGGGCTGCCACGTGTATTTGCACAAGTTGCCCTCTGCATAATGGCTCCTGACCCGGGAGCCACTGGGGTGTGGAATTCAGCACTCACCTGACCACGAAGCCGGGCCTCCTGGCAGGAGCTGCGCCTGCTGGGTGTAAGGGGTGCCCTTCTCTAATCCACCTGCTCTCCTTAAGCAGTACAAGCCCTGCAGGTGTGGCTGCCTCTGGGGGTTCCCTTTTTCTTCTTTTCTTCTGCAGCCCATGGGCGTATAGTGTGCTCCTGGAACAGGCTTCTGAATGGAGCCTCAGCTCAGGATTCACCGGCCTGTGGGCCACTCCCCTCTGTTCTGCCTCAGGGAGAATAGAGGTGTTCAGTCTACTAGCTCGAGGGGCAAGCCTTGTCCAGAGCTTTTGGTTTCCATCAGGGACACTGCTGGGGAATAATGTCGATATTCTTGCAGAAGCCTGGTATCGATTGTAAAAGTTTTCAGATAGTAAATGTGTATTTGCCACCCTCCCGCCAGCCTGGTTTCTCAAGGCCAAGTTTGAACAGCCAGGCTTGTTTCTCTTGCTTGAAAAATACTTGAGCTACGCAAGCCCACCTCTGGACTGGAAGGTCATTACAGTCCCAGTCGACAAAGACTAAGGTGGGAGGCAAACATAGGCATAAGGGTTCTCCATCTGGTCTGCATAGTTTAGCGTATTTGGATGCTCTAACTGGGACAGTGATATGTTTCCTATCAAAGGACTATATAAATCCATTTGCTTCCCCAGGCAACTGCAGTAAGTACCACAAACTAAGGGGCTTAAATAGTGAAGCCTCATTGTCTCACAGTTCTGGAGGCTGGAAGTCTGAGGTCAAGGTGTTGGCTAGGTTGTTTCTTCTGAGAACCATGAGGGAGAATGTTCCAGTAACTTCTGGTGATATCTGGCAATCTTTGCTCTTTGTTGGTTTATAGATGCATAATCCCAATATCTGCCTTCATCTTCACCTGCATTCTTGTATGTGTCTGTGCCTAAATGTCCCCTTTACATAAGGACCCAGTTATGTTAGAGTCTCACCTTACCCTAATAAGCTCACCTCAACTAATTACATCTGCATCAATCTGATTTTCAAACAAGGTCACATTCTGAGGTACTGACAGTTAGGGCTTCAACACTGCATTTGAGATGGGCAAAGACACAATTTAACTCGTTGTTCTTTTTTTTTTTTTAATGGTACTGGGGATTAAACCCAGGGATGCTTCACCACTGAGCCACATCCCCAGTTCTTTTTATTTTTATGTCTCACTAACCTGAAGCTGGCCTTGAAGTTGAGATTATCTTGCCTCAGCCTCCTGAGTCACATTCATTACAAGTGTGTGCCGGGGTAACCAACTAAAACACAATTTAACTCTTTTTTTTTTGTACTAGGATTGAACCCAGGTGCGCTTAACCACTGAGCCACATCCCCAGCCTTTTATTGTATTTTATTTAGAGTCAGGATCTCACTGAGTTGCTTAGGGCCTTGCTAGGTTGTTGAGGCTAGCTTTGAATTTGCAATCCTCCCGCCTCAGCCTCCTGAGCCACTGGGATTACAGGTGTGCACCACCATGCCCAGCACAACTCAATTCTTATTAATAAGATACCCAGATAAGGTGGCACTAAACCCCTCATCAGCTCCCTATTGTCATGGTGACTGGAGCAGTTAGAGGAAAATGTTCAACTTGTCAAACCTACAAGAAACTTTCCCTTGTGGGTCAGATTTAGAATTATGATAATGTCTGACCCCAGGCAATCAGTAAAATCTCTAAGACAGATGAACAGTCAAACACAGGTCCATAGAAGGCTGGCAGACCCAGGCAGCATGAGTGTCAGAACCCTATGGAGGGGGTCTCTCTGGCTTTTGAAATCAGCTTGATCAATCATCATTATGAAGCTATCTTTAAAGTGAACGATCACTTCGACGTCCCTCTTAGTCCATGTGTCTTGCTTGCAGAAATGCCATCATCCTGGCTCAAAATCCCAGGATTTGATTCTCCAGCTCCAGCCTGGCACACCTGCTGTCTGAGTCAAGGTGTTCAAATCTGGTCACAGATAAAAGTTATCCATAATTTCAGTTTGGGGCTCTGATGAGACAGGTGGAAAATAACCTCCAAGGGCCTGTGAAAGCTTCCGGGCAAAAATGCAACAGAACCCATGAGCCTGCTGGTTAGAGCCTCTGCCCGTGAGCTGGGGGCCTTGTTCATGGGTATGCCTCAGGGAACTGGGGACCCCCTAAACTGAAAAGCTGGGAAGTGTGTGTTTGTGTTACTAGAGTGTTCTCAATTTTCACTGATATCTCAAAGGAATCTATACATGAACCAGTAGGAATTGTTACCTTAAACTCTCATTCCCAACAAGCCTTTATGGTAAAATGATAAACTCAATGCCCCCTAAAATATAGAAAGCTTATCCTATAACTGGAATTATTAGTAAAAAGAGCAAAACCTTTAAACTTGACACTGGATAATCTCCCAAACTGGGCTTTGAAATTCCAGTCAAGGTCTTGTATTTGGCTCCTGTGATCACAGAATGGCATATGATGTGGTCTCCCTGGGGCTTTGAGTCTCTAGTGGGTTCCCATTAATAAAAATGTCTACTTCCTTATGGAGAAGGATGGATGTGATGGATTCCATGGACTTCGTCCCAAGACTGTTAGGGCTGGTAGACTCATCCATCAGATTTTTGCCTCAATAGAGAATTTTGTTCACTTCAGCCAGAGGAGGGTGAGGGCCAACAACTTCCACTTGGCTGACAGAGTCACAGTGTTAATAACCAGGGCATCACACACACACTACCCCCCCCCTCATTTTCCCTGTTGTCCACCACTCTCCCATTAAAATATTTCTGCCTACTTCGAATGCAGCAAAGGAGAACTTTGCATGCTGAAAAACTAAACAGGTATTTGGAGCATGTGTGGCAACATAATCTGGGTAACATTCAAGCAACAATATCTCCAGTAGAAAAAAAGTGTTCAGTCTACATTATAAAAACGACAGCTAGACTTTGATATTTATAGAAATAAACTAGGAAATGTTGTCAAACAGTTCCATTTTGTTCATCTGTTGCAGGGCTGGGGATTGAACCCAAGGCCTTGTGCACACCAGGCAGTTACTTCACTGCTGAGCTCCGCCCCCAACCTCTAGTGTAAACTATTTCTTTCTTTCTTTTTTCTTTTTTGTATTTGTTGATAGACCTTTATTTTATTTATTTATACGCAGTGCTGAGAATCAAACCCAGCGCATCACACATACCAGGCATGTGTGCTACCCCTGAGCCCCAGCCCCAGCCCCTGGACTATTTCTTAATAGATTTCCTTGAGGCCACCCCAGACCTGGCCGCTCCGCTGGGTGGTGTGTTCTCCGGGCAGCCATGGGGGCTCCCTACAACCCCCGCCGTGACTCCAGGGCCAGGCTTTGCTTCTTCAGGTGCACCGAGAGCTTCTAGCAGCACCTTGGTGGACGAGTAGGAGTCGGCTTTCGAGGCTCGCTTTGCTTTGAGTCAGGATTATGTCAATGACACCGATCACTAAGAAATTCTAACAGGTGTTGATCAGTGTATCCAGAAGTTTCTGAATATTGCAAGATAGACAGAATGCTTTTTTCTAAAAAAAAAAAATATTGCAGTTATCTGTCCAGAAACCAGAGCAAGTTATCCAAGGGGACGTCTCAGAACTAAGGCAGGAGTTGCAGAGGAGAGATGCGCTGGTGCAGAAGCACTCGACACGGCTGAGGCATCGGCAGCAGGTGCAGGAGGACATCAGTGTGCAGCACAAAAAGCAGCCGAAGTCCCCCAGGGCCCCTTGCCTACCTGGAGCAGGTGTCTGCCAACATCCCTGCACCTCTGAAGCAGACCTGCGAGAGGTCTGGCCTACAAGGTAGCCTCCTGCAGACAGTTCCTCCAGACCTCTCTGTGTGGACGTAGCATTTAGAACAACTATTTGCCAGAGAATGAATTAGTGTTGATTTTATCTCCACCTAAAAGTTTCCTCAATTTTTATGAGCTGTTTAATTACTTGAGTACTTTATAGAATGTTCGATAAACAAAGTGAGCTTTCCTTTTGTTTGTTTTGACTGTAGCAAAGTTTAGACTATTAGTTTGCCACAGATTTTTTTCTTGTTTTTAAAATTTTATATAGTTTATAGATAGTTTTTTCCAGTTATTAATTTGTTATGATCTGAGGGGGGAAATTAAGTACCCCTAGAATCAGGGGAGAAGTAATTTGGTTTTAGGCGTTTTGCGATTACTACACATTCGTGGTAATAGAGAAAAATATGTACATTTGCTGTCTCGAGACTTTGAACTACCTCAAGAAGAGGAATCTAATGCAATGTTTGTAATGCTTCCATAGTGCTGAGGGCCACAGCGGAGTCGGGATGACGCAAGGCATTTTTGCCAGAATGGAGTGATTGAGAGGTGACTGATGATGGTTATGTTAAGCTGTGTATTCAATTGTATATTAGACCCCTGCTGTCCACCTTGGCCTGCTACTACTTTGGAGTTCTTGTGGGGCTTCCTAGGGAGTTCGAGTTGGTTGGGGAAGTGCTGGAGGAGGGATTTCCGGAGGAGGGATTTCCAGTTGGTGTGTGGTGTGTCCAGGAGAAGGCCGCATGCGTGGCCTTAGCGGGGAGTGTGGAGAATAAAGGAGTTCCTGTTTTGAACCTACAAGGCTGTGTGGCGGCTCTGTTATTTTGTGCCCAGCCAGACTGTGACACCGTAGCAGTACAAAGTACAGATAGTTTGTAAATATAAATCAGAAAAAAGGATTCAAGTATGCTAGGTTAGCATAGTAGTATCTCAGTAGATCCTTGAGTAGATGCTGCCTTTGGTCTGGGTGAGTGGATGTGTTGTGCGGTGTTTGCTGTCTTGAGGGAGCTGTATTGGGAGCACTCATGCAGGAAGCCTCGCAGTAATGAACCAGTGTGAGTGACAGCAGACCTAGTCTCCCTAGCGTGACAGCTGGGACATAAGTGATGGACAAGGGGTCAAAGCTTGGTCTGATTCTTTTTGAGTTTTGTTTTGTTTGCTTGTGTTTTTGTTTTACTTTCTGGAGAAAAGGCAGTTTACATGAAGGAAGGTTCTTGTTCAGTGGATTTGATTCCAGGAGCCTAGAGCCTTGGCGGGGAGGTGACCTGCAGAGTGATCCTGTGGATCCTCTGTGGGGAAGGTATGCTGCCCTCTTGTCAGAAGAGGTTTTCTTTTCTCTGTTTTATGCGACTCTTGGATTATATCCCTCAGCCAGAACGAACACTCCTCTGTCTTCTGAATAGTCAAGAGGGCTGTGGCTGTGTCTTGGTTCATTTTGTCCTTTCCAACCCTGCAGATCCCTCCCTCCCCATGGGCCTCGATGTCCACTCATGTTCTGGTGTGGCCTGGATGCCACCTAATCCTCAAAGCCTCCACTCCATTCCAGGGCACAGGGATTTTATTCCTTCCACTGTCTTGTGGCTTAGTGAATGGTGTCTTTTTCTGTGCCCCTTGCTGCACTGTATGCTCATGGGAAACAGGCATTATTCCTCTGGAACATACAGGAACATGTATTTTATACTCACTTTGTGTATACATATTACTCATTTTGTTTGTGAGCTGTGAGGATGATACTTGGCTTGTGGACCTGTGACCTGTGATGACTAGCTTGAGGTCAGCGTATCTCCCCTTGGTTGGAACGAATAGGTCAAAACTTTAAAGTTATTTTTTACTCATAAGAGTTTTAACCTGGTCATCTCATGCTAGTTAAAAACTCTGATTGGCAGCTTTAGGTTTCTTGATTAAAAACTTAATAATGCCCAACGTGATGGCACACACCTGTAATCCAGTGACTTGGGAGGCTGAGGCAGGAGGATTGAGAGTTCAAAGCCAGCCTCAGCAAAAGCAGGAGCTAAGCAACTCAGTGAGACCCTGTCTCTAAATAAAATACAAAATAGGGCTGGGGATGTGGCTCAGTGGTTGAGTGTCCCTGAGTTGAATCCCTGGTGTTCCCTCCCCCGCACCCCTCCCCAAAATAAACTAAGTTTGAGGCAGTCTTTCAATGATAAAAGTGTTTTTGCTGAAAAGATCAGAAACTGTTCTTCTTGGTGCTTAATGAAAATATTTTGAATAAATGTATATACAAGTTATTGCCATTTCTTTATATTAATTCAGAAGTTATCTGTCAAATAAGTAATGATTTTTCAATATTGTCAAAAAATATATATTTCCTTCACACCAAAGGCATTCCATAACTTCCGCATCAGACATCCATTCTTCACTAGCTGTTGGATTTGGGAGCAGGGTGTGGAGGCTCTCTGGAGTCCAGTATGGCTGATGTGGGTGTCCCTGATGAGTCACAGAGGTCATGTGACACTCTTTCACTTAGGCAAGTCCTTGAGTGTTTGGAGCCCTTTCAATACCTGGACAGGTCTCAGGAAGCATGTCCACCTGTCCTGGAGGTGGGCAGAGGAGACCGAGAACAGGTGGAAGAGGCAGAAAGTGAGCCATCACACAACCAGGACAGAACTGAGATGGACGAGGCCATGAGCAGGCAGGAGAGTCCACCCTGGGACAGGCAGAGGCACCTCGGTTCTGAGAGGGCCAAGTCCAAAGCCCAAGGAAGTCCAGGAAGATGAACCCCAGGCATCTTAGGAGCTGTTGAGGCCTTAAATCTGAGTCTGACCTTTTCTCCTCAGCAGCCCCGGGGCCACCTGCATCCTCCAACCCTGCTCTCTAGTCCTGCATCCGGCCTTGCTGGAGTAACCCGACTTCCAGGGAGAACCAATCTTTTAGAACCAGGTGCAACCAGAGTCTTCTGGGTTTGAAATGAACTCATTCTCTTTGTCCCCACTGATCTCTCCACAGTCTGGCCTAGACCAGGTAATCAGGTCTCGCCAGGAGACCCCCTCCCTTTCCCCACAGTCTAGTCTCCCAGTGGTGTCCAGGTCTAGGCTCCTGAAAAGGGACCCTTGACCAGGCTTCTGGGACCCAGCCAGTGCGTGCAATTTGTCTCTGCTCTGAATGACACCTTTGGACCTGAGTGACTCCATATCCCTGCTCCTGACAGCACAGAAGAGATACCCAACACATGGGCAGAAATAACCTGGTTTAAAATCAGCCAACTGTGGGGTCAATCCCCAGCGCTAAAAATAAATACCTAAATAAATTTAGTCTGTTGTCAAAAACCTGCCTTTGAATACCATCCACTTCCCCTTGGCCCCTCAGATGGGGTCCTGCCTGGTGGGTCTAGAACCTTCTGTTTTCCAGTGGTCTCAGTGAGTGGCCTCACCACCAGGTCCTTCAGCTATCCTGATAGCTGAACATAGAGGAGGAGCGGTCACACTGACAGTACCTCCCCCACCTGTATGAACAGTCCTGTACTCTGGTCCCTGTGTGATCTGGTAGCCATCCACTTAGTTTTTGAGTAAGAGCTGGGATATATCCAGGTTCAGCTACTACTATGTCTGGGGACTGTCATCCCACAGGTCCCCCTCGCGTTCTTAGAATCCATCCCTTTACTTTAGGGAGTAGCTTTGGAGACAAACTCTTCATCAGCTGAGTCCTGTCAATTTTCCCTTAGAGGGACAGAGTTCCTAATGGTCAGTAATGGGCCCTAAGGGGCTTCTGGACATTCAGGTACAACAAATATCACCTTTATTTATTCCCCTAAGTCATATTCATCCAATTCTGATGAAGGCATATGAAAATTCCACTATGAACCCATTTCCAGGAACCCCTCTGTCCAGAGAGTTAATGAAAATATTTTGAATAAACAAGAACCCCAGGGCTCCTCAGTGACCTGAAAGAGCCCGCTCACTCTTGTGTCATGGTTGCCCATTTGCTTCTTCTGTCTGATGCAGGTGCACTTCCAAAGAGCAGTCTTCTCTTTAGGGCTCAAGACCTTCCCCTTCAAGTGTGGACACAGACAGCCCTCATCCCTACGTCTGTCCCCACCCAGCCTCCTCTCCCCTTGGGCTCTTTTGGAGACTGAGTGCAGGACCTTCCTCCCCCAAACCTCCTGTATTATTATTTTATGAGTCTAGGCTTTTAGAAACAAATCAACTCACCCCAGGAACTAGGCACACTTTTAGTTTTTAGGCCCCAAAGTTCAACTGCTTTCTCAAGAGAAGGAAGCAGAAAGTATCTCTTGTGGGGGTTAATATGTCTACAGGAAAGGCAGATGGTGGGGGTGGGGCAGGAACCAAGGGGACTGACATTGGGGCCAAGCTTCCAATTCAAGCTGAAGACCTCAGCAGGACTGAGATGAAAAGTGAGACCCAGGACTCCAGCAAAGATAGGCAGAAGAGCCCTGCCGGGGGTGAGACAGGAAAGCCAAGAGACTTGTCAGCACCTGCTCCTCAGGGCGGTTGGGCCCACCTCTCCCAAAGGGCTCCCTCCCACACTGCTTCAGGAACTTGGCAGCAGTGGGGTGGGCAGGCAGGGGCCCCCACATCTCAGGGAACTGGAATATCTGGTGTTTGCTTCTGGGCCAGTGCTGGAAAAACTTGCTGACCTTATATCTGAGAGATCTTCACTTATAGTCCACCCTTTTCTCTACCATCACACCACCTCTTATTCCTGCAAATGACTGCTTCTTGCTTTTATAATTAATTACCACCTTTGTCCCGAAATACATATTCTCCAACTGCTACTTATCTGATTAGACTCCGGATTTCCACCTTGAGTTGTGACCCCTGGCTGATGCACTCATAGCCCTTCTGTCAGATCTTTGCAGGCCCCATGGGATTTGGGAGCTACTCTCTTCTTAAAGACTCCTGGGCCAGAAAGTCTCATCCACCATGGCTGGTTCAGCTCAGAGGGGAAGAGCATCCCTGAATCTCCAAATCTGTCTCCTCCCTTTGCTGTCTTAGACTCTGGCACCGGGTCTCCTCCCCAGCCTGCTGGGAAAGGCTTCCACAACCTGCCCCATGTTCCTCTGGCCAGCTGCGCTCCTTTCCTTCCCCTGGGTCTCCTGGCCCTTCCACTTGCCCCCATCCAGGTCTTCCAAGTGCTGAGCCTCAAATCCAGAGAGATCAGTGACATCTGAGGCATTAATCCACAAGAGAGTAGGGCTGCTCCAATATCACTGAGTCAGAGCTGTCCGTTCCACCCATCAGTTTGTCCTATAAGGGCCGAGTTAAGAATTCTGGGAGGTGGAGCTCCCAAGGAGGGAGGACCTTTGTTCCTACATGCAGGTGACTCAGGGAGAGGTTTTTCCTTCCACATTATGGCTCTTCTCCAAGTCTCCTGCAGGGAGTTTGTGTACATTCAGCTGGAACTTTCTCCCAGGCCCAGTGCTGCCTCACCTACACATGGGATGGAAAGCCACATTCTGTCTCTTCTTGGCCCAGCCTACCTTCAAGTGGATCCTCTATCAAAAAAGAAATGCTTTTGGCTCCCAATTGAGAGTGCATGCCTCAGAGAGTTACAACAGATAAGGTTGTGATGGGTGTGGCTGGAGGAATCCAAAAGTGAGACCCAGTAGGCTGAGTAACTAGGTCAGCACCTCCACTGTGCCCTGGCCCGTGACCTTCTGGACCAGACAAGTCAGATTGGGAATGAAATGCCTGGGGAACCAAGAGGACTAGGCAGAGCCATGAAACGGAGAAATGATGTGTTCCAAAGCCAAAGATGTTCCCTGCCATGTTGGCTTTCCCCCTTAGGAGTCATGGGACGCTGGGCATGTTCCTCAACCTCTCTGGATCTTTATCCTCACCTGTAACAAGAGGAAATGTTAAGGACGTCTTTGTCCACTTTGTTGCTATGACAAAAAACTGGACAACTGATAGTTTATAAAGAAGTGTATTTGGCTTGGGGTTCTAGAAGCTGGGAACTCCAAGAGCAGGGCACAGGCATCCGCTTCGCATCTGGTGAAGGCCTTCTTGCTGCGTCGTAGCATGGCAGAGGGCATCACAAGGCAGGACGGAGCCAGCATGCCAGCGAGAGCTCACTTTTCCAACAAAGCTGCTGCCATGATCACCCACGTCCGTGAGTGGATTCATGCATTCTTGAGGGCAACCCAATCACCCCCCAAAGGACTCACCTCCAAACACCATGAACATAGGAATTGGGGGATTAGCTTACCAAAACGTGAATTTAGAGGTATTATGGTATAGGTATGAGGTGCCCACCCACCAAAGCTCCTATGTAAATTCAGAAATGTTCAGAAGTAAGATGGTTAGATTATGAGAGCTGTCACCTAAATCGGTAGATTTTTCCATTCAGTGAATTGATCATTTGAAACCACTACTATCCTGAGTGGTGACCATAGGCAGGTGGGGCATGGCTGGAGGAAGTGGGTCACTGGGGGTTGCACCTTTTAAATTTATATTTTGTCCCTGGTGAGCAGAGTCTCTTGCCCTCCCCTCCCCTCTCATTCTCTCCTCTCTCTCCTTCTCTCAGCCACCATGAGCTAAGCAGCTTTCCTCCACCATGCCCTTCGGCCATGATGCTCGGAGTAATGGAGCCTGGTGAGCATGGAATGAACCTCTGAAACTGTGAGCCAAAATAAACCCTTCTTCGTCTAAGGTGTTCCTTTTTTGGGGGGGAGGGGTGCCCAGGGGGGCTTAACCACTGAGCAACATCTCCAAGACTTCTATGTTTTATTTAGAGACAGGGTCTTACTAAGTTGCTTAGGTCCTCGATAAATTGTTGAGGCTGGCTTTGAACTCACAATCCTCCTGCCTTAGCCTCCCAACCCAAGCCACTGGGAGTATAGTCGTGCACCACTGCACTGGCCCTAAATTGTTCAAGTATTTGGGGCACAACAATGTGAAGCTGACTAATACAGGGGGACATTCAAATCACAACAAGGGCCTTCATCCTAGAGTTATTACAAAGAGTAAATGGAAGCCGGGTGCGGTGTGGAACGCCTGTAATCCCAGCCAAAGCTGAGGCAGGAGGATCGTGAGTTCAAAGTCAGCCTCAGCAATGGTGAGGTGCTAAGAAACTAAATGAGACCCTGCCTCTTAATAAAATACAAAATAGTGCTGAGGATGTGGCTCAGTGGCTGAGTGCCCCTGAGTTCAGTCCCCAGTACCCCCCCATAAAAAAAGAGTAAGTGGATATATACCAGAATACAATGCGTGACCCTTGAGAGGATGTAACTAGTGGTAGCCAGGCATAAATGCCCTAGGTTTGATCCCCAGCATGGGGGAAAAAAAAATCAATGTGTGGCCCTTGATGAGGATCTGGTTTGAAAAAAAAGAGAGAGAGAAAGCAATTTAAATCAGTCTCTAGAATATCATCTTGTGTGGTGATACCATCTGTTTCTTTGGTACTAACAAAGGAAAATGCTTGTACTCTTAGGAGATTGTGCTAAAGCTTCAAAGGAAAGACTCTTAGGAAGCTAAGGGAGGAGGATCACCGGTTCAAGGCCAGCCTGGGTGACTTAGCAAGACCTGGTCTCAAAACACAAAATAAAAATGGTCAGGGACATAGCTCAGTGATACAGCTCCTGGGTTCAATCACCAGTATCAAAAAGAAGGCCAGGGGATGTGTTTCGTCAGGTCTTGGACTCACAGTCAAAGGGCCCAACAATGAGAGAAAGTGTGTCTGCACGGAGACAGAGAGGAAGAGCAGGTACCATACTGAACCCGGGGAGGGCATCTGTGGGACTGGTGTAAACTCCTTCCATTTTTCTTAATGTTTATAATTTTGGGGAGAAAATAATATGTAGGGCAAGGTACATCAAGCCCCCTGCACAATGCCCTGCTTGGCATTATTTATTTAATAAAAATATTTCAAGCCATGGGGACAACATCAGCCCAGAACCAGGGATGGGCATGGCTGATCTGGGGACACAGAAAGGGCTTCTAAAGGGCCAGACATAAGCATTAAATGATCAACAAACATGTGAAGGTGGTGACAGTTCTGAGTGCTATGAAGACAAGGGATGAGAGACAGGGCACCCAGGGTGGGGTGGGTTGGAGTGTCACACTGACTTGGGAACCCCCTGACCCTCTGAGCAGGTGGCTGTGGGCTGAGGAGGGGCTGTGTCAGGGAGCTGGCTGTGCAGAAACCCCCAACCTGTCCTCATCTGTGTAGCCAGGGGCCCTAGCAGGCTCCAGGTTGCCACAGGGGAGGGGGATGACATCAGACAAGAACCAAGAGTGGGCTGTTTGCTCCTCTCTGGGGAACGGAGCTGGGTTTCACTTACCCTCTTGGGGCTCTTCGGTCTGACCATTCAGACAGGTCAGATACCATCTGCCTCCCTTGACCAGCGAACTCCATGGGGCTGGGGCAGGAGAGGGGACATGGGTTCTTTCTGGGCCACTTCCTGGAACCAGCCAGTGACCTGGAACTGGCATTGGGGGGCAATCTCAGTGGCGCTTTAACTCAGGGTCATGAGTTAATCCAAGACACTACTCAGGAACATCATTAACAAATGAAAAGACACTCAGCCTCATCCAGCATTTCAATGCAAGTTGAAATTCAATATTTGCACCCATCAGTCAGGTAAAGACTAAGAGAACAGGCCTCTCGCACGTTGCTTGCTCAGCCTCCTGTGGAAGATCTACCCATCCAACTATGACCACTCAGCAATTTCATTTCCTTTTTTTCCCATATTTTTATTGGCGTACTATAATTATACAAAATGATTGGATTTGCTGCCATATATTCATACATGGACACGATACCATATAATTTGGGCTGTATCATCCCCCACTGTTCCCCCTTTCCCTTCCCGCCTTCCTCCCCCGCCCCCTTTCCTCCACTCCACATCTCCCTTCAGTTTTCAGGAGACACCCCCCCACACCTCTTTCTTTTCCTTTTTCTTCTCTGGCCTCCACATATGAGAGAAAATATAGGACCCTTTCTGAGTTTGCCTTGTTTCACTTAACATAGTGTCCTCAAGTTCCATTCATTTCCCTGCAAATCACAGAACTTTGTTCTTCTTTATGGCTGAATAAAACTCCATTGTGGGGCTGGGGCTGTAGCTCTGTGGTAGAGCACTTGCCTAGCGCATGGGAGGCTCTGGTTTGATCCTCAGCATCACATAAGAATAAATAAATAAAATAAAGGTATTGTATCAACCTACGACTAAAAATATATTTAAGAAACTCCATTGTGTATAGATACCCATTTTATGTATTGATTCATCCATTGAAGGACACCTTGACTGGTTCTGTTATTTGGCTATTGTGAATTGTGCTGCTATAAACAGGGGTATGCATATGCCACTACAGTATGAGGACTTTAATTCTTTAGGATAAATACCGAGAAGTGGTATAGCCAGGTCATACGGTAGTTCCATACCTAGTCTTTTGAGGAATCTCCATACTGATTTCCATAGTGGTTGTATTGATTTACACTCCTACCAATAGTGTAAAAATGTTCCCTTCTCTTAACGTCCTTTCCAGCATTTATTATTACTTGTATTCTTGATGGAATTTATTATTGTTTGCATTCTAACTGAAGTGAGACAAAATCTCAGTGTAATTTTGATTTGCATTTTCCTAATTGCTAACAATATTGAAAATTTTTCACATATTTGTTGGTCTTTTGTATTTCTTTCTTTTTTTTTTGAGAAGCATTTATTTAGTTCATTTGCCCATTTATTAATTGGGTTAATTTGATTTCTGGTGTAAGCTTTTTGAGTTCTTTATATAGTCTAAGAACTAATCCTCTGTCAGAAGAGTAGCTAGCAAATATTTTCTACCATTCTGCAGGTTCTGTCTTTACATTCTTTTTTTCAATATTTATTTTTTTAGTTTTAGATGGACACAATATCTTTATTTTATTTTTATGTGGTGCTGAGGATCGAACCGAGTGCCTCACACATGCCAGGCAAGCGCGCTACCACTTGAGCCACATCCCAAGCCCTGTCTTTACATTCTTAATTTTCCTTTGTTGTGCATAAACTTTTTAATTTGAAGTCATCCCATTTATTAATTCTTGGAATTACTTCCTGAGCTTTAGAGGTCCTATTGAGAAAATCAATATCTGTGCCTACACTTTGGAGTGTTGACCCTAAGTTTTCTTCTAGAAGTTGCATAGCTTCTGATCTAATTCCTAGGTCTCTGATACATCTTGAGTTGACTTTTGTTCAGGCTGAGAGATAAGGTCTAGTTTCATTCTTCTACATATGGATAACCAGTTTTCCCAGCACCATTTTATTAAAAAGATTGTCTTTTCTCCAATGTATGTTCTGGGCATCTTTGTCAAGGATCAGATGACTGTGTCTGTGTGGGTTTGTCTCTGTGTCTTCTATTCTGTTCTGTTGGTCTATGTGTCTGTTTTTATGTCTTTACCCTGCAGTTTTTGTTACTTCAACTGTATAGCCTAATTTGAAGTCAGATATCGTGATGCCTCCAGTGTTGCTTTTTTGACTTAGAATTTCTTTAGCTAGTTTGGCTCTTTTTATTCTTTCAAATGAATTTTAGGATTCTTTTTTTCTAATTTTGTGAAGAGGGTCACTGGTATTTTGATGGGGATTCCTTTGAATGTGTATATTGTTTTTGGTAGAATGACCATTTTAACAATACTAATTCTGCCTATCCTTGAACATGGAAGGTCTTTCCATCTTCTTGTGTCTTTTTCGATTTCTTTCTTCCGTGTTCTGTAGTTTTCATTGTAGAGGTCTTTCACCTTCTTGGTTAGATTTATTCCTAGGTATTTGTGGGTTTTTTTGAGGCTATTGTGAATGGGATTGTTTTCCTGATTTCTTTCTCAGCAGAATCATTACTGGTGGATAAAAAAAGCTATTGATTTTTGCCTATTGACTTTGCAACCTGCTACTTGGCTGAATTTGTTTATTAGCGCTCTCAGTCTTCTGGCAGAACTTTTTGGATTTCCTAAAATAGGATCATATCATCTGCAAACAGGGATAATTTGACTTCTTCCTTTCTTATTTTAGCAATTTCATTTCAATGACCCTATTCTGAAGTATCATTATAGATGAGTTTTTTAAAAAATAGTGTACACAGATGGTCATTGAGTGTAATTATAACATTATAATTACATTTAGCACCATTGTAATCATGTCGCCTGCCTGGAAACACCTCAAATGTCCACCAATAGGAGACTGCTTTAAAAAATTATGTATAGGTATACATTTAATAGGAGTGAAGTTTTGGAAATAGAGATATATATAGAAAGAGATAACATAACAGTTTAGCTAGTGTCTACATTTCTAAAAATCCAGTAGACTAGATATTAAAATGCTAATAATGGAGATCTCTGGGGTGTGAAATACTGAGGTGCTTCATTTTCTACACGCTGTAGTATTTTCATTTTTAAAATATTTATTTTAGTTGTAAATGGACCTTTGCTTTATTTAAACATAGTGCTGAGACTCAAACCCAGGGCCTCACACATGCTAGGCAAGTGATCTCCCACTGAGCCACAACCCCAGCCCCAGGTAGTATTCAAGTTTTAAATCCCAAGAGTATTGCTGCCGTGAGCAGAAAACAGGATTTTTTAAGTGAGGGAAAATAAGAAGAATGGAAGGAAGGACTGCAGAAGATACTTGGGGGTTCACTAGCATAGGACCCCCACCCCTTGAAACATTTGGGTAATTCACCTATCTCAGGTGTCCCATCACAGCATCTGTAAAAGGCCTTCTGACCTGGGGGCTGCTGCAGCTATGCTACCAAAGGCCCATGAGGACAGTGCCTAAGCCTAGCTCTCACCTAAAGGAACCCAAAGAAGCCTGAGGTGGGACTTAGTTTTCTGACACCCGAGATTGAGTCATGAATATATACTAATATGAAGCAATAAATGGGGAAGGCATGGGAAGGACACTGGGCTTCTCAGGAAACCCATGGAATTGAACAAATAAGCCAAAGGATGGGCTAACACCAAGGGAACTCTGGGGATCTGAGGGAGAGTTTGCAGACCATCTCCCTATATCTGCTCCCTTGGGAGTTCTGACACTCCCAGCTCTGGGGCTCTTAGATCAAGTGCCAAACCCCTGAGAAGGAGAATCTGATTGGCCAGCTGAGTGAGCCACAGGGAAAGGTGTGTGGCACCTAGTACAGACAGGCCCCAGAGCCCTCCCAGGGAGGTGGTGACGTCTGGAGTTGGTACAAGTTACCTCTGGAGAAGCAGCTTGTACTAGTGTCTTGGGGCTGCCACAGCACAGTACCACAGCCTGGGTGGCTTAAAGAGTGGAAGCGTAGTCTCTCACAGTTCTGGAGCCAGAAGTTCAAGACCAAGGTGTTGGCAGAGCTGGTTCTTTCTGAGGGCTCTGAGGGAGGATCTGTTCCGTGCCCCTCTCCTAGCTCTAATGGTTTGTTGGCAATCTTTGGCGTTTCTTGGCTTATGGAGGCACATCCCAATCTCTGTCTCCATGTCTGCCTGGCATTTTCCCTGTGCAAGTTCCTCCATGTGCAAATCACTTCTTTTTATGTCAATACCAGCCATGGATTTGGGGCCCACTCTACTCCAATATGACCTCATTTCAACTAAGTACATCTGCATTGACCCTATTTGCAAGTAAAGGCACATTCTGAGGGACAGAGAGTGAGGACTTCAATATAGGAATTTGCTGGAATCAGGGGAGGACATCATTCAGCTCACACCATAAATGTTACAGCTTAACTCGGTAGAAAGTTCTGGGCTTGGGAATCACTGACTCAGGGTCAATGAGAAACCTCTGGCAGCCACTTTAGGAAGAACCAAGGAGATGGAAGCAAAACCAGGAAAGTGTGGTGTTAAGAAAGCCACAAATGAGCGGGGGTTCAAACAGGAGAAATTACATAGAAAGCATCAAAGAGCTTCTGCTAGAAAGAGGATTTTGACTAGGAGGTGTTTAAGGTGTGCTTGGGACATGGTGGAAACAGAGAGAAGGGGACAAGTGGACAGTCTCTTGTTGAAAATGTTGGTTGTAACAAGGAAGAAACAGGTAGGGTCTCAGCTGGAGGAGGACACTGGGTCCCAGGGGGCATTTAAAATTTGAGCCTGTTTGGAGTTGGGATGTAGCTCAGTGGTAGTGTTCTAGCATGTGTGCATGCTTGAGGCCTCAGGTTATATGCTCAGTATTGCAAACACACACACACACACACACACACACACACACACACCTTGAGCATGTTTAATGATGATGGGAATGAACCAGGAAAAAGGGAGAGAGAGAAGATAGATGGTGATGGTTGGGTGTGGTGAGGCAAGAGGATATAAGTTTGAGGCCACCTTAGTGACTCGGCAAGACCCGGTCTCAAAATAAAAAGGGCTGGTGAGGTAGCTCAGTAGCAAAGCAGTCCTGGTTCAATCCCTAGTGCTGAAAAGGAAGGAAGGAAGGAAGGAAAAGAGAAGGGAGAGGAGAACAGAGCAGAGGAGAGCCGGCTACCACTTGAGCCACATCCCCAGCCCTCTTTATTTTATTTTTATGTGGAGCTGAGGATCGAACCCAGTGCCTCACGCATGGTAGGTGAGCACTCTACCTCTGAGCCACAACTCCAGCCCCTTGTTTTGATTAGTTTTTATTTTTATAATAAACTTTATTTATTTTTTATAATAAACTTTATTTTTTTATAATAAACCATAAATATACAATCTTCTTAAAAGTATACAATCTTCTTAAAAACTAAATTTTAACTTAAGAATATCCATAAATATTTTCCTTTTGGAGAAAGTGGAAACATTATCAGTGAGTTTCTAGTCTCCTCCCCTACTCTCCCCAGTCCCCAAACAATCTACAATAAAATCCACTATTTATCAGTTTGGTATGAAGCATTCCACACTTTTTTAAATGCATATATGTAATATCCACATCAAATACACAGTCTTGGCATTTAAAGGAATTAAATATAAGATGTTTTCATATGGCACTTGTGCTAGACATCTCTCCATTATTTTTCTCATGGAGCCTACATCCTTAAGAGTAGCTTTTTAGGGCTGGGGATGTGGCTCAAGCGGTAGCGTGCTTGCCTGGCATGCGTGCGGCCCGGGTTCGATCCTCAGCACCACATACCAACAAAGATGTTGTGTCCGCCGAAAACTAAAATAAATGTTAAAATTCTCTCTCTCTCTCTCTCTCTCTCTCTCTCTCTCTCTCTCTCTCTCTCTCTCAGCACCACATACCAACAAAGATGTTGTGTCCGCCGAAAACTAAAATAAATGTTAAAATTCTCTCTCTCTCTCTCTCTCTCTCTCTCTCTCTCTCTCTCAGCACCACATACCAACAAAGATGTTGTGTCCGCCGAAAACTAAAATAAATGTTAAAATTCTCTCTCTCTCTCTCTCTCTCTCTTTAAAAAAAAAAAAAAAACCAATAATGGTGGGAGCCAGATCAATGCTTCTAAAAAAAAAAAAAAAGAGTAGCTTTTTAAAAAATATATTTTTAGTTGTAGTTGGACACATATCTTTATTTTATTTACTTATTTTTATGTGGTGTTGAGGATCGAACCCAGGGCCCCACACGTGCTAGCCAAGCGCTCTACCACTAAATCCCAGCCCCAGCCCCCCTGAAGAGTAGTTTTAACTCCTCCCTTTTTTTGTATGGGGACTGTATCACTAAGCTACCTGCCCAGCAATTGTTTTCCAGGTACTGGCAATTTAACTGAGCCGCGTGGGGGGTGGGGGCCCTTAACCAACTGAGCCACATCCCCAGCCCTTTTTATATTTTATTTAGAGACAGAGAATCACTAAATTGCTTAGGACCTCGCTAAATTGCTGAAGCTGGCTTTGAATTCCCATCCTCCTGCCTCAGCCTCCTGAGTCGCTGGGATTAAAGGCCTGAGCCAAGTGCACAGGGCACTTTAACACTACTCCCTTAAATTCTATTCCCCTTCCCTCAAATGCCGTTCCTAAAACCACTCCAGCAGAAGTCTCTAGAACAGAAACTCAACTCTTGGAACATATTTATACTGAAAACTACCCCTTGTTTATCTGAAATTCAAATTTAACTGAGTGGCCTGTATTTTATCTGCTAACCTTGGGACTTGGACTTTTGTTAAAAATACCAGAGGTCTCATCTGTAGGCATGATTCAGTAGGTCGGGAAGCCGCCAAGCCCAAACTCTGGTTTCTGTTTGTGGTGCTGGGAATGAAACCATGGGCCTCGCAGACGCTAGGCAAGTGCTCTATTACTGAGCTACATCCCCAGCCTCCAAGCCTGTATTTTTAAAACCTGATTTTGATCAATCTGCCCCACCAAGCTGGTGGGTGCTGTTCGTGCTTGGCCAAGCCTCTAGAGCTGCTGTGTCCCCACTGCAGCCAGAGGGAATGCACTCAAGGGTGGTGCCCTTTCCTCCCCCTACATTGTGGGGACAACGAGTGGCTTTCTGCCACTTTTCCGCAGGCCGCCCATTTTCCCTTGGACTCACGGATTTTTCTGAGTTCTTAGGATCCAGAAGGGCTAATCATTCCCCGCCCAAGCTGTAACTTTCAAAATCCCACGGGGGCAGAGGGCGGGAGGGGGAAATGGGTGGAGCAAGAGACAAAGAAAGGGGAGGAATCCGGCGGGGCGCAGGGTTCCCTCCCAGACGCCTCAGGCTCACTCTTCTGCTTTTCTCCAGAGAAAGATCCACTCTGCCCCGCGGCCCCGCCCTGCCGCTCCTGCCAGTGACCTAAACTACTAAGGCGGGGTTGGTGTCCTGCAGGAGCGCGGCCAACAGAACTTAATCACAGCCAATTACAGCGAGGCCCTTAGAGAGGGGCGTGGCTGGACAACTTCAGCTCCTGACTGGACCAATCCCGACCCCGGAGGCCAACGCTGTTTCTACCTGGGCCCAGGTGCGGTCCTCTCTGCATCTCCCGGTGGCTCAGAGCGCAGGATGGAGCGTACGCAGGAGGCCTCGGGAGGAGGCCAAGCCGAGGCTGGCTTCCCAAAGGAGCCCTTGGGAAGCCAGATCCCCGGGCCAGCTCAGCCGCACGTCCCCGCGGAGGCGCAACAGCCTGAGAGTCCCGAAAGCAGCCCGAGCCTGGCCCGGGTCGTGAAGGAGGCAGCGGGCGCGGGCCAGGACCTTCCAGATGAGAAGAAGCTGCCTCCCCCTCGCCCCGGGCTCCTGAGGGTACCGCCACTCAGCCTGGGTTACGGTGCCTTCCGCCGCCTGGGGTCAGCCAGCCGCGAGCCGCCGTCGCCTGGCCCCTCCTCGGCGGAAGAACCCCGGGATGGCGAAGCAACTGGATGCGAGCTGGTGCCCTGGTCCACCCCTGGTGAGCAAGCGCCCGGCCCTTGGGCGCCCATGGAATTGCAGGTGGACGTGCGTGTGAAGCCCGTGGGCGCGGCCACCGGCAGTCGCGCGCCCTCGCCCGCGCCCTCCACGCGCTTCCTCACGGTGCCGGTACCGGAGTCCCCGGCCTTCTCCCGCCGCTCCTGCACCCTGCAGCGAGCTCCGTCTCCGGGCGTCACGTTGGGCCGCTGCTCGCCGCTGGCTGCTACCCAGACCGAGCGTGACCACCACGTGGAGCGCCAGGACAGCCCGGCCGATGGGCGCCCGGGCTCTCCAACGTGTCGCTGCCGCTGCCAGGAGCAAGGACTGGGAAAGGAGGACGCGGCGCTGCTGCAGCGTGCTGGGATGGACGGTAAAAAACTGCCCCGGGCTATCACACTCATAGGTAAGTGCTCACTGGCGCCAGGAGTCGGCGCTGCCAGGTCGGGGTAGGTGAGGCGCGCGCACGAGAACACTGCAGTGGAGGGACTGGTGCGCCCGAAGGCTGTCCTGATGCCGCGACCCCACCTGCTCGCTCTGCCTTCGAGTTAATAAATTTTGGTCTACCTAAATGTAATTCAAAGTGTTTGCGATAAAAGAATACACAAAGAACCCATAAAGAACTTTCCCCACCCACAAAGAACTTTCGCATTCCTTCTGAGTGTGCCCATCATCTTCCAGAAAGAGAGGTAGAAAGAATTCCGGATGAGGGGAAGTGATGCAGGATCGCATGGCGGTGGTGGCCAGGGCAGGAACACAGGCTCCAGCCGGGCCAGAGCCCACAACCCTGCCATGGACGGAACTTTCCAAGGCCCGGGCTCCTTCCTCTCCGTTATATTGCGGAGTGTGGGCCTCCACTTATCCATTCAGCACGTACTAAGTGGAGACCACGGGTATATGCTAGGGTATATGCCTGTGTGTTTTTGTTTATGGAGGTGTGGAGCGCTTGGCACAAAAATGGGGAAAGCCCAGAAATGATGTAAACAACCCTGGATAAGGAACCGGTCGGGAGTGGTTGGTGAACTTGGCCGGGCCAAGCTTGCTGAAGTAGTTATCTTGAGGACTTGAGATGGGAAGGGCTCCTTCTAGGGCCACATCTGCAGGAACAGAAGCCAGGAGGGGTTAGAGCCCTGCCCAGCAGGCAACCTGCCTGAAGCTCCAGAGATGTGATATGGAAAGGTAGGAGGAAGCAGGAGATCTGATATGGAAAGATAGGTGGAGTCAGGCACCAAATCCCAAGGGGTTCCCGGGTTCTCAGATATGAGGAGGGTTCCAGACTTGGTTCACTCGGGAACTTTTGCAGCCTTTGGTCTGAGCACATTTTCTACATGATGGACTGTTAGTTTTCTGTTACTATTGTAACACATTTCCACACACTTAGTGACTTTAAATGATACATGCTTATTTGCTTACACTTGTGTACCTGGGAAGTGTGATGCAGTCAAGATGCTGGCAGTGGCGGGGCCATGTTCCTTTCTGGGGGCTGCAGGGGAGATTTCCTTTCCTTGCCTTTTACAGTTTCTAAGGGCCAGCGTGTCCTTAGCTCATGGCCCTCTCTGTATTCAAATTCAGCAGTGTTAGGCTGAATGCTTCTCCTGCTGCCACCTCTCTGACTCTCACATTCTTCTGCCTCCCTCTTCATGTATAAGGACCCTCATGATTGCATTGGGCTCACCCAGATAATCCAACACAATCTCCCTTTCTCAAAGTTGGCTGATGAGCGACCTTGATTTCCCTTTGTCGTGGCATTAGGACATGGACATCTTTGGGAATACAGTATTGTGTCTACAATGATATCAGTCTATACTTTCTTTCAGATTCTTTAAAAAAAAAGCCATGACTAGGAAGGGTAGCCTGAGAAGGAAGAGCCAGTGAGGCAAGGTGACATGGTCGGGTTTTTCGTTCTAGAAAAAGGGCTCTGACAGGGTTAGGGATGTACAAGGCCCTGAGTTCCATACCCAGTTATCCACACCCCTCCCAACACACACACACACACACACGGAGAAAGTGAGCTCTGATAGCATTATGGAGGAAGGCTGGGGCAGGGATGAGATTGAGGTGGGGGCGCTTAGAAGGCAATAGCAGTGGTTCAACTGGAGATGATGAGGCTTGATCTATGGCAGAGGCAAGAGGGAGAGCTCATGAGGCAGAATTCATGGGCTGGACCTGTGATCAGATGAAGGTAAGCTAACTGGGTGAGTGGCGATGTCACCCCTGTTTCTGACTTGGGTAACTGGGTAATGGATTGTGTATCCTTCCACAGTGGAGAACACCAGAAAAGGTGTTGTTGGAGAAATAAATGAGAAAATGGCTTCGGGACCTCCCAATAGAGGTGTCATTTAAAGGAAGAGGAAAAGGAGCTAGCCACAGAGACAGGGCGTGGGGAGCTATAGAAGGGAAATCAGGAGACACAGAGAAAAGGGGGAGTTTACGAAAAGTGTGGCCGATTGTGTCAAATGTGCACTGAGGCTTCAGGGAAGAGGCAGTTCTGGGGCTGATTAGGAAAGTTACCACAAACGGTGATCACTTCACGTCACCAGAGGGTATGAAGCAGAGTGGGTGGCAGGCTCAGATGCCAGACAGAACCTATTGCCAGGTGGGTGCCATCCTTGGTGCTTTGGTTTTTTCTGGGAAATGGGAAGTTAGAGAACTGAGGCTTGGTGTACAGGATTCTTCTCGGATGAGGAGCTCTGCTGAGTGGTCTCTGCCTGTGGGAACAGGCTGGTCACCTCAACAAGAAGGGAAAACGAAGGCGACTTACCCAAGCCAGCATGATGATGCCCCATCCCAGCCGCTGCTCGTTTCCTCGTGAACTTAGAGGAAAGAGTCACCCTTGAGAGCATCGGGGATGTCACTACTTGGTCTCATCCCTCGCTTACATAGGCAGGTGTCCCAAAGGAACTGTAGAGGTGTAAGCAGAGGCACCACACACACAGTGTTCTGACTGGCGGCTCTCCTCCTGCAGGCATCTGGCAGGCGAGAGGAGAGTTTGCAAAGCTTAAAGTGAAGAAAGGGCTGGGGCTGGGGCTCAGTGGCAGAGCGCTTGCCTAACACGTGTGAGGCACTGGGCTTCATTCTCAGCACTGCTTATAAATAAATGAATATAATATAAAGGTTCATCAACATCTAAAAAAATATTTTTTGAAAAAAGTGAAGTAAGAGCTAGATTTTTCAGATGAAGAATATTCTTCCTTCTTGGTTTGGAGTCGCCTTCTATGATCCGGAGGCCAGCTTAGGTGTCCCTGTCACATACTCTCATTGTCCTTGCGCTTCCCAACAGCAGCATTCTTCACTCAGCTTAAGGTTGCCTCCTTGTAAATGTCCCCGCCGCGGGGGCAGGGAAGGTGACAGACACCCTGGATCTTAACTCCTGGCACCGGGGTCTGCTCAGAGCCATCAGTCCATGGCGGAACTTCTTAGTCCCTGGTCCTCTCTGGAGAAAGAGGAGAGGGAGTTTGATCTCAGTTGTTGTCATGGGTTGGCACACCAAGGTTTGGAGGAGGGTGTGAAGGACCCCTCTCAGGAGTCCCCGTCCAGGCAGAGGGAAAACATTCAGAGAGCAAAAGCACAGGCAGCCTGGAGTAGCCTCGAGGGGGAGGGACTGTCGGGAGCAGAGGCAGCAGGGATGAGGGGTCTTCTAGAGAAGAGAGCAGCACAGGAACTCAGGGGTGATGGAGGTAAGAAGCAAGAACTTGCTGTCTTCAGTGCCTGGAGGAAAGCAAGACAGGAACACATTGATGTCCCCAGGTGGAGAGAGAGGCAGAAGTTTACCCAACGTCCATGACACAAAAGCAGGCATCTCACTGGCATGAGCCCCTGGGGCCCCTTAGTATTTGGAAGTTTGTATAATTTTTTAAAGATGGCCCCCAGCTGGGCCTGGTGGCTCATGCCTGTAATCCCAGTGACTTGTGAGGCTGATACAGGAGGATCGAAAGTTCGAGACCAGCCTTAGCAACTTAGCAAGACCCTGTGTCAAAATAAAAAATAAAAAGGCTGGAGATATGGCTCAGTGGTCAAGCACCCCTGGGTTCACTCCCCAGTACCAAAAAAAAAAAAAAAAGGAAGAAGAAGAAGAAAAGAAAAGCAACGAAGATGGCCCCAAACTGAATAAACTTGAAGTTCCATAAGACCTGGGGGATCCTCCCAGTCACGGTATTTTACTAGGTGGAAGTCCTTGTTGTAGTCAAAACATAGGAGATGCAGGTGGGAACAGTGGGAAAGGATGCAGAGGTGTTAGTTCTGAATTGACAAGGAAATCAAGATCAGTTGGAAACTAGAGAATGGCCTGAGGGAAGGTGCCAGAGAGCAAGAGGTACACATGGATACAGTCATATTATCACTATCCTCTCATAGGAATGTCCCTTGGCCATCCGGAAGTGTTGGCTGGAAGCAAACAGAATTAGATTTAAAGCCAAGAAGTTCCAGGATTAGAGGGAAAAAAAAAACAGTTCAAGAGCTTTTATCTTCATCTGTGTTTTCAGTTTTTTCCAAGAGGGTAATTTTTCTTACTTTGTGATTAAGAGTTTCTTTCTGAAGAGGGTGGGGACTACCCTTTGGCTCTGCAGGGGGCAGCTTGGAATGAAGTGGGTCCTCCTTCCTGTGTGGGAGGCTGAATTTCTTTACCTCTTTGTTTTCTACAAAGGCCAGAGCTAAATGTAGTGTTCAGCCACAATAATTATTACCTAGGTGATGGGTAGATTTATTTTCCTTGTCTTCTCCAAGCTTTTATTATTTTAAGACTCCCTTTTTGTATGTAGCTTTTATACCAAGCATTTCCAGATTCTTCCTTGTTTAGGTAAGAGCTTTATTGAGATATAATTCATATGCCATAAAATTCACCAATCTGAAGTTCAATAGTTTGTCGTATATTCTCAAAATTGTGCAACTATCACCACTGTCGATTTTAGAACATTTTCATCATCCCCCAAAAAACTGTACCCTTCAGCCATCACCCCATTCACCAGCCACCAATCTTTTTATCTGAACCTTCTGTCTGGAACATATCAATGGACTCATATAGTATGTATTATTTGGTATATGGAGTATTTCCCTTAATGTTTTCAAGGTTTATCCATGTTGTAGCAAGTATCAGTTCTTCATTTCTTCTTAGGGCTGAATAATATTCTATGATATGGCATACCATGTCTTTTTTATCCATTGACATATTGATGGAAATGTGGGTTAAATCCCTTAAAGAAGCAAATTGTATGTGTAGCTTTTTGTTGTTGTTTTAAATGTAGGACTAAAGGTGTGGCTCAGTGGTAGAGTGCATATTTAGTATGCTTAAGGCTCTGTGTTCAATTTCCAGCATAAAAAAGGGAGGAAAAAATCCCTTGGGTGCAGTGGTACATGCCTATAATCCCAGCAGCTATAGAGGCTGAGGTAGGAGGATCTCAGATTCAAAGCCAGCCTCAGCAATTAAATGTGACCCTGTCTCAAAATAAAAGGGCTGAGGGTGTAGCTCAGTGGTTAAGCCCTCCCTGCCCCCTTCAATCCCCAGTACAAAAAAAAAAAAAAAAACAAGTTTACAGGTGGATGTTAAATTTTCACATATCAACATAATACACTTCCTTTTCTGATTTTTTTTTTAATTTTTTATTGTGGGTTGTTCAAAACATTACAAATTTCTTGACATATCATATTCCACACTTTGATTCAAGTGGGTTATGAACTCCCACCTTCACCCCATACACAGATTGCAGATTCACATCAGTTACACATCCATTGATTTACAAATTGCCATACTAGTGTCTGTTGTGCTCCGCTGCCTTTCCCATCATCCACCCTCCCCCCTCCCCACCTCTCCCCTCCCCTCCCCTCCTCTCTCTCTACCCCCTCCACTGTATAACCCTGAGGGTCTCCTTCCATTACCGTGCAATTTCCCTTCTCTCTCCCTTTCCCTCCCACCTCTCATCCCTGTTAAATGTTAATCTTCTTCTCCTGTTCTTCGTCCCTACTCTGTTCTTAGTTACTTTCCTTATATCAAAGAAGACATTTGGCATTTGTTTTTTAGGGATTGGCTAGCTTCACTTAGCATAATCTGCTCTAATGCCATCCATTTCCCTGTAAATTCTATGATTTTGTCATTTTTTAATCCTTTTCTGATTTTTGAAGCAGGTATTTTTTTTCCAAAGCAAATGAAAACATAGGGATTTCAAAGTGCTTCTGTCTGAAAAGATGAATAATGAGTTATTAAATATCTTGGAAACGTGTCCATCTCTGTGTAGGTATGTGTACATGTGGGTATGAAACATGCTAATACACATGTGGTGTTGTTCTGATGCAGTTGGTCTTTTCAAAATGGTAAAATACCACTGCAGAATTACCTCCGATATTTCCAGGCTTTGGGAAGTGTGATGGTTACTGGTCCTCCTTGCCGAGGTTTGAGTGACTCCTGGGGCCCTTGCAGCATAGGCTCTGGGAGAGGAGACTGCTCTTCTTGCTTGATTTCAAGCTGTGTCCTCAAAGAGATCAAATTCAGGAATGCTCAGTTGGGGTGTGAATCTCCAGATCCCGGGCTGTGATGAAGCGTTTGCAATCATGCCTCTTTTCTTGTACTCTGCTGGCTTCCCCAGTTACTCCTTTAACAGGGCGAGGCTTGGCACTAGGAAGCATGCTGTCTGCTGCTGCTCTGTGCCCTTGCCTGCTTTCCCCACCTGGTGTGCCCTCCATTCCTGCAGCCCCGCCCCAGCCCTCTGATCCACTTGTCCTGGAGCCGCAGGCCCTATGTGCTGAGACCATAGGATTTGGGTGAACTCCAGCGAGCGGAGCCCTTGTTCTTCTCAGTGGGCAGTGTCCCCTGGGTGCCTGTTACGCCCACTAGGTGTAGGGCTTTGCCCGATTCTACTTGTGCTTGGGTCGAATGCCCTGTGCTCAATGAATGGCTGCTGACCTCATCTGTTCCCACTCTTTTATAGAACCTTACAACTTCTAACGATTTGAGAAAAGAACCATCTTCTAGCATCTTTCTCCCAAATGACCTAACTTGAATTTGGGCCAAGGAGGCCATGACACTGGTGTAAGGAGTTGGCGGAGTTCTGGGTGGGCCTTGGCTGGGTGGTCTCTTGTCACATCTCCCTTCTGCCTGTCCCCACCCCCAGGGCTGCCCATGTACATGAAGTCTCTGCGCTGGGCCCTGGCAGTCATGGCTGTGCTCCTGGCAGTCTCCACGGTGACCATTGTGGCCTTGGCCTCTAGAGCAGGTACAGTGTCCCTGCTCCCCTCTGCTCCTCCACCAGGGCCACCTCCAGCCCTTATAATTAGGATGAGATGTCCCAGGGGGGGGTGTGGCATGAAGACATGGGCAGAAATAAGAAAAATATTCTGTCTTCTCACTGGACACGGCTTATACCCTGCTGAGTCCTTCTGGGGAGACTGTGTGGCCTTCTTGGTCCTGGCTCACCTCCCCTTGCCACCCCAGGGTTTACCAGCTCCAGCCCCTAGAATCTCCCCTCTGTCAAGGTCATGGCCAGGTTTTCTCAGTGTACACATTTTAATTCCTTATAGTTACCCCAGGACTCACCAGGGTCTCTGTGCTTGCAGGAGCCAGGTGCCGGCCATGCCCTCAGGACTGGATATGGTCCAGGGAGCACTGTTACTACCTCTCTTCAGAAGCACAGGACTGGGAGGCCAGCCAGGCGTTCTGCTTGGCCCACCATGCTACCCTGCCCCTGCTGAGCCACACCCAGGTGAGACAGGTGACCATAAGAGGAATGTGCATGTCATCCAAGATCCCAGAATCCTAGATGAGGTCCTTCTACGTCCTAGAAGTCACCAAGAGCCACAGGAATAGGGTGACATGCAGGGGGACCAAATATCAGGTCTCCAAGGGCTTCATCTAGAAGCTGGGATATCCCCAACCACCCTGCCTGTCAGTCCCAAAGTTACCAGTGTGCTCAGGAGCCAGACCTGTCCTCTATAGAAGGTGGTATGGAAAATAAAGTACAATTTAACAGGTGTATTAGTCAGGTATTGCTATAATAGGGCTCAGTAACAAATCACCCCCAAACTCTTCAATTTCAACAACTTCTAACAACAAGCATTTATTTCTTTTTTAAATATTTTTTTTTTTAGTTGTCGATGGATCTTTTTTATTTATTTATATGCAGTGCTGAGAATCGAACCCAGTGCCTCACACATGCTAGGCAAGCGCTCTACCACTGAGCTACCACCCCAGCCCAGCATTTATTTCTGGATGGCTGGTCAGTGGATGGTCCTTCAAATGTTCCTGTTTTTATGGTGTTCTCTTCCTATTTCATGGATGCAATATCTTGTCTTCTTGTGGATCTTTTTTTTTTTTTTTTTGGTACCAGGGCATTTAACCACCGAGTCACATCCTCAGCCCTTTTTTATATTTTATTCAGAGACAGGGTCTTGCTGAGTTGTTTATGGCCTCCATTAGTTGCTGAGGCTGGGTTTGAACTCATGATCCACCTGCCTCAGCCTCCCAAGTTGCCGGGATTACAGGCATGTACCACTGTGTCTGGTTTATTGTGGAACTTAATTGTAGTGTTTTTTAAATTTTCTCTGCTCCCTGCATGATCTGAATATGATAAATATGATATACACAGGAAAAAAAACTGAAAGGCAGATTGAAAAACATACTAATATTTTAATAGTGGTTACCAATGGGAGGCAAGATTATGGCTAAATTTATTTTCTTCTTTAAAGCTTTGTTTTCTAACCAGGTGTGGTGGCACACTCTGAAGAGGCTGAGGCAAGAGGATTGCAAGTTCTAGGTCAGCCTCAGCAATTTGGTGAGGCACTAAGCAACTTAGTGAAATGTGTCTCAAAATAAAAAATAAAAGGGCTAGGGATGTGGCTCAGTGGTAAAGTGCCCCAGGGTTCAATACCCAGTACAAAAACAAAACAAAACCCAAAAAACCTATTTTCTAAGAATTCTGCAAATAAAACATGCTGGGATTGGAAGAAGATGCTAGAGGAATAGAAACCTACCAGGCCAAAGGTGCTCAGCACAGCAGTTTCTGCCCAGGGCCTGGGCCAGGCCAACAGTTAGGGTTTAGGTAAAAACAGGCCGTGTAGAGAGACGGCCCCAGGCTTCTGCACCACATGCCCAGCACTGAGTGCTGCAGGTGCCACCAGGAAGCCAGTAAAGCAGGGCTCCTTCCCCACAGCCTCTCCCATCAGGAGGTTCTACCCAGAATGACCCTGGACCTTGGCTGAGCCTGTCTGCTTCCTGTTGCTGGTGCATCTGCAATGGGGGATGTCGAAACACAGCTTGAGATTTAAGTATACAAGATCAATCATTTGAAACACAAGTAAATATGCAGAAAACAGATAAACTCCATCCCTGCAAAAAGACTGAAGCAAGATTCACGATCCAGGCAGTTAACAATCCAGAACCTCCAGAGGTGTGTGTGGCAGGAACACAGCATAAGTGGGTACACAAACCCAGGGACACAACAGGCTCTCAGGGGTCCCCACCGCTGCAGGCTAAACGGCTCATCTTCCCTAAGAACTGACTATGCCCAGAGTTAGAAAAAAGGAGGAAATTCAGTGCTGTCTGTGCCACTGATCATTCAGCTCACTCCCCTGGGCTTGACGGCAGGTGTTTTGCCGGGTGCGGGGAGGGAGGAGCCATGTTAACAGTAACACTGAATGGAAGCCACGTCTCGATTTTCAGAAAGATAAAACCGTGCATAAATATTCATCTTAGAATTAAGGAAATTCAGCCAGGCGAGGTGGTGCACACCTGTAATCCCCACAGCTCAGGACGCTGAGGCAGGAGGATTGAGAGTTCAAAGCCAGCCGCACCAACAGGGAGGCACTAAGCAACTCAGTGAGACCCTGTCTCTAAATAAAATACAAAATAGGGCTGGGATGTGTCTCAGTGGTTGAGGGCCCCCGAGTTCAATCCCTGGTACAAAAAAAAAAAAATTAAGAAAATTCAGTAGTCTGGATTATTTGAATCTTCTCTGTGCACACTATGTAGTGAGCTATAAAGACAGAATGTGAAGGGTGGCTGCCAGGCGCAGGGGAGAAAGCAGACAGAAACTCAGTGTTTCATGGGTACAGAGTTTCGCTTTACGAAGGTAAGAAAGTTCTGGAGGTGAACAGTGAGGATGGCTGCACAGTCATGTGATTGCACTTAATGCCACTAGACTGTACATTTAAACAGGATTAAAATGGAGGCCAGGAGAGGGCCCCAGTGGTAGACTGTGTAGCATGCACATGCCCCTGGGTACAATCTCCAGCACCACACACACACACACAGGGTTAAAATGGTAACTTTCAAGCCGGCACGGTGGCACATGCCTGTAATCCCAGCGATTTAGGAGGCCAAGACAGGAGGATCACGAGTTCAAAGCCAGTGAACTAAGCAACTCAGTGAGACCCTGTCTTTTAAATAAAATACAAAATAGGGCTGGCGGGTGGCTCAGTGTTAAGAGTGCCCCTGAATTAAATCCCGGGTACAAAAAGAAAAAAAGGTAGCTGTCTTATTATGTGGCATATTTCATCACAAAAATTTAAAAAAGAAATATAAGAAAGCATTGCGAATGATTCATCTTCATTTTAGGATGTAAATCATCAGATTTCAAGTCCATTCTGCCCTTTGCCACTTTACCCCTCTGCCCACATTCGTGGTAAAAATTGGAGAAGCTGCAGCCTAAGGCCCTGGAGGCCCGGGATCTGCCCCACCTTCGTGAGAGTGCACTTCTTTAAGCCATCAATTACTCACTGGTTCCTGGAATTTATTTTTAACTCCGGACAATGCCTTTCCTGCACCATAATCTCTGCTAACAATGAAAACTGGACTCCGAACTGCAAGGAATGAAGAGTTGGAGTGGAGTGGGTGGGGACAGGCCATCAGCTCCTGTCAATGGGAGGCAAAATGAGGAGGAGCAGGAGAACCAGATGGCTCTGGACTTGGACAAAAAACAAGCCCGTATCCCACATGGGTGACCATAAACTTCAAACCAGGTCACATTTGTTGGCAGTGAGGACAAAGTTTTACCCATCACACCACAGGGACAGATTTCATGGTTGCAAGGGCATTTAATGAGTATGTACTATGTGCCATTAGATTTACATGTTCAGCCTCATAATGCAGCCTCCCCGTGTTCACAGAGGACCTTGCTGCTCCGAAAAGCTGGATGCCTTGACACATGACTTACAAGTCACGGGACTGCATTTGAAGATGGGGTGTCCTGGCACCAGAGTTCTCCGCACAGTGATGGCCCCAGTCTGAGTGTGGGGCAGGCATCAGCCAAGCCCTGATGTGCCTTCCCAAAGGGACACCGTCAGTGGCTGAAGCTGGCAGATCTGTGACCAGGCAGGGAGAAGCTTTGGGACTGCTTAGCCCCAACTCACACCACAGTACCGTGGGGGCCCTTCTTACCCTCCCCAGGGTTCCCTCCCACAGCCCGGCCCGTGGAGTCCAGCAGAGGAGGAAACGGCAGCCTGCCACTGGGTTTCACCTGGTCTGACCACTTACTGCTCCCCATTGTCACACGTGGTCACACATGGTCTTTGGGGTTGAAGGTCAAGGTTAGAGCCTGAAAGCTGCTGTTGGCTCCTCTCCTGGCTGATAACCAGCTGGTGCTGGCCCTAGGGGGCAGAAGATGGCTCTGCACTGACCCCTGCGGGGCCCATAGTGGTCCAGCCTGAACCTGTGGCCTCTACTGATTGTTGGCAGTTTTGCTGAGCTGGCCTACTGTGTGCTGGGTCTCAGGGTACAACAGGTCCCCTGCTCTCACCAAGCTCAAGTGAGCAAGCCCTTAAAAAGCAGCCCGGCAGCTCTATTCTGTGAAGGTTATAGGAGGCCGTGGGAGGGAGGGTCACCCAGCTCACCTTGGAGGGATCAGCCAGGTGTCCCTGTAGGAAGTCATCTTGACCCTGAGACCTGAAGGGTAGGTGAGGCGCACCCAGGGTACAACTGTGGACAACTCGGGTGCTTAAATTAAGTTATACTAGGCCACTTCTAGTCTCCGTCAATGTGAATATATGCCTCTTTGCCATCAGCGATATGTATTTGTTGGTATGATCTGATTTATTCATTCATTCATTCATTCATTCATTTACTTACTTTGGGCCCTGGGGATTGAACCCAGGAACACTTTACCACCGAGCAACATCCTCAGCCCTTATTATTTTTTTTATTTTGAGACAGGGTCTTGCTAAGTTGCTGAGGCTGGCTTTGAACTTGCAATTCTACCTCAGCCTCCTGACTGAGTTTCCAGGTGCGTGCCACGGCACCTGGCTACTTTCTGGTTTTTTTGTTTTGTTTTTTAATAGTGCTAGGATGGAAACCAGGGCCTCCCCACATGCTAGGGAAGTGCTCTGTGACTGAGCCACACCCTTGGCCCCTGCTTTCCACCCCCCTAACTAAGCATGATCTCATGTTATCAGTTTAGCACTGTAATTTTCCATCATGTTGATATCTCATAATCTGCCTAGTTGTTTCCTGATTTCTGGGCACTTGAGTAGTTCTTTTTTTTTCTTTTTGGTCTAACAGCACTGTGTTGTCTTTGAATAAGTTCTCTGTCTCCCTTTTTACTCTTGGTTTACTCTTCAAAGTGGAGTCACCCATCTGAGCTACAGGATGGCACTGCTGCTCGGGTTATGTTGCACCAAAACATGTCCCAGAAGGAAAACTGGTGTGGGCTGTACCATCATCACTGCCCCCACCCCCAAGTCCTCACCCTGGGACAAACTGTTTTTCTCAGTTAGAAAAACTCATATTCATTTTCTAAAACAAACACTTTTTTTTTTTGCTTTAATTCACTGTTTAATATGACAACAAACACAAGGTAAAAAGAAAAATTCATCTTTAGTAACACTAACACACTGATTTTGGTTTTTGTCATTCTTTGTGTGACTATGTCACGCACACTTTTTTTATTGTTATAGTCATGCCACAGTTTTGATTTTTTTTTTTTTTTTTTTTGGCTTTCTGAAAATTTTTTCAGTGTTGGGTATAAGAACCCAGGGTGCCTGCCCTACCACTGAATTATATCCCCAGCCCTTTTTATTGTTTATTATGATCTTGCTAAGTTGCTGAGGCCTCTGATTTGCAATCCTCCTGCCTCAGCCTCCTAAAGACCCTGGAATTACAGGCCTGAGCCACTGTGCCCAGCTGACTCAGCTTTTTCATTTCATGAGCTATACTGCTTTTCCCATGTGGCTCCTTGGCCTTTGTACGCACTTTTGTGTTAAGTGACCACTACTGCCTTGAACCCATGCAAGGTACTTAGTTCTCTCGTTGCAGCCATCTGCTCCCCGGCCTCCCCTGCTTATTAGTCAATCGCCAGCCCGAGCCTCAGCCCCACCAGGCTTTTGCGGTTACCTGGACGTGCTTCAGGGCCTCCCAACCTGACGCAGGTCCTCTCGGAGCAGTTTTGTGCCCATGCTCGTTTCTGAGTGGTGACTGTGGTTCTCACCCCCTCGAGGGCTGCGCCGGGATGGCCCTCATATCCAGCAACCCCAGGCATCGGTTCCGCTCTGATCATTACCGTAATCTCTGCAAGCCGCGCGCGTTGACCTGGCTCTCTCCTGCAGAAGCCCCGGGGAAGCGCCCTGGTAGGCCACGCCCACGTCCAAAGAAAAGTGACAGTGTGCTTTCCTCCCCAGGATTTCCTGAGCAGATACCAGATCACCAAACGTTCCTGGGTGGGGGCCCGGCGAGGCCCCCAGGGCTGGCACTGGACCGATGGGACCCCCTTGCCAACCCAGCTGTGAGTGACCGTGGGCTTCCTCCCGCTCTGCTGTTCGGGATCTTCCCATGCCCCACCCAGCCTGCAGTGCCATTAGGGAGACCCACCCCACCCAGGACCCTGGCATCAGTTTCGTCCCTTTTTCTCCACCCCTCCTGTGGGTCCCCCAGCGCGTTCACCCAAGCAGGACCATCACTGCCATCTCACAGATACGAAGTCTACAGCCAGAGCCATTCGGTGTTCACCAGTGCCACACAGCTGACCAACAGGGGACATCCTTTGTCCTTTCCAGACAGCCCCCTGCCTCTGTGCAGTGACCTACACAGTATCTGGGTCCATGGAGGGACTGGGCACGCAGCTGGGCGGGCCCATGCCAGCCAGGAGGCCTGATATCCTGAGCGTCTCCCATTTCCCCTCTCGCCCTTCCCAGACTTCCAGAGGAGGGTGAGGACAACCCAGATCTCAGTTGCGGGGTCCTGGAGGAAGGCCAGCTCCTGGCTCTAGACTGCAGCTCTCCCAGACCCTGGATCTGTGCCAAGGAGACCAAGTGATTTGGGTTTCATCTTGCCCAGCCTGTTGGGGGCCAAGGTGAGATCGGGGGCAGCCTCTTCACCAACCCCAGGGACTGGGACTTCCAGTGCACAGTGGCCCCATCTGAAGGGAAGATTTGCTTGGGCCTCAGGTCAAGTGCCAATTTTGGTCTCCAATTTGCTGATATGTTCCATCACTTGGGGACGGTTTCTAGCATGTCTGGGCCTCAGTTTACCCTTCATTAACATGGACTTTTCCCTTCTCTCCCTGACCAGCTTCATCATACCACCCATCTTCCAGACCCAGAGGAAGGAGCCAATCAACAACCACAGATGATTCCAGTCTGGGTTCCCTCTTGATCCCACTGACATGAGTCTTGCAAGTGATGTGGCAAAGGGACTTGGCAGGGACTTTGGCATCATTGCTCAGGTTCCATTTCCAGGCAGCTGATGTACACTGACACAGGTGACCAGCCTGTGACAGTGCCATAGAAAACCAAGTGGGCGGGCCTGGAGGAGGGCAGGGGAGCTTTCCTTCCCCACCCTGCAAGCTGGAGAGGCTGGTGGACAGTAAGCACCTGCTTGGAGGTCTAGCACGTGGGGCTGGCGGGGGCCCCCAGCTAGCCAGTGCCCCAGGTTGGGAGGAAGCAATGGGCCTCCTGGGTAAGTAAGGCCAAGAGAGCTCCCCAGCTTGGTAGGCGGACGTTGCTGAGAAGTATGTTGCTCCAGTGAGGAAAGAATGAAGAGAAATGTGGGCAGGTTGGGGACAGCTCTTCCAAGCTGTAGGGGACAACCACCTTGAAAACGTGTTAGGGTTCAGTGAAGGCCTTTGGGCCAGTGGGAGAGCGAGAGGCTGGGCTAGAAGAGTGTGTAGTCTTGAAAGTCTGTCTACACCTCCCCAAACCACTGGAGTCTTAGTTCCACGATGTGTGTGACCTGTGCAAACCAGCAGTCTCTGCTTGAAGTCAGACCACGCAGGCAGAAAAGCCTTTCTTGAGCATTTGAACCAGTAACTGCTATGGGCTGTCTGGGAGAAAGAGATGGACAGTCTTGAATGGATGGAACCTCTCACCACTCTTGGGCAGTAACAACAAAAAGGGAGGTGGAAACTTCCCATCTGCTTGGGAAATTCTGGCAGCTTGCTCAGTCAGAAAGAGGAAAGATTAAAACAAAACCCAGTTCTGTGGACTCCAAAGGCCACACTCTTGCTTCTCCAACACACTATGGAGAAAACCAGGATGTCAGTGGCCACTGAGGGGGAGGAGGTCCTGAGCTATCTCACACTCAGGATCACCCACTGCTTCTGTTATATTTTGCTATAGGTGGCATTGGCTCAAGCCCCTGGATAGCTAAAAGTTCCAAAGTGTCCGCTCACTTGGCTTAAAGCATTGTACTGCCTCCTAGCGGGGGTCTTGGCGCTTCTGCATATGTACCTCCTCCATGCAGCTGCTTGGGTTTCCTCATGCAATGGCAGCTCTAAGAAGACCTGTCCCCCAAGATGGGACAGAATGAGCTAGATCTCCTGAGGGCAGCAGTGGAAGTTTCTCAGGGTCCCATGTGCCATATTTTATTGGCCTAAATAAGAAACAAGGCCAGCCAACCTCAAGCAGAAGAGAAATGGACTCCAACTCTTGAAGAACTTTTGGCCTTACCCACCATCCTCTGGTATAAAACAGAGCCTTGACTTGCTTTTTATCAGAAATAATTTCCTCGCCCAAGTGTGTGGTATTTTTTCAATCTGGGTCTGTCATGGTTTGTTCTGTGTCCTGCTCCAAAATAAAAACTGTTCTGTGGCACTTTTGAGTCCAACCAGATAATTATTAATGTGCAGCTTTGCTTACAGAAAAGAAAAACCCCTTAAATATATATGCACACACATCACACACACACACACACACGCACACACACACATTACAAACCCAAGGCAAGCTTCATGCTTTACTGGAAAACAGAATTATTTCCATTAGAAAAAGTAAGGATATTGACCATGGTCACTACTGTTTAATATTGTCCCAAGGATAAAAGTCAAGGCAGTTAGAAGGTAGAATGAAATTTGAGCACCAATTGGAAAGCAACAGGTAAAATGACCATTATTTGCAGATGGCATGATTATCTGGAAAACTCAACACTATCAGAAAATAAGGACCAACAAGAGAAATTAGGCTGTTGGGTCCAAAACTAATGCAAAGAAGTCATGATATTTCACCTCACCTGCTTTTTCTTATATGAATAGTATGTTACAAATATCCCTAATATATGGTGATAAAGCAAATCACAAATTTTTCTGGTGAGGACTTTTCCAGGGGTGAATGAGAAGGGTCCAGGAACCTTGATTAGTAGTGATTACATGAGTACATACAGTTATCAAAACTCGTCAGACTGAACTGGGATTGCGGCTTGCCTAGCATGTGTGAGGCACTAGGTTCAATTCTTAGCACCGCATATAAATAAATAAGGTCTATTGACAACTAAAAAATATTAAAAAAAAAACCTCATCAGACTACACTCAAAATGCATGTATTATATATGTAATTTGTATTTCAAATAGGTTGATTTTAAAGGATATTGATAATAGAACTTCACTATAATTGTGAATTTCATACTTTTATGTTTATTTTATACTTTAAAAAATATAATTCTGGCTGAGTGCAGTGGTGCACACGTGTAATCCCAGCAGCTTGGGAGGCTGAGATAGGAGGATCATGGGTTCAAAGCCATCCTCAGCAACAGCAGGGTGGTAAGGAACTCAGTGAGACCCTGTCTCTAAATAAAATGCAAAATAGGGCTGGGGATGTGGTTCAGTGGTTGAGTGTCCCTGAGTTCAATCCCCAGTAGGCCTTCCCCAAACTCTCTCTCTCTCTCTCTCTCTCTCTCTCTATATATATATATATATATATATATATATATATATATATATATATATATATAATTTATATATTATATATATATACATATATAATTCTGCACCAAGCATCGTGTTGCTTGCCTGTAATCCCAGCAACTCCAGAGACTGAGGCAGGAGGATCACAACTTTGAGGCCAGCCTCAAACTTGAGACCCTGTCTCAAAATTCAAAAATTTTAAAATGGAATACAGATGTAGTTCAGTGGTAAAGCACCCCTAGATTCAACCCTCAGGACCACTAAGTGAATGAATAAGTAACTAATTCTAAAAAGGAATCTATGGTGCAGAAAAAGTCAAAAAACCTATAGCAGTTGTGATGGATCTTTTTTTCTATGCATGTCTTCTATGTCTCCTACCTTTTCATTTCTTATATTTATCTCTGATACATTCTGAGTATTTTCCTCACATTTATCTTCTAGTTCATGTAACTTTTCAACTGTTTCTAATTTATTTAACTTGCCTGCTCAGTTTTTTTTTTTTTTAAGATGTAAATGTCACAACACAATGCCTTTATTTTTATGTGGTGCTGAGAATCGAACCAGGGTCCTGCTCATGCCAGGCAAGCACACTACTGCTGAGCCACAATCCCAGCCCCAGCCTGCTCAGTTTTTAAGGCCAAACTATTTTATTTATTTATTTTTTGGGGGGTGCTAGGGATTGAACCCAGGGCCTTATGCATGCCAGGCAGGCACTCTGCCAACTGAGCTATATTCCTAGCCCCAAACTATTTTTTGTTTACAGAAATTCTATTTGGTTCTATGTATTTATTTATTTTTGGTACTGGGGATTGAACCCAGTGGCACGTTATTGCCAAGCTACATCACTAGTCCTTTTTAATTTTTTTAAATATAGTTTTAGTTCTCAATGGACCTTTATTTTATTTATTTATATGTGGTGCTGAGAATCGAATCCAGTGCCTCACACATGCTAGGCAAGCGCTCTACCACTGAGCTACAGCCCCAGCCTTAATTTTTATTTTGAGACAGGGTCTCACTAAGTTGCTCAAGCCAGCCTTGAACTTGTGATCCTCCTGCTTCAGCCTCCCAAGTAGTTGGAATTACAGGCGTGCACCACCACACTTGGCTGTGTGCTCAACTTTAGAATGTTCTTACCATTCCATATGGATTTCTAGCCCAGTGGGTTATGAGAACACCTCTTCAGTGCAGGTTTGCATTGATTTATATTAAGGACTCCATGGATATCAGCAAGTCCAGGGCAATTTTGATGTTAATTTCTCAGGTTGAAAGTTTTTGGACCATGAAGTTCATCCAAGTTCCAATCCCCTGCCAAAGGATACCCAGCCCTGGGGCATCATATCAGTGGAAACTCTTATCCAAGCAGGGGTCAAGGAGGTTCCTCCTCATCCTCCTCGTGGGTGCCATTTTCTAGTCCCACCTTTCCCTGAGGAACACCCCTCAAAGTTCTGGGTTTAAATGGACTAATCTTGTGTTGGTCCAAGACTACAGCTCCCCTCTCACATAAGTATGAAAATAGGCCGTAATTCACCAAGCTAATGTTTCACCTGGTGGGGGAGCAAAAGAAAAAAAAAGAAAAGAAACTATTTCCTGTGCTTCCTTGTCTGATTTTCAGTGTTCTCCCTTTATTTTAGGGAGTTCTCTTTTGTATGAGCAAAGCTACAAATGTTCAGAGAAGTTTAATTTTATCAGATATCTTTTCAGCATCTCTGAAAGTGATCACATCCTTTTTCTTTTTTGATCTTTTAATACAATAGATTATAATGAAAGAGTTCCTAAAATTAAATCATCTTTTAATTTCTGGAATAAACCTCCCTTGATTATGCTATTTAATCTGCCAAAACTTCATGGTAAAGTTTTGCAGAAATATTTTAAATGTATTTGATTTGAAGTTTTCTCTTTCTAATGCTCCTCTGTTAAAGTTTGATTGTAATGTTATGGCAACTTCATTGATAGAATCTAGGACTTCTTCCCCCCCCCCCCCTAAGTTCTGGAGTAGTTTAAAGCCACTGGAATGTTTGGCAGGTCGAGCAGGGAAGCATGTTATAGCAAACAACTGAGGACTAACTTGAAGAGCCTTGTGCTGACTGTAGACTGTTTCTTTTTTAATTTTGCTGTCTGTCTCTCCCTGTGGAGATGACCCACATTCTCCCTTGAATGTATTATCCACTTTCTAAATAACCTTTGTCTATGCCTTTAAAAAATGATTAATTAACTTTTGCTTTTTAAAAAAATCCTTTTCTCCTATCCTGGTCTGTTGTAATTTAGAGAGATGGACTCTCCAGGTGGACTCAATATGATCATAAGAAAGGGAAGCAGGTCGGTCAGAGATAAGAGAAGGACAATTGCTAGCACAAGCAGAGAATGAAGGATACCTGAAGGGGCCATGCTTGTGACTTTGACAACAAAAGAAAGGACCACCGCTAAGGAATACAGCTTCTAGAGGCTGGAGAGGATGAAGAACAGGTTCTTTGCTGCAGCCTTCAGAAGGCACACAGTGCTGTCAACACTTGATCACAACTTGGGAAAACTGACTTTGGACTTTCTGGTGACCCCAACAGTAAGATATGTGTGTGTGTGTGTGTGTGTGTGTGTTTAAGACATTACATTTACACTCTTTTGTTACAGCAGCAACAGGACACCGTTCAACTGGATCACAGTTTTTAGAAGAATTTTTATAACTAGTTATCAATACAACTGGCTTCCTTTTTAATCCTACGTAATTTGCTTTATGCATTTTGAAGTATTGTTTTTTTTTATTGGTTGTTCAAAACATTACAAAACTCTTGACATACCATATTTCATACATTAGATTCAAGTGGGTTATGAACTCCCATTTTTACCCCAAATACAGATTGCAGAATCACATCGGTTACACATCCACATTTTTACATAATGCCATATTAGTAACTGTTGTATTCTACTACCTTTCCTATCCTCTACTAACAAATCATAAGGGGACAAATGTAGATCAAAGGTTCTTAATATTTTTTTTAGTTCACCGATCCATTTGGCAGTTGTCTGGTGAAGCCTGTAGATTCCCTCTTAAAACAATACTTCAGCCTGTAAGAACAGACAACTGCCAAATGGATCAGTGAACTAAAAAAATATTAAGAACCTTTGATCTACATTTGTCCCCTTATGATTTGTTTTGCCCTATGGAACCCAAAGCTATAGTTACTGCATAGATGGGAGAGTTCCCACAAGGGACTGCCCCAAACTGCCCCAAGATGGGGCCTGCTGCAGTTCCAAAGCAGGAAGCCCTGCAGGCCAGGGCAGCTGGAGGGAGTATGTGTTGGGGGAACTTACAGAGTGTCCTCCTGAGGTCAGCATGAGAAGGGCATCCTACCTACATATGCATGTCCACTGGGGTAGGGGAGGGAGGGAGTTCCAGGAGGGTGTAAGACACTGGGCTCAGGGTCAGTTGGTTTTTTTGGTGTTTCAGGCAACAACCTGAAGTCCTGTTACCAGTGCCTGGGAAATCCAAGGCCCAGGATAGGGCTCAAGCCTGCAGGAGAGATGCAGCCAACCAGGTCACAGAGCTGTCAAGGTGCTCTATGTTTTTTGGGTTAGGACACAGAAAATGAGAACAAGGGAACTGGAGGAAGGCCCACAGTCCACCCCTCTGACTGGCTCTTATGACCTCATACTCCCACTGAGGTGGACATACCAGGGCTTAGGCGGCCAGGCCAAGATGGCGCGTGAGGAGGTCAGGGGCAGGGCCAGAACAGAGGAGCATCCAGAGGGTCTTCTGATGACATCAACTTCCTGCTTGACACTTCTGTACTCGTGTTCCTAAGTGGGGAATCCAGTAGAAAAAGTAAACCAGACACATGGACACAGGGGGCACCAATCAATAACAGTGAGGAGAACGTGGACAGGGGCGAAGATACCGAAAGGAGGAAATTCCAGCGATCATAAAAAGAACAGGCCCAAACTCCCCCACGGATTCCCGGCTCTGGGGCCTCTCCTCTTCAGAGAAGCCTATCTCTGTACCTCTAACTCTTCAATAAATCTACTTCTTGCTTGCTATATCTGTGTCCTGTTCAATTTTTATTTTATTTGTGGTGCTGGGGATTGAACCCATGGCTGTGCGCATGCAAGGCAAGCACTCCACCAACTCAGCTGTATCCCCAGCCTCTCCTTTCTTCAATTCTTTGCTGATCAGAGACAAGGAACCTGGCACCCCTAGACAGTAACATCATCCCAGCCATGATGTTCCCTGAACCTCTGGAAAGGGCGGACTTGCGGCAGTCTGGAGCCCTAACTTGATGGATCACTGCAAGGAAAGCCACAACCCTGTGAGCACGTGCACGTTATAAGACCCCAAAGGACGCTGGGGTGCGTAGCTCAGAGGAGGAGTGCAGCACGCTCAAGGCACTGGGTTGTTTCCAGCCCAGCACCAAAAACCAAAACAAATTAATTAAAATAAAAACAGAGCCGCAATTCCTACAAGGCGTACTAGTAGAACTTTCCACCAAGGACCCCCTCCCCAAACATGATTTTACTGTAGGCCACAGGCGTCATGGCCCATGTGATCAGTGAGATGTAAATGCTCTTACAAATGAAGGAGGGGTTGACTGACTGTGGCTTCTTTGGGATACACCCACCCTGCAGGTCTCGGTGTCTCTTGCTCGGCTGTCACCTCTGCCCAGCTCCTTCATGGTGGCTTTTCCTGTGTTCAAGGCTCCAAACTGCACTCCACTGGGTCAAAGCTGCAGAGGCGAATATTCGAGAGGCTTCTGCCTTCTATGTGATGTCAATAGAGCCTTCTGGAGCCCAAGTACTCGGTGAGTGACCCCACTAAGACAGCCCTACTCCCCCACACCCCTTGATGGGCTCACTGAGGGCCACAGGGGTGGCTTCGAGATCCTGTGGTGCCCCTTGGGGAAGCACCATCCAAGCCACCCAAGGGGAAGCCAGGCCCAGAGGTAGCCCACACAGTCAGTGGGTTAACAGTTGGGACAATCTAACACATTCCTGGCCTGCAAGCCCAGTGTGACAAACCCATAATGTGCCCTGGTCTTGGCCTTGGGCAGCTGGAAGGGTGCCTAAGTCTCTGGTGTCTCTTTAGTGTGGGTATGTTATTCCCAACGTCTCTGCAGGCAGGGGAGAGTGGGCCACTCCAAGTCATTCCACTTGCTAGTATGACCCCCCATTGGCCTAATGTGACATACTTTATTTTTAGGCAGTACTGGGAGTTAAACCCAGGGTGCTTCTCCACTGAGCTACATCCCAGTCTTCTTCTTTTCTTTCTTTTTCTTTTTTGAGACAGGAACCTGCTAAATTACTGAGGCTGGTCTCAAACTCCTGATCTGCCTGCATCAGCCTCCTGAGTCACTAGGATCACAGGTGTGCACCACCATGTTCAGTGGATATGAAACGCTTCGGAGAAGTTCTGGCTTTATGGCTATCTCCCGGAAGGACATTTTTTTTGTGTGTGTGTACCTAGGATTAAACCCAGGGGCATTTAACCACTGAGTCACATCCCCAGCCGTTGTTTGTATTTTATTTACAGACAGGGTCTCTGTTGCTTAGGGCATTGCAAAGTTGCTGAGGCTGGCTTTGAATTCACAATCCTCCTGCCTCAGCCTCCCGAGCTGCTGGGAATACAGCTGTGCACACCGTGCCTGGCCTTGCAGGACGTGATCAAGGAAAAAAACATCGCATCCACAGCTGCAGGGTCACATCCCAATCACGCAGATTTGTGTGTGTGATGTCACAGGTGTCTGAGGTGCCTGCTCCCATGGGCTGTTCCCTTTCCCAGGTTTGCACAAGATCCAGTTGTCGCCGTGGAGTCCCTCCTTGGCTGCTCAAGGGCATAAGACCACTCCACTCACTCAGCAGTGAGTAGCCCAGCCTACGGGTTTGTGTGATGGGCCCAGGCCAGGTAGACATTCTCCAGGGACAGCCACGCACTCCCAGGGATGACACAGCCAGCCCAGAAGGAGGCAGCCCAAGCTCACACTGGACAGACAACGTGAAACCCAATGGGAGGGCGGGGGTGTGGCTTGGAGGCAGAGCACTTGCTTGGCAGGAACAAGGCCCCAGTTCAACCCCAAACACAGCACAAATAAATGAAGAAAAAAGAAAGAAAAGAAACACATTGGGGCTAATATACACGCTCTATGGTGTTAACCGATCCTAGTCCCCAGCACTTCTGTATGATCTCAGTGGTCCTGGGAATCTTCCAGAGAGGCTACATAGGCCTTTCCCCCCAGTGTGGGAGGGGTTGTAGATGCCACCATTGGTAGTGCTGGTGAGATCTACCCTTCTAGTGCCATGGCAGTGCCCAACAGTCTGGGGACAAAGGGAACACCAAATCAGGGTGTTCTCTATGGAACTGAGTCTAGGCTTAAGGCCATGTCTGATGGTTTGCACAGTCACATGACCTGCAAGGCTCTTTCTGCCTCTACCAGATGGTCATAGGCTGACTTTGCTCCCATAAAGAGGATCCTCATTCAAGGATCTGCAGCATCCATTAAAACCACAGCCCAGGCTAGGGGCAGAGCTCAGTAGTAGAGCATGTACTTAGCCTACCTGGGGCTCTGGGTTGGATCCCCAGCAAGAAAAACAAAATAAAACAAAACAAAACTCAATTTCAAAGTGAGGGGAGTCTTGTCAAAATTCAACTTGGCTGGGTGCAGTGGTGCACGCCTGTAATCCCAGGGGCTCAGGAGGTTGAGGCAGGAGGATCGCGAGCTCAAAGCTAGCCTTAGCAATTTAGGAAGGCCTTAAGCAACTTAGTGAGACTCTCTCAAAAAATAAAAGGGGCTGGGGATGTGGCTCAGTGGTAATATACCCCTGGATTCAATTCTCAGTGCAAAAAAAAAAAAAAAAAAAAAAATATATATATATATATATATATATATATATATATATATATATATAAATTTGTTCCTTAAGAGGCCATGTTTCAAGAAGTCCTTCTCCACGTGGGTTGTAGGGCAAATGACATTGCCATGAATTCCCTCTTTTTCTGCCTGGTCTTGGATTAGGGAGTCTGTGCTGTTGGCAACAGGTCCACCTTGGCCCCTGGAGCCCTACCTCCACTAGTTTGTTCTGCATGCCAGTGTGGCCAGCTCACAAGGCCATGGCGAACTTGCGGTTTTTCTGTTCCTGCTTATCCGTCTGAGACATATGTATCCCACGGGAATGCCTTGACCTTTTCTGGTCTGATGGACTTATTGTTAAGGGAGGTTTCGGTACCTGACAATAATAGATGTTGAAACTAAATTTCTCCCCCCTCCCTCCTGCTTTTGGGTAGTTTTCCACTTCTGCTGCTTGGGGTATAAAAAAAGGTGTGTTAGCAATAAAGATTATTGACTCCTGGATGAAGAACCTTGGTGTCCTGTGTGTCTTTTAACCTCGCCGTCCCTCGCCGGACTCGGCTCCCTTGGCCGGACGCGGCAATTGGAGGCTCCCACCGAGATCCGGAAAGCAGGGGTAAGCGGACGGGGCTCACCTTCTAAGAAAGAAGGGGGAGGATTGGTTTAAAGATATTTTAAAGAGACAGGGTACGTACCATGGGTAACTCAACAGCGAAGGTTCGTCTGGCCAACGAACTGAAAGAGCTGTTAAATACACAAGGAACAGGAATAAAAACTAAGACTGCAACCAAATTCGTTGAAATTATTGCCCAGGCTTGTCCTTGGTTTCTGACAGGAGGATTTCTTAATAATAGTGACTGGGACCTGGTGAGGCATGACCTTCAGAAATTATTGAGGGACCGGGGCTCGGACAGTGTCCCAGTTGCCACCTTTTCCTTATGGAGGTTGGTAAAGGATGCTTTATTAACAGATAAAGTAAAGATCAAGGATCAGCTTGCTGAATGTGAACAGGCCCTTAATCAGGTGCAGGAAGAGCAAATGGCAGAATCCTTAAAGGATGAGGGTCCTCTTGAGAACTCGGGCTCAGGGGGTAAGAAACACCTCCAGATTTCTAAGCCCAAAAAGGATCCTGAGGACCTCAGTTCTCTCTCTGAGGAAGAGGAGGGATTAGAAAGGGAGATAGAGGAATTAGAACATCGCCTTAAAAGGGCAAATGTGAGGGTGCCTAGGGCCCCCTCAGTTGCCGCACCTCCTCCCTATAATCCTGATTGGAATGAGGACACCCCTACTAGACGGGCGGGGGTCCACTGGGGTTCTAGAGCGGCTCAGGTTTTTCCAATGATTGAAAACGCAGATGCTGATGGACAGCCGGCCAGAGCCCATGTCCCCCTAGCCTTCAAGGACATAAAACAGCTTAAGGAGGCGGTCATTAATTATGGACCTCATGCCCCTTTCACATTGACCCTCTTGGAGTCTTTCTCAGCCAGTCAACTGATACCCAATGATTGGCAGCAACTTTGCAGGGCTGTGTTATCTGGAGGGGATTTCTTATTGTGGAAAAGTGAATATCATGAAAGGTGCCGCGAGCTGGCTCAGATTAACCTGAATGCGGGCCATCAACGGCGAAATGCTGAAATGTTAGACAGGAACTGGGCAGTATGCCACCATAGGCCAACAAATTAATTACGACCCAGGTGTTTATGCTCAAATAGCCTCAGCTGCAGTTCATGCCTGGAAAGCCCTGCCCATTTCTAAGACTGAAGCAAAAATTTCCAAGATCTCTCAAGGACCCTCTGAACCTTATTCGGACTTTATAGCCTGCCTAATGCAGGCTGCAGGAAAAATATTCCCTAATCTGGAACAGGCTATGCCACTTATTAGACAACTGGCATATGAAAACGCTAACACTTACTGCCAAATTGCTATTAAGTCCTCCCGGGCCAAAAGTATAGATGACATGATTCGAGCATGCAAAGATATAGATGGGCCTCATATTACTGGTCAGGTTTTGGCTGCTGCCCTTAAGACTGGAATGCAAAAAGCTGATAACAGGGAAACCCGCTCTAAGGGGTGTTTTAAATGTGGGAAAGAGGGACATATAAAGAGAAACTGCCCGGAAAGGAGCGAGGGTGCTGGCAGAGGGATGCCTGGACTTTGTCCTCGGTGTCATAAAGGAAATCATTGGAGCAGTGAGTGCAGGTCAAAATTTGACATCCAGGGTAACCCAATACCGTCGGGAAACCGGAGCAGGGGCCCGCCCCGGGCCCCGGAAGCCAAAGTGTATGGGGCAGTGCAGGGACAGAACAGTGCCCCAGGGAGTGGGCGTCTCCGCCGCCTCCCACTGACCAACCCCTTTCTATCTGGGAACTCCCCAGGGGAACACCAGGAAGCGCAGGACTGGACCTCAGTTCCACCTCCCGAGCGGTATTAACTCCCCAAATGGGACCTCAGACGCTGCCTACTGGGGTTTTTGGACCCCTGCCAGAGAGGACGGTGGGACTAGTGTTGGGACGAGGTAGCGCAACTCAGTGGGGCTTGAAGATTCTTACGGGGGTTGTTGATGCTGATTATCAGGGAGAGATAAAAATAGTAGTAGAAGCTACCCAAGGAATTGTTATTCTTCCCCCCGGGGAGCGTATAGCTCAATTGCTGCTGCTACCTTTAGCTTCCATTCCTGGGCACACCCTCCGTGGGTCCCGGGGCGACGGCAGCTTTGGCTTCACTGGAACTCCCCAGGCCTTTTGTGTAGCTCATTTGGATTCGCGTCCCAACCTGACCATTGAGATACAGGACAAGGCTTTCAAGGGAATACTAGATACGGGGGCGGATGTCTCTGTCATTTCTGAAAAACAATGGCCACCTGCCTGGCCCCTCCAGAGTCCCTCGGCCATATTACAGGGGATAGGACAGACCCGACCAAAAAGAAGTGCTTCCTTTTTAAAATGGAGAGATGGTGAAGGACATAGTGGCCATTTCCAGCCTTATGTAGTGACTGGACTCCCCACGAACCTTTGGGGGAGGGACTTGCTTCATCAAATGGGGGCTATTCTCACTACCCAGACTTTGAAAGGAAATAATGACTTTGTTAATGATGTAATGCTAGACATGGGATGGATCCCTGGAAGGGGACTAGGAAAGAGACATGAGGGCAGAATATCACCCGTGGATCCAGCAGAACAGGTTACCCGGCGGGGAAGAGACCGGAGAGGACTGGGAAATTTATCCTAGGGGCCACTGAAGTGCGGCCACCTCCACTGTCCATTACTTGGTTATCAGATGACCCTGTGTGGGTAGAACAGTGGCCCCTAACTAAGGACAAATTACAGGCCGCTTCCCTATTAGTTCAAGACCAGCTTAAGTTAGGACATGTGGTGCCCTCTACCTCCCCTTGGAATACCCCTATTTTTGTTATACAAAAGGGGTCTGGGAAGTGGAGACTTCTTCAGGACCTACGAGCTATTAATAAAACTATGCAACCCATGGGACCCTTACAGCCAGGGCTACCCTTTCCTACTGCAATCCCAAAGGATTGGCATCTTATTGTTATAGATTTAAAAGATTGTTTCTTCTCTATCCCCTTAGACCCACGAGACCGAAAGCGTTTCGCTTTTTCCTTGCCTTCCACAAACTTTAGGGAACCTTACCAACGGTATGAATGGACTGTCCTACCTCAAGGGATGACTAATAGTCCTACAATGTGCCAATATTTTGTAGCTGAGGTTTTGCGACCCTTTCGACAGCAGTTCCCACAGCTCTACCTCATTCATTATATGGATGACATCTTACTGGCAGGGCCCAAGAAAAAAAGTCTTCTTCAATCTTATGAAGTCCTCCAATCCCTTCTAAAAGGGGCAGGGCTGGTCATAGCACCCGAAAAGGTGCAGTTTCAACACCCTTACAATTATTTGGGATACATCATTAATAACATAGGAATCTTTCCCCAGAGACCCCAGTTCCAGATAAATCAGCTCAAAACTTTACATCAGTGGCAGACATTCCTCGGAGAAATACAGTGGCTGCGCCCGTCCTTTCATATTCCAACTGGAGAGCTCAAACCCCTGTATGACCTCTTGCGAGGAGATCCTTCTCCTACGTCGTGTAGAGTACCTACACCAGAAGCCTTACGAGCACTGAGGCTAATAGAAGAGGCTCTGCAGGACATGCAGATTACGCAGATAGATTATTCTCTGCCCTTGTCATTTATAGTTCTACCTTCTAAAATTACTCCCACAGGAGTGTTCTGGCAAACGGGTCCCATTTATTGGGTCCACTTGCCGGCTTCTAACCCCCGGGTATTGACTCCCTTTTATGAGCTAGTTATTAACTTAATTTGGAAGGCTAAATATTTGGGTGATGCATTGTTTGGAAAAACCTTTGACATACTTATTCAACCTTACACTCAAGATATGTTACACAAGTTACAACAAGAACATGACCTTTGGTGTCTTTTCCTGTGTAGCTTCAAGGGTCAGATTGATAATCACTTCCCTAAACATAGACTTTTGGAGAGCTTTAAAAGGTGTCCCATTATCTTCCCAAAGATTATGAAAAGGGAACCTATTCCAAAGGCCCAAACTGTATATACAGATGGGGCCAAAAATGGATTTGCCGTCGTTTTTGATGGATCTCAAATTCTCCGACAACCTGTGTCAGGTCAGTCGGCCCAAAAGGCGGAAGTTGAAGCTTTAATCATAGCTCTCAAAGTCTATAGCTCTATTCCTCTTAATGTATATACTGACAGCTTGTATGTAGCCAATCTGGCTCTAGTCATAGAAACAGCATCATATATTGGAAAGCAATCCACCATCACAGAACAACTACAGGTAGTTCAGCTTCTCATTTGGGCTAGAGGAGATCCTCTATACATTGGCCACATCCGAAGCCATTGAGGGCTCCCTGGACCTTTGTCAGAGGGCAACGCAAAAGCAGACGCTGCTACTCATGCTGTTGGCCTTTCCTGTGTGACGACCAAATATGATAAGGCCTTACAATTCCATAACAAATTTCATTTAAATGCACAGTCTTTACGCTTCCACACAGGATGTTCACGAGACCAAGCTTTACAGATTGTCTCATTATGTCCAACCTGTGCACCATTTATTCATTCTCCTTCCCTTGGGGTTAATCCAAGAGGACTACAACCTAATGATGTCTGGCAAACTGATGTTACACACTTCCCTAGCTTTGGTAAGCTCTCCTTTATACATGTTTCCACTGACACATATTCTGGCTTCATTTTTGCCACCTTACATACTGGAGAGAAGGCTAAGGACGTAATCAGTCATCTTCTAAAAGCCTTTTCCTCCATGGGCACCCCACGATGCCTCAAAACTGATAATGGTCCCGCATATGTAAGTCAGGCGGTTCAACGGTTTTGCACCCAATGGGAAATTAATCATAAGACTGGAATCCCTTATAATCCACAGGGACAAGCTATCGTGGAACGAGCCCATCAACATTTAAAAACTTATTTGCAAAAAACAAAAGAGGGGGAGATATACCGGAATTGTCAGGGACCACAAGCACTTCTAAGCATAACCTTATTTACTTTAAATTTTTTACTCACTGACACTGGAGGGCGCACGGCTGCACAACGCCACTTTTCCCCTCCCACTGTACAAGATGCTCAAATAAGGTGGAAAGATTTATCCACCGGAAAGTGGCAACCCCCGGCTCCACTCTTAGCTAGAGTGAGGGGAGCTGTATGTGTTTTTCCCCCAGGAACTGAGAAGCCCATTTGGATCCCGGAGCGCTGCACCAGACCGGTGAATGAAAATTCAAGACAAAATGAAGTTCCCAAGATGGCTGATCCTGCCACTGTTGTTCTCACCCCTTCAAGTGAGTGCCGAGACACATCTCATGAGCTGGACCCCGCTTGTGGCATTCCTTCTGGACAGGTTTGTTGAAGGAGGGCTTGACCCCCCACCTGGGAATATTCATGAATATCTTTTTGGAGCCCCTTGTGAGTGTAAGGGAGGGCCCCGGCACTCGGCCCCCTCTGGTTATATCCAGAGCATTGATTGTGGGACTAAAGTAGCCTACATGGCGGCTGAACTCAATGAAAACATCGGAGGATTTAAACAACCAAAATGAGTATGTGTTAATAAGCCCGGACTTGTTGTCCCTAATCCGACCGAGACTCTTGGAAGCTGTCCCGCCACTTGTCATTACACCCCGGCAATGCACATCTCCTGTTATACATCGGCCTCAATTTGTGTTAATAATCAAGGAAAACAGTATTTTGAGGCCATCCTAACTAACACCCGTGGAGAATGGGGGACCACTTATAATTATATTCCTTTTCTTGGTGACCGGGGAGGGGAAGGCATCACGACTCGGTTAACGGAGGCGGGATGTGAGGGCGTCGTGGGTAAACCTTCCTGCTGGCCCATGCAGGCCCCCATTGGAATCTCTGATGGAGGGGGACCCACTGATGCTATCAAACACCTTCAGGTGATTAAGCTTTTAAAGCCGGAGATCCCTAAGCCTACATACCACCCCTTGATATTGCCCAAATCCCAGTTTCCTGATTTAGATGCCAATACATTAGATATCCTAGAAACTACCTTTTCTTTACTTAACAGTTCCAACCCTACCCTTGCTGGTGATTGCTGGCTCTGCATGACGGCAGGTGCAGTCATGCCATTGGCGGTTCCCATCAATTATACCATTGATGATGACAACACATGTCAATCTGGGCTACCCTTTAAGGTGCAGCCTCTAGGTGGTTTTATGTCATGCCTTCTAGGCATGATGCAAAATAATACCTATGATGTTGATGTTGGAGTCTCTTCCTTTGGAAACTGCTCATTAGTAAAGAATTACTCCTCACCTACTCCGCCCATTTGTCCCCCTAATGGTACAGTTTTTATGTGTGGTGGAAATTTAGCTTTTCCCAGGCTCCCAGCAAATTGGACTGGTGGTTGCGTTCTGGCATTACTGCTTCCTGATATCACGATTATCTCAGGAGATGAACCCCTACCCATTCCTAGCCTAGACATCTTAGTTAGAAGACACAAGAGAGCTGTTCAGGCCTTACCACTCCTTGTTGGCCTTGGAATAACAGCTGCTGTGGGTACAGGCACGGCAGGATTGGGTACGGCTATACATTCTTACCGCCGCCTATCTCAACAGCTTATAGATGATGTGCAAACCCTGTCGGGAACCATTAAAGACTTACAAGACCAGATAGACTCCCTAGCAGAAGTAGTTCTTCAGAACAGGCGGGGTTTAGACTTGCTTACTGCCAATCAAGGGGGAATTTGTTTAGCCCTTGGGGAGAGGTGCTGTTTTTATGCTAACAAATCTGGCATAGTTCGCACAAAAATTAAACAACTCCAAGAAGACCTAGAAAAAAGGAGGAGGGAATTATTTGAGAACCCTCTCTGGACTGGACTTAATGGATTTTTGCCTTATCTTCTTCCCTTATTGGGGCCATTGTTAGGCCTCCTTCTAGTAGTGGCAATAGGACCCTGCATTGTAAATAAGATAGTACAATTCATTAAGGATCAAATTAATATCTTAGCCTCTAAGCCAATACAGGTTCACTATCAACGTTTGAAGATGGATGATCGCCTCTCTGAGATATACTTCAGACCTATCCGAAGATGAGTGTCCTCCTTAAAAGAAGAACTCCTGCCATATCTTTTCTCTATGCATACCTCTCCCTCTTGCCTTCCTGTACTAGGATCTTTGCTGTCTAATCTCTCGGTCCAATCACATCTGCCATTCGGCGGTGATGGTCGTGGGTCCCGTGGGTGGAGACGGTTAAGCGTTTACCGCAATAATGTCTTGATAGGTCATAACACCTTGAGCTGATCTTGTAGTACCCAGTGACGGGCAACTTTCACGCTTGCTGTGCGACCTAAGCCAGGGAATCGGGGCCTTCCCAGAGACGGGTAAGCATCGCAAGGGCTGTGAACGACCTAAGACAGGGGCTACTTGATTCCCACTGGCATGCAAAAAACAAAAGAGGGGGACTTGTTGGCAACAGGTCCACCTTGGCCCCTGGAGCCCTACCTCCACTAGTTTGTTCTGCATGCCAGTGTGGCCAGCTCACAAGGCCATGGCGAACTTGCGGTTTTTCTGTTCCTGCTTATCCGTCTGAGACATATGTATCCCACGGGAATGCCTTGACCTTTTCTGGTCTGATGGACTTATTGTTAAGGGAGGTTTCGGTACCTGACAATAATAGATGTTGAAACTAAATTTCTCCCCCCTCCCTCCTGCTTTTGGGTAGTTTTCCACTTCTGCTGCTTGGGGTATAAAAAAAGGTGTGTTAGCAATAAAGATTATTGACTCCTGGATGAAGAACCTTGGTGTCCTGTGTGTCTTTTAACCTCGCCGTCCCTCGCCGGACTCGGCTCCCTTGGCCGGACGCGGCATGTGCAACATGGTCCTTGATCCCTGGGATTGGCTCTGGGGGTCTGCCACATTAGTCACAGGCACTATGGACCCTGGGTGGTCAAGACCTGGCTTTCAGACAGCAGAAGCTTGCCCGAGGCCCCCCAGTGTCTGTGCCCGTGACTGCATATCCTCAGCACCCCGCCCCCACCGTTGCAATAAAAGCACTTCACCATGGGTCAATGGCCCGCCTCTCTGTTTCCAGTGTTTTCAGCAATTGTTGAGGCTGAGCCTGGCAGCAGACAGGGCAATGTTGTGTTGCCTTGCTATTTCTTGTTTTGATACTTTAAGCTACATCCCAGAAATTGCTGAGGGTCTCACTGATTTGCTAAAGTCAGCCTTGAACTTGGAATCTTCCTGCCCCAGCCTCCTGAGTCACTAGGATGACAGGCATGTGCCACTGTGCAGGCTGGATCTGATCTCTTCTATGTAATTTATATAGTTTTTGCTTTATGAGTTTATCTAAGACCTAATAGTGGAATTTAATCCATTTTTACTTAAGGATAAGAGAAAATGTCTGGTTATAGCTCTGACTACACATTTTATATTCTAAATCTCTGCTAGTTGGTCTATGTTTGCTTTGAGAACATATGTCTTCTAGTTTGGGAGTTTATGTCACTGTATTAGAGATTCCTTTTATATTGTAGTAGAATCTGCTCAGGCTGCTCTAACAAAATGCCACAGATGGGATGGCTGAAACAACAAAAATGTACTTTCTCATAATTCCAGAGGCTGGGAGTTCAAGATAAGGATGCCATTATGATCGGTTCCTGGTGAGGGCCCTCTTTTGAGATTACTGTCCTCTTGCTCTGTCCTCACATGGAGAAAGCAAGCTCCCTGGTACCTCTCCTTATTAGGGTGCCAATCCCACGATGAGGGCCCACCATCACGACCTAAATACCTGCAGGGGTCCCATCTTCAAAAACCATCCCCTGGGTGGGTGGGTAGGAATTCAACAGATGAATTTTGGAGAGAACCCAATTCAGTCCATAGCATACCTATTTACATGCTATAGAGAGAACATTCTGAATTTTCTTTTTGTAGTTGTACATGGACAGGATGCCTTTCTTTCTTTTATTTTTATGTGATGCTGAGGATTGAACCCAGTGCCTCACACGCGCTCTGCCACTGAGCTACAGCCCCAGCCCTGAATTTTCTATTTCTTTAAACAGTATCTTTTAGCTCCTTCTGATGAACTATACCGTAGTCGGCTTCTGGAGAGCTGCCTGCCTGGAGGTGCCTGGAGGTTCCTGGAGGGTGACGTGTTCCTGGGGACCCGGTGCCCTGCACTTCTTTCCCCTTATGTCCTTTGAAATAAACTGGGAAATGTTCAGTGTTCTGGGAGCCGCTGGCCAATTCATGAAACCGGAGGAGGGGGTGTGGGAACCCCGCTTTGCAGCCAGTTGGAAGCACGGGTGAAGCTACCTGGGGCTTGCCACTGGCACCCAAGGTGGACAGCCTGTGGGACTGAGGCCCTCACTAGGGCTGTGACACTTCCCAGGCAGGGGGTGTCAGGGCTGAACTGGATTCAAGGACACCCAACCGGCGTCCACTGCAGGACTGCTTGCTTGTTTGTGGGGAGAGGACCCCACACCTTTTGGTGACAGAAGTCGCCTGTATAGATGGTGGTGAGAGCAGAGGGGGAAGGGCTGTTCTTACCCCTCAGCGCCTTTTCAGGATGTTGATCCTGGTCATTTCAGAAATTTCTCTTGGCTTCTTCTTTTTTTTCCAATATTTTCCCCATTACTTCAGGTTTCCCCTCCAGGATTACTAATTACATGGGTGCAGCACTTACGGAATACTTCTTGTCACTTGTATCTATTTGTTTTAAACTTTTCCTTGCAATTACCATATCTGTCACTTTCCCCCACCTTGACGGTTTTGCTTTTCTCTTGCCTTCTTTTTTCTGATTTTAGAGTTACTTGTTTTCAGTTGAGCTGCATCTAGAGGACTTGCATGTCTGTGATGGTTTTATTTCCATTTCTCTCCTTAGCTCTGCAACCTCATGCCCGTCCTTCCTTCCTTCCTCCCTCCCTCCCTCTCTCTCTCTCTCTCTTTCTTCCCCTAGTGCTGGGGACAGAACCAAGTGCCTCATGCATTCTGGGCAAGTGCTCTACACCCCAGTCCTTACCTCGTTTCACCATCTCTTTTCTGAGATCTTGCACATCTGATAGGCACTTAATTTCTTTTCTTTTAAAGTTAACTTACTTTTTTATTGATGTATAGTTTCCATGCCATTTATACATGTTATAAATACACAGCTTCAATGATTTTTCATCAACATAAGCAGCCACCAAATCAAGAAATACAACTAACTCATGTCCTGGAAGCTTCCTCTCCTGCAGGTTCTGGCTCATGGCTTACCACGAAGATAACTGCTGTTCTGAATTCCAGCGCTGCACACTAGTTCCGCCCATGCTTTGTGTGTGTGTGTTGCTGGGGTTTGAAGTCAGGTCCTTACACATGCGCGGCAAGCAGCCTCCCACTGAGCGGCATCCCCAGACCTTTTTGTTTTATTTACCTGTTGTACTGTTGGTGGACATTGGGTTTGTTTCTAGTTATGTAATGAGCATGTCTTTTGGTGGACCTATCTATGCACTTGTATTGGTATATAGGAGTGGACCACGGGATACATGTGGATTAGACTCTCCTTCCCTCTCTGGTCTGGACGCCCAGGAGCAGGACATGAATGTTCCAGCTGCCCCCCAACCCATCCTTACACACTCTTGGTATTTTTTCCTTTTAGCCTTTCTTATGGGTGTGGTGTGATTTGCATTTTCCTAATGATGGGTGAGACTGTTTTTTACACCCTTTTTCATAAGGGTTGATTGTTCAGTAAGTGCTGTGCCCCCACAGCCATGTTGGTAAAACCTCCCATCTCTTTCTCAACGCTTTACTAATGGCATATACTTTATCAATCTGCTTTTTCCATTTTCTTTCACCTTTTAATTGCAGTTGCATACATTCTGTCTCTTTTCCAATTATTTCTGTTGTTATTATTCCATTTATTTTGCAGTGGTGGGCTGCTCTACCAATGAGCTGTGCCCCAGCACTCCACTTTGAATGAAGCAATTCTAGAACCACCTGTGTGCAAGACATTGATGGTTACAAAGGGTCTGGGCTGCGTTGCAGGCAGCAGATATTGCTAAGACACCAAGATTGGTGGAAGCAAAGTCCTCTGGTTTCACTTCTCCATTGTCAACTAAGATCATGAGGAGCAGGCTTGTGATGCACAGCAGTCCTCCACCCCCGCCAACCTCACCAACAGACTGCTTCCTGCACAGAAGGCTTGCCTGAGACCTCCCCCTTTCAGCCTCAAGGCCTTTGCTCATCCAACTGCCCACCTAGACTGCTCCGAGATCTGCAGCCATCCTTCCATGCCCCTATTTAATATGCACATCTTTTGGCACCCTCTCCTCATGCTTCTGTGGTTAGGAGTTGCAGATGTCTCCTGGTTTCATTGGTGCTACAGTCTGAGTTTCTCTTTCTGTTTTCCCTGCTGCTTGTGGGTAGATCTGGAGAGCAGCGGCAGAGGAGGCTGCATTTTCCATTTTTTGGCATTTCAAAACCGGAAGTCACCTACTGTGTGCTTCAACCTGTCCACAGGCATTAGCTTAGGGAGCAGCAAGCCAGGGACAGCTCTGATCAACAGAAAAATATACAGATGTCAATATCCTTAGAAACAATCTGCACAGCACGGTTTTTGGTTGAGAAGTTTACAGATAGCTAGATGAGAGAGTCCTTTTTTTTCTTTTTTAAACCACTGCGTTTTTTAAAAAAATATCTTTATAATAATTTTTATGTGGTGTAGAGGATGGAACCCAGCGCCCCACGCATGCCAGGCGAGCGCGCTACCACTTGAGCCACGTCCTCAGCCCCAAAGAGAGTCCTTAATAAAGACAGCATTTATGACAGAGCCTGCTCTTGTGGGTTGAACTGGATCTCCTCTCAAAATGCTGAAGTCCTAACTCCAGTGCCTGTCATATGCCCTTATTTGGAAATAAGGTATTTGCAGATGATCAAATTAAAATGAGGTAATTTGTGTGGGTCTTGATCCAATATGACTAATGTTCTTATAAAAAGAAATTTGGAATATCAGCCCCAATATCCTGAAGATGAATGAATAAGTTGATTCTGAACAATGGTCTCTTTTCTCTCAGATATCATTTCTTACTTCGCAGGGTTTTAAGGAGTACTTCAGCCCTGTCAAGTCAAGCTTGACCAGCAGTGGGCAATTTCTGCTTTGGAAAGAGGCTGGCTCTGACCCCCTGGGGCATTTCCCCACTCAATACAATTGAAGCTGTGGGACTCCAAGGACACCTAGAAGTAGATGGGGCGTCCAGTAGCAATGCTTGGCCTTTCCAGCTGAGAAGATCATCCATCCAGGAACATCAAAGCTACACTTTTGGCAGCTTGGGTGTGTTCCATGTAAGTGTGTTTAAACATTAGCATACTCAATCCCCACAATGACCTATTAATGGTCAGTTTGGACTCCTTGAGTTATGAGTTCAAATCCAAGGAGCCTAAGCAGAAAGGAGAAGTGACTATAGTGATGACTTCTCTTCTTGTATGTCGTTCTTTTTCTTTTTTAAAAAATTTTATCGAGAAATGAACGCAGGGGTGCTTCACCACTGAGCCACATCCCCAGCCCATTTTATTTTTTGAGACAGGGCCTTGCTGAATTACTGAGGGACTTACTTGCTAAACTGCTGAGACTTGAACTTGAAATCCTCATGAGTTGCTGGGATTACAGGCGTGTGCCACCATGCCCAGCAGTTCTTTCGACTGTTGGCCCACTTTATCTGCACCTCAGTAATGTGGTGGTACCTGTCCATCAAGAAGCTCCTAACTTACTGGTCCTCACTCAACTCAAGAGAACAGCTAATCTGAGCTGGAAACTTCTAGTCACAAGATGGGATTCAGATCAACTTAAGTAGTCTAGGATACCAATTCTGGACCACTGAACTGAGTGACCAAAAGTGAAATCACACTGTTATTAAAAGGAAAGCTTGCACATTGCATTATAATATGACTGCAGGGGTCAGTTTCCTGAAAAGGACAGTAGGTAAAAGGAGGAGAAAGCAATGGCATCTTCCATGCTTGCGTTCCTACCTGTAGACCTCAGGTGAGATTCAAGGAAGATAAACAGTGTGCAGGGTACAGCAGGGGTTAAAAGTGCAGGCACTGGAAGATAGCGGATGGACACTGCACAGAAAACAACAACAACACACACACACACACACACACACGAATTATGAATAGATAACCCTGTGGTACGACCCTTCGAGTGGATTCCACTTGGATATAAAAAGCAATGAGAATTGTGCAACCTTAGATTAGGTAGAGAGACTTGAGGGGAGGGGAGGGGAGGGGGTGGGGGGATAGGAAGGATAATAGAATGAAACAGACATTATTGTGTATACATATGTGACTGCATGACCAATGTGATTCTGCAACTTGTATACTCAGAAAAATGAGATATTATATCCCATCTGATTCAAATGTATGGTATGTCAAGGTCATTGTACTGTTATGTGTAACATTAAAACAAATAAACAAAAAATAAATGTAAAAAAAAAAAAGCAATTAACTACTGATACGCAACATGGATTAATTTCACAAACATCACATTGGAGGAAGGAAGCCAGATGTAAGAGTGCAGTTTTGTTTGTTTGTATGCTTGTTTTGGTACCAGGGATTGAACCCAGGGGCCCTTAAACACTGGGCCACATCCCCAGTCCTTCTTTGTATTTTATTTAGAGACAGGATCTCACTGAGTTGCTTAGGGCCTTGCTAAGTTGCTGAGGTTGGCTTTGAAGTCGTGATTCTCCTGCCTCCCAAGCCACTGGGGTTATGGATGTGCGCCCAGGCGACCAGGAGTACATTTATTCGGGGGGAAAGGAAGGGATTACTAGGGACTGAACTCAGGGACACTCAACCACTGAGCCACATCCCCAGCCCTATTTTGTGTTTTATTTAGAGACAGGGTCCCACAGAGTTGCTTAGTGCCTCACCACTGCTGAATCTGGCTTTGAAGCCGCCATCCTGTCTCAGCCTGGGGTTCAAGGCTTGTGCCACCGCGCCTGGCTCAGGAGTGTTTTGATAATTTCATTTATCTAATGTTCTAGAGAAGATAGAACCAAAGCACATGGGCAGATGCATGTTACTAGGAGTCAGAGGTCTGAGGAGAGGGTTGTGGGGAGAACTTTTGGGGAGATGGGACTAACCTATATCACAATTACAGTAGGGTCACACAATGGGAAACATTTGTCAAAACATTGGGCATTGCAGAATTGGTAGATTTTATTGTATGCAAACTCCATCTTAAAAAAGCAGTTGCTTTTTACTTTTGAAAGAGACAGGCATTTTTAGGCATCTATATTATGTTTTACTTTGAATAAACTCAGTAAAAACAGAGTTGCTGGCACTAGTTCATCAGAACCAGATTCAAATCCCCCAGCGCAATCAAGACTCCCTGAGTGCCTTTTTGACATCTTTAAACTTCAACAACCTTATCTGTGAACCTGGGGATGTGAGCACATCCAGCTCCTGCTTGTCATTGTGATGGGTGGAGATGGGGGGGCAGTTCCTCAGTGCGGAGTCTGTGATTGGTCTGGCTTCAGTCTTAACATTGCCCACAGTCACATAGCTAATAAGTGGCAGATTTGGTGCTCAAATTGAGTCTGTCAGCCCTCAAATGCTAGCTCCTGGTCACTGATATTCTGCTTTTATAAAGCAGATTTATATTTGCTTTTATTAAAAAAAAAAAAAAAAAAAAAAAGCAGAAGCAGGCTGCCAAGTCTCTTTCTCTTTTAATATCAGGGATTAAACCCTGGGCACTCTATCCCTGAGCCACATTCCCAGCCCTTTCTATTTTTTATTTTGAGACAGGGTCTTACTACTTGCTAGGGCCTCACTAACTTGCTGAGGCTGGCCTTGAACTTGTGATCCTTCTTCCTCAGCCTCCTGAGTCACAGCAGTCCGTTTTAAAAAGAAAAACCCAAGCAACAAGAGCCCAGAAGCCCACATGAAATCCAAGGGGCTCTGAGATGAAGGGCAAGCGCACTCTAAGGTAAATTCTCAAATTTCTCAAAATTCTGCAAAACAGAAGTTGGCTTATTTCACTTAACACAATGTTCTCAAGTTCCATCCATTTTCCTGCAAATGACATAATTTTATTATTCTTTATGGCTGAATAACACTCTCTTGTGTACATATAGCACATTTCCTTTATCAATTCAATGATGGACACCGAGGCTGGTTCCATAGTTTGGCTACTGTGAATGGTGCTGCTATCAACATGGGTATGCATTCATCACTACAGTATGACTTATCTTTTGGGATAAATGCTAAGTAGTATAGCTGGTTGGGAGAAGTCACACAGCAGGTTGGCCTACATGGAGTTTCTCCAAGTAGCTTTTCTGGTCTCTTCCCATAGGCACTTCCCACATCTAATGCTGCCATTGCCCGGGCTTTCTTAACAGAGGTTTTTTTCTTTTTAAATATTTTAGTTGTACACAGTATCTTTGTTTTTTTTACTTATTTATTTCTATGTGGTGCTGAGGATCAAACCTCACACATGTAGGCGAGCGCTCTACCACTGAGCCACAACCCCAGCCCCAGAGCTTTTTTTTAAATCAATGGGCATTATTTATTTACTCATTCATTTATGTATTTATTTGCAGTGCTGCGGTTCGAACCCAGGGCCTCACACATGCTAGGCAAGCGCTCTACCACTCAGCCACAACCCCAGCCCTTCACAGAGCTCTGGCGGCCAGCCTGACTCAAACTGGCTCAGCAGCTCTCACAAAGAAACCCAAGTAGCAACTCTGGACATGTGCCTTGCATAAAGTCACTTGGGTTGAGCTCATGTAGTTCACTGTCCCCTAAACCCTGTGTTCTGACTCAATAGATCAGGGTGATACAGGAGACTGAAAATTGGGTTTTTACCATCTCCAAGCCTGGTGATCTTTTTCTTTTGGGGAGGCAGTACCTGGGATGGAATCTAGGGCCTCACAGGGAAGAGGCAAGTGCTCTATCACTACACGCCCCAGTCCCAGAAACCACACTTTGAGAAATGATCTAAAAGGTCCCATATTGTCAGCCAGTCTATGTGTGCACACCTATATATGTATTAAATCAACTTTATTGAGGCATAATTTGCACATTTCAGTAATGTCTTTTGACACCATATAACCTTTTGTCAATCAAGAGGGTTTTTTTGTACTGGAGATTGAACCTAGAGGCTTTTTACCACTGAGCTACATCATCACCAACCCTTTTTGGAGACAGGGTCTTATTAATTGCCAATGCTAACCGTGAACTGATAATACCGAGTTGCTGGTACTACAGGTGTGCGCCACTGCGCCCAGCAAGATATGGAAGATCGGGCTGGGGATGTGGCTCAAGCGGTAGCGTGCTCGCCTGGCATGCATGCGGCCCGGGTTCGATCCTCAGCACCACATACAAACAAAGATGTTGTGCCCACCGATAACTAAAAAATAAATATTGAAATTCTCTCTCTCTCTCTTTAAAAAAAAAAGATACGGAAGATCTCTAATGCCCTAAGAAGTTTTCTAAGTCCTATAGCAGTCAATTCTTGGGCCTCACTGACCTTCAGCCCCAGGCAAATCGGCTTTCTGTCTCTATAAACTAGCTTTGCCTGTCTAGAATTTCACATGAATAGAATCGTACAATAAGCAGTCTTTGGTGTTTGGCTTCGTCAGTTCAGCATGTTTTAAAGATCTACTCATGTTGCTGTGGTATCAATGCCTTCCCCTTCATAAGGATAAGACAATTTGTTTATCTACTCTAATTGTTGGATGTTTTGGTTATTTCCTGTTTTGGGCTATTGTGAATACAATTACTTTGAACATTCAAATATAAGCCTTTGTGTGAACAGAGGTTTTCATGTTCCTTGGGCACCTGGGAATAAGATTTCTGGGCAGTATACTACATACTTTCTGAAGTAGCTGAACCATTTCTCAATCCCCTCAGCAAAACAGGAGTCCAGTTGCTCCACATCTTCATCAACACTCAATGCTGTCAATCTACTTTGGGCCATTCCAGTGGATGTGCAGTGGTATCTCACTGTAGGATTTTTTGTGTGGTGCTGGACTGAACCCAGGGCCTTGCACATCTACTACTAGGGAAGCACTCTACCACTGAGCCACGTCCCCAGCCCTTCTCATTGTAGTCTTAAATTTACATTTTCATGATGACTGATGTTGAACATTTTTTTTTTTAATGTGCTCCCTGGTAGTTCATATATTTTCTTTTTGTGATTCTGATACATAATGTTCAGAAACCATGTTCTGAGAAAACTTGCCTACAACATCCACATTTATTCCTGCCAGGACAAAGCACTTTACAGGATGATTTAAATGGAAAATCTTAAAGAGTTCCTCTCAATTTTGTAAAAAAACTTCAAAATACAGAAAAGTTTGGGGAAAAAACAAATTCCCACAGGCTCTCTACCCAGATCTAAATATTGTGAATGTTCTGCTGCCTGCTCTTTGTGTGACTGTGAATATAAAATTGAACCATTTGAAAATAAGTTGCAGACATCAAGACATGTCACCCCTACTTTAGCAAGCATCTCCTAACACTTCTTTGATGTAACTGCAATTCTACCATATTCTGTCCATTACCTGAGTCCTGCAGTTTTTCCATGACCTTTTAAAACAGACCCAATCAGAATTCAAGAACTGTTACTGGTTATCTCTTTGATCTCCTTTAACCCAGAATTTTGACTTTTTGGAGACCAGGCTGGTTGTCTTCACAGAATGACACATTCTGGATTTATTTCATTCCTTTGTAAATTGAAGTTTAGATTCAATATAAACATTTTTTTTGATAGGAATACTTTGCGGTATTTTTGATAGGAATTATGTGGTTCATGTGTCACTGCCAAAGAGACTTCAATGATCTCCAGTAACTTGTATCAAACTTTCTGGGGAAAATAATTCTTTTTTAGCAAGCTAAAAATTATTAACTCAATTTGGATAACTATAGGCTTTTCATTTGTCATTCTCAGCTTGAGAGAGAATGTAAAAGTAAAGTCAGACTCTAACAAAGGGTTTTAGACATGGGATAGTACATTCTGCTTCATTCATATTGGCCCTTTTCCCCATCTGGACATTTCTGATGCTCCCTTCTGGCCTCTCCCAGCTGGCCTTTCATTATCCTATACCTGGGGCTCAGAATCAAAAAGATATTAGTTATCATGACTTCTCATTAGCTCAGCTTTGTCCTTAGTAAAACCATCACACTTGTAAACAACAGACTACTGTTTCCTCTACTAACCAAAAGTTGTGCCAATCAAATGAAATCAACTAGATGAGGACACATTTGAAATGATGAAGTATTTCATCCACTCATTCCACATCTATTGAGCATCCATTGTTGTGTGGGTGTCCTGCCAGGCAGAGATGTAGAAAAAGGCTGCCTGAGGCTTCTAGGAAAGAAACCTTGCTGTGGATGGCGGTGGCACATGCAGCTTGATCACATGAGCCAACAGAAGTCCCTTGATTATTTTAAGCCTATATGGGTTAGATTTTCTGTTAGATAGCCAGGAGTGCACTGTATTTGGGACCCACGAATCAGTCTCCTCAAGAGAGAGCAAATTCTGGTGCTGGCGCCACCTCCTGGAGCTCTGTTAGTTCTGGTGCCTCATGTGTTGTTTATAATCTAAATCCTACTATGCTGGTAATTAGCTTGACTGATCCCCAAACACGCTTGCAATCCCCAAACCTCTAACACAGATATTTCTCTCTTAACTGGAGAAAACATAAGTGCACCTCAGAGATCAGAAACATCTCCTGGAAATCTCAGATTTCCCAAGACCCTGCCACCTATGATTCTTCTGGTAGACCACTATCCTTTCCCCATTCCCTGTGTTGGCCTCTGCCCACAAAACCTTGTTCGGTGGGGCATCTCCACTTTCCTAATTCCCAAAGTAGGAATTAATTCTGAAATAAGAACAGGCAAAGAAAATGAAAAATGTTGAAAAAGTGCTATTGTATATTGCCTTATCTATACCCAAGAAAACTTTACTGATCAAAAGTTGAAGTATAGGAGCTAGGGCTGTGGCTTGCCTAGAGAGCTTGCCTGTAGAGCACTTGCCTAGCACTTGTGAGGCACTGGATTCGATTCTCAGCACCGTATATAAATAAATGAATAAAATAAAGGCCCATCTGTCTAAAAAAATATTTTTAAAAAACTGAATTATGGGCTGGGGGCTGTAGCTCAGTGGTACAGTGCTCGCCTAGCATGTGTGAGGCACTGGGTTTGATCCTTAGCATCACATAAAAATACAAATAAAGGCATTCTGTCCATCTACAATTACAAAAAAAAAAAAAAAAGTTGAGGTATAATAAAATCATGGTGCACACTGCTTTTGCTTTTTCAGACCAAAAAAATAGATATTTTGGGGCTGGGGCTATAGCTCAATGGTAGAGTGCTTGCCTTGCATGCATGTGGCACTGGGTTCGATCCTCAGCACCACATAAAAATAAATAAAAAAATATTGTGTCCATCTACAACTAAAAAAATATTTTTAAAAATATACCATGTTTTTCAAAACATTTAAGTCAGGACAGCATGACTTAAATGGAGGAGGCTCCAGGCTGTGCCAGTCATTACCCTTGAGATGGGAGAATGGCCTAGGGTCAGGGGAGGCACTGAAACTCAGGGGAACAGGAGACTACCAGATGAAGGGACATGTTTCAATGGTTTACAACTAGTACAGTCATAACACAATGGAATGTCCAGTTGAGAGAATGTGTATTTTTTTTTTAACTGTGCTATATTTTCTTAGGCTTTCGACTAAAAAAAAAAAAAAAAAAAAAAACTTTAAACACTTCTTATTCTAGTAATTATCTTTAGTACTAATTTGAAAAAAACTTACATGTTATAGATGGCCCATTACCTAAAAACTACTTTGAAAGGAGAACTTACTGCAAGGCAAAAGTTATTTGTCTAATGCATGTTTGGCTTTGTGTAGCTCAATAGGCCAACCTTGAAAACTATTATTATTTTAAATACTTTACTTGGAGGGAGAAAGGAACTTGAAAAAGATGTTACCTTTGGTTAAAGGCTTGAGAAACGCAAAACAAACACCTCAGAAAAAAGCAAATCCACTTAACAATGGAAGCCTTTTGGTTTTATTCCAGTTGATGCTGTTGGCACAGATCAAAAGAGCTCTGTGGGAATATAACACAGCGGTGAAATGAAGGGACCCGCTGAAGGTAAAAACACTTGGCGTGTTTTTACTCCTATAGGATCAAAGGTTTTTGTCAAACAGGACTTCATTTAACTTTTCTATTTCAGCCACCAGCTACCACAGAAGTAGCAAATTGTGTGTGTAGGTGGGAGAGATACTGAGTTTAGGGTTCTTCTAATTCAGAGTGACTGGCCTGTCTCAAGGATGTTTACTTAAAATGTACAAAGCCGAAAAGGATTTTTTAAAGTGGATCATCTATATGAAGAACCGTGCAGTTGAAGTGATCCACAGTGGAGGTGTAACACTGGCGATCAACAGCTATTTGTTGTAGGGCCTGTACTACCCCCTCTCCCCAAATCACAAATATAGTAACAGCTGCTAATAGATACGTATTACTTCTCCAAGTATTTGATTCCAACTGTACAATTAGGATGCAAAACATTTTTAAAAGTATGATTTCAGAGTTCAATACCTAACCCCAGATATATCACCAACTATAACAGCTCAGGTCACAGACATATTTCCTTGCACTACCAGTTAATCCCTCTGATCTTACATTCACATCCAAGACACTAAATTCAAAGACATCATAAGAATTTAGGAGAATACCATAAGCCACTGGGAACAAAGCAGACACAAACCAGTTATTTGTCTAATGCATGCTTGGCTTTAGACAAGCAACCTAAAGTAGAAAGCGGGAAATGAGCCATGGACATAGATAGGCCTCTCAGGCTAAACTCTGTATAAAACAAACGTGTAAAACCTCAAGCATCACTTGGTAAACTGGGAACACTGATGTCCCCCCTTTTTTTTCCTTATTTTTTTTTAGATGTTGATAGACCTTTATTTTATCCATTTATTTATATAATAATATAAATAAGCAGTGCTGAGAATCAAACCCAGTGCCTCACACATGCTAGGCAAGCGCTCTACCACTGAGCCAACCACAGCCCCATCGACGTCCCTTTTTGACATAAAAATATTATTATTACTTAGAATGGCATTAGTTTCCTGTTCTCTCATATTCACAGAGGCCCATATTCCTGTCATGTCAAATGTAACAAGCTTTACACAGAAACAGCTCTTGAAAGGTTATCTTAATTATATTCACAGACACTAATTTTAGTTAATGTATTTTTTTCCCTTATACTTTGTCTTAAAAGTCATTTCTTGCCTTTTTTTTTTTAAACTTTATTTTTTATGTGGTGCTGAGGATCAAACCCAGTGCCTCCTCATATGTGCTAGGCAAGTGCTCTACCACTGAGCCACAACCCCAGCTCCCGTGTTCCTCACACTTTCTAGAATTACAAGTGATACCTGCCAACTATGTTTAAGTCACTAGTGGGTATACTGTCCTTTGGCAGTGCTGGAGACCAAACCCAGGGCCTCACACAAGGCAAGCACTCTCCCACCGAGCTACATCCCTACCTCTTTAAAATATATATATTATTTTGAGACAAGGTCTAACTAAATTGCCCATGCTGCCTCAAACTTGGAATGGTCCTGCCTTAGTCTCTTGAGGAGCTGGGTTTAAGGCATGCACCACCACACCTGGTGGTATATAGCTCTTTAATGCAGAAACTGATGGTTTCATTATGTTGGTTACATACTGGTTTTATTCAGGTTTGTTGAATAAGAAAAACAAGAAAACAAGAAATCCCCCATTATTTCTGCAGGTCCAGTCCTTCTCTACAGCAGCTGTTACAAACAGCCCTGAAGTAGTGGAGTACAGTCAGCAAGGGTGTAGGCAGAGCTGTTCACAGTTCCTCTGTAATCTTTGCAAATACATATTCACTTCCTTTGGTGCCTTGCACAGTAAGGCCCTGTTAACCATGTGACAGAATAGAGGAAATACCCACAGGAAATAGTTCTAGTGACAATTTACTAGACAAGTTACAGTTTAATGATGGTGGTGGTGATTGTTTCTTTCATTTTATTATTAATATTTTTTACAATAAGGGTGTAGCCTTTATACTCCACACACACACAAAATAAAACAAGTGCTTATTACGAAAGAGTCCCTGCCCCCACCCCCCTCAGAACATCCTGAACATAGCAATTTGATGGAACAGAAAAATCAAGACAAGTCTGATTTCAAAACTTCAATAAAAAAGCAAAAGTATGTAATGCAACAGCTGTTCAACTTCCAACTCTAAATAGGCACCATCCAACAAACCCCAGTATTTTAATTTCTCCAGCACACATTCCAGTATAAATGCTCTGAACTGTAATTAGCTAGTAATTAATGGGAGTAGAACCTTAGAACAGAAGTTATATTGCTTCCCTGACCCTTTCTCTTACAGTTGGAGGGTACAGGTATTAAGGGATACAAAAGTCAGAGACAGAAGAATTAAAAAGAAAAATTCCCAAAGCTGCTGCTTGGAGTAGAAAGGAAGACAGCGTCTTACAAATGTTCAAAAAATCCCAAGGCAAGTAACACAATTCATTCACTATCACTCCTACTTGAAAGAATAAAGAGATCAATGTCGTATTATAAAAAACTGCACTCTCAGAACTGTATTACAGGTTCACCAGAAACTATGGATGTAGTTTTAGGCTTTCTCAAGGAAAACAGGTTCAGTTCAGATCAAGTTAGATACTGTACATCTAGCCTGGCTGGATCAGTGTCTGGAACTGCTCACTGTCACCCTGAACAGCTGTAAACTAAACAATAGTGTGTAACTCCGTAGGAAGCTTAAGGATTGAAGATATATACACAGCTAATTAGATCTCCCCTGCTTCGCGCTCTTCAGAGCTCCTCCTGTCTTCTGATCTGCCATTAGCACTCTCATAGGACCGCTTCTTATCTTTTCGATCTCGGTCACGAGGTGATCTGTCTCTTGAACTCCTGTCTCTGTCACGTGATGCTAAGTCTTGGTCTCTGAATCTTTCTTTTGAGGATCTGAAAAATATTAATTTGAGGAGCAAAATATGTTGGGAAACCCAAAATCCAAATTAAAGAATAGGATAAATAGAAAGCTGAAGAAATATATTAGAATATATCCAAGACAGAGGAGTCAGTTTACTGACAGAAAAGAGCACTATTAGGGTCATTGATAAGGGCTCTAAAACAAGACAGGTAGCAACAAAAGCTAGGGTCAAAAAGCATAAGCTAAAATGTCAAGATATTCTCAGTATCCTGGAGACAACCATAAAACATCTCCAATTCATAAAAAGTATTTAATATAAAAATAATACATTGATAATAGCTTTAAAAAGTAAAAGGTATTACCAAATTTTTAAAAAATATATAAGAACATGATTCCAAACTGGATGGAAATCAGTAACTTGGTATGGGGTCAGCAAATCTTTTGTTTGTTTATCTGGCCAGACAGTAAATATCTGAGGTGTTGCAGGTGACACACAGTATTTATGGTAGTAGAATTCTTTTCTTTACATCTACCTTTAAAGAATGTAAAACCATCCATAGCTTGCTGGCTATACAAAAACAGGATATAGACCTTGTGTGGCCTGTAGGGAACAGTCTGCCAACACAGACAAAAGAACTACTCAATAATATGGCTTGTAAATAACCATTTTGTTAACTTAAAAATCTGCTTTATTCCTCCTGAGTTAGATCATTAAAACCAGAATGGAAGACAAAAAAAAGATGATCGCACTATAATAAAGTTTCTTATTACCTTCTGCTTTCCCATCCCCATCCTCAGTAAGAAAGATACGTCACAAATAAGTTCATATCAGAGATTTAGAAGGAAAACGAAAGAATATTATGGGATTAGAATAGTCTTCTATACTCTCAACATCTAAATTAATCAGTAACAAATATTACTTATTTGGTTCTTTACAGGTGATGCAGAACTTTTACATAATTACCTCACCTAATCCATGTTCAAAATTAGGTTCTGGAGGCACGGCAAGACCTGGATAATACTTTTCTCATGTGCTGGCATTTGAATCCAGGCCCTTGAGTATACTTAGCATGTGTCTGCCAAGCTAAACCCCCAGCCCTGAGTAAGGAGACTTCCAGGAAGACATAAGGCAGGGAAAAAAAATACTATTATACTCCATTTTATATATACAGTTAAGAAGGATTAAACTAAAAGGTTCAAATATTCTATCATATCAACATTGAACATTTTACATAAGGTTTTAGTAAGCTTAATTTCAAAATGATGTGTTAAAAAAAATTAGAGTGCAAGAATAGTGACTGCAAATTTAAACTAGTCTTATCCATAGCCTTTATGGGAATGAAATATGAAGAGAGATGATAGAAATGATACCTAAGAATAAAGACATTACCTACTGGTAAATCCCAGAGGTCAGTGATAATAACTGAAGGTGAGCATCAACTAACACTTTCTGAGAAATCACAATGTCCCACACAGGAGCAATTTCCATACACTACTTTATTCATACTACCAATAATCCTAATAAAGCAAATAAATATGTACTATCTCTACTTAAGAAATGGGGAAAGACAGAAGGGATAATGAAGATATTGGGCAAAGCGCCAGACCCGAGTCTGTCTCTGAAGTCTGCACTATTCATTTCTACACAGAGCAAGAGCAGAAAGCTACAAATAGTCCTCACTGACCCACGGGAAATGTTGCCAGGGAAAGATCACAAAGACAATCTACATATATCAGAGACCAGTGCTTCACAGCTTCACAGCAGGGCAAGGAAAGAGCACAACGTCAGACTTTGAAAGGGAACTTTAACCTTCAAAAATTAAATCCACACTGGTAGCAATAACTTGATGTTGTGTGTAATAACAAGTAAGTTTTAAGGGCAATTATTTGCTAATTTTTGGTTTAAAACAATAACTTTTAAAGAGTAACTTGAATTCAAAGATGAGAAGTTCTCGAGAAAAGCAAAACTTTTAATAGTTTTACAAAAATAAGCCTCTTTATGAACATGCTGAAAATCTTAGATGTGAAGGGGTATCATGTAGTATGGGGAAAATTTCCTATACAACTTCACAAATGCAGGAAGCATCAGGGACTAAGATGACACAATCTCAGAGAAGGAGACTTCACACCCAGCCCTCCCATCTCCACCACCAATAAGGACATTTAAGAGTTCACAAACACCAGAAACAATGACAGTTGAGCAGGTCAACACAAGAAATTATCTAGATCTTCAACTGCCTAGCTGCATGATTCTCAAAATTTCTGTGTGCAGGTTAAGACTCATGGAGAATTTTTTTTAAAGGCCTATTTCTAGACACTGCACTGACGGTGGCCTCCAAGATATCCAGTTTCAAAAGTGTATGAGAAGTGGCCTTATTATAAGTAACTTTCCTACCTGATTAAATTACATCTACTTTATTCAAGTTTGATTACCTGAAGCTGTTTTTTTATTACTTTGGCATTTTCCTCATCTAAACTTAGATGGCTCACCCTATAATATCAAGGTTAGCACTATCTGTGGTCAAGGATGGCAGTCCTGTGTTGTCATACAGAGAATTTCTTAGAGCAACTTAAACATGGTTGCTCAACTATGTTATATTATTTTTTTACTAAGCATAATGTAGTAGAAAGTATATAATAATTCTTAATAAAGTCACCTTAAGGATTACTTAGAACAAGGTCAGAAATATTATAATTATAAAAATATTGATTGAGAGCCTATTAATCACTCAAGCTTGTAAATGATTTCAAGGAATGGGTAGCTGAGACTCAAAATAAAGGAAATATTTTTAACAGCTTTCCATGGATTCAGTATGGATTTAATGAAAAGGACTCCATAGAAAATGTGAGATTAGTAAGTATACTAGAAACACAAAAAATATTTATCCTCTATATACTTAAGAATGGTTATTAAGGAAGGAGAAAAGTTCAAAAAAAAAAAAAAAAGAGCAATTTTCAGTATGGTTTATATTCCATACAAATTACCTGGGTTGAGGGCTACCATGTGACCTGAGGTTTTGAGAGTTTAGTCTATATAGATTGTGAGTGCTAAACTCCTCTACCACATTCTAAGCCAAATATTCAGGTTCTCACTAAATATTCAGGTCCTTAAACATACCTTAAATATGCCTACCCTCCTTGCACCTTTTTAAGTAGTTTTTGTTATACCAAGAAGTTGTGTAGCTTCCTTAAAATTCTGAATTTGCCCTGCACCAAGCAACAGTGTATACAACAATGCATTACCTATACTTCAGATTAAACAAGAATATACTAGAATGTGTCTGCTCTGAAAAAGCGCACCAGCTCAAATAAGTTTGGAAAATAGTAAGTCAAACAAAGCTAAACAACTCTTTTAATGAAAGGACTTCTCAGAGTCCCTAATTTGTTAATACATACTGAAAAAACTGAAGAGTATTAGTATCTAAAAATTATTTGCCTGTAAAATACGTTTTTTCAAGACATACTAAGCAGAGAAAAGCAGTAACCTCTGCACATATCAGTTTCAATTTCTTCCTCTGGCTCATATGTAATTTATTCTTTCTGAACTACCCATATAATCAGGAAAAAAATGTATACACCCACACACAAATGTGTACATATCACCAGGTGCAAGTTTTCAAACCAATAATCTAAACTCTAAACATAAGTAACATAAGTAAACAAAAGGCTAAACCATCAAGGTAGCTCCATATCCTCTGATTGGCACATCAGTACCTCCTCTTGGATCGCTCTCTGCTCCTATCTCTAGAACTGTGACGACTTCTCTGGTGACTACGGCTTCGGCTGCGGCTGCTGGAGCGGGATCTGTGGCGATGGCGTTTCTCCCGAGACTTGGATCGAGTCCTCCTCTTGCGTTCTCGAGACATAGAGCGAGACCGGTGTCTGCGATGCTCTCTGGACCTGGATCTACAAAAAGACAAGATTTTATTTCATTTTATTATAATGTTGTAAGCAATACATTTATTATTTACTAATGCCTATTCTTTAAAGAGAAATTATTCCTTAGTAGCCTGTCTTACTGCCAATTTTATTCCAAATCAACTCAATTTATACTAAAATAAATTGCTATATGTTAACACCTGCAAACAAGAAAATACCAATTCTGAGAGGTCAATCAGTATTGTGTAAATTTACTTCAGGAATATAACAAATGAGAGCAACAATCTTCACAACTACTACATGCTAGGAATTATAATGTCTAAATGCTTTAGGGACTTAATTGCATTTAGACTAAGAATTTTTGAAATATGTTAGAAATTAAATTATGTACCTGATGGACATGGACAGAAGGAAGGAGAAGCATGGAAAAGAATACTATTCGGGATAAATTATCCTCTCTGAATTGAAAAGGCTATATGACCACAGATGTAAGTTTTAAATACCCACAGTATAATAGATCACAGTGTAATTAAAACAGCGAGGTAGTTCTCTATTCAAGTAGCACATAACTGGAGAGGAAAAAAAAAAAACAACATGCAAAAAATCACTTTTGAGAACTTTACCTAAACTGGGGTGGGGGAGGATGTTACTAATAAGTATATAAGAGTAGAGACAGAAAAACACTTCTGTATTTTCAACCAGATCACTTGCGTGGAAGGGTAGAGGTGACATACAGAGAACAGAAATATTTGAGGGAAACAAAGAGGAGAGAAAGGTGTACTGTTTGATTTAAAAAGTTGCTTTCAGGGGGCTGGGATTGTGGCTCAGTGGTAGAGTGCTTGCCTAGCACGTGCAAGACCCTGGGTTCCATCCTCAGCACCACATAAAAATAAATAAGTAAATACTGTGTCCAGTTACAACTAAAAAATAAATATTAAAAGAAAAACTTTTTAAAAAATTGCTTTCAGATGGCACAGTGGCGCATGCCTATAATCCCAGTGGTTTTGAAGGCTGAGACAGGAGGATACAGAAATCAAAGCCAGCCTCAGCAATGGCAAAGTGCTAAGCAACTTAGTGTTACCCTGTTTCTAAATAAAATACAAAATAGGAATAGGGATGTTGCTCAGGGGTTGAGTGCACTAGTTTAAAAAAAAAAAAATGCTTTCAGAGTGATGAAGTTGTTCTAAACTAGTATGTGGTGATAGTTGCATAGCTTTAAATTTATTAAAAATCACTGACATGCAAATTTAAAATAGGTAAATCTTATGGTATAGAATGTAAATGATAAAGTGGTTTAAATTTTTAAAGTGCCTTGAGAATGTGATATTTTCTCATAACTTGATATAGTACATTCAAAAACAAATTATTCAGATACAGTTTACACTAAGTTCATTTTCAAATGATTATTTTATATAAGAAATGAAGTTGAAAAGCTTTCAATTTCTGTCAATGTTATAGTCAAGGAAAGGTAAGTAATGTGGACCTAACATCACAGCCAAACAGAATATTTCCACAACTGAAGAGTGCATTTCCAAAAAGGAGCAGAGGAAAAGAAATGTAAAATTCACTAAATAAAAATTTTATCAAGTAACATTTTGTTTAAAAACTCATTTGGACCTATTATGAATCCTTTCTTCCAATGCATATTTTTATTCAACTTTAAAATAAGTACAAGCCAGGAACAGCAACACACACCTATAATCATAGCTATTAAGAAGGCTGAGACACGTGAATTCCAAGTTTGAGAACAGCCTGGCAATTTAAGTAGACCCTGTCTCAAAAAAAAAGTAAAAAGAGGGGCTGGGCGTGGTGGCATATGTCTGTAAATCCAGCAACTTGGGAGACTGAGGCAGGAGGCCCACAACTTTAATATCAGTCTCTGCATCTTGGGCCTTCAGCGATTTTAATAAAACCCTGTCTCAAAAAATAACAAGTTTGGGAATGTAGCTCAATGGTAAAGCACTCCTGGGATCAACCCCCAGAACCGAAAAAAAAAAAAAAGGAAGGAAAGAAGGGAGGGAGGGAGGTTAGGAGAGACAGATAGATGGGGGGAGAAGGAGCGAGGGAGAGAAGGGTCAAAAAGGTCTGAGGACACAGCTCAGCGGTAGAGCACCCTGGGGTTCAACAGGTATTGCAAAACACACACACACACACACACACACACACACACCCCACAAAAAAAAGAAAGAAAAAAAAACACGTCCTTGGCCTCTAAGAGCTTATACTCTTTAGTTCTATATAGACCTCTGTCTAGTATAAACAGAGTAGGGTAAAGGTGGGTAGAGAAATGGGGAAGTAATATTTTATAAAGAATATGCAGATGGACCTGGCCTCGGTGGGGCATGCCTGTAATCCCAGAGGCTCTGGAGGCTGAGACAGGAGGATCTTGAGTTCAAAGTCAGCCTTGGCAAAAGTGAGGTGCTAAGCAACTAAGTGAGACCCTATTTCTAAATAAAATACAAAACAGGTCTAAGGATGTGGCTCAGCGGTCAAGTGCCCCTGAATTTAATTCTGGGTACCAAAAAAAAAAAAAAAAAAAAAACAAGAATATGCAGATGGGCTGGGGTATTCTCACTGGCCTGGTATTTGAGAATCCCTGGGTTAGATCTCCAGAACCATTAAAAAAAAAAAAAATAGGGAGAGGCTTTTCTGATAGGATAGCATTTTAAGGAAGACTAAAAGAAGGGAATAAGTACATTAGTCATTTTAGAGAAGAGCATACAGATGCAACGGTCCTGAGGTGGCAGAAGCCTTGGCATACTGAAGGAACCAGAGGAACCTATTTTGCTGGAATTAACTAAGGTAGGGGTAACCTCAGGGTCTTACAAGCAGGATGACTTTACCATTCAAACCAGGACACTATGAATGATCGATTATATAGAATAAGGTGGGGGTTATTAATAAAATATCCAACAGAACTATCAGAGGGTACACTGGCATTTATGGTCCCCCTACTTAAAGACTGTAATAAAGACTTTGACTTCTATGAATGAGATGGAAAACCTTTAGATGATCTAATGCCATCTATTTACTTACCTACCTACCCGTCTACCAACCAATCAACCAACCAACCAAGCCCTCTACAGAGGGCTTCCTTCCCAGCCCTCAATTTGGCAGATTTCTATTTTTTCTTTATTTTGGGGGGTATCAGGGAGCCACATCCCCAGCACTATTTTCTATTTTATTTAGAGACAAGGTCTCACTGAGTTGTTTAGTGCCTCGCTTTTGCTGAGGCTGGCTTTGAACTTGCAATACTTCTGCCTCAAACTCCCAAGCAGCTGGGATTACAGGCATGCGTCACCGCACCCAGCAAATGGTTCCTTTATTAATGTCTTGAGTTTTTGTATAATTTTTGATTTGTTTGCTTTGGGTTTCCCCCTCAACCCCAATATATACTACGCCTAGTAATTTACCACACTGACTACCACACTTACCACATCCTTGGCCCCACCCATCCCTTTTTGAGACAAAAAAGGCTCAGCTGACCTTGAATTTGTGATCCTTACACCTCAGCCTACCAAGTAGCTGAGATTATAGAGGTACGGACAACTATGCCTGGATTGTTTTTAGGGTTTTAAGCAAAAATATCACTGAAAGATTCTAAAATATACTAAGGGGTAACTAATAGAAACATGAAGTTTTTATTTCGTAACAACAAATGTTCTACTTTTTAGGACTAAGTTCTTAGAAAAAAGTTACTTTCTGGAGTTTAAGACTTTGCAGGGTTCAAAAAGGTGATGTAATATGAATATAACCAGTGTAACTCAACATCATGTACAACCACAAGAATGGGAAGCTATACTCCATGTATGTATATGTCAAAATACACTCTATGGTCATGTACAACTAAAAAGAAGAAACAAAAATTGTTTTAAAAGGTAATGTAATCAGAGCAAGAGAAATGGTAGAATCTGGAAAAGAATGAAAAAGGGCATTCTAGGTGGGAATGGATTTATAAAGAAAGGCTCAAAACAAAATGAGCACAGCAAGAAAAGAACCAAGAAAGAAGAAGTAAAACACATTTCTCTACCTTTCTCAGAAAATGTTTCGATTAATTAGAAAAAGACTTTTTAAAAATACCCCAAATATTACCACTAAAAAAATCAAAGGAAGTATTATCTGTCCCTTCCCTCCTTATATCTGTTAGTGTGCCTCTGAAATATTTTTGTACTCACAATACAAAGGGAAGAATGGTAGACTCACAAAAGACAAAAATGAGGCACAGACTAAATAGCTTAGTTTCCCTTACCTACTGAGATCTCATTCAAAAATTTATCTAACTAATCAACGTATTTCTATTTTCCACAGGTACAACAACCTCTTAGAATGCTGTTCCTTAAATGTACCACACAAACTGACTTTTTAAAAGTTACCATATTTACTTAGCATGAAAAAGATTTTAAAGAAATATTTAAGAATATTTTGACATCTTTCCCTTGTAATTCCAGAGTACTGTATATAATTTTACTCTGATAAACTTTGTGATTCAAGAATATCTTTTGATCAGTTTCTCCTAAAATGATAATGTTCAAAACTGAACCAAAACAAAGAAACAGTAATAATTTATTAATTCTCATTAACTTTTATAAGACAGTTAATTTATCTTCACTTGTTGAAAAACACAACTTCACTACCTATCTTGTATAAATACCTACCTTTTAGGATTCTTGCTATGTGATCGGGACCTAAAAAGAGAATATCTATTTTTAGAAAAGTGACTATAAATTAACAAACAGTGCAATGTGCTGTTAAATAAATTCTTCTTGACTCCTAATTTTTTTTAGTTTAAAAACATCAAAGTGTGTATTTAGCACACACTTCCCCCCCCCCTCAAATGTACCACCAATTATAGACTTCCCCATCTTGCTATATGAGATCCCTTAACTGGATACCTGGCTCTTAAATAAAAAATAATAATATGTTCCTGGAAACTAACACAATAGTATATCACACTCCTTACTGCTTCAGAAACCATTTGCTAGCCTAGAAAAATTATGTTATTTATACTTCTGTCACTTGTTTTTCCCTTCTGGGAAAAGAATAAAATTTCTATGATTTGAAATGCATATATTTGGGGGCTACAAACTCATACTATAATCCCTATAATACCCAGCTCAACTTTACATATCTTCACATGACCCAGCATACTGTTAACACACAATGAGTAATCAATCACATGTGTGTGTGTGTGTGCGTTTTGTGGTATTAAGGATTGAACCCTTGGCCTCACACATGCTAGGAAGGCACTCAACCAATTTGCAACACCCGCAACTTAGTCACTTTTTTTATTTTTGAGACATGGTTTCAGTAAGTTGCCCAGGCTGGCATCAAACTTGCAATCCTTCTGCCTTAGCCTCCCAAAAGTTACTGGAATTACATGTGTGTACCACTGTCCAGCAGACATGAGTTTTAATTCTGGCTCTACCACTCATCATCTGTGAGTGGGTCACATATATCCTCCCTTAGCTTATTAGTCTGACAGTGACAAAGAAGGATACAAAAAAAAAAAAAATTTCATTGGGGTATGTGTATATGAGGATTAGGTAAACTAATTAAGGTGAATTTCTGCAAGCCTCCCTTTTAATTTTTTGCAGTGCTGAGAATCAGACCCAGGACCCTGGGCATTGCTACACAGGCACTCTACCTCTGAGCCACAGCCCTGGCCCTAGTATAGTGAATTTCTTAGTACAATGCCTGGCATCCAGTAAGTGACAAGGATTGTTTTTCAGTTGTCCTTTTTAGCACCAAAGTCAGAATCCCTTCTCATATAATCTTTTTAAAAATATTTTTTTTAGTTGTAGTTGGAACAATACCTTTATTTTATTTATTTATTTTTTGTGGTGCTGAGATTGAATCCAGCACCCTGCATGTGGTAGGTGAGTGCTCTACCACTGAGCCACAACCCCAGCCCCTCCTATAACTTTTATACTAGCATTTAATTACACCACTTCTCTCAAGGTCACAGAGGAAAATTTTACACATTTCTGAAAGAGGTGTACTTTTTATTTGCACTGGGAATTGAACCCAGGGGTACCTTATCATTGAGCCACATCCCCAACCCTTTTTATTTTTTATTTTGAGACAGGGTCTTGCTAAGTTGCTTAGGGTCTCACTAAGTTGATGAGGCTAGCCTCAAACTTGCAATCTTCCTGAGTCACTGGGATCACAGGTGTCACCGCACCCAGCTAAAAGAGGAACACATTTAAAAATATATATATTTATTTTTTAGTTGGACACAATATCTTCATTTATTTTTATGTAGTGCTGAGGATCGAACCCAGGGCCTCACACGTCCTAGGCGAGTGCTCTACCACTGAGCCATAACCCCTGCCCCCTGAAAGAGGAATACATTTTATAATCAAAGTAGAAAAAAAAAGGTCAGCCAGCAAGCAAAGGAGTTGGTGATTTTCTTTCTCATTATCTACAAATGTGAAAGCATATTCTTGCAAAAAATGTTTGTTCTCATTTGATTATCATCTCAGTTGAATCTTAAATTCAGAATTCCAATGTTAAATAAAATGCTATTTATTCTATCCTAAATATTACAATACTTAGTAATATCCCCGTAAGAACTTAATGTACACCAAAGAACAAACAGATAAAAGTCTGAGGTAAAATTTATGGTAAATGAAAAAAATATATATTCATAGCTAGCTGTGTATGTGTATACAGAGAGAAATGGGAAAAACTGACAGCATTTCCCCTAAAGAAACAATATCCACACAGCTTTGTTCCATTTTGTTCTTAAAGTGCAAAAGGATTACCAGTTAAAAGTCAACACAAATAAAGTTTAAAATTTCTTTAATAGGCTCAAAGCTTAGAAGTAGTTAGCATGATCTACTCACATACTATAAAGGGTTTTAATGAAGTTAGGCACATCTACTAACTCTGAGAGGTGTTAAAATTTCAGAGATATCATACACATTATGATTAAGGAAACATCACCTATTAGAACCGTAAGTTAATCTCTTATAGCATGCCTGTTCATCATAAATCCATCTTAAAAAACTATGAACACAACTCACAAAGAACGTTGCCACAATGATGCTATACAGTTTTAGTTGCCAATGGGTAAAGTGACTCATATAATTCTATGCCAACCTAGTACAAATCTAGTGCAATATGAAAAACCAAAAAGCTAGAATACAGTTTTGTTATAAATCTTATAAGACCTAAAGACAAAAAGCATTTTCTATTCACTCTTCCACACATTCTATAAATTGCCTTTAGTTTAATGGCTAAGGCTTAATACAGATTGAACATCCCTAATCTGAAATTCACAACTTTTTCAGCACAGATATGATGCTCATCAAGTTTAAGATTTGGGAGCATTTCAGATCCAGAATTAGGGATGTTCAACTAGTAAGGTTTTTGCAGACACTTCAAAATCAAATAAAACCTCCCAAATCTGACACACCAAGCACTTTGGAGAAAGGATACTCAGCCTGTATGTCTGTATAAAAACTGCCTTTCATTTTTAAAAAGTAAAAGCAATTTTCCAATGCTCCAGAAGAGACTTAATGTCATCTAAAATCATGTATCAGTCAATTTCTTTTTAGAACCAGGAAACTTAACTTCAAATATTTGGACTATTTATCATGCCATACCTTCTCAGCTTCTCCCTTTCTTCCCTCTCCCTTTCTTCTCTTCGTTTCAGGCGCTCCTGGTTTCTTTTCTCCTGCTTCTCAGCTACAACTCTCTTAAAAACAATAAATAAGAAGTTTATTTACTAGGTCAATTATTAATTATCTTTACCTTAAACTTTACCATTTCTGGTTCCCAACATAGTATAATTAACTTCAAGATCTGTTGAGGAAAAAAAATTCAATTTGACCCTGTCAGATGTAACTATTAAGCTCACACCCTACTTTCTATAATCTTCCTCCCTTTTATGGAAAATGTGCAATATCGCAAACTTTTCCATGATTTCTTCATATTTTAAAATTACTTCAATAAGACTTTTCTGAATGTTTCCCAGCATTTTTATATACTTATAATGAACATCAACCATCACAAATATCCATTCCTTATCATTTCCAATGAGGCAATGGTACCATTTTAATGCTGCTGCCTTTAAAGATATGAGTAAAGTGATAAAGGATTCTGTTGCTAAGTCTGTTTCTGCAAAGAATCCCAAGTATGTAGTGTTATCAACAGAGCCCATCAACTCTCTGTTAAAATGAAACCCATTTTGACAGTTTTTAGAAACTGTGAGATTTATTCCAGCTACTCAAAAAAATGGAGAGAGGATAAATGCATACTGAAAATATGGTTATGTCCCTATTTTTTTTTTCCCTTTCTTTCTTTTTGGTACTGGGGATTGAACGCAGAGGTGCTTTACCACTGAGCTACATCCCCAGCCAATTTTATTTATTTTGAGACAGAATTTTGCTAAATTGCTGAGGGTCTAAGTTGTGAAGGTTGGCCTTGAACTTGCAATCTTCCTGCCTCAGCCTTTCCAGTCACTAGGTTTATAGATGTGCACTACCACACCTGATTTCACTGGGTGTTTTCTGACTCCTCATTATTGTAAAAGTTAAGCCATGAATCTTGGGATCAATTCCAGTGATACAATTACATGGAAAGTGACTCTCCAGTGTTGCCAATATTTGGGCCAGTCTTCAACTTGTGACAAAAGGCTACAATACCATATTCTTTAAAAATAAGCCACATCAGATAGCTGAAAGGCAAACTGATATCTAGTAACTCTGCCTTTTACCACTTCAAAATACCTCACTTTTTTTGTGTGTATGTATTTGCTTATTCCCTCAAAAGCACTAGGGAGATAAGAACTATGCTGCCTTTTTACAATAACACATATTAACTAATAGTGAGTGTCCTTCTTTCATAGGCTGTCCTAATTCCTTCCTGAAATGGAGGAAGGTAGACAAAACTAGAGGTTCTATTTTTTTAAAAAACATTTATTTTTTTTTTAAAGTTTTAGGTGGACACAATATCTTTATTTTGTTTTTATGTGGTGCTGAGAATCGAACCCAGTGCCTCACACATGCTAGGCGAGCGCTACCACTGGAGCCACATCCCCAGCCCAAAACTAGAGGTTCTATAGGCTTATATTTAGTAAAGAACTCCAAAATATTTCAACACATACTGGGCTCATTTTCTCAATTCTCCTATAAATATTATATGAATATATAATTATTGATTTTACTGAAAAGGATAACACCTTACATTTTAGGGTAAGGTGTTATTTTGTAGAAAAGGGTCAGTTTAGAAACCAGTTTAAATGACTAATTCAACACAAAATGATACCTCCCAGAATAACAGAATAATACTGAAAAGCCTTTTTCTCAGACATCATCCATTAAACCTGCCTGAATCTCCATTTATAATTCTACACTATTCAGTGTGAACTGTTGACATAAATCACAACTGAGAATACTATTCCAAAGACAACTAATAGCAGATCAAAAAATAAGTAGCAAAATAGGACAGTCAGTGATATTAATTTACCAAAGTACCTTTAATTCTTCAAGCTTCTCTCTTATTTCAATAAATCCCAGGTGCAGTTTACCCCCAAAATGATCGGCCAGTCGTCTGTCATTATCATGAAGACCTAAGTAGGCAGAGCAGACTTCACAGACCCGAAGTTTCTGCTGTTGGAAACTGGAAGCTGGCATAGAATTCCGATAAACTTCCTAAACAAAAGTGAGGGATAAAACAAAAACAAAAACATAAATTTCATTAAAAGACAAACAAAAGGCCATAGAACATTCTGGGGTCTCCAATGCCTTGCCAGATGTGTCTTCACCAACAGCTGTCACCCACCCTCTCCTCACACCTCAGGGAGGGGCCTGAAGACCAAGAAAGAATTTTCACAGCAAAGCAACCAGCTGAAATTGAATCAGTCTACACTGGCTCCATGAGAGTAAGACTCTACCTACACTGCATAGGAGAGGGAAGCCTTGGAGAGCACAGCTGCTGGATAATTGCCCTTGCTCTGAATCCTCCCCCGCACTTTTTTTTTTTAATCTGCCTTTTAAAAAAAATCTTAGGAACATTAGTTTTATTACACAATGTATGAGAAACAGAAATTTATTAAGAACCATCTCTATTCTCCTAGAAGTATGAAGAAAGGACAGAGAACAGCAGGGCAGGAGAAAGTGTCCCAGGGAAAAGAGCCTCTGATGTCTCTTGCAGGTGGAGACAGGAGACTCCTGGTAGAATCGAGCTCCTGGCCGGAATCCGTGCAGAAAGCCTGAGCCAGACTGCATGCACACCACATGCACGTCACAGTGATGCCCACACACCAGGATCCACAGATCTCAGGGTCTTTTCACTGTCCACTGATTTGTCTGTCTCTGTATTTTCATTGGAGTCACTCTGCTTCTAAATCTAGCACGTTTCTGCCCTCTTTTTTCTCTGAATGCCAGCTCACAAAACCAAGGCATGCAACAACACAGTTGTTGAACGTAAGTGGCTACCCTCCTAGTAACCAACCCCCTTCTAGCCCTTGCTGTTGTTATGGACTGCCCTATAGAGATACCTTGGGAGGATGTGCTGTTGTCTGCTATGGCTCAACTACTGTGGATAGGAGGCTATGCTGGGAGTGGAGATCCTCACATGCAGGAAACAGACAGATAGAAGGCACACTGGCACATCCACCACCTGACTTCTTGCTTAGCCATCTCGGGTAGCTGATGCTCAAAGGGATAGAGGGAGGGTAGAAAGGGCAGGCTCACTGGCACTTTTAAGTGAATATTGAAAGGATATATAGGACCTGGCAAGGCCTAACTCCCCAACACATAGGCTTCACCTGGAATGTGTAAGCATGCCCATGGATTATCTAGTGCTGGGGTACCAGGTATGTAGCCACTCCTCATTGTATTTAGATTTGCCAGGGACACCCAGGTATTACAGGGCTCAAAACCCTCGTCAAGCATGATTGCCATAATTGTTGGGTCCAGGCTTAACAGAATAGCTGGGTAAATATTCCTCACCCTGGCTCTATCATGGGTGGCTCATTATTTGCTCTACTGTGGGCCTCTGTGTGGGGTCCACCATCAGTATTTGACTGATCAGCATTCCATGCTTCCTTGGAAATGTGCAGGGGATTGTCATATCTTGCCTGCATGAACTTCTTCACTTAGTGGTGTTTGCCATAAATCAGTGACACCCAGGCTTTAGACATCCACCGTGGGGCCCTCATATTCTTTCCACTGGATGACTTCAGGGGTAAGGTAGAGGAGAGTGCCCTCAAACTCATTCAGCTTCTGCCCAGCCATGAATCCAGTGCTCTGGCTGAAGTGGACAAGTTTGAAATTGCCTCCAGCAATCTCCAGGATGTTCTCTATCTTAAGGTGTAGGTGCACAATGTCGTCCTTGTGGCAGTAGCTCAGGACACATATGACCTGCCTGCATAGTCTTCAGGTCTCTTCCTCCAACATACCACCAGACTCCAAGAGGCAGTGCCATAGCTGTCCCCCATGTGCATGCTCCGTGACAATGTAAGCTACCCTGCCCAATGCCCCTTAGGATCCGATTATGTCCATGAAGTTGGTCTTGTAGCACCTGGGCCCTTGCAGCACTACACTGTTCTGACTACTTTTCCTACCTATCACTGGAATACCAAATAAGGATGCCAGATTAAAAGCAAACAAACAAACAAAAAACCAAAATAAACCCAAGTTTAAAATATATATCAAAACACCACAACTATCAACCACACTATCTAGAAGTCCAACAGCTCACCACCACCAAAAGTTTTCTGTACTTAGAGATAAAAACAGCCAGTCTTTTATCCAGCCAGTATTTGAAATTCCCTCACAATGGCTCCTTATGAGGTGACAGCAGGAAACGGCCCAGTCACCCCAGTGCCCATCTCAGTTTTTGGCCTCTAGGATCTTTCTGACTTTCATGATAAGAATCTAAAAAAGGACCAGGCTGATATGGTGGCCCATGCCTGTAATCCCAGCAATCCCAGGAGGGTGAGGCAGGAGGGTCACAGAAGTTCAAAACCAGTCTCAGCAATTTAGTGAGGCCCTAAGCAACTCAGTGAGACCTTGTCTCCAAATAAAAAATAATAAAGGGCTGTGGACGTGGCTCAGTGGTTAAGCACCCTTGGGTTTAAACACTAGTATAACAAAACAAAATAATAAGAAATTGACTCAAGAAGCCTTTTGCTTCTGTGAGTTATGGAGACTGATATTTACTTGCTTAGAAATTAAAATTCGTAGAATTTAAAAAAAAAGTCAAACAAGAGGGCTAGGAATGTGGTTCAGTAATAGAATGTTTGTGTACATGAACAAATCTCTAAGACTGACCCCTTGAAAAAAAAAAAAAAAAAAAGGCATGCAAGAAAATATAAAAGCATGGCTATTTTGTTACGAAAAGTATACATTCTCCATTGTCCCCCTGTCCACTACATCCTTTCTTAGACTACTTCCCTAGAGGTCAAAAGTCACAGGTCACAGGTCCACATACCTTTTGCCAAGAAACTACCTTAATAGTTCTACCACGATACAAAATACAACAGTCTGAAAAGGGTTTCTCAATGTTCTTTTCTATAGTTTTTGTTAAAAATGTGATGTGGTCAGCCTCTAAACTGCATACCAGTGAAGGGTCAAGCAAACAGAAGCCACCTATAATTGTAAAGGAGTACATGTTTTCCACATTGTTAGACTTCCTTCCCAAAGATTATTTTCCCCTCCTCGGAAATATGGATATGCATACACATGATAAGTCTCCCCACTAAAAGGAATACAGTTCTACTAAGATAAGAGATAAAATGTGTCCCGAGATTAAATTATCTTTTACTCACACATTTTCATTTGTATGAATTAATTCATTAAACAGTAAAAAATGGTGAGTTTGCCTATATATTGTCCTCTTTTTTCTTTACTAACAGGACTCTGGCTTTTATTTGAGGTAGCAACACACCCAGCTAAAAATATGACATTTTCCAAGCTTCCACAGAACTTTGCCTAAAATACTAGTGGAAACTGCCAGGCAGAATCTATAGGAAAGTTCTTCAAAAGAGAATAAATAAATTGAGATAAAAACCCATCACTGGCTGATGTAACCCTGCAGATAAAAAGGAATGAGAAAGCGTATTTACAAAGGCTTAAAAGTGTCAATACCAAGATATTTACTAGTTACAAAAGAGAAACGCAGTAACTTCCCAGAAAAAAAAAATATGTACCATCACCAAAAATGGGGAAAACCACTAACAAATGTTTCAAAACGATACATCACTACAGTGGTATTCCTATAAAAATCTAATCATGAGAGGCTCAACATGTAGTTCAGTGGTAGAGCACTTGCTCAGTATGTGCAAAACCCTCTTTTCAATCCCCAGTACATGAAGGGAAAAAAAAGAAAGGAAGGAGAAAGGACAAAACAAGAAAAGCAAGAAAGGGAAGATAAGAGAAAAAAGAAATCTAACTACGAGAAAATGTTAAGACAAACTCTAACTAAAGGACATTTTACAAAATAACTGATGAATACTTATCCAAACTATGAAGACTGTATTCTTCAAAGACAGACTAGAACAGTTCCAGATTAAAGGAGACTAAAGAGGCCTAACTAAATGACACATATAATCTTGGACTGGATCTTGGAGACGAAAAATTTTCTTTCTTTAAGAATAAAGAATATGGGCTGGGGTTGTGGCTCAGCGGTAGAGCACTCGCCTCGCGTGTGCGAGACCCTGAGTTCGATCCTCAGCACCACATAAAAATAAATAAGTGAAATAAAGGTATTGTGTCCAACTACAACTAAAAAATAAATATTAAAAAAGAATAAAGAATATTATTGGGACAACTGATGATATGTGAACAAAGTCTTTAACAGCCTTGTATAAATACTAATTCTTGATTTTCATAATTGTGTTGTGTTTATATAATAAAACATCTTTGTTTTTAACACAAAGTATTTGGGTTAAAGAAGCATCTGTTTTCAGAGTCTCTTTATCATTAGGCAATATTTGCAGCCCTTTTTTAAAAAAATGATTTTATTATGAGACAGGGTCTCACCAAGTTGTCCAAACTAGTCTTGAACTTGTAATCCTCCTGCCTCAGCCTACAGAGAGCTGGGATTATAGGTGTTAGCCATTGGCCTGACAAGAGGCATCTTAACTGTAACAAATAGACATAGTTTAGCCACATACAGGGAAAAAATGATAAAGTAAATGTTACTTTAAATGGGGTAAAGGATAGAGGAGAAAGTCTTTGTACTATTTTTTACTTTTGTGAAAACAAATCAAAATAAAAATTTTTAAATTAAAACATACATGTACAGATACATGAAGGCATGTCAACTCCATTTTAATGCTTTGATCTTTTTACTTCCTTCACGTAAGGCTGTAGTTTAGACCAATACTGCCACAAATTGATAAACATCAAGATGAGTCCACACAGAAAGGATGGCTAAACATAGAACTAGAAATAGTCTGTATGTTGGATGGCATTATGGGGTCAAATTATGTTTCCCTAATCCTAAATATTAGCTGAGAAAATTTGTGGCTTTTAAGCCACAAATTAGTTTTTTTATTATATAGAGCTGAGCACAATCTATAATAGAAAAGTAAAATTTTTAAAGTGTTATTCTTAGTAAAAACCAACTGATAATAATATATGCATAAGAGGCTAACAATGTTAAGCTACTGTGTAATATTAGTAAACCTCTGACTACACATATATTAAGATTCACAGAACCAGGTGCAGTGGTGCACGCCTGTAACCCTAGTGGCTTGGGAGGCTGAGGCAGGAGGATTGTGAGTTCAAAGGCAACCTCAGCAACAGCGAGGTGCTTAGCAGCTCAGTGAGACCCTGTTTTTATTATTATTATTTTTATTTTTTGAGAGAGAGAGAGGAGAGAAGAGAATTTTTAATATTTATTTTTAGTTTTTCAGCAAACACAACATCTTTGTTTGTACGTGGTGCTGAGGATCGAACCCGGGCCGCACGCATGCCAGGCGAGCGCGATATAGCTTGAGCCACATCCCCAGCCCGAGACCCTGTTTTTAAATAAAATAAAAAATAGGGCTGGGGATGTGGCTCAGTGGCTGAGTGCCCCAGAGTTCAATCCTCAGTACCAAAGAGGGGAAAAAAAATTCATGAAACTGGCAATTATATTGAAGGAAAAGAAATAATGCTCACTAGCTTGATTATCTTAAGAGTCATCATGGAAATTAACTATAATTTAGCTATAGCCATAAAGTACTTTTCATTTAAAAATTACTGTTTATTTTCTGGATTGACAAAATTGCACTTACAGAAACCCTAAATATTTAGACACTGAAATTATCAAGAATGGCTATATGGTATATCTTTTTCTATCTTTCTATTATTATTGGCCATTTAAATTTAACATAATTGTTGGTATACTGGGTTTAAATTTACCATCTTGCAATTTATTTTCTACTTGTTCTTTACATTATTTATTCCTTTGCTCCTGCTTCTTTCTTTTAGAGTATTTTTTTAGAATTCCATTTTATTACTACTATTATCTATAGCTCTTTTTTCTACCTCTAATATTGTCTCTAGGGCTTATGGTATAAAACTAACAGAAACTTAATTTACAAGAAAGCCTAGGTAGTTATATAAATATTAGATAAAATAGAACTGAAAGCAAGGGACATTCCCAATAAGGGGGGATATTTGGAAATAATTAATGGGTCCATTCATCAAAAAGGCATAATCCTAAATGTATATTCACCTAATAAAAGAGCTTCAAAACAGATGATGAAAGCAACGAAAAAAACACAGATATACATCCACAATTACTATAGCTGAAATTTATCCACTCCCCTCTCAATAAACAGCAAAATAGAAAATCAATAGGAAAAGCTGGGCATATAGTGGCATGCACCTATAATCCCAGCTATGCGGGAGGATATCAAGTTTGAGGCCAGCCTGGGTTACTTGGTGAGATCTCTCCTCAGAATACAAAATAAGAAGGGCTGGGGATGTAGCCCTGTGGTGCTCTACCCAGTGCTTTCCCACTGGGCTAAATCCCAAGTTCCACCCCCCCCCCCAAAAAAAAAACCTTTCACAAATAAAACTCCAGTCCTAGATGGTTTGTGGTAAATTCTACCCCAAGAAATAATACCAATTCTAGAAAAAAAACATTTTCAGAAAGAGAAAACACTTTCCAACTCGTTTTATAAATTGATATTACCCTGATACCAAACCAAAGACAAAGTTTTTACATCAATAAGTGATTAAGAATTAAGACTGGTTAGAGGGGCCAGGGATGTGGCTCAGTATTAGAGGGCTTGCATAAGGCCCTAGGTTTGATCCCCAGCACAACACAAAACAAAACAAAAAAAGACTTAAGACTGATTGGAAAATAATATACTGGGCATAAGTCTTCCTTCAACTCTCTCCTTTCTGTGGAAAACATCTAACATGTATTAGTTTCTTCCCTTCCTTTAAGTAATATTTTTATTATAATCACATAATATCATAAGGAATATTGAACAATATTTTCTTGATGTTCAGGGTCATCATTGTAACGGTGGCATTATAGGAGTACTATGAGGAGCAATCACCATAGTTTTTCCTTTTCTCCTCCCTCCCTCAATTCTTGCCTTTCTCCTCTGCTGACCAGCAACATTAAGGGAGGTTAAGGAAAGATGCTAAAGGAGATATACTAAAATAAGAAAGCTGTGATAAGGACTTCTCAGGAGCCACCCTACAGTGTTAGAACTGAGATAATGATCCATCAGACCACAACTTGACCAAGACCGCTTAACAATGCATACTTCTTCCCCAATGCCCCTTTCTCCTTCTATTTAAACTTTCAGGTCATGTCAGCATCTGGAAAACATGCCTAAAAACATGTCTTCCCAGTGTGGCTACACTAATTAAAGTTACTTTCCTGCTTTTTGCAATTACCCTTTGGGTTTGATATTTGGGCTGAGTGGCCAGCCCTGGATTTTGTACCTGACCTGGGACTCCTATAATACTTTTAGTTCATATTTTGTGGGAAATCAAAAAATCACTGTGAAATTTAAAAAGAAAAAAAAGAAAGAAAGAAAACTTCCCAAGAGCTAGGGATATGGCTCAGTGGTAGTCTGCCTAGCATGTGTGAGGCCTGGGTTCCATCCCAGCACCACAAAAATTTTTTAAATTAATAAATAAAATGGCTTACCTATATTCTGCCTTTCCTCTCCAGTCTGAAGATCATCAATGATACCAGAAAAGAAGGAAAGAAGGAAAAAGAATAGGCACCCTAAAGCAGTTTGAGTGATAGGGCTTTCCTTTTCATTTTTGATCTGGTCACAAAAGACCCTGTCCTCTTTAACAATTAAACCTCACTGGTGAGAAGTTTAAGAAAAAAAAAAAGATTAGAGTTGGGGAAGATGCCTGGGGTTGAGGAAAAAAACACTGAAAGTAGGTAATCATAAGTCAGACAACCTATAGAAGCCATTCAGATTACTGTAAAGCAAACCAGATGTGATCATTTAGGAACAGTGGACACAGGCAAAAGAGTACAGTATAATCCCTACCAAAGACATTTGATTTCCTAAAATCTATCAGATGTTCCAATCAAAACAGAACTTTATAGGATATCAGATTTCGACCTGTGCTGAGAAAGAAGGAGGAGGTTGGGGATGCAGCTCAATACCAAGACACCTGCCTAGCACGTATGAAGCCCTGAGGTTCGATCCCAATCCCAAACACCACCAAGAAACCAAGAAAAAAGAATGAGAGAAGGCTCCAAGGCATTCGCAGATTAGACTAAGGTGGGAAGAGAATCAAGAATACTATAGCATGGGAGTGAATGAGGGATAGGTTGTCACAGTAACCAAGAATCTGTAGAGTATGCATGTGTCTGTGTCTATAACTGTTGAGTGTATGTGACTAGATAGTTTAATACACCTACAAGTTACAAATTTCAATAGATCCATGGCTCCAACTTCCCTAAAACCACTAATTTTGACATAAAACCCAACAGCATAGCACAGACCACTTAAATATTTTCAAATTGGCTTAAATTCCCTTTTAAAACTTTGTAAAAATTTCTAGTCAAATATACCATATGAACAGACACTAAGGTTATACTACTATTAAGAACTTACCTCTGCTTCTCTTTTCTTTGCCCGTGCTTTCTCTACTTCATCCATTACTTTCTGGGATTCTTCCACATTCCCTTCAGCTCCTAGTTGTTCCACCTTGGCTAATAATTTACCAATTTCTTCATTTAATTCATGAACACGTTCTGCCTAGAAACAAACAGAAAAGAAAATCATGAAAAAATAAAAGAATATTAAACTTCAAAGTATTTCAGAAATGCTCAGAAAACATTTGTTATCTAAGAAAATATGATCACATCCACTGGGACACTAGGATGTTCTGAGGCTGCCTGCCTACACCTCAGTGAAGGTCAAAGATACTAGCAAGCAATAGAACTGCTACTTTGTAGCCTGTGCTTAGGTATACTTAAGTGTAAAACACCTTTCCTCCCATGATCTGGACCTCTCTATGTTCCCAAATCATCTCTTGCTGTTTCCTCTCCTCATAATATAAACTACATTATCTTTAGTTTTCCAAACTTACCCTGTTTCTGCTTGTTTTTGCACAGATTGTTCCTCTTCCTGGTATGTCCCCCTTACCTGTCTAATGAATATCTATTCATTCAACAAGATCTGATTCCAAGAGTGTTTTCTGTGAAGCATTTCTGAAAAATCATCACATGCCAGCCCCACTGAAACATGTAAGCACAAATGACCATATTCTCCTTTGTGTCATTTTTCACAATTACTTTTATACATATCATATAACTTAAAGATAGCTGTCTGAATTTCCCATCTTTGTATCTCTAATGTCCAAGAAACATAAGTTCAAATATGAATTAAAGAAATGAACTAGTGGATGCTCTGTAAAGCTAGAGGTGAACATACTTTAAAAGTCCCATATCTGAATTGCTGATAAACCAATTACTGAATGTGAAATTGTAGCCAGTTAGATACACCTGAATCCATTTCCTCATCTGAGAGGAATAATACCTGTCCCATGAAGTTGTGAAAAATTTAAAAAAATGCTTTGTATGTATACTGCAAAGCAGTATTATTTTCGTAACACCTGCATGTCACCCTCCCTCCATGAGTCCATGTTTTCCATTGGTATTCATTTTTGACTTAGGTTTGATATATTCTTCCTCATCATCATCCTGGGAAACTAGTTCCCTCATACTGTTTTAATGGCACATGACAGTCTTTCCTTTGAATCAAAATAAGTATTCAGTCTCTATGTGGCCAATCATATTAGCAAATAAGGTTTTTATGTGATGTGAACATCCAGTCTCAACAAACTAGATGGTCAACAATCTTTACATCTCAAAGTTCCTTCAACCCAAGATGTTCCTTCTCTAGAAGACATTCCCAACTCTGTTATCACTATTTTTCCTCTTTATCAAAGTAGTACTTTCCTTTAAAAATCTGTCACTGTTTAACTGCATTAATGCCCAGAGCTTCACCCTCTCCAGTATCCCTGCCCTCTGCCATGTTAACTAAGTACCATTGTCTTCTGACTCAACTTGGCCATGCAATTGCTTCAGTTAAAGGAAGGACAGTTAATATGACCCAAGGAAGTCTTGAAAAACACTTCTATGACTAGGTGTAATGTTTCTGCACATCTTTCACCATTATGAAAACATGGCCAAGCTAGCCTTCTGAGTATGGCTCAGTAGTCTCCAGCTGACTATAAAACATGTGACAGGAAAAATAGTCAAGTTTAATCTACATAATTGACTACACACTAATGAACTAAATAAATACTGACTTGTCTAAGTCACTGAATTTTGAGGTGGTTTTGTTTTACAGCACTTTTGTAGTATACAATGCTGTATAACTAATTCACCTTGGGCTCTACATAGCATTTGTCAATCTCTTTTAACCATGAAATACTATATCCCTTATAATTCAGAATGACCTTTTAAAGACAGGGTCTCACTGAGTTGCTTAACACCTTGCAGTTGCTGGGGCTGGCTTTGAACTCACTATTCTCCTGTCTCAACTTCCAGAGCTGCTGGGATTACAAGTGCATGCAACCACTCCCGGCTCAGGATGGCCATCTTAATAGTTCCTTATCTTTAGAGAACTCTGCTTAAAAGGCCAGCTGAAAGTAAACCTTTTTTCACACAAGGGAATCTATTTCCCTTTGCACATACTATCCAAACACTATATATGAATCCTGTCATATGAACTTTACCTTAGGAACACTCTTGAACTGCATTTTGGTAAAAGGCAATGGATTATACAGAATGGTTCAAAATTTATGTTGTAAAATATTAAGTTATCAAATCATCCAAATGCAATATATAGGACCTTGTTTAGATTCTGATTATTACAAACTGACTCACAGGAAAAAAGAAACATATTTGGATATCAGATAGGATTAAAGGATTAATGTATGTGATATTGTGGTTGTTTTATAAAGAGACAAAATGATGTGACACCTAGAATTTACAACAATGAAACAATAACAGAAAACCGATCGCTTTGAAATTCAGTGATGGATTCACTGGGTATCATTATCCTTTCTCCCAACTTGTTGTGTGTTTTTAAAGTAATGAGTCAATACTGTCATGTATAACTAAAAAGAACAATGAAAAAAAGTAACAAGTTAGGCAAAACATGAAGAACAATCAAAACGCAACATTAAAAAAACTAGCAATTGGGCTGGGGTTGTTGCTCAATGGAAGAGCACATGTAAGACACTGGGGTTGATTCTCAACACCACATATAAATAGATAAAATAAAAAATAAAGGTCCATCGACAACTAAGGGGAAAAAAAAAACCTAGCAATCCTATGAGAAAATGGGCAAAAGAATAAAACAACACATTTACTGAATGAAGAGTGCATGCAGATGGCAAGCATACACCTGAAAAAAAAAAAAAAAACCTCATCATTAGTCATTAGGTAAATACAAATTGAAACCACAAAAAACCACTACATTACTCTCATAACAGATAAAATGAAATATGATGACATCATCAAATGCTGGAATACATGTAAAGAAACTACAGCATTCACACTTGGTAGCAGAAAAGTAAAATTGTACACTCACTCTAAAACAAATTTGGCAGTTTTTTCAAAAACTAAACATGGGCCAGGCACTGTGGCGCATGCCGATAATCCCAGCAGCTCAGAAGGCTGAGGCAGGAGGATTTTGAGTTCAAAGCCAGCCTCAGCAAAAGTGAGGTGCTAAGCAACTCAGTGAGATACTTACTATCTCTAAATAAAATACAAAAATAGGACTGAGAGGTCAAGTACCCCTGAGTTTAATTCCCCCCTGCGAACAAAACAAAAAACTAAACATGGATTTACATTATGACCCAGTAATTGCATTCTTAGTTAATTTATTCCAAGTAAATGAAAACTTGTTTCTACACAAATATCTATATGCAGATGGGTACTTCAGATCTGCTGGTATTAGCCAGTAAGTGAAAACAACCTTAACGTTCCTCAATGTGTGAATGATTCAACTGTAGTATAACCATACCGTGGAATTCTTCTACTCAAAAATAAAAAGAAATGAACTACTGATGTACAAAATGTGGATGAACTGTAAGGAAATTGTGGTTAGTGAAAAAACCAATCTCAAAAAAAAGATACCTAGTGCACAATTTCATTCATTTAATATTCATGAAATAACTAATTATAGAGATGAAGAATAGTTTAGCGATTGCTAAATGTTATGGATTGGAATGATATGGGTGTGTTATACAGAGAATTATAAAGAAATGTTTGGGTATTTTGGGGGGTAGGCAGGTAATGGGGAAACAAACCCAGAGGCACTTAACCACTGAAACACATACCTAGCCCTTTTTTATGTTTTATTTTGAGACAAAGTCTCACTAAGTTGCTTAGGGCCTAGCTAAGTTGTTGAGACTGGCTTTGAACTTATGATCCTCCTGCCTTGGCCTCAAGAGTTGCTAGGATGGGGCTGGGGATGTGGCTCAAGCGATAGCGCACTTGCCTGGCATGCGTGCGGCCCGGGTTCGATCCTCAGCACCACATACAAACAAAGATGTTTTTCACCGAAAACTAAAAAATAAATATTAAAAAATTCTCTCTCACTCTTTAAAAAAAAAAAGAGTTGCTAGGATTACATGGAGCACCACGGTGCCCAATTATAAGGAAGTCTTATAGTGATGTTAATATAGTTAAGTATCTTAGTTGTGATAATGGATGCACAAGTTTATATATGATAAAACTGCAGAGCTACATATACACACATGCATACACGAAAACATGTGAAAGTGGTTAAATATGATTGAAATGTAAGAATTGAACCAAGGTCCATTTCTTTGATATACTATAATTGTGTAAGATTTTAAGACTGGGGAAGGCAAGAGAAAAAATACATTGAATTCCTTGTGTATGTCTTTGCAATCTCGACAAATTTAATTATTTTAAAATACAAAGGTAAAACAAATGAGTAGTGGGTTGAAACTACACTTTGTACTAATGAAAGGACTGAAATCTTACCTTTGCTGCCACTTCAGCACTAATCTCTTCTTGAGTTTCTGCTAATCTTTTTTTAGCCACTTCTGTTCTTCTATCGCAATCTGCAATGAATGACTGCAGGTGATCCATGGCCTAAAATGTTTAATTAAAAAATAATTACTGCCAGAAAGTTAATTTTATTCAGAAATACCTTTATTTAAAAACTATACTTTGTTTTTAAAATGTTAATAAGTAGAAACAATGGAAATCTTAAAAAATAATAAAAGCAGTTTCAATTGTAAATCCCAAATATTATTTGTCTTCCACCAAACTGGCAAAGAGTAAACATAAATAATTCCAGAAAGATGGGGCTGGGGTTATAGTTCAGTATCACAGCACTTGCATTGCTTGTGTGAGGCACTGGGTTCGATCCTCAGCACCACACAAAAAAATAAATAAATAAAATAAAGGTATTGAGTCCATCTACAATTAGAAATATTTAAATAATAATAATTATTTATTATTACAGGAAAGATAATGCTATTTAAAAAAACCCTCCACTTTCATACTCTATTGAAGAAAGCACAAACCAATGCAGCCTTTATAAAAAGGCACTGTGATTTTTCTTACTGAAAACCCTTTAAGGGGCTGGGGCTTTGGCTCAATGGAAGCACACTTGCCCAGCATGTGTAAGGAACTGGGTTCGATTCTCAGCACCAGAATTGAACAAGAAGTTGTGGTTAGGGCTGGGGATGTGGCCAAGCGGTAGCGCGCTCGCCTGGCATGCGTGCGGCCCGGGTTCAATCCTCAGCACCACATACAAACAAAGATGTTTTTCACCGAAAACTAAAAAATAAATATTAAAATTCTCTCTCCCTCTTTAAAAAAAAAAAAAAAGCTGTGGTAAGTAAAACTATATATATATATATATATATATATATATATAGAAAGAAAACCCTTTAAGGGTCCAGGGGAAAGATGAAGCGAAGAAAGGGGGAAATACTGGGGACTGACATTGGCCAAATTATATGGTCATATTCTGTGCATGTGCAAATATGGTAACAAAGAATCCCATTGGAATGCACAGCTATAATGCACCAATAAAAAAAAATAGGGGAAAAAAAACTTTAAAATATCCCCTTAGTAGTTTTACTTCCAAAATTTTATTCTAAGAAATTAACAAAAATATGTAGAGATAAATATTCAAACACATTCTTTACATTGTTAGAGCATTAAAAAGCTATAAATATTCTAAATTTGGTCTTCCTTCATTAAAAAAGTTTTTATAGGATACTTAAAGACATAGAACACTTCAAGATTCACTTACAAATAAAAGGCAAGTTACCAATATAATATGCAATAAGATCCCACATTTATGAAACAAAGCAGCATAGAAAAAAATTGAAAGATAACCATATACAAAAAGAGGTTTAACATTGTTAAAATGTTAACAATAATAATTTCTTAATATTTCATGATTTTTGCTCGTTTTCTGGTTTTTTTTTTTTAAATTCCCACAATGAAAATGTTACAATCAGGAAAAAAAAAAAAACTTTTCAAAAAATGAACCATTGGAAAATTTTAACAATGTCATTCTGCACATACTGGAATCCCCAAAATAGTCTGATAACCCAAGAATTTCTTCAAAGTGAACAGGGACAAAAATGAAATTCTTCTTCAAAGAAATAAGGATGATTTCAAAAGTTTCTTCTAACTGGGATGATACAGAGATAGCTATTTAATTCTTTTAATGTCAACTTTATCTTTTAAATGGTAATGGAAATCTATGTGAATTTTCTTATGACAAGATAAGAGTAATTCAGGTACTGTGACACACGCCTGTAATCCCAGTGGGTCAGAAGGCTTAGGCCGGAGCATCCCAAGTTCAAAGCCAGCCTCAGCAAAAAAGGTGCTGAACAACTCAGTGAGACTCTGTCTCTAAAAGAGCTAGGGATGTAACTCAGTGGTTGAGTGCTCCTGAATTCAATCCCTGGTACCCAGTGCCCCAATTAAAAAAAAAAAAAAAAAAAAAGAGGGTAGATCCTAAAGCAGTAAGAGAAAAGAAAGACCAACCAACAAATAAGTGTTGGGTCAATTAAACAGTTACTAGGAGCTAAACATACTAAGTAGAATAAATTCTAAAAGAGCAAATAAATTCGAGATGGAGCAAGGATTTAAATGTATAAAATGAAGTAAAAGAGTACTAGGGAAAAAGGGCTCTTTTCACCTCAGCATAGGGAAGGCCTTTCAAATTAATCTAATAGATTTTTTTGAAAACTGATAAATTAGACAACTAAAAAATATGCAGAACCAAAAACCACCAAAGAAATGTAAAACAGGAAAAAATACTTGGAATATGTATGTGAGAAAAAATTTTCATAAAATGCAAACAGAACAAATCAATGAGAAATGGCCAACATTCAAGATTAGCTAAAAAAAAAAAAAAAAGTTGTATACTGTTAGTTCACTAATAAAGGAAATACAAAGCAGGGCTTAGTCCCAGCAACTAGGTAGGCTAAAAGCAGAGGATTCACAAGTTAGAGGTCAGCCTCTACAATTTAGCAAGATCCTGTCTCAAAATAAAAAATGGCCTGGGGATGTAGGTCAGAGGTAAAGTACACTGGGTTCAAGCCCCAGTAAGAAAAAGGAACCATAAAATGAGCTCATCAATATGCTTTATTTAATGCTAAGTGATATGTCTCACAAAAATGCAAAAAAAAATTTTAGTTTCCCTATTTTTAGACAAGTAATTCTCATATAAAAGTAACATTACAGGCTAGGAAGATAGCTCAGTGTAGAGCAAGTGCCTAGCATATAGTGACTCCCTGAGTTGGAGCCCTTGCTCTGCATATTAAATACATAAATAAATAGATAAATCGAGAAACAATATGCAAGTTACATCTGGAACCCATTCGCATACCTATTTCTTCTATTAGTTTTACACTAAAATACTGTCTTTATATATGTATATATACATATGTATAAAAAGCAAAATGGATATGATATAAAAATAATTAGCTGAGTTTATCTTATTAAAGATAATGATTCATATTCAAGATATTTTGCTGCAAAAGACAATATAATCCATTAAAGCAAAATCACATACATCAAGTTCAAAGAAAAAGTCCTGTTCTTTGGATGCAATTTCATAATCTGCTCTTAAAGCCAGGTCATGGACTTTCAGACATTCTCCAAGATCCATTCTCTAGGGGAGAGGAAAAAAAAAGAGAATATTGAAATAGAAAACATTTTTTCACAAATTCACTTCATCACTACAATTCTCTTCTGAATATATATTAAGCCATACATATGCTTCGTTACTTATGGAATATTGAAATAGAAAACATTTTTTCACAAATTCACTTCATCACTACAATTCTCTTCTAAATATACATTAAGCCTTACGTATGCTTCGTTACTTATGGATCTTCAAATTACAACATTTCACAGACAAGTATAAAACTTGGTATTACAAAGAAACTGCAATGGGCTGGGGTTGTGGCTCAGGGGTAGAGCGTTCACCTAGCACATGTAAGGCCCTGGGTTCGATCCTCAGCACCACATAAATTTAAATAAATAAAATCAAGGCATTCTGTCCAACTAAAAATAAGAAAAGATTTTGGAAGGAAGGAAGGAAGGAAGGAACGAAGGAAGGAAGGAAGGAACGAACGAACGAACTACACCAATTCTGGCTACAAACGAAAGAGTGAACATTTTTAAACTTATGAACATATCTGTAAGAAAAAGCTTTTCAGAATCTTAAAGTTTCAAGCTCCTATATTATAGCATATTTCATTTATTCCCATAACAGGAGGATATTCAAAGTTAATTTAAAACAAAACTGAAAGATTATGTAAACCAAACTGCTGAATTAGGGTCAATTTTTTTTTTTTTTAATGTGGTGCTGAGGATCGAACCCAGTGCCTTACACGTGCTAGGCAAGTGCTTTACAACTGAGCCACAGTCCCAGCCTGGGGGGGTCACTGTTCTTTGAAGAGCATTCTGTTTGTCAAATAAAAATTCCTTAAAAAAAAAAAAAAAAAAAAAAAAGACTGACCCTGGGTTCAATCCTCAGTACCGCCCCCCGCCCCCAATACACACACAGAGACTGTTAACTTCTTATAGATGCTAGACAAAACTCCATGTAAACTCATGAAGACATAATTCACTAGTAAGACCCAGTGTAAGTGCACAAGTATCTATCAGGGAAATAAAATAGTCTTATTGACCTAGAATCCTCCTCTGTGTAAATTTCCAATTTTCATTATTTAAAACCAGAGGCTTTTCTCATACCGGAGACAAAATCAATAAAAATCTATCCATTTTTACATGTATGTGGACAGCTGATAAGAATTTGATAAAATCCTTTTGGGGAAAAAATGGGTAAAATGCAAAGATAAATACATCTGTGATTAATGGGTGATCAAAGCAAAGCAAGTACCAGGTGCAGTGGTGCACGTCTATAATCCCAGCCGCTTGGGAGGTTGAGACAGGAGGATCCCAAATTCAAAGACAGTCTTAGCAACTTAGCAAGACCCTGTGTCCAAATAAAAAAAAATTTTAAAAAGGACTGGAGATGTGACATAGTGGTTAAGCACTCCTAGGTTCAATCCCCAGTGTGTATACACACACACATAAAAGCAAGAGATTTTTTCCAATTGGAGGTATGTAACCCCCACCTCCAGAAATGTCTCAGTCTCTGGACTGTTAATTAAAAAAAACTTCAAAGGAGCCAGCTTGGTGGTGCACGCCTGTAATCCCAGCGGCTCAGGAGTCTGAAGCAGAAGGATCAAGAGTTCAAAGCCAGCCTCAGAAAAAGTGGGACCCTAAGCAACTCAGCGAGACCGTCTCTAAATAAAGATACAAAATAGGGCTGAGATGTGCCCCTGAGTTCAATCCCTGGTACCCATCCCACCAAAACCAAACAAACAAACAAAAAATTACACTGTGAATAGACACATAGGCTTTAAAACAGTAATATTCACACCTTTTGATAAGTTTTATAGAAATATAACATGTATAGAAAAGTATACAAATCACTGAGGCAAAAGGATCATAATTTCAAGGCTAGCCTCATTGACATAGTAAGATCCTGTCAGGAAGGACGGAAGGACGGAAGGACGGAAGGAAGGGAGGGCTGGGTAGAGTAACCCTGATCTCAATCCCTACTATTGCAAAAAATGAATAAATTATTGAAATATTCAAGATTTTATTATAAAATAGGCTCTGTGTTACATGATTTTTTTGCCCAACTCTAGGCAGATATTAAGTATTCTAAGCATGTTTAAAGTGGGCTTGGCTAAGCAGAAAAGTTCAGTGGTTTAGGTGTGCTAAGTGCATTTTTAACTTCTGATTACTTTTTTCTTCTGAGGGGGCGGTGGGGAGTGTGGGGGGTATGGGGGTTACGGGTGATTGAACTGGGGCACTCAACCACTGAGTCACATCCCCAAACCTGTTTTGAATTTTTTTTTTAAAGAGAGAGAGAGAGAGAAATTTTTTAATATTTATTTTTTAGTTATCGGCGGACACAACATCTTTGTTTGTATGTGGTGCTGAGGATCGAACCCCGGGCCGGACGCATGCCAGGTGAGCGCGCTACCACTTGAGCCACATCCCCACCCCCTGTTTTGAATTTTTATTTAGAGACAAGGTCTCACTGGGTTGCCTTTTTTTTTTAAGTTGTTGATGGACCTTTATATATACTTGTATTTATATGTGGTACTGAGAATCAAACCCAGTGCCTCATACATGCTAGGCAAGTGCTCTACCACTGAGCCACAACCCCAGCCCATGAATAATAAATTATTTTTAAGCAATACAAACACAATTTTTAAAAAAGAAACTTCGTAATAATTTTACCCCACTTTTTTTGCAAAAATAAATGGCACTAAATCTGTGATAATCTGTGATAATTAACACTCAGTTCTTAATTACATAAGAAGTAATAAAGATGGGGAAGCACGCCTGTAATCCCAACCGCTCAGGAGGCTGAGGCAGGAGGATCACAAGTTCAAAGCCAGCCTCAGCAAATTCAGTAAAGAGTGAAAGCAAATTGACTTAGAAAACCCAAAAGAATTTCAAATTTTACAAAATATTTAGAAGGCAAATAAATCTTTTTAATTATTCTTTTTGTACATGACAGTATAATGTATTTTGACATATTATATGTACATGGAGTATAACTTGCCATTCTTGTGGTTGAACATAATGTGGAGTTATACTGGTTGTGTATTCATATATAAACATAGGAAAGTATGTCTGATACATCTACTATCTTTCCCATTCCCAAGCTTCCTGGACCCTTCCCTTCATTCCAATTTGTGTGCCCCTTTATTGTGTGTTAGCATCCACATATCAGAGAAAACATTCATAGAAGGCAAATAAACCTTTTAACTCTTTTTAAAAGAAATATGGTAATATCAATCATTGGGGAAGTTTCTGGTAACAGGTATCTACAGCATACAGGCCTGAGCCTTAGCTTTACAAATGGAATCTAGAAATGACACTGCCTACTTAACATTTTTGCCAAAAATCTGGACATGTGTAAAACAGAGAACGTGATCAATTTTGTGCAATATTCCAACTAAAAAGGACAGTGAATTCACTGGATCAAAATTCAAAAGAATAGGCCAATTAAATTTAAATTAAATAAATTGAATTCATACATTTCTATGACTAAGAGAAAAATTTACAAGTAACTAGATATGAATAGAGTATTAGACAAAAATAACTAGTTAAAAAGTATGGCATGACTGAAATATACCAATGTGAACTAAAACTAATTTTGAAAGGATATAGTGTGAGTCAAATGAGGAATCTCTACTGAAGGCTTGTTTTAAAAGAAAACCCTGCCAGGCATGGTGGTGCACACCTGTAATCCCAGCAGCTCAGGAGCTGAGGCAGGAGAATGCAAAGTTCAAAGCCAGCCTCAGCAAAAATGAAGCGCTAAGCAACTCAGTGAAACCCTGTCTCTAAATAAAATACAAAATAGGGATGGGGATGTGGCTCAGTGATGGAGTGCCCCCAAGTTCAATTCCAGTACTCCCCCTCACCCCCACACCCCCACAAAAACCACACAAAACAGGGCTGGGAATGTGGCTCAGTGGTTGAGTACCCCCAAGTTCAATTCCAACCCACACACAAAGAAGCAAAACTCTTAACTTCCAAAAATTATTCTGTACACTAATGTACTTCAAAAGGGATATGAATAGATTGACCAAATGTCTCAAAACCAAGCCATGCAGAAAAGCCAGGTAAAAGAAGTAATTAGAGAAGAGAAAAATCAAAATGTGAAGCTAATCATCAATCAATGGAAGAATTTCTGATTAAGAGGCAAAAATTTGTTTTATTATGGTCCAAAGGGACTATAGAGACGTTTTTTTTAAACTCTTGGTGTTAAAGATGGAACAAGCCTGCAGTTTTGAAATCATTTATCTAGTATAATTGAGGAAAAACCTCAACCAGGTAGCATTTAATCTTTCCCCCAACTCTAGAATTTTACAACTACTTTTAAAAAACTGTTTTTTATGTAAAACCTTATTACACTCCTCAGTTCTTTTTTTTTCAATATTTTTTTAGTTGGAGATGAACACAATACCTTTATTTTATTTTTTATGTGGCGCTAAAGATCGAACCCAGTGCCTTCCACATGCAAGGCGGGCACTCTATTACTAAGCTACAACCCTAGCCTTACACTCAGTTCTTAATTACATAAGAAGTAATAAAGATGGGGAAGCACGCCTGTAATCCCAAACGCTCAGGAGGCTGAGGCAGGAGGATCACAAGTTCAAAGCCAGCCTCAGCAATGGCAAGACGCTAAGCAACTAGAGACCCTTTTTCTAAATAAAATACAAAATAGGGCTGGGGATGTGGCTCAGTGGTCAAGTGCCCTTGAGTTCAATCACTGGTACTTAAGGAGGGGGAACGGGGACAAGAAGTAATAAAGACTTCTCATGACAATTACAAAAGCCTTCATCATAAAATGCTATACTGAACATGCAGAAATTTTTTCAGGCCCCAATGTCTACAATTTAACATACTGAGGACTTTCCCAGTGACAATAAGCAGCAACTGAAGTGGCCAGTGGATATGTAGAAATTAAAATTAACAATATTACTAAGAAAAAGTTAAAAACTCTTAAAAAAAAAAAAAAAACTCCCAGGGGCTGTGGTGTAGCTCAGTGGTAGAGTGCCAGCCTAGCATGTGTAAGGCATTAGTTCGATCCTCAGTACCACATAAAAATAACCTAAAGGTATTGTGTCCATCTGCCAAAAATAAATAAATAAATAAAAACAAGATCTCAGAAAATAAAATAGAAATTAAAGATCTAATGGCAAAAGAAAGTTGTCAATGTTTGTAATATAAGTCAGCAGTTTAAATTAATTTCTCCAACAATGCCCTTTACATGTTACGTATTTTCACAAGCTATAGTTGTTCACAGGATGCTGTATCACATTTCATAAAACAAAAAAGATGTCACAGTCAGATGTGGTTCTCAACCTGTACCTGGAAAGCATTCACCTCACATTGATGGTTTTTAGAAACAGGCCCAAGCCCTATCACTTGAAGACTGAATTGCAAAACCCACCCAGGTGTTTATAGTGTGTAGTGCTGACAACCACTCACTGATCTACTTTCATTCCCATCCCCTGCACAGGAAAAATGACCTGCTTGAGGGTATTATTAGTACACCCGGTTAGACCAATTCTTCATCTAACATTTCTTCCACTTTGCCAGGCAGACTCCAATATTTTAGTGCTAAATTGTTTTAAGTATTTTTCAATAATATTCATCTCCCATGCCATAAGAAAAAGATCTGCACAGCAGACATCCAAAGCTCCCTTTTACAAATTATCTTTATCCCCTGACTCTATTTCTCAATTTGTTCTAAGAAAAAAACATAAAAATAACAACTTTTCTGTGTTTAAAACACCTGTTTTTAATGTTAGATTCTACAACACACAACCAACCAAAAGAACAAAAGCAATTATGCCATCCAAAAACAAAACAAATTAAAAAAACATAATTATTTCCACAGTAGTAGGCTAAAATTTTTGATGAAAGTAGAGGTGAGGGGTCTGCCTTAGAGGAACGTATAGGCATGGAAAAATTATTATTAACTCACTGGAACGTGAGTTCCACAAGGATTCTTATCTGCCTTATCTACTATGTACCTTTAACCAGGCACAGAAATCCTTTAAAAATATCTGCTGGGTCTGGGGATATAGCTCAGTTGGTAAAGTGCCTGTCTGACACGCACGAGGCCCTGGGTTCAATCCCCAGCACCACAAAAAAACCCTGCTGAATGAATCAACCTAGTAAGAGGACAGAGAATCTGACAGAGGGCCACAGGCTTACTAACAAGTGAAGATGGTGAAGAAACATCCCAGGACAAAACTGGTCTGAGCTTCAGGTAGGAAAGGAGGGTATCTTAGCCTCCTTGGACTCCTTTCCTTAAGTGTTTAGAACTAGTCCTCTCTGTTCTCTGTATTCCTCTCTTCTAAGAGGTGGATTATTTGGGCTTATTACTAACTTTAGCCAACTGATCTTGCAACTTTTTAGTCTAGTCAGGCTATCCACAGTAGCTTGGGGGCCTAAACTCTACGAACAAGAATCTACTAAAGAAGACTTTTTGGTCTGGAATATCTTCTGTGCTTAACTCACCTCTTCAGGGACCTAGCAGAGCAGTAAGTGTACCAAAGTAGAGTTTCGGAATTCTAAACACCCATCAGCTATATTACTCTGTCCATACCAACACAACTAATCAGAGGAGTTTAAAATTCTAAAAACAAAGCAGCCCCAAGAATCCTCCACAACTATCTGCCACTATAAAAGTGAGTACAAGGGAAAGTATGATTTGAACATTCTTCATGATCCCAGTCATCTAATTAAAATAGTCACCACAGAGGGAACCTTGATAGAACCCCTCCCAAGATCAACTATTCCAATCCTTCAGAGCCTCTGCTTCTCTGCCAGATCAATCCTGACTGCATCAGTAACAGTGCAACATGCTTCCAACACCAAGGTCTCAGACATTTGCTGCTTCTACTGCATCTGCTTCTCTTAAATACTGAAAAAAAATGTTTAACAAGTTTTGTGGATTTTAAATATCTATTTATGACAAAAACCGTAAGATTTTTAATTTTAAAAATTTGAACAATTCACTTTTTAAGATATTTTTTAGTTGCGGTTGAAAACAATTCCTTTATTATATTTACTTATTTTTATGTGGTGCTGAGGATTGAACTCAGGGCCTTGCATGCTATGCTAGTGTTCTATCGCTAAGCCGCAACCCCAGCCCAGACACTTTTAATTAGATTATTTCCAAAAGTTTATTCTTGGTATGTATGTTATGTATGCATTCATTTATTTTGGTAGTGTCTGGGACTGAATCCTGGGGCACTCCCACCACTGAGCTACAAGCCCAGCCCTGTTTTTACTGTGTGACACAATCTCACCAAATTGCCGAGGCTGGCCTCCAACTTGCAATCCTTCTGCCTCAGCACCCCCAGACCCCAGTCACTAGAATAATAGGTGTTACCACTGCACCTGGCTCTATTCTTAGTATTTTAATTAACAGACTTTGTGTTAAATTGTAAATGGTAAAAATGATGCTTATTTTTAACTGAATTCAGTTCTTTATTTGGCCTTCTCCATTTCAAATCCATTCCTCCTTTCTCAGCAAAGAAAACAATCAAGAGCATGAAGAAGAGGTCTTAGACAAATAACTCTACTTCATCCTAGTAACTTCTCTTAAAACCCCTGCATTCTATGCTGCTTTCTGTTTAATAAAGTTGATTATTTTAAGTGTTATTTTTATCTTTTTTTGGGGGGGATGGGGTACTGAGGATTGAACTCAGGGGCACTCAGCCACTGAGCCACATTCCCAGCCCTATCTTGTATTTTGTTTAGAGACAGGGTCTCACTGAGTTCAGCTTTTGCCGAGGCTGGCTTTGAACTCGTGATCCTCCTGCCTCAGCCTACCGAGCCGCTGGGGTTACAGGCGTGCACCACCGTTATCTTTTTAATTTCTGAAAGTGAGTTTTATCTCCTCAAATGTACTCTAAGTTTCATGGGGGGGGGGGGGGGAAGGGTTTTTTTTTCTTTTTTCTTTTCTATTTATCTCTACTGCATAGCAGACCAGGTTTTGCACAGCCCATGTTGCCCATGACAATTAAATGAACATGATTGGACTACAGAATTCTAAGAATTTAAGGAAACAATGAAAGAGTACACAAAGGCAAACAGACAACATTAAGTTTAACAATTTTTTAAAATTTTTTTTTTAGTTGATAGACCTTTATTTATTTATATACAGTGCTGAGAATCAAACCCAGTGCCTCACACATGCCAGGCAAGTGCACTACCTCTGAGCCATAGCCTCAATCCCAACAATGCTGTTTTTGATTTACAAAAGAGAAACATTATGAGCCTCTCAAATTTGAGTTTGACTTCATGAAATACAATGATATATTATGTGACCATTAAAAAAAAGATATTCCAGAAGATAATGTAAGCTACTATGGAGTCTTGAGTCAGGAAGAATCACAAGTTTGAGACCAGCCATAGCTACTTACCAAGACCCTGTCTCAAAATAAAAAATTAAAAGGGCTGGAATATAGGTCAGTGATAAAGTGCCCCTAGTTTTATCCTCAACACCAAAAAGAGAGAGCTATATTCTTGTTAAGGTGGCAAAGACATATAATAAAATGGCATTTTTGTGATTCAGAAATACACATTGCCCCAAGGTTGGTTTGTTTGAACTTTTGGGTACTGGTTGATGCAATGACAGATGATATATCAATCTTAAAATGGCTTGGGGGGGGCAGGGATCAATGAAACTTTTTAATTTTAGAGGAAAACAATTTAATTGAAACAGAAGCATGTGAAAATTACACACCAAAACCAATAAATAAAAATGATATTATAGCAGAGCAAATCAAAACACTGGTTTATACATTTGAGAGGACTACCAAGTGTAAATTAATGGCAGTAGTCTGTTAATGAACAGATCAGTGATATAAACTAGATAGGTAGCAGTTACAAGTAATTGTAAAAACATTTGCTTTCTAGCAAAGAAAACAATCAAGAGCATGAAGAAGAGAGACTACAGAATGGGAGAAAATTTGCCACCAGCACCTCAGATAAGAAGGCATTAATTTTCAGGATAAACAAAGAACTCAAAAAGCTTAACACCAAAACCAAACAAAATAAACAAAAATAACCCAATCAAAAAACGGACAAAGGAACTAAAAAGACAATTCTCAAAAGAAATAGAGTTGGAGCTGGGGATTGAACTCAGGGGGCAAGACAATAAAACACTAGGTATAAAGTACTCCGTTGGTGGAGTGCTTGCCTCACTTTGCCTTGCTTGCACAAGGCCCTTGGTTCAATTTCCAGTCCAACCAAAAAAAAAAAGAAATCATATACAAATATATGAAAAAAATGTTCAATATCTCTAGTAATTAGAAAAATGCAAATTAAAACTGATATTTCACTTCAATCTGATCAGAATGGCAATTCTCAAGAATAAAAGTGACAATAAATGTTAGCAAGGATATGGGGGAAAAGGTACACTCGTACACTGTTGGTGAGACTGCAAATTAATGCAGCCTTCCTGGAAAGCAGTGTAGATATTCCTCAAAAAACTAAGAATGGAACCACCATTTGACCCAGTTATCCCATTCTTCCATATATACCCAAAGGAATTAAAATCAGCATATTTTAGTGACACAGCCACATCAATGTTTATAGCATCATGATTTGCAATAGCTAAGCCATGGAGCCAACCTAGATGCCCACCAACAGACAAATGGATAAAGAAATTGTGGTGCATATACACAATGGAATATTACTCAGCCATAAATAAGAATTATTTAATGATATTCACCAGCAAATAAACGGATCTGGAGACTATCATGCTAAGTGAAATAGGCCAATCCCAAAAAAACAAAGTTCATATGTTTTCTCTGATATGTAGATGCTAACCCACAATAAAGGGTGGGTGAGGGGGTGAACAAAAGTTCACTGGATTAGACAAAGGGGAATGAAGGGAAGGGAGGGGAGAAAGGAATAGGAAAGAGTGGAATGAATCTGACATAACTTTCCTGTGTACATATATAAATACACCACAGTGAATTTCATCATTGTGTACATGCACAAGACTGAGATCCTAATTAAAATAAGATATATTCCATACTTATATAAATATATCAAAATAGATTCTACTGTCATGTATAACTAAAGAGAAAAAAATTGCTTTGCTATATTACATATGCTCATTTGTATGATATAGATCCTGAGCAGAGTTACAAAACAATAGGGAACATAAAAAATGTTGCTACCAAGGAATTTACATTCTCAATGAAGAAAGAACAAGACATTAAGGCACTAGCTATAAATGTACACAAAGAAGTACAAAAGGATTTTATTGCCATATTGTATACAAAAAAACAGAAATAAAAATTATTAATGTATTGATAGTCACTGGTTAAAATAATATGCAGAGGGCTAGAGCTCAGCGGTAGCGCACTTGCCTGGCATGTGTGAGGCACTGGGTTTGATTCTCAGCACCATACATAAATAAATAAAAGTCTATCAACAACTAAAAAGAATTTAAAAATAATAATAATTATAATATGCAGGAAGACCATATTATAAAATATTAGGTAGGCATTTTTTTAAATGTTGGCAACTGACATGGAAATCTCTAAATGACATTACAAGTGAAAAAAAAACATAAATGCCATTTGTTAAAACACACACTTGTGAATGCACAGAAGGGAATGCAAAATAGGTACACTAAATTGTTTATAAATCTAGGACTGGGAACAGGGATGAGGTACAATAGGAAACATTCATATTTTATAGTTTATCCTCTTGTACTTGAGTATCTCTTGTACTTGAGTACCATATCGTAAGGAATGAAATACAGAAGGGGCACTGGATCAAGTCAGAAAACCAGCTTTTACCTCTTTCAGAACCTGATAGGTAATACTATACTTACTCACTCACTCATTCTGAACTTCTTTTCTCAAGTACTTCAAGATTGCTGTATGGATACAATGTTTATGCACTTTGTCAAATACTTACTTTTGCTGATTGACTACACTGGGATATAAGCTTGATGAGGAAGTCTTTCTTGATCACTGTTATATCCCCAAGACCCATAAAAGAGCTAACCCACCACACAAGGCACTCCATATTTTGCTATACAATATCATACATTATCATAGATGCACTATGTTAAGAACATATTTTATATGTGTGTATTAAGAATTGTAATGCAAAAAGTACTTGTATATGGCATAATTTGGCGTGAACATGCTTTATATACAGAGTTACAAAAACTTGTGCTGTAATGGGTAATAATGAGCGTAATGCATTCCATATTGTCATGTATGCAAAAAACAAATAAATGATTTTTTTAAAAAGAGCATATTTTCTTGGCTCATAACTTTACATACTTCCTAATACTTCCATTGTAAAGGAATTTATAACAGGGGGCTACTATTTTGCATCCATGTATATGGAAGTTTTCTAGGAAAAGTAAAGATGATTTACATAGAAAAAGACAGGAAATAGCCTGAGCAAATGTTTTAAGGAAAATATTTTTTTTCCTATCTGGAAGATGAACAGCAGTAATTTATATGAAACCAGATGGTTATTAATAGAGATAAGGGATAATAATGTCGAAAAACAAGATATAGGATTATTCTGGCCTATAGGCCATCTGTTTGCAACCTCTGACTGTATTAGTAAAGAATCTGAAAATGAGCCAATGATAAAATTTACTCTGTAAACAAATAAGTAAAAATGCTTAACTACTTGGAAAAAATATGACGCAATAAAATCTGTTTTAGAATCATTCACACTACTGGATGGGTTGACGAGAATAGAGAGACCAAGGGCGAGAACGTATATTACCACCACCCAGGAATAATGCCACTGGATCAAATTAGAAGAGGAAAAAGAAAGGAGGTGATGGAGCTAAACTACAGTGCTAAAGAAAAACAAAAGAATTTTAAAGATGAGAGGGATCTCTGAAATCATCAATTCCAATGCTACCTTCCTAGAGATATTGAAAATGAAGGCTCAGAGAGGTCATGTAACTATTGATAGCAAATTATAAATCTGATCAGATTCTTAGTGTAACTCAACATTCTCTCAATAATAGTGACAATCAACGATTTTTAACTAAGAAGAAATGAAGTATGGAGAGGAAAAAAGGATGTTTTTTTCAAGGTTTCAAGCATGAAAACAATGTTGCCACTAAAGAGAACTAACTGAAGCAAATGGGAGGATTGATTTGTTAAGGAAAATGTCTTGTTTTGGACATGCTGACTTTGACAAAACTGCAAGAAAGCAAAGTAGCAGTGTCTGGTATAGTACAGATATGTCCACATTCACTATAGGCGATCTTTATCCAAATGTTTTCCAAGCAGAAAGTTTTATATTTTTCTCCTTGAGTTATAGCATGCATTTTTCTAAGATACTCTCATTAAAAAAATTACATAAAATGGGGCTGGGGATGTGGCTTAAGTGGTAGTGCGCTCGCCTAGCATGCGTGAGGCACTAGGTTCGATTCTCGGCACCACGTAAAAATAAAGATATTGTGTCCACCTAAAAAAACTAAAAAATAAATGGTTTTAAAAAAATTACATAAAAACATGAAATCTGGGCTGGGGATGAGGCTCAGTGGTAGAGTGTTTGCCTAGCAAGCATAAGCTTTGATCCACAGCACCATAAAACCAAACATGGAGTCTGATATCCATAGGTCAATTCATCAACAGCTGAAATACTGAAAGTACCTGGAAGGCGCAGCAGGACCCACAAGGTCAAAGTAGATTATACTGGAGGAGAAGGTAAGGAAGAATGCTTATGAATATTGGCATAAACTCGCTATAACATGTAACTTAAGCTGGGCAGTGGCACACACCTGTCGTTCCTATTAGTCAGGAGGCTAAAGCTGGAGGAACACAAATTCCAAGTCAGCGTAGGCTTAGGTTTTTTGTTTTTTTTTGCAGAGGAGGGGTTCTGGGGATTGAACTCAGGGGCACTTGGCCACTGAGCCACATCCCCAGCCCTATTTTATATTTTATTTAGAGACAAGGTCTCGCTGAGTTGCTTAGCACCTTGCTTTTGCTGAGGCTGGCTTTGATCTCTTGATCCTCTTACCTAAGCCTCCCTAGTAGCTGGGATTACAGGCATGCACCACCATGCCCGGACCAACTTATCTTAACATGTGAATCCATCCATCTACTACTTGCTGTCAATCTATCCATCTTTTTTTCTTGGTACTGGGGTTGAACCCAGGGGCATTCTACCACTGAGCTATATCCCCCACCCTTTTTACTTTTTCTTTTGAGACAGGATGGATCTCATTAAGTTGCCCAGGTTGGCCATGAACTTGCAATCTTCCTCACTCAATCTCCCCAGCAGCTGAGGCAGAAGGATTACATATTTGAGGATAGCCTTGGCAACTTAGCGAGACACTATCTCAAAATAAAAAATAAAAAGAGCTGGGGATGTGGGCTGGGGCTGTAGCTCAGTGGTAGAGCACTATATTTTAAAGAATATAGCTGGAAAGACTTTGAAATCCATTTCTGACCAGGGACAAAAATAACTAGAAAAAATATATAAGAGGAATTGCCCCACAAAGATTATATTATCACCAGGAAGAGTAACATACACCTCTAATCCCAGATACTCAGGAGGCTGAAGCAGAAGGACCACACTTTGAGGCCAGCTGGGCAACTCAGAAAGAACCTGACTCACAATGAAAATGGCTGAGGCCATGCTCAGTGGCACACGCCATCAAACCCAGGACCTCACACATGCTAGGCAAGTGCTCTACCACTGAACCACAACCCCAGCCCCACATTATTTCTTACACTGGGTGGTGTGGCTCCTGCATTTGAATTTACATTCCCACCTCTGAAGCAGAAACCATGTCTACTTTAATATCCCTACACCTAGCATAACCCATGGCACATAGTAAGTACTCAGTAAGTACTTGTTAATGAATGAATGCTGGTCTTAGCAATCAATACAACTCTCAGATGAAAAAACAAATCACTTCTTTAATGAAAACTTTTAAATTTTATATTTAAAATTACTAATTTTTTAAAGTCATTCTTTGTGTGTGTGTGTGTGTGTGTGTGTGTGTGTGTGTGAGAGAGAGAGAGAGAGAGAGAGAGACAGACAGACCAGGTATTAAATCCAAGCAAGGCACTCTACTACTGAGCCATATTCCCTGACCTTTTTATATTTTTGTTGGTCTCAAACTGCCTTAGCCTCCAGTGTAGCTGGGAATACAGGCGTGCTCCATGGCACCCTGCTCACATTGAGGATTTTTATTTTGGGGTATTTTTTGGTATCGGGAATTGAATCCAGGGGAGCTTAACCACTGAGCCATATCCCCTTCCCTTTTTGTATTTAAAAACAGGGTCTCACTAACTTGCGAGGGGCCTAAGTTGTTGAGGCTGTCTTTGAATTTGCGATACTCCTATCTCAGTCTCCCAAGCCACTGATGACAGGTGTGTACCACCACAACTGGCTCACGTTGGTTTTTATTTGCTGATGATTTAAAAAATAACATTTCTGGCTGAGGCTATAGCTCAGTGGTAAAGCGCTCATGTGGCATGTGTGAGGCACTGAGTTCGATCCTCAGCACCACATAAAAATAAATAAATATACTGTGTGTTCATCTACAACAAAAAAATACATAAAGATATTTTTAAAAAAATAAAAAATAACATTTCTGAGCAAGATTCAGGGAGCAGGGTTCGGTAGCCCATGTGTGTATCCCCAGCTACCTGGCAGGCAAAGGCAAGAAAATCACAAGTTTGAGGCCAGCCTCATCAACTTAATAAGATCCTGTCTCAAAATTAAATATAAAAAGGACTGAGGACGTACCTCAGTGGTAAAACACTCAGGGGTTCAACCCCTAATACTGCAAAAGTATTTTTTTCTAAAAACAGTAGTGAATTCTCCTTAACTTTCTCCATTCAGCATTCATTGATCAGATACTTCTCACCCCTTTCTATTTCTTCCTCTGCTTAACTCCAATAAATTTCATCATTCCAATACTATTACAGTAAGAGGGAAAAATTTAACACATCTAAGAAATTTTACAGATTATATTATTTGAATATATACCTTTATTTTTTATTCTATGAAAGAAAAAAGCTTAAAGGATAACACATTTCCAAAATGCTTTAATTCTGTATGTCGGAGCAAAACACTAAATCCTTTTAAAAGATTCCTTAATGAGTAAGGATCGTCAAACTAAAAAGGATTTTACTAAGTCATCTGGTTTTGCTTCCTGCACTCATTACATTTCACAAAATATTCCTAAAGATGGAGAATTTGTAAATGTGCTTGGTGTTTGTGGTTAACTACCTGTACACAACTTTATTTTTGTCCCAAGATCTTGTTTATTACCATGTGTTTGCTCTGTGTTCAGGATCCTATATCTTCCAAATGACACATTTATAACTCCATCCTCCCTTTTTAATAAATTACCTCAGAGAACACATTAGTTTCCACAGACTTGTTAAAGGGCAATTTATAAAACTGGAAAAATCTCTTAAAAATGATCTAAAGAGCACAAGCCCTCTAATCCCATCTACTCAGGAGCCTAAGGCAGGAGGATAGCTAGCTCAAAGCCAGCCTGGTCAATTTAGTGAGACTCTGACTCAAAAATAAAACAAAACTAGGGGTTCAGGGAAAACTGAAGAATAGTTCCTATTTTTAGGTAATAAGCATTTATTGAGAATCACTGTTCAGAATAAACACGATCATGAAATAGATTAAATAAATACAAGACTATGAAAATCAATGTGCTTCAACAAGTCTTCAACAAGACTTCCAGACCTCCTGCTTTGTTTGGAGTAATTGGTCACTGCTACCACGTATCAACAGCCAATCTAAATAATAGGTCAAAGATTTCAGATTTGCAAAAGAAAGAGAATAAAAGTGATTATAAATTAAATACGGATGGGGCTGGGGTTGTGGCTCAGCAGTAGAGCACTCGCCTAGCACATGCAAGGCCCTGGGTTCAATCCTCAGCACCACATAAAAATAAATAAATAAATAAAATAAAGGTATTGTGTCCAACTACAACTAAAAAATCAATATTTCAAAAAAAATTAAATAAGGTAGACCATAAGTGTTTAATGAAGATGTACGATGAGTACATGGAAGTTCATTATACAACTCTCTACTTTTATGTTTGAAAAAATAAACACTTTTCTGAGATTGGGGATTAAACTCAGAAGTGCTTTACCACTGAGATACATTCCCAGTCCTCTTTACTTAACTTTTTTCATTTTAAGACAAATTCTCACTAAACTGCTAGGGAGGGTTTCAAACTTAAAATCCACCTCAGCTTCCCGAGTAGCCGGGATTTTTTTATAGGTATATGCCACCATGTCCAGGTAAAATTTTTATTAAATGAGTTAAAAATGATTCCTCTCTGATTGACTTCATAATATAGAATAAGAATTTTAAAATAGCTAATTGTGATTCAATTTGGAAGAGAAGACATTAACACTACCATTAATTCATTTAACAGACCTGCTGACCAAACTCAACCACAGACAAAGACTAAATCAAAACAAAACTGTATGCCTGTGGGTCACTTCCATAAGCCTCAAGTATATTATTTTAACTATATAAAATGAATGATATAAGATTATTCAGAATGACAGAAAAGGGTTACTTGGGAGGGCATAGAAATAGACGGATGCGGGGCTGGGATTGTGGCTCATCGGAAGATCCCGGGTGGTAGAGCCCGGGTGGGATCTTCAGCACCACATAAAAATAAAAGGCACTGTGTTTTGTCCATCTACACCTTAAAAATAAAAAAAAAGAAATAGCTGGATGCAGTGGCACATATCTATAATCCCAGGGACTCAAGAGGCTAAAGCAGGAGGATTACAAATTTGAGGATAGCCTTGATTACTTAATGAGACACTGTCTCAAAATAAAAAATAAAAAGAGTTGAGGATGTGGGCTGGGGCTGCAGCTGCAGCTCAGTGGTAGAGCACTTGCTAGCACATATGAGGCACTGGTTTGATCCTCAGCACCACATAAAAAAATAAATAAAGGTACTGTGTCCATTACAACTAAACATTTAAATTAAAAAAAAAAAACAAAAACCAAGAGCTGGGGATGAAACTCAGTGGTAAAAGTGTATAAATTCAAACTCCAGTATCAAAAAAACCCACATAAAACAATAAAGAACATACTACTTCAGACTGAATAGTTCATAGTATTCATGTGCCTATTTGCTAAAAACACTCTAAATTACTCAGGACTTGGTTCTAAAAGTTTAATAGTAAAGCCTGAATTATTCATTGGGAAGCTTTTAATGTACTTCTAACTTCCTAGACACCAAAAGCATTTTTGGTTGGGCAGTCTCTAAAACTACTTGTTGAAGGGGCTGGGGGAAGTATTGCATGCCTATAATCCCAGAGGCTTGAGAGGCTAAGATAGGAGGATTCTGAGTCCAAAGCCAGCCTCAGCAAAAGTGAGGTGCTAAATAACTCAGTGAGACTCTGTCTCTAAATAAAATACAAAATAGGGCTGGGACTGTGGCTCAGTGGCCGAGTGCTCCTGGGTTCAATCCCTGGTACCCCAAAAATGAATAAATAAAAAATAAGGATAGTTGTTAAAGAAGGCATATTTTTGTAACAGATAGAAAAAAATTAAACACAACAAATCTGCTTAAGAGGACACAATATACTTCAAAGCCAAATGTGGCAAGACCTGGGTTATTTAGCATGTTACCTATAAGTAATTTCTAAAAAAAAATGTTGTAATACAAATTTAAAAAAAAAAAAAAATCAAGCCAAAAATCTTGATTAATGCCAAGAAATCTGTTAAGTAATATCAAGGTATCCCAAAACAATTATTTTGGGGGAAGAATTATTTACGTCTAGAGAATCTATAAGTTAATTTCTCATATTTGCATGTATTGGACTGGCTCTAGCTCAACTGTTCCTTTGACATAGAACTTACAACCACATTTGCATGTATAATCACTACTGTTATATTTTTTAAATACATTTTTAGATGGTGAAGGACCTTTATTTTATTCATTTATTTATATGTGGTGCTGAGAACTGAACCCAATGCCTCACAAGCACTCTACCACTGAGCTACAACCCCAGCCCCCTACTGTCATATTTTGATAAGCAATTCAACAACACCAAAATACTCTCCAGCTCCTTATCAGGTGAAAGATAAGAGGTTTGCCATTAGTAACTGTTCATTTTTGAAACAAAGCTAGGTTTTGAAACATTTATTTATTTATTTGTTTGTTTATTTAGTGCTCTATTTTTGAATGGCTCAATCATTCATTCAATACAAGGAATAGACCCTGTTTTAGATGTGGGGGATATTGCACTGAATAAAACACTAGCCCTACTGGTAAAAACTTACATTTTAGTGGCAGGTTGAAAAACTTTTGTGCAGATTTACTCCTTTTTCGGGGCAGGGACAGAAGGCAGTACTAAGGATTAAACCCCTGGGGTGCTTAATCACATGAGACACATCCCCTGCTCTTTTTTCTTTTTAAATTTTTATTGTTGGTTGTTCAAAACATTACGTAGTTCTTGATATATCATATTTCACACTTTGACTCAAGTGGGTTATGAACTCCCATTTTTAGCCCATATACAGATTGCAGAATCACATCAATTACACATCCATTGATTTACATATTGCCATACTAGTGTCTGTTGTATTCTGCTGCCTTTCCTATCCTCTACTATCCCCCCTCCCCTCCCCTCCCCTCTTCTCTCTCTACCCCCTCTACTGTCATTCATTTCTCCCCCTTGTATTATTTTTCCCTTTCCCCTCACTTCCTCTTGTATGTAATTTTGTATAACCCTGAGGGTCTCCTTCCATTTCCATGCAATTTCCCTTCTCTCACCCTTTCCCTCCCATCTCTCATCCCTGTTTAATGTTAATCTTCTTCTCATGCTCTTCGTCCCTACTCTGTTCTTAGTTACTCTCCTTATATCAAAGAAGACATTTGGCATTTCTTTTTTAGGGATTGGCTAGCTTCACTTAGCATAATCTGCTCTAATGCCATCCATTTCCCTGCAAATTCTATGATTTTGTCATTTTTTAATGCAGAGTAATACTCCATTGTGTATAAATGCCACATTTTTTTTATCCATTCATCTATTGAAGGGCATCTAGGTTGGTTCCACAGTCTTGCTATTGTGAATTGTGCTGCTATGAACATCGATGTAGCAGTGTCCCTGTAGCATGCTCTTTTTAGGTCTTTAGGGAATAGACCAAGAAGGGGAATAGCTGGGTCAAATGGTGGTTCCATTCTCAGCTGTCCAAGAAATCTCCATACTGCTTTCCAAATTGGCTGCACCAATTTGCAGTCCCACCAGCAATGTACAAGTGTACCCTTTTCCCCTACATCCTCGCCAGCACTTGTTGTTGTTTGACTTCATAATGGCTGCCAATCTTACTGGAGTGAGGTGGTATCTTAGGGTGGTTTTGATTTGCATTTCTCTGACTGCTAGAGATCATCCCCTGCTCTTTTAAGACAGTTGTTGCTAAATTGCTGAGGCTGGATTCAAACTTGCAACCCTTCTGCTTCAGCCTCACCTTCCAGAGCTGCTGGGAATATAGGTGTGTGCCACCACACCCAACAGATCTACTTCTTAATATTTGTTCTGCTTCTGTATATTTTCACGGCTCCTTTACATACTTATTACCCAACAGACAGCAGTTTTAAAATTCAGAGTTGTATGTACCAAACAACTTGTAGACCATGCATTACAGGAAAGTTACAGGAACAATAAAAGGAGTTTCAATTAATAAAAGCCACACTCTGGATAAAACCCAGAACCTACTGAGGCACCATAAAACCAATTCAGAACGTTGATAACAACTACTCACAAATTTAATCACCTGAAAAATACAGATAAAATTTTAATGATGACATTGAAATGTCAAAGTCCCTAATACTGTGCCTAAGTATTTTCTAATCAGTTCTTTTAAAACTCCCCTATTGTTGAGCAGCAGAATCTCTAAAACAAAACTACATGGAAAACACCTATATTTAAAATATGTGAAATTCTAGTTAAATAGGAGAAACTGGCCTATTCCCAACTTCTCAGTTGCATGAAAAAAAAAATTAAGTATGTAGATTTAAGTAAATCTAAAATACCTTTGGGTATAAAATACTGTGATTTTTCTGACTATGACATGTGACCTCAACAGCTCAGGAAGACTGAGGCAGGAAAATCATAAGTTCAAATCCAGCCTCAGCAAAAAGTAAGGGGCTAAGCAACTCAGTGAGACCCTGTCTCTAAATAAAAATACAAAATAAGGCTGGTGATGTGACTCAGTGGTCAAGTACCCCCGAGTTCAATCCTTGGTGAGAGAGAGAGAGAGAGAGAGAGAGAGAGAGAGAGAGAAAGATTTGACAATTCAATTTATTTGAGCCTTAATTTCTGCTGATTCTGAACCAGATACTGCTAGAAATGGAAGATCCAAGAAATAAAGTTAAGAAAGCTAACAAATATCCTTTAGTTATAAAAACAAGGAAAAAGGTCAAGTGCAGTGGCTCACTCCTATAATCCCAGTGACTTGGAGGCTGAAGCAGGAGGACCACAAATTTGAGGATAACCTTTACCAACCTTAGTGAGACTCAGTCTCAAAAAGAAGACTGAGGATGTAGCACAACGGTGAAACACCAGCCAGGCATGGTGGCGCATACCTGTAATCCCAGTGGCTTGGGACACTAAGATAGGAGGATCTCAAGTTCAAAGCCAGCCTCAGCAAAAAGCAAGGTACAACCCAACTCAGCGAGACCCTGTCTCTAAATAAAATAGGCCCGGGGATGTTGCTCAGTGGTCGAGTGCCCCTGAGTTCAATCCCATCCCTGATACCACACAAAAAAGGTAAAACATCACTTTACAGTGGTAACGTGGTTAAAAACAAACAAAAAAAGAGAGAGAAGAAAAAGCATTATATAATCAACAATTAGAATTCTTTTCAATTAAATTTCTTTCATTCTTCATCTAACATGTGAAAAGAAAATAAATAAGGCTTCGGATGTAGCTGAGTGGTAGAACACCTGCCTAGTGCATAAAAGGCCTTGGTTTGATTCCCAGCACTGAAGAAAAAAAAAAAAAAAGGAAAGTGGTATCTTCAATTCAAAGAAGTGTGAACTACTATACTGTGTCACCAAAAAGCATTTTCCTATAGGATTTCGGTGCTAAAGAAAGAATAGCTCCCCAATTATAAGCCATTAATACAGAAGATGAAAAGTTAATAACAGTCCCTTTTAGTAATAAGGTCACAAGGAATCACACCATCAATGATTTTCAAATTCTTACGGACACCACACTAAAACTCCAAAGTCTCATAAAAATTCTTTAGCTCATCCTCAAAACTCTCTTCCTGAGAAGGTCACACCTACTTAATTCCAACTTTAAAGACAATCTCTTTCTATCAAGCTAGCAAGAGTTTTCCTTCCCAGTTTACTCTGCAGGTGCCTTTAAAGTGCTTTTCTTCTTTTTTTTTTTTTTTTCTCTTTTTGGCAGTGCTGGGCTTGAACCCAGGGCCTCATGCATGGTAGGCAAGTGCCTTACAATTCAGCTGCACCCTACCTATAAGAGCTTTTCTTAACTGCTTATCATATAACACAAAGCACTTCAGTTTTAAGCCTCATCTCCACGTTCTATGCCATAAGAAAAATTATTTCCAATTAAGACGGTGGTTTCTTTTTTCTTTTTTTTTTTAAATCATGGAGTTTAAGATCCATATTTCAGAGATGGTAAAAATCTTTTTAAAAAATTGTATACTTTATAATTCATCAGTAATTTTTTTTTAATACTAGGGATTAAACCCAGGGGCACTTAACCACTGAGCCACATCCCCAGTCCTTTTTGTATTTTATTTAGAAACAGGATCTCACTGAGTTGCTTAGGACCTAGATAAATTGCTGAGACTGGCTTTGAAGTCGTGATCCTCCTGCCTCAGCCTTCCAAACCAAGGGATACAGGCATGTACCACCATGCCTGGCCATCAGTAAGTTTTATAAAAAGGAAAGTCCAAGAACAAGCATTTATCCTCTTTATTTACATGATGAATGATTAATGATTAAGAATTCCCAACAAAACAGAAAACATGCGGGAGGAAACTCAGATCCGAAAACTTGAGTTTGAAGAAAGGCGGCAAATGCCACCAGTTATTAAAGCTGAGTGGTAAGTATTAGGTCCATGGGTGCTCATTATACTATTCTATCTGCCTTATGTTTGAAATGTCTCAATAATAAAAACACTGCAAATGTTAAAAAAAAAAAAAAAATTAGGGTTTGGTTCCAGTTCCACTTTACATCAACAGACTTGAGTGATTTTAAGTTACTTAATTACCATTAAGGCTAATTTCTCATCTGTAAACTGCAGATAATATATGTCACAGAAATCTTTTAAGAAATAAATGAGGGCTGGCATTGCAGCTTAATAGTAGTATCTTGCCTAACATGCAGGACTCCCTGGGTTCACACACAAAAGAGGCATTATGTACATTTTGAGATGTAAAGCATAACAGATTTTTTTTTTATCATTACTATAAGTACAAATCTTGCTATGGTTGACTTTAGAATATTAGGGAAAAGGGAAAAAACCTAAATTCTGACATTTTGTTAATCTCATTCTTTAAATTATCTGAAGAGATAATTTAGCCATTAAATAAAATTACTTTAATTGTTAAATTTTATAAAACAATAAGTATGAAGAATCTCAGAATATACAGATAATTATAATTAATCATAGATTTCAAATGTATTACAACATAGTAGAAAATATTTTAATTTTGGAAACTTGAGTAGATAGAAACTTTTCTGTCCATTACTATCTGCCATAGTTCTTATACACATGCTCAGAAACCAGATTTCTTACTCTGTAGTATTCTACTTAAAAACATTTTAGGCTCATAGTTTCAACTGTCTTCCCAATTATCTTTTCTGTTTGAAGTATGTCCTTAATTTAAATCTTCCTCTGAAAGAAGAAACCACTCATTTAGACATCTTTAGCTAGGTGAACTCACTGCTTCTGAAAAGGTAAGCTGGAAATCTTTTCTTCATTTGACTCATTTCTGGCAAATGAGAAATAAAGCCAGTCTGAGGTTTATCCCTTACTAGCTCCCCACTACCACTGAGTGCATCTGTAAAGGGAAGCAACTCAATATCATTTCAACCAAATCCAAAAGTTAGGCAATCAATTCCTGTTCCATTTTAAAAGATCCATCATTATGTGTTTTATCTTCTGAATTTAAATGATGATACTCTTTGCTGGGCAAGATGGCGCAGACCTATAATCCCAGTGGCTCGAGAGGCTGAAGCAGGAGGATTTCAAGTTCAAACCCAGCCTCAGCAACTTAAGCAAGGCCCTAAACAACTCAGCAAGACTGATTCAAAATACACACACACAAAAAAAGGAAGGGCTGGGGATGTGACCCAGGATAAGTACCCCTGGGTTCAATCCCTGGTACCAAAAAAAAAGATGAAAATCTTAAGACCAATCATTGAATCTAAACTGAGCTTTCTATTAGGAGTCAGCAATACAGATAAATTTTAAGTGACAACGCTACTCTCAAGTTAACTGTATGAATGTAAGTATTTACTAATGTTTTTCTTACTGACTCCACAATATACATGGGCACAAATATTATTTTTCATTACTGTTGATCGAACCTATGCATACACTAACAAAGCACTCTACTGAGCTGCATCCCCAGTCATTTCTTAATTTCATTTTCAGAATGGTCTTCCTAAGTTGCCTAGGATGGCCTTGAACTTGGGATCCTCCCGCTTTAACTTCCCAAGTAGTTGAGATTACAGGCATTCACCATAACACTCAGCTATAAATCTACACAAATCTTAACAAAAAATGTACACCACTCTGGGTAAAAATCTATTCTGTTTGCCAGGTATGACAACACATGCCTATATGACTTAAGAGGCTGAGGCAGGAAGATTCCAAGTTAGAGACCAGCCTCAGCAACTTAGCAAGGCCCTAAGTAACTTAGCAAAACCCTGTCTCCAAAAAAAAAGACTGGGGTTGTGGTTCAGTGATTAAGTGCTCCCTGCCTCGCCCCAAAAAATCTACTCTGTTTAATAGTAAACTTTAAAAATCATCTATAGGAGCTGGGGCTGTTGCTCTGTGGTGCAGCACTCTCCTGGCACACGTGAGGCACTGGGTTTGATCCTCACACCACATAAAAATAAAACAAAGATATTGTGTCCACCTACAACTAAAAACAAAAATTTAAAAAAAAAATCATCTATAGTTCTGGATGCAGTGGTGCACATCTGTAATCCCCACAACTCAGGAGGCTGAGACAGGAGAAATGGAGTTCAAAGCCAGCCTCAGCAATGGCAAGGTGATAAGCAATTCAGTGAGATCCTTTCTCTAAATCAAAATACAAAATAGGGTTGGGGATGTGGTTCAGTAGCCAAGTACACCTGAGTTCAATCCCTGGCACCAAAAAAAAAAATCATCTATAGTATTTCTGAACTAAATGTACAAATGCTGTATTATGCTAACTGCCTCTACTTTCCAATTAAGTGCTTTTAAAGAACTGTTCTGAAGAATGAAAAAACTTGTAAATATCAACCAACCTCTATGAGCAAAACTATTATTACAGATATAAATTATTAATCCGAGGGGCTAGGGTTGTGGCTCAGTGGTAGAGTGCTCGCCTAGAATGTGTGAGGCCCTGGGTTCGACCCTCAGCATGACATATAAATAAATAAAATAAAGATATTGTGTCCAACTACAACTAAAAAATAAACATTTTAAAAAATTTTAAAAAATATTAAATTATCAATCCGAATAGACAATGTAAGGAATGTAAATTCCTCTAACGACACTGTTAAAAAATTATTGCCTAATAATCTGACAAAAAAAAATGAGGGCTTTATCAAGTAGTCTGTTTTTGTAGCACACCAATTTTCAAATGAAAGATTTAATACGTACAGTTCCAGAAAGGACATCATGGGGGCAACAGTTGAGAAGATGACTCTTGCATACTCTGTCATCACTGAATTTGATTCGTTGACGAGTAGTATCTCCTGTAATATAGAAAAGTTAATAACATTCAAGGTTAGACAACTAGAAAGTATTTATTTTCTCAGAGCCCTGGTATCACTAACTTTTTATGTGTGGCTCTATTCACACACATTTATAAATCAGCTCAAGAGGGATTAGTTTTTTTTACATAACATCCTACAGAAAAACTATTTTAGACAACATGCAGTTGCGATATGTGTACTGCACATGTAATTCAAATAGTCAAAGTGGGAAGCAATGCATTCTGTTAAACAGAGGACTTCAGAAAAGCATAGGATTTTAGAGCAGGAATGGACCTTAAAGATTATCAAGTCCAACTCCTTCATATTGCAGGTGAGGAAACTGAGGCTCCAAGAGGTTAAGCAAATTGCAACAGACCCACTAAGAGATTTTCTACTGGTATACAATGTTCCCTTCTTGACAGTAAGCACTGATTTATTTTGTAATTATTTACATTAATTGAAAAACATAAAAAGTAATCTTGCAAACATTGCATACACACTGCGAATCCCCACTGAACCCCAGACGCCATTTCTTCCACTATTTTGTTCCAGTTGAAGTGTCTCCCTTTTGCTGCCGGGAGGAGTTAGAGAGGGTAGAATAACGCGTTTAAGAGCGTACAAACCTGGAAGAAGGACTTACACACCAGTCAAACAAAGGCACATTGCCTAACTGAAATGTTAACTTTAATGCCTCCAAAGGTTCCATACCTCCAAGTTTTATGTAGTCTGTGCTATATATTGCCAAACTGGGTACATTTAAATTCATTCTGTCTTCATATAAAACAATACACCTCCTAATCAACAGAAGCATCCAACCTGCTTATCGAATATGGCTATCAACTCAAAACTTTTAAAGAATCTAAAAAAAGAAAGGTAACTAGCTCTAATAACAAAATATAGATGTTAGTTACATTTTTTTTGGCTTAGAATCTCTTTGGAAAAATAAAAGAAAAATTCATAAGATGTTTCCTCTTTCTATATAGAATGATAAGCCCTAAGAAATGTAGGTGTTTTATTTTAGCCTTAAATTGATATCATCATTGATAAATGAAAACCTACTGGTGAATTACTGAAGCAAAAATTGTTAGTACTAAAAGAGACTGTAATACCTAGGTAGTTCACATGATGCCTGGAGTACTTCATACACTTTCATCTAGGAAGTGATTCAATCATTTAAATTAATTTCTGTATTTTCACATGTGAAGTAACAAGGTTCAAACTTTATCCCTTCAAATGGTCTTATATTGAAGAGCGTAACTTAAATTCAATACTATGGGGTAAGATTTTGTTTAAATTGTTTTAATGTGGTTAAAAAGATTTAAAGATCATTCTAATTTGCAACCAGGGTATATACATTTTTAAGAACAATAATTTATAGTTAAAATAGTAGCTTCAGAGCAGTTCAACAGTAGGTTTTCTAAAGGCTAATTTCTAGTAGGTTATTTCTGACACGATTTGGAATAATCCATTTAGTGTTCACGCCTGCTACTATAATAAAGGTTATTTTGATGGTCCGTTTTTCCTTTTAAACACAACTGCTTTTGTTCCACATTCATTAACACATCTGAAAAGTTAGTGATAACTCACGGCTCGGCGATTGCGGGGCCTTTCTGACACTCCCTTGCAGATTGAAGTAGGCAGGCATAGATACATTGAACCTTTACAAATGAAACAAGGGGCCAGATTGTTCAGTTTGTATAGAATAGACTCTGCCAGCAATTTCAATACAGCATCTAGAAGTACATGTTGACTGTAGAGATTCTTGTATATGAAAACAAAAGTGAACAAAATCAGGGTGTTTTATACTTTTGTGTTTTTTTGTTTGTTTGATTTTTAATAATAATACTGACTTCACAAGTGTGGAAGAATATGACTGACTGTAAGTAAAAGTCCAAGGCTGCACATTGGAAGTGGCCTTTGGGCCAACTGGGTTTTGGTTTTTGTTTTTTTTTAAATGTGTCTCTAAAAAGTATATTTCATCAAGATTGGTGAGTGTCTGCCTAAAGCTCATGTTGGAAGGACACTAAGATAAACTCACACTAGAATGTAAATCTGTAAATAGAGGCTCTTTCCTCCCTGGCATTTAAGAAAAACAAATTGTTTTTAAATCTATACCCTAATTACGTTAATGATTTTAAAGTTTATGAACTTTTTAAAGGGGGGGAACCCCAACCCTTACATATCTAGGGGTCTCCCTGCTACAAGTATCTAAGCTTTTTGGCAATACAACAGCAGTGTCATTTTAGTACTCTGTTCAATTTTATGGCTCAAGGGTATAAGCTAGGCCTACAATAAAATTTAGATTCACCAAAGTATTACTAATCAAACATTTCTTCTAGCACAGTGACTGTTTTTGCATAAGAAATCACATTAAATCTAATAATAAGATATATGTTCCCTAAAGATACTCTAGCAGATAAAGTATCAACAATTCCAAATACGAATATAGCAAGTGGTAGCCCTGGTGAGCTTAAAAATTAAAAAAAAAAAAAAAAAAAAATCAATCTTTTTAAAGGCCAAAAAGCATTTTAAAATAAATCCTCACTTCAAATGAATGGGTGCTCCATAATCATTTGATAGAAAATGATGTGTTGTAGCAAACACAACAGATACAGTTATCAAATATTAGTCATTATAGAAATCTCTAAAACAAAAAAATCATAAAACTCCTAATAAATCGAGATACAGAAATACCAAGAACTAGCAAGTAAGGATCTGTTTACTGATATTTTTAAAGTTCTGTTTAAAGGACTTTTAAGGCTAAGATTTTTTAAACAATTTGGCTACATAACCATGCTGTATTTAATCAATTTATTTGGGCTTATGCAATGGAAGCATAATTTAACTAAATCAACAAAGAATTTTTAAAATAAAAATACTGGTAATTTTGATTTCTATTATAGTATCTGGCCCAAACCATGTTTTTCAAAAAGAAAACTAGGTAAAAACAGCGCCCATTAAATAATAATAATAATAATAATTTTAAAAAGGACAAATATGAACCAAATCTCCTTATAACATAAGAAATTAATTTTATAAATTTGATGTACTTCATCTTTCAGTTTTCTGGGCATATAGTCATATGAAAATAATCTAAATTGTGTGAGCCAATTTTCCCAATAATTTTCCTCTCATATATTAAAAAAATAATACATAAATGGGAAAAAAGTGCCTTGGCACACTGATATTAGATCCAAATCACAGAATCAACCTAAGTGACACTATGCCTCCATGCTAGACAAGAGCTTAAGACAAACAGCTAAGACAAGCACCCTACCCATCATTTTGCTAGAGAATAGGACATATAAATAACAATAACACAGGTAGCTTGATTCAAGTGCCAAATGGGTGTTTCCAAAAGTGAGATACCTTTAAAAAATTTTAAGACTAGAATGAGCAGCAAAGACATAATAAGGTTGAAAAGGCTTCATGCATTAAGTAGAAGCCAATATTTGAAAGATGGACAGGACTTAGAGCAAAGGAAAGAAGAAAGAGCATTCCACACTGGACTAATATTTTTGACAAAGCTTACAGAGGCATGAAGGTTTGGTGAACAGCAAGTAAACAAATTCTGGTGTTGGCAAAGAGCTTCATGTAGGGAAATAGCAAAGTCAGGGCCAGAACAACATTTTGGGGGTAAAATTTGATGCCCTCTAATTTTTTTTTTAAATAATGGAGCAAAAATTAGGTCAAGTTATTTGAGTCAACAAGACTGCCTATAAGCACATGGAGGTCTTTTCTGCCCTATAACCACCACAATAATTCAGTAGGCTTTGTATATAACTATAATGCCAAGTTTTTCAAATTATAAATTTGATTTAGAACTTTGGCACGTGAACAGTTTTCCATTCGAAACACTGAAAGCCCTATTAATACTTCCTACCACGAAACTATCTTCAAAATTACAATTCACTTATTTCCCTTTTGCTAACCCCTTCATGGGTGTCATAAACTATAATCCTGATTTGAGATCCCGAGTCATAGGTTTAAAATAAAAACTAGAATGCATATTGGTCGTCTCCAGGTCCTTCACTAATGTAACAGAGACCAAGGTGGACTGAAGCAGTTGATTTCACTCAGGGAATACAGACTGGCCACTCTAGATAGACAGCACCTGTCCAAACTATACTCAAAATCCTCTATCTGGAGGTCAAAATAATCACATTATAATTCCCAACACTGCCTTTTATGGTCCTGCCTTTTCTGAAACTGACTTATACTTAAGTTTTAGTAGGAATACCTAACTTAAACCTCAGCCTATGTGATGTCTCACATTGTACACGGTGCATGCTATTATCCCAATACCCACCCCTTCCCCACCAGTCCCACCCACCTTTTCCCTCCCAAACAATAAACCAAATCAACTTTCATAGATTTATGTGCTATTTTAAAAACATCAAAATTTTACTTTACCCATTCTGTCCGATGCTCCCTGTATTTTTTTAAGCTGTGAGTGGATGACCATGCTATGTGATCAACAACTGTGAAGGCTAAGCAAAAGTGAACTGAGTTTAGTATAATTTCAAAAGAACCTTAAAATTTGTAATATTTGACATATTTAATGGTATGCAGACTCCTATCTTACTGTATATTATCAGGCATTAATGGCAAGCAATTTATAAAAGCAATCCTTTTTTTTTTTTGGTACAGAATTTAGCTTAGAGCTCAGTTTAGGGAAAACAAAGAGGGAAGAGAAAAGGCAACAGCACACAAAGTAATAGATGCATCCCCACATCTATAAATGGGGGCAGGAAGGGAGAAGCCCTCCCACATTTTCTAGTGTGGCAACCAAAGCCCTCCCACAGATAGACTTGTCATATGTCACCACTGGCTTGGGACAGGCCAGGTCCCTTCTCTCTGACATAAGATCCATAACTCTCAGTGACAGGATAGCTAGAGCTAGAAAGAGAAGTGATAAAATTGAAAATTTAAAGATACTTTGTTTCCCCAACTCTTTGAATCCCCAAATCCCTTCTCTCTCATTATCATTTCATTTCATCCAATATAATCTCCAGAGTCCACATGATCATACGGGAACTACATAGAGACCAATGGCCAGTTTCTAGTCTACTCCAGGGCAGAAGTGACCCTAAGAAGTACACAAGTAAACTCTGTGTCTTCATGTGGAGCCAAGGTAAATGCAGGCGACTACTGCTGCATGGTAACTACTATACTCAGGAACCAATCTCATTACTTTTGCACTCTCCTCACACTTTCTCACCAACTCTAACTTTTCCCACCTACCTTTGTTGTTCCTTTAGAATTCACTTACACAAATCCTTTTATAAAAATTAACTTTGTTATATAAAAAAAACTTATTACTCCTTTACTCCCAAGTTTCCTTGATAAAAAACATACTCAGTTACACCCACTGCATATTTAAGCAGTTCTAAGTATAGGATTCAATATATATAATAAAAGAACTCGTTGCTGTATCTTAACATAATATAATCACAGATGCTTTGAAAACATTTAACATAGCTTGATATATTATACTTTTCAGACATATATTCATTATATAAGAAAACAAAAAAGTTTTAACAGTCTGCCTTCCAACTATAATATCATTTCTTTTTGAACTGAGTAGCAGTAGCAGCTTTCCTTTCCTCCAGAAAATTGCAAAACCAAGGGGAACTACTATAAGCTCAGAAAGACAATCCCTCTTAATCCTTTGATTCACGATTTGTAATTACAAATAGGTACTAACATTATCCCACCTTAATCCCCATGATAAGTTCAAAAAAATTTTAATGTCCACTTAAAAAAAAAATTCCAAAACAAGTTCATTCTTGATGGATACGGTTAAAGACTAACATTTTGAAATCTAGCCCACCCATCTATGAAAATTTAATTCATGTAACAACATTTATAAAAGAATGAGACTGGGAAACAGTCTTGGTAGGAGAAAAACGATCTTTAAGAACTAACAGAATGGTAATGACAGAAACGTGAGAACAGAAATATTAATATAGCTATATTCCAAGATACAATTTCATCCCAGCCCCAAATCTGTCTTCTGTCATTATACAAGGAACATCTTGGCAGCTAGCAGAGATCAATGTCTTCATACTGGAGGTGGAGAAAGAGTTAAGAGTAAGAGTTGCTTTAGGAAGGCTAACAGCATATTTCTATTCTTAGATATGAGAGACACTATAAAAACCTAAAAAGTTGCTTTTCAGCAACTTTAGGAATTAAATTATAATTAAGTTATAAAAGTAGATTATACAAAATTTTAAATATATGTAATAAAAAGTTGCAGCCTGCTAAATTTTATATTTTGATACTTACTTACAGAGCTGCAATTCTGATACAGTAACACTCGCACTCTGGATATCGGGTGCCTTCTATCATCCAGAATTTTCTATACACAAAATTAGAAGTAATGAAAGCTATCTTTGGCTACGAAGAAATAGCTGAAAAGAATCAAAGAAAAAGTGATTGGCTCGCTTATCTATTAAAAAAAGACAAGTCCTCATTGGTTGGTTACAGCTATAAAAACCAACAAAAGCATCCCCAAATCTAAAACCAACAAAGAAATAAGAGAAAAGAAATGTAAATATCAAAAAGACATAGATAACAGACAACCTAATGATAAAGGAAGTCAAAATGAAAAACAGATGGCCATGAAGGAGACGTGAACCTTAAAACTAGAAAAACAACACAGCAGAAATACTGTGTCGCACTGGATACACACCAATTTCACAACAAGTATTTCCTCTGGAAAGGAATGAGACCATAAAGGGGAACATAAGGGACTTCATTTGTAATGCTTTATTCACTTTTTTAAATCTAACAGAAATAGTCAAAGCAAAATCTGTTTATTCATGTAGGTATTTGTCATTTGTACTTTGTAAAGTACTTTTTTCAAAATCAGATACCTACAACCAATATCACAGAATGTGTCATCTGAAAATAAACATAACTGTTTATGTGTAAATCTCTACTCCTCATTAGATTTTTGTGCCCTCTAGGATTATTTTATTATAGAACCAAAAAGGAAACAGAAGCAAATACATCCATAATTCCTAAAGAAAAGGAAAGAAATGACTAAAATAACTCAGCAACTTGGGTATACTAAGGGAAGTGTCCACTGCTATTAATAATTACTATACTCCTAAGTACAACCAATATATAAAACACCACTGTGGAAAAGTACTCACTCTAACACCATGAGGCAAATTAAAGTATAACACAGAAATTTCTCACAATACTAATTAATACATGATTTGTAGACTCTGAGATGAATCAACTGTTTTGTCCTTCACTGTTCCCCATGTCCATAATGCAGTTCCTACTCTAGGGTTCTTTTCATACTCCCATGTGGAACTGGCTGGTAAAATCCTCCAGACCTGGTGACAGAATGAGTGACTCCCATGGACCAAAACACTAAAAGAGAGGTGAGAAATTAAGCCAAATGAGGTAATTTCACCCTGGAGGTCAAGAAGGACCTCTGGGACTGGGGATATAGCTCAGTTGATAGAGCACTTGCCTCACGTGCACAAGGCCCTGGGCCCAATCCCCAATACCACAAAACAAAAAAAGAAAAAAGAAGGACCTCTTCTCTAGAGTCTCCGAGATCTCTCTTTATCTCATAGGTTTGAATTTCCCAGCCAATCATTTCTATTTATGGGATCAATAGCTCAACAGTTTCCTCTCTCACAAATAACTAGAAAGATTATTTTGTGTTTTATGAACAAGTTCATCCACATTATAAATATCATGATTAAGTCTGGAAAGACGTTTCTATTTGGCAACAGTAATGTATTTAATAAACCTCATAAATTATTTTTTTCTTCCTTTTTCTTTTTTGCAATACTGAGTACTTTGCCACCAAGCTATACCTGTAATTATTTATTTAATCAAATGGGGGTGGGCACTGGGGATTGAACTCAGGGGCACTCAACCACAGAGCCACATCCCCAACCCCTTTTCGTATTTTATTTAGAGACAGGATCTCCCTGATTTGCTCAGCACCTTGCTGTTGCTGAGGCTAACTTTGATCTTGGGATCCTCCTGCCTCAGCCTCCTCCTCCTAAATCGCTGGGATTATAGGCATGCACCACCTCTCCCACCAATTATCCCTTCTGGAGACAGGGTCTTGCTAAATTGCAGAGACTTGCATCTCCTGCCTTAGCTTCCCGAGTCTGTGGAATTACAGGCATGTACCACCCTGTCCAGCAAAAAATTCTAATTTTTAGCCCAGGAAACACTTAAGTGACAATGGAGTCTACCTATATGTCTATAACACACCATTTGTTTTCACTGTAAATTATTTTTAGGGTAGTTTTTAAGCTTCATTATAAATTAACTTGAAATTTTAGAGAGTGAGTTGCAAAGAAAGAACATTAAATAAATAGAAAACAATACAAAATAGTAAGAGTGATGCATAACCAACATTTGGGAAATATTTACCTAGAACAGGGCTTCTCAAACTTTTAATATGCATTAGAATCACTTAGGCGTCTCTCTTTCTCTTTCCCTCCCTCCCTCCCTCCCTCCCTCTCTTTCCTGGATACTGGGGATTGAGCTGGGAGCATTCTACCACTGAACTACATCCCCAATCCTTTTTTATTTTTTGAAACAGGGTCTTGTTAAATTGTTGAGTCTCAAACTTGTGATCTTCTTGCCTCCATATCCAGAATTTCTGAGTCAGTGTGTAGGCCCCCAAATTTGAATTCTAATAACTTCATAAGTTATGTTAAGGGATCTAGACTGGGGACCACAGTAACCAACAACAGTGACTAAAATGTTTTATTATAGCTTTAACTATTATAGCAGTGGTACACTCCTATAATCCCAGCTGCTCAGGAGGCTGAGGCAGGAAGATGGCAAATTCAAGGTCAACCTCAGCCATTTAGTGAGGCCCTAAACAACTTAAGGAAGCCCTGCCTCAAAATAAAAAAAAAGTCTTAAAAAAAAGAGCTGGGAATATGGCCCAGTGGTTACATGCCCTGGGTTCAATTCCTGGTACCACAAAAAAAAAAAAAGCTTTACTATAAAAGACCAGATAGTAAATATTCTAGGCTTGCCTGCCATATAACTACTGCCAACTATTCAACTGGATTGCTGTAAGGCAAAGCTGTCATAGGCTATATGTATATGAATGGGCCTAAACTGTGTTCCAGTAAAACTTTATTTACAAACAGCAGGGAGTCATAGAATCAGCCCCTTATCTAAAACATACCCTCAAGCACTGAAAAGTGTATATAGTGTAAACTATCCTTAGGGTAGAATACATATAGAACTAGGTATGCAATATAAGCTATCCAATAAATATCTGACTTCTTCTAATGGAAAGCAAAGCCTTGCAAAATTTAACTCTAAAAGAGAAAATTAAGTGTGCAGAAATCTGAGGTCTCAAGAAAATAAAAAGCAAAACGATTTACCATATTCAGAAGGCATGACAAAAGATTCAGCAAGGGCAGCTGGTTAATTCTTTTCACGTTGAATCAAATAGGTCAAACATCAGTTGTACATGGTTCACAACTAAATTAGAACATATGGATCAATATTGAGTGAGTGTTTTTTAGAAAAGTTTTTAAAATTCCTTTCTCTGACCAATGTTAAATAGCATACTATAACATTTATGCAGATGACTAAACTACATATTCCTTTCTGATGTCTTTGACCTTTCAAAGTCATATTCAGTTAAAACATTAATCTGTAGACCATTTCAGAGTTCTTATAAACTACTTTTCTCTATATCCTCAATCTTTTAAAATTCATCTATTTGGCCATGCCTTCTAATTTCTGCCCTAACAGCTTTTAGTACATGAGAATTTAAACCAAAAGACAATGAATTTTCTGCAGGTGCTGAAGCTATAAGATTTCTATAAGTTTATTCTTTTTTATTCCCTAATTCCATTACCAACAAGATGTTTGAACTTCCTTCATCTTCTCAGTCTACAATTTCTTAGTAAACTGATTTAAGTTGGATAGAACTATTTATATTTCTTCAAGAAATATTAATATAGCATTCGGCTTTAAGGATTCAGTCCATTCCAAGCACCTTTCTGGAATCCCATTCTTGAGAAGCATCTGGCTCACTATCTAGTCTTGCTCAGACTTACTGTTCCTCACTTTCAAGATACCTATCTTCTTAGTCCCTCTGCTTGACTGAACCTTTTGCAACTTGAAGCTTCACTGACTAAAGACTGACTCATTAAACCTGACCTTGACCCATGTCACCTACTTGCCTTTGAATTCCCTGTCTTGAACCTGCAGCTCACTGCTCTTTTTCTTCACGACATCACATCTAAACTAAATCAAAGCATTTACTTCCTGCTTATAGCTTATACAAAGATAAGTATTTTGTTTCAATTTATTTTTTTACCTGAAATAATGACTCAAAATATAGGCTTACTGGAGAACTAAACAACTGTACAAAATCCAAGGATAACACAGGGTTCTATGAGGTAATATTTCTACTGTTTTCTGGGCTGCTCTATAGATAAAAATATTAGAGTTCAAAATTCAAAGTGAGGGGAAAAATTTAACTGACTCACTATACGGGTGCTAAAAGAGCTTTAATGTTATGGATATGCCTGGAACCATGAAGTCAAAGTTATAGAAATTCAGAGACACTACTATTTAGCCTTAGGTTTGCTAAAGGTTTGTTTTCTGGGGGGATACAGGGGTTGAACTCAGAGCCACTCGTCCAGAGCCACATCCCCAGCCCTATTTTATTTAGAGACAGGGTCTCTCTGAGTTGCTTAGTGCCTCACTTTTGCTGGGGCTGGCTTTGAACTCCTGATCCTTCTGCCTTAGCCCTGAGCTGCTAGGATTACAGGCATGCGCCACTGGGCTCCACTGCCAAAGGTTTTATGTTAAATAATTTACAAGATCTAGGATAACATGTACCCATTATGTAAAAAATGTGTGCTTGTACATTAAAGGCTACGCCTCCTTCACTTAAAATGAATGATCCAAGTGGAATAAAAGAATGACTTATAGCTAACCAAGAAATAAATATGGTTCATTACATTAATGAAGGAAAATTAAGAGAAAATGTATTCAATGTTCATGACAAGTCAAGAAACACAGGTTAAAGATGATTTTATAAAGAAGAAAATCCACTGGGAAAAAACACTACTTCAATCTCTGATTTATTGATTTTGCAGAAAGGCAGTCATGTTATGTTGTCCTACAGATGATAAAGTTAGATATAACTAAATATGTTAGAAGTAGGTAAATTACTTCCTGAATTGTATCTTCTGGGTATCCCCAAAGATGAGTATCCTTTCAATTTCATATTGTATAAACTATAACATAAATATAACTAGTGAAGACTATTACAATTAATATCCTCTATTAACCAAGGAAGGGTATCATATAGTTTAGTAAGATTAACACCAAAAATAGCTAAAATTATCTGAAAGCTTTAACTTGCCAAATGCAATCAATCCTTAGTCATGGACAACACATGATGCCAAAGAAGTCTATTAAAGTCAATCTACAGGTTATTTTGAGGGTGTACTTTCACTCCTGGTCTGTTTGAAGAGATGAACTCTGCTCCCATTTAATGCAACTAAGAGATCTGGAACCCTCAGAACAAATTATCCTCTGTAACCTATCTAATTTCTAAATTTAGGATGTAATCTAAATTCACACTCTCACACCCTGTTTAATTCCTATTCCCTGCATCTTCTCAGATCTTTCAGTGATCAGAACCAGAAATGTATTATAATCAAACTATATGTTAGCAAAAGGGCTTCTGCTAAGGGATACCCTTACAAGTGATTCAATCCAGTAAAAATTACCATGGTAAAAATTCTGTACGAGGGCACAGGGTTTCTCCAACTGTTATGCAGACAATTCTCAAACTGTTTCTTGGGTTTTCCTATGTGGCTCTTCCCTGCTACCAAATGGAATATCTGTCTCCTTCCTATTAATGCTAATAACTAAAACAGAAAGGTATTCACAAAATATATTGACTCTTAAACCTGGAATGAAAAAATATACTAATAATTAATATCTACTTATGGTCCTCCCTTCTTAAAAACTTTAATAAATGTATTTACTTTTCAACATTTTCTGAGGTTAACAGGAAAATATTTGGTTTCCCATAGAACAAATTACAGATTTAACTTGAGGCAAAAAAGGTTAAGTGACTTACCCAAGGTTACAATTAGAGACCAGGTCTCCTGAGTCTCAGCTCAGTGCTCTTTTCCTTAGCCCATGATGCCTTATCAGAAAAATCCAAATACAGTCAGACCCCCAGTTACATGGGTATGAGTTACACTGATTCACATATACAAACTTTATATAGTGTGACCAATGTTTCAACTCACGCGGTACCCTGCTTCCATTTATGCAGTATGCCAGGCATCGGCACGATTTTCAGTGGCACACAGGCGGTTGCCACCACCAGGGCCCTAGGCAAAATTGCAAAGAAGGCAAAGTTTGTCTTTGGCCCTCCCACCTCCATTATGCATTCCTCTCCCACCTCCTGGTCATCCCCCTGCCCAGCCTCCCAGCACCATCATGCTGCCCACTAATTGTTCAAAGCCCCCCACTTCCACACTCACCCAAGACTGTCCTTTCTTGAAGTGCCCAGTGATCCAAAAATTACCTCTCCATTTCCCTGACACCAAAATTCCTATTCCTGAGGATTCCAGTGAAGTTTAGGTAATCTAAACGATTAATTCATTTAAGTAATTCAAGATAAGGTACATTTAACTCACAGACTTAAATCTCCAAGGAATTTTAAAAGGGATTAAAAACTCTGTTGGGAAGGGGAGAGGGAAGAAATATTTTGGAAGGGAAACTAACATTTTTCCAGAGCCCCAGGACTCCTGTGCCACTTCAGCTGTTTTCAAGGATGGGACACTGAAGATTGAGGGGGATCATGGCTACCTGAGCCTCACTAACCAAAAAAAGAAAATGGCTGCTTCATAGTTAGTCTCTGGGGTTTAAAAAAAAAAAAAAAAAAATAGGACCAAGCTGCCTTAAATGCCCTCCTACCTATCTTTTCCATCTCTTTCCCACCTCCTGGATCCCCATTTCCACTTCCAAATACACCCAACATCATTTCCCAGAAACAGTTTGTGTGTCTAATACAAGACTTCTCATTATATGGTTTCAAATTTCATGATGTTATTCAGAGATGTCTCCATGTTCCCCTATCCCTGGATAACTTGCAGTTGACTGCTAAAAAAAAATAGTCTAATTATTTAAATATCCTGAATTATATCAAATGTGTAAAATTCACTAAATATCTAGTTAGAAGGAAAATAATTTCTGATTATATCAAATAAATAAAATAATTTGGATATATTAAAAAAAAATTATTTTCCTTGAAAGTGGTATATTTCTTACTTCTGACCCAATATAGCAGTGAAAGTCCTGTTATTTCAGTTAAATATTATTGTGGACTCGTAGACATAAATTCATTCATAAATCCTCTAAGTCTGGAGGCAAAAACAAAAGAAAAAAAGTCCAGTGACAGACACATAATATAAATTTATTTGTATACAAAGCAGAATGGATTTGAAGAAATCCAGTTTTCTGCTGGGACTACACATCCAATAACATACACGCATGTATGTGTTACTCTAACTTTGCAATACTAGATGAGCTGCCTAGTTCAGAAATTTCTCAGGTGATGGTTACCTTGATCCAACTATTATCTTGCCAGTAATATCAGAAAATCTAATCTATGCAGAAAATACCAAAATGGTATCTGTCAGGGATTAAAAGGATCACATAAAGTAAGTCTTATGACTTTATTAAAAAATTGTGTTAGTTAAGATCCTAGATGAAACCCCTTCCCAATACCCTCTCTTATGCTAGAAAAAGAGAAATGTTAAAGACATGCTGCAGTTATAACCATTCTTATCTACGCATGGAAAATGATAACAGTTAAATTACTCCAATGGCATTTTTATTTAACATTAATTTTCAAGAGTTTACTACACAAATAAACCTATTTTCTTCCCAATCTTTCCCTTCTCTCTATACAACCACAGTTTGTCATCTATACCTGTTTATCCTAATGTTCTATAAAGAAAAGTTTCCAGTGTGGGTTTTTATTAACACTGAACCGTTAACGCTGAAATGCCATTCTAAATAAGCATTGCTAAAAATATTTTAATGCAATGAAGTTCTTTTTCCTACTCACATATTTTGCTGCAAATCACTCAAGTAAATCATAAGAGCAACTATCATAAACTAAATTCAAGGGCCTTTTCTCCTAAGTCAAGCAACGTGAATAACTTCTCAAGAAAAAAGCATTTAAATGGCTAAGAAACTATTTGCCAAAACAATCAACATATAAAAACAAGGATTTTCGGTTTTTAAGAAAGTACTCAACTAGACCTTTCCTCCACGTTGTCGTGAATTTAAGTTGAATTTGAAAGAGTATATTACTAATTATTATCAACAAAAAAGCAACAGATTTCTTCGTTTTACTTAGAAATTCGCTATGACAAAAGATAATCCAGCACGTAGTTGCTTTCTGTACGGATTCTAACCTAAGTGCCTAAAAATCTCTTTGTTTCCCTCGAATCTGCTTCACTGGGCATCAAATTTCCAAAATGGTCCTATTTGGGGCGCATGTAAGATTTGTCAATATTTACTGAACAAAGCCTCTATTAAATTGTCTAACAAAATGGAGGTCTCTCGGAAAAACAGGCCATAACATTTTTTCTTTTCACAAAATGGGGCCAAACACACCCACTTCAAGAAACCATGGTTTGGGTCAGATTTTCCATAAAAATGGTTGATTCTGTGGGGATAGATGGTGCATCTCTGGGACGGGGTAAGGTTTTCCTTCGCCCGGGGCGGGGGGAGGGGGCGGGTTGATTCTCTCTGGACTCTGGAGGACGGCGACGAGGGACGACCCAAGGCTCTGGGTTAAGGAACTAGATCGGGAGCGGGGGCTTTAGCGGTCCGCAGGTACCTAATCAGCAACAAAACTGGCCGCCCGACTACGCAAAGAGAGACGTGGGCTCTCCCATCCCAGCCAAGTCAACATTAAAAGCACAAACTCTCCTTTCTGCCCCCAGGCCCCGCCTAGTCCCATTGGCAGCAATTCCCGCCAATCCGCACGGTCACCGCCCCCCAAGCCCGCCTGCCAAGCCCTGATTGGATGGGAAGGGAGCCGGGGACCTCGTGTTACCAATCTGGGAGCCCCTTACTCAGCCACACGCGCGCGCCCAGGTGCGCCCTCGGACCCCTTCCCGACGTCGGCCCCATCCCCTCCCCCACCCCCAGGGCTCTGGCAGACACTTACCGTCCCTGGAAGTGCCCATCAACTGGTCCAGCATCGCGCGCATCTGGGCCTGCGCCGACATGGCGACGACGTAGCGGACGGACGGGCGGGGGTGGGGCGCAGACAGGCCCTTTCGGGCGGGGGATGAGGGGAAGGGGTGGGGGAGGTGCGATGCTGTCTTGGTGGCCGCCGCAGCCGCCGCCTCGAGGCGTGCGGAAGGAGAGCTGGAGGGGTCGCGGGAGAGTCCGGGCTGCGCTCCTCACGACGACGTGTACGTGGAAGACAGCAGCTCCAGAAAGAGACCCTCGTGCCCTCACTCTCCGTCCGGTTCCAGGAACAGACGCGACACGGGCTAAGCAAGCTCTCGCCTCCAACACCGCCACCCGCCAGAAGCCGTCAAACCCCCCCCTCCAAGCTGTGACGCCGCTCGCCGCCACCGTCGTCGCGACGGGAGCGCGCACGTTCCTCGCGCAGAGTCGTTTCCCGCGGGCCTCCACCAACTGGCGTCCAACTGTCTTCGCTCCGCCCGCCCGGCCCGGGGCGAGGGTTCCACCCTAACGGCTCGCGGGCGCGTGCACGAGCGCTGCCCCCTCCCCCTCCCTCTAGATCTCGCGAGACTCTGGTACTTTAACCGACTCTCCAGCCGGATCTGCCCCGAGGCGCCAAACCCGGACCTCACAGCTGCAGTGAGACTAGGGCTGTGCTGGCGGGCCAGACCCCAATTAGCAAAATGTGCCAGAGGTTAGCCCGACGAAGTAAGTAGAGACCGTGCCCACCAGTTTGACAGAGACTCCCTGTCCTAACAGCTAGCGTGGGCGTGTTCCTGATGAATAATCCCAGTTCCAGGGCCCAGCCCGAACCGAGTGGACGCGGCCTTTCTTCCACGGGACTGCAGACACTGGGTCACTGTCCCACATCTGTGCCCCCAGCCGGGACATGTCAGGTTCAGGAAAGTACCCTGAAGTCAGTACCCCGGGAAACCGGCTCTCCTACCCAGTCGGATCAAGGGGGCAACTCTTAGGCTATATTTGAAGCTATAAAAATTAACCTGTGTCCTGAGAATTTATGAGGAGGCGATCTTACAGAACGGCAAGTCAGCGACTGTGACCACGGGAAAACCCGGGGCTCCACGATTTCCTGTTGCCCTGCACTGACCTTTTACTTTTTTTTTTTTTTCTTGTACCTGCGATTGACCCCAAGGGTGTTTAAGCACTGAGCCACATCCCTAGCCCTTTTTTATTTTAAGACAGGCTCTCGCTAGGTTGCTTACATTCTCCCTAAATTGTTGAGGCTGGCTTCCAACCTGTGATCCTCCTGCCTCAGCCTCCCGAACCGCTGGGAATACAGGCATCACCACCACGCCCGCCTCAGAAAATGATTTCTTAATCTTGCATGTTGAGTGGATATAACCACACAACTCTTGCAATATTGTTCTGAGAACAAAATGAGCCAACGGGAAATACCTAAACTAGACCTTTTGCCTGGTGTTTTTAAAACCTTTGGTAAAATTCTTTGAGACATTAATATTGTTTCCCTATAATTGTAAATACATCGCCTTGGGACGTATCATTTCTGGTTAATGCATTATCAATTAAAAAATAACATGAAATAGCAAGCACAGTCCCAAGATCCCTTTAATTGTATAATGGGCCAATAAAAGTTTTAGTCATCTTTAGTAACTGACAAAAAATTTCTCTCTAGTTAGAAAACTTCAAATTCTAAACTAATCCAAATACTAGACCTGTCATTATCCTTTGAAAACTGATTTAAAACAGTAGAAAAAAAGTACAAATTAATGTCCTAGAGGGATGCACTATTAAACATTACCGTGAGAAACACTAGTTATGAGAAAGTACACCAAAATGTTGAGCCGCCCATAATTGTACATGCTTGTAATACTAGTGACTGAAGAGGCTGTGGCAAGAGGTTGGCAAGCTTGTGGGCAGCCTCAGCAATTTAGCAAGACCCTGTCTCACTAGCTCAGTGATAAAGTGCCTCTGCATTCAATTCCCAGTACCAAAAATAAAAAGAATAATTAATTTATTTTATTTTGCCATACTAGGGATTGAACCCAAGGGCACTTATCCACTGAGCTACATCCCCAGCCCTTTTTCTTTCTTTTGAATCGGTCTCAGTGAGTTGCGGAGGGCCTTGCTAAGACAAGTGATGCTTGCCTCGAATTTCTGATCTTCTTGCTTCGGCCACTCTAGCTTTCAGGGGGAGTATAGACATTGTATTATGGCATCCAGCTCTTTTTACTTTATTTAATTTAATTTTTTTTTTTTGGACACAGGGTCTCCCTGATTTGCCTAGGCTAGCCTTGAACTTGTAATCTTCCTGCCTTACCCTCCAGTGTAGCTGGGATTAAAGCCTTGGGCCACCATGCCCATCTTGAATAATTATGTTTCAGTGAAGAAATTTTATTTATCTACTGTCTACCTTTCTGATTACATTTTACATTAACCTTCTTGGCTTACATTTTAGCTGTATTTAGTATAAACAGCATAGTTGGGTTTTTAAAATAGTTTGGCATTTACTGTCTTTATTTTTGTTAGGAATAGAATCTAGGGCATTGTGCATGCTACCAAGCACTACAACTGAGTTCCATCCCCAGCTCACACACTTTTAATTGAAGCAAACTGAAGCATTTAATCATTTATATTCACATTTTACTCATATTTTGCTGGACACAGTGGCAAATGCAACTCTGGAGGCTGAGACAGGAGAATTGCAAGTTCCACGCCAGCCTCAGCAAATTAGTGAGGCCCTGTCAAAATAAAAAAGGCTAGGGATGTATCAGGTGTGGTGGGGCATGACTGTAATCCCAATGTCTCAGGAGACTGAGGCAGGAAAATCAAGAGTTCAGACCCATCCTCAGCAACTTTTTGAGGCCCTGAGCAACTAAGTGAGACCCTGTCTCTAATAAAATATACAAAGGGCTGGGATGTAGCTCAGTGGATAAGTGAGCCTAGTAAAATCCCCAGTTACCGTCTTCCCACACAGTAGCCAGTGGCCAAGTGTAATAGTGGAAACCTAAAATCTCAGCAATTTGGGAGGCTGAGGCAGAGGATTACTAAAACCAGCCTCAGCAACTTAGTGAGATCCTATGCCACTTAGTAAGAACCTGTCTCAAAAAATAACAAGAAGTAGGGATGTGGCTTAGTGACAAAACATCCACTGAACATATTCATTCAGTTTATTTGTGATAAAGAACTAGAGAAGGTGGTAGTAGCTGAAAAAACAGTTAAAATAAGCCAAACTCAGTGTCACCCCTATAATCCCAGCTATGTCAGAGGCTGAAGCACAACGATTCCCAGTTCCAGGCAAGCTTAGGCAACTTGTGTCTCAAACATAAAAACCAGGCATGGTGACACATGCTCAGGGAGCCTGAGGCAGGAGGATAGTTAAGTTCAAAGCCAGCCTCAGCAAAAACGAGGCACTAAGCAACTCAGGGAGACCTTGTCTCTAATTAAAATACAAAATAGGGCTGGGGATGTGGCTGAGTTTTCCAGTGCCCCTGAGTTTAATCCCCATACCAAAATAAATAAATATATAAATGAACGTAAAAAAAATAAAGGACTGGGGATGTAGCTCAGTGGTAAAGCCCTACTGGTTCAATCCCCTATGCCACCAAGACAAATTTTTAAAATTTTAATTAAACCATTTGAGATAAAGACAGAATAGTTATTTTTAAAAGGAAGAGCCTTGAGCATGTGAAAATCCAGTGAGGGAGAAGTTGATGTTGGGGGGGGGGGGGCGGGGTAAAAGAAACAGCAAAGTAAAGGAATATGATAAAGCTTGTATCACATCCAAAACCAGAGGAAGGCATTGTCCTGCCAAAACCTCAGCCTTCCCTAGTCCCAGGATCCTGCCAGTATAGAAAGTTCACTGCTAATACAGTTTGTGTTCCAAAATCAATTCTTTCTAACACTTAGTTGAGCTATTCTCCGCCTGCCCCATACTAGGGTGCCGCGTCCGGCCAAGGGAGCCGAGTCCGGCGAGGGACGGCGAGGTTAAAAGACACACAGGACACCAAGGTTCTTCATCCAGGAGTCAATAATCTTTATTGCTAACACACCTTTTTTTATACCCCAAGCAGCAGAAGTGGAAAACTACCCAAAAGCAGGAGGGAGGGGGGAGAAATTTAGTTTTAACATCTATTATTGTCAGGTACCGAAACCTCCCTTAACAGTAAGTCCATCAGACCAGAAAAGGTCAAGGCATTCCCGTGGGATACATATGTCTCAGACGGACAAGCAGGAACAGAAAAACCGCAAGTTCGCCATGGCCTTGTGAGCTGGCCACACTGGCATGCGGAACAAACTAGTGGAGGTAGGGCTCCAGGGGCCAGGGTGGACCTGCTGCCAACAAGTCCCCCTCTTTTGTTTTTTGCATGCCAGTGGGAATCAAGTAGCCCCTGTCTTAGGTCGTTCACAGCCCTTGCGATGCTTACCCGTCTCTGGGAAGGCCCCGATTCCCTGGCTTAGGTCGCACAGCAAGCGTGAAAGTTGCCCGTCACTGGGTACTACAAGATCAGCTCAAGGTGTTATGACCTATCAAGACACTATTGCGGTAAACGCTTAACCGTCTCCACCCACGGGACCCATGACCGTCACCGCCGAATGGCAGATGTGATTGGACCGAGAGATTAGACAGCAAAGATCCTAGTACAGGAAGGCAAGAGGGAGAGGTATGCATAGAGAAAAGATATGGCAGGAGTTCTTCTTTTAAGGAGGACACTCATCTTTGGATCGGTCTGAAGTATATCTCAGAGGGGCGATCATCCATCTTCAAGCGTTGATAGTGAACCTGTATCGGCTTAGAGGCTAAGATATTAATTTGATCCTTAATGAATTGTACTATCTTATTTACAGTGCAGGGTCCTATTGCCACTACTAGAAGGAGGCCTAACAATGGCCCCAATAAGGGAAGAAGATAAGGCAAAAATCCATTAAGTCCAGTCCAGAGAGGGTTCTCAAATAATTCCCTCCTCCTTTTTTCTAGGTCTTCTTGGAGTTGTTTAATTTTTGTGCGAACTATGTCAGATGTGTTAGCATAAAAACAGCACCTCTCCCCAAGGGCTAAACAAATTCCCCCTTGATTGGCAGTAAGCAAGTCTAAACCCTGCCTGTTCTGAAGAACTACTTCTGCTAGAGAGTCTATCTGGTCTTGTAAGTCTTTAATGGTTCCCGACAGGGTTTGCACATCATCTATAAGCTGTTGAGATAGGCGGCGGTAAGAATGTATAGCCGTACCCAATCCTGCCGTGCCTGTACCCACAGCAGCTGTTATTCCAAGGCCAACAAAGAGTGGTAAGGCCTGCACAGCTCTCTTGTGTCTTCTAACTAAGATGTCTAGGCTAGGAATGGGTAGGGGTTCATCTCCTGAGATAATCGTGATATCAGGAAGCAATAATGCCAGAACGCAACCACCAGTCCAATTTGCTGGGAGCCTGGGAAAAGCTAAATTTCCACCACACATAAAGACTGTACCATTAGGGGGACAAATGGGCGGAGTAGGTGAGGAGTAATTCTTTACTAATGAGCAGTTTCCAAAGGAAGAGATTCCAACATCAACATCATAGGTATTATTTTGCATCATGCCCAGAAGGCATGACATAAAACCACCTAGAGGCTGCACCTTAAAGGGTAGCCCAGATTGACATGTGTTGTCATCATCAATGGTATAATTGATGGGAACCGCCAATGGCATGACTGCACCTGCCGTCATGCAGAGCCAGCAATCACCAGCAAGGGTAGGGTTAGAACTGTTAAGTAAAGAAAAGGTAGTTTCTAGGATATCTAATGTATTGGCATCTAAATCAGGAAGCTGGGATTTGGGCAATATCAAGGGGTGGTATGTAGGCTTAGGGATCTCTGGCTTTAAAAGCTTAATCACCTGAAGGTGTTTAATAGCATCAGTGGGTCCCCCTCCATCAGAGATTCCGATAGGGGCCTGCATGGGCCAGCAGGAAGGTTTACCCACAACGCCCTCACATCCCGCCTCCGTTAACCGAGTCGTGATGCCTTCCCCTCCCCGGTCACCAAGAAAAGGAATATAATCATAAGTGGTCCCCCATTCTCCACGGGTGTTAGTTAGGATGGCCTCAAAATACTGTTTTCCTTGATTATTAACACAAATTGAGGCCGATGTATAACAGGAGATGTGCATTGCCGGGGTGTAATGACAAGTGGTGGAACAGCTTCCAAGAGTCTCGGTCGGATTAGGGACAACAAGTCCGGGCTTATTAACACATACCCATTTTGGTTGCTTAAATCCTCCGATGTTTTCATTGAGTTCAGCCGCCATGTAGGCTACTTTAGTCCCACAATCAATGCTCTGGATATAACCAGAGGGGGCCGAGTGCCGGGGCCCTCCCTTACACTCACAAGAGGCTCCAAAAAGATATTCATGAATATTTCCAGGTGGGGGGTCAAGCCCTCCTTCAGCAAACCTGTCCAGAATGAATGCCACAAGCGGGGTCCAGCTCATGAGGTGTGTCTCGGCACTCACTTGAAGGGGTGAGAACAACAGCGGCAGGATCAGCCATCTTGGGAACTTCATTTTGTCTTGAATTTTCATTCACCGGTCTGGTGCAGAGCTCCGGGATCCAAATGGGCTTCTCAGTTCCTGGGGGAAAAACACATACAGCTCCCCTCACTCTAGCTAAGAGTGGAGCTGGGGGTTGCCACTTTCCAGTGGATAAATCTTTCCACCTTATTTGAGCATCTTGTACAGTGGGAGGGGAAAAGTGGCGTTGTGCAGCCGTGCGCCCTCCAGTGTCAGTGAGTAAAAAATTTAAAGTAAATAAGGTTATGCTTAGAAGTGCTTGTGGTCCCTGACAATTCCGGTATATCTCCCCCTCTTTTGTTTTTTGTAAATAAGTTTTTAAGTGTTGATGGGCTCGTTCCACGATAGCTTGTCCCTGTGGATTATAAGGGATTCCAGTCTTATGATTAATTTCCCATTGGGTGCAAAACCGTTGAACCGCCTGGCTTACATATGCGGGACCATTATCGGTTTTGAGGCATCGTGGGGTGCCCATGGAGGAAAAGGCTTTTAGAAGATGACTGATTACGTCTTTAGCCTTCTCTCCAGTATGTAAGGTGGCAAAAATGAAGCCAGAATATGTGTCAGTGGAAACATGCATAAAGGAGAGCTTACCAAAGCTAGGGAAGTGTGTAACATCAGTTTGCCAGACATCATTAGGTTGTAGTCCTCTTGGATTAACTCCAAGGGAAGGAGAATGAATAAATGGTGCACAGGTTGGACATAATGAGACAATCTGTAAAGCTTGGTCTCGTGAACATCCTGTGTGGAAGCGTAAAGACTGTGCATTTAAATGAAATTTGTTATGGAATTGTAAGGCCTTATCATATTTGGTCGTCACACAGGAAAGGCCAACAGCATGAGTAGCAGCGTCTGCTTTTGTGTTGCCCTCTGACAAAGGTCCAGGGAGCCCTGAATGGCTTCGGATGTGGCCAATGTATAAAGGATCTCGTCTAGCCCAAATGAGAAGCTGAACTACCTGTAGTTGTTCTGTGATGGTGGATTGCTTTCCAATATATGATGCTGTTTCTATGACTGGAGCCAGATTGGCTACATACAAGCTGTCAGTATATACATTAAGAGGAATAGAGCTATAGACTTTGAGAGCTATGATTAAAGCTTCAACTTCCGCCTTTTGGGCCGACTGACCTGACACAGGTTGTCGGAGAATTTGAGATCCATCAAAAACGACGGCAAATCCATTTTTGGCCCAATCTGTATATACAGTTTGGGCTTTTGGAATAGGTTCCCTTTTCATAATCTTTGGGAAGATAATGGAACACCTTTTAAAGCCCTCCAAAAGTCTATGTTTAGGGAAGTGATTATCAATCTGACCCTTGAAGCTGCACAGGAAAAGACACCAAAGGTCATGTTCTTGTTGTAACTTGTGTATCATATCTTGAGTGTAAGGTTGAATAAGTATGTCAAAGGTTTTTCCAAACAATGCATCACCCAAATATAACTAGCTCATAAAAGGGAGTCAGTACCCGGGGGTTAGAAGCCGGCAAGTGGACCCAATAAATGGGACCCGTTTGCCAGAACACTCCTGTGGGAGTAATTTTAGAAGGTAGAACTATAAATGACAAGGGCAGAGAATAATCTATCTGCGTAATCTGCATGTCCTGCAGAGCCTCTTCTATTAGCCTCAGTGCTCGTAAGGCTTCTGGTGTAGGTACTCTACACGACGTAGGAGAAGGATCTCCTCGCAAGAGGTCATACAGGGGTTTGAGCTCTCCAGTTGGAATATGAAAAGATGGGCGCAGCCACTGTATTTCTCCGAGGAATGTCTGCCACTGATGTAAAGTTTTGAGCTGATTTATCTGGAACTGGGGTCTCTGGGGAAAGATTCCTATGTTATTAATGATATATCCCAAATAATTGTAAGGGTGTTGAAACTGCACCTTTTCGGGTGCTATGACCAGCCCTGCCCCTTTTAGAAGGGATTGGAGGACTTCATAAGATTGAAGAAGCCTTTCTTTCTTGGGCCCTGCCAGTAAGATGTCATCCATATAATGAATGAGGTAGAGCTGTGGGAACTGCTGTCGAAAGGGTCGCAAAACCTCAGCTACAAAATATTGGCACATTGTAGGACTATTAGTCATCCGTTGAGGTAGGACGGTCCATTCATACCGTTGGTAAGGTTCCCTAAAGTTTGTGGAAGGCAAGGAAAAAGCAAAACGCTTTCGGTCTCGTGGGTCTAAGGGGATAGAGAAGAAACAATCTTTTAAATCTATGACAATAAGATGCCAATCCTTTGGGATGGCAGTAGGAAAGGGTAGCCCTGGCTGTAAGGGTCCCATGGGTTGCATAGTTTTATTAATAGCTCGTAGGTCCTGAAGAAGTCTCCACTTCCCAGACCCCTTTTGTATAACAAAAATAGGGGTATTCCAAGGGGAGGTAGAGGGCACCACGTGTCCTAACTCAAGCTGGTCTTGAACTAATAGGGAAGCGGCCTGTAATTTGTCCTTAGTTAGGGGCCACTGTTCTACCCACACAGGGTCATCTGATAACCAAGTAATGGACAGTGGAGGTGGCCTCACTTCAGTGGCCCCTAGGATAAATTTCCCAGTCCTCTCCGGTCTCTTCCCCGCCGGGTAACCTGTTCTGCTGGATCCACGGGTGATATTCTGCCCTCATGTCTCTTTCCTAGTCCCCTTCCAGGGATCCATCCCATGTCTAGCATTGCATCATTAACAAAGTTATTATTTTCTTTCAAAGTCTGGGTAGTGAGAATAGCCCCCATTTGATGAAGCAAGTCCCTCCCCCAAAGGTTTTTGGGGAGTCCAGTCACTACATAGGGCTGGAAATGGCCACTATGTCCTTCGCCATCTCTCCATTTTAAAAAGGAGGCACTTCTTTTTGGTCGGGTCTGTCCTATCCCCTGTAATATGGCCGAGGGACTCTGGAGGGGCCAGGCAGGTGGCCATTGTTTTTCAGAAATGACAGAGACATCCGCCCCCGTATCTAGTATTCCCTTGAAAGCCTTGTCCTGTATCTCAATGGTCAGGTTGGGACGCGAATCCAAATGAGCTACCCAAAAGGCCTGGGGAGTTCCAGTGGAGCCAAAGCTGCCGTCGCCCCGGGACCCACGGAGGGTGTGCCCAGGAATGGAAGCTAAAGGTAGCAACAGCAATTGGGCTATACGCTCCCCAGGGGCAAGAATAACAATTCCTTGGGTAGCTTCTACTACTGTTTTTATTTCTCCCTGATAATCAGCATCAACAACCCCCGTAAGAATCTTCAAGCCCCACTGAGTTGCGCTACCTCGTCCCAACACTAGTCCCACCGTCCCCTCTGGCAGGGGTCCAAAAACCCCAGTAGGCAGCGTCTGAGGTCCCATTTGGGGAGTTAATACCGCTCGGGAGGTGGAACTGAGGTCCAATCCTGCGCTTCCTGGTGTTCCCCTGGGGAGTTCCCAGATAGAAAGGGGTTGGTCAGTGGGAGGCGGCGGAGACGCCCACTCCCTGGGGCACTGTTCTGTCCCTGCACTGCCCCTTACACTTTGGCTTCCGGGGCCCGGGGCGGGCCCCTGCTCCCGTTTCCCGACGGTATTGGGTTACCCTGGATGTCAAATTTTGACCTGCACTCACTGCTCCAATGATTTCCTTTATGACATCTAGGACAAATTCCAGGCATCCCTCTGCCAGCACCCTCACTCCTTTCCGGGCAATTTCTCTTTATATGTCCCTCTTTCCCACACTTAAAACACCCCTTAGAGCGGGTTCCCCTGTTATCAGCTTTTTGCATTCCAGTCTTAAGGGCAGCAGCCAAAACCTGACCAGTAATATGAGGCCCATCTATATCTTTGCATGCTCGAATCATGTCATCTATACTTTTGGCCCGGGAGGACTTAATAGCATTTTGGCAGTAAGTGTTGGCGTTTTCATATGCCAGTTGTCTAATAAGTGGCATAGCCTGTTCTAGATTAGGGAATATTTTTCCTGCAGCCTGCATTAGGCGGGCTATAAAGTCCGAATAAGGTTCAGAGGGTCCTTGAGAGATCTTGGAAATTTTTGCTTCAGTCTTAGAAACGGGCAGGGCTTTCCAGGCATGGACTGCAGCTGAGGCTATTTGAGCATAAACACCTGGGTCGTAATTAATTTGTTGGCCTATGGTGGCATACTGCCCAGTTCCTGTCAACATTTCAGCATTTTGCCGTTGATGGCCCGCATTCAGGTTAATCTGAGCCAGCTCGCGGCACCTTTCATGATATTCACTTTTCCACAATAAGAAATCCCCTCCAGATAACACAGCCCTGCAAAGTTGCTGCCAATCATTGGGTATCAGTTGACTGGCTGAGAAAGACTCCAAGAGGGTCAATGTGAAAGGGGCATGAGGTCCATAATTAATGACCGCCTCCTTAAGCTGTTTTATGTCCTTGAAGGCTAGGGGGACATGGGCTCTGGCCGGCTGTCCATCAGCATCGGCGTTTTCAATCATTGGAAAAACCTGAGCCACTCTAGAACCCCAGTGGACCCCCGCCCGTCTAGTAGGGGCGTCCTCATTCCAATCAGGATTATAGGGAGGAGGTGCGGCAATTGAGGGGGCCCTAGGCACCCTCACATTTGCCCTTTTAAGGCAATGTTCTAGTTCCTCTATCTCCCTCTCTAATCCCTCCTCTTCCTCAGAGAGAGAACTGAGGTCCTCAGGATCATTTTTGGGCTTAGAAATCTGGAGGCGTTTCCTACCCCCTGAGCCCGAGTCCTCAAGAGGACCCTCATCCTTTAAGGATTCTGCCATTTGCTCTTCCTGCACCTGATTAAGGGCCTGTTCACATTCAGCAAGCTGATCCTTGATCTTTACTTTATCTGTTAATAAAGCATCCTTTACCAACCTCCATAAGGAAAAGGTGGCAACTGGGACACTGTCCGAGCCCCGGTCCCTCAATAATTTCTGAAGGTCATGCCTCACCAGGTCCCAGTCACTATTATTAAGAAATCCTCCTGTCAGAAACCAAGGACAAGCCTGGGCAATAATTTCAACGAATTCGGTTGCAGTCTTAGTTTTTATTCCTGTTCCTTGTGTATTTAACAGCTCTTTCAGTTCGTTGGCCAGACGAACCTTCGCTGTTGAGTTACCCATGGTACGTACCCTGTCTCTTTAAAATATCTTTAAACCAATCCTCCCCCTTCCTTCTTAGAAGGTGAGCCCCGTCCGCTTACCCCTGCTTTCCGGATCTCGGTGGGAACCTCCAATTGCCGTGTCCGGCCAAGGGAGCCGAGTCCGGCGAGGGACGGCGAGGTTAAAAGACACACAGGACACCAAGGTTCTTCATCCAGGAGTCAATAATCTTTATTGCTAACACACCTTTTTTTATACCCCAAGCAGCAGAAGTGGAAAACTACCCAAAAGCAGGAGGGAGGGGGGAGAAATTTAGTTTTAACATCTATTATTGTCAGGTACCGAAACCTCCCTTAACAATAAGTCCATCAGACCAGAAAAGGTCAAGGCATTCCCGTGGGATACATATGTCTCAGACGGACAAGCAGGAACAGAAAAACCGCAAGTTCGCCATGGCCTTGTGAGCTGGCCACACTGGCATGCAGAACAAACTAGTGGAGGTAGGGCTCCAGGGGCCAGGGTGGACCTGCTGCCAACACAACACTAGGGATTTAACCCAGGGGTACTTTCTCACTGGGTATCCCCAGTCTTTTTTTATTTTTTATTTTGATACAGGGTCTCACAAATTTGCTCAAGCAGGCATCAAATATATGATCCTCAGCCTCCCTTGTTGCTAGGATTATAGGCATGCCCTGGGTTCAATCTTCACACAGCAAAAAGAGTGGGGGAAAGAAAAGCTGTTTTTTTTTTTTTTTTTTACTCTTTTTTTTTTTTTTTAATATTTCTTAGGTGTAGATGGACACAATACAAAGCCTTTATTTTTATGTGGTGTTGAGAATCGAACCCAGGTCCCACCCATGCTAGGCAAATGCTCTACTGCTGAGCCACAATCCCAGCCCCCTAGAAAAGCTGTTTTATTATATTGTGTTTGGACAGAAATGGCCTGAGCAAATTATTTAATCCATATCATTTGATATGTCTGTGCCGAAACTTTCAGTCCTCCTGCTAAAACCTCCCAAGTAGCTGGTGTTACTGGCACGTGCCACCATGTCCAGTTCAAACCCCCTTACATATATATTTCTTTTAAAATTTTTTTTGTTTTAGTTATACATGACAGTAGAATGTATTTATGCACTTTGATATGTCATACTTAGATAGGATATAATTTCTCCTTTTTCTGAGTGTACATTATTGCAGAATCATATTGGTCATGGAGTCACATATATACATATAGTAATAATATGTTTCATCCTACTATCTTTCCTGTCCCCACATCTCCTCCCCTCACCTCCCATCACTTCCCTCCACCAAATCTAAGGTAACACTATTCTTCCCTAGTGCCCCCACCATCTAATAGCATCCACATATTAGAGAAAACATTCGGCCTTTGGTTTTGTGGGATTAATTTATTTCACTTAGCATGATATTCTCCAACTCCAACCATTTACTTGCATATGCCATAATTTTACTCTTCTTTAAAGCTGAGTAATATTCCATTGAGTATATATACCACATTTCCTTTATCCATTCATCCATTGAGGGACACCTACGTTGGTCCAACAATCTAGCTATTGTGAATTGAGCTGCTTATAAACATTATTGTGGCTGAATCATTATAGTATGCTGATTTTAAGTTCTTTGGGTATAAACGAAGGAGTGGGATAGCTAGGTCAAATGGTGGTTCCATTCCCAGTTTTCTGAGAAATCTCCATACTGTTTTCCATAGTGGTTGCACCAGTTTGTAGCCACCAGCAATGTATGAGTGGACCTTTTTCACCACATCCTCACCAACATTGATTGTTAACCTGTATTCTTGATGATTGCCATTCTAACAGGAGTGAGATGAAATCTTTGTGTAGTTTTGATTTTCATTTCTCTAATTGATAGAGATGTTCAACACTTTTTCATTTTTTGTTGATCAGTTGTATTCTTCTGTGAAGTGTCTGTTCAGTTCCTTAGCCTATTTATTGATTGGGTTATTTATTTATTTATTTTTTGGTGTTAAGTTTTTTCAGTTCTTTATATATCCTAGAGATTAATGCTTTAGCAGAGGTGCATGTGGTAAAGATTTTCTCCCAATCTGTAAGCTCTCTCCTCACGTTATTTTTTCCTTTGCTGAGAAGAAGCTTTTTAATTTGAATTCATCCCATTTATTGATTCTTGGTTTTACTTCTTGCACTTTAGGAGTCTTGTTAAGGAAGTCAGATCCTAGGCCGAAATGGTGAAGATTTGGGCCTATTTTTTTCTTCTGTTAGGCGCAGAATCTGTTCTAGTGCCTAAGTCTTTGATACACTTTGAGTTGATTTTTGTGCAGGATGAGAGAGGTTTAATTTCATTTTGCTACACATGGATTTCCAGTTTTGCCAGCACCATTTGTTGAATAGGCTATCTTTTCTCCAGTGAATGTTTTTGGCACCCTTGTCTGAGAAAACTGTATTTATATGGGTTTGTCTCTTTGTCCTCTGTTCTGTACCATTGGTCTACAAGTCTACTTGGTGCCAATACCCTGCTGTATTTGTTACTATAGCTCTGCAGTATAGTTTAAAATCTGGTATTGTGATGCCTCCTGCTTCACTTTTCTTACTAAGGATTGCTTTAGCTATTCTGGATCTCTATTTTTCCAAAGAAATTTCATGATTGCTTTTTCTATTTCTATGAAGAATATTCATCATTGGGATTTTAATAGGAATTGCACTAAATCTGTATATAACACTTTTGTTAGCATGGCCATTTTTTTTTCAAATATTTATTTTTTAGTTCTCAGCAGACACAACATCTTTGTTTGTATGTGGGGCTGAGGATCGAACCCGGGCAGCATGCATGCCAGGAGAGCGCGATACCGCTTGAGCCACATCCCCAGCCCGCATGGCCATTTTGACAATATTAATTATGCCTATCCAGGAACATGGGAGATCTTTCCATCTTCTGAGGTTTTCTTCAGTTTATTTATTTAGTGTTCTGTAGTTTCCATTGTAGAGGTATTTCACATCTTTTGTTAGATTGATTCCCAGGTATTTTATTTATTTATTTGTTTGTTTGTTTATTTATTTATTTATTTTTAGGCCATTGGGAATGGAGTAATTTTCCTAATTTATCTTTCAGTGGATTCATCACTGGTGTATTGGAATGCATTTGATTTATGGGTGTTGATTTTATATCCTGCTACTTTGCTGAATTCATTTATTAGTCCTAGAAGTTTTATGGTGGATTTGTTTGGCTTCTAGATATAGAATCATGTGATCAGCAAATAGTGATAGTTTGAGTTCTTCTTTACCTATTGGTATCCCTTTAATTTATTTCTGTTGTCTAATTGCTCTAGTTAGAATTTCAAGGATGATGTTGAAGTGGTGAAAGAGGACATCCTTGCTTTTTCCAGTTTTTAGCGGGAATGCTTTCAATTTTTCTCCATTTAAGATGATGCTGGCCTTGGGTTTAGCATATATAGCTTTTCCAATGTTGAGATGTTCCTACTATCCCTAGTTTTTCTAGTGTTTTCAACATGAAAGGTGTGCTGTATTTTGTCAAATGCATTTCTGAATCTATTGAGATGATCATACGATTTTTGTTTTTAAGTCTATTAATATGATGAATAATGTTTATTGATTTCCATATGTTGAACCAACCCTGCATCCCTGGGATGAATCCCAGTAGATCATGGTGCACTATCTTTTTAATATGTTTTTGTATGTGATTTGCCAGAATTGTATTAGAATTTTTGCATCTGTGTTCATCATGGATATTGGTCTAAAGTTTTCTTTCCTTTGTCTGGTTTTGGTATCAGGGTGATATTAGCCTCAGATAATGAGTTTGAAAGGGTTCCCTCCTTTTCTATTTCATGGAATACTTTGAGGAGTATTGGTGTTAATTTCTCTTTGAAAGTCTTGTAGAACTTGTCTAAGAATCCATGTGGTCCCAGGCTTTTCTTCATTGGTAGGCTTTTTTTTTTTTTTTTAAGTTGTATACAATACCTTTATTTTATTTTCTCTTTTATGTGGTGCTGAGGATCAAACCCAGGGCCTTGCACATGCTAGGCAAGCGCTCTATCACTGAGCCTCAACCCCAGCCCAGTTGGTAGGCTTTTGATGGCATTTCCTATTTTATCACTTGAAATTGATCTGTTTAAACCATGTATGACCTCCTCATTCAGTTTGGGTAGGTCATATGTCTCTAGATATTTGTCAATGTCTCTGATATTTTCTATTTTATTAGAGTATACATTTTTTGAAATAGTTTCTGATTAACTCTGTATTTCATATGTGTCCATTGTGATATTTCCTTCTTCATCTTGTATTTTAGTAATTTGAGTTTTTTCTTTTTCTCTTCATTAGCATAGCCAGGAGTTTATCTATTTTATTTACTTTTTCAGAACCAACTTTTTGTTTTGTCAATTTTTCAATTGTTTCTTTTGTTTTGATTTCATTAATTTTAGCGCTGATTTTAATTATTGCCTGTTGTCTACTGCTATTGGTGTTGATTTGTTCTTTTTTTTTGCCCCCTAGGGCTTTGAGATGTAGTGTTAGGTCATTTATTTGTTGACTTTTTATTCTTTTAATGAATGCACTCAATGCAATAAACTTTCCTCTTAGTAGTACTGCCTTTATAGTGTTCCAGAGATTTTGATATGTTGTATCAGTGTTCACATTTACCTCTCAGAATTTTTTAATTTCATCCTTGATTTCTTCTTCTACTATCCATTCATCATTCAATTGTGTATTATTTAGTCTCCATTTGTTACAGTAGCTTCTATTTTTTTATTTTATCATTGATTTCTAATTTCATTCCATTGTGGTCTGACAGAATGCAGGGTATTATCTCTGTTTCTTTGTATTTACAAAGAGTTGCTTTGTGGCATAAGATATGGTCTATTTTTGTGCCGGGGATGTGGCTCAGTGGTAGAGCACTTGCCTAGCATGGGTGAGGCACTGGGTTTGATCCTCGGCACCATATAAAAATTAAAAAATAGAATAAAGATATTGTTTTCCCTTTACAACTAAAAAAATAAAATAAAATAAATAAGACAAATAGTTTTTTAAAAAGATACTGGGCTGGGGTTGTGGCTCAGTGGTAGAGTGCTCGCCTAGCATGTGTGAGGCCCTGGGTTCGATCCTCAGTACCACATAAAAAAATAAATAAATAAAATAAAGGTATTGTGTCCAACTACAACTAAAAATTGAATATTTTTTAAAAAAGTTAAAAAAAAGATATGGTCTATTTTAGAGAAAAGCCATGTGCTGCTGAGAAGGAAGTATACTTGCTTATTGATGGATGAAATATTCTATATATGTTGTTAAGCCTGAATTATTGTTTTATTTAGTTCTATAGTTTCCTTATTTAGTTTTTGTTTGGAAGATCTTTTCAGTAGTCAGAGAGATGTGTTAAAATAACCCAGTATTATTGTATTGTTGTCTATTTGACTCTTGAAATTGAGAAGGGTTTGTTTGATGTACACAAACGTGCCATTGTTTGGGGCATAAATATTTATAATTGTTATGTCCTAATTATATATACTTCCCTTAAGAAGCATGAAATGTCTTTCTTTGTCTCTTCTGATTAACTTTGGTTTGAAGTCTACTTTATCTGAAATGGGAATGGAAACTCCTACTTGTTTACGCAATCCATATGAGTAATAAGTTCTTTCCCATCCTTTCACCTTCAGCTGTGGATATCTTTGCCCATGAGGTGAGTCTCTTGAAGACAGCATATTGGGGTCTTGCTTTCTAATCCAGTCTGCCATTTTGTATCTTTTTTTTTTTTTTTTAAGAGAGAGTGAGAGAATTTTTTAATATTTATTTTTTAGCTTTTGGCGGACACAACATCTTAGTTTGTATGTGGTGCTGAGGATCGAACCCGGGCCGCACGCATGCCAGGCGAGCGCGCTACCGCTTGAGCCACATCCCCAGCCCCAGTCTGTATCTTTTGATTGATGAGTTTAGGCCATTAACATTCAAGATTATTATTGAGATATGATTTGTATTCCCTGTCATTTTTATTTATTTTTGGTTTTTGATTTGTCTCAATTTCTCATTTGGTGGAATGTCCCTTTAATGTAGATCTCCTGTTGCTGGTTTTCACTTCATCCTTATGAAATATTTTGTTGAGAATGCTCTATAGTGTAGGCTTTCTAGTTGTTAATTCTTTTAATTTTTATCATGGAATGTTTTAATTTCACCTTCAAATCTGAAATAATTTTGCTGTATATAAAATTCTTGGTTGGAGACTGGGGTTGTGGCTTAATGGTACAGCACTCACCCAGCACATGTGAGGCCCTGGGTTCAATCCTCAGCACTACATGTAAATAAATAAATAAAGATATTGTGTCCAACTACAACTAAAAACTAAATATTAAAAAAATTATTGGTTGGCATCCATTTTCTTTCAGAGCTTGAAATATATTATTCCAGGACCTCCTACCTTTGAGGGTCTAGGTTGAGAAATCATTTGAAATCCAAATTGGTTTCCCCCTATATGTAATTTGATTTTTTTCTCTCACAGCCTTTAAGAATTTATCTTTATTCTGTGTGTTATTCATTATCATTATTATGTGTCTTGGTGTGGGTCTGTTGTATTTTTGTACATTTGAGGTCCTATAAGCCTCTTGTATTTGATTTTGCATTCCATTCTTTAGGTTTGGGAAATTTTCTGCTATTGTATCATTGAAAAGATTATGCATTTTTTGGTTTGTATCTCTGCTCCTTCATCTATTCTGATAACTCTTAAATTTGGTCTTTTCATGTTATCCCATAATTCTTGGATATTCTGTTCATGGTTTCTTAATAGCTTCTCTGCATGTTCAACTCTACTTTCAAGATTATATATTTTGTCTTCATTGTATGAGGTTCTGTCTTCCAAGTGGTCTAGGCTGTTGGTAATGCTTTCTATTAAATTTATAGTTTGATTTACTGATTCCTTCATTTAGATGATTTCTGCTTGGTTTTTTCATAATCTCTTTATTGAAGTGGTCTTTCACTTCCTGTATTTTTTCTTTGATTCCACTCCTTATACTATACTTCACATATCAATTTAACTATATACAATCTGAACTCCTTCTTGGACATTTCTTCTGTTGTGTTATCAGTGACTTCTGTTGAAACATCTTGGTTTGTTTGGAGTGCTTCATTCCCTTGTTTTTTCATGTTATTAGTGTGTTTTCCCATCTAAAATTTTGGATCTAAGGCAGGATAAATTCTGCCCTGTTTACCTATAGTGTCCTTGAAGGTTTTCTGCACTTCACCTTTACTGGTGAGACCAATATCAACAGCACCCACTGTACACAATATACAGCCTAAAGCCTAATAGCTCCCACTAAGGCGTCTACTGCTTTCTCGCATTAAACCAAAATTATGAGTTCCATAACTATCTATAGTACAAACAGAATATTTGTTAAAATGATTTACAATTTCAAATGTGGATGAGAGAATAGAGGTAGTGTAGTATGCAATATTTGCGAGGGAGGAAGAGAGAAACTAGAAGTAAAAAATTCACAGTAAGAGTGGAAGAGAAGTCGACAGATTGGTTGTTGGTTGGAGAAAAGTTGGAAAGAAAATAGACGAGAGAGGAAGAATACGAACAAAGAGAAAAAATTAAAGACACAAGAATACAACAAAAATGCAAAACACCATTCATATATCGCGGTCCTCCATACAGTGATACATAAAAACATCCTGTTCCAGGACTGGGGTTTGGCTCAGTGGCACAGTGCCTGCTTCACACATGTGAGGTACCAGATTAAAAAAAAGTAATCAAGGGTTGGGGTTGTGGTTCAGTGGTAGAGTGCTTGCCTAGCATATATGAGGCACTGGGTTTGATTCTCAGTATCACATATAAATAAAGATCCATTGACAACTAAAAAATATTTTTTAAAAAATTCTGTTCCAAATATGGTAGGGAGATAAGTGAATCAAAAAATAAAAGAAATCTTGCTGGAACAACAGTTTCTCAGTCCTGTCTCTGACGTCTCTCGGGATCACCAAACCGCGATCAGTCCTTGCAAACCCAGTCTCTATCCCACTGATCTGAGCTTCAGATACCTCAGGCTTGGCCATGCTGCAGTCCCAAGATCTCAATGCTGCTCCTACTTGCAGAGAGACCACCAGGGTATATACTCATGCAAAGGAGCAACCCCAAGATGCAGCAGCAGAAGTGCCACCAGGTACCCCCACACTGAACCTGTAGGTCCTAGCTGGAGTCCCCAGACAGAGGCTCATGTGCTGGTAAACCTGCTGGCAGCCAGGGCCCAGGCCCTGGCTGGTGTCCCAAAATGGGTGCAGCTAAGTACAACCAAACCTGGAGTCTCCCCCGAAGCAGTCCTCTAGGCTATGGCTGCAGCTGTAGTGGTGGTGGTTGTTGGCAGCAGGCAGCAAGTCAGCAGTAGTGGCTGCAGTGGCAGCTACAACTGCAGCTGTGGGGGAGTGTCACCAGGCAATCTCTGGGGGTCATCAGCAGTGTCAGCTTCAGTTGCATTCAGGGCAGCGGTTTCTTCTGTGGCAGCAGAACCCAGAAAGAAGACCTCCAAGTGACCTTAGGCTGGCAACAGCAGAATCAGAAGCAGCAGCAATGGCAGTAGTGGTGCAGGCAATGGTTGATTGACAGGAGACTTCTGGTTCAGTGGCAGCGACCATGGAAGTAGGGTCGGAATTCACATCCAGGAACCTTAGTGGCATCTGAGGCAGTGGCATCTCCCCATTATATATTTTTCTTACCATTAGGCAATTATGCCTCAAATCTTTTTTTAAATGTAATTTATTGTACGTACACTATTATAACATAGGAAATCAAACATCATCTTATCCTAATCCTTTATAAAAAAATTTTTTAAGTTGTTTATGGACCTTTATTTATTTATTAATATTTATTTTTTAGTTTTCAGTGGACACAACATCTTTATTTTTTATTTTTATGTGGTGCTGAGGATCAAACCCAGCACCCCGCGCATGCCAGGTGAGCATGTTACCGCTTGAGCCACATCCTCAGTCCTGGACCTTTATTTAATTTATTTATATGCGGTGCTGAGAATGGAACCCAGTGCCTCACATGTGCTAGGCAAGCGTTCTACCACTGGGCTACAACCCCAACCCTCCTAATCCTTTTGTTCTCTTCAATCTTAATCCAAATAAAATACCTTCAGATAATATTAATAACAAACCTGTTTCTTTGATCCAGCCAATTGAATGAATGTGTGACCTCTTGGTACTATTATTTTAATGTTAATCTCTTATTAATTTCTTAGAAAAAAGGAGGGTTTTTTTTTGTTGTTGTTGTTGTTGTGTGTTACCAAGGATTAAACCCAGGGGTGCAAAACCAATGGGCCACATCCCATCCCTTTTTATTTTTTGAGAAAGGGTCTCAGTAAATTGCTTAGGATCTCAGATGCTGAGGCTGGCTTTGAACCCAGATTCCTCTTGCTTCTCAGCTTACTGTGTTTTTCTCACCATGCCAAGTAGAAAGAGTATTTTGAAATACTTTGATCAATTCTGTTGTTTAAATTGTACTCCTCTTATTGAGTGGAGCTAAGCTATATACTCAAAAACACTGGTTTATTTATATGCTATGTGGGTTGATGTACTCTAGAGACTATAAAATGAATGAGACATAGTCTTAAAAAGATTATGCCCAGTTTCTTCTTTTACCAGGAAAAATTCACATATGCCATAAAAGAAGCATAAATAAAGAACCAGTGCCAAATGCAGTGACGCATGTCTATAATCCAAGCAGCTCAGGAGGCTAAGGAAGGAGGATCACATGTTCAGAGCCAGCATCAGCAACTTATTGAGGCCCTGTCTCAAGATAAAAAGGGGTGGGGACAGCTGGGGTTGAAGCTCATTGGTAGAGCACTTGCCTAGCATGTGTGAGGCAGTGGGTTCAATCCTTAGCACTACATTAAAAAAACAAGTAAATAAAATAAAGGTCTTGTGTCCATCTACAACTAAAATTAATATTTTAAAAAGGGGGTGGGGTGGGGATATGTCTTAGTGGTAAGCCCCTCTGGTTTCATCCCCTGGTAGCAAAGAAAAATAATAAATAAAATAAAAAGGTGCCAGGCACAGTGGTTCAAGCCTGTAATACCACCAATTCACGAGGCTGAGACAGGAGGATCGCAAGTTAGAGGTCAGCCTCAGCAATTTACCAAGAAAAGGAAGGAGGAAAGGAAGGGAAGGAATGGAGGAAGGAAAGGAAGGACAGAAAAAATAAAGCTGGTAATGGAGCTCAGTAGTAAAACACCCTGGGTTTGATACCCAGGACTGAAACAACAAAATTGTCAACTGATAGAACAACTTTTTGTTTTGTTTTGGTGATACTGGGAATCAAACACAGGGGCACTTTACCCCTAGGCTACATCCCTTTTTTCGGGAGAGATACCAGGAATTAACTCAGGGGCACTCAACCACTGAGCCACATCCCCTATTACATTTTGTATTTTATTTAGACACGGAGTCTCACTGAGTTGCTTAGTGCCTCGCTGTTGCCTAGGCTGGCTTTGAACTCTAGATCCTCCTGCCTCAGCCTCCAAAGCCACTGGGATTACAGGCGTATACCACTGTGCCCAGGCCTCAGCCTTTTTTTTTTTTTTTTTATTGTTGGCTGTTCAAAACATTACATAGTTCTTGATATATCATCTTTCACACTTTGCTTCAAGTGGGTTATGAACTCCCATTTTTAGCCCATATACAGATTGCAGAATCACATCAATTACACATCCATTGATTTACATATTGCCATACTAGTGACTGTCGGGTTCTGCTACCTTTCCTATCCTCTACTATCCCCCCTCCCCTCCCCTCCCCTCCCCTCTTCTCTCTCTACCCCCTCTACTGACCTTCATTTCTCCCCCTTGTATTATTTTTCCCTTTCCCCTCATTTCCTCTTGTATGTTCTTTTGTATAACCCTGAGGGTCTCCTTCCATTTCCATGCAATTTCCCTTCTCTCTCCCTTTCCCTCCCACCTCTCATCTCTGTTTAATGTTAATCTTCTTCTCATGCTCTTCGTCCCTACTCTGTTCTTAGTTACTCTCCTTATATCAAAGAAGACATTTGGCATTTCTTTTTTAGGGATTGGCTAGCTTCACTTAGCATAATCTGCTCTAGTGCCATCCATTTCCCTGCAAATTCTATGATTTTGTCATTTTTTAATGCAGAGTAATACTCCATTGTGTATAAATGCCACATTTTTTTAATCCATTCGTCTATTGAAGGGCATCTGGGTTGGTTCCACAGTCTTGCTATTGTGAATTGAGCTGCTATGAACATCGATGTAGCAGTGTCCCTGTAGCATGCTCTTTTTAGATCTTTAGGGAATAGACCAAGAAGGGGAATAGCTGGGTCAAATGGTGGCTCCATTCCCAGCTTTCCAAGAAATCTCCATACTGCTTTCCAAATTGGCTGCACCAATTTACAGTCCCACCAGCAATGTACAAGTGTACCCTTTTCCCCACATCCTCGCCAGCACTTGTTGTTGTTTGACTTCATAATGGCTGCCAATCTTACTGGAGTGAGATGGTATCTTAGGGTGGTTTTGATTTGCATTTCTCTGACTGCTAGAGATGGTGAGCATTTTTTCATGTACTTGTTGATTGATTGTATGTCCTCCTCTGAGAAGTGTCTGTTCAGGTCCTTGGCCCATTTGTTGATTGGGTTGTTTGTTATCTTATTGTCTAATTTTTTGAGTTCTTTGTATACTCTGGATATTAGGGCTCTATCTGAAGTGTGAGGAGTAAAGATTTGTTCCCAGGATGTAGGCTCTCTATTTACCTCTCTTATTGTTTCTGTAGCTGAGAGGTAAATAGAGAGCCTACATCCTGGGAACAAACTTTTTTTTTTTCTCAGCCTTTTTTGTTTTTTAGTTTGACACAGTCTCATTAAATTGCTGAGGCTGTCTTAGAATTTAAAATCCTCCTGCCTCAGCACTGGGACTACACCATGTGCTATTATGCCCAGTTCAGAATAACTTTAATTGAGGAATTAAGAATATTCAAAGCAAAGGGACCATTTTAATAATTCAGCCAAAAGATTATCATTGCCGGAATTATAGCAGAGGCAGTGAAGAGGAAGAGGAGGTGATTGGAGCTATTTCAGAAGCACAATTGCTGGATGATTGAATGCAGAAAGAAGAGAGGCATACCAAATAAAGCCCAACTTTTTACTTAATTAGCCAAATACATGGTAGAACTATTCACCCAAATGGATCAAGAGGAAGAGCAATTTGAGGTGGAGACTAGGAGGTATAAATGTTAATATGCTCACTCCTTTGCCTGGACTTCACTCTCCTGGACATCATACCTTGGGCTACTCTTGAGCTGTGGCTGTGTTCCTAAAGACCTAAAGACCAGTACTTCCAGGCCTAGGGAGAGGTAATAATAGCTGCTGCCACTACTGCCAGCTCTTAAGAGCTTCACCTTACTTTCTTCTACTGACCTACATCCCCAATCCTTTTTATTTTTTGAGACAGGGTCTAGCTAAATTGCCCAGGCTGACTTCAAATTTGTAATCCTCCTTCTTTAGCCTCCTAAGTCATGGGATTACAGGTGTGTGACAGCACACCTACCTCAATTTTTCATTACTCAATTCAATTCACATCCCTTTAACTCTAAATAAACCTATTTGAGTGGGCCATCTGTTTCCCGCTAGAACCCTATTACATCATATTTGTTACTTTTTAAAAATATATAATTTTGTTTGTATATGCATTGGAAATATGTGGGAAGATGCATATCAGCCTGTTAGACTATTAGTAATGGTCACCATCTGGTAATGGGAATACAGAGGGAAGGACAAAGGGAAAAAATTGTGCTTTTATTTTGCTTAAGCCATCTGAATTCCTTAAAATAACAGGCTTATATTACTTTTAGCTTTTTTTTGTGTGTGTGTGTGTGTGCCTGTGTGTGTATTACTGGGAACCAAACTCAGGATCTCATGCATGCTAGGCAAATTGAGCTACATCGCCTAGCCCCCCACACCACCAGCAGTTTTTTTTTTTTTTTTTTGGCACTGGGGATTAGGGATTGAACCCAGAGGTGCTTAATCACTCAGCCAAATCCCCAGCGCCCCTATCCTTTTTTTTTTTTTTTTTAAATTTTAATACAGGGTGTCACTAACTTGCTTAGGGCCTTGCTAAGAAGCTGAGACTGGCTTTGAACTTGGAATCCTCCTGTCTTAGCCTCCAGAGTAAATGAGATTGTAAGTATGCACCACTATTCCCAGAACCTTGTATTTTTGTAGTTGTTAATGAACCTTTATTTTTTTATTTATATGCAGTGCTGAGAATCAAACCCAGTGCCTCACACATTCAAGGCAAGCACTCTACCACTGAGCTACAACCATAGCCCCCCTGTATTACTTTTTAAATTAAAAAAAAGGAAAAACTTTTAAAAGTAGATCAAGAACATCAATTCAGGTGGTGATACCTAGAATAAGAAGTCCAGTAAATTCACTGACAGTAAAGATGAAACCTCCAGTTTATTCCCCTAATTAATCAGTCAACAAAATTGCAGAGAAAAACCCTAACTTTAAAAAAATTTAATGATAAATACATATTGTAGAAATGATTAAATTATCATATGAAGATAGCATCCAAGGAATTTCTCCATGTTCATGGCTCCCAGCCCTTCCCTCCAGGTTGATGGGGCAACTGGAGACCCACCAAACCAGCAGACTCCTCCACTGAGCGCTCACCCCTGCCATGAAATTCCTGATGAAGGGCCACATGTTCTCGGATGCTGCGCAGGAGGCAGAGATAGGTGGCAGCTTGGAAATGAAGCTCATGCTGGGCTCTGCACAACTTCTCACTGGTGACCTAGAGAAGCAGAAAGGTTAGAGTTAACACCCCTGCAACAGATACAGGTCTACATAGAAAGATTTAATAAAAAAGCTTTCTTATTCTTATTTTAGGTACTAGGGATTTAACCCAGGAGTACTTTACCACTGAACTACACCCCAGCCTTTTTTATTTTTTATCGAGACAGGGTTCCACTAAATTGTTGAGGCTGACCTCCAATTTGTGATCCTCCTACTTCAGCCTCCCAAATCACTGGTATTACAGGCTGCACCACTATACAGATTTACAAATATGCATGTTTCTATTTTTTTTAATGTTTATTTTTTAGTTATAGTTGGACACAATACCTTTATTTTATTATCTATTTTTATGTAGTGCTAGGGATAGAACCCAGGTCCTCACCGGTGCTAGAAAGCACTCTACAGCTGAGCCACAACCCTAGCCCTGCACGTTTCTATTATCTCTGTGCAATTTGCTCTCTAAAGAAAGCCTGTTTAAGCCAAGCACAGTGATGGCACACATTTGTAATCCCAGGGGCTCTGGAGGCTGAGACAGTTGGATCTCAAATTCAGGCCAGCTTGGGCAATTCTGAAGGACCCTATCTTAAAATAAAAAGGGCTAGGGATATGGCTTAATGATAGAAGGTCTCTGGGTTCAATCCAGTACAAAAAAAAAGCATATATGTATAATTAAAATATTTATAGGAGCACTCGCAATAATTGTGTTCTTTTTTATTAGCACATTATAATAGTGGAATGTTGTTATATATTTGTATATGTAGACAATATAATGATATAATTTGGTCAATTTCATTGCCCTGTACTTCCCCTTTTCCTCCCCTCCTTCCCCCACCCCCTTCCCTCTATTCTGTTGCTCTCCCTTCTATTTTCATGAGATCCTCCAATATCACCTTTTTTTTTTCCTTTTTTTCTTTCTAGCTTCCACATGAGAGAAAATATATGACCTTTGACTTCAATTTGGTTTTGGCTTATTTTGCTTAATATAATGCTCTTAAGTTCCATCCATTTTCCTACAAATGACATAACTATACTCATTTATTAGGAAAGTTCACCTCCACTTAATCAAAAAGTTTTGTTTATTTAATGCTGGGAATTGCATCCAGTGCCCTGTACATGCTAATAAGCATGTGCTAACCCACTGAGCCACACCAGCCTCAGCCTTAACAAGACTGTTTGGGTTTTTTTTGTTTTGGGTACTGGGGATTAAACCCAGGACACTTTACCACTGAACCATATCCCTACCCAGTCCTTTTTATTTTTCTTTTTAAATTTATTATTTTTATTTGGTACCCGGGATTGAACCCAGGGGCACTTAACCACTGCACCACACCCCCAGCCCTTTTTTGTATTTAGAGAAAGGGTTTCAAGGAGTTGCTGAATTCGCAATCATCCTGCCTCAAACCTCCTGAGCCACTGGGATTACAGGCGTGCGCCACCACACCCAGCTTATTTTTTGAGATTGGGGGGGGGTGTGTGGGGTGTGGGGTGTGTGTGTGTGTATATGTGTATGTCACTAAGTTGCTTAGGGCATTACTAAATTGTTGAGGCCAGCTTTGAACTTGTGATCCTCTTGTGTCAGCCTCCTCAGTTGCTGGGATTACAGGCATGTACCACAAAGCCAGCTTTTTTTTTAAATGGGGAGGGGGAGTTGGGGTGGAGGGAGCATATGTTGCCCAGGCTGGTATTGTACTCCTGGGATCAAGCAATCCTCCCTGCCCCCATCCCCAACAGCTGGGACTATAGGCATGTATAGTACATCCAGCAAACACCTTGAGGTGTTTAATTGAGTATTTCTAAATTTTAATACTGGAAGCCATAATCCTTAGTTTCAACTCCTTCATTTTACAAATGAGGAAACTAAACTCCAGTTGTTAGCTAATGGCAGAGATTAGAACTACAATCAGGTCATTGATCGTTAATGCCACCTAAGAAATATAATATTGAATTTTCTCCCCTTCAAACAAAGTGCTGTTTCATTTTGTTTCTGTACTTTGATTAATATGGCATATACCTTTCGTTTCAAAATTAAAGACTTATTTTGTCTGAAAAATAACGACCTTGTCCTCAATATAACAAAATGATAGTTTTATATACAAAAGTAATATGCATGTGTTTATAGTACTTAAACTTGCTCTCATGGGGATGTGGCTCAGTGGTAAAGCCCTTCTGGGTTCAATATCCAGCACAAAAACAAAACAAAAATTTTCTCTTACAACTTATCCATCTGAAAAATCTGGGCTCTAATGACTTTTAAGAAGCTGGATACTTCCTGGTGTGGCACGCCACTAAGGCAAGAGTATTGCAAATTCAAAGCCAGCCTCAGCAATTTAGCAAGGTGGTTAAGCACCACCCCTGGTGTTTAAATCCCTGGTACCAAAAAAAAGCAAGCTGGAAACTTCATATCCACTCCAAAGTCTCAGTGAAATGTAGTATGTTGTCCTCTGCTTATATATTTTTGTGTTCTAAGGTTATGAGAATGGGGCAGAAATAGTGGGGATGTGCACATATATGGGGATGTGTGGATTAGTCCCTGTGCACCATTTTCTGCATAATCCCATTTCTTTCTCTAAATATCTAGGATTAGAATCTGAAAACTAAACTATATGCTATCATATATGTGCAAATGGCAGTCATTAGTTACATCAAATTTAAATTAACTTTTGTTGAATTCAAACTTAGCAACTTTCTTAGCCTCCTGAGTTGCTAGGATTACAGGTATACACCACTACATCTAGCTAAATTTTCTATTTTTATGTTTGTTTTGCATGTTGTTGGATATTAAATCTAGGGTCTCAGGCATACTAGGCAAACACTGTACCACTGAGATACAACCCCAGCCCTAGAATTTCAGAGCAATTTTAGAGCCACTATCAAACTTCATTCAAGAGCAATAATGTTACCTCCATAAGATACAACAATAATCATGTCACCCCTTAAAAATCTTAGCATGTCCTTCCCTTATACCTACAATAAAGTTAGCCTTTTCATTTTGCAGTACTAGGGATTGAACCCAGGTGTACTCCACCACCAAATTACATCCCCAATCCTTTTCATTTCTTATTTTGGAGTAACATCTCACTAAATTGCCCAGGCTGACCTTACACTTGTGATCCTCCTGCCTCATCCTCCTGAGTAGCTGGGATTACAGGTTTGTACCTCCAAGCCCAGCTATACCTACAATAAAATTTAAATTCCTACCTACCTCCTACCTCATCTTCCACCACTACTGCACTCTAAGCTTCAACCATTCTCAACTTCAATTATGTTGGGCTTCTTGGCTTTAAAATACGCAGTTACTTTACTTGTATCAGCACTCTCCCTGATCCCCATTTACTTGCTAATTCCAATTTATCCTTCAGGCCCATACTTACTGTGCTCCTGAAAGCCTTCCCTAACTACCCATTCTTCCCAATTATTTACACCCTTAACACTTAGAAGTGTTTCACTGGATGGCTCCTAAGGTGGGATGTAAGTTTAAAATACAGGATTCCTGTACATCTCTTTTTTTTTTTTTTTAACTTTTTTAGTTGTAGATGGACACAATACCTTTGCTTTATTTATTTATTTATGTGGTGCTGAGGATCCAACCCAGGGCCTCATGCATGAGAGGCAAGCGCTCAACCACTGAGCCACAACCCCAGCCCATGTACATCTTATTCTTGGCATTTGGCCCAAGTTCCTAGCACCAGTATCTAACATTGTGACCTATTAAAAACTAGGTTAATTTTAAGATCTTGTTTTCTAAATTTCATAGCTCATAAATTCAACAGTTAAAATAATTCTCCTTGTCACATTGCTCAATGACAACAGGCTTCATTCCCTGAAGCACAAACGATTCTATAATATTTTACTTCTGAGATTGGTTGCAACTTTTTTCCAAGTCAGAGCCACAACTCCAAAGGTAGCAATCGGGAGAATTATTTTTGGGAACCAGCTAATCTAAATTCTAGTTGTTGTACTGATTCTTGCTCAAGTAAATGTCCCTGAGCCTCAGTTGCTTCGTTTTGAAAATAAAACTGTCTTCCACTCGCTTTAACCCAAGGGGGATACATGTTTACATTTATCTGCTTACACAAGTTTTAATACAAAAGTATCTGGTCATGCAGCAAGCTCATGCTGAACTGCATGACCAGATGTTCCCAGGGGCATCATTTTCCTAAGGGGTGCAGGGGACACCACATAGGTAAAGTAAACACTGTCGACCCTTCAGAAAGCTCCCAACATTCCCCGCCACACTGGTTTTCCTTTATGCCTCAAAGTTTGCTTCTCATAATGTCTACTGGGGGAAGGGTGGGGAGTGCCGGGAAAACGCTGTGCCTCTAAGTGTGGGGACACTACACCAAGCCTTATCTTCAGGCCGGTCCCCATTTCCTCCGCTTCTCTTCTTCCGACTTTTCCCTCGCCCACAAGCAGCAGAAGCGGCCAATGAACTCCTCCCGCGCGGCTCCACCCCTGCCTGCGGAGGGCCGCGTCGCCGCCCGGGCTTAGGCCGGAGCTAGAGCAGGTCCTGGGCTTCTGTAGTGGGAGCCGGGCCTCGACCCTACAGTGGTCCCGGGCAGCAGGCCCTAAGACCAGGTGCTCCCCGACACCCGCCCAGACCCGCCTTTTCCTCCCTTCCCGGGACGTGGTGCTCCCGGGACACGGTTTCCGTACCCGATGTGCACGGAAAGCCTTCACAAGGTACCGATAAGCCGCGGTGTCACGATAGGGTCGCCCGGTGGCCACGCTGAGGTAGCGCAACTCCCGCAGAAGGCCTCGCAAAGTGCGCGCCGGGGACCCTAAGGCCGCCATTTTTATGTCCTTTCCAGAGGTGGAGCCGAAAGGCGCCCTACGCAACTGCTAGCGCCCTCGCCCTCAGCTACCCCCGCGAGACGCTTAGTGGTACGGTCGGACTCCGACTGCCGGCTCCCACTGCACACGGCCAGGGTGAAAGGTCTCACTTCCCTGTTCTGCAGAGCCATATTAATCGAACACCGAGCGGCGCCCTCACGAACCCAGAGAAGAGCAAGCGACCGCTGAGTGTAACTGGGTACCGGGTCCTCCAGAAACGCTGCGAAAGGCCGATCGAGGGTAAAAAGGTCTTTTCTTGCCTGCGTACTTAAAAAGACGTTTTTAGCTGACCAACGGCCGATTCTCAGAAGTGGGTTAGGCGGGAGTGGATGAGAATTTGATACGGAACACGCTTTTAAGATTTTTTTTAACGCTATCTAGAAGGGGTATCGAAATTAAACGTATTCGTACCTCCCAAAAGCCTTAAGGGACTTATGGCTCAGAGGAAGGAGGTGAAATACCCTCATTCTTGCAAACGGTAGCTCAACAGCTAGTAAAACCACACATACACTATTCCATTTTTCAAAAAAGTAAAATGAAAGTGACTTACTTAGGTATAATCGTTTCAGAAAAGAGAAGAGAGCATCTTAAAGTAAAAATACAACCACCCCAGATGGGACTCGAACCCACAATCCCTGGCTTAGGAGGCCAATGCCTTATCCATTAGGCCACTGGGGCTTCTGCGAGCGAGACGCTCAAACATCATGTTCAATTTTTTTTCTCCTTGGTACGTCATCGTCACTTAAGATTATCTTTACCCTATCCTGAGAAGCCACACCTAGTATCAATATGAGGGTCGAAGCATGCTGGGAGTTGTAGTTTCGAAAACAAAAGCCCAGTTACAGCTCAAAGGATTTACCCTCGAAACAGCAGTCTCGGCGCAGAATGCTGAGCGGGCGCGCGCACGCACGCGTTTGCGTACGCGTTCGCAAAAGCCGTCGCCCCCGCCTGCGCAAAAGTGGGCTTGCGACGTCGCGGACCCGGGCGCGCAACACAAACTGATCCTTGAGACCCGCCCTCTGAGGCTTTTCTCCTTCGGGCTCTCACCGGAAGCAGTCTGGTCCTTTCCGGCGTGGTGGTTCTTTCGGGCATGGTTTTGCTCCAGCAGGCCATTAGGCGGCGTCTTCAGCGGTCAGTTTCTGCTTCCGGTTGAAGGCATTTCCGCAGAGCTAGGGACGTGTGGGAAACGTACGCCTTGTGTTTTAAGTTGGTGGGTCAACGATAAACATGGGGTCGCGAGAAATTTGTAGTTAACTAATTAGGAATTAGAAGTATTTTGGAATAAACTGAGTCGCTTTCGGGTTCTGCCCTTAATTGTACAGTTTGGACAAGTCCCTTTTATTCTCGGCGACGCTTGCCTTTAAATTTCTCAGTGGCTTTCCATTGCCCCAAAGACAGCGTCCAGTTTCCTGAAATTGACATACTGGACATCACCTAAATCGGCCCTAGCTTGTGCAGGCGCCATCTCCCATCGTTCGCCTCTTGTCAGCCTCTGCTCCAGGGATCTGAACTTCTCTCCCCCCACCTCCTTACAGTCACTGTACCTGTACCTTTTGCGCCAAGTCCTATTTGCCCTTGGGGTTTTGACTTACTCCAGTAGTCAAGGGTCGGCCCTGCTTGATGCACTCCATCTCCTTTGGCCTCTCGTTTCCCTTGGTTTATTCCTTGTACTATTGTGGTTGTAGAGCTGCGGTGGCCCTCTGCCTAACAGAAGTCTGTTCCTGCAGGCCAGTTCTGGAAGGACAGTCACCTCTTTAAGGGAAGCGCACCTTTTAGCCCTAATGGCTACACGACATTAGCTGCTGAGCAGAGTGATAAGCACAAATGGAACAGTAATGGTACCTGGGTGAGTGAAGCCGACTTGGGAAACTGGTGAACTGCATGTCACCTCGCCTGCCGTGCAAGGGCAGCCACCGTTTACCTCCATGGGTTGTTGTGGTCTAGGAAGACACACACTTTTTCGTCAAAAACGATAACTATTTTTAGAATACTCTGTCTTTCTTTCTAAATAGGACTAATACCCTAAAAGTACAACATGCCGAACGAAACACTTAGCTCACAGACTACTGGTTTGTAAAGAAAGAAGAAGAGAAAAAAGCGGGTAAGATAAGAAGATAAAAGTAAAAATAGTTCCTGTGTCTAGATCTTGGGAAAAGAACTTGCTTTGGTAATCTTGCCTTTGGGAAGAGTGTTAGGTGCAGGACAGGCTGAACTAAGTTGTCTGCAGGGCAGGCTGAACAAACGTTAGCTGCAGGATAACCCATGCACCCAAACCACCTTGTGTCTGGTCCTTTATCACCTATTTTGCGTCAAGTTTGAACACTCAACCCCCCCCCCCCAAGGCTGAACCCTTAACCCCGCTTGTGCCAACAAGGCAGCTTGCAGACCCAGAGACCCCATTAGATTTTAGCTATAAAAACTCCCTCCTGCCGGGCCACTCTCTCTTGCTCTGTCTCCCTCTCTTGCTTTTGTTCTCCATTGCTCTCTCTTTCTTCTCTTGCTCTCTCTCTCTTTTTCTCCTCTTTTGCACTGTTGCAATAAAGATCTCTTGGTCCCTCCAAGTGTTGTGGTCACTTTCCTTTCAAAGAGAAACTCCTCAGAAGAAATATAAAGAGTGAACTCGTGGGCTGGGGATATGGCTCAAGCGGTAGCGCGCTCTCCTGGCATGTGTGGGGCCCGGGTTGGATCCTCAGCACCACATAAAAATAAAATAAAGATGTTGTGTCCACCAAAAACTAAAAATAAATATTGAAATTCTCTCTCTCTCTCTCTCTCTCTCTCTCTCTGTCTCTTAAAAAAAAAGAGTGAACTCGTTTGTATTGATTTAACATGTGACATGTGAGACCCTGTTAATAACCCAGTCTCTTTATAAGTCTGTGCTCTTCAGTGCCCTCAGGTGATTACCATTCCTAGTTGAATTAGGGAATGTTAAAGCACAATATTGGACACAATACCTTTAAACAGTTTTCAGAAGTTTGTTTTGCATTTTGGATGTTCCCCACTCTCCATTCACATACTGAGGGTTTCCTATCATTTGGGCTATGATCTGGCCTCTAATTAGTGTGGTCTTGGTGGACTTGTAATAGTGGTCTACTTTATGCTTTGAATATAACCCTTGCTGCTCTGCCACTGCAACTTATTTTTAAAATGGACATGTTTCTTCCTCTCTCTTTGCTCCTCTGCTCCTCCCTAATCTCAGGGGAAACAAGATTACCTTTCTTCCCCACTTTAGGCAGATTTATCTGTCCTTGAGTACACACCTACCATTGCAAGGAACTAATTCAGACATTGGGGATGGTATCAGAAGATATAAGAAGTGAGTATCTCCCAAATTAACAAGTGGATTATAATTCAACAGAAACATGAGAAATGTAGCATTTGAATCACCTCTTCAAAAGCTCCCTCTTCCTGTTGATGGGCAGGGTCACAGCCTCTGGGACCAGAGTTCCCTGTGTTTCTCCTTTGCTAGCAAAACAATAAACCTTCATTTTCCTTTTTCTCAAAACCGTGTCCTCCTTATTGGATTGGCATAGGGGAAAAGGACCAAGCTTTGGCAACAGACTAGGCACAGGGGAAGCAGACACTCTGCTTTTATATTGCTTTTGCTCTCTATGTAAATAAACCATTTGGGTCCAATGGAGTCATTCCCTCATCTTTTGTGGGGCGGGGTCATGGAGATCAGTGATAAACTCAAGGAAACTTTATCACTGAGCTACATCCCCAGTCCTTTTTTTTTTAATATTATTTTTTAGTTGTAGTTGGACACAATACCTTTATTTTACTTATTTATTTTTATGTGGTGCTGAAGATCAGACCCAGGACCTCGCCTGTGCTAGGCAAGCACTCTATCACTGAGACACAATCTCAGCCCCATCCCCAGTCCTTTTTATTTTTTATTTTGAGACAGGGTTTTGCTAAGTTGTATTCTCTTGCCTCTGCTTCCCAAATTGCTAGGATTAAGGCATGTACCACTGCATCCAACCAATTTACCCCTTACTGACAAAATCGGTCTGGCAAGCCAATACAACATCTGCATCAGTGTTAGGCATTGAGATGCTGCTTAGGGACTGCTTGAACATTTGATAATAAGCCTGAATATAAAAGAAATCACATAACATTGGTGGGAGGGCATCCTGGGTATACAAATAGTAGTTAGAAATAAACTGGTCAAAATGTCCCTAAACAGGAACAAGTAAAATGTGGTATATCCATGCAGTCCATTACTACTCAGCAACAAAAAAGGGAAAATTAGGGGTTGGGAATATAGCTCAGTTGGTGAGTGCTTGCCTTGCATGCACAAGGCCCTCTGGTTTGATCATCAGCACCAAAAAAAAAAAAAAAGGGGGGGGGAATTAATGATTAATGCAATAAATGTAGATGAATCTCAAAATCATTACCCTAAGTGAAGCAAGCCAAGCACAAAGCTTACTTACTAGATGATTCCTTTATATATGATGCAAATATAGTGACAAAATGTCTTAATTTCAGTGGTGATTTTATAGTTAAACAACTAATAGAAATCATCAAGTGTGTACTTTTAAGACAGGTATGATGGGTATGGTGGCACACATCTAATCCCAGCAATTCAGGAGGAGAAGGCAGGAGGATTGCAATTTTGAGACCAACTGGGCAACCTATCCTGTTTGAAAATTTTTTTAAAAAAGGGTTGGAGATATAGCTCAGTGATAGAGTGCTGCTGGATTCAGTCCCCAGTATTTCAAAAATAAAAGATTAATCTGCTGTAATAAAGAGCCGTCAAATACAGTGACTTAAATAATGTAAAACATTCCTTCCCTCTTCTCTGATGGTCCACAGTGGTCATTCCAGGTTAGTCGTGCAGCTCTGCTCTAAAATGTCACCCAAGGACCCAACTTCCTTTCATCTTCTTGACCTTGTTGCCCCACCTCTCCTAGGGGCTGACCTCAAATTTGCAATCCTCATTCCTTAGCCTGCCAAATTGCTGGGATTATAGGTGTACACAATCGCACTTGACTATGAACACATCAAGTCTTTTATTTTAGTTATTAATATTTATTTTATTTTTGGTACTGGGGATTGAACTCAAGGGCGCTTAACCACTGAGCCACATCCAAAGCCCTTTTTTGCATTTTATTTAGAGACACTGTCTCACTGAGTTGCTTAGGGCTCTTAAATTGTTGAGTTGCTTAGGATCCTCCTGCCTCAGCCTCCTGAGTTTCTGTGATTGCAGGTATGTGCTGTTGTGTCCCAGTTCCACATTAGTTTTTAGGGATGTAAATGAAATAACCAAATGTCTACATGTACTAATTATCAATTTAATTAAGACTACATTTTAAATATGATCATGCAAAAACACTTTCTGAATCTATATACTATGTTACATAAAAGTGTTCTAGGGCTGGGGGTGTAGCTCACTTGGTAAAGTGCTTGCCTCAAAGACACAAGGCCCTGGGTTCAATCTCCAGTACCACTCACACACAAAAGTGTTCTAAACACATACCCATTTGCATAACTTTTTTGGAACCATGGATTGAATCCAGGGATGCTTTACCACTAAGCCACATCCCCAGTTTTTTGTTTTGTTTTGGAGACAGGATCTAACTAAGTTGCTTAAAGCCTTACTATGTCACCGAGGTTGAGCTCAAACTTGCTATATTCCTGCATTGGCTTCCCAAGTCACTGGGATTATAGGCATGACCTACCATGCCTGGTTCACATAACCTTTCTAAGACATTTTTTTTATTTTTTGGTTGGTTGGTTGGTTTTTTGTTTTGTAATTCATGATCTCCACTAAACAAACAAACAAAAAAACCCTCATGTTAATTTTTAAAGCAATTTTTTAAAGCCTTATTTTCAACATCAAGCACTTGAATAGTGTGGCCCTATCACACATTCATACAAAGAATAATCTATGTAAGATTTCTCTGCCACTAGCTACTATAAAAAAACATGAAAATTAACAATTTTGGCCAAGATGTGAAGCTACTGGAACCCCCATGCCTTGTTGGTACAATATAATAAGAAATATAGTTGGTCTTTGTTCTGTCTCCTGGCATAGAACTCCTCAAATCCTTGGAATTTTCTGGATGAGAAGAGCAAAAGGAGAATCTTTTGTTTAAATGTGATTCTCAGTGGGAATCTAGATAGCTTCAGGATGGGAGCTTCTCATCTGAAAGATTAAACCTTGATTAGAAGCTTATAACTTTCTGGCCCCACTTTATAACATCTAGGGAATAGAAAGAGTCTGGGCATTGACCTAATCACCCGCGGCCAGTGACTTTTAATCATTGTTTGTTTGTTCCTATGTATGATTCCACAAAACAAAGACCCTAAACAAGATTTGGAGAGCTCCTGGGCTAGTGAACACATTGAGATGGTGGGAGGATAGGGTACCCAGAGAGGGCATGGAAGCCATGCCATGGAAATGTATGCGCTTCTTCCATTTGGCTGTTGTTCCTGAGTGGTAACCTTTTTTTGGTACTAGGGATTGAACTCAGGGACACTCAACCACTGAGCCACATCCCCAGCCCTATTTTGTATTTATTTCATTTAGAGACAGGGGCTCACTTTTTTTTGCTGAGGCTGACTTTGAACTTGGGATCCTCCTGTCTCAATCTCCCAAGGCACTGGGATTACAGGCATGTGCCACCATGCCCAGCTCTGAGTGGTGACCTTTTTTTTTTTTTTTAAGATAGACAGCATGCCTTTATTTTATTTTTTATTTTTTTATGTGGTGCCAGCGAGCTAACCCAGTGACTCACGCATGCTAGGCAAGTACACTGCCACGGAGCTACAGTCCCAGCCCTGAGTGGTAACCTTTTAATAAACTAGTAATAGTAAGTAAATAACTTTTCTGAGTTCTGTGAGTCCTTCTAAGAAATTATCAAACTTTTTTCGACCTATACATTTTCAAATTTGTGTGTATGGGGCTGAGGTGGAAGCTCAGTGGCAGAGTGTTGCCTCGAACATGTGAGGCACTAGGTTTGATTCTCAGCACCACATAAAAATAAATAAATGAAAATATTGTGTCCATGTATAACTAAAAAAATATTTTTAAAAGTTTGTGTTTGGGGCTGGGGTTGTGGCTCAGCAGTAGAGCGTTCGCCTAGCACGCGGAAGGCCCTGGGTTTAATCCTCAGCAGCACATAAAAGTGAGTAAATAAAATAAAGGTATTGTGTCCAACTAAAACTAAAAAATAAATATTTAAAAAAAATTGTGTTTATGTTGGACAGATTGTAGTTAACCTACAGACCCAATCCTGGGGATTGGACCAGGTCTTGTGAAAGAGGGCAGTCCCTTAAACCCGTGAAGTCTTCTAATAGGGGTTCACTTGATGCTTTGACTATATCCCTTATGGCTTTGAAATATACATGTTTTTTCCTTTTTCCCAACCTTCTTCTCCCTGATCTTCTTTTCTCTGATCTAATTCTATAGCCTTTCTAATCTCATTTTCTGTGATAAACCTCTTTAAAAACCCTACTCTTGCTGAAGGGCAGAATCACAGCCTTTGGGACAGGAGTCTCCTGTGTTTCTCCTTTGCTAGCAAAGCAATAATCTTTTCCCTTTTTCTTAAAACCATGTTCTCATTATTAGATTGGCTTTGGGGACAAGAACCAAGCTTTCGGCAACAATCTGATGCTAATTCTGCTAGCTAATGTCAGAATTAATTGGATTGTAATTGACACCCAGTTGATGTCTGGAGATTTGGAGAATTGGTTGGTGTCAGGAAGGAAAGAAAAACAAAAACAAAAACAAACCCTCATTTAGTTTAAGAAGTGTTGTGAGAAAAAAAATCTAACAGGATTAAAAACTGTCAGAAAGGCTATAGAATTAGCCTGGCATGATGGCACACACCTATAATCCAGTGGCTGGGGAAGCTGAGGCAGGAGGATGGAAAGTTCAAAGCCAGGCTCAGTAACTTAGTGAGACCATCTGAAAAGAAAAATATAAAAAGCCTGGGGATGAAGCCTGGTGAAGTGCCTCAGGGTTCAATCTCTGCCCCTCCTCAACCCCCCAAAAAAAGAAAAGAAAAAATTTCTATGCCACTTTTTTTTTTTCTCTGAATACCAAGGATTATATTCAGGGGCATTCAACCACTGAGCCACTATTTGTATTTTATTTAGAGACAGGGTCTCACTGAGCTGCTTAATGCCTCGCTTTTACTGAAGCTGGCTTTGAACTTGCGATCCTCCTGCCTCAACCTCCCGAGCCACTGGGATCACAGGCGTACACCACCATGCCTGGCTTCTCTGCCACTTCGAAAAAATTGATTCTGTCAGGTAGCCTCCATAAATATCCCAGACTTACGTTAATTGAGGTCATCTGAGGTGATGTATATTTGAAACAAAAAGTACTTTTTAAAGATGAAGCAACTGAGATCTTTTTAAGATCATGACTATGGGGCAACATATTTTGGGGGGGCGTCGGGGGGTTGTTTTTCATTTTTGCTTTGGCGGGCAGAGAACCCTCATGGGGTTTATGTGAGAAGCCAAGACTAACTGACCCAAACCTGGAGTTCTTGCTTTCTGAGCCTTGGTGCCTTTGTAGACAGCAACACAGCTACTTTGTTGAATTAACTGATCTGGGAGAATGCTTTTCTGCCTTTCTTTTCAAATGATATTAGTTCCTCTGACCAAATCCTCAATATGTTGGTGCAAAATACTGGCAGCCAACCAACCTGGGGCAGGGTTGGATTTCAAGAAGGGTTTGGCCTTCATTCTGAATAGCCAGACAAGTAGAAACATTTTGGGTCAAGACGTTCTGAGGCTTCCAGAAGTTCCTACACCCATCACTCATATAGGAGTGCTCTCCTGAGAGTTTCTGCTGGTTTTCAGTGATAACTGAGGACTCCTGTGACTTAGGATGAACCAACTTCCTCTGCTTCTGTTTCACTGAGGGCAAAGGCATTGAGCCAGTAGGGCTCAACTCTGGTTACAAATTAGAATTACCCAGGGAAACAAAAAACACAAATGGGCAGGAACAGTGGTACACACCTGTAATTTCAGGTACTCAGGAGGCAGAGGTAGGAGGATTGAAAGTTCTAGGCCAATTTGGGCAATTTAGTGAAACCCTGTCTCAAAATTTATAAAAGGGCTGGGGATGTGGCTCAATGGTATAACACCTTCCTAGTATGAGTGAGGGCCTGGGTTCAATCCTCATTACCACCTTAAACAAATGAGCACTAACATCTGTGACTAACCCCCAGAGATTCTGATCCATGACTGGGATGTAGAACAGTTTTGTTTTTTATATAGTTAAGAACTGGTGTCATAGACAAGAGCAGTGAACCATAATATTCTGTTTTCTCCTTTGCCCTCCTTATCAAGGTCTGAATTATTTACAGATGTTTCTAAGGTAAGGCACCTTTAAAAATAATGGATTTTGAAAAAATATATTTGAAAAAGATCTTGCTCACAGCATCTGGCCATACTAACTTCCAAATTATTCCCCAATCTGATTTCACACTCATTTCTGCCCTTGGCTTATGAGGTTTTGTTTTTGGTACTGGGGAATAGACCCAGGGTTGCTTTACTACTGAGCTACATTGCCAGCACTTTTTATTTTTCGAAACAGGGTCTCACTAACTTGTGGAGGCTGGCCTTACACTTCTGATCCTCTTGCTAGGTTCCTAGTCACTGAGATTACAGGTTTGCACCACCATGTCCACCTTTTTTATTTTTATTTTTTTGGTTCCAAGGATTGAACCCGGGATACTTAACCACTGAGCCACATCTCCATTCCTTTTTATTTTGAATACTTGTGACCTGGGAGACTTAGGCAGGGGATAGCAAGTTCAAAGCCAGCTTGAGCAACTTGGCAAGGTCCTAAGCAACTTAGCAAGACCCTGTCTCTAAATAAAAAATAAAAAGGGTTGGTGATGTGGCCCAGTGGTAAAGCAACCCTGGATTCAATTCCTGGTACAAAAACAAAACAAAACAAAACAAAAACCTCCTGCATTACTGTGTGTGTGTGTGCGCGCGTGCACACTGGGGACTGAACTCAGGGTCTTGTGCATGTGAGGCAAGCACTCTACCAACTAAGCTATATCCTCAGCCCCCTGCTCTACTTTGGAGTGTAGATTCATCTTTAGTTTGTACTCATGACTTCCTGACTTCTGATTTAATATATTTCTCAGTTCCATAATGCTGGCCCTGGTTCATCTTTGATATGACCCTATCATTTATCCTTGATTTTCCCTGGACTCTTTCCCACTACAATTAGATTACCTATGTCTCAGCTCCATCATCTTACACAAGAACCAAGATCCTCCTGCTTAGACTCAGGACTTCCCTCCCACCTTAATAGCTCTTCTGTCCTAGATCTCACTCAAGGTCTACTGCTTCTAGCTGTGGTCATCTTTTTCTTTTAAATTCATTAAACATATTTTTGTATTTGTTAATGGACTCTTTATTTTTATTTTATTTATATGTGGTGTTAAGAATCGAACCCTGTGCCTGACACATGCTAGACAAGTGCTCTGCCACTGAGCCACAACCCCAGCCCTGTGGTCATCTTTAATACAATCTTTCTGACATTTTCAGAATTAAAGGACTTTAGTATGACTTAATGAGCACAAATTAATCTCTCCCAGTCACACAAAATAATACTCACTTTTGTCAACTTCTACTTCACAACTACCTGATTTTAAAAGGAAAATATGCAGGAGGGATCAGGGAGTTGCTATCAGTTATCCTCTTAAGAAAAATTTAAGTATTTTTCTAATATTCAGCAGATTAAAATCTGCCAGGCCTGAGAAATGAGAGAATTTATTGGGAGTAAGTTTTCAATAACTTTGATAATGAATTTTTAATGAATTTTAAAGATGATAAGTAATTCTGGACTTCCTGTTTACTGAACTGCCAAAACACTCTTATTCTGTATTCTAAGCCAGTCTTTCACTAAGGCAGAGTAAGTAGATGATAGTGAAATGTTTCAAGAGACAGAGGCAGGAGGATTGCAAGTTTGAGACCAGCCTCAGCAACTTGGTGAGAATCTCAGCAACTTAGAGAACCTTTCTCAAAGTAAATAAAAATAGAGATGTGGTTAAAAAAAAAATGCTGGGTGCCCTTCAGAAATTTCTGGTAAGGCTAGAGACAAGTCTTGGAAGCTACATGGCCAAGAACCTCACCTGAAATCCTCCTGTCCTAGACCCAGTTTCACGAAAGCATCCCCCAGTCTAGTTGCTGCAGCTCACATTGCAGAGTCAGTGGCACTCGCAGGCACTGGACACCTGCTGTGAAGCTGCCACTGCAGGACACTGACCAGAGTTGGCTTCTCTGCTTCCACTTGTGCCAGAATGGACTTAAGTCATTTCCCAAGAGTTATGCTCTTGGGTGGGTGTTTCTAACTGACATGGCCGAAGTCATGACCCTGTGTCTTGGCTCCAGGGGAAGGGCACAGCAAATATTGAGCCCTTGCTATGAATCAGGCCCTCTTCCAGGTGCTAGAAATAAAAGCAAGCAGAGTGGGTACCACCACACCTCTACTCACCCAACTTCCATTCCAGACCAGGGAGACAGTTAACCATCAGATACACAGTAACTCAGAAAGCTTGCCAAGTGGTGCTTTGTGCTCTGGAGAAAAATTAAGTTGGGTTTGAAGATGGGGACCTGTGTAAGTTGTTCAGGGAGGTCTTAATTGATAGGGTGACAAGTCAACAGAGTCAAATGATGTGCATGCAAATACTGGGTGGGGCAATGCCCATGTTTTCAACTAGAGAAACCCTAGCTCCATTCCCAGCCATTTGCTGTCCTTCCAGCTCTAGGAGGGCAAAGGTGGAGTTCTGGGACCACAGTTTCCAGCACCCAATGAAACTGACGGAACGGTTCTCCTATGGCCCAGTTTTTACTCTCTGCAACGACAGCAGTGACTGGCTATCTGACTATGCATACAGGAATGGGGGGGGGGCAGGCAGGAATTTGAGAAATTGTCAGGACCAATAAAAGAGGGTGCAGATGAGAGAGTACCATGTGAAGATACCTGCTCCTATGGATTGTGACACTGTACACGGGTACTCTAAAGCAGAGATTTCAAAACTTTTACTGTGTACCCACTTCAGTAAAAATATTGTGTCTCCCCTATAGGTATTTTTGTTATTTTAAAATCACATACATGTACTACTGAACCAATATAGTGCATGCATTAGAAAGCATGCACAAAATAGAAATGAAGAATATTTTTAAAGAAACAATATTTTGAAAATATTTCATTTATTAACAGTAAAAAAAAGTCCTAATTTCTCTCATTGAAGAAAGATCATTGTTCATTTTATTGAAAACAATGTATTTTAATGTTTTATTATTTTGAAAAATCCTTGTTTAACACATTATTTTGGGCAACAAATCACATAGTGATAAACATTTCTAAATATCCATTTTCAAACTTCTTTCTTCATAGCATGAGTTTTTTTTTTTTCAAAATGGTAGTTAATGTCTTACAGCTACAAAAAAAAATCACTTTCAACTTAAAGAGACCTAATAAGTATGTTTACTTCTTTCCAAATATCAGCTAAGCAGTTATGTCAGTCAGATTTGTGAGAAAATGAGAAACCAAGCAGGAAGGAATCTAGTGCAGGGCATTTAGATACCTATGGCACTATCAAAGGGCTGCTGAAGGCGGGAGTTAGGACAGGTTTATAGCCACACCACAGTTCAGAGTATAGGAGGCTGGTTGTTGGTTGGTGTTACCCACATCAGCAAATGCAGGAAACCTGGTAATTGGTCTCAGTGGCCAGTGTTCTTAGGCACTGATAGACCACTTGCTGGCTACTGCAGAACTTGTAATTACGTGTACCATGGCATCCACATTCCCTAGCTGCTGCCAAATTTAGAATACCACTTTCTCCTCCACCCAGGAGACCTGCATAAATATTCTGGCAGAAAGAACTTACATCCAGAACCTTGAAGGCAAGGATATTTGTGAAAATTTCTATAGTTCTAGGTCCTGTAATATGGAGAGTAACCGATAAGGATGTGGGAATGAAAGCTGGTTGTAAAAACTACACAACAGCATACTCCTGATAGCTTCTTGTCATCAAAGGAAAGATCAGCAAATGAGCAATGCTTGTCTCTTTTGTGAAAGAAAACTAGTGATTAATGTTTACCTTGGACAGTTTTCTATAGGAGAATTTCATGGCCACTCCCCATTACATACTACTTTCTGATATTTAAAGGTCTTACTTTTCATCAAATCAAGAAGTGTATAATTTCTGCAGAACATTATGGTACTCAGAGGAAAATGTGACTATTGACAAGCAAACTGGACCTGCTAGAGGCAAGTAGAGACAAGCTGTCCCTTCCCAGCCACCCACCGCTTAGGAACCTCCTGGGAGACTTCTTCCTTTCCTGCAGGAAATTAAAGGGTGGGTCACACAGCTTTTCCAGAATATGGCAGGACAATCTTCTTTGGTTTTAATAAGATCCAATTAGTATACCATTAAAACTCCAAACTTTATTTGATGAGACTTCTCCAACTGCCTGCTAGCTCAGGCAGCCACCCACTGAGTCAAGGGCTGTGGGCATGGGCAGCCAGCATGACCTGGGGCTCTCCTCAGTGCAACCTTGCATCCAGCAAGCTGAGGTACAGAGAGCAACACCTTGATTTTCTCATGAGTGGCCTACAAATCAGCTGTAAGCATATATTCTTTCCTAGGCATGGATGAAATTGATAGCTTTTCCAGTCTCTTTTCAGTAACACGTAAGAGATTTGTGGTTTTTATTCTTATCATTACTTTATGAATAGGTCTCTTTTTCTATGTACCAGCAAGTCCCATCCAATATCAAATTAACACTTCAAATGTGATTTAATTTAAAATTTCTCTCCTCCTCCAGCCAGGAGGTCTGTGGAAGAAGGAGCACAGCCAGCATTGTTTCTGTTCCTCGCACTCCTGCTCCCCACTGGCTAGCTGTGGTTCTGGGCCTGTTCCCAGGGAAGCAGGGGAAGGACGCAGAGGACAGGTCTCCCTTGACTAGTAGAGTCATACACTGGTGTGTCATCTGGGAGTGGCAGATCTTAAATGTTGCTGTTTCTCTGGTAGAGCTTCCTCGTGGGTTCCTGGGGGCTTCTCCATCTCTGAGAGCTCCTCTCCTTGGAGGCCAGGCTCTCTCTGGCTGGACACCAGGACTCTTTCCCCAGTGCTTTAGTTTCCAGCAGTCCTCCCCTCCACAGAGGCCATCCAGTCCCTCTGCGCATGTTCCCTTTAGTCGGATACCTTCTTAAAATAGCCTTCGTTCCTAGAGGACCACATGGGCCTACAGGGAGCCTTGGAGTACAGTCCACAGGCAGCCACTCTGTCTTCCCAGGAGCTGACCACCTACAGTTCATCTTGAGACTTTACCAGTCCCCAGGCCCCTCAAACTCCAGGAGCTGTGCCTCGCTGTCCAAATGTCCTCTTGAAGGCCCCCCATTTGGCATGAGGTGAAGAGTAAAGCACCCCCATCCCTCTCCTGCTTGGATGTCCAGCATCCAGACAACTGCTTCCAGAGGAGTCCTCTCCCATTCTGTGATAGCCTGGAGGTGGATGCCGACTGATCCTTCCCATCAGAGCTAGTGGCCTGCTGCGCAAGCGCTTAACATGGGCGCTCCGGTGATCTAGCGTCTCCTTCCTTTAGAATGTAGAGAAACTTGGCACCTACTGTTTTGTTCTCAGCCTTTGGGGTCTCTGGTGAAACTGACACAGAAAGTCATTTTAGTTAATTAAGTTACCATGGTTAATCACTCTTCCTTATGGAAGACCTGTTCTTTTTTCCCCCCCACATTTTACTTATGGGTACATTAATGTACCACATTAACTTAGTGGTACATGATAATGGGGTTTGTTGTTTCATACATGAACATGTACACAATATAATTTTGGCCAATGTATCACTAAAAGACCTGTTCTTACATTAGGATACCTGATGCACTGTAGATAACACATGACAGTTTGTTTTATGAAATAGGTTGCATGAAGATAGTTAAATATAGAATTATTGAATATTTATTATATTCTTATATGAATTATTATCTCTGTACAAAATACATATGGATTTTTTAAAATATTTTTTAGATGTATGGACCTTTATTTTATTCATTTATTTATATGTGGTGCTGGGAATTGAACCCAGTGCCTCACATGTGCTAGGCAAACACTCTGCCACTGAGCCACATCCTCAGCCCCATGGATTTGTTTTTGACATTATGGACAATTAGATCTACAGAGAAATCTCTGTCAATTAGAATGCCTTAAAGTGCTGATTGAAACTTTAATGAACAAAAACATTGTTCTAAAGCATGACTGAGCTTTAGAGGAAAGGAGCCAGAAGCCCTTGAGGTCAGCTGAAGGAGGGATGGGCAAGAGACAGCTCCTGTAGCATTTACCTGGAGGACACATGCTGGACCCTGGGGACCTGGACTGTGCATTGCAATTTGCCTCAAGCTCTCAAAAGGAAAGAGAGCCCCTAGCTTGGTGAGAGGTCAGATTCTAGAAGATATTTTTCTGTCTCAATCACAGCTTAGGCTGGGTAGCAGGGTGGGGACCCTCTAAACATTCTTAACCCCCAGCACTAACCTCTCATATGCATTTGTGGCTGAAATTCATTCTGACTGTGTGGCCCTGAAATTCTGAGCTGAAAACTGAGTTTGAAGATGTCTTGGGTTGGTAATATACTTAGGAGCCTGGAAGAAGCAAACTCTTCAAAGGAACATACTTTAAAATCAGGTCTCAAAGGATGCCCATAGCTAAAGTTCCATGGAGCAGGGACAGATCATTAAAAAAATCACCAACCACACACAGAAACACACCACTGTGATCAAGTTAGTAGAAAACACTAAACTTCAGATTCAGATCCACAGTTTGATTTAGGTCTGATTTTGGTGCCTAGGACTGTGCTTTGGGAAAAAAACGTCCTAGACCTTGACCTTGCTCCTTTGCAGACATACCAGCTAAGAAAGCTGATAAACCCAGGGAAAAACAAGCGTGCAAGTTAAAATAACCAGATATTTTAAGAGTACAACAACAGCTAGGCACAGAGGTGCACACCTGTAATCCCAGTGGCTCAGGAGGCGGAGGCAGGAAGATTGCAAGTTCAAGGTCAGTCTCACAGTCTCAGCAACTTAGCAAGGCGCTAAGCAACTCAGTGAGACCCTGTTTCTAATAAAATACAAAATAGGGCCCGGGATGTGGCTCAGTGGTAGAGTGCCCCTGAGTTTAATCCCTGGTATCCCTCCACCAAAAGAAAGAGTACAATCATAATAAGAGACAACAAACTGAACAAACTACTAGACAAACCAGAATAGAAAAGTCAGATTAAGACTCTAAAATAAGTATATAAAGATCTTCAGAAAGATAAGAGGATAATAATGAGGAGCAGGCAGTTATACAGAACCAAAGAAAAATAATGGGTATGAAATAGGGGATAGCTGACCAAACCCACTGGATATAAACAAGAATAGCTGTATAACTAAAAAATGAATTATAATTTAAATTGGTTAAGGGGATTTCCCCAGAAAGTATTGAGAAATAATGAAATAGAAAATATTAAAGAACTGGGCATGGGGGGTGCATGTCTGTAATCCCAACAATTTGAGAGGCCAAGGCAGGAGGATCACAAATTCAAGGCCAGCAACTTAGTGAGAACTGGTCTCAAAATAAAAGACTGGGTGGGGATGAACCCATACTAAGGGTTCAATACTTAGTATCAAAAAAAAAATAAATATATATATATATATATATGAAATATGGAGAATAGTAGTATCAATATTTACACAATATTAGTTCCAGGAAGAGAGAAAATGCACGTAGAAAAGAGTATTTTAAAAAATCATAAGTGAGAATATTTTAAAAAAATTTAAGATAAAAGCCAGGTGCGGTGGTGTATGCCTGTAATCCTAGCGGCTTGGGAGGCTGAGACAGGAGATTTGCAAGTTCAAAGCCAGCTTCAGCAACAGCCAGGCGAGGCGCTAAGCAAGTCAGTGAGACCCTGCCTCTAAATAAAATACAAAATAGGGCTGGGGATGTGGCTAAGTGGTCCAGTGCCCTGAGTTCAATCTCCAGTACTAAAAAAAATAAAAAATAAAAAAAAAATAAGATAAAAAGGACTTCAAAGGTTTCATGGAGCACCAAAGGAATAGACAAGAAAAAAAATTAAACTTGGATGCATTAAAGTGAAATTTAAGAACATCAAAGACAAAAGAATAAGATTAACAGTAGTTTTCCCAACAGAGACACTGGAGACAAAATAAAAAAAAAAGCAATTAATTTATATTTTAAGTGACAAAGGAACAGAACAATTACATCCAGATAAACTATTATTTAATGATGAAGAAGCAAAGATGAAACTTTCAGACATACAAGGTCTTAGAAAGTTCATAGCACAAAAACTTCTCTGGAAACTCCTGGAATGAGTAATTTTATATTAATAAATTAACAACATATTAATGTAAGTCTATTATACTTAATAGACCAAGTACCTAATAGGTACACGAAAAGACATTCAAGACCACTAGTTAATAAGGAAATGTGCATCAATGAGAAACCCCTTTATATCCATAAGGATAGAATGGATATGATTTTAAAAATGAAAAATAAGTGCTGGTGAGGATGTGGAGAAATTGGAACTCTTACACATTGCTGTGGGAATGTAAAATGGGTCCATTATTGGAGTTTCCTTAAAAACATAAACATAGTTACTATATGGCCCTCATAAATCCACTTCTAGTTATATACAAGATCATTAAAACACATATCTACACAAAAGCTTGTACACAAATGTTAATAGCAACATTATTCATAACAGCCCACAAGGGGAAACAGCCCAGATGTCTACTGACTGAGGAACTGATAACTGTGACATAGTCATACATTGGAATATACTTGTCTATTTGGGATTTGTCTATATCTACTGAGATCTATAGACCTATAGATAGATCCCAAATAGTTCAAAGGCTTTTCCCATAGCACATATCAACACTGGCAGAAAATTTCTTAGAAATTTATTCATTTTTTATTCTTACCATCTTTTATATATGTGTTACCCAGATTTTGCACTCTATTTGAAAAAGACGAAAAAATTAAATTTGGACACAGTCATATATTGTTCTATTCTGGTCTATTGGGATATAGGTATCTGACATCAAATTTAATATTAGGGAGAATATATCATAAAGAAAAATGAGGGATAATCTATTAGTAAGAAGAATATTATAGGAAAAAATAACTATTGAATATATATGCACACAAAAATATTCATAGTTCTTAGAAATTAATGAGTAGGAATGAGAAGTTTGAATAATAAGAAAAAGAGGGAAAAGATGCATATAAGCCAAACAGAATGTGAAATCTGGGAAACAAACACAGATATAAAAGAAGGTAAGAACAAAAAATGAGTACATTTCTAAGAAATTTTCTGCAAGTGTTGATAAGTCCTGTGGTAAAAGCCTTTGAACTAATTCAGCTCTTGCATATGACCAACATCCTCAAATAGGAACAGAACTTTAAAACTTCATAAAAACTTTATAATCAGACATCTGGAATAGCCAGGCCCATTGGTACACACCTGAATCATAGCAATCGGGAGGCTGGGCAGGAGGACTGCAAGTCTGAAAAGAGCTCGAGCAATTTAGTGAGACCCTGTCTCTAAATAAATAAATAAATAGGGCTGGCACTGTAGCTCAGTGGTAGAGTACCCTTGGGTCCAGTCTGCTGCTCTGAGGGGGAAAAATCTAGAATAAACACCATACTTAATAAAAAAAAACATAAATGAGTAAAGATATAATGTTACCATTAAGTTAAAGAAGAAAGGTACCACTTTTGCCACCACTGTTTAATCTGGTATTAAACACTCAGTCTAGTGGTCTAAGTGAAGAAAAAAAAGTAAGAGAATTAGGAGAGGAGATAAAGCTGTCATTTTGGGTAGACATAATCATCCCCATTGAAAAGCTAATGAAATAATCAGAGGAGTTATCAGACTAAGTTTAGTAAAAATGTTAGATATAAAAACCTTTAAGAATCAACAGCAGAACTGGGTTGTTGTAGCTCAATGGTAGAGTGCTTGCCTAGCGTGTGTGAAGCACTGGGTTTGATCTTTAGCACCACATATAAATAAATAAATAAAATAAAAGTCCATCAATAATTAAGGGAAAATATATATATATAATCTACAGCATCCAGAGTGGTAGAGCACACCTGAAATCACAGCAACTCAGGAGGCTGAGGCAAGAGGATCTCATGTTTGAGACTAGCCTCAGCAATTTAGTGAGGCCCTAACAACTTAATGAGTCCCTGTCTCAAAAAACAAAAAGGGCTGAGGACGTAGCTCAGTGGTAAACTGCTCTTAGGTTCAATTCCCAGCCGCATTTCCCCCCAACAAAAAGAATCAATAGCAAAGCCAGGTGCAGTGACTCACATCTGTAATCCAGTGACTTGGGAGTCTGAGGCAAGAGGATCACAAATTCAAGGCTAGCCTCAGCAATCTAATGAGACCCATCTCCAAAACAAACAAAAACCAAACAAACAAGTGTTGGGGATGTATCTCTGTGGTACCACTGAGCTACATCCCTAGCCCTGTTTTTTTCTTTTGAAACAGTGTCTCATTAAGTTGCTGAGGGTAGCCTCAAACTTGTGATCCTCCTGCTTCAGCCTCCAGAGTCGCTGGGATTACAGGCATGTGAGTGCCAGTGTGCCTGGCCTGAAACTTCATTTCAAAAAAGAATCAAGAGCAAGATGGGCTTTCCTATAGTCTCAGTGATTCAGGAGGCTGATGCAGCAGAATCACAAGTCTGAGGCCAGCCTCAGCAACTTAGCAAGAACCTTAGCAATTTAGTGAGATCCTGTCTCAAAATAAAAAGGACAGGGGGATGTATGTAGCTCAGTGGTAGAGTGTCCCAGAGTAGATGGGATTATAGGTGTGCACCACCAAACCTGGTTTCAACTGGATTTTTAAAATGAACTTAAAATTTTTATTCTACAATCTGTATAGGAGAATAAAAATTCACAATTGTCTGAGTCCTCAGAGAATGTCAAAGAGGGAGCTCTCTTGCCGTGTGTGGTGGTGCACGCCTAATCCCTGTGGCTCAGGAGGCTAAGACAGGAAGATTGTGAGTTCAAAGCCAGCCTCAGCAAAGGTGAGGTGCTAAGCAACTCAGTGAAACCCTCTCTCTAAATAAAATACAAAAAATGGACTTGGGATGTGACTTAAGTGGTCAAGTGCCCCTAAATTCAATCCCTGGTACAAAAAAATAAAAGAGGGAGACTCTCTTTTCCAAATATTAAGGCATATTGTAAATCCACAGTAATGACAGGGTGTGATACTGATGCAGAAATGACAAGGACAACAGAACAGAACAGACCTCAGAAACAGACAATTTGTATCTAAGAACTGGCCACGTAGCGGGAGGTGGTACCCTGTAATCCCAGCAGCTGGTAGGAGGAGAGGGCCAAAGCAGGAGGATGGCAAGTTCAAAGCCAGCTTCAGAAGCTTAGCAAGGCCCTAAGCAACTTAGCGAGACCCTGTCTCAAAAGCAAAAAGGGATGGGGATGTTGCTCAGTGGTTAAGGGCCTTAGTCTCAATATCTGGTACCCCCAAATCAAACAAACAATAACAACAACAACAACAACAAAAAAACTTCTGACATGTGACAAAAACGATACAACAATTCACAAATTTATGGGAGAGAATTTACTAGATGGTGTTGGGGAATTGTCTGAGTAAAAGAATAAAAATAAAGCTGTACTTTTCCATTATACAATATAGCAATGTGGACAACAGATGGATTAGAAGTGAAAAGTTGAAAGATCAACTATAAAGCTAAGAGAAGAAAACAAGAGGAAATCTGGGGCCCAGGAGTAGGGGAATATTTTATTAACAACCCCCCAAAACACAAACATAAGACAAAATATGATCAATCTGACTATTAAGAAAGAGGATTTCTGTTCAATCAAGGATGTCACAGACACAGTTAAAAGGTTAATAGACTAAAGTATTTGACACATCTAAAGTTGACAAGAGATTAATATTTACAAGAAAAAGATGAAAAATGCAATTGAATAATAGCAAAGGAAACAAATAAGCAATTCATAGGAAGGAAGACTAGTTACATCCTTGTTTATGATAATAAGGAATTGAAGACAACCTAGCTGTCCACTCCCAGGGGAACAGGAATTTAAAATGTGGTAGACGCGCACCAGGAAACACTATGTGGCAAGAAGCAGCAACACTCAAGACATACATGTATCAACATGGAAGAATCCAAGACAGTGAAAAAAGTAGGAAAGCATGAAAGTTACAGCGGTGTCATTGTATAAACTTTTACATACACCAAATAACACTGCTTAATTTGAAAGGATATATACATAACAGGAGTCACATATCAAGAAAGTAAGAGTGCCAGACACGGTGGTACATACCTGTAATCCCAGCAATTTGGAAAGCTAAGGCAAAAGATTATAAATTCAAAGTCAGCCTCCACAATTTAGAGCAACCCTATCTCAAAAAAATAAAAAAGGGTCACTAGGTATGGTGGCGCACGCCTGTATAGCCACTTGAGAGGCTGAGGCAGGAGGATCCCAAGTTTGAAGCCAACCTCAGCAATTTAGCAAGACCCTATGTCAAAATAAAATATAAAAAGAGCTGGAGATGTGGCTCCGTAGATAAGGACCCCTGGGTTCAATCCCTAGGACCAAAAAAAAAAAAAAAAGAGGGGTGCTGGGGATGTAACTCAGTAGTAGAGTATCCCAGGGGTCAATCCACAGCACCTCTCCCCCCAAAAAAGGTAAGAGTGGGTGCCTATGGGATAGAGCAGTGTGGGGACTAAGGAAGGAGGGGGAAGCCTAATACAACTTGAGGGAAGGAGTTTTTGTACTGACAATGTTCTGTGTGTGAATCAGGTCATATGATTTTTTATTTAAAAACTTTTTTTTTTTTTTTTTGGTATACTGAGGATTACACCCAGGGGCCTTTACCACTGAGCTACATCACTAAACCTTTATTTATTTATTACCAAGTTTCTGAGGCTGGCCTCCAACTTGGGGTCTTCCTACCTCATCCTCCTGTTACGAGGAATACAGGCGTGCACCACTGCACCACACAAGGCATAGAATTCCTGCATTGCTTTGCTTCTGAGGTACAATAAAGTGACAATCAGGTACAATACATCCTTACATATAGTTTGTAACTGCAGAGGCCATTTGCCTGTGATGGAGAACCTAAGGCCATCAGGGGGTCACCTGTGGAGTCTGCCTGATATTTTGGCAGATGGGGACAGAGAGCTGGATCTCAGTGACATGGAATCACTGGATAAAGCTTTCACCTATACCAGGGTTCACTCTTAAGGTTAGTCAGTTATATGAGTCAAGATATCATTTACTTTTTTTTGGCAATGCTGGGGATGGAATCCGCTTGGCCCATGCTCTACAACTGAGCCCCAGCCCCATTTTTAAAAAAATTTTTAGTTATTAACTTTATTTATTTTTATGTAGTGCTAAGAATCAAGCCCAGTGCTTCACGTGTGCTAGGCAAGTGCTCTACCACTAAGCCACAACTCTAGCCCCTCCCTTTATTTTTTTTCAAATATTTAGTTGTAGATGGACACAACTATCTTTATTTTTATGTGGTGCTGAGGATCAAACCCAGTGCCCCATGGGTGCAAGGCAAGTGCTCTAGCACTAAGCCATAACCCCAGCCCTCCCTCTACTTTTTTTTTTTGGTTCTGGGGGTGAACCAGGGCGCTTTGCCACTGAGCCATATCCCCAGCACCCGCTTTTTTAAAATTTTGAGACAGGGTCTCACTGAGTTGCTTGGGCCTCACTAAGTTGCTGAGGTTGGCTTTGAACTTGTGATCCTCCTGCCTCAGCCTCCTGAGCTGCCAGAATTACAGGCACACGCCATCTGGCCCAGCTTCCCTTTACTTTTTTTAAACCAGGGGTTTCTGATGCCTGGAATGAAAGAATTTAACTGGCTTTTATCTTTGCCTATATGTTAAACAGTAACTATACTGTATTTTTACAAAAACACCAAGGCTTTACATCTGTATTTTGGAAAAATAAGAGAGCAAAAGGAAGCATTAATTGAAAAAGCAAAAAGACAATCCCAGTGCCTCCCCTGGCTCTTTGTATGTGCTAGGAACCATGCTGGGTGCTTTCCAGATTTCTGATTCAATCACACCTGCCGGGTCTCCATCACCCTGTGGATGAGGAAAATACACCAAAGGAGCTCAGGATCACATCTACAGTGACACAGCGGTGTACAGAGGCAGGTAAGCCTAAGTCTGTCTAACACCAACTTCTCCTGCTTCACATTATGTCATCCTACTCGAAAAGAGAGAGTGGGGAAATGGTGAAGGGACATACACAGAGACACAGAAGAGGTAAATATACAACAAGACAGAAAAACAAGTCACATTTTTTTTTTTTTTTTTTTTTTTTAGAGAGAGAGAGAGAGAGAGAGAGAGAATTTTAATATTTATTTTTTAGTTTTCGGCGGACACAACATCTTTGTTGTATGTGGTGCTGAGGATCGAACCTGGGCCGCACGCATGCCAGGCGAGCACGCTACCACTTGAGCCACATCCCCAGCCCCTGAAGGTACATGTTAATGAGACACAGCCAATTCTGAGGTAAGGACACTCCGTCACATGTCAGAGTATACCTACACAACAGGCTGTCATTGTCCTTTGAAAAGTACAACATGATCTCACAACATGACCCAAAATCCTTGGTGCACCCAGAATTTTCTCTTCTGCTTCCATTTCTAATTTTCAAAGTTCTTTTAAAGAAAAGATTTATTTTCTCATTTCTCAAGGCTCTATGTGTAGTTTCAGACACCGACTTTCAGATCTAGAGTATGAGATTATTTATTGTCCATCCCAAAATAAACTTCTGATGGTCCATTTGCTAAACATACAGACTGCAGATATATAAAAGATACTGTGAGTTTTACCTGAATACCATCTGTACAAGTGTCACAACTCTGGATTTCTATGCAACTTAAAAAGAGTAAGGTAGACTGCTATGTACTGATGTGGAATAATTTCCAATATAACAGAAAAAAAAGCTACAGTACAGTGGGTATGTGTGCTAAATTCAGGACCAAAAGTCAGATCCATACTTCTGCTCATACCTGGAGAAACTGGTGGCAGCAGTTGCTCTGGGGAAGGAAAATGGGGATTTAAGGGAAGGGAGGAGATTGGCTTTGCACTCACTGGTCATCCATGTACGAACTTGGTACTGTTCTTTTTCACCAAGTGCAAGGATAATCTCTTTAAAAACATTGTTTTATTTTAAACCAAACTATCCATTGTGTCTTTCCTCCAAGCCAGATCCATTTTTGAGATCTAGAAGTGTATGAGTGGAAGAAATATACTCTTATCTTTTCCCTTCTTCTGGTAATGAAACAGGAAGAACTCCTTCCCATTTCTTTCTTTCTCTTCAAACAAGTTCATTTATCTGTTTATTTATTTATTTTGGTACCAGAGATTGAACCCAGGGGCACTTAACCACTGAGCCACATCCCCAGCCCTTTTTATTTCTTAATTTTGAGACAGGGTCTTGCTAATTTGCTGAGGTTCTTGCTAAGTTGCTGAGGCTGGCTTTGATCTTGAGATCCTCCTGCCTCAGTCTCTAGAGTTGCTGGGATTACAGGTGTGAATCGCCACACCCAGCCATATATTTGTTTCTTAAAGAAAAACAAACTAAAAAACCCCAGCTTACTTAAGTTATCCATGTTCATTGAAAACATCCAAGTAAATGGAAAAATAAGCACTCACACCACCACTTTTTTTTTTTCTTTTTTTGATTGTACCGGGGATTGAACTCAGGGGCACTCAACCACTGAGCCCTATTTTGTATTTTATTTAGAGACAGGGTCTCACTAAGTTGCTTAGCGCCTCACTAATTAGCTGAGGCTGGCTTTGAACTCATGATCCTCCTGCCTCAGCCTCCCTAGCTGCTGGGATTACAAAGCATCCACAACCATGCCCCGCTAGCCACTCTATATATTTATAGTGTGTCTGTTCAGCTATGTATTTTTCTGCACATACATATTTATACTTAACTGCATAGGGATACCTTGGTTATTTCTTTTGAATTTGTGTTATTTTTATTTGTGTAATTGATCTTCTCTACTGTGGCATATAGGTTGTTCCTGACTTTGACTATTATGAGCAGCACTGTGATGTTCACGAACCTCTGACAAGTCATTTTCCTCTAGAATAAGTCTGTAAGGACAAGAGCCTTCATCATCAATCTGTTAATCTAGCTTCTACCTCCACCTAGAGTTGCTGCTCCACGTGCCCTTTTAATTGGCCACCTGCTCCTTTGCCAAACTCCAATCTGAGATGATTTTGTGCCTCTGGAGAAGAGTAAAATGTGCTTCCTTCTGTAAGCATTCTTTTTTTAAAATTATTAGTTGTTGATGGACCTTTATTTATTTATTTATATGCGGTGCTGAGAATCAAACCCAGTGCCTCACACATGCTAGGCAAGCGCTTTTTCCACTGAGCCACAACCTCAGTCCCTGTAAGCATTCTTTTACACTCCACTGAGTAGCCATACTTTCTGTGTGCCTGGCCTTCATTCAATTCAACCATAGAGAACTAGTTTTATCTATTTACTTACTTGATTCTCTAAACTGATAGCTGAGCCTGAAACCTTCAACTCCATGGACCACACTTATTCTTTAAAAAATATATTTTTCCACATACAGTACATAATAAACAAAATTAGTATACATGATAGTAAATCTAACATTTATTCAATGCTATGTGTGAGACATTGTACATAGCTATTTTTTTTTTCCCCCTTCAGCACTGGGGATTGAACCCAAGGGTGCTGTGCTTTTGAGACAGGGTTTAAGTTGCCAAGACTGGCCTCAAACTTGCCATCCTCCTGCCTCAGCCTCCCGAACAGTTGGGATTACAAGGGTGTGTCACTGTACCCAGTCCTACCTAGACTTCTAAGATTGAATTCTTCCCCTATTCTTTTATCTTAATGACACTTTTCTTAGAAGTCCTATACAAATAAGGTTTTAAGAGATTATTACTCCTTGGATATTTCCCTTAAGAACATTTCAAACCCTGACCCTGGTAGCATCAACTCACATGTACACACCCTATTACCCAAAGGAATGCCCCCAGAGAACCTGCATTCAAGGACTCTCACTCCACTATCACCCTCCCCTTCTCAGTCACACGTATGGATCTCCCTGCTTCTTCCCGACGCCGACAAACCCCACCCACTTGGAGACCTTCCTCCAGCACCGTCTACCACACTGCGACTTCTCCTTTGCCTGGAACTCAAATGTCATGTGGCGCACAATTGTGGACACATTTGGATTAACTTTTAGTTTGTCAAGTGATTGAAAATTGTGACTATACTGAGAATGGGGACCATGTCCTTCACTTCTGTACCCCAGAGTGCCCTGCACAGTGTGATACAGACAACGTTCAACCACTACTGAAAGAATGTAGTATCAAAATCCAAATTAACCAATAACACAACAGACACGAGAATAATATGTACATTCCTTTTTATTTAATACAACAAACACGTAACACATACAAAAAGAAAAAAAAAAAAACCCACACTCATGTAAAAGGCCCTGTCACAAAGGATAGACAGGAAAAGTCTACACTGAATCAAATAAGGCTCTTGCTTCAAAACAGGGGTTTGCCAGCTACACCTGGAATATGAGCAAGGCTGTTGCAAAAAAAAAAAAATAAAAGAAAAATAAACAAAAGTCCCTGCACTGAGGAGTATATCCATGGGGTGATTTACTAAATTCACAGATCCATATTTAGGAATGTTTATGCTCTTTTGCAGATCCAAAATTCATCAGGGTTTTATGAAATGTGTGAATTGTTTTAGTTAAAGAAATTTACCTGCTCTTCTTTTTTCTTAGGAAAGCGTGGCAAGAGCTCCCTAAGAGTAGAGAGCAGCAAAGTCTGGAAGGCTTCACCATGAACGTTCAAAGGGCAGGTAGAACTGAGAATGCAAAGGCAAGGTGGCAGTGGGGACAACAATTTAACCCTAAATCATCTCCTGGTAGCTAGCATTTAATCAACCACTGGCAAAGACAGAATGGAAATACCTCGGCTCAGTGCAGGGTCAGTAGCAGCAGTTTGTCCATATTCCTGCTCCGAGCTGAGCCAGAAATTAAACAAGCACCAGTTCATCTCAAAAGAGCCTTATACAGACACACACGCACACACATACCCACACTCACTCATGTGTCATCACCACCCCCTTTTATTTAAATTTATTATTATTTTTTTTACTAAAATAATACAAAAAAGGGAGACAGGTATATTTACAAAAATCCATGGCTGGTACAGTACATAATTTTTAAGACACACTAAATGCTACAATCTTTCAGGTCCTGAGATTATTACAAATATCAACTCAAAGCTTGTGTTCAGGTCCAGTTTTTAAAGGAGGAAAAAAAAAATCCCAAAATATTAAGTCACACACTTATTTGAAATACAGCATTATCCCTTCAAGTTAGCAAAAATGTGCCTCCCTACCAGCAGGTGCAACACAGAAAGTCGTGCCCTTCACCTAGAGGACCGTCTGTCTACTCCTTGGGCTCTTGTGACTGCTTCTAAAACATGGTGGCATCTGTTAAGTGTGAAGGTGGCTAAAGAAGAGGGACTGTTTAATTGGAGGGAAGCCCCTCTGTAGAGTGGATATTTAAAGTTCTGTTTTTCCTTCTGCTGCAAACAAGTTTTTCCCTTATCAAAATTCATAAGGTAAGGATTGGAAATATGTGCTTACTCAGACTAAAAATCAGACTCATGATTTCGAATCAATAGCAAATAACAAATAGGCCTGCAGTTTCATAATAATTTTTACAACCTCAAATAAATCTTCTTGTTCATAATTAAAGAGAGAAAACACTCATTACTTAGTTACCTTAGTAGACTTTAATATATTATTTGGGGCATAAAAATTTTCAACCAGCCAGAGATTTATTTTCCTCTTCTTTAAAGTTTGACAGTGCTTAGCAAGAGACATGGGCGAGCCTCAGATTTACAGGCTTTCTTCAAAGAACAATTTTCTATTTCTGATACTTCATAAAATAATTTTTCAATGGCAGTTGATAAATGAACAGTTCAAAGCTTGGATCTCTTCTCTGGAGGCTAGCCATGGATCAGAGGCAATCATTTGTAGGGTAAGAATCAACCTGCACTGGTAGAAGGCCCCCTGATTATCTGAAGGTGTCAGAAGGTGTATGTAATTCATTATGTAGGCATAGCCAAGATAAAACAAAAAAGAAAACAAACAAAAACCCGACCAAAGTTGGCCAAACTTTCCAACTAATTATATAAAACAGTAACGTCTTTGTCAACTGACAATAACTCTTTTCCTTTTAATGCTGCTAGGCAAAATTGAGGAAATCCTTGGTAATTTTGCAGGTAAGGGAAAGAAAACCCAATTTTTCAGACAGAGGGCACACTACTCCTAAAAACAGCAGAGATCAGCAAAAAAAGGAGGAAAGTTTATGACTGTAAGCACAGAAAACACAGGATAGCTAAGGTCCGATGATTTAAGGGCAGGCTGTCAGAAAAACATGTCAACCAACCAGTCTTGGTTGCTGCTAACTGCTAAATGTGCTCTGTAATTAGAAGTAATTTCAAGTCATTGTGAGTAATAATCAACTGTATTTCAATCAGGCTTCTACTAGTGCTGTATTATAAAATATCTAAAAGCCAGATTTAAGATAGAATTCTATTACTAATAGCAAATGGGAGCAAATACTGTATACAAAGTTTTCTGAGGAACATAAAATTGGTACTAAGGATTCAATAAAGCCTGCTTGACTCAGATTTTGCAAAGTAGATTTGTGCTAAGGGAAGTATGAAGACTGTCAGAGAAACAAGAGCCCCTGAAACAGGTCTGCAATAACTGTGAAAGCTATTAGGAGGAAGCCACAAAATATGCTATTACCACATTATATAGTAACATTTTGTGTGTGTGTGTGTGTGGTGCTGGGGATCCAACTCAGTCTTGCGCATGCTAAGCATGCACTATACCACTGAGTTATAACTCCAGCCTATGCAATCTATTTTTTTCAATAATCCAAAGGAGAAAAAAATTCCAGTCATCAAGTCCTGGACACAAAGATCTTTAATTATATGACAGAGATTTCAAAGAGCGTTCTTGACCTGTCTGGATAACAGTTTGAAAAAGTGTCCACAGTTTAAGTACTAACTGACTATAAAATGGAAATCTGGAGAAAAGACTGAGAAGTAGAAATACTACAGTATGAAGAAATAAACAAAACGCACAAATAGCTAGTTTCAAGCAAATGGTACTTAGGGAGTATATGAGGGAAATGCCACTCCTAAGGCAGTCTCTGCCTGCATCCTCTGCTGGGATGTCAATAGTTTCTCAAATTGTAGGCTTTAGAGCTCAGTGGGGTCATTGGAAACAGCACCACAGTGAGTGAGAAGAGGATGTGAAGACAGTTTGACCTTTCCTCTCCAGACCCTAAACAATATGCCACTTTTATTGGGGGTAGAGATACTGGTTGATGACATGGTTAACTTAAGAGCTCACAGCAAAGGAAAGAAGAACAAAGACTAAGGAAATGAAGAAAGAATAATTCAACATTACTATTCAAAGCTATTTTTAATTTGAGTCTGACCACCTGTTCAGCTCTATAAATCTGAACACTGTGTCACAGAATCCAAAACTCCAGAATGGAACACTGGGATGATTTCATCCTAACAAACCAGACATTCCACAACACTAACTGCAGTTCCACACTAGTGAAAGGGTCTGCAGTTAGCCTTTGAATTTTAAGTTCACATTTTAGGATAAACACATAAACTATGTCTATTTTATACTTCTGTTAGTTTTCCCTGGAGGAACAAACACACATTCAACAAAACCCTTTTGTCTTAGTTCTTTGGGTAGAAGTCTTAACATTTGTTATCTGAAGAATGGCAAAATAGGGAAATGTGTTAAATAAAAAGTAGGGTTATCTGCATAGTTGATATTTAGAGGCTACTAACTAAGGCCTTATCTGGAAAAAGCAACAAAAAGTCAAAAAGGTGATTTAAAACCAGACCAAACCAAACCATATCACTAGAGATTAACTGGGTCTTAACCAATTCTGGAATTAACCAGATGCTTTGTCTGCTTGGGCCTGGTGCTTTCTCCTAACTCACTTGAGCTGGAACTGTTCCTCAAACCCCTGCATTCTCTTTCCTGACCCTGAATATATGCTACACTTTAAACTCACACACACATCCTAACATTTAGCCCTAACTAAAATTGCAGCATCCATTTTTTTCCTGTTGTTTTAAGTGACAAAAGGAAAATTCTAAGTATTACTAGTACATAGGGATGGAAAGTGGGATGAATTGATCTTCATTTCCTACCGGGAGCTGGCGAAACCATGTTTCCTTCTCTCCTGACCATCCCCACCCCTGGCCCAGCTGTGAAACGAATCCCGCCTTCCCTGTCCCATTTTCCTACAACCTGAGCAGCTGATAGCTCCAACTCTTGTGTAGGCTGGAGAAGCCTGAAACATAAAGGTAGAACTGGCTAAAAGTGTATGCAGCTGGCTATGTGTAGTGCTTGCTCCTTCAGTGCAGAGCTGGATAAATCTACAGTTACAGGAATTGCATGCGGTGTCTGATTTACAAGCATAAGGAGGCTCCCCTTCATTCTTAGACAGTTAAAACTTGGTTATCCATCACCAAACAAGTAATATAAGAAAATTAGATTGAGAAGATGAAAAAGTGAGGCAGATAAAACTTTCAGAATAATTTATCAATTCCAATAATCAATCATCCAAACAACTTTAGCTCCACAAAGACCTTTGCAAAAATCATATAAGCAGTAACCCCATAAAAAACTAAAAACAAAACACCCCTTATATTTAAGAAACTTAGTGTCATCCCCCAGCTTTGTTAATCTGAAGCTAACCATTTTTTCCCTATATACTATGTTTGAATAACAAATACGTATCTAAATTAGAGTTTCAGTGATATTTTTTAAAACTTAAAAATTGTGGGGTACTCTTTATATCCATACAAGGAAATCATTTTTTAGCCTCTGCAGGATGTAATAGTATTTTTAATTATATAGGACATTTTAGAAAAACTCAAAATATTTTTGAAATAGTAAAGTCTCTGATATCCCTGGGAGGTAGGTGAATATTTATACCCAATTGTCTCATGGGTAATCTGAGGCACAAAGGTTAGTTAAATGATGTCCCCGTAGACACAGTAATTTAGAAATTAACACACACTACTGAACTCTGGCTGCCTGATAAAGTTTTGCTACTAGAAGTCTCTGCTTTCTCCTTTTAGCCACCAGTCTCTTTTCCTCAAATAAAATTTTACTTAAAAGGGGGCACTTATTAGATATACTGTATTGTTTTTGAGGATTGGTTCAATTTAGTCTCCCTTAACATGTCACATTTATATATTTTTCACAAGAAACAGACAAATCTTAAGATACTGAAAATTATAGTATTTTGCTCAAGGGAGAAATCTAAACAACCAGAAAATCAGAGCCAAATGTAGTTATCTGACTAAAAAAATAAAGGCTGAAGAGCTCTCAAGAATGCTATAGATTATATGAGTGTCGTCCTCAGTATCTGAAGTTGTTCTACTTCTATGTTTATTAATGTTATAATAAATATGTAGCTATGATTTCTTTAAAAATCATTTCTCCAGAAGAAAATGATACATTTTTAATGTTGACACAGTTGCAAACTTCCTTCAAAATGTATTCAGATAGCATCACACGGTTCCAACTCTAGCCCTACAAGTTTTGAGTCTTGCCTGCCACAGTGCACTTAATCAATTCAATCCACAAGAGACTCTTGTTGGTCCAATGCTTTCTCCTATATTACGTATGCCAAGTTTGAATGCATGGAGCAGTAGGTTATATCCAGGAATAGTCAACGAATCTGCTAAATTTATTTTACTCGTAAAACTATATATTTATATATATATATATATGTATATATATCTGTTACATCTACAAACAGATATTTAAAGGGGAAAGATAGCATTTTGTGAAAAGACAATTTCCCAATCCACCTATTTAATCAACTTGACTAAAAGCAACAGAATAAACAAGGCAGAAGTTTTGCAAATGTTGAAAGGGGAGTGTTCAGAGAGGATGCAATGATACAGCAGCCACTAGTTTTATCTGTAAGTCTATACGTATCTTTCAATATAGCCATATACACATAAAGAAAAGGAAGAACATTACAGCATGACGTGACATTGGCAAGTTTGACATTCTTCCTCCTGAATCCCCCTGACTTATCAGTCTGCACTTTAGGAGATCTGAGAACACTTTCGAAAGAGGGGAAAAAAATAAAGGAAAAAAAAAAAAAGGCACTTAACAAAGACAAAGGCCTGAATTGAGCATGTTTTAGAGGAGTAATATAAGCATTTATCAGAGCTAAGAAATTATTTACAAAGAGTTAAACTTTTCCCTTAAAATTTTATAAAATAAAATTGCATAACATGTTTGTGATCAGTCATTTATCTACTACTGCACTTTTCTTCTGCTTCATTTTTACAAAACTGAAAGCACCCCACACAAAGCAAAAACAACAAAAAAACAATCATACATGCAAAATAGAAAGTAAAAGTGCCCCTTCTGAGAACATTAGGTCAGCAGAAATCATAGTGCTGAAGCACAGGGAAAGTTCTCAAGTTTGGCCTGATTATAAGATTTTTCTCATTCTTCTATTTTCAACTTGAAAAACAACAAAAGCCAACAAATGAAGCAAGCAAATTCAAAACAAAATGATAAAAACAATATAGGGACCAGTGTGCTTTTTTATGGTACACTCCTAAAATAAAGTATCCTAATTCTACACATGGGTCAAATTATATGACAAAACTCCTAGAAATAAAGAAGTGTAAATTAAAGTCATCCAAATACAAGTTCATTTTACAAAGGTAGCAGCAAATATGATAGATAACTGGAGTTTGAGAGGTGATCCCAAAGGACACAGAGTTCTCAATATCAATGGCAGTTTGAATAACAGTAGAATTTTCATTTCAGAAAATGTCTTAAACCAAGTAGAGGTGGAAAGGAGTATGGGAGAAGGCAACCAGAGGAGAGAGACTAGAGGTGCCTGCCCTTTCCATCCCTGGGTAGTAAACAATTTAGATCTGCTTTGGGAAACAAATATCCTGGGTTAAAAATCAGTTCCAATAAGTTGTTTTCAAACAGGTGTCAAACCCACAGTATTAAAAAACTTTTCTGTGCCCAGTTCTTCCCCTTATGTCGGAAATCCAATAAACCCGATTCAGTGTCTATGATACAAAATAATGTAATTTGGGCTAACAACATCCATCAAAGGGGTGGTGGGCATACAACAATTTACTAGCACAATCCTCTTGATTTCTTTAAGATATCAGGATTTTGTGGCTACAGATCAACCTCACTTCTTTTCCCAAAACCTTTTCTTCAGGATGTTTTAAAATCATGATTTCTAAACCTCTGATATCAGAAGCATATGAGAAAAAATTATAATTAACTTATAATGGAAATTATTGCTTGCATTTACTTTGGAGGCTCTGAATGAGCTTGACACTTTGCTCCCAAACAGTCTCCAGCTAAGGCCCAGCACTGCTATCTCTGAGGACAGCTCTGCTGACCGTTATTGCTTGTGAATACTGAGGATTACCTAGTATGTACAGTAACAGCTTATATATCAGTGAAGGCAATTTCAAACATAAGACAGTTGGAAACAAACAGCTTAATCTTCCTGAATCAAGAATCCCGCTGAGTGGGATATAATTAAGTGTGCTGATTACTTTTGCATGTGGATGTTGCTAATGCTCTTTAGAAATACACATTGTTCTATAGATAACCTTTCCAATCATTCACCATTTTAAAAAATAACATAATTTGATTTTAAGTGCAAAAATACAGTATGAGTCACAAGTCTCTGTTAAAAAATAACCAATTTATATGTTTGTTTTTTAGTAATAAAAACTGTAAAGACAGGTGACCATGAAGCTTGGACACCATTTTCAATGTTAGGATCTAGAAAAGAAATGTTTGTATTTACATGCAGAAATCTCTGATCATACTTTATGGAGAAAGACAAGGATTTTGACCCATTTGTACAACATAAAAGAGGGGTCTTGATTGAAACCAATAAAAATTGATCAGTAAAATGGGGAAGGGGGTTGCTGAGGTGGAGATCTGATATAGTTGTCAAGGATTCAAGACTGAAGAGAATAGAACATAATCTCTATATCATATTCTCAGAGCTAAGGGCCTTCAGGTATTTGACTGGGTAGCATAAAATGACACAGGAGAGAATTAATCCTGATGTTTTCTAATGAAGGCAGAGTCCTCAAGGATCTTCATATAGCATGATTCAGAATTGGTGGATTTAAGAAATTACAATTATTATTCTTTGACTTATACCAGCAATTCATAAGAAGATACATGTGTATATGTGCACACACATACACATGTGAACGCCATATACAGCTATTGGCAGGAAGGCAAGGTTAATATACTCTCTAACTTCTTTCCTGGCAGACAAAGTAAAGTAAAGCTCCCTTTTGGAAGGAAAACTCATCACCGTACCCAGGAATATGAGCAAAGGCAAAAGCAAGAGGTCTGTTACAATGGAATAATCATGAGTCTAGTAAGCTTCCCTAATTAAAAAATCAAATAAATCTTAATCAAACTTACTGAATTCAAATCAAACCTCTTTATAACATCCCAGTATCCCTCCAAAATATCTACCAGGATTCATCCACATTTGTTTTATTGGTAAACTAAATTCTGAAGAGGTGAAATATTATATCAATGATTCCTTTGAAATAATCATTTCTCCTTACTGTAACAAGTTCTCGGAACTAAAGTTTTCAGTTATTTATTAACCCTTTTGCTATAAAACAAGCCAATGTGACTTTGAAGTCAAAATATAGGCATGTAGATCTGAACAGATCTGTGATTATTTATAGTCCTGTAGGCTATTTGGGACTTCTGTTTACTAAAGGAAAAAAAAGGGCCTCATTAATACTCTTATTTGAATAAGCTTACTGGTACAGGGTAATGGAAATATGGAAGAAAGCTTGCTATCACCAATCTAGTGCTGATTTTTTGGTTAGTCTGCCATAAACTGACCAAGGTTACACCATGCAGAGCTTAACCATTCTTGGGTATAGTTTGAAAATACTTATAAGTTTAAAACTCAAGAGATAACAGAATGATGAAGAGGCAAAATAAAATGTATGCAAAGAGAACTATAAATGGTTCCCTTCACATCCTTTGTTAGCTATGCTATTTGCTTAGTTAAAGAAGCTATAATAACTAAGTAGTCTTCTTTGTAGGCTTACTTGCTATCAACACTGAGAAATATCAGTAAAGCTTTAAAACTCTAAATGCTTGAAACAATTTCACAACATTGGATAAAGCGAGTTAAACCACATTGTGATTGTTATAAAAAAGATACTCCCTTGTACATAATGAGCCTAATGCAATTCCTCTCCCTAAAAATTAAAAAACCAAACAACTATATATGTGCTATTTGGATGACCAGTGAGAAAACACAGGTAGTACTCACTGCCACCTGTTTGTGTCAACAGCCAACAATCACCTGAAGAACCCCTAGCTGAAGGAAGAGAGAGGGAAGTTGTGAGGTGAACTTGGGGGAATTTACAGTTTTTGTTGGTAGGGCCTGCAAGGGTGAATGAAGATGAGGAAAGCAGCAGCCCTATAATAAAGATTTCCATTACTCAAGTGAAACTGAGTCACATTTTAACATCAAGACTAGAAATAAAAATGAACCAGTCAAAACTAGATACATAAATCACCTGAAGAAAAGAGTTAAGTACCTACTTCTGAGTGGAAGATGAAATTGACCCTTTCACAAAAAAGGGGACATGTAGGTTTTTGTCTGTTAAGAGCAACAGGCTCAATTTCTTGACTTTTAAAAATCTAAATGATTTAGTAATATACATAACTGTGCTAAAATAACTTTCCTGAAGCATCTTCAGTCCACTGATTTACACGGGGAGTTGCTACATACTGGAGAAGATTCAAGTTTGCTCAGGATGTTTGAGGGTACAGTATTTCTTCAGCTAGTGTTTATATCAGACATAGGGTCACCTAATTATTTTGTTGCAAATTTGCTAAATGTCCACTTAAACAGGCATGATTATTACTCCTGACAAACTAGCCTAATTCCAGATCTATTGCTTTTATTATTCAATTATGTCTACAAGTGTTCAGAGCCAACCCCCAGGATGGATGGTGTTTACCCAAATCCTCTCAACTTCCTCCTTCCTCCCCCAGGGGAAAATAATTTGTACTTCTGTGGGTTTGACAGCTGAGTCTCTTTCAAGTCAGGTAACATGGTAACTTTGTCTTTCTTTAGCAGAGACCAAAGGTCACTAACTTTGCACAAAAGCATTTCTTCCTCCTGCACCTGGCTTTGCTCAAGTAATGTTTTCTTTCCTTTTCCTCCTCACCACAGTGCTTGGGACGAGAATGTAAACATCGACAGAAACAGCAGCCCTGTGACCACATAAGGACTTTCCCATCAGGTAGATCCCGTCAGCCAGCTACACGTCTCATCTCTCTGCTTGCTGAGAAGTCACTGAGATTTCCGTGGTAACTTAGTGTCCCCTTTACTTTGGCCTCCATCTGAGAAAAAGAGATGTTAAACTGGTATAGTTTGGCATGTTGTAAAAAGCAAATAAGAGAAACAGAACAAAAAAGACTTTAAAATTTTTATGTGGATGACCTCTCTCAAAAGATAACCTTTAATATTTCACATGGTGTAAAGCACTATAGTGGCTGCTTATGTCCGATGCTGGGAGGATTATAAAGGAATGAGAATATTCCCACCTTCTACCACATCTTTTGATCCCTTTGAGAAAATTTTTAGTTGGAGACAGACACAATACCTTTGTTTATTTATTTTTATGTGGTGCTGAGGATCAAACCCAGTGCTTCACATGTGCTAGGTAAGCGCTCTACCACTGAGCCACAACCCCAACCCCAATGACACAGTATTTGATAATTAATTCCCACTATGTAAACGAATGCAGCACATTGGTAGTGAAAAATTCAGCTGTATTTCTGTTTTGGTCCTAACCTAGCAAAAGTCTAGGTTACTGGGAACCTAGTCTGCTACTGGGAACAATGGTTTCTATTTCTACATTCTATTGTTTTACTGTTTATGGGGAAAATGTTGATTATTTAAATCTTAGGTAAATTACCTACAAATGCTGGGAGAGGATAGAAAAAGGGGATACCTGGGCAAGAGTAGGACCCAATGACCCGGAGAGCCAACGGAATATAGAGAAAGTCTCTAACAGGTTAAAGCCTTAGGCAAGGAAAACGAAGGCCCCAAGACAACCCAGGCCTGAGAGAAAAAGACAGGGGAAGGAAAGCTTTACTTCAGGGAAGAGGCATGAATGTTAGAAACACACAGGTGAAAAGGAACAAATTATTACAGCACAATAACAGAATCTTAAGGCTGGAAGAGGCCATAAATGTTACATGGCCAGGCCCACTCATGTGATATCTACATTACTTTGGAAAAACAAAAAACCAAAAAAATTGCCTCTCTTGAAGAAAAGCTGTATCAATGAAATACATATCTATTTCAAAAGCTGTTATTAATAGAATACTATTAAAATGACTTTGGTGATAACACCTAAGTTTTTCTCATTTATAATAGGATATATTTACATTTGTAGAGAGAAATGGTTTGATCTGTGGTATAATTAAATTCATAAAATGGTACAGCAGTTTAATAAATGACATTTTGCCCAAAGAAATTTTAAACTGAGCAAAATAAAATACTCAGATTTAACTGGACTGAATTTTTTGGTTTTCCTCCTGTAATGAGGATTGAACCCAAGACCTCACTCCACATGCTAGGAAAGCACTCTACCACTGAGCTATATCCCCAGCCCTTTTTGTTTCATTTTGAGATAGGGTCTTGCTAAGTTGCACTGACAGGCCTTAAACTTGCAATCCACCTGCCTCAGCGTCCTAGTAGCTAGAATCATAGGAGTATGTCACTGAACCAGGCTTGGGCTGTGAAATTCTTTACCTGGCCTATCTCCTGTTTTTGTAAATAAAGTTTTGTTGGAACCCTGTCAAACTTGTTTGTTTACATATTGACTATGGTTGTTTTTGTCCTGTAATGGTAAGGTTGAGTAGTGGCAACAGACAACATATGCCTACAAAGTCCTTTACAGAAAAAACTTACTGATCTATTGTTTCAAACAAGAGAATTAACATTAACTGGGTTCTTACTACGTACCAAGTACCATGCTAGAAGCTTTAATCAGTTATTTTTATTAGAGTCCTATAAGAAGTCTATTTAAAACATCTTTTTGTCCTCAATTTATAAGCAAGAGAAATGATGGTCAAATAAGAATCCTGCTACAATTGGCGGTTCTGGAATTAAAAACCCAAGGCTGATCCTTTTTTTTTTTTTTTTTTGATGGTGCTGGGGATTGAACCAAAGGTCTTGTGCAAACACTCTACCAACTGAGCTATATTCCCAGCCCACTCAAGTCTGATTCCCAAGTTCAATTTTTTTATGGTAAAAAGTGTTTTTATATGAAAAATTTTAAACTTTTTAACTTTAATTATTTGGAAGATATGGATAGTCATATCTCCCTTCTGGTTCTGGAATGGTGGTATTGAGCAGACAACAAGATGATTCACATAAGAGCTGAATACTGAGGTCTTCTTGAGTCACAAAAATCCAGTTTGTATAATTCCTCACAGATGGTCATACTCATGCCAATCTGCCCCAGGAGCAGGCAGATGGTCCCCATCTGAATCATGACACTAAGCAAATGTCCACAGTCAGGGAGGATCCAGTTCAGTCACAGAGCAATCATCCTTATGAATGTAAGCCTAATCAAGTTCGGCAAGATCAGGAGTGCTGATATTTGTTACTACTTTGTATTGCCCATTTTGTACAACTGGATGAGCCTGGTCTTATTTATTTATTAATATTTATTAGGTACTGTGGCTTGAATCCAGGGGTGGTTCACCACTGAGCTAAACCCCCAGTCCTTTTTAAAAAATTTTATTTTGAAACAGGGTCTAAGTTGCCGAAGCCAACCTCAAACTTGTGATCCTCCTGCCTCAGTCTCCTATTTCGTTGGGATTATAGATTATAGATTGTGATCAGTTATTTTTTATTTTTAACTGATATACAAAACCACAAAAGATGTACACATTAATGGGATAGCATGGAAGGTTTCATACATATATTCAGTGTAATGCTCAAATCTGGTTTAACTTTTTTTAAAATAAATTTTTGATAGTGAAAACCCTCAAAATTCTTTCTTCTAGATTTTTGAAATATACAGCACCAAACTGTCAATAGTACATCAGAGCTCCTTCCATCTGCCTTTGGTCTTTGTTTTTTTTTTTTTTTAATCATATATTCTTTAGTTGTAGGTGGACACAAACCTTTATTTAGTTTTTAATGCGGTGCTGAGGATCGAACCCAGTGCCTCACGTGTGCTAGGTGAGCGCTTTTCCTCTGAGCCACAACCCCAGCCCCTGCCTTTGGTCTTTTAGAGGATTAATGGCAATTTATTGCCTCAAGGTTGTTATGTAGCTCCCATTTCTGCACTGTGGTCAATGGTAAACTGGTTCAAAGATCACTTTTAACGCAGTTGTTAAAAAGAATAGCGAGGTTCTTCTCAATTTCCAAAGTTAAAGAAGGTGGATAAATAGTTATTTCTCTTCAGAAGATCCTAAAAATGGCCTCCAGAATTGTATTTTAGGTGTCCACTGAGATCACCTAGTGGTATGAGCAAGAATCTGGGCCTGGTGACACATGCCTGTAATCCCAGTGGCTCAGAAGGCTGAGGCAGGAGGATTCCAAGTTCAAGGCCAGCCTCAGCAATTTAGTGAGGCCCTGAAAAAACTTAGGGGGGGCTTATTTCAAAATAAAAACAGGCTGGGAATATGTTTCAGTGGTTGAATGCCCCTGGGTTCAATCCCTGGTACCAAAACAAAACAACATCCCCCACCCCCAAACAAAACAAAACAAAACCAACAACAAAGAATCTGGAGGCCAATGTTTTATAAACAGGGCCAATATCCAACATCGGATTTCAGAGTGGGCTAGCAGGGCAGCAAGCAAGTATATAACGCATAGCATGAACCACATTAATTTAATCAATGCTAAGATGCAGGAAAGTCTAATGGTTAAGAAGAATACAACCTGGATGAGAGTGTAGCTCAGTGGTAGAGTGTGTGATTTGTATGTATGAGGTGCTGGGTTCAATCTTTAACACTATTTAAAAAAAAAAAAAAAAAAAGAACATAGGCTTTCTGGATTTGTATCTCAGACCACTTACTGGTGTGTTACCTTGGGTAAATTGCTTATCTCTGATTATTTTCTGATCTGTAAAATGGGGATCATTATTTATCATTCATGAGCTTGTTCTGAAGATTAAATAACTAATCGCATTAAACAGACACAAGACTAAATGGCATTTAGTGAGCTTTTGACAAATATAAACTACTATAATTTTGCAATGACTTCTGTTAACTATTTTTAAGAATCTTCTTAGCTATCATTCCCATATAATAAATACTTTCAAAAAGGCTCTTTTCATAACAAAAGATCTCATTTACCTATTTTCTTTCTTTTAAAGTGAGTTTGTTGCCAATGAGCAGGTATTAAATTTTTTCCAACTTTTATCATTCCATTTACATTGTTTTCAGAAAAGTATAATCTGTATCTATAAACCTATATAAATAATAGAGAGATGAAGAAATAGGTCATTTTCTTACCATTAAATGTTTGCTGTAAATGTGTAGGCAGAGGTGAATGGGAAAGTGTTGCTGTATGCTGAGCTCCTGGCTGTAAACCCTTTAGTAAATCTGAGAAGAAAACAGAATTTGTCAGTGATCTTTCAACAAAGATTTAAGCTTTCTTAAAATCAAACCTAAAAATAGTTCAATTTATCTAATGTCATCATAGCCCCGAATTCAAAGGCCTTCTAAAACTAGAATATATACATTTTTTAAAAGTTTACATATGTAAATGTAGATAAGTATATGCAAAGAACCCAACAAATTTGACTTCCTTTTATAATTTCACTTAGAAGTGCAGTACAGAAGGTTCATTAGTACATTCTAAAACTGTAAATAAATTCCCAGAGTCCAGTAAGTTGACTTCTAGATGAAATCAACTATACTTTTTTTTTAAAAAACCTGTATTCTCCCAGAATTCCAACTGGACTGCTCTTAGTCAGAATCAATGACTGAGGCTCCCTGTTCTCTCACACTAGACAGCCAAGGAAAAGAAAGGCCCCACTTACTCTGAGTGAGGCTATGGTGGAAAGCGGCTGAGGTAGATCCTGAGGTGGCTGTCACTCCAGCTGTGTCCGTTCCAAAGCCAAGTAGCTCCAAGGGAAACTGGAAGGGCATGGTCACTGGAACAAGGCCACCCAGCATCCCAAAAGGAGTCACATTTTGATTTGTTACAGACAAAGGTGATGTCATGAGAGTCAGAGGTGAGGCATTAGCCAATAATGATGCTCCTGCTGTGGACTGTGCAGAAACCAGGGGTCAAAATAGATAACAGAGCAGTCAACCTAAATTGATTTATTGTATTTAATATCCTCATGGATGCAAGACTGTGTCTTGTTCTAATAAACTCTGTGAGAGAAAATAAGACTGAGGTGAAAATTACATTTTAAAGAGCTACCAATATTGATTTTGAAAATCTGCAAATTACATTTAGAATTTCTTTACAGAAATTCAGCTATTCACCATTAGACCCCCTCTTAACTGGTCAACATGATTCACTCTCCTAATCTAACTTCTACCCGTACATTTCCACTTCTTCACTTTTGCTCCAGGCCTACAGACATGAATCAGTATAGAAATAATTCCATGCAATTTCATATGGTTCAATCCTTAACACTACTAAAAAAACTCATCTTCTGTCTTGTCACCATCTCTCCTGGCACAATCTGTGCAACCGCTGCTCTTGCCAGCCCCTAATCTATAGTCTTGACTTCCACGACAACACCTATAAAGAGATGAAGTCACCTGGATATTCTTCCTCATCTTTAGCCTTACCTGCCCTTCCCCATGGGTAACTGACAACCACCTGGCTTGTGCCACAAATCCCACCTTGCAGAGCTTTCTTATAGAAATCTCCAGTATCACATTTTTTTCCATGTTTCCTCTGCTTCTCATATACAGACCTCTAATTCATATTTACAGTCACAGTTATTCTTGACTCTTCTCCAACTCCTAGTAACAACCTAAATTATTTGTCTTCCTTTTATTATTAAACTTGCTGAACTCATAGCTTTCTTTTCCACATCTAGTTTCTCCTTACCCTCTGAAAGCTGATGTCCACATCACTACTTTATTTAAGACTCCCTAAGGTAAAAGGTAAACTAGTGTTTTCATGCTCCTCCACCTGATCTTTGAGGTGCTGTTTGTGAATAAAGGCATTTAGATCAGAAATATGCTAACACTGATGAGCTTTCATTGGAAAACTACATAAATATATCCCTTAAGCTAATTTAATTCTTTCAGGAATTTTGTATGCTGCAATTAAATGATTTTTCCCATTTTGACTTTTTTTCTTTTCTACATGTAATTATCAACAAATATTTGATACTATCAAGTTTGTGCCACTGAGTTTTCTTTTGCAGCCTTATTTTACAAAATATATACAGTTAAAAATACAAAATATATTCAGTTAAAAACTTTATAGTTATAAATGAGGTCAAGAAAATGGAATTCTTTAAATTTTTTTAGTCAATAATAAATGTGAGCTATTATCAGTTTTATTTTGGTTGTTATTTCTACCCCAAACCCCATTCTAATAAAAAGTGGTGGTATTATTACTTAGTCAACTATAAGGAAAATATACACAATTTTTATGTATGTGTATGGAACACTACATGGATTTGTACGCTTAAAGAGTTCATGCCACTGCTGGACAAAACGTGAAGAATGTTCTTTAGAAGTCTTTTACTTTGGTTATTGCACTTGTTCTTTTATTTCCTCCCCTTCTCTCATCTCCTTTGCTATTGTTGACATTTGTGGCCTCTTGTTTCAACTCTAATCCTGTGTATATGCCAGTTTGGTGAAAGGTCACACTGGTGCATCTGAAACTCACTGACCTGATGTGTCCCGAACTGGAATCTCCTTCTCCAGTCAGCCCCACCTCCTGCTAGCTGGAAAGTCTGCTCCTTTCTAGCCACTGAGGCTGGGAACCTTATTTTTCAAGCCTCATAAAATGAAGGATGAGATAAGCTCATAGTCAACAAACCCATTCCTTCTTTTTTTACCAGAACCACTTCTTATTTTAGTACCCATCTTCATCAGTTTACACTTGGACTTGACAGCTTTTTAAATTTGCCAGTTTTTTCCTCTACTGTGCCAACTACGATACAAAGAGTTGCATTTAAGAAAAAAAATTACCAAGTTAGCGTTAATAATGTCTTAAAATGACTAGGACAAAAGCATTTAAAAATTAGCAAGTCGTTTCTTCATTTTAATCATAATTTTATGACAGAAGGCAATGACAAGGATGATATAGAATCTCCAAGGTTGTGTGCTAGACTGGTGACCCCCAGTGAAAAACACTAAATCTAATAAGGAGAACCTTTTACATTTTTTTCTGGGGGAGTCTAATTGAAGCACTAAAATGGATGGAAAATATAAATTAGGGCAAGTTCAAAACTAAATAACTTGAGTATTAGCAACAACCAAAAAAAAAAAAAAAAAAAACATGCCATAACTAACACTTTATACTTTCTAAGAATTTCCATACCCACCTTTGTTTATAAATCTAAACTGAAGCACCAGAAAATTTAAATGTTATGTGTGCAATTATCAACTTCTCTAAGATGGAGCTCTTTCAGAAGCGAGGAGTCTGCTGCTAACATTCATCATGAAGTAGGTGAACAGTTCAGACAATGCCCCATAACCAGGGAAAATAAGAAGGGAAACCTTTTTCTTCCTATGGTGGGCATGAAACCTTTTTAAACCATGTGTTCTATTTTGGTATTTTTGTTCTATTTTGCATCTGTCCCCTATTCTCTACAGTACCTACAGTGATCTTTCAAAACATAAATTAGACCACACCACTCCTCTGTTTAAGACTACTCTCCAATAGCATTCCTGCTACATACAGAATAAAATCCAAAAGTATTACTGTGGTGTACCCTGACAAAGTTCTCCATGACACAGTGAGGTCTCTTTCCCCCAACAGTCTAGGCCTTCAACTCAGGCTCTTTTCCCCCCTCAATGTCTTCACACTGCCATTCCTTATCACCTGGACTTTACAAGACTAGCTCCTGTTCATTTGATCCTTAGTTTAAATGCTACCTCCTCAAAGAGGCTACTTCATTCTTTTTTCTGTTAGCACCTCTTTATTGGTGCTTTATTATTTTTTTCCACAGTACTTGTTATGTTTTTAAAAAAACTGTGTTTAACTCATCTTTCTACCTAAAATATATGCTCCATGAGAAAGGAACAGTGTTCCTCAATACCTACAAGAGTGCCTGGCACATAGTACATACTCAATCAACATTTACTGAATGAATAAGTGGGTTTTGGAATTATAAAGTAGCAATGACAGGATTCATAGAAAATCTGTATATTGAAGAGTAAGAAAGAACAGAAAATCTCTGGGTGGAATACTGTTAAACAGAAAGTAGGCAGAGGTAGCAGCTTGAACCCAGAAAGATTTTAACTTATGTCCTTTGTTAAAGGGCCTGTCATTTTCACCGCAAATGAGTAGATAGCTTCAGATGCCTTTCAGACAGGAGGTGAATACTTCACAGGAAGTCTGCTTTCAGGGTAAAGTGCTAGGACAGATCTGGAGGCTATAAGGTAGCTGATGAGACTTCAATGGATGCTATGTCAATAAGAAAACCACCTTAGGTTCACAAAGGGTAGAAATGACCTTTCTTCAGTCAAAGCAGTAAGAGAAAAAAAATTAGATCAGATATGAAGGCAGGGACATTGGATTCTCCACATTATAAAGCCATTTGGGAAACAAAGAAAACAAGGAGGGAGTAGTTACTTGTCAGAAACACAAATTCTGGCATACAGATTTTTTGTTGGCAAACCAATTCTTTGTTAGACAGTATCTGGGTTCTTTGGAAATAAATGATCAAACACAGGAAATTCTTTGGAGAAAATATAGAATGGATAGATTCTGCAGATGACAAAGGATGAAGAAAGTTTTAAACTTATACTCAAAGAAAAAGAAACAAGTAAAAAAATTTTTTCTTTTTTAGCTCTAGGAACCACCCCCCAAAATTTATAAAGCAAGCAAATAAAACCACAATTATGATATTTAGCTCAAGAGAGACAATATTTACATAGTGAAGATTTTTGTGTGTGTGTGTGGTGCTGTTGGATTGAACCCACCAGGGCCCTGTGCATGCGAGGCAAGCACTCTACCAACTGAGCTATCTCCCCAGCCCACGTAGCCAAGAATTTAACCAAAAATTGTAATTTTTCTTTGAGAAGAATAAGGCAGGTACGTATAAGAGAACTATGAGTCTCATTTTTCATAATAAAAAGATAAAAGATACTATAGTACTAAAATTGATAAAATTAAGAGTTTTCTAATTACTACTGTTATTTAGAAATAAATATGTAGAAGAAAAATATTTAAAAGTGATGCTAAAAAGAAGGCTATGGAGTAGGCAAATGTCATTTTTGAGAGAATTCTAGTGATTCCTTTGATCAAATTAAAAGTTAATTTTTTTAAAAAAAGTGTCAACTTTTTAGCAAAGATAACACAAAAGCAATGAGGAATAATTCCCAGTCTTTACCTATAATTAAAAATTTAATTTGCAATCTCTAATAACAATTTTGTTTCATTATTTCTTTTCCTTTCTTTTTCTTTTTCGCAGTGCTGGGGATCATACCAAGGACCTTGCATGATAGCCAACTAAACAACCCCTGACCTACATACAAACCTCATCTTTTTTGAGACTGGATCTCACAATGTTACCCATGTTGACCTTGAACTCCTGGACTCAAGTGATCCTTCTGCCTCAGGCTCCTAAGTAGCTGGAACTATAGGATCCTGCCACCTCCTGCTCAGCTTTAATTTCTTATTTTTGACTTAAGTAAAATTATACAGATAAAACATCAGTTAATACTTCAATTACTGAAGTACCATTCAACTGAATTTGTTCTACATTAGAATTTTGGAAGTCATTGCTAAACCTACTTAAAGGACAGCATGATAACTTGGGTATTAAATAGTATTGAACATAAACCCTTATATAGCAATGAACAGTAAGGTACCTCTACAAATAGCAAAGAGAAATCCTTACGTTACACATTCCTAGTCCACATACATAGGAGGCAGAACAAAGTTTTCAGAGTAATTTCTTAGACAATACAATTTCAAAAAACAATAAAAGTAATGTTTTCAAAGAATATTTTAAAAACCAAAGACCTTGCATATCATGGTACATTTTTTTAAAAGCTGGTTATGAAACAGAATATTATGTCAAACAAACTTTCTTGAAGAGTAAAAATGATATTGAATGCAGCAATGAAATGTATGAATAATAAAGACTTCTCAAAAAACCTAGGATAAATGAAACCAATATTCTTGGACTGAAAAAAAAATCAGCCAGGTCTGAAATTAAGAGGTGTTACTATTTTAGGTGCAAAATTAATGAAAACTAGGCAAACCTGGCCATAGTCTAACAACACTTGCATTTCAAGGAAAAAGAGAAAAATTTTACTAGCATTTAGGCAAACAAAACAAATTACTCGTAAAAGGGAATTTAAAAATCAGTATGGCTTTAAACTTTTCTATAATCTTAACACTAACCAAGGGTCAGGGGAGCAATATTTAAGATTTTGGAATGAAACAGTTAATGACCCAAGAAGTACATATGCACTAAAGTGTGACAGCACAGAAAAATGAATGTGTATGCAAAAGCTACAGTAAAGGGCCATCTGTGCTATCCTTCACACAGATTCCTACGTAAGGCACTCCAGCTAATTTGAGAGGCGAGTTTAAGTTAAAACTCATGACCAGGGAAAGTGTGGCATAAAAGAACTATTGACACCATTTGACAGAAGAGAATTACATATAAATTACTATAAAATTAATGTAAAAATTTGAAACCCGAGAAGATAAATGCTTAAAAAAAGAAAAAATAATACAAATGAATAAATTTGACTAAAAAATTTCAGGAGAAAAGGAAAGAGACAAGTGAATGTATGTTAAATTAATAAGCTACTACTTTTCAACTTTTTAAATAGAGTTCTAAATATGCACTTCAGTTGTAATTGTCAACAAATGTTAAGGTAAACATGATACTTTGCTAGAAAAAAAATCCACATCCTCCCCAAAAAACCTTATTCACATATGTGTCCATCACTGTGCTGTCAACACCAGGAATATTCCATGGCCATGCTGTAATCAGCCTATAATAAACAGTGTATATATATTATAGTAAGCTCATTAAAGTGACTAATTTTATCAGATGAACATCCAGAACATACATACCTGCACACTGGCTGTTACCACTGAAGACCCTGAGGCTGAAGATGGTCTATGTGGAGTAGACAACGGTTTAGTAGCACCCTGTGTTCCACTTCCTGTTCCCCCAGATAGACTAGTTCTATTAGTTCCGCTTGAGTTAAGGTTGCTACCTCTGCTGGCAGGTACATTCATTGCAATTCCACTCAAGCTGTTCTTCCCAATAGTTCCAGTGGATGATGAGTTTGTTAGTTTTGAAGGGGCCTGAAGATTTTTTGTAGATGGAAGGCCTGAAGTGCGATTAGAGGGCAATAAATTCAAGGTGGGAGACTGCCTGCTGATGTTGACTCCACTGGGCTGTTTATGAACTGGGTTGTTACTGGTGGAGTGGCAACTCTGGGCTACTAGTGCACTTGGACTGGAAGAACTTGGGGATACAGTAGGCTTGGGAGTGGGGTTGGACTTAGAAATAAGTTTAGTTGATACTGAAGGCTTAGCTGAAAGAGAGGGCTTGGGTGAAGCAGAAGGCTTGGGTGAGGGCAAGGGTTTGGGAGATGTAGCAGGTTTGGGAGATGCGGCAAGTTTTGGGGATGCAGCCATTGAAAAAGGAGATTTGAAACCCTGCGTGGAAATCTGTGACACCATAGCCTTGGCTAAATAGTTACTAGAGGTAGTGGTGCTCGGTGCTGTCCTAGAAACCAGGGGGTGGGACCCCTGAGAACCATTTCCAGGCGAGGGCGTAGATAAGGGAAGGCGGTATATAAGTGGCTTCTCTGAAGTCTTAATGAGTGGGGATGAACAGGTAAGCTGGGGATTATTACTTAATTTCACCACTGGGTTGGTATGTGATTTACTAATGGTTGCTTGTAATGGAGACACATAGTTCTGTTGGACAGCTGAATGCTGGTGCACCTTTGTTACTTGTGTTAATGAAGAAGCTTCTTGGGCCTCGGATGTTCCCAGAGCATGAGAGGAGGCAGCAACTTGGGCTTGGGAAGAGGAGACATGAGTCTGCGAAGAGGAAGAAGCATGAATCTGGCTTGACCTTTGTAGTCCTTGCTGAAGTAGCCTGGCTGGCAAAGGTTCTAAGGAAACTTTAGGGTTCTGAATTGAAGAACCAGCAATAAGGCCTGAAGAGATGCCAGTATGAGCTAAATCCTGGGGTTTCTTTGGTACTGGCCCAGTGTGGCCAGCAATAAGACTCGATGAATGTGCAGTCTGAGTGGAATCTAGTTTTTTGGGAGTAGTCAGTGGCAGCTTACTCATGATACTTGCTAATTTTTCTTCTCTCAGTCCTGGACGAGGTTTTGTAGTTGGCATGTTTATTCTTGGACCAACTGTAGGGCCCTTATTCCCATTGTTGATGACAGCTAAAGCTTCAGAAACAAGATCTAGTGAAGGTGAGTGGTAAGAAAGGTCTTCGTCTAGGGAGTCGTCGAGGCAGATGGTTTCCTGGGCTGGTGTTGAGCTGGAGCTGGTTGAGGCAACAACAGAAGTGCTGGAGCTTGTGGAAGGACCACTGGCTGAAGCCACCAAGGATGCAGGAGCTTTCTGGTCCTTTTTTGGGCTACACTCCTAACATAAGCAGCATTATATTGGAAAAAGTACAAACAGTTTTAAAAAAATTAGAAAGTCAGTTTTTAAAGGACCAAGAAACTATCATGAGGACTAAAAATAGTTTTTCTATTGGAAAATCTTGACAGACTGCCAAAATAAAAATAATTTTCAAGAGAACAGAGCTCTTGACTGAGCTGTCCTCACTAGACAAAGTATCTAATACACTGCACTGCCATACCCTTGACAGCCATTCTAAGACAAAAGCTAAAAATGAGGTCAAAAGACTAATACATAGCAGTAACTGAGGAGCTCAATTTCTATAGCCCATCTGCATCAGATCTTCAAAACCTACTCCAAATCCATCTGCTTAGAGATTTTTCTCTTTTTATTCTCCAGGAGAAAACTGTGCCTTTATATTAAGACGCTACCCTTCTTTCTCTCTCTCTCTCTCTTTTTTTTTTTTTTTTGTGGTGTTGGGGATTGAACCCAGGGCCTTGTGCATGTGAGGCAAGCACCCTACCAACTGAGCTATATCCCCAGTCCAAGACTATTCTTCTTGTCTAGTAAGGTTTGCAAGAATGCTGATCCTCTGACTCTATACCCTTTGCCACAGCTATTCACAGACAGTATATAAGGAAAATGGCACATCAAATTGACAAAAAAGATGAATTTTCTGAGCATATTTAAATCATGTTTTCTAGTCATCTGGTACAAGTCATTATACGTTGTAATTTTTTCAACATATATTTACTGGGTGTCCACTATGAGCAAGGACCTATGCTAAGAAAATAAGGGTATATGGGGCTGGGGTTGTAGCTCAATGGTAGAACGCTTGCCTAGCATGTGTGAGGCACTGGGTTTGATTCTCAGCACCACATAAAAATAAAGAAAGAAAGAAAGAAAATAAGGGTATATTAGAAGTTATAACTTTGAATGCCCAAGAGGATACTAATTTCTCAAAAAATTAACTTTCTTAATAAAGAGACTAAATTATTACATAAGTCATTTCAAAGTCTCTTCAGTTTCTTAAAAACAAACAAACCCAAACTCCAACCCAGAGTATATAACAAGTATTAGTGATTAATACAACCATAGCACTTACCTTAAGCATAGTGGGGAAAGAATGGAGAGGAAGGTTCTTTCCTATCACCTCCTAAGGTATTACAGTAAGTAAGCTGTTAAGAATGCTGTTATACTCTAATTTTCTTAGCATTTTTTTTCCTAAACTTTTATTCTAAGACCCACAACTAAAAACCTTACTGCTTATCAGAAGTGCTGCACAGATCACAAGTATCTGCTGAGGTGAATGGGTCAAGTACATAAGATAGTCATCTAATTAAGTGATTAGTGAAAATTCCATCATTTTAGCTACTGTTTCTTCTTTTCCCCCTTATAGTGCTGGGGACTGAATCTAGAGCCTCACAAATGCTAGCTCTATCATTGAGCTATCTTCCCAGTTCTAAATTCCCTCATTATAAAGAATATAGAATTGAGGTGGGGGAATGTATCAGAATAAGATTTAATGTGTCACCAGTAAAAATTTACTGTTTTAAATAACTCTTCAAAAATTAATAGTTTTATAAAAACATCAAACCTCATTAACTAACAGAATACTGTGTAGACTTATATTGGCAAGAGAAAATTGTTCAGGATGCCCGAGTCAAAACATACATTATTCCACTTTGAATAAATGAAGGATTGTTAGGATGGATGGAAAGAAATAAGGAAGAAAGATCCATAAGAAAGAGAAGGCAGATGTGGACCAGAAAGTTTTTTGCTTTTGTTTTCCCCTCTTAGAAGAAATTTCTGGTACACTTTTTCTCCTGCAAGTATTTCCTTAAATTACCTTTATAACTAAAAAAGGTATGAAGGGGATGGAGTGTAGCTCAGAGGTAAAGTGCTCGCCTGGCATGTGTGAGGCCCTGGTGCCTTCCCCAGTGCTGCAGGAAAAAAGAAGTCCCTGGGATAGGGGTGCAGTAGGAAAAATCTAAACTAGCAATAGCCTTTTCACTTTGGGAAAATGAAAAAAATAATCTCATCATAGAGAAAGCAAAACCAATTAGCCCTCCCTCCAATAATTTCCTCATATTATTCTAACACATCTTTATTAGAAGTCTGATCAGTTTCTTACCCTGTTATTTCATAATAATATTTCAATTGATGTATCAAAATTTAAACAAACCTTTATATAGGGCATCAAAAGATTAGTATTCTAATAAAAACAAAGGTATGTGTCAAAACAATAAGAAATTAGGTTAAAAATCATTAAACCTTATTAAGCCCCAAAAAGAAATTTTTTTTTTTTTTTTTTTTTTAATATTTATTTCTTAGTATTTGGAGGACACAACATCTTTGTCTGTATGTGGTGCTGAGGATCGAACCCGGGCCGCACGCATGCCAGGCGAGCGCGCTACCACTTGAGCCACATCCCCAGCCCCAAAAAGAAATTTTTAAAAAAATATTTATTTTTCAGCTATAGGTGGACACAACATCTCTATTTTATTTTTATGTGGTTCTGAGGATCGAACTCAGTACCCCACACATCGTAGGTGAGTGCTCTACCTCTGAGCCACAACCCCAGCCCCCCTAATAAGAAATTAAAAGAAAGAGAAGATCAACATTATTAAGGCCACAGGCTGACCTTCTGTCTGGCCATCACCTTACAAATAAACTCATCTATTCAGAGATAAAGTATATAGAGAAAACCCAGGGTACTTAAATTAAAATTAAATTTCAAATGGCTGTGTTTTTTGGGGTGGGGTGGGGCCAGTACTGGGGATTGAAGGCAAGAATACTCGACCACGGAACCATATCCCCAGCCCTATTTTGTATTTTGAGACAGAGTCTTACTGAGTTGCTTAGCACTCATTTTTTAAAAAATATTTTTAATTGTAAATGGATACAATACCTTTATTTTGTTTATTTATGTTTTTTTGTGTGGCGCTGGGGATTGAACCCAGGGCCTCACACATGCTAGGCAAGCACTCTACCACCAAGCCCAACCCCCTAGCGCTTCACTTTTGCTGAGGCTCCTTTGAACTGATCCTCCTGCCTTAGCCTCCCAAGCTTTTTTTGGTGGTGCTGGGGACGGCACCAGGGCCTCTCCAAAGCCCAGCTCATGCTCTCTGGTGAAGTGCCACCTCCACTCATGTTTGACATAATTTATAAGAAGTAAGCTTCTGAGGGCCTAGGATGAAAGCACATTATACCAGAGAATTTTTGCTTTTGCCAGTTGCCCTGGGTTATTACTAACCATATAATTTTAGCTATTCTGTCAGCTTAGAGTTTTCCCAGATTATGCAAGTCATATAAAACAAACTCCTAAACCAGGAAAAATTTTTAAAGACTCCCCCTACCCCCATTCTTCAATCCAAGCTAAGATAGAAAATGTTTCTAATTTCTGTTAATTGTAAATTTTTCTTCTGTTTTTTTTTTTTTCTTTTTTTTTTAAAAACTAAAGATGCTATCTTGAGGGCCCAGCTTTAGGCAGGTCTCATTCTAACTTCTGATCTGTACAAGCCTGAGAAAACCCCATCTGCTATATTCTGAGAAGAAACATAGAAAGAAACCATAGGTGATAGGTAGAAGCTCAGAAGGCAACCAAGATCTCAGGGATAGATGATCACCTCAGCAGCTCCTTATCTGTAGGTTTTTGTTGTTGGTTTGTTTTTGTTTTTTGGTAATGGAAATTAACCCCTGAGGCTTAATCACTGAGCTATACACCTAGCCTGTTTTTTTCTTTTAATAAGGTCTTGCTAAAATGCTGAGACTAGCCTCAAATTTACAATCCTACTGCTTTAGCCTCCTGAATTGCTGGGATTATAGACATATGCCACCATGCCCAGCTGCTCCTCCTTTCCTTTTGACTTCGGAATTTCTCTTATATATTTGCAACCTCATCTTTTTTTTTTTTTTTTTTTTTTTTGTGGGAATCATTGGGCACTCTATCACTGAGCCGCAATCCCAGCTCTTTTTATTTTTTATTTTGAAACAGGGTCTCAGTAAGTTGCTTTGGCTGTTCTAAAATGTGCAATCCTCCTGCCTTAGTCTTCCAAGTTGACTAGATGACAGACATGGGTTACCACATCCAAACTGAAAGATATTTAAAAGCAGTATTTTATTCAGTATTTCTAAGAATTGTTAAGCTTTATGATTTAATTAGTATACGTAAATTCCTACTGCTACATGGTCATCTGTTCTCCCAAATACAAAGGTTATAAGATTTTTACAAAGTTGAAAATAACCAGGCTGGGATTGGAGCTCAGTGGTAGAGTGCTTACTAAGCCCATGTGAGGTTCCTTAGCACCACAAATAAATGACTAAAATAAAGGTATTGGGTTCATCTACAAAAAAAAAAAAAAAAAGAGAGAAAAGAATCAACTAAAGGCTATTTCATTGATGATCTTCATTAAACGCCATACATATTTTACATCTTAAAAATGTATTTCAACATTCAGTAATTATGACTATGATACTCACCTTTACTTTGGGTTTGGGTGCAGGAATCACCTTTTTCTTTGCCCTAAAAGATTAAAACAGAGGCCTTTCAGTAGTAGTTGTATCACTCACTAGGAAAGGAACACATATGAATCTTATAATTAAGCAAATTTCTCCCAATATTTGGAAAGCTCTTTGGATGAAGTAAAAAAATATAAATACTTGGTTTATAAGAATATTCAGCAACACTTTTCCCAATTCAGATTAAACACAAGAAAATGCCAATTAGTAAAATAGGAAATGTAGATGATAAAGTTAAAGAAACAAATATAAATATATAAAATATAAGTTAAAACAGTTTGACAAAGCTGCCTAGGAAACTTACTTCAAAGAACTACTAAGAATTTACAGTTATTTGTAGGAAAACAGCTTCAAGAAACTTTACACTAAAATTGGACTATGATAAGGAACTGTAAATTGCATTTTACTTAAAAAAAACATTTTTCTATAAAGTTATTTTTTAAAATGTAAACATTCAAATAAAAATGTAAAAACAACAACAAAAAAGGGCAGGATAAATACTATGGAACTTGGGAACCTTTGGAACTGCATGAAAAGTTTAAAAATTAAAATAATCTTATGGGTTCCACAGAAGAAAGAACTCAAATGTTTTTGAATAATTAAATGAGTGACAAACTTAAATACTTCATCCCATCTGAGTGTTTTTATTTCATTATGGTAAAATGTCATCAATTAGACTAACACACATCTTGATTTAAACTGTGAATCTTTAGTTTCATAAAGGCAATGGTAATTTTCAAAGTTTTTTTGGTGAAGGCCATGAGAGCAAAAGTCTTCCTTTTTACTTATCTTACAGAATCCTGCTTTCCTGTACAAAATCAAACAAAACACAAAACTAGCAATGATAATGAAGCTATTTTAACCTAGTAAAGGGAAATGGTGGGCACAGTGCAGTTCTAGCTACTCAGAAGGCTGAGGCAGGAGAATTATTTGAGCTCAGGAGTTCCAGGACAGCCTGGAACTCAACTCAAAACAAATACAAAAACAAAAACAGAGGGAGAGAACCTACATAAACAACTTTAGAATTAAAACATGAGTCAGTTTGTACTTGTTTTTTTGTTTAGGGGTGTTCCTTTTTTTTTTGGTTCTTTTTAGTTACACATGACAGTAGAATCTATTTTGATATATTTATACAAGCATGGAGTATATCTTATTCTAATTGGGAGTCCAGTCTTGTGGATGTACACGACAGAGAGATTCACTGTGATGTGATTATATATGTACATAGGAAAGTTATGTCAGATTCATTCCACTGCCTTTCCTATTCCTATACCCACCCCTTCCCTTCATTCCCATTTGTCTAATCAACTTAACTTCTATCCTTTCCCTCCCCAACCACCTTTGTGTGTGTTAAGATCCACATATTTCTTTTTTGGGGGATTTGCAAATTTCACTTAGTATGATAGTCTCCAGATCCATCAATTTACATCTTCCTTATGGTTGAATAACATTCCACTGATACGCCACAATTTCTTTATGGATTCATCTGTTAGTGGGCATCTACATTGCTTCCATAGCTTAGCTATTATGAATTGTGTTCCTAGAAACATTGATGTGGCTGTGTCACTGTAGTGTATGCTGATTTTAAATCCTTTGGATATATGCCAAGGAGTGAGATAACTGGATCAAATGGTGGTTCCATTTCTAAGTTTTTTAAAATATATATATTTTTAGTTATAGGTGGAACATTTTTTTTATTATTTTTTATATCTTTATTTTATTTTTATGTGGTGCTGAGGATTGAACCCAGTGGCTCACACATGCTAGGTAAGTGTTCTACCTCTGAGCCACAACTCCATCCTGACCACAATATTTTATTTTTATGTGGTGCTGAGGATTGAACCCAGTCCCTCATGCATGGTAGGCAAGCGTTCTACCTCTGAGCCACAATCCCAGCCCCATCTCTAAGTTTTTTGAGGAATCTCCACACTGTTTTATAGAGTGCTTGCATAAATTTGCACTCCCACCAATGTATCAGTATTCTCTTTTCTCCACATCCTCACCAACATTTATTGTCACTTGTATTCTTTTTAAGATTTTTTTTAACATTTATTTTTTTAATTATAGGTGGACACAATAACTTCATTGTATTTTATGTGGTGCTGAGGATCAAACCCAGTGCCAGGCAAGCGCTCCGCCTCTGAGCCCTAGCCCCAACCCTGTCACTTGTATTCTTGATAATTGTCATTCCGGTTGGTGTGAGCTGAAATATCACTGTAGTTTTAATTTGCATTTCTCTGATTGCTGGAGATATTGAACATTTTTTCATATACTTGTGGACTGTATTTTTTTGAGAAGTATCTGTTTAATTCCTTTGTCCATTTATTGATTGGGTTATTTGGAGTTTTTTTGGTGCTAAGCTTTTTTAGTTCTTTGTGTATCTTGGAAATTAATATCTTATTGGAGGTGTGTTTGGCAAAGATTTTCTCCCATTCTCTAGGTTCTTTTTTCATGCTCTTGATTGTTTCCTTTGCTGTGAAACAGCTTTTTAGTTTGATACCATCCCATTTATTGATTAAAAAAATTTGTTCTTATTTTAGTTATACATGACACTAGACTCTATTTTGATACATTCCATTTATTGACTTTTGACTGTACATCTTGTGCTTCAGGAGTCTTACTGAGGAAGTTGGTTCCTAAGCTGACATGATGGAATGTTCGTCCTACATTTTCTTCTAGTATGTGCAGAGTTTCTGGTCTAATTCCTAGGTCTTTAATATACTTTGAATTTTGTTCAGGGTGAGAGATAGGGGTTAAATTTCATTCTACTACACATAGATTTCCAGTTTTGCAAGCACTATTTGTTGAAGGGGCTATCTTTTTTCCAATGTATGTTCTTGGTGCCTTTGTCTAGTATGAGATAGCTGTATTTATTTGGGTTTCTCTTTGTTTCTTCTATTCTAGATCATTGGTTTTCATGTCTATTTTGATGACAAAACCATGCCTGTTTTTACCAATACCAGCTCTGTAGTATAATTTAAGGTCTGGTATTGTGATGCCTCCTGTTTTTTGCTTTTCTCACTAAGGATTGCTATGGCTATTCTGAGCCTCTTATTTTTCCAAATTAATTTCATGACCACTTTTTCTACTTTTTAAAATTCTTTTTTGTAGCTGTAGATGGACAGAATTCCTTCATTTTATTTTCTTATTTTATGTGGTGCTGAGGATTGAACCTAGGGCCTCACACATGCTAGGTAAGTGTTCTGTCACTGAGCTATAGCCCCAGCCCTGCTTTTTCTATTTTTATGAAGAACATCATTGAAATTTTATTGGGAATTGCATTAAATTTGAATAATGCCTTTGGTAGTATGGCCATTTTTCCAATATTAATTCTGCCTGTCCAAGAACACAGGAGACCTTTCCATCTTCTAAGGTTTTCTTTTATTTATTTCTTTTCTTTTTTTTTTTTTAATTTTTTATTGTGGGTTGTTCAAAACATTACAAGTGTTCTGTATTTTCATTGTAGAAGTCTTTTACCTCTTTTGTCAGATTGGTTCCCAAGTATTTTAATTTTTTTGAGGCTATTTTGAATGGAATAGTTTTCCTAACTTCTCTTTCAGCCGATTCATTATTGGTATATAAGAACACAACTGATTTATCGGTGTTAATTTTGTATCCTGCTACATTGCTGAATTTGTACCTGAATTATAATGTACATGGTTTTAGAACTATAGAGAAACTAAAGGCCATATATATTATCAACACAAATTTATCTCTCTGTGTTTATTTACTCATAGATTTAAGTTCTTGCAACAAAGTACACTGCAATGTATCTCAAAAAACAAAAGCAAGAGGAAAGCTGGGTGACACATGTTTATCGATAATCCCAAATACATGGTAGGCTGAGATGGGAGGGTCACCTGAACCCAGGAGTTCAAGACCAGTCTGGGAACAAAGCTAGAACTCATATCAACATAAACACAAACAAAAAACAACAACAAAACATTCCAAGAATAATAAGAACTTAAAACTACAACAACTCAATACAGATCCCTGATGGTATACAAAGTGTTCTTCCTAAAAACTTTCATCTGTTATAACAATATAAAGGAAAGAATTTTATAATGTTGTTCAAACAATGTCAATCAGACATCTTAGCAGAATATTGAATAGAGTGCTCAATAATTCTTAATAACTTGCTAATTTTAAATTTTAGTAACTCTTTAAGACTACACTTGCAGGCTACAGAAAAGTAGCCTTAATTTGTAGGTACAAAAAATTATGGAGTTGACCAATATTCACCCGAACAGCAACAATAGACAAAAAATGTGCCCTTTTATTGAATGTAAGGAGGATAAGAGATCTTTACTAATCCTTTCACTACGCTGGGGATGTAGCTCAATGGTAGGGCACTTGCCTAGCATGTGCAAGGCCCTGGGTTTGAACCTCCAGCATATGTGTGCTCATACACATCATTTCATTAAGGAAACATCCAGTTTTAAACAGAAAGAAGAACACTAAGAGTAGGTTAATTTTGTAGAATAAAACACTCTTTAGGGTAAAGCAGGGTACTTTTGTATATGGAACTGTCCTGGTAAGCTAGGGGCAGAAGGCCATAGGTTACCTATATAGATGGTTAATAAGAGGTAGAAAAAAAGAACAATAAGACGACAAGATAGAATCCCAGGAACAAACAAAGGGAAACCCTTAAGCTTGTATATTTTCAATATTTTCTATACAAGAATCCCAGGCAGGGCTGGGGATGTGGCTCAAGCGGTAGTGCGCTCGCCTGGCATGCGTGCGGCCCGGGTTCGATCCTCAGCACCACATACCAACAAAGATGTTGTGTCTGCCGAGAACTAAAAAAAAATAAAAATATATTAAAAAAAAAAAAGAATCCCAGGCAGTCTGTGTCACATTCTAGATTCAGGAGGTTTTGAAGAACAGCCTGAGAACTATTTTAATAGACTCTGAGGTCTAAACAGGAAACAGACCAATAATTTATTTTTAAGAAGATGGTGATAAATGGAAATTTATACGATTTAAATAAATTTAAATAAATATGATTTAAATAAATCGTATTTCAACTAGCATTTAATAAATGATACATCTCCTTACTAAAGCTACAAGAATAAAGATAAATCAAGAAATCTGGAGTCTGCATTTACTCACGGAGCAGAAGTAAGATGATTATGTACACTCCGGCTTTCCTTAAAAAGCATTCTGGAAAAATTAAAAGGATACAATTATTATTTTTTTATAGCAGATAATAACATAATTGCTTTATTTTTCTTACAAAATCATTTGACTTACAATAGGTTATCATTTGCATGTTTACCAAATAAAGATACTGGTATTAGTGTGCTCAATTATGGAGTTTTATCACCTCTACTTGTTTAATATTTTTAATAAATGGAGCAATTTGAAATGGTGGGGTAGGTAATATAGCTTATGAAGTTTCATACTCTTAAAACTCTTTAGACTTTAAATAGGGCTATTCTTAAGTTTCTCAAGACACTTCACTATTTTCCAAGACCCTACGGTTGCCTATCTTTTCCTTTGCTCTAATCCCTGTATTTGATAGTTCCCTCCTGAAGTTTATAATAACCATTGTTCTCCCCCGTTTTCTTCCACTAGCAAATTCTGGTACAAAAAAGAAACATGATAATTTAAAAAATCACCTTGATATCCATATCTTTATATGCCCACAGGACTGTTTTGGATTTTAAGGGCTTGAAATACTGAGGTTGAACACATTAAGTTCTTAGCAAAACCAATGTCAGGTGTTACTCTCTTACTTTAATAACAAAGTAAGAGAGTAAATCAGAATTCAGGAGGTCAATCTCTTACCTCGCCTGCATCCAGCCCTTAGGCCACAAGGGCTTCACCTCTGTTTCCATGAAGGATTTAAGATAATCCTCAGCAGACTGGCTTTTATTTGGCTCCAACTCATAGCATCCCAATTTGATCTCGACGAGGTTACATAATAAAGTTCTAAATAGATAAAAATATTATTACATATAAATCTTACTATGAAACAATAGAAAATTTTAAGTTTGAAACAGAATTATCTTTATTGAAAGAACTCCTTGCCAGGCATGGTGGTGCACAGGTTTAATTCCAGCAGCTCGGGAGGCTGAGGCAGGAGGATTGCAAGTTCAAAGCCAACCTCAGTAACCTAGTGAGGCCTTAAACAACTTAGTGAGACTCTGTCTCTAAGTAAAATATAAAAAAATGGCTGGGGATGTGGCTCAGTGGTTAAGCACCCTTGGGTTCAATCCCTGGTACAAAAAAGAGAGAGAAAAAACTCCTTTAGGCTCACTTGACATAGGTTTGTTTGTTTTTAAACAAGTATCACTCATAAATACAAAAAATGGAAAAGAAAGCAAAATAAATTAACTGATTTGTTCAGGTATTCCTAAACCTTCTTCCTATTCATAGTCCAATGTAAGTCACTTGATGTCCACACCCTATCATTCTCTGTTCCTTCCAAGTAAGTTATGATACAGTCATTCTTGAGTTCTCCACTACTATTTCTGGAGAAAAATTCTTCCAAGGTACTAACAACAGATTTTTTTTTTTTTTTAAAGCACACAGTTGTAACAAGAATATTACCTGAAGAATTCAGATAATAACAAGATGTTTTTTAAAATTTATCATTCATTGCTCTAGTCTAACCCCAAAATGAAACAATTTCCTTTGACAGGTACCAAAGATAGGTAGAAGAGTTGTCTCTGTGGGGTATAGAAATACTGGCAAGAAAGACGGTTGATTTATGTAAGTATATTGAGTACTTCACCTTCTGAATCCAGTGTAACTCATTCCATTCTTAGTTTATGTTATAAAAAGTATCACATAAAAATGAAAGTGGGGCTGGGGCTGTGGCTCAGAGGTAGAACGCCCGCCTACCGTGCATGAGGCACTGGGTTCGATCCTCAGCACCACATAAAAAATAAAATGAAGATATTGTGACCACCTATAGCTAAAAAAATAAATATTTTTAAAAAAAAAAAAGAAAATGAAAGTGATAACAATATAAGGAGGACTGGGGATGTGGCTCAAGCAGTAGCATGCTCGCCTGGCATGCGTGCGGCCCAGGTTCGATCCTCAGCACCACATACAAACAAAGATGTCGTGTCCGCTGAAAACTAAAAAAAATAAAATATTAAAATTCTCTCTATCTTAAAAAAAAAAAAAACATATAAGGATATTAAGGCCAGAGTAATGGTCTCCTAAATATATTTTTTCTACATACTACCCTTTGATTGTTTTCAATCTAGTCTTTAATTTACTACATTTTTCTCATGGTGTTGGGGATTCAACTCAGGGTCTAACACATGCTAGACAAGTGCTCTACCCCCAAGTTACAGTCCCTTTCCCTATTATAGATTCCTTTTATGAGCAACCTTACTTCTCCACTGTATATTTGGTTAAGAGCAAAGACTGGCTAAATTCTACCTAATTGTGTCATCCCAGTGGAATTTCTTTCTTGGTCCTATGACACGCTTCCCTGGTTTCTCATCATCATCTTCCTCAGATCCATTCTTTTCTCGTTCTTCATCTGTTTGCAACCTAAAAATTGAAAAACCTTTTAAGAAGCAAAGTTTTAACCCTACAATATGTCCCATAAACACTTCCAGAATTGCATAATTGAACTTTTACTCAAATAACAGACTAAATAGGGAATCTACCTTTTTACATAATACTTTGAGTAAGCTATGAAGTGCTTGGCAAATGAAAGTATCCAAACTATAATATAAAGGCATACTTATCTTTTAGGTCAGAAAATATTTGTGTCCAGCACCAGCTAGTCTAATTAGTCAGTATATGAAATGTCTGAACAGTTTTAGCTCTTGATTTATTTAAAATATTTTTTTAATTGTAGCTGGACACAATATCTTTATTTTATTTATTTTCATGTGATGCTGAGGATTGAACCCAGGGCCTTGCACATGCTAGGCAAGCACTTATGCTGAGCCATAACCCCAGCCCTTAGCTCTTGATTTGATCACATCCATAAAGTAAATCAACAAAGTCTTTTGCCTTTGACACTAAAGCAGTTGAGGTAGCAACATATCATTTAGAAAATATTCAGTTTATCATTCAGTGGTGTATGTGGATTTGTACTTGATGATGAAGTCCTGTCAAGACCAACCCCTAACAGCTAAAAGTGTTTCTCAAATGGTAAAGACTGTCGAAACAGAAGGGGTACATACTTGGCACACTTAGCTTGACTACGAGCCTGGCAATCCTCCTGGTATTTAAATAGCTGTTCAGGCATAACATTGCTAACAGCCAGTTTCAGTTTTTGCAGAGGTTCTCTTAAACGATCATCCTGAGAAAAAAACATACTGAAAGTTTTTCAAATATCTTAACAAAATTTATTCAATGAACAGATTCTCAAAAGGTGAAATTTATGTTTCAAGTATTGATTACAGATTTGAAATGTTAGCATATCTAAATATGGACATTTCTTCAATAGCACTTGCTTTCATTAATTAACACTGGATATAAAATTAGAATGATAAAATTTCCCAGTTTGCCGAGGAGAGTCCCAGCTTTTACTTGCTGCCCTTGCAAAACTATTAGTAGTATTTCTTTACATTCTTAAAAAGCCCCATGTTGTTGGGTGTGGTGGTACAACACCTATAATCCCAGTGATTCGGGAGGCTAAGGCAGAGGATTATGAGGTTCAAAACCAGCCTCAGCAACTCAGTGATGCCCTAAGCAACTCAGCAAGACCCTGTCTCTAAATGAAATACAAAATGTCCCTGGGTTCAATCCCCAGTACAAAAACAGAACAAAACAAAAAAATGTTTTAAATTATATATACTTTATAATACAAATGATGAAATCTACATTGTACAGATTACTAGACAGTCCCCATTACAATGGGAAAGCACTCCCAAAAGAAGACAGTTCTCTGGAATACTGGAATATATGATCCGCATGATCTTTTTTTTTTTTTTAGTTGTAGATAGACAAAATATATTTATTTATTTTTATGTGGTGCTAAGGATTGAACCCAGTGCCTCACACGTGAGAGGCAGGTGTTCTACCACTGAGCTATAGCCCAGCCCTATCTGCATGATCTTGTTTGAGTAGTTACCAACAGGATGTTGGCATCCTGTTCTCTTGGATATTGTTAGTAATTGTGTCTTATGCTGTAAGCAGAAATGCAAGCTCAAGGCCAAAATAAAGAGGAAACTAGGAGACTCTTATCCATATGTGTTCTGGGTAAAAAGGAAAACAAGTAGGTTTTTAATCTAATAGCTCTAATCAACCAACTTATTATTTTCAATCTTGCAAAATAACATAGGTAACTATTTAAAACATATTTTTATCACTATCATAGGTGCAGAAATATTTTAAGACTTAGTTTTCCTTCAGTAAAACAATAGAATTTTTTGGTTTTTTTAAAAATCTTTTTGCAGTGCTGGGGGATTGAACCCAGGGCTTAATACATGCTAGGCAACTACTCTACTGTGAGCTACATCCACAGCACTAAAACAACTGTTTATAAAAGGTGCTTTTTGGTAGAGATGACTTTTTAGAATACAAATTTATTACTAATAATCATTTTAACTTATCCCATATATATCAATTAATAAATACGAAGCACATGACTATCTGCTATAACAACCCATTTTGTTATAATATCCCATTTTTAAATGTCAACATTCAGTATCATGGTTCCTGGATGATTATTTTTGAAGAATTATGTAGCTGAGACCATTTACATGGAATTAACTGGGATATATTCATACAATAGAACACTATATACAGTGTTCTAATTGCATGCAGTAAAAAATGAATAGATTTCCATTGTATATACACATACATAAATCTGAAGCACATAATGTTGAGTGTTAAACAGTGAGCTGCAGAAGAAAACAGATAGTACACCTTATATGAAGCTCAAAAAATAAAAAACTGAACAATATAATGTTCAGGGATACAAACCATGTGACAGAAAACTTGTTTTCCTAATTCTAATTCCCATTCCCCCCCGCCCCCCCGTCAATCCCTCTGGTACCCATTTCTGCCATTTCAATTATGACAGCAAGCTCCCTCCAACTGTTGATGTTTGAAAAAGCCAGGTAAAGGCACAAAATCTGAGATATTATAATTAAATTCATTCATTAATTTGCTTTGAATTGAGAAAGAATTTATGTCTCTCAATTTACATGTATAAAGAATCCTATGCTTATCAGATCTTGCTTTCTATACACTGACCAGCCTTAGGAAACATTCTCAGAGAGACCTATCAATTATTAAAGAAGTAACTATTCATCAGGGAATCCAAATACCTTCAATATCTTGCAATGATTATTAAATATGTTCAATCTGATATAAAGCAATTAATGTATAAAGACCCTAATTAGAAATATTTCTCATTTTGTAGGTTATAAAACCTCAAAGGCAGATATTATTATTGTTCCTCTTACCTGGACATTGAGGTGTAACTTCTTTAGCCGTTTTACCAGTGTTTCTTTATTGCATGGCACAAATGCTTCAAGATGGGAGTAGACACCACTACGAATAACAGGGCCTAATTCTTGTAGCTGTAACTCAATGCTGATCATAAAAACAACAAACAATATGGAATTTTTTTAGGTGGCAAAGACTGATTGTTGTTCTCAATTTATACTCCCATGATTTCCCAGACAATATTTTTCATAGAATTTACCTCCCTTCCAATGAACAGTAAAACTACAGAAAACAGTCTGTGAGTCTAACTTCAGAGTAAAGTTTATATGACCACAACAAGCTGGCAACATTTTTTTTAAATGTTTTATAGTTGTAGATGGGCAGAATGCCTTTATTTTACTTATTTTTATGTGGTGTTAAGGATTAAACAGAGTGCCTCACACATGTTAGGCAAGTGCTCTGCCATTGAGCTACAGCCCCAGCCCTGGCAATACTTTTTTGATGACAGGCATCAAGTATTTTTGGGTTAACCATAATATCTTCAAAGAGATATTATGTCAGCCCTCCACACTCTGGTAATCACTATAGCAGCCAGTGACAGTTTCATTTAATTCCTAGAATATTTTTTTCTTTAAGGAAGTTGAAAAAAGTAGATATTCAGAAAAAAATACCCTACCCCCAGCTATAGACATGAAATACTTTATCTGTCTTTGTTTCCCTTTGTGGTATTATAAGATACATATTTAATAGTTTGTTCAACTTATTATAATTTTCCAGTTTCTACTTCTACTTAATACATTAGCTAAGAGAGTAGAAGAGGAGAACGAGAAGGAGGAGGAAGAAAAGGAGGAGGAGAAGGATGAGGAGGAGGTACAGGAGCATCAGCAGCAGAAGAAGAAGCAGGAGGACGAGGATGAGGACGAGGAGGAAGTTTGCTGCAATAGTTCTATTCTGGGCAGGACAAACCTACCAATAGCAGAGGTCTCTTTCAAGATGGAAGACATTATTACCTAGCAACTATCACTGAATAAAGATAAGAACAGATAAATTTGAAGACCATGATCAAATTTGAGATCTTGGGGATAGGGCTATGGCTCACTGGTAGAGCGCTCACCTAGCAGGCATGAGACACTGGATTTAATCCTCAGTACCACATAAAAATGAACTATACTGTGTCCACCTACAACTAAAAAATAAATATATATTTTTTTTAAATTGGGGCTCTTGGCAAAAACTATGTCCAAATCATTACATTCTATTATAAGAGAAGATAAAGACAGACTTTGAAGAACTTTTCACAAATGTAAGAGGTATCCAAGGATTAAATTAATAGTTTTTTGGGAAGAAAAGAAACCATATCATATAAAGTATATCCATAGACAAATTGCAATTTCATTTAAAATGAGATGTGAAAAATTATACTCCTTGGAATTGGTAGTAGAAAATTCTTGGTATTGGAAAAGCTAAATAGAAAATTAAAAATGGAAGAAGTTTAAGACCTACAAGAACCAGGGGGTCAAATTAAAGGTTCACATGGTAAACAACCACTATGATCATGAGTTCTATCTATAGACATTTGTTAGATAGCATTATGTGGTCAGATAACATGTGTTTAGATAACATCATGAGATTATGTCCTCACTAAAAGTCTAGACTCTGGATAGAAGGCCTTCTACGATTGTCCTGTTAATGAAAGTTCTTTGAAGCTGAAAATTAAAACAGAAACTCCAAGTACTAAGAGATCCCAGGTAAGGGACCTCTGTATAAAAGTCAGTGGTTTCCAAAGAGGTTAACTAAGATACAAGAAGAGCTGACTCCCAAGAGAAACCCTTTATACTGAGATTCCAGTCACTACTCATCGATGTCTCCTTAAAGGAATATCTAACAAAGAGATGGCAGATAGATTTCATTTTAAGTGTACAAAAGGACTGATGGTATAAACCTAGAGCAATCTGTTAAACAGAATGTTTAGGGTGAATGAGGATCACAGGCAAAGAGTATCATGATTTATCAGCAACTTCTGCTTCAGGTAATAGAGAAGAAAATCAAGTCAGCATGTTGTGTATTTGTAGATTCAGGTCAAATTCAATTATGCAAAAGGAAAAGGGTTCCCCATTCTAACTAACTGATCTCTTTTCCTCCCAGGCATAAGTAAGCAATGGTGAAGCAGAGCCAATATACCTGGACAATTTCATGGGGATTACTACCCTCAAAATCACTGTATGCCTCTCTTAAAGAGCAACTCAGGCTGGGCACAGTGGCATGCATCTGTAATCCCAGCAACTCAGGAGGCTGAGGCATGAGGAACACAAGTTCAAGACTAGCTTCAGAATGCATTAAGTAATAAATTCATAAAAATTTAAAAAAAAGACTAGCTTCAGCAACTTAGTGAGGCCCTAAGTAACTTAATGAGAACTTATCTCAAAATAAAAAAATAAAAGGGGATGGGAATTTAACTTGGTGGTAAAGCACCCCTGGGTTCAATCCCTAGTACCCCCCCAAAAAAAAGAGAGAGAGAGAGAGCACGCGCTCAACTCAGTCCACAGAAGTAAGGCATGTTTGTTTAGGAAAGTGCAAAGAGAGGCCAGAGAGAATAACAGAATAATGTAACTAAAGGGAAATTCAACTCTGAACCTAAGGGCTTAAGGAAATGGAAGCACACCTTCTGTGGAAAAAAAAGTAGGTGGCTCCCCAAAACTCCAAGATTTGTTTCCTGATAGACATGGGAGGACTGAAAATAGAAGCCTAACATTGGAATGTCAACAGTCTGCTTATTTGAGATGTCATGTCCCAAGGATAGTCTCTTGATTCTCTCAGGGGAGAAACACTTGTTCTGTCTCACAGAAGAGTAAAACAAAAAGAACAGTCTCAGTCACAAGAGCTAATCTACTACACTTAGAGCTTTCAGGTGGAAAGAAAAAGAAGAGCTAGTCAGACCCCTGATTATGGAATCTGGGACAGCTCTGATGACTAACAGTAGCACTGTTTATCTGGTGTTTGAAAGGGAGGTAGGTAAAAGGTAGAGACTCAGAAAGAAAGCATTTGCCGGTCTCCAGGCAAACATATCAACTTAGCTAAAATAAAGGACAGAAAAAAGAAACTCCTCTGCCAAATACTAGCAGCACACCAGGTTACATATTTTCTGAGTTTATTTTTAAACAATACAGGATAAAGATATTGCAATTTTTAATTACAAATAGTAATTAGAACTAATCAGTCAATTGATCCTTCTTTAGATCTCACAAGAAACTGTCTACATCATGTATTTATTTAAAAGACAGATTCATAGTATTTCATGTTGTTGTCCTGAATCTTTCCATATGATGCTATAAACCATCAGAGTAAGCATACGTTATCATTACCATTATGATCATCATCATCATTATCACCGAAGTACTCAGGAATGAACCCAGGGGCACTCTACCACCAAGCTACATTCCCAGTCCTTTTTATTTCTTAATTTAAGATAAGCTTGCTAAGTTACAGAGGTTGGCCTGGAACTTGTGATTCTCCGGCCTTAGCTGCCAGAGTGACAGGGATTACAGGTGTGCACTACTATAACGTCATATGTTATTTTCATCCGAGGAGCTAGATTTGCTGCTTTCAACAGATCATTTTGCGCCTACTTCTGCCTGAAGTCAATTATACACTTCATTCTTGTTATCAATGGTTAAAATGTGAGCCAACAGTTTAAAAGCATAGCTTATTTGACCACAATCTCAGAACCTACAGGTTCATAACTATCAAATAATTTTACACTGTAAAATTAGCTAAGTATAAAACCTGATCTAAACATAATCTACGATAGGCATGGTGGCACACACCTATAATATATGCTACTCTGGAGGCTGAGGCAAGAGGATCACAAGTTCCAGGCCAACTTCAGTAACCTGCCCAGACCCTTTCTCAAAATAAAAAATATAAAAGGTAGCTCAGTGGTAGAGTGCCCTAGTTTCAATCTCCAGTACTGCAATCAGTATCAATAATTTATATATCAGCCTATACCTTCCCCCTTCCAATCTGTCACTTTCATGTTACTTCCATCCTATCCTACAACCAGGATTTCTTTATTGACCCACACTTTGCATTTGGCTATAAAATTTTGCATGAATTCTAATTAATTGCAATAGATATCAATGGAATTGTTTTTCTCAAGTCTGAGTAATGAAAATAGGTGGAAAATTAAGCCAATTTGTATAAACACTCTAAGCTATCTCAGAAATAATATTTTCACATAAACTGTCATAAAATACTTTTAAAAGTCCAGGTTAATATTCATCCTGGACAATGGTAACTTGCAGATGAATAATTTTGCTAAGAGACAAATGATAACTGTACATGTTCCAAGACTAAAAGGGAAGGGTTAATGTCTTAGATCAGCCATCATTCAGCATCTGTATCTCACAGACCTAGTGTGTGTGTGTGTGGGGGGGGGATGGGTGGGAGGTGTATCTGTCTCAAAATTTTTTAAAATGTAAATATATTTTAAATTGATATTGGGATTGAACCTAGGAGTGCTTAACTACTGAGCAACATCCCAGTCCTTTTTATTTTTTATTTCGAGACAGATTCTTGCTAAGTTGCTCAGGCTGGCTTCAAACTTATGATCCTCCTGCCTCAGCCTCCCTCCAGCTGTATGCTTATTTATTTTAAGTATTTTTTTTTTTTTAGTTGTAGATGGAAACAATATCTTTATTCATTTATTTATATATGGTTTTATGTGGTGCTGAGATTCAAACTCAGTGCCCCACGCATGCAAGGCAAGTGATCTACCACTGAGCTACAACCCCAGTCCCTCCAGCTATATTTTGAAATGAATAAGTCTAAAGATTTTTTAGTACTAAAAAGAGAAATACTTACTCTAAAAGAATATTATTCATATCCTGTGTAAAGAATTTTTTCCTTCCTTCTTCATCAAAAAGTTTGGCAGCCTAGAGAAACATAAGAAAGACTGTCAATATAACTCATAGTATACAAGAACTCTGAGATGAACTACCTAATGGGGAGGAAAAAAAAAAAGAAAACAAAAGAAAAAGGAACTTCTTAACAGCAGAGTACACAATACCAATAAGTTGTGATCCACAATCAGGTATTGAGAGATCCCAATTCAATTGGATATGTGTATGATTAATAAGTTTGCTACAGCTACTGTAACAAATTACCACAAACTAGGTGACTAAATAGAAATAAACAGTCCAAAGCTCAAAGTCATGTCATTGGGCTGAAATTGAGGGGTGAGCAGGGCTGTTCAGCTCCAAGCCTCTGGAGTGTAGCCCTACTTTCACCTGAATTTCAGTCCCCTGATTTTAGACTTGGGATTGAGAATAATTCTTGGGGCTGGGGATGTAGCTCAAGGAGTAGCGCGTTCGTCTGGCATGCGTGTAGCCCGGGTTCGAGCCACATGCAAGGCAAGTGAGCTACCTACATACAAAGATGTTGTGTCCGCTGAAAACTAGAAAATAAACATTAAAAAATTCTCTCTCTCTTAAAAAAAAAAAAGAGAGAGAATAATTCTTTTTTTTTTTTTTTGCACTGAGGATTGAACCCATGGGTGCTTTTGAGACAAGGTCTTGCTAATTTGCTGAAGCTGGCCTCAAACCTTCAATCTTGTATCAGTCTTTTGAATCACTGGGATGACAGGTGTGTGTCACTGTGCCCAGTTAAATTTCTGGGGTTTTCCTGTGGTGCTGGCATGCAAGGCAAGCACTCTACCAACTGAACTATATCCCTAGCCCAAACCTCTGTTGTTTTAAGTCACCAATTTATGGAGGACAGCTTGCTCCTCATGGTTGCCAGCATTCCTTGGTTGCAGCTACGGCACTCCAATCTTCAAGGACCATATCTCCAATCTCTGTGCTCGGCCCTTAACATGTACTTCTCTAGATACATCACATTTCCTCCTGCTTCCCTCTTCTAGACTGCATGTGATTGCATTTAGGGCCCACAGGATAATCTCCCCATCTCTAGACATTTAACTTCATACCTCTATCTCCTTTTTACCATAAATGGCTCAAGGGATCAGAATATGGATATCTTTGGGGAATCATTTTTCAGACTACTACAGATAAAATTCATGTGATTGTTAAGAATATTAAACAATGAAAGATCAATTTCCTTAAGACAAAAGGTCTTTAGAATCAAAGAAAGATATTTAGAAATATTATAGATTATTTCAAAGAAATATCAAGTCTAATCATATGATCAACTCAACAAGAAGCTGCAGACTTTTATGAGTAGACAAACTCACTGAATTCAAGAGACTCTATGTGATTATGCTTTTAAGTTACAGAGTCAATGACAAACTATTATAAATAGAATACATGAAATTCTATCAAGATTTCTCATTAGAATACAATCAATGATCCAGATCAAATGTGTGGTTAGGAGCAATAGGTATAAAAAAAATTAACCTTATATGGTCAATAAAAGCATTAGTAGAGTTGGAATCTCTAAGACAAAGTTAAAAGCTAAACATGTAGTGAATAAATACAGTAATATGGAACTGATAGTGATTGTTGGGAAAAAATTTAAATTTTTTTTTTAAAAACCCATTCAAACGATGGTTTGACAAAGGGACAGTCAATATTCAAAAAAAAAGCAATGTAATAATAAACCAGCAATGCCTATTTTTAGATTCAATGACCATCAGAGGCATAAAAGAGTATCCCAATGCCTCGGGAGGCTAAGCCAGGAGGACTTCATTCAAGGCTAGCCTCAGCAACTTAGCAAGATCCTATCACAAAAATGAAAAAGGGCTGAAGATTAGCTCAATGGCAAAGTGTTCCTGGTTTCAATCCCCATACTAAATAAATAAACAAACAAATAAACATTCTCTTCATGATGTACTTTAAAAAACCTAAAGTTAATAGACTTAATTCCTTTGAATAAAAATAGGTATGAGAAATTTTGATAAAAAGTTAAACTTTATGAATTTCTGATGAAATTTAAACTTTATAACCTTAAAAACATTAATATAATCTAGTTTTAGAAAATTAGATAGTCACCTGGTAGTTGAAATGTGTAAAAACTGTCATGAATCAATACTTACTGGCCTCTGGGCCTGGCTCTGGCACTAGTGTTTATTAAAGTGATTTCAAAACCTACTGATGCTTTAAACTGTGGGTTTAGACATATTTGTTTCTATTTCTATCTATTAAAGAATAAACTTTTTGAGGGTGCGGCTAGTTATTTAACTTTGTATCCTCGCACTCTATTATATACTTTATAATTATTACCATGTTTAATCCTCATAACAGCCAAGGAATTTGGTATTATAACCCCCATCTTACACACAAAGACCTTAAACCTTAAAAGAGGTTTCATGAAATGGCCAAGTTACTAAGTTGTGGGTCAAAGATTCGAACTGAAGCCTTCTGATGTCAACTGTGAACACTGCCACCTAGCACACAAAGACATTGGTTTGGAAAAGCCAGTCTGGGTTTTACTTAATTAACAACAATGAAAAAACTAGTCAAGATTATTGTCAAGGTATAAGCTCTTGCGTTTCATCAATGCTTCCCATTTTAACCAGATGACCCGACAAAATGTTTTTTAAATCTGGACACTGTCATAATCATTTGTGGCAAATTTCCTGAGGAAATTAGACATAGGCCATCTTAAAATCCAAAAGATATAAAACATTAAAAGAGAACAATTCAATAACTTGATCAAACCATATGGTGACTGTCAATCTACCAAATTATTTGAAAATTTTACATGCTATAAGTAGAAGAGATAGATAAGTTTTGGAGACATGCTTCTTAAGACAGGATGAAGACTAGATGTGTATAGAGACAAAAATATAGAAAGAAAGTCAGAATAAAAGCCAAATTTCAAGAAAGGAAATCAAAGTCAAGAGGTTGAACTTGGAAGAATATTACAAAGGGAGAACAGAATAAGAACAAACTGCTTATCAGACAGAGGCATGTGAGCTGAAGATGAATTTTCATCTCTTGAAGAAAAGTACCATTTCATGTTTAAAAAAAAAAAAAAAACACAGAGAATTCACAGGTATCAGTAAGTAAAATGAATCTTATTTATTGATAATTTCCTAATGAGGGCTTAGGAAGAAGCCATGTTTACCTTCAAATGGCTATTACAAGACAGATATTTTTTCTTAAGATATGACAGAGCCTTACAAAGTTGGACACACTCATCACTAACTAATTAGTTTATGAAGTGAGTAAGTAGCGCATAACCCAGTAGGCAACATGTAAGCGCGAAGTGTAATGGTCCTGACTTTAAAACCTAATTTTGAATTTTGGCTTGGCCACTTCAAAATTGTGTCCTTGGACAAATTACTTAACCATCTTAAACCTTAGTTTCCTCATCTATTAAATGGAAAAACATTGCATTTGCTCACATGTTTCTTGGGAGGACTGTATTCAGCAATAAGTAAAATAAGGCAATAGGGGCACAGCAGTACCATACTCAGTACATAGCATCGAATTTACTAAACAAACAGTAGCTATTATTTATTTATTTTTGCAATACTGGGGACTGAACTGAGGGACACTGAGCTACATTCTCTGCCCTTTTATTTTTTTATGTTGAGACAGGGTCTCATTAAATTGCCCAGGCTGGCCTAGAACTTACAATTCTCCTGCCTTAGCCTCACAAGTTCCTGGGTTATAAGCAAGTGCCACCACACACAGTTCAGAAGCTATTATTAATAATTACATCTTGAAAAACCTGTATCACATCACTAGCACTTTTAAAAACCTAGAACAAAAATGAAGAATTCAGGAATGGGGAAATAGGGGGAAAAGAAATCATGTACTTTGGAGTCAGGCAAATCCCAGTGCTTAAAAACTCTGGCTCTAACACTTACAAATTCTATTACTTTGACCACATTTTTTGATCTGTCTCCACTTACATTTCTTAAAAGGGAAATAGACACTACATACTACACTTCATAGAAACACTGAAAAGATTAAAAGCAACCAATGAGAAAAGCTATACCATGCAAAAATAAACAGAGGTCTACAGTAAAATCATACAAAATTAAATTGAAGGTAAAAAGCATTAATTGGACCAAAAGGGTAGCCTTCTGATGATAATCACTGCACTAAAGATGCAGCCATCATAATCTTACGAATGAAACAGCAAAAGTGATAGAAAACTCAAGTTACGACTAAAAGAAATATTGGCAATGAGATATTTTAACATATTTCCTCTGAATCCTGGACTCATGATGGGGTATAAAATAAGTAAAAAATAGAGAGGAAGCAATTAGTAAGTCATTACCTTAGAAGAAACAATATAGAAAAATAATAGAATTGATTAATAAAATCCAAGATCCAGTTGTAGGAAAAATTAGGTAAATCTCTTGCTTCCCTCAGATATTTCTTGAGTTGTAAATATATATTTAGAAAGAGAGAAATAAATGGAGAAATGGAGAATGGAGAAATCCTAGCAGGAAAAAGAAGGGTATAAAATAGTTTAAATATTACAATCCCATTAATGATAATTTTTAGCAATAACATATTTGAGGATGTATAGATTAAAATACAGAAAAATAGCTGTTTTATAATGATTATTTCTGCTCAGGGTAGGAAACGTAAGATAATGGGGATCTTAAGAATGTAATAAATAAAATTCTGCAATGACTAAACTATGGCATAGGTTCAACAAATAAACATGTCAAAATAATCAGAAAGCATTTTAAGCTAGATTTGGCACATTTTTAATATAAAAAATATTATCTCTCTTTGTAAGATATAACTGGATTTGCAGCTAATTAAACCAATGAAGATTATGAATCCAAGCTGATGTGGAGAGGAATCTATGACGACAGGCCAGTCTCAGCTCTTAGCTTTTTCTTTGGTACCAGGGAATGAACCCAGGGATCCTTAACCACTGAACCACATTCCCAGGCCTTTTTATTTTTTTCTTGAGGCTAAGTTGTTAAGTCTGGCTTTGAACTTGCGATCCTCCTGTCTCAGCCTTCCAAGCTGCTAGGATTATAGGCAGGTGCCAAAGTACCTGGCTAAGCTCTTAGCTTGGTCTTACTAGGAACACAAGGCATGTATACTACTGATTAGCTGGGAAAATAGGTTATAAAAACTGGATGTCAATAGACCAAAGAAAGAAGTTCAGGTACATCTGTGTCATAGACCAAAGAAAGAAGTTCAGGTACATTTCTGCAGTGTTTTTATTTTTTTCTTTCTTTGGTCTATTTTTTTGGGGGAAGGAGGGGGTGTTGAGGATTTAACCCAGTGGCAATTTACCACTGATGTACATCCTCCACCCTTTTACTTTTTGAGATAGGATCTCACTAAGTTGGTCAAGACCTCACTAAATTGTTGAGGCTGGCCTTGAACTTGTGATCCTCCTGTCTCAGCCTCCAGAGCTGCTGTGATTACAGGTGTGTGCCACTACACCTGGATGCCCTATTTTCTTTACATGACTATGTAGATCATAAAAAAATCATAAAATCTAGATGAAAAAATATTTATAAGGCGGCTAGGCACGATGGCGCACGCCTGTAATCCTAGCAACTAGGGAGGCTAAGGCAGAAGGACTGTGAGTTCAAAGTCAGCCTCAATAAAAGTGAGGTACTAAGCAATTCAGTGAGACCCTGACTCTAAATAAATTAAAAAATAGGGCTGGGGATGTGGGCTCAGTGGTCAAGTGACCCTAAGTTCAATCTCCAGTACCCCCAGGCAAAAGTTGGTAAGGTGAACTGAAATAATAAAAGAATCACCTATACCCATGTTGTAATTATAATTATTTCAATTTAAGAGAAAAAGCCTATGTGGAGAACCAATGTCTAAAAGGGATTATGGAAAATTAAAAGTTGTTGCTAGGGCTGGGGTTGTAGCTCAATGGTAGAGTGCTCGCCTAGCATGTAGAAGGCTTTGGATTAGATCCTCAGCACCACTTAAAAATAAAATAAAGGGGGCTGGGAATGTGGCTCAAGAGGTAGCACGCTCGCCTGGCGTGTGTGCGGCCTGGGTTCGATCCTCAGTACCACATACAAATAAACATGTTGTGTCCGCCAAAAACTAAAAAATAAATATTAAAAATTCTCTCTCTCTCAAAAAATAAAATAAAGGTATTATGTCCATCTACAACTAAAAAAATATTAAAAAGTTGTTGTACAAGAGCATTGGGATTACAGGGAATAATTTTTGTCTTTAAAAATGAAGCTTTTATTACTATGTTTGTGCAGCAAATAAAAACCAAGAGAATTATTACACTTACTACACGGAGGTCCTCGATGCGTTTTTCAAGAAGTACAGGTAGACCTTCTGGGAGTGTAGGTACCACCTTAGGCATAACCTGAGAGGTGAAGGTTGGCTGGGTGGTGTTTCCATTTTCTCCCCCTGATTCAGATAGGGGGCTACCATCAGAAGCAGCATCCAGTAATCTGTCAAAGTCGAAATCATCCAGTATCTCTAGGGCATTTTCAGCTTCCTGAAACAATTCGTGTTCATTTGTGCTAACAAAAATGGGGAGCTCTGGATCAGTGCTGTTCAGATTTAATTCTGGGACGTCATTCCCCAATGCTGTAGCAGCACAAAGAGGCTTGGTAAGAGAGGAGGTCGATAAGGTCACAGGAACTTTGGGGTTAGACTCTGTTTTTAATGCATCCTTCTCTTTCTGAAATTTTCGAATCATGGCAGCTAGAGAAAGAGAATCTTTATATCGTTTCTTCTTTTTTTCAGACTTGTGTGAATTTAGAGCCACAACTCTGTGAAGAAAAAAGCGATCAGTGAGGCTACATATAACTTTAACTATCTTCTGATCATCTTTCATTTTCCACTCTAGGAATAGCCATGTTGGCAACCAGATATGGATATGTGTAATTCTCAATGATAACCTCCTTACATGAACCATAGGGAAAGGTCTCAATTTAGCTATCGATTCCTCTAGAAATCTTTTCCAAATCCCATGGCTTAGATGTTTCTACATGTGCTACAAAATCTAAAAGATTATTAGTACTTGAAGGGAGGTCAATCAAACCTACAACAGTCCTAGTGTAGAAGAAAAAATATTTACTTAATAAATTTATAATTTGAAAAAAATTCAATAAAAGGTATTACTTATAGCTTATGTTTCACAAGAGGTTTACTTGTAAATAATGAATATTTAAGATAACCATTAGTGGGCTAGGGTTGTAGCTCAGAGGTACACCTAGCACATGTGAGGCACTGAGTTTGATCCTCAGAACCACATAAAAAAAGTTAAAAAGAAACCTTTAAAGATAATCATTATTAACGCACACAATTTTTCTCCCCCTAATCTCTTAATGATTCTAGGTCATGATTACAACAGTAATCCCATGTTTAGGAGAGGAGAAATACCTCCCTAAATCAATCTTTTGGATACAGACAGCCTCAGATGCAGATGTTCCTCCCTGCTAAGGAGGGACAGAAAACCCAGATTTTCATAAGTTTTTCCCTTAGATCTGTGAAAAATGCTACTGAGAAGTAGAGACAATGCCAATTTTTAATTATATCATACAAATATTTTATTCTTCAGATGTAAGATTTATTTTCGGTATTAAGGATTGAACCCAGGGTGTTCTAATACTGAGCTACATTCCCAGATCCTCAGCCCTTTTTATTTTTTAATTTTGAAACAGGGACTAAATTGCCCTGGTTGCCCTCAAAATTTCAACCTTCCTGCCTCAGCCTCAGGAGTTGCTAAGATTATAGGTATGTGCCACCAGCCCAGCTGACTTAAGGCTTCTGAAAAATTCTATTTGTTTTTTAGCAGCAATGTCACCTAAAGTCATAAGCATTAAGAATAGCTAAATAGGGCTGGGGATGTAGCTCAGTGTTAGATTTCTTGGTTAGCATGTGTGAGGCTCTGGGTTCGATCGCTAGTACTGTCAAGGGTGTGGTGGATGGAATCAATGACATTTTTTCCCCCCTTTTCCTCCTCTTCTTTTTTTTGTGGTTCTGGGGATTAAACTCAGAGCCTCCCACATGCTAGGCAAGTGATCTACCACTAAGTTATATCCACAGGCCGTGATTTGTTTTTTTAAATATTAAAACAACTATAAATTGTTCATATATAGGCTACTGCTAATCCTTAATCCCAGACATCAAAATTAGTGTTAGTACCAAAAGATTAAAAAAAGTGGGCTGGGAAAATAGTTCAGTTGGTAGACTGCTTGCCTCACATGGGCAAGTCCCTGGGTTCAATCCCCAGTACCAAAAAAAAAAAAAAAAAGTTATTTGAGGGCTGGGGTTGTGGCTCAGTGGTAGAGTGCTTGCCTAGAATGTGTGAGGCACTGGGTTTGTTTCTCAGCACTACATTAAATAAACAAATAAACAAATAAATAAATAAAATAAAAGTATTGTGTCCATCTACAACTAAAAAATTTTAAAAGAAAGTAATTGGATCTTTATGCCATCTTTTAAAACTAGCTCTTGCTGGTTAAACAAACAAAAACTGTAATGAGCAACATGCTCAATGTACTACTCTAAAAATCTGACCTTAAACATCATGAGTCTCATAGATGACAATGCCTTCCAGTTATTAATGTATAACAAAATATTATTAAAACATAACTAGATTACTACTATTTGTAAATATTAAATTAGACTTAGCTACTCTTAATTAGTGGTGAACCTTAATTAATTTATTTATTCTAAAAGGAGAAACAGACTATGACAGTAGTTCTCTTATTGGGTTCCACTTACCCCAGTTGTTTAGGTACTTTTTTCCTTGGTTTCTTCTCCTTTTCCCCTTCCTCTTTTCGTTTCCGCTTCTTCATTTCGATATCATCTTCTTTTATTTTGGGAACCTGCAAAAATGATAAAATAACACACCATTTATTTATTTATTTTTAAATTTATTTTAAGAATGCATCATTTATTTAAATATCAATGCTCTCTTTTTTTGATGTTAGCAGTGGTTTTTCTCAAGTGTCAAAATGTAACAGCATTACTTGCTTCAAGTGCACGTTCTTGAGGTCCATAAGCGCTTTCAGTTCTCTAGAATAGGGCCTTCAAATATGAATTTTTGACATGCATTTTGGTGATTCTGTTACAAGTAAGTCTTTGGCCCTCATGTCAGCAAACATTTACCTATGTACATTATTCATTTCCCAAATGCAGTATATCCAATTCTATAGAATTTGTTAATTAGATCTCAAGAAAGGTAACAGTTATCAACAGTCATTTCTTTTTTTTTTAATTTTAGGTGGACAAAATATCTTTATTTTATTTTTATGTGGTGCTGAGGATCGAACCCAGTGCCTCACACATGCCAGGTGAGCGCGCTACCACTTCAGCCACATCCCGAGCTCTACCAACAGTCATTTCTATAGCAAGTCGTCTTCCTTTTTTTTTTTTTTAAGTCATTGATGGACCTTTATTTATATGTGGTGCTGAGAATTGAACTCAGTGCCTCACACATGCTAAGCAAGCGCTTTGCCACTGAGCCACAACCCCAGCCCAGCAAGTCTTAACCTATCCTAGAAATTTAACTTTATCCCCAAAACAGCAGACAATTAAACCACATCATAGAGAGTAAAAGAAAACAATTCTGTGATGTAAACACCAATTTTCCCAAATCCACATACTTTTACTTTAAAGCATGCATTAAGTATATAATCATTGAGCTATGGTTAGTATTTTACTTCTCCTTATATTCACAACTGTGGACCAAGTTAAGATTCAAAAGGTATATCCTATTAATTTAACGTTCTCTTTAGCATTGCAGTGTTGGAGAAACTCACCTTGGGTGGCTTGTGCTTTTGGTTGTCTGTGATATCTTCTTCTTCAGTATCTGAAGCTTGGCGAAACTGCAGAGTGCCAGTGTTGATATAAAAGCCTCCATACTTTGTTGTTAAAGAAGCAGGTACTAATTCATCATACTAGATTAAAAGGAAAAACTTTAAAGATATATCCTATTGTCTATAACTCTAAATGTCAAAGAAATTCATTCACCATGGAAACATTTTCCTTAAAAACCAACTGCAAAACTGACTGCAAACCTAGCAATCCCACTGCTGGGTACGTGCCAAGGGCATCATGCTTAATTTAAAAGAAATAAAATGAATGGGGAGGGGGAGAAGTTAGGATAGCAATTAGGATGTCTGCACTCTTGTGGTTCAATGAAGCATTATTCACAACAGCCAAGATACAAAATAATCTGAGTGTCTGTTAATAAATGAATAGATTTTTAAAATGTGGTCTATTAATACAGTGGAATAGTATTTTAGCCTTAAAAAACAGGAAATTCTGTCATTTGCAACAACATGGATCAACCTAGAAAAATACCATATAATCTCCCTTACATGTGCAATCTAAATAAACTAAACTTAGAGACATAGGGTAGAATGGTAGACAGATGCTCAGGGGGAGTAGCAGAAGAGGAAATGAGAGGTGCTGGTCAACAAGTTCAAAATTATAGGTAGACAGGAAGAATATGAACTGGTATTCTATTGCACTGTAGGGTGATTATAGTTAATAATAATGTATATTTCAAAATAAGAGAGGAGTTTCAATGTTCTCACCAAAACAAATGATTTTTGAGGTGACAGATATGACACTGATCATTTGCAAAATGTACACGTCAAAGCATTATGTTGTACCCCCCTGAATATGTGCAATTATAATTTATCAATTAAAGAAAAAGAAAAAAGAACTGCAATGATGAAGTTCATAGAATAAATTTAGAAAAAGTTCATTATCTGGAATAAAAGTCAGTTCTAATCATTTGGTATATTTAACAAAGGATATTACCTGATGAGAAAAAGTTAAGGATCACTACCACTGTTTCTTTCTTCATTCTCACTGCTACTATTCTTAATATCAATTTTTTTAATACCTCATTTTATTTATTTATATTTATTTGTATGTGGTGCTAAGGACTGAACTCAGTGCTTCACACATGCTAGGCAAGCACTCTACCACTGAGCCACAATGCCAGCCTGGTTTCAAATGTTTTTGATGAGAAGTTTAAACACAGTAAAACAGATGGCTGAATGACCATATAAAGAGATTATAATCATACAATTATTCTGTCTTGGTGAGATATCTATCTATCTATCTATATAGATATAGATATAGATAGAGATACATATATTTTTTTTTTTTTGGTGGGGGGTGGTACCAGGGATTGAACTCAGGGGCACTTGACCACTAAGCCACATATCCCCAGCTCTATTTTGTATTTTATTTGAGACTGGGACTCACTGAGTTGCTTAGCACCTTGCTGTTGTTGACAATGGCTTTGAACACACAATATTCCTGCCTCAGCTTCCCAGGCCTCTGGGATTACAGGTGTGCGCCATTGTGCCTAACCCTTCATTCCTTTTTCAATTTGGCAGCCTAAATGTGAAATTATTTTTAATGCTTCAAAGCATTTATTTTCAGATATTTTTAGTAATAAGCACATGATTCTAAAAATTAATTAGAACCAGATTATTTTCATTTTTTATAAAATAATTTGCAAATGTGGAAAGTTTACTGAGAACACAACAAGGAATCATTTAATTAGATTACAATTGTTTGATGCCTGGATTATCTCATAAACAGAACAAAATAATTTGTTAAGGGCAATGATAGTAAATTAGTTTGGAAGTCAACTTGTATAATAGTTTGATTTCCTCTTATAAAATAAGGACCTATATTGTCTTATAAATGTCAGTAACCAACTATATAACTTAACAACTCTATCTACAAAATTATCTTTTTTTTTTTTCCAAAAATTATCTTTTTAGAGCAGTAACTTTCAAATTTTCTTCCCCATAACACATGTGGAAAATCCACTGCACATCAAAACCAAGCATATGGGCTTGGGGTAGTAGCTCAGTGGAAGAGCACTAACCTAGCACATGTGAGGCACTGGGTTCAATCCTCAGCACCACATAAAAATAAATAATCAGCATACTACAGTGACACAGTCATATCAATGTTTATAGCAGCTCAATTCACAACAGCCAGACTATGGAACCAACCTAGATACTCTTCAACAGATGAATAGTTAAAGAAAATGTGGTATATATACACAATGGAATATTACTCAGCCTTAAAGCCAAAAACTATGGCATTTGCCACTAAATGGATGGAGCTGGAGAATATTATGCTAAGCGAAATAAGCCAATTCCGAACACCAAAGGCTGAATATTTTCTCTGATATGCAGATGCTAATTCACAATAAGCGGGGGGCTAGGGTAAAATAGAGGTACTTTGGATTAGGCAGAGAAAAGTGAAGGGTGGGGAGGGGGTTTGGGAGTAGTAAGGATAGTAGAATAAATTGGACATTATTACCCTTTAAGGTAATAATTACTTCTTTAAGGCTGAGTAATATTCCATTGTGTATATATACCACATTTTCTTTATCCACTCATCTTGTGAAGGGCATCTAGGTTGGTTCCATAGTACATATATGAATACTTGAGTGGTGTGATTCTACATCATATATAACCAGGAGAATGAGAAGTTATACTCCAGTTATGTATGTTGCATCAAAATGCATTCTACTGTCATGTATAATTAATTAGAACAAATAAAAAGGTAAATAAATAAAATGAAGGTATTGTGTACATCTACAACTAAAAAAATTCTAAAAACAAGTGTATACATACATAATAAAATTATGTGATCTTTAATAACTCCTAATCTATTTGATTTCATATTCTTTAAAAAACTAGTCATACCCTTTATTTTTTATTTTTTTTAAATATTTATTCTTAAGTTTTAGGTGGACACAATATCTTTATTTTGCATTTATGTGGTGCTGAGGATCGAACCCAGTGCCTCGTGCATGCTACGTGAGCACTCTACCACTGAGCCACAACCCCAGCCCCAAGTCATACCCTTTAAATAGACATATAAGCCAATTATAGCTTGAAAAAGTCAGTTTGTATTTAAAAATACTCTAAATGCTACAAAGGAGCTGGGGATATAGGTCAGTGGGTAGAGTGCTGGCCTCGCATGTACACGGCCCTGGGTTCAGTCCCTAGCGCGTGCGCACACACCCACAAAGTCTAAATGCTATAAAAGAAGTTATTAATTAAAATTATTTACAAAAGTCTACATACTATAGATTTCAACTGTAAGGAAAAGCCAAAACTGTGCAGACAGTTATATGTCTGTCACAGGCTAGGAGAGAAGGGAGGGATAAATGGGCAGAGCATAGAGGATTTTTAGGAAAGTATCACTACTGTAATACTATATTATATACTATATTACTATAATGGTGGATACATGTCATTATACATTTGTTCAAACTCAAAGAATGTACAACTGGTGGGAACATTGATGTGAACTATGAACTTTGGTGATACTGGTGGATCAATGTAGGTTCCTCAATTGCAACAAATGAATGACTATGATATAGAATATTGATAGTAGGGGAGGTTGTGTGCCTTGGGGCAAGGTGTACATGGATGCTCTCTGTACTTTCTGCTTACGTTTTCTGTGAATCTAAAACTGCAGTAGAACATAAAGTTTATTACTTTTCTTTTTAAGCTATTTATGTAAGCATGCATAAATGTTTACCCATGAGTTCCTTTTTGGATTATTCAGGTTTTGAAATCTGATATAATGTTAACATTATTGCTAATGCTTTGTACTTGCTTTATGCTTCAGCATATTTATATTCATTGCCTTATTTGGGCCTCAGAATAATTCTGAGCAAGTAATGGTAGAGAAAACCAAGTGATGCTATAAAGCCTGCTCCTGGTTACATGGTGACTTAGAAACTGATGTAGAACTAGATTCTAGGACTTCTACCTTGAGTTCCAAATCACAGTCAAGACTCTTGAAACATTCCATAACCACAATGGCTGTTAACCTTTTTGATTGTGGAAAGGTATCCCTATCTCATGTAACTCTATATCATGTACAACCAGATCAATGAGAAGTTATACCCTATTTATGTATGATGTATCAAAATGCATTCTACTGTCCTATAACTAATTAGTACAATAAAAATATATTTAAAAAGAAAAAGGTATCCCTACTCCAAAGGGCCCTATTGATATGTCATAGTTAGTCAGGACACACAAAAAAAATTTAAAAGTATGACAGGATATTCCATATGCATCATGCTGGATGACGACCTTCCTATCACATCACTCTCTTGCCTGTAATGCTTTGTCATCAACTAACTATACAAGAAAGCACTGTAACCACAGGCAAAAGACATGCTAATTTGTGAGTAGTGTAAAAGTTAAATAGTGTCACTCTGCACACTCTAAGTAATCACTGTACACTGTATAGATATTATAATCCCAGGGATTAGATTACTAATGGACAATAATAGAAGAACATACTCCCTAAGGCAAAATAGGAACACCCTCATTCATATGCTACATGATCAAGAGATTACTACCATCCTTATGAAATCCTGCTTCCTCTTAGAAGAAAAAGAATTTCAGGAGAAAAGCTATAGGATTCGATCAAAACAGACTGATATTAGAGGCTGAAACCACTGTGATAGTAAGGCATACTGCAATTTTAAAATTAAGTGTATTTTATAGATGTCTGCCAAGTCAAGTTCAATCCAGTGGCACCAATATTGCTTTGTCTCATCTTCAAAGTCATTTCAAAATACACCTGTCCAAAGTAAGGGAATATTAAAAAAAAAAAAAAAAAGAATTCAAGATGAAAATACCATTTGACCTATAAATTCCATTGCTTAGAAATTTAGCCTACCCATATATTTGTACTCTATAAATACACTGCATATACATTTACTTAAGTAGATAAATGCATACAATATGCTCAACTATTTGTAAACATATAACACCAGAAACAATTTAATGCACATCAACTAGGATTGGTTAAATAAATTATGCAATTTAGGTATGTCCCCAACAACCATTAAAAGGAATGTATCTCGATCCTTATATGTTTTCTAGTTTATAACTATCTTGTGTTTTTTTTTAATCATAACATAATAGTAATCAATTGATGGTAATCAATATACCAATATATTATATATTCGTTTTATTAAAATCAAAAACATAACAAAAAAATACAACACCAAAAATCTCTTAAGCCTCACCTCCAGAAATTCTAATTAAGTCTGAGTTAAGACAAGAATCCCCAGATTTTTACCCCTGATTAAGAACCATTCATTAACATAAAGTTTTCAGTACTAAACCATTAATTTAATGTAATAGCTTTTCATTTTCCTTTTTTTTCTTTTGCCCTCATTTTCCCCTTTCTTAAACTTATTTTCATTCTTAGTTTGGGAAAGGGAGGAAGACAGAATCATTGCTAACTACACATCTGGAAACTAGCATCTACTAAAGAATCGTGATTCTCGAAGGACCTAAGAGCAAGCACAGCTTATCAAAAACAACAATCTAGTACAACGTCAACAAACCATGATTGCCCACCAAACCCAGCTGCCAAGAAAAAGGATTTCATGTTTTTTAAATGGTTGAGAAAAAAATTACAAGATTCTGTGACACATGAAAATTACACAAATTTAAGTGCTGGGGTGTAAACTCAAGTGTGAGAGCGCTTGCCTGGCCTATGTGAGGTCCTGGGTTTGAGCCCTAGCCTGAGAGACAGAGAAAGAGAGAGAGAGACAGACAGACAGACACGAGACAGAGAGAGAGAGAGAGAGAGAGAGAGAGAGAGAGAGAGAAAATATAAATAAATTTAAAAAGAATTTGAGGGGCTGGGATTGTGGCTCAGTGGGTGAGGCACTGGGTTTGATACTCAGCACCACATAAAAATAAATAAATAAATATAAAGGCATTGTGACCACCTACAACTAAAAAAAGTTAAAAAAGAATTTGAATATCAGAGTTCATCCAAAACATCTCATTATAAATGCCATATTTATTTGCTTAAATATTGTCTGTGGCTGCTCTCACACTATAATGGCAGAATAGCTGTGACAGTACCATATGGCCCACAAATTCTAAAATATTTACCATGTGGCCCTTTAAAGAAAAAGATGTTTGCCAAAACCTGGTCTAGTATAGTAGTGTAATGACCCACTGTGAGCCAACCCAACATTACAAAATTTTAAGTCTTCAGTATGCCTTAAAAATTTTTTTAAAAATCTTTAGGGGCTGGGGATGTGGCTCAAGCGGTAGTGCGCTCGCCTGGCATGCATGCGGCCCGGGTTCGATCCTCAGCACCACATACAAACAAAGATGTTGTGTCCGCCGAAAACTGAAAAATAAATATTAAAAATTTTTAAAAAAATCTTTAAGCAGTAAATATGGCTTTAAAAAGCACAAACAAGGGCTCAGGTTGTGGCTCATGGCAGAATGCTTGCCTTGCACATGTGAGGCACTGGGTTCGATTCAGCAGCACATAAAAATGTATAAACAAAATAAAAATACTGTGTCCATATATAACTTTAAAAAAGCATAAACGAACACATTCATTGAACAAGTTAAGTTACCCTTGACTTTCACTATTCCAATAAATTTGCTGCTATATTAAAGACATGTTACTCACAGCCTCTGAGTTATCAATAAATGGATCTGTCTCATCATAGCCAAAGCCTATGTCAATTAAATCTTGTAGCCGATCCTTCCGGTGCTTACGGGGTTTCCCACCCTGCAAAAAACAGACACATTAGACTGATTCAGTACTCATGCTGTTTCCATAAAGTTTAAAAAAACCTATTCAAAGAATTCAAATAATTTTTGTAAATAAATCCCTGCAGATGGTTAAGTCTCCCCATACCTTATATAAGCAGCTGTGCTTAGTGACTTGCCTTCATAGCTCAGAGTGAGAAAAGAGGAACAAAGTAACTTTACAATGGAAAACCTGCCCAACTTTACATCAGCCAGATGACATCAACAGGAACAATGATAAGTAGATGGCACATATCCCTGATATATATGATAAAAACTGCACTTCCCTTCTGTGGGTCTTCCTCTCAACTGCCTATAAAACTAGCACAGCCATGAGAAAAACATCAAACAGACCAAATTGATAGTCTATAAAATAAGTTCTCCAAAGCTGTCAAGATTATCAAAAAAAAAAAAAGGAAAAATCTGAAAAACTGTCATAGTCCACACCAGCCTAAAGACACAAAGACTAAATGAGCTGTGGTACCATGGATAGGATCTAGGAACTGAAAAAGTACATTAGGGAAAACTAGTAAAATCCAAATAAAGTTTAGAGTTTAATGGTAATGTATCAATGTCAGTTCCTTCATTATAACAAACATACTACATTGAATGTAAAATATTCATGTTAGTGGGTGAGGACTATATGAAAACTCTTTGTATTATCTTGTTTAACTTTTACTTTTTTGGAATTGGAATTAAACCTGGGGAAACTGAGCTACATCTCCAGCCCTTTTTATTTTTTATTTTGAGACAATGTCTCACCAAGTTGCAGAGGCTGGACTACAGGTTGAGATCCTCCTGCTTCAGCCTCCCAGATTATTGGGATTATGAAAGTATGCACTGCTATGCCCAGTTCTAAATTGTAGCTTTTCTGTAATTTAAAAACTATTCTTAAAATTATTTTTTAAATGTCATATAATCATACACATAAACACAAGAAAATGATAAATGAGTGCATACAAAAACTGATGAAATGAGCTGGGCATGGTGGTTTATGCCTGTAATCCCAGTGGCTCAGGAGGCTGAGGCAAGAGGATCACAAGTTCAAAGCCAGCCTCAGCAACTTAGCAAGACCCTGTCTTAAAATAAGGGTTAGGGATGTGGCCCAGTGGTAAAGTACCACTGGTACCAAAAACAAAATAAAACAACAACAAAAAACCCACATGGTATCAAAAACTGGTGAATCAGAATAATGTCTGTGGTCTGGTTAGTTGTATTGTGCCACGTTTATTTCCTAGTTTTGTAACTGCAGTTATATAAAATATTACCACTGGCAGAAGTTGGGTGGTAGGCATATGGTCTTTTTTACTATAGTTGCAACTTCTTATTAGTCCATAATCCTTTTTTAAATAATCATTTTTAAAAAGTAATACAATGTCAAGATAAACTAGTTCCTGTAGATTCCACTATTCAGATGATACTTTATGGAGCCTTTTGACTATTCACAGTATAAAGAAAAACTCACTTATGTTTGTGTGCACACATACACACACACACATTTTTTTATGTTAAAATAAATGAGTTAGGAATGTGGTTCAGTGGTAAATCTACCACAGCTCAGTGACAGATGGGCCAGAACCATTAAAAAAAAAAAAAAAGTGTGCGGGTGTGTGTGTGTGTGTGTGTATGTGTGCACACAAACATACTTGCTTAGCCTATAAGTTTATTTTGGATTTTTAAATTTTAATTTTTACTCACTCATATTCAATTACTCATTCTAAGCATCCTTCTAATGCCTCCCTACCCCATTTCTTTCAGACTGGGTCAGGGGTGAAGAAGAGGCTCAGAATGGTGAGGTAAGGGGTGGGGAAGATAGAAGATAGCACTCAGGATTTTGCCTACCAAAATGCTACCACTGAGCCACAGTAGGCCTTGTGGAAAGCAAGAGATTTAAGATGTGAACTTCTAGAGCCGGGGTTGTGGCTCAGTGGTACAGCACTTGCCTAGCATGCGTGAGGCACTGTGTTTGATCCCCAGCATCACATAAAAAACAAATAAATAAATAAAATAAAGGTTTTGTGTCCATCTACAACTAAAAAAGTATTTAAAAAGAAAGATGTGAATTTCTATGACCTCATTTCATTTCAGTCCTCACAGTGAATGTGTGATTCTAAAAGTTAAAGAGGGACACTTTTATGCCACATGGCCCTTAAATAAAAGTTGTTTGCTTCCATGTAAAGAAATTGTGATCTGTTCCAGTGCTTGAGAGGAAAAATGGTGATACTAGACTTACTGAGAGACATCACCAACAGGGTGTGATCCCTTTCTACGTGATTTGCAAAGATAATTCTGAACAAATGCTATGTTTGCATTCCACATAGTTGTTGAAAACCTTACCCCAACATGAGCTATGGCTCCAGGGTTTGCTTCTAAGTGGACAAAATACTATTACACTACCATCACTACCCAAGAAATCCCTATGGTGTGAGGTGAAGTGGTGGATTCCTTATTTATTATTATTTTAATGACAGGTTCTCACTAAGTTGCCCAGGCTGGCCTTGAACTCATTATCTCAAGCAATCCTCTGGACTAGCCTCTTTAGTAGCTAGGATTACAGATGCATACACTTTGGTTCCCATATTTAAAAATTTTACAATTTAGGTAAGTTTCAAAAGCAATTCTGGGGCTAACACAGGGTGGCAAACTTGTTATTATGCTAAATAAAGCCACCAAAAGCATAATTTCAGAACAACAATCTTTCTCAAGGAATAATAATCATATATATATGCACATGTATTAAGCATATATACAGAACATGCTTAACTACACAACACACACACTAAATTGTCCCTATTTTCTCATTTTGCCAGATCTGCACACTGGGACCTTTACACCAGGTTATAGAATTACAGTAAGAATCAGATGTCGGGGACAGAAAGAGTTATTTCTCGGACAGGAGTTATTCTACTGAGGAGAAATTACACATCAAGCAGAGGAATATATAGGACTTTCATCCTCATAGAGGGAGTTTCATCCTCATAGTAGGGGCTTGCAGAGGGAGAGAAAGACCTAGAATGTATATAAAAACTCACAGACAAAACTAATGAAGAAGTCTAGGCCTCACATATTAAGTATATTCAAGTTATAGGAGATAAAATAGATATGGTAGGAATTTAAGAATAAATATCTGAGTGGACAGCATTGTGCAGAAATGGGGAAAAAAAGCAGCATTAAATTCAGTGGGGGAAATGATTTATAAATCAAATAAATAGAACTGAAGTAAGAACAATTTTACCTATCAAATTATAAATTTATACAGATGAGGGCTGCTTTAATACTGCTAAAAATATACCAATTAAATATCTTTAGAAAACAATCTGAAAGCTTCTGACAAAACTTTATAAAACTCTTCTATTTTCTTCTTTTGCTTCTTCTGTTTTCTAATTTTTCTCTAAAGTATTACTTCATAATGGAGTATGCTAAAACAATTTTTTAAAACCCTTTATCCTATGTGATCCAATAATTCTACTAAATTATATAGTTTATTTCAAATCACTACTTAGATTTAGAAGTATCTGTTAAGGGTTGAGACAGCAGCTCAGTGGTAGAGTACATGCTAAGCCCATTTGTGAGGCCCTGAGTATAATCTCCAGCACCAAAAAATAAAAATAACAAAAAAAATCTGATAAGACTTATACTACAGAAAATAATATGTTAAAATATCAGAAAGTTTTTTCAGGGGCTGGGGTTGTGGCTCAGTGGTAGAGCACTTGCCTACCACATGTGAGGCAATGGGTTCGAACCTCAGCACCACATGAAAGCATTTAATAAAGGTATTGTGTCCATCTACAACTAAAAAAAAAAAAGAAAAAGAAAGAAAAAGAAGAAAGTTTTTTTTAGTTAAAAGTTCTTGTCTTCAAGAATCTTAAAACAAGATAATTATTCAACAAATTAACTTTTCTAAGCATGTACCACACACTGGCCTTATGGATTTTATAGTATTGTGAAGAGGGGAAAGATTAAACAAATAACTACAGCAGTGATAGACAGCAGAAAGGAAAGATGCAGGTTGTATGGAGACCTTTTTTTTTAGTTTTAAGTGGACACAATATCTTTATTTTACATTTATGTGGTGCTGAGGATCGAACTCAGTGCCTCAAGCATGCTAGATGAACTCTCTACCACTGAGCCACAACCCCCAGCCCTTGTAACAGAGTGCCCTTTCTAACAGAGTCTCTGGTCAAAGCTTAACTTACTCATTTATGCACAAACAAGGCAAATGAAATGAAGCACTGAAGGGATTAGAACAGGGACATAACCCCCCAAAATTAGTGCTGAACAAAATCACCATGAGTATCACACAGAGAATGAACACAAGATAAAACAGAAAGGAAAAAAATGGAGATTTGAAAGTCACGGGTTACTAAAGGCGTAAAGTATATACTTACATTTCAATCATGATGTTGATGGTGCTGATGACAACACTTACCAAGTATTAACTCTGTATTAGATCCCATGTAAGTACTATTATTTTTTAATTTCATGTTCAGCAAATGGGAAAAACAAAAGCTGACTAAGGACAAGCAACTTGTCTAAGGTCACAAAGAAGTGGTGAGCTAATCTTCAAACTCATAGATGTCTAGAAAAAATCTGTAAGAGAAGTTATAAAGACTAAGGGGTCCTATTTTGGATGGACACACCTTAATCTCAATACACCAAAACTGAAATCAGTGTTTGCACTGACGTTTGTCTCCAAATTAATTCCTCTCCCTTGGCATTCCCATCCATTTTGTTTATTCTTACCATTTTTCTGCCTTCAAACTTCATACTGGCTAAAATTAAAGTAACAATAACAATTGTAAACAAGGATGTAGAACAATTTGACATCTTGTACATCACTAATGGGAATACAAGTGATATAGCCATTTTGGAAAACAGCTTGATAGTTTCTTACAAAGTCAATTATACAGTTATACCTTGTGTCCTAACAATCCCACTCTTACATAAATATCCACAAGAGAAATGAAAACTATATCCATACAACTATAACCCTAATGTTTAAGACACCTTTATTCATTACAGCCTAAAACTGGAACCAATATAATGTGCATCATGTGGTGAATGGATAAACAACTGTGATATATATATATAATCCATACAACAGATTACTACTCAGCAATAAAGAAGGAACTTCTGACACATGCAACATGTAGATAAATTTCAAAAGCACTATGCTCACTAAAAGAACCCAGACACAGAGACATAAGATCTATTGATAGGAAACTGCAAAAGCAAACAAAACACTAAAGTAATAGGAAATAGACCGGAGGTTGCCAAGGGCTAGGGCTGGAGGTAAGAACTCTGTGGAGATGTTCAAAGGAACTTTGTGGAATGACAGAAATATAAATATTCCTTATTAAGACTGTAGTAGAGGTTACAAGATTATATGCATTTGTCAAAAATTCAATCAATTGTACACTGAAAAATCAATGAATTGGGGCTGGGGTATAGCTCAGATATAGCATTTGCCTATACTGGTTCAATCCCCAGTGCTAAAAAAAAAAAAAAAAATTGATAAACTATATTTATTTATATATTATACCTCAATAATGCCCCCAACTTTTTTTGTACCAAGGATTAACTCAGGGGCACTTCACCCTGAGCCACATCCCCAGCCATATTTTGTATTTTATTTAGAGACAGGGTCTCACTGAGTTGCTTCACGCCTTGCCGTTGCTGAAGTTGACTTTGATGATGATCATGATCCTCTTGTCTCAGCCACTCTAGCTGCTGGGATTACAGGCAGGCACCACTGTGCCTGGCAATAATGCTCATCTTAAAAGCCCTTCATTATTAACCTTTTTATCCCCCAGAGTGCTGAGGATCAAATCCAGGATTATTATTTCTATTTCATTCATATAATTATTCACATTCGAAGACACAAATTGGTGTGAATATATTATGTATACAACCAGAGATATGAAAAATTGTGCTCTATATATGTAATAAGAATTGTAATGCATTCCACTGTTATATATAAATTTTTAAAAACATAGAATAAAAAGGGTCAGCCCCAGGCTGTGTGTCACATTTATAGCTTCTTTCCAATTCTAACTCCAAAGTTAGAAAGCTGGCCATTGTTTTCACCTAAATGTAATGAATGCCCTAATTAACCTCTCTTCCCTCAAACTTATCCTGCATAATACCAACTAATTAATATTTCTAAATAACATTTTATATCATTTACCTGCTCAAAATGCTCCAAAAGAGTCCTATTTATCATAAGATAAATTTAAAACCCTTATATGATACCAGTTAAATACGTTCTACAGGTTGACTCAACCTACCTATCCAAATTTTTTTGTTACTATTTTGTAACATGAACACTTTGATTCAAACTACATACTGATGCTCCTACAAACACACCTGCTTATCTTGTCTTTCCTTATGCTTTCCCCTTATGTGGAAGACATAACTCCTCTGAATTCTGCTGTCCTTCACAGTTCAGACCTGGAAACAATACAATGCCCACCATGTTTCCAATTTTTCTTCCTAGAGGCTTTCTAATTAAAATCATGATCACTTTTTTCTGCTCTCCTAATCCAATTTTGTTTGTTTTTGGTTTTGGTGTAGGCACAACTAGCTGCCTATTAATATTCACCTAGGAAAAACAAAAAACAAAATAACAAACAGTTTCTGTTGTAATAATCTCAATCATACATATGCAGAAGAGTAAACAGTTCATAGGTAATCAGATATAGGAGGCATTTTATTTTAGTCAAGATGATCAGTTTGTTGCCACCAGAAACAATGACTGCTAATATATGAAGTCAACTGGTAGTGTTATTAAGTAAGTATGAATCATATTAATGAGAGTACACAGAGCTAAAACTTTACTTGATCTTAATAGTATTAACTTGGCCAAAATGCATCCCAAAACATGATCTTACAAGTATAAGATCTTCACCACACATTCATTATATTAATGACACCATCATAACAATGATAAGTGTATAAATTACATAAACTGACATATCATTCAATGCTAAAAGACATTTAAAAACAACATGGCAGATGAATAGTTATTAATATAGAAGGTAACAAAAATAGTTTGCCAAATGTTATTTACAGGTCACTTTATTCACAGAAAAAACACGATGGTATTTACTAAATTTCAGAAAATGTGTTTAATCTAACTGGAGACAATATGGAGACAATACTTAAATAACCAGACATTATTCTCTCCTCTATCATTGAGCAAGATGATCTCATTTATGAAAAACAGCAATATAAATCTGTAGATATATATAAAATGCTCAAAGACTACATGACCATGGTTATTACTGATAGAAAATGATATAATTGAAGGCAGTAGTGAATATGACTTTGGCTTAATAGGCATCATCTGAATTTGTTTATTAAAAACAGGAACATCTTCATGTATTACTCAGGTAATTTAAAAAATATTTTTTATTGCAAGAGTAACGTAATTGCATGTTGCATTTTTTAAAGCCTTGAAAGGGTATACATCAAACTATAATCAGTGGTTATGCCTAGCATTGGGCTTATGAATGAATATCTGGTTTTTATTTTTCTGTATTTATTCATTTGCATATACAAACAAAAAAGAACTTTGAAATGTGTATATGCTTAAGTACACATAGCTCCCTGGGACAGAAACTCAAACAGTAGCTCTCTGAGGAGAGAAATGGTTAGCTGGGAGTCAGGGATAGGAGAGATTTTTCTTTTTCTTTATCTTTTTTTTTTTTTTTTTTTTTTTAAGGTACCAGGGATTGAACTCACCCCCTGTCAAAAAAGAGCAAAGTATTTATGTATAACCTATTACCCTATATACTTTAAATTATCTCTAGATATCTATAATAACTAACACAATGTGAATACTATATAAATAGTGGTTGAACTATATCACTTAGGGAATAATGACTCGACCACTGAGCCCCATCCCTAGCCCTATATTGTATTTTATTTAGAGACAGGGTCTCACTGAGTTGCTAGCGCTTCACTTTTGCTGAGGATGGCTTTGAACTCATGATCCTCCTGCCTCAGCCTCTGGAGCTGTTAGGATGTTAGGATGGCGTGTGCCATCGTGCCCAGTAAGAGACTTATTTTTTATCATATTACCTTTTATATCTTTTGAGTTTTTATTAAGTATATGTACCACTCATTTAAGAAATTCTTTTAGGTTTAACCCACCAAATGTTCAAACACCAAAGTTCTGGACTTCTAGGGTTCTGCCTCCCATCTATTCTATGGAAAGAATTCTCGACAACCTGCGTTTGACACAATTGTACAGGAGAGCAACTTTTTCTCCAATCCTAGGCTTGGTTCCACTTATTAATAGCTTTCTATCAAAACATTTCATATTAAGCACATCCCAGTTCCTACCATCACAGAGGCCACTAGGGTACATTTTTCTGGTTTCAGTTTACTTTTCTTCACCTTTTGGCCTCTGGCAAAACTATCCCCTCACCTATCTTCTGCCATTCCTCCCCTTTTCTATTCTCCAACCTCCAGTTCCTAATTCTGCTAAAATCCAATGATGTGCAAACTATATAAAAACTTGAACCAAATTCTTAACAGTTGTGAAAAAGGAACATATATATTAATTTATAACATTAAAATTTTATCTGAAGGAACTCAAAGACAGATTGGCAGGGAGTTATATTAGGGTCTTTGCTACCAGATAAACACATTTAGAACTGCTCTCTCTTCAGCATCCTTAGTAAACTCCCTATAGTAAAATCAAAGTATTACTTGATAAATTTCCTGGACTTTTGCTATTGTTGATATTATAAGGTTATCTATTAAACAGATCTTATAAAAATAATTATTAAATAATTAAATAATTTAATTATTTATTTCTAAACAAAAATAATTAAATAATTTATTTCTAAACAAAAAAACCCTCAAAGTTTGCTGAATCTAAAATAAAGAAACCCCTTTAAATCAATCCCTCTAGGTACTAGTTCACTATGACTCAGAATATTACTGAGTCATTAGTACCTGCCTAACTTGATAATCAGTGTATCAAGACAATGCAGTATGATTACTAAACTGGAAAACAAACAGGATATTCTTAGAATAGTACCCCTCACTACCTCTAACTAATTGTAAATGAAACTAATAACCAATATTCACTAATCACATACAGCAGAAGAAGCAAGTAAGAGATACTGATTCCTAAGAAAGACTCCCATCTTACGACTAATAAGCATCCCTTAGTCACCAAAGCTTCCCTATTTGCCCAAGCCCTGCCACAACTTTATCTCTTTCTATCTATTCACTTGCCAGTAAAATCACTGGAAAGAAAGCCAAGAGTTGACTACACAGCATAGCAATACTATACAGAGATTTCTATAATTATCACTTACAGACAAAAGTCCTTCATCCCAAATATCCTAAAACTGCAGATTCTCAACAGTTCTAAAAGAAGGTGAAAAAATTTATTTAGCTCAAAGAGACCATGGAATTAAAAAGGCATGTCATAGCAAGCAATCAGAACTGGTAACTGCAGAAAACTACTATTTGAGCTAGAAATTCTACCTTGCCTTTAAGACCCCTCTTCCCCTTCTGGTGTGTTTTAAAAAGTTATTTCATATTTTTACTACATAGAGTCATCTCTCAGTATCCTGAATTAATTCCGTGATCCTTCACAGATAACCAAAAATCTCCAGATGCTCAATCTCTTATACACAATGGCAAAGTATAGCTAACTAGGTACATTGGTGCATTCCTATAAACTCAGCAACTCGGGAAGCTGAGGCAGGAGGATTGTAAGTTCAAAGTGAGACTGGACAACTTAGCAAGGCCCTCAGCAACTGTGTCTCAAAATAAAAAATAAAAAGGGGTAGGGATGTAGCTCAGTGGTAAAGTACTCCTGGGTTCAATCCCCAGTAACCCTCACCCCCCACAAAAAAAGGGCAAAGTATTTACGTATAACCTATTACCCTGTATACTTTAAATTATCTCTAGATATCTATAATAACTAACACAATGTGAATACTACATAAATAGTGGTTGAACTATATCATTTAGGGAATAATGACAAGAAAAAAGTCTTTACATGTTCTGTACAGGTGCAATTTAGAGGGGACTGTATTTTTGATCTGTAGTTGGTTGAATCCACAGATGCAAAAACTGCAGATATGGTGGGTCAGTGGTATATATAATATACTGCTGATCTACAGAACACTAAACACACTGGTATTTGTGTTTTGCAAGTAGAATTTACCTTGTGGAGATGTTAATAAGTTTGTCCAAACTCCTTTAACTAGAGACCTATAAGTTGATCCTTAGAAGTCAGACCTAATGTTATAAACAAAACAGGAAAACCAGACCCTAGGAAATCCCCAAGGAAGTTTTAACTCCTAAGCAGATATGATTAATCAATAATGAATAACTGATATAATTCTTAAAATTCCCAGAAAGAGAACATAAATGTTTTTATAACATCCACTTATATCAGTACCACATTTGAGAACACTTTTAAAACATAATACATAATTATTTTTAGTACAAAATTATATTTATTTCCATTCAACTAAGTAGTATTTATTGTGAAGAAGTCACTTACCAAGTATTGTACAATTTTTAAAATACTACAATTCTTTAAAATCTATCTGAACAAAAATCAATTTTATAATCTACATCAAAAGAAATCAAGATTTTAGAAATATAATTTGTCTTTGAGTAAAGTTAGTATTATTTCATCAACTGTTCTATTTATAAGCCTGTTCAGAATTTCTTTAATATTATTAAATCTATCGTGGCCTCATATGAGGGAATTGAACCCGGGGTGTTCTGCCACTGAGATATATCACTAGCCCTTTTTCAAATTTTAAGCAAGGTCTATAAAAAATTGCCGAGGCTGGCCTTAAAGTTGAGATCCTCCTGCCTCAGCCTCTGGAGTTGCTAGGATTAGAGGTGCCCAGCTTGTCCTCTCTTTCAAAATAAGTGTACAGTTACTAGTACTCTTTGAGTCCAAAATCACACAGAATTAAACAGTAGGCAGAATACATGTGTTCCTATTAGGGAGTCACTCATAACCAAAGTCTTAACTGAGTCCCTGACAGGCATGAGTAGTATGCTAGACAAACTTTTATTCAGATTACTGAATTTATATTCAATTCTAAGAGCATGATCTTTCATGATAGCTGGGGTAACAGAAGCAAAATAAGTCACAGAGAAACCTTACAAGCATCACAGGTTATCCTATATCTTACAAAGTGAAGAAAACAAATCTATAACCATTAAACGGAACCTCATTCCCTGTTCTAGAGCATAGATGGCCTCAAGAAAAGACATATACCACCTAGAAACCATCTAAAAGTTGTGTGGGAATCTGGAATTTTAGCTTAACTGGGAAGAGTAAGGTTCCCATGCCTTCTGAATCATGCTTCCAGTAACCAATGAGACTAAGCTGGAGTTTATTAAGAAGTAGAAATATTAAAACTTGGAATCACCTATTTTAAAAGATTTACATACAAATAGTATGCAATTAGCATACTCTATTAGTAATATTAGTATACAAATGTCAACAGGTACTGATAAGTATTTAACAGAACATTGCCCTTTACCCAAAAAACCATGTACAAATTGTTGGTAAACATGAATTGTCATATTATCTGAGCATAAAAGCAGTAACAAGAAATAGAACCATAGCCATAAAAATGAGATAGAATACAACAGCAGGAACCCTGTAAATGCAATTTTACAACTTTATACTCCCTATAATTTCTGGTTTCCAACTAGTAAAACATCTGTATTTGCTACCCCTGAATATCCATTTAAGAAATCTTTTGTGATGACCCAGAGCCAGATGAATTATCTTCTCTCAGGTTACTTCTGGCCTCATAATTTTCTTAAAAGTTTTCCAAATAATATGTGTGTGTGTGCACGTATGTGTGTGTGTGTGTGTGTGTGTGTGTATATATATATATATATATATATATATATATATATATATATATATATATACACACACACACACACACACATATAAATTTAACACAGATATGATAATTATAACATGCATTTAGGTTCATGTACATAAAATTTCACAATATAGTACATTGTAAATCTCTAATTAGAATGGAAGTGAAAGTAGGGAAAATAAAAATTTAGGGAAGAATCATACCACATTAATTTGGGCTATAATAAGAGTAGTATTTCAAGTGGGATGCAGTGGCGCATGTCTGAAATCCCAGTGACTTGTGAGGTTGAGGCAGGAGGATCATCAGTTTGAGGTCAGCCTCAACAACTTAGTTGAGACTCTGGCTGGGGGGTAGGGGCTTGGGATACCTCAGTAGAGTGCTTGCCTTGCATGTACAAGGCACTGGGTTTCAATCCCCAGCATTACAAAAAAGAAAAAGAAAAAATGAGTAGTATTTTATCTGGGCATAATGACAATGTCTGGATATATTCAAATTGTTTGAAACTCAATCTTATATATCACACAACATCAGAACACAGGTTTTTCTATGCCAAATGCTAACCCAGGGGACCCCAAGAAGATTATTGCTAACTTGGAGGCAGGATGTCGTCACACGCTGAGTCACATTACAAGTCGAATCTTGAGTCACACTGAGTCATAGTATGTACAGGATCTTTTCGATTTGCAAAGGGCAATTTTTTTTTTTTTAATAATCCATGGCAAAACAACAACAACAACAACAAAAACCCACTCTAATTATCAAGCTGGAAGAAGTGGAATCTGAAAATTTAGTGACACATAGCAAAATGAAAAATATATAAAACTTTGACCAAGTCTTCCCCTTATATAAATTTGTCTTGCAGATAAATTTGAAAATGTGTAAAATGACACTTTAATAAAATAATTTACTGCAGCACCATTTATAAGAGCAAAAATTTTTTAAACAACCTAAACCATGTGGGGACTAGTTAAATAAACTGATATTTCCATACAATAAAATATCATACATAGCCAGGCATGGTGGCGCACACCTGTAATCCCAGCAACTCGGGAGGCTGATGGAGGAGTATCAAGAGTCCAAAGCCAGCCTCAGCAAAAGCAAGGAGCTAAACAACTCAGTGACTCCGTCATTAAATTAAAAAAAAAAAAAAAATAGGGCTGGGGATGTGGCTCAATGCCCCGAGTTCAACCCCCAGTACCAATAAATAAATAAATAAATAAATAATTTTAAAAGCCTTAAATAAAAAGAGCATATGCTCTTTGTTCTGAGAAGTAGAAAAAAAGTCTCTAAGATATAGAAAATGCAAAAACGTAAAGAGTACAAGGATGTATAGTATTCTGAAAACATGTATAACAAGTGGGTGGCATGGACTAGAGGGTGTGCATATTTGTGTATGTAATTGTATATGTATGCATATATATGTGCATATACATATATATATGTATACATATGTATATGGAGGAAGAGACATGCACATATAACATCTCTAAAAGGACCCACCCAACACGTTATCTGCCTAGGAAGTGGGATTAAATGAGTGGGAAATACAATAAAGAAAATTTGTCACTTTATAGTTATTAAAAAATTTTAAACCATGTAAATGCACTGCTTGATTAAACACATTAAACAATGTATAATTTGTATACAAAACACAGCATTTTAGGACTTATACATAGCAATACAGTATAATCTCACAAAGTTATACTATAATTAAAAAATTACAAATTAGAGTTAACAACTTTTACTATCCTTTTTATTAAAATACCCACCAGTTCATCTCCAAATTTATTATTATATAGTCACAGAATACAGACCCAGAAGGGTCTCTGAAAAAATCTTGAAAATTGATTTATTAAAAAATGTGACCCTAAGAGGCTAAATAACCTCACCTAAAGGACACAATCAGCAGGTAGCAAAGTAAGCCTAGAAACTGACAACAATTCTAATCTTTTCTTGTATATTTCTATCACCCACAAATGGTTTCTTAATTACCACAAGGAGCCACCAAAAAGTCAACCATGTTGCATTTTGAGGATAATATAAATGGCAGGTCCAGTGTGAGCTGATATCCTATCTCTATAAAATACTTCTCAGTGTTCATGGAAGAATCAAAAGGGATCTGATTTTCTCATCTGGGTTATTTTTTTAGCAAAGTGCCAAAGAGTAGTTAAAGCCATAGTTAAAGATGGGGGGTTGGGGAGTTTCCTACAAATTATACTAGAAAATCTGAGGCAATAAAAATCATTTTTATATAAAATAAGAACTAATATAATATGGCATAGAATATAGAATGTACATGAATATTTAAGATAAACAGACACTTTCAAAGAAATTTTGTGTTGCTTCTGATTGAGAATGATCCAAATGACCTAGAAGTATAGCTCACACACTAACTCTCTTAAACTTTTAAAAGAAAGGTTCAAAAACTACTACACCAAGGGAATTAAAACAGAATGCTTCCCCATAATGGAAAAGGCACAAGGTTAGAGCTAGATAGTATGGATGTGCTGCTACCTGTTCTTGTCACTGTGAAACACAGATCAACTGGGCTCAGAGCCTATTTCTTCATCTGTAAAATATGGACAATATTACTTATCTTGTGGTATTGTTATAAAAACTGGAGATAATATATGTTAAGCCAGCTTTCTGGACTCTAGACTATAACAAATGGTGTCTACTACTACAACCATCACAAATGTAATCAAACTCTTACCATTCATTTGGGTTCAATTTGTGAGAACAAGACAAGGCAGGCAATGGATATTTATAAACCCTCCCAACCAGCCATGAAAAGAAAATAGAACAGTAGGATAAAACCACCTATCCAAACAGTATTATACTCACATATTTCATTTCAAACTTCTTAGCCAACATTTCTACCTCTTGCTTCTCCCGATGCTCATCATTAAATGGGTCTTCTGTATGAACAATCTTCTTCTGATTCAAAGTGAATAGGAAAAAGAAAAGAAAGTATTAGTATTACCTCAACTATTATTATTATTGATATACATTAACTACTTCAATTATCTTTCAATATAATTGAATATGCAATTATATTCAATAACATTTAATGTGTATTCAATAATTATACATTGTATAATTACTTTAATTATTATCATTCACAGTTGAATGTATTCTGAAATTTAATCAATAATGAGAATCACTTTTTCCTACTGCAAACAAGCAAATTAGTAGGATTAAAAGTAACTAAAAAAGAATTGCTGATTCATAACAAGAAAATATTTGCAGTTTTGGTAGACTTATATACTTCTAGCTTTTTGGTGTCCAAGAATGTAACAATCCAAACTGACTCTACTTGAAAAATGGTCATGTGATCACCTCATCCAAAATAATAAGGTGAAAATTCCCCAAAACATTAGGTAAAAATGAAAACATACATAACTCCAGCTTGACATCTTCCCTAATAAAGCTTAACTGCTTTGGTCAGGAAATGTCTCTAAAAGAATGTCTAGAAATTAATTAAACATTTAATCATCTATGAGTTATTACTCCAGTATCTTCAGCCTCCCCAGCTTTCTGATGAGACCCAGAATCAACAATTTCTATATCCTCTCTATCTCTTGTCAATGGATATATGTTCAGGGAGTATATATTATTTTTAAACAAAGGTAGAAAAGACAAGTAACTGCGAAAAGTTTATATTACCATGGCTTTCTTTTAGCAGGGGACAGTGAAATTTTATTGTAAAATACGCAGTTCAAAACGCACATGCACCGGGCATCGTGGCACACGCCTGTAATCCCAGCGGCTCAGGAAGCTGAGGCAGGAGGATCGCGAGTTCAAAGCCAGCCTCAGCAACGATGAAGCGCTAAGCAACTCAGTGAGACCCTGTCTCTAAATAAAATACAAAATAGGGCTGGGGATGTGGCTCAGTGGTCATGTGCCCCTGAGTTCAATCCCCAGTACCAAAAAAAAAACAAAAAACCCCACAACACACATGCACACACACACAGGCAGAGAGAGCGCATGCTTGCACCCAACAGCTAGGATCCTATATTTACCATCTGTTGCCAAAACAAACAAATCACAACCTTTACTCAGGTTCACTACTTCAGCAGACACAATTTTATATATGGTTTTCAATTTACACACACAAAAAAGTCAAAATACAGAGCTACTTTTTAAAAATATTATTTTTATCTAATTTCAGACAATTGATTTGAAAGTAAATGTTTAAAAAGAAAGACTAGATGTTTTGCTTAAGTGGTATCTTTGATTACTTAAAAATGAAAGTATGGGCCAGGCACAGTGGCGCACACCTGTAATCCCAGTGACTCAAGAGGCTGAGGCAGGAGGATCACAAATTCAAAGCCAGCCTCAGCAACTTCCCCAAGACCCTGTCTCAAAATAAAAAATAAAAAAAGGGCTGGGGATGTGGCTCAGGGTTGTGCGCCCCTGGGTTCAATCCCTGGTACCCCCCCCCCCGAAAAAGTATATTACAACTCGAATACTGTATAGATTTGAGTGACCATGAAGGACAGGGGAAAAAAATGCAGAAGAGGCAAAGATTTCCATACTTTGGAACCAAGACGCTTCATCCTAGACATAAAGGCTGAGATATGATCAGTCTAAAACATCTGATAGGAAACCATGGGCAGAATGAAGACAAAACAATTCATCACACTTAGGTCATTAGAATAAAAGGATACTTCTTAAGGCTTAAAAAGTTTACTTTAGAATAAATTTTTATAACTGTAATAAGTAATAAATTTGTAGAATGCCTTATCCCAGTTGGAGTTATCAATGAAAAATATAAACATTACCCAAAAGAAAATAAACTAGCAAGAATACACTGGTAAAGGGGCTGGGGATGTGGCTCAAGCGGTAGCACGCTCGCCAGGCATGCATGCAGCCCGGGTTCAATTCTCAGCACCACATACAAACAAAGATGTTGTGTCTGCCAAAAACTAAATAAATAAATAAAATATTAAAAAAAAAAAAAAGAATACACTGGTAAGGAAATAAGAAATACTAGAGATGTTCAGGTATAGCCTTAAGGTTAAAATTAAGGGTCAGTGAGAAATAACCATGCTCTGCTATTATTATTTTAAACTGCCCCTTCAAGTCACTGTGAAGTCCAAATAGTACGTCTTTCTACCAGTCTTATCCATTTCATATGTGTAGATATCCACACAGGGAGCTATATTTTTATTAAGAATCATCTTTAGGGGCTAGTGATATAGATCAGTTGATAGAGTGCTTGCCTCTCATATATAAAGCCCTGGGTTCAATCCCCAGCACACACACCAAAAAAACTTTATGTGTTATTCTAAAATATTTTATGTACTCTATACAGCTTTCAAAGAATATTTTTATTTACTCCTGATGGTCCATAAAAATAAATTTAAGAAAATGATTCATTTTTCCTTTTTTTAAAATATTTTTTAGTTGTCAATGGACCTTTATTTTATGTATTGATAGGCAGTGCAGAGAATCAAACCCAGTGCCTCACACATGCTAGGCAAGCGCTCTGCCACTGAGCCACAACCCCAGCCCAGATTTATTTTTCTTTTATAGTTAAAAATACCTCTCCTCCTTCAATCAAACTGAAGTATGATTCTTTTATTTTTTTTTTTAGGTGAAAAAATAATCCAAAAATTACCAGCTACCCTAACTATCCATGTGCAAAATTTTGCCCTTTGCTCTTATTAACATCATTTCCTGATCTTTCATCCAACTTTATCCAAAATATGCAATGGAACAAACAACAGAATGCCAGAGAATTCTTTTTTAATATTTGTTTTTTACTTGTAGATGGGCACAACACCTTTATTTATTTATTTTTATGTGGTATTGAAAATGGAATCCAGTGCCTCATGAGTGCTAGACGAGCACTCTACCACTGAGCCACAAGCCCAGTCCCAGAGAATTCTTTAGTACAGTTACATTCATACTACAGTTACTTATTTTTCTCTTTATAGTAATCATCCAATTATTCATGTTCACAAAATTTTCTGTGTTCTGATTTACAACAAGTTTTTTTCCTTGTACATCAATCGCTGCCAAAACTAAAACACACTATCATTCTTCAGACAGAAATGGTGAACAAATCTATCAGGATAGAGATGTCTATACTGCCTTGGTGTCATCCTGAACCACCTCAGCCACAGCACATTCTGCACAGAAGCATCAAGGAAAGCTTTAGTCAACTACATCCAGATGACCTGAGAGGTGGCTTTGCTCTCTCTGTTTTGCCAGCATATTCTATTTAATTGTGCTTTTCCTCATTTATAAAAACTGGTCATAGAAAAAGTTTCAGTTGACTTGTGTTTAACTTTTCATTTAGCATTTATAAAAGGGCTGATTCATTTTTTCCTTTTTTTTTTATGGGTGCATTACATTTATACATAATGGAAGGGGACTGATTTTAAATGCACCCCCATATAGATGGTATTCACAAGTACCACTTTTCCCCTCCAATTCCACATGTATCAACTTTGGGATCTAGAGCTGCAATCTTATTCAGTGATAGATGGCTGTATAAAAAATTTAGAGCGTTTTCCTTCTAATTTTATAAGATCTCTTTCTTCCCTTTTTTCTTCTGATATTTACAGAACATTATGTTCAATTACAATAACCCAAAATTAAAACTACTTTGAAAATATTATATCATCTCTCAAAATATGTGGACTATTCCCAGGAAAGGAGAGGAATATTTGGGAATCAATACTTTCCAGGCTAAGCTACTCATGTTGCTTTCAGATGGCCTCTCTTTAGGATTTCCTGTCATGGAACTATGATGATTTTACTTAAACAAGTGCTTTCTACTATTTCTTATGTATTAACTGGGAGAAATCACAAGAAAATCTGGTAAATTTTTGTTGCAGAAGTATTTTGTATCTATAGTGAAGCAAAAAAAAAAAAAACAAAAAAAAAACTTGTGGGATGATAAAAGGCATACGGCTGAATGTACAATGATAAAATTGGACCAATTAACACCTAAATAAACATTATGTATGCAGTAAACATAAACATCAAATTATTCATCTTTCTCCTAGAACATGAAGGTATAGTCACACTCTACAGGACAATGTCTTAAGGACACAGCAGGCACACAATAGGAGGCAAAGTAGTAGACTATACCACCTAGGTTTGTTAAGTACATTCCATGATGCTTGCACAATGAGGGAACTGCAAATGTCCTATCCTTAAACACCACATGACTGTTAATAGTTGTGATATCAAAATGTTAACAAAAGCTAGGGTGTCAAAATAAGCTTTCTTCCTGAACTTGTTTCTTTTTGAAAATTATAAATACATATTGATTTATCATGGCATGAACATTACAGCATAAAGGAGGTTATTAAAAAGGTCTTTATATTTGTACTATGACTTTAACTTGATTTTGACATCATGCTCTAAATTTTAACCAGTATTTGTTAACAGACATTTTGCTTTACTATGCATCCCTATTACAATGGAAAAAATACTAATAAAATTAAATATAATCACTCTATGTGTTAGCCTCATTTTTAAAGTAGGGACAATGATTCTTTCCTAATGATCTGTTACACTAAACCAGATAAAACAATGTATTCTGCTTGCAACTCTGTCTATCACATAGTAAGAATTCACTATACATTAGCTGGTATTATGTATTTTTATCCAAAGATAATGCTTTTTATCTGTAATTTATGAAAATTACAAAAATTGCAAGCCTACTTAGATTAGCAGGTCTAATACAATTTACTCAAAAAATACTCCATACACTTTCAATTTTCTTTGGGAAAAAAATTACATCACATTTATCAAGATGAGGGCACTAAGGGAGGACAAAATGTTATGTGACAGTGACCAAAATAGTCCCTACCCTTAACAAAATTAATTTTCCTTAAAATCATTTAATAATTATTTGACCACACAACACTATTTGTAACTTATGATCAAAAGATTACCTGGCTACAATATAAACAAAATCTGGCAACAGTGTTTAATGATACTTTTTGACTAAAGAGCCATTCATTTCAACTACAGATAGTTGAGGAAAACAAAACCAAGTGACTTCTGGAGTCCATTAGAGACCCATGCTAAAGCAAAAGGCCATAATCTCTAAAAACAGAAGACAATGTTCTCTCTCTCCTCTCTCTTTCTCCCTCTCTGTTACTCTATCATCTCCCTTTCTGACTCACTTGCAAAGATGAACCCACAACAATAAAAATTACAATTACCAACAAACCGCTGTTCCAATCCCATTGTTCACCAGTTCCATCAAAGGTATACCTATGTCTTTTCAATAAAGTTTTTAAAATTTCAAAGTCAAGATTTTTTTCCATCATACTTCACAAATTACAATGGCCAAGTATAATATCCTACAACTCAGAGTTATAAATTAATGGTACTCAAATGAGAATATGATGAGTGGCACCCAATAAAGCAGGAGAGACACCCACCCATTCAATGACAGTATGAACAAACTCCATCAAAACTAAAATTTTTAAAAAGATGCTAAAACGTTTGCCAATACGAGAGGGGGAAAAAATAAGTAATCAGAAAACTAACCAATTTCTCCATTCCTAAAGTGGAATCCCTATTCTCTGAAAATGTTAATTACTCTTAAATCCCCTTCAATTAAGAAAAAACCACCCGCACGCAAACCTAGCTCGGCAGCACAGGCGCCTTGCACCACGGTAATGAAGATGAGGATGAAACGAGGGGTTACACAATCTCTCGGCTTCAGGCTGGGGGGCGTGTCCCCCAAGGTTTTCTCTTCCTATCTATTGGAAAGACAGCGGCAGCGCCACAAGAACCCAGCCACACGGCTAGCAGGGCCCCAAGATTTTGTGTAGGGAGCAGAAAGGAAAAGAGAAAAATCCGAGGTTTCGAAAGGTGCTGAGAAAAACAGGCGCGGTGCGGTGTCGCGAGGAGAGCCTCGGCCACCCCGGGGAGCTGAGCTGCACCGCGCTCCCGCCCGGTCCACCCGCTCGGCCGGGACCCTCCACCCCACCCTCGGGGTGACCAGGACGCGCCGGGGGCTGTCCCGGGGTGCAAACCAGCCGCGGGAGGCGGCGGGTCCTGAGGCTGCCCGGGTCTGGGGCGGGAGGGAGGAATCCTCTGTACCCGTTGTTCTCCGCACAGCAGCAGCTCCGGGTAACTGAACTCCACGCAGCTTTCGTCGGTGGGGTCCTTGAGCACCAGCTCCAGGCGCACCGTCTCCCGCGGAGGCGGCGGCTGCTCGGTGCGAGAAGCCGACTCCCGCGGCGGGGGCGGCTGCAAGGGCAGCTGAGGGATCGGCGGCGGCGGCGGCGGCGGCTCGGGCCGCGGGGGCTCGCGCTGCAGCGACATGGGCGGCTCGGCGCGGCTGACCTCGCGCTGGGGGAACGGCTTCTCCCGCGGCGGGGGCTGCGCGTCCGAGCGGGGGGCCGGCTCCCGCGGGGCCGGTGGCTCCGCCCGAGCCGGCTCGCGGTACGGCTGCGGCTCCAGCCGGGGGGGTTCGCGGGGGCACTCGGGCTCGCGCTCGGCCCCCGGGTATTCGGCCTCGCGCCGCCTCACCGGTGACAGGCTAATGAACGCCACTCTGCGCGGCTCCGCCATCCCCACTGTTCTGGCCCTTCGCTTTCGCTCGAGCCGGCGCTCGCTTCTACGCCGCGCTGCGTGCCTGTCCGCTCTTCCTCTTGTTCTCCGTCGCTTTTCTTCCCTCCACCACCTTCAGCCGTCTCCGTCGACGCCACCGTGAGCGTGGACAGTGCCCTCTTCCCCGCTACTATGTTCTGATGGGCTCTACCGCCATCGCCAGGGTCGCCGCAGCCGCCATGTTGGATCCCCCACATAAATAGAAGCAGGCCGCTGAGCGGGCGCATGCGCAGAGAGGAGACGCTCGCGTCCACCGTCGTGGCTGTTGCTCAGTTTTCCTCTTCTCCTTCCAACAGTCTGGAGTCCAGACAAGCCGGCGGAAGTGACGTCATGACCCGGCATGTTTCCTTGGAAACGGAGACGCTATCGGCTACTTTCCTCTGAGGGAGGGATCTGGGGTTTCCCGAGTAGCTTCCTACTCGCACCCGGAAACCGAGATGCGCTTGGGACTCTCAGAGGCAAGCGTCGGGATGTGCCCCGGACCAACCTCGCTATGGCGCCGGGTCCCGCCAGACATTGGCCTTCCGTTCCCGCCGCGAGGGAGTTGGGCTGTCAGCTGAGTATTCAGGAGTTCAGGAGAGAGGAAGGGGACGCTCCGCCCGCCCGCTGTGCCTGCGCGCCCTGTGCCCGGGCAGCCCGACTTATACCGGGAAGAACCGAGGTGGCCAGCGCCACCAGACCCCTGCCGGAAGCGCGGCGCTGTCTCCCACGCGTGTCCCCTCTAGACTCGTTCCCTTTCTCCTCGCTCGGCGAGGGGCACTGTGTAAAACTCAGTAAAGCTCTCCAGTTTGAAAATTGAACGAGCAAATATATTCATTTCTGTATTCATTCATAAGGCCCAAATTGTTGAAACAAATAGGATTCAAGCTAATTTAGGAGGGTTTGGTGTGGTTTAGTCGACGCACCCTCTGAAACTATGCCGAATGCTCCGTTTCAGGGCGGGGAGGAGAGGGGATTGGACACGCCTTCTTGACGCACTGGGAGAAACTAATTGGAATTCAGATTTTAAGGCGTGAGAATCGCTGGCCGTTAAAACTCATTCGGAAGAAAGTAAATTTGAGGGCTCGCCCTTCACATCCTCTAAGGAATCTAAGCCCTCCGTAAATTGTACTAACTGGATTAAGTATTGAGGATCCTGAGTGTGAAGGCAGATATTCTGAGTAGGTTTTTGTTTTTGTTCTTTTACTTTCTCATGTTGAACCAAGATGATGATGGAACCTATGATTCCAAAGGTCCCCCCTAGCTCGTGAAAGCTATCTTTTTTTTTTTTTTTTTTTTTTTTGGCACTGTGTTTACCTCCATTTTCTCCTTTCCCTCCACTCCTAATTGCCATTAGGGTCTCATTTTAGGACTGTCTTAACAGCACTTTTCGTGACCTTTCTGCTCTCAGACTTTTTACATTGGAGGAAAATGTCGCGAGGGACATATTAACGCTTCTAAAACACTTTTTTTATACCCTTTTCTGTCCTAGCTACAATGTACCTACAAAATAAATTCTATACCTATACTCAATATCCTTCACAATTTAGCCCAGGGATTGCAAACTGGTGGTCTTGGACCAAACCATTCTGCATTTGTGTAACTTATTCACCTAACATTATCTTCTGCTAACTATTAACCTACGGGGTGTTTTCCCAACTTTTGGAACCATATCCCACAAATTAGAAACAGATTTTACATTGTAACCCAGTGTATGCACCCATAGTACATACCTGAGATACAAGTGTCACAATAGTGGCCTTCCTGGGTGGGAATAAAAACAAAGAATACAATACTTAAAAATATATTACACAATGTAAATATAAAACAATATAAAATGTATAAATAATATTTATGGTTTATAAAATATATGATTATACAGAAGCAAGTTAGGAAAGATTTTAGTTAATGCAATGTTCATAGGTTTATTTCAGTCCAGAATGCATGTTGAGCACTGAACTTTCACTTTATTTTAAATGGCTCAAAATTGAAAATTCTAATTCACATACTTAAACAGTTATAAATTATAATAGTGTATACCTATGTTTTTCATAGTAATTGTTGTTTTTTAATCTTTATCTGACCTGATAAATTTCATGTATGGCAACCATTTTTCTGTGTAAATGAAGTATTAATCCACAACAGTTTATCCTCTTTATTCAATTATTTAAGTTTTTGAAAGTTAGATGAATCTTATATACATTTGTTTTTATGTGGTATTTCAAATTATCTTGTTTCTAATAGTTTCTTCCACTATTTTTTCATTTCTACCTTGTTTGCTGATAATTTTTGCTGTTCCTTCAGTTGAAATTCTATAAATAGTATAGCTTAATTTTTTTTACTTAAATGCTATTTTATGATTTTAAATATATCATTCTCTATGCAAAAATAATTCCTCTATGATATGGTCTTGCCATAAAAATTATGCATCTTGCAGTAGTAAGAGTTTCTAAATGTTCTGTGATATTACAATTGGTATTGTGACATCACCAAGAAGAATAGTTTTTCATTTATCAGTACCATATCCATCAGTGCTGGATGAAGAGGAGTTTGAGCTCTTACCATGAACCACTTTTCTTTTTTGCCACAATATTAGGCTACTAAATATGAAGATTGTCTTTCTTTTTGTGGAACAACTGAGAAATTATGCCAATAACTTTGCCTTTTCTAAGCACATATTTAGGAGTTTGTTGATAATTTCACTCTGCTATATCTTCAGATGTCATTTTAGTTTTGAAGGGAATATGTTTTCATTTTCAGGAAATGCACTTTTCCTTTTTGAATGAGCTGTAAAATCAATGTTTATGAATTAGAGTGAATGTTTTCTAAATATTTTCACTATTACAATTCTAGTTCCAGCAGCTGAAACTGAACACTTTTCTGGTTTTTTTTTTTTTTTTTTTTTTTTTTTGGTGTTTTTTTTTTGTTGTTGTTGTTGTTTGTTTGTTTGTTTATGCTTCTGTATTCCTTTTTCTCCTAATAACAAAACAACATCTTGCAGTTTATGCTAGTTTGTGTAATATATTATACTTGATACACATACCATACTGGTGACACCCATTTCCAAAAACATCAAGTTGGAAATTTTGGGTTTTCTACAAGCAAATAATACTCTCATGTACTTAATTTCATAAGTTACAGTGAGTTCTGATAATATAAAATTGGGATATACAATGCTGTCTGTCCAATAAATGAACCCAGGAAATTCCAGTGTATAGATTTTCCCTCCTTCCCTGACTCTTCTCTTTACAAATGATTGAATTATCCGAAGTCCCAGACAGGAATTAGTGTGGTGCATTCTGATATTTTCTATTAAATTCTGTTGTAGTCTATTTCAATTTTTTAAAGTACTGCTTGTGACCCTTAAAATTGATCTTACAATCCTCTAATTGGTAGATATGTACAATCCAATACTTAGACACTGAAGAAGTGAAGAAAAAGTAATTTTGATCTTAGAGACTAGGGGTAGATAGTGTCTACCTACCTATTTCCATGAGAATTTGGAAAATCCTAAATGATTTTATTAGGAGAGGGCCCTCAAGTAGGCTGAGAAGAGGTCATAGTCAATTCCAGGGCAAAATCAGAGTGTCTTTAATGTTATTTGTATACTGTAGATTCAGATTAGGCACTCTTGTTTTGGGAAGGGGGTACTTACAGAAATTACATAACATTACAAAAATTACACAAATGGTATGAGAGCAAGCTACTAAGCTTTTTATACCTTCTTGACAATGTTTTCATGAAGACCAGAATGTCTTGTGAACATCCAAAGGAAGAGAATCATAAAGAAAAGCAAGTGCAGAGCCTGTGGAAGGAGTGAGCTTGGAGAGTTGGAAGAAAGGCGAATGAGGAGGAACACAGAGAGCCAGGTGCTAGGAGGAGGAGAGAAAAATCTGAGTGGGAGGGAGCGAGGGGCCAGGTCATGGAGTAACATCAAAAGATTGATTTTTTTTTTAAATAAATAGAAGCCACTGGAAAATGTTAAGTAGAGAAGTGACATAATCTTAAAAGAAAAATACTTCAATAAAGTGGGAGCAATCAGCTATGAATGCCACTAAGAAATCTAGTAAATGAGGGCAAGGAGATGACTGCTGGGTTTGACAAAATGGACATTATTGATGACCCTAAGGAGCCAGCATGCACCCTCCCCACTTTTTTTATTTCAGAGAAAGAAGGTTGAATCATTGTTTATTCCAGGCCCTTTTAAATCTCTCTTTTTCCCTCTCTCTATGTGTGTGTACATGCAGGCAAAAGAAAGAACAATTTACCTCTTTTCAGTTTCTCACCTCCAGTACAAAAATTCTAAAAGTTTGTTGGACACAGTGGCACAGGCCTATAATCCCAGTCACTTGCAAGGCTGAGGCAGATGGATCAAAAGTTCGAGGCCAGCATCAGCAACTTAGTGAGACTTTGTCTCAAAATAAAAAAGAATAAAAATGGCTGGGATGTAACTCAGATTCAGTGCATCCAGTTTATAATTTTCAAGTGGTAATCTGCAATGGCAGGGACATTATGTGGTCCACCTTCAGGAACAGATGCAAGACCCACAGGTTTAACTATGGAGATAGCCCAGTGGGCTTATTTTTCCTTGGAGTTAACACTATTAACTAAGCATTTGCATTTTAATTTAATTTTTAAATTAATAATTTTTTAAAAGAAAAAAAATGTCTCTATTCATAGATACATGATTGTCTACTCAGGAAATTCCAAAAAATCATGAAAACGAGGGTTGGGGATGTGGTTCAGTGGTAGAGCGCTTGCCTAACACACTGAAGGCCCCAGGTTCAATCCCCAGTTCCACAAAAGAAAATTCACAGGAGATTATAGCAAGGATTTAGAATAGATTTGGAAGTCAAGTACTTTTTTTTATAACAGTGACAAACAATTGGATTGGAAATTTAAAACTGGATTCCATATATGTAGGGACAAAAAAAGAGATAGTCCTATATAGTCTGATGAAAATCTATAATGACAGAATCAGAGACAACATAAATAAATGGTGAGATATTTCAGTTTCATAGATGGAAAAATCTCAAAAAGATTTAATTTGGCCCATTGTTTTGGTCGTTAGTTGCTTGATCTGGTGGTCTTGGGCCTGTTGGGAGACCAAACATCATGGCAGGGAACATGTGGTAGAATGGAGTGGCTCACATCGTGGGGGCTATGAAGACAAGAAAATTATCTTTTAATTCACAGCACGGGTTCCATCTGGAGAGAAATGGGATGATTTGGCCTTTATGAATGATTTCAAGTAGAAAATGTTATGACTTTTTCTTACAAGTCTTTGCCTGATTTTCATTAAGCAAATGTTCTCTTTGCAATGTTTCAGTTGACTGTACAATGGTTTTCTGTATTTTCTGCATATGTAATGTTGGCAAAAATGCAAACTCAGTATAGGAATCCCAATGCATTTTAAAATGTTGGGCACACATTTTATGCCTTCTGCAGTGTCATATCATTCTCCTTATGGATCTCGCAGCACTGTTTCTGGTTTGGGGTGACCCATCGTGCTTTTGGTACCTGAAACTCTCTGGGTGACAATGGTTGTGCAGAGCTAATTTGGCCTCTGGAGCAGAGTTCATGGAGTCTGAAGATGGAAGGAGCTGAGTGGAATTTTAACATATAGAAACATGCATATAACTTAATGAAATTTTCTTCTTTTGGTACCAGGGACTGAACCCAGGGGTGCTTAACCACTGAGCCATCTCTAAGTCCAGCTCTACAGTTTACTAGCACAAGCTCTATGACCTTAGCAAAATAACTTAAGCCTCTGTTTCTCCATCTGAAAAATAAAGATAATAATATACATACTTTAAAAGTTGTTGGAATTAAGTGAAGTGTTTAGAAGAGGGCCTGGTGCATAGTAAGCAGCAAAATAAATGTTTGATGTTCTTTGTGATGTTCTCCTAATGAATAGTCAGTTTTATTGGATGATCTGTGAGTCCTTGAAAAGGAGGTCTATATTTGTTTTGAAGGCATAAACCATAATAACAATCTATTCCTTTTTATTTTTGATGGATTACTTTCAAAATTTACTTTTTAAAAAAATTTCACCTTTCATGGATTGTAATCTTCTCCTATTACTATCCTCATGATCTGTATCATTTTTGTTTTTAGAATAGTGGTGCCATTTTCTTTGTTGCGTATTCATAACTGTTATATCTTCATTGAGAAATGGACCTCTTATCATTCAAAGTGTGCTTCTTTGACTTAATGATTTTGACCCTATTCAACCTTGTTTGATTGTGACACCTGCTCTCTTTTTATTTGCATTTGCCTAATTGTACTATTGCCCATCTTTTTATTGTTAACATTTATGCATCACTTTGTTCTGAGTAAGAGCAAATAGCCCAGAATTCGATTTTGCTTTGTAAACCTATCTGCCAATCTTTTTCTATTAATAGGTGACTAAGACCATTTACATTTTTGACAGGAGAGGTGTGTTTGAGCATAGATCTGTCCCATTATCTTATGTCATTCTTTTTCCTTTAAATATTTTTTAAAATCCTCCATGAAATTACCTATTTGCTTGTTTTGTGTGTGTTACTTTTGATAATTTGGACAGTTCATATTTTTGTTGTAATGAAATAATTTTAAAACGTCCTTAATCCTCAATTACTTTGGAAGTTGTCTATAATATCCAATGATTAAGTTAATGTATTTTCTCCATTTTGTGTTTGAATTGGTATTATAAAATGCCCTCATATACCTGTTACTTGATTTGTCAGCTTTAAATGATATTTTAAAGATAGCAGTTTCCTCTTTTTTTTTTCATTTTTTTTTTTAGTTGTAGTTGGATACAATACCTTTATTTATTTTTAAGTGGTGCTGAGGATCAAACCCAGCAGTCTTGCACATGCTAGGCGAGTGCTCCACCTACCACTAAGCCACAACCCCAGCCCAAGATACCAGTTTCTTAATACTACTTTCTACTTTTCAGCTAGAATAAAATATTCGCCTATAGGTTCAATGTATGTACACCAATTATCTTAGTCATCAATATTCTATAATATTCTTAATCTAACATTTGGTTTTCTTGTTCCTTTCCCTATTTACCCCTTGTGTTAATTTTCTATAGACTCTAAGCCATGTTGTCTGTTTGGTTTGGTTACTCATCTTTGAGAAAGATGAGTTTTTGTGGAGCAGCTGTTTTGATGAATATGCATGTCGGGGGACCCCAGGGCCATGTGCCCACCTAGCTGGCATTTACCTTCTGACACAGAATTTTGCATTTGCTCTTCTCCATCTCATTTGATAAGCAGCTGGGTGCTATTCACAATGAAGCTTCTGTGCTGCAGGGCCAAATGCTTTCTAGAAATCTGGCTATCTCTGTGATTTCTTTTTTTTTTTTTTTTTTGTCTTGCTCATTCTTCTCTGCTTCTCAGAACTAAATTTTAGATACTCTATGTCTAAACATATTGCATTTATTATATTGCAACAAAACATGAGAATTTAGCACACTTTCTCTCTCTCTCTCTCTCTCTCTCTCTCTCTCTATATATATATATATATATATATATATATATATATAAAACACATACGCTAATGTGAACATTTTTCATTTTCTCATCCTCCTAATACAGTTGGATCAATTTTGGGTTGAATCAGTGTTCAGTGCTTCCAGTTTTGTGACCACATAAATACTTTCATGGCTCAGCCTTGAAGCATGAAAAATTTCCTTTCCTGTACATCTTAATAATTATCTTCTAATTTGCTTAGCTGTCCAGCAAATGTGGTGTGTGTGTGTGTGTGTGCGCGCACACACATGCATACTTGTATATTTTACCTCCAAACTCTCTCCCTGGCCAGTGTGATAACAATGTGGTATTCTGTGTGTTTAATCTTGAATGAGTATCTTGGAGTTCTGTGTTATGTCTTAAAATGTTGCACAGCTGCTTTGAAGCTTGCTCTCCACCATCATCCTAGCATTCCTATCACACCTTGCTTAAGTTGGAGCCTTTGTCTCTTGTATGATGTGTCTCCCCCCCCCCCCCTTGTTCCTTTGTTCCCAAGTTTTTGATGGAGCACATTTTCAGGAGTTTGTTTTTATTTTGTTTTATGCCAGGGATTGAATCCAAGGTCTTGTGCATGCTAGGTAAGGACTCTAACCTGAGCTTCTTCTCCAGCTGCTTTTTTTTCTTTTTTAATTTTACATGTAATGTTTTCTTTTTTAAAAATATTTATTCTTAAGTTTTAGGTGGACACAATATCTTTATTTTACATTTATGTGGTGCTGAGGATCGAACCCAGTGCCTCATACATGCTAGGCGAGCGCTCTACCACTGAGCCACAACCCCAGCCCCTTCCTTCTCCAGACGCTTTTATTTTTTATTTTGAGGTAGGGTCTCAACAAGTTGACTAGGCTGGCCCTGAGCTTGAGATCCTCCCTCCTTAGCCTCCAGAGTTGCTGGGATTACAAATGTACCATACCACTCCCAGCTCAGGGGATATTTTTATGTTATGTATTTGTCTGGAAAGTATTTGTCCTACTACATATTTCAATGACAACTTCTAGTTGGAAATACTTCTTAGAATTCTTAAGGCATTGCAACATTGCTTTGTAATGTCCAGAGTTGCACTTGAGAAGTCCAGTGTCATCTGTTGATCTAACTTAATTGTTTACAATTTGTGTTCACCTCTCCCCACCTAAAGCTTGAGTTCTTCTTGTCTCTTGTGTTCCTATAACTTTTGTTATTGTTGTTGTTGCTCTATTGATGCCCTACAATGATGCCCAGTTCTAACTACAATCTTTAAGTAGTAGTTGTGATCATAGAGAGTGAACATTAATTCATGAACTTAAACCTGAGATCCTTTAAAAAAATGTTTTATTATACAAAATAGCCCATGGTTGAATGTATAGCTCTGTGAGTTTTGGTAGACGTAATGACTACCATATGCATTTATTTTAATGATTTCTCCAGTCATTTCCCCAAAAGACTTATGCCCATTTACTCAGGTGGCGGTATATTAAAGAATACTCAGCCATTTTCAGGACTATCATGCACATGCTCTTAGTTGACAGTGATACACAGGGACCCAGAATATTATTACGGGCCCCAGTTGGAGTTGGGGGATCAGGTAGTAAATGCAGTTTGAGCCAGATTCCATCTTACTGTGGGCTCCTTCTATTCACAAACCTATCTGATGGCCATTTCCCCTTCCATTGAACTTACATTAATAACCACCTACTTCCTGTCTTTTGGTTATTTGAGATCAACAACAAACTTTATTTTTTATGTTACTCTTAGATGTATAAAGATTACTAATGAAAATTTTTGACTTTTCTTGAATATCCTTCCTGACATCTATGAACATACAACTCAGCACAAAAATAGAATCCCACTTGAGTCCATTTTGTGCTGCTGTAACAGAACACTCTTGAAATGGGGTAATTTCTTTTTTTTTAATATTTATTTTTTAGTTATAGGTGGACACAATATCTTTATTTTATTTGTATGTGGTTCTGGGGATCGAACCCAGTGCCTCACGCATGGTAGGCGAGCACTTTATCTCTGAGCCACAGCCCCAACCGGAGATGGGGTAGTTTCTAAATAACAGAAATTTATTCTGTAACAGTTCTGGAGGCTGGGGAGTCTAAGATTAAGGTGCCAGAATCTGGTGAGGGCTTCTTGCTGTGTCCTCATGTGATGGAGGATGGAAGCCCTTTATTTATTTTTAAGAGAGAGAGAATTTGTTTTTTTATATTTATCTTTTAGTTTTCGGTGGACACAACATCTTTATTTGTATGTGGCGCTGAGGATCGAACCCAGCGCCGCACGCATGCCAGGTGAGCGCGCTACCGCTAGAGCCACATCCCCAGCCCGATGGAAGCCCTTTAAATTTAACAATGGATCTTGGTATGGTTGCCATGGCTGCTAAAACCATTGAATCAAAGCAATCATTTATGAACTTCTATTTTAATTATTAAAGCAATATTTTAGTCATCCTCCCCAAAGGTCCCACTTTCTAACGTAGTTGAACTGGGCATTAAGTTTCCAACACTTAAGTTGTGTTGCTATTCAAACATAGCAACACCAAAGTGTTACTTTGTAACCTACTTTTTAATCCCAGCAATGTGTCTTATAAATGTTTCTATATTGTATTAGTTTCCTATTGTTGCTAACAAATTACCATAAACTCAGTGGCTTGAAGCACTGATTTATTTTATAGTCTAACTGAAAATGGGTCTACAAGGCTAAAACCAAGTTAATGGAAGGGCTGTGTTCCTTCCAGATGCTCCAGGCCAGAACTCAGGTCCCTCCCCTTTTCAGCTTCTAAGGGTGGCTTGCATTGCTTGTTCCTGGCTTCCTCCCTCCATCTTCAAAACCAGCAGCCATGGCTGAGCCACTCCCATGCTACCATCTGACCTCCCTTCTTCCTTTAAAGGATCTCTGTGATAACACTGGGACTATGTGGGAAATCCAGGCTAAGCTCCCTATTTTAAGGCCCACTGATGAGCGACTTTAGTTCTGCTGGCAACTTTAGCTCTCCTTTGCCATATTCATAGGTTCTGCAGATTCAGGGGTGGACATTTTTGAGGGACCATTATTCTGCCTTCCACAGTAATTAAATAGCAAATCAACCACACCATTTTTCAAGGACTTCAAAGTTATTATACTGTGTAGATGTGCCTGCAATTATTTAACTGATATCTTGTTAAAGGATATTCCTTGATTAGTTCACTTAATAAATATTCATTAGGTAACTACCATGCTCCATGTTAGATAGGAACATATTTATGTACTTCTATTTTAATTATTATAAGCAATATTTTAGTCATCAATCTTGTGCACGTATCTTTTAAGTCTCCAATTATTTCCTTAGAATAAATTCCAAGATTTGGAAATTATGTTTTATACATTTTGTGTATTTTCTTGCTAAGTTGTCTTAGCCTCCCAAACTGCTTGCATTAGGTATGTGCCACTGTAACAAGCTTGTGTGGCCTTTTCTACTTAACCTACTCCACTGTGTTTTTCCCCTTTGAATTTCAAACATATAAGTAAACGCAAAAACTATATCATTCCATAATTTCACTGATCTTATAGCATTTTTAATTTATTCTTTAGGCTGTTGTTACTTGCATTTTCATCTTAGCATTGCTTGTAGTTTTTAAAATTTGAATGCTGTTTTAGCTTCACCATATTAATTACTCCTCAGATTAAAAACCAGCAAGAGAGTAGAACTAATTATATATTTACAGAGAAATTTAAAAATAGAAAGACAAGTATAATTACTTACCATCCAACTATCTTTCAGTAGGAAAGAGCCTGTGCATGTTTGAGAGGAACAATAAAATATCCTTGGAATTTTTTCAAGCATGTAGTTATGTCCAAGTTTAGTATAGAAAACTTAATTCATAAATCCATGAACAAACAGAAATCTCTGAAAATCAAGTTCTTTCTTTCCCTTAGGTGGTTCATTCATACAGATGAACTGTGAATTTTGTATCTGATTGTGTTTGACCCTTTGCTTTGGTTGTATGAAGCTTGAAATTAATTTCTGGTCCATCTTTAGTAATTATTATTATTATTTTTAGTACTAGGGATTGAATCTAGGGGCACTTTGTCACTGAGCTACATCCCCAGTCCTTTTTATGTTTTGAGACAGGGTCATGCTAAGTTGTACAGGCCAGCCTCAAATTTATAATCCACCTGCATTGGCATCACTAGTCTCTGGGATCATGGGCCTGTACCACTGTGCCTAACATACTTCCTTTACTCTTACATGCTTTCTATCTATTTATGTTTTGTTATATATATATATAAATTATGTATATATAAATATATATATTTATATATACATAATTTTGAATTTACTATAAATCATTTCTGAAGCACAGTAGATATAAATAACTGATCAAATAAATATATGAATATATATAAAATATGATAAACAAATTAGATAAAATGTACAGTTTGTGCTCCTTGTCTTCTCACCCAAGTTTAGCTTAGCAGGGCACTTATTTCTTATATCTGAGCTTTGTAAATTGTGTGACCCTATAAGGACAGTCAAAAGATGAACCTACTGTGTCTCCATTTCTCCTATGATCCAGCCTCTGGAGTGGACTCTAGGTGTACACTGGATATTTAGATTTTAAAGAAACCCTTTTGATGCTAACAAATGTGCAAACCTGTCTTTATACTACATAATCAATACAAACACATCAGCTGATAGTATTCATTGAGTATTTTACTGTGTGTTCTCTTGCATTCTCCTATTCCTATTGTCTAAAGTTAAGGTAGGTTTCAGGTACATCACTAGGCCTTTACCTCTGCTGCTCTGACACCATATCTAAACAGGCAGGACTAGGGTTTGAGCATTATTATAAAGTACATACAAACCTTACACAGAAGTATTTTATAGGGTAAAAAAGACTGTACATCTAAGTCACACTGAGAGTGATGACTATAGGAACTAGTAAGTCCTAATTCATGTTTCCATTAGAAAGTAGTACTTGCTTGGAACTTTGCAAGTATATTAAGCCACAGAGGAGAAGTCCTTTGACTTCTGTGCACTTGGAAGTCTGCTATGTGTGCGCACACAGGGAGGAACCTGGGCATTTGCTAGATGTTGAGCTTTTGGATCCATTCTGATTGCTTCTCCCAGATGAGGCAGGAGTATCCCATTTACAAGGAATTAAACATTCCCATTATCTTATTTTGTCTCTCAATACTTTTTGTTTTAGTATGAGGAATTGACTCCAGGGATGTTTTAGCACAGAAGCTATATCCCCAGTACTTTTTATTTTGAGACAGGGTCTTGCTAAGTTGCTTAGGGCCTCAGTAAATTGCTGAGGCTGGCTTTGAACTTGTGATCCTTCTGCCTCAGCCTCCTGAGTTGCTGGGATCACACCAGCTATCCAATACTTTATTGCTGCTAATGATATAAATTGCATCTTACTGTGTTAAGCTTGTATACTTTGAGACTGACTTTTTTAAGGGCCAGTTTTATGCATTACTTAGCATCCCTAGCACCCAACAAGTGCTTAGTGCACAATAAAATAATAATTAGGTGGGAACCAAAATATATGAGGTGAGATTTTATAAGTCCCTTGCTCTATCAGTTATTATATATTTAGTTATACTTTATTAACAAGTATTTAAGAGCTTTCTATGTATGAAGCATTGTACTTTGCCTGGTCATATAAATTCTGAATGAGCTATAATTCAGCAAAGAACCAAACCCTAATGTGATCAGGCTTGAACCACAAGCCTCTTAGTGGAAAGGGCTTCTTAAGGACTATCTACTTCCTCTCTGGTAAACAGTAACTTGTGGGGCCCAAAATTTTATTTTTCTATCTTCATTTTAGGGCCAGGAAAGAAAGAGGAGATGCCTATGTGACACACCCAAGTCCCACACTCACTGCATACAACAGAATACCATAATAAGAACCAAATAATAAACTTTAATTTGGATATAATACAATGGTGTATAATTCTTATGAGGTACAAAAATAATTGTAAAATATTTTTCTCCATTTGCAAGTAATTCTGCTATGGACTATAAACAGTACAATGATGCTATAAACTGTACACATTATACTACATTCCTAAACCTGGGCCTTCCTCTCTCTTATAGCACAACATGTAAGAAAAACAGCCATGCAGCTTAAATCCTGTCAAGTCATTTTAGAAGTAGTAGTTATCCTTAATAACAGAGTTGGATCCTACTTCTATTTAAACTAGTCTTTATGTTTCTGGCTCAATCCTATAGATCAAAAGATGTCTAAAAATTAGACTAAAAATTCTGCAGGTTTTTTTGGAATAGGTATTTCCCCTCCCCCTCCAAGAGAGAAAAATGTCAGGAGGAATCTTAGGTGTTAAATTCAACAAAAGCTCATTTAAAGGTAAATCACCATTAATGGAAAAGCTTTTCAAGTATAAGAAATTTTGAAAATAATAGCAATTCATTGGAAGACAAATTTAATTGCCAAAAGCTACTAAGGAGTTCTGTCTTTCCACTATTGTATTTCTTTCTTTCTTCTTTTTTTTTTTTTCTGGGAATTTAAGACAGGGATGCTTTGCCATTGAGCCACATCCCCAGCCCTTCCTAATATTTTAAGCAAAGAAAGATTTACAAGAATGATTCAAAAAATTATGGCAAGTTCTGCCCAGATCTGATTCACTAGTGCCTTTGATACTGAGAACCAGTCATTATTGAAAGAGTAGAAACAAAATAATGAGGAAATAGAAGCTTTGCCTTATGAAAACTGATATATCTTTATTTCCTAGAATTCCATTCAGTTTGTTGTGATTTGTGCTCTGATTAGATCTGAGTCCAACATAAAAGATAGGAAAACTGGCCATCTTCCTAAGCAGAGCTGAAAGAACCCATATAACTGTCCTGAGGTAAATGGCTATCTTTGGTCGCTGGTCTTCACTACTAGGTGGTTTTAACTCCAGCTATGTTCCCATCTCCTGTCTGTACAACTCTTTCATCCATAGTGGGATGTTGGGGTAGGAGGAAGAACTAACTTAGTGCTTATAGGAATTCTTTCTTTCTTTCATTCTCTTCCCATTTGTGTTGGATAGGGAACACTCTGCATTTTCTAGACCTATAACACTGGGTACCTTACATTTATAGAAAAAAATACATAATGTAGAAACAAAGGTAATCTAATATGTAAAATAATGTGGATCTACTTCCAGAAAACAGTCTGTGAGTCCAAAAGTGCTCAGTTGTGCTTCAGGTTTATGTTGTGAGAGCTCAGAAACATGGGGCTGCAATATGACTGAGGACAAAGTCTGACCACTAGGAGGCCCCTTGAGAGCTCTACACAGTCTATGGTTTATCACCATTACATTAATCAATGCCCACAATGCACATATATAAAACCTCTGTAGCTCTGCTTTCAAAATATGATGCTTATTCAGCTAATACATTAAGAAAAACTCTATCCTGCTTTATTATCTAAAATATGATGGAGAAGTGAGTAATGAGATTTGTTTCCTGAATACTTTCAGAGGCAGCACACACATTTTTTTATAGTACTCACCTTTTAAAAAACTGCAGTACTCATCTTACTCCACAGTAAAATATTATCATCAACAATTCAATTACTGAAAGAGAAGTCCCATAAGTCTATTATCTATTAATAACTGGATGGCTGATAGAGGATTTTACTGCCACTCTGAGAATCACCCTGCTAGTTAAAAACCTCTGTTCTTTGAGATTCAGAGATGCATCACAAAATCCTTTACAGAATCTGTGCTAAAATAGGATAATGTACAGAGATGGCTAAAATAACAAGATAGAATGATGGTGATCTTGAGTATCAAAGACACATGTTATTGCAGCTGGGAGAAAATGCCTTGAAATGCTAACATGAAAAGAAAAGGAAAAAAAAAAACAGAAAAAAAAAAAAAAGGGCTATGCTGCTTTCCTTAAAGTCAGTAAACTACCTAAGAGTACTCTGAGTATTTTTGGAAGAAAGGCACCAGATAAGTCCAAAGTCTTATTGCTAGTAGGATCATACAGGGGCCACGGCACAGATAACAGTACTTTGTTCAGTCAGCAAAGTCTAAGTCAGTCACTGATCTTGAGGCTTGAAAAGCAAGGAATGAGCCCCGTGTCTTATATTCAACTTGAGGAAAATGATTTCCAATTTTAAGTCGAGGTGGAAGCTGATTCTTACGATTAGGACTCAAGCTATTTTAGATAGGCACTCTGTTTTCTTTGGCCCATTTCTTCATGATTCGAATGATGTATTCTACTTGGGTGTTACCTGTGCTTCTCAGTAAATGCAGCACTTCTCGAAGGGTCTCTCTAAAGAAAAGATTTGAAAGAACAAAGTATTTCAATAAATATGAAAATTAACAAAATAAACTAGTAATTTCAAACTGTACTTCTAGCAGGGCATCTGTGAATAGAATCTACCATGGTATACTCATAAGCCAATTAAAAACTTCCTGGATTTATGGGGGCTGGGGTTGTAGCTCAGTGGTAGAGAGCTTGCCTAGCAGGGTTCGATCCCCAGCACTACATAAAACTAAATAAACAAAATAAAGGTATTGTATCCATCTACAACTAAAAATATTAAAAAAAAACAAAAACTTCCTGGATTTATCTTCTTACAGTGGCATAGTAAAATGAGAGATCTTGTGAAATACTCCTTGTCAACCCAGGGTCTCCTTACTTATCTGTATTATCTAACTACATACTACTAATTGTTTTGTCCTTGAGACTAAATATTTCTACACTTAATTTGTATGATAAGGTAGAAAACATATATATATATATATATATATATATATATATATATATATATATATATATCTCCAGGTGTCAGATTCTGGGAGCTTGATTCAAATTCTAGCTTCACAGTTAATGAGTCACTTCATTTGTCTGACCCTTACGTTTCTCCTTTGTTTAAGGTGGTAATCACTTTAAATTGGGTATCATTACCATAGTTGGAAAAAAAAATTTTTTTTGCATTTTTTTTTTTTTGGTACTGGTGATTAAACTTAGGGGCACTTGACCACTGAGCTATATCCCCAGCCCTATTTTTGTATATTTATTTAGAGACGGTCTCAATGAGTTGCTTAGCACCTTGCTTTTGCTGAGGCTGGCTTTGAACTTCTAATCCTCTTGTCTCAGCCTTCCTAACCCCTGGGATTACAGGCGTGTGTCAGCCATTTCTTCCACATTTTTATTGGTGTTTTATAGTTGTACATACTGATGGGATTTGTTGTTACACATGCATACATAGACAAAACACAACAACAATACAATTTAGCCAATATCACTCCCCAGAACTCTTCCTGCCCCCCTCCCATACTTTGATCCCTTTCCTCTAATGACTCCCTTGATTTTTAGGAGATCCACCCTTCCCTTTGTTTTCCTTTTTCTTCTCCAGCTTCTGCATATTACAGAAAATATAAGACCAAAAACCCTCTGAGTTCGACTTATTTCATGTAACTTTGATGGTCTCTAGTTCCATCCATTTTCCTGCTAATGATATCATGTCTTTCTCTGTCTCTCTCTATCTCTCCCCCATCCTCAGCAGTCCTGGGGATTGGACCCGGGCCTTGTACATGCTAGGAAAGAGCTCCATCATTTTTTTTTTTAATTTTTTATTGTTGGCTGTTCAAAACATTACATAATTCTTGATATATCATATTTCACAATTTGATTCAAGTGGGTTATGGGCTCCCATTTTTACCCCATATACAGATTGCAGAATCACATCAGTTACACATCCATTGATTTACATATTGCCATACTAGTGTCTGTTGTATTCTGCTGCCTTTCCTATCCTCTACTATCCCCCCTCCCCTCCCCTCCCCTCCCCTCCCCTCCCCTCTTCTCTCTCTGCTCCCTCTACTGACATTCGTTTGTCCCCCTTATATTATTTTTCCCCTTCCCCTCACTTCCTCTTGTATGTACTTTTGTATAACTCTGAGGGTCTCCTTCCATTTCCATGCATTTTCCCTTCTCTCTCCCTTTCCCTCCCACCTCTCATCCCTGTTTAATGTTAATCTTCTTCTCATGCTCTTCGACCCTACTCTGTTCTTAGTTACTCTCCTTATATCAAAGAAGACATTTGGCATTTGTTTTTTAGGGATTGGCTAGCTTCACTTAGCATAATCTGCTCTAATGCCATCCATTTCCCTGCAAATTCTATGATTTGTCATTTTTTAATGCAGAGTAATATTCCATTGTGTATAAATGCCACATTTTTTTTATCCATTCATCCATTGAAGGGCATCTAGGTTGGTTCCACAGTCTAGCTATTGTGAATTGTGCTGCTATGAACATCGATGTAGCAGTGTCCCTGTAGCATGCTCTTTTTAGGTCTTTAGGGAATAGACCGAGAAGGGGAATAGCTGGGTCAAATGGTGGCTCCATTCCCAGCTTTCCAAGAAATCTCCATACTGCTTTCCAAATTGGCTGCACCAATTTGCAGTCCCACCAGCAATGTACAAGTGTACCCTTTTCCCCACATCCTCGCCAGCACTTGTTGTTGTTTGACTTCATAATGGCTGCCAATCTAACTGGAGTGAGATGGTATCTTAGGGTGGTTTTGATTTGCATTTCTCTGACTGCTAGAGATGGTGAGCATTTTTTCATGTACTTGTTGATTGATTGTATGTCCTCCTCTGAGAAGTGTCTGTTCAGGTCCTTGGCCCATTTGTTGATTGGATTGTTTGTTCTCTTATTGTCTAATTTTTTGAGTTCTTTGTATACTCTGGATATTAGGGCTCTATCTGAAGTGTGAGGAGTAAAGATTTGTTCCCAGGATGTAGGCTCTCTATTTACCTCTCTTATTGTATCTTTTGCTGAGAAAAAACTTTTTAGTAAGTCCCATTTGTTGATTCTAGTTATTAACTTTTGTGCTATGGGTGTCCTATTGAGGAATTTGGAGCCCGACCCCACAGTATGTAGATCGTAGCCAACTTTTTCTTCTATCAGACGGCGTGTCTCTGATTTGATATCAAGCTCCTTGATCCATTTTGAATTACCTTTTGTGCATGGCGAGAGAAAGGGATTCAGTTTCATTTTGTTGCATATGGATTTCCAGTTTTCCCAGCACCATTTGTTGAAGATGCTATCCTTCCTCCATTGCATGCTTTTAGCCCCTTTATCAAATATAAGGTAGTTGTAGTTTTGTGGATTGGTTTCTGTGTCCTCTATTCTGTACCATTGGTCCACCCGCCTGTTTTGGTACCAGTACCATGCTGTTTTTGTTACTATTGCTCTGTAGTATAGTTTGAAGTCTGGTATCGCTATACCTCCTGATTCACACTTCCTGCTTAGCATTGTTTTTGCTATTCTGGGTCTTTTGTTTTTCCATATGAATTTCATGATTGCTTTCTCTATTTCTACAAGAAATGCCGTTGGGATTTTGATTGGCATTGCATTAAACCTATAGAGAACTTTTGGTAATATCGCCATTTTGATGATGTTAGTTCTGCCTATCCATGAACAGGGTATATTTTTCCATCTTCTAAGATCTTCTTCTATTTCTCTCTTTAGGGTTCTGTAGTTTTCATTGTATAAGTCTTTCACCTCTTTTGTTAGGTTGATTCCCAGGTATTTTATTTTTTTTGAAGATATTGTGAATGGAGTGGTTGTCCTCATTTCCATTTCAGAGGATTTGTCGCTGATATACAGGAATGCCTTTGATTTATGCGTGTTGATTTTATATCCTGCCACTTTGCTGAATTCATTTATTAGCTCTAATAGTTTCTTTGTAGACCCTTTTGGGTCTGCTAGGTATAGAATCATGTCATCTGCAAATAGTGATAATTTAAGTTCTTCTTTTCCTATTTTGATGCCTTTAATTTCTTTCATCTGTCTAATTGCTCTGGCCAGTGTTTCGAGAACTATGTTGAACAGAAGTGGTGAGAGAGGGCATCCCTGTCTTGTTCCAGATTTTAGAGGGAATGCCTTCAATTTTTCTCCATTCAGAATGATGCTAGCCTGAGGCTTAGCATAGATTGCTTTTACAATATTGAGGTATGTTCCTGTTATCCCTAGTTTTTCTAGAGTTTTGAACATAAAGGGATGCTGTACTTTGTCAAATGCTTTTTCCGCATCTATCGAGATGATCATATGATTCTTATTTTTAAGTCTATTGATGTGGTGAATAACATTTATTGATTTCAGTATATTGAACCAGCCTTGCATCCCAGGGATGAATCCTACTTGATCATGGTGCACAATTTTTTTGATAAGTTTTTGTATCCGAGTGGCCAGAATTTTATTGAGGATTTTTGCATCTAGGTTCATTAGAGATATTGGTCTGTAGTTTTCTTTCTTTGAAGTGTCTTTGTCTGGTTTAGGTATCAGGGTGATGTTGGCCTCGTAGAATGAATTTGGAAGTTCTCCCTCTTTTTCTATTTCCCGAAGTAGCTTGAAAAGTATTGGTATTAGTTCCTCTTTAAAGGTTTTGTAAAACTCTGCTGTATACCCATCCGGTCCTGGGCTTTTCTTAGTTGGTAGTCTTTTGATGGTTTCTTCTATTTCCTCAATTGATATTGGTCTGTTTAGGTTGTCTATATCCTCCTGACTCAATCTGGGCAGATCATATGACTTAAGAAATTTATCTATGCCTTCACTATCTTCTAATTTATTGGAGTATAAGGATTCAAAATAATTTTTGATTATTTTCTGTATTTCTGAAGTGTCTGTTGTGATATTGCCTCTTTCATCCCGTATGTTAGTAATTTGAGTTCTCTCTCTTCTTCTCTTCACTAGCATGGCTCAGGGTCTGTCGATTTTGTTTATTTTTTCAAAGAACCAACTTTTAGTTTTGTCAATTTTTTCAATTGTTTCTTTTGTTTCAATTTCATTAATTTCAGCTCTGATTTTCATTATTTCTTGCCTTCTACTTCTTTTGCTGTTGTTTTGCTCTTCTTTTTCTAGGATTTTGAGATGAAGTATGAGATCATTTATTTGTTGGTTTTTTCTTTTTTTAAGGAATGAACTCCAAGCAATGAATTTTCCTCTTAGAACTGCTTTCAATGTGTCCCATAGATTCCGATATGTTGTGTCTGTGTTTTCATTAATCTCTAAGAATTTTTTAATTTCTTCCTTGATGTCTTCTATAACCCATTGATCATTCAGTAACCTATTGTTCATTCTCCAAGTGATGTATTCTTTTCCCTTCCTTCTTTTATCGTTGATTTTCAGTTCCATTCCATTATGATCAGATAGGATGCATGGTATTATCTCTACTCCTTTATATGGTCTAAGAGTTTCCCTGTGACATAATATATGATCTATTTTTGAGTAGGATCCATGTGCTGCTGAGAAAAAAGTGTAACTGCTTGATGTTGGGTGGTATATTCTATATATGTCAATTAAGTCTAGGTTATTAATTGTGTTATTGAGTTCTATAGTTTCCTTATTCAACTTTTGTTTGGAAGATCTGTCCAGTGGTGATAGAGGTGTGTTGAAGTCTCCCATGATTATTGTATGGTGGTCTATTAGACTCTTGAACTTGAGAAGAATTTGTTTGATGAACATAGCTGCACCATTGTTTGGGGCATATATATTTATGATTGTTATGTCTTGTTGGTGTATGGTTCCCTTGAGCAGTATGTAGTGTCCCTCTTTATCCCTTTTGATTAACTTTGGCTTGAAATCTATTTTATTTGATATGAGTATGGATACTCCTGCTTGTTTCCGAAGTCCATATGAGTGATATGATTTTTCCCAACCTTTCACCTTCAGCCTATGTATGTCTTTTCCTATCAAATGCGTCTCCTGTAGGCAGCATATTGTTGGGTCTTGTTTTGTGATCCATTCTACTAGCCTGTGTCTCTTGATTGGTGAGTTTAAGCCATTAACATTTAGGGTTATTATTGAGATATGGGTTGTTCTTCCAGCCATATTTGTTTATTTATGTTACTAAACATGGTTTGTTTTCCTCTTTGATTATTTTCCCCCCTTTAGTGTCCTACCTCCCACTGTTGGTTTTCATTGTTATTTTCCATTTCCTCTCCCTGTAATGTTTTGCCAAGGATGTTTTGAAGAGATGGTTTTCTAGCTGCAAATTCTTTTAACTTTTGTTTATCATGGAAGGTTTTAATTTCATCTTCCATCCTGAAGCTTAATTTCGCTGGAAACACAATTCTTGGTTGGAACCCATTTTCTTTCAGTGTTTGAAATATGTTATTCCAGGATCTTCTAGCTTTCAGAGTCTGTGTTGAAAGATCAGCTGTTATCCTGATTGGCTTACCCCTAAATGTGATCTGCTTCCTTTCTCTTGTAGCTTTTAAAATTCTCTCCTTATTCTGTATGTTGGGCATCTTCATTATAATGTGTCTAGGTGTGGGTCTCTTATGATTTTGCACATTCGGCGTCCTGTAGGCTTCTAGGATTTGGGGTTCTGTCTCATTCTTCAAGTCTGGGAAGTTTTCTCGTATTATTTCATTGAATAGATTGCTCATTCCTTTGGTTTGAAACTCTGTCCCTTCCTGTATCCCAATGACTCTTAAATTTGGTCTCTTGATGTTATCCCATATTTCTTGGATGTTCTGCTCATGGTTTCTTAACAGTCTTGCTGAGCTGTCTATGTTCTTTTCAAGTTGAAATACTTTATCTTCATTGTCTGATGTTCTGTCTTCTAAGTGTTCTACTCTGCTGGTAGTATTCTCAATTGAGTTTTTAAGTTGGCTTATTGCTTCCTGCATTTCTAGGATTTCTGTTTGTTTGTTTTTTATAACCTCTATTTCCCTGTATAGTTGATCTTTTGCTTCTTGGATTTGTTTATGTAATTCATTGTTGAAGTGATCTTTCATTGTCTGATTTTGCTGTCTGATGTCTTCCTTGAGACTCCAGATCATCTGAAGCATGTATATCCTGAATTCTTTATCTGACATTCCACCTGCTGCAGCTATTACCTCTTCTAACGTTGAGTTGACCTGCAATGCTTGTGGTCCTTTCTTTCCTTGTCTCTTCATACTGTTCGCGTTCCTTTCTACTTGGTGAAACTGTTGTGCTATTGAATTTTCCCCCTATATATTTATATTGGTCTTGTATAGTAGCAAAGTCTCCCTCGCAGGCGCGGGCGGCGGCTCTGTCCCTCTGCGGGCCGCTAGGCTTGTTCTGTCGGTGGTCACAGTTCTGTCTACTTTGCAGGCGCAGGCAGCGGCACTGCCCCTCTGCAGGCCTCTGGGGCTGTACTGCCAGTGGGTCGCAGGTCCGCCTACCTTGCAGGCGCGGGGGGGGGGCGGCTCTACCCTTCCTCAGGCCACTGGGCCTGTTCTGTCTCTCGGTTGCAGGTCTGGCCTGTTCTGATGGTGGTCACAGTTCCGTCTACCTTGCAGGCGCGGGGGGGAGGGGGCAGCTCTGCCTCTCAGCAGGCCACTGCTCCTCTTCTGCCGGTGGGTCGCAGGCCCGCCTACCTTGCAGGAGTGATTGGAAGCTCTGCCACTCCGCGGGCCACTGGGCCTTTTCTGTCAGTGGTCACAGTTCCGCCTACCTGACAGGCGCGGGGGGTGGGGGCAGCTCTGCCCCTCAGCAGGCCGCTGGGCCTGTTCTGTGGGTGGTCACAGTTCCCTCTACCTTGCCGGTGCAGGGGGAGGGGGCGGCTCTGCCTCTCAGCAGGCCGCTGCTCCTCTTCTGCTGGTGGGTCGCAGGCCCGCCTACCTTGCAGGAGTGATTGGAAGCTCTGTCCCGCCGCGGGCCACTGGGCCTTTTCTGTCCGTGGTCACAGTTCCACCTACCTGGCAGGCGCAGGGGGTGGGGGGCGGCTCTGCCCCTCAGCAGGCCGCTGGGCCTGCTCTGTGCGTGGTCACAGTTCCCTCTACTTTGCCGGCACAGGGGGAGGGGGCGGCTCAGCCTCTCAGCAGGCCGCTGCTCCTCTTCTGCCGGTGGGTCGCAGGCCCGCCTACCTTGCAGGAGTGATTGGAAGCTCTGTCCCGCCACGGGCCACTGGGCCTTTTCTGTCGGTGGTCACCTGGCAGGCGCGGGGGGTGGGGGGCGGCTCTGCCCCTCAGCAGGCTGCTGGGCCTGCTCTGTGCGTGGTCACAGTTCCCTCTACCTTGCCGGTGCAGGGGGAGGGGGCAGCTCTCCATCATTTTTCTTTATAGCTGAGTAAAACTCCATTGTGTACATATACCACATTTTCTTTATCCATTCATCCACTGATGGACACCTAGGCCGGTTCCATGGTTTGGCTATTGTGAATGCTTAAATGTGGGTATATATGTATCACTGTAGTAAGATGACTTTAATTTTTCAGGATAAATACTAAGAAGTGGTATATCTGGGTCACAAGGTGATCCCATGTCCAGTCTTTTAAGGAACCTCCATACAGATTTCCATAGTGCTTGCAGTAATTTACAGTCCCACCAACAGTGTAAAAGTGTTCCTTTTTCTCCACATCCTTTTCAGCATTTATTATTATTTGTATTCTTGATAATCGTTATTCTGACTGGTGTGAGATGAAATATCAGTGTAGTTTTGATTTGCATTTTCCTAACTGCTAATGATATTGAGCATTTTTCACGTATTTGTTGTCCATTTGTATTTCTTATTTGAGAATTACCTATGTGGTTCATTGCCCATTTATTAACTGGGTTGTTTGATCTTTTGGTGTAAAGTTTTTCAAGTTCTTTATATATTCTAGATATTAATCCTCTGTCAGAAAATAGCTAGTGAGGATTTTTCTCCCATTCTGTGGGTTCTCTCTTCACATGCCTAATTATTTCCTTTGCTGTGCAGAAGTTTTTTAATTTGAAGTCATCCCATTTATTAACCCTTAGCATTATTACTTGAGCTTTAGGGGTCCTACTGAAAACTCATTGTGCCTAAAAGCTGGAGTATTGACCCTATGTTTTCTTCTAGGAGTGGCATAGTTTCTGGTCTAATTCTGAGGTCTTTGTTCCATTTTGAGTTGATTTTTGTGCAGGATGAGAAATAAGGGTCCACTTTCAATCTTTTACATATGGATAACCAGTTGTCCCAGCACCATCTCCAATGTATATTTCTGGCACCTTTGTCAAGGATCAGATGATTGTATCTGTGTGTGTTTATCTCTGTTTTCTATTTTATACCATTGATCTATGTGTCTGCTTTTATGCCTGTATTGTGCAGGTGTTTTTCTTTTTGTTTTGTTTTGGTTTTTTTTAGTTTCAAGCATTTAATAAACATTAAAAAGAGCATTATTCATAATACATGACAGAAGATGACAGTCACATTGGTAACTTTTAGTCAGTAAATTATGTATGTTTTTTTAATGCATCTTACCTTTTCATATTTACTTAAAAAAAAAAAACAAGATTGAGAACATGCTGCTTTAAATCATTACAGTATATCATTATTATCTTTCCTTAAAATATTTTGTTCCAAGTGGGGATTTTAACTTACCCAGGGAGGTTTCTCATTTGGCTCCTGATAACCTGTCTCTTTCTCTTGCTTTTGTTACTAGTCTGTCCTGTAGATAACAATTTTGTATAGATGGTTTTGTTGCACCTGTACCCTAAGTGTAGACAGAACAGGGGAAGCCTTTGCCCACTTCACCCCTCAGTCTTGCAGAGGATTGTGGTCACAGGCTCTGAGAACTGCATAGGTCCAGGCCCAGGTCTGAGGCTTCCTGGCATCATGGTACATGTTGGGCAAGAGGTCAACTTGCTATTTCTCTCTCTCTCTCTAGGGCTGAACCCAGGGGTGCTCTACCACTGAGCTCCATCCGGGTCCTGTTTTGTTTTGAAATAGGTCTCGCCAAGTCGATGAGGCTGGCGTCTAACTTTCAATGAATCCTCCTGCCTCAGTCCCAAATCCCCGGGATTAAAAGTGCCTGTCTCCTTGCTGTTTTTCAGTCCTGGGTTTTCTGCATTGGGTTTTGTGGGGAATAAATCATCTGATACAAGGCAAGTAAGTTACTTTTTCTTCTCTGCCTTTCTTTGATATTCTCTTAGTGTGGAACTGTAGGATAGAAATGCAAGTCATCGCTCCCTTCTAAAGATGCACGTAAGACCTGCTGTGGCAGGGAGAGGTGCAGTATTCTCAGGAAACTGCCATGGTGAAAAAATGAAGCCAATGAAGTTAAAATGAACCAAATTCTACAGTGACAGGCTTAGACTTGTTTTGCTGAGGGGGTGAGGCTGACTATCAGAGAGTTAGTTCAGGGATAACTCTTCCCTCAAGATCCAATGTTGTATTTGTTTCAATGCAGGTCCGGAGTCTACAGAGTAACAAATATCAAACTTTTTAATTTTTTTTTTTTTTTTGCCAGTACTGGGGAGATTGAGCCCAGAGCCTCATGTAATGAGCCTTTTTATTTGTTATTTTGAGAGAGCATGTTGCTGAGTTATCCAAACTGCCCTAAACTTGTGATCCTCTTACCTCAACCTCCTGAGTAGCTGGGGTTACAGGTATGTATAACCATGCCTAGCTTCAGAAATATTTTAAAACTACACAGATTTCTTATCGCATCCCTTTCACCTGAAATTCTCAACCTTTGATATTCTCTGTAATAAATTTAACTCATGTTCACGTACATCTCCTTTTGACAAGTTCTCAATGAAACCTGACTAATTTTCACTAACTAGTCTTTTATGAGATTATAAAGGAAACTAAAATTACACTGTGAATTCAGCTATCTGCTGAAGGAAATGATTTGAATGATAAAGAGTCTTATTGTTTACAATGTCATAATTTTTATTCTGTGAAATGAAAGCATAATGCAAAGAAAATTATGTTTGTTGTGGTGTATCTTCTTGGTTTGTAGTGTATCTGTGTGTGTGCACATGCACAAGATATAACTTCTTAATTGCACAGACATTTTACTTATTTTTGTACTTGGGACTGAATCTGGGACTTTGTGCATTAGCACTCTACCATTGACCTACATCCCCTGTACTTTTTATTTTAAAATTTTTTTAGTTATAGTTGGGCATAATACCTTTATTTTATTTGTTTATTTTTATGTGGTGCTGAGGATCGAACCCGGCTCCTCACACATGTTAGGCGAGCGCTCTACCACTGAGCCACAATCCCAGCCCCCCTGTACTTTTTATTCTATTTGAGACAGGGTCTTATTAAGTTGCCCAGGCTGGAAGTAGCTAGGATTATAGGTGTAAACCACAGTGACCTACTAGGTTGTTTCTTCTTCTTCCTCCTCCTCCCTCTTCCTCCTCCCCCTCCCTCCTTCTCCTTCTCCTTCTCCTTTTTCTTTTTTGTGATACTGGAGATTGAACCCAGGGTGTCCCACATGCTAGGCAAGCCCTCTACCACCAAGCTCCATACCTAGCTTCTTGAATCTACTTTAAGAATGTTATCTGTGCTGGGTGTGGTGGCACATGTCTGTATTCCTGGCAACTCCGGAGGCTAAGACAAGAGGATTGCAAGTTCAAAGCTAGCCTGAGCAATTTAGCAAGACCATTAGCAACTTGGTGAGATCTCATCTCAAAAAATAGAAAGAAGCCAGTGGTGCATGCCTGTAATCCCAGCAGCTCAGGAGTCTGAGGCAGAAGGATCACAAGTTCAAAGCCAGCTTCAGCAATTTAGTGAGGCCCTAAGTAACTTAGTGGGACCCTGCCTCAAACTAAAATATAAAAGGGCTGGAGATATGGCTCAGTGGTTGAGCACCCCTGAGCTCAATGCCTGGGAATGTAGCTCGGTGGTAAAGGGTCCCTGGGTTAGATCCCCAGTATCAAAAAAAGAATGTTATCTGCAACCAGTGTGGTGGCAAATGTATGTAATTCCAGCTATTGGGGTGGGGGTGGGGCAGCTGAGAGAGGATGATTCCAAATTCGAGGTTAGCCTCAGCAACTCAGTGAGACACAGTCTCAAAATTAGTTCAGAGGTAGAACCCCTGGGGTTCAATCTCCAGTACCACCAAAAAAAAAAAAAAAAAAGGTGGTGAGATTAACAACAGGAGTTACTTGTAATGTTTTTCTTGTATACATTTGAAAATGTTGTCATCATTTTACTTTTTTAAACAAATGTTAAAAAAATATTTATTTTTCAGTTTTAATGGACACAATATCTTTATTTTTATGTGGTGCTGAGGATCAAACCCAGTGCCTCATACATGCTAGGCGAGTGCTCTACCACTGAGCCACAACCCTAGCCACATTTTACCTTTTTTTCAATCTTATTTTTAAAATTAATTAATTAATTTTACAGTAGAATGCATTTTAACATATTTCACAAAAATGGAGTTCAACTTCTCATTCCTCTGGCTGTACATGGTTCAGAGTCACTCCCCTAGTATAATCATACATGTATATAGGGTAATAATGTCTGTCTCTTTCTACCTTCCTTCCCATCCCCACTACCCCAACCTCCCCTCACTCCCCTCTACACAAACCAAAGTTCCTTCATTCTTCCGCATCCTCCCACCCTGCTATGGATCAGCATCCACTTATCAGAGAAAACATTCAGGTCTTGGTTTTTTGGAACTGGCTTATTTCACTTAGTATGATATTCTCTAGTTCCATCTATACTTTACTGCAAATGCCATAATTTCATTCTTCTTTAAGGCTGAGTAATATTCCATTGTGTATATGTACCATGTTTTCTTTATCCATTCCTCTGTCAAAGGTTACCTAGGTTGGTTCCATAGTTTAACTGTTGTTAATTGAGCTGCTATAAACATTGATGTGGATGCATTACTGTAATATGCTAATTTTAAATCCTTTGGGTATAAACCGAGGAGAGGGACAGCTGGGTCAAATGGCAAATTCATTCTAAGTTTGCTGAAGTATCTCCATACTGCTTTCCATAATGGTTGCACCAACTGGCAGTCCCACCAACAATGTGTGAGTGTGCCTTTTCCCCAACATCCTCTCCAACACTTATTATTGCATGTATTCTTGATAATTGCCATTCTGACTAGAGATGAAATCTTGGAGTAGTTTTGATTTGCATTTCTTTAATTGCTAGAGATGATGAACATTTTTTCATGTTTGTTGATCAACCAACTGTATTTCTTCTTCTGTAAAGTGTCTGTTCAGTTCCTTAGCCCATTTATTGGTCCGGTTATTTGTTTTTTGTTGTTGTTGTTGTTTTGGTGTTAAGTTTTTTGAGTTCTTTGTATACCCTGGATATTAGTGCTCTATCTGAGGTGCATGTGGTGAAGATTTTTTCCCATTCTGTAGGCTCTCTCATCACATTATTGATTGTTTACTTTGCTGAGAAGCAGCTTTTTAGTTTGTATCCATCCCATTTATTTAGTTTGAATTATCCCATTATTGATTCTTGATTTTACTTCTTGTGCTTTAGGAGTCTTATTCAAGAAGTCAGGGCCTAAGCCAACATGATAAAGATTTGGACCTACTTTTTATTCTATTAGGCGCAAGGTCTCTGTTCCAGTCTTTGATCCATTTTGATTTGATTTTTGTGTAGGGTAATAAATAAGGGTCCACTTTCATTCTTCTCCATATGGATAATTCAGTTTTTCCAGCACTATCTCCAATGTATATTTTTGGCACTTTTGTCAAGGGTCAGATGATTGTATCTGTGGGTTTGTCTCTGTGTCTCCTATTTTATACCATTGGTCTCTGTCTGTTTTTATGCCTGCACTGTGCAGTCTTTGTTACTATAGCTCTGCAGTAAATTTGAAGCTGGGTATTGTGATGCCTCCAGTATTGCTTTTTTGACTTAAAATTGCTTTGGCTTTTCTGGGTCTTCTATTCCAAATAAATTTTAGGATTGTTTTTTCTATTCTGTGAAGAATATCATTGGTATTTTGATGGGCATTGCACTAAATCTGTATATTGCTTTTGGTAGTATGGCCATTCTAACAATGTTAATTTTGCCTGTCCATTAACATGGGTGGTCTTTCTATCTTCTGAGGTCTTCTTCAATCTTGTTCTTCAATGTTCTATAGTTTTCATTGTGACAGTATTTTCACCCCCTCTTTCAACTCCTTGGTTACATGTATTCTTAGGGTTTTAATTTTATTTTTCAGGCTATTGTGAATGAAACTGTTTTCTGGGTTTCTTTCTCAGCAGATTTGTTGTCAGTATATAGAAAAGCTATTGATTTTTGAATGCTGATTTTGTAACCTGTTACTTTGCCAAATTTGTTTATTAGCTCTGGAAGTCTTTTAGTGGAGGTGTTTTGTTTTGTTTGTTTTTGTATCTTTTAGGTATAGAATCACATCATTCATGTCATTTGCAAACTGTGGTAATTTGACTTCTTCCTTTCCTATTTTTATCCCTTTATTTCCTTCTTTTGCCTAATTGCTCTAGCTAGAATTTTTAGCACAATATTAAATAGAAGTAATGAGAGTGGATATCCCTATCTTGTTAATATTCGTAAAATTTTACAAAGCTAGAGGAAGAGGTGATTTCTTCAAGAAATTTGGTCAGGAAAGCCTCAACTACATTAATAAACATAGAAGAGAGGAGCATAAAAGAATAAGATTTGGTGAATGACCAGCATTTATGCTTTAACTAATTTAATTTAATTAATTTTAAAACATTTTATGTAATGCACGCTAAAACCTGCTTATTGATTTTCCAGACCTATATGTAACTGTCTCTGGATCCACTTCCCTAACAATCTTTTCATATTTTCTACTTCTTTTCCCCACACCTTCTTTCACCTGACCAAATGCTTTTAAATTTTTGTTTAGGATTAGAAATAGGTACAAGGCAGGAAGTAATTTTTGATAGATTACTTGCTTACAAAATTATCATATTTTCTATTCACACATGAGCAACAAATATATTCCATTGAGTTATTTTAGGACATTTAATTTAGCTTTTAAGTGTTTTAATTTTAATTCAAATGAAGTATAACACTTTGTGGAACACAAAAAGACAAAGGAAAAAAAACAGAGTTATCAGCCATATCCACTTAATTCCTAATTCTTTGAGGCCTAAACTAAGACAAGAAAAAGCCAATAAGCAAAGAAAAGAGTAAGATTTTGTTTATAAAATTGGCTATTACCCATCACTGTAAACAACAAGAAAAAATAAAATGGCTGTTCATTTGGAACAAAATATATACATCTTGCCCTTCTACATAAGAGCTGTAGCATACTCAGTGTTCCAGTATATAAAATTTAAAATGATTTGATTCTGTAAAAGTAAGACATTTCTGGAGGATGGTCAGAAATATTTAACATCTTAACATTTTTTTTCATTATTCTAAAACATTATTATAACTTTGAGTTTTCAGAAGATATCATCCAAGAAAACAAATGTTTTCCCTCACACACCAAAAATGAATAGTGATAGTATCTCCTGTCTGTTTACTTACTTGGGTTCTCTCCCAGCTAAGATCATCTGGAAAATGCCCACACACGCACCCCTTTTGCCTTCCCAGTATTCGGGGTTGGGATCTAGCCTCTCTAGGACATCAAAAGCTTTGGCTGAGTAGTAAAACTGGCCCATCTGAATAAAAGAAAGTGTTATGGTAATACTTGTAGTCAAAAAATTGGACACTAATCATACAGATAACATGAAATAGAACTGTACGAAATAGGTGATATGGGTAAATGACAATGTTTTCAGTTAGCAAGTTAAATAAATTCCAACTCCTAACTAAAATGAGAAGGAAAATCACAGTTTGAGTACAAATTCAGTTTAAATTAGTTTACCTTCATTCCATTTTCAATAGTGTAATTTTTTTTTTTTACATATAGCCAAGTTATACTGCCATCAACCCTTGTTATTTCTTCTAAGTACATTTGAATCTTGAGGATAAGCCCTAATGACTGATTTGAACTGGATATTTTTCAAGTGTCCTTAATACATTCTTTTTACATTACTACAATTCATCTTATCTTAATCTAATTATGTTTAATTCAAGAGTAGTCTTTTTCTGTTCTTGTTCTTAAATTCTCAAAATGCCTAGATGTATACTGACCTTTAGTCTAAATACTCAGTTTCTTAAATATGTAATCCATTTTGACAGACACCTTTCCCAATTTAGTACATTCCTTGACCTCTTGGAACAGGCTGAAGACCATTAAGTTTTACTTTGATGTGTGTGTGTGTGTGTGTGTGTGTTTGACTGGCAATTGTAAATGCACATTGCCAACAACTTCACTTAGGTTTCCAAACTGCTGGGCAACCTCTTCACTTGGCATGGTTTGGCTACTTCTATATACCTTCTATTAACTGTTTTTCTAAACTTTTGGCAATTTCCCAAAGGCCCCTACTGCATTCTTAATTTAGCTCAATTTTATACTTGACAGGGAAAACAAGTTTCTTCCCTTCACTTCAAATAATACTTACAACTTCATTCATCTTCCCATTCTCTCTTATTCTTTTCAAGGTTAATCCTTCTACCTATGTACTAAAATATTTTATTATAAAATACACAAAGATAGAATAGTACAGGAAACATACATGTACATCTTACAAACTATAATGTGAATATAAATGTGTCCATCACTCAGGTCAAGACACTGAAACAAAATAAAGGCTCTCTGTGTGTCACTGCCAGACCACAATCCTCCCCTTCCCCACCAAGAGGTAATTACTATTCTTTTATAGTCATTAATTCTTTGACTTTCTTTATAGTTTTGCCTTCTATCTATAAATCTTTAAAAAATATGAATTTGTTTTGCCTCTCTGAACTCTAGATATATGAAACAATACTGCAATATTCTTTTTTTTGGGGGGGGGGGGGAGTACCAGGGATTGAACTAAAGGGCACTCAACTACTGAGCCACATCCTCAGTCTGATTTTTATTTTATTTAGAGATAGGGTCTCACTGAGTAGCTTAGTGCCTTGCTTTTGCTAAAGCTGGCTTTGAACTCATGATTCTCCTGCCTCAGCCTCCCTAGCTGCTGGGATTATAGGTGTGAGCCTCTGTGCCTGGCTTGCAATACTCTTTTGTGTCTTGCATTTGACTCAACATTATATTTGTAAAATGCATTTACATTGCTCTAATTGGTTCATTTCTTAAAAAAAAAAAAAAAACTTATTTTGAAATAATTATAGATATATAGATAGTTACAAAGATAGACATAGGTTATGTGTACCTTTTATCCAGTCTCCCTAATTGTTATGGCTTATGTAAATACAATATAATATCACAATATCAAAACCAGGAAATTGACATGGGTACTTTGTGTTGATAATAGTCCTATCATTTTGTCACATGAGTGGATTCATATACGTACCACCACTATTAAGATACAGAACTATTCCATCATCACAAAGATTTGGTTACCATTCATAGTCACATGCATGCCCTTCCCTGCTCACCACTCCTAAACCTGTAACAACAATATATTTTGTTCTCTATCTGTATAATTTTGTCATTTCAATAATGTCCTTCCTTTCTTCCTTCCTTCCACCCTGGAGATTGAATCCAGGGGTGCTTAATCACTGACCCACATCCCCAGATCTTTTTTATCTATTTTATTTAGAGACAGGGTTTTGCTGAGTTACTTGGGGCCTTGCTAAGTTGCTGAAATTGGCTTTGAACTTGTGATTCTCCTGTCTCAGCCTCCTGAGCCACTGGGCATGCTTCACCATGCCTGGAAAGAATGTTATATATTTCACATACATATAAAAACAAACAGTATGGGACCCTTTGAGGTTGGATTTTTTTAACAGAATATAATGTCCTTATTCCTTGTTAATCTAAGTTACAGGTTTGACAATAGTTGGCCGTCATTATGGTCATCCTGCAAAAGAAGGAGGGATCCCCACCCAAAGTTTGATTGTGGTATTGAGAGTGGAGATGTCACATATACCCCAAGGGGTATGAGAAGATTTCTTACATACATAGTTGAGGTCTCTTTCAAGAGCAGAGTAGACCTCTCAAGCAGGTCTGATATGGCCTGAGAAAGTAGAAAAAGGATTCTGGCCTGGGGTTAGGGGTGAAGACCAGGTGGGGCATCCTGAGCTGGGTCAGTGCTTGAATGGTTTATATCACCCAATGGCACCAAGGGAGGCAGCATCCAGGCTTTCTTGTCATTTTGTCCAGATGTGGGGCCCAAAGGGATGAAGGAGGGGTGATGTTTAAAAGCCATCAACACTCAAACATCAGGAAATGGAGTCAGTCTCCTCATCCGTTTCTTTTTATATGTTTAACCATTCACCTATATAAAGATTTTTTTCTAGTTTGACACTATTACAAATAAAGCTATCATTAACATTTGGTGTTTGTATGGATAGAAGTTTCCATTTCTCTGGGATAAATGTATAGGCCATCATTGTAAGTGTGTTTGTATCGAGTCCTTCTAGTGAATCTCGAAACTAGTGGGTTGCTGTGAGAAGATAGTGCCAAGTTGTTTTTCACGGTGATCATTTTCCTTTGACTTTAACACTATCCCACTTTTATCTCCTCTATAGCTTTAATCCATCAAAAATGCCTATACTGTCTTGAATCTTTATCTCCCTTTCCTTAGCCTACAGTATAATTTTACCATTCAAAATTAACTCTCCACCCCAACTCCCCTAAATCCATACTGTTTTCCCTTTTAAGCTGGCACCATAATTTTTTTCGTTAACCTCAAAATCATGAATTTAAAGACTCTGGTCAACATTATACTCATTACACCTGTTTTCTAATCTGACTTTCTTCTCTATCTGCGGCTACTGCCATCTCAGTTCTTGTATATTTCTATCTAGATATAGAATTTAACATTCCCCCTTCCTTGGCTTGTGATAGATAGGAATTAGAAAAAGAGAAATGAAAATCATTTTTTCCTCTCCTGATTTTTCTAAATACTTTTCTGGGTTCACTCTGTGAGTTTCCTAATTGTATAGTCTCTATTGGGAGCTCCAATGATACTTGGTATTTAATACATCTAAAATTGAAATCATTTCCTGTCTGTTAATGTTTTCTTTTCCTCAGCCTTCTGGAACTTACTTAATCACTTAATCACTGAATCATATTAAACTATTATTTTCAAGTTTCCAGTGTCTCGAATCCTTCTCTAATGGCGATACTTCTTTTTTAGTAATGATTCAGTATGAAACATGCTGTTATCGATTAGCTTAACACTGTATTCTCTTTATCTGATATTTTCCTATATTTTCAATAGGATGAGATATTCCAAAAATAGAAATTTCTAGGATTTGAGGCTAACATTTTTTAAAAACTTGTAATCTACAGGATAAGGTCCCAAACTACTTTTCTCTGGGGTTGGGGTTGTGGCTCAGTGGCAGAGTGCTTGCCTAACACATGTGAGGCACTAGGTTTGATCCTCAGCACCACATGTAAATAAATAAATAAAATAAAGGTATTGTGTGTATAACTAAAAATAAATAAATAAATGAATAAAACTACTTTTCTTTGTCTTTTCAACTACCTCTCGACACATCTCTCTCCCCCAATATCTAATTATCTATCTATCTAATACACACACACACACACACACATACACACACTAGTGTTAAATATGACTGCTTTCTTCTCCCTTTTTCTGGTTTCTTTGTATTTCCTGTCTACCATTTATATCTTAATATTCTTCAAGGCTTGGTTTACAACACTTCTCACTTATTTCCTTACTTGGTAAATCTCACTGTTTTTGAGGATTTCAATTACTACTTAAATGTTGACAATGATTCCCAATCTGTCTCTAGACATAATTTCAGAATCAAATTTCCAACCAAGAGATGAATACATGAATGATACCTATAAATACTGTCCACCTCTGGAGTCCAGTAATTTATATACTTAAGTCTAGTGTTAATTTATAAAAAGGATATTTCTGATATGACTATGCAAAAATCTTTGCACCAATAACCGCTTAGGTTCTAGGACATTTTCCCCTAATATTTAGCCACTGCAGCAATGTAATGCTCATTTTCAATTTTCCCTTTACTACCTCTCAAACTCACCTTGTAACAGTCATTAGCAATGAGCTGTAAAAGACTAAAGGACTCGCCAGAAGTTTCCATCTTGAGATAAAGTTCCCAGGCTAGTCTTGGTTTCTTATTCATGATATCTACAAAAGGAAAGAAATAGTTATGATTTTTAAATGAAAAAGAAATAACTTCTGGCAGGGGGTGGTGGTGCACACTTATAATCCCAGCTACTGGGGAGGCTGAGGCAGGAGGATTACAAGCTTTAGGTCAGCATGGGCAATTTAGGGAGACCCTGTCTCAAAATAAAACTTTAAAAGGGCCAGGGATATAGCTCAGTGATAGAGTAGTTGCCTAGTATGTATGAGGCCCTGGCCTCAATCCTAGTACTGAAAAAAAAAAAAAAACAGACAAAAAACAGAAAAAGGAAAAAAAAAAGAAGACAGGAAATAACTTTTGCATATTGTTATTCTATATTCTAAATATATAAAGTAGAATACCCTTACATGGAAAGTTTGCAATGTTGGCATTAAGCTGGCTGTCTACTGGAATCCTACCATATTTAAAATATTTCAGATTCATATAATTGTTTTTTAGATTGACTTGATTTCCTGTAGTTTCTACTTTGCTAATTTGCTTAAGAGGACACCTATCATTCATTCAATCCTATTCACAGTTTCCATTCACTTAGAAAACCTAACTGCACGTGGCTCAATGGTGGCGCATTTGCCTAGCAAACATACATATAAATAAAATAAAGATCCATCAACAACTAAAGAATATTAAAAAAAAGAAAAAAAAAGAAAAGAAAACCTAACTGCTAGGTTGGGGTTGTAGCTCAATGGTAAAATGCTTGCCTAGCAAGTGAGGCACTTGGGTTTGATCCTCAGCACCACATAAAAATAAATGAATAAATTAAAAAAGGTATTGTGTTCATCTATAACTATGAATATTAAAAACAAAACAGAACAAAACAAAAACCCTAATTGCTAAAATTTTCCTGTGGCTAAAAAAAAAAAAAAAAAAATCAATGAATATTTGAAATCCGAGTTAAAAAAAAAAAGGAGCCAAAAAAAAATAATGAGAGCACTTATAGACTATATAGTATATAAAATATTACAATTTTGACATTTTGGCACTTTTCAGGCCTAGAAATCGAAAAGGTAAATCAGTGTGTATCATTTCACAAACAACATGGTAGACTGAGAGTTTGGAAACCTTAACGAGGTAGAAGAACTTGACATTTATCAGGACTATAAGTAGTAGGTAAGTGTTGGTTGGTGGAACTAATCATAGGATGAACTTTCCTAACATATTTACATGGCAACTCTTACTGAGTATTATTAACCACCTTTAATTTCAGTGTTTACTCATTCTTTTTTTTTTTTTAGAGAGAGGGAGAGAGAGAATTTTAATATTTATTTTTTAGTTTTCGGCAGACACAACATCTTTGTACGTGGTGCTGAGGATCGAACCTGGGCCGCATGCATGCCAGATGAGCACGCTACCGCTTGAGCCACATCCCCAGCCCAGTGTTTACTCATTCTATAGAGAAAAATACAAGAAATGCTTAAAGATTAGATAATGCTTAATGTAATTTCAAAACAGATTATAAAGTAAGAAAAATAAAAAAGAAAATCATTGCTTATATTTATGTATTTAAAAGAAGACTCACAGCACCGAGCTAACCAACTGAGATAAACGTAATCATTTTTCATCTTCTCACTTTGGATCAAGAGAAACACCTACAACAAGAGGAATGAAAGGAAATAAATCTGAGAATAGTTTTGTAATAAAAACATCCATTATCAGCTTACCTTAGACTGATGATCAATATAGCCTTATAGATTAATAACAAAATTAAATTGAAGAATTCAAATAAATTATTTTGAAAAAATCAAGACAATCAATCTATGGAGTTTGAAATCAAGACAGTTGTTGACCCTGGGGGAAGGGGACTGACTTACAATGGAGATGAGGGGTTTCAAGGGTTTTGATGATATTGTTTCATGATCTAGGTGATAATAACATAGGTACGTTGACTTCATTGCTATTCATCACAGGGCATACTTGTTATTTGTATACTTTTTTTTTTTTTAAAGAGAGAGTGATAGAGACAGAGAGAGAGAGAGAGAGAATTTTTTAATATTTATTTTTTAGTTTTCGGTGGACACAACATCTTTGTTTGTATGTGGTGCTGAGGATGGAACCCGGGCCGCACGCATGCCAGGTGATTGTGCTACCGCTTGAGCCACATCCCCAGTGTTAGAGTCTGTAAACAAGTCAGGATGGCGCCTGGCATTTTGCCAGAGAAATGTTAGAGTCTGTAAACAAGTCTGGATGGCGCCTGGCAAAATGCCAGAGGGAGTGGTTTGTGAAGTAACACCAGCAAGCCATTAAATGTGGAGATTTCTTATTGGTTGACTGATGTATCTAGTTTATGCTAATTAGATAAGCTGTGTGGAATGTATAAATACTGCTCCTGTCCTGCAATAAACGGCTTCCACTCCTGCTGTATCAACGTACACAAGTTGTTCGTCACCCCCCCGGTTATTTTGCTGCAGCCGGACTGCGGCACCCCAGCCCTGTATACTTTTCTATACATGTTATAGTTCTATAAAATTTATCAAAAAGGGTAAATATTAGTGTTATAAAACCTATATTTTGGGCTGGGATCATGGCTCAGTGGTAGAGCGCTTGCCTAGCAAGCGCAGGGCCCTGGGTTCGATCCTCAGCACCACATAAAAAACTAAATAAATAAAATATTGTGTCTGACTACAACTAAAAAATAAATATTAAAAAAACCTGTATGTCAGGCTGGGGTTGTGGCTCAGAGGTAGAGCACTCGCCTAGCACACGCACGGCCCTGGGGTGGATCCTCAGCACCACATAAAAATAAAAAAAATAAAGGTATTTTGTCCAACTACAACTAAAAAATAAACAAACAAAAAAACCCTATATGTCTATTCACATTATACTTTTTAAGGTAATCTAAGAACAAAAGAATCTTTAGTAGTCCTTTACCCTCAATCATTTTATTTTAGTAAGAAAAGGATAAAGATGTTTTTAGATAGACTCATTCAAATGTCTTCAAAAGCAGGTGTCTTAGTAAATCTCATTCTTTCAAACAAACAAAAACAATTGGTACCCACCTCTTCACCCTCACTGGTATTACCTGTTGCTGCTTTGGCTTGGGCATAATTAAAGTTAAAGATGTCATCATTATAGAAGTAACTCTGAAAAATATCCCAAAAATGGCCATAATGAGCATTAACTTTAATATAAAGTACAAAACCATTAGTTACAGTGGATAAATATATAAATAATCTCAAGAAATTAGGTTAAGTCCTTGTCTCTAATGCCACCAGAGAAAAAAGGGCTACCTTATCTGTAAGAGTATCTAACTTCTGACACATTATTTATAGTATTTCATACATACAGTCATACAGATAATTCTATACGGACCTTAAATGAATTGAGGTAAATCAAGACATCATCAAATTGCTTAAGCAGGAAGAAACATGAAGCCATACATTGCCTCCCTGGAATTGTGTCTGAAATGGAAGGGGAAAAGAAATCATGGAAGTTAATGAAACTAAAAGCTCTCTTTAGTTGAAATTTGAGTTAGTATACAATTTAGAAATAGGAATAGATTCTAAGACATCTTTCTAGATTCTGCAATTACAGATTCTGTTTACTGGATCAAGCCTCAGCATAACAGAGGGCACAATACTTGAGTGACTAATAATCTCTCTGGGGGGTTAACTCCCAAAGTACAAAATGAACAAGTCTCTTCAGGTACACTGGCTCCAGTATTCCCCAGATCATTTTTTGGGTTTTGATTTTCTCATCCAACTCTAACATCTATACAATCAATGTGTCTTGATCTTCTTTATCACTTGTCTAAGACAACCTAGCACCTCCAATCTCAAATGGAGAAATAACTTGTCACAGAACCAGCACATTCTTATCCCAATCCAACTTTGTCTGGCATCAGCCTCCTACTTGAGGTAGCAGAGGACTAGTATAACTCTGACCCCTGCCACAGGCATTCCCAAGATTCTACCCAGTTCAATTTTTTTTTCCATAGCACTTATCACAGTCTGATATATCATATACTACTTATGCATTATGTCCTTAGTCTATCTGTTCCACAAGACTTGTAAGCTCCACAAGGGTAGGAAGTTTTGTTCATTTGTTCATTTTGTTTACTGCTATATTCATTCATCCCCAATACCTCAATACATTTTTGTTAGATGAATGAATTAATGAATAAACAAGGAAAGAAAATTATTTCACACACAGTATTGATGAAACAGTTGTGAATATCTCAGGGGTGATAAAAATATTTAACAATCTGTTGAGCATGAATAACATTAATCAGAATAGATGCCAGCCATAGACAACTGGTATAGGTAGCCAGATCAATTCATACTGGATATTAGCCACCCCCCCCTTTTTTTTTTGGTACTGAGGATTGAACTCAGGGGCACTCGACCACTGAGCAATATCCCCAGCCCTATTTTGTATTTTATTTAGAGACAAAGTCTCACTGAGTTTCTTAGTGCCTCACAGTTGCTGAGGCTGGCTTTGAACTTGGGATTTTCCTGCCTCAGCCTCCCAAACTGCTGGATTACAGGCATGTGCCATCACGCCCCAGCTACTATCAGCCCTTTCTATAGCCCTTCCTCAAATCTTACACTGAATCTATTTTTTCTTTATTTTATTTTTTAGTTGTAGATGGACACAATACCTTTATTTTATTTATTTTTATGTGGTGCTAAGGATTGAACTCAATGCCTCACATGTTCTAGGTGAGTGCTCTACCATTGAGCTACAAACCCAGCCCCTTACACTGAATCTTGACTGATGAAATCAATTACTTTAATAGTAAAAATAAAGTCACTATTACTGGGAAATATATGTGAACCTTAGGTTGCTATTCCAGGAAGAAAGCACTTTCTAAGCTTAATATCCATGTAAGAAATCATTACATAAAAGATAAATATCATTTTAATTTTTTTATATGGGTGAAAAACCACAGGCAAAGTTTAAAGGCCAATGACCCACTGGAAAAAACATGTGCAATATGACCAACAGTTAATATGTAAAGAACTATTGAGGGCTGGGGATATAGTTCAGTTGGTAGAATGCTTGCTTGAATGCACAAGGTACAATCCCCAGCATCACAAAAACAATAACAAAAAAAGAACTATTTAAAATTCAATAAAATGTAACAATTCATATTAAAACTGATTCATACTTTTAAAACTCTCATGATCTAAAGAGTAAATATATACTCATTTATTTATTTATTCTCTCATTCCACTTTAGCTAAGATACTCAGAAATGATAATTCCAATATTCTGACCTCCCACTTTATAATATGAAGCCTAACATATATCCCTGGACAAAAAAAATATGAAACTTCACCAGTTAACATTACCCAACTCCAGTTGTGAGCCATTCTCATTAGTATAGATTTCAAACATACCACATTCACTTGCTGATCCTCCCACCAACTGGAAGAACTGCTGGGCAATTTTCATATGATCCCTCTGAAAAACAAAACAGAGCTGATGTAGAAGATAAGGTAAAAATATTTATTTATATTGCACTTTATGGTTCTAGTATATTTGTCAAGATTTAACATATATCCTTATTTTAAATAATGACCAAAAGAATACTGATTCTTACTAGCAAAAGCAACTATAAAGTGATAATCTGAAACTGAATGAAAACTTCTGCAGGGTCAGATAGAAAAGGAGAAGAAAAATCCAGTCCCCCAAGTCGGTTATAAAAGTCCTGGCCTTAAATAAACTTATTTACTCACTTTTCAACAAATACTTAATGTTCTTTTACCATACATTCAATTTTGGTGTAGAAGGTATGGATATAACAATGAGTGTTTGTTGAACTCACTTATTTATCAATAAGCATTTATTGCATATTTATATAAGACACTATGGAGTAAATTAGAGATAAAAAGATTTACTTATATGCCACTTTGTTCCATAAAGAACTTAACAGGCCATATTAACATGGATAAGAACCTAATTTTAGAGTTTTTTGGTGCTCATAAAATATTCTCCTAGAGGAGTCAGGAGTATGATTCAGAGGTAGAGCTCATAGTTAGTAAGCACAAGGCCCTAGGTTCACTCAAAGCACCTTAAAAAATTTTAAAAAAAGGCTTACCTAGAGAAATAATATTCCCTGTTTTATAGATGCCAAAATTATAGCTCAGAAATGTAAAAGGTTTTTAAAAAAACAGACACTGCTGAAAATGAGAATAAACCTTTGCAATGATCTTTTTGTTATTAAATATAAGCACTGTATAAAAGTAGGGTTCTTGTGGCTGGGGGTGTGACCTGCCAAGCACGTGTGAGGCACTGGGTTTGATTCTCAGCACCACATAAAATAAATGAATAAATAAATAAATATATTGTGTCCAACTATAACTAATAATAATAATAATAAAGAATAGGGCTCTTGGGCTAGGGTTGTGGCTCAGTGGTAGAGTGCTGGCCTAGCATGTGTGAGGCACTAAGTTCGATCCTCAGCACCACATATAAATAAATAAAGGTTCATGGACAACTTAAAAAAAAAAGTAAAAGCTTTAAAAAAAATAAAGCTCTTTTTAAACAAAGTATCAATTTTTAGGGTTAGGGCTTTCTCTGTCTCTGTCTCTTTTTTTGGTCTTTAGATAAACGTTAAAAAAATTTTTTTATAGTTGTAGATGAACAGCATGCCTTTATTTTATTTGTTTATTTTTATATGGTGCTGAGGATCGAACCCAGTGCCTTACGTGCGCAAGTCAAATGCTCTGCCACTGAGCCCCAGCCCCAATCCTTGTTGTTGTTTTTTAACAATGGAATCTAGATTTGAGGGTCTTTTTAAAAAATTTTTTTTAGGGGCTGGGGATGTGGCTCAAGTGGTAACGCGCTCGCCTGGCATGCATGCGGCCTGGGTTCGATCCCCAGCACCACATACAAACAAAGATGTTGTGTCCACCGAAAACTAAAAAATAAATATTAAAATTTAAAAAAAAAAAAAAAAAAAAAAAAAAATTTTTTTAATTTATTTTTAATTTTTTTATTGGTGGTGCCAGTGGGGATTGAACCCAGGGCCTTGTGCATACGAGGCAAGCATTCTACCAACTGAGCTATATTCCCAGTCCTGGATTAGAGGTTTTGTAGAAATAAAAGGAATTGTAGAAGAGCCTGTGGGTAATCTTATTACTGGTTGCACTTTGATATCCATTTTGGTCTTTTCCACACATCTATCACTTTGCAAACTATGGATTAACAATAAATTCATACTCACTGAACCCATTTCCTGGCCAAGGGCTGCATTAACCACTCCTTTGAGGATATACTCCTGGAAATGTACAATAACACTGATTAAGAAGAATTTAGAGCTGTGAGATAGATATCCTACTAGTTAATCCCTTACATCATCATGGTACTCCATACACTGAGTCACATCTATTCTATCCCTGGCTTGAATGAAAGAAGTAGGAGACTTTCATTTAATTTCCAGTAGGCATGTATTGATGCAATAGAATTCATTGTGTGTATGTGTATGTGTGTATGTGTGGTGCTGGGGATTGAACCCAGGGCCTTGTGCATACATAAACTTCCAATCTTATTAATAACTCAGTGGAAACTCCAGGAGGATAACTTCTGTAATTCAGTTAAAGAGGAAAAACCCCCATTAAAAACCCTTGGGAGGGGGCTGGGGATGTGGCTCAAGCGGTACCATAATCGCCTGGCATGCGTGCGGCCCGAGTTCGATCCTCAGCACCACATACAAAGATGTTGTGTCCGCCGAGAACTAAAAAATAAATATTAAAAATTCTCTCTTTCTCTAGGAAAAAAAAAAAAACCCCTTGGGAGTCTGAGGCAGGAGGATCGAGAGTTCAAAGCCATCCTCAGCAAAAGCAAGGCACTAAGCAACTCAGTAAGACCCTGTCTCTAAATAAAATACAAAATAGGGCTGGGATGTGGCTCAGAGGTCAAATGCCCTCAGTGCAATTCCCCAGTACCAAAAACAACAACCACACGTTCATGTGATCTTTTTTTTTTCTTCTTCTTGTCATGGTAGGGTTCAAACCCAGGGACTTATGCATGCCAGGCAAGCACTCTACCAACTGAGCTACATCTCCAGCCTGTATGTGATCATTTTTTTTTATACTTAAAGTATGTAATTTATTGTATAACAATATTATTATATAATAATATTAACTTTTGAAGCATTGTATTGTACATAATATTAATATTTATATTAATTAGTTACTAATTATATCAATACCTAATAAAAATGGAATTTATTATGAACTAGATTAGCAGTTCTCAAACCCTTCACCTCAGGTCACTTTTATTTTTAAATTAATTAATTAATTAATTCTAATTTGTTATATATGACAGCAGAATGCATTTCAATTCATAGTACACATATAGAGCACAATTTTTCATGTCTCTGATTGAACACAAAATAGAGTCACACCATTCATGTCTTCATACATGTACTTGGGGTAATAATGTCCATCTCATTCCACTATCTTTCCTACCCCCAGTCCTATCTAAAGTTCCTCCATTCCTCCCATGCTTCCCACCCCCAATCCCCATTATAGATCAGCACCCTCATATCAGACAAAATATTCGGCATTTGTTTTGGGGGGATTGGCTGCTTCATTTAGCATGATATTCTCCAACTCCATCCATTTACCTGAAAATGCCATGATTTTATTCTCTTTTAATACTGAGTAGTATTCCATTGTGTATATATACCACAGTTTCTTTATCCATTCATCTACTGAGGGGTATCTAGGTTGCTTCCACAATTTAGCTATTGTGAATTGAACAGCTAGAAACATTGATGTGGCTGTGTCCCTGTAATAAGCTGTTTTTAAGTCCTTTGGGTATAAACTGAAGAGCATGACAGATGGGTCAAATGGTGTTTCCATTCCAAGTTTTCTAAAAAATCTCCATACTGCTTTCCAGATTGGGTGCACCAATTTACAGTCCCACCAGCAATGTATGAGTGTGCCGTGACTTTCTCCCCACATCCTTACCAACACTTATTGTTGTTTGAATTCTTTTTTAAAAAATTTTAATTTGTTACATATGACAGCAGAATGCATTACAATTCATATTACACATATAGAGCACAATTTTTCATATCTCTCGTTGTACACAAAGTAGAGTCACACCATTTGTGTCTTCATACATGTACTTAGGGTAATGATGTCCATCTCATTCCACTGTCTTTCCTACCCCCATGCCTGCTCCCTTCCTCTCCCTCCCCTTTGCCCTATCTAGAGTTCATCTAATCCTCCCATGCCCTGTCCCCCCAACCACATTAAGAATCAGCATCCTTAAATCAGAGAAAACATTTGGCATTTGGTTTTTTGGGATTGGTTAACTTCACTTAGCATAATCTTCTCCAACTCCATCCATTTGCCAGCAAATGCCATGATTTTATTCTCTTAATACTAAGTAATATTCCATTGTGTATACACTGTATATACACCACATTTTCTTTATCCATTAATCTACTGAAGGGCATCTAGGTTGGTTCCACAGTGAATTCTGCTGCTATAAACATTGATGTGGCTGTGTCCCTGTAGTATGCTGTTTTTAAGTCCTTTGGGTGTAGACCAAGGAGTGGGATAGCTGGTTTAAATGGTGATTCCATTTCCATTTTTCCAAGGATTCTCCATATTGCTTTCCATATTGGCTGTACCAATTTTCAGTCCCACTAGTGCCCTTTTCCCCACATCCTCGTCAACACTTATTGTTGTTTGTATTCTTTGGTTTTTAAAATTTTTTAGATTTTGATGAACCTTTATTTTATTCATTTACTTATATGTGGTGCTGAGCATTGAATCCAGTGCCTCACACATGCTAGGCAAGCGCTCTGCCACTGAGCCACAACCCCAGGGCTCCACCCTGACCCCTGTTGTTTGTATTCTTAATAGCTGCCATTCTGACTGGAGTGAGTAGTTTGATTTGCATTTCTCTAATTGCTAGAAATGTTGAACATTTTTAAAATTTATTTGTTGATTGATCATATATCTTCTTCTGAAAAATGTATGTTCAGTTCCTTGGTCTACTTACTGATTAGATTATTTGTTTTTTGGTGGTAAGATTTTTGAATCATTATATATCCTGGAGATTAGTGTTCTGATATGCCTGTGGTAAAAATTTGCTCCCTCTCTGTAGGCTCTCTTTCACCTCACTGATGGTTTCTTTTCTGAGAAGAAGCTTTTTAGTTTGAATCCATCCCATTTATTGATTCCTGATTTTATTTTTTGCATTGTAGGAGAAACTACTTAATAATACTTCTTATTAAGGAAGTTGAGGCCTGATCCCACATGATGAAGATTTGGGCCTAATTTTTCTTGTATTAGGCACAGGATCTCTGGTTTAATTCCTAGGTCCTGCATCCACTCTGAGTTGAATTTTGTACATGGTAAGACTAGGGGCTTAATTTCATTTTGTTGCATATAGATTTCCAGTTTTCCCAGAACCATTTGTTGAAGAGTCTATCCTTTCTCCAATATATGTTTTTGGCACCTTTGTCTAATATGAGATAACTGTATTTATGTGGGTTAGTCTCTGTGTCCTCTATTCTGTACCATTAGTCAACAAGTCTATTTTGGTACCAATACTATGATGTTTTTGTTACTATTGCTCTGCAGTATAGTTTAAAGTCTGGTATAGTGATGCCACCTGCTTCACTCTTCTTGCTTAGGATTGCTTTAGCTATTCTGGGTTTCTTATTTTTCCAGATGAATTTCATGACTGCTTTTTCTATTTCTATGAGGAATGTCATTGGGATTTTGATTGGAATTGCATTAAATCTGTATAGTGCTTTTGGTAGTATGATCATTTTGACAATATTAATTCTGCCTATCCAAAAACAAGGGAGATCTTTCTATTTCTAAGGTCTTATTTATTTCTTTGGCGTTCAGTAGATAAATTGTAGAGGTCTTTCACCTCTTTTGTTGATTCCCAAGTATTTTTTTTTTTTGAGGCTATTTTAAATGGGGTAGTTTTCCTAGTTTCTCTTTCAGAGGATTTGTCACTGATGTTTGGAAATGCCTTTGATTTATGGGTGTTGATTTTATATCCTGCTACTTTGCTGAATTCATTTATTAGTTCTAGAAGTTTTCTGGTGGAATTTTTTGGGTATTCTAGGCATAGAATCATATCATCAGCAAACAGTGATAACTTGATTTCTTATTTTCCTATCTGTATACCTTTAATTTCTTTCATCTAATTGCTCTGGCTAGAGTTTCAATAACTATGAAGTGGTGAAAGAGGGCATCCCTGTCTCGTTCCAGTTTTTAGAGGGAATGCTTTCAATTTTTCTTCATTTAGAATGATGTTGGCCTGGGGCTTAGCATAGATAACTTTTACAATGTTGAGATATGTTCTTGTTATCCCTAGTTTTTCTAGTGTTTTGAATATGAAGGAGTGCTGAATTTCGTCGAATGCTTTTTTTTAATCTATTGAGATTATCATATGATTCTTATTTTTAAGTCTATTGATGTGATGAATTACATTTATTGATTTCCACATATTGAACCAAGCTTGCATCCCTGGGATGAACCCCACTTGATCACAGTGCACTATCTTTTTGATATGTTTTTGTATTCAATTGTCAGAATTTTATTGAGAATTTTTGCATCTATGTTCATTAGAGATATTGGTCTGAAGTTTTCTTTTCTTGATGTGTCTTTTTGTAGTTTTGAAATCAGGGTAATATTGGCCTCATAGAATGAGTTTGGAAGTGTTCCTTTTTTTTCTATTTCATGAAATAATTTGAAGAATATTGGTATTAGTTCTTCTTTGAAGGTCTTGTAGAACTGAGCTGTGTATCCATCTGGTCCTGGGCTTTTCTTGCTTGGTAGGCTTCTGATGGAGTCTTCTATTTCATTGCTTGAAACTGATCTGTTTAACTTGTGGATATCATCCTGATTCAGTTTGGGCAAATCATATGACTCTAGAAATTTATCAATGTCTTCAAATTTTCTATTTTATTGGAGTATAAATTTTCAAAATAATTTCTAAATATCTTCAGTATTTCTGTAGTGTCCATCATGATATTTCCTTTTTCATCACAGATGTTAGTAATTTGAGTTTTGTCTCTCTATCTCTTTGTTAGCATGGCTAAGGGTCTATCAATTTTATTTATTTTTTCAAAGAACCAAACTTTTTGTTTTGTCAATTTTTTCAATTGTTTCTTTTGTTTCAATTTCATTGATTTCTTCTCTGATTTTAATTATTTCCTGTCTTCTGCTTTTGCTGTTGATTTGTTCTTCTTTTTCCAGGGTTTTGAGATGTAATGATAGGTCATTTATTTGTTGACTTTTTCTTCTTTTAAGAAATGAACTCCATGCAATGAACTTTCCTTAGTACTGCTTTTATAGTGTTCCTGAGATTTCAATATGCTGTATCAGTGTTCACATCATTCACTTCTAAAAATTTTGATCTCCTCCTTGATGTCTTTGGAACCCATTGTTCATTCAATAGCATATTATTTAGTCTTCAGATGTTAGAGTAGCTTCTGTTTTTTATTTTATCATTGATTTCTAATTTTATTCCATTATAGAATGCAGGCTACTACTCTATTTTTTCCTTTTTACTTTTTGATATACCTTCATTTTATTCATTTATTTATATGTGGTGCTGAGTATTGAACCTGGGGCCTCACACATGCTAGGACAGTGCTCTACCACTGGGCTACTAGGCCATCCCCCTTTTAATTTTTAAATAATTTTTTTTTTAGTTGTTGATAGACCTTTATTTTATTTATTTATTTATATGTGGTGCTGAGAATCAAATCCAGTGCCTCACACATGCCAGGCAAGTACGCTACCACTGAGCCCCAGCTCTAACCGCAGTATCTATTTTTTTGAATTTGCTAAGAGTTTTGTGGCATAATATATGGTCTATTTTAGAGAAGGATCCATGTGCTTCTGAAAAGAAAGTGTATTCACTCACTGATGGATGAAATATTCTATATAAGTCTGTTAAATCTAAGTTATTGATTGTATTATTGAGTTCTACAGTTTCTAAGTTTAGCTTTTGTTTGGAATGTCTATCCAGTGGTGAAAAAGGTGTGTTAAAGTCACCCAGAATTATTGTGTTGTGCCCCAACTAAAGATGGCAATGAAAGTATCCAAAGATGTAGGCAGCTGCTTCCAGCAATGGGTTGTTGGGTTGGGTGGGGCAAGGCGGTGGTGTTGAACTGTGTGTTCAGAGATGCAGCTCTGTGGAGTATAGTTGTTGTGGCTGGTGGTTGCCTCTGGACCCAGGTGCAGGCTACCACATGAAGGGGACTGTGGCAGTAGTTGCAATGCCCCAAGATGGAGACAACTGGAGGAGCCCCACATTGGTAGATGGGGGTCTACATGGGAGTGGTAGCTGGAGCTCCTGTTTAGATGGGCAGCCTAGAGTCCTGCGTGGGTGCTAATGCTGGTGGTCCTACTTGGGCACCTGGAGGACCTGTGTGGATGAGTGACTGGGAGTCCTGCACTGACACTCAGTCTTAGAGACCTGTGTGGCACAGCGGTGTGATTCCTGCGTGGGAGCAGCTATGGGGGGAGGGTCCTCTAATCACTCGGCAGAGAAACAGTATTCCCACTACTTGAATCCCAGGTCCCAGAGTGATAGAGAATGCAGCCTCTCTCTAGCCTGCCACTTTGGATTCCCCCATATGTAATCATTTTTATCACCCTATTAGTCACTGCTATTCTGTGTCCAAATCATTTATACACACACACACACACACACATATATATATATATATATATATATATATATATTCTTTTTTCCCTTTCCAATGTTATAACCTTCCTTTGTTATGATCCTTTTCCTTAAAAAAAAATCCTTCATATTTGTAAGATATTCTTCTTTTTAGAATCTGGGGCCTCATCTGTATCCCTATTTTCAGACTTGGTTTAATTCTTTAATAGATACCTTCCTTAGCAGGTTTAGCAATTTTTCTTTAAAAGGGCCCATTAAAAAATAGCAGAAAAGGGGCTGGGGTTGTAGCTCAGTGGTAGAGCACTTGCCTAGCATGTGTGAGGCATTGGGCTTGATTCTCAGCACTGACTATAAATAAAAAAAATAAAGACACATTGACAACTAAAAAATACATTTTAAAAACAGCACAAAGGGCTGGGGATGTGGCTCAAGCGGTAGTGCGTTCGCCTGGCATGCGTGCGGTCCGGGTTCGATCCTCAGCACCACATACAAACAAAGATGTTGTATCTGCCGAAAACTAAAAAATAAATCTTAAAAAAAATTCTCTCTCTCTCTCTCTCTCTTAAAAAAAATAGCACAAAAGATGCTGAAACTTCTAATACATTTGAGAAATATAACTGCTTATACTCCAAGGGGTCTGGTAATATTTTCATTCAGTCCTTCATTCAATAAAGAGAATACCTATTGTGTACTTAGTATACACTGTTGGAGATATAATACAGATAAATTCCCTAACTATAAGAAATTAACAATCTAATGGGGGATAAAGACAAGTTACAATTATACTAGTGAGATAAGTACATATACCTGTTAGTTTTATCAGAATTCTATGTTTTAATATATCAAACATTAATCTTTTGAGGAATCAACTCCATATAAGGGATTTTAACCAAAAAAACCCAGAACAACCACCATTTGACCCAGCTATCCCTCTCCTCAGTCTATACCCAAAGGACTTAAAAACAGCATACTACAGGGATACAGCCACATCAATGTTTATAGCAGCTCAGTTCACAATAGCTAAACTGTGGAACCAACCAAATGCCCTTCCATAGATTAATGGATAAAAAAATGTGGCATATACACAATGGAATATTACTCAGCAATAAATAGAATAAAATCTTGGCATTTGCAGGTAAATGGATGGAGTTAGAGAAGATAATGCTAAGTGAACTTAGCCAATCCCAAAAAACCAAATGCTAAATGTTTTCTTTGATATAAGGAGGCTGATTCATAGTGGGATAGGGAATGGGAGCATGGGAGGAATAGATGAACTCTAGATAGGGCAGAGGGGTTGGAGGGGAAAGGAGGGGGCATGGGGTTATTAATGATGGTGGAATGTGATGATCATTATTATCCAAAGTACAGGTATGAAGGCATGAATTGGTGTGAATACACTATGTATACAACCAGAGATATGAAAAATTGTGCTCTATATGTGTAATACGAATTGTAATGCATTCTGTTGTCATATATAAATAAATAAATAAAGGCCCAGAACATTCATTCTCATATCAAAAGTCTCGTAAAACATTCCTAGATCAATATACATAGTCTCTTTTGGCATTCTACAAGCAGGACTCTTCTCTAATATATCTCCTATCTATATTTCCAAAGTTCCGCTTTCCATATTCTCTATTACCTGAGGAGTAGTAGGTTCCAGATCCTTAATTAAATTATAAGCTTCTTGTACATCATCTGAAATTTAAGAAATAAACATATCAATGTTTTTAAGCAAACCCTTCTGATGCAGTCCCAAGAAAGATTAGATCTTCCATATTCAAATTTTCACAGAATAGGGTTGAAGATATAGCTCAGTTGTAGAACATTTGTCTCACATATTCAAGGCCCTGGGTTTGATCCCCAACCCTGTAAAATATACACTCACAGACAATATCATCTGTTTTGTCTGCCCTCTAATTCTCCATCAAGTTGTTGGAGAATCTTGCACAGTTATACCAAAGATAATCAAATATCCTTAGAAAACTTATATTAAACCATGAGACAGACACCTAAATATGTTCAAGCCAAGAATATGCAAATGGCATTGTTTTTCGATAAGAAAAATGACCATTTTAAAAACCGTATAAGAATGGAATGATGAAGTCTAAGATTTGCTTTAAAATTTTCAGGAACAGGGGCTGGGGATGTGGCTCAAGCGGTAGCGCGCTCGCCTGGCGTGCGTGCGACCCGGGTTCGATCCTCAGCACCACATACAAACAAAGATGTTGTGTCCGCCGAAAACTAAAAAATAAATATTAAAAATTCTCTCTCTCTCTCTCTCTCTCTCTCTCTCTCTGTCTCTCTCTCTTTAAAAAAAAAAAAAATTTTTTCAAGAACAAAAAAATTAAGTGGTGGATAAAAAAGATTGGCAATATCTTTAAAATTATTGAATCTGGAGTTCTTGGGCATTTATTATAATATTTACTTTTGTTCACATTTAAAATTTTTCATAATAGCTGGGAGTGGTGATGCATGCCTATGATCCCAGAAGCTTGGGAGGCTGAGGCAGGAGGATTTCAAGTTCAAAGCCAGCCTCAGCAACTTAGAGAGGCCGTAAGCAACTTAGCAATACCCTGTCTCAAAATAATAATAATAATAATAAAGGGCTGGGGTGTGGCTCAGTGGTTAAGCACCCCTAGGTTCAATCCCATGGTACAAACAGAAGAAAAAAATTTTTTCATAATAAACTAAATTTATAAAATGTATACACTGTTTCTTTAATTCTTGTCCAAATGTATGTCTTTTTACTTATATATAAAACAGAGAGGACTGTTTGCAAGTCCATATTGTCATTTTAATAACCACATTTTTTTCAGTGAGCAAAATGTGGTCTGGTTGGTTTCTACCACATACCTAAAAAGGCCCTCACTGTTGGTCTGCCTCTTACCCTCTCCTCTTTTTCCTCTTCCAAGACAGACTGCCACCACAAATGCATGGTAGCCACTACCCTGTCCTGGGAACTTAGGGAAAAACGACTTGAGGCATGTGTCTAAGGGTCTTTGTTTAGGGTCAATAGATATCACATTCTCTTTGAATCATGTATCTCATAAGGTGCCTGGGGTACACAGAAACAGACAGACAATTAGGATAAGTTTTAAAAGTTAATAATTTCTAAAAACCACACAAGAAAATGTGAATATATATTATATATAAGGAGGAATGAGAAAAAGGACGAACTACTACAAGGGAAATGGAAGAAAAACATGAGAAATCAAAAGGGAATGGATAGAAGACAGAACAATTAGAGGGAAAAAAAGAAAAACAACAAGGAAAAAGTAGGTACTAACAGAAGAGGAAAGAGAAGAAAGAAAAAGCACATTAATAAGCACCAATAAATTTGTTATGTCCTATGAACTTGTTGCAAATGTACCTTTGGAAGGATTACAGATTTAAAAAGTTTAAGCAAGTAGTTCAATCAGAGGTTAAATATTTTTAAATTCTCATTATAAGACTATAACACATTTTTCTTACCTTGACGAAGGTAGTAAATCACGAGGTTTAGCCTAGCTTCAGGAATGACATCAACCAGAGGCGGTAAAACCTGTAAGGCCCCTTCTCCTCCTCGGAAAACAACCTAGAGATACAGAAATTATGTTACTGCAGCACGTATATATTTATTAGTGAAAATGTTTAAAAATTGGGTTCATGATATCCCACTAAACCAGCCCTGGGAATCAGTTAACACGTTGGGAATATTTATTGTTGGATGAATTATTACCTAATTCCTATGCCTCTTACCCTCTCCTCTCTTTCCTCTTCTCTACTTTTGATCCTTCTTAACACCCCTGTCATATTTAAATATTTCACTTTAACCCTGAAACTGACCTAAAACCATCACTCTCTTTATCCTTTTTCTTCTTTTATTTATTTATTTCTTTTGTGGTACTGGGGATTAAACTCAGGGGTGATTTACCACTAAGCTTCATTTCCAGCCCTTATCATATTATGTTTTGAGGTGGGGTCTCACTACACTGCCGAAGCTGGCCTCTAACTGTGGGTTCTCATTTCTCAGTCTCCCAAGTAGCTGGAATTCAATGAGTCAAAGTGGGCTAGATGTGTGGCACACAGCAGATTATATTTTATTTAATTAATTCAGTTAATATTCAATAGCACCTCCTATATGCCTGTTTTTATAATAAGTACTGGGGTTACAGCAGGAACAAGTCACTCCCCTGCTACCCTACAGACTGTTCAAGGGGGGACAAATAAATTTTATCTATAGAAAAAAGCTAAGAAACCAAAAACAGAAAAAACATCCATGAAAGGAGAATTGGTTTTGCACACTGTTGTATTTCCAGAGCCTAACACAGTGCCTAATACATAGTAAGTTGTTTCACAATATATAGAAATCAAGACTATCAGGCATGAACTACATAATCTCTTCATTTTTACCTCAATTTTCCTATTTTGTCATCATTTTGGTACCTCTGCAGTAGTCCCTTGTTTTTCCAAGATTAACTCCTTTGTCTGTCTTCTTTCTTATTTACTGGTACTGGGAATTGAACCCAGGAGTGATCTACCACTGAGCTATATTCCCAGCCCTTTTTATTTTTTGAGACAGGATCTTTCTTGTTGAGACTGGCCTTGAACTTGTGATCCTCCTATCTTAGCCTTCTGAGTAGCTGGGATTATAAGAATGCATCACCACACCAGATTCACGTGCCTTTTTTTTTTAATTTTTTTTGTAGTTGTAGATGGACAGAATGTCTTTCTTTATATTTATGTGGTGCTGAGGATCAAACCCAGTGTCTCACACACACTAGGCAAGTGCTCTGCCACTGAGCTACAGCCCCAGGACACCTGGCTTTTTTTTAATAGGTATTTTTTTAAATAGGTATTTTTATATATTTTATAGATGAACACAAAACCTTTATTTATTTTTATGTGGTGCTGAGGATCAAACTCAGTGCCTCACACATGCTAGGCAGATGCTCTACCAGTGATCCACAACCCCAGCCCCTCACCTGCCCTCCTGATCCCATGCCTCCTGACTCCATGTGAACCTTGTCTCTCCATTGATCGATGTATCTTCACTCTTACTGAAGCATTGGTCCTACTTCTCAACTTTAAACACACAGGGGTTTTGTTTTCTTGAAGTCTTCCACTTGGCCCCATTGTTCCTTCAGAGAGTGCCCTATTTTTCTTTCTTTCAATGCTATGTTTCTAAAGTATGTAGCTTACTGCTTCTAATTTCTTCTTACCTTCTCATTCCTTAACCTCCTCCCTAAACTGGCTTTTTCTCTCAGCACATTAGTAAACATACTCCCTCAAGTCACAAATTAACCTATTTAACCAAATTCAAAGAACTTTTCTGTCTGCTTGCTCCAGTGTGTCTGCAATTGTGACACTGTTGACTTCAAGATGACACTATGAATAACAGCACCATTTACTAAATGCTTACTTCAGACAGAGTATCCTTAATCTGCAAATCCCAAATCTGAAACTTTCTGATTACTGACTTGATGCCACAAGTGGAAAATTCCACGTGATCTCATATGACAGGTCACAGTCAAAATTCAGGCTCACTAAAAATATTATGTAGGTTATCTCCAGGCTATGTATATAAGGTGCATACGAAACATAAGTGAATTTCATGTTTAGACGTGGGTCCCATCCCAACCACATCTTATGTGTTTGCAAATTTTTAAAAATCTGGAATCTGAATTATATATGGAAGAAAAACTTTTGGTCCCAAGCTTTTCAGATAAGTTATAATCTGTATTTGCTATATAAAAGTACCTTATACACAATATTTTATTTATATTTTATACAAAAAATAAGTACTTCAATTTTTCCTATTTTACATGAGAACACTGAAATCCAGTAATGTTAAGTGACTTACCTGAAGTCACAAAGCTAGTACATAGTACAGTGTGATTTTGACCTCATATCTGACTTCAAAAATTGATATTCTTAACAATCATTTATATTGCTTTAACATTTTTCAGACTTTCAAAAAATTACAGAAATATTATGTGGTTATTAGAAAAAAACTTAAATACAGCATCTCAAAGGAAAGAGGAAATTTCTGTATTCTTACTTCCCTCTCTAATTCTATTCTCCAAGGCTAACTCCATTTACTATCTAATGTGTTTCTTCCAGTTCTATACACATATAGTGTTTCTTTACCTTGAGCTGTACATTACATCCATCTAGGAAGCTTTTAAGAAAAACACTAGTAGCTGGGTCCCAATTCAACCATTAAATAAAAATCCCTGGAAGATTGGGTGTGGTTGTATGTACCTATAATCCTAGCTACTTGGGAGGCTGACTTAGGAGGATCATTTAAGCCCAGGAATTCAAGGCCAACCTGGGCAACATAAAGAGACCATTCACCACCCCACCCCCAGAATATATGTATATCTAAGAATCCCTGGGGTTAGAGCCCATAATTAGTTTCAAAAGCCTCCCAGATGATTAAAATGGGCAGTTGTAAGTGACATGACATTATCTAGGTTGGTTCTTCTTTTTTTTTTAATATTTATTTTTTTAGTTGTAGTTGAACACAATACCTTCATTTTATCTATCTATCTATCTATCTATCTATTTATTTATTTTAATGTGGTGCTGAGGATCGAACCCAGGGCCTCACACGTGCTAGGCAAACACTCTACTGCTGAGCCACTATCTCAGCCCCTAGGTTGGCCCTTCTTGTCTGCCCTTTCTTGTCTCATATGCTGACTCTCCTTTCTCTGGCCCCCTAAGTACAAATGCTCTTTTGAAATCATAACTTTATATTTTTAATCCTTTCTTCCATATATATCCATGGTGTTGTTTTTTTGTTTTCGTGGTGCTGCGGATTGAACTCACGGCCTTGTGCATGCAAGGCAAGCACTCTACCAACTGACCTATATCCCTAGCCTTTCTTCCATATATAATTGTCAGGACATCACCAAGTGAAAATCTTCCATATTTATTTGCCGAGACTCTTATGATAACTCTTAAACTTAGCCTTGAACCAAGGGGAGCTTAGCCACTGAACCATGTCTCCAGCCCTTTTTATATTTTATTTTGAGACTTGGTCTCATTAAGTGGTTGAGGCTGGAATCCTTGCAATCCTTCCAAGCTGTTGGGATTACAGGTATGCACCACCATGTCCAACATACTCCAAACTTAAGTTCCAACCTATTATCTCAAATGCTTTATTCTCCATAAAAGATATAATTGAACTTATAAACTAGTTTAGAAGTGAAAAAATTAGCAGCAGGAGCCCATAATAGAAGTTATCCAAATACAATTTTATCTTTGATGGAGAATTGATCTAGAGAAGAAATGGATTTAATATAAGTCATTGCAAAGAAAGAATTACTAGAGTTTAGTGACTAGTAGATATTAGAAAAAAAAGTTGGGCACAGGGTGCATGCCTATTATCCCAGCAGTTCAGGAGGCTAAGACAGGAGGATCATGAGTTCAAAGCCAGCCTCAGCAATGATGAGGTGCTAAGCAACTCAATGAGACCCTGTCTCTAAATAAAATGCAAAACAGGGCTAGGGATGAGATCAGTAATTGACTGCTCCTGAGTTCAATCCCTGCTATCAAAAAAAAAAAAAAAGATACTAGAGACAAAGGGAAGGGGAGAGTCTAAAATAGCTGTGGTTTTCAGCTTGGGGACTAGAAGAATTAATGCTAAAAAACCCAGAGAAATCAGAAGGAAAATATAAAGTTATTATTATCATGATTTACCGATGAGGAAACTGAGACTCAGCAATATTACCTAACTTGCCCAAAGTTCCTGGTATCTGAGTTGAAAGCAGCTGTACTGTATCTCACTACATTACATGGTCAATAGAATCAAACTTAATCTGAGCTCAGATTTTTTTTTTAAAGCAATGGCCATCATAATCTAGCCCTAAACCTAACCACCCCGCCCAACTTTACTTTCCACTATTCCCCAGTACAAACTTAGTTACTTCCAGTAAAATCAATGTGTTTGCAATCCTTCATATATCACGGTTGTTCAAGGTCCATGTCCCAGAAAATCTTGGCCTTCTTTCCAAGACCAGAAAATCTTTGCCATTTTTTCTACCCACAAGGATATATTTTCTTTGGTCAAAAACCAAACATTGGGATCTACACTGCCTTGAGCTTCCTTCCAAAGGTAATATATATATCCCTGCCCTCCCAAAAAAGATTTCCTCAAGGAAAGGGACTGATATCCTCAACTCATTTTCTCTCTTTCTCAATAAGGAGGCATTCCTTTGGAGAGGACCAATATATGTTGGGGCATCTCCTTTTATTCATCTTTCTAATTTCTGGGATGTACCAAAGTAGAGTAGGACTGAAGTCAGTCAAGACGGGAAACAGTTTATTCACCAGATTGTGCCTGATGAGTTCTTTAGCAAATTCAAAGGATGAAGAAGCATTGTCCATCAAGCTTTTGAGTTCTGCCTGAAAATTAAAAAGCAAAGATTTATGAAAATAGCAAGTATATACCTCTTATTCCACATATTTATACAATGATTTATATTTTACAAAGAATTTAATGTGCTATTTCATTTGATTCTCATGACTCTGCCAGTGTAATTATTATTCTTCATATTTTATAGACAAGAACAGTGAGGCTTATAAAAGTGAAGAGTCTTGAAACTCATACTAAGCAGCAAGTTTGAAAAATAGCACCCTAGAGTAAAACTTTTCTCTCAGTGCCAACAGTGATAAGGTAGCTAACCTTTAACAACTAAGGTTGATTCTTCAATTTGACCCACATCCTGATTCTCTTGGTTCCTCCCTCCTTCCTGCTAAACTGACTTTTGTTTACATAACATAATCCAAGTGTCTTTTCCTTTGTGTCTTATTATTTCCTAGGTCTTCTCTTGACCCCTTTACTCACTCAAGGACAAATGGTCAGGGCTACATAGTAGCCTGCTGAGAAATTCTGTCTTTAATAATAATTCCTTAATTCCTATTACTGTGAAGTTTAAATAAATTAGCCAGTTAAAAGAAGAAAAAAAAAGAAAGAAAGAAAGAAAAACAAATGGTCAGCATTTCCACAGTGTCTTCACTAGGTCCCAAGGTTTATTATCCCCTTCCTCAACTTTCTGCTATTTCTACCTTAACAATCCATATTTTTAAAAATTTCATTAGTTTTTTAAGCTACATATAACATTTAGGATTCATTCTGACATAGTTATAAAGGCATGGAACATAATTTGCTCTAATGCAGTCTCCTTTTTCTCTACTCCTCCCACCTTCTGTTCCCCTCTACAGATTTTTTTTTTTTTTTTTTTTTTTTTGGTACTGGGGATTGAACCCAGGGGCACTTAAACACTCAGCCACATCCCCAGTCCTTTTTTATATTTTCTTTAGAGACAGGGTCTCATTGAGTTGCTTAGGATCTCGCTAAATTGCTGAGGCAGGCTTTGAACTTGTGATCCTCCTGCCTCAGCCTCCTAAACCACTGGGATTAAAGGCGTATGCCATCACAGCTGGCTCTACTCTACTAATCTTTCTGCTATTTACTTATAGTTTTTTGCAAAATCCGTATTTTTGAGTAATCTTCCTCTATTCTTTTCTACTCCCATTAGTGGATAGTTAAGATTTTCTGTATAAAATTGTTGAATTCTTACTAACCTCTACAAACTCACTCTACTTGATCTCAGCTGGGAGTGTACATCTTTTTAGCAATCTCCACGCCCTGCCCCCCACCTTGTTTCCTTTTTGTGGTAGGGATTGAACCCAAGGCCTAACACGTGCTAGGCAAGCACTGTAGCTACACCCTTATCCTTTTATTATTTTATCTTGAGACAGTGTCTTGTTAAGTTGCCCGGGCTACCCTCAAATCTTAAATCCTCAGCCTCACCAATTGCTGGGATTATAGGCATGTATAACCACACCCACCAACAATCCTTTTATTAATCCCTTCTTTGTCCACCACAGAAATTCAAATTTTTGGGTAATACTAGGCTAGATTAGCAGTAGTTTTTTTTTTTTTTTTGAGTCCTTTTGGACTCAAAATCCCTTTTATACTTTAAGGATCTCAAAGGGCTTTTGTTTATGTGAGTTATAGCCATTTATATTTATCATAAAAGAAATTAAAACAAAATTTTAAGTATTTGGTTAATCAAAAATAGCAGTAATAGGGGTTGTAGCTCAGTGGCAGAGCACTCGCCTAGTATGTGCAAGGCGCGAGGTGCTGGGTTTGATCCTCAGCACCACATAAAAATAAATAACTATAATAAAGGTATATTGTGTCCAACTACAACAACAACAAAAATTTAAAAACAATAGTAATAATAACCCCACTACATGTAAACATAAATATTTTTTATTTTAACAAAATGATATTTGCCAACAAAAATTTGGTGAGAAAAGTGGCTCTGTTTAACGTTATCTATGAATATCCTTATTACTGTATGGTTTAATACAAAATGAATAAGCTGGCAGGACCAGCAGGGACCAGAGGTAAGACAAATGAGCTGCCCAGGATACATGGAAGAAGGTGCTTTGTGTGAGTGGTGTGAGCACCCACACTTAAACTCCATTCCCAGGCAGCCCACCTGCTTCATTCTGTCCTGGCCCTGCCTCAAAGGCTCCGAGACATGGGTCTCAGGGACCCTTGGGTTCTCAGATAACATTTTTTAAAATTTTTGGTTTTGGGGGGGTACCAGGGATTGAACTCAGGGGCACTTGATCACTGAGCCACCTCCCCAGCCCTATTTTGTATTTTTATTAGAGACAGGGTCTCACTGAGTTGCTTAGGGCCTTGCTAAATTGCTGAGGCTGGCTTTGAACTTGTGATCTTCCTGCCTCTGTATCCAGAACCTCTAGGATTACAGGTGTGCACCACCCACGCCAGGCCCCAGATAACATTTTGATGGCCACTAGGCTAGATTATTCAAATTACTGCTCCCACTGGGGAAAAAAAAACTAAAAACAGAGAGGAATTATTAAAACATTTTCTTAAGCATGCCAAAGAGATGACAAGGAAAGAGCTGTCAGGTCAAAATGAAGGAGAAAGAATAAATCCAGAGAAGTAAGAAAGCATGGCTGTCATTTTTCTCCCTGGAAGCCCACACACTCTATAAAATTAGAACTTTTAATTGATAATCTGCCCAGGCAAGAAGGACAAAAAACAAAGCCTAGGGCAAGAACAAGGTGGGAAATCTAAAGGAGACCCTTCTCACAATCATCTGGGATTCCAAAGAGCCACACTGGTAAAGGAAGGATGGAACAGAACTAGAATAAGCCTTGCACAGAAATACAGCTCAGTTAGAATCCGGTGTACAGTTAGGGACTCTCTGTTCTTAGCTTTGGTTTAAGGTGGGCTCAGTCTCAGAGTTCTACCAAGCACTTGGTGAGAGAGCACATATTCTTTTTTTTTTTTTAATATTTTTTTAGATGTTGATGGACCTTTATTTTGTTCACGTAATTTTATGTGGTGCTGAGAATCAAATCCAGTGCATCACACAGACTAGGCAAGCGCTCTACCACTGAGCCACAACCCCAGCTCCAGAAAATATATTCTTTAGGGAGGAAAGTGTCTTCATTGCAGGTGTTAAGTTAGTCCTATAAGTAATTTTTCAAATAGTGTCCAGCACACAAAGATAACCTGAAATAGGGAGAAACTGAATTCCATAAGGAAGAATCAGGAGAAACAAACCATATAAATTTCAGAAATTCAAACTCTGAAGCTCAGATCACAAAACACCCATGTGACAATGTTTAAGAAAATAAAAGATAAAAAGGGGAAATACTGGAGAATGATAGGTCAAATTATATTTGTTATAATGTGAGCATGTATGAATATATAATAAAAATCCCACCCTTATCTACTATAACGCACCAATAAAAATATGGTGCAGTGGCTCATGGCTGTCATCCAGCTTGAGAGGCTGAGGTGGGAGGATCATGAGTTCAAAGCCAGCCTCAGAGATGGAGAGGTGCTAAGCAACTCAGATCCTGTGTCTAAATAAAATACAAAATAGGGCTGGGGGTGTGACTCAGTGGTTGAGTGCCCTTGCATTCAATATCCAGTAACCCCCCCCCAAGAAAAAAGCGGGGGGAAAAAAGAAAACAAAAAATAAGCACTAACAAAGAAAACAGGAAGCTGAGAAAAACAAAGATTATTTAAAAGCAAAAATTTTGACAAATGTAACAAAGAAGTGTAAAACTTATCTCCTGAAAACTATAAAACATTGTTGAAAAAAATTAAAGAACATCTACATATAGGGGAAAACATTCTATATTCATTGATTGGAAGACTTAATATTGTTAAGATAGCAATAATCTCCAATTAATCTACAGATTCATTGTAATCCCTACTAGAATTCCAGTTGAGTTTTCTGTAGAAATTAATAAACTAATTCTAAAATTCATATTGAGTTGCAAAAGACAAGAACAGCCCAGATAATGTTGAAGGAAAACAAAAACAAATTAGAAGAACCCACACTTTCTGACTTAAAAATTTGCTACAAAAGAACAGTAATCAAGGGCTGGGGTTGTGGCTCAGTGGTAGAGGGCATGCCTAGCATGTTCGAGCACTGGGTTTGATCTAAAAAAAAAAAGAAGAAGAAGAGTATTGGTGTAAGAGATAGACATATAGAATGATGAAACAGAATTGAGTCTAGAGATTAAATCTATGTACCTGTCTATGGTTATCTGACTTTTAACAGGGATGCCAAGAATGTTCAATGAGGGAAAAAATAGTCTCTTCAACAAATGGTTCTGGGACAACTGGATATTCACATGCAAAACAATTGTATCCCACACCATATACAAGTATTAACTTGAGATGAATCAGAGCCCTAAATCTAAGAGCTAAAATTATAAACCCTTGGGTTGGGGATATGGCTCAAGTGGTAGCATGCTCGCCTGGCATGTGTGGGGCACTGGGTTTGGTCCTCAGCACCACAAAAATAAAATAAAGATATTGTGTCCACCTAAAAAAAACTAAAAAGTAAATATTTTTTAAAAATTATAAAACTTGGGGCTGGGGATGTGACTCAAGTGGTAGCGCGCTCGCCTGGCATGCGTGCAGCCCGGGTTCGACCCTCAGCACCACATACAAACAAAGATGTTGTGTCCGCCGAAAACTAAAAAAATAAATTTAAAAAAATTATAAAACTCTTAAGAGAAAAATGAGGGTAAATCTTCATGATTAGATTTGGCCAAAGATTCTTAGATATGACACCCAAAACACAGCAACACAAGAAAAAAATAGACAAATTTCACTTCATCAACATTTAAAACTATTGTGCTTCAAAAACCACTATTAAGAAAGTGAGAGCCAGTCATGATGGTGTACTCCTGCTATCCTAGCAACTTGGAAGGTGAGGCAGGAGGATTGCCAGTTCCAGGCAAACCTCAGCAACTTAGTGACCCCTGTCTCAAAATAAAATATAAAAAGGGCTTGGGATGGAGCTCAATGGTAGAGTGCCCCTGAAATCAATTAACAGTATGGGTGGAATGAAAAAAAAAAGAAAACGATGGGTTGTGGCTATAGCTTAAGCAGTAAGGCACGTATCAAAGTACATCTACAAGGCTCTGGGTTCAATACCCAGCGCAAACAAACAAAACAGAACAATATCATATACACACACAAGAAAGAGAGAAAGAAAATGAAAATGAAAAGACAACTCACAGAATGGAAGAAAATACTTGTGATTCATATATCTAACAAAGGACTGGTACCTAGAATACATAACTGCACCTCAATAATAAATATTGAACTGCACCTCAATAATAAAAAGACAACTGAGGTCTGCGGCTATAGCTCAGTGGTAGAGCACTTGCTTAGCACGTGTGAGACACTGGGTTTGATCCTCAGTACCATATAATAAACAAATAAATAAATAAAGATATTATGTCCATCTACAACTAAAAAATATATTTAAAAAAAAAGACAACTGAATTTTTAAAATGACCAAATAACTTGAATAGATATTTCTACAAAGAAGACATACAAATGGCCAATAAGTATTTGAAATGATGCTCAACATTATTAATCAACAGTAAAGTGCAACTTCATACCCAATAGAATGGCTAGAGTCAAAAAGTCAGGTAACTATTTGCAGGGATGTTGAAAAATCAAAACCCTTCTACACTACTGGTGAGAATATAAAACAGTGCAGTTACTTTGGAAAAATAGTCAGGCAAATTCCTCAAACAATTAAATATGGAGTTACCAAATGACCCAAAATTTGACTGTAAGTATGTTACACTCAAGGGGGATGAAAACTGATGCCCAAACAAAAACTTGGACAAAAAGTTTATAGCAGCATTAGTCTTAATAGGCAAAAGGTGCTTGGGCTGGGGATGTGGCTCAAGCGGTAGCGCGCTCGTCTGGCATGCATGCGGGCGGCCCGGGTTAGATCCTCAGCACCACATACCAACAAAGATGTTGTGTCTACCGATAACTAAAAAATAAATAAATAAATATTAAAAAAAAAAAGGTGCTAACAACCCAAATGTCCATCAACCAATGATGGAAAAACAAAATATAGTATATGCAAACAACTGAAAATGATTTGGTCATAAAAATGACATCCTTGGGCTGGGGATGTGGCTCAAGCGGTAGCACGCTCGCCTGGCATGAGTGCGGCCTGGGTTCGATCCTCAGCACCACATACAAACAAAGATGTTGTGTCCACCGAAAACTAAAAAATAAAAAATATTAAAAAAAAAAAAAAAAAATTCTCTCTCTCTCTCTCTCTTTAAAAAAAAAATTTGTTAAAAAAAATGACATCCTGGGGCTGGGGATGTGGCTCAAGCGGTAGTGCACTCGCCTGGCATGCGTGCGGCCCGGGTTCGATCCTCAGCACCACATACAAACAAAGATGTTGTGTCCGCCGAGAACTAAAAAAAAATAAATATTAAAACTCTCTCTCTCTCTAAAAAAAAAAGAAGAAGAAATTAAAAAAAAAAATGACATCCTGATATATGTTACAAAATGATAAACCTTATAAACATTATGCTAAGCAAAAGAAACTAGTCATAAACACTGCGTATCATATAGCTCCTTTGTATGGAATATCTAGAATAGGGAAAGACATGGATATAGAAAGTAGACTAGCAGTTGTTTAGGGATAGGAAAAGAGGGGTTGTAGAACATAAGTAGAAGATGTAGGTTATTATATCTATGTTAAAGTAAAAATGACCTTTATAAAAACATGACACAAATGCTGGAAACCATGTGAGAAATAGTCTGAATGAAACATGTCCTTTTATGTCCAAATTTTCTGTTTTTCTATTTAAAGCATATATTGGTGTTTTTTCTAATTTACCAACTTTTGTCTTTTAATTGGGGAAAAAATCCTTTTAAGAATGATTTTTTAAACTTTATTTTATTTATTTATTTTTTATATGGGGCTGAGGATCGAACCTGGTGCTTCACACATGCTAGGCAAGTGCTCTATCACTGAGCCACAACCCCAGCCCCAAGAATGATTTCTTAAAAAGAAAGAAAGAAAGAAAGAAAGAAAAAAGAATGGTTACTTAAGATACAAGATATTAGCCAGGTGCAGTGGCTCATGCCTGTAATCCCAGCAGTTTGGGAGGCTGAGGCAGGAGGATAGTGAGTTCAAAGCCAGCCTCAGCAATGGTGAGGTCCTAAGTAACTCAGTGGGACCCTATCTCTAAATAACATACAAAATAGGGCTGGGGATATGGCTCAGTGGTTGAGTGCCCCTGAGTTCAATCCCCAGTATACACAACACACACACACACACACACACACACAAGATATTTTTGATTTAAAAAGCAAAAATGGGTTTTAGAAGATAATATCAAAGAATATGATATTGGGATAAGTAATTATATCTTAAACAAGAAACAGAAGCACTAAATGTAAATAAACAATAAAACTGACTATTTTAGCTTGCTAATAGCTAATATTTACTGCAAGTTTACTTTGTATATCAAGTTATGAACTTTATAAACATCATTTAATCACCACAACAATCTTCAATGAGTCAGTATTATAATTTTCCTTACTTTACAGATACTGCTTAAAGAAGTTTTTTTATCTAATGCAATACAGCTACTAATCCAGGATTGAAATTTGGGTCTGATCCCAATCTCAAAAACTTGATTCTTACAAGACATGTTCCCAGTTTGGAAGAAAAAGTTCCTCAATTCTTTATCCTCTGAAACCAGTGGTTTTCTCCTTTTTTTTTTTTTTTTAATCAATGTCCTAGATTCAAAGCTTCTATTTCTTCATCATCTGCTTGTCTTCTCTTCTGTCACATCCTTTACAAGAATTCCCAAATTAGGCTATTACTCACCCCCTATCTCCTTGCAAACTGGCTTCAAGCCCCAATAATAATGATTTCCTAATCAGAAGGGAAATGTGGAAATCCTGGTACAGGTTGAGCATCCCTAATCAAAATTATATTTATATATATATATTAAAAAGAAAGAAAGAAATGCTCTGAAATATGAAACTTTTTGAGTACTGACATATGTTTCAGATTAAGGCTGCTGAACTGGTAAAGTCTATGCAAATATTCCAAAATTCAAAAAAAACTATGAAATCTTAAAAACTTCTGGTTTCAAACACTTTGAATAAAGGATACTCAACCTGCAATAAAATCAAATGGCCTTTTTGCAATCTTCATCTTAATGCTCTCTTTTGCATCTCCTCCTCCTTAAAATGTAATTCTTCTTGTCAGTCATACTTTTAGTTTCTCATTCAACCAACATACAGTTGGCATTAACTGTGTGCATACTCTGTGCCTGGTCCTGAGACAAAAATGTGAAAAAACTCAGTCCTTGCTTCCAGTAAGCTTATCTAGATTGAAGACAGTAGTAACTATCAATTGATAAGCATGATTACAGAGGCATGTTTACCAAGAGCAAAGAAGAAAGAACCTTAAATTTGGTGTAAATTTTAGTGATTAAGTCTATTGACTTCACAGTTAGACAGACATGTGTTTGAGACCTGAATTTGCCACTTATTGTGTTAGCTGTATAATCTTGGGCAAGTTATTCAAAGTACTTTAAGAATTAAATCAATCATTACAGATTATTTCAAGACAGAACAGATTATTTTTTTTTTTTTTTTTTTTTTTTTTGTGGTGCTGGGGATTGAACCCAGGGCCTTGTGCATGAAAGGTAAGCACTCTACCAACTGAGCTATGTCCCCAGCCCCTAGAACAGATTATTTTAAGAACAGAAAACTACTAGTTTTTTTGATAGACTGACTGAACCATATAATACAGAACTCATTTTACTAGTTACTAGAAGAATGCCTGATTTAATCAGAATGCCTCATTTGCTAGGTATGGTGGCACAAGCCTGCAATACCAACAATTCATGAGGCTGGTGGCAGAAGGATTGAAAGTTCAAGGGCAGCCTCAGCAACTTAGTGAGGCCTAAGCAATTTAGTGAGACCCTGTCTCAAAATAAAAAATAAAAAGAGATTGGGATGTGGCTCAGTAGTTAAGCACCCCTTGGTTCGATCCCCAGTTCCAAAAAAAAAAACAAAAAACCTGGTTTAATAAGATTATCAAAATTAAATAAAATCTATATCCTATTGCTGCCCCAAAAATGTGTTTTTTTATTTTTGTACTCTCCATCCCATATACTTTCTCCCCCACTACTAAACATTGTTTTACTCAGGGTTGAATCTCCGTCAGTGTGAAGTGTGTATAGTACTCCTTGTTAGACATTTTTTCCTCAAAATTTGCTTTGATACAGTTTATTTGCTGGCTTAAATATCTATTTATACATTTATATGTAGATCTAGAACATCCTATTATCTATCTACCTAAATGTAGAATTTGTGCACACATATGTATGTGTGTATGTGTGTGTATGTGTGTGTGTATATATATACATAGTGTGTGTGTATGTATCTATAATGTTAAATTACTTTATTTAGTTAAGATGTTATTAAAATTATGTTTTATTTAAGATATGTTAAATAAAAGGTGATGATAACATATGGCCTCCTATTTTCTCTCAGTTTCCTATAAAAGGAGGTTATAACAGCCTTTATCCATAGACTTGTCAGGAAAATTAAATAAAGGATATGAAGTGTTCTACACAGTGCCTATAAGTTAACCAATTTCTAAGTATTTATAAAATGTCTGCATGTTTATCTCTTGGAGTAGCCTTAAAGAGAAGCTGAAGTGTACTAAGCCGAGAAGGAAGGGGGTCATTGCAGCAGTGGGAATAGTGTATGTGAAGCTATGGCAAGAAGAGAGTAGGGCATGCTCATCAAGTTCAAGGACTAGAGTCAGGAAAACTATTCAAAGTGCAAAAATAAAGCCGGATGCCATGGCACACACCTGTAATCCCAGCAGCTCAGGAGGCTGAGGCAGGAGGCTCTAGAGTTCAAAGCCAGCCTCAGCAAAAGTGAGCGTTAGGGCTGGGGTTGTGGCTTGGTGGTAGAGCACTCGCCTAGCATGTGTGAAGCCCTGGGTTCGATCCTCAGCACCACATAAAGATAAGTAAATAATGGTATTGTGTCCACACAACTAAAAAAAAAAAGCGAGGCTCTAAGCACTTCAGTGAGACTCTGTTTCTAAATAAAATACAAAATAGGGCTAGGGATATGGCTCAGTGGTTGAGTGTCCCTGAGTTCAATCCCTGGCCCCACCCCCACAAAAAGGGGGCCAAAATAAGAGGTGAGGAACTCTTGTACTAGAGCAATAACAGAAGAGAATGGGGGGATTGATAAAAAGAAATATCTAGAATAAATAACTGATAGGAACTGGTGGGTGATTTTATGGAGATGAAGAAGAGGGTGACATATATCCCTGAGGTGGTTTACTGGATATATATTGGTGATATTCAACCACACAGCTACAAACATATTTTAGAGGAAGAAGCTAACTCATTTGGTTTTAAACATATTTAGGTTAACATAGGCATCTACAAAATTATCTACAATATATTAGACATAACAGAATTCAGAAGCCAAAATTTTTAGAACGCTATGTGATATACAAAAATATTTATACAATTAGGTTCTTATAGAATCATCCTGGCAATGACCAAGGGATATTAGAGATAACAGAGATTAATGAATAACTTAGAAAATATAAAGTAACTCAAATCAGAGGTAAGTCAATTAGAAACATTTCCATCACTACCTCAGCTGCTTTGCCATTGTAAAGGCGAAAATGATTACAGGCCTTAAGATTGAGTGCGATGGTACTATCAGGAATTTGCTGGAGGTAAACAGCCAGAACTTCTTGAGACACATCATAGTAATCCAACTTGTAGTAGCAAAGGGCCACATAAACATTGAGGGCAAGGTATTCCCTATTAAAGAAAATAATTAACAGTTAACAGTTCACAGAAATGTCAAACTACAAACATCAAATGGACAACACAGCAAAGAGGATAGGTGAAGAGTTTGCCTGTAAGAAAGGCAAGATACAGTCAGCACATTTTTTTCTCCTTTTGCATTGTATAATATTTGGGTGTTTCAATATAAATAGAGTAAAAAATGGAAACTAGAGAGCAAGGGAGCTGGGCACGGTGGCGCATGCCCATAATCCCAGCGGCTTGAGAGGCTGAGGCAGGAGGATCACAAGTTCAAAGCCAGCCTCAGCAAAAGCAAGGTTCTTAGCAACTCAGTGAAATCCTGTCTTTAAATAAAATACAAAATAGGGCTGGGGAGGTGGCTCAGTGGTAAAATACCCCTGAGTTCAATCCCTAGTATCAAAGAGAGAGGGAGGGAGGGAGAGAGAGAGAGAGAAAGGGAAAAATTCAGAATGTTCATATTGAAAAATTAACACAAGCTATAACTGAACAGGAACAAATAGGCACTCCATATAGAGAACAGAGAAGGCAGGTGGGCTTGATGACTGGAAAGGGGAACAGGCAGGAGACTTCAAACGCAATGCAAAAGAGGGGAGGAGAAAGGTGGATGAGACATTTTAGAGACTGGAAAGAGGCCAAGGGTAAGTGATAAAGTTGGAATGTTAATTCTTTAAAATGGTTTGTTTCTAATTTTATCAGCAAGTTACCTACAATGTAATCACATCACTGAGATTGACACATCTAAAACATGCATTTCCAAAAGGGGCAATATCCCCACCAGAGGGACAAAGTTGGTCTTTATAGGAGAGTGAAAAAAAATCATACTCATTTTGTGGGTAAAACATAGATATACATAAGTACGTTAACACATAGAAACACATTATTACATATATAAGACATACATATATATAAGCATATTAAAATTTCAAGGGGGTGGCAATCGGGACAAAGCAATGTCTACAAAGTCTCCTTAGAAGGATGATAATGAAAAAGGTAGAGAAATCCTGATCTAAACAACCCCTAAGGAGCTCATAATCATGCCAAATTATCAACTAAACAGATTTGAACCCATGGTGCTACTAGATCCAAAGGACACTAAGTCCTCAGCCAAACTAAACATAAAAGAAACTAACAAAATGAAAGACATTTCAGGTAAGCACGAAAGCATACAGACCTGTTATCTAGCAATATCCGCTTATATATATCAATAGCTTCTTGGTAATGAGAACGCATGTAGTGGATTGAGGCCAAACTGAGTTGGTCTTCTGTGATATCCTGAAGATTTTGATGAAAATTCATCAATTTTTTCTCATCATTAAACTAAAATTATGAGAAAGGAAGAGACATGTAAAGATTCATATTAGCTTACAGTTAGAGAAATCAATACCTCTTCTGGATACCGTGTTTCCATTTTCTATTTCCCTTAGGCTCTGTGGCTTTCAGTCTCTCCAGAGAAAGAATGTAAATAGCCTCAAGACAGAGCCTTAGCAAAGAAAAGCCTTTTTATTTTTACTTTCTGTACTGGGGATTGAATCCCACTGAGCTATATATCCCCAGCCCTTTTATTTTTTATTTGAGGCAGGGTCTTACTAAATTGCTGAGGCTGGCCTCAAACTTGCAATCCTCCTGCCTCAGCTTCCCAAGTCACTGGGATTACATGTGTGCATCACCTTGCCTAGCTGGAAAGTCTTCAACTTACAGTTAATATTAATTATCTAACCCTCCACCCTCACCCACTTACCTTCCTTTTGTCTTTCTTTATATTTTCTTTCTCTCCAACCCCCCCCACCCCGAATCTCTTTGCCCTCTTCCTTTAACAATTTATCTGGTATTTTGTATCTCTTTCTTCTTGGTGCACAATATGTAATCAAAATATATTTCTCATTGAGCAACTTAGTGATCACAATTTTTAATTTTCTGTTCTAGATTTTTTTCCATCCTCTCTTTAGTTACTCTGTATTTTGTTTTGGGTGTCAGAATTCCATTCCAACCTTGTATGCTTATTTTACTAAGTGGTAGTTGCAAATAATAGCTGCCTTTGCTTATACTTGGGATAGAACAGATATATTTTTTTAAAAAATATATTTATTTTTTAGGTGTGGTTGGATACAATACCTTTATTTTATTTGTTCATTTTTATGTGGTACTGAGGATCATAAGGGCTCTACCGGTCAGCCACAACCTCAGCCTCAGAACAGATAGATTTTGATAGTGACCCTTTATATGTAGATTGCTCACTCCTGCCTGGTGTAAAATTGGCTTATTTGCTTAAAATTTTTAAAAAGAATCTGTTTCCACAAAACAATAAATTCTGAAGCTCATCTCTAGTTTGGTCAGTGACATATTACAGATAATATTTTCTTTATGGTGGTAGATATTAAATCCAAGGCCTCATCCATGCTAGCTCGAGCTCTCTCACTGAGCTACATCCCCAGCCCCTATTATAGTAATTTTGTAAATTACTGTTTAATTTGTAAAATAAACATTAGTTGTCAACTAATGAATGCCTATACTATATTCTATAGACTGTATTCTAAAGTCTGTCTTGGAAAGGTCTTTATTGAGTCTAATTTTTCTTATCTGCCTGCACTCTGATTAATTTATAATACATATCAAAAAAAAGTTTCATGGGGCTGGGGTAGTGCACTTGCCTAGGATGCATGAGGCACTGGGTTAGATTCTCAGTACCACATACAAATAAATAAAATAAAGGTTCATCAACAACTAATTTTTTAAAAAGTTTCAAATGATACTATTTCTCGAGGCATAAAAATTATAAAACGATCCAATTGAGGAACAATAGGAAAATGAATTATGACACATCTGTTAGACAGAATGTTGTGAAGACATTCAAGTACAGAACAGAGTAGTGAGGTTCCAAATTAAAATGTTGTTATAGGACAAGATTAGAGGGGGAATGGAGACAACCTACTCCATCTACTCAGCTTCAATCTTCAAATCTACAATTTGCTGCATGTAGAAATAGGAATTCAGAGTTTTAAATTTTTTAATTTTTCAAAAGAAGCCAGAAATAAAGTGTTTGTGTGACATACCCTATTTTTAAATGTAAAAAAATTGGAGTGCTGTTTTAGAAACACATCTGTGGTGCATTCTCAGCCCATAAGATACCATTTACAATCTCTTCTATAGAATATCTTGTGACGTGGAAAAATGTTTGAGACATTTTTAAGTGGAAAAACCTGGTTATAAAACAGTATGTGTGTGTGTTTGTGTGTGTGTGTGTGTGTGTGTGTGTGTATATATATATAACCAAATTTGATAATATTCATACATTTTTAAAAGATATGATTTTTTAAAACTAGAAGAAAAGGGAACAAAATACCATAGTGTTATCTCTAAGTGGCAGACTTATAGGAAATCTTGATTTGTGTGTGTGTGTGGGGGGGGGGGGGTTGTGTGTGTATGATTTTTTAATGATTTTCTAAAAGCACAATAATGAACATTCATTATTTTTGTCATCAGAAGAAAAACAATAAACTATATTTCTCAAAACTGAATTAAAGATTTCAACTTTTATTAATGATGGAGTAGCTTTATAGCACATTCCTCTCACCAAGAAAACTAGAAAAGCTTGAAAACTACTAAATATCTGTGTGAATTTTTTTGAGGCCATTGTAAATGGGGTAGTTTTCCTAGTTTCTCTTTCAGAGAATTTGTCACTGATGTACACAGCCACATCAATGTTTATTGCAACACAATTTATAATAGCTAAATTGTGGAACCAATCTAAATGCCCTTCAGTAAATAAATGGATAGGGAAAATGTGGTATATATACACAATGGAATACTACTCAGCATTAAAAAAGAATAAAATCATGGCATTTGCAGGTAAATGGATGGAGTTGGAAAATATTATGCTAAGTGAAGTGAGCCAATCCCCAAAACTCAAATGATGAATATTTTCTCTGATATGTGGATGCTGATCCATAAGGGGGATGGAAGAAGGGAGCATAGGAGGAATGGAAGAACTTTAGATAGGGCAAAGAGAAAGGAGGGGACATGGGAGTAATAAAGATAGTGGAATGAGATAGACATCATTACCCCCAAGTACGTGTATGAAGACACGAATGGTGTGACTCTACTTTGTGTACAACCAGAGACATGAAAAATTGTGCTCTATATGTGTAATATGAGTTGAAATGCATTCTGTTTTCATGTATAACAAATTAGAATAAATAAATAAATTTTTAAAAATATCTGTGTGAAGGCATTAGAAAGCTACCAAGATACTGAAGACTCAGACACCAAGATCCACTGTAAGCCCAGCAGCTCAGGAAACTAAGGCAGGAGGATCACAAGTTTGAGGTCAGCCTCAGCAACTTAGTAAGGCCCTAAGCAACTCAGCAAGACCCTTTCTCAAAATAAAAAATAAGAAGGGGGATGTGGCCTACTGGTTAAGTGTTCCTGGATTCAATCCCCTGAGAGAGAGAGAGAAAGAGAGAGAGAGAGAGAGAGAGAGAGAGAGAGAGGAGAGAGAGGGAGAGAGAGAGGGGGAGAGAGACAGACTATTTAAGGCAGAGAGATAGAGATAAGGCTGATATTTGCCACCACTATTCTCTAAGGGCATCTGTCAATTCTCAATTATCCAAAGTCTCTGTATTTGTTTTTTTTTTTTTTTCTCCTCCTGCCCCTCGCCCTCCCCCTCCTCCTCCTCCCATTCTTCTTTTTTATTTTCTTTTCCTCCGTACAGGGACAGAACCCAAAGGTGCTTTACCACTGAGCTATATTCTCAGTCTTTTTGATTTTTTGAGATAGGGGCTTGTTAAATTACCAAGCCTATCTTTGAACCTGTGACCCTTCTGCCTCAGCCTCCTGAAAAGCTGGGATTATAGAGGTGTACCACTCTGCCTGGCCTTCTCTATTTTTATATACAATAGCCAGCACTCAATGTAATTTAATGTATTTACTGATATGGTCAGCTCAACAACTACCTTGTACTATTCATTTTCTATTTGTCCCTATGAATCCATGTTGCCCCCCGCCCCCTGCTTTTTTTCTTTCTTGTATTCTTTAGGGATTGATTATTTTTTTTTTTTTTAAATTCCGTATTTCTGGGCTGGGGTTGTGGCTCAGATGTAGAGCACGCACCTAGCGTGGGAGACACTGGGTTCAATTCTCAGCACCATATAAAGTAAAATAAAGACATTGTGTCTACCTATAACTAAAAAATTTCATATTTCTCCTCCAATGGTTTGAAAAAATTTAACCAGTAAAATAGATGAGACTTTATCTAATCAATCAGAGGTGGGGTTAGGATGGGAAGAGAACACAAATATACAAAATTTTATACCTCTTGGTGTAAATTTAACACATTAAATTACCGAGTTTACCAGGACACTTATCTCCTACCAGGACACTTAATTCCATTTTCTGTAACACTCTCTCTCTCCCTCTCTCTCTCTCCCTCTTATTTATATATATATATATCTCCAAGAGGTATAAAAATTGTATATTTGTGTTCTCTTCCCACCCCAAACCCACCTCTGATTGATTAGATAAAATTTTTTCAGGCCATTGGAGGAGAAATAGGAGGCTTATCTACATTTGACCAAAACCCCAAAATCAGTTGTCAGGAGATATAATCATCAGATGTATTATACATGGATTTTAAATATTTGTTATTGGTATGTTTTAAAACATAAATTAAAAATTGGGGACTTTTGGGCTGGGGTTGTAGCTCAGTGGATGAGCACTTGCCTAGCATGTGTGAGGTACCGGGTTCAATACTCAACACCACATGTAAATAAATAAAACAAAGGTATTGTATCCATCTATGACTAAAAAAAAAAAGTTGGAGGGGGCTGAGAATATAGTTCTGTTGGTACAGTGTTTGCCTCACAAGAACAAGGCTCTGGGTTGAATCTTCCACACTGCCAAAAAAAAAAGAGAGAGAGTTGGAAATGTTAAAAATAAAATGAAAATTTTACAAAAGAAGAACACAATGAAATTAAGAATAAAGTAGATGAATTTAATAGATGATTAGATATGACTGAAGAAAGATTAATAAAATGAAAAAAAATCTCTACAGGAAAATGTGAAAAAGGGTTTATATACAACACAATGAAAATATCTACATATGTACATATTACTGGTGTTCTAGAAGGAAAGAAGAGGAAAATATGAGGCTGAAGAATATTTGAAGAATTAATAACCAAACAACTTTCCAAATTGAAAAAAAAAAAAAAAAAAAGGGGAGAAGGGCTAGGGATGTTGCTCAGTGGTATCGTGCCTGCCTAGCATGCTCATGTCCTGATTCAATCCCTAGTAGGAAAAAAAAAAAAAGGAAGGCACATCCGGAAACACCATAGGAAATGCACCAAGACCCAAAAATAATGCACAAAGCTTAAACACAACCAGACATGTTGACACACTCCTGTAATCCCAGCCATTTGGGAGGCTGAAGCAGGAGGATTTCAAGTTCGAGACTAGTCTCAGCAATTTACTGAGGCCCTAAACAACTTGGCAAGAACCTGTCTCAAATTAAAAAATAAAAATGACTGGGGATGTGGCTCAGTGGTTAAGATACTCTAGGTTAAATTCCCAGTACCCCCCCCCAAATATATATATATGTGTGTGTGTGTGTGTGTGTGTGTGTGTGTGTGTATATATATATATATATATGTATGTATATGTGTGTATGTGAATGAATATATGTGTAAATATGTGTATATATACATGTGTATATTATTTACATATCTATATATCCAAGAGGTATAAAAATTTGTATATTTGTGTTCTCTTCCCACCCCAAAACCACCTCCGTTTGATTAGATAAAATTTTTTCAAGCCATTGGAGGAGAAATAGGGAATTAAAAAAAATCAATACAAAAAGAATACAAGAAAGAAAAAAGGAGAGACATGGATTCATAGGGACAAATAGAAAATGAATATTACAAGGTAGTTATTGAGCTGACCATATCAGTAAAAGACATTAAATTTAGGAAATGAATCAAATATTGGAATTTTTAAAAAATAAAGATTTCAACTGGATTGAAAAATCCCCAAACTCATTTATATACTGTTTATAAGGAAGACACTTGAACTATAAGGTCACAGGAAGGGAGAAAGTAAATACAATAGGATAAAGAAATACAATAGACAAACACTGACCAAACCATCGTGTAGCTACACAAATAGACAAAGAGGAAGTTTTAGAGATAAGGAAAGACATTCATGATAATGAATGTTTCAATCTATAAGGAGGACACAAAAATTCTAAATCTGTGTGTACTTAATAACCAATTTTGAAAATTATATCAAGTAAAAATTGGCAGAACTAGTAAAGGGAGGAAGAAACAAAGAGATAATTAAGAGTGTACAATTTTTAAATGTACAAAAAACTTGTTTTCATATACTTCCTATGAATGATTTGATAAACTTTCTATAAAACAGTTTACCAATATCAATTAAAAGATTTAAAGTTATTCATGGGCTGGGGATGTGGCTCAACTGGTAGCGCGCTCGCCTAGCAAGCATGAGGCACTGTTTACCATTCTCAACACCACACACACACACAAAAAGATATTGTGTCCAGGGGCTGGGGATGTGGTTCAAGCGGTAGTGTGCTCGCCTGGCATGTTTGCGGCCCAGGTTCAATCCTCAGCACCACATACAAACAAAGATATTGTGTCCGCCGAAAATGAAAAAATAAATATTAAAATTCTCTCTCTCTCTCTCCTCTCTCTCTTTCTCTAAAATAAAATAAAATAAAATAAATTTTAAAAAGATATTGTGTCCACCTAAAACTAAAAAAAATAATAATAATAAAAATATTTTTAAAAAAATAAAAAAAATAATAAAGTAATTCATACTCAATAAGTAAGTCTATTTCTACAACATTCAAAATGATCTATTACAACTAAAAAGCAATTTAAAAATCAAATAAGTAGGAAATCTAAATGAATTATGGCACAAAAAAGCAATATGAAGATTCCTCAAAAATGGATGAAAATACCACAAGACCCAACTACCACATTCCTTGGTATTTTCCCAAAAGATCTAAAATTGAAATACTACAGTGATGCAGTCATGTCAATGTTTTTAGTAGCAAAATGCACAATAGCTAAATTAGAAAATCAATCCAGATGCCTGTCAATAGATGAATGGATTAAGAAATTGTGATATATAATATAGGTGTACACACATACACACACACACACACACACACACAATGGTGTTCTACTCAGTCATAAAAGAATGAAATTTGGCATTTGCTGGTAAATGGATGGAGATGGAGAATATTATGTTAAGTGAAATTAGCCAAACTCAGAAACTCAAAGGTCAAATCTTTCTCTCATATGTGGAAGCAAGAGTAAAATAAGGGAAAGGGGGAGGGAAGGATAAAATAACATAAAGAACCAATCAAATACAAATTAATAGATGAGTGAAATAATGTCTAGTAGAGGAAGGAGAATGGGAGAGGGGAGGGAAGACAGGAGGGAAAGGTGGGATCATGAACTGAAATCGATTTCCAAGCATCTATGAATTTGTCGGGATAAACCCTACTACTATAACTATAAAGTTCTAATAAAAAATATCTATCCTAAAAGAGATATTCTAAAAGATTAAAAGGTAGTTATTTTTTAAATATTTTTTAGTTGTAGTTGACACAATACCTTTATTTTATTTTATTTATATGCGGTGCTGAGGATCGCACCCAGGGCCTCCCATGTGCTAGGCAGCACTCTACTGCTGAGCCACAACCGAAGCCCAGAAAGGTAGTTACTTTTTAATATGGTAGATATTATTTCACTTGCTCTTTTCCTTACTTATATTTTGTTTGATAGAATAAATGGGTATAAATTTTATATTTCAAAAAATTATAACTTGGGGCTGGGGTTGTGGCTCACAGTAGAACGCTCGCCTAGCACATGTGAGGCCCTGGTTTGATTCTCAGCACCACATAAAAATAAATAAATAAAGGTATTGTGTCCAGTTACAACTGAAAAATAAATATTTTTTAAAAATTATAACTTAAAATATAACATTATAATGGTCAAAATTACTGCCCTAAGGCAATTATGAAAAATGTATATTTATTTCCATGAGTCAGAGCAAGGTACCTCTGAGTCTGTTTCTTAAGAGATGATAGGATAGTCGAAGCACACTGACATTGTTAAATGACTGTTCTCTAAGAATAACTAAAACTTAACACCTCTGAATAAATTAAGAGGGTAAAGATCATTAATGATGGGAAAATCCAATAAAATTAACATCTATATTCCACTTATTCTAGAAATGCTATCAATAGGAATTTATAGTTAATTGCCTTTCTCTATTGTTAGGTTGTTGTTGTTGTTGTTTTTGGTACCAGGGATCGAACTCAGGGGCACTGGATCATTGAGTCACATCCCAAGCCCATTTTTAAAGAGAGAGAGAGAGAGAGAGAGAGAGAGAGAGAGAGAGAGAATTTTTTAATATTTATTTTTCAGTTCTTGGCGGACACAGCATCTTTGTTTGTATGTGGTGCTGAGGATCGAACCCAGGCCGCATGCATGCCAGGCGAGCGCGCTACCGCTTGAGCCACATCCCCAGCCCCCCAAGCCCATTTTTGTATTTTATTTAGAGACAGGGTCTCACTGAGTTGCTTAGTGCCTGGCTTTTGCTGAGGCTGGCTTTGAACTCATGACCCTCCTGTCTCAGCCTCCCGAGCTGCTGGAATTACAGGCTTGCACCACCACACCCAGCCGCCTTTCTCTATTGTTAATAGAAGAAAATAGGAGAAAAATATTGTTAAAACAAAAACATTTTTGAGCCAAGTGTTAGAATCACTGGGTGTTCAGTACATGTCTATAATACCATCATCTCAGAAGGCTGAGGCAAGAGGATTGTGAGTTCAAAGCTAGTCTCAGCAAAAACAAGGCATTAAGTAACTCAGTGAGATCCTCTTTCTAAATAAAATACAAAATAGGGCTGGGGATGTAGCTCAGTGGTTGAGTGCCCCTGAGTTTAATCCCTGATACCAAAAAAGAAAATTGAAATGAAAACATAAATACCTTGTGGGCCAAATGGAAGAGCAGGCGATTTTGGAGTCGACTTTTAGGAGCTGAAAAAAAAGATCCAAGTTGCTTGTTAAAAAATCAAGAGCCTATGGCACTTAATCCCTTTTAAAAAATAAAATGATTCTCAGATGAATTTCCCTAAATCCTTATCTATCTGATCCTGAGATGTGTCTACTATAATGAATATTGACTCTGATCTCTACCTGGAGTAGTAACAGCAACATCAAGAACAAGAGAAATGTTCTAAGAGTCTGCTCTTCCCCTATCTGATTCTATTGTGTTGTCCAAGAGCACAGTAGCCCACTTTGGTATTGTTCATATATTGAACCAAACAATGTTAGCAGACAATTGTAGTCATCTCTGTATGCGCATGAATCCACTCGCATTCAGTTTTTCAACCCAGAATTTTTTTCAATTCCTTTTTGAAATCTTCTTTTCCACAATTATATGTCGTATTTTCCTAATAGCCCAGACTTTTATCTCTTGGGTCCTCTACCATAGTGATGTACCACACTTAAACAGGCAGCCAAACAAAAGTTAACATCTTTCAAGTTCCAAATATCCTTTGTGCTCTTAGAAATTTTCCTATTCTGAGGGGCACTCAACCACTGAGCCACATCCCCAGCCTTATTTCCTATTTTGTATTTTATTTAGAGACAGGGTCTCACTGAGTTGCTTAGTGCCTCACTGTTACTGAGGCTGGCTTTGAACTCTCAATTCTCCTGCCTCAGACTCCCAAGCTGCTGGGATTACATGCATGCTCCACTGCACCCAGCTAATTCTTCATCCCTTTTACAAAAAAAAAAAAAAAAAATCATACTTTAAAGCATATTAAAAAATATATATGTGTGTGTGGTTTTTTTTGAAATAGAAATAGCTACCTTGATCACTTTTTATGTGTCTAACACTCTTTTAAGCACAAAGTCTAGAAACATAACAGCAAACACCTTAAAAGACCTTATGATTAAATTAGGAAAAAAATACACTAATACATATAAAACAATTGGGTACAAATCAAGAAAGACTTCAAGTTGGGTATGGTGGCGCATGCCTTGGAAGGCTGAAGCAGGATGATTGCAAGTTCAAAGTCAGCCTCAGCAACTTAGGAAGACCTTGTCTCATAAAAAAGGTAAAAAAAAAAGGGCTGGGAATGTGGCTCAAGCAGTAGTGCGCTTGCCTGGCATGAGCACGGCGCTGGGTTCGATCCTCAGCACCACATAAAAATAAAATAAAGATGTTGTGTCCACCGAAAACTAAAAAATAAATATTAAAAATTCTCTCTTTTTCTCTCTCTTTTTTTTTTTTTTTTAAATATTTATTTATTTTTTTAGTTCTCGGTGGACACAACATCTTTGTTTGTATGTGGTGCTGAGGATCGAACCCGGGCCGCACGCATGACAGGCGAGCGCGCTACCGCTTGAGCCACATCCCCAGCCCCATTTTTCTCTCTCTTTTAAAAACAAACAAACAAACAAAAGGTAAAAAGAGCTATGGATATAGCTCAGCAGTAAAGTACCCCAAAGCTGGTAAATCCCCAATATATACATAAAAAAAAAAAGGCTTCAAGTTCCACATTTCAATGAAGATTAGTATGTACACACACACACACACACACACACACACTCACACACGCCCCTGTCTTCATGTCTTTGTATATGTGTGTGTATGAATTCCTCCCTGGAATGTATTCATCCCTAACAAATTTCCTAACAAACATTCCCTTACCTACCACTTCTCTAAATTTCCTTGAACTTAATTTGATTTATAATCTAATTATCCTTATTCCTTTCCCCAATAATTCTGCTTCCCCTTACTCTTGTTCACAAATTTGAATGCAATCCTCCTGAGATGACCGTCATGACTACAATGGAAAGTATCGGGATTCCTCAAGCTAAAGTTACACGGTTTCTCACTCAGAAATTGGGAAAGAAGCTATGAAATCTAAGCCGTAAGAGCCTGAACACCTATATCACAGCATGAATGTCCTACCATGATGGGACCTAAGAGATACCTTCCCTTTCTTTCATCCTCCTGCTCCGAGCTATAGCTTCTTGGATGCAGGCTGATGGGGGCGGGGTATTAGTGTGAGGGTGGAACTAACTATTCTTTTAAACACAGATCAAATCCAATATATTTTTCCTCCTGTGTTACTGGGGATCAAACCTGGGACTTTCACAGAGCTGCACCTCAGCCCTATTGTTTTAAAACAATTTTTTTTTTTAAATTGTAAGACAGGATCTTGTTAAATTGCTCAGACTGACCTTGAACTTGTGATCCTATGCCTCAGCCTCCCAAGTAGCTGCAATTACAGATGTGCACCACTACACCCAGCTCAGATTCAGTATTTTTTGAAAAATAAATCTACTTTTTAGCTTTCTAATGTAAGTTGGTTCTTGCTTCAATAATCAAAGAATAAAAGAAGCTTTAAAATCTCCAAAATTGGGCTGGGGATGTGGCTCAAGCGGTAGCGCGCTCGCCTGGCATGCGTGCGGCCCGGGTTCGATCCTCAGCACCACATACAAACAAAGATGTTGTGTCCGCCAAATACTAAAAAATAAATATTTAAAAAAAAAAAAAAAAAAAAAAAAAATCTCCAAAATTGGGGCTGGGGTTGGGGCTCAGCAGTAGAGCGCTCGCCTAGCATGTGCAAGGTTCTGGGTTTAATCCTCAGCACCACATAAAAATAAATAAATAAAAAATAAAGGTATTAAAATCTCCAAAATGACTCTTACTCTGAGTGAAGAGTATCAAATATAAAAAAGAATTAACTTACCTTTAAATCCAGCTGCTTCAGCTTGTTTATACATGCCAAGGAAAAAGTAGGTGCAGGCAAGGTTCACCCAGACTTCAGGATTGCAATTTTCCTCTTTTGTTGCATTTTCATATTCCTGAAATACATGTAAAGTGGTGATCTCATTTTGGCAGTAAAGCAATTGATAGGCCATCCTTCTGTAAGGAAATAAGATTTCTTACTCAGATAGGACATCTTTCCATTTAGAGGATCTTACCAACTCCCATTCTATGCCTTAAAAAGTGAGATACTGAAGCTGAAGCTCAATCCTACCGATGCAGGGCTGTTGTGCACTTAAATCTACACTAGGTTTCCCCTCTCCATATTTAACACTGATAATGATAACAAACTACAGACAGAAAAACAACAAAAATATTTTATTTTTGCTAACTTAAAAAGACATATAAAAGTTAAATACTGGGCTGGGATTGTAACTTATATATGGTACAGCACTTGCCTAGCATGTGTGAGGAACCGGGTTCAATCCTCGGCATCAAATAAAATAAATAAATAAAATAAAGGTATTATGTCCATCTACAACTAAAAATATTTTTTAAAAAATTTAAATACTTAGATTCAATTAACTTAAAATCTGATAGCTTTAATGCACTTTAATTTTATTTCATTCTATTTCATTTTATCTATTTCAGAGGTAAAATGCTTGCTTAGCATGCATGAGGTTCTGGGTTTGATCCCTAGTACTACCAAATGAAATTTTTTTTTCATTTATTGTATTTAATTCCAGTTTTGGTAATTTTTGTTAATTTGTCTTTATTTTTAAAAAATATTTTTTAGCTGTAGATGGACACAATACCTTTATTTATTTATTTTTATGTGGTGCTGAGGATTAAACTCAGTGCCTCACATGTGCTAGGCAAGTGCTCTATCACCGAGCCACACCCCTAATTCTTAATTTGTCTTTATGTTTAAAAAGGTATTTAGGGGCTGGGATTGTGGCTCAGCAGTACAGCGCTCGCCTGGCAAGGGTGGGACCAGGGTTGGATCCTCAGCACCACATAAAAATAAAGGCATTGTGTTGTGTCCATCTACACTTAAAAAACAAATATTTCAAAAAAATAGTGGTAAAAAGGTATTTAGCCTCACATGCACAAGGCCCTGGGTTCAATCCCCAGCACCACATACACACACAAAAAAGGCATTTAATTTCTTACCAAGGATCCTTTCTGAGATTCACTTTGTTAACCGCATTTTCCACATACTCTTTCTCATTTTTCTCAAACACCTTTGTTTATTTTTGTACTACATTTAGGTTACTTTTTTCCCTATATCTTTCACAAACAATAACCAGCTTCCATTCTGTCCTTTACATATTTATTTTTTTCCTTCAAGAATCTTGTTTCCTTTGTTCTTCAACTTACCTCCTCATTACCTGGCCTTGAATATTTTAATTTCTGTTATGCAGTCTTCAAATTCTTTTTAAAAACTTTTTAAATATACTTTTATTTTATTTATTCATTTTATGTGGTGCTGAGGATCGAACCCAGCACCCTGCACATGCTAGGTGAGCGCTTTACCCTGAGCTCCAGCCCCAGCCCCAGCCTTTTAGGTTACATTTTGAGTAAGAATAGTGGGAAATGTTTCAGCAATTTCATTTATAAATAAAAATTGCTTGACATAAGGCATCTATAATTTTATTTAGACCCATATTCCTACGTATTAATCATTGCAGATGGGGTAGGGTTTGCAATGATCAAGAAAAATGATTAACAAAGAAATGATACTTACAATAATAAAAAAAATTACATAAAGATCATACAATCTTGTTTATTGTCTGAAAATAACCAAGCAAAATAAAAGTGAAATTCTTAACAAGATACATACTCACATGCTGGAATACATATACAGATTTCTGAATCAATACATTTTATTTATTTATTTTTTGGGGTTTGGTACCAGGAATTGAATCGTGGCCACTGAGCCACATCCCCAGCCTTATTTTGTATTTTATTTAGAGACAGATTCTCACTGAGTTTCTTAGTGCCTCGCTTTTGCTGAGGCTGGCTTTGAACTCATGATCCTCCTGCCTCAGCCTCCTTGAGCCGCTGGGTTTACAGGTGTATAATATCCCGCCCAGCTTAAATCAATACATTTTTTAAAAAGCCAGTGAGGACCTCTATTAATAAAGAAGTAGGACAGGGGACAGCAGATAGGGTGATTTTGGTTTTCTTTTTTTACTTTGTTTCCCTCCATACTGTTTGAATTTTACCTGAATAGATATTATTATAATACAAAGTTTAATAATATTTTAAACACATTCCTGTTAGACTTTTTTTAATTTTACTAACCTCTAAAGCTCTCTTGTAGTCACCCAGGTGAAAAGCACAGTATCCAATCCACAAATTAGTATCCTCTTCTTGTTCTCCAACGTGACGTTTAAACTTCAGGTTTAAAGTTCATTAAAAAAAAAATCATGAAAAACTTTGAACAGTAAATCCTCCATTTAAAAAACTGCTATGTTAAGGGCTAGGGATATAGCTCAGTTGGTAGAGTGTTTGCCTTGCACGCACAAGGCCCTGGGTTCGATCCTTAGCACCAAAAAACAAAAACAAAACAAAACAAAAAAAACCGTGCTATGTTAAGTTACTACTGAATTATCAGCAAGCTAAGTAGTACATGCAGAACTGTGCATTCATTGTGCCTTTACTTACAATATTCAGCACAGTTACCTTCCAACAGTCTCAGAAATTTGTATCTCCAAATATTTCACACTTGTTTTTCTGTACTCATTGACACCTTACTCCGGAAAGTATGTGAATTATCTAATAATTCTGGATGATATGTATGAAACAAAATAATTGGGTGAAATAGTTAAAGTCAAGAACTAAAGGTCAGAGAGGCTAAGCAAGGAATTCAAGATCACACAGCCTGTATAAGTGGTGACAGGGTCTTAAAAGTAGTCTGCCTCCAAAGCCCGTATTCCCAAACTCCATGCTTACTGCATTCAACTTCATTCTTCCACACATGAGCACACACATATTTATTAATAATGCACTGAGGACAAAGTGTTAATTCATTCTATTACCCTTGACCTGGGTCATTTACCAAGTCTAAAAGAGCTACAATATACAGAAGACTGGCTTCATTTATGTCCACTATGAACAAATATTTATGAATTACTCAACCAATAAAAGAAAAATCCCATTTTGGAGGAATAGACTGAGACTTTGAAAGAGGATGTTTTTTGGGGGCTGGGGATGTGGCTCAAGCGGTAGCGCGCTGGCCTGGCATGCGTGCGGCCTGGGTTCGAGCCTCAGCACCACATACAAAGATGTTGTGTCCATCGAAAACTAAAAAATAAACATTAAAAAAAAATTCTCTCTCTTAAAAAAAAAAGAGGAGTTTTTGTTTTGTTTTTACTCTACAGCATGATAAATCACTAGTGAGCCAATACATGTTCATAGAGTATCACTACAGTGGATCAGTCACCCCAAGAGGAAGACATCTCTTAGATACCTTTTTGTCTAGGATAAGAATTTACTCTTCTCACCAAATGCTATGAATTTTAATACAGTGCCTTAAATCTGGAGGATTTCTTGAAGAATTACCCCTGAATTTGCCCCAGGAATTCCCTGGGGCTATGAGATTTTTAAAATTCCAAACTCTAATAGTTACCATTCCCCACTCTAATCAGCTACCTGAGAATGTAGGCATAGAGCAGATTACCCCTGCCAATTTAGAGGTCTTAAATTATACAATAAAAAATGTCATTGCCTTAAAGAAAAGAGAGAAAACAGAATGACAAAAAATAGACTTATACAGTCAATCCACTGATTGATAGAGTTAGCAGGTCCTTCCAAGTCGATCCCCACAAATGCAAAGATGAGTTGCCACTAAAAAAGCTAACCACTGTGCTCACTACCTAAGCACTAGTAAGACAGGGAAGACTGGGAAATAAAAATAAAGTTAATTAAAACAATTATTATAAATAGATTTGTAGCAATATAGCAAGAGTAATGTTTTGGAGAAATGACTGCAGCACCACACAACCAGACCACCCTGTCCAAACTCCTCATCTTCTGATGTACCCCTACACTCTCCTCTAGCTTCTCAAAAAACAGTTTCTCCAAAATACAATCTCTATAGAACATCTACATTAGAAGCACTTAGACTACTTACCTAAAATGCAGATTCCTGAGGACCACTGCAGACCTAAAGAATCAGAATTGCTAATGCAGGAGTTCAGGAAGACAAGCATCTTGGTAACTACTCTAGGTATTTCCAAAACATACTAAAAGGTGAGAACTATTGAGGCTGGGCATGTAGCTCAGTGGTAGAGTTTATGCTGGATTTCTGGATTCTATCTCCAGTAGTGTGTGTGTGCACAGGGGGTGGGGGTTAGCCCTACTGCCATAGAGATTTGAAAGGCTTTTTATATTATCAAAAAATGAACATGGTAGAATTGTTCAAATTTGACCAAAATTTTATTACATAATAGAACTAATAATGCCCAGGAGTTAGGATAAACAATGTGAGAAATGAAACTGTATTAAGTGTCACTCCATATTTTTAGGTTTAATCCACTATCTGTGAAACTAGACACAATCAAAGTGGCCCTTAAGAAAGAAGTTGTTTTTGTTATTGTTGTTTTTAAAGGTCATCTTCAGTCAGGTTTATAGTTAACTTGGAATCTGCAACTTACCAGATTTACTAGGTGTTTCCTTGAAGAAACCCCATAATGCATCCACCTGTTACAACAACATAGCAACCAGCATTCACCTGAACATTCGTCTATAGTCTAGTATTTACCAAATCAAGAAGCAATCTTCTTTGGACCTTACCTCCAATAGGGTAATAGCGCCAGTGAAATCTCTTTGTGAAAGTAGCTCCTCTAGTTTTGGAATCTTCCTACCTTTCTTCTTTCTTTTGTCAGAGTGCGGTACTTCCCCGCCTACGGCAGGCTTGGCCCTTGAAAGCATCTGCAAAAGAAACGACGAAGACAACTGAAGGGTCCAATTTCGATGGTCCGTTTTAAACGGAGTGACAGCTCCACGATTTACAAGTGAAATCCTTAACAACAAATTTGAAGTCTATTCAAATTCCTTTGGAAGCACTGCATTTTCCTGAGAGGGCCATCACTCTGTACTTGAGCTGAACCCAACAGCTACTCCCAACTTCTTTACCCATTGAAGACGCTTCCACGCAGCTTCTGTCACCTCGGCCTCCCCTTGCTCTGCTGTCCATCCCGTGTGCAGCTCAGGTGTGGGGAAATGGAGAAGCAGGAGGGAGGAAAGCGTCAAGGCATTTAGGTTTGCATCCCTCCATACCCCCGTGGGAATGCAGAGAGGCTGGAGGGACCAGCCTCTGCTGACATACCCGGACGGTACCCCAAAGTGTGCCGGGAGTCTCTAGCCTCCAGCCCTGGACCCCTTTACTATCCAGAGCCACTAACCATCTTGGCGTCGTCCCCGTGAGCCCTCTCTGCAGATAGACAGCAAAGGCCGCGCCTCCGCTAGGCGCCGCATCCACACAGCTCGATCGGTCTCCACGGCAACCCCGCCGGGCGGCTGGTCCCTCTGAGAAAAGAGCTCGTCGGAGAACCAGCGACCTCCGCTATTTGGTTCCGTACCACTTCCGCCGTGGACGAGTGGACGTTTGTCTCTTGGGAGGAGAGCGACGTTCTTTGTGCTGAGAGCGAGTTTGGCTGTGTCTCTATTTACGAATTTACTTTAGGAAAAGACTAATTAGAAAGGCATTGATTTTCAAATGCAAGTTCCTTGGGAGATGTATTTCCGAGGACCACTTCCGTTTTGGATTTGGGCTCCATAGCAACCCCGGGCTCCGACACCTTGTTTGTGTCTCCTGCTAGGGAGGGAGGAGAACCGAGGGCGTTGACATTTGGACTCGGAAGTAGAACCCAAATCGCTTCTTATCTGCTTAGTTACGCCCACACACAGTAAGGAACTGTGATAAATATTTGCTCCTGGCCGGGCTCTGTGGGACATGCAGCTCTCCCCGCGGCTGGGGAGATTGCAGTAGCAGGATCACGCGTTCAAAGCCAGCCTCAGCAATTTAGCAAGGCCCTAAGCAACTTGCGAGACCCTGTCTCAAAATAAAAAATTAAAAGGACTGGGGATGTGCCTCAGTGGTAAAGTGCACCTCTGTTCAATCCCAATAATGCGTCCCCAAAGGTATCTCACTCCCGAACCCAGTTAGCAGGCCTGCAAAAATAGTCTTCAAAAATCACCAAACCATGGAATGCTGGAGCTGGCAGGCACTTTAGCAGACACCCAGTCAACCTCTTAGAATTAACAGACTAAAGTAGCCTCGCTTGGTGGTGCAGACCTGTAATATAGCATTGAGTGTGCTTGACATGTTAGTCCTCCCAACTTTAGCTCTAAGAATCACTCACCTAGGTGTTATGAAACACGCAATAGCATACATAGTCCTACAAAAGTTGATTGGAACTTGCAATATATTGTACTAACAAGAGAACACTAGTTTCTGAGAAATTATTAAAAATAATAATCCAGATTGTGATGGTTGTATGACTATGTCAATTTAGTAAAGATCATTGACTTGTACAATTGAAACAAGCAAGTTTTATGATATGTAAAATTGTATCTCACTCAATCTGGATTTGTTTGTTTTTTTTTTTTTTTTTTTTTTTTTTAAATTTTTTTTAATATTTATTTTTCAGTTTTTGGTGGACACAACATCATTGTTTGTATGTGGTGCTGAGGATCGAACCCAGGCCGCACGCATGCCAGGCGAGCGCACTACCACTTGAGCCACATCCCCAGCCCCTGGATTTGTTTGTTTTAAAGGCAATCCAGCTCTGAGCTCAGTGATGTTCTTGAGTCACTGAATCTCCATTTTCACCCTGGAGTAATGCACAGTGATATTAACTAATCAGAAACCATTGGAAATCATGCCCCTGTCCTTCACCAGGTCCATGAATTGCTGAGGAAATACTGAGACATTAAGAAGTTTGGGCCGGAGCTAAGGAGGTGGCCCAGTAGCAGAACACATGCCTCACATATACAGGGCACAGAAAAAAAAAATGTTTTGGCATTTCTCAGTAGGTTGATCTTTTTTTTTTTTAAGAAAAAATAAAAGTCATGAAAAGAACTCTCCACCTCTCTCCTACAGATCTTAGTAACTCTATTCGTTGGTTCTGAGTACTGTTACTTTTTTTCCTTCTTTTGTTCACTAGGTTTATAAATGTTCACTACTGCCATTAAAAAAAAAAAAAGTCTTAGAAACCAAATTTTATGCCACTCCCTGTGGGGAGCCACTCTGAATGACCTGCGCCTTCCACCCTGGGAGGCTCTGACCGATCACTACTAGTGACTTGGGCGATGTCCAGGTTCAGGAAGTTGAGGGCGTGTCTTCAGATGTGTCACCAAAGGAGTTGAGCTACACTCACCCATTCCTTTGTAACCCTACCCCTTTGCCCTGTTTGGGGTAGAAGTTTCAATGGAAAGACCCTTAGTGTGTCCCCTTCTCTTGCTCTGCCTTTGAGAGTGGCTTTCCTAGATGTCAATCAACCTGCTGACAGCAGACATCATGAAGCTAGACTCAGTACCCCCCAAACCTGACCCCTTGCCTCATTTGAATGGCTTCTCCTCAACAAAAGGGTTCAGCACATGCTGTGCTCTCTCTTTCTCTTTCTTCGGACCCTTAAGGTCAGAGGAGCCATCACAGGACCCAAATAAAAAGGTGTGTCTGTCTCTATGTGATTATTTCGTGCAGCCCAGTTCACCTGGGACAACTCCCTTTTAGCAAGCTATATGGGGAGAGGATGACTGATGGATGATTCATTCGAAACAAGTACAAGAATGGTTCCTGGATTCAACATTCAAAAATAAACTACTTGAGGAAATACATTTTTCTTTTTAACTATTTTTTTTAGAGAGAGAGAGAATTTTTAATATTTATTTTTTAATTTTCGGCGGACACAACATCTTTGTTTGTATGTGGTGCTGAGGATCGAACCCGGGCCGCACGCATGCCAGGCGAGCGCGCTACCGCTTGAGCCACATCCCCAGCCCAGAAATACATTTTTCAATTATTTTAAATGATGATGATGATGATATTCAGAAGTACTACATATTCACTATGAGAATTTTGGAAGATACTAAGAATTAAAATGAAGAAAATGTAAACGACACAAAAAAACAACATTTATTAACTTATCAGTGCTTTTCAGAAAGTGATTTAACAAGCTTGGCATGGTGGTACATGCCTGTAATCCCAGCGATTCAGGAGGCTGAAGCAGGAGGATTGTAAGTTTGAGACTAGTCTCAACAATTTAGCAAGGTTCTAGGCAATTTAATGAAACCCTGTCTCAAAAAATAAAAAGCACTGGGGATGTAGCTCTGGGGTAAAGCACCCCTGTTTTTAATCCCCAGTAACAAAGCAACAACAACAACAAAACTGAATGGCCTCCTCTATGTGAGGATACTGTGAGAAAAAACTTTTAAGTTCTGATTGCTAATGTAATTGTTTACTTGGTGGAAAGATAATGGAGAAGTCTGAAAGCCATATAAACATGTGATGTAAACAGGAAAAACTTCAGGCATTCCAGGCCACTGAGCCCTGCAAGGAACGCCCTGGTAGCCACCTGCTGAGGTGAGGAACCCTGGGAGGGCCTGGTTATGGCAGCCCCCAGGCTGCAGTGTGGACTGAGGGCCAAGTAAGCTTGTGTACTTTGGAGTTTGAATCTTGTTTCTTCACTGATTGAATTAGGATAATCAATCTCCAAAAAAACAACTGGCGAATGTTTTCTTGGATATAAGGTGACTGACTCATGGTGGGGTAGAGAGAGGGAGCATGGGAGGGATAGAGGAACTCTAGATAGGGCAGAGGGGTGGGAGGGGAAGGGAGGGTCAGGGGGTTAGCAATGATGGTGGAATGTGATGGACATCATCATCCAAAATACATGTGTGAAACACGAATTGGTGAACATACATTATATACAGAGTTATGAAAAATTGTGCTCTATATGTGTAATAAGAATAGTGATGCATTCTGCTGTCATGTATTTAAAAAAATAAAAACGATTTTTAAAAAAGCTAGAAGAAAGTACATTGAAAGTTTTTACCATAAAGAAATGATAAATGGAGCTGGGAATATAGCTCAGTTGGTAGAATGCTTGCCTCACATGTACAAGGCCCTGGGTTCAATCCCTAGCACCACAAAAAAAAAAAAAAAAAAGAAATGATAAATATTGAGGAGATATATGTATGTTTAATCTGATTTAACCATTACACAATGTGTGCATGTATTGAAACATCACCTGGGATCCCATCAATATGTATGATTTTTTAATTATATATCAGTTAATAAATAAATAAAATGTGGAAAAATAAAAGAGAAATAAAAAACAAAACAAAACAAAACAAAAGGATGCATCTAAGGGACTGGGGTTGTGGCTCAGTGGTAGAGTTCCTGCCTAGCATGTGTGAGGCGCTGAGTTTGATCCTCAGCATCACATAAAAATAAATAAAAGTATTGTGTCCATCTACAACTAAAATAATATTCTAAAAAAAGATAGGTGCATCTGAGATCATTTATAAGTGAGAAGCACTACAACAGATATGTGAACACGTTATGTGAGCATCCTCTGGAGATAGTCTGGCAAGGCTCATTTCTTGGCTCTATCACATGCTTCATGTGTTACCTAAGCAAGTCATTTTAACCACTCTGGGCCTCAGTTTTTTCATCTGTACAAATAAAATTATAAAAAATAGTGCTTACCTGGTATGTCTGTTTTTTATGTAAGTTAAGTATATAATATACACAAAGCTTTTAGAATAGCATCGGGCACATTGTGTTATCATATGTTTCTGTCCTCATATTATTTTTTTTGAAACATAATTTGCATGCCATAAAATTTAGCATTTTAAAGTGTACAGTTTAGTGGTTTTAGTATATTCCCAAGGTTGTACAACTAACACCACAATCTAATTTTAGAACACTCTCATTATCCCTGCTCACAAAGCCTGTACACAATAGTGCTCCCTCTACATTTCCCTCTTGCTCTGGCAACTATTTTATGTCTATGGATTTGCTTATTCTGGACATTTCCTATAATGGAATCATATAACACATCTCTAAGTTTGCTTCTTTCAATTGCCATGTTTTCGAGGTTCATGAATCAGTACTCCATCCTTTTTGATGACTGAATAATATTCCGTGTTATACACATGCCACATTTGTTTAAGTTTTTGTATTTAAAGCACATGATACATAGTAGGTGCTCAGGGCTTGGTGGTGCTATTAGCATTCTTCCCAATGCGTTGCAGTTGAGGCACAGCTGCCATTCCATGCTATCCTGGATGGAATAAAATTCAAGGAAGAGGCCAAGCTATGAAAGGCCACCTAGCTGCTGCTGGCCCTGTCTTTGCCTCCAGACCCAGTCCTGCCCCATGGGATCCCTGTTAGCTCCCTCTAGCCCCATACAGCCTGGCACCTGTTGTAATTCCTGCTCTTTCTCCTTTCCTCTCTGCAGTTGGTTCTCTCAGTTCACCTCTGACCATGATAATCTACCCAGTGTCCTCCAGCAGTCCACACACTGAGTGGCTTAAAGGAATAAACATTCTTATCTCACAGTTTCTGCTGAGTGGTGAGCTGGGTGGTTTTGGCTCAGAGTTTCTCCTGAAGCCTGCTATCAGGTGATGTCTTCACTGGGGCTGAAAGTTCTCTTTTAAAGTGTCTCACCCTCATACTGATACTGCCTGCTGTCAGATGGAGGGCTAAGTGACTTGCCATGTGGTCTCTTCTGTAGGGCAGCTTGAGTGTCCACACAACCTAACAGTTACCTTCCCCAGAGCAAAGAATCCAAGAGAGAGAAAGAAAGGAACCACAGTGTTTTGTTTTGTTTTATTTTTTGAAAGTCACACTGTTGCCAGGTGCAGTGCATGCCTGTAACATCAGCAGCTTGGGAGGCTGAGGCAGGAGGATTACAAGTTCAAAGCCAGCCTCAGCAACTTATTGAGGCCCTAAGCAACTTAATTAGACCATTTCTCTAAGTGAAATAGTAAAAAATATATATGAGTAAAATGTTTTTAAAAGGGTCAGGGATGTGGCTCAGTGGTTAAGCACTGAGTTCAATCCACTGCTGTTTTTATAACATCCTGTTGATCACACCCATCAGTCCTAGTCGACATTCTAGGAGATTACCCAAGGGTGCAAAACTCGCTGGAGGCCAGCTGGTGGGCCACACCAGGCCAACATTACAAGTCAACCCCACCTCTGGACTCCTTCGTCCTCATGTCCTCTGCTCTCACCTATTGTGACCAGGGAAGGTTTGCAGCCTCAAGTTCCTGTTTCAATGTTACCACAGATGACGCTCACAGCACACAGTGACGAAGGCGGGGACTGCAAGCAAACCTCAGATCAGCAAGCCTTTCCTCTCTTCAAGATTCAGCGTGCGGCCCGGGTTCGATCCTCAGCACCACATACACACAAAGAGGTTGTGTCCGCCGAAAATTAAACAATAAAAATAAATAAAAAAAAGATTCAGCAGCAGTCAATCGTCAAACACTCATGACTCATTTTCAGGGCAGAAAATGGTGGCAGGCTGAAGCAAGGGTCTGGGCTATATAGGCTTGTTTAGGGTGGGAAAGGAGGGTAGTTAGGGGTTCCTTATATGGGGTCAGCTGATTCATGAGGATGGGACGGGAAGGTGAATAGGGAATTTCCTGAGACTTATTGTATTGGGATCAGGACACCCATTAGGGTAGGGGGTCAGGTGCCAGTCAAGTGCCAGTTCCTTTTGTGTTCCTTCACTCTGGCTAAGGCCTGAGATTTTAAATGACAAAAGCTTAGGGGAAATGTCCTTGGACTTATTCCCTATATCCTTCATTCCAGATGGAAAGGGGATAATGATTTGGGGTAAATTGGGGCATCAATATCAAATCTGGCTGCTTTGTACTGAGAAGGGTCAAAATAAGGGACCTCCCCCTTTCAGAGTTCTGGAAAAGAATGCAGAGACCCTGGTGGTTGATGCTGAAGAAGGGTATATGTGGGAGGAGCTTTGAGATTGTCCTGAGTGAAGTCCTCCTTTTTAAAGTCAGGCAATGGGCGTGACAAGAGATAAATCCAGGGACGCTGCCTGGGTTGGTGTGGTGAGCTGTGCTATTACAAATTACTTGGTGCTATTAATAATTACTCAGAGACAGACTGTCTTTAAATGCAAACGTGTATTGGATCACACCAATCATCAAATATAAACAATTAACACAAAAAGTGTTGGGTGTGCAGGAGCACCCCAACTAGGATTCAGTGCACACTATTTAAATACTATAAGCAAATCACACAATCCTAGGGCAACCATAAGTCCCAAAATACCGCTGATGTTGGGCTGTGGATATAGCTCAGTTGGTAGAGCGCTTGACTCACATGCGTAAGGTCCCCAGCACCTCAAAAAACCTCCGAAGCCATACAATGTCTCTTAGTCAAAGACCAGAGGTGGTTCTCTCCAGCCAAAATAATATTCCTACAAAAAATACTCCTACAAAACAGCCCCCCAAAGAAAAGCGGAGAAAGGATGAAGCTCAGAAGGAGGGAGGGGAAAGTAGCCAGGCATTACCCTCCCAGTAAGTCCTTTTCTGATAACAAGGGCCCTGAAGGAAGGAGGCAAATACTGAACCTCTGGGAGACAATAAATCCCAGAGAAAGGAAAACAATGGGCAAATTTAAATACCCATCCCTCTCAATCTTGGCTCCTATCTCTCCAAGTAACAATGAGTTTCAACCTTTTTTAAAGCTGCCCTCCTGTGTTAAAGTTTACCCCTGACTATTGGAACAGAAAGCCCACAGTTCCAAGGAAACTACCCTAACTGTATCCTATAAAACCAAATCTCCTCTGCAACTGAAGGCCATTTTTGTATCCAAAACCTGAGACCCTAAGATGCCTCCCCCACGCAAATGAATAAAGGGAGTGTCCCTGAATCTTTGGGGGGTCTGCACCCATTATTTTGCACTTACATAGAGCCCATGGGAAATCTTGTGCTTGTTCTCCCAGCCATATAATAGATAATCTTTTAGTTGCTGAATATCACTTAAAATTTCCTGATCAATATGCACTTGAGTTTGCCAACATTTCAGCATTCTTTTGAAATAGCTGAAATGTAGATGCAGAAACAATTATCCCAGACAAGATAACAATGTTTTAACTATCAGGTAAAACATTTAGCAGTTTTATAAGGAGCCAGGTGGCTTTTGGCCCTTTGAGAATCAAACAGTTTATGCTGATTTTTTTAAAAAATATTTATTTTTTAGTTGTAGGTTTTCACAATATCTTTATTTTATTTTTATGTGGTGCTGAGGATCGAACCCAGTGCCTCACACATGCTAGGCGAGCACTCTACCACTGAGCTACAACCCCAGCTCCTGTACTGAATTTTGCCATATAGTTGGATTGACGCATTTTTGTAGCATACAGCTCTCCCACTTAACATAATACATATTTTGTGAGGCATTATATTGTACTTGAATAGGTTCAGACAATAAAACACAAGGATTTAACACATATGCTATGAGATAGAATTCCTTATGAAAGAAAACATTAAGGTGGGTAACATTTTTAAACTTCTTATATATATGGCAAGGAGGTCTCTGATCCATGAGATTTGCTGGGTGTGCAAGGGAAGGGAAGGGTGGGGGCATAGAAGTAGACCTTTTTTAAAGTCAACAAAGTATTTGGTACAAATCCCTTTACTGTCCACATGGCATAAACCCGCAAAAGTTGAGCAGGTGGTTGATGTGTGGTACCCCTCAGGGATGTCTGAGCAACACTAGGGAGTTGCCCCAGCCAGAGGCCTTCAGTTGCTTTGAGTTCTTCCCAGTTTCATGAACAGCAGAGAGTGTGGAGGGCCTGTGCCCTACGGGGTAGGGAAATGCAGTCAGTTTAGGGATTCAGCTTGTATGAGCAGTGGCTGGGGGTTCCCCTGACCTCAGAGATCCCTGGGGATGCCGGACACTCAAACGCCACTTCCCAGGTCATCAGTTGTTTAACTTAACTGCAGGGGAAGGAGAAAGGTTTGGGGGCATGGGGCAGGGTCAATTTCACCTACTCCCATTCCTGGTGAGGGAACCAAATGTTAGATATCACAAATGATGCCCATGTGACCAAGGTGGAACTGGGAAGCCAACCTCAGATCAGCAAGCTTTTCTCTATTCAGGATTCAGCAGCAGAGTCAATGGGTCAAACACTCAGCAGGGGCTCATTTTCAGGGCAGAAAATGGGGGCAGACTGAGTCAAGGGGCTGGGCTATATAGGCTTGTTTAGGGTGGGACAGTGCACAAAATAACCCAGCCCCCACGAGGAGGCACTTGTAGTTCAAACAGGAACTACTTTATTGCCCGAACTCCACAGGCACTCCATGCACACTCCCCCGTCGCACACTCCCCCCACGCACACTCCCCCCACGCACACTCCCCCCCCCAACTCTCCCAGCTCTCTCCAGGGCTGGGAGACCTCAGCCAGAAGGCAGCAGGAACCTCCCTATTGCCGGACAGCAGGGGTCTATATACAACTGAATACACAGCCTGTTTCAATCCAGAATCATCCAGTCACAGCAATTATACACAGCTTAACTTAATTATCATCTTAATGGCTCCTTGGCTTTACCTGTCAACCACTCCTTCTGGCAAAATGCCAGGCGCCATCCCTACTTGGCTGTAGCTCTCAACGGGACAGGAGGGTAGTTTGGGGGTAGTTCATTGTATTGAGGTAAGCTGACTCATTAGGGTGGGACAGGAATGTGAATAGGGAATTTTCTGGGGCTTATCGAATTGAGATCAGGAGACCATTAGGGTGGGGGGTGGTCAGGTGTCAGTCAAGTGCCAGTTCCTTTTGTGTTTCTTCACTCTGGCTGAGGCCTGAGATTTTAAGTGACAAAAGCTTAGGGAAAATGTCCTTGAACTCATTCCCAGTATCCCTCATCGACACCATCAAACAGAGTCAAAACTTTTCCTCAAAGAGGGATAGGGCCCTTGGCCACTCACCAGTTACCCTCCACCTGCACTTACAACTCCATCCCTTCCCCATTCAGTTCTTTCCAGGGAACCCTACTGTTGGGCAGGTCCAACCCGGGGAAACCCCTGTGCCAGCCAGGCCAGTGGCTTCTGTCCTGCTGTCTTATCGCTTGACTAATTCCTCTCCCACTCCCGTGTCTGCTGGGAGCACCTGTTTGGCGCGGACTTTGGACATTCCACCTGACTCAACCCTCTGATGTTTATGTACTTTTCATTTCTATGACTTCACATAGTTGACTCATAGCCTGTGTGTGTTTCGCTTTCCTCTCTAATTGGTGGTTCAACCGATTCCGTATAGCTGGATATTATATAGTGTGCCCCTGTAGCTCCAGCTTTGCACTCTCCTCAGATTGGTCTCTGTTGAGAGCCACAGCAGAGTCGGGGATGGCGCCTAGCATTTTGCCAGAAGGAGTGGTTGAGAGGTGACGCCAGTGAGCCATTAAGATGATGATAATTAAGTTAAGCTGTGTATAATTGCTGTGACTGGATGATGCTGGATTGAAACAGGCTGTGTATTCAGTTGTATATAGACCCCTGCTGTGCGGCTCTTCCCGGGGAGTTCCTGTTGAGCACTCGCAGAGCCCGGTGGAGAGAGAGAGAGAGTTCCTGGGAAGAGCACGTGGAGTGCCTGTGGAGTTCTGGCAATAAAGGAGTTCCCGTTTGAACCTACAAGTGCCTCGTGGGGACTCAGTTATTTTGTGCCCAGCCAGACTGCGGCAGGTCTCTTTAAAACTCTCACATGTTGAGACGGGGCAAAGGTCAGGCAGTCACTGTAGGTCAGGAATACTGGGGGTCTAGAGGGTAAGACAGCCGGACACAGTGGTCCGCCCCTGTAATCCCAGCAGCTCAGGAGACTGAGGCAGGAGGATCACAAGTTCAATACCAGCCTCAGCAACTTTGTGAGGTCCTAAGGAAGACTCTGTTTCAAAATAAAACATAGAGCTGGGGGTGTGGCTCAATTGTTAACGCCCCCTGGGGGTCAATCCCCAGTACCAAAAAGAAAGAGGGAGAGAGGGGGAAGGAGGGTGATGGCAGGTTATTAAAGAGATAACAATGGCTTGCTAATGGCTAACCTCCAAGAGATCATGCTCCTTGGCACTCTGGGTTACTAACAATTACCCTCTGCACCCCTGCTCCCAGTCATGTATATGGGGGAGAAAGAGAAGACAATAATTAAAGAGAGTGGTTCTGGGGTCTATAAGAAAGCACATCCCACCCCTTCCACAGGCTTTTGGCTCTGAGGCCCCTCCCTTTTGGGGGAGTCTATCACTTTCTTTTTTTAATATTTATTTTTTAGTTATAGGTGGACACAATATCTTTATTTTATGTTTATGCGATGCTGAGGATCGAACCCTCACGCATGTTAGGCGAGCACTCTACCTCTGAGCCACAACCCCAGCCTCATCTATCACTTTCTTAAGTAAAACTTGTTCTCTCTGCTTGTCTCAGTGTTTCTCTGTCGTTCATTCTGCAACACAGGGAACAAGAACCCATTACTGATCTCCGAGGGACATGTATCAATATGCTCACATCTCCCAGTAAAACAATCATGATCCATAACAATAAAAACCCAAGAGGGATCAACAAAAATGAAAGCAATTAACAATCAAACTATAAGATTCTCCCTTTGGCTATCAATTCCTTCCCTTATCAGTCGTCTAAAATAAAGGATCTGTATTTAATTGCTCTATTTCTTTATTTCCAAACTTACCATCCTAAGAAAACTGCTCTGTCAGGTGAACTGGAACTCAAGACTGTACACGGGAGATTCTATTAAGGACCTGCTATCATACAAGTTCCAGGGGATGTTTCAGAATTGCCACCAGGATGACTCTCGATACCTGGGAAAGTGACGGCACTTAAAGAGTGAGGCTGAAATACCTAAATTTCCACGTCAGACCTTAGAGGATAAAAGTGTCATATTGAAATACATGTTAGGGGGCTGGGGATGTGGCTCAAGCGGTAGCACGCTCGCCTGGCATGCATGCAGCCCAGGTTCGATCCTCAGCACCACATACAAACAAAGATGTTGTATCCGCCGAAAACTGGAAAATAAATATTTAAAAAAAAAAAAAAAGAAATACATGTTAGACCAGAACACATGCCAGAGGATTATGCCCCACAAGGTGGCTCCAAGGAATCGGATTCATCAGGGCCACCAAGAACACACAGGTGTGAGGGCAACCAGCATCACCAAGGAGTTCAGTGATGCCTTCACAGCAGGAAGGTCACAGCTGGGCCAGCAATTGGCTCACTGACAGCAATGGGGATTTTAGGGGCCGAGTGCAACACCAAGTGATGACACTCAACAGCAGAAGCTGGACATTTGTAATGACAAAGTCAAAGTGACAGCCAAGGGGCAAGTTATGCATAGAATTTTGTAAAGAATCATGGATATAGTGAACAAAACAGAGTTTCTCTAGAAGGAAAAGAGGCTGTCAACAAAGTAGTGTAATATGTACCATCTGGAAAGAACAGAAATTAATAAGCAGGGCAATACGGAGAACAGTTATCCAATGAAAAGTCACAATTCTTTACCAGTTTCCATACCTGAACCAGTGTTCAGACTCAGAACCCACTTTGAACCCACAGAAAAGAACCTTTAACACTATCACAGTGTTGTACTGTCGTAGTTCTTCCAATCCTCCTCTCCAAAGAGATCGACAGCATTTTCTAGAATGATGAAAAACTATGGAAAGAGGAATACCTTGGCATTTTATGACTGTTGGGCACAGGGTCAGAGGTCAACTGATGCCCCAGAGACCTGAAGCATCCAGATGACCCCCCACATTAGATATTACAGTAGGGATAAATGGAGTCTTGACTAACCTCTAGCTTGTAGTGGGTTGCTTGAGTCCTTGGACTCACCAGTTGTCATGGCCCTAATCCTCAAATACAGGGTTAAGGTTGACATACTTGGAGGTGGGCTAATCCTCACATTCACTCTGGTCTTATAGGGTGGGAGCTATCATAACGGGGAAGCCAACGTGAAAGTATCTGAAATTGCCCCCTGTCCTCTTGGCCAGGATAGGGAGTATGGCACTCATAAGCATCTGAAGGATGAATAGGTGCGATCCCTATAATTTCTCTGTTCGACTTGAACCCTGCAGCAAATAGATGGCTCCTAGAGAATGACTGACTACTGGCTACTGCAAGGAAGTAGTCGCCCTGGTCACATCTGCTGTGCTGGACATAGGTTCTTTGCCAGAGCAGATCTATGCAACCTACAGTTTGTGGTTTGTGGCCATTGATTTGGTCAATGCATTTGGTTCTACCCCATTTAGCAAATGGTTCCTATTCACATGTGTCTCGGATGAACTACTGCTGAGCAGTCGGTCCCGCAATTATGTACAAAGACTCTGAATCCTAAAATTGACAGTGTGTTTATTGGGGGGAGCTGGGGAGCCTGCAAGGCTCATCTTCTATAGGGCAGTGTAAGGTTAAATCTTAACTATGGCATAACATATTGAAAACTACTAACTTGTTTGCTAGTACTAAGAAAACATTTTTCCAGTGACAAAACAGAATATGTTCTCATAAAATGCCAGGAAACATGCACCTAAAGTACATAGCAGGTGGTACAGTTGGGCCTTATTTTTCTCCTGAATCAGGCTCGTCATGCCCCACAAGAATTAGCTACCGTGAGGAGTTACGGCTGTCCTGCTGCCATCAACCTTCCAGCCTCCTTGGTTTCAGCAAATAAACAGGAATTCCTTTTTCAGATTCTTTGAAGTCACTCTCCATGACTTCAGGAGTTGGGGTGCCAACACACATGGAATGGATAACAAGTTTTTACAAGTGTTTGACCACAGAGCTGTGTTCACTCGTTGGTGCTCTGTCATAATACAGGTGGAGAACAAGTTAGAGACCTCTGTGTGACACATGGGCTCCAGAGACTGGGAGCTAAATCCTATGAAGATTCATTGACCTGCCACTTCATTCAAATATGTAGAAATTCCACTGCTATCAGTGTGCTCAGATGTACCCTCCAAAACAAAAGACAAATTGCTGTATCTCATATCCTTGCTGGGAAGAAGGGAGCATAGAACCTATTAGGAATTTTTGGGTTCTTGAGGAAACACATTTCACACCAATGAATACCACTGCTGCCTGTATACTGGCATCTTAGTCCATTTTCTGTTGCTATAATAAAATAACCTGAGATCAAGTAATTTAAAACACAAAAGCTTATTTGACACATGGTTCTGGAGGCTGGAAAATCCAAGACCATTGTGCTGCTATGGATCTTTCTTCTGCTTTTTTTTTTTTTTTTGTGTGTGTGTGTATGTGTGTGTGGAGCTAGGGATTGAACCCAGGCCTTGTGAATGTGAGGCAAGCACTCTACCAACTGAGCTATATCCCCAGCCCCTCTTCTGCGTTTCATAAAGTCAATAGTGCCATTTTGGGGGCCCCGGATCATGATCTCATCTAACTCTAATTATTTTCCAAAGACCTCACCCCCAAACACCACTAACATATTAATTTGAGGATTAAGTTCACAACATATGATCTTTTGGGGTAAACATTTGTTATGGTTTAGATTCGGTGTCCCCCAAAAGCTCATGTGTGAGACAATGCTAGAAAGTTTAGAGGTGATATTATTGAGTTGTGAGAGTCTTAACTAATTAGCATATTCACCCTCTGATAGCAATTAACTGGTGGTAACTGAAGGCAGTAAGGTGTAGCTGGAGGACAGGTGCATCATTGGTGGTGTGCTTTAAAAATAATATATATATATATTTGATAGACCTTTATTTTTATTTATTTATATGTGGTGCTGAGAATTGAAACCAGTGCCTAACACATGCCAGGAAAGTGGGTTACTGCTGAGCCCCAGCCCTGGTGGCGTGCTTTTGAGGCCTATATGTATTTTTCCCCTCTTGTTGCAGGGACAAATGAGGCAAGGTACCGAAGACAGCAGGAAACAGTTTTATTTGGCTGCAGCCAGGTTCAGAGGGTACAGCCTTATGCTGTAATCAATCCCCTGAACCCCCAGTTCAGGGAGTTTCAGAGTTTTATACCCAGCATGTAAGGGGAGGGGCTCTGAAGTTCACAGTCTGCAGAAGTTCACATAAAAGCAGCTTTTCCTTTCACTGTTCTGGGCAAGTTAACTCTTCAAGGACAGCACCTGAAAAGGGGAGAGCTTCTTCTCCCCTTTATTTCCTCCCCCTCCAGCTGTTACCAGGGAGCCCAATTGTAACTTATCTTAAAAATGTAGACATCTCTGTGAAACCCAGCTCAAGGCCAGAGGCCTTGCTTGCACATTTCTTCAAAGTACTATACTGGATACATTTGTGAAAACTAGTAAGGGGGTGTCCAGCACCTGGAGTGCTGGTATCTTCCCGGCCAATGGCCAAGTAAACAGGGTGACACGAAAATAGGAAGTTTATCTACATTGGACTCTTTTGCTGACAGTCCTAAAATCAGCCATGGTGAAGAGGGCTTTTCTGTGGAGAAAGGGGGTGCCGCTTCACTCTAAGTGGAATATCTCTATCTGTGCTTCCTGGTTCCATGTCTAGAGCAGCACACACACACACATACACACACACCCCGCCCCCGCCAAGATGTTCTCCTCACCTGGAGCCCCAAGGAATGGAGCCGGCCATCTATGGACTAAGACCTCTCAAACCGTGAGCCCCCAAATAAACTTTTCCTCCTCTAAAATTGTTCTTGTCAGGTCTTTTGGTTACAATAGAGAAAAGCTGGCTAAAACCACATTCAAACCATAGCAATTGGGTTCACACAGGAAGGCTGCCAACTTTGAGTTGGGCCCAGAGCAGGAAAGAACTCTGCAGCAGGACCAGCCTGTTACAAACAGTCCTTGTGCTTGGACCACACAACTGGGCAGGTGTGGTTAGTACAGGTGTCAGTAATAAACAACATATATATGTAGGGTGGCATCTGTGGCAGATCCCAATAGAAGAATCACAATACACTTCCCTAAGATTGTAGAGAAAGTTCACGTTTCCCTGCACTGAAGATTTAAGCTCCTTTTGAAAAACAGCTCCTAGCTTCTGCTAGGCCTTGGCAGAAATACCAAGTGACCATAAATTCAGAATTGACCATCATGATAAGTGAGATATTGTTGAACACATCAAGTCATAAATCAGGCAGGGTCAGTATTAAAGCCATCATTGGATGAATCTGGTACGTCTGAGGTTGAACACAAGCAGGACCAGAGGGTCCAAGCAAGCTTTATGAGTAAGTAACCCAGATTTCCATGTGATTGACTACAGTTGCCCCACATCCCCTTCTTAAGCTGAAATGCCCACGGTATTTATGGCATGTTAGTTCCTCTTTTCATCAGAGAGCTTTTTTTTTTTTTAGTTGTAGTTGAACACAATACCTTTTTTTTAATATTTACTTTTTAGTTGAGTTGGACACAATATCTTTATTTTATTTATCTATTTTTATGTGGTGCTGAGGATAGAACCCAGGGCCTCAAATGTGCTAGGCGAGCGCTCTGCTGCTGAGCCCAAACCCCAGCCCCTATCAGAGAGATTTTTGATATGAGCTACCAGCAAAAATCTGCAGAAGGCATTGTGGTTTTTAGCTTCCTCTGTGTTTATAAATGCCAGGTTTGCAGAAAAAAAAAAAAAAAAACTTGTGAAACCCCTGTCTATCTAGAGGATGATGCAATTATCATATAAACCTCCTAGACACCCCACCCTCCACTGGGTATAAAGTCAAAGAATTTCTAGACTCATTGTTCAGAGGAAGAATTCTTAGATGAGAGCCACCTCTGAACTCTGCAGTCAATAAACCTGCTTCCTGAAAATTCCTCAGGTGCCCAGCCTCTTCTGTCATACTTCATGAGGGAATTCCATAAACCTCTAAAGGAGGAAGGGAAAAGACCAAGGTTGGGTGATGGAGAGGTCTGCTTAGTACATCCATCCAGCTAAAAATGGATGGAAGCCATGTTACAGTGTCATCAGGGAAGGCCATGTAAAAAGGGTGATGAGTGATAATCTCCCTGATGGAAGGAGTTTAGAGTGTACTCATCACACCCATGATATGGAAAAATGGCCTTAGGTTAGAATAAAAGTGATTCATGGGCAGTCACCTATGGACTAAGACCTCCTAAACTGTGAGCCCCCAAATAAACTTTTCCTCCTCTAAAATTGTCCTTGTTGGATCTTTTGGTTACAACAGAGAAAAAGTTGGCTAAAACAACATTCAAACCATAGCAATTGGGTTCACACAGGAAGGCTGCCTGTGGGGATAGAGGGGCCTGAAAGAAAGAGATTGGAGAATCAGAGACAAGAAGGTCTGGTGTACAGGCACGCGTGGGTGGATCACAAACGGGGAAGATGTTTGTATCCCACTGTCACGAGCAGCTTCTCAGCCTTGTCTGGTTACCAGGAGTTCCCTTCCGGGTGTCTGCACTGGACCCCGGACCGCGACGTACACGAACACCAAGCACGAACTCGATTGCCTTTTGAAATGCTGGTTTATTCGCACACCACACAAAGCAATACACGAGGTGGCTGGCACACAACTGCAGGATCTTACTCTCAGGCGACGAGAGCTAGTTGTGAGCAAATACATGGAGTTTCCCTCGCGCTTATATACTCTATATGTTTACAACAAACTTGTTTATGTCTAACTTATCTAACATAAGCACACTACCTAGTTACATCATCAACTTATCTAACATGGGCATACTATCTAGTCATCCTATAACCAAAACATGTTTACAACTAAAAAGTCACTTAGTCACTGCAAAGTCCAAAACAAGTCCAAAACAAGTCCTTTTGCTGATTCATGTTGTTTATTCATCCTTGATGTTTACTCCTGTCACCCCTGTTGAGCTTACTAGTAAGTGCCTACCACAGAAGATGCACCTACCAATCAGACAAAATCACTAGGCTGGATAATGCTTTCCCCAGTTTTTGTGATGGTCTTCTCCCCCACTGCTGTTGGTTGGGTACCCAAATAAAGATGACATGGTGAGAGAGATGGAGGGAACGCAAGAGCCTATCAGTATAGACAACTGCCTGCCAAAATGAAAATCGCTGCTGCCACCTTTGGAGGTTCAATCTGCTGGACATGAAGACCAATGCTAAATTTTCTTCCTTAAGAACACCAGTAGGCTATTTGGTAATCCGTAGACTGCATGGAATCCCCTTTGTCTTGGAAAGACCAGGAGTTTGCTTTGTTGTGGATATGGAGTTGCCTTTCCTATCTGCAGGTGTCAAGAGCTTCACTCTCTGAAGGCTTAAAGATTGCCTGATTCAAAGACAAGAATCTCACATGACACAGCAGCTGGCCAGACAGCACTCTTTGGCATAGGAATTGGTGGGGAGTGAGCTTATGAGCGTGGGATCCATTGGTCATCCACCTCACCAAACAGAAGCTCCTAGATAGATGACTAGTCAGCTGAGCATGTGGCAGAAGTGGCAGCGTGAAGGTGACACACTATGCTGATGGCATTCTCCAGGACATGATTGTATATGCCTTGAATCAGATAGGATTCTAGTGTGTGTCCCCAAAAGAAAGGACACATGGATCTGGAAAGAATGTGTAGAAGTACAAACAGCTTCACTGGACATCATTCCAGTGGCTCACTGGGCTTTCCCGTTCCCACAACTCTGGACTCCACAGAGTGAGAGGTCCTGGTTCGCCAGAGGGACACACTTGCCCAGAGACACAGCCAAGATCCTATTAGACTACAAGTGAAGGCTACTGGGCCTCCTAATGGAAAGGAGGGCCCAGTCCTTGACCTAACCAACTCCATTTTGTCCCTCTGACTCCATTTGCTTTGTGAACTTTTTCCCTTCTGAGCCACTCTCAGTTACCTTGCATTCCAGGAACCACAATTCTGATAGATAAGGATCTTTATGACAAAGGATCAAAACTACCCCCAGCAATGGAAGCCTTGGCAGCCTGGAAGAACAGATTGCTCCATGATATAGCCCCCATAAGCAGGAGCAATCCTCTCACTAAGAGAACCCAATCACCCCTTCAAGCCATGGTGGCTGTCCTGGAGCTTCACAGAACCAGTCCTGAGATAAGGATCCACTCTACCTGACCAAGATTACCCTCTCTGCCTGCTATGCAATGTATGCCCCCAAGCCATGCTTTTGTTCTTTTTTTCTGTAAAACCTCAAAGTCCTGGTCAACCCCTTGAAGAGACTTCTTAGGTCACCTCTCCCCCTCCCCCATGCCCCCTCTGATCAGAGCTCCTTTCTACTCTTTGCTACTGTGTGGCTTTGGTTGGTATTTTGGAGTGGGTGGCTGAGCCTGGTTTTACGACCCCTGGAACTGGGGTCCTTTCCCTAAAACTCCAGTGACTGGGGTTAACAGGTAAGAAAAGGAATGGCCATTTTATGAGAGGTGATTGATGCTGGTCAACAAAGGAAGTAGAACTGCTGTTATGCGATGGGCATGGTGGAATACGTGTGATACCCCAGTGGCCTATTTGGGTTATGGGTTATTTTTTTTTTTTCATTTGGTACTAGACACTGAATCCAGGGGCACTTGACCATTGAGCCCCATCCACAGCCATTTTGTATTTTATTTAGAGACAGGGGCTCACTGAGTTGCTAGTGCCTCACTTTTGCTGAGGCTGGCTTTGAACTCGCTGTTCTCCTGTCTCAGGCTCCTGAACCGCTAGGATTACAGGCGTGTACCGCCTCACCCAGCTGGGTTATTTCTTGGTCCTCCTTTTCTTAACTGTGGCTGTTGATGGACAGGACAAGAGTAGCAACCCTGGCTGGAGAATGTGCTCACATTGCATAGGAATGAGGATTGAGACACCTGATCTGGTAAGCTACTGAGATTTGCTGAGTGGTAGCTCAGGGGGAGGGGAATTAGGATAGTGGTGGAAGGAAATGATGAGGACCAGTCGTGGCCTTGAGACCAACTGTGGTGACATGCACCATAGTTCATTCCATTAACTGTCCTCTTCTAAGTTTTCTAGTGAAAAGTAAAGCTCTGAAATAGCTGTTCCCTAGATACAAATGGAGAAGGAAAGCCACGTGGTACAGGATGGACTATTGCTGTTGCAGTGTGTTGCTCAGGTTGCCCTTTAACCCAGGGCTTGCAGCCCAGTTCAGAGGAGCATGTTAAGCTCATAGCCTGCAGCTTCAGCTCCTTGCAGATCTGTCCTGGTCTTTCATCTTCTCTGGTGGCCTCCACCCATGACAGGAAGGCAGTGGTACAAGGGCCCAGCCTTTTCTGCCCGGGGCTGAGCTTTTGCTCCTGAGCCCCCCTTTGGGCTGGCAGACTGTGAGGTCTGAAGGCAAGTCTGAGGGCTCTCACTTCCCCCCTTGGCTTCCTCTGGTGTGACACCCAGGAAATCTTCTGCACATCGAGTCAGTGTCAGTATCTCATTTCCGAGAAGCTGACACGTGACAATATATATTTTAAAAATTCTCTAAATGTTTCCTTTGCCCTTCTTTCCCATAACTCAAATTGTTTTTCATGACTTCAAAGTGAAGGGAATCATATATCTGTGCTCCCAAACACTCTCACCAAACTGGACTCTTCATTCTTTAATCTCCTGTCTGCCCAGTGCATCAGGATTCGGTTCCTGATTCTCTTGCTTTTCTTTTTCTTTCTTTATTTTTTATTGGGGGAGGGGCAGGGATTGAACTCAGGGGCACTCAACCACTGAGCTATATCCCCAGCCCTATTTTGTATTTTATTTAGTGACAGGGTCTCATTGAGTTGCTCAGCGCCTCCATTTTGCTGAGGCTGGCTTTGAACTCGCGATCCTCCTGCCTGTACAGCCTTCCAAGCCACTGGGATTACAGGTCTTTTTCTTTCTTTACTGGGGTTTGAACCCAGGAGTAGTCTACCTCTGAGCTTCAACTCCAATTCTCTTAAAAATTTTATTCTGAGAGAGAGTGTCTTGCTAAATTGCAGAGACCGACCTCAAACTTGCTATCCTCCTGTCTCAGCCTCCCCAGAATGTGGGATTCCAGGTGTGTACCACCACTTTCAACTCAATTCCCTTACTGTTAAAGTTTGTTCAAGTCTTCCCAAATACATGCACCCTGGGTGCAAAGGCTGCTTCTTAGATATCTGCATGATAAGGGTAACTAACTAATGTAAAGGCCCCAAAGAAGATAGACAGTAAACACATTGAACTTAATTGATTTAATAATAAAAGGCTCCTGGGAACCTGTCAGACCACAAACAAAGCCAAGTGGATTAAAACACAACTATAGAAGCAACAACCAGAGGCAATGAGAAATCAGATGATCCTATGTGGGCCCCAATTTGGCTGTTTTTTATACCATAGTACACTGAGACACAGTTCCACTATCATGAAGTATCATACTGAGATTTCCCAATTGTCTTTTTGAAGAATTTCTAATTTGGCAACAAGAGTTTCTTACTGTTGTTATCTTTTTTTTTTTTTAAAAGGGCTTATTTCCTCTCTGATCAATGGTTCAGTTATTTTATTTTGGGATGATGGGAGGAAAACCTTTTTCTTTTTCTAACTTGAGCCCACTGGGGCCCTGCAAATTAGAATAGTTCACAAGAACTCTCAGAAGCTTCCAGTGAGGGGAAATTCAAGGACTATTCTGAGGTAAAGATTTACATATCTCAATACAACAAAAGCAGGAATGGGGGTTAGGGCTTCAACAGGAGATTGTGGAAAAAGGCCCTTGGGCTTTTATTTATTTATTTATTTATTTATTTATTTATTTATAATGTTAATGGAAGGGTGCAGTGTCTCCCTGGCAGCTGAGAACGCAGGAAACTTCTTACTGGGGCGTTAATGGCTGCATTTTCCGGAGGTTCTGCTTCAGTCAGATAAGGGTAGAAGTTAAGACAAGAGTTATTTCTGCACGTTTTATAGCTCAAAGGCTTTCTCTTAAAAAATCCATTCCAAGTTTGGGGAGATGGGTGGTGGGAGGTCACCGATTTTACATTATGTCTGAGCACGCCCACTTGTGACTTCTTGCTATGGGAGATTAAGCAGTGGTGTGGGGCACTTAGGTTGGCGATTATAGGAAGACCAGAATGGGTCAAAAGTGGTTCTTCACAAAGTCCTCGACACAGAAAGCATGAATGAAAGAAAGAAAAAGTAATAATCGCTGTCTTTTAAGAGGGGTCGGTGGTGTCGGAAAAAGTGTGCACATCAGTCCTAGATCAGGCGCATGGCGATCTGGGCCCCCGGGGCCAGATTTTGGGAACCTCGGTGTCATCTGGGCTCCACTTGATGGCAGTGCGTATTTCTCAAGTTACTTTCTCAAGTACAAAGTGAGGAAAATAATTTTTAAATCGTGGAGTGGTAGCGAAGATTCTCTATCACCGGAGGTACAGCCCAGAAGAAGCGCTCACTAAGGTCAGCTCTTTCCGGGGATGGGTGGGGCAGAGAACTAGAGGACGCTTCAAGTGGGCCATCAAGACGCGTCATCGCCTTTGGGGCTGGTTTATAAAAGCCCCCACCAGAGCCCCAGACCATTTTTACTTCCTCTTCGTTCCGAGGAGGCCTCGCGGTACCCTGCTGGGGAACGACCCTCGTCGAACCTAGAACCGAGAGGGGACTGCCCTCGCGCTGCTGCGTCGCCAGTAAATCTGCCAGCGCTTGTTGGCTGTTCACTCGATCGCTCGCCCGCTGACTTTAAATCCGACCCAGATCTAACCGAACCGAGGACGCCGTCGGTGTGCCCTGGCCTCCTGACCCTAGAGCCTAGCTGGAAACCGAAACCGCGGGACTCGGCGTACGGCACCGCCCGCGGCCGCCCCCGGCACACTTGTAAGTTTCGATTCTCCCCGGAGCCGAGTCCCGCGCGGCGGCCAGGCCAGCGCACCGAGCGAGCAGGCGAGCGCGCCATGGCTGACCCGGAGGTGTGTTGCTTCATCACCAAAATCCTGTGCGCCCACGGGGGCCGCATGTCCCTGGAAGCGCTGCTCGACAAGATCGCGCTCTCCGAGGTGCAGCTCTGCGAGGTGCTGGAGGCGGCCGGGCCCGACCGCTTCGTGGTGTTGGAGACCGGCAGCAGGGCCGGCGTCACCCGGTCGGTGGTGGCCACCACTCGAGCCCGGGTCTGCCGTCGCAAGTACTGCCAGAGAGCCTGCGAAAACCTGCATCTCTGTAAACTCAACCTGCTGGGCCGGTGCCACTATTCGCAGTCGGAGAGGTGAGTGCTCGTGGAGGGAGGGCGGCTCCCTGTGGCCCTGATCCGCCGGACCGTGGGGACCGCTGCTCCCGGAGAGGCGCGACCTCGACAGGGCCCTGCAACTTTCGGCCTCTTCCTCCATTCTCTCACTCCTCTGCTTCTGGTGGAGAGCCCCTGCTGCGCCCGCGATCCCACCCTTGCGGTTCCTTTCCTTCCAGTGCCCCCAGACCGTTCCTTGAACATGGCCAAAGCGATATTCCCCAGTAGAAACGAGGCTCACCCGCTGCCCTGTTTTTGCCCTGAATCCTAACAATACAGACTTTGGATAAGGCAGGTTTGGGAACGTAGGAAAATACCTCCACTTTCTGGCGTCTTTAAACTTTTTTTCCTTTCTGCTTCCCTCGTCTCTGGACAGGTTGTGTCTTCCAGCAGCCCAGCCGCGCTGCGCACCTGGATCGGCTCCTTGGCGGAAGCCGCGGAGCTCTACTTGGTCCTAGATTCCTGGCCGCCTCTATGCCCTCAGTACCGCTTTTCTCCTATCTGGAGCGTGGCCACACCACCTGGCCTGAATGGTCCCTTTGGAGGTTACCTCGCCCAGCCTCCTTTCCCGCCGTCTGCGCGGTGGCCCAAAACGTTTACCACCCTTTCTCAGGATCACTCTCTCAAATAGTTTTGAAATGATGCGGTTTACTTCTCAAGTTGCTGCTTTTGTTTGTTCTTTTATGCCTTCTAAATATATATATTTATATGCTTATAAATATATAACCTTGGGCTTAACCCATTTAGTTGTCTTCCAAATCTCTCCCTAAGAGAGCTCACTCCTATGGGGTCAGCTGTCATATCTATAAAGATGGCTTCCAAATATGTATCCACTGCCCAGACCTGTCTTCTGAATCCAGTTTTTCCATCTCTGCCTCTGAGCAACAGCTGCCCTCTGGCCAAACTCCCTCCAGGCAGGCCCTCTGACTTTCCTCATAACTTTTTGTTTTTTTAATTTTAATTTTTATAGCTTTATTTTATTTTTTTATGTAGTGCTGAGGATTGAACCCAGGGCCTCACATGTGCTAGGCAAGTGCTCTACCACTGAACCACAACCCCAGCCCTAATTTTTTTAATATATATTTTATTTTAATTGTAGATGGACACAATTACTTTATTTTATTTACTTTTATGTGGAGCTGAAGATCGAACCCAGAGTTTTCCCTTGTGCTAGGCCAGCACTCTACCACTGAGCCACAACCCAGCCCCCCTTAACTTCTTAATCCTCTTCCTTCACATACTAGATCACCAAACCCTTTTTTGTGAAGTCTCTCATTGCCTCTCAGCTCATCTGTCTTTTCCAAAAGAATGCCTTGTTGAATTAATGAATGGTTTTTAAGGCTGCATTTTTCTCCTGAATTTTTCTGTCCCTAGGTACTTCTACTCAATTATTTTTTCTTTACTTTCTTTTCTCTCTTTCTTTTTTTTCCCCTTTCTTTTCTTTTTTTGCAGGGAGAGCTGGGAATTGAACTCAGGGGCACTCAACCACTGAGCCCCATCCCCAGCACTTTTTTGTATTTTGTTTAGATACAGGGTTAGAGCCTGGCTAAATTGCCGAGGCTGGCTTTGAACTCTCCATCCTCCTGTCTCAGCCTCACAAACTGCTGGGATTATAGGTATGTGCCACGGTGCCCAGCTCAATTATTTTTTCTTGATAGAGTACTTTCACACTTGACGTACTTAAAAACGGTAAGTGGTACCTGTTGTCCAAAATGGTGGTCGTTAAACTTTGGTCATGCGTTTACTAGTAAAACATACTCTAGTCATGCACTTCTGCACAAGCACTGGCCACAGGCATGCTCGGCAATATCTATAGATGTGGACCTTATCAATTGCATCCAGACATTGCCGAGCATGCCTGTAGCTACTGCTCCTTAAAACCCCTCAAACATGTAACAAAACAGGAAAAGGAGGTGTATTTCAAATGGACTAAGTAGATGAGGTAATTTTTTTTTAAATTTTTATTTGTTTATTTCAGCTCACTCTAAATTTTTTAAAAAGTGCTTGAATATGTGCTCCCTTATTTAAATATTTACTTAGTATGTTGTGAGGCAACAGTTTGAAAGTCTGCTTCTGAGATGTGGGGAATTATTTGTCTAGAGACAGTCATCTGAGTCACCAGCAACAAGAAATCACCCAGGATGAGAGGAGGGGAAGTGGGTAGATGACAGAAAAGGAAGGAACATTCTAGAACCATCCTGAATAACAGGATTGGAAGGCTTTGTGATCTTTTTTTTCTGTTCTTATCTGTTCTCTAATGAAAAATTCTTCACTAGTTTGAATTGACTTTTTAAGTTTAATTTTTTCTTTGGAGTTTTTCAACATACTCAGAAGTGGAGAGAAGACTGATGAGCCCCATGTATGTTTGTACCTATCATTTTGGATTCAACAGTTTAAAATATGGCTAGTCTTGTTTCATTTATTCAGTCTTCCACAGTTGTCTCCAATGTGTTGTGTTGAAGAAAATTCCTGCAGTTATTTGCTTCATAATGACTTTCTTACCTTTAATAGATAAGAAATATATTAACATAATCACAGCAAGATGATCACATTTTACTAAAAATTATAATTTTATTATCATCTAAAACAAGTTGGTATTCACGTTTCCTTGATTGTTTTATAAATCCAACTTGTATTTCCAGGAAACAAACCTATACATACAAATCCATAATTGTTTTCAGATATTATGTATCTAATATGTTTAGACACTTTGTTTCAATTTGTTGTACACAATATATTTAGGATTTTTCATTTTATAAGATTTTATTTTATTTTTTTAAAAATTTTTTTGACCTGGTTTGAAATGCAAAAAACATGTTAAATTCCTAAAGTGTGTTGGTAACCTGCACTATTCTGTATTTTATTTTATTTATTTATTTTTTAAAATATTTTATTGTTTAGTTGTAATTGGACACAACACCTTTATTTCACTTATTTATTTTTATGTGGTGCTGAGGATCGAACCCAGGGTCTCGCACATGGGAGGCGAGCGCTCTATCGCTGAGCCACAACCCCAGCCCACTATTCTGTATTTTAAAACATTATCTATAATTTAGGGACTATTTTGTCTGTACAAATTTTTAGATGGTCCCTCCAAAGAGGGAAAAAACACGATCTGTTTTTTCTTTTTTAATGGAGTGATAAAAATCTTATTTCTTACATTTGTTGGTTTAACTATATATAAAATTTCCTTTTATATTGCTATTGAATTTAGGGATTACACAGAACTTTGTTTTCTAAAAAGTGATACTTGCAAGTTTGAGGATTTTCTTTGTGAATCATTGGCTAATGACTTCTGCTAATCAATCAATACCCATATTGAGGTTACCATTCAGTTCAGTAAACTGCTCTATGTTTACATGGAGATAATTTGCCTTTTGCTGGATAAAACTTCCTCTACAGTACTACTGTTTTAAATAGGATTTCTCCTATTCTGTAGTTTCTCTTTCCTTTTGCATTGCTTTGAGCCATGCATTTTAGTTGATAGCAAGGCTTGATTAAGTGTTGTATAATTATTTGTTCTGGTACATCAGTTTGAATATTTCTATTTGTTTTGCTGAAATATTTTCCCACACATGAAGTTCAAATCCCAGTTCTGACACAAACAGTAACTATTATTTATTGAACAAATAATTATGTACCAAGCTCTATGAAAGCCACAGTAGAGACAGTATTCAAATTTTTTATTAACTTAATTTAATTTATTTATTTATATGTGGGGCTGAGGATCGAACCCAGCACCTCTCACTTAATAGGGGAGCACTCTACTGCTGAGCCACAACCCCAGCCCCTAGTATTCAAATTTATCTTTTTAGTAATTCCTAGGGTAGATATTATAAACCCCTGTTTTTTTTTTTAATAATTATTTTTTAGTTTTCGGCAGACACAACATCTTAGTTTGTATGTGGTGCTGAGGATCGAACCCGGGCCACACGCAGGCCAGGCGAGCGCACTACCACTGGAGCCACATCCCCAGCCCATAAACCCCTCTTATGAATCTTGGACATAGAGGTCTTTAGAAATTTACGAGAGAGAGAGAGAGAGAGAGAGAGAGAGAGAGGAAGGAATTTACTAAAGATCACCTAGCTGGAAGAATTAATATTTGAACCTGATCAGTATGACTTTTTTAAAATATTTATTTTCAGTTATAAGTGGACACAATATTTTTATGTGGTGCTGAGGATTGAACCCAGTGTCTCATACATGGTAGGTGAGCGCTCTATCTCTGAGCCACAATCCCAGCCCTCTTTCCATTGTCCAGTTTCTGTATGAAGCATGACCTTTTATTAATTTATTATTTGCAAGCATGGCTTCTGTTTAACTGTTTAAACTAGGCTGTGTGAGTCTTTGACTTGCTTTGTGGTTTCTGCCAATGTGGGTGTTTCCTCTGTGCTCTTTCCTGTTTGTATGCCTTTGCCTTTCCCTTTTGGGTGGGGGTGGGTAGATGGGAGAAGGACCCATCGGCTGTTTCATATTGAAAGAAAAATACTGAAATGCACAAAGAATAGTATGACAAGCATCATAGTATACACACTCTGAATATGTAGTAGAAATTATATAAGAGGATATATAAAGGAGAGGGTGCATGGGGATAGGAAAGATGGTGGAATGAGATGGACAGCATTACCTTAGGTACATGTATGATTGCATGAAAGGTGTGACTCTGTTGTGTACCGGACAAATGAAAAGTTGTGCTCCATTTATGTAAAATGAATCAAAATGCATTCTGCTGTTATCTAAACTAATTAGAAAAAAATTTGAAAAAGGATATATAATCTAATAAGCTTATAACACCTCTTAGCATGAATGTTTACACTTTTAATTTCTCCTATTTTTTTTTTCTTTTTGGTACTGGGGATTAAACATGGGGACACTTTGCCACTGAGCTACATATCTAGCCCTTTTAATTCATTTTTAACTACTGAATAGCATTTCATCATATGACTTACACTACAGTTCAGTTAACTATTCCCCTGGCAATGGATATTTACAGTTTCTTGCTCCAGCAAACCATACTGCCAGGAATACACATGGGTCTCTAGGTGCTCATGGCAACAGCATCCCTAGAGCAGATCATTAGGAAGTAGAATTGCTGGGTTGAATGGTTATACAGCTTCAAGTCTTCTGACAAATCAGAATTAAATGTGGTTATACCAATCTATATTTGTGTGTTTGAGAGTCACAGTTTCTTCATTTTCTGGCTAAATGACACTTGGTATCATCAGACTTTTTTTTTAATATTTATTTTTTAGTTTTAGGTGGACACAATATCTTTATTATTTTTATGTGGTGTTGAGAATCGATCCCAGCTCCCCGTGCATGCCAGGCGAGCATGCTACCTCTTGAGCCACATCCCCGGCCCATCAGACTTTTTTTGATATATGCCAATTGGAAGGGTATGAAATGCTATTGTTTTAATTGAAGAAGATTTTTCTTTTCTTTTTAAGAAGAATTTTCTTGATCTGGGGATGTAGTTCAGTGGTAGAGTATGTGCTTAAGGTATATGAGGTCCTGGGTTTGATTCCCAATACTCCCTCTACCTTCCCTCTCCAAAAAAAAAAAATTTTTTATGTGATATTTAAGTCTTAGAAAATATGTAAAGAAGTCAAGAAATTTGTAATGTTTTGAACAACCCACAATAAAAAATTAAAAAAAAAAGAAAATATGTAAAGAATATAGTGAAGATCTGGTATCCACCAATCAGTTGAAGGAATAGGATATTACACATTTTCATCTTCCTGAATTTTCTTCTTTGACCATTACTCCCTTCCTAGAGGTAAATGCTGTTTTGTATTTGTTGATTACTTTTCTCATGCATGTATTATTTTCCCACATATTTTGTATTTATAAGCAATACTTGGGATTGTTTTGGCTGTTTTCAAATCTGCAAACCTGTACATGGTATTCATATTGAGAGTACAAATGTATCAGTCCTCTACATCCATGGGTTCCCCATCTGTGGATTCCACAAAGTGCAGATGTGACATTATTTGAGGGTTTAGGGTAGAATTGTATCTAAACTGATTATGTACCTGCTTTTTTTTTTTTAATATATTTTTTTAGATGTAAACGGACACTATTTATTTATTTATTTATTTGCGGTGCTGAGGATCAAACCCAGTGCCTTACACATGTTAGGCAAGTGTTCTACCACTGAGCTGTAGCCCAGCCCACATGTAGCCATTTTTCTGCTCGTCATTATTTTCTAAACAATTCAGTATACATAAAGTTTACATTGGTTGTATAAGATATTGTAAGTAACCTGGAGATGATGTAAAATATATTGGAGGATATTCATAGGTTATATGCAAATACTACACTATTTTCTATAAAGAACTTGGGTATCCATGGATTGGGGAGGTTCTGAAACAAGATTCCCTGTGGGTACCCAATGACACTGTGCTTGCTGTGTTTGCTGTCATTTGCTCAATATGATGCTTCTGAGACTCACCCCTGTAATATTGTGCTCTATTTCTCTACCTTTTTCTGCTCTGGGCCCTGGGATTGATAGGCCTCAGATCCATCTTTGTCCAGTTGTATCTCTACCTACTTTTTGAGGAGTCATAGAATTATGCCCATCTTGAACCTGTGGTTCCACTTTGAGCCTACACCATACACTGGATTCTCTTGTCCCTGGAATTCTCAAACCCACTTCCAGGGCTTGTGTATACTTCTTTCCTGGGTCTCTACACGTGGGTTGAAGGAATTTGCATGCACAGGCTGGCATGTCCCTTGCCTCTGGATGACAGCATTAGAGGTGTAGGACAGAGCCCAGGTGGGAAAAGAAAGAAGTGGTGGACTGGAGTTGGGAGCAGGGCTGGCTTCCTCCACTCTGCTATGTTCTGTCATAAAACTCTGAGCCATCCAAGAATTCTAGTTGGCCATCCTGATCACACGAAGCATATTTGTTAAGATAGGAAGCAAGAACGTGTTCGATTTAGCACTTTCTTAGCTTGATTTATTACTATTGGATATTTAAACATTTATACGCAGGCCTCTGTTTGTAGCCTTGCTATGGGCCCTACAGATTTTAGATCGGGACTACTCTGATTCATTGAAGTGTGAAGTTTTCTTTGGTTTGAATGTGCACAATTTACATATCCATTTTCTCAAGATGGAGATTGTTTTTACTTTTTGCTACTGGACCATGGTGATATGAACATTCTGGTATATGTTTCTTTATGTACATGTATTGGAGTTTTTCCTATCTAGTAGTAAAATTCCCATACTTACCATTAGTTTTATGAGATAATTCCAAATTGTTTTCCAAAGTGTGTTTGCCAAGTAGAATTTTTACCAGATCTGAATATTCCCTTGCTTTATATTCTTTCCCCCCCACATTTTTAAATTGGTGTGTTATAGTTATACATACTGATGGAATTTGTTGTTACATATTTCCACATGTATACAATACACAATTTAACAATATACTTTGACCAATATCACACATCCTTGCTTTATAGTCTTGCCAAGTGGTATCATGGGCCTTTTAAAATTTTGCCAATTCAGGGAATATGAAATTGTATCTCAATGTGTGTACTTTGTTGTTGTTTGTTTGTTTGTTTTGGGACCAGAGATTGAAACCAGGGGCACTTAACCACGGAGCCATATCCCCAGCCCATATTATTTTTTATTTTGAGACAGGGTTTCCCTAAGTTGCCGAGGCTGGCTTTGAACTTGGTGATACTCTTGCCTCAGCCTCCTGAGCCACTGGTATTGCAGGTGGGCACAATGTAGTTTTAATTGTTAATATGTTAGTGGCTCTGGGCCCTTTATTTAAAAAAAATATATTTTATTAGTTGTTGTTGGACCTTTATTTTTATGTGGTGCTGAGAATCGAACCCAGTGCCTCATGCACTCTAGGCAAGTACTCTGCCACTCAGCCCCAGCCCCAGCCCAAGTAAGATAATTTTACAAGGCAGGTAATATGCCTTAAAAAGGCCCACAGCGGCCTGGGCTTGTGGCTCAGTGGTAGAGTGCTTGCCTAGCAGAAGTTGAGGCACTGGGTTCAATCCTTAGCACCAGATAAAAATTAAACATAAAATAGAGGCATGTTGTCCATCTACAACTATAATTTTTTTAAATTGTCTTACTTGATAATGCTGCTTTGCATTTTATTTTTTGGTCATCTTAGTGCTCTCTTTCTCTTTATTTTTGTTTGTAATAACCTTATTTATTTGCCATTTTAAAAAATAGCTAAAACTATTTTAAAGTGATTAATTCAGAGTCAGTAACCACACTCATGATGCGGAACCATCATCACTATCAAATTCCAGAACATTTCCATCACCCCCAGCAGAATCCCCACACCCATCAGCCATCACTTCTCCTTTCCCATCTCCTGGCAACCAACCTCTCAATCTGTTTTCTGTCTCTATGGATTCTGAACTTTTCCTATAAATGGAATTACTTAATATATGTCCTCTTGAGCCTGTTTTATTTCTAAGTATGACATTTTCAAGGTGTGCATTTATTTATTTTTAATATTTTAGTTTTTAGTTATAGTTGGACACAATACTTTTATTATTTATTTTTATGTGGTGCTGAGGATCGAGCCCAGGGCCTCACACGTGCTAGGCAAGCACTCTACCACTGAGCCACAACCCCAGCATTTTACTTGCCCGTGAGCCCTGTTGTTTGTGTGAAGGTATTTACCCAGGAATCTTCCTGGAAGTTCTTTCTGTTACTAATTTGCACTGTGTAATCTTGCTCCCAGGGTGGGAGCCTTGGAGACGTGCTGTTTTCTGCAATATCATGACACAAAGGGGTACACCTTGTAAGAGTCATTTGGGAATTTCTGTTCTCTTTTCAGGTTTGCTTCAATTTTTTTTTTTTTTTTTTCATTTTAATGTGATCCTATTTGACTTTCAATGTCTGTGGTGTTCTGCAGAAATTAAACTAAGAAACTCAATGGGATTGTAAGGGGTACTGTGAACCATGATGAAATCTTATGTAGTGACAAATAAGCATCCAATAACAAAATACTACTTTTTTGCAATAATGTAACAATGGCAAAAAAATAAACATTTAAAATAAGTGATGTTTGTTGCCCATCTGGTAAAATGGGTCTGATTTTCTTTCTCTTTTGACCTTATTGACTTTCAAACAGGAATCTGTGATCTTTGCCTGCAGGCTACTTTGAAATAGCCAAGGCGCCAAATGAGTGTGGAAAAGGAATCAAAGATTTTAGGAAGACCTAGGAGTTGAGGCCGAGTGAGAAATCAGAAACCAAGTTGGAGCAGGGAGGCTGACTCAGTGTTGGAGAAGAAAGTAGAGACCCAGCTTTTGATCTTTTAACTATTTTCCATACAAAAAGAACTTAAATGTTTCAGACCAACTTGATGCATTAAGTTAAAAGAGGTCTTTTAGGCCCTGTGTAGTGGTGCAGGCCTGTAATCCCAGTGGCTCTGGAGGCTGAGACAGGAGGATCGCAAGTTCAAAGCCAGCCTCAGCAATGGTGAGGAGGTGAGGAGTTACACAACTCAGTGAGACCCTGCCTCTAAATAAAATACAAAAAAGCTGGGAATGTGGCTCAGTGGTTGAGTGCCCCTGAGTTAGTTCATTCCCTGCCCCGCCCCCCAAAAAAGTCATCCACAGCAAATTAGTGAGGCTGTAAGTAATTTAGTGAGACCCTGTCTCTAAATAAAGTATAAAAAGGGCTGGGGGTGTGGCTTATTTGTAAGTACCCCTGGGTTCAATCCCCGGTACAAAAAAAAAAAGAAAAAAAATTAAATCAACTGTATCAAGGTAAGATTTATATTGAATAATATATACCATTTTTTAACTATTTACTTTTTATTTGTAGTTGGATACAATACCTTTATTTTATTTATTTTTATGTGGTTCTGAGGATCGAACCTAGGGCCTCGCACTTGCTAGGCGAGCGCTCTACCACTGAGCCACAACCCCAGCCCTAAAATATACCATTTTAAAGTGAAGAGTGTAAAGAGTCCTGACAAGTGGACACACACCATGTTGCAAGACTGCAAGAAAAGGTATGGAGTGTTTTCATCAGCCCTAAAGGTCTTGTTGTGCTTCTTTTCAGTTAACTGGTTAATCCCACCCCCACCAGTTCTTTCAGTCCAGGCCATGATTTCCTGTTTTCTTAGATTAAAAAAAAATAAATATAATGAGCTGCAGCATTTCCCCCTCTCCCTGACAGATTGTTTTGAATAATGTCCAAGTGTACAGGTACTCAGTTTTCAAACTGTGCTTCTCGAACTTCCATGTGCCTGTGAACCAGGTGGGGAGCTTACTGAACCGTGGGCTCCTGAGTAACACAGGGGAAATTCTGGTTCAGAAGAGGTGGGTGCAGCCCAGAAGGATTCTTTTGCAGGGGTCCAAACCACATTCAGAAACAAATGGTACCCCTAGAGGTGCTTTCTGGCTGATTGCTAATGCAGTGTTACGTGCTTTCCCAGCTTGAGGAAGTAAAAGAGAAATGATTTGTTTGGAGCAGAGTGAACAAAAGATTCAAAAGTAGTGCTTTCTCAAATGTTAAGGTGACCTACCTGTTACTCTGTGTGACATAACTAAGACACACAGGAAACCTCTAGCATTCTGGCCAGCTGGCAAGTGTTCATTCCCCTTCCTGTCTCGCTAAAATGGAACCCTCAAATACCCTTAACTGGTTATTAATCTTTCTCTCTAGTTTGTTTTATTATTAATCTTAGCTTTCAAAGGAATTTATATCTGGGTGGGGAGAAGAGACATGTGACAGGAGAGGAGGCTTGTGTGACCTACTTTCGCTAATCATCCAGACTTCTGGCAACATTGCTACCACCTCCTGCCCTTTACTCTCTTCCCTTCCTAGGCTTTCTCTCAGTCCTTCTGTAGACTCCTGGTGATGTTGGAGTCACTTGCAAACACCTTTCAAAAACACTGATGTCTGGCTCCTGCACCTAGACATTGTGATTTAGTTAGCACATGAGTTGGGCGGGGCGGGGGGTGGGGCGGGTCTTGATTTTATTATTTGTTGATCATTTCTTTGTGGTGTTGGGGTTGCACCCAGGACCTCAGGCAGGGTAGGCAAGAGCTCTATCACCGAGCTACATTTTACAAACGTTGTACTAGGCAGCAATGTTTGCAAATCACTAGAGAAATGTCCAGATCGGGGAGTTGTCCCCAACAGAGAGATGATGTTTGGTGGCACCAATGCTATTTGTCCCACTCTTGGTGCAACTGTAGAACCTGCACAGATTTTGAGCCTTTTGTCCCCACCCCGCACCCCTACCCCCATCCTTAGTGGGCCTGGATCCCCTCCTGTTGCCCTCTGCCGTCTCTGGCCTCCTTGGTGTAGTCCTCTTCCCAGGCAGAGACCTGCAGCTTGGGCTGGGCCACGCTGCAGTGATGGCACGGCTCCCTTCTCTGTGCCTAGCAGCTGCCGCTATTGCAGTGTGGTTACGGCCAGTGCTCCCAGCTCCACCTTTGTCTCCCCTCCACGGCGTCGGGGTTCTGTCTTGGCCACTCTGTTTCTCCCTGCCTTCCCAGGGGTTCCAGCTGCAGCGAACCATCCTGACACTTTCATAAGACAACAATCTAATCTTTTTAAAAAAGACTTTTAATTTTTTTTATTTGTTCCAATTAGTTATACAGGACAGCAGAATGCATTTTGATTCATTGTACACAGAGCATAATTAAATTTTTCATTTCTCTGACTGTACCCATATATAGAGTGGCACTACAAGTTGCACCACACATACAGTCATACATGTACCTACGGTAATGATGTTCATCTCCTTACACCATCTTTCCTGTGCCCAGGCTCCCTCCCCTCCTCTCTCTCCCCTTTGCCCAATCAAAGTTCTTCCATTCTCCCCATGCTCCCCCCCCATCAGCAATCTAATCTTGAACATGAGAAGTACCAACATAAAGAGAATAGTGGCCTTAAAATGGTACTTTATTAGGGTTGTTGTTATTTTATTTACTTATTTTGGTATTGAGGATTGAACCCAGGGGCACTTAACCACTGAGACACATCCCAGCCCCTATATTTTCTTTTGAGACAGGGTCTCACTAAGTTGCTTATAGGGCCTTGCTAAATTGTTGAGGCTGGCTTTGAACTCACAATCCTCCTGCCTCAGCCTCCTGAATTGTTGGGATTACAGGTGTGTGCCACCACACCCAGGTAGGGTTGTTTTTTGATTGCTGACATTCTATTCCTATTTATTTATTTATCTATTGTAGATGAACACGATACCTGCGTTTCATTGATTGATTGATGATTGATTGATTGTGGTGCTAAGGATCAAACCCAGTGCCTCACACAAGCTAGGCAAGTGCTCTGCCACTGAGCTCCACCCCTAGTCCCCTGACATTTTATTCATTAGAATAATGTTCTGTAGATTTTATCTTCCACATATCCTGGTTCTTTCTCTACCTGGCTTATATTATGGTGAACTATTTCCTGTTTTCTACAGAAGTCAGCTGTTTTCATCCACCCTTTGGGTATGGGGGAAGAGAAGGTTGAGGAGGAGAAAGGAAAGGGGTATTTCAATACCAGTTACTCTCCAGATTCTCTTGGTTTCGGCTTGGTCTGCTGTTGAGCTGGCCCTGTGTTTACTTGATTTGCAAAGCCCAAGGGCTCAGAGGCGAACATCCAGTTCAGGAGCCAAACCCAGAATCGAATGTGACAAGCCCAACCAGTGATTCTGAGCCCTGACTGCACATTATAATCACCTGGGGTCCAGCTCTGCTCAAATTAAACCCATGTCTGAGGGTGTGGCCCAGGCAGGGTCAGGTATTTTTAAACGCTCTCTAGTTAATGACCCATGTTGTTGGGATAAGAAGCACTGTGGAGCCTGGCTTTTTGGTTGGCACCCTGGGGGGGGGACGACAACACTTTTTGCCTGATTTAAAATAACTTTTTTTTTCCTGTGCTTGGAATGGAAAAGTGAAAAGGTCATTTGTTTTTAGGTCTTGGGCCTGGGATTCCTGAAAGAGGGACTATTCTGCCTCTTTCAAGGCCATCTCTAATCCTTTGTTTAAAAGTTACCATTTCCTATCCCAACTCCTGCAGTTTGCTTGAAGTTTATCAGCTCCAAGTACACCCAGAACTCTGCAAGTGTTTGCTTGGTCCTGGGCAACTCTGGGAATCCAGGAGTTCTGCGGCTCTAATCAACCTTCTGTAGGGCCCATTGTTCCCTTGTGGGAGGCCCCTTGAGCCCCTGATACTCTAGTGTGCCCTAGAACTCACACGGTGGGTCATCTGGGAGCTTGCCACACACTCAGTTCTGAGTGCCCCCAGACCAGTGATTCAGAAACTCTGGGGCTGTTTTTTTTTTTTTTTTTTTTTTAAATTTAGAGACAGGGTCTCACTGAGTTGCTTAGTGCCTTGCTAAATTGCTGAGGCTGACTTTAAACTTGTAATCCTCCTGCCTTTGCCTCCCAAGCTGCTGAGATTACAGGCGTGTGCCACTGCGCCTGGTTGTTTTGTTCTAACAAATCCTCTACATGATCCCAATGAATGCTAAAAGTTTTTAATATCACTGGTAGGTCTGGGAGGAGACCCCCACAATTTCCTCCTGTACTATCTCAGGTTGATGCAGAGGAGGCTGTACCCAGGACCACACTATGAGAAGTATTAGTCCTCAAGAGGCCAGTGTAGAGCCAGGCACATTGGTGCACACCTGTAATCCCAGCAGCTCTCAAGAGGCCAAGGCAGGAGGATTGCAAGTTCAAAGCCAGTCTCAGCCACTTATCAACAACCTTAAGGAACTAAGCAAGACCGACCCTAACAAAATAAAATAAAAAGGGATGAGGATGTGGCTCATGGTTAAGCGCCTCTAGGTTCAATCCCTGGTATGTCGTCCCCCCCCCCCACACACCGCCGCAAATAAAAAAGGCAGTAAAGAGAAATAGTGGCTTCAATAATCCAGAATGGTAATTTTTTTCTTTTTGATTTAGAAAAGTCTCAGATCTGTTTTGTTTTGTTTTGTTTAGATCAGAGTTCAACAATCAGATCTCCCCTTATCTGAGTCACCCTTAACTTCTCATCTTTCTTCGGTTTTCCAAAGTAGGATTATTTTGATGGCTAAATTAAGTAACAGATGTAAAGTTCCTGTCACTCTGTGCTTGCCCCCAAGTAGAATGTGAGTACAAATTTCCCCTCCTTCGTGGCTGATCAATGTGCTGCAATTAGGGCAAAGATAAAACCCCTAAGAAGCAGTTGGGGGACGACTGGGGAATGTGGAGAAACAGTGGGCCTACCAGGTGTAGGGCCACCAGGGGTAGGGCCACCAAGGCTAGACATACATGTTGCTGTTTGAAACTGGTTTTAAGTAGATGGAATCTGAAGGAATAAGTAGTTTGCTGGAGGCCTGAGACAAGAAACGAGAAGTGTAACTGGGCCATCACTGGGGCAATGTCAGGGACACCAGCCAGTGCAGTGCATGCTAGATGTGACTCTTCCTCCAGACACAAATGACCTGGGTGGGCTTGGAAAGTCCTAGACACTCAGGGTTCTAGGCAGATCCCCATTAAGCTGCCTGGCTGCTTTTGGGTTTTTAGAGAAAGCGGTGAGTTCAGGGACCTTGGGAGTGACATGTCATTGGTGAGGACAGGCACAACCAATCCTGCATCTCCATGTGACCTGCAGAGATGCCATCATCTGGGCTCCATGTTCCGGATGTCTGGACTGGAGCCCAAGGGAAAGTAGGGATTCCTTATTCCAGTGGCCAACAGTTAATCAATGTCTCAGAGCCAGAGGGCAGAGCCTTAGTCTGTCCATGGGAGTGTTTTAGTGATACCACTTTTCAGATCAATATTAACAGGAACATTGATGGCAATGTCCTGGGAACCAGGGAGTGAGATGCCTCACAAGGTCTGGTCAAGATATGATGGAGCCATTTCTGCTTTGACTCGAGGCAGCGGGAGACTACCTGTGGGCTGGGGCAGTGAATGATAAGGCAGAGTCTTAGCCCAGCTGCAGGGGGTTTGGGGAGGTGGAGGTTGGTGGGGAGCAGTTATCTGAAACCACAGAGTAGAATCCAGAAGTCAGCAGATAGTTGAGGTCCTCCTTATCAAGGAGCGATGGAAACATGCTGAAAGCCAAGGTCATTGGAGAAAGCAAGGAGAAGCCTTGCCTGGGAAAATGGCTGGGGTAGAGGCTGTTGCCAGAGACAGACCAGCTGCCCTTGAGCTGTTCATGAATCGTGGTACATGGGATGGCTGGCCACGGCGCCAGAGCTCAGCAGGTGGCTGACAGGGTTGTTGATTCTGTGGCTTTTTTTTCTTAGAAGTTCTATTGCTAGATCTGAAGGCAATTCCAGAGGGTTTCAGAAATGTTTCACACACAGGCAATATTTGGATAAAGTGACCTTTAACAATTAATGCTTAGAAAATAACTTTTGTCTAGATGTTTACATTTTTGAAAAATCACCAATTTCAATAAGGTCATTTTGCATTTCTGTTTATCAGCGACAAACAACTAAAAATAATAGTGGCATCAGATAATATTTAATATTTGGGAAAAAGGAGACGATTATTAAAGGAAAATTTTTAATTAAAAGTTGAGAAAACAGAACAAGGCTTGAAGCAGTAGAGAGGTATCTTGGGTTCCTGAATCAGAAAATTTAAGGTAGTTAATACAATATGTTTAATATGCAGTGGGATTTATGGGGTTAACAGAAATAAGATCTCTGTTATGCTGTTTTGTGGAAGTTGACAAAACTTTGATAAAATTTTAAGGAGAAACAGTTAAGCACACTGAAGCAAAAAGGAGTAAGCTAACAATATCCTAAATTACAATATTTAAAATATAGCATAAAAGACCTTTGAATTATATGGTATTATGGTATTGGTTTCAAAGTAAAATGGCAGAATGATAAAACAAACACGTGCACACGCACACAGTAGGGGTTCCAGTAGTTTTAAACTTTATAAAAGGTTAACGTACAATAGTCCAGGATAACAAGAAAGGAATCATTTAATAGAAGTTATTGAGAAAAATTGATACAAAACACATATGTCCCACTTTGACAATCTTTGTCATTAATAAGCTTCAGATATTTTAAAGAATTAGTATTGAGCTGGTCATGGTGGTGCAAACCTATGATCCCAGTGCTCTGAAGGCTGAGGCAGGAGGATCACAAGTTCAAAGCCAGCCTCAATAACTTAGTGAGGCCCTACACAACTCAGTGAGACCCTGTCTCTAAACTTTAAAGTATAAAGGGCTGGGATATGGTTCAGCGGTTAAGCACCACTGGGTTCCATTCATAGAGAGAGAGAGAGAGAGAGAGAGAGAGAGAGAGAGAGAGAGAGAGAAAAGTGGTGTACATATGAATTATTTTCACAACTGTTAAACAGTAGGCTAAATTATGAGTGGTGAATGGGGAAGACCTGATTGTATCAATATTTAGCAATGACAACCGTAATCAATTCTCAATGAAAAAAGAAATGAAAAACTATTTGAAATAAACAAGATAGGTAAAATGAATATTAAAGAAACATAAAGAACCTTTGCAAATCTGCAGATCTGTATCTTTATTAGGTAAACAGTTAAAGAATAGAAACAAATAGTAATGAGAGGAAACACAAGCTTCATACCTACATTTAAGAATATTTCAGTCGGGGCTGGGGATGTGGCTCAAGCGGTAGCGCGCTCGCCTGGCATGCATGCGGCCCAGGTTCGATCCTCAGCACCACATACAAACAAAGATGTTGTGTCCGCCGAGAACTGAAAAATAAATATTAAAATTCTCTCTCTCTCTCTTTAAAAAAAAAAGTCTTGCTCATAATAAAAGTGGGTATTAGTAAAAGTATGAGTTTACTTTATACTTACTGAAGTAGTAAAACTGATAAAGTCTATGTTAATGTGCTTGTGGGGAAATAGACACTGCCAAATGGCTGGCATGTCTTACAGAGACCAATGGATCAAAGTGAAACATAAGCTGTCAAGAAAATTACTGTATCACTTGAGGCAATATTCCCAAGGGAATAGCTCTCAAGGAAATAATGTAAAAAAAGAAGGCTATTTGTACACAGATAATTGTATTTCCACTACTTAAATAGTGAAAGTCTGGGCCATTACTTGTCTGTCAATTTGATTATGGCTGTCCAAACTAGAAAATTTTAATAGGCCATCCTATCAATAACTATTAAAACCATAAACCTGAGGATTTCCATGATATATGTAGGATATGTAAACTAAGAAGTAGAGTGAGTGGACATTGATAACTGTCAAATTATGCTTGTTTGAGGCGAGCACCAGTGTTCTTTGGGTTTATCCATGTTCTAAGTCAGCAATTCTTAGACTTCAGTGTGATTATATCAAGTGCTCAGTTGCCATACATGTATGTATTCAAAATCTTGATTGTAGGTCAACTGTATCATCTTGGAATGTTACATTGGACACTACTGACAATTCATTAGTGACCTAAAGAAAAGAAGATTTTCCATCTTTTTCAGTGGTGTAGTTTGACTATAAAGAGCTTCCTCTATTCCTGTTTAGTCACAAGTAATAGAGGTATACACTGATATATAAATCAGAACAGATTAAGCAATGAACAATTTCACATAATTAAAATGTTGTAAATGCAGCCAGGTGTGGTGGCACACAGCTTGGGAGGGTGGGGCAGGAGGATTGCAGGTTCAAAGCCAGCCTCAGCAACTTAGTGAGACCCTGTCTCTAAATAAATTATTAAAAAGGACTGGGGATGTGGCTCTGTGGTTAAGCTCCCCTGCATTCAATCCCCAGTACCACATACACACAAAAAAATTAAGTAAATGAACCTCTCTTATTTTCTTGACTTTATCATCTTCTCCATTTCTCAATGGGTAATAATTTCTAATAGATTGATTTTTGTTTATTTACCATTTTTTTCCTCTTCACTTTTCTGAACTATATACAAATGATTACCAGGAGATCAGAGAAGTATTACAATAACTAAGGTCAGCATGTGAATACACATATATAATTTATGAATAATACATACTCTCCTTGCTAATCTATGTGCTTCATACATTTATCTTTCAAAATTGTCTTCTGGGGGGCTGGGGATGTAGTTCAGTTGGTAGAGTGCTTGCCTTGCATGCATAAGGCCTTGGGTTCAATCCCCAGCACCACACACACACACATACACACACACACACACACCAAAAAAAAATTGTCTTCTGCAAGCTGGATGATTTCTTTTTCTTACCGTCTGTGAAGTGGAAACACTGACAATTGTCATGTTTTCTTCTAGGAATTTATGCAAATATTCTCATGAGGTTCTCTCAGAAAAGAATTTCCAAGTCCTGAAAAACCACGAGCTCTCTGGACTTAACCAAGAGCAATTAGCTGTACTCCTCCTCCAGAGCGACCCGTTTTTTATGCCTGAGGTAAGTTATAGTTCTTCTTGAACAGCAGGGAGAGTATTATTGGCAGTGTTGTATCATGGACATGCTGGGTAGGGGCAGAAAGACACTCAACCATGAGTGTTGACACCAGGGCTCTTTGGGTGGCAGCCAGGGCTGCTGCTGTGTGACCTCAGAGATTCCAGCAATTTCCTTCCTATTCAAAGTCTTTGTAGGCATTTGGCTCTGGGATGCCTCCACTGCTAGGCTGCTGGGGAACCCTGTGTGAGTGAGATGAGCTGGAGGTAGTCAGAGATAGTCAGAGGACCAGTCGGTGCTTTCCACCTGGGTGGCCTCTGCAGAGAGGCTGGGGAAATGATGGGGAAGAAGAGGTTAAGCTGTTATAACAGAGACCCTCCCCTCCCATTGCAGTGACTTGAATAAACTGTACTTTTATTTGTCTGTCACTGTGGCTGCTTTCATTCTGAGAAGGCAATCTGAGTAGCTGCAACAGAAACTGGATGGCCTCAAAGCCTAAAATATTAAAATCTGGTCCTTTACAGATAAGTTTGCCAACTCTTGCCTGGATATGGGCAGGCAGGTAACCTGGGTGGTCAGGCAGTTGGATTCCACAGTGTCATCCAGAGACTCAGGCCAGTAGGTCAGCTTTGTTGCTTTCAAAATGTGGTCTTCCTCCTCTAGTTACACAGCTGTTTCCGTTGGTCACCATGTTCTAGCCAGGGGGAAGGTAGAGAGGTGGTACATGGAAGGCAGGCAGTTTCTTTTATAAAAGATGTGACATGGGCAATGTAAATAGCACATCTGCTCACACCTCTTGGTCAGAGTTTATCACATGATCATTCTTAGCTAGAACAGAGGTAGGAAATGTATTTTCTGGCTCAGTGATCATTTGTCTATCTTAAACTTGGTGGCCTCCAATTCTAGAAGAAAGATAGGGGCAATGATGGATCATCAAGTCTCATTCATTTAGCTGTGTACACTTGAGCATTACAGAAACTGTTCAAGGCAAGGTATCTGACCTGAGAAAAATCCTTGAGTAGAGAAGTTAGCCTCATATTGAAAGAGAGGCACAGAAACTTATAGAGGATCCAGATGGGGTGGGTGGAAGGGAAGGAGGTTGGAATTCAGCGAAATGAACCTTCGCAGAGGACAGGAGACTTGCTGGAGACTTCTTGGTGATTAAACACTTTTTGACTGTGAACTCAGTGTATTTCTGTGAGTATTTTAGAAACTAAGACATGAGAGGTGATTTTTTAAAAATTTTTTCTTTTTTTTTTTTGTACCAGAGATTGAACCCAGAGGTGCTTAATCATTGAGCCATATCCCTAGCTCTTTTTATTTTTTATTTTGAGAATGGGTCTTGTTGAGTTACACAGGGCCTTGTGAAGTTGCTGAGGCTGGCTTCGAACTCATGATCCTCTTGCCTCGGCCTCCCGAGTCACTGGGAATACAGGCTTGCATCACCATGCCCAGCTGTAATTTGGATGATACATGATACGTAAAAGAGGGGCTAAGTTAAGCACAAGAGGGAGTGTAGAGGATCAGCTGTGGCTGGGAGAGGTGGACAGGGACCTGAGAGGGCCACGGTGGAATGTTTTCAGCCCTCTGACATCTCTTGAGACTTATTCTGCCTTTAACTACCCGTGGGACCTTGGAGAAGGCATTGAACCCTCTGGGTATTACTGTTTTAATTTTTTTTTTTTTTGCATTTATTCAGTTAAAATTTAGAAGTACAACTGTCAGACATTGTGCCTTCCCTGAAGGCAGAAGTGAACAAGACAGAATCTCTGTCCTAAAATACTTAATATAGCCTTCTTTTCCATTAAGCCTTGACCCATGAGAACATGAAAACATCAGGCAAATCTGACTTCTTGGTATGTAAATTCAGGATTTTTACTAATCATATAAAACACATCATTGTAAAACTGTGTTTATTAAAGAAAGGAATGACTTCATTTGTTCTGGCATATTTAAGGCCAGAGCCTTCTTGCTTTAGGATCAGCATGGTAACAGGAATGTTAAACCAAAGCATCATTTCTCAAGTTGCTAGTTGTTCTTTTTCATTAGAACCTCCAGGACATTGGTTCTCAAACTTGGCATGTGTCAGAACTAAGGAGGATTTGTTAAAACACAGATACGGGGGCTCCATCTCTGGTGGTTCTAACTGTAAATATGGGGAAAAGCCTAACAGGTGTCCACATGGTGCTGATGGTGCTTGATCCAAGGACCACACTTTGAGAACTAGGGATCGAGAGCCTAGAATCTGGAGAGTAGACTCTATAGCGATCATATCTATTTGAATCTTTGAATCTGATTTTAGAAGCTATGTGGCTAAATGACTGTTCCTGGGGTCTGGTATCCGTCTAGACAAATTATGGGGAACCATGTTCATCTATTTTGTGCAGAGCTCACGGAAGCATCTTATAAATGTGTTTATTTTTAAAATGTCTGAAATTCAGGATTTTTACTAATCCTATCAGTTTTCTCATTCTTGGTTCTTATGTTTGCATCACTCTTTATTCTGCACAACACAGTCATATTGCTTTGACTACTTAACAGTGCAGTTTAGGTAGATGAGGCAAATATTTCAGTCCCTTACAGCAAAGGAAACAGGAACTGGTAGGTGGGTCCCCTGAGGTCCTCCAGCTGCTTCTAGGGGCTCACACTTTACACTGGTATCTTTTAGTCCTGCATCATATGACTGGGCCTCAGTGACAGTATTCTGCATCTCACTAGGAACTCCATCCCTGTTGACCAAGATATGTAGATAATATCTGTTTAGATAAAAATGCAGGACTTTTCTTCTTTAGTTTATCACTTTAGATACTTCACATTCTTCCAATCAGAGACCAAATTCTGAATTACAGTTGTTGGTAAAACACATGTCCTTTTAATTGAAAAGTAAGTTGATATGCAAAAGTTAGACTGCTGTCTTTGGTCTCTTTCATAATGCAGAGCTCAACTACTCTGTTGCAATTGGCCATCCAACAAGGATTATCAAATTTTTTAAAAAAATATTTATTTTTTAGTTTTTTTTACGTAGACACAATATCTTTATTTTATTTTTATGTGGTATTGAGGATCGAACCCAGCGCCCTGCACATGCCAGGCGAGTGCGCTACCGCTGAAGCCACATCCCCAGCCCAGGATTATCAAATTTATCACTATCTTATAATTAATTTGCAGACCTTTTTCTGTCCCAAATAAGCCATCAATTGAATGCACCTCATCATAGATTGTGGGATATGCATGGATTTTCCTCCTCTTGGCATATCTGTTTTCTTTGGAAATATTTGTGCACTTGAACTTTCCTTAATGAATGCATGGCAGATATACAAAGATGTTTTATCTCTGGCTGTTGTATTTCCCTTCTGCAGATTTGCAAAAGTTATAAAGGAGAAGGTCGAAAGCAGATTTGTAGCCAGCAGCCACCATGCGAGAGACTCCACATCTGTGAGCACTTTACCCGAGGGAACTGTAGTTACCTCAACTGCCTGAGGTCCCATAACCTGATGGACAGAAAGGTGCTGGCCATCATGAAGGAGCACGGGCTGAGCCCAGATGTGGTCCAAAACATCCAGGACATCTGCAACAACAAACATGCCCGTAGGAACCCTTCTGGGCCGAGAGGTAAATACCTTTTCTTTTTAAACTGTGTACACTTTCTTTTTTCTTTTTTTTTTTTTTTTGTACCTGGGATTGAACTCTGGGGCACTTGACCACTGAGCCACATCCCCAGCCCTATTATTTATTTAGAGACAGGGTCTCACTGACAGTTACTTTGTGCCTCCTTTTGCTGAGGTAATATTAATTACTTTCACACCATCATTTCCAGAACTTTCTCGTCTTTGAAAACTAACGCCCACACCCCTTCCCAAACATTCTGTTTTCTGTCTCTATAAATTGGACAACTCTAGGTATCTCATATAGGTGGAAGCATGTCATATTTGCCCTTATTTTGGGGACCCTAGGATTGAACTCAGGGGCACTCAACCACTGAGCCACATCCCCAGCTCTATTTTGTATTTTATTTAGGAGACAAGGTCTCACAGAGTTGCTTAACACCTCGCTTTTGCTGAAGCTGGCTTTGAACTCATAATCCTCCTGCCTCAGCCTCTCGAGCTACTAGGATATTTGCCCTTTTATGACTGGCTATTTTACTTACCATAAGGTCTTCCAGAGTCAACCATGTCATAGCATGGGTCAGAATTCTTGTTTTTTTTTTTTTTAAGGCTAAATAATATCCTGTCATCTGGATATACCCCATTTTGTTTATCTAATTGTTTGTTCATGGACATCTGAGTCATTTCTAGTTTTGCCTATTGTGAAAAATGCTGCTGTGAATGTGGATGTATGAGTATCTCTTGAAGACCCTGTTTTCATTTCTTTTAAGACTATAACCAGAAGGAATCTTGTTAGATCTTATGGTAATCTTGCATTTAATTTTTTGAGGAGCTGCCACGTGGTTTTCCATTAGCAGCTACACCAGTTTTCCTTTCTGCCAGCCGTGCACAAGGGTTCAGATTTCTGCACATCCTCTCTATCACTTGTCATTGTCTGTTTTTTTTTTTTTTTTACTACAACGGCCATCTTCATGGGTGTGGAGAGACCATTTTTTAAGCATTTTCTATTTTATGTAATGGGATTAATCTCAACTTTTTATTTGGTCTTTATGAATTAGCTGTAGGAGAAGTAAATTTTATGAAGTACATAGGATACATGAGTCTAAGACCCTGTAAAAAATAATGAGCAATTATACTTCTTTATATCTGGGAATGATTTATCATTTACAAAAGGGACTTTCACCCAAAGCACCTCATTGTTTCTCACAGAAAAACCATGAAGAAAGGTAGATGTATTATTTATTAGACTCACATAAGGGGTAAGGAAATTGAGGCTTAGAATTTTTAGGCAACTGTGATATTTATTCATAAGGTAATAAGTCAGATATGATAATTTTTTAAGCAACCTTCATTGCAGGCAGCCTTACATCATTTTTAAAAGGATGAAAAGTAAGATGATATATATTTAAAAGGCATGTTTCAGCCCTCACACCACCAGAGAGTAGCAGAGCTCACATGCTCTGATTCCATACCTAATGCTCTTCTCTCACACCACAGTGCTGCCTGAACAGAGGATAGCTTTTTGTCATATGTACACAAATACACATGCAGGAACACACACAGACACACACTCATCACAGGCACACATGTATGTCACACACAATCCATGCACACTCACAAACACATGATTGCTCCATCCAGGATATGACTCATCACAGTTCTAGAAAAAAGCCACTGCTTTGTCAATTTTAATTTTGTTTGTTTATTTGTACTGGGATTGAATCCAGAGATGCTTTACCACTGAGCTACATCCCCAGTCCTTTTAAAACATGGTCTCACTAGCTGGCCTTGAACTAGTGACCCCCGTACCTCAGCCTCCTGAGTCCCTGGGGTTACAGGGGTGCAGTACCACGCCTGGCTCAACTTTTACGTTTGCTATTAAGCTTAGGCATTGGGAGGGGGGCTAATGAAGGAATCTGTAAAACTTTCTAGCTTAAATGAATCCTACCTTGAGAATGTGGTTTTCTGTTTTAGTATTATGAATCCTTAGATGATCAGGTACATTCGTATTACAATGTGGGTGAAATCTAGATGATTTGGAGACTTCTCTCTGACTCAGAGCAGCGCACAGCGCCACCTAGAGGGTGGGGAGTAAGGTCTACCTCTGAGTCCCAGGAGAGAAGCTGGGGCCCTCCCTCACATCATCCTGAACCACTCTTCCTCAAGATTTTCATGCAGCAGATTAGGACAGGCAGTTTGATAGACCTTGAATATCAAGGTGGGAAAGCAGAGAGGAGGCATAGTGGTAGGAACCCAACCATTCAGCAATGAACATGAATTTTCATTATTTTGTTTCATTTTGCTTTTCTCTTTGCAGCTCCTACCCCGCACCGTAGAGCTGGGATGACTAGAGGTAGAAGCAAGAGTAGGGACAGATTCCTGCCGGAGAGCCAAGAATTTCCTCCATCTGCCTCAGCGGCTGCTCAGAATTCCCGCACATCCAGTCCAGATGTTGTTGGCCAAAGGCTTTTCCTGAAGGACGTGGGGGTCGGTGACCTCACCCACAGGTTCACGTATCTGGGGAGTCAGGATCGCACTCCACCTTCCTCCCTCTTGTCTAAGGCACCTGGTCTTGGAGGACCAGGTCAGGTGGGGTCAAGCCAGAAGTTTTCAGAGAATGGAAGTCCAGATCGCCTCTTTTATAGGAATCATTCAGATTCAGCGCCCTCCTCCAGCCAGAAGGGGTCCCCAACCTGGCAGAACGACCAAGGCTCCAGGAGAGACAATGTGTTTTTTCCAGGTCAAGCTGCTGTGGGCTCTCCTCTTGGTTTGGGGAAAATACCTGAAACCGTAACTACCAGAAAGAGCACTGCCATCCTCTCCCCAGACCTTGTGAATGTCAAGGGCAAGAATGGGACTCAGGACACTCAGCAGCATGTCCCTCTTTTTAATAATAATTATGATGGAGCGGCCATGGATATAACTTCCGCAAGATTTCTAAATCATGGAACCACAACCAGCAGCCAGAGAGAGATGGCTGTAACTAGGAATCAACAGGACAATGGAACTGCTCCCCAAGACGTGCACACCACTGCCCGAATGAGAAATGACCCAGGAGTGGCATTTTGTAATGGTAAATGTAGAGGGGACCCATTTGGGGATAGTAAATCTGTGTCTCTCACACCAAAGGACTCTAGTCAAATAATGGATGAAAGTACTAATGTAGACAAAACTGGTGCTGCTGGTTTTGGCTTAAAAATAGCAGCCATTGGGTGAATATTCTAGAAGTCAGAATCTGAGAAGCCAGTTCCCAGCCCCATCTGGGGAAACCACTGCCCCCTTATGAGTTGGCAGTCTGCCTCAGTCACCTCCACCTTTCAGAGCTGCATCCTGGGGGACCCATGGTCATGACTCTGCTAGGCCTCTCTTAGCCTGCTCAGCCTAAGTCACTCATCAGAGTCATTCAGACCCATATCTTAAGTCTGCAGCAGAGTGGCCGTGGCTATAGTTTTTCCTTTAATGGGGCTAGAATTAGAGGTTTTGGTGAAGAAGCCTACTGTATGAAGATAGGCAAGGACTAAACGGTAGAACCACATGGAATAAGCTGCTACGTTTATTGAGAATTAGAGTCGTTTGACTACAATTTCAGAAATAATCATCGTTCTCGTGTGGTCCTGGTGTCCATACTTTATTTTATGGAGTGGCTGTCTGGGCTCTCAGGAGTCAACACATGAATCCCAGGAATTTTCTTGACAGGGCTCCATTAGGTGCTATTTCCCATTGTGAGGCCTGGTATCTTTGGTTTTCATTCAAGCATGGAGATCAGCGTGCATGTGTCCTCTCTTGTTTTACAGATTCCATATTGGATGTCCTAAGCACCACATCTTCTAGGATGGATGATCATGGCTCCAAGGAAATTTGTCTAGATTATCTGCATAAGAACTGCCAGCTTAATAGTGAGTGACATAAGGACTTTTTTCAAGCTTTGACCTTTTGGTCATTGTGATAATGCTTCTATGAACATAGGTATGCCCGTATTTGCTCAAGACCCTGTTTTTACGTCTTTGGGGTAAATGCCCAGATTTGGAATTTCTGGATTGTGTGGTAATTCTGCATTTAATTTTTGGAGAAACCATTTTCTCTTTTTCTTTTCATTCCCACTAGCAATGTACGAGGGTTCAAATTTTTCCACATCCTCAAGCCGTCCATTCTGGGTTTGCCTTTTATGTTAGCTTTTCACCGCTGTGACAAATACCTGAGAAAGTCAACTTAGAACAAGATTTATTTTGGTTCTTGGGTTCAGAGGTTTCTGTCCGTGGTTGGCTGGCTCCATTGCTTCTGGGTCTGGGATGAGGCAGAACAGGATAGCACAAGGTCATGGCCCAGCAAAGTGGCTCACCTCATGGCAGCCAGAGGCAGACAAGAGAGTGAGGAAGGTCCTGGGACAAGATATACCCTTCCAGGGCATGTCCCCAGTGCCCTACTTCCTCCAACTCCCACTACCTACAGTTTCTACCACCTCCCAATAATGCCACTAAATTCTGAATTCCTTAATGGATGAACCCACCGATGCTGTCCAAGCCCCCATGATCCAGCTGTTTCCCAAACACCGGACTCGCGAACCTTGCTGCATTGGGACCACGCCTTCAGCACATGAGACTTTGGGAGAACTTCCAGATCCAAACCATAACACCTGTGGTGCCATTGTGTTTTAAATAGTCACACATCTTTTGAACACTTCAAAAATGATTTAAGGGCTGGGGATGTGGCTCAAGCGGTAGCATGTTCGCCTGGCATGCGCGGGGTGCTGGGTTCGATCCTCAGCACCACATAAAATAAAATGAAGATGTTGTGTCCACCGAAAACTGAAAAATAAATATTTTTAAAAAATGATTTAAATAGGGGCTGGGTTATATAGCTCAGTGGTGTAGCGCTTGCCTAGCACATGTGAGGCACTGGGTTCCATCCTCAGCACCACATAAAAATAAACAAATAAAATAAATGTATGCTGTCCATTTATAACTACAAAAATAAAAAAAACCTAAAAGTAAATAAAACTATTGTATTCATCTATAACTAATAAAACATTTAAAAAATGATTTAAATAGAACATAGTGAAAATTTTTAAATTAATTTATTTTTGCATTACTGGGGAATCAAACCCAGGGCCTTGTGTTATATCCATTGAGTTATATCCCCCAACCCCTTTTATTTTTTTGTTTTTTAATTTTGAGACAGGGTTTCACCATGTTGCCCAGTCTGGCCTCCAACTTACAGTCCACTGCCTCAGCCTCCTGAGTCACTGGGATTATAGGTGTGAGCCACCGTCCCCAGCACATAATGAAAAATTTGAAAAGCATAACTGTTTTCTGTATTCCTGTATTACGGCTTATAACATTGACATATTATTCAGCAAGCACTCATTTAATGACCTTTTGTTTTGCATGCCCAGCCCCGTGCCAGTTATGCAAAGGGGAGGTAAGATAAGGAACAATGCAACATTCGTAATTAAGGTGGGGGCATCAAAACACCCACAGATGAGACGGCTGCATAAATAAGTAAATGCATAATATCAGGCCGTGGGGACTTGCTAAGGGAATACAAGTCTGACGGGAATGGAGAGATAGTTTGTGGGGGATTCTTTCTGAAAAAAAAAAGTTTTAGGCCAGGACATGAAGGAAATCTCAAATGGTTGCCTACGCTGGAGAGCAATTTGTCTTCATGTATGCATGTGGGGAGTGGGAGGGTTCAAGGGTAACTATAAATCTGCGAGCTTAGGGGGAGTGTGGGATTTTTGTTTTCTGTTAAGTTTTCATGGGGAATAAAGGAACCTGAATAGGGGACATGGGGCAGTGCAAGCAGGGACCAACATGAGCAAAGGTACAGATGGCAAAGACCTGGCAGGGAGCAAAGGCAGCCCTGATGGGGAGAGTCAGCAGTAGAATTCGTTGAATTGTTTAGACTCCCCCTGTGTGGACCTACAGACCTCCTGACTTTTTAAAAATTCTGATTCGATGTATGTGAGAGGAGAATGCATTCTGACACATCATACATAAATGGAGTATAACTTTCATTCTTCTGGCTGTACATGATGTAGGATCACACCGGTCATGTAGTCATATATGCACATAGGGTGATAATGTCCAATTCATTCTACTATCCTTCTTACCCCCAAACCCCCTCCCCTCCCTTCACTCTCCTCTCCCTAATCCAAAGTACCTCTTTCTTCTCTAGTCCCGCCCCCCCCCCCAGTTGTGAATTAGCATCCACATATTAGAGAAAACATTCGGTCTTTGTTTTTTTTTATTTTTGATATTGGCTTATTTCACTTAGCATGATATTCTCCAGCTCCATCCATTTACTGATAAATGCCATCATTTCAATCTTCTTTAAGACTAAGTAATATTCCATTGTGTATATATACCACATTTGCTTTATCCATTCATTTATTGAAGGGCACCTAGGTTGGCTCCATAGTTTAGTATTGTGAGTTGAGCTGCTATAAATATTTATGTGGCTTCATCACTAAGTCCTTTGAGTATAAACCAAGAAGTGGGATAGCTGGGTCAAATGGTGGTTCCATTCCAAGTTTTCTGAAGAATCTCCATACTGCTTTCCATAGTGGTTGTACCGATTTTCAGTCCCACCAGCAACATACGAGTGTACCATTTTCCTCATATTCTCATGAACATTTATTGTTGCTTATATTCTTGATAATTGCCATTCTTATTGGAGTGAGATGGAATCTTAGAGTAGTTTTGCATTTCTCTAATTGTTAGAGATGTTGAATATTTTTCATATATTTGTTGATTGCATTTCTTCTTCTGTCAAGTTTCTGTTCAGTTCCTTAGCCCATTTATTGATTAGGTATGTTTTCTCTTCTGTGTCTTTGTAGGCCTCTGTAACAAAATCCACTTCCTCCTGCCCTACCGATGGCAGATATTCAATTCAGACACTTGGATGGACATTCCGTACATGGAGAAGCTGGAGGAGGCCTATTGTGATCCCAAAACCCACATGTAAGTTGATGACTATACCCTGGCTCATGAGTTCCTCATCAAAGGAAAGCCTAAGGCTAGGTTCCTGCCTAGTGCTAGGGAGTCTGTAAATGTCTGCTAACTCAAGTGAAGTTAACAGTGATGGGATTATTTGTTCAGTGGTTATTTGTCAAGGTGTTCTGCAGAACGATAGTGTGGAGGTTGGCTCTTAGTCTTACCAACTTGATGCAGAATTGTTAAAAGTATCAAAACGATTTAGAACAAATGAGTCTTTGGGTTCATTTCATAATTTAAAAATATGATTTGAGTAGCCTCATGTAGTTAGCAGAAGTTTGTTGTGTGCTTAACATTTTCTAACCTCTGTGTTTGTGTTTTTTCTCTATCTTGGAGGTAACTTTACATTTCTGCTAGGTCAGGGCTGAAATGGGTAATACCTGCATGACCACACTCACCTGTGATGTTCAGAGATAGAAGATGCAGTCTAGTTTTACCAGGAATTTCTTTGGGCAGGATTGGGGGTTGGGATATGCATTCTTTTTTCATCCTCTGCAGAATTGACTAAATATTTGGTGGAGATTCTGTGTTGCTGAATATTGTCACTAGGAGGCGGCATAAGCTATTTTTGTTTCTAGAAACTATATATTTGACTCTCTAGGACAGTTTGTTAACCTTGAAACTATTGACATTTTGGGCCAGGTAATTATTTGTTGTGGGGGTTCTTTGGTACCAGGGATTGAACCCAGGGGTACTTAATCACCTATCCCCAGCCCCAGCCCCAGCCCTTTTTATATTCTGAGACAGATCTAAGTTTTTTAGGTCCTTGCTATGTTGCTGAGGTTGGCTTTGAACTTGTGATACTCTACCTGGCTTGCTCTCTATTCTTGATCTCATCCTCCCTTCTCCCTACCCTACCCCAATTGTGATTACCAAGATTATTTTCAAAAGTCATATATTGTCAAGTGTCCCTGGGTTTAAAATTGGTCCTGTGTGAGATGCCCTGACTGATCTAAGACATCTTTCTTATAGCAGCCATTCTCAAATGTTTTCATCTCAACACTCTTAAAATGTATTGATGATTCCAAAGAATTTCTGCTTCTGTGAATTTACAGCTATCGTTGTTTGTCATATTAAAATTTATTTATAAATCTACTTACACAAATGCAATAATAAACTCAGGTTAACATAACTAACATTTATATATAATTATATTCATATAATTATATACCGTTATGTAGGTTACTACATATAGATAACTATAACCATGACTGTTTTCCAAAACCAAAAATTTATCAAGAAGAGTTACATCATTTTATATATTTGCAAATATCTATAATGTCAGTCATTATAGAAGATGATTAGTTTCTCTAATATGCTTCTTTATTTAATCTATTGTGAGATTATAAATCATGTAGCCTCCAGAAAACTACATTGTGCCCTTATGTAAGCCTGCAAGCAGAAAAGCAAACAATCAAATGTCTTAATGTAATTATGAAAGTAATTTTGGCCTTATCAGCTCTTTCAAAGGGTCTCAGATGAAACTTTGGTAACTATTAAATAATAATAAATAATTTTCAAAACTGGCTTACTATGAGCCATTCACTTTCCACCTTTTTTTTTTTGTACAAGGGATTGAACTGAGGGGCGTTTCCCCACTGAGTCACATCCCCAGCCCTTTGTATAACTTTGAGACAGGATCTCACTTGGTTGCTTAGGGTTTTGCTAAATTGCTGAGGCTGGCTTTGAACTCGTGATCCTCCTGCCTCAGCCTCCCGAGCCACGGGGACTCCAGGCATGTGCCATCATGCCCAACTGAGTCACTTTCTATCATTAAACATATTAGTTGTTTTGTGAGCAGTTTTACTTTAGAATATCTTTTGAGGGAAGAATGAATACATTTTGTGGCTGTGATTGTGGCTCAGTGGTAGAGCACTTGCCTAGCATGTGTGAGGCACTGGGTTCGATCCTCAACACCACATAAAAATAGACAAATAAAAAGATAAAGGTGTTGTGTCCGTCTACAACTTAAAAACTTTAATTTGGGCATGGTGGTACATACATGTAATCCCATAGGCCTGGGAGGCTGAGGCAGGAGGATCAGGAGTTCAAAGCCAGCCTCAGCAAAAGCGAGGTGCTAAGTAACTCAGTGAGACCCTGTCTCTAAATAAAACACAAAATAGGGCTGGGGATGTGGCTCGGTGGTTGAGTGTCCCTGAGTTCAGTCCCTGGTATAAAAAAAAAATCCTCAAAAAAAAGTGAATACACTTTGTAATGCTGTTAAATATGTGGCATAGGAAAGTTACTTTATCTCTCTGTATTTCAGTTTTTCTTCTGTGTATAAGATCCTTTTCAGCACTAATTTTTTTTTTTCTTGGTACTGGGAATTGAACTTAGGGGCACTCAACCACTGAGCCATATCCTCAGCCCTATTTTGTGTTTTATTTAGAGACCGGGTGTCACTGAGTTGCTTAGCCCCTTGCTTTGCCGAGGCTAGCTTTGAACTCATGACCCTCCTGCCTCAGCCTCCTAAGCCACTGGGATACAGGCGTGAACCACCACACCTGGCTTCTAAAATTTTAATTCTGTGCTCTCATTACGGAAGAGACCAGAGTGCAGAAAACAGGTCAATGAAGTGTTTCCTTTACAGTTTTTCTCTCTCAGCTTTTTTGTAGGAAATGATAAAATCAATTTCGAGAATATGACTTGTAACTCAAGTCCCATCCAACGCCTCTCCACTCCTTCATCCGTCATAACGTTGGCCAACTCTGTCTTTGCTACCAAATGGGTTTGGTATTGGAAGAATGAATCTGACCAATGGATTGAATATGGGGAGGAGGTGAGTACCATTCCCCTTGTGGAGGCTGTTACTTAAACTTGCCAATTGAGGGGGGAAATCTATTAATAAAATATTTGAAGTCTACATGCCTGGCCATGCAGAGTGGACCTTGTGGAGGAAATGGTGCTTTTATTTTTACATAGCCATATTTACATTTTTTTCAGCAAGCATATATTCCTATTGCAATCAGAAACAAAAATATAAATTACTATTTTTTTAAAGAAATATAAAGCAGTACTGGGGATTGAGTCCAGGGTCTGGTGCAAGCAATTTCTATCACTGAGCCCTTTTTATTTAATTCTGATTTTTAGACAAGGTCTTGTTAAATTTCCCAGGAAGATCTTGAAATTGTGATCCTCTTGCTTCAGCCTCCTGAGCTGCTGGGATTACTAGGCTGTACCAGCAGTTTGTATTTATAAAAAATACATTATGTGTTATATTATTATATATTATGTAATTATTATATAATAACATATTCTCATATAATTATATATAATATAATTATATAATATTCTTATATGATATAATTACATATAATATATAATATACATATATATTAATACAAATCCCTTGTATTTGTGATCCTCCTGCCTCAGATTCCTGAGCTGCTGGGATTCCCAGGCTGTGCCAGCAATTTGTATTTACATAATATATTGGTAGTGGTGATTGAATCTATGGGTGCTTCTCCACTGAGCCACATCCTCAGCCCATTTAGAGGGAGGGTCTCCCTGGGTTGCTTAGGGCCTTGCTAAGTTGCTGAGGCTGGCTTTGAACTCCCAATCCTCCTGCCTCAGCCTCCCAAGCCACTGTGATTACAATCAGCTCCACCTCACCTGGCTGTATTAGTCATTTTTAAGGAACCCCTGAAGACACCAGTCAGCCCCTCTTTCCTCACTAGGGATGGGTGGGTCTCACAATGGCTTTCTATGTATATTAATGCTAAATGTACAGAGGCTACTTCTTTGAGCCAGCAAAGAGCAGCAGTGAGAAGTTGGAAGAATGATGGAGAGGCTGGGATGGTTAGTGATACCAGGTGATGTATTATTTTGCCCAAGCAATGAAGCCACGTATAGATGGTCACTAGTATCCAGAATTTATATTCAGATGGACTTGAAGGACTGGAACTAGAAGGTTCTAGGCTGACCCACCGAGGGGACATAGAACAGCACGTGGAGGTTTAGATAAGCTGAACTTCTGTCCCGTGTCTCTCTCTTTTGATGCACAGGATAAAAAAAGAGGAGTGCAGAGAAGAAAGGGGAGGGAGGTCTTAATAGGTGATGAAATCAGAGTGATGATCAAACAAAACAGAAACAAGAGATTATAATGAAGTAAAAAAATTAAAGTAAGGAAAGGGAAACGGGGCCTCGGGTTCTACATAGGTACAAATCAATGACCTATGAATTGGCCTCTGAGCTGCCACAGCAAACAGAAGCACCATCTGTTACAAAATCCCCTGCTCTCTCCCCAACCTGCGGGGCCTTGGAGGGGACAGCCCTGTGTGCCTTGGGAGGTGGAGAGTTCTACAGTAAACAGTCCTGCTGTCCATCACTTGTGCAGTGCTTTCCAAACTGCTTTTTTTATTTTTTAATTTAGCAGAGACGTTTTATCAAGTGATCTTTTACAAGAATCTAAATGAGGGGCTGGGCTTGTGGCTCAGTGATAGTGCATCACCTAGCATGGGTGAGGCCCTGGGATGGATCCTCAGCACAGCATAAAGATAAACAAAGGTATTGTGTCCACCTACAGCTGAGTCCTTGCTGCACTCTGCCATGGTGGCCCAGGTGACATCTCTTGGAACAGAGTTCTGCTGAGTGGTGTGGAGAAACTCCTAAGATGTTGAACTCTGCACAGATTCTGTAGAAGTGCCTGAGGGAATAGAAATTAGAAACCTGAATTAATTGGCCTTGGTCAAAATAAAAGTAAATTATAAATCTTAAGAGTTCTGTGTCGGGCTGGGGATGTGGCTCAAGCAGTAGCGCGCTCTCCTGGCATGTGTGCGACCCGGGTTCGATCCTCAGCACCACATACAAACAAAGATGTTGTGCCCGCCAAAAAACTAAAAAATAAATGTTAAAAAAATTCTCTCTCTCTCTGTCTCTCACTCTTTCTTAAAAAAAAAAAAAAAAGAGTTCTGTGTCAAGTCCTTGCCATTTTTAGTAAGATAAAGAAGAAAGTTTAGAAAACATTTTTTTTTTTTTCTGGTGACATCATGGTCCTAGAGATCAAAAAGAACTATCAGTGGGGAATAGATGGTATCTAAATTTAAATTTACATAAGTTTGGTAGATTTTGTTCCCTATTAAAACATCAAGAAACTTCTTTGAGCTCATTAATACAAAATTCTCTAGGAGTTCAGTCTGCATTAAATGCAAAGTTTTTAGACTATAACTTTTTATCTGTGTTGAATTCATTTAATCTGAAACACATTTTATATTCATTGAAGATGTGAATAAATTCCTATCGTTTCTTATTCATTAGACTCATCATTATGTGACATTGAGTTGACTCTTCTGTTATTTAAAAAAAAAGAAAGAAGGGAAAAAATCAGCCCCTGGGTTTAGTGTTTTCCCTGTTGGAGATCTAATTAAAATAGAAATGGCGGCTCTAGGAGATTTGAACTCCAAACAATGAGCAGCTCAGTGTCTCTCATGGCTCTCCTGTAGTTCAGATTTTGATCCAGTGTATAGTTGGAATGTTTAGAGGAGAAAATACACTGTGTTGTCTTTAGATGTGCCCTGCAGGTTTTATTTTTTTATAACTATTTTTTTCTTTCTTATACTGGAGATTGAACCCAGGACCTTGCATATGCTGGGCAAGTGCTCTACCACTGAGCTACATTCCCAGTCCTTCTCATTTTTTTTTTTTTTTTTTTGTTTTGAGACAGGGTCTCACTAATTTTCCCAGGCTGATCTAAGCCTTGTGATCCTTCTGCCTCTTTCTCCTGAGTAGCAGGGATTCTAGGTGTGCAGCACCATACCTGGCTATAACTAAATATTTAATAAGAGTTGGGCAACCGAGAGTACCTCTCTAGGAAATTGGGGTGCAGAAATTTTCACTAACAAAGGGTTGGTGCATTTGCTTGGCATGGTTTTTCTGGAATTGATATCCTTTTAGGGAAATTGAGGAGCTTAATCAGGACTTGTATATAGATGGTGGACTGGGAGATGCTGTGGTGTTAGAGGTGATGATGGAACAGTTGGGCTGTTGGGTAGCAATAGAACAGGACATAGTTATAACAGGAGAGCGGAGCCTGGTGATCACTGGGTTTGCAGCAGGTGGGGTGTGCAGATGCAGTTGCTCACAGATGCTTACCAGCACCTAGCTAAGTGTGGGCATTATGGAAGCAGACATGGAAGAGTGGCAGGGGCTCTAGGCCTGAGAGGGCTGCTCAGAGTCAGGGCAAGCTATAGCTCTAGAAAGCCTAGGTTTCAGGAAAAATTGAGGCACAGGACAGAAGCCAAGACCTGGTCACTGCAACTGAGATATAAATTCAAGTTTTCTGGAAGAATAAATAATTGAAGGCCCAACCTTATTCAATCATCTCCTCATGGATGCGGAACTGCAGTATCCTAGAACACTCTAGGACACATGATGGCCATTAAATTAATGACAGCTAGAAGGACTAGTGGAAGTTGTCACTGCCTGCCACTTAGGAGCATGAGACAACACTGGTGATTTCCAAAGGGCTAGGGCAAACTTAGACCACATACTTGAAAAGCTTAAGGAACCCTTACGAAAGCAACACCTGGCAGGTGACCTGGACAGCACACAGGTGTGAGAGAGGAGAAAGATGCTCCGGCCTTGAGAGCTGTCTCTGGACAGAGCCCCTCCTGGTCAGCTGACTGTATGACCTCCTGATTCCCTTGCGGACGTGCATCAACCAGTGCCTGAGAATCACCTTGGATGTGGGTGTGGACTGACTTGAAGGGAAACGTCACCCTTGGAGACTTTACCATGACCCACAAACACAAGTACAGTGTGTGGACAAGGCCCAAGAAGGTCAGCATGGTGCCAAGCCACCTCACTGACTTGATAGTGCTGTCCAGTAGGACAGCCTCTAGCCTCATGTGGCTATTAAATTTACATAAATTAAACTTAAAAATAAAATCAGGACCTCAGCTCCACAGTGGATGGCACTAGTCGCATCTTGAATGCTCGGTGCCACGTTGAGCTAGGCTACTGAAGGAGTTAAAAATAAGCCACTCTGGCATATGGACTATTTTGAGTTTAAGGCACTTGAAAAACAGCAGGTGCAGAAAGATCAGTCTGACCTCCCTTCTCTTTCTTTTAAAATATTTTTTAGCTGTTGATGGGCCTTTATTATTTTTTAAAATTTATTTGTATGTGTGCCGAGAATCGAACCCAGTGCCTCAAGCTTGCTGGGCAAGCGCTCCACCGCTGAGCCACAACCCCAGCCCTCCCTTCTGTTTCTTAAAGCTGGAGATGAAATTCTATTGGGAGGATGATGGTCAGCATCTCATTAAGGGGTTCTTCTTCCTGCCCAGGACAGTCCAAGCCACCCTAAAGCTTACAAACTCAAATAATTAGTAATTGACAAAGCACTATATTTACAGAAAGTGAAGCCCCTCATAGATGTAGTCCATATGGGTTCTGGAACTAGACAAAGGCAAAATGGCTCTGGTGGTTTATTTAAGGGGATACATCAAAGGCAGGGGTAAGGTTTCAAGGGCGGAGTCTTGCTTCCTGATGTCTTGCAGTCAGCAGATTGATTGACATCTTGGCAGGTCACACCCATCTCAGGTGCTGTGTGGGATCTCAGGAGAGCTTGAGGGGGAAGTTCACCTGCTTCAGGCAATCAGTCCCTGTGGGGGGTGCCATGGGGAGTTCTCAGTGCCCCACTTATCCCCTCACGAGGCTACTATGCGCAATAGTCCACACATAGCCCATAGCTTGTGACAAAATTCCATGGGAAAGATGCTCCCCTACCAGAAGGAGGGTCATGTTCTTATCAAGGGCAGGGCTTGGGGGCAGAGGGAAATCTACAAACGTGCCCTGTTAGGCAAACCTCATCCTCCTGGTGACTTCCCCACCCACTTAACTACCCCAGGCCAAGCCCCTTTGTATTGTCATATGTTTATAATTTACTATTTGAATTCAGCATATAAGTTTTTATCCCTGAGGCCACTTTGGGGTATTATTTCCTTATGAAGGCTTCCCACACCATGTAAAAGTTGCATTAAATAAGTTTGTATGCTTTTTCTTATGTCGGTTTAATTCTAAGGCCTAGCTTTTACCATAAAAGGGTAAAAGCAAGATTTTGCCTTCCCTATAGCACCATATAGGACAGCACAGAGAACATTTCCATCATTGCGGAATATTCTAGTAAATAGCACTGGTCTAGACCCTACAGCCTGTCAAATCCAAGTGAAGTCCACAGACCAGCAGCATCAACATCATCTAGGAGCTGTTGAAATGTGGAACCCCAAATCCTTCATCATGATCTGTGCTTTTATTAGATTCCTAAGTGACTCACATGTACATCAAAGTTGGAAAGGCTTTGGCTTTTCCAGCTAGGAACAGGGTGGGTTCTACAAAGCTGAACAGGGATTTGCTAGATACAAGACTTCAGCTAGTGGGTTGGGAAGCCCTCGGGCCCACAGATATTTTTGCCTGACCAACTTAAGTTGGTTTTGGGGTCCAAAACATGTACATGGTGGGGCTATGTCTGTGGCTTAATGGTAGCACACTTGCCTGGCATGTGTGAGGCCCTGGGTTTGATTCTCAGCACCGCATATAAATAAATAAAATAAAGGTCTATCAACAACTAAAAAATATTTAAAAATATATGGTTTATCAGGCTTATCATGGCAGCGATCTCTTTTCCAATCATTCCCATCTCAGTGCCACTGCAATAAACACCTTCGTGGCCTGACTTCATTGTTGTATGCTTCAGGTTAGAAAGTTCTAACATCTTCTATCCTTTGTTCTTGCTCCACCTCCTGAAACACATTCAGATTTAATATCACTTTCATTATGTGCAAGTGCGTGAATGCTCAGACATGCTCTTCCAAAGCTACACGGATGAACTCTGGCCCTTCTCCATGCTGGACATTCCTTTGGATGCTTTCATTCTGGTGCTCTCCCTTCACATCCAGTAGGCATTTCCATTAGGGATGAGCAAGGGAGTGGGTACAGCTGACAGCTCAGGAGTCTGCAGTGTCATTACAGGGACTGTACGTTCCTGCGGGAGCTCTGCACCATGGGATGCTGGCAGGATTTTGCTGTCATTAGCCCCTCTATGTTAGTTCACAAGAAACAAGTGTTTCACCTCCATTAAATATTGGGAAGCCCTGCTGTTAGGGGCTCACATCCAGTCTGCCCTTGCCTGCTGCACTTGCCCTGGGGTGGGGACCCTGGAAGGGTGGCCTTGCTGGCTCCCTTGCAGCATCAGCACACTCCCCTTTACCCAGTTATGCTGTTCAGATGCTTCACTTATCCCTGAAGCCAGAGATCAGATCTTCATGTTACTTGAGCATTCCTCACGCCTTTGTTAATATCCCCTGTCAGGGACAAATCCAAGGGAATTTTCAACGTAGGGGGTGGGCCACAAAAGGGTGTGACTGGGCTCCACCTTGCCACCTGGCTTGGGAACAAGATGCCCTCTTGTTCAAACTGCATGTCTAAAAATAAAACCATTTAAGGTCTAACAGTCGATTTCCTGAAGTCTTTACCTGTTTTGTTTTTAAACTAGAGCAACAACCAGCCCGGTTCCAACATCGACTCCACATATCTAGAGTCGATGTTCCAGTCCTACCCCAGAGGAGTGGTGCCCTTCCAGGCGGGGTCACGGAACTACGAGCTGAATTTCCAAGGTGAGTTTTTGTCTGGCAGGGTCCTGTGTGGCTGGAACCCAGCACACCTATACATGTGGGGGCAGGAACAGCCCAGGTCAGGCTTCTTTGTAGCCAGGTGAGCAGTCCAGCGGAGTGGCAGCCGGCAGCAGTGGGACCTATGTTCTAGAGCCCTGGCTCTGGCAAACACCAGCTGTGCAGCCCTGAAAGTGCCCCTAGGCCCGGATCCTCATCTGGAAAGTCAGAAGTTTGGACTAAGTTTGGGGATTCTTTAGCTCTGTTGGTCTGAGTTTCTGATTCTGAATGGGCAGTTGAATTTTCAGGTGTTGATGGCTACAATTGAGGTCTTGCGCCTTTGGACACCTTCAGAGTTTTAGAAACTCTGTTCCTTTGAGATTTCATCACTAGATCAATGGTTTCATCCATCAATTTGACTGAAGCCCTGTGCTTTCTGCCGTATTTATTTAAACCACCCCAGAAGGCTCTTCTGGTTAGCATTCACCAGTCTCTCTACTCTTCTTATGTTTAGTAAGAAAACAGGGCAGGAGCTGTCCTTGCTCTGAAAGTACTGCCCTAGTGGCACACTCCCGGGGTCAGAAACTTGCCCTTCAGGACCAGCCCTGCAGGTATTTTGGAGGAAGTGTCTCTCACAGGTCCTTGACTTCTCAGGTAGTGCCTGACATTTGAGTCCTGTACCGCTTAGTGTCCATTAAGTAATGTGGGGTTTTTTTTGTGTGTATGTGTTGGGGGGGATACCAGGAATTGAACTCAGGGGCACTTGACCACTGAGCCGCATCCCCAGCCCTATTTGTATTTTATTTAGAGACAGGTTTTCACTGAGCTGTTAGTGCCTCACCATTGCTGAGCCTATTTTCGAATTCTCCCGATCCTCCTGCCTCAGCCTCCCTAGCTGCTGAGATACAGGTGTGCGCCATCGTGCCTGGCTAGTAATGTGTTTTTTAAGGACCACTATACTGGCTGTGGTGTTGGGGATTGAACCTAGGACCCTGAGCATGCTAGGCAAACACTGTACAATGAATTGCGTCCCCAGCCCTTATACTCACTATTTTGGAAAGCAACCCGACAGCACATTTCAAGACGTGTTAAAATAGTGCTAGTATTTTCATCTCCCCCCGCCTCAAATCTTCCTTAGGAAATAATTGAACAGAAAGTGGGGAATAGAATCTTTAGGCAGTGAAGATCTTTATTGAAGCCTTCTCTGTAGTGTTGAAAAAATAGGAATAGTCTGAATACCCGAGGAATGATGACCAAATAAATAAGGGTATTACATTTCAGTGGGTATTAGATAGTTGTTTAAAACTATGCTTATAAAAACTGGGTTAGTAAAAGAAAACCTGGATATTATGTACTTTTCTGTGTGTATATTTAAAATGGAAAAAGGTTTCAAAATTTGTAACGTGCATAATCACTGTAGCAATGTGCCTGTGGACCACAACTGGAAAGCAAGAAGGAAAATCTGTTCTATGGGATCATGGAATTAAAAAATGACTTACCTGCTGGGTGTTGGTGGCACATGCCTGTAATCCCAGTGGTTCAGGAGGCTGAGGCAGGAAGATCAAAAGTTCAAAGCCGGCCTCAGCATTTTATCGAGATGCTGTCTCAAAATAAAAAAAATACAAAGGGCTGGGGATGTGGCTCAGTAGTGAAATGCCCCTGGGTTCAATTCCTGATGCCAAAATAATAGTAATAACAACAACCCTAAAGACTGTTTGTCTTTGGTGGTAAGATATGACTCTCACAATTTAAAAGGATGATGGAGAGATGAGAACCAAAGTGCCTGGTTCCTGAGTTTACAGCTATTGAGCCAGTTCCTTTTGTTCACCTGGTTCAAAGAGGTCAGAGCAGTTTGGGGTGTTCTGGATTGTCTTTTCTATTTCTCTCATTCATCAAATTGGAATTTGAGTGCCATCTGTGTGCCAGACTCTATCCTAGGCCCTGGGGACACAGTGGTGAAGTTGCTCTCTTGGAGCCCATGTTCTAAAGGGGAGTGAGAGTCCATGAGCAAGTAAGCAGATCAGGTAATTTCAGAAAGTGGCAACAGCTTTGGAGAAAATGAAAAGGGGACAACAACCAGAGATTGAAGGAGGCAGGGGAAGAGCACCCAGGATGGGCCAAGGAGGAACCTTTGGAATGGAGTGAGCAGTCCTCGCCCACAGGAGGAGGTGCCCCAGGGGAGGGCGGAGCTAAGGCTGAGGCTGGCAGGTGCAGCCAAGCTTGAAGTTTCAAAGAACAGAAGTAGTTCTGCAAAAGATGAAAGCAAAGAGAAACCTGGATTTTTTTTTTAATATTTATTTTTTGTAGTTGTAGTTGGACACAGTAACTTTATTTATTTATTTTTATGTGGAGCTGAGGAACAAACCTAGGGCCTTGCACGTGCGAAGCGAGCGCTCTTCGGCTGAGCCACAACCCGAGCCCCCCCTGTCCCCAAACCTAGATTTTTTTTTTAAACATGGTAGCCTTGGGAAAATGTTGAGCAGCACTGCAGCTAGACCAGAGTTGCTCCGTTTGCTGTTGTTTGTTTTGTTATACAGCACTTTTATTGAGGATTAATTCTTACAATAAAATGCATGCGTTTCCAGTGTGCAGTTGGCTCAGTACTGACAAGTGCCTGTAACCATCATCCTCATCAAGATAGAGAACATTTCCATCAAACCCCCAAAGTTTGCTCCTGCATCCTTGCAGTTGGTTTCTGCTTCCCCCCACTCACACCCTTTACTCCCATTGACAAGCTGTGGCTGGTGTCCCTATAGATTAGTTTGGCCTATTCTGGAACTATGTACTCTATACATAGCTGGCTTTTTTCACTCAGATGAGGGCAGAACTCATCTATATTGTTGCGTGTGTAGTTGTCCTTCACTTTTCGTTGCTGAATAATATTCCATCATGAGGATTTACTGTCATTTGTATATCCATTCATCAGCTAATGGACATTTGGATATTTCAATTTTTGGTTATTAGAATAATGTAGCTGTGGATATTCATATGCAAGTCTTGGTGTAGATGATAGGTTTTTATTTATCCATATATGTTGAGAAGTGGGATTGCTACGTCATGTAGCAGCCCATGTTTGAATTCATCAGAAACTACCAAACTTTTCTAACATGGTTGTGTCATTTACAGCAATGTGTGGTGATTTAATGTTTTGTTTTGTTGGTACTGGGGATTGAACTCAGGGGCACTCAACCACTGAGCCACATCCCCAGCCCTATTTTGTATTTTATTTAGGGACAGGGTCTTACTGAGTTGCTTAGTGCCTCACCATTGCTGAGGCTGGCTTTGAACTTGAGATCCCCCTGCCTTTGCCTCTCGAGCTGCTGGGATTACAGGTGTACACCACCAGGCCCGGCTGATTTACTTTTTAAAAGGATCACTGTTGTAATCTGAACTAGGACTACAATATGCATGAATTGAAAACGACATTTCACACTTGATGTAAAAAAAAAAAAAATCGATGAGCTCTAACTATCACATTTCAGCCTACAATCGCTAATGTTTTGTTTAGGGTAGCTTAAATGAATGATGTCATCTTGGTGCCCTAGCTCTCTTTCATTCTAATTTTGATTTACAGATTAGCTTAATCCTGGCTGGGCACAGTGACACTCACCTGTAATCTCAGCAATTTGGGAGGCTGAAGCAGGAGGATTGTAAGTTTGAGTCCTGCCTCAGCACTTAGCGAGACCATGTCTCAAAATAAATAAAAAGGATGTGGTTCAGTGGTAAAGTGCCCCAGGGCTCAATCCCCAGTACTGAAAAAAAAAAAAAAGAAAGAAAAAGAAAAAAGAATATTAGATTACTCCTGAATGTTGATTCACTATTTTGCATTTTGAATCTTTGAAAAAGGACAGTGAGGGATACAAGGTTTTTTTTTTTTTTAATCATGGACAATTTTCATCCAAATCCATACATACACACTTCCATCGTGAACATCTGCTGTGTAAGTAGCCTCTGAAAAGTGAGTCATTTTCTGGGGCTAGTTCTTGATTCTTGTTTGTTTTATTTTTTTCTGTTTAAAGGGATGATTCAGACAAACATAATTTCCAAGACTCAAAAGGATGTCGTCAGAAGGCCGACATTTTTTTCTTCCCAGGATGTGAAGCAGATGAGAAGGGAGCCAGAGTAAGTGTGGTCAAGCATTGCTGGCAGGCAGATGTGTGAGATGTTCCTGCCCTGATCTCATCAATCCCTCATGCATCAGGATCCTGTGTTCTTGGAAAGCTTCCGCTTGCTTTCCCCTGCAATTCCCTTTTGCATTATCTATGAACAGTCCCTTTACTCATGGATGAGTGGGAGAATAGTAGACCAGAGGACTGAGGGCAGACCTCCATGGTTGAGCACTTGCATAGCATGTGTGAGGACCCGAGTTTCCATCTTCAGCACAGAAAAGATAATAATAATAATAATTATTATTATTACAACCAGGAGGCCAGCGTTTCCCTCCAACTCAGGGATTTTAGGCAAGTCTCTTAAGTATCCTGGGCCTCAGTTTTTTCCTGCTATGGCCTACAATCTCAATAATGGCTGGATTAATGGGGATATGCCTAGGAAGTAATCAAAAGCACTGTTTTTTGTTTTGTTTTGTCTTTTTGCTGTGACTTCTTCTCTGTATCTCTGTTTGTGCTCTGTGGTTTATAGAGGATGTGACATGGAGAAAGAGATGGAGAGGAAAAAGGGACAGGGTAGTTCTTGAGCAAGGATTTAGGAGAAAGATGACGTTGGTTAAAGAAGTTTTTTGTTTTGTTTTAATTTATTTTTAATAAACATAATAATTACACTGACTTATATTAAAGGGGATATTCAAAGGAAATTTTGCTATAGGAGATTCACTCTAATTGCTCATGAAATCCTCAGTAAAATTGACTTTATTCACTTTGAACTAGGATTTTTTTTCCTCCCCATTGGTAATGTGTGGATTTGTCAAACAGGTTTCAAGGTAGGTATAGAATCAAGGTAGTCTGATTAGGTTTCTTTGGTTGTAGGAATTGAAGGTATTTCATTAGAAAGGGAAGGATAAATATGAGAGAATATAGAAAATAACATCCCGAGAGAATCCAGGATGGGTTTGGGGCCCAGGGATGGGAGTTAGTTCTCATTTGCCAAAGAGTCAGAGTCGTCTGGGACCACAGGTCCTTGCCTGTGACCAGGTCAAAGGCTGGCTCTAAATCACCTAAGTTCAAATTCTGCCCACTGCTTATTAGCTGTGGGGATCTGGACAAGGTATTCACTATGAACTAATTTCTCTGCTTATTATTTTTATTCCCTATGGCATTAACAGACTCATTGACTATGTGTGTGTGCATGTGAACATGTGTATATATACACTCCTGTCAACCAGTCTGAAAACAGAGTACAATACAATAAGATACTGATTTATTAGCTAGTCACAGTGGCACATGCCTGTAATCCCAGTGGCTTGGGAGGCTGAGGTAAGGATTGCAAGTTCAAAGCCAGCCTCAGCAATTTAGCAAGGCTCTAAGCAACTTATTGAGATCCTCTCTCAAAAACAAAACAAAAAAACTAAAAAGGGCTGGGCATGTGGCTCAGTGGTAGAACATTCTGGGTTCAATCCTCAGTACCTTCCCCCACCAAAAAGATACTGACTTATTATTGACTTATTAATGTTGAGAGAACAATATGCACATAACTTTTACCACAGTACATATAATTCTTCTGTTTTACAATATTGTTAGTCTTTCACTGGGCCTAATTTATAAATTAAACTTTATCATATGTAGGATAAATTAGGAAAAAACAGTACATATAGGGTCCAGAACTACCTGCAGTTTTCAGGTACTTGTGGGATGTTGGTCTGATATATATTTCCCTCAGATAAGAGGAGACTACTACATGCATGATTGACTGAATTCTAACCTCAGAGTTCCAAACTTTTGCAACTAATAGCCTAATATTCTCTGAATTTCTCCTCCTGCCTTGCTTAAAAAAAAAAATAACAAAACACTGTTGGGGATGTAATCCAGGAGTGCTTTACCACTGGGCTTGGGCTACATCCCCATCCACTTTTTGTTTTTTATGTGGGGCCTTACTGAGTTGCCCTGGCTGACTATGAATTTGCAATCCTTCTTCCTCAGCCCCCCCCCCCCACGAAGTAGCTGGGATTTTAGGCGTACAACACCATGCTTAGCCTGCTCTGAATTTCTTTTTTTTGTGTGTGTGTGTGTGATATGCTGGGGATTGAACCCAGGGCCTTGTGCATGTGAGGCAAACACTCTACCAACTGAGCTATATCCCCAGCCTCTGCTCTGGATTTCTTCATTCAGTTTCTCAAGAATTAGAATCAGGGGCTGGGGTTATGGCTCAGTGGTAGAGCGCTTGCCTACCATGTGTGAGGCACTGGGTTTGATTCTCAGCACCACATATAAACAAAATAGGTAAGAAAATAAAGGTCCATCAACAACTAAAAAAATTTTTTTTTTAAATTAGAATCATCAATCTAGCTAATCTAAGACCCCCCTTTCAGTATGTGTAATGTTCAAGTTAATAAAGTTAAAAATATTACAGCATAGTTCGTGCCCTAGTGGAGCTTACATTCTGTGGATGAGACAATACTTACGTAGCTGCAGTCAGGTGCCACACAAGGACATGGAAGTTCTGGTCAACAACAAGCCAAACACCAACCACCAACCCACATAGCCTAGCCTAGTGAACTGTACCCCTCGGACTTATGCAAACCCCTCCAATGAGGTCCTTGCAGCAGAATGGCCTAACAATGCATTTCTTAGCACACAGTGCATGACTGTAGTCCTTCTTTGGGTAAATGTCATCCCTAGCAAAGCCCTTTCTCACTGCCCTTTCTCTCCCCTCCTGTACCCAATTATCATCTCCTCAAAGCTCTTGAAATGTTTTGGATTATTCATAGACGTACATGAAAAGAGAAGGGAGTAAATGAATGAAATGGATTGAGAAAAAGGGTGTTACTGGGGGTCATGCAGAGAAGGAGCTTTAATACTGCTGTCCCCAGTCCAGTAGGGACACAGCTTCTGTAGGACTAGGACAAGGGCTGTGAGGGCCTGTGCAGTGCTTGGGGATGTGAACTACAGCACACTCCGTAATCCACGGGCATCTATTATTTTATTTATTTATTTATTTAGTTGTAGGTGGACACAATATCTTCATTTATTTATTTTCATGTGGTGCTGAGGATCCAACCCAGCGCCTCACATGTGCTTGGCAAGTGCTCTACCACTGAGTCACACCCCAGCTCTCTATGGGCATCTTAACCTGCGTGTTCTCAGTCTGCACTACAGATATAAGCACAGAGTGGAAATCTGAGTTTAAAATATAGATAAGTTGGGGCCGATTTTTCTCATTCCCTAAAAGTCTTCATTTTATACAAAAGGATCTTTAAAAGATTTTTCCGTAATGCATTTAATTTTTAAATGTGATAGTCTGAATCATGTTAAATTTCAAACACCAGCAAAAGTAGAGAGAATTGAAGGATAACCTACTGGGTACCGAACACCTGACATCAACAGCTGTCACTGTTTTGCCACCGTGTTTCATCTGTTCTTACTATCACCTGTGATTGTTTTTTTTTGGGGGGGGGGGCTGGAATATTTGAATGTAAATCGCACCTTTGTTGTCATATATATTTTATGCATGTTTCTAACAGATAAGGAGTTTTTTTTTTAAGGTGGACACAATATCTTTATTTTTATGTGGTGCTGAGAATTGAACCCAGCGCCTCATGCATACTAGGCTAGCGTGCTACCACTTGAGCCACATCCCCAGCCCCAGATAAGGAACACTATACAATAGTATTTACCTACCTAACACAATTGGCAGTAATTCCTTACATCGTCAAATACTCAGCAGTGTCCTGTTTTCCCGTTGTCACATAAGTGACATTTTACAGTTGAGTTATCTCAATCCGAATCCAAACAGGGTCTGGACATTGTGTTTAGTTGATTTGTTTCTTAAGTTTCTTTTACTCTATTATAGTCTTCTCCTCCACTTTTTTTCATGCAATTTATTCAGTTTTTTAAAAGAAACTTTGTGATTTGACCTATAGAATTCCCCCCATGCAAAATGTAGCAAATTGTATCCTCATGGATGGATGGGTCATTTCTGTAAATGAATGATGAGATCTGAGGACTGATTAGATTCAGTATCAGTTTTTGGTAGAGAATACTCTACAAGGAATGCTTTCTACTTCTTGTCACATCTTATTAAGGAGTCAGGCACCATTAGATTGTCCTGTTTTTAGTGATTTAGAGTAAGGAGAGTTTTGGTCACTTCAATCTGATCCTTCCATCATAGCATTCTCCATCTGATCTGTCAGTTAATGGTCTTAGTAGTTATTGATGGTCACTGGTTAAGTCCAGTAGATACCATTAGGTATTGCAAATGGTGGTTTTCTCATTCTATTGATTCTCTTGTAATTATTGTCTGTGATTCATCTAAAAAAACCTTTTTCTTCATCTGTGGTTATCCTGAAATATAGTTAATGCAGCTGAGATAGCATTCTTTCCCCCAACCCATTGCTGTACTTAAGTGTCTATCATTTGACCCAGAGGTATAACTGACACTTGCTTTATTCTAACACATTAGGATCTTTGAAGCTTAAGCCAAAATATAAAAAAAAATCCATATGTTTACACTTTAAGTCAGTGGAGAAATGGCATTTTACTTACTAAACTGTGAATAGTTACTGAATTTTTTTTTAAAAGGATGATTATGGTACATCTATGTCAGGAATAGGCAAGGATGTACTTCAAAGAAAAATAAAGAAATAAGCACTGCATCTCTCTAGGAAGTTATGGATAGAAAGTCACTTGGAGACCACCAAGCCACGTCCACAGCCCTATTCTGTATTTTTATTTAGAGACAGGGTCTCTCTGAATTTCTTAGTGCCTCACTTTTGCTGAGGCTGGCTTTGAACTCTCCATCATCCTGTCTCAGCCTCCTGAGCTGCTGGGATTATAGATGAGCAGCACTGCACATGGCTTTTCTTTTTTTTAAACTACAAAAGATTTTATTGTATGAATATATAGCAGTATATTGCTTGCTGACACATTTTTATTTGCAGTCATTTGCAATTATAAGCATTGCCTCTATTTAATATTTTGTATATAGATCATACTGTGCATGAATGAGTTACCCTAAGATAAAATTGGATTCCTAAGTCAGAAGATTTGTACAGTTTTAATTTATGACAGGTACTGGCTGAATTGCTTTCTCTAAGGATTGTGCCAATTGATAGTCCCACCAAAAGTGTACAAGAGTCCCTATTTTCGGGCTGGGGATGTGGCTCAAGCGGTAGCGCACTCGCCTGGCATGCGTGCGGCCCGGGTTCGATACTCAGCACCACATACAAACAAAGATGTTGTGTCCGCCGAGAACTAAAAATAAATAAATTTAAAAAAAAAAAAAGAGTCCCTATTTTCTCAAATCTTTGTAAGTCTAATTATCAAACATTTTGATCTGGGCTGGAGATGTAGCTCGGTGGTAGACCTCTCTTGCCCAATATTCAGGAAGCCCTGGGTTCCATCCTCAGTTCTGCAAAGGAAAGAAAGTAAATGTGTTATTAGTTGAAAATGGTCTTTTAATCTCAGAAGAGTTTTCATTTAAGAATAAGGTTGAGGGCTGGGGATGTGGCTCAAGTGGTAGCGTGCTGGCCTGCCATGCACGAGGCACTGGGTTCGATCCTTTGCACCACATATAAATAAATAAAGATATTGTGTCCACCTAAAACAAACAAAAAAGAATAAGGTTGAGGGAGGGGGTTGTGGCTCAGTGGTAGAGCGCTTGCCCTAGCATGTGTGAGGCACTGGGTTCAATCCCCTGCACCACATTAAAATAAACAAATGTGTCCATCTGCAACTAAAAAAATATTTAAAAAAGAATAAGCTGTTTTTGGTTTTGTTTTTGGTTTTTAAAGAGAGAGAGAGAGAGAGAGAGAGAATTTCTTAATATTTTTTAGTTTTCGGTGGACACAACATCTTTATTTCATTTTCTTATGTGGTGCTGAGGATCGAACCCAGCCCCCCCCCGCCCCCTCCATGCCAGGCGATTGTGCTACCGCTTGAGCCACATCCCCATCCCAATAAACTGTTTTTTGAAATGTTATTTTTCAAATAAATAACCACAAAAAAGGAAGAAAGAAAGAAAGCCAGTCACTTGGACATGAGAAACGTAAAGCCAAGTGAATTTTCATTCTCTATTTGTAGCCATCAGGTGGCACAGGCTGCAGCAGAGGCTTTGACCATGTCCTCGAAATCGCTTCCTCAGCGGGACCTTGGCTCCCACCCTCCAAGTAAATATAAGGTACTTGCTTTTTACTTGATTGGTGGGTGAATCCTTTAATGGTGGGAGAAAATATTTTGCTACAACCATGTATGTTTGTTGATTTGAATGAATGAATTGCTTCCATAAAACTCTGGGGTCAAGATTCAAAGACAGACATCTAAATGTGATTGTGTCACTTTCCCAGAGGACAAATAACCTCCATAGGGAGCCTCATCATTTTGGGGGCTTGGCCACCCATGATGGTATCTGAGCAGATCCTGACAACAATCTGTGAGGTAGACATTAATACCTCTATTTTACAGAGGAGAAGACCAGCTCAGAGAATACAAATGACTTGGCTCAGTGGGCTTCACTCTGCCACTAGCCTGACAGGGGAGAGACTGTTCCTAGACTTGAGCCTCCATGTTTGGCTTCAGCCCTTGTGCAGAAGAATTTGCTTGGATTCCTCTGTCACTGCATTGGTTTGAAGCTTTAAGCAAGGGACTTGTAAAGCCACTAGGCTAAATCAGTGCCAGGGACATCCCGTTGTCCTTAGGTATAGTGCTTAGTTAGCCCGAAGTCACCTGAACAGTTAGGCCCACTGTCTATTTGGGTGTCCACACCTGGAATGAACCCCCTGATCCAGGCTATCCCCCAGCTGTTGGGAACTGGCAATGACCCTTATTGCATAGGGGCCACACAGATAGATGTACCATGCTTCCAATGTTTCCTGCTTCACATTAATATATTAAAAAAAAATTTTTTTTAGTTGGAGGAGCTCGAAAGCCTAAGCGCAGAATATGCCAACATAAGTGACTATTTTAAAGCTTCCATGAAAAATTTCAAGATTGAAAAGATAAAGAAGATCCATAACCAAGAGCTCGAGGAGGATTTTGAAAGGTTGGTGGCCATGTGATCATACTGCTTTCCATAGAATTTGGAAGGATTGGTTCTGATCTGACAAAATTTATATTTGCTGGTTTAATTTAGTAGTCACATAACTACTCTAATATTTGGTCTCTTTTTTTTTTCATTGCCTAAAAATCTCAGCTTTCCAATTTTACAGTTTAATGATTCTGTAACTCTATTCTTTAAATGTCTTCATAAATTTATCATTTTATAGCCACTGCCTAAGTTTTTCATTTTGAAATAGAATGGAATGAAATTTAAATGATTAGACTTCAGTTGGGATTAATGCTGTGAAATAGACTGGGAGAGGAATGTTCTTGGTGTTAAGTCTTGTCATTTCCAATATTAGGAAGAAATCGAAGATGATGCAGACAGAAGAAAAATTGCTGTTTTATGCAACAAGCCGTACCAATGTGGATTCTATCTGTTCTTATAATTTCAACTGGTCTGTGCATGGACTTCATGAAATCAAATATGGAAGAGGTGTGTGCTGGAACAGAGATGCTAACTAGTAGAGTCATAATCAGACTTTCTAAGTGCTTCTAGTAAGAGGTGTATGTAATTGTTTTTATAGCACGTCTAGGCTTTAGTAATCATAGAAAATAAGCTCACAGTAGCCTTAAATGCACAGATTAGAATGGTTCAGTTGACTTGGAGATTGAGTGAGGGGCCTTCGCCTTGCTCCTGACATCTTCTGTTCTTTCTGGGAGTCACCCAGCTAAAATGGCAGAAAAAGAAATGAAATAGGAAATTTTCTAAAACTTTTCATAAAATGAAAATAGGAAATTTTCTCTTGTCAGGAAATTGTTGATTTGCTGGGTATGGAAATCTCCGTGGTCATCTGGGGTGTTCTAAAGTTAGGATGATGCATCAGCTTTCTTTGGAAATCTTTGTCAGGGCTAATTTCTTGCCCTTCTCTGGACACTTTCCAAGACCTATCTATCAGTAGAAATTGACCTTTGTTCCTAAAAATGTATGGCAGGTGGAATGGATCTCTGGCTCATGGGTTCCAAATTAATTCGTCCAACTCGCCCTGTGTGAGTTGCTTGGATGGGATTCCTGTGCTGTCACCATATGGTTATTGCACCTACTGGCTCTCCCTATCACTGTGAGCCTCATCCATAGCAGATGTTTCCCCGTTATTTCAGGGGGGTTCTGTGCTATCTAAGGATACTCATGTCATAAATATTTGTTTAAGTGGCTTTCTTTCTACCCTTCTTTACAAAGGTGGGTTTATAGATCAGTAAGATACTGTTGACATATGCTTAGTCCACCCAATCATCTGATTCTGTGTAAAGAATCCTTTCTTTATATACTATGTACCCTCTTCATAATAATTCTCAAAACTTTTTCTGATTATTTCTAGGAAATCACTTTGCAAAAGAAGCCATCTCTTCCCATAAAAATTGCCAGCATGATGTTAAAAGCCCGGTTATGTTTGTAGCCCGAGTCCTGGTTGGAAATGTTGCCGAGGGAAGAATGATGTATACGACGCCTCCTCCACACAGTGACAGCTGTGTGGATAACACTCTGAATCCCTCCGTTTTTGTCATCTTTCATAAGGATCAGATGTACCCAGCATATGTGATTGAATACACTGAGATGGATAAAGCCTGCGTGATTTGTTAGGAAGGATGCACACCAATTCTGTTCACATGTGGGACCAACTTGTCCCAGGTAATAGTTAGACTTTAATATTTTCTTATCAAGTTACCTAATGTCTTAATTCAGTGGTACCCAAATTTTGCTGCACAAAAATTCCAATGCGCCTCATTCTGATAAAATCACTCTTTCCAGGGGTGACAGCCAAGTAGTGGCATTTTTTTATAGCTCTCGCAATGATTCCAGCGTGTTAGAAAGTTTGCATTGTCTTAGCTGTAACTGGTCAAGGCTCATTTCTAAATTTTCTACAGTTATATTAATCTCTCTCATTGCTTTGAGTTTTACGTATAGCACAGTTACGTTTTGGTTAAATTAAAAGAAAATTAATTTGGGAAATTTGAGAGAAATCTAATAATACCTATGCAAATAAGGACATACGACAATAAAGCCTTGGATGGAAGATTATGAACAGCTGCTGGAAAAGTGCCTAGGGACACACTGAGGGGGAAAAAATTAAATATAAATGCTATTATAGACATAACCGCAGTACTATACCGTATCATGTGATGAAACTAATTTGGGGACACGTTTCTCTGTCTCTGCCTTTACTCAGAAGACAGACTCCATAAGACTCTGGGATGCAATAAATAAGAGCCATCAAGTATGTCTCAGAGAGAAGCAAGCAACTAGAGCTCAAAGCCCATTTGGGCTCTTTATATAGTGAGGACCAAGTAGACATTTGTGTTCTAACTAATGTGATTACAGAGAAGGTATTTTGCATGCCAGGCTTTCAAGAAGATGTCTGTATTTTAGAAGGACTGCAGTAATCATATTCACACAACTAGGAATGATAAATCTGAGTGCTATTGTAGTCGTTTGCTGGAGTTGAGAGTCACCAAGGAATTAGGAGCAGGACCTCCCTAAGGATGGACCTCTTATGAGGTGAGATGTGTTTATTGGTGAGCACAGAATCTGAACAAAGAGAATAAAGTCCCAAGCAGGGACCTTGTGCCTGCTGGGGCTTCTTTTTATAAAAATAGTGAATTGTACTGTAGTATAGTCCATTTTTAGAGCATTTGAGGTGCCCGGACCAATATCTTCCTTCCTTATTTTGAGTGAGTTTTTTATTTTCCTTTGTCAACATTCCATATCAGTTGCCAAAATTTCATATTAAGTTTTAGATTAGTATAAAAAGCTTCATAATTGCTTGGTTTAAGTGTTTCCACTCTTATGTAGTTTTTTTTTTTTTTTTTTAACAATAGGGTTATTTTCTGTAAGGCTTCACACGAGCGGTTGTTTTCATTCACTCTGATCGTGATTTTGAGTGGGCACTCTAAATGAAGCCACTTAGAGTTCCTATCTTGACCTTGACCTTTGTGCTGTCGAGGTGTCCTTTATCCAGTTCTTTCCACATGCCCGTTAGGCAGCTCTAGCTATTTTACAGGCATCTCCAGCTGCACATGCCCATCTGCCTCCCTCACGGGAATACAGTCCTCCCCAAGTCAACAGTGTCACCGGATCCCATCTACCCATGAGGAATTCCAGGGGCTATCCTCGACTCTTGCTGTCCCTCCCACTACATATCCAAGTCTTCCCCAAGTCCCATTTTACCTCTTTAATATCCCTTTGTCCCCTTCTAAGTTGTTCTCTACTTAGCAGCAAGATTGGCCATATTTTAAAATATTTACTTAGTGATTCTCTTTCCAAACACAAATCTGATCTTACCTTTAGGATGAAATTCAAAAGCATGATCATGGCCCCACACGATCCTCCCTCCCCTACCCTCCTATCATTTGTTTCTTCTATATGAGACACCCTGGCTCCTACACATTTCTTTGGTACCCTCTTCATCTAGTTCAGTGGTTCCTAGTGAGTACTTCTGCCTTAAAAAAAAAAAAGATGAATACTTTGCAACATCTATTTTGTTGTCTTCAAAATACATTTCAGAGGTAATATATTCTACCTACACACAATCTGGAAATACAATAAAATTTAAGTAATATTACTATTAATATAAAAGGCAAACAAAATGCCCATAATTTGGGCACAACCTTACAGTACTAGGAGGCATAATGAAGTAATCACATGCTTATTTCTACTTATAACAAATAAATTTGAGCTTGAAAGTAGATCAGAAGCTATGGCATACAAAGAAGCATGGAAAAATGAAAAAACAGACATGAGTGGACGTTAGAATAAAAACTAGTGATACAACAACTTACTTGCATGTGATAACACTCGTGTGTATGTGATAGGAGAAAGAATGAAATAACCTTCATTGAAAGAGAAACGCTATGCAAGAAAATTTTCAGATTGTCAAAACAGAAAATGAGAAAATATGATATTCTTACAGACGAGCTGTAGATTATATGTGAATGTCTAGGAGACATTAGACATTCAAAATCCGTATGGGGTTTCTGATAATTTCTCACTGTGAGAAATTGTCCATCGTATTGCAAGATGTTCAGCATACTTGGTTCTCATGTGCTGGTTGCCAGTAGCGCCCCACCAGCCTGTATCATAGCAACCACTTACCCTATCATACTTGTTCACCCTTTTCAGAACAAATGTTTTGCAACATCCCCTTGGCTGTCCTGAGATGATTTATAGATAATGCAACATACTTACACACAAGAATTTCTTCACATATTAACTTGATGGCTCAATTCTACTATTGGATATAGAAAATTAGAAATTTATAATGAAAATAAGGTGAATTTCAATATGTAAATGCTCAGGCATGACTACGCCATAAGCCATGAAATAGATAGAAGTTTACTCTAATAATGAATGGGTTCAGGCTTAAGAGTTAGCTAGGGGCTACTTCCTGTAAAGAAGACAGGAAAGTGAAAGACTAGCATTATGGGTGACAATAGAATGTGGACCAGTATTAGGGTGAGTCATTACAGACCATCTACCTTATCTGTCTATGATAAAGGAAAGGGCGAAATTACCTTCATTGAAGTAAGGATAATAGGACAAGACAAGTTGCAGATTGTCTCAGAGGAAACATGGATTCTTTTCTCTCAGACAAGCTGTAGGTCCTACATAAATGTCCAGCAGGACATTAGACAAGTCGTACAGGGTGCAGAATAGTTATTCAATGTGTGGGACAAACCCATACACTGAAGGACGTCTGTTACCCCTGACTGCATCTACTCAGTGCCGCTTATAGTCCCCGATTATCATGAAGCCAACTACTACTCATCACATTCCAATATGCTGCCGTGAGAACCACTGACCTAGATTCACTCAACTGTTAACCTCCATCAGGAAAGAGCCCTATAGGTCACATCCTTGCTCCTCTTCCCCGAGGTTTTAGAATACTTTGTGTATTGACTTATTCATTCTTGGCATCTATGGAATTTGAGACTGTCTGCTTCCTGCGATAGATTGTAAGCTCCCCAAGGGCTGAGTCGACCCGTCTTAATTTGTTTTGCTACCACTGATGCCCAGCCTAGCCGGGCGTTTGATATATTGATACGCTAGATAGATTTTAATGAATAAATAAGCTCAACTATTTATGTTATAGTAGTTGAGTAATACTGCTCTTTGTTCTTGTATGCTTAATTTGAGACTATGTAATAAAAAGAAAAGAATAATTTTGTTGCATTTTTTTTTTGTGTGTGTGTGTGTGTGGGTATTTCCAAAAAGGCAATTTTAGACACTAGTCTATTCAAAGGGGTGGGGTGGGGGCAAGAGGTGATATATCCCTTCCAGGGTTATCACTCTGGGGCTCTGACCTAGGAACATGCTGCCAGGGCATGGCAGGAGGTGGTGATGGAGAAACCCACTGTTGGTTGGGAGGGAAGGGCTGGAAGCTGGGAACATACTTTTATACCTTTCCTCCTCTGGCACCTCGGGGGCAGCAGGGCTAGGCTGAGGCACAGAAGTTAAACAGTAACTGGTCATTAGCAGAATTCAAAAACCCTTCTCTGCTCTTTTATTTTTGCAGCATTGGGGATTGAGTCCAGGGCCTCATGCATGCTAAGGAAGCACTCTTCCTCTGAGCTACCTCACCAGCCCTCCACTTGTTTTTTAATCACAAAGCTTTGGATGGAGAGAGAAGGTGAGGGAGAGCAATACATATGGCAGCATAGACTTGAAAAGGGAAGGTACATTGCCATTTGATTTGGAACCTCAGTACAAGTAAAACCATGAATAGCAAACCCATTGCTGTAAAGGCACCCACATTCAAATACACAAAAATACTGCGGAACCAAGCAAAAGCAGATATCTGAAGGTTTTTTTTTTTCCCTGTGTTTATTTACTTTGTCATAGCATGCTCACAATAAAATCTGCGATTATCTAGTTTCTGGGGTGGACTCCTCAGTCCGGCATTTGGTGGAAGCAAAGCTAAATAGCAACCACTTCCTGCTCCTACCTGTAGCTACTATAAGGACAGCTATCAGGAAAGGCAATGAATGCCCAGCGGGAAGTGTGTGGTTAGAGCCACTGGGGCTATGTTCCAGGACGTGGCTTTGAAAAAGTGTGAGGGATAACAGGCAGGTTTCATTTCCAACATGAAGGGCAGAGGGGATGAATCTATGTCAGCAGTATCAGTGTTGTCCCTGGAGTGAATGATGAGAGCCTGTGCTCCAGTAGTAAGCCTGGAAGTGCCGTCAGCTTAAGCATGCATGAGCTTCAGAATCCGGTGGAGGGAACTTTCAAGGACCTGCTTACATGCTAAAGCTCCAAGCCTACAATGCCACCCCCAATCGCAACCTCCTGCTTCTCTTTTCCATACCTCTGTAGTCGACTAGGATGGTTTGTTTCCCTCTGTGCCTTCCCCAGGAATCAGATGATTCCCAGACTTCAGGTATGGTACATGCTACAGATTGAGTCTGCAATGTCCCCCAAAGGCCTGTGTTAGTGGTTTGATCCTCAGCGTGGCACTTCTGGGAGGTGGTGGAAATCTTTTAAGAGACGCACACTGGGAGGTTTTAGGTCACTGGTGGACTTGTTCCCCATGCTGGTCCTGTTCACCCTGTTTCTCAGTCGCTTCAAGGTGAGCAACTTACTGCACCACCTGCTCCCACCATGATGTACTGTGTTGCCATAGGACCAGTTGGTCATGGACTGAAACCCCCCAAATGGAGCCTTAAATCAAACCTTTTCTCTTTTTAAGTTGATTTTTCTCAAGCATTTGTTACAATAATGGGAAGCTGACTCCTAAAACCACACATTTGGGGCTCCCGGATCTGTACCTCTGCTGAGGCTCAAATAACTTGTGCAAGGTGTCACAGCGAAGGAAGCCAGCTGCAGAGCCCACGGATGAGGTGTGCTACTGTGCTGCCTCTGCAGGAGGTCTCCCTCTTCCTCTCACCTCTCCACCCTCTCCCTGCACATCCTCTCTCTCCTGCACATTTTTTTCTGGCTCACAGTCTTCTCTGCTCCCAATTCCCCATCTTCTCTCAACATTCCTGTGAATGATCCACTCAACAGCCCCAGCCTAGCGGTCTCCACCCTCTATGTCTTCATCCTCGCTCTATCAGGGCGCCCACATCCATCACCCCACTGCCATTAGTCAGAATCACTCAGAACTGCTCTCTCTGAAATCCTAAACTTCTGTTTTCCATCCGTGATCATAGCTTGCCCTTTCAGTCCTCCTCCCACCCCTGCGTCTACCTTCTCCACACATTCAGCCCCTTTCTGTCTTCATTTCTGTCCTTATTTAGCCATGAGTCCATCATTCAACCCATGACCCCTTTCAATTAATACCCAATTAATTTCAATTAATCACCCAGAACCTTTAAGCTTCTGCTCATCTACTTGGCAAAACCTAAAAGAGGATCAGTCAAATTTTGCTCCTATCCATGGAGTGTCTCCAGGGAGACCAGTGGAGCTGCTGGAGGGGTGCACTGTACAGCCGTGGCAGTCACCCTCGCCAAGGCCCTCCACTGCCACCCTCCCTGTCAGCATTCTCCCTATCTCTAGTCAGCCTTGCCAACCCCTTATAGTCTCAAGGGACCCCTCCCACTCATTCTTGGGCTTGTGTCATACTTACAAAGGCAAAACAAAAACTATTGGGAGGAACTTTATGTGCCAGCATCCTTGCTTCCTTTCCTCTTGTCTGAACGGAAAAGGTCTTTCTCCTCCTGTCTGAGGTTAATTCCCCCACTGGGTCCCATCCTTCTGTCACTGCTTTATGGACATCACCCGCTGACTAGCCACCTTCTTTCCTGTGTTTTCAACTTTCCTCCCTGCTAGCCCATTCCACTTAGTATATAACCGTACTTGTCTTGCCTATAATAAAATCCTTCTGATACTTGTGTATTCCTCTAATTATTATTTTATCATCTCCTTTTCAAATAATATTTATAAAAGTAGCATATAAGGCTAGGGGTATGGCTCAGAGGTGAAGGGCTTGCCTAGCTGGCATGCGTAAGTCCCTGCCTGGGTTCAATTCCCAGCATGGATTTTCCCATTCATTTTTAATCTACAGAAGTATGCTATATTAGGTTGGGGATGATAGCTCAATGGAACAGTACTTGCCAAACATCTGAAATAAACTTGCTTTTGCCCTTATAGCAAGACTCCTCCCTTGCTGACCACTTTCTCCTTCAACCTGTCTCCTCTGTGTGTCTACACATGACTTACACTTTCCTCTAATCACTCTTTCTCAGCTTATATCTTAGGCTGGGTTCCCCCCGAAGCAAAGAGAGAAGGATTGAGAGCAAGCAGTTGATGTGGAAGTTGGTCCCAGGAACACTGGTAAGAGGAAGCAGGGAAAGGAAGGCAGATGGTGCAGGCTGTAGTAACAGGCAGGTTATGGCCAGAGGCAGTGGGCTCAATTCCACTGAAGAACCTGTGGGAGGTTACGAAATACACACCTCCAAATTGTTCCATGGAAGAATAATGAGCTGGGATATCTGTCCCCTCTTAGGTTCGCTGGCAAAGTGGTGTAAAATTAACTGACAATAGGAAAAAAAAAACACCAAAGTTTATTCATGTGCATATGGAGCACACAAAAGTGGCTTCTAAATAGTTGAAGAGGAGCTCAGTGTGAGGCCCAGGCAGGAGGATCCAGAGTTCAAAGCCAGCCTCAGCCATTTAGCAAGGCCCTAAGCAACTTAGCAAGACCCTGTCTCTAAGGAAAATATAAACAGCACTCCTGGGTTCAGACCCCTGTACCAGAACAAAACAAAAACAAAAACACCAGTTAAAGAGGATAAAGGAGGGCAAAATGGCTTCTATGGGAAGAACAGTGGGTTTCCAGGGTAACAGAATGGAGAACAGTTTGGGATAATGCTTGTTTATGTAAGTGTGGGAGGGTTTTCTCCCTTTCTTTCTTTCCTGCCATAAAAGTCCCACGGAGAGGGGATCCATATAGGCTCACTTTCAGAAGCTTCTGCTTTCAGTGAGATAAGGAGAGCTCCAACAAGATTTCTTTCTGTATCTGTTGAATCTCAAATATCTTTAGTTTAAAACAGTCCTCACATATACTCTGGGCCCAGGTGGGTCCCCACACCACCAATTCCCTAATATCCCTGTTGAACTCCTTGGGGATTCCAGCCTGTCTATTGCCAGCAAGCTCATTCCTTTTGCTGGAAAAAGACCTTAGGCAGAGAATCCTGGTAAAAACGCTGAGTGCCAAAAGGACACAAGCTACTACCATTTTTCTTCTAATTTTTCTCTTCCTCTACCTGCTTCTTTAATGGTGGTATTCCCCAAGATCTTACCCTCCCATAGTTCTCACAGCTTCAGTCACTACGATGTCATTCAAATCTATACCCTTCCCTTCTCATCTCCCTTAAGGTGTGTGTGTGTGTGTGTGTGTGTATTGAGCACCTTACCTTGGATTGTCCACTGCAAACAAAACTCAATAAAAACTGGGTTGACAGTCTCCCTTTTTAAAAAAATGTATATATTTTTTAGTTGTAGATGAACACAATACCTTTATTTTATTTATTCATTGATTTTTATGTGTTGCTGAGTATCGAACCCAGTGCCTCATGCCTCACGGGTTCTAGGTAAGTGCACTGCCACTGAGCCACAACCCCAGCTCTGGGTTGAGGGTCTCTTAAAGCCTTTTCTCTTGTTATTCCCTACCTTGTCTTGCTTTCTTAAAATCTGGTCTTCTTATTGTTTCCAGAGGTCTTTCTAAAACATCTGTCCTAGGCTGGGGGTGTACTCAGTGATAAAACGCTGGCTTAGCACACACAAGGTGATAGGTCTGACCCCAGCATGCAAGCATGCATAAAAATTAGATAAATAGGGGCTGGGGTTGTGGCTCAGTGGTAAAGTGCTTGCCTTGCACACATGGGGCACTGGGTTCGATCCTCATTTCCACATATAAATAAATAAAGGTATTGTGTCCATCTACAACTAAAAAAATTATGAAAAAAATAGATAAATAAATACCTGTCTTACAATATGCCAGACAGTCTTTTAGGTGGTAGGGATATAATAATGAACAAGACAAAGAGGATTCCTGCTTTCAAAAGCATGAATCTTGCAAATACAGAAATAAACAAGAAAGAAGAAAAATATGTTTCATGTAGACTGGAGACCCATTTTAGATTGGGAGGTCAGGAAAGGCATTTTTGAAAAAAACACATTGAAAACCAGAACTGAATGACACAAAGGACACATCTATGCAAACGTACTGGCGGAGAGACCACTTCATTCCCCAGCTGAAAAATGCTTCTTTCAATGGTTTTCCAAAGACTTCAGGATCTAAGTTCAAATTTCTGAACAGGGCAGAGAAAAGTCTTACAGCTTGAGGCCAGCTACCTTCCTCTAGTTTTTTTTTTTTTTTTACATTACATGACATCAACTCATTACATACTCACAAGCACCACCAAGACAGCAAGTAGACTGGCTGAGTCCCCCTTACCTTTATTCATCTTTGTACTCTGTCTCTGCATTAGGAGTCAGCTCCATAAATGTTTGTTAAATGGCATATTGGGCAAAAAGTTTCGATGCATCATAAATGTACAGATCTAGATCAGTGCTTTTCAAGAGAAGAAGCATTCCACATGTGTAAAGTTTCCTCATAGCTACATTAGGAAAGTAAATGAAACGGATGCAACTGTCTTTACATTTTATTTAATGGAACATATCCAAAGTAGTATCCTTTTAACCTGTGATTCATATAAAGATCTTGAGCTATTTCACATTCTTTGTTTATCTGAAATCTTCCAAATCCAGTGTGTGTATTTCACACATCGCATCTCAGCTGGGACTGGCCACATTTCAAGTGCTCTGCAGCCACATGTGGCTTGCAGCCACCTCCTTGGCGACGGCCCCCTACCAAGGACCTAAAGCAGCCCAGCCATTCACCTCCTACCGCCTTACCTATTTTATCTGCTTTGCAGCCTACTAGTTTTACTCGCCAAGCTCTGGTTTGCCTGTCTGTTTTGTGACAAGGACTCGCCCTGAATGGTGCCAGGACAGGACAGACATTCAATAAGCGTCCATCCCTTCTTGAATCCGTGCCCAGCGGGCATCGCGAACTTGGGCCGTCCTCTCACCCTCCGGGGCTGCCCTCGCCCTTCCTTTCCTAGGCCGGTCCCTGGAATGTGGCTGGAAACCGTGGACGTGACTGGGAGGAGTCTGGCCTCCTCGGGTTTCGCGCGGCGCGCACGGGGACGCGGCCGCCGGCCATGGCGGACCTCACGGTGTGCTCCTTCCTCACCAAGGTGCTGTGCGCCAACGGCGGCCGCATGTTCCTGCAGGACCTGCGCGGCCACGTGGAGCTGTCGGAGGCGAAGCTCCGGGACGTGCTGCAGCGGGCCGGGCCCGAGCGCTTCCTGCTGCAGGAGGTGGAGATGAAGGAGGGCCTCTGGGACGCCGAGGCGGAGGCGGCGGCGGGCGCGGGCGGCGCGGGCGGCGCGGGCAGCGGCGGCGGCGCCTCGGCCTGGAGGGTGGTGGCCGTGTCCTCCGCGCGCCTCTGCGCCCGCTACCAGCGCGGGGAGTGCCAGGCCTGCGACCAGCTGCACTTCTGCCGACGGCACATGCTGGGCAAGTGCCCCCACCGCGACTGCTGGTGAGGGGAAAGCGCCGGGGGCCGGGAGGAGGGCGAGGGCCGCGGTCTGTAGGTCCAGCGGGAAGCCGGAGCCCAGAGAATGGCGGAGGCGGGTCCTCGTCGGGCGCGGGGTGGGATGGCGACCTCCGGGGAGGCCTCGTCTGCGCTCGCGGCTGGATGCGGGGCGGGGGGGAGGGAAGCGGGAGGTCCCTCGGCCCAGAGTCCTCAGTCGCCCGCGCCCCCCGAACTGCTGTCCCGCCAAGGTGCCTTCGCTACGCGCCTGGGTTGAATCGTGCAGGAACTTTTGAGTTGACCCCCCTCAAAGTGACCTCTGGGGGACATCTGAGGATCCCGGGAGATCCATGGGCCTTTTGCGCCCACTCCCCACTAACTACAGTTTTACAGGAGCGGGTCTGTGCTCTCGGGCTTTAAAATCCTGGTCTGGCCTGACCCACCCCCTCCCCCGGAAACAGGGCTGGAGGCTGTGAGTGAGGATCTACCCTCCGCACCCCCTCAGCGGGAGTTTGAAGCTCTTTCGTGGTGCATTCTCGCCGCACCCTCACCCCCAGTTTATGTGGAGGCGCTTTCTTTCTAACGTTAGTAGACAGTGGGAGATGGGTCCCTCTCTGGGTGGAGAAGGCCAAGTGCCGTCATGGGCAGAACAGATGTGCAGCCTGTCCAGGGAGGTGCCTGGGGGAGGTACACTTGGCTCGAAAGCATCCTTAATGAATATGAAAATGACCCTGGGAAGGGAGTAGTTTCAACCCAACTTTCTTATTATCAATCAGTGCCTGGGAAATTGTTGGACCCACTGTAAGTTGAAAGTTGTCTAAGGCAAGAATCCCACCCACTGGCCCTTCCTCACCTGGGCTTCTGACCCAGAGCTTTGTGTTTCCCCAGGTCTACCTGTTCCCTTTCTCATGATATCCACACACCTGTCAACATCCAAGTCCTGAAAAACCACGGGATTTTTGGCCTCAATGAAGCCCAGCTTCGGATCCTGCTTTTGCAGAACGACCCCTGCCTTTTGCCAGAGGTGAGTGGCCATGGAGTTCATTGCCTTCTCTGGCTTTATAGCACAATAGCTCTGAAGTAGTATGATTTAGTTTCGGATTCTTAAAAGGACCCTTTCTAATTCCTATAATGGCAAAATTCGCATGAGTGTTTCTGTTTAGCCATACATAAAGAATTGTTTTAAACAAAATAGTGAGAATCCCAAGAGAAAATATTATGAGACCACCAATTAAAAGTAGAATTTTGTAATCTGGCACCATGATTCTATCATAGACTTTCTCATGGTTCCAGAAAAGGGTAGGAAGAAGGTGGGGGAGTGAGGAGACCACCATTCAGGATTCAGGATGGCCCTGTTTTTTTTTTTTTTGGTGGTGGTAGTGGTGGGGATTGAACCCAGGGCCTTGTGCATGCAAGACAAGCACTCCACCAACGGAGCTATATCCCCAGCCCAGGATGATCCTAGGGTATGACAGGGTCCAAAGGGAAAGAAAGTTGTGAGGTAGAACATGTGAGCTGGAGCTTTTGGTGCAGAAGATGGCAGAGGCCTCCCTCGAGTACGTTCGAATCTGTACCCCAGGCAGTCCTGGAGGGGATCTTAGGAAGCAAGGCTTCTTCTTGGCATCCATCTCATTTTAAATGCCTGAAACCTTTGCAGCAGGTGTTCTGTGAGCCAGGTGCATCCCTCTATGTTACAGAAAGTAGATTCACCCAGAAGCTGGCACAGATTATTGACAGGAAGGGTTGAAAGGTGGCATCAACTGTGAGGCTGGGGCCAGACCTTCCTCTGTTAGAGGGAAGGAGCAGTATAGCTGCTGTTTGCCCTTTAATTTCACAGTATTTCTTGATTTGCAGAAGTTTAAAGGGTTTTTTTCTTTAAAAAAAAAAAAAAAACAACCGTTTACCTGTCCAAGATTTTATTAGCAGGACCATAGCGGCCAGTCGCAGAAGAGAAGGGGGTTGAGAGAGAGAGAGAGAGAGAGCGAAAAGAGAGGAGAGGGGGAAGAGAGGGTGAGAGGGAGAGAGAGGAGAGAGGAGAGAGCAGAAGAGGAGAGGGGGAAGAGAGAGAAGTTGAATGGTTTTATGTTGTCAAACTCATTGAATCTTTTTCTTTATGGCTATGTTAGACAGCTTTTTTGTTGGTGTTACTAAAAGACCTGACAAGAACAAATGTAGAAGTTTATTTTGGGGCTCACAGTTCAGAGGTCTCAATCCATAGAAGGCCATCTCCATTCCTTGGGGGCTTGAGGTCAGGCAGAATATCATGGCAGAAGACTGTATGGAGGAAAGTGGCTTAGGACATGCAGATCAGGAAACAGAGAGCTTCACTTTGCCCAACAAGGACAAAATATAGACCCCACAGGCATGCCACCAAGGACCCACCTCCTCCAGCCACATCCTTCCTGCCTACAGTTGGCATCCAGTTAATCCCTAGCAGGGGATTAATAATCTGATTAGGTTTAGACTCTCACAACCCATTCATTTCACCTCTAAACTTTCTTGCATTGTCTCACACATGGGCTTCTGGGGGATACCTCAGATGGAAATCATAACAGTGGCTCTTCCTAGATGACCTGGGCCCAGCCTCATCTTGTCCTATTAGACTGCTTCAGTGTTCTTTTAGCCCTTATAGTGGGAGGCTGCCCTTGGCCCAAAGTTGGACCTAGAGGTGTGTGTGGCACAAAACATGGCCACTTAGACATCAGGGGCCACAGACAAGCACAGAGGATGAAGTGAGAATGATGCTTCCTGTCTTTTGTATGAAGGTGCCTGGTTGATTCCTTTCACTGCTCTCCTAAAGATACAGTGCAGGATCCAGACATAGCACACAAGAAAAAAGACAATGGGGGATAGTATGTGAAATATCATGCTAGCTCAGTTGAAAATTTAGATGAAATGAACATATTTCTAGAGCATAGGGCAAATCAAAATTGATTCAAGAAGAAATGGAAAGCCAAAAGAGCCTTATGTTTTTTTAAAAAATAAAAGCACTAAACAAACCCTGAAGTTTTCTATAAGAAAACATCAGGCTTACATAGCTTTATCATTTATTTCTATCATTTTTTTTTGCATCTTAAGCATAATTGAAAAATAAAAATTATGTATTTATGGCATACAATGAGATATTTTGACATATATACTTACATGTGACATAATTAACATAATCCTACTAATTAACATATCATCACTTCATAAGGTCATCTTTTTTAAAATTTTGAGTGATGAGGATTTTTTTTTAAAGCAGGTTTTTAAAATTTTTATTTATTTATTTATTTATATGTGGTGCTGAGGATTGAACCCAGGGCCTCACACACGCCAGACAAGTGCTCTACCACTGAGCCACAATTCCAGCCCAGTGATGTGGATTTTTAAGATCTACTCTCTTAGTAGTTTATAAGCATAGAGTATGTTATTTTGAACTCTAGACACCATGCTGTACTTTAGGGCTCCAGAATGGATTCATCCTAACTGAAACTTCAGTCCCCTTCACCTGCATCTCCCCATTCTCCCCCCAAGTTCCAACACATCTTTAAGGAACAGATTGTTCTAATATTTGGACTAGGTCTGGGGTCTATTTTCCTTGACCTACATTGTTGAACCAGCATCCTACTATTTAAAATAGTTTATAATATATTTTAATATATGATAATCCAAGTCTCTATGCCCATTACTCTTCTTTCTCAGTTTTTTTTTTGTTTAATCAATTCTTTTTTTTTAACAATATCTTTATTTTATTTTTATGTGGTGCTGAGGATTGAACCCAGTGCCTCATGCATGCCAGGCGAGCGTGCTACTACTTGAGCCCTATACCCAGCCCCTGTTTAATCAATTCTTGTTTCCTTTTTCTGATAAAGTTTAGAATCAGTTAAATTCCTAAAAATATTTTCTTTTTGAGAGAGAGAGAGAGAGAGAGAATTTTTTTTTTTTTAAAACAACTGATATTTTATTTTCTTTTTATATTTATTTATTTTTTTAGTTCTCGGTGGACACAACATCTTTGTTTGTATGTGGTGCTGAGGATCGAACCCGGGCCGCACGCATGACAGGCGAGCGCGCTACCGCTTGAGCCACATCCCCAGCCCCGAGAGAGAATTTTTTAATATTTATTTATTTTTTAGTTTTCGGTGGACACAACCTCTTTATTTATTTATTTTTTTATGTGATGCTGAGGATCAAACCCAGCGCCCTGCGCATGCCAGGTGAGCACGCTACCACTTGAGCCACATCCTCAGCCCCCTGAAACTATTTTCTAGGAACTCTTTGACTCTAGGAGGGTCAAAATTGCATTAAAATTATAAGTTCATTTTAGAAAATTGGCACCACAATTATAGATAGAGATGCTCTTGTTTTAAAGCAGGTTATGTGTGTCCTGTAAAATTACCCATGTTTTAGCTTGATTGGTGGTGTTCCTGTTGTATCGCTTAACATGCTCCTCTATTTCTTGAATATATGGTAAACTAATAGATCTGGAGGTTTGATGGGATTTGGATTTGATTTTTTTTTTATAGCAAGAATATTTTTAAAGGTGGTGCATTATTAGGGTAACTTAACATTCCAGTTTGCCTGGGAGTGGAGGGGTGTCTTGGAATGTCAGACTTTCATAATGGTATTTCTTGTTGTACCACGTGGGGGATCATATAACATCTTGCCATCTTTTTGTGTGTGTGAGGTGAAGTCGATTGGTCATTTCAGAGCTGACAGCCTGATCCATCGTTATAAAGCTCCCCGAGAGTACGTCCTTGGTTTGCCTGGAGCAGACCAGTTCACATTAGCTGTCCCAAAGTAATCATTAACAGTGCTCCCCCCCCCCACTCTCATATTATATGGTAGTGCAACCTGTCGAGATGGGTTTCACTGGAAGTAGACCTGAAGTGGGGATTTGGGTTTTGTGATTTATTGAGGGAGGGCTCTTAAGGAAAAACCAGTGGGGAGGAAGGGAAGCAGGATATAGAGGAAAAAAGGCTACAAGCACGGGGAAGTCTGGCCCTGACTTGATTCATGGGGCCATAGGATAAAAATTGCACTGAAGAATTGTTCTAGCTTGGGGGCAAGGGGCCAGGCTTTTGTACCTCCATGTAAGTCCTTCATTGGCTAAGGGTTTGGGGGAGAGCAGGTCAGTTGAGGGTCCAAAGTAAGAGAGGGGGTAAGAGAGCCAGTGTGCACACTATCTGGGGGAGGCCTGGGCGGGGCTCCACTGGTATCCTTCAGCCCTTCACCAAAGATCTTAACAGCTGTTGATAATCAGAAGATGCCATTTACATCAGGGAACTGCGAATCAAAAGCACTATATCACACCCTGGTTAGAATATCTATTGTTAAAAATAAACAAAAAAAAATGCTGATGAGGATGCAGAAAAAGGGGAATACACTGTAGGTGGGGAATATAGATTAATGTACCATTATGGAAAACAGTACAGAGGTTCCTCAAGCAAGCAAGCAAGGAAGAAACAAAATCTAACTACCTCAATATATTGAGGCACTGAGATTAGTATGTTGAAGAGCCATCTGCATGGCATGTTTGCTATGCACTGATTGCAGTAGCCAAGATATGGAAACAACCTAGGTGTCCATTGATGGATGAACACACACACATACACACACCCATACACAGGAATATTATTCAGTCCTAAAAAGAATGAACTGTCATTTGCGGCAACATGGTTAGAACTGGAGGACATTATGTTAAGTAAAGTAAGTCAGATGCAGAAAGACAAATACTACATGTTCTTATTTACAAGTGGAAACTAAAGGTGATCTCAAAGAAGTGGGGAATAGAGGCTGGGTTTGTGGCTCAGTGATAGAGCACTTTCCTGGCATGTGTGAGGCACTGGGTTTGATTCTCAGCACCGCTTATAAATAAATGAATAAAATAAAGGTCCATCAACAACTAAAAATATACATATTAAAAAAAAAGAAGTGGAGAATAGAATAGTGGTTACCAGAACCTGGGAAGGAACAGTGTGAAGGAGGAAAAGATGGAGAGAGGATGGTTGATGGGGCCAGGGGTGCAAGAGTAACCTACTAATGTTCTATAGCACTGTAGGATAATAATGGTTGACAAAAATCAATTGAATATTTCAAAATATCTAATTGAATTTGAATGTTTCCAGTACAAAGAAAAAACATATGTTTGAGTGACAGACATGGCAACTACCCTCATCTGATCTTTATACATAGTATAATATACATTGTATACATGTATTGAAATGCCACACTATACCTCAATACAGGGTGCATAGTAATATGTACAATTACTGTGTGTCAATTAAAATATTAATTTAAAAAAGATACCATTTAATCTCCAGTTTTGTAGGAGGAACTGTTGTTTATTGGCTGAAAAAGATACAATAGCTGGGTGTGGTAGCACATACCTGTATCCCAGCACCTCAGCAGGCTAAGGCAGGAGGATCACAAGTTCAAGGCCAGCATGGGCAATTTAGCAAAACCCCATCCTGAAATAAAATAAAAAGGACTGCGGGGGCTGGAGTTGTGGCTCAGCATAGAGTGCTTGCCTAGCAAGTATGAGGCCCTGGGTTCGATCCTCAGCACCACATAAATATAAATAAATAAAATAAAAGTATATGTCCAACTACAACTAAAAAAAATAAAGTAAAATAAAAATTTAAAAAAGGGCAAGGGATGTAGTTCAGTGATGAAGTGCTCCTGGGTTCCGTCCCCAGTACTGCAAAGTAAATAAAGATATGGTGAGATCTAATATTTCAGGTATTGCCTTCTTTCTGTACCAGGTCTGTTTGCTGTACAACAAAGGTGGGGATCCCCTCTATGGTTACTGCAACCTCAAGGATAAATGCACCAAGTTCCACGTGTGCAAAGCCTTCGTCAGGGGAGAGTGCAAGCTACAGACCTGCAAACGGTCCCATCAGCTCATTCATGCTACAGCCCTGAAGTTGCTACAGGAGCAAGGACTGAGTATTCCAAGTGTCGTTAATTTTCAGATCATTTCTGCCTACAAGCATATGGAGCTGCACAAGATGCTTGAAAATAAAGGTAGGCCTAGCAGAGGCAGACAAGAACCATCAATGGTGAGGTGGTTTCAAAATCTTCACAGTAAAGAAATAAGAACAGTGACTTGAAAGTGAGTCTGAGGACCAAACCACTACATATGTTAATCGAAGCTTTGTTGTTAGAAAGTTTAGGACAGTGGACAAGTGACAATATTGAAGGGTTTCAGAAGACTTTTGAGTTTAATACTATAAACTCAAAAGTCTTCTGAAACCCTTCAATATTAGCTCCTGGGCCAGTTGGAGGCAGGAGCAGTCTTAACAACTTGCTGGGAGATGGGGAGGGAGAAAGGTGAGGATAACATAGGGATGGCTTTCTTTTATGAATTGGTTTAAAGGGTCTGCTTGTTTTCATTTTTTAGCAATTTTAATCACATTATAGAAAAACTTGGAGCACAAACTAGAAATAAAAATTGCATGTGATTCCCCTCACTCTAAATGGTAATAATTGTTACACTTCATTGTAGGCCATTCAATCCTGTTACTGTGTAAATGTTCTTTTAACTGTAATGTGTTTTGCTTATTTATTTTATTAAATTTGCTTATAGCTGAAAATCAGTTAGTGGTGGGTTTAGAATTGTTGATGAGAAAAGGTAATTAATTAATTGCCAAAGTCAGAGGTACTAAGCTTTTATTTTATTTTTAAATATTTTTTAGTTGTACATGGATGCAGTGTCTTTATTTTCTTTATTTACTTTTATGTGGTGCTGAGGATTGTGGGAGTGCCTCACATGTGGGAGGCAAGTGCTTTACCACTGAGCCACACCCAGCCACCAGTACTAAGCTTTTAATGTGCAGTTTTCTTTCTTTCTTTCTTTCTTTTTCCTCTAGTACTGGGGACTGAATATCATGCTAGACGAGTACTCTACCACTGAGAAACTTCCCCAGCCCTTTTGTGAAAACAAAAACAAAAATTAAGTTTTGAGACATCCTGAAGTTTTCTTATGTCGGAATGTTAGTGGCCGACTTTATGAATTTGAAAGTAAGGGGGACTCCGGAATACCAGTGTCACAGGCTGTCTAGGGAACTCTCAGGGATAGAAGGGACCTTCTACTCTGTTTCTGATGTAGTGCCTATTATTGTTCTCATCTGGTCATTTTTACTGGGACTCTTCTCACTATGGAATACTGACTTTCTGCTTGCTATTGTTATATTTTTAATATAACAATTACCTGTTTTAATTCAGAAGGCACAAACTCTCCAAACCCTGGGAATGAATTAGGAGTCTTGTCTGAGACCTGGTTACTAATGTAAAATGAAACTTAAAGAGTAATACAAAGAATATTTTTGGAAAGCTCATTCCTTTCTTCTTTCTTTTAGATAACTCAGCTACTGAGTGTTCACAGGGCCTTGAAAAACAGAGAACACAGGAGGCCAGGGCTGGAGAAGGCAGGCCTCTGGTCCCCATCCCTGCTCAGTCAGCCAGGAAGCCCTACCTAGGTAAACCGTAAAGGGCATCAGTGAAGCAAGAAGCTTGTTCATCTTGGAAGACCTGAAAGCAAGTCTTCTGCTGAGCTTCAGTTTGTAACCATTCGTTCATTTAGTCATTTCTTAATAAAGGTCATTAATAGCTACCTCACAGCTTATTGTGAGAGCTAAAGCTGGGAGGATAAAATTTGGCATGGGTGGCTGGGGATGAGGTTGGACATGAAGCAGGCAAAGAGAGGGTAAAATTTGAGCGCAGAGGGGTCAGTCCAGGGCAAATCCTGAAGATGCAGCTTCTGCAGTTCCTGAGCATCTTCCCCAGCCTGGGCGGATGGAGCTCTTCAAGTGGTGAATTTCTGCTGACTTCTGTGGTCTGACCAGTGATTTTGTCCATGTAATCAGTTTACATAGATCCATATGCTTTGCACAGTTTTCTACTTAGGCATTTCATAAGTATCATTCCATTTTGTTCACATTGATCACACATAATCATTTTTTTTGCACAGATACATTAATATATCATAGTTTAACTACCTCCCTTATTCTGAGATATTTCAACTCTAACAAATTTTGAATTTATCTTTTTATAAAATATACACAGTATTGAATTTATAAAGCCATGCTTTACTTTCGCTTAGCTTATAGGTGCTAAATGATAATGTGTTTTGGTTTGCATTTCTCTAAATGTATGTGAGTGAATAGTATTAACTGCCTTGTGTGGGTTCTGTTTTGTGTATTGTATATGTGACCTTTTATTGCTGGGACCTCTGGGCTGACATGGAGCTCCGTGATTTTCATAAAAGAATGTCATCCATACTGTGTTCAGGATGTCCAAGTTTTGTGCATCCATCCTTGGCCTGCACCACAGAGTATGTAACCTTTGGGTTCCTGTCAAAGATTTCTACCTCAGCCTGTCTATTTTTTATCTTTTATTGAGCTTTTGCTAAGCCCAGCTGCTGTAGCTTGAAGGATGGGTAGTTTATCCATTACTTGGTAACTCTTCTTTCTGTGGATGCAAACGGACCATGGGAAATCTACCTGCTTCACCCATTTCATGTTGACTTCCCTCTTCCTCCCTGTTCCCTCTTCTCTCTGCCTCTGTATACCCTGCTGTCTTTATCAAGATACGTGTAGATGTTGAGTTCTTTTTTATCAAGGGCTACCACAGAGGCAGGTGTATGAAATCCTTTGCTGTGTGTATTGTAGTCATATTTCCAAATGTCATTGTGTAAAGTGCTTTCTTAAAAAAATTTTTTTTGCAATAACAGTGTGAGAAAAAGGGACAATATAGTAGCTTTTATAAAACTAAATTTATTTAATTTTGAGAAAACTTATGTTTTCATTTTGAGAAAAACTGAAATGCTCTTCTATTGAGATGGGGGAATGCAAAAATGTTTTCAAGTGATAAATTTCTTTGTTTTCTCCTAAAAGGGCAATATGATTCATATAACTTATGATAGTTTTTTTACTGTTGTTGTCAACAACAGTATTTCTGAAAAGCCTGATGTTCTGCATATTTTGTTTTTTCTTTCTTTATTATTTTTTCCTAGTTCTGATTTTTCCTGGTGCTATTTTTTTTTGGTGGTGCTGGGAATCTAGCCCAGGGCCTTGTGCATGCTAAGCAAGCACTTTACCACTGAGCTACACCCCAGCCCTGGTGCTAACTTAAATTTTATTTTGCATTTATTTTACATAATGATTAAATGTAAAATCATTATTTTACATTTAATCATTATAACTCTCTCCGGTTTATCCTTTTACCGTGTATACTTTTGTCTAAGCCATCTTACACCCTTAAAGCAGAGAATGAGAGTCTAAAGGCGTATCCTTTATCCTGAGAGACTTGGTGGACTTTCACATCATTGTGTTCTTTTTATATATCTTATAATTGTGATCTTACATAAGTAAAGGCCCTCTGTAATCTTTGTTGCAATGTTTTATTCAGTTCTGTCATCTTCCATTTCAATTTTGGTTCTGCTGATAATCATTCTATAAAATTATCTTACGTAATTTACTGGACCAAGTCCAACTGCTTATCCCACTACATACCAGTAAAGTCAAGAGACAAGATATGGAGGCAAAGAGTCTGACTATTGAAAAAGCTGGCTAGATGAGAAGATAGGGACTCTGTCCCAAAGCTTGTCTTCCTGGGAAGCTGACTTGGGGGTGGCTTATGTAGACGGATGATGGGTGTTCCCTGATTGGTGGGTCCTGTCTCATCAAGTGGGTGGGCCAAATGAGGCACATCTGATCCTCATTGCCTGGTCATGAGATGTTTTTCAGTTCTGCAAATTTCAAAAGCAAAGATCATTATTTCCTCAGACTATTCTTGTCACTGATGAGTTACATATTACACAAAGGACAGGCTCGAGGTGGGTAGCTGCCACTAGTCTCTCTTGGTGATTGCCAAACTCCTGGTGAAAACAGGTTTCAATTGGTTACTTATTATAAACCTTCCATAATGGAAGAAAACATCCTTAAGCTCACCTTCATAATCACACCTCTTAATCTTTCTTTCATTTCCGTCTGATGGTCCAGCTCTTAGACTTCTCATGTCAGAGCTGGAGATAGGTTTTCTTTGTTAATTTATTGGGGTTCATGAGGTGAAGCCTCACGTCTCCAGGCTCCCCACCCTCAACATACTCCAACTTGAATGAATTCATTTTCCTCCAGGGTTGTTTCTCCTTTTATTTCCTTATTTTTGGATGCTTATCCCCATTCAGTCATTGGACTTAAGCCCTGTGCTCTTCTTTGTCTTTATTCCCTGTGTCACATTGGTCACCCAGGGCTGGCGATGTTTGGCTCCTAAGGAGCCTCTCAAATGCTCATCCTTCTCTGCCCCTTTCTTCCCATCCCTACACAATTCCTTGGTTCACACCTTTATCACCCATCTTATGTATCCCACAGGGACATAACTCGGTGTTTTTCAAGTTATATGTGGTGTGAGTTTTTAGTAGAAGGTGCTAGGTGGGCTCCTTTCCCCCACTTCAGTTCTGGTAGCTTTATTTTAATTTTTAATATAATAGACCTTTGTGGATTCCATCCATCTCCCCACTGTCCCTCTCTTCTGCACCTAGCTGCCGGGTTGATCTTTTAAAAGCAAATCTAATCCTGTTGCTTCGTTTCCACGTAAGGCAAGTCATAAACTCCTCCCCTACAGGGACCAGGAAGGTGAGTTAAATAGATGGAATGGACTCTCTGCAGGGAAAGGGGGCACAGAGGAAATCCTGTGGCAAACTCTCCCAACTGCAATGTGTGCGGCCCTGATTTCCATCTGGGAATATGGACCCAGTTTGTCATATAGTCTGCTTTTCTAAAGAAGCCAGAAATCCAGATTTTTTTTGTGAGAAATTTTCTGATTTTTAAATATTGGCTTCTAATTGAGTTTTAGAAATATAGATTAAGACTGTTTCTGCTGACCCACTTGGAGTTTTTGAAATGTACTCTTTGGTTGTCTTGTGACTCTGTATTTGTAAAAGATGTTCCCTCTTTTACAAGTGCCGGTCCTTCTTCCCTCTGCCTTCTTCAGAACCTGGCAGTTACAATCTTCAAAATGTTAGCGTTTCTTGGTCCCTAGAGAGGAAGCACTTGTAGAATTTTTTTTCTTTTTTGCAGTACTGGGGATTGAACACAGGGGTGCTCTGCCACTGAGCTGCATTCCCAGCCCTTTTTATTTTTCATTTTGAAGCCGAGTCTCTCTAATTGCCCCAGCCAGCTTTGAACTGGTCATCCTCCTGCCTCAGCCTCTGGAGTAGCTGGGATCACAGGTGTGAGCCTCTGTGCCCGCTTCCTGTAGCGCTACCCTAGTACTTACCACATTACATCATGGTGCTTTGAGGAGAATCGTTCTTGTTAATTCTAACTTCCATCTGGAAGTTAAGACCTATTTTTTTTTTAATCATACAATGAATTAAATGCTGTATTGGAACCTGTTTGAATCAGTATATATCTTCTTTGGTCTTCTTACCCCCACTTACATTCTTTAATATTCAAAAATACAGCCCCCCCCCATGGGGGGATAAGTAAAGTAAACATCTCTTTCAGTTCTTCAATTTGAATTTTTTATTACTCTGTAACACTTTTGTTTATGATGCTAATTCTTTCCATCAGGTATTTAGTCTGTTCGTTATTAATGTGTTTCTTGATGTTGTTTTGTTATACTTTGTTCTTATTTTTGTTTAGGTCTTATTATGTTACTTCTTTCTTGAGTATTTTATATCTGTGTTCCTACTCAGCATGGAAATCTTTATCTTTAGAAGGCTGTTAATTTTAAAAATATTTATCTTTTGCTGAATTGTTTTTGTTCCAGTAGTGGTAGAATGCTTTTTTTTTTCTAAAAATAAAACTATAGCTGCAAAATGATTTCTTTTTTATGTATTTTTATTGTTTTGTGTTAAGTACAAACAAAATGTGATTAAAAAGTTTCTTTGGTATTTCTTCATTAAATATAAAGTTGATTGTTGGTTTTAAATAAATGTTCTTTATTAGAATAAGAGGAATAACATCTTTTCTTTGTTTGAAGCTAAAAGCTTGATAAGATGAATTGGTATCTTTTGATATAATCCTATTTTTATCACTTAAATCCCTAATATGATTGACTATATAAAAAGTTTTCATAATTTTAAAACACCCTTAAATTCCTGAAATAAACTCTACCTGATTATGGTACATGTTCTTTTAATGTACTTCCCCCTTTGGTATACATTTATACATTCATAAATAAAATTTCATTTATATTTTATACGTGTATGTAGTAATTTTCTTTTTCTTTATTTATATGGTTAAAGCATAAATTTTATTCTATCTACTGTTTAGCGTTTTTGTAAATTGATTTGAAATATTTAAAAAAAGTTATTCTTATATTTTTAAATTACTCTCTCTGTCATTAGTAGAGAATATTCTTCCAAAAGAGTTTTTTTAAAAAATACAATAATATTTCATTGTGGAAGTTTTAAGAGAATGTAGGAATGTATTAAGAAGGAACTAATAAGCCAGGCATGGCAGCACACTTCTGTCATCTCAGCAACTTGGGAGGCTGAGGCAAGAGGATCACAAGTTTGAGGCCAACCTGGGTAACTTAGTGAGACTCAGTCTAAAAAAAGGGGGGGGGGGCAGTGGCTGGAGATGCAGGGAGTGGTAGAGTGGCCCTGGGTTCTGTATACCCCAAACTTTTTTTTAAAAAGAAGGAACTAATAATCACCCATAATACCAATGTATAAAGGCACTTAATTTATTAGGTTTTTTTTTTTTATTTTTAGTCTTTTTCATGCATACAGTCTTAGTAGCAATGACAGAAATAAACAGAGCATCCAAAATAAGGTAACAGATGCTGGGCATGGTGGCATAGGCCTGTAATCCCAGAGGCTCAGGAGGCTAAAGCAGGAGGACCACGAGTTCAAAGTCAGCCTCAGCAATTTAGCAAGACCTTGTCTCTAAATAAAATATAAAAAGGGGTGAAGACATAGCTCAGTAGTTAAGTACCCCTGGGTTCAATCCCCAGTACCAAAATAATAATAAGGTAACAAATAGGACTAAACTTAGCTATGGTTTGAGTTTGTCCCTCTAGAGTTTGTGTGTTGAAAACTTGGTCCCAAGGTGGTGGTATGTGACCTTTAGGAGGAAGGACCTAGCAGGAGGTCTTTAGGTCAGCTGGGGACATGCCTTTGGATGTGGGACTCCAGTTGCTCTTTGGCTTTTTTTCTGGCCAACATAATCTCTTCCTTTGGAATGTGCTCCTGCTGCCATGCTGCCATCAGCGATGAGGTCCACCATATCCAAGCTGATACTGGCACCATGCCCTTGAACCTCCAGAACTGTGAGCTAAATACGTTTCTCTTTATAAAGCATCCCATATTCAGGTATTTTATTATAGTAAAATTGACTAAAGCATCTCCCAATTATGTAAGTGTGTATATTTAAAACTTTACTATCAGTTGCATTAGAAAATGAGATCGAACAATGTCCTAGTTAGGCACTTTATCAATCAGTATTTAATTGCAACTTATAGAAAGTGATTCTAGTTTAAGAAAGTAAAGGAATTTGGCCAGGCCCATTAGTGCATGACTGTAGTCCCAGATACACCAGAGATTGAGGTGTGAGGATCACTTGAGTCCAAGATTTCAAAACCAGCCTGGGCAACATTGTGAGACCCTATTTCTAAAACAAAACAGGGAAGTAAAGGAATTTACTAAGAGTACGGGATAGTTCACAGGCTCTAAAGGAACTGCAGAAGAAAGTTTGGAGACTGTGCCACGTGGAACCACACCCTTAATTGTGCTTGAGAACTGGTCCATGAACACATCACTGCTCCCCCCCCCCGCACAAGATGTTGTGGCTGTCACCACCACCACAGTAATGCTGGGTCCCCAAAACTGAACTGATGCCACCCACCATCCAGATGGATTCTGTGCAAACTTTGTTTCTCTGGGTTACCAGCTTCTGATTCAAAGTGAGATGTTATAGAATGCAGCCTCAGGGGGAAGAATCTGTGTCACCTGTTGATGCTCCAGCTACAGGGGGCGATGGGAGTGTGAGTGTCTGGATTTGTTGCTTCCATAGCAAGAAATGGGCTCTGCCTCACGTGAGACAGGCTTTTCCAACACATGAGGAGGATTTAGAGTGACAGGTGCATTCCGCATTCCATTACTTTAGCATCCCAATGTCATTATGCACATTTCCCCCACTTTTACTTTTAAAAGGGATGAGGGCCACTTGGGAGGCTGAGATACGAGCATCACAAGTTCAAGACCATTCTCAGCAACTCAGCAAGGCCCTAAGGAACTTAGTAACTGTTTCAAAAGAAAATAAAAGGGAGTCCGGTCGGGGGAGGGGCGTGAGTAGGGGCTGGGGATGTGACTCAGTGGTAAAGCATCCCCAGTAACAAAAATAAAAGTGGGTGGAAGATTTTCTAAATATTCTTACAATATTTGTAAATGGGGTAAAGAAAACCAGAATAAAAAGTTTCATCCTCAATATGACATCAGATATACAAAAGAATAGTTGAATAGGAAAAATATTAATAGTGTTTACTTCTGGAAAGTATTTCCGCTCAGTTTTGGGGACCCAGCACTACTGTGGTGGAAGTGACAGTCATAGCATCTTGTGCCTGGGGTGGCATCAGTGTCTTAGTGGACCAGCATGCAAAACCCACTCAAAACACAATAAAAATGCTCAAAACAAAACCAGCCAAATTATGTCCTCTTAGCATTCTTTTCCCCCAGGTGCTGGGATTGAACACGGGGCCTTGGGCATGCTAGGCAAGTGCTCTGCGCTGAACCCTCAGGTCCAAGGCTGATCATCTGTATCTGTTCTTCCCTCTGGAACATCTTGAATTCAACTAAAGCGCTAAACCCCATCTGCTCACAACTTCACTCACCTGCCAACCCCTCCTCCTAGTTTTTGCCTCTCTCTGTGTTTACCAGATATCTATAAGAGCCTTCAGGTAGAATTTGCTAGTAGCTATATTTAAGAAATCCCAGATGAGAAGCAACTAGCCAGGATAAGCTAAGCTGCCTCACAACACAATCCTCATTACTTGTTCCGGATGCTCTACACCTGATCTGGGTTCTTCATTCCTAACTTTTGATAACTTTTATTCCAACTGGTAGCTACTCTTAACTTCTATCAGTCATTCTCCTGTTATCCTTGACTGTGTGGATCAAACTCCTGCTTGTTTCCCATAGCGATCCTGTTAGCCGCCTCTGCTCAGCCCCTAATTTATCATCAATGGCAGCCTCTTTAGTTGCCCACACCTGAAGTCCACTCAGGTGCCTGCCCATCTGAAGACTCAGCCAGCCCTGTTCAGCATGTGAGGCAAACACCATTTGTTAATTCAATCAGGTGTTGTGAAGTGAGCAGACCAGCAAACCAGCAGACGATTGTCACTGAAAAGGCAGTTTATTAGGGTTCCCGAGAAGAGGGGGCCATGCCATGCCAGGCAGGGCCACCTGCAGGTAAATGGCAGGAGGTGGGAGGTGGGGAGGGACGGTGAGAATGGTGAGGCAGGGTAAGCAGGCCAAGCGGGTTTAGGATTGGCTAGTTAGAAGAGCTTGAGCAGGGTGGGGGTGATGGGGCTGCCCCTCGTTGTCTGTTCCTAGTCTTGCAAAGATCAGAGCAGAACAAAGAGCATCCTGCAGTGCAAGAGCCTGGGAAGGCTGGATGGAGGAGGAGTAGACTCTCTGGATTGACTGGTTCATTTGCATATGAAAGGCTCACTCATTTTCTGTCTCTAGGAATCTCATAATTCTGGGAGGAACAGTCCCTCTCTAGTCAGAAAGGACCAAGGCGTCAAAACCTCAGATACAGAAACTGGAACATGTGGTTGATACCATGTTTTAAACATCCATCCTGTCCTGGGCAGGGTTGGGTTGGCACTGACCACTGCCTAGATCCAAACCCCCAGGTAGTCTCTGGGTTCTGGATGTGCTGCCCGGTCATCCTTTTGTATGAGGCACCTTCAATGGCATTTTGGCTACAGAAGTAGCTCAATACCCTGCTCAATATCCACAGCCTTAGCTGGGTGACTTTGCAGCTCCTCTTACGGAAAGATGGAGCCTCTTTTCCTAAACCCCTGCAGGCCCCGTGACTTGTTCTGACAAATGGAATGCAGGGTTGGTGAAGGTATGCCATATATAAGTCTCTTGGAGAGCCCTCTCCCATTTCCACTCATTCTCTTGAACCCCATTTTAAGAAGCCCAGGCTGGCCTGTTCCCATGAGGAAAGTCCAGTTGTCCAGGCTGAGAGCATCCTATGGCAGCCTCTTGCTTGCTGTCCCTCAGTCAAACACTTCAAGGGCTCAGCAGAGTCACCTCCTGCACCTGCAATTGACCATTAGTGCATGAGTGAGCTCATCTGAGACCAACAGAACTGCCCAGTAGACCTGCGGATTTATAAGCAATGATAAATTTCAAGGGGAAGATGAAGGGTTCTTCTGCCTAGTGGAATCCAACCCTAATCCCTAATTCCCTAATCCAACCCTAATCCCTAATTCCCTAATCCAACCCTAAATAGCCACTCTAATCTTAATATTTCAAATAATTAACAAATAATAAAACACACTCAGAAATATATTTACAAAAATGAAGCCCCTGATAGATCTAGTCCACATGGGTTCTTGAACTAGACAAAACCAAAAATGGCTCTGGTGGTTTATTTAAGGGAGTACATCAAAGGTAAGGGTAAGGTTTCAAGGGCAGAGTCTTGCTTTGTGATATCTTGTGGTCAGCAGATTGATTAACATCTTGGCAGGTCACACCCATCTCAGGTGCTGTGTGGGATCTCAGACAGAGCTTGAGGGGGAAGTTCACCTGCATCAGGTGATCAGTCCCTGAGGGGGTGCTACAGGGAGTTCACAATGCCAGACCTATCCCCTCAGGAGGCTACTATGTGCAACAGTCCATACAGAGCCCAAGGATGCCTCATGACAGATAAATGCTAATTGATTTAAGCCACCAGGATTGGGGTGGTTTGTTATACAGCTGAAGCTGACTGATACAATACCTATCTCATTTACATGTGAGAACACAACCAATATGATAGGTATTGTTATTAGCATTATCCTTATTTTATAAATAAGAAAATGGAGGCACGGAGTACTTAACATAGAAAGTCTCGTACCTTGTGAGTGGTAGAGATGGCCTTTGAAATCTAACTCCTGGGCCTGCTTTCTTCACTACCACCTCTGCCATTCCACTAATGTAGGGAGACCTGAGGTCCAGGAGCCTTCAACAGGCTCTGATTCCATCTCTTTACCTGATAACTCTATGTCAAATACACAGTTCCCAAATGAGGTTCTGTTAGTATGGTTACTCATCCGACTCAGGTTATGAGAACTTTTAGAGATTTTCTTTTCTTTTTAGAGAGAGAGAGAGCACATGAATATATATATATATATATATATATATATATATATATATATATTTTTTTTTTTTTTTTTTGTAGATGGACATAACACAATGCCTTTATTTTTATGTGGTGCTGAGAATCGAACCTGGGTCGCACCCGGGTCGCACCCATGCTAGGCCAGTGCTCCACCGCTGAGCCACAATCCCAGCCCTACGGATTTTCATACTCCTTTTTCAGATAACAAGTCAGTTAAGTACACATTAATTATTTTCTGGGGTAATATTTTGCAAGTCAGTTAAGTACACATTAATTATTTTCTGGGGTAATATTTTGAGATAATATAAAAGTTCCATTCCTCTTCAAACTTTCATCTATTTGTTGTAGCATCTATGGATGATTCCTGTCAGAATCATCCATAGATGCTACAAATCATTATGGGGATGGTTGTCAAGGAGTTATTTTCTAATTCCCTTATTTATTATACTTTTAGTGGCTGGATTCCTAGTGGGAGAGAAGAGTTTTCTCTTATTTATTTACTTGCTAGGCAAGTGCTCTACCACAGAGCTAGTCCCCAGCTCTATCTTTATTTATTTTGGTGCACAAATTGTTTCTTATTTGTTCAGTAGGAGTCCATTCAAGCTAGCATCTCTGTCCTTTTGAAATGTCCTCTTCATTCTTTGGGCATTTTTTTCACTTTGTGAGGCTCGTTTATGCTCTCTTTGCTTCAGCCCTGGAAGCTACTGTTTTTTTAGAAACATTATCAACAGGGGCTGGAGTTGTGGCTCAGTGGTAGAGCACTTGTCTGGCATGTGTGAGGCCCTGGTTTGATCCTCAGCACCGCATATAAATAAATAAAATGAAAGATCCATTTACAACTAAAAAAAATTAAATACAAAACAGTATCAACCACTTCCAACCTTTCTCCACCCTGCTGATCTTTAGAAGACACATTTATTTATTTATTATTTTGGTGCTGGGGGGTTGAAACCAGGGCCTCCTGCACACTAAGCATGCCCTCTACCACTGAGTTAGACCCCTAGCTGAAAATAACATTTAAAATCAAGATCTGCATATAAAAAGCAAGATGTGCTCATCATGACTGCTGGGGAGAAGACACTTATTCTCTTGGCTACGGACCCAGAAATGGGTGCACACACAAACATGCATGTATACATTTATGCACATATATACATATCTGCACAATTAATATTTATTCATATATGTTGCTATTTATAGGTACATTAAAACCCCTGAGTTCACACTGAATCCTTCAGATCTAATGCAACTCCAAAAGCTTCATTCTCTCCTACTTCCTGTTCATATTTGTAAATTGCTTCTTAAACAATGAGATGACCATATGATTCATCAAAAGTTACACAATTAATTGAAGGCAGAACCTCAACTCAGGCTCCCAGTCCATTGCCCACGACATTAGACTACACTCTCATTATTCACAATAATATTTATGTAATTGTTCACTTCTAGAATGTACAGAAGTTTCAAAATTACCAAACACCTCTAGAATTCTACTAACTAGAGTTAATATTGGATTAGTGGTTATTTTATCCTTAAACTGGGGTCATACAAACCAAACAGCATGTTCAAAAGTTACTTAGGGGGCTGGGGTTGTGGCTCAGAGGTAGAAGTGCTCGCCTAGCATACATGAGGCTCTAGGTTCAATCCTCAGCACCACATAAAAATAAAATAAAGATATTGTGTCTACCTAAAATTTTAAAAAAAGTTACTTAGGTTTGGGTCAGTTTCCCCACCTCCACCCCTGGTCAGTTTAGTTAGGTTATTCACTTGAAATATGGTTTAATTCATTTGCTTTTGTTGTTTTAATTTTGGGGATGGCCCCTATCCTTAATTTTCTCTTCTCTCCTTTTTCTTTTTTTGTAGTATATGAAATATAAAGGTGGTTTCAAGGATAAAGACTAAACAAAAATGGTTGTTCAGTAAAATGTCCTCACCCACCTCTCTTCTTCCCATCTTCATCCCACTCACCCGCTGTAGGTAGCTGTGTTCCTTTTCGAGGGCTGCTGTAACAAGCACTGCCCACTGAGTGGCCTGAACAACAGATATTTATTTTCTCACAGTTGTGGAGGCTGGAAGTCCAAGAACAAGGTGTGGGCAGCTTTGGCTCTTCCCAAGGCCTCTCTCCTGAGCTTGCAGACGACTGTCTACTTCCTGTGTCCTCACATGGTCTTTCCTCCATGTGCACACATCCCTGGAGTCTCTTCTTCACCTTATAAGGACACTAATCATACTGGATTAGAGGCTCATTGTGTCCTCATTGAACCTTAATTACTATCTCCAAAATAGTCACACTGGGAGTTAGGGCTTCGGCACATGAATTCTCAGGGACTTAATTTGGTCCATAACTGTAGAACCAATCTCAAAATTCTCTGTTTTAGTTTGCTGTAGGATTTTTGTTTGTTTGTTTTTTGGTGGGAATTGAACTCAGGGGTGCCTTACCACTGAGCTACCTCCCCAGCTCTTTCCAATTTTTATTTTGAGACAGTCATATTAAGTGGCTGAGGCTGGCCTCAAACTTGCCATCCTTCTGCCTCAGCCTCTCTAGTTGGGGAGTGCCACACCTGGCGAGATTCCTATGTTTTTTGTTTGTTTAGATGGGTAGATACATATAACATTATATACATATGTGTATATGATGTGTAATACATATATGTAAATAGATATCTATATATTTAAAGTCTTATTTCCCTTCTTTCTTATATAAAATATAACATAATAAAAGATAACAGTCTCCCCTAACTGGTTCTAAGATCCCCAGTGGGTGCCTAAAATTTTAGCTAGCACCAAACTCTGTAATACTGGTTTTCCTATGTGCCCTATAGCATTGCCATCTAGAATCAATGATTTATACCTTCCTTGATTTATACCCTGCAGCCTCCTTTGTGTTTATATTCTTGAGCTTTGAGACCATTATTAAGTAAACTAATAAGACTTGAACACAAGCACCGTGATAGCATGACTATCAGTCTGATAATCAAGATGGTGACTAACGGATGGGTAGTGTATACAGTGTGGATATGCTGAACAAAGAGAGGATTCACAGGCTGAGACATTGCAAGATTTCATCACACTACTCAGAATGGCATGTAATTTAAAACGAACAATTTGTTTCTTTCTGGAATTTTCCATTTAATATTTTCAGGCTGACTAAAGGTAAGTGAAACCCCAGAAAACAAAACCATGAATAAGGGTGTCTATTGTCTATTCTTTTGTACTTCATTTGTTTTCACTCAACAATTTATCCTGAAAATCACTCTACATGAATTTATAGTTAACTAAAACTCTGAGTACTGGTGAAAATTTAGGGAAATGACTACTTTTCATATGGTACTTGTCAAAGTGTATTAGTAAATTCTTTTCAGGTGGGTACAGATTGAAGATTTTTGGAATTCAAGGGATCAGATCAAATTTTGTTGGAACTATGAATTCTCAAGAAACCTTTTTGTGGGTTGTATGTATTTTCACTCATCACTCTGGTTAGGGCAAACTCAGTAAAGACCAAGGTAAATTAACTTCATTGGCACAACACAAGTTTAATACTTTTACCTATAAAGTTGGTTAGTGGATAGAAGGGAATATAGTCTAATGTAATGGGCACTGGACTGGGAGTTTGAGTTGAGGTTCTGTCTTCAATTTATCGTATAACTTCTGATGGTTCATGTGGTCTCTTTGAGTCATTTTATCAGGTATTAAATTGAATTAATTCCACCTGCTCTTAGAAATCTAAGCTATCTTAAGATATAAATGGAACAAAAGGTCTAAGACAAAAGCAGAGATGGCAGTCGTATTTTATATACATAACTATAATACAATCAAATGTCCTGAGAAAGGAAGGTAGACATTTGCCTAAGAAAACTGTGTGGGGTATAGAGAGATGCAGCAATATTACCATTTGAAAAAACCAAAAACTTTTAGAGGCAGCCTGAGGAATGTGGAGAGGATATGTTGGGACAGAAGAAATGTGGACATCAGAGCCAGGAGCATTGGCAAGAAGGTAAACTCATTATGTAAACGAGCAGGGAGAAGCAGATGAAGGGAAAATGATGACACTTCGAATATACCTCGATAATAGGAAACTGATTGTCAATATTTATGAAAATGCAGCTTCATGGATGGGAAATCTATGAATATGTAAAATCACATAGAATAGAAATAGTTTTTATATTTAGAAAGCCCATGAGAAGCGAATGAAATAATAATGGGAATGGAAGTGCTGAAATTACTTTGGACTGACAATCCTTAGAGTTGATACTGGAATATAGAAATGAGTCATAGCTCAATTAGGAAGGCTGTGATGGGAACATCTAGCGGGGAAAACCGATGCAGGTGCTGGGGACGGCTCCCCTGTCATGATAATCTCAACAGCCTCAAGCAAGAAACACTTAGAGCCCAGGTAATGGTATATGCCTGTAATCCCAGCTACTTGGGAGGCTGAGACCAGCCTAGGCAGCTAAGCGAGACCCTGTCTCAAAAGAAAATAAAAACAAGGACAGGGGTAGCTCAGTGATAGAGCACTTGCCTAGCATGTGCAGGGTCCTGGGTTTGGTCCCCAGCACTCCTGTCCATGCACACACAAAGAAACAATTATAGAGAATTAAGATGGTTTATTTGTTAAAAGCTTGTGGATCTCTATGATTTTTTAAAAAACTACTACTTACATATATTGTTTTGATAATATAATAAGAAAATTTTAAAATGACATAATATTTGAAAAAAACAAAACAACCAGAATTCTGATGAGGCTGGCAGTCACTGTTTCCTGAGCACGTTGAGCTGGACATTCATAAATAGCACACAGATTTATCTCAGCCTGACCAATCTGATAGCTGACTGATTGCTGATAGAAGTTTCCAGTTCTAAGACTATTGTTCAAGTAGGTTGTATGAGAAGCCAGCTAATGTAATAATTAGGAAATATTATCTAGGAAACTCTGTCTTACAAAGAACTGAAAACCTTTTCCTTACCAAAATGAAGATAACTGTTAAGCTTTGCTTCTTGGTTCATATTTCATTTAATTTAACAATATTTATAAATAAAGATACTAACATAATTAATGTGTCATGGAGAAGAAAAATACATTAATGATTTTGCTGTTGTTTTATTTTTTATTTACTCTTTTTGTGATGCTGGGCATCAAACCCAGGGCCTTGTGTATACTACACAAGTACTCTATCACTGAGCTATGCCCCAGCACTGTTACAATTTTTAAAAATATCAAGGCAATTCATGAATTGAGGGTTTCTAACTTGGTTGAGGCCCTGGGGATTGAACCCAAGGCCTCATGAAAGCTAGGCAAGCATTCTATAATTGAACTACACCTACAGCCCTTTTTATTTTTCATTCTGAGACAGACCAAGGTCTCACTTAGTTGTCCAGCCTGAACTTGAACTTGAGATCTTCCTGCCTTAGCCCCTTGAGTAGCTGGGATTACAGGCATGTATCACTTTAAGCTTATGTTTACATTTTCTGAGCTTATCTCTAAGGTCTGATGAATGATTTGAGAATGTAAGATTTTTGTTTGCTTGTTTTTTTATATGCCAGGACAGATAAAATGCTAAAGAAAAAAAATCTGAAACAAAAAATTAAACATAAAAAATCAGAGGAGTGGAGCTGGGGCTATAGCTCCGTGGTAGAACGCTTGCCTTGCAAGTGTGAGGCACTGGGTTCGATCCTTAGCACCACATAATAAATAAATAAATAAATAAATAAATAAATAAAATATTTTGTCCACCAACTAAAAATAAAATAAAACTTAAAAAAAAATCAGAGGAGTAAAATAAAAAAGAAAACAAAACAAACAAAAAAATCAGGGGAGTTCTGGGGTGTGCCTCGGCAATACAGTCCTTGCCTAGCATGCACAAAGCTCCAGAAACACACACAATCTGGAGAAAAAGGATTATTTAAAGAATAATGAAGAAAGGGGAAAACTAACCTAAAAGCAATTCTAGAAATTACAGCACAAAGAGAGCAACCAGAACCAATTGTAGAAATACAAATTCCAAGTAGGGCTGCTTGGATCTCCCGAAAATACTAGAGGAAAATAGGTTAGGATGAAAACTATTTAAAATGCATTTGTTGGGCTGGGGATGTGGCTCAAGCGGTAGCACACTCGTCTGGCATGCGTGCAGCCCGAGTTCGATCCTCAGCACCACATACAAACAAAGATGTTGTGTCCACTGAAAACTAAAAGGTAAATATTAAAAAAATTCTCTTTCTCTCTCTCGCTTTCTAAAAATAAAAATTTAAAATGCATTTGTAAGTGCTATAGAGATTAATATAATACTTAATTGTTTTATGCTTAATTGTTTAATGTCTAGAACTTTATAATCAAATCTACAGTGTAGCCAATCAGTGATACCAAAGACTAATTGAAAAATCAAATTCAAAATACAGAAGGATTGCCAGGCGAGGTGGAGGTGGCGGCTCAGGAGGCTGAGACAGGAGAACTGCGAGTTCAAAGCCAGGCTCAGCAACCACGAGGCACTAAGCAACTCAGTGAGACCCTGTCTTTAAATAAAATACAAAATAGGGCTGGGATGTGGCTCAGTGGTCAAGTGCCCCTGAGTTCAATAGTTCAATCCCTGGTACCAAAAAAAAAAACACCAGAAAGATTAAGTAGAGGATTATAATATTACCAGCAAAATCATATTGCTCTGACCTAGGCAACAGAGCACAAAGTACAACTATACATTGAAAGGAAGTGTAGTAGACTAATTGCTTAATCAGAATTGTAGGAGAGGGGTGTTTTCTAAAATTGGTAATGAAAAATGAAACTGAGTGTGAAACTCAAAATACTCAGGGCTCTATCAAATATCACAAGAAACCTAAAGGCTTTCTTGCTCTCTCTCTCTCTCTCTCTCTCTCTCTCTCTCTCTCTCTCTCTCTCACACACACACACACACACACACACGCACACACACACACAATTTGGTGCTGGGACCAGGTGTGGTGGTACACACCTGTAATCTCAGCAGCTTGGGAGGCTGAGGCAAGAAGATCATATGTTCAAAGCCAACTTCAGCAAAAGTGAGGCGCTAAGCAAATCAGTGAGACCCTGTCTCTAAATAAAATACAAAATAGGGGAGATGTGGCTCAGAGGTTGAGTGCCCCTGAGTTCAATCCCTGGTATCCCCGCCTCAAAAGAAATTAGGTGCTGGGATTGAACCCAGGACCTTGTATATGCTAAATTCATACTCTACCATTGATCCAGCTTCATACAACTAAAAAGCGGTTAGTAACATTTAAAGAGATACCAAATAAAATTACTTTGGAACTTGTAATCCAAATGAAAAGGCAGAGAGACTGAAATCAGTATCTTTTTTTTTTTTTTTTTAAATATTTATTTATTTAAGTTCTCGGCAGACACAACATCTTTGTATGTGGTGCTGAGGATCGAACCCGGGCCGCACGCATGCCAGGCGAGCGTGCTACCGCTTGAGCCACATCCCCAGTCCTGAAATCAGTATCTTTAAGATACTTAATACTACTCATCAATGATGAGAAATATTGGTAATTATAGTAGCTTCTGTTTCTTGCAGCTTTACTAAATGAGACAAGGCTTGGGTGAAGTCCTTTAGGTATACCACCTCATGTAGTTACCAAAACAGACATGAGGTAGATTGGTCCTGCCCTCACACCTGGGCAAGAGGGTCCCTTGCATCACTGGGCTTTCTCTCCTCTGGCTTCCTGTGGGTTTGGCCCAAGATAGACATCAGTGTGCTTTAAAGGGCTGTCTTTGCTCATGACATGTACCACTCAGTACTCAGGGAGATGCTTCTCAACATCTCCTATTGTATGTCCTCTAAACCAAAGTGGCTGCATCCAAATGCCCTGCAGGTCTGTGTGATGTAGGAACAAGGGTTTGGGATTTGCAGAGGATGTCAGTGGTGGAAACATGCAGGTAGGCAGAAGAAAATTAACTCCTCAGATAGCTTTGCAAGATGAATTGTTTTCTCTCAGTCATTCCAGTGTCCATTTGCCTTCCTCCTTTCTGTTTTCCATCAGTAGTTCTGGACATAGTCACAAATTGAGTAGCGTTTGCCACAGTGGTCAAGGCAGCTGTGGGATATTCTGTGCCATGAAACAATTCGTGTGATTCTTCAATATTTAGATAGGTAGCCTTGCACGGAACATGTGAGATGCAGGATAGGATATAAATTTCTTTCACACTGCATGTGGAATTTAATATGGTTTTGTGTTTTATAAAAAATATTTTTAAGGGCTGGGGTTGTGGCTCAGTGGTAGAGTGTTGCCTACCATGTGTGAGGCACTGGGTTCGATTCTCAGCACCACATATAAATAAATAAAGTCCATTGACAACTATAAAAATATTTTTAAAAAATATTTTTAAGATTTAATTACATTTTTAAAAAATTAAAAAGGAAGTCTCACATCAGCTCAGGATGCAGAAAATCAAGGACAAACCAGATGATCTACAAAATCATTTTCTTGAGTCCATAAAAGAACTGTGATCACAAGGCAATCAAGTTAACTGAAATCCAAAGAGTGACAGTGCTGTGCAGGCAGCGATGTGATACCAAACTGTATCACCTTTAGCTGAGCATGGCGAAAAGAGAAGGCCCCCATCCAATGAATAAGATGAAATTGGCTAGATTCTTAGTGGGGGAGGGTACTTGGGATTGAACCTAGGGGTGTTTAACCACAGAGCTATACCCCAGCCCATTTTAATTTTTTATTTTGAGACAGGGTCTCTCTAAATGACTGAGGCTGGCCTCAAACTTGCCATCCTCCTGCCTCAGCCTCCCCAGATGCTGGGAATATAGGTGCACACTATAGCTCTAATGAATTCCTAAAGGCCAAGTATGGGCTACCAAGTCAATTTGTAACAGCTAATAGCAGAGGAAAGCTGAAAGTTGTATAAGAAACACTAAAACAAAGAGATTGCAACAATTAATAGTCTCCCCAGTCCTGAAACACTTGCAAAGACTAGATGCTCCTCATATTACAGACATGCTTATAAACACACACACAAAAAAAGATGAAAAGAAATGAGAGTACCCAGTTGGATAAAGGGCCTGAAGGCTGATAACTCTCATACACCTCTGGAGGAAGACTACACTGGAAGACTAAGTTTTAAAGGTCTAAAAATATGCATGCCATTTGATCAAATAATTCCAGTTGCAGAGATTTATCATGTGAGAATAAAATGATTATTAAAATAGTAATTATTAATAATAATACAAAATGAGAACTTTACCTGTCAAGTTTTTATATTTGTTAGGTCATTAGCAAGAAGCAAATAGCACACACAAACAGGAAGAGTAGGAACAGCTGAATGAAGGACCATTTATAAAGGTCTGGGCAGGGCTAAAGGAAGCCAGCAAAAGATGGTGGCCAGGAGAAGGAGCTATTCTGGGAGCCCAAGGAAAGTGGCCTCTGAAGACAACCCCAACTAGGTGTGGGGTCTTCAGTTCAGGGACTCAGTCAGCCAGTAGTCAGGGAGGGAGTGAAGGGAATTGGTCCCTGGATCTCCCTTTTCTCCCCATCATCAGATTTCTCACTGATGTCTGTCTTGGGCTCAACCCACAGGAAGCCAGCGGAGAGGAAGCCTAATGATGTTAGAGTCCGTCCAGTGATTATGAAGATCAGCCTCCCCAAGCAGATGGCCTGGTGCAGAAGGATAGTGGATGGATGGAGGGCTGACTGAAAGACCTGGTACTGGGCAGGGTGCGGCTCTGTGGTAGAGCACTTGCCAGCATGTGCAAGGCCCCGGGTGTGATCCCAAGCACTGGAGGGGGGAAAAAAAAGAAAAGAAAAAAAGGATCTAGCACAATGTTTTCTGTAGCATTGCTTAGAATGGTAAAATATTAGAAGCCACTAAGTGCCTATCATTAGGGAATATGCTAAATGACGTACGATAGGCTTATATCTTGGTATACAATAGTACCAGTAAAAGGAACATTTTGGAAGTATCATTTATAAAGGTGAAAGATGTTCATAATATATTTTTGAGTGAAACAAAATTTTTCATATAGTCTGGCCCCATTTTAAAAATCAGTATTTTGTGTGTGTGAAATTTATGCATTTAAAGAGTCTGGGAAGAGCATTCATCTACTGTTAATAATACTTCTTCTGGAAGGTGAGATTACAGATAATTTTAATATTCAGAATTTTGCTGCTCTACATCTTATGCTTTTCCTACAATGTGTGATGAAAAATTAAAGTTCTTTTTTTAGAAAAATGAGAAAGATGGCATGATCCCAGATTTATTCAGTGAGTTCAGTAGGTGCTATTCTTAACACTGATAAGGAAGATTTCTTAAGAATCCCATTAGAAGCCAATTTCACTTATGAACATAGTTACAAAACTCTTAAATGAAATTCCAGCAAAGAATTGAGCAATGATAATTATCATTGTATATTTGGCGAGGTGCTTATTACTACATGGGGTACATGGTGCATTATAAGTTGCCAGTTTCTCCAGATCCCCAGGGCGGTGATCACACTTTTATTCATGGTGTAGTGCTATGTTGTCCAATATGGGAAACCACTGGCCACATGTGGATATTTAAATTTAAATTAACTAAAATTAAATCACATTAAAAATTCAGTTCCTTAGTTGTCCGAACCATACTCCGTGCACTTAATAGCCATTTGTGGCTAATGGCTATTTCATTGAACAGCACAGATTTATAGAGTAAATCCATCATTCTAGAAAGTTCTTCTGGACCATATTGGTGCAGAAATTTCTAAATTTTCCCTTTAAAATGGTGGGTGGATTCCACACAGAATTGTTCATGGTAGGTAAGTTTATCATCTAGCTTCTCACAATTGTCACCCAGAGCCTATAAAATTCAGTTTTGTATCATATTGAGCAAGATTCACTATTGAAGCCTATTTTATTCTTTGGAGATTGCCATTTCCTAAAGGGCAAAGATTGTGTTCTTCCTCTATTTCTGTCAAGAGACTTAGTACACTAAATTTAATAAATGTTTACTGGTACCTTCTTTCTGGGCCTGGTACCAAAGAATGATGGACAACCTCATGCTTCTCTTAAGTTAATTCACTCCCTCTGGGGAGAGGGGAGGAGGAGTTGAGAGAAGAAACTGGCGTTGTTTCTGTACTTCCATTTATTCATTTAACAAACACAGGGCAGTGGGGAGGGAAGAGATGAAAAGGACAAGGTCCCTGCACTTGCAGAATTTATAGGCTGGTGGGGGAGCGGACACTTGAAGAATTAATTCCATGTGAAAATGAAGTGACAGAGGTCTCTTGGGGACTTGTGGGAACACAGAGGAAGTACAGCAGGCCCAGCCTTGGTGAGGTCAGGGAAGGCTTCTTGGAGGACTGATGCTCAACACCAGGGGTTTCAATCCTAGGAAAGATGTGCCTCTTGAGATTTGAGCAGTACAGGAGTTTTCTAGAGAATCAAGGCAGTTAGACAGATAGATGGCTACTCTCTGGGTTTGGCTTCATTTATTCATGTAATCAGTCTGAACTCGTGACAAGATGGAAGAGTGAGGAACTGAGCAAGACTATGATCACTGTGCTATTCTGAGCTTGAGCCGGGGTTGAATTTTAGAACATGGTTATATGGGAGCTGGAGTTAGTATCAAGCCAGAGAAGAATGATCCTAAAAATAGCTTTCACCAACTGTTGCCATGATTCTGATGTGGGTTTCTGGCTGCCTCAAGAGAGCTGCCGTGGGTTTGGGGCTCCGTAGGAGGCGACCCTGGAGAGTGTAGGCAGAGGTTTGAGCTGGTGGATCTCCACAGCTTGTGTGATGGGAGGCGGAGTCTTGGAGGAAGAGGCGGTGAGGGAAACTGCAAGAACAGAGAGCAAGCCTGGAACCTACCTAAGGAACATTCTCACGCGCCATTACTGCTACCAAACTGTGCGAGAGTCGCGGACATCTCTAGGCCAATCCATCTAGGCAGGGATCCTGGTTGACCTTTGTACCTGTGGTCATAGGCTCTCTGAGGATGTCTTTCCCTCCCCTGGCTTTTATTCTGATGGACAGAAAGTCCTTCCCAGGGACCAAGGTAAACTGAGGTAGTTATTTGGTTGAGATCGAGGCAGGTCAAAATCTGAACTTGTCTTACTAATTTGCTCTTTTGTCCCCAATATATAGCTTTTCTTCCACTTAGGCAAGAGCCCCATCCCGTGGCCGGCTTTGTTCATTCCTATCTTCCCACCTTTGTCTTCTCTGCAAGGCTCCCTCCTCCTCGCCTTCCTTTAACCAATGTTACCATTGTTTCTGTGGTTTAGGACCCAGCTCAAGCCCCAAGTGCTCGGGACACCTTCCCTACTACTAGCTGATCTGTTCCTTTGGATTTTTTTTCATAGCCCAAGTCCTGCCATCCAGCACTGTGACTGATGATCTTAAATTGGGGGAAATCAACTTTAGAGACTACTAAAGGCCTCTACCTTGATTCATCTGCTTCTTCTCTCCTCTCTGGGAGGATGGCATTGGTGTCCATTTTTTTTTTTTAATTAAAAAGATGAATATTGTGGCATTACCCAGAGGAAGAATGCCTGTAAGCCCAGTATTCTCATGCAACCATTTTAAGATGGTCACATTTCCTTCCCAGTCATATAGTGTTATATATTAGCTCATAAATCATTTGGTATTAGTTTTCCCCACTTAACATAACCCAAACCCTTCCTGTGTGTGTTCTCAGTTACTGTACTAGAAATTCAACACCACCTCTTACTCCACTGTGATTTATCAAGCGCCTCTCTTGACACTAGGCCGTGGGCTGCGAACTCCACCTTTTCAAAAGAATTTCATGTTGCTCTCAGTTCCATCTCCCCTTAGCTCTGAGAGTGTGCTCTGGTGATGACCTTCTGCATTTTAGTCTCTCATCTCTTAAAACTAGAAGGATGTTCAGTCTTGTCTATCCTGACAGCATCTCAGCCTTACTGCATGCCATTCTCTGTGGCCTCCACTGTTTCCCAACCTGCTCCTTGTTATTTGTCTCCCACCCCCTTCAAGATAGTGTGGAGGTTCCTTAAAAACTAGGAAACAAATCACCATATGATCCAGCAATGACATTTCTGGGTACATATCTGAAGAAAACTCAATCCATATGCCAAAGAGATCTGTATATGCTTGGGTTCACTACAGCACTCTTCTCAACAGCCAAGACACGGAGGCAACCGAAGGGGTCATCAATGGGTGGATGGATTTATAATGGAATTTTAAATATGGGATTAATAATGTGGGGTTTATAATGGGATACTATTCAGCCATAAAAAGGAGATCCTGTCTTTCATGACAACATGGATGAACCTGCAGGACATAATGTTAAGTGAAATAAGCCAGGCACAGAGAGAAAAGTCTCCTGTTAATGACTAGATCGTCAAGTTCCAAGAGGTCTTCTCGGTCCCTTTGTCCTTGACATTGACTGTTCCCTTTGTTTCAAAACTTTCTTCCCAGGCCTTTGGTGACATCTCATTGGCATGATGCTCTACTTTCTCTCTGCATGGTTCTCCACCTTTTTCAAAGACTCCTCTTCAGATTCTCCAAAAGGTAGGTCTTTGGTCTTTCTTGAGGGCCCTTCCCTGTCCTCTTTTCTTTCCTTCACTCCTCTCTTTCTAGGCACAGAGATGTCTTCTCACATTTCTAGTTAATAATCCTGTGCCAATAGCTTCCATATCTGTATCTTTAGCCTTCTAGCCCCATCCTCCAAGCCCCGGCTCCTCTTTACCACTGCTCATGTTAACAGAGCTCCCCGGGTGTGTGCTAAGCACATAACAGCAGCACCTTTAATGCTAGATGCTTCATCTGTTCTCCTAATCCAGCCTCTCCTAAGCACATAATTCTCAGGACACAGAGAGCATGAGCCAACAAAGAAAATAAATAAATAATTGGTTTTTATAGAAGTTAAAAAATTCTTATTTTTGAAAGTTACCACTGAAAGAATGAAAAGAAGCTGAGCATGGTGGCACACGCCTCTAATCCCAGCAATTTAGCAGGAGGAGCCTGAGGCAGGAGGATTGTGAGTTCAAAGCCAGCCTCTGCAATAGTGAGGTGCTACGCAACTCAGTGAGACCTTCTCTAAGTAAAAATACAAAATAGGGCTGGGGATGTGACTCAGTGGTTGAGTGCCCTTGAGTTCAATCCCTGGTACAAAATAAAAATAAAAATAAAAATGATAAGATAAGACAAGCAATGGATAGGAGAAAATATTTGTAAACACATATCTGAGAAAGGATTTTTTTTTTATCAAGAATATATTAAAATACTTACAACTTGGTAATAAGATGAGAATTAACCCAAACATATAATGGGTAAAAGATATGAATGACTCTTCACCAAAGAGGATACATCAATGGCAAATAAACACATGAAAAGGTACACAACCTTTCTGGTCATTGGGAAAATGCAAACAAGACTACGACAAGCTGACTCTCCACGGCTACTCCAATGGTTTGATTAAAAAGACCAACAAAATCAAGTGTTAACCAGGACACGGAACAATTAGGACCTTCATACAATGCTAGTGGAAATGCAAAATACAACTCACTTTGGAAGATAGTTCGGCAGTTTCTTAAAAGCTCAATATACAGTTACCACGCAACTCTGCAATTTGACTCCTAGGTATTCACCCAGGAGAAATGAAAATGTTCACACAAAGCCTGGAAACAGTTTTAGCAGCATTATTCATAATAGCCAAAAGCCTGAAAACAACTCAAATGCCTATAACTGGTGAAGTGGATAAACAAATTTTATATATCTGTTCAGTGAAATACTACTAAGCAATAGAAAGGATCACAGGAACCATATATGGAACAACTTGTATGAACCAGAGACATTATGCTAACTACAAGAAACCAGACTCAAAAGGTTACACACTGCATGATTCTGTTTATATGAAATTCTGGAAAAAGCAAAGCAGTAGAAAAATAAATCAGATCAGTGATTATCAGGAATGGGGGTGGGAAGGTGCAAGGGATAGATGGCAAAGGAACTTGTGTGTGTGTTCCTGGGGATTGAACCCCGGGGCCTTGCACATGCCAGGCAAGTACTCTACCACTGAACTTCATCCCCAGCCTTTTTATTTTTTATTTTGAAATAGGGCCTTGCTAGGTTGCTGGCTCCGAATTTGTAATCCTCTTTCCTCTGCTTCCTGGGATTACAGGTGTGAACCAAGATGTCTGCCTCATTAGCAAAGAGTTGGGGGGGGGTAGGGGTAGGGGGAGGGAGGAGGGAGAGACAAAACAGGTGCTTAGAGAGGGGTGTAAGAGAGAAGAGGGAAGTTGAGTCAGAACGAGGCCTTAACTCTGTGGCCAGAGTCTGGCCCTAATTTGTAGACATATTTTATGTATCCATTCAGCAAAATTCTACCAAGAAACAGAAATGAACTTTTTAGAGCAATGGAAATATTTTATATCTTAAGTGTGGTGGGCGATATAAGATTTCACAGATTTGTCAAACTCATTGACTATTTTAACAAAGTGAATTTCTCTGATTGAATTACCTGGCTGAATTTATCTGGCTGAATAAACTCGACTTAAAAAAGAAAGGAGAGAGAGAAAGAAAGGAAGAGCATATATATTTCAAGTGGATTTTCAGGGTGAAATAGCGAATTGACTTTAAATTTTGATAGATAAAGCCAAATTGTCTTCCAAAATGGCTATACCAATTTACACTCCTACCAGTAGAATTTGAAAGTGGCTATTTCTCCATGCTTTTGCACAATGGATATAATCAAAATTTTAAAAGCTTTGTCTATATGATGGTGGGAAATGTTAGGATCCTTGATACTTCATGCATGTGGTGCTAAGATCTTGTCTCAATTGGTCTCCCCATTTAGGCTTTTCTCTCTCTAAATCTAAATCTTATATATTGTTAATCTTTCTGTGCTGAGTCCTAATATTATCTCAAAAAGATCTTGACTGACACTTCATTGCCAACAAATTTGGTCCAGACTCTCTGGCTGCAGAGTTAAGGTCTTCTTGTTCTGACTCAGCTTCCCTCTTCTCTCTTACACCCCTCTAAGCACCTGTCTGTCTCTCTCTCTCTCTCTTTTTTTTTTTTTTTTGCTACTGGGAATTGATCCCAAGGGTGCTCTACCACTGAGCTATATCCCCAGCCCATTTTAATTTCTATTTTGATACAGGACCTCACTAAGTTGCTGAGGCTAAACTTGAACTTGCCTAGGCCTAGGCCTCCCCAATGGCTGGGATTACAGGTGCACCACTGTTTTTATCTCCAATTCAGATTTACAGCTTGAGAGTTTCTATATGTGCTTGCACAGCAGAACCCTGGGGAGCGCTCTACAGAAAGGGTTGCTCAATCTTGCCTGCAGAGATTTGGATTTAATCGTTCTGAGGTGTGGCCTGGGTTGGGGGATACTTTGCTTTGTTTTGTTTTCTGGAGCCCAGGTGATTTTAACATGCAGCCAGGGGTGTGACCCACTCACCTTTCCAGTTACTCTGACACTAGTTAGAACAATCTCACATGTTCCTGCCTTCATGTCTTTGTTGAGGCTGTCTGTCCTTCCACCTGGAATACCTGTTTAGTCCTCTATAGCCTCCAAATCCACTTCATCCCTCGAGGACCCCCTGAGGCCCCCCAGATCCTTTGCGATTCCACAGCGAAGCTTTCCTTGAGCCCCTCTATCAAACACTTCTGCTCCCTTGGATCTTTTTTTTTTTTTTTTTAAACCAGAGATTGAAACCCAGGGTGCTTAACCACTGAGCCATCCCCAGCTCTTTTTGTATTTTATTTAGAGACAGGGTTTCACCAAGTTTCTTAAGGACTCACTAAGTTGCTGAAACTGGCTTTGAACCTGCGATCCTCCTGCCTCAGCCTCCTGAGCCTGGGAGGCACACCTGGGATTATAGGTGTACCCTACTGTATCCGGCTCCTTTGATCAGTTTCATAACTTCCCTCTGGACATTTTTCATGTTCTGCTTTGCCATAACTTTTTTATTTACTTTTTTCCCCCTGTAAGATGGTTAAATTCTTTGAAACAACTGTAGCTGATTAATCTTACTCATTACTTAGCACTTTATGGGACATTTGTTTAATAGGAGCTCAGTAAATGTTTTTTGGATGTTTATTCTAGTTGCTTTTTCATTTTGCACGGTTGCTTCTCCTGCCTGGGGCCCTCTTCTCCAGTTGTCCCCACTGGACCTTATTGAGTGCTCACTCTGACTGCTCTAGTGAACACGGTATCACTGTCCCCCACCATACTCCTTTCTCCCTTTTTTAGTTCCTGAATAGCTGTCATCAGCTGTGTATTTGTGACTTGTATATCACATGTCTCTCTCACCAGAACATAAGCTCCACCAAGAGAGGCCTCTCTTTTGTTTGCTGTTGTACCCCCCTCAGAGCCCACTACAGTGCCTGGCATATAAGTGCTCAAGAAATATTGATGGAACTTAGCGAATTAACTTTATGGACATTTATCTTATTTTGTTAATTCTCATAACAACCCATAGTTAGCGGAGGTAGGCATTTCAAGCCCATCATCAGATAAGAAAGATGGAATTTTGAGAATAGGGATAAGCTTTTGGTCCACATCCACAAACTTTCATGTGACAGATTGGAGAGCAGAACTGGGGAGTCCCGATTCCTCTTCCAGGGCTCTCAGCCTTTCTTCTGCCTTCCAGCTACCCTCTAGCTGTTGCTGGTCAGTCCTTCCCTCCCATCTGTACCTGGGCCCAGCCCTCGGAGGGGTCTGAGTCAAGTGTGCAAGCGTATGTGCACACACAATGCAGAGAAGTTTTAGCAGGGACAGGCCACGCAAGCATACCATCAAATGAGAGGCACCCAGCTTCCTCCGTGACCATACAAACCTTCCTAATGACCTGCTGGCCTGGGTTCCAAGGTGGAATTTCAGACTCTGGAGTTGTGGGCAGGCATGTAGCAGCCGGCTGCCCTGTGAACGTCGAGCCCTCCTGGCCTTCTCTTCCCACTGTGGTTCTTTGCTTCACTCCAGCAGACTTCCAGTGCGTGTCTGTAGCCACCCTACCTGCCTGTGCAAGCTCCATACTCCCCTGCAAGCAGCTACTGCTTGGTCACTCCTCAGGATCAGACACACAGCTGCTGTTCCACCCTTGAGTGGAGACACCTAAGGAAGAGCCTGGGGCCAAGGGGAAGGAATTCTGGAGTCCTGGGCTCTCCAGTGTGGGGCAAATGTGGTGTTCCCTTGGCCTTGCAGTCAGAGGGGACCCAGATGGGACCCATTTTGCCTCGTATAGAAGTGAACCCCATCCGACCTCTCCCCCTTCCCAAACCAGACTGGAAACCTCTCGAGGACCCAGGCTAATTCTTCCCTTGTCCCGGAGGTTGTGTAGTATCAGATGGAAAACAGGAGAATTTCACTTGGGATTTGAGCCTTAGGGAAAGAAATTAATCTCTCTGGCTTGTTTAATTATAAAATGAGAATTGGATGATATAATCTCTAAAATCGATTTTTTTAATCTTTTTTACATCCTACTACAACAGGTTGTAGTAGGTGCTCAAGAGTCTACTAGACTTATTTGTTGCATAATTTGCTACAAATGCCTCAAAGCTTCATCTTAATCCATTTTTGGTGTGTGTGAGTCTAGAGTTAAGGCCTCTTGTTCTGCCTCAGCTTCCCTCTTTTCTCTTAATCCCTTTAAGCTCCTGTTTTATTTCTCTCCCCCCCCCCCCAGTACTGGGGATTGAATCCAAGGATGCTCTACCACTGAGCTACATCCCTAGCCTGTTTCATTTTTTGACATACCACCTACCAGATGAGCCCTAGGAGACATCTTCCTAGACACTGCAGTAGAATGCTCTGAATTTTAACAGAGGTCCTGGTGTTCCGTCTTCAAGACTGGGGAGACTAAGACCCTAGGTCTCTCACCCTAGACAGCTGGTGACCATGAATCATTTCTATTAGCTAAAAGTTGCATTTTCATTTTTATTTCTAACTGATGTCAACTCCTTAACGGTGGGACAAACATTTCACTGTCTGAGTTGGCTAAGGAGGGAGAGGGAGGCTCCTTTCTCTGACCTCCTGAGGTCTAATGCAAGTGGAAACTTACTGAAGACTGAGGCCACATCTGAAAGATATACCTCTTCACTGGGGAGTGGATATTCCCCAATAAATGTATAATGAGGGTGCTGGCATTGAACATGGGTCAGTGCCTAGGAAGACTTGCTTCTGGAAGTGAACTAAGAATTTCTAAGAATGTGTTAGCAAGGGTAAGGAGAGGGGCTGGAGTTACAGCATGAGTGAGGCACTGGGTTTGAGTCTCAGCATTGCATGTAAATAAATAAAATAAAGGTCCATGGACAACTAAAAAAAAAAAAAAAAAAGGATAAGGAGAGGGAAACTGACCATTATTTTCCTTATCTCCAAATGGTGGTGATCAAAGCAGAATGACCTTGGTTGAGAAGTAAACGTATTTAATCATAAAACATCTAAAGAAACCCATACATGCAATTGGCACACAACCTATCTGTCTATAGTCCTCCTGTCTGTAGGCAGAGTGTGGCCCTCTACATTTTCCCCCTCTGCTGCCATGGAGAAGCACAGGAGTAATACAATTTCTAAACCGTTTCCATGAGTCCTCCAAGTTCTTTCTTTGGGATCACAAACAATACACTAGGGCTTTTGCAGCCCTGGGTGGAACAGAGGGCTTACTGGTACCATGGGAAATCCTAAGGCAGGATGACACCATATTTGAACTTCATATTAATTTAATGGGGGGAGACAAAGCACAAACTCATAAAGGATAAAATAATACAACATGACAAAACCAGTCAGGCTCCCTTCCCCAAGAGCTCAGTGTGCAGTAAAAGGGTGCCTCAAGGCAGTGGTTTGTGGTCAAATTGAGGCAGGACTCTCAGGTTACGGTTTAAGCTGGTGACAGAAAATCAGTGCTGGCTATATGCTTAAAGTGAATGGTAAAAAGGCCTCCTCAACTACCTCCACTGTTCAAGACACAACAAGGAAACATCGAAACCCTATGCAAGCAGGTATAACCACACCCCCTTGCCCGGAAGTAACCTCTAAACCCAAGGTAAGAGGGGATGGGACCCTCATTTAAATTCATTTCCATGTTAAAAGATACACCCAAGGGGAGACCTAACCCAATTTTAGACACATCTTTGATCTTGTGCAAGATGGTGCACAGGTCACAGTAAGAGACTGCAACATAATCATGACTATTGCTGCATAACTATGAATATGCAAATTCCTGATCCACAACTCTATAAACATTGTTCACCCTTTGCCTTCCTTGCCACTCTGTGGAATGGCTGCTTAGCTGTCTGGCTACTCTGCCTATGAGGTAGACACTACTAATCAATGCAACGAATGAATCTTTCTAACCCTCTATTTGTTAGCTGATTTGATTTCTCTCTTGCATGAGCTAAAGGACTGGCTGAGCAGGGGACAAAAGGAGGTGTTTATACAATGAGTTCAACAAAAAGAAAAACCATGAGAACCATGAACAAGAGGTCCCACATCTAGGGCCACCACATCCAGGGACCAGACATGCTCTGACAAACAGTGTCTCCACTTAGGTATTCACCTGAGTGTGTATGCTGGAGACAAGGTATGCAAAGCCCGTTTGGGCCAGGGCAGGGGGCCACCCGGGATTGTTCATGATGTGCATAACACCCCTCCACATCAAGGACCTCAAAACAAACTTTATTTTCACCCATTTTCCTCAAAACTAACAGGTTGATACTTAGAACAGAGTGCTCCAGTCTTGGGTGGGACCTCCCCCTCCCAGGGCTTATTAGGGGGAACCTGGCTGAAGAGCAACCTGGAGGGATCCTTTGGTCAGTATAGATGATTCACATTTTCCACTGTCATGGTTTTTTGGACAATAAAATAGTGCCCCCCCCCCCCGCCCCAACCCCCATGCACAGCTTTAGGCCCCTGGCTGGTATAAGTTCTCCAACAGGATGCAACCGTCCCAAACTACCCGCTTCACCATTCCAAGTCCTTCCAACCACCCGGTGTTCTCAGAGTTAGAAGCCTGGCACACGGGGATTGACAAACGTCAGCCTCCTTCTCTAAGTTTCTCCTTTCCCCAAGAAATCTAACCTCCAAACTCTGCCTTCACCTCCCAGGGGTGTTGTTTTATCCCCCAAAGGGCCCGGCTGGGTGGGGGTTCACCAGCCGCTTCCCAAAGGCCTGCTGGGTGCGGAGTGGAGGGCCAGGGTCTTCCTCAGGACCCGAGAGGGAGAAAGGAAGGATGGGCAGAGCTGTGCGCGCGCTTCCTCACCCTTTTACTGAACGCTGGGCTCTCGGGACGGGAGACCGACTTCTCCCCGCTTTGTCGGCTCTGCAGCCCCGAAGGCTGCCCGCGAAGGCAGGCGCTCGGCACACACCTGCTGCCCGCACCGAGTCGGCGGCAGAGGAGGAGCGAGAGGCCCGCCGCCCTCGGGGCTGGCCAGGTCCCCCGGCTCCGACCCCTCCTCGCGGGCCTCCCCCGCTCCAGGCGCCCCGGGGGAGCCAGGGCGGCGGGACCCAGCGCTAGGTGCCGGGTCGGGGCGGCGCCCGCGGCTCGCCCGGCCCAGGCCAACCGCGTCCCCCGCGTCCCCTCCCGGGAGGCGGGTCCTGGGGGAGGGCTGGGCACCGGCCCCGCCGCCGCGCCCGCGCCCGCCGCCTGGGCCGCCCCGCAGGCAGGCGCCGGGCCGGCCGGGAGGTGGTGCTCGCCTCCCCGCGCCCGGGCCCGCGCGTTGCCGGGCAGCGGCTCCGAGGCTCCGAAGGGGGCGGAGCGGCGAGGCCGGCGTGCGGCTGGCGGCCCCTGTCCGCGGTTCCGGCCCCCGGCCCGCCCCCGCCTCGCCGGCCTCCCTCCGCGCCGGTGCGCGGCGCCCCGTCCCAGCCGCAGCCGCAGCGGCCGCCCCTCCACGGCTTGAGCGCGCCGAGCCGCGAGGCCGGGCCGGGGCGCCGGCCGGGAGTGCCGGGGGCGCGGCGCCGACGCCGAGGCGCGGCCATGGAGGGGAAGCCCCGCGCCGGGGTCGCGCTGGTCCCGGGGCCGAGCGGCCGCGGGCCTTCCGCCCGCCGCGCCCGCCGCCGCCGCCCGGGGCTGCTGCTCCCTGGCCTCTGGCTGCTGCTGCTGGCCCCGCCGGCCTCGTGCGCCCCAGGTAAGCCCCGCCGAGACCCCCGGGACGCGGCCGCGACCCTGCCGGCCGGTACTGCCCATCTTTTCAAACCCCGGCTTTCCCCGCCCATCCTCTTTTATTCTCCACGGCTCCCTCGCCCTCCTTTCTGGAGATGCTTTTCCATTCTTCTTGGGCCCAGCAAATAAAGGCACGGAGGAAATAAATAAATAAAAGGAAAAAAGCGAGCGGATTCTGGCCAGTCTTGCTAAAGGTCTGCAAAGCCATCCTCTGTGAACCGTGGAGCCCAAGGCCGGTCTGGTGGCTTCATCAACCGAATGTGCCTTCTTTTTTCTGCAGAATGCAGGCACTGAAATTGTATGTGTGCATGGCTGTATGAATGTGACATGTCGAATGTTTGGGAATACTTTATTGTCGGGGCGAAGGAGTACATTCGGAATGGGCTTTAAGACAGTATTGCATTGGCGTTAGCAGCCAGCGTCCCCCAGATGCAGGCAGGCTGGTGGTGTCCCCCAGTGAGCCAGGACACAAAGAACATTCAAAGAAAATCTCTTGGAAAGCGCCCTGGCTATGGGTCTTTCCAGGGAAATAGCTATTGATATTAATTCTGCAAAGACATTATTAGTACAATGGAGTGTGAAAATATTTTGATTCTTAAGTGTCAGGGCATGAAAGGAGTAAGGGTTGTTTTTATAATGGATGCAATTTAGTGACTGTTCATCAGCATGGAATTAAGAGGCATGATTTATGAAGAAGCATGTGGGTGGGTTTTGTTTGTTGAGGAAATGATTTAATTCATATTGCTTCTCTGAAATGTTTATTTGTCCACCCTGAGCGTACACACAGGACCGCCTAGAGACGGGGTCTGAACGGACACACTGCAAACCAGTGATTGCCACAGCACACACACTTGGCCACTTTGTGGGTGGAAAAGGGAAGGTGGAGTGAGCAGCTAGGGGTGGAGAGCTTCTGCACACTGAACAAAAAACAGAGAGCCATGGAAGCTGCTCAGAATCCTCCCTTCTTGTGGGAGTGGGGCCAACGGACTGCCAAGTGGCTTTGGACAAAATTGGAACATTTGAAGGTGTTCCTTTGGGCCTGACAGCATTATAACTGGTGAGATGGAGGGCGTGTGCAATAGAAGCAGAGGAAGGGACTTTAGGGATCATAGAATGGGACCACTCTGATGTAAGAGGAAACTAAGGCAGAGAAGTGACTGGCTCAAGGTCACAGGCTAGCTGGTGCAGAGGCATCACTTTAAACCTCCCTCCCCCACTGCTCTTGACCCACAGACAGGTCCACATCTGAAGCCTCCATAAGAATTTCCCCTAGCTGGGTGGGGCCTTGTCTCAGGGAGCCACACCATAGTTGGCATTGACGGAGTGGGTCTCTTTTAGGAAGCATACAGCTAGTGCAAATGGTTTCACCCAGGGTAGTCCACCAGGCTCCAGTCTTGCCGCCTGCTAGTTCCAACCCTGAGTTTCTCCTTCAGAGGAGGAGAGGAGAAGAGAAGAGAAGAGAGGAGAGGTGATAATTCTGAAGAGTGCTTGGCTTTAGTCAACAAAGAAAGCCCTGTGATACTAATGGATTCATGTCATGGGACACAGCAAACTGTTTCCATTACAGAGTGTCCTGTGTGCCAGGTGCTACATTTTATATACACGATCCAATCATGCTAGTAATTAGGCATTACTGTTCCCACTTCACAGAGGAGGAGACTAAGGCTTCAGGAGTTGAGGTGTGGTTAGTTCAGACTCTGTCCTCAATAGCTTCCCCATGTACATGTGATATTTAGATAATCTGCAGAGGTTGTGGTGAATATAAGTTCTTTTTTTGATAAATTAAATAGTAGAGCAGTTGGGACTATCCTTCCAGAAATTTTTCTTCTTTAGAAGCCCTTTTCTGTTCCCCTCCACCCCCAATCCAAACATGCAAACAGTGACCTGAAATTACATTTCCAACCTAGAGCTGACGTCATGGAAGCAGAGACGTCATCCTTTCACTAATTTGTGTATTGGACTTCTCTGGTTTGCACAACTGCTTCGGGGCTGGGTGGTAGACTAAGAACTAAGAAACAGAGAACCCAATTTCAAGGACCTGGTCCTCCAGGATCCAATTGGAAACACAAAGCACTGTGTGAGCAAGCACAGACCCTTGTATGCACTGTTTGGTGAAAGGAAAGGCAAAAGGCAGAGAGGGACATACTAGCAGGGTTCCTCAGTATGGAAGTGGCCCCTGATCCTGATCCTTCTTTTCTTTTTCTTTTTTTTTTTTTCTCTCTCTCTCTCTCTCTTTTTCTTTTGCAGTGCTGGGGCTTGAACTCAGGACCTTGCCGTGCTAGTCAAGCTCTTTGCCCCTGAGCTACATCCCCCATTCTTCCAACCCCCATCCCCATGTGGGGGATGACCTTGGTGGAGGGTAGCTTCCTGATATAGCAGGGCTGCTTGTGGGATGCCTGGGCCTGGCCAACAGCTGTTCATCTTTGGAAGAGGTGGCATCACAGTTATTTGGCCTGTGTCTTCTTTCTGCCACTAGAACCTCTTTGCTAAGTCCTGAGTGTTGGACTTTGACCAGCAGTGGGAAGAAGCTTTGCTCAATGCTGCTGTGGTGGTGTGTTTTCTCTGAAGAGTAAGCAGTGTTAGTTAGAAGATGGTGTGCCTTGGTCCTGTTTTGGAGTCCCTCTGCCAGGGAGCAGTCCCCTCTGTGGCCATCTGACCATGCTCCCCTCCTTTAGTAGGTTTCTCTTTTCTCTAGAACTTCTGTTCAATAGTCTACTTTCCAGGCAACATCCTTATTATGATCTTTAAACTTTGGTGTTATTGATTTCTTGTTTGTTTCTATTTCATTCATCATTTTGAATTTGATCTTTTTTTCCTTAAAGAAAACATTTATAAGTTTGGTTTTGACTGTTCACTATTGTGGAAACAACTTGTAATACTTTGGACTTTCTTTTGAATGCAGTACTTTTAGGCAATTCGCCATCCACAATATAAAAAGAAAGAATCATGCTCTGATCCTTTGCCCTATTCAGAGATAAGTCTTTTTTAAAAATAATAGTCATTATGAAATTGATAGATAGCTCTGCAGAATTTGGAAGTTACTAAAAGGTACAGAAAACAGTTACTTACAATCCCACAACCCATCAATAACGCTGTAAATAGGTTAATCTCTTTTTTAAAATTTTTTTGTTTTTAGTTGTAGATGAACACAATACCTTTATTTTATTTGTTTATTTTTATGTGGTGCAGAGGATCAAACCCAGTGCCTCAGGAGGCATGCTAGGCGAGCGCTCTGCCACTGAGCCATAACCCTGGCCCCTAGGTTAATCTTCTTAACATTAAAAAAAAGTGAGAATCAAATTATATGCTTAATTGTATTTATGACTTTTTCAACGTTTAACTTCAACATTTTCCTATCCATTAGATATTATTAGAAAATGCAATTTTCTAGCCTAATAATTTAATTATTCTTCCATTTCCAGTCTTTTTTTTTTAGTGGCTATAAAAAATGACATGGATAAATAGCTGCAGAGATAAGCTTTGTCTATATATTTTTTTTCTGCATGTGTGGGTCTTTTTTGGAATTAGAATGTGATTAAACTGTCAGGCCAATCAGGCTGTGTTTCTTCATGTTTTGTGTAGAGTGCTGGGTGTGTAGTAAGTGCTCAGATTGTGGGTGAATGCATCAATTTTTTGCAAGTTGTAATTATAAAATAAACCCTTGGAGATTGGGTAGTTGCATCCTGTCATCACCTGCACTGAATATCATTTTTAAAACCCATGTTGGTATGTTTGTAATAATTGTTTTAATTTGCATCTTTTAAATTTCTTTAGTGTTGGATTTTTTTGTTGTTGTTTATTTTGTATTTATATCCTGTGATTTTGTTTTCTGTATTTTTGTTCATTTGTAAGTTTGGGTATGTATTTAAGTCTTCACATATTAAATATAAGGCTAGCAACCACTGTTCTTTCTACTTGCTGTACTTCCCCCTTCCAGTGGATTTTTTTTTAAATTTTATGAAATTTTGAAATGAGGAATTTGGAGTCATTTTGATTATCAAAATCTGTTTTTTCTTTTTACAATTTTTTTTCATTGCATTTATACTTTGTGGTGGTTTCATATCCTGTGAGCAAAGACTTAGATAAATGTTTGGCAAGTATGGTCCGGGGCCTCCAGCATCGACATCATTTGGGATTGGGGGTGCTTATTAAGAATTTAGATTTCAGGGTTCCCTCTTGTCCTAAATTTAAATGTTTGGTAGTGGTGCCTGCGGAGCTTCATTTTGACAAGTTTAGAGTCAAAATTTTATACTTCAAAACCACTGAGGCAGATACTGTGCACCCTGGAACTGAGAACTATAGTGCTTTGGAGATGCACCATTTAGCATCTTGCTGTTGTGTTTTCATTGCTAGAACTGTTGCTTTATTTTGTTTGGTTGTAACTGTTTTTGGTCTTGTGATTTTCTGGGTTTTCTTAGGGTTGCCAGGAGAAATGCAGAGCCTGCCGCTGACTCTGCCTTCTGCAGCCTGGGTCAGGAGTGTCTCCCTGAAGCCTGAATGCAGAGCCCCATAGGGAGTGGTTGAAAGACACCAGGGATCTGAGAGCCAGGGGTTTTCTGTCAGTGCCCTGGGTGACGGAGCCGGCTTATTACTGTCATGGTTACACCAGGTGAATTTTCCCAGATAGGAAGTCCCTGCTCTGACTCACTTGATTTCAAGTTGTGCCCACCCACCCTTCATCTGGAGCTCTCCAGGATGCTGTTTCTCTTCCCAGTGCTCAGGCATCAGGATCTGTTGGATAATGAGTTAGAGAACTTGGGTGTGCACATTTCTGCCCATAGCTTACTCTGTGACTACAGGCAAGTTGCCTTGTCCTGGGTTTCCCCATCAGTGTTAAAAGGGATGAAAGAGATAGATCGCCCCCAAGTACCCTCAGTGCTGTTTCAAGCCTCATCTTGGGTGCCTTGGATGCTTACTATAGGCAGCATCGATTCTGTTCCTATAGGGTTTCTGCAGCTGTCGGTTCTCTTTGCCCAGTAATTGTTTATGCTGGTGACCTGCTGAGGAGAGGTTCACTCTTGCTATTGCATTGAGTTCTTCTTTTTTAAAATACTCCTCCAGGCAGGTATGGTAGGGAATGCCTATAATCCCAGCTGTTCAGGAGGATTACAAATTCAAGGACAGCCTGGGCAATTTAGAGAGGCCATGTTATAAACAAACAAATAACCGCCCCCCCCCCCCCAAAAAAAAAAAAACTAAAAGGGTTGGGAATACAGCTCAGTGGTAGAGCAACCACGTGTCCAATCCTCAGTACTGCAAAAATCAAAAAAACCAAACCCTTCCATTCTTTCCTCTTGCATGCCTACACCAGGGCACGTCCTTTGCTTTCTCTCTTTTTTCCCACTCTTTGTCTCTTCCATTTTTCCATCTCCTTTGTTAATGCTGCAGTGTGCTGTGATTTACAGCTTCAGGCATTACTTCTCTTTATTAGTAAAAATCTACTGTTGCCATCCTCACTGGTCCACACACCTGCATCATCATTATCATCTGGTAGTTGAAAATGCAGATTTCCAGATCTCACCCTAGACCTTCTGAATCAGAATCTGCTTTGGATAAGATCCCCAGGTGATCTCACATGCATATTAAGTTTGAGAAGCCCTGGTGAGGAGCCCTGGGTGAGGCGGTGCCTTCTGACCCAGCCTTCTGGGACTAAGTAGTGTTGGAACTCTGGAGTCCGAGTCTAAATCTGCAGCTAATCCAGATGTTCAGAGACCCTGAGCCATACCTGCATTTAGGACTGATAAAGCCCTATTCAGTTTTGTATGGGATGGCTCTCCAGAGCTGCCTTGATTTGCCGCCTATTCATTCATTATGAACATTTGGCTAATGGTTGCAGCCTGACATACTGCCATGCCCTTGGTAGACAGCTGCTGTGCTGAACTTCCCTTGCCCCCATCCCCTAGTGCCCTGAGCCTCCCTCTCCTCCCCACCCTCCCTCAGGATTCTTCTCTCTTACCTCTCCAAGATCCAGCAACTGGAGGGTTAATGCTCAATCTAGCAGCTGCTTCAAGGACTGTGCTTTTGTCTTTTTGATAAAAGCCATTCCCATAGGTGTGTGGTGGCATCTCATTGTAGTTTGAATTTGCATTTCCCTCAGGATTAGCGATGCTGAACATTTTTTCATGTGCTTCTTGGTCACTTGTATGTTTTTATTTTTTTTTACATCTGTCTCTTCAAGTCCTTTTGCCCATGAACTTAGAATAACTCCCCTTCTGTTAGTCAGTGCTCATGCTCCACCTGCTGAGAACTGTGTTGACTGTGGTGGACATTCACTTGTTTATTCATCCATCCCCGATTCAGTCCTTAGAAAAAGTTTGTCACATGGTGTATTTGATGGTAGCTGAAGTCACAGATGTGGGAGACACCACCCAGGGAGAGCATGAGAGGAGAAGGCACCAGTTGACAAAGCCCAGGAAACTAATGATGAAAGGGGAAGAGAAAGAAGAGCCCCTGAGCAACAGGGACTGTTGTGACTAGGTGGGGCTGTGAAAGCATGGGGGTGGGGGAGAGTTTTTATTGGGGTGAGTGATCCATCATGTCAAATGCTATGCTACCGTACTTTTTTGTATGTGTGGTGGTGCTGGGTATTGAATCCAGGGCCCTTTATATGCTAGACAAGCACTCTACCACTGAGCTGTACCCCCAGGCCTCCAGGGGTATGAGGGTACCAGGGCCACCTGATCCATATCTCTTGGGATACTTGTCACACACCCTGACGCATGGTCAAGTTAGATCTGCTGAAGCAGCGTTTGCATTTTTGCAATGTTCAACAGGCTCTTTAAGATTTTCTCGTGCTTGGAGAGGTTTGAGTTATTCCTGAGAGTAGGCTGCTGGTGGCATGGAATTGATTTAAGTTTTAAAACATATTATAGGCTTGACCATGTTTATAAGCTACAAGAAGGAGTCGGTAAAGAGACAGTGGTTGAAAATTTAAGGAAGGGCGGGCGTGACAGATGCACAACTCACCTGAAGTGGAGAGTTCAGGTGGGAAGGCAGGATCAGCAGAAGAAGGGTTGGGGAGAAAGGGGTTGGGAGAAGGAATTGGAGGGGGCCTGGGAGTGAAGTCTAAGGGGTTGGAAGACATCGATAATGAGTCAGGACCCATGCTGCATGATTTTGTCCTGCAGCACTTGACATTCCGTGGTGGCCAGGGAAAGGTGAGTGATTGAGTGGCTTGAGACATCGGGCAGGTGCGCAGCGCCAGTGGGAATTGAGGAAGCTGACCAAGGTGGATGAAGGGCGCTGTGTGGGGTCTGGCCTGGAGGAGGAAGGAAGTGAATATTGGATGGAGCAGTGGGAAAAGGACTGGGAGAAAGGGTCCATCCAGGAGGCACCCCAGGCAGGAGTGTGAGGAGCGAGGTGGGGAGAGGGTGGGAGGGGTCGGTGAGTGGTGTTTCAGGAGAGCATGGACTCTGGTTTTGGTCCTGGGTAATGACCAAGGTAGGTGTAGTTCAGGAGTTAGTTGTTGAAGTGGAATTGGAATGATCTGGGTGGATAATACCATCCAAGTATGTTGAACTTGCCAGGAGCAGGGTGGGAAGGGCCGTAAGCTGGGCCTCAAGCCCGCAGTGCATGAAGGGAGAGACCCGAGCACCGTGTACCATGGGGAGGAAGTATCTCGAGTTGTCCACTCTTCCCTGCCATTCCCACTCCCACTGTCCCCACCCCAGCTCCTATCATCTTTTCTCTGGCCACTGATGTGGCCTGGCTCCATCCAGTTCATCCTCCACCTTCAGTTGGAGGGACCAGTGGGTCACATGCTTCCTTCCTGCTTGAGTCTGCCACAGCTGCTGTGGCTTTCATCACATTCCACACCTGAGTCAAGCCCGTGCCCTGTCGTCCTGTGTATGGGACAGGTGGGAGGAGGGATGTGGGATGGGAGAGACTGGACACAGTGGGTGCCAGGTTTTCAGTGTGTTGGTGCTACAGGGGGCCAGCACTGTCCCTCCAGCAGCAGAGGAGGGGGATGGCTGAACGCCGAGTTGGCCCACCCCAGACTGAGGCCTAGCAGTGGAGAGGCTGTTTTTCAACCCTGAAGTGTGGGTTTGAGTTGACGGCTGTGGAAATGACAGAGTAGGGCCCAGCCCTTCAGAGGGCCCGTGTCCTTTGGGGTGCTGTGTGTGTTCAAGGAGTGAAGTTCAAGTATTGAGTTAGGGATGGTAGGGGGGAGTAATAAGGTGGAGACCTCTGTGAGGTGAGGAAGTAGGAAGAAGCCCCTGTGGGTGGGGCGGCAGGAGACAGGTGTTGCTGAGAGGGGGGCAGAAAGCGCAGGGCAGAGCCTCCTGGGTTTGAAGGATGGGGACTCACAGCCAGAGTGGAGGGATGATTTTGGAGAGGAGGGAGGAACAGGCTGGAGCTCTGGCCATGGAGATGCAGAAGGGGCAGCTTGTGACTGTGGAGGCTGGCAGGTCAGGGGCTGGGCTGTGGCTCAGTGTGGAGCTTTCCTAGCACACGTGAGGCACTGGGTTCAATCCTCAGCACCGCATAAAAATAAATAAATAAAATAAAGGTGTATATCGTCAGCATGGGTGGAATTGGGGAAAATATAGCAGGTTTCTGGAGGAGAGCACGAAGAGGGGTGAAAGAGATGCCAGGCAGTGGACAGGGCCCAGTGGAGTTGGAAGGCCAGTCTTGGTAGTGGCCCAGGGGTTACTCTGTTCACTCCTCCAGCCACCCTGGATGGCCCAGAGCCTTGGAGAGAATGAGAGGCGACAGCCGTCCTGGGCTGTTGAGGGCAGGGACATTGGGAGGCTCCTGGCTGCCGGTGATGGGCTGGGAGCTCCCAGCCCTGTGTAGTCATCTGGAAACTCTCCTTGCTGCTGTTTCTCTGGCCTCTTGTTTGGGCCTGTGGAAGGAGCCCTTCATCACTTAGCATTTTGGGTGCTGGGATTAACTTTGGAGCCAGACAGTCTGAAGGGCCGCTTTAAAAATGCTGGGTAAGTATTGCTGGGAGCTTTAAAGCAGGGCAAGGGGAGGGGGAAGCTAAAACATACAAAAACAAATATTCTCATGGAGCCAGCTGTGTGTGTATGGTGGGGGGGGCAAAGCCTGGGAGACAGGTGGGAACTGGTGGGAAGTTGCTAGGGCTTTGCTGTGCCCCAGGTGAGCTCCTGAAACCAGCTGCGTCAGCTTCACCTGGGAGCTTGTTGGAAATGCACCCCAGGCCCCGCCCCGGTCCCCTGAATGAATTTACTTGTAGAAAGCATCTCCAGTGATTATGTGCACACTAGGATTTGGGAAACTCTGGCCTAGGCAGTTTCTCATGGAGTTTGGGTGTGTTTGAAAGATTTTTGGTTGCTACCTAATTAGTGGGGGTCTTAACGTGTCAAATTCTAGCCCAGGTTTCAAGTTGACTGGGAAAACCAAGGGCAGGTTCAGAGCTGAGTTGGTGTCTGGATGTGCTCACAGACCTGCTTCTGCTCTGAACTTCCCCACAGGCCCCCACATGTCCCCAAGCCTCTAGTCCCATTCTGGTCTTCCTGAACTGATCTCAGCAGGAGTCAGGGTGGTTAGATACCTAGGATTACGACAGCACCCCAGATGGTTGAAGCAAACAGGTGTCCCTGAGCAGAGGAGCAAATACACAAAATGTGGTCCAGACATACGATGAAACATTTAGGAAGCCTTAGAAAGGAAGGGAATCCTGATGCACGCAGCGTGGTGAGCCTTGGGGACATGATGCTCAGTGACATAAGCCAGACACAAAAAGACAGATGCCGTATGCTGCTGCTTTCACGAGGTACTTAAAATAGGCAAAACCATAGAGGCAGCCAGTGGAATGGTGGTTGCCAGGGCCCGGGGAGGGAGGAGTGGAGGGCTGTTTAATGGGTACAGAGTTTCAGTTTTATAAGGTGACAAGAGCTCACTGGTGGCGCAACAATGTGAATCTCCTCGGCACCACTGAACTGTACACGGGGAATGGTTCAGAGGGCAAATTTTATGGTTTTTTTTTTTTTTTTTTTTAACCACAGTTGTTTTAAAGAATAACCATCGTGGTGGAGTGGGACCTAGCTGATAGGGTAGCAGGAGTGGACTTTGGTCAGAGCTGGGAGCCAGTGGTCAGGGTGCAAGGCAGCAGCCTCTGACAGGTGTTGGTCCTGGGAGCTGGCCGGCTGAGGCAGGTGACGGGCTGGGAGGCAGGGACACCCATGTGGACCAGCACAGGCAAAGTCTGGATGGAGTGTGGGGTGCGGGGCAGGACGGTGGTCTCAGTGGGTGTCCATGGTCCAGCAGCGAGGCTCTCCAGGCCTCTCCCCCTCAGGACAGCTTTGCTTCCTCCCGTCCCTTCCTCTCTCAGGCCTCATGTTGTCGAGGGTTTATTTGCTGGGGTCTGGGCTGGGGAAGGCAGTTGGAGAAAGGGGTTAGGGTTTTCAACCTGGGCCTGAATGGAGGCTGAGGAGAATCTTTATTTTTTTGATTTATTTATTTTTTTCCTTGTATGATCTTTATTTTTTTAAATATTTATTTATTTATTTATTTTTTGAGACAGGGTCTTGCTATATTGCCCAGGCTGGCCTTGAACTCCTGGGTTCAAGTGATCCTCCTGCTTCAGTCTCCCGAGTTGATAGAGACTTAAGAATTTGTAAAATCAAACTCTTCTTCCTAGCCTTTGGAATTGGACTTTTAAATATTTTTATGCCTTTTGAGGGTTACAGTAGCTTTATTGGCTTTTTCCAGATTAGAAAAACAATATGCATTCATTGCAATAATTAGTACTTACTGTTCCCTCTGCCTAGAACATTCTTATCTCAGATTTTTATCGGCCTGGGTTACTCCACTTCCTCCAGGTCTCTGCTCAAATCTGGTGTTCTCAGAGAGGCATTCCCTAATGCTTTTTATTTTTGAAAAATATTTTTAGTTATAGATGGACACAATATCTTTATTTATTTATTTATATGCGGTTCTGAGGATCAACCCAGTGCCTCACAAGTGCCAGGCAAGCACTCTCTACCACTGAGCTACCAACCCCAGCCCCTCTAATGCTGTTTTAAAAAGTGAGGAGCTGCCTTCATCCCTAAGATCCTGCCTCCTTAATTTTGCCTGGCGACTCTTGTCATCTTATGTATCTCTGGCCGTCTACTCTGTCTCCCTACACTAGACCGTAGGCTCGGTCAGGGCAGGGTTCATTCAGTGCTGTTGCCCACTAAGGCAGCGAGTCTTCCTCCAGTGCCTGCTCTGTGCTGGGCCCTTGGGGTCCAGCCCTGAGCAACATTAATCACATGATGTGTTCCTAGATGGGAGGTGCCGTGGTGAAGAGAGCAGGTAAATAGCTGGGACTCAGGATTTGCAGTGTTAATCTGGGGGTTTGTGAAGCCCCATTGAGAGAGATTAGGGCTGCTGTAACAAAAGCTCCACCAATGGAGTGGCCTAACCGGCAGGAATCTGTTGTCTCCCAGTTCTGCAGTCTGACATCAAGGAGTGGCAGGACCTTACTCCCTCTGAAGGCCTTGAGGAACAGTGCCTGTCTTCCCATGGTGTTCTCTGTGTGTCAGGTTAAATCTCTCCTTTTTATAAGGACAGTCCTACTGGATTAGGACCCCGCCCTTCTTCTGAATGACCTCATCCTAATCACATCTGCACAGCCCTGTTTCTACATAATGTCCTATTCTGAGGTTATAGGGGGAAGGACTTCATGTGAATATTTGGTTCGATTCATAAAAGTGACATTTAAACCAGGATTTGAAGGAGGCAAGGGGGCATCCATGTTCCTAGCAGAGGAAGTAGCCAGGTCAGAGGCCTCGAAAGGTATAAGGGCACCTGGCTCTGGGGATGAGAGGAGGCCAGAGTGCAGGGAGGAGCGGGGCCTCAAGTGTGAAAGAAGTGGGTACCAGGGGTTTTGATCAGAGGGTGATGTGTTGAGACTTGGAATGTAAAATCTGTTGCACATTGAATGAATGTAGATGATTACACAAAGGTATAAAGGCTTTTAGAAAGCAAAAATCATCCCCGATCCTGCCACTCAGCTGTGACATTTTGGTGTCTCTTTCCAGACTTTTTACACACAGAAGCAGACACACACACACAGCAGTAGTATCACACTCTGCCTGTGGTTTGGCAACTTGCTTTTTTTTCACTTCGCACTTTATCACGGAATCTTTATGTTGTCGGGAAATATAGATCCGCATCATGATATTATTCGACACTGTGGAGGTTCTGTATTTTATTTAATTAGCTCTCTGTTGATGGATAATAATTGTATCGCTTTCTGCTGTTCCGAGCATCACTGTACATACATCTGTACACACTTTTCTAATTATTGCCATAGAATAAATTCCCAGAAATAGAATTGCTGGACTAGGCAGTGTGCACATATTAAATTTTGATATATTTTGCCAAATTGCTCTCAAGAAAGGTTGAAGCAATCTATATTCTCTCTAGCAATGAATGAGAGTGCCAATTTTGCTTCCACCCTCCATAATACAGCCTGTTACTGATCTTTATTATCTTTGCCAAACTCCTAGGCAAGAATTATCTCCTTAACAGTTGCACTTCTTCGATTGTTTATTGGCATTTGATCCTTCATTTGAGCTCTCCTTTACATTTTTTTCTCTAGTCGTCTTCTGCAGAAATCTCAGGACTGACCTGGGAAGAATTCTAACAGTGACAGAGAGCTTGCCTTGTGCCAAACACCCTGTGAGGCTAGTGTCTCTTGTTTCATCTACACAATCATATGAGGTGGATATTACTGTGATACCCATTTTATAGATGAGGAAGACAAAGTTTAGAGAGGTTCACTAACTTGCATAAGGAGACACAGCTAGTAGGAGTCCTCCTAACTCTGTGGATGAGTGTGCCACCCGCAGCCACGGTTCCCCTAGTCTGGGTCGTATTAGAGAATGACCTCATGGTCTCTCCCACTGAGGAGCCTGCTCACAGATTTGCTTGCTTGGGCAAATGAGCTCTGTGGCACCAGATCTAAGCCCTGCCCATCGCAGAAGCCCTAACTGAAGGCACCCTCAGGACTGTCCCTGAGAAGGTGCTCACCAAACTTTATTTAAGAGAAGTGAAGGAAGTGGATTTTGGAAAGTTGTATGGAGGTGCCATTTGGTCTTATTTCAGCAGATAAAACATTTTAACATAAATAAAAGATGGCAGAAAGCTGAGATTCATGTTATGAGCCATATTCTGTTTCCTCCAGCATGGAAGGTGATCTTCTTCTTAATGCTGTGTGACATTTTCTTTCTGCGTTTCTTTTTCACTGTGTCCTGGGTCGTATGCTTGTGGCTTTGGTAACATTTCTGTCTTGTTTTGATGGCTCTGTTTCTCTGTGGTTTGTTCCTGACAGCAGAGTGTGTGGTGTACTTCATCTTCTTTGTTCGTAAATTAGCGTATGCCATTGGTTTAAAATCAATTTCTCATTAACTAGAAATTTTGTTGGGAGGAAGGCAGTGCCTTCAGAGAGGTCCCTTGTTCAAAACCCCGCCAGCGGAGGAAGCTGTCCTACTTCCGTGGCGTTCTGTGCCTCTTGAGCTTTTCCTCAGTTCTCTGTAAAACACAGCTTATTAATGCTCTGAGTTCTTGCCTGAATCTGGTGTTAAAGTTTAACCTGCCCAATAATTTCCAGAAATCTTATTCCTGTAACTGTTCTGATTTTTCTGTTGCAGTTTACGTTGACTTTATTCGTTGACAGCCTCCACGTTCCTCTGTTCCCTCCTCCTATTCTGTGTCCCACTCCCCTGAGAGGAGAACTTGACCTGCCGTGGCATCTGCACTGTGTCAGGCAGCGTCAACTAGTGCTGCACAGAAACAACCAAGTCCCAGGGGCTTTCCTTCAGCTGGTGGCTTCTGACTCCCCTGTGCGGGTCTGTCTTGTGCCTTTTGAATTTTGTCTCTTTCTGGAATTTCGCTAACCTGGCACCTGTGCTTTGTTCTTCCGTTGTCATCTTGGATTTTCTAGCTCCAGAGTGCACCGGGCAGGCAGGCGGCTGTGTGGCAGCTCTGTGTGCACGCGCCTGTGTCGTTCATTTGTTGAGTGCTCCCTGCCGCGTGCTGAGCACGGTGCTGGATGTTGAGATATTGTGATGAACGTGACCCTCAAGGAGCTCAGTCACACAGGACACAGCATTCCATGTATAAGTAACTGCCCGACAGTGTGCCTTGTGGTATAATAAGGGGACTGCCGTGGTGATGGAAAGAGGACCGAGAACTGGCAGTAGATGTAGGATAAAAAGATGGCAGGGTGGAGATAACTTTAAGAAGGGAGGTGAGATGGAGTGGTCTTTCAATGCCACAGGGGAGCGTTGTTTCAGTTATTTATGGCTGTGGAATAGATTGCTCCAACATGGAATGTCTTGAAACCACAGTGGTTTATTATTTCTCATGAATCTGTGGGTCAGGAACTTGGTTGGGGTCTCTCACGTGTATGTGTTGGGCTGGTACCCGACCTGGGCCGTGGGGTCTGACTTGGTTTCCCTCCCTTGTCCAGTCTCCTGGCATTCTCCCACAGGTCCACCCTCTCTCTTCCCATGTGGCCAGCTTGGGCTTCCCTGGAGCAAAGTGGTCTCAGGGTAAAGGACTTGGTGATGGGCAGGTGGCTGCCCAGAGGGATGATGCAGAAGCTGCTAGTCCTCTTAAGATCCCGGGCTTGAAGTTTTCTGAAAGAAGCAACCGGAACAGTGACTCTGGTAGAGCAAATCACAAAGCCAGCCCCGCTTCCAAGGGACAGGAGGGATAGTATGCACCGAGGATTGGATGATGGTCATCTTTGGAGACTTGCCACCATGAGTGGAAGATGTTCCAAAAGAAAGATACATACAATTACAGATAGATACATCACAAATGGAAAGAAAGATACAATTACTGGAGAAAGTTCTTGGAGGAAGTAGGAACACATGATAATAATAATAGGCATCATGATAACTAACTAAAATGGGATGAGCACTTACCCCAAGCCAGGCATTCTTAAGGCACTAGGCATGTAGTAATTGTTTTATGCCATTTAATGCTGACAACAACCCCATCTATCAGGTACAGTTATTAACCTCATACAGGTGAGGAAAGTGATAATATCAGGAGAGGAAGTAAGTCACCTTATTGACTTTAAGTCACATAGCTAGTAACTGAGAGAGGAGGAATTCAACTCCAGAGCATTCTTGGATAGAAAGAATGAACGGTGCGTCTTCCACCGCGGCAGGTGGGAAGGAGGGAGGAATGAGTCCAGGTGTGGGCTGATGCAGGTAGGGATGGGAGGAGGCTGCAATTGAGGATGTTGATTTCTGTTGGCTTTTTTTTTTTCTTTTGATGAGGACCTGTCATCTCTTATGTGAGATGGGACTGGAAGAGATTGGGCTCCTTGAAAAAAGTGGTTTATAATTCTAGTACCTGGGGCTCAGGAGAAGGACCAGAGCAGAAAGCACCAGAAGGATGGTTGAGTGTCCAGAGCCTGGAGGAGCTGGAGACCGTTCATAAGCAGCAGCACCGTCCTAGCCCTGTGGCGGATTCAGCTATAGGTTTTGGCTGCCCCATGTCAGGGCAGAAAAGGTCCATCTGCCCCGTGGCCATCATGGGGCTAAACCCTCAGCGGCCCCTTCAGCCCATGACAAAAGTCTGATAGATCTGTTTTCTTTTCAGCTTCCATTATGGCCTCTGTGTCACAGTTTACCCTAAGTAGCTCCCCCAAAGTAGCATTTTTATAATAGATTTGGAAAAAAAAAGAACATCAAGAGTCTTCCTGCACAGACCCCACAGACTTTGGGTTTTATTTTATTTTTTTAAAGTGGTAGTGGGGATGGAAACCAGGGCCCTCACGTGAGTGGTAGAGGGCAAGCACTCTACCACTGAGCTGCATCTGTTTTGAAAATCTCACTAAGTTGCTGAGGGCTGGTTTCTAACTTGTGATCTTTCTTCCTCAGCCTCCTGAATGCGTGGGATTATAGGTGTGCACCACCAACTCCATCCGTCTTTAATTGGGTGTTTAATTAAACCTTTAATTGGGTGTTTCTTAAGATACTCTTCAAGTCTTAAAGTCTTTTCTAGTTGTGATGGGTCTTTTAGTTTTGGCACTGGATTAATTGCTAAGAGGGAATGAATTAGTGTGTACCCAATATGAAGGTCGTGAGGTTAGAAACACATTATGTATGAGAACTCTGGGCCACAGTGCAAAAAAAAAAAAATTGGTTATTTCTCAGGTTGTGTAATATGTGTGCCTACTTGTACAGGAACAGATTCTGGGCCATTTAGTCTATTTGGATTATCTTGGATTGTTGCTGAGTGATCCGGGGGAAGTATCTGCCATCCACTGTTAGGATGAAGCCACTCATCTCTGGACTGGGAGAGGAAGAGTCACTGATATGGTAAAGTAGAACAGCAAGACTTTGAATTGGAGAGATGCACAGTTTTAAACAACAATCTCAGGCAACTCTATTGTCCTGGGAGGTATATGAGAGACTGTTAACTCCTGAATCATACCAACTTTTACAGCCGAGAAGTTATATAAATATTCATATCAGTTCCTATTTCTGTGGCTCTGACAAGATGCCCCAGGGCCCGTGGCTTCAGGATTCAGGCTGAGTTGGAGACTGTTTCATCAGTGCATAACCAACAGGATGAATTTCACCCTCTTTATTATTCTGTTTGAGATTAAAACTCCAGGGAAGAGAGCAGGATTTGGGAATGGTGCCCATCCCTCACCCAGGAGCGAGTGGGCACCTTGAGTGACAGTGGGCGGTATCTGGATCACATGCTATGGTGGAGGCAGTGTTCCCCAAATCAGGACTTGGGGGAGTGGGCACCAGGCAGGATTGCAGCTGTGCACTCCACAGCCTGCTCCTGGGGTCACGTGTCCTCTGTGCTCAGCACGGGGCCTTGTGCATGCACACACTCACTGATAAACCTGCATGTGTCTGGAGGATATGTACAAGGGAGAGGAGAGGCAGAAATACGTATTCACAGACATTTTCACGGAAAATTACAAATCACAAAGACACAGTGTATACAGAAGTATGGTGTGCACAAACATATAGGTTAACAGCAATATAGAGAGCAATATAATAATATTATGCTGCTGTAATAATCAACTACAATGCAAATAAAGCCATTTGGACTCCACATAATGCTTTGGGCTTGAATCAGAGGAAGGCTAAATAGTAGAGGGTGATCCAGGAGAGAGTAGGGGGGTATAGAGATCAGGAGGGGCCAGCATGTGACCGTGGGGCACCAGTTGGGTCCACATGCTTTAACAAAGTAGTGGCTAAGATTCATGATGAGACTTTGGGTCCCCACTTGTGTTTCATGATGGGTCTCTTGGCTCTGTTCCTTGCCAGTGTATTCACTAAGCCAGTCTGATCTCTGTCTCTGATTTGTTCTGTCTTTACTTCCCTCCATCTGCCTGCATGAGTGGAACAGCCTCTTCCCCTCCGGCCTCTTTGCCTCCTCTCCTCCGCCCGCAGGGCTCTGGGGTGGCCTTCCCCACGGAGCTCTGTTGGACTGTTAATTTGCGCCTGCTGTTCCTTATTCCTGGAATGCCCTTTCTGCTCCTCGTTTGCCTGATTTTGTGCCTTCCTCAGAATCCCACCCATGCATAACCTCCTCCAGGAAGACTCCGGCTCCCCCAGAAGGGTTTCCGTGCCTTCTGTCCATGTGCATCTTATTTTGGTGCTGGCCACTGTACGTCATTGTCCTTAACTAGGTTGGAGACTTCTCGAGAGCGGGAGGTCTTGCCTTCTTGGCCCCGTGTCCTCACCAGCTGGCACCTGGCTCAGGGCAGGTCCTCAGTGAACATGGGTTGAGTAGTTGAACGGACGAGTGAGGAAGGAATGGGCCACGCGTGAACATGGCCTGGGTCGATAACGGTGACGATGGAAGGACCTGAGCACTGAGTGGGGGAGTTCACGGTGGCTGTGGCGTCTCTCTGGACTCGTCAGCTGCTTTGTAAGGCTGGCTTCTTTTGTCGTCCTTGTGCCTTACTGGTACCTCCTCTGAAATGCCAGCTCAGATCCCCGGTTCACACCGCTCCTCTTTCTTCAGATCTGAGTCACTCTCTTGGTCTCTGGAGTCAGCTCGTGTAATGGGACCTCAAAACTCGTCTTCATTCCAGACCTGTCCTGTGGACTTAGGCCTCTGTGGACAGGCAGCTGTCATTCTAGCCGTCAGCGTCAGCTTTGGGTTCCCTGCACTTCCCTCTATTGAGAGGAAGTTTATGAGTCTCTGATTATAAGTGATGCTCGTTTGTGGATACTTCAGAAAATATGAAAGTATATTTAGAAGAAAATAACCATCTTTATTTCTACCACGTAGCCATGACTGTTTATCAACAGTTTTCTGGTCTTTTAAAAAATATACATATGTAATATGTATATGTAATAGACTATTTTTTATGAAAAAAGTACTCCTTTTTATATGCATATATAATTGACTCTACTTTTTCATAAAATGGGATCATACTATCCATAAAATTTTGCATCTTGCTATTTTTATTTCCTATAAGCACTTTCCATATTCCTTAAAATATTTTTAATTAAAAAAATTCATCTGTAGAGCAGAATTTCTAAGCCTTTCAGTAATTATCTGGTGTCTTTCTTGGTCCTCATTCATGCATTCTATGCAATGCTATGACAAACCTCTTTATGCATAGATTTTGGAACTTCTGGTTATTTCCTTTAGGATAGGTAGAAAGAAGAAGAGTAGCTAAGTTGAAAAAGGGTAGACTAGAAAAGAAAAAAAAAAAGCCATGTGTGTGTGAATCAGAATGCTTTCTAGCATTCAAAGATTTGCCCTGTGTTGGGATTTTAGAAACAGATTTATAGTTTGCATATTTCAGTAATTTTCCTTAGAACACCTGGTCAGACTGTGGTTTTCCCAGCCCTGGGGTCTGGTTTTGTTCCATCTCATCTCTGTGTGAGCCTATTTGGCCGTGAAGGCTCGCTACCCTCTGCAAGCCTTTGGAGATCTAGAGCCAGGAGGGTGGTGTGGATGGCAGTGGGGATCTTAGCTGCATGGTGGTGTCCTAGAGACTGGTGGCATGACCTGGTGCAAAAGGCCAGGGACCTGGAGTGTCCAGATGGAGTCTGCTCCTCCGCAAAAGCCCAGCCAAGCTGTCTTTGCTTTGTGAAGTGCCTTTTTCCGACCCCCCTTTATGCCACAACTGTATTTAGTGTCTTTATACTAACTGTTCTCAACTTGAATTACAGTGATTATTTTATTTCTAAAATTGTGGTTAAATACATATAGCATAACATTTACCATCGTAACCATTTTTAAGTATATGGTTCAGTGGTGTTAAGTGCATTCCTATTGCTGTGTAACCGGCCTACAGAGCTCTTCTCATCTTGTAAACCTGAAACTCTGTATCCATTAAAAAACAAGTCCCTATTCCCTTACCCCAGCCCCTTGGGAACCACCATTTGACTTTCTGTTTCTATGAATTTGACTCCTCTGTTCTCTCGGATAAATAGGATCATATGCTATTTGTCCTTCTGTGACTGACTCATTTCATTTAAAATGTCTTTGGGGTTAACTCTTTTAGTATGAGTCCCAATTTCCTTTTAAAGGCTGTATAATATTCTGTTGTATGTCTGACTACATTTTGTTCATCCATTCATGGACACATGGGTTTTCACCTTTTGGCAATTGTGCATTACAGTGATTCATTTATCTATTTTGTAGCACTGCTGATTGAACCCAGGGCCTTGCACATGTCAGGCAAATAATCTGCACTGAGCTACGTCCCCAGCAATTTATTTTTAATTCTATTTTTACTACCTGACTATGAACAGCAGGGACAGCAACTGGTTGTCTCTGGGTCCTGGATATTTAGTGCTGTCTCTGGCACATAGAGTTGAGTCACCCAGGGGCACCTCAGAGGAGGGCTGTGTGTGGTGACTTAATGCTGTTGCTCTCTGTGGTGCCATCAACACACTGTGACTTCAGCTGTCTCTTTGTCCCTCTTGTCTTCAGTCCCTGGGTCTCCCATCTGCTGCTTTCCTCTTCTCTGCCACCACCTCAGTCCTGATCACCTAGTCCTGACTGCCAGGCTCTGCAGCACACAGGTCTTCCCCCAGCTGTGGCACTGTGTCACCCCTCACCCAAAGCTGCTGGAGCTTGGCTGGGTCCACCTACCTTCCAGGGAGGCTGAGGTGCTGGTGAGCCAGGGAGGGTGGGCTGAGACAGCAGCCTGAGGTGGAAAGAGGACTGTGGCATCCACTGGGGGTGGGGGACACTGAGGTAGAGGAATTACCTGAAGGACGTGGGGAAGGAAGCTGACCGTTTTGGACAGAGGGCAGGAGCCTGGGCAGTTTGCTCTGGCTGTAGAGAGCAGGGGGCATGTGAAGGAGTCTGGTTTGTTCAACACAGTCCAGGATCCTGAGTGGGGCAGTCCCTGTCCTCTGTAGTCTTTCCCCCTTCCATCTAGTAGCCCTCCACGGCTGCACCCTCTGCACCGCAGTCATGACCCGTCAGGCCCTCTGTGCTCTTTCTTCTTTTTGGTACCCAGGATTGAACTCAGGGGTGCTAAGCCACTGAGCCACATCCACAGCCCCGCCCCCCCCCCCCTTTTTTTTTTTACAGACAAGATTTTGCTGAGTTGCTTAGGGCCTTGCTAAATTGCTGAGTCTGGCTTTGAACTCATGATCCTCCTATCTCGGCCTCCTGAGCTCCTGGGATCACAGGCATGTGCTATATGCCTGGCTATACTCTTGTTTAACATCTTATGCATGCTTATTTCTCCAAAGAGAGCAGCACCTGCCCAGGTCCCCAGTTTCCTAACTTCTGGCCCTCTGCTGAACAAAGTTCAGCTGCTATTTTTACTGATAGAGTTCAAGAGCAGAAACATACTCTGCTTCACACCCTTGAAGCAGTTTCCCTCTACTCCACTCATTTGTTTCTTCTCAGAAGCTGATTTTTATTATTATTAATCTGACTTCTTATACACACTAGATAACTAGATCATCAGCCCTTGCTAACATAGTGCACGTGCAACGTGCTGACTCTCCGTATCTTTAGGGTATTGGTTCCGGGAGTCCTGAGGCACCCAAATCCCAGATTCTCAAGTTATTTGCACAAACCTATGCCCATTCTCTGAAAAATTCAAACAATCACCAGATTACTTGTAAATACCTAATGCAGTGTAAATGCTATCTAGAAAGTGGTTATGCTCTATTTTTTTAAGGGAGTAATGAAAAGTTATTTGGTGCATGTCCCCATATAAAGCGGTTTTATTCATTTTATTTCACTCATTTCCTTTCATGTTTTTGTTTCTCACTGAAGACTTTCAGCTTGTCTGTTGGGCTGTTTTTTGGCCATGCTTCATGTAGGAGGGTGACCTCGGTTTTTTAAAATCTTTTTTTTTCTAAAATTCTTCATTTTTATGATTGTTTTTCCTATTACCATTGTACTTGAAAGAAATTAAGATGAAGCTGCTTTCCAAACAAGAGTGATTCTGAGCGGAACTTCAAAGCAGCGACCTTTGATCTCATCTCATCATCATCTGCCCTGATGGGTCCTGCTCTTCCTATCATTCTGGTCCTTGGTTTCTACTCAGATATGCACTGTGGACATGCTCTCCTCACCAGGCTTTCTCCTTTCTCTTATTGAATGTTGCTCACCAACAGTTTCAGCTCATTAGGGAAGTTCAGTGGTTTACAGGCCTTCTAGAACCTCTGGAACTGCTCCTTGGGATGTTCTCAAGATGATCACAAAAATAGCAGAAGTGATAAGAGCAAGAGCAAGGGTCTCCAAGTCCAACTGCAGATTTCAACCTGTGAAAATACATTTGGGAGCCAGAGTATAAATATTTTGGTAGAGAAGGCCTGTTGGGCGATTGTTTTACTAGCTGATCGGAGCGTCAAGTCCTGTTAGTTCACATCAGCAGTTTACGACTCAGTTTATGAGTGACTTCCCTGAACATCCCTTGATACGTGGCGTCCTCAGTTCACTCCTGGGAATGCATTTTCTCTTCTTTTCACTAGCTGAGAAGTACGGAAGCGTGAAGGCATGCTTACTTTTGTGTGCCCTAGTTTCTGATTATTAAACTACTCACTTGCCTTAACCTGAGGTCTTTCATGAGTCCCGTGTTGTTTTGTCCTAGAACCCCAAATTCTTATTTTCTGAGCAATGTTATTGATGATTACATTAACAGCTGGCCTTTTTTTTCCTTTCCATGTTCACTCCACGTTTGCCTGGTGGCTCTTGACCTCATGCACGAAAGAATCACTGGGGCACTTTGGAAATCCACATCACACCCTGCCAAATTGAGCCAGGGTTTCTTGGAGTGGGGTCCAGGAGTCAGGAAAGCTCTGACGCAGCCATCCCTTTCCTGGATTATCTCATGTCCTTTTTCTTTTTTCCTCATGATGTGCCTCATTCTAGAAGGGCACATCAAGGACAGGATTGATTGCTCTGGGGTTCGAGGAGGTTCTCCAGTCTGTGCACGCTCCGAGGTGATCCTTTCCATGTGCCTGTGCTGCCCTGGAGCCCGGCTGCTGGGGGAAGGCAGAGCAGGGGTGTTCTGTAAAGTTTCTAGAGCCAGTGCTGCCTCAGGTCACGAAGCGCTTTTAAATCCGGGCTCCTGCGCAGACATGTCTGTGGGGTACTCTTCTCACATCGTTTGCTTATCATGATGTCAGAATTTCCATTTGTTCAGGAGGATTTGTCGAATTAGCATTCTGTGAACTCAGGTTTGTTGCAGAATGATCCTGGTGAATGTCTTCAGTTTGGGGTGCTTTATTAAAGTCTGTGCTCATTTTGAGTCGGTTGTTTTGTGGGGAAAGCAGGTGTTCCCATCCACCCGGTGCACGGATAGCATAGCCTCTCCACAGGGATACGCAGGGAAGGCAGGCCAGCTGTGCAGTCGAGGAGATGCCAGGACAGGAACCCGGGGAAGGCTGAGTTAGAGATCAGGGGAGAGAAGACCTCTGATATTTGAAGGCCAGAGGGAAGAAACTAAGGAGGGGGACAGACGAGGGTGGGGGGAAGCATCTGTGAACCCTGCATTCTGCGATTCCTTTGTGGAATTTGGGAGACTCAGGACAGAAGGTGTGCGTGCAGGTGGGGGAGGGGACAAAGGGATGGCTGGTGGGGAGGCAGCGGGGGTGTCAGGAGGGGACTAAGGAGAATGAAGGTGTTTGAGGACCTAGGTGAGGCGGTGCTGACAACTTCAGCAAAGCAGGAGAGAGACTGCTGGAGCGTGTGGTCAGGGATGAACAGCAGGCCTGGGCCGGAGCCCGCGGCTGCTGCTCGCCTCAGCAGCGCCTGGCAGCAGCTGGGGAAGATGTGTCCCTTCTGGAGCAAACTGAATTCGCGAGAGGGTTGCCGCTCGTGTGGAACAGAAATTAGAAGTGATTATTCTTGTACCAAATAGTCTTTAAATGACAAGGGTCCCCTAAGGCACTCAGATATAACTCAGACTCCAGAGGCGGTTTCCAGGTAGCTTTTCAGGAATTCCTCTCATCACACAGATGAAGGCTCAGAGGCAGGGGCGTGCTCCTTTCTCCAAGATGAGGAAGGATTAAGGGCAGAGGAGAGATTCTCCTCGTGACCAGCCTTGGGGATCTGTTAGGAAAACTGTTTTAAGAATTTTGCAAATTTGATAGACATTTAGGTTTTGAAAATATATATGACAAATAATTTCTAACTTTTAAAATCAAAGCATGTGTATTATATAAAAGTGCTTGTAAAAAAAAATAAAATACTTGGGAATCAATCTAACAAAAGAGGTGAAAGACCTCTGTAATGAAAATTACAGAACACTAAAGAAAGAAATTGAAGAAAACCTCAGAAGATGGAAAGATCTCCCATGCTCCTGGATAGGCAGAATTAATATTGTCAAAATGGCCATACTACCAAAAGCTTTATACAGATTTAATGCAATTTCTATTAAAATTCTGATGACATTCTTCATAGAAATAGAAAAAGTAATCATGAGATTCATTTGGAAAAATAAGAGATCCAGAATAGCCAAAGCAATCCTTAAACTATAAAGCTATAGTAACAAAAATGGCATGGTATTGGCACCAAAATAGACATATAGACTAGTGGTACAGAATAGGATACAAAGACAAACCTACACAAATACAGTTATCTCATACTAGACAAAGGTGCCAAAAACATTCACTGGAGAAAAGGAAGCCTATTCATCAACTGGTGCTGGCAAAATGGAAAGCCACATGTAACAAAATGAAATTAAACCTCTATTTCTCATCTGCATGAAACTCAAAGTGGATCAAAGACTTAGGCACTAGAACAGAGATCCTACAGCTACTAGAAGAAAAAGTAGGCCCGAATCTTTATCATGTCCGCCTAGGATCTGACTTAATAAGACCCCTAAAGCACAAGAAGTAAAATTAAAAATCAATAAATGGGATGGATTCAAACTACAAAGGAGAGAGCCTATAGATTGGGAGAAAATCTTTACCATATGAACCTCAGATAAAGCATTAATCTAGGATATATGAAGAACTCAAAAAACTTAAAACCGAACAATCAATCAATCAATCAATCAATGGGCTAAGGAACTGAACAGACACTTCACAGAAGAAGAAATACAAATGATCAATAAATATGAAAAAATATTCAACATCTCTAGCAATTAGAGAAATGCAAATCAAAACTACTGTAAGATTTCATCTCATTCCTGTCAGAATGGCAATCAAGAATACAGGCACCAGTAAATGTTGGTAGGATGTGGGGAAAAGGTACACTCATACATTGCTGATGGGACTGCAAATTGGTGCTACCACTATGGAAAGCAGTATGGAGATTTCTCAGAAAACTAGGAATGGAACCACCATTTGACACAGCTATCCTACTCCTTGGTTTATATCCAAAGGATGTAAAATCAGCATACTCCAGTGATGTGGCCACATCAATGTTTATAGCAGCTCAATTCAGAATGGCTTAACTATGGAACTAACCTGGATGTCCTTCAATAGATGAATGGATAAAGAGAATGTGGTGTATATATATGGTGGAATATTACTCAGCTTTAAAGAAAAATGAAATCATGGCATTTTCCAGTAAATGGATGGAGCTGGAGAATATCATGCTAAGCAAAATAAGCCAATCCTAAAAAAACCAAAGGCTGAATGTTTTCCTCTGATATGTGGATGATAATTCCCAATAAGGGTGTAGAGGTGATGCTAGGGAAGAATAGAGCTACTTTAGATTAGAGGGAGTGAAGGGATGGGAGGGGATATGGGGATAGAAGTTTAGTAGAATGAAACAGACATTATTACCTTATCTACATACATGACTGCATGACTGATGTGATTCTACAACATGTACAATCAGAAAAATGAGAAATTAAGCCCTATTTGTATTGATACATCAAACTGCATAAATGCATTCTACTGTCATGCATAACTATAAGACAAATGAAAAAGATTAAAAAAAACTTCTCGTAAGGATGCGCTGTGATGAATTTCCACCAACTGATTACAGCCCCGGGACACTAAGATGAAGAGGTAGAATGCTACTTGCCCCTTAGAAGCCAGTCACCTCCCCCAGGGTAGTTGCTGTCTTGGCTCCTCCAGCTGAAATATGAAATTGGTGTGTGCAATCCTGTTGTACACAGACTTTGACCAGTAGCTTTGGTTGCTGGGGCAGCTTGTTCTTGGGCAGATCTTGGAGTTAGATGGCCATGGTCATCTACTTGAAAATATAGCATTCTTGGGGAAGGTGGTACTTGGCATGGTCTTTTGAAGTCAGGGATGTTCACTGCTTCTGTGGCTCTGCTCGGGATGCCCTGTGCCCTCTGGGGATTGGCACAGGTGTATCTGCTTGTCTCCGTGTTCGTGACCCACCCATGAATCCCTGTGCACCTAGTGGGTCGCAGGCCGTCCTGGGATCTGTGGAAGGTCCTCAGGGTGCCTGGACTCTGCAGTCAGTCTGGGCTATGAAGCCAGTGCGAGGTGACTTCAGGGACTTATTCTTGAGGCAGACTCATCCTGGTGCTCTTCTTTGAAGCTTGAGCCTGGAGAAGTGGGTCACTTGGCTTACAGATCCAGTCTTTTATTTATTTTTGATTTGATAGAGTTGCCAACATTTAAAAACGAGGAGTCTTCCTTTGCAATGACTGAATACCCGGCCCCTGGGGCCCACTTTGCTGACGTCCTACAGCTTGCTGTCCTTGAATGTGGGCCTTTACCGGCAAAGTTTCCCTCCCCAACCTCTCAGCTTTGTGTCTTAAGAGTTTCCCACAGAGCCAGGACTTCACAGACCTCCCTGCCTTAGGGTTTTTACAGGACCCAGCAACTGGGTTCTCTAAGTCAGGGATCTCAAGTTTCCATCCAGAATCAGAGGCGCCGTAGGTTGTATTACGTCTTTATTTTTGTGTATTCATCTTTTATTGGATAGGTCAGACTTTCCTATTGTTTAAAGTACACAAGGCAGAAAATTATAATAGTGAAGCATTCCTCCTATCCTACCCTGCTATCCAACCACCTAATCCCCCTTCTCAGGGTCTTCATTTGCCTTCCAAAATACTCAATGCAGATACAAGCAAAAACGTGTCAGCTCACTGTGCTCTTGTTCCGTAGCCTTCCTTTCTTCCTTTAACAACATTTCTTAGACACTGTTCCATGTTGGTACTTGAGGAGCTTCCTCACACTCTGTTGTGTATATTAGTGCTTCTAAGAGAATTCCAAGATAATTTGTACTTGGGCCCTCGGGGTCAGGTGTGCACCTTTGCGTCCACCCAGCACTCTGCTGCTGCCCAGAGCCTGTCTCTCAGTTGCTTGATGTTCATGCTGCTCCCCGCTGGGTCCTGGAGCACAGCAGTGGCCCTGCTGGTCCCAGCCATCATCCATCACTGACCTGAGTTCTGCTCACCTAGGAAGACCTTCCTCAGCATGTCTCATGCTATCCAGAGGAAACCCCGTTGCCTTAGCAACCACACTATCCTTGTCCCCCAAATTGATACATTCCTTGTGCCTCTCCTGTTATGTTTCTGTGGCACTTTGTCATTTTCCTGGGACCTAGTAGATAATAAATAAATATGACCTGATGAGCCTGGTTGAATTGGTTGACCCTTACCTACTGGTAAGTTGTTAGCAAGGTTCTGCAGGATTGCGCTAGAACCTGTCTCTTTATTCTGTGTGATGGGAGAGACGGCGGAATAGGCATTTGGTCCCCACAGTGGGGTGTGTGAAAACATTAGAATTTCTCAGTACTTTTGTAGAAAAATCTATTTTGTATATAGAAATAAAAATTGCTTTACTAATATCTAGTATATGGGTTGACCCTGACACCCTCAGTTGGTCTCTGTGACAGAGGTTTTGTGTCACATACGGAGAGTAAAGAGACCTGAGGACAAGCAGGAATGCCATGATGTGGAGGGGTTGACAGTGAGTTTGTCACCTGTTTGTTGTCTTTCAGGGACTTGGGATGGACGGAGATGATGAGTGTTTCATTTTGCAGATTTTCAAATAATATAATAAATATTTTGAAATTTCATGTGAACAAAATTTCCCTTAGCGTACAAATGACCTAAGACGGCTTTTTTTTTCCCTTTCTTTTTGAGGGGGTAGAAGCCCTTGGGTGGAGGTGGTGTTAATAGTGCAGCCACCAGCTGGGGAGAAATGGCGGCATTCTTACTCCTGTAGCGGCTCTTGTCAGCCCAGTGCATTGGGAAGCAGTGACCGCGCCTGTGTGAGTGCGTGAGGGCAGTGTAACAATGCCACATGTTGGGTGGCTAAAAACAGTGAGTTGACTTGCATCGGGTTTGGGAGGCCAGAAGTCCCGAGTCAGCCGTGCCCTCTAATGGCTCCGGGGGAGGCCTTGTTTGTCCCCTGCTGCTCGGGCATCTGCTGGCAATTCTTGGCTTTCCTTGGCCTGTAGCTCCATCACCCCCGCCACACGGCTGTCTGCTCGTCATCTTCCCTCTGTGTGTCTCCATCCTCTTCTGCATATGTCCATCTGTCCTCCTTTTATGAGGGCAGTGCTCAGGTTGGATTAGGGTCCTCCCTAGAGACCTCACTTTAACTTACTGCCTGTAGTAAGACCCTATTTCCTAATAAGGTCACATACTGAGATGGCAGCAAGGGCAGTTTAGGACTTCAACAGATCTTTTTTTTGTGTGTGTGTGGAATAAAATTCCTTTCGTAAGACTGTCTAATCCGATGTGGTAAGTTGGGTCTCTGAGTATTGGAATTCATCAGGACGGCTGGAAGAATCGTTCCTACCTCCAGTTTTTATCAGGGAAGTTCAGGTAAGTCTGCTTTTGCCTTTAGATGTTCAGCAAGTGTCCTGAGCTATTTATTGCGCAGCCACTTCATTATTTTAAAGTTTGCTTTTGTGTATGATTTATAAGACTCACAACGTGGGAACAATAGGCTGCGTAGGTTGTAAACAAAGCAACTGGAGGTGCGCTTGGGGATGCTTTTGCTGATTGATGACCCAATCTGCTTGGAGATGGCACCTGTGTCCAAGTCCCATCTCCACCTCTTATTAACTTGTGGACTTGGTAGGTTCCCTTCCCTCTCTGTGGTTGGGTTCCCCATTTGTAAATGGGTTGTTGGGGAAAATTAAGTGATTTAATTCTCAAAGGATGCTCAGGGTAGAACTTGGCTTATAGTAGGCAGTCAGTAAATATAAATTATTGTGGATATTAGCAGGTTGGCTTTTGTTGTTTTCCACAGTAGCTTATTTTATCTACTGTCTCATCTTGGGGAAATTGTTCAGTTTGGGGCCACAGATTTCACAAGAAACTCAGCTGGACGGACGATGATTCTGTAGGAATGGACTAAGTAAACAGCAAGATGGGTGTGGAACTGGGTGTGAGTTTACTTTTATTTTCTCCCACTCGGTGTGAACAGGTTGATAAGTAAAATCCAAGTGAATGCACCTCTGAGGTTTTCCTACATCTGTTGACAGTGCGGTGCCGCGGGGACTTGGGGTATTTACCTGTTCCCCATATCCTCTCTCTCCCTGGGCTGCCCCAGTAAAGATGCGTGAGCCCCAGTGGTTCTCAGCTGAGCAGGGTCATTTTTAAAAATTGGTTCTTTTTAGTTTTGTATAACATTAGGATACATTTTTACATAGTCACAAAAGCATGGAATGGACTTTGCTCTAATTTCAGTCCCAGCACTTGCAGCCTCAGCTCCCTTTGCTTTGCTCTACTGATCTTTCTGCAGTGTATTTATGGTTTTTTGTTTTGTTTTATTTTTAAATTAGTGTCTGGTGGCTGTACTTGATGTTGGGATTCACTGTGGTATGTTCATGTGTGGACATACGAAAGTTCAGTCAGATTCATTCCACTGTTCTTCACCAGGGTCAATTTGAATGCCTGAGGGGCACTTGTTGCCTCTGTGTGTGTGTGTCTGTTTGTCTGTCTGTGTGTTGGGGGCATTACAGACAGTGGGTGGGGTCAGGGGTCCAAGGAACAGGGGACCTCTAGAGGCCTCTGTGTAGGACTGCTGTTAGGCTTTTTTTTTTTTTAAGTTACAGTTCTGTTTTAGAATATCTTTGGTCTGTGAGCGATTTTTCTTCCTGTCCCTATAGCCAAGCAAAAGAAAGAGTAATTGTATCACGACAGTAGAGTGGTTTCAAGTTCTTGCTGAAAATGCCCAGTGTTTCTTACTTAAATAGCCTCAGTAATCAAGAGCCTTTTTCTGGTAAAGGCCACTGATTCTCTGGAGAAATCAACCAAGGCTTACACACAGGCAGAAGTCCATTTTTTAAAGAATAAGTTATAACTGGCATTTAAAAGTAGAGAATAAAAAGCCTCCCTCTGTAAATGTAACAATAAATACAGTGTATTATTTGATTTATGTTATCATGATACATTAAAACCAGTGAAGGAGGAAAGGGAGAAGACAGATCAGAGGCAAAGGATGGAAGGAGATTGAGGGTGGGGAGGGAGGTGAAAGGGGAGAGTTAGTAAACCCAGAGGAAAGATCCAGCTTAAATACTTTCTCTGCCAAACTTGATATTGACTTAGCCTGTGGATATATTTTAAAATTTATCATATGAAGAGCAATGCTTTTGTAATCTTATTTTAAAAGTGGTCACTGTATTTAATGACCGTGTTTGCATGTATTTTTTTTTTTTTGGTACTGGGAATTGAGCTCAAGAGTACTCGCCCACACATCCCCAGCTCTATTTTGTATTTTATTTGGAGACAGGGTCTTACCGAGTTGCTTAGCACCTCACTGTTGCTGAGGCTGGCTTTGAACTCCTGATCCCCCTGCCTCAGCCTCCTGAGCCAATTACAAGTGTGTGCCACCACGCCTGGCTGACCGTGTATGGTATTCTTGAAAAATGCTAGTGGATGATTTCAGTGTGCCTAGATTAAAGCATGTTAGCAACCTGATTTGAGAGAGGAGGGGGTCAGAAGTCAATCACAGTCTTTGGGCAAGATGACATGAGTGACTTCATGCATTCAATACCTGAAATTGATGGATGAAATACAATCAGAGAAAGCCAACAAGTCTAATTCATCTCCAGGACAAGTTGTGACCTTGGTGGACCAGAAGTGGTAGGGAGGTGCAGGATAGTTATGGGGCCAAGGTCAGTCCTGGCAGGTGGAGTGCTCAGCTTGGAGATGCGCTGGGGCTGAACCTGGACAGCAGCTGTGGGCATGTACACATCAGGCACTAAGGAGGCAGAATGGTACCTTCCTTTCCCTGAGGTCTGGGAATGGGCTACGAGTTCAGCCAGGGGACAGCTTTAACGCAGCCTATCCTTAAAACACCTGGGGAAAGGTTGAAAATGTGCACTTCTCACCTGCTCCTTCACAGAATCTGGGGAGAGGCCTGAAAATCCATAGTTTAAAAAGATCTTTAGGTAGCTCTGAGGAAAGAACCCTCTTTAAGAAATACTGCACTGGTGAAAACCAAAGTCAACTTTAGAAAAATAATAGCTTCCCCAAATGAAATGAACATGAGCATGTTTAATTGTACTGAGGAGTTTTTGTGTTTGAGTCCTTCAATTAACTGTCTTTAGAAATTTCTTGATGAAAATTATATTATTGTGTGCATGTGTGGGTATGTAACAAGGAATCCCACCATTATGTACAACTGTAATGCACCATGCACCAATAAAATTATGGAAGAAAATTCCTTGGTGAAATACACATAACACTTACCATTTTATTTATTTTTAACTTAATGTAATTTTGGGAGGCCTCAGGGCCTCCTGTGCTAGGCAAGTGCTCCCTCACTTAGTTACACTGCCAGCCCTACTGTCACTGTTTTGAAGAGTACAATCCAGTGGCATTAAACATTCACAATGTTTTGCAGCCCTCATACCACCTAGTTCCAGGTTCCCCCAGGCTCCCAACTAATCTGCTTTTGTCTCTATGGGTTTGCCTATTCTGGATATTTCATATAAATAGAATCATGAATTTCTGTGTGTGTGTGTGTGTGTGTGTGTATGTGTCTGGTGGTATTCACTTAGCAAATGTGTTCAAGGCTTATCTCTGTTGAACACGGGTTGGTCTTTTATTATTTTTTATGGTTGAATACTGGTGCATTGAATAGATATGCCACATTTTGTTTATTCATTAGTTCATGGACATTTGGGTTTTTCCCATCTGGTGGCTGTTATGAAGAGTGCTGCTATCAATATTCAATGTAGCAACATTTCTTGGAACACCTGTTTTAAGGGCTTGGGGTATCTATCTGTCTGGGAGTGGAATTACTGGGTTTCCTGATAATTCTGTTCAACTTGTTGAGACACTGCCCACCCTTCCCCTAGTGGGTCCACCAGCAGGGGTCAGAGCTTTGACCCTGCCACCTGCTCACCAGCTCTTCCCATTTTCTTCCGTGGCCATCCTGTGGGTGTGATTTCACATTTTACAATGGTTTTCATTTGCATTTCCCTAAAAATGAATGATGTGGAGCATCTTTCCATGTGCTGGTTGGCAACTGCATTGCTCTTGAGTTAGAAGTTATCTAGGTGCTGGGCAGGGGGTGGGCGCAGGGTAGGGAGATGTTGACCATAAGTTACACAATTTCACTTAGGAGCAGCAAGTTTAATAGATATGTTGTACAACGTAGTGGCTATAGTTAGTAACCATCTATTTTAATCTTGAGAAATGCTAAGAGAGTGGATTTTAAGTGTCCTCACCACAAAACGATAACTACATGAGGTTGATTAGCTTGACTTAGCCAGTCCACAATTTCTGCATGTATCAAACCATCATGTTGTACACTACAAATAGGTACAATTTTACTTATTTATCAGTTTTAAAAATAAAAGAATAAGGAAAGGAATAGTAAACACTTTTCCCATAGGTGGTGTTTCTTACCATAGCAGTTAGTCTTGTATGGCGTGGCGGAGACTGCAGTTGCTGGGGCAGGCAGCCCAGGGTGCCAGGCCTTGGGCAAACCAGGACTCGCTGTGCCTGCCCGCCCTGTCGTACACAGCATGTGTCAAGAATAGCATGTCTACTAGGAGCTTTGTGAGACCTGAGGCTGTCCGAGAGGCATCCAGGCATGAAGCCATTGTCACACAAAGGAGATCTGTTGTTACATCCCTATTGCTTATGGGTCTCTCAGGCTGCCTTAAGATTCCTCAGCTGGGGAGGATGGAGCTGTGCTTGTGGCAGTGTCCATTGTGCAGTGCCCTGGGTAGCCATTAAGAGGTCGCTGGGGTAGCAGGCAGGTCCTTTGCTCTGTTGTGTTCCTCACTTGAGTTTTCCTGCTCCCAGCCCAGCCTTCAGCTTACCCTTGCAGGCGAGGTAGTGGATGTGTTCCTATGAACTGCCTGAGAGCTGGTCCCTGGGAACAGTCCCTTCATGTTCATAGTTCTCATTGGGCCTCCCTTGGGGCCACCCACCCTTAACTGGGTTTGAGGTCCTCTGGGGGCAGCACCCGCATGCTGTCAATTTCCTTTGGAATTAGTAGTCAATGTTATTTTTATGTATTGCTCTTTTAAATGCTGTTTAAAAGTCTCCAAGTTGGTAGGTCTGTGGCGAGATGCAGTGAGCATAGATTTTAAAATTTGAAACCGATTTCAGTATATGCACATGAATTTTGTTTATCTTGTAGTTAGGAAAAGTTTTGTGCATAGCTACTCAAAAACACTTGTCTAAAATTTCCCTGGAAAACTCTCAGCAGCCTCTCCTGGTGGTGCTGTGTGGACTCGGCAGTGTGATACTATGGTCAGAGCAAGAGGTTTTGATAGCAGAGGGATTTGAGTTCAAATCTTGGTTCCCCACTTACTGGATGTGGGACTTGAAAAAGTTTCTTAATCTTTTGGATCCTCAGTTTCTTCACTGATAAAAAGTGAGAAGAACAGAGCCCAACTCTTGGCAGGGTGGTGTTGTGCAGATGAGCCTGCACACCTTGAAACTAAACATCACAACATTGTTTTTCTTTTCTTTTCCTTGTTTTCCCTCCAGTGCTAGGGGTGAAAACCAGGATTTCACAGATGCCAGGCAGGTGCTTTCCACTGAGCTACACCCCCAGCCCACATTTTTTTTTTTTTAATGTGGTAAAATATACATAACATAAAACTTAGCAGTTGAATCATTTTTAAACATACAGCTGAGTGGCATCCATTGTAATGTGTCCTTAATTTTTAAAAATTTAATTTTAATAAGAATTGTGTATTGATGGAATCTTTCCATGTTTTACGTAGATGAAACCACCCTATGGTACCCTGATTTCTCTCCTGGAGTGCAGGCACCCTCTTCTTACCCTGCCGTCTGCCCACCTTCTGCTTGCACCAGGCTGGTGCCGGTCAGTGGGGCTCCCAGCTGTTGCCAGCTGGAGTTTCCTTAACCCTGGGGACCTGCGGGCACCCTGAGGCCTGGCTATTCATAGGGGCTTTCTCAGGTCATTAGGTGATTATGCAGAAGGCATTAAACGGCCTCTGATTTTGGAGGTTGGGGGAGAGTTGCCTTCTGTTTTACACAGGTGTTATGCTGTCTCTTAACACTTCCCTGAGTATGGAATAGGGGAGAAAAGGATTCAGAGTCTTCTTGCCTTTTTCTAGAAACTCTAGTTAAGGGGTATGGGAAGAAGAGGAAATTGAAACTATTTAGCAGCCATGTTTTAAGGTAATTTTAGTACTTCATTAATCTGTCCTTTGGAAAGGGACTAAAATAAATGTACAGCTTTGGAAATATTCTAACATATCTATTTCCTCCCCTCCTTCTTTATAAGTGTCATAATTTCCAAGATCTGCTTTATTCTTTATTCATTCTTTTGGGAACTTTGAACTTCAGGGAGAGAGCCAGAGTCGGACGAGCATTACTCGAATACATTCTTAGAGCCAGTGGTTAATCTGTAATTTTTCTAAAGAACAGAACAGACTTCAGCAACTTTGTATTCAATTCTTCATTAAGCAACTTAAAAATGTTCTAAAATAAGCACAGACATGTTATCATTCAGATTCCAAATAATTCTTGTTCTTTCTATAATTGTATCTTTGAGTTTTGGAATGTCTTAACCTGAGCTTAAGATCCCGATGTCCCTAATGCCATACCGGATGTCAGTGGTGGTGCCAGGTGATGGCCTCATCACTTGGTGAGCAGTAGATGGGGGGTCTTTTGATAGATGGAGCAGGCTGTCACTACACAAGCTGCTGGTATATGTGTCACTCCTCAAAGTGGCACAGCCAGAAATTAGGCACCTTCTGCTGTGATGCAATAGGAAGTTCAAGGACCACCTGAAAAGTGTTGTGCCCAGAGCATCCATCCTGAATCTGAGGGAGCCTCTTGATCTAACTGGAGGTTTATGGGCAATTTGGGGGTTAGAAGAACATGTTAGATGACACCATGAGACTATAACCAGCCAAATATAGAATGTAGGTTGTCTGTGGGGACAGATGACCTGTTTTCTTTAACAAGTAAATAGTGAGTGCTTAAAAAAAGAATGGGACAGGAAAACTTATAAAGTATAAGAGACTTAAGAGACACATGAACCAGAGCGGCGTGTGCCTTGTTTGGAGCCTGATTTGAAAAAGCAACTGTACAAAAATATTTTGAGGCCATCAAGGAAAACTAAGAAGGAAGTGGTATGATCGTTAATGAGTTCTTATCAGAGTTAATGGAGGTGCTCATTGAAGTGAAAAATAATATCTGGGATTTGCTTTTCTTTCATTAAAAACATTGAAATTGTCGAAGCTGGGCAATGGTTTCTAGTCTTTCAGCCTTTGCATATGTTTGAACATTCCATAATAAAAAGTTTAAAATGCCAAAATTTGTTTGTTGGCAGTATTTAAATGTTTTACTGTAAACAGCAAAAACATACATGGAATCCTCTGTGCTGGTAGGACTTCTGTTTTAGAAAAATTGCCTTTTGGCTTATTTATTTATACATTGATCTGGTTGGTTTCTTGGCAAATTAGTCTTTACATTAACTTTGTGTTATTCCTCATCCTGGAGTCCCAAGGAGCCTTTAAATAAACCAAGAAAAGTCATAATTGTAGATACTTAGAAAGTTAATGTTATGGATAATTGCTAATCAGGAGGCTCTTCATACCAATAAGCAGGCAGAAGAGGGGGTTTGGGAAAGATTGCCAGTGAATGGAAGTAAATTAAGTAAGAATGAGAATAATTTGTGTGACTGACTGAATTGAATCATAGAAGTATATGTAAATAGTGTCTTAGTCCTTTGGGGCTGCTATAACAAAATACCTTTGAGTAGGTAATTTATGAACAATAGAAACTTATTGTTCTCCATTCTGAAGGCTGGGAAGTCAAGATCAAGGTGCCAGGAGTTTGTATCTGGTGAGGGCTGATAAGGGGAATAAGCTTCCTTAGGCCTCCCTTATAAGGACAGTCGCACTTATGGCTCCACCCTCATCACCTTCCCAAGGCCCACCTCTTAATTCAGTCACGTTGAAGTTCAGGTTTCAGTACAGGAATTTTGGGAAGTGACACAAACATTCCGAGGATAGCAATATGATTGCATAGCTGAGTCCTCCCCTCAAGTGAACGTGTCATTGTGGGTTTGGAAGTCACAAGTTTTCCCCTCTTTTCTACCTTGATATGGTATCTGTCGACTTCAGTGATCATCACCATTAGCCCAAATGCTCTCTTGGGCACCAGAATCCCATTTCCAACCACCCCAAGCTGGCTCCCTGCCTTCCACACAAGTCCTGCTGTATAAGGCTTCCCTTGCTGGCCGCACCCCTCACAAGCCACGCCCCTCATCACCGGCCACGCCCCTTCGCACAGGCCACACCCCCTTCACACATGTGTTAGATGCTTTCCCACCTCAGGCTTTGCCCACGCTGCCCCCTGAAGGAGCGGCCTCCTGCTGTCTTCCTGGCTCCTCCTCCTTTCCTGACCTTCCCTCTCTGTCATTCTCCTTGCTCATTTCCTAGGCAGTCCTCTCAGTCTGTCATCATCTGTCTCCTCCACAGTAAGGTCCACAAGCAGGGGACCTTTCTGCCTTGGTTAACTCTTTGTACCCTGCCTGTAGCTACCCTGGTCAGGAGGGAATTATGGGACTTTAGGCCTTGGGCTGGGCCCGGGAGACAGACCCTTGAAAGATATAGCCTCTCCCTCTAAGGAGCTCAGGGCCTTCTACGGAAGCTGGGAGTAAACCAGTAATACAACTTGAGTTTGAGAGAAACGCATGGGCAGGCATCTGGGGAAGATGGCACAGGGGAGTCTGGATCTGATAGGAGGAAGGTCTGGCGGAGGGAACAGCCTCTGTGAACCCATGGCGGTGGGGTGGCGGGAAGGGTGCCCAGCAGGACACGCAGTAAATGGCAGATGAGGGCTCCTGTCCACCAGCTGAGGACTTTGGATTTCTGGAGGCCATTAAAAACCAATGAAGGATTTTAAAAAAATATATATATATATATATTAGTTTTTGATGGACCTTTATTCTGTTTATTTATATGAGGTGCTGAGAATTGAACCTAGTGCCTCACACATGCTAGACAAGTGCTCTGTCACTGAGCCACAACCCCAGCCCTCAATGAAGGATTTTAAGAATGAGATGACCTGGTAAGGTCATTTCTTTTCTTTTTTTTTTTTTCCTTTAGGTAAATTGCAGACATACTGACACGAATTGAGCAGATCTGCATGTTAGAAAACTCGAGGTGGATCAGAGTTTAGATGGGTTATGGCTCATGGCAAGAGACAGCCCTGACTCATGCTCATGGCCAGAAGCAGACACCTCTGATGAGGCCCCGGGCAGTTGCAGAGTTTCTCAGCCTCAGGAGTTGGGGCACATGGAGGGTGGCCCCACAGCTCCAGTGACTGAGTACAGGGTACGGAAGTTTCATGCCATTGCCCTTTGCACTTGGGCTTAGGTCCACTCCAGAAACTGTAGAAGAGATTTGAAGGACCGCTGCTGGGTGCTCTGGGCTCTTCTGGTTCTTGAACTGCACCCAGAGTGGGCCAAGAAGCACCTCCTGTGCTCAGCACCCTGGGAAGCCCATCTCCTGTTAGCTGTGCAAGGCAGGGCTCTCAGCAGATTCAGCGTGGTGGTGGGGAGGAAGGAGGGGAGACTTAACAGCAGAGGGAACTTGCTGTGAGCATGCATCGTTGATGGGTCTGAGGGAGAGCATGGGGTTGTTGTAGGTACTCCGTGGAGTTGTCTAGTAGTGGTGGAACTGTGACTCCAAGTCACATTTTCTTTTCTTTCTTTTTTTTTTTTTTTTTGAGATGTGATCTTGCTGTGCTGCCCAGATTGGGCTCAAGTGATCCTCCTCAGCCTTCTGAGTAGCTGTGACTATAGGGTGTGTCACAGTGCCCAGCCTCGAGTCACCTTGATGGTTCTCTCTTGCCCTACCATACTGTCAGCTGCCGAGTTTTGTGGTCTAAACTTCAGGTGGTCTCTAACTTGGGACTCTGCTCCATTCCCTTCTTACTGTTGCCCCCTTGGTCTTTGTCCATGCGGTGTAAGGTGGAGTCTGCTTGGCCTTCTTCCCACCCTGCACCGTAATGATGCTAAAAGGGCTGCTTTGCTCAGAAAGTCCAGCAGCACCCGGTTGTCTGTGGACATTCTCTTTTGGTTCCTGAGCCAGCTTTTCTAGCATCCTTCCCAAGCAAATGGAGCTGCTGCTGGGTGTTATGCAAACGCATCCCACATCCACCAGGCTGGGGGCTCTGGCTCCTGCTGGCGCTTCCCACCAGTGTGACCCCTCTCTCTTTTAAGCCTCCTTGCTCACTTGATATCAGAGAAAAGCTTAATTTGGAGCTGAATTAAGGTCTTAAGCCTGTGGATAAGCTGTTTACTGTTTGCTGGAATTAGACCCAGTTGGGGAGGCTGCAGTGTCTGCTGGTCGCCTTGTTCCAGCTGGTGCACTGGTGTGGAAATGAGTTCTGCTGTCCCTGGGTCCCCCAGGGAAAGTGCCGCCTCATGCTCCGTCATGGCATGTCGTGTGCCATCGAGCTCCAGTGTAATTGGAGACAGAAGATTATCTTGAAGATGATGGTGTCCTTTTCCCTCTTGTTGTGGGACTGTGTTTTGAATTAAATTATTTTAGAAACAGATGGCTGACAGAGAATTTTTTTTTTTTTTTGCCTTTGTTCTTAGTGAATTGAGTATTTAGTTTATTTTGGTTACTTAAAGTGCTGACAGTCTTGCTTTCCAGGTTGGTAAGAGAGGGCTGAATTTTATTTAGGAAAGAATAAAGCCAAGCAAAGAGAAAGCACAGCATCTTCCAAATGATACTCTTGTACCTTGAATCACACCAGCATTTTAATATCTCGTCTCTTCGAATAAGCACGTCATGCAAAGAGCCTCCCCACATCCCAACCAGGAAGCCTATGCTGATGTTTTAACCATAATGGTTTGAGTTTACAAAAAGCTTTGCAGTACCATTATTTTAGTATTGTTTGGTTGTGGCTGTTGTTTTTCAAATTCCTCTTAGTTCTTGTTGTATTCTTTCTGGTGAAGTCACTAATTGTATCTGGACCCCTATCTCTAGAGGAAGTGGAAGGTGTGACTGATGACCGGGGATTTCTCCAGGGGACCTGTGCAAGTTGGAGATAGAGCGGTGCCTGATTCTTCTTTCTGTGGGATGTTCTGGAGACGTTGGCCCCATTATCTCCCTGTTTGGAAGGGATTGTGCAACACCAGTTCCAAAGAGCCCTGCTTTTTATTAGCTGGGACTTTTTAGCTAAAAATGAATCTCCCCCAGCTGTTGATGAAGTGGCCATTGTTATTTTGGGAAGCCCCTCTTTAGATCTGGGGAGTCTCTCACCATGTGATGGTCAGAAGGCCACAGGATTGATGGAGCAGGAAGGCATGTGACTTAGGCCTGGCCAGTCAGACACCCCACCTGGACTTTGGATCCTGAGGGTGCAGCCGGCTGTGCTGGGTTGCTGTGCTGGGTCCAGCCGGCTCAGGCCTCGTCCAGGACTGTCGCTGCACAAAACCCCAGCTGGCTCTCCAGCTGCAGCCTCGCTCAGATCGTGGCTGCTGTTTGAACTCTGTAGCCAGAGTTGTCTCCGTTGCAAACACTAGAGGACCCTGGCTGAGAGAACCTTCTAGCATAAATATGGGGTCATATTTCAGTTCTACTTGGAAAGCAAACTTCAACACCCATTTTTCAGGTAACAATTTTCTGGAATGCTGACTCTTGTTAGCAGTTGAGAGAACTGAGGCCTGGGGAAGTGAAGCAAGCTGTTCAAGGCCAGCAGTTAATGAGCTCACGGTGAAGCCAGGTGAGAGCCAGGACCCGAAGCTCATGTGTCCAGCCGTCTCTGCTACATCACATGCCTCCTGTGTGAGTCAGGAACCAGGGACGTGAAATAGGGCAACAGATGTTTTAATGTCACCTGTGACTTAGTAAAAGTCAAGTAACAAAAGATATCAAAGGAAGATTTCAAAAAGAAGTGTTTAAATAGATGTGAACTTAAAATATTGGGGAAAATCGGTTACTGTCATTCTCCTTGAGGCTGAGGCTTTTCTGTGGCTCTCTCAGGCCCCACATACAGCTGATCCTGAAACCTTCCGGGTCAGCAGGTCTTGCTCTTGCAGGATGACAGGGAAGCCTGCCTTCTGGTTGGGGTACAGCTCTCAGGGTGAACCTGGCCCTCTGGCTTCATTTCTGTGGGCAGCTCCCTCCCCCTGCTCCCTAGGTCTTTCTCTCACCCCAACCCTCCTGGTGGGCTTTGCCTCCTCCCTACTTGGGCCCTGGTCTCAGTGGATGACCTGAACTCATTTTCTTTTTCTTTTTTTTTTTTTAGGAAAAAGAGAGAGAAGCCCCTCTGGTCAAAATTCCCTTGAGTTCTCACCATTAAGTTATACCGTTTGCTGGTCTCTCTACGCGCCCTCAATTCCACTTCCTTCTTCCTTCTCCGCCTGGGTTCATCCCTCATCCTGTCACCTTCATGTCTTCCTCTCCTCTGGATTTTTCCATCGGTGTTGCTCTAGCCCAGCATTTTTCAATGAAAGGCTCTTGCACTTGCATTTGAATTGGTGTTGGATAAAACATAGGTTCCAAAGTAACATTGTGGGCATATGCACCCCGTGCATGCACACAGCTATTTTAGTTTTTGTTTTGAAAGAATTTTAGACACCATAACAAATTATGAAAATTAATACACAGAGTTCCCACGTGCTCCTTGTTCAGCTCTCCCCAGTGTTAACCTCATATGTGGCCCTCACAAGAGTCATCAAAACTGAGGAATCATTATTGGTGTCATACTGTGAACTAAACTACAGATTGTACTGGTTTCATCAGTTTTTCTGCTTCTGTTCTGGAATCCAAGGCAGAATCCCACCGCACATTTAGTTGTCATACCTCCCCAGTCTCCTGTCTGTGATAGCTCCTTAGTCTTTTCTGACCTTGACATTTTTGGAGAGTTGGTATATAAAATACCATTGCTGGGTTTGTCTGATGTTTTTCTCCTGATTAGATTGAGATTTTGTATTTTTATAAACTGTGTCTTTAACCAGCTCTAAGAACCGTGACCCTGGCTCTCATCCTTCCCTGACCCACGCAGCTAAACTCAAAAATGTTGTGTGACATAGTTCATCATTCTTCAACACACGGCAGCCTGGCCTGTGAAATTCCTGCCACCACGAGACACCTGCCATCCTGTCTCATAGCTGCTCTCCAGCCCTTTGTTCTTGGTCTCCTGGGCTCATTCACCGAGGTGACCCCTTCCTGATTTTACTGTTCTGTTTTCCCCCTCCTCTGACTTCTCACTTTTGCAGGCTTATCCTGGGCTCGTGTATCCCTTTGCATACTTGATCTCACCACGTGGATTTCCCTAAAACACATATTTCTGGTGTTTCTCACACATAATGGGCACTCAAGTCCTCTGGGGATCTTGTGAGAAGCAGTTTCTGATTGAGTGGCTTCACGCAGGCCTGAAATGACATGACAGTTCTGAAACTCTCCCGGCTGAAGCTGATGGTCCGCAGACCAGCCTGGGTAGCAAGTTCCAATACTCCACCCCAACTAAGCCTCTGTCATCTCAAGTTCAGTTATTGTGGCCATACAACAGCTCTCTCATTTCCTCTTGCCCCTGTTAACCTGTTCTTCACATAGCAGCACAGAGAAGGGCTTTAAAAAAAAATAAACCCAAACACAAATTCTGATTGTGTCGTTCTCATGCTTTAAATGACTTCCTCAATGGCTTCCTGTGGCCTTCCTGGTGTTGTTCAACATCAGGGCTTCTCTGCTTGTATTCTGGTCCCTGTCTCCTCCTAATCCCTTCTTGGTGTTTTTCTTTTTTTGAAGAGGGTGCTAGGGATTGAACCCAAAGGCACTTAACTGCTGAGCTGCATCTCCAGCGGCTTTTTATTTTCTTATTTTGATACAGGGTCTTCTTAAGTTGCGGAAGGCCTTGCTAAGTTGCTGAGGCTGGCTTTGAACTCATGATCCTCCCGTCTCAGCCTCCCAAGTTGCTGGAATTATGGGTGTGTGCCACCATGCCCAGCTTTCTTGGTGCTTTTTTAAAGCTTTTTCCCCCCTGCTTCCAGACATGCTATCCTTCTGTGGGCTCTATCACTAATCCTGCCCCTCTGCCACTGGACGTCATGGAAATCCCGCCTTCATCCCAAACAGGCCACACTGCCTGCTGCTGGTGCCTTGATTGATAGTCAGGCTTAAGCACTTTATCTCAGTACTGCAAACCAGTGACAAAAACCTTAAAGACCATACTTTGAGAAACAATGATCTAAGACACTCTTGTCTACAATCATACCTCATGCACACACACACACACACACACACGTGCACACACAAACACACACACACGCACTCATGGGCACATTTGGTCCTAAATTTAAAAAGCAGAATTTTTAAAAATTTTAAGAAGTAGTGCAGAAGAGTTTCACAGTTTTTAGTGCAGAGAATGATTTCTTAAAACTTCCATCTTAAGATACAATATGAATCTCAAACAATAATGGTAAAAATTGTTAAATTTGACTCTATTAAAATTGAGATCAAAAGATACCATAAAGAGAACCAAGCAACAAGATACAAATTAGGAGAAATTATAACTAACACAGGATATTAGGATCCAAAATATGCCCAAATCTCTAAATCAGAATGAAAACGATGGACAACTCAATGGGAAAATGGTCTGCAGAACTGACAAGACACTGAAGAGGCCACATGAGTGGCCAGCAGATATGCAAAAATACTGTGCAAATTAAGACCATGAGGTTTCCCTCCAGCAGGATTGGTAAAAGTGTCAGGTATTGGTGAGGGTTCGTAAGTCACGCTCTCCTGCATTACTAGTGGGAGTGTAAATTGGCTCAACTACTTTAAAACTTCTTGGTGGTGTTTAGTAAAGTTGCAGATGAACATGCCTTCTGAGCCAGTTTCCTATTCCCAGATACTCACACACACACACACACACACTCTCACCCCAACTTTTGTAAGTTTAATATCCACAGAGTTATATGTGTACATACATACATACTTTTCACGAATGTATGTGTACCAGAGTATGGGTAAGAAAATTCATGTTTGAAATGTTTTCACTAACAAAAATTGGCACTAGTCCAACTGTCCATCCACAGTAGATGGATAAATGAACTTGATCTATTCTTGTGATGGGATTGATGTTGAAATGAAAATAAAGACTTATAGCTTCATGAAAAGAGGGATGAATCTAAAAAAAGAATGTGGAGTGAAAAAAATTAGTGATGATAGAAGATAGGAGTAGGACCGTGGCCCGGAGTTCTGGAGGCAGAGCCCACCCGCACTTCCTGTGCCCGTGCGGAGAGCCACCCTGTGCTGGGGTTCCTTATTCACCAAAGCATGGCTCCATAGCCCAACATCAGGAAACATACAGTCTTGAGGCTGCCACGAAACTGGGATATCACCACTTGTATCATGGGACAACAAAAAGGACATGATAAGACATCATCAAGGTCCCTGGGGGCCTGGCTGCACCAAAAGTATCTCTTCTAGGGGTGCTAACAGTTACCCTGTTGCTGAGGTAACAAGGATTCTTACAAGAGGTTGCCTATCTCTTGTTTCTCTTACTAACAGCCAACTTGTTATAATTATCCTCTCACTAGTCATATAATCTAATACCTCCATATTCTCACATCCTACATCATAAACATCTCAGCCATCACCACCCCCCGCCACCCAGTCTCCCCTTCCACCATCAGAAACTAAACCATCATGCAAGCCTATTGACTATATAGTTTAAGATAACTGAACTCATCATTTCTGAGTATAGTGACAAAACTGTAAATTTAAAAATAGAAGCTAACTGATATATGGTTGCACGTTGGGTACATTGAGTGCTATAATATTGATCTCTCCCTTAAATGTGAGATATTGGTAACCTGTAGGCACACTATAAGACAATAGGGCAGAAACTGTAATATTTGAGATCTACACTGTAAGAGAGGATGACACATAGACATCATGAAAAAACAAGGGAGGAAAGTGCCCCAAACAAACCAAGACACTACAACAATAGAATCCATAGATAGTGAAGTAGGTGAAATGTCAGAGAAAGAGTTCAGAATGTACATAGCTAAAATGATTTGGGAATTAATGACCTAAGTAAGCAGATACACACAAAAATCAATCATTCCAAAGAGATAAAGAGATAAGAGAACAAATTCAGGCAGCCATTGATCACACCAACAAAGAGTTAAGAGAGCAATACAGGCTGCAAGAGATTAAGAAAGAAATAGAGATACTGGAAAAAATTCAAACAGAAATCCTTGAAATGAAAGAAACGATAAGCCAATTATAAAACTCAATAGATAGCATCACCAACAGACTAAACCACTTGGAAGACAAACCTCAGACAATGAAGACAAAATATACAATCTGGAAAATAAAGTTGACCTTACAGAGAAGATGGTAAGAAACCATGAACAGAACATCCAGGAATTATGGGATACCATCAAAAGACCAAATTTAAAATTTATTGGGATAGAGGAAGGTCAGAGATTCAAACCAAAGGAATACACAATCTTGTCAATGAAATAATATCAGAAAATTTCCTAAGCATGAAGAATGAATTGGAAAAATCAAATATAACAACAATAAGGACATGATAAGACATCATCAAGCTCCCTGGGGGCCAAATGTACAAAATTACAACAGATCTACACCAAGACACATTATAATGAAAATGCCTAGCATACGGAATAAGGATAGAATTTTAAAGGCTATAAGAGAGAAAAGTCAGATTACTTATAAGGGAAGACCAATTTGGATCTGAGCAGATTTTTCAACCCAGACTCTCAAAGCTAGGAGATGTTGGAACAATGTATACCATGCTCTAAAAGATAATGAACGCCAACCATGAATCTTATATCCAGCAAAATTAAGCTTCAGACTTGATGATGAAATAAAAAGCTTCCATGATAAACAAAAGCTAAAAGATTTTATAGCAAGAAAGCCTGCACTACAGAACATTCTTGGCAAAATAGTCCATGAGGAGGAAATGAAAAACAACAATGAAAATCTGCAAAAGGAAGAACTACAATAAAAGAAAAAGCCAACCAAAGGAGAAACTAAGTCAAGCTAAACACCAAAAATAAACAAAAATGACTGGTAATACAAATCATATCTCAGTAATAACCCTAAATGTTAGTGGCTTAAACTCACCAATCAAAAGACATAGGGTGGTAGATTGGATTAAAAAAAAAAAAAGACCCAACAACATGCTGCCTTCAAGTGACTCATCTCATAGGAAAAGACGCCCATAGACTGAAGGTGAAGGGTTGGGATAAAATATACTATTCACATGGCCTACATAAGCAAGTAGGGGTTTCCATCCTCATATCAAATAAAGTAGACTTCAAGCCAAAGTTAATCAAAAGGGATAAAGATGGACATTTAATACTGCATAATGGAACCATGCATCAACAAGACATAACAATTATAAATATATATGCCTCAAACAATGGAGCATCTATGTTTATCAATCAAACTCTTCTCAAGTTCAAGAGTCAAATTGATCACAACACAATAATTCTGGGGGACTTTAACACACCTCTTTCACCACTAGATAGATCTACCAAACAAAAGCTAAACAAACTATAGAACTCAATAATATAATCAATAACTTATATAGAGTATATTATCTATCAATGAGTGAATATACTTTCTTCTCAGCAGCACGTGGATCCTTCTCTAAAATATGTTATGCTACAAAGCGAATCTTAGTAAATACAAAAAAATAGATAGTACAATGGAATGAAATTAGAAATCAAGGATAAAATAAAAAATAAAAGCTAGTCCAACACCTGGAGACTAAATAATATGCTATTGAATGAACAGTGAGTTGTAAAAGATATCAAGGAGGAGATTAAAAAATTCATAGAAATAAATGAGAATACCGATACAACATATTGAAATCTCTGGGACACTATGAAGGCAGTGCTAAGAGGAAAGTTCATTGCATGGAGTTCATTCCTTCCAAGAAGAAAAAGTCAACAAATAAATGACCTAACATTACATCTCAAAGCCCTACAAAGAGAAGAAAAAATCAACCCCAAAAGCAGTAGAGAGACAGGAAATAATTAAAATTAGAGCTGAAATCAATGGAATTGAAACAAAATAAACAATTGAAAAAATTAACAACAAAAAGTTGGTTCTTTGAAAAAAAATAAATAAAATTGATGAACCATTAGCCATGCTAACGAAGAAAAGGTGAGAGAAAACAGAAATTACTAACATCTGTAATGAAAAAGGTGGCAGACACTATAAAAAATAAGATAATTAGAAATTATTTTGAAATTTGTACTCCGATAAAATAGAAAATATTGAAGACATCGACAAATTTCTAGAGGCATATGATATACCTAAACCAAATCAGGATGATATACACAATTTAAACGGATCAATCTCAAGCAAGGAAATAGAGGAGGCCATCAGAAGCCTACCAACCAAGAAAATCCCAGGACCGGATGGATACATGACTGAGTTCTACAAGACCTTTAAAGAAGAACTAACACCAATACTTCTCAACCTATTTCATGAAATAGAAAAAGAGGGAACACTTCCAAACACAATTCTATGAGGCCAATATCACCCTAATTCCAAACCAGACAAAGACACATCAAAGAAAGAAAACTTCAGACCAATATCTCTAATGAATATGGATGCAAAAATTCTCAATAAAATTCTGGCAAAAACATATCAAATACAAAAAAACATATCAAGAAGATAGTGCATCATGATCAAGTAGGGTTCATCCCAGGAATGCAAGGTTGGTTCAACATACAGAAATCAATAAATGTAATCCATCACATCATAGACTCAAAGGTAAAGATCATATGATCATCTCAATAGATGCTAAGAAAGCATTTGACAAAAAATATGGCATCCCTTCATGTTCAAAACGCTTGAAAAACTAGGGATAACTGGAACATACCTCAACATTGTTAAGGCTATCTATGCTAAGACTGAGGCCAACATCATTCTAAATGGAGAAAAATTGAAAGCATTTCCTCGAAAAACTGGAACAAGATAGGGATTCCCTCTGTTACTACTTCTATTTAACATAGTTCTTGAAACTTTAGCCAGAGCAATCAGACAGACAAAAGAAATTAAAGGGATACGGATAGGAAAAAAACTCAAATTATCACTATTTGTAGATGATATGATTCTATGTCTAGAAGACCCAAAACATTCCAACAGAAATCTCCTAGAACTAATAATTGAATCAACAAAGTAGCTGGATATAAAGTCAACACCCATAAATCAAAGGCATTTTTGGGTATCAGTGACAAATCCGCTGAAACTAGGAAAACCACCCCATTTACAATAGCCTCAAAAAAAATACTTGGGAATAAATTTAATGAAAGAGGTGAAAGACATCTACAATAAAAACTACAACATGCTAAAGAAAGAAATTAAAGAAGACCTTAGAAGATGGAAAGATCTACCTTGTTCTTGGATAGGCAGATTTAATATTGTCAAAATGACCATACTACCAAAAGCACTATACAGATTCAATGCAATCCCAGTCAAAATCCCAGTGGCATTCCTTATAGAAATAGGAAAAGCAGTCATGAAATTCATCTGGAAAAATAAGAGACCCAGAATAGCCAAAGCAATTCTTAGCAAGAAGAGTGAAGTTGGTCACATTACTATTCCAGACCTAAAACTATACTACAGAGCAATAATAACAAAGCAGCATGGTATTGGAACCAAAATAGACCTGTAGACCAATGGTACAGAATAGAGGACATAGAGTCTAACCCAAATAACTTCAGTTTTCTTACATTAGACAAAGGTGCCAAAAATGTACATTGGAGAAAAGATTGCCTCTTCAACAAATGGTGCTGGAAAAACTGAAAACCCACATGTAACAAAATGAAATTAAACCTTTATCTCTCACCATGCACAAAACTCAATTCAAAGTGGATCAAGGACCTAGTAATTAAACCAGAGATCTTGTACCTAATTGAAGAAAAAGTATGCCCAAGTCTCTATCATGTCGGATTAAGCCCCAACTTTCTTATCAAAACTCCTGTTGTGCAAGAATTAAAAACAAGAATCAAGAAATGGGATGGATACAAACTTAAAAGCATCTTTTCAGCAAAAGAAACAATCAGGTGAATAGAGAGCCTACAGAATGGGAGCAAATCTTTACCATAAGCACATCAGATAGAGCACTAGTCTCTAGGATATGTAAAGCACTCAAAAACCTTATCACCAAAAAACCAAATAACCCAATCAATAAATGGGTCAAGGAACTGAACAGACACCTCTCAGAAGAAATTATACAATCAAACAACAAACATATGAAAAAATGTTCAACATCTGTAGCAATTAGAGAAATGCAAATCAAAACTACTGTAAGATTTCATCTCACGCCAGTCAGAATGGCAGCTATCAAGAATACAAACAACAATAAGTGTTGGAGAGGATGTGGGGGAAATGGCACACTCATACATTGCTGGTGGGATTGCCAATTGGTGCAGCCAATCTGGAAAGCAGTATGGAGATTCCTTGGAAAACTTGGAATGGAACCACCATTTAACCCAGCTATCCCCACTCCTCACTCCTCGGTTTATACCCGATGGACTTAAAAACAGTATACTACAGGGACACAGGACAATGTTTATAGCAGCACAATTCACAATAGCTAAATTATGGAACCAAACCTAGATGCCCTTCAGTAGATAAATGGATAGGGAAACTTTGGTACATACACATAATGTTCCACTCAGTATTAAAAGAGAATAAAATCGTGGCATTTGCAGGTAAATGGATGAAGTTGGAGAATATAATGCTAAGTGAAACAAGCTAACCCCAAAAAACCAAAGGCCGAATGTTTTCTTTGATATGAGGATGCTGACACATAATGGCGATTGTGGGGGACAGCATGTGAGGAATGGAGGAACTTTGGAGGGGGCAGAGGGGAGGGAGGGGGAAAGGGGGGGCAAAGGGTAGGAATGATGGTGGAATGAGTTAGACATCATTACCCTAAGTACCTGTATAAGACACGAATGATGTGAAAATGCTATGTGTACAGTCAGTGTCTTGAAAATTGTGCTCTATGTGTGTAATATGAAATGAATTGCATTTTGCCATCATGTATAACAAATCAGAATAAATTAAAAAAGAATATAGGTAGTGTAGTTCCATTTTGAATAAAGTTTGGAAACATACATGTGTGTGGTAAAACTATAAAGAAAACCAAGGATATGAAAAATACAGAACTCTAAGTGATAGTTATCTCAGGGGGAAGGGAAGGTGATAGGAAAGGGTACACCAGGGCCTCAAAGGTAAGGGCCTCAACTGGGTTGGGGGTACTTGCATGTTGGTATTATCTATATAGCTGATGTGTGTGTGTGTGGGGGGGTGGTGTATTTACACGTATACACACATACATACACTTCCTATTTGATAGTAACACACCAGTACCAGTTGGAGGAGAGGGTGACCTGGGGGAAGATACTGGCATATGTTGGGGTTGGAGAAAGAAAGGGAAAATGCTATTTTTTAAACCAGGTAGAAAAATGAAAGGTGAGGATTGGGGAAGGGAAGTTTTAATAATGGCACAAAAAACCTCCATAGGACATTCTGAGCACTAGAAGAAGAAAAGTTGTTAAAGATTTGCCAAGTTGGGCAGCAGTTTATTATCTGACTGCTTTTATTTTTAAACTCTTCAAAATTCTGTGGTGGGGGGTGTGTGTCTTGTTTTGTAGGTTTAATATCCACAGAGTTGAAATGACTCATCATGTTTTGAAAACTACAGCTTAGCAGAGAAGCAAAAATAGTAGCTCCATTTGGATTGAAGCTCTTTAGAGACATTCGACACTGCCATTCCCCGGGGTTCCCCGGTCCTCAGAGGATTTCCTGTGTTTCCAGCACCCTTGAGCTAGTCCCTAGGTGGTCACTGGGGTCTCACAGTCCAAAATGCCTTTGTGTGGGTTTCATTAACCAAATTTAGTGTGTGCTTTCAACTCACTTATCGTATGACATAATCTGGCATGTTTTTCAATTTACTTTATCAACTATTTTGAGAAAATGGGCTAATTTAACAAGGTGTGAAGACCCTTCCACCTCTGAGAACACAGGGACCTGTCTTTGCAGGCTGACTCTGCCTCATGTGCTATTTTGAACAAGTCAGCTTAAACTCTGAGTCTCATGTGCCCCAGAAGGAAATTGGCCTTGGTCTTAAGGGATCCATTTAGCTTGAAAAGTCCATGATTGATCACTACATTTAGGGAAGCGTTCCAGATAGAAAAATAGATACTTAAAAAGATACTTATTTGTGTGAGTCTTAGATAGTTGGGGATCCTCGTCACTGACTTTTAATCACTCTGAGGCAGCAGTTGGGCAGTTCCTGGGCTGTGACATATAGCACGGCCAGGTTGGGGGCTGGGGGGGACGCCTGATACATATGTGTTTATGCAGGTTCAAGGAGAGAAGGTGCCTCAATGTTGGCTACTCAGAGTGGGGTGGCACACCCGGGTCAGCTGGAGTGAAGCTGAAGCCCAGGCCCCATCGCAGAACTGCTGGGCAGTGGTGGCATGTTTTCAAGGTCCCCACATCATTTGTGGGCACGCCACTGTCTGAGAAGCACTTGGTCTCACCCCAACCCCGTTCCTTTCTCTCTGTTGTCAAAGAGAGAACCTTTTACTCTTTTGTGATCTAGTGCTTTAGAGCTCGGAAATTGATCCCCAGGGCTTGAGATGAGAGTCCCTGATGCCTTTTATGCTGAAAAAGAGACTCACCTGGGTTTTCTAACCTCTTCCTGAATTAACCACAGAAGTAATTCCCCATGGCACTGCAGCTGCTGTCTCTCCCCCAGGGCCTGGCAGAAAGGAAAAAAAAAAAAAAATCCCAGGTTGGCACGCTTGACATTTCTCAATGTGAAGTTTTTTTTTTTTGTTGTTCCTGTGCTTTCCTAGTTAGGAGATTTATTTATTTATTTATTTTTTGGTCCTTTTGATGACTTTGCCTTTCTTGCTCCCTTATCCTCTGAAGGCAGGGTGGATTTAATTCTCATTTGCATCAGAGCTGGATCTCTTCTTGGCCTTTTGGCTAAGATCAAGTGTAGCATCAGATCTGGTTCATAAATCAGCCACTCAACATCACTTTTCTCTCTCTCAGCCTTCTGGTGCACTTGAAATGTGTTTCTGATTTCTTTTAAAAGGGATCTCACTCCTTGTTCAGCTCTTATATTTCAAAACAAGTTATATCATAGCAGAGTTTTAAAACAGACACATAAAATGACTCATCCTTAGGAAAACTTTCAAATTTATATGCTATACAGTTGGACAGAGTTGTGATTTGTATTACGTCTTGAATATATGCCTTTCAACCTTTACTGCAGAGAAGAACAGCTGCTGTTTTACTGGACTGGTATTAAGTATCATGTTCTCTTTCGCCCGTGCTTGGACTGAGACAGGTAAGTCATAAAAGCACGTACACAGGGAATCCTAGGGCCAGGTTGTATTGAAGGCAAAAAACATTTAATAACATCATATGAAACAACTTAAAATCTCTATTTAATAAATTGTGTCCTTTTACTGTGTATCTCTTTTCTTTTTTTAAAATAATTTTGCAGTGCTAGAGATTGAACTCGGGGCCTTGGGCATGCTAGGCAAGCGCTCTACCACTGAGCTACAGCCCCAGCCTGTGTTCATCTTTTAAGTCATGTCACAGAGAAAAGAGAATGGAGGTTTGTGGCTTTCATATGCTAAAGGCACCAGCTAGAAATATGTTGCCTATAGGACTAAGCATTATTTACAGATTTTAGTATATTTACACAAAATCTATCCACAGAGTTTTGTCTTAACTTTTGTTTTAATGTGTATATTTTTAGTTGTAGATGGGCCCAATACTTTCATTTCTTTATTTTTATGTGGTCTGAGGATTGAGCCCAGTGCCTCACATGTGTTAGATAAGCTCTGTACCACTGAGCCCCAGCCCCAGCCCCTGTCTTAACTCTGATTCTCATCTCGACTGGTGAGTCACAGATCCCTCTGCTGTCCTCCTTTCACCTTCTAGGCAGCTATACTATTTTATGCATCTTTCGTTTACTCACAAATTAAATAGCAGTATTATTATTCATTTGTACCATTAATGTTTGTTTAGAGTTACCATCTATTTGTCATTTACTTATTCTCTATTTCCTCTTCCCAGACCTTTTGTCTGAGATAATTTATCTTTGTTCTTGAAGGATGTCCTCGTTTAGAGGTGGTGCAGGTAGCTGCTGCTTCCTCCTCCTCCTCTTCCTCTTCCCCTTGCCTCCTCTCTTCTTTCAGTACTGGGCATCCAACCCAGAGGCTTGCACACACTAGGCAAGGACTTTCCCTCTGGGCTACATCCCCAGCCCAGTTGTAATTTGAAACAGTCTCTCTCTGAGTTGCCCAGGCTGGCCTCAAAATGGTGATCCTCCTGCCTCAGCATGCTGGCTAGTTGGAATTACATGTACCAAACCATATGTGTCTTCTTGATGGGGAGTTTTTGCTCAAGTCTGAGATGTCAGATAGTTTCTCTCAACTCCTTGAAGAGTTTGTTCCCTAGTCCTCCAGCTTCTATTCTGTGACTAGTTCTCTGCTTGTGTAATCGACACCCTTCTCTCTCTGACTGCTTTTATAATTTGTCTTTTTTTTAAAAAAAAAATTATTTATTTATTTATTTTACTTTTACGGGGTCCTAAGATGGAACCCAGTGCCTCATGCACACTAGGCAAGCGCTCTGCCATTGAGCTACAGCCCCAGCCCTCATAATTTGTCTTTGGTGACCTGTGGCACAATATCATAAGTATGGGTTTTAAAAAAAAAATCACCTTGTTTGGGATTTCCTGGTTTTCCTAAATTGAAGGATTTGTGTCTCCTTAGTCTTGGAAAATTATTAGTGTTATCTCTTTGAATATTGTTTCTCTGTGACTCCCTTCATTACGTTTTTCTAAAACTTTGATCAAAGGTACGTCTCATTCTGTCTTCTTTCTTATGTTTGCATCTCTTTGTTTCTAGCTGATTTCTTCAGATGTGCCCCTCAGTTCACTAAATCTTACTTCAGCTGGGTCTAAATTGCTGTTTGATGTGTGTGTTAAGTTTTTAAATTTTAATTACAATATTTTCATTTTTCAGTGTTCTTTGTTTGCTTTTCAAATATTTCTGGTCAGTTTTCATAGTCTCTTGCTCAGAACTCATGTTTTTAATCCCCACTTATTATTTTAGATGAATTAAACATATTTTAAAAATGTCTCCCAGAATATCTGAAGTCTTTGAGATCTGAGATTACTTTGATTTAGTTTCTTTTGGCTTTTCCATGGAATTCGCTTGACTTTTCATGGTACCTTATTTTCCTGTGTGTTTTTTCATTTGAATTTTGTGCTCATATTTGTTGGAACTGTAGCTGTGGGAATATTTGATTTGGGAGTGTGTTCTTCTGAGGACAACTTTTTTTTTTTTTTCCTTTCTTTTTTTGAGACAGGGTTTCACTCTGTTACCCAGGCTGGTGTCAGACTCCTGGGCTCTGATTCTTCTGCCTCAGCCTCCTCAGCTTTCGTTGTAGTTAGGTTTATAAGTGTGTGTCACCACGCTGGCCTGGGATCATTCATATTAGATTCTGACAGACATTGGAGACTGGGCTTATTTTTTTGGGGGGGGGATACTAGGGATTGAACTCAGAGTCACTCAACCACTGAGCCACATCCCCAGCTCTGTTTTGTATTTTATTTAGAGACAGGGTCTCACTGAGTTGCTTAGCATCTTGCTTTTGCCAAGGCTGGCTTTGAACTCATGATCCTCCTGCCTAAGCCTCCGAGCCACTGGGATTACAGGTGTGCGTCACTGTGCCCAGCTAGACTGGGTCTACTTTAAATTAGGTCTCTTAGCATAGAGTTATTAGGACCATATAAATAATGTAGGTTCTAAAGTTGGAGAGACTTGTGTAATTGCTGCCCAAAGCCAGAGCTGAGATAGACATTTGTTCTTTCCTTTTCTCCCCCTCCCTCCCTTCCTTACTTCCTTCCTTCTTTTTTGGCCTCAACAACAGAACTTAGCTGGGTCCCTTCTGGAGGCCAGCAGTCCAAGGACTGGGTCAGCAGGCTGGTTCTCTCTGAGGCTGTGGGGGAGAGCCCTGCCCAGGGGGTCTCCTGGCTGCTGGTGTTTGCTGGCAGTCTTTGACATTCCTTATCTCTTAGGAGGATTGCCCTGATCTTCCTTCACCTTCACAGGTGTTCTCCGTGTGTGTGGTGTGTGTGTGTGTGTGTGTGTCCAAATTTCCTTTCTAAAATGAGGACAAGAGTCATAAGGAAGATTGAGTTAAGGGTAATTTTTATAGGTATTTCACACATAGTTGGGACAAGTGGAAGGTGTTGTTCCTGCTTGTGATCGCTGCCCTGTCCCCAGCTGTGCTGCAGTGGACAGTACTCTGGCCCTCTGTCAGTGGCTGGGCTGTCACTCACCTAACTTCCCTGGGCAACATATCTAAATTACAGGTGGAAACACCTGAACTTTTAAAATGATGACAACTGTCCCAGGATCAAGAATAGCAGAGTTTGAGCAGATGATGGGATGATTTGGACACATGTCAGAACCTGGTATCCTCTGACACTGTTCGTTCCTTCATTTGAGCAGGTGTTTAATTGAGTTCCTACCAAATATCACTCACTGCGCTGGCTACCAGGCAACAGGAACTGTCCCTGTTTCCAGAAGCTCACAGTTGAATGAGTAGGCAGGTAGTTTGATGGTAAGGGGTGTGACAGGTAGAAGCCCAGGGGGAGACAGTGACCCATAACTAGAGCTTGGAGGGAGGAGGCCAGAGCTGTGTGCTATCTGAAGGACTGGAATGGCCTGATGGAGAGCCAGGGAGGGGCATTCAGGAATGGGGACAACAGGGTGCAGGTCACCAAGGCCAGAGCAGATTTGGGTTTGGGAGCCGCAGGGTGCTTATTTGGCCAGAGGAGAGTTGTGGAGGCCTGACAGGGGTGAAAGGTGGGCCTGGAGGTCTCTGGGGACAGCCTGGGAAGGGCCCAGTGACTGTTTGGAAGCACCACTGGAAAAGCCTGGAACTGTCACCAGGACCTGAGTGGTGCTGCCAGGAGGCACTCTGTCTTCGCAGGAGTCAGCTTGTGATTGGAAGAGAGAACCGTGGGCTTCAGGGTCAGGGCAGCCCTGTGTTAGAGGCTGGCTTCCCTCCAGGCAGATCTTGTAGTGGACTTGTCCACCTTCTCTAACCTCCTTCCTCGTGTGATAAATGAGAATGGCCAGACAACCTCCCAGGGCCTGTTTCCTGTGTTGTGTGGTTTTGTGGGTACGAGTGTCTGTTGTTAGAAAGCAAGAGAAAGCGTGTAAATGTGTACACACAGAGGCCAGCTTACGTAAAGGTGGTGCTCGGGTTTCTGAGTGCTTGAAGATTCATTTCCCGTGGCGATTCTGGCCATATCTGGCTTCCGCCGCGTAGCTGTGAATGGTAGCTCTCTACCGCGAGTGGATGTTTGCTGAATGAGTAACTGTGGATGCCTGAAAGGAAACCATAGCAGTCCGACTCCCGTGGCATTGCAGCTAACCCAGCTCTGGTTTTCTTGCTAGATGAGCTCCCTCTGGAGCAGCACGGCCTCTCTCCCTTCCCTGCGGAGCTCTTGCTGGAGACCAGCACCATGCCCAGCGCTGCACACGTGGCCTTAACAGAGACTGCGGCGGGGTCCCAGCTGAGCCGGTCTCTTCTCTCCACGTCCTCTCCATCTGCCACTAGTTTTGATACGGCCTTTTTAAATCATGGAAAACAGACCCAAAGTACAGCAGATCACAGTGTCTTTGTGGTAAATTATGGGTCTGTGACGAGTAATGAGGTGGCCTTCGGTGACGATGACATGGATAACTTTTTGCCAGATGCTCCCTGGACCTCTGCACGGATGGTGTCCCCAACACAGTCCATCGTGGTCAGCCCACCAGAGCTGCCCGGAGAAACGCCCGAGCTCAAGCCCACTCCATCACTACCCACGATTTCCCTACAGGACCAAGAGGTGACATCAGCCTGGCAGAGTTCAGCCCAGCCACCAGCGACTTACGTGGAGTCCCCCAGTCATCTTGGCACCTCTTGGTCAGCTTTTCCCACCTCCGAGGGCATAACTCCAACTCTTAATGGGAACCTGGTGCTTTATCCTACCGGAACCTACAGCCAGTTACCAAGTAGGACGTGGCCAGAGACAGTGGCTCCAGTCACAGAGGACGCGGGGGCCCTGCCCTTGGGCTCGTGGTCTTCTTTGCCTCCGCCGTTAGGTGATGGCGGTCCCCAACAGCCATCTCTGCCCCCTGGGGAGGTCTCACAGACTCCACAGCAGGTCCTGGCCACACGCACAGGCAGACACCCCGATGTGACCACTGCTGGGAGTCAGCGTCTGGAAGAAACTGTCTTTCCAAGGGTGGACCCCACTGTCACCGTGTCACAGACGGCCTTTGCTTCCAGGAGCACACAGGCTGCTTCGTTTTCCGCCCCTCCTGCATTTGTGTCTTTTTCTACTCCGTCAGTGGATGCTTCACACGACCCCTTCCTTCCTGGAGATGCCGGCGACACGTCAGAGTTGCCTGGCAGTCCTGTGGTCCCCAGTCACACGGCGGATACCCTCGTCCTGAGCCCCGTGGCCTCCCTCAGGCCCTACACTTGGTGCGCGTCCTGTGCTGTGGCATCTCCTCGGCACGTTCTGGCCACAGGTTCTGTGGAGAGAGACGTGGGGTCGGGGGATGGGCCCGAGACCCTGACGGTGGCCACGCTGGCAGCCAGCAGCCCCTCTCTGTGGAGTAGCGAGGCCACCGACCTCTCTGAGTTCGAGGAAGATCCTCAAGAATATAACACCCTGTTCCCCTCCAGGCCCGTGGTCTCCCTCGCTTCTCCATCCCTGAGGGTCTCGGAAGCCAGCCCAGGTGTGTCGGCCGAGGTGGGCACGAGCAGCGTCACCAGCACCCAGGTGTACTCTTCTCTTGAGCACCTCTCTGCACCAGTGTCCCTCGGGCCTGCCTTTGGCTTCTCCCCGGTGGCCGACGCTCAAGGAACACCATCCAGTGTGACCGCTGTGTCTTTCTCGGTCACTGCCAGCGTCCTCCTTGAATCATTTTTCTCTGTCACAGTAAAGGAAAGCACGCCGTCCCTCTGGTTCAGAGACGCGAGTCTGTCCCCCTCTGAGACTCTGGTTCCTCTGGCAGAGCCTTCACTTTTCTCCCACCAGGAACCCGCGGGGGCTTCTGCCCAGGGGTGGCCGAGTGTCCTGGATCTGGCGTCCAGCCTCCCCTCCACGCCTCCGCTGGACCTGGGCAGCCCGGCCCCCTCCTCTTCCCAGGTCCCTGCTGCCCCGTCTCTGATGCCAAGTGGCCTGTCCCCCATCCCGTCCCAGTCCCTTTCTGCCTGGGTGGCGACCTTGGCCTTGCTTGACCCTGCCAGTCTGCACTCACCGCCTCTTTCTGCTCCGAGTTCCACAGACCTGGCGTCTCCTCAGCTCTGGCCGAGTGCGGACCTTCCTTCAAGGACGGTCACCTCTCTCCCTGGTCCTTCTGAAGTGCCGGTGCCGCCGAGCTTCTCCTCGGATCCTCTCCAGCTTGCTGGCTCATCCACGGTCGCGCCCACGGACTCTGACGCCCTTTTTACCTCGGCTCGCACTGGAACTACCTCCTCTTTTGAGTTCTTGCCCACCCGCCACGGCTCTGCAGTCGCCACGCTGGTGCCCTCCGGCTCCGAGCCCAACCTCGATGTCTCGACTGCTGCGACTCACCCCTGGTCAGAGTCCCCTGCTTCCCCTCTGACACCTGTTTTCACCGAGGCTTTTCTGTCCTCGACTCTGACACACTCGGAGGACCCGGTCAGTGCTACAGACTATCACACGCCTGTCTCACCCTCTTCCTCCCAAGTCATTCCCACCGGTCCAGTGTCAGTCAGCGACGCATATCTGCCATCAGCATCCTCACTTGTCCCGGGGGGGAGCTCGTCACCCCTGCCCACAGAGCCACCGTCCACGCTCACAGGTTCACCGTGGAACACATCCCCCGAGCCGAGCACACCCAACAGCACTGCTGCCCATACTGTGGACACTGACCTGAGCAGTGGCACTGGGAATCCGAGCCCCCCGGAGGGCAGTGTGGCCCCTCCATTGCCATCCCTCCACCCTGTGACCACCTCCACTCTTGAAGCGACAGTGAGTACTCCAGCACCGGCCACCACCAAGCCACCTTATGTGTGTGATATTACAGTCCCCGATGCCTACTTGATCACAACTGGTAAGGCCCCGCGTCCGGTTGCCTCTCTGGGGAGGGGGCTTTTCCTAAGGTGTTCGTGAGCAGTGCTTACAGGAGACCTGAAATGCATCTATGTATGTAAAATACTTAGTATGAGCAAGTGCACTGAGCAAGCACCCTGAAGATTACCTATTAGTACTTTCAATAAAAGCAAATAGAGGATTTAAATGAACCATGGAGCTTTTGGTAGGGTCTTTGTCTTCAAAGCTCATAACTCAGTGGGCACACGGATGACATGGTTGAAAGGAAGCCCGTTCTCATTTAGTTCAAGCAGAGTCGGGAAGTTGCATAAGGGTAACCTTGGCAATTTTATACTGATTTACTATTCTTGCTTTTGCTTTTATATATTCCTGTAAATGTCATTTGGATCCCAAGGAAAGAAAAATGGAATGAATAAATGTCCTCTGAACGTAGTCACGGACTTTGATCCTCTGCCCCGCCTGTAGCCTTGGTTGGTGGCCAGCTGAGCTCCAGGGTCCTGAGCATTGTGGGCTGCTCCAGCCACATTGGGCTGCAGCCCACCTGGGGACATGCTGTACAAGGCGGACTTATCTCAAGGGCAGTGTCCAGGGAGGAGGCCTGCTCCATCAGCTCTCCATGAGAAGTGACTTGGACGTACATGACGTCTCGTGGGCTATGAGTGTGTGTTCGCCTCCAGCCTAATGCGACAGATCCTGGCTCTGTGAATTGGTTTTGGTGGGGATAGTTTTGATGAAGAAGGGAGAGAAAAATGGCAGGAGAAGTAGGGAAGAAGTGGAGTGGAGTGGACAAAGAGGAAGAGGAACGGGAAAAGGTGTAGGTGAGGACAGAGAAGAGCATGCCTGGTCCGTTTCCCCCATGCTGAGTGCGGTGGACCATGGAGCCTCTGCCCACCACCAGGACAGAGCCGCCACCCTCGCAGTGGGCTGGGACCCTGGCAGCCTTTGCTCTCCTCACCCCACAGTAACCTCTGCAATTCAGGTGACAAATCGTTACTGAGCACTTCGTAAGTGTGTGTCCTTCTCGAGGCTGTGAGGGATAGAGTCAAGGAAGACATGGTCTTAGAGCCTGGTAGGGCAGGCGGTGAGCCATGGGCTGGAGATTAGGTAATGGGAGGAGAAGATGACTGGTAGGAAATGAGGGTGGAACAAAATTAGACACTTTAATCTGCAGGACGAAGGCAGTTGAGCCGTGAGAGGAGTTTCTCATTGACAAAAATATTTTCATTCTTTTTTTTTTTTTCCTAGAGTGGTTGGATGTAAGGAGCTTATTAAAAGAGTTACTGAAAGCATCTTTATCTCTGAGATACTAGGATATTTATGATACAATGTTGTATCTTTTAAAATTTTTCTGCAAACAACTGGAAACCATTTTAGGAGTACCTCTGAGAACACTGGGCATCATATAGGATAAATTTAACTTTCATATATGATATACATTTAATGACGTTTGGTGCCCTTTATTAGGTATCTATGTTTTTAAACTGCCTTTTGGAACAAAATTCACCTCTTACGAGTGTGCTTTGTCAGCTGTGCAGAGTACCCTGCTGTCACTTTGCGTTTGGAGGGGAGGTAGATGCCATCTCTCGCTTTCAGTAAGGCCTTTGACGAGAGGACAGATCAGCTCATTTCCAGTGCTGGTTTAGATTTGACCTTGGTTGCTTTCTTTTTATCTATGAGAGAGTCTGGAGTGGGGTTCAAGGTGGTTCTTTCAGTGGAGTTCTGTAAGAAGGTAGAACCATTCTAGGTGCTCTTGATCCTTGGTGGCCTTGCAGGGAGACCCTTGACCACAGGTGTCCAGCAGAGGTGACCATGCTTCCCATCTGGCACCTTCCTGACCCATGCCCTCTTCTGGAGGGCTCCTCACCTCTCTTCTGCTGGCTCTGGGGAAATTATAGATAGTTGGCAAAATAATTGTAAGAGCTGTTTCTGGATGATTCTTTTTCTCCCCAAAGACTGTAGTTCTCACATCTCAATGTTCATTTTATAATACCTTCCTCAGATTGCTTAGAGCGGGTGGCAGTTATGGTGGCTGTGGGACCATGTAGAGCAGCACCTGGCTGTGGAGTCACATGCAGTACATGCTTTCTGCTTCCCCTGATAGTTCTTCTGTTTCTGACTTTCTGCCTCTATCCTTCCCCAAGCTTAGCTCTGGAGACCCTTCCTGTCCTCCTCTCCCCCTCCCCAGTCTGTTCTAGTTCTCCCTCCTTATTTCCTTTCTTAAATAGGACATCTTTCCATTCCCCCTTCTCCTTCCTGTTCATTCTGTCTTTCTCTTAAGATCCACGGATCCACTCTGATCCACTTGGAGCCTGTGCAGACTGTGGTGGCACCGGCATGACCCAGCAAGGTGCTCTAAGAAATGGATTTGTTCTAATGGTCTCATGAACTAAAGGAGTGATCCCCCTTACCATTTTATATCCGGGTCACTGATTTGTTGGAAAAACAATCAAATGTAACTTACATATTTTTTAAAAAAATTATTATTAGAGTTTTATAGTTATACCTAGCAGCTGGGTTGGTCCTGACAAACTCACACCTGCATGGAAGTCGACTTCAGTTCATGATCCCTCCCTTTCTCTCCTGTGCCCCCTCCCCTCTCCCATCCTCCTTTCTCTACTAGACTTCCTTTTGCTTGCCTATTAATTTATATTTGGATGGTTCTTTATGTAATCTTATCCTTCCCCCTCTTTTCCTTTATTTCACTCTAGCTTCCAAGTATGAGAGAAAACATTTGACCTTTGAGTTTTTGAGTTTGACTAATTTCACTTAGCATGATATTCTCCATCTCCATCCATTTACCAGCAAATGCTATAATTCTTTTTTATGGCTGAGTAGAACTCTGTTGCAAATATATATATATATATATACACACACACACACACATATATATACACACACACACATAATTTATTAATCTATTCATCTATTGATGGGCACACTTTTTTAAGAATAAAGAATGTGGAAGGATTCTAAAAATTAAGATCAGGGGAATGAAAAATGGAATAATAATATCAACTGCATCCTAATTTTGTGCTATGGCAAGTTGATAGAAGAGGAAGGAAAAAGTGGAGGGGGAAGGAAGGGCAAGCTTACTAAATACTCAGTAGACACAGAGCAGCAGGCATACACATGAGCATGAATTTTTAAATGGAACTTTTTAGATGTGAAAAAATTTCAATAGAACTATGCTAACTAGGCTGTAGTATGAGAAATATTTTATTTCCTGCACAAAAATTTAAAATATGGGAATTGGGATAATGTTTTTCCCCCACCCTCAGTGGTGAACATTCTTCACCTGCTGCTTTGAAGAGGGAGGAGTCCCTAGAAGGGAGGAGTCTTCTAGTTCTGTCGAGCAGCATCTTAAAGCCTTTAAAAACATTGTTTCTGAGAGCTTCTAAAGTCTGGTGTTTTGCCATTAGGGCCATAGCCAGGGGACAACCTGCTGTTTGTTGGGATAAAAACGGGAACTGGAAGCTCTTTGCCCCTGGCTAACACATTTTGGCATAGCTTGGTATTCCTGGTGACACTCAGCTGCACGCGGTGGTTGTCTTTGATCTAGTGCTGGCCAGAAGAGCAGTGCAGGAGTACATCATCACCTCCATCAAGGAAGTGCTGAGGATTCACTTCAACCGTGCGGTGGAGCTGAAGGTGAGCCGGCTGGACGTGCGGTTGAGTCCGACGGCACGCGATGATGCCCTGCCAGTTCTTCCTCTAACCCCTCTGCTGCTCCTTCCTGCTCATCCTCTCCATCTCCTCTCAATGTCATTTCATCGGGGAAGCCTCTCCTGATGCTAGACAGGGTCAAGTTGAGTTCATTGGGGGGACATTTTGGCAGAGTTGGGACAGAGGGTCTCTCAGACCAGAGGTGACACTTTTGGTGATGACCTTAACAATTTTTGCTTCCCTTGATTTACATTAAAGGACTTGGATTTGAGTTTAAATTAAATCTCAGAGTGAGTACATATGCTTCTTTCAGTACATTGAGTGAGACGGAGATGGATTTCTGAATCTTTTATACCAGTCCCCCCAGTGCCTCTTCTCCTAGATGAGCTGAGGGAGTCATGCTCTCTAGACCTGCACCATCCACAAGGTGACTGGGAGCACACGAAATGGGGCTCTTGTCAGAAATTGAGATGTGCCCTAAGATGTGCTCCCATGTGGTGGAGCTGAAGATTTTAAGAACAGAGTGAAAAGAGGAATGGAAATATCTCCCTTTTAATTTTTTTTTTGTATTGACCACATATTGAATAATATTGTGTTGTGTTAAGTAAGGTGTATTTAAGATGAATTTACAGTGTTCTTATGTTTTTAATGTGGTCTCTAGAAATCTTAAAATTGTCTAAGTGGCTTCCATTGTATTTTGGACAGCGAATGCTTAATACAGAGTAAGTGCTCTTTTCTGTGTGGTTTAAACATGACGAACACCTTGAATTCTCTGTAGCTCGTTATTCAGTTCATATTACTGGCTATTGTTTCCTGCTGCTCTGGTAATTTTGAGCTGTTTTTGAGAAGATTGAAAGAATATAAGAATAACTAAAAATTTTGATTCTCTGTGAAGCACTACCCTTTCATTTAAAATACTGATATATATTTTTAAATTTAATGTATTATCTTTCTGCCCAGTACAACTTCCTCTCAGCTTGAATTGTCTTTTGTATTTTTTATTTCCCTAGGTTTATGAACTATTCACTGACTTCACTTTTCTGGTAACATCCGGTCCTTTTGTTTACACGGCAATATCAGTCATTAATGTGCTTATTAGTAGTAAACTTGTGCGTGACCAAACTCCTTTAATCCTGTCTGTGAAACCTTCTTTCTTCGTGCCAGAGTCCAGGTTCCAAGTCCAAACAGGTGAGACAACTGAGCATAGTTGTTTTGATTTGTAAGTAGAATTTCATTTTATTTTTGTATTTTTTAAAAATGGGAGATTATTTTAGAAATTATTCATTCATTTGTTTATTTTTTGAGATGGGGTCTTGCTGTGGGCTCAGGCTAGACTCTGACTTCTAGTCAAGCCATTCTTCTGTCGTACAGCCCCTCGGGTGGCTGAGACTACAGGCGTGTGCTATTGCACCTGACTCTGTTATTTAATTTAGAAAATCTTTAAAATTATGGAAAAATTTCAAGCATATATAAAAGTACACAGACTAGTTTGATACCCCCCATGTACCTACCATATGGTTTCCACAGTGTTCAGCTTCTAGCCAGACTCATTACATCTATACCCCCATTCACTTTCCCACCTGTCACATTATTTTGCAGTGAATCTCAGGCATTGTATCATCTCACTTACAAATATTTTAGCTTATACCTCTGAAAGATAAGGCCTGTTAAACACACAAGCTCACACCCACACATTCACACTCACATACATATATATCTGTCCACAAAATTATCACACTCCCTAAATTTAACAGTAGTTCCTTAATATCATACTTTTCTTTTTATTATAGACATTTTTAAATGTATACTAAAGTAGAATTACATATGCTCATCCTGAGCTTAAAATAAGTAAACATTTTACCAGTTTTTTTTATCTTTCCTCCACAGCTTTTTTGAGGACCCCAGAGTGTTTTAAGACAATGACAGATATTATGTCATTTTGCCCATAAATACTTAAGAATTCATCTCTAATGAATTTATATACCTTTGAAGTGTTTTGTCAGTAGTACCTTGTGATGCTCAAATTGTTATCTTAGGTGTTTTTCCATTTTAAGACAATACCAGTCACCCCCATATTGCATATATTTATTTGGTACAAATTTGGCTTTCTGCATTTCCATGACATGATCCATAGAAATAATACTCTCTGCCCTTAGGCCCAGGAAGCAACTTGATGTTCTGCTTATCCTTCTGCAGCCCCAAGAAGCAATTGAACTGCCAGTCCTCAGAAGTGTGGCCCCTGAGGGCCTGAGAAGCAGACAGGCAGACATGCTGTCACACCCTCAATCCTGGGAAGCAGCTGAGCATGTTGGCCCCTGGAGGCCCTGCACAGCTCTTGGACAATGATGGGTGCCCTGTGTGATCCCACCAGAACATTCTGGCTCCCAGGCAAACTTTAGACACTGCAGGCATTGATAGGTACCCTGCCCCACTACCAGGCACTTCAGTGCATCCACCTGGGCCCATCAGAATGGTCTTGCCCCTACATAATGTGCAGAGAAACTGACATGTGCACCACAGATGGTGGTACAAGACTATAATTCCTGCAGCCTGGCCACTGAGACTTATGCAGATATTGCTAATGTTGATTATAGCTGAAGAAGCTCCACTGAATACCCACCTAGAACCAAAGCCAGTGCAGCCTTTCCAACCGCCATCCTAGGACATGCGGTCAGGAGAAGTCTTTTATTATGAAAGGCATGGTGTAAAGTTGGTAGAGGCAGCAGATCCACCAGATACACCAGTGTCAACATAGGGACACAAGAAGCATGAAAAAACGCGACACCTACAAAGGAGCATGGCTCTAGCAATAGACCCCAAATAAAAGGAAATCAGTGAATTGCCTGAAAAAGATACAAAATAATGACTTTTTAAAAAACTATTTTTAGTTGTAGGTGGACACAATACCTGTATTTTATTTATTTATTTTTAAATTGTTGATGAACCTTTATTGTATTCATTTATTTGTTTGTGGTGCTGAGAATCAAGCCCAGTGCATCACACCTGTGAGGCACATGCTCTACCACTGAGCCACAACCCAGCTCTCTTTATTTTATTTTTATGTAGTGCTGAGGATCGAACCCAGTGCCTCATGCATGATAGGTGAGCGCTGTACTTCTGAGCCACAACCCCAGCCCCCAAATAATGACTTTTTAAGGACTTAATAAGATACAAGAGGACACAGACAATTCAGTGAAATTAGGAAAGGTAACTCCTGATAGAAATGAGAAATTCAGTAAAAAGTTAGCATTTCATAAAAAAGGGCCCAACATAAATCATGGGGCTAAAGAACTTAATCAATAGAAATAAAAAATACAGTAGAGAACCTCAACAGGAGAATAGATCTAGCAGAAGAAAAGGATTTCTGAACTTGAAGACAGGTCTTTTAAAATAACTTAGTGAGACCAAAAAACAACAAAAAATAAAGTATGAAGAAAGCCTTTGAGACTGCGAGACACCATTGAGTGAGCAAACATTCACAGTATGGGTATTCCAAAGGAGAAGAGAAGAGAAAAGGCATAGAAAAATCTATTCAATGAAATAATTGCTAAAAATGTTCAAAAACTTAGGAAAGATATGGATATTCAGGACCAGTAAGCTCAAAGAACCCCCGCAGATTCACCCAAAACGGATCCTCTCTGAGGCATATTATGGTCAAATCATCAAAAGTACAAGGTAGAATTCTAATGATAGCAAAAAAAAAAAAAAAAAGTTAGGTCACATATAAAGAAATCTCCATTATGCTAATAACAGACTTTGCAGCAGAAACGTTATAGTCCAGGAGAGAATGGATGACACAGTAAGATGCTGAAAAAAACGAAACAAACCCCTACCAACAAAGAGCACTCTGCAAAGCTATCCTTCAGAAGTGAAAGAGAAATCGGCTCTTTTTAAGGCAAACAAAAACTGAGGGATTTTATAATCACCATACTGGACCTACAATAAATGCTTAAGAGAGCCCCACACTGGAAATGAAAGGGTAATAACCTCCACCATGAAACCTGTGAAAGTCTAAAACTTGCTAGTAGAGCAGATACACAGAAGAGGTCAATCAGTACACAAAATGACCAAGCCCCCAGACCTCAAAAACAGCAAGGGAGGAAGAAAGGAACAGAAGATCTACAAAACACCCAGAAAAAAACTAAGAAGATGACAGAAATATGGCTTTACTTATGAGTGATAACTTTGACGGTAACTAAATTCACCAATCAAAAAATATAGATAGACTGAATGGATCAAAAAATCAAACCAAAACAACAAAAAATGACTGTGCTGCCTACAAGAAACTCACTTCACCAAAAAAGACACACATAGACTGATAGAAAAGCGATGAAAAAGATATACCATGTAAATGGAAACCGGACGTGAGCTGAAGGAGCTATATTTATAGCAGATCAATGGACTTTAAGTGAAAAATTATAAAGGGAGACAAAGAAGGGCCCTCTATAATGATAAAGGGATAAATTCAACAAGAAGAAACAACAATTATATAAACACACAACGGACCCAGTTATGAAAAGCAGACATTATTTAAAGATTTAAAGGAGAGAGAGACTCTATTACAATAACACTGGGGACCCCAGCCCCTCATTTTATCAACGGACAGGTGCTTCAGACAAAAGAATCAACACAGTAACGTTGGAGTTGGACCATACTGCAGACCCAGTGGACCTGATAGACATTTACAGAACATTTTACCCACCAATTGCAGAATACACATTCTTCTGTCAACACATGGAATGTTCTCCATTATGGACCATATGTCCAGCCACAAAACAAGTCTCAACAAATTAAAAAAAAATTGAAATCATAGCTCGTGTTTTCTCTGATTACCATGGAATAAACTAGAAATTGGCAAGAGCAACTTTATACATTGTACTAATACATGAGCATTCACAACATTCTTTTGAATGGCCAAGTGGATCAACAAAGAAATCAAAAGGAAATTAAAATCTTCTTGAAACAAATGAAAATGTAAATGACATACCCAAACCGGTGGGATATAGCAAAAGCAGTGCTAAGAGGGGAATTTATAGCAATCAGTGCCTACATCAAAGAAAAGTAAAAGAAAAATTTCAAATCAACCTAATGACACAACTAAAGAACTAGCTAGTGAAGCCAGCACAAACCAAATGCAAAATTAGTAGAAATAACAAGGGTCAGAGGAGAAATAAATACAGATGAAAGAAACAATTAGAAAGATCAATGAAATGTTGGTTTGTTTTTTTTTTTTAAAGATAGATACAATTGGCAAATCTTTAACTAGACTAACAGAGAGGGAGGAGAGGAGAGGAGAGAGGGGAGAGGGGAGAGGGGAGAGGGGAGAGGGAGAGGAAGGGAGGGGAAAGAGAAGGTGGGGATGGGCACAGCCCAAATAAATAAACTCAGAGATGAAAAGGAAGACATTGCAGCTGATACCACAGCAATATGAGAGATCATCCTTAGGGACTATTAGGAGCAACTGTATATCCACAAATTTGAAAATTCAGAAGAAATGGATAAATTTTTACACACATGTAACTTACCAAAATTGAACCACAAATATGTAGGAAACCTGAGCAGACCAATAACAAATAATGAGATTGAATTAGTAATAAAATGTCTCTCAACAAAAAAAAGTCCAGGATCAGATGGCTTTGCTGTCGAATTTTATAAACTCTTTAAGGAAGAACTGATGCCAGTTCTTCTCAAGCTATTCCAAAGCCTTGAAAACGAGGGAACTCTTCCAAACATAGTCTTCAATGCCACCTTATACAGATACTAAAACCAGACAAGGACATGACAATGATAAAAAAACTACAGTCCAATATTTCTGGTGAACATAGATGCCAAAATTCTCCATAAAATACTAGTGATGTGAATTTAATAATATGTAAAAAATATTACAGGGTATGGGAGGATTAAGTGAATTATAAAAAGGGCAAAGGGGAAAAGGGGAGAGTGGGAAAGGGAGGGGGTATAGGGTAGGAAAGACGGTGCAGCCATGGTCATCATTACCCCAAGCACATGTATGAAGACATGAAGGATGTGACTCTACTTTATGTACAACCAGAGATATGAAAAGTCATGCTCTATATGTGTAATATGAATTGTAATGCATTCTGTTGTCATATGTAACAAATTAAAATAAAAAAATTAAAAAAAATTACACACCATCATCAAGTGGGATTATCCCAAGGAGGAAAAGGAGATTCTACATATGCAAATCAATAAACACATCACAAGAAAGAATAAAGGACAAAAACCATATAATCATCTTAACAGGTGCAGAAAAAGTGTTTGATAAAAGTCAACATCCCTTCATGATTAAAAACCCTCAAAAATTAAATACCGAATACTTAACATAGTAAAGGTTGCATATGAGAAACACATAGCCAACCTCTTGCTGAATGGGAAAAATTAAAATTGTCATTTCTAATATCTGGAATAAGACAACACTGTCGATTGTCACCACTGTTATCCAATGCAGTACTGGAAGTCCTGACCAGAGCTGTTGGGCAAGGAAATAAAGAGCAGCCTGATGCCAAAGAGCCAGGCAGTCGAAGTGTCCCTGTTTGCAGCAACATGACTTTATAGCTAGAAAAACCTGAAGACTCTAAAAAAAAAAACCTGTTAGATCTTATGAATTCAGCAAGGTTGTAGGATACAAAAATCAACAAGTAAGAATCAGTAGTGCCTTAATACACCAGTACTGATACTCCTGAGAAAGAAATCAAGAAGGTATCCCCTTCACGATAGCTACCCAAACAATTACAACAAGAAAGCACTTGGGAATAAGTAAACTGAGGAAGTGAATGGTCTCTACGATGAAGAGCATAAAATGCTGATCCAAGAAATTAAAAAGGACACACACACAGTAAAAAATGGGAACATATTCTATGTCCAAGGATTGAAAGAATTAATATTGTTAAAATGTCCATCATGGGGCTGGGGATGTGGCTCAAGTGGTAGTGTGCTCACCTGGCATGTGTGAGGCACTGGGTTCGATCCTCACCACCACATAAATGTAAAATAAAGATATTGTGTCCACCTGGGGCTGAAAAATAAATATTTTAAAAAAATGTCCATCATACTCAAGCAATGTATAGATTCAGTGCATTTCCTATGAAAATAACAATGATGTTCCTAACAGAAGTAGAAAAAAAAACCTTATAAAATTTGTGTGGAACCATGAAAGAACCAGAATAGTCAAAGAAATCCTGATCAAAAAAAGCAGAAGTGGCTGGGCGTTGTGGTGTATACCTACAATCCCAGCTACATGGGAGGCTGAGGCAGGAGGATTGCAAGTTTGAGGCTAGCCTGAACAACTTAGACCCTGTTTGAAAATAAGAAATAAAAAATTAGCTCAAAGTAAGAAACAAAATTAGCTCAATGTGTAGCTCAATGGTAGATGAGCCTGTGTTCAAGGATTCTATCCTCATTGTGAAACAAACAAAAACCCCAAAGCTGGAGGAATTACAATACCTGACTTCAAAACATACACAGTGATAATAACCAAAGCAGCTTGTACTGCACAAAAACAGACTTGAACCCTAGTGGAACAGAATGGATAACCTGGTATAGGCCCACGTATTTACAGCCAACTGACTTTTCACAAAAACATACATTGGAAAAAAGGATGTTCTCTTCGATACATGGTGCAGGAAAACTGGATATCCATGAAGAAGAGAGAAACTAGATCCCTATTTCTTCTCCATATACAAAAACCAACTCAAGGGGCTGAGAGTGTGGCTTAGTGGTAAATTGCTTGCCTAGCATGTGTGAGGCCCTAGGTTCAATGAATTGCCAGTATCACACACACAGAGACAAAAGGAAAAAAGTCAACTCAAAGTAGACATGAAAACTATGAAACTACTAGAATAAAATATAGTGGAAATCCTTTAGGACATTGGTCTGGGCAAGGTTTTTTGGATATGACCCAAAAAGTATAGGCAACAAAAGCAGAATTGACAAATGGGGTTGCATCAAATTCAAAAGTCTCTGAAAGGCAAAGGAGTCAAACAGCGAAGAGATGGTCTTCAGAGGGGAGAAATGATTGCAGACTCTGCATCTGACAAGTATTTCTGTTCTACAATGTGTAAGGAACTCAATAGTAAAACCCCAAACAATCTGATTAAGAAATGAATAAATGACCATAGGAGACATTTATCCAAATAAATTATATGTGTGGCCAACAGGTATATACTAAGGGCCACCAATTGCCCAGCCTCACTAAGCATCAGAGAATCACAAATCAGAACCGTGGTGAGAGATTGACTCGCTTCAGAATGGCTATAACCAAAAAGACAGAAAAAAAAAAAAAATCAACGTGGCAAGGATGAAGAGAAGAGGGAACTCTCATACATTGTCAGTGGGAGTGTAAATTTGTATATGCATTACGGAAAAGAACATTCATATATTCATTTGAGGAAACATGGGGGTTCCTCAAAAACTAGAAGTTTGCTACCATATGGTCCAGCAATAGCACTACTGGATATATGTCCAAAGTAATTGGTATGTTGAAGAGACACCTGCACTTGCATGGTTAGTTTCAGCTCTATTTACAAAAGCTAAGACAGGGACTCAACCTAGACCTTCATTGCCAGTTAAATGCATAAAGAAAATGTGATATATATATATACACAATGGAATATTATTTGGGCAGAAAGAAGAATGGAATTCTGTCATTTGCAGCAACGTGAATGGAACTAGAGGACATTAAGTAAAATAAGTTAGGGATAGAAAGCCAGATACCACGTGTTCTCATTTACAGATGGAGGCCGAAAAGCTGATGTCAAAGAAGTAGGGAGTAAGATTGATGGTTACCAGAGCCTGGAAGGGATGTGGGTGGGGAAGGAGGGCTGGAGAGGACTTCTGATGTTCCGTAGCACAGAATAACTATGGTTAAAAACAATTAATTGTCTCTTTTTAAAATAACTATTAGAGAGGATTTTGAACGATCCCAGCACCAAGAAATGATAAATGCTTGAGGGGAGAGACGTGCCAGTCACTCTGATCTAATAGTTATATGCTGTATACATGCATGGAAACGTTATGCCCTACCCCAAATATGTATAATCGTTATGTGTTAATTAAAAACAAAAATCTATTTAAAAAGTTCATATTAAAAAAGAGAAATAAGCTGGGCGTGGTGGTGCATGCTGGGAATCCCAGCAGGAAGATCAAGAGTTTATCATCAGCCTCAGCAACTTAGCGAGGCCCTAAGCAACTTAGTGAGACCCTGTCTCAAAATAAAAAAATAAAAAAGGGCTGAGGATGTGGCCCCGTGGTTAAGCACCCCTAGGTTCAATCCCTGGTACCAAAAATTAAGTAAATAAATAAATTTAATAAAAAAAATTTTAAAAGAATGTTTGAAAAATAGAGAAATAAAGCACTGTAGGACTTGATTGCATTCTATGGGTGAATTTGTTGATTTGGGTTCTATTTTTTTTCACTCTCTTCATTCCGTAATCCTCAAGAAGCACCTCACTCATGGGACTTGATTGCTGTCCTTGTTTTCAGTGCTTCAGTTCGTGCCTCCAAATGTGGATACTGGCTTCTGCAACTTCACCCAGAGCATCGAGAAAGGCCTGCTGACGGCCCTCTTTGAAGTGAGGAAGCAGCACCAGGGGACCTACAACCTCACGGTGCAGGTGAGACTGTCCCTGGATGCAGAACTGAATGGGAATCCTGTAGAGGGGAAACTGCCCCCCAGTGTTTCATGTGCTCAACCCTCATTGCCCCCAGTGGGGGAAACCCAGGTGGTGTGTCCCCGGGTCATCTCCCTACAGTACAGCAGGAGTCTGGTAGGCACGGCTTGAGCATCTTGGAGACCGCAGAGAAGCTGACAACCAGGGAGCTCGGGTGTGGTGAGCTGAGGACATGACCATGGGCAGGAAATTCAAGAATGTTCTGAAAAGCAATGCTGTCTGTCTAAACAGCCAAGGGGGAGTGCCTCAACATACTGGTGTTTTCCTAAATGTTGTGTATCCCTCATCCAAAATGCTTGGACCAGGAGTGTTTCAGATTCCAGAGTTTTTCAGATTTGGGAATATTTGTGTAGACTTTACTGATTGAGTTTCCCAGATACTGAAAATCTGAAATGTTCCTAAACCCAGAACTTTCTGAGTACTAACCTGGTACTTAAACGGTGTTGGATTTTGGAGCACCTGAGCTTTCAGGCTAGGGAGGCTCTGCCTGTGTTATGGGATACCTGAGTGCAGCACTCAGTCTAAGCCGAGGCGGTGGCTTCGCGTCCCAGGCCTGGCTTTGTACAGATCGTATGGAAACTGCTGATGTTTTCACATTTCTTTGTTTTTTTCCCCCTTCATATTCTTTGTTCTAACATGCCTGTTATCTAGATCTTGGTGCCTCTGGATTCACCTTCCATATTTCTTATTTTTCCCTCACATTTTCCATGTCTGTTTATTCTCTATTTTTTACAGATTGTCTAAACGGTCCCACCAGGTCACTAACGCTGTCATCCTCTCTGGACATTGCATTATTCATCCTCCTGTAGAATTTTTCTTTAGCAAACCCCTCTCTCTCTCTCTCTCTCTCTCTCTCTCTCTCTCTCTCTCTCTTTTTTTCCATTTTTCTTTGCTTCTTTTTCATAATAGCCTTTCCTTCCACGATGCAGGTCATCGTGAACGACAGTGCAGGGTCACCTTGAGAGTCTCTCTCTGAGGATGTTAATTTGAATTTTAAAAAATTCTCCTCCGTTTCCTACGCGGTGTGTGCTTTCTCTGCAGTCCTTGCTCTGTGTGCTGGTCTTGCTCCTTCGCCCCTGCGCTTGTCTGGAGGTGCCCAGGTTGCTAATGCTGGTGGCCGGTCCAGATCCCTACAGCCATGTGCCCGCCCTGTCTCCTAACGGGGGATTCCCAGGGTGCTGGCAGCTGGGCAGAACATACTGGTGCGGGCTTCCCAGCGCAGCACGTGGTCAGAGGTGGGCAGAAGGGGCCACTGTCAGGATGAGGCAGAGATGCACTGACCTCTTTTTCATGGCAGGACGGAGCTTTCTTTCCTTTTTCTCTTGCGTGTCCTGGACTTACCTGTCTCTGCCCTCTGTCTTACATAGGGTCCAAACCCACAAGGGGCCTTTTGTTCCCCAGGGACTTGTTTTCCTCTGGAAGCAGTTCTTTGGCCTGTGTTGGCCTGGATGTGGCATTGAGAAGTGAGAGAGGAGGAAGGGATCCGGGCAGCTCTTTGGCACAGATCTTTTAATTAATCATACTCATACCGATTACCTCTCTGGCCTGCTTTTGTTCTCTGTTCCTCTGCTTTCCCCGGGGTGTCTCTCTGGGCCCTCCTTGGGGAATGGCTCTGCTGTGCGCTCTGCCTGTGTAGGTTTTGGGTCTCAGTTCCCTCCGTTCTGGTTTATTTCAACATGATCCTGTCCTTTCTCCATCTTCCAGAAATTTGACAGACTCTGGGCTTCCCCTCTTCTCAGTGCTGTTGTGGATTTATTCCCCTTTGTTCAGCTTCTTGTTATTTCAGTGGGATTTGGGTGGGAGGCAGAGCCGGGGAAGGATTATAAATACATGAGCTCAGTGCATCATTTAATGTAAAAAGCATTTTCAATAAACGGAGTGTTTAAAGTCTTGCAAAAGGGAACCAGGTTAGCAAGCCAGATATTTTTCCTTTGATAACTTTACCTCTTTTAAAAACATTGATGTCAGAGCTATGAGAGAGAACACATCGTCCAGCTTGCAGATGAATGTTTTAATTTATTTTAGAAGCTTCTTCTGACTTTTCTTCTTTCAGATCTTGAACGTCACTGTTGGTTCCTCAAGGATGGCCTCTCGGCGGGGCCCGGTGAATATTATCTTTGCTGTTAAAAACACACAAGGATTTTTGAATGGGTCAGAGGTGAGCGAGCTGCTCAGGAACCTGAGCGTGGTGGAGTTCAGCTTCTACCTGGGGTACCCGGTGCTGCAGATCGCAGAACGTGAGTACCGCATGCTTTTGAGGCTCAGGGGAAGTGGCTGCTGACATTTTTGCCGGTGGACCAGTTTTTTAAAATATTTTGAATTTTTAAAAGGGACTACTTTTTTAGAGCAGCTTCAGGTTCACAGCAAATATGACCTGAAGATATGGAGATTCCTATCATACCCCTTCCCTTCATGGATAGCCTCTCCCCTGATAACACCGGGCCAGAGTGGTCCATTTGTTACAGTCGAGGAACCTACATTGACACACCATTACCACCCAGATGCCATAATTTATGTCAGAGCTGACTTTTTAAAAAAAATTTTGTTTGTTCTTTTTAGATATACATGACAATAGAATGTATTTCCACCTATTATATATACATGGAATATAATTTCCCATTCTTGTGGTTGTATGTGATGTGGAGTTCCACTGATCGTGTATTCATATGTGAACATAGGAAAGTTATGTCTAGTTCATTCTACTGTCTTTCCCATTCTCATCCTTCCTCCCTCAGCTTCATTCCCCTTTGTCTAATCCAGTGAACTTCTATTCTTCCCCAGAGAGAACATCCGGCCTTTGTTTTTTTGGGATTGGCTTATTTTACTTAGCATAATAGTCTCCAGTTCCATCCATTTACTGGCAAATGTCATAATTTCATTCTTCTTTATGGCTGAATAACATTCCATTGTGTATATATACCATATTTTCTTTATCCACTCATTTGTTGAAGGGCACTAGCTTGATTCCATAGTCTAGCTATCATGAATTGAGCTGCTATAAACATTGATGTGGCTGTGTCACTGTAGTGTGCTGATTTTAAGTCCTTTGGGTATATACCAAGGAGTGGGATAGCTGGGTCAAATGGTGGTTTCATTCTGAGTTTTCTGAGGAATCTCCATATTGCTTTCCAGAGTGGTTGCACCAATTTGCAGTCAGGGCTCCCTCTTGGTGATGTGTGTTCTTGAGTTTGGGCAAACGTACAGTGATAAGTCTATACCATTGTAATGTCGTACAGAGTAGTTTCACCGGGACTTCCTTTTCAAAGGAAATATTTGACTGAACTCCAGAGTATAAATCAGATAAAATCAGAACGTATCAGAATTTAACCAGGTGGCTCTCCAGAGCCCTCCTCCAGTGCTGGGCTTCTCTGTGACTTTGAGAGTAAAGGGGTACATTAAAGAGTATTCTAGTTCTAGAAAAGGGCAGCAGTATAGTGATGGGGAATAGGTCTGTGGCTGTCCGGGGCTGGTGTGGGAGGAAGTCTGACTATAGCAGCGTGGCAGGAGGTGGTTTAGGGAATGATGGGACTGTCTGTACCCCACCCTGGTGTCCACATGACTGTGCATATGGATCAAAACCCATAAAATTGGAAATCGAAAGGAGTGAGTTTTACTGTGTGTTAATTTAAAGATACAATGTAATAAGTGAAAACAAAAGATACAATGTAATAAGTGAAAACAAAACAAAAGATACAATGTAATAAGTGAAAACAAAACTGAAGCAATAAGGTTCACAGAGCCATTGGAGGTGATGGTGAGGAAGGGAGAATGTTTACCTCAAAAATGGAACATTCTAGAGTTGAAGTCAGCAAAAAAGTATCAGATTCTTTTTCAAAATGGAGCAGCCAAGCAGCCTAAGGACTTCACATTTTTCAGATTATTGGTGATTAAGTTCAAAAGAATAATGTAGAAAATAAGAAGTAGACAGGGATATAGCAACCTCCAGTTGTGCATATTATACAACAGCTAAAATAATAAGTGTGCTGGGCAGCAGAGGTGTGCTGAGACTGTTCCAGGCAAGCCAGGACACACGGTCACTTTGCCCTGGGTCACTGCTGGGAAAGCCCAGGGCTCTGAGAGCACAGTGGGAACCCATTGCCTGGAACAGTGACCTCCATGGAACTTGAGGGGCGTCTCTCTGGGAAGCAGTGCCCTGTGTTGGGGCTGGGGAAGGCCTGCTGTTTCTGTTGTCCTTCTCTCTCCTAGAGACACCATGCCCAGAATCTGCCTCCCGTCTGGTCATCACACTGGCCTGGCACAGTGTCCTCCCTTATTTAGAGCGCAGTGGCATGGCAGGGATGCTCCGGATGGCTCACCTGGTGCTCCCAGGGCGCTGGCCTTTCTGACTGTTGCAAACGTGTTTCTTACAGATTCTCTCCTCCCCATCTCTTTCCTTTTTGTAGCCTTCCAGTACCCACAGCTCAACCTATCTCAGTTACTGAAGTCCTCCTGGGTCAGAACAGGTGAGTAGAGCTGGCATAATGTTTTGGGAACTGTAAGAATGAGAAGTCTGTGTGGGCATATTGAGAATGAGACGCCTTTCCTGTTTCCTAAATTGAGGACAAAATGTACTTTAAATTCTTGGCAGAGAATGAATGAGAAAGGGATTCAAATTGGGCTATGGGAAAGTGTCCCACTGAGTTGTGGCACAAAAAGGATTGGCCTTCTTTAAAATTTATACATAAGTCCAGGGCAGAATCTAACCAGAACTCACAATGTCCCGACCTGGAACAAGATGAGGTTCAGAAGTGAGGATCTTTTTTCCTAAAATTGTTATTTGTTGGTTTAGAAAGACAAGTAAGATAGTTAAACTGCCACAGGGGCCCACAGCAGCTATTTAGAGGGAGGGCGTCACAGAGAGAGAATTTCTAACCAGGTCCACGCGTCTTACCAACAGTTAGACACTCCCTTGGTGCCAGAGTACAAGCAGCATGTGATTGGCACAGGTAAGGAGTATGTCAAGCAGCGTCATCACCGTTTACGGGATGCCAGTTCTTACTGAACATACAGCGTGCTGTGCAAGGGCCTGCCTCTTTGCATGGCATGGGGCCTTGTTTTCTAGATGATTTTCATAGCGATTGAGTGACTTGCCTAAGGTTGTATCTCACAGAGGATTGAAACTAGTTCTGGCTGGAAAGCACATGGTGCTTCCCTATGGACCATGCTGATAAGCTGATTATCTGTTTAGATAATCTCGTCTAAAGTAGATACCAGAAGTCAGCCAGACACCCTTTCTTCAAGTGAGTTTGTAAGTCCAAGTCTTAAGACAAGATAAGAATGCACACTGTTTCCAGGAGTTTTGAGATAAGTGCAGACAGACACAATGTTGGATCTCACACAGATGCTCTTTGCTCCAGAGCTCCTACTGTGCTGTGTTCCCAGGTTTTCTGGCCACCCGGCTGCAGAACACTTAGATAAGATCAGAGCATGGCCAGGTCCACCCTCACCTGTGTCCATTTTGCCCACTCCTAAGGTCTCCTCTCTAGGATCAGCATTTATAGTAATCTGTGTTAATTTCGGCCTCACACACATATACACCCATGCAGTCCCACCCTTTCCGCCTCTGACGTGTTGGGGGCTGCGTGTTTCCTGTTGCATGCAGTCCTCCTGGGCGTTGTGGAGAAGCAGCTCCAGAACGAGGTGTTTCAAGCTGAGATGGAGCGCAAGCTGGCCCAGCTGCTCAGTGAGGTTCCCACCAGGAGGCGCATGTGGAGAAGGGCCACCGTGGCTGCAGGGAACAGCGTGGTGCAGGTACTTGTAGAGGGAGAGAGGAGGGAGAGGGGGAGCCCACTGAAAATCCTGTGCTTCATGTGCAAATGGGAAATGCAAGGAAAAAATTCTGATTTCAACTGATTGCTCTTTTGCAAAGCAACTAATGTGGCAGCACTGGGGGCCAAGTAGCGTTGACCGAGTCCTAGTACGTGGGTGGTCTAGCACTGACCTGGGGAGCAGAGCACAAGGGTTGCTACTAGATTGCCATAATAATGCAAGAGCTTACTTTTTTGAAGAGTGTTTTTTTTTTAATTACCAAAAATGTGTTTATGGCTGGAATTCATTATAAACATGAATTGTTTATCTGGAAGAGACCTTAAGAGATGGAGAGAGGGTCTCTTTCTGTCTCCCACCAACATGGTTGTCTTGTGTTACCCCAAGTCTCCTTCACGTTGGTGAACTGGCAGACAGATTCCAAAAGATAGATTGGTTTGAACTTAAGGGTGACCCATTTTAAATGCACAGACTCATAAGACACTGGGAGTTGGGCTGTTATTTGTTCCTTTTCTAGGTGAATGATGTGGGCTTTTTCTTCTTTACTAACCGCTAGGAAAATGGGCTGTTTAGAATGACTGTATTTCAGAAAAAGGAAACTAGGATGACACTCAGAGGTGCAGGTGTGGGGCTGGCCGGCCCGGGGTGGGAGGCATCAGAGAAGATGTGCACATGGCATTGGGTAGGATGAGGGTGGCATATTTCCTGAGAAATGGCATCCTGGTCCCTGACACTCTCACCAAGTGCTTCCCTCCTGGCATTGCTGTGTACCCTCCAGAAATGTGATTCTTAGGTTTCTAAAGTGCTTCCTTTGTCAATTGCAGTAACTAGAGAGAAATTTAAAAACTAATAAAAATCAAATAAGCATAAAACAAAGAATAAAAATTAAAATGAGTTATAAAACCTTTGCCTTGTTCTATAGCCCTTGGCTTCATAGAGTTCAAGATTTGAGTGTGGGTTGATTTATGCACACAAAGCAATTAGGAGCACCATAAAACTGTAAAAATAAGGTGCTAAATTGGACATGCAAGGTCCTGAAGTAGGAATATTAATTTGTGGAAGTTAACTGGTACACCTAATGTTAATGGTGCTGTCTGATACAGGTGCTTATAAAGCGTTCTGCTTCTCTTCCCCTTTCAAGTGGCCAAACAGTGAGGATGTAGTCAAGGATTTGTAGACAGGAGTACACAACTCCTCACCAGAACTTAATTTGTAAATGTGAAAAAGTTGAACAAACCTAAATGTCCAGCATTTGGGGATAAATAGCAAATATTTATTTGTTGGAATATTATGCTGCCATTATTTTTTAAAATTAGAAATACAGAAGGATGTTTAAGTGAAAAGAGACTAAAAAAGACCTATATGATATAATCCAAATAGTAATATAGAATTCAAGGGAAAAAAGAATTGAAGGAAATATATCAAATTTACTTGGAGCCAGGTGCGATGGTGCATCCCACTAATTCCAGCGGCTCAGGAGGCTGAGGCAGGAGGATCAAGAATTCAAACCCAGCCTCAGCAACTTAGTGAGGTCCTAAGCAACTCAGGGAGATGCTATCTCTAAATAAGATACAAAAAAGAGCTGGGGATGTGGCTCAGTTGTCCAGTGACCCTGAGTTCAATCCCGGTAATCCTCCCCAGACCAAAAAAAAAAGTTTACTCTGGTTTTCTTCAATTGGTTGAATTTCAGGAGATTTGAATTTTATTACCTTTTTTACATGTGAATTTTGAAATTTTGCCAATGGGCCATATGATTTTTATAGTGTACATGTGATTTTAATCAGAAACTAATTTTTAAAATGAAGTTGAAAATATTACCCAAAGTGATGGTCTCATGGTACCAGGCTCATCATGGTTCCAGACCCAGTCCTAGTAGCCGTCAGCTGGGGGATGAGGGATGCTGGAGCCAGACCTTCTGACCATTACATTCAGACGGGACCAGCTGGTGAGAGGCTTTAATCAGGGTGGCATCACTGGACATTTGGACATCCCTGGACATTCTTCTACAGGAAGAAATCATGCTAAATTTATCAAACTTTTTTTTTTAAGTTTTCTTTTTAGTTGTAGATGGACACAATACTCTTATTTTATTTATCTTTATTTTTATGTGGTATTGGGGATCCAACCCAGTGCCTCACACGTGCTAGGCAAGTGCTCTGCCACTGAGCCACAACCCGGGCCCCTTATCAAACTTTTATATAGGTTACGTATGCATATAGAGAAGAGGGTCAGGTGGACATAATCTGCATGGTTTTCTGCAGCCTTTTGATAGCATTCCATACTACAGGCTAATAAAAAGCCAGTCACCACAACATGGTCATGGGGAAGGAGGAGGTGACAGAGGAGGAGATGTGCTCAGTCAGCAGGCCTCCGGACAGCAGGCAGAGGGCAGGACAGACAAGTCTTCTCAGGATCAAATAGGATGGATGTTCTTTTTTAAAAATTTCTTTTTTTTAGTTGTAGATGGACAGCGTGCCTTTATTTATTTTATTTGTTTATTTTTATGTGGTGCTGAGTATTGAATCCAGGACCTCACGTGTGCTAGGCAAGCACTTTGCCACTAAGCTACAGCCCTAGCCGTTGACAGATGTTCTTAGAGGGTGAGAGTTTGGACCCAGGTTGTTAAGGATCTTTGGAGATGATTTAGATAAAGGAGTTTTCAGTGAAATCATGAAATCGTTGGTTTTCCAGAAGTTTCGCAAGGTGAAGGAGTCCAGCTGTGGTACCCAGAGCGTAGGACAATGTCACAAAGCCACACATGTGGATAGAGAAGTAGCAGCTGCATTTTAGCAACAGCAAAAGTACAGAACAAAAATTCAAAGTGCACGAGTAAAACAAGGCCCTCATTGAACTTTTTCTCAGGATATGAACCTAGTGCTTTGCTGAAGGCTAAGAGGGCAATAAAATAGTTGCACATTATTAACAGAAATAGCAACGAAACAAACCTGTATGAGTGCAACACCCTGATACGTCAAGTGGTCAAGATGCTCAAGTGCGGATGGGAAGGGGCTGTCTTAGGACACAGAGGAAGTTAGGTTTTGGGACATATCCAGGTTTGATTTGATCTGGAAGATCACAAATTTACAAGGTTTACTATTCTTAAATGAGCAGTTCTCAGTGGGTGGTGCTTTTGCCCCGCTCCCACTCCAGGGCACATTTGGCGATGTCTGGAGACATTTTTGATTGTCACTTTGTGTGGTGCAGGCCAAGAGTCAGTTGCTACTGGCATCTGGTGGGTAGAGGGCAGGGATGCTGCTAACCAACCTAGAATACTGGCCCCAAGTGTCGATAGTTCTGAGGTTGGGAGGAGGGAATGCTAGTTGACTCAAGAAGGGACTTCACAGGAAGGTCAGGAGTGGCCCCCATGGCTTGGTGAGCCTGTTGGAGCTTGTTGGCAACACTTCTGGACTGCCAGGCCTGGCCAGCCCTAAGTCCTGTGTATCTTGCTGGCCCTGACATCTCAGAGATACTGAGTACAACAAAGCACACTTGACATTCTGCACGGAGGAACTTACATTTGAATCCCTCTTCCCATCAAGAGAGAGCACCTTCATGATGTGGGGCTCTGGGCAGGGAAGGGGCTTGTTGTGAGGAGTAAATTCCTCGGTCACAGTCAGGGGTAGGTGGCCTGAGGATGGAAATGTGAGCTTCTGCAATGCTGATGGTTTCTGTTCTCTCAGGTGGTCAATGTGTCCAGGCTGGAGGGAGATGACAATCCCGTGCAGCTCATCTACTTTGTGGAGGATCAAGACGGGGAGAGACTCAGTGCCGTCAAGTCTTCAGATCTGATTAACAAGATAGACCTTCAGAGAGCTGCGATTATCTTGGGGTATCGAATCCAAGGCGCTATTGCCCAGCGTAAGTCCCAACTATGTTGGGGCCCCAGACAGGCTTCTCTCAACATAAGCTCCAATGTGGGGCAGTATATTTTGTGTCTTAAGCCCTTATTATGAATTGACACTTATATAAGATGCCAGTTGTTAAAGCTCATTTGCTGAGACCCCCTTTGTTCTAGATTCTGGGGTCTTCTAGTTGTGGTGGGTACTGCTGCTTTGCCTATTTCCTCTTCCTGGTGTTGGAGTGAGTTACGGCACCTTACATCAATGCTAATGTCCTTCTCCCTTCTCCTGTGCTGTTTCTCTTTTTAAAAATTTTGACTTAGGCAAATTCGTTGTGCTTGTTTTGTTATTATTCCAAAATCTCCTATGTCATGTTCTGAACGTTGGTGGGGACCGTGAGTCACGCAGGAAGCAGGGAGGTGCCCTCTGGATTTGTTGGCTCCTTTCAGGGTCTTTCAACACAAAGAAGTCCTTGATCCTTACCCTTTTCAATCCTGTCTCTCTCTCACCCTATCCTCACACCACTCCACAGTGTAGAAAGAGGTATTTTGATCTTTGTTTTTGTTGGAAAGTCCTTGGCCCCTGCTCCCTGGCCGTGCCTGTTCTTGGTGTCTCTTTTCCAACTCTCAGATTTTGGGTACATATTTAAAATGAAGGAAAAGGAGAGGCAAAAAAAAAAAAAAAAAAAGGAGAGGTCTATTTTCCAAATAGACCTTTACAAATCAGACTCTTTTAATGGGGATGTTTTTCCTCTGTGATCCGGAGAGTCCTTTTAAGAGCTTGGGGAGATTTGCTCTGGCACTAAAGCCATCAGGAAGTGTTTTAACACCAGAGGATGCTGAAAAACTCCTTAGAGAGTGTAGATGGGAGGCAGAGCAGTTTCAAAAAGTGATGGCTTTGAAATTGTCCTTGGTAGCATCAGGTTCTTTGTGAAGTCTATCTTGTCCCTGGATACTAACCAGGACAGGGCTCTGGATGCATATTTTCCATTTGATGGAAGATGGTGGGACGGAGTGAGCCGTAACCACGGGCAGGCTGTGCTGGCACACCTGAGATATGACTGCATGCTAGTGCCTTCTGTTTCAAGGCAGTGAGAAAATGGGAGCAAAAGCACTTCCTGACGTGGCTTTACATGTGACATTTGTGGTGGCAGGAGGGGCAGCTCAGGCACTTAGCATTTTAAACAAGGTTGAGTACAGCAGGATACCACATCTTTTAGGCCTTCCTCCGTCTGGTCTTGGACCTCTCCTTCCCCAGTCCTGGGATTTCAGAGTTGGTGAAGGAGGCCTCAGCTGAAGCCAGGGCCATCCCAGGGGCTTTGGGACACTGGTGTTGACCTGGCTTTGCTCAGCCTCTGCCACTCCAGTGGTTTACCAGGCTGGAGCTCAGAGGAGTGTCCAGATCTCTCAGCTCCTTGGTAGATGCTGACATTGCTTCTCTGTTGTCAGTTGTTTTTATGCAAAGTGAGCTCCGTATATAAATTACATTCACATTAAACCTTAAAATCCAAAGTTTTGACCCATTGTTATTTTCCCCCTGTCACCTGCAGTGTCTGCTCTGCCGGGGCCTTTTTCATAGTCCATCTGATTTAGAATGTTTGCTCCCTCCCTGTTGCTGTCAGGGGTCTAACCCAAACATAAACCTACCCTAAGAATCTTTTGTAATTACATCTTTGAGCAGATACTTTTAGATCCCACCACAGGTATTAGCAGTTATATGACATGAAGGAGCCTAGGACTCAGTCCCTGCCCATGTCAACTAAGATGGATTTGAAAAGACAAGACTAGATCCTGGCCAGATTGAAGAGCAGAGTGTGCAGTGTATTAAGCTGGTACATTTATATAATAAGAAGCATTTTAAAAGAATAATGAGGCACCATTTGCAAAACAAAGACAACAAGAACAAAAGAACTTAGACCAGGGAGAGATTAGTGTCCTCATGGGGGGTCCTTATGAGGCAGCTCTGTGGGGTGAGAGGGGTGGGCATTTAGGTTCCATGACTGGATCTGAGTGGAAGAAGCATTGAGCATAGTTTGGGTCGGGCAAGGAGCCACTGAGGGAAACTGGGGGTCCAGGGGAATCGAAGTGTGATGGTCCAAGGTGTGAAAGAAGAGGGGGCTGATAAGGGTAGGTGGGCACGACATGGGCGAGGAGTGCCACATTCAAAGCGTAAGATTTACTTGAATATGATTTAAAAAATTGACACTTGCTAGCTTAAATAAAAGAGTTTTAATGAAGACCCAAGTGTTCAGGGAGGGTCCCAGATGAGGAAGTAAAGGCAGCATAACCATGTGTTAGGACTTCAGTTTCCAAACACAGTGGTGCACACCTTAGAAAAATTTGAGAATCATCTTTATCATTTTTAAAAAATCATGGTAACATATATGTAGCATAAAATTTACCATTTTTTTTTCTATTGGTGCTGGGGATTGAGCCCAGGGCCCTGTGCATGCTAGACAAGTCCTTACCACTGAGCCACATTCCCCAGTCCTGCATTTTCACCATATTTAAGTGTATAATTCAATGACTTTAACTAGATTCACAGTGTTCACAACCATCTCCATTACCCGTTTCCAGAGCTCTTTGATTATCCCAAACAGAAACTCTACTTATTAAATAATCCCTCCTCATTTGCCACCCCCATCCTCTGTTCTTCTGTCTGTCTCTATAAACTAGCCTCATTTTGGGTGGAATCACGACACTCACCTTTTGGGGCCTGACTTCTTTCACTTAGCGGGTCTTCACGGTTCATCCAGTTGTAGTGTGTGTCAGCTTTCCCTTCCTTTTGAACAGTTGATGATATTCACCGTATCAACGTACCACATTTTGCTTATCCATTCGCCTGTTGATGGGTATTTGGGTTGTTTCCTCCTGTGGCTGTCATGATTGATGCCACTATGAACAGCACCATCTGTATCACCTTTCAGTTGCTGAAGGAGAAGTTACCATGGGCCTGTGTGCTCTTGCTGTGTCTCATGAGTTATTTCTCTCGGTACACGGCACTACTAGTACATGACGTTATTTTGCGACTCATTTACTTGATTGAACCTGTGTTCCTTGGGGGCTTTGTCTTCTTGTCCATCCTTGTATCCTCCTCTAGAACTGCATCTGGCACATGTAATAAGCACTTGTGGATCCAGATGCTGGGGTGCATGCCTGTGATGGCTCAGGAGGCTGAGGCAGGAGGATGGCAAGTTTGAGGCCAGCCTGGGTAACTTAGCAAAACCCTGTCTCAAAATAAATAAATAAATAAATAAATAGTGCTGGGATGTAGCTTAATGGTGAAGTGCCCCTGGGTTCAATCCCTCATACTAAATAAATAAATAAATAAAATTTGAGAATAAGTGGAAAAACTTATTGAGTAGCAAGAGATGGGGAGCCTCCTAGTCGGGCTCCTGTGCTCTCTTGAGACCTGGGAGGGTGTGGATTCCAGCTGTGATAGTTCTGTGGGCACAGCAGTGTTCTGTATAAGCAGCTGCTTTTCACTTTCTTTAAAAAAATATTTATTTATTTATTTTTATGTGGTGCTGAGGATCGAACCCAGTGCCTCACACATGTGCACAGCAAGTGCTCTGCCAGTGAGCTGCAGCCTCAACCCTGCTTTTCACTTTTGATCAAAGTTTTACAGAACCATTTTTGGTGTGGAAATGTACTGCCATGAGAATTCAGAGATGAGCTAATAAACTAGAAGTCAGGAGACCTAGAACCAACGGAGCTTTGCCATTGAATTAGCCCCAGGCCTTTGGAAACCTCCGATGTGTCATCGTGATTGCTGATGTCCCCTGCAGGGGCATTGCATGTTGCCTGCTCATAGTTCCTGTCATTGGGAGGTTATAACTTACTGTCTTGAGTAGAAGGTCTGGGGACTTTCTGAGTTCCTCATGGAGGAAGACACATTCAGTCCGGTGCATGGGCTAAGAAGGCATTATTGAGAGACTGTCTTCCTGTCCACAGCTCTGGACAGGGTGAAGAGGCCATCTCCGGAGTCCCAGAGCAGCAACCTGTGGGTCACTGTTGGCGTGGTCATCCCGGTGCTGGTGGTGATGGTGATCATCGTCATCCTCTACTGGAAGCTCTGCCGTACGGACAAGCTGGACTTTCAGCCTGACACTGTGGCCAACATTCAGCAGCGGCAGAAGGTAAGGGTCGGGATCACTTGAGCAACCTTGTGGGACAGATATGGGTCCAGGCTCTAGATATTGAAAGGTGGGGAGAGAGCTATTAAAGGAATCTTCTGGCTCAGGGGTGGTGTCCTCTGTCTTCGTGTATGCATAACTGAAAGCCCAGTTCTTCTATAGTGGACATATTCCAGGAAGGTGAGGCTGCAGAGGCTCAGAGGTGAAGTGAGCTCTGTGGTTTCATTTTTGAGAGTCAGTTGAAGATTATATCCATCCTGAGTCATTTGAAGATCTTATCAATTGAGGATCATGTCTATCCTTTGTATGAATTTGGATCTCTTTCACCCCTGGATATTTTCAGAGAAGAGGGGCCAAGGAAATTTTTCTCACATCAATGTATGTTTTCTTTCATACACAACTCCACCAGACAGCTCCTTCATTCTCTGTCCGCCATGTTGAATGCCCATCTATCCACTCCATCATTCAGAATTGTAAATACATGCCTTAAACTTCTAACTTCAAATATACGAGCAGACATTTATTTGGTATTCTTTCAGTGTTATCAGTTCTTTTTGTTGTTGTTGTTCTGAGTGTTGGTCTGCTGAGAGCAATACTATATGATTTTTCTTGCAATAAATAATACCCATAATGTATCAGCTGTGGTTTCCAATTTGGTTTTCTTTGAGAAGAGCAAGGCAATCTGAGTGCAGAATTTTCTTGATTTTTTTTTTATGCCTCCCTCCACCCCCCCCCATTTTGCAGTTTTTTAAAGTTGATTTGCCTACACCTAGTTCGACATCATTTTTTTTTAGCAGCCCATTTTACATGTGTCTTTTCCAAAGCACTCAACTTAGTTTTTATAGAAATAGCAATTCTCTTTTCACATGTATGTTTCAGCGGTATTCTATACTATCTTCATAGTCACATCAGGTTCAGAGCAAAGAAATTGGCTTTGGGTCAGTGTCTGGCTCATATGCCAGAGTCCTAGGGAAGAACTCACCACAGACATTCACCTCAGCATGAATATCCGTGTGTTTAGGGAGTGGAAGGTGGTGGTCAGTCTACTGTATTAACTTTTACCCTCTGTGGATCTCACAAATTTAGAGGACTCACCCCACTTTGATGGTACTTATTCTTTTGATTAAAAACAGGCAAGCAAAAGGCAAAAGAACAAGGAATAAGAGAACCTTTTAACTTCATTCTGATGATCTCAGTGTAGTTCTGCCTGTTATAAACCTTGACCTGCTGAATGAAAACACAGGTTTTATTTTTATTTTTATTTTATTTTTGTAAAAGTGAATGAAAATCGTCCATTTTTTTTCCTTATGAGTTCAGCAAAAATGCAAAATCTTAATTAGATATCAAGCTTATGGCTATGTTAGAATCATTTCATATGTAAATGTTATATTTCCACTCATCTCCATGTATTATGTACATGGTCTGCTTGGGTTGTTCTATTGTTATACCAGTGAATGGCATGGAAAAAACACACGACACCTGAATGATTCATAGTGTGAATTTCATTGTAAGAGGTTCAGCAATAGTTTGGGAGGTGTTATTTTTCTCATGAAAGGATTGTTATGGGGAAGTTTCAGCAGTGGAGCTGTGTGTGTAGGTCTTTGCTGGTCCATATCTCCTGATGCATGTACTCCTTGTGGAAACCCACCGTTCTTTGTTACTTCAATAAACTGAGAGGTCAGCGCATCTTGGGTTAAAAAAAGAATAGTCCCCCAGCTTTCTCCTTCTCTGATTTTACTTCTGAAATATTTTCATGTGTCAGACCATATTGTGAATCAGGTGGACAGAGTTTCAGATAGAACTTCTGGCCCTGGGGGCTGCTCTTTCTCTTTGGGTGGTGTGAGGACGTGTGATCCAAGTCGCCAGCCTTGTTGCGTCAAGGGTCTTCTGCAGGGAGGAGCCCGGGAGAGCCGTCGCAGCCAGCACAGGCTGTCGGGAGGCCAGGCCAGGGTCTTGTTTTGCTGGCATAAGGACCCACCTTGCCGATGTGGTCATGGATTTGCAAGAGGGGAACCATGACCTTCCTTTAGTTTAAAAACACACCTGTCTACCTCCTAGGTGCTCCTCCTAAGCCTGTATGGCCATAGCCAGGCTTGGGTGATCTGCGGGGCACTCTCCTGCCCTGGTACTTCAAGTTCCTTTTCCTGTGGCCTTCTGTTTTCTCTCTCCATTCTACTCACTCGGCCATTGCTCCAGCTCTCCAGAATCTTCCAGCGAATCCCAGAACTGTAAACATCTGGAGACAATAAATCTACTGATCTACAGTCCACACCCCCTTCCCCTATAATGAGAAGATGACCTCTTCAGATTGTCTGGGAGTAGGTTATTTTTGAAATATGATAACAGGGAGAGGCTGTTCTGTCGTGTTTTGAGGCAGGGCCCTTTCTTATTTCTAATAATAAAGGGAAAAAAATGCATTTAACTGTCCTTTATCTGTAATCTCTTTAATCTGTAGTCCTAAGTCATCATTTATCACTACCACCTGAAAAGCTGCTGCTCAGATCCTCTGCACCCTGAATGGCATTGGCTAGATACTGCAGGGCCTCAGGGAAACATGTTCCTTCTGATGGGGACAAGCCACACCCAGTTATTAGCTCTGATCCTAGTTATTGCCCAGATCTTAGCTCCTGAGTGATTGGCACCTGGGTTGCTCCTAAGGTCTGCACTGGGGGAGCTGCCTCAGACCATAACTTTACACTCACCAAAACTTCTGGGCCAGGTGGGTCAGGCTAAGTTACAAACACAAATAACATGTCATCACTGCCTTCCAGGGCCTTGGTGAGGGAGAGGAGCAGTCTCCCAAAAGCTGACACACAACAGTACAAGCAGGTTCTGTAGAGGGACCACTCCAGCAGGTGGCTGCCTCTGCCTTTGTGAGCAGGTGACACTGGGCTGCAGCTGAGAGGTGACAGAGGTGACATGGCTGCAGAAGGAATATGAGCAGCTCAGGCAAACCGGAGCAAGGTTGTAAGGAAAGGCACAGACCAAAGCCACTCAGACCCAGGTGGTGCAGTCAAGGCTGAGGGGCTTCAGGACATGGAGCGACTCTAAAAGGTACCAGGTACCGAAGACAGTCGGCAGCGACTTCAGGGCTCTCAGAAGGAACAGCAGCTTGGACAAGCTCCCATTAGCTGAGGTCCCTTGGGAAGCAGTGTAGAGTCAGTGACCTGAGGAGGAGCTGGCTGAGGGCTGCTTCCCTCCTGCTGGTCAGCCCGTGCCCCACGGCGGCCTGGAGTCTGTGCACAGGTACTCAGTTCACCCCACCAGCCGAGTGTGACCTGCCGTGGGCTTGGGTGGGAGACTCTTGGGTGCTGTCCAACAATTCATAGGCCCAGGGTTTCCATGGCCCCATGCTGGCTACGCTGAAGACAAACAGATGGCAACAGCTTTGCCTTCTAAGTGGAAACAGCATGGTGGTTAGGGTTTTTTTTTTTTTTTCAAATTATATAAGTCAAATAACCAATGATTGCAATGGCACTCTCTACATGATTGCAAATTTTTATTCAGACACTTTTGGGATTTGCTCTGTGGTTTCTATTGTCATCTTAAACTGTCCCTTCCCAGGGGGACAGGCTAACCCAAGTACTAGGGACTTCACTGTGTCTTGTTACATCTGTGTCTTATTATATTTATGACCCACGTGTCTTGAGATTCATCAGGCATCTCGCTGTTTGGCTGACCTGCTCCACCAGACCTCCCTGACTCCTTGGTGATGTGTTCCAGTGCGGCACAGACAATGTGGCTTGTTCCCTCCATAAAATAGGAAAGAAAGAAAGAACAAGAGCCTTCCTTCTTCAGAAAGAGCCGAGCCCTAACATGCATAGTGAAGACTAATTAATTTCCATTCCTCTTCTATAAAACATGGAGTGAAGCCTGTTTGGTATGTGAGGCTGGGCATGCAGTGCCAGCCAGACTGAACTCTAGATTATTTAAAAAAAAAAAGAAATGAAAAAACTAGGTACAATGATCCAGAAAATAGGGTTGAAACAAAAGGAGTGAATACCATACTGGGTATGTGTGTGTGTCTCCTCTTAATTTTTCCCTTCTGTGTGAGGATGGCTTTTGTGTATAAGTATGGATTAGTTGTCCCATTTCTGTTGTCACTGAAGATGGTGACTTGCCCAGCTGGTGAGAAGTGCAAGGATCTAACGGATATATTTAAAAATGTCAGCTGGATTCGACAGTAAGCCAATGGGATTTGTATACTTCATTTATGACACATAACCTTTTCTTGATTCCTCATAAAATTCAGAAAGTTTGGTGCTTCAGCTATCCTTTCTAAAGTTCATTAAGTCATCAAATATTTATTGAGGGTCTGTCCTGTGTCACGTCCTGTTGCTGACCTAACAAAACATTATATCCAAATTTATGTCTGTAACTATCTGATACCTGAGGACTCAACTGTTTACCTTAACTACTTGACGTTTCATCAACCAACAGCTATAATAATGCTGTCAGTCTCACTCGCCTGGCACTTTGGCATTTACGAAGTATCTTCACATCTATTTTCATGGTTGCTCCTTGCACGAGCCTGGCGGTTTCTCACGGAAGGCGTTTAGAGCCTACACTGGGGCTGTGCATGCAGCACTCGGAGACCTGCACTGTTTGTGTTTTACATCAGTCCCTTCGGAGGCCCTTGCTTTGTTACAGCAAACCCCGGAATGTGTAAAAGAGATTGTTGCCCAGTTCTTAGAGGCACGCACTTTCTTACTGGGAAATATACCAAAAAGGATTTTAGCAAGATTTATGAAATGATGGCAGTGGCGGGTGGATGACTGCTGATGCTGTTACTCTTTTGCTTAGGAGCACTTTGTTTAAGGAGATAAAAGGAGGTGCAGCTGGAGTAAAGCAACCCCATAACATCCCAAGCCCACGTTAGGATTTTTATCATCAGCTATGAGCAATCGGTGTCAAATTTCAATTTTCTGGCTATCTTAAAAAGGCTCGGCAGATGGACGCTCAGGAATTATATAGGTGGATTTGTACTTTCATTTCAAGATGAAAGCAATATTTATAATTATGTATTTCATAAATTAGGATATTTCAAAGCCCAAGAGAGGGAACTCCATCCTAATCAATGGACTAGATTTTTTAAAGTTTAGAAGTTAACTTCTGGCTTTCCTAATTTTTCCTCTTTATCTATTATGAATCTATACACCCGTAGATAGATGCTTCACTTTTAAGAGTACAGTTGAATCTTTATGGAAATTCACAGCATGTGAGGAAAAAGCATTAGACTGGTGGTAACTGTTGGGTTTCCAAAAGGCATGTAGCTGATGGCTGCTAAGTACATTATTTATGAATCCAAACATGTTGCTGTGTAGTTAATCTAAATGAGCACACAGGCATGTCAAACAAGCAGGGAGGGATCACGAGGCACAGTGAACAAGAGACTTGCACTGGTGAGCTGAACACAGTATCCACTAGTTATTTGAAAGAAGTTAATGAAAATTTAAACTGCAAGTCTGAATAAATGCTCGGGAAGGTGCACAGCCCTATCTTAGCTCTATTAATTTTTTTTTTAAGTTTGAAATTGTAATTTTGATCTTTCAGACATGAATGTGGAAATTTTCACTCCTTTGTCTTTTGATGCAAAACACAGCATTAGGACCCGGAAAGCCCGTGCACAGGTGCTGGGAGCTCTTTAGTTGCTGAGGACCATAAGCTGTGGCCAGCATGCACCCCAGGGCGCCTCCGTATTTCCCTGCAGAAGGTTGAATAGATCTTGACGGTCCTCTTCTGAGCTAGACACATAAAACACAAGGCCTGGCCATGAGCTTGTCCCTGGGACAAAATGAGACAGTGCCTTAGGAGTTCTTCCTGCTGTCCTTTTGGTTCTCATTGATTCCTCCACTGGAGGGAGGCATCTTTGATGGTTGGGAGGTGCTAGAGGTGACGTTGTTAAATAGAAGCAACCTGCGGCCCCCTCTGCAGAATGTCTGAATTCAGAGCATCCTGGACATGGATTGATGATCCTGTTTCTTGTCTGCATTTCTCCCTTAAAGAAATATGTACAATACGGGGATGAGGCAGCCGTGCCACAGGTTTATTGTGCTTCAGTGAAAGGGATCTGCCAAGCACCCTGTTGTCTTTTCATTTGATGTCCTCACCTCTACACAGAGCACCCCAGGAAGGTTAGAGGCAGGGGTGTCTCCTGTAAGGTAGGAGAAAAGAGAATCCTGCTCCTAGGAAAATGTTTGTCAACCCCAGGGGTCCCCCAGTAGACCAATTCAAGACTGCTGTGCTAACCCAGTTTCCTGGATGAGGAAAATAATTTATGGGGGTGGAGGAGGTTGTGGAGTGGTAGGTCTGGGTTCATGGTTTGCAAAGCAGTGCTCCTGAGCCTAGGCGTGTGGTGCCCAGGGCCTGTCTTGTAACAGGATCTTATTAATTATAGAATGTAGGCTGTCAGTCTTTGCGCCTTTTGTTTCCAAGCAACTCTTTGTAAACTCTCTTTACAGTAAGTTTTGTCACCCTCTGCTGGCAGAAATCATTATTGCAGACCGCTTTCTTTCTACCGTTGATCCTAGATTTCTAGCATTAGAAGGCGCGCATGCATGCTTGTAATCCCAGCCACTCCAGAGGCTGAGACGGAGGGTCACAAGTTGCAGGTTGGCCTCAGCGATTTAGTAAGACTACAGCAACTTAGCAAGACCCTGTCTCAAAATAAAAACAAGAACAGGGAATGTAGCTCTCTAGCAAAGTGTCCCTGAGTTCAACCCCCAGGAACCCAAATAAACAAACAAAAAAAAAGGAGGGGGGGGAAGACATTAGGTGACACCCCTAAGCCACTGGTGTGCTTAAAGTTAACACAAATATGACAAAACTTTTTGCTTCTACTTGTAGTATATTGTCTAAAATCACTCCAGAGACTTGGACGGTCGTTTGACTGCTAGGACTATCTGCAGGTGTGGATAGTCTGCCCTGGAGGACTTTGGTTTTCCTGTGGTGTTCCTGCTGAGGACACTGCTCAGGGTGACTCTTCTGGCAGTTTATTTCCCTATAATCCTGGTGGCTCTTTGAGTATCATGAAAATAGGGTCATCAAAAATGGTGCCCTGGGCCTAAGGGTGCGACTCAGTGGTAGAGCTCTTGCCTAGCTTGCCCGAGGCTAAGTTCCTTCTGCAGCCCTGAAAAAGAAAGCGTCTCTGGGTACCTCAGATGTCTCCTACCTCATCACAGGTCCAGAAACTGAGGCCCGGATCTGAGGTGTGGGCTCATGGGTCTGTTGTAGGTTTTGGATCGGTTGTTATCATATGCCTGGGGGGGGGGTGCCCCTGCCCCCACCGGTGTGAGTGTGGACTCTTCCTGAAGACCCCATCCTCCTTCAGCTTTGTGCTCCCATTAAGTCTGTTGACCATTCCTTTCTAGAGATTCTTTACTCTTTGGCTTCGATTCCACTGAACTTTCCAAATTCTTCTCTTTTCCGGAAGCCACCTTCTGTTTTCTTGCCTGCTTCCTTCTCTCTTCTTAGCCGCACACTAGGAGATGTTCTCCAACACTGTATCTGTAGAGCCTGGATTCATTTTGAAAGGCCCCAGCTCCCCTGCATGCCACCTCCGGACAGGTGGCGTTCAGCCTTCCCTCTCAGCCCACGGGTCCCTAAGCCACTGCCCTCTGTCTCCAGCTGCACCGAGCTGCTTTCCTCTGGGACCTTTCCTTCCATCTCCACTTAGCCCGTTTGAGGCGCGTCGTTTTATCCCCTCCGTCGTCATTCCCGCAGGACTCGCCGCTTGCCCCTGCCGTTTGGGATGCCCTGTCTGAAACTTCTGGCCATCGCTGGTCTGTTTGCTCTCCTTTTGTCTCTTGTGTCCTTCTGGTTTCCATCCCCTTCCTTCTGCATCCTGCTGCTACCTAGCCCTTCCCATTTTCTTGGCAAAGATTTTGGCTCAAGCCTTTGTGGTCTCATGCACGTGGCATCACGGGGCCTCTTGCTGTTCCCTTGGGTCCTGTCTGCTTGGATCTTAGAACATTTAGTGGTCTCCTGATTGCCCAGGAGCTGGCACTTGGGGATGTGTGTGCGCAGGTTGCCTTCTCTCCTTCTCCCCCGCTTCTACATCCCGGCCCCTCTAGAGCAGCTGATGTGACCTCTTTGGGCCTCAGGATTCTCTGGCCCTGACATAATCAGGAACATGTTCTTTGTAGTTTTGCCTGTCCTCAGGGCCTGCCTTAAGTCCCTCTTTCCCTATAAAGAGTGTGTCACCTTGTCTCTCTCTCGCTAGTCCACTGTGACAAGGGGGCAGGTGCTGTGTTGGAATGGCTTTTCTATTACGGTCTAGCTATTTAATCCTTGTACTCTTGTTTAATCCTTTGCTGGCATCTGTCACAAATTCTAGGAATAAACAGAACCTTGTACACAGTCAATGTCATAGAGACGCTTGTTGGGTTGGGTCGGTGGCCTGGGTGGCACAGTCTTGGGTTGGAGTTGTGCTCGTCTTGTCAAGCCCTCGTAACCTCTCTTCACAGTGCTCAGATTTCACAGTAACCACCTTGTTTGTGTGTCTGCCTGTGTGTGTGTGTTTTAGCTGCAGATCCCTAGCGTGAAGGGCTTCGATTTTGCTAAGCAGCATCTGGGTCAGCACAATAAAGATGACATCTTGATTATTCATGAGCCAGCACCACTGCCAGGACCTGTGAAGGACCACACCACGCCCTCTGAAAATGGAGACGTGCCAAGCCCCAAGTCAAAGATCCCTGCCAAGAACGTCCGCCATAGAGGAAGGTTATTATTGGGCTTTCTGGATTGTTCTTTGTTGCAGAGCGTGTTTCTGTTCTCAGGTTGTCCATTGCCAGTCTCAGCAGGGCTGAGGGTGAGTATCGCCCAGTGTCTGAAGCCTCGGATCCTGATGACTTGCCCAGAGGCACACACGGACTTGGGAGTGCTTTCACCTGCTCCGCAGGGTTACCAAAGGAGGCTGTGCAATTATTTCCTCAAGTTATTCAAGGTTAGGAATCACCACCTGTGACACTTTGGCAGTAGTGGCCTCAGATAGGATTAGGGACAGGCCAACTCCAGCGTGTCTGTTCTAGGTGAGCGTGGGAGGCGGTCTGGTGATCATAAGCAAAGGATGGATACAAAGCTCAAAGCGCACAGCCCACCTACATGCTTGGCCAGCGCAGGCTTCTTTGCTCTTGCATCACCGCTTTGTCTACAGGTGACCCTCATCACGTCCTCCAGTGAGTTTTGCTTTTCTCCAGCTTCCCACGCTGTCACCTTTGTTAGCACAATGCACAGGACTCTCCACAGCCTCCCAGCTCCCCATTCCTATTTCCAATACTTCCTATCAATCAATCAATCAATAAATAAAGCATATGGAGCATTACTTAATTTTCCAAACTACCAGTAAGTCCATGGCTGCCCTCTGATCCTGTGAGATTGGCTGGAGTCATGTAACAGGAGACCAAGTTCACACTCAGGTTTTATGGGACTGACTTGAGGTCATAGCACCACCAGGATTTGGCTACTGACGCCTCAGATTACCAGCCGGCCTCTGAGCTTCGGACTGTAACTCTCAGTTAGCTGTGGGGAGTGAAAACGTGTGTGGCCACACCAACATTCAAAACAATGCCATCATTTCCATCTGATCAGAAAACCCACCCCAGGTGTCTGACCTGGTTATAAGAATGTAACGGATGTAAGTGCATGATCTTTGTGAAAGAAAATGAATTATGCAGAGACATGCTACTTGCTTAATTATTTTCCAGGCTAAGAATGAATTGAATTATTAAAAATGATTTAATATACTAGTAAAGCTTGGCAGGATATTTTTTTCTCCCCAGTAGCCTCCTCATAAACTTCTAGTCCTATCATCTCAGTTGTTTTATAGCCATGGATTCAAACTACTGTGAATCAAAAATACTCAGGAAAAAAATACTCAGGAAAAAATACTGCATCTGTATTGGACTTGTACAGGCTTTCCTTTCATATCATCATTTCCCCCCAAAAAATCTAGTATGACAACTATTTATGTAGCATTTACATTGTAAGAGGGATTATGGGTAACTTAGGATGTGCATAGGTTTGATATAGATTTGTGTCATTTGATGTCAAGGACTTGAGTACCATGGATTTTGGTGTCCGTGGGGATTCTATAAGCAACGCCCCATGATACTGAGGGGTGAATGTATACCTTAGCATCCCTCAGGGCACCAGAATGTCTTGACACTTCATGTTGTGGTAGAAGCCAGGGAGCCCGCAGAGGCAGTGTGCTAACTGGTTAAGGATTTTCCCAGCCTGGGGCAGCCTGGGTGCTGTGATACCCTTGATGTTTGTATTTAGAACCAATCTCAGTAGCGCTTGTCATCCTGCTGTTGTGAGTTTAGGAGTCTTACATAATCTAGAGTCAACTGAGGCAGCTGCAGAACTATCCTGGCCTCCTAGGGATTCTCAGTGGACCTCCCAGTGGACCCTAAACCAGGCCCAAACCCCAGATGCTCTTTGATCCAACTTGTGTTAGACCCAGATTGCCTGTCTAGAACTGACCCGGGGCCAGGAGCTAGTCGTAGGCCTCGGTAGCTGTGGGACTGTCCTCCACTGTGGCACTTATTTCCAGCCTTTGTTGAATTGCAACCTCCAAGCCAGTTAGTAAGCTTTTCCCTCGTCTTCAGCACATGGTGACTGAATAGTGTTGTCCCGGTCCTTGGACGGTTTCCTCTCTCCCGCTTTTGCCTGGAAGCCTGATTTCCATGACTGAATTAATGTGACCTTTTTCTTTTGTTCCTTCTTGCTTCTGATGTTTGCAATTTGTTTTGTGCCTGCAGAGTCTCCCCCTCGGATGCCGACTCCACCGTCAGCGAGGAGTCCAGTGAGAGGGACGTGGGGGACAAGACGCCAGCAGCGGTCCACGAGAGCAAGGCCCACAGAGCCCCACAGAGCGGTCTGTGACTCTCCTCCTCCTCCATGTTACAGGGAGTCGTGAGGTTCCCGCAGGCCAGGGTGTGACCCTACTTCAAAGGATGAACCTTTAAAAAAGACCCGTGAAATGGGGTGCAGTTCTCAGCATTAATTGTCACCTCTGAACATTACAGGGGTGTCTGCTTTGAGGCAAGGGAGGCAATTTTCCTGCCTGAAGGACAAGAAGGAGGAACTACACAGAAATCATAGTCAAAAAAGTGTCCCCAGAATTCAGTGACTTTCTTAGGATTCAAGGATTTCACAGCTGTCCCTGTCTGTTCCGTTTGTCCGGTGCCTCGACCTTTTGTATGATCAGACTCCGTTTTAGTGTCCCTGCACTGGGAGTCAGATAGAGCTTTGGAGACCAGGGATGGAGTGAATTTCCCTCCCATTCCAAGGGGCAGTGCCATGAGACTCATGCCTGTCTGAACCTGTGCCCAGAGGCCTTCCCAGCCTTGAGAGCAGTTTTTGGAATGATGGCAAGTCAGCTTGACTTTAGTTTAATTGATTCTGTTAAATACATGTGCCCATTCAGCTTCTGTCTTGCCTGGAGATTTATTTATATTTTATCGTTGTATTTCAATGATGCAGACATGATTGGGAAGCCTCAGGCTACTATTTTCAATAGTAATTTTTATATTTTTAAAAATCACATGTTTTTCTGTATGAAAATGCAGCACAGAGTGATCTGCATTGGTAGATGAACAGATTCTGGATGGAAGGCCAAGGGCCTCTGCTATCTCTGATATGTCTATGACTTTGCAGGTCCCTTAGGCCCTGAGGCTCCTGTGGGACTAAAGCAGCCAATCCTTGAGATGCCTGTCAGCTGGTTTTCGTATAATGTTAAAGAAATACCCCCTCAGAATAAGGGAAGAGATTTTTTTTCCTTTGGATTCCATTTTACAGACTCTTAAAAATTATTTAGCACCATGGTAACATGTGCTGTATTTCAGAAAGGATTAAAATCTAGTTTTGATTCTGTGAAAGAAACATTTGGGGGGAGAAATCAAAGCGCTCTAGATTTCCTCAATTTCTGTTGATTGCTTACCTCAGGAAATCTTGCTATTAGTTCCTGCACTTAACTCCTTCCAAGAGTGTCACAACCAGTGAATTCTATAAGAATCAGACACCACTCTCAGCATGCATTACGAATCCAAGTGGAGAGCACTTCAGCTGGGGGACAGGGAGCTGGCTGGATGGAGGGGGTGGATCAGATGTCCCTGTGAGCAGCAGATGCTCAGATGCTGCTGCCATAGTTGGAAGGGACACCAGTCTGTGCATTATTTTCATGCTTTAGAAAGATGGTTTTCTCACTACCAATAGAAATTCACTTTAAAAACTTTGTTTCTCCTTGAAAGGCATCATAAGATAGCTTTCTACAGAGGTATTTTCTTGCTTGCATAGAATTTTGTTAACTAAGTTGGACACAGTGGTGCACACCTGTTATCCCAGTGACTTGGGAGGCTGAGGCAGGAGGATCACAAGTTCAAAGCCAACTTCAGCGACTTAGTGAAGCACTTAGCAACTCAGTGACACCCTGTCTCTAAAAAAAAATATTTTAAAAATGGCTGGGATTGTGACCCACTGGTTAAGTGTCCCTAGATTCATAGATTCAATCCCTAGTATTGGAAAAAAAAAAGAAAGAAAGAAAGAATGAAAGAAAGAAATTTGTTAAATATAAAAAAGAGTCTGGGCTGATATCATAGCTTTTTAATTATCTTATATGTCACATAAAAATCTTCTTTTTGTAAGTCAAATGAAATTAAAAAGTAATGAAGGTGGGAGGTTGTTTGAGAACTGCTGTCCTGGGACCAGTGTTGCCTCTGACCCCTGTTAGTGCAATATCCACTGGCTCTCTTTAGGCTTCTTGGCAAGGCTTTTGATGGCTGTCCCAAGTTATCTGGCATTTTGAGGCCCAACTTGCAGTGAAGCTCAGAGAAGACCTCTTTGGTTTTGGTAAATTTGAGTTGTGCTTTATTTCCTGTGCAGCTGTTTGGAAGGGGACTGCCGTGCAGGGACCCTTCAGAGATGACGTACAGGCAGATCTGCAGTTAAGATCAGCTGTATCATTAGCACGGAGGCCACCTTTATTGAGGGTGTGAAGGTGCAGGAGGTATTGTGCACTCTGTATGGGAGACAGCAGCTATTCTCAGGGTGTGGTCAGGGCTGCAGTCCTGTGTCCCTGCCTGACTAGTTTCTCTCTCTGCCCCTTTATTGTCAGGATTATATTAAGTAGATAAGGACTATGAAATGCTGAGTGTTTTTTTTTTTTAATGCTGTTCTTATTAGGTTGCATCTGTGTAAGTGTGTGACTTTTAAGTAGCCATAGCTTTATTATTTAAATTCCGCAAACTCCAAGTTTTGGAATCTTATGTGGGAACAAAGCCAATATTTACTCTTGAACATGCTAATGAGTTCACCAAGCAAATCAATAGTCTTTACCAGATCAACTACATAAAACATGGAGATTTTTTGAGTAGTATCAGAGTGCCCATTTATGAAATGATGGAGATCATATAGTTCTCTTGTCACTAAGCAGATCCCCAGAGGCCTCTTCAAGAAAACATCCTGTCAACTCACTTGGTCATGCATGCAACAGGGCTTGCTGGGTGCTGGGGTATAGTGGAGAAGGTGAGATAAGTGTGATCACACTTGGTGGTGTGTGCCTGAGGGTCACCAGCAGTAGTAAGGGTGCAGTGTACATGTGTTTATCTGTAGATAGTGGAATAGTATTCCCAAACAAATCGCTGGTGCTTCAGCATTTCGGTAATGCCTTTTCCTCTCTCATTCTGCTTGGATGACCTTATCCTATGTGATCCAGGATTGTGCTCTTTCTCTTTTTGTCTTAAAAATGCAGAAATTTATTTTTTCTTTCCTTTAAAAATTATAAATGTATATAACTTTAATTATAATATGATGTTTAATATTTGCATACACTGTAGGATGGTAAGATTTATTTCACATTTACCTTTTTACTTTGTGGTGAGAATACTTAAAATCTAATCTTGTAACAATTTTCAGATATACAGCATATTGTTATTAATTTTAGTCACCATAATATACTATCTGTCTAGTTGAATTTCTATCATTTAAAAAAAAAAAAAACAACTACTAATGTTGGAAGAAAAGGATGTTTTAATCCAGAGTCCTTACTGTGTGGGTCCCCTCAGGCTGAAAGCCACATAGCATTATTCTCGTATGTGTTCACTGTACTCCCCATGGGTCATATTATCCAGGGAGTTTGTTTTTTTAATTTGTGTAATGCATAGCAAACAACTTTTTTTATACATAATTTAAAAAACACTTTTCGGCCATTTGAAGGGCTGGGTCCCAGCTGTGGAAGCTGGAGGGTTCTCTCTACTTCCCACTCTGTTCTCCTGCACAGTCCTTCAGCTCGGCCTGTGCATCCTGTGCTCCTCTGGTTGCAGGTGGTGAGTGACAAAGCAAGGATCTCCAAGTGCAGTGGGGAGGGGAGGGCTGGGACCCTGTGCAGGAGCCCAGTCACAGGCTGCAGCATGCATGGAACCTGGGCAGGGAGCACAGAACAAAGGGGAGAGGCCTTTTCTTTCTGTCACCTTTGCTTGAGGCTCAAAGGCAGCTCCGAGCTCTCTACCACCCTAGGGGAGAGAGATCTCACCTTTGGGTATCAATAGCTTAAGGGGCTACCCTTTGTTGCTTTAGAAGTTTGGGTCAGCAAGGTTAGAATGTCTGGCAAAGTAATCCTCTCCTTTCAGGCAGTATGCCTGCAACTGAAGTGGCTGCTACTGGATGAAAGGAGGTACAAACTGTCGGGCTGCCTGAAGGTGTGCAGTAAGGAAAGAATGCCCGAGAACAGCTGGGGTCCAGAGAGCTGGGCCTCCTCACCAAGAGACACTGCTCACTCGGAGGTGTAGGAAGGATTTCTAATTGCTTGGCATAACCCGTGAATACAATTCAAATTGAGAGAAAGTACAAAAGTCTCTCTACCACCCGATGTACATTCCTTATGTAATCATCTTCTATTTCTCACTGCTTTGCTCTTGATCTTTTTTTACACTTGGAGAAACCTCTAGATTTTTCACTTTTGCTTGAGGTTTCAAACCTTAGGCTTAAAAAAACACAAAAAACACAGTCTCCCATGCTCTCATGCCTTCTACTGGCCATTTATTTTTAAAGCAGTGTCTGAATTTCAAGAGGTGAGCCTGGCCTGTTAGAGGGAGGGCATCAGTTGATCTTCGTGTCATTAGCCAGCTCTTCCCATCTACTCAGCTCCTCTTTCTCTTTCTTTCTCTCCCTTTTCTTTTTGAAACTTGAAAATTTATTGGGATTATTCTTACTACAGAAAATACTCATTAGAGAAAATTCTCATTACAGAAAATATAAGAAAGGCACCCATTTTTACCAAGATCCAGTCTCTTTAAATGTTTTTTTCTTTTTTTAAACACTTAAATTTCTTCAATTTCACAGATTCTTTTTGTAAAAGTTATTGTAGTAAAATATCATATTATAAAATTTACCCTTTTAGCGTTTTTTTTTTTTTGTGGTACCAGGGATTGAACTCGGGTGCACTCAACCACTGAGCCACACCCCCAGCCCTTTCTAAAATATTTTATTTAGAGACAGGGTCTCATTGAGTTGCTTAAGGGCCTTGCTAAATTGCTGAGGCTGGCTTTGACCTCACCTCCCTGCCTCAGTCTCCCAAGCTGCTGGGATTACAGACATATACCGCCATGCCTGGCACCCTATTAGCCATTTTTAAGTGCTTTTTAATCTCTCTTCTTTTGATTTCCTATGTGCAGCAGGTTTTTCTTCTCAAGCATCTTCAACTTTTCTTATCAAGATGGGAAAGACAGACAATTTTTAATAGTACATGCCTGAGCGTTCACAGTCCCACAGTCTTTTATTTTCTCAATTGCGTAGTCAGCCCTCTGTATCCGTGGGTTCCACATTCAACCAACCATAGATGGAAAATATTTTTTAAAAAATTACATCTGTATTAAGCATGTAGAGACTCTTATTATTAGTAGTAATAATGATAGAGTAGAGCAAGTATTTACACAGCACTTACATTGTATTATGTATTTTAGGTAATGTAGAGATCATTTAAAGTATACGGGAGGATATACATAGATTCAATGCAAACACTCTGCCATTTTATGGAAGGGACTTGAGTGTTTGCAGATTCTGATACCTACAGAGGTCCTGGGACTGATACCCTGTTGGTACTCACTTAATATCGCTCTAGGAAGCTTCTTCCTAGGTCAGCTCAGAACTGCTATAAATGCTTTTTTCCTAGAAGGTCTGTAAACTGCTTTTTGACCTGCTGAGCAACTTGAGAATCCTTCTATCCTCCCCCACCCTTTTTTTTTAACTGAAGATTTGAACCACATTTAGACAAAACAGAGTAATTTTTTTACACTTTATAATAATGATTTTATCACATCTTTCCTAAGAGTCTGTAATTTTTAGTGAAACTGAAAGAGACAATGTTTAACTCATATCATTTAAGTTCAAATAGAGAAATTTTAAGTATGCCACCATCAGCATGGGGACATAGTTTTAGTCAGAGGACCTGTCTGAGGATTGTTTCAGGCAGGGTCCATAATTTTGAGTGTGCTATTTCTTAAGGTGACTTTGTTTTTCTTTCTTTCTGTGCTAGGTCCCCCCTTGCCCAGTTCAGGGAATGAGCAGCATTCCTCTGCCTCCATCTTTGAGCATGTGGACAGGATTTCGCGCTCCTCAGAGGCCAGCCGGCGGGTTCCCAACAAGATCCAGCTGATTGCCATGCAGCCCATTCCAGCACCCCCAGTCCAGCACCCCATCCTGGCTGACCGAGTGGCAGAAACCAACAAAATCAACAAAGAGGTATTATGAACACCCCCTCCCTATTTTCTTTCTTTTTTTTGGGGGGGGGTACTAGAGATTGAACCTTGGGGTACTCTATCTCTGAGCTACATCCTCAACCCCTTTTTATTTATGTATTTTGAGACAAGGCCTTACTAAATTGCTGAAGAGGGGCTGGTCTTGGTCTTGAACTTGAGATCCTCCTGCCCCATCTTCTCGAGCAGCTGAGATTACAAGCATGTACCACCTTGCCCAGCCACTCTAGCACTTTTAAAATTTTGTTTTGAAACAAGGTCTAACTAAGCTGCCCAGACTGGCCTCTCTAACTTAGAATCCTTCTGCCTCACCCTTCTGAGTAGCTGGGATTACAGGTATGCACCATCCGGCTAATACCCCCCCCCCCCCCTTTTAAGCATATTAATAAAAAAATACATTCTGATTTTTGTCAATGCTTTAAAAAGAGTGAAAGATACAGTGTCAAAAGGTCACAAAGGCTTGAGCTGCTGACAACTGTGCTTAATTTAAAACATGCTTAGTTTTTAAAGATCAGATGATGGTCAGGGACACTCTTAGACACATTGGCAGATGTGCAGAAGGGAGTAACCCAGGAACCCTGAGACTGCTGTCCCCAGAAAATCCTGCTTTGGCTCTGGGTCAGGTCCCACATGGCCACTGATGATGTTGCTATTTTTGAGGATGTTACTCTTTGTGAGGAGGGGATCATACCTCAGGGAATGTGTTTCCCTAAGCTGGGTAATTATCCATAAATGGATATTCTACAGTATAATGCACATACCTTCCTTGAATGTCAGTTTTACTTTAAGAATCTCTAAAGTAGTGATAATATTGAGTATGGAAAATATTTATTATGTTCTCAGGGCATATCCTAACTTTTGATCAGACAAGTGTGGGCTCAAGAGTTGTCACAAGCTGATTTCCAAGGTTTGGGCATTTCCCCTGCTTTGGGTAGAGGACGCCACTGCCCTTCCTTCCTGCAGGTGGATCTCATTTATTTTCCCCCAGCCTCCTTCAGAGTGTTGGGTCTCACCATCACTCTGTCACCTCCCTTAGCGCCTGCCTGGAGCCCATAGACAGCAAGTCCAGGGTTGGGGAGAGCATGGCATGCCTAAAAGGCCAGGTGGATAGCATGTCCAGAGACCTCTGAGAACACCCATCTGCCGCCCCCCTGCCACCCCTGCTCAGATTCAGACGGCGCTGCGGCACAAGTCCGAGATCGAGCACCATCGCAATAAGATCCGGCTGCGCGCCAAGCGCCGCGGCCACTACGAGTTCCCGGTGGTGGACGACCTGTCCTCGGGCGACACCAAGGAACGGCACCGCGTGTACCGCAGGGCACAGATGCAGATCGACAAGATCCTGGACCCCACGGCCAGCGTGCCTTCGGTGTTCATAGAGCCCAGGAAGAGGTGGGCCTGGGCCCTGCCTGGGAGGTGGGGGAGGGCGTGGGGACTTGCTCTAAGAGCATGGATAGATGGGGATGTCCCTCTGTGTTGTAGGGCCCAGGACAAAAGGCCCTGTCCATTTTTTCATGAAAGTTCCTGAGAATGAGTTGAGGAGGGTTGTGCCAGGAGGGCTATTTCTGCTTCTAGGAAGGCCGAGGTCAGCCTGGGGCGCTTCATGCCGAAGGCTGCGGTGGGTTTTCTCCTCTGCATCTCCGGTTGCCTCTGCACGGATCCTCTGGGTTTAAGAACACACACAAAACTGAGCTCCAGCAGCCTCTTCCATGGCCTCCCTGGCCCTTCCTCCCCTCCCCTCCCCTCCCCTCCCCTCCGGTACTGCTGTCGAGCTGTCCAGGTGGATCTCACTTATTTTCCCACAGCCTCCTGCAGAGCGTTGGGTCTCACCTTCCCCTGGTCTTCCCAACTCTGCCCCTTGGCTCACATATGTTCTTGAAGTACGGCTCTCATTTGTGTCTTCCTGTGCCCAATGTGAGTCGGGTTTTGTAGCCTGCCTTGTGGAATCTGTCTGGAGCGCTTGGCTTGCCTCTCCGTGCAGCTCCTCCCGTTGTCCCGTAGATGGCCCCTCATGCTCCCTCAGATCTTCACCTGCCTCCCGTTTCTGGCCTTGGTTGATTGGATGCTGTTTCTGTGCCTCCCATTTGCTTCCCGTGGCCCTGCCCAGCCTCAGATCCCACTCTTCAAGATCTGCTTCAGGCCCCGGTAGCTGATGGTGGTATTAAGCTCCCCCCGACCTCTCCCTTTTCTGAACCATCTGTGTCACTAGATAGTGTCCTGATTACATGATTGTTGGTAGGTCAGCTCTGCAGGGCCCAGACTGGGGCTGCCATGTTGTCTGTCTCCTCGAGCCTCTTACCGTGGTTAGCACATAGTAGGCCCTCAGAAGATACTTAGTGTATGGAGGGGGTAACTTAGCGGCAGGAGGCTTATTTCCTATGAAGATAATTTCTGTTTATTCTGGCAGCTCACGAATAAAACGCTCTCCTAAGCCACGCCGGAAACACCAGGTCAATGGATGCCCTGCTGATGCGGAGAAGGACAGGCTCATCACCACAGACAGCGATGGCACCTACAAACGGCCTCCCGGCGTGCACAACTCAGCCTACATTGGATGCCCAGTGCGTAATGCCGAACTCTCTGGAAATGGGGTGGGGCTCAAGGAAAAGACCCTGATAGGAAAGGATGATGAACAGTGCTGGCTGCTGCCCCATGGGACATCGATGTTGGGGCCAGCAGGGCCCTGAAGTACATGGTTGGGGCTAGGCCACTCCTGTCATGTCAACCTGGGGCTGCTGGGTAATATCCCTGAAAAACTAGCCCTGTCCTCAGGCTTCAGAATGGGAGCTGGTTGAGGTTAATTGGGAGGGGGTGGGGAAGGTGTCCAGGTTTGTCTCCCCCTCCACTCCCTGTGAGTTTTTTTTTTTGGTTTCTTGGTGACAGGGTTGTGCTCCCCTTCTGCTCCCAGAGTGCTAAGAAGATGGTGCATTTGTTGAGCCTTTGCTGATTTCAGTATCCCATATTCAAAATGTTGGGGACATTTTCAGATTTTGGAATTTTTTAGGTTTTGGAATATTTGCATGGACTTTGCTGGTTCAATTTCTCTAATCTGAGAATCCAAAGTCTGCAATGCCCCCAAATCCCAAACTGAGCATCAGGGCAGAACTCAGTAAGTTACAGATTCTAGTACATTTCATATTTATGAATTATGGATGTTCAACCTTTATATATATTTCTTGTTTTTGTTTTTGCAGTGCTGGGGATTAGGGTCAAAGCCAGGGCCCCACATGTGCTAGGCAAGCGTTCTGCCCCTGAGCTACATCCCAGGACTTTTTTTTTTTTTTTTTTAATTTTGAGACAGGGTTTCACTGACTTGCTGAGGCTGGCTTCAAACTTGTAATCCTCCTGCCTCAGCCTCCTGAGTAACTGAGGATTACTGGTATGTGCCACCTCACACCAGTAATGTATGCATTTCTTATTTTTATGGGAGAATGAACTTAGAAATTAAGAAACGAAGAAGTAAACACTTTTTTTTCCCCAGTGCTTTATTCACTCAAATTACTGAAAGAGGCACAGAGTTGCTCGAAGTGTTGGAGGCAGACATTGCTAGCATTAAGACACATGTACACAGGCTCCATTGAGTAGGACAGCCGTCCTCCCTGAGGGCTATGAGAAGTACAGACACAAGAGGGGGACAGCCAGACACAGCTGACTCTGGCAGTGCCGGGAAACACAATGGCCTCAGCCTGGTGCCAGGGAGCAGCCCTGCCGTGTTGCCCCAGGCCCTGTCCTCCTTCTGCAGGCGAAAGGACAGAGCCATCCTTGTTTAGAGAATGGTTAGCAAAAGGCTTGTCCTTGGGGAAGGCATTTGTGATTGTACATGACCAGTCTAGATACTTATGTAACCAGCCATTTCTTGAAGTTTCTATTTTTTTCTCCTAAATTGTACAAATAATGCTGACCCTCAATAGAATACCACAGATGTATGAGAACTGTACTGTCATGGAGCCCAAGTGTAATTGAACCCTGATCCCCTGAAAGAAATGGGTTTTCTTTGGAAACTTACTGTGTTTCTGGTGTCCTTTAAGTCGACTGACTGTGGCCTTCATAATCTCCTCATGAGGATCCTGCGATTTTAGAGTTGGAAGGTCTGTAAATTGGACCACTCTCCTCCTCAGTGGGATTGAGTCCCCTGGTCTCTGGGTCTTTCTGAGCCATCGCCGGGCCTTCTTGCAGCAGATGATGCTCTTGTGTTGCAGAGGGGTTTTGGAAAGTGTCTGGACGCCAGTGGTGTTCGACTTCACTGTCCCCTGGGGATCCAAGATTGCCAGCCACCTGGAACTTTTGTCGGTCTGAAGCAGGGACTTCCTGAGGTGTGGAACTGACCACAGAAGAAGCAGGGGCATTCCTCCTTCCCCTCCACTTCCCTGGGCAGCCTGGGGTGCTTGGCCCCCACAGGAGGGCCTTGCTCCCCTGCCCTTCTGAGTTCCTCTTCTCTTGATCTCTTCATTCACCTTCATTGACCCCAAATGAAGCTTCCATCATGATGGTCTGGACCCTCCTTTTAATTAAATAAGTAAAATTTTTTGAAACAGCTTCTCTTTTTATGTTGCCCAGGCTGGCTTCAGACTCCTGGGCTCATGCAGTTCTCTTGCTCCGGCTCCCAAGGAACTGGGATGTCACACGTTCTGGCCATCACATCTGGCTTGGACCCTCCCTTTCTTCTTCAATTTTTTTCCTTCACAGAAAGCGCAGAAGTTCCTCCTGGAGCTGGCGGAGAGAACACCAGCCTGGAAACCACAGCTCGCCTGTATCCCTGAGGCTCCTCTTTCAAAATTCCCCAAAGGAAACTCTTCTTCCTCAGATGAGCTTACTTTTCACTTTCTCTCCCTAAAAATCCTGAAATGCATCCTTAGGGAGACATTTCCTCTCTCAGAACTCACCTTTTCTTAGGTAGCTTTTCATCCTCAAAACCATACAGGTCCTCCATGGCTTCGGGTGATCTTGACTTTTCCACTTTCCCTTCAAAATATCTTCCCTTGAGGTCTCTCTTCTCCTAAAACTGGAGAAATAAATACCCCTCACTCCCTGTAACTAGGGCTGCCAGTGTAGTCCAGGCCTGGTGGACTGTGGCCCTCAGGCCAAATCCAGCCAGATGCGTACTTTAGGAGGTGCAGTAAAGTTTTATTGGAAGACAGCCACACCTGTTTGTCTGTGTGCTATCTGTGGCTCCTTTTCAGAGTTGAAGAGTTGTGATAGACTCTGTGACCTGCAAACCCTAACACACTTATTATCTGGCTTTACTGAAAATGTTTGCCACGGCCGGATGTGGTGCCACTTACCTCTAGTCCCAGCTACTCAGAAGGCTGAGGCAGGAGGATCACTTGAGCCCAGGGGTTTGAGGCCAGCCTGGGTAACATAAAAATGTTACCCCATCTCATAAAAAGAAGAAAAAAATACTTCTTGGCCCCTGATGTTATTTATCATCCAAACTAGACGCTTTGGGTAAAAGGGAATGCTGTTAATTATTAAACTGGGGCAAGAGGGGTAAACCAAGGTTGTCTTGAATAAAACAGGGTGTCTGATCACACTTAGAATAGCCTACCAAAGATTGCAAAATAGGAACCCAAATCCATCATCTTTGAAGTCTAAAGGTGAACAGGTTGGCGTGTAGTTCTGAAGAAGGATAGAGAAACGTGTATCTGCTCAAAGGGAACAACATTGCACCTTAATACAATTATCAAAAAAGGATTCAGGAAAATGGATTTTGGATTCTGACTTAGGGATTCTGGGTGAGCCTCCACTTGTGTAGGCCCCAGCTTTTCATCTCCTAGGGAATGTCTCCATATGAATCACTGTGCTAGGGGCTGGGGTATAGAAAAACGAATGCACCCTCTTGGCTTTCCAGTTCTGAAAACGTGAGGAAACAGCTAGGTGACCAAGGAAGAGAAGCTCCAGCGTCATGGCTCCGTGACTCTTGGCCTTCTCAGGAGGATTCACAGGGCTTTCTAAAAGTCCAACAAGAACAATTTTAGAAGAGGAAATTTTTATTTGGGGGCTCACAGTTTCAGAGGTGACTACTCTGTTGGTCTGGGCTGGAGAGGTGGCTGGACATCATGATGGACCAGTGTGGAGGAGCTGTGAGTGTGGACCTTCACCCACCTCATAAGGAAAAGAACACAGTTCCCTCCAGTGGTAGATCCATCATAAACCAGAAGCCCCTTTTAGAGCCTTACTTAGAATCCCTAGTAGAGCCTTTATGGAGATATTGTAGTTTAAGAGAAACAGATGAGACCAGGCATGTAAGGGGCAGAATGAGGTCATCGATGGAACTTTCTGGAGAGAAGAGCATCTGCTCCATCTCAAGGGGGCTGGAGCTCTCAACAGTAGTTGGTTGTTTCCGTGTGAGTCTGAATCCAGAAACTAGAGCATTCACATGAAGTTTTCAGATTTTTATAATATTATATATTTTCATAAAGACAGTAAGGCCAAGCAGAGCAGGTCTGAGGGCCATTTGTGGGTTTGCCAACTTGTAGTTCAGTTTTCTGTGTTTTGGAGTTAAGCAGTGGCTGTCCTTTGTGCTGGTAGGAATGACCTGTGATCTTCCATGGGACAGAGCTTTATCATTAGGAAGCAGTATCCAGACAGCTGGCCAAGCTTAAAGGTGTGTGTGGAGTAGAGCTTTTCCTTGTCATGGGATCACTGACCCAGACAGACATGGGAGTGTCTTCCTTGGCTCCTCAGTAGGGTGATCCAACCCACCCAGGTGGCGCGACCCATCCATCATGAGCAAGGCACTCTAGGTGAAGGTGGACCCTCTTCTGCACGGCCTCAGGGGCACACCCTCTTCTCTCTCGATGCGTCTGCCAAACCATGATGTTTGGACTTGGGAGCCTCTGAGATCTTTGGTTTCCTGTTTTGTCTCTTACAATTTATGCAGTGTCTTCTATGACCATGTTTTGCTCATAATGCAATATTGAGAAATAAGTTAGTTTCAAAAAATCTTAATTGTTGCCTGGATTCCTGCCTCTTAACTCAGGGTATAGAACATAATTTAAACCTTTCTTAATGACTCATGTTATCCAGAGATGTCTCCAGTTTAAAGACAAATGGCTTCTAAGTAATTATTTAATTATTGCTATTTTACAAATAGTTATAATAGGTATTATAATTGTTTTTATGCACATGAACATAGTTTTAAAATGGTGGTGACTTTGACCTTTTTTAGGGAATATATAGAGCAATTTTTTCTTTCTGTTAATAGTCAATAGACTGCTGCACTTTTTGTTTTCTATACCTATGGAAGATTGACTGTGTTTTTTGAGAATATATGCTAATTGTTTTTAAAATTTTTATTCATGCATTACAATTATACATAATAATAGGATTCATTGTTACATGTTCAGACATGCATATGACATAATTGGGTGAATTTCATTCTCTAGTGCCTCCCCTTGACCTCTCCTCCTTCCTCTCTCTGGTCCTCTTCTTCTATTCCCTGGTCTACCTTCTATTTTCATGAGATCCCCACTCTTTTCCCCCCTCTAGCTTCCACATATGAGAAAAAAATACGACCCTTGACTTTTGGAGTCTTGCTTATTTCACTTCATGTAATGCTCTTCAGATCCATCCAATTTCCTGCAAATGACATGATTTCATCCTTTATGGCTGAATAAACCTCCATTGTGTAAATATGCTACATTTTCTTTATCCTTGTATCTATCAGTGGACATCTAGGCAGGTTCAGTAACTTGGCTCTTGTGGATTGTGCTGCTGTGAACATAGGTCTACAGGTATTGCTATAATATGCTGACTTTTCATTCTTTGGTATGAATACCAAAGATTGGTATAGCCGGGTTATATGGTGGTTCCATTCCTAGTCTTTTAAGAAATCTCCAATCTCTGATTTCCATAGTGCATGTACTAATTTACAGTCTCACCAACAATATGTAAGTAAGTTTTCCTTTCTCCCCACGTCCTCACCAGCATTAATTATTGTTTGTATTCTTGATTGTGACCTTTTTAACTGAACTGAGATGAAATGTTGCTGTAGTCTTGATTTGCATTTTCCTGATTGCTAAAGATGTTGAAGATTTTTTCATATATTTGTTGACTATTTATATTTCTTCTTTCGAGAAGGATCTGTTTAGTTCATTTGGCTATTTATTGTGGTGGGTTTTTTTTTTTTTGTATGTGTGTGTAGGTTTTTTTAAAATAATTTTTTCTATGTTCTGGATATAACCCTCTGTCACAAGAGCAGCTGGCAAAGATTTTCTTCTGTTCTGTAGACTCTCTCTTCATGCTCTTAATTGTTTCCTTTGCTGTACAAGGCTTTTAATTGCATTCCATCCTATTTTAAAATTCTTGGTATTATTTCCTGAGCTTTAGGGGTCCTATTGAGGAGGTTATTGTTTACTCGTATATGTTGGAGTGTTGACCTTATGTTTTCTTCTGTCAGTAGTAAAGTTTATGGTCTGATTCCTCAGTCTTTGATGCATTTTGAGTTGACTTTTGAGCAGAGTGACAGATAGGAACCTAGCTTCATTCTGCTACATTTGGATATCCCATTTACCTGGCACCATTAGTTAAAAAGACTCTGTTTTCTCTAATGTATGTTTTTACTTTCTTTGTGAAAGATCACATAACTGTATCCTATGGGTTTGTCTTTGTGCCTTCTATTCTGTTTCATTGGTCTACATGTCTGTTTACAGGACGGCACTGTGCTGTTTTATTGTGATAGTTCTGTAGTATGATTTAAAACTGGGTATTGTGATGCCTCCAGAATTTCTCTTTTTGCTTAAAATTGCTTTGGTTATTCTGAGATTTTTATTCTATCCTATGAATTTTAGGGGTGCTTTTTCTGGTTCTCTAAAGACTCTTAGTATTTTGATGGAAATTGCATTTAATCTGAAGATTGCTTTTGGTAATATGGCCATTTTAATCCTTTTACATGAACAAGGGAGGTTTTTCCATCTTCTTGTGTCTTCTTTAGTTTTCTTCTGTGTTCTATAATTTTTATTGTAGAGGTCTTTCACCTCCTTGGTTAGATTTATTCCCAAGGGCTTTTTTTTTTTTTTTTTTTTTGAGGCTCTTGTGAATGGAATTATTTTCCTAATTTCTTTTTCAGCAGGTTATTGTATAAAAAGCTACCATTTTTTTCTGTGTTGATTTTGTATCCTTCTACCTTGTTGAATTTGTTTACTAACTCTAGAAGTATTCTTATGGAGCTTTTTGTATTGTTTAAGTATGGGATCAGATATGATCCTCTGTAAACAGTGATAATTTGACTTTTACCTTTACTATTGGCATATCTTTTATTTCCTCCTGTTGACTAATTAGTCTGGCCAACATTTAAAGTACTATATTGAATAGGAGTGGTGAAATGGACATGTTTGTCTTGTTCCTTATTTCAGAGGAAGTTCTTTCATTTTTTTTTCCCTTTAAGTATGATGTTGACTTTGGGTTTATTGTGTATAACGTAAATGATTTTGAGATCATTTTTTTCTATTCCCAGTTTCTTTTGTGATTTTATCATGAATGGGTACTGAGTAGTGCTGAGTTTTCTGTATTTATTGAGATCGCTACATGATTTTTGTCCTCGATTCTATTTACATGGTGAATTACATTTATTGATTTGCATATATTGACCTATCCTCATATTCCTGAAATGAACTCACTTGATCTTTTTATTCAATCTTAATGTGTTGTTGAATGTAATTTGCTAATATTAAGGATTTTTGCATCTATGTTCTTCAAGGATATTGGTATGTAATTTTCTTTCCTTGATGTGTCCTTATGTGGTTTAGGTTTCAAGTGATACTGGCTTCATAGAATAAATTTGGAAGTGCCCCCCCATCCCCTTTCTATTTCATGGAATAAGGTGAAGAGTGTTGGTATTAGTTTTTCTTTAAAGGTCTGGTAGAATTTGAGAATCCATCTGGTTCTGAGCTTTCCTTTGGTGCAAGGCTTTTATTACTGATTCAATCTCATTGCTTGATGTTGGCTGGACCATTTGCATTAGGGATCCTCTTGGTTCAATTTGGGTAGGTCATATGTTTTTAGAAGTTTATCCCATTTCTTCTCAATTTTTCAACTTATTGGAGTGTAAGTTTTCAAAATAGCCCCTAATGAAGATCCCATGAATTTCAGTGATGTCTGTGGTGATGTCTCCTTTTTTATTTCTAATTTTATTAATTTGGGCCTTTCTCCTTCTTTTGGTTCGTTAGGCTAATAGTTCATCAATTGTATTTATCTTTTCAAAGGACCAATTCTTTATTACACTGATCCTTTGTATTGTTTTTAAATTCTCTATACTATTAATTTAGACTCTGCTCTTAATTGTTTCCTTCTATTGCCTTTGGATTGGTTTGTTCTTGTTTATCTAGGATTTTGATATGCAACGTTAGGCTGTTTATGTGGGGGTCTTTTTAGTTTTTTTATGTTGACACTCAATTATAAACTCTCCTCTTAGAACTGCCTTCATAGTGTCCCTAGGATTCTAATATGTCGTATCTTCATTTTCACTTGATTCTAAGAATTTAAAAATTTCTTCTCTGATTTTTTTTCTATCCCCCATTCATCATTCAAAAGTGTATTGTTCAGCTGGGTGTGGTAGAGCATGCCTGAAATCCAAACTACTTAAGAGGCTGAGAGAGGAGGATTCACATGTTCTAGGTGAACCCGGGCAACTTAGTGAGACCCTGTCTCAAAATGAAGACTAAAAAGGGCCAGGGATGTAGTTCAGTGGTAGAGTGCCTGTGGGCTCAATTCCCAGTACTGCCTGACCCCACAAAAGTATACATTGTTCAGTCTCCATGTGTTTATATACTTTTTCTTGCTCTTAATTTTTAATTTCATTTGATTATGTAGTTTTTCTTACTCTTAATTCTTAATTTCATTCCATTATGATCTGATAAAATACAAGTAATTATGTCAATAAATTTTTGTGTGTGTATTTGTTGCCTAAAATATGGTCTATTTTGGAGAAAGTTCTATGAGAGGCTGGGAAGAAAGTGTATTTAGCTTTTGGGTATGACATTCTATAAATGTGGGTTAAGTCCGTTCCATTTGATTTATAGTATTTTTTTATGTCTGAAGTGTCTTTGTTGATTTTATATCCAGATGACCTACTATTGGTAAGAGAGGTGTGTTGAAATCATTCAATATTATTGTTTTGGGATCTGAGCCTATGTTAAGTAGTGTTTGTTTTATGTAATTAGGTGCAGTGATGTTTGGGGCACAATATTTACTATCATTATGTCTTCTTGTTGGACTGTTCCCATTACCAGTATGAAGTGATCTTTGTCTCTTCTGATTAATTTTACCCTGAAGTCTGCTTTGCCCAATATAAGAGTAGATACTCCTGCTTGCTCCAGGCTCCATTTGCAGGGAATATCACTTTTTATCCTTTAACTTTCAACCTGTGAATGTCTTTGCCTGAGAGGTGTATATCTCTTGTGTGCAACACATATTGTTGGATCTTGTTTTTAAATCCAATTTGCCAGTCTGTGTCTTTTAATTAGAGTTAAGACCATTTATATTCAGTGTTGTTATAGAGAGCTGTTTAGTATTTCCTGGCATTTTGCTTTACTTCTATTGTTTAATTCAATCCTAAGTCTCATTTGTTTAAATAGTCTTCTAATGAGATTTATCCTTTCCTGAGCTCTGCTATTTTTGAAATCTTCTCTTGTGTTTAGGAATTCTTTAAGTATCTTTTGTAATACTGGCTTAGTAGTCATGAATTCTTTTAGCTTTTGCTCATCTTCGAAGGTTTTTATTTCACCTTCTGTTACGAATGATAGCTTTGCTGGATATAGTAATCTTGCTAGGCAGTTATTTTCCTTCAGGGCTTGAAACACATCTTTCCATGCCCTTCTCAATTTTAGAGTTTTGAGAAATCAGATGTTATTTTGATTGGTTCATCTCTAAATGTAATCTGACATTTTTTTCTTGAGGCTTTAAAAATTCTATTTTTGTTCTGTATATCTAGCATTTTAATTATAACATATAATGGAGAGGATGTTTTTGATCTTATCTATTTGGGATTATAAACACCTTTCATATATGGACATTCTTTTCTTTCCCAAGGTCTGGAAAAATTTCTGCTATCATTTCACTAAAATACTTGTCAATGCCATTGACTTGTATTTCTATTCCTTCCTTGATGCTGATGATTCTCAAGTTTAGTCTCCTAATGTCCCAGAATTCTTGTATATTCTGATCAAAATTTCTACTCCTGCTTTATTGTTTGAATATTCAAGGCCAACCACTTTGTTTTCCAGCTCTGATATTGTGTCTTCTACTTGGTCTATTATGTAGAGAGACTCTCAACTGAATTTTTCATTTGATTCACTGTGCCTGTCATTTCTAAGGCTTTTATTTAGTTCTTTTCTAATATCTCTATTTCTTTTTTGAATTCCATTTATACCCTGTATTGATTTCCTTAAATTATCCAGTTGTTTTCTGTGTTCTCATGAAATTCATTGATCTATTTTGTAATCATCCTTTATCTATTATTTCATCCATTTCTCTATCTTTGGATTCAGTTGCTGCTGAATTACAAATTTTAGGTGTCATGTTACCTTTTTTCATATTTCTTGTATACCTATGTTGAGATTTGTGTATCTGTTGGGATGGATTTCTCTACTTTTATGTCAGGTCCTTATGGTCCTTTCTCTTGGCAAAGTGTTCTGGGATATCTGTTGTGAGTTGTTGTCCAAGTGTGTTTCATAGTATGGTTTCCCTGCTGGTTCTTTGATGATGTTTAATGTACATTGATTTAGAGTTTACTGTGTTGGAGGGTGATAATCCCACCTTCTCTGTAGATCTTACAAGAGTGGGGTCCTTATAGTAAGTCAGGCAGTTGTTTTGTATACAGCAAGGCATATGAAGTACACCCTATGTAGCCTATGTAATTGCTCTTCTAGACTTGACAACTCTGTATATTCTAAAGGGGTATGAGAGCAATTTAGATGGAGATACCTTGTAGGTGAGGTGTATTATTGTTGTATTATTATATTATATTATTTTTCCCTGCTACTACTATAGAAATGGATACCATGAGTGGGATCTGAGGCCCCTCAAAACTATTCCTACTGAAGGTCTGGTCACTGGTTTGGGGTTTTTGTCTCTCCTGTTCTTTATGTTAATGTACTAATGAAGTTTGAGTCTATTAGGTTGTGTGTGGTACAGGTGTGGTGTCTCTTAGAGAATGTATACTTTGAATCATATTTATTGGCTGTTTAGGCTTTCAGTAAAAATGTATACTTTCAAGAATTAAAATACATTTCAGATAGTTCAGTTTAGTTGAAAAAAAAAAGAGTTGAATATTCCCACATTTTTGTTTTCTTTCTGATATAACCCTGCATCCCTCATATAATGTAATGCATATTCCTTGGCTGTCATTTAAAACATTTTCTTATGATAAATCTTTTCCTCAATTTCAGGAGAATTGATAAATTCCATTTTGGCCTTGTAGTTTTGTTTTTGGACCACCACAAAAGCTCATGTCTGTGTTTTTTTTTTTTTCCTTTGTCATTTCCCCACTGTAGTCTGATCCTGATCTCCCAGCAGATGTGCAGACACCATCCTCAGCTGAGCTGGGCAGGTATCCGGGCCTGCCCTTCACCCCGGCCTCTCAGTACATCCCACCCCAGCCATCCATCGAGGAGGCACGCCAGACCATGCACTCCCTCCTGGACGACGCCTTTGCCCTGGTGGCCCCCAGCAGCCAGGCTGCCGGTGCAGCAGGTGCAATGTCCGGGGTCCCAGCCAGCCTGCCTGTGAACAGCACCCCTTCCCGCGAGGAAAGGCGAGCCACCCAGTGGGGGTCCTTCTACAGCCCAGCCCAGACAGCCAACAATCCCTGCAGTGTAAGTTCTGACCTTCTAGAATTCTTTCCTGGGCAAGATAATGGAGTTTTGTTGCCTAACTGCATCTCTTGCAGGTTCCCCATAAAACTCTGGTTGTATTTGATAATAATTCAATCTTGGATGATAAGTCTTAGTTTTTATCATCTTCTGCTAAGTTAATTCTTAATATTAGAAGCGTTCTTTTATGCTGCTCTGATATTTTGTGGAGCTGTTCAGAGGATTTCGCGGAAGCATCTTCCTGGTTCTCTCTCTGTGTTATGAAATGGAGGTAGTTTAACTGTCAAAACATAGTGGCACTTGTGTCTCCAGTTTAGACTGGAGCAGTTTGGAATGGACTCAGATTGTTTAACCTCTGTATGACCCTCTGGAGAGGCCCCCTGAGGGTCTGGGAGCATAGGCAGCGGTCCAGGCATGGGCACTGTTCACAAATGTCATCTGCCCATCTTGGGAGCTGACGTTTTAGCATTTCCTCTGCCTTTTCATTGGCCTTCATGTATGTTTCTCGTTTTTGGTTGGTTCTTTCAAATTTGCCTTCTTACGACTTGGAGAAAGAGTAACACTCAAGGAAGTAATGTTCATGTAATTTTTGCTTAGTTCAAAAGAAATGATTTGACTGAGGATTGGTGACATTAACTCTGGAGAGAAATTAATAGACCACAACTTAAATTTATTAGTTGGGAAAGGTTATACTGGGTTCTTCTAATTTTTTTTTTTTTTTTAGCTGTAGATGGATAGCAGGCCTTTGTTTTATTTGTTTATTTTTTCATGTGGTGCTGAGGATGGAACTCAGTGCCTCACATGTGCTATGCAAGTGCTCTGCCACTGAGCCCCAGCCCCAGCCCTGGCTCCTTCTAGTTTTGTTTCCCTTATTCAGGTGTGATGTTTCCCTTATCATTGAATGACAGTAAAAAAAAAATTTTATCTCTGAAATTGGTTTGAATTTTCAGGCCTTTGGTAATAGATTTTTTTCCTTCCAGGTCTGGGAGACACAGTGCTTGCATTGTGGGTAGCTGGTACCGTGGGCAGGGGGAGGGTACCATTCAATGTAATTGTTTTTGTTTTTAATATGAAAATATAGCTTGTTCTAATAATAGATGTTAAACTACTTCAAGGTTATATCTGGTGGGTTATAATCTTTTAGGAAATGGATGATACAGACCACAACTCAGTGATAAAACAAGTGTGGGTACAGTTGCTGTCTGGTCTCATTTGCATTTTCATTCAGGTGCATTACAGAGCACCTCTGTGCCTGGAGCCCTGCTAGGTGTTGGGGACTCCGTGGTGTACAGCACAGGTCCCTCCTCTCTAGCTCTTGCACTCCAGTGGGGACCAAAACAATAATTCCAGTACACTGTTGTCAGTGCCATGGAGAGGAGGCAATGTGGAAGAGAACCTAGCTGAATTTTGAGGAGTTTAGGAAGACTTTTCTGGATAAAATGACATGTGAGTTGCTGTCTAAAGGATAATTAGTGGTTGTCAGAGAATAAATTTTCACATAGTGAGAAGTATGGCAGAGACACACAGAAATAAAGGCATATGGGATAAACTTCCTATTCTGGAAAAGATGGAAGAACAGGTCCTGGATGTCTTCCTTACTGAAACAACTAAAAAACTGAATGAAATATGTGGGATTTTGTGACACTGGATAGTAGACAACAAAGGACAAGGATTGCCAAGAAGCAAGTTGAGTCCTACTGTTGCTCCAGCTTGTGCCTAGGGAGGGTTTTTGGCCACCACACAGGGAGGGGTACCAGGCAGAGCTCAGGGATCTGCCTGAGCTGAGGAGATGGATTGGAAGTCCAGGGAGGAAAAGGCAGCTAGAGTTCACAGAGGTGCCTGTAGGACATGATTCCACTTTCTCTGAAGATCTCACAAGAGTGGGGTCCTTCTAGTAGGTCAGGCAGTTGTTTTGTATACAGTGAGGCTTATGGAGTACACCCTATGTAATTGCTCTTCTACTTAACAACTCCATATATTCTAAAGGGGTATGGGAGCAATTTAGATTGAGATACCTCATAGTTGTGGTGTCCACACCTTTGTATTGTTTTTCTCTGCTTCATGAGTGGGAAAAGTTAGCCCCAGATTAAAGCCACTCTAGTTCTACTGAACAAAGCAGACAAACGTAAAATCTGAATCCAAACAAAGCTCAAGAGTATTTATAGAAACAAAAATATGCAGCATCTAATAAGGTAAAATTAATAATGTCTGGTATCCAATCAAAACTAACTAGATAAGCACAGAAACAAGAAAAAGACATAGGTGATAAAAACAGCAAACAAGGGTATTTAAAGGATTATTTTAATGTAGTTTCATCTATTTAAGAAGCTAGAGGAAAGATCAAGGATGTTAATTAGAGACCTTGAAGATATTAAAGGATATGAATCAAACTTAGAGATGAAAACTCCAGTATCTGAGGGGAAGAATATACGGGGTGAGATCAATGCCAGGTTAGGTATTGCAGAAGAAAAGATTAGTGGACTTGGAATATATGGTAATAAAAATTATATACTGTCAAACAAAGAGAGGAAATGGAATGAAAAACACAAACATGATTAATGAGCTGTGCAGTAGCTTCAAGTGGATGAATACACATGATATTTGGAGTTCTCAGAGAGCAGGAGGGACAAAAAATTTATTAAGGAAATAATGGCCAATCCAATACTGAGAAAGAAAAGACTGGAGTCATCACACTCCTGTTTTAAAGTTATATTACAAAACTACAGTAACCCAAGCAGTATGATACTGGTATGAAGATAGAAACACAAATCAATGGAATAGAACAGAAAGCCCAGATAAATCCTTACACATGTGGTCAATTGATTTTCAGTAAGGGCACCAGGACACAGTGGGGGAAAGGATAGTCTCCTCGATAAATGATGCTGAGAAAATTGAATTTCCAAATGCAGAAGAAAGAAATTGGATCCTTATATTATACCATACACAAAAATCAACTGAAAAATGGATAAAATACTTAAAATATAAAACTTAAACCATAAAAATCTTAGAAGAGAACATGGAGAAAAGCTCCTTGATGTTGACCTTGGCAATGACTTTTTTTTTTTTTTTAATATCACATTGAAAAAATCAGGATACAAAAGCAAAATAAATAAAGGGGATTATATCAAACTAAAAAGCTCCTAAACAGGAAAGCAGTCAACAAAATGAAAAGTTAATCTACAGACTAGGAAAAGGTATGTAAAAATCACATATCTGATAGGGAAGGGGTTAGTATCCAAAATTTACGAAGAACTCTTAATAGCTCGATAGCAAAAAACCAATTGAATTTAATTTCTCAGACAAACTTAATTTCTCCAAAGAAGACATAAAAATCAATAGCAGGTATATGAAAAGGTGTTCAACCTCAAAAATCATCAAGAAAATGCAAATTAAAATTAAAGTCATCATGAGATCTCACCTCATGTTAATGTTGATGACAGTGTTGAGAAAGGGAATCCTAGTGCACCGTTGGTGGGAATAAAGATCAATACAGCCATTATGGAAAACAAGATGGCGGATCCTAAACAAATTAAAACCAGAACCACAGTGTGACCCCACAGTCCCTCTTCTGTGTGTTTAGAAAGAACGTATCACCTGCCTTGTACAAAATATTCCAGGAAGTCCTTCAGGTAGAAGAAGCACAGTGATGCCAGGTGAATATTTGAATGAATAAAATGCAAATGAATGAAAAGCTCTGGGAATGTTAATATGTGGTTAATTATTTTCATAAAAACTTCATTATTTAAAGATACTAAAAAGACAATTGACTCTTTAAAACAAAAGTAATGACAATATATTGTGGGGTTTGTAACCTATATAGAAGGAAAATATATAAAAATAGCACAAAGGCCAATAGGGAGAGATTGATGTTTGCTCTTTTAATGGCCTTATGCTGTATGTGACATAGACTAAAGCACTGACCAGTGGACAGGGACAGAGGATGTGTAGTACGCACCCTACCACAACCTATTGTTAGCCAACAAACGAGTTAAAAGAAATCATAAAATATAGTCCCTGGAAGGCAGAAGAAGAAGAAAAAAGGAACAAAAAACAGGTGGCGAAAAGAGAAAACAGAAACCAGCAAGGTTGGTTTCAGTCCAGCCTTATTAATAGTCACATTAAACATAGGTGGTCTGAACATCCCTCTGAAAGGGCAGAGATTGTCAGAGTGGATAAAAAGCAAGATCCAAACAATTGCTTGGCGACGAGACACCCACATTAAATACAGAGGTACAAACTTGGTTGAAAGTATGGAAAAGGTATGCCACACTAATCATGAAAAGTTGGAGTGGATTTATTACTATCAGCCAAAAGAGATCTTGTAGTAAAGAATATTATCCAGCATAGAGGACCATTTCATAATAACAAGGTGGTCACTTTTCATCAAGAAGAAAAAATCTCAGCCAGACACAGTGACAAACACCTATAATCCCAGCAGCTTGTGAGGCTGAGGCAGGAGGATTGAAAATTCAAAGCCAGCCTCAGCAACTTAGTGAGACTCTGTCTCTAAATAAGAAAGACAACAACAACAAAACAGGGCTGGGGCTCAGTGTTTAAGTGCCTCTGGATTCAATCCCTGGTACCATTAAACAAACAAACAAAAAAATGAAGACAAAATATTAAATGTTTATTTGCATGAAGCAAAAACAGATAGAATTACACATAAATATAAATCCACAGTTAAAATTGGAGATTTCCAATACTCCTCTTTCAATAACTGGTAGGACAAGTATACAGAAAATCACTAAGATAGAGGTGAATTGAATAACACCACGAACTTGAAATAATTGACATATAGAGAACAGGGCAGGTAACAAGAGCACAATATACGTTCTTTCAATCATGGAATTTTTACCAAAATGGAATATATTCTGGGCCACAAAGCTAATCTCAATAAATAGAAAAGATTCAAATTGTACAGACAGCCTAATAAAAAAACTTCATCAAAGAAGATATAGAAATGGAAAAACAAATGTGGTATGTCCATATAATGGAGTACTACTCAGTAATAAAAATGAACTATTAGCCACGAATGGTGGCTCAAGCCTGTAATCCCAGCAGCCCGGGAGCCTGAGTCAGGAGGTCTTGAATTCAAAGCCAGCCTCAGCAACGGCGAGGTGCTTAGCAACTCAGTCAGACCCTGGGGATGTGGCTCAGTGGTTGAGTGTCCCTGAGTTCAATCCCCAGAACCACCCTTAAAAAATAAATATTGAATCAGACAAAAACATAATTGACTCTCATAAATAATTATGCTAAGTAGAGGAAGCCAGACCAAAGAAAATGAATATATACTATACAATTCCATTGAAATACAAGTTTAAAAAATGCATACAAATCTGTGACAGAAACAATCAGTGGTTGCCCAGGGATGGGTCAGGTGGGGACATCAGTTGGAAGGATTATAAAGGGGGCACCCAGAAACTTTGGGGGTGAGGGATATGTTCATTATCTTGATTGTGGTGGTAATGTACAGTTGCAGTCATACATCAAAGATTATAGAAGTGCATTCTTTAAATATGTTCAGTTTATTGTATGTCAGTTACAACTCAATAAAGGTGTTAAAAACTTCTTCCCCCAAGTGTGCTTGATATGTATATTAGCTAGGATTCTCCAGAGAAACAGAGCCTATGACGTGTGTGTGGAGAGAGAGATTTAAGATTTATTGATTATAGCCGGGCACAGTGATGCACACCTGTAATCCTGGAAGCTCAGGAGGCTAAGGCAGGAGGATCATGAGTTCAAAGCCAGAGCAACTCAGTGACACCCAATCTCTACATAGAATATAAAAAAGGGCTGGGGATGTGGCTCAGTGGTTAAGACCTTGGGTTCCATCCCCAATATAAAAAAAAAAAAATAAAAAGAGTGACTGATTATGAGGAATTGGCTCACTTGATTGTGGAGGCTGAGAAGCCTGCTGTCTGCAGGCTGGAGGACCAGGAGAACCAGGGGTGTTCTGAGGCCTGAGTCTGAATCTGAAAGCCTGCAAACCAGGATCTCCAAGAGCAGGATCAGGAGGCAGAGGGAGCACCACCCCACCTTCCTCCCCCTTTTTGTTCTACTGAGGCCGTCAGTTTTAGTAAACACAGAAATAGTGTTTAACCAGCTCCACCCAGTAAACACAGAAATAGTGTTTAACCAGGTATCTGGGCACCCTGTAGCCCAGTCACCATATGTTCTTAACAATGGAATTGGTTCTAGCATTTCTTACAGAAGGGGTAGTGAAGGGGTGGTTCATGAGGCAGGAGAGAGAAAGCAAGAAGCCCACAGTCATAGTGCCCACCTCATCCCAAGGGTGACACCTTCACGTTGCAGGGCTCTGAGCAGTTGGGAGACGTAACTATGTAAGCCACTGTGGGAGATTTGTCCCACGTTGGGCTGCAGGGTTATGTCAGTACAAGAGTAGAGGCAGGGGGACCGTTGGGAGGCTGGTGGAGCAGGGATTGTCAGTGTGATTGTCAGTGGCTCCAGCCAGTAGACTGGTGTGGATGGAGTTGAAAAGAAGAATCCAGAAGGTTCCACCTGTTTAATTGCTGGCTGCATTGAGCCAGCATGGAAGAAGATTGATGCCATGGGTTGAGGGCATCAGGGGAGGAACTGTGTTTAGAAACGACGGGATGTATTTCTACCAACTCAACGGAGGCAGGAAGGAGAGGTTGGGAGGCATGAAGCTGAGGAGCCACATCTCAAGGCTTCTGTGCTCCCCGTGGGGAGGGTAGAGCTGTCTGTTGAGAAGGAGGGAAGAAATGTGGCGGGCATGGTGGTTTTGGGGGAGAGTCGGGATCCGAAATGCGTGTTGTGGAGAATGAGAGATCACAGATTGGAGACACAGCCTGAGGTCCCTGTTGAGGTTGACCCTCAGGAAATTATAGTGGCATAAGTGAGAGTTCTCCATATGGCTTTGTGGTTCAACATCGGACACCCAGGTGTGCGGCCGAGAAGGCAGACAGTGGGGTTGATCCAGAATTAAGGGTCTATCAGGGGACTGTGACAAGGGGACACCTGGCAGGCGCTGTGCGGTGAGAGATGCAGTTGAAATGTGATAGCCCTCCTACTAACAAGGACAGAGAGAGAACGGCCCTGGGAGCACACAGAGCCTGCCGTGCTTCCTCTCCAATCTGTCCACTAGTGGGCACCACCGTCCTCAGGATCATCCTGATCCTTTCCCATCCTCTGTCTGGAAGGTGCCCAGACAGCTCCACCTGCAGGTGACAAGTGAAATATAGTTTTGGGGTGTTGAGAAGGCCAAGCTGCTGCAGGACTTACACCTCAGAGACATTCGTGGGATGAGGAGGGGACCTAGGATGAGGAGGAAGATCTGCCAAGAGCCTGTTTGCTTAGTCTTGAGATTTCCAAGACGAAAGCTCTTGTCTCACTTTCTGACCTGAGCTTGGTCACTGCTGACCACCTCTCCTTGCCCCCAGGCTTTTCCTTGATCCTACTGCTCCCAGCTCCAGACTGCCAGGTCGCCCCCCAGTCAGCCCCTGTCTGAGTGGAGGTGCATCTCTGCTTGCTCTTGGGTGGGGTCAAGAGCCACACTGTGCTGTGAGAATCATTTTTTTCCCTTGGCCGCTGCTTTTCTCCATTTATAGCATGATTCTTCTCCTTCACTTGCACGAATTTTTAGCAGTAATTTTTGACAGATTTGTGTTACTACTTTTATTATTTGTTCCTGGTTCTTAGGTGTTAGGGATGAAAGATTCCATGATAATGCCTTAATCTACCATCTCAACCATGAATTCAAATGCATTCTAATATTTCTAATTGTGGACTTTTTAAAAAAATTAATTGTGGACTTTTTGACGTCACCCTGATATTTTTTCAATGGGAATGGTATTGATTTAATCTAGTGGAAAACCAGAATCATATAAATTTCAGCATGTTGATAAACTGGTGGTAAAGTTACTAGTTTGTTGCCAGGACGAACCTAACCACCCTTTATTTGCTTCTTCTGACAGTGAAAACCACAGGAATGTGGGTTTCAAGGTGCCTTCAGTCACCGCGTGAGCCTCTGTGTTCCCCTGGATGACATTCTGCTCCTTTTTACCAGCAGGGCGGTGTGGGTTAGGCAGCAGTGAGTCAGGCAGCTGGGATGTGGTGTTCCTGCTGCCCTGAGTGGAGCTCCACTCTTGGAGTCACCTGCTGTGCAGGCCTCGGTGCCAGCTAAGGCCTTTTACAAGCTGCCTCTGCTGCCTGGTGGCTCCACCTCAGGCCTGTCCCAGGCTCCAGCCATTTGACTCGCCTTTCACATTTGACTGGGCTGTGTTTTATATGGATTAAGAATGAAATGAAAATGAGACTTGTATTGACATAGCTGATTAAAACTTTAAAATTCAGTTTTGTCCTCCAAGCCTTTTATATAAGTGTGACTCATTTAAAGTAAATACCTGACACACAATCACAGTAATTCTGTCAGGGATTTTTTTTTTTTTTAACTTGCCCTGTCTCTCAGCACAGAACATCCTCTTTCTGAAGACAGTAGGTTAAAATGCCTCACCCACAATAGTACCATGGATAAAAATGGGCAGCTTTTTCCCCATAGTTTTTCTGTTGGTTTATCACTCAGATCTCCTGAAATCCTGATAGGTAAAGTGATGAGCCTTGATTTAAAAAAAACAAAAAAACATGCATATGAATGTGTCTTAAAACTCTGAGCCATGCTGGAGGTGGGTGGGCACCATGGCTAATCTTCATCCAGTCTCAGCTTTTTCTTCAGTCATTCAGAAAAAGGAATCAAAACTGCTCTTCTGCCATCTTTCCGTTTTCTCTGTTACCCCCTCTAGTTTATCTTCCTCAGCTGGGAACCTACAAGGTTCTAATCTCCTTCCTGCTGCCAAGGGGATTGAGTCAGAGAAGATCAGAAGGGGACACAGTTCCACCACGGTTTCCCATCTACAAATCCCTCCAGAACCATCACAGACATCCTTGTGTCGTACGACCTTCTGAACACCAAGGCCTCTATTTTCCCTCTTAAGAGGAGAGATTTGTCCAATGGGGAAAGACCCGTTGGGAAAATCTGGGCAGCACAGCGTAGTGGGGGAAAAGCCTGGACTTTTGAGAAAAACTAAAATTATAGCCTAAAAAAGAAAGATCTAGAATCAGTGCAGCCCCAGGAGCCAGGCCTGGTAGTTCCTGATTACAGGCAAGCAGTTGTTCACAGTGGCCCAGGAAATGGTCAGAAACAAAGGGGCCACCTTCATCTTCTAGTCTCTAATTTTGGGTTTCCTTCTAATTTCTGGTTTTCTATTTTTACAGTATTCTAAACATGGTACAGCATTTGATGGTTTAGTTTTGGAGATATTTGAATTGCTGCTGGTCGCTCCCTGGATTTGGGGGCGGGGAGCGTGTGCTTCATACTAACTGCGACCAGTTAAGCTACCTTCTAGCAGAAGATAAAGTTCATAGAGAAGGAGACTAGGGGTGAACAGGCACAGAAAACCTGTCTATTGTTCACAGTCTTAGTTTTTGATATAGAAAAGACCTAGAAATGAGTTGTGTCTTCTCTAAAGCCTGGTAGCCCTGTTCCCCAAACTGAAACCCTTGCTGGATGGCAGAATGCCCCAGGAGCATGCTAAGCTTTAATGAGAAAATAATTCTCCCGAAAGTTGATCCTGCAAGCCCAAGTTTATAAGTTTGCTGTTGTCACTTTATAATAAGTACTGAATGTTAGTCTTCATGTCCTTTTGAATTTCTTCCAGAGATATGAAGACTATGGGATGACTCCCCCTTCTGGCCCATTGCCAAGGTAAGGTTTCAGAACAGAATGTATTATGACTTTGTTTTGTAGGCTGCTCTTTTTAAACTCTGTAAACCCATGTCTTTTAACTAATATGAGCAGAGATGTAAAAGTGATTTATATCTTCCCTTGATCTAACCAGAAGAGGAGGGGGGAAAGTTAGGACTTAAGTTCTGCTTCCAGTAATGACGGGCTAGAGAGTTTGAACTGGTCCTTCTGCTGGGAACACCTGGAAAAGCTAGATAAGATATTAATTGTTTTTTAAACTCCAGGGGCTAACAGAGCTGTGCAGCAGTGTGGGACCAAGATCTGGGAACCCAGAGAAGTGAGCCCTTCTTTGGGGTCACTTTTCTCCCAGTGGCATCTGCTGACTCCAGAAGAGGCAGCTGAGATGCTGAGAAAGTGGATGAAGCTCTAAGAGACTGCGTACAGGGCTTGGGGGGAGGAGGAGAGACCTTGATAAACACCCAAGGTTTTGAGTTCTAATCCTTAGGCCCTGGGAGAAAGGGTGGGTCATAGGCAGATTGGTCCCTTCAGAGATTGACGTTCAGCTTTGAATTTTAATGAGGGATTTCTCTCTGGCAGAACACATGTGAGTCCCCCCCCTCAGAATGGTTAATACACTCCAGGCCTTATACTGTTTCTACAGTACATGTCACCCAGTACACGCACACAACCAGGCATATGAGAAGAAAAGAAAACACAGTTGAAAATAAAATCAGGAGCAACAGACAAAAGCAGAACCACAGGGGATCCAGATATTGGAGCTGTCAAACATACATTTTACAATTATACTTAATATGCTTAATATGGAGTTCAGTTTTATTGTCTGGGAAGATATATAAAAGTACTACTTTGTGTTAGACTATTGTAAGTCAAGGATTCTGGTGTAATTTTTAGGTTAACTGAAACAGTGTGAAAAATGCTTAAGCCAAAATAAGATGGTGGAGATCTAAATTCAAGGGTGTGTGTGTGTGTGTGTGTGTGGTTTCACTAAATGATAATGGCTATATATTCTAATTAAAAGACCAATATCATTATATTGGATTTTAAAAAGGGGTATTTGACTTATGAAAGACATGTCAAAAATATAAAGATATGGAAAGGATATAGAAGATTTGAACATGATTAATCAGTTTGAGCTAATTGATATACATAAAACATGGAATGTTCAATACTGCACAACACACCATTTTTTTAGGGGTGGGTAGTATTGGGGATTGAACCCAGGGCCTCCCACATTCTTGGCCTCCCACATTCTACCTCTGAGCTATATCCCTGGACTTTTGTATTTTGTTTTGAAACAAGGCTTTGTTTAATTGCTGAGGCTGGCCTCAAACTTGTGATCCTCCTGCCTTAGATTTCTGAGTAGCCAGGATTATAGGCATGTGCCTCCATGCCCAGCATACCTCTTTAAAACACATTTTTTTTAAGAGCTGGGAGACATATAGCTCAGTGGCATAGCACTTGCCTAACATGTATGGTCCTGCATTCAATCCTCAGTACAACATACACACAAAAATAATGAAAAATTTACTATATCTTGGGCCATAACCAATCTTAAATTAAAAAAAAATTAAATAAAAATACATTTGTTCATCCTAGTAAAATTAAGAAATGATAATAAAAGATAATTAGAAAACCCATGTACATTTAAAAATTATTCAGTACTCTGCTAAATAACATATAATACACTTATAAATCACAATAGAAAATTTAAAATATTCTAAAATGAATAGTAAAGTAGGATATATCAAAAGTTGTAGGATCAGCTATGGTAATGTTTGGGGGAGGGAATTGTTATCCTTAACACATGTATTTGGAAGGAAAAAATAGCTGGAAATCAACAATCTAACTACCCATCTCAAGAAGTTAAAAAAGAATATCCAATTGAAGGAAGGAAATAATATAGACTGTAAAATAGAAAACAAATCTCCTGGCAAACTTGATAAAGTAATCTGTGTAACAAATCATCAATAGGAATGAAAAAGACAAATTAACATAATCTTAAAAGATTTTACAAACACATTTTTGTTAATAAATTTGAAATGGAAAAATTTCTAGAAAGAGGAAATCTGAATCATCATATAATTATTAAAAATGGAAATCATAATTAAAATTCTTCCCATAAAGGAAACTCCAGGTCCAGATGGCTGCAACAGTGAACTCTGCCAAACATGATGGAGGGAAAGGCCAATGTTGTACAAGCTAATAAAAAGTAGAAAAAGAAAGACTACCCTCAAATCACTTAATGAGACCAGGGTCATTGGACCTCAAGGACAAGGACATAAGAACAAGGTCATTGCAAGACTGAAAACGTTAAGGGCCAGTTTCGCTCTTGAATATAGACATGAAAGAATATGAAACCAAATACTTGCAAACACATCCAGCAACACGTACAGAAGAATATCATTTACAGCCAAATTGGAGTTATTCCAGCAATGTGAAGGTGATTAGCATTTTTAAAAAAATCAAGCAATGTAACACATTGCTTTAAATGGAACTAAGGAGAAAAATCTCATTTCGGTAGCTGCAGATAAAATGCAGTTTTTTTTTTAAAGCCAGTTTTATGTTAGTATGTTCTTGATGAAGTAGTAAAAATTAATTTTATTCAAACTAGGCCCTTGAGTCTTTCATAGTCTGTGTGACAAAAGTGGAGGTACTGACTGGACAAATAAGGCCCTTGTGCTGAATATGGGATCTTGGAGGAGAGCACCTGCTCTGCTGTTTGTGACTGAATGGAACCAACTGCCTCCTCGCTTTCTATTTAAACAACTGATGAACATCAGGTTCAGACTTGGGAGTTTATCACTGTGTTGAACATGAATGAAATGAACTTCTTACTTCAAGAAAAACAACTGACAGTCTTTTTGTCAATGGTAAAATTGAGCTTTCAAGTGAAAATTAGACTAGAACCTTTTGTCTGCCATGTTGAACTTGAGAGCATCCTAGCACTCTTCTGGATGAGCGTGGTGGTTCCAGTGAAGCAGGGGAATTTTTGATACTGTAGAATTAGGCATGTGAGTGTCCATCATGTCTTTGTGATTCAGTGAACTAGTATTCTCCCAATGGTAGATGCATGGGTTGAAGATCCACTCAAAGTCAAGATAGAGCCATCTGATATTGTTTCAGATCCTGCATTGCAACTAATCCTTAAGGAAGTACCACTTAAGTTTTGGTGTGGTCTCAAGAAGAATATCTGAAGTATTATTTAAGTACTTTCTAAAAAAGGCTATTAAAATACTCTTCTAAGAAATGTTTTGCAAGGGCAGATTTTCTTTCTAAAATAACATGTGTCAACCGATTGTAAAATATTTGAGAATCCATATGTCCCATGTTAAGAGAGTCTGAATAAAATAAGAGTGCTACTCTTTTCACTAATCTGAGGGGGAGGGATTGGAGAATGTAACTAAATTCATAACATTGTTATGCTAGCATGTGATAGGTTTGTAGTTTTTGTAAATGAGTTTTTAAAATATTGAAACATTTTCTTAGTTTTAATTTCTAATAATACCATCAGTGTGGGTAGATGTAATCATATAAACAGAAACTCTTGGGAGTTCCTCAATACTTTTTATGAGTTTAAAGACATCTGGAGAACAAAATAGACCAAATTGCCTTAGAACATGGGTTTTTGCCCTCGATAGACACACCTGTGGAGTGTTTTCAAAGCCCTTGTCTTGGTTACACCATGTCTGGGGTGCAGCGTGGGCACCAGGATTTCGTCTCCCCCAGTGATGCTGATGGGCAGCCATGGCTGAGGACCACAGCTTTATTGGAAATCTGTGCCTTTCTTTGATCTGGAAACTAAAGCTTCCCTTCTTTTTCTTTAAATAGAAGAACTATATATATCCAATCACTCAGCATAAACTGGTGAACATCAGCTTAGTACTGAGATAGGGCCATGGAATAATAAAATCCACCTTAGGGAGCGGTTTCCGTCTCCCACCTTCCAGGAGCTGGAGGAGGATAAGCAAGTAGACAGAGAAGTCTGCATTTTCTGCAGGGTGGGACCGACTAGGTAGAGGCCAGCACAGGGGAAACATAGTCCTGATGCCTATGCTTTGCCTTCAGACCGGGTTTTGGCCCTGGGTTGCTGCCATCTTCAGAGCTGGCACCCCCTGAGCCCCAGCAGCCACAGTCGTCAGCAGAAGCTCCATTTGCTGCCCGAGGGATCTATTCAGAAGAGATGCCATCGGTGGCCCGGCCCCGGCCTGTTGGGAGCACCACAGGTAATGTGGCGATTGAGCTTACATTTCTGGGGGAATTACTTTAGGAATAAATTTAAAGGCCATAGCTAGGCTTCCCAGAGGGTCAGCGTCTTGGTGTTGAGCAATCTCTTCTCTGGCCAGAGCTCCTTTCTCTCAGGTTCTGGTAGAGATGAGGACAGGGGAGGGGAAGGGCTGTGGCAGAGCCCCCCAAGGCTGCTGTCTGCCGATTCCTGAATCAGCCAAGTCACAGTGAAACTGCGGCACACACCCTCCAGGAAGGCATGGCTAAATTCTCCAGTGAACGGGAGGTCTGTGGCAGCCCTAGGACGGCATCAAACTGAGTTTAAAAGAAGGGGCATTTGTGCCTTGTAGTGAACAACCCTCAGAGTTGCTGGACAGTGGCTAGAGGGAGATTTCGTTTTATTGGGTCACTTTTGGAGAGCATGCAACCTTTGTTTTCTCCTCAAGTCCCTGCCCTCGGCTTTTCCCTTCTGCCTTTTTAAGTACAGGTTGAGTATCCCTTATCCAAAATACTTCGGACCAGAAGTGTTTCTGTGTGTGTGCTCTTGCGTGTGTTTTAATAATTTAATAGACTTTACTAGTTGAGTATCCTTGGTCAGAAAATCCCCAATCCAAAATGCTCCCAAATCGGAAACTGCTTGAATGTCATGTCAACGTTTTGGACTTTGGAGCATTTTGGATTTCAGATTAGAATGCAAACCCTGTTATCTCCTTCCCTTTTCTTATTGTCACTTTTGTGACCCTTTGACTAAGCCCTCCCTCAACTGTCTCAGACAAGAGCAGAGTCAATGATAGAGCACCTGTGGAAGACGGAGCCACCCTGGCACTGTGTGGACGCCTGTCTGCCCCTCTTTAAGTCCTCATTTAGAGAGTTCTCCTAATGCCGTTCCTGGGTAACCAGCACCACTTCTACCATCATTCAGTGGTGGAAGTCATGTTTTCTTATTCTACCATTATTACAATTTAAATCCCTGAAAACAGCATCTGTTTTAACTACCCAATGAAATTAAAATAAAAATCTATGCCAGGATATCTCCACATAGGAAGTTAAGTTTCCAACTTCTGTTCTTAAACAAATATATGCTAAAGTCTTCAATTTCTGGAGATTTTGAAGCCAGAGAGAAAATAAATTGTAAAACCTTCTAAAATATATTTATTTAATTGATTTGAGAAGCATTTTGCACAATATGGTTTACTTAGTACAGATTTTTTTTAAAGACCACAATTGAAATGTGATTAAATTTCCTTTTATGTATTCATTTTTGCTTTTTTAGAAAGAATTATAAGCATCTGTATTTTAATAGGCCAACTGCTCTTGGGTTTTATCTGTTTTGAGACATATGTAAATGTTTTCAGAAAGGAGGAGCTTTCTGAATTTTAGTAAAGAAAGAAAGGAATGAAAAATGATTTCTGAATTGAGATCTCAATAATCACAGTTAGATAAGGAACAAATTTATTTTCAGAAAGTAAGTTAAGAAGAAAATACAAAAAAAAAACATTTGTCTCAGAGCCTCCTTGGAGTTTTATGTTAATTTTCAAACCCAGATCCCATCCTCAGGTTCAGCAGATGCTTGATATTTGGGAAGAATTTGTTCTGAACTCTTTGTAAATCCCCCAATTTTCAATGACAGCTCTACTTTATGATCAATGTCCCTAACTGGTCCAATAGAAGTATAAGTGGAACACCTGAGAAAACACTTCAGACCCCTAGGAGGCACATGCTGGTGGTGGTCTGTGTCCAACATGGCTGAGTGGAATTTCTTCATGGCAGTTGGAAGGGTTGCCCCATCAGTTTACCTGTGGTCCAGACTTGTCCCCAAATGACAAATGACCATTCCATTTAATAGAACTTGAACTTCTGAGTGGTTGATACTGTATAAGCTCTATTTATGAATGCTGTTCTGTGTTCTAGAACATCTGTAGTATAAGATCTGAGCTCTCCCTATTACTTTTTTAAAATTTTTTTATTAGTTGCTCAAAACATTACAATGATCTTGACATATCATACATTTGATTCAAATGGGGTACGTAACAGCTCTCTATTCTTCGAGATTTTTTTAAGTTCAATATCATCTTACTGTGTTCTATTACAAAACCTCAAAGTCACGCTTTTATTTTTTCCATTCATTTCTTCAGCCTCCTTTTGGAAGACTGAGGCTTCAATGAGAGGGAACCATGATGTGTTAAATAATTTATTTCTTATTTTCTGAACATATATCATTCTATGTTATAAAGGAAGTAGTTTAGGGGGCTGGATTGTGGCTCAGTAGCAGAGTGCTTGCCTAGCACGTGTGAGGCACTGGGTTCAATCCTCAGCACCACATAAAAATCAATAAACAAAATAAAGATTAAAAAAAAAAAGAAAGTAGTTTAGGCCAATTCCAAATTCGCAATAATTGCGAGATGTCTTTCCATTTTAGTCTTCCAGGATGTTTTTATATCTTGCATTATCTGCTAGTCCTCAAAACAAATAATGGCTGGGCACAGTGGTCTATGCCTCTCATCTCAGTGACTCAGGAGATTGAGGCAGGAAGATCATAAGCTTGAGGCTGGCTTTGGTAACCTTATCTCAAAATAAGAAATAAAAGGGTATATAGTTCAGTGGTAGAGCATGCTTAGGTTCAATTTCCAGCACCACAAAAAAAAGAAAAGAAAAAAAAAAGTATTGGGACTTCTCATCCTTTATGCTAGGCTTTGTGATGAGTCTTATTTCTCTTGTGAAATGTTGCGTATGTGAGCCTTGCTGCACAGTATAAATACTAAACAAAATTCAGATTTATTGTTTATTAAAAATCTAGATGGATATAGAAATTCTATGTGTCACTCATTTGAAGAGGGAGTTTTATTCTAACAATTTCTAGTAAGAGAAGAAATTGTATTAAAATTTACAATGGAAAATGTTGGGATCTAGTATAATTATCTTTCTGGCTATAAAAATTATCAAACATGTATATTTCTGAACATAACCAAAAATGAAATACTACCTAGGGAAAGTTTGAGGTATATTATAACCAAAAGTCATTTTTATTATAGAGGATAGCTCCTATAAATTGACAAATGGGCAAGCCTCAAAAGATGAATAGGCAAAATATTGAAAGAAAGAATTCATAAGAGAAAGCTGTGTGGGGGCTGGGCTGTAGCTCAGTGGCAGAGCCCTTGCCTAGCATGTGTGAGGCACTGGGTTCAATCCTCAGTACCACATAAATAAATAAAATAAAGGCATGTTGTCCATCTATAAGTATACAAAAAAAAATTAAAGATGTGTATAGACCACATGTAGTGGTGTATACCTATAATCCCAGCTCCTTGGGTTGAGGCAGGAAGATTGCAAGTTCAAGGGCAGCCTGGGCAACTTAGCAAGACCCTGCCTCAAATAAAAAGGGTTGAAGTCATAGCTCAGTAGTAGAGCATTTGCCTAGCATGCATGAGGTCTTGGATTCAATTCTAGTAACACACACACACACACACACATACAGAAAAATAGAAAAAGATGCATGTGTGTGTATATGTGTACCCTATAAAGGAAAAACTTGGAAAAGGTTCCAGTTTTGAAAATAGCTTAAGAAATACAAATTAAAACCACAATGAGGCATAACTACAATCATGAATCATTTTTTAAAGATGGTTTTATGATAGAATTTTGCTGATTAAATAAAATAAAAGATGTAAAGTGCCCCAAATAGTGCTTAGCATATCATACATTTTCAATAAATACTAGCTGCCTTTATTATTATTACTATTATGTTATTTCAGTGGTGGTGTAAATCATTAAAACATTTGGAAAGCAGTTTGATAATAGGACTCATGAATCTTTGATTTGGTGTTTTCACTTCTAGAAAGTGAAAGGAAATCCCCTAAATTCAAAACATTGGGTGGAAATTATGTGTGTCAAGATGTTTATCACAGCATTATTCAGAACAGCAAAAAAAGTATTCACTTTTAGGATTCCCAGTAAGTGCATCACTGAGTAAACTGCACAGCTATTTAAGATGAAAATATAAAAAGCCAGAAAAGAAGTGCTAGCCAAGGTGCAGGTCCCATAGTCCCAATACTCAGGAGACTGAAGCCAGAGGATCTCTTGAGACCAGCCTGTTTCCAAAAAAATAAAAAAGAAAAGAGGAATTTAGGAATCACCAGTTGTTGCCTTGCCCACATTTGTTCTTTTCATATCTTCCAATCCTTGAAATAAATCTGATTGGGTTTTTCACAGCATTGGAGATGTTGGAAAGCCAGGCCCACAGGAGCGGGCTTGTCAGAGGCTGAGCTGGAATCAGCCCAGACTCTGAGCTCCACGCAGAGTCAGGGGAGAGCCTGTGCTGTGTTGTTGAGTGATCAAAGCAGGGAGCAGAATCATGTCTGGATTAAGATGGCAGCCACTGTGTGCTTTCCCCCTGCGCACTTGTTTGGACCTTTGGAAACCACTGTGAACACCCGGCTAGATTCACAGCTCCTCACGAGATTTGCTCAGGCAGTGCCTGCTAAGTAGACAGTGCTGATAGTCCAGATAATGTCAATACGCTGTGAGTTCTCGGTAAAGGATGGGTGCTCCAGTGGAGTTCATTGCTCCGCCAGAGGCCTGGACAATTTTCCCTGACTTTCAATTACCAATATATGTATCCAGATAAAACCAGCGGGAGCTCTTTTCTTAAAAGCAGCTGATGAGTTAAGGTCTGATAACTAGATAACGTGAGCAGCTGATGAGTTAAGGTCTGATAACTAGATAACATGGGTAGGAGTGGGCTTACAGATGGAGGGACTTTCCCCTCTTGAACTCTTAGAACCTGAGCATCATGGATGAACTTGATGATCCTGGGAGCATTTGGAAATAAGTATTTCATTTCACAGCACATAAAGATCATATTCTAGGACCAGGAGTGTAGTTCACTAGAGCACGTGCCTAGCATTCGCGAGGCCCTGGGTTCCATTCTAAATGCTATAAAAAGTGAAGTTAAATAAGATGAAATAAATAAAGATGGCTTTTTTCCTCCTTTAATTTGCAGTATAGGGATATTTCCAAATACCAAAACTTGGTGTCCGAGGAAATAGGTTATTTAACACCTGACCATCCGAGCCACACAAGGCTACAGGTTTCCTGTGTCTGGGAGTTAGTGCCACAGAGTCAGCTGGTCTACCTCAGTGTCCCTCACTGGCTAGGTGAGGTGTGAGGTGTTGCTTGTGCTATGGCTGAGTTATGGGAACACTGTGAGTAAAAGGGCCTCAACATTCTGAATTCAAACACATTTCCGCCTTTTAAGAAAAAAGCAGCTGGGCTCAGTGGCACACTGCTGAGGCAGGAGGAGCGCAAGTTCAAAGCCAGCCTCAGAAACTTAGAGAGGCCCTGTCTCAAAGAATAAAAAGGGCTGGGGAAGTGGCTCAGTGGTTTAGTCCCCTGGGTTCAATCCCTGGTACCAAAAAAAAAAAAAAAAAAAAGCATAGGCCCTAAACAATGTAGTGAAACCCTGTCTCATAATTAAAAGGGCTGGGATATGACTTAGTGGTTAAGTACCTCTGGGTTCAATCCCCAATAACAGGGGAAAAAAAAGGCATATTGGATATTCTGCTCTTTGTGAATCTCAAAGCTATAAGCAACAAGAACCAGGTGTCAACTTCTTTATGGCTCTAGAACCTTTGAGTTAGCATAATTAAAAAATCAGCAGGGCCACCCTGGGTGTCACCCTACAGACAAGAGCAGAAGTGCCCTCTGTGATCCTTCATCCTCAGACCTTTGATGTGTCACCATTAGCCCCTGTATTGAAAGGGAATTAGAGCAGTTCCTGGGCTGTTCTCGTGGGACAGGCCATTTCTGGAGATGGCACTGGCACTGTTTGAACATTGCTCATCGTCCCTGTCCTTAAAGGGGCCAGTGGTCAGAGCGGACGGTATCTTACTCCATAACCTTCCTCTCCTATAAATGCTGACCAGCGACTGCACCATGTTCCTCCCAGGCTCCCAGATCCAGCACCTGACGCAGGTGGGCATTGCTAGCAGAATCGGGGCCCAGCCCGTGGAAATCCCGCCCAGCAGAGGTGGCCAGTATGGAGGACCGGGCTGGTCTGCATATGGGGAGGAGGAAGCAGGGCGAAGGGAGGCCGTGAGTATCCGGGACTTGGGCCATCAGTTAAAATTCTCACGCAATCTTTAAATTTAGCTGCTGCTTCTTGGGCAATCCATTTTTAATCTCCCTCCCTGTTTTCACCTTGCTGTGTGTTTGCCTGTAGCTTGTAGCAAACTCTCTCTCACTTTTGGAAAGCATACGTACTTTCTTGAGGCAAATTTCCATGGCTTTAAGTAGCAAGTCTGAACCTGAAGGTAGCTAAAATCTGGACATGGTCTTGGTATGATCACTATATGAACATCCCTGATCTCACCATATGCTTTGTGGGGCTTGCTGATGTTATTTCCACCATGCCCCCTGTGCTAGATGGTCTTGGAGTGATCTCAGAGGTAGCAGGGTCTCAAGGCATAGACCTCCCTCAGTGTGGGAACAGCTAATTTCTACAAGTGCCCTTGTCTGTTTTTCTCAAGAATTTTATATCCTCGAGGGATAAATTAATGAAGTTTGAAAATACAAGCCAAACTATCACTTTAGGTTTTATCCTTATCTTTATGCTCTGGCTTTTATTGAATTTCTTAACCTTCCTAACAGCTATGCTAGATCCCAGTCATGGTTAGATGCTTTATGTAGTGAAAGTAAATTCACATTAGAGTTTGTTTTTCCCCAAAAGACATTTGTCAGACTTACAATTGCAGGTCTTTGCTTAAAGTTATCGACACATTTTTTTTTCTTCTGCCTTCATTGTATTCTACTGAGATTCAGGTTTTCTAGTCAAATCCAATAATGTTCACTTTGAAGGATTTCTTTATTGCTCTATGGAGGAGTGAAATGTAGAAAGAAATAATTCAGGACTAGGAGGCCACATTTCTCTCGCTTTTAGCATTAAGGTTTTTAGTACACAGATATACCACACTGACCTATACACTAATTTAGTGCATGGATGTGAAGTTTTTTCTTCCACTTGAAAAAATTATGAAGGATATTTTAAAAATGAAAAAAAAAATCACTGAAAAGCATAATTGTTCTTGTCAAATGAATGCCAAATTAATCCATGTTCTGCAGACATCAGCAGGACAATTGTCTACTTTTGTGTGTATAACTTAACTTTAAATTGCACTTGAAAAGACATGGAAAGACACTGGGCCTTGGGGCCACACACCTGTAATACTAGCCACTCAGGAGACTGAGGCAGTAGGATCACAAATTGCAGGCTGGTCTTGGTGACCTAAACCCTATCTCAAAATAAAAAATGAGAAGGGCTTAGGAAATAGCTCAGTGGCACTCCTGGGTTCAATACCCAGTACCTGAAGATAGATGATGGATGGAGAGATTGGTAGATGATTGCTGATAGATAGGCAGGCGACACAGCTCAGCGGCTTGCCTAGCATGCCCCATGCCTTGGGTTTGAACCTCAGCACTACAACAAGACCACAGATTGATAAGACACAAGATAATCTTGTGATCTGGCCCAGGCTCCGTGGTCCCGCCTGAGTTCTCAGGTACATACTCTTGGGACTCCGGACCAGGCTAAGGCAGTGGTTCTTTCCATCCCCTTTGCCCCAGTCTTACCTCCCTCTGCTCTTGAGTGTTGCCCTCTGACCTCTCACCTTCATGGGGTGCTTGCCTGCTCTCCCTTTCCAGCTCCCCAGGTCCCTGCCTGTTGTCCTGTGGTGGCGAGTTCCACACCAACACCCGCTTCACCCACTCACTCCACACCCTGTGCACAGGCGATCAGGCCACAAGGGCCCTGCTGGAGGGCCGAGTGACCCTGGGAGGTGGGCGAGGGAGCCCATGAGCTTTCCCAATGCCAACTTGAACTTGATGTTCCCTTTGGTTGCCGTGTGGGAAGTGCAGTAACGTTTGCCATGTTTTTCAGCCTCACGTTCTTGGACATCAAGATTATTCTTCTTCACCGCTGTTTCAGGTGCCAAGGACTTCAGGCAGGGAGCCCTCAGCTCCTCCCGGGAACCTTCCTCACCGGGGACTGCAAGGCCCTGGGCTGGGTTACCCCACCAGCTCCACGGAAGACCTCCAGCCCAGCCACTCCTCAGCCTCCCTCATCAAAGCGATCCGCGAGGAGCTCCTCCGGCTCTCCCAGAAACAGAGCACCGTGCAGAACTTCCACAGCTGATGGGCCTCGCCCGCAGGTTGGCCAAGTATCCGCTTCCCGTGGAAGCAAGACCAAAAGGAAATCAACTGAGCGGATGTTTGTAAGCGGAATGAGCATCTCCTGGGCGAGCTGCCTGAGTGAGGGAGCAAGTGGCAATTTTAGAAGATGCCATAAGTCACACAACACCCATGATACTTTTCCTAGATTGGCAATTTGGTGGCCACTTGGGTTCAGTTGAAATGTATGTACTTTTGGCCAAAAGCCAGCAGCACTTCACAAAAACAAAACAGAAACCTAAGCTAACAATTTTGTTTAAGTCTCCTTTTTAAAGGCAAAAGATGAAAATGTGTAGATGGTGTCGGGTTGGAAGGAACCCAGCGATTCCAAGGGATTCAGACTGACATGTACGATGTACCTGCTGCTTTGTTTTCTAAGAAGAGATTTGAAGACATTTTATTAACAGCTTGATTTCCCTCTTTTCTCCATAGGAACTTATTTTAATAGGAATATTAACAACAAAGAGTACTAAGACTGTTGGGAGATTTTTTTTTTTTTAAAAGCTACTAGTGAGAAACCAAATGATAGTTTAAGAGCCTGAAGACTCCAAACGAAGCCATCGCCTGCGTTCTTCCTCCTTTTTTCTGGTGCTACAGCCCCAAGGGCCCCTTCGCCTTTGTGTCTGTGAAATGCAACGTTGGCTTTGCAATGGAAGAATGGGTCGAAGGTTTCATTCTGTTCTAGAGGGAAAAAAAAAAAAAAGAAAAGAAAAGCAACTCCCAAGTGGTGGGAGAAAGCTTAATATTTATTTGGTTATTCAAAATACATATCAAAATTTAGATTTACCTTCTTAATTGTATTTGCTGTTTAGTAATTGGGCAGGTGCAACTCCTGATGGCATCCCATTCCAGCACATGCCATGGAGGCCAGTCCTACAGAATGAGGCTTTCAGGAAGTCCTAACTGGTAGATCCTTGCACGTTGCTCATGATCTGCTCACAAATTATGTTTGAATGAGAAGTCTTCTGTAAGCAGACATTATTGAAAACAATTTCTAGGACCACCAAATTATTGTGAATCCATCCCTAGTAATCCGTTCCCTGTGTTCAAGACCTGGAAGTGGAACAGAGTCCAATTCAGACCCTGAAGAGTCAAGAAGAGTTTTGAGACCACAAGGGAAAGGAGAGAGTTTCCCCTCATTTCTGATTTTATTGTGTTATTACTTCGTTGAGTGACTATTAAAACTGTCTCATGCACTGTGGGCCAGAGAGAGGGGGTCATCTCTCTTAGAACATGCTCCTGAAGTTTCCCCATGTCCCACATTAGAGTCAGAAAGGGAGTGACTTGTTCTGTTTTCTGGTGCCTGAGTGAAACTCAGAGGAAATGCAGGCTTAGAGACGAGATTCCCACTCTGAGCCTCTTTTTATCAGATGAATTAATACTTTTGATTAAACAAAAGATAACAAGGTAGAATTTGGGGCTGTGCTTTAATCAAAACCTGTGTACCTGCACCAAGTTTTAAGAACCTGGAAACAGCTAGAACAAGCTTCCAGAGTACAGTCATTGGTTCCATAATCATGCTGTACTCCATCCTTGGTTAAGCTTGTGGTACGGAGTTAGAGTTTGGGGACACAGGGAAAGCCAGTTCTGCGGAGTTCAAGTGTAGCCATTGTTCACCTGCCTGCCACTGAAAGACTAGGGTGCAGGAAGGTAGGTACGTGAGTCAGGTTTTTGTTCCTGTGACTAAAACATCTGATGAGAACAATTTGGAGGAAAAGTTTATTTGGGGTCATCAGTTTCAGTCCACGGCCATCTGACTTCATTGCTCTGGGCCCAAGATGATGCAGAACATCATGATGGATGGGTGTGGTGAAGGGAGGCTTCTCAGCTCATGGCAGGCAGGAAGCAGAGAGCAAGGAGCCAGGGACAGAATATAATCCTCAAGGGCATGTTCCCAGCGCCTATTTCCTCCAGCCACACCCCACTTGCCTACAGTTACCAACTAGTAGTCCCGTCAGTTATTAATTCATGCTGAGTTTGGAGGTGCACACCTGTAATCCTAGCTACTTGGAAGGCTGAGGCAGGAAGATCCTTAGTTCAAGGCCAGTCTGGGCAACTTAATGAGAACTTGTCTCAAAATAAAAAGGGCTGGGGATGTAGCTCAGTGGTAGAATCCCCGTGTTCAATCTGCAGTATTGCCAAACTCAAAGTATTAATCCATCAAATGGATTAACCCACTGATGAGGTTACAGCTCATGATCTATCTAATCATTCCACCTCAGAACATTCCTGCATTGCCTAACACATGAGCTTTTCAGGGAACACCTCATATCCAAACCATAACAGTAAGTCGACCCAATACAGGACTGGCAGCCTCTTGTCAGACAGTCCCCAAAGGCTCCCAATAGTGTAGAAGAGAAGGCCCCTTTCTGGGCTTGATTTCTTAACCTCTTGGTCCTGGCTTAATACCAGACTGTCCCTAAAATGGATCCTCTTTTCATGCCACTCAGAATATCCAGACTTAGATACCCAAGCAGAGTTTTATGGTAGACACTTTATAGTAAGTTCAAATCTTGTGACAGCAGGTGGAATAAATGACCTTTTCTCTCGGTTCTGCTTGGTGTCATAAGTGTTTTACATATAATGTGTCCTAAAAATGGTTACCTCCTCTGTGCGTTGCAAAAACAGGTCTCTGTTTCAAGGGTGTGACTGCAAGAGCAGAATGGATGCCTTTCAACTACCACAAGGGGATTCTGCCTGTATTCTTAGAACCAATACACCTTTGAACAGAAGTCAAGACCAAAGATGATATGTAACGAAGAGCTGGTGGTGTGTGGCGTGGCATGGATGGGTCCTGCGGGCTGCCAGCACTGGGTCATTGTTGGGAAGCGCCCTTGGTCTGCACTTGTTTCCTCTAAACACCTGCTGCAGTAGTTTACCAGGCACCAAGTTCACTGTACTGGCTCTTGTGGGGTGCACCACGCCCAGTGGGTCTTCAGACACTGGGTTAGTGTTTTTCTACTTAAAAAAAAAAAAGTCCTTCTGTTGATCATGCATAACTTTGGAGTTCCATTTATTGGAGTACCCTAAAATTTAAATTTTATGTCTGTAATTTTTTCCTGTTTTAGAAATTCTAGTTGTAACAAACTATAAATTGGAGTCAGCATTTTAGAGGAGATTGTTAGAGAAGTGATTTTTTTTGCAGTCTACTTTATAACTAACTCCCTGTGTCAGGTTCCTTCTCTGAATTTCATTTTCCTCTTAATCCACAAGAACACGCCTCCCCTGCCCTCCTCCCAGGATCTCAAATTGTAAGAAAATGATGTGTTCCTGTGTGCAGGCATCCCTTGAGGAGGAAGCATAAAGCACTGTGAAAATGTAAACTGTTACCTGTGTGAATGCCCTAGGATGGATGATGTGACCTGCCATGATCTGCCAGTGGGTGTGTTCACGTGTATGTATCCAGAGACAAAACTGGAAACCCAGTGTGACTCGTGTTCCTCACTCTTGTTTTGTTTTAAACTCACCCCCCCCTCCCCGCTCCCACCAACTTTCAAAGGGCATCTATTAATCATCTTTCTGCTACTGACTTTCTGCTGTTTCCAGTACCAAATAGGTCAGCAGCCATGGAGCCCGGTCTTCTGAAATCTTAGAATCTAAGTCAGATAGTACAGATGGGTATAAAAGATGGAAGAGGGGAAAAAAAATAACATGGATTAAAGATCCATAAAATTCAGAGTATACAAGTGCTTTGGGTACTTGAAGTCATAGAAGTTGCATATTTGGAAGCAATAAGATCTTGGGGAGAGATCATCTGCAGAACCCACTTTGATGAAGACAGTGGAATTGTCCAACCAAGGGTGAGATGTATGGGCTGAGCCCCGAGTGGGGAGGGATAAAGAAATTAGTGTATGCCGGCGTCAAAAATGAACTTGATCCTGATCAGCTGCAGTATGGCAAACCACACTCTTTAGGGTGATTCAAAAGAGGAGGAAATGGTGCTGGAGGATACATTTGAACAAATGACCAAACCAATGGAGATTTACTGATGAAGATCTCCAGTTGGGGGGAGGAAGTGGAGTATATCAAGAACTGCTAAAGATCCAATGTAAAGTGTGCAAATAGTGATAAGAATGATTCCAAGCAGATCGTGATGGCTAGCCATTCAGTAACATTAATCCTTTGTGGGGCACAGCAGGTTTTAAATAAATGTATTTGCCTTTTTTATAGCTACACGTTTTCCTCAAATTTTATTTAATGCCAGAGTGTGTGTTGATTTTGGTGGCACATGGTTTTTAAGGAGTGGGTTGTTGCTAACCAGATTTTCCAGGGCATGAGACCTGTGGTGCAGGGCACAGGGGAAGGTCTACTGGGGAGGAGTTGGGCTGAAATGAGTAACTGCGCCCTCTGAGTCTCCCGTCTCTCATGTTCAGGGTAAATGTTGACTGCATTAGCGCGATGTCTTCGAGATCACTCCAGTAACCAAACCAGTCCCCAGAGGCTGTCTGCATGGGCGGCACCCCATGAGTTAATCATTAAGCACCCCTCTCTTGGCCCTCGCATCCTGAGTCTTAGACATGAATGAATTTGACGCTTGGAAGGACAGCTGGTTAGGTTCTGGGCTTGGGGCAGAGGCACTCCTGGTCTAGAGTCCCATGCTAACTTGAGTTCTCTCATGGAGTTCTTACCATGTCATTTCTACCTCCAGAGCAAGGCTCCAAAGCTGGTCACCAGGCAGGAGCACAAGGACATCTGCCTTGGTGCCCACAGAGAGTCCGCATGAGCACAAACACATTCCTGTGGGTCAGTCCGTTGAACTTTGTTTTCACATGTAATCCAACATGCTGCAGAATTTTTTGTAACTGGCGAGAGGGGTTTCTATGAGCCACTGCTGTGACATTCTCACAAAATGTATAGACTTCACACTTGTCACCTAATGAGCAAGGAGGGCCCACGTTTCAGGTTTCTTTTGATATTTTTGGAGGGAATTGTTGATGTTTGAACTAGAACTCCTTTGTCCACTGTTGAGAAAACTTGAAGAATGATGGTGACACGGTACGGCACTCATTCCATGCTGTGTGTGTGACAGCACACTTGATCATTTATCTCAGGAATGTATAGCAGAGCCGTGATGCGCGCCTGTAATTCCAGTGACTTGGGAAGCTGAGGCCAGAGGATCACAAGTTTGAGGGCAGCCTCAGCAACTCAGTGAGACCCTGTCTCAAAAATAAAGAAAGAGAATAAAAAGGCTGGGGATGTATCTCAGTGATAGAACACTCCTGGGTAAATCCCCATGAGGGGTGGGGGACACAGTAGCATTGAATTATAGGGTAAAAATAGTGTCTTTGGAAACAAGTGTCTCTGGAACACTTTAGTTCAATTCAAGGTCCCACAGGGTAGATAATGGTCCAGGCTCCTTGCTTTGCCATCTGACTCCGGGTTTTTCTGCTCTGGCACCTCTTTCTGTTTAAAAGGTAGCAGGGACTGAGAAGGGAGGGAACGCTTCTAATCTCACTGTCCTTGATGGCCCAGAACCACCTTCCCGGACTACTTGGAGCATCATGGATGCACTTTTCTTGTGTCCACCAGATTTCAAGTGTTCACAACTTGACTCCAAAGTGTGCAGGTTGGGAATGGTACAGGGACAAGTTCATGCCAGACACGTGTTCTGCTCCTCTGGCAAATGTGGGGAAAGAGGAGGGGGGTATTAGGGGAACTGTGGCTTACGCCTTAGCTCTAAGTTGCTCTAAGTTCCAGGAAATCAGTTCAGAAAAGAGGGTCGGGGTAGGAATGCTCTCCACTCGGCCCTCCTCTGGAGCTTCACCTGGGGACCTGGAGCTTAGGCTAGAATTAACAGAAGGGGTCACCCCGTAGAGTTGCTCTGGGGTGCCCACTTGTCTCCTCCTCGGTGAAGGTCTGTTCTGATTCTTCCTGCACCCTCTTTCCTAGATCATGAATATTAATGTATGAAACTGTGCAGAGAAAATTGGGGCCATCGGTGGCATCAATACTGCAACTTGAACTTGACAATCATAGTTTGCTGGTCTCAAACGGGCACTTAAATCTCAGTATGGGTATATGATTTAGTAACTGAACCCTCCCTTCTATTTGTCGGTTATGTTTCTACCCTTCAATTAGCTGCACTGTTTTTCTAATGTGCTGTAGATTTTTTGAAATAATTTATGCAAGTGTTTGGTTTCCATGTTTACAATTTTTACAGCTTTCCTAGCATTTTAAATGGAAATGTCAATAAATGCTATGAATCGGTGTCAAAGTGATATTTTCTGTTTATTTCCTTTGCAACATGATAGTTTTCTCATTTGTAAAACATGAAAAATTGGGTGAGATGACCTGTTGTTTCTCTAATTCCGTGTCCCTGGTGAGAACACCAAGTGCTGCCTTTGTTTTCCAAGGAATTAAGTTGAACGTATTCCATTCATCATGGAGTTTGCCAGATCGGTTTCCACTCACGTTGCCAGTGCCACGCCTTTCTACTCTCTGTGCTGTTTTCCTGTTACCCAGTGATGGAAATGATGCATCTGCTAAGAGCTGATTTATTTTGGAATTAAAAGATTTAGAAAGAAAGGAGAAGGTTAAAGTCCGTGCAGTCTCAAAAGGTAATAGGGTAAACCTGGAGTTGTTGATGAAACCTGAGAAAATGAGAACCCTTGGCAACTTAGAAAAGCAGAAGGAACTCAGCTCGCAGGAGAACACAGCAATGAAATGAACTGTGGAACCCTGGACAGGATCCTGGGACAGTGGCACCAGCAGAGGGGGCGCCCTAGGGAGATCCAAGGACGTCTATAGTTTAAACAGTTGAAGAAAGGGAATTTTACTGGTTTTGTTCTGTTTATGGTTATTAAGACTTTAATATTAGAGGAAACTATGGAGGTGTTACAGAAACTCTGTCATAACTTTTGCAGCTTTTCTCCAAACCTAAAGTGATTTTAAAATATAAAAACAGTTTGGGTGGTCGTAGCTCAGTGGTATAGTGTGTGCTTAGCATACAAGGGGCCCTCAGTTTGACCCCCAGCATCACAAAGCCCTGTGTTTGGTCTTTAGTGTGCATTTGCATGCGTGCGCACTCTCTCTCTCTCTCTCTCTCTCTCTCTCTCTCTCTCTCTCTTACTGATGTGTCCCGGCTAAATCCCATGTGGCTGCTGCAGGATAATATGGTCTTGTCCACAGCCGGAATGTCTGGCACCTCTCAGAATACACAGCTCCTGCTATCACTGAAACCACAATGAACAGTTTTGAGTCTTGCATAAGATAAGCCCTCATGGGATCGACCCAAAGGAAAATTGAACCAGAAAAAAATTAGAGCAAATAAAGCAATATGAGAAAGACCTTAAAGAATGTTTGAGATGTTAAAAGAGCTTAAGAAAAACTAACAATAGGATGTGATGGAAGTTTAAGCAAATTTGACAAAACCAAAAATAAATCTTTGAAGACAGTGAGGGAATTAAGAAAATGCATTGGTATATAATGGTCACATGATGCAATGTTTTATAGGCCTAGCTGAAGAAATAACAGTTGTCATTCATGTATCTTTATGCTTTAATAAATATAGCTTTAGATTAAAACTCTAGAACTTATTACCCTCGGATATCTCACGTGTTCTGAATGTAAACATATTCAAAGTGAGGGAAGAGCAAGAAGCTACTAGAAGAAGCTGAAGCTCAGAAGAAAGTTCAGGCTGGTCCCATGCCCACAGCCCGTACTCTGAGTTGGGAGGAATATGAACTTGAACCACAATTGGCATTTCTTTTTTTTTTAAATTTTTTTTTTAATATTTATTTTTTAGTTCTCGGCGGACACAACATCTTTGTTTGTATGTGGTGCTGAGGATCGAACCCGGGCCGCACGCATGCCAGGCGAGCGCGCTACCGCTTGAGCCACATCCCCATCCCCAAACAATTGGCATTTCTTGTCCTGCTCTTTCCTCTTCCACTTTGTACCTGCCAAGCACAGCTTAAGGTAAAAAGAAAACAGCAAGAGGTCCTTTGGTCCAGTGCCTGAGTCAGATCACTAGACTAATGGAGCCTTGTGGCTGGACAGTGCCCTGTTTATGCAGTAACTTTCTTCCTCGCCAGGCCTCCCGCCCCCGCCTTCCTGCCCCCTTCTGCCCATTCTGGAATAAATGGGGGGGGGGGTGTATGTTTGATATCCCTAGTGTTAAGCCTGGAAAAATTACAGCCACAAGTCTAGGAAAACCACAGTTGTGTAGTTAAGTTTATTTGTTGTATTGGCGCCAAAGTATAGCATTACAGAAGGGTAAAATCTGAAGCATATTGTGACATTCTTTTAGAGAGCCTGGTCACAGATGGGTCCTTCAGCATCTTAACAATACACTTAAGTGTAAGTGTTTGGATTTGGGCTCTCTGGTGTGGTAGTATGCCTCTCCTCCCTCTTTTCCTCCTTTCCTCCCTCCCTTCCTTTTTAATTGAACCCAGAATGCTCTACCACTGAGCTGCATCACCAGCCCCTTTTATTTTGAGACCGTCTCACTAAGTTGCCCAGGCTACCCTTGAACTGGAGATCTCCCTGCCTCAGCCTCCCGAATTGCCGGGATTATAGGCATGTACCACCATGCCTGGCTTTAAACCAGTGGTTTTCTTTCATTTGGTATTTTAAAATTCTGAGATGTTTTTAAAGAAATTGTTTCTGCAAAGTGTTTTTTAAAAGTGGGGAGAAGAGGGGCTGGATAGAGCATTTGCCTAGCATGTGTGAGGTCCTGGGTTTAACCTCAGCATCACATAAAAATAAATAAATAAATAAAAACTATTCTGTCCATCTATAACTAAAATATTAAAAAAAAAAAAAAACCAAAACAACAACAACAACAACAAAACCTTTAAAAGAAAAAAAGTGGGGAGAAGGGTCTTAGGAACTAATGGGGGTCTTGCAGTTCAGTGCAAGTGAGCATTGGTCTTGCTGTCCAACAGTGGTCTGCACTGTGGCTGTTTTTGAAGAGCTGTAGGGGGTTCTATTTTTAGCAGAATCCAGATGAGATCACACAAGGTTTGGATCTTCCTAAAGCTGTGAGAGAGAGAGAGAGAAGCATGGCAGCTTGACTCGGACACACTTGGTCCAAGATCTTGTGTGTGTTTAAATCTTAGATGTTGTTCGTTCTGGCTTCTTGGGGAGACAGATTTGATTCACAAATTAGAAGTAAAGTTAAATTTGTAAAGACACAACCAAATTTAAATCAGAGCATCACACACTAACTAGCCTATTGAACTTCACCTTATTCTGCTTTTCTGGTCAAAATTCAAATCAGTAAATAAAAATCAAATCAGGAAATAAAACCCAGTATAACTCTACCACCAGAGATACCAGCACCAAAATTTTAGTAAATTTTGGTCTTCTTAAAAAAACAAACAAACCTGGAGCTGGGCGTGGTGGCGCACATCTGTAATCCTAGCAACTCAGAAGGCTGAGGCTAGAGGGTCACAAGTTAAAATGTAGCCTCAGCAACTTAAGGAGATCCTGCCTCAAAAAAAAAATTGAAAAAGGGCTGGTGACTTAGCTCAGTGGTAAAACATTCCTGGGTTTAATGCCCAGTATAAAATTCAAACTTACCTAGGAATCTGTATTTTTTTATTTGTTAAATCGAACAACCTTAACATAACAGCTAACAGATAGATGTGTTTGTGCTGAGGGAGATAATCCATGGGAATGGGGAAGCGTGTGGATAACACAGAAGACAGGAGAAACAGAGAGGGCTGGGATTCAGCCCATAATGGAGAAATTAATCCTTTAGCATCTGAATGTTTCCCATTGTGCACAGGAAGGAAAGCAACACAAGCAAAGAGATCAGCCTCACATATCAGAAATGGGCACCACTTTTTGTTCTGGGAAAAAAATTTCAACTGAATATGTTACTATTTCTTTGGATTTGTAAACTCTGATTTTTTCAAAAAGCAAGAACATAATTTTACAGGAAATTGTCTGATTTTGTGCTTTTTAAAAAAATGAATTCTGTAGAGTGTGGGATCACAAGTTTAAAGCCAGCCTCAGCAGTTTTGCAAGACCCAGTCTCAATAAATAAATAAATAGGGCTGGGGATGTAGTTCAGAGGTAGAGAGCCCCTGGGTCTGGTTCCTCAGTACGTTAATTAATTAATTTAATAAGGTGAGTTCTGCTTTGTTTTCCATGACTAGTGAGATTCTTTTCAGATTAATGGTGTTATTTGGTGTAACACAGTAACGAAGGGATACGCTACTAAGTTTTTTAAGTGTTTTATGGCCCTGGGTGTGTTCTGTCTTGATGAATGTCCCATGTGAGCTTGGGAAGGACGTGCATTCTATTGTTAGAGCAAGTGTTCTATAAATGTCCATCAAATCCAGGTGACTTGCTGCTGCTGTTCAGTTCCACTGTGTCCCTAGTGACTTTCTGCCTGTTCCATTTGTCCTTTTCTGATCAGGGGCTGTTGAAGTCTCCAACTGTAATAATGGCTTTGTCAGTTTCTCCTGCAGTTCTTTTTTTTCTTTTTAAGAGAGAGTGAGAGAGAAAGAGAGAGAGAATGTTTTTTTAATATTTTTTTTTTTAGTTTTTTTAGGTGGACACAACATCTTTGTTTGTATGTGGTGCTGAGGATCGAACCTCAGATTCAAACCTATCAGGATTGCCTCCTGTATTCTGACGCTCCATTGTCAGGCACAAACACATGAAGGATTGTTATATTTTCTTGGAGCGTTGGCCCCTTCCTCAGTATGTAATGCTCCTCTTTATCCCTGATAAATTTCCTTGCTCTGGAGTCAGCTTTGTCAGAAATGAATATAACAACTTCATTTTTTTTTTGATTAGTGTTAGCATTGATTAGGGTTCAATCCCCACTACTGGCAGGGCTGGGGGGAGTTGGTGTGGTTTTGCTAGAATACTTTAAGAATAATTGTTAAAATGTCTCTTGATATTGTGCATCCTAGCAGCAGTAAGGTAGAAATGGTTTACATTATGAAGTTTATAGCAGTGGAATGGAGCTGTAGCCTTGCAGTTAGGACTGCGTATGCATCCACTTTTGCTTCTTCCTGTTTGCACAGGCTTGGGCAGCTTGAAAGGTGATAAAAACAAAAACATGTTGAGAAATAGAATTGAGTGGGAGGCTTTGTTTGAATGATTTAAAAATAATTGCTAAAATGCATTACAATGTTTTATATCCTCATCATAGAACGGTAATAATTATACAGTATACAATAGAAGAATCAGGCATTAACTTTGCAGTAACAGCACCTAAGTTTTAATTTACCTTTGCTCTCTCTCTCTCTCTCTCTCTCTCTCTCTCTCTCTCTCTCTCTATATATATATATATATATATATATATATATATATATATATCAATAAGTAATTATACATACCCAAATTACGTACCCAAGGTTTTATATATAATTTGGTGTGTGTCTGTGTGTGTGTGTGTGTGTGTGTGTATATATATATATATATATATATATATATATATATATATATATATATATATAAAACCTTGGGTACATAATTTGATCTCTTTTAATGTATATTACACATTGTGGTATTTGGAGTTTAGTATTTTGTTGTTGTTGTTTTGTACCAGAGATTGAACCCAGGGGTGCTTAACTACTGAACCACATCCTCAGCCCTTTTTAAAGTGTTTGATTTAGAGACAGGGTCTCACTAAGTTGCTTAGGGCCTCACTAAATTGTTGAGCCTGGCTTTAAACTCATGATCTTCCTGTCTCAGCCTCCTGAGCTGCTGAGATTACAAGCTTATACCCGGCTTGGAGTTTAGTTCTTAGGAGGAATCCTAGGGACTTTTTATAAGAAAGGTTAATATTTCAGAAGGAGGCTATTTACTTTCTGAAGTCATAGAATATCCCAAAAGGCCATTTCCTCAGACATGCATATGTGTATGTATAATTAATAGATAGATAGATAGAGATATAATACATATCAGTATCTAGATTAATTCCTGGGCTTGAGTAATCCTTCTACCCCAGCCTTCCAAGTAGCTGGGACTATAGGTATGTACCATTATGCTGGGCTTTTTGTTTTTAATGCAATTTTATTATGAAGTCATGATTTTTTTAGAAATCCAAAAAATGAGTTCAAGTATAGAAAAAAAAAAAACAATTTCTAAATTGTGTGAGATAGCCCCAACATCTTGGTGAAATCCTATCTCATCTTTTTATATGTATTTTATGTCCCTAATTGAGGGACATATTATATATACAATTTTCTATCATTCTCTTCTTTAGCACTGTCATAAGTGTTTTCTCATGTCATTCAATGCACATTGGCATCCAACATTTTGTGCTACATACGTGTAGACACAGATATCCTCTCTATATTTTCTTTATATGGATCTACCATAATTTAATCATGCCCTGATAATAAACTCTTGGCTGTTCTCAATGTCTTGCTATTATAAATAATGATGTACTAAATATCTCTGTATAAAATTTTCTGATTTTCATATTACTTTTTAAAAATAAATTCATAGGGCCAACATTATTGAGGCAAATGATCTGAATAGATTTAAAGGATTTTATTCCATATTATCAATTACTTTTCAGAAATCCTGGGAAATCTTATACCCCTAATGTTTGAAGATACATCTTACTGCACTGTCACCAGTACTACATTTATATTTTTAAAATATTTTATAATTTGATAAAAAAAGGTTTCCACATAGTTTTCATGTTTATCTTTTATAGCGACATGATGTCTTTCATTAACATTGTGACTATATCCTTGTTGTTTAGCACTTGGGTCTTTTCCTGGTATGTAGTATTATCCAGAAGAGCAAATTATTGGAAGCAACTGGTATTTTTCCAGAGAATCATCCTGTTATTTTTCCTTTGAATTATTTGTCAATTAGGCAAATTATCAGAAATAGGTCATAAAATATGGATATTTTCTTTCCTTTTATTTCTCTCTCTCTCTCTCTCTCTCTCTCCCTTCCTTCCAAGGATTGAACATGGGGTCACTTAACCACTGAGCCACATCCAGCCCTTTTATATATATTTTATTTAGAGACAGGGTCTTGCTGAAGTTGTTTAGGGCCTTGCTAAGTTGCTGAGGCTGTCTTTGAACTTGTGATCCTCCTGCCTCAGCCTCCCAAGCCTCTGGGATTACAGGCATGGGCCACTATGCTCAGTGGATATCTTCAATATATCCAGATTTTTAGAGATCTTCTAATAGTCATTTACTGGTCACCAAACATGAACAGGTCTTCCTTCTTGAGATGCATTTAAAAGTGTGTGTGTGTGTGTGTGTGTGTGTGTGTGTGACGAGGGGGCAAAATTGTGACATATGCAGTTGAGGGGAGAAATAAAGAATGTCCGCACGCTTTTGCCCCTTTCAATGCTTTATTCACTCAAATTATTCAATACAATTTCACTCTATAGGTTCTTAATCAAGAAAAGGACAATCCTTAATGCTAGGCACTGCAATAGACATAATCAATTCACAGCAAACAATTCTGGATTAATTCTAAGCACTGCAAACACACTTAATCGCAATAGGCTAATGATAGACATCTCCTCTGCGTGCTAAGTTCAAAAGTCTCAAGCCTTAGGCTTTGAGTCCAGCAGATGCACACTCACTCAGACCGCGGTGACCAGGTCCGGAACCAAGGCAGGCTTTTCCTTGGTGTGGAGTGGAGGACGGTTGAGGAGGGGGTCGTAGGGAGGAGTTGCGGCTCTCACCAAGGTCCAGGGGTAGAGTTTGAGAGTGGTGAGGATCACGCAGAAGCTCAGGAACAATGACAAGTGATGGGATGTCAGGTCCTCATCAGGCTTTCCAGCTTGAGTGCATCCTTGTCGGCTGGCTGAATCCCCGTTCATTTGCTCTATTATTTATACTAAATTTTGGGGCTTTTGACCCCCCCCCTTTCCATGCTTATCAGCTACCACCAGATTTCCCAGTGACATCATTTACCCTGAGGTCAGAATCATCTGGTCTCCACCCTGATCTTCTCTCCTTTCCCTCTTCTCTGTTTATCAGGGTGAGGGGAAGTAACTTGTTTGAATCCCTACTGGGAGGGCTCTGTGGGTGTGCCTAGTGAGTCTGCAGGTTAAACTGGAGTTTTTAAAATGGAGTTGCTTAGGCTCAGGCCTAAGGCCATCCTAACAGTGTGTGTGAGTGTGAGAGAGAGAGGCGGGGGAGGGGGAGGGAGGGAGAGAGAGAGAAAGATAGAGATGGGGTGGGGTGGGGGGGCAGGCAGAATAGAACACACTGACCTCTAAGGGCCCTTTCAACTCCAGTGTCTAAGGTAGACTTGCTGATGAGGATTAAAGAAGAGAATTGGAATCCTAGAGAGAATCAGCTTTTTTTCTTTTTAGTCTAAACTGATGTGACTTTTGTTATCTCACATTATCTCCTTGGATTTCATGAAAACCCACAGATGCAAATAAGGATAACTTACATGACATTGAGTGTTCAGGAAGGCAAATCTGGGAAAAAGATTTGAAATGGTATCACTCTTGGCCCATCACTGATTCCGATTTACCTTACAAATGCAAATTCCCCACCCCACAGATCAGCCTGGTGACCCACCTGCCTCCCTCAACCTCCTCCCAGGATTTTTCCAAGGAAGTTGTCCTCAGAAATTTGGGAGGGGAAAGCTTTCTGTGCTCCTCTTGATCCATTGGCCTTTTACATGGTCTCTATTCAGAGAAAGGTGGGAAGTTGTCATCTCTGCAAATTGGAGATGATGGAGGCTAAGGGAGTTCTGTGTGTCTTCCAGAAAATTTAGCTGTTGGGACAACATATAAAGTCCGAGAAAATTATTTTAATGTTAAAAATAATTTTAAAATTATTAAAAACTCCTGGATGCCTGATATGAACCCTCTACTGTCTATCCAAAATATTCACTGTGTGTACCTTACAGACCACAAGGTCAAAGGTTCCTCTCAGTTTGGTGTGTGACTTGCTGTCATCCAGCCCCATAACCTGGTTCTGCTATTTGCTCTCTGCCATGAAGACTTTCAGAACTGAAGGCCCATCTGCCCTTTGGTTTATTCCTGGTGAAAATATATGGCAATCTGGGCTGGGGTTGTGGCTCAGTAGTAGAGAGCTTGCCTAGCATGTGTGAGGCACTGGATTGGGTTCTCAGCATCACATACAAATACATAAAATAAAGGTCCATCAACAACTTAAAAAATATTTAAAAAAACCAAAAACAAATGTATATATGTCAATTTCACTCATGATTTCAGACGAGCCAGTCACAGAGTTGTCTTTTTGAATATATTTTCTTCCTTCATTTCTTCCCAAACCTGACACAACCCTGGCATACCTGAAGGCGAAAATATACCCAAATCCAGGAGCTTAGTAATAGGAACACCTTTTATTTTTTAATTCAACTAAAATGCATACGCTCAAGAATTTTCTTAGGGCTGGGGATGTGGCTCAAGCGGTATTGCGCTCACCTGGCATGCGCAGCGCTGGGTTCGTTCGATCCTCAGCACCACATACAAATAAAGATGTTGTGTCCGCCGAAAACTAAAGAAAAATAAATATTAAAAAATTCTCTCTCTCTCTCTTTAAAAAAAAAAGAATTTTCTTATAGCCATCTTTCTAAAAATTCACATTAAAAGAAAAAAATGCTAACTTTGATACAAATGAAAAGCAATGCTATCTCAGATTTAAAGTAAAATGGAATTTAATAAATCAGTATCCAACAACGCTATGCATGTTGTCCTTGGCTGAGGCGTGGACTTGATGGGGATGTTTGTCTTGAAAGGGGGAGACTGAAAGAAATAATGAAAAGTCAATTTCAGTTTCTTGGACAACTAAATGAAGTCATCTGTTGTTCTTTTGAAAAGCAGGTAATCCCATAGGGCTTAGTTTAAATAATGGCTTCTCCTGGGACCAGCGATACTGCATGTGGGATTATTTCCCAGGGAAGTTTGATCACAGGCGCATGCAGGAAGGGCGCTTGTGAGGATTCTCATCCTGGGGTGATGTGGAAATGGGGCTTGGAGACAGTGTAGGCGTCTGTCTTGCAGGGGTGGGGAGTGGACCATCTGGACGGCAGCCAGAAGTACAGGTCACCAAGTGCATGTCAGCCACAGTAGGCCTCCAAGGCAGCAGTGTTATGAAAGTTAAGATGCGGCATGAGATCTAATTTAGGTAGGTGGAAACACCCGAACTTACAGTACACCTCACATTTTTACAGGAGCACATTCAGGGACCCCCACGATTGCCTTAGCGGTGGCAGCAGGAGAATGGGGGATGGGGGTAAGAGGGAATCCAGGACAATAAAGGGGCCTCGTAGAGATCAGTGTGACCAAGTGACATGAACTGAGGTGCAATGATCTATGCCCCCTGCACAGGCATCTAGGGGCAAATGCCAGCTACGCAAAAAATAAACCTTCACAGGAGGAAGGGCTAGCCTGACATGGTGGTGTGCCATATGTTTTCCCCAAATAAAGGAGTATGGTTCTCCTAAAGAGTCAAGAACCACTCATGGTTACCCTAATTGCTGACGTAATAAGTGATCTTAAGAATGGAATTGATAAACTAATTTAGGCATTAAAATTTGGTGCCAGTAAGCTACACAAGTTATCCTACTATTTGTAGTCTTTTGTTGAGGATTTTCAATTCAAAGATATTTAACTTGGTGCCCGAAACTCCACCCTTCTCCAGAGTGATAAGACTCTCCTGGGTGCTTTTAAATCCTGTTTTAAAAGTAGATTTCACATTTTAGAGCAGTTTTAGGTTTATGGTAAAGTTGCGTGGAAACTCCAGATGATTCGCACCCTGTCCCCACCCATGACAGTACCTGAGTAGTACATATGTTACACTTGATAAACCAGTGTTGATACATAATCATCACCCCAAGCCCAGAGTTTACACTAGAGTTCACTGTACAGCCTGTGAGTTTGGAAAAATTTACAATGATATGTATCCACCATTATAATATCATTCAGAATAGTTTCACTGCTAAACAGTCTCTGTGCTCTGCTGTCTACCATTTTCTCCTCCAATCCCTGGAAACCACTAATCCTTTTATTGTCTTGAAAGTTTTTCGTTTTTCAGAATGAGCCATAGTTGGAATCATAGATATGTAGTTTTTTTAGACTGGCTTCTTTTCACTTAGTAATCTGCAATTAAGTTTCCTCCATGTGTCTTCATGGCTCCACAGCTTTTAAATCAGTTTTCAAATGAGCATTTTGATCCAAGCATCTCCAAAGTCCGATTTATTCTTGGTCTTTCACATATTGCTTCCTAACAATACAAAATTTGGGATAGAAGCCACTTGTTTAACCAGTGAAAACAGAAATGTTTGCTTATTTTTATGCAACAATTTCGGATCTTTTTCCTTCTTGATAGAAATGAACATGTTGTAAATGAAATATGAGGATTGCACTATGGACCATGATTGCTTTAGTGAGAGAAATGGGGCTTTTGTGCACTCTGAAATCGCCCAACTCCACATTTGCAGTCTGTGGGACTGAATCGCCTCCTTTACCAGAGGCTCTTTATCAGTCTGGCCATGATTGTTTATTGTTTGTCATCATTTTTTTTTTAAAGTAGTTTGTGTAGCAAGCGTGCGTTGCACAGGGAAGCCTGCAATTGGAACCAAGTGTTAGATGCAGAGTTTGAGCCTCTCTTGGTTCATGGCAAATCTGCATCTGGAAAAGGTACATGTCAGCCACAGGAACAGCAAGAACAAGGGAAGGGATGGAAGAGGGCCTGGCATGTTTACAGACTGGAATAATTCAGAATTGGGTTTGCCTAAAGGATACACAGGAGGAAAAGCTAGAGAAACGTGAGCATCTGGGGTCGTCTGAGAGGCTGGATTCTGCTGTCAGCCTGGGGAGCCATCGAAGGACTTTCAATGGGGGCAACTTGATCACTGACTATGCTGGAGAAGAGTCACCCTGGAAGAAGTAAGGGGGTGGGCTAGAGGTAGAGTGGAGGCTGTCCCCAGGGCGCTCCAACCATGGGCTGGCAAAGACCCCTTGAATCACACTGTATGGACATGTATGCGGATTTCAGGGTTCGGAGAAAGAGAGGGTGAGTGCACAGCTTCTTCAAATCAGGTAGATAATTTCTGTACATTTTTAAATATGCTCACCTATACATGTGTGTGCTGGGAGCCATTAGCCAAGTAGGTATGACAATTTCCTTGCCAGCGTACCCCATGTTGCTTAGTGGAAGGACTCGTGGAAATAGGACATTTTGCAGTGACATTGCATGTAGGTGACCTTGCTCAAGGACCAGGGCGGATCCGAGTTTAGGGTGTTCCCGGTTTAGGATAATCTGGTTTAGGGCGTTCCCGGTTTAGGTTCCAGGTTTAAGGTTTAAGATTATTCTTGCTGGGAATAGGGCGTATCCTGCTGCCTGTGTTCCCCTTGAGTTCTCACGGGATTCAGACAGTATTTTTTGGGAGACAGAAGCCGAGTGGATGTGGATTTGGGCAGAGAACGTGGATTTCCCCAGAACGTGATTGTAGACGGCTGGTGTGAGTTCGGGAGTAAAGAGTTGCTGTTTGAATCTACGAGCTGTGTGGTGGCTCGTGATTGTGTGCCCAGCCAGACTGCGGCATTTGTGCCCAGCCAGACTGCGGCATGTGTGGAATGAGGCCTGGCGTACACAAAATGTTGTGCCCTCCCCAAATTCATGTTAAATCTTAACACCCAATGTGATGGTATTTCTAGAGGGGCCTTTGGGGGTGGCTAGGTCATGGGGTCAGCCTCATCAGTGGGATCAATGTCCTTGTGAAAGAGTCCTCAGAGGGTTCCTGTGTCCCTCCCACCATGTGAGAAGATGGCTGAGCCTAAACCAGGAAGAGGGCCCTGGCCAGGACCCAGCCCAGCCTGCACCCTGAGCTCAGTCTTCCAGTCTCTGGAACAGTGAGAAATCAGTTTCTGCTATTTTTAAGTCACTCTGTCTATGAAAAGTTTTTATAACAGTCCAAACAAGACAAGTCTAAGCTGTCCTATGAATCATCTATGACTGAGTTTGCCTGGTATCTAACATTTAACTTTTAATAGAAAATTATGTATGGTTTATTTATCCATGGGCATCATACATATGAAAAGAAATGGATTAAAAATGATGGTTTTTAAAAGTCAGGTAATTGTGCTCCACCTTCATGTCTAAGATTGTCTTTCTACACGGGACATTTTGATACAGATCCACCCTATGCTGTGTAGGCTGTATCATAGTTTGTAGTGTGTGTGGAGGGTAAAGTTGACTATTGAAGACAAAATTCAAAATGAAAAGTCCATCTACCATGGGATGGGCTTTGCTGCTTTACACCTGGACCCTTTCAGATCCACCATGATCTTCCTTCTCTCCGTCTCCAAGAAGGGAGCAGTTTACATTCACTCTGTCCTTCCTCTTGTGCAAATAATCTCATGCCTATAATCTCAGTGACTCAGGAGCCTGAGGCAGGAGGATTGCAAGTTCAAGGCCAGCCTCAGCAATTTAGTTGGGTTCAATCCCCAGCACCAAAAAAATAAAAATAAAAAAAGGAGATGAAAATGTTAATTACCTTGATTTGATCAGTACACAATGTATACATGTGCTGAAATGTCACCCTGTACCTCATAAATGCCTGCATTTTAATGTGATATGGCAGGGACTACACCCACTTCACTTCAATATTGTCTAGGAATTAGCATGTTGTTCCAGACTGGAGAGGATCTAACATCCACTGCTGCTCCGCCCCTCTGTTTGTTCAAGCAGCTGTGACATCTCAGGTCTGGTAGAGAAGAGCCAGTCTGCTCAGGTTGAAGGTGGCCTCACGCCCACCTCCTCCAATGGTGGCTCAAATGGCTCCATAAGCTTTTGCAACCACACCTGAAAATACTGCATTGGTCCAATTCTTACATTTTCTTTTTAGAAAACTGATGCCCAGTGAGGGACAATGACGTGTGTACACACAGGTCAGACATAAATCTTAATTTCCCTTCTTTAAAGCTAGCACTCTTACCACTATGTCACACTGTATTATCTTGTATTTTTAAAATTTATTTTTAGTTGTAGATGGACACAATATCTTTATTCATTTATTTTTATGTGGTGTCGAGGATCAAACCCAGTGCCCCATGCATTCGAGGCAGGCGCTCTACCACTGAGCTACAGCCCCAGCCCCTGTATTATCTTTTAAACATTTGCAGATGGTAAATGTGACTGTGCTCTTGAATGAGCCTTTTCCTCTCTTGGAAGATAAACCACTACACATTGTGAAATTTTTCCTTGAATATGTGAAAAAGTGGGGACCGTGCACACATGGGTGCTCACAGCAGAGCACAGACTCCATGGACACATTCATCCACACGATTGTGCGACACTCAGGGACAGTAAGCCCATCCCATTGTACTGATGGAACATTGGGGTCAGGAATTATGGGCCTTTTGCAGAGTGCAGGACGAGCCAGGCAGTCCCTTCAGATTCTGTTCTCAGGGAAGTTTACTTAGATTTTCTGAGAGAGGGACTGAGCAGCTTTAAGTTATTTGCTTCCTCTAGAAAAAGTCTCTTCCTCTCAGAGGCCTCGTTTTCCTATGTTTTGAAATAATGTTTATCCCATCTGAATATTTTCTCACAAACAATAGGAGTTGTTTCATAAAGAATCATTTGTCCTATCTTCCTCCTGACAAAACCACCTTTCCCTCCCCTCTGTTCACCCTCCACTGGGAGAGTTCACAAGGACACGCGGTGTCTGCCCTCCACGGCAAGTGATGTGGCTGCATTTGCTGACAGAGTGGTGACCCTACCAGCTTCTTCAGAAATAAGTTATTTCAGCCACCTGGAGAGAAGTGGAGGTTCTGAGTGCAGAGACGTGATCATAGCTGTCCATGGCAAGGACTTGTCCGTCTGTCCATCCATCCATCCATCCACTGGACAAACATGAAGAGCTAACTCTACCCTAGGATTGCAAGGAAGTATAAAGGGATCACCAAGAAGCCCATTCACAGTGGCTGCCCCTAAGGCATTGCAAAGTGTCCAAGAGTCCCAGCTCCAGGGAGCCCAGGGCCACCCATGGGAATGGCGAGTAAGACGGGCAGGTCACAGGCAGTGGGACCAGAAGGAGACATTCCTGAATGTCCCAGGAGATGTCGTGAAGGCAGAACAAGGGAGCTGGTAGGGAGAATGGGGGGGAACAGACAGCCTCTGGGGACATAGGAAGGAAGACTGAGAGCTGGAGAGGGCCCGCGGTGGGGGTGACGGAGGAGGGGGCGTGTGGGGCAGGGTGCCTCTCACATCATCTGCCCTTGACTGAAGGGGGAGAGAGGAGCCAACCGCCTGGTTTTCAAGTGTGTTCTCTAGAAGTCCACGTCTTCAGTTTCTTGGGCACTCCCTTGGGTGTCCAGAAGAAAGCCCTGGCTAAGAGAGGAGCAAGCCCACAGGGACTCCCCGACAGCAGAGTTCATGGGGTGCCGAAGACCCTTTGGAGTGGGACTTGAGGGATGGCTGGCCTTGGCTTATTTGGACCCCTCTCTCTTTTTCCTTCCCTTTTCAAAGTAGTAAAGGGGGGTTGGGGACGTAGCTCAGTGGCAGTGTGTAAAGCCCTGGGTTTGATCCCCAGCATCAAATTAATGGATGAATGAATGAATAAAAGCAGCTGAGGCTTCAAGGTGAAAGGCTTTAGAATAATGGTGGCTGCCCTCCTCCCGCCCTCTGCGACCCACACAGTGATGGCAAAGGCCGTTCTCAGGGCTGGGACTCTCATCTCATGCTTGCGAGTCCTTGGGCTCCTCTGGAGTCAGCTTCATCAGTTTGTCCACGCAGAGCAGGATGAGGGTGAGAAACCAGAGGCTCCAGCCCACCGCAGCCGCGATCCAGCCGTACTCATCCACTCCAGCATGGCAGCACCGGGCCGCCTGGGGGCAGAAGTCGACATCTGGGGGACGGGAGATGAGAATGGCAAGCTGTATCCACCCAGCTCCACCTCTTTCTCTAATCTCAGGAAGAACATGAGCAACGTCAGAGCTGCCATGCACCATGCCAAGTCCTTACGATTTCCCTTTCATGTTTCTCACAGGATGACAGGCACTATTATTATTAATATCGTTATTTTGGTGCTGCAGGGCCTCCTCCAGCAGGCATGCCCTCTACCACCATTCTAGACCCTCAGCCTTGTGATGGGTACAATGACTATTTGCATTTTGGGTGAATCAATTGATATTGTAACTTGCCCAAGGTCTGAAGATGGCAGAAAGAGAACTCGAACCCAATATAGACTCCAAAGTCATATTCTTGTCACTTCATATGATTGCCTGTTACCTTCTTTATAAATGACCAGGAGTGAACCCATTTGGTCATTGAATGACGGCAGTGTAGAGGGGCCAGGCTTAAAGGAAAACTTCCTTAAATGTGTTAAGGCTGGTTCTTTGTTACCGAGCTCCTGCCGCTGGAAATACTCAAGTAGAGAATGAACAGAAATAGGTAAAGGGGACCGAACCAAGTGCCTGTCTTGTTCAGGTTAGCTGATTTTTATAGACTTCCCCCTCCAAACTTCTTTCAAGCATTTGAACCCAGGGCATCTTTGGCTGCCCACCAGGGACTGGGTCATTACGGCCACCTGCACCAAAGACCATAAGCCTGCATTGGGATCAAAGCCAGGACGGCTTTTAGACCTGTTCTGCAGATGGTACTAGGCAGAGCCACCCTGTGCCCAGGAAGCCTGGGAGACACTTGGTCACCTAACACCATCCAATGGGAAGCAGGAGGGCTCAAGTTTCCCTCATAGCTCAGGGCCAGCTCTGGGATGAGGGCAGAAGCTTACTGGGGCACTGTTCCAGGGTCCCTGGACCTGGGTGGTGGGTGGTCAAGGTTGAGTTGTTGCTGCTGCTGCTGACTTCTGAAAGAAAAGACAGGACATCGTCTCAGGCAGAAGGAAACACTGTTCCCAGGTGTAGGTTTTGGAATCGTGTCACTTGGTAGTACTGTGAAAGTGTGACAGAATTTCCCGTGCAGGTACACTGAAGCTTTATGAAGCTAACTCCCTGCTGTAGACTGAACTGTGTCCCTCCCAAATTCATACGTTCATGTCCTCATGCCCAACGTGACTGTACTCGGAGACAGGTCCTTTAAGGAAGTAATTAAGGTTAAAGGGGTCATATGGGTGGGTCCTGTGCCAGCGTGACTAGTGTCCTCATGAGAAGAGGAAGGGACTCCAACTATGCATGTGCACGGAGGAAGGCCATGTGAGGTCACAGGGAGGAGGTCATCTGCAACCACAAGAGGCCAAATTGCTGATACCTTGATCTTGGCCATCTAGCCTCCAGAACAATGAGAAAATGAATTCCTGTTGTTCAAGCCCCCCAGTCTGGACTTTTCATTTTGGCAGCCAACCAGCCAGCGAGGAAGCCACTTCCCTTTTCCTATCACTTTATCTTCATTTTTCATTGCCCTTCAGTGACCAAAGGCCTGCTATATAAATAGCTTGCCACACTCTATTTTTAGCTGTGCAAATAGATGTAGCTATAAAAGGGCCTTTCCAGTCTATATTGAAACAATCACGGAACAATCTAGAATGTCTTCTCACAACGACTTCAATTCCTTTCAAAACCCTGACAAGTCAACATTGAAATCTGACCTTGATTCTTTATTCCTGATGATGGTGAAGTTGTTACACGGGCACGTGGTGAGGAACAAAAATTAAACAGTCGTGTAAGTCAGTCCAGGGTTTGGGATTTTGTGTCCATCAGCAGTGAGTATTGTGAAAGTGTTACAGAAGTCCCAGTGTAGGTGTCTGTATGCGACAAAGCTAACTCCCTGTTGTCAACTGAATTGTGTCTCCTACAAACTCATTGCCAGATATGCAGTGCTTAAATTTGTTGTTCAACTTATAAGCAAAGAATAATAAAAAAAAAAAAGAAAGAAAAAGAAAAAAGAACTTAAGCAGGAATTCTAAAAGAGCCGCTTTTGCTTTTGTCTCAAGGAAGCTGGAAGTTTAACCCTTTCCCATCTGGACAGAAGAGAATACACACTGGGTTTGGGGGATGGAGATGAATGTAAGCATGTTGAGAAGACAAGCCACTGCCATGTTCCTTCACAACTGAGAATGAAAGACAGGTGGCCCACATTGTCTGATACAGTGGCCCCTGGCCACTTGTGGTTATTTAAACTTATTAAAATTAGCTGAAATTAAAAAGCCAGCTTCCCCGTCACATTAGCCATGTTTCAGATGTTCAATCACCACATGTGACTGGTGGCCGCCATATTGGAAGCAAAATGCAGTAATGGAACATTCCCACCATCCAAGAAAGATCTCTTATCACTAATGCTAATTTAGGTAGATCAAACCCAGACATTGATTTTGGAGAACTTTCTGGAAATTATATTGCTATTCAATCTGCATTGTTGGGAATGTAAAAAATTACATCAAACCAAAACAAAAATGTTTGAAAACTCTCAACATTCCACTGACTGTGGGTCAGCATGTCCTTCAGGTGCCTGTTGTCATAGAGTTAGGAAGAAGGCTGTTTAGCCAAAGCCATGAAATTGCTGCCCAGACTGACTTTATGCCACCAATCCCTAAGCAACTCCTGGATCCTGCTTAAGGGATGGTAAATTACCTTGATGAAATCTGATTGTTACTGTAAATTATTTACAACTAAATGGCTCAGGGCTTGGTCTTTGTTTTGGAGACATTTATTCCTCAACATTTGAATTTTAACTCCCTTCGCCCTGACTTTCCTCTCCCCTCTAAACCTAGAGTAGTGATATTCCTGCCTAGAGTAAGTGAGTGGGGGAAAATGTAGTTAACTGCCAGTATTAGGTTATGAATTACACATAAAAATGTTTTTTAGTTATAGATGGACACAATATCTTTATTTTGTTTATTTGTTTTTATGTGGTGCTGAGGATCAAACCCAGGGCCTCACATGTATGAGGCAGGTGCTCCATCACTGAACCACAACCCCAGCCCATGAATTACCACTTTTATATATAGAAAATTATTTCACAACAGCAGTTTTACATGGTTCAAACAGAGTAGCTCAGCTAAAAATTCCTAAGTACCTGAATATCACCCTCCTCGCTTATGAGCAGAACAGCCAGGGGCTTGCCCCATTTGGGAAGAAGAACAGCTCAGTGGAGTTACATTTATTATTATTATTATTATTATTATTATTATTATTATTATTATTATTTTAGTACCAGGAATCAGCTCCAGGGGTGCTCTACCACTGAGCTATATTTGTTTGAAGGAGATTTTTTTTTTTTTTGGTACCAGGGATTGAACCCAGGGGCGCTTAACCCCTGAGCCAGATCCCCTTTATGTTTTATTTGGGGACAGAGTCTCTTTAAGTTGTTTAGGGCCTCACTAAGTTGCTGAGGCTAACCTCAAACCTGTAATCCTCCTGCCTCTGCCTCGTGGTCATCAACTTTTTTTTTTTTTAATCCACAACGTGAGCAAGGAACTGTGAGGGTAAAGCAGAGAAAAATTAAATAGCCATGTTTGAGGAGGGTGGAAGTTGGGAAATAAGACAAACTTGTTAACCATATTTGCTAACAATCATGTGTGTGCAATTACCATTTTTTTTTTTTTGTACCAGGGATTGAACCCAGGAGCTCTCAACCACTGAGCTACATCTCCCCCTTCTTTAAAATTTTGAGACAGGGTCTCACTAAGTTGCTCAGCGCCTCTGTCAGTGGCTGAGTCTGGCTCTGAATTTAAGATCTTCCTGCCTCAGCTTCCCGAGCAGCTGGGATTACAGGCGTGTTACCACCACGCCCGGCTTATTGTACATTCTTTAAAAGCAGCCATCTCATTTGCTTCTCACAAACAACCCTGTAACTCAGCCGTTTTCACTGTCATGTTCTAAACAGGAAGCAGGCTCCGGGAAGAGAAGCAATTTGCTCAAGGTCACACAGCTAGTAAGTTGGGGAAACTAGGGTGGAAGGGAGACTCGGTGAGTCTGGGCAGCCACACTAAGCCCTCTGGCCGTGGCCACAAGAGATGCTAAGATGGGAGAGAGAGGTGCAGACTTGATGGGGCTTGGCTTTGAGACCGGGAGAGTCTCTGGGTGCAGGGCAGACAGGGAACTCAGACAAGATCAAAGCTGGAGGCAGCAAAAGTTAAGTGAGGCTCCCCTGCCCCCAGGTGCAGGTCCCCTGGGAGAGTGAGAGGTGGGGCTTAGCCCAGAGCCACAGGTACCCCGGGGAGGCAGGAGAGGGGTGGGCAGTGACTGGCAGCTTCCAGGCTTTGGGAAAGTGGCAGAGGAAGTACAGTGGCCAGGAAGGACAGGGCTTCAGTAAGGAATGGTGAGAGCCCAATGTGAGGGAAGACTGCCAATCACAACGGGGGGGGGGGGGGGGCTGAGCAAGAGGAGCCACCAGGAAACCAGCAACCAAATTTATCACTGAAGACCAATTTGGTCCCCTGATAGGTAAGATTCTGACAAATTCTGTGTGTGTGAGAGAGAGAGGAAGAGTGCCCACAGAGGTGGCTGCTCCTGTCCCAGCCCAGGAGCTAAGTATTTGATCTTGGTCTTAGGCAAACCCAAGACACCCCACCCCACACCCACCCTTAACCCCCTGCCTACTCCTTCTCTGTGAAAAAGTCCTTTTCCCTCTTTGCTTCCTGCAGGACCAACCCTGGCCAAGGAATTCTCGCCCTCCCCCTCCCCCTCCCCTCTGCCCTCCCCCTCCCTCCTGCTGCTCCCTCCCTCCCTCCCTCCCTCCTGCCCTCCCCCTTCCTCTGTGAGGCCAAGAATAAAGCTCACAGTTCTACCTGCCCAGCAAGTCGAGTGGAAGGAGGCAAAGCCCAGGCAGAGGAGCAGGGCGGCCCGCGGGGCAGAGGTGAGGTGCTGCGCGTTGCGGAGGGAAGCATCTCCGTGGGCCATGTCTGCAGAGTGCCGGGTGCTGCAGGAGCTGGCAAGCTTCTGCTCTGTGTTTGGGGGAAAAGGGACGGACGGGGTGGAGCCAAGGAAACCTGGCCTGTCACACCTGCTCTCACCTCTCTAGAAGGGAAACCAAACTATATTGGCTGGGGGAGCAGAGGAGGGGCAGTGCATGTCCTTCTTCCTTGACATGAAATTTGTCCCCACTGAGAAAAAAGGGAGGACTGGAGGGGAGATGAGTGTATTTCTTGGAGGGGAGTTTGCTGCCTCTTCCGCTTGCAGGAGTCGCGTGGACTCCCTATCCCAGTCTCGTATTTACTGAGCACCTACTATGTGCTCTGTGCTTTGCTCAGGTCTATGGATACTTGCCCTCAAAATGCTTAGATGACAGACACACATCACTGAAATACAGGGCAGCATTTCAGGAATGAGTTGGTCAGAACAAAGTACTTTGAGTCTCAGCATAAGGAGGCTGCATCTGCGGATGGGATATTTCTTGAAGAAAATGCCATCCGAATTGGGCCTTGAAGAATGGATAGAATTTTGAGAGGTGGCGAGGGGAGGAGGGCATTGTGGGTGGGAGTGACAGGTGAGCAAAGGCTCAAAGGTAGGATAGTGCTCAGGGACTCAGCGTGACCATGGCACAGGTAGGTGTAGGTGAGCTGAGGAGAGGGAGCTGGGCGGATGGGGAGCAGGAGGCTGAGCTTCTATTTGCAGGGCTGGGGGCTGCAGCGAAGTGAAGATTTTGCACTGAGTAGTGACGTGGAGGGAGTTCTGCCTTCAGCCCAAAGCATGTACAGTGGTCTCCCCTTAAGCATGGAGGATATGTCTCAAGACCCCCTGTGGACGCCTGAAACCCCGGGTGGCACTGAACTCCCTCTGTATAAGGTAAAGTTCGATTTATAAATTACAATAATAATAATAAAAAAAAAACAGCAATTATAACAAAATGCTGTACTGAGAGTAATGTAAAACTTAGGAATTGTTATTTCTGGAATTTTCCATTCAATATTTTAGACTGAAATTGATTGTGGGTACCTGGAAACCACAGATGGGTGGGGATCACTACTGTGCATTGAACACTCACCCTGTGTGTGAAAGCCATCCGCCTAGTTACCTGAGACTCACAGCTGACGGGGACATGGTCCCTGCCCTGGAGGAGGGCACTGTCCAGCAGCGAGAACAAGCAGGGAAGAAAGACTTTTGATGCAAGATGGCAAGACTCAAACATGGGAATCTCCCAGTTATGGGACTATAAAAGAGGGAGGAGCACCTGAGAGGTGCAGGGAAGGGGTCACTGAGGAAGTGACATTTGGACTATGTGTGCACATGCATCCAGAAAGAGTCCAATGTTTGTAAGGATCTGCCTGGGATCTAATTCTAGCCCTGTGTCTTATTGACCTGGTGGCCCTAGGCAAGTTATTTAATGCATCCAAGTCTCAGTTTCCTTATCTGAAAAGGAACAGGACAATAGCACCTATCTTGGGGTTTGTTGAATGACTGAATGAAGCATTTCATGTCAAGCACTTAGCTCAGGTTGAGCAGATTCTAATTACTTAGGAACCTTAACCACCATTTTAATAGAAGGATCATCATTGAAAATACCAGAGAAATGGGAGGAAGGCAGTTTTAGGGAATAATAATGACATTTATACATCGAGTTATTCACCTTGATCCTCCAAGGACTTAATGAAGCGTACCTGCAATTAATCTAGCTAGATAAAATTAAGATCAATGAGAAGAAACGAGGCAAGGAGAGATTTAGGCTAGAAAGTAGAAAATAGGTCCACGAGCAAGTTCAGAGCACGGAAGGCCACATGTGTTTCCTGAGCTTCTGGTAGGAAGAGGGTCACAGGGTTGCACAGGTGATTCATGGACTCAAGATGAAAACCACAGCGACAGCTCTCGTTACCGCCCCATAAAAAATATCCCAGGACGTGTTTGATGTGAGCAGAGCGTGTCCCTCCAAAAAGATGAGAGCCAGGGATTTTAAATGACCCTGCTGTGGGCTGTGGTGGAGGTGGTTTGAATAGCAGCTGTGACCTGAGCTGACAGCATCCTACCAGATCCTAGCCAGGGATACTTCTCTGCCCGCAGAGGAGATGAAGGGGAAGGATAACGTGCATCTCCTCCTTTCTTTTCGTTATTGCTATTTGATTTGAGACTTTGAGATTAGCTGTTTGCAGAACAATTAAAAGACAAACATTGTCTTTATCAACAGATGAAAGTACTTGAACTTGACCCCATGATAACTCACTAATTCCCCAAGAGAGCCTCAAGGCGACTCTTTCACAAACATCTCCAGTATCAACTGTTTTCAACAGGTCCACAGCTGAGAACTCCCTGAGCAGTTACTCTGTCAGTGAGCCTCTCATGCATTTTGCACTGGTTTACTTTGGAGGGTGGACCAGGAAGTTGTGTTGCTCAAAGCTAGACATTCTACGGGAACATTCTCAAGATTTTTTTTTTTTTTTAATGCTTGAGATTGGCATTGGGTTACACATACTTAAAAAAAAAAAAAAATAGAAGTCCAGGCCAATAATATCTGTGACCAGGCTCCGTGGTGCAAGTTGGAGTGGGGTAGCTGAGAGGGTGGGGTTCCAGGGCCTTCACTGTCCCCAGTGTCATCTGTGGTTCCTGATGAAGGCAAGGACAGAGTGTTTCCTGTTAAAAGACTGAAAACAGCCTGTAGCCTGCAATGGCCAAAGTCTATGAAGGATCTTCCACGCCGAAGACACTTCCCTTGTGGTTCCCATAGGCCCCTCTACCACCTGTCCATCTCTGGCCTTGAACTTGGGGCATTCATCTTCATTTAATTAAATCCATTCAGAGGAGGATCGAGGCCCCAAACACAACTCTGCCTCTTCCTTCTGATCCCAGGTGGGGTTGATGGTTCTCCCCTTGTGGCTTTGTCAGATGTGTTTTCACAAAATAACGTCAGGCTCTGGATGCCGCGAGCTGAAGCATCAGACCTGGACTGTGGGGCCCTGAGCGTGTGGAGTTTAACCTCAGTTACTGCCACCCAGGGATGGGTGTAGAATTTGGAGAGAATGAGGGATGCCTGTGTAAGAAAAATAGAGAACTCCGGAGTCCCACCTTCAGATCCTGCCACAGTGTTGATAAAAGCAACCAGGAGGCCTGGAGCCCACCATTTGGAACTGTGTTTGGACAGATCTAGGGCAATTCATTCAACTTGCTTTCCATAATGGCAATGGGAGGCGGCCCAGATCGAGGGAGGGATTACCCAAAAGGAGGGAGCCTCCTGAGGTTGAGGCTGTCTTCCTCCTGGGCTACAGATCTCATCCCTGCCCCCCTTCTCAGAAGTGTGTCTTACTTTACACACATGAGGGGCTCTTCTAGTTCTCTCTGCCTGTGTGTGGTGCTGGGGACCACTGCCTGTACCCCAGCCTAGCTTAACTGCGTTGCCTTCTGCAAACATACTCCAGTGATTTCTTGTTTTGCTACTTAAGAGCCACACTGGGAGCTGTGGTGCACCTCTGTAATCCCACTGACTCCGGGGGCTGAGGCAGGGGGACCACAAGTTCAAGGCCAGCTTCAGTTACATGGGGAGGCCCTAAGTAACTTAGTGAGACAATTTCTCAAAATAAATAAAATGGACTCCTTGTGTAGTGAGCAGTACTAAGGAAAAAAAAGGGGGGGGGGGCTGTCACTGAAGTGCACACAAATACAGAATGGTGACACCTTCCTGGTGAATTGAACCTTCCATAAAACATCACCATGTAATACCCCAGGTTACCTCAAGTAGCGCTTTAACTTTCCTAAATCCTTGTGGAGTTTCAGCTGTGTATCTTATAAAAAATGTACATAGTGTTGGATTTAAAAAAAAATCTTTATTTATGTGGTGCTGAGGATTGAACCCAGTGTCTCGTGCATGTGAGGCAAGTGCTCCACCACTGAGCTGCAACCTAGCCCCTATGGTGTTGGATTTTTAAAACCCCGTCTGATGATTTTTATGGATACTCGATCTATTTATATTGAATCTATTTACTGACACATTTAGCTTTAAATCAACTTACCAGAGGCTTTCCAGCATTCCCATCTGTCTTATGCTCCTTTTTCTTTTTTGGGGGGTAGAGGTACAGTGGATTGAACTTGGAGGCACTCAACCACTGAGGCACATCTCCAGCCATTTTATTTTTTATTTTGAGACAGGATCTCATTACATTGTTTCAGGCCTTGCTAAATTGCTGAGGCTGGCTCTGAATTCGAGATCCTCCTGCGCCACTAGGATTATAGGTGTGCACCTCTGCGCCTGGCTCCTTTTTCCTTTTTTCTCACTATTTTTGGATTCTGTTTCTTATTTTTTCATTTTTTTAGAGGCTACAACATACATCCTTGACATCAAATATATTTTGAATAAATTTCTTCATCTTCATCTAATATATTAATTGAAGACCTGGAACTTAATTCTGTTTTCTCACTCCTGGTTTTTAGTCTTTCTTATCACATCCGTTCAACAGCTGCTCCTCAATTTCTGGATGGGTTATGTCCTATTAAACCATGTAAGTCGAGAATACCATAATCTGAAAATCGATTTTACCCTAACCTACAGAACTTCCTAGCTTAGGGACACAGTACACTGTGGAGTGTCCATCACTTCTCCTCTTGGCCTGGATCCCTGACGTCCAGCTCTCCAGGAGTGTCCTACGGCATAGGGTATAGTCCAGGAAGAGATGAGCACGCACCCTCCCAAGATGGTTTCTACCGAATGCACAGTGCTTATGTGCCATCATAAAGTTAAAAACATGCCACACCTCATATGTCACCATTTATATACATAGTTACCATTAAGTCATCATTGTTCCTTTATAAATGAAGGTTTATTTAGATCTATCCACATACTTACCAATTTATCGTTCTCAATTCTTTTCCATGTGACTGGTCTTTCAACTTATGGCGACCCTTCTCTATGAAGAATAGCTTTTCGTATTCCCCCATAGAGTGTCCAGTGCTCTCAGTTTTTGCTTATCTGCATGTCTTTATTTTTCCTTCACTCTTAAAAAAATTTTCATTGGGTCTAGAAATGAAGGTTGGCAGAAATATTCTTCTAGTGCTTTAAAGATGTCATTCTAATTTGTGTGTGTGTGTGTGTGTGTGTGTGTGTTACTGGGGACTGGACCCAGGTGGGCTCTACCATTGAGCTACATCCCTCGCCCTTTGTATTTTTTGATACAAGGTCTTGTGAAATTGTTTAGGACCTTGATAATTTGCTGAGGCTGGCCTGCAATTTGCAATCCTCCTGCCTCCGCCTCCCAAGTCAGTGGGATTCCAGGTGGGTGCCACGGTGCCCAGCCACCATTCTGTTTCTTTCTATCCACATTGTTTCTGTTGAGAACTGTTGGCCCGATTGGTGCAGCCTTGTAGGTAACTCGTTTCTTTTTCTTCTTTGGTCATCTTTAACATTTTTGTTTTGGCTTTGGTTTTCAGTAGTTTTACTCTTAACATGCTCAGATATAAATTTCTTTTTATTTGTCCCACTGGGGTTTGTAGGCAATTGAATATGGAGCTTGATGTCTTTCAGAAATTTTGAAAGGTTCTCAGCCATCAAATTCTGCTCCTGTCTCCTTCTCTTCTCTCCTTTGGTGACTCCAGTTATACACAGAACTTTTGCCTGTACCCTCTAATTCTTTCTTTTCCACTTTTTTGTTTTTTTGTGCTTTATTTTGGATATTTTTTCTCCTATCTATCTTTATAATCTCTTGTCATCTGTATCAAATCCACCTTTGTAACTACCCATTGGATTCTTTTTTTTTAATATACCTTTATTTTATTTATTTATTTTTATATGGTGCTGAGGATCGAACCCAGGGCCTCACATGGGCAAGGGGAGTGCTCTATTCCTGAGCCACACCCCCAGCCACCCACTGGATTCTTAATTCCAATTATTCTTAATTTCAGAACTTCCATTTTATTTTTTAAAAATATATGTTTGTTATCTACAAAGATATTTGGTTTATATTTTTCATCTTCACAAACAGAGTGAATACAATTATTTTAAAATCTGGTCTAATAACTTCAACATCTGCCACCTTCTCCCTCATTGGTGGTTCTATTGTCTATTATTTCTGCTGGTTTTTAATCATGTAGTTATGTTTTCTTGGGAACCTGGTTATTTTTTTTGTTGTGCTCAAAATTGTAACTGCATGCAATTGTTCATAGTACTAACTTGAAATTTAAGGTGATCTGATCTTCCTGTAGAAATAATTTATTGTAGTTGTTCTTTAATCAGATGCTTGGGGGCAACCCAAATCTGCCATCATGTCAATCCAGTCTCAGCAATTATGATGATTTATAGCTAAGTGATAGGCTTTGTAGGCCTCCATTTATTTTGGTGACCTTTCATCCTATGGTGTAGCCCTTTAGAGCTTCTTACCCAAGGAAGTTATCAGAGATGAGACCAAAAATGTGCACCCAAGGTTCTCCATTTCAACATTATAGTGTTTATAAAAATGAAAGCTTAGACCTGGGTGCAATGGTGCATTCCTGCAAGCCCAGCTACTCTAGAAACTGAAGCAGGAGAATCATAAGTTCAAGGCCAGCCTGGGCAACTTACCAAGACCCAGTCTCAAAATAAAAAGATGAAAAGAGCTGGGATGTGGCTCAGTGGTAGAGTCCTTGCCTAGTATTTGTGAGGCTCTGGGTTCAATCCCTGTACCACAAAAAGAAAACACACCTAGGAGCAGCTTATAATGGGTTGAAAGATGGTTATTAAACACAACGTATCTGTGGTGAAGGCGTAGCTTAGCATGTGCAGGGTCCTGGGTTCCATCCCCATCACCACAAAGGGAAAAAAATCAAGAATAACACTGAATTATTGGGAAAACACAAACTGTATTATACAAGGCATTAAAAATATTTGTCTACATATCCAGTATAATTTAATTTTTGTAACACAAAAAAATGTTTGGAAAACATCCTATCAAAATGTGATGCTACAATTTTGGGTGATTTTTATTTTCTCCTTTTCACTCTTATTTTGTCTTTCAAATTTTCTATAGTAAATGTTTAATACTTTTGTAATGAAGGAATAAAATTAAGTTAGTACCTTTTTTTTTCTTTTTTAAAGATAGTTTCCTAGAAGCCCCTCCCCAGCTATGTAAATCTCAGGATGAAGATCCTGACCCCCTTTTGTGTTCTGGGTTCTGTGTCGAGGAGATGGTGCTAATCAGTGGACTTGATTTTGGTGATGAAGTTTGGTGATGGTATGACTAACCTGAAAAATATTTCAAATTGTGTTTTAATAAAGCAACAATGTAAAAGAAAAAGAGAGAGAGAGAAAAAAAAAGATTGTTTCCCAGGAGAGCCATACAGCCACCTTGGACAGGTAGATGGCACTCATTAGTGTCTGTTTCATTGTCTGGGAGCATTTTTTAATGTCAAGGAATCTTTTCTTCATTAAAAAAAAACACCTTAACTTTCAAGTTGCAGATGGTGCAGAAATCCGCTTGCCAACAGTCTCTGCTCTTGGGGTGCTAAAGGTCTACCACAGAAGGCGCAGGAGCATACAGGAATGTTCAGGATGTAAAGATGAGACACAAAGCCAAAGGCAACCGGAGAATGGCAGTCAGATCTTGATGTTGGAAAGGAACCTCAGAGGACGTCTGGCTTAATCCTTAACCTGGCAAGAATGCCCTAGAAAGAGAGGGATCTGCTAGAGTTTGGGATGGCTGCATCTGACCGGTCCTGCCTCTGCAGGTTGTTACTTGGACTGCTGCTCAAGTGCCTCAGGTGACTGGTTTCTCACTGATTTTTAAGGAAGCCAGCCAGTTCCTGTAGGGGACAGTTTTAATTGCTGGAAAAGTTAGTGAGTTACTAGCATCAGACGGGCAAGGGCATTTTAAGGTGAAGTTCACAGACCACTCGAGGAAGGTCTCTTCTGTGATTGGCAGTTTCGGGCTCCCCACAAGTACCATTTGGGCAAACTGTTCTGTTGGCCCAGCAGTGCTTGTGGTCAGATTCATTTTTTGTTTAGTAAACAGAGATGTGTGTTCTCAAAGAGTAACTTTGAGCTAAGGTTTTGGGGAAATAAGGTCCATGTTTATGATAAACACTCAGCCAGTTTTCTTTTTCAGTTTTGTCCACATGAAACTAAAGGAGACCAGACAGCCATTCAAGATTGCTGGCCTGTCTTCCCGGCACCTGGCTTCTTTCCTACGGCGTCCTTCTGGCCTCTGACTTTCCTTTGCTCTCTGGTTCTCTTTCCCCCATCTTCTTGTCCAGACTGTGCACAGGCCCCAGGGGACACAGAAAAACCTGAGTTGGGGATCCTGGATTCCAGTTTCCACTTTGCCACTTTCTGTGTGACCATTGAGAAGTCCCATAACCTTGGCCATGGGACTACCCATGAGATATGGTGGGGACTCTCTGGGTTGGGGGAAGTCCCAAAGGGGAAAACCCAGGGGAGTGGTGCCTTCAATCTTTTTTTTTTTTTTTTTTTTTTTTTTGCGGGGGTGGGGGGTACCAGGGATTAAACTCAGGGGCGCTTGGCCACTGAGCCATATCCCCAGCCCTATTTTGTATTATTTAGAGACAGGGTCTCCCTGAGTTGCTTAGCTTTTGCTGAGGCTTTGAACTTGTGATCCTCCGGCCTCGGTCTCTCTGGGATTACAGGCATGTGGCACTGTGCCTGGCCTCCAATCATTTTTGAGAAGACCTTTGTCTAGGGTCCTCAGAACTCACTGGAGGTGATAAGAGATCCCCAGAGGGCCTTTGTTCTGTGTGGCACCTGACAGCAGAGGGTGGTAGGGACAGCAATGAAATGAAAAGACCCCAAGAGTCAGGATTTTTATGTTCTGCTTCCGGCTGTGCCACCAGTTAGCTGTAGGATCTCATGTAAATATGTCACCTAGCTGGGGTTCTGTTCATCTCTAACCTAGAAGAGTTGGATTCGATGTTCTCTAAGTTCTCTTCCAGCGGTACAATTTTCTACTCAATGCAGGACTTTTTTCATAGCTTTATTGAGGTAAAATTGAAGTATAATAAAATGCACATATTTGAAGTATGCAATTTGATCAGTTTTGACATGGATGCAACCAGTACGATCAATATAAAAAAGCACTTCCATTACTTTTTAAAAATTTGAAATCCTACAGACTGTGTTTCCTGCATGATTTATGTCATTAGAAACCAATCACCTTAAGACATATAGAACTCCACCCCCACATGTCAACTATTTCAAAATTAAGTGGCACACTTATGGGCTGGGGATATAGCTCAGTTGATAGAGTGCTTGCCTTGCATGCACAAGGCCCCGAGTTCTAATCCCCAGCACCCGCCCCCCCCCCCCACACACACAAAGTCAAAATTAAATGGCACACTTATAAATCTCTCTCAGGTCAAGGAAGAAAAGTAAATAAAAAGTGCTTTGAACTAAGTGACAATAAAAGCTTAAAATATCAGAATATCTGTGATGAAACAATATTCAGATGAACATTTATAACTTAAAGTACTTGTATCAGAAAGAAGCTAGATTGACAATCAAATTATTATCAAATGAGGTAGTAGGAAGGAAAAAAGAGTAGGAGCAGAAATATATGAAATAGAGAAGAAATAAAACAGCCAAATGTTGATAAAAATCAAGCAAGTCTAATCAAGGAAAAGACAAGAACACAAAAATTGGCATCAGTGGAAAGGGAACTATCAAAATAACCCTTCATATGCTGACAATATACTAAGGTGACTACGATTGCATGCCAATATATGCAATCGCTTATACAGCGAGGTCTATATTAGAGAAGGATTCATTGCTTCAATGCAGGATGTAAAATAGAGTAAAAAAGAGAAATGAGCTAGTAAATTTAATTTTTTAAAAAGAAGGTAGAAAGTTGACCCTCTCAGCAACTCGGGAGGCTGAGGCAGGAAGATCACAAGTTTGAGGCCAGCCTCAGCAACTATTGACACCCTGTCTTAGAATACAAAAATAATAATATTAAAAAAGGGCTGGGGTGTGGCTCAGTGTTGGAGTGCTTCTGGGTTGATGTGCAGTACCACTTGCATCCAAGCAGGCATACATAAATAAATAAAGTAGAGGTGGAAACTGAAAAGAAACTCAACAGTGTAGTTTACGGTCAGTATTATCACGGAAAGGCAGATGACTGGGGAAGGGCTTCAGGTGTGAAGCTTAGAGAGACTGGGTGACATCCATCCGAGACCAGCTCAGGTATTCTGCTCTCTGTCGGATGACCTGTTCTTTGCCTTCATCTCATTTCCAGTTGCTGTGTGATGTGGCAAGTGAGGAGACAATGAAAGCGACGTAAAGCGGCTCTGCTCGGAAGAGGAGGAAAGAAACAGCCCCCACCAAGGTCTGGCCAAGAAGCCGGCGGAAGGGCCCCCAGGGAGGAGACTCTGCTAAGAAGCCAGGTAGCTGTGGGCTGGGGCGGGAGCTGGAGGGGGCAGGAGGCTGAGGAGGTGTTGGAGAGAGCCACCAGGGGTGTTCTGTGTGCCAGGGACAGAGACCTGCAAACAAGTCAGGGCCAAATGGACGCTGGATGGTACCAGTGCCCAGAGTCATATTGCTGGAGGGAGCCACCTTACATGGCAGGGGTGATCCTGGCTCCAGCGAACATAATTTCTTTTTTTTTTTTTTAAAGAGAGAGAATTTTAATATTTATTTTTTAGTTTTCGGCGGACACAACATCTTTGTTTGTATGTGGTGCTGAGGATCGAACCCGGGCCGCACGCATGCCAGGCGAGCGCGCTACCGCTTGAGCCACATCCCCAGCCCCAGCGAACATAATTTCCATCTCTATGTGCTGATACATGAACTCAATTACAGTGTTAGTGTCAATGAATTGGAGTGTGTGTGTGTGTGGGGGCGGGTGTGGGTGTGGGTGTGTGAGTAGTGAGAAAGTTGAATGTGAGTTCCTCTCTTTTTAGCAGTCTCAACTCATTCTCTTCTGTCCTGGGCACCTTCTTATAGTGTAAAGAATCATGAATGGTGGGGTCAGTGCCTGGCCAGTGGTGCACATGGTTAGGCTCAAGTGCATGAGAAAATTCACTGTTTGGAATTGGGAATGTAACTCAGTGGTTGAGCACTTGTCTACCATGTGCAAGGTCTTGGGTTCAATTCCCAACACTGGAAAGAAAAAAAAAACGAATTTATGATCTGAATGATAATGTGGCTGGAAGTGAGTTTGGAAACATTGGGTGCCATTTTTAGAAAAGTTGCGTTATTTTCCCAGCTAGATTATGATTTTTGGATTAAATTCCTTGCAAGCATTTTAGCTTGCTTTCTACTTAACCCCTTTCATTTTCTAAATGATGATGATCTCCTGTAAGTTGATCTGTACAGCTGAACCTGGGCTTATGCACAGTATCTTCCTAATCCTGGGTATGAACATTGAGCGAGGGCACAGGCACCCTCTGCATGAAGCATTGTCACTTGAAAGATTCGGGGGCAGCACTCTGTCTCAGCTCTGCAACATCTGTTTTCCAGAAAGTCCATGGGGGCAGAAAGGGCCTCACAGAGACCTTCAAGGACAGTGTGAACTGGTGACAACTGGCAGCATGCCACAGGCTTGCCTAGATAGGGGGAACTGTGGTATCAAACCCCAGAATCAAAACCAACAATTTTTGGGGTGATAGAAAGGGTTGCTCCGGCTCTATGACTGTGATTTTTCTTCAGTCCTAATGCTTAGACTTAGTTGTTCTTTTCCTTCAAAGTACTGATTTAGTTGGAAAAATATATGTGTGTGTGTGTGTGTGTGTGTGTGTTTAATGATTAACAGGAGAATTGTTGCCTTTTTAAAAAGTCAGTGAAGCAATTAAAGGAGCAGGAGTGTACTCTCTGGACGCGGGCAAGTCGTTTGGTCTCAGGATTCGAGAGGAGCGGGCTGGGCTAGATCTTCCTTCTCACAAGTCACGGGAACTCCTTTTTGGAGCCCGGTTGTGTTTGGTTCTTGTTTTTCCTCCTTTCCCACTTCCTTCCCTCTGAGATCGTCAGTGCCGAGTGTGGGAGGTTTACTTTGGTTTTGGAGACACTGGATTGCACTTGTCCTGTCCCTACTTTCTGAGTTGGTGATGCAGGAAACGTGGCACCCGCGAAATTGAGCCAAGGCAGGAAGCTCCCGAGAAGCAGAGGGCATCTTTGCAGGGTGCCAAGGGAGGGTCTCAGATGTCTGTAATGGGTAAGGAGGAGTGGGGGTTCCTGTTTTCTACCAGGAAAATGAAGTCCACGGATCTTTCGGGATCATCCGCAGTCTCTCTCTTCCCTTGAAAGAAACCCTCAAACCCTCCCGCGATGCTTCGTTTTCTCTTCAGCCACTGCCCTCCCCGCCTCTTTCTCTTCAGCCTGATATTTTGAGAGAGCGGTCTGTCCTCGATTCTTGCACCTATCTTTTCCTCAGCAGCCACTGACTCCCTGACTCCTGGCTTCTTTGAATTCTGTCCCCTTCACTCCATTGAAGTAGGTCCACTGGTCTCCAGTCACCTCCAGATGCTCCGAGTCCTCTTCAGGACCATCCATGACTCCTTCCTTCCCTTCTCCTCCCTCCCTCCCTCCCTTCCTTCTTTCTTATGGTGCTGGGGGTGGGACCCAGGGCCCGGGACGTGGCAGGCAGCTGCTTGACCTCGGAGCTGCACCCCAGCCTCACTCTGTGGCTCTCGAGACTCTTCTCCTGAGTTCTCATTCCGATTAGCCTCCTTTCTCTGCGTCTTGCTGTCTTCTCTCTGCAGCCCTGAACCTCGGAGTTCCCTGTGCTCAAGCCCGGACTCCCATGACTTCCCCCCTTCTCACAGGTTGAATCGTGCCCTGTCTCCCAAATTCCTGTGCTGAAGTCTTAACCTCCAGTATCTCAGAATGTGAAATTATCTAGGGACAGGGTCTTCGCATAAGAAATGAGTCAGATGAGTTCATTCTGTAATAGGGTGCTCCCTAATCCAGTAGGACTGTGTCCTTATAAAGAGGCGGGATTTGGACACAGGGACTCACATCTGCAGGTCAGGCAGAGACTGGAGCGAGGTTTCCATAAATCAAGGAGTACCAAAGATTGTCGCAAGCCACCAGGGATCAGGCAAGAACATGGAACAGATCCTTCCTCATTGTCCACCAGAGAAACTAACCCACCAACACCTCCTCTTCAGATTCCAGCCACCCAAAGTGTGAGCCAGTGCATTTCTGCTTTCTAAGCCCCCGGTCTCTAGTATGCCAGGGCAGCCCTGGACACTAATACCTGCTCCGCTCTCCCCGGGCTAGTGGTTCTCCAGTTTGGCTTCATGGCCCTTTATCCTGTTAAAATCTGAGGTCAAGGCAAAGATGGCCTCTCGCTCTTCTCCTTTTCAAGATCATACGGGAAGTCCTGGCCAATTCCCTCCGACCAGAAAACGAAAGAAGAAATTAAACTAGCTTTGTTTACATAGATTACTTCTCTTTATAGAAGATCTGAAAGAATCGACACACACACACACACACCCTCCTGGAATGATAAATTTTTATATGGAAAATCCTTTTCCCCATCCCTGTGTACATGGCTCCCCAGAAGCAGTTTTCTTCTAGCTGCCAAGGCCCCCAGCACACCTTCACTGTCCTATCTCAACTCCCCCCCACCCCCCGGGTCACAGTTTAGATTGCAGAGACCTTGATCACCTTTCTCTTCCATAGGGTATTGCCTTGGTCCGTGACATTGATGACATCATGCCCACTGGACCTGGTGAGCAAGAAATAGCACCTAGTGTAGACTAACTGATAAGGCATTTGCATATTGGAGAGCAGGAAATAAATCAAAGTAAAGTTTAGGGGCCTTCTACTGCTGTGAAATTTCTGGGGGTCCAGTGGTATAGGGCATGAGGAGCTGAGGCGAAGGGCAAGTTGTACGTGACCCCCTCACGGTGATTGGTGAGGCTTTTGGAATTCTGGAGGCAAAATAGTCCTCATTTGGGAGAGTTGCTCCGCTGATTTACCATTTGGTAAACCTTAGTCTCGAGTGGGGCCTGGAGTAGGAACAGGCTCTATGACAGGCCCACACTGCTGTGCAGGCTGGTGCACCACTTGGGTGGCATTAGCCAGATTCATCTGGTATTAGCCAGATTAGCAGCAGACAGGGATGCCACCTGGAGCCTTTGGCAGGTCCCCACTAGTGAGTAGCAGTATGGTCCCTTAGGACTTGGGAGCAAGGCTCTGCCATTATCCACAAGCCAACTACTTTCCTTTTGAGAAGATACTCTTGGCCTGTTACTAGGCCTCAGCAGAGGCTGAAGTTTGACCATGGTCCACCAAGTGGCCTGGAATGAAGCTGCCTGCTCCATGTAATGACCTGAGTATGACATGATTCGCTGAACCATGAAGTTGGGCATGCACCGCCACATCCGTCACCAAACAGAAGTGGTGAAGACTGGTATGAGAGGCCCTGAAGGCACAAGGACACAAGGCAGTGTCCCAAATGCCCCGGGACCCCACTCCTACAATGCTGTCTCCCCTCTCTCAGCCTGCACCTGTGGCTTTGCAGAGGGGTTGCCTGTGATCAGCTGACAGAGGAAGGGAATACCTAGACCTGGTTTACAGACGGTTCTGCACAACATGCAGACATCACCAGAAGGGGACAGCTGCAGTGCTATGGCCCCTTCTCTGGGACATACTTGAAGGACATTAGTGAAGGGAAATCTCGAAGGGCTGAACTTTGAGCAGTGTATCTAGTCAGTATTTTGCATGAAAGGACAAATGGCCAGAGGTGTGACTTTATCCTCTGGCAGGTTTGGCTGCATAATACAAGAGTCAGAAGGAACCTGATTTAAAAATTGGTGACAAAAGCTGGCGATGCCGGCTTGCAGAAGCCACGAGGGACCCCTGAGGTGGGAGAATCTCCTGTTCCGCGACAGAAGACTTTGAAGTGGCAAAGGTCACTGCATCCAGAGAGGCCCAGAAGAGGCAGGAGGCACTGCTTCCACTACTATAGCTTTATCCACAATGCAGAGCATCAAGTGTGTGGTGGTGGGCGATGGGGCTGTGGGCGATGGGGCTGTGGGCGAGACGTGCCTGCTCATCTGCTATACAACTAATGCCTTCCCCAAGGAGTACATCCCCACAGTGTTCGACGATTACAGTGCCCAGAGTACAGGTGATGTGCGCACAGTGAACCTGAACCTGTGGGACACTGAGGGCTAGGAGGAATACGACCGCCTCCGCACACTCTCCTACCCTCAGACCAACGTCTTTGTCATCTGTTTCTCCATTGCCAGTCTACCCTCCTACGAGAATGTGAGGCACAAGTGGCACCACTGCCCTGATGTGCCCATCCTCCTTGTGGGCACCAAGAAGGACCTGAGATCTCAGCCTGATACCCTGCAGTGCCTCAGGGAGCAGGGCCAAGCGCCCATCACACCTCAGCAGGGCCAGGCACTGGCCAAGCAGATCCATGCTGTGCACTACCTCGAGTGCTCTGCCCTGCAGCAGGACGGCATCAAGGAAGTGTTTGCTGAGGCTGTCCGGGCTGTGCTGAACCCCATGCCAATCAAGCATGGGCGGTCCTGCATCCTCTTATGACCTTGGCCCTCAGCTTGGAGGCTGCCCCTGACCCCCCACCAGTTGTGCCTTGGCGCCTTATCTGCCCCCAGCTGTGCCTTAAGGACTAATTCTGGCACCCCTTGCCAGGGGGTTCCCTGAATACCTTTTTTTCCTTAAGGAGGCCCATGGGAAATGGACTTTGGGTCCTACCCCACTCTGCTTGAGAACACCAGGTATTCTCATGAGCTCACCTGGGCCGGGTTGACCCTCCCCAAGAGGGTCCCCAGTGTCTCCACCTCTCACATTTTCTGCTACTGACCAGTCATCTAGCTTTCCACAAAGTTGTTGCCTATTGTGGTGTCTCCTCTCAGGTTAGGGGCTGTCAGCCATCTCTAACCTCTGCCCTTGCTGCTCTTGGAATTGCCCCCAAGATGTCTTCTCCCTCCCCCAAGGAAGGAGCCACAGAATCCTGAGAAGATAAATGTGTCCTAACCTGCCCCCATGTGCCCAGGCCTTATGCATTTGCTGACTGACTCAGCCCCCATGCTCCTGGGGGCCTTTCCTACCCCCAACAGCATCAATAAAACCTCCTGTCTCCAGTGGAAAAAAAAAATTGGTGACAAAGAAATATGAGGAAGAGGTGAGTGGCTAGACCTCTCTGAATGGGCAAGGAGCATGAAAATATTAACATCCCATCTGACTGCTCACCAAAAGGTGACCTCAGTGCAGGTGGATTTTAATGATAAAATGGTAGGATGACCAGTCAGCTCTGTCCCCAGCCACTCTCATGAACAGAGTGACCATGGTGGCAGGGATGGACTCAGCAACACTGACTTTCAGTCTCTAGGCCAGTCTGGGTATGACCACTGCTGAGTGCCCATCTGCCACAGCAGAGGCCAGCACTGAGCTCTGGGTATGGCGGCATTTGCCAGGATGATCAGCCAGCTCCCTGGTGACAGCTTGATTACATTGGACTACTTCCATCATGGAAGGGAAGAATTGTGTCCTTATTGGAAGAGACGCTTATGTTTGATTTGGGTTGTCTTCTCTGCATTTAATGCTTCTGCCAAAAATACCATCTGTGGACTGGTAGAAAGCCTTGTCTACTGTTGTGGTATTCCACACAGCATTTTTATGTTGTTTTGTTTGTTTGTGGTGCTAAGATTCAACCCAGGGCCTCATCTCTGCTAGGCAAGCACGATACCACCGAACTTTGGCTCCAACCAGCATCGCTTCTGATCAAGGGGCTCACTTCACACCATGGGCTCGCTTCACAACATGGGCTCGCTTCACAACATGGGCTCCTGCTCACGCAGTTCCCCGTTTTCCCCTTCTCACCACTGTCCTGAAGCAGCTGGCTCAGTAGAACAGTGGAGTGGCCTTTTAGAGACTCAGTTACAGCTCCAGCTGGACCTCGCAGGGTGGAGGCAAGGTTCTCCAGAGGTTGAGTATGTTCTGACCAGCATCCCATACATACTGCCCTTTCCCCCACAGCCAGGTCCCACAAGTTCAGGAATCAAGGGTGGAGATGGGAGCAGCACTATTCTATATTACTTCTAGTGATCTACTAGCAATAATCCCCCTGTTGGTCTTGTGACTCTGTGCTCTGCTGGCTTTGAGGTTTTAGTTCCAGAGAGAAGAATGCTTCTGCCAGAGGACACCACAATGGTTCCATTGAACTGGAAGTTAAGGTGACACATAACCAATTTGGGTTCCTCATGGGAGTCGACCAATAAGGAGATGCAGTTTTGACCGGGAACTAATTGTTCCACAGTGAAAATAAAGAAGATATGTCTGGAATATAGGAGGTCACTCAGGGTGTCTTTCAACCTTACCATGCCCTGAGATTAAAGCTGATGGGAAACCATGACAGCCCCCTGCAGACAGGACCACTAATGGGCCACACACTTCAGGAATACACCAGGTAAAGAATCATGAGCAGCCGAGTGCTTTCTGAAGACAAGAGGAATACAAAGCACGTACTAGAAGAGCACACTGTGATTGTCATGAATATTCTCTCCTTATTTTGTTATGAATAAATTTGCATATATAGACACACGTATATTAAGCAAGGGTCTTTGTTTCCTTTCCTATTCCCTGGTCATGTGACGTTTTTATTTTAGTATTTAAATATCTTGGACTTTATATTATGGTGTTTAAGTTACAGAATGCAAGGGGAAGAGTAAACACCACTCAAGGAGTTCCCCTCCTCTTTCAGGAAAGGCTCAGTGCATTTTTAGTTATATCATATTGGGTAGAATCATGACCCTGGTGCCAGGGGTTGAACCCAGGGCCTCATGCATGTAAGTGCATGCTCTACTAATGAGCCGCACCCCGGCTCCCCAGCTACTGTTTTACATAGACATCAACTATGGCTTAACAAGATGTGTTTGGGTGCCAAGTTGTACTTTCGATGATTAACTTTATGTGTTTACTAGGCTAAGGAATGTCCATATAGCTGGTAAAGCATTATTTCTGGATGCATCTGTGGGGCTGTTTCTGGAAGAGATTAGCATCTGCTCCAGTAGACTGAGGAGAGACTAGGCCTGCCCAAAGCTGGAGGAAAACATCCAGTCCACAGAAAGATGGAGGAAGAGGCATTTGCTTCCTGCCTCAACTGAGACATCTTCCCCTGCCTGTGGCCATCAGACAGATCTCCTGGGTTCAAGCTTGCAGATCTGGGACCCTCAGCCTTCCTCATCGTGTGAACCAATTCCCTTAAGAAAGTGTGTGTGTGTGTGTGTGTGTGTGTGTATGTGTATGTGTGTGTCCCTGTTGGTCCTGTTTCTCGGGAGAAGCCTAATTAATACATGTACCATCCGTATATCCTCTTGTGTAAAATGTCTCTGTGTCTTGGGTCCATTTTCTGGTTGGATTGTTTGATTTTCTTTTACTGATGAAGTTTGAGAACTCCGTAAATGCTAGTTGAGTTCTTTATCAGACATGTGGCTTGCAAATATTTTGTTCCAATCTTTAGTCCATCCTCTTAACGAATTTTTTCATCCTCTAAATAGCCAAAGGATTTTTTAACTGTGTATATATATAATATATGTTAATATATCAGCATATGTATTTATATAAAGATAAATATATATTTATGAAGTATAAACATATAAATGTAAATATAAGTGTGTGTGTAATACACACACACACACACATATATATATATATTTATTTATTTTTTGTGTGGCTGCATGCTGGGCAGGAGCTCTGCCTCTGAGCTGCGCCCCCAGTCCTTCATCAGTGTGTTGTTTTCATGGATTGTACTTTAGGTGTCATGTCTAAGAACGCTTTACCAGCCCTCTGTTCCAAAATGTTCTACTCTATTCCTCCTAAAAGTTATACAGTTCTACATTTAAAATTGATCTATCATGCATTTCGAATTAATTTTCAGTCATGCTTCCCTGGCCTGCAGAGTTCACAGAGGGGAGAGGCTCCCCAGCCCTGAGATTCCTTTTGCAGTTCTTAGCTCTCATCTTGCTGATCTGCTTTGTGAATCCTGAGTTCTGTCTTCAGGACTTTGTCCAGTTCAATCCAGACTTGTAGGCAGATCTGCTCTGACAGATTAGTGGGTGTGGCCAAGCTCCGTTTCTCAAGAAACCCAAATTGTTCTTGTTGTTCTCTTTTTTTCTGGGAATCGAACCCAGGGGCACTTTACTACTGAGCTGTATCCCCAGCCATTTGATTTATTTACTTTTGAGACATGGTCTTGCTAAGTTGCTTAGAGCTGCACCAAGTTGCTGAGGTATTTTGAACTTGCCATCCTCCTGCCTCAGCCTCTAGAGTCACTGGAATTACAGGTGTGTGACACTGTATAGGCCCAAACCATTCCTTTCTTACAGGGCCTAGGAGTAGACCGCCTGCTCCCTCAGGGACCCCAGTCTGCACTGTGCCAGGGTTAAAATGGCCACAACTGCCCAGCTGTCCCCACCCAGCTCTTCCCTGCTGCCCCCCCAACTCAAGTTAGATTTTTCAGTGTTCTCAAAAGCAGTGGTGTCAATCAATGATCATGCACAGAAAACACCCAAGGGGTTTATTAAAAATGAAATTTCAGACAACCTAGGAGATTTGAACCCTGATGGGATATTTGAAATTAAGGAATTACTGCTGAATTTTAGGAGTGTCCATGACGTGTGTGTTTGTGTGTATATGTGTGTGTGTGTGTGAGATCTATGAAAAAATCCTTATCTTTTAGAGATATGCTGACATATTTTGAGGCAAGCACTCTACCAACTGAGCTGTATCCCCGGCCTAAAATCTAAGTTATGGTCCTTTTTTTTTAAAAACATTATTATTTTTTTTATATATATGGCGCTGAGGATTGAACCCAGTGCCTCGCATGCGCTAGGCAAGCGCTCTGCCACTGAGCTACAGCCTCAGGCCCCCCTCCTTTTTTTTTTTTTGTGGTGCTGAGGAGTGACCCCAGGGCCTTGTGCGGGCACTCTACCAACTGAGCCATATCCCCCACCCCCATATTTTGGAAGAAATACATGATGTATGTAATTTGCTTCAAAGTAATGGGGAAGGTGGGGAAGTGGGCAGGCACAGATGACACAAACTTCAACAGTTACTGGAGTGACACATACATGGGGGGATATTCTCTGTACTCTTATAGCCGAAAGCTCTGTCCTTGTCCCTGATGCCAATCCAACAACAAGGACACGGTTTTGAGAACAAGGATAAAGGTTTATTGCTTTGCTACCAAAGGAGAAACCCAGGGGCCTCCTATCCCAAAGGCTGTGGGTCTGTCCATCAGCAGGAATGGGGGACTTTTAAAGAGGTGATTCAGAGAAAATGAGATTAGGGAGGAGAGATCAGGGAAAAGAAGATCAGAGAGGGGGTCAGGATGGAGAAGGTTGGGAAAAAGAAAAAAACCTGTAAGTTTCAAAGCCACAAGGGCTGCAGTCAAAGCATCAAGAGAAGCCCTGGTACCTTCTTGCAGGTATTGACATTTTCCCCCACAATAAAAAGTAAAAGAACAGAAAAACCCCTTCAACTTGGGGTTCATTTTATGGGTGAGCACATGCAGGGGATCTGTGTATACCTGGGAAGCTGCTCTGGAAAGTTCCTTCATGTCAGTGCAGCGTCTGGTGCGGAGGAGCCTCTGAGCCCAGAGAAAGTGGCTCTGAGGGCCTCACTCTGTGGCCCTCACCTTCTCTGCCAAAGAAACAGGAAATGCCGTAGTTCTCCTGAGGAAAAGAGTGGATATCACGTGCAGTCTGTCTCTTTCTACCTGGGCCACAAAGGAAACTGAATTTTAGACGTTGGGCACCTGCAAGTATTCCTCTGATTTTTTTTTTTTTTTGCCTTTGAAAGTACATAGAATGTTTTGGAAAACAGCTAATAGGACGGTGGGTAATAGTCTTTTTAAAAGCCACTTTTTAGTATTATTTCATGCCTACGGTTTTTCTTTCTTTTTGTGGTGCTGGGGATGCTTTGCTCACGCTAGGCAAGCGCTCTGTCACCGAGCCACACCCCAGCCCTGGACCTTACAATTTCTAGGGCCCTTGTAGGTCCCCTAGAAACTTTGTCCCTAACCCTCAGCTGGCTGAAGGCAAGTTACCCTCATCAAAAAACAGTGTTCTGCTTCCTGGTGGGGACTCAAAGTCACTGCAGAGGGCACAGTGGGGGTGGGGGTTGAGCCGGTGGGGCAGGTTTGTCCTCACCCACGGCAGTGTTGATACAATAGAACCGCCTCAGGAGGAGCAGCAGGAGGGGTGCTCCCACTTGGGCCCTGGGCCACTGGCAAGCCACACCCGCGGAGGAGGCTGGATGGGGCTGCTGGGGGTCCCTTCCCTGAGCATTGAGTGGACCTCTCTCCCCTGAGAACTTGGGTAAGCACAGGGCCTTTCTCTGGGCTTTTGGTCTGTATGAAGCTACGGTCTCGTGTCTCTTTCTGTGAACACATTGCCTTCGTTATAGAAAGGACAGTGTGGAAACTTTTGACTCATCTTGATGTCAAAAGGAAAAACAGGACCTGACTCTGCACTTCCAGAGGTGGGGGAAGTTTATTCTCGATTCCATAGATGGAGAAATGGTTTTGAAGCAGATGCTTGGTGGTCAGTATTGAGCTAGAAGGTGCTAGAGTAAAAAACATGGAATCATTCTAGCCTCATGACTTTTTTATGAGAATACAGAAATTTGTTAAACAAGTAATTGCAAATGTCTGTGACTCTGGCAGTATAGGGGAGGAAGCTTGGGTCACTGGGGATCAGTGATGGTCAGGGAAGGCTGGGTGAGGGAGAGGATACTTACATTAGACTGGAGGAATGACAGGTTTGTGGGGGAGGTGGGGATGAAAGATGAAGAGGAAGAGATGGAGGTTCCAAGCCCAGGGGAAAGCGTAAGCAAAGGCCCTGTGGTAGGTGAGTGCTCAGAACTACATGCAGGAGTCTGGGGAGCAGTGTGAAGACAAGTGAAGCTGGAGAAGACAGAGACAAGACCCACAGCCTTTTCCTGGCCAGCTCTGGGCTTTAGTCTTTTCATGACAGAAACAGATAGGCCAGGTATCTGGCAAGTTGTGAAGTGAAACTTCCAGAAGGCAACTTGGAGGAAAACCATTCAAGGTGACAGCGTAGGGCCTCCAGGGGGTGTTCCAAGGGAAGAGCCACAGCCCCTCCCTGTCCCCACCCCTTGCTCTCCGGCAGTTTCTTTTACTCCTTGGAGGGAATCTTCGCCTTCCTCCCAGCCCTGGGCCGTCCTTCCTTGCCGTCTGCTCCAGCAAACACTAAAGGTGGGCCGTCTGTCCGTTTGGCACTGACTTTGATGGTCTGGGGCGGGGAGGGGATATGTTCTAGAATCACAGACTGCCACACCCCACAGTTTGGAACCCGTCTGTCTGAGCATTGGGTGGCCTCGACACACCAGGGCTGGGTTACCTTGCTGCATATCTGCGCCAAGTCCAGGCTGCAGCCCTGGTGTGTCGAGGGGGCCAGCTGTTGGTGGCTCTTCTCCTGCTCAAGCTGTGGACTTTCCTCTGTGGCAGCGAGTAGCGGGTCTTATCACACGCTTGCAAGCCTCGCCCTTATATGAAATGCTTGGGAGGAAGTGTTTTGGATTTCAGATTTTTCAGTATTTGCATAAACATAATGAGAAATCTTGGGTCTGGGACCCAAATCTATATGCAAAATTCACCTGCTTTATAAACACCTCATACACACAGGCTGGAGGAATTCTTGAACAATATGTTTGGAGCACCTGGGTTGTGACAGTGACCGTATTAAGAGGGGACTTGTCTTGTGGTATCATGTCAGGGCTCAGAAAGTTTCATATTTTGGAACAGTTTGACTTTTGGGCTGTTGAATCATGGGTGCTCAACCTGTGTTCATGTCTCCATGACTGTAACCCCCTCTCAGGAGTGTGTCTCAGTCATTTTTTAAGCCAGAGGTGGTAATGTCCTTGTGACTGGATAGTGGAACGGATCTCACAGGTGGGTCCAAGAAACTCACAGGGCTTCAGATGAACATCCTTCTTCCGTATGTGGGACACAGACTTATTTAATTCCTGCTGAATATGTGGAGTTCTGTTGTATTTAATCATCCCCCATAGATGATATCTAGCATAGATTCATTTACTAGAAATTTTATTTATAATGGTATCGACATCCTTATTCATCTGTTTTTCCATAGGTATTCAGGTTTGTCTGGATAAATAGCATGGAGATCTGGGGTCATGAGTATGAATAATACAAAAGTCAATGGATATTGACAACTTGCTCTCTGAGAAAGCTATAAAGAATTTACACTTACTGTAGGAAAGGCTGTGCTTTCTCACACTTTCCACAACTTGAGTCTTTAATCATATATACATGATTACATGTGTGTGTGTGTGTTATGGAATTTGAACCCAGAGCCTTGTGCAGGCTAGGCGAGTGTTCTACCCCTGAACTGCACACCCAGCCCTTGGTTTGTTTTGCAGTGTGAGGACCGACCCAGGACCCTGCGCATGCTAGGCAAGCACTACCAAGGAGCTGTATCTCCAGCCCCACCCTACCCCCTCATCGTATTTTAAATCAGTGGCTAATTTGATAGAGGGTGAAAAGTTCTATCTTGTTTTTGTTTACCATCTTTAAATCAGGAGTGATTCTAGTTGGGTTCTAATTTTTAACTTTAAAAAATCATCCTAAGACTGTCACATGTTCATTTCCTTAGATCTTTCTCTTTTTCTCCTGCAGACAGAAGCCAGGCCAAGATGGCGTCTGTGTTTCGAAGTGAGGAAATGTGTTTGTCACAGGTGTTTCTGCAGGTGGAGGCTGCCTACTGCTGTGTAGCTGAGCTCGGGGAGCTTGGATTGGTTCAGTTCAAAGATGTAGGTATTACATTCTTTGGAGATAAGAGGAAGGTGGGAGGGAAGTAGATAAATCTTTCACCTCCCTAGTGAACAAAATGGGTTCTGCAGGAAGAGGAGCCTGGAGCTGGAATAGGTGGAATTCCACAGTCCTAGTTGTCCTGGTGGGGGTTTGTGACCACAGGGCAAGTCATTCATGACCCTGTTTTCTTCCTCCATGCCTGTCTTCTCTGGAGGAAGATTCTGAAGCTCTAATGCAAACCCGGATCACTGATGTGGGATGCCTTTGTATTTGATTTCCTGTGCAGCATCGTCAAACATGCCCATGCAATCTAGGGACAAAATATTCTGGAGTGCACAGCGTTGTTTGTCATACCCAGGACTGAGTTCCAGAGTGATACTCCAGGGATAGAATGGCTTGAGTGACATTGGGTGTCACTTCCCAGGGGCACTTTATGTCCAAAGCTCTTTTTTTGAATTGCATTTTGAAAATCAGTCTTTCTGATTTCCTCACCAAGATCAATGTCAAAGCTTAGCTTCTGCAGGGAAGGATCATGACCTTGTTTTTTGCTTTCCTACTTGCTAGCACAGGACCTGACTGGAGGCAGGTCTTCAGAAACACTTATTGGGGTGAGCCAAGGGTCACCACACAGGGGTTGGATTTTTATTGATGATTGTGAAACTTACATTGACTTGTGCAGTTTTCAAGGTCCATTCATATTTATGGCTTTATTGAAGATTCCCAGGCTTTTTTGGAGAGCAAATGCAGCTAAAAACAAGGAAACCTTGGGTGTGGGAGGACTTTGTTTCTCTTAGAAATGGCGAGGTCAGAATGAGTGCCAATGATTGTGGGTGAAAATACCAAGGGTTGGTTTTCCTGTAACTCACCTGTCTTGTACATGAAGACACCTGTTCCCAAGATAACTCCAGCAACATTCTCCAACATGAAGAAGATAATGCAGGGCTGGGGCTGTAGCTCAGTGGCAGAGCACTTGCCTAGCATGTGCAAGACACTGCGTTTGACCCTTAGCACCGCATAAAAATGAAACAAAATAAAGGCATGCTGTTCATCTACGACTACAATTTTTTTTAAAAAGATAATGCAATAACAGAGGAATATGTTGGCAACCATGTGGCCTAATGTGTGCCTGCTGTCCCCTTCCCCCTGTCCCTAGTTAAACGTGAACGTGAACAGCTTCCAAAGGAAATTTGTGAATGAAGTTCGAAGGTGTGAGTCATTGGAAAGAATCCTCCGTAAGCTGCTTTCCTTACTGTCTAAATGGGGACTGGTAAGGAGGGAAATAGTTTGCACGACTAGTTAACAAATGTGTCCCTGTTTGTAATACTCTTTGGGGTGACTGTGGAGGCAGGAGGTTGGGGGAGGGCCCCTGGTGCTGGGGCAGGCCTTAGGGCAGCTGGCTGGAAGACACCTGTCCTGCTGGACCCTGTTGCTTAATTATGGGGACCCACTGTCACCTTGTATTCTCTTCTGGGGTGTCATCCCTCAGGTTTTCTGGAAGATGAGATGCAAAATGAGATTACAGTCCAATTGCCGGAGAAGTACCCGGAGACTCCTCTCCCTCGGGAAATGATTACACTGGAGGTAGGTTCTGCACTCTGCAGCTGCCCCCAGGGAAGGACAATCACAAAGCCTGTCATTCTGGGAACTCTGAATGCCACTCATGGGTCCTTCACCTGGTTAGAGAAGGTGAGAAAGCAGATTTACGTGGTTGTCACTTTTCAGGGTGACTTCCCCAGGAAAATTGCAAATTTTGGGGCCACTCCTGCTGATGCAGGGGAGAGCTGTTTTCCTTTCTCAACACAACCCCAGAGAAGCTCACCTCGCAAGGAGGAGTGATCTGCTTTGTGGACATAGATTTTTCAAAGGCAGCAGAGTCTTGTCTAGATGGTGCGTCTGAGCAGGCTGAATGTGGGCGAGGTGGCATGTCTGCTAGTCACCCGCCTGTTCAAAGCAGTTGGTGGACTAGGAACTTCTTCCTTCTCCTCCTCCTCCTCTTTTTTTGTCGGTGCTGGTTCTTGAACCCAGGGCCTCACACATGCTGGACAAGTGCTCTACCACTGAGTTGCACTCCAGCCCTGGAGAAAGGTTTTAACCAATCTGAATAGGACTTTCCCAGATCACCTCCAATTTCAACCTAACCCCCCATCTTGGAATACCAGTCCCCTTCATTCAGCAGCCCTGTCTAGCTCTCACCCCAGCCCTTACCTCAGCCCCAGGCCTATTCTTGTGATCTGGGAGACATCCTTCTGGTTTATGCATTGACATTGATTTCTGAGCCATCCCAGAGGCCTCTAGTCTGACTGGTTTTCTTTTTTCCTTTTTTGGTACGGGAATTGAACCCAGGGGTGCTTAATCACTGAGCCACATCCCCAGCCCTTTCTTATATTTTCTTTAGAGACAGGGTCTCACTGAGTTGCTTAAGGCCTCTCTAAGTTGCTGAGGCTGGCTTTGAACTCGTGATCCTCCTGCTTCAGCCTCTTGAGCTGCTGGGATTGTAGGCATGCTTCACCGTACCTGGCTATTTATTTTTTTAGTGAAATCAATAACTTCATTTATCTCTGAATATTCAAAAGAGAAAACACATACACACACACACACACACACACGGATGTAGCTCAGTGACAGAACACTTTCCTACCATGCATAAGGCCCTGGGTTTAATTCCTAGCACCACCAGAAAAACAAAACAAAGTTTAAAATCTTTTTTCATACTGCTCTATAAAAATGATTTCATGACATAGGGTTTTGTGTTCTGATTTTGTTGGTGATTTATCTTAATATTAGATTTTATCACAAGCCTCATCTTTTTGTGTCCCCTTTTTCTAAAGGTTTTTTTTTTTTTGCTTGTTACTGTCTCGTCGTCTGTGCCCACCTTTCTCTGTTTCCTTTTCCCACTTGCTTGTACCTGGCTCTCCAGATTCTCACTTGGAACAGGAGGTGACTCGGAGGTGATACAAATTTTTCTTCCTATATTTAATCCATCATTACAGTTAATTTGGGGCAGAGGGAATTCTCAACATGTAAATCCCCTCTGTCTTCCCTGTCTAGTGTTATAGAGGAGGGAAGGATGCCTGGGCTTCCCCATGAAGGTGCCTCCCTCCCTGAGGAGTGTCCTCCTTTCCTTCCCATTGATAAGGGAACCCTGGAGAGTGAGTGGACGGTTCCAGCTCAGGTTCTGCAAGAACAGAGAGTTTGTGGCTGGAAAGGTCACCCAACTTCCAGCTGTGTTAGGGTGCACTGAACCCCTCTTTGGTTTCAGTTATCGGTGTGGGTAGAGTAGGAGTATCATAGTGCTTTCTGTCTGGCTTACCTTCTGTTTCCCTCCTGCATAGACTATTCTAGAAAAATTGGAAGGAGAATTGCAAGAAGCCAACCAGAACCAGCAGGCTTTGAAGAAAAGCTTCCTAGAACTGACAGAACTCAAATACCTCCTGAAGAAAACCCAGGACTTCTTTGAGGTCTTTTTTTTTTTTTTTTTTTTTTTGGTGGGGGTGGCGGTGTGTTCATTAAAGGGCCCATTTAATCAAAACCTCGAATTTTCTCAAAATTTGAAAGCTGGCTGATTTGGAACATGAATAAAACCCCTTGTTTCTGTCCTATGGCCAGATCATCAGTGAAGGGGAAGAGAATGTACCCCAAATGGCTCTGACAGAAGGGAAAGTCGAGCAGAAGGACAGTTAGTTTGGGCAGATTTGGGATTTTCGCAGAGAGAGACTGGGGACGATTTTTGGTCTGACAAGGAGCACTCTGCTGTTTAATTCTGTTAATCATCTTGTGGAAAATTAAAACTCCTTTAAAAACAGACAAAACCTTAAAATGTGGGTGCCTCTAAGATACCAGTGCATTTCAATGACAGTGGTGCTTTGGATTTCAGACAGAAACCAATTTAGCCGAAGATTTCTTTATTGAAGACACTTCCGGTCTCCTGGAGTTGAGAACTGTACCTGCATTCGTGGCTGGAAAGTTGGGGTCAGTGTAACTCTAGGTCCTGAGTCATGGGTTTCCTTCAGTGTTTGAGGGAATAAATGAAGGAACAAAGAGCCACTGGAGTGGTCACTTCTGCCTGTGGATGCAAGGCCTCCACAAGCAGCAGACCCCAGGGCCATGGTGCCAGCGGCTGGGGTGGAGGTAGTGAGGGCTCCCTCTGTGTCATGGCCGTGCTCTTGTCCTTCAGCGCAGGGAGTGCCACGCATGGATAGCTCTTGTGGGGAAAGCCTGGGGATCAAGCCCAGAAAGATCTCCTCAACTCTTCGTTGGATTTGGCCCTGGGCTAGGGGGTATACGTTTTTTCTTTATCTTTAAATGACACTTGGGTAACATGCATTTGGAGTTTGAGTTTTTAAATGTAATTTTAGAAATGATAGAGTTATCCAGTCAAGTCATTTCCAATTAGTAGCCATATTATGTATGACACTGACAAAAATACATGGAGATTCAACATGGGGGGATTTCAGGCTGGGGTTGTGGCTCAGTGGTAGAGAACTTGCCTAGCATGTGTGAGGCACTGGGTTTGATTCTTAGCACTGCATATAAATAAATGAATAAAGTAAAGGTCCATCAACATCTAGAAGAATATTAAAAAAAAAACAATAAAAAGCAAAATGGGGGGATTTCATTCAGTGTCTAAGTGAAATTGATGAATTTTAAGATATTCCTGAACATTGTGGGTTTGGGATTTCTAATATTTTATTCAACTAGTTATTGAGGGCCTGCTTTTTGAGGCACTAGGAATTGAATTTGAAGTGAAAGGAATAAATAATTACTGAAAACATTTGGAGCTGGGGGTGTAGCTTGGTGTACTTGTCTTAACTTGCACAAGGCCTTGAGTTCCATCCTCAGCACTGTAAAAAATGATTTTTTTTGATCCAATGGTAATTCGGGATCAATATATGTTTAAACTGATAAACCAGTGAAAGTCACCACTTTGAATATCGTATTAGAAGTTTGTGTCAGCAATTGTTAAATATCTGAATGATGAGAAAAAACAGAGATATATAAAAATCAATGTGTATTTCCTTCTTTAATTTTTTTTATAATTGATGCATTATAATTATACATAATAGTAGAATTCATTTGGACATGCACATAACATCATTAGATCAATCTCATTCTCAGTACCTTATCTTTTGTTTCCATCTTAACACATTAAAAGTTTTTGGTAAAAATGCACAGAGACCATTATTGAACACTTATTTCCAGGAGCTGCAATGCTATATTGAATATTCTATCACATTTTTAATTGGAATAAGTAAATATGGAGTATTGGGATAATTTTTTTTTTTTTTTTTTAAAAAAAGCACCTCAAAATATCAAAGAGAACAGAAGGTCCAAAGGGACTTGGGTAGTTGGGGCTGGGATGTGGGCTGGCCTTGTGATCCCTGACCCCAGCTGTGTGAAGACACCTCCAGCCTACAGAGCCAGGTGGGCCATCCTTCTGCAGTTGTGCCATAGAGCCTGCTCTCTGGGCTCCAGTAATGTCTCCTCTTCTGCTGCCCAGGTTCACGGCTGGAGTGATTAACAGGGAGAGGATGGCTTCCTTCGAGAGGCTGCTGTGGCGCATCTGCCGGGGCAACATCTACTTGAAGTTCAGTGAGATGGACACGCCTCTGGAGGATCCCGTCACGGTGGGAGGCCCGGGCTTCAGGAAGCCTCCGCTGAGATTCCTGGAACTGTGTCATGAGAGTCTGGCTCTCAAAACATTGAGTCTTTAGTTCTGTGAGACTAGCACCTCACAGAACTTTCTTTCTCCTATCTCCTCTTTTTGCCCTTTTTCTATATGTTTGAGGGGTCACTCTAGGACTGAGTCTTGTTAACACCTTCTTGTTAAAAGAAAGTTGATTCCTTTCTCCAAGTCGTGTACCTATCTTGTCTCCAGAAACTTAGCTGTACCAGCATTACGTGAGTGGCAGCTGTATCTTAATCACAAAGCACCAAGAAGCTATTTAGGTCAGTTTCTCAAACTTCAGTGTGCCCATGAACATAGATCCAGGTCACATAGAAGTGACCTGGGATCTTGTTAAAATGCAGACGCTGACTCAGTGGGGCTGGGGCAGAGCCTTGGTGCCTGCAGCTCTTACAGCCTTCCAGAAGATGCTCACGGGGTACTGGTCCACCGCCACAGGCTTCAGCAAGACCGGCTTCTAGGGGCTTCTTCCCTGAGAGCGTCACAGGGTTAATTCCCATGGGGTATTGATTCCTCCACCCTTCCACTGAGTGTTGAAATCCACTTACTCTTTAGTTCAAGAAACTGAGCTTGTCTCTAAAAGAGTGTAATCGTTTCCAGATTAGAGGCTAAAAGAATTAATTTAAAGTTTTATTTGATAAAGAACAACTCAAGAGGCTGAGGCAGGAGGACAATAAGTCCCAGGCCAGTCTCAGCAACTTAGCCAGACCCTATCTCAAAATAAAAAATAGAAAGGGCTGGGAATGTAGGGATGTGGCTCCCCTGGAGCACCCCTGGGTTCAACCCCCAGTGCCACAAAGGAAGAAAAAAAAAGAATAACAACAACAAAACTCTCATGATTAAGATAAATGAAATTTAAAATAAGAAGGAAACACAAACACAAAGCATTTAAAAAGCACTATAATGTCTTTATTCTTAGTCTCTTCTTGTACTATTTTTCTCTAGACTGTAGCCATAAGCAGGTATGATTTTATATGGTTGTTATGCATGGAAATGATTCCTCTTTCCCTCTTCAGTTTAGGTAATATGAGAAAAATTCTTGATATCATTACCCGTAATGTCTATAGATTATTTTCAAATTTGACGTTGAATCATCGTTTTTCATAATGATGTTTTTTTTTAATTTTATTTTTGTTTGTGGTACTAGGGATGGAACCCAGGGACTCTTTACCACCAAGATTCATCCTCAGACCCTTGTATTTTTTGAGACAGAGACTTGCTAAGTTGCTTAGGGCCTCACTAAACTGCCCAGGCTAACCTTGAACTTATGATCCTCTTACCCCAACCTCCTGAGTAGCTGGGATTATGCACTACCATGCTTGGCCATAATGTAATGTCATGGTAGTACAGACAGTACTTAAAAACATCTGGAATCTGGAAAAAGATGACCACATTGAAGGCCACCCAATGGATTTCTTTCTTTTTTTTTTAGAGAGAGAGAGAGAGAGAGAGAGAGAGTTTCAATATTTATTTCTCAGTTTTTGGCGGACACAACATCTTTGTTTGTATGTGGTGCTGAGGATCGAACCCGGGCCACACACATGCCAGGCGAGCGCACTACCGCTTGAGCCACATCCCCAGCCCCCCCCCTTTTTTTAAATTTGTTTTTTAGGTGTAGTTGGACACATGCCTTTATTTTATTTACTTATTTTTATGTGGTGCTGAGGACCTCGCACATGCTAGGTGAGTGCTCTACCACTGAGCTCCCCAATGGATTTCATGACGTGAAATCCCTGGTTCTGGTGGGTCAGGAAATGAGACATTCAGAAAAAGACTAAGGTAGCATCCATGGGTGAAGGCATCTTTGGACCTAATGTAAAGCAGGCAGCTCAGAAACCCCACACCACTCCTCCCCTGCTCCCATAAACAATGCCCAAGAGAGGACTTATTTTGAGGCTATTTTAATAGATGCCTAACATTTCCATTGAGTTGATGTGATATTAACTTTCTAATTTTGAACACTTCATTTTCAAATTTTCTCCAGAATATAGATACTATGATGAGCAACTTTATGCATGTGGGTTTTTATTTTCTTTTGAATTTATTCTGTAATATGAATTTAAGGAAGATAGGATACTGGCTTAAAGGGCATGGCCATTCTTTTTTTAAATTTTATTTATTTATTTTTATGTGGTGCTGAGGATCGAGCCCAGTGCCTCACATGTGCTAGGCAAGCACTCTACCATTGAGCCACAACCCCAGCCCCAAGGGCATGGCCATTCTTGTCACACTTGAAGGGTCCTGACAAGTACCTCTCCCCGGGGCACTACCTGACTCAGTGCCCTGAGTGGTATGTGGTGAGTTCCTTGGGTTTGCCGTCACTTTTTCCACAGTGGGTTTTGTAACTTTTCCTTTGTTCCCTTAAGTTAATTAAGAGTGAGAGAGCACACTTATTCAGTTCATATTTCTTTGCTGTAAGAGTTGAATGATTTCATAAATGCTGTGGAATGCATATTCTTCTTTTCTGTGAATTGTCCAACTTGGACTTGATGAAGCAATTTAAACAATATTCCCAAGCGTGCACAGCAAGCAAATGTGTGAGTTGAAAACTAAACACAGCTTTCCTTTTGTTAAATATCAAACACACTCATCCCTGAAGTGCAGGTGTACGTGGGTTGATGCTGGATGTTTTCCTCGTATGCCTCGCAGTATCCTCATCATGCCCTTTCTGGATGTTTTCTTTTTTGTGATCCCATCTCTTAGGTAGAGGGCTTAGAGCAGAATTCAAAGCCCAAGTGTGGTCCCGTTGGTGTAGCAAATAGTGAGGTTATTACTTTAAGGTCTTTAAGAAAATTTGTTCTGATTTTCCAGAAAGAAGAAATTAAGAAGAATATATTCATCATATTTTACCAAGGAGAGCAGCTCAGACAGAAAGTCAAGAAGATCTGTGATGGGTAAGAGAAATTGCTAATGATTCTTTCATCGGTGACTGGGGTCAGGATCAGGTGGACATATGTCATGCAGAACGTACATGGTTGGGGCTCCTTTGAGGTCAGTAGGGTTTAGAATGACATTTAACATGGTGGTGTTAAAAATGCAGCTGACTTTTATAGTTGTGGGAATATGAACAGAGAGAACTTGAATAACATTTAAAGGTAACTAAGAATAGACATGTTAACCATTCCACTTTATTCCTTGGTATGTGGTATATCTCATTTCTGCTGCTAAGTAATAAGACAAGCCAGGTAGTGTACACCTGTAATCCCAGCCACTCATGAGGCTGAGGCAGGAGGATTGCAAGATTGAGGTTAGCCTGGGAAACTTAGAGAGACCCTGTCTCAAAATGAAAATTAATAAGGTTGGGGATGTAGCTGAGTGGTAGAGCATCCCTAAGTTAATCTCTAGTACCAAAAAAAAAAAGAAAGAGAAAGATAGCAAACTACATGGCTAAGTTGTTGCTGATTTTGCAGACTTGTCCTGTATGCAGCCCCTTAGAGTCAGAAACTACCCAGACAATAATACACGAGATCCTGAAGGGAGAAGTGTTACCATTGAGATGTCCCATCAAAGTCCAGGTCCTTGGTGTCCTGAACAAAGACTTGAGCAAGACACACAGACGTAACAGAGTACAGTTTTACTGAAAGGTGTAGATAGCCCTCTGTTGGGCAGAACGAGTGGCTGGCTGAGAGAGACAGGCTCAAGGCTCCAGTGTTGGAAATTGAGATCTTGTAGCCTGGACTGTGGAGCTTCTGTTCCCTATGGGACCTGATTGAAGACCTTACCCCATTTTTCCCATCAGTTACCTTATAATAGTGATTAGAATATTGCCCACTTTACCTTCATTGATTATTTTAAAATTTGAACCTGTGGTGGGAATTGTCACGGTGATGTCCTCAGTGTCATGGTAATGGGATTTATTGTAAATAGGGATGGGACTCTTTTCCTGTCCTGTCCTCCAGTGGCTTCTTTCTAATGTTCTGTCTCTGCCATCTTGGTGTCCCTGAACTCCTACCTAACAGAGGGGGCTCAAGCCCACAATGTGATTTCCATAATAGCTCACAGGTTTTGTGGTTTGAATGAAGTTCATTCATGTAACAGAACCACAGTTCAATTTCTGGGACTGCCAAAGAGGAAGCTGTTGTCGTAGGAGAGGGTGGCCATCTGACTCGTGTGGGCCAACAATGGCCTTGCAGAAAAGGGATTGCAGAGTGCTCTGCAGCACTAACCCACCTCCACACATCCATGGAATGTATTGAACACAGGTTTCGAGCCACCATATACCCCTGCCCAGAACATGCTGCAGAGCGCAGAGAGATGTTGGATGGGATCAACGTGCGGCTGGAAGATCTCATCACAGTGAGTGAGGGGTTCCTGTGTGAGCTGGTTGGGGCTGCCTCTGTCTTTTCTCTCTGAGTCCTATGCCTAGGCCCTGCCTGGAAGGCTGGCTGGAATGTTTGCTGCACTCTTCTGCCTGTGGCTGGAGAAAATTGCACAATTAGAAAACTGTTCAATAAGCCGGGGTGATGATACTGCCTGTCAGCAATGCTTCGCCCAGCTCCCAGCCACAGCCCTAGCCAGCCTTCAGGAGCCTATCTTAATCTGATCAAAGGAACCCTTTATTTCCTGCCTCAGCCTAGATGGAATCTAGGATCCAACTAACCAGCTTACTACGTTGAACAACCAGTTTGACCCGTACTGAATTAAGCCGACCAACTAAGTCTGTAAAAACAGTGCATCTGGTTTCGCCGTGGGAATACTTGTATGTCTCCAATTCATTTCTTTGAGAGTGTGTCATCATTCACGGTGACACTGAGGGCTTCTGTGATGGGAACACTCATCCGTCACAGTGGCTTTGAGTGTGCCCACTAAAGTCACCTGGAATATTCCATCTGATGGAATATTCTAGACCAGCACCGTCGAGTTGAACTCTGTGTAATGCAAATGTTCTGTAGCTGGCAATGTCCAGTGCTGTAGTCACTGGTCACATGTGGCTATTGAGCACCTGAAATGTGGCTAGTGCCAGGGAGGAACTGAATGGTTATTTTTTATTTAATTACATTTAAATTTTACTACCTGCCTGCGGTGACCATAGGCCAACACAATGTGAGATCCTCCATGGGTGGGTTTAGGAATTTGCGGTGTCTGCATTTGCAAACACTAGGGCCAGGAGGCTCCTTTACCCTCCCAGAAAATCCGTGTTGAATTTCTTTAATCCTCTATTCCTTCATCGTCACTGTCACAGATGTTTCCCTCAAGTAATCCCGCTTGAAGTCCTTTTCCCTGAATGCTCCCGGTAGAGCTCACGAAGGCTGTAACGGGGAGAAGGGGAAGGACACGATGCTTGCGACGCCCAGGTCAGCGTGGCTTGGGCAGCCTCTGTGTTCACGGATTTTGGTGGCCCGAGTTGGTCAGTTTCCCCAGCAGTGACTTCTGTCTTCTGTTTAATCAGGATGCGGAGTGAGTCTTAGCCACCCAGGCGGTTCACTCTGGGGGTGCTCTTACAAGAGGATCCCAACAGCAGGCGGGTAGCAGAGCCAGGAAGATGAGGGGGCCAGATGACCGGTGGAGCAGGGGGTTTTCTGCCTGGAGGCCGTTCTCAGAGTTTGGGGAGTCCTATCCCTGTCTTATACCAGTATTGAGTCCAGGCCTGTCACCAGGTGTTTCTTTCATAGAGGGAACATGAGCTGTTCTTGAAAGAGTGAGCTCCATTTTAAGGTTTAGGCAAGTTTTATCTGCTGGAGCGGCTTTGTCTCCTGGAAGTCCTGTGACCAGGGTGCTTCATTCTGCTGAGTGACCCTTCAAGACACCTCAGTGGGCCTGACGGCTATCATTAATCTTACATCCATGATGTACCTTTTACAGAATACTATAGTAGCCACCTGTAAAGGTTATTGAAAAGATCACCTATTCATTGAATTACAATTAATTTCATTAAATACATCTTGTGTGGGACAAATCATCCATTCAGTCCTTCATACATTAATAACTTGTCACTTCTTAGAGGGATTATGTATCACAGCGTGTCTTAATTTTTAGGGCTGCTACAACAACTTACTGTAAACTGGGTGGCTTAAAACAACAGAACCAGAAGTCCAAACTCAAGGTGTCTGCAGGGCTGTGTGCCCTCTGAAGTCACCAAGAGAGGGTCCTTCCTTGCCTCTTCTAGCTTCTGGTGGTTTCGGCAACCCTTGGAGTTCCTTGGCTCATGGATGCAGTGCTCATCTTAATCGAATATGACCTCATCTTATCGCCGTTATGTGTCCATAATCTTATTCCAAATAAGATTATACTTTAGGACTTAATCTTTTTTCTTCCTGGGGGAGGGACACAATTCAACCCACAACAACAGGACCATGGACTTTAGAAGAAATGGAAAATTTGGTCTTCGCCCCAGGGATGTAGCCTCTATAGGGGATAAATTCGTGGTGACAGGTAAAGTCCAGATGAGCTCCTTCCTCTGACATGGAAGGAGCCCAGGACATGGGAAGCCATGGTGGCTGATGGACCTCCCACCCGTGTCAAATGCCTCCACACATGTTCCTGTCTCTCTGCGTGTTGTCTTTTGCCTAGGTCATCACACAAACGGAATCTCACCGCCAGCGCCTGCTGCAGGAAGCAGCTGCCAACTGGCACTCCTGGGTCACCAAGGTACAGAAGATGAAGGCAGTTTACCACATCCTGAACATGTGCAACATCGATGTCACCCAGCAGTGCGTCATCGCCGAGATCTGGTTCCCAGTGGCAGATGCTGGACGCATCAAGAAGGCGTTGGAGCAAGGCATGGTGAGTGGCACGAGAGCTGGGAGGGGGCAGATGAGTCACATCGGTCTCATCAGTCCCTTCGTGGGGCTCTTGGAGGTTGTCAGCCCTCTGAGCTTTGCAGGTGACTTCGTGGTTGGTTGGTTTCCATCTTTGTATTTTCAGGTCTTAACCCAGTGTTAGGGCGCATGAGAGAAACTCCCCTCTCCTGCTCCAAGGGTTTGACAAGTATGCAACATTTCTTTGATCTTCAGCAAGTATATATTGAGCACGAATGTGCCTGTCACTCTGCGAGCTGTGACTGCAGATACCACAGTACAACTGCAGCTATCATCCGTTAGCTTGTGAGGTGACAGTGTAGCTGGAGAGACAAATAACCAAGCATCCTTTGACAAGAGCTGAAGGGAACAGATTGCCCGTGGTGTCCAGCAGCTGTGCTAAGCACCAAGCATTTTATTCTCATCGCTCTCGCATTCAAATCTTAGTCATGCACTGAGCATTGGGAACTGATCTAGGGCCACATGGGCAGACCATAGCTCTGCCCCTGGGGCATTCTAGAAAGGGAGATGGGCAGTGTCCATGCCCACAAGAATGTGATTTCAGGCAGTAGTGAGCGGTGAGCTGGAAATCAAGCAGGAGGGCAATAGAGACAGTCTGGGCTTATTGGGCTCCCCTATCCACCACATTGACGAAGGAGGTTCCCCTGCCCTAAATCCTACATGTTGGCCTGATACATGGCCCCCAACACTGGACAGATGAGACTGATGGTCACACATTCTCAGAGCCCAGGTGAGAAGGACAATACCTGCCACGCAGGCCCACCTGAAGGTTGCACTTGGATGTGCACTTGGGAGCAGAGGGAACCAGGGGGCCTGCAGAGGCAGGCTTGGTAGTGACCAGAGGGTGAGGTGACCTTTGGTTTTGCTGGAAGATGTGATTATTGCCTCACTTGAATAAGCTTATGTGGTAGTGAGGAGGTGAAGCCCATGGCGTTGGGGACTGGGTGGGGGCAGCTTGTGTGGCTGATAAGGGAACTAGTTGGGTGGGAGCCTCTCCTTCAAGGTAGGTGGCATATCTGGTGACAGCAGGCGGAGCTCATGGTGTCTGTTGCCAGAGAACCCTCTGAGCAGGTGGCATTGGAGCAGACTTCCCGAGATGCCACAGGGGCAGGTGGGAGGCAGAGCTTTCAGGCCAGACCTCTAAAGGTAAAGGATTTGTGGTGGGAATGGATGAGGAGGTAGGAGCTATGTTCTTCCCCTTTGCACAGATGAGGAAACAGAGGCACAGAGCCTAGTAGTAACTTGCTCACAGAGCCAGACCCGGAAGGCAGGATTTGGATGTGAGGAGTGTTTCTTTTAACCCCAAACCCAACTATGTCTCCACATCATAATCCCCAAACTGCTCAGGTAGAGTTTGAAAATGGCATTTCCCCACAGTGGGATGGACAGGGGCTGCTTCCTGGAGGAAGGGGTGCATGAGCTGGACCAAGGTGGAGAGGTCAGAGAGCAGGTCAGGGGGATGGGGAGCAGGGGAGGCCTCCTGGAGGCAGCTGCAGCAGGTTTAAAGAGGGGTCAGGGGGCTCAGGAGAGGCTCAGGGCAGATCCCAAGGACCTCACAGCCATTCGAGGGGCCTGGTTTTATTCTCCTGCTGTAGTGACATGATCCAGTTTGCCTTTTAGAAACACCTCACTGCAGTGCAAAGACAGTGGGGCCACCAGGGATGTGGTGTTCCAATGTTGGGGTCTGAATGGAACAAAGTCATTCTGATATGAAGGAGTTAACCTTCCTATAGGGCCTCTTAGGACTGGCTTTTTTTGGAGGTGGGGCAGGAATGGATGAGGTCTTGAGATGGGGTCTTGCCACATTGCCCCGTCTGGCAAACCCCTGGGCTCAAGTCATCCTTCGTAGCTTCCCAAGTACCTGGGACCCAGGCATGCACCACTGCACCCAGCTTAGGGCTGGGTCGCAGTTTCTTCAGTCCTCTGAGACAGGAGTGGAAGGCCTTAGGTGGGTAGAAGATCGGAAGGAAAAGTGTATAGGGAGAGCACATGGCGGTACCATCCTGTCATCAGTAAACATTTGTCACCTGCACCAGGCAGCAGGTCGGCTGCAGAGAGTATGTATAAGAAGAAAGACAAAAAACAGGAAAAGGAGGCTTCAGTTCTTGCCATCCAGGAGTTGATGGTATGCACTGTAATCAGATAATGTCACAATACAATAACCGCCCCCCCCACACACACACACGCACACTGGCTGTGAGAACTCCAACCACTCCAAGCCCCAAGGACACTTACCATGTGCCCACTTAGTGGGACTTAACACGTGAGTGCTCAGTTCTCAGCCTCAGTCCTCTAACAATGCTATAGGGTGGGCATTAGGACAAATGCCATTTAAAAGATGCAGACGCCAGAGAGCAGGGGTAGTGAAGGGGGGAATAGCAAGTTTTGATTAGTGGACTGGCCGATTGGATCAGAAGGGACGAGTCCCACGATTGCACAGTTTCAGGAATCTGGGAGACTGGAGGCTCTGAGGAAGGAGCAGAGGGGCAGGAGGACCTAGCCTGGGACAAGCGAAGGAGTTCAGTTTTATGCTCCTGTATTTGGTGAAGTTGGGGAGACATTGGAGTTAGCAAGCCTAAGCAGGCCATTAGAAGAGAATTGAGATTTTGGGGAGGGTTAGAGCCATTTGGAGGAGATGGGTTCATTCAGCAAAGTGGATGAGCTCTTGAGGGAGGAGGTGAAGGGAAGGGGAAGCATAGAGAGCTGGACCTGAGGCACGAGGTGGGCGTTGGTTGGCAGGAGGAGGGAATGGAGATCGTCAGAGATTCAGGTGGGACTTCGCTCTCCAGACAGCTCTGTGTAAAATGAATTAGGTAAGTATTGGGAAGATGAGGTCATGATTCTCAGAGAGGTCAAGAGGTGTCCCAGGGTCACACGGGGTCTGCTGGCCCTGGCCCCAGGCTCACTTCCTCACATGGGTCACATGTTCTTTTTGCAGGAACTAAGTGGCTCCTCCATGGTCCCCATCATGACCGAAGTGCAATCTAAAACAGCCCCTCCCACCTTTAACAGGACCAATAAATTCACAGCTGGCTTCCAGAACATTGTTGATGCATATGGTGTGGGCAGTTACCGGGAGATAAACCCAGGTAAAGACCAGATGTGCTGCATAGCAGGACAGCTTGAAAATTAAAATTGGTTAAGATGCTTTCTCAGGGGACCTAGGAGGAGAATCAGCTAAAACTGTGACATCCCTAAAATCTTATGTGGTGTCCTCATGCCCAGTCTTGTCTTCCCTCTCTAAGTGCCAATTGGCGATTTGTTGTCTGTCTGCACCTGTTCTCCTTGAAGTGCAGCCTCACTGGGCAACTGAATTCAGTTCCTGTTTCCTTCACCTGTTCAACCTGGGTCATCTCTAGTGATCATGTAGGAAAGAGAGAGTGCAAAGTAGATGAGGTTCTTATGCCCTATGCTGCGGAGTCTTTGCAGCCTGGTTGGTAGAATGGAGGGGTAGACCAGATGCCTTTAATGCAAACAGGGCATGGTGCTGCCTTTCTCCAGCCTCAGACCATAGCACAGGGCCTCATGGGTTGAGAGTCCCTGATGGAGGTGGAAAGAATACAGAAGACACTTCTGACAGTTCGGGCCTGTGGCCAGAACTCTTAGCAGATGGAAAACTGGTTTTAAATCCCCTCAAACTTTGCGATCCTGGGCAGGTCACCTAACCTCTCTAGGACAGTGCATCTGAAAATTGGGGAATAAGAATCCCTGATCATGGATGAGCTCATGCATTTGGGAACCAAGCAAGTGTTGTGGGTGGGGATGGGGAGGGAAGACCATCACAAAGACGTGGGGAAACCAGGATGTGGAGTGTGGAGAACTCTTTGCTTGGAGGGGCCCAAAGGACAATCAGAGGCCTCAGGCTCTTGTGGTCTTACCCCCACCCCCTGCAGCCCCCTACACCATTATCACATTCCCCTTCCTGTTCGCTGTGATGTTTGGAGACTGTGGGCATGGGATTGTGATGCTGCTGGCAGCCCTCTGGATGGTCCTCAACGAGCAGCGCTTGCTGTCCCAGAAGAGCAGCAACGAGGTGGGTGTCTGCCCAGCAGGTGTCTCACCTGTCTCCTCAAGGCAGTGTTAAAACGTGTTCCCATCTTAGGAATAACATGTGCTCATTAAAAATAAGGAAGAGAGGCAAAGAGAAAATAAGGAAAAATTCAACATAAAACTCCCTGCAAAGAACAATCCTTTGGATGATTTGGTGTAGCTCATTCAGTATTTTTTTTCCATAGTTTGACACTAGGAAAGCTTTTTATCACTGAGCTTTAGCCCCAGCCCCCTTCAATTTTTTTTCTAGCATTATTTTCTTTTCTCTGATTATAAAAGCATTACATATTTATGTAAAAACTAGGAAAATACAACAATCTAACCGCCTTCAGAAAAATCACAATCTATGTTTTTGGCTGTCTTTCCATCTTTTGTGTGTGTGAATATCCACAAATATATAATTTTCAAAAATTAGCATCAAGAAGTACATATAATTTGTAACTTCTTTTTCTAACATAAAATATCATAAGCATCTGTTCATGGAAGACCCTTTTTCTATAAGCCTGTGGCCAGAACTCTTAGGAGACCCTGAGAAATCCTGAATACTGAGGCTTGGCTTCATTCATGTTTGAGGTTTCTGTGCTTCCTACAAGGTCCCTTTACAGTGTTCCAAAGATTGAAGCAACTCAGGGGCTGCACTGGTTCAAAGTTTATCAGCTAACCAGTAAATGGCTTTGTGTTCATGGAGATACATCTGACCAAGCCGAATTATGAAAATAGCTACAAACTCTTATCATGGGTTGAGTCAATTAGAGCTAGCTGGTGAGGTCATTATGAGTTAATCATAAGCAAGGTCAGTGGGCAAGGTCAACCTGTGACCAACAGTTTTCCATGACCAGCTTAACAGATGTCATTTTCTACAGTAAACAACTCAAGTTGCAGTGTTACACTTCGGTACTTCTTGGAATGAGTGACACACTTCAAGCAGTGCTACGGGAAAGGGCTCTCCTCTTCACAGTGAGTTAGACAGCCTCATGACACAAGACCCCAGATGAGTGTAGATTTGACTTGCCATGAACAGGCAGCCCTCAGAGGCCAGCTCAGTGCTGTGTTCTATAAGGACCCGAGGCAACAGCCAGTTTCAAGTCCCTTCCTTAGAGTTGAGGCCTCGGCTTGTGCTTCAGTTCACTTTCTAAGTAGACACTGGAAGAAAGAGTATGAAGCTTGTATATTTTTGTTTCCATGTTAAAAAATACCAGGCTAGAAACTTCTTTCCTTCATGTCTGCAGTGCTGGGGATGGAACTCAGGCCTTGCACATGCTAGGCCAAGCTCTACCACATCCCCAAGCCTAGGACTTTCTGATCCACCCATGTAAGTTCAGGAAAACCAGGGCATGTGTGCTCTTCCTCGTTGGATTATTTGTGTCTGCCTTGGTCACATGGTCCCCTCCATGGGACCCCCAGACTAGTGATGCTGGAGACTTCTGATAACACTCTCCTCTCTGAGATCTGCAGTGGAGTCCACTGATAAATGTTCTTTCTGTCTCTCTGGGGCCAGATCTGGAACACCTTCTTCAATGGGCGCTATCTGATCCTACTCATGGGCATCTTCTCCATCTACACGGGCTTGATCTACAATGACTGTTTCTCCAAGTCTTTCAACATCTTCGGCTCCTCCTGGAGTGTCCAGCCCATGTTCAGAAATGGCACATGGAAGTAAGTTTGTAGAACAAGATGGCTCACTCATTGGTCATCCGGATAGCCCCAGCAGCTGTCCTCATGGTCCAGAAAGTTCTTAACTGGCACTGCTTAAGGGCACACCTCCAAATTCAGTCCATAATTTAGTTTTGGGTACAAAACCTGAACCACTTCTTCAGTAACTATGCTAGTAACTGTATGCACAGAAATATCTTTTATGATTCCAGAACCATGTTCCAGGTGCAATTGGGAAAACGAGTGGTAGGGATCATAGAAGAAAGCCTTCCTGGAAAAGATGGTGGCATTTGAAGCATACTGTGCCATGGTAGAGGCTGGAGGTAGAGTGGAAGGCCAGCCTCAGCAACTTAGGCATTTTGGAATGAAGACTTTGCTTTAAGAAAAGCCCCGACAGATGTTGAACTATGGTCTCAATTTCCAGTGTTCAAGGCTCCATACTCTAGCAGAGCATTTCCTTTGGCTACTCAGGACAGCTTGATTTCAATGTTAAAAGCAAAGAGGGAGACGTGAGTTTTGCAATGCCAGCTTCCTGTATTTGCCTGTGTCTGACAGAGTGGGGAGGGAATGGGTGTTGGGGGGTGAGGGCAGCTAATGAGGTCTGGGGGCTGCAGGAAAGTGGGACCTGGAAGCCCTCTGGATCCCAACAGCCTGCACCTCTCACATGAACCCCACGGTTGTTTTAGCAGCTAATCAGATGAACAGTCACCAGACTGGAAACACAACACTTCAGGAATGTGGACTCCTAATGGGGAGGGAGAAAGATTTTAGAGTTTGAGAGAGAGGTCAGTTTGAGGAACTGGGAGAAAACAGAAGAGCCCTGGAGGGTAGTGGACTACAATCAGAAATGTCAATCAGAAATGCTGACAACCTCGTGATTCTTAGGCCCCACCCACCCACCGTACTGGAACCGAGGGGCACTTTACACTGAGCTACATCCCCAGCCCTTTTTCAGTTTTATTTTGAGACAGGACCTTGATAAGTTGCTGAGGCTGGCCTTAAGCTGGCCTTAAACCTCCTGCCTCAGCCTCCTCAGCCTCTCCAGTCGCAAGCTCTTTAGGGAATCTACGTGGCATGAATCACATGGCTGAGACACTCTCAGTAATTCATGGCTGATTTGCAAAACTACAAATCATAGGTGACGTTTTCCTAACATCAGTCTGTCCGGCTTCTTTGACTCAGTGTAAGGTTTCCTTGTCTGGTTCTGGAACTTCCAGTTGACAGGAAGGACTAGAAGTGAAGACAGAGGTGCACATTGTCCTGCCTCTCCAAGCCTGGGATGATTATAATATTTCTATTTAAGGAAATTCAGGGGGTTCTAAAGCATCCCTTTTAGTTTCTCTGATGGACCTAACTTCCTATAGGAAAGAATGGGAATATTAAGATAAAGAAAAATGAAGGATAAAATTGAATACAGATAGCTAAGTCTGTATTTTTTTAAAATTATAATTAATATCCTGAGGAGATGCCTAGGAGAACTTGTAAACAGAGAGGAATTTTGAAATGTATTAAATCCACATAATCTCACCAAACTTCCAACATGAAATTTCATTTCCCCCAGAGTATGATTGTGAAAGGTCCTTTTTAACTGGCTGGTGTCACTCTGTAGATGCAGGTAGGACTGCGGCTCTCTTACCCATGTGCAAATGACCTCTTCCCAATTCAAGTGACTCTTCAGTGACTCTGGAGCCTGGCCTGAGAGACACTCAGCCACATGCCCAAGTGTTGTTGATAGTAAAAAGCAGAACCTCACTGTCAGGTAGGCAAAAGGACATTGCAGTCATCCATCCAAACTGAAGTACTCAAGCAAGCTGATTTTGGTCCCTAGCCACAGCCTGGGTCTTGGGCCTGCTTCCTTGTAGTTGACCGAGTCCCTCAGCTGAAGACCTGAGACCAGGAGCATGCCGTGGTCATTGAGTTGGGTGTACCCTGGGAGTCTGGGGTATTTCAGGAAGAGGGGTTAGAAGGACTGAGAGGATCTGGCCCAGGGTAGGATGTGGGGCCATCTGGTCATCTTGTGGTTTGACGAGGTCCTTCTTGCCTGTGTGCGGGTCTGACTTGTTTTTATCTAACTCCATCATAGTCACAGGTGGCCTGGTCTGAGGCTGTGAAGTTGTGTATGTTCAGCAGGAGACACTATGGCTTAGCTGAGTGCCTGGGCAGTTCCCTCCTGTCAGGGGTAGCTGTGTCCAGAACGGTTCAGCAGGGCCAGCTGCTTTGACTGTGTATCGAGGGCCTGGGCAGCATGGTGAGGTGTTCTGATACCCCAGATGTTATTGAAGACACCCAGCACCTTATTTTTTATTTTTTGGTACTAGGAATTGAACCCAGGGGTGCTTTACCTCTAAGCTACATTTCTAGTTTAAATTTTTCTTTTTTTAAAAAAATTTGAGACAGGGTTTTGCTAAATTGCTGAGGGTCTAAGTTGCTGAGGCTGGCCTCACGTTTGTGATCCTCCTGACTCAGCCTCTAGAGTCACTGGGATTCCAGGTGTGTGTCACCATACCTAGGTTAAGACCCCCAGTGTTTTGTTGCAGAAGGGAGGGAATTTATTTCTGAGCAGCCTGTGGAGTTCATTATTTCAAATACTCATTCCTAAGGGCCCTTCCACAGAGGCGTGCTCTTATAGAGTTAACCTCTAATGGTCATGTCCCCTGGAGTCTTACTGAAGGGTTACAATCCTGTTGCATTTTATGATCTGGGCGAAGATGGGACACAGGTTTAAAGACGTTCACTAGGCTCAATACATTTAGGGCTGAGGTCACAGAGGTGGAAATCTGTGTGTGAGAAGTCCATTCATCCTTCATGATCAGCCCAGCTGTCCCCTGGGGAGACTTTCTCTCCTATATGCTCCCAACATCCCTTCCCCTCTCTCTTTTATTTTTTTTAATTGCCCCTCTTTTTTGATTCCCTACAGTTTTAATTTTTGTTTTGTTTTGAACCCTGGGGCACTTACCCACTGAGCCATCCTCAGCCCTTTTTTGTATTTAGAGACAGGGTTTTGCTGAGTTGCTTAGGGCCTTGCTAAATTGCTGAGGCTGGCTTTGAACTCGTGATTCTCCTGCCTCAGCCTCCTGAGCTGCTGGGATTACAGGTGTGTGCCTCACATTTTCATTTTCTTTCTTTCTCTCTCTCTCTCTCTCTTTCTTTCTTTTTTTTACTACACCCCGATCAGTTCTTTGGAAACTTGGATGGTGAGCTCCTTGGGGGGCAGAAGGTAACTTCTGTAGCCTTGGCTCCTCAGACAGGCTTGGCACATAGCAGGTGTTCCATACCCATGCCTGAAGTGATTCAATGAACAAAACTGTTGACTCCTACCAACAGCTGGGCTTTGGTTGACCTGGAAGTTCATGACTGATGGGGCTATCGTATTTTTTTCCATTTCTGGTTGATTTTTTTTTTTTAATGTTTTTCCCCTTTCTCTGTAGCACTCAAGTAATGAAGGGAAATGAATATTTACAGCTGGATCCAGCCACGCCAGGAGTGTATTCTGGAAATCCATACCCATTTGGGATTGATCCGGTAATGATGTCATCTTGGGTAACATATTTATGATGCACAATGTGTTGTTGAGAAGCTGTCTGAATAGAGGGAAAGAAGGCACCAGAGCCTGTCAAACTAGCAGACTCATGTTGAGATAGAATATTCTGCTTTGAGGTTGTCCTGTTTTATTTTGTTTTGTCTTTGCAGCGCAGGGGATGGAACCCAGGGCTTTATGCATGCTAGGCCAATACTCTACCACTGCCCTGCACCCCAGCCCCCATGCTGGAGGGGACACACAGAGCTGGATTCAAGCCAGTGCCCTAGCTGTATCTCTTCCCAGCCCCTGGGTCATTTTCCACACAGTTCCTGAACATCGCTTCTTTCTCCATCATTTATTCCACACACACAAAATGATAGAATCCTTAAAAAGCCCTTGGTTGCCTGGAAACTATGCCTATTAGATAAGTGAGTAAATGGTTTGGCTTCCTAGTCAAGTTTCCTGCTTTGCATTTTCTTGCAATGGGTAACATCTTTCTTTTTCCTAGAAAATATGGATTTGCTTTTTTTTTTTTTTACTGCATATGATTGATACAAGTTTTTTTTAAAGGTATACACTTCCTTTTATTTGTTTGTTATATATTTCTCAACAAACTAGATGTGAGCCAAACAAAACAAAGGTGTTTCCTTGCATAGCCTTTATTGTTTAGTTATTGGCAGACACAACATCTTCGTTTGTATGTGGTGCTGAGGATCGAACCCGGGCCGCACGCATGCCAGTTGAGTGCGCTACCGCTTGAGCCACATCCCCAGCCCCTTGCATAGCCTTTAGATATAAAGGAGTTACTAGCTGATACACATGCCTGTTCATACAAAGCCAAGCTCGAGGGTCCAGCGCACACTGCCACCAGGTGGCAGCCTTGTGCTCCAAATAGGAGAAGTGTAGACTTGAACTTGGCAAATGCTTCTCAGTTCTCTCTGGGAGAGAACCTGAGACCTCAGTTTTGATTGCCAACAGTCGAGAGTAAACAAATGCCCTATAAAAATGGCTCTCTAATCTCTTCCATCTGGGGTAGTCTTTTCATTGTTCCCAGGCTCTCCCACTATCTTCCCACCTGCCTACCCTTAGAAAAACAGAAACATTGCTCAGGGTTTGTCTATATTTGCCACTCAGAAGCACTAGCATTCTCAGTTTTATCAGGAGTAAAATCCCTGAACACTGGTTGGTAACCTGCAAAGTGTTAGAAGCCAATTTGGGTTTTCATTTTTCTAAACTGGAAGGCTTTATTTGTGGTCAAAGGAATGTCCCTATCAATAAGCAGGCTGAGGAGGAGCCTAGAGCAGGAGGAAGCCGTGGTCTCCTCCTCTGGATCCTCATTTGCTTGGATCTCATTGTTTCTATCATCCTTCCCAGCCCACGTCTCATTTTCTCATTTGTAGCAAATCCTGTCTGCTCAACTTACTCCTCAGACAGAGTGGGGCTATGTGTTGTTAGAAAAGGAAGAACAACAACAACAACAACAAAAGATAAAGGAAGAAAAAAGGGTAAAAGAGAAAGTGGGACATTGAAAATGATCAAAAATTTTTCCTAGTAACATTTAGAATTTTGAGAATTTGGAGTCTTGGGCTGGGGATGTAGCTCAGTGGTAGAGTACTTGCCTAATATGCATGAGGCCTTGGGGTCAGTCCCTAGCATCACTAGAAAAGAAAAAAGAAAAATTCTGATCATTTTATCATAAAATAATACATACTGGCTCACCCCTCTATCCCAGTGACTTGGGAGGCTGAGGCAGGAGGGTTACAAGTTTGAGGTTAGCCTGGGAAACTTAACAAACCATTTTTTGAAATACAATGAAAAGGGCTGGGGATATAACTTAATGGTAGAATGCCCCTGGATTTAATCCCCAGTGCATACAAACAATTTTTTTTTTAAATTTTAAAAATAAAATAACATACTTATAAAAAATCTATATAGTACAAAATATTATAAAGAAAATCAGAAGCTGATTTTCTTCTTCTCCTGTTCCTGCAATCCTGTGTCTCAGAGGTAACAAAATATTCTGTGCCTCTGTCAATACTTGTGTTACAAATTAATGAAGGATTCTTTTTTGCATGATGTAAATTTCCATGGTACATTTACTAACTGTGTCAGCATCTCTTTGTGAATCAAATCACAAAATATTTGGTCTTTATTATAACTGAGAGGCCTGAAAATGTTTCTAAGTATTTGCTTATCATGGACACACAGTCGTTAAAATCCCATGCTCTGGAATCAAAGTGCCTGGATGAAATCATGGCTTCTCCCTTTACTTGCTTGTGGTTTTGAGCAAGTTATCATCTCTGTGTCTGTTTCCTCACCTGTGAAGTAGATATAATAACAGCCCTAACTCCTAGGACTGCTCAGCAGGTGATAGGGTTTTTACAGATAAACCCCCCAGAGCAGTCTGGTACATAAACATGGCAAATGCTCCTTAATGTGAGTTCTGTTGTATATTTTTTTGAGGTATATAAGTAACTTAATCTTCCTGAGATTGTGTATATCCATCCCATAGAGCATTTGTTAGAACTCAATGAGGTGAATTCATCTAAAGAGCTTTGTGTGTGCTTGGTACTTAGCTATGAGCATCTTATCAGATTTGGCAGAATCTCCAGTGTGCTGGTAACTCCCACCCCCATGCTGAGTGATACTGTAGGAATGGGCCAACCAGGTGGGTGAAAGGCAGTGGGCAGAGGGCAGACCTGGCACAGCTCAGATGCCAGGACTGATGACGAGGCTAGAGAAGACCCCTGTTAGAGGGTCCCTTCTGCGTCCATCCTTACCAGCTTCTTGGGGGTTGTCCAGCTGGCCGCTGCTCAGGATGTTGCAAAGAAAGAATCAGTGATATGAAGGTCCTGCCCTGTTTATGTGTGTGTGTGTGTGTGTGTGTACACGTGTGTGCATGTATGCACATGCATGTGTTCATGTGTGCCTATGTGTATATGCCTGCACGTTAGAGGAGGCAAGATGGATGCATATTAAGGCTTTGTCTACTTGGATGTTGGCCGTCAACAGAAGCAGAGTATTTTGGAGGAGAAAGTTGTTCAGAGGGGAAGGTGAGAGGCCCTGTGATTTTGTTACCTTTGAGATACAGCATTGCAAACCCTGAGGCTGAGTCTAGTAGGAAGTTTGGGATATGCCAATGTGGGGTCAAGGGCAGGCGCAAGGTCTTGGAGTCTTTTGTATAGGGGTAGGAGTGGAGACCACAGGAGAGTTGAGGTTTCTGTGAGAAAGAGGAACTTAAGCGTTGAGGATCATTATAACCACTGTGAGACCCTAACTAGCCCCCCAACTGCTCTGGGTACTTGTCTTGTTTATCAGTTTTATTTTGGGCTGGGTGGGTACACATGTCCCCCACCTTGCAAGCCTGGACAGGTGGAGAAGGTAGGAATCATGTCTTACCCATAGTGCTCATAAAGATTGGCTGTAGGAGTGGCTCCTTGAGAAGGGCCTGGGAAAAAATGCTTTGTAATAGAAAGTGCTATAGAAATTCAAAGTAATGATGATGCACACCCATAATCCCAGCTACCCAGAAGGTGGAATCAGGAAGATCACAAATTTGAGGCCAACCTTAGCAACTTAGCAAGACCCTATCTCAAAATAAAAAGGGCTGGAGATGCAGCTCAGTGGTAGAGCACCCCTGGGTTCAATCCCCAGGACCACACACTCACACTCACAAGAAGTGGATATTGAATACATCCTGGGCCAGGGATCTACAAGCTATTATTAAGGGAACTGAGGCAAGTTTGAGACCTCTCCTTAGTGTTTCAGTTAATCTTTTCGTTTAGGACAGGGGAAAAGTCATATAGGATTCTTCTCCCTTTTTTGCTATCAGCAACTTGATATTTTATTAATGGCGCTGATGATTTTGGTACTGTGGTCACCTAGTTGCGTTGATAATGGGCTCGGTCCTTTCACTTTCCGGAGCCTAAAAGCATGAGTTCTCAGAACAACTCCTGGGAGAATCTCGTTGTAGCCCCAGCTCCAGTAGAACTTCTAGACTCTCTCTCACGTGTTTCTTGCCACATTTCTTGTTCCAGATTTGGAACCTGGCCTCCAACAAGCTCACATTTTTGAACTCTTATAAAATGAAGATGTCGGTCATCCTGGGAATTGTCCAGATGGTTTTTGGTGTTATTCTCAGCCTCTTCAATCACATGTGAGTTTCCTGATTCACCCTCTGATCACACTGATGATGTGGGGAGGTGGGGCCACCAGCTTGGCCCTGCACCCCGGGTATAAGCCTCCTTCCTGTGGACCATGCTTCCCTGTGTGTCTTGCCAGGCAGGGGAGCGGGGTGGCTGGAAACAGCGGCACCTGTTTGTGCTGAGCAGAGTCTGTTGAAATTGAGCACACCCCCCGCCACTTCAGAAATAACTAAAGGCTCAGCAAGAGGCTGAGAAGCATGCACACCTGTACCCCCTAACCTGAGAGGTCCAGGCTGGTGCTAGTCAGGCTTAGCTCCCACCCAGTGGGCCAGGGGGGCCTTCTGGCCAAGGTGCTCTTGAATTCTGCCCTCTGGAAGCCTCTCTGCCCTTTCTGTGTTCATGTTGGTCCGTCTATTTCTTTCTATTTCTCTCAAGATCCATCACTGGAAAGCTTCTTCAACTTATTTGTGCTGAAAGTATAAATGTTGGAACATAACTTCAAATGTACCTGTTCCGTGTACCTCTTGCAGACATGGCATCTGACTTGAAGTCACAGAAATATTCAGTGAGCAAATTAACCAGCACCCTGTTACTGTTGTCAGCTGACAGTGCTGTGCATGTGGCCCACCACAGGTGTTCAAAGGCCCTTTCTGACCTCTCTTGGGAGCCCCCTCTTAGCCTTGCAGGACTCTCTCTTAGAACAGGGACTGGCAAACTTTCTTTGTAGAGGGCCAGAGAGTGAATATTTCAGCCTTTCCAGGCCGTACAATCTCAGTTGCAACTTCTTCCTTCTGGGTTGGTGGCACGAGAGCAGCCATAGATGTGACCTAAAGGAATGCTTGTAGTTATGTTCCCCATAAAACTTATGTGCACTCCAAGGTTTGAGTTTCATACAATAACATAACATATTCTTCTTCTTTTGTTTGTCTCCTCCTACCATTAAAAAATGTAAAAACAACAGCAAAAACTTAACTTCTGGGCTGTATAAAAACAAGTGAAGGACTTGATATGACCCATGGGCCATTTTTTGCTGACTTGTCAGAGCATTCGTGGGAAAAAAGCTTCCAAATCCCGATTATTCTATCCTTCTGCCTTCAAGTGTGTTCATGCGAGCCGGGTCTGCATGGGAAGCTGTGGCCAAATCACCCCTCTCTTCATGACTCTCAAAGGTCAATCTAAAGCATGACCTTTGCTTTATACATTGCCTTCTAGACCTGGGTTATCTCTGAGTCTTTTGTGCAAAAGCACTTCCCATATTTCCTTGCTCCTCTTTTCTGTGCACCCATGAGTGCTGCTCGCCTGGGGAGTGTGGCGGTTTGCCAGCCGTGTTCAAAAAACAAACAGACATCTTGTCTTTGGGGAGTATACTGCAGCGAGAATGTGCCTTCGATGTTCTTTCTCGTATGTCTGTTCTCGACCCCCAGATACTTCAAGAACACTGTCAACATCATTCTGCAGTTCATCCCTGAGCTGATCTTTATCCTGTGCCTGTTCGGGTATCTGCTTTTCATGATCATTTTCAAATGGTGCCAGTACGATGCCCATGTGTCCCAGCATGCCCCCAGCATCCTCATCCACTTTATCAACATGTTCCTGTTCGACTACGATGACCCTTCCAACGCGCCCCTGTACAGTCATCAGGTACTTCTGCTTTTCAAGAATCCTTCTTTCATGTGCTTGATCATGTCAAATCTCTCTCATAGTCTTTGAGTATGGCAGGGAGCAGTTATTTACAAGACTGCCTTAGCACCAGGGAAGAAGGTAAGCTTAACTTTCAAAAGGTTCATATTACAGGAGTGTACAGGCGCTGAGAGTTTGTGTGGCCCCAGTCCTTCCTGTTGGGGTAATAGGCGAAAGGGGTTATTGCTGAGGGTGGAAAACTGAGTGTGAAAAAAAAAAAGAAAGAAAATAATCAGCCTGCTTCAAACAATAAAATGCTCAAGAGAGCACCTTAAAGTTTAATAATCTTGTATCTAAAAAGCAAACTCTAGCTAAGGTTCACAAGAATAGAATCAAGAAGGGAAGTTCTATAGAGCCCTTGCAAGGCCTGGGTTCAATCTCCAGAACTGCAGGAAGGAGAAGGAGAGGGAGGGGGAAGGGGAAGAGGCAAAGAAAGAGGAGGAGGAGTGGTGGGGGAGGAGGAGGAGGAGGAGGAGGAGGAGGAGGAGGAAGAGGAGGAGGAGGAGGAAGAGGAGGAGGAGGAGGAGAGGAGTGGAGGCGTGGGTGGAGAGGAGGGGGAGGAGGAGGGGAGGAGGAGGAGGAGGGTGAGAAGGAGGAGGAGGAGTGGAGGAGTGGGGGGAGAGGAGGAGGAGGAGGAGGAGGAGGAGGAGGAGAGTTGTTCCTTTGTTCACACTGGTTCTCAGTTTCTGGGAAGCTATAAGCCTGCCTCGTTGTTGTTCTCAGTTCCACGGCAGCTAGAGATTTTTTTTTTCCTTCACTTTTCTGCTTTTCTTTCATGGACAGCATGTTCCGACAGTTGGATTTTATTGCTACTCTGATGTCTCCTGTTTCTTTTAGACTCTTAATCAGCTTAATACAGCCGTCCGTCCCTCTGTGTTCATGGGGGGCTGATTCCAGGACCCCTCACCCCCTGTGGATATCAAACTCATGGGTGCTCAAGTCCCTTCTGTAACAAGGTGTGGTAGCCACACATAGCCTACAGACCTCCTGCTGCATATTTTAAACATCTCTTGATTACTTATAGTACCTGATGCAATATAAATGCTGTGTAGATAGTTGTTATACTATTTTGTTTAGGGAATAATGACAAGGAGAGAAAAGTCTATATATGTTCTTTTAAAAATATTTTTGATCTGTCGTTGGTGAGTCTGTGGATATGGCACTTGCAGATAGAGAGGGTCATGTGTATTTTATTTTGAAAAAAGTATAAATGTCCCATCCATCAGACCCAGACATGAAAAGAACACAGTAGTTATTTAATAACACAAATAGTTCTTTTTCCCTGGCTTCTCCCAGTGATTAACGCAGTAGCAGAGCGCGCCCGCAGGTTTTCACCAAAGGAGGACCCGCTTCTTTGCTGATCCCTCTGGGTGGAGCTCTGTGGCGGTGCCAGGTGGCGCTTTGGGGTAGAGTCCTCCAGAGGTTGCTCTGCTGGGTGTCCTGGTTAGATGTGACTTCACGCTCCTCCCTGGCCACGCACATGAGTTGATTCCTGGCTGTTCTCCTCCTCCCCAGAGGCATCAAATAAGAAGAGAAATGCCTCATGATGGGTTTTTGTGAGGAATGATTTTATGAAATCTGTGAAGAAGTTTGCTCTGACAGCCCCGTTGCTGTACCGCGGTTGGCTGTGTTGAACACAATGGTAGCCTTGAGCCGCCCCAGAGTGCTGGCGTGCATAAGTGTTCTTCGAAGGATCATTTGCTCAGGATTGGAGTAAAAATGGAAGTTTACCTGGATTTCCCAGACTAGTCTCTTTCAGGCAGAAAACGAGAGTGGCCAAACATTTCACGTGTTAACTGCTTTCATGAAGCCCAGGATCCTCCCTTAGCCTAATGTGTTCCCTGTACTGCACAGTGGTGGCTTTTCCAACTTTTTTTTTTTTTCTTTTGGTACTGGGAATTGAACTTGGGCACTCAACCTCTGAGCCACATCCCAGCCCTACTTTGTATTTTATTTAGAGACAGGGTCTCACTGAGTTGCTTAGTGCCTCACTTTTGCTGTGGCTGCCTTTGAACTCGCCATCCTCCTACCTCAGCCTCCTGAGCCGCTGAGATTACAGGCGTGCACCACCATGCCTGGCTGCCTTCCCAACTTTTTTGGTCTCAAAAACATTACTGGGACTACTAGGCTGTCTTCCCCTCTCCCGAGGACTAAGATTCATCATCTCCATACAGTTCAAAGTTTCTGTAACCTCATTTTGGGGTCATGCAGCTCCATGTCCTTGCCCTGCCTGTCTTTGGATGTTAAGCAGGGACAGCGACACTCCTGCCTATACCTAGCCAGGTGCTTTTTGCGTCATCAGGGGAAAAGCCTTGTTACAAACAGGGACACATGGCAATGGGCAGCTTTGGGTGCAGGAGGTAGGCTGGGCAGGCCCGAAGCTGATCCTCTTTTGAGCATTTAAAACGGCGCGAGATGGAAGATTGAACAGATAGTGTTCCACGGTTGTCCAGGTCAATCTCGTTAGCACTGGGGTAATGCATCAGCTGTCTCCCAGCCTGCACTGCGGGCGGTCAAAACAGCAGAAGCAGCATGAAGGCTCAGGAAAATGCTTTTTCTTTTCCTTCACTTCATTCCAGACCCTTTCAGCATCCCTGACCCAGCCCTGGGGACACCTGGTTCTTTTGTCAGTCCTCACAACTGGGATCTGGAGTGTGTGTGAAGAAAGAGGTGGGGACGGGAGGATAGGAAAGGAAATAGGCAGCAGCCGGCCCGTGGTGGTGCACTGTAACCCCAGTGGCTCAGGAGGCTGAGGCAGGAGGATCACGAGTTCAATGCCAGCCTCAGCAATTTAGTGAGGATCTAAGTAACTTAGCAAGACCCTGTCTCTAAATAGCTGGGGATGTGGCTCAGTGGTTAAACGCCCCTGGGTTCAATTCCTGGAACCAAACCCCAAATCAAACCCAAAAAATGCAGCAGGACGATAGAAGGGATCTCTCCTGGGACTCAGCAGAGGCCAGAGGACCACGGAAGCCTGGCTCCAAAGTGAGCTGTGGGAAACCACCACCAGGACGCAGTGGGTGTCCTGCCCCCGGGGAACTGGCCTACTGTGAGGAAGAAAGGCAGGTGGAGGTTGTGGGGAGCTTTTGTATTCTTTATTAAGAGAAGGAGCAAGAAACTTTGGATCATTTTCTAGCACTGAAAATATAAAATCACTGATTGAAACAATGTGAATGAAAGGACTTGGTTACTATGGAGTGACCGGTGGGTCATGGGACTTGCAGTTTTCATCTCAGTCCAGGGAACAGGTTAAAGCATCAGGAGAAGAAAACAGAGCTGCCTCTGTGAGGGGTCTCACAGCACTTCTTGTTTTAAAGGCTGGTGACGTGTGGTGTGAGTGTGGATAAGGGCTACATAGAGGGTAAAGCAGATCCAGCTTCCTCCCTACCCCAGGCCGCGGGCACCACAGCACTGACATTTCTCTATCTGCAACAGGAATATTCCAGATATGAAGTTGAATAGACATGAAATTCTTTAGATCTCTAAAGTGCTCCTGAAATGACCCATGTGGACCATTGTGATCGTGTGAAGTCGGTCTGTGGTTACTTTAAAATGAGAGGGTCTCATCATTTTGGTCTTGCAGCGAGAAGTCCAAACCTTCCTCGTCATCATGGCGTTGATTTCTGTGCCGTGGATGCTTCTGATAAAGCCGTTCATTCTCAGAGCCAACCATCGGAGGGCCCAGGTAAGGGCTGGGTTCACTCACCCACTGTGGTTGCAGTGTGGCTTCTTGGAAGTGGAAGTCTAGGGTTGAGAGAGAAGCCTGGGGTTCTGTGGCCTGAGGGATATGGGTGTTGTCCAGGGACATGCTTCCTTCAGGAGAGACACACCTGGGCCCTCTTTGTCCCCTGCCTTCTAATCCTCTTATTTCCAAACACGTTAAATCTTTGTTCCCGAAAACTTTGCTCACGGAGTAGGTGTGCTATCTAGCGGTAATTAATGTTTTTAAGATACTGAACTTTGTTGTCTTAATAGTTGAACACAGGAGAAATTTACTATAGTTTTACTTTTGAAATGAATAGTAACCTGGGCATGGTGGTACATGCCTGTAATCCCAGAGACTCAGGAGGCTGAGGCAGGAGGATTGCAAGTTTAAGGTCCATCTCAGCAATTTAGCAAGGTCCTAAGCAATTTAGGGAGACCCTGTCTCAAATTTTTAAAAGGCTGGGAATGTAGCTCAGAGGTAGAGCACCCTGGATTCAATCCCTGCTACAAATATATAGAAAGATTTTACCACATTCTGTTGCAGATTGTGTCAGGGAACTAGAATAGTAAGGAAATTCAAAAAAGTCAGTCTTATTAATTGGTGATTTTCCTTCTGTGCCAAATACCATTTCTGCCTACTTCCTCCTTTTGTCTAAATGGCTCCTGAGCTTCAGATTTACCCAGGGAATGAAAAAGATTAATATCCACCTGAAGCAAATAGGATTTAGGAAGATTAACCCTTCCCAGGGGACATCAGAGTCTAGCTCTGACACACTTGTGCTGTTTGAGATTATTCTCTGCTTTCTCCATTAGAGTAAAGGCTCAAGTGGAATGTGCTAAGATCACATTGCCCCAAGTGGCTGTAGATATATTCATATTAAATCCTACTTTTCTAAAATCTGTGTTGGATATTGACCTCAAATATAATTCATGAGGGCTATGGATAGGGAGAAAGACTGAGAAAAGAACACTTGTTTGTTATTTGGTTAATTGGGAAGAGACTAAGGTGGTGAAGGGAGGTTGCATGATATACAAATTCAGAGTTCCACGCTGATCATCCAAGTTCTTATGAGGATTTATTTATCAAACTAGGAGGCCAAACATATTTTATTTAAGAGTTTGTTGGTTTGACCCAACAATTGTAACCCAAAGTTACAATTGATCTATCGGGTGTGTTTTAACAGTAGGAAGGTTCTTTTGCACACAAATCACTTTTCTGTAAAGACTGTGCACAGTGTGGCTATGGAGGAAATCACATGCTCTGGCTTCAGGTGGTCTGAAGCCCAGTTGAAACCAGGCCCAGTTGAAAGGTGATTATACCTAGATTTTACTTTCCCTTGACTTTTTCCTTTCTTTTTAAAAAAGTATATTTGTGTTGGAAACTTATAAATATTTACACAAATGGCATATGGACTTTCAATTTTACCCCTGCCCAGACCCCTGCACATATTAGTTGCAGAAAGAAGTAAAGACATTTTAAAGCCTAATTTGCAATACTCCTTCTATGAAATTGTCCCGGAACAACTTTGGATGTGGGACATTCAGCTCTATAGTAACTTGAAAGGACTATAGGTTGAGCATCCCTAATCTGAAAATTCAAAACTCAAATTGGTGCAGGATTGGAAATCGTTGAGCTCCAACATGACATCATAAGCAAAAAAGCCTACACCTGACATCACACTGTGGATCTCTGCCAAAATGCAGGTGCTCTGAAGATACCAATAAGTTACCTTCAGGCTACTTAAATCAGGTGTATTTAAAACACAAATGAACTTTGCATCTAGACTTGAATCCCATCTTTGAAATATTTCATTATATAATGCAAATATTCCAAAATCTGGAAAAATCAAAATCTGAACTACTAACTACTTCCAGTTCTTCTTTTTTTTTTTTTTAAATTTTATTTTAGTTGTAGTTGGACACAATACCATTATTTTATTTTTATGTGGTGCTGAGGATCGAACCCAGCACCCCACACATACTAGGCGAGCACTCTACTGCTGAGCCACAACCCCAGCCCTGAACTACTTCCAGTTCTAAGCATTTTAGATACATCTATATTGCCTTTCAACTTCAAGGTGCTACCAGGCCCAGTTGAAAGGTGATTATACTTAGACTTTACTTTCCCTTGACTTTTTCCTTTCTTTTTAAAAAAGTATATTTGTGTTGGAAAAACGTATTACCATCTCTTAAGTTTGCCCATAGAAAACTAGCTGTTTGAGTCACAGACTATGTCAAAGTTACAATTGATCCATCGGGTGTGTTTGTTTTAACAGTAGGAAGCTTCTTTTGCACACAAATCGCTTTTCTGTAAAGACTGTGCACAGTGTGGCTATGGAGGAAATCACATTCTCTGGCTTCGGACGGCCTGGGTTTGATACTGATTCTCACTGACTAGCATTACTAACGGTGTGATCTTGGGTACCTTTCTTAACCTTTCTGTGCTAGTTTGCTTCTTTGTGAAATAGGGTGATAATTATGCTTATATGAAATCCTTTTGGAGGGTTAGCAGGATAATACAGAGTTTAGATCAGTATCAGATACACAGCTGACTTTCAACGGGAGCCTTTATTTTATGCAGTACTGTTATGATTCTAAGGGTGTGTTTAGAACTCTCTTTGTTTCCTTGCTTGCTGATAGCTGCAGTCATTAATGATACAAGAAAATGCCACAGAGGACATTGAAGGTGGCAACTCCAGTCCTGCTGGCCAGAAGACTTCTGCGGGTGCCCAGGAGGCTCAGGACGACGAGGAGGAGGTATCTTAGAAGGCTTCCCATTTTGACAGATTATGGGAATGTGATCTTGTCCTAACAGTCACTGGGGTGTGGGCACTGACCCTGGACACAGGCACTGAGCTAGGAGGCTCTGGGACCCTGCTGGCCTCAGCTCTGTTGCCCCTGAGTCTTGGAAGGTCCCAGGGAAGGAGGACTATCTGAGAGGATCAGAGCAGCTGTTTACCAACCCATCTGCAGGTATTTTAGGATTCTGGCCAAGTACTGCCCTGTCTGAAAGAGTGGGGGGTCTAGTGGAACAGAAGGGCCTACCTGGTGCTGAGGTCCCCTGGGAGTCCACCACATTTACTCTCCTCTGTCCCATCAGTGCCCCTCAAGGACAGCAGAGCCCTTTCTAGCCTCAGATACTGAAGTCTGAAGTGGATTATTGATTCGCATTGTCTTCTCCTATATAATCATACATGGCGGCCACAGCCTCCTTGTTCTGCCTCCTCTCTGCCCACCTCGACTCTGGTCACTTATCTCTACCCTTATCTGCCTCCACATGAGTCTGTGCACTGTGTTGTTCTCATCCCTCCTGCCCTGTCCCTGTGGGATGCTGTCCACATTTCCTCAGATGAGTCCCAACTGCAGTTTTCACTTGGAGCTCCTTCCCATGAGGCCAGAGGTGCCATAAATGGCTCCATTCGTGGTGGTGATTACTTTAAAAATTACTTAAACAAATGGATGGTCAGTTAGAATGAATAAAAAAAGGATGGTGGGAAATCTCCCCCACAAGTTTCCGGAGACGGAGAGTAACCCATGACAGTGGTTTTGGTGTCACTCCCTCTGTCCGATGTGGTGGAGTGTTTTGGAAGCCAACCCACCCAAGTCCCAGCCTGCCCAGGACAACCTCCCTCACCTGTTCTCCTCCAGCCCTCAGTGTATTCCCAGGCAGCTTCCTCCTGCCACCTCCTCTTCCTCTTGCCACCTCCTCACTGGCTGTCCTCGTTTGGTCCTCCTTAGCCTCTCACGGGCTCCTTAGCCTGGGTTCATCAGGCTTGGTCTCCCTCCCTTGGCCCTCCTTCCCTTTTAAGCACCTCCCCTACCAGGAGTTGGCCAGATTCAGCTAAGAGCACAGTCCTTCAGACGGCCACCTCGGACTCCTACCCGCCACAAGATGAGGGTCACCAGAAGCACCCTCTCCTCAGACCAAGATAGGTGAACCCCTGAGACTCTTCCAGGTTCAGCACTTTATAGAACAACTCACAGACTCAGGAGGCTGCTGCACATGACAGTAAATTTTGTTGTAGCAAAAGGATGCAAATCCGAGCCAGGCAGAGGCAGAGACGCGCAGTGCGGGATCTAGGGACGGGAGATTCCAACGGTGAAGCTTCTGTGCCCGAGGGACGCCTTCCTCTCCCGGCACTGATGTGTGACAACATGCACAGGGAGGACTGCCAGCCCGGGCACCTCCCTGGGGACTTCAGTGCCCAGGGTTCTCCTGGGGTTTCATTATGTGGACATAACCCCAGGGGGCTGCTGTCCTATCTCCCTCCGGACCCTGGAGATCGGCCCAGCCCTCTAGTCACATGGCTGGGCTCTCTGGTGTCCATCAGGCACCCACCGTGAGTAGCAGACGCTCCACTAGTGAGATGCCGCGGGTTTAGAGGGGCCCTCCCAGGAGCCAGGCCCAAGCCAGGCCCACTCCGTTATCTTGACTCTACCCGCTCCATCCCTGCCCAGCCCTGCGCCTTTGGTTCCACAGAGCAGTTTCCACGGCTGGGTGGAGGGGCATTGCTTTTTTTGGGTTCTCTCTATTACTTGGGACATGGTTGACTGTGGCCCCGTTTCTTTTCTTCCTCATCCCTGAAAGAAGATGTTTCTGGAGGCTGAGAGCGCCTCCTCCTGTGACCCGTCCCTTGTTGAGTTTCTTGCTCCTCCATGGATGTCCCGAGTGTCTGTGCCTCGCGGGGCTTCTTCTGCTGAGTTCCAGTTCCACCTTTCCCGCGTGCTGAACCATTCTCCCATTTGGCCGCTGTCGTCAGAAGCTCGGCCCACACGAGGGTCAGCTGCTTACCTCCTCCCTGCTCTCTCCATCGCTGAGGTGCTGTTCTTCTGGTCACCAGAGCTCCATGGCCTCAGAGCACTGTAGGGCCCTGGCCCCAGCTGGATGGGAGGGACAGTGTCCCACTCCCATGTTTGCTGTGTGTCCCGGTTGCTGCTCCTCTATCCTGGGCTGTGCTGGCTGCCAGCACCTTCTCCCTGCTGGGCTGTGGGCAACTTGAGGCGAGGTCAGGGCCTGGACTGTTTTCCCCACGTGTCAGCGTGATGGAAGGCAAACAAGCCACTGTGGCTTCCTGCCACCCTCTCACCTCGGGTCTGAGGGACTGAGCCAATCACCACATCGGCGTTTTTGCCCACAGGCCGTTCTTCTCCAGTCCACGAACCTGCCAGCTCACCTCCCCCAGGTGTCTGCTCACCTCCCCCAGGTGTCTGCTCACCTCACTGACTCCAGGCCGACTTCTCAACTCTCCCCAGAGCTTGGCCTTCCAAAAACTTCAACCACCAGGCACTGTCTTTGGGTTCTTCACCTAAACAAACTTCCATTTTCAGCCACATTGATCCTTCTTTTAGTTTCTCCGCTGTCACTGGGAAACGTCACCACACGCTTACCCTACCTTACTTTGTCCTAGTTTTCCTCAAGTATTTTTATTTCCCTGAGTTAGCCTGAAGTGTCTCAACAGCAGAGCACACACCTTGTTCATCCGAACCTCGTTTGCAACACCTTTCATGGGCAAGGGGAATGGAGAGGCTGGACAATAGGCACCAAGACACAGAGAGAAGACATGAGCTGTAGTGCTCCACAGCAGGGACAGTGACTGCAGTCCACAGGAGCCTGTTACCCATTTTATGCAGAACTCAAAGAGAGGAGCTCGAAGGCTCCAAAGATGCAGGACTGGTCAGCAGGCAGAAATGCTCATTACCCTCCCTCACTCAGCACATGTTGTATACATGTGTTGAGATATCAGACTGCCTGTCTTGCAATAATTGCATATGTACAATTATCAAATCAATCACAAATTCAAAAAGTGAAAAATAAGATTTTTTAAGGTTGTTGATATGAAAAAATAAAAGAAGAAAGTACTTCATAAAATTTTTAAAAATTCTCTTTCAGTTCAACTTTGGAGACATCTTCGTCCACCAGGCCATCCATACCATCGAGTACTGCCTGGGCTGCATCTCCAACACGGCCTCGTACCTCCGGCTCTGGGCCCTCAGCTTGGCTCATGCACGTGAGTCAATCTCCCCTGGGAGCTTCATGCAGCATACTCGAAGGCAGAAGTGCCTTCCCTGAGTCACTTGTGGTGTGTTTGCCAGAGGAATGCTGTTTTAATATATTTTACCATGTACTTATGATTCCCTAATCAATTTAGTGTAGTTTTCCACATTTTGAGTTTACATGAGTAGAATCCTGACTTGGTCAGCTTGGGCTGCCATGACAAAATGCCATAGACTGGGAACTTAAGCAATGGAGAATTATTTTCTCACAGCTCAGGAGGCTGGAAGTCCAAGAAGAGGGTGCCCACATGGTCGGGTTCTGGTGAGGGCTCATTTCCTAGCTTGCAGATGGCCACCTTCTTGGTATGTCCTCCATGGAGGGGAGAAAGAGAGTAAGAGCAAGCTCCCTGCTGTCTCTTCTTATAAGGTCACTAATCTCATCATGGGAATCCTTTTCACAATCTCTTCGAACCCTCATCACCTCCCAAAGACCCGTCTCAAATACCATCACATTGGAGGTTGGGGCTTCAACCTATGAATCTGGGGAAAGATATAAATATTCAGTTTCTAACAAGTCATGCTATGTGCATTCTGTGTGTGTTTGTGTGTATAAATCATATGACTTGGACCCATTCATTTTCCTGCCAATAACTCTAGTTTGCTTACTTCCACTGGTGACTCATATGCCACCATGTATTTCTCTGGTTTCCTCTTGAGGGTAACCCCGCCGCTGTGAACAAAACTGCAGACAATCTTTTACAGGTACCCTAGGGCACATGTGCATGAGTTCTCCATCTGAGTGGAGTTGCAGATTTACCATGATTGCATAGAAATAATCTGTGTTTACGAGATAGACCCCATGGTTGAGAATGTGTCTCTTGTATCTTGCAGAACTCTCTGAAGTGCTCTGGACCATGGTGATGAAGACTGGCCTTCACCAGGAAGGCTGGGGAGGACTCATCGGGGCCTTCATCATCTTTGCCGTGTTTGCTGTTCTGACAGTAGCCATCCTTCTCATCATGGAGGGCCTCTCGGCTTTCCTGCATGCCCTGCGGCTGCATTGGTAAGGACAGTCTTCCTGTAGAAGCTCAGGGTGGTGTAGGGAAAGAGGGCAGGCTGACAGTTTCATATTCCCACCTGCTGCATGATTTTAGTGACTTGCGTACCTTTTTGCAACCTTAGTTGAGTTGTCTGCTGGGATAATATTAAATGATGACATAAGACACATTTCCATATATACTGGCTGCCCTATAATAAATGTTACTTTTCGTTCACTCCTCTTTTAAATATTAAACGCACATTTAAAATAAGTGACTTGTCCAAGCACAGATGAGATGACAGGTCTGACTTGGGTTCCTAGACTGTGTGCCGTGTCAATCTGGATGTTTGCTGTGGCTGCCGAAGAGGGGAGTTATAACCATAGAACAAGCTACTCGATGCCAAAGTGGTACCGCAGTGAGGAAGGTGCTCACAGGAAGCCCTGGGTGTTTACAAAATGTCCCCAGAGACTATCGGTGGACACTAAGCTGAGGATGCCATGCATGCCCTCAAACCACCCACACTGTCCTCAGCTTACACTGGTCTTTTCTATCCCCCTCTATGGTAGCTGATCACAAGAAAAGTTCTTATGCTTCTGCAATCAGTAGAGAGAATGCCCTGCCTCCATAGCCACGTCATTTCCCTCCATGCCACTGGGAACGTGAACTCTGAACATCACAAAACACAAATGATGGTCTGTGGTATTCACTCTGTAAGTTATAGACGTACAGACCTGTTTCTCCCACAATAGCACAGGCCCCACAATCGGGAGTCAGATGGCAACAGAGGCCATGCGTGACCTCAGGAACAGCGAGGGCGTCTTTGCTTGTGATGGAGGCAGAGTCAACATGGGAAGAGCTGCCAGTGTTGTGGTCCCTGAGGCCTGGAGGAAGTGAGGCGGGGGGTGGTGGTCAAGAGAAGGGCTTAAAAACCACCAGGATTCCCATGGCAGCCATCAGCCGGGGAGACTCCCCAGCAGGCCTCTCTGAATGTGTACTTGATTTTCTTCCTGCTGCGTGCTGACCTCCAGCTTCTTATTTAATCCCCCTTTTTCTCATCCTTCCTCCCAACAACAGGGTGGAGTTCCAGAACAAGTTCTATGTCGGGGCTGGGTACAAGTTTTCTCCGTTCTCCTTTAAGCACATCCTGGACGGGACAGCTGAGGAGTAGGCTTTGCCTTTACCGCCTGCACCCGTGTCTGTGCCAATAAAGAAGTTCCATCCTGTCTTTGATGTCAACCCATGCAAAGCCCTCAATGGAATGATTGTTCTCTGCCAGCCGGAAGCGTGGAGCTATGTGTTTTTTGGTCATAAGCCTGGGGATTCCATGTGACTTAACCACATCACAGAGGAGCTCCTCTCGAAAATCATTTTGACTTCACGTGGGGTTGTAATTATCGAATAATAAAATGATTGGGAAATGAGTGGGGATGCTATACAGATATCTTCTTGCAAAATTTAAAGTATTATATTCCCCAAAACAAATATATGGGCCATTACTTTTTCTTAAGATGTCTTTATTTGGAATTACCGTGTAACAATAGCATTGACAATTATAGGCCAACACTGAACAATGGAGTCGCACAGCTAGTCCCAGAGAAGGATCATGTTCATTTTTCTCCCTCATTTCCCTCTTCCTCAAACACCTTTTCCCCTTGTTTAAGGCTTAGCATTACAAGCTTAGGAATTTTCTCATGAATTTTCAGATGAGGAAGAACAGGTAATGTTCTCTCTCTGGGCGGGGCAGGGGGAGGTTGTCCCCAGGAGTCACTCTGCATTGCTAAATCCTGTGAAATGAAGCGTGACAATGTGGCACTGCTCATGGGTGCCATTTACCACAGGTGCACGTTCTGCTGGAGTAGCTGCAGAAAGATGGATATGCTCTGGAAACTTCTAGAAAGTGTGTACCAGGAGGGAGACATGGTTACACAGTCCCCCATTGCTCTTCAGTTCTGTGGGCCTAGAAGTTATTTCTTCATCACCTGGACCATCAGAACCCCAAGAGCCTGATAAGAGTCTTTCCATCAACTGCTTTGTCTGACCCTAATCCTGGTGAATTATGACTGCTGTGGTTACTGTACTAGTAAAATCAAGTATTAACATTTTTGTAGGGCTTTACAATTTATGGGGTACTTCCAAGTGGTACCTTATTTAGTTCTAAATTCTCTCTGTCAGAAAAATTCCAAAAGAGCTGACCAAATTCGAAAGCACCTTTGGATGGGACTCTTTCTTTTAGCCCCCTCTTATCCTCTGTGTGGTGGGACTGACTGGTGCTTAGGGAGGTGGCAATGCTCCTCCCTAAAAGGAGGCTTCCTTGTCACCTTTCAATCCAATGTATGACTTGTCCAGCCCAGTTTAATCCACTGATTGGGTACTCAATAAATGTTCATTTAATGGGGTCAGTGGAAGATGGTAGTTGGAGAGATGTGCATGTTTGAGGTTCAACTCTGAGGTTTTATTGTGTACCCTCAGGCAAGAAAGGGGGTTGCTCCCCTCATTGCCAAATGAGGACAATGTCCTCCATTCTCTGGATTGTAGAATGGGGGTGGCAAAGGCTGGGCGAAGAGGGAATGCTTGGTCAGGGGTTGGCTGAATGGGGAACAGGCAGTATGCAAGTGGGTGTAAGTATGGCCCTTACTCCATGATCACTGGAGAGTTTTAAGGTTCTCAACTCATTACTGCCCTTCAATAATAATAATAATAATAAAATATGCCGTGCTTAGCCGGCTCACAGCAGTGGCCAAAAGAAAAATATTAGCAATTTGAAAACTTCCCTCTGCTGCTGGCCTGGGCCTCCATTTAGAAATGCCCGAGCGTCCCTGAGAAGAGCATATTAATTCCCAGGGTTTGGTGGTCACCTTCTGTCTCAAGGACAGGTGTGACTTCCCCTTTAAAAAGGGATCATCAGGGGAGGGCTGCTGTGAAGGGGGTGTGCCCTACCTGCCACTCACCTGCCCAGGACATGAGATTATTCCTTAAAGAATCCTGTTGGGAGAACTGAGGTGAAAGAGGGCTAAGACCAGGGCCCAGGCTTCTTGGGAAGGGAGGCCTGGAAGCCCCCAGAAGCCTTCAGTGGTCCCACTGCCCTGTGAGACTCAGCTGTCACTGCAGTGAAGCAAAGGGCCTGAAACACACAGAGGTAAGAAACCCTGTGGGGAGCAGAGATCTGCATCCGTTTTCATGCTGTGTTGTGGGTGTGGTGGGTGTGGTGTGGTGGGGTGGGGAGTGCACTATCATCATCATCATCATCATCATTATTGTTATTATTATCATTGTCTTCAGTCACATGCTACTTTATTAGTGAATGGCTGAAGGCAAGTGGAACAAGAAAATTTTATTCTAAATTGATGATATTGTAAAACAAAGTCTCTCATACACACGCAAATTCACTTAAGAAAAATCTACAGGGGTCCATTTTTTCTGGCTGAAGAATTTAGCACGTCCAAATGCAATCAATGGAATAAAATGTCATCCCATCCATAGAATTTCTATTAATGAAGTTTGAACAACATCTGAGCCTTTTTTGGAGTAAATCCTTAATCTATTCATTTTCTTCTCAGGTTGTTTAAGGTGGGTCATACAATGACTTTCCCATTGTGGGTTTTTGTTTTGAGAGAGAGAGAGAGAGAGAGAGAGAGAGAGAGAGAGAGAGAGAGAGAGAGAGAGAGAATATTGATACTAGGGATGAAACCTAGGACCTGGTGCAGGCTGGGCCTGTGCTCCCCGCCCCCAGCCATACCCCTAGCCCTCCCATGGTGGTTAAGGAACTGATGGCAAGGGATGCAAAGCGTATTTCTCCATGTTATTCCCTGTTTTCCTTAGTTGGTCTAGTTGATCCATCCTTTCTTCCTTCCCCTCTCCCTCCCTTTCCCCTCCTTCCCTCCCTCCATCCCTCCATCCCTCCCTCCCTTCCTTTGGATTTAGACTGACTTAGGGAACCAAAGAAGGGATGTCAACTCAGCCTCTCCATTTCAGAGTTAAAATTGCATGTTTTTTTCTCTCTCTCTGTAAGTTCCTTGAATCCATCTCTGAACTATTTTTGTCCTTTTCTTTCTTTCTTTATTAAACTTTTCACTGAAACTTCATATTAAAAAATACTTTCCGTATACACTTAATCAATTTTGAGTCCGTGTTCCAGTGTCCTCTGAATCATTTAGAATGTGAACCCTTTACGATGTGCAGGCGTGAATGCTAAAATCCTGATGATCCATCGGTAGTCCACCCCCAACATGCCCCACCAAACCTGCCCCATCTTGTTGGAAACCGTGTGTAATCTAATAGGGCAGAGACGAGACCTTCCATGTTGCCAATTATCTTGTACATTTGCTTCTTCCATCCCTTGGCAATCTCCTCTGATGCTGTGCCCTCATCTGGGCCTTGACCATCTTCACGCTGTGTGCTTAAGGAAGATGGGATGTTCTCAAGGGTGCAGTGTGCACACCTTGGGAGACCAAAGCAGGAGGATTGCAAGTTTGAGACCAGCCTCAGCAACTTAGCAAGATCCACATCAAAATAAAAAGTTAAAAGGGCTGGGAATGTAGCACAATGGTAAAGCTCCTGGGTTCAATCCCCAGTGAAAAGGAGGAGGAGGAGGGGAGGGGAGTGGAGGGGGGGAGGGGAGGAGGAGGAGCTCCAACAGGGCCTTTGGAAGAATTGAAGTTCGGAAGCTAACTTATTTATTTATTTATTAAATATTTTTTAGTTGTTGATGGACCTTCATTTTATTTGATTATTAATGTGTGTCGCTGTGAATCAAATCCAGTATCTCACACGTAGCAGGCAAGCGCTCTGCCACTGAGCTGCAACTCCAGCCCCTGGCAGATTTTTCTTCCTCTAAAATAGAGTGATTCTGCCACATAAAGCCATGTGGAACAAAGAACATTTTTAGTGAAAAGCACCCATTTTTTTGTACCCCTCCTAAGATGAAGTGACTGGCCTGGGTGAATATCATCATTGCAGGAGACACCTGTTTAGAGAGGTCCCAGTCTTGTTTCCCAGTAGGAAGGTAGCATGCGCCAGGGAGGGTGTCCCAGCATCACTTACATTAACCCTTGAAATACAACTACCTCTTTTAGAAAACAAAGTAACTTTCTCCCTTGGTGGTTTCATCATCTGAGGTCAGTATGTTCTAATGTCTGTGCAATATAGTGATAAAGGTCTGGAGGAGAGGCCTACTGCTTTCGGTGGGGGTGGAACCCAGGCTGCATGCCGCCATGCCACGCTCTGCCATTGACTGCAGACCTTCTCCTCTCCCCTTTTCTCCCTGCCTCCCTTACTTTTTCTCTCTCTCTCTCTTCCCACATGCAATCACTAACCCTGTGTTCACTTACACACTTATCCCCAGTAAGTGATTCTGGTGAAATTGTGATAATCTCCTAGTTCCTTTATTCAGAGATAAGAAGCATCGGTCCCTTGTGTGCTCATGATGCAATGGGCCGGTGCCATATTTTATAAATACCTGTTTAATCCTGCCAATGTGCGGAAGAGGAAGTTTGTCAGTTGAGAATCACACAAATTGCCAAGTATCAGAGACAGAAAATAACTGTAGTGGCACCGGCTCCTCCACCAATGCAACTTATTTAAGTTTCTCCAGGGACCCTCACCACAATTGTTCCTGTTAACAAGATATCAGTCAAGATCTCTGCCGAAGGGTTCAATGTGGTCAGATGCCGTGTTTCCTGTTCTCTGCTCCGTCTTGCAAAAACTAAATTTAACCGCGGACTTGGTGGACGTGCTCTGCTTTTGTGGTGTACCCTGTAAAATCCCCCTACTGTTCTGAGAAATGGCACAATTGGCACCTTCTGAGAAAACTCAAAGAAAAAGTTATTTTTATACTTCTATGTAAACTTCTGAAAATCATAAGCTTCCAAGCTCCGCCCTCCAACCCCCATCACGGGGGTATAAAGTTCAAAGAATTTCTGGCATTCAGAGGGAAATTTGTTTTAGGTGAAAGCCTCCTCTGGACCGCGCTGCAGTCAACAAACCTGCTTCTTGCCAAGTCCTCCGGTGTCCAGATAAGGCTGTCCTACTTCATAACAGTGGCTTAAACCAGAGAGAGCTTTATTTTATTTTATTTTCCCATGTAGAAGGTGCCTGGAGGTGGGCAGTCCAAGCTGAAGGATGCCGCCCCAGCTGTCAGGCTCCCTGCTCTTCCCTCTGGTCCACACCCAGCCAGCCTTACCACCTGTACCTCTGTGTGATCACCCACGATGCCAGCCGCAAAGCCAGCCACCCACTGGGATCTAGGGAGGAAGAGGCCAAAAGGGCTTTCCCCAGAAGCCCCTACAGCAAGCTGCAGGGCGTCCCAGCACCCACCACCATCCCCAAGGCTCAAGGGCAGACCTGCCGTAGGGAGGCCACTTCTTGGTCTTAGAGGATGGGGCCAGTTCAAGCCAAATCTCACCAGACACCAGTTTCCTACCTCTTCCCCCTCTCTTTTCTGCTCCTTCTTCCTTCACGTCCATCCCTGCCTCCCCCTCGCCCCCTCCTTCCTTCCTACCCCAGGTCCAGCCCTCCCCTCTGCTCCTCTCTTACTTCCAGTGCCTCTCCTCCCACCCGCCATCTTTCCTTCCTCTGTCCTTTCTTCCTTCTCCCCACTGATTTGGTTGTTATAAAATGACACTTATTATAGAAGATGAAAACAATTCCAGTTTTGTTTGCAGTTAATATGCATCTTATACATATTAAATCATATATATTGTATAAAATACATATAATGTATTTTACCACATAAATTCATGTTTCCAGGGGTTGGGATTGTGGGATCAGTGGTAGAGCACTCACTTAGCATGCATGGGGCTCTGGGTTCGATCTTCAGCACCACATAAAAAAATAAATGAATGGAATAAAGGCATTGTGTCCAACTATAACTAAAAAAAAATATTTTAAAAAATTCATGTTTCCATATTATATATAATTCTTATATGTTTTAATATATAGTGTATTGTAATTTGTGGTTTATACCTGCTTAACATTCGCTGCAGTCTGGCTGCAGCAAAATAACTGGGGGGGGGGTGTGTGTGACGAGCAACTTGTGTAGATTGATACAGCAGGAGTGGGAGCCGTTTATTGTAGGACAGGAGGGGTATATATACATTCCACACAGCTTATCTTAATTAACATAAACTAGATACAGCAGTCAACCAATAAGGAATCTCCACACTTAATGGCTCACCGGCGCCACCTCACAAACCACTCCCTCTGGCAAAATGCCAGGCACCATCTTGACTTGTTTACAGACCCTAACAAACATTTACTCAGTGCCTATGTTATTATTATTATTATTACTGTTTTGGCAAAACTTTTTTCCTTGTTTTTAAATTTTTAACATTGTGATAAAATACATATAAAATTTACTATTGGAGCAATTGGAAAGTGGCACATCCTCAGTAGATTGTTTTTTCCAAAATGAACTTTTTATGGTAAAAGAAAATAGCCTTTCTAAAAATTCAAACGATGCCAAAAAATGTAGACAAAAGAGAACAACAACAAATCTAAAAATTCCAAATTCTCTGTAGGTCATTCTTACCCCACTCTTTTTTCTCTTGGCCAACTCCCAACTGTCTTTCAGGTCTCAGCTTAGACTCGCCTACTGAGGTCTCCCTGGGGTCAGGGCTCACTGCAGGAGAGCGCCCCCTTGGGTTGCAGAGCACTCTCCACTTAACCTGTAATGACATTTATCATACAGACCCATTTGCCTGCTCTCCCCATTAGACTGTAAGTTCTCGGGGTGGCGGGGCAGGCACGCTGCATTATATTTTATTATCTGATACTTAGTAGTGCTCAGCAGATATTTGTTGAAAGACCAAACATCCTTTTGGACAACACCTCTCCTGATATCTATCTATAAAGGTTTATATTTAAATACAATTTTATACATTGGGATCAGTGCTCAGATACATATTGGACAATGCTTTTCAATACTGTTTTAATCAGCTTCACATCACTTTGACCAAAAGACCTGACAAGGACAACTTAGAGGAGGAAAAGTTTGTTCTGGCTCACGGCTTCAGACATTCAGTCCACGATCGGCAGACTCCACGGGTCTGTGCCCAAGATGATGCAGAATGTCATGGTGGAAGGGCGTGGCAGTGGGAAGCAGAGAGAGAGCTCCAAGTTCCAGGAACAAAATGCAAACCAGCCACACCCTCCCTGCCTATAGTCCCCCTCCCCCAGTACAGTAGTCCCTTCAAATTATTAACCCCTCAAGTTGATTGATCCACTGATTATGTCACAGCTCTCATAATCTAATCATTTTCCCTCTAAACTTTCTTGCATTGTTCCTCACATTGAGCTTTTGGAGGACACCTCATATCCAAATGACAACAAATGTTCAACTGTCTATTTTTTTTTCAGGGGCACTGTAACACTAGGCTGTATTCCCAGGACCCACCATCCTTCCCTGCCCACTTTTTTTTTTTTTTTTTTTTTAAGTTTTGAGACAGAGCTTCACTAAATTGACTAAATTGCTGCATCTGACCTGGAACTTTGATCCTACAGCTTCAGCCTCCCGAGTTGCTGGGACTACAGGTGTTTGCCACTGCATCCGGCTTCAATGTTTTTCATTTAAGAGCTTTTAAGTGATATTCTATGACAAGAATAGATTATAATGTGTTTAGCCACTTCTCTACTCGAGGACATTTAGGTTGTATCCACTTCTTTTGTTGATTTAAGGTAACGGTGTGGTGACCGTCCTCATATCTGTATCTTTGCCCTCTTCTTTGACTATCCCAATTAGGATGAATCTGGGAGTGAAGTTGCTCAGTCAACATTCTGCCTAATTGCCTTCTAGAAAGATTGCACTAATTTATTTATTTATTTATTTATATTTTTTTAAAGAGAGAGAGAGAATTTTTTTTTTAATATTTATTTTTAGTTTTCGGCAGACACAACATCTTTGTTGGTATGTGGTGCTGAGGATCGAACCCGGGCCGCACGCATGCCAGGCAAGCGCGCTACCGCTTGAGCCACATCCCCAGCCCAGATGGCACCAATTTACACCCTTGGACTTACACGTGGTATAATCAATCTGAAATTTTTACAGGGATTGGAGATGTAGTTCAGGGGTAAAGTGCTTGCCTAGCATGTGCAAGGTCCTGGGTTTGATCCACAACAACACCACACACACAAACAAGAAAATCAAGGAAAATGGTAACATTTTAAAGTTCTGTTGGTAAATTAGGTTGAACTTGCTTTCATAGATTTATCAGTCACTTATTTATTCTTCTTTATCGGTCCTACATGTCCTTGAGCCTCTATCTTTTTCTTCCTGACTTATAAGAGTTTTTATTTACATATGTGTTTCATATTCTGTTTTTTTTAATTTACTGTTATTTAAATTTATAAAATTTTTATTGAAGCAATAAGCTGGTGTGCCATCCTCAAATAGTCAGATAAATTGTGACAGAAATAAACAATCTCCTGCTTTGACTTCGCCCATACCCAGAGAAATTTCTTTAGCCTTCTTGAGGATAACCTTTATAATTAAAACCACAAAATTATCCTTTATTTCTTGGTTTATCAACTCAGGATAGTATCATTATTACTTGAAAAGGAAAATAATAATGTAGGTTATAATTTCCCTTCCTTTTTACTCTCCTCCCAATATTTTGCCTGTATCTTGTTTTCAGTTGTTTTCTCAGTTATTTTTGTGATGTGCTAGCATACGTGGAGTTCTCATTCAATTTGGAAGCCATAGCCAGGATATTGGCCTATAGTTATGGGCCTATAGTCCTACCTCACTGAGTTCCATCTCTCACCTTTGTTATGGGTCATCTGTTGTCCCCTTGTCAAAGATATCCACATTTTCACTCAGTTCTGAAACCACAACCTAATCGATGTGCTCTATTCGAAGTTGATGTTAAGCTTGAGAAAGAATAAAAAGCCTTTCACTTTTTTATGACCATGTAAACATCGCTCACTGTAGACCAAGTGTTTATGTGAAGATTACATTTATTTCTCTGGAGGTCCAAGGTCAGAACCAATGGGAATTCTCTCTCCCTCTGTTTCATCCGTTGCCTAAAACCACGCCGCAGTGTCGGGTACTTCATGTTGTGGAAACAAGTGTTAGGACCTCTTCAGTTATAACAAGGTGTGGACTCAGGTGTGTCTTTATAGGAGCAGCTTTGACTCAGGGGTAACTGAGAAGCCCCTTTTGCCAGGCCTGTGGGACAAGTCACCTCTCCTTATTGAGAGAAGGCAACTGTGTGGGGTAATTATGACTCTGGAGTTGCATGATCAGGTTCAAACGCAGGCTCACACCCAACTAAAACATTTTGCTGCATGGTAAGTGGCACACCATTTGGGTGTCTTGCCACTCAATACATAACACCAGTTTTGCTGGAAATTTTTTCATCAATTTTTTAAAATACAAAGATTTTTTTTATTATTGTTGAAATTGTTAAACGTGTTTAGACTGTCATGAGATCCGAAAACATGTCTGGTAGAAGAGATTGAGTGTTGATTGAAGACTGAGTTAATTGTTATGTGTTTTAATTGTGACTAAACTCAAAATGAATTTACTGAGATTTAAAAAAATTATTTTCCCACCAAAATAAAATGTTTTATTCTCTAACATTAAAAGTGGATAGAATCACTTTTGGTTTGTTATTATGATTTTTTTAAAATATTTTTTTAGTTGTGGATGGACACATGATTTTATTTTATTTATTTATTTTTTATGTGGTGCTGAGGATCGAACCCAGTGCCTTGCATGTGCTAGACGAGCACTGTACCGCTGAGCCACAACCCCAGCCCTGTTATCATGATTTATTTTACTTTTTTTTTTTTTGGTTGAGGAATCTAACTCAGAGGCTCTCAACCATTGAGCCACATCTACAGCCCTATTTCATATTTAATTTAGAGTCAAGGTCTCACTAAGTTTGCTTAGTGCCTCACTGTTGTTGTACTTAAGACTTTGAACTTGTGATCCTCCTGCCTCAGCCTCCCAAGCCATTGGGATTACAGGTGTGTGCCACCATACCTGGCTGTTTTACTATTTTTTAAAGTTTTTTTTTTAAAAAAAAACCAGAAATATGTAATTGATAAGTAAGAATAAACATATAATTGTTTAAAGAAATAAATTTTTAATTGCTGTAACCCACAAACCATGAAGTTCACCATTTTAATTTTGTGTTTGTGGTGCTGGGATTGATCCCAAACCTTCATATGTGCCAGATAAATGCTCTCCCACTAAGCTCCACCCTCAGCCCTTTTTATTTCATTCTGGGACATTTTTGCTCAGACTGGCCTTGAACTTGCCATCTTCCTGCCTCAGCCTTCTGAGTAGCTAGGACATAGCCATGCCCCATTGTGTCCAGCCCATGAAAGTTTTGAATTTTGATTAAGTCCAGATTATCTATATATATTTTTTATTACCTGTGCTTTGGTGTTGTACTTAAGAAATCATTCCCTGATCCATGATTGTGAAAATATTCACTGATATTTTCTTCCAAAGATTTTACAGTTTTAGATCTTAAACTTAGATTTTATCCCATTTTATGTTAATGTTTGTATATTGTATAAATTAAGGGTCCAACTTCATTCTTTTACATGTGGATATCCAGTTTTCCTGGCACCATGTGTCAAATGATTGTCCTTTGATTACAAAAGGGAGAAGGGACTTCAACTGTGCCATTAAAGGTTCTTGACTTGGACCACAGAAAGGAATTTCAGGATACAGCAGAAGAGGCACAGACAAAGGCTTATTTAAGAAAGCAAAGCTATTTGTTTAGGGAAACTAGGAATGGTGCAGGATGCACCCTCCATTCAGGAGAGGGGTGCCAGGTCTTGAGAGTGGGATGCACTTTTGAGGTGTTGGGCTCTTCTTTCTAAGGAAATTGAAACCAGCCAACGTGGGGCTGACGTCAGCCTGGTGGGCTCCGTTCTCCTCCACCGAGAGCCTAGGGCGGGCTCCTGGGTAACGCCACTCAGTCAATGCATGAGAAAGATGCCCAGATCACGGGTCCCTAACAGTGTTTTCCCTTGGTCTTATTTAGTGGAAAGAAAATATGTTGCAATAACTAGCAAAGTCATCTGGACTCACTATACTTTAAGAATCAAGAACTTTTTATGAATTCTGACCTGGAAGAAAACACACTTGGGGAGTAAAGGTGGGGTGTTCAGGGAGCTTCTCAGATTTAAAGCGACAGTGTGTTTCCCCTCCTGTAGCCTCCTTCCCCCATCCTATTTCTTCCGTCCTACTCATCTTTGAAGTCTCTCCCATCTACAAACAGGAGGCCATTGCCAACATTTCACACGTTGGTTTTCCTGTGAACACTTTATTTATATAAAAAAGTTACCAAATGAAGAACACCCCTCAAAAGTGATCTGGACAGTGTCTAGAGGAGACCATAGTTCTAGACCTGAGGGTCCTCAGGGTTTTCAGGCTCCAGCGTGGGCTGAGAGACCAATCAGTGCAGCTTTTTTTCACTATGTGAAAACAACAAATTTCCATACTTTCAAAGTCTCCTTTGGGAGAGAGGATGTCATGGACTATTTCTGAGTATTACTGATCTCTCTCCCCACTGGGAATGTTTGTCTCCCTGACAGCATGTTTTTTTATTTTACAAAGAATATCTATACCACAGCATCATTGTTTTGATGTCTGCCTTTTGTGTCTCCAGCTAGATTAAAAATTTCTCAGGGCAGAGAGCATGTCGGACCCTTCTTTGAAGTCTTCCTAGGAGCCCACACAATACCAGGCACAGCTGGCATCTGGAAGACATTAATGACCTCAGTGTGCTACTATAGGCAACTGTTCTGTGGCTACTTTAATGTTCTGGGAAGAGGAGAACTTTGTTTCTGTTCTTTTTTTTAAAACCCATTTTTAAAAAAAATTTTATTTTAATTAGGTATATATGACAGCAGAATGTACTTTGATTCATTGTACACAATTGCAGCCCAAGTTTTCATTTCCCTGCATTGCACCATATGTGCAGTCATACACGTACCTAAGGTAATGATGTCCATCTCATTCCACCATCTTTCCTATCCCCATGCCCCCTCCGCACCCCTCCCTCCCCTTTGCTCATCAAACTTCCTCCATTTTCCCCATGTCCTCCCCCCCCACTCTGCCATTATGGATCAGCATGTACTTATCAAAGAAAACATTTGGCCTTTGGTTTTTTGGGATTGGCTTACTTCACTTAGCATGTTATTCTCCAACTCCATCCATTTACCTGCAAATGCCATGATTTTGTTCTCTTTTAATGCTGAATAATATTCCATTGTGTACATGTACCACAGTTTCTTTTTCCATTCATCTATTGAAAGGCATCTAGTTTACTTCCACAGTTTAGCTATTGTGAATTGAGCTGCTATAAACATTGATGTGGCTGAATTACTAGAGAATGCTGATTGTAAGTCCTGCTGGTTTTACTTTAAGTGTAGACCAAGGAGTCAAATGCTGGTTCCATTCTAAGTTTTCTAAGGAATCTCCATACTCTTTTCCAGATTGTTGCACCAATTTGCAGTGCCACCAGCAATGTATAAGTGTATGTTTTCCCCCCACACAAATCCTTGCCAACATTTATTGTTGTCTGTGTTCTTGATAACTGCCATTCTGGCTGGCATGAGATGAACTCTTTGAGTAGTTTAAAACCCATTTTATTGAGGTGTGGTTGACATATAAAAATCTGTACATGTCTCGTATGCACAACTTGATGAGTTTTAGAGGTAAGTATATACCTATGAAACCATCATGAAAATCTGTGCCATAAACCTAGCCATTGATTCCAAAAAAATTTCTCCAGTCTTCTTATTATTGTGTTAAGAACACTTAACATAAGATTTATGCATTTGGCAGTTTTAGGTATACAGTACAGTATTGTTAACTATAGGCGCTATGTCTGCAATATAGTAGCTCTCTAGGACTTTTCCGGGTTTTTTTTGGTACTGGGGATTGAACCCAGGGGTGCCTTACCACTGAACCACTTTCTATTTTAAGACAGAGTGTTTCTAAGTTGCTGAGCAAAACTTTGTACTGTGTGTGTGTGTGTGTGTGTGTGTGTGTGTGTTGTTGGGGATTGAACCCAGGGCCTTGTGCATACGAGACAAGCACTCTACCAACTGAGTTATACCCCCAGCCCAACTTTGGCTAATATCTTTTCGTTTCCCCTCCCGGCTCTGCCCTGGCAATCGCTATTCTACCCTGGGTTTTAATGAGTTTGACTGTTTTAGATTCCTCAGAGCAGTGATGTAACAAAGTATTTGTCCTTCTGTGTCTGGCTTATTTCATTTAGTATCACGTCCTCCAGTTTTATCTATGTTGCTGCAGATAACGGAGTTTCCCTCTTTACATGGCTGAATACTGTTCCATCAGGTGGACATACATTTTCTTTATCCATCAGCAGACATTTATTTGTGGGTTCTTTCCTTTATTTGCAGTGCTGGGGATTAAGTCCCGTAGGTCACCTCTGAGCCACATCCCCAGCCCTTAACTATTGTGAATGGTGTTGCAAAGTCTCATCAGGAGAATTAGCACTGTGAGATCTGCTGGTTTTACTTTAAATTTTTTGAGGAATCTCAGTACCATAATGGCAGTACCAGTTTACATTCCCTCAAACAGTGTATGTTTTCTTTTCCTCCACATCCTCACCAACACGTTATTTCTCTTGTTTTGTTTTTAGTCCTGGGGATTGAGATATCATGAATACTAAGAAAGTACTCTAGGATGTCATTGAGTGACATCTAATGATGTCATCAGTAATTCCTTAATATCACCAAACTTCCAAATTTCCTTTAATTTCCCTGATTTTCTCCATTGTTTCATGAATCTTTTAAAAGTTGATTCGTTTCAGTGAGGATCCAAATGAGGTTCACCTAAGCATCTGCGAGTCTGTCCTGTTGCAGTCCGGGGTCCCCCTCCTCTCGTGTGCTCGCCGTCTGTTTTGTGGGGAGGCCGTGCCGTTCATTCTGTGGAACTTGCCCGTGCTCGGTTTCTCTGATTGCACCACGTGGTGTAGTTGAACAGCCGCAGCTTGACTGGATTCAGTTTCAATTTTTGTGTATGAGGAGACTTCACGGGTGACGCTGTATAGTCTGGTGGCTTCTCATCAGGAGCCACAAGCCCTCATCTGTCTCTCAGTTAGTGGCATTAGGATTCTTCAGTGGGTGCCGGTGGTACCAGTCTCATCATCTTGTAGAAGAGTTCTCACCAGCCTTTTACCCAATAGTTTATCGGCCATTGGTGATTGTTGCCTAGATCCATTGTTTTGCTAGGAGTTATAAAATAGTGATGATTTAATTCCAGTCTTCCTTTTGCAAGTATTGCCTGAAATTCAAGAATTTCAAAGTGCCCCTGAATTCAATCCTAGAACCAGAAAACAAAAAACCCATAAAGTGAATTATGGGCTCCCATTTTTTTGAGCACTTTGGTACATGCCAGGTATAGGTCAAGCACTTTCTATGAACTGAGGCATTTAACTTCTACACCAGCCTGACAAGTGCAATTATAATGCTATGTTCATTTTAGAGATGAGAAAACTGAGGTGTACAAAGGGCAAATTCCTTAAAGCTACACACCTAGTAAGTAGTGAGGTCAAATTAAACACTGAGTGGTCTGGTTCCAGAGGCAATGTGTGAATGAGGGTAAAAATACTTAGAAGTTTTTGTTCAATGAAATGTTGCCCATAGTGTTCCTGGTACATATATGCGCTCATAACCATTATATTTCTTTTTTCCCTCCCTCCAGTCCATCAGGGACGCTGGAGGAATTGTGGTCAAGATGGCAGCCAAGCAGACTGAGCCCGTCACTGTCATCAGCCTTCGGAAGCTGAGCCTGGGGGCCCCAGAGCCGCAGCAGCAGAAAGGTAAGATCATCAAACATGTCTCCGGCTCTCAAGATGGGGCTCCAGTCTCCTGCCCAGCAGAATAGCTAGTGTTGGAATAATGAGTGTGGTTTTCCAAGGGCTGCAATGACCCACAGGCCTCCCCTCCTGCCAGCACCGCTCCTCACCCTCCGTCTGTCCTCCTTAGAGCTAAAGACGTTCACGGTGGAGGATGCGGTGGAGACCATCGGGTTTGGACGCTTCCACATTGCCCTGTTTCTGATCATGGGCAGCACCGGGGTGAGTGCTTCCTGGAGACCCTTGAGCCTCCAAAGCTGACTTCTCATTGTGGAACACAATGTTTTCCATTGGCCTCCAGCTGGGCTGACCATTCCAGGGCATGGGAGGCGCGTGGAGGGCAGCAGGTGCGGGTGAGGTGGGCTGATCCAAAAAACACTTCCTCCACCTGTGGCAGGTGTTTGGTAGGGAACAAATGAATATCTGTGTCTCTCAAAACCCACGTTGAAAATGTTCAGGGTTGCAGTCCTGGGGACAGGAGGAAGCCGTGGCGTTGCTGTGCGTAGAGTTCCTCACAGGCGCCCAGACATTCTGCACTCGCGTCACCTGCTGTGATTGCACACTCCAGGGCCCTCCAAAGGCACTCCTGGGGGCTTCTTATTTACTGCCATGGGTCAAATGTGTTCCTTCAAAATCCAGGTGTGGCCAATGTGCTGAGAGATAAGGCCCCTAGGAGGGGAGGAGGCCACGAGGGTCCTGGGAGTCGTCCCTTTAAAAGAGGCTCCAGCCAGCAGCCTCAGCTGATTGCTATGGCGCTCCTTCCCCTCCGGAGGACAAGCTCTTGCCAAGCAACAGAAACTGCCCGCGCTTTGATCTCAGACTTCCCAGCCTCCAGAACTGTGAGAAAAGAAATTTCTGTTCCTTGTATTTTGAAACGGAGCCTCTCAATGTTACCCAGACCGTCTGCACTCCTGGGCTCTGCTGATCCTCCTGCCTCAGCCTCCAAAGTAGCTGGGGCTACAGGCGTGTGGGTTTGCTTTTCACTCCTTTGTTTTGGGTTCTGCAGATTGAGCTCAAGGCGCTTTACCACTGAACTACATCCCCAGCGCTTTTTTATTTTGAGATGGGATCTTGCTAAATTTGACCTTGAACTTGCAATCCTCCTGCCTCAGCCCAAGTCACTGGGGCTATAGGGTGAGCCACAGTGCCCAGCTGAATTTCTGTTCCTTACCAATTACCCAGTCTCAGGTATTTTGTTGTAGCAGCATCAATGGACTAAGACATTTACCAAATGCTGTTTTGAGGAAGGAAAAAGCTCAACCCCGAGGCTATCAAACACTAGTGCTGTTTGTGAAACTGCAAGACCACAGCTGTTTCCTTGGTGTGTGGTGGTTTAAAGCCCCATAGTGAGATGCGCAATGATAACAGGTGGACCGGCAGCTCTGAGTTAGGTGGTGGCCCTGTGGTTTGGGGGTGGGGGGTAAAGGTTCCCAAGAGGGAAACCAGTGAGTGGCAGGGAGCTCTGACCCTCACCGCTCAGCCAACGGTCTAAGGAAGAGTCCGGAGGGACGGAGGAGGCAGGGAAGCTCTGAGGCATTTCTCAGAACCTACTTTGACACTAATTGACAATAGAACTTAGGACGTTTTCTTATGTGTAAGGTGAAGTCTCTCCATAAGTTCCATATTTTAAGATTCCACACTCAAGGGACAACAGGGTGTGACGGGGTAGGACTTTACCACCCACTCTCTCCCAGGTTCAGAACATCTCAGAGTGACCTGGCTTCTGTTTCAATTCCCCTGAGTCCACATGCAAGGAGGGGCCCTTTGCCAGACCACCCCATCCTCCCGCTCTCACACAAAGGAGCCAGAACTGTTTATCTGAATGCAGGAACAGAGCCCTTTACCTGTGTCGGGAAGGACGCTTTGGATGGGATCCTCTCATGAGAGTGGCTGTGTGCACAGTGATGGGCTGTGGCTGCCCCTGGCCCCACCTCTCCACGCCTGACTGTCGGCCCTCTTTATGCTTTTGTTCAGAGGCAGTTGGAGCAGCACTTGGGGCTCAGGGCCTCATGCGACTGGGACATAGTGTAATAGCACCCTCGGCGCTGAGCAGCCTCAGCCCACGATCGGGAGGGTCCTGGTCTTCTCTCCACTCTTCCACGAGTTCTTCTAAGATCTGCACAATGAAGCTCACCCATGAACCCCAGCTTGGCTCCTGGCAGGTTCCTCTTCCCTAAGGTTGTTGGGAGGTGAGGGGGAGTTTTATTCCTTATTGGTTTATTTCCTTCTAGGACTCTGTGGAGGAGTGGCATCCTGCTCTCTGTGCTGAGGGAGAAAGGTTTAGTAAATCAAACGTCCTTAGATAGTCATGCTGGGTTTTGTCTATTTGTTTACCATACTGAGAATTGAAGTCAGGGCCTTGTGCATGTAGCTGTACCCCTGAGCTACACTGCCTCCCAGCCCTTTATTTATTTATTTATTTTTTTAAATTTGAGACAGGAGCTTGCTAAGTTTCCCAGGCTGGTCTAGAACTTGAGATCCTCCTGCCTCAGCCTCCTGAGTAGCTGGGATTATAGGTGTGGCCACTGTACCTGGCTGGTGTTCTGTCTTATTCTGGATACTTTCTGACCAAAAACAAGCCAGTCATCTTAACTCCAAACATGACGGTAATCCCTAAGGGAAGATAAGACATAATGATACACTTGAACTCCCCCACATAGGTTGATATCACTTTACCCATTTCATCCCAGATCTCCAAGTTAACACAGATTAAAGTGGAATTATAAGTAACTCATGGATAGCCTGGCACTGCTGTCAAAGGACATACCCCAAATAAGTCCATCACCTTTCCCCTCCTGATACAATGATGCCAATATTCATTTTGGCCACCAGACATGTAATTTCACAAGTAGCTGGGCTACTGGCAAGTTGCACAATTCTAGTCCCAGTGATGTGGAGGCTGGAGTGAGAGAATCCCCTGAGTCCAGGAGTTCAAGGCCAGCCTGGGTAACAGACCTCATCTCAAAAACAAGCCTTGGATTCATCTTCATCTTGTTCTTGATGATTATCCTGTACCTGATTTCTACTCTCTCTTTCTGTTTATTTTTTCAATTCTTTATTAGCATCTACTTCCTTTTCCTGGGAAATGAATTAATCTGCAATGGATTTCAGGGTATGAATAGCAGATCATATTCAATACTTATTGAAATATTTAGTAGCACACCCCATATTGCTGACTGCTGCAGTCTGGCTGGGCACAATCAGGAGCCGCTTGTCAAAAGAAACTAACTTTATTTTTAGAACCACACACGCCAAACAAAACAGCCTCTCAGGAAAAACCCTCAGAGCCTCAACTGTCACCACCGGCTTTCCACAAGCCTCTCTCTCCCCCACAAGCTCCTTTCCACCTCCCACAATCCTCCTGCTCTTGAGGCCGATTGGCTGGGTCATGCGGGCGGAGCCAAAAAAGTCCCCCAATGAGCAGCTCCGTGGTCTGAAAGGGCAGGGAAACAGTCCAATGAGCATCACCGCAGAGGAGCCAATCAGCTAGATGTTGCTGGGGCCGCTGTGAGCCAATCATCAGCCGGCAGCTGGAAGTTTGCTGGCAGCTGGAAGTTTGCTGGGGCCTCTTCGGCTGTGGCTCTCAACAGCTGACTATTTTTTCCCAGTGTGAACTTATATTGTACTGTAGGACCTCAAGACCCAGGCCCAGCATTAGGTGACCAAACCCCTAGGCCTCAAAGCTGCAAGACGCTTCCTCACCCAACCCCCATGTCAAAACCCCTCCAGCAGCACGTAGCACCTCAGGTGTTGCACAATGTTACCACAAGATGTTCCATGTAGATAACCCTAACGGGCCCCCTACCACAAGATGTTCCTCTTAGACAGCCCTACTGGTTAAACTTGAGAACTAGGTTTAAAAACAGAAACTGAAAAGACAGGATGTAATTTTAGGGTTTTTCCAAGAGCATAAAGTGAAAAAACAAGTTTACCCCCTAGGTGACCCAATGGCTGGATTCAGAGGAACCAATAGAAAGGCTGTTGCTGTGCTAAGCTAAGAACTAACCCGCTTGTTTCCTATAAAAAAAATCTGTACCCCAAAGCCCGGTGTGCCAGTTCACCGAAGCTCCGGCTGAGGTTTTGCTGTGCACCCGCAGGCACCTGTGTGAGAATAAACGCCTCCTGCTTTTTGCAGCCAGTGTCTCGTGTGGTTCATTCCGGGTTTGGGATCTGTGGATCTTTCAGTACTATTAATTGCTTTGTTTTCCAGCTTTTGTGAATCTTCCCAGCCCTCAGGGATGGGTGCAAGGGCAGAGCTGGTTGATGCGGAGGCTGGTGGTTGGCCAGGTGGGCCTACTAGCTGAGGGACTGGCCCCACACAGCATTCTCACAGGATTAATGCAAATGCAGAGGGCAGCAAAATCACAAGTGAATACATGTCACAAAACTTTGGGGTCTCAAGTTGTTCAAACCAAAAATATTACATCATGAGAACCATAGTTCTGTAGTTCTGTATCCAACTGGCTTTGCAGGGTGGTACTCAATATGTGCTCTCTAAATGAAGGAGGGAAGGAAGAAAAATTAGGACTTGGAAGGGAGAGAGAAGACTGGCAGACATGGGAGGAAGTGACAACAAGCTGGCACTTAGACGTGGCATTATTTCCCTCCTCTTTAAGGTTGTCGAGGCCATGGAGATCATGTTAATAGCTGTTGTGTCTCCTGTCATCCGCTGTGAATGGCAACTGGAGAATTGGCAGGTGGCATTTGTGACCACGGTGAGTATATGCTTCCTGTGCCAGGAATGAGCTAACCGAGGGCCTGGGCACCCTTTCCTCCACTCCACAGGGCTGAGAGCCAAGAGACGCCTCACCACAGGGAGGGTTGGCGCCTGTGAGCACTGGTTTTGAGGCCAAAGCTAGCATTTGATGTTTTTCTCCTTCCTACGAGGATGCATGACCTTGATCTGCTTGCATTCCAGCCTACAGCAAGAGCCTAGAGAAGGGAGGGTCTGAGGACCCTTGCATCATGAGTTCATTGTGGGCTAAATTTGGGTGACCAGGAAGCTAATCAGTTGAACCTTAGTGACTTAGCAAATACCCTCTGTGAATTATGGCTCATTTGACTTTTCTCAAAGACCATTATGAATAGCCTTATGAATTGTATGACCCAATTTTGCTACAAAGTGTTATTAAGCATATTACCTATCATTCTTTCAAAAAGCAGGTAGTAAGTACCAATTAATTACTAGTAGACTGTGTGCGTGTGAGTGTGTGTGTGTGTGTGTGTGTGTGTGTGTGTGTATGTGTATACACAAAGGTGCCCAAGCCAGGGGTGTCTGTTTTGGAGACTACAGAAAGTTCCAAGTTGCTCAAGTAGAAAGGGAAAAGTGGGAGAAACCGGAGGTGAGTTTTCCTTCATGGAAGGTGCCAGAAGTGCCTCTAGTCTTCATAGACCCCATTCTGTCTAAGCACTGTTCTCCAACATTGGGCCAAATTGCAAAAACCAAGCAAAAAATATTTGACATGAATATGTATAAGTTTTCAAATTACCATTTTGTAGAACAAAAATCAATTTTATGTAAAAGCATTATTTTTATTTATTTTTTATTCTAATTTGTTATATATGATAGCAGAATGCATTACAATTCATATTACACACATAGAGCAGGTTGTACACAAAATAGAGTCACATTACTCATGTCTTCATACATGTACTTAGGGTAATGGATGTCCATCTCATTCCACCATCTTTCCTCCCCCCATGCCCCTCCTTTCTCCCCCCAACCCCTCTGCCCTATCTAGAGTTTGTCTAATCCTCCCATGCTCCCGCTCCCAACCCCACTATGAATCAGCCTCCTTATATCAGAGAAAACATTTTTCATTTGGTTTTTAGGGATTGGCTAACTTCCCTTAGCATTATGTTATCCAACTCCGTTCATTTACCTGAAAATGCCATGATTTTTGTCCTCTTTTATTGCCAAATAATATTCCATTGTGTATATACATCACATTTTCTTTATTCATTCATCTACTGAACGGCATCCTAGTTTGGTTTCACAGTTTAGCTATTGTAAATTGGGCTTCTATAAACATTGATGTGGCTGTGTCCCTGTAGTATGCTGTTTTTTAAGTCCTTTGTGTATAGACCAAGGAGTGGGATAGCTGGGTCAAATGGTGGTTCCATTCCAAGTTTTCCAAGGAATCTCCATACTGTTTTCCATATTGGCTGCACCAATTTGCAGTCCCACCAGCAATGTGTGCCTTTTCCCCCCACATCCTTGCCAACACTTATTGTTGTTTGTATTCTTAATAGCTGCCATTCTGACTGGCATAAGATGAAATCTTACAGTAGTTTTGATTTGCATTTCTCTAAATGCTAGAAATGTTGAAAATTTTTTCAAATATTTGTTGATTGATTGTATATTATCTTCTGAGAAGTATCTATTTGGTTCCTTGATTGGGGGTTATTTATTTTTTTGGTGTTTAGCTTTTTGCGTTCTTTATATACCCTAGAGATTAGTGCTCTATCTGATGTGCATGTGGTAAAAATTTGCTCCCATTCTGGAGGCTCTCTCTTCACCTCACTGATTGTTTTCTTTGCTGAAAAGAAGCTTTTTAGTTGAATCCATCCCATTTATTGATCCTTGTTTTTAATTCTTGTGCTATAGGAGTCTTATTAAGGAAGTTGGTGCCTAATCCCACATGATGGTGATATGGGCCTACTTTTTCTTCTATTAGACACAGGGTCTCTGGTTTAATTCCTAGGTCCTTGATTCACTTTGAGTTTTGTGCATGGTGAGAGATAAGGGTTTAATTTTATTTTGTTGTGTATGGATTTCCAGTTTTCCCAGCACCATTTTCTCCAATGTATGTTCTGTTGCCTTTGTCTAATATAAAATAATTGTAATTATGTGGGTTAGTCTCTGTGTCCTCTCTTCTGTATCATTGGTCTACCGGTCTATTTTGGTGCCAATACCATGCTGTTTTACTATTGTCTGTAGTATAGTTTAAGGTCTGGTATAGTGATGCCACATGCTTCACTTTTTAGCTATTCTGGGTCTCTTATTTTTCCAGGTGAATTTCATGACTGCTTTTTCTATTTCTATGAGGAATGTCATTGGGATTTTGATTGGAATTTTATTAAATCTGTATAGTGCTTTTGGTAGTATGGTCATTCTGACAATATTAATTCTGCCTATCCAAGAACAAGGGAGATCTTTCCATATTCTAAGGTCTTTTTAAATTTCTTTCTTTAGTGTTCTGTAGTTTTCATTGTAGAGGTCTTTCACCTCTTTTGTTAGGTTTATTCCCAAGTTTTTTTTTTTTTGAGGCTATTATAAATGGGTAGTTTTCCTTGTTTCTCTTTCAGAGGACTTGTCACTGATATACAGAAATGCCTTTGATTTATAGGTGTTGATTTGTATTCTACTTTGCTGAATTCATTTACTAGTATTAAAAGTTTTCTGTGGATTTTTTTGGGGGGTCTTCTAGGTATAGAATCATATCATTGGCAAATAGTGCTAATTTGAGTTCTTTTTTTTTTTTTTCTATCTGTATCCCTTTAATTTCTTTCATCTGTCTAATTTCTCTGGCCAGTGTTTCAAGAATTATGTTAAATAGAAGTGGTGAAAGAGGGCATCACTGTCTTGTTCTAATTTTTAGAGGGAATGCCTTCAATTTCTCTCCATTTAGAATGATGTTGTCCTGGGGCTTAGCATGGATTGCCTTTATGATGTTGAGATATGTTTCTGTTATCCCTAGTTTTTCTAGTGTCTTGAACAAGAAGGGGTGCTGTATTTTGTCGAATGCTTTTTCTGAGTCTATTGAGATGATCATATGATTCTTATCTTTAAGTCTATTGATGTGATGAATTACATTGATTGGTTTCTGGATGTTGAACCAACTTTGCATCCCTGGGATGAATCCCATTTGATCATGATGTACTATCTTTTTGATATTTTTTTGTATTTGATTTGCCAGAATTTTATTGAGAATTTTTGCTTTTGGTAGTATGGTCATTCTGTTCATTAGAGATATTGGCCTGAATTTTTCTTTCTTTGTGTCTGTCTGGTTTTGGAATCAGGGTGATATTGGCCTTATAGAATGAGTTTGGAAGTGCTCCCTCTTTTTCTATTTCACAAAATAATTTGAAGAGTATAGATATTAGTTCTTCTTTATAGGTCTTGTAGAACTCAGCTCTGTATCTATCTGGTCCTGGGCTTTTCTTGGTTGGTAGGCTTCTAATGGTGTCTTCTATTTCATTGCTTGAAATTGATCTGTTTAAATCATGTATATAATCCTGATTCAATTTGGGCAAATCATATAACTCTAGAAATTTGTCAATGCTTTCCATATTTTCTATTTTATTGGAGTACAAGTTTTCAAAATAATTTCTAATTATCTTCTATATTTCTATAGTTTCTGTTATGATATTTCCTTGTTCATCATTAATAATTTGAGTTTTCTCTTGCTTTCTCTTTATTAGCTTGGCTAAGGGTTTGTGTCAATTTTATTCATTTTTTTTCAAAGAACCAATCTTTTGTTTTGTCAATTTTTTCAATTATTTTGTTTCAATTTCATTGATTTCAGCTCTGATTTTAATTGTTTCCTGTCTTCTACTGCTTTTGGGGTTGATTTGTTCTTCTTTTTCTATGGCTTTGAGATGTAATGTTAATTCATTTATTTGTTGACATTTTCTTCTTTTAAGGAATGAACTCCATGCAATGAACTTTTCCTCTTAGTACTGCCTTCATAGTGTCCTAGAGATTTCGATATGTTGTATCAGTGTTCTCATTCACCTCTAAAAATTTTTTAATCTCCTACTTGATGTCTTTTGCAACCCATTATTCATTCAGTACCATATTATTTAGTCTCCAGGTGTTGGAGTAATTTTTATTTTTTATTTTATCATTGAATTCTAATTTCATTCCATTGTGATCTGATATAATGCAGGGTAGTATCTCTACTTTTTTGTATTTGTGAAGAGTTGCTTTGTGGCATAATATATGGTCTATTTTAGAGAAGGATCCATGTGCTGCTGAGAAGAAAGCATATTTGCTCATTGATGGATGAATTATTCTATATAAGTCTGTCTAGTCTGTTATTGATTGATTATTGGGTTCTATAATGTCTGTCTTTGTTCATATTTGGAAGATATATCAAGTGGTGAAAGAGGTGTATTAAAGTCACCCAAAATTATTGTGTTGTGGTCAATTTGACTCTTGAACTTGAGAAGAATTTGTTTGAACATAGATGCTCTATTGTTTGGGGCATATATATTTATAATTGTTATGTCTTGTTGGTGTATGGTTTCTTTGAGCAGTATGTAATGTCCATCTTTATCCCTTTTGATTAACTTTAGCTTGAAGTCTACTTTATTTCATACAAGGATGGAAACTCCTGCTTGCTTCTGCAGTCCATGTGAGTGGTATGATTTATCCCAACGTTTCACTTTTGGTCTGTGTATGTCTTTTCCTAAGAGATGAGTCTCCTGGAGGCAGCATATTGTTTGGTCTTTTTCAATCTGATAGCCTATGTTTTTTTATTATTGAGTTTAGGCCATTAACATTTGGAGTTATTATTGAGTCATGATTTGTAATAGTCATTTTTGTTTATTTTTGTTACTTAACTTGACTCGGTTTCTCCTTAGATTAATTTTTCCTTTAGTGTAATGTCTCCCTCTGCTGATTTTCATTGTTGTTATTTTTATTTCCTCTTTGTGGAATATTTTGCCAAGGATGTTCTGTAGTGCAGGTTTTCTAACTGTAAATTCTTTTAACTTTTGTTTATCATGGAAGGTTTTTATTTCATCCTCAAATCTAAATCTTAATTTTGCTGGGTACAAGATTCTTGGTTGGCATCCATTTTCTTTCAGAGCTTGGTATCTGTTGTTCCAGGATCTTCTGGTTTTCAGGGTCTGGGTTGAAAAATCTACACATAACCTAATTGGTTTTCCCCTATATGTAATCTGATTTCTTTCTCTCATGGCTTTTAATATTCTGTCCTTATTCTGTACATTAGGCATTTTCATTATAATGTGCTTTGATGTGGATCTGTTGTGATTTTGTACATTTGGTGTCATGTAAGCCTCTTGAATTTGGTTTTCCAATTCATTCTTCATGTTCAGAAATTTTGTGATATTATTTCATTGAATGTATTGTCTTTTTATGCTATCCTATATATATATATAATTGAGAGAGAGATTGAGAGAATTTTTTAAAATATTTATTTTTCAGTTTTTGGTGAACTCAACATCTTTATTTTATTTTTATGTGGTGCTGAGGATTGAATCCAGTGCCCTGTGCATGCCAGGCGAGCGCGTTACTGCTTGAGCCACATCCCCAGCCCCTATCCCATATTTTTGAATGTTTTGCTCATGATTTCTTACCATCTTCACTGTGTGGCCTACATTATTTTAAAGATTATATATTTTGTCTTCGTTGTCTGAGGTCCTATCTTCCAAGTGGTCTAATCTGTTGGTGATGCTTTCAATTGAACTTTTAATTTGGTTTATTGTTTCTTTCATTCAAGGATTTCTGTTTGGTTTTCTATCTTTCTTTTTTTTTTCTTCTTCTTCTTCTTCTTCTTCTAGAATCTCTATCTCCCTATTAAAGTAATCTTTTGCTTCTTGTATTTGTTTATGTAGCTCTTTTGCTGCCTGTATTGCTCTCTTATATCATCCTTTAATTCACAGAACATTTTAATTATGTACATCCTGAACTTCTTCTCAGTCATTTCTTCTGCTGTGCTGGCCATGGATTCTAATAATATGGTATCTTGATGTTTGGGGCACTTTCCTCGTCTTTTCATATTGTGTGTGTGTCTTCCCTTCTAGCTCTGTGGGTCCTCGGCGTTACCGTTTTTACCCTATAGGCTTATAGTACCCCTGTAGGGTTTCAATACCTCTCCTTTGAGGGTAAGGACAATGTTAACAGAGCCCAATATAAACAAAATACCACCTAAAAACAAATAGTTGCTATTAAGACGTTTACATTTTGGTCACAATGTACACAAATGGTGAATTCAATTATTATCTACAATATAATCAGTGAGTTTGTAAAAGAGTTTACAGTTTCTGATGGTAGACAAATAACCCGGGGAGAGGAATAGGATGATATGCTGAGGAGGTAGGAGGTGAGGATATAGAGTTATTGTATCTTAGGAAGTGTGAAAGAGAAGTCTAAAGACGAAGATTAGTAGCAGGAGAAGGGAGTGGAAGTAATTTGGGGTAGATAGGTCATTCAGAAGACAACGGAGTACATAAAACAAACACACATATATACTAAAAAAAATAAAAATGCTAAAATAGTAAAAATTAGAGGGGAAAAAAAGAAAATACAACACAGCTGTAATATAGTATTCAGTCTCCTCTGTCCTCAAAATCCTAATTCATGCAAAGCATTTGGTCTCATATATGTTGGAGATGTGAGGGTGGGAGAATGGAGAGGGAGAAGAAAAAAATCTTGAAGGAAGAAGCAAGGATTGTTTTGGTTGGAGATTGGTATCTTTCCTGCTTCCCTTCTCATCCAATAGGTGGGGTGTCTGATGTTAGCTGGTATCTCTGCCCTAAGGATGCTGAAGGTAACCGGGGTGAGAGGGTTGGTCCTGGGTGGAGAGCACCAGGAAGTGGGGTGTGGCACGTGCTGGTCCCTGAGGGGAGACTGCACCTCAGGGATCTTTTTGAACCTTCTCCTGTGATGTGAAATGTTCTCATCTCCTTCTCTCGTCAGTTCCTGGTGTCTCTGTTAGTCTCTAAATTGTATCTCACTCACCCTCTCCCTTACTACTTCCTAATAAGGGACCTTTCTCTCTGGGGGTCTTTAGCTTTGCTAAATCTTCTTTCTTAATATCGAAAGAAGCTCCTGATACATGGAAGTGTTGGAAGCCAACACTCTATTTGCCTTGTTAAATTCCTTTATGGATGGTGGACAGTCACTTAGGGGCTTTAAAGAGGGACATGGTCACTTAGGTGGTGGAGAGTCACTTAGGGGCTTTAAAGAGGGACATGGTCCATTTTCCAAGAGACAAGGCCAGAGGAGCAATGCCGGTGAGGTGACAGTTGTAGTTAATGGCAGAATGCATGGGGGTGAGAATGTTCTGGAATCACTTTAACAGATAACATGAGCCAAGGGGGTCAGATAGACGCACAGTGAGGAGAGAAAGTTTGACTGACTTGGAGTCTGGAGCTGGTTTTCATGAAGACAGGACTTAATGGAAATATGAACAAAGGTGCCCAAGCCTTGCTGACAGGAGGGGTATCTGGGAGGTGGATCAATAGTGACAGGATGGCAGTGGCCCTGAGGAGGATAAGTCTCCCTGAGAATTAGGGTTTGAAACTGGTAATGGAAAATTCTAGAATTCCCCCTTCCCCCAGGCTATGAGGGCCTGGGCAAAGGAGCAGCCCTGGCTGCAGGAGGCTGGGGGAGGTGGAGTGTCCTAGCTTCTACTCGAGGATTTAACCAAATTTTGCTGTGAAATTTAATCTGTTCTGGGTACCAGGAAAAAGTCCCCCCTCATCTGAGTAACTGATCTGAGTCCTCCCAGATAACATGTGTTATATGCCCAGTTGTGTTTCTTTCTGTGTCTTGCAAGCTGGTCATGGCAGCAAATCTATCCTTGTTCTCGTAGCTCTATTTCCCTTGTTAGATTTCTTTATAATTTTGTTATACTGGTAACTTTTTTCTAAAGCTATCTCTAATACTTTTAGAAAAAGAACCAGAAATTAATAATTAACCAAAGGTTGTTACTGAAAGCTCAGTCCTCATCCCCATTGCCAATCCAATAATTAGGACATAGTTTTGAGAAAAAGGAAAAAGAAGTTTTATTGCCTTGCTGGCCAAGGAGAAGCAAAGGGGACTCCTGTCCCAGGGGCTGTGATTCCAGCTGTGCCCCAACAGGGGTCAGAATTTACTTGTTAATTTGGGAGATTTCTTAGATCTTCTGGTGCCATCCCTGAAATCTGAGTTAGTGTTCCTGTGATGTGTGTGTGGTCAAGGGCAGATATCCCCAGAGATCAGGAATGGGAAGATTAGGAGAAGAGAAAAATAACATGTCTGTTTTAAAATGAGCCTCAGCACACTCACACATTGCTGGTGGGACTGCAAATTGGTGCAGCCAGTATGGAAAGCAGTATGGAGATTCCTTGGAAAACTTGGAATGGAACCACCATTTGACCCAGCTATCCCACTCCTCGGTCTATACCCAAAGGACTCAAAAACAGCATACTACAGGGACACAGCCACATCAATGTTTATAGCAGCACAATTCACAATAGCTAATCTGTGGAACCAACCTAGATGCCCTTCAGTAGATGAATGGATTAAAAAATGTGGCATATATACACATGCTGAATATTACTCAGCAATAAAAGAGAATAAAATCATGGCATTTGCAGGTAAATGGATGAAGTGGGAGACGATAATGCTAAGTGAAGTTAGACAATCCTAAAAAAACAAATGCTGGATGTTTTCTCTGATACAAGGTGACTGACTCATAGTGGGTTAGGGAGAGGGAGCATGGGAAGAATAGATGAACTCCAGATAGGGCAGAGGGGAGGGAGGGGAAGGGAAGGGGCAGGGGGTTATTAATGAGGGTGGAATGTGATGGACATCATCATCCAAAGTACATGTATGAAGACGTGAATTGATGTGAACATACTTTATATACAGAGATATGAAAAATTGTGGTATATATGTGTAATAAGAATTGTGATGCATTCCACTGTCATGTATTTAGAAAATAAAAGCAAATTAAAACAACAACAACAATAAAATGAGCCTCAGTGGTGGAGGTGGATCCTTGTTCCAAGGTCTTGGGCTTGTAATAAGTTATTTTTCCCCTTCTGCACAGACCCTATTGTCATGGTTGGAAAACATTATGTGTTGACCTTGTCTTTAGGACACACGTTTACAGTTCACATTTGGTGGGTGGTTGCAACAACATCTCCTAATTTTGCCTAAAGTGGTTCCCGTATCTGCAGTTGACTGATTCCTCCAGCTCCTTTTCGGTGGCTCACCGTTCAGATTTCTCTAGGTAATTAAGCTCACTCAGAGATGGCTGTCCCACTGAGATCCGCACCTCTTCCTGTCCTTTAGTCTGTCTGTCTTTCATCCTCTTGATATGAGTCCTATCTGGCTTGAGCACCTATCTGCCCCTCAGCTAACTGACAACACAGGATTGATTAAGTCTAAGAGCAACATTTTTGCAGCCCCCAGAGCTAGACACCTCCTAACTCCAACTCCACATTCCTCCCAACCTGGCCTGGGCAATTGTTAATTGAGGATGTTCCTGGAATAAGTTTGGATTGTCCTTTACTCAAAGGCCAATGTGTAGAAGATGAGCATTGGTGGCAGGGGAATCACCTGCCCAAACCCAAAGAATGAGCTCAGAGACGTGAGGTACAGTGGAGGCAAGGTTCTAATGGGCAATTTTGCAAGAGCGGTGTCTGGGTGAACAGGCACACTCAGAGAGGGTTCAGTAGCATTATTATTATTTTGGTACTGGGGATTAAACTCAGGGGCACTCGACCACTGAGCCACATCCCCAGCCCTATTTTGTATTTTATTTAGAGTCTGGGTCTCTCTGAGCTGCTTAGTGCCTCACTGTTGCTGAGGCTGGCTTTGAACCCTTGATCCTCCTGCCTTAGCTTCCTGAGCCTCTGGGATTACAGGCGTGTGCCACCAGGTCCAGCCCTACAATCAGCATTTTCTCACCTAGTAGGCAAGGTGCCTCCTCTGATTCCTGACTGGTTAACTACTGCAGGGAGCATAATCTTCCAGGATGTCACGTAGGTTTTACTGTTTCCTGTTAGTTTAAAGAATTGTACCTTCAGCGGTCTCCACTTCCCTTTGTTCTCTGGTGGTGGCAGGAAGCATGGGCTGGGTACATTGAGACATGGACTCAGTTTCTCTCTTGGTCAGGCCAGCCCCTTCCCCCACTTCCTGTTTGGATGGACTTTGAATCTGCCACTTTGGGGTGGCTGGTGGCTACTCTGTTCTATTCCCCTCCAGCTGCTTTTCTTACATCCCTAGTAATTTTTATTGTATATTTTTCCAGGTGTTTTTCATTTAAAGCTAAATCCAGTATTCTGGAAAGGGACCACTGGACTTTCTGTTGCTCACAGTGGGAAGCAATCAGGATCTTCCAAGGACTAGCATCTTGGAAGATGGGCTTGACTTTGAAGTTCCATCTTGTGGGGATCAGGGGTGCAAAGGGCTTTTATAGGGGGGAAAGGAGGAGCAGGGGGAAGTCTGTGTGTGGGGTGGGTCTTCCTCATCCAGGACATGGGTCTCCTTTTTCCTTCTCTGAAGTAATGGACGCCGACTTTCTGGGACTGGCTCCTATGGTTACTTTTGTGATCCTGGGGGATTGAACCCAGGGATGCTTTACTACTGAGCAAGATCCCCAGCCCTTTTTATTTATTTATTTTTAATTTTGAGACAGCATCTGACTAGGTGGCTGAGGCTGGCCTCGAACTTGTGATGCTCCCACCTCAGCCTCCTGAGACTATACGGGTGTATGCTCCTTACCCACTCATTTTCTGTAGTTCTTTTTAGATAAATTCCTTTTCTACAAGTTAAACCTCACCATGGTTTACATGTTTTATGTTCACTGACCAACAGCACTAATGACTAAGTGGGCATTACAAAAACTTACCTGATACTCTAAAAGAGCTAAAAGAGGTTGAGCAGTTTGCATTTTCACCATTTAAGTAGGGCCTTTCTTTAAATTTGGAATGTGGGGCAGAAGGGAGGCAGGCCAAAGGGAGCAGCTCTGCCTAGGATAACTGCAGACCAGCCGCCCTGGGAAAACCGAGGACTGCGGGTAAGTTACACCCTCACGTTTTGTGAATCCGGGAGTTAGTGCTGGAGAAAGAAACTTAAACAGAAGAGTCCTGCTTTATACTAAAAATAAGCCCCTGAAGAAAAGGGCAGAACTCCAAGGGGCCGGTGAGGGGGTCAGTGTTGTGACGTCCCAAACAGGGTTACAGGAGGACAGGGCTTTCAAGCTCTGGAGTTAACATGGACTTTGAGTCAAGGTCTCTGTCCTAGAAAGTACAGGGCACCGGGCACCATCTTGGCTGATGTCATGGAGGAATATATAGGGTGGCTTTGTTTGGGGTTCCCTGGGGACAAAGTGCTTTTGTCTCCCCCGGGGGAAGGGGAGGAAGGGAGAGAAAGAAGAGCGAGCTTCAGAGAGAAACGGCCTTCTCGCTGAAAAAGTGCAAGAATCAAAACTCCTGTGTTTTCCTTTGCTTATCCTGGAGGGGACCAGCCAGGGAGCCTGGGCAGGAAGCGCCAGAGCAGCTGGAAGTGCTTGGAGGCAGAAAACCTTGGCCGCAGCACAGACACCTGCTGGGTGGCCTTCCATGAAGACACTGGTGGCAGGGATTTTAGGATTCATGAGCCACTTCACGTGAGAATAAGAAAAATGAACAGATCTGCCTGGGGATTCATATTTGCTTGGAGGAGTTGTTGGGTGGTGGTGGGTGGTGGTACCAGGGATTGAACCCAGGTGCACTTAACCACTGGGCCCCATCCCCAGCCCTTTTGAAGTTTTATTTAGAGACAGGGTCTCACTAAGTTGCTTAGGGCCTCGCTAAGTTGCTGAGGCTGGCTTTGAACTTGTGATCCTCCTGCCTCAGCCTCCCAAGCCTCTGGGATAACAGGTCTGCGCTACCATGGCCCAGCAAGGTTTTTACATTTTTTATTATTATTTTTTTGATGAATTCTTGGTTTTGCTGTTGGCAGGAAGTTTATGTTTACTTGTAATCACATGAAGGAAGAAGGCTCTTAGAGGCCACTGCCTGTGTTGGAATAAGGCAGAGCAGGAAGGAATAGAGAGCTCTTTTTAATTAAGAATAGAAATTCACAACTGTGTCTGAGTCCAGTAGAGACCATCACCTGGGAGCAGAGGCAAAGCAGTTACCCGAGTTGCCTGTTCTGTGCACCTGGGGATTGTTACTGTGGTCCTAGGCCAGAGTCCAATACTCCGGGTCTAGTCACTTGCTCCAAATAATCAAAGTAATCCCAGTAGCTCTGGAGCTGGGGCAGGAGCATCACAAGTTCAAAGCCAGCCTCAGCAACTTAGGCCCTAGGCAACTTAGTGAGACCTTGTCTCAAAATAAAAAGGGCTGAGGATGTGGCTCAGTGGTGAAGCGCCCCTGGGTTTGATCCCTAGTACCCTCTGCCCCACAAAAATGAATTTAATATTCAGGACAGCAATGTCAGATTGCAAGGGGAGGCATGGGGACTAGAGTACACAGCTCTGTCTTCCGGGGGGATTGACATGAGCTTCAGGTTTTAGTTTGGGGTGGGGACAGGAGGGTCTAGCTATCCTAGTCAAACTGGTCTGGTTGATCATCTCGGGATGGTCATGACTATGTTGCTGGGGGCTGAGGCAGGAGGATCACAAGTTGGAGACCTGCCTCAGCAGCTCAGCCTCTCCTGCCCAGAGTTAAAATGGCTGGAGGTGTGGCTCCGTGGTGGAGCTTCCCCGGGTTCAATTCACAATACCGGGTGCGGGTAGGTGTCCCTGCTGCCTGGGGTGTGGTTTCCACTCTTGTCGAAAGATGTTTATCCTTTAGGCCTGTCGCTCCTGGAATCCAAGGTGACCCCCGGAGGGAGGGACCCAGAGAAAGGACACATTAGAAAGGCAGTGTGGCCTTTGTTCCTCCAAGTTTAGGGCAATGACTGAAGATTCCCAGCTGCTGCTCCGGGGTCTGGAGCAGGGTGTTATGGAAGCTGGTAGCTGACAGCCCGTGGATTACGACTCTGCTCAAATCTTGAAAATACCTTAAGTATTCTTCATCTCGGTCCCTCAGCCTCAAGAGGGGGGAGGAGTCCCAGCTTCACCCAAGGCTGAAAGTAGCAAAGGACACAGCTGCACAACGAAGGTGGAGAAGCCGAGCTGCGTCCAGCTTCCGTGACCCCCTGGACACCTGCAGGCCACAGAGAGAGTCTGTGCTTTGAGCAAAAACAGTCCCAGGGCCTCTTACAGGATGGGCCAGCAGGAAGCTTAAGCGTTGCCCCTGAAGCCCTGACCATGCGACTGGGCAGGGAGATGGGTTTGGGGAATGCCATTCTTCAACTTCCACCCCTCGGGGGGGTTTTCAGTCTGCCTCTGAGCCACATCCCCAGGCCTTTTGATTTTGAGATAGGGTCTTGCTAAGATCTTGAGGCTGGCCTCCAACTTGCGATCCTCCTGCCTCAGTTAAGATGGATGAATGCTTCAAGCACTAAACAAACATCAGAACTCTGCTGAGAGCATAACTCATCCTCAACCCTCCCTCCATCCCTCCAGATGGTGTTTTTTGGCTACATGGTGTCCAGCATCCTCTTTGGCCTCCTGGCTGACAGATATGGCCGCTGGAAGGTAGGTGGGGCCTTGTGGGATTTGGCATTTTCTTCTCTGTTCTTTTGCTTTCTGTGTGTGTGTGTGTGTGTGTGTGTGTGTTCTAATGCTTCTGTGAACATCCAAGACAGAAAATGTCGAAATTCCCTTCTGATCACACGTCCCTGAATCCCAGGCAGGTCGTATTGGTTTTTCATCTGTTCCTGAGGTTTCTGTCCCCATACCCAGTCCAGATATGGAATTGAGGGAGGTGCATAGTTATGTAAGGGTCCCGCGAAACGTCGGAGAAAGAGACCACCAAGTGACCACTCATGCAATTGGCAGAAGGGGGATTTATTGAACCAGCATGCTGGGGCTCCGTGCCCACTCAAGAAGGGAAAGCAGCCCAGAGCCCCAAGCAGGGGCTGAGCACTGCTTAAGTACACTTTTTGGGGAGGGCGGAGGGCTTTGTATACATCAGAACAAATCATCATGAGGCGCGGGAAAATTGAACAACAACTCCTAAACATGATTAGTTCATTCATTGGCGGGAACAGGTCAGGCTGGAGTGATAGGTCATTCCTAAGGAGGGTACACATTCAAACTGATTGGTTCAGGCCCTGCAAGGCCTGCGTGCAACCACACAGACCCCTTCAGTTATTAAACAACCAGACAATCAGGGGAAATGTTTACTGGGCGGTTCTAAGCATTGTCTTAACAGCTACAGAAATTTCAGGTTTTGCAGGTAACATAGAAACCTAACAATACCTCCTTTACATTTTAACTCAGACCTTGCAGCTTAGAAACTTTTACAACACCCGGTCTTTTACCCTTTAACTTTTACGCTTTAACTTCAATTTCTTTTACCCTTACAGTTAAAATTCATTAGGGTGTAGAAATTTGCAGGTATAAACAGGCAAACTCACATTAGTTAATTTTGTATTGTTTTGAAACTAAACGTAAGCCCATATACCTACTCAGATTAAACATCAAGGTATAAATTATCTTCAGAAAGAAAACTGTCTTCATCCGGTCCCTGTGGGGCATATCTATAATCCCAGTGACTCGGGAGGCTGAGGCAGGAGAATCACAGATTCGAGGCCAGCCTCAGCAATTTAGCAAGACTCTGTCTCAAAAAAATATAAGGGAATGGGGATGTGGCTCAGAGGTAAAGTACACCTGGGTTCAATCCCCAGTACCAAAAAACCAAACAACCTCCTCAAACCCTAACTAATAATAATAAAAAATTGGTTTCAAACCAGAGCTTTTTTTTCTTGTTTAATTTCTGATGAAGCATAAACATAAAGAGAGCTCAAAGGAAAATATTAATAGAATTGGCTGTGTATCTTAAAGTGCACAAAATAGCAAAACTCTTAGATTAACATAATATCATGAGCTTCTCTTTTATTTTTTCTAATCACAAGCTTCTCAAAGGAGAAAAATCATAAAAAGGCATTTATGAAAGAAGAAATACAACTGATCAGGAAATATTTAATCATAGAAGATAATCAAAGCAAAATGGCTTAGCAAAGGGTTTTTCCTTATCAAAGTGATATTAAACATTAAGCCCATAAGTAACTTTTTAAGGAAGTGTTAAATATACAGCCAGTGACTCTTGATATGGAAGGAAATTTGTGTATGTTACCCCAAAATTTGCCTTTTTTGTTGTGGTGGTGGTGGGTAGTGGGGATTGAATCCAGAGTGCTTTACCTCTGAGCCACATTCCAGTTCTTTTTATTTTGAGATAGGGTCTTGCTAAGATAGTGAGGCTGGCCTCCAACTTGTCTCCTCCAACTGCCTCAGTCTCCTGAGTTGCTGGGATTACAGGTGTGCACCACCACATGAAGCTCTAAATATGCCTCCTTGACATAATTATTTTTTATATAAAAGTAATTAAGAAGCAGCAAGCAGCAGAAAAACTTTATCCTCTTCCTCTCATTTTTCTGCCTTAATGTCGGGATATAAATTCTCCTTTAGGGAGACAACTCTGGACTCCTCTTATGAGCCTCTAGGTGGCGCCAGAGCAATCTCGCACCACCCGCTCATTGCGTCCCTGTCCTTGGATGTATCCCCTTCCCGCCCCTGAAGGCCTTGGGCTTCCCTTTGTCTTGTCACTGCAGCCTCACGTCTTAGCTGGAGATGCCAGTTCGCCTGGTTCTGAGCCATTCTTTGCGCTGCCTTGCCCGGGAGCTTCTCCCACGTGATGTGCGCTGAACGTGTAGATGAACTTGTTTTGCTTTTGCTTGTTAATCTCTTGTTGCAGGGGCCCATCCCAACCAAGAACTCATGTGGGGAGAAAAACCCATGGAGATTGAGGAAACATCTTATTTCCTCCCTGACAGTACTGTCTATCATTTTGGCAGTATGAATCAAGAATCCTGAAAATATCTATTATCCTAATCTGATAATTTGCCTTCCAACAATCTGGTTTCCTGAGATTATTTGAGAGGACATGATGATTTATGCACAGACATCATTCCAGCTTATTTTAACAGAAAATCTGAAACAACGTCAGCATTAAACAATAGGGTGTATAGTAGGTTTATATATTACATTACATGTGTTATACTTTGTTTTACAGAGCATAGTAGATTCTGGAATTTTTATTTTATTTATTTTTTTGGTACTGGGGATTGAACCCAGGGCACTTTATGGTGGAGCTAAATCCCCAGCCCTTTTCAGTTTTGTATTTTGAGATGGTCTCACTAAATTGCCAAGGGTCTTTTTAAATTGCTGAGGCTGGCCTTGAACTTATGATCGTGCTTCCTCAGTCTCTAAAGTTGTTGGGAAGATTCTAGAATTTTTAAAGCCATTAAGAATTTGTTTTCAGCTGGGTATGGTGCATGCCTGTAATCCCAGCAACTGGAGAGTCCGAAGCAGGAGAATTGAAAGTTTATAGGCTTGCATGGGCAATTTAGTGAGATCTAGTCTCAAAAAAATAAAGAGGCCGAGGGTGGTGGGGCATGTGTGTAAACCTATCCGCTCTGGAGGCTGAGGCAGGAGGATCGGAAATTCAAAGCCAGCCTCAGCCACAGTGAGGCACTAAGCAACTCAGTGAGACCCTGTCTCTAAATAAAATGAAAAATAGGGCTGGGGATGTGGCTCAGTGGCCGAGTCCCCCTGAGTTCAATCCCCGGTACAGGTACATAGCTTTGTGGTAGAGCACCCTGGATGCAGCCCTCAGTATGGGGAGTGAGGGAGTTTTCTTTCACAAAGAAAATAGGACACAACCACATTAACAGCATTGTCTCCAGATGGGAGAATCAAGGTTGATTCAACTTATTTTCTTCCTTATTCTCTATTACAAATTGTATTACTTTTATAATTAGAGAAAAAAATTAATTCCTGGAGGTTTCTCCTTATAATCATTCTAACACAGTGTCTCACTGTGCTTCTAACAGCCCTGTGAGTAGGGAAGGGTCAGTTTTGCTTTCTGGTGTACAAAATTGAGTTTGTCACCTGTGAGCAGGGCACATTAGAGCACTTCTGAAGAATGGTCCAAACCTGGAAGGTCTGGGCTGAGGCACAAGCCTCAGCTTGTGGGAGACCAGTGAGCTGCTGCCCACCAGCTCTGAGCAGGAAACGTCCTGATGGCAATGACAGTTCACCTTCTGCCCGGGATCCTCTCCCCTCCCTCTACTGAGGCAGGTCAAGTAACTAGTTGTCTTTTGTTGCTTCAGATTTTGCTCATCTCGTTCCTGTGGGGAGCCTATTTCTCCTTGCTGACCTCTTTCTCTCCCTCGTACATCTGGTTTGTCTTTCTTCGGACCATGGTGGGCTGCGGAGTGTCTGGCCACGCCCAAGGGTAAAGACTTGCCCCAGTGGCTTCCCGGGGAAGAAGCATATACAGGCATTTACACCCACATCCTCAGTGCTTAATCGAAGAGTAGCATCAACAGTTTGCAAATAGACTTGTGCTAATTGTTTTTGAGTTTTTAAAATTTTTGAAAATAATGGCAGCTCATTATTCCAGTGGAGCCGTTTGCTCATCACAATGATGCTTGACCTTGAGGCTAGTGGAGTGGTAGTTTGTAAATGTGTTAGCTTTTTTTGTTGCAAAGGCTAATCATCACTTTTTGACCAGGAAAATTTTGTAAGACTAAATACTAATAAAAAGTGCCATATTAGGTAAATTAAAAAAAAAAAAAGTCCAGGGCTGGGGACATTGCTTGGTAGTCGAGTGCTTGCCTATAGGTAAGGCCCTGGGTTTAATCTCCGGCACTTAATTTTTTTTTTTTTTGAAGTCCATTTTGGACTAACCATTTTAAGCACTATTGCCCTGTGACCTAAGACTGTGCCCGAGTGAATGTACAAGACAGGGCGAGATCATATTGAAATAGAAACATGATTCTCATCTGCTTCCTGCCCTTGGGAAGTGCCAGGGTCTGAATTTGAAAGTCCTTAAACTAAGCGTTCTGGTTTGGGGAGCCTCCTTGAAATTAACAGGGCCCCTCAGGCTATTCTCTCTGCATTTCTTGGAGCAAGATATCTGTAAAGTATATTGGGAGATGTCAAAGCATCTGACTGCCTTCCTATGTAGAGGAAAGTATTGCTCTTTCCTGGGGCATAAGTTAAGCATCTGAGGCCTGGAGCCCTAAAGGAGTAGAAGCTAAACTGACTTTTAAAACATCCCCCAGGAAACAGTCCAATAAAGATGTTAAAGCCCAACCTTGCCTAATCAGAGCAGAGGAGAGTGATTAGAAACTGATGGAATATGATTCCATTTATTCCATTCACAAGACTAATATGTACTTAATTGGAAACCTGTGCTTTGACACTTGTTAGTTGGAAAACTATTTACCTTCTCTTGGGTGTATTCTAATTTTCCAGGTATGTTTTAGAAAAGGCAATCAGGTTTGGGCAAAAGGTCAGGCTAATATATCTGAAATGGGTGAAGAGGGTTTGAAATAACTTTCAGAGTAGAAATGGCAACAGAAGCACCGGGACATTCCCTTCTCACTGTTCTCTCATGTGGACGTTAGTTGTAGCAATTACACGTATGTAATATATGTATTTTTCTTTCGGCTGTGCTGGGGTTGGAATCCAGGGCCTTGCACATGCTAGGCAAGCACTCTACCCCTGAGCTGCATTCCTAGCCCTGTAACAATTTTATTTTGATGTACGGTGAATGATGATGCTTTTGAATGCTTCATTTCTATGACCAGATTGCTTATGGAAAGTGATAATAACTCTGTTTTTGCCCTTCTTGTTTAGGTTAATCATAAAGACTGAATTTTTGCCCACTAAATATCGAGGCTACATGCTGCCCTTGTCTCAGGTAAGGTGAAGTAGGCGTTGGCCCCATCTTCTGCTTTCACGAGGATGCAACCTTGCAGGTTTTCTTCTGGCTGGTTGACCTTTGGTTGACTCGCTGCCCGTTTTCTGCACTAACTAAAAACGTTGAGAATGCTTGATGCCAGAGGTTGATGCCAAGGCCTTATGACCACTGGCTTATGTCATCCAGCGATGGTGCTCAGAACACAGTACCATCTTCCTCTATGACCGGGACATATTCCAGGGTCTGGCCTTGCTGGAATGACGGCTGCAGGAAGGCACCTGGGATCACCTTTCTCTCCCCTTCAGAGAGGGGAAGTAGCTACCACCCTATTGGGGTGCCCCATCTCCCTTCCAAAGATTCTGGTATCTGCAGATCCATCACTGGCCCTGCCTGAGGGACTGTGTCATAATTGCCATGTTGAAGAGGAGAAGCCTGGGATGCTCTGGAGCCCTCAGATCCCAGCTGACCATTGAGAGGTTTTGATTCCAGAAGAGATGTCGGTCTAGCTACCCTGTACCAGTTTTGATGCCCTTAGTATTCCAAAGTTTCTATCAATGGGGGGGTTCCAGGAAAAAAATGACTCTTCCCACTAAAGTAGTATGTATTTGGCAATAAGTAAAGCAGTCAGAGAATGTTTTAACAAAAATTTTTTGAGCCAGGTGCTGTGGTGCACACCTGTAATCCCAACTACCTGGGAGGCTGAGGCAGAAGGGTCACAAGTTAGAGGCCAGTCTCAGCAACTTAAGAACATCCTGAGTTCCAAAATAAAAGAGGGTGGGGGGCTGTGGATGTAGCTAAGGGGTAAGGTACCCTGGGTTTAATTCCCCTAGAAAAGGGGACACTGAATTTGGGCAACAAAAATAACAAGGAAAAAAATCTAAAAAACCCTGCAACACCAGATAGTAACTCTACCTTACTCCCAGGTTTCTTCTTCAGACTTGTGTTAAGGTGGTTGCACACATTTTTAATACTTAGCATTTAATACTTAAAATTATTTAATGAACAAAGCTCATTTTCATCTGCCCAGTGCCTTGGCATATTTCCTGGTTCTATCCCTTTTTTGTTAGTCTTATTTTCGAATCTCCTTGGGTCATCATGCTACTCCAGTGGTTTCACAGTTGTCCCTTGGTATCTGTGAGAGATTGGTTCTAGGATCCAGAGCATACCAAAATCAGTGATGCTTAGCTTCCTTATATGAATGGTGTATTATTTGCATATAACATATACAAGTTATCTCTAGAAGACTAAAAGCCATGTGAATAGTTGTTCTGCATTTAGGGAATGATGACCCCCCCAAAATCTGTACATGTTGAGTATAGACACAATTCGATCTTGAATATTTTTGAAACTTGGTTGTTTGAAATCCCAGACGCAGATTCTGCTGATCCAGGACCTACAGGCATGGATGGCCGACTGTACCTAGGTGGTTGTCTCTCCACCTCCAGAAATCTGTTTCCCAGGCCCCTCCTTGAACTTCAGACCCCAGAGGTCAATCACCTGAGTCCCTCACCTGGATTTCACAGGTTCCTCAGATACAACCTGCTCACAGCTAATCTCTTCATCTTCACTGAAGCCCTTGGTTCTGTGTGTCTGTTCTGTGGTCATAGCAAACAGGACCCCCTCGGTCACTGGAGCCACAAACTTGGGAGCCATTATGGATCCTTCCTTCCCCTCACCCCACCTGGTCAACCCCCACTGCTGCTAACTCATCCCCTGTTGGTGTAGCCTCGACCCCAGTGTCCCTCACCAAACATTGCCACATTTACCTCAAAAATGTGTGTCAAGTCCACTAAAGAATTTTGACATTTTGGTACTGAAGTTCCACCCAGAGCCACACCACCTTCTGGTCTACTTCAGTCCCCTTATTTGTTGCTCCTTCAGAAAAGTTGTCCCTGATCACCCAAGTCACACTTTATCGCATTATTCTACTTCCTTTATAGCTCTAGTCTCTCTATGAAATCTTTTTCTTTTTTGTTTTTTGGTAATAGAATTCTTTGAAAGAGTCCCCCCCCCCTTAAGGATTCCCAAGGAACCTTCTAGTAGGGTACCTTCTCCCATCTCTGTGAGGTAGAGTGGAGTCGCCTTATCCCTCATGCTCAGGTGAAAGCTGGGACTTGTTCCCATTTCTGACGAGGAGACCAGGCCCCAGTTTATTGATCTAAGATTATCTCCAAGATATTACTTGCAAGTACAGAAGTCAAAGTGTGGATGCTGTGTAGTCTCTGGTACCCTTTGTGAAAAAAGAACAAAACGCGTCCTTATTAGCTTGGATGTGTCTAGAACAGTGTTGGAAGGACAGAGAGGAGACTGGGAAGAGAAACCGGATGGCAGAGGGCTAAGGGAAGAAAGTGCTTTCACCATTTCTTTCCAGTTCTTGGTGCCTTTTATGTTGTGACCCAGTGAGCGCATGACCTAGTCAAGAAAAAAGTCAAGGTCTGAGACTCCCAGGGCGCCGTGTTCTTGAAACCACATAGTGCTGACTCTCTCTCTAGCTAAGTCCCCAATTTACAGAAAGCAAACGGAGTCATGGAGGAGTGAAGTGTCCATTTCCTCCAGGCAGTGCAAGTGGTGCTGGGAGTAGGACCTGAACAGCCTTCCTTGGAGCCTCCCGTCCTATCCTCGAGCAGTGTGGGTGGATAGGAGGCATTTAATCTTTCACGTCTCTGCCCAGGTTTTCTGGCTGGCTGGCTCCCTGCTCATCATCGGCCTGGCCTCTGTGGTCATCCCCACCATCGGGTGGCGCTGGCTCATCCGGATAGCCTCCATCCCCGGCATCATCCTCATCATGGCCTTCAAGGTGAGCAGCTCTTGTGACCCTCTCCAGCTGGCCCACTGGCCTTTCTGCCCCCCCTCCAATATCTTTCTCCCATCTACCTTCTTCCTCTAGAGAGTATCCCAACCAGCCTGCCCCTGGACCTCCACCACCATTTATTCCTGACCTCTCTCTCCCTGAGCACACACCCCCTGATGCTGTCCACGCGTTCTCGGGCCACTGCAGGCCTGCCCGCTTGTCGTCCTCCTCTCCCACCAGGCTGTGCGGTGCTCAGCTGCAGAATCCTTAGCTTCCTTAGCTTCCAGCAGAATCTGCTCTTCGTTAAAGATAGAATCAGCTGCTCAGCAGAACGGGGGCTCTGATCCCTTTGTGTCACCTACCCTGTGGAATCAAAGAGCATCAGAACTCAGAGGGTCCTTAGTGGTCATTCCTTCCAACCTTCAACCGAATTCAGGCACACCCCTGGCAGGTCTCTGCCAGAAGACTCTCAGCTTCGTGCCTGCGGTGACTTTATAGCTTTCTATAGTAGTTCCATCTCCCGGCGGCAGCTCCAGGTGTTAGGCGGTTCTGTGTTACAATCAAAGACTTCATAAATTTACCTGCAGGTCCTACTGCTTCTTTCTGGAAAACCAGAGGTCCCTCTTCTCACCAGGACATCCTCCAAGTGTTTAAGGGAGGCCCTCCTAAGCCTCTTCCCCGTAATTTATTACTTTCAAGTCTTTTCCACGACAACTGGCTTCAGAGTCCTGCCTCTCTCTTTGTGGAAAGCCCAGTTGGTCAGCATCTTTGATGCAGTGAACGGTTGCTCAGAATCCCACGTAAGCCCCACAGTGCTCTGGGATCAGTGGTCTGGCAGCCTACTGCCTAGTGTCCGCCTGCCTCTGTTGGTAGGGACCAGGACTTTATCGCCCACGTGGCAAGTTGCCCTCCACAGCTGGATTCTGATGGGTTTGGATCAACTGCATCCCCAGGGTCTGTTTTGCATCAGTTTTTAAACCTAGAACCTAAAGCCTGTAATTGGTGTGTGTGTGTGTGTGTGTGTGTGTGTGTGTGTGTTTTAAATCTCAATTAAATTCAAACATTGACACTTCCTCCTTTGGTTTTAGCCCAGGCTTCCGTCTTCCCTAGATTTCCCTGCCTTAGAGGCAAGTTTCCACAGGAGGTCAGCAGAAGCTGCTGGACTGTGCGCTGGCGAGAGGCCTCGTTCTTTTCCCACCTTGGGAAACACGATGGTGTTTACAGAGCCATCACAGCGCTAGCTCTGCGTCTGCAACAGTCGCAACTCTCATGTCCTTTGTCATCTGTGCCCAGTTTATTCCTGAATCGGCTCGGTTCAATGTCTCCACCGGGAACACCCAGGCTGCCCTGGCCACCCTAGAGCGCATTGCCAGGATGAACCGCTCGGTCATGCCGGAGGGGAGGCTGGTGGAGCCCATTCTGGTGAGTTCTGCCACTGGAGCTGGGAAGGCAACCTTAGTTAGCTCTCTAGCCTCCCCTTGGAGGCAGAGATTGTGCACAATCCCCTGATTGTGCCCAGCCAGACTGCGGCAGGGATGGTCTGGGGAGAGCAGAGCAGTGTTGAGGCTCTGGTGAACCTCACTGTGGGCTGCTGCCATGTGCTCTGGTTAGTTCTCAAACTTCATTTTTCTCAATAAAATGCAAACGGCAACACCACATACCTGTGGAGCTGATCACGTATTTGGCAATATTGTTTATTTATGGGAGAATGTTTTTCAGGTTCTGGGGGTCAAACCAAGGGCCTCATGCATGCTGGGCAAGTGTCCACCCCCTGACCTTTTTTATTTTATTTTTTGAGATGGGGTCTTGCTAAGTTGCTGAGATGAAGGCTCTGAGGAATAGGTGGTCAACGTTTTCTCCCATAATGTAGGTTCTCTCTCCATGTTCTTGATTGATTCCTTTGCTATGAAGAAGCTTTTTAGTTCTCTATCATCCCCTTTATTGATTCTTGATTTTACTTTTCGCACTTTAGGAGTCTTGTTGAGGAAGTCGGTTCCTGAGCCCATATGTTAGAATGTTGGACCTACGTTTTCTTCTAGTAGGCGTAGGGTCTCTGGTCCTTGATCCACTTGAGTTGACTTTTGTGCAGGATGAGAGATAGAGGTTCAATTGAATTCTTTTGTGTATTGATTTCTAGTTTTCCCAGCACAATTCACTGAAGAGGCGATCTTTTCTCCAGCGTCTGGTTATGGTGCCTTTGTCTAGTATGAGACAACAGTATTTATGTGGGTTTGTCTCTGTGTCTTCCATTTTATTCCACTGTACCTCATGGGGAGTTTGGTCCCTTTACATCTGCTACGCTCACTGGTACGTTGGGACTTCTGTCATGTACTTCTTTCTCTTTTCCTACCCTCAGTTACCTTTATATTTCCTCTTATTGGCTTGGAATTTATGCACTGCTTCTTTTGTCTTAACAGTCATCCTTACGTCATAGATGCACACTTGCAACAGCAAATATTATTTGCTGCCTTTGTGTGCCTTCTCGACACTGGGACCTTAAGGTCTTCTGAATTAAGGTCTTCTGAATAATTTTTTCTTCAAAATCATTTTTGTCTAGAGTTTTAATTTTACTTTGTAAGCTTCCCTGAACAAGTCATTATTTTAAAGCCAGCATCTATGTAGATGGACTAATTTTTTTAGTACCATCATTTTTATTATTGGTTTCTAAACTTATTTTTATTATTACTGACTTTTTGTATTTCTCTTCTTTCTGCTGGGTTAATTTAGTTTTATTTTCAATATTTAAATGTTGGATCTACCTGGGCTTAATTTGGTATAAGAAACAGGGCACAGATCCAGCTTTGGCATGTCCAAATGGCTAAACAGTGGCTCTCATATACTTTTATTGAATAATTCATCCCTTTTACATTTGAAGAATTGTTTAATGTAATTCCAGCAACTCAGGAGGCTGAGGCAAGAGGATGGTTGATTCAAATATATGTGAGAATTTATTACATGATAAGGAAAGAATTTAATTTTTATCCAGTTTGTTAAAACTTTTTATTTTTGTATTAGGGAACCTACCACTGAGCTATACCCCCCAGCCCTTTTTCTTAAAAATATTTATTTTTCAGTTGTAGATGGACACAATACCTTTATTTTATTTATTTTTATGTGGTGTTGAAGATCAAACCCAGGGCCTCGCATGTGCTAGGCGAGTGCTGTACCCCTGAGCCACAATCCCAGCCCCCCCTCCAGCCCTTTTTATTTTTTATTTTGAGATAGAGTCTTGCTAAGTTGCCCAGGCTGGCATCAAACTTGTGATCCTTTTGCCTCAGCCTCCCAAGTTGCTGGAATTACCTTAAATAATTTTTTTTATAAATTGAATTTTACCAATGATCACTCCCCTTCTTGCTTGTTCCTTAGTTTCTCACGATCTGGTCCGTGAGATGTGTCACCTACAAGAGAATCAGTAACAAAACAAGCACAGATGTTCTGGATCCAGGAGTGGGGCTAAGGATCAGTGCAGGGAGGCAGACTAAGCCAGGGACAGCCAGCCTCTGCTATTTCACTCCAAAGACACTGGGAGGAAGGGCTTGGGGCAGGGCTGCACTGGAGATGAAGAGTACTGCAGATAGGGTGTTGGGACCGAGATTCAGAACCAAGTGTCTCATTAGGATGAAACAGACAATTCCTGTGACTCACAAAGTCCTTGGCTTTATGACTCCCTAGTGACACTGGGGGAGGAGAAGGGGCCACAGTGGCATCACGTAAATTCATAGCAGAGAGGTAGATGGGTGGGGTGTCGTGATGCATGCCTGTAATCCCAGCGGCTCAGGAGGCTGAGACAGGAGGATCGCAAGTTCAAAGCCAGCTTCAGCAAAAGTAAGGCCCTAAGCAACTCAGTGAGCCCCTGTCTCTAAATAAAATACAAAATAGGGCCAGGGATGTGGCTCAGTGGTCAAGTGCCCCTGAGTTCAATCCCTAGGATGTCTTCCCACCAAAAAGGAGGAGGTAAATGGGCAAGGCTCTGGACTGGGCTCAGGACACCTTGATTCCAGGCTGGCTCTACTGCTCCATAGCTATGTGACCTTAAGCAAGTTGCTTACCTTCTATGGGCCGTATATTCATTTAGGACTAGGAAGTTGGAGGATGGGACTAGCTCCAAGGTCTTCCAATCATGAGTGACCAGAGCCCTAATAAGTGAAGTAGATGAGGGTGGAGTCATCTGTGGCACCATGCTACCCACAGTGACCTCCAGGAACCACACCCAAGAGCCATGGGAGAGAAGACCTCTGAATTCCCTGCACACTCTAGCTTTCTGTGACAGCGGGAGCCAAGGCCCCTGGACCACATTCCTGGTCCCTTTGGAGGGGACCTGCAATCCCAGGTTAATTTATGAGAAAAGAGTAGTTGGTTTTCTACAGAGAATCATCCAAAGTATTTCTAGCTTGCTTTCCCCTACTTTTTTATTTTATTTTTTATTTTTTTGCAGTACTGAGGATGGAATCCAGGAGTGCTCTACCACTGAGCTACAACCCCAGCTCTTTTCACTTTTTAAATTTTGAGACAGGGTCTTCCCTAAATTGCAGAGGCTGGCCTCAGATTTGCGATCCTTGTGTCTTAGCCTCCTGAGTACCTGGGATGACAGCCCTGTGCCACTGCACCCTGATTCATACTTTTTTTTTTTTTAAACATACGTTTTTACTTGTTAGTTTCAAAAGAATCGCCCATTCGTTTTGCTGTAACTTTTAATTTCTCCTCCTTCCCTCCCCACCCCTGCGCCAGCACCAGTGAGCAGGGCAAGAATGGAAGAATTGGGCCTTAAGTCCACTGAGTGCCTCTATGTGCCAATGACAACGGCTGGCTAAGATTCCTGTGTCATAAACAATATTCTAAACGCTTGGCGAGCTGTGCCACGGGGACCAAGTGGTCATCTCACTCTACCATACCCATATTATCCTTGTTCCCTATGATCCCAAATATCGCAGAAACGTTTGCTCGTTCTTACCCTGCTAAATGTCTTCTGCCCCCCTCCCCCACCCTTTTGATAATGCAGGAAAAAAGAGGAAGATTTGCAGACCTACTGGACGCTAAGTACCTACGGACCACATTACAGATCTGGGTCATATGGTAAGAATGCAGTTATTTAAAAACCAGCTTTAAATAAACAGGTATTTGACCGGGCTTGGTGGTGCACGCCTATAATCTCAGCAGCTCGGGAGGCTGAAGCAAGAGAATTGTGAGTTCAAAGCCAGCCTCAGCAACCATGAGGCACTAAACAACTCAGTGAGACCCTGTCTCTAAACAAAATACAAAATAGGGCTGGGGATGTGGCTCAGTGGTCAAGTGCTCCTGAGTTCAATCCCTGGTACCAAAAAAAAAGAAAAATGGGTATTTGGAGGAATCCCACTTATGTACAGTGGTCCCCCCTCATCTGTGGTCTTATATCCCATGATTTCCGTTACCTGTGGGTCAACCATGGTCTGATAATATTAATATTTGTCTTGACTTCCTCAAAGCAAGAGAGACTACGCTCCTCTAACTCTGGTTACAGTCTATTGTTATAGGTGCTCTCTTTTATCTTTAGTTGTTGTTTCTCTCTTGCTGTGCCTCATTTATAAATTGAGCTTTATCACAGGGGTGTATAGGGAAAAGCATACTATATATAGGGTTCAGTACTCTCTGGTTTTAGGCATCCCCGGGGGTTCTTGGAACATGTGTCCTGCAGATAAGGGGACTACTGTAAATTCACTCATCACCACTGGGGAGAAAAACACAAGATAGACTCCAAATATTTCCTTTAGCAATGTCTTATCTATTAACACCACACCACACCACACCACCACCACAAATGAGTAAGTAAAAATTTTAAAAAGACAAAACCCTAATTGTCTATGGCCATTTCCCCCCTCACCAGGGATTGAATGTGGGGTGCTTTACCATTGAGCCCATCCTCTGCTCTTCTCATTTTATTTTGAGATAGGGTCTCACTAAATTGCTGAGGCTGGCCTTGAACTTGTAATCCTTCTTCCTCAGCCTCCTCAGCACCTGGGCACACACACTTGTGCCCCACCACATACAGCTACAACAAGTTCTTAAACGTTTCTTATCAGGGCGCATGTGGTAGTGCACGTCTGTGATCCCAGTAACTGGGGAGGCTGAGGCAGGAGGATTCCACATTCAGGGCCAGCCTCAGTTATTTAGTGAGACCCTGTCTCACAAAATGGCTAGGGATGTAGCTAAGGTAGAGCACCACTGAGCTCAATCCCTAGTACTTAAAAAAAAAAAAAAAGTCTCTCATTTGCACTTTTGTAGCCTTTTCATTTTTCATTTCCTCGTGACAGAAACTGATCCCTTGAAGTCAACAGTGACCAGTGGGTTAGCCTCTTGTGGTCCCCTGTGTGCTTCTTTTTTTTTTCCTTTACAGTCTTGACCTGAGTAAGCAAAGTCCTTTTAATCAGGACACAAAAAGGGGCTAAGGATAAGAGAAAAGATTGATGACTTTTACACATTAGGTTAGTACTCTGCGCCATAAATTATCATGAGAATCCCCAAAGGTAAACTACCAACTGGGAGAAGAAATTTGCTCTAAATAGGCAACAAACATTTTAGAGATATTCATATACACATCTGTGTAAAAATGTTTTATTGATATTTGTAATTTTTCCAGTAAGACAACCCAGTTTAAAAATAAGACTAGAGGGACCAAGGTTGTGGCTCAGTGGTGGAGCGCATGCTTAGCACGTGTGAGGCGCTGGGTTTGATCCTCAGTACTGCATATAAATAGATGAATAAAATAAAGGTCCATCAACAGCTAAAAAATATATATGTTATATATAAATTAGAGACTTGAACAGATAGGTCACTCATAATGTGTGCATCAGAAAAACTTGTCAAACATGCTGCTGTCCCCAATGCCACATATATGTCACCTGGGAAATACAAATTAACACCTAGCAAGAGACCAGTCCATGGGAATGGCTAACATGAAAAAGCTAGCACCAGCTGACTGCAGCTCACATTAGGGCAGACTTTGTTACAATTGAAATGTGCGTATCTGGTGGCCCCATAATTCTTCAGTTTATACCCAACAGAAATGCACACGTATTTCCCCAAAGACATTTGCATGATGCTGTGTGAGCCGGGTTCTCTGTTCCTTTTGCACATTCTGTCTTGTGACTTCCACGTGGACTCCTCTCCCCGTCATCTGCCTCCTGAGCTTCCTCCATCCTTCACGTCTGCTAATGATGTCCTTTTCTCACTCCCAGGCTGGGAATCTCTTTTGCCTATTACGGGGTTATCCTGGCCAGTGCCGAGCTGCTGGAGAGGGACCTGGTCTGTGGTTCAAAGTCAGAGTCACAGGTGGTGGTGGTGACTGGGGGGAACTCACAGGAGAGTCACAGTCCCTGCCACTGCCACCTGTTTGCCCCGTCTGACTACCGGACAATGATCATCAGCACCATTGGGGAAATTGCTTGTAAGTGTCCCTCTGTGCTGGGGCCCTCTGTATTTCAGTCAGTGTTTTAGTCAACTTTTTTTTCTTTGCTGCTGTGACTAACAGGCTTGATTAGCACAATTGTAGAGGAGGAAAAGTTTATTTAGGGGCTCATGATTACAGAGGTCTCAGTCCATAGACAGCTGGCTCTGTTCCTTGGAGCTCAAGGTGAGGCAGAATGTCATGGTGGAAAGAAATGTGGCAGCAGGAAGCAGCTCACGTGATGATCAGGAAGCAGAGAGAGACTCCACTCACCAGATACAAAATATATACCCCAAAATCACACCCCAAGGAATCACTTCCTCCATCCACACCCCACCTGCCTTCTGTTATTACTCAGTTAATTCTCCCAGGGGATTAATTCACTTAATTGGTCAAGGCTGTCATCACCTAATCATTTCACTCTGAATGTTCTTGCATTGTCTCACATGTGAGCTTTTGAGGGGCACCTCATATCCAAACCATAATAGGCTGGGTACACACCATTTGGAGTCTTGGGAGAGAAATGCAACCTATGATGTGGCTCCTACCTACTAGAATTGCACAAGACCCTCAATCATGCTGACATGTCTCCAACATGGATTGGTATGGGAAAGAAGGGTCCAGAGGCGTAAAACTTTGAATTATTATGTTAAGTTGCATTTCTGCCCACATCTTAACATCTCAGAAATTGGGATGTGTCTTGAAATGACTCATTAGATTTCAAATGGCAGCATTATTTCTGTCTTAGTTGACATAAAATGATGGTACTTAAAATCAATGGCACTCTGAATTCAATGAGAAACTGTATAAAACATTTAAAATATAGGTCCAGCAAACTGACCATTAACAACAGATCCACGTGCACCATCCTGGGGACCCCTGTGGGGAAAGTGTCTTGAAGGAGTCGTGAGTTTGATGACAGTGTGAGTGGGTTTGGGATGGAATACCAGAGACATTGGGAGAAAGTTGTTCTTTTCTGAAATAACAAGCATGACTCCTGGCTAGGGGTCATGAAATGTCACTTGTCTGTTAAAGTTTCAAAAATTGTCTTTGCTGTTTGCCTTCCAGTGAATCCTTTAAATATCCTGGGCATCAACTTCCTGGGGAGACGGTTGAGCCTTGCTATCACCATGGGGTGCACGGCTTTGTTTTTCCTCCTCCTCAATATTTGTACTTCAAGGTATTTGTTCTTCCATTTACAGTGGTTTCCAATGAGGTCTCCAGACCCCTAGTGTTCACTGGGGTCTGGCATGAGTCCCTTTTCCAGAGAGAGTGGAGAGCAAGCACCTGGTGCCTTCCAAGCGTACTTGCCTCCTCCTACTGCCCCTGCACCTCTCAGCTCTCAGGATGGAGGTGAAGCATTGGGATCTTTACGCAAAAAGGATACTTAGGATCTTCACGCAAAGTTTCCTGGAGGATTGGAGAACAACCCTAGTTGTTTACCAAATTCTCTGGACCAGTGCCGAGATAGTTTAGTGACAGGGACAGCTGATCTGTGGGGTAAGATTGATTTCACTCTTAATGTGCAGTCCTAGAGAGGCATGAGCTATAATATACAGTGGGCCTCTGCAACTGTGGTTCTCACCATAGATTGAAAATATTAAAAAAAAAAAAAAAAAAAAAAAAACTTTGCATCTGTACTGAGCATGTGTGGAATTTTTTACTTTGTGTTATTCCCTAAACACTACTGTATTTACACTACTATTCAGTATTTATAAATAAGTACTAGATGTTACACTAACCTGGAGACATGTAAAGTGTACAGGAATATGGGGTTAAATGCAAATACGATGCCATTTTAAAAAAGGGACTTGAGCATCCTCAGATTTTGGTATGCACCAGGTTGGGGGAGTGTCCTGGAACCAGTCTGTCCCGAATACTGAGGGGTGAATGCATATCATCAGTTCTGAAAACTGTACCATTTTTTCAGGGCATGTGCTCATCTAGGGGGCCAGGTGGAATGACCCACTTGGGAGGTAGTTGAACCCCATCATTAAGCCTTCTAAGAGCAGTGCCTCCCTCTGGTTGAGTGACAAGTGGCTGCTTCAGTGTCTGTGAAGCACTTGGAACGGGACCCTGGGTGGCCCTCTGTGATGGCTTTTTGGACTTCCCTTGGCTTTCTCTCCTCTAGTGCCGGCCTTATTGGCTTCCTCTTCATGCTCAGGGCCCTGGTGGCGGCCAACTTCAACACCATCTACATTTACACTGCGGAGGTGAGTTTCCCAGAAGGGTTTTCCCAGAGGTGAGTTACTTCAGGGCATTCAAGTGAGCCACTTAGACAGGGTGTCCTTCTGTAGACAATGCGCCCCTGGTTTCTGTCAATTATGTTCTCAAGACAGCCCATGAAAATGGCACTAGCAAGTTTGATGTGGACTTTCCCCTCCCTGTTTAGTCTATTGAAAGACAATGTGAGAGGAAAGATGGGACCTTCTCCCTTTTCCACTACATGCACAAAACAAGCCATCACCCTGACCACAGCCTGCAGGAGTCAAGAGTCAGGAGCAGTGTGTTGCTGCTCCGGGTGAAGCTCCTGTTTCTCCCTCTTAAAATTACAATGTGTTTTTTCACCTTCATTACTTTGGAAGACCGTTTCCCCTTCTCTCTGTTGGTTGGTGCATTGTGGGCTTACATTTGAATATAACTGTGATTTATTCCATATGCATTAGTTTACTGAATTAATACAGCAACGAGATATAAGGTACTTCCTGAGATAGCTGAAGAGTTCCTCATTGACCTCTGCTCATATGGATGGGTGGGGGTACAGTGTCACATGCATGTACTCCCAGTGACTCAGGAGGCTTGCAAGATCAAGGCCAGTCTCAGCAAGTTAGTAAAGTCTTGTCTCAAAACAAAAATTTTTAAAAGGGGGGAGGGGCTGCGGCGAGGCTGGGGATGTAGCTGAGAGGCAGAGCTCTTGCCTATTATGCCCAAGCCCTTGGGTTCTATTCCCAGAGCTGGTTGGGGCGGGGGGGCGGTGGTGGTGGTGGAATTCAAAGGTGTGTATCAGAGAAAAGGAGCATCTTGAGTGTTCTGAAGGTATGTGGTGTTCAGTATGTTTGTAACAAAGGTTGATCTGGGAGGGAAGAGGAGAACTCTGGGAAGAGTCACTGACTGGTGTTCTCCATGCCCCGGCCCTGCAGGTCTACCCCACCACGATGCGCGCTCTGGGAATGGGGACCAGTGGCTCCCTGTGTCGCATTGGTGCGATGGTGGCACCATTTATCTCCCAGGTACAGTCCAGGAGTGTCTGTAGGGAGGGGGGAAAGAGGGACCCTGAGCCCTTTAGATTTAAGAGTATAACCAAAGGTTTTGGCTCACTTGATGAGTTTTCTTGGGGTTCCTTTGCCCCACTGTTTGAATTTGGGTTGGGAAAGAGGCTATATCAACGCCAGGCTTTGCCGGTCAATCTCCTATATTGCTTCGCCTTCAGGGTTTGCTCAATTTTCAACTGGGTATTGTTGGGGAGGATCCAAAGAAAGGGATGCCTTGAAGAGCTGGAGTAGTTGCAAGATGATGGGCTTTAATTCTGAATTGGCTCTGATCAGTTGTCTAGATGGGCAACTGGAAAACATAGCCCCCGAGCTAGGGAGGTGCTATGGGGCAAGGGAAGTTCAGTGCACAGGCAAAGTGAAATCCAGGGGACCCTGGCACCATGAAGCTTCAGGAGGGAAGTCAGGCAGGTAATGTGTGTTAGTCAGCCTTAGCCTTTTTGTTGCTGTGACCAAAATACCTGACAGGAAAAATTTATTTTGGTGGAAAAATTTATTTTGGCTCATGGTTTTGGAGGGTCAGTCCATAGAGGGACAGGGTGACTCCATAGCTCTGGGTCCAAGGTGAGGTGGAGCATCATGGAGGAAGGCTGTGGTAGAGAAAAATGATCAGGACCTAGTCACCAGGAAGCAGAAAGAGTTCTGCTTACCAGAGATAATATATAATCCCCAAAGACTTACCCCCAGTGACCTACTTTCTCTAGCCACACCCTACCTGCTTACATTGCCACCCAGTTAATCCACAGATTAGGTTACAACTCTCATAATCTAGTCATTTCACCTCTGAATATTCTTGCATTGTCTCACATGAGCTTTTGGGGGACACCTCATATCCAAACCATAACACAAGGTGGCCTGTAGGGTTGTAGGTCTTGAGGGGCTATATGCCTTATCACTCTGTACTGCTCATTCTCTTTTGGTCACAAGAAACAGAAATCCACAGGATCTGGCTGTAGCAAAAGGGCAGGAGTGGGGCAGGCCCTGGGAAGGCCTGGTCCAGAAGTTAAGGCTGTCCACTCCAGGCCCTGCCCACTCCCCATCAGTCTGGGTTCTGTGGTCACTCATCCCCCCTGAAAATGTGGGTTTTACTCCTCTCTCCTGGAAGACCCATGTGCTGGGCCTGCCCATGTCTGTGGTGTTCCCACAGATCCCTTACACAGCCCTACCTCTGGCCTCCAGAACCGGAGGATGAGTTCTCGATAGCTAGGAGGGGCCTCTCATTACCCAGTTGTGGTCATTTGTCCATGCTTGAGCTGCATCAGGGTGGTCAAGAGCCAGGACTGTGAATAACCGTAGATATGGAGGTGAAATTCTCAGAGAAAGAGCTGCTGTGGGCGGAGCAGACCCTGACATGCATTTCCTGTCATTTAACAGGAATTTGTGACCACTAAGTTTTTAACTCTTAGGAGTGTTTTTTCCTCCACCCACCTGTCTTTAAAATAGGGGCTGGTTTTGTTTTGTGTCTTTGTTTTTCAAAATTCCTTTGTGACTATTATTTTGTTTTCAGAAAAGGGCAAAAGAAAAAAGTTAACTACTTGGTTTGGATGTCCAGGCTGAATGACCAGCTGGGTCATTTCCCCAGCTTTCATTGGGAATGGAGTCTCTGGGCTCTCAGCCACCTGGAACAGTCTTCCTGGGGACTTGGGGTACCCAAAGGCCACCTTGCTTTTGGTGGGTTTGTGGATTGGGGAAGAAGCCAACTGAGACCAGGTGCTCTGGCCCACAGGGCTCTGCTCCCAGCATCCTGGGGCCAGCAATGGGCTCTTGGCTCTTTACACCTTCGCTCCTCCTGGGCACCCTCCTTGAGAAAGGGGATGAATAATAGCACCACTAAGTGGGTTTATTCTGTTAAAAGACATGAATAAATGCAAAATATCCAGATAAATATTTGACACAAAATGAATGCTAGATGAAAACAATAGTAATGAATAAAAGTCCAAGGCCAAATGCTATTCTCCTTAACCAAAAGATTCTTTTATGGGTGTGAGTCCTGATGAAGCCTTTATTGTTAAAGACAATAAGGTGCAAATGTTGAAGAGCCTGGACAGGATGAGATCGGAAACAAAAACCAAAGAGGTGGTAGTGTTACTGTTTAAAACACGATGCTTGATGATCATGTGAAGGCATTAATGTCACTTGGCAAGGAGGAGCCACTTGGCTGGGAAGAGTAAGGGATGTTGCTTTTGAGTTTTCCTCCTGGGTTCAGAGTTAAGCCTTTTAAAAATGCTATCAAAACATCCCTTACTACTATTGTGTGAAGTCTATGCTCCTCAGGAGGAAATATTTCAATTCACTTCATGCTGTTGAACAGCTGAGATAAGACAGCAGTGTGCTTGGCCATTGGGGCAATGTTTATAAGTGCCAGTTGGACCTTTGCTGTCCTCAAAGGACTTGAGGTGTGTTGGGAAGAGGGAGTAGGAGTATTTTTTTTTTAAAATATTTTTTTTTGTGTGTGTGATGGTACTGGGGATTAAACCCAGGCAGCACTTTACAATGAGCTACACCCCTAGCCCCTTTTAGTTTTTAAGACAGGGTCTCCCTACACCTCCCAGGCTGACCTTAAACTTGTGATCATCCTGCCTCAGCCTCTTGAATCCTGGGATCACAGGTAAGTGCCACTGTGCTGGTGACCTACTTTTAATCCCAGTTAAATTATGTCACTGTACAATTGGGATACTTTGCTTTTCTTAATGGGTTTGCATTGCGAGAGTTGGGATCTGGGAAGCTTGTGCCTACTCCTGGGATATTGCTGGTTGTAGAGTAAGGGAAGCTGCTCCAGGCATCTGGTAGGGGCTGTCACTATCAGGAGCTGACTGGCCTTTCCCTGGAGGTGGTTCTCAAACTTTGGTGGTTATCAGGATTGCTAGTGCAATGCTATGACATAGATTCCTGGACTCTATCCAGATGCGCAGATTCTGTGGCTAGAGACCAGTCACTTGTACTTTTAATTACCCCTGTGAATCCGATATGGCTGGGCTGTGGACCACCTTGTGAGAGTCACTGCCATCTACAGGGCATGTGGCAGCTAGGAATTGGCTTTTCCTTTCATTTAGTTCTTCCTCCTCTTATTCCTTAAAAGAGGCTGTTAAATCAGTTAAAGAAAAATGTTTATATATTACTCAGTAATATGTTTGCCCACTCTAATGACTATATAAGTTTAGTACAGATGCCTCTTAAAAAACAATTGTTTTGCCAGGTGTGGTGGCACATGCTTGTAATCCCAGCTATTCAAGAGGCTGAGGCTGAGGCAGGAGGATTGTAAATTTGGGGCCACTCTCAGTAACTTAGTGACATATTGTCTCAAAATAAAAAAGGTAGGGGATGTAGCTCAGAGGCAGAGCACCCCTGAGGTCAATCTGCAGTACCAAAAAAAAAAAAAAAAAAAAGTCTTGATGTTTAGTTGTTAGTCATTAACAGAAATAAGAGGAGTCATGAGTATGTAGCCCAAGAAAGGAAAATACTTTTTCTATAGAAACATTAGATTCACTAAAACACAGAAGGGACCAGTATAAGGCCTCTACTGATAGGTCAGGGATTGCCCTCATTCTGGGAAATTTCCAGAAGTCAGGCCCCTTGTCCCTAGCCAGGTGTTAGTCCTGGCTGCTGTAACAAAATACTGTAGAGGGATTGAAAATAACAGGAATTTCCTCCTCACAAGTTCTGGAGGCTGGAAGTTCAAAATAAGGTGCTGCATGGTTATTCTGGTGAGGCTCTGCCTGGCTTGCAGATGCAACCTCTAAAGGGCCACAAATCCCTTTCCTGAGTGCACCACCCTTCTGACCCAATTACTACCAATGGCCCCAAATCCAAATATTATAGCATTGTGTGGTGATTTGGATTTCAGCATGTGAATATTGGAGGGACATAGATATTAGGTCTGTGACACCAGGCATCCCTTGGTTCAGTGGTGCTTGAATTTCTGGTACCTCCTGTGGATGGTCAAGTTCTTTCAGTGCATGCCTGTCTTTGGGCTTCACCCAACTTTGCAGTGGAGGCCCTCACAGTCTGAGGTGGCATGGCTATGGAGTGCGGGGTGTGGGTGACACAGCAAGGCTGCTCCCTTGGGGCTAGACTTAACGTGGTATTTCAGCAAGTGAGACAGCCCAGCATGGGGGGAGAGCATTGAAAAACATTCTAAATCTTTACAAAAGAATCATAAAGGGATGTCAATGGGGAAATCCATCCCTAACTCCCAGCAATACCTGTGCACATCTTCTCTGCCCAACTCACCTCCCTGAACACCAGTGGCGTGGCAGTTATCTCCAATCTTTGATCCAAACTATCAAAGCAGCTAAACCGTCTCTCTTATGACCTGTTTTACAGTCTTCTGAAGTCTGCCCTTTCCCATATAAGCCCTCAGGATTCAGAAGCAAGCAGGGGAGGCAGCCTCTGTATTAGAAGGCCCCTTCACCTATTTTGGTGACTCATTCAGGAAACTTTTTGGGATTATTTTATACCAAGTTTAGAGGCTGCCTTATGTAGTTTGGCAGATGTAACATCAAAAAGGACCAAAGTAGCTACAATTTCTATTTTATAAATAGAATTGAGTTGAATTATCCCAAATGATACATTCAACTAACATGTATTAAACTTATACTTTGCCTAGTGTTATCCTTGTATAAATCAGTTTTTCATTAACTATAACAAAATAACAGATGCTGGTTATTTAAAGAGGATTATTTAGCTCATAGGTTTGGAGGTTAAAAGTCGAAGATCAGAAGCTCCCATTGGTCCTGCCTTATGGTGGCCTTATGGTGGTGGCACCATGGTGAGAGTATAGGCATTTGTCACTGTGCCTGGCTGATTAGTATTTCTTTTATTCAGAAGTGATACTTTAAGTTCTTTTCATATTTAAATATTTTACCTTTTTGTGAGAATCCTTCACATACATGAGGTTTCAACTATATTTCTGACATTTCAGAAATGTCAGATTTTCCATTTGTCTTTTATTCTTGTTCATGTTTTCCTTTTTCTGTACAGGAACTTTAAGTTCAGAGATGCTCAAATTTATCAGTGTTTCCCTTCATAATTTCTGGGTTCTGTGATTAGGATTGTGAAAATACATACTGCACTTTTCTTCTAGATCTCTGTGTCATTTTTGGGAGGGGGAAGGAAAGAGGGAGTGCAAACCTTTTATTGAAGTATAATGTACATATAGAATTGTCCAAACTGTGTCCAATTTAATCAGCATTCACAAAGTGAATGCATCCCAGATTCTAACCCAGAAACCCTCTCGACATGCCTTCTTCAAGGCCTCTGCGATGTGAGGACTCATGGAGGAAACAGCTTTATGATTTCCCAAATGGTAAGCTGATTGTCCCAACACTACTTAATGAACAATCCATTTTTTCCTCAGGGGTTAGACATGTCTGTTTGCTTATGTTCACAATGACCTGGTCTATTTCTAGCTCGCTGTTATAGGCCACTAATCTGGTTTTAACACAGTCATGTTCTTTTTATTACTCTAACAACATTTATAGTACAGTTTAAAAACTGGTTGTTGGAATCTGCCTCCTTGCTCTTCTTGCTCAGATATGCATTTGAATCATTGTTATATTCTGTCTTCTGTTTGCCCAAATCCCATTTAGATTTTAAGTGTTGATTCTTTAGATGTATCAGTTTAGGAAATTTGGCCTTTTTCCTCTAATGTTGTCTACCAAGCTAAAAATAACATTTGTCTATTTGTTCAATTTTGCTTTTCTGCCCCTTGATGGGATTATTGTTTTCTTCAGAGCCTGTGTATCTTAAGTTTATTCCTAGGCATTGTTCATGTCTTTTTGTTGTTGTTTTAATGAAAAATATAATCTACTCAAAATATCTAAAATTTTTTTTTTCCTATTGACTTTTAAACAGGCAGCTTATTGGACTAATTCTGAATGGCTTCTCAGTTGAGTCTCCTGCTCTCATGTTTTTAATTATACCTCTTTGTGATTTCAATCCTGTCCCCCATGCTCTTCTTCTAGGCAGCAGTTCAATGGGCTTCCATTTCCAGCCAGTCTCCTAAAGGGGTTCCCTTTCCTCCCACTGTCTCTCCTCTATTCTTCCTTCCTGCATCCTACAGCCATCCCTGCTCCATCAAAATGATTCTTGGTAAGGTCTCTGGTGACCTCTGCGACTCTAAATCCAAAGGTCGCTTTAATCACTTATCTCTCTCTCTCTCAACCTCTCACCCACGAGGAGGCCTCTGCTCCCATCACCTTGCCCTCTGGTAGGCTTACTCCTTCTGCTGTGGAGCTTCTCATTCTGCTGGATGCATGTCTGCCTCTATTATTTCTTTAATTGTTGGAGATTTCTTATTGCTCCATATTTCCTGCACTTATGTGATATTATCATTTTTATGACTTTGATACCAACTCCATGCTCACAGCACTTCAATTTCTCTCTACAGACTAGGCCTTGCTTCTGAGCTCAATTCATCCATCTCCCTTCTCACCATTTCCACTTGGATGTTCAAAAGCATCTTAAATCCATCCCATCTGAATTAAATACTGCATTCTCCTCAAATCCCCTTTTCCAGTTTCCACCAGAGAATAGCATTTCTGTTCAGCCTGGGAGTCATCCTCCTCTATTCCCTTCTCTCTCATCTACATAGCCAATCCCCAAACTATGAGGATTAATTTCCTAATTCACCTGAATCACTTATCTCATCCCCTTTTCTGACTTCTGCACACTCTGGTTCAAATCACCATCCGTTTTCACTGGACTGCTAAAATGGCATCCCGAGTGGTCACTTTCAACTTATTTCCCCTCAGAGTTTATACTTTACTCTTGTGCATATAGCTTTTATCTCTTCCCCTTCATGAAGACAAAAATCCTCAACATGGCTTACAGGACTCTGCCTAGGAGACCTGTCTTATTCAGCGCAGGCTGCCATAACATGCCCAGTCTGCGTGGCTTCAATAGTTATTTCTTACAGTTCCAGAGAAGCTGAGGTCAGGGTGCCAGGAGGGTTGGTATGGGTGAGGGGTCTCTTCCTGGCTTGCAGGTGGCCTTCTCTCGCTATGCCTTCACATGGTGGAGAAAGAACTCTGGTGCATCTTGAACTCGTTCTAAGTTCACTCATCTCATCAAGACTGACCCATCAGGAGTCCATTTAAACCTAATGACTTCTCAAAGGCCCTGCCTTCAAACATCACATTGGCAGTTAGGGTGCTGTGAATGAATTACTGAGCATTTGGTCCCACAACTATGCACGAAGACTCGGAGTCCTAAAATTGACAGTGTGTTTATTGGGGGGAGCTGGGGAGCCTGCAGAGCTGCAGACTGCCTTGTTCTTGCACAGCCCATCTTCTATAGGGCAGTGAGGTTAAATCTTAACTGTGGCATAACATTGAAAATAACCAACTTGTTTGCTAGTACTACGAAAACATTTGTCCTGGTGACAAAACAGGATATGTTCTCATAAAATGCCAGGAAACATGCACCTAAAGTACGGCAGGTGGGCCTTATTTTTCTCATTTATCAGGGTCATTGTGCCCCACAAGAATTGGCCTAGAGTGAGGAGTTATTGCTGTCCCGCTCTGTCAGCCTTCCAGCCTCTTTGGCTTCCGCTAATAAATGGGAATTGTGCTTGGATTCTTCGGGGTGTTCTCTCCATGACTTTAGGAGATCCTAACATTAGGGCTTCAACAAACAAATTTAGGTGAGGGCACACTCAATCCACAACAGGCACCCATCTGGACTCTTTCTCCCTATTTACTTACCTCTAAAAAATCTGGCTCTTGTAGTTTATCTAAAGTACCCAGCTGTCTCCATACTTGCTGTCCTCTCACCCTGGAAACCTTTCCCCACCTCATATTTTCCAGTAGCTATGATTCCTTACCCGCTAGGAAAACCTTCCCTGACACCCCAGTTTAAGTCTAGCTTCCTTGGTATGAGCTCTTAGGGCATCTTAAGCTTTCCCCTTCATATCACTTATCAGATTATAATTGCCTATTTATTTGCCAGGGTATTTAAGATCTCTCCTAGTGGACTTGAAGCCCCACCAGGGCTTGGATGTGTGCATAATTTGCTAGTTTTTGCATTCTGAGTTCCCACTGCAGTGCCTGGCATATAGTGGACACTCAGTATGTTGGGAATAATTATTTTTGTATATAAAACAACAATTAATTTTGATATCAGTTCATATCCCATTACTTTGTTGAAATCTTATGGATATGAGTTTGGGTTCTTAATGGAATAATTACACTTGTAAAGTTGACTGGTGAGCTCTTGGAAGGGAGGGTTAATGCAAGAGGGAACAGGAGTGGCCAGGCCATCATGCAGGGGAGGACTTCTACTCCTACTCCTATAGTGCTTTTTCTTTTAGAGAAATAAGTTTCATTTGTTGATCTTTCTTTTTTGGTCTGTAAGTTTTGAATCAATACGCTTGCATGATATAGTGATTGATCTTTTGTGTTTATTTGCTAGATTCCAGGGTCATTGTTAAGACATGAGGCTGGGCTGAGGGTATAGTTTAGCAGTAGAATGCTTGCCTAGCATACATGAGTTCCTAGGTTCCACCTCCAGCACTGGGGTGACCCTGGGTGGGTTGGGGAGGACATGAGGGTGGTTTTCTTTTTCTGAACTCTATTCCTTGGAAGTTTGAAAGAACTGATCTATAAAAGGTTGAATCCTGCACTGTTGAGGATGTAGTTCTATAGGCATTATGAGAAACATGCTCACCTGTCCAAACCGAAAGGGACTAAAAGGCACAAGCTTCAGCAAAAAGTGAGGCTTTATTTTAATAATGGTCTTGCGAGATCAGGTGCTTGGAGGTCAGGGACACACAGATTGGGTACAACCTTTAGAGTGCAAGATCCCTCCTCAAGTTTCTTGTTGCTGAGTACTATGGGCTGCACCATACCATGTCGCCTTGGCTTTACTGTTGCCTTTAGTTGGAGTGCTTCCTTTGTTCTCTTGTGGTGGGGAAGTCCCCTTGGAGTGCTTGCCCTTTGGCAGGTACACAGTTTATCTAACCTATGCTCCTTCTCACCTCCAGTGCATCAAGGGGCTGTGAATTTTTACACTCAGGGGTTAACTGCTTGTTAACTTTCATTCTGCTCTGCCCTGCAGCTGTCTCTTACATCCCAAGACATTTTACATTTAAGGTTCAATGCTGTATTTTGAAAATGGACCACTGGAGACTCTATTTCTCATTCTCTCTACTTTTTTTCCCCGTTTATTTTATTTTGGTACTGGGGATTGAATCCAAGGGGACATACCCACTAAGCCATATCCCCAGCCCTTTCCTGTATTTTGTTTAGCCCTTTTTTGTATTTTTGAGTAAATTTCAGAAAAAGTTTTATTGAATATTGACTTCATTCAAATTTATCAAGACTGGGGGGAGTATTATATTATGGCTATTTTCATTTCATTAGTGATTATTAACATTCTTAATTCCATGATTTTTTTATACCTTTATTTTTATGTGGTGCTGAGAATGGAACCCAGTGCCTCACGCATGCCAGGTGAGAACTCTACCACTGAGCCCCAGCCCTTAATTCTATGCTTTTAACTTTTCATAGTTAGCTTTTTTCTGAAATAGTTCTTTGATCAATTTGTCGACTGTTTTTTTCTAATTTGAGTTTTGTCTTTATTATACTAGGGTTTATCAGATTAGCTTTTTTAATTTATTGAATTAGAAGTATAGCTAACTTTTTTCTCATTTTATGGTGATGATTTATAATCCTTCAAAAATTTTTTTCTGAATAAAATGTATACCTGTAAAGTTTCAAATACAGAAATGTGTTACCAGAAAGGAAAAATTCCCGTAAAGCCATCATCAGAAATAACCACTACTAATAGTTTAGGGCATGTTCTTCCTGGTGCTTTTCTATGCATATATGATTTCTCTCTAGGTGTAACATTTGTATATATGCAATGTTTTATTTATATCTGAATATAAACACACAATGGACCATAAATATATTTACTTTCATGAGTACATGCATATATATCTGTATATCGTCACCTGCAGAGGCAGATGGATAACTGTCTCTCCCCCAGAATTTGGCTTGAATGTTGAGATCATGGCCCAAGGGCTATGAAATTGAATTGAAGTCTCTAGAGAGAGCAGAGGAGGATTCTCAGGTGGGTCTCCAGTGACCCCAGAGTAGGCAAAGAATCCTGAGGATGGAGTCTTGCCCTCTGCTGCATCACAGATGTGGACACAGATATGGCCATGTGTGGACACACACCTCCATGTTGCAACTACAGTGGTCTTATCTTTTAATTTAGTTCATGTGTATCAACCTCATTTTTTAAAAAGTAGGTCATAGATTTCCATTTGCATGGATGTGTCATGATTAGATAGCCATTGACTTGTTGATGAATAAATTGTTTTCATTTTTTTCTGCTATTTACAAACAGGATACCAAATGTTCTGCATAGAATACCTTTGTACACATGCCACTATTCTAATCATTTTATTTATTTTGGTGTCTGGGATTGAACCCAGGGGCATTAACCACCGAGCCACATCCTCAGCCCATTTTATTTTTTGAGACAGGACCTCAGTAAGTTGCCCAGGGTCTTGCAAAGTTGCTGAGGCTGGCCTTGAATTTGTTATCCTCCTGCCTCAAGTCTCCTGAGTTGCTGGGATTACAGGTGTGCACTACTGTGCCTGGCTATTCTAATCATTTTAACATGAGCTCTTATGTTCCAGACATATAAAATGGCCACAGGATTACAGTCACTGGGATTATAGGCATTTGTCCAGTTTCTATTTTTTAATTTAAATACTACTTGATATAAATTATTATGAATTCCCTCCCCCAATCTTCCTATTTCCCCTGCCTGTAGTAAAACGCATTTTCTATGTACTTGATTTCTTTTTGAGATACCACACATAAGTGAGGTTGTGCAGTATTTGTCTTTTTGTACCTGGTTTATTTCACTTAACATAATGTCCTCCTAATTTGCTTCCGTCCTGTTGCAAATGGCAGGAGATTCTTCATGAAGTCTGAATAATACTCATGGTATCTTTCTACCAGAATTTCTTTATCCACTCAGCTGGTAATGGACACTTCAACAATGTTTTGGCTATTATGAATAATGCTGCTGGGAATATGGGAGTAGAAATTTGGGTATATGCCCAGCAGAGGGATTTCTGTAACAGATGACAGTTTTCTATTTTTAATATCTTTGGGAACCTCTGTATTGTTTTTCAGGCAGGATGCACCAATCTACATTCCCAAAAAGAAGGGTTTCCTTTCTCTGTCCTCACCAATACTACTTGTATTTGATATTAGCCATCCTAAATAGTGGTGAAACATCCCTGTGGCTTTGTTTTGCATTTCCCTGATGATCAGTGAGCACCCTTGTATACACCTCTTGGAAAATGTCTATTTAAGTCTATAAACACATTCACATACCACCATCCCTACTCCTCTTCCTCATCACCAGAAAGATAGTAAGCTTTTAAGCCTTTTTCAATCTGGTAGACAATAAATTATATCTTGTCTCTATTTGCATTTGTTCATTATTAGTAAGGTTGAACATCTTTCACTTAATATCCATATATATTTTTTAAAAAACTTGCTTGTGTGATTTGCTATTTTTCTATAGACTGGACATTTTGGTGTACTAGATATTTGTCTGCCCTTTGATTTTATTATCAAAATATTTACCAATTTTCTCTTATGGTGTGTTTTGTGTCATGCTTAAATGGTCTTTGTTGCTCATTCTTCCAAAGTTTCTGAGAATATTTATAAAACACTGAAAGCTCAACAACTTTCAATGTTTCATTTAAAACATTAAGTTCTTTGATATAGTCACAACTAATTTATGCATAGGCCTGAGGTAAGGATCTAACTTTCAAAACAATGGGTTGTTCTCAGGCCATTAATCATCCTTTCTTGGGGGCCGCCTCTTAGGTGACTTAATATGCCTGATACAGTGAAACCAGATTTCCATAGATTCTTGGATGTCTTGTGATTCATTGCTTTATTGATCTATTCTGGCACCAACACTATACTGCTAATGATTGCAATTTTATGTTTAATGCCTCTTAGGCTAATAATCTCCCAGGCTTCCCCACACCCATGGGTTTCAGGTTTCTTGATTTGTCTTACATATTTTTTTCTTTCTTGTTAATTTCAGAATCTCTTCCCCACGCCCCAATTTATTCTGACAGGATTTTGTAAAAATTATAGAAAAATTTTGAGTTATATTTTTACAAGACTCCCTCTAAGAACTAAAGATTTATGTACTTATAATTTTCATGTTTCTTACATATTCCTTGGTATGTTTATTCCTGAATATTTTGTTCATGTTAATTGTGTTCTACAAATTAAATGTTATTTCTATTCCATTCCATTAAACATATTGAGGATTGAACCCTGGGGTGCTCTACCACTGAGCTACATCCCCAGCCCTTTGTATTTTGAGATAGGGTCTACCAAGTTGCCCAGGCTGGCCTTTAAAGATCAATCCTTCTGCCTTAGCTTCCCAAGTAGCTGAGAATACAGGCATGCACACCATGCCTGGTGCCCCATTTTTAAAATCAGATATTACTTAAGTTCTTGCTTTCAAATAATAGAAACTGACTTTGGTTAGGCAGAATTTATTGAATATCCAATAATAACTCTATATTGAGTTGTCAGAGTCTTTATGAAGCATAGCCCTATATCCTTCTGGGGAAGCCAAAAAGACTAGGCAGTTCCTCACTGATGCTGGCTGAAAAAACACAGTTGTATGACCTGAACTCAACCCATCAGGGTCTTATACTTTAGAATTCATTCTGGTTGTGGTAAAAATTTTGGCATCCAATATTACAAGTGGCAACAATGACACTATAGCAGGTAGTAGGGCAGAATCTAGATACATGCCCTATCATGGCAGGATTTGGTCACGTTTTAGACTTGCCTGGCATCTCTTGGTTTGTATTCTTTTACTTCTAGCAGCATACACAAAACACAAACTCCTTTGGGGAAAGCTAAATTTAGAAAATAAAATCAGAGGCCAGTATCTATCATTTGCTATGTCAATTCCAAATGAGGTTAATACCATGGGCTCTGTTTGCCTAAGTAGAATTATTTACTGTTTGGAAGCAGCAGGCCTACTACATACAACATTTGGGTTCCCAAACTGGGTATCTTAAGGGATTCTAGTAACACAAGGCGACTTGTCAGAGATGTGTATGTGACTTAGGACAATAGTTACTGATACTTGTCACAATATAGACTCATCTGTAAAGAGAGGTTGGACTAGACCAGCTAGTTTCTAGGTCTTTGAAAATTGCAGTCTTTTCACTCTAAAGAGACTTGCTTTTTCTTAATTACTTCCCTTAAAATTTAGCTGACAACTATCAAGTACTTGGCTATTTGCCACTGTTGAACAGAGTCCTGGAGAAATTGCAGTATGCTCTCATACTCAGTTGAGCAGAGATTTATTCTTACTGTGGAAATATGGACACAAATAGCAAGTTATGCTTGTTATGTGATGCATTATGAATGCAGGCAAGATGCACTAGTAATCTTTTCAGAGACTCAGATTACATCTTCTGCAATACTTTGTTTCATCCTGTTGGAATGAAGTGGGGAGCTAGGCATAGCAGCATATACCTATAATACCAGTGACTTGGGAGGATCTCAACTTTGAGGCCAGTCTCAGCAAATTGGTGAGACCCTGCCTCAAAACAAAAAGGATTGAGACGTAGCACAGTGGTCAAGCACCCCTGGGTCAAATCCCCAGTGCCCTCGACCCTACCAAAAAATCTGAAGGGGGAAATTGAACATTTTGGTAGCAAAGGTATAGCATGAAGTAAGGTCAGAAGTTAACTTGAATTGGTATGAAAGGAGGTAGAAGAGCAGGCAGATGTCTTGTCTTCCACACACAGTGATATTTTCTCTAGGATGCCTGACAGGTGGGTGCAAAGAGACGTCTAAGCTGGCCAGTGCATATTTAATTACTAGTCATACAAAAATGCCCACACCAGCTTGGCATCAGAGATGCATGACTTATCCTTATTTTCCCTATGATGTTGTAAAGTTAGGGATAATGAGCTTTCTCTTGTGACTTGCAGGTTCTTATGAGTGCATCATTCCTGGGAGCCCTGTGTCTCTTCTCATCTGTCTGTGTTGTATGTGCCATTTCTGCATTCACTCTTCCCATTGAGACCAAGGGACGAGCCCTGCAGGTAAGTGATACTGGTCTTCTCAGTTGCCATGTTTTGAACTTGGTATGTGGGTCTCCTTCTTTGAAGTAGGTATGGCTTATTGTAAAACAATATTTAGGCCAGGTGTAGAGGCATATGCCTGTAATCCCCTCCACTGACTTAGGATCCTCTTGCCTCAGCCTCCTAAGTTTAATGCCAGTCTCAAAATAAATAATAAAAGGGCTGGGGATGTACCTCAGTGGTATAGCACATATGGTTTCAATCCTCAGCACCAACACACAAAAAGTTTAGAATCCAGTAGAAAAACTGAGTCTTTAGTCTTTCTCACATACAGTTTTGAGCAGCACTGAAGTCCAAGTAACAAATAATTCACTTAAAATCTTTTTCTCTAACAGCTGTAGTTTGATTATCAGAGACCAAGATGAGTGACAGTTGTTGAGGCTGCAACATTCTACCTTTCCCACTTTTCTGTGTGGATTGAAGCATTGCTGCAGAACTAAAGGTGGCCAGAGGAGCTAGCCCCTGGGGTTACATGCTCCTTACACATTGGTCCAGCCTCCTTCTCCCTTGTACCTGTGGTTAGAGTGAAGCCAAAAACTTTAGTGCAGCACCAGTTGCCATCACTACCAACAACCAGCAGACACTGCTCAAATGAAAAAGGGATGCCCTAAAATACAAGGCAGGCTGCAGGAGAGATGGTCTTCCTAGCCCTCATGCTGATCTCAAAAGTCCACGTGGTAGTTCTTATGTTTTCTTGCCTTAAAGCTTGTTGCTCCTGTTGCTGGTATGCAAGGTTATGTGTGTGGGGGGAAGGGGGAGAATAGTTGGGGTTACTGGTTGACACTGAGCTGCTGCCTCTGAGACTGTAGCATGAGGCTCTTGCTGCTGAATGTGATTTGCTCCCTCTCTCCTGTCCTATTCAAAATATTCTGAAGAGGGAAAAAAAGAGTTAAGCTGTAGAAAAGGTTTATATTCTTGGTGCAAAAAAGTGCTTTTGTCTGAGTAGAGCCAAGAAAGGCACCATTGAATACAGAAACACAGGCTTATACCAGTCTTGAAGTCTTCCCCCAGCTCAAGGTAATATGCCTTTTAATCACTGATTAGGTGACCTATCATATAATCATGAACTTAGGGTTTAGGTTCCTTCCTTGGAATGATGACCCATCACTGAATGCCCAAAATCAGACTGAATTAGATGACTCATATGCCTCCTTTTAATGGTAAATAAAAGGATTATCACATCCTTTACATAATGAGTAAACAAGGAAGTTGAGTAACGTGTGTAAAAAGGAACACACTAGTATTTAACTGAGGCTAGAAAGTACAGTGTTAATCTTGTGCTATTTTTCCATTCCTTTCCAATTATGCATGTAGTGTTTTATATAAATATGAAACCTAGTTTACCATTTATTTTGCCTAATGGATTTTCAGTTCAAGTCATATCCATCTACAAAACACTAGTTCATTTTCTGTTGACTTGGACTTGTTTTTAGTACTGTGGTGAAATAATTTTGCAGCTGTTTACAACTTTTTAATATTATTTTCTTAGAATTTTAACATGGCAATTCAATTCAATACATGTTTGAGCACAAAGCCCTATCTGTGGGCAAATCCTGTGTGCACACATACCCACACCCCTTAGTGTTCTGAGCATTTACCATATAAAGTTTCTAGAAATGTTTACAAGAATATGCCAAAATTTTTAACTTCCTTTCAACACATACAGATAGCATCCCAGGAATTGACCGGATAAGCCAAACTAACTAGTTTAAAAGAACTAGATAGTTTGACTTATCCTAAGAAACCCACTTAAAAAAAACCCCAAGAAACCAAAAAACAAAAAAAGATACTCCCCCCCTGCCCCCACACACAAAATGAGTGCAATGGTGCATGCCTGTAATCCCAGCTACAAGGCAAGATAGGAGGATTGCAAGTTTGAGATCAACCTGAACAACTAAGCAAAACTTGGTCTCAGAAAGAAAAGAAGAGCTTGGGATATAGCTCCATTAGAGTACCCTTGGGTATATTCCCCAGTGATACCCACACAAAGAACCCAGTAAACAAAACAAAAACAAAACAACACAATTTTTCTAAGTAATGTCTATATTGTACTAAAATAATTATAAAGCTAGTATTGCATTTCCAGGTACACAAAGGTAAATCCTGGATCTTAATTCCTTAGAAATTGTATTAAAGAGACTTCTATTATTAGTTTCCAGTGTTAGTTGAGTATGAATAGAATGCCTGTTAAAGTGTATTATTGATCTATTAAATCTTTTTTTTCCCCCCAGCAAATTAAATGAGACCTGCAAATCTACATCTACCAGAGGAGCACAGTGTATTTTATCTTCACAGATCTGTGGCACATTTCTTAAAAACTTGGTTTGATTTCTGTATGCTAGTCAATAATAAACTGATTATGTATCTAAGAACATAAGGCACCCATGGGAATACAGCTGGCAACTGTATACTCATCTCCTCCTTGGGAGACAATATATAAAACTTTTACAAAATATACCTAAGATTGGAAAGTATATGAATGGGAGAGGTTAAAGGAAGATGTCTTTTCTTCCCTGATATCAAGAATACAAAATCTTAGAACACATATTTGGTATTTTCCCATACAGGTTATAGCTAAAGTTGGACAAAATCTTGTACTTAAGAACTGGGCTGATATCATTAAATCTTTCAAAACCACTAGAATAGTCATCAAGTTCAAATTAATATTAGCATCAATTATGGCCTTCCTAGTGTATTCATAAAATATGCTTAAATTAGTGGCTTGTATATAATTACATGCCATCCCTATTTCTACTTATTTATTTTAATGGGGAGAATCTTTGATTCTCATAATACGATAATAAAAATCAAAGTATATATCCAGTTTTCCGACATATAATCAATCACTCACCTGCTTGTGGAGAGACATCATAGTTTTGATGCCAGAATTAAAAACAGGTAGTCAGTGTAGATACATAAATCGGGCCAAGTTGAGAAAAACAGCAAACCGGTTTGGGTCCAAAAGGTTGAAGACTCTGCTGTGGGAGATTGAAATGTTAGTGTCCCAAATACCTGCCCAATACTGCCTTCCTAAAGAATTGTTAATAAAGCAACCCCTGAGCAGACAGGGAGCTGCTAATTAACTCACCTGGGCCCCCCTTCCTGCCCAGATCACTTCTCCCTGGCTCCTTCAGCCCACCTGTTTCCCATCTCTTGGCTTTCCTAGCTGCATCTCCCAGTCACATATACAGGATGAAGGGAAGTGAACAAGGGAGAAGAACATAAAAGAACAAAGAAACTTTACATGTATAAAAGGGATGGGTCTTCCTCATCCCATGGATTCTAGTTTTTGGGTCCCCTTCTTCCTCAGGGAAGAAGTCTGTTCTATCCTTTAAATAAAGCTGCTTGTTTTCTACTCTATGCTTGCCTCGGGTGCTTCTCTCCTGTTACACTTCAGCATTCAGGGAAGCCCGATAACTGGAGGTATCAGTTTGGCACACCACATTCTTTTAGGACAGGCATGCTGCAGAAAGAACACCTAGTCTTTCACATTTACATTTTATATTTTATCAGTGTTCAGGCTTGTTGTAGAAGCCCACTGAAGTTGGGGAACCCAAGGCTGGCTTACCCCCATTTCATAATAGAAAAAAAAATCAGCTGTAATGGCAAGTATTGTGGCATTAGCAAACTACATTTATGAAAGATTTCCAATTCTCCTTAAAGAGTGAAAATGATTCCTATTTGAACAATAGCCATGAGTGGCTTAAAATCAATACATTGATTTGTCCCTTAGTATGCTTGGGGGATAGGTTCCTGGACCCTTTGAAGATGCCAAACTTCCCCAGATGCTCAAATCCTTGATTGGAATGGCAATTTGCATATAACCAATGTATGTGCTCCCATATGCTTTAACTATCTCTATAGATTAGCATTTATATTGCATTAGTAAGTCTGCATACATATAGGACAGACTTTTTCCAATATTTTTGATCTGTAATTAGTCGAATTCTTGGATGCAGAATCCATGCTATGGTGGGCTATCTATATTTTAGGCTTTGTGAGTACCTGTGAACTCCATCACAAGTCTAAAATATTCTTAGCCTTCAGATTGTGGAAAAACGAAAGCAGGGTATATGCTGAATTTGGCCAACAGGCAACCACTCATTTTAAGGTCTAGCTATTATAGAATTTTAGGTGAAATATATTTGTTGCAAACATGTCTTGGCTATACTTGTAGAGTTAAAAATTTAACTGAAAATCCCCAAGCTGAAGTTAGCAGCAATTTAAAACTAAAAGCAAAGGATGGCAGTGATCGAAAACCGGTCAAGCAATGACGAAGCTTATGCTCAAGTGTCTTCCTAAGGATTTCAGAACTCTCAGTATCTCTGAGGCTCTTTAGGCTTAAGGAAATTGTTATTAGCTCTATCTAAGCCCCAGGCTCCTAAGACAGAACCAAATTAGCCTATATAGAAAATTCTATTCACATAATTTTAATTGAATACCCAATTTAACAAATCCTTAAATCTTGTAAATTGCTTAATATTAGTTGTCATTAGAAATGGAAGTCAACAAATTTCAAGTCACTAACTTTACTTGTAAGGACTTTGATCATTTTACTTTATATAAATAGAAACCAAATATGAATCTGTTTTTGGGCTGGGGATGTGGTTCAAGTAGTAGCGTGCTCGCCTGGCATGAGCGGGGCGCTGGGTTCGATCCTCAGCACCACATAAAAATAAAATAAAGATGTTGTGTCCACCAAAAACTAAAAAATAAATATAAAAAAATATGAATCTGTTTTATATAGAGAAGAGAACCTGACTTCCTTTAAACTCTTTAAAGCATACTCTTTAATGGCAAAAACTCCTGTAATATGAATGCCAAATTCTTTATTTTGCACCTTTTGTATGTTGGGCTTTTAAAACATACTGTCATTAGTTAATGCCTAAAAAGATCAAATTAAGATAACCAGCATCACTGTCAAAGTCTGTTACCTCGAACACCCTCATTTTCTTTGGGGAAAGAAACTTCTCAGGTCAGTATATTCTCATTCCAAGGGTAAGAAGTGTGCTCTGCTGGTTGATCTGTTTATTCTGACCTTCCTCCCCAAACAATTGGGCTTTATCATTTGCAATGGAAGAACTCTAGACTGGATTTTCTACTTCAGTTGTCTTGGGTTAACAGTATGAGATTCGGGGGCAAGAAGTTCCTATTCCCCAGTTCGCTGACACAGAAGAATATGGTAAAACAGATTTCCTTCCATGCTGTATTTGAAAATGTGCTAAGATAGAATTGTGCTCATTTGTGACTACCAAGAAAGAACTTTTTGACAAAAATTGGGATTTTTTTTAAAAATTAGGATTTAAAAAAACTAATTTTAGGACTGGGGATATGCCTCATTGGTAGAATGCTTGCCTAGCATGCAAGAGGCCCTGGGTTGGATTCCCCAGCATCACACCACAGAATAGAAAAAAAACTTAGAATCAAATAGAAGGTTGTTCCCACCAAAGTAATGGTATGTCACTAGTTGGCCATGTGCAGGTAAGTAGGTGGAGACTAATAAACATATATATCAAAGCCAATCTCTAAGTCACAGGACTGGAAATACTAGGGAGCTTTATCATAGCAGACAAACATCTGAAAAATAGGAATTGATATGCCAAATATCCCCTAGCCATAGTTAATTGTAACTCCTTAAGGAAACATCATTATTTCAAAACCAAGTCATAGCTTTTCCCCCCTTTCCCTTCCAGGTATAATTCAGTGATACAGCCTTGCTGGGTTCCAGCAAGGCTGTATCACTGAATTATACCCCTGGCCCTTTAAAAAATTATTTTGAGACAGGGTTTCTTTTAGTTACTGGTGCTGGACTCCAACTTGTGATCTAATCCTCCTGCCTTAGCTTTCAGAGTCACTGGGATTAAAGGTGTGTGCCACTAGGCCCAGCCATGGATATCAAAAGGCAGGACAAGTTCAGATTCGGCCTTGGCAACTTAGTGAGACCCTGTGTCAAAAAATAAAAGGGCTGAGGATGTAGTTCCAGTGATGGAACACCCCTAGATTCAATCCCTAACTGTTGTAACATTCACTGTAAAAAATCCATCTGTCAATTTTTATAGTAAGATCAAAGCACCTGGTTCCCCCCTTTCCCCTCCAATAAAAACCAGAACCCAAATCCTAAGACTGCTTCCTCAAATGTCCTTCACAATAAGCAAAAACCTTTATGGAGAAGTCCGTGATAGCATAGGCTAATTCTCAGGAACATGAATTACCTACATGTGGATTATGACTCAGTAAATGCCCATCCAAGATGAAAGTACAATAAATGTTTGTAAAGCCATCAACTATTAATTTACATAGTAAAAGATGTACATGGTTATTTGAGAGGAGGAGCTTGATAAGAAATCATATGGTTGAACTCAAGGTCATGTCCATAATTTTACTGGCCAGATAATTTGATTTCTCTCATTCATAATATGGATAAATAGAAACTGAGTATATCTTCAATTAAACCAAAAAACCTTTCATTCACATGCAACAACTTACTTTTGGGCTTCCCATCAATTTGGATGAGGTCTCAACAGCAGGAGTTTCCTCCTTTCAAATTATCTGACAAAGTTAGGTCAAATTTAGAAGTTTAAGCAGAGGACTTAGAAATGCAAATTCATAAACATAGCAGTTGGCTATACTTACCCTTTTGATAGTGGAGTTAACTTTTTTGAAAACTTTCCTAGGCTATATGCTATTTTGTGTGGTAATAAACAGAGAGTCTATTCTTTAGCTTGGAAAACAAAGTACTACCATGGGAAGAGGGCAGTTCCTTTTCTTCCAACATGTTCCACTTTTCTATGCCCTGTTCAGAAAAGCAGAGCTTATTAAATAAAAGGACAAAAGGCTTGCACTGCCAGATGCTGATGGAAAGATATATTCTGCCTTTAATATGGTTTATCTCAGTCCTTTATGTGCCTGTCATTGCTATGTAAGTACCAACTGTGTCCTTGGGTTTCCTTATAGCCAGAAAGATGAGAGCTTAGCACCTGGGAAAGCAACTGAGTTGGAACTCTTGAAGTCCCAGTTCCAACATGGTCTGTTCATTCATAACTGTGGATTAACCTGATCATATTCAGCAATGGGTGTTCTGCAGCTAGGCTACTGGGCTCCCAATTTAAATCCAGAGGGAAGTGTCCCAGAGTTTTTGGTAATATGTACACACCGGAGTACATAAGTTTAACACTGAACATTTTCGGGGGAGGGAGTGCTCTCAGAATGAATGTGGGGTAGACTGAGGCTTCTATTTTCTAACTTCTATTCGAATAGAATTTAAGAACTATTTAGTTGGGATTCACCTTATTTAACATAGACACTTGTTAAATAAGGTCACAGGACTTAAGAGACCACTTCAAAAGGGCTATTAGGAGAGAGAAACCAAGACATTTGCTTTTAATACAATTTATATTATTATGTATGATTACAGGAAAGATGGTTCTCATCTGCTTTTCATTCAGCAAAAGATGGTAACAGTGAAAAAGAAATACTGTTTTAAAAGGTTCGTATGGCACTGAATATTATGACAGTCTGGGGTACATTAGTAGAAATTCTGGCTCAGATAAATTTAGGGAATTATATTTTTTCTCTCTTAAGCCCTACCTCTCTTAGTGATAATTCGTGAAACAATTTACCTGTATTGCTCTGTTTTAACTAAGGAGACATGTAAGACAAGTGTGGGAGAACAAACTACCAGAAGAGCAGTATTCTAAGATACCAATAATAAACGTGTTAGCAAAAAACTCTACAGTTGCTGGGCTAAGAATACTGGAGTAAAAACAGACAAAAAAGTCTATGTATTATCAAAATTTGTTCAGATACTCTTAGGAGAACAAATGTCAAATGCATATTCAAAATAACACAATAACAAACATCACCATATAGCACATATTTGGAAAAATGATTAAAACTTTTTAACAATACATTATTGATATATTATGGATAAGACCTAAGTCTATATGTAGAAAATGGGAAACTATTGCTAATAGCTATTTTCTCCTTATATTTTGTCTTTTAGCAATACCTGAAAACCCAATGAATTATCCACAGAATATTTTCAAATTGTCCATTTCAGAAAGTAATGTCATGTGGATAAAACCAAATGCTCTATGCTTAATTCATGGGAGGCAATATAACCAGAGAATTCAAGTTTTTCTGTCCTCCTAAAAAAAGAAACATTTCCTCCAGATGTTAATTGTAGTGTCTTATTTATAAAGGTTTACTTTGGCAAACTAAAAATATTCATGTGTGAGTATTTAGTCAAATGCTGGATTAGATTCTTTGACAGTTTATCTGGCTCTAAAAAAACACTGAACATGTAATGAATAAATGGATGTTAAACTAGCTGGGCTGGCCTGTTAACAACATGCCTCTCCTTAGAAGATAGATCTTCTGTGTCTTGATCAGAATGAAAAAGAAATTCTTATTAAATCAGATCAAGGATAAAATTTGGGGCTCTGATTCTTAAATGTGTGTGTGTGGGGTCTTTACCTAAAATGTGAAGTTTTACCCCCAATAGTTTAGAACATATGCCTAAACCTTCTGAGATACAAACAGAAATCATCTGCAAATAGTAGAACAGTTTTGAAAGATCAGTCTAAAATCAGCTACAAACAAAAACAGTAAATAGATGCATCAAAAAAAATTTTTTTTTTCATTTTAATTTCCTCCAAATACCTGCTCTCAAATCCTACAACACATTTTCATTATAAAGACCCAAGAAAACCATAACAACTAGTTCCTTTCAGGGGAACTTATTTTTAGGGTCCGAGAGGACATATGTTGAAGAAACCTCAAATCAAACATGGTGTGCCCAGCCATATTTTATATTTTGGATAGTTCCACTAAAAGCCATATTGAAAACAATGAGGATTGTTATGAAAGAATATCTACACATTTAAAAAAACAAACCAACCACATAGACACACAGCGAAACCAAACATGTGCACACTTACTTCCTTTAGGGGAGGAGAAAGCTAAAGAAAATCTAGATCTAGAAATATAAATGGTCTTGAATACCTGCTATACCAAACACCTCTACAGGCAAGATAAAGACGAAAACAAAAACCAAACATTTGTTTTCCTGTTTTTTCTTTAATACAGTTGCCATCTTACAAGATATACCATTAGGTGCCTTTGTAATAGCATCTAATCTACCCTTTCATTGCACCAGTTGGCATCCTGGGAAAGAACTCCTTACCACTCATGTTTGGGGAGCATTGCTGTTAAGTACAATAAACCTAGCTCTTATGGTTGGGCCATAATCAATGAGCAGTGGCATTAATTTCTAAAAACAGATTAATGCACACATTCAAACCACATTAAAATTTTAACTTAAGAGTTCATACAAAGTCAATTTCCCTTCTATAGTAGCTATTGCTCCAGATTGTGGTTTTAAAATCCAAGGAGTGAGAAGAATGTCTCTTTATTTTATTGTTGATGCTTCTTACTTTCTTCCTTTTCTTCTACCATACTTTCTATCTCCCCTCCTTTCTTTCATTTTCTTTTTCCCATTCATTTCCTTCTTTTCTTTTTCCTTCTTTTTAAATAAGAGGTTAAAAGAAATGGGTTATTAAGGAAATCAAAGTCTAGTAAAACGTCTAAAACAGATCAGAGAGCTCACAAACTCTTCTTTGTATCGATGTTAAATTACTGAAAAAAAAAAATTTTTTTTTTTTTGAAAACAAACAAACAAAAAATCTAAAAACAAGCATATGCCAATTGTGCTGTTTATTTAAGCAACTGGCGTTCCTCGATGCTTTTGAGGCGTTTCTTCCGGGGCTGTACAAAGTCATCATCTGAATCATCACTAAATTTATTATCTTCTGATTCATTCCTGAATTCTAGCTTAGGAAACCTTTTTTCTGGATAAAGGTTCTTTAGAAGTTCTTCAAAATAGCTTTCAAGTTTTATGCCAGCATTGGCTACTTCTGAGTCAGGCTGTTGGATAAAAATAAAAATATGAATTAAAAAATAAGACCTACTTTTTAGACAGTCAATAAATGTAATCTCTTATATTACAATTTTCTGTTCATCTTTGACTCTTAGATTATGAATATAAATTAAGTGTTTTGGAAAATTTTATGTACAGCCATTAACAAAATACGTAGGAGTTGGGGGGCTGGAAAAAGTCTGGACGTTGGCTGAAAACTAAATAAAAGACTGACTTATCTAAATTGTCCAAAATGGAGGTAGTAATGGTAGGACTGGATTACTGAAGACAGATCAGTGAAATGCCATAAGCATAGGATCACAAAACAGGTATTTTTAGAACAAGTTAAAAAGAAATGTGGTACTATAGAATGAGTAACAAAAGGCCACAGGTTGCAAATGAACTGAGACCAGAAAAATTTAAACAAGAACTTTTTGGACATATTCTTAATATTTCAAGATAAACATCAAAAAGACTAAAGTCTAGAAGTATAATATTCCAAGAAAAAAAGATGGGATGACAAAGAATACTTTTCATTTTGAAGAATATTTTTAAATTGTCCTCAAGTTATCAGCTCTAATTTGCATCTGTACTCACCATGCAATAAACCTTTGAATATAAATTTGGACAATCTTTCTAACATATCTTAACAGACCTGCAACTTCAAAATTTATTCCAGTGCACACATTTTGGTCTCTGTATACATTTAGAAGGGGTCTGGGCTAAGATGACTTCCATACATTGCTATTTCCTCTCCCCACCTCACCTCATTGAATTCAGCACAGTTTTGAAAGATCAGTCTAAAATCAGCTACAAAATCTTCAGGTTTTGTGTACAAGAAATAATCTTCTTGTAGTCTTTTCTTGATAGTTGACAAGTCCATTGGATTTTTAATTATTTTGTAATAATCAGGCACCTTCAAAATAAATGAGATGTTATAATACAATAACTGACTTCTACCTGGTCCTAAATACACTGTATAAGAAGGGATATAAAATTGAGATTGTTTTCATTGCTCTTCTCTATACCATTTTGTCACTGGTAAAAAAACCTACACAGTAACACACTACTGCATTCTACACATTAGGAAATGTTCTGTCACTTTTTCCAAAAAATTTAACCAATATTTTTATGAAAAACTATTTTCACATATTCCCTCTTGAACCTTCTCTTCTCTATTCTCTTTTTTATTAAGCAAATAACAATTTCTAGAGAATTACTAGCTGAATGGCATGATTTTACTGCATACCATTATAGCAAGTGGTAAAGAAGGGTTTAATCCCCAGCTTGTGGCTTAGTGGTATGATCCTGCATAAGTTACTTGACCTCAAAGAAACCTCAATTCTTCATATTCCAAATATGGATAATCCTAGCAACCTCATAGGACTGATATGATTATCTGTCTGTCTGTCTATCTATCTATCTCAAGAAAAAGGCGGTTTTACGGTTGCAGCTGTAAGCCAAGATCATAAAAAGCACCAATCTGGTGTCAAAAATTTTAAATCTGTACTGGCATTACAAGCCTTTTTTGGGTACAAAAACCCCATAGTCCTGAAGTATTTATTTCCTTTTTCTATCTTAAGTTCTCAAAAGTCGTTCTCAAGAAAAGAGATGATATTCACTAAACTAGTTTTCTTTGCATTAATTTTTTCAATTTTCTAAATTTTAAAAACAAATTTATTATGTTTAAAAGAAACTTCAGATATCATAGAATATATTTTGGGTAGTGAACCTTTTCCAGCACTCTAAAAGAATGCAACAAAGTCATATCAAACTTTCAATATGAACCTAGTTGAAGCCAATGATTAATATACATACATATCTCCCCTCCTTTTTTAAAAAATGTGTTGGTTAAAAGTTCACTTATTACTTAAGTATAGACCTATAAATCAAAATGAGTACAGAAAATGTGTGTGTGTGGGGTCTTTACCTAAAATGTGAAGTTTTACCCCCAACAGTTTAGAACATATGCCTAAACCTTCTGAGATACAAACAGAAATCATCTGCAAATAGTAGGTAAGCTAGGTGAGATGAAAAGAACGAATACTTGAGAAATGATACTTAAAATGTATCTATTTAGGATCAAAGCATTCCATACGTATAAAAATTTTAAAACTTGGATTAGATGTAAGAAACTATTGAAAAATAGCATAGAAAGTACATTTTCATGAATAATATTTAAAAAATCATCCTATTGTATAAATATGTACCATTAATACTTACAGTTAGAGGAACAGGGTCTTGAAAAGCCAGGCTCATTTCATGACAGTAAAGAAATAAAAGGAGGCGTTCACACTTCTAAGTAAAAATAAACAAAAATATAACACAATAATAGTCACAGCTTATTTTCCTTAAGCATTTCATAGGTCACCAAGTACCAGATTAACAATTAAAACCTGATGAATACAGGAAAAACACTGAATACTGAAATCTTGCTTTCTTTCCCAATTAGTAACTGTAGTGTTTGATAATTTAGGATATACCTAATGTTTGAGATATTTTGTTCACTGTAATTAAGTGAACAAAAATAGTAGCACTAGAAACCCATTTGAAGTTCTTTACAATGAATTCCACTAATCCAGTTTGGGTACTGTGAATTAGCAATCAATAAAGGAAGACCATATGGCTATTAAGAGATCCAAAGGTGCAGCATTTTCTTTTATGTGTCCATTCTTTTTTGGCAGGGGGTGGGGTGGGGTACTGGAGATTGAACTCAGGGGTACTTGACCACTGAGCCACATCTCCAGCCCTATTTTGTATTTTTTTTTTTTTTTTTAGAGTCAGGATCTGACTTGCTTAGCACCTCAGTTTTGCTGAGGCTGGCTTTGAACTCGTGATCCTCCTGCCTCAGTCTCCAGAGTTGCTGGGATTATAGGCTTGCACCACTGTGCCCTGCTTGTGTGTCCATTCTTAAGGCCCCTTGAAAGCAGATGGTCCCATTGCAGGCTCTGCCACTTCTCTGCTTATGAGTTTATCCTAGTAAACATTAGTGTTGTGAACACTTGTTGTGTAGTGCCAGCAACAAGTGTTTCTGCCCTCTCGTGCATGTCAATTTCCATACTGTTTTCCACTTCATAATTTAGCAAAGGACATTCTTAGCCTAACCTAGTAGCTTTAAATATTAATTACAGATAAATATATAAGCTGGCTTTGATACAAATATAGAACCCACTTGGTGAAAGAACAGAATAATTTTTAGGAATAGAAAAGCCCATCTCAGTGCCAATTCTCAACAAATTCTGAGGAAGAAGACTTATCTATGGTAGAAATGAAACAAAATATTTACTCAAAGTAGACTAGATTTAAAGGCCCAAGATCTGTAAGAGAGAAGATATTTATCTTGTTCAGAGACACTAGTGTAAGCTTCTATGTTGTGTATGTGCATGTGTTAGTCTGCCTTTAAATATTTAAGATTCCTAATCCTTTTGTTAAAAGAAATTCCTACAGAAAAAAGAAATCAGTTTAAAATTTAATGCACTAACAAAAAGTTGTCTATTACTCTAAGGCTGAGATGCTCAAAGACTTACCCTTTTATCTATTGGTGTTAATTTAACAAGGCCTTCGGTTTTCCTTTTTTCTGAGTTGTGACTGGGAGCATCACAATCATATTCAACTTCTGGCTTAGATAAGTCTCGGCAGAAAGTACAAATCCACTCTCCACTGTTGGGTAAAGGACTTTTGAGTTTCTATTGCATCATGTTTCCCTTTCCCACCTCATCTTACATGCCATCTATGACAGACTTGGCATAAATTTTAATCACTAAGATTTATCCCATACTTACTAGGTACAAAGCACGATGTGGAAAGAGAAAACAGCAGAAATGTAATGCCATGGCCTAAGTCTAGTTAAAGTGTAGTTAAAGAGGCATGAAATTCATACATGCAAAAAAAAAAAAAAAAAAATCTAAAGTAAATAAAAATTTAAAAAAGTAAATAAAAGTAAACAAAATTTCTAAAAAATCTAAAGTAAATTAAAATAAAAATAGGGCTGATATGAGGTGTAATTAGCATTTTTACTCAGAGGATTCAGGATAAAAGAAAACACCCTCGGAAGAATGAAGGAATTTTGGATTGGGCAAGGGCAGGAAGGGACTTGGTGGTAGGAAAGATGGTGGAATGAGATGGACATCATTACTCTAGGTTCATGTATGATTGCACAAATGGTGTGACTCTACACCGTATAAAATTGTCCTCCATTTGTGTACAATGATCGAAATGCATTCTGCTGTCACGTATAACTAATTAGAAAAGAAAAACTCTTGGTATTATTGTTGCAACTGGCAGTTTGAAAGGACTGTTAATATTTTTCCTTATAATGGACTAGGTTTTGAGAGAAGCACAGGGCATAGGAGACATGGTATGGCAAACCTGAGATTACTGTTAGGGATTTTGAGGACATTTGTGACAAGTGAAATTTCATTTAAGTTTTTACACAAAGGTTTTATGTTATAATAATCATTAAAAGTTGATTACTGTTATTATTTTATTATTTTGAAGTGGTAGGGATTGAACCTAGGACTTCAAGCATGCTAACCAAGCACTCTACCACCGAGCCTACCCCAGCCCTGTTGCTTTTATTTATAGTGAAAGAATGTGAAAAGGGAGTACTTTCTTACCTTGGAAAGTTTGTCAATGTGGGCACATGACAAGAAAGATGGAAGACTTTGGGACACTTCTCACAACACAGAAGTTCCCCTCCGTTTTGACAAACTGCACACCAGTCCTCATTGGGGTCATCCTCCTTCCTCGTCTCTCCAACATGAAGAGGCGACTTCTGGGAGGCATCTGACCACTCGGACTTTCCATTTGAGGAACTTTCCTGGTGGAGTCCAGGCTGATCTCCTGTGCTATCAGGGGCATCGGATCTTAACACAGTTTCCTCAGAAGCAGAGTTCTGACTGCTATTTAAGAGTAGGGAAGTAAGTATGCTTCTTGGATAGTTCGTCTGCAATGAGAGAATACAGAAAAAAAAAATACACATATGCATGTATATACATATATATACACACAAATGTATTTTATTTTGAAATTGGTATTTTTGCATTATATATGTATATATGATTTTTTTACCACATATATGTATGTGTAAATATATATACACACACATGAATGTTTTTTCAAAGTGGCTTTTTTGTATTAGCACAACTTCAGTTTTGGACTATAGACTACTCTCATGGGCACCTGGTGAGTACCTGTGAGAATAGGACATGTTTACCACTAACTGTATTAGTCTCTAATGAGTGGATAATGGGCATAAGGGAAGTGGATAACAGTCTGCTGATGGCTAAAGAAATTAGAGACTAGGTGAGTACTGTGAAAGAATCACATGAACTGTAAATATAATGTAACTTTTTGGAGCTGTTACTTCAAATTATACCTAAGACACAAAAATTATACCTCTAAGACGATTCTAAATTTTGTGTTGGATCCTAGGATAGTGCAGATTTCTGATCAATGTTCTCTCTTTTAAATGTTTTTCTAAAATTTCAAAGTAATAAATGTATATATAGTTAACAGAACTCATTCCTTGGAGGCAACAATTTTCAAATTTATCTTTTTTCCCCCCTGAATTTACATTAGTTATTTCATTTTGTTGTTGATTTTTGAGATAGGGTCTTGTTATTTTGCCCAGGGTGGCCTTGAACTTCCATTTCTCCTGCCTCTGTCTAGGCACACACTACTGTACCCAGCTTACCACATTTCTAAATAAAATGCTCTACGACAATTTCTTGCATTTCAATTTTTTTTTTTTTTTTTGTAATACTGGGGATTGAACCCAGAGGGGCTTTACAACTGAGCTACAACACCAGCCCCTCCCCCTCAACATTTTGAGACAGGGTTTCACTAGATTATAGGGTGCCACTGTGCCTCTTAACAGTTTTTACTAAGCATCGCTTTATTGCTTTTTCAGTTGGTAGAAGCCAGTATAAATGTTTATAGCTAGCATCTACTCCAAATGATCTATCATAATTGGCTAAATATTCTGAGATTCAGAATTTTTGCTAAATGTGAATTCAGATTATATTTTGATTATATCAGTTTTTAGGTACTACTATATTCAGGTGTTTGTTTCATCATTGTGATTAAGTAAATATTGTCCTGGGGAACCACAAAATGTACTATTGACTATATTCTCTTATACTTTTTGTTTTTACTAGGAGTTGGTTATTACTTTTTTTTTTTTTCATTTGCTATTTTTCTAGGCACCCATCTCTATGCCAATCTCTGTAGGGTAGATGCTTTAATACACTTCAAACATTTTTCTCCCTTTAGATACACCCCTGTGGAGTCTTCTGTCCTTTTGCTATAGACTGTTCTGTAGGAGCTACTATACTAAAGACTATGCTTTTTTTTTTTTTTTTCTTTTTACCCCCTAAGTATGAGTAGTATTGCAAGCACTGATGTAATTACATTTTGAGGCCTAGATTCTTCATCTGATTCTTGTTTAACTATAACAACAGGGAAATCATAATTTTCGGGTGGTCCACTGTTTTCTTGTTTTATTCGGATTGGCTCCAACATGACCACTGGGACTTTGTGTGTAGAATCAGCTCCTGCTGGTTTGCTGGAAGAGCCAGAGCTATAAAGTATAAAAGGGGGAGAGAAAAAAAAATTAAAAAAAAAATACTAAAAAATATCACATCAACTACACTACAAAAATAGCACTCTGGAAAAATGCTGTATCTTCACAACAAAAAGTACTTTATATCAGTAATAAATGATGCATAACTGAAATGTAATTGCTATATGAACACATTTCATTTATGATAAAAATGGTTTACATATTGACTTATCCAAATAGTTACATTTTATATATGGAAGGACAAATAGAATATGGCTTAAAACTGACTTCAAAATTCTGAGGGTCTATAAATGGGCAATCAGATTTGGTATCTTTGAAGTAGTATCATTTTGTGAACTTTCTTAGTTCCCTTTCTAGTCAATGATACTGAGAACTTGAGGCTCTCATTAAGAATTTGTTGTCAAAGCGTGAAGACAAGAAATCATTTGTTGGTGTTCTGCTACTTAAAGAAGTTAATTGAACAAAAACCTTGTACAGATAGCCACAATGTTCTCATGAATGTGTCTTTCATTTAAGAAAGTTAAAAACTGGGTTCACTAGGACCAATTTTTAAACATAAAGAGGGGAAGAGTATAAAATATATTAACAATTTATTTTCCATGGGTAAAATAGCAGAATTAATGTTTAATCACTAGAAAAGTCACAGAACACTGAAATTAGTATGAAATTATTATTTCCTTTACATAAAATTTTATGTGGTGCTGTCATACCAATTTTCCTTGTTATTATGATAATATCTTATATATTTTCTTATTGTTAATATAAAGGTGTACTTAAATATGAAACAAAGGTGTACTTAATCCTTTATTAATATTAAAATCATTAAAATTTTAATTAAAGATAAAGAAGCTGTTCAAAATGCAGTGAGTACTAAAACATACTGACACTGGCAAAAGAAATCTCGTTACAGATTTTATGTATAGTTGCCCTCCATATCCGTGGGTTCCACATCCATGGATTCAACCAACATGTGGATAGGAAATATTTTGAAGAAATAAACTGCATCTATAATGAACATGTATAGACTTTCTTTTTGGTCATAATTCCCTAAACAATACAGTGCAACAACTATTTAAACAGCATTTACATTGTATTAGGTATTATAAGTAATCTAATGATAATTTAAAGTACACAGGAGGATACATGTAGTTTATATGCAAATACTATGCCATTTTATTTAAGAGACTTGAGTATCTGCAGATTTTAGTATCCTTAGGAGGATCCTGGAAACAATTTATCATGGATACTGAGGGACAACTGCACTAGAGAATATGGTTAAGTCTATTTACCTTCCTCGGCTCCCAACGCTGGAGGCACTAGGTGAACGTATTGGGGGGTGGACACTAGTCATAGTAACAGGTCCTAAGGAGGGGAAATCATACACATTCATAAATGAATTGATAATTAAGTATTGAAGTCCTGTTTAACATGCTCACTTGGCACCACAATGAAACTGGGAACATGCAACAAAATTCGATGAAACAATAAGCACTTGACAAAATCCAAGAGTAGTCTTTTATGTCTTATTAGAGCAAGATCTTTAACCTCGGCACTATTGACTTTGGGCAACAGAATTTTTTGTTGTCAGGGAATGATTTTGCTTTACAGGATGTTTTGCAGCATCTCTGGCCTATACAAGTTATGAATTGCTAGTAGCAACTCTCCACATGTTACAACTTGGAGTGTGACAAAAAAAAATTTCTCCAAAACAAGTATGGTAGCACATACCTATAATTCCAGCTACTCCAGAAGGCTGAGGCAAGAGGATTGCCAAGTTTAATGATAGAGTGTTTGCCTTGCTTGTTTGTATATGCAAAGCCAGGGGCATTTTAACACTGAGCTATGTCCCAGCCCTTTTTCAAATTTTCAAATTTTGAGACAGGGTCTCCCTAAGATGCTGAACTGGCCTCAAACTTGCAATCCTCTGCCTCAGACTCCCGAGTAGTGATTACAGGTGTGCTACTGCACCTGGCAAAGAACAAACATTTTTGTTTAATATGTTTTATTGGCCATATGTATTGCCTCTTTACAGAATTATCTATTCACAAGTCCTTATTTATTTGTATAAACTTGTCATGTGGTAAATAATTTCTCTGCTATAATTTATCTTAAGTTTATTAGTTTAAAATAGGTATCTCCATTTAGATTCTGTAACTGTCTTATATTCATGTGACTGGTGAAAGAATAATAGATTCTTCATTTCAGTTTAAAACACCCATTATGCCTAGGTCTCTAGGAGTAGTAATAGAGGGTTTTGCTCTCAGAAGAAATGAGTAGATATATTATTCTTTTTTTTCTTTCTTTCTTTTTTTGGTACCAGGGATTGAACTCAGGGGCACTTGACCACTGAGCCACATCCCCAGCCCTGTTTTGTATTTTATTTAGAGTCAGGGTCTCACTGAGTTACTTAGCACCTTGCTTTTGCTGAGGCAGGCTTTGAACTCATGATCCTCCTGCCTTAGCCTCCTGAGCCACTGGTATTACAGGCGTGCGTCACCATACCCGGCAAAATTAAATATTCTCAAACACAAAAAACCCACCAAAAGACTGAGGCTGCTCTATGTGTCATCACTAGGAAATTTTAATGGGCAAATCACATCCTAAAGAAGATCACATCACGTTCAACTTAATTTATTAATAAGTACAATATTAATTTTCTCCAAGAAGTGCTATAATGCCTATAAATTTTATTGAAATTGAGAATATAAAGAAGTTTCACATTTGCTTCCTTCATTGTAAGTATACTAATTTTAGATAGTACAAAACAAAACAAAAACACAGCTATATCTTAATCCTTCATCAAAAAAGGGGTGAAGGGGGCTGGGGTTATAGCTCAGTGGCAGAGCACTTGCCTAGCATATGTGAGGCACTGGGTTCAATCCTTAGCACCATATGAAAATAAACAAATAAAATAAAGGCATCCTGTCCATCTATAACTATTTATATATATTAAAAAAAGGGGGAGGAGGTGAAGTAATTTTAAATCCTTAAGAATAAAAACTAGAAAGACAATTATAAAATCAAAAGATGTATATTTTACCTGCAAGGCCTGGAGATGGCACTGATGAATTTGGTGATTGCACAGTTCTGTTTGAGGGTGGTCTTGGCTGGCCATGATCTATGGTAGCTTCTTTCCTCACCATATTGTCTAGCATAATAGTACTTGAGCAATCAATCTTATAAGAAAAGAAATTATTTCTGGGCAAACTGCTCTTGCAAGATAAAAGCAAAGTTTATAAGAAAACTTCAATAACAATTACTATCAAACAATAAGACACATAAATATAACATTTGAGAAGTTCTGATTGATAGTTCTCCCATAAACAATCCCCAATAAAAATTTTCACGCTTTTTACTATTCTACCTTGGCAAATAACTGAGGATATACTATTGTCCTCAGTTATACCAGGAGTTGGTATGAGAAAAAAGTAATATCATGTGTGATTCACACTTTAAAAAATAGCACAATTTTATATTATTGCAAATCTCTTTAATATCTGCTTTAAAAGTGATGAAACAGGTTCTTGTATCTGCTTCTGCATTCAATCAGTTGTGATTTGTGGTTTTGGTTGAAGAATATGAGAAAATCTGGTCTCAGACAGGACTTTGAGGATGCTCAGAGTTATAGTCTGTGGCCGTTTAAGTCTGTGGCCCTCAATTTAACAAGTGATATTCTGAGTACGTACCATAGAGATAAAATAAGTCTACATATCACATAGTTCTAGAGCACCAGGCTCACTAAGTACACTACTATTTTTTTAGGAACAACAAAACAAAACAAAAAGCATTCCCTTTAATGCAACAGATAATTAACACTGCTTTCCTAATCCTTTACCAGACTAAATACTGATAAATTTCTAATTAAGAGTTTAATGCTTTAGATGCAAATATTCTTCCTGCCTAAACACACCAAATTTCCCAAGAATGTTTTTGTGATTTAAATCCAGTTCAATTATCTAACAGTTCCAACTTTTCTTAGAATTCTACAAGGGAATATAAGGGCATAGATTGTATAATTAATTAATTTGCTTCTGCACCTAGAATAGTGCAAATTGTGAAGCATCCTTGGTAGAATTAAGAAAATAGTCACTCCAACTCAAGTGAGGTACTTCAGTTGCCCAAGACTAGTACACAAAGGGCCACCTGTATGAGGAATGCAGAGGAAAAGACGGAAGGACAATTTTACTTCCTGAGATCTGCATTCCTTGGGGGAGAAAAGATGGGTACCTCAGGTCTTTCATATTTTAATATTCTTTTGGCAATACCTTGGCCAATACTTTTCAGACAGAGCAAGAAGACCAGAATGACTGAATTTGTTGTATCTTTAACAAAAGGAAAGTCATTTACATTGTGTAGTAATCCTAAAAGCTAAATAAAACAGTGGAAATTAGAAAAGTGAAAATAAAAGAATCAACTTATATGGCAGCGATCTATCTACAGAATATTGGAAATATTTTTTTTAAAATGTATACTGATCAAAGTTAAGAGCTTAGAGAGTGAATATATTAAATATAAAGCAAGTCAGAGGAAATTTTGCACTGTTCAGCAGAAAATATTTTTATTTCTATTACTAAACTTGTCTTGTCTCATCTGATGTCTTAATATATAACATCCATCTCTAGCTACCCTTGTTTTAATATACCATATCCCAGACATTCAACTTGCCAGTCTTTCTTCTTATATCTTTACTTTTCTCCTTTCCCAGCTTTGATTCCATTATCATTGTTATCAATCATTTACAAACACCTTTGACTGCAGTGCCCTGAAAGGCATTCTGTTGTATAAATGTTCACAACTTTTATTAACCGCTGTTATAATATTTTTAAGAAATAAACTAACTTCTAAAAACAAAACAACCTATAATCCAAACATATGCCAGTTACTGAATCCAAATTAACTGGCAATTTCCAAAAGAGGATGTTGATATAAATTTTCTGTGTATACTTACATCTGGAAGAGAAGGAAGATTGTAAGAACCTCCCACTGGTGAGCTCAAATCGATCATGGGTGAACCAAAAGTCTTTCCATCGTATCCTGCTGCACTAGTGATGGTAGGGCTGGAGGGAGTGGAGGACGTGCTACTGGCAGTTGATGGGGTGGCCTGTCCACTGCTGATCTGCCACTACAGAAGAGAAGAAAACGGACTATTGATAGATAGGCCTACAACATGACATGTACTGATCACTCTAACACAAAATGAAGTAAAAGACACATTCTGGTGTTTGAATTCACATGTAATGTTCTTTTGCCCCCACATTTTTATTGGTGCATTGTAGTTGTACATACTTACGGGATTTGTTGTTACACATTCATACATGCATACCTGTTGAGAGCCACAGCCAAGGGGCCCCAGCAAACTTCTAGCTGCCAGCACCACCAGCTGCCATCTGATGATTGGCTCACAGTGGCCCCAGCAGAAGGGGCCCCAGCAAACTTCCAGCTGCCAGCTGGGGATTGGCTCACAGCGGCCCCAGCAAACTTCTAGCTGCCAACTGATTGGCTCCTCTGCGGTGATGTTCATTGGGTTGTTTCCCCGCCCTTTCAGACCACGGAGCTGCTCATTAGGGGACTTTTTTGGCTCCGCCCATGCGACCCAGCCAATTGGCCTCAAGAGCAGGAGGAGTGGGGGAGGTGGAGAGGCTTGTGGGAAGCCGGTGGTGGCAGTTGGGCTCTGAGGATTTTCTTGAAGAGCTGTGTGGTGCGGTGTGTGTGTTCTAAAAATAAAGTTCGTTTCTTTTGACAAGTGGCTCCTGAATTGTGCCCAGCCAGACTGTGGCACACACCAATAAACAATATTATAATTTGGCTAGTATCACTCCCCAGCACTTCCCCTCCCAGCCCCCCACATCTTGGTCCCTTTTCTCTACTGATCTCCCTTTGATCTGCCCCGTTTTTCTTTTTCCTCTCTAGCCATCACATGAGAGAAAACACAGGACCCTTAACTTTCTGATTTTGACTTATTTCACTTAACATGGTCTCTATTTCCATCCATTTTCCTGCAAATGGACATTTTATTTATGGCTGAATAAAACTCCAGTGTGTATTTCTTTATCCATCATCTGTTGATGGACACCCAGGCTGGCCCCATAGCTTGGTTACTGGGAAATGTGCTGCTAGAAACATGGGTTTAATTTTTCAGGGTGAATACTGACAAGTGGTATAGCTGGGTCATATGATGGTTCCATGCCTAGTTGCCGCAGTCTGGCTGGGCACAAATCACTGAGCCGCCACAAAAGCACTTGTATGTTCAAACAGGAAACTTTACTGCCCTAACTCCACCAGCACTCCATGCACACTCCCCGGGAACTCCCCCAGCTCTCCACCGGGCTCCACCCCAACTCTCTCAGAACCTGAGAGAACTCAATGGGAACTCCAAAGTAATGGGCGCCTGAGGCAGCAAGAGCCGCCCTATTGCAAAGCAATAGGTCTAATTGAAAGCAAAGGTCTAATATACAACTGAATACACAGCTTAACTAACCATCATCATCTCAATGGCTCGATGGCGTCACCTTTCAACCATTCCCTCTGGCAAAATGCCAGGCATCATTCCGACTGGGCTGTGGCCCTCAACACCTAGTCTTTTGGGGAACCTCCATACTGACTACAATCTCATCAATAGTGTAGAAGTGATCCTTTTTCTTTTCTTTTCTTTTTTTTTTCACATCCCCAACCCTTTTTATATTTTATTTAGAGACAGGGTCTTGCTGAGTTGCTTTATGACCTCACTAGTTGCCAAGGTTCGCTTTGAATTTGTGATTCTCTTGCCTAAGCTTCCCATTTTCATTTCTTATTCAATTCTAAAGGATAATTTTTCTGGATGTAGTAATCTTGGTTGCCACCTGTTTTCTTTCAGAGCTTGGTATATATCAATTCAAGCCCTCCTGATCCTTTTTCTTCACATCCTCTTCAGCATTTATTATTATTGCATAATTGATGACAACCATTCAGAGTGGCATGAGATCAAATCTCAGTGTAGTGTTGATTTGCATTTCCCAAATTGATAATGATGTTAAACATTCTTTCATAGATTTGTTGGCCATTTGTATTCCTTTTGAGATATGTTTAATTCATTTGCCCAATTATCAATTAGGTTATTTGACTTTTTGGTGTAAAATTTTTGAGCTTTTTATACATTCTGGATATTAATCCTCTGTCAGAAGAGTAGTTAGCAAAGATTTTTCTCCAATTCTGTAGGTTGTCTCTTCACATTCCTAATTGTTTCCTTTGCTTTTAAATTTGATGCCATACCACTTAGTAACACTTGGTATATGAACTTTAAGAGTTCTACTGAGAAAATCATTGCCTGTGCCTCTATGCTGGAGTGTTGGCCCTACATTTTCTTCCAAAAGTTGTATAGTTTCTGGTCTAATTCCTAGGTTTTTGATCCATTTTGAGTTGATTTTGGGGCAGGGTGAGATAAGGTTCTAGTCTCATTCTTTTACACATAGATAACTAGTTTTCCCAGTACCATTTTTTAAAATGGCAGTCTTTTCTCCCATGTATACTTTGGCACCTTTATCAAGGATCAATGGCTATAGGTGTATGGGTTTGTTTCTGTGTCTTCTATTCTGTTGACTGGTCTGTGTTGTCTGTTTTTAGGCCAGTACCATGCATTTTCTTTTTTTTTTTTTTTTTGTTACTATAGTTCTTTAGTATAATTTGAAGTCAGGTATTGTGATGCCTCCAGCATTGCTTTTTTGGCTTAGAATTGCTTTGGCTATTTGGGTCTTTTATTCTATTTTTTTTTTTTTTTAACATTTATTTTTTACTTATAGGTGGACACAATACTTTTATTTTTACGTGGTGCTGAGGATTGAACCCAGTGCCTCATGCATGCTAGACGAGCTCTCTACCTCTGAGCCACAACCCCAGTCCGGGTCTTTTATGCTTCCAAGTGAATTTTAGGATTGTTTTTTCTAGTTCTGTGAAGGTCATTGATATTTTTAATGGGAATTGCATTGAATCTGTATATTGCTTTTGATAGTATGGCCATTTTAACAATATTAATTCTGCCTATCCATGAACCTGAGAGGTTTTTCCATCTTGTTTCTTCTTCAATGTTCTGTAGTTTCCATTGTAGAGGTCATTCACCTCCTTGATTAGATTTATTCCTAGATATTTTATTTTGAGGCTAATGTGAATGGAATTGTTCTAATAATTTTGCTGGACATAGCAGTTTTGGTTGACAGATTTTTTTTTTTTTCCCAGGACTTAGAATGCATCATTTCAAGCCCTCCTGGCCTTTAGAGTTTGTGCTAAGAAATCAAAAATGATTCTTAAAGGCTTACCTGTAAATGTGACTTGACATTTTTCTCTTAAAAGCTTTTAAAACTCTATCCTTGTTCTCTGTGTTATACATTTTAATTATAATGTGTAGTGGAGAGGTTCTTGGATCTTTTCTCTTTGGGATTCTAAGTGCCTCCTGTATCTGGGTGTCTATCTCATTAAATATGCTGATGATATAGCAAGGACAATCTGATTATACATACAAACATATAGACACACAGAGCATGAACTTCTCAAATAAAAATTTCAAATGATTGGATTGAAATGAATGTCATAGGGTTGGGCATATAGCTCAGCTGGTAGAGTGCTTGCTTGGCATGCATAAAGCCCTGGGGTTCAATCCCCAGCATCACACACAAAAAAGTCCTAAAATTATGGGATAAACATCATCTTTATTTTGGTCTTGATGAACAAATTAAACCAAAATCACTTCATGAGCTTTTAGCTAAAAAGGCCATTGACACTGAGATGGTTTTTATTTTAGCATAAAAATTTTAGAAAACATTTTGATCCAAAGACATCAAGAATATAAATAATAAACCACATCATATCTAATGTATAATGCTAAATTTTACATTTAACAGATGTATATATATTCTATATTAAAATTGTGCTATAACTAAATTTGTTTTCAGGAAATCTTGAAACACTTTCTCTGTGGACTATAACTAGGATTTGTTATTTTTATATATATATTTTTTAAATTTTTTTAATTGTCACTGGACTTTGTTTATTTATATGCAGTGCTGAGAATCAAACCCAGTGCCTCACACTCACACATGCTAGGCAAGCACTCTAACACTGAGCCACAATCCCGAAACATATTTGTTATATTTTTGTTGGAAAATATAATGTGCTCATCTAAATGTTGTATATACTGGTATTGCAAAAAATGTAATACCAAGAACTCTTTGATTGTACAGGGCATTTACTGCTATAGCAGTGGTTTGATTTCTTTTGTTGATTACAAACAACAAGACCCTTTCTCTTAAGCTTGTCTCCATAGGTTTGTCTGTAATAAATTTTATAATTGGCATTCATTAAAAAAAAAGGCAAGCTTGCTCTTACTCTTCAGAGGCTGTGAAAAACCAGCCTCTATCTCAGAGCAAAGCTGTCCAAGGAAGGGACATGGCCTTTGTCCTTGGAAAAACCCACAGAGCACTCCTAGGCACATTCCCACCCTGCTAAGTTGTTTATCTACAGGAGAGATCTGCTGCGCCAGGTGTCCCTGACTCAGTCAGGCTAGGTGGGAATCCATAGCAGCCCCCTAGCAGCCACCAATCAGCATGAGACAGGGAAATACCTGGGATGCCAGATAACCCTCCCAGTAGTTTATGGTAGTTGATAACCTGTTGGGAAACCATGTAGTTCAGCACGTACACCCCTCTTGGCTTAAACCAATCAGTTCAAACGAATACCCCTTTTGTACTGATCAATCACCCCTACCTAACTTGTTCCCACCAGTGAATGTGCTAATCATGTTTTAGAGTTGTTGTTTGATTTTCCCGCGACGTGAGGTGATTTGTTATGCTGTATGTGAAGTCCCTGCCCTTTTCAAAGAATGTATATAAGCTCTGCTCAAGCTGTTCTGGGGCTCTTTGCTCTTTACCTCTTCAAGGTAGGCATGGAGCCCCAGCATGCTGGACCCCCAATAAACCCTTTGCTGTTGCATGAGACAGTCTCTTGGTGGTCTTTTCCTCCGTTCGCCTGACCTTTACATCTGTTGCTTAATTTATAAATTCAATGTAATTTGAAAATAAAATGAAGCAGAATCAGCAACTGAGGAGAGCAAGTACACATACCTGTTTTATGGCTTGTTGAGCCAAGAAAGCCATCTGCAGGGGGTTGGGCTTTACTGCTGGTCGTGGGATATTCTGGGTTGGTGGATATCTCAGCTGTTGAGGATGAGGGGGAAGAACTGGTCCATTAGGTTTAGGGCTGTGATTCTGAAAGTTTATCAAACGTGGAGGGGGTTGCTAGAAAAAATAAATAAGACCACTTCAGTAACAGCCATCTCCATAAAGACAAGTTAGATCTCTATTTCAACAAAACTTTTGAAGAAAGACAAAAACTCTTCCATAGATGAATCCACTCATTTAGATTACAAAAAGGAAATGGGGAGGGGGGATGACAGGTAGAATTTCAGAATTTGTGTAACTGATTTCTGAAAAGAGTTTTATTAGAAAAGAATCTTGGAAGAGAGTTGCCAACTAATTTGTAAGTGGCTATAGTAATGGACCTTGGTCATGTTGTGAAGTAGGCAAAGGTGTTTTGGGTATCCTTCCTTCTTCAAACCAAGTGATGGTAGAATAATAATTGCTAACAGTTATTGAATATTTGTTACGTGCCAGGCATTGCTTTAAATGCTTCACATTATATTAACTCATTTTTCTTAACAATTCTATGAGAAAGGCATAATCTCTATTTTATATAAGAAAACTAAGGCATAAAGAATTTAAGTAACTTGTGTTTGACAAGTAGTCTGACTTGAAGGTCTGTACTCTTAACCAACAAATCATTAAGAAAATAGTTGATATTAATAACATTTAAAAATTAATGAATTCTAGATCTCACTGAACTCTAGCTACATGGCAGGCATTTTACTTATGTCATTGAGGTATATGAGGTAGGTATTTTTATCTTTATTTTTCAAATCAGAAAAGTATAGATCAAAAAGCTTAGGTAACTTAAAAAAAGACACACAGCTAGTAAAAGGCAGTACCCAAAGCGTTACCTTAAATCTAGTTTGCTATATCACTACCAAAACATGTTTTAGTGTTCTGTTGGCTGTTGATTAAGACTGACTAATTATAGTTAAGAGAGGATGAGACTACCTAAAAAAAATAAATTTTGAAAAGTAACCCTCCAAAGGAAAGATTGATTACAGGAAGGCTAGGTGAGGATATCTGAGATTAGGCAAGAGTTATGAAGGCAAGTCTGCACTGTCTTCTCCATAAATGTTAGTTCTGGAGAATAAGACTAGAGTTTTGGAAAAAGAGGACATTCTATGTGAGTATCCTCTTGGTCATCCAATTCTCCCTATATTTTGGCAACTTACGGAAAAAGAAATACTTCTTTTCAAGATAGCTTAAACAAATGTGATCAGAATTGCTCTGAGAGGTGACTATATCTTTATACATTCACAGGGAGACAAATCAATGCAGGATCTAGAAGGTTGAGGTGGCAGCACCTCAAATTGACACTGTGAAGGCACACACAGCTATAAAGTATATCCCTGCCCTCTTTTTTCTTCCTTTTCCTCACATTTTTGGAATTTACTCTTCAGCCTGGATTAATTCCTTCCCTCTTATCTCTCGAAAATATTTGGTGTTAGGTTCACTTTAATTTAATAGTGGCCAGTAATTATAGACCCAGTGAAAAATAGATTTAATTTCTGGATCAAGTGAAACTTTATAGGCAAAGAATAGAAAAACAATATTAGAGAAAAATATACTTTGAAACTTAACAGAATCATAAGCCTGAGGCTACAGCCATTCTTTTTGGTTTTCCTATAAAAGTTTTATGAAGTGTTTTATATCACTGAAGCACAAAAAGAAAATAGTTGAGAAATCATAGTGGAAACATTGGAAAAATTTTAAACTTACCAAAAGAATAATTTTTTTTTTAAACAAGTGAGAAAATACCAAAACAGTCCTTAAGGTAGAATAAAGATAGTGTTATGCATTTTTTAGCATCCTAGTCTCACTCTCTCCCAGATTGATATTTATGTAATGATTCAACTAAATAATAACAACTGATGCCAGAGTAGCGTGCTATGGCCTGTAAGCAATCTGTAGAACTGGATGTCGACCCTGCCATCCATGAGCTTACAGGCGTATAAGAAGGTGATGTTTTCACCTTCTCCTAAACTGCTAAAGTGATGGAGCTAATTTATAAGAATCCTGTGACGGGGGAAGTGTCTTGAAAGAATATTAGAAATCAGTTACAATCTTAAAAGAAATAGAAAGACTAGTAATATTTTGGTTAAGTGGAATCATTTAATTTTCAAGACAGAGAAAAATAATTGACGATAATAATTGAGAATAGAGAAATAACTGAAAGTTAAACAGACAGAACCTTAATCACAGCGAGAATTACTACTATGATTTATGTATAAAATGATGTGACAGTGTTCTGTAATAAGTAGATCTGATCACTAAAGTTTAATGGAGTATACTATACAGTGCCAAATAAACATAGTTTATTACATTTGCACTACTTAATCATATAATTGTTCTATCTCTGCTATTACTCAACTCTTGAACCATGCAGATGACATGGTTAATCTTCAGAGAAAGAATTAGGAAACTACTACGTGATTTCAGAAGCAGTCCTTTACCTGAATATATGGGCAGATATATATAATTTGCATAATCCTAACAGAGGAAGAGGCACGTGGGCAAATAAACTAGTTTATGTAAATAAACTAGTATAAAACTGAGAATAAAGTGGGTAGAACAGAGTACAAGTTTATAGAAGAGGGTAAACTAATGAGTGAAAAATGTAGGGGTTTTTGGCAGACAGCAGATAAAGAGATTAGAGTGTGAAAAAGGTCTAGGAGGCACAGAGAGTAGAGAAAACAAAATGACAGGGTATAAGGACTACAAACATATGAAAAGTATTTCTAAGTGGGAAAATTAGATTATATAATAGAGACTGTACATTATACATAGTACTAAATCCTAGAGACTGAAAATAAGATCCAAAGCAAATTTCTGAGGAAAGCAAGCTAACGGGTCAAAGGTCAATTCAGTTTTGTCACTGCTTATATAAATTTATAAACTCTTTTCACATAGACTCTATTAACTGCCTCATTACTTACTTTTTAGTGAAAGGCAATTAAATGAATTGATGGATCCAACCCTTTTGTTAATAAGCAATTAAATAAATTCTACCATCTCTCAGACATTTCAATATTAATATAAGCAAATGCTTAGCACAGGCACAACAGATTTAATTCTCTTTCTTTGTACATTTAACTTCATAAAAATTTTAGTATTCTTTCTAGTCTATTTATGTCATTCTGATTTCAATTTTCTTAATAAAAATTCAACTCTGCCATGGATGCTCGAAGTATCTAAAACATACAATTCTCTTCCCCCTTGAAGCACTTCACCAAAGATCTTTCAAATTGTTTGCTACTTTCTTTCTGTAAAAACTGGTTGAAACAAAGTTTTAAGTAGGCATATTATTATTTTCCTAGATTTCATATGCCTTCTTAATTAAATTAATAGAAAGCCATAAACTTCAAGTATATTATCTTACGCCATTACAGAAATGACAACAAAATCCGGGTCTAACTGGGGATATAGTAGGGGATAGTGGTGAATCTCAGTGGTATAGTATGTGCTTAGCATGTGCAAGGCCCTGGGTTCCATCCCCGTATACCTATTTCACAAGAATAGGCTCTACATATGCCCACAACCTCTATTGAGGGTTGAAGAGTCCTACAAAAAAACATTCCTATGTTGTGTAAAATTGTTACAAGAAAATTATGCTTAATTTAGTTGCTTTTTTCATAGACAACCACTTCATATATTCTACTAGTAAAATACTAGTAAAACTTTCTCACCCCTAATTGGCATGTTTCCTTTTATTTGATAGTGATATCTTATTATTCCTGTTTTCTTTCATTGTTAAGAAATTCTGAGTTAAATGTTATTCCTAAGTATAATAAGAATTCCTAGCCAAGGTTTTTATACTTTGACTCTTATTAAATTCCATTCTATTACATTTGTGTCATGTACCAAAATCACTTCAAATCCTTTGTGGAAACAGAAACAACATAAATTCATTTTAAAAAGTAACTGAAAACAAGAGTTTATATGAAATACACTTTAAATCCTATTAAATCTTTATTAATCTAACCTGAACAGGATTGTTTATTTAACAAAAGTATATCAACCTTTTATCCTCAAAACATGGATTGCAAATTAACAGAATACTTCAATATCTAGTTAAAAATGGTCAATGGAATATTTGTTCAGATAGAAGTTTGAAAAAGGTTAAAATTTTAATGAACCACACTCCTGCATTTTTCTATTTTGTATTTCATTTTGCCCTATTTTCTAAGATACAATATGGTTTGCTAAATACTGGCACCCCCAAAGAGAACAGATTTTTTTAAAAAATATTTTTAGTTGTAGTTGGACACAATACCTTTATTTTACTTATTCATTTTTATGTGGTGCTGAGCATCAAACCCAGGACCTCGCCTATGCTAGGCAAGTGCTCTACTGCTGAGCCACATCCCCAGCCCAAGAACAGATTCTTAAAAGTACTCATCTTTCTGAAGCACTAATAAAGGAATTACAGTTACTCGGGTTTTCCCATCAATCATAGGCATGGGTTATTTAGGAATACAAACACTTAACCCTGCTAAAATTTAAAGACAAGAAACAATAGATGAAAATAAATGTGCCAATTAAATAAATCATTAAATCTTTTTTGAGTAGAACTAAAGACTAAGTGTTAAATCAGGGATCCTTAATGTGGTAAAATTTTATAAATCCACATATTTAAATTAAGGATGATGGATATCTTGGCTATATGAAGAGCTGCTGAACACAATCATACTACAGTTATCTAAGTTAGGACAGGCCTGCTTCCAAATTTACCTGATGAGAGATGGAAGGTTGCTGGATGGGCCCCTGCATTCTAGGGTTTGGTAAACCCACAGGTGCTGGCCTCCGTTGCACCTGTTGCCTCTGAGCCATTACCTGTTGCTGCATATGCTGGAGTCGTAATTGAGCTAGGCTGATCTGTGTTGGAAACTTGGATAACTGGTTTGAAGATAAACCACCTGGTGGCTGTGAATTCTGTTCCACGACAGGATTCTGCTTAGGCATTTGTGGTTGACTCTCTTTATCTTCGATTACTAAAGAACCTAATTAAAGAGAAAAGAGCAAGGGATAAAGTTTTTTGATAATTGGTGAGATACAACATTTTGAATGGCTACTTTTGATGAACTTTAATTGCTAAGGAGTTTTTTGGTCTCTTCATACTCTTAAAAAAAAATAGAGGACCCCAAAGAACTTTTGTTTATGTAGGCTCTATTATCAAACTTTACTATGTAAGAAACGTAAAATGAAAATGTTAAAAAAAATCCACTAATCCATTTTAAAATAACAATAAACCAATAACATATTTTTATGAAAAAAACTGCTTACAAAGGTTTTTAATGAAGTATGCATTGTTTTACACTTTTGAAGATCTAAGCATCTAGCTTAATAGGTGAACTTCATATCTGTTTTTGCATTATCTGTCGTAATATATTGACTAAATTAAATATATGAAGAAATTTGTTCTCACAGACATATAGTTGGAAAAGGGAGGCCATTTTTAGAACTATTATAAATCAAAACAAGCAAATCTGATATTGGCTCTAAAAACCAATCCCACAAAGTATTTGATTCTTTAGTATTAACTATTTGTAATCTCAAGTTTCTTATACCTTTACAATATATACTACATTAACTCCATAACAGAAAACTGGTTTGCAACTATAGTTTTAAAGGTGTCTCATAGATTTGATTCAAGCTTTATTTCTTTAACAGTAGATATTCAAATGTTTCTGATTCACGAAGCACCCACATCTAAAAACAAATTGTAGCTAAGCTGGGCACAGTGGCACATGCCTATAATCCCTTGGGAGGCTGAGTCAGGGCTAGTTTGAGGTCAGCCTTGGCAACTTAATGAGACTGTCAAAAAATAAAAAGGATTGGGAATGTAGCTCAGTGGTAGAGTTCATGTTACCTCCTCAGTGCCACCAAAAAAGATGAATAAATAAACAAAATTAATTTTTAAAAGTATAGCTATCATTTATTAAATACTTACTGTGTGTTTGGCACTGTGACAGGTAGTCACATATAGGTAAAAAATCTCACATATATGTAAAAAAAAACTCATCCAAAGTTATAAAAATATTAACCAAATATTCATCTAATCAATATTTTCCTCTGGCACTCATTCATAAAATGTTTCTCAGAAGCCATGGATAAACAAGTTTGGAAAACTTCTTTTCTTGTGCTAAATAAACTGACCAAGCTGTAAATGACAGCTCTGATAATTTCTACAGTAAAGGATACTTTATTATATCAGAGTTTCACAAACTAACAAAGATATCATGGTTTTGTTTTTGCTATGTAGATTTATCTAAAACTATATCCTTTTATATGCACAGTTTTAAGCCTAATTCCTAAATGTAGCTATTTCTACATGTGGGTGTTTTACATGTTATGTTTTAAGTGCAGAGATGTCTATACATGTCTATACATGTGATGACTTCTAACTTGTTATAGGTTCTCAGTACAGAGGCACGTGTTGTGGTAGTGCAGGCTGTGGTGAGGAAGACAGCTACTCACATACATGCTCTATATAGCTGCTTCTTTCTAGCAAGGCAGTGAAAAGTGTGGATGATTCCAGTTGCCTACTATATTATTAATATGTGTAAGGCCACAGATACTGCTAAGAGTGGCCTGCAGGAGTCTCTTTATCACCTCTTATTCAAAGATTCTTTTTGTTCTTCCCTTGTAAGGATAAGATTTGTGTAAGCCTGTTTCTTCCTTGCCTACCATGTTCTGACAGCACTGGCTTTTTCTCCATTTTTTTTTTTTTTTCTCCTTTCCTACAAAGAATTTAGCCTTGGGGATGAGAGAGCAACCATCTTTGATGATTCTGAAACAAAGTCAAGGAACTAAAAAAAGCATCACTGAAGGGAATACTGGCTGTTGATGAATAATGTATAGGGAATTCTTACATTTTTGTTTGTGTAGTTTCCCGGTGAGAAATTAAGAAAGGAGGCAAAAAAGACTATTTCTACTCAGCAAATAGCATAAAAAGAAAGCTAAAGTAATAATTTCCTGCTGAAATATTTGCAAAGATACTCCAGCTCCTGATGTTACTGATAGTCTATTTCTTTATGATAATTGGTGAGCTCAAATACTTAAGATTTGGGTACTTTTCTGAATTTATGTTACACTTTAATAGACATATGAACATGTAAAATTATAACTGACAGTGAAAATTGTGGGGAAAAAGTCTTTCCTAAAGAGATAAAGCAACTGAACCATTAGTCATCTGATGGAAAGTAAGGAATAATAAACCATTAGGCATCTAAAGGAAAGTAGGCCAATAATAGCATGAGAAGTGCTATCTTATTATAAAATATTATAGACATGAAAAATATTAGGCAGGTGCAGTGGCACACACCTATAATCCCAGTTACTTGGAAGGCTGTCTCAGAAAAAGAGGAAAAAAAAAAAATCGTGGGGGCACTGGTGCTGTAGCTCAGTGGCAGAACACCTGCCTGACATGTGCAGGTCTCTAGGTTCCTCCCCAGAATGGGGGGAAAATCCTGTATAAATGATAGTCAAGAGGTAACACATTTTGATAAATATAGAACATGCAAACAGGATTCTAGGGTAATAAAAGCGTCCTGAATCCCTATACCTAGAAAAGACAACAAAAGAATATTTTCCTATAACCCAAATATGTACATATGTGCTTATATTCACACGTTATCATATATACAAATTATTGACATGTCTTTAAAATAAGATAACAGCAAACCGAGTGGAAGGGAATCTTTAATAACATCACTGAGAATTCCACAACTAACACCTTGACAAAATGTACATAATGGCCTACCTAAGTTGATAATATTTTGGGCCCAGAAGCTAGGATCACAGTGAAACTGGATAGTGTTGTTGGTCACTGGGGAAGCATCACACCTTGCACGAAGGAGGTGCCGTAACCGGTATGTAATCTGAAAGAAAGCAGAGAGAAAACTGAACAATATACCTTTATCAGGTAAATAATACATTACCTTTGCCCAATGAATACCTAAAAACCGTCACTGGTATACATGCAACTGATAATAACCAATCATATATAGATCAGAAAAGTGGTCATACAAAATAATTTTCTTTTCAAATCATTAAATTTTTGAGGTGTAACTCGGCTTAACTGTTTCACACTGACCTAAAAAGTATTTTAAGGTGATAGGTTAAAGTGAGTTTTTTAAATTAGCAATGAAAGTTCACAGAAATGTCAAATCAAATATTGTAAAAAAATTAGCATATCTTATTCTTTTATTTACTTTAATTTTTAAGGGCAATACTCAATTTAGACTTAGGGATATAATGAGATATAGAAGATGCAAATTAGTCTGCTTAAGAAATGGAATGAGGTCTGCTAGTAGGATGGTTTTCCTTGCTTTTCATGGTGGCTCAGTTCCTACCACCTCCTGCAAAGGGATTCAAAATCTCTGAAGTGAATCCCATAACATCCATTTCTTTTCACAATCCCAATCTTCATTTTCACTTGGTCCTTAAAGATTTCAGTTCCTGGCATTCTATCATTGTCAGTTCCAATATAACTCTTGTCACAATTCTGGATGATTTTAATATTCAACCATCTTTCCAGCACAGATACTAATAATCCTACAAATCCACCAACTCCTATGAACCTTTGCTCTCACAACTTTTCCAGTCTTTCCATCTCACCTCACTATCCCTCAATATCCAGCTTAATTCCCATGGTCAATCATCACAAACATTTTCTTGCACAGATCCTCAACTTTTCTCTCCGCTTACCCAATTTACAAATATTCTTCCCTCTCATGAACTTTCCCCCTGAATGAAACATACTACATTGATTAAATCTTTCTGTATCAATATTAATTTAATTCCTGAAATTGAGCTAATAACACATGACATTTCTCTGGTTCATTCATTTCCCTACTCTCATAAATGACTATTTATGAGACTATTCCTTCTATTTTTCTTTTCAAGTCTCCATCATTTTCTCCCCTATTCTCAATCTCAACTGATGGACTTGCTTACCATTTCACTGAGAAAATAGGAACAATCAGGGACCTTGTTCAAATTTCCATCATGTATCAGTTATCTATTACAATGGATGAACTGTCCATGCTGGATAAAACCAAGCCAGCCCCATCTTTCCTACTCAGCAATTTTCTGAACCATACCCATCAAGATATAAACATGCTTTAACTTTTTCCAGCTAAAACCAAAACTCTTGACTCCTTTTTTCCTACATTTTTTTCCTCTTGTCTACAACAAAACTCAAAACTCATTTATATACATGGTTTCTCCCCTCTTATTCTTTTCTGAAACTATTATTTTCATACTTGGAGGAGCTTTCATCTCAGGTGGTAATATTGTTCTCCTGGAAACACTTTCTTTACATGGCTTCCTGCATACTGTAATTTCATAGTTTCCCCCTTATTTTGCTAGCAGTTACTTTTTTAATTTTTTAATTGCAGTTGCAGCACTGGCACTAGGGATTAAGCCCAGGCCCTTATAAATGCTAGACAAGCACTCCACCATTGACCTATATCCTTATCCCTTTGTAAAAATTTTGAGACAGAGTATCACTAAACTACCTGGACTGCCCTCAAACTTGTGATCCTCCTGCTTCAGCCTCCTGAGTAGCTGGAATTACAAGAATGTGCTACCATGCCCAATTCAGCTGCTACTTCTGGAAGCCACTGAAAATACAATAGGTTCCAATATCAACCTGTTTTTGAAGTGTCCAGTAAGGTGCCAGCTTAATATATATATATATTTTGGCCTTGCACAACCTTTCTCTGCAGTATGGGTGTTTTATTTTCTCCCACAACTCCATTTGCTGGAATGCCCCAGGGCTCAGTCTTCTGACTTCTCAATCTTCTTCTAGACCCATATGCTTTTGGTGATTTCAAGCCAATCTCACAGTTTAAATGACTCCTCATTTTAGATTTGCAGCCTGAATCTCTCTTTTGAACTTGCCTTTCCAATGACTAATTTAGCCTCTCCACCTGGTTGTTGAAAAGGAATCATAAATGTGCCAAGTCCAAAGGGAACTCTTGATTTTTCTCTTAAGGTCTACTCTTCGTATAATCTTCCTTATGTCCATCTTCCTACACCTTAAGGTAAAAGGTCTTGGTTCCACTGTTTGTCTCACACCCTATATATTTAACCTGTCAGTAAATCCTGTTGGCTCTTTTAAGATAGATGGATAATCTGACCACTTCTCCTATCAGCTATGCTAGCTCCTGTTCCAAAAATGTGAACTTATCACTAGGTTCTAATTGGTCTCCCTAATTTTTCCTTGTCCTCAAACATCTACATTGTGTTCTCAACATAACAGATGGGGTGACCGTTAATATTATGCCATTTTCTCAAGCCCCTCCAATTATTTTTCACTCTGCTCCAGTCCATCAAGCTCATTGTTGTCCACATAATAAAAACTCTCGACGCAGTCTCTGCATTTGCTATGGGCTCTGCCAGAAATATTCTCCTCGAATATCTGCATGGCTTGCTTTCTCATTTCCTTCAGGTATTTGCTCACAATCACCCTCTTTAGATATTTAGATAATTTCCCCAATATACACCATTGCTCCCATACCACAACTTATTAGCATGAAACAGTCTATACATTTTAGTATTGTCTATCTCTACCAAAATGCAACTCCTTGAGGGCAAAGATTTTGTTTTGTTTACTCTGTTCCTCATCACTCAGAATGATACTTGGCATATGAAAGGTATTCCTTATAATTGCTAAATAAGTAAATTTGCTTCAATTATTACATTATCTCAAAAAAGTATAATAAATTTTGACAAAAAATTATTGAAATTTTAGGACTAAGAACAGTGTTAAGCAAATAGCCCTCAATAAAGCAAAGTGCCTTTCCCCAAGTTTTTCTCCCTTTCTTACATTTTGATATCCTCCAGTAATTCTGACCATAAATCACTCTTTTTTTTTTTTTATGGTAAGTATTTTTATTATTGGTTTTGTCAGAAAAATTTGTACAGGTGATTATTGATGCATAATTTATTAGAGCCAGAGATGATCACTCCTAGAAAAACAAATCTCTGAGGTTAGAATAGAGAACATGAAAAAAGAGATTTCAATTTATAATTTACCTTCATCAAACTATCCCATAATACATAATTTCTTTGAGTATTACTTTGACGTTATATAATAAGCCATTAATAGAAAACACACACACCAAGTCTTACATTCTCTAATCTTTAACTCCATTATCAATGTGTCCTACATCTTTTTATTTTATTTTTAAGCACTGGGGATTGAACCCAGGGCCTCCTACATGATAGGCAAGCATTCTACCACTGAGCTACACCCCCAGCCCCTACTTTTCTTAGATTTTTGAAGACATGAAAATAAAAATCATTTCAAATAATGGTACTCAAATACCACATAAGTTTGTAATGAGGTGCACCAGCCAACTTTAAGCCTTATCTTTTCCAGGTCTTACCTAAAATGATCTGCACTAGTTTCTTGGATTTTTTATCAGTCATATTTTGGGCCTATTTTGCCTCAATGGGCCTAAACAGAAAATTATATTAAAATATGTTAATAATCTATAGTGAGAATATAGTGGTATAAGTGACTTTCCTAACTTTTCAGGGACATCAGTGGAAACAAGGATAAGCCAGGCAGTTTCATGTGATCATTTTTTCTCTGAGGCTGGAACCTGTGCTTTGATTTTCTTAGCAGCTTCCAGAACAGAAAGTGGGTTTACTTTGTCTCCAAATTCTTTTTCTCGGTGTTCAAGAATGCCCTGCTTTCCTGGTCCCACCACAAAAACTCCCCCGAGGATGAAGCCTTCGCCTTCTAGGTTTCCTTAGAAGCCTCCATTCCAGGCCCGGAAGAAGTTGTACCATACACCCAGACGGACAAATCCCATAAACATCATCTTGCGCCTTTGTGGACCATAGAATTTCTTCTTTTCATCCAGGAAGATGTCTCCTTTGAAATAAGGCTGAAAGTCCTTCACTTCAGTCCCAACCTTTTCCTTTACCACCGCATAGAGGGGAACACCCAGGTCATCCAACTTGGGTTTCAGGGAGGACAGGTCCATAGCCTCCTCTCGACATAGAAAACAGCCCGGCCTCCGCACAGCCATAATCACAGCTCCACTCTTTTCCCATAGTTCCTTTGCTTTGAAAGTCCTTGGTTCCTTCTCCAGTGTTTTCAGGTCTATATCTTCCAGATATTCCAGTGCTGCTTTCTTGGGCTTGGACAGAAACATGTCTGTGTTGGCCAGGAACAGTGCCAAAGCAGCAGCCCCCAGGGCTCCTGCACCAATGGACCACATTCCCATGGTGAAGACACTTGGGTCCTGTCCCTCTCAAATCCAATGGACAGTCAGAAAACATGGCTAGCAGCAGACAGATCTGAGTAGACACTTGTGATTCTTTCAGTGTCCATCACCTTTACATTCAGCTGGATTCATCTGCTTACTCAGTGGTGACCCAAGCCAGCAGCATGGCATGATTTTTTAAGCTGATGACCCTGCAATATCTGGGCTCACTGGGAACAGTTCAGCTAGCATCGAAGTGAAAATGAAGCAAAAATTGGTGCTCAGCTTCATTGTGTTAGGCCCAGATTCCCAGTCTGTGGCTGATAAAAGTCAAATCCAGATCAAGAATTGTTTCTGAACTGCAAAAATATTCTGTGGCTGATAAAAGTCAAGAATTGTTTCTGAACTGCAAAAATAGATGTGTACAGATCAGCTTCAAATGCCTTCCCTACTTACCAATTTCTCTTAATTCCACTTTTTCTTCTTCTTTTTTTTTTTTTTAGGCATAAAGATGTTCTACTTCCACAGTGTTCCCCATAGCAAAATCTGTAAGACTCTTTCTAGGACCCTCCATAGATGAGACCAGTAATTTATCATGAGGGCCCAGTCGTGGGATCATTCCTAGGTTAGGGAAGCAGGGCTTTCATGTGTTGGTTTTAATGTTAAGGCTGGTTCTCCTTTGCCGCCCATAAATCACTCTTATAATGTTAAACAACAGAGCTGTTTTAAGAATTTCTTTGCAAATATCCTTACATTTGTATCATTTTCTAAAATTACTAATTTATTGTATTATTTAAGTTTTATTTTACTTGACAAATAGAAATTTTATTTACTTGTCATGTAAAACATATTTTGAAATATGTATATGTCATGAATTAGCCAAATTGAGCTACATGTATTATCTTACATCTTTATGGTGAGAATACTAAATAACTTTTATTAACTATAGTCACCATTTTATACAATAAATTTATAGTGCTGAATTTTTCTTGAATTCATTCATTTAAAATTTTGTATCCTTTGACCAATGTCTCTTCAAAAGCCTCTCAATAATCACTGTTCTACTCTTCTATAAATTCAGTTTTTTTTTTTCCCACCACAAATAATATGAGATCTTGTGATGTCTTCCTGTGCCCAGCTTATTTCTCTTTGCATAATGCCCTCCATATATGTTGTTGCAACTGACAGGATTCTATTATTTGAAAGTCCCCATGGAAATTCATGTTGAAATTTAATTCCCATTGTGAGATAATAAGAGACGGAGCTTTAATGGATGATTAAGTCTGTTAAAAAAAAAAAAAGCTAAAACTGAAGAACCCCTATTAATACTTATTCTTAATAATTTCCTAATCCCTGGAACTATAGAAATATTTACTAATATTTAAAAAGAATGATTGGGCTTTATTTCCCTGGTTTCTGTCAATATATTTTTTTTGTCTTCCCCTAAATTCCATAAAATAAATTCAATGTTTAATGGATGACAAAGAATCCTAAGGAAATATGGTAAGGCTCAAATATTTCAAAATATACTTCATTTAAGAACACTGGCTTCTGAAAGGATTGTGTTCTTCCACTGGGTTTGCTCTTTTTTCTGACTACAATTCATTTACAAAACAAATAAACAAATAAAAAACCCCAAAACTAGAAGAACTAAAATCATAAAACTCCTAAAACAAGCTTCTGGATACTGACCTTCCTTGGCAATGATTTTTTTCTTCTTCTTCTAATATCACACCAAAAGCCCAGCAACAAAGAGCAAAAATAAACAAGAATTCTGTCTTTTTAAAATATATATATAATGAAAAGTCATATGATATTGTATAGATATGCTTTGTAGTGAACTATAGTAGCAATAATTTCTATCCATGATAAAGAGTTCGTTGCAGCATTTCTTTTCCTGTTCTTTTTCTCTCTGTTTTTAAGGGTTAGAATTAACAAAGGGAAGGAACAGAAAACTCAACATAAAGATTTAGAAGGAGAACTTATGGTGTTGGGACCGTGGCCATTATTGGGTGTTGGCTGAGGCGGCCTCATGGGTTAGCATTTCCGTATATATGACCTGGCTGGATTGGCGTTTGGGGGCTTTTAGCCCGCCCGCAGGCTTTTGACCTTAGCACCACCTAATGGTTTAATCTGAAATCTGCCTAGGCCTCAGTGGTAGTGACATAACTGCTCCTTATTGGTTCTTGCTACTGTCTCTTCTTACCCCCTCCTAGCACTATATAACCTTGTCCCTTACACAATAAAGTTGAGATTATTGCACCTTCACGGTTGACTCATCTCCCCACTCGGTGTGATTGTGGGCCAGGTTGGATGGCGGGCCGGGTAGAGACACTTAACCCTCTCGCTCAACCCCGGAGACACTAGCTGGTCTAGTGTGCTTCACTACCCCTGTTGGAGGGTGATTCCGACAGTTGGTGCCTCGGAGTCGATAGGCTGGTCTCCCACGTACCCTTGTCGCAGGGGGTGACATATGGGACCTAGATTTGAGATTCATTGGATGTGATTCTAAAATCTTTTATTAAGCACTGTCAAAATTCTAAGTTTCATAGGTGTGGGTATCATATATAGATCCTTCTATATGTGCTACCATAGATGTGAAATTCTTGACCTTAATATCACCTTTGAAAATGTTAAATAGAGAATTCGATTTTCTGGATTGGTGCATTATATTACTAAAGAACTATTTGATTTTCAGCACAGTGCAGAAGTTCTTTAAAAAACTTATGTCTTTTTCCTTAATTCCATTTTGTTTTAAATCACATTTTAAATGTAGTTTTCTCAGCTAGTAAAAGTTGTCCAACTGAAAAAAAAATAAACAAGCAAAACCACATCAAACTAAAATGCTTCTGCATAATAGGGGAAACAATGAAGAAAATGAAAAGGCAGCCTAAGATAGGGAAAAATTATTTGCAAACTATATATCCAATATGGGCAAATATTCAAGACAAACAAAGAACTCACACAACTCAATAGTCAAAAACAAAACAAACAAACAAAAAAACAACAAAACAAATACAAAAAACATACAACATGCAAGAAAGGCACAGTGGCACACACCTGTAATCCCAGTGGCTCTGGAGGCTGAGGCAAGAGGATCACAAGTTCCAGGTCAGCCTCAGCAACTTAGGAAGGCCCTAAGCAACTTGGTAAGACTCTGTCTCAAAACAAAATACTAAATAGGGCTGGGGATGTGGCTCAATGGATAAATGCCCCTGGGTTCAATCCCACATCTAAAAATAAAATAAAATTTTCATTTCCTTATTTACAAATGATATAGGAGCTATGTGACCCTGTTACCCCTGCTACTTGGGAGGTTGAGGCAGGAAGAGAGCAAACTCAAGGATAGACTGGGCAATTTAACAAGACCCTGTCTCAAAATAAAAATTTAAAAAGTGGAAAAAGTAGATGTAGCTCAGTGATAGGGTGCTTGCCTAGCATGCAAAGGCTAGGTTCAATCTCCAGTATTGTGAAAGAAAAAAAAAAAAAGAGAGAAAGAGGAAATTCCTGTCATTTGATTTCAAAAAATTGGTGGCAGAAAACTGATTTGGATGTCATATTATTTCAGGCTATAAATCTCTATTGAAACTAGTGACCTGAGAGGCCATCACACTGTTTCTACAACCATGGCCAGTCAGTCATAGGGGATTCAGTAGTTGCATGTATGCTGAGAAGCCAATGACCAAGGTGTTTGAGGCCTGCAAGTAAAAGAACCACAGCTCTTTGACCCTTGTTTGCAACATCAGGCCAGAAGTCCATAAAAATTAGCACTAAATGGATAGGAGAAGAAAGAAACCTATTCTGTGGATTGGCATTTACTCATGGAAAATGAAGTTTTAGCACAACTTGAGTTCTGTTCTTACGAAAGGCATTAAATTATTTCTGCATGTCCCTTCACATTCTGGAAATCAGCAAATCTAGCCTGTTATTTGTATAGACTTACTTATCCAGCGATTTCAGCTTTTTACCTCATAATTATTAGAAATTTAATGAGTATGTATTGTCTGTTTTCCTATTCCTTTTAGCTTAAGCAAAAAAAAATGTACCAACATTGACTTTTTATTTCTTAGATTCAGTAGGAAAAAAGAGAAAATTTAAAGAAAAAGATTAAATAATTTTTCCCCTAACACATTCTTGAAGGACAGGGGCTTTATCTAGGAAAAAATAGTAAATAGTTATTTATAACCTTTTTTAAATAGCAGCTAGCCTTAAAGTCATTTCTTCTGGCAAAAGTTTAGAACAATCAATACTAGTACATGTGTTTGGGCTGATTTTAGTTTATCTTTATCAAAATTATTAGTTAATAAGACTAAGTAATTTGTTATATGTTATTATTTGGGTTACTGATCATTTAGGAGATTTTGTTATACATTTTCAAAAAATAAAAAAAGACTAAAGTAGAAATTTTTAAGAACATTTATATGGCTTGACTTTAAATGGCTAAATGTCTTCTAGATCCTCAAAGCATGGTCCACAGATGAGCAGCATTAGCACCATCTTGGCTTATTAGAAATGCAAAATCTGGTCTCATGCCAGCAGTACTCAACAGGCATAGCCAAGTGATTCAAATGAAGTGACATACTAGACTACTTTTAAGATAGTTCAGTGAAGGGTTGGGGTTGTGGCTCACAGTAGAGCGCTTGCCTAGCATGTGAGAGGCACCGGGTTCAATTCTCAGCACCGCATATAAACAAATAAATGAATAAAGGTCCATTAATAATTAATAAAAATTTAAAAATTCACTGAGAGCTCAGTAGTGGGATGCTTGGCTTGCATGTGTTATGCCTTGGGTTCGATTCCTAGCACAGAAAGAAAAAAGGAAAACAAACACCAACAAAAAAAATTCGCCAAATAGGGTTGAAATATCCAGTATCATATATTGCAGTATAGTACTAAGGAGAGGAACACAGACTCTGGAGTCTGGTTTGATATGGAGAGCGGCAAATGAAATCATGGCCTCTGACTCTCTCCTGGCTGTGTTTGCGCTAGAAGCTGCTTGTGCGAAGATGTAGGTCAAAATGGCCCAGTTATGACACTATGAAGGCAGCGCAAAGAGGAAAGTTCATTGCATTAAGCTCTTTCATTAAAAAAAGAAAATAACATCAACAAATAAACAACCTGACATTACATCTCAAAGCCCTAGAAAAAGAAAAACAAATCAACACTAAAAGCAGTTGAAGACAGGAAACAATTAAAATCAGGGTGGAAATCAATGAAATTGAAAAAAAAAATTCAAAAAATAGACAAAACAAAAAGCTGGTTCTTTGAAAAAATAAATAAAATTGATAAACCCCTTAACACTCTAACGAAAAGAGAGAGAAAATGGAAATTACTAAAATTTGTGATGAAAAAGGAAACGTCATGACAGACACCACTGGTATACAGAAGATAATTAGAAACTATTTTGAAAATTTATACTCCAGTAAAATAGAAAATCCTGAAGCCACCAACAAATTTCTAGAGGCATATGATCTACCCAAACTGAATCAGGAGGACATACACAATTTAAATAGATGAATTTCAAGCAAGGAAAGAGAAGACACCATCAAAAGTCTACCAACCAAGAAAAGCTCAGGACCAGATGGATTCTCAGCCAAGTTCTACAAGACCTTCAGAGAAGAATTAATACCAATATTCAATTATTCCACGAAATAGAAAAGCAGGAAATCCTTCCAGACTCATTCTACAAAGCTAGTATCACCCCAATACCAAAGCCAGACAAAGACTCATCAAAGAAAGAAAACTTCAGACCAATATCCTTGATGAACAGAGACACAAAAAAATCTTAATAAAATTCTGGCAAATTTCATACAAAAACATATTAAAAAGATAGTGCACCATGATCAAGTGGGGTTCATCCCACGGATGCAAGGTTGGTTCAACATACGGAAATCAATAAACGTAATTCACCACATCAATAGACTCAAAGATAAAAATTATATGATTATATCAATAGATCCAGAGAAAGTATTTGACAAAATACTTCCATGTTCAAAACACTAGAAAAACTAGGAACATACCTCAACATTATAAAAGCTATATATGCTAAACCCAAGGCCAGCATCATTCTAAATGGAGAGAAATTGGAAGCATTCCCTCTAAAAACTGGAACAAGACAGGGTTGCTCTCTTTCACTACTTTTATTTAACAAAGTCCTCGAAATTCCAGCTACAGCAATTAGTTGAAAAAAATTAAAGGAATACAAATAAGAAAAGAAGAACTCAAACTATCATTATTTGCTGATGACATGATTTTATACTTAGAGAATCCAAAAACTTCCACCAGAAAACTTCTACAAGAAAAACTATAGAACACTAAAGAAAGAAATTGAAGAAGACCTTAGAAGATGGAAAGACCTTTCATGCTCTTGAATACACAGAATTAATGTTGTCAAAAAGGCCAAGCTACCAAAAGCACTATACAGACTCAATGTGATACCAATTTAAATCCCAATCTCATACCTCATAGAAATAGAAAAGGTGTCATGAAATTCATTTGGAAAAATAAGAGACCCACAAGAGCCAAAGCAATCCTTAGCAAGAAGAGTGAAGCAGGTGGCATTAAAATACCAGACTTAAACTACCCTCTAGAGCCATAGTAACAAAAACAGCATGGTATTAGCACCAAAACAGACATGTAGACCAACGGTACAGAACAGAAGACATAGAGACAAACTCATATAAATAGTTATCTCATTCTAGACAAAGGTGTCTAAAACATATACTGAAGAAAGCTCTTCAAAAAATGGGGCTCAATAAACTGGAAACCCATATGCAGCAAAATAAAGTTAATCCCCTATTTCTCATCATGCACAAAACTCAATGTGGCTCAAGGACCTAGGAATTAGACCAGACACTGAGCCTAACAGAGGAAAAAGTAGGCCCAAATCTTCATCATGTCGGATCGGGCCCTGACTTCCTTAACAAGACTTCTAAAGTGCAAGAAATAAATCAAGAAGCAATAAATTTAAACTAAAATGCTTCTTCTCTGCAAAAGAAAACAATCAATGAGCTGAAGAGAGAGCCTACAGTGTAGGAGCAAAATTTTGCCACATGAACATCAGATAGAGTACTAATCGCCAAGATATATAAAGAACTCAAAAAACTTAGCACCACAAAACCAAACAACCCAATCAATAAATGGACTAAGGAACTGAAGAGACACTTCTCAGAAGATATATAATCAACCAACAAATATATCAAAAAACGTTCAACACCTCTAGTAATCAGAGAAATGCAAATCAAAACTACTCTAAGATTTCATCTCACTCCAGTCAGAATGGTAGTTATCAAGAATACAAGAAACACTAAGTGTTGGCGAGGATGTGGGAGAAGAGGCACACTCATTCATTGCTGGTGAGACTGCAAATTGGTGCAGCCAATATGGAAAGCAGTATGGAAAATCCTTGGAAAATTGGGAATGGAACCACCATTTGACCAAGCTATCCCTCTCCTCGGTCTATACCCAAAGGAGTTAAAAACTGCATACTACAGTGACACAGCCACATAAATTTTTATAGCAGCACAATTCATAATAGCTCAACTGTGGAACCAACCTAGATGGCCTTCAATAGATAAATGGATAAGGAAACTGTGGTATATACGCAATGGAATATAACTCAGCGATAAAAGAGAATAAAATCAGGGCATTTGCAGGTAAATGGATGGAATTAGAGAATATCGTGCTAAATGAAGTAAGCCAATCCCCCAAATCCAAAGGCCAAATGTTTTCTCTAAGTGGATGCTAATCCATAATGGTGGGGCATGGGATGAGTTGAAGAACTTTGGATTGGGCAAAGGGAAGCGGGGAAATGGGCATGGGAGCAAGAGAGATGGTGGAATGAGAAGGATATCATTACCCTAGGGTACATATATGATTGCACAAATGGTGTGATCCTACTTCGTGTACAACCAGAAGTGAAAAATTGTGCTTCATTTGTGTACAGTGAATCGAAGAGCATTCTTCTGTCATGTATAACTGATTAGAACAAATAAATTTAAACAAAAATGGCCCAGTTATATGGTAACGCTGGCCAGGGGTGCCATGTGTGAAGGCTCGAGGCTCTATCAGTTGAAGACTTGAGTTCAGCACTTTCTTCCAGAGATAGAAGATTCTGAGCAAAACAAGATGATGACCCTACTATCTTGCAAGTTCTGCATCCTTCAGACTCTGTCTGCTTTGCTGAAACTTTCCCATAATTGAACTTTTTTTAAAAAAATTGGGGGTGGGGTGGTATCTCTGATAAATCAGGGATTGAACTCAGAGGCACTTGACCACTGAGCCCCATCCCCAGCCCTATTTTGTATTTTATTTACAGACAGGGTCTCACTGAGTTGCTTAGCACCTTGCTTTTGCTGAGGCTGGCTTTGAACTCTCAATCCTCCTGCCTCAGCCTCCCAAACTTTTAAGATTACAGGCATGCACCACTGTGCCCGGCCACAATTAACCTTTTAATGATGAAAACTATCAAATAAACTTTCTGAGCTAGCTCTGAGTCAGTCACCAGTCTGTCAGCATTCACTTGGCTGTGAGACTTGGCTACCACTTGGCTACCAATCTGGCCCCAGCTTTTTCTCCCTAGGTGTGTCCGTCTTTTCTTTATCTCCTATCGCTCCTACAGTATTTCCCTTAATTAACAGCCAGGACCCAGAGTAGAGATGGGGCCCTGGCAGTTTGACACTGTAATTTGATGCTTAGTAACACCTCTTAACTGGGTGATATTAGTCATATGTAACTCTATTCCTTGGTTTCATCATTTGTATAATGGGAATGGATAGGTGTATCTATCACATAAGAATGATGTAAAAGTTTAAATATTGCATAAAAATGCTTAGAATTAGATCCTGGCTTGCTACAGATGATCAGTGAATGTTTACTATCATTATTTATTAACATTATTATTTGTATTAAGTTTAATTGCTATGAAAACAGTGAAAAGTTGGGAAAAAAATAGGAGTGATCTAGTAGATTAAAATTGAAGTCACACCTAAATTGTACCAGTTAAAAATATTTTTTAAAACCAAGATATTTTGGTCACTTAAAATTAGAAATAGGGGGCTGGGGATTTGGCTCAAGCGGTAGCGCACTCGCCTGGTATGCGTGTGGCCCGGGTTCGATCCTCAGCACCACATATAAACAACGATGTTGTGTCCGCTGAAAAATAAATATTAAAAAAAAAAAATTCTCTCTCTCTCTTAAAAAAAAAAAATAGAAATAGGTAAATCACATTGAATTTCAGCCTCCCGAGTAGCTGGGACTGCAAGTGCACAATATCACACAAGGCTCATTTATGAATTTCAAGCAGTCCAGTGTCTCTTGTTTTACTACACACTTTTACAAACGTCAAATACCGTACTTTATCTTACCAATCGCTTGCTATAAAGTAATGCTGTACTGCTGCCACTGGAAACTGCCCATTTAGAAAAATGCATGACATGTTCCAACTGCTTAGAAAGTCCAGCTACTTCCTGTTGTTGTTGCATAAGTTTCATGCGATGATCCTTTGCAAGGCTCTGAAAAGAAGGAAATAATTTCAAATTATTTTCTGCACTTAACATTTATTTCAAAGGACATTTTTAGATAAGCAAATGAGAATAAGTCCCCTCAAATATACCAACTGATAGCAGTTGAAAATACTCTTAGTATTTTTTTCCTTAGTACAAAAGATCACTCTCACTGGAACAAACAAACAAAAACCATATCTCATAAATTGCCTCCAGCCCTTATCCCTTGGGTTTGGCTTTACATATTCTGGGCTTTAGATCTTTGTTAATGCATCCTGCCAAATACACAAAAGGACAAAAGCATGCATTACCTATAAAATACACAATGTTAAGTTCAAAATTTGCAAATGAAATAGATGTACTATTAAGCAATTTAATGATTCAATACATACAGTGGATAATTGTGTTAATGCACTTTTATAAAGCTACATAAAAGCAGAATACAGAATGATTTTATCAATGATATGATCTTACCTTTTAGGTATTCTAGTCCCACCTGAAACTAGTTTGTGCTCAGAATAATGAAGTGTGGTAAATAACACTTCTCCTTTGGATGTAGTATTAATATTTAGAAAGGCATTGTTATGGTTTACATATGAGGTGTCCCCTAAAAGCTTGTGTGAGTAAGGCAACAAAATTTAGAGATGAATCAGGTTATGAGCATCTTGATATAATCAATTAATCCCTGACAGGGATTAACTGGGTGGTAACTATAGGCAGGTAGGGTGGGTGTGGAGGAAGTAAGTCATTGGGGGCATGCCTTGGGGGTTTATATTTTGTCCATGGTGAGGAGAGTCTCTTTCCGTGTTTCCTGGTGTGATGTCCTGAGCTGCTTCCCTCTGTCACACCCTTCCACCATGCTGCTCTTCCTCGCCTGGAGCCCTGGGGAAGAGAGTCAGCTATCTATAGACTGAGACCTCTGAAATCATGAGCCCCCAAATAAACTTTTTCTCCTCTAATTGTTCTTATCAGTCTTTTGGTCATAGCAGCAAAAAAGCTGATTAAAACAGGTATGATATCATTTCTGTCTACTGAGAATTACCATGGGATCCAAAACATACAGTGGATAATTGTGTTAATGCACTTTTATAAAGCTACATAAAAGCAGAATACAGAATTTCTGTAAGGAAAATACATACTGCCTTTAGAAAACAGGGTAGTCCTAAAGTGGAGAGCACTAAACTTGGATTATTTTAAAGGTCCATCCAAAAACCTCATTCTCATCCTAGCAAAGAAAGGGGAATAAACAGGGCTTCCTACTAACTCAAATAAGAAAAGTTTAAAAGTAAAACTGCTATATTTCAACATGTACCTATGTTCTCAATAAAGACTGCATTTTTTAGTTCTAAATTTGGAAAACACACATGCTAATTAAATTGATTTAGCTACTGAAGGACTGTTAACAGGCAATGACTTTGCCATATCTAATTTAAGCTTAAAGAGAAGATGACTTACCTTTTAGACTATTTCTGACCTCTGTGAGACCTAAGTGTTTCTTTGGAAACATTCTAGTGGAAATAGAAATTTGTTGACTTTTGAGGAGGTTGCAAATTAAGAAGAAGAAGCCCTAGTGTCTTGGTCTTCTATGGTAACAACTGTTTGGACTTTAGCAAATAAAATTGGTTAAATTTATTTGCCTTTAAGGAGAACTCTGAACCAGGAAAATTGTTATGAGGAATAGAGGCATTTTTAAAAGGTGCCGTGAAAATTACAAGTAAAGACTGATTAAAAATAATATTGATGACCAGATTCATTTTTATAGATTCAAGGGTCTGGTTATTTTAAAGTTCTTCAAATGATTCTAATGTACAATAAAGTTTGGAAACAGCAGTATGTGCATTACTAATACCTGGGGAAGCAAATCAAAGTGATGTTTATTAAGTAGAGCTTTGAATACTTCCAATTTTGATTAAATGTGGGTTTTTAAAAGTTTATATACAAATTGCAAAGACTTAAAAAACATAGTTACTACAAAGGGGGTCGGATTCCTTCTGCTCAAAACATTTCCTAACCAAATAACTTATTCCTAAAAAACTGAGAATTATTTTAGTCTTTGTTTCATGGGACTGGTTGATGAAACGTGGGAATGACTAGACTTTCAAGCAAGAACTTTTTGACAGAGAACTTAAACTTGGTCAACTATGAAATAAAGAGGTTGAACTTATTATTTCTAGAAATCTTAATTTTCTTTAACTCTGCTAATGTTAGGATTCTTTAATTCTCATTCTAAATTGCTTCTTGACTGTGAATTCTTTCTGCATCAATATATTAAAGAATGCCTCAAAATGATGCAATTAATATTATACCTTAAAATACAATGTACAAGTTGTTATCTCATATTATTTGATGTCAAGCACTGACTTTGGATATTGACCTTCATGAGTTCAAAAAAAGCTGATGAAGATAGCAATATTTTTCTTAACTGCAGTTAGAAACAACTATCCTAGTTGCCTTGAACATCACTTCCTAAGTGATGCTTTCATATTAATACTATAAAATGTTGAGGGTAGGAGCCACAATAATTTACTTAATTTCTCACAGGGTTAAATACAAACGGTTATGCACTGTTTAACAATAGGATATACTATATGAAACATCATTAAGCAATTTCCTCATTGGGCGAACATCTCAGGGTACACTTACACAAATAATCTTATGGGACCACTGTTATGTATGTAGTCTGTTTGTTATAATTTGGACATGGAATGTTCCCCAAAAGTCCATAGCTGGTGGCACTATAGTAGGGTGGTGGGGTCTAGTTGGAGGAAGGGCACTAGGGATATACCTTTGAAGGATATATTGGGACCCAGGCCTCTTCCTCTGTTGTTGCTTCCTGGCAGCCATGAGGTGAGCAGCGTTCCTTTACATCATGCTTTGCCATGATGTTCTGCCTCACCATGGGCCCATATGATGGGGCCAAGAAACCAATGGACTGAAACTTCTTCAACAATGAGCCCAAACAAACCTTTCCTCCTTTAACTTAATTTTCTCAGGTATTCTATCACAGTGATGGAAAGCTGACTAACTCATCATTGTTGACAGAAGCATCACTATGTGGGGCATGAGTGATATCTCCCAGTGTTATCTTCCTAGAAAAATTTATTGGAACTCTGCCACTTTGGTGATACAAAGTTATCACTTCAGTGAATTTGTAAAATGGCCCATCTCTTCAACATTCCTTCTATGAGCAAAACTTACGTTTATGTTGTGAAGCAAACAATGAGGAGTAAAACATTCCCAGTGTATTATAAAACTATAAATAGACAATACAGAATCTGTCAAAGGAAAACTAGGATTGGGGAAGAGATGTTATCAAATTGTAAATGGAAACGATTACAAAAGGACTATGATTTCAAATTCACATACATTAGAAAATTTTGTTGAATCACAACACACTGTCCCCTCTAGTAACTTACCTCTAGCTGATGCAGCAGAGCTTTTCCTTTTTTATTTATTTCTACCATCAATGTAAAGATAGCAACTTTAATATCCTGTTCCACCTGCTTTTGATTTTGATTTACTTCAATTATTCTGAAAATTAAATGAAGGAAAAAAATCTAAAACTTAAGGCAGATTTTTTTTTACAATATTTAAAATTTATATTTTAATATCTAAATTAAACCAAAATGTTTTCAGCCCTTTAAAGATCCATTTCTGGGTCCTTCCATTTATTTATTTTTACTCGTGTATTTATTTTTTGGTACTAGGGTTCGAATCCAGGGTGCTTTACCACTGAACTACATTCCCAACCTTTTTTATTTTTGAATCTTAGGCAGGGTCTCGGCTAAGTTGCTGGGGCTCTCACTAAGGTGCCAAGGCTGGTCTCAAACTTGCTAAACTTCCTGCCTTGGCCTCTCAAGTCTCTGGATCATGGGCAGGTGCCACCATGCCCAGCTGAGTCCTTCCATTTAAAATCAACTGTTCTGAAGATGACAATGAAATTAAATTCTGAAAGATAACAAGTCATTCAGATTGATCTTTAAAGCAAAATACTCAAAATTGGAAGAGAATGAGCACATTTTAGGAGAATGTTATTTGGAAAGATTATGATATCCAGGAAAATCAATACTCTAACTACCTAAAGGATGGGGTAGGGGGATTGGACTAAAACTAGGATTTATAAACATGATAAAGAAACTATGACTGAACTAGTTTTGTCATGCTCACTGCAACTAAGAGGTAGAAAAGTATAAATACAATACTCTGACCTTAGACTTCTGAACTGCTGAAGTATTCATTATATCTGAATGAAAGCAAAAAAAAAAAAAAAAAATCTTCGCTACTTCTTACAAAACATATTTATCTTGAAAACTAAACAGTCAAATAACTATGTTATGTTTCATCAATCAAAACTTTTCTTCCTTCAATTTGAAAGAGTGGGAATGTGATCTCATGGAAATGAAATAGATAGAAAGAAAACATACAGCATCACACCAGAATATTTTACAGAAGTAGAAAAGACAGTAAGTCAAATATCAAACTTTATGAAATTAAAGAAAAAGCTTCATTTCTCCTGTTTATCCCATACTATACTTCTCATTTTAAAACCAAAATGGTGGAGATATTATTCTCTGTTGAACATTCTTCAAGATAAATTGTTTAATATCAACTTAGCTATAGGATTAAGAGACCTATATAAGCCTATGAAGCAACCAATCTCAAAAAACAAAAACAAAAACAAAAAAACAACTCATTTAAATCTTTCTGATGGTAGAATGTATAAATAAGGGGAAAACAGACATGTTTACAAACACATAAAAATGAGTTAATAGCAAAATTAGTGTGGTAATTTAATCCTTCTAAAATCAGATAGGCTATAAAGAAATGCAAGTAATCAATACATTAATAATGAAGATTCTTTAAATTTTTACATTTCAGAAGCTAACATCTTGACATATAAGAATGCTATTATTTTGTTAAAAAACAGAATTGCATAAATCACTAAAAAAGAAAACAAGTAAAAACATATTTGAAGAACTCACACTACCTGATTTCATGACATTATAAAAATGAAAGTTGAGTATTGGCAAAAAAGAAAAAAAGAAAACACAATCAATGGAACAGAGCACAGTTAAGAAATAACCCCACACTTACATGGTTAATTGATTTTCCACAAAGGTGCCAAGGCAATTCAATAGAGATAGGGTAGTCTTTTCAACAAATGATGTTGGAAGAATGGACCACCACATGTTTAAAAAAAAAGAAAGGTATCCTGACCCATAGCTCATAACATAGACACAGTGGAAGAGATAGAAAAAAGTCAAAAGGGTAAATCGCAGTAAGGGTAGATCTTTTACTAAATTATTTTATATGACTACTTTTTGCCACTAGATGGTAGAAATGTCTATAATTATCTCCCCTGGTTCGTTTAGTAAATGTTCATTATAAATTTTCAGTTACTCAGAATCAAAAATTTAAAAACCTACTAATATTATCCTGATTAGAACAGTATATTCTAAAGCACTTTTAGAAAAAAGAACTACTCTTTGGTTAAAGAGTTGTTACATGAAAAGAGAAAGGTTAAAGAAAAAAGAGCTGATAAAGAAGAGTAAGAAAAACTAAAAAAAGACTCACAATATAAAACAATGTATATAATATATAATAATTATGTAATAATAATACTGGAACATCAAGAAAAGTCATATTTAAGAATCTCTTTTAAAGAAATCTGATAATACATTAAATTACCTAAAAAATTTTTCCAAATGCTCCTCCACCCTTAACTATGTTCCAAAATGATAAGAATGACAGAAAATTATGATGAGTCTTGAGCAAGATGAACCCCAAAGGCTGACACAATTTTCCCAGTGAACAATATTCAAAGCCCCTGCCAGGCCTCTTTTGTTCGGGTTCTTTCCATTTGGCATTTCTTGACCTATTTAGGCAGTGGCATGTTACTTTTGTATGTTAAACAACAAAAGAAAGAGGACATGGGATTTCACAAGTGTGTTAAAGTGTTAATTAAATGTCATTACATGCCCTACATGGGATTAAAAAAAAAAAAAAGCAGTGAGACAACCCCCTTTCTTACAAAGAGTTAGTTGTTTGCTACCCAATTGCTAAATTCTAAGATGTAAGCCTTTGGACATTTGATTTCCTTCTTTGGAGGATAAAAGGTATAACAAGTAATACCTAGAAACTGTCTACATATTGTATTAGACAAGGAATAAAAAGGTATGTTTAACAATCCCTGTCTTAGTGTCCTAAAATTGCTACCCCTTTGCAATGAAAGATCATAGCCTTAGGGGAGGGCATCCCAAATTTTAGCAAACCTTAAAACAGCAATTAAGTATATAATCAACTATTTAAATATTTTATAATGCTGGAAAAAATAGTTGATCTTGTTTTTAAATCTTGGCATATCTTTAAATTGGAAAATACCAAATAATTATAAATTATTAATACCTACCAGATATATAAGTTATTACTACTTATTTTATTAACACATTAGTTTAAAAAAATTCATAGATGAAAAAAATGCTTTCTAACCCAAAGTTTCCAGAAAAAAATTGAGTCATCTGATAGCTTACTAATTGCTTCACAATGAGTTAAGAAAAATGTTCTCTTAAATGTGAATACACTTAACATATAAAAATGATTTAGTATAATACCATAAGTACAAATTTACCTGTTTTGGATCTGATTTCCTGTGTATTTAATGTATTTTGTTTTTTCCATCAGTTTGGTGATTAGTGTATCTATGATCACTTTCTGATTTTGAAAAGCTTCTTCTATAAATTGATATCTGAAGAAATAAGTAAATAGGCAAATTATTTCAAACAAATATATGTATAAAATGAGGGGAAGTCCAAATGTAAAAAAAAAAAAATGAGTAATAAAAAATTAAGATTATAAAGGATATAAATAATAATCTTTAAAAAGTACCAAACACAACCCTGTAAGGCAGGTTTTCCCCTTTCTCTCATATTATTCCTTAAGAAGGATATTGAAAGATAATGTTTATGGACATTCTTAAAATTATTTCTTAAGTTTAAGAAAGATACACATCCATCACTAATAGTTTTAAAGGCTTACAGAGCACATTGGGCAGATCTGGCAAAAAATAAGATTTATTAACTATTAACTATTTCATCATTTAACAGTTCTGAAAGTTTCTTTCTAATGATGGATTTAGCTATAAAACTTAAGGCTTGGTTGATACGTACTATTTTTTACTATAATTTAGATAAAAATATTTTCTAATATCCGTTAGGATTTCTTTGGTGATTTAGTTAATTATTAATGATTTATTCTGAAGTAATTTCAAAATGAAATATGTAAGAGTTCTAAGATTTATTTTTCAAATTTTGCCCTTTAGCCACATAATTCAGTGTGCGTTTCCTAAAAACAAGAATGTTCTCTTATTTAATAATAGTAGTTATTAAATTCAAGAAAACTGATGTTCGTAAGTCATGTACCCTTTTAGACTATATCCCATATATGTCATTTGTCTCAGTATCTTCTAGACCTTTTTCTTTCTAGGATACTCCATGATCATTTATCAGAACATTTAATTTTCATATTCCATTTCTTCTCTTCCAAAAGCACAGTTTTTTCCTCTTCTACTGTTGTTTTCTAGATTAATTCTATTGGGTTATACAAGTTATTTTGCAGGATTTCAATCCTTTGAAATTTAATACTTTGCTTAGTAATATGGTCAATTAAAATTTTTTCTTTGTATGTTTGAAAAGAATGTGTATTACTCAGTATAGTTTTCATAATCTCCATAACTTCATTTGCTAATTCTGTTATTATAATCTTACTGACATGTTCTTTATTGATTTTTAGTCTTATTTTGTCAATTATGTATTTAATATACTTTGGAACATATATTAAAATTTTCCACTCTGTGTACTTACCAGTTTAAAGTTCTGTCATTTTAAGTTTATGATGCATATAAATTTAGAGCTGTTGTATCTTTTAAATTAAGCCTTTTATCTTCATAAAGCTTCCCTTTTAATCTAAAATAATATATTTTGTCTGCTACTTCAGCTTGCCTTTGGTTAGTATCTGTATGACATATCTTTTCCTATTAATCTTTTTATTTGCTCAGGATTTAGATATTTCTCATAAAAAGCACATAGCAGGAGCATCTGAGGATGTAGCTCCTTAAGGCCCCGAGTTTGACCCCCAGTGCCATAAAAAAACAAAATAGCGGATTTTTCTATTTTGTTTCTTATCTAGACTGAAATTGTTTGATAATTTGGAACATTTTATGCATTAAGATTTGATATAAGTATGAATGTATCTGCAGATGTACCAATTACCAAGACCTTATTTGAACCCACTTAATCTTTGTTGCTTTGTCTTACTTTGGTAGCCTAGTTTAGACTGATGGATTACTCTATAACCTTGGACCCCTTCATATATTTTTTACTATTCTTCTAGTGACTATCCTAGACATTACAAAATATATATCTAAACTTACCATCATCTAATATTAATCCGTACATTTTACATTTTTCCTAGACTCCATGTCTCCTAACATGTCTGCGTAACACACGATACACACATATACCATAAACCAAGAAATTGTTTCCTAGGTCAATATTCATTTAGCTTTACTCATATCTATTACTTTTTTCTTTGTGCATCTCCTACTGTTATTTATTTACCTAAAGGGGTACTTTAGTGAGGGTTTACTAGAGATAGATTCTCTAAGTGTATTTAGTATGAAAATATCTCATTCATTTTTTTTTCTCATTCATTTTTTAAAAAAATATGCACACTGGGGATAGAACTTGAGATTTGCAGTAATTCTTTCTATAGTTTAAAAATGTTAGTTTCTTTCTTTCTTTTTTTAATATTTATTTAGTTGTAGATGAACACATAGTAATCTTGATTTCTTTTTTATGTGGTGCTGAAGATCGAATCCAGTTCCTCACACATGCAAGGCAAGCACTTTACCACTGAGCTACAGCCCCAGCCCAAAAGTATTACTTTCTTAACAATCCTGCTGGGTATTGTAGGACTTCTTGAATATGAACTAGATGTCTTTCATGAGTACTTGCAAGTTCTCAGCCATTTCATTATTTTCTCAAGTAATGCTTCTTTCCCATTCTTTTGTTTCCTACTTGGATTGCAATTACATCCATATTGAAAACTTTCTTCTATGTTTCATTCTTTTGTTTACCAAGCTTCATTCTAGACATTTTCTTTTTTTTTTTAATTTATTTTTATTTTTATTTATTTATTTTTATTGGTTGTTCAAAACATTACAAAGCTCTTGACGTATCATATTTCATACATTAGATTCAAGTTGGTTATGAACTCCCAATTTTACCCCAAATACAGATTGCAGAATCACATCAGTTACACATCCACATTTTTACATAATGCCCTATTAGTAACTGTTGTATTCTGCTACCTTTCCTATCCTCTACTATCCCCCTCCCTCCCCTCCCATCTTCTCTCTCTACCCCATCCACTGTAATTCATTTCTCTCCTTGTTTATTTTCCCATTCCCCTCACAACCTCTTATATGTAATTTTGTATAACAATGAGGGACTCACTCCCTCCATTACCATGCAATTTCCCTTTTCTCTCCCTTTCCATCCCACCTCATGTATCTGTTTAATGTTAATCTTTTCTTCCTGCTCTTCCTCCCTGCTCTGTTCTTAGTTGCTCTCATTATATCAAAGAAGACATTTGGTATTTGTTTTTTAGGGATTGGCTAGCTTCACTAAGCATGATCTGCTCTAGTGCCATCCATTTCCCTGCAAATTCTATGATTTTGTCATTTTTTAGTGCTGCGTAATACTCCATGGTGTATAAATGCCACATCTTTTTTATCCATTCATCTATTGAAGGGCATCTGGGTTGGTTCCACAGTCTAGCAATTGTGAATTGTGCTGCTATGAACATCGATCTAGATATTTTCTTAATTTTTAGTTCAAAAATTCTCATTTCCTGCTATGTCAAATCTGCTGTTCAAACTTCTATTGAATTAATTTCAGTTGCTGTAATTTTCTGTTCTATACTTTCCATTTTGCTTTCTTTTTATAGTTTTTAATTTTAATTTTTATTCTAATTTGTTATATATGACAGCAGAATGCATTACAATCTGTATTACACATATAGAGCATAATTTTTCATATCTCTGGCTATATACAAAGTATATTCACACCACTCGTGTCTTCATACATGTATTTAGGGTAATGATGTCCATCTCATTCCACCATCTTTTATACACGCCTGAAATACTACACCCAAACTTTCCATTTTGTCTTTTACCATGTTGAACATATGATGCAGAACTGTGGGTCTTTTTATTCTTTGTTATATCTACTAGGTTTCATTTACAATGTCTAATCAAACATACCTGGCTATTTCTAACTATATACAGAATAACATTTTATAAAATTCACTACCCAAATAAGTTTTAAGCCTAGAATATTTTCCTTTTCTACGGAGGATTCACATTTGATTCTGACAGGTGCTTTGGGACATCACAGTAAGAATTCATATTAATTTAATGCGAGGTACTGCTCACTAGCTAATTGATCATTACTATAAGGGTCCCAACTCAAGGCAAGAGGAAGCTTTTACTCCTTATGAACCTGAACTCAAATCCCTCACTTCTCAGCCCTGAGAGTATATTAAAATTATTCCTCAACCTCTAGGCAAATATCTCAAGAGGTAAAAAAGTCTCTGCAATTCTCTGCCCCTATTTTCAACCAAATCCTGATACAATAATTCTTTACTACTTGATTATATCTGAAATTTCTTATAGATAATTTCTGGATTTTACCCAGCTTTTCTCCTGATCTTCATTGGTATGCTTGCTCCAAATTATCCAGACTTCCATTATGGGAAATTTGGACCATTATAGGCAACTATACATGTGTCAACTAATCTGAATGTTACTGCCCAAATCAGTGGTTGCTAACTCAAGTGCCTATGGAGGTTAGATGTAAAAGTAAGCTTTGGTAAGATCTACGATGAACCAGAAATGGCATGTCTTATTCTGAAGAGCATTAAAGTTAATTCCAGCTAAATGCTGGCGTGAAAGTATATGAACTTAGGGCTACAACAGTTATTTCTTAAATGAAACCAGAAATCTAGATTTATTTTTTAAATAGAAAATATCCTAATTTTATAACACCTATAACTAATTTCACATGTTCTAAAACAGAGTCTGAACTAGAGTTTCTCACTCAGGGTGATTGTGTTACATAGGATATTTGGTAATATCTAGAGATATTTTTAAATTGTCATGACTAGGGAAGGATGTGGGGTGCAGTGGCAACTAATTGTTAGAGGTCAAGGATGTTTGCTGCTAAACCCCACACAATGTATGACATTCCCCAAAACAAAGAATTATCTAGCTCAAAATGCCAATAATGCCAAAGTGGATAAGCTATGGTACAGGCCAGCATACCACTTTGCAGACTGCCATTTAGCTGAGGTGATAGCAGTTCTCAAGTCCATATAGAACTTTATTATAAATCTGTCCATAATGAATAGTGCTAGTACCTATGCTCCTTGTGCTCTAGCAGTTGACAGTCCCGACATGTCAGTTTGTCACACGTCTCACAATAAAGCTTCAATTGCTCCTTTTTATGAAAAGGACAAAACACTGGTCGTTGGCTGGTCACACCCACTGCCTCTGCAGAAATCATGGAAAGCAAAGAGGAAAAAAATTAACATAATTTTTTCGTACTTCATACTTACTAGATTGTCCACTTAAACTCAAATCTATAGATATGAGAGCCACAAATAATTTTTATCTATACTGTAACTACTACTAGGTATTACAGGTATATAATATTAAATATTTTCAGTATTTCTAAAAAAATATAAATGAGCTTTTCATTTTCTACAATAGAAGTTCACATTAATTCAGTAGTAAATGAAAGAGCAAAGTTGTGTAATTAAAAAGATGTTTTTTCTATGCCAAATTTGAAAGGACATTTTAAAAAATGTGATTCATAAAAATCTAATAAAAATATATAAAAGGAATAGTGAATAAGAAACCTCCCTATTTTTGCAAAATTCCTAACAAAGGATACCCATTTAGACACAAATAATCTTAAGTGTTTTTACTATTACACTACAGTTACTCTAGTGAATTTTTATTAGTTTTTTAATGTGGGGATAAAACTGAGAAATTCTTATGTAATAATTTTAAGTGGAAAAATCAAGAATACAAATGACTATTCTGGTTGATCAAACAGTAATACCAGTTATCTCACCAATAATCAAAGGTAAAACTCCAAACATTTCGCAAATAATCCCACTTTCAGAGACAACTATTCTTAATAACCTAGAATGTATTACTCTGGTTGTTTTGGGGTATATAGAACCCTATGTAATATAGTACAGTGTTATAGCTTAGATATTAGGTACCCCCCAAAAAAAGCTTATGTGTGAGATGATGCAACAAAGTTTGTAGGTAAAATGAGATTAATGTACTTTATCAGTGCATTAATCCCCTAATAGGGACTAACTGAATAGTAACTATAGGCAAGTAGGGTATGGCTAGAAGAGATGGGTCATTGGGGGCATGTCTTTGGGGGATTTAGTTTAGGTAAGTGTAGTGTCTCTTTGCTTCCTAGTGTGATGTTCGGAGCTGTTTTCTGTCGCACACATCCACCTTGATATTCTACCTTACCTCAGGCCCTGAGGAATGGAGTTGGCTGCCTATGGACTGAGCCCTCTGCAACCATAAGCCCCCAAATAAATTCTTCTTCCTCTAAAATTGTTTTTGTTGCGCCTTTTGGTCACAGCAGCTAAAAAGCTGACTAAAACATGCAGTGTTTTGTTTTATAAAATAAAAAAATGCGCTGGGCATGGTGGTACACATCTGTAATTCCAGCTCCCTGGAAAGCTACGGCAGGAGGATTGCAAACCCAGCATAGTGAGATCCAGTCTCAAAATAAAAGTAAAAAGGACTGGAGATGTAGCTCATTGTTAGAGCAGCCCTGAATTCAATCCCCAGTACTGCCCCCTCAAAATAGGGCAGGGGAGAGAGGATATAAAATTTAGTGACATGACACACATTGTTATGTAAGATATTCTTTTTCTCCCTTAACTCTTAGATACCTTTCTGTGTAAGTAAATAAGAATGAGGTAGATGTATTTATTAATTGTATAACATTCCATCAAATGGGCAAACCATGTGCTAGTGCAAGGTCCTCATTTCTCAATATCGTATGAAAATGCTGAAAAACACATACAAAGCAATAAATCACTTGAGTGTTTCCATAAAATAAATTCCTAGTGCTAAAATTGTTAGGTCAAAGGGTAATTTTAGATAGAAATAACTAAATGACCCCCTCAAAATAGAACCAATTTATATAGAGAGGGTATTTTCTATATTTTTATGGAGTAGAGAATATTGGTAGGGGATATTCTCCATATTTTTAAATCGTGCCAATAGATGAGAAAGGGAGAGAGAAAAATAGCAACATTTTAGGATAAATTTCTTTAACAACTGAAGTTGAATAACTTCAGTCATCAGCCATTTATATTTCTTTTAAAAATTTTTGTTGGCTGGGGGGCTGGACTTATGGCTCAGTGGTAGAGCACTTGTGAGGCATTGGGTTTGATTCTCAGCACTGCATATAAATAAATAAAATAAAGGTTCATTGATAACTAAAAAATATTTTTAAAAAAGTTGTTGGCTGGACTGGGGATATAGCTGAGACAGCACTTACCCAGAATGCAAGAGACCTGAGGTTTGACCTCAGCATTTACAAAAAAAGGAAGAACTGTCTGCTAATAACTCCTACAAATTTTCTTTCCAATTTGCTTTCTTGTTGACTTGCATACGAACTTAGTAAATTGCCTGCCTAAGATCTTCAAACATTTTTCCCAGTTTAACTTCTCTTAAGGTGTTGTTTTTCTAAACAGATATATTTAATGGTTTCAGTTTTTAAGAAACTATCTACAAAGTCTATAGTTATAAAAAATGTTTGTTTTTCCTTTCATGATATACCTTTTAAGGTTTTCATTTTGTATTTAAATCTTTGATTCACTAAAAATTTATTTTGATATACTTCTAAATCCTTAAAAAATCCTTTTGTGTATACTAGCAAAGAGAATGAATTATAAGATTCACATTTTCATGATCATAATCCAATAAGTTAAAAATAGAAACTAATAAAACCAAAACACTAAGAAAATTATTTTGTTCTTTTAAAGAATTCTTAGATTCATAATAATCACAATGTTAAACAACTTCTTTTTGCATTTAACATACATCACGGACATTTATAGACCTACCAAAGTAGTTTTGAAAACAAGCAAACACAAAAATTCATGTATCTTCAATTGCTTGGTAACTATACATGCAGGATATTTTAAAAATGGCAGAAATCAAAGTGGTAAAGTATAACTCAAACTTTAAGCACTTGTATTTATAAGTAAGCAAAGGAAAATGAGGGCCAAGTATATATCTCAACAAAGTTAGTCCTAGAATTTAATATAAAACTAAGGTCATCTAAGAGAATTGTGGTTGATGAACTAAAAAATATAAAACAGGTTAATTAGATAAAATATAATCTGTCAGGTGTGGTGGGGCACACCTGTAATCCCAGCGGCTCATGAGGATGAGGCAGAAAGATCACCAGTACAAAGCCAGCCTCAGCAACTCAGTGAGATCTTGAGCAACTCAGAGAGACCCTGTCTCAAAATAAAACATAAAAAGGGCTGGGGATGTGGCTCAGTGGTTAAGTGCTCTGGGTTCAATCCCTAGTATCAACGACTATAACAACAATAGTCTCCTGAGTAGCTGAGATTACAAGCGTGTACCACCATGTGCAGCTTTCTAATTCTTAGTTACAGCTCTTCCTGCATCTCAGTGGCTAGTCCCTAACCAACTAACATTCTATCACCCTATCAACCAACACTATTTCTTTTCTTTATCCAGTTAAAATTTAAAAATCCTTCAAAATGTCATCACAATGTATCTCTTACACTGTCCAGCTAAACCCAAACTCTACATGCATCCAACCCTTCTCTATAACCACATCTAAACTGCTAAAATCTGCTGAGGAAATTTTATGGCCCACTATCAAATGTAACCTCGATGCCATGAAGAAAATCTTCTGTTTCCATAGATGCAGCTCTTTCAATTGGAGTTATCTAGCCTCCAACCTAAATCCCCAAATCTGAGGTTGTTAGTCCTTTCATGTACTAACAATAGCACTTGGTAGGCCAAACTACAATTGTTTATTTTGCTATAGTCTTATTATACTATAAAGTTCTAGAGTGCAGGAAATATATATCTTCTTTCATTTTCGTTCCTAGCCAAGTTCCCAGAATACAGAGTAGGCATGCAAATTTGTACTAGTTCACTTGCAGAATAAAAAGCAGCAAAACAAATTTTAAATAAAAATATAATAATGAGCCATAAAAAGGAATTAAGTTCTGAGACACTATGAAATGTATGAACCCTTAAAGTATGCTAAATGAAATAAGCCAGATACCAAAGGAAATAGATAATGGTTATGGCTGCATAGCATTGTAAATGTAATTAATGCTGCTGGATTGTATATTTAAAAATATTTTAAAAGATAAATTTTAAGTTACAAATATTTTACTAAAATAAAACATCTATTTCAGTGAATGTTACTTTAAAAGTTTACAACACAAAAAAACCTCAAAAACCATAATTACATAAAAATCAAAGCTTCTTTGGCTATCTGTATATCATGAAAATATCACAAAGCAGGTTTACTACCAAAATATTAGAAGGAAGAGAGCTATAAATGTTTAGGTCCATTCCTTATCACTTTAGAGATGAGAAAATAAGAAAAACCAACTTTTTAAATTTTCATTTGCTCCATATTCATACCAAATTAAGATAATTATACTAGCAGGAGTTTGGGAGTATGAATGTGAGGAAGGAGGATTGTATTAACTAATTCATGCTTACCAACATTTATAAGTAGTCCAATTTCAATAACAATATTGACCTCTATATTAAAAAGTAAGAGCACATTTAATGCTTACAAATGTATTCAAATAAATCAACATAAGGAAGTACATTGGGAGAGATAGGGAATGAATGAACAAAGGGAACTGATTTATTACCTGGAGATACTTCCTCTTTCTGTCTGACAGTGTGATCTTTTGTGAACTTCACTCTCTGATGAGCTCTAATACATGTCTTGCACAGCCATTCAACACACTCTACACAAAACCCATTAGCTTCAGCATTGTCTTCACAGCTTGTACACACCTGATGATAAAGCAAGCATGTCACATAAATCTTTGAGAAAAATGAAAAGTTGCTCATCTACTAGTTAAACATAAATGATACACCAACCAAACTAGACTCAGGTTTTTTTTTCCTTTTTAAAAAAATTGTTCATTTTTAGTTATACATGACCGTAGAATGTATTTTGACATGTCATACATATATAGAGTGTAACTTCCCATTCTTGTGGTTGTACATAATGTGGAGTTACAATGGTTGTGTATTCATATATGAACATAGGGAAGTTATGTCTTATTCGTTCTATTGTCTTTCCTGTTCCCAACAGTGTTTGCAAATTTAAATTGACATTATGTAATGAATTATATGCATACGATATGGAAACATTAAACATAGGTAAGTGTTGTTATATTTTCTCCTTAGTTTAATATACTAAATATTCCAGGCACTGTACTAGGTGTTGGAATAGAAGAATTAGGAAAAGCAAATACAGTCCCTGCCTACAGTCTCACAGGTTAGAATCTCATCCCCCCCAACATACACACCTATTAACTAAGTGCTCTTGGGCACAATATACTACTTATTTCTAAAATGAGGGTGGTAACTGAATTTACAGAGTAGCTGTAAAGATCACAAGTATATCTGTGAAGCAAACATACATTGCTGGAATAATCACACTCATATAAAACTATTTAAAATTGTCATAAAGAAAATATATGAGAAATTATAAGAGTATCTGATGGAGAAACTGTTCTCATTGAATTACATTTGGAAGTCTGAAGAAAACAACAGGAAGGAGTATCCAGAGAAAGCTTTTCCTAAAAAGATCATATTACATCAAGATATGAAAGTTGAAAAGTCTTCTAGGAAGACAAAAGAACATGAACAAAAGACTGTAGACAAGAAGAATATAGCAAATTCAAAGAACTAAAAGAAAGCAAGTATGACTCAAGTACAGAGATCAAGGGATAACTGGCAAGAGGAGGAGCTAGTGGTGAGGCAGGATAGGGCCAGATTAAGCAGGTCACATGATAATGTTGGTCTTTGGAGAAGTCTATTGAAAGCTTTTTAAGTAAGAAAGTAGAATGGCCATATCTTACATTTTAAAGTCAATATTGCTGTGAGGTGGAGAAAAGATTAGAAAAGGAACATTTCTGCATAAAGGTAAACTAGGAGGTTTTGCAGTGATGCAGGTGAGGGGTGGCAGAAAGAAATGGAGATGAGAAGAGAATGGGTGTGAGGGAAAGTTAGAAAGTAAAACTGGTTTGGATGATGCATTGGGTATGTGAGGTAAAGACGAGATAGCATTTATGTTTCTAACTTGTGTAACTGTACCAATGTCTGGGTAGGGTACAGATATTAAGGTCAAACAACATATAAGCAGTTCTCATTATCTTATTTGTGGTTAGGAAGAAAAAAATATTTTTTCTTCACTCAGGGGTTACCAAATTCCAAATACCTGAATAATTTCCAAATAGCAAAATCTCAGCTGTTATCACCTTTAAAATGTCTAGCATTGTTTGACACCACAAATGCCTACTTACTAAAAATCAAGTGATTTGAAATGATTTTGGATTCCGTAATATCTGCCAATCCTCTTTTCTCCCTGAATGCCCCGCTAGATCCCATCTACTACTGTTTTTCCCTCTGATTCTGTACATAAGTCTTTAATCTGCAGACTGATCACATCTACTTACCTTCAACTACCACCTCCACAAAGATGTCACCTAAAATATAATCTCCAGAAAGGCTACAAAATTAATGTGGAATGTGTATATACACTGATCAGAAGAAATTTCTTATACATTATGCAAATACTTTTAAAAGCAGGAAAAGTATGTAAATACTTATATTTAAGAAAAATGCAATGAAGTGGATTTTTTTATTTAACAAGTACAGGCTAGGCACAGTGGCACACACCTGTAATCCCAGTGGCTTGGGAAGCTGAGGCAGGAGGATTGAGAGTTCAAAGTCAGCCTCAGCAAAATTGAGGCACTAAGCAACTCAGTGAGACCCCGTCTCTAAATAAAATACATAATAGGACCAGGGATGTGGCTCAGTGGTCCAGAGCCCTTAAATTCAATCCCCGGTCAACAGCCCCCCCCCTACCCCAGTAATATATCATATGGTATTAAAAACAAAAGGATATCAACACCTGCCTCTGTGGGGCCCAGGCGCACCAGTGGCCTAGGTCCACCCATTTCCCTGCGGGGCAGACACTCGCTGGAGCCTAGCCTCTGGTGCAGAACCGCCCCTTCTGACCAATGGACTAAGGCGGGAGCTGAGATCCAGCCCAGACCACCAACTCCAGCCCACTCAAGATCCAGGTTCTCCATAGGCCCAGTTCACCCTTCCCCCAGTGGGGCAGACACCTTCAGAGCCTAGCCTTTGGAGCAGGACTGTCCCTTCCGATCACCACACTACCTTGGGAGGTAGAGCCTAGCAGCCCAGATCCACCGAAACCAGCCTCTGCAGGGCCCAGGTGCACAGCAGGCCTGGTCCACCCCTTTCCTGGTGGGGCAGACACTTGCCAGAGCCTAGCCTCTGGCACAGGATCGCCTTTCCGACCAGCAAACTACCACTGGGGGTCAAGCCCAGCGGCCCAGATACACCCACTCCAACTTACGCAGGTCCCATATCCAAGATGCAGTAGCATCCACTGAGGGACACCATCAGGGTCTGGAAGCCCAACATCACGGTGAGGTACAGACAATCTGTACAGGTACTACAAGAATATAGGGGAGAAACTGTAATATCTCAGATCCACATTGTAAGAAAGGAAGACACATAGACACCATGAAAAAACAAGGGAGGAAAGTGCCCCAAACAAACCAGGACACTATAATAACAACCCATGGAGAGTGCAAAGTTGATGAAATGTCAGAGAAGGAGTTCAGAAGGTTCATAATTAAATGATCTGTGAATTAAACAATGACCTAAATGAGCAAATACAAGCAAAAATGGATCACTCCAACAATGAGATAAGGGAGCAAATACTGGTAGCAAAAGATTACTGAGAGAGAGAGAGAGAGAGAGAGAGAAAGAAAGAGAGACCCTGAAAACAACAACAAAAAACCCAAACAAACCAGAAATCCTTGAAATGAAGGATACAATAAATCAAATAAAAAACTCAATTGAAAGCATAACCTACAGACTAGATCACTTGGAAGAAAGAACATCAGATAATGATGACACAGTATACAATCTGGAAAATAAAGTTGATCAGTGAAGAAAGTTAGAAACCCTGGACAGAATATCCAAGAATTATGGGACAACATTAAAAAACCAAATCTATTTTTTATTGGGATAGAGGAAGGCACAGAGCTTCAAACCAAAGGAATGCATAATCTCTTCAATGAGATAATATCAGAAAATTTCCCAAGCATGAAGAACAAATTGGAAAAACAAATACAAGAGGCTTAGAGGACACCGAATGTACAAAATTACAACAGATCTACACCAAGGCACATTATAATGAAAATGCCTACCATACAGAATAAGGATAGAATTTTAAAGGCTGCTAGAAAGAGGAATCAGATCACATATATGGGAAGAAGAATTTGTATCTCAGCAGATTTTGCAACCCAGACCCTCAAAGCCAGGATATAGTGGAAAACATATATCAAGCTCTGAAAGAAAATGGATGCCAATCAAGAATCTTATATCCAGCAAAATTAAGCTTTAGATTTGATGATGAAATAAAAACCTACCATGATAAACAAAAGTTAAAAGAATTTACAACTAGAAAGCCTGCACTACAGAACACCCTCAGCAAAATATTCCAAGAAGAGGAAATGAAAAACAGTAATGAAAATCAGCAGAGGGAGGGATTACACTAAAGGAAAATCTAGTCAGAGGAGAAACCAAGTCAGTTAAATACCAAAAATAAATAAAAGTGGCTGGGAATAAAAATCATGTGTTAATAATAACCCTGGAATGTTAACGGTACAAAGTCACCAATCAAAAGATTGGATTAAAAAAACAAAAAAACAAAAAACAATATACTGCCTACAAGAGACTCATAGAAAAAGACATTCAGACTGGAGGTGAAGGGTTGGAAAAAATCATACCATTCACATGGACTGCGGAAGAATGTAAGGGTTTCCATCCTCATACCAAATAAAGTAGACTTCAAACTAAACTCAATCAAAAAGGATAAAGAAGGTCACTACATACTGCTCAAGGGAATCATACACCAACAAAACTTAACAATTATAAATATATATGCCCCAAACAATAGAGCATCTATGTTCATCAAACAAACCCTTCTCAATTTCAAGAGTCAAATAGACCACAACACAATAATTTTGGGTGACTTTAACACACCTCTTTCATCACTAGACAGATCTTCCAAAAAAAAGCTGAATAAAGAAACTACAGAACTCAAAAATACAATCAATAACTTAGACTTAACCAACATATATAGAATATTCCAACCTTCAACGAGAATACACTTTTATCTCAGCAGCACATGGATCCTTCTTTAAAAGTAGAGATACTACCCTGCATTCTATCAGATCATAATGGAATGAAATTAGAAATCAATGATAAAATGAGAAATAAAATCCACTCCAACACCTGGAAACTAAATAATATGCTACTGAATGAACATTGGGTTACAGAAGACATCAAGGAGGATTTAAAAAGTTCTTAGGGGTGAATAAGAAGACAGATACAACATATTGAAATCTCTGGGATACTATGAAAGCAGTTCTAAGAGGAAAGTTCATTGCATGGAGTTCATTCCTTAAAAGAAGAAAAAGTCAATAAATGACCTCATACTACATCTCAAAGCCCTAGAAAAAGAAGAACAAATCAACACCCAAAGTAGCAGAAGACAGAATAAAATAGAAAATATTGAAGGCATCAAGAAATTTCTAGAGTCATATAATTTGCCCAAATTGAATCAGGATGATATACACAATTTAAACAGATCAATTTCAAGTGATGAGATACCAGGCACCATCAAAAGTCTACCAACCAGGAAAAGCCTTGGACCAGACGGATACACAGCTGAGTTCTACCAGACCTTTAAAGAAGAACTAATACCAACACTCTCCAATTTATTTCAGGAAATAGAAAAAGAGGGAGTACTTACAAACTCAATCTCTCAGGCCAATATCACTCTGATTCCTAAACCAGGCAAAGACACATCAAAGAAAGAAGAAGACTTCAGACCAATATCTCTAATGAACAGAGATGCAAACATTCTCAATAACATTCTGGTAAATCGAATACAAAAACATATCAAAAAGATCGTGCACCATGATCAAGTGGGATTCATCCTACTTGAAATCAATAAATGTAATTCATCATATCAATAGACTCAAAGATAAGAATCATATGATCATCCCAATAGATGCAGAAAAAGCATTTGACAAAATACAGCACCTTTACATGTTTTTTTTTTTTTAAGAGAGAGTGAGAGAGAGGGAGAGAGAGAGAGAATTTTTTAATATTTATTTTTTAGTATTTGGCAGACACAACATCTTTGTTTGTATGTGGTGCTGAGGATCGAAAAACTTAAGGGATAACAGGAACATATCTCAACATTGTAAAGGCTATCTATGCTAAGCCTTAGGCCAACATCATTCTAAATGGAGAAAAATTGAAGGCATTCCCTCTAAAAACTGGAACAAGACAGGGATGCCCTCTTTCACCACCTCTATTTAACATAATTCTTTTGAAACACTGGCCAGAGAGATTAGACCAAGGAAATTAAAGGGATACACATAGGAAAAGAAGAACTCAAATTGGCACTATTTGCTCTTGATATGATTCTATACCAGGAACCCTAAAAGTTCCACCAGAAAACTTCTTGAACTAGTAAAACAAATTCAGCAAAGTAGCAGGATATAAAATCAACACCCATTTAAAAAAAAAAAAGGCATTTCTGTGTACCAGTGACAAATCCTCAGAAAGGGAAATGAGGAAAACTACCCCATTCTCAATAGCCTCAAAAAAATGAATAAAATAAAATACTTGGGAATCAACAAAAGAGGTAAAAGATCTATACAATGAAAACTACAGAACCCCAAAGAAAGAACTCAAAGAAGACCTTAGAAGATGGAAAGATCTCCCTTGCTCTTGGATAGGCAGAATTAATATTATCGAAGTGACCATACTACCAAAAGCACTATACAGATTTAATGCGATTCTGACCAAAATTCCAATGGCATTCCTCAGAGAAATAGAAAAAGCCATCATGAAATTCATCTGGAAAAATAAGAGACCCAGAATAGCTAAAGCAATCCTTAGCAGGAAGAGTGAAGCAGGTGGCATCGCTATACCAGACCTTAAACTATACTACAGAGCAATAGTAACAAAAACAGCATGGTATTGGCACTAAAACAGACTGATAGACCAATGGTACAGAACAGAGGACACAGAGACTAACCCACAAAACTACAATTATCTTATTTTAGACAAAGGCACCAAAAACATACACTAGAGAAAAGATAGCCTCTTCAACAAATGGTGCTGGGAAAACTGGAAATCCATATGCAACAAAATGAGATTAAGCCCCTATCTCTCACCATGCACAAAACTCAAACTCAAAATGGATCAAGGACTTGGGAATTAAACCAGAGACTCTATGTCTAATAGAAGAAAAATAGGCCCTAATCTCCATCATGTGGGATTAGGCCCCATCTTCCTTAATAAGACTCCTGTGGTACAAGAATTAAAACCAAGAATCAATAAATGGGATGGATTCAAACTAAAAAGTTTCTTCTCAGCAAAAGAAACAATCTGTGAGGTAAAGAGAGAGCCTACATCTTGGGAGCAAATCTTTACCCCTCACACATCAAATAGAACACTAATCTCTAGGCTATATAAAGAACTCAAAAAGCTAAGCACACACACACACAAAAAAAAAAAACCCAATCAATAAATGGGCCAAGGGCCTGAACAGACACTTCTCAGAAGAGGATACAATCAATCAACAAGTATATGAAAAAAATGTTCGTCATCACTAGCAATTAGAGAAATGCAAATCAAAACCACTCTAGATTTCATCTCACTCCAGTCAGAATGGCAGCTATTATGCATACAAACAAGAATAAGTGTTGACAAGGATGTGGGGAAAAAGGTACACTCATACACTGCTGGTGGGACTGCAAACTGGTGCAGCCAATATGGAAAGCAGTATGGAGATTCCTTGGAAATCTGGGAATGGAACCACCATTTTACCCAGCTATCCCTCTCCTTGGTCTATACTCAATGGACTTAAAACGGCATACTACAGGGACACAACCACATGGATGTTTATAGCACCACAATTCACAATAGCTAAATTGCTTTTGGCTTTTTAAAGCAATGTTTCTCTTGCTCCTGATAAATTTTGAGTCCTGAGGCATTTTTACTGAAGAACAGAGAAGTATGTATTCTCCCATTTCTTGGAGAATTGGGAATAGAACCACCATTTTACCCAGCTGTCCCCCTCCTCAGTCTATACCCAAAGGACTTAAAATCAGCATACTACAGGGACACAGCCACATTAATGTTTATAGCAGCATAATTCAGAATAGCTAAACAGTGGAACCAACCTATATGCCCTTCAATAGGTGAATGGATAAAAAAAATATGGCATATATAAACAATGAAATATTACTTGGCAATAAAAGAGAATAAAATCATTTTCAGGTAAATGGATGGAGTTAGAGAAGATAATGCTAAGTGACATTAGCCAATCCCAAAAAAACAAATACGGAATGTTTTCTTTGATATAAGGAGGCTGATTCATAGTGGGATAGGGAGACGGAGCACAGGAAGAATAGACGAATTCTAGTATAGGGCAGAGGGGTTGGAGAGGAAGGGTGGGGGCATGGGGTTATTAATGATGGTGGAATGTGATGATCATAATTAGCCAAAGTACATGTATGAAGACACAAATTGGTGTGAATATACTATGTATACAACCAGAGATATGAAAAATTGTGCTCTATATATGTAAAAAGAATTGTAATGCATTCCATTGTCATATAAAAAAACCCCAAAAGGATAACTATAAAAGTAGTAATTGGTTACCTATAAGGTAGGGAAGAAATATGGTAGATATGATAGGGATAGAAGCTCTGTGAAAATATCCTGGTTTTTTTTTTTTAGATTTTATTTTGGAAGTATATGAATATTTTAAATGTAGTTATAATAATACAAATTTTAAAACTTAAATCCCTAAACATCAAAACCAAATAAAGCAACCATAGCTGTCTATCAAGTGGATGACTTATCACCACAGGGAGAAAAATTTTTTTTTGTAATACGTAACTTTAAAACATGATGATTTGAGCAAGGAGCACTGGTACATAACTGTAATGCCAGCAACTCAGGAGACTAAGGCAGGAGAAGCTTAAGTTCAAGGCTAACCTCAGCAACTTAGTAAGCCCGTGTTTCAAAATAACAAGTAAAAAATGTCTGGGATGTAGTTCAGTGGAAAACTGCCCCTGAGTTATATCCCAGTACAAAAAAAAAAGAGAGAGATTTGATTGTACACCTTCCAGTTAATACATGCAGCCATGGCTCTTGCTTTCTGTTTTGCTACACTCTACAATTTCCTTTAGGCTCCAACTTTACTCTTCCATGTACTCTTATTCTGCTACGTTTATGTGTTGCAGTTGGTTTCACTTTAGACTCTAACAATTGGTGGTCTGCAAGGAAGTTGCAACGTCAGAAGAGGAGACTTGAGGCTTGCAGTTAGCTCTCTGCTTGTGAATTCTGTGGAACATCATTCCAGACAATGCTACTTTCCCCCAGGAGTACCAGTTCCTTCTTATAGAAATAGTCAGCTCTAGTTGGGAGTTTAACCAATACTTCTAGAACCAGTTTTCTTGCAACCTACTTCAGAGACACCAGCACCAAGGGTTTAGAGATCTGAGTTCCAAGCTGAAGACTCAGACCCAGCACCAGCCATGGTGACATTCCACAAAATCCTTCCTCTTTAAATAATGCCATCTTTTGCTTTTGTTTCCTCAGCTGCTTCCCAAAAGTTACTCCCTTGGTGAATACTTAAAGAACTTTCTTTTGATCTTTACAGAAATCAATTTTATAGCTAGTTAACAATTCATTTTAAGAATTAAAATAGTTCCTTGTTGCACCAAGACAAATATAATATACTCGTATAATGTATAGTGGATATTTATTTTTCCTGGAGAAAATAATTATGGCCAATTTAATAAAGAACCAATGTTTCCAGAATAGAAGAGATACACATATAAAATAAAAAAGTACAACCCTATTAATTCTAAATTTGACTTAGATAAATACTTACATTGTCTTTCTTTCTAATAAAAAGATTTGTTAGATTATTACCACGAAAGGCCTAGAAAAAATGACTAACCCAATGGTGATGAGCACCCATAGGACCCATATTATGGTCTTCAAAACCAATGCCATTTTTTCTTTTTTCCCTTTGGGTGATGGAGGCTGAACCCAGGAACCGAAGCATGCTAAGCATATACTGTGCCAATGAGCTATACCCCCAACCCATTTCCATTCTTGAAAGCTGATTCACAATAATTAGAAAGTACCCGTGAAGAAAGTGCAATTTTGGCCTTTAATGAAAGTTCATATAAAGGAATAACTGTAAATACCTTTGAAACAACAAAAAGACTTTTATTTTGTGGTGTTCAGGTTAGAACTCAAGGCCTTGCACATGCTAGGCAAAAGGTCCATAACTGAGCTACATGCCTGGTACAAAAATAATTTTAATTAGTAACGGCTATGCTCATTTATAAAGTAACCCGTGCATTCCTGTGCTTCCCTTTAGAAACAAAAAGCTAAAAATGAAAAAAAGAGCACAGAAAATAAGCATGTGCACTAAACAAATTTCTGATAAAAACAACTAATAATCATGTTTCCCTAACCAAATTTAGTTCCTAACCAAATTTAGTTCCTCTCCAGATCTTCTGTTACAAATGAAAGGAACTGCCTAGAGGAATCACTGATGAATCATGTTCCACAAGTAGACAAATATGCCTATCTCAGTGTGGCTAACCTAACCCTAGTTACAGTACCAAGGATCTTCCTTAGGGACCTGACGTCCAGATTTAAGTGGCCAATAGAAATGTTCTATATAGGTTATGAAAGTAGGAAAGAAGATACCATTGTATCTCTAAATCCAATGCCTGGGACAATGCTACCAAATGAGGCTTTTAAAATAATACCATATAGAAAAAATAGCTTTCCTAACAAAAGCAGACTCCTCACTAATCAAAGACATGATGTATTTCATAGGTATCATTAGAACAGAAAAAAAGTGAAAAGGGAGATTGAAATTAAAATCTAATTGACAATATATATTTAAGTATAAAGAAATGAAATATTGTCAAATATAGAATAATGTTTTTCTCTGGAGAGGATGGGGAATACAGGGATGTAATCATGGGTGTCTGTGCTGTGTTTAAATTGAACCATTCATTATTATTTATATACTTAAAAATTCTATACACCTTCATAAATTAATGGTCTAAAATTTGGCTCCTTTCATTTGAGCCCTCCAGGATTTTAGGTGCCTCATCAATAGCTGGCAAAAGCTCAAAGCTCAAAATTATCCACTTACCTGATTAGACTTTTCTACTGTACTGCTGGGAACCTCAGTAGTATCCTTGACAAAAAAATTATCTATGATGTGTCTCTCTGCACATTCTTGGCTGCATACTGGGCATCGAATGACTCCAACTAGGAAAGACAAAATCACATTTTAAGTTTTAATATAATATACTGAGTACTAAACAACACATCTACAATGTAACTGGGTTCTTCTACAATGTCCATTCATATAAAATTCATGCCTATTTAAGTTCATAAGCAATTCATTTTATGTATATATTTTTATTTACATATATCATACTCAAAATATTAAATGATGCTTAAATGTTCATAATTTTAAATGATATGCCCTCTCCTAAAATAGACACCCCCATTAGCTACTACATTTACTGTTTAGCAACTTCCCTGGCAGTGGTTTTAAACAGGAATGTACAGAACCACATAGATTTTTAAATGAACAAGGAACTGTGGTTCTCTTTAGACCTACAGAATCAAAATTTCTGGGAGTGGAGCACAAACATTTTGTGTTAAAACTTTGACAGGATAATATGAAACACTATTCTGTTTCCCTTTAACAAAAATGCAAATGGCATTGCTTTAGGAGAAAACAATCCTCTTCCATAATGTATAGTAAAACAATAAATAGTAAGTACATTAAAATCTAATATGAGCTTAGAAGAGCTTGCAATACATTTTAAAATATAGCATATAAGAACCAACACAGGGGCCAGCATTGTGGGTCCAATGATAGAGTGCTTGCCTAGCATGTAGGAGGTATTGGGTTCGATCCCTGGCACCACAAAAAAATAAACAAATAAAATAAAGGTATTGTGTCCATCTACAACTAAAAAATATTAAAAAAAAGAACCAACACAAAATAATTCAAAGGCCAATTTTATATCAAGTAGGAAACAAAAATTTTAATTAATAAAATTCGTTTGGGGCTAGAAATGCTGTGCAACAGTAGAGTGCAGGCCTAGTCTATGTGAGGCCCTAGATTTGATCCTCAGCACCACTAAGTAAATAAAGAATCAATCCACTTAATAACAGCAACACAAATATATTAATTAAGAATAAATTTTAAAAGATGTCTAAATATCACTGTGGAGAATGTTAAGTTATATTTGAAAGCATTTAAATGCCAGGCATGGTGGCACCTGTTACCCTAGCTACATGGGAGGCTGAGGTAAGGGGATCACATGTTTAAAGTGAGCCTGGGTAACAGCCAGACCTTCTTGGGGGCAACTGGAATGGGAATAACTGGATATGTAGCTCAGTGGTAAAGCTCCGCTGAATTCAATGTCTGATCTAAAAATCTTTTTTTAAAAAAAGTCTAAGTAGTGAAAAAAAACATATTCACAATGGTAAAGATGCCAATTCTCCCTAAACATATCTATAGATTCAATGTTTTAGCAGCAATTCCAATAGAGATTTAACAGAACTTTGATCAGCTGAAATGACTACTAAATAATGAGACATACTACAAAGCTACAACAATTAAGATAGTGGGATATTTATGTAAAATAAACAAAATAGAACTGAATACACAATACCAGATCAGACCGAGTGAGAGGTCCTTACTCTTTGGGATTGTGTGTACCCCTTCTTCCACATTCCCTGTTCCTTCCTGGCTGGTGAGGCCAAGTGGTTTTGCTCTGCCAGGTACTCCCACCATGATGTGCTGCCTCACCACAGCCCACCATAAGCAATGAGGCCAACCCATCACAGGCTGAACCCTCCAAAATTTTGAGCCCAAGTGAATCTTTTAAAAAATAAACTGTTTATCTCAGGTATCTTGTTATATTAACAGAAAGCTGACTAGCCCAAAATTCACAATGAAATGTAAATTATCTTTGTTATCTTGGGGTAGGAATAAGACTTGTTAAGCAAGAAACAAAAAGGAAAAGCTTTAAAAGAAAGATTAATATAGTCAACTTTGTTATAGAACTATAGATAATCAAAATATTACTGTGTTCAAAGTAAAAAAGACAAGCCCCAAACTGGGTTCCATTATGTCAGTGATTATTTAACATATAATACTGGCCAAGAATTAACATGAAAGTTGTAAAGATGTGACAATAGACTTCACTGAAGAGAGAGGGTAATCCTAATTTTCATTATTTCTCTAGCTATGTACAGCTAAACACTCCCACTGTCCTATATAAAAACAAACATATGAAAATTATGAACAGTCAGGCATGGTGGCATGTACCTGTAATCCTAACAACTCAGGAGGCTTAGACAGGAGTATCTCAAGTTTGAGGCCAGCCTCAGCAAATTAATGAGTCCCTAAGCAACTTAATGAGACCTGGTTCAAAATAAAAAATAAAAGTGGGCTGGGGATGTGACTTAGTGGTAAAGCCCCCCTGGGTTAAATCCCCAGTATCCACCTCAAAAAAAAAAAAATGCAAACAGTAGAGAGAAGGCAGCAGATTGGCAAAAGAACTCAGGACCCAAGGAACACAGTGGTGAGTTCACTTAATTTTCTTTTATCCTTATATACTCCAAAATGGGTTATCATGACATCAGCATTCCTGAAATACCAAAAGGTACAAACTAAAAAAAAAAATACCCAAAAGCTACCCAAAGGGGACTGCATTGGTGCAACCACTCTGGAAAACAATATGAAGATTCCTCAGAAAACATGGAATGAAACCACTGTTTAACCCAGCTATCCCACTCCTCAGTTTATATCCAATGGACTTTAAATCAGCATACAACAGTGACACAGCCACATCAATGTTTATAGAAGCTCAATTTGCAATAGCCAAATTATGGAACCAACCTAGATACCCTTCAACTGATGAATGGATAAAGAAAATGTGGTGATATATACACAATGGAATATTACACAGCCTTAAAGAAGAATGAAATTATGGCATTTGCAGGTAAATGGATGGAGCTGAAGAATATTATGCTAAGCAAAATAAGGCAATCCCCCCAAAAAACAAAGGGTGAATGTTTTTTGTTTTTTGTTTTTTTTCCAAATATGTGAGTGCTAATTCACAATGGCGAGTGTGTGGCTAGGGAAAATAGAGATACTTTGCATTAGGCAGAAGGAAGTGAAGAGAGGGGAGGGGTATGGGAATAGGAAGAATAGTAGAATGAATCGGAAATTGTTGCCCTATGTATATATATAATTACACAAACAGTGTGATTCAATATCATTGTACAAAAGAAGAATGAGAAGTTATACTAATTTACATATGATGTGTCAAAATGCATTCTACTATCATGTATAACTAATTAGAATAAAAAATAGTATTAAAATGCAAAAAATATATACTAAGTATATATCTGTGTACAAATAAAAATACCTGTTTTAAAAACAAAAAACAAACAAAAACTACTCAAAGGAACAGGAAAGAGGCAGCCTTGCAAGATAGATTGAAAAAAATATACACAATAATCACTCCAATAATCAATAAACAGTCAAATATCACACACACACAAAAAAAACCTGTGCCCGCCTTTTCCACCAGCAAAAGCCTATTGGGAAGCCTTGATTTCCACCCTGGCCAAACTGAAATCAGATGCCCCAATCACCCATAGTGTCAGAGAAGCCCCCTGGGCAGCTGGGCCTTTGATCAGCAAAGCCCCTTGTAACTGCAATGGAGACTATCTGCAGTGCCTGAGTAATAATGAAGCTATTATTGTCTACCTCCAAGCTACACTGCAGTGTAGTCAAGACTTCTATTGCCACCTATTATAACCTCCTCTTAACACCATGTCACCACTCCCTGGAAATTATTAATGGAGTACATACCAGGAGCACCCACATCCCTTCAAGGAAAGCCTAATGGGAGTGTGAACTCCCACACTCTCACACTAGCAAGAAGGTGGCCCTCCTCATCCGGATGTCAATGGTGGCAGAGCGGGGAATACAGACTTCAACTACTACCTTGCAGTAGATTGGAGATAATAAATACAAGGGAAGAAGTCAATGAAATTAAAAGAGAAAAAGTTAATGAAACAAAAAGCTGGTTATTTGAAAAGCTCAACAAATCTTAGGGCTGGGAATGTAGTTCAGTGGCAGACCACTTGTCTTGCATACAAAGGCCCTAGGTTTGATCCATATCATCACAAAAAAGAAAAAATAAATAAACCTTTGGTAAGACTGAAAAAAGTTGCTGGGTGTAGTGGCACAAGCCTTGTAAGGGTCCGGCGAACGTCGAAGGAAGAGACCACCAAGAGACGGACTCATGCAACCGCAAAAGGGGGTTTATTGAAGAATCCAGCATGCTGGGGCTCCGTGCTCACTCAAGAAGGGAGAGCGGTCAAGAGCCCCAAGCAGGGGTTGAGCAGTGCTTAAATACACTTTTTGGGGAGGGCGGGGGCTTTGCATACATCAGAGCAAATCATCATGAGGTGCGGGAAAATCGAACAACAACTCTCGAACATGATTAGTACATTCATTGGAGGGAACAGGTCGGGCGGGGGTGATAGGTTAGTCCTAAAGCGGGGTACACATTTAAACTGATTGGTTTGGGCCCTGAATGCCTACGTGCCAAACTGCACAGGGCCCAGGTTATTTAACAACTAAATGGTCAGGGGGAATATCTACTGGGCAGTCCTGTGAATTGTCCTAACAGCTACAGGAATTTCAGGTTTTGAGTGTAGCATAGGAACTTAACAATACCTGGTCTTTTACATTTTAACTCAGGCTTTGCAGCTTAGAAGCTTTACAATGCCTGGTCTTTAACTTCAGTTTCTTTTATCCTTTCAGCCTGTAATCCTAGTGACTCAGAGGAGACTGAGACAGGAGAATCACAAGTATGTGGCCAGCCTGGGCAACTTAGCAAGACCCTGTCTCAAAATAAATTAAAACAAACAAACAAAAAACAACCCAACAGACACAACTTGTCAGTAGGAATAATGATAAAGGGGATATATCACTACAGACCACGGTAGATATCAAAAGCATAATAGAGGAATACTATATAACATTTACATATAAAAAAGTCCAACAAGTTAAATGACATGAACCAATTCCTTGAAATGCACAAACTACCATGACTCACCCAATATGAAAACAGATAATTTGAAAAGCCCTGTAACTATAGGGAAATTGAATGACTCCAAGCTTTCAATTAGGTGTAAGCCTCTTCTTACACACTTAGATGTAAGTCTTAAAAAAATACACATAGGAACTGTCTGCTGAAAACAACAGGCTATTGATACAAAAATTCAAAGATGATCTAAATAAATGGAAAGACAAAATTTATAGGTTGAAATAATCAATGTGATATATAGGTTTAAAACAATTCCTGTTGAGAGTCAGAATGACACCTGGCATATTGCCAGAGGGAATGGTTGAAAGGTGACCCAGTGAACCATTGAGATGATGATTTGAGTTAAGCTGTATATAATTGCTACGATGCTGGATTGATTGAGTTGTATATGGACCCTGCTGGGGGAGGGGGGAATAGGGCAGCTCCAGGAATCGGAATCTGCCTCGGGTGTCAGCTACTTTGGAGTTCCCGTGCAGTTCTCACAGGGATTCAGGGAGATTGGGCGCGCGGAGCTTGGTGGAAGGAGTGTGTTCCCAAGTAGTGTGTGTACAGTGCCAGTGAGAGTTGGGGAATAAAGAATTGCTGTTTGAACCTACAAAGCTTTGTGGCGGCTCAGTTATTTGTGCCCAGCCAGACTGCGGCAAATTCCCAATACAATCCCAGCAACATTTTCTGTAAAGATAGGATTATCTGAATACTTACACAGAAATGCAACTGCACTATTAGACTAAATCAGTATTCATTTAAAAAAGAAGAAAGTGGACAAATCACTTCTCAATTTCAAGACTTTATAACTTGTGTGTGTGCATACACACACACACGTTTATAAATGTATGTATATATACATAGGCATGGTTGTTAATGTTGATTCTCCACAATTGATTGATCTATAGGTTGGTACATTCCTATCTAAATCCCAGCAAGACTTTTTATATTTACCATCAAAATTATCCAAAGACTTCACACAGGAAAGAAAAGGAACTGGAATGACTAACCCTTGAAAAAAGAAGTGAGAAGAAATCACTGTACCCAATTTTTAAGGCTTATACAGATACAGTTAATTGAGATAAGAGTGATATTGGGGGAAAGACGGACACATGAATGAATAGAACAGAACAAAGAACCAGAAATATACCCATACAAGTAAATCAAACTAATTTGCTAGAGATGTAAGAGCAATTGAATGGAAGAAGGTAATCTTTTTGATAAATTGTACTGCAACAAGTACCTATCTACAGGGCAAAAACTGAACCCTGGGTAGACACAATGGGGCACAGCTGTAATCCAAGCTACTTTTGAGTCAGAAGCAGGAGGATCACAAGTTTGAGTCTGGCCTGGGAAACTTATAAGAGAGACCCTGTCTCAAAATAAAAATAAAAAGGACGGGGTATGTAGCTCAGTGGTAATGTGCCCCTGGATTCAATCCCTAGTACTGTTGGGAACACATATTACGGCACAGCACCCCAGAAAAAAAACCAACATGGCATCTAACGACCCTCTTTACCCTCTTTCTTTCTTTCACTGGCGCGAAACGTTCCCGCCGCTCCAATGTTCAAACCCTGCCGGTGGGAAGCCTTAGCCCCAATTAGAATTAACTTCTTGGGCTCCGGAACTGACATATGGAAGAGCTTGCCAATAAACGGGCGACCTGTTATCTACCTCAGCCCCTGCTACCTCTCTTCGACCTATATAAACACACAGCCTTTTGTAATAAAGCGGAAACCTCTTTGGTAATCTGTGTCGTGTGATGCGGCGTTTTTCCAGTCTTACAAGTACCAGTAAATAAATAAATAAACAAATAAAAAAACAAGACTGGAGATGTAGCCTGGTGATAAAGCACCTCTAAGTTTAATTTCCAATACTAGAAAATAAAAACATCAACCTAAATTTCACACTTTATATAAATTTAACTCTAAATAGATGAGGTTTCAATGTAAAACAGAGTCATAAAACCTTCAAAAGAAAATCTTAATGACTTAGGACTTGTGAAGAGTTCTTAAACATGACACACAAAATAATCCATAAAATGAAAGTATTGATGAACCTGTCTTCCATAAACATTAAAAACTTGCTCTTCAAAAGATCCTGTGAAGAGGAGATAAAGGACAAATAGACCTTTGGAGAAAACATTTGCAAACTTCATATCTAACAAAGAATTCATATCTATCTATCTATCTATCTATCTATATATATATATATATATATATATATATATATATATAAGGAACTTTCAAAATGCAACATTAAAGGCTGGTCATAATGGCGCATGCTTATAATCCCATCTACTAGGGAAGCTAGCTAAGGCAAAAGGATCACAAGTTTGAGCAACATAGCAAGATCCTGTGTTCCCAAAAAGAAGAAAACAAAAGAGTGAAAATAAAAGAGAGCTGAAGAGATATTTTACTGATGAAGGTAGACACATGACATATAAGCACATGAAAAGATGATACATGCTATTTATTAGTCATTAAATAGAAATTTAAGACCATGATGAAGTATCAATAGTTATTAGAATACCAGAATATTAGTTACTAAAACAGTTAAAATAAAAAGTGGTAACAAGATCAAATGCTAGTGAAATGAGGAAAAACTAAATTCCTCTTATACACTGTCAAAAGGAACATAAAATAGGTACAACTTTGGGATATTCTTTGACAGTTTCTTTAAAAACTAAACATGTTTATCATATAACTCTACAATCTCACTCCCAGGCATTCCAGAGAAATAAACTTAAGTCTACACAAAAACCTGAAAATAATGATTAAATAAAACTAATGATTAAATAAACTATAGCACAGCTACATCATGGAATACAGACAGTAATAAGAAGCAACTGATTACAGCACAGACCTGTAATCCCTCCTTCTTGGGAGGCTGAGGCAGGAGGATTGCAATTTCCTGTCTCAGAATAAGAATTAAAAATGGCTGTAGCATAGTGGTTAGAGTGCTTGTGTAGCATGAACATGACCCTAGAGTTCAATTCCCAGTACCACAAGAAAGGGGCAGGGGAATGGGAAGCAACTATTGACATATACTGTTATGATAAGATTACAATAAATCACTGAGTAAAGCAGGAGATGGAACCACTTTTATTCACCAGCTGTTGGGACACCAACTGGCGAGATGGGAGGAAAACTGCAAGTCTGCATTCCTTGACCCCCTCCAAGGGTTAGAGCACACCTTTCATAATTTAAAACCACAAGTAAAGCATGTCAGCACACTAACCATAAGTAGCTGTTGCTATGATTCAAAACCACAAACAAAAATCATGAGATCTAAAATCATAAGCAGAAGAGGAAGTGGGTCAAGATGACCCTAGTTGAGTATAAGTTAAAGAATGTTTACTAATGTCTAGACAAACATTCTCTGACATTCTATGCAGTTAGGGTACATTGCACAAATACAATGTATAAGAATTGCCATTTTGTGCTGCCAACTATGCTATGCTAAGCAACTGTTGGTGGGTACAGAGGCAGGGTTTTCCCATGGGAGAAACATTTCTTACATGACATGGAGTCTCAAGGTAAAATAGAGTTGGTTTGGTCATCGCCCAGAGTCTGGCACATAACAATATAATAAATTGAACAGATCTTAAGGACATCATTATGAGTGTGGGGAAAAAAGCTAATTTCAAAAAGTAACTAATGAAAGACTTGCTAGCTTCTGTCAGAGCACTCTCCTGGGGCTTGAAGAGAATCCAAGGACTAGTAAACCTCATAGCAAGTCAGCTCCCATGCATTAAGTATTGCCATGATCACTCAACTACTAAATGGCAAATTGGAACCCTGCCTAATATCCCATCTTGTGCAAATTCTATACGGTAAGTAAACAGAGATACAGTATGGCTGGGGGTGTAGCTCTGGGGTTGAACAATTGCACAGCATACACAAGGCCCTGAGTTCACACTTTAATGCACACACACAAAAAGATAAAGCATGAATTTTAAAGCCATAGATTTACATTAGTTCTCTTTGCCAATTACTCCAAACCCCTAAGCAATCTTTTTGAGTCACTATTTCCCCTTTTTAAAAACAATTGATGATAATGATATGGTTACAACAATATTGAGAACTGTGTTCTATTATTTGTGTTAAATATTTCATGGTCATCAGATTAATTTTTGAGGCAGGATTGTTTAAAGGATTATAGGAGTAAATGTATAGAAGGGGTCTAACCAGGGCTGGTATCTGATAAACCTGTGCCCTCCAATTAAAATTAGATGGCAACACTTGATTTTTCCCAAAGTTACCAGTGTCACCTATCTATTGGATTCCCTCAAAGCATGATCTACTAAAGCTATGAATGAATTCTGAGTCAACAAATATGCCTCTACTAAATGTTGGTTAATTCTAAATTTGCACCTTTACCTGAGTTTCAGTCCCATACCACAGGTGAACCATTTAGTACGGAAAAAAAAAAAAGCATCACATATGATGCCATAAATACCCTGCCTGGGTGAGGGAAGTGATTCTTTTGACACATTATCCTAGGAAAATTGAGAATACTGTGGAAACATAACTTCCCTTTTTGAAAAGGGAAAATCTGAAATCAGGTAATCAAGGAGTCAGTAAACTAGAAACAGAAAAGCAAATGCCATAAACTCTTTCTTTGTCAACACTAAACAGTCAGGATACAGAATATATGTTCAAATAAGCTAAAACAAGGAAACCACCTATTTATTAAATTGGAACTACTTAACCTACAAATGTTATATTTTTCTGAATTTTAAAGGAAAAGATCATGTTCATTACCCATCTAAATCTAAGATTCTGTGTTTGCGGGCATCATGAAGTATGTATAGATAACTATAAAGTCATAAGGCATAACTGCTGGGGGAAAATGATGACAGATCACTAGTTATATCCTTACAAAAGTAATGATTTTAAATGAACTTACTAGCATCTGTTTTTATTCTTTTTTCCACAAATGATAAGTTTTAAGCTTTGGGGTTTTGAGATCTGAGTATGATTTGTAATCTTGTTTTGTAAAGTTTTAGTTTCTGAAATCTAAACATAATTCAGGGCTTATCATTTGACATTATATGCTAGGAATAGTTGGCATTTTTTTACCCATTTCTACAAAAGAGATGTAGATTTAAGGTCTCTTAAATACATACTGTGGGTCCCAGACACAGGTTAGTTAATGACTGGACCATGAGATGGATAACCTCAAGTCAGGCAACTGTATTCTGACATCCATGGGAGAAAAAGAAGAGAATCGATAGAATGCATATTAGTGCTCTGTCCATGGTCCTGTCTTACCATTAATGGCTCACTACTGTTACATACATAGTAATGTATCACTTAGCATTCAGGATATAATCTGAGAAACGTGCCCTTAGGATTTGTCATTATGCGAACATTAGGGTGTACTTACACAAATCAAAATGGCTACAAAAATCACTATGTGACAGAATCCTATGGGGGAACAGTGTATATACAATCCATCATTGACTGACTTCTTTTACAGTTGACAAACAAAAGACTGGAATAAATGCTCTCTCCAAAAAAAAATCTACTTTTTTTTTTTTTTGGCAGTACTGGGGATTGAATTCTGGGTCTTGTATTTTAGGTAAGTGTGCTAACACTGAGCTACAACCCTAGCTCAAAACCCTACCTTAAATACACAGAGGGAGGTTTTAAAAAATAGGTTGGATACACATTCAAACAATAAATATGTTCAGTTCTCCAGGTAGCCTTGGACTAAGGCAGTTCTTGCCCCCTTCTCAGTTGTAATTCTAAAAAAACTATGTAAAATATGCTAGGGATGCACCATCATGAGAAATGAAGGAGCTGACTGAACTGTCCAATTTCTGTTCTGTCCCCCTTATAAACAGCATGTCCTTCAGTGCTTTAGTTCACTGAAGCATATTGCCTCTGGGGTATAAAACCCAGGGTAGGCTGCTCTCTGTGGTCCCTTCCCTGCAGTACACAGACAAGATTTCATCTACCTGGCAGCTTCATTAAGCCTTGGTGGACTGGTTTGCTATGCACTCTCTGCTTCTACTGTCCCTTGATATTTTTCTGTGAGTAATAAACCTGCTTCATGTAACTTGTGTGAGTGCTCTTTAGGCAAATAGTCAAAATGCAGCCCCAGATGAAATGGGATGAAATGGTAATCAGTGCATTATAATTACCACACAAAGTAGACTTCAGAAATAGAATATTACCACAGAAATAGAATTATTACCAGAAACACTATGTAATGATAAAGAATTCTAATTCACATTCACCCAATTAACAGAGCTTCACAACACATAACAACAAAAAATAATATGGCTAGAAGAAAAGCAGACAAATCCATATTGTACTGGAGATTTTGACTCCCCTCTCAGTCAACAGAAAATCACTAATAATACAGAATAAGACTTAAATAACTTGATCAACAAATATTTAAAGAATACCCAAAATGTAAATGAGACAGTCACCAAGATACATAATACTAATCAATAAAACATGTTTTAGGAGAACTACAAAACAAACAAACAAACAAAAAAACCCAGAATATATTCCATGTCCAAGATGAGATTGGTTTAGAATTATATATATGAAGAAAACAATGACAGTCCTTTCCTTTCTGTCCTCATCCACTGTTTGGAGCTAAATGTCTAAGGAAATTTTTGTGAAGTCACTAGCTGGGCACCTAGTAGAATGGAACAGAAACTTCAGTGACCACATAATACAAGGAATACAAACTTTGCAAAACAGTTGGAAAAAGTCACAATGGATTATTCCGGTTACCAAGAATAGAAATCAATAATAGTCCCATAAGAATAAAACAATTTGGAATTCTAGATTTAACCACAGGAACAAGATCTCAGTTTATCCATCTTAGAATTCACCACATAACAGATTACATGAAAAAAAATATGGTTTTGCTAGATACAGAAAAGGTACATGCTTTTAAAAACATATATTCATGCCGAAAAATATACACATACATAACTGTACCCCTCTGTGAATACTAGTAATAAATGGGGTAGTATACAGCATTAAATTTATACTCAATATTATATGCTGCTTTGAACTTGATAAAATTATTAGGTCCTTGAAGAGCCTAATCCCAAGTTCTCTTCCTTACTCTACTTCTACAGATAATGTCTCCTAACCAAATAGCCTTTGTTTATCAACAAGACTATGCAGTTTCTACTTATCCTTGATTATCAGGTTCAGTTTCCAGTCAGCCTATAGAATTATTCAATCACGCCAATCACTTCCTACCATAGGAATCAAGGGGCAACCCCCGTCGTGATACTATATAGGAAGTTCACCTCCCCAAAGTCCCCATTCACTATGTAATAACCCATGTAGTTCTGCATGGCAATGTGTTGTCCTTCTCTCTCCAGATTTATCAGTATATGTAATTAATAAACTACTGATGATTTTATCTGTCCAGTTTAGAGTACTAGGTGTTAGGCCCCCTTCATGATACTATGGGGAAATTCTCTCACCAGTGAGTTGAACAGCAGGTTATTAAAACAATAGGAACACTGGTACCACTCGAATTCAATGATGTACTGGAGTTTAGGCAGCATGAAAAGGTAAGAAAAAGGTTTAAGAATTAGAAATGATGAAATGAAAGTAGTGTTACTCACAGTTATGATTATACACATAGAAAAAGCCAAATGAGTGAGACAAATTACTAGAATGTGATTAAACAAAGTTATTGGAAAAAAAATTTTTTTAAATGTTATATCTCTGGGCACAGTAGAGTGGCATATACCTGTAATCCCAGCTGAGAGGCTTAGGGAGGAGGATCACAAATTCAAGGTCAGCCTCAACAACTTAGCAAGAACCTGTCTCAAAATTAAATGTTTTAAAAAGAGTTGGAGATGTAGTTCAGTGGTAGAGTATCCCTGGGATCAGTTCCAAGTACCACACACACACACAAAAGTTACATAGTTAAATATATTGACCATGAATAAAAAGGTAAAATGTAAACATAATGTTAAAATGCCATTTATAGAACCATCAGAACCTACCAAATATCTAAGGAAAATACTAAGTAATGTGTAAAATCCTCATAGGAATAATTATAAATATTTAATAGTCATTAAAGAAAACCTAAGAGAGGCCAGATATGAGGGTGCATTCCTGTAATTCAGTGAGTCTTGAGGCTAAGGCAGGATTCCAAGGATTCCAAGTTGGAGGCTAGCCTGGGCAACTTAACATCCTCTCTCTAAAATAAAAATTTTACAAAATTACAAAAGGGCTGTGGGTATAGGTCAGTGGTAGAGTGTCCCTGGGTTAAATCCCCAGTGACAAAACAAACAAAAACAACAAGAAAAATCATGGCTCTGGACTAGAAAATTCAACATTACAAACATGTAAACCTCTCTCCAAACTGACTTAACAGTTTTCACAATCCCAATCAATATTCTGTAATTTTTTTTTTTTGGGGGGGGGTGGGGGTTGGAATTTGAAAGGTGAATTCTAAAATTTACATAATTCAAACAATGAAAACAATCAAAAGATGTTTCTGAAGAAAAATACAGGTGATGTTGGGGGTGTATATTATGGATTGTTTTTACCAGCTATCAAAACCTACTACAAAGACAAATTATGGTAGTGGTTCAGAGGAGTGCCTAACAGCCCACTAGATCAGAATTGCCTGAGAATCAGATTGAAGTGATGAGAAACAAACTTATGTACATACTAAATAATTAATAATTAATGGGGATGGCAGTACAGAGCATTGAAGAATGGAATTTTCAATAATGGGGCTGGTAAAAAATGAAGCTGGATTCCAACCCTCACCATACATATAAATCAAATGAAGAATAAAAGAGAAAAGAAAACAAACAAACAAAAACCTAAACATGAATGGCAAACTATACTGCTTTTAGAAGAAAATAACTGTATAACTTTGGGATATAGACAGATTCTTTAAGACTAAAACACAAAGGCAAATTTATAAAATTAAGTATCATTCAAAGAACCCTACTAAGAAAGAAAAACAGAATGAGAGGTTAGTACAAATATAAAAGAACTCCTGTAAAATTTTAAAGAAATAGTCCCAAAACAACAAAAATCAAAACAAAAAGTGGACTGAGAAAAGAGACTTAAAGAAGAACCTCACAAAAGCTGAAATCCAAATGGTCAGTATGAATATGAATATGAAAGGTACTCAACCTAAGTAGTAATTAAGGAAAAAAAGTTCACAAGAAGCACCTGAAATATTGCCAAAAAATAAAAAGATTAATACCAAATACTGATAAACATCTCAGCTAACAAGAACATATAAGAACTGATCACGGGCATATAAAGTTGATATTAAGGTGAAGATTTACATACTTCTCTGTTCTTCAGTAAAAATGCCTCAGGACTCAAAATTTATCAGGAGCAAGAGAAACATTGCTTTAAAAAGCCAAAAGCAATTTAGCTATTGTGAATTGTGGTGCTATAAACATCCATGTGGTTGTGTCCCTGTAGTATGCCGTTTTAAGTCCATTGAGTATAGACCAAGGAGAGGGATAGCTGGGTAAAATGGTGGTTCCATTCCCAGATTTCCAAGGAATCTCCATACTGCTTTCCATATTGGCTGCACCAGTTTGCAGTCCCACCAGCAGTGTATGAGTGTACCTTTTTCCCCACATCCTTGTCAACACTTATTCTTGTTTGTATGCATAATAACTGCCATTCTGACTGGAGTGAGATGAAATCTAGAGTGGTTTTGATTTGCATTTCTCTAATTGCTAGTGATGACGAACATTTTTTTCATATACTTGTTGATTGATTGTATCCTCTTCTGAGAAGTGTCTGTTCAGGCCCTTGGCCCATTTATTGATTGGGTTTTTGTGTGTGTGTGTGTGTGTGCTTAGCTTTTTGAGTTCTTTATATAGCCTAGAGATTAGTGTTCTATTTGATGTGTGAGGGGTAAAGATTTGCTCCCAAGATGTAGGCTCTCTCTTTACCTCACAGATTGTTTCTTTTGCTGAGAAGAAACTTTTTAGTTTGAATCCATCCCATTTATTGATTCTTGGTTTTAATTCTTGTACCACAGGAGTCTTATTAAGGAAGATGGGGCCTAATCCCACATGATGGAGATTAGGGCCTATTTTTCTTCTATTAGACATAGAGTCTCTGGTTTAATTCCCAAGTCCTTGATCCATTTTGAGTTTGAGTTTTGTGCATGGTGAGAGATAGGGGCTTAATCTCATTTTGTTGCATATGGATTTCCAGTTTTCCCAGCACCATTTGTTGAAGAGGCTATCTTTTCTCTAGTGTATGTTTTTGGTGCCTTTGTCTAAAATAAGATAATTGTAGTTTTGTGGGTTAGTCTCTGTGTCCTCTGTTCTGTACCATTGGTCTATCAGTCTGTTTTAGTGCCAATACCATGCTGTTTTTGTTACTATTGCTCTGTAGTATAGTTTAAGGTCTGGTATAGCGATGCCACCTGCTTCACTCTTCCTGCTAAGGATTGCTTTAGCTATTCTGGGTCTCTTATTTTTCCAGATGAATTTCATGATGGCTTTTTCTATTTCTCTGAGGAATGCCATTGGAATTTTGGTCAGAATCGCATTAAATCTGTATAGTGCTTTTGGTAGTATGGTCACTTCGATAATATTAATTCTGCCTATCCAAGAGCAAGGGAGATCTTTCCATCTTCTAAGGTCTTCTTTGAGTTCTTTCTTTGGGGTTCTGTAGTTTTCATTGTATAGATCTTTTACCTCTTTTGTTGATTCCCAAGTATTTTATTTTATTCATTTTTTTGAGGCTATTGAGAATGGGGTAGTTTTCCTCATTTCCCTTTCTGAGGATTTGTCACTGGTACACAGAAATGCCTTTTTTTTTTTTAAATGGGTGTTGATTTTATATCCTGCTACTTTGCTGAATTTGTTTTACTAGTTCAAGAAGTTTTCTGGTGGAACTTTTAGGGTTCCTGGTATAGAATCATATCAAGAGCAAATAGTGCCAATTTGAGTTCTTCTTTTCCTATGTGTATCCCTTTAATTTCCTTGGTCTAATCTCTCTGGCCAGTGTTTCAAAAGAATTATGTTAAATAGAGGTGGTGAAAGAGGGCATCCCTGTCTTGTTCCAGTTTTTAGAGGGAATGCCTTCAATTTTTCTCCATTTAGAATGATGTTGGCCTAAGGCTTAGCATAGATAGCCTTTACAATGTTGAGATATGTTCCTGTTATCCCTTAAGTTTTCTAGTGTTTTAAACATGTAAAGGTGCTGTATTTTGTCAAATGCTTTTTCTGCATCTATTGGGATGATCATATGATTCTTATCTTTGAGTCTCTTGATATGATGAATTACATTTATTGATTTCCGTATGTTGAACCAACCTTGCTAATTGTGGAGCCAACCTAGGTGCCCTTCAGTAGATGAATGGATAAGAAATAGGTGGCATATATACACAATGGAAAGATGAATGGATTAAAAATGTTGCAAATATACACAGTGGAATTTTACTCAGCAATTAAAGAGAATAAAATCATGGCATGTGCAGGTAAACGGATGGTGTTGGAGAAGATAATGCTAAGTGAAGTTAGCCAATCCCAAAAAAAACAAATGTTGAATGTTTTCTCTGATAATGAGGCTGATTCATAGTGGGGTGGGGGCAGGGACATGGGAGGAATAGACAAACTCTAGATAGGGCAGAGGGATGGGAGGAAAAGGAAGGGGACAAGGGGTTCGCAAGGATGGTGGAATGTGATAGACATCATTATCCAAAGTACACGTATGAAGACATGAATTGGTATCAAAATACTTTATATACAACCAGAGATATGAAAAAATTGTACTGTATATGTGTAATAAAAATTGTAATGCATTCCACTGTCACTTATTTAAAAAAAAATAAAAATTGCTTGATGCATGACTAGTGTTCAGGAAAATTTGTAGAATTATGGATTTATGTGTTGTCCATTTAATTATATGAATTCATATAAATGAAAATTTTGAGTTACGTTTCAGTTCATGGTTTAATAAACCATGTAGTTCATATGCATTTGTAATATTTTTTTAAAAATAGGGTTAAACACTTATCTTCTTGAATATTTATCATTTCTTTAAGGTAAAAACATTTACAATACTTTCTTTTAGCTTTTTGAAATAAATATTATACAACTGTCACCTACACTCACTCTACTATGCAAGTAGCACATAAGAATCCCTTGCTCCATCTAACTAGAATTTAGTACCCACTGACCACTCCTCCACCATTTTACTCAACCTCTGATAACCACCATCTCTCAATTTCTATGAGATCAACTCTTTTTGTTTTATTCCCCATCTGAGTAAAATAATATGATACTTGTCTTTCAGTGCCTGGTTTATTTCACTTAACATAATGATCTCCGGTTCCACCCATGTTGTCACAATAACATTATTTCATTTTTATTGAATATATTCCATTGTGTGTATGTATGTATGTGTGTATATATATATATATATATATATATATATATATATATATCACATTTTTAAAATCCATTCATCAGATGATGGATGCTTAGGTTGTTTCCATCTATGGCTATTGTGAATAGTGGTACAATAACACAGAAATACAGAGTCTCCTTAGCATACTGATTTCATTTCCTCTGGGAAAATACCCAGGAGAAGAATTACTGGATCATATGGTAATTGTTTTTATTTATTTATTTATTTTTTTTTAAGGAAACTCCATCCTTTTCCCCACAATGGCTATACTCATTTACATTCCCAATGACAGTATGTAAGGGTTCTCTTTTCTTCACTTCCTTACCAGCAGTTGTTAACCACTTTTTTATAAGAGCATTTTTTTTCTTTTGTTGGTGGTCTGGGGATCAAACCCAGGTCATTGCATATACCAGGCAAGTACTCTATCACTGAGTCAAATCCCCCATCCAATAATAGCCATCCTTACTAGTATGAGGTGACACCTCATTGTGTTTTGATTTGTATTTCCCCATTTAACAATGTTGAGCATTTTTTCATATCCCTGTTGGCTATCTATATTGTATGTCCTCTTCTGAGAACTGTCAGGCCCATAGCCTAGCTGTGCTTCAGTTGCCAAAGGACCAAAGACATCCTGAGACAGTGTGTGAGATAGGTCTATGGTAAACTATTTACATGAAGGTCTAGTGATGGTGGGCTGGAAAAGTAGCACCCCTGTCCTCAAGGCATTTTGCCACAAAGTCCAGGGGTTATCAACTAGACTAGTAGCCCTTATCTTCTCCACAGTGCTTGGTTCTGTATTGATTACCACAGGGTGAGGGGTTTTATAGGTTAGCTACATAAACATTGACATAATTAGCTCACTCTGTCCCATAGCATGACCAGCTTTACAAGGAACTTGGCATATGTGTACAAAAGCAGCTTTCTACTTATAACACTATGTTTCTAGTATGTGTGAAAGAGTCAAATGTTATTCAAGATAATACTTACCTGTACATTCAGGACTAGACCCACTTTCACTGTTCCCTTGACTTGACTGAATTCTTGGGAATGAAAAAAAAAAAATGTTCCAGGGACATGATGTTTTATTATCCTCTTTTTTTTTTTTTTTGGTCAAGAATGACACGACTTTCTCCTTTGGTGTATCACCCATTCTTAAGTCAGGTTACTTTTTGGTGAGTTTTTAAAGTTTGTTTTTGAAAGTTCCTTATACATTCTGGATATTAATCCTTTCTCAGGAGTATGGTATGAAAACATTGTCTCTCATTCTGTGGTTGTATCTTCATTCTGATGACTGTTTTCTTTACTGTGCTAAGCTTTTTTTAGTATGATGTAAGTAATCCCATTTGTCTATATTTGCTTTTCTTTTCCGTGCTTTTGGGGTCTTATCAAACAAACACAAACAACAACAAAAAACAAAAACAAACAAACAAAACCCTTGACCATTCTAATATCCTAAAGAGTTTCCCACTTGTTTTAATTATACTAGTCTAGCAGAAAGTTCTTTTTAAGTTATAGTACCTCCAAGAGTATTACAAAAATCAGGAGTGACCTGTTCAAGCTTATAATACAAGATTGATAGATAATTCCCATCCAAACTTCTTTCCCCTCTCAAACTACTATGACTGAATTCTTTTAGTTTATCTGGGTCTCAAGAAGTTACTTAGGCTGGCTTTGAACTTGCAACCCTCTTGCCTCAGCCTCCAGAGTCACTGAGATTATAGGCATGTGCCACTACACCAGGCTTAAATCAAACATTTTATATATTATGAACTTTTGGTTATATTGACAATGGAGCTGCAGAGCATATTTAAAAAACTATACCCCATTCTCAAACAGTTTCATTCTTGTAATTGAGTTGCTTGCATTTTTTCCCCTCTAATTTTCTTAGTTTTTAGGTATTTATCACTAAATCAGCATCAAAATTTCCACCAGAAATGTAAATCCCTTTCAATACATTCAAATATAGCAAGTAATTCATGAGTTTATAATCATTTCCTCAGAAGAATGAAATCTGAAGTCCTTCCTGCAGTTCCAATGTTTCCCAAGCCTGCTGTAGTCTGCCATCCTGGGACTTTCCTTCATAATTATCCTGTGTAAATTCCTCTGTAAATTCCTATTTATGTTTTATGACAAGTGAAATATAAATAGTTTCAAAATAACCATACCAATATAACCCCTGGTGTTTACACTGAATAATCTTAAATATAAGATTTCTGGTTAGGAATAGTGGTGCATGCCCATGATACCAGTTACTAAAGTGCCTGAGGCAAGAGAACAGCAAGTTTGAGGCCAGCCTTGGAAACTTAGATAGATCCTGTCTGAAAATTAATAAAAGAGCCAGGTATGTAATTCAATGGTGGTGTGCCCCTGAGTTCAAGCCCTAGTAACACCCCTCCCCCCCCCACACATACAATGTAAATTTCTTTTTGTGCTTACGATATAGCATGCAAGAAATACTGTGATTTAAAATCAGTTTTTAAAAATTCTTTGATTGTTGGTATAACTATCTGTTTGAGATGTAACAATGTTCACTTGATTTTGGGGGTTGGTTGAAACAATAGATGACTTATTTGTTTTGGGTTTTTTTTTTTTTTTTTTTTGGTCTAGTTACATAAAGTATTTACATGATTCCAAAGTCAATACTGCAATGTAAGTTTTATTACAGTGGTCTAGTTTTCATTCTTAATTCCTTGTCTTGTTCTTTTTTGCCCCCTCTGGTAGCCATTTTTTTTGTGTGTGTTTTTTGTTTTTAAATTTATCCTTCCACTGTTTCTTTTTAAATATAAGCACATATTTATTTTTTCTCACATTTCAATTTTATTTTTTTTCAGTGACCTAGGACTTTACAAATTTAGGCAAGGGCTCTACTACTGAGCTGTAGCTCTCTGTCCTCCTCTTCTTATTTCTTCTTTTAGTGGATAAGACTAAGAAATTCACAGACACACACACATTTTGCCCTACCTTCCACAAAAGGTAATATAAAATATATATTTTCTTGCACCTTTACAAGCCCACTTATATTTCCTGAAATTCAATAGATAACAGTATATCTATGCAGTGATATACCAAAGTTTATTCACCAGTCATCTACTGCTGGTAACATCAATCTTTCATTACTACCAACAGAATTGCCTCAAATAATATTGCACATCTTATTTTACACTTTTTCAATTGTTATCTCTAATATAAATTCCTAGAAGTAGAGTGCTAGAGCAACAAAAAAGTACATTTGAAATTTTGCTAGATATTACCAAAATCATTGCCATGGGACTTTTACCATTATGCATTCTCACTTGCAGTAGAGTGAAGTGTCTTACTTTTCAGTTTTACCCCAAAAGCACAATGCCAAAATATAATAATACATCTATTTTGGGAACAAATTTTTTAAAGTTTTCTTTCAAGCTCAACAATAAGCCATATGAACTACATGGGAGGCTGAGGCAGAAGAATCACAAGTTCAAAACCAGCCTGGGCAACTTAGGAAGATGATGTCTCAAAGCAAAAAAGGGGGCTGGGGATGTAGCTCAGGGGTAAAGTACCTCTGGGTTTTATCTCCAGTAACTACCCGCCCTGCCCCCCACACAATTTCTCAAATGTTCCACATGCATTTACCAGAAAGTGGATCTTACCATCTTTTACTGCATGTATATGTTATTAGTTCTTCAATAGCCTTATGAAATTTTGTCCACTTGATCTTGAACCAATATGGATTTTAGGCCTTAAGATTATTAACATGTTCCTTATCTGTGTGTGCTCCCAATTCTCAAAGGCTGAAACTTTTTTTTAAAAATGAAAGTTGTCTGGTGGGGGTGTTGCTCAGTGGTAGAGTGTTTGCCTAGTACTATAATATGTCCTGTCTCTTTAAAGACTTCTGGTCTAAGTTTTCCCATCAAAATTATAAACTCTATTTTCATTTTATTTGCCTAGTGTATCTCTGTTCAACATCTTACTCAACCTGTCTGAGTCTTTTGGTTTTGTGGCTCTATATTTTGTGAACAGCACTGAGTTGAGTTTTGCTGTTAGTTAACCTGACACAATTAATATGGTCTGGATGTTGTCATAGACAGAGTAAGTAAATTATTTCACTATGTATGTTTCTTGCTCTCTACCCCTTCTCTTTTCTTTTTTCATCTAGAAAGTTTTGGGGTTTTATTCTTTCTAATCTATGATACCCTTAGTCCTCTCTTTGTTAAGAGACTATCTACTGATTACCTATATGAGCAATACAGAAATTAGTTCTTTTCTTCCTCTCAAACCACACTCCCCCAGCAACTATTAAAGTAATAATATTCTTTGATGCTTTGGTTAATTTCTATAAAGCAATCAATGAACCTATTAAGTCATCCTTGGTTGTGTGGAACTTATTATTCATTAAGAATGTCTTCAGGATGGATTTGCCAACTACATTCCTTATTATACTTCTGAATAATTGTATGATAGTTACAATTTCAGAGTATATAACAATACATGCTACTTTGTTACCCCTTATCCCTGTTGTTAAGTTCAGTCCTACATTTAGAAACAAGATATCCTTGAAGAATCTCTTTCCTGTTGCTTTCCTGGCATAAAATCTCTTAGCTTTAATACACAATGTCATCTTTACAGAAAAGGTCAGTAAAACATCCTTGTCCCTAAAGTGCCCTCCTCTCTGTTCCCAAGAACCTAGCCAAGGTAAGGGAATAATGAGAATGAATCCAAGCCAGAATGACCAGATAAACATTATCATGAAGGACAGTGGCTTTCTCTCATGTATGCTGGGAATTAGGGCAAGTTAGTGCTATCTGTAGAAAGCTGCTTTCTTGCATACATGCCAAGTTCTTTGGGATGCTGGTCATACAATGAGACAAAGCAAGCTAAGCTAACGATATGGCTGCTTCTATTGCCTAACCTATAAACCTCTTCTTTTTGGTAACTGGTATGGAGCTGAGCACGGTAGAGAGTATAACTTCTTGTCCAGCAAACTGCCTCTGGACAAATCACAGAAGCAGCATGAGGGATGGATGTGCTACTTTTTAGCAAAGTACAGGAGGTAAAGAATGGCCATATCACCATCGACACACCCAATCTTGTCTAAAAAACGGTGCTACTTGTCCAACCCATCACCACTGGACTTTCATATGAAGCAATGAGGTACCATGAGAAGCAGAGGTGCTCCTTATCCAGACCATTGCCACTGGACATTCCCTATAAGATTTTTTTTTTTTTTCTTCAATAAAGCTCATGTCTCACATTCCATCTCTGGGTGTCTTGACAACCTATCCCACTGCTCTGGCACAACTGGGTTGTGGACAGTATGTACACAAACTCTAAAGGAATGATGCTAGTGTAAGTAAACAAACAGGTCAATGGAACAAAGTTCAGAAATAAACAGACATATATCTCTACAACTGATGTTTTTGGATATTGGGGAATGAACATAGTAGGAGTGCTTTACCACTGCTGAGCTACATATTCAGCTCTTCTTTGAATTTTTTTTTTTTTTTTTTTTTGAGACAGGGTCTTGCTAAATTGATTGGACTAGCCTCAAAAAGTGATCCAACTGCTTTGGCCTCTCAAGTCACTGGAATTATAGGCATTTCCCACTGTGCAAGACTACAACTAATTTTTGATGAAGATAATGCCTATACAACAATAGTGCTAGATAAGATGTAAACTTAACTTGGATCAAAATACCTCATCAAAAATTAACTCAAAATAGATCATAAACCTAAATAATAAGACTTAAAACTATGAAACTGCAAGAGGAAAACAGGAGAAAATGTGTGTTAGGTAAAGATTTCTTAGAAATGACACACAAAAAAATTAAACTTCATCAAAATAAGGAACTAGGGCTCTAAGGAGAAACAAACAAGATTGGCACCAAAAAAACAAACACACACACAAGATAAATAAACTCTTGGTTTTCCAAAAATTTAGAGTACTTAAAAATGGGGGCATGTCAAAGGACACAAATATCAATTCGAATCCATGTTTTCTGGTAGAAGAATATTCATGCAAACCCAAATGATTTCCTAGAGGATTACATACTAAGTACAAAGAGGGTGGGAAGATATCTTTCAAGTGAAAAAATCTGGCAGTAACACCTTAAACAAGTGATCAAAGCCAACACTAATAATGGGACAAAATGGCATCACATGTTTCCTCATGTAAAGTTCTGAAAAAGAGTATGGAAGAATAATTTTTTCCCCAAAGACCTAATACCAGAACTTGTTGAAGGCACAGCCAGACTCACTGTAATGGAATTTAAAATCTCCATTTGTCTTTCTGAAACATGTCCACAAAATTCATTCTATGGAACTTGCTGGCAATCTGCTCTGGATCCTGACAATTGTTCCTCATTCCGAAATAAGTATACTTTGAAGGACATTGTTAGAACCACCAGCAAAATGTGACTATGGTCTATGTATTAAATAATACTGTTGTACTAAGGCCAGATTTCCTGAATTTGATAATTATACTGTTTGAATAGATAAGAATATCTTTAGCCTGGCATGGTGGAGTATGCCAAGTACTCCGAAGGCTGAGGCAAGACGACTGTAAATTCAAGGCCAGCCTGAACAATTTAGGGAGACTCTATCTAAGGAAAAAAAAAAAAAAAGAGCAAATTGCTGAGGTATGTAGCTCAATTGTAGAGTGCTTACCTAGCATGCATGAGGCCCTGGACTCTGAGCACACAAACACCAAAAAAAAGCATTCAGTTACAATTGTCATCTAAAACACATATATGTAAATCCTGAGACAGTGGTCCCACCTATGATCCCAGCAACTTGAGAGGCTAAGGCATGAGGACCTCAAGTTTGAGACCAGCAATTTAGCAAGGTCCTAAGCAACTTGGCAAAACCGTATCTCAAGCCAGGCATGGTGGTGCTCGCATGTAATCCCAGTGGCTTGCCTGTAATCCTAGTGGCTCGGGAAATGGAGGCAGGACGATCAAATTCAAAGCCACCTCAGCAATTTAGTGAGGCTCTAAGTAACTCAGTGAGACCCTGTATTTAAGTAAAATATAAAATAGGGCTGGGGATGTGCTCAGTGGTTGAGTGTCCCTGAGTTCAATCCCCAGTACAAAAACAAACAAACCAAAACAAACAAACCAAAAAACCCTACCTCAAAATAAAAAAATAAAAAGGGCTAGGATATAGCTTAGTGGTAAAGATACCCAGGTTGGATCCCTGGTAACAAAAATAATATAATAATAATAAATTTTAAAATTCATGTCAACCACAACAAGCTTATCTCTATTGTCAACTAATATTCTAAGACACGAAATACACTGAAGGCATGGTTGAAGAGCATGTCTATTGATTTCAGAGTCTTCTTGTTAATTTTGAAATTGTAGGCTCATTTCTTCTTAGATCTGGTTAATCACTGCTTTCAAGCTCACAGATAGAGAGCCTATAAAGTGCCAGTTTTGCCACTCTAAAGCTATTTTGTTTGCAAATGAATATTATCTTTATCATAGCTGAAAATGAGACTTCAAAGATTGAAATGATTCAAGACTGGTGGAAAATTACAACTACCATCAATTCCATACAGGTAATAAAATGAAACAACATGAGACAGCTATAGTTATAACTTTCTATGGGACATGGATCTCCTTGTCAGCTAGTTAAGTATTCAAGTCCCCAGGAGTGACAGGTATCATATCATATACACAACTCTGAAGTCATTAAATATGAGCATCCCTGTGGGTGCAGTAGCATATACCTGTAATCCCAGAGGCTAGGAAAGCTGAGGTACAAGGACTGCTAGTTCAAAGGTAGCCTCAGCAACTTAGTGAGGCCCTAAGCAACTCAGCGAGACCCTGTCTGTGGTTCAGTGGCTAAGTGCCCCTAAATTCAATCCCCAGTACAAAACAAAACAAAAACACACATCCCTGACATCTCTGTGCTTTGGGCTCAACCTTCTCTATTACCCAACCAACACAGCCTCAAGCCACCAACACTCAACCCTGATTACAGACTTACATGGAATTACAGTACCTCTAGGATGTTCATTGGAATTCAGGATCATTTTTCTTGCTATTTTACATGTGCCTCAATTTAGGTACTTTCCAGGCTGCTGAAATTGAGGGACTTTTGTGAGCCACCTCCCTATGGGAGTTCCCTAGGAAATAAGGTTAGGGGTTTTATGCCAGAGGCTTGGTAAAATTTTACCATAATCTTGAATCTTTTGACAGACATCTTAGTTAAAATATATTAAAATCCATAAACCAACAGGCATGGTGGGGCATGCCTGTAATCTCAAGTGACTCAGGAGGCTAAGGCAAGAGGATCACAAGTTCTAGGCCAGCTTTAGCAATTTAGCAACTTAGCAAAATCCCACATCAAAATAAAAAATGAAAAGGACTGAGCATGTAGGTCAGTGGTAGTGTATCTCTGGGTTCTATCCCCACTATAAAAAATAAACAAAAAATAAAACAAACTATAAACCAATCAGGCATGGTGGCACCCACTTGTGAAATCTGAGACAGGAAGATCACAAGTTCAAGGTCAGTCTGGGCATCTTAGTGAGATTTGGTCTCAAAATTAAAAAAACAAAAAAACGGGGAGTGGGGGTATATCTGAGAATGTAGCTTAGTTAGTTATAGAGTGTGGCATGTGTTCCATCCCCAGTACAGCAAAATAAACCTATTTATTCAAGCATATATAAATTATGTTAGACAGTGGGGGTAAAAGAAACAGCATCTGCTATATAGAAATGTTACTATCTTCAGGGCAACTCTGTACAGTTTGATAGGTTGTATAGTACACCAGAGACTGCCTGACTTGAAGGCAAATAGAGGTCCACATTCTTATAACATGCATCCCTTGGTCTACATATGCCAACAGGGCATTTTTCTTTTTTTTTAACCCACACAAAACTACTGTTTGGGCTTATGGTAGCCTTGATGCCTCCCCTCAGAATATTCCTTAAAGCATAAGTAAAATGTAGCCATTTGACATGCTTATTCTTGTGAGAGTGATAATTTATGTTATCAAGTACATTATAGCTTAATTTCTAAATCCTAATGATTTTCTATACCTCAGTGGGTTATATTTACTGTATAATGTGGCATCCATCCCATTTTCAAGATTATTGGTCTAATGTATATTGAAAGTACAGGAATAAAATTTGAGAGACAGCAGTCACATTTACAGTGAAAACTTAAGACCCTTGTGCATTTAGATGGCAGTTTAACTTGGTGAGGTCTCTAAGAAAAATTAAAGAGACAGAAATCTGAAGATCTTAGATTTAAAGAAAGTTTTTTTTTAATTTTTCATTGTGACCTCACTAAGTTAAACTATCATCTATATGCATAGAATCTTACTCCTGTACTTCCACTAGTTTGCAAATCATCCATATGTGGTTATATCAACAATGCAATTTAAAAAGTCTTCTGACATCAATTTCCCACCTACATAGAGTACCTAGTACTGAGAAATACTTTCCTTTCAAGAATCATGTGTATAATAACTAAGAAAAATATATGAGGTAACTGTTTTCAGGCAACAAACAATAGGCAATGCAATACTGTCATCTCTGGAAAAGGGATACTCAGACTAGCCCCCCCCGCCCCCCCAACTGGCAAACATCTTTATGCTCTCACTGGGGACTATTTTCTGATCACTGTGCAGGGAATACAGCCAAAGCAGAACACAACTAAAAAACCAACAAGAATTTGGGTCTGTGAACCAAATAGAATATATAAGGCAAAGCACTGAAGAAGGAAGTTGAAGAGAGAAAGAGCATTGGTAGTTTACATAGGGTTTTGCCAAATCCTTGGCTGAAGGCTACCAAGCATGTGCAAAGCAAGATTACAGAAAGTTTTACCAAGGGGATGGAGAGAAGCAAAGATACTGAGGCCAAGCAGAACAAAGAGGAAATAATAAAAAGATGATAGCCTTAAACTAACATACCAATAACCACATAAACTTATAAATGGATTTAATAAATAAAAGCAAAAAATTGAAAGCTTGGATAAAAAAAGGCAATGATATCTACTACAAAAGAAACTTTCAATATAAAGGTTAAAAATAAAAACATGGAAGCAGAGCATGATGATGCATACCTATAATCCCAACTACTTCAGAGGCCGAGGCAGGAGGACAGCCAGTTGAGGTCAACCTCAGAAAATTAATAATGAGACTCTGTCTCAAAAAAGAATGAGGGCTGGGTGTGGTGCCTATAGGATTATAGGCACCACAGGCCTACAATTCCAGCAGCGTGGGAGGCTAAGGCAGGAGGATTCCAAGTTCATGGTCAGCCTGGGCAACTTAAAAAGACTTGTCTCAGAATAAAATATAAAAGGGGCTGGGAATATAGATCAAAATACAGGGTTTCAACCCCCCAGTACCACAATGAAGAGATAAATTAAAAAAAATTAAAAATAGAATTAACACTATAAACTGATCTGACAGAACACTATATCTAATAACTGTGGACCTTAAATTATTTTCAGATATACATAGAACATTCACCAAAATAGACAATATGCTAAGACAACATATCTCAATAAACTTTGAAAGAGTTAAATTTTACCAAGTATGTTTTCTGATCATAAATAAGCCATCTACATACCTACAAATTAACATACTATTTCTTTTTGTTATTGTTTTTTGCAGTGCTGGGGTTGAACCCAGGGTCTTGCACATGCTAGGCAGGAACTCTACTATTGAGTTATACCGCTAGTCTTTTTTATTTTCAGATAAGGTCTTGCTAAATTGCCCAGGCTGGCCTCGAACTTACAATCCTGCTGCTTAAGCCTGAGTAGTTTGGATTACAGCCTGTGCCACCACACCTGACTCCTACTTCTATGCAATCCATCAATCACAGAATAAGTCACAAAAAAAATTAAAAATGATTTTGAAAGTCATGTTAATAAAAGCACAACACAATTTGTTACAAGCAATTAACACAATGTTTACAGAGAAAATTACATGTACATCTAGAAGAGAGACCAACAATAAATAGAAATAGCAAAGCCAAAAGTTAGTTGGCAAACCTCTAGTAACTAAGAAAAGCATGAATTAAAACAGAAGAGTTTGCAGGGTACGGTGGTGCACACCTGTAATCCCAGCAACTTGAGAGGCTGAGACAGCAGGATCAAAAATTAGAGGTTAGCCTGGGCAATTCAGTGAGATCCTATCTCAAAAATGAAAAAAAAAAAAAAAAAAAGAGTTGGGATATTGCTCAATGACAGAGTCAATTGCCTAATGAAGCATGAAGCCCCAAGTTTGATTTCCAGTACTACCAAAAAAAAAAAAAAAAGATTTTTCTCAGGTCTTAAAGACATTAAAAGTTGTTGCCTGGACAACTTAGACCCTTGTCTCAAAATAAAAAACAGAAAGGGCAGAGGATGTGGCTCAGTAGTAGAACACTTGGCTAGCATTCTGAGGCCCTGGGTTTAATCCCCACTACTGCAAAAAACAAACAAGACAACAAAACATAACCTGTATTAGCTAAATGAATAGATCAATAGAGCAGAAGAGAGAGTATAAAAATAGACCATATATATATTATCAGTGGATTTTTAAAAAAAAAATTAAAATAATATTATTCTAATAGTACTCTTAACATATGTTTAAAACTATGAATTCTACCTTACACAGAAATTTCTCTAAATGGATTATAGAATATAAATATAACAGAACTAAAATTATAAAAATGAAAGAAAAAAGTGGAGAAAATCTTAGTAAACCCGAGGGAGGCAAAGAACTGTTAGGACAACCACTAATCATAAAAGAAAAAAACAAAACAAAACTGGACTTAAAACTTCATGTTGGGCACAGTGGTACATGTCTGTAATTCCAGCAGTTCAGGAGGTTGAGGCAGGAAGATCGTAAGTTCAAAGCCAGCCTTGGCAATGGGGAGGCACTAAGCAACTCAATGAAATAAAATACAAAATAGGCCTGGGGATGTATCTCAGTGGTTGAGTGCCCGTGACTTCAATCCCCCCCACACACTAAAATTTAAAACTTTAGCTCATCAAAAGACATGAAAAGGGCTGGGGTTGTGGCTCAGCGGTAGAACACTTTCCTAGCATGTGCAAGACCCTGGGTTCGATCCTCAGCACCACATAAAAATAAAATAAAATAAAGATTTTTTTTAAAAAGAAAAAAGACATGAAGAAAATGAATAGGAGATCACAGAGTGAGGTTGTTGAACAACATCAATAAATCCACTTGCAATACATGTATATTACGAAGTACCAGGATTCAAAAATACATCATTATTACTTTTTTATAAAAATGTGCATGACTTAAATAAAAATCTTACAAAAAACAAATTTAAGAATGACCAGTCAGCACAGGAAAAGAGGCTTATTAGCAAAGAAAAAATTTATGTAGCCTTGCACACCAATTACAATAACTACACTTTTAAAAGACTAAAATACTTAAACTGACAAGGATGTGAATCAACTCTGGTGAGAATTGCTGGAGGGAGTATAAAATAGTATACCAGTTTAAACATACATTTATCATACAAACAAGAAACTCCAAATCTAAGTATTTACCCAAGGAAATAAAAAAACAGCCACACCAAGACTTTTATATAGATATTTATACAGTGTACCTCCCTTATCCCTGGGGAATAACTTCCAAGACCCCCCAGTGAATGCCTGAGCCTCTATATGCTATGTTTTTGTCTATACTCATGTACCTATGATAAAGTTTATTAAATTAGGCACAGTAAGAGATTAACAATAATAAAAGACTGTACTGTAATACACTGTAGTAAAAGTTACACAAATGTGGTGTCTGTCTCAAAACATCTTAGTGTACTATTCTCAGCCTTCTTGTGATGATTTAAGATGATTCGATGCCTATGTGATGAAAGGAAGTGAGATGAATGACAGGCACTATGATGTAATATAATATCAGACTACATGTCCACAATACTAGATCTGATAACTAAGAGGGCTTCTAAGTGACTAATGGTCTGATGGCATATATAGCACGAATATGTTGGACAAAGGGATGATTCATGCCCCGGGCAGGACAGGGTGAGATTTCATTATGCTACTCAGAATAGCATGTAATATAAAACTTTTGAATTATTTCTGGAATTTTCCATATTAATATTTTCAGATTGGAGTTGATCACAGGTATTTTCTGAAGCACAGAAAGTAAAATCTCAGGTAAACGAGGACTATTGTACCAATCTCAAAAACAAGTGAAAGATATTTCTGTATCAGTTCTATATGAATTCAATCAATTATTTTTAATGGACTATTTATTTATTTATATGTGGAGCTGAGAATTGAACCCAGTGCCTCAAACATGCTAGGCAAGTGCTCTACCACTGAACCATAACCCCAGTCCCCTATCGATCTTAAATACTGTTAAATCCTTTGCCACTTAATCCTTTAGTCAAAAAAGATGATTTATACTGTTTCACCAAGAACCAAAAGAAGAGATCAGCTCACAGAATAGTTAAGTATACTGTAAACTGACAGTTAAAAAAGTTTTAGGAAGCTGGGGTGTGTATAGCTCAGTGGTAGAACACATGCCGAGCATGCACAAGTCCCTGAGTTTAATCCCCACAACAAATAAATGTCTTAGAAAACTGTTGAATTTTTATATTTTACTCTACCTTGACAAATTATGTCAAGGTAGAGTAAAATAAGTATGCTCTCAGTATTTTTAAAAATAGCTCAGTTTGCAATTCTTTGGCTGAGCAGTATGTCAACACAACAAAACACTGCACAATGTTGTAACATTTCTCCAATATGAGTTTGTTTCCAACTTAACAACTTTGTATGTTTTCCATACAAAAACGAAAACCTTTTCTAATCTCTTGTCTCTATTCTGGATATAACTACATACTACAAAAATGACAGACAAGGCTGAAGTGGTCATCCAACTTTAGCTTGTGGTCACTTACCCCTTTTCCTTTCAATATGTAGTCTTAGAAAAGGAGTTTAGACCAAGGTTTTAGAACAAATGTGTCACGAGCAGCTTCTCAGCCTTGTCTGGTTACCAGGAGTTCCCTTCCGGATATCTGCACTGGACCCCGGACCGCGACGTACGCGAACACCAAGCACGAACTCGATTGCCTTTTGAAATGCTGGTTTATTCGCACACCACACAAAGCAATACACGAGGTGGCTGGCACACAACTGCACGATCTTACTCTCAGGCGACGAGAGTTAGTTGTGAGCAAATACATGGAGTTTCCCTCGCGCTTATATACTCTATATGTTTACAACAAACTTGTTTATGTCTAACTTATCTAACATAAGCACACTACCTAGTTACATCATCAACTTATCTAACATGGGCATACTATCTAGTCATCCTATAACCAAAACATGTTTACAACTAAAAAGTCACTTAGTCACTGCAAAGTCCAAAACAAGTCCAAAACAAGTCCTTTTGCTGATTCATGTTGTTTATTCATCCTTGATGTTTACTCCTGTCAAAATGTTATCAATAAGGGCTTGGTGGTCAATGTAATTGCATTTAAACATTTATAAATTACACTTTTTTTTGGGGGGGGGGGTACTGGGGGTTGAACTTAGGGGCACTCAACCACTGAGCCACATCCCCACTCTATTTTGTATTTTATTTAGAGACAGGGTCTCATTGAGTTGCTTAGCCCCTCACTTTTGCTGAGGCTGGCTTTGAACTCAAGATCCTCCTGCCTCAGCCTGCCCAGCTACTGGGATTACAGGTGCACACCACCTCACCCAGCTATAAATTACACTTTTAAAGTAGTTTCGTGCTATGATTAGTTTTAAGTAAATCATATTGTGGGGGTGAAGTTGAATGGCAGAGCACTGACCTAGCATGCCCTCTCCATCACAAAACGAAGTCAAAATCATGTTGATTTTTTTTTTTTTAAGAAAAATACATTTTAGGATTTATTTTTCATGAAACCCATTTAGGATAAAAAAAAAGCAGCACCAATAGTATTTTATAGAAATGCTATTTCTATAAAATAGTATTTTATAGAATCTAGACCTGATACTGCTGAGAACCACTATTCTTATCCTCGAATTTAGGTCTTAATTTTCTAAAGAATTCTCTTATGAGAGATGGGGTCACAGTGGTTGATTGCTTGCCTAGCAAGCACAAGGCTCTGAATTCCATCCTCAGAACCCTAACCCCCAACACACACGCAAAGAAAAAAAAAACAAAAAAAAAACTATGATCAAATGTACTTTGAAACACAATGCTGCTTGAGTCAAAGAAATACCTGAGTTTAATATTATGCTCTAGAAGTATGAAACTATGTCACATTAGGTAGAATCAGGTTCTTTGGAGGGAGGGGCCTAGAAATCTAAATACTTATTAAGTGGCTGTATTAATGCTAAAGTTTGAAAATGATTATCTAAATCAAAAAAGAGTATCAACTTCTCTGGCCTAAAATAATTGTGTTGTGGCTTCGTGTGATGGCACATGCCAGAATCCCAATAATTTGGGAAGCTGAGGCAGGAGGATCACAAGTTTGAAGCCAACCATAGCAACTTTCTAAAAATAGAAAAAAGGGTAGGAAAGGTGGCTCACAGTAAAGCATCCTAGGGTTCAATTCCTAGTACCACAAAACAAAACAAAACAAAAAACCATTATCATCCAAGTTAATGCTTTTCTTGAACTCTCGTTTATAATACAAAACAAAACAAAAAGGTTTAGAGACTGAATTACACAAAAAAGTCTGGAATTTCAAACCTGTCTTAGAATTGAGGATCATAGCTCTTATTATTTATATTCTAATAAATCTTATTTCTAAAACTGTGCAAAATTATGATCTTAGTTGGCCACTTGTTTAACTATTTAAAATTTAAATACAGTTGATCCTGTGGGGTGAGACACATGGATTCAACCAACTAGAGCTGAAAAATATGGAGGGAGGAAAACCAACTGTGTTTGTAGTGAACATGTACTTTTAAAAAATTATTTCCTAAATGTTACATTGCAATGGCTATTTACATAACATTTACAATGTATTCAGTATAAGTAATCTAGAAATTATTTCAAGTATAAGGAAGGTTTTGCATAGATAATATGCAAACATGAGGCTATTTTATATAATAAATCTGTGGATGCTCAAATTCCTTATCTATGGAGATCCTGGAACCAAAGTCCATTAGCTACCAAGGGACAACTGTTAAAGAAACTTTAAAATGTGTTTAAGAATTAAGAACTAGGGCTGAAGTTGGGGGTGGAAGGGTAGGGGTGTAACTCAATGGTAAAAGCCACATAGCATGCATGAGGCTATATAATCCCCAACACCTCCAAAAAATTAACATATAATTAAGAATTTTATTAAGATACAAGTTTCACCTCTATCAACTTTCATACTTGCATGCTAATGAAGCAGCCTACCAGTTTCAAAGATGATGATATGCCGCAGTCTGGCTGGGCACAAAATAAGGGGAGGTCATGAGCCACTTGTAGGTTCAAACAGGAACTACTTTATTGCCCAAACTCCACGGGAACTCAAGGGGAACTCCCCCGAGAACTCAAAAGTAGCGGGCACCCAAGGTAGCAGGAGCCGCCTTATTGCCGGACAGCAAAGGTTTATATACACAACTGAATACACAGCTTGTTTCAATTTAGCATCATCCAGTTACAGCAATCAGTTATTATCTTAATAATTATACACAGCTTAACCTAATTATCATCATCTTAATGGCTCACTGGCATTACTTCTCAACCACTCCTTCTGGCAAAATGCCAGGCACCTTCTTGATTCGGTTGTGGCTCTCAACAGTGATAGAAGAAAGAGACAGCAATAGCATATTTGTAGCAAAAGTATAAGCCAAAGTATCAACATTTTTGCACTGGTTCCCAGAGCCTCAGTTCCCACAGGACAAAGTGAAGAGAGTCAACTGATATCTACACAGGCAGCGGGTTGTGTTACAGAAGAGGAACACTGAGCTTAGGGAACCCTAATCTTTTAATGTGGGCAATAAGCAAGCCCACCCTTTGGCTCCAGAGGAAAACATTATTATTTTTTTTTATTAAACAGTATAGCATATAACTGTATACACATAGCATATATTCCTGCTTTTTGCTGTGGTGGGAGATACTATCTTTTATAAAGACTGTTCTTTATACAACATCCTTAACAAAACAGAAACAAAGAGAGGTTGCTACTTCACTAGCAAGAGCGTAGAAATAGAGACCCTTAGAAAATTGTCTCCTACAAATAGAGACTGTTGCTAAGATAAATGGATTCAAGACCACAATCTATTTAAAGCATCAATTTCATACATCCCTTGACCTAGTGTAACTACTTGATTAGCATATTATCTCAAATTAAATCAACCAGTTTAGGTTAAAAGTGATTTCCCTTTTCCAGTTACTTTGTATTATTTGAAGGATGTGCTCCAATATTTGCCATACTATTTAAATTTAAAATGCTCTACCAGAAACAATTACTGTTCTTACTTTAAATGTTTCAAACCTGTTAACGTTAGCAATGGGAACTACCTGTCAAAAGTCTCATTTTCCAGTAACAAACACTACAAAGAGAACAGTAGTAACTTAGTCATTGCCTACAAAATACAAGAAAACCCTGCATTTCCAAATTACTTGTTTTATTTCACTTTACCCTTCACTGTCTCAAAAACAAAACCTTCGAAAGAAGCAGACAACAAACCACCGTCTCTAGGTTTCTTTGTCCCCAGCAGAAGCGGAGAGGATTGCGAACTCATTAAGGTAAAGAACCCCAAACATGCAAGATAGGAAACAGACGGCATTCAATCTGCAATCAATCATCAAAGAAAGTCACCATCACTTAATCTCCATCCCTCCCAACCCCCCCACCTCCAGCTCAAATAACGTGGGTATATAAGAGATGATTAGGATCATATGGACCTGGACAAAGCTTTGCAGAGGCAACGGGTAGCAGTTAACTAGATGCAGTCGGGCAAAGAATCCGCGAAACGGAGTACAGGAGACTCCGCCAGAGCTCTGCAAAAGTGCGGGTCGCAAAGGCCACCCAGCCCCGAAGGAGAACGCTGAGCAGCAGCAGCAGCGCGGCCAAGTCCCCAGCGCCCGTGGAAGTTGCGAGGCGAGCCGCAGAGCGCGCGGGCCCTCCATGTCACCGCCGACTCAGACCCTCCTCCTCGCCCCTCCCCCGCCGAGCACCCCGGGCGGCGGCGACATGACAGCGGGTCGCGCCGCGCAAGGACGCCCGCCTCCAGCAGCTCCGTCTCCGGGTGTCCCCCGCGCCCGCCTCTCACCTTGGGTGGCGAAAGGCGAGGAGCCGCTGACCGGCGAGCCGGGGGCGGGGACGGGCGGCGGGGTCTCGGCAGAGCCCAGCATTGGCGCCGGCAACATGAGGTAGCGCTGGGGCGCGGGCAGGCAGCGCTGGCAGAAGGAGTGCAGGCAGGGCAGCAGCTTGGGCGCCCGGCTCTGGATGTTCTGGTGGCACACGGCGCAAGTGTCCAACAGGTTGAGCCGGGCTGCCTCGCCGCCGCGCTCCGAGTCCGGGCCCTGCCGACTCTCGGCCTCGTTCTCTCCGCTCGGAGCCGCCGAGGGCCCCCCGGCGGCCGCCGCCGGAGCCGCGGCCGCCGCTGCCTTCTCCACAGCCACCTCCATTGTCCTGCCCCGCCGCCGCCGCCCGGGAAGGGGGAGCGCGGTCTCCGCCCGCCGCCCCCGACGACCTCCTCCTCCTCAGAGGCCGCTCAGTCAAGCCGCGGAGAGCAAGGGAGGGAGGGAGAACCGGGCAGAGGAAGCCGCCTCGGGACCCGGAGACCCGCCTCCCGGGTGGCGCGGCCGGAAGAAGGGGATCTGTCAGCGGGGACCGTTCCCCGAACGGAGGAGGCTGCGCCGGTCCGCTTCGCCAACCGCCGCGCTCTCTTCGAATCCGCCCCAGCGCGCCCTCGCCTCCCAGCCTTTCTCTCAGCCCCGGCCCACCGCAGGCCCCGCCCCCGCCCTCCCTCTCCCAGCAACCGAGGTGACGGCGAGAAGCGCGCCGCCCAATAGCTGCCGCGCCTGGCGAGAGGGCGGAGCCTTCCGAAGCCCGCGAGGCTCTGAGGGCCGCGGCGGGGGGCTGGGAGGTGGGAGGTGCCGGCCTGGCCCTGCCCCTCCGGACGCCTAGAACCGCGGCCTCTGATTGGGCTTTTGTGTGTGTCTTGCTCCGCTGAAAAGATTAAGGGTTCATTTGTTAACCACCAGGTACCTAATACGGCACCGTGGCGCTAGCTCCTCCCATGGGGCGGGGCTTCACCTTGTTAATTAAGTAACTGCTTCGGTAACTCTGGTTTTACTACCTGAGACGGGATCTTGAAAGAGGAGTAAATATGGTGGTAGAGGAGTCAAAGGAGGATCTAGTGGAGGTAGTGAACGCAAGATTCAGAAATGTATTGTGTGTGTAAGGGCCTTGCTTATCGTCTGGATGGCTATCTTAAGTGACAGCTCTTTTAAGGAAAAAGTTTCACTTTCCCACCCAAGGGCGTTCCTGAGAAAGAAGCACCACGCCCTCAGACTAAGCCAACCCTTAACCACCTGCGTTAGGACCTGCCCAGCTCTGATTCCTGAGCCTCCCCCATAAAAGTTCTGGAACCCAAGCCTGTTTTGCCTCTCTCTCCTATAGAGAGATGGCCTGTATTTGTGAGCTCTGACCAATAAACTTTCATGTGTATCTCTGCCTGGTCTCTGTATCATTTCTTGCTTACCAGTCTCTGGTTCCTCGCTTTCCTTTCAATTTGGTGCTGAAACCAGGCATCGGTTCCCGGGTGTGCCCCCTCTCCTTTTCAAGGACCACTGAGGGTTCCCAGGCCAATCTGAATTCCATCATGGGACCAGGCCCTCCATTCTGCTGAATGCCTTCTCCGCACCCACTACTGGACGTTCCAGGTAAGACCCCTATCTCTGGTCTACCTAAACAACCTATGGGTCCCAGGAAATGACTGTTGAATGTCCAGCATTCCCAGGGTTACTGTGTGGGCAGGGGCACCCCCAGTCATAGCTGTCACAGCTACAGCTGATCCCTACTGTGACCAAGTCTATAGGTCTTTTATTTAGTACTGGGTTTTGAGAAAAAAACCACAGAGGGTGATTAGGAGTTATTCCTACCTCTTGGCCTTGGATTAATCTCTACGGCTTCTGCCCCTTCTTTGGGCTTCTGCCCCTACTATGTAGTCTCGGCTGGGTATCCAAGTGCCTCTAAAGGTCCTGCCCCAACGCTTACCCAGCAGTGGTGATAACCCCCTGAGCATAACCGTCCTCTAGACTAGGTGATACTAGAGACTGGGGGCCACCCCACCTCTAAACTCACCTCCTGCTTCTCACCATGGGCAGCTCCTCATCCATGCCCTCCCATAGCCTCTGGGGCTGCCTCCTGGCTAACCTAGGGTCTCTCTCTTCTCACCCCAGACCTAAAGCCCCCAGATCTTATCCAATCAGATCTGGCCTTAATATCCTTTGGATAACAACTCTAAATGGCCACTTGTGGCACTCTAGATCCCAATATTATCAGGGATCTTTTCAACTATAGTGAGCGTTCAGGAAAATGGAAAGAAGAATCATGTTCAGGCCTTCTCCTCTACACTATAAGCTCTCTCTCTGCAACTCTTGCTCTCCTGCCCAAGTCCTCTTAGCTCTCACCTACGCCTGCTTCCAAAGGGGTAGAAGATACTATCCAGAACTCCTCCTTCGACCCAGCTGATAAGCTCCCACCATATCATAATTCTCTTTCTAATGAAGCCTTCGCAGCAACTGTCCCCTTGGGCCCTCTGCCCTTCTCTTCTCCTGCCACACTCTCACAGGTTGCCACTGCCCAACGGACATCTCTGTGTCCTCTACACGAGGTAACGGGTAGATGGTGTAATCAAGGTTCATGTGCCTTTCTCTTTGTCAGATCTTTCACAGACAGAAATGCAACTTCTGTCCTATACTTCAAGTCCCATCACATATATCAAAGAGTTTCAATATCTGACTCAGTCATATAATTTGATCTTCCACAATGTCCATATGATCTTGTCTAACACCCTCCTGCCCGAGGAACGCAGATAAGTTTGGGAGCAAGCTAGAAATTATGCTGATGAGGTACATCAGACCTCCTCTGCCTACCTGATTGGCACTGCAGCAGTCCCTTATCGGGACCCCAATTGGGATTATAATTCACCTAGAGGAATAACTAGTAGAAACCAATTAATTACTTGCCTCATGACAGAACATAGAAAGGCAGCCCATAAGGCTGTCAATTCTGAAAGGCTCCAAGAAATCTTCCAAGATAAGAATGAAAACCCTTCAACATTTGTAGACCACCTGACCAAGGCTTTATTAGATTATACTAATCTGGAACCTGAAACTCCAGATGGAAACAACTACTAATGACCTACTTTTTCTCCAGAGTTTCCCCCATATTAAGGCCAAACTAAGGTACCTCAAGGGGGGCCCCTAAGTCCCAAGCTAAGGTTCTGGAAGTGACCTTTAAGGTGTATAATGAGAGAGACCAGAAGGCCCAGAAGCAGAAATATCAGATGCTCGCTCAAGCCATCCATCCAGCCTCAGCATCTGTCCCTGGTTCCGCTGGCCCATGGAAGGGTCCCTTGGGACCACCCAGACCCTGTTTTAAATGTGGTCAGATGAGTCACTGGGCTCATACAGGTCCTAAGCCTTTCAAGCCTCCAGACCCTTGTCCTAAATGCCATCAAAAGGGACACTGGACCATTGACTGTCCCTGAGCCTATAGTGGCCTCCAGCCATCTGGCCCTTCTGGTTCCCATTTCCAACTCTTAGGACTGGCTGCAGAGGACTGACGAGGCCCAGGTCCCCATCACCCGACCACTATCAGCACTCAATGGGAACACAGGGTAACTCTGCACATTTCAAGTAGGCCTGTCTCCTTCCTCCTAGACATTGGGGCTACATATTCAGTCCTCAAGGAGTTCTGCGGGCCTACTACTCGTTCTATGAAGAGTATCTTGCAACCCTTGGGGGAGAACTGTTCATATCAGCTGAGTGGAGTTATAAGCCTCAGGGTCTGTCAGTAGAGGGTAAACCCTACCAACCCTTACAGGCATCTAGGCTCATTTGAGCTTTTGGCTCTCTTAATTTTAACTCACTCCATTTTGGTCATTGCACAGTGCCCTCTTCCCCTTATGGGAAGGGCCATTCTCACAACGTTGGGGGCTACACTTTCCTTCTCCCATCATATACACTTCCATCCAGACTTGCCTGCTGCTCCCCTGATCCTCACCCTTATCTTAAGGCCATCTCCTATTCTGTCAGTGCCTTCCCATTACCCACTTCTGAGGTGGGCCCTACTGTCTGGGATGCTTCAAGTTTTTCTATCACCTCACACCACAAGCCCATTCACATTAGTCTCAAAGACCCCCTTAATTTTCTGGTCCAATCACAATACCCATTCTCCAGACAAAAACTCCTAGGCTTACAGCCTATCATTCAAGACCTCTTGCAAAACGGATTCCTTAGACCTACTCATTCCCTTTATAACACCCCCATCTTGGCAGTGAAAAAGCCTAATGGTTCCTACTACTTAGTCCAAAAGCTCCATTCCATCAACTCTGTGGTCATCCCAATCCATCCTGTGGTAACCAATCCTTATACCCTTCTCTCCACCATTCTTTCCAGGACCTCGTACTTCTCAGTACTAGACCTGAAAGATGCCTTCTTCTAAGGCGAAAATGTCTGACTCTCAAGATATTTTCACCTTTACATGAACAGACCCTGAGTCTTATAACTCCACTCAGCTGATATGAACAGTTCTCAAGGGTTGCAAGACAGCCCTCATATCTTTGGACAGGTCTTGGCTAGCATCCATACATCTCACTCAGAATATGGTGGTACAATATGTTGATGACCTTCTTTGCAGTTCCTCCTTTGAGGTCAGTTATCAGGACACCTGTAAACTTCCTAACTTCCTTTCTGCCCATGGCTATAGGGTTTCTCCATCCAAGGTACAGCTCTTCTTGGCAATTGTAACAAAGCAGGCCTCCTCCTGATGTCTACACACAAAGCCATTATGGTTGATAGAAAGAGCCTTATCTCTAATATATCAACACCCTCTCTAAGGAAGAAATTCTCTCCTTTCTAGGTATGGCAGGATTCCTCAGAGCTTGGATTCCTAACTACTCTATATTGGATAAGCCTCTATATGATGCAGCCCGGGGCCCACTCTCTGAACTCCTATTGTACTCTGTTACAATGCCCTTTACCAGGCTCCAGCAGGCTCTCCTCCAGGCCCCTGCTCTCCATCTCCCTGATCTCACATGCCCATTTCATTTTTATGTGGCTGAAAAGCAGGGATTTGCTCTGGCTGAAAATAAGGGATTTGCTCTAGGGTCCTCAGACACATGCTGGGGCCAACCTTTGCCCCTGTGGCTTATCTGTTGAAGGGTCTTGACCCTACTGTTTGAGGATGGGCCCCTTGCCTATAAACATTGACCACAGTCTCTCTACTCATTAACGAGTCAAAGAAACTCACCTTTAGGGCCCCACTCACCATCCTGGCTCCCTATCACCTAAAGAAACTCCTCACCTACAAGGGCTTACATTCCTTACCCACCTGTCGCCTTTTATCTCTACAGGTTTCCCTGGTGGAAAATCCCAGTCTTACTTTCCACACGTGCTCACCTTTAAACCCTGCTACTCTCCTCCCTGCTCCTCAGGACTCTTCCAGCTCTTCTCCTCTTACCATTCATGCACTGAAACTCTGGAGTTTCACATATACAGAAGGCCCCTTGCTCTAGGCAACATGCACATGGTTCACAGATGGCTCCTGCTTCCTTCAGGAAGAAGTTCAACAGGCAGGTGTGCTGTAGGCTCTCTAACCTCAATAGTGGAAGTGGTTTCCCTCCCCTTTAATACATCCAATCAGCACGCTGAACTGGTTGCCCTCATCAGAGCCTTCATTTTGGCAAAGGAAGCTCCCCTCAATGTCTACACTGATTCTAAATATGCTTTCCACATACTTTTCTCCCACTCTGTTATTTGGAAGGAGCATGGATTTCTTACCACCAAGGGAACCTCAATTACTAATGCCCCCTTTATCTCCAATCTCCTTCAGGCCTTAGAGCTTCCCACTGCCATTGGAATCTCACATTGTAAATCCCATCAGACAGACACCTTCTTTGTGACACTCGGCAATAACAAAGCAGACTCTGAGCCGAGGGCTGCTGCCCTCCGACAGCCTCCTCCACCTGTGGTCCTCTGCCTTGCTAGTCCCCCTATGGATTCTTCCCCACCTGACCACTCAACAGATGCTTACTTTCCTTCACAACCTCTTTCATCCTAACACCACATATTTACAACAATTTCTCACTTCCCCCCTTAAACTTTGTCCAGATGACCTATAATTTTTCTCTACCCTCCCTGCCTCCTGTGAAATCTGCCAAAAAAAAAAAAACCAATCCCACCTCCAATCTCCACCCACCTGCCTTCCTTTTACACCAGGCAAGAGAACTTGTTCCTTACTCTGATTGGCAGCTGGATTTTACCCATATGCTCCTGGTCAAGGGGTACAAATTTCTCTTGGTACTAGTTGACACCTTCTCAGGATGGGTCAAGGCTTTTTCTATCACTAATAAGTGTGCCCTGACCGTGGTCAACATCCTCGCTGAACACATTCTTCCCCGATTTGGCCTCCCCTCCTCATTGCAATCTGATAATGGTTCTGAATTTACTTCCCATGTTTCACGGTCTGTAGCTAAGGCATTCACCATCTCCTGGCATTTTCATATCTCTTACCATCCCCAGGCCTCTGGCAAAGTGGAACTTACCAACTGGACCTTAAAGAACTTTCTTACTAAACTGTCCCTTGAATTACATTTAGATTGGACTAAATTCTTTCTTTTGGCTCTTCTTAGGTTATGGGTCCTCCCAAAGAAGCCACTCAACATCTCCCCTTTTGAGCTTCTATATGGACAGCCTATCTCCCTGCTCAGCTCACCACCCTCTGATTCTCCACTACCCCTTGCTCCTCATCTTTTCTGGCCCCTTCTTGCATACATTAGGAACTTTCTTTGGTAATACAGTAATGCTGTTCTGGCAAAGCCTAGTTCTGCCTCTTCCCCTTCTCCTACTGTCTCCTGATGACTTGATACTTTTTAATGCCCCCCTCCCCAACAGACCCCTGTCTTCCTCTCAACTCTCCACAAAATGGACTGGACCCTATCAGGTCATTCTTACCACTTCCTTGGCAGCCTGCCTTGAGGGCATCCCATATTGGGTTTATAACTCTCATTTAAAATGGTTTTCTTCACCCTTTTATGCAGTGACACCCACAGGCCTTCTCAAGCTGCATTTCTCCAAGGCTGGAACCCCTAATCTTCCTTCGGTCTCTGAGGACCCTGAGGACACTGCAGAACCACGAGTACCACCTTTCCCTTTTTCATTTTTGTCCTCCTCCCTCATTCTGCACTCACCTCCCTGGGGTACCATTACCAGGAATTATCATTCCAATTTCTAGGACACTTACAGCAACTTGCTCAAACCATACTAACCATACAATCCCAGCTTGATTCTTTAGCTGCTGTGGTTCTACAGAATCAAAGGGGCCTTGATCTTCTTATGGCCAAAAAAGGCGGACTTTGTCTGTACCTACAGGAGGAATGCTATTTTTATGTCAATCAATCTGGTATAGTAAAGGAGAAGATAAAACAACCCCAACAGGACCTTGAATGTTGGAAAGAATGGCTCTCCTTGGATGAAGGATGGCAGCTAAATAACCCCTTTCCCCAGTGATCACTTCCTTTCCTGACCCCTCTCCTTGTCATAGGCCTTCTGTTAATGCTTGTCTCCTGCATCATTAGATTTACTCAAGAACAGGTCCAAAAAATCTATAACCAAATTATAAGCCAACTTTTGTTACAATCCCTCACTAAAAATTGGGCCACTGGGCACAGCATTTCACCACCCCTCAACCTCCATCATCATTCCAATGACATCCTGTGTCCCTAATGAGGGATTCAAACACTGACCCTTCCCAGCAGGAAGCAGTTACAGAAGATTGAACTATGTCCTGGTTCCCTAAGGAGGTCCAATAAAAAGGGGGGGTGGAATATAAGGTCCTTGCTTAGCATCTAGATGGCCATCTTAAGTGACAGTTGCCATTTTAAGGGAAAAGTTTTGCTTTCCCACCCAAGTGCATTTCTCAGAAAGGCTCACCACTCCTCATACTGACCCAACCCCTAACCATTGGCATTAGGACCCACCCAGCTCTGATTCCTGAACCTGCCCCCTAAAAGTCCAGGAACCCAAGCCTGTTTTGCCTCACTCCGCTATGGAGAGATGGCCTTTATTTGTCAGCTCTGACAAATAAACTTTCCTATGTATCTCTGCCTGGTCTCCATCTCTTTTCTCACTTACCTATCTATCATTCCTCACTTTCCCTTCAATTACTGTGTGAGGTGAAGGATTGAACCCAGGGGTGATCTACACTGAACTACAATCTCAGCCATTTTTGTGGCAAAGGAGACCCACCCAGCCAAGGGGGTCCACAGGCACTGGTTCTTGTGATCCTGCAGGAAGAATTTCAAGCAAGTTTTCAGCACGTAGACAGGAGTTTACTGGAAAAGTGAGAAATGAGGACACTCATTACAATATATGCAGTGCAGGGATATTATCCCAATATCACCCTAAATTTCAAGAAGTTGCTAGAAAGACACATGAGTCAGACAAAGTTGCTCATGTGCCTTATTGTACAGTGTCCTATATTGTATATTTCTAGAAAGCCCCTGAGTCTGAGGCTTTGAAGGATTTGGACTCCCTTTGTTCTTGTCCTATTCTCTCATACTTCCTTAAACAGTTTATTATTCCTTTGTTTAGCCCTCAGCAAATTTTCTTTGTGAGGGTGCTGAGGACCTGCTTAAGAGGAAAGGTTACAGTTCCCATTTTCCAGATGTTCATCTGTTTTGATAACTGTCTGAGTGGTTTACTTGAATAATAACTCAGAGGTGGATTGTCTTTTAATGTCATATGTATATTAAGATCACACTAACATCACACACAAGACTGATCACCCCATCATCCAGTGGTTCCTTCCAACCAATTCAGATGACAGGATGGTGAGTCCATGTCCTCACGTCCTCATAGGACAATGACAATGGGGTGATCTGTCTCATCAAAGTGTCCTTGGACACAGCCACAAGTGGTCTTGTGTTTTCAGTTTATATTGGTGTTGAGCTTAACATTTATTGGGTAATGCCCATGGATATTTCTGGTTACACCAGGTGGTCTATTCCAACATCCAACATGCTCCCTACAATAGCTACTGGACATTAAAATACATCATCTAAATATGTTCCTTACAATAGGGTTTGCTGTGATGCCCACCTTATGACCTATGGGTTCCCTTGGATGTACATGTCTGATGCCCTCCTTGTAAGTCATTTTTGTTCTCCTACCCACGTGTTCATGACTGACTAGCTACCTAACACTTTTTATTTTTATTGAGTCAAGGACTTGCTAAACTGCCGAGGCTGGAATCTGGCTCTGAACTTGTGATCCTCTTGCCTCAGCCTCCTGACTTGCTAGGATTATAGGCATAAGCCATTCCATCCAGATTTAGTAAAATTGTTAACTCAGTGTTTTGGATTGAGTTGTGAACCCCTTCCCTAGATTGGCTACAAAATGAGGATTCCCACCATCCTCTTCTCAGGTTCAGAAATTTTCTAGAGCAGTCACAGTGTTTTCCTAACACTTTATTTTCATTTACTGGCTTATTAGAGAGGATACATCTCAGGAACAATCCAATGAAAGAGACACAGGGCAAGATATGGGAGGGGTTGTAGAGTTTCCTGCTCTTTCTGCGGGCACTACTCTCCTAGCACCTTCCTGTATACATCAACCTGGAAGCCTCCAGATCTCATGTGTAGGGTTTTTATGGTGGTTTCATTACATAGGCATGATTGATGAATCACTCGTCAGGGGGATTAAGTCCATTTCCAGTTCCTCTGCTTCCCCAGAAGTCAGAGGGTGGGACTGAAACTTTCAACTCTTTTGTCATGTCTTTTGGTCTTTCTGGTGACCAGATGTCATTCTGCAAGTCAATTCATTATCATACACTCAGGGGTTCTTGAAAGTGGTTTATTATGAATAAAAAAACCACTTTCCTTATCCCTATTACTCCGGAAATTCCAGGGGTTTTATAGAAACTCTTCAGGCAGCAACCAAAGGTCAAAGACAATATTTTAGAACAAAACTCCTAGCACTCTTGTTACTTTTTATTCCTTCCTACCCCCTTCTTTCTTTCAGTACTGGGATTTGAATTCACCACTGAGCTACATGTCCAGATCTTTTTTCGGGGGGGGGGGAGGCAGGAGGGGGGTTGAACTCAGGGGCACTCAGAGGCACATCCTCAGCCCTATTTTGTATTTTATTTAGAGAGTCTCAGTGAGTTGCTTAGTGCCTCACTTTTGCTGAGTCTGGCTTTGAACGCGCAATCCTCCTGCCTCCATCTCCCAAGCTGCTGGGATTATAGGTGTGCAGATCTTTTTATTTCTTATTTTGAGACAAGGTTTTGCTAAATTGTTGAAGTTGGCCTCGATTTTGAGATTGTCTTACCTCAGCTTCCTGAGTCACTGGAATTACAGGAGTGTGGAACTCCTAAATATATATTTATATATATTTGTTATTACATCACAAGTTTTAATCCAATTGGATGGGTGTCTTCTCTCATAAGAGAGACCAGAGGTCTCTTCCTCTATACACACATAAGAAAAGACCATGTGAGGACATAGGGAGAAGGCAGTTAGTGGTCTGCAAGCTAGGAAGAGAGACTTCTCCAATAACAAAATTGGCCAAAACCCTTGATCTTGGACTTTCCAGCCTCCAGAACTATAAAAAACAAATATCTGTAGTTGAAGACACCTAATCTATGATATTTTGTTAGAGCAGCCTAAGCAGAAAAAGACACATAGCTATACACGTGAGCATCTATAGATTCATTTTAAAAATTGTCTATGATTTCATTATAAAATAATTTGGGGAAGGGGTATTGTTTTGATAGATATTTAAGCTTGTATTAAGTTATGGTCTAAGACTAAGCTACGATGACAATTTCAGTGACTCGAACAATATTGAATTTTTGTCTGTTTCATATAACATGGCCCAGGGTAAATCTGTATGTCTGCTTCTCTGTCTTCAAGGCAACACATTCCTTTTAGCTTGTTACTCTCTCATCCCTTAAAATGATGTCCTTTTCTACATGGCCAGATCTGCCTAGCCAGCATCCTGTGTTTCACTTAGGGAAAGAGAGGAACTGCAAGGCAGCAATATTAACCAAATAACACAAAAGTTGAGCACCCACTTTCACTGAATTTATGTTGTTACAAGGCCATACCTAGCTCCACAATGTATTGGGATAGGGCAGTAGTCATGTACCACAATAAAACTCAGCAGGAAAAGAAATTCTGTTACCAGCAGGTCAAGTGCAAATTGGTTGGGGGAGATGGGGGTGGACATTAGTGATGTGACACATGATCCCTAGCAGTTCTACTCAGCCCTTACTCCTCTCATGGTAACCATGGTGACAATTGGCTATATATACTTCTAGATTATTTTTCTGTACTTCTGCAGTCATACACATATATGCATTTGGGGATTGGGATTTGTCTCTCCCTCCACACATGTACAAACATCCATAAATAAGATTGTGCTGGCCAGGCACCATGGCACACACTTATAAATCCCAGTGACTCAAGAGACTGAGTCAGGAAGTTCACAAGTTTGAGGTCAATCTCAGCAATTTGGGGAGGCCCTGAGCAACTTAGCCAGATCCTGTATCAAAATAAAAAATATAAAGGGCTGGGGAGGTAGATCAATGGTTAAGAGATCCTGGTTTCAATCCTTAGTAGCAAAAATATAAAATTAAAAAAGGTCGTACTGTATATATTTTTTTCTGTGACATACTCTTTAACTTTTCAATCTGAAGATTTTTAAAATTTTTACTCATAGATGTACTTCATTCTTTTGAACAACTACATAATATAGTGACTACTCCATGAGAGGCACCCTTTATTAATTTGAGGGTAAAAAGAGGAGGGCAAACTGCATTGATTTTTATTTTCATATGGATGATTACTGGTACCAACTACATTCATTAAATGGTTCATCCATTTCTCCCTAATTTGAAATACCACTTGTAATTTTTTATGAGATTTCTATATATGCATGTGTCTTCTCAGATACTTTTTTCTTTCTTAAGGTGCTAAAGATTGAACCCAGGGCTTTGTGCATGTTAGCTAAACAACCACTGAGCTAGTTTAAAAAACAAAACAACAACAAAAACAAAACCCCAAACATTATTTTGAAACAGGGTCTTGCTAAGTTGCCTAGCTGAGACTTGCATTTATGCAAGGAGGACCTCAACTTTGAAGCCAGCCATGATAATGAGGGAAAAGGAAAACCTGCCTCAAAAAATAAAAAGTGGGGGTGTGTAGCTCTGTTTTACAGCACTTGCCTAGCCCATGTAAGGCCCTGGGTTCAAGGGCCTTACATACTAAATAAATAAATAAATAAACAAACAAATAAATAAAATTTATGTATTTTTTTTTTTGCAGTACTAAGAATAGAACCCAGAGACACTTTACCACTGAGCTACCTCCCCAGTCCTGTATTTTATTTTTTATTTTGAGACAGGGTCTCACTAAATTATGCAGGTTGGATTTAAACTTGTACTCTTCCTACTTCAGCCTCCCAAATTGCTGGGATTACAGTTGTACACCACTGTGCCTAGCAAATTTATGTATTTTTGAATTGGAAACTACATAGACCTGATGCAAAATTCAAAGTGTATACAAGCATACCTGATGCTATTGAATAAACCTGCTAGACAGCAGTCACAGCTGGTGGTAAGCACATGCTAATTGTTGCTAGAAAATTAATTTGTGACTCTCATGTCATTAGTTTGAGAACTAATTCTCTTTGAGGACCTATAGAATTTAGTGGTACCTCTATTAATGTCTATGAAAGTTAATTATGTATAGAATTATATCTGTCTCCAACAGAAATATGGGCTTCACAGGAAAAGCATTTGTGTTAACTTTGTATTCTATTACCAAGAACACAGTCCAGAGTCTCAGGATGTTGTTAAGGAGCATATTAGTTAGCTTTTTATTACTACAGCAAAATACCTGAGGCAACTGACTTCATAAAGAGAAAGGGTTTATTTAGCTCATAGTTTTGGAGATTCAAGTGTCTGCTTTGACTCACTTCTGGCAAAGGCCTTCCTGGCTATTGTCCTGGCAGATTCATGTGTGCAGATGGGCACACACTCAATGACCCAAGAAATCCACCAAGCCCAAGGGTTACACTCCACACAATAGCACCATCCAGTGAACTAAGCCTTCAATTACAATAGTCTCTTGAACATAAATAAATCTTATCCAGAACATAGTAAGGAGTAAGAAAATGTTGGTTCTGATATGTGAGAAGGTGACCATAATTAAGACTTGGCTTCAGTAGGAGAACCCTGAAGACTGAAAACAATTGGCACTTAAAATATAAATACTGGGGCTGAGGATATATCTCAGTTGGTTGAGTGCTTACCTAGCATGCACAAGGCCCTGGGTTCAATCCCCAGCACAGCGCACACACACACACACACACACACACATATATACATATATATCCCTAAGATGCAAAAGGGTTCAAATTTTTTGATTCCCAACACCAATATATATATACTTATATACTTATACATATATGTATATGTGTGCATGTGTATATATATATCCTCTACCTCCTAGAGAGAGAGGCTTGATTTAAGTGAAGACCAACTGACCATCCCTGAGTTCTTGCTTTGGTTATAAAAATATGACTTAAAGACCCTATTTGAGCTGAGCACCATGACATACACCCATAATGTCAGCAACCTGGAAGGCTGAGTTAGAAGGCAAGTTCAAGGCCAACCTCAGCAACTTAGTGAGATCCTGTCTCAAAATTTAAGAAAAAGTAAAAAGGACAGGGGTTTAGTGGTAAAGTGCTCCCTGGGTTCAGTCTAGTAGTACCCCACCTCCCAAAGAAAAAAGACCCTTCCGAAGCAGAGCTGTTGGTCCAGGAGCTAAAGTGCTTGCAGGGATTCAGCTTGACCGGACTGCAACTATCTTGAGTTATAACTGCAATGACTAACCCTGAGTAGCCCTGTCTGTTTTCCTTGCATAGTTTCCCAGCTTACTATAAATATAAGGTGTGCAGATTTGTGAACAGACCCCAGCATCATCCATGGTAGGAATGTGCCTGATGTCCTTGATGTTAGTTGGTCATAAGAAAGCACATTCTGTCTTAGATGAAAGTCACTTTTCTCCTGGCGACTAGACAAGCCCTCTCCCTCCAACCCAATCATGGGGGTTCACTGGTTTTATTGCTCCCTTCCACCATATTTCTGACAATAAATCCCTGATAAATTGTACTCTGCAATCCTGGACCTGTCTTCCTTTTTTTCTTTTTTTTAAATGCTGGGGATAAAACCCATGCCCTCCGACATGGGAAGCACCTGCTCTACCATAGAGCTGCACCCAGCATCCTGTCTTCTTTAAGTGGTCTCATGGCAACTCCCAGCTCATTCTCATATCCTGGGATCCAGTTTTTTTTTTTTTTTTTTCAGAACAGCATGCTACATAATTCTATAACATCTATCCTCATGTAGACACAATTATGTATCTGAATATTGTTTCCTTTAGAATTTCATTTATGGAAATACTAACTTTCTGGTTACTTCTTTTTATTTTTGGGTGTGTCTATAATTATATTATTTAGAATGTTGGCTGTCCACAGATCACAGGATATTGAACACTGCTGAACTTATATGCAGGTCTGGTCATCCCTTCATGCTGGAAAAAAGACTATCCAAGGAACCACATTGATTTTTTCCCCCCTCATTAGAGATCAAAACAAAAGCTTTGCCTGTGCTAGACAGGTGCCCTAACACTGAGCTATATCCCCAACCCTTTTTAAAAATTCTGAGACAGGATTCTGCTAAATTGCCCAGGCTGGCCTCAACTTTGTGATCTTCCTGAGTCTCTGGGATTACAGGACTGTGCCATCCTGCCTGGCTCCTAACTAATCTTGATGCTACTTGACATAGACCAGATTATTGATAGCACAGGGTTTTATTCTCAGATTTTATCACACAACTAACGTTGGAATAAAACATTCTCTGTATTCTGATATGCCACAATACCTGGCCTATCTGATATTGATATATATATATATATATATATATATATATATATATATATATCTCCACCAAATAATTCTTGAATAAATTAAATGAAGAAATGAGCTTTAAATTTAGTGCCTAGACTCCATGCAGTGGTATGCTGGAGCTGGTTAGCAAGAGCCCATTGCTAAGTGTTCAGGATCCTTGCAAGTTGGATATTAAACTACTGATAGTTTAATATTGGTTGTGGTGAAAATATTTACACCTTGGAAATCAGCAAACTACAAATGGAGTTTTTGTTCCCAGTTAAACATATAACAGCCCACTGCTAACTCCAGGACACAGATTCAAAGCACAATGACTATGCATCCCTCACCTGCCTGGCATAGTCTCATGATAACACTGATTTTCCTCTTGTAGCTATTAGGAGCTCCTCTTTCACTCTCAAAAGTGTGGACTTTGGCTGGGCATAGTGGCACATGCTTGTAATCCCAGTGACTTAGGAGCCTAAGGCAGGAGGAATATGAGTTCAAAGCCAGCCTCAGCAACTTAGCAAGATATTGTCTCTAAATAAAATATTAAAAAGGGCTGGCAATGTAGCTCAGTGGTTAAGGGCCCCTGAGTTCAATCTCCAGTATCAGAAAAAAAAAGTGTTGATTTGTACAATTTTTTTTTCTTCAGTGCCAGGATAGGGGATGGAACCCAGGGCTTTAAGCATCCTTGGCAATTACTCTCCCACTGAGCTGCATCCCCAGTCCTTTTTTAAATTTTGAGATAGCATCTCAATAAGTTGCTGTTTTAGTTAGCTTTTGTATGTTGTGACCAAAAGACCCAGCTAGAAGAATTTTAGAGAAGGAAAAGTTTATTTGGCACTCATGGTTTCAGAGGTCTCAGTTCACAGACAGCTGGCTCACACTGTTGCTCTGGGCCCCATTTGAGGCAGAACATCATGAGGAAAATGTAGCAGAGGAAATCAGCTCAGTACATGGCAAAGAGGAAGCAGAGAACTCTGTTCACCAGAGATAAAATATATACCCCACAGGCATGCCCCCCCAATGACCTTGCTCCCCTACAACACCCTACCTGATCTCAGTTATCACTCTGATAGGGTTACAACTCTCATCACTAATCATTTCGCCTCTGAAACTTCTTTTCTTTTATAATAAGGATTGAACACAGGGCTCTTAATCACTGAACTACATCCCCAGCCCCCCACATTTTTTTTTATTTGATACAGGGTCTCACTAAGTTGTTTAAAGCCTAAACAATTTAGTGAGACCCTGTATCAAATTAAAATTGCTGAGGCTGGCCTCAAACTTGCAATCCTCATGTCTCAGCCTCCTGAGTCTGGGGAATTATAGGCGTGCACCATTACACCCTGCTGGACTATTTGGTCACTTTAGTTCAATGATAGTTCTCTTAAGAAGCAATAAACTGGCTGGCCTCTGCAGTGTGGCTGGTGACCAGGCGCAGTGACTCCCAATACAAGACCTTATTTGGGACTTGGACTTGTGGAATATGAGCAATGCCATTGGCAAGTATCCTTTTGCTTAACAACTTTAATTCTTTCTCTCGAAACACTGGTGCTAATTAAAAATCTGTTTTCAAGAAAGATTTTTCATTAATTTTAAGGGGAAACATAATTGTATGAGTCTATCTTCTGTTGCTAAGAACAATAATAAAAACTGGATAAACTTTTTTTTTTTTTACTTATTTACTTATTGGTACTGGAGATTGAACCCAGAGGCACCCTTCTGCTCTATACCCCAGCTGTTTTTATTTTTATTCTGAGACAGTGTCTCACTAAGTTGCCCAGGCTGGCCACGAACTTGTGATCATCCTGCCTCAGCCTCCCAAGTGGCTGGGATTACAGGTGTGCACCACCACAACTGGCAAGACCAGGTAAATTGTAAAGAAAAGAGGTTTATTTAGCTCACAGTTCTGGAGGTTCAAGAGCTCATAACCAGTGATGACCTTCTAGCTGTCAGAGTCCTGGGGTGGTGCAAGAAAAGGAGCACAAGTGTGTTAGTGCATCTGCCTCTTCCAATTCTTGGAAAGCCCCAGGATCCAATCATAGGGCTCCACCAAATGACTCATTTGATGCTTATCACCTTTTAAAGGCCCTTCCCCTAAACACTACAGTCAGTTTAAGTTTCCACCATTAATACTTCATAAGGGTGGAAATTTCAACAATAGAACTTTAGTGTCACTCAGACCATATCCAAACCATAATGATAATGATACCTTAAATCCCAACCTAAGGCCGCACATATTTTTTTTGCAGAGAAATACAACTAAATGAATCAAATTTGTGTAACTACTAAACAAAAAAATTCAAAAGAAACGAATATGATTTTTGCATCGATTGAGGCATAATAAAGGTTATTGAACTTGCCAGAGGATGAATTTAAGACTTAGTGGTGGAAGGGGGAGCGGAGGGGGCAGGGCGCTCAGAATTTCTAAGTAACATGGTGGAGATTTTATTAATGGACGTTCAGTCAGATGTTCAAGGTCAGAGTCAGGCACACTTGGTAGGAATTTCCTCTGTCTTGAGACTGCAGCTAGAAGGATCTCCTTTGGTGGACATGATCAATTTTCACAATATATGATTGATTCAGAACTTGTTATCTTCTCATAATTCACAAAAGTTTATACCCAATACAGTGAGCTCTCCCTTAAAAAGATTCAATATATTCTAATCTTATTTCCTTTTCATTTTCTTTATCACACCCATCTTTATTCAATGGTTAGTTTTTTTTCTTCTTCTTCTTCTTCTTCTTCTTCTTCTTTTTAATGCACATTTTATTAGGGATTGGATCCAGGACCTCATGCATGCTAGGCAAGTGCTCCACCACTGAGTTCCATCCCCAGCCCATTTTATTTTGTTTTCAGATAGGCTCTCACTTCATTGCCCAGGCTGCTACATTACATTTTTTTTTCACCAGTTTTTCTGCCTTTTGGAGGATCCTAGGTATTGCACACTCAAAACTATTATTAAAATTAAAACTATTACAATCCTTTAGGATAAAATGAAGGCTATACCCAAGAGCATTCTAAAACAGACTGAAGAGTCTCTGCCACTTAATGAACCTAGAAACAGGCAAAGCAAAAATCAAACACAGTGCACAATTCAAAGTCATTCCACATCAGAGCTTCTCTAACTGGAAACCCTTGTGTGAGTTAGGGAGTCTTTGAAATTATAATGTCAAAATATTACTTCTTATAGTATGTTTACTTAATATATTTTTCAATGAGAAAGTAATTTTTCTGATTTAAAAAATTGTCAGAACAATAAAATTTTTGTTATTATGATAAAAAGTTGTTGATTGAATAGTTGGATTAAGAATCATAAATACAGCCAGGTACAGCGGTTCATGCCAATAATTCCAGCAGCTAGGGAGGCTGAGGCTGGAGGATGGCAAACTCAGTGAGACCCTGTCTCTAAATAAAATACAAAAAAGGACTGGGAACGTGGCTCAGTGTTTAAGTGCCCAGAGTTCAGTCCCCACACCCAACACAAAAGAATCATGAGTACAAAAAAATTGAGTTGACTGTGTTGAAATTCCATTCTAAAATTGTGTGTGTGTGTGTGTGTGTGTGTGTGTGTGTGTGTGAGAGAGAGAGAGAGAGAGAGAGAGAGAGAGAGAGAGAGAGAGAGAGATACTGGGGATTAAACCCAGGACCTCACATATCCTAGGCAAGTGTTCTACCACTGAGCCATAATCCACCCACCAGCCTTTTTACATTTTGAGACAGTCTCACTAAGTTGCTGAGGCTGGCCTGGAACTTGTGATCCTCCTGCCTCAGTCTTCTTAGAAGTGGGGCATTTTAGTCAGCTTTTTCACTGCTGTGACTAAACGGGCCAACCAGAACAACTTTAGAGGAGGAAAAGTTTATTTGGAGGCTCACAGTTTCAGAGGTCTCAATCCACAGACAGCAGGCTGCATCCCTCAAGGTGAGGCTGAACATCATGGCGGAAGAGTGTGATAGAGGGAAGCAGCTCACCTGATGATCAGATAGCAGAGAGAAAGGTCTCCTTTTGCTGGATACAAAATATATACCCCAAAGCCCACCCCAATTCCCACCTCCTCCAGCCACACCTACCACTTCAGTTACACTCAGTTAATCTCTATCAGGGGATTAATTCGCTGATTGGGTTAAGACTCTCACAACCCAATCATTTCTCCTGTGAACCTTCTTGCATTGTTTCACATGTGAGCTTTTGGAGGACACCTCATATCCAAACCATAACACTGGTATTATAGGCGTGTACCGCCATGCCTGGCTCATTCTAAGTCCCTTAAACATTTCCTAAAGCCTTGTTCAATATTTCAGCCAAGTCTTAGCTACCATCATGGGAAAGGAAGGAAGTGTGTGTGTCCTCTTTGGCTGTAAGCCACAAAAAAGAAGAGGAAGCTACTTAGAACATGAAGCATAATCAGGCATCCTAAGGAGAGAAATGGGAAAGAAGACAACTTATAAACAGAAGATTAACAATTGGAATGGGATTAAACTTAGCAATGCACAGAAAGCCAGAAAGCAATGGGAAATGCTTTCAGAACGATGAGAAAAAAATCATTAGCAAACCTGAAAATTTTCCTTTTGTATTCACCTGGTTTTGTTGTTGTTGTTGTTGTTATTATTATTATTTTGGTACTAGATATTGAACCAGGGTTTTCTACCACTGATTTATGTCTCCAGTCTCTCCTTTAAAATTTAATCTGTGAATTTCAGTTGACAATTGTTTTAAGTTCTATATATTGTTCATCACAAGCTCCCTAAAAGGTGTTATCCAAAAATTCAAAATTCAATAAAAGATGTGTGAAAACGAAATGCCATAGGCTGATCTCAAATTTGCAATCCTCCTGCCTCAGCCTCTTGAGTTGTTGGAATTACGGGCATGTGCCACCACGCCCAGCTTCACGTCATTTTAAAAAAAGACAACAATAGTGATTATGTGTATTCCCAACCTCTCTCTAGCCTGAAAAATTCATAGAAAAAGTGATTTTGCATATTTTTATTGTTATAACTATAATCAAGCGTTGTCTGTGTTAAAGTTCTAGAGAACCAGAGATCTCTGAAATAAAAGGATTTGCTGAGCCATAACAAATGCCAAACAGAAAGAAAGGACCAGGACTGGGACGAATTCCTAAGTCACCAGCAGCAAGGCTGGGCAGCAATTGGAGAAATATTCACTGCATCTAGAAAACCAGAGTGTTTTTAATGAGAATCTGTGGAGAAGAAAGCACCAATTAATTATGTTGTTGGACAAAGTGGGTGGGACAATATGAGGTAGAGTGAGTGGGTTTTGATCTTGGAGAATAATCTCTAAGAGGTACTTGTTGCCTCTTGATTGCTGGGGTGGTAAGCAGAATGCAATGATTGCCTGGATGCTCCTCCTCCACCCGGGGCTTTGAATCAAGGGTTCCAATGTACATTTAGACAGGTGGTACGGTTTCTTTTCTCTCTTTTTAATTTATTTGTTTATTATGGTTTGGAGATTTAACCTAGGGGCTCTCTAACTTTGAGCTACGCCTCCAAACCTTTTTTATTTTGAGACAGAGCCTTGCTAAATCACTGAGACTGACCCTCAATTTACAATCCTCCTGCCTTGACCTCCCGAGTTGCTGGGATTACAGTTGAGTGCCACTGCACCTGATTTTCTTTTTCTTTGGTTTGGTTGGCCTGAAACTGTTAGCTGATTAGCTTCTATCTCTGTTCCTCTCTCCATTCTTTGCCCTGTAACTAAATTTAGGATATCTCTGAATTTTTCTTTTAACATCTGTTATAGACTTTAATGACTAGAGATCCTACTTGAGTAGCCCCATTTTCTTTGGTATCCTCCCCCAAATAATTTATTCTCCTTTTTAGGACACAAATGTGGCTTATATTGTATTATGAGCCATTGTCTTTTCAACTAAATTGTAGGGTCAGCAGCTGAGTTTAATTGCTTTACTACCATTGGCCTCACACAGGTCTTTAACATTATAGGTGCTAGTAGCTCTGCACCAAATGTTGTTGTATGCCCAGTAATCTCATATTTTTGGAAATATTTCTAGAAATTTTTTCATTATGATTGGACATGATGGTGCATGCCCGTAATTCCAACTATTCAGGAGACTGAGACAGGAGGATCACAAGTATGAGGTCAGTCTGGGCAACTTAGTAAGACACTGCCTCAAAATAAAATAAAATAAAGTAGGGAGCGGGGGATGCAGCTCAGTATGGTAGAGTGCTTGCCTAGCATGTGGAAGACCCTGGATCAATCTCTAGCACTGAAAAAAACAAAAGACAAAAACCAAAACAACAAAAGAAATCTTTTCCATTATTTCAGACTTCCGTCTCAGCACCACTCCTCCCTCAAAGGGAAAAGAGGAAACATCCTTTCAGAACTGTGAGTTCCCACACAACCCACAGCAAAAAAAGTTTATATAGGAATCATGAGATCCAATCATACTTTACTCCCTGAGCATATTTTCCTTCCTTTATATGAATATCAATCATTAAGAAAAATAACTAGTTATTACACTCAATTAATTATTCATTGCTCATAAATATTTGAATGGAATCACTCCAGATGAGATATGATAATAAAATATGCAATTTAAGTCTCACTTTCTGTTGGAATAATTGACTTCAGAACTTTGTAGACCTTCAAGTCTAAATTCTACAATGAATGACTCCAGTTTGCCCCTCACGCTGATAAATTCCATTTCTTGCAAAAGGAAAACGATACTCGCTGATACATCAGCTGAGCGACTGGCAGTTGCTGTCTCCTAATACATTTCATAAGAGCATAGTGTTATAAAAGTTTGATTGCAGCAGTGGGAGAATCAATCCATTTGAGTTGGAATCTATGGCCAAAATTTTAATTACATTTATTTTGACCCCCAAATTCTACTCTGAGGATTTTGTTTTATGGAAAAAAGTATGCCAAATAAAAATAATTGCTTATATAGAAATTTTTAAAAAATCAGAGCAGTCGTTAAGATAAACAAAAGGTAGAAACAACTATAAACCAGCGCTAAAAGTTCACTTAAATTTTTGTAACTATACAATGAAATCCTACATAGCCTTTAAATCTTTTCTTGTTCAGGATGCAAGAAAAGAAAATCTTCCTTACAAACAGGTGGGAAAAAAAGAAAGAAAATAATCTGGGCACAGTGGTGCATGCTTGTAATCCCAGTAGCTCAGGAGGCTGAGGCAAGAGGATCAGAAGTCCAAAGCCAGCCTTAGCAAAAGTGAGGTGCTAAGCAACTCTGTGAGATCCTGTTTCTAAATAAAATACAAAATAGGGATAAGGATGTGGGTCAGTGATTGAGTGGCCCTGAGTTCAATCCCCAGTACCATAAATAGATAATAAATAAATAAATAAATAAATAAATAAATAAGGAAAAAAGTACAAGAAGAAAGGAGAAGAGGAAGAAATGAATAAGGGAAGGAAGGAAGGACCATCTGGAAGTCTATACATCAAAATATTTCAGTGTTATTTTTCTGAGTGAAAATAAAGGTGACCTGTATATTTTTCTACATTTTTAATAAATGTTTTTTTTTTTTAAATCAGGCAAAACATTTTAATAAATAAAGTCATAGCAACCAAGAGTGAAGCCTACTGTAGTCTGTGGACTTGGGGGCTAATGGTGTATCACTGGAAGTTTATTGATTGTAACATTTTGAAGGGACATGCTGATAATGGGGAGGCTATTATGTGGCAGGGGCAGGGAGTATATGGGACATTTCTGTACCTTCTGTTCAATTTTTCTATGAAACTTAAACTTCTCTAGAACTAAAGTCTATTTAAATAACTCAATCAAAATAAAAATTTAGCAGGCTGCGGTGGTGCGCGCTTGCAATCCCAGTGGCTTGGGAGGCTGAGGCAGAAGGATGAAAGCCACCCTCAGCAAAAGTGAGGTGCTAAGCAACTCTATGAGACCCTGTCTCTAAATAGTGTCTGTTGTGATATTTCCTTTTTCATCACAAATTTAGTAATTTGCATTTTCTCTCTTCTTCTTTTCATTAGGGTAGCTAAGTGTTTCAGTTTCACTGATTTCTTCCCTGATTTAAATTATTTCCTGTCTTTTACTACTTTTGGTATTGATTTGTTCTTCTTTTTCTAGGACTTTGAGATGTAATGTCAGGTCTTTTATTTGTTAACTTTTTATTCTTTTAATGAATGAGCTAAATGCAATGAACTTTCCTCTTAAAACAGCCTTCATAGTGTCCCAGAGATTTTGAGTTCTCATTTACCTCTAAAAAAAATTATTTTTGTCTCCTCCCTGATGTCTTCCATTGTCCTCGTGTCATTCAATAGTGTATTGTTTAGTCTTCAGGTGTTGGAGTAGCATCTATTTTTTATTTTATCATTGATTTCTAATTTTATTCCATTATGATCAGATAGAATGCAGGGTAGTATCTATTTTTTTTTGTATGTGCTAAGACTTGCATTTTGGCATAACATATTGTCTATTTTAGAGAAGGATCCATGTGCTGCTGAGAAAAAAAGTGTATTTGCTTGTTGATGGATAAAATATTCTGTACATGTCAGTTAAGTCTAAATTATTGATTGTATTATTGAGTTCTATGGTTTCTTTGTTTAGTTTTGTTTGGAAGATCTGTCCAGTGGTGAGAGAGGTTTGTTAAAGCCACCCAGTTTTATTGTGTTGTGGTCTGTTTGATTCTTGTAGTTGTGAAGGGATTGTTTGATATACATAGTCGCCCCATTTTGGAGGGCATAGATATTTATGATTGTTATTTCTTGTTGATGTATGATTCCCTTAAACGACCTTTGTTATCCCTTCTGACTAACTTTGGTTTGAAGTTTACTTTATCTGATGTGAGGATGGAAATCCCTGCTAGTTGACGAGGTCCATGTGAGTGATATGTTTTTTCCCCATCCTTTCACCTTCAGTTTGTGGATGTCTTTTCCAGTGAGATGAGTCTCTTGAAGGCAGCATACTGTTGGGTCTTTTTTTAAAAATCCAATCTTCCAGTCTATGTCTTTTAATTGATGAGTTTAGGCCATTAACATTCAGGGTTATTATTGAGACATAGTTTTTATTCCTGGTCATTTTGGTTTATTTTTGGTTTTTAACCTGACTTGGTTTCTTCTTTAATTGGCTTTTCCTTTGGTGTAGTTCCTCCTTTATCTGATTTTCATTGTTGTTTTCCGTTTTCTCCTCATGGAATATTTTTCCGAGAATGTTGTGTAGTGCAGGCTTTCTCAATCTAAATTCTTTTAACTTTTGTTTATCGTGGAAGGTTTTTATTTCATCATCAGATCTGAAGCTGAATTTTGCTGGATATTGGATTCTTGGTTTGTATCCATTTTCATTATAATGTGTTTTGGTGTAGATCTGTTGTAATTTTGTATATTTGGTGTCCTGTAAGCCTCTTGTATTTGATTTTCCAATTCATTCTTTATGCTTGGGAAATTTTCTGATATCATTTTATTGAAGACATTGTGCATTCCTTTGATTTAAATCTCTGTGCCTTTCTCTATCCCAATAAATCTTAGATTTGATGTTTTGATGCTATCCCATAATTTTTGAACATTCTGTTCATGGTTTCTTACCATCTTCATTGTGTGGCTGAGTTTATTTTCAAGATTATATATTTTGTCTTCATTGCCTGGGGTTCTGTCTTCTAAGTGATCTTGGTGATCTCTGTTGGTGATGCTTGCTAATTAAAATTTTATTTGGTTTATTGTTTCCCTCATTTCAAGGATTTCTGTTTGTTTTTATTTTTTCAGAATCTCTAGCTCTTTCTTGAAGTAATCTATTACTGCCTGTACTTGCTCCCTTATCTCTTTGTTGGTGTGATCAATGATTGCCTGTATTTGCTCTCTTATCTCTTTGTTGGAGTGATCAATTTTTTGCCTGTAATTGCTCTCTTATATTATTCTGTGCTTCACAGATCATTTTAATTATGTACATTCCGAACTCCTTCTCTGGCATTTCATCTACTGTGCTGTCAATGGATTCTATTATTGTAGCATCTTGGTTTGTTTGGGGCACTTTCTTTCCTTGTCTTGACATGGGAGGAGGCTGGGAGAGCCACACATTGGTAGATGGGGGGCTACAGCAGGGTCTGTCTCCTCCTCTGCGCATGGAGTCAGAGTCAGTCTGCTTTGCCTCTTCCTCATGTTGGGCCTGCCCTGTCTCTAAATAAAATATTTCAAAAAGAGCTGGGGATGTGGTGTGTCCCTGAGTTTAATCCCCAGTAACCCTACCCCCCCAAAAAAAAAATTCAAAAGGAAGGAGAAAGGAAGTAGTAGTGCTAGTGAATTCAGAATCTAATCTCCAAAATTTGTTCATCGGCTCTATCTTGATCTCTTTTCTTGGTCTTTCTCCCTCAAAATGACATCTCCTAAACATGAGGACTGCACATAACTACAATATCTTTTACATCTTGCGTAACTCTTTTATGAATTTATAAAACATTTCGCTAAGAAATGAAATTATCTCAAATTTGAGAAGCAAAGTGGTTTAGAACTGAATTTTGTTATATAATTAAACTCTTCACTGGGAAGTATCTAGCATTTCTGAAAAAAAATGTTTTGAGCAATTTTCAGATAGACTTTTATTGTGAGATGGATAAAAACATAGTGTTTTTCCCACTCTCTCTTCAACAATCAACACAGAATACTTCTGTGACCCCAGACGTGTGGGAGGATTTTTACCACATACCAAGCAAATAATCAATTCTCCATTTCTGCAACAGACACCAGCTGTGAATTCTCTAATTCAATTTTATTTGGACACTGTCTACCTGGAGTTAGGGTCAGATCTCACAGGTAGAGGACTCAGTCCAAAAAGACTGCTCCCATCCCCACTTCAGATGTCAATTGTCAGTTTCTAACTGACCAGGTAGTTGTAAAGTGAATTTCCCATGAAGTCCTTCTTGAGTTTTATAATTTACTAGGGCAGCTCACAGGACTGAGGGAAACACTTTACTTCCATCTATCTGTCTATCTTTCCTTGGTTTTTCATGTTGTTCATTTGTCTTCCTCTCTGGCAGTGCAGATCTGAGGTATTATAGTTTCTACCCTATAATCTTGTAGTGTCCCTGAAGGTTACCAATACCTTGCCTCTTGTGTAACTCAGCCTGCAGACACCTTGGTGATGATCTTCCTGGGCTTGGCTGTTGTCTCTACATGGAAGCAGGCTATCTATCTATCTATCTATCTATCTATCTTTCTATCTAAAGACTGAATCCAGTGGTGCTTTACCGCTGAGCTACATCCCAAGCCATTTTTAAAATTTTCTTCTTTTAGACAGACTCACTAAATTTCTGAGACTACCCCTAAACTTGTGATCCTCCTGCCTCAGTCTCTTGAATTTCTGGGATTAAAGGCATGAGCTACTATTCCTGGTTACTTTTACTCATTTATTACAAAAGATATTAGAAAGGATACAGATGAACATTCAGGTGAAATAGAAGCATGGGGCCAAGTATGTAGGATAGAATGAGGGGCATCCAGCCCCCACTCCATCTCTTTAACACACAGAAGACACTCTTTACCCTGGAGATTCCAAGGGGTTTAGGAGTTTTATGTCAGCAAATAGGGAGGAAAACCAGATATATATTTCTCAGTATCACAGCTTCAATGAAATTAATAGTTTTGTTAAGCCAAGACTTTTTTGGAGAAATGACTGATCTTAGATTTGGGACAGAAAACATAAAATGATTCTGGAAACTGTCTTAACCAGAAACCATTATAGCAGCTTAACACCTGCTTATTTCAAATTGGAAAAATTGAAGAAGACCCGGCTATTGTTCTGCTAACCTGTTCTTTAAGTTATTTCTCTAGCTCAGCTTCCTGCAGACAATCATCTCATGCAGAGAATGGATGCTGATGGGAACTACTCCGCCAAAGTCGGGACCCTTGTTGTCAGGAGAATAGCAGCAGGAGCTGAAAATCATATTTGCAACCCTATTAAGCCTGATACATATGCATATCTCTGGGTCCCCTGATTTTGTTCTTCCCTTATTTAATTCTAATGTTTCTGAAGGTTCAGTTTGACCAAGCTAAAATAAATTCATTTTTTTAACAAATAAATTCATTTTTATTATTTTTTTTTTACTCCTGATCAGGCATGTGACTGAGTCCAGCCTGTTGAGACCCTCAGTGCCAAACCTATGATGAGGGTCTCCTGTGGTAGAATTTGCTGACCAAGAAGAGACTAGTGTCTTCTAGTGGTGTCATTTGGATAAGATGACCTGAGGGGCTTTGCCTGTGGCCTAGTAATCCCTAAATATAGGGGACAGATTAATACAGTCCTTGAAATTTCAAAACTTGGTCTTCTTTCTTTCCCATTGAGCCAGTGTTGACTGCACTTGCTGCTTTTGGTGAAACAGAAAATGATTAAAAAAAAAAATCTATAGACCCAAGTTAGATGCCGGATACATCCTCTCCAACAGTGCATGTTGGGTCTTGGCCTTCCTTTATTTTCTTGTTATTTGGGTCTCTTCTGAACAATTTGGGATACACCTGAGCCAATTTTGGGGGATCAGCTCTTTGAGTAACAGGAAAGCTTGGATATTTATGGCTTTGGTACTTGTTTAGGACATAAAGGGACATAGAGAAACCAGGGTGTTTGGAGATCTCTGTGGTGATTTGCATGAGAATGGAAATTACTAACTCTATCCAGGAGCTCCCTAAAAATATTTCTGATTGACTTGTATAAACCTATGACTTAGAAAAAGTATTTCATTTTTGTGGTATTGTGGTATTGTATGGTCTATATAACTGTAAATGCATTCTGACTTAATGTGACTTTTTTTTTTTTTTTGGTGTTCTTCTTATCTATTAAATTGCTTATTGGCTTTACAGAGGCTGAAAAATTGATAGCTGGCAGCAGCAATCCCAGTGGAAATTTACTTACATGATAGTCTTCAGACTTCAAAGATAAGAGATAAATGCTCCATCTACCCCACTTTGAATGATGGTAAGTGACTAGGGTCTCTCTCTCTCTCTCTCTCTCTCTCTCTCTCTCTCTCCCTTTTCCCCCCAATACTGAAGACTGAATTCAGGGTGCTTTATTACTGAGCTGCATCCCCAGTCTTTTTTTTTAAAGACAGAGCCTTTGCAAAAAAAAAAGGGGGGGGGAGAAATGAATTACAGTAGATGGGGTAGAGAGAGAAGAGGGGAGGGGAGAGGAGGGGAGGGGGGGATAGTAGAGGATAGGAAAGGCAGCAGAATACAACAGACACTAGCATGGTAATATGTAAATCAGTGGATGTGTAACCGATGTGATTCTGCAATCTGTACACGGGGTAAAATTGGGAGTTCATAACCCACTTGAATCAAAATGTGAAATATGATATATCAAGAACTATGCAATGTTTTGAACAACCAACAATAAAAATTATAAAAAAAAAAGACAGAGTCTTGCTAAATTGCCTAGTTTGGCCTTGAACTTGTGATCCTCCTTCCTCCCAAGTCATTGGGATTGTAGGCCTGTGCCACCATGCCCAGTGATGACCAGGGTCTTAATGGAGGAGTCAAGGTGACTGACCTATCAAGTGCAGAGGTCTCAGAGCTTCCACTTCAGAAGAACACAGCCTATTCTTGGGTTGGAAGGAACTTTAAAAGCTCATCCAGGAGGTGCACACTAAACCCCATGTAGGGGCACATGCCTGTAAGCTCAGTGGACTTGAGAAACTGAGGCAGGAAGTTCTCAAGTTCGAGACTAGATTCAGTAACTTAGCAAAACCCTGTCTCAAAAATAAAATAAACAGGTAGCTGTGATTGTTAATTTGAAGTGTTAATTTGATTGGATCAAGAGATGCTGAAGATTAAGAGGCTTCTGTGTATGTCAGTGAGGGTATGTCTAGGAATGATTGGCATGTGGGATAGTGAATTGGAGAGGAGACCCTCCCTAAGCATCAGTAGCACCATTTAATAATTTGGAGGCTTGGATGAGATAAAAGTTGGAAGAACAAGGAAGCAGCAGAAGATGCAAACTTGATTCTTCTTGAATGGGTTCTTCATTGCTGCTGTGATCACTTGAGGATATCAGAATCAGGCTCCTTTACTCTTCCCAAACAGACTTGCCAATGATTCTCCAGGGAGGTTCCAGAAGCCTTTGATCTTAGACTGATGTGGCATCATTAATCCCTGTTGCTCTGAGGCTTCAGGATCTTGGACTGAGCAGCTACTGCTGTCTCCAGCTCTCCAGCATACAGACAGCCATTGTGGACTATCCAGCTTCTGGTTGTGTAAGCCAATTTAATAAATTCCCTCTTTATAATCACACCTCCTGTTGGTTCTTTTCCTCTAGACAACCCTGACTAATAGAGTAGCTCATTGGTAGAGTGTCTCTGGGTTTAATCTCTAGTAACACATGTACATAACCCACACAAACCAAAACAAAAAGACCCCAAAGTACCCCCAATACCTCTGTTACAAGCCAGCTAAGTAATTAACATAGACCAAACAAGGTTGTGTCCTTCCACAATGTCAGAAGTCATTGAATAGCAATAAACTCATAAGCTATACCACTTCCACCAGGGGCAGTTTACTGAGTCTTTGGGTGGTCACCTGGTAGTCATAAGCTGGGCAAACACAAATTCTTTTATTCCAATCTTAATTTGTAATATCTTTAACACTCAATTCATACATCACCCAAATATATATAATTTAAGTTACAGAAATGCTAAGATAGGGTTAAGACTGCTAACCTACAGGACATGAACCAAGAGCATAGGCAGAGAGAGCAATAGGTAATCTGACAAGGATTTTAAGGAACCAGATGAAGAATTTGTGCACAACTTTCAAAGTGCAGGAACTTATTCTAGGTCAGCAGTTCTAGGGGGTCAGCTTGGAGCATTAGCTTGAGATGTCAGCTTGGAGTGTGTCATTCATGGTTCTTGTTATAGTTAGGATGTGAGGTGTCCCCCAAAAGCTCATGTGTGAGACAATGTAAGGTTAGAGAAGAAATTGTTGGGCTATGAAGCCTTAGCCCAATTAGTGAATTAATCCCTTGATAGTGATTAACTGAGTGGTAACTGAAGTTGGATAGTCTGTGGCTAGAGGAGGTGGCTCACTGGAGTGTGACTATATATTTTGTATCTGGTGAGTGGAGTCTCTCTCTCTCTCTTACTTTCTCTCTCTCTCTCTCTCTCTCTTATCTGATCAACATGAGAGCCACTTTCCCCACCGCACTCCTCCACCATGATCCTGCCTTGCCTTGAGCCCTGAGAAATGGAGCCAGCCCCCCCCCCAAACTTTTCCTCATTTACAATTGTTCTTGACAGGTCTTTTAGTCACAGCAGCAAAACAAAAACAAAAACAAAAAAATGTGACTAAAACAGTCATCATGGGAAGGAGAAACTGCGCTCTGCCAAAGCCCAAAGGGACCAAAATTTGGAAGTTCATCACTGTGGTAATTTTCCTGGGTAAAGTTCATGACAAGTTACCAGGTGGTAGAGTCAAGGTGCTGAAGTGTCCCATCTGAGGCTACTTTTATGAGCCTTGAAAGAGGGGGTTGCCTCTTTTGGTGGCCTGATTTTTCCAATATGAGTTGGATATGCCCATCCATCCCTGTGCTTCTGGTTAATTTGATAAGTTCATGTATGGTCATTTTTATTAGCTTGATTCATTTACTTATCAATTTGTGCCTTATGGTTGTGCCAGGCACATGGTTATTTACTTTTACAAACAAGATATGGAGTCTTTCTATCTCAGCACTTAAACTCAGAATGGAGTAGCTCATGGCAAACATAAACATAAACATTTACTGACTTGTAAAATGGAGTAACAAAGTATAGGCACAGCCTGAAAACTGCTTTTCCACACACATGGAGTAACTCTGAGCCTCACACCCCTTCCCCCTTTATAATCCCTTTATAATGCCTGCTGGTGGTGTTCAGAGCTTTCTAAGGGATTGAGAAGGATACATGTGGCCCACTGGTGACACTCTAGGAAGAAATCACTAGAAGCAGCACATACTGACTCAGCACAGCTCCTAAGCATCTGCTGTAGCTCCAGTCATCAATCAAGGCCCTAACAAAATTGAGCAGTGTTTAATTGAACCTCACCAAGGCAGAGTGCCCTGGAACCTATTAAAGACTACTGTGGTCATGCCAAAGGGTATAAGAACCAGCTTGAAAGGGCTTTCATTGTTTAAAGGGACAACTTAAATATCAAGAAGAATTGGCTGTTTCCCTGCTGTCATGGAGTTGCATGCAAGAAGAGGCTGGGATGCATCCAAGGTTCATCTTCACCTGTGACCCACTGCCATGGCCAAGGAAAGCATTGTTGCTGGAGGTGTAATGGACCTCTGCATCATAAGAGGTGAAGAATACCCTCATCCATGATGGCCTTGCATGTAGAATTCATGAAGTTGAAAAGCCTTCCACAAGTACCACCTCCATCTTTATGAGACTGTATCCAACTCTAATGAGCTTATGTATGTCAAGTTGGTGGGGCCTTTTCTGTTGAGCACAAAACCAACCTAATTAAGGTGGATGACAAGAAACTGAGGGAATGAGCTGGGGATGGTGGTGCATGCCTGTAATCCTAGTGACTCAGGAGGCTGAGGCAGGAGGATTGCAAGTTTGAGGACAGTTTCAGGAACATAGGGAAGCCCTAAGAAACTGAGTGATACACTATCTCAAAATAGAAAGGGATGGGGATGTAGCTTAGTGGTAGAGTGTGCCTGGGTTCAATGGTTCAATTCCCAGTACCTTAAGAAAAGAAAAAACAAAACAGAAAAAAAAAAGAGGGGGGGGGATGATTGAGAGTGAAAACCCTATGAAGTGGTTAGATGCAGTTTTGTAGCAGTTAAGGATTTGGCAAAGAATCTCAGGCCAAAGATGTCATTAAAGATACTTCAAATGCAAGAAATGAGCAAATAAAAAAATGTGAGACACACACATACACACACACACACAAAATAGGTGGTACACATATTTAATCCTAGCTATTTGGGGTGCTGAGGCAGGAGGATTGTGAATTTGAGTCAGTCTGGGCAACTTAGCAAGACCCTGTCTCAAAATAAACTAATAAAATAAAAACATTGGAAAAGTAGCTCAGTGGTAGAGTGCTGCCTAGCATGTGCAAGACCCCGGTTTAATCCTCAGTATTGGGAAAGAAGGAAAGAAGGAAAGAAGGAAAGAAAGAAAGAAAGAGAGGGATATAATTCAGTGGTTCAGTGGTAGATCACCAGCCCCACATGGGTGAGGCCCTGCGTTTGGTCCCCAAGCTCCCACCAAGAAAAAAATAAAAGAAAAAAGAAGAAAAGAATGATAACTGCAGTGAACCAAATCAGTGAATCAAAGCATACCAACATGAGTGAAAGCCAAGAGTTCATAGTCAAAGTGGATACAAAACCATATCATCTTTGGCAGATATGGGGGAGCAACCTCATCTGTCCACTGACAAAAGGCAAAGAATGAAGAATTAATCCTGTCTTTCTTATAAGACCTATACCTCAGGAAACATGTGGAATAGTTTTTTCTTATTGAAGAATTCTAGGTTGTAAATAGAGAAGAATTAAGAAAACTACAATATTACCAATATCCTTAGTAAAATAATGGATCTAATAAGCAGTCACCAATGACTGCAAAGATGATTAGGTGAAGAGTTAGTGGGACACTGTATCATTAAAGCTTCCCTAATGGGTTACCTAGTCCTTTGTAATGTGTCCTTTTAAAAAATTAATTATACATGACAGTAGAATGCATTTATGCACTTTGATAAACATAGATGGGATATAATTTCTCATTTTTTCCAGTGTACATGTTGCAGAATCATGTTTGTCATGTAGTCATATATATACATCAGTAATAATATCTGTTTCATTCTATTATCTTTTCTATACCCACTTCTCTCCTGCCCTCCCTTCACTTTCCTCTACCTAATCTACGGTAACACTACTCTCCCCTAGTGCCCCCTGCCTTATTGTGAATTAGCACCTGAATATTAGAGAAAACATTCAAACTTTGGTTTTGTGGGATTGGCTTATTTTGCTTAGCATGATATTCTCCAACTCCAACCATTTTCTGGAAAATGCCATAGTTTTACTATTTTTTAAAACTGAGTAATATTCCATTGAGTACACATACCACATTTTCTTTATTTATTTATCTATTGAGGGACACGTAGGTTAGTTCCATAGTCTAGATATTGTGAATTGAGCTGCTATAAACATTGATGTGGCTGTGTCACTATAGTATGCTGATTTTAAGGAGTGGGATAGCTGGGTCAAATGGTGGTTCCATTCCCAAATTTCTGGGGAATCTCCATACTGTTTCCATAGTGGTTGCACCAATTTGCAGTCCCACCAATAATGTATGAATATACCTTTTTCCCCACATCCTTGTCAATATTTACTGTTGCCTATATTCTTTTTTTATTATTTTTTATTGTTGGTTGTTCAAAACATTACAAATTTCTTGACATATCATATTCCACACTTTGATTCAAGTGGGTTATGAACTCCCACCTTCACCCCATACACAGATTGCAGAATCACATCAGTTACACATCCATTGATTTACATATTACCATACTAGTGTCTGTTGTGCTCCGCTGCCTTTCCCATCCTCCACCCTTCCCCCTCCCCACCTCTCCCCTCCCCTCCCCTCCTCTCTCTCTACCCCCTCCACTGTATAACCCTGGGGGTCTCCTTCCATTACCATGCAATTTCCCTTCTCTCTCCCTTTCCCTCCCACCTCTCATCCCTGTTAAATGTTAATCTTCTTCTCCTGCTCTTAGTCCCTACTCTGATCTTAGTTACTCTCCTTATATCAAAGAAGACATTTGGCATTTGTTTTTTAGGGATTGGCTAGCTTCACTTAGCATAATCTGCTCTAATGCCATCCATTTCCCTGCAAATTCTATGATTTTGTCATTTTTTAATGCAGAGTAATACTCCATTGTGTATAAATGCCACATTTTTTTTTATCCATTCGTCTATTGAAGGGCATCTAGGTTGGTTCCACAGTCTTGCTATTGTGAACTGTGCTGCTATGAACATCGATGTAGCAGTGTCCCTGTAGCATGCTCTTTTTAGGTCTTTAGGGAATAGACCAAGAAGGGGAATAGCTGGGTCAAATGGTGGCTCCATTCCCAGCTTTCCAAGAAATCTCCATACTGCTTTCCAAATTGGCTGCACCAATCTGCAGTCCCACCAGCAATGTACAAGTGTACCCTTTTCCCCACATCCTCGCCAGCACTTGTTGTTGTTTGACTTCCTAATGGCTGCCAATCTTACTGGAGTGAGATGGTATCTTAGGGTGGTTTTGATTTGCATTTCTCTGACAGCTAGAGATGGTGAGCATTTTTTCATGTACTTGTTGATTGACTGTATGTCCTCCTCTGAGAAGTGTCTGTTCAGGTCCTTGGCCCATTTGTTGATTGGGTTGTTTGTTCTCTTATTGTCTAATTTTTTGAGTTCTTTGTATACTCTGGATATTAGGGCTCTATCTGAAGTGTGAGGAGTAAAGATTTGTTCCCAGGTTGTAGGCTCCCTATTTACCTCTCTTATTGTTTCTTTTGCTGAGAAAAAAATTTAGTTTGAGTAAGTCCCATTTGTTGATTCTAGTTATTAACTTTTGTGCTATGGGTGTCCTATTGAGATCGTAGCCAACTTTTTCTTCTATCAGACGGCGTGTCTCTGATTTGATATCAAGCTCCTTGATCCATTTTGAATTCACTTTTGTGCATGGCGAGAGAAAGGGATTCAGTTTCATTTTGTTGCATATGGATTTCCAGTTTTCCCAGCACCATTTGTTGAAGATGCTATCCTTCCTCCATTGCATGCTTTTAGCCCCTTTATCAAATATAAGATAGTTGTAGTTTTGTGGATTGGTTTCTGTGTCCTCTATTCTGTACCATTGGTCCACCCGCCTGTTTTGGTACCAGTACCATGCTGTTTTTTTACTATTGCTCTGTAGTATAGTTTGAAGTCTGGTATCGCTATACCGTCTGATTCACACTTCCTGCTTAGCATTGTTTTTGCTATTCTGGGTCTTTTATTTTTCCATATGAATTTCATGATTGCTTTCTCTATTTCTACAAGAAATGCCATTGGGATTTTGATTGGCATTGCATTAAACCTATAGAGAACTTTTGGTAATATCGCCATTTTGATGATGTTAGTTCTGCCTATCCATGAACAGGGTATATTTTTCCATCTTCTAAGATCTTCTTCTATTTCTCTCTTTAGGGTTCTGTAGTTTTCATTGTATAAGCTTTTCACCTCTTTTGTTAGGTTGATTCCCAAGTATTTTATTTTTTTTGAAGATATTGTGAATGGAGTGGTTGTCCTCATTTCCATTTCAGAGGATTTGTCGCTGATATACAGGAATGCCTTTGATTTATGCGTGTTGATTTTATATCCTGCCACTTTGCTGAATTCATTTATTAGTTCTAATAGTTTCTTTGTAGACCCTTTTGGGTCTGCTAGGTATAGAATCATGTCATCTGCAAATAGTGATAATTTAAGTTCTTCTTTTCCTATTTTTATGCCTTTAATTTCTTTCGTCTGGCTAATTGCTCTGGCCAGTGTTTCGAGAACTATGTTGAAGAGAAGTGGAGAGAGAGGGCATCCCTGTCTTGTTCCAGATTTTAGAGGGAATGCCTTCAGTTTTTCTCCATTCAGAATGATGCTAGCCTGAGGCTTAGCATAGATTGCTTTTACAATATTGAGGTATGTTCCTGTTATCCCTAGTTTTTCTAGAGTTTTGAACATAAAGGGATGCTGTACTTTGTCGAATGCTTTTTCCGCATCTATCGAGATGATCATATGGTTCTTATTTTTAAGTCTATTGATGTGGTGAATAACATTTATTGATTTCCGTATATTGAACCAGCCTTGCATCCCAGGGATGAATCCTACTTGATCATGGTGCACAATTTTTTTGATATGTTTTTGTATCCGATTCGCCAGAATTTTATTGAGGATTTTTGCATCTAGGTTCATTAGAGATATTGGTCTGTAGTTTTCTTTCTTTGAAGTGTCTTTGGTTTAGGTATCAGGGTGATGTTGGCCTCATAGAATGAATTTGGAAGTTCTCCCTCTTTTTCTATTTCCTGAAGTAGCTTGAAAAGTATTGGTATTAGTTCTTCTTTAAAGGTTTTGTAAAACTCTGCTGTATACCCATCCGGTCCTGGTCTTTTCTTAGTTGGTAGTCTTTTGATGGTTTCTTCTATTTCCTCAATTGATATTGGTCTTTTTAGGTTGTCTATATCCTCCTGACTCAATCTGGGCAGATCATATGACTTAAGAAATTTATCTATGCCTTCACTATCTTCTAATTTATTGGAGTATAAGGATTCAAAATAGTTTTTGATTATCTTCTGTATTTCTGAAGTGTCTGTTGTGATATTGCCTTTTTCATCCCGTATGCTAGTAATTTGAGTTCTCTCTCTTCTTCTCTTCGCTAGCATGGCTAAGGGTCTGTCGATTTTGTTTATTTTTTCAAAGAACCAACTTTTAGTTTTGTCAATTTTTTCAATTGTTTCTTTTGTTTCGATTTCATTAATTTCAGCTCTGATTTTAATTATTTCTTGCCTTCTACTTCTTTTGCTGTTGTTTTGCTCTTCTTTTTCAAGGATTTTGAGATGAAGTATGAGATCATTTATTTGTTGTTTTTTTCTTTTTTTAAGGAATGAACTCCAAGCAATGAATTTTCCTCTTAGAACTGCTTTCAATGTGTCCCATAGATTCTGATATGTTGTGTCTGTGTTTTCATTTATCTCTAAGAATTTTTTAATTTCCTCCTTGATGTCTTCTATAACCCATTGATCATTCAGTAAGCTATTGTTCATTCTCCAAGTGATGTATGCTTTTTCCTTCCTTCTTTTATCGTTGATTTTCAGTTTCATTCCATTATGATCAGATAAGATGCATGGTATTATCTCTACTCCTTTATATTGTCTAAGAGTTGCCCTGTGACATAATATATGATCTATTTTTGAGAAGGATCCATGTGCTGCTGAGAAAAAAGTGTAACTGCTTGATGTTGGGTGGTATATTCTATATATGTCAATTAGTCTAGGTTATTAATTGTGTTATTGAGTTCTATAGTTTCCTTATTCAACTTTTGTTTGGAAGATCTGTCCAGTGGCGAAAGAGGTGTGTTGAAGTCTCCCATGATTATTGTATGGTGGTCTATTAGACTCTTGAACTTGAGAAGAGTTTGTTTGATGAACATAGCTGCACCATTGTTTGGGGCGTATATATTTATGATTGTTATGTCTTGTTGGTTTGGTGTATGGTTCCCTTAAGCAGTATGTAGTGTCCCTCTTTATCCCTTTTGATTAACTTTGGCTTGAAATCTATTTTATTTGATATGAGTATGGACACTCCTGCTTGTTTCCGAAGTCCATATGAGTGATATGATTTTTCCCAACCTTTCACCTTCAGCCTATGTATGTCTTTTCCTATCAAATGCGTCTCCTGTAGGCAGCATATTGTTGGGTCTTGTTTTGTGATCCATTCTACTAGCCTGTGTCTCTTAATTGGTGAGTTTAAGCCATTAACATTTAGGGTTATTATTGAGATATGGGTTGTTGTTCCAGCCATATTTGTTTATTTCTGTTACTAAACATGGTTTGTTTTCCTCTTTGATTATTTTCCCCCCCTTTACTGTCCTACCTCCCACTGTTGGTTTTCATTGTTATTTTCCATTTCCTCTTCCTGTAATGTTTTGCCAAGGATGTTTTGAAGAGATGGTTTTCTAACTGCGAATTCTTTAAACTTTTGTTTATCGTGGAAGGTTTTAATTTCATCTTCCATCCTGAAGCTTAATTTCGCTGGATACACAATTCTTGGTTGGAACCCATTTTCTTTCAGTGTTTGAAATATGTTATTCCAGGATCTTCTAGCTTTCAGAGTCTGTGTTGAAAGATCAGCTGTTATCCTGATTGGCTTACCCCTAAATGTAATCTGCTTCCTTTCTCTTGTAGCTTTTAAAATTCTCTCCTTATTCTATATGTTGGGCATCTTCATTATAATGTGTCTAGGTGTGGATCTCTTATGATTTTGCACATTCGGCGTCCTGTAGGCTTCTAGGATTTGGGATTCTGTCTCATTCTTCAAGTCTGGGAAGTTTTCTCGTATTATTTCATTGAATAGACTGCTGATTCCTTTGGTTTGGAGTTCTGTACCTTCCTGTATCCCAATGACTCTTAAGTTTGGTCTCTTAATGTTATCCCATATTTCTTGGATGTTCTGCTCATGGTTTCTTAACAGTCTTGCTGAGCTGTCTATGTTCTTTTCCAGTTGAAATACTTTGTCTTCATTGTCTGATGTTCTATCTTCTAAGTGTTCTACTCTGCTGGTAGTATTCTCCATTGAGTTTTTAAGTTGGTTTATTGCTTCCTGCATTTCTAGGATTTCTGTTTGTTTTTTATAACCTCTATCTCCCTGTATATTTGATCCTTTGCTTCCTGGATTTGTTTGCGTAATTCATTGTCGAAGTGATCTTTCATTGTCTGATTTTGCTATCTAATGTCTTCCTTGATACTCCAGATCATCTGAAGCATGTATATCCTGAATTCTTTATCTGACATTCCATCTGCTGCAGCTGTTACCTCTTCTAAAGTTGCGTTGACCTGCATTGCTTGTGGTCCTTTCTTTCCTTGTCTTTTCATACTGCTTGCGTTTCTTTCCTGCAGGTGCGGGCGGTGGCTCTGCTCTCTCCTTATTCCAATTGGGGTGTCGTGACTACCACGCCGGCAGGTCACTGGACCTGTTCTGGGCGCTGGCGGCGGCTCTGTTCTGCCCCTACTCCAATTGGGGTGACAAGTGTACCACGCCGGCAGGCCACCCGGCCTTATCCACCGTTCGGTTGCAGGTTTGCCTACCCTGCAGGCGTGGGCGGCGGCTCTGCTCTGCCCCTACTCCAAATGGGGTGACGTGTCTGTCGTACCGGCAGGCCACTGGGCCTGTCCCGCTGGTCGGTCGCAGGTCTGCCCACCTTTTGGGCACGGGTGGTGGCTCTGCTCTGCCCCTACTCCAATTGGGGTGTCGTGACTACCAGCCGGCAGGTCGCTGGGCCTGTTCCTGGCACGGGCGGCGACTCTGCTCTGCCCCTACTCCAATTAGGGTGATGTGTGTACCACGCCGGCAGGCTCCTGGGCCTGATCCGCCGGTCTGTCGCAGGTCTGCCTACCTTGCAGGTGCGGGCAGCGGCTCTGCCCTGCCCCTCCTACCACGCCTGCGGACCACTGGGCCTGATCTGCAGGTTGGTCACAGGTCTGCTCACCCTGCGTTGCCTATATTCTTGATGATTGCCATTCTGGCAGGAGTGGGATGAAATCTTAGAGTAGTTTTGATTTGCATTTCTCTAATTGCTAGAGATGTTGAACACTTTTTTATATATTTGATGATAAATTGTATTTCTTCTTCTGTGAAGTGTCTGCTCAGTTCCTTAGCCCATTTATTGATTGGGTTATATATATATATTTTTTTGGCATTAAGTTTTTTGAGTTCTTTATATATCCTAGAGATTAATGCTTTATCAGAGGTGCATGTAATAAAGATTTTCTCCTAATCTCTAGGCTTCTCTCCTCACATTTTGTTTCCTTTGTTGAGAAGAAGCTTGTTAGTTTTAATCCATCCCATTTACTGATTCTTGATTTTATTTCTTGTGCTTTAGGAGTCTTGTTAAGGAAGTCATGTCCTAGGCTGACATGATGAAAACTTGGGCCCATTTTTCTTCTATTAGTCACAGGGTCTCTGTTCTAGTTTCTAAGTCTTTGTCCACTTTGAGTTGATTTTTGTGCAGGGTGAGAAATAGAAGTTTAATTTCATTTTGCTACATATGGATTTCACGTTTTGCCAGCACCATTAGTTGAATAGGCTATCTTTGCTCCAGTGAATGTTTTTGGCACCCTTGTCTAATATGAGATAACTGTATTTATGTGGGTTTGTCTCTGTGTCCTCTATTCTGTACCATTTGTCTACAAGTTAATTTTGGTGCCAATACCATGCTGTTTTTGTTAATACAGCTCTGTAGTATAGTTTGAGTACAGTATTGTTTAAGGCTGGGTATTGTGATGCCTCCTGCTTCACTCTTTTTCTGAGGATTGCTTTAGCTATTCGGGGTCTCTTATTTTTCCAAATAAATTTCATAATTGCTTTTTCTATTTCTATGAAGAATGTCACTGGGACTTTAATAGAAATTGAATTAAATCTGTATAATGCTTTTGGTAATATGGCCATTCTGACAATATTAATTCTGCCTATCCAGGAGCATGGGAGATCTTTCCATCTTCTAAGGTCTTCTTCAATTTCTTTCTTTAGTGTTCTGTAGTTTTCATTGTAGAGGTCTTTCACCTCTTTTGTTAGATTGATTCCCAGATTTTTTTATGCTATTGTGAATGGAGTAGTTTTCCTAATTTCTCTTTCAGTGGATTCATCACTGATGTATAGAAATGTGTTTGATTTATGGGTGTTGACTTTATATCCTGCTACACTACTGAATTCATTTTTTAGTTCTATAAGTTTTTTGGTGGGATTTTTTGGATCTTCTAGATATAGAATAATGTCATCAGCAAATAGTGATAGTTTGAATTCTTCTTTACCTCTTTGTATTCTTTTATTTATTTTTTCTTTTGTCTAATTGCTCTGGCTAGAGTTTCAAGGATGATGTTGAATAGAACTGGTGAAAGCGGGCATCCTTGTCTTATTCCAGTTTTTAGTGGGAATGCTTTCAATTTTTCTCCATTTATAATGATGCTGGCCTTGGGTTTAGCATATATATCTTTTACAATGTTGAGGTATGTTCCTCTATCCCTAGTTTTGAACATGAAAGTGTGCTGTATTTTGTCAAATCCTTTTCTTGCATCTATTGAGATGATTATTTGATTCTTGTGTTTAAGACTATTAATATGATGAATTACATTTATTGATTTCCATATATTGAACCATCCCTGGGATGAACTCCACTAGATCTTTTTAATATGCTTTTGTGTGCAATTTGCCAAAATTTTATTGAGAATTTTTGCACCTATGTTCATCAGGGGTATTGGTCTAAAGTTTTTTTTCCTTGATATGTCATTGTCTGGTTTTGGGATCAGGGTGATATTAGCCTCATAGAATGAGTTTGAAAGGATTCCCTCCTTTTCTATTTCATGGAATACTTTGAGGAGTGTTGTGTTGAGAGCCACACTTTAGTCGGAATGATGCCTGGCATTTTGCTAGAGGGAATGGTTGAAAGGTGACCCTGCTCTGGGAATAGGGTGGCTCAGGGATTAGGGTGGATCCTGCTGCCTCGGGCGCCCTCTACTTTGGAGTTCCCATTGAGTTCTCGCGGGGTTCTGGGAGAATTGGCGTGCGGAGCCCGGTGGAGGGAGTGTGTTTCCGGGAAGTGTGTGTAGAGTGCCGGTGAGAGTTCGGGAATAAAGAGTTGCTGTTTGAACCTACAAGGCTTTGTGGCGGCTCGGTTATTTTGTGTCCAGCCAGACTGTGGCATTTGGTGGCCCATATGGGGAACGCCTGAAGCTTGGAGGTAAGTGAAATTGCTTGCCCCTGAGGAAGAGCGAGAGAATGGGTGACCATTTCAAAAAACAATGTGTTCTTGTTTTGATTTATTTTGTTTTTATTTCAAGTTGCCTGTCCCTAGAACTTTCTCAGGTAAACTGGGGAAAATGGTTGGCTCAAGGTTTGAAGTTGTTCACCCCTGAGGAAGAGAAATTGTTACAGGAAGGAGGCACCCCAGTAAGACCAAGAACAGTTAGGGCATATGTTGATACAATACAAAAATGTAGCCCATGGCTTTTTAAAGAGGAGTTATTAAATATATCACAATGGGACCATCATGGTATCCTGCAGAAGGATTTTTCTTCAATAAAAAAGAGATGCCTAGTTCTGTTTACTACACTTGTTTAAGATCTTGGTTTTTACAGACATCTGATTAATTTACAAAGCTAAAGTGCTAAAACATCAACTACTAAATATAAAATCAAGTACTCTTTACTTATTAAGTTCCATAAGGTAATATATTTAAACATTATGTGTGTTTTCATAAATTGGTAAATGGAAAAAAAGTTTAGTATTGCTTTTTGTTTATGTCTTTGCTGAAGCAAGGTTACTAAGAGTTAAGATTCTATCAGGTGTAATTTATATACAAAGAGTATAAGAAGTTTCAATTGGGTTTCAATTATAGTATTATAGTACCATAAAAAACATGAAAATATTTCATCTTATTAAAGTGAAGTAATTTGTCTAATTTCAAAAATTTTATAAGGGTTGTTTGAAAATGTGAATTTTTAAAAAAGGATTAATGGCTAAAAAAGAGATATAAAAAGATTCAAGATGTGGAAATATATTTTAATATAAAAGGTTAAAGGAAAAAGAAATGTTTCTAGATGAGACAATCTTTGTGTGGTAAAGTAAAAAGTTGTAAAATGTCTAAGTAAGTTTCAAAAGGCTTTAAAAGGTTAAATTAAAGGTGGTTAAGATGCCTTCATGGTGGGGGAAAGATTGCATCATTCGAAGCCTAGTTAATCTTAAAAGAATTACTTCTTCCGGATTTTTGATGGGCTCCCTTCATGCTGGAGAAAAAACTAATCCCATACAATCCACAGGGACAATGCATAGTTGAAAGAGCTCATCAAACTATTAAAATGCATTTATTAAAGCAAAAAGAGGGAGTTGGAAAGGGGTATATATCCCCCAAAGATAAACTTAAAATAACCCTTTTTACTCTAAACTTTTTAAATTTGGATTCATCAGGGCTTAATGCTACGGAAAGGCATATGTGTCCAAAAAATGTACATAAGCCCAAGGTACTTTGGAAGGATATTCTAACAGGACAATGGAAAGGTCCTGACCCAGTGATTGTTTGGAGTTGGGGGTCTGTTTGTGTGTTTCCACAGGGAGAACAGCAGCCGATTTGGATTCCAGAGAGATTAACTAAAGCGATTTCTACAGACCAAAAAGAAGATGATTTGGCTCAAATCCATAACAGCTGATATTCAGAACTCCAGTTTGGCTATTCTTACATCTGAGACAGTGATTCTCCCACACCTGGAGGCTAATGAATAATGAACACCATTAAGGCCTATTTCAAATGTAAGAAACCTTGGGACTTACTTGTGGGAATACCTTCAGACTCATATGCAAGTTACAGGAAGAAGGATGGGATATCATAAGAAGAGTCAAACCCAGGTGGTAACCAGGATGCTTTTTTTCAATATCTATTTTATTATTGCCTTTTCCCACATCATGAAGTTTTATTTTATTTTTTGAGCTCATACAGACCTAGGTTAATGTTTTTCTGATCAGTCCTATTTTTTGACTGTGGAGTTTTTAAACATTGCAATGGAGATTTCACCTGTGAAAAGCTACAAGGCCTTTACTATTATGTTATGTGTTGTATGTATTGTGTTATGTGTGGACACTTCTATTTTGTGTTGTATGTCTGTATGTGCGTATGTCCATATATCATATATGAGGCATGCTCATGAAAAAATGGATCCAATTTTTTTTTTATTCACGTGATTTAAATGGTTTAATTTAAATGGGGTAAATAGCTGTTGAGGATTATTTTAATATGGGAACAAAAAAGGAGGTTAACAGATCTGTTTGTTTACTTTCGCCTTTCCTTTTCATTATATTTAATAATTCTGTTCAGCATAATGTAAATTGTTTAGAAAATTGCTTTCTTTTAGTGCCTGCTGGAATGTTACATGATTTTTTTTAGCCATCATTGCCAGAATTCCTAACTTTATCCCAGTGCCGGTGAAGACAAAGATAAAACTAAACTACAGCTTCTTTGATAACTATCACAGTAAACTGTATATCAGTAAACTGATGATATAAACATCAATGAATAATAACTCAACAAGTGATGATCAATCAAGGAGTCAATTTACTTTGGGAAGAAATAGACATATTAATGGATTTCTCTGCTTTGAACTGCTTGCAGAACTTGCCTGGAACTATGTATCACTTGCATGCATTGTGAACTATCTGTTGGTGCAGCGAATTGTGGTAGTACTGGGGTATCTTTGCTGATGGTGTCATCGGTGGTACAATTTTTCCAAAAAGAGCCATCATTTGGCTTGGTGTCGTGGCATTTTGCATCCTCCTCCCTTCTGCTTGTGATGATTTAAAATTTGGGGGCCAACAGAGGTGAGGCAAAGAACCTCACCCCCCCACTGGCACCAAGGCCAAATTTGGGGGCCAACAGAGGTGAGGCAAAGAACCTCACCACCCCCCCACTTGTGCAAAGGCCTATCCACAAATATGGCTGTATGCTGGACCGGTAGCCAATGACGGGAAAGATCCAATTACAATGGTACCAACCTAAGACAGGAGGCTGACGCCTTGAGGTCAGCTCATCATAAAGACGGGTAAGGACCATATGTAGTATTGGACAACCTAAGACAGGCACGGTCCTTAAGCCACATGCTTGTTGTTTAATTAAACAGAAGGGGAGAGATGTTGAGAGCCACAGTTTAGTCAGAATGACGCCTGGCATTTTGCCAGAGGGAATGGTTGAAAGGTGACCCAGGGCGGCTCTGGGATTAGGGCGGATCCTGCTGCCTCGGGCACCCGCTGCTTTGGAGTTCCTGTTGAGTTCTCGCGGGGTTCCAGGAGAATTGGCACGTGGAGCCCGGTGGAGGGAGTGTGTTCCCGGGAAGTGTGTGTAGAGTGCCGGTGAGAGTTCGGGAATAAAGAGTTGCTGTTTGAACCTACAAGGCTTTGTGGCAGCTCGGTTATTTTGTGCCCAGCCAGACTGCAGCAGTGTTGGTGTTAATTCTTCTTTGAAAGTCTTTTAGAACTCTGCTGAGAATCCATCTGGGCTTTTCTTCGTTGGTAGGCTTTTGATGGCGTTTTCTATTTCATTACTTGAAATTGATCTGTTCAAACCATGTATGACCTCCTCATTCAGTTTGGGTAGGTCATATGTCTCTAGATATTTTTTGATGTCTTTAATATTTTCTATTTTATTAGAGTATAAGTTTTCAAATTAGTTTCTAATTATCTTCTATATTTCAGATGTGTTCGTTGTGATATTTCCTTCTTCATCTTGCATTTTAGTAATTTGAGTTTTCTCTCTTGCTCTTCTTTAGCATGACCAGGGGTTTATATATTTTATTTATTTTTTTCAAAGAACCAACTTCTTGTATTGTCATTTTAAAAAATTGTTTTTTGTTTTGATTTCATTAATTTCAGCTTGGATTTTAAATATTTCCTGTGTTCTACTGCTTTTGGTGTTGATTATTATTCTTTTTCTAGGGCTTTGAGAAGTAGTGTTAGGTCATTTATTTGTTGAACTTTTATTCTTTTAATGAATGCACTCAATGCAATAAACTTTCCTCTTAGTACTGCCTTCTTAGTGTCCCAGAGATTTTGATATGTTGTATCGGTGTTCTCATTTCCTCTAAGAAATTTTAATTTCATTCTCGATTTCTTCTATATCATTCATTATTCAATTTTGTATAATTTAGTCTCCATTTGTTATAGTAGCTTCTGTTTTTTATTTTATTGTTGATTTCTAATTTCATTCCATTGGGTTTGATAGAATGCAGGGTATTATTTCTGTTTGTTTTCTTTCTTTTTTTTTTTTGTATTTACTAAGAGTTGCTTTGTGTCATAAGATATGGCCTATTATAGAGAAGGAGCCATGTGATGCTGAGAAAAAAGTATATTTGCTTGTTGATGAATGAAATATTCTATATATGTCTGCTAAGTCTGAATTATTGATTATATTATTTAGTTCTATAGTTTCCTTATTTAGGTTTTGTTTGGAAGATCTGTCCAGTAATGAGAGAGGTGTATTAAAATCACCCAGTAATATTGTATTGTGGTCTATTTGACTCTTGGAATTGAGAAGGGTTTACTTGATGTGCATAGATGCTCCATTGTTTCAGGCATAAATATTTAGAATTGTTATGTCCTGCTTGTATATACTTCCCTTAAGAAGTATGAAATTTCCTTCTTTGTCTCTTCTGATTAACTATGGTTTGAAGTTCACTTTATCTGATATGAGAACAGAAACTCCTGCTTGTTTATGCAATCCTTATAAATGATGAGTTCTTCTCCATCCTTTTACCTTCAGCCTGCCAGTGTCTTTGCCCCTGAGGTGAGTCTCTTGAAGACTGTATATTGTGGGGTCTTCTTTTTTAATCTAATCTGCCAGTCTATGTCTTTTGATTGATGAGTTTAGGCTGTTAAAAGGTTATTATTAAGATATGATTTGTATTCCCTGTCATTTTGATTTATTTCTGGTTTTTGATTTGTCTTAGTTTCTCATTTGGTTGAATGTTCCTTTAATGTAGATCTTCCCTTTGCAGGTTTTCACTTTTTTTCCCCACACTTTATCCTCATTGAATATTTGTTGAGAATGCTCTATGTAGACTTTCTAGTTGTGAATTCTTTAAATTTTTGTTTATCATGGAATGTTTTAATTTCATCTTCAAACCTGAAACTTAATTTTTCTGGATATAAAATTCTTGATTGGCATCCGTTTTCCTTCAGAGCCTGAAATATATTATTACAGGACCTCCTGGCTTTGAGGGTCTGGGCTGAGAAATTAGTTGAGATCCAAATTGGTTTCCCCCTAAATGTAATTTGATTTTTTTCTCTCACAGTTTTTAAGATTTTATCTTTATTCTCTGTGTTAGTTATTCTCATTATAGTGTGTCTTGGTGTGGGTCTGCTATAATTTTGTACATTTGGGGTCCTGTAAGCCTCTTGCATTTGATTTTCCATTTCATTCTTTAGGTTTGGGAAATTTTCTGCTATTATATCATTGATAATATTGTGCATTCCTTTGATTTGTGTCTCTGCTTCTTCATCTATTTTGATGACTCTTGGTCTTTTCATGTTATCCCATAATTCTTATATGTTCTGTCCATAGTTTCTTACCCTCTTCTCCCCATGTTCAACTCTATTTTCAAGATTATATATTTTGTCTTCATTGTCTGAGATTCTGTTTTCCAAGTGATCTAATCTGTTGGTGATGTTCTCTATTGAACTTATAATTTGGTTCACTGATTCTTTTCTTTTGAGGATTTCTGCTTGTTTTTGTCTCATGATCTCTAACTCTTTATGATGTGGTATTTCACTTCCTGTATTTTTTCTTTGATTTCACTTATACTCTCCTTTACTTCACTTATCACCTTAACTATATACAATCTGAACTCCTTCTTGAACATTTCTTCTGCTGTGTTAATAGTGGCTTTTGTTGTTGAAGATTCTTTGTTTCTTTGAAAGCTTTATTCCCTTTTTTTTCATGTTGTTAGTGTGTTTTCCCATCTAAAAGTATGGATCTAAGGCAGAATAAATTCTACCCTGTAGACCTATAGGGCCCCTGAAGGTTTACAGTACCTCGACTTTACTGGTGAGATCAATATCAACAGTACCCAGTGTTCACAATATAGAGCCTTAAACCTAATAGCTCCTACTAAGGCATCTACTGCTTTCTTGCATTAAACCAAAATGATGAGTTCAATAACTATCTATAGTACAAACAGAATATTTGTTAAAATGATTTACAATTTCAAATGGTGGGTGAGAGAACAGAAGTATTGTGGTGTGCAATATTCACCAGGGAGGAAGAGAGAAGCTAGAAGTAAAAAGTCACAGGAAGAGTGGAAGAGAAGTCGACAGAGATTGGTTGTTGGTTGAAGAAAAGTTGGAAAGAAAATAGACAAGAGATAGGAAGAATACGAACAAAAAGGAAAGATCAGACACAAGAATACAACAAAAGTGCAAAATACCATTTATATATCATTGTCCTCCACACACTGAGACATGAAAAAAATCCCATTCAAAATGTGGTAGAGAGATTAGAGAATCAAAAAATAAAATAAAATAAATTGAACCTTGCTCAAAAGTCGAACTCTCTCTGTCAGTGTTCGGTAGTTTCTCAGATCTGTCTCTGATGTCTCATGGGATCACCAAACCCTGATCAGCCCTGGAAAACCCAGTCTATCCCACCTATCTGGGCTTTAGATACCTCAGCCGTGCTGCAGTCCCAAGGACTCAATGCTGCTCCTATTTGCAGAGAGACCACCAGGGATACACTCACACAAAGAAGCAATCCAAAATACAGCAGCAAGACAAGGGCCACCAGCACTCATTCCCAGGTGCCTCCAAACCTGCAGGCACCCTCACACTTGACCTGCAGGTCCCAGCTGTTGTCCCCAGGCAGAGGCTTTTGTTGTGGTAAACCCACTGGCACCCAGGCCCCAGGCCCAGGCCCTGGCTGGTGTTCCAAAATGGGTGCAGCCACGTGCAACCAAACCTGGAGTCTCCCCTGAAGCAGACCTCTGGGCCATGATAGCAGCGGTAGTGGTGATGGTTGTTGGCAGCAGGCAGCGGGTCAGCAGTAGCAGGGGCTGCAATGGTGGCTGCAACTGTAACTGTGGGGGCAGCATCATGAGGCAATTTCTGGGGGTCATCAGCAGTGTTGGCTTCAGTTACATCTGTGGCAGCAGTTTCTTCTGTGGCAGCAGCACCCAGAAAGAAGACATCCAGGCAACCTCAGGCTGGCAGCTGTGGGATCAGAGGCAGCAATTGTGGTAGCAGTGCAGATGGTGGTTGATTGACAGGAGACTTCCATTTGTGCCTTTGGTTTCATTTATCTTTGCCCAGCATTCTAAGTTGTAGAGAAAATCCACACCTCAATGTGTAAGATATTAACAGTAGCTGGGTGAAATGATGCACACCTGTAATCACAGCTACTCAGGAGGCTGAGGCAGGGGAATCACAAGTTGGAGGACAGTCTCAACAACTTAGTGAGATTCTGTTTCAGAATAAAAAATAAAAAGGACTGGGGGAGTAGCTCAGCGTAAAGTACCCCAGTGTCAATTAATCGTAAGCCTTCTTATTAATAATCTTTTTTTAGATATACAGAATCTAGAACTTTTGGTTACCTTCAGATAACATAAGAATGTGAATCAAATAAATGGACCACTGCCAAATTAATAATTACCCATATGCCTGGGGCTAAAAATACACTTTCTTAAATTTTCTACACAAGGTCTTCATTTTTCTTTTTTAAATTTTATGTTATTATTTATTTATTTTTGGTACCAGGATTGAACCCAAGGGTGCTTACATCCCCAGAACCACATCTCCAGCCCTTTTTATTTTTTATTTTATTTTAATTTTTTTTAAAGGAAAAAGGGGGCTTTTATCTTAGATGTTGATGGGCCTTTATTTTATTCATTTATTTATAGGTGGTGCTGAGAAAACTCAGTGCCTCACACATGCTAGGCAAGTGCTCTACCACTGAGCTGCAACCCCAGCCCTTTATGTTTTATTTTGAGACAAAGTCTTGCTAAGTTGCTCAGGTCCTTGCTAAATTGCCATGACTAGCTTTGAATTCATAATCCTCCTGCCTCTGCCTCCCAAATTGCTGGGATTACAGGCATGTGCCACTGTGCTTGGTTTATTTTGGGTGTTTCATGTTCATTATTTTTTTCTATACTGGAGATTAAACCCACAGGTACTCTACCATTGAGACACATCCAGTCCCCCACTCCTAACTCCCATTTTAAATTTTGAGACAGGATCTTGCTAAATTGCAGAGGCAGACCTTCAATTTGAGATCTTCCTGCCTCAGCTTCCTGAGTCCCTGAGATTGTAGCAAGTGATGTTGCACTCAGGTGAGCTCTGCACTTTTGGTTGTAAGCTAAGGTGGTCCTTAAGAAGGTAGTCAGGCCATTTTTCAATCAACTAGTTCATCATAATAAAGTTTTTATCCTGTTCCCACCTGCCTCTTGACTTACTGGCTTCCATCACAGGGCACTTCAACCAGGCCTTTGTGTTGCTGAAATCTTGCTCCTTGTCCCTGATGCCAATCCAATAACTAGGATGTGGTTTTTGATATAAAGGAAAAAGAAGTTTTATTGCTTTGCTAGCAAAGGATAAATACAGGGGACTCCTGTCCCAGAGGCTGTGATTCTGCCCCTCAGCAGGAACAGGGGACTTTTAAGGAGGCTACATTCCACTTGTTCTCTGTTGGGATTGTAATTTACTTGTTAATTTGGGAGATAGTTATTTTGAGGTCTTCTGGTGCCACCTCCAAAGTCTGGACTACTTCATTCCTATGGTGGGTATGTACTAGGATGGGGGAGAAAGGTAATCCAGTTTCCCCTGAGATTAGGGAGGGGGAGAGAAAGAAACATGTCCATTTTAAAAATTAGTTGCAGTGGAGAGCAGCAGGGGCTGTATTCAAAGCATAAAGTGGATACTGTTATATTTGTACAATAACATAATGAACGGATCAGGCCAAGAGCATCAGAAACCAAAGATCAGCATTAGCATCACAAAACAGGTATTAAATATTTCATGCCTCTTGAAGGGATATAACAGTGAGCGCACAACCAAAGTGGTGGCGTTCACCTGTGCTCCCATGACTTGGAAGGCTGTAGGAGGACTGCAAGTTTGAGGCCAACCTGAGCAATTTAATAAGACTCTGGCTCAAAATAAAAAAATGAAAAGGACTGGGGCTGTAGCTCAGTGGTAAGGTGTCCCTGGATTCAATCCTGGTACCCCCAAACCAACCAACCAAACAAAAACATGATAGGGAATGCACACTTACCACCAACTTATTTATTTATTTTTAAATTAGATTTGAATCTGATTGAACCATTAGACTTTATTGGTTTACAGGAAATTCAGAGAATTGAAGAATGGGGTGTATGTGATATGCAAACCACGGAGATACAATTGGCAAAATCTAGAATATAAAAAATCTTATAGAAACACAAATAACTTTTGTTCTTTCATATCACAAGCAGCAAAATAGTAGGCCAGGGCAAGAAAGTAGAAAAGGGAAACTATCAGTTAAAGGAGACTTAAGAAATATGTCCACAGATGCAATGAAAAGGTCTCATTTGAATCCTGATTGGAACACACAACTGTAAAATGTAAACATTTGTGAAATGAAAAACAAGTTCTTAACACTGGCTGGATGGGTAATGATTCTAAGAAAGTATTGCTCATTTTTAAAGTTATGTTAAGAAGGTGGGAGCGAGAGAATATCTTAGAAAAAATAAACAGGTTTTTATAGCAAAGGATAAATTTTCCTCTACCCTGTTAGGTTCTCTGGTTCAGTCTTCAAAATAAATTCATAGTAGACAAATTAACAAGGAAAAAAAGTTCACAAATTTGAGGACAAAACTTTTGCATGGTGAGGGTAGGAAGTACCTCACAGAGAGAAAACCCCCAAAGAAATGAATAGGATTAGCCAGTTGTGGTAGCACATGCTATAATCTCAGCAGCTCAGGAGGCTGAGGCAGGAGGATTGCAAGTTCAAAGTCAGCCTCCATAACTTAATGAGACCCTAAGAATCTTAGCAGGACCCTGTCTCAAAATAAAATGTATAAGGGGCTGGGGACATGCTGAGTGGTTAATCGCTCCTGTGTTGTGGGCCGCAACCAAGCCAAGATGGCGCCTGGCAGTTTGCCAGGAGGAGTAGTTTGTGGAGCAACGCCACCGAGCCATTAAGATGATGGAGATTCCTTATTGGCTGATTGCTGTATCTAGATGATGCTAATTGAGTCAAGCTGTGTGTAATCAGTTAGGTATATATACCTCTGCTGTCCCTCAATAAAGCGGCTCTTGCTACCTTGAGTGCTGGCTCAGTTCCCACTGAGTTTCCCTGCAATAAAGTAGTTCCCGCTTCAACCTTCAAGTTGCTTGTCACCTCCCGGTTGTTTTGCCCAGCCGGACTATGGAACTCCTGGGTCCAATCCCTGGAATAATACTAGTAGTTCTTATACTACTACTACTACTAATAATATAAAAAAATGACCATGATTACAGGCTTTTGTACTACTTAGACAAATGAGGATAAATGAGATAAATGTAAAGAGAAATGACAAGACAAAGAAAAGGAAACTTTGAGCCTCTAGGGTGAGCAAGTTATAGGAAGGTAAATTGGGCATATTATTAATGAGGATCAGACATTTTTATGTCTTTCCATCACATGAAAAGTTATAGAATAACAACAAATTCACAGGCTACACCACTTTCATTGGTAGCATTTGCATAAATATGTGTGACTCATCTGATAGACACAAGCCAGGCAAGAACAAGTTCTTTTATTGTGATCCTAACTTCTAATGTCTGTAACACATCACACATCACTCTTTACACAATTACATATATATATATAGGTTACAGAAAGCTTAAGGAAGCTGCAGAGGTTCAGGAGGCTGACCTAAGAGCAAAGGCAGAGAGCAGTATGAGTGCAAAAATTCCCTGTAGCTGGTCAGATAAGGTTAGGATCTAGCCAAGAACTTGTTCAGCCCCAGAGTTGTCAAAGCTCAGGAACATATTCTAGGCCAAGGTCTGGAAGTATAGCAGTTTCACAGCATTAGCTCGGAGTGTCCAGTCGAGATGTCCACTTGGACTAGGCCAAGCATGGTTGGCACAGGCAGGGGGAACCTCACTCTGCTAAAGCCCTAGGACACATTCAAATGTTCATCACATGGAGATTTGTCTGGACAGGGTCATGATGAGTGACCAGGAGACAGGATCAGGGTGCCCCTGTGTTCAGTCTTGTCAGTCTTCTTTTTATGGGCTCCAATGAGGGGGGTCACTTCATTTGATGGTCCTGTGTGCTTGATAAGCTTGTGGGCCTGGTCTTTCCAATATGAGTTTGATACACCCACGCATCCACATGCTTCCAGTTAAGTCAACAAATTCACAGGTGGTCATTTTTATTGGCATGATTAATTGATTCATCAGTTTGTGCCTTACAGTTGTGCCGGTCAGATGTGGTTATTTATGTATACGAATAAGGTATAGAGTTATTCTACCTCAACACTCAAACTCAAAATGGAATAGTTTATGGTAAACTATTGCCTTATAAAATGGAGTAACACAGGTTTAGAGACAGCCTAAAAACTGCTGTTCTATATACATCATGGAATAACTCAAAGCAGGGCGCAGCCTGCTTTCCACATTTCTACACACTTGTAGTCCTAGGTACTTGGGAGGCTTATACAGGAGGATCTCAAGTTCAAGGCCATCCTCAACAGCATACCAAGACTCTTTTAAAAATTAAAAAAAAAATAAATATGTAAAATAAAAAACTGGGGATGTAGCTCATTGACAAAGCACCGCCCAGTTTCTATCATCAGTACCAAAAATAATTAATAAAGCACAATAAATAATAAGTAAAAATAAAAATGTCTGGGGATGTAGCTCAATGGTAGAATGCCTTGGGTTTAATTCCCAGTACTGCAAAGAAAAAACTATAGAACAGCAAATATATTGGAAACTAATGGTAGATAAGGACTAGTTAGGAAGGTTCATTTGTGTAGGCTTTCTTGGCAATGTGTCATTTTGAGGATGTCATTCCCTCCCTGGAATGGGAAGTGTGTGTGTATGGGGGGTGCCATTTATGAGGAGACTATGATCTGTTTCCAGGCAGATGGGATGCCACAGAGCTTCTTCAGTATCTGTTTTCCCTTAATTGCCTTCAGCTCAAAATAATCTTTATGCTAGTGAGGCATAGTTTGGGGTGGCATATTGTAACCTTCTATATATCTATAGTTGAAATTTGGAATTTGCTTTAAAATATTCCAATTGGTGAGGCAGAGTAAATAGGAGTATACATGAATAAGATTGGTTATGTACTGATACCCTTCGAAGCAAGGTCATGGGATCATGGACACTATTCTCTCTAATTTTGTGTATATTTGAACTACAATAAATTTCATTTTGGTGGTTGTTTTTGCAGCATTAGGGATTGATCCCAGGGCCTTGCACATCTTGGCAAATACTCTACCACTGAGCTATTCCCCCAGCCAAATAGAATGTTTTAAAATAAAGAGCCCACACGGTAACCAAATGCAATGCAATCATCTCTCTCTGAGTGCAAAGCTGATAAGCACAACCATGAGATAAAAGAATAAGGTTTATTACTTGTAGCAAGTAAAAAGTTCACTGGAGATCATTTTCAAGGCACTATTCTTCCCAAACAAAGAAAGGAAGGAAAGGGCTTTTATTGGGCAATCTTATACATATTCATATAGGAAAGATTCATCATCACAGTTAGAGGAAGCACATTTCCAGGCATGCTCTGTTCTAGGTCATACATCACAAGTTTGGGGAAGGGAGGGAAGAAAAAAAAGACAGCAATGCCTCTGGGAGGAGAATTTAGTATTATAGTGAGCAAAATTTATTCTAGGTCCCCTAAAAAGAATGAGTCAGTGACTTAGCAGTTTGGGTTACTTCCTTGAAAGTTTCTCTGGCCTTATCTGAAACAAACAAGAATTAAAAATGCTATCTACCTGTTCTTATTTTTTTAAAAAAGTCTGTGAAATAAATCTATGAACTGACTTTCTTGAAGTTCCCTCAAAATAAAAAGTAATCTTTGACTATGCTTGCAATACATTGTTGTCTAAAGAATTATTTGAGCCAGGTGCAGTGGCGTATACCTGTATTTGGGAGGCTAAGGCAGGAGGATTACAAGTTTAAGGCCAGCCATAGACTTAGCAAGGCCCTCAGCAATCTAGCAAGACCCTGTCTCCACATACAAAATAACTTTATAAAAGAGCAGGGAATGTAATTCAATGGTAATGTGTTCCTATTTTCAATCCCCAATGCCAAAACAATTTTTTTTTTTAAAGAACTATGAAGACAGGTGCAGTGGCAAATGCCTATAATCCCAGTGACTTGGGAGGCTGAGGCAGGAGGGTCACAAGTTCGAGGCCAGTCTTTTAGTGAGAGCCTGTCTCAAAATAAAAAAAGTAAAAAGGGCTGGGGATGTAGCTCATACATAGCACCCCTGGATTCAGTATCCAGTACCCCCCCATACACACACTGTTTGAATAACTCTGAGATAGGCTGTATCAGTATTAGTATGCACCCCACCCCCTGCCACTGCTGTTTTAGATAAGGAAAGAGAGATTCATAAAATTTGATATCTCCAAGGACAGAAAGCTCTACTTGGCCCATTAGAAAAACCATCAACAAAACACAGATGATGTAATGCTCACTTGAGTTCCATTTCCTCTGTATCAGCTGTTTCCCCATGGTCCCCTCTTCCTTGTAGGGTGGTAAATGTCAGTTATTTCAACCTCACAGACATCAAGGTCCCTGTGCCACCGTGTAGTCCATACTCACTTACCTGGATGGTGCTACTTTGATTTCAGATGTGCACAGTGAAAGAAAAACCTTCCTCTGAATCTTCATGGGTCATTGTGGTTTATGCCATACTCTGATATTATACCTCTGGACAGAATCACTATGGGCAAAACACTTCCTACATGATGGATTCTTTTAGGGCCACTTAGTGTTATTTGTTGAGGGGGAAATGAACACCTTAGACTGGAGGTTAAAAGGAATAGGAAACCCTAGCTTGCAAAATACAACATCTCTTCTTTGTAAAGCAGACTTGATCAATGCTGATTTTCTGATATCAGTCAATGAAGTCATTTAAAATTTTCAGTCTATTTCAACTGCATCTGAGGGGAAGCATTTGTCCATGCTTGCTCCAGAAGTTTAGTTTGGAAACTGGGAAACCCAGTGGGTCAGGGTGTTGAGAGATGTAAATCAAGTTCTATATAAAGTTATAACCTACAGGGAAGCTGATGTGCCAGTTAATTTGATAAGACCAAATTCATTAAGTAGTACATAAGAGAATGGGGTGACATATGAGCATTGGCTGAGAATTGGCCAATGTGAGCTCTATTCTATTTTTTTTTAATTGGGAGTTGAACCCGGGGGCACTTTACCACTCAGCGACACCCCAGAACTTTTTGATTTCTGATTTTGAGACAGGGTCTCAATAAGTTGCTGAGATTGGCTTTGGGCTTGCCATCCTCCTGCCTCAGCCTCCCAAATTGCTGGGTTATGGTGTGAGTCATTATGTCTAGCTATCCCTTACCTTTTTAGGGTCGTTGTAGATAACCAAGTCTTTAGGGTAGGTGTTCATGCAATATCCCTGGTGTCCTTGTCAAGGGCAACATGTCACAGAACTAGTTATGCAGAGAGAGAAGATGACATGAAGACTTACAGGGAGAATGTCATTTGAAGATGTAGGGTTGGGGCTGTGCTGCCACCAGCCAAGGAACACCCAGGGCCACCAGAAACTAGAAAAAGAAAAAGGATTCTCTTAAAATTTCAGCAGCAACATGGCCAGGCTAATATCTTGATTTTGGACTTCTAGTATCCAGAACTGTAAGACAATACATTCGTGTTGTTTTAAGCCATCCAGTTTGTGGGGCCTTGTTATGGCAGCCCTAGAAAACTAACAGATTCGATGGACATTTAGGTGTCTATTTTTTTTCCTACCCCCACCCCCCAAGTTGATGATCTATCTACACGGGATACTTTTGAATGTAAATAGGGGAACAAAAGATACAAGCTGGGACTATCCTGGGTAAATTGGAATGTAACTTGCTTAGTACAGGTTGAATGTCCCTTTCTCACAAAGTTTTCAGATTTCATTTTTTTTTTCAGATTCTGCAATATTTGTATGTAAATAATATCAGAGGTTTGACCTAGTCTAAGCACTATATTCATTTATGTTTCACATACACCTTATACACATAGCCTGAATGAGGTTTGATATATTTTTAGTACCTGCATTTTGACTGCAATCTGTTGCATGAGGTCAAGTGTTAAAATTTCTACTTGTGGCAGCACTGAAAAAGGTCACAGATTTTGAAGAATTTTTGATCCAAGTTTTTTGTTTGTCTTGTTTTATGGTACTGGGGATTGAACACAGGAGTTATCTACTACCAAGACAGATCCCCAGCCCATTGAGATATGACATGACTAGATTGTAGAGGCTGGCCTGAAACTTGCAATTCTCCTGCCTCAGTCTCCCGGGTATCTGGGATTATAGGTGTGCACTACCATGCCAGCTTGAATCCCAATATGTTTGTTTATTATATTTGGGATTGAACCCAGGGGTACTTTACCACTGTGCTACATCTCCAGTCCTTTTTATTTTTGAGATGATCTTACTAAATTGCTGAGACTGGCTTAGAACCCAAGGTCCTCTCGCCTCCAAAGTGTGTGGGATTACCAGTTTGTGCCGCTGTAGCTGGATAGGTTGCAGACTATTGAGTAACATAGCTGTAGGCTATTCAGCCATCCTCATCCACTTGGTGTTAGTTGTTTCTAATGTTTCTCTATAACAATGATGCAGTGGGGCCTGTGATTGTGACTCAGTTTTAGAGCACTTGCCTTGCAAGTCTGAGACACTGGGTTCGATCCTCAGCACCACATGAAAATAAAATAAATAAAATAAAGGTATTGGTGTTCACCTACATCTAATTTTTTTTAAATGATGCAAAACTGTGCTAGAGAGCCATAGTAACAAAATTGGCATGTTATTGGCACCAAAACAGACATGTAGACCAATGGTACAAAATAAAAGACACATAAATGCCGCAGTCTGGCTGGGCACAGATGCCGCAGTCTGGCTGGGCACACAATCATGAGCCACCACACAGCTTGTAGATTCAAACAGCAACTCTTTATTCCCGAACTCACACCAGCCGTCTACAATCACGTTCTGGGGAAATCCACGTTCTCTTCCCAAATCCACCTCCACTGGGCTTCTGTCTCCCAAAATATACTGTCTGAATCCCGTGAGAACTCAAGGGGAACTCAGGCAGCAGGATATGCCCTATTCCCAGCAGGAATAATCTTAAACCTTAAACCTGGAACCTAAACTGGGAACGCCCTAAACACGATTATTTTAAAACCGGGAACACCCTAATCTGCCTTGGTCCTTGAGCAAGGTCACCTACATTCAATGTCACTGCAACATGTCAGCAACATGGGGTACGCTGGCAAGGAAATTGTCATACCTACTTGGCTAATGGCTCCCAGCACATAAATACAGTTATCTCAAACTAGACAAGGGCATCAAAAACATTCACTGGAGAAAAGATAGCCTATTCAATAAATGGTGCTGGAAAAATTGGAAATCCATATGTAACAAGATGAAATTAAACCCCTATCTCTCACCCTGCATGAAACTCCACTCAAAGTGAAGCAAAGACTTAGGCACTAGACCAGAGACTCTGTGCTTAATTGTAGAAAAAGTAGGCCCAAATCTTCACCATATTGGCTTAGGATCTGACTTCCTTAACAAGACTTATAAAGCACAAGAAATAAATCAAGAAACAATAAATGGAATGGATTCAAACTAAAAAGCTTCTTCTCAGCAAAGAAAACAATAACGTGAAGAGAGAGCCCACAGAATTGGTGAAAATTTTCACCATGTACACCTCAGATAGAGCATTAATTTCTCCAGGATATATAAAGAACTCAAAAATCTTAACACCAAAAAACCAAATAACTTGATCAATAAATGGGCTAAGAAACTTAACAGACAGAAACAGAAGAAGAAATACAATTGATTAACAAATATTTTTAAAATGTTTAATATCTCCAACAATTAGATAAATGCAAGTCAAAACTACTCTAAGATTTCATCTCACCCTAGTCAGAATGGCAATTATCAAGATTACAAACAACAATAAATGTTGGCAAGGATGTGGGGAAAAAGTTACGCTCATACATTGCTGGTGGGCATGCAAAATGGTGCAACCATTAAAGCAGTATGGAGATTCCTCAGCAAACTTGGAAGAGAGCCACCATTTGACATAGCTACCCCACTTCTCAGTTTATACCCAAAGTTCTTAAAATCAGTATATTAATGCAAAAACTGTGATTCTACATCATGCCCAATCAGAAGAATCAGAAATTATACTGCATTATATATGATGTATCAAAGTGCATTCTACTGTCCTGTATAACTAATTAAAACAAAATAAATAAATAAAAGGATGCAGTGAATGACTTGGCATGATAGTGGGATAGCTGGGTCATGAGTTTTCCTGAATAGAGGTATTCATGCTTCTCTAGCATAGATATGTAGAAGTGGAATTGCTTGGTCATAGGCATATAAATTTACCAAAGTACCAGATATTGTCAAATTGCCCTCAAAGTAGTTTTACTCATTCTACTTTTTTCAGAAATGTAGGTGAACATCCATTTCTATAATCTCACCAAATGTATACTAGTAAGCATTTTAACCTTTACCAATATATTGGTTGAAAAGTAATATCTCATTCTAGTTTCAATATTTACTTCCCTGAATACCAGTGAGGGTTAACATATTCTCATGTTTGTTGATTATTTTATTTCCTCTCCTGTAAATTAGTATTCATTCATATAATTTGCTTATTTTTCAATTTAATTGTCTCATTCATAAAGGGAAATACATACACACACATACATATTCTGGGTTATAATCTTTTATCTGTTATACACATTGCAAATATTTCTACCATTCTATCCATTTTCTTTAATTTTATGCAATTTTTTATCATACAAAATTAAATTTTTTAAAATTTATTCAAAGTTAATTGATATATCACCTTTTTTTTCCAGTACTGAGGATTGAACCCAGGAGTGCTCTACCGCTGAGCTAAATCCCCAGGCTTTTTAAATTTGGGGATAGAGTCCTGCCAAATCGCTGAGCCTGGCCTTGAACTCACATTTCTCTTGCCTCAGCCTCTCAGGTCTCTGGGATTACAGGTATGCACCCCCACACCTGGCTTGAACTTTGCTTTTGGTATCTTATTTAAGAAGAAATTCTTCCTTACTTTAAGGCCATCAACAAATTACCCTAAATTTTTCCTCTATTATTTTTTCAATTTGATTACTCAACTATGTGACTGTATTACATTAATGCAAGGCTTAAACTCTTACACATATAGATTTAGGGAAAAGCCCAAAAGATTTGGAGTTAGCAGAAGGATGTGGGTTAGAACTCAGTTCTGCCTCTTCTCAGAGACATCATTTTGGACAAGATGACCAATGACAACTTCATAGGCTTTTTTTTTTTTTTTCAGTTTTCAGTGGACACAACATCTTTATTTTATTTTTATGTGGTGCTGAGGATCGAACCCAGCACCCCGCGCATGCCAGGTGAGCACGTTACCGCTTGAGCCACATCCCCAGCCCCAAACTTCATAGGCTTTTGAAAATTGAGTGAAAGAAATACCTAGAGCATAGAAAGAGCTCAGTAAATGGTATCACCATATATATATATATATATATATATATATATATATATACATATATATATATATATATATATATATATATTAAAGTTCATCAATGATGGTGATACAACAATGTGAATATACTTAATATGACTTACTTCACCTTGTATCTTAAAAATGGTTAAAATGGAACCATGCACAGTGGTGCATGTTTGTAATTCCAGTGGCTCAGGAGGCTGAGGTAGGGGGATCCTAGGTTTGAGTCCCGCCAGCTGGCTGGGCTGGCAAGATGAGCAGGGTTTAAAGGAGCTGGCTGCATAAATAACTAAGAAATTGACAAAGAAACCACACAAAAAAGAAACATGAGTTTCTAAGAATGAGGGCAGGATGGCTCTGCGACCTTAAGGGTCAGCTCCATGCTGGACAGTGCTGGAAAAGGAGCAAGAGAGCACACCCAGAACCCCTCTATTTATTAGGGAAAAGACATTCGATAGAATATTCCACCCAAATAAGGCATGGGATAGGGTTTCAAAAGGTGGAATCTTGCTTTGTGATGTCTTGTGGTCAGCAGATTGATTGACATCTTGGCAAGTCACACCATCTCTGGTGCTACGTGGGATTATAGGCAGAGAGCGAGGGGGGGGGGAGGCACACTTTTGTTACACAGCCCAATCAGTGTGCAATGCCAGACCAGTCCCCTCAAATTGCTTAAATGCTCATAGTTCATACACACACAGCCCATGGATGGCTCGCGACATCTGAGACCAGCCTCAGCAACTTAGTGAGGCCCAATTTCTAAATAATTAAAGGCACTGGCTCAGTGATAAAGTATCCTGGGTTCAATCCCTAGTTAAGAAAAAAAGAAAGTTAAAATGGTAAGTCTACCTATATTTTGCCATAAATCTGTGCAATGGACCAAGATTAATTCAAAGTTATATAAAAATAGCATGGTGTTAGGTCAAAATTAAAAAAGGAAAGTTGAAAGATTTAAAAAGAAAACACAGAATCCTAGAATTTGGGAGATTATATTAATATTTGAAAAGAAAAGGAGAAAAAAATGGGTTAATATTTAGCATGAACTTGTTAAGGCACTATTTCAAATTCCCAAATAAAACTCCAGGTCTTTTTGAAGAGAAGAAAAAGGCTTTATTGCCATCTGGGGCTGAGAATGCAGAGAACGAAGAAGTTCTGCAACTTTTGACCCCAGATTGAGATGGGAACAAGCTTATAAGGCATAAAACTGCAAAGAAGTGGGGGTGGGGGGCTGGAGAAGCAATCATAATCACAAGACACATTTCATAAAAGTGAAAAATTTCTAGGTTGTATAAAAAAGTTACATTCTGGGCTGGGGCTATAGCTCAGTGGCAGAGTGCTTGCCGAGCATACACGAGCACTGGGTTCAATCCTCAGCACCACATAAAAATAAACAAATAAAATAAAGGCATTCTGTCCATCTATGACTACAAAAATTTTTTTTTAAAAAGTTACATTCTCAGAAATTACATTTTAAGAAGGCAGAACTTACATTCTCAGAAAAACAATCTTGCATTAGTTCCATAGAGCAAGGATATTGTGGTCAGGGTGCAAGTAGGTGGTGGTAGAGATGTTATGCAGAGGGAGGCCAATTTCAATTTCACATTGGATGAGGTGTCTGAACAAAATTGGGTAAGTCTGGGCTAATTTTCAAATCAGCCCATAACAAACTGATTGTCACAAAATTTAACTAGTGTAAAATTGTCTTATGAATAGGATATGGGTTTGGAGAAAAAAGTTTATAAATAATAAAAGTATAAAAATAGAAAATAATGAGATAATTATAAAATCTCATATCTTAACTTCTAAGTAATAGAGATAAGATGTTAATGTAAGACAATTGGCTCCTTTTCTTACACTATAAACAAAAATCAAGTTAAGTCAGGTGCAGTGGTGCTTGTCTGTAATTCCAGTGACTCGGAAGTCTGAGACAGGAGAATCACAAGTTTGAGGCCATGCTTGGCAACTTAGACCCTATCTTAAAATTAAAAAATAAATAAATAAATAAAGGGATGGAGATTTAGCTCAGTCCCCTGGATTCAATCTCCAGTTTTACACACACACACACACACAATTAAAAATGGACTAAAATACAGACAAATAGCTTTCAACATTGACATTGGTGATGATTTCTGGATATGACATCAAAAGCTCAGTAATGAAAGGAAAAATAGACAAGTGGGACTATATCAAACTACAAAGCTTCCTGTGAAGGAAACAATCAGCAAAATGAAAAAAAAAAGCTATGAAATAGGAGAAATTACTTGCAAATCATAGATCTGATAAAGGATTAATATCAGAAAAATAAAATAAAGTCTTATAACTCAATAGCAAAAATTCCAATCCCTGATTTTAAAATGTGCAATCAGAGCAGAACAGATAGCACTCTAAAGTCATATGGAAGGCCAGCAGGTAGATGTGAAGGTGCTCAACATCTTTAATCAACAGGGATATAGGGGCATGCCAATCAAAACACAAGGAAATATCCCATACCTGTTAGAGTGGTTATTATTAAAAATAAAATAAAATAAAATAAAATAACAAGTGCTGGTGAGGATGTGGAGAAAAGAGAACTTTGGCACTCTGTTGTCAGGAAAGTCAATTGGAGCAAACATTTTAGAAAACAGTATAGAGATTGCTACCCGCAAAAAATGTGAATGGAAGAAAGACACAATTGTGCTTTATAATGGCAACATGAGCACCTGATTGTTTTTGAAGTTATCCACAGCAGAACCACTTGGGGAAAAGCATACACATTAAAGGTAGCCACAATGCCTGGAAGCCACCAACATCATGGGACACAGAGACTACACCTAAGTGTCTCTTTATATAAAGGAGAAACTTATTTGCAAAGGTTTCCACAGAAGGATTTGTGATCCTAGAAAAAATTAAGGTATCTAGGGTACTTTTTTTTGTTGTTGTTTGTTTTATTTTTGGTACTGGGGCTCACACCCAGGGCCTTTTGCATGCTAGACAAGCAGTTCTACCACTGAACTACACCCCCACGCCTAGGGGACTTCATTTAACAAAAATGACAAAGAGAAGAAAATAGATAAAATGTGGCCAGATGAACATTTGTAAGTATTTTATGTTCATGAACATTATAGAAGCATCATCCTAAGTAGAAATTGAAGAATATGGGAAATGACAATCCCTGGGAACAAGACAAAACATTGATCCTTTCCCAATGAATCGTTTCCCAGTGACAATCCTTGGGAAGGAGTTATCCACCAATCCTAAAATTGCAGTCCCTGGGAAGAAGACAAGCATTGATTCTTTCCCAATAAATTCTTTCCCAGTGACAGTGCCATAGATCCTGGAGGGAAAGAGATAAGCCCTGAATGCTGAACCCTAGACCCTCCATCCTTGCCCTTAAAGATGTTACCCAGTAAAAACAAGTTTCAAATTCTCACAGTGTGTTTCCAGAATGCCCAAACTGACACATTCTGTTAAAGAGATTGAGTCATCTCTCAATGTACTCAATAAAAACCCAGACCCCTTTTGTAATGGAGGTGGAGTGGGGAGGGGCATTTTCTACCCAGAAAGTGAGTCCCTTCGATGCCTAACTCCACTGCTGAATAAAAGGCATAATTGATCCATGAAGTCCACTCCTATCTTGATTATTTGTGCTTTCATTATGATGCCAAAACCATTTTGGTTACTTTTGCCTACAGAAGTTATATTCAAAATAAAATTTATTCATTGCAAAGTATTTTTCCACCAGCCTCTGTGAAGACTTCGAAAACCGTCAGGGGTTTGTTTGCACCATAACATAGTAAAATTTAAATTTTTACTTATGTTCAGTTTGGAGCTTCACCATCTCATTGTTTAATTTGAGAAATAAACTTTCTTATGGAGAATAGCCTTTTATTATTAGAATGTATGAAGGATTTAAAATATTCATCTGATTCATTTGGTTGGGCATGGTGGTGCATGCTTACAATCTTAGGCTGAGGTAGCATGATTACAAATTCAAGGTCAGCCTGGGTAATTAAAAAATAAAAAGGTCTGGGGATGTAGCTTAGTGGTAGAGCTTCCTGGGTTCAATTCCCAGCACTGAAAAAAAATTAAATATTAATCTGGAAGAAGTAACAAAAAATAAAGTCCTAGAATAACTCCCTGATGCTGTAAAGTTAATAAATAAAATCCCAAAATCAATGAAAGTAAAAAATGCTCACTGATCAGGTTATAAGAGATGTATAAAGAGATGTGTAAACATCTACCTGAGCATGACCAAATGGAGTAAATTTAGAATTGTTTCTCTTTGAGTATCAGAAATAGACAGATCTGTATGTAGAAAGAACATGGACCTGTCATTGAAAAAAATAGTTTCAATGCACTCCCAGTCAGGTAGATCTTGTGGGAACGTGATTCTAAGGCAATCATTTTGTCTCCGTTTTCTTCCATACCTTGATAAAATAAAATATTTCTCAGCTGAAAATTTAATGATTCCAGTTGTTTTAAAAGATTGCATTTGGGGCTGGGGATGTGGCTCAAGCAGTAGCACGCTCGCCTGGCATGCGTGCGGCCCGGGTTGGATCCTGAGCACCACATACAAATAAAAGATTGCATTTGACATTTAATTTAGAGTACAAATTAAAAAGTTGTTCTTTTTTTGCTAAAGCAAATTGTATGAATAAACTATTAAAATCAGGGTTTGTTTATGTAAACAAATGCTTCAAAACACTCAACAATTTCAAAGTTGTTTTTTGTTTTTTTGTTTACTTGTGGTAGTAGGGATTGAACCCAGGGGCACTCTATTAATGAGCTTTTATTTTTTGAGACAGAGTCTTATAAATTGCCAAGGCTGACCTGAACTTGAACTCTTCTGTCTCAGCCTCCCAAGTTGCTGGGATTATAGGTTTGTGCCACTGTATCTGGCAAAAGTTTTTATAGCTAATGAATAATTAGTGAGGACTTTACTTCAATAACTTTTTTTTAAAAGGCTAAATCTTTTCATTTGTAGTCTTATAAGGATGCTGAGGACAGAGTGTATAATTTATTATAGAAAATGATCTCACGGGCAGCTGGGAAACATAAAGCTCATCTATCAGGGATTGCATTTTTATTCACATAGGCAAACAGTTTGCTCAAGAGTAGATTATTTTATAATTGTATGTGTTTGAAGAAATTTACTTATATCAAAAGAGATGCAACAATAACATATGCCATGCTCTGCAAGCTTTTAAAAATATAGCAGACAATAAGATTCTGGACGGTAGTCTTAACCATTCACTTTTTAAAAGCCCTGCAACCATCTGTCCCTTATTTTCCGGGACAGATCTGGTTTCAATATTTTTTTAAAATCATCTCTATAAACTTCCACAATTCTTTAGAAATTTAGATATTTGGCAAGTAAAAAATGAACTAAGTCAGTATACATTCAAATAAAAACATACATATATAAAAAGAAGCCAAAGTGATAGAAAATTGTAGGTTTAGGAAATATTTCAATTGTTTATAGGAGTTCATGCATGTCTAATATCTACTTAGTATCATCATAGACTCAGGAACTATCAGGAATAAGCGTAAATTCTAATCAATGCCCCACATCTCAGAATATACTTTTTCAAACAAGCATGGCTTCACCTCTGTTCATTGCTCAGTTTCCGCCCATCTGTTCTGGTAATTACTTTTCCTTCCTCATTGTGGTTTCCAGTGTCTGGACAGGCTTATCCTGTTTCCTCCGGATGATGGGTTTTGTTTGGAGTCAGTTTCCTGATTCCTCTTCCTTTTCCCTTTCATGCACTCCTATTTGGCTTCCCATTTGCACTGCAGACTTACACAGTGCATTCTAAATACTATTCCAACAATAATTCCTAAGATTCAGGACTGGAATACTCTGGCGCTTGATTTTAGTAGACGTTTTGTATCATCGCACACACCCCATGCATGCATGCACATGAGAAGAATACGGTGGATGAGTGTGTGGAGGGGGGGAGTGGTGAAGTGCTTTAAACACATTGTGATATCTAGGTTGTTCACATACATGTGGACAATGATGGATAAAACTCTACTTGAAAGACACAAAACTTAAGTTTAAAAAACTTAAATTGTCAAAAATGAAGTCACAAAATTCTTTGGTCCAGAGGAAGCATAGGCTTGAGAATGCAGTCACTTAGGTCATTCGGATCTGGCACAGCAGTTTCTGCAGACTCTCTGATGCCATAAAGATAATAAATATCCCCAGTAAGATCCTTTTCCTGCTTGTCACAATTCTTATCAGGAATGTATATCATAAGTGATCATCAACCAATCAACAGCTTTTACGGTTTCTATTGACCAATACAATTGTAATAACCCATTTGTGTAACCTCCTTCTTTGGGGGGGGGGTACTGAGGATTGAAATCAGGGGCACTGAGCCACATCCCCAGCCCTATTTTGTATTTTATTTAGAGAGACAGGGTTTCACTAAGTTGCTTAGTGCCTCACCATTGCTGAGGCTGGTTTTGAACTTGTAATCTTCCTGTCTCAGCCTCTCAGAGCTATTATAGGTATGCACCAATGTGCTTGGTCTCCTTCTTGTTCTTATGTTTTAATCTATGAAAACACAGACCCCTTGGATGCCATTTTCAGACAACTTACTCTGACCAACTAGAACTTGTGTTTCCCTCTGGATGGTCATCATCATAACAGCCCAAATAAACTCTTTGTTCTCACACTTAAAGTGCCTTTGATTGCTTTTTAGGTCGACAACAAAAGAGATCATCTAGTTATATATTGGTGTTGGGACAATAGGATGGCAGGGTATATTTCTCTTAAGTGCCAGGTATCAAGTTGCAAAATAGAAGAGAAGAAATAAAATCCAGGAGAAGTCATTATCAAAAATGCAACTTGCTCACAGGAAAAGGAAATTCATCTTTAGCTATGGTAGTAGAAGGGAAATGTGATCACAAAAGGCCCAGTCCAAATGAGGGCTGTTAAGGACAATTCTCCAAGTTTCTTGCCTTTCTGCACATCTTGCAACCAGGACACTGACTGCCCTTTGTTCTGAGTTAACTTTTCAAGGACATTCAACTGCCTTGAAACAGAGATAATGTCTTCCTTCATAGGGAAGAAAAAAAATTGTTTACCATTCAGTTTAGTAAAATAATGGTTCCTTTAGGGTAAAGGGCAGGCTTATAGTCCATTATTAAAAAATTCTTGCTCCCTGAGCTCAAAATATCTTCTTTTGCAACAGAACTTACTATGTGTGCAGGCAACAACTGGACCTTTTATCATCCTGGGGGAATAGGGGATTGGGGAACTGGGGCAGAAATGCATTTTCTCTGGCTACTGCTGTTTATGTGAGTAATAAGCAGTTGTTATGGTTTAGATGTGGTGTCCCTGTAAGTTCATGTGTGAGACAATGCAAGAAGGTTTGGAGGAGAAATGATTGAGTTATAGCCTTAGCCTAATCTGTGAATTAATCACTGAAGTGGCAGGGTGTGACTGGAGAAGAGTGGAATTGAAGTCTATATTTGTATCTGGCAAGGGAGTCTCTTTCTGCTTCCTGATCCCTGTGATCTGAGCTGTTTCCCTCTGCCACACTCTTCTACCATGATGTTCTGCCTTATCTGGAGCCTGAGGAATGGAGCTGGCCTTCTCTGGTCGAAGACCTCTAAAACCATGAACCCTCAAATAAAATTTTCCTCCCCTACAGTTGTGCTGGTTGGATCCTTTAGTCACATCAGTGAAAAGCCTGACTAAAACAGCAGTCCTTCATTTCTGTTGTGATTTTTTTTTAAAGAGAGAATTTTAATATTTATTTTTTAGTTTTTCGGCGGACATAACATCTTTGTTTGTATGTGGTGCTGAGGATCGAACCCGGACCTCACCCATGCCAGGCGAGCACTCTACCGCTTGAGCCACATCCCCAGCCCTCTGTTGTGATTTTTAAAATTTTTTTTCTGTGGTGCTGGGGACCCAGGGCCTTGTGCATACAAGGTAAGCACTCTTCCACCTGAGCTATATCCCCAGCCCAAGTCCTTCTGATACAGGCATCTTATGTTTCTACCAGCATCCATAAAACTGTGGCAGCCTAACTAGATAGCTTGCATAGCAGGCAAAATCTCAGGCAGCTTAAAGTCCTTAATAGGACCCTGGGCACAGTATTAGGATTAGGTGGGATCTTAGTGTCCTTTGTGCTTCTATAACAGAATACCTGAGACTGGGAATTTCTAATTATCAGAAATTTATTGTCTCACAGGTCTGGATGCTGAAAATCTAATATCAAGGTGATGATGCTGGTAAGGAATTTTATTGGTGAATCATCATATGACAGACAACAAGAGGGTGAGAGAAAGATAAAACAGGGCTGAGCTCACCCTTTTATAATGAGTCTACTCCCTTGATAATGGCATTAATTCCGTTCACCAGGGAAAAGCCCTCATGGCTTAATCTCTTCTTTATGTTCCCACCTCTTGATATCATTACAGTGACAATTAAATTTCAACTTGAGTTTGAGAGGGGGCAAGCATTCAAACTATAATATGAGGGCACCTGATCTAAGGGAATTTTGTGATAGGGAGAAGAAATGCTTGCTATGGAGCAGAGGATTTCAGTTTTCCTTTATAACTAAAGAAGAACCGTTCTTGTGGAAGGTTCATGAGATTCCAGACAAGTGCCAATGCTTTGACCGGGAGTTGGCAGTGGAGTGTTGTTTTGTGGTAGTCATGGTGAGAAATCCCAGGTACCCAAGAGAGCTGGGTAGAAGAGATCAGATGGCTTTGCAGACTTCCCATGGAGAATTCATGGGTATTGCTGTCCTAGAATGCCACACAAGTCCTGGGCATTTCAGTCTGGGTACTCTGAGGAGGTTAGCAATCTCTATATGTTTTTGTTTCATAGGTGCAGACTTCAAGTGAACCCTACATTGTTTCCAAGGAGAGCAGAGCAAGTTGTAGACTGCCAAATGCGGGTATGGCAGATTACACACAGAACAGGAAACAACAAGACTTTTTTTTTTTTCTTTTCTATGCTGAGGATTGATCCCAGGGCCTTGCACATGCTAGGCAAGTGCTCTGTTACTGAGACCCTAGCCCCCAGTCCCACACTTTTTCTTAAAGGCCAGATAGTTAAAAAAAAATTATTTTATTTTATTTATTTACTTTGTGTGTGTGTGTATGTGTGTGTGATACTGGATATTGAACCCAGGATACTCTTCCTTTGAACTACATTCCCAGCCCTTTATAATTTTGAGACAAGGTCTTACTTAGTAGACCAAAGGGAGCTTGAACTTGCAATCCTTCTGTCTAAGCCTCCCAAGTAGGTGGATTATAGGTACCAGGCTAGACAGTAAGTATTTTGGTCTTATGATCTCTGTAGCAAAGATAGACAACTCTACTATCGTAGAGCAAAGTAGCTATAGATGATTTTTATGGGTGGGATTACATTCCAATAAACTTTTATTGACAAAAATAGGAGCAGGTTGAGTTTTGACTATGGGTGGTTAGCTTGCAAATTCTTGCACTAAATGATTGTTATACAGGCTGGTTTTAGTGTGCTGTCTGACCTCAGGAGGACATTGTGCTTTTTTTAATGTTTTGTTTTGAAAATTTTTTGTTTTTTTGTGGTATCAGGGATTGAATCCATGGGCACTTTGTCACGGAGCCACATCCCAGCCCTTTTTAAATATTTTATTTAGAGACAGGGTCTCATTAAGTTGCTGAGGCTGGCTGTGAACTCAGGATCCTCCCTCCACTTCCTGAGTTGCTGGGATTAGAGGCATGTGCTACTGTGCCTGGCTTTTGTTTTGAAATTTTTATTTTATTTTATTTTATTTTTTTTTGTGCTGGGAATTGAACCCAGGGCCTTGTATATATGAGGCAAGCACTCTACCAACTAGCTATATCACTAGCCCTGTTTTGAAATTCTTAGTACTTCTTTTTAAAAAGGGTCTTCACATTGTCACTTTGTCACTTTGCACTGAGTCCTAGTTATATATACTCTTTTTGCACTTGTATCATCGTAGACCTCAACAAAACCAAATTCAACCTGATATTTGCAGATTAAAATTATGAAATGAAGTCAGATGTAAGATATGAGATATGTGCCAGGAATACTTTAGAGATAAAATATTTCCTGGTTCAGCAGCAAGAAAAGTAGGAAACTGTTTCTTATCAGTTATATTGACCTATGTGAAGAAAGGATGGGTCTTTAGTGATCCAGTAGGCATATTCTGGACTATTCTGGTTTGGGACTGAATATCCAATATAAATCTGTGACTGAAACATCAAGCCTAAACACACTACCTCTTGCTCCAATTTTGAGCATACATAATTTCAATTATATATAGTTTTTCAAACATTTCTCTAAAAATTCAGGATTGATTTTTTTTTTTCATAATAGCAAGTCCCGTTGCAATTTGAATTTCTCATTGTAGCTAAATACATTGGTATCTGTCATAGTCCCATTCAGGCTGCTAAAACACAATACCTTGACTTTCTTTTTTTAAAAAAAAATATTTTTAGTTGTACATGGACACAGTAACTTTATTTATTTTTATGTGGTGCTGAAGATCAAACCCAGTGCCTCACACATGCTAGGCAAGCACTCTACTGCTGAGCCACTGTCCCGACCGGCAGGACACATCAACGAGGGCAGCGAACCTAGGTGGGGAGGAATGAAGGGACAAGAGACACGAGGGATAACAGCAAGACAGGAGTTCTGATCAAGCTGCAAACTTTTATTGTTCACACAGGGGTATTTATATGCTGGGGATGGGGAAGCTCTCTTATTGGCGGTTGCTGGATGTGGGTGGTAAAACTGCCAGCTGCAAGATGTCTGATGATCCTGATAACCGCAGGATGTTTCAGGAAGATAGGTAGCTGCAGGATGTCTCCCAGGCAGGATGTCTCCCAGGGGGCTGTTTCTTGTAAATGTCAGGCTATTCTTTGAAGGAGAATTTCCTTCTAGCCCCTGAAAAGACACAACCCTAGGTCCACAATACCTTAGACCTTCGAACAGCTTTATTTGCAACAGAAATTTATTCTGCACATTCTGAAAGCTGAGAAGTTCACTATCAAGGGGCTGGCAGAATTGGTGTCTGGTGAAGGCCAGTTTTCTCATAAATGGTGTAATCTTGTGTCTTCACATGGTAGGAGGCAAACAGGCTCTTTTTGACCTCTTTTATTAGGGCCCAATTCTGTTCATAAGGGCTCTGCCCTCATGAGCTGATCACTTCCCAAAGGCTCCACTTCTTTCTTTTTTTTTTTTTTTGGTACCAAAGTTTGAACCTGGGGGTGCTTAACCACTGTCACATCCCCAGCCCTTTTAAATATTTTATTTAGAGACAGGGTCTCCCTGAATTGTTTTAGGGCCTTGCTAAATTGCTGAGGCTGGCTTTGAATTTGCCATCCGCCTGCCTCAGCTTCCCAAGCTTTTGGGATTATAGTGTATACCATTGCACCCGGCTTCCACTTCTTAATAGGGTTACACTTCATCATATGAATTTTGAAAGTAAAAAAAAATTCATACAGTAGCAGTATTGTTTATCAGTATCGATCTATTATTTTCTCTTTCTTTTTTTTTTTGTGGGTGCTGGTAACTGACTCCAGAGCCTGACACATGGTAGGCAAATACTCTACCACTGAGTTACACCAATCTGTTAACTTTAATTTTGTCAATTTGCCAAGATCCTGAGCTCTTGGCAAATTAACAAAATTAATTCAAACGAAGACCCACCACAGAATCAATGACTTCAGGAAGGCAAACATCATTGTGACAGATCAGTCATAGTCAATAGTCTGTTCTATGCCATGGGCCTCCTTGTAGTTTTTACATTAGGCATTCCCCAGTCTATGATGACTTATTAAGGCCATTTCTTCAGGGACATTATATGGCTGACTCTCAATCTGGTGACTGACTGGGTGTTTGGGGATAGACTGATGTGATGGGGAGAAAAAGGAAAGTAAGGAAAAAAATAAGAAAGGAGGTGATCCAAAACATCCCATCATGCCTAGGTTTGATGTTTCATGGGGATTGTGAGAAGCCTAGTGACCCTGCCTGGAGACGGGGAGTGGAAGACTACTTCACAAGTGTCCTCAGCTCACTGAATCATCAGAGTATGGAGACTGAATGAAAGGTCACTTTCACATTTGATGAGTTTGCCCAAGGTTGTTAAACTTCAGAACAGCAAAGACACTTAATTATTATAACATACATTTCATAAGATCAATGTTATTTAAGAAAGAAATCTGAAGACTCTATTTGACTCCAAGCTTGGGAAATAAGATATGGAAAGATAGGATACAAGAAAGATATCATAAATTGAAACAAATTTGTACATCAAATATATCATTTTATTTTATTTTATTTATTTATTTTTTTGGAACATAAACTGACTTTTCTCAAAGACCAAAAATTTAAAGACATCTATAAAATAAGCTATAAAAACCAAAGAATGATTTGTAAACATGGTGATATGGCATAGAATATAATGAGCTTTAAATAACTGGGTTAGCATCTTAGAATAAAATGTTGAAGATACTTATGTAACTCAATCTTTACCATGTGCTCTTTTATTTTATTTTATTGGTACTGGAGATAAAATCCAGGGGTGATTTCACCACTGAGCTATATCCCCAATCCTTTATATTCTTAACTTTGAGACAGGGTCTCCCTAACTTTCTGAAGCTGGCCTTGAACTTGTGATCCTCCTGCATTAGCTGCTGGGAGCCATTAGCCAAGTAGGTATGACAATTTCCTTGCCAGCGTACCCCATGTTGCTTAGTGGAAGGACTCATGGAAATAGGACATTTTGCAGTGACATTGCATGTAGGTGACCTTGCTCAAGGACCAGGGCGGATCCGGGTTTAGGGTGTTCCCGCTTTAGGATAATCCGGGTTTAGGGCGTTCCCGGTTTAGGACAATCCAGGTTTAAGGTTATTCCTGCTGGGAATAGGGCGTATCCTGCTTCCTGTGTTCCCCTTGAGTTCTCATGGGATTCAGACAGAATTTTTTGGGAGACAGTATTTTTTGGGAGACAGAAGCCCAGTGGGGGTGGATTTGGGCAGAGAACGTGGATTTCCCCAGAACGTGATTGTAGACGGCTGGTGTGAGTTTGCGAATAAAGAGTTGCTGTTTGAATCTACAAGCTGTGTGGTGGCTCCTGATTTTGTGCCCAGTCAGACTGCAGCAATTAGCCTCCCAAGTCACTGGGATTACAGGTGTGCACCACCATGCCTAGCTTTTTTTCTTTTTTTTAATTTTTGGAACAGGGTCTAGCTAAGTTGCCAAGGCTGTCCTCAAACTTTCGATCTTTCTATCTCAGCCTCCTGAGTAGCTGGTATTATGGGCATGTGGCACCAGTCCTGGCTTAAAGTCAATTCCTTGTAAATGGTGAGACTTAATGTTTAGCACTGTTATTTTCCTTTTTCTTCTTCTCTTTGGGTGTTCCTTTGCTTATTACATGCCATTCATACAAGCATGGAAATGACTCTGTTATATTCCCTAGGAAGATTACAGGAAACAAGGCTTTCTTACCCAGTCAAGGTCTTCTGATCCCAAACCCTTAAGTTTCTCTCCATCAGCAGGAATTAATTAAAGAAGAAATGACCCTCAGCCCTTCTCCCATAGGAATGAAATGACCTAGCTACATTTTATCTATAAATAAAATAAACTATATTTTATCTCTCTGACTCCATTCTGCCTTTTTGACATGTTTATTTTCCTTCTTAGTTTTCCTGAGTCATTCTCTCCTTAGCACCAGATTCTAGGAACACTGGTCTGGCTGCTAAATGTCTCATGACAGAAGACTGAAACTATTCCCCCCCATAACAGCTACCCTCTCCTGGCCAAAAGAGCTCCATGTGGCTAATTCTGAGACAGTAGCTAGGATAATGATCAACCAGACCACAGGTGGACCAAGATGACCTGTTTTGCCAGCTCTGCAAACCTGTACACTTTTTGCTCCCCTTTTCTATAAAATTTCAAAGCTGTTATCAGTCCCTCAAAGACAGATCTGAGGTCACTACCCCTTTATGTTCTTTCCACTGTGGCCAGACTGAAAATAAAATTCCTTTCCTTCCTTTACCATTGATTATGTCTTTGATTGCCTTTTTGAGGCCAATGGGTGAGCCTGATCCATTGGGTTCCCTGAACCCTGGGCTTTCCCTTATCTCTAGTAACAACTCCATGCCACCACTGTTGATGATGTGAGTCATGAATGAATGAAATGCATTAATTGGGCTTTATTCCTGAAATTCCATCTCCACTTGTGATAGTCCACTTTCTGTTACTATGACAAAATACCTGAGAAAAATTAACTTAGAGATGGAAAATTGGTTTGAGCTCATGGTTTCAGAGGCTTCAGTTCATGGTGGCTTGGCTCCATTATTCTGGGGCTGCAGAGAGGCAGAACATCATGGCAGGGACCGTGTGCTAAAGCAAAGATGCTCACCTCATGGTGGCAGAAAGAGCAAGAAAGAGGGGCTTCAGTGACAAAAATATTCTTCAAAGGCATGGCCACAATGGCCCAACTCTTCCAAGTAGGTCTCACTTCCTTTAAATTTCCATCACCTCCCAGTAGCACCACCAGCTGGGACCAAGTCTTTAACCCCTTAATCTTTGAGGCACATTCTAGATCCAAATTATAATATTACTACTCTTCTTTGCACCAGAGATTGGATTAGAGTAGAAGAGATGTCATGAAGCATTTCTTCTTGATCTGACCCTGACACAAGCATCTCCCACGTGTTTTACTTGTCCCAGGCTAACCCCAGGAAGGATGCTATGCAATGTACCTTCAGGATATAAGCCCCCAAACATAGATACCTATTTTGAAGATGTTTTCTGGGGTCACTCCTGGCACAAGTTATTCTACCAGAATCCTAGAAGAAAACAGATGGCAAATTAAGATAATTTAAGGATAATTTATAAATGGCTTATTTACAAAGTTGAGAGTAAAGGAAAGAGAAACCACACCACTATGGAGGGTAATAACAACAGGGAATTGTTACCTAATGAGAGTTAAATGGGTTAAAGGGGTTGGGATTTCAGGAGCCTGAGTCGAAGAGGGCTTGTAGAAAGGGCATTTGACAATACCTGAGTGCTTTTATCAAGTTCTTAGAGATCTTGCAAGGAAGGAGCTGGGGAATGAATGTTCTGACCTGTCAGAACATCCCCTGATTTCCTGTCAGTTCTTCCCATTGGCCAATCAACATTGGTCAGCTCTCTGGAGCAGAAAGATGCAGGAAGGTAGAAAGTAGATCCAAAGGAGCAAACCCCAAATATATACAGGACTGGTGAAGCCAGATTTAAAATTAGGTAGTCAGTGTAGTTAGGTAAATTGGGTCTAATACTGAGTGAAATCTAAAATGGAGGCCATACTGACAATGATTCAGGGAAACGCAAGACAACTCATGGAATGTTGTTTGAAGTCCAGGAAAGGCCCTAGGCCAAAATGAAGTCCAGGAAAGGCCCTAGGCCAAAGTACACCCCAAAGAAATGTTAATGGAACCCAGGAAACAGCCCCCAACAGATTTGGAGATAGCCTATCCCAAAGAAGTGATAAGCCCATCCCCAAAAAATTAATAATGAAGTCCTTCCTGCCCAGATTACTTGTTTGGCCCACCTGTGTCCTAACCCTTCCCCCTTACATTCCATCACCAAACCTATAAAAAGGGGAACACATTTACCCTTCAATGGATTCCACCTCTTGGGTCCCCTTCTTCCTCCAAGTCTTTTCTGCTGTCCTTTAATAAACTTCTAATTTCTACTCTGACCTTGCCTCGGCGTGCTTTTCTGGTGTTATTCTTCAACATCGGGGAAGCAAGGACTCGTCACCAAGGACTTGTCACCGGCCAACAGTGGTAACACTGGTGGCCAACTGTATACCAAGTAAAAAATATCCATGTAACTGGGCTTAGTGGCACACACCTATAAACCAAGCTATTTGGGAGACTGAGGCAGAAGGATCAAAAGTTTGAAACCAGACTGGGCAAGACCTTATCTTGAAATAAAATGAAAGAGTTGGGCATGTAGCTCAGTGGTAGGGTCCTTTTAAAAATAAGCCTCAGGGCCAAGAGTGCATGTATTTTTTCTGTCTTCTCCCTTCTCCCCCTCCATAGGAAGATTAGGGATATAGTGTTCTCTTTTCGTCCCCTAGTTCATTGTCCTTGAACACAGGCACCACAGAGAGAAAAAGTCTGCCAGAGGATCTAATCAGTGACTACCTCCCAAATTAACAAGTGAATCCTAACATACCATCAGGGGGACCCTCTACCAGAGCACACCTGCAATGCAACTCTTGAAGAGTTTCTTTAAAATCCCCCTTTTCCTCCTGATGGGCAGAATCACAGCTTTTGGGGCAGGAGTCCTCTGTGTTTCTTCTTTGCTAGCAAAGCAATAACTATTTGTTTGTTTGTTTCCTTTTGCTCAAAACTGTATCTTCATTATCAAATCGGCATGGATTGGCTTTGGGCAAAGATGTAACAGTAGAACACTTGCCTAGCATGTATGCAGCACTGTGTTCAGTCTCTAGTAACATCCTCCCCCCCTTCACCCCCTTCCCCCACAAACCAATGTACACAAAGATTGGAGAGATCCTTATATCCACACCAAATATAAGACAAAAAGTGACAAAGAAAACAGAATCACAATTATAACACACCCACATAACCTCTATGGATACTTTTTTTCCCCATCTAATAACATAGCTATGAAAATATGAAAAAATATAGCTACAAGAAATCAAAAGAGAAATTGATGGATAGAATATGGTGAGAAGTTTTTTTTTTTTTTTTAAAGACAGAGAGAGAGAATTTTTTAATATTTATTTTTTAGTTTTCTGTGGACATAACATCTTTATTTTATTTTTATGTGGTGCTGAGGATTGAACCCAGCACCCTGTGCATGCCAGGCAAGCGTGCTACCACCTGAGCCACATCCCCAGCCCGAGAGAAGTTTTAATATACAATTTAGATAAGTTCCAGAGAGGTTGATAACAACTACTTTGTGGACAAAATTGAAAATATTCTAGAGCAGTAGCTGGTGATTTCCACATAAAAAGTGGATTGGAGTTATAGGTTGCAATGCCAGGCATTGGTTTGAGAGAGTTTATAGTAGTCTAGCTTTAAAATGAGCTTCAATGAAGGACCCATGTTGGAACTTGAGTTCAATGGCCAGTATCTTTTTTTTTTTTTTATAATCCTTTTCTTTCCCCCAGAACTGGGAATTAAAACCAGGGCCTCCTCCAGGCTAGTTAAGCACTCAACCACTGAGCTACATCCCAGTGTTTTTGTTCCTGCTTTTTATCTTGAGACAGGGTCTGCTAAGTTGCTGAGGCTGGCCTTGAATTTGTGAACCTCCTTCATCAGCCTCCTTAGTAGTAGCTGGCATTATAGGCATGCACCATTGTACCTGCCTATGTATTCCATTTGTTAAATAGGGTTCAGTTGCTATGGTGGAGTTTGGGACCCCAAAAGACCACCAGAGACCAAGATTGATGTAAGTAGCAAAGAGGTGTTTATTGCGAGCTAGCTCAGTCCTCTGCGCACACAGCAACTGGTGACACTGAGAGGCCCCAAGCCCAGGGTTTGCAGCAGTTTTATACACTCTTTGGGGAAGGCAGGTGTCCCGTCCAGCAGGACACATCAACGTGGGCAGCAAACCTAGATGGGGAGGAATGAAGGGACAAGAGACACGGAAGGTGACAGCAAGACAAAAATTCTGATCAAGCTGCAAACTTTTATTGTTCACACAGGGGTATTTATATGCTGGGGATGGGGAAGCTCTCTAATCAACAATTGCTGGATGTGGGTGGTAAAACTGCCAGGTGCAAGATGTCTGATGACCCTGATAACCCCAGGATGTTTCAGGAAGATAGGTAGCTGCAGGATGTCTCCCAGGCAGGATGTCTCCCAGGGGGCTGTTTCTTGTAAATGTCAGGCTATTCTTTGAAGGAGAATTTCCTTCTAGTCCCTGACATCTCCCCCTTTCTTATATAAAACATTTGACCATACCTTACCGGCCATGTTTTTAGGGGGTGATAGAGGCTCTGTTCCTCTAGGAGGCCTTAGAATATCTCCTGATCTGAGCGAGCGTCTTCACTAGGAGATTTCGTGGTGGCCTTGGGTTTTGGGATCCATGGATCCATCCTCCTGCAGTCCTTCCTGCACCCTCCGTTATTATGGCCTAACGTCCTCACTCCATGGGTGAGTCCTCCCCCAAGCGGAGGGGCCCATGGAGGAGCGAACCCTTATGGCAAGGGCAGAAGATGGTTGGTCAGAGCTGTTACTTATACTTTTATATAAGAAAAGGAGATCTGTGGGGATGTAAACTTAAGAAATAAGCCTGAAAGAAGGGTAGAACATCCTTTTAAATGTTGGCAGCACGGTCTTCCATCTCCAGATGATGATACTGGACCTGTATGGGCTTAGAGGCCAAAATATTAATCTGTTCTTTAATAAATTGTACCAGCCTGGTGGGTGAGGAATAATTTTTTACTGTTGAGCAATTTCCAAAGGAAGTAACTCCAACATCAATATCATAGGTATTATTCTGCATCGTGCCTAAAAGACATGATGTAAAAGTGCCTATAGGCTGTACTTTAAAAGGAAATCCAAGTTGGCATGTATTATCATTGTCTAAGATAGAATTAATAGGAACTGCCATAGGCATGATTGCCCCTGTTGTCATGCAGAGCCAGCAATCACCAGCAAGGGTGGGGTTGAAATTATTAAGCAAGGAGAAGGTAGTTTCCAAAATATCTAATGTATTGGTATCTAAATCTGGGAGCTGGGATTTAGGCAGCATTAAGGGATGATATGTGACTCAGGGATCGATCTGGGGTTTCAAAAGTTTGATTATCTGAAGATGCTTGACAGCATCAGTGGGTCCTCCACCATCAGAGACCCCTGTAGGGGCCTTAATGGGCCAGCAGGAGGGTTTACCAACAGTGCCTTGGCACCCAGCTGACTGTAACTTGGTGTATATGCCTTCTCCTCCCCAGTCAAAGAGAAGGGGGGTATAATGAATAGTGGTCCCCTCTGCTGCATGAGTTTTAGTTAGGGTGGCTTCAAAAAATTGTTCTCCCTGCTTGTTAACACAAATTGAGGCTGACGCATAACAAGAGACATGCATCACCTGGGTATGCGTACAAGTTGCAGAACAATTTTGGAGAGCTTTACTTGTACTGGGGGGAATAATCTTTGGCTTGTTAACACATACCCATTTAGGCTGATGAACTCCTCCGAGTTTATGGTCAACCTCGGCATGGAGGTAAGCCACCTTAGTCACGCAGTCAGCAATCTGGGTCCAACTAGTGGGAGCCTGAGTCCAAGATCCTCCCCTGCATTCACAGGGGGTGCCAAAAAGGTACTCCCTGATGTTGGAAGGTGGAGGGTCAAGGCCTCCATATACAAACCTGTTCAGCAGAAGTGCCTTAAGCAGGATCCTCACAGAGATTGTTGGCTGCATCTTGTTTTACTCAAAGATGATTTCTTTCTTCTTTTTAGGATCCATGTGTGCTTTTTCTTTGTTGAAGCATCCTTTTCTTTTAGAAAATGTTTTTGGTTATACTTGGAACAATTTCTGAAAACCTTAGAATCTATAAACAAATTATTGTACTTTGATAAGAAATATCAATGAAAATATAGTTAAAATCCTTAGATATTTTGTAGACATAATTATATTTATCATCTTATGAGTTTGAACAGTAACTTTGAGAATTAGAAACTACTTGAAGATTGTATTTTCACTTAAAAGCAAATTTATAGTAAACACATTTATCACAAATATCTGTAACTGAAAAGGCAGAGTATCTGATAAACGTAAATATAAAACATAAATTATGGGTTTTCTGTTAAAGAAAAACAAGTAATCAATTAGGCATGTGCTAATTATTTTATAGATTAACAAATATAGGTTATCTAAAAAATATATATATTAAGAATAAGAACATAACTTATAATTGTATTAATTTTATGTAACCACATGGTCTTAAAATATTTGGATCCATTTTAATTTATTTTTAACTAGGAGTGCACTCTTCTATGTGATGTCACTTGATGTAACTGAAATAAAATCCTTGTTGAGTATACATATTTATTTTTTATAGTTAGGAATGAGAATAAGGATTTTTTGGTCATCACAGGAACATTGCCGGCTTTGTTCCTGTGGCGAGCAAATGCATCCTCATAACCTCCAAAATTAAAAGTAAAATATAAAGAAGCATGTTTGATCTCTCATCAATAGAACATTATTTAGTAACACAACTATAGAGAAAAGTCAGGTTATTTAACTCAGAACTAACTTAAATTTAGGGCTACAACATAGAAAGCTGTGGAATTAAATTTTGTCTGAAAAAGATATCTTTCGTTAGCATTTACAGGTAGGCATTCTTAAAAATACAGGCTCTGAACAGCTCCAGTAGAAATCTGAAACACAGTAGTACAGATTAGTGGCTGGAAGGCAGGACTAGAAGTCCTGTCTGAGTGACTGTGGAAGAACCAATCGGAAGCACACAAAAGTGTGGGCAGTGGGACCAGGAAGCCTGCTCTTCCAGCCAGGCACCCCATGGTTACCATGGTGATGCAAACAACATGGAGTCCCCTGCCCATTTTCAGGGCAAAAGTTCCCCAAGTTTTCCTAGCTGATTGCATTTTGTTTGATTTTGTCTGCATTTTCCCCTGCCTGGCCAAGATCTTACTGCGGTAGCAGCTTGTTCTGTCTCTGTACATCCTGCACTTTTTTCTGTGGCACGTGGGTGCTCCAAAGGTTTTTTTTTTTTTTTTTTTAAGCAGCAAACACTAGCATTACCATCAGATCTTAAGTTAGTCTGTGTTTGGCATTTAGGTCAAGTAATTCAAGGGTTAAAAGCACTGTTGGCCGCAGGGGCTAGGACCCCATAGTGAGCAGCAGCAGCTAAAGTCTCTTGTCCCCAGCAGCTGAGTTATAGCCATTCTGATTCATAGGACAATCATGTAGTAAAAAGGTCCGTACATACTTTCTGAGTATTGACAAAAACAATAGAAAATTGAAACTTATTTCTCTCCAGGTAAACATCACATTTTCTCTCCCTTTTTCTCACTCTCCTAGCACAAACTTCTAGAACATAAAGGCCAAAAATTATCTCTCTCTTTTTTTTTTAATTAATTAGGTTCCAGTAAGAAAAGGTGAGAACAGGCACCTTTTCTGGGCCAAAGGATTCATAATAATCTTAATAATAATAATAATAATAATAATAATAATAATAATAATAATATCAATAAATGTTATTCACCACATCAATAGACTTAAAAATAAGAACCATATGATCATCTCGATAGATGCGGAAAAAGCATTCGACAAAGTACAGCATCCTTTATGTTCAAAACTCTAGAAAAACTAGGGATAACAAGAACATACCTCAATATTGTAAAAGCAATCTATGCTAAGCCTCAGGCTAGCATCATTCTGAATGGAGAAAAACTGAAGGCATTCCCTCTAAAATCTGGAACAAGACAGGGATGCCCTCTCTCTCCACTTCTGTTCAACATAGTTCTCGAAACACTGGCCAGAGCAATTAGACAGATGAAAGAAATTAAAGGCATAAAAATAGGAAAAGAAGAACTTAAATTATCACTATTTGCAGATGACATGATTCTATACCTAGCAGACCCAAAAGGGTCTACAAAGAAAATATTAGAGCTAATAAATGAATTCAGCAAAGTGGCAGGATATAAAATCAACACGCATAAATCAAAGGCATTCCTGTATATCAGCGACAAATCCTCTGAAATGGAAATGAGGACAACCACTCCATTCACAATATCTTCAAAAAAAATAAAATACTTGGGAATCAACCTAACAAAAGAGGTGAAAGGCTTATACAATGAAAACTACAGAACCCTAAAGAGAGAAATAGAAGAAGATCTTAGAAGATGGAAAAATATACCCTGTTCATGGATAGGCAGAACTAACATCATCAAAATGGCGATATTACCAAAAGTTCTCTATAGGTTTAATGCAATGCCAATCAAAATCCCAATGGCATTTCTTGTAGAAATAGAGAAAGCAATCATGAAATTCATATGGAAAAATAAAAGACCCAGAATAGCAAAAACAATGCTAAGCAGGAAGTGTGAATCAGACGGTATAGCGATACCAGACTTCAAACTATACTACAGAGCAATAGTAACAAAAACAGCATGGTACTGGTACCAAAACAGGCGGGTGGACCAATGGTACAGAATAGAGGACACAGAAACCAATCCACAAAACTACAACTATCTTATATTTGATAAAGGGGCTAAAAGCATGCAATGGAGGAAGGATAGCATCTTCAACAAATGGTGCTGGGAAAACTGGAAATCCATATGCAACAAAATGAAACTGAATCCCTTTCTCTCGCCATGCACAAAAGTGAATTCAAAATGGATCAAGGAGCTTGATATCAAATCAGAGACACGCCGTCTGATAGAAGAAAAAGTTGGCTACGATCTCAATAGGACACCCATAGCACAAAAGTTAATAACTAGAATCAACAAATGGGACTTACTCAAACTAAAAAGTTTTTTCTCAGCAAAAGAAACAATAAGAGAGGTAAATAGGGAGCCTACAACCTGGGAACAAATCTTTACTCCTCACACTTCAGATAGAGCCCTAATATCCGGAGTATACAAAGAACTCCAAAAATTAGACAATAAGAGAACAAACAACCCAATCAATAAATGGGCCAAGGACCTGAACAGACACTTCTCAGAGGAGGACATACAGTCAATCAACAAGTACATGAAAAAATGCTCACCATCTCTAGCTGTCAGAGAAATGCAAATCAAAACCACCCTAAGTTACCTTCTCACTCCAGTAAGATTGGCAGCCATTAGGAAGTCAAACAACAACAAGTGCTGGCGAGGATGTGGGGAAAAGGGTACACTTGTACATTGCTGGTGGGACTGCAAATTGGTGCAGCCAATTTGGAAAGCAGTATGGAGATTTCTTGGAAAGCTGGGAATGGAGCCACCATTTGACCCAGCTATTCCCCTTCTTGGTCTATTCCCTAAAGACCTAAAAAGAGCATGCTACAGGGACACTGCTACATCGATGTTCATAGCAGCACAATTCACAATAGCAAGACTGTGGAACCAACCTAGATGCCCTTCAATAGACGAATGGATAAAAAAAATGTGGCATTTATACACAATGGAGTATTACTCTGCATTAAAAAATGACAAAATCATAGAATTTGCAGGGAAATGGATGGCATTAGAGCAGATTATGCTAAGTGAAGCTAGCCAATCCCTAAAAAACAAATGCCAAATGTCTTCTTTGATATAAGGAGAGTAACTAAGATCAGAGTAGGGACTAAGAGCAGGAGAAGAAGATTAACATTTAACAGGGATGAGAGGTGGGAGGGAAAGGGAGAGAGAAGGGAAATTGCATGGTAATGGAAGGAGACCCCCAGGGTTATACAGTGGAGGGGGTAGAGAGAGAGGAGGGGAGGGGAGGGGAGAGGTGGGGAGGGGGGAGGGTGGAGGATGGGAAAGGCAGCGGAGCACAACAGACACTAGTATGGCAATATGTAAATCAATGGATGTGTAACTGATGTGATTCTGCAATCTGTGTATGGGGTGAAGGTGGGAGTTCATAACCCACTTGAATCAAAGTGTGGAATATGATATGTCAAGAAATTTGTAATGTTTTGAACAACCCACAATAAAAAATTAAAAAGAAAAAATAAAAAAAAAATAAAAAAAATAGGAACTAGAAAAAAATAATAATCTTTATAATAATCAGTCTCCTACTCTAAGCCATCTTTTACCATCAATGGTCCCTTCAAGGGGAAACCATAGACACAATTCTCCTATGTATGAAAAGAATAATCTTAAGTCCTTTTTCTTAACACGCACCCCCTGTGTCTTGAGGGCCTCCTTGAGGCCTGACGAAAACAAATCATGTGACAAAACTGCTTGTCCCATGGTGGGTCACTCACCTTGCGTCGTTCTCACTCTCCTCCTGGATCTGTCTCTCTGTCGTGTCTGCCGAGGCGATCTCGAGCTCCGCTTGGCCAAGTCTTCCCGGAGGACGGCATTCCTTCTCAGTCAAAGGCTCGAGCACACAACGTTGGGCGCCAAATGTCCCGTCCGGCAGGACACATCAACGTGGGCAGCGAACCTAGGTGGGGAGGAATGAAGGGACAAGAGACACAGAAGGATGACAGCAACACAAAAATTCTGATCAAGCTGCAAACTTTTATTGTTCACACAGGGGTATTTATATGCTGGGGATGGGGAAGCTCTCTAATCAACAATTGCTGGATGTGGGTGGTAAAACTGCCAGGTGCAAGATGTCTGATGATCCTGATAACCACAGGATGTTCCAGGGAGATAGGTAGCTGCAGGATGCCTCCCAGGCAGGATGTCTCCCAGGGGGCTGTCAGGCTAATCTTTGAAGGAGAATTTGCTTCTAGTCCCTGACAGGCAGGGACTTTACATACATCATAAAATTTCTTAGCAAATCATCACAAACTGCGGGGAAATCCTAAAACAACTCTAAAACATGATTAGCACATTCACTGGTGGGAGCAAGTTGGTTAAGGGTGATTGGTTAGTACAAGAGGCGGATTCATTTGAACTGATTGGTTTAAGCCATGAGGGGAGTACATGCTGAACTACATTGTTTCCCAACATGTTATCAACCACCATAAACTAGTGGGAAGTCATCTGGCATCCCAGGTATTTTCCCTGTCTCATGCTGATTGGTGGTTGCTAGGGGGTTGCTATGGGTCCCCACCTAGCCTGACAGAGTCAGGGACACCATGCCCTGCAGATCTCTCCTGTTATTTGTAGATAAACAACTCAACAGGGTGGGTATGTGCCTAGGAGTGCTCTGTGGGTCTTTCCAAGGACAAGGGTCACTCCCCCTTCCTTGGACAGGCTTTGCTCTGAGGTAGAGGCTGGTTTCTCAAAAATGGAGTCACATCAGTTTCTCACAGTTCAATGGCAGGTAAGAGAAAACCCCTAAATAACATTAACTTATCAAGATAAAGATTTCTTTTTCTTTTTTTCCTTTTCTTTTTCTTGCTACTGGGGATTGAACTCAGGGGCACTCAATCAGTGAGACACATTCCCAGCCTTATTTTATTTTATTTTATTTTATTTTTGGTATTGTATTTGGAGACAGGGTCTCACTGAGTTGCTTAGCACCTCACCCTTGCTGACTGAGACTGGCTTTGAACTCATGATCCTCCTGCCTCAGCCTCCTGAGCCACTGGGATTACAGGCATGCACCTCTGCACTTTGTCAAGATAAAGGTTTCTATTTTTCTTACAGGAAAGCCCAGAGGAATACAACACAAGGTTAGTATGATAGGTCTAATCAAAATCCTCAGAAATCCAGACTACTTCCCACTTTCTGTCCCATTGCATCTAAGGGGTAGCTTTGAGCTCCTAGTCAAAGATGAACCCATCCATCCTTTTATACCTAGGCAGCAGGTTGGAGGAAGAGGGAAGGGTAGGCAAAGGAGAAATGGTAGCTATCTTTTAGGGGAAATCCTTGGCAGTTGTCATGGAATATATCCATTTACACCTTCATGGCTACAACTTAGACATGATGAAGCCAGAATTAGACAGGCAGATAGGCGAGGGTCAGATCCAGAAAGGGTACACTTGTACATTGCTGGTGGGACTGCAAATTGGTGCAGCCAATTTGGAAAGCAGTATGGAGATTTCTTGGAAAGCTGGGAATGGAGCCACCATTTGACCCAGCTATTCCCCTTCTCGGTCTATTTCCTAAAGACCTAAAAAGAGCATGCTACAGGGACACTGCTACATCGATGTTCATAGCAGCACAATTCACAATAGCAAGACTGTGGAACCAACCTAGATGCCCTTCAATAGATGAATGGATTAAAAAAATGTGGCATTTATACACAGTGGAGTATTACTCTGCATTAAAAAATGACAAAATCATAGAATTTGCAGGGAAATGGATGGCATTAGAGCAGATTATGCTAAGTGAAGCTAGCCAATCCCTAAAAAACAAATGCCAAATGTCTTCTTTGATATAAGGAGAGTAACTAAGAACAGAGTAGGGTCGAAGAGCATGAGAAGAAGATTAACATTAACCAGGGATGAGAGGTGGGAGGGAAAGGGAGAGAGAAGGGAAATTGCATGGAAATGGAAGGAGACCCTCAGAGTACATAATATATTATATACAAAAGTACATACAAGAGGAAGTGAGGGGAAAGGGAAAAGTAATACAAGGGGGACAAATGAATGTCAGTAGAGGGGGCAGAGAGAGAAGAGGGGAGGGGAGGGGAGGGGAGGGGGGATAGTAGAGGATAGGAAAGGCAGCAGAACACAACAGACACTAGTATGGCAATATGTAAATCAATGGATGTGTAACTGATGTGATTCTGCAATCTGTATATGGGGTAAAAATGGGAGCTCATAACCCACTTGAATCAAAATGTGAAATATGATATATCAAGAACTATGTAATGTTTTGAACAACCAATAATAAAAAATTAAAAAAAAAAAAAAGAAATGTTAATTCCTTCAGAGCCCTTATCAAGAACCTGCCCCAGGAGCAGTGTGAAGAAGAAGAGGCAAGAATGACCCGACCCCAGGACCGACCAAAGCCGCGTGCTGCTGCATCCCCACGTCCAGTGCCTTGGTCCCACCACCGTTGCCACCATGCCCAAGAGAAAGGCTGAAGGGGGGGGTGGCTAAAGGAGATAAAGCCAAGGTAAAGATGAACCACAGAGAAGATCAGCAAGGTTGTCTGCCAAACCTGCTCTTCCAAAGCCAGAGCCCAAGCCTAAAAAGGCCCCTGCAAAGAAGGGAGAGAAGGTACTCAAAGGGAAAAAAGGGAAAAGCTGATGCTGGCAAGGATGGGAATAACCCTGCAGAAAATGGAGATGCCAAAACAGACCAGGCCCAGACAGCTGAGGTGCTAGAGACGCCAAGTGAAATGTGTGCATTTTTGATAACTGTGGACTTCTGGTGACTGTACAGTTTGAAATACTATTTTTTATCAAGTTTTATAAAAATGCAAAATTTTGTTTTACTTTTTTTTTAAGCTATGTTGTTAGCACACAGAACACTTGATTGTTGGTTTTTTTGGGGAAGGAGCATATGTCACTAGTAGAATGTCTCCAAAGCTGGATTGCTGTGGAGGAAGACACCTTTCCCTTCTAGTTTTGAGAGACTTCCTCTTTGTTCCCAAGAGGAAGGGATTCCCTCATGTTGGCACACATAGCCACTTTGGCACACATAGCCACTTTGGCACAAATGCCTTGTGGTATGGAAAAACTCAAACTCATCTGTATGTCCTCCTATCCCTCTCTGCCATCGGCATAGACTTAACTCCCCTAAACTCAGACCTGTTGGGACCTGATTCCCAACGATTGGTTTTACCAGTGTGTGGGGCAATCTGGACTTTCCAGTGATGTCATTGAGAATAGTGTCCCTCAGAAGAGCAACAGTTCCTTTTCTAGATTGTGGATCTTCAGATTAATAATTTTTGCTATTTTCCTTTCATTTCCTGAAAGTCAGAGTCAGCTTGTGAAAAGTTGTTAAACAACATGCTAAATGTGAAATGTCAACCCTCACTCTAAACTTTCCCTATTCAGAGCATCAAATGAAGACTTCATTGGGTTTTATAGTGGCTTTCTGATTTTGGTAGTCCATTCAAGAAGTGAGTTTGAAAATTGTTGTATACTGTTAACGATTGTCTGCCCATGTCCTGCCTGAAATACCAAGATTGTTTATGAAAAGTATCTTTAATAAAGCTGGATACAGTTTGGGTTGTGTTATGCTCAAATTCAGGACCCCCAAAAGACCACCAGAGACCCAAGATTGAAGTAGCAGCAAAGAGGGGTTTATTGCGAGCTAGCTCGGTCCTCCGCGCACACACACAGCAACTGGTGATGCTGAGAGGCCCCAAGCCCAGGGTTTGCAGCAGTTTTATACATTCTTTGGAGAAGGCAGGGACCCCCACATACATCATAGCATCTCTTAGCAAATCCTCACACACCGCAGGAAAATCAAATAACAACTCTAAAACATGATTAGCGCATTCACTGGCGGGAACAAGTTGGGTAGGGGTGATTGGTCAGTACAAGAGGGGGATTCATTTGAACTGACTGGCTTAAGCCAAGAGGGGTGTACGTGCTGAACTACATGGTTTCCCAACATGTTATCAACCACCATAAACTACTGGGAGGGTCATCTGGCATCCCAGGTATTTCCCTGTCTATGCTGATTGGTGGCTGCTAGGGGTTTGCTATGGATCCCCACTTAGCCTGACTGAGTCAGGGACATCTGGCACAGCACATCTCTCCTGTTATTTGTAGATAAACAACTCAGCAGGATGGGAATGTGCCTAGGAGTGCTCTGTGGGTCTTTCCAAGGACAAAGGTGATGTCCCTTCCTTGGACAGGCTTTGCTCTGAGGTAGAGGCTGGTTTTTCATTCCCCCCTTTGTCTGGAAACTTGGGAACCAATCATGGTTCCCTCAGTTGGGGCCTATTTGGGCGGGCTCTACATCTTGGTAAACAGTAATCCTCAGGGGACCATCTTCAACTTCCCAGACTCACTCAAAATTGGCCTCTTAGATCCATCCATCCTGACTTGATTGATTTACCTATCTACACTGCCTATCTATTTCTGGCTTCATTCCCCCTAATTTTAGGAACTCTTTATTGCTGTAAGGAGAAGGGGCAATAGCTCTTTCTGGCTGCTTCAGAGCTGAAAAGGGTGTCGAACATGAGGGGGCTCGACGACATGGGGGACGACGTGGGGGACGTGATTTCCCTTTTAGAAGTCAGTTCCATTTGAAGTCTGGATGGGGAAAAGGTTGTCATCTGGGGATGGATGCTTCTATGAGAGAAACAAAAACCATGAGTACTGAATAAGTGTTGCAGTAGCTGGAACATGTCACTGTACAGAAGTTCCGTCACCAGGCTTTAACATCCCCAGTTATCAGGACTATAAACATAACATTTAACTTTTAGGGTTAGAGATGTCCTTCCCCTTAAGATACAGTTTAATAATTTAATGTCATCTGATCTTGCAAAATACTTTTACTAGTATGACCTCTGTGCCTAATAGAGAAATCTTTAATTCTGTTACTTAGGACTGGATAATCATACTAGCAAACACTAAGCCTACCTGTGTAGGTTAGAAATAGCTATAGGCTTTAAACTAAAAACTACTCTGGCAGTTCCTTTTGATAGTTATCAGGCATTCCTGCCTAAGAATCTCTTTTGTAGCCTCCAGTTTACTTATTCTTGGAAGTTACATTTAACTATTATTATTATTTAAAGTGCCCAGGAATAGCTGTGCTTTGGTTTTAACTATCTTTGCTAGGTGTTTAAGATGAAGCAGTCAAACTGACTTTTGTTTCTATCTATTGTTAACAGTCAGCTGAGTTTCCCTGGGAGTCCTGGGGGAACTTTACAGCAGCTTCTCAGTTCTGCTAGTGCCATTTGTGCTAGGATGGGTCCAGGCCTTGCTTGACCATGTGGCTTCCCTTGGAAGGAAGCATCAGGGATCTCTCCCTTCTCTGATGACCCTCCTCTTCATAGCAAATGCACTGATTGGCTTTCTGTTCTCCAGTGGTCTCATTAATCTCCCTGATCGGGAGGTTATGTGGCCCAGAGTTGCAAAGCTCTTTGGAGATGTCCCCTGTTCCCTGGATTCAGACTGACTCAGAGGGCAAGAGCCAAATATTGGTTTTCTTGGCCCTTTTAATTTAACTTTAATTTTAAAACTTAATCTTAAACATCCAGCAAATAAATTTCAACAGCCTTATATTAAGAGTACTGGGCTTTAATGTCTATCTCTCTATCCTGTAAGTGATAACTCATTATCTTAAATTAACCCAGGTTGTGTGTTCTTAAGCCAGTACCTCTGCAAAACATTAACAGGCAATCTTTAGACCATTTATAAGAAAACTACAAAATAAAATTAACAAGAGTAAAAACATATTTAGTTCATGTAATAGCTACCTTGAATTTTGGCAGAGTTATACATTATAATCCCCTGTTTGAGATACAAGCAATCTTGACAAAAATTAACTTTTGGACACAACTTTAAATGTACTGAAATCTGGCCTACTTCTTTTGTAGTCATTTTTAAATGTTGTGAGATGGGACACAGAGCCTTATCTCAGATAAGGTGGGGCTCTTCATAAATCTTAAGTACTATAGTTCTGAAACTGATCTTTGCTATTTAAACATCATTTTACAAAGCCTACATAAATTGTTGCTCAAGTTCACATGAATCTAACACAATATAATATCACATCTAAAATATGAATTAAAGAAAGGTTGAACACTTTTGACCTTTTGTAGGAAAGTAGCAAAGTACTTTTGTGTTTTACAATATCAACCTTTACACAGATTAGGTTCTCATTAACTTAAAAATACATTTAAATTGTATCTTAGTGTAAAAAGTAACATAGAACTTTACATATCTTATTGATAACAAGTCCAGTTATAGAACACAAATTATATAAATAAATCTCCAACATGTTTTTCTTTTAAGCCTAAAATTACCATACAACTTTAGAACACCAGCTTGATATAATGTTCTTTTAAAGCTTCTACCTTACAGACTTGTTTACCTGGAAGATATGAACACATTAATAGCACCACAATTACATTGATGATTTTATATTAACCAAGTTTAGCTTTTAAAGAAATAACATATTACAATATTGAAAAACAACAGTTGTTGTTTAAACATAGTTGTATAATTTTTAGTTTCTTTAAGAGTACTTGCTCAAAAAAAACCTTACACATATAACCAATTTACAGAGACCTTCTTTATCACTTACTTAAACCCTCTTATTTACTTAATCACATAGACTCTCTTATCCAGAAACACATTTTCCCTCTATTAAATCCATACCTAAAACCTTTTAATTTCTCTCTTCCATCTGTTAACCTCCTTTTCTGTTCACATTTTGAAACAATCCTTGTAAATTTTTGAATTTAGGCAGATTATTTTATAGGCATCAACATTTATTGTTTTTTTTGAACACCTAGAAAAACTTATAAGTTTAATTTGAAAAACATCTTTACTTTTATCTGTTTACCCAATTTAAATTGAACCATTTGAATCATGTGAATCAAAGATATTTGGATCCATTTTTTTGATTTTTCATGAGCGCTCCTCATATATCTGCCAATTGTCATATCACTGCATGATATATGGACATACACACATACAGACATACAACACATAACACAAGTGTGCACACATAACACAAGGCCTTGTAGCTTTTCTCAGGTGAAATCTCCATTGCAATGTTCAAAAAAACTCCACAGTTGATTAAAAATAGAACTGATCAGAAAAACATTAACTTAGGTCTGTAGGATCAAAATCATGAGCTCAAAAAAATACAGAATCTAAGAAAAAGCAAGAGTCCTAGAAAAAATGACTGGCCAGTAATTAGTAAATACAATACAATTTACTTTTTGGTTTTGTCTAGTTTGAGTTCTGGTAAAAAGACACTTTTACCCTTTTTTTCCCTTGGGCCTCAGATCAGTCTCCTATTGAGCTCCCAGGCTTCTTTTATTTGCATTTCAACTTAAGTCCTGGCTGAGGTCTGGAAGGAACTGGGAAAACTGGAATTCTGAGCAGAAACCTCATGCCTAAGGCATTTTAACCATAAGTCACAATTTTCAGGTTTGGATGTTGAAAATTAAAATACAAGTTTAAGATACAATTCACAAAATTTTATATCTTTATATCTTCCTAAACTAGAAAAACTTGCTCACACAAAACTGAAAATAGGATCTTACTTGATAATATAAAAGCTACCATCAGAAGAAATTCCTTCAGGATCATTAAGCCACTCCTTTGTTCTGAAGTTCCTAAAGTAGTATTAATTTACATTAAATCACCTGAAAAAAATTCCAAAAGAGAACCACACACTACCATGTATATCCAAAATTAAGCTGTAAAAATTTCCAAGACTGTTGCTATCCGATGTCTTTCAATAAGCCAGACCAACTTCCCAATCCAACACTTTCCTTTCCTAAATCCTACACACTGAGGGGAACAGATACCATATCATAATTTACTATCCTTGCCCAAATTAATGCACTGGTACACCTAGTGAAATCTTCTCAGGCTACCCAGTTCAAAAATTGATGAAAAAATACAACTAAATGATTGGGAGTTACTTGCCAACTCGGAAGTAGAGTTCTTTAATTTTCCATCCTAAATATTTAAGTTCTCTGGCATGAATTATCTGAAATCATGAACTAAACAATTACCTAAACCCAACTTTTAACTGCAAGATTGTGCAATGCTTCAAAAACCCATTCAGATACCAGATTGTTACAATAAAAAAATCATCTTTTAGACACACATTCAGCCAAGATCATCCCCAAGAAACAATCTATAATAACCTTTAAAACAGACAGACCAGATAAGAGAAAAATCTCCCCAGGTTTCTAACTCCCATTTAATTATGACTCCTATATCAGTGGCACCATAGATTTCCCCATGTGTGGACCAGATGTTCTCACATAGGGGCAACCAGAAGTGTAAAATCAAGGGTCTCAGTGTGGTGACTTTACTGCATTCAATGTCCCCTTCTTTTTAAGTAGACAGAGATAGAGCAATCCTTACAATGCAGGGAAGAACTGAGGGAGGTTCCCCAAAGTGAAAGGGGCTTTGGCAGCTGCTGGGAGTCCCTCAGTCCCTCCTTTTACTTACAGGATTAGCTCCTTTGGTTAGGTCTGATCCCAGGCACGCTGGCATATCTCCTAACTTTCCAGTAGTCAGCTCCCCAAAAGTTAATCCTCTGCTTGCAGTTGTTTTGAGTGCTAAGCTTCCCCAAGAAGGCAGAGTGGGGACTCCTCTAAAGTCCCCTCTGGGGTGCCAAAATTTGTGACTGAAAGTTTGGTTCCTGTCCTCAAAGCCAATTAATGCCAATTTAATAATGAAGACAGGGTTTTGAGAAAAAGAAAAAGTGAGGTATCAAAGTTCTTAGATCCCCAGCAGGCATTTCCCTCTGCAATGAGTGCACTCAAACCAACTACGGGAAGAAAAGAAAACATTGCTTCCCTAATCTCGCTTAAAAAAGGGGAGTAAAGTTTATCAAAGTTCTTTAAAACACAGCTAAAAGGGGTGTAAAAGGTGAGAACAGAAAAGCTGGCAGTTCTATTGACTTTTGGTTCCTTACAGGAGAAGCATACTAGGGACATTCTTAGGCTAAAATTTAGCTAAAGTTACCTCCACACATCTAAGGCAGTTTGGGACTTGGGACACTGCATCTGTCCAAAGTAAAACAATGCCATCACACTTAACACAGACACAGACAAAAAGACACAGAAAGACACACAAAGACATAGATTCCCTTTTCAGATTGTCAAAAAAACGAAAGTGGGTGCTGGCCCTAAGCCAACTGGGGCCTTCCCTTCAGACAAATGGATCGGGGGAGCATCCCCCTCAGATTGGGTCTGAGGACCCCAGATTGGGAGATTAGTTCTTTCACCAGGGTGTTGGGGTGGAGACAGACAGGACAATAGAAACAAACACACATAACACAAAATTCACAGCACAGCCACAGAATTTGCAGCGCATAGTGGACTGCTACTCAGAAACTAAAGGCACAGGCGGACTGGGGATCCCTCAGCTACAAAATACTTTATCAAATACTTCACAAAATACTTTACTACAGACAATCCACTCAGAACCCAGAAAGGGGCCGAAGACATCTCCCACAAACCCCGTTGGCTGCCCTTCGGTGTGTCCACCTGGACCTTTTGCTGACCACACAACACAGAACCAGAACCTGCATGCAACCAGAGAACAGAAACTTACAGATTGACAATGCCTTCACTTACCGGCCGGGTTTTCATACCTCTCGATCGGGGTGTCTGGGTAGGCTTATAAGGGGATCCCAGATGAGCCCCCGTATGTTATGCTCGAATTCTGGACCTCCAAAAGACCACCAGAGACCCAAGATCGATGTAAGCAGCAAAGAGGTGTTTATTGCGAGCTAGCTCGGTCCTCCGCACGCACACACAGCAACTGGTAATGCTGAGAGGCCCCGAGCCCAGGGTTTGCAGCAGTTTTATACATTCTTTGGAGAAGGCAGGGACCCCCACATACATCATAGCATCTCTTAGCAAATCCTCACACACCACAGGAAAATCAAATAACAACTCTAAAACATGATTAGCACATTCACTGGCGGGAACAAGTTGGGTAGGGGTGATTGGTCAGTACAAGAGGGGGATTCATTTGAACTGATTGGCTTAAGCCAAGAGGGGTGTACATGCTGAACTACATGGTTTCCCAACAAGTTATCAACCACCATAAACTACTAGGAGGGTCATCTGGCATCCCAGGTATTTCCCTGTCTCATGCTGATTGGTGGCTGCTAGGGGGTTGCTATGGGTCCCCACCTAGCCTGACTGAGTCAAGGACACCTGGCGCAGCAGATCTCTCCTGTTATTTGTAGATAAACAACTCAGCAGGGTGGGAATGTGCCTAGGAGTGCTCTGTGAGTCTTTCCAAGGACAAAGGTGATGTCCCTTCCTTGGACAGGCTTTGCTCTGAGGTAGAGGCTGGTTTTTCACTTGGGAAAAAAAAAGAAAAAAGAACCTGCCCCAGCTCCAACCTGTTGCTAAGGTAACCTGTCCTAGGGATTGTCACTTCCTTCAGGGACTTGTTAATTACACCCCCTTCCTGCTGGGATCACTCCTCCCGAGCCCCTCCAGCCCACCTGTTTTCCACCTTTTGGCCATCCCACTGAGCATTTTCTGGGCCTAGTGATGGAAAAGTAGGCAGGAAAGAGAGATATAAGGGGGAGAGAGCAGAAGAACAAAGGAAGCCTAGGATATAGAAAAGGCAAAACACTCCTGCTCTTGGGATACCAGAATACCAGTTAGGGCTCCCTTCTCCCTCCTGGAAAAAGTCTATGTTACCCCTTTATAAATAAACCCTGCTTTATATGCTTGCCTCTGCGTGCTTCTCTAATGTTATACTTCAACAGGTGAAGAAGCAGGACTCATCACTGGTAACCAGTGGTATCAATATCACCACATCTAGTTGAATAGAATCACCAAAAATGTAGATTTCTTTATCATGTTTTGGTGGTTATGTGGCCAGCTGGCAATCTATTACCAAGAAAAAGGGTGGCAGTAGACACTGAAGGACAGGCAGCATCTAGTTTCTGCTACATTCACCTTCTTGCACCCTTCCTGGGATCCAGCTGAACCTCAGTATGTGTGGGAGAAATGTTGGTTTAATAGGTACTTAGTCAAAGAAAGTTCTAAAGGAGGAGAGTGAAGTCATGTTCTTTTTTCAATTTGAACCATCAAATCATGGAACCAGGTAGTTAAGGCAATCTAAAACCAAGGTTACATTTTCTTCCCTACTTCAACACAAAGTACCTGCCCTTTGTGTGCTATGGGTTGAGTATTCCTTGTCTGAGATGCTTGGGACCAGAAGTGTTTTGTATTTGTTTTCTTTTTTTTTTTTTTTTTTCAGATTTTGGATTATTTGTATGTATATACATAATATATATGGTGATATTTTGGAAAGGGGACCCAAATCCTGTTTATGAAATTCACTTATGTTTCATATATTCCTTATACTTGTAGGCTGAAAGTAATTTCATATAGCATTTTTAAGTTTTACCTGCATCTTGACTGTGATCTCTCTGTCACATGAGGTCAGGACTAGAGTTTTTCATTTGTTGGGTCATGCTGTTGGATCAAACATTTTGGTTTTTGCTATATTAAGGATTTTGGAGGTTTGGTTTAGGGATTTTCAGCCTGTACTATGAAATACTGTACATGAGAGTGATTGTGCAGAGACTGAGCATTTGGCTTTTTCCTTCTCTTTTATGGGATAGTGCCAGAATCCAATCTGGACTCCCTAGAGAGAAACTCCCTTAAGTGTCAATAATCAATGCAGGTGTGTGCTTTGATATAGTAATGACTCTTCTGGTTACTTGTCAAGAGACAAGTGGTTCCTAATGTGTGTATAAAATAATCACCTAGAACATTGGTTGAAAATTCTTACTTTTTTGAATAGAGATGTGCTAAGACCTGGGTCTACATTTTGTTTAGTTTTTCAGATAATTTTGATGTACATGTATATAGTAGTATTACTTAGCCAACAGAAATGTAATGTGAGCCATATGCAATTTTAAATTTGCTATGAGTTTCAAACAAGGGTCAAGATAGGGTGGGAGCTGGACATAATGGTGCACAACTATAATTCTAGTTACTGGGGAGGCTGAGGCAGGAGGATCACAAGTTCTAGGCCAACCTGTACAATTTAGCAAGACCCTCAAAACAAAAAGGCTGAGGGTGAAGCTCAGTGGTAGAGTATTTCTGGGTTCAATTTTTAGTACTGCTAAAAAAAAAAAAAATAAAGGATGAATGTCAGATCAGGCTATCAGGCGAAGGCGGGCACCGACCAGAGGAGGCAGATTTAAAAGGGGCCCCCGAATGAGGCTTTATTGAGATATCACTCCTGGGCGGAACTTGATCAGACCAACAGAGTGGACAGGAGAAGGGTCTGAGGAGGAGAAACCGAGCGGAAGCTTGACTGGACTGGACTTTTATGGGGCTTACAGCAGGAAGAGAGGGCTTGGGACAGGAAAAGGTGTTCTTAGGGTCCTTTGTCTCATTGGAGTTGGTCAGGGGAGTTGGCTGAACTCTGGGATTGGCCAGGGTGTCCTGCTGATTGACAGGTGTTAGTCAGGAGATCTCGATTGACAGGCATTTCCTAAGGTGCCTGATTGATGTTCCTTTCCCCTGCGGGCTGCTTTGTTTTAAGTTGCCACCAGGTCGCCACCAAGTCACCACTTCTGACCTAACAATGAGAAATATAGTTCAGTTTTAAAACATTTGCTTGCACAATGGTCCCAGGGCCTGGGCAACTTAGTGAGGCCCCCATTTCAAAAAAAGGAAAGAAAAGAAAATTTGAAAAGAAACAGATAAAACTAATTTTTGTAATACATTTCACCAAACCCAATATATCCCTCAAATTATCATTTCAACTACATATAATTGTAAGGGTCCGCGAAGCGTTGGAGAAAGAGACCACCAAGTGACCACTCATGCAATTGGCAGAAGGGGATTTATTGAACCAGCATGCTGGGGCTCCGTGCCCACTCAAGAAGGAAAAGCAGCCCAGAGCCCTGAGCAGGGGCTGAGCACTGCTTAAGTACACTTTTTTGGGGGAGGGCGGGGATTTTACATACATCACAGTCTCCTTTAACAAATCATCATACACCGTGGGAAAATCAAACTACAATTCCTAAACATGATTAGTTCATTCATTGGCGGAAACATGTTGGGTGGGGGTGATAGGTCAGTTCTAAACGGGGTACACATTCAAACTGATTGGTCTAGACCCAGCAATGCCTACATGCGAGATCACACAGAGCCCTGAATTATTAAACAACCAAGCAATCAGGGGGAATATTTACTGGGCTGTTCCAAGCATTGTCTTAACAACTACAGGAATTTCAGGTTAACAATACCTAATCCTTTACATTTTAACTCATGCCTTGCAGCCTAGAAATTTTATACAATGCCCCGTCTTTTACACTTTAACTTCAATTTCTTTTACCCTTACAATAATTGACATAAAAATTATTAATGAGATATCTTTATATTTTATTTTAAATAAGTCTTAAAAAAATCTGGTTAGTATTTTACACTTAATTTGGGTCAGCTATATTTCAAAGAATTGACTGCTCTGTGCTGCCTTAGTGATTATATTGGATAGTTCAGGTTTAGATGATTAGGTAACACTAGATTGTAAGTCTCCTGTTCAGAGATTGAATTTCATTCTTTTTTTTTTTTTTTTTTTTTTTTTGGCAGTGCTTATCCTTGAAGATCCCAGACCCTGTGTATGCTAGGAGGTCAGTCTCTACCATTTGGCTACATCCCCAGCCCTGAATTTCATTCTTATATATGTAGAGCCTGCCAAGTGCCCAGAATTTAGGAAATGTTTGTAAAACATTAGTTGGTTATCTAATTACAACTAATCACATGAAGTGATTGGGGCGAGGCTGTAATCTTGCAAAGCCAGAAGCCTTTGGCTCTATCAGAGGCTCCAGAGAGCCCCACGTTTTTCTGGGGTGTTTGGAAATCTGCAAGGTTAGTTAATAGATAATCTTTAGTATTCTATTCAAAATCACTTCAAAGGCTGGGAGGGAGGAGGGACTCACTTCAAAGGCTTTTGCTGGGAGAAATAGAGCAAGTAAGGAAAGCCTGTTGCTAGGACAACCTTCTGAGGATTGAAAGAGAACAATCGTACATTGTAGGCCTTCGCCTGGCCTGGCTATGATCTTCCCATTTGTAATATACTCTCCTTTGGTGTGGCTCTATGAAGAACAGTTTTTCAGTGGCCATTTAAGAGTATAATGTGGAGCCAGAAGGCTGTGGGGCACTAACAGTGTTTAAGTGCTAAAAGAAGAAGAATGGGCTGAACATTGATTGGAAAGGAGCCACCTGAGGTGACGCACAATCGCTTAGAAGGTTCCTGTTGAACTGTTGGAATGAGCAGTTCAAGAGGGACTTATAATTCCGCTGCAGACAGAGCTCACTTATGGGAATCCAAGAATAGGGGTCAAAGGGAGTTGTCCCCTGGGCCTAGAAAGTCATTAGACTAAGCAGTTAAAGATTAGTTAAGAGGTAATTATTTCGTGCTTACTTAATTCTGTTTTCCTAAATCTAATTCTGTTTGTCTTTAAGTACCTATCCAGGTATTGGTTCATTAATGGTTCCGTTTTAATTATTTTTATTTTTTATTTTATTTTTAGATATACAGACTGGTAGAGTGTATTTTGACATATCATACATACATGGAGTATAATTTTCCATTCTTGTGGTTGTACATACGTGGTATGGAGAGTCACTGGTTGTGGATTCTTATATGAACATAGGAAAGTTACATCTGACTCATTCTATTGTCTTTCCTATTCCCATCTCCATTCCCTTCACTCTCATTTCCCTTTGTCTAATCCAATTTCTATTCTCTCCTCCCCCCTTGTTATGTGGTAGCAACTGCATGTCAAAATAATATTCAACCTTTGGTTTTTTGGGTTTGGCGTACCTCACTTAGTATTCTCAACTCCATCTATTTACCAGCAAATGCCATAATTGCATTCTTCTTTATGGCTGAGTAATATTACATTTTATATATATATATATATATATATATAATCTCACATTTTTAAATCCATTCATCTGTTAAGGGCACCTACAGTTGGTTCCATAGCTTAGCTATTGTGAATTGAACTGCTGTAAATATTGATGTGTCTGCATCACTGCTGTATACTGATTTTAAGTCTGGTGGGTATATTCCAAGGGGTGGGATGACTGGGTCAAATGGTGGCAGCATTTCAGGTTTTCTGAGAAATTTCCATACTGCTTTCCAGACTGGTTACACCAATTTTCAGTCCCATCAGCAATGTATGAGTGTACCCTTTTCAGTTTTTTAAATAAATTTCAAATAGTGAACTTTTGTTGGATAAATGTCTGGCATTCTATTACATTCTATGTATTTAATTTCCAGAAAAAGATATATTTTTGTCTACATTTATAGAGTTTTAAAAATTAAAGTTTTGAGACATTAAGTGACTTGTTTAGAGATTATTCCTTTTTTCTTTTCTTCCTTTTTTTTATGGTACTGGCGATTGAACTCAGGACCTCACTTACGATAGTGATACCGCCATTTACTGTGACAGTCCTTGCTTCCCTGAATGCTGAAATATAGCACCAAAGAAGCCTGCCATGGCTGCCTGGGCAAGTCCAGAGTGCAAAGTGAAAGGCTTTATTAAAGGATAGCAGAAAAGACTGCCCCCTCCCTCCTAAGAAGGGGACCTGAAAGGTGGAATCCTTGGGAAGCAGAGGTCTTCTCCCTTTTTCACCTAGGGTCTTCTTTTGTCCTCCTACACTCCTGTCCTTTATTTCCCTCTCTGTTGCATATGGTGGGGGATGTGTGGTGGGGGTTGCAGGTGGCAAGGCCAAAAGGTGGAAGACAGCTGGGCCTATGGAGTGGGGGAGGAGGGATCTGGGCAGGAAGGGCCTAGGGTGATTTGATTAGCATTTCCTTGTCTGGCTGGAAGCTGTTTCATTAACAGGGCTTTGGGGATGGGCCTGGGCCTTGGAAACATTAACATTCCAATCTCCCAGGTGCTGTTCTTGTTTCCCAGGCTCTGAGCACCTCCATTTTCTTTATTAGACTCAATATTAGACTGGATTTACCTAACTACACTAAGTACCTTTTTTAAAATCTGGCTTCCCTAGGATGTCCCCAGCTCTTCTCGTTTTGAGAAAGGGCCTTTCCAAGTTGTTGAGGCTGGCCTTGAACTTGCCATCCTCTTGCCTCAGTCAGACTCCCTAGTACCTATGATTAAGGCATGTGCTGCTGGGCTTGGCTTCTTCAATAATTTTTTCTGTGTGATGGACCCAGCCTAATTCCATCTTAAGATTGGGAGTCATCTCATCACAAAGTCATGAAAAGTTAATTTCCGTTTTACTATAAATTGTTGAGATTTCCAAACTTACTTGGAATTCCTGCCCATGTCTAAACTCACCCATGCCTGGCTCTCCTTGACCAGATAACCTCTCTAAAACCTTAGTGGGTCCTCATAAATCCTGGCTCCCCCTGACCTTAACAACCCTCAAAGAAACCTCAGCAGTGCTCATAAATTCTGATGTTGGGATCTGAATTTATTTCCTGCCTTGAAATATCATGCCATTTAGATCATTAACCTACTCTCTGCCTTTGTATTATGCTTGTCAAAATCTTGTTAGCTGTAAGTTCTCAAGACACCCCCCTTTGCAACTTTTTGTGCTATAAAATGTTTTCCTGGAGAGCTGTGGTGCTGACCTCTAGTCCGGCTTCAGGAGAGACAGTCCTGGCCAGCTTTCTTTGTGTAAACATTATAAGCTTGTTTTAATTTGATTTAAAATTGGAGTCGGTGGTCTTTTCTTTGCATTGTGGTTCTGACAGGAGTAGACATCAAGGATGAATAAACAGCATAAAGCAGCAGGAGAACTTGTTTGAACTTGTTTTGGACTTTGTAGTGGCTTTGCAGTGACTGAGTGATTTTTAGTTACAAACATGCTCTGGCTGGAGGATGACTAGATAGTGTGTACGTGTTAGATAAGTTGAAGAAGATGATGTAATGTAGGCAGTATGCCTATGATAAGTAAATGATGTAAGGTAGAGGTAGTATGCCAATGTTAGATAAGTTAGTAGTGAATGATGTAATGTAAAACATATAGAGTATATAAGCGCGGGGGAAACTCCATGTATTTGCTCACAACCAACTCTCGTCGCCTGAGAGTAAGATCGTGCAGTTGTGTGCCAGCCACCTCGTGTATTGCTTTGTGTGGTGTGCGAATAAACCAGCATTTCAAAAGGCAATCGAGTTCGTGCTTGGTGTTCTCGTACGTCGCGGTCCGGGGTCCAGTGCAGATATCCGGAAGGGAACTCCTGGTAACCAGACAAGGCTGAGAAGCTGCTCGTGACAGGTTCAACATATGGAACCTATATAACAAGGGAAAACTTTAGTTTTGTGTTGTTTACTTTTAGAAAATACTTGTATTCTTCATAATACCTTGAACTAAACTATAAAATCTGAGGAAAATAATGGCATGATGGCAGTGTTACCGCTGTTGACCGGTGACGAGTTCTTGCTTCCCCAATGTTGAAGAATAACACCAAAGAAGCACGCCGAGGCAAGGTCAGAGTAGAAATTAGAAGTTTATTAAAGGACAGCAGAAAAGACTTCTCCCGGAGGAAGAAGGGGACCCAAGAGGTGGAATCTATGGAAGGGATGTTGTCTCCCCTTTTTATAGTTCTTTCAGTAATGGAATGTAGGTGGGAAGGCCTGAGGGGTGGGACACAGGTGGGCCAAAGAAGTAATCTGGTCAGGAAGGACTTCTGAGTCAGCACCTTTTTGCTGGGGGCTGTTCATTAACATTTCTTTGAGGTGGACTTTGGCCTAGGGCCTTTTCGGGACTTCATTAACATTCCATGAGTTGTCCTGCGTTTCCCAGAATCATTGCCAGCATGGCCTCCATTTTAGATTTCACTCGGCATTAGACCCGATTTATCTAACTACACTGACTACCTAACTTTAAATCTGGCTTCATTCCCCCCTCTAAGTTGGGAACTCCTTACTGCTGTAAGGAAGGGGGGCGAAGAGAATCTCTCTGGCTTCTTCAGGCTGAAAAGGGACGGTGTGGGGCAAGCAGTTTGGAGTCCCCCTTTAAAAATCAGGTCTATTGAGTGGTCCATGATAGAAGTCTGATTGAGAAGTAATAGTCTGGAGGGCCATTTGAGTGATGGATGGTCTAAGAGAAACAAGAATTCATTAGTACTGGAACCATATTGATGCAGCAGTAAATGCCATAGCACAGGAATATGCCAATGAGTATGATGGCAAAGACAAAGACTAACAATGTTTTCCACCAGGAAGTACCAAGAACTAGGAGATAAGATATTGTTTCCATGACAAAGTTGCTGAGGACATGGCTTCTATCTGAGCATGTAAATCTTTAAGGATATTTGTCACATTGCCAGAAATGTCAGGGATGTAAACACAACATTTAACTTTTAGGGTTACAGATGTCCTTTCCTTAAGATACAGTTTAATAATTTAATGTCATCTGGTCTTGTAAAATCCTTTTACTAGTATGACCTCTGTGTCTAATAGAGAAATCTTTAATTCTGTTACTTAGGGCTGGATAACCATACTTGCGAACACTAAACCTACCTGTGTAGGGTAGAAATAAAGGCCTTAAACTAAAAACTACTCTGGCAGTTCCTTTTGATAGATATCAAGCATTCCTGTCTGAGAATCTCTTTTGTAGCCTCCAGTTTACTTATTTTTGGAAGTTACATTTAACTATTATTATTATTTAAAATGCCCAGGAATAGCTGTGTTTTGGCTTTGACTGTCTTTGCTAAGTGTTTAAGATGAAGCAAGTCAAACTGACTTTTGTTTTTATCTATTGTTAACAGTCAGCCGAGTTTCCCTGGGAATCCTCGGGGAACTTCACAGCAGCTTCTCAGTTCTGCTAGTGCCATTGCACTAGGATGGGTCCAGGCCTTGCTTGACCATGTGGCTTCCCTTGGAAGCATCAGGGATGTCTCCCTTTTGTGATGACCCTCCTCTTCACAGCAAATGCACTGATTGGCTTTCTGTCCTCCACTGGTCTCATTAATCTCCCTGATCGGGAGGTTATGTGGCCTAGAGTTGCAAAGCTCTTTGGAGAAGTCCCCTATTCCCTGATTCAGACTGACTTAGAGGGCAAGAGCCAAATATTGGTTTTCTTGGCCCTTTTAATTTAACTAACTTTAAAACTTAATCTTAAACATCCAGCAAATAAGTTAACAGCCTTATATTAAGAGCACTGGGCTTTAATGTCTATCTCTCTATCCTGTAGGTGATAACTCCTTATCTTATGTTGACCCAGGTTGTGTTCTTAAAGCAGTACCTCTTTAAAACATTAACAGGCAATCCTAAATCATTTAAGAAAAGTACAAAATAAAATTATCAAGAGTAAAAACATTTAGCTTATATAATAGCTACCTTGAATTCTGGCAGGGTTATACATCATAATTCCCTGTTTGAGATCCTGGTAATCATGACAAAAACCAACTCTTGGACACAACTTTAAATGTACTGAAATCTGGCCTACTTCTTCCATAGTCACTTTCAAATGTAGTGAGATGGGACAGAGCCTTATCTCAAGTAAGGCAGGGCTCTTCATAAATCTTAAGTACTGTAGTTCTGAAACTGATCACTGATCTTTGCTTTTCAAACATCATTTTACAAAGCCTACATAAATTGTTGTGAACTTGAGCAAACACAACATGAATATCACATCTAAAACATGAATTAAAGAAAGACTGAAAGCTTTTAACCTTTTGTAGAAAAGTAGCAAAGTACTTTTGTGTTTTGCAATAAAACCTTCACAAAGATTAGGCTCTCATTAACTTAAAAATACATTTAAATTGTATCTCAGTGTAAAAAGTAACATAGAACTTTACATATCTTATTGATAACAAGTCCAGTTATAGAACACAAATGATATAAATAAATCTCCAACATGTTTTTCTTTTTTAAGCCTAAAATTACCATACAACTTGAGAACACCAGCTTGATATAATGCTCTTTCTAAAGCTTCTACCTTATAGACTTCTATACCTGGAAGATATGGACACATTAACACCACAATTACATTGATGTTTTTATATTAATCAAGTTTAGCTTTTTAAAGAAATAACATAGCACAATTCTCTAAAACAACAGCACTTGTTTGACCAGCTGTTTAATTTCTTTAAGATTACTTGTTCAAAAACCTACACTTATAAGCAACTTACACAGACCTTTTTTATATCATTTACTTAAACCCTCTTAATTACTTAATCATATACTCTTATCCAGAAACACATTTTCCCTCTATTAAATCCATATCTAGAACCTTCTAGTTTCTTTTATCTGTTAACCTTCTGTTCACATTTTGAATACTTGTAAATTTTTTGAATTTAAGCAGATTTAACATTTTATTAGGGCCTTTTTGAACATCTAGAAAAACTTATAAGCTTAATTTTAAAGACATCTTTACTTTCATCTGTTTACCCAATTTAAATTGAACCATTTGAATCACGTGAATCAAAGATATTTGGATCCATTTTTTTTTAATTTTTCATGAGCGCTCCTCATCTGTCAATTGTCATATCACTGCACGATATATGGACATACACACAGACATACCGACATACAACACGTAACACAAGTGTAACACAACACAATAGTAAAGGCCTTGTAGCTTTCTCAGGTGAAATCTCATTGCAATGTTTAAAAAAAAAACCTCCAGTTGATCAAAAATAGAACTTATCAGAAAAACATTAACTTCTCTGTAGGATCAAAATCACGAGCTCCAAAAAAAATACAGAATCTAAGAAAAAAGCAAAAGTCCTAGAAAAAATTGACCGGCCAGTAATTAGTAAATGCCATACAATTTACTCTTTGGTTTAATCTAGTTTGAGTTCCCATAAAAAGACACTTTACTCTTTTTTTTTTCTTGGGCCTCAGATCTGTCTCATACTGAGTGCTCTAGGCTTCTTCTATTTGCATAGCAGCTTAAGTCCTGGCTGAGGTCTGGAAGGAACTGGGAAAACTGGAATTCTGAGCAGAAACCTCATGCCTAAGGCATTTTAACCATAAGTCACAATTTTCAGGTTTGGATGTTGAAAATTATGATACAAGTTTAAGATACAATTTACAAAATTTCATACCTTTATATCTTCCCTACACTAGAAAAACTTGCTCACACAAAACTGAAAATAGGATCTCTACCATCAGAGGAAATTTTTTTTAGGATCATTAAGTCACTTCCTTTGTTCTGAAGTTCCTAAAGTAGTATTAAGTTACATTAAATCACCTGAAAAAAAATCTTAAGAGAGAACCACACAACCACACACTACCATGTATATCCAAAATTAAGCTTTAAAAATTTAAGACTGTTGCTATTCAATGTTATTTCAATAAGCCAGACCAACGTTCCAATTCAACATTTTTCCTAAATCTTACACACGGGGCGGGAACAGATACCATATCATAATTTACTATCCTTGCCCAAGTTAATGCACTGGTACACCTAGTGAAATCTTCTCAGGCTACCCAGTTCAAAATAAAACTAAATGATCGGGAGTTACTTGCCAACTTGGAAGTAGAATTCTTTTAATTTTAATTTTTGGCCAGGGGTCATTTGATGGTTGCTGTTTAAGCCTTTCACCCAAACGACGGAGGGTGTCAACATTCTCTTTGACCAATCCAGTTTCATTGATATAATAGCAGCATTCTTCTTTCAGGAACAGACAGGATCCTCCTTTATTTGCTGTGAGATGATCTAGAGCTTGACAGTTCTGCAATGAGACTTGGGCAAGAGATGTTATTTGCCTTTGTAGGGAAGCAAGAGGAGGGGCTGATGCCTCTACTGCTTCCTGAAGTTGTTGTTCAAGCTTTTGAGTAGCGGTTACTTCATAATCAAGTCCTCCTGCCCTGATCCCAGAGGCAGCGAGGGAGGAGGCCAGGGAGAGTCCAACTACTACTGGTAGAAAGACAGCCCTTCTTGTCCTGGAAAGGGAGGTAGTAACAAGTCATGTTAATTCAGCCTCACCGTACAGAGTTAATTGGGGGACCAAGGTTGAAGGAACACAAAAAGCAAACGGCATGTTGAGACTTAGATTTTGTCCCGTCCAGCAGGACACATAAACGTGGGCAGCGAACCTAGATGGGGAGGAATGAAGGGACAAGAGACAGGAAAGGTGACAGCAACACAAAAATTCTGATCAAGCTGCAAACTTTTATTGTTCACACAGGGGTATTTATATGCTGGGGATGGGGAAGCTCTCTAATCAACAATTGCTGGATGTGGGTGGTAAAACTGCCAGGTGCAGGATGTTCCAGGGAGATAGGTAGCTGCAGGATGCCTCCCAGGCAGGATGTCTCCCAGGGGGCTGTCAGGCTAATCTTTGAAGGAGAATTTCCTTCTAGTCCCTGACATCTCCCCCTTTCTTATATAAAATATTTGACCATACTTTACCGGCCATGTTTTAAGGGGGTGATAGAGGCTCTGTTCCTCTAGGAGGCCTTAGAACATCTCCTGATCTGAGCGAGCGTCTTCACTAGGAGATTTCGTGGTGGCCTTGGCATGTTTTTGGAGGAGACGGCTTTGAGGGGGGAGCATGCCAACCGCCATGCACCAGAGCATGTCACTCAGAGGTCTTGGGTTTTGGGATCCGTGGATCCATCCTCCTGCAGTCCTTCCTGCACCCTCCATTATTATGGCCTAATGTCCTCACTCCATGGGTGAGTCCTCCCCCAAGCGGAGGGGCCCATGGAGGATGAACCCTTATGGCAAGGGCAGAAGATGGTTGGTCAGAGCTGTTACTTATACTTTTATATAAGAAAGAGAGATCTGTGGGGATGTAAACTTAAGAAATAAGCCTGAAAGAAGGGTAGAACATCCTTTTAAATGTTGGCAGCACGGTCTTCCATCTCCAGATGATGATACTGGACCTGTATGGGCTTAGAGGCCAAAATATTAATCTGTTATTTAATAAGTTGTACCAGCCTGTTTATAATGCAGGGTCCTATGGACACCATTAAAAGCAAACCCAACAAAGGGCCTAATAAGGGAAGAAGATAGGGTAAAAATCCATTAAGCCCAGTCCAGAGGGGATTTTCAAATAGTTCCCTTCTTCTTTTTTCTAGATCTTCTTGAAGCTGCTGAATTTTAGTGCGTACTATGCCTGATTTATTGGCATAAAAGCAGCATCTTTCCCCTAAGGCCAAGCAAATACCTCCCTGGTTAGCTGTCAGCAAATCTAAGCCTCATCTGTTTTGAAGGACCACTTCTGCCAGGGAGTCTATTTGGTCCTGTAGAGTTTGTACATCATCTATAAGTTGTTGAGATAGGCGACGGTAAGAGTGTATAGCTGTGCCTAAGCCAGCTGTACCTGTGCCCACAGCAGCTGTTATTCCAAGGCTGGCAAGGAGTGGTAAGGCCTGTATTGCCCGCCTGTGTCTTTTGACTAAGGTGTCTAGGCTAGGAATGGGTAGAGGTTCATCTCCTGGGACAATAGTTATATCAGGGAGTAATAAGGCAAGAACACAGCCACCGGTCCAATTCGCTGGAAGCCTGGGGAAGGCTGAATTTCCTTCACACATAAAAACTGTGCCATTGGGGGGACAAAGAGATGGGGTGGGTGAGGAATAATTTTTTACTGTTGAGCAATTTCCAAAGGAAGTAACTCCAACATCAATATCATAGGTATTATTCTGCATCGTGCCTAAAAGACATGATGTAAAAGTGCCTATAGGCTGTACTTTAAAAGGAAATCCAGGTTGGCATGTATTATCATTGTCTAAGATAGAATTAATAGGAACTGCCATAGGCATGATTGCCCCTGTTGTCATGCAGAGCCAGCAATCACCAGCAAGGGTGGGGTTGAAATTATTAAGCAAGGAGAAGGTAGTTTCCAAAATATCTAATGTATTGGTATCTAAATCTGGGAGCTGGGATTTAGGCAGCATTAAGGGATGATATGTGAGCTCAGGGATCGATCTGGGGTTTCAAAAATTTGATTATCTGAAGATGCTTGACAGCATCAGTGGGTCCTCCACCATCAGAGACCCCTGTAGGGGCCTTAATGGGCCAGCAGGAGGGTTTACCAACAGTGCCTTGGCACCCAGCTGACTGTAACTTGGTGTATATGCCTTCTCCTCCCCAGTCAAAGAGAAGGGGGGTATAATGAATAGTGGTCCCCTCTGCTGCATGAGTTTTAGTTAGGGTGGCTTCAAAAAATTGTTCTCCCTGCTTGTTAACACAAATTGAGGCTGACGCATAACAAGAGACATGCATCACCTGGGTATGCGTACAAGTTGCAGAACAATTTTGGAGAGCTTTACTTGTACTGGGGGGAATAATCTTTGGCTTGTTAACACATACCCATTTAGGCTGATGAACTCCTCCGAGTTTATGGTCAACCTCGGCATGGAGGTAAGCCACCTTAGGCATGGAGGTAAGCCACCTTAGTCACGCAGTCAGCAATCTGGGTCCAACTAGTGGGAGCCTGAGTCCAAGATCCTCCCCTGCATTCGCAGGGGGTGCCAAAAAGGTACTCCCTGATGTTGGAAGGTGGAGGGTCAAGGCCTCCATATACAAACCTGTTCAGCAGAAGTGCCTTAAGCAGGATCCTCACAGAGATTGTTGGCTGCATCTTGTTTTACTCAAAGATGATTTCTTTCTTCTTTTTAGGATCCATGTGTGCTTTTTCTTTGTTGAAGCATCCTTTTCTTTTAGAAAATGTTTTTGGTTATACTTGGAACAATTTCTGAAAACCTTAGAATCTATAAACAAATTATTGTACTTTGATAAGAAATATCAATGAAAATATAGTTAAAATCCTTAGATATTTTGTAGACATAATTATAATTATCATCTTATGAGTTTGAACAGTAACTTTGAGAATTAGAAACTACTTGAAGATTGTATTTTCACTTAAAAGCAAATTTATAGTAAACACATTTATCACAAATATCTGTAACTGAAAAGGCAGAGTATCTGATAAATGTAAATATAAAACATAAATTATGGGTTTTCTGTTGAAGAAAAACAACTAATCAATTAGGCATGTGCTAATTATTTTATAGATTAACAAATATAGGTTATCTAAAAAATATATATATTAAGAATAAGAACATAACTTATAATTGTATTAATTTTATGTAACCACGTGGTCTTAAAATATTTGGATCCATTTTAATTTATTTTTAACTAGGAGTGCACTCTTCTATGTGACGTCACTTGATGTAACTGAAATAAAATCCTTGTTGAGTATACATATTTATTTTTTATAGTTAGGAATGAGAATAAGGATTTTTTGGTCATCACAGGAACATTGCCGGCTTTGTTCCTGTGGCGAGCAAATGCATCCTCATAACCTCCAAAATTAAAAGTAAAATATAAAGAAGCATGTTTGATATCTCTCATCAATAGAACATTATTTAGTAACACAACTATAGAGAAAAGTCAGGTTATTTAACTCAGAACTAACTTAAATTTAGGGCTACAACATAGAAAGCTGTGGAATTAAATTTTGTCTGAAAAAGATATCTTTCGTTAGCATTTACAGGTAGGCATTCTTAAAAATACAGGCTCTGAACAGCTCCAGTAGAAATCTGAAACACAGTAGTACAGATTAGTGGCTGGAAGACAGGACTAGAAGTCCTGTCTGAATGACTGTGGAAGAACCAATCGGAAGTGTGGGAGGTGGGACCAGGAAGCCTGCTCTTCCGGCCAGTCACCCCATGGTTACCATGGTGATGCAAACAACATGGCGTCTGCTGCCCAGTTTCGGGGCAAAAGTTTTCCTAGCCGATTGCATTTTGATTGATTTTTGTCTGCCTTTTCCCCTGCCTGGCCAAGATCCTACTGCGGTAGCACCTTGTTCTGTCTCTGCGACCTGCGGTTGCAGCTCGTGTACATCCTGCACTTTTTTCTGTGGCACGTGGGTGCTCCAAAGGTTTTTTTTTTTTTTTTTTTTTTTTTTTTTAAGCAGCAAACACTAGCATTACCATCAGATCTTAAGTTAGTCTGTGTTTGGCATTTAGGTCAAGTAATTCAAGGGTTAAAAGCACTGTTGGCCGCAGGGGCTAGGACCCCATAGCGAGCAGCAGCAGCTAAAGTCTCTTGTCCCCAGTGGCTGAGTTACAGCCATTCTGATTCATAGGACAATCATGTAGTAAAAAGGTCCGTACATACTTTCTGAGTATTGACAAAAACAATAGAAAATTGAAACTTATTTCTCTCCAGGTAAACATCACATATCACATTTTCTCTCCCTTTTTCTCACTCTCTTAGCACAAACTTCTAGAACATAAAAGCCAAAAAATATCTCTCTTTTTTTTTTTAAGCTCTTTTAATTAATTAGGTTCCAGTAAGAAAAGGTGGGAACAGGCACATTTTCTGGGCCAAAGGATTCATAATAGTCTTAATAATAATAATAATAATAATCTTCATAATAATCAGTCTCCTACTCTAAGCCATCTTTTACCATCAATGGTCCCTTCAAGGGGAAACCATGGACACAATTCTCCTATGTATGAAAAGAATAATTTTACGTCCTTTTTCTTAACACGTGCCCCCCGTGTCTTGAGGGCCTCCTTGAGGCCTGACAAAAACAACTCATGTGACGAAACTGCTTGTCCCATGGTGGGTCACTCACCTTGCATCGTCCTCTCTCTCCTCCTGGATCTGTCTCTCGGTCGTGTCTGCCGAAGTGATCGCGCGCTCCCGCTTGGCCAAGTCTTCCCGGAGGACGGCATTCCTTCTCAGTCAAAGGCTCAAGCACACAACGTTGGGCGCCAAATGTCCCGTCCAGCAGGACACATCAAGGTGGGCAGCGAACCTAGATGGGGAGGAAGGAAGGGACAAGAGACAGGAAAGGTGACAGCAACACAAAAATTCTGATCAAGCTGCAAACTTTTATTGTTCACACAGGGGTATTTATATGCTGGGGATGGGGAAGCTCTCTAATCAACAATTGCTGGATGTGGGTGGTAAAACTGCCAGGTGCAAGATGTCTGATGATCCTGATAACCACAGGATGTTCCAGGGAGATAGGTAGCTGCAGGATGCCTCCCAGGCAGGATGTCTCCCAGGGGGCTGTCAGGCTAATCTTTGAAGGAGAATTTCCTTCTAGTCCCTGACAAGATTTTTTGTTAGGGTACCATTGCACCAGAAAAATAACCGAGGTGGAGCAAAGGTTAAGGAAGAAATTCAAACAATCTGGTCACAGGGTGCAGAACCTGAGGAAGTGTAGCAGCAAGAAAAGTTCCCTGATGAGTTACGAAAAAGAGGGACTTCCTTAAAGGCTGGAGAGGGAGGATCCTTGGGGTCTAGTTGAGGTATTGAGCAGAAAATTAATGGGAATCGCAGTTAACGGAGTATGATCCAAACCTGCGCAGAGGAAACAGTCTGAAATATTATTCACTATGGACAAATTGAGAAGCTGAAGGCCCTGACTTATTAGGGCCATCCATGAGAAAGGGTCAGATTTAGGATGGGCAACTGTATCCAGCTGGTGTTGGAGTTCCCTCTCTTGCTCCTGGATGGTTATGTGAATTTGAGGGAGCACTTGTATATAAGTTCTCCATATTCTGATAGAGGCTGAGGGGTGTTTGGCAAAACCCCATGAATAAAATTTACCATCAAAATCAGAGGCCCATCTTGGGTTCCATGGGTCCCAAATAGTCAATTTGGTGTATGCTCGATTCTCATAGCAAGGCTTATCTAGAAAGCATTTTTTGCATGAATTATAAGGGCACCTGCCATAGGTGTCAGGCCAGCGGTTACAAGATTCCTCAGTTTGGTCTGATATGAAGCATAGCATTGCTGAACATAAGTGGGAAGGCGGCCCAGTTGAATCCAGTAACATTAAGGGTGACGCCCCATTATAGCCAGTGAAAGGGCAATCGCCTTGGCCCATAAACTGAGAGCGGGTGGTGCCATCCTGTTGCCATGTTGCTTGGATGTAGAAGCACCATCTGTGGGTTGGGATAGAAGCTTGAGAGAAATTAATGATTAGTACCAAAAGGAGAGGGTTGGCAAGAAATCTTGAGTTTGGTGGACCCCAGTATGCAAGTATGACTGTATGGAGTCAGTGGGGATGGGGAGCCTCCAAGTGATGTTGAGGCCTTTGGAGACTAGTTGAACAACCTGAGAAGTGAAGGCCGGACCGTTGCCGGACTGGATGGAGGCAGGAAGTCAAAACCTGGAAATGATCTGCTCAATGAGGATGGAGGCGACGGTGTCAGCAGTTTCCATGGATGTAGGGAAGGCTTCTATCCAACTGTAAGAGAGTGCTATCCCAAAATCACAAACAGTTAAATCCTGTGTCAAGGCCTGACCAAAGAGGTAGGGACTGTCCCTGAAGCCTTGGGGTAGGCCTGTCCATGTCAGCTGTTGAAACCTAAAGAATGTAGGGTCTTCCCATGTGAAAGCAAAGAGGTAATAAGTCAGGATGCAGAGGAACTATAAAGAAATTAGCTTTAAGATCCAGGACAGTAAAGTGAATGGTCAAAGGGTGATATGAGAAAGAAAAGCATGAGGGTTGGAAACCACCGAGTGGATGGGAATAACTGCCTCATTAATTAGGTGGAGTTCCTGGACTAAGTGATAGGCTCCTGAGGGTTTGCCTAACAGAAATATGGGAGTGTTGCAGGGGGACTCTTAGGGACCCAAAGGAAATTTAGTTTGGGGTTTCAGCTGGATTCGGACTGGCTTGTGGTGGGAGGCTATGACTGGCCCAGAGATGTCCCAGACCTCGGGATCAACTAGTTCAGGAGGCAATGGCACAGTAGGTACTGTCAGGTCATTAGAGAGGGTAAGAATTAAAGGCAGAAGGAGATGGGTGGTAGTATTCTTGGGGTATAGTTAAAGGGTGGCTCCTAGTTATTGGAGAACATCTCTGCCTGGGAGAGGAACCGACAGGATGGAATAACCAGAAAAGAGTGTGTGAATGGGTGTCCCTCTAGGGCACAGGCCAGCTTAGCAGTTCTGTTTGGGAGAAGTGTTTGTCATCAATCCCCATAACTGAGACCTAAGAAGGAAATAGAGGCCTAGAATGGGCAGGCAAGACAGAATAGGTAGCCCCCGTATGGACTTACCTGCTGCCTGGAGCGTTACCCTGGGCTCAGCGAGGGTGATGGGGATCTTCAAGTCTGTGCTTCTTCAGTTTTCTGCGAACCCCAATAGTTCATGAAAAGGAACTGCCTGACTGGTCATACCCCTGTGTAGAGGTGCCGAGGAAGGGCCAGCCATGGGGCAGTCACTCTTCCAATGTCCTGTCTGCTTACAGGTGGGGCATGGCCTGGAAGGAGACCGTGGGTTTGGGCATTGGCAAGCCCAGTGACCTTTGCATCCATATTTGAGGCAAGCCTCTGGTGGAGAGGAATGCTGGTTCCCCTCTGAAACTTTTGCTGGAGATGTAGGCCTCAGGGACGCTGCCAAGGCCTGGGTTTGGGGTGTTACCTTTTTCTGCAATGGAGCCTGCTTTAAGGGCCATTTTCACCAGATCTCAGATAGGGATCTGAGAGTCCTCCTCAGCTCATTTGAGCTTTTTCTAATATCATGAGCCGATTGAGTAATGAAATGGGTTGCTAACACTGTAGCCCTGGTGGGAGACTCAAGATCCAGCTTAGTGTATTTGGTGAGAGCCTTTGTAAGGCAGTTGAGAAATAAGGCTGGATTTTCATCAGGATTCTGGGTAATTTCCCTCAGTTTATCGAAGTTAACTACCTTATTAGAAACTTCTTGCATGCCTGCTATAAGATATTGGACCATGCGAGCACAATGACGGCAACCTTATTGGCCATCTTGATAGTCCCAGTTAGGTTCGGTTAAGGGAACAGCTGCTTCACCTGTGGGGAGAGTCATATCTGTTAAATGAATTTGGTCAGCATGATCTCGAGCAGCCTGCTGAATGCAGGCTTGCTCATCTGGGGTCAGAGTAGAGGACAGAACAACATAGATATTGTGCCAGGTAAGATCGTAAGTCTGGGAGAGATATCAGAATTCCTTAATATAGCAGAAGAGTCAGCAGAGAAGGACCCAAGACGTTTTTCAATCTGGGAAAGATCTTGAAGCAAAAATGGGACGTGCATTCGGACTATCTCTTCAGCACCAGCTACTTCCCTGAGAGGACAAAGGAACTGTGGGTTATCTGGTGGGAGGGCCTGATGGGCCTGGGTGTGGGACTGACAGAGAATAGAGGAGTGAGTGGGGGGAGGGGAAAGGGCTTATCAGTAGAAGAGGTGAGCAGAGTGGGGGAGGAGGCTCGGAGGGATCCACAGATCCCACCCACTGCAGCCAGGTGGGACCCATTCTGCATGCCAGGGTGGCAGAGGGAGCCAGCAAGGGAGGGAGGAAGGGTGCACGTGTCTGGTGGCCAGGCAGACTGGAAGCGCACAGAAAGGGCTGCAGGCAGTGGCTGCAGAGGTAGAAGCAGGGAGGAGGAGGGGACACAGTACCGCTGGGAGGGACAGCAGACGGGAAGGACAGGAGTGAAGAACAGAGAGAAGGTTGGGAGCAGAGAGCAGAGGGCAGAGGGCAGGATGGGAGAGAATCTCAAAAAGCCTGAATGTGGTTTCCCATTTCCCTGTCTGGCGACAGAAATTGTCCAATTCAGTGAGGGTTTAAAATCAACAGTTCCTTCTGGGGGCCATTGTGACCCATTGTCTTAGTGCAGTAAAATACCAGGGGGTTCTTAAATGAGCCCTAACATGGCAGAATTTGAATATAGACACCAAAAGGACTTTGGGGTCTAAGGAGAGGACTCTGTGTTTCCCATGACCTTCAGGCACACTTGGGGGTGAGTGGGAGCAGAAGAAGGCGTCCCAAATTCTGTCTGCACTCACCTACGGACAGATATGGGCCAGGGCGGAGGTTGAGGAGTCCCTACAGCCTCCGCAGGCCCCAGCGGTTAGCCAACCTGGTTGGCGGAGGGGGGGGGCTCTCAGGAGGACTGGGACATCTCCACAATCCCTGGAGCCCTGAACAGAATGGGCAGGGCCTATGGCATGCACGTGACTTATGGATAGACCCCGCAGACTGACAGAAAGGGTTTGGAAGGTCAGGGGAAAGGAGGAACTTACCTCACTCCTGTCGGCCCCGGTTGAAGGGAGAGGGAAAGAGCTGCTTAGAAATTTCCCGGTTCGTATCTAGGGGGAAGGGATGGGCTTCAATGCCCTGAGAGAGAAGCCCAAAGATCCCTTCCCGGGTTTTAGCACCTAAGATGTCAGATCAGGCGGGGCAGGCTGTGACCAAAGGAGGCAGATTTAAAAGGGCCTCTGAACAGGCTTTATTGAGATATCACTCCCGGGCGGAAGTCAATCAGACCCACAGAGGGGACAGGGGAAGGGTCTGAGGAGAAACCGCGTGGAAACTTGACTGGAGTGGACTTTTATGGGGCTTACAGCAAGAAGGGAAGGGCTTGGGACAGGAAAAGGTGTTTCTAGGGTCCCTTGCCCCCTTGAAGTTGGTCAGGGGGGTTGGCTGAACTCCAGGATTGGCCAGGGGGGTCCTGTTGATTGACAGGCATTAGTCAGGAGATCTGGCTGATTGATAGGCATTTCCTCTGGCATCTGATTGATGTTCTTTTCCGGTGTGGGCTGCTTTGTTCTAAGTTGCCACTAAGTCGCCACCAAGTTGCCACCACCGACCTAACACATTCCATCACCTTGAAACAACTATAAAAAGGGGAAACAACCTCACTGCCACAGATTCCATCTCTTGGGTCCCCTTCTTCCTCCGGGAGAAGTCTTTTCTGCTGTCCTTTAATAAACTTCTATTTTCCACTCTGACCTTGTCTCAGCGTGCTTCTCTGGTGTTATTCTTCAACATTGGGGAAGCAAGGACTCATCACCAGTCAACAGTGGTAACAGTACCAAAGAGTTATACCATTAACAACAGATTACAATCATAGACCCACAGAGTGCAAATTACATCAAGGAACACATCATCCCCACAATACAAGGAGAAACTGAAATGAGCAGAGACTATAGGTACATGTGGTGACTAGAAGTTATTTGTCATAATCCCAGTGAAGCCAGGTTTAAAGATAGGTAGTTAGTGTAGTTAGGTAAATGGGGTCTAATATTAAGTAAAATCGAAAATGAAGGCCATGTTGAGAATGGAGTCCGGGAAAAGCAGAACAACTCTTGGAATGTTAATGTCCCCAAGGCCCAGAGCCCATCCCAAAGAAATGTTAATGAAACAGCTTGCAGCGAACTTGAAGATGCTGACCCAAAAGTCCTTCCTGCCCAGTTTACTCCTTTGGCCCACCAGTGCCCCACCCTGGTGGGCCTTCCCACCTACATCACTGAAAGATAACAGAACAAAGGACAGGAATGCGACAGGAATGTGCGGGAAAGCTGAATGAAGACCTCAGCTATAAAAAGGGGAAGACATTGCTCTTCCACGGATTCCATCTCTTGGGTCCCCTTCTTCCTCCGGGAGAAGTCTTTTCTGCTGTCCTTTAATAAACTTCTACTTTCCACTCTGACCTTGCCTCAGCGTGCTTCTCTGGTGTTATTCTTCAACATTGGGGAAGCAAGGACTTGTCACCGGGAAACAGCGGTAACACCTGGAGGAGGGAAAGGGTGCCTGGATTAGAAAGTATTCATACTCAAAGAAAGGAATGTCTTGGTGATGGTCCTCAGTCACTGGTCTCATGTACTCTAACCTTTTGCTTTTATTTCTTGCAGAATCTTCTAACTAGATGATTACTTCTCTTAGACCATTCTCTGCCATGTTAGGATCATATAATTCTTTCCTCTGCCTAATATCTCTTCCTTGCACTCTCTGTTAAGGATGTTTTGGCTGAAGAAAAAACTGCTTCTCCTCCCCTTGCCAAGCACTAATTGGTTCACTTTATAAAGGAGTGAAGAAAGCATTCAGAATTCATGGAAGCAGATGTGAATCCCAGGGATTTCCCAAGAATATTTTTTAACCTAATCGGAAGTTGCCTGTACTTCTGATGGCACTCGTGGCAGTTAAGTATTTCTGCCAAAATAAAAGGGAATAGGAAGTACAGAAAATGGAGAATTTGCAGGTTTAGAAGAAGATATGGCTTTTAATTTCTGACCTATATGATAAAATTCAGAGAGCTTTTGTGTAAAAAAGCTTAATAAATGTTTTTATCCACTCAATTCACAATTGCTAAACTATAGAACAAACCTAGGTGCCCTTTGACAGATAAATGGAAAAAGAAATTGTGGTATATATACACAATGGAATATTACTTGGCCTTAAAGAAGAATGAAATTATGGCATTTTCCAGTAAATGGATGAAACTGGAGAATATCATGCTAAGTGAAATAAATCAATCCCAAAGAACCAAAGGCCAAATGTTTTCTCATGATATGTGAGTGCTAATTCACAATAAGTTGGGGGAGGGGTAAGGAAAAAAATAGAGGTACTTTGGATTAGACAGAGGGGAACGAAGGGAAGGGAGAGGGTATGGGGGTAAGAATGATAGTAGAATGAATCAGACATTACTATCCTATGTGCATATATGATTGCATGACCTGTGTAACTCTATACCATGTACAACCAGAAGAATAAGTTATACTCCATTTATGTATGATGCATCAAAGTGCATTCTACTGCTGTGTAAAACTAATTAGAACCCCCCATTCCCCCTCAAAAAAAAAAAAAAAAGAAAGAAAGCTTGATAAGAATTCATCCTGTTGCCAGAAATCAAAGCAAGGGCTTGATCATTACACCTCTTATTAAACCTTTTAAGAGATTAATGTGGCATCAAATAAATCCCTTCAGTTAGACCAAATGGTCTGGGCTGTTGGCAGAGGAGGGTAAAGAAACAACCCATGGTTCTCCCACTCAAGCTTTATAAACCCATAAACCCTCAATTAAGCCCAGCAGAATCATGGAGTAAGAAAGCCAAAAGACCAATAAAGTGTGTCTAGAAGTGAACTGTGGGTGGGGTTGTTGGCACTCCCAGCTATTAAGGAAAAATTGCAGGATCTCATTGTTTTGGACTAATCCCTTGCACTAAGCACTTGCAAACAAGAATAAAAATAAAAATGGAGTCACACATGTTAAAGTCTCTTAATACAAAGGTGAAACTAAATTGTTTATCTGATCTATTTTTTCAATGTTCACTTTATTTCTTTTTAAAAAATTAATTTATTTATATTAATTAGATATATTGGACAACAGAAAGCATTTTGATTCATCATACACAATTGTGGCACAACTTTTCATTTCTCTGGTTGTACATGAGGTAGCACCACACCATATGTGCTGTCACACATGTACCTAAGTGAATGATGTCCATCTAATTCCATGGTCATTCTTGCCCCCATGTTCCCTCCCCTCCCCTTTGCCCAATTAAATTTCCTCCATTTTTTCCATGACCCCTCCCCCCATTATGAATCACCATCCACTTATCTTATGTTACTTTTTAAAATTATTTCATTGATTTCTGCCCTGATTTTAATTATTTCCTGTCTTCTACTATTTTTGGTGTTGGTTTGTTCATTTTTTTCTAGGGCTTTGAGATGTAATGTCAGGTTGTTTATTTGTTGACCTTTTATTCTTTTAATGAAAGAGTTTAATGCAATCAACTTTCCTCTTAGCACTACCTTTATAGTGTCCCAGAGATTTTGATAAGTCATATTGAAGTTATCATTTACGTCTAAGAATATTTTTACCACCTCCCTGATGTCTTCTGTTACCTAGCATCATTTAATAGTGTATTGTTTAGTCTCCAGATGTTGGAGTAGCTTCTTTTTTTTATTTTATCATTGGTTTCTAATTTCATTCCATTATGATCAGATAGAATGCAGGGTAGTATGTCTATTTTTTTTGTATTTGCTAAGATTTGCTTTGTGTCATAACATATGGTCTTTTTTGGGGAATGATCCATGTGCTGCTGAGAAGAAAGTGTATTCGCTTATTGATGGATGGAATATTCTATATATGTCTGTTAAGTCTAAAACGTTGATTATTCTATTGAGTTCTATAGTTTTTTTGTTTAGTTTTTGTTTGGAAGATCTATCCAGTGGTGAGAGAGGTATATTAAAGTCATCCAGTATTATTGTGTTGTGGTCTATTTTGTTTTTGTATTTAAGAAGGGTTTGTTTGATATACATAGATTCCCCATTGTTTGGGGAATATATATTTATGATTGTTATGTCTTGTTGATGATGAATCCCTTAAGCAGTATAAAATGTCCTCCTTTGGCCCTTTTTACTAGCTTTGGTTTAAAGTCCACTTTATCTGTTATGAGGATGGAAACCCCTGTTTGTTGATGTGGTCCATGTGAGTGGTATGTTTTTTCCCACCCTTTCAGCCTCAATCTGTGGATCTCTTTTCCTGTGAGATGAGACTCTTGAAGGCAGCATACTGTTGGTTCTTTTTTAAAAAGTTTAATCTGTCAGTCTACATCTTTTAATTGATGAGTTTAGGCCATTCAGATTCAGAGTATTTATTGAAATATGATTTGAATTTCTGGATATTTTGGTTTACTTTTGGTTTTTAACCTGACTTGGTCTCTTCTTTGATTGGCTTTTCTTTTATATAGTTTCTCCCTTTTCTGATTTTCATTGTTGTTTTTCGTTTCCTCCTCCTGGAATATTTTGCTGGGAATGCTCTATAGTGCAGGCTTTCTCATTGTTAATTCTTTTAATTTGTGTTTATCATGAAAGGATTTATTTTGTCATTAAATCTGAAGGTTAATTTTGCTGAATATAAGGTTTGTGGTTGGCATACATTTTCTTTAGAGCTTGGTGTATGTTGTTGCAGAATCTCCTAGCTTTGAGAGTCTGGGTTAAAAAATCTGCTGAGATCTGAATTGGTCTCCCTCTATATGTGATTTGATTTCTCTCTCTTTTGGCCTTTAAGATTTTTATCCTTATTCTTTATGCTAGGCATTTTCATTATGACTTGGTGTAGATTTGTTGTAATTTTATACATTTGGTGTCCTGTGAGCCTCTTGTATTTGATTGCCCAGTTCATTCTTCATGTTTAGAAAATTTTCTGATATTATCTCATTGAAGAGATTGTGCATTCCTTTGGTTTGAATCTCTGTGCCTTCTTCTATCCCCAAAATTCTTAGATTTCATCTTTTGATGCTATCCCATAATTCTTGGATGTTCTGTTTTTGGTTTCTTACCATCTTCACTCTGTGGTCAACTTTATTTTCAAGATTGTATATTTTGTTTTCATTATCTGGTGTTCTGTCTCCCAAGTGATCTAGTCTGTTGGTGATGCTTTCTATGAAGTTTTTAATTGGTTTATTTATTTTTAATCTAAAAAATATTTTAGTTGTCAATAGATTTTTATCCTATCTATCTATCTATCTATCTATCTATCTATCTATCTATTTATATGTGGTGCTGGGAATTGAACCCACTTCCTCACACGTGAGAGGCAAGTGCTCTAGTACTGAGCTACAACCCCAGCTCTATTTGGTTTCTCATTTCTTTCATTTCAAGAATTTTCTATTTTGTTTTTCAGAATCTCTGTTTCTTGAAGTAATCTTTTCTACCTGTATATGCTCCCTTATCTCTTTGTTGGTGTGATCAATGGTTGCCTGTATTTGCTCTCTTATCTCTGTTGGAGTAATCAATTTTTGCCTGTATTTGCTCTCTTGTGTCATTCTTTAATTTAGAGATCATTTTAACATGTAAATTTTGAACTCCTTCTCTGACATTTCATCAGCTGCACTGTCAATGGATTCTATTATTGTAATATCTTTGTTGTTTGGGGCACTTTCTTCTCTTGTTTTCTCTCTTCCTTTCTTGCAGTGCAGATCTGAGGTATTATGTTTCTACCCTATACTCTTGTAATATCCCTGCAGATTACCTGTTCCTCCCCTTGGTATTGAGCTTCCAGTCCCCAGACAATGTCCCAAGATGGATGCTACTGCAACTAAAAGTGGTGGCTGCAATAGCAACTAAAGGTGTTGGAGGTAATTCAAGATAGAAGTGGGGGTATCCTAAAATGGATGCAACGACTTTCAGAGATGGGATTGAAAGGGTGGGCCTTACAATGGCTTTGGGCTGCCTGTTCAGAGATGCAGCTGCCTCAGGCCCTGTCTGTTGTCCCAAGGTGGAGGTTGCTATATAGGGAGGGCTATGGCAATTGTTGTAGTCTCCCAAGATGGAGACGCCTAGACCTGGGCTCCTGGATTAGTCAGCAGGCAGTCCTGGGTCTGGGTTGGCAGGGGCAGTCCTCTGTTTATCTAATCTTCTGAGAAATCTTGGTTAGAATAATAACAGCCAAATTTCCCAAATAGACCATATTCAGTTGGCTTGATAAAGAAATTCTCTGTGGCTTAATCCTTATACAAAAAAAGCAACCTAAGGTAACTTGTAAATTAGTCAATTATCTTTCCATTGTTGTGTCTTACTGCCCCTGCCTTATAAAAAGAGGAACTTTGAAATGAACATTCTATGCTTTGTCCCTTTTTTTTTTTTGGTGGGGGGGAGTTTGTTTTGTTTTAGTTTTTCTCAGTCTTTTTCTCTCTGTAAAATCCAGTGGTTCTGCTTAGTCCATCAGATCTGTTCTTCTGGCCTATGAAGTGTTGGCTGACTCTAGAATGAAAACTAAATCCAATTAAGATCTTTAAACAAGGGTTACAATTTTGTTTTTAAAAGAGCTAATAGGAATCAAATAAGTATGACACTGGCTAAAGGAAATTATGACTGTTTCAGATAAAAAGTCACTTTTCCACTCCCACTCTGTCACTGCAAACAGATGAGAAACGCTGTCCAGTATCCAAGGAGGGCGTATTGTCCAGAACTCTCTTCACACACAGCTGAGGAAAAACAACAACAACAAACAAAAAACAAACAAACAAACAAAAAACAGAAAAGAAAAGAGGGAGTTCCACTGAGATCACAGATAATCATGGACGGTGGACTCTTCTCAGGAGAACAAGAGCCAGGTACATACCCATCTGGACTTTAGTGTCTCCTCGTTCATTCCCTTTTCAAATGGAAGATTATTTTGAATCTTATATCTGTTTCGCCATATTATATTACATACAAAGGTATAAGAGGCAGAGAGTTTATACGTTTACTTATTTATTTCATACTGAGAATGGAATCCACAGTCCTTTTACTATTGAGCTACATCCCCAGTCCTTTTTATTTTTTAGATTGAAAAGTTCAACGCATAAAATTTGGGGGATGCCTTCAAACCATAGCATCATTCAATACAGGGAACAAAACTAAAAATTCCCATTCTGAGGCACTACTGAACTCTGGCAAGTTCACGTTCTCCCTTTCTGCAGTAGGTCTGATGAACTCACCTCTCCACAATCAATGGATTTTTCTCATGGTATGTATGTATTTATTTATTAGTACCTGAGATTGAATCCAGGGGTGCTTAACCACTGAGCTTTAGCCAGCACTTTTTAGTTTTCATTTTGAGACAGGGTCTAGCTAAGTTGCTTAGGACCTCACTAAACGGCTGAGGCTGGCTTTGTACTTACCATTCTCCTGCCTTAGCCTCCTGAGTTGCTAGGATTTCAGGCTTGTGCCACTGTGCCTGGCTTCTCATAGTTTTTTTTTTTTTTTTGTACAAGGGATTAAACTCAGTGGCACTCAACCACTGATCCACAACCCAGCCCTATTTTGTATTTTATTTAGACACAGGGTCAGTCTCACTGGGTTGTTTAGTGCCTTGTGAGGCTGAGGCTGGCTTTGAACTTTAAATCCTCCCATCTCAGCCTCCTGTGCTGCTGGGATGCTGGGATTACAGGAGTGTGCCACCACACCTGGCTAAATTGGACTTTGTGTGTGTGTGTGTGTGTGTGTATGTGTGTGGTGCTGGGGATTGAACCCAAGGCCTTGTGCATGTGAGGCAAGCCCTCTACCAACTAAACTATATCCCCAGCTCTTCCTTAGTTTTTAAAGGAGCATAAGGTTGATTCTTTTCTAGCATTAAATATTATTATATTAGAAAATCTTTGTTTACTGGAGAAAAAAAGACAGTATTTTATCATTTTAATTTAAAACTTAGATTACTCTTAACTTTAAACATATTTCTAAGTTTTAAGTATTTTGTCTCTCAAGTAACGCATCCACAGATGGAATAAAACCTAAAATTAAGGTCCAACATTTTGTGCTATCTTGAATTCTGGTAAAATCAGAACTCCAATGGCCTAACTGCAAGTTCTCCACCCTACTCTACTCTCACTTGTTAAGTCCCAAGTTTAACAACCCTCCCTAACAAAAGATCTAGGTGTAGTGGCTGCTTGTGCCTGGGGAGTGGGCTTAGTTCCCTGTCATCCTCTGCCATTATTCAAACAAACCAGCTGCATCCTCCCTCAGGAGCCAGGGCCATCCCTCTCTCTTGATCCTATACAGCCTGCTGCCCATGGCATCTGCTGATTCACTCTGTTCCTGAATGCAGCCCTGTGGTGACCTGCGTGGCCTGTGGTGTCCTCATTCCCCAAGCTGTGATTATGAGATGCTGGTAAGCTGCTGGGGATCTCACCTGTCCAGTGTCAAGTGTCATGTGTTGAGCTGTGTGTCAAGCAATGTGTCAAGCACAGTGCCAGCTCCTGAGTGTGTGTGTGTGTGTATTGTGTGTTGTGTGTGTGTGTGTGTGTGTGTGTAATGTTTTAAACTGGAGATTGAACCTAGGGATGCTTTGCCACTAGCCACATCCCATCCCTTTTTCTTTTTTATTATCTGGAACTTGTGATCCTCCTGTCTCAGCTTCCTGATCACCCCCCCCCCCCCGCCTTTTTGGGGATGATAGGCCACCAAATCCAGATTAGGCCATTTTTAAAAATAGCTGAACAATTTCCCATCGAATATCTTGGGATGATAAACAACTATTCCTCTGGTCTATTGTGTTACATATAATGCCGGAATGTACAGTTTTGAAAACATGTCTGTATGCGGACAAGAATACCACTTATATATTTAAAACTGGAATCTGGGTCAAAGCAATTATTTACTAAGATCACTATATTAAGAAATTAAGCACTTTGGCAATATGTTATAATATTTTTTTTTCCATTTGTTACTTCAGTTTGTGGTATCTTTGACAGTATAGAAAATTTAATTGTTTATATAGCCTACTTTATTGATCCTTCCCTTTATTGTTTCTGGGACTTATATATGGTTAAGTTATAAGCCAAGAATAATTTATGTTTTTTTCTACTACTTTTTAAGGTTTCATTTTTCATTTCAATTTTCGAGTCATGTGAAGTTTATTTTGGCAAAAGGAACTAGGCAGAAAGCCAAGTTAATTTTTTCCCAGATGGCTTCCCAGCACCCCAATGCCATTTATTACAAATCAATTTTTTCCCTACTGTTTTGATGTGTTGCTTTTATCCTCTCCTAACTTCCTGTCTACATTTGGATCTATTTCTATAGTTCATACTGTGTTCCATTGATCTCTTAGCTTATTCACGCATGAGGACCAAAACTTTCAGATTATTGTCCTTTATAATACATTATTTTTTTATTCCATCTGGAATCGATTGCATATGTAATATCATGTGAGAACATAAATGACAAGTAATGTCACACTGTAGACATAAAGAAGAAAGAAACTAAAGCAAATGTAGGTGATGGGTATCAGTCTTTCATCACTTGTTTTTATAATTACTCCATGAAAGATTGGAAAAGGGGAAAAATAGTTTACAGTTATGGTATTCTTTGTTATTTTATTTCTATGACCAGATTATAGTATTTATTAAGATCTGGTAACTTAATATTGGTGTCAAATACTTGACCATTTTTTATCACTATTTCCTGTCCCTGTAGTTCTTTGAAATTGTGAATGATTTTGGCTCTCTGAATTAATTATGGGAGATTTCATCCTGTGATTAAACTACCTTACCCATCTACATCTGTACTTTTGTCTTCCCTGCTTTTACAGTTTTTATTCAGTAAATTGATTATAGAACCTTATGGTTGAGTTTTGTTGCAAAGTTTCAAAGAGGAATGGTACTGAGATGATAGAAATATGTGGAGCTGAACCTGAATCCTTGACCACCCCAAATTAAACTTGCCTATAATTATAAGTACTAGATTTCTTCTAGTAAACTACGAGATGCATTACATCTCCAAAGGAAATAGAAGTTTCAAGCACCAGTAGAGTTTAAGCAGAAGTGTACAAAAGAAAATGATATCTGATTGCCTTCTCCTGTATGTACTGTCCAAGGAAATGGGCTTATTTTCCCAGACCATGTTGCTTTTGGCTGCCATTTTGTGGTAGTCATGATTCATGATTTTCTTAATCTCACTTACAGCCAGTTCTGGCAGATGGGGCAAAACCAGAACTATTCGTGCATTCTGGGAAAGTTTTTCCTTTTCTGATGAAAGAGACAGAAATGGTTGGATATCACCTCTTTCTCATTTTCCATCTTTAAAGCAGGTTTGAAGTCTGGAGCTCTGTAAACTATTTTTAGCTATGAAGTATATATATGCAAAAAATATCTCAGAACATTGGACTTTGATGTTAGCACTTCTTCCCTCCAAGCTTCTTGTTAGATGAAAAAAAATTCTTCTTCTTCTTCTTCTTCTTCTTCTTCTCCTCCTCCTCCTCTTCCTCCTCCTCCTCCTCCTCCTTCTTTGGAATCACTGTTAATTAAGTTTTCTATAATGTCCAGCAAAGAATCCTGGGCAATAGAGACAGTATAGTCATATATAAAACTATAATTATAAAAATACAAATCAAATAACAAACTGGTTTATTGACTACATAGTTCCAATAAAGTGGTGTGAAAGATTTAAAAAAAAAATATTTACCAAAGTTGATATCATATAAGAATAAAAAATAGTGTCACTGAATTTCATTTGAAGATTTAAATACGAAGTCTCCTACTTGCATTATACAGGTTGTATTCTGAGTCAAATGAGGAAAAATATTAGGAGATCTCACAGAGCAATCTCAAGAAATGCTCTCTTTGGACACCGATTTGCTGATAGAGGGAGAATGAAAGAATTTTTGATTGGTGTTTATGCTTGTACTTTGCGTATACAATCTCAATCAAGTTTTATCTAAGAAGTAGATAAGCTGTGAACTAAATTTTTGCCTGACTGTAGAGCTTGGATCCTTTCTATACAACTTATGTTGCCTCCCTCCAAATTCCTTTTTCCCCCCACTTTTTGGGAGTACCAGGGATGGAACTCAGGGCTCACTTGACCACTGAGCCTGGTCCCCAGGCCTATTTTGTATTTTATTTAGAGACAGGGTCTCACTGAGTTGCTTAGCACCTCACTTTTGCTGAGGCTGGCTTTGAACTCATGATCTTCCTGCCTCAGCCTCCCAAGCTGCTGGGATTACAGGCATGCACCACTACTCCCAGATCCCTCAATTATTTTTATTGGTGCCTTATAATCATATATAATGGTGGTATTGTTGTTACATATTCATACTTGCACACAATATAACAATATAATTTGGCCAATGTCACTCCCCACTATTTCCCAGGTGGTGTAAAAACAGTATGCCTATGGGGATTAGCAAGCATTCTCCCCATCATTTGCTACAGGGGATTAAACCCAGGAGTGCTTAACCACTAAGCCACATCCCCAGCCCCTTTTAATTTTTATTTGGAGACAGGTTCTCTCTCAGTTGCTTAGGGCCTCACTAAGTTGCTGAAGCTGGCCTTGAACTTGTAATCCTCCTGCCTCAGCCTCCCAAGTCAGCGGGCTCATAGGCATGAACTACCATGTCCAGCTTTAATTGTCTTTTTAGACTGACAACACATTAGGAACACTGTGCCTAAGAAAAATGTTAACTAGCAAATGATAACAAGTTGCATTAGTAAAGAAATATGCTAAATCTGTATCAGCTACATTGAAATCTTATTCTAGATTAGAGTTTTGCAAATTTTTCCAGCCATAGCCCCCACATTCAAATAAAATCTTAGAACCTTAATTGAATAGAAACTAAAGGGGAAGAACATTTTGGCAGAGTGGCTAATAATGTCAAAAATGTGGACAGTTAAATAGCGTTAGTGTCACACAGGCAGGGATCTCAAAGGGGTCTTGGTTCCAGGTTCTTGGCATCCTGAACAAAGAATTAAGCAAGATGCAAGAGGTTGGCAACAAAGCAAAGGTTTATTGAAAGTGAAAGTTCACTCTGGGAGAGTGGAGTGGTCCAACCTCTGAGATAGTTTCAGGCTAAGTCTGTGCAACAGAACTCACTTTTATTGGGCTGTGCTAGTTATCCCTCTTCTCTCCTAGGTGGCTCTGGGGTTGATTGGCACCCTAATTGACAGCTGAATTTGAAATAATTCTTCTCTACTGCCCAAGGGTATAAGTTCCTCCCATCCTCCCTTCAAAGTCACAGTGGGGGAGCAAACCACATGCTAATGATATGCTAACAGGCAGCAAGTTGACTTTAGGCCAGCTCCTTGAGCTATTGCTCATGCCCAAGGTGGAGGGTGTTCTCTTCAGGGTCTTGAAGTCCCCTTGTATTCATCTAACCTCCTCCTTGCTGTTAAAACAGCAAGACAGCCCAGTTTTCCCTCACAGGGAGATGTTGGTGGGATGAAGGTGTCCTAGCCCTTCTCCCTTCCGTATCTCCTAGCTAATAGGTCTGAATAGTATTGGTTGGATTTACTTTGGGGAGGTCATGTCACTGGCAAAAGATTCAGTGGAGAGGTAGTAGCTACAGCCAGATTTCAGATTTAGGGCCATACAGATCGAAGGCTATGGAATCACCACCCCCAGGGAGAAGGGATGGGTTCTGGGTGGAGAAGGCCAGTGATGGGCCCTTGGCTCTGGACTTCCATCCCAGTATCAATGGGTTTTGAGCTTTTATAGCTGTTTTCCTGATTTAGACTTTGAACTTGTGCAACTAGCTTCCTGACTGCCCAAGTCTCCAATGATTAAGTCACACTAAACATTCTACCATGATGAACTACCATTAAAACCTCTGAAAAACAGACCCCTCTTGTAACCAGTTGCCATATTCTCCCCTGAAAATGTGCCATTCCATACTGATTCATCAAGACTGCTTGCTGGTCCGTTGAGGTCTGTTCCTGTCTTGGTTATTTTTTCTTACACAGATCACACTTCAATTTGGTGTTTTATTTTGTTTCAAGACAAAGACAAAGGCTTATGCATGTATTTAAAAGTAAAGAATGTACTGAAGTTAAAAGAGAGGCTGATCTTAATAGGAAAGAAGGAAGAAAGAGAAGGCATAAAGGCTGTGTTATGGTTTAAAAGTGCCTCTCCAAAGTGTAGGTGTGAGCAAGTGATGTTGTTTAGAGGTGGGACCTTGAGAGGGGATTAAGACAGAGAGCTTCCATTTCATGTTTGGGATGAGTGTCCCTTTATGAGATATTTCTTTTGCTCTGTTGCCTTCTGCCAGGTGAGGACCAGCACCCTTCCCATGGAGGATGTAGCCATGAGGTGCCATCTTGGAAGCTCTCACTAACAAACCTGCCCATGCCTTGATCTTGGACTTCTCAGTCTCCAGGGCAGTGAGGGAATACATTTTTAAATTCATGGTCCAGTCTCAGGTATTTTGTTATAGCAACACAAAAAAGACTTAGTATGAGGATTAGGTTAGAGGTTAGGAGCAATAATAACCAGAGCACTTTTCTCTATTGGCTTGCTTTGCAAATGAGCCTGCCTGAAAAAAATCCACTGTAAAAAAATGTGAAGGAGACCTGAATAGAGCATTTCCTAGATCCTGGTTGAGGACGAACTGCTGGGAAGTGAGCACTCAGCAGTTCAGTACTGAGAAGGCAGCTAGTCAGATCTCTCCAAGGACTGCAGTGTTGCCATAAAGACAGAGGGAAAATCGATGTTGCAAAAAAGTTGCTGACATGGTGCATGAGTGGCTGATGGGCTGTCTAAATATTATCTGGATGGAGGGGAAAGTGACAATGGCTGGGACCAACTCAGGTGAAAGGGTTTCAAGAACAGAGATGATTGTGGTAGAAGAGCAAGTGGAGTGGGACAGGTGACGGCTTCCTTCTCCCCTGTGAAAACCAGCCCCTCTTATCTCCAGCCCATTATTTTCTCTGCTTTTAAAACATGCTTATGCCAGTGTTGTGGCACATGCCTGTAATTCCAGCTAGGCTGGAGCCTGAGGCAGGAGGCTTGCAAGTTCAAGGCCGGCCTGAGCAACCTAGTGAGACCCCATCTTATTAAGAAATTGGGTAAGAAAAGGGATTTTAACATTCAACTTCATTTTCTCCCCTACAAATAATTTCATTGAAGAGCCAACCAAATATACATGGAAGGAAAAATAAAGAAACGAATCATTCCCAATCTCATCACATAATTATTGGAAATGTAAGGGTCCTGCAAAACGTTGGAGAAAGAGACCACCAAGTGACCACTCATGCAATTGGCAGAAGGGGGATTTATTGAACCAGCATGCTGGGGCTCCATGCCCACTCAAGAAGGGAAAGCAGCCCAGAGCCCCGAGCAGGGGCTGAGCACTGCTTAAGTACACTTTTTGGGGAGGGCGGAGGGCTTTGTATACATCAGAACAAATCATCATGAGGTGCGGGAAAATTGAATAACAACTCCTAAACATGATTGGTTCATTCATTGGTGGGAACAGGTCAGGCTGGAGTGATAGGTCATTCCTAAGGAGAGTACACATTCAAACTGATTGGTTCAGGCCCTGCAATGCCTATGTGTGACCACACAGAGCCCTTATTAAACAATCCAAATAGTCAGGGGAAATATTTACTGGGTGGTTCTAAGCATTGTCTTAACAGCTACAGAAATTTCGGGTTTTGCAGGTAGCATAGAAACCTAACAATACCTCCTTTACATTTTAACTCAGACCTTGCAGCTTAGAAACTTTTACAACACCCGGTCTTTTACCCTTTAACTTTTACGCTTTAACTTCAATTTCTTTTACCCTTACAGAAATATGCTGTGAATTTTTTCCAATAATCTAGAAATTTAATAATTTTTTGAAACTTAAACTTTATGAAGCTTTATGAAAGTTTTATGAAACCTTCAAATATATTCTAAGGTGGAAGAAATAATATAGCATAGACTCATCTGCCCATCACCTATCTTAAAAAATGATCACAATTTTAAAAAATCTTTTTGTTGTATATACTCTTCCACTTTCTTTTTTTGTTGTTTTTGTATGATTTTATAGCAAATTGTAGTGAGAAACTAATGGTACTCCATTTTTAAAAATAAATAAATAACAGCAGCTTCTACCTCAAAGCCTGTCCTAAGGAAGGGCGCATGACCCTTGTCCTTGGAAAAACCCACAGAGCACTCCTAAGCACATACCCACCCTGCTGAGTTGTTTGTCTGTAAATAACAGGAGAGATCTGTGGTGTCTGGTGTCCCTGACTCAGTTAGGCTAGGTGAGGACCCATAGCAACCCCCCTAGCAACCTCCAATCAGCATGAGACAGGGAAAATACCTGGGATGCCAGAAGACCCCCAAGTAGTTTATGGTGGTTGATAACATGTTGGGAAACCATGTAGTTTAGCACGTACACCCCTCGTGGGCCTAAACCAATCAGTTCAAACGAATCCCCCTCTTGTACTAACCAATCACCCCTACCCAACTTGTTCCTGCCATTGAATGTACTAATTAATGTTAAGAGTTATTGTTTGACTTTCCTGCAGTATGGAATGATTTGCTGTGTGATGTTGTGACGCATAGAGTATCCCCCCCAAACCTATAAAATCTCACTGAACAAAGGACCAGGACTCACTCCCTGGGACTGCTGTGTTGGGAATGGTTGTGAGTCCAGGCTCGAGCTTACAATAAAGACTCTTGTGTGATTGCATTGGATTCGGCTCCTGGAGGTCTATTGGGGTCCCACGAATCTGTGATAAACATATTTTATAAATAAATCTTTATACCACATTTGATTTCTTCTTTAAAAAAATTGTAGGAGAAAAATTGCTGATTCAAAGGCTATGCATATTGATTTTTTGATAGATATTGCCCAACCGTTTCACTTCTAAAACTTTGTGTTTATTTGAAATCTCAGTGGGGTATTTTTGCATTCCTGTTTTCCATAGCCCAATAAGGTATTTGGCATTGTAAACATTTTTAATCTTTTCTAAATTTAGAAATGAGAAATATGTAAAGAATATTTTACTATCTATATCCTCAAATGTTTGGAAAATAAATATTTTCTACATTTTTGTACTATTTTTATTATTTCTTTTCAAATTGCCTGTATAAGTCCTTTATTCATTAAAAAAATTTTCTTGTCTTTTCATTATTGGTAACTTAAATAGTTTTATATTGCAAAAATCAAAATAAGTTTTTAAAAAGTACAGAAAATTATAGTGAAAAGTTGATTTGAGTTTCCTTTCTCAAGTACCACTCTAGTTTCTCAGAAGCAGTTCTCCTAATAGCTTCTCATGTTTTCCAAGAGATTGAGGTGAACTTTTATAATATAAATATTTTCTTTTTACCTCAAAAGGTCTCATACTGTATTATTCTCTAAATCTTGGCTTTTATCTTTTTCCCAGTGATACATATTAGACATCTTTCCTTGGAGCACACATAGTTCTATCTCATTTTTTACAGTGGTTACATAGTATCCCATTGTTTGAGTGAATTATGATTTACTTTACTAGACCCCAATTAATGGGGACTAGTAAATTGCTGAGAGCCATAGCCAAGTAGGAATGATGCATGGCATTTTGGTTTGAAAGGTGACCCTGCTCAGGGATTAGGGTGGCTCGGGGTTTAGGGTGGATCCTATTCCGGGCGGCTCCAGGATTAGGGTGGATCCTGATCCTGCTGCCTCAAGCGCCCACTCCTTTGGAGTTCCCATGGAGTTCTCGCGGGGTTCTGAGAGTATTGGTACACGGAGCCGAGTGGAGGTAGTGTTCGCAGAACGTGCGTGTAGAGTGTCGGTGAGAGTTCGGGAATAAAGAGTTGCTGTTTGAATCTACAAGGCTTTGGTGGTGGCTCCGTTATTTTGTGCCCAGCCAGACTGTGGCAGTAAATAATAAGCTGTTTTTGTTGCTACAAAGTTCTAATAAATACTGTGTACATGTAGAATTTATATCCATGTCTATGATTGTATCTGTAGGATAAATTCCTAGAAATAGAATTTTTGGGTTAAGGATAATGTGTACTTAAAAATTTTATAGAAATTGCTGGGCATCGTGGCATATGCCTGTAATCCTAGAGACTTGGGAGGCTGAAAACAAGAGGATCACAAGTTCAAAGCCAGCTTCAGCAATTTAGTGAGGCCTAAACAACTTAGTGAGACCCTGTCTTAAAAGAAAAAATAAAAAGGACTGGGGATGTGGCTCAGTGGTTAAGTGCCCCTGGGTTTAACCTCTGGTACCCAAAAAAAAAGATATACAGATATACATTGCCATGTTACCCTCTAAAAAGACTCAACACTCTTGTGAGAGCTTATAAATCAATATCTTTTGCAACTATAAATCCTTCACAACATATTAGCAAATTGAATCCTGCATCAGATAAATTGGAAAAGTGGAGATTATATAAGGAATGCAAGTTTTGTTCAATATTTGAAAATCAATCAACATAATCCACTGTATCAACAGTATAAAAGACAACAGATGCAGAAAGAGCATTTGGCAAAATCCTCTGCAAAATAAGAATTGTGATAAATCTGTCTATCTTGATAAAGGGCATCTATGAAACCCCTCATCTAATATGAGACTTTAAAAAAAGACTAAGCTAGGCTCAGATGGTGCACACCTATAATTCCAGTGACTCCTAAAGCTGAGGCAGAAGGACTGCAAGTTCAAGGGCAGCCTGGACAACTTAGTGAGATACTGTCTCAAAATAAAATAAGAAGGGCTGGTGACATCCAGTACTGGTTTGATCCCCAGTATCCCCCCAGCCCCACACAAAATTGTAAGGATAAGTTACAGACTCTGATAAAACACATATCTGATAAAAGCTTCATGTGCAGAATACATGAAGAATGTTAATTACTACAAAATAAGAAAACAAATTCAATTTAAAAAATGAGTAGCCTGGTATAGTAGTGTATTCCTGTAATCCTAGTAATTTGGGAAGCTGAGACAAGAAGATTGTAGGTTCAAGGCTAGCCTCAACAACTTAGTGAGATGCTGTGTCAAAAAAGTAAATAAAATAAAATAAATAAATAGGACTGAGGATGTAGCTCACTGGTAAAGGGCCCCTGGGACCTTGGGATCAATTCTCAATACCAAAAAAAAAAAAAAAAGTAGGGGGGTGGTGGCAAAAGATGTGAACACTTTACCAAAGAAGAAATAAAAATGGCAAAAACACATATAAAAATATTCAACATCAGAGCCTGGTGCTCATGCCTGTGATCACAGTGTCTTGGAAGAATTAGGCAGGTGGATTACAAGTTCAATACCAGTCTCTGAAATTCAGTAAGCCCCTAAGTGATTTAGAGAAAACCTGTTTAAAAAATAAAAAGTAAAAAAGTCTGGGAATTTGGCTTAATGATAAAGCACCCCTGGGTTTAATCCCAGTACAATAATAAATTCAACATTAGTCATTAGGGAGATGAAAATTAAGACCACAATGAGGCATCTTCATATACCTATTCAATGAACAAAAAGAAACAAATAAAAAGACCCCAACAATACCAAGTTCTAACAAGGCTCAGGGGGGTATTAGTTGCTCTGTATGGTGTCTCATGCCTGTAATCCTAATGACTTGGGAGGCTGAGGCAGGAGACTGCAAATTCAAACCAGCTTCAGCAACTTAAAGAGGCCCTAAGCAACTCAATGCGAACTTGATGCAAAATAAAAAAAAAAAAAAAGGCTGGGGATGTGGTCTGGTGGTTAAGCATCCCTGGGTTCAATCCCAGTACCAAAAAAAAAGAAAAAGTATTCATCATCAGACATGGTGGTGTATGCCTGTATATAGTCCCAGCTGCTTGAGAGTGTGAGTCAAGAAGAACACTTGAGCCCATGAATTCAAGACCAGCCTGGGCAACATAATGAGACCCCATCTCAGAAAAAGAAAAGAAATGAAAAAGAATATAGTAGTCAACTTTGTGTTACTACAACAAAATACCTGGTGTGGGCTACTGATGAAGTAGAAAAAGGTTTGTTTTGGCTCACAGTTCTGGAGGTTCGAGTCCAAGATCAGATAGCTAGCCCCATTAGTTTGGGCCTCTGGAGAGGGCGGGACATCATAGCAGGATTAAATGCTCATATCACAAGTCAGGAAGAAAAGAGAGAAACCAGACTGCCACAACCCTATTGGAAAGTTGTGAAGAGCAGGCTGAGCCCTGTTCAGAGATACTCTGTGATGAATAGAACAGCAAGTTTTAGGCTGTACCTAAACCTGTATTACTCCATTTTATAAAGCAGTAGTTTGCCATAAGCTACTCAATTTTGAGTATAAGTGCCAAAGTAAAATGACACTTGTTTGTACAAGTTAACAATCACCATCTGCCCAGCAGAACCATAAGGTACAAACTGATTAATAAGTTGATCATGCTAATAAAAATGACCACCTGTGAGCTTACTGAACTAGTCAGAAGTATATGGAAGTATGGGCATATCAACTCATATTGGAAAAATGAGGTCTATGAGCTTATTGAACACACCAGACCACCAAATGAAGACATCCTCTCACCTAGGACACATAAAAGAAGGAATCCCCTGAGACTGGACACGTGGACACCCTGACACTGTCACCTGGCCCCTCATCATGAGCCTTGCCCAGGAAAATTGCCCAGCAATGAAACTCTGAATCCTCTGTCCTTGGGCTTCAGCAGAGAGCAGTTTCTCCTGTGTATAATGGCCCTGCAGGGTCCACTCCAACCTGATATTTGAAGCTGACATCTCAAACTAACACTCTGAAACTGTCTGGTGGACCTTGGTCTAGAGTAAGTTCCTGCACTTTGACAGCTTTGTGCCCTAAACAATTTCTTTGGTTCTGGTGGATAATCTTATCTGACCTCCTACAGTAAGTTTTTGCATGAGTGTATTGCTCTCTGACTTTGCTCTCAGTTCAGCCCCCTGAACTCCTGTGGTTATAAGATGAGATTGTTATCTTGAGAAACAAATGCCTGGGGTAGGGTCAGTTCCTCTTCCCTTCTGTCAACCTTTCTTCAGGAAACCTAATTAACCATGGGTCCCTACAGTTTGAATTGTAAATGACTGTCTTTAATAAGAGTCTGACTTCACCCTTTTGAAAACATAAACACCCCTGTGCACAGTTTTCAGACGCAAAGCTAGAGATTTCTCAGATCCATGTGAAAAGAGCCAGTTTCTCTTATCATTTTTTGCTTCTGCAAAAACACTTCCAACTAGAAACACTGCACAAAGCCTCAGTCATATAGATTAGAAAATTTATAGCACCAAATAGCCTATAACTGTTATGAGAACCTGTGGAGCAGGGCTGAGATTTTGGAGTTCTCCTCTGGGCCTGTGAGTGTAAAATAAAGTTTAGACTTCTCTCTGAGTGTCACTTGCTGCTTCCTGACCAGCCTGTTTCCCAAAATATTGTGGTTCCTTGACCAGGAAGCAACAACCGACCTGGCCCTTTGAGCCTCCAGTGTTTCAGGCTGCTTACCCAGAGTGTGCAGTGCCCCTCAAATTGAACAAAATGGTGCCACCTGATAGATCTGGGACTTCCTGGGATCTTCTTCACCTGAGGGTCCTGTGCCTCTGCAGCAGCAACTGTCACCTGGACTCCTGGAGAGTTGGATCAACTCCTGCACAATCATCAGGATAAAGGTAAAATCCTGGGACCCAGGACTGTAGTCAGTCTTGTCCATATAAGTACAAATGAGAGCCTAATCCCCTCCCATGGCCTCCTGTGAGGGAGCAATCTGTGTAAGAAATTCCCAAAAGGGGGAGAACGTGCTTTAAACTTGAGTATTTTTTGTGAGGGAATGCAAAACTATTTGTGGCTCCACAGCTTTGTGCTATGGAGTCTGAGTGAGTCATAACCTGCAGCTCCGTGGTGACTTTGTATGGCATAATGGTGACTAGGTCTGGGATTTACATGGGCACACCTTCAGCCACGAAGCATCTAAGTTTCTTTCAGAGATGTAGCCAGGTGGATGCCTTGTGTGACTTCCCCTTGTCTGTCTTGTGATACCAGCACTGAGCAGAACTGCCGCAGTCTGGCTGGGCACAAAATCACGAGCAATGTCACTGCAAAATGTCCTATTTCCACGAGTCCTTCCACTAAGCAACATGGGGTACGCTGGCAAGGAAATTGTCATACCTACTTGGCTAATGGCTCCCAGCATCTCCCCCCTTCTGATTAATTAAACAACAAGCAATGTGGCTTAAGGACCGTGCCTGGTAGGTTGTCCAATTCAACATATGGTTCTTACCCGTCATCGGAAAACTGACCTTTCGGCGTCAGCCTCCTGTCGTAGGTTGATACCACTGCAATTGGATCATACCCGTCACTGACTACCAGTCCAGCATACAGCCATACTTGCGGATAGGTCTATGCACCAGTGGGGGGGTGAGGTTCTTTGCCTCACCTCTGTTGGCCCCCAAATTTGGCCTTGGTGCCAGTGGGGGAGTGAGGTTAATGTGGCTTAAGGACCGTGCCTGGTAGGTTGTCCAATTCAACATATGGTTCTTACCCGTCATCGGAAAACTGACCTTTAGGCGTCAGCCTCCTGTCTTAGGTTGATACCACTGCAATTGGATCATACCTGTCACTGACTACCGGTCCAGCATAAGCCATTGGCCCCCAAATTTTAGACCATCACTAGCAGAAGGGAGGAGGATACAGAAATGCCACGACACCAAGCCAATTGACGCTCCTTGGGAAAAATTGCATCACTGGTGACACCCTCAGCAAAGATATGCCAGCACTACCACAATTAACATGGGGTGTGCTGGCAAGGAAATAAAAATTGCATCACTAGTGACACCATCAGCAAAGATATGCCAGCATTACCACAATTTGCTGCACCAAACGATAGTTACATAGTCCAGGCAAGTTCTGCAAGCAGTTCAAAGCAGAGGAATCTATCAATATGTCCATTTCCTCCCAAAATCCGTTTCCTCCCAAAGTAAGTTAACTCCTTGATTGAGCATTACTTGTTGAGTTAAATTCATTGATGCATCAGTTTATACAGTTTACTGTGATAGCTATCATAGAAGCTGTAGTTTGGTTTTATCTTTGTCTTCACCAGCACTGGGATGAAGATAGGAATTCTGGCAATGATGCTAAAGAGACATTATCCTGAAAAGAATTATTAAATATAATGAAAAGGAAAGGTGAAAGTAAACAAACAGATCTGTTAACCCACTTTAAAAACAATCCTTAACAGCTGTTTACCTAATTTAAATTAAACCATTTAAATCACGTGAATAAAAAAAATAATAATAATTTGTATCCATTTTTTTATGAGCGCTCCTCATATAAGAAATATGGACATACGCACATACAGACATACAACACAAAACACAAGAATGCACACAAACGTACAACACATAAGAAAATAGTAAAGGCCTTGTAGCTTTACCTAGGTGAAATCTCCATTGCATTGTTTAAAAACTCCACAGTCAAAAAATAAAACTGATCAGAAAAACATTAACCTAGGTTTGTATGAGCTCAAAAAATAAAAATAGAACCTTATGATGTGGAAAAATGCAATAATAAAATAGCTATTGAAAAAAGCATCCTGGTTAATCACTGTCACAGATGTAAGAATGGCCAAGCTGGAGTTCTGGATATCAGCTGTTATGGATTTGAGTCAAATCATCTTCTTTTCGATCTGTAGAAATTGTTTTAGTTAATCTCTCTGGAATCCAAATCGGCTGCTGTTCTCCCTGTGGAAACACACAAACAGAGCCCCGACTCCAGACAATCACTGGGTCAGGACCTTTCCATTGTCCTGTTAGAATATCTTTCCAAAGTACTTTAGGCTTATGTACATTTTTTGGATACATATGCCTTTCCGCAGCACTAAGTCCTGATGAATCCAAATTTAAAAAGTTTAGAGTAAAAAGCGTTATTTTAAGTTTATCTTTGGGGGATATATACCCCCTTCCAATTCCCTCTTTTTGCTTTAATAAGTACGTTTTAATAGTTTGATGAGCTCTTTCAACTATGCCTTGTCCCTGTGGACTGTATGGGATTCCTGTTATATGAGTAATACCAAATGATGAGCAAAATTGTTTAAAAGAGGTAGAGGTATAGCCAGGACCATTATCGGTTTTTAACTGTTTAGGAATGCTCACAGTGGCAAAATTTTGTAAGCAATGAGCTATAACATCTTTAGTTTTTTCTCCGGCATGAAGGGAGCCCACCAAAAATCTGGAAGAAGTATCAACTGTAACATGTAAATATTTTAATTTTCCAAATTCTGGCAAGTGTGTGACGTCCATCTGCCAAATATGGTTAGGTATCAGTCCTCTAGGATTGACCAAGATTAACTTGTGGTAAAAATGTCACACAATTTTGACATTGTTTTATTATATGTCTGGCTTGTTCCTTAGTTATTTTAAAATGCTTTAGTAAAGTATTAGCATTAACATGAAATCTTTTATGAAAATTTGTAGCCTCTTCTAGTGTAGAGAAAATATGTATGTCATGTGTAGTTTTATCTGCTAAATCATTGCCCAAACTAAGGGCTCCAGGCAGTCCTGTATGTGCCCTAATATGTCCTATAAAGAATGGATCATTTCTGTCCCAGATTAGACTTTGTATAGTGGAAAACAAAGAGAAAACAGTAGAAGAAGGGGAAATCCTACCAGCATCTTCAAGAGATACTATAGCATTAACTACATACTGACTATCAGAAAATAAGTTAAATACAGAATCTTTAAACGTCAAAAAAGCTTGTAAAACTGCATTAAGCTCTACCTTTTGAGCTGATTGTTTGGGTACTAAAAATGTAAAAGTTCGATCTGGGGTAACTACTGCTGCTGTACCATTATTAGACCCATCAGTGAATATATTTGGAGCATTCATGATAGGTGTTTTTCTTGTCATTTTAGGAAAAACTACAGGATGTTTAGACCAAAAAGACAACAAAGGATTAGATGGTAAATGATTATCAAATGTAACATTAGATTTACACATGATTATTGCCCAAGTATTTAACTCATTAGCTAACTCATCAATTTGATCCATAGTATATGGAGTAATAATTTTATTGGGAGAAATTCCAAACACTCCCTTCGCTGCTTTTATTCCTTTGAGTATTAATTGTCCTACATCTTCAGGATACCTAGTAAGAATAGTGTTAGGAGAATAAGATAAATGTATCCACAATAATGGACCTTCTTGCCAAAATACTCCTGTAGGAATATTTTTGTTAACGTCAAACCTAATTGATCTAGGACATCTCGTCCCCATAAATTTATAGGAAGATGATCCAATACATATGGCTGTATAGTTCCTTCACATCCTTCAGGATCCTTCCAATCTAATATCATAGAACTTCTATGGGGATTAGTTGCCACTCCAAGGCCTCGAAGCGTTTGAGTGGCTTGTTGTAATGGCCAATGTTTTGGCCATTCTTGACGAGATATGATGCTAAGGTCAGCACCTGTGTCCAGTAGCCCATTAAACTCATGTCCTTGAATATTTAGTTTTAGCATTGGGTGAGAATCTAAATTTAAAGACAACATAGCCCAATCTATACCTGTGGAGCCTAATCCCCTGGAACCTCTTTCTACACTATGACTAGGAAATTTATTATGTAGGCTGGGTATTATTAACAACTGTGCTATTCTATCTCCAGGTGAAATTACTGATATACCTCTTGGAGAACTAGCTGTAATTTTTATTTCACCTACATAATCGGGATCAATTACCCCAGGACTTATCATAAGTCCTTTTAATGTAGATGAACTACGTCCCAATAATAAGCCTACTGTTCCTTGGGGAAGAGGTCCTTTTACTCCTGTGGGAATGATTTGAACTCCCATCTCTGGCATTAGTACTGCTCTGGCAGAGGCGCAGATGTCCAACCCTGCGCTCCCTCGGGTTTGTCTGATGAGGGATTTAATGGACAATGTGTCCTGGGCACTAGCCTGATGGTGTTGCTGGGTTCCTCCACTGCCCCGTAGATTTGTGGTTGTGGGCCCCTGAGCATTGGGCCCCCTGTCCGTTTTTTGGCAATGGAGCCTGATGCCTTTCTCCATGTTATCGTGGATAAATACCTGGTCCTTGTCCATTTTTTGATAAGGGAGTACCCTCTATGGTGGTTTGAGAACGGCATTCATTAGCCCAATGTCTCCCTCTACGGCATCGTGGGCAAATACCCAGTATTCTATTTCTTTGATACCTAGTTTTGTTAAACCCTCCTCCTATGGGGCAACTCCTTTTAAAATGTCCTGTTTGTTCACAATCATAGCATGTTTTTGGCCTGGCATCTAAAGCCTGTTGTACTGCAGCTGCCAAGACTTGCCCTTGTTCATTAATATCTCTACATAATTTAATATATGTGTTTAAATCTTCATGTCTCCATGGTCTAATAACCTCTCTGCAGCAACGATTTGCTTGGTCATAAGCCAGTTGTTTTATTAATGGCATTGCTTGTTCTGTATCCCCAAAATTTTGGCAGCCGTTTGAATTAGCCTATCTACAAAGTCAGCGTAAGGTTCATTAGCTCTCTGTATTACCTTAGATAGCTGACCTTGTAAATCTCCATGTCCTTGTAAAGTCTTCCATGCCCTAACTGCGTCTGCAGCAATTTGTGCATATATTTGTTGCCGTTGACCCTCATAAGGTCCTTTTCCTAACAACATATCTAGATTTCTTTGAGGGTAACCGGCTGCTGCATTTCGCCTAGCTGTCTCCGCGCAAAATTCCTCATTGGCAACCTTCCATAACAAATATTGTCCTCCATTTAGTACAGATTTACACATGCTAGCCCAATCTGCTGGTGTCATGTCCAAGTTAGTAATGGACTCGACCATGCTTACCGTGAAGGGAGCTTGGGGACCATAGGTTGTTACAGCCTCCTTTAACTGCTTCACTGTTTTAAAATCTAAAGCATGGTGAATTCGCTGCCCTCCTACCTGTTCAAGTACAGGGCATGCTAATCTTTGAAGTCCTGTCTCAGGATCCCATTTATCAACTACGGGGTTTGAGGGCCATTCAGCTGTCTCCATCGGTGGGGCTGTTGGTTGAATTACACCCTCTTGTGATAAAATGGAGTTAGTAACAGCCTCCTGTTGTGGCCTTTTTCCTAACAACCCCTTTTCCTTTAAATTTTCTTCCTCTGTCTGACTAGCTCGAGAGACCTTCTCTTTTGCTTGATCTAAAATGTCTTTCTCCATGGTCTGAACCTCTAACAATTTACTTAACATATTTTCGGTTTGTTTTTTACTAATTTCTAATCTACTATAAAGATAACACAACCCAATAAGATAACACAAAACAAAACCGAAACTGAATGAAACAAAAACGGAATAAAAAATCGTTGTATCAATTTTCTCTTCCTCAGGGCCGACAAACTTCAAACATTTAGTCAACCATTTTTTCCAGTTTGCCTGAGAAATTTCTAGGGATAGGCAGCTTGAAACAAAAACAAAATAAATCAAAACAAGAACTCACTGTTTTTTTTTTTTTTTTGAAATGGTCACCCATTCTTTTGCTCTTCCTCAGGGACGAGCAATTTCACTTACCTCCAAGTTTCAGATGTTCCGCGTACGGACCACCAAATGCCGCAGTCTGGCTGGGCATAAAATCACGAGCCACCACACAGCTTGTAGATTCAAACAGCAACTCTTTATTCCCAAACTCACACCAGCTGTCTACAATCACGTTCTGGGGAAATCCACGTTCTCTGCCCAAATCCACCCCCACTGGGCTTCTGTCTCCCAAAAAATACTGTCTGAATCCCATGAGAACTCAAGGGGAACTCAGGCAGCAGGATACGCCCTATTCCCAGCAGGAATAACCTTAAACCTGGATTGTCCTAAACCGGGAACGCCCTAAACCCGGATTATCCTAAACTGGGAACACCCTAAACCCGGATCCGCCCTGGTCCTTGAGCAAGGTCACCTACATGCAATGTCACTGCAAAATGTCCTATTTCCAAGAGTCCTTCCACTAAGCAACATGGGGTACACTGGCAAGGAAATTGTCATACCTACTTGGCTAATGGCTCCTAGCACAGAACAAGGGGGGAATTCATTCTAAGCCTACCGTTTTCGACTGTATGACTAAGAACTTTAAGAAAGGGGTGTTCCAGAGACTATGAAGCTAAATTAACTCCTGGAAAACTCCAGACCTTCTGTGAAATAGATTGGCCTTCCTTCAGAGTAGGTTGACCCTCCAAAGGTCACTCGATAAAGAGCTACACGGGTAGGTGCCCAAATTAGTTTGAGACCAAAGAGGGGGAAAAGTGTCACTTTGGAATCCAAGCTGCTGTGGGATGGATATGCATGGCTGTTTCATCCATTCTTTGGCTCTGGGATTCTGCCAAGTTCCTCCCTAATGCTAGGAAACAGAAGGGACAAATGGAAGGGATCTAAAAGGACAACTAGATCAGGCTCTAGACCTTTTAAGGGTACTTAGAAGTCTGCACTCTGCCTTGGAATGATATAGGTGTTGCCCCCAACAGCAGGGATTAACTCTGTAATTTTCTGCAAAAGCCTGATAAGAAAGCCAGACAGATCCAGGAATATCAGGAGATGCCCCACTTCCTGCAGTTTTTCCTCTTTGCTCCAAAGCACCGAGATTACCCTCAGGACAGCAGGATGGGGAAGAGTGCAAGAAACCTGTTGGGGGGTTGAGCCTCTAAGACATCAAAATTACCCCAGATGGTCCTCTTGGTCTTATGTTAAAATATTAGAAAGAATCCTAGGAAAAGTAGGAAAAAGAACTCAAAAGATGATAAAATACTATAGTTTTATTTGGACTCAGGAAGCTATCCTAAAGCCTTCAGTATTCTGACTCAAACTTTAGGCCTCTTCAAGTCCAAAACTCCCTGACTTATGCCTCTGGGAGTGATGCCAACGATGAGGGGGGAAGAGAATCTGAGCCAGCTGCAGTGGCTTCCACTCCTCCACCTGCCCTGCATCCTTCACTATCCACACTAAAAAAGGAATTAAAGCAATGCCACAGGATATTCAGATTTTATTTTCTGGGGAGGAACAACCCTGAAGAACAACCATGGCAGCTTGGGAGTAATTATGGCCATGTCATTTTTTTTTTTTTCCTTCAAAATCTCTGCCTGGTTTAAGCTCATGGTTTCTGTGATGAATTCACACTGGGTCCTATGCACCTAAGTCAATATGTTTTATTCCAACTAGTCTTGTTTTGTCCAGCTGGAGTTTGTAGTCCTCCGTTTTTCTTGCTGGTTTGTTCATAGATCAGTTATTCAAGGAAAAGCAATAAAATCTTTGTTCCTTGTTGGTTTTATGGATATTTGTGTACATTTTTGTATTATCAGTTGTGTTGACATATATCATGTACATAGTATCAAAATTGGCTTGTAGATAAATGAGTACTCATAAATTCATAAATTTAATAAGTGGATCCAAATAACTTTTAGTCCACATGACTTAAAAATTTAAGAAACAGTTCAATTTAAATTGGTTAAATAAGAGTTTAATGGGCTGGGGATGTGGCTCAAGCGGTAGTGCGCTTGACTGGCATGCATGCGGCCCGGGTTCGATCTTCAGCACCACATACAAACAAAGATGTTGTGTCCACTGAAAACTAAAAAATTAATATTAAAATTTTCTCTCGCTCTCTCTCTTTAAAAAAAAAAGAGTTTAAGATTGCTTTGTTTCTGGATCTTCAATAAAGTTACTAAGAGTTAAAATTCTTTAGTAAAGTTACTAAAAGTTAGAGAGTTAAAATTCTTAAAAAAAAAATTTTTTTTTAGTTGGCAATAGACCTTTATTTAATTAATTTATTTATGTATTTGTATGTGGTGCTGAGGGTTGAGCCCAGTGCCCCTCACATGCCAGGCAAGTGCTGTGCCACTGAGCCCAGGCCCAACCCCATTTTTCTTTTCTTTTTTTGGTACCAGTGATTGATTAAACCCAGAGGTACTACATCCCCAGCCCTTTTAATATTTGATTTTGAGACACAGTCTCTCTGAGTTGATTAGGGCCTCACTAAGTTGCAAAGGCTGGCTTTGAATTCGTGATCCTCCTGTTTCAGCCTCCCAAACCACTGGGATTACAGACATGCATCACCATGCCTGGTTTAAGAGTTAAAATTCTAACAGGTATAATTCTATATAAAAAAAGTATAAAATGTTTCAGTTGTGTAAATAACATAAAGCATTTCATCTTAGTAAAATGGAGTAACAAGAAAAATTCAGAAATTTCATAAAGATTGTTTCTGATGTAAATTTTAAAAAAGTGTCAGCAACTAGGAAAGAAATATGAAAATGTTCTAGGTGGAAATATAAAAGACCAGAAAGAAAAAGAACTTTTCTGGATAAGTGTTGGGGTTTAAGTGTGCAGAGTTTAGCTCCCTCAGGCCTGACATTTTGCAAAAGCTGTGGCTGTGATTTAGGTCAGCTGAGGCAAACCTCAGCTAGGAGGAGGAAAAGTTCTCTTCCCCTTATCACAAGCAACAAGTTCTGCATGGTTTGGCCAAGAGGAAGAAGCTTCCTGCATACTTATCCTGGGAACAGTACATTCTGAAGAAACAAATGCATCCTCAGAGGACTAGATAATGTCTACAAAGAACTTTAGGAGGGTACTTATCAAACAAACAGGAACAATTTGAATCTAGCTCTGTGTATCCTCTGAGGCATGATATTTGGACAATGTGGGTAAAGTGTTATTGAAGAATTGCTTGCTTTGTTAGAAGAAGTGTATAAAAGGAACTTGCAAATAAACTTCAGCATGCAGTTGCGATTGCTGCCTTGGCTCTGCATCCCCTGTGTCCTGGTTATTTAGCGACCCTTACCCAGGGACCCGAACGCTCTAGACGTTCACAATTGGCACTGGAATAGGGACCCTGCTGGATTGATAGGAAGGGTAAGTTATTTTTCTTTATATTACAGGGTGATAGGACAATCTTCATCTTCTCCTTTTTTACGTATTCTTAGGCATTCACTTGCTGTCTATGGTATTAGTATTTCTCATTCTGATATAGAGATGTGTCTTAAGGTGGTCAGGGAATGGAATCCCTGGTTCCCGGAGGAAGGATCTATGGATGTAGATAATTGGAAACGGGTCCGTCACAATGTTGAAAAGGCTATGAGGCAAGGTGAAAAAATTCCAATTCGGTTTTGGTCTATCTGGTCTATTTTATATACAATGTTTAAAGCTATGGAGGAAGAAAGGTTGATTGGCAACTTACAAAAGGAGTTAGCTCCCTCTATTTTAGATCTCCCTCTGGATGTTAGTGAAAAAGAAGAGGTAGTAAAAGATACGCAACAATTGACTCATAATTCTTCACAAAATTCTGCTGATTTAATTGGTACTGCTACAGAAAAGAAAACGAAAGTAAAAGTGATAATTGATGATCTCTCCGTTTTGGAGCAATTCAAACTTGTTATGGAGGAGGTTCTGGGACGTCTTTATAAATTAGAAGCTAAAATAGACCCTAAGCCTTTATCGGGAACCAGGCCCTCTGCCCCTCCGGCCACCAATCCTTTTTTGGCAGCTTCTTTAAAGGCTGTCCAGGAAATGGACTCAGAACCTTCTGATGATGAGGACGAAACTCCTTTCTTTGCTTTTCCTATAATCAGGCCTGATCCAGTTAATGGAATGGCACATCCACCTCGGTATGAGGGGATTGATATTGATCATATTAGCAGATTAAAAAAGGCAGTGACAATGTACAGACCTCAATCTCATTATGTAAAAGCATTGCTTAATGCTTTTGCTACTCATTATAATAATTTTGCTCCTGAGGATTGGAAGATTGTGAGCCGTGCTCTTCTACAGGAACCTGAATATCTTCAATGGCACATGTGGTTTTTAGAAGGATGTACCACTAAGGCTAGAGAAAATGGTAACAGTCAAAACCCTGTTATTCATGCCATAGGATACCCTATGTTATCTGGCACTGGTATATATGATGACATTCAACATCAAATTAATATTCCTCCTGAGATTCATGAGCAATTGAAGGAAATAGCTTTAGAAGCTTGGGACAAAATTAGACCTTGTTATTGGTCCAGTACATAGGAATTATGTAAAGTGTTAAAGCAACTGTATATATTTAAATTGTGTGTGTTAAAGATTAGGAAAAAAGATAATGGTTATATTTCCTAAATGAAATAACATTCTTCTCTCCACCAAATTTTTTTCTGAAGTTAATGGCATTTGGATCAAGGTTTTATTAAAAGCTACATTTTATAACACTGGCACAAAAAAAGTAGTTTTAAGCTTGTTTGCACAGTTCTTTTTTTCCATTGGAAATGGAATTCATTACCTTAGGTCTTTTAAAATAGTGTATTATCGTTGGGGCTAGCTCTATGCTTGAAAACCAGTTTATTTATAACCTGTTGTAAGTGCTATATTCTGTTTGCAGTTAGGAAATGCAAAATTTTAAGTGATCTCCTAGCTTGTAAGCAAACTGAGATACACTATACCTTTTCTATATAAAAATGAGTTAATATGTCAATAAATCAACTCAACAAGGTGGATTTAATATTACCCTTTCCTATGTGTTTTATCTAATTCTTTTGGTTGTTAATATGGTGATAAATGAAAGTCAAGGTAAATTTTAAATATTAAGATTTCCGATTTATTGATCTTGAATTATGCCACCATGCTTATGTAAAAATGAAGGTGGCACCATGGTAAAACTTAATGAGAAGTAATTTCTCAGTTGTAATAATTTCAATTTCTCTTTCTTGTGATCTCTCCTTCCCTGTTGTCTTGAACTATAGCAAAAGGATACTACATCTCTCATTACTATAGTGATGAGGTTATTGAAGTTATATAAACACATCTCAATCTCTGTTTCTTTGAAAGGTATCTATTAAGTCCTACTAGGTGATTGACAAGACTAAGTAGGGAAAATAAAGGTAAATGTGATTCATATTTTGCACACAAATGCAAAATTTTATAACCACATGACTTCATAGTTGTGATCTCAAAAGGAATTTCTCCTTTAATTTTTCTTGCAGTTAATGTAAGAATACTCTAAATCTCTAAGCTTCTGAAGTATTAGAGATAAAGATGATCTAGTAAAGATATAGCTTATCCATTTAACATGTGTTTATTTTTCCTTATGTACTCAAGATGATTTATTTGTTCAGCTCAGTGATATTACAGCTAAAAAACATTCATTAGCAAAAGGAGAAGCAATCTACATCTAACAGAGGAATCAAAAATGTTTCTTATTTTTGTTGAGTTAAATGTTTGACTCTAACACTTTTCTTTATACAAAACATAGATTCTCCAAAAATATTATGCCATATGCTGACCAGATCGCATTATTAATTGAACAAGGAAGACAGAGAAGTATAACTTTGACGGGCAATGACATTTCTCACATAATTACCCCATTACCTAAAGATCAATGGACTTACTTGGTACAAATGACTGAAATGCTACAAATAGCGTTGGCTGAATATACCAGAGGTATTTCCTATCATTTCCCCAAGGGCAAATTATGGGACATGTTAAAACGTCAACAATTTGTAATCAATAATATTATTAGTGAATATCCTTTAGACAATGTTGTTACTGTGTTTACTGATGGATCAAAAACTAAAAGTGCTTATTGGACAGAGAATCAATATTGGGTTCAAATAACAAACTATCAATCTGTTCAACAAAATGAATTATTTGCAGTCATTCAAGTTTTAAATGATTTTGATAATCAAGACATTAACATTCTTACTGACTCTGCATACATGATGGGAGTAATTAAAAATATATTTACTGCAGTAGCCTATTCTAATAAACCTACTCTACAAAATCTTTTTCTTACTTTACAAAAACTTTTACAAGCTCGTAATGCTTGCATATTTATAGATCATATTAGATCACACTCTAAATTACCAGGATTTTTGACATATGGTAATGCTCAGGTAGACAAATTAGTGATGTTCAAAACTCCTCAAGAAGAACATAATCTGTTTCATTCTAATGCCGGACATTTACACATTAAATATAAGATTCCATATAAACAAGCAAAACAAATTATTAAAAATTGCCCAATTTGTCGACCTTTACATCTTAGGATTGTACCTTCCGGAGTAAATCCTAGAAGGATTCAACCTAATGAATTATGGCAAATGGATGTTACACATGTTCCCTTGTTTGGACGTTATTCTTGTGTTCATGTTACTATTGACACATACTCTAAATTTTTGTGGGCTACGGCTCAAATTGGAGAAACCACCCATCATGTTATTCAACACTTAGTGGAAACATTTGCTATTATGGGAATTCCCGCTATGATTAAAACTGATAATGGTCCGGCTTATACTAGTAAAAATTTTAAAGATTTTTGCAAATTATATGATATTGTTCATCTAACTGGAATAGAATATAATCCACAAGGACAAGCTTTAGTAGAATGTGTACATGCTACGCTTAAAACACAAATTAAAAAATTAAAAAGGAGGAAAATGACAGATTTAAATATGCACTTGTTTAGACATTTACAAAATCAACCTAAAGCATTGTTACATCAAGCCTTATTTATTTTAAATTTTCTTAATCTTCCACAAGGAGAAATATTGACAAGAGCAGAATGACATTTTGAGCAAAAAACCTTAGAAACAGTTCATGAACCAATTTGGATAAAAATTGCCCCAGATGCTGAATGGCAGCCAGGGATTTTACTTTGTAGAGGAAAGGGCTATGCTTATGTTTCAACAGAAAATGGACACCGGCAGTGGCTCCCAGGGCGGTGGATCCAGACCCGTCACAATCAGAATGGCACCAAGGGGGGCACCCTATCCATTACCCCAGCCAAGGAATCAAGATCCTGAGCTTGATGTTCCGGTGGCAGCAATGGCGCATCTTCATCTTGGGGCCCGATGTCGTCGACGTCCTAATTTCTCTCCCTTACCTACGTGGGGTCAAATTAAAAAGCTAGTGGGGAAGGGCAGAAGGTGCTGCAACGAACAGGGAAGAATTGCACCCCCAAAAATTTATTTCTGGCTATGTGTGCATTATTGACAGTGTCTTCCGCTTCTGAGGTACAAAATAATAATACTCACTATTGGGCCTATATTCCCAATCCACCTTTGCTGGAACCTGTTACTTGGGGTGACATGGATATTACCTTATATACTTCTCCTGCTCTTTTATCTCCCCCTTGGAACAATTTAACATATATGAATATTAATGATGGAACACCATTTAATTTTACTTATAAGAATAATAACAGTAAACCTATATGCTTGGATGTTCCTCCTTGCTTACAATTAGATTGGCAACATTGGATACTAGTTGGAAATTGGAGTAATAGTTCTCGAACACATTTACAACGGTTATCTGCATGGTCTGTCAATATGACCTGGGATAATATAACTGAACAAAAATACCCTATGTTCCCTGAGTGCCCTGATTTTACTTATCAGGACTTGAGATTCTCCCCTTTCATATGGCAGGAATGTTTAGGCAAATTTGGGAAGATATTTCAGAATATTATCATGTGGGGTCCTTACGGGATGTTCCTAAAAAATTGTTCAGAATAGAATATTACTGCTTGTGATTTATCTTTTACATACAGAATCCCGCCAAAAGAGAGATGGAATGAAACCATTCGGAACGACAAATTGATGGCCTGGGGTGATGGCAGAATTGCTGATCCACGCTTGGCTTCAATGCAGTACCCTCATCATTTACAAACACATTTATGGAAAATTGCTGCTGCAACTAAACCTGTAATTTTGTCTAATGGCTCTTTCTCTGGGACTAGTCAATCTGCTGCTTCTTATAATTTTACTGTATTTAAAGAATATAATATAACCACATGTGTGCCCATGCCATACCTGTTCTTAATTGGAAATGTTACTTTTGATGAGGGAATTTTATGCTTTAATTGTAAATTGTATACCTGTATTAATACATCTGTTTCTATTCCTCCTGGTTATTCCATTGTGCTGTTACAACAGCGCTCTCACATTTGGCTTCCTGTAAATTTACAAAGAACATGGTCCCAAGATCCTGTAAATACTTTGGTTCTGGAATTTTTTAGACAATTGTTAAAACGTACTAAACGTTTTGTAGGAGTTGTTGTTGCTGTAATTCTAAGTCTTATTGCAGTGACTACAGTCGCTACAGTTTCAGGGATAGCTTTACATACTTCTTTACAAACAAAACATTTTGTTGAGGAATGGCATAAAGATTCGCATGAGTTATGGCTATCCCAGACTCAAATTGATTCTAGACTTCAAACTCAAATAGATATTTTAAGACAGACAGTTAATTGGTTAGGAAAAAAGATACTCACCTTAGAACAAGAAATTGGATTAAAATGTGACTGGATGGGGCTGGGGATGTGGCTCAAGCGGTAGCACGCTCACCTGGCATGCGTGCGGCCCGGGTTCGATCCTCAGCACCACATACAAACAACGATGTTGTGTCTGCCGAAAAACTAAAAAATAAATATTAAAATTCTCTCTCTCTTTAAAAAAAAATTAAAAAAAAAAGTGACTGGAATTCAACTTCTTTCTGTATAACTAATATACAATATAATCAAAGCTTACACGAATGGAATATCATACAAAATTATCTCAATGGTAATGAAACAGCTCAATTAATGATCGATTCTTTACAAAAGGATATATTTGAAATTTTTGGAAAAGGGTTTCAACATGATGATGCTGCACAAATAGCTGAATTGTTTTTAAAACAGTTAGAAGGATTAAATCCCAAAGGAATTGCTCAAAGTCTTACCCATATGGCTGGAGGAGTGGGAATAGTGTTATGCTTAGTTATTATCCTGTTTATATATTGTATGTGCATAAGACCATCTCAAAACGCTATATTAACTTTGTGGAAAGCTGTTTTAGAAAAGCAAAATTAAAAAGAAGGAATTGTTGGGGTTTAAGTGTGCAGAGTTTAGCTCCCTCAGGCCTGACATTTTGCAAAAGCTGTGGCTGTGATTTAGGTCAGCTGAGGCAAATCTCAGCTAGGAGGAGGAAAAGTTCTCTTCCCCTTATCACAAGTAACAAGTTCTGCATGGTTTGGCCAAGAGGAAGATGCTTCCTGCATACTTATCCTGGGAACAGTACATTCTGAAGAAACAAATGCATCCTCAGAGGACTAGATAATGTCTACAAAGAACTTTAGGAGGGTACTTATCAAACAAACAGGAACAATTTGAATCTAGCTCTGTGTATCCTCTGAGGCATGATATTTGGACAATGTGGGTAAAGTGTTATTGAAGAATTGCTTGCTTTGTTAGAAGAAGTGTATAAAAGGAACTTGCAAATAAACTTCAGCATGCAGTTGCGATTGCTGCCTTGGCTCTGCATCCCCTGTGTCCTGGTTATTTAGCGACCCTTACCCAGGGACCCGAATGCTCTAGACGTTCACAGATAAGGAAGTCTTTTGTATGATAAAGTAAACATATTGTAGAGTGTCTAAGTATATTACACAAAGTTTGTGGAGCATATATCTCAAAAGTTTGAGATATGTATGAGTAAGTTGGCTATAATTAGCACAATCAGCTAAAGTTATTTAAAGTTTTTAAGGTTTTTTTTTTTAAGGTCAAATATTAATGTACTGATATAAACCAGAATTTAATTCTCTATGTGTTGAAGTAATAAGGGCTTTGTAAAATAATCTGTTCTTATCCACCAAGATAATTTCTTCTATTAGTTTTCATTATTTATGGGAACTAATCTTAAAGGATTAAGGTTTGTCCAACTCTGGTTAAACAAACAACTGTCATTTAGATTATAACACTGCACTATTTTTTTTTTAAGAAAACTATAAATTTTTCTTAAGTTTAAACTTGGTTAATATAAATATACCAGTGTAATTGTAATGCTGTTACTGGTTTCTTTGTATATTAGATGCATTCATGTCCTCCAAATATACAATTCTTTAAAATAAAAGTTTTAAGAGCATTTTACCAAGCTGATGTTCTCCAAACTAAAGTTTTCTGTAGCAGCAGTCTCTTTCAGACTAACATAAAAAGAACAAATTTAGTTAGGAATTTAATATTTTGTAATTGGATAAAAGTAACCTGTCATCAATAAGTTACATACAACATTTTGTGTTACTTTTACAGTGGGATGGGAACTTGAATGCATTTTTGAAAGGTAATGAGGAGAGTCTATTTACAGGTTGACAATATGGGATATGAAGACATTTTGTCACTTTCCCGCAAAAGGGACAAAAACTCTCTTAGCTTGTTTGATTTATGTTTCAAATGTAATGTTGGATTATGTTGACTAATATTCATGTAGACTCAGGAAACAATATATGAAAACTTTATAAAATAATATTTTAAAAAGAGGTAAAGATCAGCTTCAGAAATAAAGCAACTTACCTAAAGATTTGTCAAAAGGCCACCTCATCTGAGTTAAAACTGCTTCTTACCTTATTCCATGTTAGGACAACCACTTAAGTTCATAAGATGAGCTTTTTGTTATTGTTGTTTTTGTTGTTGTTATAAAGATTACTGTGATCTAAAAATAAATAGGGAATATAATGTGTAACTAAATAAAGGCTTGGGATTATAAAAATTATGTTTCTTGATGCATAGTTATTATACAAACTAAATATGTTTTTACTTTTGTTAATTTCATTTTGTATTTTTCTTATAAATTTTAGAACTGTTGTCTGTCAGTGCTTTGTAAAAGTACCACTTCTGAATTTCAGATAATAAGCCATCATTTATAGGCAAGACAAAATATAAGGCTGACTTCCAGTATAATTCTGACTCCAATTAAATGAAGAGGTAAATAACTGTAGACATTAAATTTATAGACATTAAATATAAAATCCAGTTCTCCAGCGTGGTGAAATTGGCCTGCTAGATGTTTAAAACCCAAACATGGAGACTAAAGTTAAGAAAATAAAAGAGCCAGGAAAATAGCCAATATTTGACTCTTGCCTTCTGAGGTCAGCTTGCATCCAATGGAGGGACTTTACTAAAGGCTTTACAATTTTGGCCCACTTGACTGCCTAATCAGTCAATGGGACCCTAGAGAATAGGAAGCCAATCAGTGCACATTCTCCAAAGAGTAGCGTCACTGGAAAGGGAAATGTCCCTAATGCTTCCAAGGAAAGCCACAGAAGGTCAGCTATATCTTGACCTATCCTGGTGGATGGCACTAGAGAAGCTAAGAGGCTTCTCTCGATTTCTCAAGAGTGACCCCTGAGAAATCTCAGTTGATTTTGAACAGTAGATAAGGACAAGGTCAATTTTGACCAACTTAGTCTTGAACACCTGGGTGGAGAGTTATAACCAAAGTATAGCTTCACATGGACTGGTTTTCATAGCTAAGGTGATAGAATTGGTGAAAGGGGTTGAAAGTCACGTGGAAGTTAACACTAAGTATACTGTATCAGGAAACCCACCTACATTGAATCAAGTGTTGTCAATTGCTTTGTTAGTGATTAATTATATCCCCATTAGACAGACAAGATTCTCCACTTATAAAATTATTTTGGGTGCCCTCCTCCCATTATAAGGTATATGGAAAAGTCTAAAAATTGAACAACATATGTCTACCCCTTTAAACGAGAAGATGCTATTTGGGTAATAGAATGGAATATGCAACTCCTAAAGCCTCCTTGGAGTGGTCAATTCATTGTCATTTTATCCACCCCTACTGCAATGAAGGTGGCCAATGTGGCCCCTTGGATTCATAACAGTGGGGTAAAACCAGCCTCTTATGGTTGGAGTGTATTCCCAGTCCAGCTGCATAGTGCAACTTAACCATCCAAAATAAACAAATTGCACCCCAAGAGGACTTTGAGGACAATAGTCCTGCTTTAATCACTCTGGAAGCTGACTAATCTGTGCACAGCTGGAGCTTGAGGAACCAACTGATAACTGGGATAAATGGACTACTCTTATTTTCTGTATTGGTCTATTTACTATGATGCTTCTTAAGGCACTTATGTTTGGTCCCTGCATCCTTAACATACTGACCGAATTTATCTCCTCCCACCTAGAGGACATAAAGTTCCAAATGGTTCTCCAGAATTACCGGCAGCTTAATTTAGAGGATCCGGACAGATATGATGCCCCTTAAAAAGGTCAAGAGGGCATCAAAAAGGGGAATGAGATGACAAAAACAGACCCAGTTGTAAAATGAAATTCCAAGAACATTATGTTGAGAAACAAATGCTTGGGGAAAGGGTCAGTTTCCTTCCCCTTCTGTCAGCCAGCCATTCTACAAGAAATCTAATTAATCATGAGTCCCTACAGTTTGAATTGTAAATAACTGCCTCTAAGAGTCTAACTTCACCCTTTTGAAAATATAAACACCATGTGCATGGCTTTCAGACACAAGGCTAGAGATTCCTCAGATGTGTGAAAAGAGCAGGTTTCTCTTACCATTTTTTTTGCTTCTATAAACACACTTCCCACCAGAAACTGTGCAATGCCTTCAGTCACATGGATTAGAAATTTTATGACACTCAATAGCTATAACTGTTATGAGAACCTGTGGATCAGGGCTCAGATTTTGGAGTTTGTTCTCCTCTGGACCTTCAGGTGTAAAATAAAATTTGGAGTTCTCCTTCTCTCTGAGTATTGCTTGCTGCTTTCCGACCAGACTATTTCCTGCAACACCTTAACCCTTCCCTTAACCCTGTGGTTGCCTTGACCCTTTTTATGTATGCCACTGATGGATGTGGTGAACCCTGTGAATTTATTGTTATTCCATAAATTCTAACACTGTAGAAAGACAAAAATGTGCTTGGTCTGTGTTCATGAGATGGAGTAAAGGTCAGGCATTCAGTGTAGGTAATGAACATGGGGGTCCAGAGGGTGACGACTGGTTATCAAAGAGAAAACAAAGGGTTGCTAACAGTGAACCTCTGTGCTTGTGCTCTGAGTCACGAATATGAGGGAGAAAGAAAACATGATGATTAATAAAAGAGGAAAGTTCTGAGGATTATAAGAAAGGCATGTTCACTTCCTCTTGCAGACACCCAGCTCTGTGGTCCCTTCCCTTGGGAGAAGTCTGTCCTATCACTTTCTTAAATAAAACCAGCTTGCTACATTTGTGTTGGCTGTCTCTTCAGTGTTCATTCTTTGACTCTGAGGAAAACCAACCTCATCTCCACCAGATTAGCTTTTGACAACAGAGGCATGCCCTGATGGCCTAAGGCCCTCTTCTTAAAGGTTCAAAGCACCTCCTAATACTGCCACGCTGAGGACCAAGCCCTTACATATGGACCTTGGAGGGATACTCATTCAAACTCTAGCAGGGAGCAACTGTGATTCCCATGCATTGCGTGTGGTACTGCAAGATAGTACAAAAACTATAAAGAGTTTGAATTTAGGCAAGGACATATCTTATTTAAAAGAATTATTGCTAGCCAGGTGCAGTGGCTAGCCACTTGGGAAGCTGGGGCAGGAGGATCACAAGTTTAAGGCCAGCCTCAGCAAGTCAGTGAGACCCTGTCTCAAAATTAAAAATATTAAAAAGGCCTGGGGATGTACTTCTATGATAAAGCTGCCCTGGGTTCAGTTCCTAGTATAATAATCATCACAATAACAGTATTGTACAATATGAATAATATAATACAACATCACAATAATATTAATATTATACTGCTATATATTGTTATATTATTATTAACATTACTACTATTATTATTGCTAAAGGAAAGAAAGGGACTATTAGTGGTAGAGATTGCCTGCCCTGAGATTTTTGAGCATCTCAAAAGTGGGGCAGAAAGAGGCTTTTCTTTTAGAGAAGAAGTAAATGAAGCTAGAGAGAGCTAAAAAGGTGTGGGAAGTTGGGATGAAAGGGTGGATATGGTTTGATGAAGTGTGAATATTTCGCTCTGAGGTTAAATTATTGTCAGGTGGGCCCTTTCAGGAGGGCAGGTTTTATAGGCTCAGGCTGAGGGTGGAGCAAAGTTCAGGAGCAGGGACTGGGAGAGAGTTCAGTTAAAAGCTCTTGTTCTAATTGACTAGTGGGGGAGAAACACATCAGCTAATCATTTGTGAGGCTGAGTAATAACTTGGAGGGTGTGTTTCTGGCCTTGCTGTGGCAAATCTGAGCCTATCTAAGTCTTTGGGGAAGGGTCCTTTGTTGGGAACTGCCACACAGGAGCTAAGCACCCTTAGCCTTGAGCAATGGAGGTGTGGAGACTCGCTTCCATTGCACACAGAAGCAGGTGTATCTCAGCTCCCATCGGCAGGGGAATGAAGCCAGGGGAGCGGGTGTCACCCAATGAGATGGAGCTACACCCCCCTGAAACTCAATCCCTTGCCTCGTTTGTGTTGAACTTTCTCGAATGCATTTGTCCCCAATAAATGGAGGATTTTTAGGTCGCTTGCTCTCTCTTTCGACCCTTAAGGTTGAGAGCCATCCCTGATTCCTGAAAGCAAAAGGTATTTCTCTGTGTTGTGTGCTTCTTTCGCCAGATTTTGTGAACCCAGCATAGGGCACCAGCCTGGTTAGTTTGCAAAAGGTTGTTTCCTGGATGGGAGAGTTCTGAATCATCTGTCACCTAGGAGTCCAGGGTTAAGGCAACATTCGACACTGTCCTTACATGCTTGTCAAAATTCAGATCTATATGACTAAAAAGGATGCTTTTTACTCTGTGATAATCATACCTCAATAAACTTTACTAAAAACAACACAAACAAAACCAACAAATCTGATCTAGTCCTCTCATGCATTTTTTCCAAATAGTAATTTTGTCATCTGATGACAAAAGACTGATTCTTCTGATTTAAAAGTGGCGGTAGGTGAATATTCATTTCATCCAAAAGTTGTACATGCACAGATAGAACATAGATTCATGGTTCCCTGGGGCTGGTGGTTTTGGAGAGGGGTGATGGGAGATTACAAAGGGATGTAGGTTATCTTTTTAAGGTGATAATGTTTTAAATTGAGATTATGGTGGTGGTTGCACAACTTTGTAGATGTACTCAAAACTATTGTGTCTCAATAAATTTTTAAAAAATCTAATTCAGGTTTGAAAAGAAAGACAGATGCAGGATGGTTTCACTATAAAGCTAATGAATGTGAAGCCTTCTGGATCTTCACGTGGGAAGGATGTGTCCATGTTCCTGGGAGGAATCTTAGCAAGGTCAGGTGGCTCTAAAAATTGCAGAAGACTGTATAGAAGTATGTTAGGAGCACTTCTTTCTTTCCATTGCAGCTTCTCATGAAACTACCATTGGAGAGGTGAAGGATATTTTTGGAATCTGCCAAAAGAAAAGCGGAGCTGGGTTATAGTGAGATTGGGTTCCATGGGATATATTTACATGACTTACAGCCAGTTATTGGTACTAGGGATTGAACCCAGTGGTTCAATAAGTTCCTCACTTTGTACAGTCAGCCTTCACTGATAGCATCCTGCAGGCTCTTGCAGCGTGCTCTAGCAGTGTCCTCAAGGTCCTTCTAGCTTCCTCCTGTTGCCTAGTCCAGGACTGCATGCATGCCAAGCATGCTCTACCACTGAGCTACACCCTCCAGCCCCATGCTGTGCAATCTTAAAACTCCTGCTGTTTTAGGTTTTTGTTATAGCAGCACTTTGCTTTTAGGTAACATTTTTTTTCTCTCATTTTCTATGCTATTTGCCTTAATTTGCTTTCTGCTGCTATAACAAAATAGCCAAGACCAGATAATTTATAAAGAAGAGAAATTTATTTAACTGAGTTCTGGAGGCTGGGAAATCCAACTGCATGGATGACATCTAATGAGGGCCTTCTTGCTGCATCTTAATATGGCAAAGGTGTCACATGATGCTAGGGAGAGTTTGCTTTTACAACAAAGTCACTCCATGAGAACCCATTAATTCATGCATAGGCACAGTGGCACACACCTGTAATTTCAGCTACTAGGAGGCTGAAGCAAATCAGAGAATTGCAAGTTGAAGGCCAGCCTGGGCATCTTAGGAAGAGTTTTCACTTTTCACCTCATCCATTTCTGATGCAGAGCCCTAATGAGCCAACTACCTCAGAAGTTCTCATCTCTCAAATACCATTAACATATGACTTTGAGAATTAAGTTTCCAAAACATGAACTTTTATGGTTTGAACACATTCAGATCACAGCACTGTGTAACAGCTGAGAATTTAAACAAACTTTCCAAATGAAAAACTCCCTTCAACATCTACACTAAGAGACATAACCCAGGTCTGTTATAGCTTCTGGGAGCCAAGGACCATGCCCCTCTGCAAAACAGCCCTGCCCAGCTCCTGACTATAAAATCTTGAGTCTGCCAAAGGAGTCTACTTTTTGTTGCAGCTCAAGCCGGATGTTAGACCCCTGGTCTCCTTTACCTTGGGACATTTGTATTAGAAAATTTGTAATTGTAAATTTTTTTTCTACCTGTTTGAAATATATATATATATATATATATATATATATGTATATATATATATATATATATATATCTGTTTTCTACAACCCTGAAATGTCTTTCTCAAGGAATTGGGAGCCATGCCTTTGAAGTGTAATCATTAAGAAAGATAGGGCCCTTGTCTCCTAGTTTTTGTGAAAAGGTAGAAGACTCACTTTGATAAGTACCAGTTGAAGGACACTTTCTGCTTGTGTCCTGCATGGGGAAGGAGTGGGTAAGTGTTGGAGGTGGGGGCTGGCTGCAAAATAAAAGCTATGAAAGTCATACTCCAAAATAAACAGAGAGGACCAGAAATATATATATTTTAAATGTGGGGGCAGTGATGAGTTCAGCAGACCTGATGGGTCTGACTCCTAACAAAGAGAAAAAAAACCCCTGTGCTTGTTTTATTTATAGCATTGAAGACCAAAGGGGGTGGTGGTAGGGAGCACCTTCACAAAAACCAGTATAGGAGTGGGGATAAACAGGTGCTTGGCAGGTTATACCCATCTCTGGACGGCTATGTTTCAACCTGAGGCTGTGAGCTAAGGCGGGGTGCCGGCATGATCTGGGCTTTCTCGAACCAGGGAATTTTACCCAGGAGTTCCCAGAAAAGCAGCTTCCCTGCCTTAATGGCTCAAACAATGTCCATAGTTGATACACAACTCCCAACAGACATAGATGGTCTAATTGCATCCCTTAAGACCATTAGTACTTTTCCTTTAGTACACACATGGTTATTTTGTGGATGAGGACTGCAAGATCACTCAGCTGGGTGGGTCTGGCTGGAGGTCAGAAATGCTGCTGGATAGTAGCTGGGGCTAGAACAGCAAGGGCCAGAGAAGCTGGAGATACTGGAAACCCTCTGACTTCTTGCACATCAGAGTCTTAACGGTGGTGTCTCCACTGGGCTAGCCATGGCCTCAGGGCTATTGATGGTAGCTGTAGGCTTCCTGGGTGCAGATTGCAGTGAGCAGGAAGGAATTTACAATCAATGCCTTTTCTGATCTAGTCTTGAAAGTAGCCATGGCTTCTCCTGCACTGTGAACAGAATGCCATGAAGGTGACAAGCGAGTCCGAAATCAGCCCAGAGTAAGGGAGGAGAAAGTAGACCCCCACTTCACTGTGGGAAGCATGTCAAAGCCACATTGTAAATGAGTACCCAGGGTGGTAGATAATATTGTGATGAGCTTTGGGAAATGCAATTTGCCCTAATCATCTGCTTTTCAAGCATTCAGATTTAATATGTTATAGATAGTCTTGTGCACCTATAAATAGACATACTTCTTTGCATCTCTGTTTTCTATAGAACATTAGATTCTCTAGATGTCTTTTCTTTTGAGACTATTTTCACCGAATTTATGGTCTGGATGGCTGTGACTGCCAAATCATCTTCATTATTAGTTCAATCATTCAAACTCAAGAACTCCAGCTTTCTGGGATTTTGATATTGTCCATTTTAAAGATAAAGTCATAAAACTGATAATGAGATATGAAAATTATTAACATTAATTTTTCTGTCTTTGAAAAGTAATTACATATTCACTGGAGAGATGGGAAAATAGAGACTAAATGCAAAAGGGGCGAGTAAAATCAGTTGTTTCAAGTTTGAATTTCGAAAACTCTAAGAATCTAAATCATTTCTGGATAACAGACAATATGCTACCCCTGCCCCACGTCTATGGGGGATACACCATCATGTTCAGAAGTGAGGTTGTTTTAGTTCACATCCTTTCCCATTTAATGACCCAGAGCATATCAACAAAGGGAAGAGAAGTGATCTGCCCCCTCCCAGGGAAAACCCCAAATCCAAGTAACCTTTGGGGAATTCGAAGCAGATACCATGCAGCTGGAATGGTGTTCTTCTAGAATCCTGAGAAAAAGTAGGTTGGGAAACAGCTCTATTTTCTAGGGTTCATAGCGTTGGGATGCCTGAATTTTTTGATCCCCTTAATTGGGTGTGATTTATCTATGATGCGATGGACGGAAGCCCAGACTCTCAGTTGCAGCTGCTGTTGCTCACGTACGATGGATGCTCTGTGTTTCTTCTTCTCCACCTGTCTGTGGCACACCCTGGACAGAGAGGGGGTGTCTGACAGGGATTTTCACTTGGAACCACAGATGACTTTCTCTCTTGGCATTTTCTCAGCCCTAGACTCAGACTTACATTTTTTGGCAAGTATAATTTTCCTTAATTATTTTAGTGTAATCTGTTACACAGCTGAATCTATACTATGTATACTCTTTATATTTTGACTGACAGTTTTCTATTCTTATCTTCACACATAACAATCCATACATATAAATAGTTCCTGTATAGTATTTCTGATCCACAGATTCAGTCACTATTAAATACTAAAGGGAGAAATTTTGAGAAAACATTTCCCCAAATAATTTTCTACTACAGTATTCTTAACTCTGTCTACAAATATAACCATTGTTAATATTTAGTTCTATATATTTCTAATCATGTATTTCTCTTAAAATATTGACAATTTCCTTTTTGTGTAATTGAGATTACACTGAATATGCTATTTTGGAATCTTCCTTTTCCTGTGTTATATATACAATTTTACAATATTTTTTAATGACTCACTAGTGATCCATTAATGCTGAATTGTAATTATTTCATCAATCGGCTACTACTAGACATTGTGGTTGCCTCCAGCTTTTCACTATTATCAAAAACAGTGAAATAAACATATTTGAAAAGGAATGTTTGTGTACAGCCAAGATGACTTCCTAGAATCATGGAATTTCTGGATCAAAGAGTATGCAAAAGTTTGATTTTTTTTTTTGTCATTACATTTGTAAGGACCCATTGACCAAATTAAATGGCATGGCCAAGCCTAGATTCAAAGGATGCAGAAACGGAGTCAACCTCATCATAGGAGGAGCAATGCAAAGAATGGGGGAAAGCGGGAATCTGAGGACTTAACTGTGGCTATTTTGAAATACAGTTTGCTTTCTTTGCCATTTTGCAATCTCCCCCACTTTTTCCTTGCACTTCTCCCCTTCCTCCTCTTCTTCCTCTTCCTCATCATCCTTTTCTTCTTGATTGCCTTCTTTCATTCATTTGCTTCTTGGATATTTCTTATTAAAACCAAGAGCCAAGAGGTTTGTATTTGCCTTGATGTGAACCAGTGAGGAACGGCCTGTCAATACCCTCCTGAAAGACAGTGTGGGGAAAACTTGTAAGAGCTTGTTGAAACAAAGCATCAGGAGCTCTGAGGGGCCTGGACATTTGTTTATAAATTTAGACAGCCCCCTCCCCTCTGCCATGGCAGTCTGTGAATAAAGTTAAACTTCGAGTAAGGATAAAGTATAAGTGGTGAAGTTTTTTTCATGTATTTGTTTAAGTTATAAGAATAAAATAGTCACCAAGTAATCTATATCTTCATCTCTAGTTTTAAGACATAGAATTTTCCAAAAATTCACTTGACAACATTAGTAAGTTCTGGTTGGTTAGATATATGGATAAATTTGGCTAGGAGTTTTTCTATTTTGATGTATTTGGCTATTAATGTATTAACATTTTTCAAAATATATTCAGAACAAAATGTAAATATACTACCTTTTATGCTGCTCCTAATAAAATTCAATAAAATTTGGAAAGTCTACATGGAATACTCCTCATTTGCAGATTCATGAATCTCCTGTAATATTCCATATTAAAGTTTTGAGAAGTTTTGATGCAAGTATACCTGTTTGTTGAATTTAGTGTTTTCCAATCTTACTGGATTATGGGAAGCTTCACTTTTTAAGCCACAATTAACCATGCTCTTCAGAATACAGTTTAGCATATACTTCCCTAGAAGGATAACCCCTGGATAAGCACCATTCTTCTTAAAATTATTAAAAGCAGAGACTTAGTAATGCCACCACTTGTCTAACCACGGAGCTTCACAAATATTGGCCATTCAAGTTAGGAGCACATAAAATCGAAGAAAAAATATCTTCATTAGTGCATTGCTTGGCATGAAGTATTTACTTAGTAAGATTATCCATTTTAAAACATTGTTCTAATTGGTTATACATGACAGTAGAATGCATTTTGACATATCATACATAAATGGAGTGTAACTTCTTATTCTTCTGGTTGTACATGATGTGGAATCATGCCCGTTGTATAATGATATATATACATAGGGTAACAATGTCTGATTCACTCTTACCCCTTCTTACCCCTACACTCCCTCCCCTCCCTTCACTTCCCTCTGCCTAATGCAAAGTATCTCTATTTTTTCCTAGCCCCTCCCACTTATTTCGAATTAGCATCCGCATATCAGAGAAAACATTTGGCTTTTGAGGATTGGCTTATTTTGCTTAGCATGATATTCTCCAGCTATTCATTTATCTGCAAATGCCATAATTTCATTCTTCTTTAAGGCTGAGTAATATTCCATTGTGTATATATACCATGTTTTCTTTATCCATTCATCTGTTGAAGGGCATCCAGGTTGGTTCCATAGTTTGACTGTTGTGAATCCTTTAGAGACACATCAAAGAAGGATGGTAAAAAACTGGATCTTATTGATTAAGCATGGAAAAAATTATTTTCCTTGAACTAAGAGAGATAAAGAAGCCTGTTCTTTGCTTTCTTTGAGCAGTTTTGTTTTGTTTTGTTTTGCATCATGCGGTTGGAAAATAAAAGGACTAGCGCTTTAGAGATGAGTGGATTGATCTTTCTCCTAGAATTAGTCCAGCTTCCTTAAGACACATTTTTATGGCTCATGAGGTTGACTTTTTATTTAGAATTTCACCCTGAATAAGGAATTCTAGTCTGTAAAATGAAACTTCACACTAAACAGTTCATTGAATTAAATTGCTTGGGTGCTATTGACTTGGTTGAACAGGTCCTCAGAGTAGGGCAGTCTATAGTGTGTTGACAGCTTCTAAAATGTGTCTGGGGATGAAACTGAGAGAGGAAGCAGGCAGGCATGGCGGAGCTCAGTGCATCCAATGGGATTTTCTCTGAGGGGGAAGGTGATAAAGGGTCAGGGTAGCAGGCTATAGATAATGTTCATAGAATAAGATCTTGAAGAAAAAAACAATTTCTATCCCATTAAGGTGGTATTAAAGATTTATTTTCTAAAAGTGGTTATAGTGAATTAAGTTCTTATTAGCTGTGTACTTCTTGTAGTTTTTAGATATTTGTTGTTTTCTTTTTTGAAATTTTATTTATCTATTTATTTGGGGGGGGGCGGGGATGGCAGTACCAGGGATTGAACTCAGGGGCACTCAACCACTAAGCCACATCCCCAGCCCTATTTTGTATTTTGTTTTTAATTTAAAGACAGGGTCTCACTGAGTTGCTTAATACCCCTCAGTTGCTGAGGTTGGCTTTGAATTCATGATCCTCCTGTCTCAGCCTCCCAGGACACTGGGATTACAGACCTGCACCACCGAACCCAGTTGTTGTTTTCTTAATCTTCTCTTTGGCTCACTCTATTATGGAGTTTAAATACAGGGCTTCAGTTACTATATTCTAAGCTACTTATTGTCTCAGCAACAGCTATGGGCATAGTTTTCTTCTAGCACATGAAATATGTCAAAATGTACCTCAGTTTTTTTTTTTTATGTCCCTAGTATATTTAACATCCATTGATTGCAAAGTATAGGGCCACCAATTTTAGATCATATGTCCCTCATGGAGGGACTGAATGGTTTATGATGGGAACATTATTCTATGGTAAAGCTACCCAGTCACTACAGAAATATTGTTGTGGTAGGTATTTCCTTTAGATCCCCAATGTGTGTGTGTGTGTGTGTGTGTGTGTGAGAGAGAGAGAGAGAGAGAGAGAAAGAGAGGAGAAATGAGGTCATAGTAATAAAATAGTAATAATAAAAAGAAAAGAATATTGCTTCTCTGAGTGCTTTCTTGTTTGCAGTCTATAAAGAACTATTTTCAATTCTCTTCAACTGCTCGGGTGTTCTCCAGGGGGATGTCTACTGTGTGTTTCAAATGCAATCCAGCCAGCTGCCACTTCTTCCAGCACATCCTTAGAGACACATTCTCTCAGTTCTAATATGGTATCCTCCATTCGTTCTTTCTGTGCTCTGGCTCCTTCTGTGACAATCTCTGCTGATGCTTCTAAATTCAAAACTTAGTCTCTTCTGGCTCATTGCTCAGATAGAAGTCACGTTCTGCACTCTGCCGTGCTCACAGTACTGAAAGGGGTGCCAGCCATTAAAGATGGCTACAGATTTTTTTCTTCTCCTCTCATTGAGAGGTACCATCCGATTCCCCTACCCTTGAATCTGGCTGGTTCTAGAGACTGACCAACGAAATGTAGCAAAAGTGATATTATAATTTTCTGAGTTTAGGTTATAAGTTTTTCGGTTTCCACCTGGGTGTCTTGAAATATTTCCTCTGGTTAAAGCTACCACAGAAGTCCACCCTACAGGTGGCCACCAAGCTATGAGGTCATGAGAGAGAGAAATCTTTCTCTCTCCCCTCCATGATCCCATTTCACCCTGACCCAGTTACTAAACATGAGTGAAGGACGATCCTGGCCATTCATCCTCAGCATCCATGTCACAGAGAAGAACTGAGGAGCTGGCTGACCATCAAAACTAGAAACCCAGAGGTGACCCCATTTCAGTTCTCCCTGGCTATTTGAACCACTTGAGGTCCCACCCATTATGGAAGAGAGGTGAGCAATTCCCAGTTACTCTGTGTAAGTTAGTAATCTGAAAAATCATGAGCATAACAAAAATATTGTTGCTCTGTGCCACTTAGTTCAGAGTGGTTTGTGACACAGCAATAGATGACTGCATAAAGGAGGATGAGGCTACGTGTTCTCTGAACTTTCATTGTTGGACAGAGAGTTTAGGAAAACAGCTGGCTTCATACCCCTGCCTGGGATCCCTGGGCTGAGGGCTGAGAAAATGGTTACAGAAGATATAAGCAACATACATCCTGCTTGATTTAAAACAGTTTAACTAGAAAACCATCCTGACCGGCAAGAAGCAGTCTCTAGAGAGAATGAAAAAAATCATTCACAAAGAAATTAGGGAATTAGGATACAATCAAAATTTTCAACAGTGTTTAATAGTGAAAGCTTGAAAATAATAGAATGCTTGCGAAATTTTGAGTGGAAACAATTTCCAGTGTAGAATTCCAAACACCCTTCACACTATCACTTGAGTGTGAAGGTAGAATAAAGAACACTTTCAAAATAGAATAGTCAGAAAAAATACATGTATCTCTCATATAAATGTGTCCAAGAAGCCTGAAAGATGCTCTATGAAAACAAAGATAGGCCCAGGACCACCCCTACAGACCTGTGTTGGAGCCCAGGCCCAGGTCAGGACCAGGACTACCCCCGCCAACTTGCCGACCCACACCAAAGTCCAAGCCCAGTCCCAGGCCTAGGACTTCCCCTGCTGACCACTGCAGGATCCCAGGCATAGTTTAGGTCCAGGACTGTCACACCAACCTGCCGACGCACACCTGAGCCCAGTTCCTGGCCTAGGACCACCTCCACAGACAATAGACCCACATGGAAGCCCAGGCCCAAGCCAGGTCCAGGACTGCCCCCACCGACACACCCAAAAGCTTCCATCTTGGGACACTGTAGTCATCACCGTAGCCCTCCTCACATAGCAGCCTCCACCTTGGGACAATAGACAGGGCCCGAGGCAGCTGAATCTCCAAACAGGCAGCCCAAAACCCACCCTTTCAACTCCATCTCTGGAAGTGGTAGCATCCATCTTGGGACACCCTCACTTCTATCTTGAGTTACCTCCGCTATCCCTGCCACCAGTTTAGTTGCAGTAGCATCCATCTTGGGACATTGTCCAGAGACTGGAAGCCCAATACCATGGGGAGGTACAGGTAATCTGCAGGGATATTACAAGATTATAGAGTAGAAAGTGTAATACCTCAGATCCTCACTGTAAGAAAGGAAGACACCTACACAACATGAAAAAACAAGAGAAGAAAGTGCCCAAATAAACCACGATACTACAATAATAGAATCCATTGACAATGCTGTTGATGAAAAGTCAGAGAAGGAGTTCAGAATGTACATAATTAAAATGATCTCTGAATTAAAGAATGACATGAGAGTACATACAGGTAAAAATTGATCACTCCAAAAAAGATAAAAGGGCAAATACAGGCAACCGCTGATCACACCAACAAAGAGATAAGGTAGCAAGTACGTAGCAAAAGTTTACTTCAAGAAAGTGATGGAGGGGCTGGAGTTGTGGTTCGGTGGTAAAGTGTGAGGCACTGGGTTCGAGCCTCAGCACTACATAAAAATAAATAAATAAAGGTACTGTGTTCATCTGCAACTAAAAAATAAAACAAAGAGAAAGAGATTGAGATTCTGAAAAAAAATTAATGAGAAATCCTTGAAATGAAGGAAACAATAAATCAACTAAAAAACTTCATAGAAAGCTTCACCAACAGACTAGATCACTTGGAAAACAGAACACCAGATAATGAAGACAAAATATACAATCTTGAAAATAAAATTGAACACACAGTGAAGATGGTAAGAAACCATGAACAGAATATCCAAGAATTATGAGATACCATCAAAACACCAAATTTAAGATTTATTGAGATAGAAGAAGGCACAGAGATTCAAACCAAAGGAACGTACAATCTCTTCAATGACATAATATCAGAAAATTTCCCAAACATGAAGAGTAAATTGAAAAATCAAATACAAGAGGCTTATAGGACACCAAATGTACAAAATTACAACATATTTATACTAAGACATATTATAATGAAAAGCCTAGCATTCAGAAACCAGGATGGAATCTTAAAGGCTACAAGAGAGAAGAATCAGATCACATATAGGGGGAGATCAATTCAGATCTCAGCAGATTTTTCAACCCAGACCCTTAAAGCCAGGAGATCCTGGAACAACATATACCAAGCTCTGAGAGAAAATGAATGCCAACCAAGAATCCTATATCCAGCAAAATTAAACTTCAGATTTGATGACAAAATAAAAACCTTTCATGATAATAAAAGTTAAAAGAATTTACAACTAGAAAGCCTGCACTACAGAGAATTCTCAGCAAAATATTCCAGGAAGAGGAAATGCAAACAACAATGAAAATCAGCAAAGGAAGGAACTACACTAAAGGAAACGCCAATCAAAGTGAAACCAAGTCAAGTTAAAAATCAAAAATAACCCAAAATGTCTGGGAATACAACATACATTTCAATAATAACCCTGAATGTGAATGGCCTCAAGTAATCAATTAAAAGACGTAGACTGACAGATTGGATTTTAAAAAGGAGACCCAACAATATGCTGCCTTCAAGAGACTCATCTCACAGGAAAAGACATCCACAGAATGCAGATAAAAGAGTGAGAAAACGTACCACTCACATGGACCATAGCAACAAGCAGGGGTTTCAATCCTCATATCAGATAAAGTAAACTTCAAACCAAAGTTAGTCAGAAGGGATAAAGTCAGAAGGGATAAGGAACTCATACATCAACAAGACATAGCAATTATAAATATCTATGCCCCAAACAATGGGGCATGTATGTATATCCAACAAACCCTTCTCAACTACAAGAATCAAATAGATGACAACACAATAAGACTGGGTGACTTTAATACATCTCTCTCACCACTGAATAGATCTTCCAAACAAAAACCAAACAAAGAAACTATAGAACTCAATAAAAACAATCAACAATTTAGACTTATCTGGCATATATAGAATACTCCATCCATCAATGAGCAAATACACTTTCTTCTCAGCAGCACATGGATCATTTTCCAAAAGAGACTATACATTATGCCACAAAACAAGTCTTAGCAAATACAAAAAAATTAGACATACTACCTTGCATTCTGTCTGACTATAACGGAATGAAATTAGAAACCAATGATAAAAAAAAAAAAAACTACTCCAAAACTTGGAGACTAAACAATATGCTATAGAATGATACATAGACAAAAGAAGACATCAGGGAGGAGATAAAAAAAAATAGAGGTAAATGAGAACTCTGATACAACTTATCAATATCTCTGGGACACTATGAAGTGCTAAGAGGAAAGTTTATTGCATGGAGTTCATTCATTAAAAGAATAAAAATTCAACAAATATTTACATTACATCTTAAACCCCTAGAAAAAGAAGAATAAACCAAAAAGTAGTAGAAAACAGGAAATAATTGAAACCAGGGCAGAAATCAATAAATTGAAACAAAAGAAATAATTCAAAAATTGACAAAGCAAAAAAGCTGGTTCTTTGAATAAATAAATAAAATTGACAAACCCTTAGCCACACTAACTAAAAGAAGGAGAAAGAAAACTCATATTAATAAAATTTGTCATAAAAAAGGAAATATCACGACAGACACTATTAAAATACACAAGACAATTAGAAATTATTTTGAAAATTTATACTCCAGTAAAATAGAAAACCTTGAAAACACTGATAAGTTTCTAGAGGCATGTGATCAACTGAAACTGAGTCAAGAAGACATACACAATTTAAACAGATCAATTTCAAGCAAGGAAATAGAAGATACAATCCAAAGCCTACCAACCAAGAAAAGCCCAGGACCTTACGGATTCACAGCTAAGTTCTACAAGACCAACAAAAAGGAATTAATACCAAACTTCTAAAATTATTCCATGAAATAGAAAAGGAGGGAATCCTTCTAAACTCATTCGATGAAGCTTGTATCATCCTGATACCAAAACCAGGCAGAGACACATCAGGAAAGAAAATTTCAGGCCAATATCCCTGATGAACATAGATGCGAAAATTTTCAATAAATTTCTGGCAAATTGCACACAAAAAAGAAACTTAAAAAAATAGTTCACCATGATCAAGTGGGGTTTATTTCAGGGATGCAAATTTGGTTTTAACATAGGGAAATCAACAAATGTAATTCATCACATCAATAGACTTAAAGATAACAATCATATGATTATATCAACAGATTCAGAGAAAGCCTTTGAAAAATACAGCACGTTTTCATGTTCAAAACACTACAGAAGCTAGTAATAGTAGGAACATGTCTCAACATTGTAAAAGCTATCTATGCTAAACTGAAGACCAACAACATTCTAAATGATGAAAAATTGGAAGCATTCCCTCTAAAAACTGGAAAGGGATAGGGATGCCCTCTTTCACCACTTCTATTCAACATAGTCCTTGAAACTCTTGGCAGAGCAATTAGACAGATGAAGGAAATTAAAGGGATACAAATAGGAAAAGAATTCAAACTATCATTATTTTCTGATTACATGATTCCATATTTAGAGGATCCAAAAAATTCCACCAGAAAACTTTTAGAATTAATAAATGAATTCAATAAAGTAGCCAAATGTTAAATCAATAACCATAAACCAAATACATTTCTATACATCAGTGATGAATCCTCTGAAAGAGAAATTAGGAAAACTACCCCATTCACAATAGTCTCAAAACAAAAACAAAAACTTGGAAATCAATTTTACAAAAGAGGTGAAAGACCTCTACAAGGAAAACTACAGAACACTAAAGAAAGAAATTGAAGAAGACCTTAGAAGCTGGAGAGAGCTCCATGCTCTTGAATAAGCAAAATTAATATTATCAAAATGACCATACTACCTAAAGTGTTATACAGATTCAATGTAATTCCAATTAAAATCCCAATGTCATTCCTTATAGAAATAGAAAAATCAATCATGAAATTCATTTGAAAAAGTAAGAGTCCCACAATAGCCAAAGCAATCCTTAGCAAGAAGAATGAAGCAGGAGGCATCACAATACCAGACCTTAAACTATACTACAATGTTATAGTAACAAAAATGGCATGGTATTGGAACCAGAATAGACTTGTAGACCAATGGTATAGAATAGAGAACACAGAGACAAAGCCACATAAATACAGTCATCTCATACTAGACAAAGTCGCTAAAAACATGCATTGGAGAAAAGATCATGTTTTCATCAAATGGTGCTGGGAAAACTGGAAATCTATATGTAGTAAAATGAAACTAAACCCCATCTCTCATCATGCACAAAACTCAACTCAAAGTGGATCAGGAACCTAGGAATTATACCAGAGACCCCGTGGTTAATAGAGGAGAATATAGGTCCAAAATCTTCATCATGTAGGATTAGGCCCCAACTTCCTTAACAAGACACCTAAAGCACAAGAAATAAAATCAAGAATCAACAAATGGGATGGAATCAAACTAAAAAGCTTCTTCTCAGCAAAAGAAACAATCAGTGAGGTGAAGAGAGAGCCTACAGAATGGGAGCAAATTTTTGCCACATGCATATCAGATAGAGCACTAATATCTAGGATATAGATACAGAAATAACTCACAAAACTTAACACCAAAAACAAACAAATGAACAACCCAATCAATAAATGGGCTAAGGAGGCGAACAGACACTTCTCAGAAGAAGAAATACAGTTAATCAACAAAATATAAAACATTGTTCAACATCTCTAGTAATTAGAGAAATGCAAATCAAAATTACTCTAAGATTTCATCTCAGGCAGCTATTAAGAACACAAACAACAATAAGTGTTGGTGAGGATGTGGGGGAAAAGCACACTCATCCATTGCTGTTGGGACTGCAAATTAGTGCAACCACTCTGGAAAGCAGTACAGAGATTCCTTAGAAAATTTAGGAACCACCATTTGACCAAGTTATCCCACTCCTGGTTTATACCCAAAGGACTTAAAATCAGCATACCAGAGTAACACAGACACATCAATGTTTATAGCAGCTCAATTCACAATTGTAGGGGTTCTGTGTTTTGGATTGTGTCTCTGATAAACTTCATGATTGTGGCATTCTTGGTTGCTAGGAAGTTTCTGTGCAAAGGTACAGAATTCCTGGCTGCTAGGAAGTAGCAATGTTCTTCAGGAGGGTTTTGACCTTGATCTTAGTCACATAACTCCTGGGAATAAAGGAACTTGCTTGTTTGATAATTACAATGTTTCACCAAGCTCCTGGTGCTCCTGGATCTGCCTGCCTATGTGTTACTGTTGTATCTTTAGACAATGGACTTTCTTGAGATCTGCACATAGCTCCTAGCATTACATATTGTAACTGTAAATGTAACTGCAGAATAAGCAATCTTACTGCTACTCTAAACAATAATGTAGTTATGGTACTAATGACCTAATGTAACCTATCGGTATAAATAAATGTGGCAGCTTGGCCTCTGAGCCACTCTGCCACCTTCCCTGCCCCTGTCCCTTGTCTCTGTGTCACGCTTTATTATTATTATTCCTTGCACACAATAGCTAAACTGCGGAACCAGCCTAGATGCCCTTCAACAGATGAATGGATAAAGAACCTGCGGTACTTACACACAATGGAATATTACTCAGCATTAAAAGAGAATAGAATTATGGTATTTGCAGGTAAATGGTTAAATGGTTGGAGTTGGAGAATATCATGCTAAGTGAAATAAGCCAATTCACAAAAACCAAAGGCTGAATGTTTTCCTTGATAAGTGTATGCTGATCCATGGGTGGGGTGGGAGCATGGGAAGAATAGAAGAAAGCTGATTGGGCAAAGGGAGGGAGGGGAGTGGGCATAGGAGCAGGAAAGCTGGTGGAATGAGAAGGACATCATTACCCTAGGTACCTGTATGACTTCACATATGGTGCGATGCTACATCGTGTACAACCAGGGAAATGAAAAGTTGTGGTGCAATTGTGTACAATGAATCAAAATGCATTCTGCTGTCATATATAGCTAATTAAAATGGATGAATAAATAAATTTTTAAAAACCAAGAAATAAAAATGACATGGGATGCAAGAAATAAGAGAGATTCCATGCTGAAAGGGAGAAGAGAGAAAGTTTTCATTTTTAGAACAGAACCACTTTATTAAAGTACAATTAGGAAAGGGAAGGCTTAAGATGTTCAAAGAAAAAAGATACAATGACAGTTTTCGCCATGGGAAAATGTATTCAAAATATTTCATGGAAATGTTGAAGTTGTGGGAAGACTTAGATAAACTTTCAAAAAAAATTTAGCAAATTGACTCCAAATAAAGTACAAAATGGTACAAGAAGGAAGACATAATTTTAATATTTTTACACACACAGTCATATAGTCAGGAAAAAAATGAAAAGGGATGAAATATGAAAGGTACTGGGTGCCATGCTTTGGATGTGGTCTGACTGTGTACCCCGAGGGCCCATGTGTTGGCAGCTCAGTTTTCAGTGTGGTGATATGGGAGGTGCCGTAGAACCTTTAGGAGGGGGAGCGTAGAACACGGTGATTGGTCATCTAAGCCTGCCTTCAGAAGGAATTAATAAGAGTTCTCAAGGGACCCTGGTTCCCTTGAGGGGGTATTATAGAAGGGTGAGTCTGCATACATTGCTGGTGGGACCGCAAATTGGTGCAGCCACTCTGGAATGAGATTCTTTAGAAAACTGGGAATGGAACCACCATTTGACCCAGCTATCCCACTCCTCAGTCTATACCCGAAGGACTTAAAACCAGCATACTGCAGGGAGACAGCCACATCAATGTTTAGAGCAGCACAATTCACAATATCTCAATTTAGGTGGAACAAACCTAGATGTCCTTCAACAAATGAATGGATAAAGAAACTGTTGTACATATACACAATGGAATATATTGTCTTTAAGTATTTATTTTTTAGTTTCAGATGGACACAATATCTTTTTATTTTTATGTGGTGCTGAGAATTAAATCTAGTGTCTCATGCATGCTAGATGAGCACTCTATCATTAAGCCACAACCCCATCCCTATGCAATTAAATATTACTCAGCAATAAAAGAGAATAAAATTATGGCATTTGTAGGTAAATGGATGGAGTTGGAGAATAACATGCTAAGCAAAGTAAGCTACTCCCCAAAATCTGAAGGCCAAATGTTTTCTCTGATAAGTGGATGCTGATCCATAATGGGGAGGAGGCATAGGAAGAATGAGGAAACTTTGGATTGGGGAAAGTGGGGGAGAAGGGAGTGGCATGGTGATAGGAAAGATGGTGGAATGAGATGGACCTCATTACCCTAGGTACATGTATGATTGCACAAATTGTGCAACTCTACATTGTGTACAACCAGAGAAAACAAAATGTTGTGCTCCATATGTGTATAATGAATGAAATGCATTCTGCCATCATGTATAACTAATTAGAACAAATTAAAAATAAAGAAGTTCAAAAAACAAAAGAAAAAAATAAAAGGGTGAGTCTGGTTCAGTTTCATCTTTCTCTCTGGCTTCCTATCTCTCCACGTCATTCCTCCCTCCTTCCCTCACTCTTGTCCTATGAAACCATTCATCATGAGGTGCTCTGCATAGTAGAGCTCATACTGGCACCATGCTCTTCAGCTTCCTGAACTGTGAACTAAATGAAACTATTTTCTTTGTAAAATATCCAGCCTTGGGCATTTCATTATAGTAACAGAAATTGAGCTGACAATTTGGGGAGGAAAAAAGAATTAGGAGTCAGCTAAATCTTTACCTCCCATAATTTGAAGTCAAAGATATTGCTTATATTTCATTTAGAAATAAGGGCATGAGTAACAGAAGAAAAATAAATAAATTGAGTTGAATGTGGTTTGTTTGGTTACCTGGAATAAAGTGAAGAAGGCGGTGGGGGAGCTCAGAAATGCCAGTTTGTGATTTAAGCCTGTGAATATTATATGAATTTTTAAACTACCTACATGTAATGCTTTTAGAAATGTAAAAAATATGTGGCCTGGGACTCATGTATAGATATTAAAAATAAGATTGGAAGGTCTTAAAAATGAAAATATGTAAGTACTTTTCCCCTCATTACAACAGAAGTATATTGTTCAGCAAAATGAAAAATAAAAAGTCCAATGATGAAAATAATAATATGTAGTTCTGTCAGGTAGATATGATTAATATTTTAGTGTTTTCTTTCACTGTATATACAAATATTTTCTGAAACTAATTTATTGAGCAGCATAAATTGGTAGATTACTATTATAAAATATTTTGAGATTTAAACCCTGCCCATAAATCTTAAATCATTTCCCTGTGTCCCTTAATAAAATCATGGGAGCCCCCTAACTTTCTATTCTATTGAAGTTATGAAATCACTCTGAAAACTCCAATCCCATCTCCAGTTTAAAGTGGTATCTTCTTTTTTTTTTTTTTTAATTTTTTTAGACATTGATGGACCTTTATTTTATTCATTTACTTATATGTGGTGCTGAGAATTGAACCTAGGGCCTCACACATGCTAGGCAAATGCTCTACCACTGAGCCACAACTCCAGCCCAGAAGTGGTATCTTCTTCAGCTTGGCTTTGACTCAGTGGATTTGGTCAGGACTCTAAGTCACTAGTCTCTAATTTTTTTGTCTGTGTAATTCTCAAAAGAATTTTTCTTCAAATGCTGGAGATTGAATCATGCTAAGCGTGTACTCTACCACTGAGCTAAAGTCCTAGCCCTCAAAAGACTTTGAAAACCCATTTATTACTCATGTTTTAAGGTAGGCATCTAACATTTTTACCATTCATATGCAGCAAAGGACACTATTTCCTGGCATATGGAATATATTGTATTGATAGTTTGAAATAAAGCCTTTATACATTACCTTTTTAAAAAACTGCATATCCAGTGGAATCTAACTCCCTTTGGATCTGATGCACACTCATCCTTAGGGAAAAGGGGGAAGGGCACTGTATCTACCTGGGTGTGGGATTATTTGGCTCGATTTTAATACTAAAAAAAAAAAAGCATTTTTTCTTGATTGGGTTATCTTTTACAGCAATTACAAATTCACAATCAATCAAAGCAACATAAATATTTTACATTTTGATGGATAACTATCAAATACAGAAAGTAAAAAGATAATGAAAGGCATTTCTTAATAAGATGTATGGTGCTTTTTTCCAAATTAGTTCATGCATCTCCGTCTAAATTGCTACTTATTGCTAGAATGAGAAAGGGTTCATCATCAATTTTATTCCTATTTTTCATCTTTATAGAAATAAACATTAAGAAAGCTTGATTACATAAATATGTAGATGAAAATGAAAGCAGTTTTGTTATAGCCGTGTCAATCAATTATTCGAATGCTCTCTGAGTTATTTTCTAAAAATCATATAGTCATCTTTGTTGAAAATTGCTTTTAATGAGTTATCAGCTGGCAACTCAATTAAGTCTTCCAATTTTGTTAAGCAAATCATTGGAGATCATCTGATTTGTAAAGAGATTTATTTTCATCATTTTTTTTTTTTTTGATACTAGGGATTGAACCCAGCAGCACTCAACTACTGAGCCACATCCCCAGGCCTTTTAATTTTTTTCTTTTGAGACAGGGTCTTGCTAAATCACTCAGGCCCTTGCTAAATTGCTAAGACTGGCTTTGAACTTGTGATCCTCCTGCCTTGGCCTCCCAACCTGCTGGGATTATAGGTGCACACCATGACACCCAACTTATTTTCTTCTAAAAGACACTTACTTACTCAGTTCCTAGGAAGAGCATCAAAAAAATCCTTACAAAGAGTTGTAATTATTTATTTACCTGTTACTACTTATTTACCTGTTACAAATTTAGCAGCAGCTGGCTTCGTTGAACTAAAAGGAATGGAAGTTAGGCTATAAAACTGAAAATTGTGCATTTTGTGATTTTTCCATGGATAGGTTTCAAATTTAGGCCAAATTGAAGAAATTTTTGGTAATCTAATATGGTTTAGGCCTGCAAAATGATATGACTGGTGGGCATTTTAAAAGGATATTACTATCTGTAGAAAGACTTGGTAGTTTCAGGTGAAATATATTTGATGAGAATACTTCCTAAGAGATGCCATGTGCATTATGTTAGATCCTCTCAGGAGGCCAACGATGTCAGCAGGCCATGCTCCCCCCCCCCTTTTTTGTAATATAGGAAATTTTTTTTTTAAGAGAGAATGAGAGAGAGAGAGAGAGAGAGAGAGAGAGAGAGAGAGAGAATTTTTTTTAATATTTATTTTTTAGTTTTCGGCGGACACAACATCTTTGTTTGTATGTGGTGCTGAGGATCGAACCCGGGCCGCACGCATGCCAGGCGAGTGCACTACCGCTTGAGCCACATCCCCAGCCCTAATATAGGAAATTGAACCAAGGACCTTGCACATGCTATGTAAGTGCTCCACCACTGAGCTAAGTCCCAGCCATTTAAAAATTTTGTTTGAGACAGGTTCTCACTTAGTTGCACAGGTTGGCCTTGAATGTACTATCCTCCTGTCTCAGCTTCCTGAGTAGCTGGAAGTATAGGCATGTGCCACCATGCCCAGCAAGTGCTCATACTTTTAATATACTAAAGTCAATCACTGGATTAAAATGGCAATGGCTCAGTCTCTCTATTCTGAGCTGTCTTTCCTTGAAACCAACAAGTAATTAGTGGGGTGATATTTTGGAACTATGGAATTATCTTTTCATTCAATTTAATATCATTGATGATCCCGACTGAGATCATTTCTTCATTATCAGGGGCTTTCTGGCTATACACAAAATCATAGCCTAATAAAAATAAAAGGAAACTTCTTATTCTGTTTCCATTAATTATTAAGTTTACAAATGTTTTGTTGTTTTGTTATTGGTGTTTGTTCGTGTGATGCTGGGAATCAAACCCAGAGTTTCAGATATGCTAGTTAGGCACTCTACCCCTGAGCTGCAACCTAGTTCATTAATTTTTAGAATAAGGGGTGACGCAAGTACTGTCTCCAATGGTAGCAAATACAGTTTTTGTTTCTTGTTTTGTTTAGTTAGAAGTTTTACATTTCAGTCTATTTTTTTGAGTATTTTGGTCAACTCATAATTTTTCATATATCATATATTTTATTCAATTAGAGTTATGCAAAGAGTGTTCCAGCTTTTACCAGACATGCCCTATTAATCTGTTCTTGTGACTTTTTTTTTTCAGTACTGGGGATTGAATTTAGGGGTGTTCAACTACCAGCCCTTTTTACTTATCTATCTATCTATCTATCTATTTATATTTTTTAGTTGGACACAATACCTTTATTTTATTTATTTATTTTTATGTGGTGCTGAGGATCGAACCCAGGGCCTCGCACGTGCTAGGCGAGTGCTCTACCACTGAGCCACAATGGCAGCCCTTTACTTATTTATTTTTGAGACAGGAGCTCACTAAGTTGCTAAGGCTGGCCTCAAACTTTTATTTCTTCTGCCTCAGCTTCCCAAGCCTCTGGGATTATAGGCATGCACCACCATGCCTGGCTTTTGTGGCTTTTGGATACCATGCTATTAGCTTTTGATGGCTTCCTTGCTTTTTGTATCAACAAGATGTCTCAGGGATGTGGGCAACATTCCCTGGAGTCACTAATTTTTCCAAGGAGGTCTGGTTTCCTTTTAATGGTGCTTTGTATTTAGAAACCAAAATCTGAATCCTAAGGATGATTAATGCTACAAGGTATCATTGCTTCTCAGCCTTTTAAGAGAAACAAAACAGGAAAATTATCTTTTAAAATCATAAATTTGTAATAGTACTCATCAAAATGTAACAAGTCAGTACCTTAAGTTTTGGGTTTTTTTTTTTTTTTTGGCCTATACATCTCTTTCCTCTGGTATCATCTTTAAAGAGAATGAGTATAATAAGATACCATGTCCCTGGAACATCTTTTTAGTTTCCAGGAACCTGGCCAAGTCAAGGGAACAAAGAGAATAAGCCTGGACTGGAATATCCAGATACATGTTATCTTGAGGGACACTGGGTTTCACTCATGCATACTGAGAGATAGGGCAAGCTAAAGTTATCTATAGAAAGCTGCCTTTTGCAATTTACCAGTTGCCCCTTGGGGTGCTTACCAGTTGCTGCTTGGGGTGCTGGTCATATAAGTAAGCTAATGCTGATGATGTTGCTGCTTCTGCAGCCTAGCATATAAAACTCCTCTCCCGGGGCAACTTGTGTGGAACTGAGTGGAAAGGATATGTGTCAGTCATCCAGCCAGCCACCATTGGACAGAACCCCATAAAGGAAAGGAGGCACTGGTTGGTGAGGCACCAGGAGGGACCAAGGTGCACCTCTCACCACTGGAAATTCTCAATAAAGCCTTATGCCTTATATGCCATCTCTGGATATTTTCACTGGTCTCTGAAATCTGTCCCACAGCCCCAGAACAACTGGGCTGTAGACCTGATACCTTTTATACTGAAAATCTTGTTTCCAAGTAAAATTAACATTGAAAGGTTGAAGAAGCTAAAAGGTAAAGGATAAAACTTGATTCTATAAAGTCTTTCTTCTAGTTCTGTTAAGTTACACATTTCTGAATTAAGACTAAGTTTTGTTCTCCTGGGACCTGAAAATTGTGAAAGCATAAAAGAATTCCCGGAACTGCCCATTAGATGTGTGTCGAAATCTCCCCTGACCACCTAGTTGCTCAACGAGAACAACCCCCTTTCCTCAGAAACCGTGCAGTCCCGCACGTACACACCTCAGGGCTTAAACTAATCAGTTTAAATATATACCCATCTTAGTACTGACCAATCACCCCCACCCGACCTGTTCCCGCCAGTGAATGTGCTAATCATGTTTTAGAGTTGTTATTTGATTTTCCCGTGGTATGTGATGATTTGCTAAAGGATGCTATGATGTATGTAAAGTCCCTGCCCCCTCCAAAGAATGTATATAAGCTCTGCTCAAGTTGTTCTCAGGGCTCTTTGTTCTTTGCTCCTCTGAAGTGAGCTCTGAGCCCCAGCATGCTGGACCCCCAATAAACCCTTTGCTGTTGCATGAGACAGTCTCTTGGTGGTCTTTTCCTCTGACGTTCACCCGACCTTTACAACATTTACTTTATTCTACACTCTACATAAAATTACTTCAGAATAACAATATAAATATTGGCAATAGAACTACTGAGCAAAATTTAGAGTTTCTTTGCAGTTCCTTTTATCTTAAATACTTTTTAAATACTACTGAGGATATTTATGTACTACTGTGACTCAAGTACTTACTTTTAAGATCTTTTAAATTCATTTCTTTTTCTCCATGGTTATATTTGCAATTAGGTGGTCAGTTAGGATTATTTGTTTTGGTTTTAGTTTTAAGGGTTTTTTTCTTCTTGGTTTAATTTGGTTTTGGATTCATAGAATGTTTAAATAGTCCAAAACATCAAGATTATACAAAAATATATACTAAGAAATTTCTCATGAACCATCTGTAATAGTTGTTGTTTGCTATGTAACAAATCACCTGGAGCTTAAGATAATAATGCTGTTATGTTTTGCAATTTTTAAAGTTGATTGGGCAGTTCTACTGTATGTGGTTTTGACTGAGGTCACTCAATGGTTGCATTCAGCTAGAATCTGGGCTGGAATATACTGGAAGTTCTCCTTCACAGGTCTGGAAATAAATGTAGGTTTGAGCACCTTGAGTTTTTCTGTTAAGTGGCCTCTCTTTCCATTTGGTGACGTTCCATCCTACAGGTCTCTCCACATGGCCCTTTCTCTCCAGAAGGATAGTCCAGGCTTCTTTACAACATGGCCACTGGATTGCCAGGCCTGGTAAGGTTGAGGTGGGGAATCAGCACACTGTCATTTCAAATCTATTCAAAGCAAGTCAAAAGGCCAGACCAGACTTAAAGGCAGGGAAAGAGACAGCACCTTTTCCTGGGAAGGGCAGCCAGTTTACCCAGGGACACAGTCCTTTGGGGCAGCCATATTTAGAGGCCATCTACCACACCATTGCTATCTTCTCTACCCAATCCCTCCACTACAGATACTGATTTCAAAAAGAAGAGAAGATGTGGGGCTGTTAATGAGAAGTGGATCTTACAAAGCTCATTGAGTTTGCTATTTTCTATAAAAGAGATAACCTATTCCATGAAGTTTCCCTGAATCCAGTAAGAACATGATAGAAATGAATAAAAAAAGAACCAAAGAAGTGGTTGATTAGTGAAAGCAAGGATAAATAGTGTACCAAATTAAAAAACAAATACACCAGTTAATTTTAGTTAAAGATAATGAGGTCTGAATGAATATTTAAGAAAGTATAAAAATATGACTTGCCTTATCCTGGGTTATTTCCAGGATTAACAACCAATTCCCTAGTTCTCTGGACACCAGCTGAATATCCTAAAACTTAACTCAATTCTGATAACCTGAACCTAGTTTCAGATCTCATAAGACTCACCCCACCCCATGCCACTTTCTGGTCCTCAAGCCCATAGACCTTCTGTAGATCACTTATAAGTTCAGGGAGTTTCCACGACTTCTTTCTTAGGTTCACTGATTTGCTATAATGTCTCACAGAACCCAGAGAAACACCTTACTTGTATTTACCAGTTTATAACAAAGTATTCAATGCAGGAAATCATTGAATGAATATTATAGTTATTAAATGGATGTTATTGTTATCCCTAGCTTCCTATTCTATAATACATCTGATCTTAGAGCATCCCAACATGGGCCAAATTATCCCATTTTTAATACCATGCTCCTCCCTCACAGATACACAGGTAAGTCCCACCAGGAAGTGATTCCATACAGTGGGCTCATCATGAGCTTTCACATCCTTTATTTTAGAAGGCTTTACTAAGACAAGCTTCACAGAATGTCCATAGGTTATTACCAAAGAAGGACTTGGGGAAGCCTTTTCTTTGTATAGTAGGAGAAAAATTATGAAAAGGAAAGGAGACTCACTTTGCCTGTGGATGTTTTCTCAGTTTTAGGAAATTATACCTATAGAAGGTGAAGATTCAACAATTGATTATTTGGGAGGATTTACTATGCCTCAACTGTATACATACCTTCTTTAAAGAGTACAGCTCTGGAGGGAGGTAACTGCAGATGTTCAGGGGGTCTTCTAAACATCTGTTTGCTTTCGGTTGATCTTCTTCTGAATGTGATGTGTGTGAGTCTCCATTCCTAAGTCAGGGCATACAAGGGCTTATCCCTCTGAACATGGAAAGGGATATTATGAGCTATCATGTCCATTCAGGTGTATTTTCTGCACAGTGTTCAGTGACAGAAACAAAATCCATTGCTTTTTCCTGGTTGGTTTCCTAGCCCATAACCCTGTCAATTTGCTAGATGTGTGCTTCTGTGTGTCCCCCACAGTTCCCATGTTGGAGAATCAAGCCCCAAGTTCACATGTTGATGGTATTTGGAGGTGGGACCTATTCCACTATACCTCATTCCATTATACCTTCCTATGGAAGCAGCTAGGGTTAGATGAGGTCATGAGGATCCCACGATGATATTGGTGGCTTTATAAGAAGTGGAAAAGAAACCTGAGCTGACAAGTTCCCCTTCTCTCACTATGTGTTGCCTCCCACCATGTCACCTGCAGCAGGAAGGCCCTTATCAGATGTGGGCACCATGATATTGGACTTCCAAGTCACTAAAATGGTGAGAAATGCATTTCTCTTGTGTATAAATTATTCTCAGTCTGTGATGTTCTGTTGGTATTCTGAGGTATTGTGTTGTAGCACACATGGAATATGACAGTTTCCCCTTTATGTCTTTTCCTAAAGTCAAGATTTTTCATTCACTTTAACACACATACATTTTTGTGATGGAATTAACTGTAGTATTATTTCAGAGAAGTAAAACTCCACATTGAAATATGATTAATGCCTTCTATTCTACTTGTCATGTTTAAAATGGAAATTTGCCTAGTACTCGACAAGTAATTAGCTTCATTAAATAGCTGCTATGTCTCCCAAATAGTAAGTTATCAATAAATCATGAAGTTTTTTTTTCCCTCTAAATCACACATTTAGGATGAAACAAGAAAGAGTTAAGAGTAAGAACTTTGAAGGAAGGAGAGAAGTTCATTCAAATCCCTCTTGCACCACTGTCTATGTGAATGTGAGCTAATGACAAATTCTAAGAATCTCAGTTTAATCAGCTATGAAGTGTGGATAACAAAATGCAAATCCCTTATTGTTTTGAAGGTTAAGTAAATATTTGACATGCAAAGTGCCTAGCACAGTACTTCATAAGTAGTATGTATTCAGTAGATGGTAAATGGTGGGAATATTTTATTGCTATATTGTATTTAACCAGTCTAGAAAGACGAAGAGCAAGTTGTAGCATAGAATTCTTGGATCTCTTTTTACTTTTCGATACCATCAACAGGAGCTCTATTGAATGAAGTTGTACAGCATATGTGAGATTTAATTTGTTAATATCAAAATGCTTTTTTTCTAAACTAAATGTGTTTTGTAACAGTTTTTTTAAAGGTGACATTTACCTTAATTGTGTAAACTGGGATGCATGTTTTTCTATCATGACAGGAGAGCCAGTTCATTCCTACTTCTGTGCTTATTCAACTATACCTCAGTATCTTTCAGAATTGAACAACAAGATCAACTGTGGGATTTCCCAAAAATGCAAAACATTTACATGAAAATGTGGCTCTTCCCTGTGCCAGAATGGAGAGCCATCCTGTGCTGGGGTTCCTTATTCATCAAAGTGTGGCTCCACAACCCAACATCAGGGTGCACATAGGCTTGAGGCAGCCACCACCACGAAACAGGGACATTGCCACTTCTATCAAGGGACAACAATAAGGATCTGATAAGACATCACCAAGGTCCCTATGGGCCTGGCTGTACCATAGGTTTCTCTACCAGGGGTGCTAACTGTTATTCTGTTGCTGAGGTAACAGGGAGTCTTACAAGGGATTGCCTCTCTCTTGTTTCTCCTACTAACAGCCAACTTGTTAGGATTATCCTCTCACTAGTCATATAATCTAATACTTCCATATTCTCACATCTACCTCATAAACATTTCAGCCAACCCCCCAGTCCCCCCTTCTACCATTAGAAATTGTAAACCATTATGTAAACCTATTGAATATATGATAGAAGATAACCAAACTCATCATTTCTGATTATAGTGACAAAACTGCAAATGTAAAAATAGAAGCTAACTGATATATGGCTGCACGTGAGGTATTGGTAACTTGTAGGCACACTGTAAGACAATAGGGTAGAAGCTATAATTCCTCAGTTCTACACTACAAAAGAAGAAGACACATAGACATCATGAAAAAACAAGGGAGGAAGGTGCCCCAAACAAACCAGGATAGTACAACAATAGAATTTATAGAGCAGTAGGTGAAATATCAGAGAAAGAGTTCAGAATATACTAACTAAAATGATTTGGGAATTAAAGAAAGACCTAAGTGAGCATATGCATGCAAAAACTGATCACTCCAACAAAGAGATAAGAGAACAAATACAGGCAACCATATCTTAACGTCAAAGAAATAAGAGAGCAAATACAGGTTGTAAGAGATTACTTCAAGAAAGAGATAGAGATACTGGGGGGAAAAAAACCCAAAGAGAAATCTTTGAAATAAAGGAAACAATAAGCCAATTAAAAAACTCAATAGGTAGCATCAACAACAGACTAGATCACTTGGAAGACAGGACCTCAGACAATGAAGTCAAAATATACAATCTTGAAAATAAAGTTGACCCCACAGTGAAGATGGTAAGAAACAGAATATTCAAGAATTATGGGATACTATCAAAAGACCAAATTTAAGATTTATTAAGATAGAGAAAGGTTCAGAGATTCAAACCAAAGGAATGCACAATCTCTTCAATGAAATAATATCAGAAAATTTCCCAAGCATGAAGAATGAATTGGAAAATTAAATACCAGAGGCTTATAGGACCCAAAGTACAAAATTACAGCAGATCTACACCAAGACACATTATAATGAAAATGCCTAGCGTACAGAATAACGATAGAATTTTAAAGGCCGCAAGAGAGAAAAATCAGATTACCTATAAGGGAAGATCAATTTGGATCTCAGCAGATCTTTCAACCCAGACTCTCAAAGCCAGGAGATGCTGAAACAATATATACCAAGCTCTAAGAGATAATGGATGCCAACCAAGAATCTTATGTCCAGCAAAATTAAGCTTCAAATTTGATGGTGAAACAAAAAAACCTTCCATGATAAACAAAAGCTAAAAGAATTTATAGCAAGAAATCCTTCACTACAGAACATTCTTGGCAAAATATTCCACAGGGAAGAAATGAAAAACAACAATGAAAATGTGGCTTTTCTACAGGAGGCCTACAAACCACTGCTGGTGCCACAGCCAGGTCTCTGCTGATCCCTGAGACCTTCCAGCACATTTTGTGAGTATTCAACAGTAACATCAATGGTAGACTACTTTCTGCCAAATAAGAGTGTGGGATGGGTAAGGATGTAGCTCAGCGGTAGAGCACTTGCCTAGCATGTGGAAGCCCAGTTCCACAAAACAAATAAACAAACAATAAGTAATAAAATTATGTTGTTTTTGAGCCAGGCCTGGTGGCTCACACCTGCATCCTAGTTACTCAGGAGGTAGAGGCAGGAGAATTACAAGTTCAAGACCAGCCTCAACAATTTAGCAAAACTCTGTCTCAAAATAAAAATTTTTAAAACGTTGGGATATGTCATACTAGACAAAGGCACCAAAAACATATGTTGGAGAAAAGATAGCTTCTTCAACAAATGGGGCTGGGAAAACTGGAAATCCATATGTAGAAAAATGAAATTAGACCCCTATTTCTCACCATGCACAAAACTCAACCCTAAGTGGCTCAAAGACTTACGCACTAGAACAGAGACCTTGCGCCTAATAGAAGAAAAAGTAGGCCCAAATCTTCATCATGTTGGCTTAGGAACTGACTTCCTTAGCAAGACCCCTAAAGCACAAGAAGTAAAATCAAGAATCAATGAATGGGATGGAATCAAACTAAAAAGCTTCTTTACAGCAAAAGAAACAATCGATAATGTGAAGAGAGAGAGAGCCAACAGAATGGAAGATAATCTTTACCACATGTGCCTCATATAGAGCATTAATCTCCATGATATAGAAAGAAATCTAAAAACTTAACACCAATAAATAAATAAATAACCCAATTAATAAATGGGCTAAGGATCTGAACATCTGAGCAGATACTTCACAGAAGAAGAAATACAATTGATCAACAAATATATGAAAAAATGTTCAACATCTCTAGCAATTAGAGAAAAGAAAATCAAAACTATACTAAGATTCCATCTCACTCCAGTCAGAATGGCAATTATCAAGAATACAAGCAACAATAAATGTTGGTAAGGCGTGAAGACATGAATGGCATGACTACTTTATTTACAACCAGAGATATAAAAAATTGTGCTCTATATGTGTAATATGAATTGTGATGCATTCTGTTGTCATGTATAACAAATTAAATTTAAAATAAATAAACAGGTAAATGTTGGTGAGGATGTGGAGGAAAAGGTACACTCATATATTACTGGGAATCAGTATGGAGATTTCTCAGAAAACTTGGAATGAAACTACCATTTGACTCAGCAATCCCACTTCTCAGTTTATACTCAAAGGACTGAAAATCAGCACACTATAGTGATGCAGCCACATCAATATTTTTAACAGCTCAACTCACAATAGCTAAACTATGGAACCAACCTAGGTGTCCTGGAACAGATGAATTGATGAAGAAAATGTGATATATATATATATATATATATATATATATATATATATATATATATACAATGGAATATTACCCAGCCTTAAAGAAAAATGAAATTATGTCATTTGCTGTTAAATGGATGGATCTGGAGAATATCATGCTAAGCAAAATAAGCCAACCCCGAAGAACCAAAGGCTGAACGTTTTCTCTTACGTGTGGATGCTAATTCACAATGGAGGTAGGGTGCTAGGGAAGAATGGAGGTATTTTGGATTAGACAGAAAGGAGTGAAGGAAGGGAGGTGGTATGGGGGTGGGAAGAACAGTGAAATAAATCAGACATTATTACCCTATGTGCATATATGGCTACATGACCAGTATAATTCTATATCATGTACAACCAGAAGAATGAGCAGTTATACTCCATTTATGTATGGTATGTCAAAATGCACTCTACTGTCACATATAACTAATTAGAACAAGTTAAAAAAAAAAGACATAACGTGGGGCAAAGATATGCTTATGTGGTGCTAAGAAAACAGATGCTGACTTCACCAAGAGGGTTGGAGAACTCGCTGGGAATGAGGTGGATTGTATGATCACATTATGCAGAATCTAGACCAGCAGAAGATCCTAGGCTGGTCCTTCATCAGACAGAAGGATTTAGAGGATGGAATGTCCAATGGACTGGATGGCAAAGTCCATGAAGATCTGGAGCAATTGAAGAAAATTAGTGCCCAGAGTGAGCTGGGCCACCTCTTGGGCCTTTGTGTCTGAGGCCAGCACACGAACAACACTGGCTGCCAATGGTGTACTGTGGGTATGCCTAAGACTCAATGATTCTGTAGGGCTTTTCTGTTAATGAAAGGCTTATACACCTAAAATAAATAAGATAAAATAGCAAAGACCCCAAAACAATATAGATATAGATATATAGATTATAAAATAGAATAAATCATACTTATACTCATGGTTATCATCTATTTTATTTCATCTTTAGCACCGTTGCAACAAGTATTTTTCTTTTTCTTTTATGCTAATTGGTGCATTATAACTGTATATAATGGTGGGATCCTTGTTACATATTCATACATGCACACAATGAACAATATCATTTAGCCAATATCATTTCCCGGTGTTTCCCCTTTCTCTTTTCCCCTGATTTCTTCCCTAAACTGATCTCCCTTTGATTTTCATGAGCCATAAGTATTTAAAACACACACACACACACACACACACACAGGCTTGGACACTTTCTTGTCTAAAAGCTTTTGATAGCCTTTCTATGTCTACAAGAGAGTCAATTCCCTGGAAAAACTCTAAAGCCTTTACATCCCAGCTTCTCTTTTTTGGAACTAATGTCCAACCAAGAGCCAAAGTGTGGCTTTCCAGAACTTTAGATTTCATGAAAAGCACTCTCAGTCTATTTTCTGTTGCTGTAACTAAATACCATAGAATGGGTAATTTAGGAGGAATAAAGGTTTATTTGGCTCACAGTTTTGAAGGCTGGAGAGTTAAAAATTAGGCAAGTACATCTGGTGAGGTCCTTTGAGGATAAGAACCCTGCAGAGTCCAGCACAGAGCATTCCATGTAGGAATAGACTGTCCTGGCTCAGGTGCCTTTTATTCTCATAGTCACAGTCCCCTTGGATTAGGTGCCACTCATATGACTTCATTGAACTTTATTTTTTGGCAGAGGGTACTATGGATTGAACTCAGGAACACTCCACCATAAGCCACATCCCTAGCCCTATTTTGTATTTTATTTAGAGACAGGGTCTCACTGAGTTGCTTAGCACCTTGTTTTTGCTGAGGTTGGCTTTGAACTTGTGATCCTTCTGTCTCAGCCTCCAGAGCCACTGGGATTACAGGCATGCTCCACTTCACCTGGCAACTTTATTGAACTTGGATTACCTCCTAAAATTTCCACCTCCAAAGAACAAAGCAGAATTAATTTGCTATCCTCTTAGTACTTCACAGTGGGGATTAAATTTCAACAAGAGTTTTGGAAGGGACATTAAAAACATAGCAAATACATTTTCAAAATTTGAGGAATGGCATTGAACATAACTTGTCCTGCCCTCCTGCTTTCACACCACAGATTTCCTTTCTGACCATCTTAATTTTTCCTTAGCCCTAGGGCTCACTTGATATGTGACTCTAAATGATGCTTGGGAGAAAAACATAGCTCAAAGTCTGACTTGAGCAATGAAAAGGGGGTCCCTGAATTTACATCATTATACCTCATACTGTATGTGAAGATGGTTAAACAATGTTTTTGCAATTGATCTTTTTTTGTCTTTATACCCAAGAAGAAAGCATAAGGGGACAGACAGATAGATCGGAATGGTGGGAACACACGAAGTTAAAAGAATAACAAAATGGGCCCACTATGCTGACCCCCACCCCCGCTGCCCCATGCATGCTTTCTTTGCCAGAAAGCAAGACTGCAGCCCCGCCCGGCCTAAGTGGACAGGAAAAGTCACATTCCTCAGCAGACTGAGGCAGGTGCGAAGGTCAGGCAGTCAGTACAGGTAATGAATGATGGGGATCGAGAGAGGATGAGGACTAGTTATCAAACAGGGAACAATGGGCTGTTACCTCTGTGATCTGCTCCTGGGCACTCTGGGTTGCTAACAATTAACCTGCATGCTCCTGCTCTTTCCTGTCCTTAGACATGTACAGGGAACAGAAAGAGAAGACAATAATTAAAATGGGGTTCTGGGGTCCATAAAAGAGCAAGCTGCACCCCCTCCCATGGACTCCTAGCTCTTAGGGCCTCTTCTCTTCATAGAAGTCTGTCTCTGTTCCTTTCTCTAATAAAACGTGCTTTCTGTGCTTTCTCAACATTTCTCCAGTGTTTAATCTTCCACACCAGGGAGAGGACCTATTCCTGATCTCCAAGACTGGTATCAAAAGTAAACAATGCATGTGTGTGGGGCAGGTTGTGCAGTTACAGAGCGGGTGTTTGTAAATCAGAATTTAAAGCTTGTAGATCTGTAGCACATGCTCTTGAGTGTACATCTCTGCCCTTACATGGAGTCTGTGCAGCAGTATCTTCCTAGAAAGCTGATTCCTTCTTTCTTGTGGAAGCACTGGCAACCTTTCAAATCCTATTCAAATACAACTGCATGAACTATATCACTCCTTCATAATGACCATCTCCTCTTATCTATTTGCAATTTGTTAGATCTGTTCTGTTTACTTACAGTACTCTGGACCTACCCTGACACTTGTCACTATGTGTATTAGCTGTTCGGCTCAGCTTCCAATTGTGGCACTAGACAGGAGTATCTTGAGGGCAAGGATGATGTCTTTCTTATCTTTCTTTTCTCATGCAGCCGAGCAGAAACAACGGAGGCTGAGAAGAGGTGATTGAAAGAGATGGTAAGAGAAAAACCACCCTGGTATCTCATGTTACACTGCCAGTTACTTAGCAAGGATATATTGGGAAAGCACTGTTTACACAAAACCATATTGTGCATATGCCAAGGCTGTGCTTTTGAATTGCTGAAGCCTGAAAGCCAGGTTCACCCAGTCACAGGCTGAAATCTAAGCTGCAAAATCAGCTATGGAACAAATAACTTCTGGGTTATCTGCCACAGCTGGTGCAGCCTGGCCTATATAGGTCTCCTGCCAAGAGCTCACGCATTCCCTGAGGAGAGCTTGGAGTCCATGCAGATGATTGTGAAGCAGAAAGAGGCGTGAAGAGTTTGCAGAGGGAGTGGGCCCCTTTCCCCTTCCTCTCTGCCAACAGTTGGTGTGTGGTCCCGCCCCGGCTCAAGGAGATGATGTAGCTCTCTTCAGTGCTTAGCAGAGTAATTGTGGTTAATTTTCTGTTGTTAGTTAACATTGAACATACTTGGTTAAAAGTCCCCTCTCTGTCATTATCATATTATTTAATCTGTTTAAATCCTCATTGATAAAATTGAAATTAAATATCAATAGTACACTTTTTCTTTTATATTAAAACAGAGTTGCCCAGGCTGCCCTTGAACTTTCCATCCTTCTGCCTTAGCCTCTGGAGTACCTGGGTTTACAGGTGAGCATGTCTAGGCTTTATTTTGTGCTTTTTCTTTTCTTTCTTTCTTTTTGGTTTGGCAAGATAAATTATAGCCCTTATTCTTGCTATTTTCTAACCACTAGATAATAATAACTTAAATATGTTTGAAAGAATAAATGTTGTGGGCTGGGGTTGTAGCTCAGCAGTAGAGCGCTCACCTAGCACATGTGAGGCGCTGGGTTCGATCCTCAGCACCACATAAAATGAATAAAAATAAAATAAAGATATTGTGTCCAACTACAACTTAAAAAAAAGAATAAAAGTTGTTATCAGATATTATTAACTAAAGTAGAAGCCTATGTCAATTTAAAAGAGGGAGATATTGATAAAACAAAGAGGGCATTCAGGCTACCTCTTGGAAATAGACTGTTTTATAACAAGGACAAAATCTAGTAGAAAATTCAAAATATGCATTATGGGCCAAAATAGTTTATGTAAGGTCTGAAATCAACTAGGAATAAATGAAAATATTTTATAGATATGTATATTTAATTTTTTATTGAAACAACCCTTAATTTAATATTATTTATTTATAGGAATAAATGCCCCTGTTATTATTGCCAGGGGGAAAAATCAAAAGGAGAGGGTTGTGTGAAGAAATTTCAAACACTTTTGATGAATTTTTATAAAGGTGTAGCAAATAATTTAATCTTGTGTTAACAGATTCAACTAATTCTTCCCTAGAATGTACAGTTAATGATGCTCCTTCCTTCCTTATATTGTCAACTTTATTAATGTATTATTGACAAAAAGATTTTAAATTGGTGGTTTACAATGTGATAGTTTAACACATGTATGTATACACACACATATATACACATACATATGCAAATGATTAGCACAGTCAAGTTAGTTAACACATTCATTATCTCACCTAGTTACCGTGTGTGCACATTGAGAACATTTAAGATCTACTCTCAGCAAATTCTAAAGTCTTTGATACAGTATTGGTAACTATAATCATGATGTCCTATGCTAGGTCTCCAGAACTTAGTCATCTTACAACTGAAAGTTTATAAGTTTTGATCATTTCCATCACCCTCATCCCGGATAGCCACTATTTTACTCTGTTTCTATGAGTTTGAATTTTTAGATGCCACCTCTGAGTGCCTTCCTTTGTGTGATACAGTTCACTTAGTTCAACACCCTTAAGATTCATCTGGGTTGTTGCAAATGGAAGAATTTCCTTCTTTTTTATGGCTAAATAACAGTATATGGTATATGTACGTATAAGTGTATACACATACACAAACACTGGACTATTATATGATATAGATAACATATATGCTATATATAGTGTATAGATATATCACAATTTATTTATTTATCTATTGATAGACACAGATTGTTTCTATTTCTTTCTTGTTATAAATAATGCCACAATAAACATGGGCATGTAGGTATCTCTGAGATGCTGATTTTTCTTTCAGGTATAGACTCAGAAGTGGCATTGCTGAATCATATCAAGTTCTACTTTTAATTTTTCAAGAAACTTCCACCATGTTTTACATAAGAACTGTATAATTTACATTCAGGGTTACAGGGTATACGGGTTCTCTTTTCCTGTAAGGGTCCCGCGAAACGTCAGAGAAAGAGACCACCAAGTGACCACTCATGCAATTGGCAGAAGGGGGATTTATTGAACCAGCATGCTGGGGCTCCCTGCCCACTCAAGAAGGGAAAGCAGCCAGAGCCCCAAGCAGGGGCTGAGCACTGCTTAAGTACACTTTTTGGGGAGGGCGGAGGGCTTTGTATACATCAGAACAAATCATCATGAGGTGCGGGAAAATTGAACAACAACTCCTAAACATGATTAGTTCATTCATTGGCGGGAATAGGTCAGGCTGGAGTGATAGGTCATTCCTAAGGAGGGGGTTACATTTAAACTGATTGGTCCAGGCCCTGCAATGCCTACGTGCGACCACACAGAGCCTTTATTAAACAACCAAATAGTCAGGGGAAATATTTACTGGGCAGTTCCAAGCATTGTCTTAACAGCTACAGAAATTTCAGGTTTTGCAGGTAGCATAGAAACCTAACAATACCTAATCCTTTACATTTTAACTCAGACCTTGCAGCTTAGAAACTTTACAACACCCGGTCTTTTACCCTTTAACTTTTACGCTTTAACTTCAATTTCTTTTACCCTTACATTCCCACATCTTCATTAATACTTATCACCTCTGGTATCTTTTTATAATAGTCCTCCTATCAGGTGTGACACGATCTCTCATTGTGATTCTCATTTGCACTTACCTGATGACTAGTAATGTTGAGCACGTTTTTATGAACCTGGATCGCTATTTATGTATTGTCTTTGGGAAAATGTGCATTCAGGCTTTTCATCCATTTTAAAACTGGGTTCCTGGGCTTTTGCTATTGAGTTGTACAAATTTCTTACAGAGTTTGAATAATAACTCCTTATCCACTCTGTGGCTTACATTCCATTCCATAGGTTGCCTTTTCACTGGGTTGACTGTTTCTTTTGCTATCCAGAAGCTTTTTAGTTTGATGTAGTCCCATTTCATTTATGCTTCAGCTGACTATGCTTTTTGTTTTATAATATGACAACACCTATCCCAAGTCTAATGTTGGAGTTTCTTCCCCGTGTTTTCTTCTAGGAGTTTTATGGCTTCAGATCTTAGTTTCATGTCTTTAATTCATTTTGAGTTAATTTTCATGAGTGGTATAAGACAGGAGTTCAGTTTTATTCCTCTGTATGTGGATATCATTCCCCACTATCATTTATTGATATTTATTGATATTGATCCTTTCCTCTTTGTTTACTATCAGTACCCCTTGACAAATATTAGTTGAAAGTTCTTCCTATTTTTATCATAATATTAATTTTTGAACTTGTAGTATTCCTTCTTTTTTTAGAGTGTGTTTTGACATATTATACAGACATGGAGTATAACTTATTCTAATTAGGATCCCATTCTTGTGGTTGTACGTGATGTGGAGTTTCACTGCTGGTGTATTCACATATGACCATAGGAAAGTTATGCCCAGTTAATTCTACTGTCTTTCTTATTCCCATCCCCACTCCCTTACCTTCATTCCCCTTTGTCTAATCCAATGAACTTCTAGTCGTACTCCACCCCTGCCCCTGGCCCTGCCCGTATAGACTTTACTTAATTTAGTGGAACTGAACAAATCTGATCCTTGCACAGCAAAAGAATTTTTTGAATATTTGAAGGAAGAAAACTAGTAATAACTATTGCCTATGTCAGTGTTTTTCAGAGAAACAGAACAAATTGTGCATCTGTGTGTGTGTGTGTGTGTGTGTATGTGTGTGTTTGCCATAAGGAATTGGCTCATGTGATTATAGAAGCTGGCAAGTTCAAATCTGCAGCATGGCCCAGCAAGCTCAAGACCCAAAAGAGCGGATGATGTTGTTCCAGTCTGAAGGCAGTCTGCTGGAGAATTCCCTCTTCCTTGGGCAGCTACAGATCTTTGTGTCTACAGGCCTTCCACTAATGATATAAGCCCACCCACATTCTGAATAATATTCTTCCTCTAAGTCCACTGATTTAAATGTTTATCTTTAAAAGCACCTTCCAAGTGGGCACATAAAATTGATTCCTGTGGTTTGAATATATGTGTTCTTCCAATATTCGTAGGTTAGAACCTAATGCTCATTGTGCTGGTTTTAAGAGGTGGAGTCTTAAGGAATGATTAAATTAGGAGTCTCTACACTCATTAATGGGATTAATGACCTTATAAAAAGTCTAAGTGGAGCTATTCATCACTTTTTGCTCTTCTGCATTTTCTATTGTGTGAGGATGCTGCAAGAAATGCTATCCATGAAACAGGTTCTCATGACAACAAATCTTCTGGGCTCCTTTGATTTTGGATTTATGTTCTTTATAAATTTTATATCTGTTATGGTTTAGATATGTGGTGTACCCCCAAAACTCATGAGTGAGACACTGTAAGAATGTTCAGAGCTAAAATGATTAGGTTATGAGACCTGTAACTTATTCTGTTGATTATTCCATTGATATGAATTAACTGGTTGGTAACTGTACACAGATAGCATGTGACTGCAGAAAGTAGGTCACTGGAGCATGCCTTCCGGGTTTATGCTTAGTCCCTGGTCAGTAGAGCTCTCTCTACTTCCTGGGTGTCATGTCCTGAGGTACTTTCCTCAGCCATGCGCTTCTGCCATGACCTTCTGCTCACCTTGGGCCCAGAGCAATGGAGTCAATTGACCTTGAACTGAACTTCTGAAACCATGGACAAAAATAAACTTTCCTCTTCTACGTTGGTTTTGTCGTATATTTTGACCATGATGAAAAGCTAACTAAAACACATTTAAAGTATTTTTTTAAATAGCAGCAGTAATGAACTAAGACGTTTGATCAGCATATGTTAAATAGTTGCCATGTGTTAGACCCACCTAGTCTCTTTGTTATTTCACTTAATTTTTACAACTCTAGGGAATAATATAGTATTTCATCCTTCAGTATCAACAGAGGATTGGTTCCAAGACCCCCCAGGGAAGCCAAAATCCACGGACACTCAAGATTCTTGAATGAAATGGCATAGTACTTACATATAATTGAAACAATCCTCCTGTATACAGTTATCTGCTACATAATGGCATTTCAGTCAATGATGGACTGTATACACAGCAGTTGCCCCCTAAGATGATACCCCCTGGTGATATCACAGACATGTTTGTTTGTGTAAGTGCATACCATGGAGTTTACTCAACAAAGTCGCCTAAGGACAGATTTCTCAGAGCATGTCTTTTGTTAAGCAACGCATGACTCTACATTAAGTCATTTGTATAATATCTAATACAATGTGAATATCACATAAGTTATATTATTATATAGTATTACTTCGGGAATAATGAGAAGAAAAATGTCTCTGTGTGCTCAGTACAAATACAATTTTTTTTCTCAATATTTTTGATCTGCATTTGGTTGAATCTGTGTATGCATAGTCCAAAGATACAGAGGTCTGGTCTTATTCCCATTTCATTGATGAGAAAATTGATTACAACTTAGCTTAATTCTCTTATTTAAGAAAATACTAGTAAGAATTAAAAGGATATTCTAGACTCCATTTCTCTACCTAAAAGCCCCTGTTCTTTCCATTGTATAATAAATACAATATTTTGTCTGTCCTGACACTTTATTTCTCTACTAAAAATATCCCAGTTCCTTCAACCTTTTTTTTTTAAGAAGAAGTTCTTTTTTTCTCTCTGGAAATCAGGTTTCCAAGGTCAGGAGACTGGCAAACTCTCATTCTCAGCACCATATACTATGGGTAGATCTTTCTGGATTAAGTATTGAAGTTGCTAACTTATTGAGCTAGTAATTATACTGCAGATGAAATACATTGTGGGCATTTTTTCCCTCCCCTGCCTAGGGAGGATTCCTGTGAAAATTATCCAAAGCCTCAGGTCCCAGGTTGAACAGGGGGCAAAGTCCTACACATTGCAGTGGTTAAGTAAAATCTAGATATATGGGAGGCCATTGTTAAATTCAATTGCTTACATCTTGACCTTAGTTTTGTTTAAACGCTTCAATCTCTTTTTACCTGTGTTGTTGGCTATTCTTCAGTGTTAGTAGGTTTAGCTGGGTCAGTGTTGAAGCACGAGCTATGTGCTTGGCTAGTTCTCATTAATGAGAGGTTCCAAGGAGGTCAATCTTGGGGAGCTGGAGTAGAATAACATGCCCCAACTGCTCCCAACCATATCAGTGATCCACTTTCACTATCATATTTGTAAGATCTTTATTTTGATTCAGTAGAATGGGAGCTTTCTTTCTTTCTTTCTTTTTCTACTACTAAGCAGGTTTCTTCTTAGCTGCAGAATAATAATCCTACTTTCTGTTCCCATTTCATAAAATTGGTCTCAGAAATGGGACCAATTTCATATAATAATTTCCCCCCATTTTGAAATTCCCCAGAAAGACTTCTCAGAAATCATTGCATGGAAATAGTTTAAACCTCAAGTTAATGTAACTATTTTCAAGTTACTAATCATCAAGAAAAACTGTTTGTTTTCAACTGTTGGTCTTCAACTATTCTCCTCTCTCTTATATAGTTCTCATTGATTAATAAACATGATTTATAGTTACCTTAAGTCACCAGGATATTATCAAATTTGTAAGGAAAAAAAAAAAAGTCAGGCAATGCCAAATCTTCACCAAGTTGGCTTAGGAACTGATTTTCTTAACAAGACCCCTAAAGCACAAGAAGTAAAATCAAGAATCAATAAATGGGATGAAATCAAACTAAAAAGCTTCTTCTCAGCACAGGAAACAATCAATAATGTGAAGAGAGAGAGCCTATGGAATGGGAGAAAATCTTTACCACGTGCACCTCAGATAGAGAAAGCATTAATCTCCAGGATATACAAAGAACTCAAGAAACAACACCAAAACCCCAAATAACCCAATCAATAAATGGGCTAAGGCTCTGAACAGACATTTCTCAGAAGAAGAAATACAATTGATTAACAAATATATGGAAAAATTTTCAACATCTCTGTCAATTAGAGAAATGCAAATCAAAACTAAGATTTCAGCTCACTCTAGTCACAATGGCATTTCTCAAGAATACAAGCAACAATAAATGTTGGTGAGGATAGGGGGGAAGGTACACTCACACATTGCTGGTGGGACTGCGAATTGGTGTAATCACTCTAGAAAGTAGTATAGAGAGTCCTCAGAAAACTTGGAATGAAACCACTATTTGACACAATTATCCCCTTCCTCAATTTATACTCAAAGGACTTAAAATCAGCATACTACAGTGTTGAGAGCCACAGCCGAGTTGGAATGGCCCCTGGCATTTTGCCAGAAGTAATGGTTGAGAGGTGAGCCATTAAGATGATGATATTAAGTTAAGCTGTTTATAATTGCTGTGACTGGTTGATGCTGGATTGAAACAGGCTGTGTATTCAGTTGTATATTAGACCTTTACTGTCCGGTAATAGGGCGGCTCTTGCTGCCTCGGGCGCCCGCTACTTTGGAGTTCCCGTTGAGTTCTCGAGGGGTTCTGAGAGTGAGTGCAAGCGCAGCCCAGTGGAGGGAGTTCCGGTTGGTGTGGTGTGCCAGAGAGGAGCTGCTGCGTGGGTGGCATTCGGGAGAGTTCCCGGGGAGTGTGCGTGGAGTGCTGTTGGAGTTCAGGCAATAAAGTTTCCTGTTTGAGCATACAAGTGCTTTGTGGCAGCTTGGTGATTTGTGCCCAGCCAGACTGCGGCACTACAGTGACACAGCCACATCAATGTTTATAGCAGTTCAACTCGCAATAGCTAAACTATGGAATCAACTAGGTGTCCTTCAATAGATGAATGGATAAAGAAAATGTGGCATATATACACAATGGAACATTACTCAGCCTCAAAGAAGAATGAAATGGCATTTGCTGTTAAATGGATGGATCTGGAGAATATAATGCGAAGTGAAATAAGCCAATCCCAAAGAACTAAGGCTGAATGTTTTCTCTGATATGCAGATACTAATTTATAATAAGGAGCAGGTCTAGGGAAGAAAGAAGTACTTTGGGTTAGAGAGAGGGAAGTGAAGGAAGGGAAGGGGGTGTGGGGGTAAGAACAATGCTAGAATGAATTGGACATTATGACCCTATGTGCATATGTGATTACACAACTGGTGTTATTCTACATCATGTACAACCAGAAGAATGAGGAGTTACATACACATTTATGTATGATGTGTCAAAATGCATTCTACTGTCATGTATAACTAATTAGAACTTAATTTTTTTTTTTAAAAAAAAGTCAGGCATGGACATAAACAAAACTTACACAATTCATTTCAGTCTTTTAAATATCTAAAACTATTGTCTTACCTAAGTGAAAGAACATGGAAATAATTCATAATAAAATATAAATTTAGGGTGGATTAGTTGAAGATAAGTGTAAATTCTGTTCAAGGAAAATACAAACCTCTAAATATAACCACTTCGTGGAGACTCACTCCTTTTCTGTGAGAGTTTGTGCATGTAAATGTTAATACAAACTGTGTGTCTTTTCTCCTCTTAATCTGTCATGTTGATTCTCAGTGCCCCTGTTACTGAACCTGAGTGGGTTGAAGAAAAAGTTTTCCTTCCTGACAACTGGCAAGAGATATTGAAAATGTTCAACTGTGGAACTGAAACTGCAAAAAGAAGTAAATTTACAGATAAAAAAGAATAGTGCACACTCTGAAAATGTAGACATAGTAAACTACCAAAAACTTGGGAGGGGAAGAGGAGAGGGAATCTGAGGTAGAGCTGAGGTGTGGCTCAATGGTAGAGCATGTGCCTAGCATGTGCGAGGCCCTGGGTTTGATTCCCACCTCCACCAAAAATAAAAACATTCTGAGGTACCACAAGTCCACACTCTACCACAGAATGCCTGATCTGTGTTCACCAAAAGTCAATTCATATTATTTAAAGCTGATAAAATATTATAAGCATTTTAAATAGCAGACATGCTAAGAAAGATAAAATTGACTAATAGCAGTAATAAGGAAGATAGGGAAGTGAGAAAGGGAAAAGAAAAAAAAACCAGTAAAGTTGTTATTTATCATGTTAGGTGTATCAACTAAATAAGAAAAAGGAACTACAATGTATAGTTAAATGAGACAAGCTATGAAGATGTTGCCAACTTCATTAGTGATAAATTAAATGCAAATTTAAATAATTATGCAAGGTTGCTAACAAAGCCACCAAGGGTGGATAAAATGGCAGAGAGAAAGTACCCAGTATTGGTGAGAATGTAGAATAGCTGCAGTTCTCATCACCACTGAGGGTATAAATTGATGCAGCCTTTTGGTAAAACAGGCAGTATTTACTATACGTAAGCAAATCTGTGCATTTGCATTCCTAGATATGTATACCAAAAAGAAATGCATGCTATGTTCACCATATGAAATTTACAGAATGTGCATAGCAGCATGATTCAAACCTGAATCTGGAAACTACTTAACTGTTCACAACCCATAGAATGAATCAATGGTGGATTCACACACTGCTGTAGTATACAGTGACTACAATGATCAATCCTGTGATGTTGGGCCATAGAAGTCACACACAAAAGGTATAGACTATTGCTCCCCCTATTTTTATAAAATGACAACACCAGCAGAACTAATTCATGGCCCTAGAAGGGTAACCTTAGCATGGTTGTGGCTGGAAGAGAACGAGCAAAGAGTTTGAACATGTTGGTTGTGTTGAAATTCTTGATCTGGAGTGGTAATTGCATGGTATTTTCACTCTGTCAAAAATGTATCAAGGGTGCCCTTAAAAATTGATACTTTTCTGCACATAAGTTATTCTTCATTAGTAAGTATAATAGTATCTGGGCACAGTAGAGCACACCTGTAATCCCAGCAGCTCTGGAGGCTGAGGCAGGAGGACTGTAAGTGCAAGGCCAGCCTGGGTAACTTAGTGAGACTCTGTCTCAGAATAAAAAAATTAAAAAGGGCTGGAGGTGTAGCCCAGCAGTACAGTGCTTATGGGTTCAAAGCAAAATAAAAAAAGACAAAACAAAACAAAATAAAAAAAAACTGGAAAAAAAAAAACCTACAAATTTCTTCATGTGTGGTACTGAGGTGCTCAACCACTGACCTTTACCCCCAGCCCTTTTTATTTTTTATTCTGAGACAGGTTCTCACTAAGTTGCTGAGGCTGCCCCTGAGATCATGATTTTCCTGCCTCAGCCTCCAAAGTCTCTGGGATTACAGGTGTGCATCACCAGGCCTGGCTCAAAAAAGGAGAAAATTTAATGCCAAAAATTGATGCCAAAGGGAGGGAAGGGTCAAGAAACAAAAAGGCTGGTGAGGTAATTTGAAGATTAGCAACCGCACAAAGCAACTACTGTCTAAACTGGAGAAACCAAGGCAATGTCATTTGAGCCCAATTTGGCAAAAGTTCCATTAGGCTTCTTTGAACTCTCTGGCTGACTAGGCCTTGACCTTGGCCTTCTGTTCTTGGCCTACTGTGCTTAGTTTTAACAAGAATCCTGCTGAGTCAGTTTAAAGAGAACGCCTTCTGTGATATCTGATCAAATTCTATATTTCTCACCCAGGATCTCGAGGTCTTTGGCCTGCCTTTAGCAAGAATCCTATTTGGTCAGTTTAACAAGAATCTTCTACCCTTGGTGTTTGATCAGGTTCCTCTGGGTAATTTTCCATCCACTGACTGCCTTCACTGTGCTTGTGGGCTATACGTCCCCAGTTGTCTTGGCTGCATTTGGAGCTGAAGTCAGTTCTATCCTAAGGTCTCTCTTTGCCTGTAACTCAAAGAAGAGCTGTCTTGCAGCTCTTTTTACACTAAGGGCTGGTGTTGCCCAACAGAAGCTAAAGCCACGCAGCCATGTTTGGAGGCCCAGAGATGAAGCCACTGAAGGGGGAGAAGCCGGAGGTAGACAGAGTCTCCTCCTAAAGGATATGGAAAATAACGACAACCCCCCCCCACACACACTGACCCCAGGATGAGGGAGGAGGAAGGCAATCATTAATCCTCTCCCAGTAACACTGGGGCCTGAGGGGAGAAAGCAAACATTCATCCCTTCCTTCCCAACAAAAAGTCCTGAAGGGAATGAGTGCTGGGCCCTGGACTTTCACCCTATCCCATTACACCTGAGTCCTGGAAGGAGTAAAGTAAATAGTGAAGCTCTGGGTAACAATGGGTCCCAGAGGAAGAAGATAAACAGTGAACTCCAGCGAGTTCTGAGCTGTCATCCCTTCAGACTATCAATGAGTTTTGAATCTTTACAACTCTGCCCAGACCAACATGTTTTGCCCAAGCCTCTGATGATTAACCACTCATATTGGAACCTATAAAGCACAGAGCCCTTCTGTAACTGGGGGCCATTTTCCACCCCGAAAATGAGCCCCTCCGATTGACTCCACGGCTGAATAAAGCAGAGCTTGGTGATCCCTTTGAGGTCTGCTCCCATTTTCGTTATTTGGGTTTACACCCCCTCTCTCCCGTGCTTCCTGCCGTCCTCTCTTTTGCCAGTATCATCATCGACTGAGTCCAGTTTTCATGTTCTTATCTATTCTTTCAGCCTATTACCATTTATCTCATATTTGTTCCTAATTTTACCATACAGATTCTACAGTCCTGCCTGAGAAATCAGATTGTTTCTCTGCAGAAAGTTTAAGACTTAGAGATATCTGGAGATTGATAAATGCTGAGATAAAGAAAAACTTCACTATTAAGGAGGAAATAAGCTTCTTGTTTGAGGTCAATGATGTAAAATTAGTAGAGTACCAGAAGAAATGTGAATTCAATTCTTGTTTTATTTTCAGTTTTTACAAAGAATGTTTATTTTAAAAGGCAGCATAACTTTGGTAAGAGAAATGTGAAAATGAAGATGTAAAGAGATTACAAGAGAGAAACTTGCTTATCTAAAATGAGTTTTAAAATCTGATTCAGAGAAATTATATTTTGAGCTCTTAGAAAACTTACAAATGAAATTGACAAGAATGCCAAACATGGGAAAATGTTTAAAAGTTTATAGGAAAGAAGATGTATTCTGTGCATTGTGTTTTAGTAAGCACTACATTTCAATCAACCCTAACAAAATTGGACAACCATTTTTTAAAGAAGTTGTTATCCAACAAGGGAGTGGTGATCATTTGGATGAAACATGAGATGCTTAGAAAACACATCAGTCTAATGCCTTATTTTGACCAATTTACTGGTTTGATTGTAGAAAATTAAAGGAGGCTTTGTTTATAGGCTTTATATTGGTTTCAAAAAGGCATGCCTCAGTTCCTTATGTAAAACTTAGGGTAGTATTATTGGAATGCTGATACATTTATGCAGAATAAAAAGTGGTTCATCAAATCCAGAATCTGCCAATTAATGGTAATGTCAACCTGGAGATTTTCATTAGCATGAAGCCAGGTTCTTTCCCTGATTTTATAATTGGGATTTTCTTTTAAAATCAATTATTATCTAAATAGAAGGATGAGAAGTGTTTTAGTCATCTTTTTCATTGCTATGACCAAAATGCCTAACAAGAATAATGTAGAGAAGGAAAAGTTTATTTTGGGGTGCCAGTTTCAGTCCATGGTTGGCTGACTCCATAGCTCTGGATTGGAGGTGAGGCAGGATATCATGGCAGAAGGGTGTGGCAGAGGAAAGCAGCCAAGGACTTGGCACCCAGGAAGCAGAGTGAGTTCTACTCACCATAGCCAAAATATAAACCTAGGGCTGGGGATGTGGCTCAAGCGGTAGCGCACTCGCCTGGCATGTGTGCGGCCCGGGTTCGATCCTCAGCACCACATACAAACAAAGATGTTGTGTCCGCTGAGAACTAAAAAATAAATATTAAAAAATTCTATTAAAAAAAAAGAAAAAAATGTCTGCTGATTGAAAAAAACAAAAAACAAAATATAAACCTAAAGGCATGCCCTATTGGCCTACCTCCTCCAATCATATCCCATCTGCCTATAATTATCACCTAGTTAATCCATATCAGTGGATTAATCCACTAACAGATTATAGCTCTCATAACCTAGTAATTTCACTACTGAATATTGTTGCATTATTTCACACATGAACTTTTGGAGAGCACCTTATATCTAAACCACAACAATGAGATTAGATTCAGATGGTATTAAACTAGAAAATAAGGTGACTATGTTGATTCCCAGAATTAGAGTTCAAAATATATTCTCAGAGTGATGGCTAGACAGAATAATAGGAGATTTCAGCCCTTGCACCCTGACAGAAATATCAGTGTAACAACTATCTAAAGATGAAAATAACTTCATAAGAGCATTTGAATATAAAAATCTTACTGGTAAGGGTAAATATGTAGGCAAACATTGAATAATACAACACTATGGCAGTGGTGCATAAATCAATTTTTAACCTATTATAAAAGTTGAAACAAAAGGATGAAGAATAACTATAAACACTGGTTAATGAAAACATACTATATAAAAGTAAGTAAATTGTTATCAATAACATAAAGTAGATGGGGTAGGTATGTGATTGAAGTTAAATTGTTATCAACTCAACATAGATTCTCATAACTATAAGAAGTTTTATGCAAACCTCATGGCAATCATGAAGAAAAAAACTAATGTGTAGATGCAGAATAACTAAATAAATAGCAAATAATCAAAGAATATCATTACAAAAAAAAAAAAAAAAAAAACAAACCCATGAAATCACAAAGGAATACAGTAAGAGAAAAACAGGGGAATAAAATAAATATAAAACAGAAAACTGAGGATGTAGCTCAGTGGTACCGCACTTGCCTATGCAAGAGCCAAGGTTAATTCCCAGCACTGTGAAACAAATAATAGACAGAAAGCAACACATAACAATAGTTAAGTCCTCACCTACCAATAATCATTTTAAGCATAAATTCACCTATCAAAAGATATAGAGTGGTTGAGTAGATAAATAACGTAAAGCAGAAAGGGCTGCATGAGATCAGGAGCCATGGAAGGAGAATGAGGCACCTCAAGAAGGTTTCCTGGGAGGTGCTCCCGGGCAAGGTTCACCTGTCCACGGAAGGGTGAGGCCGGGGAGTCGCAGATGGGAAAGGCAAAAACAATCCTAATAAAGGGAGCTTGAGGCAGGAGGGCCTAGGCCATCGAAATTGCAGTTACCCACAGCGGTTGGCTGAGACCAGTTTAGGGGCATCTGTCTGTCGCTGGTTGGTCAAGGCTGATGCAAGTTGATAGGGCGATTGCTTCAGCTGGCGGGCACCATGGTGGTTGGGGTCTGTGGCCATGTCAGCTTCTGATTGTCCATTTCGGGTCTCCTCGGCCAGGTGGAAAGTCCCCAGCCACAGCTGCCATGAAAGGGGAGGGGGAAGGGAAGGCTTAGGTACTTAGGTACCAACTTAGGTACCAACATTAGGTACTTACTTTAGATTTAAGGATACACCAGCCTAAAAGTAAGAATGAAAAATGTATTCCATGCAAATGATTACCAAGAGAGAGCAGAGAGGGCCAAACTTAGATAAATTGACTTAAGTCAAAGGTGTCTTAAGTGACAAAGAAAGTCATTACACAATGGTCAAAGGGTCAATTCAACAGAAGATAAGACAATTATAAATACATATGCAGCCAACATCAGAGCACTTATATATAAAGCCCAAATGGTCATGTTTGAAGGGAACAATAGCAGTACAATAAACATAATACTTCAATACTCTGCTGCATTGCTGTGACCAAGATTCCTGAGGTGAACAGCTTTGAGTTGGAAGATTTATTTTGGCTCATGGGTTCAGAGGCTTAGTCCATGAGGCAGCACATAATGGCAGAAGGGGTATGGTAGAGGACAACTGTTTTTCTCATGGGTGGCAGGAAAGACAGAGAGGAGAGAGAGAGAGAGAGAGAGAGAGAGAGAGAGAGAGAGAGAGAGAGAGAGAGAGATGAAAGGAGAGGAAGGGATCACAGGAAGATGAAATCTTCCAGGGCAGGCCTCAGTGACCCATCTCCTCCAGCATGCCCCACCTGCCTGCAGTTACCAGCCAGACAGTCCATTCAAACTGGTATGGACCGATTAGTTTACAGCTCTCAAAATCCTCACAATCCAATCATTTCACCTCTGAACATTTCTGTATTTCTCCTTAACAGGAGATTTTGGAGGACCCCTCATATACAAACTGTAGCACGTACTTATAATAATAGATCATCCAGACAGAAAATCAATAGGGAAACAGAAGACTCAAATTGGCACTATGAACCAAATGAACCAAACACATATATAAAACCTTGCACTCAACAGTGCAGAATATACATCTTCTCAAGAATACACAGAACATTCACCATGCTTGATAATGTGCTAGGTCACAAAACAAGTCTTAACAAAGTTGAGAAGATTGAAATCATTCCGAGTATCTTTTCTGACTATGGTGAAATAAAATTAGAAATCAATAACAAAATGAAGACAGAAAAATCATACATACATAGAAATTAAGCAACACACTTTTAAACAACCATTGGGCCAAAAAAGCAATCAAAAGGGAAATTAGGAAATACCTTGAGACAGAGAAAATGGAAAAACAACATACCAAAGCTTAAGACATACAGTAAAAGCAGTATTAAGAGGAAGTTTATGGTGATAAACATCTACATTGAAAAAGAGGAAAGCTCATAAAGAACCTAAAATTATTCCTCAAGGAACTATAAATACAAGAACGAATTAAACTCAAATCTAGCTGAAGTGCCGCAGTCTGGCTGGGCACAATTCAGGAGCCACTTGTCAAAAGAAACGAACTTTATTTTTAGAACACACACACCAAACCACCCAGCTCCTCAGGAAAAACCTTCAGAGCCCAACTGCCACCACCGACTTCCCACAAGCCTCTCAACCTCCCCCACTCCTCCTGCTCTTGAGGCTGATTGGCTGGGTCACGTAGGCAGAGCCAAAAAAAGTCCCCCAATGAGCAGCTCCGGTGGTCTGAAAGGGCAGGGAAACAGCCCAATGAGCATCACCGCAGAGGAGCCAATCAGTTGGCAGCTAGAAGTTTGCTGGCAGCTGGAAGTTTGCTGGGGCCCCTTCGGCTGTGGCTCTCAACACTGAAGTATGTTGAATATTATCCACAAGATACTGTATAAGAAACTCCTACAATTCAATAGGAAAAAAAAACCCTGATTTTAAAATCAGCAAAGGACTTGGGTAAACATTTCTACAAAGAAGTCATACATATGGTCAGCAGATATATGAACAGGTGCTGGACATCACTAATCGTCAGCAATATGTGGTACAAAATCACAATGAGATATTATTGAGGATGGCTATCATCACAAAGCTAAGAGAGGTGGTAAGTGCTGGCAAGGGTGTGCAGAAAAGGAACACTTGTACAATTTTAGTGGGAATGTAAATAGCCAATATGGAAAAAGAGCACACAGAGCCTCAAAATATTAAAAATAGAACTCCAGTATGATCCATCTCTCCCACTTCTGCATACATACCTAAAGAAAATAAAATCTGTTTCTTGAGGACTTACCTGTATTCCCATGTTCTTTGCAACATTATTCATTTAACCAAAGCATAGAAGCAACTTAAATGTTCATGAATGTATAAAGATATGTGATTTGTATATACAATAATGGTGTACACACACACACACACATACACATACATAGGTATATTATTCAGTCTTAAAAAAGAAAGAAATCCTGCCATTTTGAACATGTATAAACCTACATTAAGTAAAATAAGCCAGACACAGATTGATAAATACTACATAATACTACTTATATGATAATTTTGAAATAGTTAAATTCATAGAATCAAGGAACTAGTGGTTGCCAGGGGCTGGGAGGGAGGGGAACAGAGAGATATTTGTCAAAGGGCACAAGTTTTTATTACACAAGATGGGCAAGTCCTAGATATCTGCAGTTTAGCATGGTGTTTATAATGAAGAATACTGTATTGCAGACTCTAAGATTTATTAAGGGACAGATTTTATGTTAGCATTCCTGTCACGGACACATGCACACACACACACACACACAAAAGCACTTTTTTTGGAGGTGATGGATAAGTTCACGGCATAGTCTCCGGTGATAGATTCATGAGTGTGTATTTATTTCCAAATCTGTCAAGTTGTATACATTAAATACGGACAGATAATAGTATGCCAGTCATAACTCAATAAAATGGTTTGAAGTATATGCTCATATTAAATGATTAGGCTGAATGTAAAAAAAATACTATTTAAAATGAATAAATATATAGAAACTTCTTCTTGGATTAAAAAATAACTGCACAGTTATGGGTTGGGGAAATACAGGTCAGCAACAATGAAAATATCTTGCCTATGATGACCTGCGTGGGCTATGAATTTTGGGTTTCCCTTGCGTGAAGGGTATTGGCTGAGAAATATGGTGAAAAATTACATGACAAAGAAAGTAATTTTCAAAAAGCAGGGGTAGAATGGCTCTACAACCTTAGGGGTCCTTCTTTCACACTGAAAGGAGAGAGAGAGAGAGAGAGAGAGAGAGAGAGCCCTGCATTTGCTTTATTTATACAAGGGGCTTCAAAGGATCTTCATGAAATGTTCTTTTGCCAAATAAAGTAAGAGGAGGGCTGTCCAAGCCCAATGGGTAACACATCAAGTCCAAAGCAGCGGAGCAAAGACTGAGGTAATGTGCTTTGCATAATCCATTAAGTGGGAGAAGCCACAAAATGATTTGCAATGCCAGACCAAAATCTCCTTGGCTCTAGAGGCTTTTCAAATAGCTCAGGGGTGGCCCCCCACAAAAATAAATAGAAAAGAGTTTGAGTTCAAGATGCCCCACTAGCAACATATCATGGCAGAGGGTGTGGTGGAGGAAGCCGCTCCCCTCCCCTCATGGTGGGTTGTCAATAATCCAGAAAGTGTTCTTAGCTTGTATGAAGAAAAGAAGATCTGTGTCAGGGTGGGAAATGTTTTGTTCTGTTCTGCACAGGGTAGATGCAACAGAAATACCATGCCTAATTCTTTGCGCACAATTCATAGCAATATTTGGACAAATGTGGAGAATAAATATATATGCTAGTAAAGGGATTTGAATTCTTCAGGCTGCTAAGGGACTGACTAAAATAGATCATTTCCTCATTTGCATCACAAAGACTCTCAATGATGGACATAATTTACTCCTGGGTACTGAATTTATATCTGAGCTATCAGGATTATTTAAATTTAAGCTAATTACTTGTTCACATAAAGATTTCTTTGAAGGAACAGTTAATTTTCATTAACTTTTTTTTAATAGAAGGAAATTATTTTAAATGCTTATTTAAATTTCCACTTAGCTGGAAATTGTTTTTGAGATAAATTTTGAAGTATGAAGTCCTACTTGACAGTACAGAATACTGGGCACAACTACAGAAATATATTGGTGTGGAAAAGCTAGAAATGGCCTAATCAGAGTGAGTAGCTGGGATTGCAGGCTTGCACCACTGTGCCAAGCTTGGTTATTTATAATGAATGAAAATATAATGGATTTTGTTTGTTAATTTTGTGTCCTATAACCTTACTGAACTCACTTATTAGTGCTAAGAGTTTTTTTCTTGTGCGTGGATTCCTTGGGACTTTCAAGAGAGGTAATCATGTTATCTGCAAAGAGAGGAAGCTAAATTTCTTCCTTTCCAATCAATGTGTCGCTTATTTTTCTTCCTTATTGTAATGGAGGAATGCTCCAATACTCTTTTAATTTAAGAATGAAACTTCATGTCTTTTTCCCACTCTTAAGGAAAAAAACATTCAGTCTTTCACCATTAACCATAGTAGCAATGGGTATTTGGTAAAGGCTCTTGGAAGGCTGAGGAAATTCCCCTGGATTCCTAGCATATTGAGAATTTTTATCATGAGGAGGTATTGAAATTTGTAAAATGCTTTTTTCTGCATCAGTTGATATGATTTTTTTCATTAGCTTGTTTATATAATTGGTCAAACCGATTGATTTTCAATTATTGAATAATGCACACATACCTTGAACAATCACCCTTGGTCATGGTGTACTATTGTTTTTATACATTGCTTCTCTTGGTTTATTGAGAAACTTACAACTTTGTTTATAAGCAATTGGGTCTTTATCCTTTTTGTGTTGTCTTTGTCTGGTTTTGTTAGCAGCATAGTAAGGGCCTCTTAAAGCAAGTCTTTTTCTATTTTCTGGAATAGGTTCGCAAGACTGATACTAATGCTTCCTTGAATGTATGGTAAAATTTTTTCAGTAAAATAGTCTGAGCTTCCTTCCGTCTCTTTTTTTTTTAATTTTTTATTGTTGGTTGTTCAAAACATTACAAATTTCTTGACATATCATACTCCACACTTTGATTCAAGTGGGTTATGAACTCCCACCTTCACCCCATACACAGATTGCAGAATCACATCAGTTACACATCCATCGATTTACATATTGCCATACTAGTGTCTGTTGTGCTCCGCTGCCTTTCCCATCCTCCACCCTCCCCCCTCCCCACCTCTCCCCTCCCCTCCCCTCCTCTCTCTCTACCCACTCCACTGTATAACCCTGAGGGTCTCCTTCCATTTCCATGCAATTTCCCTTCTCTCTCCCTTTCCCTCCCACCTCTCATCCCTGTTAAATGTTAATCTTCTTCTCCTGCTCTTTGTCCCTACTCTGATCTTAGTTACTCTCCTTATATCAAAGAAGACATTTGGCATTTGTTTTTTAGGGATTGGCTAGCTTCACTTAGCATAATCTGCTCTAATGTCATCCATTTCCCTGCAAATTCTATGATTTTGTCATTTTTTAATGCAGAGTAATACTCCATTGTGTATAAATGCCACATTTTTTTTATCCATTCGTCTATTGAAGGCCATCTAGGTTGGTTCCACAGTCTTGCTATTGTGAATTGTGCTGCTATGAACATCGATGTAGCAGTGTCCCTGTAGCATGCTCTTTTTAGGTCTTTATGGAATAGACCAAGAAGGGGAATAGCTGGGTCAAATGGTGGCTCCATTCTCAGCTTCCCAAGAAATCTCCATACTGCTTTCCAAATTGGCTGCACCAATCTGCAGTCCCACCAGCAATGTACAAGTGTACCCTTTTCCCCACATCCTTGCCAGCACTTGTTGTTGTTTGACTTCATAATGGCTGCCAATCTTACTGGAGTGAGATGGTAACTTAGGGTGGTTTTGATTTGCATTTCTCTGACAGCTAGAGATGGTGAGCATTTTTTCATGTACTTGTTGATTGACTGTATGTCCTCCTCTGAGAAGTGTCTGTTCAGGTCCTTGGCCCATTTGTTGATTGGGTTGTTTGTTCTCTTCTTGTCTAATTTTTTGAGTTCTTTGTATACTCTGGATATTAGGGCTCTATCTGAAGTGTGAGGAGTAAAGATTTGTTCCCAGGGTGTAGGCTCCCTATTTACCTCTCTTATTGTTTCTTTTGCTGAGAAAAAACTTTTTAGTTTGAGTAAGTCCCATTTGTTGATTCTAGTTATTAACTTTTGTGCTATGGGTGTCCTATTGAGGAATTTGGAGTCCGACCCCACCGAATGTAGATCGTAGCCAACTTTTTCTTCTATCAGACGGCGTGTCTCTGATTTGATATCAAGCTCCTTGATCCATTTTGAATTCACTTTTGTGCATGGTGAGAGAAAGGGATTCAGTTTCATTTTGTTGCATATGGATTTCCAGTTTTCCCAGCACCATTTGTTGAAGATGCTATCCTTCCTCCATTGCATGCTTTTAGCCCCTTTATCAAATATAAGATAGTTGTAGTTTTGTGGATTGGTTTCTGTGTCCTCTATTCTGTAACATTGGTCCACCCGCCTGTTTTGGTACCAGTACCATGCTGTTTTTGTTACTGTTGCTCTGTAGTATAGTTTGAAGTCTGGTATCGCTATACCGCCTGATTCACACTTCCTGCTTAGCATTGTTTTTGCTATTCTGGGTCTTTTATTTTTCCATGTGAATTTCATGATTGCTTTCTCTATTTCTACAAGAAATGCCGTTGGGATTTTGATTGGCATTGCATTAAACCTATAGAGAACTTTTGGTAATATCGCCATTTTGATGATGTTAGTTCTGCCTATCCATGAACAGGGTATATTTTTCCATCTTCTAAGATCTTCTTCTATTTCTCTCTTTAGGGTTCTGTAGTTTTCATTGTATAAGTCTTTCACCTCTTTTGTTAGGTTGATTCCCAAGTATTTTATTTTTTTTGAAGATATTGTGAATGGAGTGGTTGTCCTCATTTCCATTTCAGAGGATTTGTCGCTGATGTACAGGAATGCCTTTGATTTATGCGTGTTGATTTTATATCCTGCCACTTTGCTGAATTCATTTATTAGCTCTAATAGTTTCTTTGTAGAGCCTTTTGGGTCTGCTAGGTATGGAATCATATCATCTGCAAATAGTGATAATTTAAGTTCTTCTTTTCCTATTTTGATGCCTTTAATTTCTTTCGTCTGTCTAATTGCTCTGGCCAGTGTTTTGAGAACTATGTTGAACAGAAGTGGAGAGAGAGGACATCCCTGTCTTGTTCCAGATTTTAGAGGGAATGCCTTCAATTTTTCTCCATTCAGAATGATGCTAGCCTGAGGCTTAGCATAGATTGCTTTTACAATATTGAGGTATGTTCCAGTTATCCCTAGTTTTTCTAGAGTTTTGAACATAAAGGGATGCTGTACTTTGTCGAATGCTTTTTCCGCATCTATCGAGATGATCATATGGTTCTTATTTTTAAGTCTATTGATGTGGTGAATAACATTTATTGATTTCAGTGTATTGAACCAGCCTTGCATCCCAGGGATGAATCCTACTTGATCATGGTGCACAATTTTTTTGATATGTTTTTGTATCCGATTCACCAGAATTCTATTGAGGATTTTTGCATCTAGGTTCATTAGAGATATTGGTCTGTAGTTTTCTTTCTTTGAAGTGTCTTTGTCTGGTTTAGGTATCAGGGTGATGTTGGCCTCATAGAATGAATTTGGAAGTTCTCCCTCTTTTTCTATTTCCTGAAGTAGCTTGAAAAGTATTGGTATTAGTTCTTCTTTAAAGGTTTTGTAAAACTCTGCTGTATACCCATCCGGTCCTGGGCTTTTCTTAGTTGGTAGTCTTTTGATGGTTTCTTCTATTTCCTAAATTGATATTGGTCTGTTTAGGTTGTCTATATCCTCCTGACTCAATCTGGGCAGATCATACGACTTAAGAAATTTATCTATGCCTTCACTATCTTCTAATTTATTGGAGTATAAGGATTCAAAATAGTTTTTGATTATCTTCTGTATTTCTGAAGTGTCTGTTGTGATATTGCCTTTTTCATCCCGTATGCTAGTAATTTGAGTTCTCTCTCTTCTTCTCTTCGCTAGCATGGCTAAGGGTCTGTCGATTTTGTTTATTTTTTCAAAGAACCAACTTTTAGTTTTGTCAATTTTTTCAATTGTTTCTTTTGTTTCTATTTCATTAATTTCAGCTCTGATTTTCATTATTTCTTGCCTTCTACTTCTTTTGCTGTTGTTTTGCTCTTCTTTTTCTAGGATTTTGAGATGAAGTATGAGATCATTTATTTGTTGGTTTTTTCTTTTTTTAAGGAATGAACTCCAAGCAATGAATTTTCCTCTTAGAACTGCTTTCAATATGTCCCATAGATTCCGATATGTTGTGTCTGTGTTTTCATTTATCTCTAAGAATTTTTTAATTTCCTCCTTGATGTCTTCTATAACCCATTGATCATTCAGTAACCTATTGTTCATTCTCCAAGTGATGTATGCTTTTTCCTTCCTTCTTTTATCGTTGATTTTCAGTTTCATTCCATTATGATCAGATAAGATGCATGGTATTATCTCTACTCCTTTATATTGTCTAAGAGTTGCCCTGTGACATAATATATGATCTATTTTTGAGAAGGATCCATGTGCTGCTGAGAAAAAAGTATAACTGCTTGATGTTGGGTGGTATACTCTATATATGTCAATTAAGTCTAGGTTATTAATTGTGTTACTGAGTTCTATAGTTTCCTTATTCAACTTTTGTTTGGAAGATCTGTCCAGTGGCGAGAGAGGTGTGTTGAAGTCTCCCATGATTTTGGTATGGTGGTCTATTAGACTCTTGAACTTGAGAAGAGTTTGTTTGATGAACATAGCTGCACCATTGTTGGGGGCATAAATATTTATGATTGTTATGTCTTGTTGGTGTATGGTTCCCTTAAGCAGTATGTAGTGTCCCTCTTTATCCCTTTTGATTAACTTTGGCTTGAAATCTATTTTATTTGATATGAGTATGGACACTCCTGCTTGTTTCCGAAGTCCATATGAGTGATATGATTTTTCCCAACCTTTCACCTTCAGCCTATGTATGTCTTTTCCTATCAAATGCGTCTCCTGTAGGCAGCATATTGTTGGGTCTTGTTTTGTGATCCATTCTACTAGCCTGTGTCTCTTAATTGGTGAGTTTAAGCCATTAACATTTAGGGTTATTATTGAGATATGGGTTGTTGTTCCAGCCATATTTGTTTATTTCTGTTACTAAACATGGTTTGTTTTCCTCTTTGATTATTTTCCCCCCCTTTACTGTCCTACCTCCCACTGTTGGTTTTCATTGTTATTTTCCATTTCCTCTTCCTGTAATGCTTTGGCGAGGATGTTTTGAAGAGATGGTTTTCTAGCTGCGAATTCTTTAAACTTTTGTTTATCGTGGAAGGTTTTAATTTCATCTTCCATCCTGAAGCTTAATTTCGCTGGATACACAATTCTTGGTTGGAACCCATTTTCTTTCAGTGTTTGAAATATGTTATTCCAGGATCTTCTAGCTTTCAGAGTCTGTGTTGAAAGATCAGCTGTTATCCTGATTGGCTTACCCCTAAACGTAATCTGCTTCCTTTCTCTTGTAGCTTTTAAAATTCTCTCCTTATTCTGTATGTTGGGCATCTTCATTATAATGTGTCTAGGTGTGGATCTCTTATGATTTTGCACATTCAGCGTCCTGTAGGCTTCTAGGATTTGGGATTCTGTCTCATTCTTCAAGGCTGGGAAGTTTTCTCGTATTATTTCATTGAATAGACTGCTCATTCCTTTGGTTTGGAGCTCTGTACCTTCCTGTATCCCAATGACTCTTAAGTTTGGTCTCTTAATGTTATCCCATGTTTCTTGGATGTTCTGCTCATGGTTTCTTAACAGTCTTGCTGAGCTGTCTATGTTCTTTTCCAGTTGAAATACTTTGTCTTCATTGTCTGATGTTCTATCTTCTAAGTGTTCTACTCTGCTGGTAGTATTCTCCATTGAGTTTTTAAGTTGGTTTATTGCTTCCTGCATTTCTAGGATTTCTGTTTGTTTGTTTTTTATAACCTCTATCTCCCTGTGTATTTGATCCTTTGCTTCCTGGATTTGTTTGCGTAATTCATTGTCGAAGTGATCTTTCATTGTCTGATTTTGCTGTCTAATGTCTTCCTTGCTACTCCAGATCACCTGAAGCATGTATATCCTGAATTCTTTATCTGACATTCCATCTGCTGCAGCTGTTACCTCTTCTAAAGTTGCGTTGACCTGCATTGCTTGTGGTCCTTTCTTTCCTTGTCTTTACATACTGGTTGCGTATCTTTCCTGCAGGCTCGGGCGGCGGCTCTGCTCTCTCCTTATTCCAATTGGGGTGTCGTGGCTACCACGCTGGCAGGTCACTGGGCCTGTTCTGGGTGCTGGCGGCGGCTCTGTTCTGCCCCTACTCCAATTGGGGTGATGAGTGTACCACGCCAGCAGGCCACCGGGCCTGATCCGCTGGTCGGTTACAGGTTTGCCTACCCTGAAGGCATGGGCGGCGGCTCTACTCTGCCCCTACTCCAAATGGGGTGACGTGTCTGTCGTACCGGCAAGCCACTGGGCCTGTCCCGCTGGTCGGTCGCCAATCTGCCCATCTTTCGGGCATGGGTGGCGGCTCTGCTCTGCCCCTACTCCAATTGGGGTGTCGTGACTACTCCGCCTGCAGGTCACTGGGCCTGTTCCTGGCATGGGCGGCGACTCTGCTCTGCCCCTACTCCAATTAGGGTGGTGTGTGTACCACGCTGGCAGGCTCCTGGGCCTGATCCGCCGGTCTGTCGCAGGTCTGCGTACCTTGGAGGCACGGGCGGCGGATCTGCCCTGCCCCTCCTACCACGCCTGCGGACCCCTGGGCCTGATCTGCAGGTTGGTCACAGGTCTGCTCACCCTGCGGGCACGGGTGGCGGTTCCGCTCTGCCCCCACTCCAATTGGGGTCACGTGGCCACCACACCGGCAGGGCCTGATCCGGGCATGGGAGAAGTATCTACTCTGCCCCTACTCCAGTTGGGGTGATGTGTATACCACACTGGCAGGCCACTGGGCCTGACCCGCCAGTCTGTGACAGGTCTGTTTAGCTTGCAAGCGCGGGCGGCGGCTCTGCCCTGCCCCTCCTACCACGCCCATGTACCACTGGGGGACGGGTCTGCCCACCTTGCGGGTGCGGGTGGCGGCTCCGATCCGCCCCCTCTCCAATTGGGGTCATGCGGTCACAACGCTGGCGAGCCACTGGGCCTGCTCCGGGTGCTGGCGGTGGCCCGGCTTCTCCCCTCTGTCTCGACGACAAATTGAGGAGACTCGGGTATCTGTGCCTCACCCCCCCTACCAGGAGACCAACTGTTTCTGTCGCCGCTGGTATTGATGAAGTTCTCTCCTCCGCCGCTTTCTGATGACATCAGATCTCTGCCATGTTGGTATCCTATGCTAATGGCAGCATTTCGTTCCCCTTGCCGGGCAACCAAAGCCACGGGTGAGTCCTGACCGGCCCTCAGCAGGACCCGGACCGAGAAGCAGTTTCCGTGGGCTCCTAGCCCTGGGCCAGGGCAGTTCTGGGAGCCGGAACTCGGCCGCTCCATGCTCGGTGTAAGCTCCGATAAGAGTAGGCTCCAAGAAGCAGTCCCTGCGGGCTCAGTTCCGGGAGCCGGAATTCGGCTGCTTAGTGCTTGGTGTATGCTCTGATAAGAGCAGAGTCCAAGAAGCAGCCTCTGCAGGCTCCCCAGCCCTGGGCCAGGGCGGTTCCTGGAGCCGGAACTCGGCCGCCCCGCGCTCGGTGTTCGCTCCGATAAGATCAGGTTCTAAGAAGCCCCCAGGCACTGAACCCTAGCAATCTGTCTGCAAGCCGCAGGCGAATGGCAGCCTGAAATTACCTGTTCTATGGCTGAATGAGCTGCGGTCAGTCAAAAACAGGGATGGTGACGTCAGCTTTCCAACATGGTGGCTGATGGCCTCCTCTGTGGTCTGACTGGTGTGGAGAACCGAGATGGACCGCTTCCTTCCCCCGTCTCTCCTTCCGTCTCTTATTTCTGTATATACTTATCATCTTTATTGAGGTAAAATTGATGAATAAATCTATAAAAATGTAAGATTTACAATGTGATCACTTGACAGATGTATGTATTATATATATAAGTATATATACATATATATACGCTAATAACTCATATGAATTATTAGCCTGATATATATGAATTATTAGCCTGATCAAGTTAATTAACATGTCCTTGGGAGAGAACATTTAAGATCTACTCTCTTAGCAGTTAAAAATAAACTTATCCACATTATCATTTTTCAAAGAACTGGGTTTGTTTCATGAAATTTCTCTATTGTTTTCCTGTTTTCAGTTTAATTGATTTCTGGGGTGTTTTTATTTTTTTTCCTGTATTATTTTCTTTCTTCTGCTTACTTTGGGTTTATGTAATTATTATTTTTTTCAAGGTGGGTGCCACAGTCTGGCTGGGCACAAATGCCGCAGTCTGGCTGGGCACACAATCATGAGCCACCACACAGCTTGTAGATTCAAACAGCAACTCTTTATTCCCGAACTCACACCAGCCTTCTACAATCACGTTCTGGGGAAATCCACATTCTCTGCCCAAATCCACGTTCACTGGGCTTCTGTCTCCCAAAAAATACTGTCTGAATCCCGTGAGAACTCAAGGGGAATTCAGGCAGCAGGATATGCCCTATTCCCAGGAGGAATAATCTTAAACCTGGAACGCCCTAAACTGGAATGCCCTAAACCCGATTATCTTAAACCGGGAATACCCTAATTCGCCTTGGTCCTTGAGCAAGGTCACCTACATTCAATGTCACTGCAACATGGGGTACGCTGGCAAGGAAATTGTCATACCTACTTGGCTAATGGCTCCCAGCATCTCCCCCCTTCTGATTAATTAAACAACAAGCAATGTGGCTTAAGGACCATGCCTGGTAGGTTGTCCAATTCAACATATGGTTCTTACCCGTCATCGGAAAACTGACCTTTAGGCGTCAGCCTCCTATCTTAGGTTGATACCACTGCAATTGGATCATACCCATCACTGACTACCGGTCCAGCATAAGCCATTGGCCCCCAAATTTTAGACCATCACTAGCAGAAGGGAGGAGGATACAGAAATGCCACGACACCAAGCCAATTGACGGCTCCTTGGGAAAAATTGCATCACTGGTGACACCATCAGCAAAGATATGTCAGCACTACCACAATTAACATGGGGTGCGCTGGCAAGGAAATAAAAATTGCATCACTAGTGACACCATCAGCAAAGATATGCCAGCATTACCACAATTCGCTGCACCAAACGATAGTTACATAGTCCAGGCAAGTTCTGCAAGCAGTTCAAAGCAGAGGAATCTATCAATATGTCCATTTCCTCCCAAAATCCGTTTCCTCCCAAAGTAAGTTAACTCCTTGATTGAGCATTACTTGTTGAGTTATATTCATTGATGCATCAGTTTATACAGTTTACTGTGATAGCTATCATAGAAACTGTAGTTTGGTTTTATCTTTGTCTTCACCGGCACTGGGATGAAGATAGGAATTCTGGCAATGATGCTAAAGAGACATTATCCTGAAAAAAATTATTAAATATAATGAAAAGGAAAGGTGAAAGTAAACAAACAGATCTGTTAACCTACTTTAAAAAAATCCTTAACAGCTGTTTACCTAATTTAAATTAAACCATTTAAATCACGTGAATAAAAAAAAAATAATAATAATTCGGATCCATTTTTTCATGAGCGCTCCTCATATAAGAAATATGGACATACGCACATATAGACATACAACACAAAACACAAATGCGCACACAAACGTACAACACATAAGAAAATAGTAAAGGCCTTGTAGCTTTACCTAGGTGAAATCTCCATTGCAATGTTTAAAAACTTCACAGTTAAAAAATAAAACTGATCAGAAAAACATTAACCTAGGTTTGTATGAGCTCAAAAAATAAAAATAGAACCTTATGATGTGGAAAAATGTGATAATAAAATAGCTATTGAAAAAAAAGCATCCTGGTTAATCACTGTCGCAGATGTAAGAATGGCCAAGCTGGAGTTCTGGATATCAGCTGTTATGGATTTGAGTCAAATCATCTTCTTTTCAATCTGTAGAAATTGTTTTAGTTAATCTCTCTGGAATCCAAATCGGCTGCTGTTCTCCCTGTGGAAAAACACAAACAGAGCCCTGACTCCAGACAATCACTGGGTCAGGACCTTTCCATTGTCCTGTTAGAATATCTTTCCAAAGTACTTTAGGCTTATGTACATTTTTTGGATACATATGCCTTTCCGCAGCACTAAGTCCTGATGAATCCAAATTTAAAAAGTTTAGAGTAAAAAGCGTTATTTTAAGTTTATCTTTGGGGGATATATACCCCCTTCCAATTCCCTCTTTTTGCTTTAATAAGTATGTTTTAATAGTTTGATGAGCTCTTTCAACTATGCCTTGTCCCTGTGGATTGTATGGGATTCCTGTTATATGAGTAATACCAAATGATGAGCAAAATTGTTTAAAAGAGGTAGAGGTACAGCCAGGACCATTATCAGTTTTTAACTGTTTAGGAACGCCCACAGTGCAAAATTTTGTAAGCAATGAGCTATAACATCTTTAGTTTTTTCTCTGGCATGAAGGAAGCCCATCAAAAATCCAGAAGAAGAATCAACTGTAACGTGTAAATACTTTAATTTTCCAAATTCTGGCAAGTGTGTGATGTCCATCTGCCAAATATGGTTAGGTATCAGTCCTCTAGGATTGACTCCAAGATTAACTTGTGGTAAAAATGTCACACAATTTTGACATTGTTTTATTATATGTCTGGCTTGTTCCTTAGTTATTTTAAAATGCTTTAGTAAAGTATTAGCATTAACATGAAACCTTTTATGAAAATTTGTAGCTTCTTCAAATGTAGAGAAAATATGTATGTCATGTGTAGTTTTATCTGCTAAATCATTGCCTAAACTAAGGGCTCCAGGCAATCCTGTATGTGCCCTAATATGTCCTATGAAGAATGGATCTTTTCTGTCCCAGATTAGACTTTGTATAGTGGAAAACAAAGAGGAAACAGTAGAAGAAGGGGAAATCCTACCAGCATCTTCAAGAGATACTATAGCATTAACTACATACTGACTATCAGAAAATAAATTAAATACAGAATCTTTAAACATCAAAAAAGCTTGTAAAACTGCATTAAGCTCTACCTTTTGAGCTGATTGTTTGGGTACTAAAAATGTAAAAGTTCGATCAGGGGTAACTACTGCTGCTGTACCATTATTTGACCCATCAGTGAATATATTTGGAGCATTCATGATAGGTGTTTTTCTTGTCATTTTAGGAAAAACTACAGGATGTTTAGACCAAAAAGACAACAAAGGATTAGATGGTAAGTGATTATCAAATGTAACATTATATTTACACATGATTATTGCCCAAGTATTTAACTCATTATCTAACTCATCAATTTGATCCATAGTATATGGAGTAATAATTTTATTGGGAGAAATTCCAAACACTCCCTTCGCTGCTTTTATTCCTTTGAGTATTAATTGTCCTACAGCCTCAGGATACCTAGTAAGAATAGTGTTAGGAGAATAAGATAAATGTATCCACAATAATGGACCTTCTTGCCAAAATACTCCTGTAGGAATATTTTTTGTTGGTAGTACAATAAATAATAAAGGCAAACTTATATCAATTCTATCCAAATGTATATTTTCCATATAAGTTTCAATAATTTTTAATGCCTTTCTTGCTTTAGGAGTTAACATGCGGGGTGAATTTGGATCTGATGGACCTTTTAGAATATCAAATAAAGGTCCCAACTCTCCTGTTGGTATACCTAGATAAGGCCTCATCCAATTTATGTCTCCCAATAACTTTTGAAAGTCGTTAAGTGATTTGAGTTGATCTACTCGTATTTGAATTTTTGGTGGACGGACCATGGTTGAGGATAATAGAACTCCTAAATAATTAATTGGAAAATTTAATTGTACTTTATCTATTGCTATCTCTAGATTATAATTTTTTAATAAGTTTGTAAGTGTGGCATAACATTCCAGCAATATGTTTTTATCTTTATGTGCCAATAATACATCATCCATATAGTGAAATATTTGTAGTTCAGGATTTTGATTTCTAAGTGGCTGGATTGCTTTGTTAACATATATTTGACACATAGTTGGACTGTTAGCCATCCCTTGAGGGAGTACTTTCCATTCATATCTCTGATCAGGACCTTCATGATTTAATGCAGGGATAGTAAATGCAAAACGTGGACTATCCTCGGGATGAATTGGAATTGAAAAAAAAAACAATCTTTAATATCTATAGCTAAAACATGCCAGGTTTTTGGCAAAGCAGACAATTGAGGAATCCCTGATTGAGCAGGTCCCATAATAACCATCTCATTATTAATGGCTCTTAAATCTTGCAATAATCTCCATTTACCAGATTTCTTTTTGATGACAAAAATGGGAGTATTATGGGGAGATATGGAAGGTTGTATATGTCCTTCCACTAATTGTTGTTTGACCAGATCATGGGCTACTTGTGTCTTTTCTTTAGTCAGAGGTCACTGAGGAACCCACACTGGTCTTTCTGATTTCCAAGTAATTTTGATTGTCTAAGTGGCCCTTTCTGAAAATCCAACCCATGTCTGTCTTTTCCTTGAAATATTTGTACTGGTGCTGCTATACCTTGCCCTTGTTTTCCTAATCTTTTTTCTTTCCTAAAGCCTTGTCTAGCTCTAGTAGTGGGTGCATTAGGATTGATATTATTTGTTAATGTCAAACCTAATTGATCTAGGACATCTCGTCCCCATAAATTTATAGGAAGATGATCCAATACATATGGCTGTATAGTTCCTTCACATCCTTCAGGATCCTTCCAATCTAATATCATAGAACTTCTATGGGGATTAGTCGCCACTCCTTTGAGTGGCTTGAGTGGCTTGTTGTAATGGCCAATGTTTTGGCCATTCTTGACGAGATATGATGCCAAGGTCAGCTCCTGTGTCCAGTATCCCATTAAACTCATGACCTTGAATATTTAGTTTTAGCATTGGGTGAGAATCTAAATTTAAAGACAACATAGCCCAATCTACACCTGTGGAGCCTAATCCCCTGGAACCTCTTTCTACACTATGACTAGGAAATTTATTATGTAGGCTGGGTATTATTAACAACTGTGCTATTCTATCTCCAGGTGAAATTACTGATATACCTCTTGGAGAACTAGCTATAATTTTTATTTCACCTACATAATCGGGATCAATCACCCCAGGACTTATCATAAGTCCTTTTAATGTAGATGAACTACATCCCAATAATAAGCCTACTGTTCCTTGGGGAAGAGGTCCTTTTACTCCTGTGGGAATGATTTGAACTCCCATCTCTGGTGTTAGTACTGCTCTGGCAGAGGCGCAGATGTCCAACCCTGCGCTCCCTCGGGTATGTCTGATGAGGGATTTAATGGACAATGTGTCCTGGGCACTAGCCTGATGGTGTTGCTGGGTTCCTCCACTGCCCCGTAGATTTGTGGTTGTGGGCCCTGGGGCATTGGGTCCCCCTGTCCGTTTTTTGGCAATGGAGCCTGATGCCTTTCTCTACAATATCTTGGATAAATACCTGGTCTTTGTCCATTTTTTGATAAGGGAGTACCTTCTATGGTGGTTTGAGAACGGCATTCATTAGCCCAATGTCTCCCTCTATGGCATCGTGGGCAAATACCTGGTATTCTATTCCTTTGATACCTACTTTTGTTAAACCCTCCTCCTATGGGGCAATTCCTTTTAAAATGTCCTGTTTGTTCACAATCATAGCATGTTTTTGGCCTGGCATCTAAAGCCTGTTTTACTGCAGCTGCCAAGACTTGCCCTTGTTCATTAATATCTCTACATAATTTAATATATGTGTTTAAATCTTCATGTCTCCATGGTCTAATAACTTCTCTGCAGCAACTATTTGCTTGGTCATAAGCCAGTTGTTTTATTAATGGCATTGCTTGTTCTGTATCCCCAAAAATTTTGGCAGCCGTTTGAATTAGCCTATCTACAAAGTCAGCGTAAGGTTCATTAGCTCTCTGTATTACATTAGATAGCTGACCTTGTAAACCTCCATGTCCTTGTAAAGTCTTCCATGCCCTAACTGCGTCTGCAGCAATTTGTGCATATATAGCAGGATCATATTCAATTTGTTGCCGTTGACCCTCATAAGGTCCTTTTCCTAACAACATATCTAGATTTCTTTGAGGGTAACCGGCTGCTGCATTTCGCCTAGCTGTCTCCACGCAAAATTCCTCATTGGCAACCTTCCATAACAAATATTGTCCTCCATTTAGTACAGATTTACACATGCTAGCCCAATCTGCTGGCGTCATGTCCAAGTTAGTAATGGACTCGACCATGCTTACCGTGAAGGGAGCTTGGGGACCATAGGTTGTTACAGCCTCCTTTAACTGCTTCACTGTTTTAAAATCTAAAGCATGGTGAATTCACTGCCCTCCTACCTGTTCAAGTACAGGGCATGCTAATCTTTGAGGTCCTGTCTCAGGATCCCATTTATCAACTACGGGGTTTCAGGGCCACTCAGCTGTCTCCATCGGTGGGGCTGTTGGTTGAATTATGCCCTCTTGTGATAAAATGGAGTTAGTAACAGCCTCCTGTTGTGGCCTTTTTCCTAACAACCCCTTTTCCTTTAAATTTTCTTCCTCTGTCTGACTAGCTCGAGAGACCTTCTCTTTTGCTTGATCTAAAATGTCTTTCTCCATGGTCTGAACCTCTAACAATTTACTTAACATCTTTTTGGTTTGTTTTTTTACTAATTTCTAATCTACTATAAAGATAATGCAACCCAATAAGTTAACACAAAACAAAGCCGAAACTGAATGAAACAAAAACGGAATAAAAAATCGTTGTATCAATTTTCTCTTCCTCAGGGCCGACAAACTTCAAACCTTTAGTCAACCATTTTTTCCAGTTTGCCTGAGAAATTTCTAGGGATAGGCAGCTTGAAACAAAAACAAGATAAATCAAAACAATAACACATTGTTTTTTGAATTGGTCACCCATTCTTTCGCTCTTCCTCAGGGGCGAGCAATTTCACTTACCTCCAAGCTTCAGAAGTTCCCCGTACGAGCCGCCAAATGCCACAGTCTGGCTGGGCACAAATGCCGCAGTCTGGCTGGGCACACAATCACGAGCCACCACACAGCTTGTAGATTCAAACAGCAACTCTTTATTCCCGAACTCACACCAGCCGTCTACAGTCACGTTCTGGGGAAATCCACGTTCTCTGCCCAAATCCACGTTCACTGGGCTTCTGTCTCCCAAAAAATACTGTCTGAATCCCGTGAGAACTCAAGGGGAACTCAGGCAGCAGGATACGCCCTATTCCCAGGAGGAATAATCTTAAACCTGGAACGCCCTAAACTGGAACGCCCTAAACCCGATTATCTTAAACCAGGAATACCCTAATCCGCCTTGGTCCTTGAGCAAGGTCACGTACATTCAATGTCACTGCAACATGGGGTACGCTGGCAAGGAAATTGTCGTACCTACTTGGCTAATGGCTCCCAGCAGGTGGGAACTTATGTTATTCATTTGAAATACTTTCTCTTTTCTAATGTAAATATTTAGTGTTATAAAATTTCCCTCTCAGAATTGCCTTAGCAGCTGTGTTTGTCAGCTTTTGTCATTGTGACCAAAATACCTGACCAGGGCAACTCAGGAAGGAAAGTTTAATTTGGCTCACAGTCTCGGGTTTGGTCCATGGTGGGTTGACACCAGTGCTCTGGGCCCAAGGTGAGACGACATATCATGGCAGAGGGGGTGGTGGAGGAAGCCGGTCCCCTCCCCTCATGGTGGCAGGAAGGAGTCAGAGGGAGATGGGGAAAGGGGCCTCAGGAAGATGAATCCTTCCAGAGCGGGCCCCAGTGCCCCACTTCCTCCACCCACACCCCACCTGCCTGCCTTACCACCGAGGCCATGCGATGTAGGGTGGACTGACTAGGTCACAGCTCTCACAGTCCTCGCAATCCAATCATGTTGGATTGAGGAGATTTGGGGAAACACCTCATCTGCACACTATAACAGCTGCATTTCACAAGTTTTTCTATGTGGTCTGTTCATTTTCATTCAGTCTAGGTGTTTTTAAGATATTCCTTGAGACTTCCTCTTTGACTCATGGGTAATTTAGAAGAGTGTTGCTTAATTCCCAAGTGACAGGAGATTTTCCTATTGTCTCTTTGTTAGTGATTTCTGGTTTGATACAGTCATGGTCAGAGAAGATACTATGTGTCTTTTCAATTCTTCTAAATTTGTCAAGTTTGTTTGCCATCAAAAAATTTATGTGGAGCTGGGGATGTGGCTCAAGCGGTAGCGCGCTCGCCTGGCATGCGTGCAGCCCGGGTTCGATCCTCAACACCACATACAAACAAAGATGTTGTGTCCACCAAAAACTAAAAAATAAATATTAAAAAAAAAATTCTCCCTCTCTCTCTCTCTCTCTCTCTCTCTCTTTAAAAAAAAATTATGCTCTGTTTTTCCTTTAGTTTCCCTCCTTTTCTTTTTCTTTTTCTTTTTTGTGGTGCTGGGATTGACCCAGAGCTTTATGCACGCAGGGCAAGCACCATACCAATTGAGCTGTATCCCCAGACCCTGTCCTTTCCTTCTTGATAGCTACTTGAACTTTTTTTTTAAAAAAAAACAAACAAACACAGGGCCTCCCACATGCTAGGCAAACACTCTACCACTGACCCACAACCTCAGCCCTAGAGCAACCACTAAAAAATCTGTACGTGCACACACACACACACACACACACACACTCATATATATATCACTGATGGCCATCTGATGGCCTCTTTATAACTACTCTTTACAACTTTTTTTTGAGTATATCACTTTATGTAGATTTTTTTAGTGGTGCTCTAGGTAAGTGTTACCATATACATAAATGATGCATTGCAATTTATATATTGTCAATGTTTTACCATTTGTAGTGAAATGTAAACATATTTTCCAGTTATATCATTGTATTCTTTCAATTTCAAAGATGTAATTATGCAGCCTTTATTTCTAATTCTTTTTTTATCATTATGTTTAAGTAGCTATTCATGACAGTAGAATACATTTATTCACTTTGATATATCGTACATAGATGGAATATAACTTCTAATTTTTCTGAGTGTACATGTTGTAGAATCATATTAGTCCTGCAGTCAAATATATACATAAATAATGTCTGTTTCATTCTACTATCTTTGCCATCCCCACATCCCCTCCTCTCCCCTCCCTTCACTTCCTGCTACCTAATCTAAGGTAACACTACTCTTCCCTAGTGCCCCCCACCTTATTGTGAATTAGCATCTGCATATTACAGAAAACATTCAGCCTTTGGTTTTGGGGTATTGGCATATTTTGCTTAGCACAATATTCACCAACTTCATTCATTTATTAGCAAATATGATAATTTCATTCTTCTTTAAAGCTCAGTATTTATTATTCCATTGAGTATATATATACACCACATTTTCTTTATCCATTCATCTATTGAGGGACATGTAAGTTGGTTCCATAGTCTAGATATTGTGAATTGAGCTGCTATAAATATTGATGTGACTCTATAAACCAAGGAGTAGGATAGGTGGGTCAAATGGTGGTTCCATTCCCAATTTTCTGAGGAATCCCCATACTGCTTCCCATAGTGATTGCACAATTTGCAGTTCCACTAGAGTGTATGAGTGTACCTTTTCCCCCACATCCTCGTCAATATTTATTGTTGCCTGTATTCTTAATGATTGCCATTCTGACAGGAGTGAGATGAAATCTTAGAGTAGTTTTGATTTGCATTTCTCTAATTGCTAGAGATGTTGAACACTTTTTCATATATTTGATGATAAATTGTATTTCTTCTTCTGTGAAGTGTCTGCTCAGTTCCTTAGCCCATTGATTGATTGGGTTACTTGTTTTGGGGGTGTTAAGTTTTTTTGAGTTCTTTATATATCCTAGAGATTAATGCTTAATCAGAGGTGCATGTGGTAAAGATTTTCTCCCAACCTGTAGAATCTCTCCTCACATTATTGTTTCCTTTGCTAAGAAGAAGCTTTTTAATTTGAATCCATCCCATTTATTGATTCTTGATTTTACTTCTTGCACTTTAGGAATCTTGTTAAGGAAGTCATGTCCTAGGCTGACATGATGAAGATTTGGGTCCATTTTTTCTTCTATTAGGCGCAGGGTCTCTGTTCTAGTTGTAGGGGTTTTTAGTCCTCGTTCCCTCCCGACCTGCAGGAGAGATGGTGAGAACACGCCTCAGCCAGGAAGAGCCAAGAAAGGAGAGGGCTGACTGATCGTCCACACCCAGCCCTCCCTCGCCGGAGGACACTCAGACATGTAAGGGAGACCAGTCCAGGCTGGAGCTCATTTATTGGGGAAGCACACACAGCTAATATAAGGCACAGGAGCCAATCAGGATAAAGGTCAGCAGGGTGAGGAGAGTTCACGTGTACACCCATCCTACAGGCAGTAATGGGACACGAGGGCAGAAGGCTTCTGAACCTATCCTAGAGGTGGTCCGATTTTTCATCACAACCCACGGTAAGGCCTTCTGGCTGATTGCCAGGCACCATCTTAGCCATGTGCGGGCCCCAAGACCAGGAAGTAAGCATCAGTCTGCAAGTTAGGTTTCCTTTTCTCCATCATAGGTTTCTATTTCTCTGATGTGACGTGCCCTACACTAATGACTAAGTCTTTGATCCATTTTGAGTTGATTTTTGTGCAGGGTGAGAAATAGAGGTTTAATTTCGTTTTGCTACATATGGATTTCCAGTTTAGCCAGCACCATTTGTTGAATAGATTATCTTTGCTCCAGTGAATGTTTTTGGCACCCTTGTCTAGTATGAGATAACTGTATTTATGTGGGTTTGTCTCTGTGTCCTCTATTCTGTACCATTGGTCTACAAGTCTATTTTGGTGCAAATACCGTCCCATTTTTGTTACTATAGCTCTGTAGTATAGTTGAAGGTCTGGTATTGTGATGCCTCCTACTTCACTTTTTTTGCTAAGGATTGCTTTAGCAATTCTGGGTCTCTTATTTTTCCAAATAAATTTAATGATTGCTTTTTCTATTTCTATGAAGAATGTCATTGGTATTTTAATAGGAATTGCATTAAATCTCTATAATGGTTTTGGTAATATGGCCATTCTGACAATATTAATTCTGCCTATCCAGGAGCATGGGAGATCTTTCCATCTACTAAGGTCTTTCAATTTCTTTCTTTAGTGTTCTGTAGTTTTCATTGTAGAGGTCTTTCACCTCTTTTTTTAGATGGATTCCCTTTTTTTTTTTTTTGCTATTGTGAATGGAGTAATTTTCCTAGTTTCTCTTTCAGTGGATTCATCACTGATGTATAGAAATGTGTTTGATTTATGCGTGTTGATTTTATATCCTGCTACTTTGCTGAATTACTTTATTAGTCCTAGAAGTTTTCTGGTGGGATTTTTTGGATCTTCTAGATATAGAATCATGTCATCGCAAATAGTGATAGTTTGAGTTTTTCTTTATCTCTTTGTATCCCTTTATTTTTTTTTCTTTTTTCTAATTGCTCTGGCTAGAGTTTCAAAGTTGATGTTGAATAGAAGTGGTGAAAGAGGGCATCCTTGTCTTGTTCCAGTTTTTAGTGGGAATGCTTTCAATTTTCTCCATTTAGAATGATGTGTTGGGTTTAGCATATAGAGCTTTTACAATGTTGAGGTATGTTCCTACTATTCCTAGTTGTTATAGTGTTTTGAAAATGAAGGTGTGCTGTATTTTGTCAAATGCTTTTTCTGCATTTATTGATATGATCATATGATTCTTATTTTTAAGTCTATTAATATGATGAATTATGTTTATTCATTTCCACATGTTGAACCATCCCTGGGATGAATCCCACTTGATCGTGATGCCCTATCTTTTTAATATGTTTTTGTTCAGAGCCCGGTGGACAATGTGGATTTTGCCCAGAATGTGGATTTCCCCAGAACGTGTTTGTAGAGTGCCAGAGTGAGTTTGGGAATAAAGAGTTGCTGTTTGAATCTACAAGGCTGTGAGTGGCTCGTGATTTTGTGCCCAGCCAGACTGCGGCATTTTTGTATGTGATTTTCCAGGACTTTATTGAGAAATTTGCATCTATGTTCATCAGGGATATTGGTTTAAAGTTTTCTTTTCTTGATGTGTCTTTGTCAGGTGATATTAGTCTTGTAGAATGAGTTTGAAAGTGTTTCCTTCTTTGCTATTTCATGGAAAACTTTGAGGAGTATTGGTGTTAATTTGTCTTTGAAACTCTTGTAGAACTCGGCTGAGGATCCATCTGGTTCTGGGCTTTTCTTGGTTGGTAGGTCTTTGATGGCATTTTCTATTTTATTACTTGAAATTGATCTGTTTAAATCATGTATGACCTCCCAATTCAGTTTGGGTAGGTCATATGTCTCTAGAAATCTTTTAGATATAGAATCATGTCATCAGCAAATAGTGATAGTTTGAGTTCTTCTTTACCTATTTGTATCCCTTTAATTTTTTTCTTTTTTCTAATTGCTCTGGCTAGAGTTTCAAAGTTGATATTGAATAGAAGTGGTGAAAGAGGGCATCCTTGTCTTGTTCCAGTTTTTAGTGGGAATACTTTCAATTTTCTCCATTTAGAATGATGCTGGTGTTGATATCTTCAATATTTTGTGGTTTATTGGAATATAATTTTTCAAAATAGTTTCTAATTATTGTCTGAATTTCAGATGTCCGTTGTGATATTTCCTTCATCATCTTGTATTTTAGTAATTTGAGTTTTCTCTCTTTTGCTCTTCATTAGCATGACAAGGGATCTATCTATTTTATTTACTTTTTCAAAGAACCAACTTTTTTTGTCAATATTTCAGTTGTTTCTTTTGTTTTGATTTCAGCTCTGATTTTAATTATTTCCTGTCTTCTACTGCTTTTGGTGGTGATTTGTTCTTCTTTTTCTAGGGATTTGAGATGTAGTATTAGGTCATTTATTCATTAAATTTTTATTCTTTTAATCAATGCACTCAATGCAATAAACTTTCCTCTTAGTACTGCCTTCATAGTGTCCCAGAGATTTTGATATGTTGTATCAATGTTCTCATTTACCTCTAAGAATTTTTTAATTTCATCTTTGATTTCTTCTACTATCCACTGATAATTCAATAGTGTATTATTCAGTCTCCATTTGTTTCAGTACCATGTATTTTTATTTTATTGTTGATTTCTAATTTCATTTCATTATGGTCTGATAGAATGCAGGGTATTATACTAACAGTTCCTTTGTGGCATAAGGTATGTTCTATTATACAGAAGGAGCCATTGCTGCTGAGAAGAAAGTATATTTGCTCTTTGTGCTTTTCTGGATGAAATATTCTATATATGTCTGTCAAGTCTAAATTATTGATTGAATTATTTAGTTCTATAGTTTTCTTATTTAGTTGATGTTTGGAAGATCTGTCCAGTAGTGAGAGAGGTATGTTAAAGTCATCCAGTATTATTGTATTGTGGTCTATTTGACTCTTGAAATTGAGAAGGATTTGTTTGATGTACATAGATGCTCCATTGTTTGAGGCATAAATATTTAGAATTGTTATGTCCTATTTGTATATACTTCCCTTAAGAATTATAAAATGTCCTTCTTTGTCTCTTCTGATTAACTTTGGTTTGAAGTTCACTTTATCTGAGATGAGAACAGAAACCCCTGCTTCTTTATGCAATCCATATGAATGATGTGTTTTTTCCCATCTTTTCACCTTCAGCCTCTGGATGTCTTTGCCCATGAGGTGAGTCTCTTGAAGACACATATTGTTGATCTTGCTTTTTAATACAATCTGCCAGTCTGTGTCTTTTGATTGATGAGTTTAGGTTGTGAACATTCAAGGTTATTATTGACATATGATTTGTATTCCCTGTCATTTTGATTTATTTCTGGTTTTTGATTTGTCTCCGTTTCTCATTTGGTTGGATGTCCCTTTAGTGTAGATCCTCTCTTTACTGGTTTTTCACTTTTTTTTTTCACTTCATCCTCATGGAATATTTTGTTGAGAATTCTCTGTAGTGTAGGCTTTATCATGGAATGTTTCAATTTCAACTTCAAATCTGAAACTTAATTTTGCTGGATATAAAATTCTTGGTTGGCATCCATTTCCTTTCAGAGCTTGAAATACATTATTCCAGGACCTCCTAGCTTTGAGGGTCTGGGTTGAGAAATCAGTTGAGATCCAAATTGGTTTCCCCCCAAATGTAATTTGATTTTTTTTCCCTCTCACAGCCTTTAAGATTTTATCTTTATTCTGTTTGTTAGTCATTCTCATTATAATGTATCTTGGTGTGGGTCTGCTGTAATTTTGTACATTTGGGGACATGTAAGCCTCTTGTATTTGATTTTCTATTCCATTCTTTAGGTTTGGGAAATTCTCTGCTATTATATCATTGAAAAGATTGTGCATTCCTTTGGTTTGTATCTCTGCTCCTTCATCTATTCTGATAACTCTTAAAAATTTGTTTTTTTTCATGTTATCCCACAATTCTCAGGTGTTCCGTTCATGGTTTCTTACCATTTTCTCTGCATGTTCAACTCTACTTTTAATATTATACATTTTGTCTTCATTATCTGAGGTTCTATCTTTCAAGTGGTCTAGTCTGTTGGTGATGATTTCTACTGAATTTGTAATTTGGTTTTCTGATTCCTTCATTGAAGAATTTCTACTTTTTTTTCACGATCTCTAGCTCTTTATTGAACTGATCTTTCACTTTCTGTACTTTTTCTTTGATTTCACTCCTTATACTATCCTTTACTTTATATATCAATTTAACTATGTACAATCTAAACTCCTTCTTGGTCATATCTTCTACTGTGTTATCAGTGGCTTTTTTGTTGACGCATCCTGGTTTTGTTTGGGGTGCTTTAGTCCCTTGGTTTTTCATGTTGTTAGTGTGTTTTCCCATCTAGAAGTATGGATCTAAGGCAGCATACATTCTACCCTGTATACCTACAGTATTCCTGAAGGTTTCCAGTGCCTCGCCTTTAATGGTGAAACTAATATCAACAGCACCCAGTGTCAACAATATATAGCCTTAAATCTAATAGCTCCCACTAAGGCATCTTTGTTTCTCACCAAAATAATTAGTTCAATAACTATCTACAGCACAAACATAAACTTTGTTAAAACAATTTCAAATGGTGGATGAGAGAACAGAGGTAGTGTAGTATGCAATGTTCGTGAGGGTGTAAGAGAGAAGTTAGAAGTAAAAATTCACAGTAAGAGTGAAAGAGAAGCTGACAGAGATGGCTATTTGTTGGAGGAAAGTTGGAAATAAAATTCAAGAAAATAGACAGGAGAAAGAATAGGAACAAAGAGAAAAAATTAAAGACATAGAATACAACAAAAATGCAAAACACTATTCATATACCATTGTTCTCCACACACTGATGCATTAAAAAACACCCTGTTCCAAATGTTGTAGAGATATTAGCAAATTGAAAAATAAAATAAAATAAATCTTGCTGGAAAGTCAAACTGTCTCTGTCAGTGCTCAATAGTTTCTTAGCCCTGTCTGAAGTCTCTCGGGATCACCAAACCCTGGTCAACCCTTTCAAACCCAGTCCTATCCCACCCATCTGGGCTTCAGATACCTCAGACTTGCCATGCTGAAGTTCCAAGGTCTCATGTTGCTTCTACTTTCAAAGATACCACCAAGGAAAGAAAAAAGAAAAAAATAATAATTGAACAACTAGATATTTATCCTTTTAAAAACATCATGTAATATATACATCTATCAATATTTGATTGCGTATATATGTATAATTTTTATTTTCTATATTAAAACTTTTTAAATTAAAAAAAAATGAGCAAAAAATCCAAACAGAGAGAGAGAGAGAGAGAGAGAGAGAGAGAGACCAGCAGGGGATACACTCATGCAAAGGAGGAACCCTGAGATGCAGCAGCAAGACAAGGGCCACCAGCACTCTCAGCAGGAAGACCCCAGGCTCCTCCAAACCCACAGGCTCTCCCACACTGGACCTACAGGTCCTAGATGGAGTCCCCAGACAGAGGCTTTTGTGGTGGTAAACCTGCTGTCACCCAGGCCCCAGGCCCTGGCTGGTGTCCCAAAATGGGTGCAGATTTGTGCAACCAAACCTGGAGTCTCCCCTGCAGCAGCCCTCTAGGCGGTGGTAGCAGCGGGAGTGGCAGTGGTTGTAGGTAGCAGGCAGTGGGTCAGTAGTGTGGCTACAGGGGCAGCTGCAATGTAGCCATGGGGGCAGCACCAGGCCATCTCTGGGGTTCAGCTGCAGCGTCAGCTTCAGTTGCCCCCAGGGTAGTAGTGTCTTCTGTGGCAGCTGCAAGGGCTGCAGCACCCAGAAAGAAGACCTCCAGGTGACCTTGGGATGGCAGCAGCAGAATCAGAGGCAGCAGTAATGGTGGGAGTGGTGCAGGTGGCAGTTGATTGACAGAAGACCTCTGGTTCAGTGGCAGTGACCATGGAGGTGGTGTTGGAAGTAGCGTCTGAGGTGAGCATGTGCCCAGAGAAGAGACCTCCGGAGTCTGCAGCCTCTCTTAGCTCTTTTTCATCCCCATTCTCATTTTTTCCTTCTTGGATTATAATTATACAAATGTTAGATTTTTTTATTGCCTGTAACTCCCTGAGACTCTCCCCCCACACACTAATAATTTCTCTTTGTTGTACAGATTGAGTAAATTCTATTGGTATGTCTTCAAATTCATTGATTCTATTCTCTGTAATCCATACTGTCAAATCCATGAAGTAAGTTTTCTATTTCAATCATTGTATTTTCAGTTTTATAATTTCCTCCTCCTCCTCCTTCTCCTCCTCCTCCTCCTTCTCCTCCTCCTCCTCCTCCTCCTCCTCCTCTTCCTCCTCCTCCTTCTTTAAAGAACTGGTCTCACAATTTTTTTCCCTCTTTTTTGACAGAATCTTATGAAGTGCTGAGACTGGCCTTGAATTTGTGATCCTCCTAGGATTATAGGCATGTATCACCATACCTAAATGCTAAGATTTTGTATTTTTCAATTATTTCATGAATATTTATAATTGATTTTTTTAAAAATGTTTTAGTTGTAGATGGACACAATACCTTTATTTTATTTATTTTTATGTGTTGCTGAGGATTGAACCCAATGTCTCACACATGCTAGGTGAGCACTCTGAGCCATAATCCCAGCCCCTTAAAATTGATTATCCAAATATGTTTATGATTGTTGCTTTAAAGTCTGTTAGATAACATCAACATGATTTATCTAGTTGAATGTGCTCAATAGTAGACAAGGCTCATTTAATGTCTCTTTCAAATTTAAATTATGTGTTTTGTTTTGTTTTTCTGATTTGGTCTGAGAATTTTTTGCTTGTATCTTAGACAATTTAGTTGGTGTGTTATGGGACTCTCTTTTAGTATGCAGTTGCCCTGTTTAGGTTTTGCCAGGAAGTTCTGGCCTGCTTTTATGGTTTGATTTCCAGTGTCAGTTTGCAGAGCTCTCACAATACTATTCTAGTCTTCATTCTTCTGGCAGTGTTGGTACTTACACTCAATCCCTGCTGGTAGTGATTGTGAGTTGGGAGCATTTCTTTCCTGGATGGTCTGATATGGGTAACTCTCTGTCACCATTGGGGAAGAGAATAATAAAGAGGAGGAATAGAAGCCACTGGACCTATGTCTCTTTATGCCACTAAAAGGAGGGCATGTGAATTCATGGCTCTGCTGATGCTGCCCTTGGGGCTGGACGGATGATTTTCCTGGCCTCACAGGAATGGAGCAGATATAGACTCAGAGTGCCTTGGCTTCATTGCTGCTGCTCTGGGCTTATTTTCTGCCCACCTGTGCCCAGTAAGATTCGGGGTGAGAATGGCCTAAACTGTGGTATTTCTGCTGCTGCAAGTTAACTGAGTGCTGTGGTGCTCTGGTTTTAGAGAACGGTTGTGACAGCCACTGAGCCACTGCTGCAGACATATTCCACCAGTAGACAGATGCTGGTGCCTGACTATAGAGCTGGGGCTGGTATTTGTGGGTCTTTGCTGGTATTGGAGCAGGCTGATTGGATTACCTGTGGCTGCCTGGTGGCAGAGCAGTGATCAGGGATCTCCTTAGGAAGGCTGGATTTCCCTTTTTCTGGTCCTTTGGCCAGGCAGAGCAGGCTTTACGCGGGACTATTTTAGGCCAGTACCAGTTAATGGTGGGATGCAGGTCTCTTTAGTACCTAGTGTGGGGTATATGGTATATTGAAACAAACCAAGACAACAACATAAACCTCAACCCTGAATTTAGGCTATTGTCATGCCTCAAATCCTGAGCTCCCTAGCCAGTTCTACCCTGGTCCCAACTTTACAAGTTCTGTATATTGTTGAATAAATTGTTGTATACTGTTGAATAATTTCCAGATATTTAAGTTGTATTTAGAGAGGAATAAAAGAAAATATGAGTATACATCATCTTCTTCCAGAACCAGAACCACAAATATTGGTTTGAACATACACACAAGCATTCTTCACAAAATATAGTACATAAAATTCAGCCATGTGTAAACTGCACATTGAGTATAAAACCATGAATGTAGTATTCTTTTGCTATTAGAAAATTAGTTGCAATTTGCCATAGTGATAAATCAAAAGAGAAAATTGTGATATTCTCTATCAATAAGAATAATTCTTATAAAACTTAAGAAACTTTCGGTGTAAAAACATTTACCAAACCAGTTTGCCCTTATTCTAAGAAAGAAATGCACCTGTAAAAAATATTACCACTATGATACTTAGTAATTGAAATCTTTCCTTTTGAAATCAGGACAAAACAAAGCAGCACAATATTTACACTTTGATTAAATGCTAATGTAAGGGTAAAAGAAATTGAAGTTAAAGCATAAAAGTTAAAGGGTAAAAGACCGGGTGTTGTAAAGTTTCTAAGCTGCAAGGTCTGAGTTAAAATGTAAAGGATTAGGTATTGTTAGGTTTCTATGCTACCTGCAAAACCTGAAATTTCTGTAGCTGTTAAGATAATGCTTGGAACCGCCCAGTAAATATTCCCACTGACTCCCTGGTTGTCCAATAACTCGGGACTCTGTGTAACTGGTCACGTAGTCCTTTAGGCCCTAAAACCACTCAGTTTGAATGTGTACCCCGTTTAGAAATGACCTATCACTCCAGCCTGACCTGTTCCCGCCAATGAATGAACTAATCATGTTTAGGAGTTGTTGTTTGATTTTCCCGCGGTGTATAATGATTTGTTAAAGGAGACTGTGATGTATGTAAAATCCCCGCCCTCCCAAAAAAAGTGTACTTAAGCAGTGCTCAGCCCCTGCTCAGGGCTCTGGGCTGCTTTCCCTTCTTGAGTGGGCACGGAGCCCCAGCATGCTGGTTCAATAAATCCCCTTCTGCCAATTGCATGAGTGGTCACTTGGTGGTCTCTTTCTCCGAAGCTTCGCCTGACCCTTACACTAAGAGTTCTACCTATAGAAATCAGGAAGAAGTAAAAGGCATAAAGATAGGAGATAGAGCACTATTTTTATTTGGAGATATATGATTAACCATATGAAACAAAATAGTAGAATTAATAAGATGGCTTATCAGTTTTCCTGAATACAAAATCATAAACAAAAATTAGTTTTATTTCATTTAATAGTAATAAACAGAAAGTGAAATTGAAGAAGGATATGAAAGTATCAAAAATGATCACTAGCCTAGAAATAGATTTAACAAAATATGTATAAAAACTTTATGGGGATGATTGTAAAACTTTATTGAGAGATATTAAAGAAACATTTGAATGAAGAGTTGCATCATCATACTCTTGACTTAAATTACCTAATTATGAAGCTAGATTTAAAGATAGATAGTTAGTGTAGTTAGGTAAATCGGGTCTCAGTAACATAAAGAAAATGGAGGCCATTGTAGAGAATGGAGTCCAGGAAACCAGAGCAGCACTTGGGGAAATTGAAATGTTAATGTCCCCAAGGTCTGGAACCCATTCTAAGAAAATGTTAATGAAGCAGGTCCCAGCAAACAGGGAGATGCTAATCAAAAACTGCCCTAGGCCCTTCCAGCCCACCTACCTCCCACCTTTTGGTCTTCCCACCTGCATTCTATCCCTGCAAGATAAAGGGAAACAAAATACATGAATGTGGGAAAACTAAAAGAAGACCTCAGCTATAAGAGAGGGAAGACCTCCCCCTTCAATGGATTCTGCCTTTCAGGTCGGGTCCCCTTCTTCCCCTGGGGAGAAGTCTTTTCTGCTGTCCTTTAATAAAGTCTTCCACTTTCCACTCTCCACTTGCCTCCACGTGCTTCTCTGGAGATATACTTCAGCATTCGGGGAAGCAAGGACTCGTCACTGGTAAAAGAGCAGTAACTATAATATAAAAACCTTCATTTCCCCGAAATTGATCTATAGATTCGATGAATTGGTGTCTATATTGACAATCTGATTCTAAAATGTATTGAAAGTGTAAGTGCTAAGAAGAGCTAAAGCTGTTTTGAAGTGTTGAAGCCAGATTTAAAGATAGGCAGTCAGTGTAGTTAGGTAAATCGGTTCTAATATTGAGTAAAATCCAAAAAGGAGGCCATGTTGAGAATGAAGTCTGGGAAAAGCAGAACAACTCTTGGAATGTTAATGTCCCCAAGGCCCAGAGCCCATCCCAAAGAAATGTTAATGAAACAGCTCCCAGGGAACAGGGAGATGCTAATCCAAAAGTCCTTCCTGCTCAGATTACTCCTTTGGCCCACCTGTGCCCCACCCTTTGGGCCTTCCCACCTACATTCCATCACTGAAAGATAACAGAACAAAGGACAGGAATGGGGGGGGGGACCAGATGGAGACCTTAGCTATAAAAGGGGGAATACATTCACCCTTCCACGGATTCCACCTCTTGGGTCCCCTTCTTCCTTTGGGAGAAGTCTTTTCTGCTGTCCCTTAATAAACTTCTACTTTCTACTCTGACCTTGCCTGGATGTGCTTCTCTGGTGTTATACTTCAACATTGGGGAAAGCAAGGACTCGTCACCAGTAAACAAACAGTATGAGAGGTAAGTCTCATGCTGTCTTTAAATATCACTGCTTATTATAAAACTGAATGTTCTGTGTATGACTTTGTTAGAATGGGAAAGAATTTGAGCAGAGAAGTGGAATAGAAATCCCAGAAACAGACTTCTGCATTTATGGGCACTTGGTTTAGTACAGTGTTAGCCCTGAAGATTTTGTCTGTTGAATAAATAGTACTTGGGCCAGGGATGTGGCGCAGTGGTATAGCTCTTTCATGAGACCCTGGTTCCAATGTATGTGCATGCACACACACACACACACACACACACACAGTGAAAGACCTAAGTAATCTCATTCTACTTGGGACCTCATTTTGCTCCAAAACTTGACCTCTGACCTACTGCAGTCCTAAAGTCAGGAAAATACCACAGAAAAGCTCTGTGGAAACAGTTTCAGAAAAAGCAGCGGATGGTGATCATCTTAGAGAGGCCAAGATATGGAAATATCTGAAATTCCAGATGGCCCCCACCTAGGTGTGGTGACCAATATCTAAACTAGAAGCCCTGTAGCTTGGCACGTACCCCCCCTTGTGACATCCTCATGGTTTAAACCAATCAATTTTAAGTGCATCAACCACTTGAACTAACCAATAATACTTTCCAGATTCTTTCCTGCCACTTGATATGCGAATCATGTTTTAGAGTTGTTTGATTTTCCTGCGGTGTGTGATGATTTGCTAAGAGATGCTATGATGTGTGTGGGAGTTTCTGCCTTCTTGAAAGAATGTCTAAAACTGCTGCAAACCCTGGGCTCGGGCCTCTCAGCGTCACCAGTTGCTGTGAGGACCGAGCTATCTCGCAATAAACACCTCTTTGCTGCTTACATCGATCTGGGTCTCTGGTGGTCTTTGGGGGGTCCCGAATGTGAACATAAAAACAGAGAGAGAGAGAGAGAGAGAAAGAGAGAGAGAGAGAGAGAGAGAGAGAGAGAGAGAGAGAGAGAGAGAATAAATAGTACTGGATCAATTGGATGTTCATAAAAAATAAAATGAAATTGAACCCCTACATGGCACCATACCAAAATTTAATTGTAGATAGATTATTGATCCAAATATAATAACACAAAAAAAATCTGGAAATCTTTTATAAAGCAATATAAAAGTAAAGCTTTATGACCTTAGCACCAGGAAAAATTTCTTAAGCAGGAATCAGTGACCATAAATGATTAAGTTTAAAAATTAAGCTATGTGATATACAAAAAGCTACTGCTCATAAAATATTTGAAGATAAAAAACCCATAGAATTAAAGAAAATATTTAAAGGCATAACTTATGAAGAAATTATATCTAGGTGATATAATGGTGTTTTGGTTTGTATGTGATATATCCCCAAAAATCGCACATGTGAGAAAATGCAAGAAGGTTCAGAGAAGAAATGATTGGGTTAGGAGAGCCTTAACCCAATCAGCAAATTAATCACCTGATGGGATTTACTGAAGGCAGGTAAGGTGTGGCTGGAGGAGGTGGGCATTGGGGGTGTGGCTTTGGGGTATATATTTGTTTCTGAGAAGTAGAGTCTCACTCTCTCTGCTTCCGATTATCATGTGAGCTGCTTTTCTCTACCACACTCTTCCACCATGATGTCCTGCCTCACCTTGAGTCCTGAGGAGCCAGCCTTCTATGGACTAAGACCTCTGAAACCGTGAGCCCCCAAATAAACTTTTCTTCTTTTACAATTATGCTGGTTGAATCTTTCAGTCATAGGAGCAAAAAAGCTAATGCAAATGGCATCCTACAAACTGATAAGAAAAAACAACCAAACTAGAATATGGACTATTTGTTTTGTTTTTTTATTATTTTTTTTTTGGTACTTTGCCCATGTTAGGCAAGTGCTCTACCACTGAGCTACACCCCCAACCCTGGTCTAGGTATTTGATTAGTACTTTCACAAAGAAGAAATGCCTATGATCAATAAACATGAAATGATTTTCTGTCTGATTATTAACTGAGGATTGAATCCAGAGCATTCTACCATTGAGCTACATACCTAACCATTCTTATTTTTTGTTTTGAATAGGGTCTCACACCTAAGTTGTGGAGGTTGGCCTGAAACTTGTGATCCTTCTGCCTTAGCCTTCAGAACAGCTGGGATTACGGCACACGTCACTACACTCAATTGGAAAATACAAATTAAACTCAGAAGAAAATATCACTGTGTACCCATTAGATTGACAGAAATTAAAAATCTGACGATTACATGTTAATGAGAATGTGGAGTGATGGGAATTTTCATACACAATTATGGGAGTGTAAATTTGAAAAATCATTTTGCATTACCTAGTAAAGACACATTGTCTTTTGATTTAGAAGTTTCACTCTTGAATACCTACCCTAAATAAACATGTCCATGTATTTACTTGAAACACAATGTTCATAACAGTATAATTCATAATATTCTCAAACTTAAAACAACCCAAATGTATGTTCATTATCTATTCATACAATAAAAATGAAGTATAACCTCAGAGAAAGTAGATGAATCTTACAAACATAATGTCAAGCAAAAGAACCAAGACATAAACAATATAAGTAGATTTATTTTATATGTAAAGTTTGAAGTAAGGAACACTAAACCATACATTTTGAGATAGGCACTATGGTATACACAATCATGTCCCCTACCCCAACATGTCTCTGCCCTAATTCAGATAGGTGGATATGTTACTCACATGGAAAAATGACTTAGCAGAGATTACATCAGGAGATTCCCCTGGGTTATCAGATGAGCTCAATGTAATCATAAGAGTAAGAAAAGGAGATGTAGCAATGGAACTGGAATGGAGACATACTACGTTGCTGATTTTAAACATGGTAGAAGTGAGCAATAGCCAAGGAATTCAACTCTGGAAACTAGAAAAGGCACAGAAACGTATTTTCCCTTAAGGTCCCCAAGAAAGAGTGCAGCCCTGCCCATATATATATATATATATATATATATATATATATATATATTAGCCAGAAAGACCTGTGCTGGATTTTTAAATTTATAGAACTATAAAATATTAAATATGTTTTGTTTTAAGCCACAATGTTTGTGGTAATTTGTTACAATCATCAAAGGAGACAAATATAGGTATATAATGGTAAAATTATTGATAAAAGTAAGAAGCAATATCACATGTTATGATAGGGATCACCTCTGAGCAAGAGATCACCTCTGAGGGGGTTGTGTGAACAGGAAAGCATCCTTAGAAGGGCTGGGGGTTCTAACAATGTTCTTTATTGGCTTGCATTGTGTATCCTTGGGACTTTGCTTTCTAACTATGCTTTATACTTTATAAATGTATATTATGTGTTGTTTTCTTTTCCTTTTCCCTTTGGTGGTGCTAGGGATTCAACCCAAGGACTATGTACACTAGGCAAGCGCTCTATGACTGAACTAAATCTGTAGCTCTGGGTCTGGGGTTGGGGCTCAGCTTAGGACATGAGAGGTGCTGTGTTTGATTCTCAGCACCACATAAAAATAAATAAATAAAGATATTGTGTCCAACTACAACTAAAAAATATATTTAAAAAAATCTGTAGCCCTTTTGTGTTCTTTTCTGTCAGCAGGTTATACATCACAATTTTTTGAAAAGGAAAAAAAGTTTTCTGCCTTTTCAGATAAAATTCTTTTTTTAAAAAATGGTGACTTCTGAAGCTGGAAATTTTGAGGCTGATTCACATGAGACCCCTGGGAAGCTAGGCATCATCATTCCAGATGCTTCTCCTGAGCAAATAGAGGAAAGAAGGAAAGACCATTATGTTAGTCAGCTTTTTGTTATTGTAACAATATACCTCAGATAATCAACTTGAAAAGAGGAAAGGTTTATTTTGGCTCACACTTTGGGAGGTTTCAGTTCATAGTCGATTACCAGTTGCTTTGGGGCCTAATGGAGGCAGCATATCGTGGCAGAAGTGCATGAAAAATAAAGCTGCTCACCTCACAGCCACTGGGAAACAAGAGAGATAGGAAGGTGCTGGTTTCCCAATCTCCCTTCCAAGGTCACACCCACAATGATGCCTTCTTTCTAATAAGCCTCACCTCTTAAGGTTCTATCACCTCCCAATAGCACCACTAACTAGGGACCACGCCTTTCACACAGGGGCCTTTGGTGGACACTAATTAATAGCAACCATCAATAATAAGTTTACCTACTTGGGCTTCTCAGTTATCTGCTCCAGTCTGGCTGGGCACAAAATAACCGAGCCACCACAAAAACCTTGTAGATTCAAACAGCAACTCTTTATTCCCGAACTCTCACCAACACTCTACCCGCACTTCCCATGAACACACTGCCTCCACCAGGCTCCGTGTGCCAATTCTCTCAGAACCCTGCGAGAACTCAAGGGGAACTCCAAAGGAGCGGGCGCCTGAGGCACTAGGATATGCCCTAATCCCAGCAGGATCCGCCCTAATCCTGGAGCCGCCCTATTCCCAGCAGGATCCACCCTAAACCTGGAGCCTGAGCAGGGTCACCTTTCAACCCAAAATGCCACGCGTGATTCCTACTTGGCTATGGCCCTCAGCAGTTATCCAGTGACTGCTCAATGTTTCTAATACTATGAACACCTCAGTCAGTATTTTAACATGTGTAGACTAAGCATAGCACAGAATGGTACTCCTACTTCTCATAACTAGTTTAGATTGGCTGTTGTGATTTTAACTCATTTTTGGTTTAAACAGATTCCAATTTTGTGTAAATAAAAGAAAATCATGATGAAAACAACATCAATAGACCTTTTCAAAATGGTGCTGGGAGACCATTAAGGAAGCAGGACTTAGGCCCATCTTGAGTGGCTGCCTGGAGATGTGAACTTATGGTCATCTTCTCTTCTCGACTTCAGGCATCTAGAACAACAGGAAAATTACATTATTTCCACAGATTTCTGATGTATATCGGAATTAGAGGCTATTGGATTCTTATTTTATGATATATACATGCATTCTTTCCTTATCTTTAGCTGGTCACGTAACCCCTGTCATGTAGCCTCTGTTCTTTCTCAACTTGGATACATTTCCTACAAAACAATTTTTGCTGCTTTGCAATAAATCGGCACTCCTTGCGTATGTAAGTCCCGTTTTTCTTGTCTTCTCTGAAAGACTCTTTCTGTAGTATCTGAATCTGTGTTTCTCAAATTGCAATTCCTAAGACCCCCAAATAAATTGCTTTTGCTTTCATAGTTTCAGGGATTGAATTGATTGACAGTTTTCTAGCTGCTTCTTTACATACTTATCTGCATCAGGAATTAGGATGCATTTATTTAAATAGTTATTTCTTTTGTATTCTCTCAGTTCCAGGTACAGGGTGCGGCTCTGGGGCACATAGACAAATAGACTATAATTCAAACCTCTCAGGAACTCATAGGGTTATAAGAAGAAATATAAGGGTAGATAAATGGCATTATGAGCAAGGTCCTAGGGTACATAAAAGCATCCAATGCTACCCAGGAGATTAAGAAAGGCTTCCTGTAGGAAATAAATGAAATAAAAGAATTATCACGAGTCATCTTAGAAGACTAAGTCGAGAGGCAGGTATTTCAGGTAAAGGAAGAGCTTATAATGAGTTGATGAGATAAGCAAGACCAGGGCCCATTTGGGGCCTACTTTAATTTTGTTACCCAATCTAGTCTGAGAGGACTGGAGGACATAGTAGAAAATTGGTACTAGGTCCAGGCATCAGACTGGACATTAAGGTGTCAGTGCCAAAGCACTGAGAACTTTAGGGAATACTGGTTAAAAGGCAAAACTAAAAACATATTATAGGAACTTAAAGTCAACAACAGAGGTGTAGCCGGCAGGATTTATATAAATATCATGGATCAGGTAATAGTGTAGACTCAGAGCTTCCTCTTCAGTGATGAGTCTTCAGCTACTTACATAGCTCCCTTTAGTCTTCCTTGGTTTATTCATTGAATAACTATTTACTGGACACCTGCTGTATACTGGGCACTAGGCACTGTGTATGCAGTGGCAAAAGAAGCAGCATGAGTCTATTGCTAGAACTTGTTTTTCATGTTTTGCAACCATGAGAACTGCCACTCAGCAAAGGGGTTAGTGATAGATTTGTGCCCTGTGGATGGGTCCGTGTGCCAAATTTACAACTGCTGATGAATCCCCTTCTACCAGTGAATACGGTAGCATAAAAAAACCTCTCATTTATGTCATTTAACTGTAGGTAGTGTCCACTGGAAATGTGATTCTGACTACCTGAGACCACGAGAACTTCCTTCCCCTTTCAGGAGTGTGAGTAAATTGAGATCCCCCTATCCAATAGCATCTTGTTCAATAGACCTGGTAGCTTAGGTAGTCATCAAGAGATCGGCAGGAATGGGAGAAGGGGGGCAAAAAGGAAGAGTGACTGTTAAAAGGGCCCCTAACAGGGAACAGACCCAGGCATCCCAGTAGTGTTCCACATTCCAGAAAGAGACCAGCACTCTCTTCTGTAAATTTATGGGCACACATCATGTTCCCAAGGTCAAGCATGTGCCCACAAGCTGCTCTGAGGGTCAGTTGATCATTATATGACCTGCTGATGGTGCTAGGCCAGGAGGGGCAAAGAGATCCAAATATGCAGGTGCATGCCCTCCATTTTAACACAGGGCAGGGGTATTGTTACCGCTGTTGATTGGTGACGAGTTCTTGCTTCCCCAATGTTGAAGAATAACACCAAAGAAGCACGCCGAGGCAAGGTCAGAGTAGAAATTAGAAGTTTATTAAAGGACAGCAGAAAAGACTTCTCCCGGAGGAAGAAGGGGACCCAAGAGGTGGAATCCATGGAAGTGCGGTTGTTTCCCCTTTTTATAGTTTTGGTGATGGAATGTAGATTGGAAGGCCCCAGGGGTGGGACACAGGTGGGCCAAAGAAGTAATCTGGTCAGGAAGGACTTCTGAGTCAGCACCTTTTTGCTGGGGGCTGTTCATTAACATTTCTTTGAGGTGGACTTTGGCCTAGGGCCTTTTCGGGACTTCATTAACATTCCATGAGTTGTCCTGCGTTTCCCGGAATCATTGCCAGCATGGCCTCCATTTTAGATTTCACTCGGTATTAGGCCTGATTTACCTAACTACACTGACTACCTAACTTTAAATCTGGCTTCAGTATGACTTCCCCCAACAGGAAGCAGCTACACAAAGCATTGGAACCAAAGGTGTGGCCAGATTTCGTGCCACTAAAAGTTCCCACCCCTATACTAACAAAAGCAAAAAGCTTAATCATTTCAGTGTATTCTGGTCCCTAGCCAATTTTCCTCCTACCCTGATTTTCTGGCCTATATTTCCTTTTCTCTTGCTTTTTCCTCATCTTACAATAGCCCTGCCTGAATAAAGTCTAGCTCTGCCTCCTGGGTACTTCTGTTTCTGCATTGATGTCATCTTAAGCATTTATACCCAAGGACCAAGAAACATTAGGACTCCATGGTTGGCTCTCCACCTCTGTAACACACCTAGCAGATTAAATGCAACCTAGGATCTAGGGTCACCTCAGGGATTACTAGAGATGACCTTGGGAGTCAGATAAATTACTTTTATTCTGAGTGCAATTTAGGATCTCAAGCTAGCTAGAAAAATAGAAATATCACATTAGATGCAGATAAGAGATTTGATTTACATTCCAATTCATTCCTTCTCCTTTCTATAGATTTTTTTTTGTTTCTTTTCTGTCACTCCCCAATGGTAGGATGTATATAAAATATTCACTTTATAAACTTTAAATTTAAACAGCACAATTCCCAATAGTCAAACTGTGGAATTAGGTACCCATCACCAAATGAATGGTTAAAGAAAATGTGGTATATATACACAATGGGATTTTATTCAACCATAAAGAAAAATGAAATTATGTCATTTGAAGGAAAATGGATAGAACTTGAGAACATTTTATTAAGCAAAATAAGCCAGATTCACAAAATCAAAGGGAGATCAATATGAAGAGTGGTGACTGGGATCATGGTCTTTGATTGCCTCAGAGTTGTAGCTGTGTTTTGCTCTGGGAACTTTCTGTGCAAAAGTGCAGGACATGATTGCCCATCAACTATGGTAAACACCCTACCTGAGAAAGTTCTGTGCAAAGGTACAGAACAATATCAGTCTTAACGTTGAGCCCAGACACTAGCTGCTGGGGTAGAGAATTCTGAACATTACAAGATAACCACAGTATCTTGCAAGTGCTGCAAACTTCAAGGCTGCCTGCTTTGCAGAAACTCTGGACAAAGCACTTCCTGGATATAGCAGGATAATAACAGGATGTTCCTTGCACTGCAACAGTAGAATAGCTGCAAAAATGTTTCTAGCTCTGAAAGATTTTAGTGCACAAATAACAATGTGCACTACCTTCCTGATTGTGACACCCTATATAATAAATGTGCTGAGATATCTCTTAGTCACCGCTCCTCCATCAGAGGTTGGTGTGTCCCTCCTGATCCCAACTTTCTCTCTATAAGTGTTTGTGTGTCTTTATTAATCCTCCACCACCCCTTTCTGGTTTCTAGGGTTTAACCATGCAGATCATAGCAGAATAGTAGGAAGGAAGGGGAAAGGGTAAATATTGGGGAATGATATTGCCCAAATTTTATTGTTATATTTTGTATATAAAATGTTCACTTTATAAACTTTGAATTTACAGCAGCACAATTTTCAATAGTCAAACTGTGGAACCAGCCTCAAGATCGAGACTGTTATTGTTCTGTACCTTTGCACAGAACTTCCTCAGGTAGGGCATTTACCAGAGCTCCTGGGCAATCTTGCCCTGCACCTTAAATATGTAGCAATAAATCCCTCCATTATGTATAACTATAATGCTCCAATAAAAATATGAAAAAAATAAATAAACTTCTAATTTAATGTCCAGCCACCTGGGGACAATAAATTTCTTTTTTAGTTTAATTTTCAGTTTTCTGTCACGGTGAACCAAATGACTGCCAAGGATCTGCTACTCTCAGTGGGGGAGAGGGTGGGAATAATAGGTAGTTATAGAAGATCATAGTTCCTTCAGAATCAATCTTTGCTTCTCTTTTATTCTCTGTAATTTATATCCTCTATTAACTCCCTTGGTGAGATCATTGACTTAATGGCTTTAAATGTCATCAATAAGCTGACACTTGCCAATTTACAACTGTTGCCTAAATTTGTCTGTGGAACACCAGACTCAGGTGTCCAGCTACCTATTTCATCTCTCATGTGACTGTAATAGACATCTCAATTCAACAGGCCCCAAACTCAACTCCTGATCTCCTACACAAAACGAAGCAAAATAAAGCAAGCAAAAACCCTAATCCTGAGCTACTTCAACCTTCTACATCTTTTCAATTTCAAAAACGTTATTCCCCCAGTTACTTAAGCCAAAGGCTTAAGCTATTTTTATCTTCCCACTTTTTTTTTCAAACTCACATCTAACCCGTTAGCAAATCCTGCTTGGTTTTCTTCCACAACACACAATCAGATTACTTTTTAGCAACCTGTTGCTACTAGTCTGGTTCATGCCATATCATTTCTCACCTGATTACTGTTCTGCTTACTTGTTCTCTTGCTGAAGCCCACTCAACATCAACTAGAGTAAGCTTTCCAACCATTAAGTTCCATTATTTCTCTGCTCAAACCCCTCTATACAAATGTTCTGCATGGCCTGGAGTAATTACACCTCCTTTACCTTTGTGGTTTCAACTTCTGTACTCTTCTCCACCCCAGCTTTAGTCACCATGACCTCCTAGCTTGATATCAGCTCTGTATTTTCTTGGCTTGCAGCTTTCAATGACTTACCATGAAGAGTAGCACAAAACCAAGCCTAGAAGCTGTGTGGCCTGGTTCCCAATTACCTCTCCAACCCTCTTTCGTTCCCCATCCCTTCTGCCACTTCAGTCTGTTTATTCTGGGGCACCTAGAGGGGCTGTGCTTACATCTGCTTACTTCCTCCCCTGAAGGAGCCTGACCCTCAGTGGTGGTATCTGAGGTGATGGTTCCAATCACACTGAATGGCCAACCTGTTCCCAAACACATGCTGAACACACTGGAACACAGTGGTGCTTTCTGTCCTTGGCAGCTAATCCTGTTAAATGTGCAACTGAACAGAGAACACCTGGACAGCAAAGGTGTCTCCTGGGAACAACAAATAATTTCAACAGTGTCCTAAATTCCCCTAAGGATTACATATCAAAAGCCACACTCTGATGATTCACTTTGGTAATTCCACAACCAAAGTTTTATCTCAGTGAAGTAATTTAAAATAAGAAAAAAAAGTTTTAAAAATATATTTAAGCATATTTTCAAGCTGATTTAGTGCTTGGTTTTAAAACTACCTATGAAAATGCATGTAAAAGTATACTTTGAACTATAAATGTCCTAAAATTTTAGGGAATATAAAAAATGCTATTAAATGATAAAATACAAATATGTTGGAGTACTTTAAGGTCATTGAAATAAAAAGTATAATTAATGTGGAACAGAAGTAAAATATTTTTTAATACATTAAATAAAAAGAAATTAGAGCTGGTCACTGTGGAGTACACCTGTAATCCCAATGACTTGGGAGACCAAGGCAGGAGGATCACAAGTTCAAAGCCAGCCTCAGAAACTTAGCAAGGCTCTAGGAAACTAATGAGACAATATCTCAAAAACAAAAATTAAAAGGGGCTGGGGATCTGGCTCAATGGTTAAGCACCCCTGGGTTCAATCTTCAGTCCCCCCCCCAAAAAAAAGAACTTAAAATTTAAGCAATATTATATCTCAGCTATGTAACAATTTATTTATATTCTTATACATTTACATGCCTAACAGTATTTAACTAAACTTTGTTAAATGTTTCTTTCCCATAGATTGTTCTGGGGCTGGGAATGTAGCTCAGGGGTAGAGAATGTTCTTAGCAAGTTCCAGATTCTAGGCTCTATTAGCAGCAGGAGTAGCAACACACATATGTGCATGCACACACACACACACACACACACACACAAGACCCTGTGCTCACTCAGTTCATCCTTATCCTCACAAAAATCTTACAAAACAAACATGATGGTCTCCATATGAGAAATCAGAGACTCAATAACTTAGGCTAATTCTATAGATAAGTAGGAAAACAGAATTTAAAACCAGATTTGTCTGATGTAAAATTTTAGGCATTTTCCATTCTTCAAATCTACCTTTCCAAACTTGGAAAGGAAAACAAATAGACAAAAATAACAAACAAATCAAAAAATTCAACCAGAAATAAAAAATAATCTAGTTGTCATATAAAGTTTCCATTATTACAAAATAATATATATATATATATATATATATATATATATATATATATATGCATATTTTCAAGCTGATTTAGTATTTGGTCTAAAAACTACCCAGTATGCAGTTTGGGTCTTCCTATAAAACACTAAGTGACCTTCATACACTGCTTGAAATATGCCAAATTCAATGTATTGTCTCCTTTTAAACTTGAATTTGCATATAACGAATGAGTAGCCAGTTTAGACTATTACCATAGAGTTACAATTATTGTAGAAGTAACCCCTCTTTCTTTCCACACATAAAGCCCAAAGAAGTCTTCAATGAAATTATTTGGAGGGGTTTGGATGTAGCTCAATGGTATATACAAGGTCCTGAGTTCAATAGCCAACACCATATAAATCAATCAAACAAAAAAGATTGGTTGGAAACATTAGAGATGCCTATACATCTGTTTCAGTCAGCTTTTTTGCTGCTGTGACCATATAGTGGTCAATTTGGTTTTTTTTGATTTTTGTTTTTTTTTTAAACAAATATCTTTTTTTTTGAATTTTTAATATTTTTTTTATTTTTATTTTTTTTAGTTATCGGTGGACACAACATCGTTGTTTGTATGTGGTGCTGAGGATTGAACCCGGGCCGCATGCATGCCAGGCGAGCACGCTACCGCTTGAGCCACATCCCCAGCCCCATATAGTGGTCAATTTGAATGGTCAACTTGATTGGATTAAGAGATGCCAATGATTAAGAGGCTTCTGGGTGTGTCAATGAGGGTGTGTGTAGGGATGATTGGCATGTAAGATAGCCAACTAAAATGGAGACTCTCTCTAAGCAGGGGCAGCACCATCCAATAGGATGATGACTGGGATGGAATAAAAGTTGGAAGAATAAGGAATTTAGAACAAGGAAGCAGCAGATGGAAGCTCGATTCTTCTTGAACAATATCTTGATTGTTGCTAAAATCATCTGAGGATATTGGACTCTCACTTTTTCACTCTTCCAAAGTGGACCCTGTTGGTAATTCTCCAGGGAATTTCTAAAAGCTTTTGGTCTCGGACTAGTGTAGAACAATTGATCTCTCTTGTTCTGAGGCTTCAGCCTCTTAGACTGCACAGCTACTGGTTCTCTCAGCTCTCCAACTTGCAGACAGCTATTGTGAACTATTCATATTCTGGTTGTGTAAGCCAACCTAATAAATCCCCTTTTTATAATTATACTTTCTGTTGATTCTGTTTCTCTAGAGAACCCTAATATAGACCAAAAGTCCTGACAAGAACAATTTTAGAGAAGGATAAATTTATTTGGGGGTTCATGGTTTCAGAGGTCTCAGTCCATAGATGGCTGGCTCCATTTCTCAGGGCTTAAGATGAGGAAGAACATGATGGCATAAGAGTGTGGCAGAGGAAAGCAGCTCAAATAATAATCAGAAATCAGGGGGGCAGAGAGAGAGAGAGAGAGAGAGAGAGAGAGAGAGAGAAAGCTCAGTCCAAATATAAATATTTCAAAGGCACACCCTTAATGACCCATCTCTAGCCATACACTTCCTGCTTATCATCCAATTAATAGCTATCAGGGGATTAATGTGCTGATTACATTAAGACTCTCTTAGCCCAATCATTTTTCACCTTTAAACCTTGTTACATTGTCTCACACATGAGCTTTTGGAAGAACACCTAATATTTAAATCATAACAGCAATGAATGGCAAAAACTGATGAATGCATTTTGTTGAGGTCACTGGAGTATACCTTGGTGAAAGTATTCTAGGGACAGCTTCATATATGTATTGTGGAGTCTGAAAGTGTCCATGAGCCTAGAAGCTGGTGACTCTTTATCCATTGTAGAACAGAAGGTACTGGGGCAGGAGGACAGGTTCTCTGTATACCCACCATCTTGCCTTGCAAGGTTTACATGTGTTTCCTGTTAGCTAAGTGGACAAGAGATGATGACTGGTTCTTGGAAATCTTATAAGTAGCCTATCTCATAGGTAACCTACCAGAGAGAGAGGACCTCTGAAATAGGAAACTGTGAGTCACACCATCAGGGACAATTGCTGCACAGGGAGCAAGGGCATTACAAGTGTACAACTGTGGTGTATCACTTGCCCAGCATGCATGAAGCCCTGGGTTCAATCCCCAGCACCAGCACAAGAAAGAAAGAAAGAAAGAAAGAAAAGAGTACAGTACAGCAAGACATTGGCCATGTCAGGGTTCATGCAGGGACTTCTCAAAGAACTCATAACCTGCATCTAATGAGAGAGGCACTACTTGGGCTTCTTCCAAAGATGATAATAGTACCAACTTAATAAGGGTTTAGTCCTATCTTCTTCAATTTTACCCTCTACCCTGACCCTGGAGAAAACAGAGGTGTCAGAGGGAATAAATGGATGGATTTGCTACCTACCCAATTACTTTACTCTAAAACTTTCAACTTACAGCAACAATACACATTTATTATCTCACATGGTTTCTGTGGATCAGGAATTTGAATGGTTACACTGAATACTGCTGGCTCAGGGTCTCTTGCACAATTATGTAACAAGGACTTAGAAGCTATTTTTGTTAAAAGCACTGACTCTTTACTTAGGAATACAGATGTCCAGTGGGTAACTAAAAGCAGAATAAAAATTGGCACCTCTGCCTACATTTTGCATCTGTCTTCTTTGCTCTGCAGATCACCTTGGATTACAAGAACAATAGGTCTGATGGAGAAAAATCTTAGGAACAGGTCTGAAACTACTCCCCAGGCAATAGCAACTTTTTTTTATCAGGAATATGGCCCCACATGACCAATCCTGAGATAATATCAATCAGACTATGTTGAGACAGGCAAGACCTTTACTCAGTTTCCCTGAACCAAGCTGAAGAGGGGCTTGGAAAAAAAGACAAACCAACACAAAAATAGAGAAAGTAGGACCCGGTGGTTCGACCTGCCTCCTTGTAAGAGAGAGACTGACAACAAGCAGGCTCTGCACGTTTATTTTATAGGTTTTTACATCAAAGGGATTCACTGTGAGAAACTTACTTTAAAACAGAACTGAGGTCAAAGCCCAAATATAGTCATCAGCTTGTGCCCACAATTCTCTGTCCCCAGGCAGGTGGCTGGCATTTCAACTTTAGGTCATGAACTGATAAATGCCATGGCAACCATGGAATTTCCTTTGAACAGGGCATCACCATACAACTGGGCAGTTTTCTTGGTGCCTTTGCACCAAGAGATTCCCAAGGGAGGTGTCAGTCTCTGTCTCTGGGCAGTTCAAAGAACCATAATTCATTTGCCACTCCCAACAAGACTAAAATTTGACTAAGAATGTTTAACTGTGCATGCTTCTTGCACAAGCTTTTCTTCCTTCCTCTATTTAAACCTGAAGCTCATGTTGGAACCCCAAAGACAGTGCTGTGGACACTGGCCCCTTGTCTTTATAGGATAGACATATGGACTAATGGTCCTTTTCTGTCTTCACCACTGATTATGTCTTGAAATCTAGTCTGTTGGAACCTCAGAGCCAAGGCCTTCACCCTAAATCTGTGGTACCAGTTACAGTCTAGATATTGACTGAAGCTATAGTCATCCGAAGGCTTGATTGGAGCTGGAGAATCTACCTCCTAGATGGCTTACTCATTTGCTTGGTGAATTAATGTAGGCTTTTGATAGGAACTTCAATTCCTTAACCACATGGACTTTTTCATAAGGCTGTAGGAGTGTAGTTTAGATATGTTCTGCTGGTATCCCCAGAGCAAGAGTCCTAAAGAAAATAAGTCAGAGCCAAAATATCTTTTATGATCTAGCCTTGAAAGTCACATTCCATCAGTCTTCCTACAAGTCCATCTATGTATATCTCTCCTGACACAGGCAATATCTTTACATAGGCCAGCCCCATTTTGCATAAGAGAAGAGTTGCACAAAGATATGAATACAAAAATCCTTCAGTTATGCAATTATTGACAGGATGGTGAGTGTGGAGAGTTAGGACAAGAAAGTCCTATGAGGACTGAGAGAAAGAGAGTTAATAAGAAAAAGGGAAAAGATCTTTAGAAACCAAGAGTTAGGAGCAAAGTAAGAAGTTAAGAAGTCAGATGGCCAAGTCTATTGTAGTCTTCCACCTGGAGTCTGGATAATTCTGTAGCCCTTGCCTTATGCTAAAGTTTGTCAATTATACTTCCATTGCTATACTGTACCTTATTTTTTTCTCTCTAAACTGAGAGACATAAACATTCCAAGGAAATAGTCTTTCACATCATTAAACATTTAACATTTGCAACCAAAGAACAGAATGTGGATATTTACCATATATTTACCAACTATTATAGGAACTACATCAGCAAATCTACTTATCTCTACCATTGAAGCAGATTAGGCTCCATTAGCTTCTCACCTCTCCCTTCTCTTCCTCTTTTGTTCTGGGTGATCTACCATCTTCCTCCTGGACAATTAGAAAGGTCTGACTTCTTCTCTTCTTAGCTACTAGACTCTCATCTCCACAGAAAGCAAGAGAGATCCTTGATAATGTCACTGCCATGCTCAGGATTCTCAATGGCTTTCCTTTGCATTCACTAAAATATGAAGTTTAGACAAACAACAATAAGTGTTGGCAAGGATGTGGGGGAAAAGGTACACTCATACATTGCTTGTGGGACTGCAAATTGGTGCAGCCAATATGGAAAGCAGTATGGAGATTCCTTGGAAAACTGGGAATGGAACCATCATTTATTTGACCCAGCTATTCCTCTCCTCAGTCTATACCCAAAGGACTTAAAAACAGCATACTACAGGGACACAGCCACATCAATGTTTATAGCAGCACAATTCACAATCACTAAACTGTGGAACCAACCTAGATGTCCTTATTCTTAGGCTCAGAGAATATAACTCAGATGGTGGGTGCCAAAATTATTGGAAATAGGGAGGTGCCACCAGAAATCAAACATGTGGGTGGGCAATGCAACCCTTTATTTCTGGCATGAAGACGTGCTATGGAACCTGGTTGTCAAGCTTGCCTGGGTGCCAGACCACCTCTGATATTGCCAACCAAACACAGCGCTGCCCCTGGCTCAGATTGGAGGAGTTCGTTAAGATCTACATGATTGGCTAATTGTAGAATTAGGGCGGGCAAAAGGAAAGGGTTACAATTGGATCCAACTTCGGGTGAATACTACATTCTGAAAATGAACCCCCTGATTTTCTGTTTCTCACAAGTTGTTTCATAATTCTGTAAAGCTACAAATGGGTAAGGTAAGGCGTTCTTTTTTGTTTATACACAAGTTCTGCTTCTCTTTTATAAAGATGGTTGATTTGGGCTCCCACTGACCATTCAGGATACTCTTCCTAAGTTAAGATCCTTAATTACATCTGCAAAATCCCTTTTGTGTTCTAAGGTGACACCAGTTCTGGGGATTAGTATGTGGGCATTGAAAGGAAAGTGACCACAACACTCAGAGCAACCAAAAGATCTTTATTGCAGCAGTGCAACAAAGAGAAAGGCAAGAAGGAAAGAGAGAGAGAGAAAAGAGAAGAGATGAACAGGGAGAGAGCAAGAGCAAGAGAGAGACAGAGAGCGCACGTAAGAAAGATAAAGAGCAAGAGAGAGAGAGCAAGAGAGAAAGAGCAAGAGAGAGGGGGGCCTGGCAGGAGGGAGTTTTTATAGCCCAAATCTAATGGGGCCTCTGGGTCTGCAAGCTGCCTTGTTGGCCCAAGGGGGGGTTAGGTGTTCAGCCTTAAGCAGGGTTGAATGTTCAGACTTGAGGCAAACAGGTGATAAAGGACCAGATAGATGGGGGTTTGAGTGCATGGGCTATCTTGCAGCCAACATCTGTTCAGCCTGCCCTGCAGACAACACAGTTCAGCCTGCTCTGCACCCAACATTCCTCCCTTTTTGTTTTTCTAAGTGACATGGGGGACGGCGTAAAGTCCTCTGGCTTCTTCCTGCTTAATGGTGGGCGGCGTTAGACCTAGAAGGGGAAGTGGAGGAATGTTTGGGGGACAGGTCTGAGAACACCAGGGCAGCCAGAAATAACACTCAGTGGCTACAGACAAATACTGTGGTAGGGGTAAAGTCCATAAAAGTTCCTTGAAGCCACAAGTCCTCGATGGCATCAAACCAGTCCTAGATGGAGGAGATTCTTGGTATCAGCCACTGGTCCTGTAGCAGGGACTCTAGGAAGTATTGGAGTTGGCTTGGTTGAATCCAGTAATGTTAAGGGTGACAGACCGATTGCAGCCAGTGGAAGGGCAATTGCCTTGACCCATAATCTGAGAGTGGGTGGTGTCATCCTGGTGTCATGTTGCTTGGATGTAGAAGCAGTATCTGTGGTTTGAGATAAAACTTGAGAGAGAATAATGATTAGTAAAAGAAGAAGAGGGTTGGCAAGAAATTTTGTGTTTGGTGGGCATGGTGGAAGTCCAGGACTGGACATTTGGAACAAGTGCCTTTTTAAGGTGGGAGCCATGGTGGTACCAGGGGGAGTTTAGGTTTGATGCTTCCTTGTGGGGATACTGTAGAGCAGACAGAATAAGCAGAGTGGACGTGCTAGAGAGTAGTTCTCATTCCTAGGAAGTGAAAGAGGGGTTGTGAAAATTGGAAAAAGGGTTAGAGAGGGTTTTAGATGGGCACAGAGTCTCTGGAGCCAGAGGAGTTGGTCATGAGTTGTAGGTGTCCATCTTGGGCATCAGGGCTGGTAGTCTTAAAGAAGTAGTTGATTGATCAGCTTGTTGGTGAATTTTAGGCTTATAAAAATAACATATCGGAGATTTATTTATATCATTTAATGTTTTATAACTGGACCTGTAGGCAATTTAATAGACATGGTTCTATTAGGAGAAACATAGAAAGGACTAATAGGGGTCCTATGAGGGGGAGGAGCCAAGGCCATACTTAACTGAACATTCCCCATGGAGCCTGTTGGCTTAGTTGCTGTCTCCTCTTTTCTAGCTGTTCTTGTCCTTCATTACTCCCAGGAATGACTGGTTTTGGCTTAACTGGTTTTGGTAGGTGTTTAAGACCAAGTTGCTCAAAATTGACTTTGTTTCTATCTATTGTTAAGAGTCAGCTGAGTTCCCATAGGGGTCGCTCGTGGGGGAACCTGAGAGCAGCTTCTTAGTTCTGCTAATGCCATTTGTGCTAGGATGGGTCCAGGTCTTGCTTGACCATGTGGCTTCCCTTGAAAGCATCAGGGATGTCTCCTGTCTCCAATGACCCTCCTATTTACAGCAAATGCATTGATTGGCTTTTCATTCTCCAGTGGTCTCATTAATCTCCCTGATCAGGAGGTTATGTGGCCCAGAGTTGCAAAGCTCTTTAGAGAAGTTCCCTGTTCCCTGGATTCAGACTGACTCAGAGGGCCAGAGCCAAATATTGGTTTTCTTGGCCATTTTAATTTAACTTTAAGTCTTGATCATAAACATCCAGCAAAGTCAGTTTCACCCTAAATTAATAGTGTTGGGCTTTAGCTGAAGTCTGGCCTACTTTGGAGTCATTCTTACATGTAGTAAGATGGGAAACACAGCCTTATCTCAGGTAAGGCTAAGATTTATAAATCTTAGGTAAAGTGTTCTAGTATTGAAGCTGATCTTTTTTTTTTAAATATTATTTTATAAAATTTACATATATTGTTGCTTGGTGTCACATGAATACTAGGTAATACAGTATATTACATTTAAATTGTACCCAGTGTATAGAACTTTATATTAATCTTATTGATAACAGGTCCAATTATAAAACATTAAATGATATAAATAAATCTCCGATATGTTATTTTTATAAGCCTAAAATAACCATGCAACCTTTTGGAGAACACCAGCTTGATATAGTTTTTTAAAGCTTCTATCTTAATGACATATACCTGGAAAATATGAGCACATTCAATATACAAAGAAGAGTAATAGTATCACAATTATTATTGATGTTTTTATATTAATCAAGTTTAGCTTTTAGAGAAATAACATATTACAATATTGCAAAATAACAGTTGTTGTTTAACCATAGTTGTATATACAGACCTTCTTTAGCACTTACTTAAACCCTCTTATTTACTTAACAGACTCTCTTATCCAGAAACACATTTTCCTTCTATTAAATCCATACCTAGAACCTTCTAATTTCTCTTTCCTGTTTGTTAACTCTTTCTTTTTTTTACATTTTTAAATAATCCTTGTAAATTTCTGAATTTAGGCAAATTATTTCATTTTAATAAGAGATATTTTGTTATTTGCAGTACACAATTAATCACATCTGTTGACCATTTCATGAAAACATGAACAATGTTTAAGTATATAGAATTATACTGTTGTGGGCTGGGGATGTGGCTCAAGCGGTAGCGCGCTCGCCTGCCATGTGTGCGGCCTGGGTTCGATCCTCAGCACCACATACAAATAAAGATGTTGTGTCTGCCGAAAATTAAAAAAATAAATACAAAAAAAAAAAAAGAATTATACTGTTGTAGGAACAGACAAGGCAAGGCACCTAAGATAGCACTGAAGATAGGGAAATAGTTTTATGGTTACAGCCGGATTTAGAGGGCACATCTTCTGCTGTAATCAATTAATCCCCTGAACCCCAAGTTTAGGTTGTTTCAGAATTTTGTACCCAACAGGCATTACTGGGGCAAAAATGTATAGTATCTTTCCTCACTCATTTCAAGGACCAATGCTAACACCCCTATAGCAAGAGACTGATTAATAAGAGAAAAGCTTAATATATTTAATCAAGGTTCTAAATGATGTGGGAGCTTTTAGAAGTGAGGACCCAAAGACCTAGGGTAAGCTGTGCATTTTTATGCTTAAGTTGAATAAAAAACAGACAGCCAGATAGAAATGTAGTTGGGCAAAAAGGATATGATCTAATAGAAATCACCAGTCAGGAACTTAGTAAGATGTGTTTGTTTGGGTTCTTCTTGGCCTCTCCATGGAACACTTCCCACACCCCTCCAGGGAACGAGGCCTACCTACTATGGCTGCCCTACTTTCAGGAGAGGGATAGGTCAGAGTGACCTCTATAGGTTTTATGGCTTGCTTTGGGGGAAATAATTCTGGTCTCTTTGACCTGCTCTTGGGAAGGAGAATTCTAGTTCTGTGGCCTGCTTCAGGGCACACAAGGGTAAGGAGAAAGGAGAATAGGAAAAGGTCAGAGAGAACTAAATTGCTTCTGAGAACTTTCTAGTCTCTTTTGGTTCCAAACACCCAGCATGTCCAAGTGTTATAGTTGGAGGACATTATTCAGCCTCCCACAAATCTCAAGGAGTTGGTTCAGTTCACTTGCACCCACTGCCACACAAATCCCCTTGTGGAGAGCCCCTTCAACACTGGGAACTCCCACTGCTATGGGATCTCCAGAGAGAGTCAAAGAGTGCTGAAGTCAGAGGTAGAGCATGTGCGCAAGGCCCTGGGTTCAACCCCCAGGACTGCAAAACACCAACAGCAGCAAAAATGAATGCTGAGGGTTAAGAAGGCCTCTGTCCAGGTGGGTTGCCTCTGCCTGCAGTGATGGCTCCGGAGGTACAAGGGCAAGAATTTCCTCTCCAGGGCAGACTGGACTCAGGCCTGGACAAAGATGGTAAGAAAACTAGGCACCCTGTAGTGTTTTTTCTCTCAGCCCATTTCCCTGGCTGCCCCCAACTGTTTGCTGCCTTCCTACCCCCTTGCCTGTTCCTCCCTAGCTCTCTCATCAACCCTACACCCTGTAGGGTGTTGTGCATTCTTTCTTCTCAGGATAAAAGCTCCCTTGAAGAATTTTATTTCATTATAGACTTCAGGAAGAGTTTAACTCTTCACATCGAAAAATAGACTTCCTTATCTCAAGGACCGGAGGACTACACCTCTGAGTATGATCCACTCAAAAGAGGGCCAAGAGCAGTCCTGTCCCCTTCTTCCTTCCTCCAGAGACTGAGAGATTCCAAAACAGAAAGGCAAGCAAATATTTTCATACTTAAAGAAACCAACCAAGAGAACAACCATAATTCATAACCTTGAAACTTGAATGGGAGGAAACACAATGAAAGGATTTCCGGAGGTGGGGGGAGCTGTGTTCTGTCCATAACGAAAGAAAAGAAGTCAAGGCAGCTTTCATTTGAATCCCTTCACATGCTGATGATTCATGACTTCATCTCCAGAGTTAGAATTTCCACTTGTGTGTTCTGTAGGGGTAAAATGCCATTTTGGCTTCTGTGAAGGGGGAAGCAGCTGATACCCTACCTTCCCTTGGTGTCTCTCCTTGAAGATGACATTGGTCCCAATGAAGGGCCCCAGCTTTGAATTTTTATAATGCATAGTCATAGGCCATTTGATCCTTGGAGCTCTAAACACCTACCTGGAAATTAATTTAGACCCCTCTCAAGAAGTACAAAGGTACATCCACCAGTCTCTCAAGGACATAGGAGATATTTTCATTGTTTTCTTCTTCTTCTATTTTCATCTTCTTCTTCTTTTACTTTACTGTATAAATTTGTGTGAAATTATGACCAGATTTTTTTAGTCACTTTCTTGTTACCTTACATGTATGAACTCTGTCTGGCACTCAATTGTTTTTCCAAGGTCTTTTATTGGCAGACCCAGAGATAAACCCCCAAGTACCTCAAACTCAATACATGCAAAATCAATTCTTTTTCTGCTTTCTGAATCCAAAACTTACTGTTAAGCCTAAGAAATACAACTGTTAAATAAAAATGATAGGAGGTCATCCTTTTAGACCAGGCTCCCACACTGCCTACACTGAGCCCTAATAGATCAGAATAAAAATCAAAATGGAGTTACCCATGTTGAAGTTCCTTATCACCAAACCAAAACTAAGCTGTTTATCTAGCTTTCCAGGAAATGTAAAGAAATGAGCTACAAGAGCCAAATTTCCCAACAACCCTGTTTCAATCAATATAGTAATATTTTAATCTTCTTGCAAAAGAAGTGACCTAACATAACTGTTCCTGGATTCATAGGCCAGAGGCCTGATTCTGGGGGAGGGGATGGAAAAAAATCAGGTCTGACCACTTATCCCAAAAGCCAAATAGAAAACATAGTGATAAAAAGCAGGAACGGGGGGCTGGGGATGTGGCTCAAGCGGTAGCGCGCTCGCCTGGCATGCGTGCGGCCTGGGTTCGATCCTCAGCACCACATACAAACAAAGATGTTGTGTCCGCTGAAGACTAAAAAATAAATATTGAAATTCTCTCTCTCTCTCTTTAAAAAAAAAAAAATAATATATATATATATAAAAGCAGGAATGGGCTAGGGAGATAACTCAGTTGGTAGAGTGCTTGCCTCTCATGCACAAGGCCCTGGGTTCCATGCCCAGCACCACCAACAAACAAACAAACAAAAAAACCTGCAACTTTAATCAATATGTCCATATTGGGAAAACAAAGGTTCCAGTGTTTGCAGGCCTTTGAGGAACTGATAATGATTTTATTGTTTTATAGAAAGAGGAATGAGAGCAAGGGTTGTCAGTTTGTACAACTTGAGGGTTTGCACAACTGTCATGTTAGGTGAACTTGGTCAGGCATCATCTGTCTGATCCATCATTATCTCAGGATTGGCCAATAGGGCCTTGTTGGTGATAAGAAAGTTGTGATTGCCTGGGGGTGTATTTTCACTTTATCACAAAATGTTTATTGATCAGACTTGTTGTTCTTAGAATCCAAGGTGAGGGACTCAGAGCAAAGAAGATGGATGCAAAATGGAGGCAGAAATGCCAAGTTTTTAATAGTGCTTTTAGTTGGTCTTATGCAGGGAAAAGTGAAGAGTGCATATCTTAGACTTTTTCACAGCAGTAACTAAAAAATCTGACCAAAACAATTATAGGGGACAAAAAGTTTATTTGGAGCCTCATGGCTTCAGAGGTCTCCATCCATAGATAGCAGGCTCCATTCCTTAGGGCCTCAAGTGAGGCAGAACAACATAGTAGAAGAGTGTGGCAGAGGGAAGCTGCTCACATGACGATTAGGAAGCAGAGAGAGACTCCACTTGCCATACCCACAATGCCCCATCTCCTTCAGCCACACCCCACCTGCTCCAGCCACCACCCAGTTAATCCCATCAGGGACCATCCCTGATTAGTTTAAGACTCTCACTACCCATTTCCCCTCTGAACTCTCATTTCCCCTCTGAACCCTCTTACATTGTCTCATGTGTGAGTTTTTGGGAGACACTTCACATATAAACCATAACAGTCCAATTCCTTCTTACATAAATTAAAGGTAACCAATTAGTTATTTTTCTATTGCTATTTCCCTGTCCTCATCTTGTAAGAAAAGTAGCTTTGAAATGACAGCCTGCTTCTTGTTTTTTTGTTTGTTTTGGCTCTTTTTTTTAAAGCCCTTTTCTCTCTATAAAAACAACTTCTATGCTTAGCCCACTACAGTATTTATTTTATTGAATAAAGTGCTGCCTGATTCTAGAGTCAAAATTGAGCAGATTTAGACTTTTAAACTTGTGAGGTGTGGTGGGCCCCACCTCTGATTACAGTGCAAAATGGAGTCAGGAGCCTGAGGCAGGAGGATTGCAAGTTCAAGACTAGCTTCAGTAACTTAGCTTGACCCTCAACAATTTATCTAGACCCTGTCTCAAAACACACACACACACACACACACACTCAGACTGGAGATGTAGTTTATTGATAAAGCACTCCTGGGTTCAATTCCCCAATACCAAATCCTTCTCCCATTTTTAAGTTAAACCCTATAGTACCAGCTACTCAGGAGGCTAATGTACCCTGGAGTTCTTACGGAGTCCTGGAATCCAAGGTGACTGATGTAGAACAAAGGATATAGAATGGAGGCAAAATGGAGGCAGAGATACCAAGTTTTTACTTTGCTTTAGCTACCCACTGGACATCTATCTACAGGACCATTGAGAGTTTGTGTTTTTAGCAAAAGCAGCTTCTAAGTCTTTATTACAGTTCGAGACCTACCTGGGCAACACAGCAAGATCCTTTCTCTTCAAAAAAATATTTAAACAACATTGTTGTAATAATTTGGTCTCTTGGCACTACATGTGCACACTCAAGCATCAAAAGTAAAAACCCATGTCATCAGTGCCCCTGTCCTCTCTCTTATTCACACAACAAATATTTACTGAGCACATTTTCTTGGCTCAGCACTGTCTGGCCACTGGAAGAGAGAGCTTCAGATAGAGTTCCCCTGGAGCTTACATTCTGATGGGAAAGACAATGTAGTAGTTAACACACTAGTTAATAGTGTGTGACAAATGCTATGAAGTAAAATGTAGTCGGGTGAGGAGGATAGAGAGCATGGTGATGGAGGTTAGGAAAGGCTCCATAGTGTGAGTCCATCAAAGACCTGAGCACAGTGAACCAGTGAACCAGGCAGAGATCTGGACTGTGGGTGGAGTTCAGTGAGGGAATTTGGGGTAAGCTGGGCGGGGCCAGGTCTCACAGACCACCCAGCAGCACAGATTCCAATATAGTTATACTGGGAAGCCATTGGATGGTTTGCAGCAGGAAGACAACACAGTCTGATATAGGCTTTCAAAGCTTTCCTGAATCCATTTTGCTCTGTAACCAGAGGAGTCTTTTGGGTTTCCTCTTCCTCCTCCTCCTCCTCTTCTTCCTGTTGCTCCATAATGAAAATAGTCTTACTGATTGTAAAAATGCAGTATGCTTATTATTAAAAAAAATCCAAATGGAATAGAAACAAAAATTTTAAAAACAAAAATGGAGTGAAATCCCACAGATAACATTTTGGTAAACCTTACTAATATTTGGTAAACACTGAGTAGGTTTTCTGATTGTAAATCAGGTTCTCCTTTGCCCCTTGACTTGAAGCCCTTTAATACCTTTCTGTTGCTCATTGGAGATGTGCACAGGCTCTGAGTTCAGCTCTTTCCCGAATGTCCCTGTTACTCCCCTTCCTGCTCTCTTTTCATCTGCACTTCTGCGCCCCACCTGGAGGCCTTCTCCTCCCCCAGCTAACACTTTAGGAATCTCAGCACCTGCCTTCATTCCTCATAAATTGAACAAGGGGCCCTCTACCACTGACCTATACTTCCAGCCCTTTTTATGTTTGATTTTGAGACACCAAGGCCTGCTAAATTGCCCAGGCTGACCTCAAACTTACACTCCACATGCCTCAGCCCCCCGAGTGCTGGAATTACAGGGGTGCACCACTGCATCTGGTAGCCTCTGTCTCATTTTGCTGTGTACTGTTAGCGTTTTGAGGTCTGAACAGTCTTATGTACCGGATATCCTGGAAGTTAAAAAGCACTCAATAAATATCTTTGAATGAATGCATGAAAGAGCTTCAATTCTGGATGACACATTCAGAAGATGTTTGTTGAAGATCTACCAGATTCTATTCTGCTACTAGAAAGATGAGAGATCTATAAGACAAGAGTCTTCTTTGTGAGGTTCTCAGTTTCCTATTTGTCCTTCAGACAGATATGTCCATGCACTAGAGAAAGCCAGTCCTCCAGGTTGTGTCTGCCTAACCAGCCCACTTTAAAGAGATTGCCCTTTGCCATAATTATGGGATTCTGAACACCCTCATGATCTGCTCCATTGTCTACTATGCATTTAGAGATAAATTAGCATGCTGGGTGCAGTGGTGCATACCTGTAATCCCAGCAGCTTGAGAGGCTGAGGCAGGAGGATTAAGAGTTCAAAGCCAACCTCAGCAACTTAATGAGTCCTTAAATTGCTTAGTGAGATCCTGTCTCAAAATATAAAAAGGGCTGGGAATATGGCTCAGAGGGCAAGCCACATTCATTTCCTTGTACCAATAAATAAATAAAATAGAGGTAAGTCAGTGCATTGAGCCTCCTTTTCTCTGTGTGTGTTACATAAAATTTGCATTTTATCCATTCTCAGTGTACAGTTCAGTGGTGATAATAACATAATTGTACAACCACCGGCACTATTTCCAGAACTTTTTCATCACCCCAAACAGAAACTCTGTACCCATTAAGCAACAGCTGTGCAATCTTCCTCCTTGCAGCCTCCAATAACCTTTACTGTCCATCTCTGTGCATTTGCCTCTTCTAGATTTCCTATTCATGGAGTCACACAATAGTCAGCCTTTGGTGCCTGGCTCACTTCACTTAGCATATTGTTTCAAGGTTGCAATGAACCTTTTATTTTAATTTTTTATTCTTTTTTCTAATATATGAGTGATACATGTTTGCTCAACTATCTATTTACAGATAAATTAGCACAACAGGGTTTTTTTTTAATTTTTGTTTTTACTTGGTATATTTTTTTATAAGGGGGGATACTTAAAAGCCCTATTAGTTTTTTTTCTCCTTCCTTTAGAAAAACTTTAATTGCCATTTTGACTTACATGGGTATTCTTTATCTCTCTCTCTCTCTCTCTCTCTCTTTGTAGTTTTGTTTTTTTTTTTCAGAGTGGAAAATTAGAAGTTTATTAAAGGACAGCAGAAAAGACTTCTCCCGGAGGAAGAAGGGGACCCAAGAGGTGGAATCCCTGGAAGTGCGGTTGTCTCTCCATTTTATAGTTTTTGGTGATGGACTGTAGGTGGGAAGGCCGGAAGGGTTGGACACAGGTGGGCCAAAGAAGTAATCTGGGCAGGAAGGACTTCATTAACACTTCTTTGGGATGGGCTATCTTCAAATCTGCTGGGGCTATTCATTAACATTTCTTTGGAATGGACTTTGGGCCTAGGGCTTTTATTGGGGCTTCATTAACATTTCAAGAGTTGCTCAACTTTTCCGGAAATTCATTCTCAACATGGCCTCCATTTTAGATTTCACTCGATATTAGACCCGATTTACTTAACTACACTGACTGCCTAATTTTAAATCTGGCTTCATTCCCCCCTCTAATTTTGGGAACTCCTTACTGCTGTAAGGAAAGGGGCGAAGATCTTCCTGGCTTCTTCAGGCTGAAAGAGGACGATGTTGGGCTAGCAGTTTGGAGTCCCCTTTAAAAATCAGGTCTATCAAGTGATCCATGATAGAAGTCCAATTGAGAAGTAATAAGCTGGAGGGCCTTTTTTTGTAGTTTTGAACCTGCAGCCTGGTGTGCTCTTTCTAGAAGTTTCTTATTATTTCCCCATACCACTCTACAACTTCCCCATTTCCATGGAAGTTTGCTTATGCCATTCACAGAATGCTGATCCTGGACCTAGCTAGAGTAGACATGAAATTGCTCAAATCTGGGAATGGAATATCTCCACACTGGGGGAGAAAAATATTTGGGATTGCTTGCTGGCCAGTGTCCTCTAGTCTCACTTCACTTTGTAGTCATAGTGTTATGCTCGAATTCGGGACCCCCAAAAGACCATCAGAGACCGAGATCGATGTAAACAGCAAAGAGGTGTTTATTGCGAGCTAGCTCGGTCCTCCGTGCACACACACAGCAACTGGTGACGCTGAGAGGCCCGGAGCCCAGGGTTTGCAGCAGTTTTATACACTCTTTGGAGAAGGCAGGGACTTCACATACATCATAGCATCTCTTAGCAAATCATCACACACCGCGGGAAAATCAAATAACAACTCTAAAACATGATTAGCACATTCACTAGCGGGAACAAATTGGGTAGGGGTGATTGGTCAGTACAAAAGGGGTATTCATTTGAACTGATTGGTTTAAGCCAAGAGGGGTGTATGTGCTGAACTACATGGTTTCCCAACAGGTTATCAACTACCATAAACTACTGGGAGGGTCATCTGGCATCCCAGGTATTTCCCTGTCTCATGCTGATTGGTGGCTGCTAGGGGGTTCCTATAGGTCCCCACCTAGCCTGACTGAGTCAGGGACACCTGGCACAGCAGATCTCTCCTGTTATTTGTAGATAAACAACTTAGCAAGGTGGGAATGTGCCTAGGAGTGCTCTGTGGGTCTTTCCAAGGACAAAGGCCATGTCCCTTCCTTGGACAGGCTTTGCTCTGAGGTAGAGGCTGGTTTTTCAATAGTTTATCTATCAAGGCAAGATGGAGATTGTGATGATCCCTTCTTCCTTTCAGGATCTTCACTCCTTGGAATCGTGCACGCGCACGGCCAGTGCTGGGGATGAATCAAAGGCCTCACACAGGCTAGGCAAGTGCTCTGCCATGGGTGATGCCCCCAGCTCCACAGAGGGGTTTCAGTTTCCACAGCTTGGCCACAGCTGGCTGGCGGAGCAATGGCTGAGGCTCCTCAGCTGATCCTTTCTCTTGTCACCTGGCTTACTTGGCATCTGCTCCAGCTCTTTTTATCTTTGGGTAACATCAACAAAACAATAGTAGTGATCCTTGGTTTTATGGTGTTTTACATTTTCAATGTATTTTCCTGTAGAGACACTTATGTATTTTCCTGTAGAGACACTTATTTTTATCTGTAAGACAATCTTTCCAAGGAGGTGGGACCAGCCTTAATTTCTTCTCTTTACAAATAAAGAGACTTACCAGAATTTAAGTGATTTTTGCAGCCATTAAGAGGCAGAGCGTGAACTGAGACCTCTACTTGCCATCAGTTGCCAGCTCAGCTAGACAAAGCAAGAGCTCAATAAATATTTGTCCAATGAATGAATTATGTGCTTGTGTTTGCTCCTGTCTGAATAACCATTCTGTTAGAAATTTGTGCAAAAAGCCAGCTGTTTCCTAGAGTAAATAGACAATTGCTACTCTACTTACTTCAAGGTGTCTCAGTAATGCTGACTAGTAGGACAAATTTTCCTATGAACAGTTTATCTAAGTAGCAGAAGAGTTTGAATTAATTTAAAAAATATTTATAGGACATATTAGAAAGCACAAGCCTTGTTTCACTATTCATTCATAAAATACTTCTTTTTAAGAACACTTATCAAACATACTAGAATGGGAAGGAGGAAAGAGATGGGAGTTAAATTTAGATATAAAGGTGAAAAAAATTTATAATTGAATAGAAGAAAAGAAAGCCATTCACGGATCTATGGTGCTAATGAACTGTAAACTGCAGAATATTCTAAACTCTTTGCATCAGGGATTCCAAAGCACAAACACACACATTCTATATGTTTCTGCCCCTTTTCTTCTCCATGCAGTAATGGAGAAAACAAAACGCAAGACATAAAAAGCCTGAACCCATCTACAGAGATGTAGTTTTTGAATTTCACTTTAATTTTATCTTGTAAATGGCTTCCTTTTGGAGAAGAGCTATCTCCAAGTGACAGAATTCTAGACAGAGCTACAGTCCTAAAATGTGAGCCCTTTGCAGACCATTTCTACCACTGGGGAGTTGCTCTCAATTGTATTGATGCTTGTGACCTTCTTTATCATGCAAACTGTGGCAGTCAGAGTAACTGAGCAGATGGTTATTAACCATGGTGAGTGACTGGTAGGATTATTGTTGGGCTCTGGCTCTTGGTAGTACTCTGTAAACTGGTTTAAGATTTCAAGATTAGACAGATATTCGCAGTGGCTGATGTCCTGCCTTTTAATCTGGAGTAGATTCCTATTTTAAAAGCTTTAAATATTTCCCAATTACAGATGAGGACTGGTCCAAAATATTATCTCAGATTTGGTTAAAATTCTTACACCATTTACATGCAGAAAACAGCATGTAGACATGGTACCCTGAGTGTGGCTTTCTTCTTTTCCCTTTATCAGAGTAACATTGTTTTCCCTCCATGCCTAGTTCCATATCTTCATGACTAACTGTAGAATTTATTAAAATGCTTGGGTCTTTTCTCTGTGCAGTCTCCACTCCCAGGTCACAGGAAAAGTCACAAATAAAAAGTAGTTGTCAGGAAAATATAAAGCAGAGACTAGTGGTGATGGAAACCAGATGCACAGAATTGTAAACAACTAGTCTCTAAACAATCGTGTTTTCTTGGATTCACAGGTCCAGGGACTCCTGGTGAATTCTAGACCAAGACGGGACTGTTGCAACCCACATTCTAGAACTAGCCATTGCCCAGGATTAATGAACTACCCTGGTATCAATCTGCCTGAGAATGAGATAACACAGTATATAAACCTTCTATTGGTGGCACAAGGCAAGATGCTCACTAAGTTCTCCCAGATGGTGGTGGCCCTTGAATAAATCTGATCTCCTTGCCACTAGCTCTTTTCTCCTGAGAATTGGCTTTGAGTGGTGAGCAGATTTGGGTGGCAGTAGAACTGGGTTTTTCATTGCTAAAATGCTATTTTAGTGCCAGTAATGAGAAGAAATAGGGGCAGGGGTAGACAGGACAAACTTGTTAATATATATATATTTTTTTACTTTTATTTATTTACTTACTTATTTAGCAGTATTAGGATTGAACCCAGGACATGTGCAAGCCAGGCAAGTGCTCTAACACTGAGCTACATCTCCAGCCCAATAACAATATCTTTAACTTGAAAGCTTCCTAAAGAAATACTCCTTTGGAGGGGTGGGGGTGCTGGGGATCAAATCCAGAACTTTGTGGATGCTAATTGTGCACTCTACCTTTGAGCTATGCTCCCAGACCTCATGAAAAATCATTTTTAATATAACATTTTCTTTTCTTTTTTTTTAAAGAGACAGAGAGAGAGAGAGAGAGAGAGAATTTTTATTTATTTATTTTTTTATTGTTGGTTGTTCAAAACATTACATAGTTCTTGATATATCAACTTTCACACTTTGCTTCAAGTGGGTGAGAGAGAGAATTTTTAATGTTTATTATTATTATTTTTTTTTTAGTTTTCGGCGGACACAACATCTTTGTTTGTATGTGGTGCTGAGGATCGAACCCGGGCCGCACTCATGCCAGGCGAGCGCACTACCGGTTGAGCCACATCCCCAGCCCTAATATAACATTTTCTAATTTCAAAATGTATTTAGGAAACTAGAAATTTAGAAAAGATGGGAAAAATACAAAGAAAATAATCTATATTTGAGGATCACATAACTAAGAGACAAGAAAGATAAACTGTTGAGTTCTATTTCTTTTCAATCTCTCCTGTATCCTTGAGCTTTTATATAAGTGAGGACTGAGTAAATCACATTTTTAATTTTTGCTTTTTTTTTTTACTGAATGCTATAAATCATTAGTACTTTTGATGTCACTAAAAATGCCTTCAAAATGTTTTTGAGTGCTGCCTTATAGTTTATCATATGGACAGGCCATTAAAAGATCAACTTATAAAGGAAACTTCTGGACCCCATTACAGGGTTTGAAGTTTGATGATAATGTATTTTTATTATGTCTAATTTCAGAATTTATGACTTTGGTTGACTTTTTAAAATATTTATTTGTTCATTTTTTTCAGTTTACATTTTCTATACTCTTTTTTTCCCCATATTTTTAATTTCTGCATTATAGTAGTATAGTTGTTACAAATTCATACATACACACACTATAACAATGATTTGGTCAATATCATTCCCCATATTTCCCCTTTACTTCTCCCCTCTACTGGTCCCTTTCCTCTACTGATCTCCCTTTGATGTTCATGAGGTCCCCCACCCCCACCAAACTTTCTTTTCCTGTTTCCTCTCTAGATTCAACATATGAGAGTAAACATATGACCTTGACCTTCTGAGTCAACTTATTTCTCTTAACATAATGTTCTAAAGTTCTATCTATTTTCCTGCAAATAACATAATTTCATTTCTGTTTATGGCTGAATAAAACTCCATCATGTGTTTATACCATATTTTCTTTATCCATTCATCCACTGATGGACATCTAAGCAGGTTCCAGTTTGGCTATCGTGAATTACATTGCTGGAAACATGGGTATGCATGCGTCACTGTAATAAGATGACTTTAATTCTTTAGATAAATACCAAGGAGTGGAACAGCTGGGTATATGGTAGTTCAGTGCCTAGTCTTCTGGAGAGCCTTCATACTGATTTCCATAGCGGTTGTACTAATTTACAGTCCCACCAACAGTGTAAAAGTGATCCTTTTTCTCCACATTCTCCTCAGCCTTTATTATTGTTTGTATTCTTGATGACGGCCATTTTGACTGGTGTGAAGTAAAATCTCAGTGTAGTTTTGATTTGTGTTTCCCTAATTGCTAATGCTAATGAACATTTTTTTTTTATATATAGATTTGTTGGCCATTTGTATTTCTTCCTTGGAAAAAATGGCTTTAGTTCATTTATCCTCTTAATTAATTGGGTTGTTTGCTTCTTTGGTGTAAAGTTTTTTATATATTCCAGATATCAACCCTTATCAGAAGAGTATATTTATTTGTATTTTTTCAATGTTAGGGAATGCACGAACGGCCTTTTGCACATCAGTTAAATATACTATCTTTGAGCTAAAACCCCAGCCCTCCTTTATTCTTGAATTAATTTAAAATATAGAGTATGGATATATATATATATATATATATATATATATATATATATATATATATATATATATATATTACTGACCTTGTCTTTTACTGGTTGTTTGAAGTTGACAAATTACTTACATTTTTTCTTTTCAATGTTTTCTTTATATAAAATAGGAATAATAATCCCACTTTTCAGTATTGTCATTAGAATTTTTAAAATTTATTCTAATTTGTTATAGATGACAGCAGAATGGCATTCAATTCATACTATACATATAGAGCACAATTTTTCATGTCTCTGATTGTACACAAAGTAGAGTCCAACCACTCATGTCTTCATACATGTACTTAGAGTAATGATGTTCATTTCATTCCACCCTCTTTCCTGCCCCTCTACCCTTCCCTTCCCCTCCCTCCCCTTTGCCCTATCTAAAGTTCCTCCATTCCTACCATGCTCCCTCCCCCTAGATCCCCATTATGAATCAGCATCCTTATATCAGGGAAAACATTTGGCCTTCGGTTTTTTGAGATTGGCTTACTTCACTTAGCATTATATTCTCCAACTTCATCCATTTACCTGCAAATACCATGATTTTATTCTCTTTTAATGCTGGGTAATATTCTATTGTGTATATATGCCACATTTTGTTTTATCCATTCATCTACTGATGGGCATCTAGGTTGGTTCCACAGTTTAGCTATTGTGAATTGTACTGCTATAAACATTGATGTGGCTGTGTCCCTGTAGTATTCTGTTTTTAAGTTGTTTGGGTATAAAACGAGGAGTGGGATACTTGGGTCAATGGTGGTTCCACTCCCAGATTTCCAAGGAATCTCCATACTGCTCTCCATATTGACTGCACCAATTTGCAGTCCCACCAGCAGTGTATGAGTGTGCCTTTTTCCCCACATCCTTGCCAACACTTATTCTTGTTTGTGTTCTTAATATCTGCCATTCTGACAGGAATGAGATGAAATCTTAGAGAGTGGTTTTGATTTGCATTTCTCTAATTGCTAAAGATGTTGAACATTTTTTCATATATTTGTTGATTAGTCGTATATCATCTTCTGAGAAGTGTCTGTTCAGTTCCTCAGTCCATTTATTTTTTTTTTATTTTTTTTTAAATATTTATTTTTTTTTAGTTGTAGTTGGACACAATATCTTTATTTTATTTATGTGGTGCTGAGGATCGAATCCAGGGCCTTGCACATGCTAGGTGAGCGCTCTACCACTGAGCCACAACCCAGCCCCCCTCAGTCCATTTATTGATTGGCTTTTTTTTTTTTGGTGCTAAGATTTTTGAGTTCTTCATATATCCTAGAGATTAGTGCTCTATCTGTTGCATGTGTGATAAAATTTGCTCCCATTCTGTAGGCTTTCTATTCACCTCACTGATTGTTTCTTTTGCTGAGAAGAGGCTTTTTAGTTTGAATTCATCCCATTTATTGATTCTTGATTTTATTTTTTTGCACTATAGGAGTCTTATTAAGGAAGTTGGTACCTAATCTGACATGATGAAGATTTGGGCCTACTCTCTCTTCTATTAGGTGCAGGGTCTCTGGTTTAATTTCTGGGTCCTTAAAACAAATATATATATTTTTTATTCACTACTAAGAATTAACCAGTGTTAATGTTTTATCATTTTTCTTCAAAACTTTTAACAAAAGTACCTATTTTAGATACAGTTGAATTGTACTTTGTTTTCTTCCTGTATTGCTTCATTACAAATCTGATGTGGTATCAATCCATTTTTTATACTTTTTACAGATATATAAATGTATTTTAAATTACATAAATGGTAAGCATATGATGTATAATTTGGATCTAGTTCTCAGTGATACATTTATTTATTTTGCCTTTTCAATTTTTATTTTCTTTTATACTTTTCTTACTTTTCTATATCATTATACCTTTTTTATTGGTACTTTATAATTGTACAAATAGTGGGATTCATTATTCCATATTTGTACATGCATGTAATTTAATTTAATCCATCTCATTCCCTGGTACCTTCCCTTTCCCTCTCCCCCTCCTACTCCCTGACCTACTTGCTCTACCCTACTAATTCCCCTTCTATTATTATTATTATTATTATTATTATTATTATTATTTTAATTGGTGCATTATAATTAAAATAAGTTCCATTCATTTTCCTGCAAATGGCATATTTTTATTTCTCATTATTTCATTTTCCTATATATGATTCACTGGTATATATGTACATGGACGTAGCATAATTTGGCAGATTTCATTCTCTAGTACTTCTTCATTCCTGTCCTTTCTCCCTCCCTCTCAATCATCTTCTTCTACTCTATTGATCTACTGACTCCCTTCTATTTTCATGAGACCTTCTCCTTTTTAAAATTCCTTCCTCCCCCAGACCTCCCCTAGCTTCCACATATGAGAGAAAACATATGACTCTTGACTTTCTGAGTCTGGCTTATTTCGCTTAGCACCAATGTTTTTCCCATTATATTCATTTACATGCATTTGACATAATTTCATTGTTTTTTTTTTATGGCAAAGTAAAACTCTATTGTATATATACCACATTTTCTTTACCCATTCATCTGTTGATAGGCACCTCACTTGGCTAGTGGCATGAATTGGCTATTGTGAATTGTGCTGATATAAACATTATTGGTATCCCTGTGTCCCTATAGTATGTTGATTTTATATCTTTTGGATAAATATTGAGGAGTGGGAACCTGAGTTATATGGTGGTTTCATTTCTAGTCTTTTTAGGAATCTCCATATTGCTTTCCAAAGTGGTTGTACTAATTTCAGTCCCACCAACAATGTATAAGTGTATCTTTTCCCTCACATCCTCAGCAGCAATTATTTGATGGCATTCTTGAAGATTGTCATTCTAACTGGAGTGAAATGAAATATCACTGTAGTTTTAACTTGTGTTCCCCTATTTGCTAAGAATATTTGTTGGACATTGTTATGTCTTCTTTTGAGAAATATCTGTTCAGATCATTTGCCAATTTATAGATTAGGTTATTTGTGATTTTTTTTTTTTTTAGGGGGTGGTGGTTGTTAAGTTTTTTGAGTCTTTATATATTCTGGATATTAATCCCCTGTCACAAGAATGGCTGGCAATGATGATTTTTTCCCATTCTGTAGACTCTGTGTCCATACTCTTAATTGTTTCCTTTGCTTTCTCACTTGATGCCACCCCACTCACTGATTCTCGGTTTTATTTTTTGAGCTTCAGGAATCCTATGAAGAAGGTTCCTGCCAGCACCAATATGTTGGACTATTGACCCTATGTTTTATTCTAGTAGTTTCAGTGTTTTGGGGTTAACTTCCGGGTCTGTGATCCACTTTGAATTGATTTTTGTGCAGAGAAAGAGATAGGAATCTAGTTTTATTTTTCTACATATGAATATTCACTTTCTCCAGCACCAATTGCTAGAAAGGCTATCTTTTCTCCAGTTTATGTTTCTGAGACCTCAGTTGAGGATCAGATCTGTGCGGGTTTGTCTGTATCTTCTCTTCCACTGGTCTTCATATTTGTTTTTCTGCCAATGCCATGCTGTTTTGTAACTATAGCTCTGTGGGGTGGTTTGAGATTGGGTATTGTGATGACTCCAGCATCGTTCTTATTGCTTATTGTTTTAGCTATTCTGGGTATTGCCCAACAATACTTTTGACTATTGAAACATGTTCTTTCATTGAAAGAATAAATAGTATTATGCTCTATAAATATTTTAAAATTTATTTATTCATCTTTCAACTGAAAATGAGTTGTTAAGGAAAATATTTTTCTTGTTACAAACAACTTAGTATATTTATCATAGGTCTCCTTGTATACATGTGCCAGAGATGGTAAAAAAAGTGAAACTTCTAGGTTGTAGGGCATGATAATTTGAACTGTTAGAAAGAAACTTGGCCACAAATAAACTTTAAATAGATTATTTGAGCAGGCTGTGATTTAACTCATGAATTGGGTAGATCCATACTATAGGAGGTTTGGGGCCCCAAGGAGAAGACTTTAATAAGGTGTTCATGGAAGTGTTATAGAAGTTCTTTTTCTATACTGAATATGAATCCTTGTGCTATGTCTTTCAGCAATACTTATGACATTCATTTTGCTTGAAAGTGTTAATCTTAACATACCATAATTTTTATTTTTAATCTTTATAATTCCTGCTTTTAAATTTTTTTGTGTGGTGAAATTCTTCATTACTCCAAAGCTACAAAAATATTTTCTTGAATTTTATTCTGAAAGTTTTAAGTAATTATTTTTACTATTAAACCCATTATTCTACTGAAATAATTTTCTCCTCCTTATGTGAAATAGAAATCTACTTTTTACTTTTATTTTTCCAATGTGATAATTAAGTTGAATCAGCACCATATATATTGACTTGTTCATTTTTTTTAGGGGTTTGAATTGATATTTGTCTAAGACATTAATGTTACATATGAGATTGGGTGTGTTTCTAGGGTCCTTTATATATTTATTGATCCATATATTGTTTTGTCTTCATTTACGTGGTTCTATAATAAATTTGGTTTTTAGTAATGGAATTTATTTTTTTCATGTGAATATTTGAACCATTAATGAGTTTAAAGATTGAGAAAGGATTTATATGATATAGAATGAAGTCACAAATTTCTTTGGCCCAGGGAAACACGAGGTCTGAGACAATAGTCACCTTGGTCATTCTCATGTGGTATGGAAAGTTTGTACAGACTGCTTGGGGCCATATAGATAATAATATGCCAGTCAAAGCATTTTCCTGCTTTTGCAATTCTTATCTGGGATTTATAACAATAAGTAAACAATGATCAATCGATGTCTTGAACTACCCTTATCAACTAATGCAATTGTAACAACTGATGAGCTGGAATCCCTTTATTCTTAAAAGAAATATCTGCAAACCCCAGCACTCTCAGATAGCACTTTGGGAGCAGTTGTTCTGGGCAACTAGAATTTATGTTTTTCTCTGAATATTTCAGTTTGAATAAACTCTTTGTTTGTATACTTCATGTGCCTCAACCTGCATTTTGGGTTGAGATGATAGTATCTTCTATCTATACTCTGATGAGAGCATTTATCATAATGAATGTTATTTTAATCACTGCTTCAATTTCAATATATTGACAAGATTATATTGATTTTCTCTTTTTAAAATGGGTTCAAAAGCTCTATGTTGGGCATTTTTGCATTCATGAGAGAGACTTTGACTGCAATACACTGTTTTGTGTATCTACCCCCTCCCAACATTGGTACGATATATATATCTTTTATATATATATGTTATATATATATATATATTCAGTTCTGATTATTATTTGTAGTAGTTTTATTCTATAAAGTTCTGATAAACACTGAATCAGTGAATTCTGAAGCTTTGTTCCCAACATTGTACTCAATCACATTCTCTAACATGTATTTCTGTCTAAATAAACCTTATTTAATACTGTTTATTCATGAACATGGAACTCATAGCTAGGACCAATATATAACTCATGCCTGACTGAAGCTTACCTAACAGAAATATTTTCTCAGTAAGTTATACTAAAAGGCCACAGAAACACTAAATAACACTTTCATTCTGCACTTGGGGACCTTTTTAAGCAGTGGAATTTCCAATAATAAGCAAAAAAAATGTGAAGAGCATAACACTAAATAGACTACAAAAAGAACACTTAAGATCTGGAACAAGAAGGCAGAGTGTCACCTTCTTTGACGTCAGCTGGGTTGTGTGAGTTAGATGACCTTAATGTTTTGCAACTTTGCACTTGTTTGTGAATGAACATGAAAATTCTGTGAGTATTGATTTTGGGAATACAAGTAAATTTTAGCAAGTTGGTGAATTCACAAATCAAGAATCTGCCAGTAAGGAAGATTGACTTGTACAAAATTTGATTCTTTGTTTTATTATGTAGGATTTTTCCATCTGTGTTCATAAGTGAGATTATACTGTCTTTGTTCTATTTGACAGTAAGGTCAATTGAGTTTGATGACTTTTCCTTTTTATGCTCTAATATATTTTACATGAAATAGGGATTATGTATTTCTTGAAATTTTGATAAAATGTGCATATTAATCATTTTTTAAAGAGTGCTTTGGAGCAGGAAGGGGAATTTTCGACTGTCTTTTCAACTTCTTTAATTTAATTAATCCACTCAGATTTTTATTTATTTTTAAGTCAAATTTGGTAACTTAAACTTCTATTTTTATTTTTTTTAAATCATCCTACATGCAAAAATAACCAACATGGTGTTGGCACCATTATGAAAACACAAATAACCCGGATGGACGCAGACCTCAAATGGATCAGCGAGCTTTCCTTTATTCCCAAGTGGAGTCAATCAATCAGGCATGGGGATGGGACGGAGTTGCTCATTTTCTGGGAAGGAAAATGGCTCCCTGTAACAGAAGAATCTGAATTTTATAAGTTACAATGAGGGCGAATTAATCATCGGAGACTGAAGCAGAATGTGTCCATGTGGGTAGTCAGGAAAAAAGTTGTAAAAAGTCCAAAACTCGTTGTCACTGGGAAAAGCTCAGAACTCAGTGTTCACTGCTTTCCTTCTTCCTCTGGGACCCACTGATACCCAGAGGTCCACTATTTGCTTTTCTCCTTCCAGAACTCATAATCGGCAATGGAAAAAGTAAAAGTCCAGGACCCAGTGTTTCAGTATCCACATCCCACCTTCAGGATCCACTGAGGTTGGGAAGGGGTGAAGGTTTGCTCTTGGTGGAGATGCTGGGGATGAACCCAGAGGGGAGGAAAGTTTGCTTTTTCCCTTGGGGCCCATTGTTTGGGGAAAGGATTTACTGCAGAGGATTAATGATTGCCTTCCTCCTCCCTTTTCCTCTGGGTCAGACAGTTTGGGGGGGCGGTTGTCATTCTCTATATTCTTCACATCCATTTTGAGGATAGGGCAAGAGGAAAAACTGGGGAATGCTATTAATCAAATTATTTTGTTATATTATTTGCATGTAGGAACACATAATAATGAATCTCATAATTATGTAAAATTATAATGTTCCAATAAGAATATGGAAACATAAAATAAAATACTAACAACAACAACAACAAAAAGAAAAACCATTCATTTTGTCAGGCAAGATATCACATGCCTATAATCCCTGCTACTGGAGAGGACCACAAGTTTAAAGACAGCCAGGGCAGCTTTATTAAAATTTTGTCTCAAAATTAAAAGGACTGGGGATATAACACAGTGATAGAGCACACCTGGGTTCAATCCCCAGCAACACACACACACACACACTCACATTCACACACAAAAGATAAGCATCCATTTAAACAAAGATTTAAAATTTGACAAAGTTTTAAAATTTATATTCTCATACTTTCTTTGACAGCTTTAAGATAACAAAAAAAAAAGTCACGATTTGTTTTTGTTATTGTGAATGAGCTATGTCATTAACATCAACTAGACCACATTTTGTCTTTCCACAGTTTTGGAATTTTTAAGGTCAGGCAGCCATGAACAAGATGAGGCAGATTTGAAAAGGCTGCTGAACGAGGTTTTATTGAGATTTTGCTCCTGGGAGGAACCTCAGACTAGCAGTGGGTCTAAGGAGAAGTGTGAGGGTCTCGACCAGAATGGAATTTTTATTGGGCTTAGGGCAGGAAGGGAGGGCTTGGGATAGGAAAAGGGGTTTTTAGAGTCTTACTGGGGTTGGTTGGGGGAGCTGGCTAAGACCCAGGACTGGCCTGGAGACCCTGCTGATGGACAGGCGGTTCCATCAGTGTTGATTGGTGTTTCTTTCAAGCTCATGGGTTGCTTGGTGCTTTGTTCCTTAGCCACCTCCATCAACCTAACAGAATTGATGGAATAACAATAAATAACAGGATATACCACTTCCATTAGTGGCAGTTCACCACTTGGTAGTCACATGTTGGGCAATCACAGGTTCTTTTATTCCAATCTTAATTTATAATATTTGTAACACTCAAGTCACACATCACACTTCACATAGTTAAATATATAAAATCGAAATGCTAGGAAAGGGTTAAAGCATTCAGGAGGCTGAACTGAGAGCAAAAGCAAAGAGTAAATACAAAGGCAAAGAGTCACTGTAGGTGGTCAGATAAGCCCAGCACTTGCTGAGGGTACAGTGAGGTCAAAGTGTAGGGACTTTTCCTGGGCCATGGTCCAGAGAGCAGTTTCAGAATCTCAGTTGGGAGGTCAGCTTGAGATGTCAGCTTGGAGTGGGCCATGCATGGCTGCCAAGAGCAGGAGAAACTGCTCTGTTAAAGCCTGAGGGTGGAGATTTGGGGGTACTCTGTTATGGCGATTTTCCTGGGCAAGGCTCATGATGAATGACCAGGTGATGGGGCTCGGGGGTTCCTCATTTTGTGGTCTTTGAGTCAACAGTTGCTTTCACTGGGTGGTCTGGTGTGTTTGATAAACTTGAGGGCCTGGTCTTCCAAGATGAGTTCAATAGGCCCAAGCATCCACATACTTCTGATTAATTTAGTAAATTCACAGGAGGTCATTTTGTCAGCATAATTATATTTATCAGTTTGTGCCTTATGATTGTGCCAGGCAGATGGTGGCTGTTTACTCGTACAAGGTATAGAGTCATCACACCTTAACACTTAAACTCTACATGGACTCGCTTATGGCAAGCTACTGCCTTATAAAATGGAATAACAAGCCTTTAGGAACAGCCTGAAAACCGCTGTTCTATACATCACGGAGTAACTCAGAACAGCCTTCTCCCCATAGTTACTTGTTTATGCCTTACCAGGGTTTAAATGAGCCAAAAATTTCACCTGTTGGTGTTATGCTCGAATTTGGGACCCCCAAAGACCACCAGAGACCCAAGATCGATGCAAGCAGCAAAGAGGTGTTTATTGCGAGCTAGCCTGGTCCTCCGCATGCACATACAGCAACTGGTGACGCTGCGAGGCCCCGAACCCAGGGTTTGCAGCATTTTTATACATTCTTTGGAGAGGGCAGGGACTTCACACACATTATAGCCTCTTTTAGCAAATCATCACACACCGCGGGAAAATCAAATAACAACTCTAAAACATGATTAGCACATTCACTGGCAGGAACAAGTTGGGTAGGGGTGATTGGTCAGTACAAAAGGGGGATTCATTTGAACTGATTGGTTTAAGCCAAGAGGGGTGTACGTGCTGAACTACATGGTTTCCCAACATGTTATCAACCACCATAAATTGGGAGGGTCATCTGGCATCCCAGGTTGCCGCAGTCTGGCTGGGCACAATCAGGAGCCACTTGTCAAAAGAAACTAACTTTATTTTTAGAACCACACACGCCAAACAAAACAGCCTCTCAGGAAAAATCCTCAGAGCCTCAACTGCCACCACCGGCTTTCCACAAGCCTCTCTCTCCCACACAAGCTTCTCTCCACCTCCCACAATCCTCCTGCTCTTGAGGCCGATTGGCTGGGTCACGTGGGCAGAGCCAAAAAAGTCCCCCAATGAGCAGCTCCGTGGTCTGAAAGGGCAGGGAAACAGCCCAATGAGCATCACCGCAGAGGAGCCAATCAGCTAGATGTTGCTGGGGCCGCTGTGAGCCAATCATCAGCCGGCAGCTGGAAGTTTGCTGGCAGCTGGAAGTTTGCTGGGGCCCCTTCGGCTGTGGCTCTCAACATCTCCCCCTCTCTGTTTAAACAACAAGCATGTGGCTTAGGGACCGTGCCTGCCTTAGGTTGTCCAATAGTACATATGGTCCTTAGGTTGGTACCATTGCAATTGGATCTTACCCGTCACTGACTACCGGTCCAGTATACAGCCACACCTGTGGAGAGGTCTTTGTACCAGCGGGGGGGTGAGGTTCTTTGCCTCACCTCTGTTGGCCCCCAAATTTTAGCTGGACCATCATGACAAGCAGAAGGGAGGAAGATACACCAAGCCAATTGACGGCTCCTTTTGGAAAAATTGTATCACCAATGACATCATCAGGAAAAATACCCCAACACTACCACAAGTCGCTGCACCAACAGATAGTTCACAATGCATACAGGTGAGCTCACAATGTGTCCAGGCAAGTTCTGCAAGCAGTTCAGTGATGGCTATTGTAGAAGCTGTAGATTGGTTTTATCTTTGACTTCACTAGCACTGGGATGAAGATAGGAATTCTGGCAATAATGGCTAAAGAAAAAATTATGTAACATTACAGAAGGCACTAAAAGAAAACAATTTTCTTAACAATTTACATTGTCTTCACCGGCACTGGGATGAAGATAGGAATTCTGGCAATAATGGCTAAAGAAAAAATTATGTAACATTACAGAAGGCACTAAAAGAAAACAATTTTCTTAACAATTTACATTGTCTTCACCGGCACTGGGATGAAGATAGGAATTCTGGCAATAATGGCTAAAGAAAAAATTATGTAACATTACAGAAGGCACTAAAAGAAAACAATTTTCTTAACAATTTACATTGTCTTCACCGGCACTGGGATGAAGATAGGAATTCTGGCAATAATGGCTAAAGAAAAAATTATGTAACATTACAGAAGGCACTAAAAGAAAACAATTTTCTTAACAATTTACATTATCTTTAAGAGAATTATTAAATATAATGAAAAGGAAAGGTGAAAGTAAACAAACAGATCTGTTAACCTTCTTTTTTGTTTACATATTAAAACAATCCTCAACAGTTGTTTACCCAATTTAAATTAAACCATATAAATCATGTGAAAAAAAAATATTTGGATCCATTTTATCATGAGCGCTCATCATATATGATATATGGACATACGTACATTCAAACATATAACACAAAACACAAGTGTGCACACATATAATACATACAACACATAACATTATAGTAAAGGCCTTATAACTTTTTACAGGTGAAATCTCCATTGCAATGTTTAAAAACTCTATAGTCAAAAAATAGAACTGATCAGCAAAACATTAACCTAGGACTGTATGAGCTCAAAAAACAAAATAGAACTTCATGATATGGCAAAGGGCAATAATAAAATAGATATTGAAAAAAGCATCCTGGTTCTGTTGCAGATGTAAGAATAGCCAAACTGGAGTTTTGGATATCAGTTGTTATGGATTTGAGCCAAATCATCTTCTTTTTGGTTTGTAGAAATCGCTTAGTTAATCTTTCTGGAATCCAAATCGGCTGCTGTTCTCCCTGTGGAAACACATAAACAGACCCCCAACTCCAGACAATCACTGGGTCAGGACCTTGGTTAATCTCTCTGGAATCCAAATCGGCTGCTGTTCTCCCTGTGGAAACACACAAACAGACCCCCGACTCCAGACAATTACTGGGTCAGGACCTTTCCATTGTCCTGTTAGAATATCCTTCCAAAGTACCTTGGGCTTATGCACATTTTTTGGACACATATGCCTTTCCGCAGCACTAAGTCCTGATGAATCCAAATTTAAAAAGTTTAGAGTAAAAAGGGTTATTTTAAGTTTATCTTTGGGGAACATATACCCCTTCCCAATTCCTTCTTTTTGCTTTAATAAGTACATTTTAATAGTTTGATGAGCTCTTTCAACTATGCCTTGTCCCTGTGGATTGTATGGGATTCCTGTTATATGAGTAATGCCAAATGTTGAGCAAAATTGTTTAAAAGAGGTAGAAGTATAACCAGGGGCATTATCTGTTTTTAACTGTTTTGGAACACCCACAGTGGCAAAATTTTGTAAGCAATGAGCTATAACATCTTTAGTTTTTTCTCCGGCATGAAGGGAGCCCATCAAAAATCCAGAAGAAATATCAACTGTAACATGCAAATATTTTAATTTTCCAAATTCTGGCAAGTGTGTGACGTCCATCTGCCAAATATGGTTAGGTATCAATCCTCTAGGATTGACTCCAAGATTAACTTGTGGTAAAAAGGTCACACAATTTTGACATTGTTTTATTATTTGTCTAGCTTGTTCCTTAGTTATTTTAAAATGCTTTTGTAAAGTATTAGCTTTGACATGGAACTTTTTATGAAAATTTATAGCTTCTTCTAGTGTAGAGAAAATATGTATGTCATGTGAAGTTTTATCTGCTAAATCATTGCCCAAACTAAGGGCTCCAGGCAATCCTGTATGTGCCCTGATATGTCCTATAAAGAATGGATCTTTTCTGTCCCAGATTAGACTTTGTCTCATGCTGATTGGTGGCTGCTAGGGGGTTGCTATGGATCTCCACCTAGCCTGACTGAGTCAGGGACACCTGGAGCAGCAGATCTCTCCTGTTATTTGTAGATAAACAACTTAGCAGGGTGGGAATGTGCTTAGGAGTGCTCTGTGGGTTTTTCCAAGGACAAAGGTGATGTCCCTTCCTTGGACAGGCTTTGCTCTGAGAAAGAGGCTGGTTTTTCATTGGAAACTTAATCCCCAAATCCATGTGGGTGTTGTTTTTGTGGTGGTGGTGTGTGTTTTGGTACTAGGGACTGAACCCAGGAGCATGTTGTGACCTAGGATTACAGGTGTGAGTCATTGTGTCCACCCCCAATTTGTATGCTAAAGGTAGGGCATTGGGGAGGTAATTAGGATTAGATAGTAATTAGGTAATTAGGATTAGAGGTAATTAGGTAATTAGGGGGAGGCCCCATGATAGCATTAGTGGCTCTGTAAGAGGAAGAGGCCCTTTGCCTGCTTGCTGTCTATCAATTTTATGCCTGTGCTTTGTTATAATGTAAGTTGAAGGCCCTCACTGATGCCAATCAAATGCTGGTGTCAGGCCCCTGGGCTTCCCAGCTCCAGAACTGTGAGCCAAATAGATATTTATATTCAAAAATGTATATGTATATGTATATATATATATATATATATATATATATATATATATATATATACACACACACTTTTTTTTTCTACCACTTTGTGATCAAATTTGGTCAATTTAAAAAAGTGTTCCACATATGAAAATCATAAATGACAATTAAGTTTAATAACAAGCCCTAGGATGCAGTGTTGGGCAAAATTGGATTATGCACAGAAGGTTTAAGGCACTGATGTAAATTTATAAGGTTGATAACTGTATAGTTGTAATAGAAGAGAAAATGTACATGGAAGTGTGTAGGGGTAAAGAACCATGATAGAACTTATATTCAAATAATGCAAAAAACAAACCAAACAAATAACAAACCAAAAAAAAAACAAAACAAAACAAAACTACACGTGCACACACACTGACACACAAAATAATAAAACAAATGAGGTAAAATATTAGCAATAGGTAAATCTGGGCTAAGGCTATATACATAAATGTTTGCCAGGGTTAGGACATGACACTTCAGAGGAGCTTTGTTCTTTCCAAGCTTCTCCATCTTTCTCCCCTTTGGTAAGTCATAAATGCTGGAAGGGGCTGGGGATGTGGCTCAAGCGGTAGCGCGCTCACCTGGCATGCATGCGGCACGGGTTCGATCCTCAGCACCACATACAAGCAGAGATGTTGTGTCCGCCGAAAACTAAAAAAATAAATAAATATTAAAATTCTCTCTCTCCCTCCCTCCCTCTCTCACTCTCTCTTTAAAATAAAATAAAATAAATGCTGGAAGTCCTGGGCTTGGGGTGCAGTTCAGTGAAAGAGGGCTTGCCTTGCAGGTGTGCGGTCCTGGCTTCAATCCCTGCAAAAGCCAACACAAAACTAGAATTCCTCTCCCCGATACGAGCTGTAAAACCCAGGGAGCTTTCTAGGTCACGGGTCCCTGACCCACATCCTGCCCCTACCTGGGTGGAAGTAATGCCACACAGAGACGCCAGGAAGGATCTGAACAAGTCACCTGGGTTCCCCTCTGTTGATCGCTGTTGGATCACACCCTTTTGTGTGTCTGTCTTTCCTCAACTATTCACTTGTTTTATCAGACTTAGAATAAAAACAGAGCATGCCCCCAGTGTTCCTTTCTGAAGGCCTCTGTGTCACATAAAACTGGGATTAAATCAATTGGTTATGCTTTTCTTTTGTTGCTCTGTCTTTTGTTATAGGACTATCTATGGTGAATGTTGAGATGGGTGAGGAAAAGCAATGCTTTTTTGCCCTGGCAAGTCCATTGTGTTTTTTTTCTATTTTTGCACCTTAACTTCATATATATTTAAAATTACTTCCATATAAAGTTTTAAAAAGTGTTTCATGGTTCCTTAAAAAGAAGGTACATTTTCTGCTTGTTGAGGGAATTTTTTTTCTTTTTTTCTTTTTTGATGTTGGCATTGAACCAGGGCCGTCCGTGGGTGTGCCAGGCAGGCACTCTACTGTCAAGCTGGGTCCCCAGTTCCAGGTGAACCTTCTTCAATGCTACTCACATCTCTATCCTTAGGATTCTTGTTTGTATCACATATAACATCTGAAGAGAGGATGAGGATGGTTCAAAGTTCTCAGTAGCTTTGGATTTTGAGTCTTCCTGGTTACTCTGTCAGGTTCTGCTCTACCTGTTTTGAGACCACATTACCAAGGGCAGCATCGGTTTTCTCTTAATTTTCAGCTTCTGTGTGATTTCACCGGAGGAGTGCCTACTGGAAAACCCCAAACAAGACTGACAAATTACAACAGCCAAAGAAGGCGTGCCCACTGGCCTAATTTGAGAAAAATTTCATATCAAAATAATGGTAGTGGCATATTACAATGTAAAGAATAAAATAAGAATTGATGAGTCCTTGCTGATATAAATAAATAAATAAGTGTGGAAGAAGCTAAAGTTCTTCCTCACAGAAGAAAGTCAATTAACACATATAGAAAAAAATTGATTCAATTTTTTTTTTTTTGGCAACTACTGCAGAATCATTGTTTTAGGGAACAAGCATCAATAGATGACAAATTGGATGGGTTAAAATTTAATGACAAACAGGATATTTACATAGTTGCAAAGTGTATCTCTATATAAGATACTTATTAATTGCAAAGTTTTTACTTTACATAGTAACTTTATAGTGGAGACACTTGGCATACCTCATCTACCCAAATGGTCAGTTAAGTTCATTAGAAAAGGGATGAATCAATATTTTATCATCTGAGTCATGAAACATCTCCAGTTTGTACTTAGATGTTTGTAACCATGACATGGTGTTTTTCAAACTATACCCATGAATCCACAGATTCTGGCTGATTTGCAGTAAGCAATCCTAAAGAAGCAGATTTAACCTATTAAAAATATTCCATAGATAAGGACTCCCCAGCTAGCAAATATCATTAGCTAGAGGATATGTCAATAGCATCTTCACAAGGAGATTAGGCCCAGTCATAAGTCCTATTCTATCCCTAATGCCCTCTTCCCCCTATAACAGAAGAGAAGAGATTGTCATCGCTTAACTCCTTCCTTCCCATAGACATCACCAACCTGTTCACAGTTATTCTTCTATTAACACCTCTGCTCCTTACATTCTTCATTGAATAGTCATCCTCGATCTGCAGTGAATCCCACCATTATTCCAATTACAATGCACCAATAAAAAAATATGGAAAATAAGAGAAACTTTTATCTGGGTGTAACCACATTCCAATATATTTTGCTTTCTGGTTTGTACTTTTTGAATTTTGCTTATGAAAATATTTCCCATTTCAAGTCACATAGATATTCTCCTTTGTATTTTTCTATCAACTTAATTGAGTAGTGTTTGCCACATCTTTATTTCAGAGACAGAGCAAATTTGTCACATGGCCCTGGCTCAGCTCTAGGTACACAGAGTATGGGCTATGTTCTCCTTCCTGAGCAGGTATCTGCACTTTATACCCCAGGTTTTCAAGTTCACATCCAGCTCCCAGAATTCTGTGGGCCATTTTGACTTCAGCCTCCAGTTACTGTTTGGACTTAAGTTTAGTGTTTTTGACATTTTGGAAGAGAAAGAGAGAGAGAGAGAAAGAAAGAGAGAGAGAGAGAGAAGAGAAGAGAAGAGAAGAGAAGAGAAGAGAAGAGAGAGAGAGTTGAGAGTTTTGAGCATGGCTATGTGTTTCTCCTCCAGAAAACTTATTTTTTGATTTTTATTTTTTAGTAGAATGTATGCAGCATTTCAAAACATAGCTTTGGTGGATGGAAAAGGAGGATATTTCCCCATAAATCTTGCCTTTTGTGTTGACTAACCAACTATAATTCATTTCTTTGGTAACATCATAGAAGAAGCCAAGCATTTCTGAAGGAAAGAAATTTGGGTAGGAAGGAGAATGACAGAAATATCTAAAAAATAATTGCATTAGGTTTTTGCCTTATGTGATGTGTGATATGAATTTTCCTCAGCGGATCCTCCCAAACCATCTCTAAAATACACAAACATCTGAACTTGGATGTGGGCAAAAACAGAGGCTGCTCCTCGAATCCCCTCCGGTTACAATTTGAGATTCAAATTCCACTTCTTCCCTTGGCGGCTGTGTGACCTTGGGTAAATTATATAACTTCTCAGAGTCTCAATTTCTTTATCTGCTCAATCAGGATAATAATATTCACTTCATAAAACTGTGTGCAAATGAGGAAGGTCATGAATGGGCCTCTCTTTCTTGCTCCTATTGTGGAAAAGCAGAAGAGTTACGAGGGGAAGAATTCAGGGATGGGCTGTGTCTGTACTAACTCACCCCGCAGCCTGGGTATGTCCTGTCTTTAGCCATCTTAGTGTCACCATAGAGGAAATAGTCTTTATGAGTTTTCTCCAAAAAAAAAAAAAAAAAAAAAAAATCTCATGTTTTAAGGGTTTGAGATTATATTTAGGATAAAAACCTGACCCAGACTCTCATGCAGTTCAGTTTTTCTTTGCAATTTTTTTTTTATAATAATACATTTACTAAATGAGGGAGGTGGTTTGAGTCCAGAGTTAAATGTCTCAGCCTATCTCTTAGGTTCTGTTCTTTATTCCCATACTGTATGCAGATGTATTACAGCCAGTAACAGGACACACATCCAGTAAAAGCATGGGTTGAAATGACAGAGGGGCAGGAAAAGGGGGGATAGGAAGGAGAGAAAGGAGAATAGGAAACGCTGCAGAGATGCTGAGGAAGGCACTGACTAACATCTACGTTTACTTTATCTAAAAGTTTATTTAAACATTTATTCCTGCAAAACAACATAGAGACTAATTTGGGACTTCCAGTCTTAATCTGTTTATTTTGATGCTCTTGTGGTTTTTTTAGTAGAAACCATTTTTTTCTTCTAGCTCAAAATGACAAAGAACACACACACATAGAGAGAGAGAGAGAGAGAGAGAGAGAGAGAGAGAGAGAGAGAGAGACTGCAGAGGGCTCTGTTTGTATGTATTTTTACTCTTTTCCAAGTCATCAATCTCCAATGAGATTCTTTTTCTTACAGACAATATAAATTGATCCATGGTAATTGGAAAATAATAGGCTATTCTTAAATAACTGGGAATAGGAGGCTCAAAACTAGTTCCCACTGGAAACAGTTGCAGAATGTTCAAGAAATATGCTCATGCACACACACAAAGAGGCCTCTCCCTCAGCAATGGAGGAGCAGCTGAATTGCATAGCTGCAGAAAGCCATCGATCACATTTATTACTCTGCAGACAGCAGCAATTTTAAGTGAGACTGGGCTTCTCGAATGAATTCCAATAATTCAGGTTATGATTCTGAAACTGTGTCAGACTAATTCAATGTTACTTTTAGGGAAAAAAAATTCAAAATCATTAGTCCCATAATATGGGTAAAAATAGCCTGGTTTTATTACTTTAATCATTAATAAAGGCATTACCAACCACTGGTGATGATTTTTGGTAAAAGAATGATAAAAATTGTGCAATCCCTACTTACCGCATTACAGTTGCATGAGTGGTCAAATTTTTTAAAAAATTCCCCTCAGAAAAAAAAATTTACTTTGATTTATATTTTGGACTTTGGAAATAAGTTTTTTTAATTGCTTTAATTTTTTTTCAAAAACCAAAATGTTTTCAATGTTTTTACTGACTATAAGCATAATTTTCCTTCTTGAAAAAGAAAAGGATATAATATAAATAAAGTATATAAAGTAAAATCCTCCTTGCAACCTCTAATAATGTCTTTTGGGACCATGTAGTTAAAACAATACTGGCATATAATTTGCAGATTATTTTTTAATGTGCTGCAGATTTAACCCAGGGCCTCCTACATGATAAGCACAAGCTCTACCCCTGAGCAATACCTTCAGCCCTACATTTTTAACATAGAACTCTTCATCCATCCATCCATTCATCCACCCATCCATGTCTTTATGAGTTGTAGAGTAGAGAATTGGGGAAGGGACAGAAAAGTGTGAATTCCTGCTCACAGGGAGAGAAAGACTCACATACAGTCTATGATCAGAGTGCTGTTCAGAATACTTGGGGAGCCAAAGACAGAAGCCAAGCTGTGAGCTGCAATTTGGGTTTATTCATTCTCATTCCAGGTCCATTTCTTTTTTCTTTTCATGGTGCTGGGGACCAAACCTAGCTTGGCACATGCTAGGAATGCACTCTACCACTGAATGTCACACCCAGCCTTCAGTTTCATTTCTAACTCACATGAGATCCTTGGCTAAGTCATGAATCTCACTAATAAAAAGTGTGTCCTTTGCATATTAGTATGCCTGGAATTAGATTATGTTTTATAACTGTCATTTTTAAAAAGGAATAATTAATTTTGATGAGTGGTTATTTTTTATTTACAAGAGCATCCAATTGGTAGCTTATTGAGATCCATGCCCTCAAATACTCTAACCAACACTTGATGATGCATCTTTTTTCCCCTTTAAAAAAAATCAAAACCATAATGACTACTCAGCTAGCCTCTTTTAGGTTAAGCTTAAAATACTTAATGTTTTTGAGCAATAGAGGCAAAACAGATGTCTGTGTTGGCGCTGAGAAAACGCTTCAAAAATCAATCATGTCTTGACATTGATAAAGTGATAGTAGCATTGGTATCAGCCACACAGACAGGGTTTGGGAGTCGTTGTCTATGCATGCTGAATTTCAAAGATGTGGTTCTCAGGAATACAGGGGGGTTTGTATGGAGCTGAATGAACCTTCCACAGTCTGAAAGCCCATCTATGGAAACAAGTATCCAGTTGCCATGGAGACACTCAAGGTGGATGAAAGATGGATTAATCAAAATACAGTAAATCCTTTTTACGAGCTTCCTAAGAAATCTAGTGTGAAGTGAACCCTCTGGTCTGTCTCCTCTTATTCTCCCCCTCTTACACAGGAAATCCACCATGGATGTACAATGACACACATTTGTTATACTGAGTTCTATGTACAGAGTGCTGAATGACACTCTTTCTTGCCTGAAAGCCACCATCATATAAACACCAAGGCTCCACAAACATTTAAAAAACAGTTTTTGAAATTGAAGGAAAAAATCTATCTTATGTTCTCTGCAAGAAAAAGAGAAAAAAGAAGAAGAAGAGAAATAGCCTCAAGAAATTGTGATTATTTATTATCTGAGCTATATTCTTTGGGGACTAGAGGATATATTTTGTACAGAGATTGTAGCTGCTTTCAGCCTGGGTTTAAATCCACCACTAATATGATCATTTTAACTCTTCAATTTAACCCAACAACAAATTATTTCAGTCCCAGTATCAGTTAAATAAATAAATGAATAAATGTAAATGAATTATTCAGTTGAATAAATTCAGTGAATAAATAAATTAAACAGCTATTCCCTTCCTTCCCAACAAATGGTCGGGTCAAATTAATCAAAACAGTTAATCCAGTTGTGGGAGACATTTCTAGAAGCCTCCAGTAAATCATTCTTGGGCAGCCAATTCAATTTTAACTACTAGTCTTGAATAGCCATGCAATCAGGCAGACTGGAGGAGCTGGCACACAAAGCTGAGCTGATGCGAGGAGTTTTTGGCACCCTCCAAGAAGGATAAGGGCTCACAGTGAGGGTGTCAGTTACTATAGTGAGCGGGCACGCAAGAAGTCCCGGGAGACCAAATAGGGGATGAAACAGATTTTTCTGGGTTCCGATTCCATGTGCTCTCTGAGAGACTGAAGGGAACACGGAAGAGGCAAATTCAAAGGAATTCAGCATACAGAGAAACAGTGGTTCTCAACTGGGCCTGATTTTGTCACAACTAGTGGTGGGGAATGCGGGATACTATAAGTATCAAGCGCGGAGAAGCCAGGGACCCTGCGACGCTGCTTAAGCAGCCCACAGTGCGAACGACAGCCTCCTGCCAATAAAACAAAAGAGAAGAAAAAAAAAAGGAAACACTGAGGTTGAGAAATATTTGAATAGAAGAAATAAAATAGTGAATGGGTTCTGAATAGCATCTCAGAGCACAAATTCATGGAGGTACCAACAGAACAAAAGGGCTAGAACTTCTGAATTGGGCTACGAGAAATAAGAAATCAGATCCAGATTTGTAATCTGAAGCTCTGAGTCTCAATCCAAGCTTGATATTTAATAATAAATAGGTAGGAACCCTCTTCAAAGATAAGATGGCACAGCCTAGCTAGTGTCTGCGCATGCGCGACTCTGTCAGCCACCGTGGAGTCTTCACGAACCCCAAACACGTGCACTTCCCAGTAACGTGGCACACTCAGCGCCCACGTGCAACTCCTCTGACACTCAAGGTGTAGGTGGGACCCTGCCCCCTCCACCCCTAGTGCCTCTGTGCAGCTCTGTCATAACTTCCTTATTATTTGATAGTATATAATACCCTTGCAGAAAGTATTTTTCCATATAAGGCAGTTAGAGGGGCCAATGTGTAATGGGAGGTGAGGGGAGAGGAGGACTAGCAGGGGCTAAGTAAGGTGAAGCCCTGCTGCATTCAGGGCTTGGCCTTTGGCTGAGAATTGGTGCTGGCACAAAAATAAATGCTGCTTCCTGTTGAATGCCTGGTGTCCTGTCTGTCCTGCAATGTCACTGGTAAGATATCAGCCTCTTTGGGGTTTATGTACTTTGTTACATGGCAATCATAGCACCTGCCTTCCTTGTAGTAATGATTAAATGAGATGACACATGTGAGAAACACGCTGACTTGTCTGAGCCCAAGGAACCGACTAGGAGGCACCAGGTTCAGCAGGCTTCTCTTTAATGACAACCTTGCAAGATCAGGTGCCTAGTGGTCAGGGACACAGAGATCGGGTACCACCAGCTTTTTGTGCCCGAGAGCACAAGATCCCTCCCCTGGCTCCTCAATTGCTGAGTATTTTGGGCTGCACAATCTTCCTTGAATGGCACCTAGGTTTCACTGTCTCCTTTTGGGTTGTTTAAAGAAATATGCCTTTGGTTGTCCCCACCTCCTTTTGTTCTCTTGTTTCGGGAAAGTCTCTTCTGAATCAGTGTCTTTTGGCACACGCTCAGTTTTTTCTTTGTTGGTCAGGTGTGGGGGACCCTCTTCCTTCTCACCTCCTGTGCATCAAGGGGCTGTGGATTTTTACACTCAGGTGTTAACTGCTTGTAACTTCTCATTCTGCTCTGCCCTCCAGCTGCCTTTTTTTACATCCTAAGTCATTTTACCGTTGAAAGCTAAATACTGTTGAAAAACCAGCCTCTACCTCAGAGCAAAGCCTGTCCAAGGAAGGGACATCACCTTTGTCCTTGGAAAAACCCACAGAGCACTCCTAGGCACATTCCCACCTTGCTAAGTTGTTTATCTACAAATAACAGGAGATATCTGCTGCCAGGTGTCCCTGACTCAGTCAGGCTAGGTGGGGATCCATAGCAACCCCCTAGCAGCCACCAATCAGCATGAGACAGGGAAATACCTGGGATGCCAGATGACCCTCCCAGTAGTCTATGGTGGTTGATAACATGTTGGGAAACCATGTAGTTCAGCACATATACCCCTCTTGGCTTAAACCAATCAGTTCAAATGAATACCCCTTTTGTACTGACCAATCACCCCTACCCAATTTGTTCCCGCTAGTGAATGTGCTAATCATGTTTTGGAGTTGTTATTTGATTTTCCCGCGGTGTGTGATGATTTGCTGAGATGCTATGATGTATGTGAAGTCCCTGCCTTCTCCAAAGAGTGTATAAAACCACTGCAAACCCTGGGCTCCGGGCCTCTCAGTGTCACCAGTTGCTGTGTGTGTGCACGGAGGACCGAGATAGCTCGCAATAAACACCTCTTTGCTGTTTACATCAATCTCGGTCTCTGATGGTCTTTGGGGGGTCCTGAATTCTAGCATAACATGTGGACTCTGTGAGGGTCCTTTTACCCATTAACAATGAGTTTTGGACTTTTTACAACTTTTTTCCTGACTGTCCAAACTGACATATTCTGCTTTAGTCTCCAATGATTAATTCACTTTCATTATAAACTATAAAACTCAGAGCCCCTCTGTAACTGGCAGCCATCTTTCTACCCAGAAAGTGAGCCCCTCCCATGCCAGATTGATTAACTGGGCTGTGGAATAAAGAAAAACTCATTGATCCATTTGAGTTCTGTTTCCATCCTGTTATTTGTGTTTTCATAATAGTGCCAACACCATGTTGGTTATTTTTGCTTACAACAAGGACTTAGACTCTTCACTTTTGCCTGCAAATGTCTAATGGGTGGCTAAAAGCTTAAAGCCTTGCATCTTTGCCTCTATTTTGCTTTAATCTCCTTTGCCCTGTGTCACCTTGGATTCCAGGAATAACATGCCTGATCTATAAATAGCTTGTGATGAGTCAAAACTATTACTCAGGCAACAGTGAAGATAAGGCTCCCCATACCCTCCATCCAATCCTGTGATAATGCTGGACCTGACCAGGCCTAATCAAGATCTTGCTTTGGTAGTTATGAAAAGCCTTCAGCTGTGCAAACCCTCAAATCTTGCCCTCATTCCTCTTTCTATGAAACCTCAAAGTAACTGTCAGGTGATGGATAGAGTTCCTTTGTCTTCCCATTGTAGCTAACAATTAAAGTACCTTTCCCACTTCTAACCATTCATTACCTTTTCTGTTTGTTTTGTTTGTTTGGATACTGGGGATTAAACTCAGGGACACTCAACCACTGAGCCACATCCCCAGCCCAATTTTGTATTTTGTTAGAGACAGGGTCTCACTGAGTTGCTTGGTCCCTCACTGTGGCTGAGGCTGGCTTTAACTTGTGATAATCCTGCTTTAGCCTCCCAAACTGCTGGGATTATAGGCATGCACCACCATTCCCAGCTTGGTTTGTTTTTTGAACTAAGTAGCTGAATCTGATTTGTTGTATGCCAAGTCAGGCCCCTGGCCTAGTGTTAGGGGACAGACCAAGGCAAATGGTGGGAACACGAGGTTAAAGGAATAATTCTATAAAATAGGCCAACTATGCTGTCCTCCACATTTTCTTTTTCTAGAAGCAATTTACCTGCAGCCCTGCCTGGCTGAAACGGACAGGTATGCCACATCTCTCAGCAAACTACCTATTATCTGCAGGAGAAATGCAGGACTGAAATAATGTCCATAAGAGGAAATCAAGTTACCCTAAGAGGGAGACTTTTGTGACCTTTTTCATAGACCAGACCTCCAAACTCAAGGAGATAAGAATAATTCCTCCTAACCACAAATCTGCAAGAATTAGAACCAATCAGCATGGCCAAAGTGACCTAGAGTTGTCATGGCAGTGGAGACTTGAAAGTCTGATGTCATCTGCTGCCAGTTTCTGTTCTTGAGACTACAAGGCTCAGGGGTCACTCCAGTTGAACTGGGCTAACTGGGCTGTGCAAAATAACCATGCAAGAGACACAAATACCTTTTCCTCTGCTCTTAAGTGTCCACAGGAAGAGAGAAAGAGTGAGAGCATGCGCTGACCCCTTTTATTGAGGAGAAGGTATTCAAATGAGGCAAGGAGGCAGGTTTCAGGGGGCTGAGTCTATCTTCATGATGTCCACTGTCGGCAGGTTGACTGACACCTGGGTAGGCCACACCCAAGGGCACAGTAAGAGAAGGGGACACAAATACAAGGCACTTCCATGGAAGATTCTATCCTAAACAGGGCAAGAGGTTATATTACAAAGGAACAGGTGAGCATAGCTTCGCCCATGGGGCTGTAGCAAGACACACCCATGCACGAGACACCGACCCTCGAACCCAAGAAGGGTGGGGAAAGCTCAGCCACATTTTGCGACTGAGCGCTTCAGCACCCAGCCAGGGAGTATGACTCAGTCACGTATAAGGTTGGTCTCCCACAATCTGCTATCAGTCAAAAATCAAGAGGTGGACATGGACGGGACTCTGGAAACTTCTCTGGAATCCCCAATAAAACTGGAGTGCAGGACAGGCAGGTGTCCCTCTCCTCTCTGAGAGGATCCACTCTTTCCCTTTCCTTTCCCTTTTCCTATCCCTACAATAAACTCATTGCTTGTTACATTAGTAGGTAAAAACTACAAAATCTTCTACTGGTAATTGCTGTAAGAAGGTAAACTTTATCTTGAGAACTACAAGTTATCAGAAATATGTCCAGTAAATTATCATAGCAAATATGAAGCAATATTTCAACTGGATGAATATAAATGTGAATTTTAGTTCCATATACATCAAAGTCCTATCAGTATGTTTCTTTACTTTGTTCATGGGTCCGTTTTTATTATTAGCGTTGACATGATTGTGGTAGTTCTTGTCTGTTGGAATTCTTTAAATTATATCTACCATCTAGAACACTGAGAGTCCATGATATTGCTTCAGTATTTTAATTTTTTTCTTGAAAGATGGTATTGTTGTGTCTAGCACAGAAAACAGCAAATTGAGTTTGAAATTGAGTTTGGATTCCAGATTGGAATCTCAGTTGGATTGAAATGTCTTAGTCCATTTCCAGCATTGCCTATATGAGGGAATTGTCAATGTCAAGGTACTCTGTGATTTTTTTCAGTGTATTTTTTTCTTAAATATAACTGCTTTGTGTTCAAAAATTTTTTAGTCCCTCTGATGCTTTTAAATGTTATGTATTTTGAATTTTTGTTCCTGAGTCATTTTACATATAGCATCAATTTTAAGGTGTTATGCCACATTATAGTTCAGTAAATAAACTTAAGAATGATTATTTTAAAATGCATAGCTTTGGTTTGTGTTGCATAAAAATATAAGTAGCAAAAATCACAATAATTTCTTTTGTTTGCTACTATAATCACCATAAATTCTAACAGAACGTTGAACTCCTCCTTTCAGTTTCTGCTGGGAGCCATTAGCCAAGTAGGTATGACAATTTCCTTGCCAGCGTACCCCATGTTGCAGTGACATTGAATGTACGTGACCTTGCTCAAGGACCAAGGCAGATTAGGGTGTTCCCGGTTTTAAGATAATCGTGTTTAGGGCGTTCCCAGTTTAGGTTCCAGGTTTAAGGTTTAAGATTATTCCTGCTGGGAATAGGGCATATCCTGCTGCCTGAGTTCCCCTTGAGTTCTCACGGGATTCAGACAATATATTTTGGAGATAGAAGCCCAGTGGAGGTGGATTTGGGCAGAGAACGTGGATTTCCCCAGAACGTGATTGTAGAAGGCTGGTGTGAGTTCGGGAATAAAGAGTTGCTGTTTGAATCTACAAGCTGTGTTGTGGCTCGTGATTGTGTGCCCAGCCAGACTGCGGCATTTGTGCCCAGCCAGACTGCGGCAAGTTTCTAGTGCCATATTTTCACCTTGACTTTCTCATTTTTTTTTTACAAATGCCTTTCAATTTCTATTTCCTAAAATTATTTTCAATAAATCTCAACCATGATGCCAAAAAAAGTTGTTGTCTGCTTCTATAAAACTAAAAGAATGTGCAAATCAAAGAATGTTGTATTCAGATGTTAGATGCTATCATCCTTTATGCTTTCCATGTGTATTTGTAGCACTATCATATTCCTGGTCATTCAAATTATTTTTTCTAGATTTAATTTTTGTTGGCATTCTTCTGAGAATTGATATTATCTGTGTCATCAGAGCTTAATACACCACTTTCACCCCAGGAAAGATAAAACTATGGACCACTAAATAACTAACTTTATCATTTGCTTTAGAGAACTCCTGCAAACCAATTTATCAAGACAAAAGTTGCCTCTGTCTTATCAAGAAAACTTTATACTTACCCTGACAAACAGCAAGTCTTATCATGATAATACTTGGAAAAAAGAAAATGACAATACTCCACACTTATTTAAAGACTTTCTGTGTGCACTGATCTCACACCATTTTTTCACAGACTTTGCCTAATCCTAATGAGTTCCCTGTTTGAAGAACTTGAATTAGCAGACCCTTGGACTTTTCCTTGCTGAGACACCTAAAGATTTTTACGCTAGTGCTTTGGCAGGTAGTGTACTCAGTGGTAGAGCACTTGCCTAGCATGTCAGAGGCCCTGGGTTTAACCCCCAGCAGTGTACACTAATTTTTGCTTGATTAACAGGTGGTATTTGTGGAGGAGTTAATAGTCAACACTATCAAAAATAGTCTTTTTCTGAAAATAGAAACAAATTCTCAGAAAATGTTCACCAGTAGAGATATATGTCTTTTTTGTCAGGTGTGGTGGCACACACCTGTAATTCCAGTTCTTTAGGAGACAGAGGCAGGAGAATGGCAAGTTCAAGGCCAGCCTCAGCAACTTAGCAAGTCCCTAAGCAATTTAGTGAGGCCCTGTCTCAAAATAAAAAATATAAAGGACTGGGGGTAGCTCAGTGGTAAAACACCTCTGTGTTCAATTCCCACTACAAAAAAAAAAATGTGCCTTTTTGAAACTCAGAAATCTAGTATTAATTATTATCTGTTCCATAATGTCTACATAAGGGATTGCATCTGAAAGGCAGGATGATATTTAGGATGTCTTACCTTATTTAAGTAATATATGATCTGATGTTGATGTCTGTGCTCTAAGAAAATGTTCTTCATATAATGTTAACATTTGTTGTGGTTTCTGCCAAATGAATACAATTCCTAGTATCATGCTGAGAAACTTCTTGGAGTTCTTCCTCATGCTAGCATTACAAAAATGAGTCATCTATATTATATGCTTAACAATAGCATATTATTATTTTATCTTATTTTCATATACTATATATTTTGCAGTATTGATAAATGCAGCTATATTTAAAAATCATATTTCAATTTTAAATGTTCAACATTATTATTGAAATGTGTTTAATTTTCTTCATGTTTACTAAAGGACTATGATAAATGCAGCCAATTTGTATTACTTTCGATCTTTGAGCAGATTTTTTTTTTTCCATTCACGAAGACTTTGAGGTAAAATAAAAAATACAGACTACTTTAACATAGAAAAGACTAGTGGTTTTTGTTGTTGTTGTTTGTTTGTCTTATTTTTCATTTGGTAGAATTTGTGTTACATTTCCAAAAATATTACCTATAACTTGCAGTGGGTAATTATCAATTATAGTTTCCTTTGTTTAAATTATATGAATTATACTAAAATCTACAGAAGATTTAATGGAATCCTTTTTTTTTCTGTGTCAGTTTTTCTAGGAATTCATCAGTTAATTGACATGGAGATGAAAGGGTTCCAACAAACTTCTCCCCACTTTAGATTTAATTTTTCTCTAGAACAACTCATTGAACTCAGGAAAGTCTTATTATGAAAACTTAACAACTCAAAAATGACCAAATGGAGGAAATGTATAGAGCAAGGAATTGGGAAAAGGTAGGCTCAGGGCTCCCTTCTCTACAAGGTGAGACCACCCTTGTGGCACCTCAATGTGTTCACCAGCTAAAGAACCCTTGTAGTTCAAAGGTTTTTTTCTTTAACATTTCATCAGGTCAGCAAGGTTGATGAAATCATTGGTCATTCATGATTGGACTTAATCTCCAACTTCTCTCTGCAGAAGTTGGGGGATGGGGCTGAAAGTTTTAACCAGCCAATTAAAACATGGTGGAATTTTCTGGCATGAAGCCCTGTATTCTGAAGCTATCTAGAGTTAGGATTAACCTCATTAGGATAACCAAGACATTCCTATCACTCAGGAAATTCCAACCATTTCAGGAGCTCAGTGTCAGGAACTGTGGCCAAAGACCAAACACAATTTTAATGATACCATAACCCCAAATTGTAGGATATTTCACAAAATAATGTGGTAGGCTTCTTCAAATTGTTAAAGTCATGGGGAAAAAGTAACAACACCAAAACCCCAGACTGTCCTAGAATGGAAGATAACTAAAGGCCTGGATTGGGTTCTGGACCTAAAAAAAAGAGTGAAATGATTGGTAAAATTTGAATAGGGTCTTTAGATTAGTTAATGGTATCATATTAATTAGTTTTCTACTTTATTTTCTGTGCTAGAGATCAAATTCAGGACCTTGTTCATGTTAAACAACTCACTTTACCACTGAGTTTTCTGTTTCTGATCATTATATGATGGCTATTTAAGATGTTAATGATAACTCATTTAAACAAATTTTAAAAAATTTTAAAAAGCTGTTAATGAAACAAGGACTTAGACTCTTCCTTTTTGCCAGCCATTATAACTACAAATAGGTAGTTGCCGATAGGTTACTACAAAACCAGATTAAAAACTTGACATTTTTGCATTTATCTTCTGGATTCCAGGAGCAACAGGTGTGGTTGATACTCATCTTGTGATGAGTGGAAACTATGCCTCTCCCTCCAGGCAATAGAAACTTTCTTATCATCTACAAGACTCTGTTTGACCAGTCAGGAGATATGATCGACCTTACCATATCGGAACAAGATCACCTGGTTTGTCAGTTGTGCAAACCTTCCAGATGTGCAACCCCCTCACCTTTGTCCCCATTTCTCTTTCCATAAAACCTCAAAATTATTGTCAGCCCTTGAAGACAGGGTCAAGGATGCAGCTACCCTCATCAGGGCAGTTACACAGAGTCAAGTTCCTTTCCTGTTTTTCATCATTGCCTTCTATATTTGCTTTTGGTGGTAAGTGGCTAGACCTGACTCACTGGATGCCAGAGTCTGGCCTCTGGCCCAGAACTCCAGCAACACTGGCATTAGGGAAAGCTGGGTAAAGTGTACACAGGGAATTTTTATGCCATTTTTACAATATTTTTGTAAGTCTGATATCATTTAATAATAAAAGTTGAAAACTAAAAGTAAATGAAAAATATTATGCATTTTTGCACTCTAAATTTTAATCAAAGTCCTTTTTATGCTGGTAAAATTCCATAATAAATACATAATTGCTAAAATAATAGTGGATAATTGTTTAACAATTTTTGGTTTACTACTTTTTTGATTTTTTTTTTTTTGAGTAAATGAATATTAGTTAACATGTAGCAATCTGTGTCATAATCAAAGGAGTTGAGACATTTAACAGCATCTTTTGAGTTTAATAAGTAAATAGCTGATAATATGAACTATTATATGAGATGCTGTTTAGCCAATGCCCTAATGCTATTAGGGGACTTTGTTTTAAATTTTTGTGATACTCCATCATCAACATATTTGGTAGCAGAGCACATCCTCTGTGGAAGGGCAGGTTGTCTTGCTGTTTTTAGATCTTTAAGATCTTTCTATTATTGTACTTATTCCTCCTATTTAAACTGAAGTAGAATGACACATATTGAACCAGTTAAATGAGGACCATTTACTTTCATTTTTTGGAACCTCATAATATACTGATTTTGTTAGCATAAGACATTTTACTGCCATCTGCCAAAAATCTGTCACAATATCCATTTTTAGGGTCAATAAAATTATAAACAAAAACATGCACAGGAACAGAAAAGTTTAATGATGTCTCTGATAAGAATGGCATTCTTTTAAATGTGAAGCCTTCATGTGGTTCTCAACCTGAACAGATGTTCATGGAATTACTAAGGAATGGAAAAGAACAGTCTTCAACATGGGAAATCGGCCATAAGAAATCTCTGGTCTAGATGCCCTGAGGTTCCTTCCAAAAAAGGAGAATTCAGTTCTCCTCCTCTTCCTTCTCTTCCTCCTTCTCCTCCTCTCCTTCCTCCTCCTTCTCCTCCTCCTCCTCTCCATCCTGCCCTTCCTCCTCCTCTCTACTGTTATTGTTCTTCTTTGCTGAGGATTGAATCCAGGGCTTCCCACATGCTGAAAGTGCTCTACCAGCCCTTGTGCTTCTTCTTTTTCACATTTTCTCTGCTTTGTCATTCAAGTCATTATAAGGTGATATTCTGCTTGAGCAAGTAGATGCTCAAGCACATATTCTTTTCCTTGTTTGTTATCAATTGTGTGGGAAGCATTAATTCAGAAAGGAACGTAGCACATTCCTGTCTACAGAGATGCTGGCATGGTTGGTGTAAAGACTCAGGAGAACTACTTTGGTCATCTCAGATTCCCCAGAGCCAGCTCCTCTTCTTACTTCATGCAATACACCAGGTATGCCTGGAAAACCAAACTATTTCAAATGGACTACCCTAAGTCATTGACATCTATGGGCTAGTTTATAGGAACTGAAGGAGTTAAGTCTCCTTTATTCATTAGGAACAGATTTTGCACAGGGACTGTCTAGGGATCCACCTTGACCTGACGACAGCCATCTTGAGTTGCAATCATTATGACTGCTCCTAAAAGTAACCATGACCTGTTTCATCAGGGAGCTTTCTAACATAATTCAGATAAACAAAACCAATGGAATGGTATGTGGAGCTTTACAACTGAACCCCAGTGCAGTTGACACAAGGGATGGGCCTGACGTCTTTCATGCCAGCTTGAGTTAAACCAGCTACATTTTATCTTGGATGGAAGCCACTTTACAAGATTTCTCTGATTTATGCTGTGGGCATCCACTAGTCTTGCTTTCACCCTTGACCATGCTTTTGTCTGTAAGTTCCCAGTAAAGATTACCCTCTGGAATACTGGATCCCTTGTTAACCTCTACCTATGACAATCACCAGATTTTCCAAAAACATTACAGAGGGCACTATTTTATGTGTTTAAAATGTACTGTTACACTCAATTCAATTTAGTGCCTGCATTTTTCTTCTGGTCTAAATTATTTTAGATAGCAATCATCAAAAATCAAACAAACATTCTCTTATAATCAACTATACTCATTATATCTAATATTTTATTTCTGTCATGACACTATTTAAATTTTTGCTTCTAAGCTGTTGGGTCTAATGCAGTTTACCAATAATCAGGTCTACATAGTTTCACTCTAGGGCAAATTGGTTCTTTAAGTGAATTTTCCAGCTTTCCTAGAACACTAGAATATTCAGAGTAGCGTTTATTAGGTAGTGCAAATGGAGTGGTGGCAAACTTTGTTGAGACATTGACTCAATGACTTTGTTGTGACATGGTCTCTGAGGATGTGAGCTGTGACATGAAAAACCTACTGAGCGTACCCCATTTGAATCAAATGTATGATATGTCAAGATCATTGTAATGTTTTGAGCAACTAATAAAAAAGTTTAAAAAAACAAAACCTACTGAGCAATATGGGGGATTGAGGTTAATGATTACTGGGAAATCTGGAGCCCATCTTCAGAGCAACTAGGAGAGGTTTATGATAAAGATTTCACTGACAGAAGTCTTCAATCTCCTTCTGCAGAATTGGCTCAAATAGTTTTCCTCTCCCTAGCACTCCCTAGCCACACTCTAGGTTCAAGGACATCTGTGATCATGAGTATTTCCCATAGGATAAGCTTCTTCTAGTGTGGCCAGTGGATGAGAGAGCTTGCAGTGGGTAGCTGGGCCATCAGGGAATTCTGTTACCTTCTTACTCTTATTTTTATTGTTCTGTACTTGTTGTACTATATGGGGTCCCTTATGCTGGGAATTCTGGTAGAGTTTTTCTGTTTGTCTAGAAAATGTCTGGTGTGCATACCAAGAGCCAGAGTGAGATAAGACTCTATGATATCTAGAGCCAAGTTGTTGACTAGAGTCCAGGGAGAAGGCTAAGGCTTCTGAAATATTCTATCAGATCTAATGCTTTCTCTAATCATAGCTTCACAGTTCAAATATTGAAGTATCCAACCAAAGGAGAAACTAAAACACTAGGACTGTAATTAATTGCAAGATCTTGCCTTTCTCTCTTTCTGGGTGTGTCACTTGGTGGACAAGTGAGATTGGTAATAAGCAGATCAATTAATATCCCCTCATCAGGGGTCAAATGGAGTCAATAACACAATAATAGGATATTGTGGAGATCACTCAAAGAATGTATGCAGAAACAAATGAAGGAATTTGTGCAGAAGATTTACCCATTATTGATGTATTCTATCTTGTGTTTACCCTAAAGTCTGGAAAAACAATGCTTTCTGTTAAGAACTTAGTTCAATGCAAACCATTTAGGATTATTGACCAGTTCTTATGATTTGGATCTGGAATGTCCCCAAAAGGCTCATGTATTGATGACTTGGTCCTCAATGAAACAGTGTTCAGAGGTGAAGCTTTTGGGAATCCATTCATTGGTGGATTCATAAATTCATGGCATTGTGGGAGCTGGTAAACATTTTAGGAGGAAGAGCCTAACTGGGTGATTTATTTTTTAATATTTATTTTTTAGTTGTAGTTGGACCTTTGTTTATTTATTTTTATGTGGCGCTGAGGATCGAACCCAGGGCCTCACCCATTCTAGGCCAGTGCTCTATGGCTGAGCCACAACCCAGCCCGAGGGTGTGTTTTTGAAGGGTGTATCTTGTTCCTTGCTCCTTCTTCTCCCCTCTCACTGCTTCCTAGATGCCAGGATGTGAATGGCATTGCTCCACCACATGCTCCCCACCTTCATATTTTGCCTTATCGCAGGTCTAGGTACAATGGAGTCAGCTAAGAATGGTCTGAAACCTTTTAAACCATTAGCCAAAATAAATCTTTACTTCTCAAATTTTTGAATTGTCTCACATATGAGTAGTTTTGGTACCCCTTACATCTAAATCATAACATTCTGCCTCTGGTTGCCAAAAGCTTTTGCTCATCTCACAACACAAAATACACTTACTCCATTTCCAAAAGGCCCTATAATCTCCCACAATGCCATGAATTTATGGATTTCTTTCTTTTTTTCTTCCTTCCTTCTTTCTTTCTTTTTATTCTTTTGTGATGCTGGCAATTGAAACCAGAGTTTCATACATGCTAGGTAAACACTGTCACTGAGTTATGTCTACAGCCTTATGGCCACTTCAACAATATTAACTCTGCCTATTCATAAACACAGGAGATTTTTCTGTCTTCTAGTGTCTTTTTCAATTTCTTTCTTCAATGTTCTATAATCACTTTAGAAGTCTTTCACCTCTTTAATCAGATTTATTTCTAGTTTTGTTTTTTGAGCCAATTATGTATGGGATTGTTTTCTTGATTTCTTTTTCAGTGAATTCATTATTGGTGTATAGGAAAGGCATTGTTTTCTTTACTGTTGATTTTGTATCCTGTTGGTCAACTTGCTGTTTAGCATTTTACCAGTTTTGCTTGTTTCTGAACTTGTAAATGAATTAGTATGTATACTTTTCTGTCTTGCTTCTTTTGCATGATATTGATTTTAAGATCTATCTACATTATTGTACATGTCTCTAGTTTGTTTATTTTTATGTCTGTGGGATATTTCATTGTATAAATGTACCATAATTTACCCATTCCAGTGTTTTTTTCCCCACTGTGGGGCTATGGTAGCCAGCATCAAGTGTATCTATATTCCTATACAAAGTCAAATATTTCTGTAAGGGAAGAGTTCAAGGACAGCCTGCCATCTCCCAGTGTTCCCAGGGAGAACCATGGCTTAGTATAGGAGGTGCTGAAAAGCTCACAATTTCATTGCAGCAACAAGCTCACAGCACACCAGTCTGTCCCTGTCCCCTCCTGTGTTGGGCATAGGTAAGCCCTTCTCAGAACTGCTTAGCCATGAATACATCAGTGGCCCTCAGAGCTTTGTAGTTCAGAACCCTTGGAGCAAGGATCTGTATCCTTTTATCACAACTGGAAATGGATTGTGTGCCCCTCCACTGCCCAGATCGAATGTGGGATGAGTGGATTCACTAGCCGTGGGAACGCTTGCATTGCTAGTAGCTGGATCTTGCGTAATCACTCCTCTTGCTATAAGTAAATGCTTAACTCTGGGTGTTTTCTTCTCTCAGCCACTTGGAAGCATGTGCTGTTCTCTTCCCTGGGTGGTTCTTACTAGTCTTTTGACCTGAGTCTGGTTATGTCATTTTTTATCCTGTGGCACAAGCATCTAATCAGTTCCTGCATAAATATCCTGATGTCGATGCACACAATTTCCTTGGGGAATATATGTCCAGATAAGAACTTGGGGCAATACTATTTATTCATATATTGATTTATTCTAATAGTTAAATGTGAAAAGATGAGCATGATGTGGGAGGATTTTGAACATAATTAAATAAGTAGAAAAAAGATTTTAATATTCTTTCTTTAAAACCATGAAGATATAATTAAAGGGATACAAAGAGTAAAAGAATTCACTATTCTTGTTTACTGATGACATGATCCTATACTTAGAAGAACCCCAAACTCCAAACTGACTTGTAGAACTGAATTCAGCAAAGTTGCAAGATACAAGATCAACATATAAAACTCAATAATTTTCCTATACTCCAATAATAACTGTTGAGAATTAAATCAAGAAAACTATTTCACTCACAAGAGCCTAAAAACAATGACATAACTTTTTTCTTCTTTATGGATGAATAAGACACCACAAGAAAATGTGCCACATTTTCTTCACCCATTAATCTGGTGCCATAACTTGGTTATTGGGAATTTTGCTGCTAAGTAGCCCAGAGCAGCCTTAAATTTTCCATCCTTCTGTCTCAGCCTCCTAAGTAGCTGGAATGACAGGTGTGCATCTTTGTACCTGGCACCAAGGACAATTTCGCTTTGAAAGATCCACAGATCCCAAACCTGGAATGAACCACACGAGACACTGGCTGCAAAAAGCAGGAGGCGTTTATTCTCACACAGGTGCCTGCGGGTGCACAGCAAAACCTCAGCCGGAGCTTCGGTGAACTGGCACACCGGGCTTTGGGGTACAGATTTTTTTATAGGAAACAAGCGGGTTAGTTCTTAGCTTAGCACAGCAACAGCCTTTCTATTGGTTCCTCTGAATCCAGCCACTGGGTCACCTAGGGGGTAAACTTGTTTTTTCACTTTATGCTCTCGGAAAAACCCTAAAATTACATCCTGTCTTTTCAGTTTCTGTTTTTAAACCTAGTTCTCAAGTTTAACCAGTAGGGCTGTCTAAGAGGAACATCTTGTGGTAGGGGGCCCATTAGGGTTATCTACATGGAACATCTTGTGGTAACATTGTGCAACACCTGAGGTGCTACGTGCTGCTGGAGGGGTTTTGACATGGGGGTTGGGTGAGGAAGCGTCTTGCAGCTTTGAGGCCTAGGGGTTTGGTCACCTAATGCTGGGCCTGGGTCTTGAGGTCCTACATTCCCCCCTTTTTCTTTATCCGGGATATAATCTTATATCCATTGATCTACCTGCTCAGAGTCCGGTATTTGCTCAGCTGATGGTTCAGGGTGCTGTGGGAGTACTTGATATTGCTGCGCGAGGACCATAGTTTGAATTACAGACAATCTTTCTTTTATAAATTGCATTAATTTGTTAAATATGCAGGGCCCAAATGTTAATATCAGCAGCAATACAATTAAGGGACTGGCTACAGTAGATAATATAGTAGTTAACCAAGGGGAGTTATTAAACCAGCTTTCAAACCAACTTTGGGAGCCTTGCAGAGACCTTTCCCTTGCATCTAGTCTTTCTCTAAGCTTTGTCATAGACTCCCTTACTACCCCTGTGTGATCCGTGTAAAAGCAACAGTTTTCTTTTAAGGCTGTACAAAGTCCTCCCTCCTTCAAGAATAATAGGTCCAGACCTCGTCTATTCTGCAAGACAACTTCTGATAAGGAGGTTAGGGATTTTTCTAAAGCAGTTACAGAGGTTTCTATTGCTCTTAGGTCTTGTTGGATTGCAGCTTCTAGAATCCCTAGCTGTCGGGGGCCCTCAACTAGAGCTGCAGCCCCAGTCCCAATTCCTGCCAATACTCCTGCTCCTAACAAGACTGCCAGGGTAAGGCTGATAGGCTCTCGGGTGTATCGAATCCTGCCCATGAAATGTCCTTCAAACTCCTCTGAGGAATAATAGAATAGTCATGGGTAGATTCGGACTAACACACAAAAATCAGTGGAGGCATTGAGGATTGCCGTGGAAATACAGGGGGTCAGTCCAATGTTGCAGGCCCAATAAGTTCCGGGGGGACCCCACAAATAATTATTTTGTGAGCCATTTGTCAGGAGGGTGGTGTTACAGAGAGGTTGATGTGACAGGGGTATATTTCCTACACAGATCCCTTGTCCTGAAACTTCAGTGATGGTGAGTTTATAGCCGGGCAGGGACATACATTTAGGATCAGGGTTTATGTTACTGTTCCAGTCAGACATTATTGCTATTCCTTCATAGTAGGGTGGGCCGAAGGTGAGACAGAGCCAACGTTCCCGGGTGCGGTCTGGGTTGGTGGCATTGAGGGCATAAAAGGCTCCTTGAATCAAATCTAACAATCGGTTTTCAGTTCCAGGGAGTGTGGGTTCGGGGGAGTAACTAGAGGTTTGATAGTCTATGGTTACAATTTGAGACATGGGTGGCTCACTGGGAGGTACTTTGGGCGGACTTTTTGATTGTCTGGGAACTGAGGGAGCTCTTTGGTCCCTGAGAGCAGGATTAGGTCCTTTTGGGCTCATCAAAATTGGGGTTAGAGATAATTTGATTCTGAGAATTACACCGAGATCATCTCCTTTCATAAACCATCTAAGGCCCCATGTTCTCCCAGTGAGCCAGGGATCTAGCTGTTCTTTTCCTTTTTCTGTAAACTGTATCCGTAAGGGTAATGATTTGTCCCCTTGGTAGTAAGATTTAGGGGGGGGATAGCAATCAGAGGGGCGCGTGCCATGGGGAGTGAAGTTTTTGAGTATTGTTATGAATTCCTTATCAGAAGAAGGTTTCCAGTGAGCGTCCCCTGTAGTTTCACAGCCCCAGGAGGAGCAAAAGTATGTTTCATAATTTCCACATCTACGTGCTTGGGTTCGGTTTCTCCCCTCTTTGGGACAAACGTAAAAGTCATGTTAACCCAGTCTGCATCTTGTTATGGGGGTAGAACAATAAGTACTGAGGTCATGTGAGTTGCCGGGAATAACCCAAGAGTCTGATTCAGCGGCTAGTTGGCAAAAGTCTGGGGTCAAAGTAGGCCACCATGTGCCAGGGATGTGGGCTGCTGTAATAGACCAAATTATTTTCCCGGTTTCGGAATACACCTGCCAAGTCAACTTTATGGGGGTATGGGGATTACTACCTAGGACGAGGGGAGTAGCGTAGAGAGCAAGAGTGATTAACAGCGTGTAAGTCTTATCTTTAGCGGGTTTTGGGTGCGTTGCAGCTTCCATTCTGGATCCAGAGAGGCATCTGTGGGCTCCTGCGGATGTGCAGCTTTCACGTGGGAAGCGTGGATCCAAGCGGTGATGCCGTCCACTTTGATTGCAGTGGGAGTGGTCAGCAGGATGGTGTAAGGTCCTTTCCACCGTGGTTCGAGGTTCTTGCTCTGGTGCCTGCGTACCCAGACGGTGTCTCCGACTTTGAAGGGATGTGGCAGCGAGGGGGTTTTGAGTTCCTCCTTGTATGCTGCAGCTAGAGGCTTCCAAACCTCGTTCTGGACCAACTGCAAGGCACGCAAATGAGTCTGCATAGATGGGGTGAGGGAGGCATAAGTTTCAGTTTCATAAAAGTTAACAGCAGGTGGTGGTTCACTGTACAAAATCTCAAATGGGGTTAGCCCCTGTGGGCCTGGGGTGTTCCGGGCCCGGTATAAAGCTAAAGGTAGGAGTTGTACCCAGTCTCTAGTGCCAGTTTCAAGCGTTAATTTAGTTAAAGTCTCCTTGATGGTTCTATTCATCCTTTCTATCTGTCCTGAACTTTGGGGTCTATAAGCACAATGTAATTTCCAATTAATCCCCAATGTATTGGCCACCATCTGACTTACCTGGGAGACGAAGGCAGGCCCGTTATCTGACCCAATGGTCCCAGGTACTCCATACCTGGGAAAGATTTCTTCCAGTAATTTCTTTGCAACCACCTTAGCAGTCTCATGCCGAGTTGGGAATGCCTCTGTCCATCCAGAGAAAGTGTCAACAAAAACCAAAAGATATTTGTAGCCATACATACCAGGTTTGATTTCAGTGAAGTCTATTTCCCAATGGGTTCCGGGCTTATGGCCTTTCACCCAGATCCCTGTTCCAATTTTGATCTTACCAGCATTTACCTGGGCACATGCTTGACAGTTTTCTGCTTCCTGGCGCAGAAGTTGATCCCTGTTTGGAAGATATAAAGTACCTTCCCCACGCTCTAAGAGCTCCTTCATCTTTTTAGCCCCAAGATGTGTCAGTCTGTGTAGGGACTTCACTAATTGTTTTGAATTTTTGAGGGGCATGATAGTCTTTCCTCGATATTTCCAGACATTTTTTCCGGGGTCATAAGTGGCCCCCAGTTTCTGTATGGCATTTAGATCTTTATCTTCATAGACCCAGTGCTCCTCATGGTCATCATGTTGTGGGTCTGCTCGTTGGGGCAATAGAGTCACTATCAAAAGCTGTGGCCCTAGGGCTGCCTTCTTGGCTGTTTCATCTGCTAATCTGTTCCCTTTGGCCTCTGGAGTATTACCTTTTTGATGACTGGGGCAATGCATGATACTTAACTTTTTAGGCAAGAATAAAGCTTTAAGTAAAGCTAATATTTCAGTCTTATTTTTGATCTCTTTTCCTTCTGAGGTTAGTAGCCCCCGGCGTCTGTAAATTTCTCCGTGTATGTGAGCAGTAGCAAAGGCATATCTACTGTCAGTGTACACGTTTAGTTTCTTCCCCTCTGCCAACTTTAACGCTTGAGTCAGCGCTATCAGTTCTGCCCGCTGAGCTGATGTTCCGCCCGGAAGTGCACTCGCCCATATTACCTCAGATTCGGTGGTGATGGCTGCTCCTGCTCGTCGTTCTCCATTGAGCAGATAACTGCTTCCATCTGTGTACCAGACCAGCTCCGCATCCTTCATCGGTTGGTCGGTGAGGTCTGGCCGGGTTCCCTGTGTCTCTGCAAGAATCTGCTGACAGTTGTGAGGATCTGCTTTTCCTGGGAGCGGCAGGAGGGTCGCTGGATTCAGTGTCACCATGGGACCAAACTGAATTCGGTCGGTGTCCAATAACAAAGACTGGTAATGGGTGAGTCGGGCATTTGACATCCAGCGATCAGGCGGCTGGCGAATTACAGTTTCGATGGCATGAGTGGTTAACAGGGTTAATGGCTGTCCCAAAGTCAGTTTAGTGGCATCCTTAATCAGAAGAGCCACAGCTGCAATCATCCGGAGGCATGGTGGCCATCCTGCTGCCACTGGATCTAATTTCTTTGACAGGTAGGCTATAGGTCGCCTCCAGGGCCCTAGTTTTTGGGTTAAAACCCCTTTTGCATAACCCCGTTTTTCATCTATAAATAGATCAAAGGGCTTGGTAACGTCTGGTAAGCCCAAAGCAGGGGCTGACAGAAGAGCCAATTTGATGTGATCAAATGCCAATTGATGTTCCTTAGTCCAAGCAAAGGAGTTACCTTGCTTAGTTAGTAGATACAAGGGAGCTGCTATCTCAGCAAACCCAGGAATCCAGAGTCTACAGAAACCTGCTGTCCCCAGGAATTCCCGCAGTTGCTTGGGACTCTGGGGGTTGGTATACTTGAGATAGTCTCTTTTCTGGCAGTTGTCAACCATCGTTGACCATCATGGAGTTCATAGCCCAGATAGGTAACTTTTGTCTGACAGATTTGGGCCTTCTTTGCTGACGCCCTATACCCTAGTAGTCCCAAAGTTTGCAATAATTCCTCCGTACCTGCCTGGCAATCTTCCTCGGAGGTCGCAGCCAGCAAGATGTCATCTACATATTGAAGCATGATTAGGGAAGGGTGTCTTACACGGAAGTCTGCCAAATCCTGATGCAAAGCCTCATCGAAGAGTGTTGGGCTGTTTTTAAATCCTTGTGGCAGTCTCGTCCAGGTCAGTTGTCCAGAGATTCCTCCTTCGGGATCTTTCCATTCAAATGCGAAGAGAGCCTGACTTTGGGGAGACAGTCTTAGGCAGAAAAAAGCATCTTTCAGATCCAGAACAGTATACCAAGTATGAGTAGGAGGCAAAGTGCTAAGGAGATTGTAAGGATTTGGCACTGTGGGGTGAATATCTTCTACCCTCTTGTTAACTTCCCTTAAGTCTTGGACCGGTCTGTAATCATTAGTCCCAGGCTTTTTAACTGGCAGTAATGGGGTGTTCCAGGGTGATTGGCAAGGTGTTAGGATGCCTTGGTCTAGGAGGCGTTTGATGTGCGGCTTGATGCCCTGATAGGCCTCTCTTGACATAGGATATTGTTTGATATTAATGGGAATAGCAGCGGCCCTCAGATGAATGACTATTGGGGGCCGTTGTTTTGCCATTCCCATTCCTCCGGTTTCAGCCCAGGCCTCCGGGTAGGAACTAAGCCAATAGTCCATGTCTTTCATAGATACCGAGGGTTTGTCAAAAAGTTTATATTCGTCTTCCAATTTGAAAGTCAGTACATGTAAGGGAGTCTGGTTTGGCCCCGTGATGGAGACGCTCCCATCTTTAAAATAAATTTGGGCTCTCAATTTAGCCAATAAGTCTCTTCCCAACAGTGGATACGGACAGTCAGGCACGTGTAGGAATGAATGGGAAACCTTACCTGTGGCAAGGTGTACTTCTCTCTTGGTGGTCCACCGGTAGGGTTTGCTCCCAGTGGCGCCTTGGACCCACGTCGTTTTGTGGCTCATGGGTCCTGGTGTCTGTGTCAGCACCGAGTGTTGGGCTCCGGTATCCACTAGGAAGGTCACAGGTTGCTCCCCTACTTGTAGAGTTACCCGGGGCTCAGGGGGGAGCTCCTGGCCCTGACTCCCCTAATCTTCATCTAATGTCAGCAGTCGGGGAGCCCGGTTGGTATCTCTCCTGGGGTTGGGGGGTCTCTTTGGGCAGTCTTTTACCCAGTGTCCTTTTTCCTTGCAGTAGGCACATTGATCTTGGTCTACACGGGGTCTGCTTTGCTCCCTGTCCCTGTTTACTTTGTTTCCCTGATGTCCTGCCTGAACTATGGTGGCCAATATTTTACTTAGTTCCCTGTTACGCCTTCGTTCTCTTTCTCTTTCTTTTTTGTCTGATTCCTCTCTAAGCTTAAGTTCTCGTTCTTCCTGCATCTTTCTGATCCTGTCCTCTCGTTCTTCTGGAGTTTCTCTTTTGTTATATATCTTTTCGGCTTCCTTCAGTAAGTCTGCCAGAGAAAAATCTTGTAAGTTATCTAGTCTCTGCAATTTAGACCTGATATCTGGGGCGGACTGCCAAATGAAAGCCATGGATACATTTCCTTTTTGGTCCTCACTATCAGGATCAAAAGGAGTAAACCTCCGATATGCCTCTTTTAATCTTTCTAGGAATGCTGTCGGGGTTTCTTCTGCCCCTTGGGTAGTCTGTCTTACCTGAGCCAAATTGGTGGGTCGTCGCCCTGCTGCATGGAGACCCGCTATGAGTAACTGGCGATAGAGACGTAGGTGGTCCCTACCTGCTTCAGTCGCATGGTCCCAGTTTGGCCGGGTTAAAGGAAAAGCTTCGTTAATCAAATTTGGGAGTTGGGTGGGACGCCCATCGTCCCCTGGCACATTTTTGTGAGCTTCCAAAAGAACTTTTTGTTTCTCCTCTGAAGTGAGGAGAATTTGCAGGAGCTGCTGGCAATCATCCCATGTTGGCTGGTGAGTTACTAGGATAGACTCAATCAAAGAGGTTAGAGCTATAGGGTCTTTAGAAAAGGAAGGGTTATGGGTTTTCCAGTTATAGAGGTCAGAGGCAGAAAAAGGCCAATACTGATATTGGCCATTGGGGCCTCCCATCTGTCGCAGGGGGAGAACTCTGGAGGTGTCTCCTGAGGTGGTGTGATCCCGGCGTCCCCGGAGCCGTCCCACCATGGGAGATGGATCCGGGGGAGCATTGGCGACTGGGCCTTCTTGGTTCTCGTCCTCGGAGGATGCTTGATCAGGTTCAGGGGCTTGTAAGGGCTGGGGCTGATAGGGAGGAGGCTCATCAGTCAGCAAGTCAATCAGAGCTGAGTCCTCCGGCGGTAGAACCTTCTTTGGTGTTGTCCCTGTTTTAACTGAGGTCTCAGATTTGTTAAGAACAGGGTAAAGATGAGAGGTTTGGGGAGGGGGAAGTGGAATGAGGGGAGCAGAGGGTTCAAGGGGAGAACGGACAGGGGGTTTGGGTGGAGAGAAAGGAGCAACCCAAGGGGGGGGGGTTGGAGGCTAAGTCCTCCCAGGTAACAATGTAGGGTATCTGGTCAGGGTGTCCATGAGGACCATGGGTGAAGATTCGGGTTTTCACCTGGAAGATAAGATCAGTATTAAAAGTCCCTTCTGCTGGCCAGCTGGTGTTGAATGTTGGCCATTCTGAAGTACAGAGAGTTTTCCATTTTTTCTTTTTGACTGTCACGGACAGGTTGTCTGCCCGATCTTGAACGTCTTGCCAATGATCTAGAGTTAGGCTCAAAGGGATTGTTAGTGATTGTCCCATGTTACTCTCAGAGAGGAAATAGAGAGACAGACACAACGACACAAAAACGAAACCAAACAGTGAGATCGCTGCGCGGCTTCGGTGGAAACCGAAAAAATCAGATGGCCTGGGAGAAGTTCATACTTTTCCGTCGCCTACAAAGATGGTGTAATCCTCGGAAACACCGGGGGCCCCAAAGAAATGGACCCCTCTGATCCCTGGGACGTCTCCCAGGGTGGCAGGGGAGAAGTCCGAGTTCGTCAACTCCTTCTCAAACTGCCTCAGAATACTAGATGACTACAGAACTGCCTCAGAATACTAAATGACTATGCCTAGGATCATATAGTCTTACAGACGCTGCGCGGAACAAAGAACAGATAGCCAACAGGACAACAAGACAGAAAGTTCGAGCTGGCCAGCTTACCTCCCAGTGATGTCGGGTGTCCTCCGGATAGGGATCGGGATCGGAACCGGGATCTTGGATCTCGGTGGAACCTCCAAAATGAAAGATCCACAGATCCCAAACCTGGAATGAACCACACGAGACACTGGCTGCAAAAAGCAGGAGGCGTTTATTCTCACACAGGTGCCTGCGGGTGCACAGCAAAACCTCAGCCGGAGCTTCGGTGAACTGGCACACCGGGCTTTGGGGTACAAATTTTTTTTATAGGAAACAAGCGGGTTAGTTCTTAGCTTAGCACAGCAACAGCCTTTCTATTGGTTCCTCTGAATCCAGCCACTGGGTCACCTAGGGGGTAAACTTGTTTTTTCACTTTATGCTCTCGGAAAAACCCTAAAATTACATCCTGTCTTTTCAGTTTCTGTTTTTAAACCTAGTTCTCAAGTTTAACCAGTAGGGCTGTCTAAGAGGAACATCTTGTGGTAGGGGGCCCGTTAGGGTTATCTACATGGAACATCTTGTGGTAACATTGTGCAACACCTGAGGTGCTACGTGCTGCTGGAGGGGTTTTGACATGGGGGTTGGGTGAGGAAGTGTCTTGCAGCTTTGAGGCCTAGGGGTTTGGTCACCTAATGCTGGGCCTGGGTCTTGAGGTCCTACAGCTTTTGTTCAACTTTATTCTAAATGTATTTTGACAATTTGTTTATTCAGTTAGAGTTTAAAATACGTATATCATGGGATCAACTTGTTTGCTCCTTGGCTGTGGACCTGTCCCTTCTGTGAATCACCCACGGAGGAGACTGGCACTCTTCGTAGTCCAGAAAGAGCCAAAGGTGGGTTCAAAGGTGGCAGGACTAGGCAGTTCTATGGTGCAGCGGAAGCTTCACAGGTGAACACCACAAACTAGCTCACACTGTTAGTGGGGTGGATGGATGGTGGTGATCAATGCAGGGGACTCCCCTGTGTACCTGGGAATGGCAGACAGAGAGACACTGCAAGTCCCAGCCACAGGCAGGACACAGCCTCTTCTTCACCCAGGAGCTCTCCCTCAGACCACACAGGCAGCACACTTGGCGTTGCCCCGCCCTCCCTCCCTCCCTATTCCTCCTGCCTTTGCATCACTCCACATGGTTTGCCTTGGTCTTTGGTCGCCTTATGCCTTGCTCCTTTAAGAAAGGTAAAGAATTGAATGGAGGTAAGCAGCCATATATAGGGTTGAAAAATTGACACTGAAAACCAAGCCCCTCAACACCATGATTTTCCACTTACGTTTTTTCATTTCGTGTGTGTGTGTGTGTGTGTGTGTTGCGCACACGTTGGGGATTGAACCCAGGGCCTTGTGGATGCTACTTAAGCTATTGCTGAGCTGCATCCCCAACTCATATCACTTCCATTTTAACCTTATGTTTTAATGAGTTATTTTGCAATGACTATTTAGGAAAACAACATCAACATCAATTGTTTGGTAAATGTAAATAATTTTCACTGATTACTAAAAAAAACACAAAAATGATGTTCTGACTTCATTTTAGTCTATAACTGCTGTATGTAGAATAGGAGAGGGATTCCTTTTATGGTTATTGTTTGTTTGTTTGTTTATTGTAGTGTTAGGTATTGAACCCAGCATCTTGCACGTGTCAGGTAAGCTTTCCCCCCTTGAGTCACAACCCTTGTCTGAGTCTTGTTATTTAATTACATTTCTGTCTAGAAGAATTCTTATAAGCAATTAAAGTGTGAATGAGGATGTGAAATCTAAATATTCCTCAAAGTTAAGCTTTTTTAGTTGTCTCAAGAAAGATCTCAATTTTTGTAATTTGATATTTGAAAGCAAAGAAAACCCAATTAATCTTATTCAGTTGACAATCCCAAAGGGATAACCAAATTGTCCCTCTCTCACATTCAGTCTCTTACTTGAGGTCTGTGGACTCTATGAATCTGAGGAGAAACCCTCAGCTGTCAAGCGTTGGTTAAAATGCAAACTGATGCACAGGCACGGAGTCTTCACCCAGCTCCATGCCTTTGTTTGGAACTGGATTTGCTGATTTTCAAAAGCCGAAAGTTTTGGCATCAAATATTTGCCTGCAGTGATTTAATCAGAAAGTACTATCTATGTGCATGAATAATTTTATTTTGCAATTTTCAAATTCAAAAATCTATGTGTTTATTGAGCACTTTTGCTAGGCTGGGGGGGGGAATGGCATTTTATTGCTAGCATTAAGGTTGAATTCGAGTCTAAAATTTTTGTTCAAAACGCGTGAAACACAATTAAATTATTCTGAAGCAAAATTGTTGTTAGGTTTTGCATAAAGCAGAAATTTCTTTTGGTGTGATTAGGCTCTATTAATTACTCTCTCATTCTATGTTTAGAATGAAAAGGTGGGCGTCATCACTCAAGTGCAGCTGCAGTAACAATAACAGCCGCCTACAAAGGCGGGGGAGGAGACTTCTCAGACCCTGTGAGGATCACAAGGGCTTTGTACATATGCTGATCAGACCTCCTTGAACCCTGGAGACATCTCTGAGAAATAAAATATTCTGTCGCTCTGAAAACATTCCTGAGGTGGGTCAGGCATGACCTAATCATAACACAATGGATTCTCCATGCTGAAATGAAGGCCTTGCCTGATTCCCATTTAAATGTGAAAGCCTGGGGAATTCACTACCCAGTATGTGTGACTCACCCAATAACCGAAATAGCTCATGAAGTGCCTGCTGGTAACTGCTAATGTCTCTTTTTCATTCATCTTTAGGAATTCAAAGACATAGTCTGCCTCTGGGATTTTATTTTCCCCTGTGTATTTGTTTAACAATTGTAAAAACAGATTTCCTGGAGGCTGTGTTTCGCTAACTCCTTCTGATTTTATTCTTTGCCTTCTCCTTTGCACCTTCCTCACCTCCTTTTCCTCTTCCTCCTATGCTTTTTCCTTTCTTTTCTTCAGTAGTTTCCACTTCAACAATGATGCAGCCTTTGATGCAGAGCTTTCTAGCCTTGAAATGATGCAGAGAGTATTATGGTAGAATTTAGAACTGGGTTGATTCTGGTTTTTTACTGGGTGTCTGTGTTGGAATTGGAACTCGGTTTTCTCACTTCATACGCTCTGCTCTGCTCTCAATCACACCATTATTTCTTCTGCCCATTCTAATGCTGGGATCATGACATTTATTTGGACATACCCATCCAGTGGACAGCTGTCAAATAGTGTGGTGCTTCCCACTTGGAGGAACTAGGTTAGCTCTGCAGGTTGTAAGATTTTTCTGGGACACATGGGGTTGGGCTGGGCATATTCAGAAGAGGTGCTTTCTCAGGCAGTGGAATAACTTAAAATAGCCTCATTTGGTTTCAGAGAAGCAGGCTAAGGTGAAGCGCAGAGTAAAGAAATGGAGAAATATGCCAGAATTTTACAAAATGATCAGCTGCAGAGGCCCTGTAGGTGGAAATGTGTCTCCCAAAAAAGGGATGTTGAAGTCCAACTCCTGGTGCCTATGAACATGATCTTATTGAGAGATCCTGTAGTGACTTTGCAGCTGTGATCATGATAAAATGAGCTCACACTAGATTAGAGGAGCACATAATACAATGACTGGACACAGAAAAGACACCCAAGGGGAACAACAGGAGGTAAATGGAGTGATGCATCTGAGTCAAGGGACATGCAATAGGGAGCTACCAGAAGCTTAGAAAAGGTGAGGAAGTATCCTAGAGCTTCCAGGGAGAGAATGACATGACTGACATATTGAGGTAGAGGTGAGGTTAAAATGAGGCTTCATGATGGGTTCATGCTTGGATCTGTCAGAGACTTTTTTTTTTTGACTTGTATTTTGCAACACTACAGGAAGAAAATACCTAGATTAGGGATCTCGGGTTTTCTTAAAATCCAAGAAATCCTTCCTTCCTACTAACTAAGAATAAGAATACAACGAATATCTCGTATCTATGGGATACTGAAATATTTCACCCCCTATATACCTTTGTATTAAATCTATTTTTGTTGCTATAATTAGATCCCTGAGACTAGGTAAGTTTAAAGAAAAAAAGTTTATTTAGCTCATAGTTTTGGAGACTGAAAGTCCAAGATCAAGTAGACCATGTGTTTGGCTTCTGGTGAGGGGCTAATGGCAGATGCCATTGTGGTAGAAGTGTGTACAAGAGGAAGAGATCACACTGCCAGACAGGAAGCCAGCAAGCAAGATTGAGGATGGGCTTGCCCTTACAGTTTGCTCTTCTCAACAATTTGCAGTAGCTAAGCTATGGTGCCAATCTAGGTGCCCTTCAACAGATGAATGGATAAAGAAAATGTGGTACATATACACAAAGGAGTGTTACTCAGCCATAAAGAAAAATGACTTTATGACATTTGCTGGTAAATGGATGTCTGGAGACTATCATGCTAAGTGAAGTAAGCTAATCCCCAAAACCAAAGGTCGAATGTTTTCTCTGATGTGCGCAGGCTAACACACAAAAGGTGGAGGGTAGAATAGAAGTTTAGTGGAGTAGACAAAGGGGTATGAAGGGAATGGAGGGGAATGGGAAAAAGAAAGACAGTGGAATGAATTGGACATAACTTTCCTATGTACATAAATGAAAATACCACAGTGAATCTCACCATGTTTTACATCCACAAGAAATTAGTTTTTAAAAAAGTAACTATGAGTGAATGGCAGAAAGATCAGGGAAAGAAGCAGGGAGTGAGGAGGGGGAAGGGAAAGGAGAGTACTGGGGTCTGAATCAGAACAAAATATATTCCATTGTTGCATAATTATGTAAAAATTTGTTCTGCTGTCATGTATAAATAAGAACCTATTAAAAAGAAACAACAGGAAGGGAGGGGGATGAGAATAGGAAAGATAGTAGAATTGTAAGGGTAAAAGAAATTGAAGTTAAAGCATAAAAGTTAAAGGGTAAAAGACCGGGTGTTGTAAAGTTTCTAAGCTGCAAGGTCTGAGTTAAAATGTAAAGGATTAGGTATTGTTAGGTTTCTGTGCTACCTGCAAAAACTGAAATTTCTGTAGCTGTTAAGACAATGCTTAGAACTGCCCAGTAAACATTTCCCCTGACTGTTTGGTTGTTTAATAACTGAAGGGCTCTGTGTGGTTGCACGTAGGCCTTGCAGGGCCTGAACCAATCAGTTTGAATGTGTACCCCATTTAGAAATGACCTATCACTCCAGCCTGACCTGTTCCCGCCAATGAATGAACAAATCATGTTTAGGAGTTGTTGTTCAATTTTCCCGTGCCTCATGATGATTTGTTCTGATGTATACAAAGCCCTCCGCCCTCCCCAAAAAGTGTACTTAAGCAGTGCTCAGCCCCTGCTTGGGGCTCTGGGCTGCTTTCCCTTCTTGAGTGGGCGCGGAGCCCCAGCATGCTGGTTCAATAAATCCCCTTCTGCCAATTGCATGAGTGTTCACTTGGTGGTCTCTTTCTCCGACGCTTCGCCTGACCCTTACAGAATGAATCAGACATAACTTTCCTATGTTCATATATGAATACACAACCATGTAACTCCACATCATGTTCAACCACAAGAATGGGAAGTTACACTCCATAAATGTCTAATATGTCAGAATCCATTCTACTGTCATGCATATCTAAAAAGAAGAAATAAAAAAACCCTTAGGAAAAAAAAATTTAAGAGAGAGAGAGAGAGAGAGAGAGAGAGAGAGAGAGAGAGAAAGAATTTTAATATTTATTATTTTTTTAGTTTTCGGTGGACACAACATCTTTGTTTGTATGTGGTGCTGAGGATGGAACCTGGGACGCACGCATGCCAGGCGAGTGTGCTACCGCTTGAGCCACATCCCCAGCCCAGAAAATTTTTTTAAAAAGACACAACAACAAAAAGAAACAGCTTCCTCTTCTGAGAATTAACTCAGGTCCCATGAAAACTATGTTAATCCCTTTTGAGGGCAGTATCCCAAATGACCTAATGACCTCCCACTTGGCCCCACCTCTCAAAGGTCCCACCACCGCACTGATGACCAAGTCTCTGAGCACGTGAACTTTCAGGGAGCAAACACATCCAGACCCTAGTAACTTTAAAATACATTTTATTATGCAGATACTTTTATTTTTATTATATATGCTTTATGAATATATTATAAAATATCATAAATGACAGGTTATATAAATATAAGAAATATATAAAATATTATAAATATATAATTTAAACTATATCTAAAATGATATATATACAAATATGTGTACATAAGCGTATGCAATTTTTCATTATATTAAGTTAGCGAACACATTAGAAACTAATAAAAATAATCATGTGTATGGAGTGATCAGGAGGGATAGAATTATGGATGGAAATAGATATTTTTATAAATATTTGGAATTAGATGAATGTAATACTTAATATAATTCTTACTTAATATATTCATATGAAAATGCTGTGCTTATTTCTTAAAATAACCATTACTAAATATAAATCTCGCCCCCCCATGGTCCTTCTGCACATCCATCCATCCATCCTTATAATTATATATAAAAGTGTATATACAATATATATATATATATATATATATATATATATATATATACACACACACACATATATATATGTGTGTGTCTATACATATAAGTGTGTGTATATATATATACACACACAAAATGTATAATATATAAGTGTATATACAACACATATAAAGTACATATACACACACACACATATGTGTGTGTGTGTGTGTGTTTGTATTTGCCTGTAGGTTGGAATTAGTTTTGGCTCATTGTTTTCTACATTCATCATTTCCATTGAAGTCTGATACCATCTGGCATGATTGATATATTTGTGGTTTCCCATCACCTTCTTTACAAGCTTTTAGGATCTTCTTAGAATCCTGGATTCAGAAATGTCATTGCAAAGAGCTGTGATGCAGTTTCTACCCCCACCCGCATTCACTGTGCTGGTTTCTAAGGGCTTCATTTCAAGCTGGAAACCTCATCTCCTTTAGTTGGAATAAATTTTGTGGTTACTTTTAGCATCACTTCCTCAGGCTAAAATTTCATTTTCTTTCTCAGGAATTCCTATTACCTAGCTTACCTCCTGAGCCACTCTCTTAATATTTTTTATTGTGTTTTCATTTCTTTGCCTTTACCTCTACTTTTATGGGAGATTTCTTAGGCATTTTTTTTAACATTTCTACTAAAATATTTACTTCCACTATCATATTTTAAATTTCAAATAGCTCTGTGATTTGTGCATGTGTGCGGTACTAGGAATTAGACCCAGGGCCTCAGGCAGGTATTCTACCACACAGCCATATCTCCAGCTCTGTAAATGCTTTCTGAATGTTTCTCTTTAACAATCTTAGAAGAAAAGGGGTAGCAGATGATTTATAACTTATCCTACCTGGCCTGGAAAAGCCAGGGAGAGGGGGAAAAATAAGAAAGATGACTAAGTTGTATTTTCTTGTAAATTGTAGGCACAAATGGGCTAGTATCTGCAAGCAGAAAGAACATCATTTCTGGAATGTCTTAACCAGGAAGTGTATGGTCTGAATAGGTGGCTGTTGGTAAGCAGATCTGGAATAAGTGCTTGTGTAGGGGCAAGACATCATGAAAGTGTCAGTCTGTGCTATGCAATTGTTAGAATATGAAAAGACTTGTGAATAAATAGTTCTTGTGTAACTGCTGCTTTGTATAAGTGACTTAGAAACTTATATGTTAAATTTAGACTAGATAATGTCCTAAAGTGGAAAGAAAGGACCTGGATATCTGCTCTGGTCCCTTGAGACTTTTCTATGTTTTACTTGCATGTCATGACCATCTGTATTCTTTGGGTAATTAGTAAATTTTGATGTTGATTAATACCTGTGATTCTTATGAGTCTGATTTGATCAATCCAATTCTTTATGTTGCTTCTATATTGCACTTCATTATCACCCGAGTCGTCGTGTTCCCCCCGCCCCTGGCCCATGGAGTTGGGGTCACTCCCTGTGAATTGGGCTGGCAACGAAAAGACCACGCAAAGAGAAATACCTTCTGCAGGGGTCAGGGAGGGCTCTGAGGCCTCAGGTGTGAGACATGTTGGAGAGCAAGGGGATTAAGGAAGTCAAGAGACCAGCACACCCTGAACCCCTGTATTTATTAGGGGAAGACATTCAATAGAATATTCTACACAAATAAGACAGGAAACAGGGGGGTGTAGCCCAGTCCCATTAGGTGACGCCCAATCCCAGAGCTGCACTTCCTTGTTGAGTGAAGATAAGGCCCACTTGCTTCTCACTGCATGCAATGCCAGTTCCACACCCCCATCACTCAAGGCTAAGGGGATGTGCTCAGCTCCTGTTCAGGGCGGCCCCCAACATTTCATAGTTCAATATCTTCTCTTATTGCTTTCAAGATAGCAATTATGTTTCCAAAATGATTTTCCCTCCTCTACTTAGTCCCTGAGAAACAGTGGTCCACCTCATGCTTTGAATAAAACCCTTGCTGATCTGCCACTGAGGCTGATTTTTAAAGGGACATATTCTTTCTCTATCTTTACCCTTTTCCCCTCCTTTACAGGATTAGGGAGGGGGAGAGATAACATCTATTTCTTTCTAATTCTTTTATTCAGTGTATCTGTTTTGATCTTTTTCATGTTAAAAGCTTTTTTCCAAGTGTCTGATGATCCTTAGTTGTTCATTTATGATTCAGATTTAGGCAATGATATTGGGAAGATCAGGCAGGCTCCAAGTGTCAGTCTTGCTATAAATTTTTCTTTGCATTGATCGGGGTTGAAAGAGAGAAAGCCTGTGCTGTCTGAAAGTGGGGCTGTATTAGTTTGCTATTGCTACCATAACAAATTATCCTAACTATGTGTCTTAAAACATTAGGAATTTATTCTTTTTATAGCCTTAGATGTCAGAAATTAGACACAAGTCTTATTAGAAAGCCAACGGGACTGCTTTCCATCCTGCAGGATCTAGGGATTAATCTTCTTGCCTTTTTGGCTTCTAACAGTTGCCCTACATTTCTTGGCTGTGGTCCCCTTCCACCTTCCAGAAAGATCTTGGGGTCCTGGGGTCTTTCTCTTACAGCACCACCCAGCTTATCATTCCTTCCTCCCTCTCACTTAAGACCCTTGTGACTGCTTTCAACTCCTCATCTAATTCAGGATTTATTAGCAACCTTAATTTCCCCTTATCATTTAATGTAACATATTCAGTAGGGTCTATGAATTAGGATGGGAACATCTTTGTGGGGACAATATTCTGCCTACTATAGGAGCATGGCATATTCATGGTTACTTTGTTCTGAAAGACAGCAGGAAGTTATTAAGTTGTGCCAGACACATGGTATTTAGAATATCACTTAGTTCTCCTAATTTAGATGGAACCCTCAAGTCTGCCTAACATCCATAGTCCAGAGTTCAAAGCGAGATATTTTTTCTTTGTCTTTCTCTGTTAGTGTTGATTGAACCCAGGGTCTCCCATTGCATCCTTTACTCTTTTTTTTCTTGGTACTAGAATTGAATCCTGGAGCATTTTACCACTGAACTACATCCTCAACCATTTTTAATTTTTGTTTTGAGACAGGCACTTGCTAGTTTCCCAGGCTGGCCTTGAACTATGATCCTCCTGCCTCAGCTTCCTGACTATCTGGGATTATAGGCTTGCACCACAGCACCTGGCTTAGGTCTTGTTGGCTGGTCCCCTTTAACACTCTTTGGATTGATTTATTTAGACCATTCATATTTAAAGCAATTTTTGATACATTTGGGTGAATACCTACCATATTTATAGCTGTTTTATGTTCATTGCACTTGGTTTCTTTTTTTGTGTTTTACTGTATCCTCTGATATGACTTGAGTACATTCCATTTTTCTCTCCTCTAAGTACAGTAGTTGTACTTATTTTAAAAAAATGTTTCAGGGGTTGACTGCCTTACAGTTTATAACTAATCTAAGTTCACTTTCAATTAACACTATTCTGCTTCACTATTAGTACAGATAAATTATAACAGAGTATTCCAAATTTCTCCTCCTTATCCACACTGTAGAGTCACCTGACACATTGTTGTTGTTATTATTTTGAACAAATTAGGACATTTAAATAGGGCATTCTCCCTTATAGGTAACTTTAGATAAAATTTCGGAGCTTCTGCTCATGTTCCTTGGGATGGTTGGGCAATCTTGAAAAGCAAGATCTTGTTTTTTACACTTCAGAGATGCTAAGTCTTCTGATAATTGCAAGGGATCGGATGAAAGGGAAAACCTTGACCTCACATTAGTTCTGCTGATGGAGGTGAGGTGGGGCCTGGAGACAGGGTCACTAATCCATCTCCCTCAAGTATAAACTAGAAAATGAAAGTTTTCTTTCTTTCTTTCTTTGGGGGGGTGGGTATTGGCGATTGAACCCAGGGGTGCTTAACCACTTAGCCATATCCCCAGCCCATTTTATTTTTATTTTGAAGCAGGATCTTATTAAGTTGCTCAGGGCCTTGTTACATTAGTGAAACTGGCTTTGAATTTGTGATCCTCCTGCCTCAGCCTCCCAAGTTGCTAGATTACAGGTGTGTATCATTACACCCAGCAAGAAAATGAAAAGATTTTTATTTTCTTTTAATTTATTCTTTCTCTGATACTCTTCCCTTCTTTATACAGACCTGAATTTCTGGCCTAAGTCATTTCTTTCTCTAAGAAGAACTTCTGCTAATTCTTATTAAAAGGCAAATCTAAAAGCCCCCCTGCCCCCAGTTTTTTAAATTTTTTTATTTAGTTAATTTATTTGTTTGTGGTACTGGAATGCTTTACCACTCAACTACGTCCCCGTTCCTTTTATGTTTCATTTTGAGATAGGATTTCACGAAGTTGCTGAGCCTGGCCTATGATCCTCTTACTTCTGCCTCCCCAGTAGCTAGTATTGCAGGTGTGTACCACCGTGTCTGGTATACCCAGTTTTTGATATGTCTGGAAATTAGGTATAAATTTAAGAATAAAGCAAAAGAACTCAGAGTCTCTAAAGAGGAAATATCCCCCTTGGAATGTGGGATGGACAGACTGTGAACTATTCATGAGCTGGACAGTTGTGCCTAAGGGACAGAAGTAGAACAGAATGTAAGAATGCACTGTACTACCTATAAGTTACCTTGTAACTTTCCACATCCATTTGAGTTTTCTGGAATGTGGCAAAATAGGAATACGAACTCAATAGAAAGAGACATTTAGGCAGGGGGCACTGGCACATGCCTGTATTCTCAGCTGCTTGGAGTCTAAGGTAAAAGGATCATGAGTTTGAGGCCAGCTTCATCCATCTTAGAAAACCCTGTCTCAAAATAAAAACAAAAGGCTTAGGAAAGTAGGTCAAGAGTAGACCAAACTGGGTTTCATCCCCAGTAACACACACACACACACACACACACACGCAGAGGAGAGGAAGGGGGGGAGAGAGAGAGAGAGAGAGAGAGAGAGAGAGAGAGAGAGAGAATGTGAGCAATAAAGGTCTACTAAAAGAAAGAGAGAGAGAGAGAGAGAGAGAGAGAGAGAGAGAGAGAGAGAGAACGAACAAAAGAAAGAAAGAAAGAAAGAAAGAAAGATGTTGAGAGCCACAGCCAAAGGGGCCCCAGCAAACTTCCAGCTGCCAGCAAACTTCCAGCTGCTGGCTGATGATTGGCTCACAGCAGCCCCAGCAACATCTAGCTGATTGGCTCCTCAGCCCCAGCAACATCTAGCTGATTGGCTCCTCTGCGGTGATGCTCATTGGGCTGTTTCCCTGCCCTTTCAGACCACGGAGCTGCTCATTGGGGGACTTTTTTGGCTCTGCCCACGTGACCCAGCCAATCGGCCTCAAGAGCAGAAGGATTGTGGGAGGTGGAGAGAAGCTTGTGTGGGAGAGAGAGGCTTGTGGAAAGCCGGTGGTGGCAGTTGAGGCTCTGAGGGTTTTTCCTGAGAGGCTATTTTGTTTGGCGTGTGTGGTTCTAAAAATAAAGTTAGTTTCTTTTGACAAGTGGCTCCTGATTGTGCCCAGCCAGACTGCGGCATTTGGTGGCTCGCACGGGGAGCGACTGAGGGTAAGTGAAACTGCTCGCCCCTGAGGGCAGGGCGAGAGGATGGGTAGCCATTTTAAGATTCCTCTTTTATTTTGCTTCACTTTTGTTTTAAGTTGCCTGTCCCTGGAGATGAGTGAGACAGAAGAAAAACCGCTCACATCTGAGGAAAAACTATTTGCGTCTGAGGAACAGATAGGGAGAAAGGACGGATGCCCATGTCAGGAGGATAGAAAGGCTATAATGACTTTTTGTTGTTCCCTTTTTATTTCATTCTGTCTCGGTTTTGTTTGGCGTCATCTTGTTGGGTTGTATTATAGTAGAAATATGGGATCAGAAATTAGTAAAAAACAAACTGAAAGAGTGTTAAGTAAATTGTTAGAGGAAGGAGGCATCCCAGTAAAATCAAGAGCAGTCAGGGCATATGTTGATACAATACAAAAATGTAGCCCATGGCTTTTTAAGGAGGAGTTGTTAAATATATCACAATGGAACCATCATGGTGAAGATTTAAAAAGAATAGAAAAGAAAAGCCCAGGGACTCTGCCAGTTGGCACATTGCCATTGTGGACATTCGTATCTTGTTTGCTTAGTCCAAAGCCTTCAGTTCAGACAATGGTAGAGGAAGGAGAAGACATAATGATTCAAGTAAAAGAGAAGGTCTCTCAAGTTAGTCAGACAGAGGAAAAGATTCAAGTAAAAGAGAAGGCCTCTCAAGCTAGTCAGACAGAGAAAGAAAGTGTAAAACAGAAAAAGCCATCAGGGGGAAAGTTACAACAGGAGACTGCTACTAACACCTTTCTATCACCAGAGGGTGTAAGTGTCCAACCAACAGCACCACCTCTACAGGAGACTGCTACTAACACCTTTCTATCACCAGAGGGCGTAAGTGTCCAACCAACAGCGCCACCTCCATATGCTGGGAGGCCCCCAACCCCCGCAGTTGATAGTTGGGATCCTGAGACAAGATCTCAAATATTAACATGCCCTGTATTTGAGGCAGGAGGGCAGCGATTTTACCAAGTTTTAAATTTCAAAACAGTGAAGCAGCTAAAAGAGGCTGTAACAACCTATGGTCCTCAAGCACCCTTCACTGTAAGCATGGTCGAATCCATTAACAACTTGAACATGACGCCAGCAGATTGGGCTAATATGTGTAAAGCTGTGCTAAATGGAGGACAATACCTGTTATGGAAGGTTGCCAATGAGGAATTTTGCAAGGAGACGGCTAGGCAAAATGCAGCAGCTGGTTATCCTCAGAGAAATCTAGATATGTTGTTAGGAAAGGGACCTTATGAGGATCAGCAGCAACAAATTGCATATGATCCTGGCATATACGCACAAATTGCTGCAGATGCAATTAAGGCATGGAAGACTTTACAAGGACATGGAGGTTTACAAGGTCAATTATCTAAGGTAATACAAGGAGCTAATGAACCTTATGCTGAATTTGTAGATAGGCTTATTCAAACAGCTACCAGAGTTTTTGGGAATACAGAACAAGCAATGCCATTACTAAAACACCTGGCTTATGAGCAAGCGAATCGTTGGTGCAGAGATATCATTAGACCATGGAAACATGAAGATTTAAACACATATATTAAATTATGTAGAGACATTAATGAACAAGAGCAAGTCATGGCAGCTGCAGTAAAACAGGCTTTAGATGCCAGAGACATTAATGAACAAGGGCAAATTGTGGCAGCTGCAGTAAAACAGGCTTTAGATGCCAGGCCAAGAACATGCTACAATTGTGAACAAACAGGACATTTTAAAAGGAATTGCCCCATTGGAGGAGGGTTTAACAAAACTAGGTATCAAAGGAGTAGAATACCAGGTATTTGCCCACGATGCCGTAGAGGGAGACATTGGGCTAATGAATGCCGTTCTCAAACCACCATAGAGGGTACTCGATTATCAAAAAACGAACAAGGACCAGGTGTTTATCCACGATATCGTGGAGAAAGGCATCGGGCTCCATTGCCAAAAAATGGACAGGGGGGCCCAATGCTCCGGGGCCCAAAACCACAAATATACGGAGCACTGGAGGAACCCAGCAACCCCATCAGGGTAGTGCCCAGGACACATTGTCCATCAGATCCCTCATCAGACAAACCAGAGGGAGCGCAGGGTTGGACATCTGCGCCTCCGCCAGAGCAGTACTAACTCCAGAGATGGGAGTTCAAATCATTCCCACAGGGGTGAAAGGACCTCTTCCCAAAGGAACAGTAGGCTTATTATTGGGATGCAGCTCTTCTACTCTAAAAGGACTTATGATAAGTCCTGGGGTAATTGATCCCGATTATGAAGGTGAAATAAAAATTATAGCCAGTTCTCCAAAGGGTATATCAGTAATTTCACCAGGAGATAGAATAGCACAGTTACTAATAATACCCAGCCTACATGATAAATTTTCCAGTCGTACTGTAGAAAGAGGTTCCAAGGGATTAGGCTCCACAGGTGTAGATTGGGCTATGCTTTCTTTAAATTTAGATTCTCGCCCCATGCTAAAACTAAATATTCAAGGACATGAATTTAATGGGCTACTGGATACAGGTGCAGACCTTAGCATCATCTCTCGTCAAGAATGGCCAAAACATTGGCTATTACAACAAGCCACTCAAACGCTTCGAGGCCTAGGAGTGGCAACTAATCCCCATAGAAGTGCAATGGTATTAGATTGGAAGGATCCTGAAGGATGTGAAGGAACTATACAGCCATATGTATTGGATCATCTTCCTATAAATTTATGGGGACGAGATGTCCTAGATCAATTAGGTTTGACATTAACAAATAACATCAACCAAAATGCACCCACTATTATTACTAGACAAGGTTTTAGGAAAGGAAAAAGATTAGAAAAACAAGAACAAGGTATAGCAGCACCAATACAAATAGATCAAGGAACAGACATGGGTTGGATTTTCAGAAAGGGCCACTGAGACAATCAAAATTACTTGGAAATCAGAAAGACCAGTATGGGTTCCTCAGTGGCCCCTGACTAAAGAAAAGATACAAGCAGCCCATGACCTGGTCAAACAACAATTAGCAGAAGGACATATACAACCTTCTGTATCTCCCCATAATACTCCCATTTTTGTCATCAAAAAGAAATCTGGTAAATGGAGATTATTGCAAGATTTAAGAGCCATTAATAATGAGATGGTTATTATGGGACCTGCTCAATCAGGGATTCCTCAGTTGTCTGCTTTGCCAAAAACCTGGTATGTTTTAGTTATAGATATTAAAGATTGTTTTTTTTCAATTCCAATTCATCCTGAGGATAGTCCACGTTTTGCATTTACTATCCCTGCACTGAATCATGAAGGTCCTGATCAGAGATATGAATGGAAAGTACTCCCTCAAGGGATGGCTAACAGCCCAACTATGTGTCAAATTTATGTTAACAAAGTAATCCAGCCACTTAGAAATCAAAATCCTGAACTACAAATATTTCACTATATGGATGATGTATTATTAGCACACAAAGATAAAAACACATTGCTAGAATGTTATGCCACACTTACAAACTTATTAAAAAATTATAATCTAGAGATAGCAATAGATAAAGTACAATTAAATTTTCCAATTAATTATTTAGGAGTTCTATTATCCTCAACCATGGTCCGTCCACCAAAAATTCAAATACGAGTAGATCAACTCAAATCACTTAATGACTTTCAAAAGTTATTAGGAGACATAAATTGGATAAGGCCTTATTTAGGTATACCAACAGGAGAGTTGGGACCTTTATTTGATATCCTAAAAGGTCCATCAGATCCAAATTCACCCCGAATGTTAATGCCTGAAGCAAGAAAGGCATTAAAAATCATTGAAACATATATGGAAAATATGCATTTGGATAGAATTGATATAAGTTTGCCTTTATTATTTATTGTACTACCAACAAAAAATAATCCTACAGGAGTATTTTGGCAAGAAGGTCCATTATTATGGATACATTTATCTTATTCTCCTAACACTATTCTTACTAGGTATCCTGAGGCTGTAGGACAGTTAATACTCAAAGGAATAAAAGCAGCAAAGGGAGTGTTTGGAATTTCTCCCAATAAAATTATTACTCCATATACTATGAATCAAATTGATGAGTTAGCTAATGAGTTAAATACTTGGGCAATAATCATGTGCAAATCTAATGTTTCATTTGATAATCATTTACCATCTAATCCTTTGTTGTCTTTTTGGTCTAAGCATCCTGTAGTTTTTCCTAAAATGACAAGAAAAACACCTATCATGAATGCTCCAAATATATTCACTGATGGGTCAAATAATGGTACAGCAGCAGTAGTTACCCCTGATCAAACTTTTACATTTTTAGTACCCAAACAATCAGCTCAAAAGGTAGAGCTTAATGCAGTTTTACAAGCTTTTGTGATGTTTATTCTGTATTTAATTTATTTTCTGATAGTCAGTATGTAGTTAATGTTATAGTATCTCTTGAAGATGCTGGTAGGATTTCCCCTTCTTCTACTGTTTTCTCTTTGTTTTCCACTATACAAAGTCTAATCTGGGACAGAAAAGATCCATTCTTTATAGGACATATCAGGGCACATACAGGATTGCCTGGAGCCCTTAGTTTGGGCAATGATTTAGCACATAAAACTACACATGACATACATATTTTCTCTACACTAGAAGAAGCTATAAATTTTCATAAAAAGTTCCATGTCAATGCTAATACTTTACAAAAGCATTTTAAAATATCTAAGGAACAAGCTAGACAAATAATAAAACAATGTCAAAATTGTGTGACCTTTTTACCACAAGTTAATCTTGGAGTCAATCCTAGAGGATTGATACCTAACCATATTTGGCAGATGGACGTCACACACTTGCCAGAATTTGGAAAATTAAAATATTTGCATGTTACAGTTGATACTTCTTCTGGATTTTTGATGGGCTCCCTTCATGCCGGAGAAAAAACTAAAGATGTTGTAGCTCATTGCTTACAAAATTTTGCCACTGTGTGGGTGTTCCAAAACAGTTAAAAACAGATAATGCCCCTGGTTATACTTCTACCTCTTTTAAACAATTTTGCTCAACATTTGGCATTACTCATATAACAGGAATCCCATACAATCCACAGGGACAAGGCACAGTTGAAAGAGCTCATCAAACTATTAAAATGTACTTATTAAAGCAAAAAGAAGGAATTGGGAAGGGGTATATATTCCCCAAAGATAAACTTAAAATAACCCTTTTTACTCTAAACTTTTTAAATTTGGATTCATCAGGACTTAGTGCTGCGGAAAGGCATATGTGTCCAAAAAATGTGCATAAGCCCAAGGTACTTTGGAAGGATATTCTAACAGGACAATGGAAAGGTCCTGACCCAGTAATTGTCTGGAGTCGGGGGTCTGTTTGTGTGTTTCCACAGGGAGAACAGCAGCCGATTTGGATTCCAGAGAGATTAACCAAGGTCCTGACCCAGTGATTGTCTGGAGTCGGGGGTCTGTTTATGTGTTTCCACAGGGAGAACAGCAGCCGATTTGGATTCCAGAAAGATTAACTAAAGCGATTTCTACAGACCAAAAAGAAGATGATTTGGCTCAAATCCATAACAACTGATATCCAAAACTCCAGTTTGGCTATTCTTACATCTGCAACAGAACCAGGATGCTTTTTTCAATATCTATTTTATTATTGCCCTTTGCCATATCATGAAGTTCTATTTTGTTTTTTGAGCTCATACAGACCTAGGTTAATGTTTTGCTGATCAGTTCTATTTTTTGACTATAGAGTTTTTAAACATTGCAATGGAGATTTCACCTGTAAAAAGTTATAAGGCCTTTACTATAATGTTATGTGTTGTATGTATTATATTATGTGTGCACACTTGTGTTTTGTGTTATATGTTTGAATGTACGTATGTCCATATATCATATATGATGAGCGCTCATGATAAAATGGATCCAAATATTTTTTTTCACGTGATTTATATGGTTTAATTTAAATTGGGTAAACAACTGTTGAGGATTGTTTTAATATGTAAACAAAAAAGAAGGTTAACAGATCTGTTTGTTTACTTTTACCTTTCCTTTTCATTATATTTAATAATTCTCTTAAAGATAATGTAAATTGTTAAGAAAGTTGTTTTCTTTAGTGCCTTCTGGAATGTTACATAATTTTTTCTTTAGCCATTATTGCCAGAATTCCTATCTTCATCCCAGTGCTGGTGAAGTCAAAGATAAAACCAATCTACAGCTTCTACAATAGCCATCACTGAACTGCTTGCAGAACTTGCCTGGACACATTGTGAGCTCACCTGTATGCATTGTGAACTATCTGTTGGTGCAGCGACTTGTGGTAGTGTTGGGGTATTTTTGCTGATGATGTCACCGGTGGTACAATTTTTCAAAGGAGCCCTCAATTGGCTTAATGTCATGGCATTTTGCATCCTCCTCTACTAGTGATGGTCTAAAATTTGGGGGCCAACAGAGGTGAGGCAAAGAACCTCATCCCCCCACAGGTGCAAAGGCCTATCCACAAGTATGGCTGTATGCTGGACCGGTAGTCAGTGACGGGTATGATCCAATTGCAGTGGTACCAACCTAAGACAGGAGGCTGACGCCTAGAGGTCAGTTCATCCGATGACGGGTAAGGACCATATGTTGAATTGGACTGCCTAACAGGCACGGTCCCTAAGCCACATGCTTGTTGTTTAAACAGAGAGGGGGAGATGTTGAGAGCCACAGCCAAAGGGGCCCCAGCAAACTTCCAGCTGCCAGCAAACTTCCAGCTGCTGGCTGATGATTGGCTCACAGCGGCCCCAGCAACATCTAGCTGATTGGCTCCTCGGCCCCAGCAACATCTAGCTGATTGGCTCCTCTGCGGTGATGCTCATTGGGCTGTTTCCCTGCCCTTTCAGACCACGGAGCTGCTCATTGGGGGACTTTTTTGGCTCCGCCCATGTGACCCAGCCAATCGGCCTCAAGAGCAGGAGGATTGTGGGAGGTGGAGAGAAGCTTGTGTGGGAGAGAGAGGCTTGTGGAAAGCCGGTGGTGGCAGTTGAGGCTCTGAGGGTTTTTCCTGAGAGGCTATTTTGTTTGGCGTGTGTGGTTCTAAAAATAAAGTTAGTTTCTTTTGACAAGTGGCTCCTGATTGTGCCCAGCCAGACTGCGGCAGAAAGAGAAACTTCAAGTTCTGGCAGCACATCTTACTCTTGAAATAAGTCACATTCTTCTCTGAAAATGTGACTATCCAAGGTTCAATTTCTAATAAAGCAATTCCATTTTGCTGTACCCTGCTGCACCCTTAAATTCTTTTTCTTAGATGTGTCAAGAACTTGGAATTTAAGGATAGAGGTCTCTTATCCTTCTGGAGAGTTGTCCTCAAACCCCCTTATGGTAACAGAAACATTTTAATTTTCCTTTTAAGAATTCTGATGGATAATTTCACTGGAAATGTAATTCCAGGTTGTTGATTTTGTCCTTTTGACATTTTGTTTTATTTATTTAATACTTAAAAATTTTTAAATTGTAAATTGACAGGACCTAAGTAGGAATGACTAGGGCTGGACCCTCAGGTCCCACTCACAGACATCAACTCCTATAGCAAAAGCAAAGAGAATTAACACAAAAGCTATGGATACAACACCTATGAGGAAGTCTCAGTCTAGATAACTCTATGTAAGAGAAGAACATGCCCTAAAAATGCCCACAGATAAGAGTGGAAGAGAAATTTATCCCAACAGATGCATAAAATTCAACACAGAAATACAAGAAGTAGAAAAGAAAAAAAAGAGTCACATTTAATGTTAAGCTAATTGGAATTACTTCCAATTTCTTAACACAAACTCTAAAAGCCAGGAGGGCTTGGAACACTGTGTTCCAAGACCTGAAAGAAAATAACTGTCAACTAAGATTTCTCTATCCAGTAAAGTTATTCTTTAAAATCAAAGCAAAAACAAAAACCTCCCAAGATAGGTGGAAACTAAAAGAATTAATGAATACTAAGCCAGCACTACAGAACTTACTTAAAGAAATATTCCACACAGAAGAAATTAAAAAACAAATTCCAGAGCTCATAAGCAAACCTCATTTGAAGAGTAACCAAGCAAATGAGAAAGAGGACCAATTAAACTTTAGAAATACATAAAAATACATAATTAATAAACATTTCTCTAAAATAACATTAAATGCCAATGGTTTTTAACTCTTCAATTAAAGATATGGACTGGCAGAATGGATTTAAAAATGAGGCCCAATCATATGTTGTTTGCAAGAGACTCACCTTATAGGCAAAAACAGCTATAGGCTAAAAGTGAAAGGCTGGTAATTGATGTACCATGAGAAGAGAGCCCTAAAACAAGCAGGAGTAGCAACGCTCATAACTTATAAAGCAGACTTCAAACAAAAATTTGTCATAAGTGGCAAAGAAGTTTATTTCATAGTGGTAAAGGGAACAATCCAACAAGAATATATAATGATAGTTGTCCAGCGAACCTAGATGGGGAGGAATGAAGGGACAAGAGACACGAAAGGTGACAGCAAGACAGGGGTCTGATCAAGCTGCAAACTTTTATTGTTCACACAGGGGTATTTATATGCTGGGGATGGGGAAGCTCTCTAATCAGCAATTGCTGGATGTGGGTGGTAAAACTGCCAGCTGCAAGATGTCTGATGATCCTGATAACTGCAGGATGTTCCAGGGAGATAGGTAGCTGCAGGATGTCTCCCAGGGGGCTGTCAGGCTATTCTTTGAAGGAGAATTTCCTTCTAGTCCCTGACAGATAGTAAATATTTGTGCTCCAAACATGGGTGAAACTACATTAAAGAGGCTCTACTCAAATTAAAATCACCCCAGTAGAATAATACTAGATGATCCCAAACACCTCTCTCACCAACAGATAAGTCATCCAGATATAAATTTGGTAAAGACTCTTTGAACCTGGAAAATAGCATAACATCAAATGGATTTAACAAACATCTATAGAATATTTCATCTAACAATAACTGAATACATTTTCTTCTTAGTGGTTCATGGAACCTTCTCCAAGTAGACCATATTTTATGCCACAATGCAACACTTAGCAAATACAAAAACATCTGATATAGTTCCTTACATCTTATCAGATTATAATGGGATAAAATTAGAAATCAATATTAAAAAAACCATACAGAAACTATAACACATAGCAATTGAACAATATACTTTTGGATAATAAATGGGTGATAGAATAAAATAGAGGAGAAATTTAAAAATTCTTAGACTCAAACAAGAACAGTGACACAACATACCAGAATCTCCGGGATACCATGAGGGCAATTCTAAGAGGTAATTGTATAATTATGTATGCCTACATAAGAAAATCCTAAAGAGCCCAAATAAACAACCAAATGATTAGTCTCAAGGTCCTTGAAAAAGAAGAACAAACCAATTTCAAAACCAGTAGAAGGCAGTAAATAATTTAGATTAGAGGCAAAAAAAAAATGAAATTAAAATTAAAAAATAATACAATGAATCAATGAAGTGAAGAGCTGGTTCTTTGAAAAGATAAACAAGATTGATAAACCCTACACCAAATTAATCAAAAGAAAAAGAGAGAAGACCCAAACTAAAAAAAAAAGTTAGATTGAAAAAGGAGAAAGCATCACAGAAATCTAGAAGATCATTCAGCATTATTGTGAAGATTTATACCCCAATAAATTGGAAACCTAGAAGAAATGATATGTTTCTAGACACATAAAACCTGCCAACATTGAATCAAGAGGATAAAGAAAACCTAAACAGACCATAACCAGCCATTATAGAAGCAGTAATAAAAAGCCTTCCAGGGGCTGGATGTAGTGGTGCATTCCTATAATCCCAGAAGCTTGAAAGGCTGAGGCAGGAGGATCACAAGTTCAAAACCAGCCTCATCAAAAGTGAGGTGCTAAGCAACTCAGTGAGACCCTGTCTCTAAATAAAATACAAAATAGGGCTGGGGATATGGCTCAATGGTTGAGTGTCCCTGAGTTCAATCCATTGTACCCAAAACAAAACAAAACAAAAAAAACCCAAAAGCCTTCCAACCAGGAAAGGTCTAGGACCAGATGAATTCTCAGTTGAATTCTACCAGACCTTTAAAGAAGAACTAACATAAATGTACCTCAAATTATTCCATGAAATAGAAAGGGATGCACACTTCCAAATTTATTCTGTTAAACCAGTATCGCACTCATCTAAACCAAATAAGGACATATCAGCAAAAACAGACCAATATCTCAGATGAACTAAGATGAAAAAATCCTTAACAAAATATTAAAATATCATGTTTAACAATATATTAAAAATATTGTACATAAAGACCAGGTTACTTTTAACCCAGGAATACTAGAATGATTCAACATACACAAATAAAAAATGTAATCCATTGCATAAGTAGAATTAAAGACAAAAATCTCTTAGTCATCTTAACAGATACAGTGGAGGCCTTCTACAGAATTTGGCACCAATTTATGATAAAAACACTGAAGAAACCAAAGATAGAAAAAACCTACTCTAACATCATAAAGGTTATATATGAAAATCCCAAAGCCCACATCATAATGGATGGGGGAAAATTTAAACTATTTCCTTTAAAATCTGGAACAAGACAAGGATGCCTACTCTTACCACTTCTATTCTATTTAGCATTAGAAATTCTAGTCACAGCAGTTAAACAAGAGAGGGAAATAAAAGGGCTCAAAATAGGAGAGGAAGAAGTCAAATTATCACTATTTTCAGATGGCATGATCCTATACTTAGTAGATTCAAATGTTTGCCAAAGGACTTCTAGATGAAATGAACAAATTCTGCAAATTTGCAGATTACATAATAAATATAAAAAAATCACTAGCTTCCTATATACTAATAATGATCTGCTGAGAAAGAAACCAGGAAAACAATCCCATTTACCATAATCTCAAAAAATAAAGCAAAAAACAAACAAACAAAACCTAGAAAAAAATCAGAAAAAAAAAATCTATCCAAGAAGGTGAATGACCTCTAAAATGAAAACTATAGAACACTGAAGAAAGAAACTGAAGAAGAAAGAAGATGGAAAGACCTCCTATGTTCATGGATAGGCAGTGTTAATACTGTCAAAATGGACATACTACCAAAAGTAATCTACACATTTAATGCAATTCCCATCAAAATATGAATGGCATACTTCACAGAACTAGAAAAATAGACCTGAAATTCATTTGGAAGAATAAAAGTGTTGGGATAACCAGAGAAATTATAAGCCAAAAAAGCAATTCTGGGGCCATCACAATACCTGACTTCAAATTAACTACAGAGCTAGAGTAACAAAAAATTCATGGTACCATCATAAAACAGACATATAGTATGGGGACAAGTGCATGGAGTACTACATACATGGCATATGTTAAGGGCATCTGAGTGGCAAACCACTCCCCTCATGCTTAGGCATGTGAGGGGCAAACCACTTACCCTGGAGGCATGGCCATGGATGTAAGACTACATGTTGCAGTCACAGCGCTTGCTCTGTGGCCCACTCCTCAATGGTTGTTGCAAGGAGAGTTAGCAAGAATTTATATCAGGGGCGGCTGGGGATATAGCTCAGTTGGTAGAGTTCTTGCCTTGCATGCACAAGTCCCTGGGTTCTATCCCCAGCACCGCCAAAAAAAAAATTACTATTTTGGGGCTGGGGATGTGGCTTAGTGGTAGCGCTCTCGCCTGGCATTTGTGCGGCCTGGGTTCGATCCTCAGCACCACATACAAACAAAGGTATTCTGTCCGCCAAAAACTAAAAAAATAAAATAAAATATTAAAAATTCTCTCTCTCTCTCTCTCTCTCTCTCTCTCTCTCTCTCTCTCTCTTAAAAAAAAAAAGAATTTATATTGGTGGCTGCCTATAGACTGCTTAGCTACTGCCCGAGTATATATACATGGTAACTTTGCAATAAAATCAGATTTGTTTCCAGCTTGGTCTCTGGAGGTCTTGATTTGTGACTCCAAAATCACACTCTCCTCTATCCTGTTCTGTGGATCTCCTCGCTGGACAAGAGAGAGCCCACGCAACATAGGGAGATCCTGTCTCAAAATAAAATAAATAAGTAAATAAATAAGGGTTGTGGGATGTAAATCAGTGGTTGAGCCCTCCTGGGTTCAATCCCTAGTACCTCAAAAAAAGAAAATAAAAAATCAACTACACAATTTTGTTTTTTGCCTATTTTTGTGTATGTGTGTATGTGTCTATATTAGTGCTTTGGTACCAGATTGGCTTATGAATAAAAGAACACTGATAATTTTTTTTAAAACTCCATAAAGGAAAAACATTTTAGTTCATATAACTTAGGTAAATCTTTTAAATAATGAGATAATTTAAATTTATAATTTATGGAAAGCTGTCTTTATAATTATGAACACACAGATTTTCCATCTAGGTTACTATTCAGTCAGGACTATAATTTTCTCTGTATTTAAACAATGTCCTTTTCTTTTAGTTTTTTTTTTCCTGGCATGAAAAATGGCTTCAAATGTTAACTACACTTGTCTGATACCTTGGTTTCAATGGATAAATAGCTATTAAAATGGGTAAGTTAGGTTTGATATAAATGGGATAAACATTTACCAGTGTACTTGTTAGAAAGAATATCTGAGTCATTGTAAGTTAAACTGGAACATCAATTGCCAAATATAAATTCAAATAGGCTTTTCCTTTTTTCTTTCACTGAGGATTGAACCCCAGGACACTCTACCACTGAGCTACATCCCCAACTCTTTAATTCTTTTTATTTTGAGAGAGTCTCTCTAATTTGTTGAGGTTGACCTTGAACTTGCAATCCTTTTCTATCAACATTCGAAGTAGCCGAGATTACAGGAGTTTGCCACTGTGCCTGGCTCTTGACTTTTTGATTTCTGTAGGAATATATGTATTGTATAATATGTTTGTGTTATGTATGTATAGAAATATGTATGTGTTCATATATATATATATATATATATATATATATATATATATATATATATACATACATACATGTGGTGAGCCGCTTCTGCCGTTTCTGCAGACTATGGTCGCCATTACAAGATGACGCTGGCTCCGCTGTGGTCTGTGACAAACAACTCCTTATCTGGGAAAGTTGGCACATGATTTTTCACCACCCTGTGAGAAAGCTCCACGCGGCAGCTTTGCATTGGGGCTTGGGATGCTTTATTAAGGCTGGGAGGGGCATCAGAGAGAGAGAAGAAGAAATATCAGGGGCCTGAATAAACTGCTGAAAGAAGATTCCTGAGTTGTGTCTTCCTTGCGGGCAAGGGGTCGCGACACATACATATACATATACATACATACACACACATACATACATACATACATACATTTGGGTCTATTGATATATGTGTTTTATATATTATTGGTATATGAAAAAACAGTTTAAGATCACTTTGTTTCTTGGTCTTCATTAAAAAAATCAAGTTTAGTTATAGTTAAAATGCTAATTAGCATGTGCAATTTTATATGCAAAATATGCTATAACAAGCATAAAGTATTTTATCTTATTTACAAAAGGAACAATTTGTCTAAATACAGAAATTTTGTAAGGATCATGTTAAATTATAAATTTAGGAAAACAGAAAAAGTAAAAAAAAATAATAATCAGCAGAAAGAGATAAGAAAGTTAGGAATATGAGAAAATATTTTTGGAGACTGGTTCTGGGTGAAAAAGGTAAATTTTTTTTATTTCATTTTTGGTGCTGAGGATTGAATCCATGCCGCAGTCTGGCTGGGCACACAATCACGAGCCACCACACAGCTTGTAGATTCAAACAGCAACTCTTTATTCCCGAACTCACACCAGCCGTCTACAATCACGTTCTGGGGAAATCCACGTTCTCTGCCCAAATCCACATCCACTGGGCTTCTATCTCCCAAAAAATACTGTCTCCATGAGAACTCGAGGGGAACTCAGGCAGCAGGATACGCCCTATTCCCAGCAGGAATAATCTTAAACCTGGAACCACCCTAAACCCGGATAGTCCTAAACCGGGAACGCCCTAAACTCGGATCCGCCTTGGTCCTTGAGCAAGGTCACCTACATGCAATGTCACTGCAAAATGTCCTATTTCCACGAGTCCTTCCACTAAGCAACATGGGGTACGCTGGCAAGGAAATTGTCATACCTACTTGGCTAATGGCTCCCAGCAAATCCAGTTGCCCTTTACCACCAAACTAAATCCCCAATCCTTTTTATTTTGTATTTGAGACAGGATCTCATTGCTGAGAGCTTCCCTAAGTTGCTGAGGCTGATCTCAAATTTGTAATCCTCCTGCCTCAGCCTCCTGTGTCACTGGGATTATAGACATGCTCCACTACACCCAATATGTTAAATGTATCAAGGTTCTCCAAGTACATACGCTTTGTAATATGTAAAGCTTATGAAAGCACTTTACTAAGTTGATGTCCTCCAACATAAAATTGTTTCTAGGGACAGACTTTTTGAGGTTTATGTTAGTGTGTTTCTAATTGCATTGTGACAATCTGTGAGCAAACGTAATTAGATGTGCCCAGACACTTGTTATTCCAAATTCTACCACTCAGATAATTAAAAAGATTAAGCATTGGTCACCTAGTGGGAGTACATGTATAAGCAAGTGTATTGTACTTAATTTTTTAAACATTTTGTTTATTCTTAAAAGACAAAATTAAATAGGGATTTATTTAGATCATGTAACATATTGTAATTGGATAAAATAACCTGTTATTAAGTTATATATATATATATATATATATATATATATATATATATATATATGTAAAATTGTTATTCTTTATACTAATGTGAGAATCCAAAAGTGTTTTTGAAAAAAAATAACGAAGTCTTCATTGATTTAAAGCTTGTCAGTGTGCTATATGAAAATACTTGGTCAATTTTTCCATTAGCTTTAGCTGTTCATTGGACTCAGATTTCAGATGTGATGTTATTATGTTAACTGATACTCAAATAGATGCAGGAGCAAAATATAAGGACCTTGTTTATTTATACTCCTAAATAGATTGATATTTCCAAATTAAGCCCCCTCTAAGAGCTCTCTAATTTTGGTGAGTCACTTGACCTCTTGATCAGGGGCTTGTGAGGGTTCTAGAGAACAGGAAGATAACCAGTGTACATTCTGCAAAGAGGAGGGTCATTGGGGAGGATACTATGCTTAACACTTCCAAAAGAAGCCACATGATCGTTAAGAACCTGATTTACCCTGGCAGATGGCACAACTGCTAGAGGAAAAAGATTAATGGAGCCAAGAGGCTTTCCACAAGTTCCTAAAATTAACCCCTGAGGCGTCTTGGCTGCATGGAACAGTAGAGAAGGAAGAACTTGATTTTGGACCAACATAGGGATCACCTAGTTGGCCTCGAGCACCCAGCAGGAAGGTATACCAAAGACAAATATACTAAAATTGAAAAAGATTGAATTTGGGGTCTCCCACTTGAAATTGTGAACAGCTCCCTCTTGCTAAGAGTGGAGGCTGAGGAGATTGTAAACCCCCAATTAACAGGTACCCAAAGTAGATGGAAGTGTAGACTGCCAAATCACATTATGCAGACTAACGTCAGTCTACAGTCGTACATTTCCTGCCTTTTGTCATCTCCCTTCCTTTTCTCCTTTAAAAGTTCTGCTAATTTTCAGGGATTTGTAGACAGAACATTTGAAACAATTCAGTTTCTTTCATCTTCCTTCAAAGCTAGCTTTGAATAAAACCTGTTTTTCTACCAAATTGGGTTCTAAGTATTTCTGCAGCAGTGAGTGTTATAGCCTAGACTCTTTCCTTCCATGTGGTATTTGAGTTGCCCAGTGACAGATTGGGCAAGCTAGGCAGGAACAATATTTTGTCTTGCCCTTGAGTAAGATAGCTCGGGCCACTAGCAATCTGCGAGAAGGAGAGGGCTCAAGGCTGAGATTGTCTTATACTAGCTGAACCTACAATGGGATCCATAGGGAAGGGTCCCACAGCTACCTGAAGGTACTTAAATCTGAGGAATTTCTCTTTTGCTTCCTTCTGCACTTCCAAAAATCACCTAATTGGTGAGGAAAATAAGGTTACTGGAATTGGTCAACAGGCCATTGTTGGTAATCCCAATGGGTTCACACTGAGGACTTCATCTCTGCCAATTGAGGTTTGGGACCTGAAGTGATCATTTTTCAATACTTGCTACCTGCAGTCAGCTTGAGTAGCAGCTTGGGGCTTGAGTGAGCTACAGCTTGGGGCACAAGTGAGCCATTTAAATTTAAGTTGGACCTTGAGTGAGTCATTGTTAGCCATTTGGTTTTTGGGTACCAATCAGTAAGATAAAATTTAGAAGGCATAAAAAATTTCCAACAATTTGGTGATTTGGTGAGTACTCCTTTGTTTATTTATTCATTCATTCTTGGGAAGAGGATTACATCATGGCCCATATGTCTGAAAGTGCATGTTGACTTAGTGCAAATATTTTATATGTTTGTTAGCTTGACAGTCGGCTATATCACAATGACTACAGCAACAAATTTATAGTGTAGGGAACTTCTTCAGAAGAATATACCACATTCCCAGGTGGGAAGGAATTTGGGACAGAAATTTGGAAGGTAAAAAATAATGGTCTGTTCAACCTCATACCTCAAGCTAGCCCCATTTACCCATTTTTTTTTTCCTGAGACAATAAAATGGATATCTGTGGCCTGCTGGTGAAACACTGGGAAGGAATTCCCCAAAGCAGAACATTATACCCCAAACATTTCTCAAGCACAGCCATTGCTTCAGGCATCACATGGGTCCCTATCAAAAAGAAATGGACTGATTGAATTACCTGCAATCATGCATTTTGAGATCATGATATTTTCTCTGGTGAAGTCACTTTTTTTCCCCATGCTTAACACACACATATATACACAATTACATATAAATTGTATATATATGCACACACACATATTAAGATATATATAATTATAAGATATAAGGTATATATATATATGTTTTGTCTAATTGAGGCTTTTTATTTTGTCTATCTGAGGTATTTTCTATCTTTGATCTTTGAAAAGAAGAAACAAAGTTTGCTAGCCTAGTCTTTAAGATGTAAATTTGCTACCAGGAATCTAAATTCTCAAAAACATAGCTTTTTAAACTGCTTTTTGTTGGTTTGTTTGTTTTTGAACAAGGAAACCTTAAACAAAAATAAAAATCTTAGGCTTTTGATATCTCAAAAACCTTCTGTTTTATTTTAATAAATACATAATGCTTATACTTATATATATGATTATAGTTAGACTAAAATTTCTCAATTGATTTGGGAATTCACATACTTTCTTTCTTCCAGAACTGAGATAAGCCAAAGGAAAAAACAGATGATTTAAAGTACTAATAACCTCTGTATAGTTTCTGTTTTTGATTTGTGGAATGACATAATTTTATAACGAGCTACAAATTATGAAGTTTTTTGTTGTTGTTGTTGTTAACAAATTGTTGACACCAATAGTACTTTCAAAAGTTAACTATCAGTCAGCAAGGTGCTTCACTGCGTCCTTAAAATGTTAAATGGATTTTGTTCTATATCTGATGTCAAAAGTCTAGTAATGCTTAAATTCTAGAGGAATAAAAGTGACCACTAAAAATGCATTTATGCCAGGCATGATGGTGCACATCTGCAATTCCAGGTGCTTGGGAGCCTGGGGCAGGAGGATCACAAGTTCAAAGTCAGCCTCAGCAAATTAGTGAGGCCTTGTCTCAAATAAATATATAAATAAATAAATAAATAAATAAATAAAAGGGTTGGGGATGTCGCTCAATGGTTAAACACCCTTGGGTTCAATCCCTGTTACCAATAAAGTAAAATAAAATAAAATAATAAAAATAAAAATTGCATTTATAAGTAGGATCTAACAGTCTGACAATGTCTGATACTCTTAGTAAAATTTACAAAAACTGGCTTAAAGAATAAAGATTTTGTTTTATTAAGATAATTTCCTGCCATTTGTGATGTCACACACCTGTAATTACAGTGGCTTGGGAAGCTGAGGCAGGAGGATCACAAGTTCAAAGCCAGCCTCAGCAATTTAGTGAGGCCCTAAGTAACTTAGCAAGACCCTGTCTCTAAATAAAATATAAAAAAGGCTGGGGATGTGGCTCAGTGATTGGGTGCCCATGGGTTCAATCCCCCATACCAAAAAACAAACAAATAAGCAAACAACAACAACAACAAAAACCAAGATAATTTGCTGTTTTTTTTGTTGTTGTTGTTGCTTCTAGTTCTTTTTTAAAATTATTGCTTAACAGAATATTAAATCCTATAGGGGTTAATGTTTATTCCAAGCTTCATTCTAAAATCTCTTTTAGTTTGTAACTCTTCTTAAATGAACTACTGCAAAGAAAAGTTCATTGCATGGAGTTAATTCATTAAAAGAAGAAAAAGGCAACAACCTGACATTACAATTCAAAGCCCTGGAAAAAGAAGAACAAACCAACACCAAAAGTAATAAACAACAACAACAAAAAAATAATTAAAATCAGGGCAGAAATCAATGAAATTGAAACTAAAGAAATAATTTTAAAAATTGACAAGACAAAAAAGCTTGCTCTTTGAAAAAATAAATAAAATTGACAAACCCTTAGCCACTCTAATGAAAAGAAGGAGGGGGAAAACTCAAATTACTAAAATTTTCAATGAAAAAGGAAATATCATGACAGACACTATTGAAATATACAAGACAATTAGAAACTATTTTGAAAATTTATACTCTAATAAAATAGAAAACTTTGAAGACATCAACAAATTTCTAGAGGCATATGATCAACACAAATTGAGTCAAGAGGACATACACAATTAAACAGATCAATTTCAAGCAAAGAAATAGAAGACACATCAAAAGCCTACCAACCAAGAAAAGCTCAGAACCAGAGAGATTCACAGCTGAGTTCTATAAGACCTACAAGGAAGAATTAGTACCAAACTCCTCAAATTAGTCCATGAAATAGAAAAGGAAGGAATGCTTCCAAACTCATTCTGTGAAGCTAGTATCATCCTGATACCAAAACCAGGCAGAGACATATCAAGGAAAGAAAATTTCAGACCAATATCCCTGATGAACATTGATGCAAAAATTCTCAATAAAATTCTGGCAAATCACATAGAAAACCATATTAAAAAAAACCAGTTCACCATCATCAAGTGGGGTTCATCCCAGGGATGCAAGGTTGAGTCAACATACAGAAATCAATAAATGTAATTCATCACATCAATAGACTTAAAGATAAAAATCATATGATTATATCAATTGATGCAGAGAAAGCATTTGACAAAATACAGCACCCTTTCATGTTCAAAACACTAGAGAAACTAGTAATAGTAGGAGCATACCTCAACATTGTAAAAGCTATCTATGCTAAACCCAAGGCCAACATCATTCTAAATTGTGAAAAATTGGAAGCATTCCCTCTAAAAACTGGAACAAGATAAGGATGCCCTATTTTCACTATTCTATTCAACAGAGTCCTTAAAACTCTAGCCAATGCAATTAGACAGATGAAAGAAATTAAAGGGATACAAATAGGAAAAGAAGAACTCAAACTATCACTATTTGCTGATGACACGATTCTATACTTAGAGGATCCAAAAAACTTCACCAGAAAACTTCTAGAATTAATAAATGAATTCAGTAAAGCAGCCAGATATTAAATCAATACCCATAAATCAAATGCATTTCTATACATCAGTGATGAATCCTCTGAAAGAGAAATTAGGAAAAACTACCCCATTCACAATAGCCTAAAAAAAAAATACCTGGGAATTAACTTAACAAAAGAGGTGAAAGACCTCTACAAGAAAAACTACAGAACACTAAAGAAAGAAATTGAAGAAGACCTTAGAAGATAGAAAGATCTCTCTTGCTCTTGGATGGGCAAAATTAATATGTCAAAATGGCCATACTCCCCAAAGTGCTATACAGAATCAATGAGATTCCAATTAAAATCCTAATGTCATTTCTTATAGAAATAGAAAAAGCAATCACGAAATTCATTTGGAAGAATAAGAGACCCAGAATAGCCAAAGCAATCCTTAGCAAGACATGTGAAGCAGGAGGCATCACAATATCAGATCTTAAACTATACTACAAAGCTATAGTAACAAAAATGGCATGGTACTGACACCAAAATAGACATGTAGATCAATGGTACAGAATAGAAGACACAGAGACAAACCCACGTAAATATGGTTGGTTATCTTATACTAGACAAAGGCATCAAAAACATCAGAGAAAAGATAACCTCTTCAACAAATGATGCTGGGAAAACTAGAAATCCATATGTAGCAAAATGAAACTAAAAACCCTATCTCTCACCATGCACAAAAGTCAACTTAAAGTGGATCAAGACCTGGGAATTAGTCCACAGACCCTGTGCCTAATAAAGGGAAAAGTAGGCCCAAATCTTTATCACATTGGATTAGGCTCTGACTTCCTTAACAAGACTCCTAAAGCACAAGAAATAAAATCAAGAATTAATAAATGGGATGGACTCAAACTAAAAAGCTTCTTCTCAGCAAAAGAAACAATTAATGAGGTGAACAGAGAGCCTACATTTTGGGAGCAAATTTTTGCCACACAGACATTAGATAGAGCACTGATCTCTAGGATATATAAAGAACTCAAAAAAAAAATTAACACCAAAAAAACAAACAACCCAAGCAAAAAATGGGCTAAGGAGCTGAACAGAGGCTTCTCAGAAGAAGATATACATTCGGTCAACAAATATTTGAAAAAATGTTCAACATCTCTAGTAATTAGAAAAATGCAAATCAAAACTATTCTAAGATTTCATCTCATGCCAGTTGGAATGGCAGTTATCAAGAATACAGATAGCAATAAATGTTGGTGAGTATGTGGGGGGAAAATCACACTCATACATTGCTGGTGGGACTGCAAATTGGTGCAACCAATCTGGAAAGCAGAAGGGAGATTTCTTAAAATACTTGGAATGGAACCATTATTTGACCCAGCTATCCCACTCCTCTGGGTCTATACCCAAACTTAAAATCAGCATACTGTAGTAACACAGCCACATCAATGTTCATAGCAGCTCAACTCACAATAGCTAAACTGTGGAAGCAACCTAGATGCCTTTCAATAAATGAATAGATAAATAAACTGTGGCATATATACACAATGGAATATTACTCAGCATTAAAAGAAAATAAAATCACGGCATTTGCAGGTAAATGGATGGGGTTGGAGAATATCATGCTAAGTGAAGTAAGCCAATCCCAAAGAACCAAAGGCTAAAGGTTCTCTCTGATAAGTAGATGCTCATCCAAAATGGGGAGGGGGGAGGCATAGAAAAAAATGGAGGAACTTTGGGGCTGGGGATGTAGCTCAGCTGGTAGAGTGCTTGCCTTGCATCCACAAGGCCCCGGGATTGATCCCCAGCACCACACACAAAAAAAGAAAAAAAATGGAGGAACTTTAATTGGATAAAGGGGAGGGAATGTGGGAGGATGCAGCAGGGCAGGAAAGATGGTGGAATGAGATGGACATCATTACCCTAAATACATGTGAGACTGCATATAGTGTGTACAACCAGAGAAATGAAAAGATGTGCTGCAGTTGTGTACAATGAATCAAAATGCATCTTACTGTCATATATACCTTATTAAAATAAATAAATAAATACATAGAAAGAATAAGAATCTGACCTCTTATGTTTGAGTTCTACACACTGATTCAGCAACGGGACTGCCAGCCAGACGACTTGCAAGGCCCCTGTTCCCTCAAAATCAAGGGCATGAGCTAAAAAGACAGGATATGAAACAGGCTGAATTTGCACTTCCCCTCCCCCAAGTTGGGAATGGCTTCCTCATGCTGAGAGTGGAGGCTGGGAGGCTGTGACCCCCCACCACGACAGACACTGAAGAAAATGGGAGCATACATCTGCAGATGTACATTTCCTGTCTTTTGTCAATTCCCTTCCTCTTCTCCATTCAAAGTTCTACTCATTTTCAGAGATTTCAGAGACCAAAACCTTTGAGCCAATTAAGTGTCTTCCATTGTCCTTCAAAGCTGGCTCTGAATAAGACTTCTTTTCTCACCAATTTGACCCCGAGTATTCCTGAAGCGGGGGTTGTAGCCTTCCCTCTTCTCTCCCAGGCAGTTAGAGCCACCTGGCAACAATATGAGGGTGGGAAAAGAGCAGTCAGGCAGGGACATTTAAAAGGCACAGAAGGTGATCTTTTTAAATGGAACTTGAGATGAACAGTTTGTGTCAGTAAGTGAAGCTGAGGGTTCCTATGTATGGGTACCTGACAATAATTATCAAAGGGACTCTGCCAAAATCACGTTTGTCCTGAATTTTAATCTGAATTTGATCTAAAAGACCCGCTATTGGAACAAAATCCATATCTTGATATGTGTACAGGTGGGAAACTATTAAAGCTCACCTGCCAACCGCGATTAGGATGTTGGTTACTGTACTTCCTAATCTTCTAGTAAGTTTGTATTTTCCAGATTGCAAGGTACATGGTTAAGACAAAATGCATGGATTCCAGCACATGCCAACAACTGAGACTGGTCTCCCCATCCTCAGTAGATCACACAGACAGTGACTTTAGATCCCTGGCTAGACTGAGTCACACCCTTCGCCAGCTTGAAGTATTTGTACAAGGTGGACCTTTGCCCTTCACTGACGCTCAAGAATAAAGGATCACAAGTCTTCTGTGTGTGGAGCTGGGCAAAAAATGAAATAAGAATTGGAAGATACCAAAAACAAAAGGTATACTGAGTCTCAGAAGAAAAGCACCCATAAACCATTGTCAGAACTAGCCAAGAAGAAATTCTCTGAATTAATTAAAACAGACTGAAATTAAGGGTCTCTCTGAAATTAGGGGCAGTTTCCTGGTCACTCATTTGTCTGTGTCCTGTATTTCTTCATACCAAGAGAAAAGCCTGAAGCACTGTCCTCCTCCCCAGCCTGAAAGACACCAAAGAAGCTGAGAATAGGAATTGCCCCTGCCTTGGCCAGATGCCAATGGTGTGCTCTTTGTCTAGCATGGGCTGACTAAATCTGCATGTGTGTGTTTCCTGCCTTTTGTCCCACTTTGCCACCTCTTCTCCTATGAAAGCGTTCCTGGCTTTTCAGTTCTCCAAAGATGGGAATTTGAAACATAAAACTTTCTTCCATCTTCCTTCCAAGATGGCTTTCAATAAACCTACTTTCCTGCCAATTGACTGAGTATTATCAGCGTGCCAAGAGGGTGGAACCTCGCTTCTAGCCACTGCGAGCTAACAGTTCCTCCCAGTAACATACCTCTCCTGAGAGTAGTCACAAGAATGGCTTCCAAGAAAGGGTCCTGCCTGATACCTGAGAAAAAGGAACTCCACCCACACAGACCAAGAATCATCTGGACAGATAGAAGAGACAGGCCTTGCTGGTCCCCCCCCCCCCCACAGTCTGTGGTCAAGGTCATATCCTTATCACCCGATCACATTTCTACAGATCCATTCATTCTCTAAGCATAAAAAGCAATAGTTTTCTGTGTCTTTGGCTTTCATTTCTGAAGTCTCCTGTGCCGCTTTATTAAATAAATGTGTTATGCGCTTCTCCTGTTTACCTGTCTTTTGTTACAAGAGTGTCTGTCAACCATGACGCTTACGATGGGGAGGAAAGGGATCCTCTCTTTCCCCACATGTCTCAAGATTACTTTATGAATATTTTCCATGAAATTTATGGATGGGCAGAGGCAAATATATATTTGGTTGAAAGCCTAGTTGTCTTACCTAATTCTTTTTAAAAAATAATTATCACCAGATGGTAAATATTTCTTGAGCTGATTCTCAATTGCACTGAATAAGAATGTCTGGCCCAGCAGTTTGAATTTCATCAAGCATCTTATTAAATACAACCATAACTGACATTCCAATCACTATTGTTAGCCTGATGAAATCAAAGCTAATATTTTTTGGTTTCCCCAGAACTCTGTCATTATCTGGCATTTCAAGCAGCCGAAAGCTCTGCTTTTATAATGTGTTTAATGATTGCGCTCGAGGGAAGAGGGAGAGTCTTCAGGTAAAGGTGGCACTGCTATTAGGTGCTAGATGAAGGGGCTGAGAACCTCATGAATTCTGCAATAGAAAGCTGCTGGCATATTCGTGTCTACAGAGTCCCTGCTGTCTTTCTGTTTGGAATTTAAAACTATTCCCCAGGTACATATGAGCACGGCTCTTTGTTCGCAGCCCTCCTCCACAACATGATGATCTCTCACAATCCATTATCTGTTTTCTTTTGATATATATATAATGTATTTTTTGGTATTATAACTTTGATCGTGCCTCTGTTCCATTTGTTCTGATTCATGCCTGCCCTCCTTCCATCTTTATCATCTCTTTATTTTACTTCAGTTGCTGCACATTTTGTTATATTATTTTTCTTATGAAAGTCGACTCTGGTTTAATAAAGGAAAATGATACTTTCTTTTGCCTTGCTGGGAGCAAACTGCATAATATATATTTTTAAAAACCCTGTAGTGTGTGAAGGAATTCTATCAGGGTAGGGGGGTTGTGAGATTTTTCACTTGAGTCTTTACTGTCCTGCTTTTTATTTTTGTTCTCTTTGGAATACTTGGTTACTTTGGTTTGTAATACTAGATTAATTTGTTTTCATTTTCTTTGATCTTACGTATTTATTTTTCTTAAAATTATATGGATCTTTTTCCTTTTTCTGGGGGAAGGGAATGCTGGTTTTAAATTTGGTAATTTAAAACCTGTTTGATTTTAGAGAGAGCTATCTAGAGACAGTCTGGGAATACACTTGGCCCTGAAAATGTTGCTTTGTGTTTTCCATTCACTTTGGAGTTTCTCTCCCATAGAGCAGAGGACGGATTATGGTATGGAATGGCCCCAGAGTGTCTTCTGCAGCAATAATAATCATTCAATATTTCTTAGTTCCCTTTTTAGATGCAAACTATCAGTTTAAATCATCTACACAAAGCAAAAAAGACCTCTCCAAGTCTAATCTGAGATGAAAATCTCCTTGGGAGTGAAGTTTCAGTTCAGAGAACAAAGGACGAATAGACCAAAGGCTTAAAGTACCTTCCCCTGCTTCAGGGATCCAAGACAGCCAGCATACAGATGCGAAAGAAGGCTTAGGGCTAGACATCTTTTGCTCTGCTCTTTCTTTCTTCTTCTTTTGTGAAATGAAATAGACAGACCTGCCCAGAGGCAAGGGAGCTAAGCAGTTTCTAAACTTGGGCTAGGGCGCAAGGCAGCGCTAGTATGTGAAAGCCTCTGTTAACTGAATCAGGTCAAGAAGATGACAAAATACAGAATCTAGAGTGGAAGCCTTATGGGAATGCTGAGTTTAGGGAAATAAGTAGTAATTTTTCCTTCTGGTAGGATCAGCAGGATGAAGAGGACTTCCTGTAGTAGATTCCGATAAGCTAAACTTAGAGAGGGATCTTTTCCTGACATCCAGCCTGCCTGTCAGAATCACTAACTGTAGTTAGAGGAGGGCATTATTCATACTGGCTGGGGTTAAGACATAGATGGATTGGGCTACCCTGGTGATGCCCAGGCCTTAACTAGATGTCCTCAAAGTCAGGTGGTGAGTCCTGTTTTGTGCACAGTGATGATGGAAATACTGGCATCACCACAGTCAGATGGGGAGATAGAAAACAGAATATCCTGGGGCTGGGGTTGTAGCTTAGTGGAAGAGCCCTTGCCTAGCACTGGGTTCAATTCTCAGCACCACATATAAATAAATAAAATAAAGGCCTATCAACAACTAAAAATATTAAAAACAAACAAACAAACATTATATCCTAAAAAACAGCCATGAGACAAATGGAGGTGTCTGTGGGTTGTCTTTACATTTACTTTACAGTGCTTCAGCCTGGACCCTGAGGTATCATGTGTTATGATTATTTTTATTCTTTGTTTGGAAATGGCTAGTTGGTATTTGAAGAGCTCTAGCGGGGAAAATACTCCAGAGTGGTAGACTAACATTTGAAATTCTCAGACCAGAAGCCTCATTCCAGAAGGGTTGTATTGAAGCCAGAATTAAGGACATGCAATCAGTATAGATAGGTAAATCAGGTCGGGTTGAGAAAATGAAGGACGATTTGGGTCTCGGAAGTTGTAGACTGCCCCTAGGAGATTGAAATGTTAATGTCCCCAGAACCCTACTTGTACTGCACCCTCCCAAAAAGTTGTTAATGAAGCAACTCCTGAGCAGTCTAGGAGCTGTTAGTTAATGCACCCTGGGACTCTTTCAGCCTCCCTTGGCCCCTCTAGCTTATTTGCTTCTCACCTTTTGGCCATCTCACCTGAGCATCTCCTGGGCCTAGTCACTAAGCAGGAAGGAGAACAATAAGTGGGAGGAAAGGAGGAGAACATAGATAATCCAGGATGTATAAAAGAGGCAGAACACCCTCGTTTCTTGGGATACCAGGATACCAGCTATGGCCCCCTCTCCCTCCCAGGAGAAGTCTGTGTCACCCTTTTTTAAATAAACCCTGCTTTATATGCTTGCCCCCGCGTGCTTCTCTATTGTTACTCTTCAACATGTCAGGGAGCAGGACTCGTCACTGATAACCATTGGTATCAGTATTATGGCTCCAACAATCTTTATTTCATATTGATCCTGGGAACTATGTGAATTAGCATAATAGATGTTTGAAATGATCTTTCATGGACAAAGTGAGTTTGTTTTGAGTGGATTGATTAAAAATGCTTAATGGATACTCTTGGCTTCGTGTAAATGAGATCTAAAAATCCAGCCAGCCTAATCCAGAGCTATACATTTTGAATTTTCTCTTCAGGCTTTAGATTCCAAACTGTGTCAAGAGGGGTGATGGGAAGGTTCTGTTCCTTGACCCTACTTGGAAAGTGTTAGGGAGAAGATGATGTGACCTCTCCCCCACCCTTTAGTTCTCATGTGGGCTCTTTGGCTTGGTCAAGAAACCAAATTGACAAAAGAAAACTACAATTTTGATTCATTCTACACGTATAAAGACCCTTTGTAAGGGTAAAAGAAATTGAAGTTAGTGTAAAAGTTAAAGGGTAAAAGACCGGGCATTGTAAAGTTTCTAAGCTGCAAGGTCTGAGTTAAAATGTAAAGGAGGTATTGTTAGGTTTCTATGCTACCTGCAAAACCTGAAATTCCTGTAGCTGTTAAGACAATGCTTGGAACCGCCCAGTAAATATTCCCCCTGACCGCTTGGTTGTCTAATAACTCAGGGCTCTGTATGATCTTGCACGTAGGCATTGCAGGGCCTGGACCAATCAGTTTGAATGTGTACCCCGTTTAGAACTGACCTATCACCCCCACCCGACCTGTTCCTGCCAATGAATGAACTAATCATGTTTAGGAATTGTTGTTTGATTTTCCCACGGTGTATGATGATTTGTTAAAGGAGACTGTGATGTATGTAAACTCCCCGCCCTCCCCCAAAAAAGTGTACTTAAGCAGTGCTCAGCCCCTGCTCGGGGCTCTGGGCTGTTCTCCCTTCTTGAGTGGGCACAGAGCCCTAGCATGCTAGATCAATAAATCCCCTTCTGCCAATTGCATGAGTGGTCACTTGGTGGTCTCTTTCTCCGACACTTCGCCGGACCCTTACACCTTACAGGTGGAGACCCAAAGAAAGACCAAAGCACAAATTTTTTTTCTACTTTTTAGACACAGAATAATAAATTTGTGAAGAAATGACAGTACAAAGGGATTTGGGCTAAGAGCAGTAAATTCTAGGGTAGTCACCAGGAGATATACAATATACTTTCTGAGAAATACATCATTAGGCAACTTTGTTGTTGTGTGAATATTATAGAGTATACTCACTCAAACTAGATGGGATAGCCCACCGAACCACTATCCTACATGGTGCCACGCCATAGCAATAGGCCACCTATTGCTTGTGAGTTCCAAACCCCTATAGCATGCCACTGTGCTCAACAGAGTAGGCAATTGCAACACAGAGCTAAGTATTTATGTATCTAAACACAGAAAAAGTTCAGTAAAAGTATGGCATGAAGGAAAAAAAATGGTTCACCTGGACAGGGCATTTACCATGAATAGAGCCTGGAGGACTGGTAGCTGCTCTGGGTGGGTCAGTGGGTGGTGTGTGAATGAGAAGGTACCGACACAACAGCATGTTCTAGAAACACTGCATCTAGGTGACACTCAAATTATAATTTAAAATAATAATGATGAATTAACCTTAATGTACGGTAACACGGTTACTTTATAAACTTAAATTTTAAAAAAAGACGGATGCTTTTGTAATATAACAGAGCAACTCCTTTGGGATGATGTCTTTGGCAAAGTTAATTTTGCCTCCCCCTCCCTCTGCCTTTCTGCAAAGTTGTTAACCCTCCTTAATTCTTCTTCAAGTATTACTCTCCCTTCCCTTTGTCCTGGCCTTCTAAAGTTCTAAAGAGAAGTGGTTAAGATGTCTAAAATGTTTCTTTAAGATTTATAGATCTCAGAAAATGGTTCAGATGGTAACTGTCATGGTTAAGAAGTTAACTGTTAAATAATCTTTAAGATCTCAGAACATCTGGTGACCTTTGTAATGTCCCTCTTTAACCTTTTTTAAAATTTATTTATTTATTTTTGTACTGGGGATTGAACCCAGGGGTGCTCTACAACCACCATCTTTTTTCCTTTGGGGGTTAGGGTTTGGCTAAGTTATCCAGGCTGGCCTCATGCTCATGATCCTCCTGACTCAACCTCTCAGAATGCTGGGATTACAGGTATGCACCATCACCCCTGGTTCCTTAGTCTTTTGTATCAACTAACACAAAGCATGGAAATTAATGTGAAGTTTAACTTGAAGAAAAGCATTAGTATGAAGAATTGAAGGAATTAGCCCTCGGAAGTCCATTTCAATGTTCTTTGGTTTTGTTTTGTGATATTGGGAAATGAACCGAGGCTCTACCACTGAGCTACATAGCTGGCCCTTTTTTATTTTATCTTCATATGGAGTCTCAGTAAGTTTCCCAGGATGGCTTCAAGCTTGGTATCTTCTGGCCTCAGTCTCCTGAGTAGCTAGGATTACAGGCACCCAGCACCATGATGAAATCTGAGATGATAGCTTCTCTGTTTCCTTCAGGGTTGGCCCTTGAATAAACCCAATTCCTTTCTACCAACTCTTGTCTTCCAAATATTGACCTGTGAGCGGTGAGCAGAGCAGTTCTTATTCTGAAAACAATAACACTTCACTTAAAGCACAAACACATTGCAGGTGACAGAAGTTTTTCAGTTCTATTTGAATTTCATGGGACCACCATAGTCTGTCATTGATTGAGTTGTTATGTGACACATAGCTTTATAGGAGATTAAAGCTAATGGAAGTTAAAGATTACTTTAGTGAGTTTATTCAGGTCCATTGTACTCTCATTTCTGGTGATAAGGGATATTTTCTTTCTTTAGTACAGGGAAGTTATCCCCTCACCCCCAACGAATCTGTGGTCTGCTATGTGTAGGAAAAAGCAGACCAGATACCACTTTCTGTACCTAAGATTTGTCCAATGTTTTCAATGTAAAGTAATTGATATACTAATATATTTTTGCATGGGACACCCTTAATTCCTTCAAGGTTAGCTCAGTCCTGCCCTGCTTATTGTTATGGACCAGGCTATATGGGCAATGACCAGACAGACTCCATTTTACCCTGAGACTCCATATCATTAAGAAATGCTCTCCCATGGGAAAGCTCTGCCTCTGTACCCATTAATAGTTACCTAGCATAACATACTTGGCAACACAAAATAGCAATTCTTATACATTGCAAAATTGTTTTCTTTGATTTCCATTTTTTCCTGGGCAACGTGCCTTGTCAGAAATTGATTGTCTAGACGTTAGTAACCATTCTCTAACTTGTACTGAACTAGGGTCATTTTGACCCACTTCCCTTCTGCTTGCTTGCTGCTATGCCAACCTGGAAAGTCCTGTGGGAAATACTGTATTGTCTCACTAACTGCCCAAATCAGCTTCTGTACCTGCTTGCTTGCAGCTACATCAACCTGGAAGTGGTTTTTGCCTTTAAATATCCTAAAATGCTCAGGCTTCGGGCTGTTCCTTGCAGAGACATTATGGGTCCTGTGGGGTACAGTCACTTGCCAGCCAGCTAAACAAAGACTCTTCAATTTGGACAAAATTGGGACTTGGTGTGCTTTCTGAGCTACCTGCCCCACAACACTTATAAGGAGCTAGTGCGATTTTGAGACGCCAGAGAGCTAAGAGTTCATCAAGCTCACGTGAAGGGTTATATGTCTAGGGACCTGATTGCTAATACATATTTATACATATTGCAAAATGAGGTCTGTGTTTCTCTTTCATTGTAACATACCATCTGGAAGTGAGGTCCTTGTGATTGTCACCTCTTTCTAACTATTTGAAATGATGCATAACTATCAAAAATCAACTAATCAGGGCGCATGAGCAAAGTGTATGATTGTTTTTTGTTTTTGTTTTGGTAGTTCAAAACCAGCAAATCTATTTGAAGTTTCATAACTCTTAGTATTTATTATATTTCTTTTGGGTCATTTGAAACGGTATCACAGATCCTTCCTTTGGCCACAAATGCATGTAAGTAAATACGATAATTTTTTTTTATATTTCTAAAATTTGCATTTGTTTTTAAAATCATTTCCTCTTTCTCAAATTACCCTTTATTAGGCCAGCTAGAATTTAAATTTTTGTATCTGATTCCAAGAATCAGATTATGAAAGAAGGAACAAACACCATAGAGGAGCTAATAAAAATGATGATTATGACAGTAAAAATAGTTTTTTTTTTTCTTATTGCAAAATGAACTCTAGCTCTTGGCATATACAAAAATACATTCAAGTTAAATGAAAGGAAAAGAAACAAACATCATAAAAATCATAAGACACAGATAATAGTTTAATGTTTGGGAGTCAGGAAATCTCAGGAATGAAACTTTAGGGAAGGAAAATATCTTTTCTTCAGTCAGTGCTAGATTGGTGGCTGAGGCTCCATAAACAAAATGCAGACTAACAAAGGAAGAGCATACAAATTTATTTAATATAAGTTTTACATGATCTGGGCGGCATCATAAGGAGATGACAATCTAAAGAAGTGGGTAGACCTGTGTATTTTTTAATGCCAGATTTGATGAAAAAAAATGAGTAGTTGTGCAGAAATATAACTCTTGAAAGGGGGAAATAACTTAATGATAAAAGACTGAGGAGCACTTAACAAAGTCTGTTTAATCAGATTCTTCACTGTGTCCTGGTGTCTCCAGAGATGAGAATGCTCCTTTCCTCCAGGTATAGGGAGGTGCGGCACCTCTCATATGAGAATCTTATGACCTACTTTTAGGAGATGGCCAGAAAAATCATTCCTAGGTTTTATGTCCTGCTTTAGGACAGAAGGGTGGGGGAAGGTGGAAGTAATCTTTATGCTTCTCTTTTCTCAGACGCCAAGGTTGTATCTTATGGTAGCATGTCCTAAACTCCATCATCACAAAGCTGAGGAGGAGGAGGAGGAGAGGGAAAAGGAGGAGGAGAAGGGAAGGGAGAAGAGAAAAAAAATGACTTAATTAGAAAGAAGCAAGATATTAAGATATGGTATCATAAAAAGTGCTGTTAAAAACAATGTGACAGAAAATACTTGCGACATATAAAAAATATTGGAAAATATAATTGCACTACTCCAATGAGGAGAGATGACGGTTCTTAATCACTTAGTGGGTGCATCCATCTGTCATCTCTCTCTCAGTATCATAATTCTTTACATGTGGCAACATAATTTCAACACGTTTCCATGTTCTCAGGTATGCTTCTAGGACAGGGCTGGTAATAGCTCCGTGGTGTTCCACTGTGCTGTGGGCAGTGTCTAAAGTTGGGCTCAGGTAGGAAACTGCTCGGGAGGAGAGTAAGTGGAACTCTCTCCTCCTCGCTCCTTCACATTTACAATGGACCAATTGATGATGCAGTGCCAAATCTGTAGTCTGCATGGGTTGTCGGGTCTCCTGATCCAGAACTGCCTACTTCTTGGTTAAGTTTTTTCAAAATCTTCTCTCCCTCCCTCCTTTCCTCCTTCTTTTTAAGCAGAAGACAGAGGGGGACAGGAGAGCTTCATTATGTGGTAGTACAAAACCAGCAAATGTGTGAAAACTCCATGACTAATTTTATAACAGAAAACTGAGCTTGACATAAAATTAAATGTAATCTTTTCCTTCTTCTCATACCTTTAAATAATCTTTTAATTCATAGAGAATACCAGGTGAAAACTGTTTTTACAGTTGTTTCTTATAGATTTTGAAAATGTTTTCTATTAAAGTTAGCATATTACAATTTATTTAACAATTAAAATTGTTTTATTTGGGAAGTTTATGATTTCAGACAAAATGTTAGCAGGTTTACATTTAAAACACAAGTGAAAAACAATGAAATTGCGTTAACAAAACTAAATGCACTCAAAAATGTAATATTTTAATATCTTTAATAAAAGAGGAGCATAATATTAAAATTTAATATTTTAATTTTTGCAAGTTTATGACAGCAATAAATTCTGATTAAAAACTAGGAAGAATATGAGTGGAAATATTTTTTAAAATCCATTCAAAGACTTACAGCTGTTTATATTTATTGTATTTCTTTTCAGTCATTTTCCAAGCAGCAGTGCCTCTCTTTCATCCTTATGGTTATATACTACACAGGCAAGGTGAATTTTTCATTTTTCATGCGACATAAAAAATGGATTTTTAACAGAATTTTCATGCTATAACAAGGATCTTTCATCAAAAGCATGCTCATTTAAGATATGATCTCTAATAGTGAGAAACAATGTTGCTTAAATAGATGTGTTTATAAGTCCCAGACGAAGTTCAAAGCCATTTTAGAATTCAGAAAGAAGTTTGGATAATATTACTCATTTCAGTTTTCTTCCCAACAGTAAAGAGAATGCTTTTGGCAGCTGGGCTTGTGACATACTGCCAATCACCAGGGGCAATGCCTGACAATTAACTTAGAAAATCTCATTGCTCTTGACTAATAAGAAAGGAAAGAGCTAGTTTCCAATTTATAAATATTTGGCTTATTAGTGCATGGCAGACACAAAACAAATGTTGCAAGAAAATGCTGCTTATATTAGATACATCCTTCCAGTAGTTTGGTGAGCAGACATCTTCCATTTATAGATCAGCAATAATTCCAGCAGATATCCCTTAGGTACAGGCAGCTCTCAGGGTCATTGTAACTATAACCAATTCTAGCATTGAACTAGGCATTCACATTTGCTCTTAACCTTGGTCCAAGAGGCTTCACTCACTCCATCATTTATTTCCCTTCCATGAAGTCTCGCTGCTCTAGAGAAAGCCTGCTGTGGAAGGTGTGGCCCTCTCAAACATCAGTGCATGGTCTGCTTTATGCAGACACAATGAATAACCCACAGAAAATAAAATTAATGCAACTGACCAAAGCTATTTATCTATCTCTTGTATCCAAATTTATCTCCCAGATGTAGGAACTCTGACTATATGAAGAATGGTAAGCATATAGTACAACCATTTCAAAGCAAAACTCCCAGTGTGCACAAAACACTGCTTTCCATAAAAGATGGCAGCTGCAGAGCTGGAATGGTAGCTGGTTGCCATAGCTACCAAGGCTCTGATTCAGCCACCATATGCCACCTGGTGTTCTCAGCCTGAAAAAGCAGGTATGGGGTGTCCTCAGTTGGAGATAGGACTGTGGCCATAGCTCCTCAGAAACAGTACTGCCCTGGAGGTGCTGTGGTGTTTACGTTGTTCTGCTCACTGTTAGAAATAAGTGGGGGCTGTAGCCTTAGAACTCAAACTAGGGGTTCAGCTTGGGATAGGAAACACAAGCTTGCTTTTTTCTTTCTGATTCCAATTCATTCATGCAAACACTGCTATGTGGATATTCATCTCAAAAAATCAACCTTTTGCTAGGGATATAGCTCAGTAATTGAGCATATGCTTGGCATGCACAAGGCCCTGGGTTCAATCCCCAGCACCAAAATAAAATTAAATAAATAAAGAATTTTTTTTTCTTCTTTCCAGGGCAAATTTGCTACCCAAATCTGATAGGTCATACAATATTGCAATAGCAACAAACTCAAAATGATGGCTACAATGATTGTAGAACATCAGATTTTATCAGTTCTTAGCTAACCATGAACTTTAGATTTATTATCCCCTTAACTCCTTCTAAACATACTATATGGCAAATAATAGCTTTCTAGCTTTATTGTATTTTATTATCTTATTTTTTTTCAGTACTGGAACCCAGGGCCTTGTGCATGCTAGGCAAGCACTCTACCATTGAGCTTTATAGCATTTTAATACTGAATAATATGTAAATTTTATTTATATACAAATAATATGTAGCTTACAGATATATTTAAATTCAGGTATCTATGTGTATATGCATGTATACACATATATACATATATATGATTATATGTGAGGCAATCTTTAATATTATTAACTGAAAACAAGTGTGCTATAAATCTATAATTTCTATTCTGTCCCACAATGAAAGGCAGGGATTGCACTTGTCTTGAGACTCTTTGGAAATGTTCACGGTGGTTGTGTAGTTGTTGTTATTCCTAATAACTAAATTTACAATGCGCTATACAATGATAAAATTGTACAACAATTTTAGCTCTTATTGTAAGTGTTGTACACTTTGTGTTTGGTTTTTCTATTTTTAAGGACATCGACTAGGGTAAGACATTGCCAGTGATTCAACTTTGAAATAAATATTTCATGTTACCCTTTTTTCTAGTGTTACTAAAATATTGATTACTGATTTCATATTAATGATCTGAGCATGCAAAATTTGTTATTTTGATGTCATTTAAACCACTACTGAGAAACAATGATCAGCACAATAAAGAAAATGCTTCAAAATAAGAAAAAATAAAGCCTGTTAACTCTTTATAATTATTTCTGTATCATAGTGTACACTTAAAAAAAATTGCCTCCAGAGATTGCTTTAACATTCAGAATCCTTTTTAATTTGGGGAGTGCATTAAAATAGCCTCCTTGTGGACTGGGGTTGTGGCTTAGCGGTAGAGCGTTCGCCTAGCATATGCAAGGCCTTAGGTTCAATCCTTAGTACCACATAAAAATAAGTAAAACAAAGGTATTGTGTCTAACTACAACTAAAAAATAAATATAAAAAACAGCCTCATTGTTTTCATTAATTGACATAATAGGTAAATATTACAAATTTGAATTTATAAAATGTAGCATGTCAACCAAAAGTGGTTTTTATTTTTCTTAAATAGTAGAGTCCCAAATGCAATTCCAAATACAGTTCAATTTGCAAAAATAAATTTGCAAAATGGACTCTGTTGCTAAAAAGTCTGAAAATCACTAGGCTTGAAATCGTCAGGCCCCAACCACACACAGCTGGTGGTGGTTCAACTTACAGTTTCTCAGTTTACGATGGCACAGCAGCAATATGCATTCAGTAGAAATCAGACTCGAAATTTGAATTTTGACCTTTTCCTGATCTTGTGATAATGTGGTTCAACACTCTCTTGCCATGCTGGACAGCGGTAGTGAGTCACAGCTCCATACAGCCCCATCACAGTCAGAGGGAACAGCACCCAAAACTCTTTGTGATATGTGGCTATGATGGCCAGTCGGTTCAGTGTTTGATGCATTTTCAATGGACAATATTTTCGGTTTCCAGAATACACCAGGGAGCATCTGTCCCATTTTGAAGAGAATTAACCCATTGTGGGCAGAAAAATCAGCTCAGGGCATTTCAGGAACTTTGGTATCCCTCATGGTCCACTTGGAAGTCTCATCAGCTGTTGGTGCAGACTCACGGAACCCATGGGCTGCAGGGGACAGGGTGGGCTGGCACATGTACAGACACTGCCCTAAGAGAATACAATCCTTGGATGTGTCCAGATGCCATGAGAAGTGGCCATTGTGTGTGGCCCCCAGGTGGTAGTAGGAGGTCTTGGAGCTGGCTGCCCTTCCTTCTTGCTTCCAGGTTTTTTCTGCTCCTTCACTCCTGAGCTCATTTAGGAAATGTGGCTTCCTCTGTCTCACCTTTGCATTTGTTTGCTTGTTTGATGATTTCCTGAATAACTCCTGGGTTTGTGCCTCTAGCCTAATCACTGGGCTTTTGACCCTTGGCTTTTCAATTGAAACACTCACCTACCATGCCTGTAAACACCGCTATTACTGTATTATCTCTCAGGACTGCTATTCTTCCCAACTCTACTACGTTTCGAGACCCCATCATGGGGGTGGGGGAAACATGCTAGTTGCTTCCTTTTACTTTTTCAAATCTTTGCAAAGACTATTGAGGTAGATATTCTGTTTCCCATTTCCCAGTAGGAAAATGGAAGCTCAGAGACAGGTAAACTGAATAGCCCAATGGCACATGGTTGAGGAGTTTTGAAACAGACTCAAATCTAGGTCTACCTGTAAAAGGACTTCTTCAAGTATTCTTTTCTCATTTTTGCTGGACTTGGCCTGAAGAGATGCCAGCTACATTATAGCATAAGTCCCTTCCATAACCTACCCTAACTCTACATCCATCCAGTTTTATTACAACGGACTGTTTCTAGTCTGAAACTACTAACACATCCTGATAGAAAGCTTGTATTTACATCACTGAAATAGAATGACTCTCTCTCTCTAATGACTACATATGTAGCATATAGTCATTAAAATTATGCACATATAATTTTTTAAAAAAATAACTATTGGTTTCAATGGTTTTCTCATAGACAGTGTTTGTATCTGCTAGTAGTATTTTCATGACATCTCTTTTCTCTATTACAGATTGATCAAAAGAAAGTTTTGCTTTTATTTTCATATTTTTCCTCCACTCTTGTTTCCATCCCTTACAAGGTAGAAGGCAAAATAGTGATAAAAATTCCTCTACTCAGTGAACGTTTGTTCCCAGAGCATGGGGTGGGTGAGTAGAGGGAATGGGGTGATGTTGGGTCAGTTGAACAGGAGGGACAAATGATGAGAATTCAAGGTGAAAGATGTTAATTAGTCTCATTCAGTCATTCTACACTGTATACATACAAATGTCATGGTTCCACCATGTATTCCTTAATTATATATATAGTTGTAACTTGTCAAAACAAGTCCTCTACTCAGAGAATGAAACTTAGTAAATAATTTCTCTCTCTTTCAGATATCATCATCATCATCATCATCATCATCATTGTCATTTTGAGTAAGAGAAATGAAATCCCTTCCTATTTATTTATTTATTTATTTATTTACTTTGTATAGATAACCAGTGTAAGGAGGAATTCTGTTATCCACAGAATAGGTCTCTATAACATGGTTTCTCATGCTGTCATGTGAGAGAATGAGCAGGGAGAGTTTGAATGCCCAGTGTACTTAGGAACTTCAGGTCCTGTGATAAAAAGGAGTGGAGATAGAGTATTAACTGTGTTCCAGGGAACACTTCAGAGTTTGTTGGGTGGGTGCAATTTTGCACTCAACTTTTCCACTTAAAATTATACTATAAGAATTTTTCATGTTTTAGTCTTTATGGTTATAATTTCTAATGACTATGTTTCACTGATTATTTATCATAATTTCTCAATGATTTTCTTTTTCTTTTTCTTTTTTTAAAATTTTTTTTTATTGTTGGTTGTTCAAAACATTACATAGTTCTTGATATATCATCTTTCACACTTTGCTTCAAGTGGGTTATGAACTCCCATTTTTATCCCATATAGAGATTGCAGAATCACATCAATTACACATCCATTGATTTACATATTGCCATACTAGTGACTGTCGTGTTCTGCTACCTTTTCTATCCTCTACTATCCCCCCTCCCCTCCCCTCCCCTCTTCTCTCTCTACCCCCTCTACTGACCTTCATTTCTCCCCCTTGTATTATTTTTCCCTTTCCCCTCATTTCCTCTTGTATGTTCTTTTGTATAACCCTGAGGGTCTCCTTCCATTTCCATGCAATTTTCCTTTTCTCTCCCTTTCCCTCCCACCTCTCATCTCTGTTTAATGTTAATCTTCTTCTCATGCTCTTCGTCCCTACTCTGTTCTTAGTTACTCTCCTTATATCAAAGAAGACATTTGGCATTTGTTTTTTAGGGATTGGCTAGCTTCACTTAGCATAATCTGCTCTAATGCCATCCATTTCCCTGCAAATTCTATGATTTTGTCATTTTTTAACGCAGAGTCATACTCCATTGTGTATAAATGCCACATTTTTTTAATCCATTCGTCTATTGAAGGGCATCTGGGTTGGTTCCACAGTCTTGCAATTGTGAATTGAGCTGCTATGAACATCGATGTAGCAGTGTCCCTGTAGCATGCTCTTTTTAGGTCTTTATGGAATAGACCAAGAAGGGGAATAGCTGGGTCAAATGGTGGCTCCATTCCCAGCTTTCCAAGAAATCTCCATACTGCTTTCCAAATTGGCTGCACCAATTTGCAGTCCCACCAGCAATGTACAAGTGTACCCTTTTCCCCACATCCTCGCCAGCACTTGTTGTTGTTTGACTTCATAATGGCTGCCAATCTTACTGGAGTGAGATGGTAACTTAGGGTGGTTTTGATTTGCATTTCTCTGACTGCTAGAGATGGTGAGCATTTTTTCATGTACTTGTTGATTGATTGTATGTCCTCCTCTGAGAAGTATCTGTTCAGGTCCTTGGCCCATTTGTTGATTGGGTTGTTTGTTCTCTTATTGTCTAATTTTTGGAGTTCTTTGTATACTCTGGATATTAGGGCTCTATCTGAAGTGTGAGGAGTAAAGATTTGTTCCCAGGATGTAGGCTCTCTATTTACCTCTCTTATTGTTTCTTTTGCTGAGAAAAAACTTTTTAGTTTGAGTAAGTCCCATTTGTTGATTCTAGTTATTAACTTTTGTGCTATGGGTGTCCTATTGAGGAATTTGGAGCCCGACCCCACAGTATGTAGATCGTAGCCAACTTTTTCTTCTATCAGACGGCGTGTCTCTGATTTGATATCAAGCTCCTTGATCCATTTTGAATTCACTTTTGTTCATGGCGAGGGAAAGGGATTCAGTTTCATTTTGTTGCATATGGATTTCCAGTTTTCCCAGCACCATTTGTTGAAGATGCTATCCTTCCTCCATTGCATGCTTTTAGCCCCTTTATCAAATATAAGATAGTTGTAGTTTTGTGGATTGGTTTCTGTGTCCTCTATTCTGTACCATTGGTCCACCAGCCTGTTTTGGTACCAGTACCATGCTGTTTTTGTTACTATTGCTCTGTAGTATAGTTTGAAGTCTGGTATCGCTATACCACCTGATTCACACTTCCTGCTTAGCATTGTTTTTGCTATTCTGGGTCTTTTGTTTTTCCATATGAATTTCATGATTGCTTTCTCTATTTCTACAAGAAATGCCGTTGGGATTTTGATTGGCATTGCATTAAACCTATAGAGAACTTTTGGTAATATCGCCATTTTGATGATGTTAGTTCTGCCTATCCATGAACAGGGTATATTTTTCCATCTTCTAAGATCTTCTTCTATTTCTCTCTTTAGGGTTCTGTAGTTTTCATTGTATAAGTCTTTCACCTCTTTTGTTAGGTTGATTCCCAAGTATTTTATTTTTTTTGAAGATATTGTGAATGGAGTGGTTGTCCTCATTTCCATTTCAGAGGATTTGTCACTGATATATAGGAATGCCTTTGATTTATGCGTGTTGATTTTATATCCTGCCACTTTGCTGAATTCATTTATTAGCTCTAATAGTTTCTTTGTAGAGCCTTTTGGGTCTGCTAGGTATAGAATCATATCATCTGCAAATAGTGATAATTTAAGTTCTTCTTTTCCTATTTTTATGCCTTTAATTTCTTTCGTCTGTCTAACTGCTCTGGCCAGCGTTTCGAGAACTATGTTGAACAGAAGTGGTGAAAGAGGGCATCCCTGTCTTGTTCCAGATTTTAGAGGGAATGCCTTCAATTTTTCTCCATTCAGAATGATGCTAGCCTGAGGCTTAGCATAGATTGCTTTTACAATATTGAGGTATGTTCCTGTTATCCCTAGTTTTTCTAGAGTTTTGAACATAAAGGGATGCTGTACTTTGTCGAATGCTTTTTCCGCATCTATCGAGATGATCATATGGTTCTTATTTTTAAGTCTATTGATGTGGTGAATAACATTTATTGATTTCCGTATATTGAACCAGCCTTGCATCCCAGGGATGAATCCTACTTGATCATGGTGCACAATTTTTTTGATATGTTTTTGTATCCGATTCGCCAGAATTTTATTGAGGATTTTTGCATCTAGGTTCATTAGAGATATTGGTCTGTAGTTTTCTTTCTTTGAGGTGTCTTTGGTTTAGGTATCAGGGTGATGTTGGCCTCGTAGAATGAATTTGGAAGTTCTCCCTCTTTTTCTATTTCCTGAAGTAGCTTGAAAAGTATTGGTATTAGTTCCTCTTTAAAGGTTTTGTAAAATTCTGCTGTATACCCATCCGGTCCTGGGCTTTTCTTAGTTGGTAGTCTTTTGATGGTTTCTTCTATTTCCTCGATTGATATTGGTCTGTTTAGATTGTCTATATCCTCCTGACTCAATCTGGGCAGATCATATGACTTAAGAAATTTATCTATGCCTTCACTATCTTCTAATTTATTGGAGTATAAGGATTCAAAATAATTTTTGATTATCTTCTGTATTTCTGAAGTGTCTGTTGTGATATTGCCTTTTTCATCCCGTATGCTAGTAATATGAGTTCTCTCTCTTCTTCTCTTCGCTAGCATGGCTAAGGGTCTGTCGATTTTGTTTATTTTTTCAAAGAACCAACTTTTAGTTTTGTCAATTTTTTCAATTGTTTCTTTTGTTTCGATTTCATTAATTTCAGCTATGATTTTCATTATTTCTTGCCTTCTACTTCTTTTGCTGTTGTTTTGCTCTTCTTTTTCAAGGATTTTGAGATGAAGTATGAGATCATTTATTTGTTGGTTTTTTCTTTTTTTAAGGAATGAACTCCAAGCAATGAATTTTCCTCTTAGAACTGCTTTCAATGTTTCCCATAGATTCCGATATGTTGTGTCTGTGTTTTCATTTATCTCTAAGAATTTTTTAATTTCCTCCTTGATGTCTTCTATAACCCATTGATCATTCAGTAACCTATTGTTCATTCTCCAAGTGATGTATGCTTTTTCCTTCCTTCTTTTATCGTTGATTTTCAGTTTCATTCCATTATGATCAGATAGGATGCATGGTATTATCTCTACTCCTTTATATTGTCTAAGAGTTGCCCTGTGACATAATATATGATCTATTTTTGAGAAGGATCCATGTGCTGCTGAGAAAAAAGTGTAACTGCTTGATGTTGGGTGGTATATTCTATATATGTCAATTAAGTCTAGGTTATTAATTGTGTTATTGAGTTCTATAGTTTCCTTATTCAACTTTTGTTTGGAAGATCTGTCCAGTGGCGAGAGAGGTGTGTTGAAGTCTCCCATGATTATTGTATGGTGGTCTATTAGACTCTTGAACTTGTGAAGGGTTTGTTTGATGAACATAGCTGCACCATTGTTTGGGGCATATATATTTATGATTGTTATGTCTTGTTGGTGTATGGTTCCCTTAAGCAGTATGTAGTGTCCCTCTTTATCCCTTTTGATTAACTTTGGCTTGAAATCTATTTTATTTGATATGAGTATGGACACTCCTGCTTGTTTCCGAAGTCCATATGAGTGATATGATTTTTCCCAACCTTTCACCTTCAGCCTATGTATGTCTTTTCCTATCAAATGCGTCTCCTGTAGGCAGCATATTGTTGGGTCTTGTTTTGTGATCCATTCTACTAGCCTGTGTCTCTTAATTGGTGAGTTTAAGCCATTAACATTTAGGGTTATTATTGAGATATGGGTTGTTGTTCCAGCCATATTTGTTTATTTATGTTACTAAACATGGTTTGTTTTCCTCTATGATTATTCCCCCCCCCCTTTACTGTCCTACCTCCCACTGTTGGTTTTCATTGTTATTTTCCATTTCCTCTTCCTGTAATGTTTTGCCGAGGATGTTTTGAAGAGATGGTTTTCTAGCTGCATATTCTTTTAACTTTTGTTTGTCGTGGAAGGTTTTAATTTCATCTTCCATCCTGAAGCTTAATTTCGCTGGATACACAATTCTTGGTTGGAACCCATTTTCTTTCAGTGTTTGAAATATGTTATTCCAGGATCTTCTAGCTTTCAGAGTCTGTGTTGAAAGATCAGCTGTTATCCTGATTGGCTTGCCCCTAAATGTAATCTGCTTCCTTTCTCTTGTAGCTTTTAAAATTCTCTCCTTATTCTGTATGTTGGGCATCTTTATTATAATGTGTCTAGGTGTGGATCTCTTATGATTTTGCACATTCGGCGTCCTGTAGGCTTCTAGAATTTGGGATTCTGTCTCATTCTTCAAGTCTGGGAAGTTTTCTCGTATTATTTCATTGAATAAATTGCTCATTCCTTTGGTATGGAGTTCTATACCTTCCTGTATCCCAATGACTCTTAAGTTTGGTCTCTTAATGTTATCCCATATTTCTTGGATGTTCTGCTCATGGTTTCTTAACAGTCTTGCTGAGCTGTCTATGTTCTTTTCAAGTTGAAATACTTTGTCTTCATTGTCTGATGTTCTATCTTCTAAGTGTTCTACTCTGCTGGTAGTATTCTCAATTGAGTTTTTAAGTTGGTTTATTGCTTCCTGCATTTCTAGGATTTCTGTTTGTTTGTTTTTTATAACCTCTATCTCCCTGTATAGTTGATCCTTTGCTTCCTGGATTTGTTTGTGTAATTCCTTGTCGAAGTGATCTTTCATTGTCTGATTTTGCTGTCTAATGTCTTCCTTGATACTCCAGATCATCTGAAGCATATATATCCTGAATTCTTTATCTGACATTCCATCTGCTGCAGCTGTTACCTCTTCTAAAGTTGAGTTGACCTGCATTGCTTGTAGTCCTTTCTTTCCTTGTCTTTTCATACTGCTTGTGTTTCTTTCTTCTTGGTGAAACTGTTGTGTTTTTGAAATTTTTTCCCCCCCTATATATTTATATTGCTCTTGTATAGTTGAGAAGTCTCCCTTGCAGGTGCGGGCGGGGGCTCTGCTCTGCCCTTCTTCCAATTGGTGTGAGGTGTCTACCACGCCCGCGGACCCCTGGGCCTGATCCGCCGTTCTGTCGCAGGTCTGCCTACCTTGCAGGTGGGGGCGAAGGCTCTGCCCTGCCCCTCCTACCACGCCCGGGGACCGCTAGGCCTGATCTGCAGGTTGGTCGCCGGTCTGCCCACCTTGCGGGCACGGGTGTCAGTTCCGCTCTGCCCCCACTCCAATTGGGGTCACTTGACCACCACACAGGTGGGCCGCTGGGCCTGATCTGGGCACGGGAGAAGGCTCTGCTCTGCCCCTACACCAGTTGGGGTGAAGTGTGTACCACGCTGGCAGGCCGCTGGGCCTGATCTGCCGGTCTGTCGCAGGTCTGCTTACCTTGCCGGCGCGGGCGGCGGCTCTTCCCTGCCCCTCCTACCACGCCTGCAGACCGCTGGGCCTGATCTGCAGGTTGGTTGCAGGTCTGCCTACCTTGCGGGCGCGGGCGGTGGCCCCACTCCTCCCCTCTGGCTCGACGACAAAGCGAGAGAGACTCGGGTATCTGTGACTCACCCTCCCTACCAGGGGACCAACTGTTTCCGTCGCCGCTGGCACCGATGAAGTTCTCTCCTCGGCCGCTCTCCGATGACATCAGATCTCTGCCATGCTGGCATCCCCTGTTCTATGGCTGAATCCCATTTTTTTCTCTTCCAATAGGCGGAGCTGTGCCCTCTGAGCCGAGCTTCTGCCCTCTATGTGCTGACAGAAATCCCTGTACGGTGGCTCCTGGGAGTCTCTCAATCCTGTTAGTCCAGAGCCCTTTCACTTATCCGGCCCCTCCCCCTGTTCCTCCTCCCTGCCAGCCAGCCAGGTCCTGTTCACCGGAGGCGGTTCCCCAAGGATCTGATTACACTTGCAGCCCCACCGCGTGTCCTATATCCCGAACGATGAACACCCTCTCTGTCATTCATCTAAGCCCCAGTGCTGTGGTGGGGTGATCTGGGAACCAACAGTTTAATTTTTCCGGACCCCTTTGGTGGGCACGCCCCCAGAAACTGGAGGCTAAGATCTTGGGTGTCGCCGGTGGTGTTAAGGGGAGGTGGGGATCTGGAATCCCCTCTGCTTCCCTACAGACATGCCCCCGGAGAGATTCCCGAGGTTTCCTGGCTGCTTGTATCTGGAGGGGGTGGGAGTCACACACCTGCTAACGTGGATTCCGCTGGGAAGGAATTCTGTCGGCGGAACTTTGGTGATGTCACCTCTCTGCTATGGCGGGCCCCAGGCTCCTTGCCGGAGTGTCCGAAGGGAGGGGTGGGACTGGTCTGTCTCTGGTTGGTTTCAGCTCCCGGTTCGCTATTTCATGAAGGCTTGGCGAGAGACCTCTTCCTAGAGTCCCTGCACCGCTCCTGCTGCGCTGCGCCTCAGAGGCTATCCTCCCTGACGCGGAGGCCGGTGCAGGCAGCCGACAGTTGCCGAGTCGTGCGGGCAGCGGCTGGCGGGTCTGGACCTCTGCGCTGCGTGGCGGAGATTCACTCGTCTAGCGCAAACTGTCACCTCCAAAAATCCTACCGATTCCCGGCCGGTCTCTCTTTAGTGGAATTTTGCTAGGAGTTTCTCAGCAAGTCGAATCTAAGCGTATCCATGCATCTCTCTGACCCCGTTGTTGAGGAGGTACTGAAAGCGCTGCCTCCCCTCTCGCCGCCATGTTGGATCCCCTGATTTTATTTTTCTTAAGCCTGAATTGCTTCTTAAGGTGTTGTTTCTCTGCCTTCCCTCCCATGAACATTGTATACTTCTAATGGGTAAATTGTTTGGTATATGAATTAAATCTCAATAAGATTTGTTTAATAGCTAGCTTTATTGAGATTCAATTCATATACAATAAAATTCACCTATTAAAAGTATACAATGTGTTGATTTTAGTTGCAACATTGTGTAACCATCATTGGATAAATTTAAGAGCATTTTTTTTTTATCATTTCCCAAATAAATCTCACATCAGCTAGTAGTCACTCCCTTTCTCTGACTCTCCAACTCTAAGCCACTACTAATCTTTCTGTCCTTATTGACTTGGAATCATACAATGGTTTCTTAGCATAATTTCAAGTTTTCAAAATTCAATGTTTATTGTAGCAAACATCCAGACTTCATTTCTCTTTATGTCTGAATAGTAGTGTGTTATGTGAGTAGAATGAACTAGATTTTGTTTACTCATTCATCATCCACCAATGGATTTCTAAGTTGAGTTGTGGTCACCGTGTGTCTGTTCCTCAGCTCACACACCAGGCAGCAATGCATGTGACTGTGTTGCTTCCTGTCTCCCAATGGCAAACGCACACAACATGTTACAAAAGCAGATAGTTGAAACAGGGACTTGGCCAAGAACATTGGATGCAGGAAAAAAAAATCGGAAAGTAATGTTAGAAAGGAAATTTGAATCATAAATAGAGTAATTGAATATATTACTGGTGGTGGAAAAGTTGACAATGCCACCATTCAAGAGACACGAGATGGGTGGTCAGAGGATCTGGTACAGGTGAATGTATTGACATAAATGAAGATGTCTTAGCAGAAGTGATACCAGCAAAAAACACATTAGCAGGCCTCAGTGGCACACACCTGTAGTCCCAGTGACTTAGGAGGCTGAGGCAGGAAGATTGCAAATTTCAAGGCCAGTCTGGCCTCATGAGATCCTGTCTCTCAAAATAGAAGTTAAAAGGACCAGGAATGTTGCTCAGTGGTAGAGTGCCCCTGGGTTCCATTCCCAGCGCCACCAAACCAAACCAAACATTTCACATCAAAGGAATCTCAGAGATATTTCATGACATTGAAAGCAGTAAGGATAAAATGTTGGTGTCAGGTCTAGGCTTAGGAGTATGACAATTCCCCCAAACATAGAAATATGCTTGCTCTATCATAAGTCATGTAAAATAGACGTAAAAACTGTTCAGCCTTAAAACTCTAGATAAAGTTTTTGTTTGTTTGTTTGTTTTTCCATGCTCAGGATTGAACCCAGGACCTTATGTACATTAGGCACATGTTCTATCGCTGAGCTATATCCTTGTTCTTTTCCAATTCTTAAATAATACTGCAGACATTCTGCTCACCAGTGTATGTGTTTGAGTGTGTGTGTGTGTGTGTGTAAAATAAAATACAAATAAATCGAATCTAAATTCTATTTTTTTCCTCTGCCTACTCTGAAAGAAAAAACCATCAATCACCTTTCACCTTCTGATAATTGAAAATTCAACATATTGACATTTAAAAAAGACTTATATAGAGAAAAGTGCTTTAGAATGATCCCTAAATACAAAATAAAGAGTAATAAATCAGTAGCTTTTTTTAATAACAGCATTTCAGTTAAAAGTGGAAATTGAAAATAATTTACAGTACCAATGAATTTATAAATTACCCAAGAATAAATTTAAGCAAGAAAGGAGGAATGCTTCTGTGAAGAAAACTATACAGTTTTATTGGTGGACAAAAAAATGAGTGTTTCTATGGTGAACTTAGAAACAGCATATTTCTGGATGAGGAGATTTAAAACATGTTGATGTTTCTCAAAATAATATATAAATTTTATTAAATTCCAAATAGAATCCCAACAAAACATTATTTTAGTCAATCTTGAAGAAAAGATTCTGTTTTCATCTGAAGGGGGGGAAAATGAAAATTATCAAGAAATTTTTGAAAAATAAGAATAGTGAGGGAGGACCTAACAGAAAACTAAGATATATTATAAAGCAACACTAATGAGTAGTTTGGGTGGAGGAATATTTCAAACATATCAGAGGAATAAAAAAAAGAACCCAGAAATAGACCCATGTACATACGGGAGTAGGGTATATAATTTGTGGGGCTTTTAAAATCAATGAGGAAAGGGTGGCCCCTGGAATAAAGTGACATTGAGAAAACTGTTGCAAATATGTTTGGATGAAATAAAGAGCTAAATATAAAAATAACAAGCAAAACAACTGCAATGATTAGAAAAAAATAGGGGTGACATATTTTTAATTTTAAGGCAGTTAAAAAACATCAAAAGGAAATTTCTGGCTGATTTGATTAGATGACATTTCATTTTAACACACGTATATTTCTTAGTTGAACTTCATGTACAGAGAGGGTTGAGTTAATCATAATCATACTTTATGGCACATTTATCTCAACTCTGTGAGGGTCTTTTGTTTTTACATAGGTGTATGTTTATCCCTTTTTATTTCTCATCCTCTAATATTTATTAGCAATTATTGTAGTATTTTTTTTCCATCCTGGGGATTGAACTCAGAGGTTCTTTATCTCTGATCCACATTCCCAGCCCTTTTTATTTTTGCTTTGAGACAGGTCTCCCTAAGATTTTCAGGCTGGGTTCAAGCTTGGTATTCCCCTGCCTCAGCTTCTTGAGTATCTGGTATTATTGGCCTGTGCCAGTGTGCCCAGCTGTTATCAGTGTTTTAAGTGCATTGCTTTCATTTGCCTCATTGTAAAATGGGTACTGAAGTTTTGAATTATCAACCTAAGTAACACCCAGAGTGAAATTTTCCAAAGAACAATATGTATGTGGGAGTAGAATTCCAATGGGGATATGTTTGCCATAGTGAACTATGAGTGTATTCAAAGAGGTTGAGGCAAGGGGAAGATTTGTTTGTTTGTTTGTTTTTTAATTTTTTTTAGCTGTAAATGGACACAATATCTTTATTTTTATTTACTTATTTATTTATTCTTTATGTGGTGCTGAGGATCAAACCCAGTGCCTCACACTTGCAAGGCAAGCACTCTACCACTGATCTATGACCCAAACCCAAGTGGAAATTTTTAAATGAAAAATTGAGGAGGATTACATACCATTTTGAAACAATAAAACAATAATCCTTACCCATAAGGATTAATAATGAGAGTGGCATCACTGTGAAGGTAAGCAGACTCTGGCTGGGGAGACTCCTTGCAGAAGTATATTTTGCATAAGGGTGCAATGGATTTTGTGCAAGGGCAGTCTTTTTTAATAGCCAACTATCAAGCAGCGATACTGGGAATCCTTCCTTTACAACCTTCTGACTTTATTTATTTATTTAATTAGGGTTGACACAAGTAACTCCATTTTGACTCTGTCAACTTTCACAGAATACTCGTCTCCAATTTATGTCAACTGAATCATGTTATTCATCTCATTCTGCACTTAAATATCACTATTGCTCTGTTTACTATTAGCCTCTTGCATCTCCTGACTATCTAGTGTGCCCTGATGTGTACGCAGCATATTTTACTTCTCCTCTCTCCTGTCATAGCAACAACATTGCTTCTAACAACCAGTTAGCCAAAACAATGCTGCCGTGAACATCTTTGAGCATGCAGCCTTCTGGACTTGGGTGGAAATTTCTTTGGGTCTAGGTGCAGCACAACTGGACCACAGCTATTTTAGTCCATTTTTCTTCTTCTTTTTTTTAATTTAAAAATTTAAATTATAATTTTTATTTTTTAAAATGTACAGATTAATGGGATGTTTGCATACATCATGAATTTATCATGTCCATCCACGTTCTTCTCCCACCCCCAATCTCCACACCCTTTCTAGTCCCTGGTAATCCCTCTTCTATTTTCTGGTCAACTTATTTACTTATTATTCTTTTTTAGTTTTTGCACATGAGAACATTCATTACTTGTCTTTCTGTGTCTGGCCTATTTTGCTTAATACGATGTCCTCCAGTTCCACCCATTTTCCTGCAAATGATAGATTTTGTTCTTCTTTATGGATGAATAATAAATGTGGGCATGTCTAGGTATGCTGGGCACGTCTGTAATTCCAGTGACGTGCTAGGCTGAGGCAAGATGATTGCAAGCCTGGGAAATTTAGTAAGACCATGTCTCAAAAAGTAAAAAGGGCTGGGGATATAGCTCAGTGGTCGAGCACACCGGGTTTCAATTCTCAGCACCACAAACAAACAAAAACTGAGCATACAGGTATCTCTTTTGTATGCTGACTTCATTTCCTTTGGATATATATCTAGGAGTGGGAAGGCTGGATCATATGTTAGGGCTATTTTTCATTTTTTGAAGAATTTCCATACTTGTTTGTGGATAGTGGCTGTACTAATTTGCATTCCCATCAAATGTGTATAAAGGTTCCATTTTTTTCACATCCTCATCAGCATTTGTAATTATTTTTTTATAGTTATCATTTTAACTGAGGTGAGATGCTCTCTCTGTAATTTTGATTTGCATTGCTCTGATGGTGAGTGGTAGTTTTTCATACTTTCATGACCATGTGTCCTTTCTTTTCCTTCCTTTCTTCCCTCCCTCCCTCCCTCCTTTCCTTCCTTCTTTATTTTATTTTATTTTTTATTTTTTGCATTAGGGATTAAACTGAAGGCTTCTTTAAACACTATACCACTGAGTTACATCCCCAGTCTTTTTTATTTTATTTTGAGGCAGGGTCTCACCAAGTTACCCAGGCCAGCCTGGAACTTGCAAGCCTCCTGCCTCTGTCTCCTGAGTAGCTGGGATTACAGGTGTGGGCTTCTGTATCAGCCATTTATATTTCTTATTCTGAGAAGTGTCTATTTAAATAATTTCCCCATTTTTCATTGGATTGCTTTTTGTTTGTTAAAGTTTCTGAGTTCTTTATATATTCTAGACATTCTCTGTCAGATGAATAGCTGTCACAGGTTTTCTCTTCACTCAGCTGATTATTTCCTTTGCTGTACAGAGGATTTTTAGTTTGATATAGTCTTGATTGTTAACTTTTGCTTTTGTTTCCTGAGCTCTGAAGTCTAATCAAGGAAATAATTGCTTGTACCAATATCTTGAAGTGTTTTCTCCATGATTTACTCTAGTAGTTTTGGAGTTTCAGATTGTACCTTGAGGTTTTTGACCCATTTTGCAATTGATTTTTGTACAGGGTGAAAGATAGAGGTCAAAATTTCAGTTAAGTTTTAAATATTCATTCTACCCAAAATAATCTACAGATTCAATGCAATTCCCATCAAAACAACAATGACATGGATATGGATATACAGCTTCCCCCTCTATCCCATATGTGTTTTGACCACCTTTGTCATGAGTTAGTTGACTGTAGATGCCTAGGTTTATTCTGGCTCCTCCTCTGTTCCTTGGCTCTATGTGTCTGTATTTATGCAAAGTACCATGCTATTTTTATTACTATGGTTCTGTAGTATGTTTTAAAACCAGGTACTATGATCCTCCATCTTTGCTCTTTTTGATTAAGATTGCTTTTGCTATTTGGGGTCTTTTGCACTACCATGTGAAATTTAGGAGTTTTTTTTTTTTCTATTTTTATGAAGAATGTCATTGTTATTTTGATGGAAACTGCATTAAATCTGTAGATTATTTTGGGTAGGATGAATATTTAAAGAATAATAATTTTTCCAGTCTGTGAACATATAGGGTCTTTCCACCTTTTGGTATTTTCTTTCATTTTTTTCTTCAGTGTTTTTAATTTCCATCGTAGGAGTCTTTCACTTCCTTAGTTAAGTTTATTTCGTGTGTGTGTGTGTGTGTGTGTGTCTATTATGAATGGGATTTCTTTCTCAGTGAATTATTTATTGACACATAGAAAGGGTGCTGTTTTTATATGTTGATTTTGTATCCTGATGCTTTACTTAATTCATTTGTCAGTTATAATGGTTTCTTTTGGTGGAGTGTTTAGGTTTTTCTACATTTGAAATCATATCACCTGCAAAGAGGGATAATTTGATTTTTTCCTTTCCTGTTTGTATGTCTTTTACTTCTTTTTCTTGACTAATTGCTATAGCTAATATTTCTACTACTATGTTGTATAACAGAAGTGAAAGTGGACATTCTTATCTTGTTTCTGATCTTAGATGAAATGTTTTCAGTTTTTTCCCATTCAGTATAATGTTAGCAATGTGTTTTTCATATATAGATTTATTCTGTTGAGGTATGAGGTATGTGTATTTTCTAAGTCTAATTTGTTTGAGGCTTTTATCATGAAGGAGTACTGAATTTTGCTAAATGCTTTTTCTGCACCTATTGAGATAATCATGTGATTCATATCTTTCATTCCATTTAAGTGATTTCTTTCAACTATTAATTTGTATATTTGAACCATCTTTGCACCTTTGGAATGAAATCAACTTGATAACATGTACAGTCATATTGAAGTGCTATCAAATTCAATTTTCTAATATTTTGTTGAGAATTTTTGCATCTATGTTCATCAGGAATATTGGCCTGTAGTTTTCTTTTTTATGTCACATATTTTTCTGGTTTTGGTAACAGGGTACTACTGGCCTCATAAAATGGGTTTGAAGGGTTGCACCCCTTTCAATTCTATGCAATGGTTTGGGGAGCTTTGGTGTTAGTTCTTTTTTAAAAGTTTGGTAAAATTTGGGGCTGAGGATGTGGCTCAAGTGGTAGCGTGCTCATCTGGCATGCGTGCGGCCAGGGTTCGATCCTCAGCACCACATACAAAGATGTTGTATCTGCCGAAAACTAATAAATATTAAAATTCTCTCTCTCTCTCTCTTAAAAAAAAGTTTGGTAAAATTCAGCAATAAAGCCATCTAGTCCTGGCTTTCTTTGTTGGGAGTCTTTTTATTATTTATTAAATCTCATTACTCTCATTACTTGTTATTGGTTTATTCAGACTTTTTATATTTGTTTGGTTGAATTTTGTTATGTCATTAAGTATCTGGGAATTTGGCCATTTCTTTTCAATTTTCCAATTTATTACCATATAGTTTTTTTCAAAATAATCCCTAAAGATCTTTTGAATTTCTATGTATCAGTTATAATATCTTCTTTTTCACCTCTAATTTTATTCATTTGGTCTTCTCCTCTCCTCTCCTCTTCTCTTCTGTCTCTCCTTATCCCTTCTGTTTCTCTCATAATTATAAATACAGGTTTTTTGATTTTATCTTTTCAAGGAACCAAATCTTTATTTCATAAATTCTTTGTATAGTTTTTTATCTCTATTTTATTTATTTATGCTCTGGTCTTTATTATTTCCCCCCTAATGACTTTGAGTTTGTTTTTGCTTTTCTAAGACATTATGATGCATACATCATTAGGCTATTATTTGAGATCTTTCTCTTTTTTTAATGTAGGCACTTATAAACTTCTCCTTTAATATTGCTTTTGCTGCATTCCTTGTTTTATAATATTGTGTTTCCACATTTATTTATCTAAGGAATTTTAAAATTTTCCTCTGACTTCCTCAATTACCCATTGTTTGATCAAAAATGTTTGTTCAATATCCATGTATATATATAATTTCTGTAAATTCCCTTGCTATTGATTTATAGTTTCATTTCTGATTTATTGTAATCAGAAAAGATTTTGGATACTATTCAAAAATTATTTTGTTTTTATTAGTGCGTTATTGTTATACATAGCAGTGGGTTTTATTTTTGACATATTTGTAATGCATTTGACATAATTTGTACCATTTCAATTCCCAGCACTTCCCCTTTTCCTCCACCTCTCCCATCCCCTAATCCCCTTCCTCTACTGGTCTTTATTCCATTTATTTATTGCTTTTTAAATTGGAAATTATAATTATACATAAAAATGGAATTTATTTGATCAATTTCATTCCACAATTCCTTCCCTTTCCCATTCCTCACCCTTCCTCTGAATTCCTTCTCTCTATTCCACTGCTCTGCCTTCTGTTTTCACGAGATCACCCCCCCTTTTAAAATTCCCATTTCTCTCTAGCTTCTGCATACAAGAGAAAACATTCAACCTTTGACTTTCTGAGTCTGGTTTATTTCACTTAGCATGATGTTCTCCAGTTTAATCCCTTTGCCAGCAAATAACACGATTTCATTCTTATTTGTGACCAAGTAAAACTCCATTGTGTCAAATTTTTAAAATGTGTTAAGGCTTGTCTGGTGGCCTAATATATGGTTTATTCTAGAAAAAAATTCCATGTGCTAAGAAAAGGAATATGTATTCTGTCCCTCCTGGATGGAATGTTCTGTAGATGCCCATTAAGTCTATTTGATCTGTAGTGTAATTTAACTCTGGTGTTTTTTGTTGATTTTTTTGATCTGAATGATTTATCTATTGGTGTGAGTTGTGTATTGAAATCCCACTGTTATTGTATAGGAGCCTCTCTCTCTCTTTAGGTCTAATAGTGTTTGTTTTATAAGATCAAGTGCTCCAACATTCAGTACATACTCATGTATGATCATTACGTCTTCTTGAAGAATTGATCTCTCGATCATTATGTAGTGAATTTCTTTGTGTCTTCATACCGTATTTTCTTAGAGTCTATTTTGTCAAATTTTTAGTCCATTTTCTATTACTAATAAAACAATACCACTGGCTGTTAATTTATAAATAAAAGGAGCTTTATTTTGACTCACAATTCTGGACCAAGGATAAAGACTCACATCTATTGATGGCCTTTTGCTGACAGAATCCCAAGGTGGCAGAGGGCATCATATGGTCAGAGAGAGGGAGGGTGTGAGACGCCTAGCCAAACTGGCTATCACAGCAGGTGCACACTATAATCCATTAATTACTTCATTAATTGCTGGAAAGATTTTTTTTTTCATTATTGAGGGTAGACACATAATTTTCTATTTTTACATTATTTTGGGGGGAGGGTACTTGGTATTGAGCTCAAGAGTGCTTTACTACTGAACTACATCTGTTTCCCTTTTCATTTTTAATTTTGAGACAGAGTCCCACTATTTCCCAGGCTGACCTCAAACTTGTGATCCTGCTTCAGCCTTGCAAGTTGCTGGGATGACAGGTATGCACCACCATGCTGGGCTTCATAATGCAACATTAAAATATTATATTTTGGAGTGCATATAGTTTGGTCTCACATTTTTATCCATGTTGATAATTTCTTCCTTCTATTTTGAAATCTCAAATTACATGAGATGTGATTACCAATTTGATTGAGTTTTTGTCTACAATTTTTCTATAAGCATTCAGCTTGCCCTATCTACTCTTTATTCCTGTGTATTCTGCCTTATTTTGAATATTCTTATGATTATATTATAGCTTGGATCTGGAATGTCCCTCCAAATATCATGTGTTTGGAGTTAAGAGGTGGGCTTTTAGGAAGTAATTGGATCATGAGAGCCCTGACCACATAAGTTTCCCAGGCTCAAATTTGAGATCCTCCTGCCTCAGCCTCCTGAGTTGCCAGGATTACAGGCATGAATCACCATCAGGCCCATTTCATTTTAACCATTTTTTATTGTACCGTCCACTGGCATTTAGTAAATTCACCTTGAACTTAATGTGCAACCGTCACCACCATCCATTTCCAGAATATTTTCATCTTCCCAAACTGAGAGTCGATACACATTAAACACTAACTCTGCCGTCCTCCCTCCCTCTAGCCTTTGCAGCTACCATTCGACTTTCTGTTTCTAAGGACTTGACTTCTCCAGGAACCTCCTATGAGTGGACTCCTTAGTACTTATCCTTGTATGACTCACATAACATAACTAAGAAAAGTCCAATTCAGCTGCTGCTGGTTAGGTCTAATGACTCAAGAGGCAAAGAGATGGGGAAAGACAGAGCTTTACTCAGTGTCTAAAGGATGGAAAAGCAGGAGCTCTGCTCATGAGTCAGCTTCTCCCCTCCAGAGGCCAAGAGATTGTAGACATAGAACAGGGATAATAAAGGAGAGAGCTACACTAATAAAGGGAAGGGATATTCCTATTCTTTCTGGGAATAGATGGAGATCTTCCAGAAACGTGGATGCTACCTCTTTTTTACTCCTTTCATGGTCTTGCATTTCTAATCGTGGCAGCTGGTAGGTGTCTTTATCCTTGAAGGCAGAAGAGAGAGACTAGGCAAGTCCAGGTCAAGTTAACCTGGTGTTACAGTTTGGGACAAAACATTTCTCAATTGACCAACATGTCTACACGTAGAACTGAGTAAAATCTGACCCAAAGGTTAAAGCAACAAAGGAGACAGACGCAATATGAAGGCAGAGCTGTGAAGTATATTTTCCTCTCATTCTGTCACCCTTTGGACATCTGCAGGTCCAAGTGAAGAGTCAGTGTTTTCAGCAAGGTAGCCTTCACGCCCCTGAAAAATAACGTAGGCAACTGTTACCAACCTCACTCCCATATCAGGGCCAGCAGGAGAGGAAGCGTATATTGCACACATCTGTGATTTCCAAAGTCAACAATTCTTAAATCAACTAAGAGCCCGTGAAGCTAGAAGGTTTATATAAGTTTTCCCTCAGTAGCAATGTCTTTGAATTTTATGCAAGTAGCACTTCTAAACTGGGAGTCTAGAAATATATTATTGGAACTCCTTTTGGATGGGTGGTATCTGCTAGTAAATAACTAAATATACAAATTAGTTAAATAATAGCCAATGAAGTTAGAATGGACCAAGTTCAAGTCTGCCAGTACAATTGTCAAGCCAAGCCTCAAGGGAATTTTAAAGTAACAATTTATTGTAAATGGTTTATGGAAGTTTTGAGATCAAGATGCCATTATCATTTGGGTTCAGGTAAAGTTTTGCATAAAGAAAGAGTAAGGTCCTAAAGGGGCTGGAAAGTATTGACTTCAAGATGCCCTTTTTCTTGCCTTTTTCTTCCTACATCCTTGGAGATGATGCAGACAGAATGTTTCAGTTTGATGTAAGCCTAACAGCGGTCCACCTTATGCTGCTCTGCCACTGCAACTGACTTCTAAAATGGACCTGTTTCTTCTCTTCCTCTCTTCCTGTTCATCCCTAATCTCTTCCCCTCCCTAATCTCGGGGGAAACAGGATCACCTTTCTTCCTCATCCTGGGCAGAGTTATATCTGTCCTTGAGCACACACCCACCATAGGAACAAGTAATACAGAAGATCTCAGAAATGACTATCTCCCAAATTAACAAGTGAATTACAACCCCACCAGAGAATGTGTGTAGCCTTTGGATCCTCTCTTTAAAAGCCCTCTGTTCCTGCTGATGGGCAGAAACACACCCTTTGGGACAGGAGTCCTCTGTGTTTCTCCTTTGCTAGCAAAGCAATAAAACTTCTTTTCCTTTTTCTCAAAACTATGTCCTCATTTTTGGATTGACATTGGGGACAAAGACCCAGCTTTTGGCAACATAAGTACTTTGCATACATTTTTTTAAAAATGTTATTGGTAAAATGTGCTTGCATCATTATTGATTATTTAAGAAATTTTTAGGCAGAAAACAAAATTTGTATAGTCTTTGTATCAGCATGATCATCTTTGAGCCAAGGACTTTTCATTCAACCACAACATTTATTTATAAATAATTGTTGAAATATGTATCAAAGCTTTAAACAAAGTAAAATTCATTTATAAATATCCAAATGATTCTTTACATAGGGATTTTAGTCTTTGGCTTATATCTGACAAGATTTTTACCAATAATTAAGTCTTTATTATTATTATTATTTGGATTTTAGATTATATAATTACCTTTCAGGCTGGGAGGTAGCTCAGTCGTAGAACACTTGCCTAGCATGTGAGACCTTGGGTTTGATACCCAGCACCATACACAAAAAGAAACAAAACCAACTAAACAAAAACTATTGACTATAAAGGTTTTACCTCTTTTGGGTATCAAAAGTGTTGTTTATAACATTTAATAAAATTGGTATTTTTAAATGCTTCATCAAAGACATTTCCTTCCTTCCTTCTCTCTTTTGCTATTTCTTTCTCTCATTTTTTTCTTTTCTGACTTTTTTTCTTCCTCTGATTCCTTGAACTTACAATCCTTTTGCTTCAGCCTCCCGAGTAGCTGGGAAGCCAGCATTTTCCTTCACTGTAGGTGAGTGGTGGTGATCAATTCAATGATTACTGAACCGCTACTTTGATTTGTGTTCAGAATCCATCAGTTATACCCACTGTTGCTTTTTCATCATGAGGGAGAATGTCAATATTATGAAAGCTGCAAACCAGATGTTGACATTACTCTGAAACAGTTTTGACTTTGCCAATCTCATGAAAGGGTCCTGGGAAGCCCCCCTGAGGTTAACAGACCACAATTTGAGAATACAAGGTTATATTACCAGGATTAAGGACATCAGATTTAAAAATTTGAATTGGGTTTGAACCCTACCTTTACTACTTGTCAGCTATAAGAATTTGGGATAGTCACTTCTCTGAGTTCCATTTGCTTATCAATAAAATAGGTCTAACACCCCATGGGGCTTCTGAGAAGACTAAGTGCCATGATGCATGTAAGTACTCAACATGGAGCTGCTGCTGTTATTATTAAGTGCTAATGGCTCTCCAATATCACTTATTCTGGAATACACATTCCCTCAGGTTTTGACTCTCTCCTCAACCTGTATGGAAAGAATTAGCCTCAAGACTTGTCACCAAAGACCAGGAGTCATGTTCACTGGTAGGGTCTTCATCAGTTGCATCATTGGCTTGGCCTCAGTCCTGAGGCTCGTGAAGTTTCTTGGGGACCTAAGGGAGCAATGTTAACTATGACCTGGGTGACTCCCTCTTGTTGGAGCAATGCAGATGAGTAAGTTCTATCTGAACTGTTCAACCCAGGAAAATGCTGACAACCATCACTAAGTGGATAATTTTTTGTTGTAGTACCAGGGATGCTCTTTCACTGAGCTACACTCCCAAACCCCAAACCTTTTTTATTTTGAGATAGGGTCTTGCTAAGTTGCTCAGGTTGGCATTGAGCTTGAGAGCCTCCTGCATTAGCCTCCCAAGTAGCTGGGATTACAAATGTGTACCACCACACCCACCTCAAAGTAGGTACTTATGTATACTATGCACTGTTCTAAGTGCTGTACAAATATAAACTCCTTAAATACAACCATGTAAGTAGGTATAATGATGTTGCATAATAAGTCAGATAATGCATATTCTTTACTAGCTTTAAGCTTAATAGATAAGATTTTCTTTGGATTTTGGCTTATCTTTAATAATTTTATAGGATTTTGTAAAGGAGACAGAAAACTCCTTTATTTTCATAGCGTGAAAAATTTATGAACAACTTTAGAATCATATCTATTAAATATGTTGATTCTTGACATTGAATAAAGACATTGATTCTTAAACCTCTGGTAATGCAGCATGCTTGGATCAGAATTATGTGATTAGAATGATTTATTGGTAACAGTATTTTATAAAAATGATTCAGGAATGTCCTCATTTTAATACCAAATAACATCTTATTAAGATTGTCATCAAAATTGAGTACAAGAAAAATTGAAGTGATAAAAACTTAGGGTTTTACATTGGCATTTTTATTCAAAACCATAACCTTGACTTTTATTTTATTTATTTATTTATTTTCATAGTACTAGGGATTGAACTCAGGGCCTCATGCAGGCGAGGTGAGGTGAGTGCTTTACCACGAAGGTAAATCTCCAAGCCTATAACCTGGACTTTTGTGAATAGTGAAAAAACTTAGGAAAGGAAGCTGCTCAAGATGGTGAAATAGAGGAGGTCGCTTTCCAGGCTGCTCCATGGCATAAAACCAGGAAAACGGGAAGGCAATTTCTCAGTAAGATGGGTAAAAAGGAAAGGGGGAACTATACTGGGAATTAATACTGTATATTCAAATCAGACTGGGAACTCAGGAGGCTGGATATAAACGTCTAAGGAAGAAATCCCCTGCCCCCACTGCTGGCACCTGCCACAGCAGGCCCTTCACAGACAGAGTGGAGAGAGAACAGACTTAAGGGAACCACATTTTTAGGAGGCATGTCTTGGTATTAAAGCATCAGAGGCCAAAGACACTGCTAGACTAACCTGAAGATGTGCAGCACAATACTTTTGTGTGGGAAAGAAGACTTGTCTCTCTTTCTGGCTGCCGAGGGAGAACAGAGGAAGAAGTCATGTTTCAGCCACACACAAATATCGGATGTGGAGGGGGCTTTACACAGGGGATTCTGGGTGGTGGAAATCCACCCAGCTCCCCCTCCCTCTTGAGTCTAGCGGCTATGCTACCAGGACAAATGGGAGGGCCATGCCAGGCTGTGAATTGAAAGGGTGGGTCCAGGAAAGGTAGGGCCCATAGCTGATGGAGAGGGCAAAGGATTGGCTCCTCACCGCATAAGTGGAACCCAGGGGAGATTTCTGGGGTGCAGTCTCCCAACATGAATCAACAGTTGCTGGGCCCTGGAGGTGCACTGATTTAAAATCTTCCAACCAATCACCATTCAGTTAAGAATCTGGAGCCTACCTAGACCTACATCCCATCTTCAGGAGCTCTACCTTCAAGAATTCCCCTCACAGGACACTCCCTGAGGGTGGAGCAGACACTACTCTCCAGCTCACTCTAACATGGTCAAGAAGGGAAGCCAAGAATTTCTGAACTCAAAAAGAGGAAGGATTTGAGAGCCGGTGGCCAGTTCTCTCCTACACACTATACACATCAAGAAGAAATGAAAAAATTCGGGAAAGTCATATTTTCACTGACAATTTTTGACCACAGCAATGGAAAAAAATTCCTTAACTTTTCACTGAGAACTTTTATTTTGTTTTATTTTCCTGTTTAATTATCAGCTGAGTGCTTTGTGAACACACAGATGTATATATATATATATATATATATATATATATATATATATATATATAATTTGTCTTTTTCTAATTTCTAGCATTTTTTGAAGGCAGTTATTTTTCAAGGCTCAGTCTTTTGAGGGATAGGGTATTTGATTAGTATATTTTGGTTTTGTTTTATATATATATATATATATATATATATATATTTCTCTTTCTTCTTTTTCCTCTCACTTAGTGGTTTCCCTTGATTCTCTTTATCTCTTTTGTTTTGCTAATAGACAAAAATTTATTGTTCTCTTTCACTCTTCCTTTAATTTTTTACTTTCATTTTCTTTCCCCCTCCTCCTTCATAATCACATCCTACATCTCTTCTGTCTCTCCCTGTTTACCTTTTGAAATTGCAAACACTTTTGTAAACTTACTGTTTTTACTAGAGGCAATATATGCTCAGATCATTTTTTTTGTTTATAGTGACAATAATGATTGTAAATTCATGGCAAGAACTATTTAGTTTAATGCTGTATGTCATTTGTATTGGTTATTGTTATTATTTGTCTTCCCCTAAATGGTGAGGTACTGGAAACCTACAGGGACACTGTAAGTTCACAGGGTAGAAACCCTACTGCCTCAGATCCATGCTGTTAGATGGGTAGACACACAAAGAATGAGAAAAATCAAGGGAACAGGGGCTGGGATTTTGGCTCAGCACAGTAGAGCACTTGCCTAGCACGTGTGAGGCCCTGGGTTCAATCCCCAGCACCACATAAAAAATAAAATAAAATAAAGGTATTATGTCAAACTACAACTAAAAAATAAATATTAAAAAAATAAAAAGAAAGGGAACAAATCAATTCAAATAAAGAAATATGCCTCAATAAAAATTCACTGACACTGTAGTGGGAGAAATGTCAGAGAAAAAATTTAAAAAGTTCATAATTAACCTTATGTGCAAGGTAAAAAATGAAATAGGAAATGAAAGATGACTTCAAAAAAGATATAGATTCTGAAAAAAAATCAAATGGAATTCCTTGAAATGAAGAAATAAGTAAAACCAGATTAAAAATTCAATGGAAAGTATTACCAACAGACTAGACCACTTGGAAGATAGAGTTTCAGGCAACAAAAGCAAAGTATATGATCTTGAGAATACAGTTGACCCTGGAGAAAAGATGTTAATAGATCATGATCAGACCTTCCTAGAAATATGAGATAATATAAAAAGACCAAATATAAGATTTATAGGAATAGATTAAGGCCTGGAAATACAAACTAAAGGAATGCACAATCTTTTCAATGAAATAAAATGAGAAACTTTCCCAAATCTTAAGAATGCAATGGAGAGATTGAGAAACATGGCAGATTAGAGAAGGCCACTTTCCTGGTTGTTCTGTGGGGTGAAACTAAGATCGCAGACATGGAGCTTCTCAACAAGGTGAGAGCAGGGATCTTTTCTGGGAAATAACTGTGGACATTCAAAACAGATCAGGAAATCAGATGTTTGGATAGAATAAAATGAAAGAAATCCCCAGGGCTGCTGCTCCCAGCAGCTGCTCCATTGGGTGAAATTTCTCGTGCATTAAAATTGTGAAGTGATATTCAATTTAAAGAACCCCCAATTTTGGGAAGTCTGAGGTGTGTGTAGATATGGAGCAATCAGACTTCAAAGTCATGCACGACTAACCTGAAGGTGTCTTGCATAACAATATTGTACAGAGGAGAAATAAAGAAAAAAATCACATCTCTCATCTCCCCGGGCTACCAAGAAAATCAGAGGAAGGAACAATTTTTGCAGCTCCAGCAGAGGGGAATGGCAGCTGAGTCTCCAACAGCTGTGCCTGGCCCAAAGAACAGATTTGGCAAACCTACAACAGGCAGCACAGTGTGTGTCTAAGACACCAGAAGAAGATCAAAAGTGGAACAGGGATTTTACAGGGGAAAACACACCCGGCTTCCCCTGCTTCCTCTGGCTTGTAAGATTGACTGCTTGAAAATACAACTGGAAAGACATGCCTGGTTGAGAATTCAAAAGGGTGGGGAGGAATTCATTCAATCTGGAGCCTGAACATGAGTCCTAAGAACACACAGTTCATGTGTGTCTGAGGGGAACAAGAATTGACCCCTGCTCTGCAGGAATGAAGCCAAGGGGGTTTTCTTAGAGGACAGTCTGCCAGCATGGCCCACCATCCTTTTGGCTAGGGAGGTCTACTGATTAAAACTCTTCAGACCAATTCAAGGAAGAGCTTAGAAGCTAACAAAGCCTAAACCCTGCCCCTAACTCCTGCCTGTGAGACCTCCCATCACTCCAGCAACCCTGTCACACTTGAGAAGAATATTTGGAACTCTAGTGGAAACAATTTCTTAATGCTTCAGCAAGATCCTCTTCTTTACTTTAATTTTATTTAGTTTTTACTTTTTTATTTTTTCTATTCACTTTTCAATTGTGACCTGAATGTTCATGGACACTTATATGTTTTCAGACATGTGTTTTATTTTTGTTTTGTTTTTTGTTTGTTTGTTTGGTTTGATTTGGTTTTCTTTTTTCTCTGTTTCTCATTCCTAACATTCTTCTAAGGCACTTATTTCTCATAAATCAATAGTTTAAGGACTATGGTGTTTAATTAGAATATAGTAGTTTTGTTCTTGTACTCTTTTACTTTTATTTTTAATATTAACTTTTTAGTTTTTGTGCTTGACACTTTTTCCTTTCCATTATGTTTCCCTTCATTCTCTTTCCCTCTTTTACTCTGCTACCAACCAATCCCTACTGATGTCATTCATCCTCTGTTTTTTACTTCTATTATTTCTAACTTTCCCTCACAAACATTGCATCATACACTACTTTTTTCTATCCCATTCACAACTTAAAATTGTAAATCTGTAAGTAAACTTACTGTATTGACCAAAGCAGTACCTGAACATACCATCTATGTTTATTGTGACAATTAACACAGTAGATGCCAAAGCAGTAACTATTTGGCTTGAGCCTATAAATTGTTTGCATTTGTTGTTTTATTATCTGTTTCCCCTAAATTGTAAGGTACTGGGAACCTTCAGAGTCCCTGCAAGTCCATAGGGTAGAAACTCCACTGCCTCAAATCCATACTGTCAAATGGGTAGACACAAACAACATGAAAAAGCAAGGGAACAAATCACCTCAAAAAAACAACAACAACAACAAAAAAAAACTAATATACTTCAATAATAGAATCCAAAGACAACATGGTGGAAGAAGTGACAGAGAAGGAGTTTAGAATGTTCAAAGTTAAATTGATCTGCAAGGTAAAAAATGATGTAATGGAGAAAATACAGGAAGCAAAAGATCACTTCAATAGAGAAATAGAGATTCTGAAAAAAACAAAACAAACAAACAAAAAACCAACAAGCAGAAATCCTCAAAATGAAGGAATAAATAAACCAAGTTAAAAATTTTTTAGAATACATCATCAGCAGAATAGACCAATTGGAAAACATAGGCAATGAAGACAAAATATATAATTGAGAAAATAAAGTTGACCATAGAGAAAAGATGTTAAAAGAACATGAACAAAACTTCTAAGAAATATGGGATAATATGAAAAGACCGAATTTAAGATTTTGGGGACTAGAGGAAGGCTCAGGGTTGCAAACCAAAGGAATTCACAATCTTTTCAATGAAATAAAATCTGAAAATTTCTCAAACCTTAAGAAAGAAGTAGAAAACCAAATACAGGAAACTTAAAGGACCCCCAGATATATAAAAATACAACAGAACCACACCAAGCCACATTATTATGAAAATGCCTAACATAGAGAATAAGGATATAATTTTAAAGGCTGCCAGAGAAAAATGAGAGGTTACTTTAGAGGGAAACCAATACAGATCTCAGCTGATTTCTTAACCTAAACCCTTAAAGCTAGGAGGTCATGGAATAACATATACCAAGCTCTTCAAGAAAATGAATGTCAACCAAGAATACTATACCCTGCAAAATTAAGTTTCAGATTTAAAGATAAAATAAAACTTTCCACAATAAACAAAAGTTAAAAGAATTCACCAGTAGAAAGCCTGAACTATGGAACGTTCTCAGCAAATATTTCATGAAGAAGAAATGAAAAGATTAACATTAAACAGATACATGAGGTGGGATGGAAAGGGAGAGAAAAGGGAAATTGCATGGTAATGGAGGGAGACCCTCATTGTTATACAAAATTACATATAAGAGGTTGTGAGGGGAATGGGAAAATAAACAAGGAGAGATATGAATTACAGTGGATGGGGTAGAGAGAGAAGATGGGAGGGGAGGGAGGGGGGATGGTAGAGGATAGGAAAGGTAGCAGAATACAACAGTTACTAATAGGGCATTATGTAAAAATGTGGATGTGTAACCGATGTGATTCTGCAATCTGTATTAGGGGTAAAATTGGGAGTTCATAACCAACTTGAATCTAATGTATGAAATATGATATGTGAAGAGCTTTATAATGTTTTGAACAACCAATAAAAAAAATTAAAAAAAAAAAAAAAAAAAAAAAAAAAAAAAAGAAATGAAGTTTCTCAAGATGATGGAATAGAGGAAGTCACTTTCCTGACTGCTTTGTGGAGTAAAACTAAGAAAACAGATTGGCAACTTTTTAGCAAGGTGAGTGAACCCAAAAAAAGGAGAGGAGAACTTAAAACTGGACATTCAAAGCAGATTGGGGACTCAGGAGTTTGAATATAATAAAAATAAGGAAGAAATCCCCACAGCACAGCCACTTCTGCAGCTGGAAGCATCAACATCAGTCAGAGCAATTCCTCCATGAGCAAAGTGGAGGGGTAAGGGAATTAAAGGGACCCACATTCTTAGGAGACTTGAGGCATGTCTGGGTACAGAGCATTTAGAGATCAAGGACCTTGCTTGACTAAACTGAAAGACACCCTGCACAATATCCTTGTGTGGGAAAGAAGCTGCCATCTCTCCAGGCAGTATGTGGAGGACCAGAAAAAGAACAATTTTGCAGCCACAGCACAGTGGCCAGCAGGTGAGGGAGCCCATTCCTGACAAATCTAAGTGTGGCTCAAAATATAGACCCAGTAAACACACATTGCACACCATGGAGTGTGCTTAAGTGACCAGTAGAAAATCAAACATGGAGAGAGATTTATGCAGGGGACAACTGGTCATGGAAACCAACCTGGCTCTACCTCTCCCCCTCCAATCTGGCTGCTTGCAGGACAAGCTGGGAGAGATATCTCTGGCCAGAAATTTAGAAGGGCAGAGGTGGAAGAAATTGTTTGGAGATTGAACCCAGGAAGATCAAGAAAAGTGGTATCCACAGGTGATGTAGGGAACTAAGATTTGGCTCATCACATGAGTGGAACCCAGGGGATATATCTGTGATACAGTCTTCCAGCATGGACTGGTAATTACTGGGACCTGGAGGTGCACTGATTTAAAATCTCCAGACCAATTGGCATTCAGAGAATAGCCTGGAGCTCACCTGAGCCTAAATCCTCACTTCAGGAATTCCACTAATGGGATTACCTCTTATACTCCAGCAATTCAGAGGATGGAGCATTATGCTTCAGATGGCCCACCTAAAATTGCTGGGAAGAGAAGCTGAAAATCTTTTGAAGTCCAAAGGAAAGAATTCTTTAGTTTTTCATTATTTTTTTCTCTTTTTCCATTTTTCTTTCTCTTTTCTCTATTTAATTGTGATCTTAATGGTATGTGGACATTTATACATACTCATTTATTTTTTTTTTCTCATTTCTAACATTTTTGAAGCCAGTTATTTTATTTTTTTAACTTCAGATTTGTATGTAACTATAGTTTATTATATTTTAGAAATGATCCAATATGGTTGCACAATGGGTACTATAAATCATCTACTTCATATTTCCACATTCTATCACAGCCACAAGAACCTAACATTTTCTTTGTTATGGCTGGGAACTCAAGTATCTTTGCATAGTACACTTTATTTTTTCTCCTTGATGTGACTTTCATTGAAGCCAGTTATTTTTTTAAGGATCAGTTTTTTTGAGGAAGCAGATATTTGATTAGTATACTTTAGTTCTGTTTTGTATTTTTTTAATTTTTATTTTTAATTTAAATTTTTTTATTGTATATATATATTTTTCGCATACTTGTTTCCCTTGATTCTCTTTCTCTCTTTTCTCCTGGTAACAATCTCTATTGTTCTTTCACCCTTCCTTTAATTTTTTACTTTTATCTTTTCTCCTACTCCCTCATAATCATTACATACTATACAACCTCAGTTCCTTCCCTGTTCACCATTTGAAATTGTAAATCCTTTTGCAAATTTGCTGTTTTTATTGTAGGCAATAATTCATCACATCATGTCTGTTTATTGTGACAATTAACATTATAGATGTCATAGTAGAAACTATTTGGTTTAATACTGTATATTGTTTGCATTCGTTGTTATTATTTGTCTCCCCCTAAAGGGAGAGGTGAGGTACTGGAAATCTTCAGGGATACTATAATTCCACAAGGTAGAAACTCTACTACCTCAGATTCATACTGCTAGATGGCTAGCAGTCATATGTGGGTAGCAGTCATATGTCATATAAATAACATGAAAAAGCAAGGTAACAAATTGCCCCAAACATATGAAGATACTTCAGTAATGGAATATAATGATACTACAGTGGAAGAAATGTCAGAGACAGAATTTAGAATGTACATAGTCAAACTGATCTGTGAAGTAAAGGATGATGTAAGGAGTAAAATCAGAAAAGAAAAAAATACAGGAAGAGATGGATTACTTTAATAATGAGATGGATATTCTGGAAAAAAATTCAAGCAGAAATCCTCAGAATGAAGAAATAAATAAACCAAATTAAGAGTTCAATGGAAACATCACCAACAGACTAGATCACTTAGAATACAAAGTTTTAGGCAATGAAGACAAAATATATAACCTTAAAAACAAAGTTGGCCAGGAAGAAAAGATGTTACAAAACCATGAATAGAACTTCCAAGAAATATGGAATAACATGAAAAGACCAAATTTAATATTTATCAAGATAGATGAAGGCTCGGAGATACAAACCAAAGGAATGCCCAATCTTTTCAATGGAATAATATCTGAAAAATTTCCAAACCTAAAGAATGAAATGTAAAATAAAATAAAGGGGGCTTTCAACACCCCAAATATACAAAATTAGAACAGACTCACACCAAGGCACATTTTTATGAAAATGCCTCACAAACAGAGTGAGAATAGAATTTTAAAGGCTACCAGAGGAAAACAGTAGGTAACGTTTAGAGGGAAAGCAATCTGGAACTCAGCTGGTTTCTCAACCCAAACCCTCAGAACTAGAAGGTCTTGGAATAATATATACCAAGCACTGGTAAAAAAGAAAAAAGAAAAAAAGAAAGCCAGTTGAATATTATACCCAGAAAAATTAAGCTTAAAAATTGATGATGAAATAAAATCTTCCATGTTAAATAACAGTTAAAAGAATTCACAACTAGAAAGACTGCACTACAAAACATTCTGAATAAAATATTTCATGAAAACTAAAAGTGAAAAAAAAACAGCAAAGGGAGAAACTACACTAGAAAAATAATCAATCAAAGGAGAAACTAATTCAAAGTAAAAACCAGAAATAAATCAAAATGACAGGGAATAAAAATCATTTCTCAATAATGGCATTGAATGTAAATGGTCTAAACCCATCAATCAAAAGACATAGTCTGGCAGATTGGATTTTAAAAAAAAAAGACCTAACAATAGGCTGTCTTCAAGAGACTAACCTCATAGGCAAAAATATCCACAGACTGAAGGTAAAAGGATGGGCAAAAAACATAGCATTCACATGAATCTTGTAAATAAGCAGGGGGTTCTATCCTCATATCAGATAAAGTGGACTTCAAGCCACAGTTAATCCGAAGGAACAAAGAAGGACATTTCATACTGCTTAAGGGAACTATACATGAACAAGACATAACAATTCTAAATATTTATGCCCCAAACAATGGAATATCTATGTACATCAAACAAACCCTTCTCAGTTTCAAGAATCAAATAGACCAAAACACAATAATACTGGGTAACTTTAACATGACTCAGTCACCACTGGATAGATCCTCCAAACAAAAACTGAATAAAGAAGCTATAGAAGTAAACAATACATTGATAACTTAGACTTTACAGACACATATAGAACATTTCATCCATCAGTCACTGAACACATTATCTTTTCAGCAACACACAGATCCTTCTCTGATGTAGACCATGTTATTTAAGCTATCACATATATTTGCATGCAATCTAAGTCACCTTAATATATTGTTAGCATCTGAAGGGTTATTTTAATAGCTCCCTTACTAGTGATATTAGTTTTTGCTTTTTTCTTGATTAGAGCATTAATCTCCAGGGTATACAAAGTTATTTTTTTAACTTTCTGAAGTTCATCATCTTACAGCAGTACGTTTCTGGGGTACCAATGATGACTCAAGTCAGAGGCAGTATATCAGGAGCCCTTCAGCCTTGACATCAAGACTGTTGGGTATGGCTACATCCACTAGAGCAGAGTCCATTCTACAGCACTGGAGTCAAAAGTTCCTCAGGCAACAAAGAGCTTCTACTCTTTTCCATATGCACAGTACAGATGGCCAGGATCACATATCTAGGTGCTTGTGGAGTCTAGAAATTTTCTTGTTATTATTTCTGTTGCTGTATTTTATCTAGCGCTTCCAGAGCCTGAACCCCTTTGGTCAAAGTGCTCATATTCTTTGATGAAAAAAGTTTTGTCAACTGCATTTTTTATCTGCTTTTGTGTTTTTATTTCTACCTGGCTGCATTTTTATTTTATCACTATTCATTTCATTCCTTAGGAGTCACTGGTGTTGATGCTGAAATGTCACATGAGCTCTTCCAGGAGGAGTGCCGCAGTCCGGCTGCAGCCAAATAACCGGGGGGTGACAAACAACTTGTGTACACAGATACAGCAGGAGTGGGAGCCGTTTATTGTAGGACAGGAGGGGTATATATACATTACACACAGCTTATCTTAATTAACATAAACTAGATACAGCAGTCAACCAATAAGGAATCTCCACACTTAATGGCTCGCTGGCCTTACTTCACAAACCACTCCCCCTGGCAAAATGCCAGGGGCCATCTTGACTTGTTTACAGACCCTAACAGAGGAGGATGGCAGTATAGTAGTTTCCCTTTGACATGATCCTTTAGGATATAGTGTGCAGACCAAGGTGGGCCTGGCTGTCTATGTCCTATCATGAATCCTTGCTGTCAACCGTTCTTCTGAGGTTGGAGATCGAGAAGCATCTTCATCTTCTCTAGGCTTTAAGATACTTATGCCATAGGTAGCTTCTAAAACATGTAGTAGAATATTCTGGCATACTAGTGTTACAGGTGTGACACCATCTCTCATCTGGTCAATTGGGAGAATTCCATTGCAAATCATCTCTGCCTTCATAGACACAAAGGATGGCAATACCAGGCCTAGTCAGTCACATAAGCATGGGCCAGGCTCCATGTAGAGAGTGTGGAAATGCTTGGTGTGACCAGGTGTGACAGACACAGATGCTTTTCTGTTGCCCATGATGGTGTTGATGGTTGAACTTTTTACCAGTGTTAGGGTAGCCCACCAGTCCAGTGGTAAACTGCCCATCTTTCACCTGCTTCCCAGTGTGCAGCTGTTTAAAGAGCACCAGTGATGGTGGTAGCTAACATTGTGAATTTGCCTCCTCCATTGGATTTTCCTGTCCTGAGCCTCAGAATCCACAGAGTGGCTTTTCTTCCAGCCCTGACCTCAGGCCTCCTCGTTAGGGCAGCTGTCTTCTTCTGAGCATGTCTGCCAGTCCTCCTCCTCCTGACAATCCTCCTCACTATCATCCTCATCACAAGAGGAATCATCAAGTAAGAGAGAATCCCTGTTGGGGAGATGGTTGGTCTCATTGTGTGGAATTTTATTCTCCTCAAAACTGGAGTTTTCAGAAATCAGATGCTCCCTTCTCCAGTATCTCTGTTCACTTGTTCCTTAGAGTCACCATTCAGTTGAGCAATTTGAGCCAAAGTGGAGCAGAAAATAACCTCATTTGCATCTTCTTTTTCAAAGTATGTGGCCCAGGCACTCGGCTGCTCAGCAAGTCGGCCTTGTTTATCAGGACAGTGTTCTCCTTCTCAGCATCTGTCTCCTTCACATAACATTCCAAATCTTCACATCTAAACAGAGGTGGGTTTTGAGCATCTACCATCAATATCTACCACAATATCACTTCTCTCAATGGCCCTCCAGAGTTGGCGCCAAAAGTCCAAATTTCATTTCAATGGAGTCAATATTAACTTTTGTTCTTCTTCTAGCTGGACAAGCTGATGTCTCCATTTTAGAGAGTTATCCTTCTCTGCCTGTTTAAGTCCTTCTGGGCCAATTTTTTTTGAACTCCTTGTTATACACAAGAACTGTCTGTTGTCTTCATGGAGTTTAATTCACTGGCTTTCTCCAAAAGACAGCACTCCGGCTCTAGCCTCAGGGAGAACAAACTTAATATATTAAGTTTCTCCACAGGTCCATGTGACAGTGGCTCCGCTTCACTGAGTCTGATGGCAGATAAGGGCCTGACCCAGAGACCCACTACCCAGTGCTCCCCTCCAACCCATAGCAACCCAGCCGTGGCATGAATCCAAATATTTATATTTATAAAGTGGGAAAATTTACCAGCTCTTGTGCAAGCTAGCTGTGCACTGGTGATGAAGCAGCAGTTGCCATAACAGAACACAGGTGTCAGGGTCTACTAAAAGTATGTACTGGGCTGTGGCTGTGGCTCAGTGGTAAAGCACTTTCTCAGCATGTGTGAGGCATTGGATTGTATCCTCAGCACCACATAAATAAACAAAATAAAGGTATTGTATCCATCTATAACTAAAACAATGTAAAAAATATTTATCATTAAAAAAACATAGACATCTATTTATGTATCCTCAAGACCCCTAAGGTGAATTGTTACTGAAATCTAAGTCATTTTATTATATCCTTCTGAATACAGAGTGTAATCTCTATCTTTATGTCTCTCTTCTCAGTGTCTGTGTCCCTTCTAGTAACAATCTTTTATCTTTATTCTCTTGTACAGGGCCAAATCAAAATAAAAGAAACCTGAATGAGGATAGACTCCGTCACTGAGGAGCTCTGCTTTGTGCTGGGAGGTGGCTTTATAACCTGCAGCTGTTTCCTGGTTAGGTGACAAAAACCCTTAGACCTGTCAGCAACTGGGAGAAGATGAGAAAATGCCTCATTACAGTGCTAGATAAGGAAGTGTTATGGTTTCTATCTGTAAGGTCCCCCAAAGCTCAAGTGCTAAAGGAGCTTTGGAGGAAGTGACTGGATCGTGCGAGTTCTGACTTCATCAGTGGATTAACACATTAATAGCAGAATGGACCACTGGGATGTGGTGGAAACTGTAGGCAGGTAGTAATACCTCAGATTGGAGAACTAGGTCACCAGGAGCATAGCCTTTGGGGCTATATTTTGTCCCTGTCCCATTTCTCTCTGTCTCTGTTTCCCAAATGCCTCTGCTATTGCCATAGTCTTCTGCCATCAATCTTCTTATTGGATTTTCTTTTTTTTTTTTTTTCAGAATCTCTATATCTTCCTTGAAGTGATCTATTGCTACCTGTACTTGCTCCCTTATCTCTTTGTTGATGTGATCAATGGTTGTCTGTATTTGCTCTTATCTCTTTGTTGGAGGGATTCATTTTTGCCTGTATGTGTTCTCTGATGTCATTCTTTAATTCAGAGATCATTTCAATTATGTACATTCTGAACTCCTTCTCTGGCATTTCATCAACTCACTGTCAATGGATTCTATTACTGTAGTGTCTCGGTTTGTTTGGGGAACTTTCTTCCCTTGTTTTTTCATTTTGTCTATGTGTCTTCCTTTCTTGCAGTGTGGATCTGAGGTATTACAGTTTTTACCCTATAATCTGTAGTGTCCCTGCAGATTACCTGTACCTCACTATGGTGTTGGGATTCTATCCCCCAGCTGGTGTCCCAAGATGGATTCTACTGCACAACTAAAAATGGTGGCGGCAATGGCAGAAGTACCTCAAGATATCAGTGGGGGTGTCCCAAGATGGCTGCAACTTCTTTCAGAGATGGGGCTGAAAGGGTGGGCCTTAAAATGGCTTTGGGCTGCCTGTTTGGAGAAGCAGCTGCCTCCAGGCTCTGTCTGTTGTCCCAAGGTGGAGGCTACTACGTGGGAAGGGCTATGTCGATGGCTTCTGTTTCCCAAGATGGAGGCAGGCTGGGGGAGCAACAGGTTGGTAAATGGGAGCCCCAGTGTGGTCCTCCACTCTGTGCAGGAGCAGTCCTGGACCTGGGCTCTCACACAGGACGGTGGGGGCAGTCCTGGACCCGACCTAGGCCTGGACTCTGCTTTTCTGCCATAGTCTTCTATATCACCTTAGGTGATGCCAGTTGACCTCCAACTAAAACCTCAGATTCCATGAGCCAAAATCAACCTTTCCTCCTCTGAGTTGTTCTTGTTAGGTATTTTGGTCACAGGGATGAAAAGCTGACTGACAAAAGAAATGAGGGAGAAACGTCCCTGAAGAATCTTCTCCAAAGTCTCATGCATGCATGTTCCAGAAGGATTCAAGATATTCTACCAAGACGGGTCAGCTGCAGTTCAAGCTTTCCCATGTTCCCTTGTGAATGTGTGCAAGGTCACCATAAGCCAGCACAGAGCTATTCTTTCCCATTAAATACTGAAGCTCTGTCTTTAAGGACTTCTCCCAGTGGACATTGTGTGAGGCATTTGATAGGGGCCTAATTCCAGGTTGAAATGTAGTCTTTAGTTCAAAGATCCTGGGAATGGAGACAGAAACTGATGGTATTAGTACCTAGTGAAGCTTTGACTAATGACAACCATGCATAAGGACAGATATTTTTAATGTCAAGTACCTTTGAAGAATGCTCCTGGAGTCTGGGTTGTGGTCAGTGTATTCAAAGCCTTGCCAGTTTTTGGTTCTTCCTACTAGACTCCTAGTTGCTGGATTCTTGTACTTAGACGTCCTCTCAGAGACCACTTGCCCATAAGGCAGGTAGAGTTGGCAAGAGAGAGATCTGGTTTCATGGTACGTGTGGCAGTAGTTCATGTCATTGGTTTCTAAACCAGAGAGATGTTGGGAGGATATTATTTACACAAGACACACTCAGTGCCTGGTTCTCATGTAGCCCCAAGGACACATTACACACTGACATAGCTCCCTACTTCTCCCGCCACATCATCTCCCTCCTCACTTCCATAGCTGTATCCCAGAAGTCAGTGTCAAAATCAGCTTCTCTCTTGTTTTTTCTTTCTTCTGCCATTGTGTGGTTTTGGAATGTATCCTGCTCCAGGCTGTGTTCCCCTCCAGGCCAGGCACTGTGCTAGTCCACTTCTCCAGGCCTAGTGTCCCAATGGATTAGAAAGGAGTGAACCGCAGCCTGAAGAACACACTGGCTACTGACCCGCAGAGCTGTATGTACAGGAAGCTGTGTGTGCTGGCAGAATACATGACTTGTCTAATGATTTTAAACAGTTTTTTTGTTTTGTTTTGTTTTGGCACTGGGAATTGAACCCAGGGGCCCTTTACAACTGAGCTACATATTTGGTTCTTTTTTATTTTTATTTTTTTAAATTTTGAGATAGGCTTTCACTAAATTGCTGAGGCTGGCCTCAAACTTGCAATCCTCCTGCCTCAGCCTCCTGAGTTGCTGGGATTACAGGCTTGAACCATCACCACCAGCTAAATGCAGATTTTTAACATATTATCGGATGGTTCTCTAAAAGCGTTTATTTTTTAAATTTTTAATTGACTGTAAGGCTGGAGTATGTCTAAAATTGCACTAATCTTTGCAGAAACTGTTTACTGTAAGTATTTTGAACTATAGTTTTCTCAACTTTTATTTATTTGCCAGTCTCATCCCTTCTTTCTATCTACCCTTTCTTTATTCTACAGGTGGCATGAATTTGGTGTTTTTAGTTGTCTCTTTGCACGGTGATTTCAAGAAATTTGAGGAAAGAAGGAAAGCAGAAGACTAGCTTAATCTGCCCCTCTGATTACCTCCATCTTTTGTATCAGTAGTTATTTAACCAGAGAAATTTTCTCTCAATACTGAGGAAATAATTTATAATTTACAATTTCTGGTTTTTCTTACCTTATTTTCATTGGGACTCATGTTTCTATGTTATCTAAACTCAAATACTAAAATAATAAAATCCATTATGAGTTTAACAATACAAGAAAAGATAAAATGCATGAAAAAACAGACAAATTGTAAGAGATGGACTGTTTACTTGAAGTGCTATAGAAACGAGTCTAAAGGGATTAGCTGGCAGTTATATGCAATGAACTGAAATTATGGCATCAGGAATCTGCACATTGTGACATTTATCAAGAAAGGATTTTGTATCATCAAGGCTTCTCCATCTCTGCATTATTCACATTGGGCTGGACAAACCTTTGCTGTAATTCCTGAGCATTACAGGATGTTTAGCGGTTTCCCCACCTCTACCTACCAGGTGCTGGTGTCACCTCTGTGTTCCCCACCCAAGTTGGGACAACCAAAAATATCTGTAGACATTTTCAAATGTCCCCTGGGGGAGGTGGGACAAAATTAGCCCTAGTTAATAACCATTGTGATAAGGAATGAAGCCACTCACTCAGAACAGCTTTTCCAATATTAAATGCTAAGGATTTACAACACAGGAATGTATGTCCATTATGCCCAACCCAATATTTTGAAGTAGAATATATCTTGTCACAATCTCATGAATTATTAAAAATATTGATCAATGATATTATCTGAGCTCAGCATGATTAAAAGTAGAATATCAAAGCTAGAAGATAAAGCTCTAACATTAGAAAGTAAAATACAACAAGAACTCTTGTAAACAACTATTCATCAAAGAAGAAAGCAAAGTCAAATTGCAGAATGTCTTGAAAATAAAATTGAAAGCATTACATTTATGAAATCATATGTAAAACAGTTCTCAGAAGAAAATCCATTGCATTCAATGTTTATATTACTAAACAAGAAAAAGAAAAACTGGCGGGGGGGGGGGGTTGTAGCTTGATGGCAGACTACTTGCCTTGCATATATGAGGACCTGGGTTTGATCCCCAGCACTAACATAGGGAAAAGAAAACAAATCAAAAAATGAAAAAAAAATTAACGAAATAGCTATTTAACTGAAAAAGTTAGAAGCCTATTCATAAGCTAGAAAAAGATGTAAGATATGAGCTATTAATGAATGCAAAAACCGGAATGAAACTACAGCTCTATGGTATCATGCCTGACTAACATGTATAAGGCATGGATCTGATCCCCAGCTTAAAAAAAAAAAAAAGTCCAGAAAACCAGAACTAATAAATGCATTTCTTTTCCTTTGGAAAGTTTGCTCTAAGTGAAATCCAGAAAGAGAGAAAGAAAAGACAGAACCAGTTGAGTAACTATTAACTAATTAATAGGAAAAGGAATAAAAGCATAATGCATAAAATAAGAATGGAAAGAAGAAAATATCATAGGTATGGGAAAATGAAAGGAGTCATGAGAGTATAAGCATGTAAGTGTTGAGAACTCAAAGATATTTATTTTGTTCACTGATGCAGCCCAAGTGCTTAGGATAGAACTTAGCACAGAAGAGGCATACAAAAATATTTGATGGATAAACAAATAAATATAAACACTTTGCTAAACCATATCAGTACACTGTGAGAAAAAAGGTAAACTTGTAAAATTGAACTTAGGTGGAATAGAAAATATATGGGCTTCCTGTTGACAAGAGATAAAACTTTCAGGTAACACATAAGTTTAATCATAATTAATTTACATAATTAACAAATTTGTAATTATGATAATTATCTAATACATAATTATAATTATACACGAAAGAAACTTCACTCTAATAGTGAGATGAACATACTTCTGATTATAAAATTAATTAAAGATTATGCATGCTGGGTGCTGTGGCATGACTGCAATCCCAGCAGCTTGGGAAGCTGAGGCGGGAGAATCATGAGTTTAAAGCCAGCCTCAGCAACTTAGTGAGGCCCTAAGCAACTCAGCGAGACCCTGTCTCTAAATAAAATATTCTTTTAAAGGCATGGGGATGTGGCTCAGTGTTAAGCAGCCCTAGGTTCAATCCCTGATACCAAAGGTGGAGGGGGAAGTACACTAGAGGATGGTTTCGTGTATAACTATCAATACAAAAAGGCTTAATAGTACATTATCAAATAGCAGCACAATAAAGAAAAAAAATACTTCGATCAAATCCACCTAGAGACTATCAGATCTAACACCCTGCTCTCTCTTTGGTCTTTGTGTAAGTCACCAGAAAAGTTCCCAGCCACTTTGTGTTCTATGCGGAAACATTGGCTATTATAATTACTTATTGAATTTTTCTAGGCTACAAGGATAAAAGTTGTTGGTGATCTTGAAAACCAAGCAGGAATCTTTTCCCCCTGGAATTAGGAAGAAAATGGTCAGATCTTTCCTGTTAGCATGTATGTCAGGGCCAATGGGATCGAATCTTAACTTCAGGAAAACAGGATTAAAAACCCTGCATTCAGAGAGTAACTCCAGCAAGATGTTGGAGTAGGAGATATCTGCATTCATCCTCCTCCATTCCTTCTAGAAAAATTAAACAATTATCCAAAACCAAAAATAGTCTTGAGAGGGCTCAAGGATCCAATTAAGAACTTGGAACAAAACAGTGGAACAACAACAACAACAAAAAAAAAACAGAGTAATTGCACAGAAGGGATTGCTGGGGAGGGTGGCATACTTGAGATCTCTCAAGATGACTATCAACAAAGAAGGAGGTGCTGTTGAAATCAGCCATGTGGTCCATAGGAAATGCACTGTAGAGACGCTGGCTAGCAGATTGTGCCACTGAGGTGACACGAATCCCTCATTACTTCAAACCCTGTGGCAAGGGAAATGCTGCTTATCTCTCTTTCCCCCAAGAGAAGGCACTGCTGTACCTCAGCTCCTGGACCCACAGCTGTTCCATGTACACAGTGCTGCACACTCTGGTTCCGTGACTGTACTGCATGCTCTCGTGCCTCAGACACCAAAACCAGAGTCCTGAAGAGGATGTCTCCACTCTGGGACCCAGAGTTGAGATCGCTCAGCATGTACATGTATTGAGGCCTCAGCTTCATGGTCACTTGGTGAGTACCCATGCCTTGGATATTAGAGACACCTTCACAACAAGATAGACTGCTCACTGAAGCCCAGCTTATTCCAGACCTGGGCTCCTTGGCTGCTCTGCCAGCACAGTCCATGGAGAAGTGGTATTCCAGCACACACCTGTGCTCCAAACCCAGGCTTGGCAGCCACTGTGAGTTCATATGCCTTGCACAACATTACCAATGCAGCAGTAGAGGTGCCTGCTTGTCCTCCACGCACCAGTGCCACTGCTGCCCCAAGTCCCACAGCCAAGGTCATTCCACTCACACTGATGTTCCAGATCCCTGCATTATGGCTATTCCATGGGCCCTGTGCATCAGACACTGTGACACTGCCAGTGGAAGTGCATCCAGGAGCTAGACCTAGCACTTACAGGGATCCCATTGAACATGACTTCTTCCACAGAAGAATCAGAGATCAGGAGACTCTCAGAGGCTATCACCACCAAAGACACAGACAGCTCTCAGCACTGCAGAGGACACCAGCAGATATGGCCACTGAGGACCCCGGTAATCTAATCCTCACCAATTCTTGACCTCAGCAAAAAGAGATGCATGAAGACTACGCCACTTTTCACTCCTGAAACTGCAGTAGCTGGAACCTTTGTACCCCACCCAGCCACAAGCAAAAGACTTCTCACAAAATCCAAACTGTAATATTGGGAAGAGGTGATTGCTCCATCAAATGAGGCAACTAGAAATATGAAAAACGAGAGAAGAGGAGCAGCGGCCTGCTGAGAGGCAGAGCCGCCCCCTCCCCCTGCGCCGGCAAGGTAGACGGAACTGTGACCACCCACAGAGCAGGCCCAGTAGCCTGCTGAGGGGCAGAGCCGCCCCCCCCCCGCGCGCCTGCCAGGTAGGCGGAACTGTGACCACCAACAGAAAAGGCCCAGTGGCCCGAGGAGGTTCAGAGCTTCCAATCACTCCTGCAAGGTAGGCGGGCCTGCGACCCACCGGCAGAAGAGGAGCAGCGGCCTGCTGAGAGGCAGAGCCGCCCCCTCCCCCCGCGCCTGCAAGGTAGACGGAACTGTGACCACCAACAGAACAGGCCAGACCTGCAACCGACAGACAGAACAGGCCCAGTGGCCTGAGGAAGGGTAGAGCCGCCGCCCCCCCCCGTGCCTGCAAGGTAGGCGGACCTGCGACCCACTGGCAGAACAGCCCCAGAGGCCTGCAGAGGGGCAGTGCCACTGCCTGTGCCTGCAAAGTAGACAGAACTGCGACCACCGACAGAACAAGCCTAGCGGCCCACAGAGGGACAGAGCCGCTGCCCGCGCCTGCAAGGTAGGCGGACCTGCTACCGACTGGCAGAGCAGGCCCAGCAGCCTGCCGGCGTGGTAGGCACATTGCCCCAATTGGAGGAGGGGCAGAGCCGCCTCCCGTGCCTGCGAGGGAGACTTTGCAACTATACAAGACCAATATAAATATATAGGGGGAAAATTCAATAGCACAACAGTTTCACCAAGTAGAAAGGAACGCGAACAGTATGAAGAGACAAGGAAAGAAAGGACCACAAGCAATGCAGGTCAATTCAACGTTAGAAGAGGTAATAGCTGCAGCAGATGGAATGTCAGATAAAGAATTCAGGATATACATGCTTCAGATGATCTGGAGTCTCAAGGAAGACATCAGACAGCAAAATCAGACAATGAAAGATCACTTCAACAATGAATCACATAAACAAATCCAAGAAGCAAAAGATCAACTATACAGGGAGATAGAGGTTATAAAAAACAAACAAACAGAAATCCTAGAAATGCAAGAAGCAATAAACCAACTTAAAAACTCAATTGAGAATACTACCAGCAGAGTAGAACACTTAGAAGACAGAACATCAGACAATGAAGATAAAGTATTTCAACTTGAAAAGAACATAGACAGCTCAGCAAGACTGTTAAGAAACCATGAGCAGAACATCCAAAAAATATGGGATAACATCAAGAGACCAAATTTAAGAGTCATTGGGATACAGGAAGGGACAGAGTTTCAAACCAAAGGAATGAACAATCTATTCAATGAAATAATACGAGAAAACTTCCCAGCCTTGAAGAATGAGACAGAATCCCAAATCCTAGAAGCCTACAGGATGCCGAATGTGCAAAATCATAAGAGACCCACACCTAGACACATTATAATGAAGATGCCCAACATACAGAATAAGGAGAGAATTTTAAAAGCTACAAGAGAAAGGAAGCAGATCACATTTAGGGGTAAGCCAATCAGGATAACAGCTGATCTTTCAACACAGACTCTGAAAGCTAGAAGATCCTGGAAAACATATTTCAAACACTGAAAGAAAATGGGTTCCAACCAAGAATTGTGTTTCCAGCGAAATTAAGCTTCAGGATGGAAGATGAAATTAAAACCTTCCACGATAAACAAAAGTTAAAAGAATTTGCAGCTAGAAAACCATCTCTTCAAAACATCCTTGGCAAAACATTACAGGAAGAGGAAATGGAAAATAACAATGAAAACCAACAGTGGGAGGTAGGACAGTAAAGGGGGGGAAATAATCAAAGAGGAAAACAAACCATGTTTAGTAACATAAATAAACAAATATGGCTGGAAGAACAACCCATATCTCAATAATAACCCTAAATGTTAATGGCTTAAACTCACCAATCAAGAGACACAGGCTAGTAGAATGGATCACAAAACAAGACCCAACAATATGCTGCCTACAGGAGACGCATTTGATAGGAAAAGACATACATAGGCTGAAGGTGAAAGGTTGGGAAAAATCATATCACTCATATGGACTTTGGAAACAAGCAGGAGTGTCCATACTCATATCAAATAAAATAGATTTCAAGCCAAAGTTAATCAAAAGGGATAAAGAGGGACACTACATACTGCTTAAGGGAACCATACACCAACAAGACATAACAATCATAAATATTTATGCCCCAAACAATGGTGCAGCTATGTTCATCAAACAAACTCTTCTCAAGTTCAAGAGTCTAATAGACCACCATACAATAATCATGGGAGACTTCAACACACCTCTATCACCACTGGACAGATCTTCCAAACAAAACTTGAATAAGGAAACTATAGAACTCAATAACACAATTAATAACCTAGACTTAATTGACATATATAGAATATACCACCCAACATCAAGCAGTTACATTTTTTCTCAGCAGCACATGGATCCTTCTCAAAAATAGATCATATATTATGTCACAGGGCAACTCTTAGACAATATAAAGGAGTAGAGATAATACCATGCATCCTATCTGATCATAATGGAATGGAACTGAAAATCAACGATAAAAGAAGGAAGGAAAAAGAATACATCACTTGGAGACTGAACAATAGGTTACTGAATGATCAATGGGTTATAGAAGACATCAAGGAGGAAATTAAAAAATTTTTAGAGATTAATGAAAACGCAGACACAACATATGAGAATCTATGGGACACATTGAAAGCAGTTCTAAGAGGAAAATTCATTGCTTGGAGTTCATTCCTTAAAAAAAGAAAAAAACAACAAATAAATGATCTCATACTTCATCTCAAAATCCTTGAAAAAGAAGAGCAAAACAACAGCAAAAGAAGTAGAAGGCAAGAAATAATGAAAATCAGAGCTGAAATTAATGAAATCGAAACAAAAGAAACAATTGAAAAAATTGACAAAACTAAAAGTTGGTTCTTTGAAAAAATAAACAAAATCAACAGACCCTTAGCCATGCTAGCGAAGAGAAGAAGAGAGAGAACTCATATTACTAGCATATGGGATGAAAAAGGCAATATCACAACAGACACTTCAGATATACAGAAGATAATCAAAAATTATTTTGAATCCTTATACTCCAATAAATTAGAAGATAGTGAAGGCATCGATTAATTTCTTAAGTCATATGATCTGCCCAGATTGAGTCAGGAGGATATAGACAACCTAAACAGACCAATATCAATCGAGGAAATAGAAGAAAACATCAAAAGACTACCAACTAAGAAAAGCCCAGGACCGGATGGGTATACAGCAGAATTTTACAAAACCTTTAAAGAGGAACTAATACCAATACTTTTCAAGCTACTTCAGGAAATAGAAAAAGAGGGAGAACTTCCAAATTCATTCTACGAGGCCAACATCACCCTGATACCTAAACCAGACAAAGACACTTCAAAGAAAGAAAACTACAGACCAATATCTCTAATGAACCTAGATGCAAAAATCCTCAATAAAATTCTGGCGAATCGGATACAAAAACATATCAAAAAAATTGTGCACCATGATCAAGTAGGATTCATCCCTGGGATGCAAGGCTGGTTCAATATACAGAAATCAATAAATGTTATTCACCACATCAATAGACTTAAAAATAAGAACCATATGATCATCTCAATAGATGTGGAAAAAGCATTCGACAAAGTACAGCATCCCTTTATGTTCAAAACTCTAGAAAAACTAGGGATAACAGGAACATACCTCAATATTGTAAAAGCAATCTATGCTAAGCCTCAGGCTAGCATCATTCTGAATGGAGAAAAACTGAAGGCATTCCCTCTAAAATCTGGAACAAGACAGGGATGCCCTCTCTCACCACTTCTGTTCAACATAGTTCTCGAAACACTGGCCAGAGCAATTAGACAGACGAAAGAAATTAAAGGCATCAAAATAGGAAAAGAAGAACTTAAATTATCACTATTTGCAGATGACATGATTCTATACCTAGCAGACCCAAAAGGCTCTACAAAGAAACTATTAGAGCTAATAAATGAATTTAGCAAAGTGGCAGGATATAAAATCAACGTGCATAAATCAAAGGCATTCCTGTATATCAGCGACAAATCCTCTGAAATGGAAATGAGGACAACCACTCCATTCACAATATCTTCAAAAAAAATAAAATACTTGGGAATCAACCTAACAAAAGAGGTGAAAGACTTATACAATGAAAACTACAGAACCCTAAAGAGAGAAATAGAAGAAGATCTTAGAAGATGGAAAAATATACCCTGTTCATGGATAGGCAGAACTAACATCATCAAAATGGCGATATTACCAAAAGTTCTCTATAGGTTTAATGCAATGCCAATCAAAATCCCAATGGCATTTCTTGTAGAAATAGAGAAAGCAATCATGAAATTCATATGGAAAAATAAAAGACCCAGAATAGCAAAAACAATGCTAAGCAGGAAGTGTGAATCAGGCGGTATAGCGATACCAGACTTCAAACTATACCACAGAGCAATAGTAACAAAAACAGCATGGTACTGGTACCAAAACAGGCGGGTGGACCAATGGTACAGAATAGAGGACACAGAAACCAATCCACAAAACTACAACTATCTTATATTTGATAAAGGGGCTAAAAGCATGCAATGGAGGAAGGATAGCATCTTCAACAAATGGTGCTGGGAAAACTGGAAATCCATATGCAACAAAATGAAACTGAATCCCTTTCTCTCGCCATGCACAAAAGTGAATTCAAAATGGATCAAGGAGCTTGATATCAAATCAGAGACACGCCGTCTGATAGAAGAAAAAGTTGGCTACGATCTACATACTGTGGGGTCGGGCTCCAAATTCCTCAATAGGACACCCATAGCACAAAAGTTAATAACTAGAATCAACAAATGGGACTTACTCAAACTAAAAAGTTTTTTCTCAGCAAAAGAAACAATAAGAGAGGTAAATAGGGAGCCTACACCCTGGGAACAAATCTTTACTCCTCACACTTCAGATAGAGCCCTAATATCCAGAGTATACAAAGAGCTCAAAAAATTAGACAAGAAGAGAACAAACAACCCAATCAACAAATGGGCCAAGGACCTGGACAGACACTTCTCAGAGGAGGACATACAATCAATCAACAAGTACATGAAAAAATGCTCACCATCTCTAGCAGTCAGAGAAATGCAAATCAAAACCACCCTAAGATACCATCTCACTCCAGTAAGATTGGCAGCCATTATGAAGTCAAACAACAACAAGTGCTGGCGAGGATGTGGGGAAAAGGGTACACTTGTACATTGCTGGTGGGACTGCAAATTGGTGCAGCCAATCTGGAAAGCAGTATGGAGATTTCTTGGAAAGCTGGGAATGGAGCCACCATTTGACCCAGCTATTCCCCTTCTTGGTCTATTCCCTAAAGACCTAAAAAGAGCATGCTACAGGGACACTGCTACATCGATGTTCATAGCAGCTCAATTCACAATTGCAAGACTGTGGAACCAACCTAGATGCCCTTCAATAGACGAATGGATAAAAAAAATGTGGCATTTATACACAATGGAGTATTACTCTGCATTAAAAAATGACAAAATCATAGAATTTGCAGGGAAATGGATGGCATTAGAGCAGATTATGCTAAGTGAAGCTAGCCAATCCCTAAAAAACAAATGCCAAATGTCTTCTTTGATATAAGGAGAGTAACTAAGAACAGAGTAGGGTCGAAGAGCATGAGAAGAAAATTAACATTAAACAGGGATGAGAGGTGGGAGGGAAAGGGAGAGAGAAGGGAAATTGCATGGAAATGGAAGGAGACCCTCAGAGTTATACAAAAGTACATAAAAGAGGAAGTGAGGGGAAAGGGAAAAATAATACAAGGGGGACAAATGAATGTCAGTAGAGGGGGCAGAGAGAGAAGAGGGGAGGGGAGGGGAGGGGAGGGGGGATAGTAGAGGATAGGAAAGGCAGCAGAACACAACAGACACTAGTATGGCAATATGTAAATCAATGGATGTGTAACTGATGTGATTCTGCAATCTGTGTATGGGGTGAAGGTGGGAGTTCATAACCCACTTGAATCAAAGTGTGGAATATGATATGTTAAGAAATTTGTAATGTTTTGAACAACCAACAATAAAAAATTAAAAAAAAAGAAAAGAAATGGAAATATACAAATTGCTCAACAATTAGTTCAAAATAATTGTTTTAAGGAAGTTCAACAAGCTCCAAGAGAACACAACTAGGCAGCTTAATAAATCAGGAAAACAGCTGTGAGTTCAACAGAACTAACACAAACGATATCTGAACAAATTGTGCAAATGAAGAATACAATGGATAAAATGAAAGTGGATTAGAGGGTTAAAAGCAGCCTTCATCAAACAGAAAAAAGACTCCATGAACTCAAAGACAGAAAAAAAAATACAGTCAAGGGAACAAAAAGAAAGAATGAAAACAAATGGATAAAACCTGCAGGGTTTATCCCGGGACATCATCAATACAGTTAACTTTCACATGATAGGATTTATGGAAGCAGAAGAGAGAGTTAAAGAGACAGAAAAAAACTTAAAGTATCTGAAAACTTAACAAATCTGGGGAAAGATGTCACTGTTAAGGTACAAGAAACTCATCAACCTGCAATTATAATTATGTTCAGCCCAAAGACTCACCAGGACATTTTACAGCCTCTATCAAATATCAAAGATTTTTTTTTTCCCTGTGGTGCTAGGTATCAAACCAAGGGCCTTATCCATGGTAGGCAAGTGCTCTACCACTGACTTGTTCCCAGTCCTCAAACAAAGAACATTGAAAGGAGCAAGAAGATAAGGATTCCTTGCACACAGTGAATCCCATAAGTCTATCAGTGTATTTCTCAGAACAACTTTGCATGTGGGTGGGGAGGCAGTGACAGAGAGGGAGACAGAGAGAGGGGGCAATATTATCTTGCAGGGTTGTTTTTTGTTTTTGTTTTTGTTTTATTCTTTTTTTGTTTTGGTGGTACGGGGGATGGAACCCACAGCTTTGCACATACTAGGTAAACACAACTACCGAGCTTCATCCCCAGCCCTGGAATGATATTTTCAGTGTGCTGAAAAGAAAAAAAATCCTTTCAACCAAAAATATATTGGGGGGCTGAGGTTGTGGCTCAGTGGTAGTGCACTTGCCTAGCATGTGTGAGGCACTGGGTTCGATTCTTAACACCACATACAAATAAATAAAAGAAAAGTCCATCAACAACTAATAAAAAAAACAATCTTTTCAAAAAACAATATATTGGTACTTTGCCAAGTTGTACTTCACAAATGATGGAGAGATGAAAGCCTTTTCAGACCAACAAAAGTTGACTGAAGTTATCACTCCTAGACCTGCCTGGTGAGAAGTACGGAAGAGTGTTCTTCAGGCTAAAATAAAAGGATGCCACTTAGTAACACGAAAAAATATGAAAAACAAATCTCAATGGGAAAATAAGTATATAGTCAAACTCAAAACACTCTAATATTATGATGATGTGTCAACTATATCTGTACTAGAAGGAATAAAAGAGAAAAATAACTACATTTACAGAAATTTGTTAATGGATACACAATTTGAAAAGATATCATGTATATCTACCATACCCTATAACTATTTACAACTTTTATTCAATTAAAAACATTTAATTTTTTAAATTATTTAATTGTATTAAATACACACCAAATTGAATACATATATTTATTTGTTCACATATTTCACATCCAAATATTGCCTTTCTACTATGTTTAGGTACTAAAAGCCTATATTAAAAAAGAAGAACAATCCCAAGTAACCTAACATTACACTTCTGGGAACTAGAAAAAGAACAAATTAATACCAAAGATGGTATAAGGAAGGAAATAAAGATCAGAACAGAAATAAATAAAATAGAGACTAGAAAAATAATAGAAAACATCAATGAAATAAGAGATTTTTATTTTGGTTTTTTGTTTGTATTGGGGATTGAACCCCTAGGTCACTTTACCACTGAGTTACATTCTGAGTGGTTTTTACTTTTTATTTTGAGACAGGGTCTTACTAAGTTGCTAAGGTTGACCTTGAACTTGTTATTTTCCTGCCTCAGCCTCCCAAGGTAATGGGTTTGGGTTTATAGGCGTGCACTAACATGTCCAGCCCAAGTTTTTTGAAAAGATGAATGAAATTGACAAATAGTTAGCTACACTAATAAATAAACATACTTTGATATCTCAAATTTGTAAAATAGATAAGTGCCTATCATGACCTTGATGGTGTTGTAACCCCACCACCACTCATTGAAAGCATAAAGCTTTGTATTTTCTCTTAAGATGTGTTTAGAAAGTTCATCTGACATTTGAAAGCGGAATGGTAGCATTACAGAATCAACCTCAGATCTGCAATGGGCATCGTCTAGCAGCGTTCCTCAAGGGTTATCTAGTTTCCCAGGGGAAACTGTACTTTTGTTCGATTTTCTGTTAACAATTCTTAATACACCATTATACAATAATTTATCATATCTCTGATTATATATAAGATATGTTGACACCAAATTCACATCTTCATACATGTATTCTGTATAATGATGGGGGTCTCCTTTCACCATCCATGCTATTCCCCTTCTCCCTCCCTTTCCCTTGCACCCCTATTCCCTATCTAGTGGTAATCTTCCTCCCTTGCTCTCCCTCCCAACCCCATTTTGAGTCACCTCCCTTATACCAGAGAAGACATTTGGCATTTGTTTTTTTTGGGATTGGCTAGCTTCACTTAGCATAACCTGCTCTAATGACATCCATTTCCCTGCAAATGCCATGATCTTATTCTTTTTTATTGCTGAATAATATTCCATTGTGTCTAAATGCTACATTTTTTTTTTATCCATTCATCCACTGAAGGACATCTAGGTTGGCTCCACCATTTAGCTATTGTGAATTGTGCTGCTATAAACATTGATGTGGCTTTGTCCCTATAATATGCTGTTTTTAGGTCCTTTGGGTATAGACAGAGAAGAAGAATAGCTGGGTCAAATGGTAGTTCCATTCCCAGTTTTCCAAGGAATCTCCATACTGCTTTCCAAATTGGATGCACCAATTTGCAGTTCCACCAGCAATGTATGAGTGTACATTTTTCCCGCGTCCTTGCCAGCACTTGTTGTTTGTCTTCATAATGGCTGCCACTCTTACTGGAGTAAGATGGTATCTTAGGGTGGTTTTGATTTGCATTTCTCTGACTGCTAGAGATGGTGAGCATTTTTTCGTATATTTGTTGATTGATTGTATATCCTCTTCTGAGAAGTCCTTGGCCCATTTATTGATTGGATTGTTTGTTTTTTTGGTGCTTATCTTGTTCAGCTCTTTATATACCCTAGAGATTAGAGCTCTATCTGATGTTTGAGGGGTAAAAATTTGTTCCCAGGATGTAGGCTCCCTATTCACTTCACATATTATTTCTTTTGCTGAGAAAAAACTTTTTAGTTTTAATCCATCCCATTTGTTGATTCTTGGTTTAAATTCTTGTGCTATAGGCATCTTATTAAGGAAGTTGGAGCCTAGCCCCAAGTGATGGAGTTTAGGGCCTATTTTTTATTCTATTAGATGCAGAGTCTCTGGTTTAATCCCTAGACCCTTGATCCATTTTGAGTTAACTTTTGTGCATGGTAAGAGATAGGGATTCAATTTCATTTTGTTGCATATGGATTTCCAGTTTTCCCAGCACCATTTGTTGAAGATACTATCCTTTCTCCAGTGCATGTTCTTGGCAACTTTGTCTAATATAAAATAATTGTAGTTTTGTGGGTTAGTCTCTGTGTCCTCTATTCTGTACCATTGGTTACTAGCCTGTTTTGGTGCCAGTACCATGCTGTTTTTGTTACTATTGCTCTGTAGTATAGTTTAAGGTCTGGTATATCGACACCACCTGTTTCACTCTTCCTGCTTAGAATTGCTTTAGCTATTCTGGGTCTCTTATTTTTCCAGAAGAATTTCATGATTGATTTTTCTATTTCTATGAGGAATGCCATTGGAATTCTGATTGGAATTGCACTGAACCTGTATAGTGCTTTTGGTAGTATAGTCATTTTAATAATATTAATTCTGCCTATCCATGAGCAAGGTAGATCTTTCCATCTTCTAAGATCTTCTTTTATTTATCTCTTTAGGGTTCTATAGTTTTCATTGTACAGATCTTTCACCTCTTTTGTTAGGTTGATTCCCAAGTATTTTATTTTTTAGGATATTGTGAATGGGGTAGTTTTCCTCATTTCCTTTTTAGAGGATTTGTCACTGATATACAGAAATGCCTTTGATTTATGGGTGTTGATTTTATATCCTGCCACTTTGCTGAATTCTTTACTAGTTCTAGAAATTTCTTGGTAGAGTTTTTTGGGTCTTCTAGGTATAGAATCATATCATCAGTAAATAGTGCTAATTTAAGTTCTTCTTTTCCTATAGTTATTCCTTTAATTTCTTTCATCTGTCTAATTGCTCTGGCCAGTGTTTCAAGAACTATGTTGAATAGAAGTGGTGAGAGAGGGCATCCCTGTCTTGTTCCAGATTTTAGAGGGCATGCCTTCAGTTTTTCTCCATTTAGAATGATGCTGGCCTGAGGCTTAGTGTAGATAGCTTTTATAATGTTGAGGTAAATTTCCTGTTATCCCTAGTTTTTCTAGTGTTTTGAACACAAAGGGATGCTGTATTTTGTAAAATGCTTTTACTGCGTCTATCGAGATGCTCATATGGTTCTTATTTTTAAGTCTATTGATGTGACAAATTACATTTATTGATTTCCATATGTTGAACCAACCTTGCATCCCAGGGATGAATCCCACTTGATCATGGTGCACGATCTTTTTGATATGTTTTTGTATCCAATTTGCCAGAATTTTATTGAAGATTTTTGCATCTATATTCATTAAAGATATTGGTCGGAAGTTTTCTTTCTTTGAGGTGTCTTTGTCTGGTTTTGGAATCAGGGTGATATTGGCCTCGTAGAATGAATTTGGAAGTACTCCCACTTTTTCTATTTCCTGAAATAGATTGTAGAGTATTGGAATTAGTTCTTCTTTAAAGGTCTTGTAAAACCTGGCTGTATATCCATCTGGTCCTGGGCTTTTCTTGGTTAGTAATCTTTTGATGGCTTCTTCTATTTCATCACTTGATATTAGTCTGTTTAAGTTGTGTATATCCTCCTGACTCAATCTGGGCAGATCATATGACTTAAGGAATTTATTGATGCCTTCACTATCTTCTATTTTATTAGAGTATAAGGTTTTAAAATAATTTCTAACTATCTTCTGTATTTCTGTAGTGTCTGTTGTGATATTGTCTTTTTCATCCCATATGCTAGTAATTTGGGTTCTCTCTTCTTCTCTTCAATAGCATGGCTAAGGGTCAGTCAATCTTATTTATTTTTTCAAATAACTAACTTTAAGTTTTGTCAATTTTTTCAATTATTTCTTTTGTTTTGATTTCATTGATTTCAGCTCTGATTTTAAATATTTCTTGCCTTCTACTGCATTTGATGGCTGATTTGTTCTTCTTTTTCTAGGGCTTTGAGATGTAGTGTGAGGTCATTTATCTGTTGGCTTTTTCTTCTTTTAAGGAATGAACTCCATGCAATGAATTTTCCTCTTATTACTGCTTTCATAGTGTCCCAGAGATTTTGATATGTTGTGTCTGAGTTTTCATTTACCTCTAAGAATTTTTAAATTTCCTCCTTGATGTCTTCTGTAGCCCATTGTTCATTAAGTAACATATTTTTCATTTTCCATGTGATGTAGGAATTTTTCTTCCTTATTTTATCATTGATTTCCAATTTCATTCCATTAAGATCAGATAAAATGCGTGGTAGTATCTCTACTCCTTTGTATTTGCTAAGAGTTGCCCTGTGACATAATATATGGTCTATTTTTGAGAAGGATCCATGTGCTGCTGAGAAAAAAAGTGTATCCACTTGATATTGGTTGATATATTCTATATATGTCAATTAAGTCTAAGTTATTAATTGTGTTATTGAGTTCTATAGTTTCTTTATTCAACTTTTGTTTGGAAGATCTGTCCAGTTGGTGTGAGAGATGTGTTAAAATCACCCATGATTATTGTGTTGTGGTCTATTTGACTCTTGAACTTGAGAAGGGTTTGTTTGATGAACGTAGCTGCACATTGTTTGGTGCATATATATTAATGATTGTTAAGTCTTGTTGGTGTATGGTTCCCTTGAACAGTATGTAATGTCCTTCTTTATCCCTTTTGATTAACTTTGGCTTGAAGTCTATTTTATTTGATACAAGTATGGACACCTCTGCTTGCTTCCGAGGTCCATGTGAGAGGTATGATTTTTCTGAACCTTTCACCTTCAGTCTGTGTATGTCTTTTCCTATCAGATGAGTCTCCTGTAGGCAGCATATTGCCTACAGGAGTTGGATCTTTTTTTAATCCAGTCTACTTGCCTATATCTTTTGATTGGTGAGTTTAAGCCATTAACATTGAGGGTTACTATTGAGATATGGTTTGTATTTGCTCTTATATTTGTTTATTTTTGTTATTTAACTTGATTTGTTTTTCCTCTTTGATTAGTTTTTCTTTACTGTGCTGCCTCCCACTGTTGGTTTTCTTTTTTTTTTTAACTTTTTTTAAGAGAGAGGAGAGAGAGAGAGAGAGAGAGAGAGAGAGAGAGAGAGAGAGAATTTTTTAATATTTATTTTTTAGTTTTCGGTGGACACAACATCTTTGCTTGTATGTGGTGCTGAGGATTAAACCTGGGCCGCACGCTTGCCAGGCGAGCATGCTACCACTTGAGCCACATCCCCAGCCCTCCCACTGTTGGTTTTCATTGTTATTTTTTATTTCCTCTTCATGTAATGTTTTGCCAAGGATGTTTTGAAGAGCTTGTTTTCTAGCTGCAAATTCTTTTAACTTTTGTTTATCATGGAATGTTTTTATTTCATCTTAAAACCTGAAACTTAATTTTGCTGTATACAAGATTCTTGATTGGAACCCATTATCTTTCAGCATCTGAAATACGTTGTTCCAGGATCTTCTAGCTTTTAGAGTCTGTGTTGAAAGATCAGCTGTTAACCTAATTGGTTTGCCCCTTAATGTAGTCTGCTTCCTTTCTCTTGTGGCTTTTAAAATTCTCTTCTTGCTCTTTATGTTGAGCATCTTCATTATAATGTGTCTTGGTGTGGATCTCTTGTGATTTTGCACATTCAGCATCCTGTAGGCTTTTAGGATTTGTATTTCTGTTTCACTCTTCATGTCTGGGAAGTTTTCTATTATTATTTCATTGAACAGATTGCTCATTCCTTTGGTTTGGACCTCTATACCTTCCTGTATCCCAATAACTCTTAAATTTGGTCTCTTTATGCTATCCCATATTTCTTGGATGTTCTGCTTGTGGTTTCTTATCAGTGTCTCTGTGCTGTATACATTCTTTTCGATATGATATACTTTGTCTTCGTTGTCTGATGTTCCATCTTCTAAGAGTTCTACTCTGCTGGTGATACTCTCATTTGAGTTTTTAATTTGGTTTATTATTTCCTTTATTTCCAGGACTTCTGTTTGGTTTTTTTGTATAATCTCTACCTCCCCATAGAGTTGATCTTTTGCTTCTTGGATTTGTTTATGTAATTCATTGTCAAAGTTATCCTTCATTGTCTGCATTTGCTGTCTAAAGTCTTCCTTGAGACTCCAGATCATCTGAACCATGTATATCCTGAAATCTTTATCTGACATTCCTTCTGCTGATATGTTACCTCTTCTAATGTTGAATTGTCCTGCATCATTTGTGGTCCTTTCTTTCCTTGTCTTTTCATACTGCTCACGTTTTTTTCCAGCTCTGTGTGACTGTTGTGTTAATGTTTTTTCCCTATATATTTATATTGCTCTTGTATAGTTCCAAAATCTCTCCAATCAGCCGCAGAACTGCGCTGGTAGCCACGCCCACCAATAGATGGCGAGTAAGGTTTTACAAGATGGATTCCGCCTGTTTTCTGCATAGGATGTTTGTTGAGGTGGGGGGTGCTGGGGTTACCTTGTGCTGTGTTCAGAGCTCGGTCTGGTGACTCACAAGCAAAGCCTCTGCGGTCTGCGCTGATCACGCTGAGGGTTCACAGTAAAAATATTTCATTATTTTCCTGTCTTACATTCTTTCTTAGTACCGTTATTATGAACCTCAGCCCCCAATGGCTGCTGCTGCCACCCACAGTTCACCTCTCAGGCTGCTGTCACCACCTTCAATTTCAATGATTGATTAGAAGGACTCAGAGAATTCAGGAAAGCTCTTAACTGATGGTTATGATTTGTTGTTGTGAAAGACACAGATTAAAATTAACCAAGGTAAAAGGAGCCTAGGGATGAGTCCAGAAGGGAGATCATGCACAAACTTCTAGTTTGTTTTCTTCCAATATAGTTGTAAAGGTAGTTTTTAGTTCTCCCAGCAATGATGAATGACACCTTCTGAGTAGTACTGCCAACCAGGGAAACTCATCTGAGCTTTGAGGTCCAGTGTTTTTAGTAGGCATGGAGTATTTGTATGGCTGACCTTAGTCATTCAGTCTCCAGTTCCTGTAAAAGTCAGACTAATACCATTGTGGCTGGAGGTCCCCCCCCACCACCACCACCATAAGTCATATCAGTAGCATAAAATGTCATATGTGGCCCAAGTTTCCAATAACAAAATTACATTCTTCTCAGGAATGATATTCCAAGGGCTCAGGGAAGATCATTATTCCAATGATCTTCCAAGAGTGATCAAGTGCTAGGCCTTTATTTGGATTGTGCAGGGTTTGAACATTCTGGATCTGATGATTTAATCATTAACTAGGGTATTTTAAAATTTGGTAAGGGTAGTTGGTAGTGGTGAAGATCATTCTTGGCAATAATAGTGCCATAAGAATTATAAGAGGGGTGTAAATTATTACATTGGGTAGGAAAATAAACTCAATGGTACATAGTTTTAGTTCCCTTTATAATACTACCCAGTTTGGGAACTAAACAAACCATCTCATTCCAGCAAACTGTCTTTCAGTTGCTGTGAATGTTTCACTGTCCTCCATTCTCTTGGTAGTCTTCACACGGTCTCACTAATTCTATCTTTAGTGAGGCAACTAAGTTGTGATATGCATTCACTTTGCATTTATGTGATAATGCTATTTTTAATTTTTTGAAAATTATACTTTGACAATTGCAATCATTTATGCACTCTGATTGATAGTCAACCTCACTGACTTTTTGGTGCTGAGGGAGATCTCCTTTGTGGGAATCTGAAGTGAGGGAAACAGGAAGCTAAAACTTAGTACTCCATTGCTCGGAAAGTCCCTTTTGTAGGCATTTTTATTTTGTCTGCTAAGAACCCTCTCCTTCAGTAGCCTAATAGCTGGGCATCACCCACTTAGCCTGTTTCTCATGAATGTGGACAGAGAATTGGGTGGAAGAAGTTAAATTTAGAACTTGGGGATTTGGTATCTAGAGGCAGAAATATTAAGGTTACAATGTAGATACAAGGAAGGCTCACATTCAATAACCAGAGCCCCACAAGATATCCAGACTTAGTTACTGGTGTGTGATCATCAGAAATTGGTATCAACAGTGGAAACCTGAAATTTTAAGAGAGTTTCACAGAGGGACAAAGTCTTAGGTATATAAGTGTGCTCAACTTTTGTCAGTCTTCATGACTGTAGCCACAAAACATGCACACCTTTATTAGTGGGATGACGGCCAGTGTCTCATTAAGGAGTCTTTCTTCCTGCCCAGGATAATACAAGCCACCCTAAGACTTACAATCTCAAATAATTAGTAAATAACAAAGCACAAATACTCAGAAATATATTTACAGAAAGCAAAGCCCCATCTCTTTGAGGTGGCAGAAGTTGAGGAGAAGATCATTCTGGTCATTGATATCTGGCCTCTGCAAAATATTGACTGATTAAGGCCATGCTCGCTGTGGATGTCTGGGGGAGAATGGAAATGCTTACTAAAGGCTGATGTATTAGTTTGTAAGGCAGCTATCACAGAGTTGCACCAGCCAGTGTCTTAGACAACAGAAACCTATTGTTTCACAGTTCTGAAGCTAGAACTCAAGACCAAGGGACCAGCAGGTTGGTTCCTACGGAGGGAGAATCTGTCCTGTGCCTCTTGCCAACTTCTCGTGGCTTCTGACAATGTTTGTTGTTCCTTGACTTGAAGAAACGCCACCACCACCTCTGCCTTCATGCTCACAGAGCGTTTCCCTGTGTGTAGTCTGGGTCCAAGTTTTCCCTCTTTTGTGAGGACATCCGTCGTGTGGTGTAGGGCTCACACTTCTGTAACCTGACCCTATTTTCACATAGGGTCACAGTCTGAGATACTGGAGGCTGGAACTCCAACATCTAAATTTGTGGGGATACAATTCACCCTGTAACAGACAGCTTAGGCAGAAGTTCAGGTCAGGGTGGTCTTCTTTCCTGAATTCTCCATTTTCTATCTCCGACTCGTTTCCCTCCATCTCTGCTATGACTAAGAGAGGACTTTCCCACCTCCAATTTTTTTTTGAGATATTTTTTTTCCATGAAAAATGCTGGGACTCTTTCCCAGTGCTTATCTTTTAAAAATGACACAACTGGTGTTGTCTCTAGTCCCGCCCCCACAACAGCCCCCTTGAAGGACTTTGAAGGGTTCTGACAACAGGGACCAGGACTCGAGCTTTCTCTTCTTTCACCATAGTACCCCCATCTCTCCTCTCTTCCCAGTACTAAATGCACAGTAGGAACACAAACAAAAGCTTTGTAATGTACTTGAATTTAGACTATTCTTTCCCTTCTCCTTCCTGAGAAATAGAACAGAGATTCATTTGGTGGGACAAATCATCACACTTTATTTCTTGTGAACAAAACATTTTCTAGAGAAAGCACTATAAATGTTAACATTGGAATCATTGGAAACAATGTGAATAGATCAATTTTGATAAAGGGATAATTTCTCAGAAATATGTCTCTTCAGATCATTGAACTTTATTTATAATCAACTGATCTTGGAACAACAAGTTTTGAAAAGCTCTCTAAAACCCCCCTGAAAGTGACCTGATATGAATGAATAAAATGTATTTCTCTAGTTGAATTGAAAATAGGTGTATCTTTATAGCTGAGTTCTAATAATCATATTCACTTGTTAAAAATTTACACACAGTAAAATTATTAGTGTTCTTTTGAACTTGCTACTGTTTTAAAATTCATATTATCCCACTCTTCAGGTCTTAAGAATAATAATTTTATAAGGTCTCATCTACCAATGTTTTTGAAAGCCTCCTTTAAAAATTCCTTCTTTTAAAATATCTTTCTTTTGACTATTTTCTGGTACAGGGTTCATTGGTGTATGTTGGTTGCTTCAAGCCACTTCACACAATGGAAGGTGCATGATGAACTAGGGCAAGAGTAATGATAAGACACAGCTGGATTACCAGGGTGCTGGGGTCCCATAAAGATGCATCAGTGAACCAGTAACTATCCATCCTTCAAACTAGCTAAAAGCTAAACAGGCACACACTGCATAGAAATGAACAGTAACATGAAAGACTTTGCTTACAACTGTTTAATAAGCTCAATTTTAAGACTTTTCTACATTTCTTCCTTATCTACTCAAGATGCAAGAAATCACTTGTTTGTTAATAATATATGAGGAAAGGACTGGGAATGTATCTCAGGGACAGAGCATTTGTCTAGCACAGAGGCCCTGAGTTCAATCCCCAGCACCACAAAAACAAACAAAATAACAATAAAAATAATGCTTGTGTGGTCTTCTCTAAGCTGTACCTGTATTGCGATCAGTGCCAAACCATCAGGCCACTGCCAGCACCCTGGCCCATGCCAGCTCCCCACCCTCTTTGCCGTCCTGTTAAAGGTCTAAGAACCCAAGACTACTTTTGATAATGCCCATATCCATGTGTTATTTGTCTTTATATGTTGCCTTTCAAATATTTTCTAAAGTCTAATGTTTTTCTGTCTGGAACCTAGAAGACACTGATCTAAAAAATATACTACTAGATAATTACTGAGTTATTTCAGATTTAAACATTTTTTCTTCATAGCTAAGTAAAGGTCACAAAAGATAAGTGTGGAACATTTTCATCATTACGCCATCTGAGGACACTGAAACCCCTTTTATTTCCATATCCAGGAAACTCCAGCCAAGGCGCCGACACCCAAGAGAGAGGGAAATCCGGGAAGTCCTCCCTGAAGTCAGTATTCGTCATGAAAGGGGTACTCAGGGTGATCACACCACCTGCCAAAACAGTTTTACCAAAGGAAAAGGGTTCACTCAGCTGCGAGAATCCCATGACCTCCCCCACCTCCTGCACTGGCCTGTTTCTCTCCCTCCTCTTTCCCCAGTTCCCCTCTGGCCAGCACCTTTACCTGGGGCTCTAGACAGCACCCTGGATGTGAGAGTAGGTGGCAGGGGAGAGGGACACCACATTGGCCACACTGGCCTTCTGCTATGAACCAAAGCACAGTGCTGAGTTGGCATGTGAAGTATTATTATTACCTGCCCATGTGCCAGGGTTTAGATGTGCTGTCCCCCAAAAGCTCGCGTGTGAGACAATGCAAGAAAGTTCAGAGGAGAAATGATTGGGTTGTGAGAGTCTTTACCCTGTCAGTGAATTAATCCCCTGATAGGGATTAACTGAGTGGTATCTGAAATGGTAGGGTGTGGCTGGAGGAGGTGGGAACTGGGGCGTGGCTTTGGGGGATATATTTGCATCTGGATAGTAGAGTCTCTCTGCTTCTTGATCACCAGGTGAGCTGCTTCCCTCTGCCATACTCTTCCTCCATGATGGAGCTGGCTGTATATGGACTGAGACCTCTGAAACTATGAGCCCTTAAATAAACTTTTCTTCCTCTACAATTGTTCTGGTTGTGTCTAAGTCACAGCAGCAAGAAAGCTTATTAAAACACCACTTTTGCATGTGAAGTATTGTTTTGTGCTGATGGGGATGCTCTTATCTCTTAAATAACAACAGTGAAAGAGTCTATAAAAATGTGGAGTATGTATGTGTCCTTGTCATTGAACAGCCAAGATCCAGTTCTCTGCAAGTACCATGAACACTAAAAGGTATTTTCTAAAAAGGCTCTCAAATGTCAATGATCAACTGAATGAAAACCAGAAAAGATGCATGGCCCAGCACTCTTAAATAATACCTTTTTTGATTAATGAAGGCTAATCTTTGTTTTAGCTTATTTATTTCTCCAGTTGGATGAGTTATTTTCCCCCCAATATTGTTAGAGCTAATATTCAATATATCAAATGTTAAATAAGGTCACCACCTGCCTGTTAAAAAAAAAAAAATCAGTAGATTGGTGGGTTAACTACATGTTACCATTTCTTCTTAATGATATTTATTCAGTAGAAATCATTTATCTTCTAGAGTCGCTGAGTATCCTATAATCGGTAGTTTTATGTTTGTTTCTTTTTTGGTTGAGGCTGGGTGGAACTTTGGATGTCCACCAATTCCCCTCCTTGAAAACTCACATTAGGAAATTATTCTGTGACAATAATTCATAAACTCAATATTAACCCAGTCAGAGCACTTTCTGTCTCATTAAAAGCAGTGAGATCATTAAGTGTCCAAACTATGAGGATCAACTTAATGAGCGTTTTTGAAAAGTCTACTGTAAGAGAAGATTGCAAAAGATGACGGCAATTAAAATGACTTGAAGAACTGGAAAGATTAATGGAGAGTGATTAAGAAGAAAAGTGTGTGGGGGGAATACAAATATACACATTTGCATATGTATGTGTATAAATTATATTATTTTTATTTTAAAAGACCTGCAATGTTTAGAAAATAAAGGGCTACTGTAGCTAATTGGTTGAACTTGGCAATACCTTGAAGGAATATAACTTCTAAGTCTTATGAGCAAGAAAGTATTTGTATGAAACTATGTTCATGGTCCCAACCTTGGGCTCTTTCTCGTACATCATTATACTTCTCTGCCAGAAAGAAAAAATTTTAAATAAATTTTTCTAATTTGGACGTTGCTTTGATTTTTAGGAAGAAATAAATGTTATTTCCATGTTTGTGCTGCTATTGTTTTGACATATGTACATTATGAATTAATTTCCCTAGAGGTGCTGAGTCCGCCATGCCTTAACCTGTCACAGGATGTCATAAGATGTTCTAGGAAGTTCCTTCAGGGGAGTATTTCACCCAGGTGTGTTTAGTATTCAGAACATGCTGCCCATTCTTTATCCCGGTGCTCTCTATGAGCCAACGTCAGGGTTCCTAGGAGCCTTGTTCCTTGACACTTGCCAATCCAATATTAAGGGACAGTGCCAGACCAGCCATCCCCCAGAACTCACATGAGCATTTCCACGAAGCGGATATTTGTATTCAAGGCTTCAATGCTCTTCATTTCTTCTTCAGTGAGAGAAAAGTCAAAGATCTGAAATAATGAAAACAAAAGAACTTTTTTTCCAAAAGAATAATTCTTGAAGGTAGTCATGGCTCAAGCTTGGATCAGGGAGCAGAGCCAGCAGTGGGGTCCCTTCAGAGGTGGACGAGCATCTTGGGGTTGTCCGAGTTGGGTTAGTGTTGGGGGCCACCCATCATGTGGAGCTGGACTCTCTGCTCTTTGTCTTTAAGACAGTCATGCTGAGGACATCTTACAGAAACTGCAAGTGCTCTGAAACAACACATGTTCAGGCAATCTGAACTTCCAAATGCGAAGAACCCTTTTTATTTCCATATATGATGCTGAATTTTTGATTATGGACTACTGCCTTCTTACACTTTTCATTTAAAAGAAATATTTTTTCTTGTCTCTAAAATTGCCCGCTTTTAAACTTTTGACATGCTTTGTTTTATCTGTGAAACACTTTCTCTCATCATTGTTAATGTCTTTTCTACTTTTTCGTTCTTATTGTTTTTTTCTGAGTTTTATACATTTCTTTTTGCACTCTGGTTTTGTAATTGTCCTTCATTAGCATATTTATATTTTATTTTCACTTATTTTTAACAGTTAATCTGTTTATAATTTTCTTCTCTTTATTGCTTATTTCTCTACCCTTTAACTTCTATTTTAACATACTTAATGATTTATAAATTTTAAAAGTACAGAAATACTTATGCTTTTTTGGTATATACACAACTAAATTAATAGATATGGACTAAAAAGGGAAAATTCCTCTCGTCACTCAACACCCTGTCTTATTTCTCCTCCTCTATATTCCTCACAGATTTTAAGCACATTAGGAAGAAAATGGTAGTTAACACAGAATATCTTTATTATCCTATAACTTTTTTTGTGTTTATGCAGTGTCTTAGTGATACTAGTGGCCTTTTTTAATCAAAATGCGTAGGCTGATGTTATTAATTTAATCACTTTTCATAGTACACACCTAACATGATTTATTTAAATCATTCCTCCATGGATTATTTCCAGGTGTTTTCCTTTCAAGGAATGTTTTTATTTGATTATTCATCACTGAAGTATTGGAGTTTATGAGATAGAAAAAGGAATAAAAACTTCATAATATAAAACATCATGAATAAGCTAATCACTTAAAAAATGAATTCTATTCAAACTTCCTTTGTGCCTCGCTGGTAGGTCAGCTTTCCATTCCTGTGAAAAGCCAGGAAGTCTAACAAGGTGAATAAAGTCTTGTAAAAACACAGGATTTCATGAGCTCAATGGGAGGGACTTCAGAGATTTATTCTAATTATAGCCACAATTTTTAAAAATAAGAATCTGGCACAGTTTCAAATCTACTTTGGGAGATATACCAAAAGAATAAGACTGGGAGAAAAAAAATCCCAAGGATTAAGAATCCTTTTCAGATAAAGCCCTCTCTTTATGATCATTCTGCAAAAGCCTTTGAGAAATATGGGACATCATCCTGTGTTTTCACATAATTTTAAAGCATATTTTGAAACATCAACACTCGATTCACTTTGTTTCTTCTAGGAGTTAGTGCACATATGCAATTGGAAGCTAAATTTTGTTGAGAATAAAATAAGCACACTTGCTTTCATAAACTTTGGTTTCAATTTTAAGATAAACTTCCAAATTTTTCCTCTCTGCATTACTCCTAGGCACTGATTTCCCTTGTTTAATGTGGACTGATTTTTCAATGGTACTTTCTTCTTTTCTGGCCGTCTTAAGTGAATGGAGATTTCACTTTAGAAAACCAAACTCCTGATAGTCTCCTCAGCACCTGCATCTCTTATAGTTTTCCATAACAGGAAATGTTTCAAGAAGGAGAGGTGGCAACTGTATTAAATCTGGTGGAAAGGTCTGGTAGGACAAGGACTGGGAGCTAATTATGAGGACTAGCCATGAGAAGGTCCCTGCACCTTGATCAGCTCTGTTCCCCTCAGATGGTTTGGGTAAAGTCTTGGTTTGAATGGGTCTAAGAGATGCAAAGTGAAGCAAATTGAGGGCAACTAGAACAGACTTCTCTCTCAAGGGGTTTGCTGTAAGTGGAAAGAGAGAAGTCAAACTTCTAGAGAAAAAAAGTGAGTCTACATTAAATTTTTTTTAAAAATTCATTCTTTTTAGTTATACATGACAGTAGAGTCTATTTTGACATATTTATACAAACATAGGATTTTTTTTTTTAAGATTGGAGGTTACAGCTTATTTCTTTGTTGGTGGGAGTTATATAATAGAGAGCAATAATTGATGACCCAGGGGAAGGGGATATTTGAAATTGAGGTTATGGGGGAGTTATTGGGTGTTAGTAATTACAATTTTCAAGAACATTCTCTGAAAGCAAAGCAACAAACAGAACCATCTTTCCACACTTCAAAAAACAATTCTCTTACCTGAAAGTTTTCTTTGATCCTTTCAGGCTTAAAACTTTTAGGAATGACCACCACCCCTCGCTGGATGTTGAAACGCAAAGCAACTTGAGCTGCTGTCTTGCGATACTTTTTCCCCAGTGAGTTTAGAAGTGCATCATTTAATAAAGGTGGAGAAGATATATTCACCCTTAAAAAAGAAGCAACACATGCCTATTAGGTTGGGAAGATGAGAACTAAGAGTTCATCAGTCACCCTCCCCTGCCTCCCCATTCACCTGGTCACTTATGGGGACACTTGAGGTCACCTGTAACAATGCCTCTGAGCATGAAGAACTCATTAAAGGAAGAGTGACAGTTAACACAGGGAGGCCAAGAGAGGCAAGTGTATGGAGTTGATGTTTTGAGGATGAATTAATATTTTCTCAATAAGTCTTCGCAGGATTAGTAGTAGACATAGAAGGAAAAGCAAGAAGACAGGAGCAGAGGAAACAGAGGCATAGTTCTTGGAATCCGAGTAGAAAAAAATCCTACACATCCAAGAGAAATGCTGCCACTGAATCCAGAGGTCCAAAAATTCAAAAATTTAGGAACATGGCCCTAGAAACTCTTTGTCAAATAATAATTAAACTAAGATTCATTGAGTATTTCCTACTTGTTAAGCACCGAGAGATAATTTCTAGATTGAATGTGATCAACACTTATCTCATTGAGGAAGGTAGTATCAGCTCTAATTTGTTTATATGGAAAACACTTGAAAAGGTTGTTCCTTTCTCAAGACCACTCAGCCAGTCTCCCAGGGAAGGACCTCCCATCACCTTCACCCCCTCCACCCCACGGAATAATTCCTGAAGAGATGCGCAGCCTTACTCACCACAGTGGATTCCTAGAGGTCCCCAAAGGGCTGTAGGCAACAACAACAATGTCATGTTGTCGACAGAATTTCAAGAGTTTTGGCTGAGTGAAGTAGGGGTGGCACTCGACCTAAGTGATGGCATAGAAGATCAGGGCGCAGAATTAAGGCCTTGTAGTTTAATGCGCTTCTACATAGTTTTAAGAAACCGTTCTTCAGTGAAATCCCTTTTAACAATACAATCACCTCCATCCTGTATATTGCATTTTGTAACCTGGTCTTTTCCCTAAATCTCATGTTCATTTCTCTTTTCCTCAAAAATCATTCCAGAATATAGTTTGTTCAGGTTTCATATAGTACGGACATCTCATGATTAATCATTCCCCTAGTTTCTCATGTTATGTTGTTGCCAGGTTTTTGTTTTTGTTTTCATAACTAACATTTTTTTTTAGGGCTCTAGATACGTGTGGTCAAATCACTTTCTATTAAGGCTGAACCAATTGGCACTTGCCAGTACTTTATCACTTTCTTTATGGGAGTGTTATAATAAAACAGAACACAATAGCTTTACTAATTTGACACAGTCCAAAATCATTAAACATAAGTTTCTCTAATTACCAGTGAGATGAACTTTTGTCATGTTTATCCATTTTCTAATGAGTCTTCTGTGGATTTCTGTTCATTTCTGTCATTGTTTCTGTTGAGCCTTAATGTTTCTCCTTGAAGATTATTTACGTTAGCCTTTGAATTCATAAGGATATGAGCCCTATATATTTAAAAACATAATTACTTTTGCTTGCTCTCTGTTTCTAGTGTTTTGAGAGTTTAGCATTTTTATACTCTTTAATATATCAGTTTTCTTTATGATTTTTTCCATGGCTTCTCTTTGTATCAATAGCTCCAGAAAACTAAAATTCTTTTGTTGTATTTGTAAATGATTTCCACTTTGAAAAAAACTGTTATGGTTTGGAAAACTCACTTGGGACACAATGCAAGATGGGCTACAAGATCCTTAACCCAATCAGTGAACTAATCACCTGATGGGATTAATTGGGTGGAATCTGAAGGCAGGTGGGGTGTGGCTAGAGGAGGTGAGTCCCTGGGGGCGTGATCATGGGGAATATATTTGTATCTGGAGAGTGGAGTCTCTCTCTGCTTCCTGATCACCATGTGAGCTGCTTCCCTCCACCACACTCTTCTGCCTCACCTCCAGCCCCAGGGACCGGAGCTGGCTGTCTGTGGACTGAGACCTCTGAAACCGTGAGCCCCCAAATAAACTCTTCCTCCTCTACAGTTATCCTATAGTCACAGCAGTGAAAAAGCTGACTAAAACAACTCTGATCAAAAGGATATTGATTTTGGAGTGCAATGGAGGTAAAGTGCTTATTTATTTCTACATATCTAGACATGTTTTTCTCATACCATCAACTGAAGACTTCATCCCTCTACCCGTAGTTTGTGCTACTTTATTTTACATTAAGTACTTGTTTACTTATTCATTTTTGTTGAGGGGAGAGAGGATGTACTGAGAATTGAACTCAGGGGCACTCCACCACTGATCCACCGCCCCAGCCCTATTTTGTATTTTATTTAGAGACAGTCTCACTGAGTTGTTTAGCACCTCACTTTTGCTGAGGCTGGTTTTGAACTCGTGATCCTCCTGCCTCAGTCTCCCGAGCTGCTGGGATTACAGGCAGGCACCACTGTGCCTGGCTACGTTAAGTTTTTTTTTGTTGTTGTTTGTTTGTCTGTTTGTTGAGAGAGAGAGAGAGAGAACTTTTTAATATTTATTTAGTTTTCGGCGGACACAGCATCTTTATTTGTATGTGGTGCTGAGGCTTGAACCCAGGGCCATGCGCATGCCAGGTGAGTGCACTACCGCTTGAGCCACATCCCCAGCCCCTACATTAAGTTTTGATTATACTTTGGCCTGTTTCTAAACATTCATCATCTCCATATCTGGCTCTTGCCCCACTGAACTCTGTTTTAAATACTCATGTTGTGTCAATATCTGGCAAGTCTGATTTATTTCCACCTCATTCCTTTTCTGCTTCAAAAACCTTTTTGCTTACTTTTGCCTAGATTTGAATTTACAAATCTTTTTTCCTAAAGACATAAGTTGACAGAGATTAAGATTTGCCCAGGATCCTCTGATGAGATTCCTGTGGAGCAACAAGACTTCCTGACGATAGTCCAAGCTTCTTGTTACTTAAATACTACATCGGGGTCCCCCCCGCCACCCCAGGGGAAGCTGGTAGGCTGTACCTGGTTGCTGACTGGCTTGTATTTGAGTCCTGGTTTGTTCAGGATGAGTTCCAGCTGCCTGCGGTTAAAATTGGAGACGCCAAGGGATTTCACCAAGCCTGCATCTTTGCAAGCTTCCAAGGCCTGTAGGGCAAACGTCAGCAGGTTATGAAAGAAACCTCACAAGAAGCAAGGATGAATACTTGTAAGGCCAACTATAAATTATTTAGATGGGAAAGCTGGGTAGTTGACACCTGTTCTGTGAAGGAAGAAACAAAAGCAGGTGGAGAAAGGCAGGGCTCTGATTGAATGAGTTTGGAAAATATTCTCTACTGTACCTTCCCCTGTTTTTTCACGATGCATACCAGCATGTCAGTGATGATCTACTTCTTGACATCTATGGAGAGTTTCTCTATGGCATAGTACATGATAAATTTTCATAAATGTTCTAGTATGTGTGGCAAATGTAAGTTTTCCTATGTTTGGATGCAAACTCTTTCTCATAGATATATGTCTGTGTACACACAAACCCACATTATACCTAAAATTGGCTTCTGGGTACTTTAAAGGAATGTGTCAGAAGCTTCCTATGTACTAGTAGACTTGTCGATGTCTTCCAGCATTCTATCAATTCTTTTACTTTATATATTTTGAAAATATTTAGTATATATGTGTTTAAAATTGTATATATTCTCAGTAAACTATATTAACTTTTTTCTAAGTATTTAACAATATTTCTTTTTCACCTTTAATTTTTAACTTTAAGGTGGCTTTCTGCTTATGTGCCTCATTTTAATTTTAATCTGTCAATACTTGTCTTTTTTTTCCAATTTGTCTTTTAATAGGACTTTGTATCTTAACTTCTTATTCCAGTTTATCTCACTTCTTCTGTTTAATTTTTACTTTAAAAAAGTATATATATGTTCATATAATGTTTTCTTTAACAAGGACAAGAACTTAGCATGTTTATACTTTTTTCTTTTCTTTTCTTTTTGTTTTGTTTTGTTTTGGGGATTGAACCCAGAAAGCTTAACCACTGAGCCATATCCCCAGCCCTTTTTATATTTTATTTAGAGAGAGGGTCTCTCTAAGTTGCTTAGGTCCTTGCTAAGTAGCTGAGGCTGGTTTTGTTTTCACTATCTATCCTCCTGCCTCAGTCTCCCAAACCAATGGGATTCCAATGCACCACCACACCTGGCCACATTTCTTGGTCTACCCCCAACATCTGTGATGTTAATACTGAAACTTTAATTGTAGTTTATTATGACTATATTCTCCTAATACTATTTGATCTTAACTATGTTATAGATATTAAATAGTTTTCAGTTTAATTTGATCACTTTCAGTTTATACATTTCTTGAAGTATCTTTTAGATCATTGCCCCTAATGGTTTTTCTTTTTTTTTTCCCCTAATAGCCTTTTGATGGGTTTTGTATGTAGCAAAATTTCTAAGCACAAGTAAGATCTGAAGCTATTTTTATCACACATAATTTTTCCTTATAGTTTGGATATAAAATACAAAGACAGCAATCTTTACTCTTCAACACTTTGAAAATACTATATCTTTTTTTTCATCCAGTGGTGCTGGTAATAAAACAAAACTCACATCAAATTAATTTCATGTGACTAGCTCTTTCTTTCTGGAAATTTCTAATTTAAAAAAATCGATCAATTATAATTGATATACAATAAACTGCACATATTTGAAACCTGCATTTTGATGAATCATATGGATGCACCAGTAAGATTATCACTACCATCAAGATTTTGAACACCTCCAGTAGAATGCTGATAAATAATTGTTTAAAAACTGGCTGTGGGTGGGGAGAAGCCCCATTTTATGGTGTTCATCAATTTGTTGTCTAACTATTCACACTAGTGGCAGTCAATCTAACAGGACATCACCAGTGTTGGAGTTAGGAAGATTTGCACAATCAGTTCTCGCAAGCTGGTATGAGTCAGTTTCAGTACACCACTGAAAAGATGATCCCTCTCCCACTGAACTGCCCTGGCCTTTCTGCTGAAACTCATTTGACCTGTTTAGGTCTATTTTAGCACACCCTACTCTGTTCCATTGATCTGTATATGCATCTTTATGCCGACAATACGTCACCGTCATGATTCCTGTAGTTGTATCACAATTCTCAAAATCAGTTAGTAGAAGTCCTCCAAATTGATCCCTCCTTTTCTTCCTTTCCTTCTTTTCTTTCTTTCTTTTTTGTAAGTTCTTTGGCCATTATGGATTATTTGCCCTTCCATATAAATTTTGGCATTAGCTTTTCAATTTCTATTTTGACTCAGATGCATCAAATCTTCATATAAATTTAGGAATAATTAACATCTTAATCATATTGAGCATCAAGGGATTGTATGCTTCTCCATTCATTTAGATCTTTGATTTCTCTTAGAACATATTGTATAGGTTTTTCAATTATTTTGTTAAATTTATCTCTAAATATTTAATATTTTAAAAAGTTAATTTCTAATTGTGTGTTGCTAGGACATGGATGCATAGATTTTGTTTCCTTTTTGTCTTATGGTTTTTTTTTTCATGTTAGGCTTCCAAATATTTGGTGGCTTTTTCAAACAATTTTTATTGATTTTGAACTTAATTCCAATTAGATAAGACAGTGCATTGCGTAATTAGAATATTTTAAAAATTGAGTTTTATTTTATTTCTCAAAAAATGGCCTATCTTGTTAAGTGTTCCATGTGTACTTGAAAAATAGTGTTCCATAAATATTACAAGGTCAAAATGTTGATAATGTTTAAATTTCAAATATTGTAAAGATTTTCCATATACTTATTATTTCAATTAATGGAAGAGAGGCTTTGAAATCTCTAACTATGAACATGAATTATTCTCTTTCTCTGGTCAGTTCTCTTAGTTTATGCTTCATATATTTTGAAGTTCTGTTATTAGGCGCATAGTGTTTAGGACTGACCCCTTTATCTCTGCTAATACTCTTTGCTCTGAAGTCTTTTTACTATAATTGCCACTCCAGTTTTCTTTTGATTAGTGTTAGCCTAGAATATCATTTTCTATCCTTTTATTTTAAAAAAATTTTTAACTTTTTTTTTCCCCTTGCAGAATTGGGGATTGAACCGAGGGGCACTCTACCTCTCAGCTACACCCTCAATTCTTTTTAAGTTATTATTATTATTTTTTTTAAGACAGGATATCACTCAATTGCTGAGGCTGGCTACAAACTTGCAATTGTCCTGCCCCAGTCTCAAGTAGGTGGGATTATAGACATGCACCAACACAACAAGTTTTGTGTTTTTTTTACTTAAAATGAGTTTCTTGTAGAAAATGTATAGTGACATTGGTTATTATCCATTCTGACAACATGTCTTGAACTGGGATGCTTAGATTATCTATATAGTCTGTGATTACTGATATCACTTACATCTCTTATCTTGCTATTTGTTTTCTGTTTTCCCATCTCTTCGTTTTCCATCTTTTTTTCCTGCCTTCTCCTGGGCTGATTGTTTTTCATTATTTGATTTTGCTTCTTTCATTGGCTCGTTTGCAATAGTCTGGAAATTTTAACATTTTCTCCTCACGTCTGGTATTCTGAAATTTCACCCCAATTCATCTAGGTGTGTGTTTTCTTGTCTTTTCGTGTTAGTACTCCAGGATTTGCTCAATATCTTTTTTTTTAACTCAACTATTATTTTTTTTCCTTTTTTTATTAGATCTCTATTATGTGTATACTGGAAATTCTAATTTCACTTTTTGCGTCTCTTAGCTTTTCTCTTTAAAATGTTTTTCTTCTTTCCTTCTTCATGTTGGGAAATCTCATCACTCTGATTTTTTAATTTAATATATTTTTTTCTTAGCTGGGCTCTGTGGTGCACACTTATAATCCCAGTTATTCAGGAGGCAGAGGAGGATCTCAAGTTCAAGGCCAGCTTTAGTAACTGTCTCAAAATAAACAAATAAATAAAAAGAGTCTGGGGATGTAGCTCAGTGTTAACAGCATCTCTGGGTTAAACATCCAACATAAAAAAAAAAAAAGTGTTTTTCTTATCCATATCTATTCTACTATTTATCCCAATTTCTTTCATTGATTTTTTTATTTTTCTGATTATTGTTTTTGCTCATTTAAAATGTTTAATTGTTCTTTTTTCCCCACATTGCTAATATCTTTTCTTATATCCTTTAATATATTAATTGGCTAATTTAAAAATTACTGGTTCTCTGCTTTGTTTATATTGGGATCTGCAACTGAGATATATTATTTCCTAGTGAAACAGTGCCTTGTCATTTTGGACTGTGAACTCATCTTCTCCTAGGGATTTGGGCCACTCTCTCAGGCAGTCCCGCAGACTGGAACACCAGCCTCCAAACCTGGTCAGCAACAGGGAGGTCCAGAGTAAATGTGTGTATCGTCTCCTGAATGGACAGTGTAGGTACCAGAAAACCTACTCAGTGCCTCCTGCACCCTCAAAACTGTAGTTCAGACCTTCAACTGTTACTTCCCAGAGAGAGTGTATAGACAGATATACTCAATGTAAATTACATATTCATGTAATTTCCTAGCCTTTGGAGTTTGGAATGGTGTGTGTGTGTGTGTGTGTGTGTGTGTGCGTGTGTGTGTAAAACAGTTGCCAGAGTTCAATTAACAACGTGTTTTTCTCGGCTTATGATCAGTGCAGGGTTCAATGCCGATCTGATTTGATTCCTGGCCATTGATCGTGAGTTTCTGACTATGGCCGAGGAGAAGAAAGTGCAAAGAGAGGGCCAGTACTCTCTCCTGCATGTACTATCATCTCACTACCTGTTGGGTCGCCTTCTTGTCTAGGTCACAGTGTCCACCCCGCCTCGTAAACAGGCCAGCTCAAAGTGTCCCTCCCATCTCCATGAATTCAAAACTCTTGTTCTCCTAGAACTCCCCACTTTTGTGATCTTGGGGAAGGAGCCAACAACTTGTTCAAAAATAGAACCAGAATTATTTTTTAGCTTTGATGTATCATTTTGTCTCTTTTAGACATTATAGAATTAATTTTTTCAATTCAGTTTTTAAAATTTGTATATCTCATTTACGTATTTTCAATTGCCGTTCCATGAGAACATATCTCCTTTCCTTTTTTTGTTTTTCCTACTTCCACACCTTCCTCTTCCCTTTCCTTGGCCTTCTTCTCCTTAGCAAAACAAAACGAAGAATCATCAGCACCAGGAATGGAGATTTCATGTGTCCGTACTTAGGGTTGGAAATACTGGCTCTGACTGTTAATTTCCACTGGGAGTAAAGGCCATAAACCCGACAGGAATAATTTGATCACAGCCCTGAAAATGTAGTTTTTTTAAAATAAGAGGCCATGTGAACATACCTCCCAAGTGGCACACAGATCTGATTTATGATACAACCACTTGCCATTCTCATCTTTAGGATACACTTCATTTCCAGGCTGCAACGAAACAAAACAACACAACAGAATATTATCCATTTTATTTATATCTGGGAAATAAAGTTATGGAATTTGATTTTTCAGTATACCAATATATCCTGGCCCTGAGAAAGCAATTCAAGCTGACTATATGTTTATATAACTACATACTAAATATTATGTATAATTATATAAAATGATAAATTATTATTCTATACTTTAATTGTATAATAATTATGTGATTAATTATATTAAAACATATCATTATATTATAGCATCACCATATTGTACTGGGAATTCAAGATGACAGATGAGAGGCACCCAGCACCCGCCTGCTTCTCTGTGAGATAGAATTAAGTCAGCAGGTGGGTAGCTGCTTACTGAGGTGGGTGACTGTGGGAGAGTGCTGGAATTCAACAAAAGAGAAGAAAGAGACCTGGAGAAACCCAAAGATTTTGGATACCAGGTGCTGGGAGAAAGAGACCCCAGCATTGATCACACAGCAGCATGTCAGGGGGAGCAGGAATACCCACTCCGGTGGGGATGGGGAAAAGGAAGAGTCCCAGAGAGCTCCGTGAGCCCCTCGAAGATATACAGTCAAGACAGACAAGAGACCTGGGAACTGCGCAGTGAGTGGGATCTGGGTAAGATCTGTGCACTTCCCAGTAGTATATTCCCATGGAGCTGAGAAGAATCTGAGTTTATTGCTCTGGGAATCAGAGGCTCCTGCAATTTGCTACATCTGTGACCCTGGAACCTGTGGGAATTTTACTCAGTGCTTGTATGAGCAGCTCCCTCATGCACCACTTTGCCTGAGGAAAGACTGACACAAACACACTGAGAATTCTGTTATGGGAAACGGGATGGCAACATGGAAGGGAGCAGTTTAAAATCTGCAGTTTTGAAAACCTGTCAACTAAGTCCAAGGGAGTGGAAGCCACGTGTGATTTTGCGTGGGAGCTAAGCCTGAGAGCATCAGGATGATGGGTGGTAGATCACGTGGAACCTGCTGCCCCTCAGTCCTTCCAGCACAGATCTCTGTGGGTTTGTTACCCCGTCCCACCTGCAGGGGGTGCAGGGACAAGCCACAGCACCAGCATTCAGCCAGTGCTTGGAGTGCAGAGCCCAAATAGCTAAAGAGAAACTCCACATTCCATGTTAACTCATTCCATTGTGCAAAGTAGCTGAGAAGAATTCCAACTAGCTCCAGCCACAGGTCATTCCTCAATAGACAATGGTGCACACCACGATTAGAAAGAACTGGAGAGAGAGAGTGTGTGTGTGTGTGTGTTTTCTCTTTAATTTTTTAATTTGCTTTCTCCTTTCCCCTTCCCCTTTGATTTTTAACTTTTCCCCTGCTTTATATTCTTAAATGTAAATTTAAAATTAAAAATTTTTTTTCTGCGTATTTCCCTAGGGATTGAGCCCAAGGGTGCTTATCTATGGAGCCACATCCCCAGTCCTTTTTCATATTTTATCTAGAGATGGGATCTCACTGAGTTTCTTAGAGCCTTGCTAAATTGCTGAGGCTGGCTTTGAACTGGAAATATTCCCGCCTCAGCCTCTGGAGCTGCTGGGATTACAAGCATGTGCCAGGGTGCCTGACCCTATTGTTATTTTTATTGCCACTGCTGTTTTGGTGTTTTATTTTTAAATATTTATTTGTTTATTGTGCACACTTTGGGTTCTGCCACGGAGCTACCCTCCGGCCCAGGGGAGAGTAATTGTGCCTAGCTCTAGTATTGACCTAGCCCCAGTTGAACCTTGGGAGATAACTTCAATTTAAGAACAGGGAGGACAAAATGCCCAGACAAAGACCATCCCCAAGTGGGCACAGCTATGGGGCTCTGGACAGTCACCCCCACAGTAACAGGAGAGAGAAATAAGACCACTGTTGTGGACATGGTACCTATGAGGGCCCTCAGCATTTGTTACCAGCACACCCTCTCAGATTGCATAAGACTAGATGTGAGTGCCACAGAGGGGAGCTGGGATCCTGGTCCCTGGCTCTCCACAGGAAACACACCAGGAGCTGTGTCAGGGTGTAAACAGAGGGTAAAATTCCAGGCCCTTCACCATGATTGCACAGTCAGTATCAGACTCTCTTCCAAGTAACCGCCAGTGTCATCAGTGTCTGTGGAAATCCCCCTCCCTGACAGGGGCTTCTGCTCCGACTGTAGGAATAATCCCAGAGGGTCACCTCTACACCACATCTGCCTGAATTACCAGAGGGACCCCAGTCTCATAAGACCTACAGAGCAAGTGGGCTGCTCAGGCCCTGATCCAATGTGTATTCTGTCAAAATCCACTCATCTCAGCCCAAAAGACAGAGGGAGACTACACTACAAAGTCCAATTGGACTTAAACCCAACACTGCAGAATAAACCACTACCCTAAGATATCACCAGGAGAAGGCCACCTACTAAGGAGGCCCTCAAATAAAAGTGGAGGAGCTATTCATTCCAACAGATGCCAACATGGAAACACAAGAAATGTGAAAAAACAGGCAATATGACACCTCATAAATCTCATAATTTTGTAGATATATCAAAGTGGGTGAAATGATGGATAAAGAATTCAAAAAAGTAATTTCTAAAAAGCTCAATGATTTTCAAGAGACTACAGGTAAACAATTGAAGAGAATGCAGAATGTGAATGAGAAATTCAGTAAAGAAAGATTTTTGAGAAAGAACTAAACAGAAATCTTATAAATGCAAAACCTGGTAAGTCAGATAAAACTTTGTTGAAAGCCTCAGCAACATGCTAGATCAAGTGGAAGAAAGAGTATCATAACTCAAAGACAGATCTGGTGAAGTATTGCATTCAAACAGAAATAAAGAATGTACAGAACCTACAAGATCTTTGGAACATCATTCACAGATCAGATATCTGCATCATCATCATCATGCCTGAGGGGAAGAAGCTATAGGCTGAAGGCAAAAACCAAGCAGAACAAAACCCTGCTCAGTGAAATAATAGAAAATTTCCCCGATCTTGGGACAGGCACAGACATCCAGGCATAGAAGGCATTTAGAACCCCAAACAGACGCGATCACCAAAAAACCTCTCCATAACCTATTATGGTTAAATTGCCAAAGTACAGGACAAAGAAAGAATGTTAACATCATCAAAAGAGGAGCACCAACCAACATTTTTTTCAAATTATTTTAGTATTTTACCCAAGAGTACATTTCACGGCATCAAGAAAATGCCATCCTGATCACATATACTCACCACACATTATCCATGAAGGGAAAAATGGTGATGATAACATAAATTGCTGAATCACCCATATAACTTCCTGAACTCAACATTTATCACAAACTAGCTCTCTTTTCATTCCATTATAGTTCTTTTTTTTACTGGAATTTCCCTTAATTCTTTTATTTTAATTTGTTCTAATTAGTTATACATGACAATAGAATGCATTTTGAAATATCATACAGAAATGAAATATAACGTCTCCTTCTTCTGGTTGTACATGATATAGGATTACACAAGTCATGTAGTCATATGTGCGCATAAGGTCATAATTTCCCAATTCATACTATTGTCCTTCCTACTCCTGTACCCCCTTTCTTCCCTTCACTCCCTCTGTCTAATCCAAATTACCTCTATTCTTTCCTAGCCCCTGGCCCTGCCATCATTATTGTGAATTAGCATCTGCATGTCAGAGAAAACATTCAACCTTGGGTTCTTTGGGATTGGCTTATTTCACTTAGCATGATAGGCTCCACATCTATCCATTTAATAGCAAAAGCCATAATTTCTTTCTTCTTTAAGGCTGAGTAATATTCCATTGTGTGTATATATGTCACATTTTCTTTATCCCATCTTGTTGAGGGGCACCTAGGTTGGTTCAATAGTTTAGCTATTGTGAATTGAGCTGCTATAATCATTGATGTGACTGTGTCACTGTAGTATGCTGATTTTTTAAGTCCTTTGGGCATAAACCTAGGAGTGGGATAACTGGGTCAAATGGTGGTTCAACAAGTTTTGTGAGGAATGTCCACACTGCTTTCCATAATGGTTGTACCAATTTATAGTCCCACAGCAATGTATGAGTGTACCTCCCCCCCCACATCCTTGCCAATATTTATTATTGTTTGTATTCTTGATAATTGCCATTCTGACTAGAGTGAGATGAATTCTTAAGAGTAGTTTTGATTTGCATTTCCCTAATTGCTAGTGATGTTGAACATTTTTTCATATTTGTTGATTGATTCTATTTCTTCTGTGAAGTGTCTGTTCAGTTCTTTAGCCCATTTATTGACTAGGTTATTTGTCCAAATCACATTTAGAGACAAACCTATTAAAATATCAGAAGATTTCTCAGAAGAAATTTTCAAGGCCAGGAGGGGATGGAATGATGCATTTCAAGTCCTGTAAGAAAATAACTGCTGACCAAGAGTGCTGTATCCAACAAGATTATCTTTCAGCACTAAAGGTTAATTAAGGACCTTCCAAGGTAACCATAATCTAAGATAATTCGTGATCACTAGATTGGCATTACAAAGAAACTTAAGGAAATCCTATATCCAGAAGAAGAAGAAAAATAGACACAATCATGAAAGCACACAAAAGAAGAAATCTCACTAGAAGACACACAAATGAAAAATAGGAAAGAGTCAAACATAATCAATGCAGTAAACCATCACACTTCTAAGATAATAAGGAAGAAGTAAACAAAGATTATTCAAAACAACCAGATGAAAAACAACAGAAAGACAGAAGGTACACACCTTTTAATAACCCAGAATGTAAAGGGTCTTAATTCTCCAACTGAAAGGCACAGACTGGCTGAATGGATTAAAATACAATACCTACAACTAAGTTACCTGACCTACAACTAAGTTACCTGTAAGAAAATCACCTCATCTGCACATGCTTATGCAAATGAAAGTGAAAGGACAGGAAAAGGTAAGATCCAATGGAATCCAAAATGAAGCAGGAATGGCTCTACTTACATGTGACAAAATAGACGTTAAAAAAAATCAGAAGAGGCAAAGAAAGTCACTATATTGTTGGATCAGACAATTCATCAAGAAGATGTAACAAACCATTTGACCCAGCTATCCCACTCCTTAAAATCAGCATTCTACAGTGACGCAGCCACATCAATGTTTATAGCAGCTCAATTCACAACAGCTAGACTATGGAACCAATCTAGGTGTCCCTCAATAGATGAATTGTGGGGAGCTGCCCTGGATGAACATGTCTTTAAGTCCTGATTCCCCGGGGCACTGAACAATTATTGCCTTCCGTCTGGCAGGGCAGTGCCAGGTGCAGTAACTTGGGTGTTACCCCAGGCGTGGCTCCAGGAGGAGGCGTCACCAGCTGAGGTTGAGTTACACTCACCTATTCCTTTGTAATCCTACCCCTGTGCCCTTTTGGGGGATAGAATATTCCATGGAACAGCCTCCCCCAATAAAACCTGGTGCGAGGCATGTTCTCTCTCTCTTTCTTGCCTGCCTCGCCTCCTTTGTGGGAACGGGGTCAGAGGACACATCACAGAGCCCAAAGGAAAAAGTTGTTTCTCTGTCTCTGTGGGATTTTTTTCATGCCAGTCCAGTTCACCTGGAGTGACCCTGACAGGTTTAGTGTGTGTTGCTACAATGAATGGATAAAGAAAATATGGTACATATATTCAATAGACTATTACTCAGCTTTAAAGAAGAATGAAATTATGGCATTTGCCAGTAAATGGATAGAGTTGGAGAACATCACGCTAAGCGAAATAGGCCAATCCCCCCAAACCAAAGCTGAACGTTTTCTCTAATATGTGGATGCTAACTCACAATAAGGTAGGCGGGGGGCACTAGAGAAGAATAGTGTCGCCTTAGATTAGGTAGAGGGAAGTGAAGGGAGAGGAGGGGAGGGGATGTGGGGATAGGAAGGATAGTAGAATGAACAGACATTATTACTTTATGTATGTAGGTGACTACATGACCAATGTGATTCTACAATATGTACACTCAGAAATGAGAAATTATATCCCGTCTATGTATGATATATCAAATGTATAAATTCATTATACTGTCATGTATAACTAATTAAAACAAATAATTTTTTTAAAAAAATGATAGGAAATGAAAACAAACACCACCCCAACTGTTTATGAGGCTTTAAATAAAAATTATAAGTGGTGTACAAATTTAAAAAAGATACAACAATTATAAATGTATATGCACCAAATATTGGAGCACCTAACTGAATGAAACAAATACTATTGGACATAAAGGGAGAAGTAGGCCTGAGTACAATAATAGTGGATGACTTAAATACCCCACTCTTACCATTAAAACATCCAGACAAAAAACTCAACAAAGAAACATCATAGTTAAATTACACATAGATCAAATGTTCTAAACAGGCATCTGCAGAACATTCCACCCAATAACAGCCCAATATACATGTTTTCATCAGAAGATGTAGTTTTTACCAAAATAGATCCTGTGTTAGACCACAAGGCAAGTCTTAACAAAAATTTTTAAATGGAAATAATTTCTTGCCTTTTATCTGATCACAGTGAAAAGAAACTAGAAATCAATGGCAAGTTAAACCACAGGGATTCTACAAATACATGGAGATTGAAAAATACACTATTGAACAGTGACTCACTTGAGAAATATGAGAAGAAATTAAAAATCAAATGAAAACTGAAACAGAGCATACCAGAATTTATGGAATACAACAAAAGCAACACTCAGAGGGAGGTTTATGGCCATCAGTGCTTACATTATAAAATAAAAGCTCTCAAGTACATAATCTAATGATCCATCTCAAAGTCTTAGAAAAATAAAAACAAACCAAACCCCAAATCAAGTAGAAGAAAAATCAGAGTAGAAATAGGTAAAATATAAAGAACAATACAAAGGACCAATGAAATAGAGTTGGTTCTTTGAAAAGATAAACCAAATTGACAAATTTTTATCTAAAGTAACCAAAAGAAAGAGAAGAACTAAATAAATAAATTAGAGATAAAAAGAAGACATTACAATAGACATCACTGAAATTCCAGAGATCATTAGGGAATATTTTGAACATCTATATGCCAATAAATTGAAAAATTGAGGAGAAATGGATAAATTTCTGGATATCTGACCTAAAATTGAACCAAGAAGATACCAAAAAAAAAAAAACTAAATAGATTTATAATCTCATAGCTTGTTATTAAAGTAATATAAAGCTGGGCATGGTGGCGTATGCCTGTAATCCCAGTGGCTCAGGAGGCTGAGGCAGGAGGATCTCGAGTTCAAAGGCAGCCTCAGCAAAAGTGAGGCACTAGGCAACTCAGTGAAACCCTGTCTCTAAATAAAATACAAAATGGGGCTGGAGATGTGGCTCAGTGGTTGAGCTTCCCTGAGTTCAATTCCCAGTACCAAAAAAAAAAAGTAGTAGTAGTAATAAAAAGACTCTCAACAAAGATAGTCTAGGATTGGGTGACTTCACTGTAAATTTTATCAGACTCTTAAAGAAGAATTAAAGTAGAGTCAAGGATAAAAATCACGTGATCATCTTGATAGATGTAGAAAAGTCTTTGATAAAGTTCAACATCCCTTTATGATAAAAGGGATGTTGAATAAATTAGTATTTGAGCTTTGTATTCCAACATAATAAAAACTATAATGACAAACTTATAGCCAACATCATACTGAATGGAGAAAAACTGAAAACGTTTCCTCTAAGATGAGCAAGAATGTCCACTCTCACCGTCCTCGTTCAATTTAACACCATGTTTTAGCTAGAGCAATGAGACGAGAGAAAGAAACAAAAGGTATAGAATAGAAAAGGACAAAGTCAAGTCATTCCAGTTTGCTGACAATATAATTCTATACATACAAAATCCTAAAGACTCCACCAAAAGACTTTTAGTGGATTGATAAACAGATTCAGTAAAGTAGCAGGACACAAAATCAGCATACACCAATCAATCGCTTTTCCATAAGCCAATAATGAGCTTTCTGAGAAATCAGTAGTTAACTCCATTTACAATCAACAAAATAAAATAGAATAAAAACCTAGGAATAAACCTAAGGATGTAGGAATAGCTTTACAATGAAAACTGTAAAACACAGAAGAAATTGAAGAACCAACTAGAAGGGGGAAAGACTTCCCATATTCATGGATCAGGAGAATTAATATTGTAAAATGTCCATACTACTCAAAACAATCTATAAATTCAATGAAATCTCCATCACAAGACCAACTATATTCTTCACAGAACTATAAAAAACTATCCTACAATTCATACGAAAGCACAAAAGACCCCAGATAGCCAAAACAATTCTGAATAAAAAGAGCAATACTAGAGGCATCAAAATACTAGATCTCAAAACACACTGCAGAGATATGGTAACAAAAACAGCATGATATTGCCAAGAAAAGAAAAAAAAAACTAGACATGTAAACCAATGGCATAGACTAGAGAACTCAGAAAGAAATTCAGGTATCTTCAGTCAACTGATTCTTGATAAATGTCCAAAAACATACATTAGAAAAAGGACAAACTCTTTTAACAAATGCTGTCTGGTAAACCAGATATCCACCTGTAGAAGTCAGAAGCTTGATCCTTGTCTCTTATCCTGAACAAAAGTCAACTCAAAGTGGATCAAAGAGGGCTGGGGATATAGCTCAGGTGGCAGAGTGCTTGACTTGCATGCACAAGGCCCTGGGTTCAATCCCCAACACCAACACAAAAAAAAAAAAAAAAAAAAAAAGGATCAAAGACCTAATATAAGACCCAAGACTGCAGTTACTAGAAGACAACAGAGGAGGAATACTTCAAGATATTGGCACAGTGCTTGATTTCCTGAATAGGACTCAAATAGCTCAAGAAACAAAAGCAAGAATTGGCAAACGGGATTATATCAAATTAAAAACTTCTGTACAGTAAAGGAAACAATTAACAGAAAGAAGAGAGAGCCTACTGAGTGGGAGAAAAACCTTTATAGGCTATTCATCTAACAGGATCATTATCCAGAACATGTTTTTAAAAAAAAAAAACTGCAAAAACTTAACTACAAAACAAGTCAAGCCACAACAAAGGACAAATGACCTGAATAGGCACTTCTCAAGGACAAAGTATAAATGGCCAATAATTATATGGAAAATGCTTGATACCTTCCGCTCTCTTTGCATTTAGGGAAATGCAAATCAAAACTCCATTGAGAATCCAGCGATTCCATCTCACCTCATAAAAAGACAGAAAAAAATATATACAACAAATGCTGATGAGGATGTGGAGAAAAAGGAACCTTTATACACATTTAGTGGAGATGTGCATTAATAAGTCACTTTGGAAAACAGTATTGAAGTTCCTCAAAAAAATAAAAATAAAAGTACTCTATGATCCAGCTATCACAGTCCTGGGTATACATCTGAAGGAACTGAAGTCAGCCTACAAAAGAAACCGCTGCATGCCCGTGTTTATTGTGGCAGCATATATAATAACAAAATATGGGAACAGCCTATGTGCCTGTCAGTAATTGAAAGAATAAAGAAAATATGGTAGACATACACAATGGAGATTTTCTTCAGCCATAAAGAATAATAAAATCCTGTCATTTGTTGGAATGGATGAAGCTGGAGGACATGTGAAGTAAAATAATCCAGACCCAGAAAGAAAAATATGTCGTGTTTTTTTTTAATATGTGGAAACTAAAAACAAAATGAAATGAAAAGATGATCTGAAAGTAGAAGGGGGACTGTTAGGGACTAGAAAGGGGATCCGTGTTGTTGGGAAAAGGTATAATGGCAGCCACACCCCAAAAAAACCAACATGGCGCCTGATGTGCTTCTCTTCCTCTCTGTCTCCCGCCAGCGCCAAAAACTCTCAACGGCGGGAAACCTTAGCCCCAAAAAGAACTGATTTCGTGGGAATTGATTTCATGGGCTCCGGAACTGACATCTGGAAGAACTTGCCAATAAACGGGGGTGACCTGTCATTTACCTAAGCCCTGCCACCTATCCTTAGATCTATATAAGCCCAGAGCCTTTTGTAATAAAGTGGAACTTCTCAGGTGATTTGTCTCGCCTTGCATCTTCTTTCAAGTGTAAGCAGGGAGAGAGGACCTCATGGAGGACAGACATGATCAATCTGTGTGCATGAATGGGAATGTCTAAGTGTAACCCTGTCATGTGCAGAATTAATGTATTAATTTGAAATATATATGAATCACACTATATTATACATACTATATTTTACCTTTTGTGGCACTGCCCAAGAATTCTTTCATAGTCTCATAATCTCACCTGGCATTCATTTTAAATTGAATTATTATTTTTTCTTTATTTAATGATAAGTTATCATTCTTAAGCCATGGAATTCTCTCTTAGAGAGAAAATTACTTTTATTTAAAAAAAAAAAAGTGGTGGCTGAGTGAGGGTTAGGACTATTTGTGGTTTGGCAGTCTATCCTTATTAAGGTTCAAGGCAGCAAATTTCCTACTGTCTTAAGAAACCAAAGATCATCACTGAGAGTGAGAAGAAATTCTTCAGGTAAGAAAAGTGCAACTAATGGCTGAAGGTTCCCTGAGTGTCAGAAAACGGATAGCAGGTGACTGCTTTGTCCTGTGGTGCTTTCCTTTCTCTCTTTGGGCCCACCAAGAGTTTAGTGTCTTCTTTTCTACCCTGTGTATGATCTGAAGGTCAAACTCCTTCTCTGGTTTTTAGTTGGTCCTCTTCTAACTAAGCCTGACGAAGGAACACAGTCCTTCAGATTTCTTCTTTTGTGAACCCAAATCTTTGAAAGGGGATTCATGACTATTTAATAAGGAGGACCATGATATTTCCAACTAACATGACTTACAAGGTGGTGTTGAAAATTTCCAGATATTTAACAAAACAATCCCAAACTCACTTCCTAGATGGACACAAAAATCTAAGGATAAGACGCCGATTTAAGGAAAGGTCATCCTGGCCTCATGCTCAGGCCTTTGCTTTTTGGAAGAGCCACCTCACTCTGGTGACACTGATTAGATTTCACCTTTACTGTGACTACAGTCCAGTACTGGTGAAGCTCATCATTTTATACTACCACTTTCTGTTCTATAGATATGTCACACTGATACAGTACCAGATCCAATATTACCCTTGTAATATTGAAGTTAATGAGATCTCCTTTTCTTCCCCATCAGCAAATTTCTTTTCTGGTCAGTAACATAAGCCTTCATACTTCCCCTGGACTGCATGTTTCATCACCATTATTTTTATATTCTATCCCCTGATATCCCTCTTCCTATAGAGCTATCCTCTTCCAATCCCTCACCTATTGAGCTCAGTCCCACAGCTCCCTATTGAGCATGTTCTAGGATCTGGGGATATCATGGTTGAGAAGACGACCAAGTTCCAAGTCTAATGGGAATTATATTCTAGTATAGATAGAATAACAAACAAGATGAGCAAGAAAATAAGATTTAGGTACCGATAAATGCTAAAAAGGCTACCTGCATGATAGAAAATAACTTGAACAGGATGAGTTTTGATAGAATTTTTAGGGAAGGCCTCCTTAGTCAGATGACAATGAATGTTTATAAGCCTCCTAAATTCACATGTTGAAACCTGATCACCATTAGGAGATGGAGCCTTTGAAAAGGGATAAGGTCAGGACGACTCTGACCTTGTGAATGGGCCTGATAGATACCCTTATAAAGGAGGCTTCAGACAGCTGCCCTGACCCTTCCACCCTGTGAGGACAGGTAGGCAGTGCTGTCCATGAGGAATGGGCCTTCACCAGACACTGAATCTTCCGGCACCTTGATCTTGGACTTCCTAGGTTCCAGAACTATGAGCAATAAGTTTCTCTTGTTCGTAAATTCTTCAGTCGAATGGATTTTGTGGTAGCAGCCCACATGGACTAAGATGGTACCCCTCAGATGCCTTTACCATTTTTGCATATGCTCTGCTTTCACTACCCACAGCCAGCACCTGCTTGAATCTGTCTGTTAGAAGACAGACCTCAGACCGATAGAACCTGTTTTTGCTTCCTCACATGGGGTGTGCCCAGGAATTGATACCCACCGGGGGCAGCTCTTGACCTAGAGCTGCAGAGGTAAAAGTATTGCTGTTCCTCAATCAAGAGATTCTGAGATGTGACTAACTCTGGCTAGAGGTTCCCAGGACCTTGAGTCAAAGTTGCTTTCTGGAGGACTTTTTCTGTCACACCTCTGCTTGACTCCTTTTACCCCAGTCACATTTCCTCACTTCCCTATGGGTGTTCCCCAGTTGCAGATCATAATAACTCACTCTCATGTACCTCCTCATTTCAGGGTCTGACTCTGGACTGGAGCCAGAGCAGTAGAGATGAAAATAAGAGAAGAGATTAACATATGAACTAGGAGTGGGGCCAATACCTTTAATGTTGGCTTGGAAATGAGATGAAGTGGTGGCAGTAAGGGACAGAAAGAAAACAAGGATAATTCCTAAGCTGCTTAGCTGAATGGTAGTAATCATTTCCTGAGGTTGGGGCCAAGATTCAAGAGTGTTCTTTTTTTTCTCCAATACTGGGGATTGAACCCAGGGATGATCTAGCACCAAGCTCCTCAACTACACCCCCAGCCCTTTTTTAATTTTTTGAAACAGGATCTCATTAAGTTGCTTAGAGCCTTGCTAGGTTGCCCAGGATGGTCTCAAACTTACAATCTTCCTGCCTCAGCCTCCTGAGTTGCTGGGATTACAGGCATGAACTACCACACCCAGAAATATTTTGGATGTTTTGACCAATCTGTTTATTCTTTTCCTGTAGCACTGTGGATTGAATTTAGGGATGCCTGCTAGGCAAAAGCTCTACCACTGAATTACACCCTTAGTCTCTGTTTGACATTCAAGGGGGTATTTGGAAAGACAGTTGAACAGAGAAGCCTAGGGTTCAGAAAGAGATCATGGTTACAGATTAAATTTGGGATTCATCAGCCTGTAAAATGGTCTTAAGGCTGTGTGAGTGGGTGGAATCAATTTACAAAGATAGTAGGCTTAGGTCCTATCCATTTCTACCCTGAGCATATAGAACCTCATCTAACCTTGGAAGCTAAACACTGTTGGTCCTGGGAAGAGAGTGAGGCCAGTAAGACAAGACTATGGCAGAAAGAGCAGTGGGCATAACAACATTTGAAGGTTGGCAGAGGGTAGCTGTCAAAGAATCATGAGAATGTATTATCATACAAGCTGAAAGAGGAAAATATTTAAAGAGGGAGATGAACACACAACTGTGTTGAAAGAGATCAACACAGTTGATCAACGAGGACAAAGTGTCTGTTGGGTTTGGCAGGATAGACACCTTTGCTGACTTTGATAGAAATATCTTGTAGGGAGCTGTTACCATTTGAATATGTCTACCAGAATTTATGTGTTGAAAGCTTAATACCCATTGCAACAGTGCTGGGAGATGGGGACCAATGACAAGTGGTTAGGAGTATAGCCAGGTGCCATTATAAAAAGGACGTATAAGAGTGAGTTTGTTCTCTTGCAGTCTTTCCTCTTCCACCTCTGCCATGCATTGACAGCAAGAAAGCTCTTTTCAGATGCCTTGATAATAGATCTCCCAGCTTCCAGAACTAGGAGACAGTAAATATCTGTTCTCTATAAATGATGCAGTGTTGAGTGTTCTGTTAGCACAAAACAGACTGAGAAGGGAATGCAGTAATTGGACAATACCCATTTTATTCTTAAATATTTTTCTCATTTTTTCCTCTATCATCTTACTTTCACAAAACTCAACTTTCCCTTAATAATAACTTTCCACATTGTTCTCTTAGCAAAGAGAATTTCTCCTGTTTCTTCCTGTCTCATTGAAAGGAAGAACAAGTCTCCTTTCTCCTTTCTCTCTTATTAATGTGAATAATTATTCACATTAATTATTTTTCATCTCTGATTTCTAAGCTCTCAGATTTTCTCAACATCTATGACCCAAATTTCTACTCCACTCTTCCTCCATATTTTTTGCCTTTTGCATTTTATCATTTTACTCATCTTCTGAAATGACCTTATTCCTCCTTCACAAGTTCTGTTACATGATTTTTTTTCTTCCCCAGATGCTACTATCAAGCCACCCTAACCCACGTTAGGTATTTCCACGTGTCCCCTTGAACTTCCACCATGTCTGCTTTATCCTGAGAAGTTGGTTTTTCTCTTTCCTACACTGTCAGGCAGTATTGGAAGATTAATTCAGCCCTCCAAAAATCCATGCTACTTACTCTTATTTCTGTTCATTCATCTTTTAAAAATGTCTTCTAATTTTTTTTCTATTTTGTTGCTCTGAAATCATGTCTGCTTATCAACTTGTCACTTTCAAAAAACACTGAGATTTTTGACAAAAAAGATTTTTTTCACTTAAAAAATTATGAGATTAAAAAGCTTATGATGTTTTAGCTTTAAATATTCATTTCCCAATTATAGGCCCAGTTGGGAGGTATCATTATATTGTGTCAATTCTTACTGTTAGTTTGATCTCGCTGAGCTTTGATCCTTTCAAGAGTACAAATAGAAGTTTTCTATTTGCTTTCTCCAAAAAAGACTTAAAAAAGTTATTTCGTCCATAGACAGGTAAACTTTTTTTTTGGGGGGGGGGTACCACAGGTTGAACCCAAGGACATTCAACCACTGAGCCACATTCCCAGCCCTTTTTATTTATTTTTTATTTTTTTTTGACAGGTTTCCCTAAGTTGCTTGCGGCCTTGCTGAGTTGCCAAGGCTGGCTTTGAACTCTCTGGCCTCCTGACTCAGCATCCTGGATGACTGGGATTACAGATAAGTGCCACTGCACCCAGCTAAACTTCATCTTATCACTTTTAAATACAGGTTCTCCCCCAAATTTTAAGACTCAGATTTAGAAAAAAATCTACCATTTGAACAAGAGTCAACAATAACTGAGTGAGATGAGAGTTGAGATCATGATACCAAGAAACCACTGCTGTCCTTGGGTGTTAGGCTCAAGAGGAGAAGTCAGAAGGGACAGTGGAGTGTAAAGATGAGCATGGCATTGACCACACGTCATGTGACCCAGGGTCTGACCCCTAAATCTGATGAACTTGGAACATGAGTAACTGACTTCAAGATTTTGAGGCTCAGCTTTCTCTTTTTTGAAATGAGATTATTAATATGTATAATTGCTAAGCATCCTTTCCACCCAAATATTTCATAATAGCATCTTTTATTTTATTATCTCTTCAATGCCAGGCATTGTGTCAGTACCTCCGAACTTGGCCTTTTAGTGACTCCCCGAAGTAGACACAAATTAGCTATTATTGTTTTCACGCAATTGACAATGGAATTGAAGTTCAGAAAGAGTGACTCTTCTAGGGAGTAATAAAGTCAAAAGTCAAGAGTGACAATTGACAATAGAATTGAAGTTCAGAAAGTTAAGAGTGATTCTTCTAGGGAGTAATAAAGCCAAAAAGTTTGGGTGACTCCAAAGCCCATATTCTTTCCACTACACCATATTTAGGTGATGTGGGAAGGAGATTAGGTATGACTCAACCAAGCCATCTGGCTCCTATGGGACTGAGACGGATTCAGAAGAGGCAGCCTGGCTCTGGAGCCCATGATCCTTATCATTTGTCACAAATGACCTCTAATTAATGAGTACAGTAGACATCTGTGACCTTTGTGTTCTACCATCCCTATTCCCTCCCCTCTCATTCTATGGTTTTTGGCTCAACTTCCTCATTTAAAATGGTGACTTTATGATGTTTTACAAAAGTGGGTTCTTCTTGCTTCTGGATGCAGCCCAAGATGGCAAAGGGTGGTATCTGAGTCTCACAGAGTTAGGGAAGTCAGTGTCAGCCAAGGCAGTCAGAAAGGAAATTGAGTGGGAAATAAAATTGGTGCAAGAATGGTCACTGGACGACCTTGGCTGACACCCCCCCACACCCCCCACACCCCCCACACACCCCCCCACACCCCCACCCCCCGGCTTTTTTGCTTGTAGTTCTCTAGAATAGCTGTTGGATGGACTGGGAATGCAGTATCCTGAGAAAAAGAGGAACTGTCCAGAAGAGCCTGGTCCCTATTCCTCTCCCTCATAGAACAGGGTTTCCTGCAGTGCTCTTGCCCAGCAGGCATGTTCCCCTGGGCTATAAAACCCACCTTTTGGAATCTCTCAGCTGTGGAGTTACAGGCATTTGTAAATGAGTCTCCATCTGCTCTGGGCAGCTTTCCTTAGCCTTGGGGAACCAGCTTGTCATGAATTCCAGGCTTCTGTTGTCCCTTGATGCTTATCTGTGACTAATAAAGCTGCTTCACTTGTGTGAATGTTCTGTCTCTCCAGACTTGTGCAGGTGATGAGATCAGCCCAAGATGCAGTGGGCTGGTGTTAGGGTAACTGGTATATGGTAAACTGGCTTTCAGTAGGGCCTTGGGAGAAGAATAGTTCTCAAGGTCTCTCTGAAAGCAAGACCTTAGGCCACAGCTGTCCTGTCAAACAGACATGCACCATCTAATGAGATGCAAATTGAATGCAAAAAAAAACAAAAACATATTATCTGTGCTTTCCTCTTCTGTATTGTTTTGAGCCAGAGACCAATATGGAAAGAATTTATTGTTGTAAAAACATGGTATAATAGAAACCACATTGAGTTAAGAATCAATAAACTTGGGGTTCAGACCCAAGTCTGTGAAATTAACCTTTCTGGGCATTTGACAGGGAAGGTTAGTACTCTGATCTATGGAAACAAAACATCGTAACATTCTGTGGTGCTAGATAATGAACAAGGCCCATGCACACAGCTGTGGGCTCATGGTCACTGAGTGCAGGCCTAACCTTTAGGCATCTGAACTCACCTTAAAGGCCATGGGTACTTCAATGATGTAAAGATCCACATAATCCAGTTTCAGGGACTTGAGTGTCCTCTCCAGGGCTGGGCGGACCATCTCTGGGACATGATTTGTAGCCCACAGCTGAAAGAATCAAGGGGAGAGAATTAATGTCCATGCTGTTTCCACATTAATGCAACTTTCTATTTTTTTTGCAAAGCATTCATGCACATTCCATTCACTCATTTCACAAAAATAGGGCTATGCAATGTTAACTGAGTGTCGGATGAGCGGGAAACACTCTTTTGACACCAGAGCATCACTCTATCTGAACATGGTATACGACACTTAAAGACATACCTGGCTGCAAAGAACCCAATTATATGACAAAGCCTTTTGGTCACCCTGTGCTAATTTCCTAACTGATCCATGTTGCTTTCACTCTTCTTCACTGTGTAACCAGAGAACATGTATCTAGCTAGATGTTGTGAATTAGGCTGGCACATTTTTTTTAATGCCATTTTGATACAATGTGTCCTTCAAACGAGTAAAGAAAATAATTATGCGCATGGCTTCAGGGGATCCTTTGCTTTGTGATAGGTGGTACAGAAACCTGGCAAAATTTATTGCACGACTTTTGATTCTTCCTTGCTCTTTTGTTCTGCTTTGTTCTTATAGACCCAGGGAATTCTCCCAATTTCTACAAGAATTTACTCCATTTCTAAAACATTACATAATGAAGGTTTGGTTTGTCACAGCATGTATACCCTTAGGTATGTAAATCTGAGTGACAAGGAGTACTCAGACTCACAGGAAAAATAATACATCATCTCACAGCATCAATCTTACGCAAAGATTTTGTTTTTAAGGTAAAAAAGGTTTGACTTTTTGTACTCTTTTGTCACAAGAAGACAAGCAAAATTGGTAAAATCTGAATTTTTGCTGCTGTGTTGGACAATGATTTTTTTTCCTGCCCTAAAACCATAGAGAAGAAAACACGATGCGGAGAGAATAGTGGGAAAAAGTGTTTTAGTTATTATTGTGGGTCCCTTCACTGTTATTGCTGCCAACCTATCCGAGGGAAAAATCCTGTTTTATATTTTAACTTGCTTTTAATCAACACACTTATAGTATTAGATTCATGCCAGATACTGTTTAAGTGCTTTATAAATGTTAAGTCTTAACAACTTTATGAAGTGGCTGACATCATTTTCTCCATTTTACAGAGATGGTAACCAACGCCAAGTAGCTCACAGCTAGCAGGGAATCTGGGGCGAGCAGTTGTATACATTGTTTTGCACTCTGACAGCCAATCTGGCTCCAAGGTCTGTGCACTTAACCATTGTCCCACTGCCTCTCAGGCATGGGTGGAGCCACAGTGAAAGCTGATCCTATGGGGCATAGCCTGTGCTGTGATGTGAACTCAGGTACACACACCCTTTCTGGTTTACTTACGATCATATGTTCTTTTTTTTTTTTTTTTTAATTTTTTATTGTTGGCTGTTCAAAACATTACATAGTTCTTGATATATCATATTTCACAATTTGATTCAAGTGGGTTATGAGCTCCCATTTTTACCCCATATACAGATTGCAGAATCACATCAGTTACACATCCATTGATTTACATATTGCCATACTAGTGTCTGTTGTATTCTGCTGCCTTTCCTATCCTCTACTATCCCCCCTCCCCTCCCCTCCCCTCCCCTCCCCTCCCCTCTTCTCTCTCTGCTCCCTCTACTGACATTCGTTTGTCCCCCTTATATTATTTTTCCCCTTCCCCTCACTTCCTCTTGTATGTACTTTTGTATAACTCTGAGGGTCTCCTTCCATTTCCATGCATTTTCCCTTCTCTCTCCCTTTCCCTCCCACCTCTCATCCCTGTTTTATGTTAATCTTTTTCTCATGCTCTTCGACCCTACTCTGTTCTTAGTTACTCTCCTTATATCAAAGAAGACATTTGGCATTTGTTTTTTAGGGATTGGCTAGCTTCACTTAGCATAATCTGCTCTAATGCCATCCATTTCCCTGTAAATTCTATGATTTTGTCATTTTTTTAATGCAGAGTAATACTCCATTGTGTATAAATGCCACATTTTTTTTATCCATTCATCCATTGAAGGGCATCTAGGTTGGTTCCACAGTCTAGCTATTGTGAATTGTGCTGCTATGAACATCGATGTAGCAGTGTCCCTGTAGCATGCTCTTTTTAGATCTTTAGGGAATAGACCGAGAAGGGGAATAGCTGGGTCAAATGGTGGCTCCATTCCCAGCTTTCCAAGAAATCTCCATACTGCTTTCCAAATTGGCTGCACCAATTTGCAGTCCCACCAGCAATGTACAAGTGTACCCTTTTCCCCACATCCTCGCCAGCACTTGTTGTTGTTTGACTTCATAATGGCTGCCAATCTAACTGGAGTGAGATGGTATCTTAGGGTGGTTTTGATTTGCATTTCTCTGACTGCTAGAGATGGTGAGCATTTTTTCATGTACTTGTTGATTGACTGTATGTCCTCCTCTGAGAAGTGTCTGTTCAGGTCCTTGGCCCATTTGTTGATTGGGTTGTTTGTTCTCTTATTGTCTAATTTTTTGAGTTCTTTGTATACTCTGGATATTAGGGCTCTATCTGAAGTGTGAGGAGTAAAGATTTGTTCCCAGGATGTAGGCTCTCTATTTACCTCTCTTATTGTATCTTTTGCTGAGAAAAAACTTTTTAGTTTGAGTAAGTCCCATTTGTTGATTCTAGTTATTAACTTTTGTGCTATGGGTGTCCTATTGAGGAATTTGGAGCCCAACCCCACAGTATGTAGATCGTAGCCAACTTTTTCTTCTATCAGACGGCGTGTCTCTGATTTGATATCAAGCTCCTTGATCCATTTTGAATTCACTTTTGTGCATGGCGAGAGAAAGGGATTCAGTTTCATTTTGTTGCATATGGATTTCCAGTTTTCCCAGCACCATTTGTTGAAGATGCTATCCTTCCTCCATTGCATGCTTTTAGCCCCTTTATCAAATATAAGATAGTTTTAGTTTTGTGGATTGGTTTCTGTGTCCTCTATTCTGTACCATTGGTCCACCCACCTGTTTTGGTACCAGTACCATGCTGTTTTTGTTACTATTGCTCTGTAGTATAGTTTGAAGTCTGGTATCGCTATACCGCCTGATTCACACTTCCTGCTTAGCATTGTTTTTGCTATTCTGGGTCTTTTGTTTTTCCATATGAATTTCATGATTGCTTTCTCTATTTCTACAAGAAATGCCGTTGGGATTTTGATTGGCATTGCATTAAACCTATAGAGAACTTTTGGTAATATCGCCATTTTGATGATGTTAGTTCTGCCTATCCATGAACAGGGTATATTTTTCCATCTTCTAAGATCTTCTTCTATTTCTCTCTTTAGGGTTCTGTAGTTTTCATTGTATAAGTCTTTCACCTCTTTTGTTAGGTTGATTCCCAAGTATTTTATTTTTTTTGAAGATATTGTGAATGGAGTGGTTGTCCTCATTTCTATTTCAGAGGATTTGTCGCTGATATACAGGAATGCCTTTGATTTATGCGTGTTGATTTTATATCCTGCCACTTTGCTGAATTCATTTATTAGCTCTAATAGTTTCTTTGTAGACCCTTTTGGGTCTGCTAGGTATAGAATCATGTCATCTGCAAATAGTGATAATTTAAGTTCTTCTTTTCCTATTTTGATGCCTTTAATTTCTTTCGTCTGTCTAATTGCTCTGGCCAGTGTTTCAAGAACTATGTTGAACAGAAGTGGTGAGAGAGGGCATCCCTGTCTTGTTCCAGATTTTAGAGGGAATGCCTTCAATTTTTCTCCATTCAGAATGATGCTAGCCTGAGGCTTAGCATAGATTGCTTTTACAATATTGAGGTATGTTCCTGTTATCCCTAGTTTTTCTAGAGTTTTGAACAAAAAGGGATGCTGTACTTTGTCAAATGCTTTTTCTGCATCTATCGAGATGATCATATGATTCTTATTTTTAAGTCTATTGATGTGGTGAATAACATTTATTGATTTCCGTATATTGAACCAGCCTTGCATCCCAGGGATGAATCCTACTTGATCATGGTGCACAATTTTTTTGATAAGTTTTTGTATCCGAGTGGCCAGAATTTTATTGAGGATTTTTGCATCTAGGTTCATTAGAGATATTGGTCTGTAGTTTTCTTTCTTTGAAGTGTCTTTGTCTGGTTTAGGTATCAGGGTGATGTTGGCCTCGTAGAATGAATTTGGAAGTTCTCCCTCTTTTTCTATTTCCCGAAGTAGCTTGAAAAGTATTGGTATTAGTTCCTCTTTAAAGGTTTTGTAAAACTCTGCTGTATACCCATCCGGTCCTGGGCTTTTCTTAGTTGGTAGTCTTTTGATGGTTTCTTCTATTTCCTCAATTGATATTGGTCTGTTTAGGTTGTCTATATCCTCCTGACTCAATCTGGGCAGATCATATGACTTAAGAAATTTATCTATGCCTTCACTATCTTCTAATTTATTGGAGTATAAGGATTCAAAATAATTTTTGATTATCATCTGTATTTCTGAAGTGTCTGTTGTGATATTGCCTCTTTCATCCCGTATGTTTGTAATTTGAGTTCTCTCTCTTCTTCTCTTCGCTAGCATGGCTAAGGGTCTGTCGATTTTGTTTATTTTTTCAAAGAACCAACTTTTAGTGTTGTCAATTTTTTCAATTGTTTCTTTTGTTTCGATTTCATTAATTTCAGCTCTGATTTTAATTATTTCTTGCCTTCTACTTCTTTTGCTGTTGTTTTGCTCTTCTTTTTCTAGGATTTTGAGATGAAGTATGAGATCATTTATTTGTTGGTTTTTTCTTTTTTTAAGGAATGAACTCCAAGCAATGAATTTTCCTCTTAGAACTGCTTTCAATGTGTCCCATAGATTCCGATATGTTGTGTCTGTGTTTTCATTAATCTCTAAGAATTTTTTAATTTCTTCCTTGATGTCTTCTATAACCCATTGATCATTCAGTAACCTATTGTTCATTCTCCAAGTGATGTATTCTTTTCCCTTCCTTCTTTTATCGTTGATTTTCAGTTCCATTCCATTATGATCAGATAGGATGCATGGTATTATCTCTACTCCTTTATATTGTCTAAGAGTTGCCCTGTGACATAATATATGATCTATTTTTGAGAAGGATCCATGTGCTGCTGAGAAAAAAGTGTAACTGCTTGATGTTGGGTGGTATATTCTATATATGTCAATTAAGTCTAGGTTATTAATTGTGTTATTGAGTTCTATAGTTTCCTTATTCAACTTTTGTTTGGAAGATCTGTCCAGTGGTGATAGAGGTGTGTTGAAGTCTCCCATGATTATTGTATGGTGGTCTATTAGACTCTTGAACTTGAGAAGAGTTTGTTTGATGAACATAGCTGCACCATTGTTTGGGGCATATATATTTATGATTGTTATGTCTTGTTGGTGTATGGTTCCCTTGAGCAGTATGTAGTGTCCCTCTTTATCCCTTTTGATTAACTTTGGCTTGAAATCTATTTTATTTGATATGAGTATGGATACTCCTGCTTGTTTCCGAAGTCCATATGAGTGATATGATTTTTCCCAACCTTTCACCTTCAGCCTATGTATGTCTTTTCCTATCAAATGCGTCTCCTGTAGGCAGCATATTGTTGGGTCTTGTTTTGTGATCCATTCTACTAGCCTGTGTCTCTTGATTGGTGAGTTTAAGCCATTAACATTTAGGGTTATTATTGAGATATGGGTTGTTCTTCCAGCCATATTTGTTTATTTCTGTTACTAAACATGGTTTGTTTTCCTCTTTGATTATTTTCCCCCCTTTAGTGTCCTACCTCCCACTGTTGGTTTTCATTGTTATTTTCCATTTCCTCTTCCTGTAATGTTTTGCCAAGGATGTTTTGAAGAGATGGTTTTCTAGCTGCAAATTCTTTTAACTTTTGTTTATCGTGGAAGGTTTTAATTTCATCTTCCATCCTGAAGCTTAATTTCGCTGGAAACACAATTCTTGGTTGGAACCCATTTTCTTTCAGTGTTTGAAATATGTTATTCCAGGATCTTCTAGCTTTCAGAGTCTGTGTTGAAAGATCAGCTGTTATCCTGATTGGCTTACCCCTAAATGTGATCTGCTTCCTTTCTCTTGTAGCTTTTAAAATTCTCTCCTTATTCTGTATGTTGGGCATCTTCATTATAATGTGTCTAGGTGTGGGTCTCTTATGATTTTGCACATTCGGCGTCCTGTAGGCTTCTAGGATTTGGGGTTCTGTCTCATTCTTCAAGTCTGGGAAGTTTTCTCGTATTATTTCATTGAATAGATTGCTCATTCCTTTGGTTTGAAACTCTGTCCCTTCCTGTATCCCAATGACTCTTAAATTTGGTCTCTTGATGTTATCCCATATTTCTTGGATGTTCTGCTCATGGTTTCTTAACAGTCTTGCTGAGCTGTCTATGTTCTTTTCGAGTTGAAATACTTTATCTTCATTGTCTGATGTTCTGTCTTCTAAGTGTTCTACTCTGCTGGTAGTATTCTCAATTGAGTTTTTAAGTTGGCTTATTGCTTCCTGCATTTCTAGGATTTCTGTTTGTTTGTTTTTTATAACCTCTATTTCCCTGTATAGTTGATCTTTTGCTTCTTGGATTTGTTTATGTAATTCATTGTTGAAGTGATCTTTCATTGTCTGATTTTGCTGTCTGATGTCTTCCTTGAGACTCCAGATCATCTGAAGCATGTATATCCTGAATTCTTTATCTGACATTCCATCTGCTGCAGCTATTACCTCTTCTAACGTTGAGTTGACCTGCAATGCTTCTGGTCCTTTCTTTCCTTGTCTCTTCATACTTTTCGCGTTCCTTTCTACTTGGTGAAACTGTTGTGCTATTGAATTTTCCCCCTATATATTTATATTGATCTTGTATAGTTGCAAAGTCTTCCTCGCAGGCGCGGGCGGCGGCTCTGTCCCTCTGCGGGCCGCTAGGCTTGTTCTGTCGGTGGTCACAGTTCTGTCTACTTTGCAGGCGCAGGCAGCGGCACTGCCCCTCTGCAGGCCTCTGGGGCTGTACTGCCAGTGGGTCGCAGGTCCGCCTACCTTGCAGGCGCAGGGGGGGGCGGCTCTACCCTTCCTCAGGCCACTGGGCCTGTTCTGTCTCTCGGTTGCAGGTCTGGCCTGTTCTGATGGTGGTCACAGTTCCCTCTACCTTGCCGGCGCAGGGGGAGGGGGCGGTTCTGCCTCTCAGCAGGCCACTGCTCCTCTTCTGCCGGTGGGTCGCAGGCCCGCCTACCTTGCAGGAGTGATTGGAAGCTCTGTCCCGCTGCGGGCCCCTGGGCCTTTTCTGTCGGTGGTCACCGTTCCACCTACCTGGGAGGCGCGGGGGGTGGGGGGCGGCTCTGCCCCTCAGCAGGCCGCTGGGCCTGCTATGTGCGTGGTCACAGTTCCCTCTACCTTGCCGGTGCAGGGGGAGGGGGCGGCTCTGCCTCTCAGCAGGCCGCTGCTCCTCTTCTGCCGGTGGGTCGCAGGCCCGCCTACCTTGCAGGAGTGATTGGAAGCTCTGTCCCGCCGCGGGCCACTGGGCCTTTTCTGTCTGTGGTCACAGTTCCACCTACCTGGCAGGCGCGGGGGGTGGGGGGCAGCTCTGCCCCTCAGCAGGCCGCTGGGCCTGCTCTGTGCGTGGTCACAGTTCCCTCTACCTTGCAGGTGCAGGGGGAGGGGGCCCGATCATATGTTCTTATGTGTACTTTATGATATTCAGCACATTATTGATATTTGTGCATGTACAAATATCCAGTTACATGCACAACTGTACTTGAGGGCAGTTTAAAGGATTTTGAAAGATAATTTGACCCCTTCCTTCTTATATGTTACTTTCAGCACCCATCATAGTGAGAAATAGCTATAAAGTAGGTTAAGCTAAAGGATTATGTGGTACACCTGCCCCAGGTGTTTACACAGCTAGCTTTTGTATTTGTGACCTTAAGAACTTGTGTGTGTGTGTGTGTGTGTTGCTGGGGTTTGAACCCAAGGCCTTGTGCATGCTAGGCAAGTACTCTACCACTGAGCTACATCTCCAGCCCCTGAACTTATTTTTTGATTGACATTTGTTTGCTTTTATTAAACAAAATCTATTGCTTTAAAAAATTGATTCAATTTCTTAGTCTATTAAACTTATTCAAGTATTTCCTTTTAACCCTCTTACTCGTCACAAAATGTTATTCTACCTACTACTACTTCTCCCAAATCAATAAATATTACAATAATATTAAAAATTCTGTTTTGCATGATTTTTATGTCATCTTATATTTATCTTAAAAAAAATACAAACTATTTTAATTAAACATAGTGTACAGTTATCCTTCAGTTGCTGTGAGGAATATTGGTTCCAGGACCACCCTTCTCCCACCAAGAATACCAAATCTGAGGATCTGGCATAGAACCTATGTACATCCTCCTGTATATTTTAAATAATCAATAAATTACTTATAAGATTGAATGCAGTGAAAGTCCTATGTAAGTATTCATTATACTGTATTTTTTAAGGGAATAAGGACAAGAAAACAGTCTGTATTTGTTCGGTACAGATGCATTTTTTTTTTCCTGAATATTTTATATTCACAGTTGGTCAAATCCACAAATTCAGAATATATAGATATGGAGGGCCAACTGTACTTATAAGAGTTTATTTACACACACACACAGACACACACACAGTTGAAAAATAAAATGAACATCTGACATTACCCCACTTTTGTGAGGTCAAGAAATAGAACCTTTCCTGTCTAAGAAGCCCACTATGGACCTTATGCAGAGGATATTCCATCTTAAAATTTGTGTTTATCTTTTCCTTGAGTGGTTTTATAGGTTTCACTCTCTATGAATGTATCTCCAAATAATAATGTATAATTTTGCCTTTTTATCTCTGTATAAATGGAATTCTACTGAGAACTTGCTTTTCCCCCTATCAGGTTGTCAAAATTCACATCCACCCTATTGGTGCTTCTAGCTGGACTTCATTCATCATTACTTATGTACTGGGCTTGAATATATCCCAATTCATTTGCCTCTTGTATTCTTGGTGGGCCTTTGGGTTCTTTCTAAGTTGGGGCTATCATAAACAGCAGGGCTGTGGGCACCCTTACAAATGGTATTAGTCATATAAGACAAAAGCTCTATGGAATATGTACTGGGGAGGAATTGTTAAGTTATAAGGTGTGCACATTTTCAGTCTCATATGCGTGAACCTTGGAAACATTATACTAACTGAAAGAAACTAGGCACGAAAGACCACAGATTGTGTGATTCTGTTTCTGAGAAGTGTCCACCATATGAAGCCTATAGAGATGGAGAGTACTTCAATGGTTGCTAGTGACTAGGCAGGAGGAATAAATGGGAAATGACCGCTAATGGGCAGAGGGTTTCTTCTTGGAGTGAAAAAAAAAATGTTCTGGAATTAGGTGATGGCTGTACAACCAAAGACCTGATTTAAAGGAGAGACTTTATGGTCAGTGAATTGTATCTCAATCTAAAAAATAGCAATAGATGCACAAATAGTCACGTGCAAAAGAAAAAGCAGGCTTTTCTCAAAGTTGCCTAAAATCAGTGCCTATGTATGAACAAGGATCCTCTCCCTAACCTGCAGGGGGAATCAGTCCTCTAAATTCTTGGGACGATTGAGATCTGACAGTTGAGGAGGAGAGATAGGTCTTGAGAAGTCCAACTTTCTTTAGCCAAGAGAAGAGGCGCCATGAATGCAAATGGAGATGGAGGGTGAATGCAAGATCTCACCTTTCCACAGTAGAAAATATCCTCCCTCTTCACCTTCCCTTCTGCTATCTTCTCACTGATGGCGTCTCCCACTTCATTCTCATTTTGGTAGAGGTGGGCCCCATCAAAGTGCCGATACCCTATGTCGATGGCAATCTTCACTGATGCTGCACAGTCCCCCTTTTTGGTCTGAAATGACAAGCAGTTTGGGGTTGAGGTGAAGGGAAACCACCATTAATCAGGAAATTTTGCATTGCCTTGTTTTACAACTAACATGACAATTCTAAATTCCACGCTGTTGTAGACAGCGTGAATGGTAGAGCGTGTATGGAGACAGAGCCTCCCCTCCTCCAGCACGCAGTGTACTTTAAATATATGCAGCTTACTATGTGTCAACGATACCTCAATAGATTTAGGAAAGAAGGATCATTGGGGTCATGTTTGATTTTTTTCAAAATGCATATATTTTGTAAAATTTGGTAGCCAAATCTTTGTTCATTTTATTAATGTGAATTAATCAGAAGAATAAGACTATCCTGTCATTCAGTCTGAAGCCACAGTACAGGGGGACATCTGAATGACATGTCTTGTCTAGTTTGTGTCCAGTCACAGATGTGCCCATGGCACCTTCCAATATGCTTACTGTGCTTGCTAAATGGGAGTCTCAGGGAGTCAGATCTAACCCAGCTCATGATGGGCCAGTTCTTAGCGCCTGGTTTCTAACACTAAGAAAGCCAAGGCTTCCGTGGCAGGGAGTGTGAGTGTGTAGTTGTCATAGCAACTGGAGAGAATTCCAATCTCCGCTATGCTAAAAGGGAAACAAATAAACACTAACTGGATTTTTTTCCTTTGTTTTTTTTTTTTTTTTTGTTCCTCAAAATAATAGTCCATATCAGCTTTAGGAAAATCAGAATGAGTTGCCTTTAAAATGAATAATTCCTTTACAGTATTCTCTGAAAAATATTTGAAAATCAGACAACTGGACCCTTTTGTTATGTACAGGGTATGTGTGATCTAAATCTCAGGCTCTACTTATTGTGTTTTTTGGTACTGGGATTGTACTCAGAGGCACTTTACCACTGAGCCACATCCCCACCCCAACCCTTTTTAAAATTTTTTACGTTTGAAACAGGGTCTCGCTGAGTTGCTTAGGGCCTCACTAAGTTGCTAAGGCTGGCTTTGAATTTGTGATCCTGTGCCTCAGGCATGCCCCACTGTGCCCAGCAACTTTTGTATTCTCAAAAATAGTCCCCTGAGTGATAGTTTTGGTGTGTGTATGTGTGTGTGTGTTGCTTATAGTAAAGAAAAAAATAGAACCCTTCTTGCACTCATGTCTCTATCAGAATGGGATAGAAGAACAAAATTGAGAAATGGACTTAGCTCCCTGGGACCACTTATGTAAGCTTCCTGCCAGGTCCCTGGACTCTTCAGGCAGAGCTGGGGAATCCACCCTCACCCTGCTCCAAGCTTAAATGTAGATCCGAACCAAAAAGAAAGAAAGAAAGAAAGAAATCTTAGTGTAAAAGCAAGGTTGTGCCTTCCCCTGGTGAGGCGAGGTTCCCTGGGTTGAGAGCAGGAGAGGGCACAGATGGGCAGCAGGAAGAAAGTGAAAATGTTGAAAGGATAGCCCCTGAGATGGGGTTCTGAGGTCCTCAGACCGGCTCCCACCATCTCCACCAACTCTGGGGCAAAATGGACTCCTGTTTTAGGTTCCTCCTGGGTACTCAAGGGCTTGCACTTGACTTCTCCTTGTACACAGATATAGGCTCACTCTTCAGATTCTAACCGTGGACTACAGGAATCTCAACCAGCGCCACCTAGGAAGGGTGCTAGTGCTACTGAACACTGGTTCCATTTCAATCCCCTGAACCCCTTACAAGAAGTTGGACCTACCCATCTTTGTGTTTGCAGTTACAGGCCTGTATGTGCCATTTAATATTTAAAATTATGTAATTTCTAATAATGCATAAGCTGATAAATCTGAGAAAATAAATAAATAAATAAACAAATAAATAAATAAATAAGAAGTTGGACCTATTCAGAGAAAGAAGTCTTTGTAAGGCAGGAGAACCTGGGCTGGTTGGCTTCACCAGCTCCACCTAAGCTCCTTTCCCACGGCTTCCCTCTTCACATGTTCTAGTGGGGGATGAATCAGGCAGATCGGGGGCCACACTGTCTTTTGTATTTTCAGCCTCCATTTCTGCTCCCATCTCCACGTGCCTCTGAAGACATCCCTGACACTTCCACTGGCATCCTGCTACAGTCCAAACGCCCTATCAAAACAGATGGGATCCCAGGACAAACACTGATAGACTTGATCATACACATGGACGGTGGACAAATTTCAGTTCAAGAGATACCTCGGCCTGGCATGAAAAGGTTTTGAAAAGCATCATCTCAGGCACGCCAAGTGGAGAAGGCTACATTTGGACATCAAACGCCACCTCTAGAACTGAGACTGATTCTGAAATTAATATAAGTCAGCACTTTTATTACAGGATGATTGAAATGGGTACAGGTGGTTCTAGGTTCTACCTTTGCCTCATCATCCCTGGGGCAGAAAAATAAGGAGTTGGTTACGTGTGTGGCTCAGAACAGAAAGCCATGAGTCTACTCTGAGATGCTCCCTTCTCTACATCCTCATCTCCCCCACCCCTGCCCCAAGTCTCCTGGTGCCTGGTACTCATTTCTAAGAGCACTCTTCTTATGTCTACTCTCTGATGGCTGTATGTCTTTTCGTCTGAAGTTACACTGCTCTGTGGGAACTGGCATATGACCGCTTTTGAATATTTTTTCATCCTAGCATTTAATATTACTAGGCAGCTAGTAGGTTCTTGTTTTTGTTTTGTTTTTTGGTGCCAGGGATTGAACCCAGGGTGGTTAACCACTGAGCCATGCTCCCAGCCCTTCTTATTTTTGGAGACAGGATCTCACAAAGTTGCTTAGGGTCTTGGTAAGTTGCTGAGGCTGGCTTTGAACTCACAATCCTCCTGCCTCAGCCTCCTAAGTCCCTGGGATTAGAGGTGTGCACTACCATGCTCTAGTTCTTAATCATTCTTATTGGTAGACACAACATGTTGAGTCCCACTGAATGTCAGAATACACACACACACATTCACACACACACACACACTCTAGACACTTTCATTTACAGAAATATATATAGAAGATCATAGTTACAAACATGCTGTTTTATTGATATGATATATTCATAAAAGGCAATATACTATGGAATTCATAGCATAGGGTCTGAACTTAAACTATATGGATTCAAATTAGAGCTCTGTGCCTTAGCATTATAAACTTGGAGTCATTTATTTAATCTCCATGGCTCAATTTTCTTATCTGTCAACAGCGTTAACTGGTACAGAATTTGTACTTTGGGGAGGATTAAATTAGAAAACATATGTAATATAAAACCCTTAAAAGGCCGCCAGGCACAGTAGCACATGCCTGTAATCCCAGTTGCTCTGGAGGCTGAAACAGGAGGATCACAAGTTTAAAGCCAGCCTCAGCAACTATGGGAAGCCCTAAGCAACTCAGTGGGACCCCGTTTCACAATAAAATATTTTTAAAAAAGCCGGTTGGTTCAGTGTTTAAACGCCCCATGGGTTCAAACCCCAGTACAAAAACAACACAAAACAACAAACCTTAAAAGGGTTCCTGTCAAATGGTTAAGTTCAGAAAATTTTTAGCTAATATTTTGCCATCCACTTACATACCCACGCCCTCTGATCCACACTCACACACACATATACATAAAGCTCTCCCAAGTTGGTTCATCAGTGGACAAGCGTTGGCTGAACCCACATGACATTCTAGGCACTCTCCTAGAATATAGGGTACTATATTATACTAGAAAATATAGAGCTGAACAAAACGTGGCCCTTTTCTTCATGGATTCACCGTCTAGAGAGGAAGACGGCAGAGAAACGGTGATTCCAACAGAGCACGGCGAGTGCTGCCACCGTGTGGAGCAAGGGGCTGCAGGTGCATTACACAGATGAGCGAGTCCCCGGAGCGCAGGTAGAAGGCAGCAGCTCACAGGAATGGAGCCTGGGAACCCAGACTGTGGGGAGAGAGGGACAGCCTGCTGGCGGGGCAGGGACTGTGGGAGTCACCCCAACAAACATTGGTAGGGAGCCACTGAAATGATTAAGCCAACCTGTGGCACGCCTAGATTGAGGTTTTAGAAAGATTCTGGTGGTCTCCATCTGGGTGGTTAATTAGAAAGGAAAGAAACTTGAAGACTAGCCCAAAATAAATAAAAGCCAATCCAAGGCAGCGACGGTGTGCGCTGGGAAACCAGGAGAGAAAAGCAACAAGAACTCAGCAGTTACTTGGGAACAATGTGGAGAAAGGGAGGAATGCTAACGAGGACAGAAGGAAGGTATGTGTTCTGATTTGGGGCTCCTCCGGTGTCTGGGAGTTACTGCCACTTGCTGGGAGAAGTATTCCTTGGGAAAGGGGAGATGACCTGTGTAGTGGCACCTCATTAGTTAGACGGAGTACAAATGCATTTGTACATCAGAATTACCCCAGGATCTTGTTAAGTGAAGATTCTTTTTATTTTATTTTATTTTATTTTTTAGTTTTTCGGCGGACACAACATCTTTGTTTGTATGTGGTGCTGAGGATCGAACCTGGGCCGCACGCATGTCAGCCACATCCCCAGCCCCAAGATTTTTAATCTCTACCCCTAGAGATCCAGATTCAGGACATTGGGGATGAGGCCCAGGGATCTGTATGTTCAGAGTGTCCCAGGGGATTCTGATAGAGCCAATCCATAGCTGTATGGAGAAGATATAGCAAACAGAATATTAAGTATGGATTGGTAATCTCTGTATATATGTTGGTTGGAGCCAAGATTTTGGACAAGGTCAGAGACAAAGGCAAAGAAAGAAGAGGCAAAGATCAAGGACCTAAAACTACTACATGAATGATTTTCCTTTGCATTACCAAAAAAAACCCAAACTAAACAAAACAACAACAACAACAAAGGGCGTGGGCAGTTACAGTGGATGTGGAGTTGTGATACAAGAGCGAACTACTCATGGCACCGAGAGTTTGGTTTTACTCCTCTGACTTCCATTCTGTTTGCTGCCACCTGGAATATCTTTCAAAAACAGATCCTGGGATGCTAGTCCTCTGCCCCTAAGCTCTAGATGATTTCTCAGCTCTATACAATGACATGAACTCTTCTGCACATATTCCAGTCTCAACTTTTTCAAAAATTTTTCAAATTTTTCATATTCACCTTCCGTCTCCTCCATTCTTAACTCCATGTTGCAGCTCTATGGCTTTGCCTGGACACATCGTATGTCCTATATCTCCAGACTTCCCATATTTCCTCAGCTCTGACTCTCTGCCTAGCTAATTCACACTCAGCTTGTAGAGTTTAATCGTACATGATCATTCAGATTTCAATGGCATTTCTACACATATGCTAAGGTTTAGATCTCAAATGTTCCCCAAAGACCATGTGCTAAAGGCTTTGTCACCAGCCTGGAGAGCTGTTGGGAGAAGGTTGAACCATTAAGAGGAAAGACTAGTAAGAGCAAGTTAGTTCATTGAGGGTGTGCCCTTAATGGGGCTATTGGGAGCCCAAGCTCTTTCTCTGACTCTGCTTCCTGCTGCCAAGAGGTAAGCAGCTCTGCTCTGGCACATATACCCAGCTGTTATGTTCTCCTGTTGCACAGGCCCAAAGTGACAGGGCCAAGCAACCATACACTGAAATCTCTGAAACCATGAACCAAAATAAATCTTCCCTCTGTGTAAGGTGATTATCTCAGGCATTTTGTCACAGGTCAGAAAGATGGTTAACAGGACAGAAGGCAGTAAATGTTAACTGTAATGAAGAATTGTTCTTCTCAGCAGAAATTTACCATGTTTTAAAGGAAACCCATTTCAATCCTCATGGTCAAATTTCATTCTTTTCTGTTTTCACAGATACACTGTTTACAGTTCCATTGTTAACAGAGATCTGACCTTTGTTTAGTTGTTGGAGAAATGGCACCCTCCATTAGACTGTTTAATGCCTAGATAGCAGAGATGTGTTTTCTGCATATTTGAAGCTTCTATAGACTATTGCTCAGTGCATGGCAGGTAATTACTAAAGATTTGTTAGCCTGAACTAAAAATTCTTAAATATAACCTTTAAAAAAAAAAACTCCATAAATCATAACTCACAAATTTGATATGTCTTAGCTCACTCTAGTTATTAGCATTCAGATGAATATCAGTAAAGAAAGAAAAAAATACCATTTTCTAATCTAAATTAGTTAACCATGAGCAGATACAGTGTAACCCTTGGTTTGATTCCCATTTAGGCAAAGGGCAGCAGTCCTTGGAAGTTGCTTTCTTTATAAAGACAATCAATGATATCGACTCAAAATCAATTACAAATTATTCATTAGTTAAATGTTTAAAAAAAAAAAACAGAGAGAAAGAGAAACTTACCAATGCTGGTTCTGAGAAAGTCCCAAGTCCAATGATGGGAATGCTGTTTCCATCGCTTAGAGGTATGCGGTGATTTGCAGCACTGAGGTACATCATGGAAAGAGAGTCTCAGGATTCAGCTTTCTAAGAGTGATTCTGTATAGGACAGGGAGAGTTTATTTGACAAGGTGATCTAAGGTCTAAAGAAAGGACAGCTGTGGGGAGGAGCTGGGGGAGGGAGGAGAGATGAACAAATCTATTTCTCAACCTGGGTTTATCTTTTTTTTCCCAGGTCTTCCTAGAACTCCTAAGCATGGCTATCCTTTGAACTTCATCAATACATGCAGATAATCAAACTTACTGATACTTTGAGAACTTATGTTTACTTTTTTCTTTTTCTTTTCTTTTTTTTTCTTTCTTGTTTTTCTTTTTCTTTTTTTTTTTACAAAAAGAAATTGAAAAAAAAAGAAGGAAATCAATCTGGCCTCTATTCATTAAAATGTTTTGTTGGCAACTAACAGAGATCAATCTTAAATTTTCTTAAACTATAAGGGAGTTTATTCGTTCATATTTCTGAAAACTTCAACATTGGAGGGGGTCAGGGAGAGAAAGAAAGAGTGGAATAGAGAGGGAGAGAAGCTCTCTCTGGTCTCTTCTTATAAAGAATTAAGCCCATTATGAAGACCTAACTCTCATGACCTCATCTAAATTTAATTACCTCCACAAATCACCATCTTCAAATAAAGTAGCCCTTCCTTATTTGTAGGAGATATATTACATGATCCCCAGTAGATGCCTTGAAACTGCAGATATATAGTACCAGGCTCTATATAAATTATGTTTACACACACACACACACACACACACACACACACACACACACACATATATATATATATATATATATATATATATATATATATATCTGATAAACTTTTACCTTTTCACTTAAAGGAAGTACTTTACAGATTCTCTTTGATCTATCTGAATATCCAGCATCATTACTCTTGTGCTTTGGGGCCATAATTGAAATTTCTTCTAGTAGATAAGCTAATTCATCACTTTTACATATAGCCTCCAATAAAGTCTCAGGACATGGACATAATGCAGCCAAATTTTTCCACAGAGTAAAATAAGTGGTCTTTAGCCCAATTTCTAATCGAGTCCTTATTTACATCTAAATTCTCATGAGCATAACCTTTAATGTCCATGTTTCTAACAACATTCTGGTCTTCTGTGTTCTCACCAAAAATCACCCATTAATTTCTGTTTACAGCATTCTAGACTTTACTAGCCTGCTTGCCCAAACTTTTCCAAACTCTTCTTGCTATTGAACAACATTTTCAGGTGTAATTACAACACCTGAATTCTGGTATCAATTTCCTGTGTAAATCCGATTTTCCAAAGTTAATTCCATCTGGCTCACAATCTTAGAGGTTTTTATCCATGGTCACCTGGCCCTGTTGCTTTTGGTCTATGGTGACACAATACATTGTGGTGGGAGTGCTACCAGACCCCATTCCATCTGCTTGCCATTCAAAAGCCTCTATTTGGGAGAAGAGAGTTGGGAGAAAGTTAATAAAGTTTATTCAAGGGCTAGCCCTGAGAAGGTAGAGGGAAACATCACCCCCAAAACAAAGACCATCTTTGGAAATGCAGGAATACAAAAGGCTTTTATAGGGAGAGAAAAGAGGAGCAAGGAACAATGGGTAGGAACACTATGTGCTGCATTATGAATCCAGGCTTGAAAACCATTTCAGCCCCCAATCCCCACCCCACCCTCCCCAGTTTACTGGAACACCCTTGTGATGAAAATCAACCTTTTTATCCTAGTCCAGTCTCTGTAATAAACACATTATTTTCCTGGAAATTAAGCCTTATCTATACTTCTGCTTTTAGTTTAAAAATAGGGATAGCAAGTTGTGTTTTGTGTTAGATGATTCATATTCTGATGTTATCTGTCATCACATGTCCTTGGTTCTATAAGTTTAGAAAAAAAAGTGATTAGTAAGTTTTATGATTCATGTCTTTTTAGTTTTTGTTACAAGTTTAGGATAGGAATATGAAAGGAAAGCAAAAATCGGCTTTTGTTGAAGAACAGTTTTAATGCATTAGGCAGCTTTAGTTGAGATTTCAAACACAGCAAAGCTAATGGGAGACTAATAATATATTGCTCAGGTGCATCACCTCCAAATTAGTGATCTTTAAAGTAAACTAACAGCAAGTGAAGTAAGAGAACTTATTTAGGCTTTTCTTTGGTTACAGGAATACACTAAGAAAGAGGTCTTTTTACCATGTGGCATCTAAGAAGCAAAGAGAGAGATAGCAAGGGGTCAGGATAAAATCCTTTGAAGGGTACAGCCCCAATGACCCACCTTCTTTCCACTAGGCTCTGACTCTTGAAGTTTCGCCATCTCCCAATAGCACCAGGCTGAGGAGCAAGCCATTAACACAGGGGACTTTGGAGGACATTATAGGGAGGGAAAAGAGGAGCAAGGGGCAATGGGTAGGAAGACTGTTGAGAGCCACAGCCAGGTCAGGATGGCACCTGGCATTTTGCCGGAAGGAGTGGTTGAGAAGTAACGCCAGCGAGCCATTAAGATGATGATAATTGAGTTGGGTTGTGTATAATTATTAAGATAATGACTGATTGCTGTAACTGGATGATGCTGAATTGAGGCAAGCTGTGTATTCAGTTGTGTATGTAAACCTCTGCTGTCCGGCAATAAGGCGGCTCCTGCTACCCCCGCTACTTTTGAGTTCTCATGGAGTTTCTGTGGAGTTCTAGAGAGTTCCCATTGGGTTAGGGCAATAAAGTAGTTCCTGTTTGAACCTACAAGTGGCTGGTAAGCCCAGTTATTTGTGCCCAGCCAGACTGCGGCAGAAGACTATGTGCTGCATTATGAATCCAGATTTTAAAACCATTTCTGTCCCCCATCCTCACCCTACCCCCTAGTTTACTGGAACATCCTTGTGATGAAAATTAACCTTTTTATCCTAGTCCAGTCTCTGTAATATACACGTTATTTTCCTGGAAATTAAATCTTATTTATACTTCTCCAAACTATAGAAGGGTGGGTAGCATATACAGTGTTGGTACAGTGGTCAACATCTTGGGCAGGATGGAGTGGCATGGCACAAATTTTCATCACACTACTTAGAATGGTGTGCAATTTAAGTCTAGTGAAATATTATTTCTATAATTTTCCATTTAATATTTTCAGATTATAGTTGACAGTGGGAAGCTGAAGCCTTAAAAAGTGAAAGTTCATGCTGTGGTTTCTGTGTGGTGTCCCCCAAAAGCTCACATGTGAGACAATGGAAGAAGATTCAGAGAAAAAATGATTAGATTATGAGAGTCCTGACCCAATCCGTGAATTAATCACCTGATAGGATTAACTGAAAGGTAACTAAAGGTAAGTGGGGTGTGGCTGGAGGAGGTGAGGCTTTGGGGGTTTGGCTGTGGGGTATATATTTGTATCTGGTGAGTGGAGTCTCTCTGTCTGCTTTCTGATTGTCATGTGAGCTGCTTCCCTTCATCACACTCTTCCACCATGAGATTCTGTCACCTTGAGCCCCAAGAAATGGACCCAGCTGCCCATGGACTGAGACCTCTGAAACTGTGAACCCCAAATAAACCTTTTCTTCCTCTGCAGTTGTTCTGGTCTGGTCCTTTAGTCACAGCAGCAAAAAAGCTGACTAAAACAGAAATTGGTACTGAGAAGTGGGGTCATTGCTGTGACTAAACTGACCATGTGATTCAGAAGCTTTTGGAGGTTTTTGGAATCAGTTGGAGAAATTTTGAGATGTGTAGCAGTGCAAGCTGGAAATGCTTTAGATTGTTGTAAGTGGAGTTTAATGGCCGATTATGGTGGGAGCTCAGAAGACCAGGATGCCAATAGGACCCTGGACAGTGAGGACAGGGCTCAAGAGGGTTCAGAGAAGGAGAATTCTATTGGAATTTAAAGTAGAGGCCATTCATGTTATATTCTGGTTGAGAAGTTATCTGCATTTTACCCAAGTTCTGATACTTTCTGTGAGGCTGATATTAAGTGATGGACTTCTTAATCTGGTGGAAGAAATGCCTAGGCATTCAGGAAATTGCATGATATTTCTGGCAGCTTTTATTTGTTTATTTTGATATTCAGAAGCAGAAAGCAGAGCAGAAAGATTTGAAAAACTTGGACTTGAAAGGTAGGAGTAAAACTGGGGCTAAGGAAGTTGCAGTTGTTAAAGACATTACTGGCACAAAAGAAATCCTGAAGACTTTGTTTAGAGACAATAAGAAAGATGGCCTGAGGGCAACTCAGGAGCTGGCAAGACCATATCCATCTCAGGCTCCAGGGAATAAAAGTGAAAATTCTCATGAGAAGAGACCAGTGAAAAATCCTTCTTGCCCAAGGGGGCCTTGGAAGTTTTCTCAATGTGCTCAGCCACCCAGGCACTTAGAGGCTGCTACAGCCAGGGTCCTTGGAAGCTTGGCTACTGCTCAAGATGGCAGCAGAAATTGGTGTCAACCACACGGTGCTGTAGGAATGCAGGATGCTGGAGTTAGGAGGCCATGGAGGCTCCCACCAAGATATCAAAGGAAGGCTTGGGAAGCAGGCAGAGTGCAGCAGGGTCAGAGTCCCTGCAGGCAGCCCCGGAGAGGGCCATGTGTGGAGATTTGAGGAGGAAGCCAAAGCTGCAGTGGAGACCCCAAAATTAAGAAATGCCATTACAATGAAATGTCTGCCAAGGAAGGCTGCAGGAATCAAGCTGAGACAAGCCAACAGAAAGGCCACTTGGACTGCAGCTAACACGGCCATAGGGATGGAGGTACACAAGCCCTTTGGATAGAACATCACCATGCCATGTGCCCCAGATGCTGAACATCAAGTTACAGGACTTGTTTGCCCAGCTGAATTTCAGTTTTGCTTTGTTCCTATCCCTTCTTTCTATGCCCCCTTTTTTCCTAAATGGAAATGTTCACTGTCTACCATTATATATTGGATACTTGTAGATTGCTTTTAATTTTATAGGAGCTCACAATGCAAGATTGCCTTGAGCCTAAGAGAAGACTTTGGACTTGAACTCTTGAGTATACCCTAAGTCAGGTATTTGACATGGCATTTTACACCACTTAATCAATTATTTGTCAGTGCTACCAATCAAGGACCACTAGGAACACACATGTTAGCAATGAAGTTTATTTTATCAACTTCCCACAGCAAGGGATTCTGGCACTCTGCAGGAAAAACCATGGGGTATCTCAGGAAGAGGGATATGGAAAGAGCTGGTTAAAGAAATTGCATTGATGTTAAGTGATTTGGGGAAAAGTCAAAAGACACAGGTATATTTTGTGTGTCTACCCTCTAAATGGAGGGCAATGCAGTAATTGGTATGTTAATTTTATTCCAGGAGGCTGAAGAAACAGAATATAGTTAGATTGTCATGAGAGATAAAAAACAGCAGCCATTCCTGTTAGCTAAATATTTGATCATTTTTATGGTTGCATGGGATCTCTGTCAGGTGTCATTATGGAGCAGACCTGGTTCTTTTCCCATTCCACCATCATCATGAAGAATCCTCTTCTAACACTGATATTCTGTGAAATTATTTGTGTTCAGCAGGAGAACACTATGGCCTTGTCAGAGAAATTAGGTCAACTACCAGGTAATAAGTATCAGGGCTGCTATTTTTCTTTGAGTTTATCTGGGTGGGGTGATAAGCTTTGCTGTCCGGGTCTTTTTATCTTCAAAATTCTGCTCACCAGAATAGTCTAACTTGGACAAATGTCAGTCCCTTCTGGTCTTTCTATTATAGAATGAGTTATTGGATCATCCGATATGAAAACTAGCTACATAGTAAAACTTAAGAATCTAGACAAGAGGCACTGACCTACTGCAATACAGGCAATTACCTTATTTCAAGAAAAATTATTAGATAGGAGAAACATTATTCATTTAGTGGCCTACATCACCAACCCCAGGTCTCAAAAGTGTGCTTTAAAAATGCAAGTGCAAGGGGCTGGGGTTGGGGCTGGAGCTGGGATTGGGGCTCCTGGTAGAGCGCTTGCCCAGCATGCGTGGGGCACTGGGTTTGATCCTCAGCACCTTATAAAAATAAATAAATAAAATAAAGGTATTGTGTCCATCTAAAACTAAAAATATTTTTTAAAAATGCAAGTGGATCTTATTGTATCATAAACTCCCTTTGGTTAGCTAAGAAGAAACTCAGGGCCATGTGATCATCCATAAAAGTCCCCAGGAATGAATTTAAACTGCTTTAATGGGCTTCAGGTGGCAGTGTCCATATAAGAAATAGTTCTCCAGTGGGGCATGGAGAATACAAATATTGCTTATCTTAGAAGGAGTGAACCAATCACTGGGCCCTAAGGGAAGACGTGTATTCTGAATGAAGTGAACCAGTTCCTATAGATATAATGACTCTGCAAACAGACAATAGGGTAGTTCCCATTGCTTATGAACCAGGTTTAGTTGGCAGGAATTTTTTTGTTTGTTTCTATTTGTGGTGATGGGGATAAAACCAGTACCCCTCACACACTAAGAAGTTTGTGTGTTAATGACTAGTTGGCAGGGTTTATGAAATCATAAGTACTTTTAAATTTTTCCCATTAGATTTGTAGGCTACCCAGATAAGGTATTTTCTTTGCTTAAAAGTAATTCATCAGCCAGTTACTTAAGAGAAATAGTAATAAAGACTTCTTTTATGTCATATGATTTTTTTTATATATTTTACTGGTGCATTATAGTTGTACATAGTACTTTCTGATGTGGAGGCAAAGTCTGTTTTTTTTTTTTTTTCCCTAAGGTTGATAGCTGGAATTCATAATGTAAGAGAAATATCAAGGCCAAAGAAAATCTATCTTGAAAAGTTGTTATTATTATTTATTTTATTATTTTGGTGGTACTAGGGATTGAACCCAGGGGTGTTCTACCACTGAGCTACACCCCCAACCTCTTTTTTAAAATTTTGGTTTGCTTTAGTTTATTGAACATCTTTCTAACATAAACTATGAGAAAGCAACTCTGATTCAATGGAAGAGATGCCAAGAGTCAAGATTAATATTCATTATTAGCGTATAAAACTGAGGGAAGGATTTGTGCCCAGCCCTTTTTAATTTTTATTTTTTATTTTGAGACAGGGTCTTGCTAAGTTGCCTTAAACTTTCAATCCTCCTGCCTCAGCCTCCGAAGTAGATGATATTACAGGATTCTACCACCACACCTATCAAAAAAGTTATCTTGTGACATAAAAAGAAAAAATCCAAATTGGAATTTTTCTTCTTTTATTTCACCATTGATATAACAATTAGTAATAAAGACTTTACTAATTCTCCTTTGCATGTAAGTATTTAGACTTATAAAGATACATAAATCTACAAAAATGATAAATATAAAAGTTTTGACATTACTCTTAACATAATTTTATAAGCATATGAAATAAATGTTTATCATACTGAATTTACCACCTCAATAATCTGCAACAATTTCCTTGATAAGTACATAAATCATATATTTCATTCTGTCTCTGTGTTTTTCTCTATCTATTGTACCTAGGCTACTCAACCATTTACATTGGCTACTATATTTCACAAAATAACCAATTCTGTTTTCTTCAAATACAAAAGAAAACTAAGGAACAGAAAACTCTTTTTTTTTTCAGTAAACACACATTTTACATTATTATCTCAAGTAAAAATTGGCAAAAAATAAACACATAATATCATTCCAAAGCCACTTTATATATACTCTTATTCTGTAGTCATTCTAAGAAATAACAGCAAATTAGAACTATGTTTACTGACAAAAGTTCTGTGTCTTTTTGTTACTAATATGTTGTTCAGGCATTCTATTAAAATTTACTGATGAACTCAATATTTATCTAAGGTCTCAAAGCTAGGAAGGATCTGGAAATCTCAGTTTTAGGTAACACATTAAGCATTTATGCTTTGTAGCAGTATGACAGTTACACAATATTAAGCCCTTTTAAAAGACATCTGCTATGGCAATTTCAATTCACTGAATACAATTTTTATGTTTGATCATCTTATGTTTACTTGACAAACATAAGAAATTTAGAAAGTTTAAATCTTAATAAATTAAACTTCAGTCTTGTAGAAACTAAAATATTTTGCTAATAAAATTTTTAAATGGTAAAATCTGGGGGAAGATACTACATTGTCTCTAAATCAATATTTTCAGTTCACTCAATTTGTCTTAAGATTTTTCTATTTGTCAAGAGTACCACAGGGACCATTAAAAATATTTTATGAACCTCTGTTTTAATAACCAAATTTGAAAGACTCAAGTTCTGCCAAAATTTCTTTGTATTCAACTTTTTAAATCTAAAGATATCTAGAAGATGTCTTTTAAAAGGGCTTAATATTGTGAAATTGTCATACTGCTACAAAGCATAAATGCTTAACATGTTACATAAAACTGTGATTGACCTTTAATCAGCTTTGAGACCTTAGAAAAAACTTGAGTTCATCAGTAAACTTTAATACAATTCCTGAACAATATATTAATAACACAAAGACATAGAATTTTTATCAATAAACATAGTTTTAATTTGCTGTTATTTCTTATAATGACTACAGAATAAGAGTATATGTAAAGTGGCTTTGGAATGATGTTATGCATTTATTTTAGTTTAACTCACAATTATACCCACCTCCTATTTTTTTCTTTTGAACTCCAAGCTTTTAGCAAGATGGAATTTAAAAAGACAACACATATTATAAATTTTATCCCCCTTTAGTGAGGATGGGGTTATTAATTTTCCCATAATCCCTGTATTTAAAATATTGACAGATGTCTTTGTTTAAATTTTTTAAATTTCTCTTTAAAAATTAAGTTGCCAATCCTTTTCAGGATTATGTCAATTCTATTTTTTAAACCAAGTTTATTATCTTCTGGGTCTTACCAAAATCTGTTTGGGTGTGTTTCGCCTTGAGATGACCTCTTTACCTTAGGAAACACCAGGTAGGACCTCACCAGATGCCAAGCAAATACAGTGTCATACTATTAGACTCCTGGCCCTGAAGAACTGTCAGCTAAATAAACCTCTATTCTTTATAAATTCAAATGTATACTGAACATGTTTAATATTAGAAAGCTGTCATCTAAGACAATTGCCAGTACAATTCTTAGTTTTTCAACATAGCTTTTTCTTTTCACCCTGGGGATTGAAAAGTCTTTTTAAATGGTCTAAAGATCTGAATATGATCCGGGTTTGAATCGTACATACCAATTGAAATCTGGAAAAGGAAAGGAATCATACAAACAAGAAGGAAAGCAGGATCCAGATGGAGTCATGAGAATCTGTTTTAAATTCTAAAAGTTTTCAGTGGTCTTAAAGGGTCCTTGAGAGAGGTCATTTTAGAGTGTGAATTGTGTCTGGAAGCCTCCTTACACTAAAAAAGAAAGCACACCATTGGACAGTTGGAATTTCGCTTTGCTTCTAGCAGGCTTTCAGCAAGATGGAATTTAAAAAGATGTTCCAAGGAGCATCTCAAATGAACAATCTTATTCATATCAAAGTTTTCTAGAAGTGGCCACTGTAATCCCAAATTGTCCCTGTGAAAATGTGCCACTTGGAAAGATAGGTACATGAGTATCTGCTAAATACCATAAATAGACATAATTGTTACTTGTTGCTTAAGAACAAATAAATAAGTGACTAAATAAAAATAGTTATTTTACTCCTGCCCTTAAAAAAAAGAAAGAAAGGAAAGAAGAAAGGAAGGAGGGATGTGGGGGGTGCAGACTGTGCTCTGCTCTGTTACTCCATGATTCAATTCGAAGTAAAGCAGTTTTCAGGCTGTGCCTAAACCTTTGTAAAACAATAGCTTGCCCTAAGTGACTCCATTTTGAGTTGCAGTGCTGAGGTGGAGTGACTCCCCATCTTGTTTATGTAAATAAACAACAACCATCTGCCTGGCACCACCATAAGGCACAGACTGATAAATAAATTAATCGTGCTAATAAGAATGACCACCTGTGAACTCATCCAATTAATCAGAAGCACATGAATGCATGGGTGTATCACTCATATTGCTAAAACCAGGCCCACAAGCTTATCAAAAACACCAGACCACCATATCATACAACACCCTCACTGCAGACTCATAAAAGGAGAGGCACCCTGACCCATCACCTGGTCACTCAAAGGAACCTTGCCCAGGTAAATGGCCTCAGCAAAAATAGGGCTTTAGCAAAGTGAAGACCCCAGGAGTCCCACTTTAATATCTCAAGCTGACACGTGGAACTGCCCTTTGTTGATGTCCTTTTGTCCCTCATCCAGAAACTTGTCCCACAATAAGTTTCTGTGCTTTGAAGTTCTGTGCCCTGAATAATATAAATTCTTCAGGTTGCTCCTAATCTTATCTGACCACCTACAGTGACTCTGCATTCATATCTGCTCTCTGCCTTTGCTCTCCTTCAGCCTTCTGAACCCCTTCTGAACCTCTAGTCACTTTAACCCTTTCATAGCCTTTCTGTTATGAACCCAGTATGCCTAGACAGTAATACAGATATTACAGCCTTAAGCAGCTCTAACTGTGTGAAGTGTGATCTGTGACTTGAGTGTTATACATATTAGAAATTAAGATTGGAATAAAAGAACCTGTGATTGCACAGCTTATGACTACTAGGTGACCCATAAGTATTCAGTGAACTGCCCCTGATGAAAGTGGGGTATCCTTGTGAATTTATTGTTATTCTATAAATTATGATATTGTAGAAAGGCTCAAAATTTTTGTTTGGTCTATGTTAATGACATAGCACCCTCATGACAATTGGTGTAGCTGGCAGGATTCCATTTGTTAAAGAAAGAACCCAATAAGTAAACAAATCATTGGCAAAATAATTGGAAGAACACAATTTTTTTCAGATAAATTATGTCATTTGGCAATATAGATAAAATTTTCCACCCATACCAAAGACTTGTGAACAGAGACTAAAAGCTCACTTTGCAATTCAAAGACACATCATGTTACAAGCCATTTGGGGTGAAACCTAGCTCAGTCACTATAAGGAGGGCACTTCCCTGATCTCTGCAGATCCAGAGATTAATTTTGGAGAGGTGGAAAGGCAGATTGTCTAAATTGCAGGGTTTCATCTCATGAGAAACTGGTCAGCAACAACAACAACAAAAAAATACAAAGCAGAAAGAAAAGCAAACCTAATATTACACATCTGTGATTATTTATCTGTTAGGTGGACTATAGAGTTATACTCTATTAAGAGATTATTTGAGTGGGCAAGAAAATTAGCTAAGAAACATGTTACCTCTGGGATGAGAGAGAAAGGATACAGTAAAAAGGAAATGCCCTAAAATGGAGCTTGCCTCCAGGGATCTATGGTACCCAACAGAGAAGGATGTTAAAAGAAAGTTTTCAATAGCAGCCTCAAAAGATATAAAATTAGATTTAAAGAATCCTAAAAATGTAAACCTATTAATATAGAGAACACCAATAGAAGAGGTACCTGCAGTATTTGGGGGGGGGGGTTGTTTGTTTTGTTTAGTCTTATCAAAATGGACATAAGGGTGAACAATGGGAATTTAAAGTATTCAGGTATTACATATATGCAGATAATAGAACAACAGATACCATAACAGACAACCTCCTGGGACCACATGACCTGCCCTCAGAATCCTGGATCCTTGGGGAAGGATTGATGCAACATGATCAATTATAAGTAGAAAAACAGTTATAGATTATAACCAGGAAAAAGAAAGCCTCAAAACATAGTAAAAGATAGGGAATACACCAGGACAGGATTGCAAAAATGTAGTCTTTATGCAGATGCTGATTGGCTTATACACCAGTGGCATGCAAGAGCAGATGAGGGAGACGGAGAAGGGCTCAGGCATCCAGGGCAAGACGTTGAGTGAGGAGGTCAGAGGAAGAGGGAGAACAAAGGAGCAGGGAGAAGGTCTTGTGATGAGGTCAACTTCCTGATGACAGTGCTTGTGGACACAAGCGGGACACCCGATCAGCCAGACACTTCCATACTTGCGCTCCTAGGCCGGGCAGGGGGGATCCAATAGAGAAACTAAAACAGAGGCAAGGACAGAGAAGGCACTCATCAATAATGGTGTGAAGAGCATGAACAGGGAGGAGATAAGGAAAGGAGGAAATTCCAGGGATCATGAAAAGAACAGGCCAAAAGTCTCCCACCAGATTAGCAGCTCTGGGGCCCCTTCTCTTCAGAGAAGTCTATCTCTCTATCCCTGTTGCTTTTGAATAAACCTGCTTCTTGCTTGCTATTTTTGTGTTCTGTTCAATTCTTTGCTGATCAGACACAATGAACCCAGCATGCCTTGACAGTAATGCATATATAACAGCCTTAAGCAGCTCTAAAATGAGCTTATTACTCCTTATCAGAAAATACATATCTAAATGATGAGGTACTATGGCTCACAAGTAACTGCCCAAAGTCCAGTCATTATGGGACTGGATAGCAAAAAGGTGAAGAACAATAAACCCTCACTGGGACCCCACAAAATTTGGGGGTAATTTTGAATGAACACTTCTAGATCAAGCACTTAAAAATACCAGAAAATTAATAATCTTAGCAATGATAAAAAATAAAAAACAGACAAAGACATATGCAACACCATTTGAAGTATCAGCAACAAATGTGATAAAGAAGGTATTCCTAATAGATACACCAGAACATCTGAAATTCTCATTCATGTGCATTAGCAGGCTTCCAGAACAGGCATGACCAGTTACAGACATTCAAATTGCCATTAGGGCTATCTGGGTTATACAGGATAACATTTGTGTCCAAATTACTTTCAAATCAGACCATCACAAGCCCCCCACCCCCAATTTTTTTTTTCACATTCAACACCAGAAGATTCAATAAACCAAATACTTATAAGACATACAACATATCACAACAGACAAACATAACTATAACAGACCTAGAAACGACTCAACACCATCACCATTCCAGGAATATAACCCACAACTTAGAAACAACTTTCAGAGAAGGAATTTATTTCTTCCAAGAAACTAATAAAGAAACATATAAAAAATGAATAAGAGGCACACAGTGATTCTTTTAAAAAAATAAGAAAAGCTTCAGGATAAAAATATGTTCATAGGACTTGGGGATAATAAAAATTTAGGAAAGTATAGAAAGACACTTTCTTAATAGACACAGGATCACAGATAACCTCATTAAAGAAACTAATTAACAAATGTAATAGTCTCACAGAAAAAGAAAGATTGGGTGGCAAAATAACCTGAGCCAGCCCATCCAGAACAAAAATTTTATGCTCTAATAGTAAACCAATAGAAGTAAACATGCATTTCTCACTTAAAGAAAAAAAACATCTGGGGCATGGATGTATACATAATATATAAAAATTGGTGGCCAAGAAAACACATAAAAATTATGAAATGCAGACTAGCAAATATGTAGATAACACCCATCACACTTACCCCCACCCTGGTGACAGCATGTCTAAAACAATGCCCATTAAAGAGTAGACATCTAGAAATTACAGAAAAATAATGGAATTAATCAAGTAAAATACAATAGTATGTGATAAGTGTAAGAACTTTAATAGTCCAATATGGCCAGTTCTGAAACCTAAGGGGTCATACAGATTAATAGTAATTATAGATACCTAAACAAGGTATCTCTCAAACAACTCAGGTGCTTTACCACATGTAGAAGAAGCCATCCATAAAATGACACAATATAATGGAAAATTCTATATGACCATTGACATGTCAGATATGTTCTTTGCATTACCTATAGATAAAGAAAGCCAGGAATAGACCACTTTTTTAAAAAAAAATGGTTTAGTTGTAGATGGACACAATATCTTTATTTATTTTTATGTGGTGCTAAGGATGGAACCCAGTGCCTCACACATATGAGACAAGTGCTCTACCACTGTGCCACAACCCCAGCCCAAGAATAGACCACTTTTATATGGGAAGGCAAACAATATCTATTTATGAGACTCCCACAGGCTATTTGAATGGCTCATTCCATACTATCCTCCAAAGTTCATCAAGCTAATTATGACTCATTGATTTTATTCTGTATAAAAAATATAAAAATGATAAATCATAGTAAGAAAAAACTAGAAGCAGAAAAGAAACAATAAATGAACTTAGAAACAGGGAGTAGACAATAAATGAAGAAAAGACAATAAGACCTGATACCACATGTGAGTTTTTAGGAGTTATATGGTCATCATATGGTGGACAAATATCATCAACAGTGACAGACAAAAACTATGGAAATAGGGACATCTACATTTACACAAGAAGCACAGAGGCTGACAGGACTATTTGGTTACTGGAGAGAGCATAAACCTTGTCTAAACATTATATTAAATCCTATGTATGAAATCACAAGAAACTCACAGGATTTCACATGAGCCTCTGACTGGTGGGAGACCTATTACAATCAGACGTATGATTGTTTAGTCCCAAAGAGTTGGCAGGTATCCAAAATGATCCAAATTGATTATTACTTTGGAAACAGCCAGCCTAGGCTCCTCACAGAGAAGATACATAAGATGGAGATCAACTCACCAGAATTCATTCCAAGGGCAGGACAAATCCATGCTAATATAGGATAGAGTGTCCCACCTGGTCAAATAACCTCCATAATGCCTGAATTACAGATGGCCCAGCCTCCTTGGCCCAAGGGAAAATGAAACAGAAAGCAGCACCCTCAGAATCCAGGACAACGTGGTCCTTGTGGAGCAAGGTATTTCAATGTCTATATACAACATGCAGAACTCATAGTGGTGGTACTCACCATCAGACAATCCAGGATTTATATATTTACAGATTCATGGGAAGTTGCAAATGGGATAGCCCTGTGGTCACACAAATGGACACAAACAATTTTTAAAATAAATACAAAGACCTATGGTCATGTCAATATTGGAAATAATTACATGAAGCCTCACCAAAGCTTAGCATCAGGATGACAACACATAAATCAGTACATTAGAAGGGTGATTCGGACACAACTAAATACAATAACCAAGTAGATACACTAGCATGAAGTTCAAGGGCAGAGGATAAATTATCAAAATTGAAATTAGTGAAGGGTGGAGATAATAACTACCAATATTCACTCCCATCTATAACTCTGAGAAAAGGAGAGGAAGACACATGGGAAATACCCAATGTGACAAACATTGAAATAAAAGGAGAAGGAGAAAATGGGCAATTAAGAAAGATTCACATGCAAAAAGAGATATTAACTGTAGGTGCACTCAAAGTACACATGGGCATTCAGACTGGTAGGAAGGAGAAGGTAAGCTGGCATGAGATATAAAGGTCAATACAGGGATATGAAGAATGCAAAATTTAAACTCGGAATACGATTATAACAGGCATTTATGTCTGAGCAGTAATATCCAAGCTCAGACAAAACAAAACAGAGCCATCAGCCTCTTACACTTATCATCATCATTGTTCAACTTTGAATTATCTGTGCCACTATAGCTACCACATCCTATTACTTATTTTGTCTACAAAGGAGGTATTGTGCCCAGGCACTGTCTAACCTCAGCACCTACCACCAGCATACTCTCTACCTCCACATGCATAGGCACCCACTTGCAGCATCCATAAACATCACTGCAGCAAACGTACCAACTGGACCTTTGTGTCACAGAAACTATTGGTGAGATGTGATGTCTTATTAGACCAATTGTGGAGGTCCACCACAACCAGCATCACCTCCATGCATCCTGATTGATCTATTCTCCTCTCACCTTAATAAATCTTCAAACAAAAACAACTCTGGTGGATGAGACGACTCATATCCCACAACTGAAGGGCACTGTTGGTAGCACCAGTGTTAGATATCACACCAGCATTTGGTAACTGGAATATACCAAGACTTCTTGAGTTGATGGCAGCCTGTAGCAATATTCAAGGTTTAGCAGAAACCTCTGAAGTTTATGACTTGCCAGAGTTATCCTGGCTCCTCATTTACTTGATTGAATATATTTCTAAACTGACACAGGTCAGTCTTTGTGAAGGACAGAATGGAAACTTACATTTGAGTGAATTGCCTATGATCTCTTGATTTGGGCATCCAATATGTGCAGACTTGGAGGATGAATTTAACTGTTCAGATGATCTTAACTTAATGCTGATGGTCTCATGTTTGCCTTGCTATTTCATGTTATGTAAATAGCACTAAGTATTGTCTTGTCTTGTTATCGGAGACTAAAAAACATACTTAATAACCTTACTAATATTATAGAAGAAAGAAATACACTTAAGATACTTAAACCACACAGGGAGCCCACAATCAAGGATGAGACCGTCCCCCTACTATCTCAGGGCTTGCAAAGCATATACCTTTATACATCCTTGCTGATGACATGGCTATACATGGAAGTGAAAGAACTATATCATGGAAAATCTTGAAAGAGAGAAGTCTTTGTCACCACCAGATCTTTTTGTTCTTATAACATAGATATAAAATAGTGCTTTAAGCCATTCTTCCAAGCCATTCAGACAGCAAAGGGATGGAAGGAATTTGCCTATGCATGACATCATGATTTATCAGAATGCATAGAGGACACGTGTGGATGGAATGAGCCTGAATTTTGTCCATACATCAATATAACTTTAACAATATAACACAATCATAGTCCTCTCATTGGACAAATATAAGGAGAATAAGTAGTATACAAATCTCACATAAATTTATATAAAATGGCACTAGGACACAAGACATACAAAACACACATACACACATGCACGTCAATCCCACACAGAGTCCTGTGTAAAATCCAATAAGCACTACATGCATGAATCTCACTACACATTCCTATAAAGGGCTAATAAATTTATTCTATGAGTTCTGGTACCACAAGGGACTCACGTAGGACAGAACTGACCATGATGCTTATGAGGATGATGGGGATAAGAATAATAAGGTAACCACAACACTAGCACTGACAACACAACATACGCAACAAACAACATGAAAAACTGACTTCTAATTACCATTATCTATCCTAAATTTCATCCACCAGAAGAACACACACATAGACTTCCAACATCAGCAAGGATCTATGGAACCAGGTGTGCTTACCACTTCGCAAGCAGGAGTCCCAGGTTTCCCGTTCTTCTGCACTGGAGTTGACCCTATGATGAATCAATCAGACCAATGCTGCTTGGCAAGGGCAGACAAAGATCCCATGATACCAGGAAAATGTTGTTAAAAACCTATCACATGCAGTCACTACAGAGTTAGACTGGAAACACAGAATCCTCCTACCATAGTCACACAACCAAACCTATACATACAATCAGGAATAGGGACGTGGCACCTTACAGGGTCACACCAGGCATAACACAGCTGGCCCTAGGCCTAACTTTGTTCACATGCCAGGATGCACTACTAGCCAAACTACAGCAGAAATACATGAGAGTTTGACAGTATAAATATTCCAACACTAAATACATAGAATTACGAGCAACCCTGCTATGCTTTAAGCTAAGGTTGACCTTACCCACTGTGGAACACATTTTTCACACAGTGACAAAGACACCTAAGAATTCATGACCTATATGCAGCACAAAGAGTACAAATCAAAGACTTCTTTTATAAAAATAAAACTTACAATTTCCTGGCAGAAAAAAATCCTTTCCATACAACGCAGACATTACTTTTCTGTAATCAAACACATTACAACATAACACACACACACACACACACACACACACTGCACATATGTGTGTGTGTGTATGTGTGTATTTATATATATGGTACTGGGGATTGAAACTAGGGGCACTTAACCAGATTTAAGTGTCACAGAGTCACATCCCCAGCCCTTTTTATATTTTATTTAGAGACAGGGTCTCACTAAGTTGCTCAGAGTTTCACTAAGTTGCTGAGGCTGGCTTTGAACTTGTGATCCTCCTGCCTCAGCTACCCAAGATGCTGAGATAACAGGTGTGTGCCACTTTGCCTGGCGTAACACACAATATTAAGAGAAACCAAGAATTTGATCTCCCATCACACAGTTCCATGAACTACACATTTTGAAGTTGCAAAATGGGAAGAAAATGTGGATAAATATGTGATTATGGATTTGGATACATTTAAATGGTACTCACCTTCCAGGACAAACAAAAGTCCGTATCATCTTGGAAGAATCCCACCATGGATTCCATTACTACCCCTGGACTCAGGTGAACACTCAAGGCAGCTCCCGAAGCCTAACAAAGACGGTCTCCGAGGGAAGTCATATGCCCCACGCTTTACTCCACAGTGACAATGGACTTATTGTGACAAACAAATAAAATATGGAGCACACAATTTCTTTAAATTCACTAGACCATAAATGACATTGAGGTATCATTTCCAAATTGTGATGGTACTTTCCAACTCACCACTAGCCATTAGGCCATACTCTCCATCACTGAAGACATACCCAATGAAGAGCACATTAACAAAATTTAAGGCAGAACACAGTACAAACATAGATGCCTATGAAAACAAGACAAATTATTACATAAACACTTTATTATTCCCACATGGCCCAGACTACATACAAGAAGATATAAAATTCATATTTCCAAAGGTTCATAGGATGGAATTAAACAAAGGAATTACCTGCCATGATGGCAGACATATGGCACAAAAATCAACTTTGATAAAACAACTCTGGCTGACCCTGGACTCACACATGACTTATCAAATTAAATCAAAACTAATTAATGGGTTAATTAATTAATGGATTCACGAATGTTTCAAACTCAATAGAAAAACCAGGCCCACGAGCTTATCGAACATGACAGACCATCAAGAGATGCAAACCCCTCACTTGCAATACATAAAAGGGGGGGTACCCCAAGAGTAGACACGGCGGCACCCTGACCCCATCAGCTGGTCACTCATCACGAACCTTGTCTAGGAAAACGGCCTCAGTGATAAGTCTCGGAACCTCTGTCTGCAGGTCCTAGCAGAGTGAGGTTTCTCCTGCCTGTGGTGACTGTGCAAGACCTACTCCAAAGGGACACAGGGAAGTTGCGGTCCATCCAAACTTGACCTAGAATCAATTCTTGCACTGCAACAGCTTTGCGCCCCAAACAAGTTCTTCAGCTTGTTCCTAATCTTATCTGACCACATACAGTGACTCTTTGCATCCATATCTGCTCTCTGCCTTTGCCTTGGTTCAGACACAGACATGTCTGGTCTATGACAATGACACAGCATGCTCAGGACAATGAAAGAAAGAAAAATAAGAAAGGTGCAGAGGTGGGCTCCACAGCCAAGCAGGTGTCTGGCTGGAGGAAGCAGTTTCAGAGTAAGGAGACTTCTGAGACTGATTAGAATGATTCGATTTCACTTATGAAATCGCACATTTCCCAAACCTGGCCAAAGATTTCATCATAAATGAGCCCTCCCACTTCTAGGAAGATAAAAATTAAAAGGAAAAAAAAATGAAGTAGAATTCTTGAAGTCTCGAAGGATTTAGAAATGGTGACCTAAGGAGAGACCTTTGCAGCTCCTCTGCCCTTGGGAACACCAGGTGGATGGGCTCTTTGGGCCTGGGCATATTTTCTTTCAGAGGCTTTTCCTGTTAAAGAAAAATGAGACAGTGGATAATCACCATAAAAGAGAAGCAAGTTTCAGAAGACTAAGTGTCTTTTCACCAAAGAAAGATAAAAATATGACCAAACAGCCAAGAAGAGTCCAGAGAGAAGTTGTGTCTAGGAACACAAATAAAATAAATCCAACACTGAAGAGCTCCCACCATATAATCGGAGTTCAGATCCAGCTCAAAATACTCAGTGCTGTGTTAGGCAAAGGTGGCCACCATCAGGGAAGACCAGAATTGTAGGTGAGGACATTCTTGCTGGGTTAAAGCTCTCAGTTTACAGCAGAATGGATCTGGTCGCACCTGGAGAGGCCCATCCCGTCAGACCACAGTAAATATCCCTTGTAGTACAGGGGTGCTTAGCATGCTAGCTGCTTCAAGACCACACACTAGGGGAAATACACAGCATCCTGGAAAAGGAGTAGAAAGGTGCTGGTTGGAGAGTGTGGACTTGGGTGGTCTTTCATGAGAGGGTTCAAGAGCTGGTAGTTTGCTCAAGATGGAGTACTATCAGAAAGTGGAGACAGTTCAGGGATTTAGTATGGTGGTTTTTATCTACAAAGCAGCAGGATTGGAGAGGGGCTCAGATTGTCCCTGGAGACAAAGCAGTTACTCACACGGGAATGTTTTGGTTGTGTATCTGGTTGCATAGCTTCTTAGTTTTTATATCTGTTCAAACATGATTGCAGAAATGTCTTGTTTTTGTCTCCATTCACAGTCAAGGTCAGTCCACATCTGATGTTAATATTCTGTGTAATCGTTTATGTTCAGCTGGGGCCATAGCAGCTGATGACTGTCAGGCTACTTTTTTTGTCTCACATTTTAATTTTAAAGGAATACAGGTCTATGAAAGAGGGGGGCGAGTTTCTTAGAGAAGAGTTGCCTCCTAAATTTCTCTGATTAGCTGTTTGCAAGTACAAATCTGACTGGACTTAGACCCCCTCCTCCTTGGCAAGGTAGCCAAGTTTGGGGGGGGGGGAGGGGGGGGCCGGGATCCTGTTGTAGTCTGAGCCTCTCCCAAGACTTCACATTTTGACACTGAATTCCCATTGTGCAGTATTACAAGGGTAGAAATTCAATCTCACCATGGTGTTTAATGGTACTTAGAGGTGAAACATTTGGGAGGTAATTAGGATTCCATAAGGTCGTTTTAGTGAAGCCCCATGGGCCATGTAAGAAGGTGGGGGTGCTGTGGCACATGCTGTATCTCAGTTACTCAGGGGGCTGAGGCAAAAGGACAGTAAGTTTGAGAACAGCCTGGGCAATTTGGAAGATCATCTCAAAATATTTAAAAAAAAAAAAAATTAAAGGGCTGGGGATATAGCTCAGTGGGAGAGTTCTTCTGGGTTCAATCCCCAATACTGCAGAAAATAAAGAGAACCAGAGACTGACAAGCACATGCACACTCCCTGTCCCTTTGTGTCTCCAGGCCAAATCGGGACTCTGCCAGTGAAGCCGAATTAGATAGGAAGATAGGCAAGGGTGAATCCAGAGAATAGATGAATTGAAATGTTAATTCCCTCAGAGGCCTTCCTCCACCCTTATCAAGATTACCTGCCCCAGCTCCAACCTGTTACTAAGGTAACCTGTCTCAGGGTTTGTCACTGTCTCCAGGGAGTTGTAGATTATGCCCCCTTCCTGCCCAGATCACTCCAACTTGGCCCCTCCAGCCCATCTGTTTCTCCTGGGCCTCATCACAGGAGGGAGAGATAAGGGCTAGAGAGCAAGAGAACAAAGGAACCAAGGACAGCAAAACACCCCCGCGTCTAGGGATACCAGGAGACCAGCTATGGCCCCCTTCGCCTCCCAGGAGAAGTCTGTGTCACCCCCTTTATAAACCCTGCTTTATCTGCTTGCCCAGCGCGTGCTTCTCTGATGTTATACTTCAACAGGTCAGGGAGCAGGGAGCACCAATAACCGGTGGATCACCAGCGTGAAAGCCATCACCAGATGCCCTTGACCTTTCACCTTCAGAACTGGAACCAAAATAGCCTCTTTCTTTTCTTTTTGAAGAAAGAAGGAGGTCAGAGGGGAGAGAGACAGAGACAGAGAGAGAGAGAGAGAGAGAGAGAGAGAAATAGGTAGGTCTATTTCCTTTATTCCAGGTCAGTTGAACTGAACATGTGGAAAAGAGCTCCTGAGTTCAGAGATCAGTCTAGCATACATTCACAATAAATCAAGGAAATGATGGCTTTTCTTTTTTTATTATTTCATTACATTTCTTATTTTGGAATTACATGTTTTGAAGGACTGAAAATTATGGGAGGTAAGTGATTTTTACACCTTTTCTTGCTGTCACTTGAAGTGGAATTTTAGTGAAAATTAGTGGAGGGTGGGTTTTTGGATCCTACTAGGGCCCAAGTGGGTGGAATTTTGGAATGAAGACGGGGCATTTGGGAAAAGGTCCGCCTGGAGGTGTCCAGTGTTATCAACCCCCTGGCTTCTGTGCTATCAGGAGAATCACAGGTGAGACAGGAACAAGAGTCTTTACTGCTATGTTCAAGCAGCAGGGAGGCAGCAGGGAGCAGGCGGAAATCCCAGGCTGACTCTAGCAAAGGACAGAGAGGCAAAGCTGTTACAGCGTCTGCCGCTGGGTGGGACCCGCCGCTCTCTTCCTGTCATCCCTCCTCTCTTTTCCCTCCTGTCTCTTTAGGTTTCATTGCCATCTCAGGTCTCCACCTTGGGGTGTGATTTTTGCTATGCTAACAAAGTAAAGGTAACAGTGACATCTTGTGCCTTCCCACCTGCAATTTCCCCCTTCTTATCTGGGACAGTTCTTAATATGTTACAACAGGGCAGACTATCATCTTGCCTCGTGATTTTATTTTAATGTTCTTGTTTTCCTTGGCTCTTGTTGTTTCTTGCCATCTCTGCTGACCACAGTCGTAGAAGGCTGCGTTGATTTTCTAACCTCTCATCTCTGAGTGTATTATTTTAATTTCACAGCTGTTAGTCAGCTTTTTTTGTTGCTGTGACCCAAATACTTGAAAAGAACACTGAGAGGAGCATATATTTATTTTGGCTAATATTTCGGCCCACGGATGGCTGGTTACATTTTTTGGACCTGGAGTGACACAGAACATCCTGGCAGAAGGCATGACACAGGAAAGCAGCTCAGCTCAGGGGGTAAAGACAGAAGAGAGGGAGAGAGAAAGGGAGGAAAGGGCCGGGGACAAGATATAGTCCCCAAAGTCATGCCCCCAGCCCCAGTTAACTACTTCTTCCAACCATGCCCCATCTGCCCATAGTTCTCCCAGGAGTCCATTCAGTGTTAAGGCACTGATGAGGTCAGAGCCCTCGTGGGCTCATTCGTCCACTGAAGGGCATCTAGGTTAGCCCCACAGTTTAGCTATTCTGAATTGTGCTGCTATAAACATTGATGTGGCTGTGTCCCTGGAGTATGCTGTTTTTAAGTCCTATGTCTTTTAATTCCATAAGACTGTCTTATTAGGACTTGAGGGGTAATTGTAATTATTTAGTGAAAATTAGTGGAGGGTAGGTTTTTAGATTCTACTGGGGCCCAAGTGGGTGGAATTTGGGAATGAAGACAGGGGCTTATAGTGATGGAAAAGTAAGCAGAAAATACAAAGAAAATATTCAAATTTTGTCAGAAGACCACTAAAAATGAGTTGTCTTACACATGTACAGATTAAATTCCCATGTTGTTAAAAAAAAAATTTTTTCTTTTAATAATAATTTCCAGCAATCTTTGATAGTAGTATCTTTGCCAAAAGTTTGAGGATGGAAATTTTCCAGATTAAAAAAATATAAATACTGGGCTGGGGTTGTGGCTCAGCGGTGGAGCACTTGCCTGGTTTCTTGCCATCTCTGCTGACCACAGTCGTAGAAGGCTGCATTGATTTTCTAACCTCTCATCTCTGAGTGTATTATTTTAATTTCACAGCTGTTAGTCAGCTTTTTTGTTGCTGTGACCCAAATACTTGAAAAGAACACTGAGAGGAGCATATATTTATTTTGGCTCCCTTTTATTTCTTTCTTCTTCCCGTGGTCCCTGTCCTCTCTGCGTCCTGTTCAGTAAAATATGGGTTGTTTGTCATTGCTTTTGATTCACATGTATTTCTGTCAAGTAATATGGGTTAAGTATGAACCCAATCCAGAACTTTAGAACCAAGGCCAGGTAGATGAATAAATGCAGACTCAAAGACTCTTTTCATACACTCTGTTGAATATTACAATATTGTAGAATGCAATGTTCAATCCTCAACACCATATAAAAATGAAAGATGGAGGTGTTGTGTCCAACTACAACTAAAATATACAATACACACACACATACACACACACACACACACACACTAGAATTATTAGCAATAAGTACTGGAAATATTCTAGGATTGCTGTATAAATAATTTGTGATAATTTAGAAAAAGTTTAATGGTGAGTAGGATCCAAAGTAGGTTCACTAAAACAAGTCATGCATTTTGGGGAGGTTAAATTATTATATATTTGAGTAATGTCATAAGTAAAGTAAATAATGTGTATAATAATAATAATAAAGTAGAATAACAACTCTTTTGTAAAATAAAAAAATTTTTTAACTCTTGGGAAAATGTAGAATATTTCATATCTTGAAAAACGTATATTGTTCATGATTTTTGTAAACTTTTTTGATTTGTAAAAATATCCATGTAATTCTCTCTTTGCCTATGAATTCTCTTTTGTGCGTATGATTTTTTTTTCTGTTGGCCATTACAAACAATTGCGGATTATTATAAAGGAATATGTTAAAATTAACAAGAAGTCTTCATGCATACACAAAATGTCTGGAGCTAGACAAGTTGATTGTACACATCTCATGGAAGAGTATTCAGAAAGAATGGCCAAGGAAACACTTCGAGAAAAGAAAGGAAGGGCACCAACAGGAAGTGCTTCCCGGCATATGGCAACAACAGAGAAACTGTGTTTCTACTTGTGTTTGTTTTAAAAACTGTTTGATTATTTGTAGATTTCCCTGTGAACCGTCCACTCATGAAAATATATCCATACCCAGACTTGTATACTGAGGTTCATGACAGGTTTACTCATGAGTTCCAAACTGGAAGCAATACAAAAGTCTATCAGCAGATGACTGGTTAAACAAATTGTGCTACCTTTAAACAAGGGAATAGTACTCAGCAACGAAAAGGAATAACGTGAGCTATACATGCAACAGCACTGGGAAATCTCAAGATTATTATGTCAAGTAAGAAATACAGGCACACCAAAAAATATATCAATTATAGTTACACACATATAAAATTCTAGGAAAGATAAATCTCATCTATAAGGATAGAGAGCTGATCAGAGATTGGAATCTTCAATGGATATATGGAATCCACTGAGAAGAGACACAAGGTAATCTTTTGAGAAGATGTAAATATCTTTTGTATCTACTTGTGACAGTAGTTATATGGTTTTCTGTGTGTGTGTGTGTGTGTATGTGTCAAAAAATTATCTAATTGTACTCTTGAAATGGGTACATTTTATTGTATATAAATCATTCCTCAAGGTTGATTCAATATGTATTTCTAATTGCTCTCTAGAGGTTTATTGTGAATTCTGTTCACCACTTTCTTGATTTTTATGCCTTTGCTATCATGTATTTTAATCTTATATACTTTAAGATTCCCAACGCTGTATATAGTATAGCTACTTTTACAGCTAATGAGCATATAGACTTACCCAAATGGTTGATTTAGAGGATCTCCCTCCCTCCCTCCCTTCTTTCTTTCTTTCCTTCCTTCCCTTTTCTGGCTCCCTTTTATTTCTTTCTTCTTCCCGTGGTCCCTGTCCTCTCTGCGTCCTGTTCAGTAAAATATGGGTTGTTTGTCATTGCTTTTGATTCACATGTATTTCTGTCAAGTAATATGGGTTAAGTATGAACCCAATCCAGAACTTTAGAACCAAGGCCAGGTAGATGAATAAATGCAGACTCAAAGACTCTTTTCATACACTCTGTTGAATATTACAATATTGTAGAATGCATTTTTGCGTGTGATGCTTTATAATATGGTTATTTGCTTATATAGTTCTCCCCATTGAACATGATCTGTAAATTTTTACATTCTCAGTGTTTTAGTCAGCTTTTTTTTTTTTTTTTTTTTCTACTATGACTAAAGGATCTGACCAGAACAACTGTAGAGGAGGAGAAGTTTATTTAGGACTCACAGTTTCAGAGGTCTTAGTCCATAGAAGGCTGGCTCCATTCATCAGGGCTCCAGGTGAGGCTGAACATCATGGCAGGAGAGAGTGGTGGTGGGAAGCAGCTCCCATCACGGTGATCAGTGATCAGAAAGCAGGGAGACTTCACTACTCAGATACAAATATATGCACCAAAGTCACAGCCCAATTCCCACTTCCTCCAGCCACACCCCACCACTTCAGTTACCACTGGCTTAATCCCTAATAGAGGATTAAATCGCTGATTGGGTTAAGACTCTTACAATTCAATCATTTCTCCTCTGAACCTTCTTGTGCTGTCTCACACATGAGCCTTGGAGGCACCTCACATCTAAACCATAACACTGGTGTAACCAGTGTAGTTTCTATAAAATAACAGAATCTGAAAAAAAAATGATTTATTGAAATTCACCCTCTAGGAGTTGCCTACCCTCTGGATAATAAAGCAAACAAACAAACAAATGAAAACTCTAGACTTGGAAAAAACTTTGCAAAAGACCTAAAATGTTAACACAATCACACAGTATTACCATCCTGACGGTTATTCTTCAACTTACTGGCTTCCTATATTTTTAGAATGGGTTGCTCACTGTGAGTCAATATTTGACTCTAAAAGAGCCACCCTCCTGGCCAGGAATCAATTTTGGAGTGTTTACTGGATATTAACAAGACTGCCGTGGAAAAGTATACCACCTCTAGTGGCCATGGCTGTGCTTAGTGGGACAGTGTAGAACCCACCAACGAGGGGTGAACGCCTAACTGCCTTTGTCCTTCCATTCTTTCAATGTCCTCTCTGTAAGTTCCATTTGCTGAATCAGCTCTTGATGTTTTTAAGATTATTAAAAATTACCCCATCCAGGGACTGGGGTTGTGGCTCAGTGGTAGAGTGCTCACCTAGCACATGTAGGGCGCTGGACTCGATCCTCAGCACCACATAAAAATAAAGGTATTGTGTCCAACTACAAGTAAAACGAGATATTAAAAAAAAAAAATTACCCCACCCAACATTTTTAATTTTTTCCAGCTTAGAGGTCTCTCTCGCAAATCTGGACCATTATTACCAGGAATGATGTTGCCCATGTCCTCCAAAAGATGAAGAATGGACAGAAGGTGCGAAGAAGGACACAGAGGACAGAGTACATCCCACATCCACAAAACAAACAGCACCTTGTAGGCCCACTTCAGGGAAGTGGCAAAGAAACACGTTAATGTGAAAAGGTGACCAGGAGCGACCTGGCTCAGGTGAGGGAGATCCTGGAGAAGGATGACTCTGCCCTTGGACCTTCCTGGAATAAGCTTTACTTCTCTCACTCAATAAACCCCTGTGGGAAGATCAGTTGTAATTGCCGTTATTTTGTTTCCAAAGTTCCAGACCCTGTGACTCATTACTCAAGTCCTTTTCTCAGAGAATCAGAGCCAATGACAACAGCACTAAAATAATTTCCCTAGGGAAATTCCCCAGGAACCCTAGGTACACTCAGCCTTCTGACGTGTGTATCAATTAGCACTCCAGCAGAAATGTTATTCCAGTGAAACCTTTCTAGCATTCAAAATTGATTATTCATAAAAAAATCTAGATAGTTTCAAATGTTGCTTTAACTTGCATTCCAAGATTTTTTTAAACTTTGACCTGACCCATCTATGAACTATGTTAATTCCTGATCTATAGAATTTTATAAAACAGAGAAAGAACAATTTGGAAGGGTTATTTCTCTGTTTTTGCTCTAACCCTTGAATTTTTCTATTTAAAGGTACATAAAAAGATGACAAAATCTATAAAGTTGAGCTAACAGATCTAACTGACAAGTGTTATGTTTTAGATGTGGTGTCCCTCAAAAGCTCACATGGGAGGCAATGCAAGAAGGTTCAGAGGAGAAGCGACCATGTCCCAGCCTTAACCTAGTCAGTGAATTAATCCCTGATGGGATGAACTGGGTGGTAACTGGAGGCAGGTGGGGGGAGGATGGAGGAAGTGGTTCTTTGGGGGCGTGGCTATGGGGGTGTATGTTTTATATCTGGGAGTGGAGTTTCTCTCTCTGCTTGATCACCATGATGTGAGCTGCTTCCCTCTGCCACACACTCCGCCATGTTATTCAGCCACAACTTGAGCCAGCCTTCCATGGACTAAGACCTCTGAAATGGTCAGCCCCCAAATAAGCCTTTTCTCCTCTAGAATTGTGCTGGTTGGATCCTTCAGTCACAGGAGTGGAAACACTGACTAAAACAGGAAGTCACCAACTAGAACTGAACCCACAGGGTAAAGGAGGGGAATGACAGGAGGCAGTGAGGTCCTCACTGGTGTCTCGCCACCAGTTCAGCACAGTGCTGGACCGAGGTCTGAGGCCAGTGGACAGGGAGGCAGGTGGAAAGGACCCGGTGAGCAGAGAGCGCAAGTGCTCAATCCAGTGGCCATTCCAGAGACCATGGGGTGGCTTTCTAGAAGGTAAAAAACAAACAAACAAACAAAAAACACCTCAGTCATTAACTTACAGAAAGAAAAGGGTTATTTTGGCTCCAGTTCTGGAGGTCGACCCTGGTTAACCAGGTTGCTTGGGGTCAATAGGGGGATGTGACAGCAGGAGCAGAGGAACAACAAATCAAAGCTGTTCAACCCATGGCCAGGTCATGGGAGGAAGGAAGAAGGGGGCAAAGGTGCCATCAGCCTCTTAAAGGGAATTCCCCCAATGACCAGAAGACCTCACACTGGGCTTCAGTCCGTAAAGTTTCCACCGCCTCCCAGTAGCACCAAAGTGGGGACTAAACCTTGAACACATGGACTTTGGGGGACATTTAAGATTCAAATCACAGCAGATAGCTTAGTCTGTCATGACACTCATGTGGTTTGGGTGCTTCAAAGTTTGATTATCCCATGATGTGATGATCATACCCCATATGCAAGTTGAAAACTGTGGTTTTTGGTGTCCTCAAAACCAAATTTTGTTTATTTGTTTTTGGTCCTGGGGACTGAACCCAGGGGTGTTGTACCATTGAGCTATACCCCCAACCCTTTTTATTTTTATTTTTTTGAGACAGGGGCTCACTAAGCTGGCAAGTCTGGCCTCCAGCTTGAAATCTCCCTGCCTCAGCCTCCTGAGGCATTGGATTTACAGTTGTGAACCACCATATTCAGCTACAAAACCAATTTTTGAAATGTAATGCTTGTTTTATTTCATAGTAGGCCCCCAAAATGGAAACAACTCAAATGAAATACTTCCCAGTAATAAAAAAAGAACAAACCACTGTTACATTCAACAACATGGATAAGTTCACAGAAGTATGTTTAATGACAGGAACTGAAGACAAAAGAACGACACTCTATGATTCCATTTGATTGAATTTAAGAACAGGAAAAACTAATCTATGGAGGTAGAATTCAACTAATGACCACTTTGGGCAGAGGTTTATTTATTGAGTGGAGGCATAGGGGAACCCTCTGTAAATGTTCCATATTTTTGCCTGGGTGGTGGTTATGATCATATTAATTGGTAAAAATGTGTTGATCTGTGCACTTAAGATCTGGGCACTTGACAGTATGTATGTTAAACTACCACAACAAAAAAGATAAGAAAATAATTAGGTCAAGCCCAGCAGCAGATCCACCCACACTGGCCTCTGCAGGGCCCAGGCACACAGTAGGCCAGGTCCACCCCTTTCTTGGTGGGGCAGACACTTGCCAGAGCCTAGCCTCTAGTGCAGGACCATCCCTTCTGACCAGTGCACTACCCCAAGAGCAAGATCCAGACCAGATGGCTCACAACAGCCCACCCGGGATCTAGGATTTCAGTAGGCTAGGTCCACTCCTCCCCTGGCAGGGCAGACACTACCAGAGCCTAGCCTTTGGCACAGGACTGCCCCTTCCGACCAGCAGACTACCACAGGAGGTCAAGCCCAGCAGCCCAGATCCACCCACTCCACCTTATGCAGGTCCCAGACCCAGGATGCAGTAGTGTCTATTGAGGGACACCAGCAGGGTCTGGAAGCCCAACATCAAGCCCAACATCTGCACAGGTACTACAAGAATATAGGGGAGAAACTGTAATATCTCAGATCCACACTGCAAGAAAGGAAGACACATAGACAATGTGAAAAAACAAGGGAGGAAAATGCCCCAAACAAACCAGGACATTATAATAACAACCCATGGAGAGCAAAGTCGGTGAAATGTCAGAGAAGGAGTTCAGAAGGTTCATAATTAAATGATCTGTGAATTAAAGAATGACCTAAATGGGCAAACACAAGCAAAAATTGATCACTCCAACAATGAGATAAGGGAGCAAATACAGTAGCAAAAGATACTTCAAGAGAGAGAGAGACCCTGAAAAAAAGCAGTCAGAAATCCTTGAAATGAAGGATACAATAAATCAAATACAAAACTCAATAGAAAGCATAACCAACAGACTAGATCACTTGGAAAAAAAGAACGTCAGATAATGAAGACAAAGTATACAATCTGGAAAACAAAGTTGATCACACTGTGAAGAAAGATAGAAACCATGAACAGAATATCCAAGAATTATGGGACAGCATCAAAAGACCAAATCTAAGAGTTATTGGGATAGAGGAAGGCACAGAGTTTCAAACCAAAGGAATGCACAATCTCTTCAATGAGATAATATCAGAAAATTTCCCAAGCATGAAGAATGAATTAGAAAACCAAATACAAGAGGCTTACAGGACACAAAATTTCAAAATTTCAACAGATCTACACCAAGACACATTATAATGAAAATGCCTAGCATACAGAATAAGGAGAGAATCTTAAAAGCCATAAGAGAGAGGAATCAGATCACATATAAGGGGAGACCAATTCATATCTCCCCAGATTTTTCAACCCAGAACCTCACAGCCAGGAGATCGTGGAATATACCAAGCTCTGAAAGAAAATGGATGCCAACCAAGAATCTTATATCCAGCAAAACTAAGCTTTAGATTTGATGATGAAATAAAAACCTTCCATGATAAACAAAAGTTATTAGAGACCCAGAATAGCTAAAGAAATCCTTAGCAGGAAAAGTGAAGCAGGTGGCATCGCTATACCAGACCTTAAACTTTACTACAGAGCAATAGTAACAAAAACAGCATGGTATTGGCACTAAAACAGACTGGTAGACCAATGGTACAGAACAGAGGACACAGAGACTAACCCACAAAACTACAATTATCTTATTTTAGACAAAGGCACCGAAAACATACATTGGAGAAAAGATAGCTTCTTCAACAAATGGTGCTGGGAAAACTGGAAATCCATATGCAACAAAATGAAATTGAATCCCTATCTCTTACTATGCACAAAAGTTAACTCAAAATGGATCAAGGATCTAGGGATTAAACCAGAGACTCTGCATCTAATAGAAGAAAAAGTAGGCCCTAAACTCCATCATGTGGGATTAGGCCCCAACTTCCTTAATAAGACTCCTGTGACACAAGAATTAAAATCAAGAATCAATAAATGGGATGAATTCAAACTAAAAAGCTTCTTCTCAGCAAAAATAACAAACTGTGAGGTGAACAGAAAGCCTACATCTTGGGAGCAAGTCTTTACCCCTCACACATAAAATAGAGTACTAATCACTAGGGTATATAAAGAACTCAAAAAACTAAACACCAAAAAAACAGATAACCTAGTCAAGGACCTGAAGAGACACTTCTTAGAAGATGATGTACAATTGATCAACAAACACATGAAAAAATGTTCAACATCTCTAGCAATTAGTGAGATACAAATCAAAACCACTCTAAGATATCAACTCACTCCAGTCAGAATGGCAGCTATTATGCATACAAACAATAAGTGTTGGCAAGGATGTGGGGGAAAAGGTACACTCATACACTGCTGGTGGGACTGCAAATTGGTTCAGCCAATATGGAAAGCAGTATGGAGATTTCTTGGAAAATTGGGAATAGAACCACCATTTGACTCAGCTGTTTCTCTCTTCAGTCTATACCCAAAGGACTTAAAAACAGCATACTACAGGAACACAGCCACATCAATGTTTACAGCAGCACAATTCACAATAGCTAAACCATGGAACCAACCTAGATGCCCTTCAATAGATGAATGGATGAAAAAATGTGGCATATACACACAATGGAATATTACTCATTAATAAAAGAGAATAAAATCATGGCATTTGCAGGTAAATGGATGGAGTTAGAGAAGATAATGCTAGGTGAAGTTAGCCAATCCCCCAAAAAACAAACACAGAATATTTTCTTGGATATAAGGAGGCTGATTCACAGTGGGAGTAATAGATGAACTCTAGATAGGACAGAGGGGTTGGAGGGGAATGGAGGGGCCATGGGGTAATTAATGATGGCGGAATGTGATGATCATTACTATCCAAAGTACATGTATGAAGTCAAAATTGGTGTGAATATACTATGTATACAACCAGAAATATGAAAAATTGTGCTCTATATATGTAGTAAGAATTGTAATGCATTCTGCTGTCATATATAAATAAAAAAGAAAATAATTAATTGTGTAGCCCACACATAGGCATTATCTATCTGTTTATTTATTACATTGTGAAGTGGCAGACCTTATTATATTAGTTTTTGAAGTAGAAGGAGGAAAGGTCTGGTGTTGTCACATTTTCTCATTATAATTACCTATTTCCAAAGTGGATTTGAGACATGTGTTCCCTCTTGGCCCTGGACTATACAGATGATGGACCACAAACTTGTCCAGTGCTTGCACCATTAAGTCTGAGCCTCTGGGTATTCCACAGGGGAGTAAGTGTGGCACAATGTTACCACCTTACCACCGTAGCGAGCTTATTTGTTTCTTACTTCTTTCTTACTCATGAATATTCAGGTTTTTAAGTGTAGGGTGCCCCCTATCATTGCTGAGTCTCCTCAATATTCCAAAGGAAATGTTTGAACATTCCTATTATCAAACTTCCTGAAGTACATAAAATCTAGCAATGTAAATTGGAAAGCAGTCATCATTTTTCTATTTGTTCTGCACTGGTGTAAAGTTTGTTTGTTTGTTTGTTTTTTATCCCCCAGAATATACACAGAGGGAGGGCAGACTGCAAAGCTAATGATAAATTAACTAGCAACAAGGTAACTTTAGGTCAGTCCCTCGGGCTATTGCACAGGCCCAAGATCTGGGATTTTCCTGTCAGGGTCTTGAATTTCCCTTGAGGTTGGCTAGCTTCCTCCCTTGATTCCCCAAATGTCCGAATTCCCCTCACAGGAAGTTTCAGGTGGAATTTCAGGTGGAGCTGAGGGTCCTAGCCTTTCCTGGTGCCCTATTTCCTTCCTCACAGGAGTGCAGATGTCTCTTTTGGCATCCTGATTTCATTTCCTTTAGATGTATACACAGGAGTGGGGTTGTTGGACCAAATGGTAGCCCTATTTTAATTACATGAGGAGCCTCCATACCGTTTTCCACGATGGCTGTATTAATGCACATTTCCACCAACGATGTGGAGGGTAACAGTGGTCCCTTCACTTCTGAATATAGCCCTCCTTGCTCTAAGTTTATTTTTTTTCCTTTCTTCTCCCCTCTCCCCTTCCCTAACCAGATTAGGGAGACAGTGTTACCTTGCTTCCCCTAGTTAATTGCCCTTGAGTGTACCCACTACAGGAAGGAGATGCCTGCTGAGGATCTGGGAAGTGAATAGCTCCCAAATTAACAAGTGAATCCTAACAGGCCATCAGGGAGGGCACCCTGGGACCCTCTACCCGAGCATACCTGGAATCTAACCTTTGAAGAGTTCCTTTAAAACCCCACTGTCCCTCTTGATTGAGTCACAGTCCTTGGGACAGGAGTCCCCTGTGTTTCTACTTTGCTAGCAAAGCAATAAAGCTTTTTTTCCCCCTTTTTCTCAAAACCATGTCCTCATTATTAAATTGGCATTGGTTGGCATTGGGGACAGGGACCAAGCTTTGGGTTACATCAGGATTGCTTTTTCTGAACATCCTCTGTGGCGCTTGTAAACTTTGTCTTTCTGATAAGAGTCATTCTTACTAGAGTGAGGCAGTACCTCACTGAGATTTTAATTTGAATTTCCCTGATTAGGGATGTGGAACAATTGTTCACATACTTGTTGTCTATTGCTGTGTCCTCTTTTGAGAAACATCTATTTACGTTTATTGCCCAATTTTAAATTGGGTTATTTTCTTCTTCACTATTTTTTTTAGTTATTTATTCTAGATATTAACTCTTTGCTAGATGTATAATTTAGAAACATTTTCTCCCATTCTGTTAGTGTATCTTCACTCTGATGATTGCTTCCTCTGCTGTGCAGAAGCCTTTTAGTTTGATGTAATCCCATTTATCTATTTTTGCTTTTGCTTTCATTTTGTGTGCTCTTGGAGCCTTGTCCAAAAATCCCTTGTCCATTTCAATTCTGAAGTGTTTGCTTCCCCTATGTTTTGGCAATTATGAATACACTGTCATAAAATGTTCATATGCAGGTTTTTGTGTGGCCCTGCAGTTTTTATTTGTGATTTATATTTTATTACTTCATTTTCTTTTTGCATTTAGATAACTAGGTTTTTTCAACATTATTTGTTGAAGTGACTAGTTTTTCCTTCATTGATCAGTCTTGCTCTTTTATCTATGATCAATTGACTACATTTAAATGGGCCTATTCTGGTGCTGGGTTCTGTTCCTTTGTTCTAAAGTCTACAGATAACCAATAGCCCACTGTCTTGATACCTTCAGCTTTATAGCAAGTTTGAAGTCAGGTACTGTCAGTACTCTGACTTATTTTCTTCTTCCATTTTGTGTTGGCTATTCTGGGTCTTTTGCTTTCCATATAAACTTTAGTTTGTCAATTTCCACAAAATTTGCTGGAATTTTGCTTGGGATTGTGTTGAATCTTTCAATCAACTTTGGAATAACTTACAAATTGATATGAAGTCTTCTTATCCATTTATGCAGAATGTATCTCCACATACAAATGTATCTCCACTTGATTTTTTTTATTTGTCTCATCAAAGTTTTACAGTTTTTCTCATACATACTGTATTTTCCTCATACAGTCAAAAAACATGTGTTTGGTTTGATACGAACTTAAATATTTGTTTATGCTAGTTGCTATTTTTTTTTCAGTATTGGGAATTAAACCCAGAGGTACATCACCATTGAAATACATTACTAATGAAGCCAGATTTAAAATTAGGTAGTCAGTGTAGTTAGGTAAATCGGGTCTAATATCATATCCAGTGAAATCTAAAATGGAGGCCACGCTGATAATGATTCCAGAAACACAGGACAACTCATGGAATGTTAATGAAGTCCTGGAAAGGCCCTAGGCCAAAGTCCACCCCAAAGAAATGTTAATGGAACCCAGGGAACAGCCCCAGCAGATTTGAAGATAGCCCATCCCAAGAAGTGATAATGAAGTCCTTCCTGCCCAGATTACTTGTTTGGCCCACCTGTGTCCCATCCCTCCTGCCTTCCAACCTACATTCCATCACCAAAACTATAAAAAGGGGAGACAACCGCAATTCCACGGATTCCACCTCTTGGGTCCCCTTCTTCCTCCAGGAGAAGTCTTTTCTGCTGTCCTTTAATAAACTTCTAATTTCTACTCTGACCTTGCCTCGGCGTGCTCTCTGGTGTTATTCTTCAACATTGGGGAAGCAAGGACTCGTCACCGGTCAACAGCGGTAACACTACCCCTTTTTTATTTTGGACAGGGTCTTGCTAAGCTGTTGAGTCTGGCTTTAAACTTTTGATACTTTTGCATCCTTCTCCTCATTAACTAGGATTACTCACATGTGCCACCACATTCAGCATGTTCCTACATTTTAAAAATCTAATTTCATAATAGAAACTGCATGGTACTGACATAAAAACAGATACCTAGACCAATAATATAGAATAGAAGACACAGAGACAAACCCAGATAGACAAGTCATCTGATTTTGACAAAGGTGCCAAAAACATGCATTGAATAAAAGACAACCAGTTTTTCCAGCATCATTTGTAAAAAAAAAAAAAAAAAAAAAAAAGGCTATATTCACATAGAAGAACAAGATTGGACCCTGTACAAAAGTCTACTCAAAAATGGTTCAAAGACCTAGGGAATTAGACTAGAAACTGCAACTTCCAGCAGAAAATGTAGGGTCAATTCTCCAACATATAGGCACAGGCAAGGACTTTCTCAACAGGACTCCTACAGTTTTGGAAATAATGCCAAGGGCTAATAAATGGATGGCATCAAGTTAATAAGATTCTACACAGCAAAGAAAACAATTAAGGATGTGAAGAAAGAACCTAAAGAATGGGAGGAAATCTTTGCTAGCTATTCTCATGACAGAGGATTATTATTCAGAATATATAAAGAGCTTTAAAAAGTTAATACCCCAAATCAAATAATCCAATTAATAAGTGTGCAAATGAACTAAATAGATACTTCTCAAAGAAGGAATCAATGAACAACAAATCTATGAAAAAATGTTCAACATCATTACCAATGATGGAAATGCAAATCAAAACTACATTGAGATTTCATCTTGCTCCAGTCAAATGGCAGCCATCAAGAATACAAACAATAATAAATGCTGAAAAGAATGTGGAGAAAATGAAACATTTTAACACTGTTGGGGTGATTGTAAGTAATACAACCACTCTAGAAATCAGTATGGAGATTCTTCAAAAGACTAGGCGTAGAACCACCACATGACTCAGATATACCATTCCTTGGGATTTATCATAAAGAATTAAATGCATAATTCTGTAGCCACACACATACACCCATATTTCTAGCTGTATGATTCATTATAGCCATGAATCATGGGATCGCCAAGGTATCAATCAATGGGTGAATAGATTTAAAAAATGTATATATACAATGGAATTTTATTCATCCACAAAGAAGAATGAGATTATGTCATTTTCAGGAAAATGTAATGAAAATTGAGAACAATATGTTAAGCTAAGTAAGTCAAACTCAGAAAGCCAAGGGTTATATGTTTTTGCTCATATGAGGAAGCTAGACAGAAAAATGAAAAAGAAAGATGTGTAGAGGAGTCATGAAAATCAAAGGGGATCAATAGAGTAGAAGTCAAAAATCAGGTTGCACACTTCCAATACACAACAGCACAGAGGAAACATTCCCATAACAAAAAGGAGGAATGGCGGCGTAAAAAGGAATGGGACCCAAGCAAGATGGAAACCCAGCAGGTAAAACATTATATTGTAGAGCTTCATGTCCAGAATCCAGGCATCTCTCACTTACATGAGATCTTGACCCTGGTGTCAAGATGAGGACCCCAAAGGGCTTGGGCGGCCCCACCCCTGTGGGGTTGCTGGTTGCAGCCACAAGGCCTCTCTAGTGGGCTGCCTCTTTTTGATTACAGCTTCCTCAGCAGATGCTTCCTGTTCTTGGCATTTCTTAACTCCTGGTGTCTCCATTGCAGTTTGGGCTTCATTTTCACAACTTCACACATCTCCCTCACAGGGAAAGCTCACAGAGATACTGACCCTACTATACTTTGCCTGAAGTCCCAAGTGTTCCTTTGAAACCTGGGTGGAAGCCTCCCTGACCCTGTACCCCTGGCACTTTACATTCCTATAAAACCAGCAGCACATGGATGATGTCACAGCCTGTCACAAAGTTTGAGCAGTAGCCAAGCCCCATGGACCATGGCTGCAGTGGCCTCTGAGTGCACGGGTGGCTGAGCATAGTGAAACAAATCCTAGAGATACAACTTCCTAGACACCCTTGTATGAGCAGGGGACCTCTGGCACTCTCTTCTCAAAGCAAAGTCTTTCAAAACAGTTTTCATTTTTACACTTTTAGGTCATAACCTTGAGTGCCATGTCCTCAAGGCCACTTTCCTGTTGTCCCAGTGCAAAGTACTTGGCTTCTCTTTAATGCCACTCACCTCTCAGCAACCACACTTTCCTTGGTCCCAATTTTACATGTACCTTTCTAGTCAAAATGAAAGTTTTTAAAAAAAATCTTTATCCTCTGCTTTTTGCTCCTGATTTTTACGTAAACCTGGCCAAAAAAAAAAAAAAAAATGCCAGCAGTATCTGCACTACCACCTTGCCGCATCCGGCTAACGGAGCCGAGTCCAGCGAGGGACGGCGGGGTTAAAAATACACAGGACACCAAGGTTCTTCATCCAGGAGGGAGCGTGTGCGCGCTTTATTGCCAAATTTGTTCCCCTTATAAATCTTTTTAACAGCTGCGGGAAATTACTCAAAAGTGAGGAGGGAAGAGTAATAACTGCGTCCTTGGGTTACCGTCACATCACCGTCCCCTATCAGGAGGCTCGAACAGGTCAAGATGTTCCCAAGAGACACATATGTGCAAGGCAGATCAACAGGGAACCGCAAGCCCGCGTCATGGCCTTGTGAGCTGGCCACATTGACATGCATAACAAAGAACTGGGGGTTGAGTCCCCAGGGGCCAGGGCGGGCCTGCTATCAGCAAGTCCCCCTTTTTTGTTTTTTGCATGTCAATGGGAATCAAGTAGCCCCTGTCTTAGGTCGTCCACCGCCCCTGCACTGCTTACCCGTCTCTGGGGAGGCCCCATTCCCCTGGCTTAGGTTGCAGTGCAAGCGTGGAAGTTGCCCGTCACTGGGTACTACAAGATCAGCTCTTGTCCTACGTAAACGGACACTTTTCAGTTAGGATGTCATGGCCAGCAGGACACAACTGCGGATCCCAGTCATCATCTTTGCCAGTGGGATAGCTATGACCAGGGAGCTTTCTGAACGTAAGGGTCTGGGATGACGGCACCAAGTCGGCAGGGTAATTAGGGACCTGGGCAAAAGCAGGCATACATAGGAGGGCTCGGGTATTGGCTCCTGTCCAGTTACATCTCATCTCCATTTGGGTCTTAAGTACACCTCGTGGGCGGAGTCATCCATCTCCAGGCGTTGGTAGTGAACCTGTATTGGCTTGGAGGTTAAAATGTTAATCTGGTCCTTAATGAATTGAGTTATCCTATTTGCAACACAAGGTCCCAAGGTTGCAATCAAAAGAAGACCCAGTAAGGGCCCCAGGAGGGGAAGAAGGTAGGGCAGGAACCCATTCATCCCAGTCCAAAGAGGGTTCTCGAATAATTCTTTTCTCCTTTTCTCTAGGTCTTCTTGAAGCTCCTTGATTTTAGTGCAAACTATGCCTGATTTATTGGCATAGAAGCAGCACCTTTCTCCTAAGGCTAAACAGATTCCCCCCTGATTGACAGTCAGTAAGTCTAGGCCTCGCCTATTTTGGAGGACCACTTCTGCCAAAGAGTCAATTTGGTCTTGTAGGTCCCTAATAGTGCCAGATAGGGTCTGCACATCATCTATAAGCTGCTGAGATAGCCGGCGATAAGAATGTATAGCCGTACCCAGTCCAGCTGTGCCTGTGCCCACAGCAGCGGTTATTCCAAGGCCAAAAGGAGTGGTAAGGCCTGAACAGCTCTCTTGTGTCTTCTAACTAGGGTGTCTAGGCTAGGAATGGGTAGGGGTTCATCTCCTGAAATAATCGTTGCCGCAGTCGGGCTGGGCATACAATCACGAGCCACCACACAGCTTGTAGATTCAAACAGCAACTCTTTATTCCCGAACTCACACCAGCCGTCTACAATCACGTTCTGGGGAAATCCACGTTCTCTGCCCAAATCCACCTCCACTGGGCTTCTATCTCCAAAATATACTGTCTGAATCCCATGAGAACTCAAGGGGAACTCAGGCAGCAGGATACGCCCTATTCCCAGCAGGAATAATCTTAAACCTGGAACCTAAACCGGGAACACCCTAATCTGCCTTGGTCCTTGAGCAAGGTCACGTACATTCAATGTCACTGCAACATGGGGTACGCTGGCAAGGAAATTGTCATACCTACTTGGCTAATGGCTCCCAGCAAATCGTGATATCAGGAAGCAGTAATGCCAGAACGCAACCGCCAGTCCAATTTGCTGGGAGCCTGGGAAAAGCTAAATTTCCACCACACATAAAAACTGTACCATTAGGGGGACAAATGGGCGGAGTAGGTGAAGAATAATTCTTTACTAATGAGCAGTTCCCAAAGGAAGAGACTCCAACATCAACATCATAGGTATTATTTTGCATCATGCCCAGAAGGCAAGACATAAAACCACCTAGAGGCTGCACCTTAAAGGGTAGCCCAGATTGACATGTGTTGTCATCATCAATGGTATAATTAATGGGGACTGCCAATGGCATGACTGCACCTGCCGTCATGCAGAGCCAGCAATCACCAGCAAGGGTAGGATTGGAACTGTTAAGTAAAGAAAAGGTAGTTTCTAGGATATCTAATGTATTGGCATCTAAATCAGGAAGCTGGGATTTGGGCAATATCAAGGGGTGGTATGTAGGCTTAGGGATCTCCGGCTTTAAAAGCTTAATCACCTGAAGGTGTTTGATAGCATCAGTGGGTCCCCCTCCATCAGAGACTCCGATGGGGGCCTGCATGGGCCAGCAGGAGGGTTTACCCATGACGCCCTCACATCCTGCCTCCGTTAACCGAGTCGTGATGCCTTCTCCTCCCCGGTCACCAAGAAAAGGAATAAAATTATAAGTAGTCCCCCCTTCTCCACGGGTGTTAGTTAGGATGGCCTCAAAATACTGTTTTCCTTGATTATTAACACAAATTGAGGCTGATGTATAACAGGAGATGTGCATTGCCGGGGTGTAATGACAAGTGGCGGAACAGCTTCCAAGAGTCTCAGTCGAACTGGGGACATTAAGTCCGGGCTTATTGACACATACCCATTTTGGTTGCTCAAATCCTCCTATGTTTTGATTGAGTTCAGCCGCCATGTAGGCTACTTTAGTCCCACAATCAATGCTCTGGGTATAACCAGAGGGGGCCGAGTGCCGGGGCCCTCCCTTACACTCACAAGGGGCTCCAAAAAGATATTCATGAATATTCCCAGGTGGGGGGTCAAGCCCTCCTTCAACAAACCTGTCCAGAAGGAATGCCACAAGCGGGGTCCAGCTCATGAGGTGTGTCTCGGCACTCATTTGAAGGGGTGGGAACAACAGCGGCAGGATCAGCCATCTTGGGAACTTCATTTTGTCTTGAATTTTCATTCACCGGTCTGGTGCAGCGCTCCGGGATCCAAATGGGTTTTTCCGTCCCTGGAGGGAAAACACATACAGCTCCTCTCACTCTAGCCAAGAGTGGAGCAGGGGGTTGCCACTTCCCTGTAGCCAGATCCTTCCATCTTATCTGTGCTTTTTGTATGGTGGGAGGGGAAAAGTGACGCTGTGCCGCTGTACGGCCTTCGGCGTCAGTGAGCAAAAAATTTAAAGTGAATAGAGTTATGCTTAGGAGTGCTTGTGGTCCCTGACAATTCTGGTATATCTCCCCCTCTTTTGTTTTTTGCAAATAGGTTTTAAGATGTTGATGGGCCCGTTCAACAATGGCCTGTCCTTGGGGGTTATATGGGATTCCTGTTTTGTGTATAATATCCCACTGTGAGCAAAATTTTTGGAAGGTTTGACTAATATAAGCTGGGCCATTATCTGTTTTTATACATCGAGGGGTTCCCATAAAGGAAAAGGTTTTAACATAGTGCTGTATCACGTCCTTAGCCTTTTCTCCTGAATGTAAAGTAGCGGAGATAAAACCAGAGAATGTGTCTATACTGACATGCACAAAAGACAGCTTTCCAAAACTAGGAATATGAGTTACATCAGTTTGCCAGATGTCGTTTGGCTGAAGGCCCCTTGGGTTGACTCCCAGAGAAGGGGAATGGATAAAAGGTGCACAAGTAGGACATAGGGAGACAATTTTTAAAGCTTGATCCCGGGAACATCCTGAGCGGAAGCGCAAAGTTTGTGCGTTTAGGTGAAATTTATTATGAAGTTGTAGGGCCTTATCATACTCAGTTATTGTATATATAAAATTAGTGGCATGTGTGGCAGCGTCTGCCATGGCGTTGCCCGCTGCCAGAGGACCTGGAAGTCCGGAATGACTTCTAATGTGACCTATGAAGAGGGGGTCTGCCCTAGCCCATATAAGAAGCTGCACTGTTTGTAGTTGATCCATGATAGTGGATTGTTTTCCAATATAAAGTGCCGTCTCAATCGCGGAGGCAAGCCTGGCGATATAGAGACTGTCTGTGAAAACATTAAGGGGCTCCGAGCTATAGATCTGTAAGGCCAATATTAAGGCTGCAACCTCCGCTTTTTGGGCCGAACAATTGGCCACTTTCTTGCGGATGACTTGGGTCCCATCTGAAACGACAGCAAACCCATTTTTGGCCCCGTCAGTGAAGACGGTTTGTGCCCCCGGGAGAGGATCCTTTTTTAGGATCTTTGGGAAAATTATTGGACATGTCTTTAGACTTTCAAGGAGCCTGCTTTTAGGGTAGTGATTGTCAACCTGTCCCATGAAACTACAGAAGAAAAGACACCGGAGATCATGTTCCTGTCTTAATTTAGAAAGAATGTCTTGATTATATGGTAATATGAGAACATCAAAGGTTTTCCCAAACAAGGCATCTCCTAGATATTTTGCTTTCCAAACTAATTGTATTACCAGATCATGGAAAGGTATCAAGACCCGGGAGGGGGATGCAGGTAAGTGAACCCAATAAATAGGACCAGTCTGCCAAAAGACTCCAGTCGGGGTGAGTTTTGATGGCAGAACAATGAATAACAAGGACTGGGAGTAGTCCACCTGCATCACCTGCATCTCTTGTAAGGCTGTCTCTATCAATCTAAGCGCCTTCAAGGCTTCTGGAGTAGGTTTTCGCGGGGAGGTGGGTGAGGGGTCTCCTCTCAAAAGGTCATACAGGGGTTTAAGTTCACCAGTAGGGACATGGAGGGAAGGCCGCAGCCATTGGATTTCCCCCAGAAATGTCTGCCATTGGTGCAGGGTTTTGAGCTGGTTCACCTGAAATTGAGGCCTCTGGGGAGTGATCCCTACCTTGTTAATAGTATATCCTAGGTAGTTATAAGGATACTGAATCTGCACCTTCTCTGGGGCTATAATCAGTCCGGCCCCCTTTAACAGGGACTGGAGGACTTCATAAGACCGGAAAAGTGCTTTCCTATCAGGGCCTGCCAACAATATATCATCCATATAATGGACGAGGTAAAAGTTTGGGAATTGTTGCCTAAAGGGTTGCAGAATTTTTGCTATAAAGTACTGACACATAGTAGGGCTATTGGCCATTCCTTGAGGTAAGACAGTCCATTCAAACCGCTGATAGGGTTCCCTAAAATTTATTGAAGGTAAAGAGAAAGCAAAACGTTTACAATCCTGGGGGGCCAGGGGAATAGAAAAGAAGCAATCTTTTAGGTCCAAAATAATAAGATGCCAATCTTTAGGGATAGCCGTGGGGAAGGGTAGTCCTGGCTGTAAAGTTCCCACGGGCTGCATGGTATTATTAATAGCCCGCAGGTCTTGGAGAAGCCTCCATTTTCCAGACCCCTTTCTTATGACAAAAATAGGAGTGTTCCAGGGGGAAGTGGAAGGCACTATATGCCCCACCCTAAGCTGTTCCTGAACCAGAAGGGTCGCAGCCTGCAATTTGTCCTTAGTTAGGGGCCACTGTTCTATCCACACAGGGTCATCTGATAACCAAGTAATAGATAGAGGACGTGGCCGCATTTCAGTGGCCCCTAGGATAAATTTCCTAGCCCCCTCCGATCTCCTCCACTTCTGGTAATTTCTTCTGTAGGGTCCACAGGCGTTGCCCTTCCCTCATGTCTTTTCCCCAGTCCTTTTCCGGGAAGCCATCCCATATCTAACATCATGTCATTAACAAATTTATTACTCCCTTTTAGGGTCTGAGTGGTGAGGATAGCTCCCATTTGTTGAAGTAGGTCCCTTCCCCAAAGGTTTGTGGGGAGTCCAGCCACTACGTAAGGCTGAAAATAACCACTGTGTCCTTCCTCATCTCTCCATTTTAGAAAGGAGGCACTTTTTTCTGGTCTCGTCTGCCCAATCCCCTGTAATACAGCTGAGGGATCTTGGAGAGGCCAAGCAGATGGCCATTGTTTCTTAGAGATAACAGAGACATCAGCTCCTGAATCTAATATCCCTTTGAAGATTTTATCCTGTTTTTAATGGTTAACTGTGGTCGGGAGTCCAAGTGTGCTACCCAAAAGGTTTGAGGGGAGCCCGTGGAACCAAAACTGCCATTACCCCGGGTTGCCTGTAGGGCGCGGCTGGGTAGAGACGCCGCCGACAGCAGCAATAATTGTGCTATGCGTTCCCCGGGAGGAATAATAACTATCCCTTGGGTAGCCTCGGCAACAATTTTTAACTCCCCGTGGTAATCACCATCAACCACACCTGTAAGAATTCTGAGCCCTTTATGCAGAGTGCTGCCTCTTCCCAGTATCAGTCCCACAATTCCCTCCGGCAAAAGGCCAAAGACTCCCGTTGGCAGGGTCTGGGGACCCATCTGCGGAGTCAGTACTGCTCGGGAGGTGGAACTGAGATCCAATCCTGCACTTCCCGGTGTTCCCCTGGGGAGTTCCCGGATAGAAAGGGGTTGGTCAGGGGGAGGCGGCGGAGACGCCCACTCCCTGGGGCACTGTTTCGTCCCTGCACTGCCCCGTACACTTTGGCTTCTGGGGCCCGGGGCGGGCCCCTGCTCCCGTTTCCCGACGGTATTGGGTTACCCTGGATGTCAAATTTTGACCTGCACTCACTACTCCAATGATTTCCTTTATGACATCGAGGACAAATTCCAAGCATCCCTCTGCCAGCACCCTCGCTCCTTTCCAGGCAGTTTCTCCTTATATGTCCCTCTTTCCCACACTTAAAACACCCCTTAGAGCAGGTTCCCCTGTTATCAGATTTTTGCATTCCAGTCTTAAGGGCAGCAGCCAAAACCTGACCAGTAATATGAGGCCCATCTATATCTTTGCATGCTCGAATCATGTCATCTATACTTTTGGCCCGGGAGGACTTAATAGCATTTTGGCAGTAAGTGTTAGCGTTTTCATATGCCAGTTGTCTAATAAGTGGCATAGCCTGTTCCAGATTAGGGAATATTTTTCCAGCCGCCTGCATTAGGCGGGCTATAAAGTCAGAATAAGGTTCAGAGGGCCCTTGAGAGATCTTGGAAATTTTTGCTTCAGTCTTAGAAACGGGCAGGGCTTTCCAGGCATGGACCGCAGCTGAGGCTATCTGAGCATAGACCCCCAGGATCATAATTAATTTGCTGATTTATGACAGCATATTGTCCCGAGCCTGTTAACATTTCGAGGTTACGCCGTGGGAAGCCGGCGTCCTGATTGACTCGGGCTAGCTCGTGACACCTCTCTTGATTTTCATTTTTCCACAACAAAAAATCCCCTCTGGACAACACAGCCCTGCGAAGCTGTTGCCAAACTAAATCCCAATCATTGTTATTGAGAAAACCTCCTGTCAGAAACCAAGGACAAGCCTGGGCTATAACTTCAAAGAATTCGGTTGCAGTCTTAGTTTTTATTCCTGTTCCTTGTGTATTTAACAGCTCTTTTAGTTCGTTGGCCAGATGAACCTTCGCTGTTGAGTTACCCATGGTACGTACCCTGTCTCTTTAAATTACCTTTAAACCAATCCTCCCCCTTCTACCTTTAGAAGGTGAGCCCCGTCCGCTTACCCCTACTTTCCGGATCTCGGTGGGAACCTCCAGATGCCGCATCCGGCTAACGGAGCCGAGTCCAGCGAGGGACGGCGGGGTTAAAAATACACAGGACACCAAGGTTCTTCATCCAGGAGGGAGCGTGTGCGCGCTTTATTGCCAAATTTGTTCCCCTTATAAATCTTTTTAACAGCTGCGGGAAATTACTCAAAAGTGAGGAGGGAAGAGTAATAACTGCGTCCTTGGGTTACCGTCACATCACCGTCCCCTATCAGGAGGCTCGAACAGGTCAAGATGTTCCCAAGAGACACATATGTGCAAGGCAGATCAACAGGGAACTGCAAGCCCGCGTCATGGCCTTGTGAGCTGGCCACATTGACATGCATAACAAAGAACTGGGGGTTGAGTCCCCAGGGGCCAGGGCGGGCCTGCTATCAGCACCACCTCAATGTTGTGCGGCCTTATAATTTCCTCTGCCAGATTACTTATTCTATTATCTTAAAATGAAGCCTCACTAAAAGTCTGGGACATGAACAAAATGTAGACAAGCTATTTGCCAGAATGTAACATGTATGACTCTTAAGACAATTCCCAATAGAGTCCTCATTTCCGTCTGAAACCTCATGAGCACAATTTATACCATTCACATTTCTATAAGCATTCGGGTCTTCTGAACCCCCATCAGGGTTGCCTGTTAAGCTTCATTTACAACATTCTAAGGTTTCTCTAACCTGTGTCACTAAACCTCTCCAACTCCTCTTGCAAAGCAGCTACAAAGACTTCTGGTCAGTTATAGTCACAGACTATATATTATACCACTTTGAGGTATAATTCATGTCAGCTCTGCATCCCTGTGACCAAAATACCTGACCCTAACCACTTAGAGGAGGAACGTTTTGTTTTGGTTCTTGGTTTCGGAGGTTTAGCTCCACTGTTTTGGGACTGAGATGAGGCAGAGCATCATGGCAGAAGGGCATGATGGAGGAAATATGCTGAGATCATTGTCTACAGAAGGTGGATGGGGAAGGGGCCAGAGAGAAGAGAAGCCCCTCTAGATCAGACCTTCAGGTGGGCCCCACCTTCCAATAGCTCCTTCAAGTACCAATGGATTAATCGACTGATGACGTTAGAGCCCCCACGGTCCAACCATTTCCCCAAAGGCCCACCTCTGAACACATGAGACTTTGGGGTACATCCGGATTCAAACCATAATAGCATTTTAATCCTACGTGTCCTAAATTTCTGGTTTGATCATCCCAGTATCTGCCATCTGCCATATCTGAGTCTGGTTCTGATGTTTACTCTCTTCAAAGTGGATTTTTTTTTTTTTGTCTTTAATTGCTTTGTAATTTTTTGTTGAAAGCCAGTCATGATATGTGGACTAAAGGAACTGAGGAGAATACAACGCAGTGTGACGTTTCCTGTCTTTTTTTTTTCTTATCTCTCTCTTATTGCCTTTTGGGGCCCCTACCTTTTTATTCTTAAATAAGGTCTGAGATGTGAAATCATTCCAACGTACTCCTGTTATTATTCAAGAGGCTTATTGATGTGGTAAGGTGCAGAGGGAAGGGAAGCTTTCTCTAGTCTTATGACTAGGTTTCAGTCTTTTGATGGGCCCCTGGACTATGACCCTTGCCTATGACTTTATCAGTCCCACTCCCCCTTTGGTGACATAGGAAGGCTAGAGAGTCTGGAGATAAGTGTTTCCCTTCCCCCACATGGAAGGCTAGTGAGGGCTATGGTTAGGTATGTCCCTTCCCCCAGATGGCTTAGGTTCCAACAATGCCTGTCATTTATGTCCAGGGAGATGTGTTGTTTGACACTGGGCATTGTTAGGAACAGAATACTCCAAGTGTAGTTCAAAATGGCTACTTTTGAAATGGTTTCCTCTCTCCTCTTGCAGAGAAAATCATTAGAGGCTCTCTTTCCAATTTTTACTGTGAGAACTTGTTTGAGCCCCTGAAGATAAAACTAACAAAAATATGGGGGCCTCCCTGAGACTGGGCAGCCTCTGGAGTTTTTAATGCTTAAATTTGTCCACACTGAGCCTCTGACAGTTCATACTGAGTTTCAGAAGATGAACCTCAAAGTGTGGCGCTTTGGCATACGGAACACTGTGACCCCAGAATGTGGGAAGGCCTCAGAAGCAGCCTCAGAACCAGGGTTTCTGACTTCCTCCTGCCCTCCTGTCTTTCCCTTGAAGTGAGTCACAGAAAGCAGAATTCCTCTCCCCAGGAGAGGGGGTCAAAGAAACTAGAACCTCTCTTTCCTAAAGGATGCCTAGAGATGCCATTCTAACATTCTTTCACCTTTTGTGTAAGAGCTGGCATATGAGACATTCATTCCAGAAGGAGTGCTGACCTAGGCCCCGGAACAAGGAATGTCACACAGAGGCCAAGAAGAACCCAGACAGGCCTTGCTGAGTTCCCCACTCAGGCCACACCCCTTTTATCCAGTGGTAGTTCTACACGGCTGTCCACGCTGCACTGAGTCTAAGCACCAATTTCCCCTAGTTTTGGGGCCTTCAATCTGAAGACTCTCATGCTATGTAAAACTTTGATTATTTAAGTTTCTTGGACTTTTCTCTTTTTAATCTGTATTTTGTTAGGGGGTGTTAGCCATGACCCTTGTGAGGGGCGAGGAAAGGTATCATGCCTGTCTGCCCCTGCTAGCCAGTTACTGATTTCTGCAGATGTTTTCACTCCAACACATTGTGATTCTCTGTATCTGTTGTTCTGTCCAATTTGGAGGACAGTGGTTTTCTTAGTGACCTCAATTCTCTCTTTGATCTAAGATGAGTTTTTGTGGATGGGAATAGTGGCTTTAAATTTCCTTAGAAGGAGTCAGAAAGTAGAAGTCTTTCTACAGGTTTTACTGCAGTGGAACATTCCATTTCTGCTTGGTAATTCCATGTTTGAATAGGTGAAAGTCTCATCCATGTGCTAGGAAAAAGATGAAAAAGAATATTGATAGGAGTGCATAGAAAAGATGAAAAAACCTTGGACCCGGCAAGATGCCATAGACAGAAAGATAAATGATCTGTGGTATATTCACCTCCGTGAAAATGAGTGTGCAGACTGCTTCACAGGATGGTGTGCACACAGCCCCACAATGTAATCTGAGTGAAAAGGGAAAGAGCAAATAGTAAGATAGCCTTCTTTTGAAGTTCAAAAGCCATTAAAATTAAAATTTATATTGCTTAAGCATAGATATACCGTCAGCCCCCCAGGTCTTAGCTTCCATATCTATGGATTCAATGAACCATGAATTAAAAATGTAGTTAGGCCTAAAGTGGTTGTGTCTGTACTAAATATGTTCTCACTGTTTCATCTTATAATTGTTTCCTAAAAAAAAAAAAAAATGTAGTATGACAACCATTGACCTCGCATTGCCACTGCATTAGGTGTTACACGTGGTCCAGAGATGATTTAAGGTACATTGAGGAATAAGCATAGGTTTTATCCAAATACTATTCTCTTTTACATAAAGACTTGAGCATCCATGGATGTTGGCGTCCGTGGGGGTTCTTGGAACCAATTCCCTGTGGACGCTGAGGGACAGCTGTGCTATATTTCTTTGTAAAATACAAACAGAAAATTGTTTTGAATGGGAAACACAGAAAGGACAGGCTAGGAAAAAAAAAATAAAAGAATGGCCCCCTCTAGTGGAGATGGTGGTGAAGTCACAGTGGAAGGCTCTGGAATGCAAGCAAATCCTCTGTATTTTTTCATAGGTTTCACCTTAAAGTACATATTTTTAAAATAAAATTAGATCATAAAATGAAAAAAAAAAAAGAACCTCTAAAATAGAAAGCAATGGAAACAAAGGAACCTAACTGTATGTCAAGTTGGAAACCGTCCATACGGGAAAGAGTTTTCTTCTAGACTCTTCTAATACTCTGTGTTGACCAAAATTTTACTTCCAACGCCACATGTGAGGGGATTTTCGCACACCAAGCAATTCTCCATTACAGTGCAGATACTAATGAAGTGCTCTAGAACTCAATTCTGAGACTTCCTTGAGCTGTGCACACACACACACAAACACACACACACAGATTCAAGGAGAGCTCCAGCAAGACACCTCCACGTGAGCTGCCAATCACAAGGTGGGTCCTCCGGTGAGGCACCACTTCTGTCTGGCTTGGCTACTAATTGGAGGTTATCGTGACCCCCCTCCTATCACTTAGGAAATTACAAAGGTTCCTGGAGCTGTGTGTCAGGAACCAGGGTCAAAGCCCAGATATTAGAACAAAACATTCTCCTAGCACCCCTGTTTCCAGGGGTTTTAGGAGCTCCACGTCAGGATCAAAGTGCATATATCTACATTATTTTATTATTTCACAGCAACATAACCTCAGACACAAAACAATTTTCCAAGTGACTTCTGAACACAGACATCTACATCTTTAGCAAGATACAGATTAAGCATTAAAAAAAGTGAATCAAGGACTGGGGATATAGGTCAGTGGGGAGAGCATTTGCCTACTACATAGAGCATCTGGGTTTCTGTCCCCAGTAGGAAAAAAAGTGAATGAGAGCTATAAATAAACTGGACTTGCCTCTCAGTAGTATTATTTTTAGTAGTAATATCAGTATTGTAATTAGTAAGCATATTATTTGTATTATAAGATAAATAAATAGTTTTAGTCATAATATTAGTAGTAATTAGTATTAGAAGTAATATTAGTATTTTAATTTGTAATCACTTTACCTTTATTATGAGATAAAGGAAATAAGTAAATATATTGAAGTTATTTGGAACCAAGACTTAAAGTGTCACAAATACACACTCATTCCATGTCATGTTATATTTGAGTTGGTTATATCAATATAAATTCAAGTTAAAAATACATACAGTCAGGGGCTGAGGTTGTGGCTCAGTGGTAGAGCGCTAGCCTAGCACATGTGAGGCCCTGGGTTCGATCCTTAGCACCACATAAAAACAAATTTAAAACAAGAAATAAAGGTACAATACCTTTGTGTCCAACTACAACTAAAAAATAAATATTTAATTAAAAAATAGATACAATCATTCCTTCATACCTGTGGGGTATTGGGTCTATGATCCCCCTTAGATACCAAAATCTTTGGATGTTCAAGTTTCTTACGTAAAAGTGGATGTGTAACCGATGTGATTCTGCAATCTGTATACGGGGTAAAAATGGGAGTTCATAACCCACTTGAATCAAAGTGTGAAATATGACATGTCAAGAACTATGTAATGTTTTGAACAACCAACAATAAAAATTAAAAAAAAATGGGGTAGCATTTGCATATAACCTATGTCCATCCATTAATGTACTTTATTTATTTGTTTATTCATTTATTTTGGTACCAAGGATTGAACCTGGGGCACTTAACCACTGAGTCACATCCTCAGCCCTTTTTATTTTTTATTTTGAGAGTCTTACTAAGTTCCTCAGGCCTTGCTAAGTTGCTGAGGCTGGACTTGAACTTGCAATCCTCCTGCCTCATCCTCCCAAATCACTGGGATTACAGGCATGTGCCTCCATACCCAGCCTTCTACCTACCTTAAATTCTATCTAGGTACTCATAACATCCAATACAATGAAAATGCTATGTAAATAATTGTTATACTGCATTGTTAAGAGAATAAAGACAAGGAAATTATGTATGTGTTCAGTATAGGTAGTATTTTATTGTTTCAAATATTTTTTATCTGAGATTGGTTGACTCCATGGAGCAGAACCCACTGATACATAGAGCCACTGTACCTGAATTCTACATCCAGAAAGGACCTCAAGCAATAACATCTTAGTAGTGAATCTGCCCAGAGCTCAGATCCAAGGGTCTAAATGCCTTTCTCTGCTCTGGAGAATGAAGGCTCTTCAGAGGCATGGAATACAGACTGGGGAAGAGAAAGAAATGGAGCTTGCCATTTCTGAATGTGTCAAGGGGAAGGGGTGGTCACAGACTACTTGGGTTACAGCAGAAGGCTATGGAAGTCAGTTTACTGGGGCTCTCACTGGTCAAATTTGGGCCATTTGGTTTTCAACAAGATAATAGTAATTATAAATGTTTGAATAAATAAAAATGCATGTATCCAAAATTATTTTTTTAAAAAAAGGAACAGAAAGGAAAATGGGGGAGAAAACCACTCCAGAGACCACCATTGCAGGCAATTATTATATCTACACCATCCTAGAAACTGGGAGTGAGAGAAAAATGATTAAACTTCTATCCTTCATTTTGCAAGCAGAAACAGTTCAGCTCCACTCAGTGAGGGGAGACTTCTTCTCTGAACAATGCAGTTGATCAACTTAATAGTTATAGTATTTCCATTTCACAAGAACCAATAAATCAAAATACTTTCAAGTATATTGGGCAGCAAGATTTGCACTGTGCTAAAACATCATCCTTGTGAGTATAAAGCACACCTTTATGTCAGAGATCTGACAGTGACCTCTTGGAAGCAATCAAGCTCCTCATCCTGCCGTGAGGATAATGTAGGACACACCACTCTTTCTCACTGTTTAACTGGGTTCTCACCAGGCCTCCTCATCTTCTAATTTATAGGATGTTAAATAACAAAGGGAAAAAAAGTACATGAATCTCAAATATGGGTGGTTCCAAAAGGCAACTGGCTTTGTTCCTTCACAGAATAAGTACCATGAAAAAGAGAAAACATAGGAGAAATATTCTGTATTTAAAAAGACTAAACATATGTAACTAGTAAATACAATGCATGAATCTTGACTGGATCCTAACTTAAAAAGATTGTTGGGAACAATCACTGAATTTGAATATTAAATAATGGATATTTTGGAATTATTGTTAATTTTTTTAGTGGTCATGCAGTTCCGTTGGTTGGTGGCATTGGGAAAGGAAACTTCTATGTAAAAAAATATATATATATTTTTTAAAAATTTAGATCAGTGATCAACAATTAAGAGAACATATAATTCTAATATATATAGGGTTTTTTAATTCAAAAGAGAAACACAGTACTTCATACTATTTTACTGAGGTATCTAAAGAGTCCTATGAATTCATAATTAAAACCCTCTCATGAAATAAACTCCATACCCAGGTAGCTTCATTAATAAAGTCTTTCAAATAATTATGGGACAAAATGAATTTTACATACTTTTAAATAAACAGGTAACATTTTCCAACTTGCCTGAGCCTGTGTTGATTGCTTGTTAAAGTAAAAAAGAAAACATTCTTCAAAGGATGGTCACAGGACTGAAGAGTCTGCCCAGCTGAGCACTCACAGTGGTCAAGATAAAATCCAAGTCACTCTGTCTCAAGAATAACCACCCAGACAGGTAAGTGTGACTGCTAGGGACTGAATGCTTGCATCCCCAAAATGTAGGAGCTGAAACTCAAACACCTGTGGTAGTATTAGGTAATTAGGTTAGATGAAGTCACTAGGGCAGGGCCATCGTGATGGTAACAATAGCTTTATAAAAAGAGAAAGAGGACCCCACCCAACCCCCATGCAAGCACTAAGACAAGGAAAGTGGCCATTTGCAAGCCAAGAAGAGCCCACTAGGAACTGAATTGGCTGACTCCTTGGATCTTAGATGTCGTAACCTCCAGAACTGTGAGAAACAACTGTCATTTAAGTCACACCATATTAATCACCCCAGCTGAATAAGACAGTGACCAAATTCCAGAACAGTGGAGCTCAACTATGAGGTGACTTTAGTGTTGAACTATGAGATAGAAATGTTAAGCAGCTATTGTAATAAAGATGCTCCATGAGGTACAGTAAAATAGACTTAATAAACCCTATTATAAACCTTGTCAATAAGCAAAGTCTGAGTGCAGATGGCCTCACTGGTGAAATATATTATTCAAGGGAGAAAAAAACAAATCTTACACAAATGTTTTTAGAAAATAGAGAAGGGATCACTTTCCAAATGATTTTATGAGTCCAGCATATCCTAATATCAATATTTGACCAGACTATTACCAAAACTTTTTTTTTTTTACAAACTAACATGACTCAAATATAGATGAAACAATCTATACCATAGATTAGAAAACCAAATTCATGATTGTAGAGTTTATCCCAGAATTAAAGTTGATTTAACACTTGAAAAAAAATGTTAATATAATTCACTATATTAACAGAATATGGGGAGAAAGCTGAATGAATAATTACTTCAGCGAATGAATAAGCAGTTTACAGAATTCAATATTCATTTGTGATAAACAAAAATACTCCACAAACAAGGAGTAAAAGGAAATTTCTCAAACTGACAAAGGACTGCAAACTATAAATTATAGTCAACATCATACATAATGCCTATTTAGCCCTTAGATTGGGACAGCTATTTTAATAACTCCTATTACCATTATTTTGTAGGGCCTGGTATAATATGGCCAATAAATAAATAAAGATATCAAGATCAAAAAAGAAGACTTAAACTGTCCTTATTTACAAATGGCAATGAACTACTGGTAGAGAAACTTCCATAAAATCTACAAATAATTACTAAAATTAACAGATTTGTGAAGGTCACAGAATCAAAGGTTAATATGTAAAAATCAATAGAGAATAGAAAAATTTTAAAAATTCAAAACAAAAAATATATAGGAATAATTCCAGGAAAAGACATCCAAAATCATTATACTGAAAGCCACATGATAGCGCTATGTGACACTGAGGATCCAAAAATGGAGAGAAATAAGTTTATGGATTGGAAACTCCACATTTTTTTTCAGTTTCCTCTAATTGTTTTACAGATTCAATACAATTGCAATCCAAATGCCACCATATTTTTTTAAGTCAACATGCTGATCCTAAAACTTGTATGGAATGTAGGACCTAGAGAAAATAGTGTAAAAAAAGATCAAATTGTAGGATTTATGCTACCTATTAACATAAATACAGTCATCAAGACTGCTCAGTTTGGGGAAAACCTAGCTATCAATGGAAAAACAAAGCCCTGAAATTGATCCAGACATATATGGTCAATTGTTCTTTGACAAAGGTACCAAGACAATTCATTAAGGAAAGTGTTTTCAATTAACACTGCTAGGTTCAATAAAACCCCCTTTTAGGTAAAGAATATTTACATCACACCGTCCACAAAAATTGCTTTGACATGGATTACAGACAAAACATGTAAAGCCTGAAATTATTTAACTTCTAGAAAAAAAACAGAATAAAACAATTTGAAATTTTGGTTAGACAAAGGATTCTTAGGATAGAAAAATAAAAGAAAAAAATATAACTTTTACTTCATCAAAATGAAAAAAAATATTTTTTGCTTTTTAAAAGAAAATTTAAAGGAAATACACAAACTTGGAGAAAATATTCACTGTGCCTATGCCAAAGGAATAAATAACATTAATTCATAATAGAGGACTATCTCTTTAATATGAAGACAACCTAAGAAAATGGTCAAATAGCTAAACACTTTATAGAAGAAAATACGCCAACATTCAATAGATAAAAAGAAGATGATGAATCTCATTAGTCAGCAGGAAAATGAAAACTGAATCTCCAATTACATGGAAGTCAAAATGTACAGTGTTTAAAACCAAAGACTGACCACAGGACGTGTGGGTGAAGGAATGAGACAACCAGAACTCTCAGGCACCATCAGTGGGAAACTGCACCCTATCTTCGCAAGCAGCTTGGTAATTTTCTGAAAGGCTAAACCTACACCTGTCATATGGTCCCATCTTTCCACTCCACTTGTGAGAAATGAAAACATGTTATATCCACTTGATGACATATATGCAAATGTTCACAGTAATTTTATTTGTAATAACCCACAACTAGAAAAACCCAAATGTCAATCCACAAGTGAATGAATAAACAAATTATGGTAACTCCACGTAATGGAATAATACCCATCAATAAAAGGTAAAATAATGGTTGATATAAGCAGCAATATGGGCAAGTCTCAAAATCATTATAAGTGGAAGAAGCCATGCAAGAAAATATAAATACCTATATATGCATGCACTCACATATGCATGGTATAATTCAGTTCTATACAAATCTAGAGAGTCAGAACTAATTGATGGTTACAGAAACATTTGTTACATTGGTTTTTGTGATCTTTTCATAGGAATGAACATATACCATTGATACAGTTGAAATACATTCAGTTTATTGCATTCCAATTTTTCTTCAATAAAGGTGGGACAAATGAGGAAAAATCCAATGGAACAAGAATCCACATATGCAACTCACCACAGTAAGAAGAAAAAAAAAAACAATAAGACAATGTGATAGAAAAAATATTTGGTCATTTAACCATCTGTCAATAATAAAAGGTTTCAGCAAATCAGTAATAGCTGTCTGAGCAGACCAGTTTTCCAGGAAGCAGATTTAACTATACATATCCTCTCTTGGGTATTTCTTCCAGGACTCCTAAGGATACCAAAGTCCTCCATGCTCAAAGCCCCTAATATAAAATGACACAATGTTTGCATATAACCTCTGTAATCCTCCTGCATTCTTTAACTTATCTCTAGATCACTTAACATACCCTGAAATATTATAAATACTATGTAAATGGCTATTCTATTATTTGGAGAATAATGAAAAGAAAAATGTATGTCCATGTTTAATACAGATGCAATCTTTTTTTCTGAATATTTTCCATCTGCAGTTGGTTGAATGCACAGATGCAGAACTGGCAGATACAGAGGACTCCATTCCACTGGAATCCCATCCCAGGTGATCCAGCCTCAAAATCCCATTTAATAATTTGCTTTCTTGGACCACTCTCTGTACCAATGGTCTTAACAAACAAAATTTATTGGAAAGGTTTGCAAGATTAACATCTGTAGGAGGATGAAGACAGCAGAAGTAAGGAAACAGAAACTGACGTACTATGCAGGCCACTCTCCACAAAGGCCTCTGTTGAACCTGTGGGAGACTCTGGGGTTGGGGTGACTGTGCAGAGTTGTCCCACACTGCAGAGAGAGGGCTGGGTCTCTAAACGCCCCACTGACTAATCACTGTGTGTGTGACTCCATAAGGGTGTGGACTGGAGTGAAGTGACTCTTTGGCTAAAAGCAAGTCCTAGGGTTTGGCTGAGCGCTGTGGTGCCAAGACCTCCCAGAGCTGTGACCATGAATGCTTCTGTCCGGCATGAAGGAGCTGGGCAGGGGTCTGAGTCACAAGATGTCATCAACTACAGAAGTAGGCCTCCTCCATCTGCAAAATATAAATAAATCATACACTTACTGTCATTGTTAGGAGTAAAATACAAAGCACCTAGGAAACAAGAGACAGGATGTTTATTATTACAAGGTAGGAAACAAGAGACAGGATGTTTATTATTACAAGTTCAATTTGATACTGTTTTGGAGACAAAGATCAAGGCAAAAAAGGTTAAAAAAAATAAGCTGTTTTTAGTTTGGGCTCTTATAACAAGATACCATACACCACAAATATTTATTTCTTAAGGTTCTGGAGGCTGGGAAAGTCAAGATCAAGGTGACAGCAGGTCTGGTGTCTGAGGAGGGCCCTCTTTCTGGTTTGCAGATGGCTGTCTTTACTTGTGTTCTTATATGGTGGGAGAGGGAAGAAAGGTCTCTCCTTCCTCTTCTTTTTCAGGGGGTGGATGGTGGCTACTGGAGACTGAACTCAGGGTTATTAAACCCTCAGCCCTTTCAAGTTTTTTATTTTGAAACTGTGTCTTGCTAAATTGCCCAGGATGGTCTTGAACTTGTGATCCTCTTGCCCCAGACTCCCAAGTAGATGGGATCACAGGCATGCACCATTGCGCCTGGCTCTCTTTTCTCTTATGATGAGGGCGCCAATGTCATCATTAAGACTCTACTGCATGACTTAATTACCTCTCAGATCTTCAAATAACATCACACTAGATTCAGGGATTCAACATATGAATTTTGGGAGGACACAAACATTCAGCTCACAGTAAAGGTAAAAGTTTCAAAGGAAGAAGCAAAACTCATATTCATAGATATCTGACGTGTACCTAGAAAGTCTAAAGGAATATACAAAGAAATAATTAGAACCAACAAGAACTTAGCAAGGCTGCAAAGTGACAAGGCCAATGTGAAAAAATTCATTTCTATTAAAACCAGCAGATAATTAGAAAAAGAAATTAAGAAAAAACAGTTACAATCACATACAAATGTAATCCACTTGGGAACCAATTTTAAATGCACATAAAGAAGTTCAGGCCTCTACTTTGAAAACTATAAATAAATATTGCTGAGAGAAATTAAAGTAGATTTAATAAATGGAGATGTAGTTCGTGTTTGTGAAGTGGGAAATTATCTTTAAGATGAAAGTTTCTCCTGACTTGTCTTACATATTTAAAGATAATCTCAGAAGAATTTTTAAAATACATGATTTCATAATTAATATAGAAATGGCACAAGACCTAGACTAACCTAGACAATCTTGAAGAAAAAATAAAGTTAGAAGACTTAAACTGCTGTATTTAAGGCCTACTGTAATGCTATAATAATGAAAATATAAAGGGATAAAAATAAATTGATCAATAAATCAATGGAACACAATAAAGAATTGAAAAATGAGGCCAGCAGTCCAAAATCTCCAGGATGGGCTGCAGGCTGGAGACCTAAGGAAAGCTGCAGAGAGAACTTCCTTTTCTTTGAGAGATGTCAGTCCTTTTCTAAAGGCCTTCAATCGATTGCCATGAGACCCACCCAGAATTTTGGAAGGCGATTCAGTCTAATTTCCATGTTAATTTCTTCTAAAAAATGCTTTCAGACAAACATCCAGACACGCTTGACCAAACATCTGAACAGCCTAGCCAAGCCAATATATAAAATTAGCCATCACCATATCAGTGCCAATTAATGGGAAAAGAAGCTCCTTCAGTACTAGAGCAATTGGATATCCATGTGAAAAAAAAATCAATCTTAATTTCTACTTTGCGTCATACAGAAAATTTAATTTGAATTGGATCACAGACCTAAATGTGAAAGGTAAAATTATAAAGCTTCTAGAAGAAATAAGAAAATGATTTCAATATCTAGGGGTAAGTGAATACTTTGTAGGACAGAAAAAGCACTAAACCTAAATGAAAAATTGACAAATTGAACTTAATAGAAGTCTAAAACTCATCACAAGTCATGAGGAAGTACATGAAAAGGCAAACCGCACACTGGGAGAAAATAGTTACACTACATGTGACAACATATAGATTTACTCGACAAGGACTCATGTAGAATATACGAAGGCCTCTAATTAGTAGTAAGAAAGATAAATGAACAAAAGACTTGGAAAGGCACATTGCAAAGAAATATATCCAAATGATCAATTAATGCATGAAAAGGTATGCAAAGCCATTAATGGAAACTATTTGTGATTTCAACAGCAGTACACACCCAGAAGATTAAATGCAATTAAAAGACTGTCAAGAGGGCTGGGGTTGTGGCTCAGCGGTAGAGCACTTGCCTAGCACGGGTGAGGTCCTGGTTTGATCCTCAGCACCACATGAAAATAAATAAATAAAATAAAGGTATTGTGTCCAACCACAACTAAAAAATAAATATTAAAAAAAAAGACTGTCAAGAGCAGGAGTTTCACTTTGCTGGTGAGAATACAAAATAGTACAACAAGTTGGGAAAACTGAGTTTCTAATAAAGCTAGACAGGCTGGTAATTTCACACCTAGATGAAATTTCACACGTAGGCAAAATATATCCAAGAGAAATGTGTGTATTATTTCTGATACAAAAATGGCTTGTGTAAGAGTCCTAGTGGCTTTAAACCAGAAACAACCCAAAATTCCATCTCTAAGTGAATGAATAAACCAATAGGGACACATACAGGTAACAGAATATGGCTCAGCAATGGAAAAGAATGAAGTGAAGTTGAAATTCACTATTCTTGGGTTCTGTAGTTGAGAATTTGTCTATTTGTCCTGTTCCTCACAACTAAAACACTCAGGGTCACCCCAGGTGAACTGGGCTGCACGAAATAACCACACAAGAGACAGAAATACCTTTTTCTTTGGAGTCCTGTGTTGGCTCCTCTGACCTTCAGGATCTGGAGAGAGAGAGAGAGAGAGAGAGAGAGAGAGAGAGAGAGAGAGAATGCTGAACCCTTTTATTGAGGAGAAGCCATTCAAATGAGGCAAGGGGTCAAGTTTCAGGGGGTTGAGTCTAGCTTGATGTCTGCTGTCAGCAGATTGACTGACCTAGGAAGGCCACCCCAAAGGCAGAGCAAGAGAAAGGGACACACAAAGGGCATTTCTATTTAACATTCTATCCCAAACAGGGCAAAGGGGTAATATCATAAAGGAACAGGTGAGCCTAGCTCAATCCATGGGGCAACATGCCTACGTCTGGATGCGTCTTCAAACTTCCAGGACCTGGACAATGTCCATGTCACTATGAGATGTAGCAACTGTCAGAGCCTCTTCGGCTCAGGGAAGGAGAATGCGAATCATTCAGACTGGTTCCCAACATCTATTTGTTAAAATTTGAAATGCAAAATCAATCCTCGGGATGGTTCCATGGCCATTTGTAGACATGCAAAGAGTGGTGAAAAGTTAGTCGCCTGCTGTGCCCAAGGAGGTCAACCTTGTTCTGGCTTCTCGTTCCAGCTCTCATACTCTAAACAAGTGTCATTTGCATCAACTATTTAGTGCTATTGTTTTTCCCACAATTTTGTGCCTTTTGCTCTTTAAAATTTTGATCCTGAAGTGCTGTGTAGACCCTAAGTGCCAGAAGGCTGGGATGTGCCTTGCAAAAAAACCCCAAAAAAACATTAAATAAGGCGTCTTTAAACAGAAACACACATAACTTTGTTTTGATTTGGTTTGTTTCTATGTATTGATTAGTTGATACCATGTACATACATATGGTATATACCATATACCATATATATGCATATATATGTATACACACATATACACACGTGCACACACACGTGCACACACAGATATGTTTGTATTGATCACTTGATGAAATTGTCATCACCACATACTCTCAGGAGTCTGATCTTTAATTCTAACATTGGGTTAGTACTAGCTGATTCAGCATCTCTGGTGACTTTACAGAACACAACTACTGCAAATAATGAGAATCAACTGTACATGCAACATGGGTGTGTGTCACAGACATTGTGAGTCAGATACAAGACCACATCTGGTAGGATTCCATTTATATCATGGCTAATCCATGGAAGTCAGAACAGCAGGTACCTCCGGGAGAGTACTGAGTGGGAAAAAGCAGGAGAGAGCTCTTTGGGTTGATGGAAATATTTTTTACCTTGACCTGGGGGCTGAAAATTAAGATCAAAGGTGAGAATTGATTTTTAACTTAATGATATCCCAGTTTTTTCCAATCTATCAAATTGGGGGTGCTAGCTGCATTGCTTGGCTATAGCCACATGGTGGCAGTGTTGTAGAAATGACCAAAATCAAGGGCAGAAATTAAGTTCCTGTCCTTCCAGGTGCAGCTGCTTGGTTTCCTAGCTTCCCTCTTCTGTGTTGAAGAATCTCTCTTCTCCACCAACTCCTTTCGATTGTGTCACAGTGCAAACCATATTCCCAGGTGAGGCTGCTACATTAGTTCTGAGACAAAACTGTGTCAAAGCCAAGTACATCCTTGATGCCTCTCTCCTGCTTCCCTGACCTTCACACATTTCAGCTCCCTCCTCCTCTCTGGGTCCCACTCCTCATATACTATCCCCATTTCTAGTGCCCTTAAGCTGTCAAATGTAACAACAAAAAACTACTCTTCCATTCCTGGAACAAGGTCACATTGAGAGAAGTTCAAAAGAGAAAAGCCTACTATCCCCATGTCGTATAGTGGACGTTGTTTCTAGAAGTGAAACCTGGAAATGGAGTCAACTGTTTGTTAGGGAATGAAAAATGCTTCATCCTTTTTCAGTTTGCCATTGACGAGAATGCATTATGTGTGTATTGGAGATCTGGTGGGATGTTCAAGGTCTGTTGTTGAGTGAGTAAACGAAAAACACTCAAAAGTGTGCATAATAAAACAGTGACCAAACTTCCCTATGTTTGTATGTTATTCCATGAGCATAAAGAAAACTATGGAAAACTACACCCCCAGTCATTAACACTGATTACTTGGAATGGGACAGGGGCAAAGGAATGAGCAATGAAAAGATCTTTGTAAAAAAAGATTCAACTTAACAGCATGTGTGACAATTTAATCTCATTGGTTTAAATTATTTATAACATGTAGAGCATATCTGTGTGTACACATATACACATATACAAATGCACCCAAATTGCTCTGTATATGTGAATCTATCTTTTCATTTATGTTTTCTTTTACAGTATGCCTAGACTTGGCCACATCAAAATTATAAAATTATTATTTTATTTCTAGTTGCCCCAGATAGTTTTGCTTTATTTGACACTTGCATCTTGATAAGATACAATTTTATTTTAGTTAATTTACTAAGATTTTAAAAGAAGCTTACTGCACTTACAGCAGGCTTCATCTCAGGGAAAAGCTGGTGTGAGTGAAAATTCAGAATGTAACTGTGGAGCTAGAGGGTGGCACTAGGAGGGTGGAGTTCAGGTCTTCCATGGACAGAGAAGGGGAGAAGGGCCCATGCCATGTGGCTGCTGCTACTCCTACCTGAGCTCTCTCTGTTGTCCTGGTGACGTCTGTCATCTCTGATCTTGTTCAGATGGGAAAAGATTTCTCTGCTTTCTGAATTTTCATGGTCCCTGCTCCAGAATTTGAGAGACAAGAGAGACCGGTTTCCTTGGTTTCAAAGCAGAGTGGCTCCACCTAGGGGTCGTCAGGGGCTACTGTTTACCAAAAAGCAATCTGGGCTAAGCCAAGGCCTGCAGTTACTGGCAGCTTACCATTTCTAGCACTCACTCTATAGTGGTCAGCAGTTCCCTGGTCTTTTCCTGAGGATTTCAACCCACCTTTTTGCAGGACATAATTCAACCATAACACTAATAGGTCACCATAACATTACCACACAAATTCCTAGTGCAAGTACCCCCCTCTCTCTCTCTCTCTTTTAATCAAACATATTTCTCTAATTTTTTGATAAAACTACCATAGCCTTAAAAATAAGGCTTTTGTTCTAGGGGTAGTGACACATATCTGTAATCCCAGCTATTTGGGAGGCTGAGGCTAGAGGATCTCAAGTTAGAGGCCAGCTTGGGTACCTTAGCAAGGCCCTGTCTCAAAACAAGTTTTTAAAACAGGTTCTGAGGATATAGCTCAGTGTACAGATCTCTGTGTTCAATACCTCATACCCCAAGGCAAAAAAAAAAAAAGACTTTTATCTGACTTTTTTATTTCCTTCCCTTTTTTGGGGGAGGGGTGGTATGTGGTGGGGATTGAACACTGATCTAAATCCCCATCCCTCTGTTTAACTACCTTAGTGCTCAAAGTCCTCATTATCATTTCTTTAGGCTCCTGAGGCCTACAGCAATAGCCCAGATTTCCTCCAGAGAGACTGTAGATTCTCCCACACATCTCTCCCTTCTGATCTATGTTCAAGAAAGAATGATAACTGTGAAGGGAAAGATATTATTTCTGATTATATCATCTTAGTTGAAAGAAATTCCTCAAAGCTGAAACATGTGTTACAGTGAAAACTGTTTTCTGAGGGTTGTGGTGGTGTGCGCCTCTAGTACCAGAGACCTGGCTGAGGTAGGAGGCCTTCAGAACAGGAATCCTAATCCAGCCTAATCCATACAGAGACATGGTTTCCAAAAAACAAAACAAGATTTCTAGAACGGGAAGAATGAAAGAAGAAAGGTGAAGGGGAACTCAAAATTTGATCCCATTCTAAGCCAGAGGAGAGTGACAGGACATAGTGTGGTAGTCAGTTTTTTGTTGCTGAACCAAGACACCTGATGAGAACAACTTAGAGGAAGAAAAGTTTATCTTGGCTCACGGTTTCAGAAGTTCAGTTCGTGCTTGGGCAACTCCATTGCTCTGGGCTCAGGTAAGGCAGAATACCATGGTGGAAGGGCATGACAGAGGAAAGCTGTTCAGTTCATGGCAGAGAAGCAGAAGCTTATGGCTGGGAGAAGCAGAGAGGAAGCCAAGAGCCAGGAGAACAAGGTATAATCCCCAAGGGCACACCCCAAGTGACTACTTTCTCCAGCCATGCTCCACCTGCCATAGTTACCACCCAGTATCATAGTCCTTTCAAATGATTAATCCAACAAATGGATTAATCCACTGATGAAATTACAATTCTCATAATCCAATCATTCCCCTCTGAACATTCCTGCATTTGTCACATGAGCTTTTTGGGGAGTTAGGTATCAGGCGGACAGGAGCATGGAAACGTAGTTAAAGGGTTAATTCTGTCCACTGAGCCTACGTGCTCTCTGCCTGTTTTCTCTGGAGCAGCTCACACAAGGCCACTCAGAGCCAGCTTGGGTTTAAGAGATAACAGTATGTTACAGCCCTCGACCAACAAGCTTGTTATTTCCAGGGTTGTTCTTCCTTCTCGGGGCTGAGGAGTGCAGGTCCAAAGACTCCTCCTCCAGTAAAAAGAACACAAGTTACCCTGCTCCAGGCCAGACCCAGATGAAAGAGGGCCTTGTGACCTTCACACAAACCAAAATAACACAGAGCTACCTTAGGTAGAAATGTGTGCAACGGGGACTTAAACATCAGATACAATCCTACTGTCAGTCAGAAGTTAAGGGACAGTGTTTGGGTGGGATTTCCCCCAGACCTCCTCCTACCCCCATAAAACTCAGCTCACAAAGAAGTGAGTTGTTGCTGTCCTGGGAGGACCCACTCTCTCTCTCCCTTGAGTGTCTTTCCCCTTTCTTCTTTCTCTTCTAATAAATTTTGCTGAACTCTTACCAAGCCTCATGTCTTGCTTGAAATCCTCTCACTCAAGAGCACCAGCGCCAAGAACACAACGTAATGGCCAGTAAGGCGATCACCTCAGGTATCATCTGACCTCTGTAACCAGGGGGTCATCTCCTACCCCAACCATAGCTCATGTTAAACAGAGAAACTCTCAAAAGATGGTAGAGGGGCTGGGGATGTGGCTCAAATGGTAGCGCGCTCGCCTGGCATGTGTGCGGCCCGGGTTCAATCCTGAGCACCACATACAAAGATGTTGTGTCTGCCAAATACTAAAAAAAAAAAAAAAAAAAAAAAAAAAAAAAAAAAATTAAAAATTCTCTCTCTCTCTTAAAAAAAAAAAAAAGATGGTAGAAAGCAAGAGCGTTGATGTGCTCATCGATGCCATCAATTGATACGTCTTCAGAATTCATTAAACAATGTTCAGCGATCAGACCAGCAGGATTTCATGGTGCTTTATGCTAAAAGGAAAAAAAAAAAAAACTGCTCAAGAGGGAAGAAAGTTCTCACAAATGCAAAAGTGACCATGTGATCCCAAATGATTCAAATAAGGAAGACAAAGGGCTGTCCTTTGCAGGTGGAGTGCTGAAATGAGCTCTTGAGTGCACACATACAAAGAAAGGAAAGAAGAAGGGGATGGGCCTCAAAGTATTAGGTATCAGGCAGACGCGATCCTGGATACGTAGTTAAAGGGTTGATCCTAAGCATAAGGGTCACTGTTTTCTTTCTTTTGGCTATGGGAGTTTTAGCAAAGAGACAAAGACAGATATCTGAGAGTAGTAAAATCATCAAGAAAGGATGAGCTTGCGCTAGGAACTCATGCGGTGAGGTTGATGGTGACTTGTTTGAATTATGTAGCCCAAAAAGGGAGGCTGAAGTTCTAATCCTCAGCTTCCCAGAATGGACTTTATTTTTAAATAGAGTCATCACATGAAATTAGTTAAGATCAGGCCATACTTGATAGGTGGGAAAGACACAGGAAAGAGTTTGGCGCTCCAGAGGAGGAGCTTAGCACATCTATGGGGATGAGACAGAAATGAGAGCCATGTAGCTATAAGCCAAGGGATGCCAAGATTGACAGCCTTCACCAGATGCCAGAAAGAGTCAAGGAAGGATTCTACCCAGACTCTCTCAGAAGGAGCCCCGCCTTGCTCACACCTTGACCTAAACCTTTAGACACGGGACCCATGAGACAAGTAAATTTCTGCAGTTTTAAGCCACCTGGTTTGTGGCATTTGCAAGCAGCAACCCTAGTAAAGCAATAGAACAGGCACCTGTCAATGTGATGACACCCTCTCTTGCTTGTCCTTGCCCACAGTTGTTCAGGGAGAGAGACCTTCAACCGTTTCTCGCACATTCCTCACAACTTCACTCAGGAAGGGCAAGTCTTCAATGCTCAAGGCATGAATCAGTGTTCAGGTATTGCTTCTGGGATGTTTTTGCTGCTTTTTGTTTTGCACAGTTTTTTCCTGTCCCCTCAGGTCAATTGTTCCTCTCACCAACAAAGAGCAGGCTTGCTACCGAACTCTCTCCAATGAATGGGCGAGCTCTGCTGAATCTCCTGCAAAGAGTCCAGGTGAAGAAAAAGAAGAAACAACATCTCTAGGACCATCACCAACTTCAGTTTCTTTGGCTGCTTTGACATTCATTTGGCTAGGTCTTGAGGTTAAAGGTCAGATCCAATTCCAGGAAAGCCATCTTCATGCAGTGGGGTTCCACACTTGAACTGAACATGGTCTTTTTTTCTCCCCAAAGCACCAGTCTAGAAAAAGGTGAATGAAAGAGCCCCATTTATTTTTAAGAGTCTTTTTACAGAAAAAAAATGTGACTGAAATGATGTCTGGAATTTCCCAGGTACTTAATAAACTTTGTGGATAAAATGAAAACTGGGCTGTTAAAAGGGAAATTTCAATGGTTTGATAGCTGTTGACTAGTCAGATGCAAAGCCTGCTGATGAATGGGGCCACATCAGTTTGGAAAGTGGTTTCTGTTTTCATGACAGAGAGATTGGCCAAGGGCCCAATTCTGAACACAATTTATCTTTATAATTGAGATGAAGGTATAGAAAGCAAGAAGAACAAATTTGTAAAACAAAAAAGTTGGTGCATGAGAAGAAAGGAAATGATATCAGGAAACAAAATAAGAAATATATCTTGTCAGTTCATATATTGGATTTTGATTTGGGAAAGTATGATGTCTAATCATGCAGATGCCATTCATTAATAATAGAGAAGGGAACAAATGCAGTTACTCCCTTCCTCCCTCCCTTTCTCCCTCCCTCCCTTCCCTGTACTGGGGCTTGAACCCAGGGGTGCTTTACCACTGAGCTATATCCCTAGCCCTTTTGACTTTTTATTTTGATACAAAGTCATGCTAAGTTGCTCAGGTGGCTTTGGACTTGCCATCCTCCTGCCTCTGCCTCACAAGCCATGGTGCCCAGCTGTCACTATCTCTTAAAGGTTGCCAGACAGACTGGAGAAAGAGACCACTAAATTGCTCAGTCCTAATAAAAAGAGGGGAGGGAAAAGCTTTAGTAATCAAGATGTAAAGCAGGAAAATGGGCTGGCTAGAAGTCTTGTCACATTTAGCAGGTAAAGGATACACAAGACAAAGGAGGCTGAAAATACTGTTAGAGATCATGCTGTTACTAGAGGACAGATGTACTTAACCATGTCACTTAGAGTGACAGTGATTACGTCACCTACTGTACAAAGGAAGACCTCAGTGGCATAAGACACCATACATGGATTATTTCAGTGTCTGCAGGGGAAGAATCTGTGCGAAGCTTAGCTTGGTGCTCTGGTTCCGTGTCTTTCACAAGGCTGCAGGCATCTCAAGACTCACCCTGGCTCTACTTCTACATCCACTTGTGTGGTTATTAGCTAAGTTTGGTTGCTCAGGGTTTGCTGGACCGAGGGTTTCAGTTCCTTGCTGACTCATGGTGGAACCCTTCCTCAGTTCTTTGCTACAGTGGCCTCTGTATAGGGAGCTTACAACATGGTGGCTGGCTTTCTCCAGAGCAAGCAAGAAAGAGAGGAAGAGAGAACAAGCACGTCAGGAGTCAGAATCTTTGTGATGTCTCCTCACTTTTGCCATATTCTGTTAGAAGGACGTCTCTAGGTCTAGCTCACACTCAAGTGGGGTGCTTATGTACCGGTGCTGATTCCAGGACTTGGGGTCACTGGAAGCCATCTGAGAAGCTGCCTGCCTTAAGGGGCATAACCAGGATCAGACTTTGTCAAAAAAGAAATGTCTGGCAGATAAAACACCTGCATAAAGAGAATGTATGTTTCTAATTTTACTTGTTCATGTTGAACACTACGTTAAAAACGCAGGTCTTTAAAAGTTGAAAAGGTGATCTATGAAAAAGACATGGTGAAGGAGGCTAATAGGTTGGAAAAGAAAAAACAAGGACCTAAGAGAAAACAATTATATAAGGAAGGTCTGTGCCCATAAACTACACCTTTTATTTAAACATTTGAATGATTTCAAAAGACTCCAAGAGATAGTACCAGAAAAATAGAGTAGATAAACTGTTGCTTAAAGACAACATAAAGTTCTAAGACATTTGACTGTCTCCACCCACCAATAAATATTTGTCAAGGGGACAAAGCAATACCTGATGTCTGAATGTACTATTGCAAGAAACACCTACCAAGAAACACTATTGCAAGGCTCCTTTATATTTAAGATGGGCAAATTATATTTTCAAGGACTGTTTCTTTAAAAGGAGGAATCAAAAGGAGGAAGAAAAATCACAATGCTGGGGGTAATTTCTTTAGGAAAAACCATCTCTTCTCTAATCTAGACAGGTGGGGTGGTCTGGCTCCTATCCATCTGTCAGGTTTTTCTCCCCCCACTGACGGCTAGGTGCACCTACTAATTAATTCCATTCAGATGCTACTCAAAAGTCACCCCACCCAGAAAGACTTCCCTGACCAACATTTAAAATAACATCCACTTACCCCACCCTCTTACCCTGTTTTAATTTTTCTTTATAGCAAGTATCACATTCCAAAATTATAATATGCCTTCCTTTCTTTAGCTTTTTATTAATCTGACTCCACCCGGAGTAAAGCTCAAAGAATTGAAGAACTTTAGCTCACAGCTGTGGGACCTGGAAAAACAGTCACTGACTCTTATCAATGTCTGTTGAATGAAAGCAAAAACAGTGAAGCCCATAAAAAAGAAAAAAAAATCTATCTATCTATATCTAACTAGATTTAGATATAGACAGATAAACAGTAACAGAGAATGGGAGAAAATGTGAAGAACAATGACAGTTTGATAGAAATGTACCAATACAAACTTTGCTTAAGGGAATATTTATATTCGTGCGTAATGAATTTTTTAAAAAATCCCGACTCAAATGAGCTAACGTATTTGCAACATTTTGGACAGCACTTAAGTCTGCCCCATTTTTCTAATTCTGTGGCGCAGCTACTCTCATTTCTCAGTGAGACGGCTAACTTCTGGGGATCCTCAGGAAGGGGACAGGGTTCGGGCCCCCCTTTTTTATAAAAATGTATTCTTGTCGCTATTTGACTGGCTGTGCCTCCCTGATTCCTCTCTGTTATTGGTCCGTCTCCCTGTCCATCACTTCCGGATCCAAGCACTCTATTGGTCCGCTATTGCAGACCGCCGGCAGCTGGCTCCTCTCAGGCAGGAGGAGTTCCCCGGTGACGTCAAGGGCGCCCCCCGCCCACATTCCAAGGCATGGGCGGAGACTTCTCATGGCTCTGCCTTTGTGGGCGGTACAAGGCGGAGAGAAAGACTTCTGATTGGGTCCAGCGGTGAGCCGAACATCCTATTGGTCAGTGGCCTGGAAGGAGGTGGGGTCGCAGCTGGATCCTGGAGCTAAGCTGAGAATCCCAGCGGACTCTGAAAGTTTGTGTCTGGAGCGGTAGTGGGAAGTGGGCTTACTGCGAAGGGATTTTCTTGGGAAGTGAGCTGACTTCATTTTGAATGCACATCCCACTTTAACCCCTGCAGCCTCCGGTCCGAGCAGTGGACGGCTGGCGGCCTCTGGGGATTCTCGGATCTCCGAGAACACTGGACGGGAGCCCGTGGCGGTCTCTCTCAGGCAGGGAAGCAGACGTTTTCCTGTCTAAGAACACAAACTACTCGTACACACGCACACGCACCACACGCGAGAAAGGAATCTCGCTGCTTCAAGGCGGCTCCGCCCGCTCCCCTCCTGCCCTCAGCATCCTCGGCCCAGCGCGGATCCGACCACCATGGAGGTGTTGGAGAGCGGGGAGCAGAGCGTCCTGCAGTGGGACCGCAAGCTGAGCGAGCTGTCAGAGCCCGGGGAGACCGAGGCCCTCATGTACCACACGGTGAGGACTCGCGGCGGGGGCAGGGTGGCTTTTCAAGGGGGGAGGTGATGTTATCAGAGGAACAGCTGGAGACCTGCGAAGTGGGAAAACAATGTCTGGGAAAGGGCATGGCCAGAATAAAGAAGTCTGGAGAGGGGAGTAGTTTTTCTGTTCTTACAGCTAAAGGTGCACACAGGGCCCTTTGAAACTCTCCTAAGAATAATGACACTTTGTATTCCGTTAGCTATTTGTACTTTTCTCCTGCGGCCTTTTCATATCCGTAATACTATTTCCTATTGCTAACGATACTGTGGGAGGAGGGGGATGTCTTTTGAGAATAATATGCCACCGCCTAGTTTGCTATTGATTTTTGTCGGAAGGTGTTTTTTTGTTTTTGTTTTTTTAAACGGGACAAGCTAAAGTAGCATTTTCTTTCCATCTGTCTCATATTCTCCCTCCTCCCTCCCTCCCTCTCATCCTTTATTTGCATTTTTAAAAGTACACGTGTGCACATGTATGTGTTGGAAAGCCTCCTGTCCATTAGGAGGAAGGCTGCTTGCTTTATTTGGCTTTTTAGACTGTACTGCCAAGAAATCTGCTTCCTCCCTCTTTAGAGGAAAGATCAGTATGGAAAATCTGAGGCAGTTACATATTTCAGAAGGCCTTTGAGGAAGGTGGGATAGCTCACCTTCCCTCCATGCCTCAGAGACTAAGCTGTCACAGAGCAAGCACATTTCTTTTAATGTTTCAATTTCAACTTTTTTGATATTAAATTTGCAAATTGGAATTTTGTTTCTGATAGCCAGCACTGATCATATGCCTTTGTTGGAGATATCTTTATCTCTTTGTTTCTTTTGTAGACATGTAGAAGTTTGTAATGAGAGAGGGAAAGCAAACACTGACGAGGAAAGGAGAGACTTGGCTGCTTTCCCTCTACGGTTCTTTTAATGGGGTCAGTGCCACGAAATTTGAAACTTTTGTAAAATGGCCTGCAGGCTCCACCTCTTTGGCCTTTGCCTCTGACTTACGTTATTTTGGGAAAAGAGTTGAGGGCCTCCCTGTTGATTCCCACCAAAGTGGTTGAGGTAGCTGAGAAGGGCTTGTTTTAAAAACCCAGAATGTAGGGCTGAGAGGGAGTGGTAGTTCATGCTGGGGCAAAAGCCAGATGTTCAGTGTGATCTGGGCTTTGCTCATTGAGCCTGTCCCAAGGAGACCATGTGGGCTGTATTTGGAATGGAGCTCAGATGTGTTTCCTGACCTCCATAAAGAACTTGGATTTTGGCCCTCAACTATCTTCTGAGTCTTGGGTGCTCCAGATGTTTATACTGACATGAGCTACATTTTAACCATGTATGGAATGGAAGCTATTCTCTTTTGTTCTCAAACATACTGTTCTATTACCGGGAAAATGTCTCATCTAGCTGCTATAATGCACAGATTTGGGGTAGTTTTTCAGGTGGTGGGACCCTGTGGCTTGCATTGTGAGATCACAGGTCAGGGTTTGAGATGGTGCCTGTGACTGTGGCGTTAACTTCAGGACCAGGACAAACAGCTTGGACTGACTCTAACGTCTTTCTGTACAGTTTTGGGGGTAGACAGCTTAAATTCCTTTTGATATGAATAGCTCAGTTTTTCTCTGTTATGGTGGTAAAGCAGTAATGTGGGATGATTTTTCTACTAATCCTTTTTAAAATGACTCTTTACATTCTCTACTTAGACAAGTGTTTCCCTTCTGAACAGCTCACACATGAAATGCTGCTCATTGCTGCAAGTGATGGCAACTAGCTGTGCATACATGAGTCAGTGTTGAAAGAGGCATTGGATTTAGTAGCATAGACCTTTGGATTACAGTCCTTTGAACTAAGAGAGGTTTGGTAGAGATTTGAAAGTATATAACGTTCCCATTTGTTTCTTGAACTCTTTTTGGGTATCCAGTTATCATTGCCATTTATCTGTAACATGGGGTGACCTGACCTCTAGCTGAATCTACATGTGGAAAAAAGATGGCCTGATGTGATTACGTGTGTATTCACAGGTATATTTATTCTTTCAATTAATATTTATTGAATATCTTCTATGTGCCAGACACTATTCTAAGCACCTGGGATACATCAGTGAACAAAAGCAGACAAAAATTCCTGACCTTGAGTAGCTTACATTCTAGTATGTGTGTGTGTGCATGTGCGTGTGTGCATATGTGGGTGTGCACACGTGTGTGCATGGTCATATGTGCAAACTTAGGAAAGAATAAATAATAAATGATAAACAGAGAAGCAAAAAAGTATGTAAAACAATATAAGTGCTATGGAAAAAGTAAAAGTAGAACAGGATAATGGGGATAGAGAGTTCAAGAGAGAGGAATGGCAAAACATGGTATGGAAAGCATAATGAGCCTTTTGCACAAAGACTTGAGACAGGTAAGAGTGTTGTCTTGACAGGATGAAAAACCAGGCAAAGGCCAGAAGGTGAAAGCACATCTGGTATGAGCTGATGGCAACATCCTCTCATGTTTTAGATTTCCCCATTTTGGTGAGTTCTTTTCCTTGAAAATACAGGTTACTTCTAAGACACCAGTGCCTGTTTTGGCAATGACCCAGTGAAACTTTCCAAATTCAGTGGATTGGGCCTGGTACAGGGAGAGGAGAGCCTGCAGTGAGCAGACAGGTGTAAGCTGGGAAAGTGTTCAGAGGTGGTGATGGCTCCCATCTGTGGAGTGCCACTCTCCCTAGGGGGAGGGATGCCTGCACACACCTGCTCACTCTCCAGCCCCCCAGGTCTCCACTCTTGGTTGGATGCTCTGATTTATTTTGCCATCTTGAAATTCTGACTCAGTTTTGAACAGGGGATCCACGTTTTCATTTTGCTCTGGTTCCCTAAATTATGTTGCTGGTCCTGCTAAAAGACATTATGTTTAGTGCTTTATGTCATTTATCCCTCTTCATGACTCAACGAGAGAGCCATCTTTATTCTCATTTTAAATATAAGAAAACCAAGGTTTAATGAGTTTAAGCAACTTGGCTCAGGCCCCACAGCTAATCAGTGACACAACCAGGATTCAAAACCAGGTTTCCCTGCCTCCAAAGCCCAAGTTCTTGCCCATCATGCTGTAGGAATGAGGAATCCTGACGTAAAGATAAGTGTCTGAATAAGAGATTGGGAGAGAATGACTGGGATACACAAACTGCTGAGCTCGAAAGCAGCTAATGTTTAACTAGGGCTGACGATGGCAGCCACCAAACCTTCTTAGCATGATCCCTCTCACTGTTCTAAAGAGGGATTTGGTTACCACATGCATGATTGCTAAAGCTCTGTTTTAGCAAACCTGTCACATACCTGATTTCAAAAATGTTCAAGTCCCCCAAGGCTGGGATTATAACGTTTCTCAGGTGCCTTCTGTGAGCCATCAAGAGCAATGTTTTTCTCATTTGGTTAGTTATGAAGTCTTTTGGTTCACAAGGACAAAGGCTTAGAGGAAACAGATTGAAAGTCTACAAAATAACAAAGCACACGAATGGGGCAAAAATGGACTTGCTCACCAGACCCTGAATTTCTAAAGCTGGGCTACTTCTTAAAGCTTAAAGAAGTTCTCAGGAGTGGAGTAGCTTGGTGATAGGGCATGTGCTTAGCAACCTGGAGGCCCGGGTTCAGTCTCTAGCAACACACACACACACACACACACACACACACACACACAGCAGGTTCAGAAAAGAGATTTGAAAATGAGGAGCATCTTAAGATTTGATATCATTGTGAGATACCTTGCCTCTTATTCCAAGGATGTTGGGAATTTTTAACATTCATGTTGTGTTCCTGTAAGATCTGTGCAAATTTCATTTCTGGGAATTCTCTGTGGACCTTTGCAGTTTAAAAAGCAAAATAATCTGTACATTTCATCTGTGTGTATATATATTTTTATATTTATTTTTTTGGTTGAAGTTGGACACAATACCTTTATTTAATTTATTTATTTATATGTGGTGCTGAGGATCGAACCCAGGGCCTCTCATGCGCTAGGCAAGTGCTCCACCGCTGAGCCACAACCCCAGTCCCATTATCTGTGTATATTATATATGCACAGACTATGTCTGGAAGGATGCTCAAGAAGTGGATAACTGATTGTTTCTGGGAAGATGATTTGGGGAACTGGAGGTCAGGAGAGGGAGGGAGGGAGGGAGGAGGCTCAGCTATACATTATGCCCTTTGATACTGTTCAATCTTGATCTCCCAGATGTGTTTAGAAAGTGAAAAAATTACAATTTACAGGCTGAAACTGGACTAGAGAAAATTTTAATCTGACTGTCCTTGGGGGGAAATGGACTTTAGTGCTATGTTAAAACTCAATGCTACTCAAGTTTCTGGAGCCCTTAGATAGAGAGTAGGGGAAGTGGGAATGCTTGGTAGAAAGAGGCCCTCTGGGTGGTAGTTGACAGGGGGCTTGTGTTGGATAAATCTCATTAACTTGAGGTTTTAGTCAGCTTTTTGCTGCTGTGACCAAAAGACCTGACAAGAATGATGAGAGGAGGAAAACTTTATTTTGAGGCTCACAGTTTCAGAGGTCTGAGTCCATAGAAGGCTGGCTCCATTCCTTGGGGCTCAAGGTGAGGCAGAAGATCCTGGTGGAAGGGTATGGCAGAGGGAAGCAAGTCAGGACATGGACACCAAGAAACAGAGAGAGCAAGAAAGACTTCACTTGCCAGATACAAAATATATACCCTAAAGGCCATATATACCCAATGACCCACCTCCTCCAGCCACACCCCACCTGCCTATAGTTAACAGTATACATTAATCCCTATCAGAGGATTAAATCAGTGACTGGGTTAAGGCTCTCATAACCCACTCATTTCTCTAAATTTTCTTGCATTATTGCACACATAAGCATTTAGAGGACACCTCATATCTAAACCATAACACTTGGCAACTTTCTTTTTTATATTCCTATTTAAGCATCAGGAAAATAAAGATTTTATAATTTTTTTGTAATGATCATATTACATACTTCTTGAAAAGTATGTAATAGAAATTCCGAGTCTTTGCAAAAATAACAACAGAAGTTCTGCTTGTTTTAAATGCAAAACATATTAAAGCCAGTTATTTGTAAAATTATTTGGTGGTTAGGCTACTCACATTTTATTGCTGGCCAGTTTGTAAAGTAAAAGGGCTGAACCTAGACAGTAGTAGGTAGTGAATGTTCAACCTGCCTCTGGTGTCCATGTGGAAAGCATCCAGCTCCCTCATTGTGCACTGGTTGCTGAGAAGAAGTTGGCTGATCTCACAGGCTGGGTGGTTTCCTCTTCCTGCCACTGGGCACAGAGACTGATACGGTTCCAATGGGATATTGAAGATTTGGGTTTCTGATCCAGCTTGGGCTCATCTCCTACTATTGACTCCTGGCCAAATTCTTAAGGGGACCCAGAATCTTAAGGGGATCTGAGTACTGCTTGGCTCAGAATGCTGTCACCTCTGGTCACCTGTCCTCTACCAGCTGAATAGGCATAGAATTCTAGCAGGATACAAAATGAAGTGAGTATAATCTGTCTTCAAGGCCCTCTTTGAGCCTTTCTATACCTTTGCCTCTTTCCTTCTCTTTTTAGGTCATAAGGGATTATTGGAAAGTGTTCTCTTTTTAGTCCTGTCTTTTCTAATTTTATGTACAGGAACAATTTGATAGAATTAAGCTAAAATTTTAAATGTTAGTAAGGCTAAATGTATTACCCCTAAATGGACATTTACATTCCACTAGAATTACTTTGAGTCAAGAGGGTGAATCTCTAAGTGGAGAACTTAGGACAGTAGGCAGATGGTAGGGGAGGAATACCTGGGAAATGGGAGGTGAATTTCCCCATTGTTCCATACATGAACCCATAAGGCAGCCTTTGGTTCATGTGTTGCTAATTTACCTACGTTTTAAGGGATTTCCATTGGCTCAGCAAAAAAATCTTTAACCCACTATTTTAGTATCTCTGAAATTGTTCTTGTGGTATTACTATTGGTTGAGGGAAGGTAGACATGGGCGAGACCCTGAAAGTTGAGTGGGAAGAGTAGTTTTGAATTTGCCCTCCTTCTCAAAAGGTCTCTGAGTTATAATGTTCTGTGGAAACAGCTCTGCTGTGCTGTTGTTCTTGCAGGAGAAATGAGGCACTGCATCTTGATTAATAGTTGAATTAATCACAATGCTTGCTGCTGCAAGTATCCAAAAGCCATTTCAATTTGGCTTCTACAAGCAAATTATTATCTCTTAGTGCAAGAGGCCTGGGAACATAGCTTCCTTTTTTGATGATTCAGTAGCTCCTCTGTGTTCCTATGGACCTTGGTTCCATCCATCATCTTGGAGATATGATGGACATAGGAGCTGCAGATGTTGCATTCGGATGGTATGGAGAGGAAGAAATGTCATCACTTCCTTATGTCCCTTTTTTAGAATGGAAGAGATTTTTCTTAGTAGTCCACCACCTGATTCTTCTTAGAGCGTTCTTGGTAAGGATTGGGCCACAAGATCATTTCTAAACCAAAAAGAAGCATGGGATTTATATGATGGATTTAGATTAATCATTTAGAGATGAAAGAGATATCGGGAGCTGGCTTGACCCTTAGTGCAATAATCTGAGTTGACAGTTCTTTCCTTAGCCAAAAGGTGTATTCGTTTAAAAAAGGTGTGCTTGTTTGCTCAGAAAGGTGGGCTGGCAACTAGAAAATGCTTTAAAATTCACAGTAATTTGCCCTGAGAGCAAAAGAGCAAAATCACGATACTTGCAAAGTTCTGAGAACATTATTTAGCTGTGCCCCTATTGCCCAATGAAGGAAAACTAAGAGGCAGATTGGGCCTCTCTGGAGTGCATGCAAAGGCTGTTCACGGTGGGGGTGGGGGTGCTATGTCCTGGCTCACTTAACTAGGACACATAGAATTAACTATATTATTTGGACTCCCAGCAGCAGGGTCATGCCAGGGCTGGTGGTATCTAGCTGAGCCTGTAATCTTGCTTGACATGTAAGACAAGAATGACTTGCTCTGTTCAAGGTCCTCAGCGGGTGGAAAGCTGAATGCCGTCTTTCAAAGGAACAACTTTTCCTGTTGCATATGGCTATTCAAATACGGGTGATGCTGCGTGTGAGCGTTTGCAGTTTGAACGGACTGCCACAGCCTGGTATGGCTCTAACCTGTCTTCTGACTCTCTTGGGACAAATGGCCCTAGTCTTTTGCCAGGCAATCGATATGGTTGAGGCCTATAACTTCAGGTCATTTGAAATATCCACATGTGATCCCATAAGTGAAGGGTAGTGTTTATGTTCCCTGCTCCTGCAAGATCAGAATTGAAAGGAAGTTATCATACTCCCCTTCTTTGAGCTTATTCCTTCTGCCTGCTCATCAGTTGCTTGCTGGCTCTACAAAATAAATTTCTAAGTGACCTTGATTTTTCTCCCCTGCATTGAATTGTTTAGGACATATATTAGGAGCATAGAAGGTTACAGGCCATTTTTCCTATGGAGAATCTGAAACTTGGAGCAGTAGAGATTTGCCCAGATGAAACAGAAGCTCCTTGAGGACAGGAGACAAAGTTATGTCTTCTCTATGCCCCCAGGATGCTTAAGTCAAGAGCAGGGTGCGCAAAGTTACATAATAACTGCTTGTTGCTGACACAGTGGAGCAGGGCATCCTGGAGAATGGATAAGCCGAGTGGCCTGGGCCTCTTTTGTTAGTGTATTTTTTTTTTTTTTTTAAACTCTGAATTCTTCTGAATGTTTCTGCAAATGTAGACATTTATTATGTCAGTAACCTGGGTAATTCAGTGTCAGCATCTATTTTTGTTTTGTTTAGAGAAGGTAATAAGGGTAGAGTGACTAACAGCCCCAGTTTCCCTGGGAGTGGAGGTGAAGGCAGTGCTGTGGAAAAGGGTGGGGCTTGCATCCAGGCAGATTTGGTGTGGACAGCCATTGGTTCCCTGGTGGCTTTGGGCAAATTATTTGAATCTGGGTTTCTCTTCATGCCATTTCCTGGCTTGTAGTAGATGCATTTTTCCACCTTGCCATCTAAGTCAAATGTCTTTTCTTTGAGGACAAAATGTCCCAACCTTAGGAGTCTGACATCATTCAGAAGCAGATGGGGTCTGTTATTATTCTTTTTTGTGCATCTGTATTTTCTCTCTTCCCATCTTCTACCTTCTGCTGTAAACACAGGTCTCTGCCTTGCACACATGCTTGCCAGATGCCCCTTCTTACTCATTCTTCCTGTCTTGTTTATGGCTAGGTTTTCTCAAATAAGCGGTCAACAGCTGCGGCCCCCATTTCCTCACTTGCCAATCCTGTGCAGACCTCGGCTCTAGTTCTGATGATGATCACAGGTCCTTCGACCTTCCCGTAACTGTAGAGTCCAAGAATCTCTTCTCTGTCCTTATCTGCTGGGCTTCATGGAAATATCTGGCAGTATCGACCACAGGGCCATCTTCTAACTCATTTTTGCTTGGGTTTCATGGCACTCTGGGGGGCTTAGTTTTTCCTCCTCTCCTTCTCGCCTGTCAGATGTGAGCATTTAGTGTTTAGCTTTCTCTTCTCTCAGTCGCTTCCCTGTCTGTCCCCTCTGTTGTCTTCAGTGCAGATGGCTCTTAGATCTTTGTGTCTGTTGTTTGCTGATGGAAAGCAGGGGATCTTTGGAGTATGACCCAGGAGTCTTCTGGGTTCGCTTTGGCTGAAGAACAACTCTGGCCGGGTAACCCTTGAATCTTCGTGATGTGTTACTCTGACTAAGAAGAGCTGGGGACACTTTGATCTCCCTTATCACAGCACTCTGTTTATGTCAGGGAAGGTTTAGTGACCTAGCTCTCCTGCAGTGTAAGCCCAGGAGGAGCTCAGGAGTCATTCCTGGGACACAGATGCTTCTAGAATCCATGTCACCCATTAGGTGCAGGCTGTTTTGATTAGACTTTTGCTTACACTCTGGCTTAGTAAACCTTTTGGATTTTGGTGGGCATATAATTTTTTTCTACTGCTTGGAATATTAATGCAAAGGAGAGACAGAGCCTCTCAGATCATGTACATTATATTCCTCTGGTTTGTAAGCAGTAGTTAGGCTCAGTTACAGTCCACTCATGTTAAAAGGCCTCATGTTAGAGTTTTACATTGTTCTCTACTGGTATCATTTGTTTATCTGGCCTTTGCTGATGTTTACTGAAGAATGTTGATTTTTTTTTTTTTTCAGTTGAGCTAGGTTATACTGAACCACCCAAATATTCATGTCTGTTTTTTGTTAGACATATCAATGTTAGCTCTTAGAAGACAGTTTTTCTTGGGAAATAAAGCATTTTGACCTGTGAATGCATTGTAGTGCATTTTGCTTCACACCCTGTTAAATGCTGCATTTGTGTTACATGGTCCTGAAGTCCTGTTTGTATTTCATGTATTGCACTTCTACCATTGAATGTCTCCTGTCTAAAAAAATGGGCTATTAACACAACGGCAACATTCATTTGATAGCATATTTCACTGGGGCAACTCAATTGGCAAGGGTAGTTTTGCATTTTATAGTCTCTGCTTTCTGACTTAAAACCTTGTTTCAGTAAAACCCAGACAAAATAAAGAATGGAAAAAAAGCACAGAGGTAGGAGACACTTTTTTAACATTAAAAGAAGTCTTCCTTAGACTTCTTGGCATATATAAGAGGAGTCTGGGGAAAAAAAATCCACAAATAGTTTCCCAGTTGTCTGAGTGGAAAGTCCTGGTTTTTAATATTTCATATCTTGGAAATGTCTGAATAGTTTTTGTGTAAAGGGAAATTCCTTTTGGCTGAGAAAGAGCTTGCAGGATTCAAACTGATAGGGCCATGCTTTTAGAAAACTTGGAGGAAATAGGATTTGTGATGAAAATTCTTTTTCACTGGCCAATTGTGTTAAACAGAAATGTAACCCAAGGTTACCAGTGGGGGTGTGTTTAAAGGTTCCGACATTAACTCCTTGCTTCCCTTTGTTTCCTGTCTGCACATCCTGGGGAAACATCTCTCACAGCTGGTTGTTCCGCAGATTGAGGAACTTTATGAACTGCTTTTCTAAATCTGCACATGTTGCAGGCAAGGGGCTCTCCCAGCAGCATAGGAAGGAAGGTCGGTAAGCAAGTCTTGGAATTACAAGTCAATAACCTGATGTAGGTATTTCATTAGAGCTGTGCTCAGAGAATTTCTGTAACAGAGAGGATGGAATGATAAGTCTGAAGGGGATGAAGAGCTGAGGAACACTTCACAGAACAGGTGATGTTTGCAGTGGATGTTGAGATATAAATAGGAGTTCTCCAGGCTTTGGGAACATCAGGTAGAAATGTATACATGGTCATGGTTGATCCTGGGAATCCCAAGTAGGTTTTGTTTTTTTTTTTTTTTTTTTTGGTTTGAGAATAGAGTGCTCTGTAGAGAGTGTTGGATGATATGTCAAGATCATAGAAGGTTTGCCTGCTTTGGTGGCCAGTTGGGTATTCTTTTGTATGCAGGAGGGCGGGAGGCTTTTAACCAGAGAGAAACAGAAAGAAACCCTAGTGGTTATAAAGGATGCATTGGAAGGAAGAAGGGATGGTGCCAAGATAATCTGCTGGGTGGCTTTTCCAGAGAGGAGCAAACAAATGTGGGAGACTAGGAACTACACTAGGAGATTTGCGGGTGGGGGAGGGAGGGAGAGTGGGTGCAGGAGACATCCTGATTTATGGCTTGGCAGAGATTGGCAATATTTGGAGAGCAAATGAGTTTGGTGGGGAAGATGACGAGTCCAGTTTCAGACGTGGTGACTAATGTGTTGCAGAATACCCAGGAGCCTAGGAGGCATTTGGAAACTGGTAGACTTCTGGAGAGAGGCCTGGACTAGAGATGTAGATTTGGGTGTTATGCGTCTCATAGTGGGGTGGTGGCGAAGCCGAGAGTCCATATCAAATAATTCAGAGACCAGAGTGAGAGGAAGGAGTGGAGCATGGAACTCGGGTGGGCACCTGATACCTTGGCAGGGGAAGCGGGTCTGCAGGTGAAAGGCAGAAGGAATTGGCAGACAAAGAGAAAGCCAGGAAAATTCCATCACAGCATCCAAAGGAGAGGGAGTTGCTAGAGAGAGAGGTCAAGATAAAGACACTGTCTGCGCTCTTGAGTTGACTGCCAAGAACCCTGAGGACTGCTTTGCGGGTAGCCCAGATTGGTATCTGTGTGTCAGCAGCCATAGGTCTTTGCTGGAGTCAGACCCTGGGCATGGCCTGCAGTGTCTGCCTAGGAGGAAGACGCATGTCCAGGCCACAGCACAGACTGCAGAAAGGTAGCAACCGAGAGTAAATGCGCTGCACAACACACAGCACTGCTTTGCTTTCAGACCAAAATTAATGTCACGCTTCAAATCTGACCCTGTAGACATCACTGGCGCCTCGGTGACTTTATTAGGGTCTTTTCTTCCTCCTTCTCTCCAGATTGAGTCCATCTATTTCTGGATGTCCTTCCAGTTGGCAAGGAGTGTTTGTCCTTGTGTGTGTGTGTGTGTGTGTGTGTGTGTGTGTGTGTGTGATCTGTTTTCCTCAGGCTTCAGGGTGTGTGAAAAGGTGGCCTGAGTTACCTGACAATTACTAAGTGGGAGACTTTTCCTTTCTGTATTTCTTCTGAGTCTTTCACTGAGAAAGTATGGGATCCATTGAATGCTGAGGATGAGTTTAGCCCAGAGGCATCGGCAGTATTGAGGTGGTAGACAAACAGAGACGACCCCCACCCCCAAACTAACTGGTGCCGTTTTTGTATGAAATAATAACAAGAGCAGGTGATGACAAAATACTTTGCAGTTAGAATTGGAGCCTGTAGAAAGGACCTTAAAATAAACAATAGTGGCTTCAAAGAACATGTTAAACTATAAGCAAGCTCTTGTTCCAGGACCTCCAGGGAGCTATGGCAAGGCACATCCCTGCTCCCCTCCTGAGCCCTCTTTCGTGCTGCTTCTGGATTCTGCCCTGACTCTCAACTTTACGGTATCCAACCATGTTCCTTCCCTGGCTCTCAGGCCTCCCGAGGACATGAGAGACAGGGATGGGAGGGCAAGCTCTTCCTTTGGATCTGAGGCCAGGCACACGAGAGCTGGGCAGTAAGGAAAGTTCTGCTTCCACCAGTTGGAGCAACCCAGGCTTCTTCAAGGAGTTTAGGATTTACTCCCTGGTCCAGCAGCCTGGGGACCCGGTGGAGATGGGATGATGAGATGACTGTCACATTCTTTCCATGAGAAAATGCCTTGGGAGTCTGAAGCACCCATGCTAAACACCTTTTATAAGAAACAGGTTTGTTTTTTAGATTTGGCTGTTAGAGCACTTTTAGGTACATAGCAAAACTGAACAAAAATATACAAAGAGTTCCAAGAGACCGTGCCCCCCAGCACCTGCAGCCTGGCCTACCGTCAACATCCTGCTGGGACAGACCTGTGGAATGTGGATTCCTGGGCTGGGGTTACCTGTGGCAGCTTTTGATTTTAACTTTGTTTTTTAACATTAGCTGCAGATAAGCTTTCCTTTGTACCCAGTAAGAAGACAAATTGGCCTATCAAGAGCCTCAAACATAAATATGCGTGTGCGCTGTTTTTATTTTGTGTTAACAAAAACATAGTCAAACACCCAGGTGCACAGCTATAGATTTCAGTTTCAGTAGAATACAATTGAAAAACTGTTTTCATCCCTCTATTTACAGATGACTTGGTCATTAGACACTGTACTTTGCAAAGGGACAAGGAGCCAGTGGGGAAGTTTTTGTAACCAAAGACCCCGAGGCTGGTCTTTGAAGGTGTGACTTTTAACCCCCTGCCCTGAGATGGCACTCAGTTCTGAGGTGTTGCCGGTGGTGGTTTTTCTGGTTCTGCTGTGGGTTTGCAAGTTTTCTTTCCAGGTCTTCCCTGTAGCCAATGGCCCACATTTGGGAGCTTCCAGAAAGTCTGGGACTCTGGGCTGAGGCCAAGACCAAACGTAGATGGAGAAAGACCTGCCCCCCCTTGGGTTGGAGGGCATCATGTTCTACCTATAGGTACCCAGTGACCCTGGCACTTAGGAGCATTAATTTATTTTTCTCCACTTTTCAATGATTTCAGAGAAGCTCAGGAAGAAAACTTCAGCTAAAATCTGAACTTTATGGGAAAAATTAGTACATAAAATATGGCCTTTGTATTGGGTCCTACTTGTGGAAAGACATTTAGGGAAAAACAACCTACATGTTCTTTTGGCTCCTACCTAAATCCCTGAAGGCTCAAGGCCTGGTATTGATTTGCACGACTGAATTCCCACTTTGGTGATATTTCATCATCTGCTTCTGAAGAACTGAAATTCTCTGTAGGTTTGGGGTGGGGGAAGGGTTGGCAGCAGGTGTTGGTATTCTTTGTTCTAAGAGGGAAGACGAGAATGCCAGGCTGTGTCTCTGTCTCCTGAAACAACCATCTGTTCCTGGACATTGAGATCATCTGCATTGCTTTTTCTAATATAAATAACTTTTCAGGGGCTAATTGTGATAAATTTAGAAATCTGTGAACACGAGGAGATAGACAAGGAACTAGAAGTGTGGCCTTGAGCAGCCCAAGCAGGGCTGCTGCCCACAGCCTCAGGGAGAAGCTAGTGGCTGCTTCATCTGAGTGACACTGCTGACCCCTGCAGCTTCCCAGCAGAGCAACTTTGGATTGCTATCCTGAGCCACACGCTCTCCCTCTGGCCTGTGGCCTGACTGCTTCTGGCCTTGGGATTTCCAAAGCAGTCCAGAGAAGCAGAGCTTTCTTGGGAAGCAGGATTCTCAGCTGGTCCTCTGAGCCTTTCTTTCTGGACCAAATCAGCCTTTTATCTAACAGAAGTCCCTTGGAGATTCTAGCACATGAATGGATCTCTTTCCATCGTATCTTGTTACTTTGGCAATTTCAGTAGTATTCTGGGAGGAAGGATCTGTGCCTTAAATGTCATTAAAGCAAAAATATTGTTGCTGATAATGGGGATGAATGTGAAAGAAAGCAAAGGCTTGGTCTCGGAGACTGACAAGTTTTAACAAATTACCTGATGGTTCTTCTCTCCTGAGCTTCATCACTTCAAAACAGTTGGCAGTTTGGAGACTTTTTGATGTCTTTGGTCTTTTGTGAAATGCAGACGCCTTTCATGGAAAAGTCTGTTCTTTGGATTTGCCAACTGAAAGAAAAATATCCTGGTAGGTATTTTTCCCCCCTCATTGCTCTTTTTAGAAACTATCATCAGAGCCAAATTTGCTTTTAGAAAAACAAGACAAAAAGCAACAATAGCATCAAAAACAAGAAAAAAAAAGTACAAAAATCACAAGCATATGTGTTCCTTGGCTGGAAAATACAGTAATTTAAACATGTAGGAACTTACTTATGTCATGAACCAAGAAGTCCCGGGGTAAGCCTACCAGGCTGCTGTAGTAGTTGGCCAACTCCAATGGGGCCCAGAATTTTCCCACCCATTCTTTAGCAGATAGACTTTTGTCCTCGTGACTACAAGATGGCAGCTGCACTTCCAGCCTCCATGGTGGAGGGAAGTGGAGGATGAAGCAGGAAGGGGTAGTACCTGTATCTGAAAAGTCATGGCTTCCTCTTGAGATCTCCAGCAGAATTCCTCTTAAATTTCACTGGCCACCCCTACCTGCAAGAGAGGCCAGGAAGGTGCATGTTTTATAGCTGGTTATTTTCCTACCCCGAACAAAATTGGTCTGATAGTAAGAAGGAGGGGCAGGGTGGGTATTGAGTAGCCAGACAGCAGGGTCTGCCACATCACAGGATGACATGTCCCCAGACTTACATGGTCGTTGATCTGGTGGGGACTTGTGAGCTGCCTGAGCATAGCCCCTTCATCTCACAGATAAGGGAATTACTTTGTTTTTTCTTTTTTTTGGCTTCTGCACCATGGGCCAAAACCCTCCATTGCATTTCTTAGCACTCCTGAGCCAGGATGCTCATGCCCTGATCTGTAAACTGTGGCCGGAATGTGAGTGGGCTGTGAAGTCCCTTTCACTGGAGAGGAGAGTGGCAGGGAACAGGCAGTGTGTGTACGGGAATCAAAAGACCCGATTATGCTTTCTCAGGAAAAGCAGCTGGCCAACAATAATCACTGGGCTGCCTTTGAGTGCAGAGCCTGGAATCCAACCCCCTGGAATGATCACAAAGGCCACGGTAGACTTGGCCTGCCCTGGAGGGCCGACAGTGGCACGGGAGAGACAAAGCAGAGGTAAAAGCCAACAGTGAGGGACATCCATGGCGATCTGAGTGCCAGGAAGGTGGCTTGCAGGAGCTGGCTTGACCCGGGATTTATAGTCTTGTTATTTGGGATATAAAAGTACTGACTGGGGAGTGAGCAGCTTTGCCGGGTTGGAGCAGCTTAATAATAGACCTGCAGGTTGGTGTGATTTTAGAATAGCACCAAGAGTCAGCTGTGCTGAGGGATTCCTTGTGCCATCTGGAGGGGTAGTAAAGTGGCCAGATTTGTTTGGGTCAGGTCGAAAGGAGCACTGGCTCAGCACCAGCATTCTCTGCAAATTTTTAATTTCAGTCCTCTTCTTCCTTCCCCGCCTATGGTAGGAACAGTAGTCCTGGCATTTTATTTCTGCCCTGGCTTCTCCTGTTTACCCTTCCCTCTCCTGAGTCCTGCACCCAGGTGCTGGACAATGCTCTAGGGGACATTCTCTGACTTTGCCTTAGGGTCTACATGGTAGACAATGCAAAAATGAGGGCCCTAGCATCTTGGAGCTCCTGTGCTCCTCAGTGGACCAGGTAGACTGTGCTTGTCATCAAGATGTATTCATCTGCTCACGCTACTGTAACAAAACACCAGAGAATGGGCAGCTTAGACAAGACATTTACTCAGAGTTCCAGACACTGTGAAATCCAGGATCAAGATGCCAGCCAATTCTCTTCCTGGTGAGGACTCTTCCTGGCTTGTCGGTGGCTGCCTTCTATGTCCTCACATGATAGAAGGTGATTTCTCTTCCTTCCTGCTGTGTCCTCCTCTTATAAAGCTACTGAAACCATCAGGAGGGTGAGAACCTCATGATCTCATTGAACCCTAATTACCTTCCTCAGGTGTCATCTCCAGATACCCTCACATTGGGGGTGAGAGTTCAGTATGTGAATTTACAGGGGACACAGTTCAGTCCATGAAACTGGGGACTTACTGGAGTTTCATGATACTCCCAAGTGACAGTGCTGGTAACCAGGTCAGTGTGCCTGCTATTGGAAGAAACCCGTGAAGGTTGAAAATGTTTCCTGTGGGGTTCTTGAACTAAGTTCCTGAACTCATGTGGGACTGGGACACTCTGGAATTGCTCTCCAGGATGTTGGATGTGCAGGATATTGAATGCTCCTGCAGAGCATTCCAGAGAAACCCATTCCAGAGAAGAGGGGACACTCTTGCTGCTAGGCCCTAATTAGACCCTCACGGCTGGCAGGTAAGCTTACCACCCAAGAACTAAAGACAGCCCTTCACCAGCAAGCTGCGCTGTGTCTGTACGGCTGCACCTGAAACCTAACCTCAGCCCTTTGCATTTTTTGGAGAAAACATTGTTTTTTGGAGAATAAATGAAATGAGTGGCCGTCATACATCATAAGCCAGGAAAATCAATTGCTTTTACATTTCATAGGATTCTCAAGATTCTAGCTCAGAGAAGACAGAGGTTGAAATCTGACCACAGGGGCTCTCATCACACGTTCATTCTTACCTTCCTGAGCTCACCCCTTGCATCCCGGAGAACCTGGCTGGGTGGCTCTTCTAGGCTAACTGATTGGAAGCAAGGGTGGGGCTTCTGGGTACACCTTTTTGGTCTATGATGTTTGTCTTCCTAATTGATTTCTGTGGAGACTAGTACTTTCCAGCCCCAATTTTGCTGCTTCTTCTTTTTCCTCCTTCTCTACTTCTTGGTCCTTCCACATGGATAATCCTTCTGAATCCATTTTGGGTTTTATTTGACCTTGTGTTATATGTTTCCCTTGAGTCTCTTACATTTTCCTTTTTAGAAATCTGGAAAACGTGAATAAATTTAAAGAGCACAATGTCTTAGAGTCTGGGTTTACCTGAGGGCTGTGCTCCTCACACCGGCCCTGTGTTGGAGGAGGCTGAAGGCATTTGCCGGTGTCCTGCCCCCTCCCCCACCTAGCCTTCCTGGTGGCCTCCTCTTTCTGTCCTTGTCTTTGCATCTTTGTATCCTTTGCTGTCCTCTCTCTTCCACTAAGGCCTTTCCCCTCTTCTCAGGGTTCTGACTTTGCAACTGTTCCTAGTGCTTTATGCAGCCCTGAATTCAGGGTTTAGAACCTGTTCCCAGATTGTCCTGCCTCATTGCAAGTGAGGTCCTCAGCAGCTGATGGCATCCTGAAGGGTGTCACCTAAATGGTGTGCATCATTGAGGGTGTGTGTGTGTGTGTGTGTGTGTGTGGAGGGGGGGCGGTTTCTACAGCATTTGGAAACTGTAGAATTGACTTTCCAGATGTATGCAATAGCTGGTGACAAAGGAGGGGTCACGTTGTGAAATACCAGGGGCTGACCTTTAAATAAGAGCAGTGAAGAGAGGAGCTCATCACTTTGAGTGGTCAATGAGGGCTTTCATTGGTGGCAGTGGAAAATTTGTTTCTCATTTTGCCTTTCCTGGTCCCCATTGCCCAGAGTCGAGATCCTGAGCCTGTAGCTCTACCCGTTTGGAACCTACAATGAGAAATCCAAGCCCTGCCTTTTAGCAACCTGGCTTGCAGTTTGGGGAAATGTGAAACTAACCTTGCTATTTATAAGTGTCTGTAACTCTTGGGTAAGCCCTGGCACCAGCAGCTTTTCCCTCCTGGTCCCTAATTGTGTTTGTCCAGGACGAGGGGGTGCTTTCTACTGGTGTAGGACCTTCTCAGCTGGGGCCTCTGGTCACTTCCTTGGCAGCTCCACCTCTGAGCTGCTTCAGCCAAAGGAACCCTCTGGAACCTCTGGCCATCCCCACTGTATACAGCAGTGATTCTCAGTCTTGGCTACATGTCATACTTACCTGGGAGCTTAAAAAGTCTTGATGCTTGAGTCCCAGCCTGAGATTCTGATTTGATTGGTTCGGGGATGAGGTCCAGGCTTAGGGAACTTTGAAAGCATTCTTGTACTTCTAAAGTGAAACCAAGGTGAAGAACCAGTCGATGGCTTGAAACATTGCTGCTCAAGGAGTGGTCTACGGACAGATAGCATCCACATCCCTGGGAATTTATCACCAATGCAGGCTCTCAGGCCCTATTCCCAACATTCTGAGTCATACTCTGAGTATCATCAGGTCCCCAGATGATTCCTTTGCCTGTTAAATTGGAGAACCATTGTTTAGAGTGTCTTGTGTTCCCTCACATGAGGACAATTGGACACCCAACCCTTTGCAGTGTGCTAAGTACTGAGGTCCCCTCAAACTGGATGGAGCCAAAGGAAGTGACTGGGCTCCCAGGAACCCACTTTGGGGTCACATCTGGATTGGGCTCCCTGTCCCCTGCATTCCTGACAAATTCCTTATATACCCGTCCACTCAGAAGTTTCAGCTTGTTTCAAGACATGGATATGGTCAGTGCTCTTATTTTGAGATTAGGGTGTGGTTGGGTTGTTTATAGACTGTGCTTTTTGATATGTTGACCTGGCTGTGTTTTGCTGGGTCAGCGTGGTTCAGTTTGCCCTGCCCTGACCTGGGAGGTGGAAGCAGGAATCTAAGGCCAGAAAGAAGCTTCAGGAGAGAAAATGAGTAAAGCGTGCTAGTGCTGGGAGGGATGCACATGGTGCTGACAGGTGCATGACACTGGCATGTCTCCTTCCCTCCTGCAGATGCCCCTGTGAACACAGCTCCTCCCACTGAGCTCAGACTTGACTCTCATTTCTCTAGGTTCTCACTCCATAGGGCTCTGCAGGGAGACATGGCCAGTTGTTTGGATTTTGCACTGAAGATACAACTATTTTGAGGTTTTGTTTTCTCCTAGGAGCGTCATTCATTGCTCACATTGTGACGCTTGGGTTTGGTGACATATCTTTGAGTTCTCAGTTACCTCTGAGCTGCCTTCCAACCTTTGCCTCTCTCATCCATCCATCCATCCTATACCTCTAGGCCCTCCTGGGCAGTTGCTTTTTCCTTGGAGATTTTCTTTCCTGACTCTTCCACAAATATCCTTGAGCAGCACATGGTGCCATGGAACACCAAGTTGGTGGGGACCCAGCCACCTGCTTCATCTGCATCACCAGCTGCAGTGGGTCTCAGTCCCTCCGTTACTCACTCCTCAGTGTGAATAACAGTGGATGGGTCACACAGCTTCTTGACCCCCAGTGGCACTCCCTGGCCATTTGTTTTCTACGCATCATTTTTTGAAAAAAAAGTGATTTGACTTGCTGTTATATTGCACTAGCATTGACTGTTACCATCTTCCTGGACACGGTTTGCTTTGTTGATTGAGTTCAAGAGCCAGACAGTGAAAGAATGAAGCTGGCCAGGAGCTCAGAGGGACAGAGAGCTTGGGACCTGTTTAAAGAAAGCAGCAGCCCAAAGACCAGGGCCATCCAGGTTTTTGGATCCAATGTTGCCAGATGATCTGGGTTCTAAAGAAACTGGAAGAATCGTTTTTCAGTGTGTAAAATCTCTTGCTTTTAGAAGCTGCCCTCCTAATCCTCTGCCACAAACTAAAGGAAAAAAAAAAAAAAAACAACAGCGTGAAGTAGATATAGGCGCTCAGAGACAAATAGTGGATTCTCAAGAAATTCACTGAAATGTAACGAATGCTTAAGTTGAGATCACCTAGGCTAGAGCTGAACTGTAGTTTTATTTGTGTTCATAAAAAGACAGGTTTGTGCAATTATCTGAAATACTTCTGGAATTAGAACCAGAAATGAAATCAGGATATTTTTATTTGCTTTGTATAAAACTGCTTTTCAGGCACATTTTTTTTTCCCTGTTGTCCAGTCTTTTTAGAGTGGCTGCAGTACCTGACCTTGACTTCAGTTTTCCTATAAAGTGTTTTGAGGTTAGTAGAAGGTGGCCAGACTCAGGACATTTTCATTTTGGGGGTTGTTGAAAGAGTCTCTGGTTCAATTTTATTTATCTTGGCTTCATTTGCTTCATTTCTAATATGAAATTATAATTTTGATTTTGGTTTCATGAAGTTGGTGTGGAGACTGAGGCTACTTAGGTGGAGTCACTTCAGAAAAGGTTATGGGATGCGCCCCCAGTTGTCAAGTTCAAATCATAAGGCATTGCTGGAAACAGCTTCTGAGTATAAAAAACAAAACAAGGTTCCATATTGCTTTATCTGATGATTACCTATCTACTATCTATATGGCTACCTATCATTCTATCCTGTCTATCCATCTATCTCTTCTACCATTTAATATCTTCAGTGTGAAATTAGTTTTCCAGTCTTCCTGAAACTTCTGCTTACTATATTTGGATAAATGCCCACTGGCTTCTAGAAGATTCTTCCAGAATCACTATTTTTCCACCCTTTTCCTGAGCCCCCACAAGTGTTTCCTGTCTCTACAGTGTCACTCGTAATCCCTGTGTCATTGTGTCACATTTCATGTGTGTGCTCCGGGTCTCTGGGTCTCCAAGAGGGCAGGAACAGGGATGTGACTGCTTCCGTAATTCTGCTGTCTGAGTTTTTGGTTTTGGATCCTTGTTGCAGATTCAGCTTCTCCCTCTGGATGCATTTCGAGCCCTGCATCCCCACTCCCTGCAGCCTTCCTCTGAAGGGGGGCAGACTGTGTAGGGGTGGAATTAAACTGACAGGGAGCAAAGGAGGTGGCAAGGCAGGGACTAGGTTCAAGGCTGGAAGCTCAGGAAGTGTCTGTCTGTAGACTCGATCTTCCAGAATTAAGGGACGTCTCCCTCTGCTGCTCCAGCCCCACATCCCCGTCTCTTTGTAGGTGGCTGGCTGTGTGTGTTGGTGGTACAGCCAAGATGCCCAGGCACTGCAGGCTGTGCAGCTGTCCAGCTCTAGAAGTCCCCAGCACCCACCCTCTCCTACTCCCAGGAAGGCCTCGTGGGAAGCAGAGCCCTTCTTACCTCTTTGGCTGTACATTTGAATTACTTGAGAAGGTTTTTAAAAATACTAGGGCCTGAATCCTACCCAAGACTAACTCCAGATTTCAGGAGGTAGAGAGAAGAATTTTTTCACCAATCTCCAGATTGGCTATGTATGTAAACTGAGGTCTGCAGGACATGAGAAGCCTTACAAATGAAGTGGAGTGGTGAATCTATCAGTGGGTAGGTTTATGATCAGCAAGTGTGGTGAGATGCTGTTGTGGCATTTAGGTGGCAGGCATACAGTACCTGTTTTAAAACATCTTTGCTGTGATTTACATGTTTCCTGAGAGACTGTTGGGGACCTTTCCAAGGGACTGTAGTATGCAGCCAGGTTTGAGAACACTGGACTCGAGGATAAAATCCTGAGTGACCCTTGCAAGAAGTTGCTTATGGCAGGAAATGTGGGGCTGATGGCAAGCAGGGTAAGATGAGTGAGAAGAGACCACATCTGTCCTGTGGGGCAAGGTCAGCAGGCCTCAGCACATGACCAGTGGTGGCCATGTACTTAGCAAAATAGACCCCGGAGAGAAAATGGGTAAGAGCAAATTCTTGGCTCATAAAATATCCACATTGAACCCCACACTTGGTCAGCGGGAGTTCTATAGTGCCGTCAATTCACTTAGTAGTGTAGAGAAAGTGGATGTTTTTGAAAGATGCTGAATCCTTAATTAGAGAATGTGGCTGCAGAACATCTGGTTCTGCCATGTGGGAGTAGAATCACAGAGCAGGAGAAACCACTGAGGGTCATCTGGCCCAGCCTGCTCCTCAGTGTCCCTCCCAGGGGCCTGAGCTGAATTGCGCTTGATTCATGCAAAGCTAGGCGGGATGATTCTAAGGTCACTGTTGAGAAACCACTTTTAACTCCAACAAATGAACACTGTTTAAAACAGTTTTCCTAAGAGAAAAAAATGCAAGCTGTCTTATACAAAGCTTGATTGCCTCCCTCTTTCCTGCTTTTTAAAATTGCGTGTCCAGGCGCTGGGAGAGGAACAGCGTCTCTAGCAGAAGCATGTGGAGGCCACTTCCTTGTGTCCAGGGTCCTGGCCCTCCCTGAAATGTGACGAATAAAGTCTCCTTCCAACTTTCCGGCTCCCCAGACTTGGTTCTGCTTTTACAGAGTACAGAAGCAAAGGCCCTTCTGTCCTGCCTGGGAGACTGGGGAACAAGTGACAAAGGCCCTTTAAGGGAGGGAGAAGGGGCCAGAGTCCTGCAGATGTGAGGTTACAGTGTGTCGGCCCGGCCCAGGAGCTGCAGCCAACTTGCTGCAGAGGCTAAGTATGGGGCTCATTTGTGGGTTCTGGAAAAGAAATAGCCTGCTGATTATGAGTAATTCTAAGCCCCCTTCCAAGAGCCTCTTGGGAGTGCACAGAGAACTCTGACAGTTTGTTCTCCTGGACTTTTTGGAGCTTAAATATGAATTAAACTCTTACTAAGTTCTCTACAAGTGATGGCCTTGTTGAGCTTGATCTATACCTTTCTTTATCAGTGTCTACACTTGTAAAATACTGAAAAATATTAATCTCTAAGCCTTTCAGCTTTTGGTGTAACTGATATTTTTTTAATGCCTTACAGTTTTTAAAAAATATTTGTCTTTTAATTGTAGGTGGGCACAATAACCTTCATTTTATTTGTATGTGGTACCGAGGATTGAACCCAGTGCCTCACGGGTGCTAGGCAAGCACTCTACCACTGAGCCACAACCCCAGCCCATAATGCTTTACAGTTTATAAAACACATTCGTGGACATTTCTCATTGGATTCATACAATCTTCTAAAAGGTCGAGTATCTCAAAGCTCCATGCTAACCTGTCACCTCTTGTCTTTCTGTAACCTTCCTGGGGCAACTTCTGTGGCTTCAGTTGTCATCTGTATTATGATGGGCACCTAATGTGTATCTTTAACCTGGATCGCTAAGATCTGATTATCCAGATGCCAGCTGTCTCTCCACAGGGCTATCACTAAGGCTCCTCAGCCAAGTCTGCTGAGTCTGGATTTGTGTTTCTGCCACCCAGGCTGTGTCCCACACCTGTTTCCATCTTGTCCATCCACTCGGGCAGGCCGTGAGCAAGCCCAGCACACATCCTTGACACCAGCCCGTCCATATCATCTCGTATCCAGTCTGTAGCTCAGTCTTAAGGATCTTCCTCTCAAATGCCTGGATTCCATTCATTTCTTCCCAGTCTCCTTGGCCCACCTCATTAGAGCCAAGTTATCCCTATCTTTTACCAGGACTGGAATAGCCTGTTAACAGTTATCTTCACATGTATTCCGTCATCTCTCTCTTTCCTGTCTCCCTTAAATGTAGAAGAAATCTTTCCAAAATATAGATCTGATTATGTCATAGTCATCCCTAGACCCTGCAATGGCATTATATTGTTATGATAAAAAAGCAGTCCCTGATAAGGACTACAGCTCCCTCTATGGTTTGATCTCTTTATAGCTCATCCTGGCAATCTATACTCCAGCCACAAGAGCCCCCTTTAAATATATTTCTTCCTGCCACAGAACCTTTGCACACACCATTCCTTTTCTGGAATTCTCTTCCTCCCCTCTTCCCTTTCCCCATTTAACTGACACTTAGCCTGCAGAGCCAGCTCAACCCATAAGCAGACTCTCTGCTCTTAGGGATCTGGGTTCCTTTATTTCAGAGGGGTTATAACATGCCATGTTTCTTGTGGGGAAAGTGCATGGAGTACTGCATACATGGCATACGTGAAGGGTGTCTGAGCTGCCCCTCCTCTTGTACTAGGCGCGTGAGTGGCAGGCTCCTTTCCCTGTAGGCATGGCCCTGGGCGTGAGGCCATGTGTTGCAGTCCCTGTGCTTGCTCCATGGCCTCAATTGGTTGCTGCAAGGGCAGTTAGTAGAAATTGCATTGGTGGCTGCCTGTAATCTGCTTAGCTACTGCCTGAGTATATATACATGGTAACTGAGCAATAAAATCAGACCTGCTTCTTGCTTGGTCTCTGGAGGTCTTGATTAGTGACTCCGCAGCCACACTCTCCTCTACCCTGTTCCGTGGACCTCCTTGCTGGACGAGAGAGAGTCCATGCAGTTTCTGGCTCATTATTTTCATGATCTGACTGACATCGTTTCTCACATTGGTTTAAGTTTCAGCAGAGCAAGGATTTGTTTGTTTTGCATGGTCATTATATCCCTCTCTCAGAAATTTTGTTGAATAATTGAAAGGTAGGCAGGACAAATATTTTTATTTTTTTTTCACAAGAAGATTTTTTTTAAAGCAGATGTCTAGCATTGTTTCTTTTTATGTCTAATTTTATAATACAGATATTTCTTCCTCTAATGAGTTTTTTCCATCATTTCTCATTCCCAGCTGGTCCCTCCTTTAACCCAGCACAAGTTAGTGATACCAATCAGTAGGTTGGAGCTGCTCTTCGGAATGTGCAATTCCAACTCATAAAATGTTTTCAGATTGCTATAAGTCTGATGAAAACTTCCATAGTAATCGCTTGGAGAATTTAATTATGAATATGGATGGAGGAGTCATTAATTAGAAGCTGTGTATAGATAATTAAACAACGCAAGCAGGTTTTTAAGAGGAGTGTTTGAAGTTCTAGTCATGCAGGTATGGCTAAGATCCCTCTTTGCCTTCCTGTTAGGCTCTGGGGTCTCAGATCTATTATAGTATCTGGACATAATTTATTTATCTGGTGCAGATGGGTCCTGTGCTGCTACTCTCCCGACTTCTGGGCATCTCTGGTTATCTTTTGCTGACTGCTCCCTCTGAGGACCACAGCTGACTCTAACTTTTTTGAGGCAGCTTTCTTCTGGCTCCCAAGGGCATGTGGACTTCCACTGTGTTCAAACAGCGTAGGTCCAGTGAATCATTCTCCAGGAAGCTCTGCGTGCCTTGCTCCCGCCCTGAACCTGTTTCTCCAGGGTTCAACAGCTCTTCCTGAGCATCTGGATTTCCCGTAGGATGCAAGGGTTCTGGACGAGGCAAATGAGCTGGAATAGGATCTCCAGTCCTCAGGCTGTCATTAATTGAGGGATTCAAACCCTTTTAGTTTTTCATACTAGCCTAGTTTTTAAAAATTTTCTGGTGTGGCTTTTGGAGAAAGAAAAAGTTTTCTGTCATGTATAAATATATACCATGTAGGCAGAAGCTCCCTCCCCACTTTGTGATTTCCAAAACAGACAGGAGGATTCCCTTACCAGGGTGTCCATCTGGGTACTTGCTGGTACGAAAATCCCTCTCCGTGTTAATCCACAATGTATTCATCTGCAAATTTTACACAGTCCTTGGTGTTTGTTCCTTTAGATGTGTATAGAATTCAAATTTGAAAAATCTATTCTTTTCCTAGGTTTGTTGTTGCCTTTTTCTATCAAGACATAACCGTTCATAACCAACTTGAATCTAATGTATGAAATATGATATGTCAAGAGCTTTATAATGTTTTGAACAACCAATAAAAAAAAAGAATAAACAAACAAACAAAAAAAAGACATAACCGTGTTTTTATTGTTCCTCACAAAAATAGTATTACCTCATTACAAAACTGAAAAAAAAATGCATCTCTCAAACACTCATTACGTGCTTCTCCCAGCTGCTATTAATTTCTGTTGCATTAGTAGGTAGACATTTTTCCAGGATTCTTTCTTGGACATAGCTGTGATTTATAATCTTCATGTATCGATTATGTCGTACTCCTTTGTATTCAGCAATGGACATTTTTCCTATTTCAGTTCTCATCCATCACTTTTTAACAGCTGTTTGTTAGTGATTGTGAATACATTTTGGAGTTTCTTAACTCATATTCAATAACTTTAATTTTAGGTTTTCCATTTTTTCCCCTTTCAACTATGTTATCTTACTTTTTGATTAATAATCTACTTAATAATTTTATTATTATTATTGTAATAATAATAAGGTGAAAAGAGATTATCCATTGGAACATTCTGTGGCTTTCGTGACTATCCAGAGAGGTCCGGGATGAAGGTAAGGACATGGAAAGCATCTAGGGGTTAGGACAGTGAGGACTTGATACCAACGTATCACAGTACTGTCACACAGCAGGTCCTACCTAGCCACTTACCTGCCCTCCAAATTTTTTTTTTTTAGTGTCACTCAGACTGTGAGTGGGCAGCTTTAAGCTCTCTGTAGATTTCATTGTTTTCTTTTAAACTGGAGTCTAGCTTTCAGAATTTACACTGACCTAATCTAGGGACTGGGTTCATCTGAGGTTGGCAGCATGCCATCCTACAGACTTTTGAGCAAGTGTGGCCATTCTCGGCCCTCACAGGGAGGCCCACAGGCACCAGGTGACTGGGACAGGCGTGTGTCGGCTGTGTTAACGGTTCTGTGCACACTGGAGGAGTAGCGGCGGAGAAAGCTGTTCTTAGAACAAGGCTCGTGCTGTTGGTTCCAGACATTCTTTCTTGCTGGAGGACACAGAAGTGGTGTTTAACGGCTGCTGGCCCCTCGCCCACCCTCCAGCCCTGTGGAATGTGCTCGTCTGGGCTGCTCCCCAGGCCTCCAGACACTTACTGCGGGGAGGGCAGAGGCCCTCCCCAGACCCTTGGCCTGAGTGTCTCCTGCCAAAGAAGGAATCTGTTTTGAAGACTCTGGGTTTCCCACCTAGTCCCTGCCCTTCATTGCACAACTGTCCTCTTTGAGAGGGAGGCTCATTTTTCTTTCTTATAGTTGCTGTTTCTTCATTGAAAGTGCTTCACCCTGCATGTCAAGAAACAGTTTATAAGAAGCTGCTCTCCCCTTAAAAGAAAAGATGTATGGATCAACTCCAATTTCTGTGGTTTGGGGCACATATTCTTTTTCTGAAATTGCTTCTCTATCTTTTATTTCGGAGAAGATAGAAAAATAATTTTCTAAACAAAAGTCAGTTTCTTCTTTAGGATTATATTTGGGCAATTTAAGTAGGGGTTCTATTATATATTCTGTTCTATTTCAGTAAATAGTAACTTTTGTGAATTATTTCATGCACAATCAGCCCTTTGAGTTAAGTACCGTTTGGGGCCTCATTTTATAGACGTGGAGACTGAGGCTTGAAGCAGGTAAGTAGTTTGTTCCTTGGGTGGTGTCCTAATGCACCCAGAGTAGTGCCTTCAAGGTCAGGAGGAGGAACTGATTGGGCAAATGAAAATACCTTGAGCTCTGTGGAAGCGCTGGCTTCTTTGGGGTTAATTTGTAATTTTTTCTTTCAGCTCTTTATTTTGAAAAATTTCAAATCTGAGAAAAGTCACTAGAATAGTATATTGAAGACATATGTCCTTTAAATCCACCCGTAGCTAATCTTTTATCATATTAGCTTGTCTTTCTGTCATTCTGAATGCATGTAAGGTTCTTTCTTTTTTTCTTGATGACCTTTGGAAAGCTGACACATTATGACATTTCACATCTAAATGCTTCAGCAGGAATCTTTGAAGAACAGAGAAATATTCCCCAATAACCTCAATGAAAGTTATAATGCTTAAAAATTTTTATATTGATACACTGCTCTTATCTAATATATCTGTATTCAGATTTTTCCAGTTGTCCCCAAAATGTCCTTTAGAGCTCCTACTTGTTTTGATCACATATCCAAAGATCAAACATTGCTTTCATGCTGTGCAATCTAGATACCATGCACTGTCTTTCCAGACTAGGAACAGTTTGCTTTGGTTGAACTAAGACTGTGGATCTTGTCCCTCCCCACTGAGCAGCGCCACCATGTCCTTACTTGACACCTGTTGTTTCACGTCTTCTTTCCTCTCTCTCTTCTGCTTTACTTTTTTTCTTGACCATTTTCTTATTTTCCTGTCCTCCCCTTTCTTACTCCCTTTCTCTGATTCATCATGACACACGTGAGACTTACGTGTGACTTGTGTGTTCTTACGTGCTGTCTGTCACTGCTTGAGGCCACAAATTGGATAGAGGAGCAGGTGGGACTCACCAGACTGTATTCACATGCAGTTTGCAACAGAAACCCAGGGTGGGGGGTGTGGGGGACTGATCTAGTTGTAGACCCTGTTGGAGGAGACTCCGGCGGCTTTGTACGACACCAGGCTGAGACAGTGTAAGAAGAGCAAGCTCCCTTCCTGGGAAACGTTAGCAAAGAAGGACAGGAAGGGACATGGGATGCACCAGCATGGAGTAGAAATGGCACTGTGGTGTCTTGGAAAGACTGTGGGCTCTCAGGTTAGGCAGGTGGTTTATCACTAGCTGTCTGGTGTGATCTTGGAAAAGTGACTGAGCTCTCTAACTCTTGTGCTCTTCACCCGCAGATGAAAGAGTAATAACAACCATGCAGCCTTGGGTTGAGGATTTGGGAGAATGTATATTAAAACAAAGATGCTGGCATATAATTGGTCCTAGTGTCCCATCAAGTGTGTGGAGCATCACAGATGGGGGATCCCAGGTAGGCAACAGTTGGAAGTTCATGCAGGCAGCCAACTTGAGGCTGTTTGGGGGGGTTGGAGCTCAGGATAGGACTCCTGTTAGGTCCAGCAATCAGGAGAGACTGAGGCAAAACTGTTAGAAGGCATGGGGTTCAGCACCTGGAACAGAATCCAAGAGCCAGAACCAACTGTCCCATCAGGTTCAAGTGAACAGCACAAGTGAACAGCACAGGTGAATCGCCGCTGAGCCACCAGCGGTGTATCTTGTTTTGAGTTCACATTAGGGAGGACCTGGGGTGAGGGAGCAGCTGTGGGGGGAGGGCTGGGGCTCAAAATAAGCCTGGCATACCTTCCTATTTTAGATCTGTGGTGTGAAGACCCTGGTCATACAGACACCAGAGGCGCTCTTCTTTCCTGAAGTTAGGATAGTTGTCACTAGGTGGGTGATGGTACCTTCACTGGGAACTCAGAGCCCAAGCTGCGCTGATCTCACGCCCTCCCCTTCTGTCTCCGTGTGCTCAGGCTGCCATAACAAAGTACCACAGACCAGGTGGCTCGAACAGCAGCCAGAGGCTGAAGGGTAGAGGTCCCGATGCCAGCAAGGCAGGGTTCTGGCTGCTCAAAGGTACCCTCACTTTGGTAGTTAGGGCTTCAGTACATGGGTTCTGGTTCTGAGTCTCCACAGACACCCAGTCCATAGCCTCCTCCTTCTGTGCCCTCACCCCCAGATGCTGGGAATCCGTGTGATGCAGATGTTCCCTTGAGGTGTGTCCTGCTTCCATGCGTTAGTGGAGGTAGAGACCCTATCTGGAGCCCCCTTCCTAGCAGCTTGTCGATAAGACTTTTCAGGGGACTCTCACGAGCTCCCAGTTCCCCTGTGACACATGCCTTTCCTGTCTCCCTCTAACTTTGTTTTTATTTTGTGGTGCTGAGTTTGAACCCACAGGTGCTCTGCTACTGAACTATACCTCCAGCCATTTTTATTTTTAGTCTTGAGATACAGGGTCTTACTAAGTTGCTCAGTTCGGCCTTGACTTGGGATCCTGCTCTGGCAGCCTACCAGTTCGCTGGGATTACAGGCATGTGCCACTGTGCTTGACTCACTGTCTCTATTTATAATTTCCTTATTATTTGTTAATTTTTATTCTAGAGGGATAAAATGGAGGCAAAAATACGTTATTGTTTATGTCTGCAAATAAAATTTTCTGTAGCCCAAAGTGAGGCCACCTTCTCGTTCTCTCCAAAAGATTCACTTGTTCCCTCTTCTCTCTGACCCCTGACTACTGTCAACATGTGCTTCTTAAATATCCACATTCAACATCAAGGATGGAGCCCTGCCTTTGCCCTGAGCCCTAGTGTACCTGGTGTGTTTCCAGTTTCCGTTGTTGACTGAATTTGCTTTTCTTTTACCTGCTTTCTGAAAGAACATCACGTTACCATCCACCCTTATGAGGGCATCGTTTTTTAGGTATTTAAGCATCTGCATAATCGGAATAACATCTAATCTATTTTACAAATTATATACTCATATGCATTGGGATGCAAACCAGCCTTATCTTCTCACTTTCTAGAAGAATTTCATGACTATTCACATTTGTGCTTCTTTCCTCTGGTCTCTGTCTTGGGCTCACCTCTCTTGGTACCCCTCCCAAACCCTGCTTCCCTAAGTTCCCAATCCCGTCAGTGAACACCACGCTCCCTTGTTGGTGACCAGTGGGTCTTCACAGGTGCTCCATGAACCAGCACTGTCATCTGAGGGCTTGTTAGGAAGACCTTTTCCTGGGCCCTGGGACAGACAACTGAATTAGGAACTCTAGGGGTGAGATACAACTTCTGTGAAACTTTCCCAGTAATTCTGACATAACCCGGTTTAAGAATTTCCATACCAGATGAGGAGGCTAGACTCCATGCAATTATCTCCCTGTTGCCCATTTTGTTATAAATAAAAAAAAAATGTTTTGCTCCTCCCTTAGATATAGCATGAACCCACTTTAAGTGGAGTGAGATTTTAAGTGGAAATCACCCTGGTCAATTCACTTAACATTAGATTAGAGCTTGTGATATGCACCAAAACTTTGTGGATAGTTAGGATATTCAGGGCTTCCTTGTCCTGGCTCCTTGTTCATGAAGGGGGAAGGTGGGTCCTGTCACTCCTCTAAAATAGCTTAATCACTGCTTTCTGCAGGTAAGGTTGTACAAGGAAATACCCCAGGAGAACCAATAGCATTGGCCTATTCACCTCTGGGTTCTCTTAACATTTTAATATTAGTATTCTATATTATAGATGTAGGTTCCAAAGCCTCCAAATCAAGGAGTTTTTGCCATTGATTTGCTTTAGTTATTTGAGGGTGAAAAAAAATCAAATGCCTAAATTAGCAAAATTCCATATATTTTATTTTTGGCTCCCCACTGCCTTCCTACATATCCTGTGGGTTTGAAAAACAAATACCGATTAGATTTATGTTTATTGGAAAATTGTCAGCTGCAGGAACAGTGACCAGTTGTGGGGCCCATTCGCATTCCCTGGATCTCACTCTAGTTTGGAGGTACACTTCCAGCACCATCACGCTGGCACTTGTCTCCTCTGTCTCATTTTCCAACTGAATCATCTCTGTGTAAAGCTAGATTATTGTAGTCACTGCCATAACCTGAAAAAAGGTAGAATTTGAGGAATTTGGAAGCAGTGTTCAGATAATTCAGTATCTGACTTCCTTGCATATGGCACCTGCTTCTCCCCACCTGCCTTCTGTTGGGCTGCAGAGGGTAAAAAGTCAGCTTTTACCTGAATGCCCTGATTTTTCCAGCATAAAACTCTTGGATTTGCTGAGTTGGTGGCCTCAGGGTGTGTGATGAGTGTGCAGGACACACCTTCCCCTGTCGACTTATGACTTACATGTCTGGCGAGTGAGAGTGTTCTGGGAGCAGGAGGTTGCTGGTGGATTAAGTGAGGACTTCTTTACCATGGAGATTTTAGGGATAGGAGGTCCTGTCTAGGCCCTCTGTGGATTTACTTCTGCTGAAAACAGATTGCCCTGCATTTTTGCTTTGATACGACCATTACTTAGTGATTCTTACTTTTTCTTTCTTTGTTGAACGGATTGGCCAAATGTTGTCCTCAACAGTGAACAAAAAGTAAGGTTTTGTAAAAAAACACCAAAGCAAAGGGTTAATGACCATTTCTGTTTTAAGTTTATAAAAACAAATCAAGTAGTGCCTGGACACAATTACTCTGTGCCAGAAATTTAAGGAGGAGGATTTCAAGAGGATCGGGGGAGAAATTGGACAAACTCCATATTATAAACATAGTTCATGAAAGATGAAGTTAGAAGAACATTTAATTTCAGCCTATTAAAAAAATACATGAACAGTAAAACAAAGACGGTGGCGGGTGGTGGTGGTGGTGGTGGTAATGACACACCAGGAATTAACTGGAGGGATTTCTGATAAGATCAGGATTCAAAATAGTTTATCCAGAAGGCAGGAGGATTGATGTCTCTCTTAGTACAACTATGAACGTAGTATGGATTGTTAGAAACCAGTCTGTCATGGGGATAGGTTGGGATCAGAAAGGGAAATGAGGTTGTGAGCTGGTGTGCGTGGGTTAGAGGAGGAAGGACATGTCTTCAAGGGGAGCAGAGCACCAGGTGCTGAGAGGCACAGCCAGAGGCCAGAATCCGTATTCAGAATCGCCTTGCTGGTAGGAAACCTGGTGTGCTGGCCAGAGGGAGGAGGCGTGTGAGTGTGTGTGTGTGTGTGTGTGTGTGTGTGTGTGTGTGAGAGAGAGAGAGAGAGAGAGAGAGAGAGAGAGAGAGAGATGGGGGCCGGTGAGGGTGGAAGAGGTAGGAATTCATCTCTTGGGTAAATATTTATGCAGGACCTGCTTTCTGCCAGGTTCTCTATGCTGAGTGCTGAGGTTAAGGCAATGAATCAAACAGACAAAGCTTCGGCCCCCACGGAGCCAACATGTTGTGAGGGAGCTAGGAAACTATCTAGAGGGACTTAGGAGGTGTTCATAGCATGGAGGATAGTGAATCAGGACCAAGTGGGAGAAGGCTGGCATCATGGGGTGGTGTGTTTACACAGGTGGAGGATGTGGGAAGGCCTCCGGTGTTGAGGCTGGTGGAGATGCAGTCATGCTGGAGGCTGGCAGAGTGTTCCTGAGGGAGGCTGGGTATGAGGGCCTGTGGAGGCCAAGTGGCACAGCACCCCGGAGCAGGGGGAGCAGGGGTGGGGCAGGGAGCTGGGGCTGGGAGAAGACTCCAGGGTGCAAAGGCAGAGGCAGGAGAACCCAGAAATCAACTGTTCACCCCACAGCACGTCGGGATTTTAAGTCAAGGAGGGCCAAGATCCGAGAAGAAGCATTCAGAGTCCTTCTGTGTGACTCTCTTTAAATATATAAAGGAAGTCAGAGCTGATGACCATCCAGCAAGAAATGAGACAGCCCTGATCTCTAAGGGACAACGGCTGTAGAATTCAAGTTGCTCAGCAGTGTTCTAAGCTACTTAGTGAGTTGATGTTCCTGGTTTTTTGTTTTGTTTTGAGAGGGTCTTGCTGAGTTGCTGACTCTGGCCTGGAATTTACAGTCCTCCTGCCTTAGTCCCCAGAGATGACAGGTGTGGGTTCCTGTTCCTGTTTGGTGTTTAGAAACCTCAAGGCCCTCTCACTCTGGGCCTGACTTTGGGAGGGGCGGGGGAGAGTGGGCAAGCAGGGGAAGGGAGGCCTGTAGCGCCCGGGTTTTCGGGTTGATGGAGTCCCAGGGAAACAGGGTTCCTAGGAAGGGAACCCCGTGGTTCAGACAAGATAAAGGTAAGCCACAGGGACACTGAACAGAGGAGGACTGGCTCACAAGGTCGGGAGAGAGACACCTGCCAGTGTGCTGGGGGTCTGGGGGTCTTTCAGGAAGCAACAGAAGATGAGCCTGAGAATTTCCAAGGACAGAGCATAGAGAGGGCCAAATGGCCAAGGTGATGGACCAGAGGCTGAGGTGTGGCCCTGGGAAAGAGAAGAAAAAGCTTCAAGGGGCCCGGGGGGTGTCACACAGTGGTTAAGCACTTGTGCAAGGCCCTGGGTTCCATTCCCAGCACCCCGCAAAAAGAAACAGAAAATCTCCCAAAGATTCAAACTGGACCCAGGGGAACGCCTATAGTCTTAGCTCCTGGGGGGCTGAGGCAGGAAGTCTCCCCCGAGACCAGGAATTCCAGACAGCCTGGGCAAAATGCAAGAACTTGTCTTTAAAAGGAAGAACCAAAACCCAAAATGAGGCTTCACTTCTCCAGGGACAACAGGCTCCTGAGAGAAAGGGAGAGGACCGCCAAGGGTGGGAAGGGTAGTGACGCCATGGGAAGCAGAGCCCCAGGCGTGCAGCAAGAGCCGGGGGCTGGAGCCTGGAGAGTTCCAAGTGTGTCCTGGGAAGGGGGGAAGAAGGGTCCTTCCAGGTCCCTCGGGTGCAGGAGTGATGGCTGGCCCAAGCTCAAGGGTCTGACTCAGCCTGGGCTTGGGCTTTGGCAGGTGTGGGTCCCATGGTGTTTCTTCCCTGGTTCTAATTCAAAGTACTTGCGTACTTTCCCCCACATGCTGCATAATTATGTGCTGGCCTGATCTCAAGGAACTGAACTAATTTAATTTAAGTGGAGAAGATGAGGGCCAAATGAAAACATTTAAAATTCTCATCTATCTTCTCCAATTTATAATTTAGAGGTAGGAAATGAATTTGGTGCAGAATACAAACGTTTAATTAACAATATGTTTCTTACCAAACAATAGATTTATTTTTGAAGCCCATCCTTCTTTTGGAGTAAAAGAAGTAATCTCTTATGCTAAGTGAAGCTAGCCAATCCCTAAAAAACAAATGCAGAATGTCTTCTTTGATATAAGGGGGGCGACTCAAAACAGAGCAGGGAGGAAGAGCATGAGAAGAAGATTACCATTAAACAGGGATGAGAAGTGGGAGGGAATGGGAAAGAAAAGGGGAATTGCACGAAAGATGGAAGGAGACCCTCATGGTTATGCAAAATTACATATAAGATGGTGTGAGGGGGAAGAAAAAAGAGAGAGAAACGTGTCACAGTAGATTGGGTAGAAAGAGGGGAGGGGAGGGGAGGGGAGGGAGGATAGGAAGGGCAGCACAATACAATAGTCACTAGTATGGCCCTATGTATAAACGTGGCTGTATAACCAATGTGATCCTGCAATCTGTACACGTGGAAAAATAAGATTACGTACGCCATTTGAATCAAATGTATGATATGTCAAGATCATTGTAATGTTTTGAACAACTAATAAAAAATTTAAAAAAAGAAGTAATCTCCTTTTAAGTTTAAAAAATTGAGGAGTACTTATAAATATTATATTTATTAATTTAAATAAAACAGATGCTTTTCCTAGCAGTGGTTGTATTATGGTTAAGCTGTTCACAAATATGCACGCTTGGGCTGAATTCAGATGCTTCCTCTCTTGATGCCTTCACAGGTGTGAACTTTAGGTCCAGAGGTAATTGATCCAATGATGTCTCTTAATAGATACTTCCAGGCTAATGTATCTTGAATCCTGACTTGTAGATTCCTGGTTCTCTTTGTCTTTGTTGCTAAGTCTTGGAAAGTCTTTAGCCAGAGTCAATAAAATTCCAACACTTGGCAGAATCTCAGCTTGCAGTTTCTTCTTTCTTTTTTATTCTCTTCCCACCCACATATGTGTGTGTGTGTATATATATATACACACACACACATATGTGTGTCTGTTTTTGCATATATTTGTAGTCACCCTGTTTTCAGCTTGTGTTCTCATGAAAAGTCTGTGTTATGAGCTCAGCACTTATTGTTCCTTAGAGGCAGTGTTACATAATGGAAAATTCATGAACTGTGTAAGCAGACAGATGGTGGTTTAAATTCTGGCTCTGGCACATTCAAACCACATGACCTTGGCAAGATACTTAACCTCTGTGCTTCTCAGTTTACTGCCCTATAAAATGGGTCTAATCATATTTACCTAATGGGGCATGTGTGAGAATTCATGATGTAATTTGAACTATACATTTTAGTAGATGTTAAAAGCATCTAGTAAAATGCTCCCACAAGTGGAAGTTGCTGTGGATACTGTTGTTTTTGTTAGAGAATTGCAATGGGAACAGGAAGTAATGAGAACTATAAAAACTAGGGAAGGGATACGTGGGAGAGAAATGGAAGGAGAGTGAACATGATAAGTAATATGGGTGAGTATTTAATCATTCACTTTTCTATTTTACTAGTAACCAGTAGTAAAAGTACTTTAAATTTTCCGACTGTTGTACCTACTTTCCTCACTGGATGGCAGAGAATTCAGTGTATCTAGGATCATTTTTTGGTCTCTGTCACTTTGCTTTTCATCCTCATTTCCTTCACCACAGTTTGTGGACTATTTGAGAAATTATTGATCTGGTTCCCTGTTTTCAAAGAGTTGAAGGCCGTATGACCATGACTTTTTCTTTTTTAGGTTTTTTTTTTAATATTTATTTTTTAGAAGTAGTTGAACACAATACCTTTATTTTATTTATTTTTAAGTGGTGCTGAGGATCGAACCCAGGGCCTCACACGTGCTAGACGAGCGCTGTACCGCTGAGCCACAACCCCAGCCCCTGACCATCTCTTTTCTTCTGAAAAAATTTTGGAAGGTACCCTGTGACTTTTTTTGCTGTGTAACATATAATAATAGAACTAAGCAGCTTAAAATAACAGCAGTTCATTCAGCCCACAATTCTGTGGACCCACAGTTTGGACAGGGCCCAGGTGGACAGCCTCTGCTGGTCTCACTTAGTCTTACACATGCATCTGTGGTCAGCTGCCAGGAAGCAGTTTGCTCCGCTTCTAGGGGACAGCTAATGGTCAGCTGGGGTGACAGAGGAAGGAAGATGGGGAGCTCACCCCTTGGGTTCTCACCATTGAACAGAGTAGCCCTGGCTAGTTCAGGTGGCAGCTTTGGCTTCCAGGAGAGATTGGAAATGCTGGGGACTTTTGAGGTCCGTTTTAGAACTTGAATGGTGTCACTTCTACCGTTCTTTTAGCCAGAGCAACTCAAGCCCACCCCAGAATCAAAGAGAAGAGTAGACCTCTTAATGGGAGGAACAGCAAAGCATTAGGGCCATTTTTGCAATCCTTCCCATATGGGGATTCTACAGCCTGCAATGACAAGTCAACTTCTGGCCCTTTAGTATCCATAATTTGTTTGTCCCTCAAGTCCACAGTAGTCTTTTCCACATTTTTTCCCCCAAGACTTGGTGTTGTGGTTTAGATCTTAAATGACATGTGCAAAAAGGCTTAGTCACCAGCCTGTGGAGCAACTGGGAGGTGGGGACCAGTGGAAGGAAGTTAGGTCACGGGGACATCCCTGCTGGGTGTATTGGGACCTTGCACCCTTTATATCCCTCCTTTTGCTTCCTGGCCATCGTAAGGTGAGTGTTTCCTCTGCCACATGCTTCTGCCATGATGTCCTGCTTTGTCACAGGTCCCAAAGCCACAGGGCCAAGTAGCCATGGATGGATATCTCTGAAACCATAAGCTGAAATGAGTCTTCCTCCTCATAAGTTATTACAGGATTTTTTTTTTCTTTCTCACAGCCAGGGAAGGCTGACTAACACACTTGGCATCCTGAAGGCCAAAAAAGATGCTTAGGTTCTCACATCCCTTCTGCTGCAGCCAGATCTCAAGTTTGTAAAGTGCTGATGCCAGAGGATTGACTCTGAGCCCACTGACCTCCCTTGGATTCCATCCCTGACCAAATTCACTCACCCTTCAACGGGCAGCGGCCAGGCAGCGTGGGGGAATGTCAGCTTGGTGACCCCAAGGTGGAAGGTGGCTCAGGTGGCTCTGACCCCAGGGGGGGCAGCTTATTCATTGCCTTTGATTCAGAAGGGCTGACATAAGCATAAGGGGTCCTCCATCACTCACTTGGCTCTTGGGACATTTGCACCTTGCATTGCAGCAGATCCTGAGTCCCTCAAATATGGCTATTTTAAACTCTTTTTTATCCATCAGATGATCTCAAGCTACTGGGCATGTTGGAAGGAGCTAAGGGTTTATTTTCTGATCATTTTGAGGGAATAGAAATTCCATCAGTTCCTCCAGACACTGGATTTAGGATTTCAATGAGTTGTCTTTAAGTCTCAAACTCAACAGGGTTTATTTTTAACATGAATTTTATCTCAGAGTGCTAATTTGTGTAAGACCATTAAGTCTGTTACTCATATACCTCTGGTAACACGAAACTCCCTGGTTATCCTTGGGCCTGTAAACTTTACTCTGTTCCTATTGAGGCTTCACCCCAGGGAAGTGCTTAAACAAAGAAGGGAGAGCAGAGGTCAGGAATCTGACTGTTTTCCCCAAGGACATGGAGTTTAGGTGATGACCTAGATTTAAGAGAAAACTCTGAAGTGACTAATTCAGTTTAAGGGCTTTTCAAGCCTTCAGTGGGTCAGCTATGCCAGACATGATCTTCCTGCCTTCTGGGAGGGGGTTCTGTTGTACGGGCCCCATTCCCTTAGGACCAAACAGTCTTCTACCCTGTGTTGCAGCAGGAATTAGGAAGAACTCATCTGAAGTGTTCTTGCTCATTGATCAATTAATCCCTTGGTGGAGGAAAGAGATCAACAGCTCTGCATTTGCCGTGTCATATAACCAGACATCTTTCTTACAGGTGTGTCCTTTGAAAATGACTTTTAAAGCACCCAAACCGAATGGAGGGGAGTAGGAATAATTTGGGTTATCAAACTAGTCTTCATTTTCTTAAGATAAAGAAACATTATCCATCTTCTCTTGAGCTTAAGGGTTCTTTACTACTTAAGGGACTGGTATGGTTGTTTGGGTTACAGTTCTTTTTTTATTTTCTGGGAGTAAGTCGTCAGGCCAAATAGAGACAAGTGACAGATTTGACAGGTGACTCCAAGATTGCATCACTCAGCAGCTCTGTGGATGGTTAGGCAGGGAGAGCAATAGGCTCGTGTCACTAGTCAACTTATCATTTATGTGGTTTCTGCCATGTCTAAGCATTGTGTTAGATCTCCTGTGGTCACAGCTTTAAAAAGAGGGAAATAGGTTTAAAAAAATGTACCAAGTAACAGCTGTAGTAAGAGAACTGAAGGTAAGAGTCTGTAGGTGGACTTTGGGTGCACTGGGACATGATTGCCTGAGTGAGTGGAGAGAATGGGTTGTGACATCGGAGTGGGGTAGGGGTGAGGGAAATGGTTCCAGGCGGTAGGGATCTTGTGTCTAAGGAGGGAAATGTGGTTAGCACCGTCTGTTCTGAGAACTCCCGTCTTTACATCTGGTTGGACCAGGGTAGAGTGGAAGGGCAGGAAGAAATGCAGACAAAACAGTTGAGGGGATTGTGATGTACGTCAGGAGGGAAAGAGGGTAAAAGCCAAGCACCCTGCTTTTAGAACAGCCCGTGTTTGACAAAAATGAAACGCTGTTCATCTCTAAGCGCAGCTCTTCCGCCCTGGCTTCACTGAATTGTGCCACTTCCCTGAAAGTTGAACATCTTTTCTTCCAGATTCATCTAGCCCCATGGGAAGTGTTCCAGTGTCTGAAGGGTTGAACTATGCGAGAGGCATAGTTGTGCTGTATGTCAGTGATCACAGGCCTTTATCCAACTCCAAGGATCCAGGACCTGGGTCATGAAATACGAATGGAAATGAAATGGTTATTTTGTGCTGTTTGAATACGGCGTATGTGGGCCGTGGTTTCTGTGTATGGATTGGCAGGGCCAGAAGTGTGGACAACAGAGATGGGGAACAGAAAGTGGGGAGGCATAAGGTGGCTGAGGGAGGGTAGATGAGAATGAGAGAGAGCCAGGTTGTGATTTAGAGGACACCTTCTGTGAAGCTAAGTCCATTACAGGAGGCCTGCACTGGGAGGGGGAGGGAGTCTCAGCAGGACACAGTTGACACTGGAAGTGGAGGGGAAAACAATTATTTGAAAGATGTTTTATAATGAAAACAAACATTCAGTTGTGTTGAAATTGTACTCCAACAGTCGGGTCTTCCTCATTTCACACAGTCATTGCTTTCTAACTTCATTTCCACGTATCAGTGGGAAACAGCTGTTTAAAAATCATTATAATGCCTCTTGGGCCTTCTCCCATTCAGACTCTTTGTCTTGCCACCAAATACCTGGCGTAGAGTGGCAGCAAAATCTGAGTCCCCAAATCTAGTGCCTTGCTTAATGTTTTAATCATCAAATTAGGAGTTATTTCAAGTGAATTAAAAGCATCCAGTGAGAGAAGAGAAATTCTGCCTGCAGTAAGGAAGATAAGGATTTGAATGTGTCCAGTGGAGGTCCCCAGGGTCCTGGAGGAAGCCATTTAATCTTTCTGACCTGCCTCTCTGAGGGGGTTCTAGTTTCATCAGTTATACTAAGTTCTTTTTTAGAAATGTGAGGCCAAGATAGCAGATATTCATTTCATAAGTCTGAGTGGTGGGTTTCAGGGGTGTTACTGGAAAGAATCACTCTTTATTTCACATTATTTCCCAATTAGAACAAAATTTTAATCACATATCAGAAGTAAAAGTGCCAGGTGTACCCACTCTTATTTCCAGGCTCCATGAGTGCCTTTGAACCTTGTGTCTGTTTGACCGGCAGGGCTCAAGGGGACATGAAGGAGGTGGCAGTGCTGAGGAACTAATCACACTCTCCCTGTCCTATGGCACTCAGCAAATCAGGATGCCACTGTCTTCCAGCCACCCAGCCTTGGCTGCTTAAAGTAAATATGGACACATGCTTTTTCTGTGCCTGCTTGATGGCTTCTTGCTATGCTCTGTGAAGATAGAAAAGGGACAGGACCTTCTAGAGGGAGTCTTACACTTACAAAAGGTTGGTGGGAATGAGAGGTCAGGAGAGCATTGGTTTGTTCTGGCCATTGATTATTTACCTTTCATTATAAATTTGGAAGGTCAGGAGACTGTTGCCCTTTAGAATTTTATTTGGTGCTAAATAAGAACTCAGACTCCCAGTGGAGGGACCGGGTGGAGCCACAGCACGTCGCCACAGGCACTGGCAGGCAGCAGCTGAGGGGCAGGGACACCCTGCAGCAGGGTGTCATGAGTCTGGGCCCTCCTTGGATGTGGAGTGCTGAGTGACTAATGATTCCAGCACTGAGGCAACGTCTGCAGTCTTCTTTCTCCTCCTTTGTTGAGTTGTGCCCTTTGTCTGGGACTGTAGGGTATCCCCGGATCTGGGACTTCCAGTGCTTGGAACCAGGAAAGTCTGGGGCAAACTGGGGCAGTTGGTCGCCCTGCTTTCTAGTTTTCCTGCCTCTCTCCTGGTCAAGCAAGACAGGGAGAATACCAAGCTCCTTTGTTCACCATTACAGATAAACTTCACCCATGGCTTGGCAGAGCAAAATGATATTTTAAACAAGAATAGGGCTGCTCATTGGTAGTATGAACAGAATTGTGAGCTGCCTTTGGAGAGGGTGAGCATCTTGCAGTGCTGCAGACTATTCTTTTGTAGCACTCTTAATTTATTCTTTAAAATCTTGTTGTTGTTGTTGTTGTACTGGGGACTTAACCCAGGGATGCTCTACCACCGAGCTACACTGCTGGCCTTTAAATTTTTTTAAAAAATTTTTTATTTTGAGTCAGGGTCTTACTAAGTTGCCCAGATTGGCCTTGAACTTGTGATCTCCCTCCTTCAGCCTCCCAAGTTGCTGGGATTGTAGGAATGTGCCCCCACTTTTCCTTTGGCTGAAAGTTTTCTGGCATTAGAGTGCCGAGGCCATTGCAGTTAGTTAGGGCCAGGGAGGAAACAGGCATGAGGGAGATGACCCCCCGCCTGCAGCCCCTTCCTGGTTCCACTCCCACTTCTGAGTAGCTGTTTACTGTGCCCATTTAGAAAGGGCAGGGGTATTTATAAGCTGTAGATTATGTCCCGTAGACACCTAACAAGTCTTACCAGAAAAAACATTAATATTGAGTTGGAAGAAAATTTAAGGAAGCCCCTCAATCCTACACTTATTTTCCCAGTGGTCACTAACTGCGGGGAGTCATTTCACAATTTGAATTGCTAGTTTGGTTCTCCTTCATGCACAAGTCGAAGAGATACAATCTTTATCCCGGGGACAAGTGGCAGACCTCCAGGTAGGCCATGGACCTTCAAAATAACCGGCAGAAGCCCATGCAGAGGCCTCTCAAGATTCTGATCTCTATAGGAACAGGGACAGGGTTTCTCTCTCCCTGTGACTCATCAGAAAGGTGCTGTTTACTTTTCTGGGTCTGCAGCTCACAAACCCACTGTTCTTTGTCCTGCTGGTGAGGTTGCACACCTGTGTGATATTACTGGCTGGTGTGAAAATCCTTCCATGATATCTGTCCCTGTAGAAAGTCCTCTTTGTTTGGCTGCCTCTTTTGGAGTCCCTCCTTGGCTTAGTTATCTAATCTAACTGCCAGCTGTTTGCATCAACTATTGCCTAGAAACTGGCTTGAAAACAGGATTAGGCAGGGCATTTTTTTCTATTTCTGCTTTCTGATTAAGGCCCTTCACTAGAAATAGCTGATGCAGACCCCTCCCTCTTTAGAGACCCTTCATGGAAGTGAAGCAAGGATTGTTCCACAGAGATGAAGTGATTTTTCTGTAGTTGCATTCTGAAATGGTCATGGCTGAGCCAAACCCGTCTCCTCCCTACCCCTGTGTCACCTTCCTTTTCTGGAAGGTCCCATGTTGGGATCATTGTCCCTTTGTAAGAACATTAACATAAACGAGTGGCAAATCTCAAACACTGTTATTCATCCATCAATTCCTCGGACCTTAGCCAGACTGGAGGGTGTGCAGGACAGCGAGAGGTTGTTGCTGAAGTTTGGTCACGAAGAAGGAATGTGTGATGTGGAGTGGCCACTCATCAGCTAAGCGATAAGTAGGTGGTCAGCAGAATACCATCAGCGGTGAATCCCATTCTAAATCAGCCACAGCCACTCAGGGGGAACAGACTCTGACCCCGAGCCCTACTGTCTCCCAAGAAATAAATTCGGATGGAGTCGAGAGACCTTAAGAAGCACACATTCAAAGGTCTCATTAAATGAAGTATTCTTAAACTCTTGGAATAAGATAGATGAATAAATGATTATGGCTGGACTTGTGCTCAAAGGAAAAAGGAAAACCAGAGAGTTAGGTACTCAGCAAATATTTGCGGAGCACCTCCTATGTGCACTGTTGCCCTTCCAGGTGTGCTGGCGGGGGGAGGAGGCTGTCAATCAGCAATACGGGACAGCCTCTGGATAGCTGAGTGGGGGTAGGGCAGAGTCAGGTAATAAAAGACAGAACAGGTAATAAATAAGCTAGTTTCAGATAATGGCCAAAACAATGAAGACGGTAGAATAGGTCCTTGAGGACAGTGGGAGGCTGGGCTCCACGTTTCTGAGCGGGCATTTCAGTTGGGAGTCTGGGAATCTGAGGGCCTGGGAGGGAGGTCAGATCAGCAGCCAGGAGGTTGGGAAGCAGGCCGAGTTGGTGGTCGAGTTGGTTAGTGGAAATCAATGCACCAAGAGAGACGTTGGTATTCTTAGATGACAAATCAGCTCCATATTAGGAAGATCCTTTCCAAGTTTCTCAGATGGTTTTAATTGCCTTTTCTGGGGGGGGGGGGGGTTGTGGTGGCTAACATGGAATTAAGTCATAGAAATGACAATGAAGGACGTTTAGGTTTTTCTCACAGTTATTAGTAGATGGGAGCTTTTTTGCTATTTGGAACTTTATTTTTAAACTATGAAAATAACATATTACCAAAGTTAGAGGAATGAGTAAAGAAAAATCTCCTGTGGTCCCATTATCCTAACAGCAATGTTGTATGTGTATTTTTTCAGTCCTTTTCATTATGTGATATTAGATGATATGTAGCCTGTTAAATGGATGACGGGCCTTTCCCCGTACTTTCTCAAAGTTATAATCCATGCTTGCAAACTTAATCACTAAGTGCAGTCAATTCTTATTATTCTCAGTGGTCATGCTCTAGAATGTCACTGCAAACACTGAATTAGCAAATAATGGATGAGGGAAAATACAGAGTTAGATTCCTGGGAGCCTGTGATTATAACATGTTTATCCATTAGTCAATACATAACCTTCATCTATGGGTGACTCAGTTCAAACATATATGAAGCATGGTTATTTAATATATATTGTCGATTTATTGACATTGAACTGTGGCCAGGAGCACCATAGCTCCTGCCTGGACAGAGTTTATCTAACACTTGGAAGATTTCTCTGAGCACATTGCAGTCTTCTTATGTTCTCAGACACAATACTTCAGGATTGTACCCAGGGGGCTTTTCTGCACAGTAAAATCACCAGTGAAAAGCACAAAAGATGTGAAAAACGTGACACTAAATAGACCATGAAAAGAACACTTGTTTACAGTATGAGCACTGGAACAAGGCAGAGAGTCTGGAATGTGCACACCACATGACTCAGATTTCTCACTGCTTTCTGCAGATTCACGGATGTCTGTGAAAGTGCCACAACTTTGATTCAAACGTGGTTACAAATAGATTTTAGTGATGAGTTAACAAATATGGAATCTGTAAATACCAAGGATCATTATACTTTCCTGAAGGCTGGCTATACCCAACTGAGTCATCCAGAGCTCACTCTGGAAGTGTACACAGATAACAGTCAAATTCTGCTATTGGTGGATCGGTCACTGTCTTCCTCAGTTGCCTACAAACAAACCACATCTCGAAGAAAGCACTTCCAGAGCAGGAGCCCTGAAGCAGGGTGGGCGAGAACCTGCCCTCTGTGTCTCCGAGGAGGATGATGCTCATCACTTTAGCATTTGTGAACTTCTTTGAGGTGGTTTAATTTTCCTAGTAAAAGACACAAAAGTGAATTTATGATAACTATATCTGACTTCACTTGAAGTGACTCTCAGATGCTTTGCTCTGCCCAGAAGCCCAGAAAGTGAGTTTGATTGTTGTTTTGGCCAGTGCCTGCTTGGTGTGAGACAAGATATCCCATTGGAAAAGACAGTACGTCTCATGTACTCCACCCCATATGACAGTGTCCACCCACATTTTCACCGTGGAGGATCCCTGTGTAGTGGGAAGCGGGTAGCTTTTCCAATCAGGGGAACTGGTTTTGATTTCCTGGTTCTGCTTCTCACTTAGGTATGTAACTTCAGATAAGTTGTAGAACCTCTCTGGACTTGCATTTTCTCATTGGTAAAATGAGTGTAATAATTACCTAACTCATACATCTCTTGTAAGGATTTCATGAAATAGTATATTTAGCCACTGTGCTCATTGTACTTCTGATGATAAGACCTATGTTGACACGAGCTTATTGATGGATTTTTAGGGAAAATTAGCAAGCAATCTTGTTTCCCAGCAGTTAACTCCCAGCAGCACAATATGAAGTAACCAGTATACTTTGGCATTTGCATGAGTGAGTATCTAAGCTAATGTCACTGGTTACTATAACTCTTCCTTCTAAAACACATTGTTTGTCCCTGGTGTGAGAAACACAATTGCTCCAAAGTAAACTTTAATGGAAACTCCTTTAGATTTATTTTCTGACCTTGAGTTGGATGCTGTGCAGCTTTGTGTCTGTATTAGCTGTTGAATGAGGTGGGGGAAGAGGTGTCCTGGGTATAGCACACCTTACCGGATCAGTAAGAACTATGAGAAAAGATGGTGTAACATCGGTGCCCATCTCATCAGTGGGGAAAGTGGACTAAAGGGATTGGCACAGAAGCATCCTGAAACCTGAAAAAGCCTTCCTAGGTCTTTGACATGCTGAAATAGAGGCACAAATGGATTCCCTCTCTCTTGATAATTGTGCATTTAAATGAGAATATATGGTCTTTTGTAAAATGTCCATTTTGAGATTTAGCATACACCTAGCAATGAAATGAACTCCGGATTTTTTTTTTTTTTTTCCAAACTTCTTGTGAAGTTAGCAGGTGAAACCCAACCATTGGATTGCTGTTGATATGGTCACTGTAAAACTCACAGTGGCAAAGATGATGGGGTCAGCAATCTTGATGCTAAACTCCAGGTCCAAGTGGCTACTTCTCTCTGAACTTTGATAGCTGGAATATACCTGAGAGAAAAGGATATTTGTGCTGGCTTGGCCTTTGAGATTACCCTGAGTTCATGATCTCTGGACCCTGATATGAGCTATAGACGCATTGTTTCTCAACTAGGGAGAGGGTCACCTTCATGTGTAGTGTGTTTGGGACTATTTTCCATTCTTGTGTGAATGTCTCATTACAGTTATCATTTTATTGTGTGTCCCATTACATTTCACACTCATAGGCGTGATTCAGCAACATACAGCCATCCCTAAGCATGGGACAGAGCCACTTAATGGATGCCAGCCACGCCCAGTGATGCTGCTGGTTTTCATGCTCAACTCTAAAACCTGCTTGAATGGCCATTTGCTCATTATGTTGTGCAGGACACAGAACAAAGATGACAAAATGCATCTGATTTGGAAGCTTGCAATCTAAGACAATTCATGGGTAGGCATGGCCAGGTTATTTTCATGAGGTGTTTTCAATGGGGTTCTACTATTCATATTGTCAGTGCAGTAGGAAGAGTCAAACTAGGGAATTCTTGTGTTGAGCCCAGCATACTTTGGAATCACCAAGAGAAACGTCTTATTAAAGGTTAAGTTGAGTTGGTATCCTGTTCCCTTCTGTTATTTTCAATGATGTTGTAAGTGAACACTCTCATAGTGAGAAGTCTAGTGGAGAATCAAACTTAGATACTGAAATTCTAATGAATTAGTCTTATTCCATCTTTCAAGTTGGAGATAGAGAAGCTACAGGTAAGTTTGGGTCCTTGCCTTGATATCTCTCTAGCTGTTAGAAAGCTAAAACTTAGGCACTAGCTAAGAAAAATAATTGGATCCTGAATCTTGATTTGACAAAATGAGGCACCAGCCTCCATAGTGGATGAGCAAGGATGTTTTATATAGTTCTTGTAGGCCTTGAGCGGCAAGACAGCATCCCAGACCTCTAGAACTTAACACGGTTGCCTGATGCATAGTAAATTCTCAATATGGCTTAGCTGAATTGAAGCCAGAGTGGTTAGAGAACAAGGTGAGACACACAGCATGGAGGGCTAATGACCATGAGTAGAGCAAGAGAGTAGTCTTGTCAGGTCCCCGGGTTAGGTGTGGAAGAGGTAGTGTTGAGGTCAGGCAGGGATGCACCTTGCTCTGCCATGGAGCCAGAGCCAGAGCGGAAGATTCTGGAGGGGTGGCTGTGGGGAGGAAGGGCTGGGAGGCCTTAGGACTGGTAAGGGAGCCAACTCAAACTGGCCACAGGGAGACTGGCACACTTAGAAACCTCCTGCAAAGACAGGGCAGAGAGAGGAAGCGGATGTGGAGATGAATATTCTAGAAAAATCTTCCAGCCAAACCAGGATGTGAGTTGTCTTAAGTTACAGCACAAAATGCATCTTATATAAACATGTCAACTTTTACTATTTCAAAAACTTTCTCCTCCTTCCTTCCCTCAATTTTCTTAAAAAAAAAAAAAAATCAACTTGTTCTTGGCCTAGACCATTAGGAAAAAAATTTTCCCAAACCTAGGCCAGCAGGGGCACATCAGATCTGTGGTCTTGGAGGCCAGGGATGAAGTCACAGCTGCCATCTCACATCGTACCCAACTTCTCAGAAGATAGGCAGTGGGAGAGGAGGCAGACATCATATTTGAGAAACCTGTCCAGGAGGAAGAAGACCCTCTTCCTGGCTTTTAGATGGCTGCCTTCTCATATGTCATCAGAGACAGACAGACAGGGACAGAAGTATTTCTCCTCTTGAGAGCACCAATCCCATAATGAGGTCCCTACCCTTGTGACCTCATCTAAACCTAATTACCTCCCCAAGGCCATTGTCTAAGATACCATCCAAAACACAGTGGCAGGCTAGGATTTCAAAATACATATTTTTTGGCACTGCATAACAAAGCAGCACAGACATAGTGGCTTAAAACACCATTTCCTATTGAATTTCCCATAGGCCAAAAGTCTAGACTCTCTGTTCAGGTCACAGGTCTCACCAGCCTGTAGTCAGGTGTCAGCTGGGGCTATAATCTTGTCTGAGGCTCAAGGTCCTCTTTCTGGCTCACAGGGTCATCAGCAGAACTGGGTTCTGGACCTACTTTTAAAGGGGTTTCCTGCTTAGGTCAGTCCCACTCAGGATAATCTCCCTTTTGATGAACTCAAGGTCAACTGGACTGAGGCCTCACATCTCCATTTACGCCTTCACCATAGTGTAACCTGGCCCTCACAGGGGCACCATCTGCCATACTCATATGTTGCACAGGCCATTTAAAGGGCAGGGGACTGCCCCAGGCATGTATAGCAGGGGACAGGAATCTCAGGGTCATCCTAAAATTCAGCCCGCTATAGAGGTAAGAGAGAGTCCGTGGCCAGTGTGTATTTCTTCTCTGCCAAAGAGCAGATGGATTTGGCAGGCTGTAACAGTGAGAGGGTGTTTAGATAGCAGGATCAAAAATATTATTTTAAGTATTTATGGCTGGTGGCCACAAGTCAGATGACAACAGAAACTACCACTCAATATAGTCTAAAGAGAAAAGTTCAAATGCAGCAGCTCAAAGTGGAAATTTAGATTTATGTAAGAAATGGGTTACCATAGGGCAGTTGTTCCAGCTATTTCAGAGCCTATCCCAGTCAGGAGGTTGAGGAGGGGGTGAAGGAAGAGGAGTTCATTTCCAGGGCTGGAGTTCCTATTGTATACAGTTTCCCACCTTCACCTGTAAGAGCCATACTTGTTGGAAAAGGCCCAGTTGTTATAAATCCTTTATAACATGCAGGAAAAATAATAATAATAATCCCTTTAACATGCAGGAAAAAAATTAGAGAGATTTCTGTACAAGTAATATTTAAAGTGCCAGAGAGAGAGAAAAACAAAAAACACTGGTGACTTGGGGTATTATTGTCCTGTAGAATGGTCTGAGTATTTAGCCTGTGCCTTCCAGTGAGTATTTATTTAAATAACAGGAAAGGAGTAATGAATATCTCTCTTCTGGGCAGAAAATATTGCCTCTAGAAAGTTTCCCTCACTGTCCTTTTTTCCCTGAAGACTTTTTAAACCAGGTCCCACTTATGTTTGATTAAATGAAGTCTGTTTTAAAGAACAAATGCTTTATAAAATCCTATTATAAGCTCATGGGTTTTCATCGTAGAAAACATAAATAAGAAGAATAAAAATACATAATTATTATGCCGTGAAGAAGTCCTGTCCACATTTTTACCATGTATCTGTCTATACCTTTCCACACTTCAGCATTTTATAGACACTTTCTATTTTATCATTGAAACTGTAGTGAATTCAGTTTTTGCAACTTAGGTATATAATGTGAACATTTTTATTATGTTTAACAAATGACTTTCTGCAGTATCTTTTTTAATAGCTGCTTAGCTGCTCCGCAGTTTATTCCAACAGTCTTTTATAGACCATTTCAGATTTCACATAGGTGGATGGGTAACATTTCAGGGTTATCCCTCTGGCTCTGACCGGTACTCAGCTCTTCCTGATTGTGATGCTGTGCCTTCATCCGATGCTCATTGATCCAGTGCTTGCTGCTTGCAAAGGCCAAACTTGTGCTTTATGTTTACTTTTTCCTTGGTCGGTTCCCAAGGTTACTTGTAGAGTTTTTAAATACCTCTTTTGTGAGCTAGCAGCCCCAATAAACAAACCACTTTGTTGAGACTGGGAGTATTAGCATGGCACAGTTTCCCATTTTTACTGTGAGGTATCCCAGCTGCACCTTAGCTCTACACAGACTCTGTGTGAAGCTTTGTGAAGTGCTGTTTTTCTTTCCCTTTCCCTTCTAAATGGGCTGCTGGTGACAAAAATCTGTTTAAACAAAGGTGAGCACAGAATCAATTTAAAGCCTAAACTGGAAATTAGTTTGATGTTTGACTTATTAGAAACCAACTCTGCAAATGTGAAGAGTCCTGTGTCAGGATCCACAAGGAGAGGGGCGCTTGGATATTGGAGCGGCATCTGGCAGTGAAGAACATGCAGTTTGGTGACTGAGACAGTTATCTGGATGACTGTCTATCTCATAGAAATAATAACAACAGACCACCTCCAATATCCCCTGGCAGAAAGAACTCAGATTAACATATCCATCCCTTGTGATCCCACCTTGGTCTGCATTTTGAAAGTTCTCTTTTTTTTTGGCTTTTGGAAGTATATGGTGGCATTGTGGGTTGTTATCATGATGCAGAAGGAAATGCTGTTAGCATTTCGTGCTCAGGGTTTAGTACTGTCAATCCTGATTGGTGAAGAATCATCTTACCTAAAATACCCACCTGGTGTGGTTGAACATCTCTAGCCACTTCAGAGTGTTTTGGTTTCTTCTAAGGAATGGAGCAGACACCATGACTACATGGCCCTAAAGTTTTCTGGGGCTTTCTAGAAATTGTCTAGTCCTGTCTCCTAGTTTTCCATAGAGGTTCTGCCTAGCTGAGGTGGGAAGGATCTTGGTCCACCTTTGGGGATGAATTTAAGGGGACAGCAATACAGGATATACTTGGCCTGCCCCAGTTGAGACATTTTTTTTCCTGATAAAGGCTGTCGGGTTATTTGTCTCTTGGACCAGCTGTGGGAAGTGTGGAAAACATCCAGTACTATCCAGCTGTTGGCTCAGCCATGCTCAGGGGAACCCATGCTTTGCCAAAAGTGTCTTGGAAGAGGCCAGCGAGGGCGTTGCGGGGAAACACTGACTCAGGCTTAAGTTATTCTTTCAGGCCATGTTATTCCCCTTGGATGTGCGTGGCCCCAGAGGCCACTGTCCTCTGAATGTAGGAGCTGCAGGGGGTTGGGAGACTAGTCAGTCTCACCCTTTTATATTACATTCTAAGAAAGAGACCCAAAGGGAGCCACTGGCTGGGGTCAATGACCCAGGTAGCGACAGAACTAGGTGTGGAAGCCAGCCCTTTCCATTCCCAGTGGGGCGTCCTTTCCGCAGCACTGGCCGACTCCTTAGGTTGTGTGTTAGAGCGACTTTGCTGGCTTTCTATCCAAAATATTCTCCCATTCCCACCAAGGCATTGTACCCTTTTAACATTTGAATCTTATGTACATTCTAAGACTGTCGGCTTCTTGGATGAGGGAAAATAATTTTTTTTTATGACCATAAAGCAAATGTTCACCATTATTCAGTCATGAAAAGAAAATCAGAAGCATTCCTTTAAATTGTCTTTTGGGAGAAAAGTACTCAAAAAAGCTGTTTGATAACAAGTTTTAACATGTGGTAGTTGTGTTTTCTAGAGAGACTCTGCTCAGCATCTTCTTCTGCCACCTTCTCAGAACAACCTCCTCAGATCACTAGATTCCATTTATGGTCTTTCTTAGAGAATGTCATGGCCTCTTTTTTTCACTTTCCTTAGACATTCTCCACTCTCTCAAGGTCATACCAAAAGGAATGGTAGGACTGTAGTTAGATGGTAGGGAATTTCTACCTAACAGCAAAAGTGCTTAAAGGATACCATTCAGAGTACTTGGGCTATAATTCCAGAGAAAAAGTTAAGAACCAGAAAATATCCATCCATTGGGAAAGATGTGGCTACTGCTGCCCAGACTCCGGATAAAGAGCTTCCGAGCTCATCCAAGGTCTTTCTCAGCCTCATTCCTCTGTCTGACTCGCTTGTGCTGGTCTCTGTTGGGACTCTCAGTACCCAGAGGCCGATGATCTCATTCTTCATTCTGGTTACTTTGGGTCTTCCGGGCTAGTTTTGTCAGTAGTTCCACCAAAGGAGGAACTTAGTAATACAGTTTAGCTCCAGACAGTTCCCTCATAAAGTTTGGGTGAGAGGTTTGCATAAAAACTATAATTGCTGGTTAAAACAAAAGCACTCAAAGAATCATATGGATATAATTAAAGTCAATGATTTGACGAGGAATCATGAGAGAGACGCTTTGAGATTGCAGATAAGAGTCTGGTTTACAAAAGGGGAAAAGAATATTTATCAGTTATAAATGGATGAACTGAACACTGAGGCCCTTGGGAAGGAAATGGGCAAACTAGAAGCTGGTGTGAGCTTGCTATGAAAACAATGGTATTTGATGAGTTTTATCATTTTTTTATAGTGTTGACAGACTGAGAGGTCAGAGAAATGCTACTATCTTGTGCCAATTTTAGCATTTGTTTTAGTAAAAACAACAAAACAACTAACATTTATGAAACATTTATACTATGTAAAAGGAAATCCTCTACATGAATAAATCAAAGTCGGCTTCTTTTGGAGAGTGTTGGTAGGGTACCTAACTTTGGCTTCTTCATTTAAAATGATGGAGTTTGCCTTTCCCATCTCTCTCATCCTGGACTGGATAATGGCTTAGCTTGAGACAGGCAGTGCAGGGTAATAGAGCAAACAGGTGGCTCTAAACTACCCATTGCTTCAGGATATTCTGTCCTGACCAGGCTATTTAGCTTTTGGGTTCTGGGAGCATTTGGAGGTTGAAGAGAGTTCCTGACCTCAGCTGGTTGAGTTTCTTAAGTAGGAACATGGAGGAATAGACAGACAGTGGCCGTCACTAACTGGCAGGTCAAGATGCAGGTAACAACCTTATGGATGACCATGAAGTAGCTTTCATGTTCTTAGCCCACATGGGTTTCTCAGCCAAATTTTCATTTATCATAGCAGCATGTCATATCTGGAGTAGACTATCTATGAGTTCATTTTATCTTCACTACAGTTTTGAAAGGCATATTGTATTTCTGATTTTCAGATGGGGTAGAAAGCATGAATGATTTGATCAAGGTTATTGCTAATAAGTAGAGCTGATTTAGAATACAGTCGTCCAATAACATTCACAGGAGACTGGTACCAGGATGCCCCATGATCACCAAAATCTGCAGATGCTTAAATCCCTTATATAAAATGGCTTAATATTTGCATGTAAACCACAGAATCTCCCCATATACCCTAAACCATTTCTAGATAATTTACAATATAAATACTATATGAATAGTTGTTCTACTCCATTGTTTAGGAATGATGACAAGGAAAAAAGTCCATATATGTTCAATATAGAACCTCACGACCAATTGTATTGTCTGATTCATGCATCCAGTCAGTAAAACACTGCGTCACTTGGCCAAGGTCCCTGATATGTTGCAGCATACTATCATTCTGGAGAGGTGGGACACACACGTGAGGTCCCACAGCAAGCCTTGTAAGCCAGAACCTGCTTGGGTCTCCTGGTCCAGTGACCTGTGGGATTCCTGTTGCTCTTATCTGGGGTGAAGGGCACTCCTGGCTGTGAGTCACTCCCGGGCATGGTACCTTGTACTTTGGAAGTCTCCTCCCCAACCCCCACCCAGGATGAGACTATTTCAGTAATGCTTCTCACATATTTGACTCATGATTAAAACATAGGTTTCTAGGATGCATGTGTGCCATTTTTTCCCCTTCAAATGTTACGACCTCTTTAGTTTTCGGTACCTGGCATCTTTGGCACTGGGTCTTAACTAAGAGGCAGAATTTCTCTTATAAAATGTACTTATTCAGAGAAGTCCATGGGGTTGTCTGGGGAAGCACGTTCAGTCTCTCATTTGGGGAGCCTCATGTTTAGTCGCTATTTCTCTGTTGCCGAATCTGTGGGGTAAAGAGTTCAGCCCTCAACTCTTGGATTTCATGTACCTCTTTGGATTCTCAGTTTTTTCAAATTAAAATATCCAGGTCAGCCCAGATGATTTCTAAATTTTGTCAAGCTTCACTAGTTAGTTAGTTATTTAGTGACTGTTGCCATAATCCAAAGTGTTTCTGGAATGGCAAACACTAGATTTCAGTTATTCAAGGTTAGGAGTTAAGAGTTGCAAGTAGGGAATGTCTTAGATTGTGTCTTCCCTGAAGGATGTGAGGGAGTGTCCTGGCCTGGTGGGGTAAAGACCAAATGCTGATAATGTAAGGTGTGTGCTATGGGAGAGGGAATGGGGACACTTTATGTTTAAGAGGGTGGAATGAATCAGAAAGGTTCAGAGAAAAATCAGAAAGCTACAGAGAGCATGGGAGATCTTGTTAGAAGAGATTGACCCAAAAGCTTCCATATTTACTTACATAGTGAGAACATACAAGGGCAAAAACTACAAATTGAAGGATAAAAGACAGAAGGGATATCTACATGGGATAAAACACCAACCAGAAAGATCTGCTTTAAGGAATTAAACTGGAAAAGAGTAAATAAGACATTTAAATTAATTTTATTCCTACTGTGGGTGTTTGGATTTAGATTTAATTAAGTTGGAGGCTCTTAAGTGTGGGAGGGCTAAAAGCAGACGTGCTGTTGGGTGTGTAGGATAGTGGGGTGTAGGGTGAACAGGTGAACAGCCCTGCTGTGTTGCCAGCACACCCATCTGAGAGTCTGCAGATGTAGCTAGACAGGGCCATGAAAGGAGACAGGGCATTTAGAAGGTGGCTGCTGCTCCCCATTCCAGGTCTAAGTCTCTATTGCTCCCTCACTGGGGACAGAGAGGATGGAATGGCAGATTCTGTTGAGTGGCTGGGCCAGTCATGAGGTTTGAAGGGCTTTTCGTTTGTTTGTGAGTTCAATAACCTGTTGTGGCACAAGGAAGAAGCAAGAGAAGGACTCAAGGGATGGTTTGGGTTTCTCAGAACAGATTAAAGAGGACTTCAGGGTTTCTGGCCAGCTCTGCCTACTCTAAAAGGATCCTAGGAACTTTCTCCATCTGTATGAGGAGCTTGCCTTGCTCTTGGGCCTAACATAAAATCCACAAGACGGTTCTTTTCAACCATTAGGAATCTGAGCCCTGAGCTCTCTATGATGATTGGCAGAGAGGGATGTGTACATGGAAAGGGGGACCAGAAACCAGGAATCCTGCCCTATTCCTCTCTATCCCACAACCCTGGGATATCCTCTGGATAATTCTCAGTCCGTGAAGACCAGTGACAGCAATGGTGTTGAAGTGTTTGTCCTCTGTGAAGCACTATGTGTTGACCACAGAAGACGATATAGCACTCTATTTTCTTATCATTATTTTTATTTCTGAGGAGGCTGGTTGGATACCCTTGGGCCATGGAAGGAGAGGCCCTCTTCCCAGCTAGAGGCTAGTTTGGGTTCAGAAAGAACTAAGAAGCCCATTTTGGAGATATCTGCAACTATAGGTATAAATGAGCCAAGAAGCAGGCAGATGGATGTGTTTGTGCTAACTAAATGAATCTCTTGGCACCTTGGCCAGCAGGAGCCACCTATGGGGAATCTTTCCCTTAATCTCATTAACTGAGTTGTTTATATTGCAAGTAGACATTCTTTAAAAAAAAATAGGGTTTTTCTGTTTATTTTTTTCTTTTTACTTCCAATTCTAAGAACCATTACAAGCCATTCAGGATGTGATTGCATTTGGAGAAAGTGCCTCATTGCTTGTTTTAATGATGAGAAGATTTAGTATTGGTGCATGATCCTTGAAGCAAATATCATATGTAAAAATTCATATTTACATGATAAATAAATTGAGGTTCATTTTAAATAATTTTTTTAGAGCAATTTGAGGTTCACAGCAAAATCCAGCAGAAACTGATAGAGATTGTCACATCAGTATGATCGAAAGTCCATAGTTTCCTTTAGGTTTCACTCTTGGTATTCTACCTTCTATGGGTTGAAGCAGATATGTATTAACACATTTTCACCATTATAGAGTCACATCGAAGAGTTTCACTGCCCTAAAAATTCTCTGTGCTGCCAGAGATGGTAGTGCACGTCTGTAATCCCAGCTACTCAGGATACTGAGGCTAGAGGGTTATGAGTTCAAGGCCAGCCTCAACAATTTAGTGAGACCCTGTCTCAAAACAAAAAAGTTAAAAATGGCTGGGGGTGTAAATCAGTGGTAGAGGGCCCCTGGGTTTAATCCTCAGTACTTAAAAAAAAAAAAAAAAAAAAAAAAAAAACAAAAAAACCCTGTGTGCTACACCTGTTTACACCTCCCCTTCTCCCCTGCCCCAGGGTGCCTCTTTTTACAAAACATAGAATATACCCTCCCAGTGGGTTTATAACAGGATTCTTTTAAATAGTACCCCCCCATGCCTTTATAATTTGATTATTTTTTTCTTTTTCTTTTTTTTTATTACACAAAGAAAGGCGTATCTGTTTACTACCAACTAAGGTGTGTGTGTTTTGGGAATGTGCTCTTTTTAAAAAAAAAAAAACAAAACAGTTTTTTATTGCTGCTTGTGAAATTTCAATAAAATGAACTAGTACTTTACCAAAACTAACAAAATCTAGGAAACAACCCCTCCCCCCAAAGAAGCTCTTTCGTAATAAAAAGAGCCCCAAGGCTCAGCTTTCAATAATTTTGATTTAGGGAAATACACAGTGTACCTAAATCAGGCCTGCTTCAAGTTTCCTCCTAATGGGGTTTGACCCACGGGCTGGTTTTTTTCCTGGTGACTCTGACAAGGTTTCCTTATTCCTCCTGTTTGCCGCTGGCTGTGTGCAGGGCCCTGAGTGAGAGCCTCTGAGGCCCCAAGTCCTGGGGGCCCACCTCTCTCCCTGGTGGCCTCCAGAGCCTGGCGGCAGCTCCTCCACCCGGTTTCCCTGGAGGGAGGCCTTGGTTTCCAGGGTGAAGTTGAGGCGTGTCCTAAATTGTTCCTTGTCAGCTTGCCCCACCGCATTCCCTGCTTCTGTGGCTCCAGTCTTTGGGGCTTTCTGTGCTCCTTGGAGACTCCTCACTGTGACTTTTGATTTTTTTACATTAAGTCTTCTTCCCCTGACTGACTGGGGGCAATCTTCTCAGCCACAGGCGCACAGCACAGGCCTTGCCATTCCCATTTTCCAGACAGCAGGATGGGAAAACAGGACATTGGGGAGGGCAGATGTGGCTTGCTGCTGGCTGCTGAGTTCCCACCCCCGAAGCCCACCATCCACAGCACCTCCTTCACTGTCCCAGGGCAGGGGCCACACGGGCAAATGGAAACAACCCATGAAGGAGAGAGACGGCATTTTCCCTCCTTCTCCCAAGTGGGAAAGATTTGTAGCTCCATTTTAGGTTGCCTGAAACGTTTTAGAAAATTATAGGGTGTTGTAACTGAATAGTTGTTAGCAATGACCTATAAATATTCCTGTGTGATTACTACTATCTCTGCTGGCGGTGCTTAACCTCTAATCCATGGAACACACCCCCCACTTCCAAATCTGCAGCAGATCTGAGGGGTGGGCGGCCTAGGAGCAGGGCCTGTGTGTTTGTGGCTGTGGGTTTGGGGCAGGCCAGTCCAGAGCATCGTGAGGTTCTCCAGAGGGACTATGAATCAAAGAAAGGTGATCAAGTCTCAAATCCACTTCACGGCCTCTTTAGCAGTTAACACTGCATTTGCATGTGCATGTGCATGTGCATGTGCATGCGTACGCATCCATGTGCATGCGTGTACACACACACACACACACACACAAAAGGAAACAGAGTCCAGAAGAGATCACTGATAGCCAATGGAGCTAGGACTAGAATTTGCATTCTTGCTTATACCAGTCCTGCTTCTTCCACCAGAGAGGCCTTTCGGACTGACCATATGCTATCAACCCTGCCCTAGAACATTAGAATGTGCTTGATGAGTGCTTCCTGTGGGGACCCAGGACATGTGGTCCAGATAACTCATTTGTTGGCTCAAGATGGCCCTCTCTTTGTTTGGCCTTTTTCCATTTTTCTGCCACCCCTCACCCAGCACAGAGCCTTGCCCTGATGAGTGGCCATCAGGGTGTGGACTGTAAGGAAGCAGCCAAATAGCTCTGTAGGCCAGTTAGTTGAACTCAAGAGTTATGAATCCTTCATTTTCTTCTTACCTTGTTCCCCTTTCCTCATGCCATGACTCTCAGCTCTTGGGTCAGTTTAGTAGCAGCAGATCGTAAAACACTTCCCCTCAAAGGCTACCTTGACAGCTCATTAGTGACCTGAAGACACAAACATAAATGGTTTCAGGCCTTGGTAATTTTTTTTTAAAACAATAAGCGATTATTACAGTTAGCAATTTCTACTAGTTTATCTGACTTTTAAACTTGGATATACGTTTTAAACATTTAACAGCACTAAACTGCTGGAGATGCCTAGGCTTTAATTCAGATCTCTTCTCTGTTTCACTTAAGTTTTGTAGAATGATCAGTGGATCCAGTTGAGACAGGTGTTGACTGCTTAGAGGGGAGGGTGGAAAGGCTTGCATCTGGATCCTAGGGATGGGTAAAGTATTTAAGATAGGTAGAGAGATGAAAGGAAGGTCAAAGAAAAGTCATAATGTGTCCAATTATGAGATGCTTGTTCTCAGGACAGAGGATTCAGGAAAGACCAATTCAAGCTGTGTCTGTCTACAATGACTTTAAAAAAGAAATAGATTTTTTTTTTCATTTTAGGTAGTTTCCTGATGGGTAAAGAGGAAAATGAAAGAATACCCTAAAAATAGTGTGAGAAGTCTGTATGAAAGCAGAATGTGCCTAACTCTTACTGTTTTAATTATGTTACTTTTAAAAAAGAACTTCAAAGATTGCTAGCCAGTGAAGAGTGAGGTATATTATATGCATTATTCATTGAACCTTCATGACAGTAGGCTGGTAGGATTATGAACCTCATGTTACAAGGAGAAGAAACCAGACTTAGAACGTGCAAGTGTCCTGCTCATCTTTGCACAACTGGGAATCAGGATTCAAATTGAGAACTGTCTGGCTTGTAGCTATATTGCTATGAGACTATTCAGTTTGGAATGAAAGTATCATCCATAAGAATAAAAGGAGACTAGACTTTACAGTTTGTTTGGGGCTAGATTGGAGGATATTAAATGCAGAGTCTTTAGGTAATGGGGAGATAATTCTTAAATTCTTAGAAGAGGTTGCCCAATGTCTTCAGAGTTGGCGAAGAACATTCATGATGTGAGGTAGAGGGTTCAATCCTGTCGGCAGATTTCTTCCATCCGAGAGCTTCTGTGATGTCACTTTGAACTCTTTGGCAGAAACTTGCATTAAGAGCAAATAAGTATCTCCGTCCTTACTGCTGATGGACCATAGAAAGTGATGCCAGGAATCTCTCCACCTCACACCCCCTGGCACGTTTCCACGCCACGAATGCGGAAGATCACTTATCTGTAGTGGCTGGACCACGTGGGTGCGTTTATAGCAAGCAGATTGCATGTGTATTGGGAGGACTGTGAGTTTGCCTTTGTCTGGCTTTGGGGACCGACTCCATGAAGGTAGCATGCTGTAATAGAAAGCACCTGGGATCTGGTATGGAATATCACTTGCACCTTTCATCAACAGTGTAGTCCCAACCCCACGGAATTCTTGTAATCACAGAGCAAGGAAAAGACTATTCAAAATCCTCTGTGAACCTATGAAGCTTGATTAAAGTACTTAGGCAGGATAGCAAAATGTTACCGTGTCATTGTCTTTGAAGGAATGACACTGAATTTTTATAGCCCTTGAGTACTTTGTGAAAGTGCTAGCAGGATCCAGAAGGGATCCTCTTTGAGGCTTGCTTTGTTCCTTTCTCTGTGTTGACAAGTGATACCTCTCTCTATTAATGCCATAGGCTGGCATCAATCATGGGCTGACTCTGGCCTGAGCCCTGTACCAGCAGTGAGATGTTGACATGTCTGCTGAGACCTGGAGCCCACAGCTGCCAAGGAGACCCAAGTGGTACCATTTGGCTGGCCTGAGTCACAGCGTCTGGTTGGCACTTGCTGGGTTTATCTTTTAATTCACGAGTCTTTCCCCTGAACTGATTCAGTTGCTTACCTTTGCTGAGTTCCTTCGTGTGGGCGGCTGGCTAGGTGCAGTTGGCCCTTGCTTCTGGGGAGGTTCTTTTCTCCAGAGAGGAAAGTTTGATAACAACTATGGATGTTTCAGGACCGTCTATCATTAGGACTAAATTGTTTCATAACATGATAATTACTGTATCATCCAAAGTAGGGGAGACTCTGGGAAGGTTAGCAGAGCTACAGAAGGTTTATTATTGGTTATCCAGGGGATGTTCATGAAAACATTCATTAGTGCTGCTCAGGACAAAGAAAAAAGAATGTCAGCGAGTAACCCAACCTGGGCAGCTTCGCCTTCCCTCCGGGTAGAATGGGATTCCAGAAGTTTAGCAGAGTCAGCGTAATTGGCCAGGGTTGACACTTCTTTTCAGGGGACAGAATTGTGGCTCAGACATGGGGGCCCTGTGAGTTCATCTTTTGCTTTTGCATATTCTGTGTTATTTATTTCTCTTTTTGTTACTTTAATTTGGCTCTTAAAAGAAACTTCGTCAAACACTGGCAGAATATTCACCATCAGTCAAGCAATACATGTCTTTGGGGAGCTCCTTAGGAAACCAGAGGCTGGCTTCAGGTTATTGTATAATCAAGAGATCTGGTTCTAATCTTAGCCTTGCTGTGGTTCTGCTCCTTGTGACTCACAGAGGGGTCTGGATTTGCAGCGTGACCTAGAGTTTTTAGAATGAAGGACTAGGGCCCTGCCTAGACCTGTGTCAGAATCTGTGTCTTAAAATGCCCGGGTAATTCACATGCACTGTCCTGAATGGTAAAGCTCAGGGAGAGCGCTTGGCAGCTGAAAAATCTATGAATTTTCCTTTGACCTTGGGCATATCTGAACTTCTGGGAACTTCCTGCTGGTATAGGAAGAAGGGTGGTGAGTGGAAGCCAAGTCAGCCTTCAGTGGTCAAAAATGAAGTGACTGCAGAATCACAGGTGGTCCTGGTGGTTTCACTATGCAGATGCCTTTGACATCTAATTTAAAATCTCTGAGGGTGGCTCATAGAATGTGAATATCTTTAAAAAATCCTCTTGATGTTCAAGCATATTTATTACAATGTTGCACATAATAAAAAATACCTTTAAATGTTCCTCAAGAGGAATGAGCAAATGTAATGGAATATAATCTGGAAGTTTGATGAATGAAGTAGAGCTAGATGTATAAATGTGGCTAAATCTAAACACTGTTTTTGAAGGAAAAAAGTTGCAGGAAGATGTTTGAAGAAGGCACTATTCATTTAAAGCTTAAAGATAACACATAAAAACCTGTATAGGGATGATACACACAAGGTCAGGTTAGTAGTTAGTTCGGAGAAGGAGGAAATGAAGTCCTTTCATGTATTATGTCTCTTAACAATGAAGGTGTGAGGGAGGGAGAAAGGAAGAAGGGAGGAAAGAGCAGAGAAGAAAAGGTGGCAGAAGCAAACATGCAAAGTAAGATTCTTTTAAAGGAATGAGTATGTACTTGTTGGGGATACTGCTACCTGTAATTTTTCTGAATGCTCGAGGTGTTTCATTATAGAACGACAGCACTCAACTCCCCTGGGAACGGGGCGGCAGGCAGTTGGAATGGTTGCCTGAGACACTCCTAATGACCTCCCATTTCTGAACATGTGTGTGCCCACGAGTCCCCCACCCTGTCTCATCTTCACAGACACCCTGCCCAGGGCCTGCAGCACCCCTGCCTTCTGTCCTGATGAGATGCAGCCTTTGCTGCACTCGAGATGCAAGGAAGCCCACCCTTGAGACCCTGGAGGGACCCCACCCACTGCAAGGGCCTCCTGTCTGCGGTCCACTCTCTCCTTGAGTAAGAGGCTGTGTCCTGACCTTAGAGCAGGAACTCCAGGGTCAAGTCCCACCTTCCCTTCCTGCATTCATTTTCACATCTTCTCTTGTTCTGTTCCCTGGTGGGACTTCCTTGTTCATGTGAACCCCAAGGATTTTCATTGCTTACCCCCAGGGTCACTGTTAGCAGTTAGTTCTTGAACTGCTGTACTGCTTTCTTGACTTTCTTTCCATACCAGAGGTGTTCCTAAAGTTTAATCATTAAGAATGTCACATGCTAGTCGGTGACCCAGGAAATGCTAAGGAATGCCGAAGTGTCTAAACCCACTGGTGCCCAAGTGGACTTTTAGATTATTATTATTATTAATATACATTATTGTGGTGATTCTAAATAGGGGTGATTTTCTGTCCCTTAGGACGGTCATTTGGCAGTGTCTGGAGACCTTTTGGGTTTCACCCTTGGGGGATGAAGTGAAGGCCAGTGAATCCTGCAGTATACACATCTGCCTCCCCCGTCCTCCCCTGCAAAGAATTATCCTGTCAAATGTGTCAGTAATGCCAAGATTGAGACATCCTGCTCTACAAGTCCCCATACCATGAATAAACCCCCACCATTGAGGCATTGGGAACCAGAGGTTGACCTCAGGTTATTGTATAATGAAGAGATCTGGTTCTAATCTTAGGGTGAAGTTGTTTCATCTCATTTAAAGTGGGACAGTAGAACAAGGGATCTGGGAGTCCCCTGGATTGTCAACAGACTATTCCTATGTCATGTCCATGGCATGGTGGAGGCCACAAAGATCATGGCATTGGAGGTGGAAAATGGCAGTGGTGCCCAGTGAATCGCGCCATCTTCCAGCCCATCATCTGCTGTGGTATTGTGCCATTCCTCTCCTCAAGGAGTGGAGTCTACTTTCCCATCCTGTGAGTCTGGGCTGGCTTTGTCACTTGCCTCAACCAGAACAATGTGGGGAGAAGGATACTGTGTGACTTCCAAGGCCATTCATCTTCTCCCTCATGGACTGTGTCTGCCGCCATGTGAAGAAGCTCAGCCTGATTCAGCCTCCTTGGAAAGGACCCAGGGGTCTAGGGGGTCCCAGCCCAGCAAAGCCTCTGCCAACACTCCAGTCACTGAGAGTGTTACCGGGGAACACAGTGAAATCAGCTCACCCCCACCCCAAAACCCACCCAGCAGTGAGCAATACTAAATCATGGTTATTTTAAGCCACTAAGAATTGGGGTGGTTTGCTAGACAGAAATAGACAACTGGACGTTGTAGGTAAGTGGCTTCACATAGAAGCTCTGCTCCATGTGTTTGCCTTCAAGTGTGTGTAAATACCTTCTTTGTTTCTTGCAGCACTTCTCAGAACTTCTGGATGAGTTTTCCCAGAACGTCTTGGGTCAGCTCCTGAACGACCCTTTCCTCACAGAGAAGAGCTCCTCCTCGTCGTCGTCGTCCATGGAGGTGGAGCCATCCCCGACGTCACCCGCGCCCCTCATCCAGGCTGAGCACAGCTACTCCCTGAGCGAGGAGCCCCGGGCCCAGTCACCCTTCACCCATGTGGCCACCAGTGACAGCTTCAACGATGGTAAGAACCCAGCCCAGGGAAGCACCTGGGATGCTGGCGCCTTTGATCCTGAGCTCCTTAAGGGGGTGGGTGTGAGCCGTGTCACCCTTAGCACCCACTTCAGCCAAACAGCTGCTGTGGGCAGGGCCTAGTGCTTGGGCTGTGGGAAAACACCAAGAGGCACAGGGCATGTTCCTCTACACTAGACTGTCCCTGAGAACTTGCTCTAACTGAATAATTGCAAGTTATTGTTAATGTGTCTGCCTGCGGCTTGCCTGGGCAGCTGAGCAGCCATTTGCAGATCAGATGGGTCCTCTGGTTGATAATTCCCTCCCATCCAGTAAGTTCATTGTGTCAATAAATGGTGTTGTTTTTCTGAGAAAGAATTTTTATCACTACTCTTCTTCTTAGAAGCTTCTTAGGCATCTCTTAACCCATTTCCAGCATGTTCCATTGACCCCCCACTTGTCTGGGATCTTGGTGAGTATCCCCAGACTTTCCTATTGATATAGGAATACTAGACCAATCGATCACGCCAATCGGCAGTACCATAAATACAGTATTTGTTGAAAGTCTAGTTTTTCTGGATTTAGAGGTGCTAAGATATTTTGACCATTTCTTTAAGGGCCTTTCATTGGTATATGTTATATCTTTTAAACTCTCCAGGGCATGTGCACCTTTCTTATTATACTGTGTTTTGTTTTCCTAGAGGGATCACCAGCTATTTTAGTATTTGGAGTAAGTTTTAAACAATTTATTCTCTGTTCTCAGCTCAGCATATGATATCTTTCTCAGAGGAGGGTGACTTGGGGTGGCGGGGGCAGGGGAGTCACTAAGTTGACCTTCTTCAATTTGGCCTGAGCATTGTCCTCCCATTTTCTGTGCCACTGTGTGCATAGCAGCACCTTTTATGGGTGGCTACCTCCAGAACTAGTTTCCTCATGCACCCTGTGTTTAAAGGCAGATGCTGTATCCACCTCTTGAATAAGGCAGAAGGAGGTGGAACTCCTTCTCCAGTGTGGTTCACAGATCTGCTAAGAATCAACCCTGGTACCAATAAAACATCGTATCTTGGAACAGAGAATGTTATGGGTGGTAAAACTTTCCATCTCAGATGCATTCTTCCTTTGAAGACAGCTATGCTGACTATCAGGCCAGGAAATGTGGCCTTATGTTCTCAGTGAAAGGCAGATCTGTTAGTGGGTTCTCTCTTGCTGGACCCTGCTGGAGGCTTAAGTATAATCGTAGATATGCCCCCAACTCCCTGTAAGAGTTTAGATGCATGATTCTTTAATCTTTTTTTTCTCTATAGTTTGTCAATTTTTTTTCAACTTCAGATCAGGAGAACAGGGGAAGGGGAGGCCTCCTCCTTTTCCTCTTTCTTCTCCCCTTCTTCTCTCTCTTTTGCTGATCCCTTGCTTTCTTGTTTAAATTGCTTTCAGGAATGATTTCGGTTCCTGCCATCTGTCATAATTAAATACTGTTGCCCCCTTATCCTCATAGCATAGTCTGTTACTATACCAATATACCATAGCAAGTTATTTAAAACTTATGCATTGTTTATTTCTAGAATTTTCCATTTAGTGTTGTCAGACCATGATTGACCGTTGGTAACTGAAATGTGGAAAAGAAAACCATGAGTAAGGGGGGACTACCATGTTCCTCATTCGTCACTGTGTGTAGGAGAGCTGTAGGAGGTCAGCCCTTCAGGGTTTCAGCTTAGATAAATTCAAACAATCTTAGTTTGTTATTTTATAAGTGGATGTTAGCTTTTGATGAGTGGTCAGACTACATGACTATTCCAATTTATTCCAATCTTTAGGTCCTACCTTATTCTACACTTTCTCTGATGCCTGTAATTCCAGACCTACTTCCTTTGGGGAATTCAATCCATTTCTCTTATCTTGGTTATCTATTGCTGGGTAACAAATATTCCCCAAATTAATAGCTTAGAACAATAACAATCGTTTATTCCATCTTGTGATTTCTGTGGTAAGTACTCAGCATTGACTCTCCAGTGTGGTTTGGGTTTAGAATCTTTCTCGAGGCTTAAATCAGAGGCAGACTAAGGCTACATTCAACTGAAAACCTTCCCAGGGTAGAGGTCTGCTTCCAAGATGGCTCCCTCACTACACAGCTGGCGAGTCAGTGGGTTGAATTGGTTGCTCTTTGTGTGGGTCTCTCCATGGGGCTGCTTGGAGGCATCCATTGCAATGCCTTTTCTAACATCGCCAGGGAAGTTGTTCTGTTGGTCGCACAGGCAGGGCTGATTCACGGTGGTGGTAGGGGATTGTAGAAGAATGTGACCACCAGGAGGCCAGGATCCCTGGAGCCATCTTGGCAGCTGACTGCCACACCTCTCCTCACAGTGACGTCTGGAAAGTGACCTTCTTCCCTGTCTGAACTCTTTGACCCCATGTTATCCGTGCCTTACATTGTTGCCATTCATTCACCAAGAAGTTCTTAAGATCTGATGTAAGGCACTGGAGGACAAACGAAGGAAAAAAAATCGTTCTTTGCTCTCACACAACTTATCAAGTGGGGAGATTAGAAAGATATAGGACTGAGTGTTAAGCATGCGCCAGCAGGTTTAAGGTTGTGTGCTCTGTAGTTACATCTGGTTTCCAATCCTACTTCTCCACTGGCTACTGGTGAGCAGATTTCTTATTTTTCCAAGCCACTGTTTCCTTATGGGTAAAACCAGGATAATAACAAACTCCTTCCTGTCTTCTTGTGAGGATTATGTGACATACTTCAATGCCTAGCTCAGGACCTGACTGATGGGAAGGAGAATGTTTTCATCTGATGTTGCAATTGTAATTATTTAAAACCAAGAGCTGTGTTATGGGTTGGAAATGAGGTGTTCCCCCAAATCTCCTCCGTTACTGCAGGAATGTTCAGAGGTGAAATGAGTGGATAGTGAGGGCTGTGTGTAACCTATCTGTCCACCCTCAATTGAATGGACTGACTGGGTGTTAACTGAGGGCAGGTAGGTTGTGGCTGGAGAAGGTGGGTCACTGGGTGTGTACCCTGGAGTGGTTCATCTTCCCTGCACCCCACTCCCATTTCCTGGCTGCCATGAGGGAAGTAGCTTCCCTCTGCCATGCCTGTCCCCCATGATGCTCTGCTTCACCTTGGGCCCACCGCAATGGAGTCGGTCATCTATGGACTGAGACCTCTGATATCATGAGCCAAAATTAACTTATTCTTCTCTAAGTTACTCTTGTTGAGTATTTGGGTCATAGCAACTGCAAAAGATGCTACAACAAGCTGAAGAGGTCAAGAGGATCTTGGGTATTCCAGAAGGCTTTGTAGAGGATTTCAGAATTTTCAACCTGTGTTCTACAAAGAACTCCAATGGGTACTGAGCTGTCCACCTTATTAGTGGATTATTCTGTTTTCATTGATCATTCTTTATAATCCTCTGGAGGGACAGCCAGCTACACACCAGCAGGAGCTGATTCCTTAGGATCCGTGAATAGCAATGTTTCCTTAAAGAGGAGTTAGTGTGTAGTCAGTACTCCAACATGTTCTGTGAAATGAAGATGTAAGATATTTCAAGAAGATTGTTAGATATTCATTTTTGTTCATATTTTCCCCCCTCAAATCTTGAAACAGATTATTCTCTAGGATGAAGCTGACCTCATAACATAGCTTTTGAGAGTCTTTGGGGCCGGATCAATTGCCCTTTCCTACGCTATGTCCTTCCACTCCCTGTCCACATGACTCTAGCCTTAGCTTTTCCACTGCGTGCCTTTATTAACACTCAATACATGGCTTTCTCCCACCCTGTGCTCACACCCTCCTGCCTTTCAAGACTCATTACTCTCCCCAGTCAAGTGGCCCCTTTTCATCACATTTCCATAAAGCTTTCTTGCCATTTCTGCAGAGATGATTCCATTTGTTCTTGTATTTTAGCCATCCATGTAACTGTCAATTCTCTTCCATATTTTGAGATGACTGAGGTCAAGTACAATTCTGTGTCTCTGGTACCTTGCGTTGTGCCAAGTAGAAGTTAAGTGTTTTATAAATGCTTTATGTTCATTTTTAAGTGTTCACAGCTATTTTTAATTATTTTCCTTATGCATGACAGTTACTGATACCCAGAAAAATGAATCATAAAAAGGGATAGGAAGTTGGAGAAGAAAGAGTGTTAAAATTTGAATTAGGACAGACAGGGAAGACTTTACATTGAAGGTGACATTTGAGTAGAGGTCAGCAGAAGCCTCTCACATAGAGGCTTCTAGACAGAGGAATTAGCAATCTGAAAGATCCTGTATCAGAATGTGAAGAGAATATGTTGGTACCCATTTCGTATTAGGACAGTAACCTCTCAGGAGGAATCAGCCATCCAGCAGCCTTGCCGTTCTAGAACGTGAGGGTTGAAAGCAGCCTACACAAACGTGGCAGACTAACTTTGCCTTTATTGACACTCAGTTCCACATCTGTTTGTTGAATGCCTTCTATGTATCAGGCACCGTTCTAGATACTTGTGGGACATAACTGTGAAACCTAGACCCTGCCTCTGAGAATCTCAGAGTCCGGTGAAAGTGCCATGTTATACAAACACCTTATAGTCAGAAGGGAGCAGTGTCCCAAGAGGAAATTATTCTGTGTAAGTTCCCAGGAGAGAGATCACACCCATTGAAGATTACAGGAAAAGTTGCATGAATGGGGCAAAATTTCACTTGGTCCTTGGAGCACTGCCCAGACTTAGTCCCATGGAGATGGCTGGAAGGAAGCAGATGGGGAGTGGAGGGCTGGGGCACTGATTCTTTTGCAATAAGATCCCTAGTGAAAGATTGAAACTAAGCAGACTTCCAAAAGTTCAGGATTCCTTTCTCTTTCATTGTTTGTTTTTTTTTTCATTTTTATTCTAATGAATTTAAATACAGCATAAAGGAATTATGAGTGCCACCTATGGTAATGACTTAGAATGGGGATAAATAATTAGTGGATGTTTTTCAGGAAGCCTTTCTTATCATGAGACCCAAGCACACACCATTTGCACCTTCCGTTTATAGGTCTTGTGCTGCAACAGATTGTGCTGATCATTGGCTAAGCACAGGCAGGGGATTTGAGATAGATTTTGCAGAGTTTCTGGTCTACAGTTTATTTTTGTTGAAGTTTCAATGTTTTCTCTAAGCAGATGCTATTTTCTGATACTAGCAAAGGCTTTTTTTTTGTAAGTAATAGATAACAAATATGGTTAGTAACTGATTGAGATATATAAAGTCAACATTAGGCAATGTGGGTGGTTACAGGGGGAGCTCACCAGCTTAGCCTTGTCCAGGTTTTTTAGCTTCAGTGATTTTTCTGGGTTTTGAAGATGGACAAATGTTTTGGAACAGAATTCATTATTCATACAACTTAAGCCAGAGGGTGTGTATTGGCGGGGGTGGGGGGTGGGAGGTGGAATGATCGTCCCCTAGTTCAAGTGCTTCATCAAAGCAGGTAATCAGCCTGATGGAGAAGTATATTTGCTCTTTAAGTAACACATAAATATGTAGCATTTAGGGCGAGCTGTTTGCATTTGGTTCTAATATTCTTTATTTCTTGATAACAGTCTAGGACAAACGAGGAGTGATTGCCTCTAGAGATAGAGAGTGAGCAAGTTTTCATTATAATTGAGAAAGCCTGTGATTTAGTTCTGTGTCCAAGTTTACGTAAATACAATTCTTCTGTAATTGATTCTGATAAGATACACAGTTAGTAGAGGCTTAGTTCATTAGTTTTCCTTCGTCTTCCTCCCCATTTCTCTCTCCTCTTCTGCCTCTCACAGTAACCCTACTCTTTCCCCGCTCTTCCTTCTTTGCCCTCTTCCTCCTCTCTTTCCCTTCTCCTTCCCTCTCCCTGCCTGAACCCCAAGGCAGTCATATAGGGAAAATGTAGACATTCTTATCCCATCATTCTGTCATGGACTGTGTTAGTCCCCTTTTAGTGCTGTGATCAAAATACCTGACAACAATAACTCAGGAGGAAAATTTTATTTTAGTTCATGGTTTCAGAGGATGTGGTCCATCATGTGCCAACTCCAAGGCTATAACGTCATGGTGGAAGAGTGTGGCCAACGAGAGCGTTTCAGTTCATGGCAGCCAGGAAGCAGAGAGAAGATTAAAAGGAAGATATAGTCCTCAAGGGCATGCCCTCAGTGAACCACTTCCTCCAGCCATGCCCACCTGCCTATGGTTACCACCCAGTGGTCCATTGGCATTGTTAATCAATCAAATGGATTAATCCCTGATGAAGTTGCATCCCCACAATCCAGTCATTGCTTAAAAGCTCCCACACCTCTGGATCTTGATGCAGTGGGGACCTGGATTCCAACACATGAGCTTTTGGGGGAACATTCCAGATATAAACTATAACATGGACCTCAGATGGACTGTGGATCCTTAAAACTGTCTATAAAAGCTTGGGCTGTCTGCATTTGTTAACATTTCTGGTGAAAGCCTTTCTATTTTTTTTTTCTTTTTTTTTTTTGAGTCTCAGAAGAGTCAGAGTTCAAGTGCTTTATCAAAGCAGGTAATCACCCTTTATCAAAGCAGAAATATCCCAGTAAAATACTGTGGATTTGTTGTTGTTTTTTTTTTTTTTGTTTTTTTTTTTTTGAGTGTGTGTTTGTACCTCACAATATGGAGGATATTGTTTGTAGTACTAGATTTTGATGGTATTCCTTTGTGATTAAATTGAAATACTAGGCTTATTGCTCAGCTTTCCTAGGACTGTAACAAATATCTGAGATGGTCAACTTATAAAAAGAAGAGTTTTATTTTAGCTCCCAGTTTTGGAGATTTTAGTCATGACCAGTTGGCTCCATTGCTTTGGGCTTATGGTGAGGCAGAAGCTCATAATGGGGCAAAACTGCTTCTCCTGATGGCCACACAGTGAAGGAGAGAAAGAGAAAATGGCACACCCCAGTGACCTAAAGTCTCCTGTTAGCCACGCTTCTCTAAGTTTCCACTACCTCCTGAGAGCTGGGGACCAATCCTTTAACACTTGGGCCTTTGGGGGTTGTTTAAGATGTAGACTGTAGCACTAGTAAGCATTTTCTTTTTTCTGTAATTTCAATAATGTTCTTAAAGAAAAAAATATAGTGCTGGGCTAAGTCCATTCTGAGAGAATTAGGCATATCCCTATCCTCCAAGATGATATGCAACCCCAGTTAAAAATATATGTAAATTATCAACAGATCTTAGCATTCAAATAGGCTAATACAGAAATGATCTAATATCATAGCTCTATCACACACAAATCTAGGTAGGTTCATATATGATGGGTTGAAAAACTGGAACTAGAGTGGTCCCAGGTCTACGGAGCGTGGTCTGGGAACATAAATAATAACCATCTCCGTTCTGATGAGTCTGTTTAGGTGTCTGGGGTTTGCAGGGTCCAGGAATGACAGGGTGGGACAACTTTGTATGGATACCCTAAATTTTTAGAGCTGTTTTCATAGATGGGTGTGAAAACAGTCATCATCTCTGAGCTAAAGGTGAGCAGATGGTGCTGGTGTGAAGTCACATGGGGTAAATGGGACAGCCAGGGGAGGGCGAGGGCTCAGGGTTGCTCACTACGTGATGGGAAGCAGGACCTAAGGAAAGGTGGTGTTTTTTTTCATTTTTCTTTTTTTGAGATAAGAAGAGGAGAATAATGGCTCATGGTTGCTAATGTGAGAGCAGGAAAGTGTACACAGATCTAATTAAAGGTGAAGGTCTATCACATTGATGGCAGAGAAAGCATGGATTTTGAAATGATTAGACAAGCTGGCAGCAGGATTAGCACAAGGTGGAGTATGTTGGGTAAAAGGGGTAGAGATGAGTCATAGGACACTAAGGTTCTGCTTTGCAGTGTCAGAGGGATCTGGATGTTGACGTGTTCCCAGGAAGTGGGACCCGAGAGTAAGCCACAGAGATGAGATGAATAGCTGTATCTTCATCACATTCAGTATGAGCTGTGATAAGAGCATCAGTCTGAGTCATGTTGGAGGGATAGACTCAGGTGGGAAAGGAAGGTATGTTCGTCATCTAGGGGTGGGCTGAAGGAAGAAGACTGTGCTTGGGTAGGAACATAGGCAACAAGATAATGGTGCTTTATTTATTAACCAAGAAAAGAAAAGAATAAAAGTGAAATAACTCCTTTGTCTGCCTAGCCATTGAAAAGCTGCAGCAGTAAAAAAAGCAATGCTTAGAGTTCTCTAGCAGTTAAAAATACTTTGGTTATTCCTGAATGAGAGCTCTGACTTCAGTGAAGAAAAATAAAAAAAAAATACGTGGGAGTTTCATGTATGTGTGTGTATTAAATACATCTTTTGAAATCAATCACTTGTCTTACAGGTACTTATTTTGTTTTTACTTTAGACACATATCCCACAGGAGAACCTGAGATGCTAAATGCAGAACCCTGACTAAGTACAGTGTTGATTTCTAGAGTCAAATCGATTTGAATCTGTGCTCCACTTAACTAGTAGTGTGATGTATGATGGATTACTTAGCTCTTGTGTCTTTCTTTCCCAAGCTTTAAAATGGGAATAATAATAATAATACTTACCACATAACATTATTGTAGGAATGGAGTCAATACTTCCTGAACACTGAGAATTGTGCCTGGCAATTTGTAAGCACTGAATAAATATGACCTGTTATTGTTATGGCCTTTGTGTGGATTATTGCATAATTAAATACATAATTTACCAAAGACCATAATCAGAATAACGAGACCCAGGGAAAGAGCTTCTGTATCCACAGCATAGAAAGAACATGGGAAGAGTTTCTCTCAGAAACTGTGCTGACCACAGGTCATGATAGGTGCCTGCCGTATAATAACCACTCAGCCTATTTTAGCTGTTATTAGATGGTTTTAAACTGGGATTCCTCCAGAAACATTGGATTTAGTCTGTTAGTTTTCTTGTCTGTAAGATGCGAGTAATGGTGTTACTTACCCCACATAATTACTCTTAGGACTAAATTAATTAGTATCTGCAAAGCACTTAGAATATTTTCTAGCACATAGTAAATACATAGTTACCAGTAAGTATCTGCTAGTTTTATTATCATCGATATTTCTTAACAATATTCAAGCTCAAAGTGATTTCAAGGTTAAGGTGCTTAAGAAGGGTACCTTGAGCATACGGGCCACTTAACTTCTACAGAGTGGCCTGTTGTTTCAATATAATTCTGATATTTTCTACTGAAGTCATGACCTGCCCTCCCTAAGCTTCTAGAACCTGTTTTTTTTTTTCTTTATGATATTTTTGTGTAAAAAATTGTTGAAGATTTTTCAGCTCCTTTGAAAATTCTCAAAGGGCAAACAAAGCAATTGGAGGATTTAGAAGGGACATGCAGGTTTAATTTATGAAATTTCCTCTTTGCTTTACCGATGTTATGTAAATAATAAATGGATTATATATACATTTCCATCATATAAATGGTATTTGCCCCCTGTGAGTTCTCATTGTAAGGATGTATGGCCATTCTGTTTCTACATGGTGTGTGTGTGTGTGTGTGTGTGTGTGTGTGTATAAAGATGCTGCCAGTTCTCAATTGAGGATTTGATCTTTTGGTTGGTTCTGCAGGGATCAGAGCCCATTTGTTGCAGTTATCTTGGCAGGGGAAGTGGAAATGATTAAGGATCCCCATTTTGTTACCATTGTGTTGCCTTCAAGTTTCTGCCTTTTTTAAGCTTCCTGCCCACTCCGTGCTCTGGGAGTCTTGGCGTCCAGCCCCCTTGCATGTGGCTGCAGTCTTGCCCTTGATGTGAAGGCCTGTTCCCCACTGTAGACAGTGGCTTGCTTCCTTTCCGTGCTGACAGATCAGGGTGATGCTAAAGAGATGTGCCATTTGAGTTTGACCTTTGGCAGGAGGCTGCTGGAATAAAATCAGATGATAGGGGTTGTTTTTTTTTATGCTCCATGGGATGCACTACTGAATTTACCAGGGGCGTTTTCCATCTGAAATGAAGCTTAAAATGTGTGTCAACACAGTTCAGGAAAAAATCTTTTTTCCTATTTGTATCTGAACTTCAGGATTTAGAAATTATGGAATACAGTGTGTCCACTGACTCTTGCTTTTATAGTTTAGCCATCTACTCAAATAGCCAAGGGAAATTCTAGTTCTAAGCCTCGGTGGCCCTACTGATGTTTTTGCCAATAAAATTAGACTACAAAAATAAGGTCGTACGGGAAAGTCATTGTTCCTTGTCTCCTTCACTCCGTCCTTTGTTAACCCCCTCCCTCAAGGTTATATTTGTCATTTTGTTTTCTCTGAGTTGATACTTATTTCTGTTGGGGACAGAATAATTCTACACCCAGTGGTTCAGAATGAAAGGTCTTCTTTAGTTTCGACAAAACTGGAATGCGGTTCTTACTACTTTCTGGCTGACTTTCTTAGTCTGAAATGGTTTGTTTTTATGATGTAAATGGAAGTCTAATTAGCCAATTTATAAATTTTATTGATTTGATTCACAGTTAATGATTTAGAAGAATTATTTGGGAAATCAGTGCAGCTATTTTGTAATATACTCTGAAGTAATAGATGGAATTTTTTCTTCAAACATTCAGCCATATTGTATCAGCTAAGAAATCATCACAAACTTTAGTACTTTAAAAAATTATTTCGTTATTATAGCTCACATGTCTGTTCCTTGCAGGGGGCTTGGCTGATGTTTGTGGGGGTCGATGAGTGACAGCTAGTTTCTCTCTCATCTCTAAGGCCAGCAAGGAGTTGGCTGCTCTTGGCTAGGCTCATGTGGAGACAGCTCTCATCTATGTGTCTGTCACCTTTCTCCTGGGATCAGTCAGTTTTCCTGCCACATCCTTTTCATAGTGGTGGTAAAACACCAAGAATAAAGTGCGGTTCAGAGCTAATGTGCCATTGGCTAAGTGACGTCACATGGCCAAGTGCAGGGTACTGAAAACTACATGACGAAAGACATGGATAGAGAGAAAGAGAGAATGAAGACCTGAAGCCCCTAATGCAGTTCTTTACATATATTAAGGTGGCCGTCAACCTGTATGAGTCAAGGGCCGTTCAGGGTCCCTTGAGCCTTGTGGACTTCTCTGCAATAATTGCTATCCTGCAGCACACAGTAAAGCAGGCAGACAAGGCCATGTCCAGTTGTGATCACCCAGGGGCAGCAGTTTCCTAACACAGGCAGTTTAGAAATGCATGACGTGTAACGGGTGAGAAGAAAATCACCCGAGTTCCAAATGATGAGCCAGACGTATGTTTACTATTGGGGTATTTCCTTTGTCTCTTTTCTCTTAGTTCCTTCATTAATAGTATATTATTATACCCAGATTTTTTCCCTTTTAACATTACATTATAAACCTTTCCTTGGTCATTAACAAGACTTTTAAATGCAACATTAATGTCCGAATGAATATTCCATTGAACAGATGCCCCGTAATTAATGTAACCTTTCCCTTATTCTTTAGCGTTCTGGTTATTCCCAGTGCTTTGTGATTATAAGTAATGACGCAACAAGTGTATTTATGCATGAATCTTTATCCACATGTTGAATTGTTTCCTTAATGGAGAGAATCCTGGCCAAACACAGCAATCTGGGCTCTGCCACTAATTTGCAGTATGATCAGGACTGGAATGTCAGTTTCCTCTTCTATAAAATTATATCCTTGTGCTATATTGGTGGACTTAAACTTCTAACTCTAAAACTTTCAAGATTGCTGTATTGGGGCTGGGGATGTGGCTCAAGCGGTAGCGCGCTCGCCTGGCATGCGTGCGGCCCGGGTTCGATCCTCAGCACCACATACAAACAAAGATGTTGTGTCCGCCAATAACTAAAAGAAATAAATATTTAAAAAAAAAAAAGATTGCTGTATTGGAGTGAAACCATGAAGCAAACACCAATTGTCCTCAGCAAAGCTTGGGGGAGTAGAGGCGGCTTCCTGGGACTCCTCACTTGGAAGAGCCCTGTGCCCTTTGAGAGAAGAGGTTTCCTTTTGAAGCTCAGGTGTCATTGCTCACTCTGCTGAATCCTCTCCCTGAGAGAGCAGCGATTATATTTATGTTTTTAAATAGGGCTATGGGACACTAGCATTAAGAACATAAACTGGCCAGGCACCATGTTGCATGCCTGTAATCCCAGCGACTTGGGAGGCTGAGGCAGGAGAATCATGAGTTCAAAGCCAGCCTCGGCAAAGCAAGGGGCTAAGCAACTCAGTGAGACCCTGCCTCTAAATAAAACACAAAATAGGGCTGGGGATGTGGCTCAGTGGTCGAGTGCCTCTGAGTTTAATCCCTGGTACCAAAAAAAAAAAAAAAAAACCATCAATTGAGTTGGCTTAGTTTATGGCCACGTGCACACTTTGAGAATGGCTTCTCTGGACTGGAATAACTGACTTCGTCACCCGTCTTCATTCTGTCTTATAATTTTGCATTTACTTTTTTGCATTTATTTTTGCCTTCTGTTGCCTGGTGAATTCAGCTGGATCACAGTCCCCTTCCCTGGCTTTCTCTCTCAGTTTCCTGGTGATTGCGTGAGATGGTTTTCCCAGGGATGCTTCCTGACTCTTCTTTTCAGTGTGCACCCAGGGCTGCTTCTTGTCTTACTGTCTCTTCCAGCCTCTGCCAGGCTCCAGCGTCACTCGGTTTGGGTGGACTTCTAGTGTTGATTTCAGGAAGCAGAGGCCTCAATGTCTCACCGCCGCCGAGTGAAGAAAGCGCAGTCTGTTCTCCCGGCCCCTCCAGGCCTTCCCCGGCTCTGTCCCAAGGGTGTCCTCTTGCGGTACACAATCTTCTAGTTCCTAAGCTCTTTTGGGAGAGAGGTTGGTCTTCTTTTGGCCCGTGGTCCAGCGGCTTCTCTAAGCTGAGTTGGGATGCCTATCTGGCCAGCAGAATTCTGTGTAAAGTACAGTGTGGTCTCCTTCCTCTGGCTGCCATCAAAAGGCCCTTTGTCCCCTCCCTCCCCCTCCTTCGCCAGGATGTTGCCCACACCCTACGAATGATGGAAGTCCCCCATGGCACCGCAGCACTCAGCAGCACATAGCCCTCACTCGGAGAGCAAGAGATCACATTGTGATCTTTTTCTGGGGTTGAAGGAAGCTGCTTCTGCAGTACAGTTTTAATCGTTGTGAACTTTGGCTCTCAGCTGCTGCTTCCACCCTCCCCTCCAGCCCTGGCAGTTGTGAATGACGTTCACCGCACCTTTTCGTTAGAAAACTGGAGTCAGGAATCCAGTTTCAATATATGAACAACTCTGTTCCCCGAAACAGTAGCGGGTCACCAAGCATGTGGCTTTAAACGTGTCCATAAAGCAGACACTTATCTTTGCTTTATTTCCACCTTGTTTTAGTACAGGTGGTGTCGTCGGGGGTGTGGCCTTGGGGAAGCACTGGCTTGTTTTTTCTTGTTCTGTGCCTGTTTGAAGACAGGGGCTTTCCTTTCCTTAACCTGCGGCTAAGGTGCTCTGTCCCCTCTGTCTTCTGCTGGGCTTTTATCTGTCCCCAGGCCTGGAGATAATCACCATGGCCTCTGTCATGAGACAAGACCCAGACTTGCCACTTACGTTTTAGCAAAGGGCAGATGTTTGTTGCATCTCTAAGAACCGAACAGAGGTTCTGGGGGTTGAGTTTAGCCCAAGGCACGTGCAGAACCACAGGGAGAGCAGAAGGAGACACAGACTAGGGAGTCGGAAGGAAAAAAGGAGCCAGGAGGACAGTGACTGCCCCTGGGGAGAAGGAGCGGCCTGTCACCCTGAGACCTCCGGTGCCAACCACTGGCTTCTTTCCCCCTCATTTTCAGCTGTGCTTGTGTATTAATTTTTGAATAGATATCAACTTCACTCCCCACTGCCCGGACCTGTCCTCTTCCTCGCTCGCTCTGCCTGGTTCTTTCTTTCTGTGCGGCTCTCCCAGGGTTTCTCCAGGCAGACGCACAGGTGGGCACGCACAAGGACTGTCTTACTTGGCCATTAATCTCTTCACCCAGTTCTCTGCTCTCCCACGCTCTTCCCTTCCCCTTCTTTCCCCTCCCAGGAACCCCTGGCAGGAGCTTTGTTCCGTCAGGAAGGTTGCGGTTGTGTGCATACCTGATGCTCTAACAAGGTCCCTGTTGCTTGTCTCCTTCCCACAGACGAGGTGGAGAGTGAGAAGTGGTACCTGTCGACAGACTTGCCTTCCACCACCATCAAGACAGAGCCGATTATGGAGGAGCCACCCGCGGGTCTTGTTCCTTCTGTCACCCTGACCATCACAGCCATTTCCACCCCTTTCAAAAAGGAGGAACCCCCTCTGGAGATGAACACGGGGGTATATTCAATTTTTTTACATATAAATACGTTGGATCAAAAGATACGGACCTTCATTCTTCAATAAGGCCTTTATTCTAGTGGCTATATCGACTTAAGGGCATATAACTGTGTATTTATGCATATGTGCAGGAAAATACCAAGAATATGTTAATTTGGTATCAAGCATGGATCGTATCACAACTTTAAAGGAATTGTCCACAAAAATTAATACTAAAGTGGATTTCATTTTTTTCCCTTTGATTGCTATAACAAAATAAAAAATAAAATAAATAAGTAAATAAAAGTCCCCATGACATTGACTTTGAAGCCAGTGGAGAGGGAGAGGTTAAGAGAATGTCTAACCCACACCTGACAGGGCCATGGCTATTGGGAGGGAATGCCAGCCCCAGTAGAATGCTGAGCTGCCCTTACCCACTTTATGAATCTCTCAATTCCTGTTTTTACCTGTGGCAAATGTAAGAAACCAGGAATATTTTCCTGCTTGAGTCCAGGTCTACAGCAAGTAGAGTTTAATTCTACTCTGCCTTCTCTCTGGATATTTCCAGGGTCCAATAATGGACCAGCGTCATGTCCATGTATCTTCTTACAGATGTTGGAGCCAGTCTTGACTTTCCTAAGTTCTACAGGTCAGGTTATAAGCAATGACTCCCTTAGCATTCACTAAGTCAGATCTCCTGGGATCAGGATTTAGTGTCTCCATGTCCTGGAAAAGGTAATGATCAGGAGAACCACCAACACACAGCTGCCTCCTCCTGCAGAGGAGGGGCTGTAGAGGAAAGCCCTGTGTAGCTACTGGCTAGGATCCCTTCCTCAGTAGCTTCCTGAGCCTCTGCCAGGCGGGGCTCCTGAGATATACATGCATCTCCTCATTCATGAGATTTTTGTTCGGTTGATTTAAGAATAACATTGCTCAGGACCATCTTTTTGCTCCCCGAGAATGGGCCAGATAACTCTTCTCTTCCCTGCTGGGTATTTGGTGGTCAGATGTTGTCAGACATTAGGAAGCCTGGGGAGGAAGGTTCTGATGCACACAGTCCCTGCTGTGCGACAGACAGGAAGCCTGTGGCCCTTTAAAAATTTACCAGAATGTTTTTTGATAAAATTCCTTTAGGTTACCACAAAATAATAGAAATATACACTGGTAAGTGAGCCTGGGCTTTTCCTGTTAGAGTTCTAAGAGCCCAAGGGCTGTAATGCCAGGTTTGGCAGGGAGGAGGTGGGATGAGGGGGACTGTCAGAGAAGCAGCCTTGCCCTGCTGTGCTCCAGAGATGGGGGTCGGCCCCCCAGGAAGACTCAGAGGACAGATAGCTCTCTCTGGTTCTTCAAGGCTGGCATTCGTTTTGAAAAATCGTGTTTGAGGGGCTGGGGGTGTGGCTCAGCGGTTGAACACTCTCTAGCATGTGCAAGGCGCTGGGTTCGAGCCTCAGCACCACATAAAAATAAATAAATAAAATAAAGGTATTGTGTCCAACTATTTTTTTAATATTTTAAAAAATTATTTTAAAAATTGTGTTTGAAATTCTTCTTCCAGGTCGATTCCTCATGCCAGACGATTATTCCTAAGATTAAGCTGGAGCCTCATGAAGTGGATCAGTTCCTAAACTTCTCTTCTAAAGAAGGTGTGTCCCTTGTTCCTGCGTTCCTTCAGTGCCCCTGTGGGTTCACACGACCTAAAGAGAAGGGGGAACAGCAAGAGTGCTGGTTTAGTTGGTTCTGGGGAATAGCTCGCTTCTTAAAGAATCTGGATTCCACAGAAATATTTTGAAAGCTAAATATTCTTTTCCCCAAAGGCACATGCCTCATTTCCAGCCAAGTGTTAACTTCCCTTTTACTCCAAACCAGGTTGATTTTTTTTTTTTTTAGAGAGAGAGAGAGAGAGAGAGAGAGAGAATTTTTTAGTATTTATTTTTTAGTTTTCTGCGGACACAACATCTTTGTTTGTATGTGGTGCTGAGGATCGAACCCAGGCCGCACGCATGCCAGGTGAGCGCGCTACCGCTTGAGCCACATCCCCAGCCCAATTTTTCAAACACCTTATAGACTACTACAATGTGGTCACAGGTGACCAGACCCGGTGTCCTGTGCCCTCTTGATGTGGACCTTCTGTAGCCCCACAAGGGCACAGCGTCCACACAGGATCTTGCTTAGTCAAAACAAGTGATTCCACCCTCTGGAAAGAGAACTCATCACTTAGCCGCCTGGCAGTGCAGGCTTTGTTTTGTTTTTTGGTGCTGGGGATTGAACCCCCGTGGTGCTTAACCACTGAGCCCCATCCCCACACCATTTTTATATTTTATTTAGAGACAGGGTCTCGTTGAGTTGTTTAGGGCCTTGATAAGTTGCTGAGGCTGTCCTTGAACTTGTGATCCTCCTTCCTCAGCCTCCCCAGCCATTGGGAGTGCATGCATGTGCCACCATGCTTGGCACAATGCAGTGTTCGGATAACATTTAACAGCAGTTGCAAGGAGCCCCGTTGCTTCAGGGAATTTGTGGCCTCTAGCAGTGTACCCCTTCTTGCCATCTGTGTAGAGCTAAGTAATGTCATCCTTGAGGTTGCTTTGCTTGCTTCCTTCTTTCCCTGCTCTCTCTTGGTTTCCTCTGCAAAGCCCATAGCTGGGATCCTGGATGCGACCTCCGTGCCTCAGGAAGCCTAGGGACAGTCTGTGTCTCGTTTATACAGATGCCTCCGTGCAGATCCTGCTCCTCTCAGTTCCAGGCTGCTGTTCATGCTCTCTCCTCCCTTTTTAAACTATCTTTTAAAATGTTTTAGTAGTGCATAATAATGATACATAATAACGGCATTGTATGTAATTGCCAGAGCACATAATGTAATTTGATCAATATGTGTTTAAAAATACAGTTCATCCTGTGGGCAACAAGCAAGAGATCAGTATATAACGGTCATAGAAATGTGTTTGCACTGCAGTATATAAATGTGTGAACGTTACACCTGAGTCTTTCTCATGGACGTACAATCTGCCTCATTGCATGAGGGACTGACTCAAGATTTGTACTGTGACCACTGAATCAGCACTGGCCCTTTCTTTACCTCCACTCTCGGAAAGAAAGGGTTAAAGTTCTTAAGTGATATCGACTAGAATCTATATGGAGACATTCCTCTTTGGCGATGAGCGATACACATTAACACTTTTCCACTTTATATGCAGTTTGAAGGTGGTTCCTTTCCTTTTTATGGCTCCGGTTGTTACTCTGCTCTTTTAATTTGTGTTGTAATATGGTTCAGAGAGTGTCATCGAGGGAACAATGGATCCCATAGTGGCTTCAGAATGCAGGTCACTGGAGGAGAAATATTTCAAGACCCAAGGAAATAGCAGCCCTTCCTCATTATCCTGGGTGGAAAGATCAGGAAATTCAATATCCTTGAATGCATCACAGTTTCTGGGCAGAGTCGCTTGTTGTCCCCAGCTCTTTCAGTAACCCAAGAGCGGCATTTCAAATGGGATTTAGAAATCGGATATTGGGGCACCTGTGGCCAGGCCAGCAGCTCTCCGTGGGTGGGAAAGATGAGATTGGAGTCTGCTTCACTGGCTCTTCCTGTCGTCCTGTTTCTGTCTTCTGGGGGATACCCCCTGCTTGGAAAGGAGAAAACCATTAGAATAAACTGTGCCAAGAGAGAGGCATGGGGTTGCTCTAGGCTCTCTGGCTAGCACTTGGGAATGTAATTGCACAGTGTGGAGCCTCCAGTAGGTTAGTCTGTTTCCTGTTTTCCTTTCTCTCTTACTTATTTGTTTGTTTGTTTATCATAAAGTGCTGTAGTGCTCATTGGGAACACTTGGTGAACATTCATGGGACTCCTTTCCAGCCAGGCACGTGCATGTTTGGCACAACCTGTCCCCCTGACTGCCAGCAGGTTTTAGCAGGCTGGTTGGGAACAGAGTCTGTAGGATTATTGGGGAATATTCTTTAGCTTTAAGAATACCCACAGGCACTAAGATGACCAGGGAGCTTCTAGTAAGACTTTGGAAGAGAAAAATAGACAGAAGCAGCACCTAGGTGCCCCTGCAGGATGTTGGAGAGGGAGAGAGGTTGTGAATGAGAGAGGGAAGAAAGAGAAGTGGGTTGGGCCTGTGAGGGAGGCAGCGTGGCCGAGGAGCATCACCCACTGTGACCTGGTGTTCATGACTTTGGGTAGGACAGCCTGCAGACCCAGGCAGCTCTGGTGGGGCCCATTTCCTCAGGTCAGTAGTTGTGGCTCGGAAAGGCTCTCCTGTCCCTGGGGCCTCCGGCATCAGCATTTGAAGACGGGAACAGGAGCTGAAGGGCCCAGGCCTTGCCCGGCCTCAGCAGCCCCCGCCTAGGCTGAGCAGGCCCAGGTGTGTGGAAAGCCCCAGGCTCCCCGCCCAGTCCCCAGCTGCTGCATCAAGGGCTGTGTTGTCTGGGGCCCAGGAGCGGCTTGGGGTGCAGGGCTCATGGAGGTTATCTCTCTTGGCCCGGGAACAGTGGCTGGCACAACAGAAATGTCTGCTGTTCAGAAAAAGAGGGAGGACCACCTCAGTGTGCTTGCCAGCCACGCAGGAGGTGCTACCTGACACCATTAGGCTCCGTGGGCCCTGGCAGAGTGTGGCACACCTCCTGAGGAAGGGCTTTGCGGGAGACGGTGCCCCTATACCCCTGTTTGTTTTTCCTGAGCCTGCTCATTTTTCTAAAGTGGATTTGGTGTTTTCTGATGAATAATGCCAGGCATCTTCTTGTGGGCCTCGCTATGCACAGCCTTCCAGAAACGGATGTGTTTTTCTCTAAGCACCCCATGATGGTGCCCAGGTTTTGCTGTTAAGAATACTTTGGTTTAAAGTACGTGATGCATTATCACAGTGTACAAATCAAACACTCTAAACCATCTGGAAAGGATACAGTGGGAAGTCTTGTCAGCACCCTGTCACAGTCTACCCTAAGTTTGCCTGCTCTGGGCCATCTTGTGTGTACCGCCAGTGTTTGTTTCTTTGTGCCAATGCAAGCAAATATGAGTCTGTCTTCTCTCCTTTGTACAAAAGGAAGACCACTGTACACACGGTTCCCTTCTGAACGTACCTAGGAGACGTCTCCAGGTCAGCTCATGGAGAGTCCTCTTCCCAAGTTCCGCCCTATGCATGTATGTGGTGGGCCCAAACCCCCAGGCCTGCTCTGCAGCTGCTCTGTGGGAGATTAAATGTGATTTCTTTCCTCCAGCCTCCGTGGACCATCTGCACTTACCCCCAACCCCTCCCAGCAGCCATAGCAGTGACTCGGAAGGCAGCCTGAGTCCCAACCCATGCCTGCACCCCTTCGGCCTGCCTCAGACCCACAGTCCTGCTAGGGCTGTGCCCCGGGGCCCCTCTGCACTTTCCAGTTCCCCTCTTCTCACGGCTCCTCACGTAAGTATTTGGTGGGCCTTTCTGGGTAGACATGAACCCTCTCAGTTTGATTTTTGCTCTTGTAACGAAGTTTCTGTTCAATGACTAATTGTCTTAGTCTGTTCTGTGTTGCTATAACAAAATACCCAAGTCTGGGTAGGTTATAAAGAAAGAGGTTTATTTTGGCTTATAACCAGCTGTAAAGTAGGATGTTAACAACCTTAAAGAACATTTTTTAAAAACAACCCATAAATCTCACCTCGCTACCACACTTGTCTACCTTTCTATGGACACAGTTCCAGTTTTTAATTCATGTGTTTATGGTACAGACCTGTAAGCATGAGAAATAAGAATCTTGTTCTTTTATCCTCAAAATTATACCATAAATATTTACTTAGAAGTCCCAAATCGTCATCTGTGCCTCACAAACATAAAGACACTGTTTTCCAAATAAAAAGGAGGTAAAAGGACTTTGTTTTTCTAGAGAGTGAATTGGTATCTATGAAGTCTTTGTAGTCAACTTTTAAAATTTTATAGTATCATGACTAGCAAATTTAAACAAAGCAAAATATTTAAAATGTCTTCACAAACCACCCATCCGTTCACATAATTTTCTCCCACAAGTTCTAGATCCATAGTAACATATGTCCTCGTCACCATTATGGAATCACTGAGAGAGGGACCAGCCCTGTCCACCCTTCCTTTCCCTTCTCCACTCGCACCTAAGTCTTCACTCTGGATCACCTGAGTAGCCTCCCCCTAGGTCACCATGGGCCTCCCCACACTCCATCCTCCACTTTTGTGGAGGACGTCTCCCCCTGCCGTGCTGTTTCCCTGCCACCACCTGTAGGCACGAGGCCCTGACATCCTGCTGTGTAGGAGGTGGCTGGCCCCTGTTCTTCTCGAGCTCCCTAACCCCCTCCAGGAGCAGGCATCTGGGTTGGGTCCCAGAACATGCCTTTGCTTGGAATGCCCTTCTTTCTCTCATGTAGATCATCCCCCTCCTGCAGGAGGCTCAATCAAGTCCCCTGACTTACCCTGAGCCTTCTCTTGTCACATGATCACATAGGTACTATCTTTCTCCGAATTTTTAATGCACCCACAGTTAATATTACAGTTCAGCATTCGATTACTTTCATCCTTCCACGGGCACCAACTCTGTCTCATAGTCTTGATCATAAGCTTCCTGAGAGAGGGTGTGAGTCCTCCGTGGCTCTGTGCCTGCAGCTCTAGGCACGGGTGACTCTGTGACTAATGTGCACATGCCGTTCTGTTCTGGGCCAAATGAGATGAACTGCAGTTGCATCTTCATTGCTGATGGAGTCTAGGAGTGTTGAAGCCAGACGCCCTTGGAGGGTGCCTGCAGGTGTACCTCTGGGACCTCAGGCCCCTGAGCTGTAGGTGGAGGCCAGGAGCAGCCCTGGTGTGTAGAGAGCAAGTGGCAAAAGGACATTTTCAGAAGGAGAACAAAACTCTTGCACAAAGTGAATCTGTCCTCACTCTGAGGCCTGGAAGTCCCCAGGGACATGGGCAATGAATTCTGTACCTTGACTTCCTGTGTGTTGGCTCCTGGGGCCCTTCCTGGGAAATGGTGGGTGGCGGCCTCTCATCCTCGCCTTGCACGGTCCTCCTTGGGCTAAAGCCTGCACACCAGCATCTCTTCTCCACCTGTGCTTCCATTTTAAAGGACCTGCTTCCCACCCAGAGCTCACGGGTCCCTTTCCTCCTTGCCCCGTCAGGAGGGTCTCGTCAGCATGTCCCAATTTCTTCCTTGACCTTTCCTGCTCCTTATCTGCACAGAAGCTGCAGGGATCAGGTCCCCTGGTCCTGACCGAGGAGGAGAAGAGGACCCTGATGGCTGAGGGCTACCCCATTCCCACCAAACTGCCCCTAACCAAATCAGAGGAGAAGGCCCTGAAGAAGATCCGGAGGAAGATCAAGAACAAGGTGAGCCCTTCAGAACTAGGCCCTTCAGTGAACAGAGAGAGCGAGCAGAAACCCGCAGGCCCTTCCCCCTTCCCAAGGGCCAGTGCTGGCCTGCACCATGGTGGGGACCCAGGGTCAGCCCTTCCCTTAGCACCCACCCCCGTCTTCCTTCATCCCTCTCCATCCGCTCTGGGCCGTGGACTCTCAATGCCATGTGCGTGCTCCTTGGTACCCAGCAGCACATTCAGCAGCAGGGAAGAATATTATAACTTCCACGTAAATTTATACTTTAAAGATATCAGCCCTTTAATTTCACTTTTATGATGTATGCCACATTTTTTTTCTCTGGTAGACAAGTATATCATTTATAAATAAATAAATACAATTCACTGGGGTGTTTACTTATTTTTTTCTTGATAGAGGTTTGGGATAGAGAATCTTGCAGTTGTTTGGTCTCTGTCTGGGCTCAGCCTTCTCCCAGTCCTGGGCCCCTCCAGGGCTGGGCAAGGCTGGTGAGGCCCAGGGTCGTGACCAAGGCAGAGACAGCAGGAGGGAGGTGGAGAGGAGGAGGAAGGCAGGAGTGAGAGAGGTGGGCATTATCTTCATCCAGGTGGTGCAAGCTCAGCTGAAGCAGGGGACAAAGGTGGCCAGTGGGTGAGCTGCAGGTTAGAAGGGGCAGGTGGCCCCCAGGGGAAGCAGGGCTTTGCCTGGTCTGTGCTGGCACCTCCTGTCTTCCACTCATGCATAAATGGGTTAGTTATAGAGCTGGAAATTCAGTTTTTCTCTCCCTCCTATTTCTCAGATTTCTGCCCAGGAAAGTAGGAGAAAGAAGAAAGAATACATGGACAGCCTGGAGAAGAAGTAAGCTGCTCTCCGCTGGTAGTGTTTATTGGGCAATGGTCACAGAGAGGGGGGAGCCAGCTGGTCTCTGGAAGGCAGGCTGCCTTTGCACAGCCCTGGGGCCGTGGGCTGTTGCCTGCGTCTTGCCTGCCACCTAGTGGTTATTGGAGGGGCATTTATAATGACCAAGAGGTGAAAAGCATGCTCAGTCTTCGCGGGCATTTGAATCCCTTGGTTTCCAGGCAAGGATCCCAGTCACCCACAGCATGAATTACAGTGTCTCCTCTGGGGAGATCTGGGAATGTGCAGGAGAATCACAAGTTGAAATCCAGCCTCAGCAATTTAATGAGGCCCTAAGCAACTCAGCGAGACCCTGTCTCTAAATAAAATATAAAATGTGTTGGGGATGTGGCTCAGTGGTTGAGTGCCCTTGGGTTTAATCCTCAGTACCAAAAAAAAAAAAGAAAGTATAAATTAAATTCAGTTTTTATTAGCCCTAGAAAATGTTCTCTAGCTAACAAGCTAATGCCAATTTTAATATAGGAAAGGGATCCCAGACCTAGAGATCAGTCTTCCTATACATCTGGAGGCAAGAATGGGTGGGGATGTTGACTGGTTCTGGAAGGTTCCATTGAAAGTTATCACCTGTCTATCATCTGATTTAGGAATTGGCCATTTAGCATTAAGTGGTCCCATTCCATTCCATTGTTTTCTAAAGGCATCCAGGGTCAAGATATTTCATGGAATTTCTTCACTGCCCCTTTTGGGCAGGCAGGCCCCAGCACCCAGATTCCTAGTCCTGGGTTCTCCCTTTCCTTTGCCCCCACCCAAGCCCCATGGTTTCATCCCAGTCCTTCTGGCCAGAAGAAGAGCCAGTGGCCCCACATCTCTGTAGGACAGAGGAGAAGTGTGAGGATGTGAGGGAGGATGGCGAGTAGACAGGGTGGTGTCCACCTCCCGGTCCTGAGGCCCTCCTTCCTCAGTCCCTCCATTTCTCGTTGCCTCTACCCTCCTCCCAACCCCAGCTGCCTCAGCTCTTTCCCTCACCTCCCTGGAGTAGCAGAGCCCCCTCTTCTTTTTCTGATCCCACCCGCCTTCACCCAAGCTCCTGGCTGAGTTTGCTCTGCACAGAATAACTGAGTTTCTTCTTTCTCTCCTCTGAAGAGTGGAGTCTTGTTCAACTGAGAACTTGGAACTTCGGAAGAAGGTGGAAGTTCTGGAGAACACCAATAGGTAAGTGTCACCCAACTGGGAACTGATGGGGCTGATGGGCAGAAGGCGGGGAAGACCTTGCAGAATCCAGGACTGCAACGTGGAGGAGGGTCCAGTGAACGTGTGTGCAACCAGGACGCTCAGGATAGCCACTTCACCTACCCGTTCCTGCTACATATGCACACACTCACACGTGCACACGCATTGACATGCACACATAAAACATGCATACACGTGTACTCTCATGCACACAGACAAACACACATGTTCTTTCCTTTTTTCCTAAAAATTATAGAATCCATGGGGAGGCTGATCCTGACAAGCTATTATAAGGAAGTTAGAGATTCAGAGAAAATAAAGTCCATAGGTCTAATTCTCCAGAAAAATGACACCAAACTTGAGAGGTAGACAGGGAGGCACTGGCCACCTGATTTTGGTAACACATGTGTTTATTAGTTTTAAAAAATACAGAAAATTATGTTTTTTAAAATCAGTGTGTGAATTACGTCTCAAACCCATTTTGAAAAGCTTACTATGGGACTGAGTTAATGAATTCTTTTTGACATTTGTGCCAGGCACACTTGTAAGCACTTCCCACATATTAACTCACTTAGCCCTTTGAGGAGATGGTGCTATTATTTTCTTCCTTAGGCAGAGGAGGTAACTGATAAAAAAGTTAGGCAACTTTCTCAAGGTCATGCAGCACTGGTGCTAGACCTGCATTTGCAGCTAGAGTGTGGCTCTGAAGCATCAATATAGGAAGACCACATTAAGATTTAACTCTGGGTCATATGTAGGGTGTTTAGGGATAGGGGTAAGAAACTGGCTATGGGGGCATTTCATCCAGAATGTGTGTTCATATGCATGCACAGTACATTCTTACCATGTCAAACAGAGAAAAATGGGTTTGGGGGAGGTAAGCCCATTTTAGGGCTCAGCATTAACGTCTAAAAACAATTTTGCAAAGGTTAAGGGATCAGGTTAAATCTTGTATATTTTGGACAATAACATTACATTTCCTGAATCTCCATGGTTTGTTGTTCAAACAGCAGGAAGTTAAAACTCCTGTAAGTGGGAGTATTGGACGTTGGGAGCCCACTGACTTTCCCTCTGCCTTTCTGGGAATGTGTGCCCATAGAGCAGGTCAAGAAGAGTTCACCTTCAGTGCTCTGCAGCAGACTGCCCCCTGGGGGGAAGCACCACCGGCTCAGGGTGGCACTGTGCTGATCTGATGGTTTCAGATGCCACGGTTTTGCTACTCTCTCTAGGCTTTATCTCTCCCTTGTCTATCTGCACTCCCCAGGGGGTATTTCCTGAGTCGGCTGGTTCTCTGCTTCCTGCTCCCCCATCCAGAGTCCACAGCCATCCCTTTAGCATCCTGTGCAGATAGGAGTTCCCGGCACCTATCCTGGCACTAGCTGCTGTGGAAGCAGCATGTCCACAAGTGGGACAGATTCTGACCACTTGAGTGAAGGGGAAGAGGAATTTATCAAAGATGACTTTGGAAACTCATCTTCTCTAGCGACTCTGGTGCCATACCTCCCATTGGCCACGTGGGGGCAGCAGAGGCACGGCAGGGCTGGGGCTGAGGCCACCTGGGTGTCTGTGAGGGAGAAGAAGCTAAAGGTCACCTGGCCTGGGGAAGGGTCTCTCTTCCCCTCTGCAGCTGATGGTGCTGTGTCTTGAGTGTTTATTTATTCTTTGATCATCTCAAACATCATTTTTGCTTGTTGGTTTTAATCAGATATCCAGATTTCATATGTTCAAACTGGTTGATATGCCTGTTACATACCAATTTACCTTTCATCTATAGGCTCTACCTCCCTTTGCTTGTTTTGTAGTAAGGAACTGAGTCTGTCATCCTGTCATCTCCACTGTCTCAGTGTCCTGTGTCGCCATTTAACATGGTCCTGTGTTCACTATAGACCATACTTGGTTTTGTTTTTCAGTTTTGGTGCAAATTCTTCATAGTTTCTTCTCATTCTTCCATAAGGGGGTACATCATCCCCCCTGCTTTGCTGCTTATGAACAATTTCTAGTAATTGTGTCTATTAGGGGTTTGGAAATAGTTCTATTAAATCCAGTCATTTCTTCCGGTATTAGCAGAATTCTTACTAAAGTAAAACTTTTCATCACTAATGATCATGAGAGCGCAGACACCTCTGCGAGGTGCTGACTTCATTTCCTTTGGGTTCATACCCAGCAGGGGCATTGCTGGGTCATATCCCTTTTTTGGGGAACTTCAGTCACATTTTCCATAATGGTTATATTAGTTTCTATTCTAATCAACAGTGCACGAGGGTTCCCTTTCCTCTTTATCCTCCTCAACATGTGTTATGTCTTGTCTTTTTTACAATAATCATCCTAACAGGTATAAGGTGACATCTTGTGGCACTGATTTGCATTTTTTGATACCTAGTGATGTCAAATAGCTTTTCAAACCTTGGGAGACTGAGGCAGGAGGATCACAATTTCAAGGCAGTCTCAGCAACTCAGTGAGAACTAGTCTGAAAAAAATAAGAATTTTCTTTTTTAAAGGGGCTGGGATAGCCAGGTGTGGTGGTGCATGCCTATAATCCCAGCAGCTCCGGAGGCTAAGACAGGAGGATCATGAGTTCAAAGCCAGCCTCAGCATTGGTGAGGCACTAAGCAACTCAGTAAGACCCTGTCTCTAAATAAAATACAAAATAGGGCTGGGGATGTGGCTCAGTGGCCATGTGCCCTTGAGTTCAATCCTTGGTACCCCCACCCCCTAAAAAACAGCTGGGGATGTGGCTCAGTGGTTGAGTGACCCTGAGTTCAACCCCTGGTACCCCCAACCCCCCAAAAAGGGCTGGGTATGTGGCTCAGTTGTTAAATACCCCTGGATTCATTTCCCAGTACCCCCTCCCCCCAAATGTCTTTGAGGACCTTTGCCCTCCTTTAACTTGGGTTGCCCTTTTGTTATTGAGTTGTACGAGTTCCTTATATATTTTGGACATTAGCCCTAACGTTTCACAGGGTTTGTGAATGTTTTCTACCATACCATAGGCTGCCACTTCTTCTTTTCAATTGTTCTTTTGCTATGTGCACACTTTTTAGTTTAAGAGTCCCTCTTGTTTTTCATATTTTTTAAACTTAGAAGACGATATACATGTATTATATGCTCATTGCAAAAGAACTTTTGAAAATATATTTTTTTAAAAAATCCTGGTCCCTTTACTTAAATTGTTACATTCAGGGATTATTTTATATGTATTTTTACTGGGCATACTCCTGTATTGGAAACTGTTTTCATTTAACAAAAATGCACTGGACATATGTTTCTATCACTATATTTCTACAGAATCCTTATTTGAACCTCCATTTAAAGAATCTCTGTCATGACGTGGGTATCTGAATGTGACCAGGGCTAGTGTAGGACACTCATTAGAGAAGGAAAATTTCTTTGTGGTTTTGTTTATTTTTAGCTTTCCTGAGGTACAATTCTTCATTTTTAAAGGGTGTGGTGTCATGGGTTGACATGTGTGTCCACTGAGAAATGACTGCAATCCAGTGAATTAACACACTCAGCGCCTCAGTTACCACATTTTTTTATTCTTTTTTCCCCTCTTTTTGTTCTCTTTCTTCCTTTTTCTTTCTTTCTTCTTTCTCCTTTTCTTCTGTGCAGACGCTGAAGGCCTACCCTGTTAGCACATGCAGGGTCACACTGCAGTCACCTGCTGAATGTCAGGTCCCCAGAACTTGCCCATTCTATAAATGGAAGTCTGTACATGGTGACCAGCATCCCCTCTCACTGACCTCCTGGGCCTGGGCAGCCACTGTGCCTCTCTCCTCTTTCTGGGTTTGACTTTTTAAAAAATGTTCTACACATAAGTGACACGGTGCAGTGTTTATCTTTCTCTGTCTGGGAATACTTGTCACCATGTCCCTTGACGGCTGTGAGCCTCTGTCACAGTTCCCACCAGTGGCCCTGTCTGTTCTCCTCACTTTTCTTCCTCTTCAAATTTTCTCCTGGTGAACAGCCTTTGTGTGGTGGTTGTGGCTGACAACCTTTCACAGATAATTTTACGAGGGAGCTGCTAGGGCCATGATATCTAAGACCAGTGGGTTTTAGTGTATTTCAAATTGAGAGGCAAATAAACAAAAGCAGAGCTGCTGTTGAAACAGGGCCCATGGCCTACAGTGCCGCCTGCTCCTCTTCCCCACCCAGGACCTCCCCTTGCTCAGAGGACTTCAAATTAGCCAAAATGACTACAGTGCAAGCACCAGCAATCCCCTGCCCCAAGTCAGCTGCAGGGAGCTGCCATTTGGGGCACATGGTGAGAGAAGACTTAGTCACATTATACCTTGTGAGTGACCTGGTGCTTGACCTAAGCCCAGGGCTGGGCTGACTGAACGCACAGCTGTGTTTATGCTCCTGTTGATGCTTCTTGCATTATTATCCTCTGGAGGCAGCAGGACAGAGGTAGAAATAACTGCAATACATGGACAGGATCCTGGGCCACCAGAAGTGAGTGGGAGACCTTGGTGCCATTGCACTATCTCTCACGGTGTGGCATGACGTGGCAGGAGAATGCGCATGTGTCTCATCATTAACCAAATGGAAGGAAAAGGATTCTTTATTACATTTTCCTGGTTTTAGGCTACAGGGACTTTTCCATCTCTCCAGATGAACCTTAGTGCTTGGATTATAAATCACTTGTGAATCTTTTTGTTTAAACTGAACTAAGCAGTAACCTCCTAGCTTGGAGTTGGTTTCCAGGGGGAAAGACCCTTTTATCTGAGCTCAGGACACTGAAAGGGGGTAGGGTCAGCAAGGAGAGAAGGACACTCTCTTCACCCTTCTCCAGGAGCCTCTTGGGGCAGAGCTGACACGCTGTGGAAGCACCTTGGCACTTTCTTTGCTGAGACGATTCACTAATTGCATGCCATCAAGAAATGTGTGAGATGGAAGTGAGATGGTTTCCCCAGGGCTCTTCTTCCTGAGCTCATCAGGAAATACATTTTCACTTACCAGGCGGTGCCCATGTGTGTCTGCTAGAGAGACCTCTCTGCTTCCCTAAGCTTGTCCTTGTTCTCTCTGATCTGCTAGCTCTCTGGATGGCCCCACCTTCTCTCCTTCTTGACACACACTGTCACTTCTGCTTACATCCTCTTCTTCCGCATAAGTGATGCACATTTCCTACCCAGCACATCGGTTTTAGGTGTGCGTGTGGCTCGGTTTGTTCCATCTGGACTCATTTTATTCTTATCCTTCGATAGGGCTGTGAGCTACCGTCCCTCTCCTCTAGCTGTAATTTATGGGAGCATAGGGGCTTAGAAATACACTTTAGATATCATCTTTTTTAACCGCGGATCACTTTATTTTATAGGAGGAGAGGCTGAGGTCCTGTGAGGTTAACACCATCCAAACATTTAGGAGTGGAGTAGGGTACAGGACTCAACCACTTAACTTTTAACCAGGTTATTGCCTTGTTTTCTTCTGCTGCTGGGCCTCTCTTTCTTCACCCAGGATGGGACCAGTTTTAGATCTGGACAGGAGAGCCCTTGCGTGGGGTCCAGTGTTTTAGAGAGCCCTGCTCTGGCTGTCTTGCACCCATTCCTTCTTCATGGGACGAGCAGTCAGCAGGACAAAGGGATGTGTCTACCAGAACTCTGCCCTGCCCCTTCTAGACCATGCCCTGGTAGCTGGGGCCTAGAATTCTCTGACCAAAGGGCCTCTGCCCATTTCCAGGGTCTGTGTGATTTTGTACTCTGAGTCTGCTCTTTGAAGAACAAACCAGGTGACCAGTGGGTACCCCTGAGGCCAGTGGAGTGGTCATAAACAGTTCTTTGTGGAGGCTGTGCATGGAATTTGAACTTAGGCAGGTGCACCCATGAAATCCTTCCCAGCGTATCAGGTCTGGGATTCAGTTTGACCTTACTTATGGAAGACATGAGATTCCTGAGTCCAAGACAAAGGGCCATGTCACCCAGCGCAGGAGGCAGTGTGAGCACCAGCATATTTGCCTCCGTTCTCCTTGCCCTTGAGTTCCAGGGGAGATCCAGGTGGGTGCTGTGCTCTCAATGGGTTTGTGGCCTGAGCTTGGAGAATCTCCTGCTTTTATAGCAAGTACTAAATAAGCCTGCCTTTGTGCCCAGAGGAAACATTACTTCTTTTCTCCAGGTTACCATCTTGATAATCATTCTTTTTTTTTTTATTATTTATTTTTTTTTATTGTTGGTTGTTCAAAACATTACATAGTTCTTGATATATCATCTTTCACACTTTGCTTCAAGTGGGTTATGAACTCCCATTTTTAGCCCATATACAGATTGCAGAATCACATCAATTACACATCCATTGATTTACATATTGCCATACTAGTGACTGTCGTGTTCTGCTACCTTTCCTATCCTCTACTATCCCCCCTCCCCTCCCCTCCCCTCCCCTCTTCTCTCTCTACCCCCTCTACTGACCTTCATTTCTCCCCCTACTGGCCCATATAATATAGACAGGGCCTCTGGCCTTGCCATCCCCAGCAGAACAGCTCCTGTGCTCCTCCAGATGTCTCTTCTGGGCATCATACGTCCTGGGTCTTCAGGACCATCTGACCCCTGTGGGGACCAGGGATGGGAAGAGAAGCACAGCAGGGCTGCTGCCTGGCATGGCTCTGTGCATCCTAGTAACCTCCTGGGCCTCCCCTGGGGAGTCCAAGAATTCTAAATTCAGAGGTAGCCTGGGAGGGCGCTGCGAGCGAGCAGCAGATGCTGAGAATGCCTATGGACAGTTGGCCTGGCGTGGAGCTGGGTGAGGAGGAGCCTCAGGATGTGTGCCCTGTGGCTTCTGCTCTTCTCTTTCCCTAGACTCCACAGAAGGCGGAACATGCCGGTCTTGGCAGCCATCTCTACTGTGATCAGAATTAAGAATTTCTTAATTTTGTTCTTTGACCTTCTTTGTAGCTAGAGTTCTTCTCCCCAACACCCCATTTCTTAATTCTTTAAGATCACTCTGAGATTCCTGGATAAGGTCTCTGCAGCCAAGTCTGGCTCCCACTGCCCTCTGGCCCTCCTGGGCGGTTCGGTCTGCACAGGTGTGTTCCTTTGCACTGGTCACGCTCTTGCCCTCTTCTGTATGTGAGATCTTTGCACTTCCTTTAGACTAATGGAGCTCCCTGCCACTCACAGAGAAGCCACAAAGTCAGATGGATGGCCCGAGTTATTTTTCTATGGACTTGTATCTTGGTCGAATTCACTTTTCATTTCTTCGCTGTCTCCAAGTTCTTGTTGTGTGGAGAGTATTCTTTTTCTTCTCAAGTGGAAAGATTTCAAACTTCAGAGCTGTTGGGGACTAAACCAAGTTCCCCGAGGGATTAGAGGGACCTTTTAGTGTAATTTAGTGTAAAGTTAGAAATTCCACCAACCAGGAGATATTCTAGAATCCATTTTTTTTATGTTCCCGGCCCAGTATGTAATACAGTAATTTGGAACTGGTGTCTGGATTTTCTGATGGGGGAAATAAAACAACAAAACCAAAACTACTGTAGCTTCTAAATATGGCCGGTGTCATTTATGCATGTTCTATGATTTCATGGAAATGTAGGGTTCCAGCATCAAACTAATGTCACAGTTGTCTTCTGATGTTCACTTGAATGTTGGAAGTTGATGGCTACATAAATTGAAGCATGTTTAAGTTCTGACCAATTATTAAGGCTTAGCTTTTGTCTTTATCAAAAATGCACAAACATACATGTATGCATTTGGCATAATGAATCTCACTATTATATATAATTATAATGTACCGATAAAAATGTACAAACATAAAAAGAAAAGAAAAGAAAAAAGAAAGAAATGCTGTCTGGTCCCTGGGGGGAAAAAAAACTTCCTGTAATGTAGAAATCACTCGGATAGAAAAAAGAGACTTTTTGTATTCTTTTTTTTTTCCTTTTTAATTTTGGCCTGAACCTCATGAACACTCCTCAAATTTAAGCCAGAGATGGTTATACAAATAGGCATTAATTCAAAGTTCAGGAGTTTTAGCTTATATAGTTGTCTTTTGTTATGTCACACTTAGTGTTCGGAGGTTTTGAGATAGCTCATGATTGTCCTTAAGTATCTTCACAGAATTTGTAGACTGCTACTTGCCAATATCACATCCCTCCTCCTCCTCCCCCTTGGTATAGATGTTTCAGCTTTTGGACACTCTCTCCAGCCCTTGAACTTGCTGGACACTAGCTCTCCATGACGAGGCTGGGCCAGGAGGGGGATTATGGTTGGATTTTGCCTCAGAAGGACATCATACTTTATCCCATCCTGAGGCCACCTGAGATTCACTGGTATATTTTGTGCATGTGCATGTACTCTAGATTAATGACAGAATTTTTTGATTATGTAATCATTTTACATTTCATATAATAACATACCAGTCACACCATACGAACACACACACACATCATATAGCCAACTAATGATATAACTAACGTTATATAGAGATATATACATGTGACTAACATATAAATACATAATCGTACAGTTAATTAATGTTTATATTTCACCAATTAATATTTACATACTGCCTACGATGTCCTCTGATTCTGTGTATCCTGTTTAGTTCCATTTCATTAAAAAGATACACCAGTCACCACCCAAGTAATTTTGCCACTCAGTAGTGGTTCATAATTGGGAATTTGGAAATTACTGTTCTAGGTGCTCCCAGAAGGATGTGATAAATTTTCTTCATCTCTGAAGGGGGCTGATCAACCCAGAGAGTGTTTTAGATACACATGTATGTGCACACACAGCATTGCCCATTGAGTTCCATTCCTAAGTAAGATGTGTTCCAAGATTGATGGGAAGTGTGTCTGCAGAGAGGCGCAGGTGGAAGCTCCCAACACAGCGAGTAATTGGGAACCACCAGTTCATTCTTCTTCCTGGGTCCGGATTCTGACTCCAGTGGGAAATTAGGTACCTGAGTGTCCAAAGTCCCACCTGCAATAACTGTATGGTTATTCTCACTGTCTTTTGTTCTCTCTTGTAAATAAAGGAAATAGAAGGAAACAAATTAAATCAAATACAAAGATAACATATGAGGCTATTGATTCGTTTCCTGGTTATTGTAAGATTGTGTCTCGCACTCTTGGGTACTTTTAAATGTTTTGCCCAATTTCCTCTGATGTGCCTCACAAAATACAGGGGATGCTTTATTTTGGGCAAGTTGGCCAGCTGCTTTCGACTGCTCTTTTGGAAGAAACTATATGAGGATAGCCACTAAGTTTATTTTTACATCTCGCCATAGGACAAAATCCACATTTCCAATCAAGTGTTGGACACTCCAGTTTAACAAGTCGTGAAAAATCTGTTGGCCCAGATAAATGTATGCTAAGAGTATTCCTTTCTCTAAATTAAGACCTTGCTCCCAGAAGCCCAAGAATTCATTAAGCCATAATTAGCCACGATCACTGATGATTTAAAATACAATAAGAAAGGGGAAGTTTATATTGAGCTTTGAAGGCACCATTGGGTCTGTTCTATGGGTGACTTTTTATAGCTTTAGTGTTAAAATAATTTTTCCATTTCATCTGAAGCCTGCCTTTTCTCCACCCAGCCCTTCGGTAACCGGGGTAGCAGCTGTCATCCAAGTCCTCAGTGCAACAGGCATCTGTCCTGGTGGCACCAGAGAAAGTACCACATCGGTGCAGATGAGCATATCAGTTATAAGGTCACACAGGCTTTCCAGTAAAAAGGACATGCTTCATCTGTCCTCTGTGAACAGAGACAGCAAGTGCTTTTCAAAGGAGTTCAGCAAACCCAGAGTGCCCCAGGAGGGGTGATTCTCCCATTGTCCTATTAGCTGATGTGGTCAAGGAAATTATCTTTGATTAGCTGCATCGTCTCAGGACTATGTAACTGGATGAGAGGCACCTACTGAAACTCTACCTGTAGTTCTGAGGTGTATGCTCAGGTCTCCCTCCTTTCAGAGCCCACCTTCCTCTTCTGCTCTGTGTGTACCATTGAGCAATCCTAAAGCCATGCCATCTACTTGTTGGGTTTCTGATAAAGGGACAGGTCCTATCTTTTCATTTGTCTAATAAAGCCTTGACTTCCTGGGACTTTCTGGACCTAAAGAAGGTTGAGGAATACCTTAGATTTTTTTTTTCACCTGCATTTCATCTTTGGTTACATCTAACAGTGTACCACAGAATGTTTATTTGCCTTTGTGTGTTTTATTTGTGCTGTTATCACTGAAGTTTTGCTAGTGTGCACTTCATTGCCATTGGCCTGGGTTTTAATGTGGCTATCCCTTCTGTGTGGCTTGGTCCTTTTTAATAATATTTTCATGTCCAATGGTGGACAAATCTCTTCACTGGGCTGTTGTCAATATGATGTTTACTGTGATTGAATTTAAGAAAAATCTATCTAACTAAGCAGTATGTCATGGTTGATTTTATTAGGTGACTGATTAGGGTACTGTGCTCTACCATATTAGAAAATACTCAAGCAGTGGGATTAGGCTGTTCTCAACATCTTAGTCTTCTACTTACTAGTTTTATGAATTTAAGACAATTACTTAGTATTTTAGTATAAGCAATTCCTAGAACCCAGTCACTGTTATTTTCTTAGGATGAAAATCAGGGTGGTTTTTGTTGTTTGGTATGAGTGTATACGAATTTCCCAAAGTTTATTGGATCCTAGGAATCTATGTAGCTGTCTGAGTTGGATGAGTTAATCCACTTTGCTCTGATTAAAATCTGCCAATTGTTGGTTTCTTTGCCAGGTTGTCATTTCTGCTGTCAGACCATATGAGGATAGCCACTAAGTTTATTTTTACCCACCTTCACCCACTGAGCAGGGGACAGCAGCACACAGCACAGAACCCATCCCTATGGCCTTCCACCAAAATTCCAGACTATAAAAATATGCATTTTAAACCACATGTTTGCTCATCTTAAACAGCTGGATTATAAACTGTTAGAAATCAGGGATCGTTTTCATCTGCAGTGGATTCAGCAGATAATCATCTTTGAGTTTGGAACGGATGCAGTATGAATGTCAAGTAAAGGGCCCTACAGTTGGTAAGCACAGAGCTTCCCACTTCCTCCAGCCAGATTTAAATGGTCCTTCTTCCAAACTTGTAGCATTTTGCACCTATAACTGGGTGGGGCCACCTTGAACCTTAGCTTTCTATCTGTGGGCTTTAGGTGGATCTGCCTGCTGGATGTCTGTTTTAGGAAGGACCAGATGCCTCCTACGAGACTCTTCTCTACCAGAAATCAGAGGGGAGGACAGATTCAGAGCACTGTGTGAGATTTGTTTTCTTAGCAGTTTACACTCTTAAGACCTGACAAGGAGTAAGGGATGGGCAGAGATGAAGCAAGGAGTGTTTGCCAGTCAACAGGGACATTGGTAAAAAATAGAAATGGTGGTTTCACTTTCAAAACCTTAAGATTCTGGAGCAGAAGTATTGGGGCTCTGTTTCCGTCTGGAAAAGTCTATGTCACAGAAGGCTGGAAGGAGAGCGCTCACCCACCCCTGCACAGCGCTCCACTAAGCCTCAGCACCTCAGTGCCAACCAGCACACAGACACCAGGAGTGCCCAGGGCACAGCAGAGGTGCCTAGCAAAAGTGTTAGGCATCACTCAAGAACACCAAGGAGGCAGGGGTCTTTGCTATAATTCAGCAGGCAGCCAAGACCTTATAAATTGGTATCATAGAAGTAGCCAGCATCCAAGAGGAAGGGGTTTGTGCTATGTGGTCTTGTCCGAGGGCTCACTAGTACATCTGCCTGCAAATTTCCAGAAATTCCAGCCAGGAGAACCTAACAGGGACTTCGGGGCTGGCTTTATAGGTGGTAGCTAATCCAACATGTGCTGTGACCAGCAGAATCTCAGCTCTGTGAGAATGAATGCTCGCTCAGGAAGCGGCTGGGCAGTGGATTACTCAGTTTGTGGTTTTGAAAAGGCAGCTGTGCTGATGGCCACAAGGGAGGTATTCTGGGGAAGGCCTGCGAGAAGAGAGAAGAGGTTTGATGAGGGAAAAAAGATGCCGCGGCAAAGGATCACTTAGTTATAAACTTTTTCTCTAAGTGGAATTTGCTTAATTTTAATTTATTTTTTGCACTGTTGGGAATCAATCCCAGAGCCTTGCATATGGTAGGGAACCATTCTGCCACCTTGCTAGATACCCAATCCTTTAAGTACAATTTAAAATAATCATGTGTCAGTATTTCTCAACATGCAGAATGCTTTTAAAGAATATATATAAACATAAACCGCGTCTAAACTGATTGTACTTTTACATAACCAGAAACAAAAAAAAAGTACAAATGCATGATTTAGTTAAGAAAATAAAAAGACCTCCACATTAAATAGAAGTTAAATTAATGATATCACTTAATGGGATGAATGATTTTCCTTGACTTATTAAAATTACACATTACTTCTGCTTTGAAATGTGCATGTAGGATCACACAGGCTTTTTTGGGTGGGAGGGATACTGGGGATTGAACTCAGTGACACTCAACCACTGAACCACATCCCCAGCCCTATTTTGTATTTTATTTAGAGACAGGGTCTCACTGAGTTTCTTACCACTGAAACTGGCTTTGAACTCGCAATTCTCCCGAGCTGCTGGGATTTACAGGCATGTGCCACTGCACCAAGCCACACAGGGCTTTTTGAGTTCAGAAAACTTCAGATACATATGCTCCTCAAATTCTTGCTTCCATTATCCATTTAAATTGCTGAAGCAAAACCATTCTTATGGCCAGCCTGCCCTGGATTTGCTTAATTTGGGAGAAGTTGTAAACCATGGAAAACCTTGCTTGCATGTCCAGCACCTGAAAGCTCTTCAGACGATAGACTGAGATGAGAAGCAAGGTGGCTATGAAAGCCCAGAATTCTGCAAACAAGTGGTTTGCTGATGTTTTCCAGTGAAATTGTGTGGCTCCAACATTACATCACTGCATGAATTTTCTGAAAATCTTCAAGACTCAAGAAAACACATCTGCGTATAAAAATGTTTCCACTTTGCAATGTGCATGGAGTTGGGGAAAGTGACGAGGGCGAGGAGGGGCTTCAGCTCTTTCCTTACTCTCGTGCAGAATTCACACAGATCGTCTAGTTCAGAAGGGTGTGCGCTCAGCTCCCTGTCTGTGCCTTGTCGTGTTCAGGATTTGCAGAGAGTTTCGCCATCTGCTCTGTCTGGGTCCCGATGTCACACAACGTGGAGCACAGACTGCTCTCTCATCCGCAGACCTCTTTGAGGGAATGTGCAGTTGTCCACTTTTTGTTTCTCTGCCCCTGTTCTGCCTTTCCCAGGAGGAAGAGGAGTGTGTATGGAGGCTGATTTCTCAGATCCCTGGCTCTGAGCCTGAGGGTCTGGCTGAGCAGGCCGCTCTGCTCTTTGGTATTTTGGCTTCCTTTCTGGTGTGGAGCTGCTGTGAGCCTTTGAGAACCACTTCAGGTCTGAGGTGCAATGGCCCTTTGCCTCCCTGACCTTCCTGGTTTTCCTGCTTCTCTTTCCCCTTCAGTATGCCATCCGGATGCCTGCTGCTCGGCGACACTGTGACCATTTTAAGTCACAGGCGCCACCTCAGGCCAGCCCTTCTGGTTTTCTCTGCTGGTCCTTGTCCTCTCTAGCTGTTCTCCTTTCTTACGTTTTCATCAGAGTTTCTGATCTCTCAGTGAAGAGGGTTCTCCTCGAAATCACCGCCGCACTAGGCCATTAAGGCTGCTGTGAACACACTGTAAGCTGCGCGGCTTATAAACAACAGATATTTCTTGCTCATAGCTCTGGAGGCTGGAAACCCAGGTCAAGGTGCTGACTTGGTTTCTGGTGAGGATGGGCTTCCTGATTCTAAAAGCTGTCTTCTAGTTGTGTCCACACGTGGTGCCAAGGGAAGAATGCTAGTCTGTCCATCCCTCATAGAGACAGTAATCCTACCCGAGGGCTCCTCCCTCATGCCCTACTCAAAGGCCCCACTCTTCACACCATCATATTTGCCATATATATTTTTTTTGCAGTGGGCGGTGGGAGGTGGGCAACAAACATTGAAACCATAGTGACCATCCAACAGCAGTGTTCGCTTTCCTTTGTTCTCAGCGTCTGGCAAGCAAGTCACGTCTTAGCAGGGATCATTTGAGGGCTTTCTCTTGTTCAGAACAGAACAAGTGGTTAGGGTGTTGAGGTTGGTTCTGAGCTCCAGCAAGTTCTGGGGCAGTGGTGCTAGCAGGTACTGGCATCCATATTTTCTCCCAGAGGAATCTGTCCCTCAGAACTCTGGTTAAATATAGACCCAAGGCTGCAGCAACTTCCCTGGAACCTGGGTGGAGGGGCCACCAAAATTCATCTCTCATCTCTCACGTCCCTTCCTGGCTCTTGTTTGTTGCCATTGGCAGAACTCTTCTTCAGCAGCTCCAGAAGCTTCAGACTCTGGTGATGGGCAAGGTTTCTCGGACCTGCAAGTTAGCTGGCACGCAGACTGGCACCTGCCTCATGGTGAGTTTCCCAAAGGGACAGTGCAGGAACAACCCCTGGCCCCTTGCTCTGTCCCCAGTGTCTCCCACCTTGTCAAGGCCAAGTGCTGTGCAGCTGGAGAGACCTTGAAGCCTGCTCCAAGCATGTTCCTCTGCATGTCATTACAGCAATGTGACCTGAGGATGTAGTTTGGCAGACTGCCCCTTGATGGAGAGGACAGTCCATCTTCCCACTGTCCCAGGCATTGTAGGTCTACAGGTTTGCTCTGTGGAGTCTGAAATCGACATCTCCTGTGTTCTCTCCTCCCCTTCCAGGTCGTTGTGTTGTGCTTTGCTGTTGCGTTTGGCAGCTTCTTTCAGGGCTGTGGGCCCTATCCTTCTGCCACCAAGATGGCGCTGCCCAGCCAGCATTCCATGCCAGAGCCGTACACAGCCTCTGTTGGTAAGAGAGCACTCAGCCACTTGGGAAGTATCTTGTTTTGCTTCTGTGGAACTGGATTTCTCAGCTTTCTGAAAGGAACCTTATGTAAACTCCAATTTTTAGAAAGAGGTACTAAAAGTGGAGCTTCTCCACTTGCACACAGGGGACTCTGGGGCTCAGAGTGCTGGTTCCCCTTGTGCCCCTCACCCACTGGGCGCAGGCAGCACTGGAAATTCTCTAGAGCTTGGGAAAGTTCAGCTTGCAAAATGCTGCTCCAGACTGTTCCTTGATGTGTTCTAGCATCCTCTTCTTGAGTTCTGATGAGAGAGTAGGATGTGGACTTTGAGAGGGGGCAAAGTAAGCTTTCTCTGACATTTTAAGAGAACTCCTGTGATTCTGCCTCCGCTGAGTGGAATTACATGTTACCATAGTCAGAATTTGTAAAGCAAAGTTGAAGAATCAGTCTGCTTTTCCAAGTATTATGCCTAAGATTTACAGATTGTGGAGCTCAGGTGTTAGATAAGAGGATATAAATCCATGAACTCTTCTAAATATGCAGGAGATAAAGGGGTAATGAGTAAGAAACACATATATGTATGCATACCAGGGCTAGTAAAAACAATCGTGCTGTTAGAAGGTACTGAATTTGGAATAGAGACGATTTGGGGGAAAAAGGCACACTCATACATTGCTGGTGGGACTGCAAATTGGTGCAGCCAATATGGAAAGCCATACGGAGATTCCTTAGAAAACTGGGAATGGAACCACCATTTGACCCAGCTATCCCACTCCTCGGTTTACACCCAAAGGACTTAAACACAGCATACTACAAGGACACAGCCACATCAATGTTTATAGCAGCTCAGTTCACAATAGCTAAACTATGGAACCAACTAGATATCCTTCAGTAGATGAATGGATAAAGAAAATGTGGTATGTATACACAATGGAATATTACTCAGCACTAAAAGAGAATAAAATCATGGCATTTGCAGGTAAATGGATGGGGTTGGAGAATATCATGCTAAGTGAAGTAAGCCAATCCCAAAAAACCAAATGCTGAATGTTTTCTCTGATATAAAGATGTGATTCATTATGGGGATGGCGGGGCAGCATGGGAGGACTAGATGAACTTTAGATAGGGCAAAGGGGTGGGAGGGAATGGGAGGGAGCATGAGGGTAGGAAAGACAGTGGAATGAGACAGACCTCATTACCCTAAGTACATGTATGAAAACACAAATGGTGTGACTCTACTTTTTGTACAACCAGAGACATGAAGAATTGTGCTCTATTTGTGGAATGTGAATTGAATTGCATTCTGCTGTCATATATAACAAATTAAAATAAATAAAATTTAAAAAAAATTTGTGGTAATTACCAGCTAGGTGTATCTCTGCCAGGTATAGGACAGAAGCACGAGCCTTTCCAAATGAGTTCAGTGACCTATTGGGAAGTTTGTTTTCCCCAAAGCAATATTTCTTTAAATCTTGGGAGCCAATGGGAGCATAGCTTCTATGTCGAGGAAAATTGCTGCAGAGCCATCTAGCTATGTGGCTGTCCCATAAAACAAAGGATATTGTCTGCAGCCTCTGGTTTATGGCTTTGGCTTCGTATCCTCTCCCCATATTCTTGATGAAAATGCCTTTCTATCTTCCCTCCCTACAAGACCTGCTCAATGGGGACGCTGCTTGTTTTAGCTGAGTCTGGACATCTCCAAGTATTTGACTCCTACTTGCGTGAATGTTTTCCCTCGATAGTCATGGGTGGGTAAGGAGGGGAGTTTTATTTTCAAAGCACTGGGGGTGGTAGTGGCTTTGTGTTTGTTTTCTATGGTTCTTCCAGCACTGTATAATTGGTATAATTTTTCAGTGCACAAACTCTGAGGCCCTGAAGCCTTTATAGAAAGCCGAATCCAGTTGGCATCCTAAGTCTTGGACAAGAACAGCACATCAGTTTTCATCTGCCACTGGCCCTGGGCATTGGGAGGGAGGAAATGTGTAGGACTCCAGTTTTTTTTTTTTTTTTTTTTTAACACCTTATTGTTTTTCTCGGTCCTTAGTGAGATCCAGGAACCTGCTGATCTATGAGGAACAATCTCCCCTGGAGGAGTCGTCCAGTCCAGCCTCGCCTGGGGAGCTTGGGGGCTGGGAAAGATCCTCCCTGCTCAGGGCCTCAGGGCTGGAGTCCCTGCCAGATGTGGATCTTCCCCATTTCATTATCTCGAATGAGAGCGGCCTGGAGAAGTCTGTGCTGTTGGAGCTGCAGCAGCACCTGTGAGTCCTAGGATGGCTCTAGCCCCATGGTGTGCTGAGGATGGGGTCGGGGGAGCCACCTGTCAGGGGGCTAAGGACTCTCCTAGAGACCTGGGGTGGTTCCTTGGCTCTCCTGGACCTGTTTTCCACGACCACTGGCAGTAGGGAGTGTCTGCCTCTCAGCAGTGGTTTCCCGGAGTGGGGAAAAGGCCTAGTGGAACTCCCTGATGTCCCCAGCATCAGTTGGGAGCAGGTAGTGGTGGCACCAGAGTGAGGCAAGGTCTGAATCCCCCTCAAAGCCGCATAACAGCAGTGTTGGCTATGCAATCCCTCAGATGTTCTCTAGCTTCCTTCCAACCAGAGGGAAAATAAATGTTTTGTTGTATATCAATAGACATTTATAGTTTCTGTGTCAATTCAGATGTATTAACTATAACTGTGGATTCAGTGTGATTTACCTGCAATGCTTGGGGCTAGACATGCTTTGAATTGAGAATTATTTTTTATTTTGGAATATATTTGCATATGCTTAATGAGATATCTTGCTGCTGGAACCCAAGTCTAAAGGTGAAATTCATCTGTTTCACATCATAGACACATAACCCAAGGGTAATTTTATACATTATTTGTAGTGCTGCCTGCACTATAGTGTTGACTACGACCTTTCACATGAGGTCAGGTGAGGGATTTTCCACTGGTGGCATCCTGTTGGCCCTGAAAGTTTTAGATCATGGAGCATTCAGAATTTGGATTTTTGGTTTAGGGATGTTCAGCTTATATAAACTTATAATTACATATCTACATTGGAAATGATAAGTGTTTAGAGGCCCTGTGTGTGTATATTTTCCCATATTGCAAATACCTTGTATTGGGCTCTGATTCTCCCTGAGTTGTTCCTCTTAGATAGTTATGGGGAAAACATCCTTTTGAAAACATAAAGGCTGATAGGACCACAGGTATTGTTCCTGGGGGAGGTACCTGGGCATGCCCATCAGCATACCTGGGTAGTATAGTTGGTGATTCAGCCGAGCTCTGCTCCTGGGCTTCCCAGCACTCAGGCTGTTACGGTATCAGTGGGAAAGATTGCATTTCACATTCTTCAGCCTTCTTCCCTCGACCCACTGAGGGAAGATTCACAATTACATATATTTTATATGTATCATTATACATGTACATTTGACATTTACTAGTGCCGAAGGTGTCAAGCACGTTACAAGTGTGCTGTCATATAAATCCCTTTAACTACCCGAAGAGGTCTGACATTATCTTTATTTCCATTGTAGAGAAAATCTGGAGCCACCCTGAAGCTCTGTTGGATAGAGCTACTGGATTATTTGGCTCATAACTCCAAAAGAGAGGACATCAAGCCTTCTCTCCTCTTTACTAAGCCTTTGAAAGTCCCATTCAAATTCCCCTTGTTTTGTGGTATCTCCTGGATGGTAAAGGCTTCTTAGCTCCCATCCGAATGCCTAGAGACTTCTAGGCTGTTACACAATTTGATAATGTCTTTATTTTCTGTTTTAGTATTGTTTCAAATTAATGCACTTTAAAAAATCCTTATCTGGATTATTAGGTCTTCAAGACCAGGGATTAGCCATTATCCTTTTATTTCTCCTTCCCAAAATTTAGCACTGGGCTCAATATCCTTAGTAAATACAGTCATCTAAAGCAATTTATAATAACCAGTGTACAGCCACCATGCTTATCCTCTGGGCTGGGATGCCTGGTCTTGGGTGGGGATAAAGGTAGGAATGTGGACAAGTGGGTAGCAGCGGACATTGAGAGCAGAGAATTAACTAGGGAGTGAAAAAGACAAGCCTGGTTGTGCCCCCCCTCCACCGGGGTTGCAACCATCCAGGGATCATGTGACACTGAGAAGCACGGGATTTGTACCTAAAGGTAGTGGCTAATATATATATATTTTTTTTTTGATGCCTTTACAGGGTCAGCACTAAACTGGAGGGGAACGAAACACTAAAAGTTGTAGAACTCGACAGAAGAGTGAACACCACCTTCTAATGAGGCCGCCTCCACCCCCACCCACCCTGCTTCCCCTAACTCTGCTTCTCCATCCCCACTCCACCTTCATGAGGTTCCCTCTGTGCCGCTGGGTCTTGATGGAGTCATGGATAGGCGTTAATGGTTGGGATAGGAGACCGAGGGAGCTGGCATCTCTCCTCCGTTTTCCTTACTGCCATAGGAAATTGTTTCAGGGGTGGGGTGGGGGTGGGACAAGCAGGCTTGTTTCCACCTTTAGTGCCAAAAAGATACTGCCTGATTCGCCCCTGTAAGGTGTGACCCCCGCCCCACCCAAAAAGAGATGACGGTTTCAGTTGAGACCCCAGACTCTAGCCACAAAAACAGCATGAGGCCTGTTGGGATTTGGAAAGCACTGACTTTTGTCCTCCCTTGCTCACACCTGGGCCTCCAGTGTGAAAGCCCCATCAGCCCTGGGAGCTCCCGGGCATCCTGACAGTACCCCCTCTCCACTCTGCCCTTGGAGCCCTGCTGGACTGCCCCCCACTCTGGTGCAGGCAGACTAGGGCCCCCCGTCATATTCTCAGGCCGCAAGTGCAATGCCTGAGGCATCAGGCTTTTCTCCTCCAGGCAAACCTGCCCACCCCGTTGCTTGTAGAACCTCCCCACAGCCTCTCTCCCTCCCCCATAGTTCTGCCTTCCCAGCTTCTCCTCCCCATTTGTAAATAGTATTTATTAGCTTGCCAAGGCTTCCCACTGGCAACCATGCTGAAGAGATTCAGGGCCTCCCTCGAAGCTAGCAATATCTTCTGTTGGCCTTCGGACCTAAGAGGGCACTGGGATCCCCATTTTCGATATGATGTTTTATTTGCTTCCTTTTTTTTTAATTGGAGGTCTGTAAAATAATGACTATGGAGAAATAATGTGTGTCCCCCTGTTGGATGAACTCAGAAGGAATGTGGCCCTGTGGCCAAATGCTATCTCCAGTTCCCACACCCGAGAAGGGAAGCCCTGTCCCCACGGCAGGCGTTTCCGAGGACCCTGCTCCTGCCCTCTACACCTGCCTCCCCCTCCCTCAGTCCCACTTTGCCCTCCCTTAGCCATCTCAGCTGAGGGTGGGGGCGGATGGCGTCTGGTGTGCACATTCTTATCTTTTATGGTCAGGTTTGGCTACTTCGCAGCTCACCCAAAGAGATATAACCTAAGCCCCAACCCACTTTTATTATTATTTTTTAATGATTAAAAGTAACTTTTGTAGTTTAAAATTTTTTTTTTCTCTTTCATACATATAAGAAATGGAAATTGCCTTTCTATTGTACAAGGTAGAAGACTCCCTTTAAATGTTTTGATGTCTCCCCCCCCCCCCCCCGCCCCCCCCCCGCAGCTTGTAAAAGATTTTGTGCAGGAAATGTGCTTGCATTGTGTACTTTAGTTTTAGTAGCCGCTGAGGGCCTTTATCGCTGGCTGCCCTCCCTCTCCCTCTCCCTCTCCCTCTCTCTCGGTCTCTCTCACTCTCATTATCTACATGGCCAATGGAGCCTGTACCTAAGAGGGATCATGTCCACTTGGGCCTCCCATTACATATCAGATGTAGGATGTGGCGTCATCGGCATCTGCCATCATATTCCCTAAACAGCGCTCTGCTTTCTCTGCCTGGGTCCACTTGGGGTCACCAAGGAGAGTGACCCCTCTGTCTCCCTGTTGTGAGGGGAGGTTTGTGATGGGAGTTAGCTGGGCTTACCTCATAGTGTGTCAGAGCATGGTGGCCCTGCTTTCTGTAGGGTGCTGGCTGTCCCTCTAGGGTGCTGGCTGCTGGTTCAGGCATCTGGACTGTGAGCAGGAGGGGCAGCTAGCAACTTCTGCTTCTGCTTTCCTTGGCTCCACCCTCTCAGGATTCTGATGCTTCTGGGCCTGGCTGGTGTCTGGAAACCACAGGCCTCAACACACACCATCCCTTTCTTTAAATGCCAGGTACTTATCACATGTAGGGATACCTTTGGGACCCTTCAGCAAAATCACAGAATTAACTCTAATAGGTGCTGAGAAAGGTACTCAAATGTAAGAGCAGAAGAGAGATATGGGCCAGCGCACCTATGTGCTGCATCTGAACCCGAGGGGGTTTATAGGAGCCAGGGTAGAAAACCCCACTCTTCTGAATAGAAGCAAGAAGAGGAAGGAAACTTGTAGCCCTTAGTTCTTTGAGGATTTTATTTTCTCCCTATCTATTCTTGCTGGACATTGCTCTCTCCAAACAATAGGCTTTTGCTGTGGGAAACTGTCTTTCCAGAACAGGGGTCATCAACCAGAAAGCTCAAATGGCCTCTTAAAGGGGCTTCCAAGAGCCAGCCTTGCTGCTTGTCTGAGAAAGCCTCTGTCCACCACGGTTGGCTAGGGCGAACTAAACGGTGGTCCCTTCAGGAGGACAGAATGGGGTTGAAAGGACACAGAAGAGTGGGATCACACCAAATTGATTCCAAATGCTTAATGGATTTTTGCACAAGTCCTGTTCAAGGGTTGAGCTCAGAATATTAGTGGATTTGTTTTCCATAGCAAGCAAGTAGGCCCATAAATCAGTCAATAATTTGTGGTTAGCTCCAAGGATTTCAAATAGTGGCAGACATTGGCACCTGAACTTTAGTTTTGACAAATCTGAGACTGTTAGAGCAACCAGAAACCATAACAATAAATCTCATTATATTTTCCATCATGTAAACAGGTTTTCCCTCTTCTCTTTCATTGATTACATGAGTAAAAGAAATATCTTGCAAAGACTCAAGAGAACAAGTAATTCTTTACTGGATGAGAAGTGAGTGACCCAGGCCCCCCACTCCACCCCGTGTGGTTCTTTCTACAGCTCTCAATTTTGCACTTAGAAATGGACACTGTAAATGAGAAGGCTCAGCGCCAGCTTCAAGAAAGAATTTCTGAGAAGTGTCAGGACACTGGAGTCTCACTCACAGAAAGAGCATTCTAGAAAAGTCTTGACAGCTGAACTAAGTTGCTGCATGTCAGCAAGAGGTGGGGGTGGGATTTGATATCAATGCAGGCAAGATTAGATAACCTTTGGGTAACATAAATAATTTTGATTTGCAGATCTAGTTTGTAGACTGGGAAAGCAGCTTCCAGTTCAACTTATTTAACAAGTCAACTATAAATTCAGATTTTTTTCCTTATTAATCTCTAGGTTCAGGTTGGATACCAAAAAGTGGTCTGAGCCTTATATGGAGCAGGGGTGTTGACTTGATGCTTCTCTATTCAGGCACTGAGTCAGTGTCCAGTAGTTTTGTCACACGTGCTTTATTAAAATTCTTTTTCAGCATTTCATGTCCCCTCCTTTCCCTGTTCAGACACCAAGCAAAAGCAGAAGAGCAGAATCAGAGGCCCCTCTGGGCCAGCTCCTCTGAACACACACGTCATCTGAGTTGTGCATGTGAGCACCGCCCAGAAATGGAGACATCCCCTCCCCATTTGAGGAATGTCTATCCCTGCAACCTGGCCAAAATGGGGACCTGGAGGAGGGAGACAAGGCTTGGCCGCCCCCTTTGTCCTCCACAGGTCACTATTTTGCTTCTGTTGAAACTAATCTTTGAGAAACCTGGATGAGAGACCTTGGCATTCCTGCTTGCAGGACTGGAAGGACCTAGGAAGCCATTTGCCATAGGAGAATCCCAGAGTGAGGGACCTCCCAATTGAAGGTTTTCAGCTGAGACAATTTGCACATGTGATAGGCTGAGCCTGCCTGAGAGGACAAGAGAGAGGAGGGGGCTGTGAGACGGGGACCTAGAAGGAGCCAGAGACGGATTCCAGATCAATCATTCATCCATTTATTCAGCTACCCCTCAGACTTCAGTTTGCTAAGAGTGCTGCCTGAGGCCGCAGGGAATGTTGGGGCATAAGAGAGATCGAAGAAGCTTTATTTAATCAATAGCTATTCAAGTGCTAGGTGTCCCTCTGTCTCTCTTTCCCTCTGTGCGATACACACACACACACACACACACACACACACACACGCCTCCCTTATCTTTGATACTTACTTGTGCCTTAAATGTGCCTTATGTATGAACCCAGGACGACAGGAACCCCTTGTCCCGGGAGATGTTATATGTAGACTTATGAGATTGAAGTGAATGTGGGGAAAATACCTTTTTCAAAAAGCTCAAAATGGTTTCCTAAAAGTAAGCCACTGTTTTTAGGTTCACCCATCAGGAGAAAGAAATAGGGTTATATCCATTAGGAAAATCCATTTTATAGAGGTGCAATCACATCAAAATAAATGGACAGCCAAGATTAAAGGTATTATAAATCCTCACAGCAAAGCATTTTCTGAGTGCAGAGGAACCTGGTCCATCTGAGGATTAATGCTCCATGCTTCTGTGGTCAGAGGGTCAGAACTCACCAGAGAGGGGGAGAGAGAAAGCCTAGGTGTTTTATTATTTGGGGCAACAAAATTCAGGAATGTTTTGTTTGTTGTGGTGTGGTTTCCATAGTGGAGGGAAACAATATTTGGTGGTTGTTGGCTGAGGTGTTGGATGTTGTGCTAAATAAGTTTGCATCTTTTATAGATACAGAAAACAAAGGCAACTAGTTAATCACCATGAGGTGGGAGAGAACCCAGTGAGATGGAGTAGGTTGAGCACATTCCTTTTGGAGGGCTCTGTCTACGTTCAGGCTGTGGCAGGGAAGAGTTTCTGCCAGTGCGGTGGCCCTGCTGCGCCTGCTCATCTCTCCCTCTCCTGCAGAGTGTGCTCCAGATGTCTGTCTCCTCTCTTCCACATCCCATCCTCTGTGAGTTCCAGCTAGCAGCCTTTGCATTTGGGAAAAGGGAACCCGGGGGTTTCGGCTCTATTTCTCTGCTCTCATCCCTCGCTCACCAGCTGCGTGGAAAAATGAACTTTTTGCACTCGTGGTCTACACTGCTTAGAAAATCTCTCTTTTAGATAAAGTGCTTTATGAGTCTATGGAAAACACCAGCACTCTCTGCAAACTGTGAGTGACCCTTTTGGAACAATGGTGAGCAGACCCTGGGCTGTCATCATCAGTGAGCTTTAATGTCTGTTCTCACAGCGGGCTTTCCTCTCTCTTGTAGCAGGTTATATAGATCAGCAGTGTTTAAGTCCAAACACATTGTAAGTCTATTATCTGTCCTGTTGCATTATTTTTATGGTCTTTTATTCCCTATCCTACTAAGTAAATACCAAAAAAATTTTTTAAAAAACGCTTTGTATTTAGTTTGAAAAAAATAAATTGAAATTGTAATGCATTTGTATTTCCATTTCTTGCAAATAAATATTTTTCTTAAATAGTAAAATGTTGTCCAGTCTTTAAAATCCTGGTAATGTGGTTTTAAAAGCATTTTGCCCTTTTCCAAAACACGGACTTATGCACGTACATCTAATCAATCTCTCCTGATTATCTGGTCAACGTGAAAGCAGCAGCTCAAACTAGCAATTTGTATATTATGTGGTGCTAAATCCAAGCCAAGAAATGTAATTGTTTTTTTCAGTCAGTGACAGGAAGAGAAATCGTTTTCTCCAGAGATTTCACTAGCCTGACTGCTATTTGCGTTGCCTCCTCCAACTATCCCCTAACTAGACTCAAAGGTCTCTGGCTTTGATTTTGCTTTCCTGGTCTCTGGATGCCTGAGAATGAGACTTTGAACTCGAGCCAGAAAGGAATGCTCCTTCTTCACGTGAACAGTTGAGGAGGAGGCCTAACACACATTCATGCTCCAAAAACTCGGATGAAATAGTTGATAAAGGTCAGTGCACTCGAGCAGAATAATCATCATTCCATTGCACTCTCTGGATCCCAATGTAATTTTCTCTACTCAGAGAAAGTAGGGGCTTCGTTTAATCTCAGAGCGAGTGCTCCAGGATGTTAAAGTCCAAGGGTACGGACCATGTCCACCTGGGGTGGGGGGGAGAAGACTCCCCCTACCTCTCTGCAGCATTCCTAGCCTTCTTTGGTCTTGGAGGTGTATTAATGCCCATGGCCTTTCCCTCTGAGCAACTTGACCTTCTCTTCTATTCCTACATATGTGGTATATCCCTGCAGAAGAACCTGTTATGGAAGCCCCTTGCTGGACATGATCTTCCCAGTTGGGGGTGGAGGGAATAAACATGGATTTAAGAACACTGGGTGTTAATCGTACCTTTTTATTTACTATATTGCTAATGCTTTAACATCTAGCGCCTTCCTGGGCCTGGAGGGCCTGCCCTTTGCTCCCAGTTCCTGGCCTGTGAGCAGGCCATTCATCCACAAACCAACCACACAGAGGCCACACCCCAACCACCTCCGTTATGGGCTCTTACACACTTCTGATGCTCTGGGCCACTATACCCTGCTCTAATCACCCCAGAGCCAGGTGCCAACACAAATGGACACAGTCCTTATATCCCAGACCTTGATGAAATTAATCAAATTAGCCAATTCTAAACCTGCTTACCTTGCCTTGCTTGTTCTTGGATAAACCACAATAAAGGCTTTTGCCCTCTCTCTGTCTGCTTGCTAGCTGACTCTGGGACTCCTCCATGTGGCCCCATGTAAGGTAACCTGACCCTCATCTTGGAAATCATGGGTAACAAGTTCTCTTTGCAATGGAAGTTGTCTCCCAATCTGCTGGCCTCACCAAACCTGAACTATAATAAAACCTACATTCTAAAACACATTCCTGAGGCATTAATATGTCACATTAGAGGCAGATCCCAGACTCTCAGGCATCTGGTGCTTCACACATGGGCCTGTTGTGACTTAAATTGTGTAACACACATTTATTGTACAATTCATGCTGGTTGTCACTTCTGTTCCAGAGAAGAAAAGTGAGATCTATGGGGAACTGTGTGCTTGTTGCTGGGAAAAGAAATCAGGTGTCTAAATTCCTAATCCTGTGCTTAGGTTCCAGCACAGATCATGCCCGACTTTTCTGCAATTGAGGCAACAGAAGCAGGGAAACACTGACATGCAGGGTGTGGGATCTGAGTGGGACCCAGGAGATGGACACCTGTGGCCTCTTGAACTAGTTGTACGATTAACTTGCTGGCCTTGGGGGAAGGAGATGCTTACTGAGTATATGTTCTGCACCAGGGGGTCTTTGTATATTATCTGTGTTCTTAATTTCTCCAAAAATTTTATGGAGGATATATAATTTTCCCCTTTCACAGCCGTAGAAACTGTTTCAGAAAAAGTCATAAATCCACCAAGGTCATATAGGAAACTAGGTACAGACAAAAGGTGTGAGTCTAGTATTCTTTAAGTCTGTAGTCTGAACTATATCCTATGCTGGATATAGTATATAGCTGGAGCTTAAAGATTTTTACCCATAGAAATAAAGGTGTTAACCTACATCAGAGGTTGCAAACCCTCAGCTCATACACAGTTGTTTATGGTTTAATCCTGGGCTGTTTCAAACATTTTAAAATCATTGGTTAATATTTTAAGATTCAAATATTTAAGAAAAATAAGATACCAGATTTCTGTCTTAAACTCTTGAGTGACAGCAACTTCAGGAGCTGAGTAGAACTTGAGATGCAGGCCATCTCTGGGTCGCTACGTTCACCCACACCTAGGCTGGTTCACTCATTCTGATACTTCCCTGGGCCCTCTGTCACCTGGATTCACAGCTTCTGGACTTTATGGTGGCTGACTCTTTGGAGGTTACAATAAAGGAAAAAATAGGTGGTGAACTAGGAGGTGCAGAGGGTGGTTAGTTTCACCAAGGGACAGGAAATAGGAATCCCGGGCAGGGGGGAAGGCAGGCTGTGAGTTGTAGAGGCATCTGCACATCAGTTGACCCTCTTTTCATGATAGTCCAAATTTTTGCAGCCGGAGGTCTGTTTTTGCTCTTGGAGATAAATCTTCATTAATCTAAAAAAATTGTAGTAAAAATATCTGATTAAGGGGGCTGGAGTTGTGGCTCAGTGATAGGTTGCTTACCTGGCATGTGTGAGACCCTGGGTTCAATCCTCAGCACTGCATATAAATAGATAAAAGATCCATTGACAACTAAAAAGTATTTTTAAAAAATCTGAATGATCTCATTTGCACAAGACCTGGTGCTCTACCCAGAGCTCTTTCTCATGTCCCCTTATACACCTGTTAATCATCAAAAGGAGGGTGGGACAATCATCATTGTCCCTGATGCTCAGCTCAGGATATAGGGCCCATAGAGACATGTCCGCCTCCACATTTGGTTATGTGGTAAGTAAGTGCAGGGAAGAACCACAAACCAGTTTTCCTGATGTCCCTCCTAGCACCATTTCCATTAGCCATGCTTCACCTGGGCAGAGGACACTCTAGCTGTCCTTGTCCTATGAGCCTTCAGTGGAATTACATATATCCAAGATGCCATTGCCATGCACTTTTTCTTGGTGTCTTGGTTGAAGCACAGGATTTGGGGACACTCCCAAAGTCATCTCTCTTGAAAGGGAAAAAGAAGGAAGTGATTTCCAGCAATACTTGGTTTCACCATTGGAGAGGATGATTGCCCTTGGTCCCTCATCACTGGATGGCCACGGGCAGGTGGCATGAGTTGATGTCATCTCCCAAACGGGCACCAGCTGTGGCTCCATCTCTTGGCAATTTTAAAGCAGAGTTCTGGCCCCGCGAGGAGGGCATGTGTTCTCCTCCTCCCTCTCTGCTGTTGTTTTTAGATGAAGGGACAAAAATATCCACCGAGGAATACCATGAGAGCTGCCAGAGAGGCTGCCGTGCTGTTCTCTGAGAAGCCTGTTTCAAAATGTTGAATGTTTCTTAAATGAGAAGTCTTTGGGAATTGGGCAGCCAGAGCCTTCACAACTAATGGCCTTCCCAGCACCTCTGCAAAACAGATGGTAAGTTCATTTCCTAGTGGGTCTAGAAGCTTCCATAAGCCTGAGTGGTTCAAAGGGGGAAAAAAAACACAATCAAACAACAACAAAAAAAACTTCCCTGAAAAGACAGGTTGTAAATGTGGAACCACCTACACTTAGAGCCTCTGGGACAGAAAAGGTGCCCTCAGTCCCCATGGTGTTCCTTTCTTGTCGCAGTCACCTGAGAGTTTACATGCTCTCGACTCACAGCTTTTCCTCATGGTTCGTGGTAGTTTAAACGCATATGGATGCAGACAAGAAAATACAGTTAGGTGGTATTTGCAGTATTATCACAAAAATAATCCCACGAGGTAGGACTCCAAGGGCAATACTTGTCCAGAGATGTGAGGAGACATGGGAGGGACTTCCAAGAAGCCAGTCAAGCTGGGGAGAGCACAGCCAGGGAAGGGAAGGAGCTCCGGAGAATGCTGCTCAAACCTCTGGTGAAATTTTCCTGCAATTCAATTAAAAAAAACAAAACAAAACAAAAAAAACATTATTGCTGTGATATCATACGTAGCTTTGAAAAGTTAGAGTACTAATAAGCTTTTGTTGAAATGTGGTGGCCCGTTGTTCTCTTTCCATCCACAGTTTCTACATCTTGGAAGTAACCAATTTCAATTTCTTCTCATACATCTGAATAATGTACTTATGCTGCTAATACTTGATAATCGATTTTGAAATCTAGCATTAGCTTCTTATGATGTAGGAGAATTGTGAGATTTCTAATGCACACTGTTCTGGTTTGATGTGCGGTGTCTCCCAAGTGTTCACGTGAGAGGCAATGCCAGAAGTTTAGAGGGGAAATGATTGGGTTACAAGAGCCTTAACCCAATCGGTGAATTACTCCCCTGATCGGGATTAACTGAGTGGTAATTAAAGGCAGGTGGGGTGAGGCTGGAGGAGGTGGGTCCTGGGGGTGCGTCTTTGGGGTATATAATTTATATCTGGAAAGTGGAGTCTCTCTCTGCTTCCTGATCATCATGTGAACTTCTTCCCTCCACCACAGTCTTCCACCATGTTGTCCTGTTTCACCTTGAGCCCCAGGACTGGAGCCAGCCTTCCGTGGACTAAGATCTCTGAAACTGTGAGCCCTCAAATAAACTTTTCCTCCTCTAAAATCCTTCTTGTCAGGTCTTTTAATCATGACAGTGAAAAGGCTGACTAACTCACACATGTCTCTCCTTGTTTTTCCTATCAGAGTGTTTACATTAGAGGTTGTTTTCTGCTGAGTCACTTCAGGATTAGGGTTCTTTCCTTTTATAAATTTTCTTTTTTAATAGAGCTTCATGGTTATATGTAGTAGTGGGTTCATCCTGACAAACTCATATATATATGGAAGTCCATTTCAGTTCAAGATCCCCCATTTTCCCTCCCTTTTTCCCTCCCATCCTCCCCCTTTCTCCTTCCTCTACTAGACTTCCTTTCACTCATCGTTAATTTGCATTTGGTTCCCTATGTAATCTTATCCTTCCTTCCTCCTTTCTTTTATTTTACCCTCATTTCCACATATGAGAGAAAATATTTGACTCTGAGTTTCTGAGTTTGGTGAATGTCACTTAGCATGATTTTCTCCATTTCCAACTATTTCCTTATCAATTGTCCTCCTTCCTTGGATTAGTAATTGCCTCATTTTATTATTTGGTTCATCTCTGTGTGGGGGTTGTATACTTATATATAATATTTAATATAGAGAGATAATTATGATTATTTATTATGTGTACTCATTTATGATATTAACATAGACAACACCCAAATAAATATATACCAGCTGCTTCATCAGTTTTAGTGCCTACAAATATTATGTTCTCAATATTCAAATGAATGGGTTAATCTGGCTTTTTTTTTTTTTAATACACTCCTCTGAAAAACCTCTAATTACTCACCTCCTCTTTTGTTCTGTTTTACAGCGTCATCCCAGGACTGCTCTTCACCATGGTGCTGGGAAAACCCTTTCCCATTTTGCCCTCTTGGAAATCCTGTTTTCTGGACCACAAGCCTCTTTTTTCTTGGTTTATTCCCTTCTTTCCTTGGATCTCACACTCTAGTGGGCCTAAGAAGGGGGATTGAGGGTAAATTGCTTGATTCTTACTGTTATAGTTAAAGCTTCATCCCCGGGTTTCATAAATTGACTTCCAGACCACTCACGTATAATTGAATCAAGCCTTTATTGAAGCACACCGGTGGCGGCTGACCAGAACATAAAGCTGTTCCCCTGATCAGCCCCGAACAATTGCAAGGGCGCTCTTTATAAGTCTGAAAACCGCAAAAGGGATGTTCGGGGGGGCTAGCCAATGCAAGCAAGCCAGGTTACAGAAGCAGGACAGTGCAGTCAAGCGGAGGGAAGCCTAACCAATCACAGTTAGCCCAGTCACCCCAGTTACAGAAACAATGCTCCATTAGGTAGTTCCGTGTTCTTAAAGGTTTCTATAGCAAAAGGAAAAGAACATCTTGCTCCAGTCATGACTCTTCTACTTGGCATGGTTGTTTTACAGGATGAAGTCACAAAACAAAATGGAGTCACATTTGCTCCTACTATCACATTACAAGTCTCATCATAACAGACTCTACTTTTTTACATAGCTGAGAAAAATCACCTGGGAAAAATCTTCCCTCAGCATTTTTAAGGAATTATTCTATCATTTTCTAGCTTTCAGTGCTATTGTTGAAACATCCAATGTTATTTTAATTTCTGATTTTTTTTTTTTTGGTGGTGGTGCTGAGGTTTGAACCCAGGGCCTCATGCATTCCAGGCAAATGTTCTACCATTGAGCCACATCCCCAGTCCCACAGATTCTTTTTTTCCCTCTGTATTTATTGCCCCCAAATGATGACCTTTTGTTTAATGTATTAAATCTTTTCTTCTGCACAATCATGTCCTTAAATTCTGAGAATATTTTTGAATAGCTTATCTGATTAATTTCCACTCCTGAATTATTGTAATTGTGGGCTGGAACTCTTAATTTTTAAATAATTTTTTTATTGATTTACATCTATTCATTTTCTTTTATAAATTTTAATTTCTTCTACTTTACTTCCCACTTCTTCCACTAAAATTTTGCACCTCATTTTTTTTATGTCAAAGTTCTACAATTTTTTTCTTGCTCATTGCATTCTTGCTGGTTTTAGAAGTAATATCTTCTGTTAATGATAATATTTTAAGACTTATTTTCTGGTTCCTGCTTTGTTTTAATTGTGTTTCCTGGTTTGTTTTGGCCTCTCTTTTTTATATTACCAGCCATCCTCAAAGATCTGAGTGGATAGTGCTCTCCATTCCCATTTGCATGCATCAAAGTGCATTAATGATTACGGTGATTTGTTGTCTTCTGTTTGTGTGTCTGGGTAAGTCAGGATGTTCATTTTCCATTAGTATTTTTTCAAACAGAGCCTAAGGTGGAAAAATCAAGTAGTATGTTTTGACCAGCAATTTTAAAAAGAGAAGCAAAATGAAATGGGAAAGGGTGGAATGGAATTTCACAGAATAAAAGCAAAAATACCAACGAGGGAATGTAATTGTATGCTGATATTCTGGAATCAGAGTGGGCAGGAGAGTCATTCAGTGTGCAGCTTACCTCATCCTTCTGTTCTGGTCCTGTGCCCCACTGCTGCCTACTTTTGTCTCTGGTGGCTTTAGCTGTGTGTGTTCTGCTTTATTTACCTGCTCAGAGAACCTCCAAGAATATTTAAGATGACTCAGTTCTTTTTCTCACCTCATCATTGCCCAATTCTGGGGTTTTAAACTGTTGCAAATACATTTTAATGCGTAGGCAAGATAGTAAATCAGGTATCTGTGACTAATGAGGATCCACTCTACAACTAAAATACTGGATGAAATTGCACAAAAATAGAAAAGAGGCTCAAAATTATGGCATTCTGAAGTCCTTATGTTGTTCAGGAGGAGAGTAGTATACTAATTTTAGTTAAGTTAAACATGCGTTGAAGAGTGAAAAAAATCACGTGTTTCAAAAGAATAAAAGGAATTCTTTGTATTGCAAACAATAACAACCACAAGGTGTCATTTTATTCCATCAAACTAGCAAAAATTAACATCCAATAAAAACAAGTACTGGTGTGCATACTGGGAAACAGAAACACACGTTGCAGGTGGGAGTATAAACTGAGGCAACCATTTGGGGCTGACACTGAGGACCAACAGTCAGGGAATCTCTTTTGCCCTGCTCAAACTTCATTTCCCTTGGATATTGCTTAGCCTTCTTTGGTCTCCGATGTTTTTTGCATTGCTCTAGAGGTTCTTGAGTTTTGGCACAGACAAGGGTGAAGTAGCTCTTTATGTCTAAACAAATAGACATTATTAACAACTCAGAGTTAGCTTTTGACAAAATTTTAAAACAATTTTAACCTGAATTATGGTGCTGTTGGCCCTGAGTTCAATGCCAGTGAATCAAGAATGCAGTGCACAGAGAGAAAAAAGGAAGAGGAAATGCCAGTCTGTATGTGAGGCCACTCTAGAAAGTGTTAAAATAACATCTATAGTGAGTGATGAAAAAGATAGAAAAGCAGGTAAGTTTGTGAATTATGAGATATTGACTGAGTTTTGAAATGCATAGTGGACAGCATTGTTGTGGAACGGAAAGGCAAGGAAACTTATGGTATTACCCAGGGTCAGAAAAATGTTACAGCCTTCTCAGCTGCCTGACTGTCTCACACATTTCAAAAGGTGGTAAGGCATGAAAAATGTTAAACTTGCATTCGAAGAAAGAACTGCAGTTCTGGAGGTTGCATAACAATTTTTAACACACTAAGTGTCATACAGGGAAGGGTTAACTGGAGGATCTGGTTCCAAGCTTTGATTTGTCAGGCTGCAGACATTGCTTAGTAGTGGAGTGCTTGCCTGGCATGCAGAAGACCCACGGTTTGATCCCCAGCACTGAAACACAAGCAAGATGAAACCCACAAAGCTTTAATTTCTCTGTGATTGCATTTTATTCTAATTCTTAGTTTGTAGTTTTGCTGGGTATATAATTTTAGGTTGACAGTTTGTTTTGATACCACTGTCCTCAGTGTTCTGATTTTCCTGTTGAAAAATCAGTTTTTGTATGACTTGATTATCTGAAGATAATCTGGCTTTTTTCCTTCTGGCTATTTTGGGATCTTTTCTTGGGCTCATAACAAGCTCAATGATATGTTTATTAACCTCACTTGAGATTCATTGTGTTTCTTTTATGTAAGGATTGGTTCATTTTCTTGATTTTTTTTTTGAAATTATCTTCCATTATCTTCTCAAATATTGCCTCTTCCCCTTTCCTTCTACCAAATTGTTTGGAGCTCTGACTACTTTTTTTTTAAGAGGATTTTTTTTTAATTTTTTATTGTTGGTTGTTCAAAACATTACAAATTTCTTGACATATCATATTCCACACTTTGATTCAAGTGGGTTATGAACTCCCACCTTCACCCCATACACAGATTGCAGAATCACATCAGTTACACATCCATTGATTTACATATTGCCATACTAGTGTCTGTTGTGCTCCGCTGCCTTTCCCATCCTCCACCATCCCCCCTCCCCACCTCTCCCCTCTCCTCCCCTCCTCTCTCTCTACCCCCTCCACTGTATAACCCTGAGGGTCTCCTTCCATTTCCATGCAATTTACCTTCTCTCTCCCTTTCCCTCCCACCTCTCATCCCTGTTAAATGTTAATCTTCTTCTCCTGCTCTTCGTCCCTACTCTGTTCTTAGTTACTCTCCTTATATCAAAGAAGACATTTGGCATTTGTTTTTTAGGGATTGGCTAGCTTCACTTAGCATAATCTGCTCTAATGCCATCCATTTCCCTGCAAATTCTATGATTTTGTCATTTTTTAATGCAGAGTAATACTCCATTGTGTATAAATGCCACATTTTTTTTATCCATTCGTCTATTGAAGGGCATCTAGGTTGGTTCCACAGTCTTGCTATTGTGAATTGTGCTTCTATGAACATCGATGTAGCAGTGTCCCTGTAGCATGCTCTTTTTAGGTCTTTAGGGAATAGACCAAGAAGGGGAATAGCTGGGTCAAATGGTGGCTCCATTCCCAGCTTTCCAAGAAATCTCCATACTGCTTTCCAGATTGGCTGCACCAATTTGCAGTCCCACCAGCAATGTACAAGTGTACCCTTTTCCCCACATCCTCGCCAGCACTTGTTGTTGTTTGACTTCATAATGGCTGCCAATCTTACTGGAGTGAGATGGTATCTTAGGGTGGTTTTGATTTGCATTTCTCTGACTGCTAGAGATGGTGAGCATTTTTTCATGTACTTGTTGATTGACTGTATGTCCTCCTCTGAGAAGTGTCTGTTCAGGTCCTTGGCCCATTTGTTGATTGGGTTGTTTGTTCTCTTATTGTCTAATTTTTTGAGTTCTTTGTATACTCTGGATATTAGGGCTCTATCTGAAGTGTGAGGAGTAAAGATTTGTTCCCAGGATGTAGGCTCCCTATTTACCTCTCTTATTGTTTCTTTTGCTGAGAAAAAACTTTTTAGTTTGAGTAAGTCCCATTTGTTGATTCTAGTTATTAACTTTTGTGCTATGGGTGTCCTATTGAGGAATTTGGAGCCCGACCCCACAGTATGTAGATCGTAGCCAACTTTTTCTTCTATCAGACGGCGTGTCTCTGATTTGATATCAAGCTCCTTGATCCATTTTGAATTCACTTTTGTGCATGGCGAGAGAAAGGGATTCAGTTTCATTTTGTTGCATATGGATTTCCAGTTTTCCCAGCACCATTTGTTGAAGATGCTATCCTTCCTCCATTGCATGCTTTTAGCCCCTTTATCAAATATAAGATAGTTGTAGTTTTGTGGATTGGTTTCTGTGTCCTCTATTCTGTACCATTGGTCCACCCGCCTGTTTTGGTACCAGTACCATGCTGTTTTTGTTACTGTTGCTCTGTAGTATAGTTTGAAGTCTGGTATCGCTATACCGCCTGATTCACATTTCCTGCTTAGCATTGTTTTTGCTATTCTGGGTCTTTTATTTTTCCATGTGAATTTCATGATTGCTTTCTCTATTTCTACAAGAAATGCCGTTGGGATTTTGATTGGCATTGCATTAAACCTATAGAGAACTTTTGGTAATATCGCCATTTTGATGATGTTAGTTCTGCCTATCCATGAACAGGGTATATTTTTCCATCTTCTAAGATCTTCTTCTATTTCTCTCTTTAGGGTTCTGTAGTTTTCATTGTATAAGTCTTTCACCTCTTTTGTTAGGTTGATTCCCAAGTATTTTATTTTTTTTGAAGATATTGTGAATGGAGTGGTTGTCCTCATTTCCATTTCAGAGGATTTGTCGCTGATATACAGGAATGCCTTTGATTTATGCGTGTTGATTTTATATCCTGCCACTTTGCTGAATTCATTTATTAGCTCTAATAGTTTCTTTGTAGAGCCTTTTGGGTCTGCTAGGTATAGAATCATATCATCTGAAAATAGTGATAATTTAAGTTCTTCTTTTCCTATTTTTATGCCTTTAATTTCTTTCGTCTGTCTAATTGCTCTGGCCAGTGTTTCGAGAACTATGTTGAACAGAAGTGGAGAGATAGGGCATCCCTGTCTTGTTCCCGATTTTAGAGGGAATGCCTTCAGTTGTTCTCCATTCAGAATGATGCTAGCCTGAGGCTTAGCATAGATTGCTTTTACAATATTGAGGTATGTTCTTGTTATCCCTAGTTTTTCTAGAGTTATGAACATAAAGGGATGCTGTACTTTGTCGAATGCTTTTTCCGCATCTATCGAGATGATCATATGGTTCTTATTTTTAAGTCTATTGATGTGGTGAATAACATTTATTGATTTCTGTATATTGAACCAGCCTTGCATCCCAGGGATGAATCCTACTTGATCATGGTGCACAATTTTTTTTGATATGTTTTTGTATCCGATTTGCCAGAATTTTATTGAGGATTTTTGCATCTAGGTTCATTAGAGATATTGGTCTGTAGTTTTCTTTCTTTGAAGTGTCTTTGTCTGGTTTAGGTATCAGGGTGATGTTGGCCTCATAGAATGAATTTGGAAGTTCTCCCTCTTTTTCTATTTCCTGAAGTAGCTTGAAAAGTATTGGTATTAGTTCTTCTTTAAAGTTTTTGTAAAACTCTGCTGTATACCCATCCGGTCCTGGGCTTTTCTTAGTTGGTAGTCTTTTGATGGTTTCTTCTATTTCCTCAATTGATATTGGTCTGTTTAGGTTGTCTCTATCCTCCTGACTCAATCTGGGCAGATCATATGACTTAAGACATTTATCTATGCCTTCACTACCTTCTAATTTATTGGAGTATAAGGATTCAAAATAGTTTTTGATTATCTTCTGTATTTCTGAAGTGTCTGTTGTGATATTGCCTTTTTCATCCTGTATGCTGGTAATTTGAGTTCTCTCTCTTCTTCTCTTCGCTAGCATGGCTAAGGGTCTGTCAATTTTGTTTATTTTTTCAAAGAACCAACTTTTAGTTTTGTCAATTTTTTCAATTGTTTCTTTTGTTTCGATTTCATTAATTTCAGCTCTGATTTTAATTATTTCTTGCCTTCTGCTTCTTTTGCTGTTGTTTTGCTCTTCTTTTTCAAGGATTTTGAGATGAAGTATGAGATCATTTATTTGTTGGTTTTTTTCTTTTTTTAAGGAATGAACTCCAAGCAATGAATTTTCCTCTTAGAACTGCTTTCAGTGTGTCCCATAGATTCCGATATGTTGTGTCTGTGTTTTCATTTATCTCTAAGAATTTTTTAATTTCCTCCTTGATGTCTTCTATAACCCGTTGATCATTCAGTAACCTATTGTCCATTCTCCAAGTGATGTATGCTTTTTCCTTCCTTCTTTTATCGTTGATTTTCAGTTTCATTCCATTATGATCAGATAAGATGCATGGTATTATCTCTACTCCTTTATATTGTCTAAGAGTTGCCCTGTGACATACTATATGATCTATTTTTGAGAAGGATCCATGTGCTGCTGAGAAAAAAGAGTAACTGCTTGATGTTGGGTGGTATATTCTATATATGTCAATTAAGTCTAGGTTATTAATTGTGTTATTGAGTTCTATAGTTTCCTTATTCAACTTTTGTTTGGAAGATCTGTCCAGTGGTGAGAGAGGTGTGTTGAAGTCTCCCATGATTATTGTATGGTGGTCTATTAGACTCTTGAACTTGAGAAGAGTTTGTTTGATGAACATAGCTGCACCATTGTTTGGGGCATAAATATTTATGATTGTTATGTCTTGTTGGTGTATGTTTCCCTTAAGCAGTATGTAGTGTCCCTCTTTATCCCTTTTGATTAACTTTGGCTTGAAATCTATTTTATTTGATATGAGTATGGACACTCCTGCTTGTTTCCGAAGTCCATATGAGTGATATGATTTTTCCCAACCTTTCACTTTCAGCCTATGTATGTCTTTTCCTATCAAATGCGTCTCCTGTAGGCAGCATATTGTTGGGTCTTGTTTTGTGATCCATTCTACTAGCCTGTGTCTCTTAATTGGTGAGTTTAAGCCATTAACATTTAGGGTTATTATTGAGATATGGGTTGTTCTTCCAGCCATATTTGTTTATTTCTGTTACTAAACATGGTTTGTTTTCCTCTTTGATTATTTCCCCCCCCTTTACTGTCCTACCTCCCACTGTTGGTTTTCATTGTTATTTTCCATTTCCTCTTCCTGTAATGCTTTGGCGAGGATGTTTTGAAGAGATGGTTTTCTAGCTGCGAATTCTTTTAACTTTTGTTTATCGTGGAAGGTTTTAATTTCATCTTCCATCCTGAAGCTTAATTTTGCTGGATACACAATTCTTGGTTGGAACCCATTTTCTTTCAGTGTTTGAAATATGTTATTCCAGGATCTTCTAGCTTTCAGAGTCTGTGTTGAAAGATCAGCTGTTATCCTGATTGGCTTACCCCTAAATGTAATCTGCTTCCTTTCTCTTGTAGCTTTTAAAATTCTCTCCTTATTCTGTATGTTGGGCATCTTCATTATAATGTGTCTAGGTGTGGATCTCTTATGATTTTGCACATTCGGCGTCCTGTAGGCTTCTAGGATTTGGGATTCTGTCTCATTCTTCAAGTCTGGGAAGTTTTCTCTTATTATTTCATTGAATAGACTGCTCATTCCTTTGGTTTGGAGCTCTGTACCTTCCTGTATCCCAATGACTCTTAAGTTTTTAAAAAAAAAACACACACCTTTATTTTATTTTTGTGTGGTGCTGAGGATTGAACCCAGGGCCTCATGCATGCTAGGCAAGTGCTCTACCGCTGAGCCACAATCCTGCTGGATTGGTGAAGGCTTTGTTAGGACTCTATTTCATTTAATTTCTCTGCTGAGTCCCATTTCTTCCTCTTTACTTTTATGATTTTGGATCCTTAGTTATCAGCCTATACCCAAGACTCAGTTTCAGCATCTCCTTCTAGAGAATGAAGCCTGTGACACAGCGGATTAGACATGATAATAAAGAGAACTTTTAAATTGGAAACTCTTCTGTAAATGAAGTGGCAGCACTGGGAATTTATAAGACCTTTTACCTCCTTAGTATTCTATAATCCTAGATATCTCCTTGATTGAGAGAAACGAATTTATCTTCAAACATCAAGATTAGGACCCAGAGATAGAGATGGAAAAGAGGAAATGTTTAGCTTGTTCTAATAAATGAATTAAATGGTTCTACAGTGGAATTCTTCTCTAAAAATAGACTAGAATGTTTGAGTATTTAGGGTACAGATGTTGGAGCCAGACAGGGTTCAAAATCCTGATTCTGCAATGCTATCTTTGTTGTTCCGGAAAATTCTCCTAACCTCTCTGCTTCAGTTCCATTGGATGTAAAATGGGAAAAAAAAATTGATACCTATCTTATAAGGTTTTTGTGAGTTTAGAGTGAGTTAATAAAAGCCATATAATAATTACTGACATATGGTATTCACTACATAAGTGTTAGTATCATTGTGTACATAGGATTTCTAAGTGGAGATTTCTCATGGACTAGAACAACATCTACAATGTAAAACTTCTGATTAATTGACAGTAATATCACAAAACCCATTCATGACCCTACTTGCCCCAGAGGAATCTTTCTTCTCTGAAAATTGTTATATTACCCATTGTTTCTACTGCAAGGGCCTTGGGTGGGCATGCTACTTTATCAGGTACCAACACACTGTGGCAGGTGCCCAGAGCACTATTCCCAGAAGAAACCAGCAAACTTCCCTATCAATGGTTCACAAAGCCTTATCTAGGAAGTGTTTCTCAAAATGTGAATGCTTAGGCCCCCATTATAAGACAGTCTGAATGGTTTGTAAATTCTAGGCATCAGTATTTACCACATGCTTCCATTGAGACATTTACATTTTGAAATGTAAATATTCCTATGCAGCTAATAGCTGTATATACAAAAGAATAGACAGGTAAAAGGGGGAGAAAGAAACTTTTTTTTTTGCATAGAATATGATTAGTTGAATAGATAGGTTAAGTGGCACAAGACACACATCATGAAACAAAAATAGATGAGTGAAACTGCCGCAGTCTGGCTGGGCACAATTCAGGAGCCACTTGTCAAAAGAAACGAACTTTATTTTTAGAACCACACATGCCAAACCACACAGCTCCTCAGGAAAACCTTCAGAGCCCAACTGCCACCACCAGCTTCCCACAAGCCTCTCCACCTCCCCCACTCCTCCTGCTCTTGAGGCTGATTGGCTGGGTAGCTTGGGCAGAGCCAAAAAAAGTCCCCCAATGAGCAGCTCCGTGGTCTGAAAGGGCGGGGAAACAACCCAATGAGCATCACCGCAGAGGAGCCAATCAGTTGGCAGCTAGAAGTTTGCTGGGGCCGCTGTGAGCCAATCATCAGATGGCAGCTGGAAGTTTGCTGGCAGCTGGAAGTTTGCTGGGGCCCATTCGGCTGTGGCTCTCAACATCTCCCCCTCTCTGTTTAAACAACAAGCATGTGGCTTAGGGACCATGCCTGCCTTAGGTTGTCCAATACTACATATGGTCCTCACCTGTCATCGGATAAGCTGACCTCAAGGCTTCAGCCTCCTGTCTTAGGTTGGTACCATTGCAATTGGATCTTACCCGTCATTGACTACCGGTCCAGCATACAGCCACACCTGTGGATAGGTCTTTGTACCAGCGGGGGGGGTGAGGTTCTTTGCCTCACCTCTGTAAAATTAATGAGTGAAACTGTGGATGGAACAGAGGGAGAGAAACCGATGAAGTAATTATAGGTTCCAAAAATTCCTCAAAACCAGGCATAATATTCAATCTACATTTTTATAAGTTTTTGGTGAAACTACTGCCTCTGAGGGTCTTGGGGGGAGTTTAAGCTATGCACAGATTTAAGACCCACAAATCTTTTTTTTGCATAGGCAACTCACCCACTAATGTAATGGTGGGTCAAACATTGGCACTTTGTGGGCGTCCATAGGGGACAATCCCCCAAACCAGTGAACAGCCTAGACAGCCACTCCAGAAATGCAAGCTGCAAGGGAGGCCCGCCTCTGGTCAGTGCTACAGAACTAACACCATTGTCTGCTTAGGTGCCTTCAGCAAAGGGCTGACTGGGCCAGTAGATGTTTTTTTGTTTTTTTTTTTTTAAAGAGAGAGAGAGAGAGAGAGAGAGAGGGAATTTTTTTTTAAAATATTTATTTTTTAGTTTTTGGCGGAGACAACATCTTTGTTTGTATGTGGTGCTGAGGATTGAACCCGGGCCGCACGCATGCCAGGCGAGCGCGCTACCACTTGAGCCACATCCCCAGCCCCCCAATAGATGTTTTTGGAGCAGGGGATGAAGGTTCACTGCCTGGAAGAGAGGCCTGCTTGTGCTTGTAGCAGGAGTTCTCAGCACCTGAGGAATGTGTAGAGTTCTGACCTCTTGACCAGACTTTTTGCTGCAGGCCTGCTAGAGTGAGAATCAACACCCACCTTACCTTTCCCTCTGGACCACACACTCCTATCCGATGAGGCCAATGGTCTCACTGCACCAGTGCTAAGGATACCACACTGGTTGGTACAAACAGGCAAAGAAACATCACTAGCCATTTGGGAGACAGGGATGTCTGAAAAAGGGAGCTCAGGCTGAACAATCAGATTAGGTGCTTTCTTCGGAAGCAGAGCTAATGGAGGAACTGAAGAAAATGTTAATACAAATATAAAGAAGGCTTTTCAGGATATTTACTTAAAGAACAAATTAGAGTTTCTGGAATCAAAAGAAATTCTGAATTTAAAAATGTATTAGGGAAAAGAAGAAAATATGCTTTGACAAACTGACATTCCCATAAGGTAGCAATTAAGTCAACCATTTGCTTTTTCCTTTACAAACTCAACAAACATATATCTAATTCCCTTAATTTTTTTTTGGTAATCTTTATTTGCTTCTGAAGTCTCTTAACTATCTTTTCTTTTAAAAAATAAGCAATTAACCAGCACAGCAGAGCCACTGTGTTCCATGTGATTAATTGTCCTTACAAGTGGACAGAAGCTTCTGCCTTAGCAACTGTCAGAGTAACCCTTTAAAAACAGTCAGAATTCACAGATTTAAAGCAAAATATGAAGTCCATTTGGCAACATCATGGCCATGGGGAACGAGAACCTCTGCTTTCAGATCAGTTATATTTTCTGGCATAACGTCTTCTCTTCTTTCTTATTACTTCCTTTCACCTCAAAGAATTCACTCAGAGTGGTTTTAATAGTATAATTTCTGTTATTGTTATTTAATGTTTATTGAGTAATGGAGCAGGAAACACATCAGTGAACTCTTGACTACTAGACAATAGTTATCCATTAGCTTTGATGAAGAGATCTTTTGGAAATAGTTCAACATTCAGATTGGCAAATGCACTCATGAAATTACTTTCTGAGATGGAAAAATGTCAAAAGGATCCATATCTATTCCTGAGAGAAAGGGAACACATTGAATCTTTAAGAAGTTCTGTGCTTACAACCTCTGAAGGTGTTCCTGATGCCATTGCTCCTGGCTTCTTCTTCCTTGATGGTAACCCCCATCTGGAGGGGAGAGGGAAGAGTGAGAGGAGGAGAGGCAGACAGAGCAAAGGGGTGGTATAAATGGAGAAAAATGAATCAAGTAAGTAATCAAACCTCAAATCTTTCAGGACTCTAATAGGACAACAAATTATATGGTAAGTGGATAGTTTAACTCCAAGGTCCAGTTTCCGCCTTATTCATATTTATTTGATTCTTGGACCATGAAAGAATCTTAGAGAATCTCTATTTCAACCCTCAACCTTAATAAATAAGAGAACTACATATTAGGGAAGTTAGGAGACTTGCCTGAGGCCACATAGTGATAAAGGTAGAGCAGTCTGGGCTCTGGTTTTCAAATTCAGTATCCTTTCCACTACCAAGTCCTTCTGAGATAGGCCCTTGACTATAGCAGTCTTGTATAAGCTTTTCTGTTGTCATTTTATTTTAAATCCAGTTCCCACTTTCCAGCTCAGGGTTCCAGCAGAATGAAAGTCAGATGGTGTGAGTGCTCAGGTGTTCTGGTCTGAATGCAAGGGTTAAGAGTGGACAGAACAAAATGGCCCTCACGTGGAATGAACCCATTTCCTGCAATGAATAATAAAATCTTCTCTAACCCAAGGAACTGACTGGCATGAACTCCAAAGCAGTAAAAACTCAGGGAGGCTTACTCAATAATTCAGTTCAGCAACCTCTGACGCCAACAAACAATTGGTCAGATAATTTGTGATAATGGGCGTGGCTTTATTATTGTAGGCGAAGCAATAGATTCATGGTCTTACTGCTGTCAGGAAACTAATACCAACTGGAAGAAATAAATAGGAAACAATGAAATATTTTAGTAATATTAAGTAGATGCCAAGCAAGGTTTGGTGTAGTATTTCTCAACGGATCCCAAGAATCTGGACCTTATGTTATTTCTTTTCAAAATTAAAATATGTTGTTTGCATTTGTATGGTCATTTAAAAATTAGCATTGCATATGGGTATTCTACATCAGCTGGTGTATCCCTTTGAAATAACTGCTCTATGTTTTCTGGAACCCCATTGGTCACCAAAAAGCACTATTTTGTGATGGTGAGCTCATGAGTAAAGAATAAAGATAAAATTATTGTGTAAATTGGGCTTTTGTGCTAAGCACTGGCCAAATGGCATCTCTGCAGGCCATGTGAGCAAAGGGCTCACTGTTATTGTAGTCTAGAAATGTAACCAGACAACTGCCTGTTATCACAGCACCCAACGCCAAAGAAATTGCTCTGGAGCAAACAGGACCAAATTCTTGTTGAAAGTGGTAAGCAACTTGGGGACATTATCTGCCTTAAAACACTAAGGTTGTGGTTTTGAGAATATAGGTTGTGTACTTTCATATTTGAGAATTATTTGAGTTTTATTGTTGTATAGGTAATATAAGGATTTTAAGACTTGTTTTTATGAAAAAAAACATATTGAATTAAAATTCTAATTGAAAGAATTTAAATAATTTTTTAGGGTCTTTAAGAATCCCTTTCTACTCTTCCCCCCTCTCTTGTTTTCCTTTAAGTACTGGGGATTAAACCTCCAGGGGCCCTTCACCACTGAATTACATCCCCAGCCCTTTTTATTTTTTATTTTGAGACAGGGTCTCTCTAAGTTGCTAAGGGTCTTGCTCACTTGCTTGGGCCAGCCTTGAACTTATGATCTTCCTGCCTCAGCTTCCCAAGAGGCTGGGATTGCAGGTAGGCACCACCACACCTGGTTGCCTTTCTCCTTTAAGAGAGTTCAGCATATGAATGAAGATTGAGAAACTCTGGTCTAAACTATGAATGGAATAGTTTGAACAAATGCAATAGGTTCTAGCTTCAAGTCCTTTGGACAGCAGAAGTAACACTGGACTAGAAAGTTAAATGACTACCATCTAATTAGAGACCTGGCTTGCTGGAAATCAAAGGGAAAATGCAAACGTTCTGTGCGGCTCCCTAATGGTGGGTCTGCCTGGGGGAGTGTTGCTGAATGCACTGGGCTCACCAGAGGGACTGTGGATGATAATAACAAGACCAGACCTCTAAGCACTCGGTTTTCATTGCAAGCAAACTCTGGTCCTGAGAGCCCAAGCGTTTGTCCTCAGGGAACTCTCTTTCTCTCCAATCAGCATCATCTCAGAGGAGCAGAAAATGGAAAACTCTTTGGCAAGTAACGCTACCCTGTAATTCTGCATTATCTTTGATTAATGAAGAAGGATGAGCAAGCTCCCGTGGAATCTGGTGCAGGAATTGGCATCACAGCTTAGAAGACTGCATCAGGAAATTATTCTTCCCTTGTCTTGCTATTGCCTTACCTGGCTTTGGGTCATTTGGACTCATCTTCTCAGAGGATATACTTTCCTTTCTCATGGTCTAATTTGTGGTCTCAGCATAAATTCATTCTCATAATTTCCCTGAACATGTATTTTTTTTTACTTTTGTTTTTTTCCCCACTTCTGCAAGTGTTTTTTTAAAAAGTTATTGTGCTAAGAGTGTGTAACATAAAATAGATCGTCTCAATCACTCCTATGTATATGATGTGGTTATGTTCAGTGTGTTCGAGTTGTTCTACAACCAATCTCCAGAACATTTTCGTTGCAAAACTGAAACTCTGTACCTCTTATATAACAGCTTCCTGTTTCTTCCTCCCCACCTTCTGACAACCACTACTTCACTTTTTGTCTGTATGAATTTGACAATTTAGATACTTCAGATAAGTGGGATCACACAGTATTTGTCTCTTGTGACTGATTAACTTCAGCATAATGTCCTCAAGGTTCATCAATGTCATTGTATGTATAAGAATTTCCTTCTTTTTGAAGGTTGAATAATATTCCTTTGTATAAAAAAATACATTTTGCTTATCCATTCATCCACCTACGTTGCTTCTACCGCTTGAGTATTATGAACACTGCTGCTATAAAAATGGGTATGTGCATGCCACTATAGTATTCTGACTTTAATTTTTTTGGATAATATGGGTGTGTAGATGTCGATTGAGATCCTGCTTCTAATTTTCTTGATAAACACACAGAAGTAGAATTGACAAATCATATATTAATTGTTTAGCTTTATGAGTAGCTGCCACATTGTTTGCCTGGGCATAAGCATTTCGATTTTTCTTCCCATTTGTCAACACTTGTTATTTTCTGGTTTTGTTTTATTTTTGAAAGTATCTATTCTTAATGGATGTGAGTGATACCCTCAATGTGGTTTTGATTTGATGTTGAGCATCTTTTCATATGTTTGTTAGCCATTTATATGTTATCTTAAGAGAAATATCCATTCAAGTCCTTTGCCCATTTTAAAAATCACGCTAGGTAAGCTGAGCATGGTAGTGCATGCTGTAGTCCCAGAAGCTCAGGAGGCTGAGGCAGGAGGATTGCAGTTGGAGAACAGCCTGGGCAATTTAGTGAGACCCTGTCTCAAAATAAAAATAGCTGGATAGTATAGCTCAGAGGTAAAGAATTCCTGGGTTCAATTGCTGAATTAAAAAAAAACCAGGTTATTGTTGAGTTATAAGAATTTATTATATATTTTAAATATTAACTCCATATCAGATATATGATTTGCAAATATTTCCTCCTATTCCATAGGTTGTATGACAGAAGTTTTTATACTTCTATACAGTCCTAATTATCTACTTTTAAATTTGGTACCTATGCTTTTGGTATTATATCCTGGAAATATTTGTGAAATCTAATGATATGATTCTTTCCCCCAGGTTTTCTTCTAAGTGTTTTATAGTTTTACATCTTAAGTTAGGTCTTTGTTTTATTTTGACTTAATTTTTGTATGTGGTATAAGATAAGAGTAACAATATTTGTCTATAGATATTCATTTTCCTAACATCATTTGTTGAAGGGACTATCTTTTTCCCAATTGGATGGTCTTGACACTCCTGCCAAAAATCATATGACTCTGTATACAGTGATTTATTTCTCAGAAATATTTCCCTGATCTATAACTGTCTTTATGCAAGTACCTTACTATTTTGATTACCATAGCTTTGCAATAAGTTTTGAAATCAGGAAGTATGACATCTCAACTGTGTTCTTTTTTATTTTTATTAATTTATTTGCTTATTTTATTGGTACATTGCAATTATACATAATTGTGAGATTCATTATGCCATATCCATAAGACATATAACTAACACATTTTGATTAACCTTATTCCCCAGTACCATCCTCTTCTTTTTTAATTAAATTTTTATTGGTGCATTACAGTCATACATGACATAATTGTGACATAATTTGGTCAATTTCATTCCCCAGTATCTCAGTACCTCCTTTCCCCCTCCTCTCCCCTTTCCCCCAGTCCCCTTTCTCTATTCTGATGGTACCTCTTCTATTTTCTCTCTAGCTACAGGGTATGTAGCTAGACTTTCTGGGTCTGACATTGCTTAACATAATTCTTGAGTTTCATCCATTTTCTACAAATTGAACAATTTTATTCTTTATGGCTGAATAAAACTCCATTGTGTATATATAACACATTTTCTTTTTCCACTCATCTGTTGATGAGTACTTAGGCTGGTTCTATAACTTGGCTATTGTGAATTGTACTGCTATAAAAATGGGTATGAGCATGCCACTATAGTAGTCTGACTTTAATTTTTTTGAATAAATACCAAACTGGTATAGCTGGGTCATGTGGTGTTTCCATTCACAGTCTTCTAGGGAAACTCCCACACTGGCTTCCATGGTAGTTGTTCTAATTGACAATTCCATCAGTAGAGTATAAGTGTATAAGTGTTCATTTTCTCCCATATCCTCACTAGCATTTATTATTACTTGCATTCTTGATAACAGGATGAAATCTCAGTTTAGCTTTTATTTCATTTCCTTGATTCCTATACACATTGAACATTTTTTCATGTATTTGCTGTTCATTTGCATTTTATCTTTTAAAGAAGCATTTGTTTAGTTCATCTGCTGGTTTATGAATTGGGTTATTTGGTTTTTTGGTCATGAGACTTTTGATTTCTTTATATATTCAGAATATTAATCCAGAATAGTAGCTCACAGAGATTTTATCCCATTCTATAGGTTCTCTCTACATGCTTTTGTTTCCTTTGCTTTGCAGTAGCTTTTTATTATTTACCATTCAATTTATTAATTTTTGATATTATATCCTGAACTGTAGGAGTCCTATAGGGGAAATCATGGCCTTTGCTTGTGTGTTAGAGTATTTACCCTAGGTTTTCTTCTAGCATTTGCAAAATTTCTGGTCTAATTCCTATTTATTTGATTCATATTTTTTTAGTTGTTGATGGACCTTTACTTTATTTACTAATTTATTTATATGTGGTGCTGAGAATTGAACCCAATGCCTCACACATGTTGGTAAGTGCTCTACCACTGAGCCACAACCCCAGCCCCTTCCTTTGATCCATTTTGAGTTGACTTTTGTATAGGATGAAAGATAGGGATTTACTTTTATCCTTCTACATATGGATATCAAGTTTTCCCAACACCATTTGTTTAAAAAGTCTGTCTTTTCTCCAACGTATGTTATTGGTACTTTTGTCAAAGATCAGATGATTATATTTGTGTGAATTTATTTCTGCCTTTTATTCTAGTCCATTGGTCTTTGTGTTTTTATGATAATACCTTGCCATTTTTATTGTTATAGCTCTTTAGGATAATTAAAAATGGATATTGGTATGTCTCCAAGATTTATTTTTGTTCTAGAATTGCCCTGCCCTAGATATTCTGAGTCTTCTATTCTCCCACTTGAATGTTAGGACTGCTTTCTCAGGTCATAATGTCATTGGTATTATGATGGGGATTACATTGAATCTGTAGATTGCTTTTGGTGATATGGCCATTTTAACAATGTTAATAATGCCTATCCATGAACATGGGAGATCTTTCCATCTTCTAGATCATAGATTATTTTTCTTTCTTCAGGGTTCTTTTATTTTCATTGTAGAGGTCTTTCATCTCCTAGGTTAAATTTCTTTATTTTTTATTTTATTATTATTTTTTTTCTGTGGAGGGGCATTGTGAATGGAACTGTTTTCCTGATTCCTCTGCCAGTGAATTCATTGTTGGCGTATAGAAAAACTACTGATTTTCGTATTTTGATTTCGTATTCTGCAATTTTGCTGAATTTGTTTGTTCTAGAACTCTTCTGGCAGAGCTTTGTGAATGTTCTAAGTATGGAATTATATCACCTGAAACCAGTGATAATTTGACTTTTTTTCTGTCTGTATGCCTTTTGATTTCCTTATTTTGCCTAATTGCTCTAGTTGAAATTTCAAATGTTATGCTGAATAGGAGTGGTGATAGTGGACATCCTTTTCTCATTTCTGATTTGAGAGGAAATACTTTCAGTTTTTCTGCATTCACTATGATGTTAGCTTTGGTAATTTGTCATATATAGCCTTTAAATTGTTTGGGTAAGTTCTTCTATCCCTAGTTTCTTCAATTTTTAAAAATATCTTTATTATTTTTTATGTGGTGCTGAGGATTGAACCCAGGGCCTCACACTTGTGTGGCAAGTGCTCTACCACCCAGCCCCTTTTCAGTGTTTTTATCATAAATAGATACTGAATTTTTCCAAGTTGTTTTCTGCTTTAAGATGTTTGTGTGGTTTTGTCCTTAATTCTTATAATTGTGAATTACATCTATTGCTTTGTGTATGTTGAAACATCCTTGCATCCTTGGAATAAAATCTGCTCGATCATAATGTACAGCCTTCTTAATGTGTTCTTGAATTAGATTGGCCAATATTTTAAGAATTTTCTTTTCATTTATGTACATTATAAATCATCAGGAATATTGGTCTATAGTTTCCTTTCTTTTATGTTTTCTTTTCTGGTGTAGGTATCAGGGTGATACTAGCTTCACAGAATGAATTTGGAAGTGTGCTCCCTGCACCATCCTCTATTTAATGGAGTAATATAAGAGCATTTTGCATTGGTTTGTGTATGTGTGTGTGTGTGTGTGTGTGTGTGTGTGTGTATGGTATTGAGGATTATTGAACCCAGGGGTGCAAGAGCTATTTAATGGAGTAATATAAGAGCATTATGCATTAGTTTGTGTGTATGTATGTGTGGTATTGAGGATTATTGAACCCAGAGGTGCAAGAGACCACTGAGGTATATCCCCAACCCTTTTTTATTTTGAAACATGATCTCACTAAGTTGCTGAGGCTGGTTTTAAACTTGTGATCCTCTTGTTTCAGCTTCCCAAGTTGTTGGGGGTTACAGGCATGTGCCACCATATCCACCTGCATTAGTTCTTCTTTAATGTCCTGGTAGAATTCAGATGAGAATCTATCTGGTCATGGGCTTTTTTATGCTGGAGGACTTTTTATTACTGCTTCAACCTCTTTGTTAGTTATCAGTTTAATTTTTCTGTATCCTTTTGGTAAATATTAGTAGGTTATACGTGTTTAGAAATTTATCAGTTTTTTCTAGACTTTCCAATTTATTGGAGTACAAGTGTTCAAGATAGTCCCTAATGATTCTCTGGATTTCTGTAGTGATAATTCCTTTTTCATCCCTAATTTTATTAATTTGAGTCTTCTCTTTTTTCTGGTTAGTTTCATTAGGTTTTATCAATCTTATTTATCTTTTCAAAGAATCAGTGCTTTGTTTCATTGATCTTTTACATTTTTAATTATTTAATCAATTTTGGCTTTAATTTTAATTATTTCCTTCCTTTGTAATTGGTTTGTTCTAAGTTTTCTAGGACCTTCAAATGCATTATCATGTTGCTTATTTGGAATCTTAATATGTAGGCATTCATAGCTATAAAGTTTCCTATTGGAAATACTTTTATAGAGTCTCAGAGATTCTAATAGGCTTTTTCTCTTCTCTCATTTGATTTTAAGAGTTTCTGAATCCTTCCCTGGATTTCTTTTATGACCAATTTATTCTTCAAAACTGTATTGTTCAGTCTTGTATTTATAGTTTTTCTTGTTGTTGGTTTCTAATTTCATTATCATATCAATATAAAAAATTTACTAAAACTTGCTTTGTGACCTAAAATATATTCTATTTTGGAGAAGGTCCTATGAGCACCTGAGAAGAAAGCAAATTGGCTGTTGGTGCATAAAAAATTCTAGAGATGTCTGTTAGGGACATATAATTTGTAATATGTTTTAGGTCTGAGCAGTCTCACTGATTTTATGCCTGTATAACCTATCTGTTGGTGAGAGAGGTATGTTGAAATCACCCAGTATTATTGTATTGGGGTCTAAGTCTTTATGGCAAGTGTTTTTTGTCTTACATAATTAGGTGCACAAAAAATTGGGGCATAAATATTTACTGTCATTTTATCTTCTTGTTGAATTATTCCCTTTGCCAATATAAAATGATCTTTGTCTCTTATGGTCAATTTTGGCTTGCATTCTACCTTATTAGATATGAGAGTAGCTATTCTTGCTTGCTTTTGGGTTCCATTTGTATCATTTTCCAATCTTTTCACTTTCAATCTATGGCTGTTTTTGCTAGAAAGATGAGTCTCTTGCCAACAATATATAGGTGAGTCTTATTTTTTAATCCAGTCTGCCTTTTAATCTAGTCTGTCTTTTAATTGGAAAGTTGAGACCTTTCATGTTTGATGTCATTATGGACAAATAAATCAAACAGATCCCATCAGTTTGATTTATTTCTAATGTTTAATTTAGTCCTAGATTTTTGTTTGCTTAGTTTCTCTTCTCATGAGATTTGTCCAGTTCTGAGCTCTGAAATTTGATTTTAGTTCCTATGTGTTTAGTATTTCATTAAGTATTTTCTGTATTGCTGGTTTAGTAGTCATGAATTCTTTTTGAATGACAGTCCTGCTGGATATAGCAATCCTGGTTGACATCCCCTTTTTACCTGGATTTTAGAGTTTATGATGAAAAATCAGAAATAATTCTGATTAGCTAACCTCTAAATACAACCTGAAATCTTTCTCTTGAGGCTTTTAAAATTTTATTCTTGTTCTATATGTCAGGAAAATTAATGTGTCATAGTGAAGCTCTTTTTTAAAAATCTTGTATATTTTGGTTTCTGAATGCCTCTTGATGCCTATCTCTTTCCTGAGGTTTGAAAAAATTTTCTGATATTGTTTCCCTGCAAATGTTATCCATGAAATTAGCATGTTTCATATCTTTCTTCAATTCCAATGACTCTTACATTTAAGTCTCTTAATGTTGTCCCAGAGTTCTTGTATAGTCTGGTCATGGTTATTTCTTTAATTTTCTTTAACACTCTCTAAATATTCAAGGCTGGTCACTTTGTATTCCAGTTCTGAGATTCTGCCTTCTTCTTGTTTTACTCTATTGATGATCCTTTCAACTGATTTTTAAAAATTTGATTTATTATCCCTTTTATTTTTTGGATTTTCTTTTTCTTTTTTTTTTCAATCTCTCTCTCTCTCTCTCTCTCTCTCTAGCCCTAATATTCTGAACTGACTGTCTTATATATCATTTTGTCATTTTCTTATGTTATATTTCACCAATCTTTTTTATAATCATTCTTTTGAATTCTTTATCAGGAGCTTTATTCACTTTGGAGTCAATAGACAGTGAATTATGAACATTAGGTGATGTCAGGCTACCCTGTATTTTTTTTTCATCTTTCTTGCATTCTTATGTTGAAACATGTGCATTTAATAGAATTGGGTTCGCTTCCATTTTTATGTGAAAGTCTCTTTTAAGGCACAGCTTTCTTTTAAGTAAGTATTCTGGGATATCAGGGTGTTATAATTTATTGAAAATATTTCCACGTGTGTTTCAGAGTAACTTTCTATGCAAGTTCTTTGGTGAAGATTAGTGTATTTTGATACAGTGTAAATTGTGTCTGAGCTTGATGATCCCACTTTTTCTGTAGGTCTCACAAGAGTGGGGTCCTTCTAGTAGGTCAGGCAATTATGTTATATATGGGGATACACCCTCTGTACTTGCTCTTTATAGACTTGACAACTTTGTTTGAAAGGGTATGGGAGTGATCTAGGTTGAAACCCCTCATAGTGTGATGTATACAATCTTTGTGTTATTTCTCTGCTGTTGCTGTAGGAGCAGATGTACATGAGTGAAATCTGAGGCCCCTTTCTAGACTTTCTTGCTTGGATCATGATCATTGGTTTGGGCTTTTTATATATCCTAGTCTTTTTTTTTTTTTTTTTTGGTACTGATGATTGAACTCAGGGGCACTCAACCACTGGGCCACATTCCCAGCCCTATTTTGAATTTTATTTAGAGACAGGGTCTCACTGAGTTGCTTCGTGCCTTACTTTTGCTGAGGCAGGCTTTGAATTCTCAATCCTCCTTCTTCAGCCTGCAGAGCTGCTGGGATTATAGGCATGCACCACCATGCCTGGCTCTCTTAGTCTTTGTGTTAAATTATTAGTGAATTTGAGTAGGTTTTGGTTATGTGTGGAGGAAGGTGTGCTTTTTCTTAGCTAGACTGGGTTATAGCTCAGAAGTAGAACTTGTAGTGTGTTACACTAGATTCCCAGCACCTCACAGAAAAAGGGAGGGGTAAACAACAACAGCAATAGCAGCAGCAAACAGTATGACACTTGTGACACTAACAACCACAAAGGCGGGAATGATGGGTCAGAAATTAACAACAGCAAGAGCAAACAGACATGAACTAAAATAATATTAAAATAAGCATCAGGTGTCAAATATGATATTCACAATCCTAAAATTGTAACAACATGAGCGGTGGAGGCAGAAACTATATAAAGTAGTTTTAAAATATGGCAAAATATAGGTTTTTAAGAGTAAAGAAAATAGAGTAGGAAGGCAAAAGAAATTTTAGACTATTCAAAAGTTGAAAAGAGAAAGCGTAAGAATGTAGCAAGTGGAGGCCATAAAGAAGGAGCAGAAAAAACAAAATAATAAAAATTAGAGAGGTGGGGAGAACATGAGAGAATTTGGCTAGTAGAGGGAGAAGAATAGAGAGTAAAAAAAGAAACAAAAATAAAAGTGAAAAACCAAAAAACAAAAAAATCACCAACCAAACAAAAAAATCACCAACCCTAAAAAAAAAAAAAAAAAGGAAAATAAAAAGGAACAAAAATTGTAAAGAAAAAATATATATATACACAACCCTATCAGCAAATAAAATATATGCTTTATTGTATATATAATTCTATATTATTATACAATATTATATATACATAATTATATAATATTATATACACATATACATAATTGCATTTGAATATATATATTTTCCAATTAATAAATATATATATATATATATATATATATATATATGCTAATTAGTAAATACAATAAGAAAACAAAACAAATCTTTTGTTGCCTTTTTTCTTTTTCTTCTGGTACTAGGGATTTAACCTAGGGGTGATTTACCACTGACTATATCCCTAGTTCTTTTCATTTTTTTAACTTGAGACAGGGTCTCACTGAGTTGCTGAAGATCTTGCTAAGTTGCTGAGACTGACCTCAAATTTGTGATTCTCCTGCCTCAGCCTCCTAAGTCACTGGAATTACAGGTATGTGTTACTGTGCCAGGCTACAAAACACATTCTTAATGAAAAATGAAAGAAATCTTGAATTTCACTGTAGTAAAGGTGGTTGAAGCTGTGGACAAGGATGGATATTCACCGTCTCTGCAAGGCTGCCCTTTTTTCCATTTCTTCTTGGGTTATGCATCCTTAGAGAGAGCAAGGACCTGGGGGATTAAACACATCCTTCTTTTGTGTTGCTGGCTACAGTGGCCTGGGATCAAAGCTGGTTGAAATGGCTCTCAGCTTCCCTGCTTACCAGTTCAAGATAGGATTAATGGGAAATCTATTTAAGTTTTGTCTGGACATTCTAGAAAAACCCACGCCAGGGCAGGAGTGTTGCAGAATTCTAAAACAGGAATTTCAGGAGGCTAGGGTCTAGTTCTGATCAGAATTTGAAAATTTTTTAGGTAATGTCTGCTCCAGAAAGATTAGATCAATACCCTCTTAGGGCCAGGCAGATAGCAATCTCTGCTGGGCACCTGGATCTCAGGAGCCTTCCAAGAATTCTCACAGGGGAGGGTAACCAACTCCTGTGGATGGAGGGACTTGGCAGTTTTCACATTCTCCATCAGCCATGAATATGGTCTTCTAAAGCTTCAGTCCCCAAATGTAATCACACCCACCTGTTTGGTTTCCCAACCCTTTTCATCTGGTTGAGGTAATCACCCAACTCATAGGGAAAGCAAGTTGCAATCCCATCTGTATCTCTGATCTGAATCTCCTTGGAAACAGTCTTCTCTGTGCCTATTTCAATCACTTTTGGCAGGTGCAGCCTCGGTCACATGGTAGGCACTGCTGGGACTGTGGGGAAATGTTTGCTGTGGTCCTCAGCTTCCTGCAGTGGCACGCTCCAGCATGGCCTCCTTACGCTGGCCCCCTTCCTCAGCTCTCTGCTCTCAAATTGAGAAACATGGAACATTTTTCAAACACCGGCTCCCTGTACAACCTCTGAATCAGCTAAACTCAGACTATCTTTCTCGTCTAAAGGTGTTCCTGTGCCAAATTTGTTTTCTCTGTTTCTCTTTCCATTTGTGTTTCCCCTCCCCTCTGTGGTGACCCAGTACAGCAGTGGCCACTGGCTTGGCTCTGATGGACTCTTCCTTGTATTCTGATGAAACATCAGGATTTCTAGGTCTCTTGGAATCTCTCATTGTCCAATATTGAATTTCAGTGGATTCTCTCCGACACCCAAGTCACTGAAAAGCAGAATTTCCCTGCTTTATTTCTGAGCTGCAGAGCCACAGCAAAGTGCAGGCTTCCTCTGTTTCCCCATCTTTTCTGGCTTGTTCTTTTTAAAGAATGTTTTGCCTATTTAAGTCACTTGTTGTAGCCTCCAGGGTACTTGGAACTTAGGATACAAGCCCTTATGTTAATAAGTCTTATAATTAGAGAACTCTCTCTTTTCCTCATTCTTTCCTTTCTCCCTTCCTCCTTCTTTCTTTCTTCCTTTATTTTATACTTAAAATATAAACCCATGGTCCTTTACCACTAAGCTACACCCCCAGTCCTTTTTATTTTTTATTTTGAGACAGGGTCTTATTAAGATGCTGAGACGGGCCTTGAATTTGTGATCCTCCTGCCTCAGCCTTCTGAGTCATTAGGATTAAAGGCATGTGGCCATTAATAAGTCTTGTAATTATTATCCTGTGATTCATTCAAGACTCTGATATCTGAGGGCTAGGATACATCTCCAACTTATATTTACACAGAATGCTTAACACAGTGTCCAGTGTAAAATAGTACAGAGTAACTTCTTAATGAATGTTGATTCTGGGGAGCAAATAACATTAAAGAAGACCTGAATTCTATTCCTCCTTCTCCATTAGCAACCTATATGGCCTTGGGTGTGACTCATTTAACTTTTCCAGCTTTCAACTTCTTCATTTGTGAAATGAACGGTGATGACAGATGATCTTCAAGATTCCTCCCAACTCTGACACTTTATTGACATTTTCATTTGTGCAAAAGACAACTTTAATCATTCAAATAACTTCCTTGTCCATGACATGCAAGGAAAACAAAAGCAAAACTGAGTTTCTTTCTTTTTTATATTTATTTTTTAGTTGTAGTGGACATAATACCTTTATTTTGTTTATTTATTTTTATGTGGTGCTGAGGATTGAACCCAGGGCCTCACACATGCTAGGCAAGGGCTCTGTGACAGAGCCACAACTCTAGCCCTGCAAAACTGAATTTCTTTAATGCATTTGACTATACATTTCATGTTAATTCTTGAGGAACTGTTCTTATCTTTTTATTTCTTTATACTGGGAATTGATCCTCAAGAGACTTTACTATTGAGCCATGTTCTCAGCCCTTTTTTATTTTTTATTTTGAGAAAGGGTCTCACTAAGTTGCTTAGGGACTTGCTGAGTTGCTGAGGCTGGCTTTGAACTTGTAAATCTCCTGCCTCAGCCTCCTGAGTCACTGAAATTACAGGTGTGCACCACCAAGCCCAGCCAATTCTAATTTTTATGAGCTTTCTTGGTATTAAAAAATGACCCCATACTGAGTTAAAATACTTTTTGCTATTTGTTTAAATTAAATTTATAACTTTGTATGTTCCTTGTTTCAAATAATATTCTAATACTTATAATACTCTGTTTTGGGTATGGGCATAAAAATATTTTTAAAGAACATGATATTTATTAAAATAATATTTATCAGTTAAAAGGTTTATAACATTATAAATAATTTTGAAAAATAACAGCTCTAAAATAAAATATTCTCCTATTTGTGAATTCCTTCTGTGTCTTTATTTATCCACATTTTATGTAGCTTCAATGATAGTCTCACAATTGTGTATCTTAGTATTTTCATTTAGCATGCCATCAGAAAATCGTATTGTTTCTACATGGATTTATAACTATTATCTTGGAGTAACATTCCTTCAATGGACATTGAAAAATTTGATTATTTTCCTGTTGTTGACTTGAAAGACCACTGTGATTTCATCATTAAAAACAGTTCTATAAACAATATCTTCCTTTACTTAGAGTCTTCTTGGGATTTTTTTTTTTTCTTTCTGGGCATTTATAGAAGTAGGATGGTTTGGTTAAAGGACAATATTGTTAATTTTATAGATAACTTTGGAAAATATTCACAGAAGTACAATCTTGTGAGATACCCCATTTGATGTAGGTTATAATGAATATTTTGACAATACATTAAGTATTTTTCTGAACTTATTTGTGCCATGTAACAGGCCTGGTTTTGGCTATTAAGCAAATAAAAAATTAACTCCAGTCAACAGTGACTTCAATATATCAGAGCTTAATTTTCTCACATAATAAAAAAGTCTAGAAATAGATGGTAGAAAATAGATGGTAGAAATAGACAGTCCTGGGTTGGAAAAAGCTCAGTAAATTCACTGAGGACCAAGTCTATTGCATCCTCTTAGTCTTCCATTCTTTTGATTGTTTTTTGTCCTTGTGGTTACAAGATGGCTATTATGCCTCAAGGTATTGAACTGGCTTTCTAAGCATGAAGAAGGAAGAAGAGCAAAGGAATGGAGGGGCATATTATCTTTCTGTACTAATCAAGCACTTCTCCCGAAGCCCTGTTTGATTATTCTGGCTTTGAGCTCTTTGTTCAGAACCAGCTCACGTAGACACACTTCACTTCAGGGAGATTTGGGAAAGAGAACATTTTATCCTGTACATCTTTGTAGTCTAGGATGATGAGGAAGAAAGGGGCCATAAATAGCTTTGACTTAAAAAAGGCCATGGTATTTGCCACATGACTTTTATTACTTCAAATGAAAATAAAGTGTTGGCTTTCACTTATAACAATTAAAAGGCAAACTCCTTCCAGGAAGCTTAGAATTGTATCCATCTTTGAATCTTTAGCATTAGCACAATAGAAGAGACTCCAGAACTGTTTGTGATATACTGAAAAGTCAATATATGACCCCTGGAAAATTCAGATGGGTTAACTAAAAAGTCACATTAGATTAGCCTCCTATTTTGGTAGGGTTTCTGGTCTGATAATTTATGGATACGGAACATGGCCCCTGGACCAAACATTGCACATAATAGAGAAATGTTGATTCACAAGAGTCCAACTCAATATTTTAATGTGAATTTTAATAACTGTACACAAAAGCTCACAATAGAGCACTAGGTTATTTAGCACCAAGAAAGCAGGGCCTGTAGTCTTTTTCCTGCTGGCATCTACAACAGGGTGTAGGTATCATATGTGGACCCTTAGTAACTGCCAGCGAAAGTAATGGCTGTCAGTCTGGATGGAGGTTTCTAGGGGCATACGGCACCCTCTGACTACAACCTTATTCTTTTTATGAGGAGATTTATTGATGACTTTATTGGATATATTTCATATCAGGCCTGCTCTTGAATAAGTAACCCAGTGGGCTAGTGAATGTAATGAATGACAAACTCCAGATCCAAAGATTTTTGAATAGGTAAATGATGGTCAGAACATTAACAAGAGGAAATTTATTGGAAATAAATGTTAATTCCTTCAACTTGCCCCTTGCTCAGCTTAGCTGCTAAAGTACAGAAACATGGATGATTATATGATTTGTGTAAGTGTGTTGCACCAGCTGTTAGAATGAGGAATAATGGTGAAAACTGGAAAGAACTTCATGACAGAGCTTATTGAAAACGATGGGGTTGCTCAGACAGCAGTGATTCCTCCATCACCTCAATTGTCCACCATCACAGATGCCATGGGAGTGCCATGCATGAATGGGGGACAGGACTGGGTGATATCAGGGACCCTTTCTCTCCTGGAAATATAGGACTATTATTTGTAGTTAAATCAAGTTCAGAGATTCTCAATGGGAAGGATCCCTATCAGCAGAACCTAAGAAACTGTTTTCCACTCTAATTCAACCATCTATCACTATAGCTTTATATTTCATATGGCAAGGATCTAAGTAAGAATCTAATCTTTCACTCTGGATTTAACACAAAAATTCTCTTTCTCCTGTACTGGCTAGTAAATTTATAAGCCTAGCACCTTCCCAATTGGACCTCTGCTTTTCCTTCTTGGCAAATGAATGTTGAGTGAGAGCCATTCATTCAATAAATATTTATTGTTCACCTACTGTGCATAGCAGTTTTTGAACATTAGCTAAAAGAGCTGTGTTCAAATAATAGAAGAAAGTCAAAGAAGGAAACTGACAATGCTTAAACACTAGGAAGTGCTTTGAGGGAAATAAATCAAAGTTATGTGGTCTTGTGCAGGGAAGGGCAGTTTAGGCAGTGTCAGGGAGGCTTCCGAAGTAAGATCTGGATGATGAGAAGCAGCAGAATGTATAAGACTGGTCTTGTGCCTCTCTAGAATGGTTGCTCACTCCCCACTCCCATCTTCCACACCCTTGTTCCTCTGCTTATTCAAGGGACACTCCAGTTGCCATTTGCCTCCTCCCTAGCTCAGCAGCTGTCTCCACCTCCTCCATTGAGGGCTAGACTCTGGCACAGCCTCTGTACCAATGGCATAGGTAGGAGACTTAACAGGGTGGTGCTTGAGCTCAATCTAGTTCTATTCTTAGAGTTCCACCCACCAGAAGGAAGAGTCCTGCTGTCGGGTGAGTGAGGTGATCTACATTCCCTCATAGCTGCCAAAAGAGTTAGTTACATAACCTAGAACCAAGGATGAACTCCTTCCCTAAGGGATCCACTTCAAACAGTATGTCACAGGAGACAGACAGAACTACAAAGACAGACAAAACCTTCTTTTTCCTGTGAACAGAATGTCCCTAGGTGCAATATCTTGAAGAAGATCTGGGATGATACTTGTTTGAGATAGAACAATAATGATATAAAGATGAGTCCACCCCTCCCCCACTCTGCACCTGGTGAAGGTGATATTGTCCATCTGAGAAGAGGGATTAGATTTACAGGTCCAGAAGCTGAATGATTTAACATACCCAGAGATGCCTGTTTTCTTATTTGCATACTCAAAAATCATACAAGATGCATGCTTAAATCAGAAGATCAGTTTCCTTTTCTGTGATTAGAAAGTTTTGATCCATTTCAAAGAATTGCACTTTTTTAGTATCAAAGTAAGTCAGAAGCTGAATGAATAATTACAAAATTTCTTAGTAAAATAAAAAAAAAAGAAAAGAAATTTTCTAAGAAGATGACTGATATTTTAAGCAACTTCTGGGAAGGTTATCCCCTCAACAGAACTTCTTTGTCTCATGCTGAAATTGTGCTTTCCAGGTGTCTCTGCTAAAGTTAGGGTGCACAGGCAATAGATGTTTTTTAAACCCCATTTCCTTTGTTGAGCAATCTGCTGATGCACTCTTTCAACATGCAAATACACACCTGATAGGTCCAGCTGGCTTTCCTGTTAGTCTGGGAGACATTCTGTCTCCTGTTGGTATGTATTGATTTAATCAGCAAAGCCTCAAGATTCTAGTGAGGGCCATGCAACTCTGCTCGGGTGTCACTGTTTACTCAGGTGTCTCCACAGGCATATGTGTATATTCATTCTTTTTTTTTCCCCATAAATGGTTGCATAGTGACTAGTTAGGTTGAATCTAATTTTTATTTTTAAATTGACCTTATGTTTTGAGATTGTTTTATATTACATGTCAGTTTGCTTTATTTCTTTTATTTATTTGCTTTATTTCTTTCCAGAGAATTCCATTTTTTGCAGGAATAATAACTTAGTTACTATTATTAACAATAATAAATTAATATGTAATTATAACTTATACTATTACTAATATCCTAGCTAGTATATTTATATACTACTAATAATACATTAGTATTATAACAATAAATTAATGATTTAGGTTGATTCCAGTCGAAGTTTTGAGTACACTTACAAGAATGGCAGAGGACAAATTTCTAGAAGTAGAATTGGTATATTAATTAGAATGTGCATTTCAAATGTTGATGCATATTGCCAAATTTCCCATCAGAGAGACTGTACCAATTAAGCTATACCAACAATTTGAAAAGGGGTTAGTTTTCCTACCCCCACACTATCAAACTATTTATTCTGCAAATGATATCTTATTATAGTTTAAAATTGATTTCTTTTATAATGAGTAGTTGAAGCATATGTTTGTATGTTCAAAATGATGTACATTTCCTTTTTTGTTGACACACACTTAACCATGGCTTACAATATACACAACTTGGTATGTTATTACATTGTATGCTTATTTATGATCATGGGGATATGACAGCATACAGCCTCTACATACATGGGGAGAGACAGACAAGTGACAAACAGTTATAGTGGTCCAAGCTTACTAGAATAGTAGAGTAGGAGCCTATTGGATGAGGGTCCATCATGGTCTAGAATGGAGGTTTCTAAAGATCTGATGGAGGTGTGGGAGTAAACAGTAATATTAGGGATGATGACACAAGAAGGAAGAGAAGATAGCATGTTAGACTTTACACTAATGACAATATGATAAAACCAGAACATTTTAAAGTAGAGGGGTAGCATAGCAGAAATATCTTGAAGACATGTGGGGAATGGATACAGAAGGTATGACTGGGAGCAAGAGTCATGAGAAATTGAGTCCAGCAATTCAATTATGACAACATTTGCTTGGTCTTAGGGATCCCCTCAACGTTTGGATCTTGCTGTTGAAATGCCTGAGGGTCCCCTCTATAGAAAGAGTGATCGCCACTGGGTGAAGTGTAAAGACCTGCCATCTCGCAGCCTGGACATGATTCCCAGCTTTGCCAATTTCTACTTGCACATGCTTGAGCAATGAGAAAAGCTACTCACACTTGAGGGGTGTTGCAAAAACGTATGGCGGTGGATGTGTGAAGTGCTTAGCACAACACTCGTCATGTAAAAGCAAGGGCTTAATAATTGCTAGCTGTTTTTATTTTTATAACCTTTACTCACTCCTCTGGAAATGCCCTTGCCTTTATCTTATTGTAATATACCAGTGTGAGGAGAATTACAGAATGTTGGAGTTGGAAGATGTTTAAGGTAGCTTGCTCAGTCTCCTAATTTAGAGGAACAAACAAAAAACGTGTTCCTAGTCACGCAGTGCCACCCTGAAACTCCTCATGGTCGGGTTTCTTACAGCAGCATACATGGACGTGTATAGTTTGGTTACAAACATCTACTTTGAGGTGTTTCTCATGTTTGCTGACAGCGGTTATTTCTTGGGAGGAAACCCCTAATTTAGAAAGTGGTCTATTTTAAAACACTTTGTAGCGCACCGTTCAAACCGCACAGAATTTTCTATAATCACAGAAAGAAACTGGGCACGAGGTGTACAGTTAGCTTCCGCAGAGCCTGCAAGATAGGGTTTCAGCCTTGGGGTCCTGGTAGCTTGAAACGTTCTTGGGCGAGCCCCTGCTCTCCTTCGGGTCCTCACTTCTACTTCCCGAATGCTCTCAGCCTTTCTGCTTCACTGAGGACCCGGTGATCTGATTCAAAAGAACAACTGTTTAGGGAGCGCCTACTACGTATTTGGGATGCACCTGGCGAGGAAGTGGGCGGGGGCGTTCAAGGATGCTGGGGTCCCACTTTTCTCATCAGAAAAGAGGCAGGCGCTTGGCACCCCATCCCCTTAATTTATATTGCAAACGAATTCTCTCCAAGGTTCCCACCGACCACGCTCTTATTATGTTCCCCGAATGTTACCCAGCTCTGGAGGCTTCTGCCTGGCCCCGGCTCTGCCCTCCCCAAAACCGCGAGGGAGGGAATACTGCCCTGGGCATTGGGCTTCAGGAGTCTGTGACCAAGGTGGGCGCCGCCGCTCGCGGGCAACTGCCAGCGCAGAGCAATTCTCTGGTCCTGGTCCCCGTTCCCTCCTGCTTTAACCAGGGCGCGGCACGCTCTCCTCCGAGTTTCCCCGGGCGCTCTTCTTCCCTGATGCCAGTGTTTGTGCCCCAGCGCCCCTCGCCCGGCGGCTCCTCGTTCCCTCTTCTCCTCCTCTCTGGCAGCCAGTCGCCTCCGGGCAGAGTTCGGGTTCAGCCCTTGCCTTTGCTCAGGATTTAGGGAAAGGCTTGGGGGTGGGGGGCGGCCGGAGGGCGCGGGCTGGCCGGGGGAGGGAGAGGGAGAAGGAGAGAGGTAGCCTCTGATTGGTCGGGGAAGGGGAGTGGAGGCACGGAGTTTCCCACAATGCCTCGGTGCAGTGCAGCCGCGGATGGATGCTGCGGGAAGGGGCTGCCATTTGCTGCCCCTGCCAGCGGCGCGCGGACCTGCCCGGGCTCCTGTAGCCGCCGCCGCCGCCGCCGCCAGCGCCGTCCGCGGGCCGGGCCTCTACAGCGACGCCGCCTCGGCTCCCTCTGCGGCCGCCAGAGCGGTCGCCATGAACCCCAGCTCCTCGGCGGGAGAGGAGAAGGGGGCGACGGGCGGCAGCAGCAGCAGCGGAAGCGGCGCCGGGAGCTGCTGCCTGGGCGCCGAGGGCGGCGCGGACCCGCGGGGCGTAGGAGCAGCGGCTGCGGCGGGGGCCGCTGCCCTAGAAGAGCCCGCGGTCGCCGGCCAGAAGGAGAAGGATGAGGCGCTGGAGGAGAAGCTGAGGAACTTAACTTTCCGGAAGCAGGTCTCTTACAGGTAGGCGCCGGGAGCCCAGGAGCCGCAGACAGGTGCCGCCGAGGGCGGGGAGCCACTCTTCTCTCCAAGAGGCGCTTCCACGGAGTTGTTGGGGTGCCTCATAGTCTCAGTCTCTCTCCTGCCCTCGTCTCCCTCTCCCTCTCCCTCCCCCTTCTCTCTCTCTCTCTCTCTCTCTCTCTCTCTCTCTCTCTCTCTCTCTGTTGTTCTCTTCTCATTCCATCATTCTGGGCTGGAGGGAAGCTACGTGAGCCTGGATTCCCCCTAACGCCTAAGGAGGGGGAATTTGTAATAGGAGAGAAGACCCAGTCCCTGAGGTCAGGATAACAAAAATACGTGTGTGTGTGTGTGTGTGTGTGTGTGAGAGAGAGAGAGAGAGGGGGGGGGTGGTGGGGGGAGGCACAGACCCAGAGGTTCCTAGTTTTCTTGAGAAAAGTCATCAAAGTTGCCCCTAAGCCAGTGTCCTCTCAACCACTTGCTCCACCCTCCAGATTTCACTTGATGAACCTTTGGCACTACTTGATGACCGAGGTCACTTCCCTGAGCAGAAAAGAACAGCACTATCTATACCTGCCTGAAAATCCTCCACTAAGGGAGAGTAGGATACCGGTCTCTTATCTGTAGATACGCCACTGCTTATGAGGGTTACGCATACATGTGCTCTCTGCTTCTCTGCTGGGTGTGACCAGAAGATGATGTGGGGAGCCTACTGGCAAGCGAGGGGTGAGGGGGAGAACTGACCCTCACATGTACCTAAAGATGGATGTATCTGTGAAACAAGGACAGTGTGAGATAGATGGCCATCAAATTAGGACAAAAAATAACCCCTAATTGTGTCAGGACCCAAACATGAGAAATGAAGATTCAGTACATTCTCTGCGACCCCACCCCCCCCACCCCACCCCCCACCCCCCCCACCCCCACCCCCCACCCCCCCCCCCCCCCCCCCCCCCACCCCCCCCCCCCCCCCCGCCACAAGATCCTCAGGCAAGAAGATGCTGAGACTATGCTTAATGCTTATTGGTTTTAGAAGTTGAGGTGAGAAGCAAGCATAGATTTATAAAGATTTGTACTTGATATTTGTGCTTTTTATATTTTCAGTTTCTGGAGTGTTTCTTGAAAAGGGGTCAGTGAGAGCAGTCTTATAACCCAACTCCTTTTGAGTTAGCAGTACCTTCCAGAATACCATCTAAAGTATTAGGCCTGTCACACCATGTGCTGTTATGTAAGCAAAAGCAGATGACAGAGGTGTGTGGGTTTGCGAGGGTGTGCTTTATTTATGGGGGCAGGTGTGTGAATCACTGGGATCCCCACAGGCATTGCCTGGACTGGAGGCCCCGGCACTGGGGCATGTGCTGTGTGTCTAAATGTGACTTCTGATGCTTCCCAAAGGTGTTCCTGGTGTGGTGACAGCTTTTGCATCCCGTGCATGCATTCTGCTTCCTGCATGCTCAGGGAGTTTCCACCTGTGTTGTTGTTCTCTTAGTTACTTACACAGATCAAATCCAAGTGGATCTTTCTTTTTATATTTTCAGTTTCTAAAAATAGGCAGGTGGTGGGGAGTGGGGCCACTCTAGGGAGGTATGTTAGGACACTGCCGGCTCTGCTTCCTAGCTTCAATGGCCCTTCTGGCCCTTAGGGGAGCAGGGACCACATTCAGCCTAATGTAGGTGATGTGCATTGGGAGGGGATGATTATGGGGAGCACATGGTGGGTCTGGATCCTGGGCTTCTGGACTGAGGGATCCTCCTGAGTGATCAGTATTCATCAGACTTCTCATTGGGTGGAGCTACAAAGCTATCCTTTGCAAGGGAAATCATTCCAGTTTGCCTCTTGGCAGGGGTCATTCTCTGAGCCTCTCTCCTGGAAATGTACTCTGTATGAACTGTGGCTTTCTGGGTTGTCTTGCACAGGCAACCGGCATGTGTAAGTGTGTACTCACACATAGGCAGTGTTTTTCTAGAAAGTGATAATAAATAATACTGCATCTGCCTTAAAGTTCGTAGAAGTGGCTTCTACTTCTTGGACATCAATTCTTTTTAATTAAAGCCTCCAATTTAGTGAAATACCTGTATACACGTCACCCCAGGTTGCTGGTTAAAATGTTTGCCACCTTGCATTTACAGCATTGAATTCTCTGTGGGTGGGACTTCTTATCAAGTTCCTCAGGTGATGCTGAAGCACAGCAATGTCTGAGGATTGCTGCCCTATTTTGTTTTCCCTCCAAAGGCTAAACTATTGACCTTTGAATTCATACACCCTGCCCAGCCAAACGAGGCCAGGCTGTTCCCAAGCCAGGAGAAAGACAGGGAGGAAGTGGGTGATTTCACCTGGCACATGTTTGTCCAGGAGCCTCTGCATTTTGATCACTGGTATTTATTTATTTTAATAATTTGTTTAACTATAAAAAATGGCCTACCCAACTGCCATGGTGGTCATTTGTGCTGGACACAGGGATGCAGCCAGGCCTGACAGATTTTACTGGAGGGCTAATGAAAGGTATGTAAGGAAAGAGCAGTTGGGCTCAGGTTGGGTGTGGGCTTCTCAGTGAGGACAACTCTGCCTCGCTCCTGGGGGTCAGCTGAGGACGGGGACTGGTGGGAGTTACTGGAGAGGAGTCAGAAAGGCCTTCCTGAGTGGAGTCTACACAGAAGAGTTCAGCTAGAGTAGGAGGGGGGGTTGCTTGTGTACAGGGGATCCTTCGAAGTGGGTAAGTGGCAATTTGCAGGTAGGTTAAAAAATGTCTTTGGAAGCACATGGATATTTGCAGAATGGAACTTGATAGAAAAGGAGAAGGGGCTTGGGGAGAGAGGGTGTGTGTGTCTCTGTGTGTAGGGGGGTCTCATCTGCTCCTCTTGTTGCTAAGGAACATATAAGCTAGGGTTTAAAAATAAAATGAAGAGTGGGTGGGCATATGCAGTGACTCCTGTCTTTTTAGGAACCAGAGCCCTTTACAAAAAGCCTTTAAATAACTATTTCTGGAGGCAGATTATTCATTTTGCTTGACTTTTACTTTGTTAAGTAAAATAAACTCCTTTATATACCCCTAGATTTCCCCTCATTATCTTTCCTTTGTTGGCTTTTTTGGGAACCGTTTTTTCCCATGAGAATTTTTCCTTTATTTCAGAACTTGCACCCCTAGAGCAAATAGTCTCTGTAGACTGTAAAGCTGAAGGGTTTAGAAGGCAGTGCAAGTGAGCTGGTACTTTTCTCTTAAAATTACTACTTCTTTTTTCTTTGCAAATTATGGTGCTGCAACAGATATATATGTGCAAATGACTATATAATGTGTAGTTTTTAAAAACTGCTGTAAGAATTCCCATTTAAGTCAGTAAAACTGAAGAGAGGGGAAAAAAACCTTTCAGTAGCACACAAGGGAGGGAAAGAGAAAGTTGCTGATGTTTCTTGTCTTTCAAGCACTATGCTAAGCATTACTGTATGGTCCATCTTACTTGATATTCATGACAGTCCTATGATGTCATCATGCCTATTTCTGTTTTTTAGAAAATGAACCTGAAGAATAGAGCTCAGGCAGGAGGCAGATTTTAAACAGAGATCTGACTCTGAAGGATTTTTCTCTTTAGATTACATCCTCAAACAATTACTTTAGACTTGAACTTGTGGTTTGTGTGTGTGTGTGTGTGTGTGTGTGTGTACCTATGTGTGTCTGTACAGTGTAAGCTGCTTCCTCCACAGCATTCTGTTAGTTATTGTGTTCTACATTATCTCTTGTATGCTTTATTCTTTGCACAATGGTCCTTTGGTTGTGTGATTGTAGGGAACTCCTCTGCTATGTTGGAAATAAAAAATGAATATTAATTCATGATCATTGGCAAGTAGATTGATTTCATGTCTGAGAACAGAACCACCTGCGTGACATCTGCCATCTCTGTGAAGCCATCCATGTTAGAGGTGAATACGTCTTTGGAAATAATTCCGATGAGTGTTGTTTAGAGGAACCCAGGTCCGGGGACAAGCTGCCCTGTCTGTACTTCCCTGGGCAGCGCACAGAAGAAGATGAAGTATGATTTTGCTTGTTAGGAGGCCGGGGCAGTTACCACTACTTGTAAGAGCTCAATGCCTGTGCTTCAGTTTCTCCACTTACACAAACCAGGATGGAAATACTTGACCTTTCTTAAAGGAAGTTTCTGTAGAAGTAGCAGCAAGGAATATTAAACTTCTTAGATTAGCCAACCAGGTAAAAAAAAAAAAAAAGATCTTTTATTCTTGGTAGGTTGTCGATAGGAGCATATTATGATAATCTCTCAGTATTTGTGGGCAATTGGTTCCAGGACCCTTCTGCAGATTTCAAATCTTCAGGTGCTGGAGTCCCTTATATAAAATGGCATAGTATTTGCATAGAACCCGTGAACATCCTCCCTTAAGCTTTCAATCGTATCTGAATACCCATAATACCTAATACAATGTAAATGCTATGCAAATTGTTGTCACAGTTATTGTTAAGCAAGTAATGACAAGAAGAGTCTATACATGCTTAGTACATATGCAGTTATTTTTTCTGCATATTTTCAATCTGTGGTTGATTGAATCCGTGATGCAGAACTCACAGATACAGAGGGCTGACTATATCTTCATTTTGTGTTTTGTCCCACAAAACAAGATTGTGTTATTATAAGAAACATGTTGTGGAGTTGGAAGCCAAATAGGGTAACCCGGACATTGTCCTTCCCTGTGCACTGGAATCAGTAGTGTCTGGGGAAACTTTTTTTTCTGAATGTCATTATCAGCATCCTTCTTTGTAAATCAATTTTATTTTGTGTTTTTAATCTGTGCTTTGCACATTTGTTAGATATTTAGAAACTTCAGGATCAGATAAAAGCCTCAGTTCTAATTTAATGTTTCCTTCCTCAATAGTGACTTAGGTACTGACTCGGTGTCGATTTCCTCAGTTAGGACATGCACCAAGTGAGTTTCACTTCAGTTTACCCCCTCTCCACTGTGATCCATCTTTTGGAGGCTTTGCACAGCACCAGATCCTGTGGTTTGGGGGCTGGAGAGGTGAAGGAGGGCTTTGCTGCCTTTCAATTCTGTTGTGGCAACAACACCATTGCTTTGTGGAGCCAAATTAAATTAGAGGCACACTGGCTCTTTCCGACACTCCACTTTCTAATCTGAGAAAATGAGGACTCCCAGGGAGGGCCAACCTAGCTGTACCTCTGTGTTCTTCAAGGTTGGGATCTGGTATATGTGTTTCCTATGTGACCCCCAAGGCGTCCCAGGAATTGAGTACACTGTGAGATCAGGGGCATCTGGAGAAGCCATTGCTTATGCCCCGGGCTGAGATGTTTGTGCTCACATGGGTGTATTTGCAGTGGTAATTCTGGAGACTAATATAGAGACTAAGTATTTCTCCTCAGACCCTATAATTGTGGTTTTAGGACACTAGTTACTGCAAATGAAGGTGGTTTTGAGCTTTAGGAAGGAGGGTCAAGAGCACAGCCAAATATAAACCATTAGATTTGAATCTTAAAATAACCATAAAATGGACTACTTTTTAATTGTTTGAACTGGTTGGAGCCTATCACAAGACATAACAAACCAGTATGCTGTAGAAAATTAAAGAAATAAAACACCAAGTATGTCTGCCTGTGCATAATGTGCTCATCTCGTGTCTGGCTTGCTCACCAGGCGGACTTCTTAGGGAGCTTGTCCACTGTGTGTGGATGGTGCTTGGTCCTTCCCATTCTTATGTGGCTTCTTCAACAGCTGTGTTAGGACCACATTGTAATTTTCTGTCCTGGGAATTAGACTTGGGTTTGAACCTGGTATCTTCCAGCTGATCTTGGGCAAGTTATGTAACCCTTTTGTGGTTCAGCAGAGCCATCTCTAAAGTGCTGTGGTGGCAATACCTGTCCAGGAAGTTTTTTTGTGAAAATTAAGTCAGTTACTTTATGGAAAGGGCTCAGCGTAGCACCCTTCTCAGAGACAGCTTTTGTAATTCTTGTCTACACTGAGTTGTTAGCCTCGTTGAAGACAGAAACTGCACCTTATTACTTGATTATCTTCCTCTTCTTGCTTAGTAGGTATTGGATAAATTATTGAATGAATACAACTTACTGCCATTTTCGAATCAACTACCGTTGTTCATCTGGGCACCATCTCAATTGCGATTTCCTTTCCATTAAAAGAAAAGTCCGTCTTCTCCTTTACGTTTGGTCCAGCAGCCCAAGGCTGTTGCTGCCTACAGCTTCCTGTTTGAGAACCTGCTCTGGCCTTTCAGCCAGCTGTTGGAGGCTCAAGAGGGGTGGATGAAGCGCTTAACCATCTGTTTGCACTTTGTCAAAGAAAAGGCCTTATTTTGCCTTCTGAGTAGCACTAATTAGCTCTCTGGTTCTCTTTCTGTCCGTCTCATCCCTGTCCAAGGGGCCGCATTGATGTTCTCTTCAGGGAATTTTCTCTTGACGTTTCCTTCTGTGATTAGAACTTAACAATGCAGAGAGAAGGCGATCGCGTGCTCCTGGGTCTGTCCAGGCTGCGGTCCAGCCAGCCGGCAACCTCTGCTGTGGAGGGCTTCACTCACTCCTTCCTTCCAACCCATTTGGTTGACGCGGGTGGGGAAGTTGTTGAAGGAAGCATGGTGAGCTCCCTTGGTGACTCTTAGCTTTTGCTGTGTTTTGACCTCATTTAACCACAGCTGCTTTTTCTTGCTGTAACCTACGAAGCCCTTGAAGAACGGCTTATGAGTTTCCCGTCATCCTGAGAGGTGCATGAACCCAGTGTGGGCTATTCTGAAGAAAAGCAAGTCTTGAGTGTGTGCGAGCTGTCGAGGGGGAGCCTGTGGCTGGGAAGAGGTGGGAAGAAAGTCTTGGTGGACAAATTTGAATGTTAATCCCTTTCAGCCCTGAGTTTTGTGTGCTTTTGAAATGGAGCAGATATCGTTCTTTAAAGGCTACGGCTTTCTAACAGGGACTTCTGTGGTTCTTGTATCTAACCTCCGTGAGTTTCCTCAAATGGAGATTTGCCTTTAGATGTTTAGGCTCATAAATAATTTTCTGATAAGGAGCCATATCTGGTTGAAGCTACATTAATAGTCTGGTTTTTGTTGGATATAGAGGAAAACTTTCAAAGCTTAAAATGATAATAATTACACTGCAGTTAAATCTCATTATTCTTACCCTTCAATTATTCAAGTAGGATACTGGTTAAGAGCCCTGACTCTGAAGTACTGCTGCCTAGGTCCACACTCTCTGCACCATAGTGCCATAGTTCTCCCATGTGTAAAATGATAACCATAGCAGCACCAACCCCATAGGACTTATTGCAAGTTTGAGTTGATACTTATAACACTCGTTGTCACAAAATAAATGCCATTTGTGTTTATTAAAGTGGTATTCTAAGTTAAGTCCAGTTAAGAAGCAGATTCATTTATTTATTGTTCTTTAAAACAATGAATATCTGTTAAATGTCAGTAGCTGATGGTAAAATTATTCAGATCTTATGAAAAGGAGACAGACATACATTCAAGACTTTTTTTTGAAAAGATGGACATAATATCTTTATTTGTTTATTTATTTTTTATGCAGTGCTGAGGATCGAACCCAGTACCTCACAAGTATGAGGCAAGCGCTCTACCGCTGAGCTATAACCCCAGCCCCCATCCAAGACATTTAATTTGCAGGTTTTGGTGCTCATGAGGATGAAGAATATGTACTTTCCCTTGCATTCTACTCTTCCTTGCAGTCCTGGGGACAGACCCTAGGGTCTTGCAAGTGCTCTGCCATGGGCCGCAGCCCCAGCACAGCAAAGGCCATCCTTACTAAGTGGCTCCAGGAGGCTGCTTCTGGGTGCTCTGGGAAATGGAGTGACAGAAGGCAGAGGTCAGGGAAGACAGGCACAGTGAGTGTGCAGAAGGTGGGGGAGCAGTGACGCAGAAGCCCAGAGGGTCACCCAAGAGCAGGAAGTCAGGTGTGGAGGTGGGCCGGAGGGGTGGCTGGGCTTCTCAGTGTCAGGAAGAGATAAGTAGATCAAGATAGAAGCACTGGAAATAGAGCTGTCACCTGTGACTCCAAATGGAGGCTGGTCCTCTTCGGGCCTGTCCTGGTGATGTCCGCCTCACTACACAGACGCTGGCCGTCAGAGGACAAAGCCCCCCCCCCCCCACCGCCTGCCCTGGATTATTTCAGAAATGGGAGACTCAGCCTTCTGGGGAGTTCCGAGTTAGCCCAACCAGGCCAAACAGCAGAATTCATGTTTAAAATCTATAGATAGCTTTTAAATATTTGTTGAACAAATAAAGCTGGCTCAGGACAAATACGTTTTGAAGGGATGACCCCCGCCCCCTTTTTTTCCCTCCAAAGGCAAAGATAACACCGTTTGGCTATCTGTGTATCACATGGATTTGTAGGAAATAGCCAGAAAATAGCCTCCCTAGAAGGAGTAAAGTACATTTTTAAATGTGTCGTTCCTTTGATGTGAGAAAGGTGCCAAGACTTCTATGGAAAAATTAGTATCTCTTAAGAAATAACTTGAAAACAAGTTGTTTAACGATAAAAAGAGTCTTATATAAGCCTGTGTGAAAGCATTTGGAAAGGGTATCATTTGGAGGCAAACTTCTGGAACATTCCTGGGATCCCATCATTGTATGTGACAGGCAAAGAGGCAAGCCCTCTCAGAGAGCATTTCCTGTGGAGGCTTTTTAGGGAGAGTCTGACTTAAAACAGAACCTCCTCTTTAAAATGGCCTCTTCTCAATGCAAAGACTGAGCCGTGATATGTATTTGTTTCTCTCTAGTTGATGGAAGTCCCTTCCATCTTAAATTATACAGGAAATAGAAAAAGTGTGAGCCCCAGAGGCTGCAGAGCATGATCTGCCCTGACAGAGTGCACAGCCATGGGGCTGAGTGGACTCCCCAGCTGACTTGGCTGCCACTGCTGTAAGGAAGTATCGTGGACCAGGTGGTTTTCCTACAACAGACACTTCTCACAGGTCTGGAGGCTAGAAGTTGAGATCTGGGTGCCTGAACAGTCAGGTTCTGGTGAAGGCTGTCTTCTGGGCTGCAGGTGACCACCTTTTCACTGTGTGTCTACAGTAGATGATGGTAGAGAGCTCTCAGAAGGCCACTAAGCTCAATCATAAGGGTTCTGCTTTTCTTGACCTGATCCCCTCCAGAGGACCCACCTCCTCATGCCGTCACCTTGGGAATAAGGATTGCAGCATATGGATTTGGGGAGGACACAGACATTTGGTCCAAAGCTCCAGCCCACCCTGTCTTTTCTCACAATGGCCTAGGAGGTGCCCCTGATAGATCGTTCCCTGAGGCAGCAAAAAGCAGTCCATGCACTGGTAAATGTTTGGTAAAGTGCAAGTCAGTGAAAGGAAAACTTTGCTCGGTACAAATACTTGCTGCAAGTGTTCACTTACCTCGCTACCTATGAATATTAATCATTACAAGTTATTGATTTTATTAAATGCCTATTCTCTGCCAAGAACTACTAAGCATTTTATATACAGTATTTCATTGAACACCCAATTTCCCTTTTGCAGATAAAGACATGGAGGCTTAGACTTTAAGCACCTGCCTGGTCACCTGGCCAGTTAAGTGGCAGCATATCTGCAGAGGGCTCCTTGCAGGATGCTTCAGTCATGTCGATCTTCGCTTTGGTTCTTCCTTCACCCTTTCCCATTCTCTGTGTGCAGACAGGCATGTTTCCTCAATCTAGTGGCTCATTGGACCACGATCCCCGGAGGGCAGAAACCCATATATTTCATCCCGGTGGGCCCCACTAGGCCCACCAGGACACAGAGGAAGGCCTTAACAGAAGTCGATTGACAAGAGTATATTTCTTTTCTGTCTAAGTGCAGGAGCAAGGTCTGTGAGTAACTTTGTGCTACTGTCAGTTGCAGGGAGGTCAAGGTTGAGCTTTCTGAAAACTATACGAATTTCATGAGATGGGAAATGAATCCAATTTCATGAGTCCAGAAAATGATTACAAGGATTATAATCTTGTACTATTTCCTTTAAATTCTATCTCTAGGACAAGACCTCATGACTTGTTTAATCAGAGGGGAACCGAAGGGGGTAAGAGATTGTATATAGATCAGGGTCTAGTGAAGAAGTGAGGACCAATGTACTTGTGTTTGACATGGCGAAGATGACACAGACAGCATCATTTGAATAAAAAAAAAAATCTTAGGAAAAGTGGATCTTTTACCTTTCACTAGTGACCTGTTCAGGCTGCAAGTATTTATAGTATTAATTTTTCCATAACAATGCCCTTCAGAATTCATAAGTATGTTCACATATGCAGTTATAGACACCTAGAAAGTTCCAAAGGAACATTTAAAAAACCTGAGTCATTCTTTCACATTTGAAGAAAACCTTCAGAATTTCTTCAGAAAATAAATCTCTAGCTCAAAAATAAACTTTGAAGCTATTTAAAGATTAAAACAGAAGCTTTCTATGAGCCAGTGCAGCGTTACTTGTGACAAAATCTAAGGGATTTGTTTTTTATTTGTTTTTGTTTTTGAAAACCAATTTTTGGAGATTTCTTTAACTGTTAATAGTGACTAAAGTTAGGTACTTAATAATAATGAAATGTTCATGGTGCTTCTAAGACTTACCATTTATAAACTTCCACATCAATGATCTAATTCTATGCTCAAAACAATCTTAGACAACCCCATGCTGTGTTCAGAGCCATTCTACAGTTCAGTAAAGTCACTGCTGCTAAGTTACTTCCCCACAGCCACCTGCCAACGAAGGGCACTGCAAGGCAGGCTGGGTTTTGGATCTGAAGTCCCATATTTTTCTGACTTTAGAGCACTGATCCCACATATCCATCCTTAGAATGACAGCAGCATTTTCCTCTTGTTAATTTCATTTCCTTGAATCAATCTGGTTTGTAAATCACAATGAACAAATTTAAAATCAGTCACCATCTGGGGTATCAAATCCATATTACATTGATAACAAGGATGACCTCATTGCTGTCCTCGTTACCCTTCCGGTGTATGTGAAAACATGCAACCACATGTGTGGCTAATGCGTGTCTAATACTCCTCCTACTGGGGAAAAAGAAAAAGAGAAGAGAAGAGAAGAGAAGAGAAGAGAAGAGAGAGAGAGAGAGAGAGAGAGAGAGAGAGAGAGAGAGAGAAGGAGATGTTCAGACTCTTTGCATTAGTTGCTAAGCAGCAGCCATTTCATTGTAAAGGAGATTCAGTTCAAGTAATGACATAGGTATTCCAAGAATAGCATTTCATTTTTATAGCAACTGCATTTCAGGTCTCCATAGAGCACATGCTCCTGCAGCTCAATGATTTTAGGAGAAGAAATAGCTACCTTGACATATTTGTTGGATATACAGAGAAAATTCCATAGAGCTGATCACCTGATAACCAGAATTTTGTGTTCTGCACGTGATGAACGGTGGGCGGCGGCAAGCGCAGGCCACTCACGGTTGTAAGAATTTGGAAGTATCTCCAGAAAAAACGGCAGACAAAGAGGTATGTTTTGAGGCCATATTTGACACGAACTGATACCATCTCAATGGGATACCGTGGGTAATCTGGAATTCTGACTTGTTTGAAGTAACATGGTCTAGAATGGAATTTGATGTTGCAGCCAAGGAGCTGGAGCATGGCCAAGATTTCATTGTACTGGGTGTTTGCTGGCCAGGGAAGGCTCTTAAAAAGGAAGTTAGAGAAAATACTGGACCAGGCTACCATAAATCATGGAGTTCAGTCCAACAGGAAGAAAGAGCATAAGGGTAGAGGAAGACCTGTATTTGATGTCCTCACAGGTGTCTGTGTGAATGGGAGATGTCCAGTGCAAAGATGCCAGGGTCAAGGGTATGTTTTGGATTGCACTCATTAATTTTGAAGGTGGCCTGATCCCTGTGTGGAAGCCCTTGGCCTGGCCTCCTCAGGCATTTCTGCCATATCTGTTGTGACTTGCCAAACTGTGGTGAAATGTGGGTGTGTCTGGACAATTATATTTTCTCCAGAGAACTGCTTCATGGGACTTGTTACAGGAGCACACTTTGTTGCTTTCTAAGAGTGCTCTGCCCTCACAGTTTCCCCCGCCTCTCCTCAAGCTATTTGAGAGAAAATGCCTCTTTCCGGGAGTAGCTGGGATGCTCAGAAGCTCCTCTTTAACTTCCAGTAAGTTGCCCTCCCATTTAAGTCAAAGTACCTCTTCTAGGAACTAAAAGTGATGTTCGGAAGAAGTAATACATGGATGAATTCACAAATGGTGAATGGTTATTCCCACTGTGCTATTGGGTTCATTAATATGGTTGTTTTTAGCATCTCTCCAGCAATTACTGCCTCTCATATATTTCCTTGTGCAATTTTTTCAATTACTTGAAACAGCCTTGCTGAAGCAGCTCTGGCCTTGCAGGAAGCCATTATATGCATAGGGAAACTAAGTCAAGACGGCTGGGGAGGAGAAGACTAAAGGCCACAGAGGTGCAAGGTCCTAAGTGTCTCTCAGAGGTGGGTTTGGGAGGAGCTCATGATCCACACTCAGCATTACTCACAGCAATACCAGGAACAGTTCTTGAAGCCTTACTGTGCACCAGGAACTGTGCAGAGTGCTTTACCTACACAGTTTCAGTCTGTTCTTCCAAGGCTTTTGTAGTAGATACTCTATTACCTGCAGCTTTACAGAAAAGGAAACAGAGGCACAAGACAATGAAATAACACACAAGCCAGCAAACAGTGGAACTGGGATGTGAATCCCAGAATGCTCTGTGCAGTATCCCAGGATAAGTATGTGACTAAAAAACCCTGTTTGGAAATTACCTCTACCCTGTCGCACGCAGCTTGGTGGGGCTCAGAATCAAGGTGCCTCACTCTCCACCAGAAACCAGCTCTTCCTTAGCAGCTGAGGGTGGGGTTAGGAGCCCTCCTCTCACTGTGATTCTGCCACCTTAGGGCAAGCGCATGACCTGGCCATGGGCACCCAGGCTGTGTGTACTGGGACTCCTAGGGACTGGCAAAGGGACTGCTGGTTTGTCTGTGTCCGTTAGTAGTGCTCTGGTAGGGACACTTCATGCTGCTCTGGATCCTGTCTTTATGCCTAGCATGGATCACCATCCTTCCGATTGAACTGTGAACAGTATCTTCCCCATTAATTTCCTTATTGCCTGCATTAACTAGGGTTGGTTTTCATTGCTTGCAACTAAAAATATTAAAATCAAACTGAAAAAAATGTCAATGAGTGTACACTCAGAAAAATGAGAAATTATATCCCATCATGTATGATATATCAAAGTGCATAAATGAATTCTACTTTCATGTATAACTAATTAAAACAGATTAAAAAAATTTTAAAAAAATCTGCTAGCCATATTTGAAAGTGTAATATACTGGACATTTTCTTAAAAATACACAAATGAATATACATTGCTCTTAAAGTTAAAAAAAAAAAAAAAGCCAATGAGAGATGGTCTGCCAGCCTCTTCTGGTGAATGGCCTCAGTGCCAGGAAGTGCCGGACAGTGAGTTGCCTTAGGTAGACATTTATACCATTGGCCAGATCTTCATGGTTAGAGTTTTCATGATAGGAAAAAGGAATGGATTATTATTTAGCAAATATTAACATGAATTAGGTAACTTTTTGCTTCCTTTTTTATTGTTATTTAATTATATAAAATTCTCTAAGTTAGTTATCTCTGTTTTAAAGATGAGGAGTCTGAGTCTTACAGAAGGGAAATTATTTGCTTCCAGTCAAAGAGCTAATAATTGAGGGAGTCCATTCCAGTCACCCACAGCCCACAGTTATTCTCATTCATCCTGCTGCTCCCGTGTCATGTCCAAAACTGACTCCTTCATTTTCTAACTGCTGGCATTACAGTTTCACTTCTAGGGGACCTTCCAGATAACCCTTTTCTGCTTTTCTATATGATAGGTCTTTAAATATTTAGAGTCAGATACCACATATCTCTTCATCCCTCCTTCCTGTAGTCAGAACTATCTTCACTTTCATTCTCATCTTTATCTGAAGGTGATTTTCAGTCCCCTCTACGTGGCTGTCTCTCTCTAATTTGACAGTATACTGAGTTATCCATGGTTTTCTTTATAAAATTGGAGCAACTAAAAATGTTGTCTAACCAAGGCCACTGCTAGCACATAGAGTATTTTTGTTCAAATTAGAAATAGGCCTCAAGTCTGGGTGGACAAATTTATAGACCTCCTCCCTCATTGCAGAGCTCAGTCAGTCCCCAAGCCACGACCAAGCACGTGGTGAGTGGCACATGGGCTGGATTTCAGTCTCCACCTGCTCTTTCTCTGGGTGCCCTAGTGCAGGACACAGCCTACATGCTGGGCATATAGTTCTGGGGCTTCCTTCCCTTGTGTGCTCATTGGTAATGGATATGGATTAGCAGGGGTGCTGGCTGGCTGCTTTAAAACCCATTCAAAAGCCAAACTGCCAGACCGCCAATTCAACAAATTACTGATGACATTTCTAAAGTTTTGCTTAGGTTGCAACAATTGCTCTTCAGATTTGTCATTTCAGTTTGGCTTAATGTTTACTTGGTGTGTTTCATATTTATTTTAGATACCAAACAGTTCTAGAAAGTTCACCATTCATCCCTTTCTTTCTCTCCTCTTTCCTTAATACGAAAGGACAAGATCTCTCTTAAGTATTGGTTAGTATTATTTGTATTTCTTTGACTTAACCCCACCCTTCCCTTCCTTGGCCCCTTGGTTAGTAGAGAAATGCCTGTGGTTAAGTCTCCTAAAACTGCTTTTGGCTCTTTGTCCAAAAGGTCTTGGTAAAACTTCCTCTCAGTGAGGCGATACAAAGCTCATAAAGAAACCCATTTATACTTTGGCCAAACCTATATTTGGTAGCCAAGATGACTTTTTGCCCAAAGGACAGCATTTTACCATTTCAGGTACAAGGGCCTTACTGTCCGACGCAGTGGGCACTGGCCTCATGTGCCTATCAAAACCAATTAAACAAATTAAACGCAAAATCCAGTTAGTCACAGTAACCCCGCATTATGTGCTTAAGGGCCGCATGAGGAGAGTGGCTACCATCCTGAGCATCACACACAGAACATTTTTAGCCACTGCAGAAAGTTCAGTGGAACACTGCTGCTTTGAGGGACATGTCAAGGTATTAATTTATCAAAAACCTCAGAAACCTCTAGCTAGCCATCCTTGAATGACAACCTTGAGTGGTGTAGTTCTTGAATTAAGAAGTCCAGATCCCCTAGCTAAGAAGTTGTATTTTAGGAGTGTAATTGTCATGTGCTCCTCCTTTTCTCACTGCAGTGGTGACGGAGTTCCATAAGGAGAAGGACAGGGAATTTGTCTTCCTTTTTCTTTGTAAACTGTACCTTCCTGTACATGCCACACATAAAGAGCTCTGGGCAGAAGAGAACATGTTCTGCAGCTTTCGGGTGGGCTGGGAATTTTACCATCCAAGAGTTAGCTCAGCTTGTGGTTGCATGTGGGGGTAGGACGGAGGGTGGGCCCTGTGTGACTGCTTCTCCCTCAGTAGGTCCTTGTACTTTGTGTTTCAGGGTGTGGCATATGGAGTTGGAGTGTGGACCTATGGCTTCAGGTTGTGTCTGTCACAGAAACTGTTTTGCCTGCTTCCTCTTTTGTTCTTAACATGAGCTCCCATCACGTTCAGTAAATATTTATTTTAAATTCACCAGGGGAGGCATGAAAGTAAATGCACCACGGACTTAAACTTTCAGTGTGGCTCACCTGGTGCCCAGGGAAAATACCCGAGGACACTACAAAAAAGGCTTCAAGGACAGAACAAAAAACCCCAGGAGAATCCGTGTGTGTGTGTGTGTGTGTGTGTGTATTTTCTCTGGTGCTTTGAACTGCCAATATTGCACACAAGGGTGTTCTAAAAATAACTCGAGTAATGTGCATCTTCTGCTGAAGGGAAGGAGATAATTTGTGAGAATGATGAGAAATGGGAAGGCAGAGGAGCTTTAGAAGATGAGAAATGAAATACATGACTCTCAGTGGTCTCCGAGGCTCTTCCATATACCCAGTGCTCCCTTTGAAGCCTTGATCTTGGAAACTGGGAAAAAATACTTGAAATAAAAGCAGTATCCCTGGGAGAACATTGGGTTTTTCTCACCTGTGTTATCACATGAGCAGTTCCCTAGATAAAAACGTTCCTATTTTATCAGAATGGCTATGGAATACTCCTCTGTTATATGTGCAAAACATTATTTCAAGTGAGGAATCCAAAGTTAGATAATATATAGTTTCTACATTAATATTTTTAAGTTGCTTATAATTTATTGGGTGAGTAAATAAAAAATGTATTGAGTGCCTACTACTTGTTAAACACTATGCTAAAGGTGCTAAAAATAAAAGAGAAACCAGAATCTCTGTTATCAAGAATATATGGTTGAATTAGGGATTAAGAGGCACAGAATAGATCTGTTCTCCTACAGGATGATAAAAACAAAGAGGGGAACATTTGGGGTCAGCATGGGTATCAGCATCAGACTGAGGAGTCAGCAGGTCTGTGTCTTTAGGGAGGAAGAGGAGATGGCTGGGTAGAGAAGGGATTGAAGGACTTGTTCAAATCTGATTCGATGATGGGAAACATACCCTAGGTTCAAAATGGCAAACGAGAAACAGAATTTTGTACCGTAGTCCTTTGAATTCTAATCTCTTCTGAAAAATTGCTAAAATAGATCATTTGAATTTTTTAACCTAGAAATCCCCACATAAAAGAGATCAAATTCTTTTATACTTGTTAGACACCAGCAGCTTGAAGCAAGGTAAAGCAGCAGGAGGAAGGGGTGCCTGGGATCTTCTGGGCTACAGAAACCCTGAGGAGGAGAGGTTAGTTCTGTGTGCAAGAAGATTTCCTGGAGCATTGACTTTGAAGCGTTGGTTGGATTTCAGCAGGAGGAGAGGGGGGCACAGGAAGGAAACATTTCAGGCTGCAGGAATTGTATGAAAAACGACAGTGGTGGACATGCATGACCTTTGTGCGTCAGTGTGAACAGTGGAAGAATTTTGCCTTGAGTGTGAGGACACAGAGTGGAAGATAAGGTCGGGAAGGTTTGTTAAATGCTTGTTAGGGTAGTCCTTGAATGCCATCAGAAAAACTTGTATTTCATCCTTAAAAAGGAACCATATGAGGGCTGGGGATGTGCATGCTCAAGTGGTAGCGTGCTCGCCTAGCATGCGTGAGGCATCAGGTTCGATTCTCAGCACCGTATAGAAACAAAAATAAAGATATGTGTTCACCTAAAACTAAAGAATAAATATTTTTTAAAAAGGAACCATTTGAGGGTTTGGAGCAGAGAGGTAGTGCTCCCAATTCCCATGTGGGGAAATCCTTGTTCTTCCTGGAGCCATTGCTGGTTCCTCTGCTTCTGGAACTACAGAAGTTGTTGTTGCAAAAAGCCCTTGCTGCAGAAGTGTCACCTCCAGCCTGACATGCCTCTGAGCACTCCAGGGTGGACAAGAGCCTGCCTCCTTTTACAAGAGCATGAAGAGGGAAGAGAGATCTGTGCTCTCTCTGCAGTGACCATGGTGGCCAAGAGTCAAGCTCTTTTCTTGCCTTCAGGACAATAGGAGGTGGCATGATCTTGTCTCAGGTGAGAATTTGGGAAAGACTAAGCAAGGAAGAAGTGAGCTGTCCTGAGTCTGCACACAAAACTCATTTTTGCATCAAGCAGTGTAACCAAGTGGTGTTTCAATTTGATGTCACTCATTTATATTTTAGCAAAACAGCATTTTTCTAAGTTCTCAACAAGTAAACACACAGAAAATTTGGGAACATGGCTTGCTGCTGAGCCGGGAACTTTTCTTTTTCTTTCCAAACTGTTTGGAGAAACTCCCCGAATCACATCTTTGGAATTTTATTATTTATTTATTTATTTTGAGTTAAGTGGACCGTTTTTCTCCCCCAGATTCTAATACCTAGAAATCACTAAGCAAATTAACTAGATGAGTGTACATTTTTAATTGACTGGAAAAGAGCATTTGGGCAGCTTCGATGTGTTCCTTGTCAAAGGGCTGGGTGACTGTTGCACACGGTTACATGAAGAGAGATTGAAGGGACCAGTTAATAGAACTACAGTTTTGCAGGCAAGACTTTGCATTCAGCTGTAAACCGCATGCTCTTTTCAGACCTAATCTTTTTTAGTAAATGGAGTACAACACTGTGGTGGAAAGTTGGTGTGACAAATGCCATCCGCTGGCTTTCATGCCCATTCCTGGAGGATTAGGAGGGCGCCCAGCTTATTGTCTGCATTATGTGCCTCATGTTGCCACGCCCGAGAGCTGGCTCACGTCCTGCATTTTAGAAAATCAACATTTTTCTCATATAAATGGAAAACAGAGAAAAATAGGAGAGGAGAGAGAGAAACTTTCCGATCAAAGGAATATTAACGTGCGGGAAAGGGAAGAATCCTGGCTTAAGGCCACCCTGAGTGATGAGCAGTCCTGTGACCTGCCTGATGGGGGAGTCTATCCTGCTAACTGATTTCAGGATTAAGAAGTGAAAACTGCTTTTAAACCAAATTCACTTAATAACAGAGAGACTTGAAAGCAATGTCCTAGTGGTATTCCTCAGTAAGCTTTAAGGTGAAAAAACGTGTATTTTTTTCCCAAGTTACTTAATGAAGCCAGTTTTATTTTAAATGGAAAAAAGAAATGTGACCCATAATTTTCCCCCCTGTTAGTCTACATTTAAATCTGCACTCTTCGCTCCCCTAGGCTGACAAAGGCATAAGCGTGTTTGAAACACACTGTCCTGTGTCGCTGCTCCATCCGTGTTACAGAACACTGCCACCTACTACCCAGAGTGTGCGTACTTGTTGTGGTGTGTGTAAATGCGGTTGAGTCCTTATCTAAAACATGAGGCTGATGATGCCTTTTGTCTTGTATGGCTTCTGAGGTGGCTGAAATGATGTATGCACATTGTAAATTGAATAGCCCCAAGACATTGCTGTCACGCCATGCTGAATCACATACATGCCATCTGCCTTGGGATAACAGGAGGCCCCTATGAACTTTCCTGGCAAATTTCTTAAATGTCAGCTTTGGAACATAGGGTTCCAAGTGGTGCAAACCATTTTGTACATGTGCACCTGCAGGTGTATATGGATGAATCATTTTTGGGTTTTGTTTTAAAATATTATTTAATCCAAGAACACATAAGTAAAGCTTGATGTATAGGCTGTAATCAGAACTATAGGGTTCATAACAGAGCCCAGTGGGTAGTCCCTTCCCCACCTTTCCCTCACACTCCCTTCCCCTGAGCTTCTGTGATGCACAAACTCTTTTATTTATACACAATATGCCACCAAAGGCTGTTTTGTCATTTTTCTCAGTTGACTTTTATGAGAAGTGTCCCTTCTCCATTCTTCTAATGTAGTCACATACAAACTTATTTAAACCACTAATAAATGCTTATATTATTACGACTTTATGAATCTTACCCATTATGCTAGGAAGACTTTTCCATCCTTGAATTATTGGCTTCACCTTGAGATTATTTGTATATGAACTTATTTCTAATTCTTCTATAAAAACTTAACAGAATCATGAATTTTCTATTGCATTCTGTCCTATGCAATAATGTATGTAGCCCTCCTGCTTCTCTCTGGACTGTCTTTTATGTATCTCATTCTTTTCCATCATTTCAATTTCCCACTGCCTTTTTCTTTTCTTGGATCTTCTGTTTTCTAGATTTTCTTTTTTTCACATTTTCTTGTGGAATGCCATGTTTGATGGCACAATTTCAACAACAACAACAACAAAACATTGCATATGAGTTCCCCCCATCCCAGAACTTTCATAATGCTTTTGATTACCAAGTGGAGAAAGTTTCTCAGGATGTGAAATGTCCTGCGATAGCTTTCACAGAAAGGGTGCCTGGGAGGTAGATATTTAGAATATCTGAGAATATCTTTTTCTCTACCTTCATTCTTGGTTGGATTTTCTTTTGAAGGTATGGAGTTCTAGATTGGAATAATTTTACCTCAGAATTGTGAAGGTATTTCCCTGTTGCTGCTCGGCTTCTGAAGTTGCAAAGGAGAAAATCTATGCATTTTCTTTCTTTCTGGGCTTTTTTTGGGGGTCATTTTTTCTTTATGTCAGCTACTTAAGATTTTCAAAATTGATGTGCCTTAGCCTGGGAACAATATGCTCATGGTCTGTGGAAATTTTTAGATCTCTTGCATCTGAAAACTCTCAGTTCTAAGAAATTTTCTGATCTTTTTTTGCGGGGGTTGGGGAAGGATATTTTCTTTCTCTCCATCTCACCAATTTTTTTTTCCTGGAATTTATATTATGTAACTATTGTATTTACTGGACTAACTAACTTTCTTCTTTATTCATGTTCTACTTCACTTTTATTCTGCGTTCCAGGAGATTTTCTTGTTTTTCTCTGTCCTTTCAGTGGATTAAAAACTTTTTTTTTATGTGTGTGATTACACTTTTAATGCCTAAGAGCTCTTTCATATTTTCTGATGTTCCTTTTTATAGGGCTTTATTCTTGTTTTGTGGCTTTAATATCTTTTTCTTGTACTCTTTGAGGATATGTGCTACACTTTTTGAATGTTTTATTCACTCTGTATTAATTCTGTCTTCTTCTATTGATGTTGGTATCTTCATGTTGGAGACTCCTCAAATACCTGGTAATCCAGTATTCTGTAAGAGCTTGGCAGGGCTCAGTGGAAGTTCTATGTGTGTGTGACTTGAGCATTTAAGCTTCGCCATGGGGTCCTGCTTTGTTTTATTGGGAAAACCCTAAACATTCATATTTTCTGTTTATTTTTTCTCAGGAAAGAATCATCTACTATCTTTTAAGAGGTTGACAGCTGTTTTCTCTGAGGTTGTGTTTTAATTATTTAGGATGTAGACTTTCATTTGATCTCATTGTATTATAGAGGGCCTCCCATTCAATTCTAGAGTGGACAGGGCTTTCTAGTTCCTTCCATTTAGCTTTTGCAAAAACAAAATTTTCCATCTCAAGGCTGTGTGTGATAGGAATATTGCAGTCTGCTCTGAATGGGGCATAAGTGCCCTCTATAATGAATTCTTCCTGTTTTTGGTCTTTCCCCAGGAGCTCATTTTCAGCTGGATCTAATTCCTGGGCTTTTCTGGAATTCTGTGGTGTGAAGCCACCTCTTTCTGTTTTGCTTCTTCCTTCATGCACTGGATTTCCAGGTTGTTCTACCTTCTCTAATTCAGCTTCCAGACATTCTGCTTATCTCTTCCCATCATCTCTCCTGCTTTCTTTGTTCTTGTGATGGTGTAATTTCCTCCAGGTTCACATTAGTGGGAATTTCTGGAGGAGGTGAAATAAAGCTGTGTCCTTGTCCCTATGGTGAGCTGAAAGTTTTGCTCTTCTTCCTGGTCCTCAGTAAGAACAATAGAGGATTAAACATATTCGTGTGTTTCTTTAGAATATTTAAACACACAGTAATGTTTATCATGTGTCTTAGTTCTGAAGGACTTTTAAGACTTTCCTAGGCATCTTAGCTTTTTCAACTCTCTATGTGATAAGGAGAAGGAGAATCCCACATCTTTTTTTTTTGAGCATCTAAGTAGAGAAGGCACCTCCCGTGACTTCTGATGGCATCCTGGTCCCGTTCAGTACCTTTTCCCTTGCAGACAATAGTGTCCCCATATCCCTTTGATTTCAGCACCTCTCAACCTGGAGCCATTGGTTTCTGCCAGAAGCCATGCTCCTCTCTGTAGCCTGTGCTCTCCTGGTTTCCTGAGGAGCCCTGAAACTCACCATTCTTCTAGCAGCTCAGATGCCATTCTCCCCAAACTCCCAGGTTCGTTCATTTAGCACCAATGAGGTGCTCTGTCTGGGATTTCTGAGGGACTGTCACTGGGGAGAGGCTGTTGCTAATGAGGTGCAAATTGGTGGCAGCTGGGGAGGGGCCAGGCCCCAGAGAGGGGATTGCTATGACACTGTCAGAGAGGCTGGCTGTGGGCTGGAACAGGTGACTCCTCACCCTTTGGCAAGGCCTGATTCCTTGATGGGAGGCTGGTCTGGGCTCACGCCGCCCCACCCCTGTAGCTGTTGCCAGCTGGCTAATCTCTCGTCTGGCTGGCTTTCCTGGCTGGCTTTCCTTGCAAGTAGGAGAGGCCGTGATCAGTCACGGGGCTTTCCCAGACTTTAGAGAGACAGCCAGAAAGATCTACTGTCCCCAGAGACACTATCCTTGGGATTATTATGCTAGAAGGTTGAGGGGTGGAGGGCTTGGTGGTGGAAGAGCAGTTATGGTAGCAACCCTCGAGACGGAGGAGCATGCCCACTTTCCCTGAGCATTTGCTTTTAATGGAGGAGACTCTTACTCATTAAACTCATCACCCGAGTGCCCTCATCAGCTGCTCTTGTACTCCTGGAAGATTCAATCCCCTCATAGTCATTTTCACTTGCAATTGTCCCCACCAGATGAGCAAGAAACTCTCTTCTCTTTGGTGGAGAGAAGATAGAGGAGGTAGGTGGCTGGGGTTCTGCAGGTTCCTACGTCTTTCTCACTCCTGGTCAAAACCTGCTGGTTGGGGCCTCCGGGATATAATCTGTGTGACCATTTGGTGACCTTGAGCAAATATCCTAACTTCTCGGGCTTTAGGACCCTCCATCTTCTATTTATCTTGATCTCATTTCCTCTAGCTAAAGTTTTAGGTTATAGTGGGTGCCAGGCTAGATGCAAGGATGACAGAAATGAATGAAACGCTGTCCCTATCTTCAAGGATCTCACCTTCTATTGGAAGAAGGCAGATATGTAAGCAGCACAGATTTCTATGTGGTGCGGACTGCAATGTAGCAGAGGTGTGTAAAAAGTGCCATGGGACAATGGAGGGAGGGGCAACGATGCTGAGAGAGGGGGAGAATGCTTTGTCGTGGAGGCAACATTTGAACTGGTTGTTGGAGATTGATTATTTAGGTAGGCAAGGGGGCAGCACAGTCATGGGGGTTTGAGAAGACAAGATATATGCTAGAAAGGGCAGATTTGCTTGTAGATGCTGGAATGCAGGGGCCGGAGGGCCTGACAGGCTGTGGGCTGGCCATGGATGGGTCAGGTGATGGAGTCTTCCACCTGAGTTTGCACACTGCCTTATTTGGCGATGGAGAGTTGTAGTGCTCTGTGAGGAGAACTGAGATAATTGGCTAAATGAGGAGGCTGAGCTGGATAATCTTTAAGATCCCTTGTAGTCCAAAATTCTTGGATTCTCTGTGTGGGTACAAGATGTGGGTCTGGGAACACAGCATCGTTGAGGAGTGTAATCTGGTGTAAAGTCTGTGAGTAGGTGTTTAAATGTGGGCTGTACCCAAGTGCTATATTAAGAGGTAACCTCAAGAGGGGCACAGAGCACTGGGTTCCCAGTTAAGCTGGAGTTTAAATATCCAAGTCTTGTTTCACCATCCGACCATACTTTTGGCCATGGCCGAAGTGCTCAATCTGTCCATGCCTCAAGATCACCACTTGTAAAATGGAGATTTTTACTTCTGTGCAGCTGGGAGGGTGTGTTGGAGAATGTTTTGGGTGTTTATTTGAGAATGACTTTGCTGTTGGTTAGGGCATTGGAAGGGAAATTATTATTTTAGTTTATCATGATTTCTAATAGTATTATGAGCTATCAACAAGCATGGGAGTGAAATTTATCTGTACACCAGTCTTTGTGTAATATGCTCATGTTCTTCTTCTGAGTTCTGATTTATCTCTGGAGCAGGAATCTGGTGTGACTGTTGTGGCCAGGAGTTGGGAAGATTTGCGAACATCAGTGTCACAATGCTGATCGTCCAGTGGGGCCACTATTGTAATACACTCATGTGGTTGACAACACATCCCTGAAATCCTAAGTGTGAGTTTATTCTTGTTGAACTTTAAACCCAGGGGATTATTCTTTTCTGGAACCATGGGATGAACATTTTGGCCCAAGTTCCAGGGTAGTTCCCAATCTCTGAATTGTGTGTTTGCTTTTGAGCTGGGAGTATGTTTTTTCAAGTTTGTCTTAGAAGGTTTTTAGCTTGGTGATCTGACTTCTTCTCAGAATATGCCCCTATAAACTCACGTTTGTAACAAAGGGACAAACAATTTCTATGTTCGTCTCATGATCTGAGATAAGGTCACTGATGATGTGATAGCCAAAGATGGGACACCAAAAAGAGTAGGCAAAATATGGAATAATTGGTAAGGTGTGTGTGGGTACTGGTTGTGGATAGCTGATGATTTCATGTGAGTGTCCACTAGCTGATGTTGACCCTCCTGGGGGTGGAAAGGCCTGGGACACGCACATACACAGGAACAGAACTTTGTAGATGTGGTGTCTTTGGGAAAGGCAGGGGAAGGTACCATTCAGCATTGACCTCAGACACACAGATGGAGTCTTCCTACATTCATAGGAGTTTTATTGTTGAAATAATCCATTGGTATCTGTAGCGATCTTTCCGGTGGGAACAATGGTCATATTTACAACCTTGTATTTGTTTGTGATTTACTGGTTACCAGTGGGATTATGACCATGGTATGAGTATAGAACTGTACTGGGGAGGGAAATCGCAATTCTACAGTGTACAGTATTTATTTTATTCTAGATGAATGAGTAAAACACTTATTTGAAAGTATTTTTTTGGATCTGAACTCTAGTAACAATTTTCTGTTACTTATGTTACATATCACTTTTAGTATTGTTTGAGACTTATGCCTGAATGTACTTTGTGGACTCTAAATGATCATAAAATCCTTGAAGACACAGTGATTAATTCATTAAGCAAAAATATCTGAAGCACCTAGTGTGTGTTTTATGCAACAAACCCAAATGAGTTAGGCAGTGAGGCACTCTGAGCAGCGGAATAAAGGGTGGAGAGGAATTATGAAAACAAAGAGGTAGCAGGGGTCTTCCACAAAGGTCAAGAGGCCAGCAGAGGCCGAAATATGGTTATATAGAGAAAGAAAAACAAGTTAGTAATCCAGGAATGGGAAGTGACAGCTTGGGTCAAGAAATGAGATTGGAATGGTAACAGTGTTGCTGCTTAATTTGTCATTGCAGAATAATTCAATGAGAAGGATCTTGTCACAACTTTTGGGATGCTATTGGCACCTAGTGGTTAAAAGTCAGGACACTATGATCACCTTACGATGCATAGGACAGCCCCTCACAGTGAAGACTTGTTTACTCCTAAGAGTCCATGGTGCCATGGTTGAGAAGCCCTCTTTTAGGTCTTTCCATGTTTGACTCAAGCATGAGCTCAAAAGTCACTAGTTCTGTGGCTGCCCGGCCCATCATCAACTGTCACAGAAAATGTGCCTTTCTTCTCTGTGATTCTCTGTTACATCATCCTATCTTAGTGTGAACCTTTTGATACTGTCAGTATTCTATTATATATTTATTTCGTTATGTCTCTTCCTCTAGAATATAAATATTGTGAGCATTTTGACTTATTCACTAGTGTTTCTCTAGAACCTTCGGTCGTGTGGGACACAGAGGCAAAGCATGGAGAGGTTTGGCATGTGGGAGTTCTGTGGGGAAGAGGGCAGTGAGTCGGGTGTAGACTCTGGTGCTGGAAGAGGAGTAGTTAACATTTATTTTTACTACTGATATCAGGCGCCGTTCTCAACATTTTATGTGTGTTAACTCATTTGACCCTGGGATAGTAGGCATTGTGATTATTCCCATTCTGCATACAAGCAAACTGAGAAAGAAGGTTGAGCATTTTTCTAAGGTTATACATCTAGCAGGTGACAATGCTCCAGAGGTGATCTTGTGTACTCACACATGCTCTTAGTGGCTATTACTCTGGCAATACTGTGGGGAGTGGGTGGGCTGGGGACTTGTAAATTGGATTTGAGGGGTTTTGTATAGTGTACCCCCAAATAGATACCAGTTGGATAAGGCAGTCACATACAGATGGAAAGGTTAATATTTGGTGGACAGAGATTTTGTAATTAGAGACTGGTGCCCAGCAGGGTATGGAGCACACCATCCTGGTTAGGGTATCTAATGACCCATTTAGGTTAATAAAAGCTGAGGACCAGGATCCTCTTATTCAAGGGGAATACTTTGGTTAGAAGGAGAGATATGACAGTCCCGGGCCTCCTTGTCAATCCTGGGCTCAGGACATTTTGTCCTGAGTGGTGGCACAATGCTGCCTTGGGTCCTGCACCAGTACTGCTGGCCATTTTCAGTGTCAGGAGTGAGCTGCAGAGATAGACTAGGATGACGAGTTGGCTCAGAGGCAGTCCCTGGGCACAGACCCTGTGACTGGGTGATAGGGCTGCTGCTTCTCACTGCGGTATGCCTGCTCACCACTTACCCCTCCCAGCCTCCTGCCATGGAGGCTCTGGGCTTCTCAGGGCTAAGATCACACAGCTGGGTCATTCGTTGCTGGGCTGGTTGTAGCAAACCAGGTGGTTTCCGCCTGGCCATCTACCTGCAGACAAGCATGCTGACTGCTTTGTTTTGTCCACCTTCTTTCCTTTTCCCCATGGCAGGATCATAAGTTGGAGCTCAGTGAGTCTTGATATAAACACACTTTCTAGAGCAAAGATGTGCGAGTCTCTGGGTCCCTAGAACACTTCTCCTTTTGTGGGAGGAGCCATTGTTAGTGGGCAGACCCGATTGGATCTGAGTGTCAGCATCTTCACGTGCAGTTATGCTGCCTGATCTGCAAGGCACTGCTAGGTTTTCAGGTAAGAGGTGGAGAGAGAGGTTATTGCCATGTGTAAGTGAGATCTGGAGGTACTGAAATGTCAAGAGGTTGGAGAGCCCTCCAGTCTCTGAGACCCATTCTAGTTGAAGCAACAGGTAGATGTTAGCCATTTCCTAGGGCGGAGACCAGAAAGGGGAGAGAGATTTGATATTTTACGTGCACAGTAGGGGCTTGGAAACCTTGTCTAAGTTGGCTTTCTGGAAGTAGATGCTGGCACGGGGCTGGCCAAAACTGAGGTCTTACAGGTGAGGACGCAGGAAGGGAGATTTTCAGTCTGAGTTCCAGGTACAGCTAGGTTTTGGAAGCAAGGACTTGAGCTAAACTGAGTTAGTAAACCAGATACTTGGAAGAGCCAAGTTGGGGGTGGGGGGAAGCAGGAAGAAGAGGCCCCTTATGGGGAAGTCCTGGTCCTTGAAGGTGGATGCCAGGGGCAGTGATCTGTACCAAGAGTGGAGGAATTGTCACCACTTTCTGGCTAGTGTGGAAAGCGACTGAGAAGTTTTAGACAAGGAAGAGGCTTTTTCAGACTTACTTTTTAATTATGGTATTCAAATAACTGCATAGAGGACAGGTTAGTAGAAACTCTTGTGCAAGTCCAGGGGAGAGAAAGGACACAGCAGAGCTAGGAGATGGAAGGAATCGGGAAACAGAAATTAAAACTAAGAGGGCTCACCTATTAGGTGAACGTGATGTGTTTAGAATGAAGGAGCCTCAAGAATGACCTCCGTGTTTCAGATGTGGTGGTTGCCTGTTGGTGCTCACACCTCAGATAAAGAGGAGAGGATGAGGAGCTCTCCTCGTCAGGGGAAAATAATGAACTAAATGTGGTCATGCTGCATTCAAGGTACCTCGAGCCAACGGGATGAAGGCCAGAGGGAAAGGGATTCTGACGTTCCAGAGAATGGCCTGGCTGAAGGTGGGGAGTTCCAGTGGGAACTGAAATCATGAGAGCAGACATAATTTTCTAGGGTTAGCCTGTAGGATGAGGAGCAGAGAGGACCTAGGGGACACTTGAAGTCACATCAGTACATAAGGGTCCAAGAGGAGCCCATATGGAAACAGAAGGAGCAGCAGACCCATGTTTCAAGATCTGTGTTGGATGTGAGCTTCTGTCTGAAGTCTTTCCTCTCCGTGTTGAGTGAATATTCCCTATTTTGCTACGGTGTTTAGTGTTTTCAACACATAGTACCATAGCATGTGGTACCTGGTGGCATTAGCAATGGCAGATGCTATGAGTGTCATACAGGCCCCTCAGGCTCCTTCAGGCTTCATCCTCATCTTTTCTCATCCCATGATCCGTCTCCACGGTAGAGATGCCAGTGGCTGATATCTGGTAGGTTTTCTGTGACATTGTTAGATCACAGAGACTCTGATAGAACATATTTTTTGGAGAATGAATGTGCCATTTTGTTTTTAGAGAAAATTTTCTAACCCACATCAGAAGAAGAAATGTTTGTACCAATTAACTTCCCCTCCTGTTATAAAATAGACTCACCCACCCCGCCAACTTCTTGAACAAACACTTTAGCTGATTTCTGAAATGGAGCTTCTAGATCAGCACCAGAGCCGTGTGAGAGGCTGGACCAGCAGCTCAAGTAAGATGGTTTCTTGAGAGCAAATCAGAGGTGCTGGCGTCCTGTACGGGAGAGGAGGCTCTCTTGTTTTCCTGCCCTCCGGTGCACACAGTGGGTTCCGCTCTTCTCCAGCAGCTCCAGGGAGGAAGAGGGGGTGACTTTTTGAAAGACTCGGGGGAAGCATCCAGATTCTATAAATACCTGAGAAGAGTAATAACAAAACCAGTAATTCCACTTTTATGAACCGAAGGCCAATGCTATTTAGTATTATTATTTTTTTAAGTGGGAAGTAAAAAGAGAGTAACCCTTTAGGGTAATTATCCATATTTCCATGTTTGCAGCAGGATTCAGGTTAGCTAAGAAAAGCACAATCTTTCATTGTCCAAACTTGGAGATTACTTGAGTAATCCAAAGCCAGGAAATTGCTGCCCAACGAGTATCTTTTATTTTAGTTTATATGTTGATAAACTAAAATGCCCAAGTTTTAAATGTACATGATGCACCTACGTAGTTTGTCTACCCCTGGAATGTATGTGGGCTTCGATGGCTCTTTTTACTTTTTCTCTAGGGAGGCTTATAATATTTAATAATATGTACAGAATCGGAGACATTTCTTATTCTCATTCCAAACCTCAATTTCTGTGCCAGGTTGCTTGGAGCAGCTCAAGTCTCTGTAGTCAGAGAAGCTAGAAGCTGTCAACTGCTCAAGTAGAGGAGATCCACCCCTTCTAGGAGAAGTGGGGTTGATGGTGGAATGTGAGCCTTTCTGGGCACCCCCCCCCCACTCTGTGAGAACACTGGGCCGTGTTCCACCCAGTGCTGAGCAGTTTTAGCTCTGAACCGTAGAGCTTTAAGAAAGGGCTTCTGTGGGTGAGGGTCATCACACCCTATGGTGGCCTGAACCTCCTCCCCCATCTTGCATTGTGCTCCTACACCTACCTTCACTCCACCCTTTGGGAAAGGAGAGTGGAAAGGACACCATTGATCCACAGAGTCAGTAAAGATGCCCTTTGGGGTTTAACATTATGTCCAACACTATTTTTGTGCTCAGCAAAAATCCATTTTGTCTCATTATGAACATGTTTTCCCTTCCGAGGTTATTTCAAGGGAAATCATGTCCATCTATCAGCTGCATTTGCCCACATCTCACTCAATGACTATTAGAGTTATTAGATATCTTGAACCAGGAAGCTGCAATTTTTGCCAGCACTAAATGCCACTTGAAATCCTAAGATTTAATTTGGAGGCAAATCACTACATTTGAGTGGGTTAAAATCTTGCCCAAAATGCATTTTTCCATCTGTCTCATGCTAAGAGCTCTTGAAGGGTTTGAAATTTATAGCGAAGGACTTTCAGCCATCTTTGCAAAGTGGTCAGAAACTGGAGAATTCCTTGGGAGCAGCCCTCCAGAGTGAGGGTACTCTTGAGTGGGTATCAGTTTCCTTCTGTCTGAAGTTTCTCGATGTCACACTGTAGAGCCAGCACCAACACACTCGGCACCCCAGGGGCTGGTTCACAAGCGGTCTGTATCCACAGCCCTGCAACATCCAGATGCTGTACCTGACTCGAAGTAGCAGTCATGGTCACCTCCCATTCTCTCCTCCTGACCTTAACCTGCCATGACAGTCTGAGCATTGGCTGCATCCTTATTCACCTGCTCTAACACACACACACACACACACACACACACATGAAAGGCTCTGGGTTTTGCCAAAGCCAAGTGAGAAGTCAGAAGCCAAGTCAAGAATCTCAGCCTCTTCTCTGACCTGGCCCATGCACAGCTGGTTGTAATTTTCCTCTTCACTTTGTGCCCCTGATGAGACCTGTGAGCCCTAGTGCAGTAGCTCATGAGCACCACAGCTGACCTTCCTGTCTCTGCTTGGGTGGATGGACCCTGCCTCTTAGGGTTGTCTGCACCCACTTGCTTCAGAAGAGGAGCTCCCTTGGGATTGCTCGTCATTTGTTTACCTGGCATATTTTTCCGGTGTATTGCTGGAGGCTCTGCTTTGTTGACCTCTTGGCTGTTTCGGCTGTTCTCCCAGCTCAATCATAGTGTACTTGACCTCATCACGCAGCCATGGGTGGGGACACTGCCACCTTCCAGTTCATTCATCTAACATGGCCTGTATTATCATTGCTTCAGTTACCACTGTGCACAGAGTTTATATTAGTTGATTAGTTAATATTACATATGGCCTAGTGGGCAGAGCTCAGGCTTTAAGGTCAACTTTCTGAGCTTAGATCTTCAGATGACCACTTCCTAGGTCTATGGAGTGGCCAAGTTATTTAGAATCTGTTGGCCTTAACTTCCTCATCTTTAAAATGAGGGTATTAGTAGAATCTTCCAGCAGTGTTATTGTAAGGATTAGATTAATTAATATGTTCAGACGACATAGACTGATGTCTTACACACATTGAGATATCAAACCTTGGTTATGATAATGATGGTTGGGGCTCAGTACAATGACCTTGAAATTGCTCCTGAAGGAGTTGGGTTTCTTCATCATTCATATACGGAGAGATATATATGTGAAATTGCTTAAGAGGTTTGGTGTAACCTTTGCTGCAGTTAAATGCTTCCTGGCTTTATAAAGTAGAACCTAGATGATGAAGATGGCCAACATTTATTGTGCATTTACTATGTACCAGGCTTGTCCCGAGCATCATCTTGTTTATTCCTCATATTCCATTTTACAGTTGAAGAAATTGCAATTCCAAAAGCTTGGAGCTGGGTTTGTACCCAAACTTCCCAATTAACCGTCACATTGAATGACCTTCTCTGCAACCATAGACGGTTTCTTCTCAAGAGAAAGCCTGGGAACTAGGAACTGAAGGGCTCTTCCTGGCATCTCTTGTGACTGACATCTCTGGTGTTCAGAATTTTCATCTGTAAACTGAAGATGACAGCTGCTTCACAGATTGTTGTGTGAGACAGAAAACAAAATAAAATATGTAACAAAGCAAGCCTAGGTATGTACTTGAAGAATTGCTGCCTAGCTTGGCCTGGGCAGACAAAAGAAATGAAGAGTCTGTTTTATGTACAGTAGGCCCCTTATCCATGGGGGACATGGCCCAAGACCCCCAGTGGATGCCTGAAACCAAAGCTAGTACCAAACCCTATACATGCTGTGTTTTCTCCTGTGTGCCCTGTCCCCTGCCACTTAGAACCTAGCTAATGTGTCCTTCTGTGATTTATAACCTGATGCCTCCTTTGCATCAGTACTTATTCAGGCTTGGGCTGTTACTAAGTAGAGCAAGGCTTTCACGCACACAGTTACTGAGATACCACAACAGTTGACCTGATAACCAAGATGGCCACTAACTGGCTGAGGGGCAGGTAAATAGCTTATGGTGTGGATATGGCTGGTAAAGGGGTGATTTAGATTCTGGGCTGGCCAGCGCAAGAAGGTGTGAGATTCCATGTGTGCACCAGTTAAAATGAAAGGATTGTTTATTTCGGGAATTTTCCATTTAAATTTTCAGATTGTGGTTGGCTGCGGGTAACTGAAGTATGACAAAGTGAAACTATGTATAATGTACAGGGAACCACTACATCTAGAAGTATGGGCAGCTCATTCTGATGTCTGGCTATAGTTCTTCTCCCTGGAATCTGAGCTCAGTCACTTAACCAGTGTGATTTGGGGATAAGTTTTGGTCTCCACTGGAGACTCTGGTCTTATAAATCTTATTAATTGAGATGCTGCAACATAGTGCTTCAGGGGACTACCCTAACAGATTTTAGTTCTTTCTGATAGTTTTTGAGATATATTAATATCTCTCGGCATTTCTAATAGAGCATTTTGTGTTTGTTTTCTCCCAAGACACAGAAATTCTTTTTGAGGAGGTTGGTTATTGCTGCTGCTACTGTAGCTGGTGTGTGTGTGTGTGTGTGTGTGTGTGTGTGAGAGAGAGAGAGAGAGAGAGAGAGAGAGAGAGAATTTTCTGGCAGTTGATAGTCAGAAAGGAGCTTAGCATCAATTTGTGAAACTCTAACTCTGAGACATAACACTGAGGAGCCTACTGAAGGAGATGGGTAGGGAGAAGCTCAGGGGTGTCGCCATTTAATCAGTTTAAGTTCAATTTCATGTGTTAGACCCATCCCCCATCTTTATCGCTGCATCTTCTGATAGCTCATCACTGCTTCAGGGGCAGAATTCAGCAACTACTTTGGTTTATCTACTATCAACAAGCATGTTAGCCTGTCTGATTAAGGCAGATACAAGAGCTCAATCTTTGGGATTATCATCTGTTAAAATAGAGCCACCCCTACCAACTACCCGTGGCCATCATTGGGACTTGTTACCAAATATTCTGGCTCTCTCAGCTCTGGGAGTGTGGTAGGTTGTTCTTCTGGACACCCTTACATTTTGGTGGGGATATAGAACTAGTTGTGGACACTGTGTTGTGATTGGAAGTGATGTATGCTCTCGTGGGGCGGGATAGTTATTTGCCAATAGGAGCACCGCCCTCACCATAAGGGGTCACTTTTCCTTTGGCATAGTGACAAGTCCTTGGTTGTTAGCTCAGGTCCCAGAGAGTCCTGATGAACTGTTCCTAGACAGGCAGTGCTGGCTGGAAATGAACTGTTGTGGTTCTGTCAAACGAGGTATTTCTTATGTTCCTGTCCTATAACCTGGTCTATCCCTTCTAATGTAGGGATTTGTTGATGGGGCCTGTGCTTATATAAGGTGGGCAGTCAAGGTACCACCTTGATGACATTTTTCTCTGTACTACTGTTCCCATAACTTCTGTCTTGCGTTCCGAGATAATGCAAGAGCTTAATAATAGATATCTCAGGGCAATGAAGCTTACTTAGTCTCTTCTCCATAGTCTAGTTTTCTTTTTCCTTTAGAATTTTTTCCCTGTGGGTCCTTGCCCCAGTCTTTAATGTTTTTCCTGGCATCGAGTAGCACTCAATAAATGAGTGATGAATGACTACATACAGAAATCCATCGACTTGAAAGGAACTTTCCATTAGCATAATAGAAGTATTTCTCTTCTCTCTGAACTTATTGTGGCTGTTTATTCTTTTACTTAATTCAACTCTCAGTCATAATATTCCATTTTCAGGGCTTCCATGGCTCAGCAGCAGCTTCAGTGGCCTCTCTAGGAGACCGCAGCTGGGCACCCTGGATCTTCACTTTCTAAGTCCAGAAAGCAGAGGAAATATAAAGGACTCTTGCCCCAGAAAGAAAGAAGTACGTCCCTTTTTCCTGAATCACTCGTGGCCAAGACCATAACAGTCAAACTGGTGCTGGCTCTAAAGGATGTTTTCACCTGTATATTATTTTTCCTTTTCTTTTTTTAACGTATAGTTCAGACCAAACTCTTTGACTTCTTTGACCCTGGAGCGTCTGCCTGACTCCACGTTTATTCCTATCAGGCCTTGACTGAGGTGTCTATGTTCTGATTATTAAGTGCTGAGAGGGAAAGGGCGGGTTAGGACAGCCTTGGGCTTCAGCTGATACCCAGTGGCAAAATACCAGTGTTGTAAACACCAGGCCCACGCCCTGTTCTGCTGGAGTTCTCTCTGGAATCAACTCCTTCTCTCCTTTCCTCCCAGCATTGCTTCATATTAGGCTCTCAAATCTGTTGATTACACCGTTAAATTAGAGCAGGGCCTGGGACATCAATAAGTATAAGCTATTATTATCCTTATTATTGCTATTTCTGCAGCCTCATGTTCTCCCTGTCTCCAGTTTTTCTTCACTCTAATCCATACTTGGCATCTTTTAAAAATAGATCTCATTCTGTCATTTCCCTGTTTATGAAGCTCTTTTGCTCCATGGCCCAGGGGACAGAGTCCGGGATCCTGAGCTCATCGCACCTCTTTAGCTGTGGTTCTCGCCCACTGTATCCGTATCTGAATCCCCAGGGGAGCCGGGGAGCTCTCCATACCCACCTCTCTTTCCCAGAAGATTCTGGTGAGCTTTTGGGTGGTAGGGAAGGGAGACCTGACCCATTCCTGGGGTGGGATGTGCCACTTGGGAAGGCTTTCCAAGTGCTGTTAGATGACTTCTTGCTCACGTAGCCACCCCTGCCTCCCCTGGGAGAGCCACTTCCCACACTCTGGTCTCCCACCTCACCCCATGTGTGACATGGGTTCCAGTCACACCAGGCTTTGAACCTCTCAGCCTCGTGTTCTGTTGACCTCCCTGTGTCTTGCAGGTGCCATCTTGTCCCCTTGTATTCCCTTCTCCTTGGCTCTGCAACAGTCAGTCTCTCCCATGTTTATCTTCAGGTTCAGTTTAAATGTCAACTTTGAGACCTTTCCCAACAGGCCAGAGCTGTCCCTCCTGCCACGACACTTTGCACTGACCCCCATTATCACCCTTGTCAAGTAGCAGCCTTAGTATTTGTGCCTGCAGCCCTCTGGAGACCCGGCAGGTGCCTGGTTCTGTGATCCTCTGGATCACAATTGAGTTTTGGTATGCATTAGGTACTCAATGAGAAGCCCCAGGGTGTGACACAGCATTGCATGATGGTTGAGTCTGGGCTTTGACGCCTTCCCTCCTTCTGTGTGTGATAATTAAAAGAGATAATGTACCCCAGGCACTCAGCCCAGTGCCTGGCTCTTTCGAAGTGCTCAATAAATGTTCCTTACCATTTTTATGAAATATTTTATTGATTCATTTGTATATACAATTCTTTCATTCATATACTGCATTATTTATATATTAATATCCATACCAGGATGCATGTATTTCCAATCCAGATAATTGAAACCCAAGTGAGTATTTATTAAGCTCACATTGGTTGCTGTAAAGAATGTATACTATCTCGTCTTTGCACTCCAAGAGAGCACCCACAGACCACCCCGGCAATGCAGACACGTGAAAAGGCAATGAGCCAGTCATAGCAGAATTTAATTGGTTGTGTAACAAAGTCTTTGTCTTTAAGCCAGTGGGAATGAAAAGGCTAGTTGTGGTGCTGGCAAAAGAGACCTTTAGGAATCTTATACCATTCTTAATTCCACTTCTTAGCCCCACGTGGGTCAGTGGCCTAACTGGTTGTGCTTGACGGGCAGCTGGGCAGACAGGAAAAAAACTCCCTTTCTAATCCTGGTTCTGAGCACAGGTACAAATGTTTGGTTTCTGATTCTTACCAGTCTAATGTGGCACTGACTTTGGAATCATCTAGACCCGGATTCAAATTCTGACTCCATACTGAAGCTGTTGTGTAGCTCTGAGTCCCTCTAGGATGGGGTTTCATTTATTTGACCTAGAGGGCTCTTCTAAAAATGACACACAAGTTGCAAGTCATTTGGCATCCAGCCACAATCAATGAAAGCTGCTATTATTGTCACCACTGTTTTCATTTCCCGTTTTCTAAAGCCACCCCTTAACCTGTCCATCAGGTGAAGACTTTCATCTGGTCAATGAGAATGAGAGAAGGATAGGCATATAAAAGGGAGACTGAGTGATTGTTTTTTTGCTCACAAGTGATTCATAATAGATGAGGTTGAGAAGAGGAAATGAAATACCCGGTCCACTTGCTCTTACCCAGCTCAAGTGCTGCCTGTATTATCATTTGGCATCAGAGAAATTACCTTCTGAAGTGCTTTGTTTAGCTCGCTGCAACTTAAGGCTGTAGGTCCGACGCAGGCTCGGCCTTGGCTGACCTGTAGGAAGCCAAATAAGTTCCTTCACCTTTTTTAGCTTCTGTTTCCTTATCTCAAAAATGAGAGCATGAACCTTCATGATCCCTAAAGTATTTCCAGTTATGAGAGTCCAAGGAATGATGCCCATCTGAGGGCAATAGAGTTAATGGTACAGAGAAAGCCTGAAGGAGAAATGCTGGGGGTGGGAGTGGGAGCAGATGTGAATCATGTCTGCTTTTGAGCTTGGAAATGATTACGGCAGGTTTTCATATTCATCTGCCTGGTTGATGCTTGTGCGCTGCCCTGATGTGACCTTGAAGAACGTGTTTTTTTTTTTTTTGCATTGTTTCTAATGGAGACAACACTGTATTGTCACAATTATTGTGTCACATCTGCTGGGGAAACCTACCAGGATCTCTTTGGATCTTCCTCCTTTAGGGAGCTCTGAAGTCAGTGGCTTACCTGAACAATTCATGGTGACTTTGGGCTGCCTTCTCTCTGGCCAGGACCCTGCGATCCCTAACCTCCCCAGACACTGCACGGTACAGAAGGTGTCATCTCTCCATTCACTTCTCACCAGAATTGTCACTGGAGATTAAATCAGGCAGGGGAGGAGAATGTGGTCATGCTCTAAAGGAATGGCAGACCCAACATGAGTCAGCTGTAGCTTCCCTAAGCACAGCTGAGAGACAAAGAAATGGATTTACCAGAGATGTACACACACCAGCGCCCATTATGTTAAAAAAGCATAAATAAAGCAGAAGAAAAGGCACACAGAATGAAATTATCTTTTTAAAGCATCTTGGCAAAATAGCACTCAATAAACATCAGTATAATAGTAGAGTCATCCATGTGTGTCAACCTGTAGTTTTTAATGACAGAGATGTATAAACAAGTAGGTGATACACAGCCCAGCTGCCTCTGAGGTTTTTTTTACTCTCTTCGAGAAGGAGCTGGTGGAAACACAGCTGAAAAGACTCTTCTGGAAAATGAGTTATTGAAGTTGAACATGGAAGAGGAGAGCTGGATGAGGATTTAGAGAGAAGACCTGTTGAACCCCGGAAGCTTGCAAGTTAAGATCAATCTGAATAGAAATTCTATTGCACTCTCAAAGTATGGGCGTCATTCCCATTTCTTTCTATGGTTAGGCAAAGCTATGAATGATATCCTTAACGTGGGCTTATTTTCTCTCCTCCATGTGCCCACTCAAGATCTTTCACAAAAGGAGTTCTTTTGCCCACCAACCCACCCCCGCATCAATCCCAAACACACAGTACAGACACACACACAAGTAGAAAAGTTGGAAAGTTTTCGTTTTTCAAAACTGCTCTGCCTTTGTTCTGACAGATGATTTATAGTAGCCAGTGTAGTTAAATGGGTGTACAGGGGAGCAAAACGACTTATTGAAAGGACAGAATGAGTGAAGGACTTCTCTTGCCAAGAGGGAACAGGGCAGAGCCATAATCAATTCTTATCAAAGCTGGAGAACCAGCCTAGATTCATCGACCTGGAATGTCCTGTGCACTGCTGTTCTAGGATCTTTTACAATAAGTGTAAAGCAGTCATTTTCCTGAAAAGGAAATTGATGTTCAGAGAGGCTGAATAAGTACCCACACTCACATATCCAGTGGGCATTGGGGGAGATGTAGAAGCCTAAAGTCAATGCCTTACTGTTTTCCTGTCCTCCAGCAATCAAACCCAGACATAAAGCCTCCGGTCTATGGCAGGCATTTTGCTGGGTATTGAAGCTGTGGAGAGAAAATGAACCTAGAGCTCATTCTTTTTTTAAGAATGATTTTTTTAAAGTTGTTGATGGACTTTTATTTTGTTTATTTATATGTGGCTCACTCCTGAGTGCTTCACAGAGCACCTGTGGAGTGTGCACTGTTTGTCACTTATTCTCACAAAGGAGAGATTCAGTGGAGCCTCACAGTAGATGACAGAGCCAAGGGGTCATGCTCGGAGCTTGTATTCCAGATAATGAAAAATGCATGCTCAGAATGAAAAAATGCATGCTCAGTCTCTTTACCTCACACCACTAAGATGGTCCAGCCAGTCAGTGTGAGCACTGGGATTTGGACCCAATCCACAGGGGGTGTATTCAGCCCCCCAGCCCCTGCTTTTTTTCCAACATACACATAATACTACATGTAATACTTGTTAACTTCACTAAGATACTTGGTATGGAGTTAATATGTTGCATTTGCAAAAGTATTTTTATTTCATTTGAAGCTCCCACAGGTGAACCTCCATTTTAAAAGAACTTCCTAATTAAGTGGGAGGAATCCATTTGCTCAGGGAAAAATTTCAAGAGGCTTCAAAATGATGCCCTATGTTAAATCTGTGTACCTTCAATATGCTTGTCTATAAACGTGAAGGGCAGATTACCTCAGCTGGCAGACAAGGAAGAGAAAAGCAATGTCAAAAGGAATAAAATATTGTACAAATAAACGTCTGGTGATATGAATGATAAACATAACTCTTGAAAAAGATTGAAGCCAGGAGGACCTATTTATTCCATTATTTTTGCGGTGCTGGGGATAGTGCTAGGCAAGTGTTCTACTAAACTATACCCCCAGGCCCATAAAGACTTATTTCATACACTGGCTGATATTGGAATCATAAAATTTAGCTTGAGTCTTGTATGAAAACCTTATTTGGCTCTCTGCTGCTGACTCTATAATTCGTGGTGGACCCTTTACTCTGGGAAATAAGGCCCCCAGAGAGCTGATCACAATCCCTCTCTCATCTTACGCCCACCTGCACTGGACAGTCGACATGTCTGCTCTTCTCCCAGTGTCCCATGTTGCCTGCTTTATTTCACCAGGGTATGTTCCAGCCTGAACCCCTCCATGGCTGTATGAATGTAGAACCCTGAAGGGCCCACTCACTTCTGTGGGATGCTGTGGCTGATCCCGGCTTAGAGCAGGTGACCTGCCGCCTTTCCTTTGGATTCTCGTTTAGAGTGTGGGTGCTCGCCTGGTGAGCCTTCTTATTCTTTGCTTTGTATTCATGATTTTTAGTGCTTGTATTGTTCCACCTCCTAAACTATAATTTTCATGGGAGTGTTTGTCATCTGCTTTTACTCTTTGTAGCCTTCGGCACAGTACTTCGCAAGCTCTCATGAATGTCAGTGGACGTTAGTTAAATAAAACTCCATTCATAAAGACCCAGTGTACAGCGAGCTGTCAGAAGAGCCAGGCTTTACCTTCCTTGGAATTAGTGATAAAGTCTTCTTGGTAAGGGAGGAAGCTGGAGGGGAGAGGCAGGAAGGAGAGGGAGGCGTCTCTGCAGTGTGGCACTAATATGAAATTTACCCTGGAAAATCAGCCTGTCTGCAGGAACCACCTTTGCCCTTCTTGTGGAGGAGAATACCCCCTTATTAGGCAGAACTTATACAAATTGATATGCAAATTTCACACCCTCCTAAAGATATAACCCTACTTATGACATCACATTTGGCTACTTAGCAACACTGACAGTGTCACAAATAGAGGATTATTAGGGTTTTAGATGGGAAAAAGCTGGAACAAGGGACTAAAGGTCAGCAACAAAAGAGAGAGAGATGACCAGCTTATAGCTGCACCGGGATTCTTTGCTGGAAGGCATTCTTGCCTAAAGTTTCTGTGGAGTGAGAGAAGCACACTCTGAAGTTGGACATTCCCCTGGACAGTCCTTCTGGCCCCAGGCACACCAGGCTTCTTCCAGAGCATTCACAGTCCCTTGTCCCTGTCCTTACCCCCACTGGGGGCTAAGCCTCCCTTTCCCATCAAGTGCCAGTCAGGGTTGTTCTCCAGATGTGGAGAGTGGAATGGGTTGCTGAAGCCTGATGTCGGATGTTTTTCAAGACCCCACGGTTAGGACCTTGGGGCCTCACACTTTCTTTTGACATCTGATGGTCTTATGCTTTGGGTGTCATTGCTGTTTATTTTCACAACATACATTATAGCGATAATCATGTGAATCTGTTCCCCCTTCTTTTTTTTAAAACCCTGATTTCTTTTTTTTTTCTTCCCCTTCTATTGGCTCATAAGATTCAGAAAAGCTGGTCTCATTTCCAACTCTAGGGAACAGGAAAGAGGACATGTCTGGGTGGCTGTGGGGAGGAGTGTGGCTTCCCTCCTTCCCCTGTCATTGATCCATCATCTGTTTAGCTTCCTTTTCCTTTGGTCCCATCCCTTCCCTCCTTTCCCACTTGACGTCTCCCTCTCCCTTTCCTTCTTCTCATTTATTTTTGTTTTCTTTCTTGTGAGTTCAGAACACCAGCAAGAATATATTCAAAGATTAAGGAAATTACAAAAGACATCTCCGTTTGAAAGGGAGAGTATCCATGTACAAGTGCGTAGAATGGGAAGTCAGAGGTTGACTGGGCAGTTCAGAGGCATTTGACCTTTGGCTGGTACCTCTTTCTCTTCTCTTCCTGAGCCCAGAGGAATCACGACTTACCAAAAGTTTCCCAGGCCCCTGAAGGACAAAGACAAATCAGTTACAAAATAGTGACTAGGAAGAGAAGTACAGGGTTTCATGAGACAGTGTAGCAAAAAAACATTTTGCAAAGTGAAAAACTGCCGAATGCTGACCCGGTCCTGCAGAACGGGACGCCAGCACTCAGATCACGGCTGAACAGCAGCCAAAGTGGAATGAGACCCTGGAAGAATGTAGTCTAAGGTGAGGTGGGAATTCTTCACACTCCACAACATTCTTGCTTTAGAGCATGAGAGATAGGCTAACTGCCAAACTCCACTAGCAGATCTTGACAGCCATGGTGAGCAGTGGATGAAGGCAGGAACATGCTTAAATGGTGTGAGATTTATCAAAGACGCTACGACCCAGACCCAGAAATAAGACTTGAGTATCACCAAGTCTTGACTTTATACCTGTTAAAAATGAGCACCAACATTTCTGCTCCTTCCCTGAAACCAGTGAGAGGCCATTTAGTACCAGTCCAGCTTGTCCTGGAATGCAGCAACAGCCTCGCCCCAACCTTGTCACACAAGTGGGGAAACTGGGAGCCTCAAATCCCCTCCGGTACCTGGATTTCTCATTCCCCTTCAGAGGTCCTGAAACTATTGACCTGAAACATCCATACCCCACATTCCTGTGCCCTCTGGTATTTTTCTTTCTGCTTTATTTCAAACAGAGAATGTACTGAAGAATTGAACCAAGTGATTTTTGAATGTCATTACATATGTAAAAATAACAATTGAATTAATCATTGCAGAAGAAAATATTTTAAAAAAATTTCAAATACATCATTCATAATCACAGTGAATTTCAAAACTAAAGATTCACCCACAGATGTACCTGAGCAGCAAACAATAGCCAGGTTGTGTGGGAGACATCACGACTAAGCTCTCATTCTTTCATTCAGGCACATCTTTGACTGATTAGAGGCTGAGGCTCGTTGGCTTACTATTTCAGATCAGTGCCTGCATATTCTGGCTTTAATTATTGGAGGTTCAGAAACAGATTGTTACCAATTTTCCTTAGAAAAGCAGGTGACTGACTTCTTAAACAATCTAGCCAAAAACTGATGAACAATAATGTCAAAATAATTGCTTTTCCAGGAATAGATTCTAGGCAGAGTAACTGAACTCAGTATGTCCTTAAATGAGGAGTTGGACTGACTTTTTAAATAACAGCTTCATGGAGACACAATTTTCATAAAATTCAGCCTTTTAAATTGTACCCTTCATTAGATTTTAATGCAGTCACAGTTGGGCAATCATAATCACTGTGTATTTTTGGAATGTTTTTATCGTCCCCCAAAGAAACCCCGTACCTGTTAGTACTCACTCTTCACTTCATGTTCCCCACAGCTCTTGGCAAACACCCATCTACTTTCTGTTTAGGGGTTTACTTGTTCTGGACATTTCAAATAAATGGACTCATGTCCTCTGTGATCTTTTGTGACTGTCTTGTTTGACCTAGCATAATGCCAAGGTCCCACATTGTGGGGTGCATCAGGCTGTCCTCACTGATGACTGCTGGATGATGTTCAATTCTTCGGCCAGTAGAATGCCCAGGGGGGCGAAAGAAGAGCTTTTTGCCTCTTCTTGATCTAAAAGGGAGAACGTTTAATCTTTCACTATTAAGCATAATGTTAGTTTTTTTTTTAAATGTAGATGTCCTTTATATTTCTAGTGTGTTGAGTAGTTTTTTTAAAAATCATCAACAGCTGTTCTGTTTTTAAAAAATGATTTTTCAGTGTCTGTGGAGATGATCATGTGAGGTTTGCCCTTTAGTCTATTGATACGGAGTACTGTGTTGACAGATTTTACTATGTTGCACCAGCCTTACTCTCCTAGGATACGTCACCCTTGGTCACATGTAATTCTTTTGTGTGTGTGTGTGTGTGTGTGTGTGTTGCTGGATTCGGTTTGCTAGTGTTTTAAGAATTTTTGCCTCTGTGTTTATAATGGGTATTGTTCTGCTGTTTTCTTCTCTTGGGATGCTTTGTTTTTTGGTAACACTGGCCACGTAGATTAGGTGGGAAGCTGTTCCTTCCTCTTCTAGTTTTCACAGAATGTTTTGAAGGATTGGTGTTAATTCTGTTTTGAATGTTTGGTAGAATTCACCACTGAAACCATCTGGACTTGGAGTTTTCTTCATGAGAAGTTTTAAAATTCAGTCTCTTGTTATAGTCTATTGAGATTTTCTATTTTTTCTTGAGTCAGACTCAGTAGTCTGTCTCTTTCTAGGATTTTAAAGACTTCCTCTCGGCCATCCAACTAGTTTACTTGCAGTTCCTTTAGCTTTACCTGGAGTTTCAGCGAGGTCAGTGGTGATGTCCCTGCATCAGCAACCGAGTCTTCCTCCTTTTCTCTTTGGTCAGCCTAGCTGAGGGATTTTCATTTTCCCTATAACTGTTTGGTTAATTTCCATTCTGACAGTTTTTGTCACTGATTTTTGAGATACAAAGTGTAAGACCAGAAAGTTGCGGGCAGAACATAGTATCCAAAAAATGGGAATGGCTATGCTTTGAAAGGAGGCCGCATGAAGGTGGATGAAGTCTGGTGCTTGTCTCCTCTCTGGAAAGATGAAAGATGGTATCTCTCTCCAGGGAATATGGCACCTAATTTTTCTGAGAACAAGAAGCACTGCTAGATAGTCTCCTTAAGCCTTGAGATCATGGGGAAAGGGAAGGGCATTTGGTCTTGATAGTAAAGTCTGAGTGGATGTCTTAGCTTAGAACCTTGAAAAAGCCAGTAGGACAGCATTGTGACAGTGAGACTTGGGGACTAATTGGTTGATACTGCTGTCTGGGAACTTAGTAGATATACATGCTGTCGATTTGCTACTTAAAGTTCAGCCTGAGTGCCACCTGAGTGCCACTTGAGAACTCAGTAGCAACGTAGGATCTCAGATTCCACTCCAGATTCAGTAAATTAGAATTCGCATTCCGACAAGGTGATTTATGCACACATTTGAATTTTGGTAAGTGCATGCCTGTAGCATATTTACATCTTTATCTTGTCTTGGGAGAACTCTTGAAATTTTCTAGCTTCATCTATTTAATGTTGACTCTATCAACTTGAATTTCAGAAGCATGTTATTGGCGTTCCTGAAATTTTGAAGAACACCAATCATTGTACAGTATGGTCCTTTTTGTAGTTTTTTTTATACTGAAGATAAACAACTGAACCTCAACAGAGAGGAAGAAAAAATCTGTGTGTGCTGGGGTGCTCCAAATGTCAGGAAGGGGAGGAGGTGTGTGCGCGTCAGGCTGATGGAAGAATATGGAGCCAGCCTACAGTGGTGGGGATTATTTATCATGCAGTAGACTTCCAAGTTGCAAAATTTTTGAGGATATGGATTATGTCTTGCTCACATATGTATCCTTAGTGAATGGCATGGTGGATAAATTTTTTGCACAGTGAAAAGTGGAAAAATTGGTTTAATCGGAGATGAGGGTTTATATAGAAATTCTGGAAATTGATGCAAATTGATTAGAATATAGCTGAATGATGGGGACCTTGAAAACTTGGCAGGAGTTTGTATTTAAATTTGTTGGATAACTTTTAATAATCCATGTTGGTATGGAAGAGGCTTGATTGGGATTGTTAGTAGGAAATGACAGTCAGATGAAATAACTCTAAAAGCAGAGCCCTCCCAAATCCTCTTGCTTCTTCCAGGTATGTGGTCACTTGAATGAGAACACACTGTAGGAACCATGCATTGAGGGAAAAGAAATCTGGACAAATGTAATAGACATTAGTAGCACATTTTAGTTTTTCACAGACATTCTTAAGGAGGGAAATGATGTGAAGAATGGTTTAGTAAGTGCCAGGGAGGTTGGAAGGGGATGAGAATGGAGTTGGGTAGACTAAGGAGTTGTTTTCATAATTCTGGGATGAAGGCACAGGAACGTGGACCAAGACCACTGTAAGGTACAGTTGCTACCGCAAGACTCTGGTATTAGAGACATCTGATCAGGCAGTTTGGCTTTTTACTTGAAAGAAGAAAGGAGAAAAGAGAAACTTACCTGATAAAACAGTAGTGGTGAAAGTGAGACAAGTGAACTCTTATAAGTTGCCTGGTGAGATGCTGGACATTCGGTCAGCACTCCCTTCAGGTTAGTGACTGCTCTTGTTTCCTGGAAGGAAGGGCCTTCTGGCTCTATCAGGTAGCACTCTGTTTCTCTCAATTAACACCCAGCTCTGCACTTACTTGTAAAAGATGCTTAATAAATGTTTGATGAATGGATAAATGGAAAATAAAATCTATGTTGATTTTAAGTAGAATAACATTTTACTGTTGATTTCTGTTATATACATAGCCCCCCAATGGAGGATTTGGGAATGTGGCTATTGTATCTTCTGCTTGCCAAATACTGGATCTCTCCCAGTCCCCCTACCTTCTTTTTTGGCACTGGGGATTGAACCCAGATGCCCTTAACCACTGAGACACATCCACAGCCCCTTTTCACATTTTGTTTATAGACAGGTTCTCACTGAGTTCTTACGGCTTTGCTAAGTTGCTGAGGCTGGCTTTGAACTTGCAATCCTCCTGCCTCAGCCTCCCAAGCCACTGGGATTACAGGTGTTCCCGACCACACCCAGATCTCCCCTCCCTCTTAATCTTCCTCTTTCTCTCTTTTTCCATCCCCATTCTGAAAGATTCCTATTTCAGTACTTGTGGTTCCTGAAAGCCAGCTCTTCCTGTGTGTGTTTTATAGCTGATGCACAGAAAAATTTGTGTTAATTACCAACCAATGTATTCTAGACCCTGGCTCATGCCTCAAAGCAGTACTGTCTGTGGGAAAGATGCTCTCTGTTCTCTGCCATATTTAAGTCAGCCCTCTGAAATAGTTTGTCCTCTGAATGGCCATTAAGATGTCCAATATGACCAATTTAATGAGTTGTGGCTACACTGCTTTATTTTATGTGACTGGCGTATATTTAGCTGTACACTTGGGCATGAGCCTAAATCTCTAAACATCTCATGGTCAGATGACAGCATAATTAGTGTGAAGCGGGCAAGGATTGAGTGGTTCATGTTTTACTTCTCTTTCTTCACCCACCACTGAAATAAAACATTCCTTGAAGCAGAAGTCAGGAACTTTTCCTGTTCCTATCACCATTTGACAGCAAGTTGGAGCATGGAATTGAAAATGTTAGGTAGAATCTCTTTTCAAGAAGCTAAAATAACTTTTCATTCATTACCTCAGCATCTTTGTACAGAAGGGAAGTTTCCATATATAGCTGCAGCTGATTTTCAAAGTTAAGGAATCTTATGGGGTCTTACAGATTCAGAGGAACTTAGTACTGTAGAGAAAAATCATGACAACCTCAAGTCCAGCTCTTCTGATTTCTTTGGGTCCTTTTACTTAAAGTTGGCTTGCCTTTTGCCATTACACAGCTTTTTCTTTAATGCCTAATAATGATGAGTCCTTCGGAAGACATTTGCTACAAAGGGTTTGAACAGGGGTGGGAAATCTTGCTATATCAGGGCCACTGACTAATCATAAGGATTAATGGAGCCTACTTAAGAAAGAGCCACCTAATCTGGGTTATTTGCAAAGGAATATGAAGCCATGAAGTAAGTGTAGGCACAGTTGCTGCTGCTACTTCAAACTCCGGTCATGTCCAGTTGAGGGAGATGAGGGAGAACACATGGGGGAAGAGATGGAATGGGTTAGGAGAAGGGAGCCAACGGAGAAAAGCATCACACAGAGGCAGAGATGTATGTGTGCAGACAGGGAGAAAGGGAGGAGGAGGCTGGTGAGCACCGAAGCGAGAGTATTGAGGTGAGGTGCTTGTCACACACAGTTGCTCACTTGGACTGGTTTCCTTGCTAATGAGTTGCTTAAGCATTGCTCATAGCTCCTTCTATAGCAGTTTGCCAAGAGGGAAGAAAATCCTTTGGACTGTAGCAACATTGACCTACGCAATGCCTCTCTGAGAAAGCAGATAAAACCAAGCCAATGGCTGGAGTTTGCCTGACCCTTTGAAGGGAATGCAACTAATATTAATTGATCCCTATTTTGTATCCAGTACTCTGTGTAGGTTATCTAGTTTAATCTTCCACAAATCCAGCAACAGGCACTACTCTGCCCAATTTGATCAGGGAGCACAGCTAGTGCATGGGAGCTGGGGTTCATGTGCCCTCTCTGAGTCCTGCTCATTTGGCATCCAAGTCTCTTTCTAGAACTTAAAGGAATTTCAGAAAATCATCCAAGTTTGCAAGTTGATTGACTTTGCTCCGGGCTTCAGATTGATAATCATTTGCTTTATTGAATAGAAGTGTGTCACTCGGCCCCATGCCAGGCAACCGAGCTTCTCAGCCATTTACAGTAAAACAACATCCAATTGGTTTCAGGGAGTATGGTACCTGCCTTTCTGTGACATGGTTTTCTATTTGACTTCGAATTCTTATAACAGGGACGTTCACAGTTTCTCATAGGAGATTATCCTGGTCACTTTCAGAGTCAGTCTTAGCATCATCAATACCATTAATCCCTTTCCCCTGGCTTTGAACGCTACATCCTGTGATGGGTCTGACTTTCCTGCTTCATTAAAGATGGTTGTTCTGGTGTTTCCTGTGATAACATAGAAACTGTGAGTTGACAAGGAAACTGTGGCTAGAGTCAACAAACCGTGGCTTCTGGCCAGAGCTAGCTGGTTGGTTTTGTAAATAAAGTTTTATTGGAACACAGCTGTGCTTATTCATTTATGTCTTGTCTGTGGCTGCTTTTGTGCACTGATGGCAGAGTGTAGTAGTTGGGACAGAGACCACATGGATTGCATAGGTTAAAATATTTTTTTGTCTGGACGTTTATCGAACAAATTTGTGACATCTACTTTAGATTCATAAGTCACCTGGAGAATCTTGAAGAAAACTGGGAGCATGGATGTAGCAAAACTATGGTGTTACCTAGGCAATGGTATGAGGACTGCAACAGATAATGTTTTCCAGGTGCCCCTTGTGTTTGGGGGAATAGAAAAGACAGGATTCTCTTGCTGATACGTTGAAAGCCCTCCTCAAAATAAGGACTGAGAGTTCCTGGTAGAAATGCAGATTGCGTATTAAAATATAGAGCTGTACTCCTCTGACCCCACTGTGATTCCTGTCCAGGCAGGCTTGGAAACTGTGACTCCCTGAAACCGTGCAGGCAGCCAAGCGTTCCAGCTGATGTTTTGTGTTTTCCCCCCTTCATTTAAAAATAAACTTTGTAGAATTTTTTTTCACGGCTCTCTAAATATTCTGTTTTGAAACATTTAATTACCCAGGTTATTTATATGGAAAGGTCTGATAATGTTTCTATGGGAGTCTGTTATTTATTTCTTTAGCTAAATTTTATGTTATATTAGGGGAAGGGCTGAGGTTGATTGCTATGGCAACAGGCTCAAAAATGGTAACAATCCCATTATGGATGCTAAAACTATAGTCATTCTGGTGGGAGGGCAACACAGATGGTGGGTGGTAGTCTTTTTATTTTTATTTTATTTTACTTTTTTTAAGAAAACCTCTCCCACTTCCAACCCTTTTGCATTCATTTATTTTAAACTTTCCAGTTTAGGGTATTGGGATAAAAAAAGAAAGAAAGAAAGAAAAAGGATATCATGTCTCTCCATTAAATTTCTGGAGTCCTTTTGCCACTCCATCTGTAGGGGTACCCTGTTTTCTATCTCCTATTTTAATCACGTAAGTATCAGTTTATTTTCCAGACTTTTATTGAGGTCTACTCTGTGTTGGAGATGAATAAAATAGCATCTTGTTCTCATGTTTCCTTTTAAATTTCAAATATCTTAGAGTCATTAATTCACTTTAATTCACATAAGGAAATTGTTTTCTTTTTTCTTTTTTTGGTACAGGGGATTGAACCCAGAGACATTTAACCACTGAGCCACATCCCCAGCCCTTTTTAATTTTTACTTTGAGACAAGGTCTCATTGAGTTGCTTAGGGTCTTGCTAAGTTACTGAGGTTGGCTTTGAACTTGTGATCTTCCTGCCTAAGCCTCTGGAGCTGCTAGGGTTACAGGCATGTGCTACCATGCCTGGCCAGTCAAGGAAATATTTGTCCTTGCTCTATACTGAGGATCATGATGGCTTACAAATATAAGCAAATTTGTAAAAATAAAAAAGACTTTTTGTGTGTGTATGGAAGCACATTGTTTTGTTTTCTTGGGAAGCACAGAGAAGTGCATACTTTTAAGCCCTGAGATGTTTAAAATAAAATTTTAAACACTTAGGCCAGGTAACTATCCCCCAACATACAGAACATAGAAAAGACTTGGCAAAGAAGTGACATTTGGGCTGATTTGAAGACAGATGGATATTGTGGTTAGGGTCTGTTGTGGGGGTGGATGTGGGTGCGTTGGGCACTACAAGTGGTCTGGACCAGTAAGAACAAAGCTGTGGAGGTGAGGGAGCTGTTGACTATGTGCAAGACAACCACCACCACCACAGAATGCACACAAAGAGTTGTGGAAGAGTCTGGAGACAGGCCAGATCCCTCAAGAGAAACCACAACTGATGGGTTGAATTTGAGATATGGAGCCATTGAAAAATTCAGGCAGAGGAGCAGCTTGTGTGTTTGGGTTGAGAAAGATCTTGCTGTTGGTTGTTGTGGGAGTGAGTTGGATCAGGAAAAGGCATGTGATGATTTGTAAAAGGTGGCAAGATTCATCTTGGGACATGGTGAATTTGAGCCCTATCACACTGTGCTGCAGCTTGAAATAGGGATCTGGAACTGACAGGGAAAGCCAGTAGTAATCTAGTGTCGGTGCCCTCTGAATCTAGCAGATACTTAAATTGACCTCCCTTGTGGGTTCTTTGCAGATTCTCTCTCTCGCACATTAATGAAGGTCTCTCACATTTATGGTTCCCTGAGATAAGGGCAATGCTTGGCTAGACTAGCTCCACTCTTCAACCCTCGGCCTCCTGATACCACTTCTTAAGGCACTCCTGAGATGATCTCTACACATGGCCCACACCTTGTGCACTGGAAGCCCAGGGCATGCTTTGCTTCCGTAGACAACCACTTCTCCTGGAGCCACCCTCAACCAGCCTGCAAGCCCCTTTCTACTATAATATGCCATGTATGAATCAGACACAAACCCACTTGTCTCCCAAACTGCACGAAGTGCTGGGGACAGATGGGAATCCCACTGTCTGCCTCTGCTAGTCCCTCTATCCTGAGGTAAAGAGGTGAGTACCTCCATCCACCACTATCCTTGATTGGAGGGGGCTTTCAACACATCAACAGGCCCCTTGAACAGCCCTTCCCTAGTGTATCCTTCTTGTTCCTGTTACATCCTCTAGGTGAATAAGGAATTATGTGTTTTGGGGTTTGTTTGTTTATTTGGTACCAGAGATGATTGAACCTAGGAGCTTAACCACTGAGCAACATCTACAGCCCTTTTTATATTTTATTTTTAAAAAATTTGTTATATATGACAGCAGAATGCATTACCATTCATATTACACTTATATAGCACAATTTTTCATATCTCTGGTTGTACACAAAGTAGAGTCACACCATTTGTGTCTTTATGTTTTATTTTGAGACAGGGTTTCACTGAGTTACATAGGGCTTCACTAAGTTGCTGAAGCTGGCTTTGAGCTTTGATCCTCCTGCTTCAGCCTCCTGAGCCACAGAGACAGTGTAAGACACCACACCTGACGTGATTATGAGTTTTTTAAACAGTTTATTGACACCTTCTTTAGTAAAATTTGTGAGTGTTTTAGCTCCTTTCAACACATTATCTATTTCTTCTTATTGCTTTGGAGAGACTATTCATTGAAACATCTTGTAACACAGATGTTTCCTACCTTCACTTCTTTCAGTTTTCCATTCATTTAGGGAAAGAGTTGCCACATGGATACAGGACTGGCTATCCAGGGATGGGCTGAACGGATGCCAGGGGGAGCCAGGCAGTCTCTGTGGATGTTGTGTGCATACTCTCCCTGCAGGCTCCCCTCCCCTCTCAGGGTGCCCTTAGATGAGCAGCTGTGCACCTGACAGAAGTTCTGTTTACAGTGATCAGTTTCCTCTGTGCCAGTGACTCTTGGATCTGTCTTAGTGGCCAGACCTCTTCCTGCACAGACCCATATCTGATACCTTGCTGGATTTCTCTCATCAAAGTATTACAAGCTTAACTCACATGTTGCTTCAAAGCCCATCCCCAATATCCATTCATCTCCATATGATTTCTCCTTAGTCTATTAATATAATAAATGATACCCAGAACCTCCTCCCCCGCCCCTGCTGGTTGCTCAAATCAGAAGTCTGGGAGGCATCTCTGCATGCTTAAGTGCTTGTGAGCCATGCCCTATTAGCAGTCTGGTGATTTCTGTGGCCGCCTTTCCAAATAATGTTGTTCTGTGTGACCAGTGATACGGAAACACAGTTCTGTTATGGGTGACTTGGGATCCATGGCTTTGTTTCCTCTCTCTCAGCTCTCACTGATTATCAGTCACAGATCACCTCCTGGAGAGCAGTCAGACTTCTTCCGTCTCATCTGCCTTCACATCACTGTCTTAATTCCAGCCTTCATCATATCTTACTTGAATTACTGATGTTAAATTTGCTCACGCACACACACACACACACACACACACACGTACTTGTATATATATAAGCTTGTGTGTATATGAAACAAAATGAGTCCCCATGTAGCCATCCCCTAGTTTGGAGTTTCAATAGAATAAATACCCCAACCTACTGCCTACCTTTTATTCTTTTATAATGATGTCTTGAAGTAAAATTTATAAACTACCTTAGTTCACCTTTGTGCTACTATAACAAGATTCCTTAGACTGCTTAATTTGTAAAGAACAGAAATCAATTTTCTCATAATTCTTAGGGCTGATGAGAAAAGGTCAAGGTCAAGGTCTGGGTGCCTGCATCTGGTGGGGGTCTTCCTGCTGCATCATCACATGGTCAAAGGCAGAGAGAAAAGGGACCCTACAGGGAGCCAATAATAAGAGAGTGCTCCTGGCCTAAACACCTTTCCAAAGTCCTACCTCTTAATACTGTTACTTTGGCAATTAAATTTCAACATGAGTTTTGAGAGGGACCAAAATCATAATGTAAACAAACATTCAAACTATAGTGAATACTTCAAAGTGCATAAATCTTGGATGTGCAATTTTGATTATGTGGTTCCTGAACCCACTCTTTATGGGTTAAACCCCAAATCCCTATAAAGATAGAGAACATTTTCATTTCCCCCAGAAAGTTCCCTGTTCCGTCAATGGTGCATTCCACTAGGGGAACCTGCTGCTGTTAGTTTTTCCATGTTATTTTAGTTCTGCCTGTTCTGGAGTTTCTTATAAATGAACTCATGCAATGTGTTCTCTTTTTGTGCCTAATTTCTTTCATTTAATATAGGATTCTGATATCATACATATTGTTTTGTAGACAGCTATTTCATTGACTACTGTTGCTGAACAACTTTCCATTATTCACAGGTTGCTAGTGAATCTTGGTGGGCATTTAGATAGTCTTAATTTTTGTCTATTTAAGAATGCTGTTCTAAGCATTCTTAATGACTTTTTATTGGTATTTATTTTTATTTTTCTTGGATAAGTACCTAGAAGTGGAATTTGGGACTCAAAGAGCAAGAGGTATGTTTACTTGTATAAGAAACTGCTAAACCTTTATTAAAAGTACCATTTTACTAGCAAGGTCTTAAAGTTAGTTTTTCTACATCTCATCAGCATTTGTACTGCTGGTCTTTAAATCTGGCCATTTTAGTGAGTGCATAATGGAATGTTTTTCATTGTGATCTTCTTTCACATTTCCTTATTGTGATATAAAGCATTATTTCTTATGGACATTCATAGATCTGTTTTTGTGAATGTGTATTCAAGCTTTCTTTTTTTGATTTTATGAGTGAATTTCAGGATTAGGAAAAATTTTGGAATTCTTTACGAGACATGTGTTTTGTGAATATTTTCTCCCAATCTGAGGTATACCTATTAATTTTTCTTAATATTTTCTAATATACAATTTAAAATTTACTTTTATCATTGCTTTTTAAATTTTGTCTGAGAAATCTTTACCTGTTTCTAGACAACAAAGATATTCTCCTATGTGTCTTCTAGAGTCTTATATCTTAGCTTTCATAGTTAAATCTATAATTAGATCTAACTATGAAATTATTTGAATTAGTTTTGGGCATGCTGTGAAGTAGTGGGAGTCGCTTCTTGTTGTATTGAATTGATTTGCTAGCTTTGTTAAAGTTGGGTGGATTTCTGGACTTTATTTTGTTCTTTTGATTTACTTGTCTCTTTCTGTCAATCCACCCTGGAAATTTAAGATAAGTTTTGAAATCATGTAGTGTTAACTTCTCTTTGTTATTCTTTTCAAGGTTGTCTTACATATTTAAATCCTTTACATTTCCAATTAGATTTTAGAATTATCATGACAATTTTTATTTCAAAAAGCCCTGCTGGGATTATAATTGGGATTGCATTGACTCCAAATATGCATATATAGTTTATTACTTAGCAGGATTATTTGCAGATTTTAGAGCTCATTCTTTGGGACTTTGCTTCCAACATTTTCCTCCTAGCTTTCTGCATTTCTGCCTTCCCTGAATCATCTGACACTTCAGTCATTTAAGGAAATGGAGTCTTTTGGCAGCTCAAGATCTGTGTGGATTAGGCAAAATTTTACAAATTTATGAATTTTATCCATTGCAGTGTGCCTTTTAATGGTTGTCTCTGCTCTAGTGTTTGCCTAATATTGGCCATTTTCCAATGCTTTGAGTAGTTTTCTTAAAAAAAAAACAAACAACAATCCCCCGCCCCAATCCATAGTTTATGTTTGTTGTCCATGGAACAATTACACTAACCAAGCGGCTTTGTAATTATTAGAGGATTTACCACATCCTTTGGCCACCATCTAATGGTTTTTCTTTGCCTTCTCTTTCAACTCTGTCTAATCTTTGTCTAATAAACTGGCCCTTTATCCCCAGAGTGATCTTTCAAATGCAAACCATTGCCTGGTTGAAAGCTAAAATAGCCATATAGACCAATGGTACAAAATAGAAGACACAGAGACCAACCCACATAAATATATTTATCTCATTCTAGACAAAGGCGCCTAAAACATACGTTGGAGAAAGGATAGCCTCTTTAGCAAATGGAGCTGGGAAAACTGGAAATCCATATGTAGCAAAATGAAATTAAACCTCTGTCTCTCACAATGCACAAAAATCAAAGTGGATCAAGGACCTAGGAATTAGACCAGAGACCCTGCACCCTAATAGAAGAAAAAATAGGTCCAAATTTTCATCATGTTGGATTAGGCCCTGACTTCCTTAACAAGACCCCTCAAAGTGCAAGAAATAAAATAAAGAATCAATAAATGTGATGGATTCAAGCTAAAAAGCTTCTTCTCAGCAAAAGAAACAATCATTAAAGTGCAGAGAGAGCCTACAGTATGGGAATAAATTTTTACCACACACTCATCAGATAGAGTGCTAATTTTCAGGGTATATAAAAAACTCAAAAAACTTAATACCAAAAAAATAAATGGGATAAGGAACTGAACAGACACTTCTCAGAAGAAGATATACATGCCATCAACAAATATATGAAAAAGCATTCAGCATCTTTAGTAATTAGAGAAATGCAAATCAAAACTATTCTAAGATTTCATCTCACCCCAGTAAGAATGATAATTATCAAGATTATAAGCAATAATAAAGTGTTGGAGAGGATGTGGGGAAAAAGGTACACTCATACTGGTACACTCATTATCAAAAAGGTACACTCATTGCTGGTGGGACTGCAAATTGATGCAACCACTTTGGAAAGCAGTGTGGAGATTCCTTAGAAAACTTGGAATGAAAACCTCTATTTGACCCAGCTATCCCATTCCTCAGTTTGTACCCAAAGGATTTTAAATCAGCATACTATAGTGACATAGTCACACCAATGTTTATAGCAACTGAATTCAGAATGGCTAAACTGTGGAACCAACCTCGATGCCCATCAATAGGTGAATGGATAAATATATATATATATATATATATATATATATATACACACACACACACACGTCTATATCTATATATATACATGCACACACATACAGTGGAATATTACTCAGCATTAAAAGAGAATAAAATTGTGGCATTTTCAGGTAAATGGATAGAGTTGGAGAACATTATGCTAAGCAAAGTAAACCAATCCCCCCAAACTATAGGCTGAACATACTCTCTGGTTAGTGGATGGTGATCTATGATTCTATGATGGGGGATGGGGGCATGGGAAGAATGGAGACTCTTTGGATTGGCAAAGAGGAGGGTGGAGAGGGGTTATGAGGGTAGGAAAGATGGTGGAAGGTACGCGTTTGATTGCATGAATGGTGCGTCTCTACACCCTGTACAACCAGAAAATTGAAATGTGCTCCATTTGTGTACGATGAATTGAAATCCATTTTGCTGTCATGTACAACTAAGTAGAACAAATAAAAAATGAATTAATTAAAAAAAAGAAAGCCTATCAGTAGCTTCACATTACCTCTGTCACTTCTCATCGCTTCTCTTCTTTGTGTTCTTGATTCTTCCACTTAGGCCGTGTGCTCCCTGGCTTTATTGAACACTTCAGCATTCCCTAGATGCACTCTTCCCTGCAAGTCTCCCTTCTTTGCATTTGTGATAGTCTTTGTACCTGGCTCATGCCTACTGTGCTTCACAAGTCTGCTCAAAGCCTCACTCATTGGCGAAAACGTCCTCCATCAGGATAGCTCATATTTTCAAATTTTCCCATTGTTCTTGGTGTATTTTTGTACCAGAGCTTGTTAACTTGTACTTAATTGTTTAATCACTTATTATTAATATTTCTTACCTCACCTATCAAAGCTGTGAGCTTCTGGAGAGGAAGGGTCTCTATCCTTGCCCGTGGTTGCCTTCTTATTGAAGGGAAGAAATGGGGTTGGACAGACTTGATAGTCAAAGTATGGTTGCATTGTAAGTTACAGTCATCCTCAAATATTTAACCTCATTCCTTTCACTCATGGCACTGGATACTTAAACACTAGTCTGAAATTGACAGTTATCCAGAAGAAAGCCTCCCAGGAGCTTCAGAAAAGGCATCAGCTTAGGATTTATAAAAAATTATATTTTAAGGAATTCCTTTAAAGAGAATAAAAGGCATCTATAAATAGAAAGTAGTGACAAAATAACTAACCAATGAGCCAATGAGATATTTAAAGTTTTATGGACACAAAGAAAAAAATTTGATTATGATTTCAAAAGTTAAGTAGCTTTTGCAGCTTTAATCTGTGTGGCCAGCATATGACCCTGAGGAACTCTGAGGGAACTCGCTCATACCTGTGGCTGCTGCAAGAGTTTGGGAGCCAGAATCCCTTCACCTTCACCTGGACAGGTCAGCCTGTCCGTCCTTCCTTCCTTCCTTCCTTCCTTCCTTCCTTCCTTCCTTCCTTCCGGTAGTCAGCTTCCCACTGCTATGACAACATAAAGGAAGGAAGACTTATTCTGGCTTGTGGTTTCAGTGGAAGCATGGCTGGTCTTTTGTTTCTGGGCCTGGGGTGAGGCAGTACAGCATGGAGGAAGAGCATGGCAGAGCAGAGATGCTCACCTCATGGTAGCCAGGAGGAAGAGGAAAGGGTAGGGGGCAAGATACAGTCTCCAAGGTCAGGACCCCAAGGATTCACTTCCTTTAATTAGTTCCTACCTCATGCAGTTTTTCCTACCTACCAATGGTCCATTAAGCTAGCAGTACATCAATCCATTGGTAAGTTTAAAAATCTCAGGATCGAATCACTCCCCAAAACCCCACCTCTAAACATTGCCATATTGGGAACCAATGGAGCCTTTTGGGGACATTCTAGATCCAAACCATAACAGGCATCATAGACTGTATACCTGTTTTTTTTTTTTCTTGGTAGAATCCCAATTTCCATTACTGTTTCCATGTCAGTCATTGTTGGTGAGGAGACAATCAATGTCTTTTCAACTTTAAAACTTCTACTGCAGAATTATATACTACCTTCCTGAACATCAACTAAATTTAAAGGTTCTCTCAGTTTTTTTTTTTTTTTGAACAAGGCCTTTCCTTGTATTTTGGCTGACTCATTTACTTGTCTTTTCTTTTTTCTACTCTTTGATTAATTTGTAAACATTGTCTTCCTGTGTTCATGTCATTTTGCTTTGAGCCTCTCCCACGGAAAATCTGGCCCCATATACACTTCTCATTTATTTCAAGAGCTTCGATCATTTTTAAAGATATCGATAGTCTATTTCTTCCATTAAATTCTCCTGGGTAATCATAGTTGACTGTATGTATTTGTGTGTATATGTGCATGCTCTTTTTAAGTTTTAATTGCAAGCATAATAAGTGCTTTATTTATATGGAATTTCCATTTTAAAACACACCTATCCCCAATATACCTACCTCTTTCCCCACTCTTGGAGGTAATCACTCTCAACCATTTTCTGTGTTGTATGCATGTCTATATTTTTCTAAGCATCTATGAATGAACACACACACACACACACACACACAAACACAGCAAAGTGATGGTGAAAACATTTAACCACTAGTATGGTAATATATATAAATATATAACCCAGCACTCAAAAATATGTTCTATTATCTAAGTAAACTAAAATATGTATAACTGCCTTCCATATGATCTAAATTAAGGGTAATTGCTCATCAAATTATTCTAACAATTTTTCAAGCATTTATTGATTCTTACTTGGTGTGGTCTTTTGTTTGCTGATGTGGCTGTCTCTAGCTAATTGATGGTTCCATATCCAACATGATTTGAAAGAGGAAAACACATCACTCTATTCCAATGATTCACTCATTGCATTAATAAGCATCAGGTCTATATATTGTACTGCGTTTTTCTTCTTTTGTTAAAAAATATATCATTGGTTGATGTATTTCTACATGGGAACATAATAGATCTATTCATTGCTCCTAATGACAGGATAGTATCCCATAATGTGTATAATAAATTTAGCTATCAAATTCCCTATTGTGTATATTTTTCCAGTGCTTTGCTATTGCAAATAATGGTGCCAGAATATCCTCTTATGTTTTTGTGTACCTAGTAAATATTATTGCAGGCTGGATTTACAGGTGAGGATTTGTCAGTTCACAGTGTGTATGCTGGTCAGGAATTCATCCCCTTAAAAGATATGCTCCATGCACTTCATGGGCACACATGCTGGGCATCTGCATGACCTGGGAATGGAAACTCAGAAGCAAACTCATGTGTGCACTGGGTTAAGTCTACAGTTCATTTGAAAATTTGGCACCATGAGGATGTGTACCCACATTTCCCCAGCCAAGAAGGCGGGAGAGAGGAGTGGCAGAGGTACTGTGTGGAAAGTGGGGGAGAAGAGGAAAGGCTGGTGAATAGGGGAGTGCTTGCTTGCCTAGAAGGAGGGTGTCTGTCCTATGTTGAGGAAACTTTTTGAGTGTTGTTGTTTCCTTATTGTCCGCCCACGGAGAACCTTTTTTTTTTTTTTTCCTGAGACTTAAAGATCAGAACTGCTTTATTTAACTATTGGAAAGTTCCCCTTTGGGGCTGGGGTTGTAGCTCAGTGGTAGAGCACTCACCTAGCATGCATGAGGCACTGGGTTAGATCCTCAGCACCACATAAAACGAAATAAAGATATTGTATCCACCTAAAACTAAAAAATAAAAATAAAACTCCCCTTCTCTTTCGTGCTTCGTGGAACGTACATTTTTCAGGAGTCAAGGAGTTAAAAAAAAAAAAACAATGAAAAGAAAGTGAGTCAGAGAAGTTCTGCCTGTGAGTCTGAGTCAGTGTGTTGAAAAGAAGCCTTATACGGAGAGCTGCCTGGAAAAACTGCTGAGTGGAAACACTCAGGATCACCAGCTGATGGACGCTGGGCAGAGGAGGAGTTCACCTCTCTTCAGAGGTGGTTAGCGGCCACTAATAACGGTCCCATGACGCCACAGAAACCCTGGCTCCCCCGTGTCCTCCTTCCCATTCTCCTCTAAGCCCTGCTCACCTCGGATCCACGTAGGATGATAGCAAAAGGGGCTCGGGAGGAGAGGAGAAGTGCTCAAGGGAGGGAGGAGGCAGACAGTGCTGTCCTTTCCTGGCAACCCTGCCTACTCTCAGATCAGATCGGCTCCTCTTTTGGAGGAGATGCTGCTTGATAGGGGCCCTCTCTGGTCATTCAGCTGCTACCAGCAACTCAGACATGTGGGACCGCTGGAAAGAAAAACACCCCTGGATGGGGAGAAGGTTGAGTTCAATTTTATTTTTCACTGTGTGTGTGTGTGTGTCTGTGTGTGTGTGTGCCTGTGTGTAGAGGGTAATAATGGTCAATGTGTGTGTTGCAGACACATAAACATGAACAATACAGTGGATGCACCTTTTATTCATGCACACAAAGACGATGTTTTCATTTGATTTACAATAGGAGGCAAACTTTATGGTTGGAGATTTGGTGTAGTGGAAATTGCATGGAAACTTCTTGTTGCCTTGTGTTCACAAACATGATTTTCTGAGAAAAATCGCCTTTTAAAATCACTTTTTAATTTAAAAAGAAAACGTCAGAATATTGAAGCTAACATACCTTTTGGTCAACAGTGAAAATATTTTTTAAGGTGCTCTCCTGTTGCTCAAATTACGCTGGTAACCATTTTTTGATTTGAGTGTTGAATCTGTTAGAGAGCTCAGATGTAGTCCCCAAAAAGTTTTCTGTGGAATGCTAGTGGAACTTCACTCTTTAGTGGTTTTTTTTTTTCTTTTCTTTTGTAACAAGGATTGAACCCAAGGGCACTTAACCACTGAACTACCTCTCCAGCCTATTTTTTATTTTGAGACAAGATTTCACTAAGTTGCTTAGGGCCTCACAAAGTTGCTGAGGCTGGCTTTGAACTTGCAATCCTCCTGTCTTAGCCTCCTGACTCTATAGTGTTTCAAAGAAGTGGCTTTTTTTTTTTTTTCAAACAATGGCAACTTTTCTTTCTTTGTCTTTTGGAAAGGCATCTGTTCTGCAGGCTGCATTGGATATTATTCCTTAGCATCTCTCTAGGGTGGGTGACTGTGTGGTTGGCTAGTGGCAGGGCAGTTAGAGACACCAGTGCAAGGCTGGTGCACACAGTAACCTTCACACAGGCATGTTATTCATACTAAATCACTGTGTCAAGTGAGGTTCACAATTTTTTTTTTTTTCTGGAAATGCAATTTCAGTTGTATTTCAAGGTCTAGGAGTATTTTTCAAAAACTAGCCAAAAATATTCTCCCACTTAAGAAAATAAGTTTAAGTGACTAAAAAAAAGTTTGATAAAGCCTCATGGAGGCAGACTTTCTGTCTGTTGATAAACCTTAGAGTATGACCTACATCATGTCTGTGCGATTAGATCTGCAGTTGTTCCCATTTCCATCTCTGGTGTGATGACCTTGGTGTGATGGAAGAATGGGGTGGAGAGTCAGGTAGTTCTGGACTTGAGTCACTTTTCCACAGCTGGGGCTGGCTACATGGCCTTTGTGAGCCTGGGTTTTCTCACCTATAAAATGAAATAATGCCTGCAGTTTACTATTGTAGTGAGGTCCATTCAGATCACCTTTGCAGAACCTCTGTCCAGAGCAAGTATGTGCAGAAACACATACTTGTTAGTTTCTTCTCCACCTCTCTTGTTTCTTTGGTTGTTTGTATTTCTTCCCTGATCGTTGGTTTCTCCTCCATTTTAAGTAGAATGCAGTCTTCCTGCAGCATGTCAATGTAGATTTGCCAACAGAGCTTTTCTGAATTTCTCTTGATCTTTCCTTCACCAACAGCCCCCACTGGTCCTGCTCCTTGATCTTGTTTCTCAATCCTGTGTGCCGCTTGGATCTGTGGAGGCCCTCGGGGGTCTCCATTTCAGGACTGCAGCTTTCCCTGGGGGTTAGCCCTTCAGAAGCAGTAATCCATTTTCCTGGCAAAAAGCTTCCATCACATCTTCTCAGCAAGTTAATCGTATTTATTCACTCTGGCTAGCGCAAGGATTGTCCCCGTTGGCACGTCTTTGCAGTTTTTTTCCCATCATCATGTGCTATAAATGTGATATGATTCCAGACACTTGTTTTTGCTAATATAAAATAAATCCCATTGCAAATAATTCCAATGGTTTTGTTGCAAATTATTTTGCTAGTTCAAAATAAGAGGACTGTTCCAGTGTGGAGCTGCTTTGGTGCAGTTTGCAGAGGTAAACTATGCTATACTGTGATTGGTCCATGGGTCCCCTCGCATACAGAATGCTGGACACTTGCTGAGAAGGAAGGGGAAGGGGGAGCTGGTCTGCGTCTGGTGATTCACCTTCATCCTGCAACATTCACTCAGGGCAGCTTCTTCTACTGTGACCCTGACTCACCCTTCCTTTCTCCACCCACCTTGTCTCGTTCTGATGTGCTCTTCCCACCATGGATTCTTGGGTCACATTGACTTATGCCTTCTTCATTCTAAGCGGGGGAGAAAGCTTGTTTCTGTTGATGAAAGTTTGAAGGCAGAACTGCCACCACTCTTCGATGCAAACAATGCACATTGGTTGCCTGTATCAACACAACAACCTGGAATAGCTGCCCACAGTGTTTGCAAATATTTTGGCCCTATTTAAGTAAAGAGACATGAATAATTTGAAACTGGCATTTTCTTTCCTTCTTTTTTTGCATTAGGAATGTATGTGATGAAACCTTAAAAACAAATTTTCATAGTTAAGAATGGTTGTCTCTGGCAGGGAGGAGAAGGGAGCTTGGGCTGTTCATCGTGAACCATTCTGCATGTTTCTTTTTTCTAAGCAGATATATGTATTACTTTAGTATCTCCCTGAAGTAGGCTCAGTTTAAGTGCAGTCTCAGGGGCCTTGTGCCTGACATCGTGCTGGTCACCCAGGCCTGGGGATGAGTCAGGAGTGGTTTTTATTATGAGTTCACAGTCTGGTCGGCACAGAACAGACCAAAGGCAGATGTTTAAATACTAGTCACTGGCTAACAGAGGTAGCCATGGAGACATTTTATTGATAATTTTTGGTTTTAAATTCTATCTTCGTGATGCCTGAATCTCCACAGAGTTCATTATTACAAGTTCAGCTTTTGTGGAAAATGAACAGATGAGATTTTATTATCTTAATTCCTGTAACGTGCAGGATTCTGGAACAAGACAGGGTACTGCAGAGAGAGGCTTGACATCAGTCCTGAATTTTATTTGGCTACTTCCTCTCTGGAGGGGAGTGCTTGGTGGAGTTGAGCAGTCAGAGCCAGATGTGTAAGAACCAGGTTGTTGCTTATTTCCAGAAATCCACAGCTGCCTGTTTCTCTGTGCACACCCAGAGTTTCCTGTGACCCTTCTGTGATTTCAGAGCCCCCAAAAACAATTGCATCTCATTAGACGGTGTTTCCCAATTTGAACTGGAGACAAACCAAGCTTCTCTCCCAGACTCTTGAGTTCTTCAGGTCTTACTGACAAAGCTTCAGACTCTGAAGGATGTGGACATGTTAGTCCATCTCTCAGATTGTCCCTAGCTAACAGGACCATACTTCCCTTGAAGATCACATTGGAGCTGCTCTGCATTCACCAGGATGCACCAAGTCGTACTGGGTTTTAAATTGTCATTGAAGTGTTGTTGACGTAAAGATGCACACCTGGTGGCATCTTTAGATTCCTGTATCTCATTCCAGGGAGAAATTTCTCAAATTTGCACCAAGATAGTTTGCACAAATTTGTACAAAGATGTTGTGGCTTTGTGAGTTCCCTTGACTAAAAGTGAATAGAGTGCATCTGATGTGAATTGAGTCTTGTTTCTTCTAACTCGCAGGTAAGTGCTTTGTTAGAGATTAAAGAAAGTATTTGATTTGTGCAAAAATGAATCATTGTGATTACAAGGATAAACACAAACTCCAATCGGGACTCAGAATTTTACCAGGATGTAGACAGTCAGGTAGATCCAACCTTTACTGACTCATTGCAGATTTGCCTTATATGCTTCATGTGTTTTCAGTTCCCTTTATATGACATGACTATATGACATTGAAACTTTAAATAAATTAAAAATCTCTAGAACATTTCATTAAAATCCACCTGGGTATAATTTATTATATTTTTAAAGTAATATATAATTGTGCAATCAGTGCATGGCATTTTTTTTTTAATTGTGCCTGAGTGATTGATACCATCCTTTCCAGCTCATTTTATTTTATTTTATTTTTTTATTTTATTTTTTCCAGCTCATTTTAAACCTATTTCTTAGGCTCCAATAGTTTCCACCTTAGTTCCAAATGCTCACCACATTTGGGGTCCACTTGTTCTTATATAACTTTGCCATCAACTGCCACAGCTGGATTGTCTGTCAGAGTTTAGAGGTTTACTGCACTCTGGCTTCTCGTGTCTGCTCTCTGTTTCTCCCTTGCAAGAAGCAGACACAGAAAGAGTGATTACTGTCATGCAGGTGGACTGTGTAATCAGAATGCTTCAGAATCCCTGTGCATAAATGCTATCTTTCCTCCGAAACTCCTGACCCATTTTCCATTTTTTTGAGAAGACAAAAATTGACTTTCTTTCCTTTCTGCATTCTTCAGAAATCTCTTATGGTGACTGGCATTTTCATCTGCTGGTACCTCTGCCAATGACTTGGATAACATGCCTCAGATAGAATAGAGTGCCAACATTTCATCTTATAAAAGCAATACTTTTTCTGCAAGAGTTAGTTTCTCTGATGAAACCAGCATATGGACCATTTAATAGAAAACTCAAAAGACTTCAGAACACAATTTAGCTGCCATTCAATCAAGCTGCACCAATTTCTTTTATGCCTTATAGGGAAGGAGGGTAGCCCAAGGAAGGCTTGGCTGGGGAGGTGGAAGGCAAGAATAGGTGGTATAGGGGTCCCGAAGAGGGCCAGCGAGGTAAAAATTCAGGGCATCTTGTGCAAGGAGGCACAACACAATTGTGCCTGGGGCTTGTTGGGCCACCTGCCTCCTTTTCCCTTGGAAATATGCCCTTTCCTGACTTTTTGTTTGCTTTGAAGCAGCTGGAGAGGATATTTTTTGCTGTGACTCAGAGCTTAGTTTTTGCAGAAGCTGCTTGGTGAGAGTCATCTCTAGTCATTGCTCTGGGTTCCAGTTCAGTGTGATAAGGTTACTTAAATATGTGTGTGCTTTTAAAATGATTATAAAAATAAACTAGTCACAAAAATGGGCCCATCCGCTCCTCCCTATGGAGTTTTGTTCTCTCTGGCAAGAGCGTCCCATTGCCCCATCCCTTCCCTCTGGCATTTATTTACCCCCACATTTCTAAATATTATGCTTGTGTTTCAGTTACTTAATTTGCCAATTGTAGACACTATGTACTATCTTTTTTTTTTAATGAATGGTAACATTTTAAACGAATATCCTTGTGTCCGTTTAACATATTTCCTCTTGGTTGGTCTTCCTTATGGAATTACCTCAAACTTTTTGGTTGAATTTGTGATTAAATTACTTGTACTGGAATGTTACACAAGGGTTTTTAACAACAGCTGACATTGATGGGGTAATTTCTAAGTGCAAGCTATGGTGAAGAGTTTAGGCATATATTACCTTATACTCATCACAATCATATAAAGCAGGTCACTCTTATTCTTCCCATTTTGTAGATGTGGACGTTGAGGCACAGGTTAAATGACTTTTACAAATCCTATATGTAGTAGTTGGTGGATCCCAGACTTCAGTCCAAAGTAAAACTGGCTCTAGAGTTGGCTTTTAAGCACTATGCGCTTTAAATAATCATGATTTTATAAATATTACGTATAATGGAGCCACGTGCGTCTTATTGTTTCCTTGCTTCCTTCCTTTCCTCTACAACTCCTATTAACGGTCTTGGTTTCTTACCTTTCTCTCTTCATGACCTTGGGGCCCACGTTCTGGGAATTGCCTGAGCGCTCACTTCTGCCTCTTCTGTTGACCTTTGATCCTGTGGTGTTTCTCGGTCTCCAGTGCTGTCTCTTATTGTTGGCGTGCCCTGTTGATTTTCAGTTCCTTCTTCCCGACCGTGTACTCGGTGCTGTCTTTCACATTAGTGGCTTTCTTCCAATGTCAGGGGATCCGCAGCTGTCAGGTCACATGTAAGAATGGAGCTCTACAGAGCTGACAGGTCACAATGTGCAGGTGGCCCGGGCTTGTCAGGCAGTGGAGCTCCCTGCAGGGTGACCTGGGATCTGCAGATCTGTTCAGCTGGATGAGCCTCAGACGTCCTCCTCAGGAAGCTTTCCCCATGGAGGGTAGGATTCTCCAGAATGGAATCTTCCAGACTGGTCCCTAGGCACACTGCCTGCTGCAGGTGTTGGGTGGGCAAGTTTGGGATGGGGGACAGAACACTCAGTGTGGGTGTTGACCTTCACCCGTTCCCCCCTTTCAGACCCATGTCTCCCCCTGCGCACCCCTCACACCCTGCACGCCCTCCTGCTTGTGTTCCCACTTCCTGAAGACTGCTCTTGCCGTGTTTTTTCTAGAAAGAAAATCCCTGCTTTTTGACTGTTAAACTTTTGATTATTATCACCTCTCTCTCTCTCTCTCCTCTTTTTTTTTTTTTTTTTGTCCTTGTGATTTTACTTTCTACAACTTAATTGCTTTCATTACATTGGAGTTGGGAAGGAAGCAGAGATAAACACCATGTTAAGATGCCACACTTACTGAGAGTCTGATCCCATCACCACGGAGGATTCTTGTTTCCTGGCGTTTGCTTCATTTTCCTGTGAGGTTGAAGAACCCAGAAATAATTGCCTCAGAACAACAGGATGGCTTCCCGTGTCACCTTGCCTGACACTCCTGATGTCTCCTTCTTTCCTCTCAGGATCCCGAGTCCTCAGTGAGCTCGTCTTAGCTCTGCTCTCTTCCTGTCTTCATCTTCAAAAGGGGCCGAGAGCTGGGATTCAGGAAGAGGCAGAGAGTGGGGGATTCTCAAGTTCAGCTAAGTGTCCCTTGGGTTTTCCTTTCAGAGCTGTTCTCTGAGAATCTCGCCGCACCCAGACCCACAGACTGACTTCAGGGTTGGATAGCAGCTCAGGGTGTAGGCCTGACTTCTCTGAGGAGCACGCTGTAGCTTTGGGAATGAACCTCTGACATGGAGTGTCTCCTTTCTCTCTTGAAGTCTGTTGTAGGGCCAGATGGTTTGGGGGCTTCAGAGTCTTCCTGAATGCCTGGGTACCATGTCCTGCCCATCTGGTTTGGAGGATGCTTGGCCGACTTTTTTAGTAAGTGGCTTGGGGCTCAGCCTGTCATCTCTAGGAAGGCTTCAGGTTCCCAGACTATCTCAGAGGACTGATGGTGGTGATGGTTCTAAACCTTGACAAGGGAACGCTCTCTGCAGGATGGTGCCTTGGAAGGCAGATGGCACCAGGCAAGGGATGTCACCAGGGGAGTCCTGCTGAGTTTCCCAGTTCCTGGACTAGCTCTGGACACTTCATTTTGCCAGCAAGTTTGACGAAGTCACAGGAAGTGTATTCATTAGGTTTGCAGCAGACACAAAGCTGGGAAGCATGGCCATTGTGATCAGTGTCAAAGACATGTCTCAAAGTCATGTGGACATGCTGGAATCCTGGGTCAAAAGTCAGGAGATGGCATTTCAAAGAGATAAATGTAAAATCTTATTTTGGAGTTAAAAAATCAATGTTAATGATGAGAAAGGAAAAAAAAGTGTGCTGTCTGTGGTTCTGCTGGAAGAAGACATGGGAGTTTTATTTGGCTGAAAGCTAATATAAGCCACTATATTTGAGGAGCCAACTAAAAAGCTGCATTAATGGAACCATAATGTATTGATCCCAGGAAGTTAACACTCCTTCCCACTCTGACCGCGCCTACAGCCCGTGCTTGCTGGTGAAACTTTTGTTAGATAGAGCAAGTCGGAGTTTACCAGAGAAGGGTGATTATCAAGGGGACTAGGGGTCTGGAAGTGTGTCCCAGGGAGTGTGTCCCATGGGAGGAACTGAGAATATTTAGAAGGAAAATAAAAGTATCTTCTTATTAGCTGTGAAATGTTAGGCAAGTAACTAGTCTCTGAGCTTCAGTAGCCTTCTGTGAAAAGTGAGAAGGGGAGGATTTATTTATGGTGGTTGGAGGGGGGGTACATGGCAGAAATTGGAGAGGTAGGAGGTGGGGAGGAGATTGAGGAGATTTTTATATCTCAGGACAAGGCATTTGAAGTTTCTCCTGTGTTGTAGGTAAACAGTATGGTCACCCTATCTATCGTATTCACAAACATGACTATAAGAGTGAAAGGGAGGTTTCTTAGTCTGTTTTTAGTTGCTATAACAGAATACCTGAGACTGGGTGATTTGTAAATAATAAAGGCTATTAATTTTATAATTCTAGAAGCTGGAACATTCCAGGTCAGGCTCCTACATGTGGTGAGGTTCTTTTTGTTGGCAGGGACTCTGCAAAGTCCCAGAGTGGTTTAAGGCATCACATGACAAAAGGGACATATAAAAGAGACAGCTAAAGTGGCTTTTATAACAGACCCACTTTTGAGATAAACCCATTAATCCACAAATGGATTGATCCATTCATGAAGGCAGAGACCCCAAAGATCAAATCACCTCTTGAAGGTTCCACCTGTTCTTTACCTCTTAACATCTCACAATGGGGATTAAATTTCAAGAGGAGTTTGGGTGGGGACATTCAAATCCTAGCAAAAGGCTTAGTAAATAAACCAGGCCAACAGGTGCACATTGGGACTATTGTGGGCACCTAGGCAAACCTGGAGGAAGGGCCATCCTGCTAATGGTACTATTAGTAGAGGCAAACTGCTTCCTGGGTCTACCTTTGGAGATCTTTAAGTAGGGCTTGGATGAACTTCTGTTATGGTCCAGTGTTTCTTTGTGGGTGGAGATGAACTCAGGAACTTTAAGATCCTTATTAATTACTGCCACAAGTGATGTTAGACTTGGGGGTGGTGCATGAAGCAACTTAGATGGAAACCACCCTGGCCCTCTCCAAATTCTTCTAGATGTGCATAGTTGGCCAAAAGCAAACAGCAAATGGAATTACAACCCCTTCCTTCCTCACCCCTAAGCATTCCCTTTGAATAGTAAAACATTTAAAATTTGGAGCCTGTTCACCTGGTCCAGTAACCTTGGTGTGCTCAGGGGTTACAAACACTGATATCCTGGGCTTAAGGAGCTGAATGGAGTAGGGTGGGGCACTTTAGGAAATATGATCTGTTTTAGAGTGACACCATTCATGAATCTGGGGTGCACATCCAAAGACATTTATTAAATATTTGCTGGACCTGGACTTGTAATAGCAGCTGACCAGATCAACCTAAGCCATCACTGGACACCCTTAGAGGCTTAAAATAAATGCTGGGATGATATGCACCCTGAATGAAGGCCAAGCAGGCAGATGGCCTGTCACCGATGTAGTGCCCTGGTTTTCAGACTGCTCAGGCCTTTCTGGTTAGAGGTACCATGGCATGCTTTTATAGTTGTGACAAGAGACTGGAAATTGCTCCATACCAAGTATGGGGGCCTTGTGGGGCCTGAGGGCAGACGGGCCTGGCTCAGGGAGCTACCTGCTTGCCCACAAATTGCTTTTTAATGGTCAGGCACGTTGGTCCTGCCTTGAGAGGAAGGCAGACGCCCTTCCACCTTTTCTTCCACTGTCCATTAAGGTCATAAAGTCCTGCTGTGCCCAAGCATAGGCAGCGGGCCTTGTGGAGGGCAGGGACACACATTGAGGAGATCCTAAGCCACCCATCTCTTGGTTACCATGTTCCCACATGAAAAAGGCTCTCTTGGTAAAGCCGGCCACGGGGGAGAGTGGGTGACGGTGGACCTGGCTGCGGAGAAGAGTCCTGTGCTCCGTGCTTGTCCAAATAGGGGGATTTTCCTCTGGAAATGAGATGAGTATGGTAGGAAATTAGAGAAAAGGTTAAATTTTCTGAAGAAAAACAATCCGCAGTGAAAGCCAAATAAAAATTCCCAAATCAATTAGAACATAGTTACTATTTCAGAAGGAAAAAGAAAGTATTTTTTTTTTCTTGAGATCTGAATATGCCTCAAAATCCATACACATTTGGCAAGTTTTATGAAGGAGGAGTCCATCCCAGATAGAGGCTGAGAAGTCACCTTGGGTAGGACAGATATTCCTTCTTGGACATCACACTTTGGCCAGGAGGACTTGGGCTCATTAGAAGTGATGGCATCTGAACAAGAGCTAATGTGTATTTGAGCTATTGCTGGGTCTAGAACCTGAGATAGGAAGCAAACGTCACAAGAGAATGGAAGCCAAGACTTGAGTGTTCCCATCTCAGATGCTGCTCAGAATGCCTACGGATGCAGTGGGCCCGTGCTTTGGCAGTGCACCACGGCAGAGGTGATCCGCACCTGAAAAAATAAGATCCTGGGGCAGCAGCTTTAGCCTGCCTGGACACCGTCCAGTTTGTCTGTTCTTTAAAATTGTGGTTTAGCTTTTAGGCTGTGCCTTGAACCCTTAGCAAACTGTTCTAATTTCTGAGGTGTCCAAGGCTCTCCTAAATTGTCTTTGTTGATCTCTCTCTTTCTCGCCGTGTCTCTCTCTCTCCCTCCTTCTCTCCCTACCTCCCTTCCTCCCTCTCTCTCTTCATTTTCTACAGGGAATGCTTGCTCAGTCATGCAAAGTGGCTTCCTTACCCTTTCCAGCATACAGCGTGAGGCTCACACCAAATGTTTAAGGAGAGAAAGATTATTTACGGATCAGTAATTTCCAGCCGTTCTTGGGGAAAGTCCTACTTCGTTGTTGTGCTTGATTGGTTTAATTCTTCCTGCCATTTGAGTCCTGACATTATTCTGGACCATTTCAGATCAGGAAATACAAGCTAAAATTCACTCACATTGCCTGAAGAAAAGCCTAGTGGCAGTTCACAATAGCAGGTGCCATTTATAGGTGCTAAATACTAAGCTTTCTTTTTATTCCCTCATTTACATCTTAAGGCTGTCCTGAATGATAGCATTGTTATTCAGTGTATTTAAAAATGAAGAAATCAAGCCGCATAGTTATTTCCGAGGGTGTAATACCACCAGGTGAAGGAACCTGGACACTTATTTTGGTCTTTCTGACTTCAAAATTGTGTGTGTGTATACATGTGTGTTTTTGTAGCACCACTAAGTACCACTCTGCTTGGAAATATCTGCAGAAGATTGATTCACCTCTCTGTTTAAAGAAAACTATACAAGTCAGTTAGTATATGCCCCCAACTTCCAGTAGCCCGAGCAGAAAGCTAACCTTTTTCCTTTTTTGAAATTCTTTCTGGATGAGAAAGGTGTAGGCAGACACCAGCCTGAACCACCCAATTCAAGCCTTTTAGCCCAGATGAATTATATTCTGAGTAACAGAGAGAAGCTGCTGAATTATTATTGAGAATCTTTGGAGAATCATGGATAATAAATGGGACAGTCCCTGGAAAGCTAAGATAGGCAAGCCTTTTCTAGGTTTTCAAGAATGGGAAGTCTGTGTATTTCACACACTAAAATGAGAGAGTCTGACATCATTTCCATAATGCGTTCTTAAGCAGGCTCTGAAACTCACTTTGTGAGTGCTTGGACAGGAAAGGAATGATCCCTAAATGCAAACACTATCCCACTGAGAATATTTAGCCAAAGTAGCATGATTTCTTTTCAGGAAATTTAAAGTTGCAAAACCTTAAATAGGATAAATGGAGCAAATGCAGTAAACCTGGGCCTCAGCAAGACATTTGACAAATATCTATGTTCATTACTTCACACCCAGAACTTTCTGGATAATACTGATAGGTGTGAACTGTATACAGGAACTGTCAGATAGCATCCTCTTCCTCCTATGACTTCCTAGGTGCCTCACAGGCATGTAGACCTGCGACAGTCATCATTTTGGAGCTTATAAATGTATAAAAGTTTTTTGCCTTTATTTTGTTGCTTGAGTGAATTAGTGTCTAACGAGAGAGATAACTTATGTGGATTCTGTTCATTGGGCCCTATCTGAATTTTTAAACCAGTAACTTTAGATAAGGATAAATAAACATGAACATCAAAATATTAGGTGACGAGACATTGGGGGGTGGGGTTAATAAACACTTTGGACAGGATGAGACCAGAAGGTTTTGAATGGATGAGTGGTTGTGACCATGGAGATAAATCCTAATGTGATCATTCTTTGTCACTCACTCAACATTAAAGTCCCCATTTGTCCGGAGTTGGACTGAGTGCTAGGATCAGGAGATCCATGTTCCCTAGCAGGGAGAACACAAGGTGGGCCATGTCCCGCAGTAATTCTATGGTGGAAGGGAGCCCAGAGTGCTGTAGTACAGATAAAAGGAGTGACATGAAGGCTCGGGGTGGGCAGGAGCTGGGGAGAGCTACTGAACCAAGCAAGGCCACTGCAGAAGGTCGTATCTGGAGTTTTGAGGGATGAGGAGGAGTTTGCTGTGATAAGTGTTGGGGTCAGGGTATCACACATTCCGGGAACAACGTGTATGATGGCACAGCAGCCAGGAAAAGTGAGACCTCAGAGTAAGACAACATGGAAAATCAATTTGTAGAGGTCATCAGTGGCAGATAACTGGAACAGAGAGGAGTGTGACATATTTCTCTCACTTCAGTGTTCCCTGCTGCTGGGTCATGAAATGTGAGAGAGACTTAGGAATACCCCAAGGAGCAGCAGCCAGGGCATGAAGGGCACATTTTCTTGTCTTAGAGGACAATGTGTTTTAAACATACCTGATCATTAGAATCATTTGGCCTGTGTTTAAAATTCTATTTCACACTGTGCTCCCTTGGAAAATCTCATTTCAGTTTTTTTTTTTTTTTAATTTTTTAGGGTGGGACCCCAGAATCTATTTAAGGAGAACCCTAGTTAAGTTTGGGAAATTCTTTTATAGACTATCAGGAGCTGTTTAGCATTTAATACTAGGAAGGAATGTGATCTCTTGTCATTAAAATAGGCTGTTTTGTCTGCCATGTAAAGAGTGATTGGAGAGGGGAAAATACTTCCTTCGTAATCTAGGTCATAAATAATGAGCATCTAAAGAAAGACAATAATAATGGACAGTTTGAATTGGCTTGAGAAAAACTGAAATAGAGTGAATTGGATTTGATCACTGCCTTGGGCATGGTGATTGATGGTTCCAGTTTTCAGGCTTGGGCTGCTAGGTGATACCATACCTTGGGGAAGATTTCTGCTATTTTTTTGGGGGGGGGTACTGGCTATTGAACTCAGGGGCACTCGACCACTGAGTCACATCCCCAGCACTATTTTGTATTTTATTTAGAGACAGGTTCTCACTGAGTTGCTTAGTGCCTCACTTTTACTGAGGCTGGCTTTGAGCTCTTGATCCTCCTGCCTCAGCCTCCTGAGCTGGTGGGCATGCGCCACGGCGCCCCGCTAGATTTCTGCTTTTATCAAGTCAAGTTTAAACTGTGTCGAAGACATTCCAATGGAGATATCCAATAGACAGATAAGTGTGTCTGCAGTCCAGGAGAGAGATTTGGTGTCTACCTTCATGGTAGTTAAAGCCTTGGGTATAACTGAGAGTACTCAGGGAGAATGTTCATATTGATAAGAGCAGAAAGCCTAGAACAAAACTTTGTGGAACATTTAAGAAAGCTGAAGAGGTATTCACAAAAGAAACCTGAGAGGGAAACTTTAGGGGAAGGAAGAGGAGGAGGAGGAAGAGGAAGTGGTAGAGAGTATCAAAAAGAGAATGAGCAAGAATATTGGATGCTGCTAATAGAGTTGGGTGATGGTAATAGTCACTAACAATTTTTGAGTACTTCCTGTGAGTGTGCCCTGCTTGGACTGTTTTATACATATTGCCTCATTTAACCATCACAATAACCTGTCAAAACAGTTACAATTATTACTTCAGTAATAATGGAAGCAGCAGAGATTAAATAAACTGGCTAAAGTCATTTGATAAATGCTAGAGCCAAGAATTGAACATAAGTAAACGGGACTTTGAAATGCTGTTCTCACCACAGCCACTTGTTAAGGAACATGGTGGCTGACAGGCTGGAAAGAGTCCGCAGAACTCAGTAACACCTTCATCACCTTGGCTCTGCTTTGGTCATGGAGGAAACCACTGCAGAACAAGGAACTAGGGGCAGGAAGGGGAGAGATGACCTCCCACAGGGAGGACAAGTGAGCAGCACCTGGAGGGTACTAAGGGTCAAGAGGGGATTATGCTTTAAGATGGGAAATTGTGTTTATATGTTGAAGTAAGTGAGTAGAGTGAGTAGAGAGAAATTGGCCTAAGGTCACAAGTCTGAAGAGATTTTGGTGGAATGAAGATCCCTCAGGAGTCCCAAAGTAGTAGAATCCTGAGCCACTTGAAGGGAATGGCCTTGCACAGGGAAAGGGAATGTTACCCTTCCTCATGGGAAGACAGGAAGGCTGTCCTGTGGGGTGAGAGGAACGTGGGGCTGTCTCTTGGAAGCAGGGTGGGTACCTCAGTGGCTGGAATGGTATTAGCAGATCTCAGCAGGCCCTTCAGTTAACTCCACCCCCAGCTTCTTTTTTCCAACCAAGATGGTTCTTGCTGGACTTGCCCTTCCTGGCTCCTTTCTCCTCCATTTCTAGAGTCTGCAGAGAACCTTCATTCCCAACCCTGGTGGTTTCTGTTGTGAGTGGTACTTTTCCATTTAGGAACATGAAAAGAACCCTCCTGATAAGATCTGGTAGACTGGAGGGAAGGGGAGAGGAGAGAACTTCAATCACTGTGGTTCCGTTTATCCATCAGAAAAGGAGGGAGGCAAGGATGGAGAAGGTGGGAAGCCATGAGGGCCAGCCACAGAGGTGGGGGCCACCAGGAGGTGGCTAGAGTGAGGCCAGCTTGTTTAACAAGCAAAGCAGATAAAGATTAGAGTAACCATGACAACAGGCTACTGGCAAAGGCTCAGGGTTGGGGGAGAAGGAGGGAGGTGGAATGAGTTGGCTGGGTTTAAGCCCAGAGTTTTTGGAAAATGCCATTTCTTCCCCCAGGGCTCTTGGCTGTGATCACCATAGTCACCCACAGTGACTGGAAGGGAAAGAAAGGCCAGAGGGAGGACAGGAAAGGTTAGAAGGTAAGATGGGTCTAGCTGACTCAGAGAAGAGGGAGGAGCTTGAGGACCATAACAGGGCTCCCTACTGGAGGCTCGGGGAGGCCTTCGGACCTTTGGGGTTCACTGCCTCAGTCTCCCTCTGTGACTCCAGCACTCACACTCTCCATTTGGCCCTACTAGGGTAACAGAGGTGCTGCAGCTAGCATGCCTTCTTATTCTCAGTTTCCGGGACATCGCCTTCTTCACTCCTGGACAATGGGGGCACAAGCCCCTCGGTACTCTTTCTGAGGATGCTCGAAGTCTCTGCATGTGACGTTTGCGAGCATTCATGCTAATGAAGCCTCTTCACCCAGCCCAGGCCTGGAATTAGTTTTGAAGTGTGTTGCCCAGGCTATGTAGCTGAACACTCTACAGCTGCTTGGCCATCCATGGATAAGGAGATAAGGAATCTGTATCCTTAAAAATAGGTGAATACAGTTGTTCCTTTCTGAGTCAGATCAAAACACCTGAATGGGAGCTGGAGACACTGGCACGATTACAAACAAATGGTGCTTTTGGCTTAGTATCTCCTTATCGCACCCAGCTTGATCTCTCCTGAAATAGCACCAGCACTGCTGAAGAGGGACAGAGACTTTTTCTCAGTCTGATGTAAAGAGGTTTGCAAACGCGGCTTTGACAGTCTGCTCCCTTCCTTTCCAACCAGACTGTGCAGACTGTGGCCCTTCCAGCTTCTCCCTGAAGAAATAAACACTGGTGCCACCTCAGCAGCGGGCTAGGACCTGAGGTGCACAGTGAGTCTCAGGGGAGCAGGAGTCCCATGCCTTGCCCCAGGAGCTTAGAGAACTGTGAACTATAGAAGCGTAGGTGTCACAGATGTCATCCCTGAGCATTTGCAATTTTGATTGGAGAGGAGGTAGCAAAGTGGATTCATATCCTTTTCCAAGTCTCTTTCTCTCCAGATAAGCATGTGTAGCCCAAGCTGTTGGAAAAAAGAGATTCTTTTGCACAAAGAAAGTTAAAATAAGAGATACAGGACTGAGCTCTTTGTTCCAAAATGTCATAAATAGCTGTGCAAAGAGAAAACATAGAGAGACCTGATTTCCCCAGAGTACAGAGGAGAGCTGTCTCAATGTTGGAAAGAGGAGGCAGGATTCTCCAATTTTGCTATAAACCTGAAATGACTTTTTTTTTTAATTTCTTTTTTTAAAAATGCCAGGTAGATGTAGTCACCTTGTCCTTCTCAGCTACGTTATAATTTGTAAACATGTCCAGCAGCAATGCGGAGTTCCTGGCACCCTGTGGGACAGGCTCTGCATTGATATTTCCTTGGTTGAGAGATTTTTTCCTGAACCAGTGACTTTAATTTTCTTTGTTGTCAGCACATATCAGGGTTTGACAAGGAACTACACGTGGCAGGAGGTCACTGCCTAAATGTCCCAAAGGGAAGGAAGAGAAAGGAAGACAGGTAAAAAATGACACTCAGTGGTCCCTTTTGTGCATTAGAAAAACTCAGGAGGATTTGGAGAGAGAATGCAGAAAGTTTCTACTCTGGAAAGTGGAACATGGTAGTCCACTGTTACCCCTTGCCAACCAACCATCACGTTGTACAGACACATGTGCACATACCATGGCACTCACCAACACACTTGTGTACACTTGGAGTAAACAAGACATTCACCTTTATCCATTTCATCTGCTAGTTTAATTAACACCTCACAAGCATTGACTGAGCATTTGCTATGGGAAGATACTATGCTAGGTCACAGCAAAGGACACAAAAGTGGGAAAGACATTGTTTCTACCCTGAAAAGAGTTTCTGATTAGTTGGTGAAAAAGACATATAAATATGTAATTATGCCCTTGAGGGATGGACAGTTGTACAAGTTACTGGAAGTGTTGATCAACTTTCCTGACTAAGGACAAGGAGGGTCAAAGAGTGTGTTTTAGTCAGCTCAGGCTGCCTTAACAGAACACCACAGTTCTGGAGGCTGGAAGTTCAAACTCAAGTTTCTGGCAGGGTTAGGTTTCTGGTGAGACCTTTTCCTGGCTAGCAGAGGGTCACTCTCTTCTTGTGTTCTCAGATGACCCGACCTATTCTTTATATTGGGGATGGATGGGCATGGGGAGAGAGAACACGTGATCTGGTGTCTCTTCCTATAAGGATCCTATCCCTGCCAGATATGATTTCATTTTGCCTTAATTACTTCCTTAAAGGCTCTGTGTCTTAAAACAGCCACCTTGGGGGCTAGGACTTCAACCTGTGAATTTTGAGGAGATGCAGGCAGTCCATCCAAATAAGGCTTCACAGAACCTGCGTTGAAAGAGTCGCTTTCACACATTCACGTGAAAGCACTGAAAGAGTAGCTTTCTGCTTTATGCATATTGGAAATGACAATAATCCAATGCAACTAGAAGGGAAAAAGGGATGTGTGGGATAGGGACATAATGCCTGGCTTGGACTTGCTGGGTAGTTGATGTGCAGCCATTAATTAATCTCGAAGGTGGAGACGGGAAGGCCTAGGTGAACCAGGACAGCAAGCGAGGTTGGGGGTGGGGTGGGGGGAAGAGGTCTGCTGGCTTTAGTGACTGCCTGCAGGTGAGGCATGGGGCAGTCTGGAGCTGGTATCCAAGCTCTGACTTGACTGAGTCTTCTCCATTAGGAGGTGCAGTGGGAGAGACAGGTGTCAAGGGGTAGACAGTGGGTACAGTTTGGGGCACTTCAGATGTGACTTTTCATTTCTCGTTGGTCAGGAGAAAGGTCTGACAGAGCAAACGCTGGGACTCCTTGTCATGAAGGAGAAGCTGGGACACAAAACATGGACGGTTTGTGGAGAAACCATGAGGATTAGAGAGAAGAGCTGAGCTTGGGATCCCAGCTAGCTCCACCAGTTAGGGACTGGGAAGACGGGGTGCCCGAAAAGGAGAGGGCACAGGAAAACCGGGGAGGAGTCCTGCGCAGATGTCAAAGGAGGAGGACTGGTGGAAAGGAAGAAGTGCTCTGCGGAGCTGCAGAGATGCACTGAGAAAGGCTAAGAGGCCCCGAGCCCTGGCTGGAGTCCGGGGCTTTGGGGAGAGGTTTCCCTGGAGCTGGGAGGGGACGCCCTAGGACCAAGGGTGCGGAAATGAACACAGTGTTATGTGGAACAGAAAGCACTGTGGGAACCCAGGGTGAAGGCTGTCGGAAAAGTCAAGGACAGTCTTCATTCAATTGTCTGGGACATATTTTTAGATCTGGGAGAATGTTTATGGAGACATTCCAGAGAATCAACAAACACAAAAGGAAAATCTTAAAATAACAGGTTATATATGAATAAAAACAAAAACAAAAACAGAAAAACTCTGTCCAAAGTGTACAGAGCCCAAATGGTTGAGAGAGGAAGAGGCTGATAAATATGTTTGGAGGACTTGAATAAAAGTGGAGGGGTTGGTTGGTTTTAGGGTTGTATGGTTAAGGTCTTGTATGGATTTTTTTAGGTCTTGTATGGTTAAGAGGAGGCTTTGGGAAGGGGAGGGAGGGTAATATGTTGAGGAATTGGCCTTATGAACACTGCATTAATCAACTCCAATCCATACAATGTAGGTTCTCAGGCAAATTCATTTTAAATTGGAGTTGATTTTTTTTTTTTAAATTCACAAGTCTAAATACTTAGTCTTTTAGATCCTAGAGATGGATAAAGTTAAATAGCTCTTTAAAGAACAGCACTGCATGGAAAATAACTAGGTTTGCCCTGCTAAGTTTAGCATATAAAGCTCTTTCCTGAATGGCTCCTTTGTCAACTCCAACCTGGAGGAGTTCAATTCCCTTTTATTTGGCGAATTCCTTAATTGGATTTTGTTTGCCGATCTGACTTTCTCACATTGTAAGGTTTTAATAAATCATTATAATCATTCCTTTATGTCTTGCAAAAGTAACCTTTCTGACAGTTCCCGAAAGATTTTGTTCCCCCTGTGTTTGCATCATGGGATTATTAGTGTAGCTTACAAATGAATCAGAAAAGGGCTGTGCCGCTGGAGATATATTTCCATCATTTCCCAGGCGTGAACTCGGAGAGTGATAACCAGGAACCTGTGAGGTCACGCTCGGCTGGGAGGGCACAGCAGGTCTTGGCATATTATCTCCTGTCTGGATTATTGATGAGATCTACCGCGTGGAAACAGGGGAGAGATCTCCTCTCTGTTGGGTTATTAAAGTCTCTGCGGGAAGCAGGTTTATTTGTGATATATGTACACTGTGGCTTCTGATGCCTTGTCTGCTTAGATTCTTCTGTGTCAGTTATTGTTGATGCCTGAGTAAGGAAAAGCCATTTATTTTGTTTAACTGTTGTGCTGGGGCCACGTCAGGCTCAAAATATACCTCTTTTAAGAACCGTCCATGACCGACCTCCTCTTGCAAGCTTCAAGGACTTGCTCAGTTACTCAGGTTCCGTCCAGTCTCTTTCTCACTCATCGTTCTCCAAGCCATATCCTCAATAGACACAGGGAACACTGGGCCCTTTCTGTTCCTGGGCAACCTTCACAGTCCTCTCTTGTGGGTGGAGCTTTGGGAAGTTGGGGTTATCTTAGGGGGTGTGCAGTTACAGTATTTTGCTGATCGGACTCGTGGTTTATTTGGCAATTCAGTGTCCTCTTAAGATGTTCAGGGCAACGTGTTTCCAGGGTGCTCCACGTGTGAGTAGCAAAGCCCAAGATCACAACCTGGACATAGGAGTAATTTTCAAGTCAGAAAACCTCACTTTCCTGTTCCTCTCCCTGCCCCATACTAAAGGCAGCCATCTTGACACCATATTGGAAAGCAGGCGTGGGTGGGAAGTTGCTCTCCCCATCTAAGTCTCCCCATGGGCTCATTCCCTTTTTTGGTGAGAACTCAGTGGGAAGTCTTGAAAAACAAACAAAACAAAAAGCCTTGAATCTTCAAAACTTTTCCCTTTGTAATTTTTCCTATTGTGATTTTTTTCTCCCTACTGGTAGTAAGAGATTAATTCAACATGGACTGGAGACCTTATTTTATTCCTCTTCTTTGTACCTACATGGTCTAACCACAAACCTAATTTACAGTCCACTTAGGTATGGATTACACATTGAATTGTGTGAGCCTATGTAGGTAAATACTTGGAAATATTCCTGAGAGCAAAATTATGAAACAAAGTACCTAAAACCTATAGAGATAAAGACTTCACTGGAGGAAGAAGGTAAGTGTTTTAAAGTAGGAGCTATTTGAGTTTTGATGCCAGATCTGCCGGGCAAGCCTAAAGTCCCAGCATGTGTGATGTTTTTAATTTTGTTCCCTAACGGGGCCAGGCACCCTCCCTGAGGCTGTTTGTGGAAGCCTCTAGAAGTCCCCTGGCTGCAGAGTGACGCCAGCTCTCCCAAGGACCCAGGGGAAGCTGCTGCCGCTGCTGTTTCTGTCTCTGCCTTTCTTTGCTCAAAAGTTGGCAAATGCTGGTCACGTCGTGGGTCTATTTATAGTACGCACACGTCTAAGCACCTTGTTCTTTTCTTAGCATCAGCTTGACATGCTATCAATTATCCATGAGGTGAATGGCAACGCAAGGAAAGTTATTTGAGGCAGGTGCCCCAAGGTGAGAGGTGGGGGTTGTGGCGGAGGTCACACGGGGACAGCTCCAGATAAAAAGGGTAAAAGAGACATTCTGTGCTGTGTCTCAGCTTGGTGAGTGATCTCAGACAGGTGGGTGGGAAATCCTGAGCTGCTTGTCAGGCAGTCTCAGCCTCTGTCCTCTTACCTGCTTCTGTCTAAAATGTCCTTTTGAAAAATACAACGGGACCCAAAGGTGGTGATCCTCTTCTAGAGGTCATGTTTGTTACACCCTCCAGCCACAGGAGGAGTAGACATAAGGCCCAAGTAGGGGATCCTGGGGGCTGGACATCCTTTCTCCCATTGGAGCATTTCCGGGGGTGTGGGTGTGAGGTAGCAGCTGGCGAATGGGGAAAAGTCAATGGTGCCTGGGATGTCCTGTTGCCCCTCTTCTTGCCCTGTCTGGATCAGCAAGGTGGCTATCCCTGGAAATACAGCACAGCACACTTGCCCTGGCTCACAACATCTCCCAGCCTTCCGCACAGACCCTCCATGCCCTCGGGGATTCTAGACTCGCTCATTGTTCTCACTCCTCCTCACTGACAAGGTTTCCCTTTTTTGAAAACAAGTCCTTCTCCTCCTCTTCCTCCTCCTCTTTAGTGTTAGAGCAGAGATGCTGATTGCCCCATTTCATTGGGATTGGATACCCTCCTGTCACTTTCTCATTTGTCTGCCACTGATTTGGGGCTGTATTGCAGGAGCTGGAGGGATTTGCTCTTGGAGCTGTTGTGACAACACTGATACTGATGTTTCTGTTGTCTTAGCTCCCACAATTGAATTGCCTGTGACCTGGGTGATAGAGGGGACGTCTGCCTTTTATATCCCAGTAATAGTATCACTGCCCTTCCTGTTTGTGCCCTCTGTCCACCATGGGCTTTGAATCTGAAAAGGAACAAAAAGAATTGAATCAAGGTCAAAAAGAGTGCGACACAAATTAATTACGAATTCTGTCGGCCTCGCCATGAACTGACTCAGCCTTTAAGACCCATTTCTAAGTCTTCCCACTCCCCACCTCCTGCTTCTCAGTCCCTGTGGCAATGGTGGACTCAACTGTCTGCAGGAAGTGTGTGCGGCTGGCTCCTTGGGGACAGAGTGGCTGCAGGGCCTTGGACATTGTGCAGTGTTCTTGACTATGTAAAGGGCCCTGGCTGACCCTCTCAGGGCTCCCGCTCCGAGGCTAATGCCATCTGCCCGGCTAATCCACTTTCCGGGCCGCCAGTGTCTAGCGCCAGAGAATGTCTGTGTCCGTGAGTATCCTGGTGCCATTTAAACTGACTCCAGGTTCCTGGGGATCTGTTTGCAGCCTTTGTTATCTTTTGGCAGAGCTACCTGTCTATTCCTTTCTCTTCTTCTCAGTAGTCAGACCACTCAAGTTAAACTTGGTTTATTATTTAGGGACCTCCTGGGGAGGAGTTAGATGCTTATCCTGAGCACAGAACAGCCAGCTTTCAGGGGTGCATGTGTGTGGTATACCAGTCACGTCTCTGTGTGTGTGAGTGCTTCTGGCTGTCTTAGAAGGATGAGTAGGGGCTGGATGGATCTCTTTTGCAGAAGCTGCAGGACCCAAAACAGGTGCACAAGGTCATTGTCAGAGTCCTCAGACGGCAGGTGAGTACAAGAGGAGTTCCATTCTTTTTGTTCTAACTTATAACAACAAAAAAATGTAGTTATAAATATTAGGGCCTCCTTTTCCTTTTTTATGCACTGAAATTTGGGATCTAGGACCCTTTTTTGATACCTTTTTGGGGATTGGGAGACCTGATTTTCTTTTTCTTTTTGCATTGTTGATTATGTTATTCCTAACCTGTGGGCGTTCACCACCCACAATTTTTGGTAATTATTTGACACCTCCTTCCTCTTTCTCCACCCCCCGCCCCCAAGAGCAGGCTAGAAGTGGTTTCTTCTGGGGATAAGTTTTGGAAATAGATTTTTAGTCTGGAGTTTCTGGTGGCAGGATTTATGGTTCTGCTACATATTGATAGGTTGTTTTCAGTTATGCATTTAAATATATAGTCAGCTGTATCTGCATCCCATTACATACAGTTAAATGATTGCTCATGACTAATAAACGAAACAATGTTGCTTTGGCTTTTCCTTTTGTTATTATCATGTTGTTATTGTTTCTTAATTCGTTCCTTAAGAGTTTGCATAGGACCAAATGTTCCTCATTTTGCCTGGCAAATGATAAGAAATTATTTTTTATGCTTGCTTATTTGTTCCAAGCTTAAATGCAGGGTTTGGAAAACTATAGTCCCTCCGTCAATCCAGCTTACCGCCTGTTTTTATAACTAAAGTTTTATTGAAATGTGGGCAAGCTTCTCGTTTACTTTCCATCTGGGGTAGGCTTTTGCTACCACTGCAGAATTAAATCGTGATGACATGGACTTTATGGCTCATGAAGTTCAGAATACTTAGCATCTGACCCTTCACAGGCATAAGTTACCGCCATCTCATTTAATTTACATTTCTGTTCAAAATACTTTCAAAAGAGCTATAGCAAAACTAAATAGTTATAGGGTCTGTAGTGAAAAAATGAACCATTATCTGCACTCAAGGAGATTCTGAGTCAGTCAGAAAAGCAGAAGAGGTTACTGTCACATGCATAGAAACACAGACGATACAAATCAATGAAAGGACACTTAACAGAGACCCTGGCAAATACAAAGTAGCCCTCCCGTGCTATGAGAGCTGCCCAGTGAATGGAGCGCAGTGCTAGTCCCAGGGAGTTGTCTGTCCAATAGGAGAATCTACTCAAGTAACTAGTAGTAATCGTCTCATTGTGACTTTGGAAAATATGCCATGCTATGGGATTCGAAGAAGCTAACATGACTTCTGTAGCCTATTCTAGAGAGGCGGAGCTTTGGAATGGAAATTAGGGAAACTCTAGTGATGAGTCTTCTTCGAAGAGTGAAGATGACCTTTATTCACTGAAGTCAATCTTTGCTTCTGTAGTAGAAAGAGGCTTGTCCCCCCCAGTCCCCCTCAAGGAAAGAATAGATGAACTTTAGCAAGCTCTTTGGAGTGAGACTCAGTGATAATAGACTCAGAGATGCTTCATTTCAGGCCATATACAGGAACAAAAATATGATTAAAACCCTAATTAGCCAGTGACCTAGAAGTGACTTTTACAGATATCCTACTATTATTATGCTTGTTTTACAATGGAAAAAATGGGTACCAAAGATCTCTTCTTGAGTTGTGTAAAATTGCCTGTGGGACCTAAGCTTCTGATTTCCTGGTCTTCACTAAAGTCTTCAATACTTTTTTCTAACTTTGAGACATATTCTATGTGAGTGGGTATAATATTCCAGAACTCTCAGCCTGAAGTCTTTCAAGGTCATAGGGACCTTTGTTAACATGCTAGTCCTTTCCTTGGTCCCCTTGAATCTTAAAGTTCTAGGCCATTTGGGGTGCCACCTTCTCCTAACTGCCCTCTCGTACTGCTAATAGGGTAGACATAGGTATATTTTTATACAGATGCTGATTTGTGCCTAAAATACCCACAGCAGGATTTTCTTTGGAGGAAGATGGGCGGAAGTGAGGAGATAGGAAAATGGCCTATAGGTGATGTAGGGGGATAGATACCTTAAGCTTCCTTTTAACTGCCTCCGGGGCAGAAAGGTGTGATCCCCTTCCTTATTCTTCATAAGAGTCATGGCTGATACTCCTCTAACCAGAGACAGCTTGATAAGAGAAAGGCATCACACCGTTATCTAACAGAGGTTTTATGTGACACGGGAGCCTTAGAAGTGAAGCTAAGATTAGGGAGATTTGAGGTGATGTAGGTAGCTGTGTCAAAATGCAATTGAACAGAAAGGGTAGCACCTGGTGGGAATAGGCCAAATGGAGGAACGTAGTAGGGTCTTTCTATTCCGATGCTTTTTGACAGCTCTGTACAGAGTTCCTTGTTTCCAGTTATCGGGCAAGACCTCTTCTAAAATGTCTTTTGTCTTTTTTTACCCCTCTGATTTGTGGGGCTGGGGCTTGAACCCAGGCCTTGTACATAGCTCTAGCTCTACCACTAGAGCTACACCCCAGCCTTAGGAATGGAGTTTTCTGACTTACTATAAACAAAGTAGGTCAGAAAATTTCTTTATTTTTTAATCTTACCCAGTAAGGGATGGAGAGGAGATGAGAGTAATATTTTCAGGTTTTGTAGCTGCTTTAGGGGACAATGGGTTCTTGTTTCTGCAATCCACTGTAAGGGAAGTGGATTAGTGGTTCCGTGGCTTTCCTGGGAATGAGTGAGGGAGTGGAGGGCAGGAAAAGGAATGAGGGAAGCTTTGTTTCTGTGGCCTTCACTTTGGGGTATCATTTTCTGAACCCTAACATCGCCATTCAGTGTGTTTATTTATTCAAGAAGTATTTATTAAACTTCTACTGCATACCAGACTTTGCTCTGGGCACTTGCCATTCACAGTGATCTAAACAGATAGGAATCCTCCCTCCAGGGTTTTACATATTAGGTGCTTCATTAAGGGAGTGTTTCTTGGAGGATCTGCTTGGAATCTGGGCAGGGGCCCTGCACCCTGCTTTGGCTGCTTCCCCACCAGCTCCACAGCCCTCCTTACTCCACGTCCCACTGCTTTTGCCAAGTCCTTGTGTCGGTAGGACCTTCACCCTGGTTCCTCTGGGACAAGCGTCTCTTCTTCATCTTTGCTGGCACTTGCCTTTTCTCTGGTTCTCCTGTTGTCCTGCTTTGTATTGTCACCTCTTGCAAGGTCTCCCTGACTCCAGTGTGTCCTGGTTCTCTAGGGACACTGTGTTCAGCCTGTCTCCACTTTCCCGTCTCTGCGGCCAGTTCTGCTCCCGTTTTCCAGCTCCTGCCCAACCCCGTGGGGCATGTCTTGCTCCAGATCCTGAGGTCCCACCTGTGGGCCATGCACTTCTGGGGACAGATCTACTTCTAGCTATGTCTGGAATCAAAACGTGTAGCACACTGTTTCCACTTCTGTGACGGAGTTTATTTATACTCATTGTCAGTTCCTTCATTTAACAGTGTTTTTATTGATCCCAATTCCAGCTGGGGACATAAGGGTGAAGAGGATCCACTCTTAGGTCCTGTAGATCTTACATTAGCAGATGAGGAATCGGAGTTGGAATTTGGCCAACCTCAGGTACACTGATCCTTCATTAACAAAATGATGAATTTGGAGTAAATTTTAATGTCCCTTTAAATTCAAATATTCAGTCTATAAAATTTCCCCTCCTTAGTCTCCTCCCACCCCTCCCTCTCTGTGTCCTCTCCCTACAACTGCTTGACTTCTGTTTGCAGCTAAGGTTATAAAAACAGCTAGAATTTCTAAGGCAGCCCAAAAGAAGTGTGTATGGAGGGAGGGAGGGGGGGGAAGGCAAGAAATCTGCAGATCCTGGACAAGAAGGGTCAGCTGGGAGGGACACTTAGAATGCTGTGGCCTGGAGCTCACCAGTGGTCTGTGTGAGGAGTAGGCTCAGGGAAAATCTCTAATGTCCAAAGGAATCATGGCAGATTTCTGTCAGGCGCAGCCAAGGAGAAGGGTGAGGAAGAGCTGGGGGTTCCCCCTGGTCCTTGCCTCTTTTAGGTGTTCTTCTTTTGTGCCTTTTGCAAATTGAAAAAATAGAAATAGCAGCTGTTTTATGCTTTGGAAAGGCAGAAGATGGAGGAGATTTTGAGTTTATCTTAGGTGAAATGAAGAATCTGATTTTGTCAGTTTATGGATGATAGGAGAGCTAAGATTGAAAGAAAAGGCAATTAAAATCCTCACTATCTGATGACCATTCTGTGGACATGATAGCACTACGTCCCATTTTTCAATGGTGCATCTGTTGTCTCCATAAATAATCCTGTAGTCATAACCCACACGTCAATATTTGGTTCAGAAAATATAATCACTGGTTGCTGTTATTGTCTGCAAGGCATGATGATACCTTATCTTGTCATCCGTCTCAGTTTTTATCACTATCTCTTAGGTAATTTTATTGGAAGGAATGATAACTTATAAACCACGAAAAGGTGAATGATTATCCCAGTTATAAATTTCTTCCCTTACCAGGTGTCTTTAAGGTGACCTCTCTTAATCATGACTAATATTTTCCCAAAGGTTTTAAAAGAAGAGAATGCAGATTTGTGTGATGGGATAAGGTTGGGCATGGTGGGTTTACGATGAATTTCTGATAGTGTACGGAGAGTAGTATACCTTTGAAAAAGTTGAAAATACAAAAAAATACAGAGAAGAAAACAAAAGCTCCCCATTGCTTTTTCTTTCCTAAGGAAGAACAGGAAGATGAAGCAGGCTGAGGGACAGAGATATTGTTTGTTTTATGCTCTGTGTCTGTGCCAAAAAATGCTTGGGGCACAGTAGGTACTCATAAATATTTATAGGATGGATAATGAATATTTGGTATATTTTCTTCAAGTCTTTTTTCATATAGTCATTTGACACTTAATGACAGGGATACATTCGGAGAAATGTGACATTAGGCATTTTCATTGTAATCTTAGAGTGTCCCTACACAAACCTAGATGGTACAGCCCACTACACACCTAGGCTACCTGGTGCAGCCACCAGCCATCGTCATGTGTATGAGCTTCACTGACCAAAATGTTGTTTTTGGCTTGGGACTGTGTATGTATGAATATCATATAATCATGATTACATCTACACCTTTAAATGATATTCTGTATTTTGGTTTTTTATTTTATTTTATTTTTTGTTGTTTTATTTTAATCATGGATATAAATTCAGAAGTTCTTAGAGGGACCAGAAGAAAATGCAATAAAAATAGCATTATATATGAAACAGGTTAAGAAATTTAGATTTTTGACTCCCAGTGACTAAGAAATTTGAAGTTATTTGTCTCCTTGTATCTTGGTTCCTCATCTGCAGGACTGCAGTTTTAGGGCTGGCACTTAGGTGCAGGTAGTCGGTGTTCAATGGTGAAGTTTATGTTGATGTTAAGGTGGTGACATGTGTATGGAATGTAAAGTTTTGACACTGGAGTCACAAGAGCTTGGATTTGAATCTTCTTGCCTCCTGCAGTACTAGATTATGTGACCTTGGGCAAGGGACCTCGGGTAAATGTCTTATTCTGTGTGAACCTTACTTCCTTGCCTGTAAATTGTGTTTGTACTTGCTGGGATACACCAGCCAGGATATGTTGCCATAACAAATAAACTCTAGCACCTAACTGGTTTAGCACAACAGAAGAGCATCTCTTGTTTACATAAATGCAAAGTAAAGTGTGTTTGCCGTGGCAGGGACCCAGGGAGCCTTCTTTTGGTGATGCTGTCACCCCACCTCAACCTGTGACCTTCACTGTCTCTGTAACAAAGGAAAAGAAACCTTGGTGATGGCACCCTAGCCCCTGCTGCCTTGGCATCCATGTGCATGTTCATCTTCTGTGCACGTTCCATTGTGTAGATCTAGGCACATAATCATGCTCCAGCACAAAGGCTACGTGTACAATTTTTGCATGCTTAGGAAGAAGAGGAGACCCAGGCATGTGAAAGCACTAGTAGTTTTTACAACAGACACTAATTATAGTAACCTCCACAAGTATGTATACTCCAAACCTTTACCAGCCTGTGATTAAAAAACAAACAAATAAAATGGGATTGTGGTATGCTTTAGTTTTTAATCCTAAATTATCATGATCAGAAAGGAGCCGTACCTATCAAATTGCTGGAAGTACATTCCCCTCAAGATTCTGTTAAATGATGTTGTTGAATTAGACTGTCCTACTTCTGGGGTATTTTTGAAGAAATGTGTCCTTTTCCCCATTCTAGTTCTGTCACCTGTAACTCTGGGGCTCTCGAGAGGACTTCTCTGCCCTGTGCATCCCTGTTCCACGTGGCCACCACAGAGCACCTCTTCTTGTGTTCTCCACAGCTTTCTTCCAGGCACCCACCACAGAGCTTGGTCCCTCAGAACATGCCCAAGCCTTGAGGACAAAGCAAGCAAAACCCGGAGTATAGTTAACACCTGTCCCCATACACGTCTGGACTCACAGGGCCTCAGGCCCGAGCCCAGCTGCGCAGTCTTCTGTTCCACTCCTTCTTGGCTCAGTTCCCCTTGACTCCACCGAGGGATGATTCAGACCTCTGCATGCTCTGGAGTCTAGGCCCAAGGAGTTTGTCCTGTTTCCAGGCCTTGTTTCAAAACCTCTGGTTCACTTCTTGCCAGGGTGGTGACTAGTGGGAAATTGATTCTTCCCCAGCAGAGATTTGACAGTGTGAAAATATAATGCAATATTTAAAAGTACATTACCCTAAATCTGGAAGATTCGAGCTCAAATCATGCCATGCTGGGGACCAAGAGCGTATCCAGACTGAGCTTTGGTAAGTCTGTGTCACCTTCATGTGACCTTTCTTGCAGTCGTGGAAGAGGGAAGATAGGACTTTCCCTCCCTGTTGATAGTCCAGGCTTAGCTCCATCTCCAAGAGCAGATGCTTGGGTGACTCAAGCACAGTATGACAGGGACAACACAGAATGTCATAGGGGGTCAATCCTAAGTCAGACTTTGCTGCAACAACAAGAATAAAACCCACACCACACCAAACCAAACCAAACCAAAACAAACAAAACAAAACAAAAAAAAAACCAAAACAATTTTTCTTTGGCACTGACAGTTCAGTTAATGCAGCCAGTTTCCATTAGAAAGCAGATAACTTCCTGGGTTGGGCTGACGTTTTTACACTGGGTTTCTTTTGGATTCAGGTTTTCCCAAGGAAGATGGAGAAGTATGTGCTGCTTTCCATCCACATGAATCAAAGGCTCACCAACGTCATCCTTTCCGTGACACAGGCTTGTTCTACCTGAAAATACATTGCACATTTTATAAGGCAGAAACCTGCAAATGGGTGTTTTCAATACCTGCACAACAACTCAAAGTCCATTTCCTCCCAGAATTCCCTTATATTAGGTATTTTAATTATAATGAATCAGTGTTACATTTTCCATTCTTTATCTTTCCATACCTTATCTTATTCAGTAAACTTGATTACCCATAAAATATTCATCCTGCTGGGGCATACTGGCGGGATCAAACCTGTTTTACCTACACACGTACTTCATTTTTCCTTTCCAACTTCAGTTTTTCTCCTCAGGAACTCATTGCCCCTCTCACCCTAACACTGAGTGAAAAACATAGGCTTTGGACCTACTTGGGCTTTCATTCTCACAAGAATGTGTTTGTGGTTGGGGTAATAACCTTATCATGTGGGTTTGAACCTGTCTCTGCCTTGAAAATGACTTAGGGGTGCACATGAATCTGCATGGGAAGGGCTTGCATGTCTGTGGGGGAGAATGGAAGTCCTGGGAAGCTCCCATAGACTTTCCTGTGGCAATTGGTCCCAGGATGGATCCCTGGCACTTACAACAAGGCTTCATTTCTGTCCAGAGCAACTCTGAGAGTCTCTGTTGCTGCTCCTAATGCAGAGGGGCCCAAACTGGGAAGGCTTTTAAAGTTCTGTTTCTTCTTTTTTCCCTTTGGATGTAATAGCTCACCCACCGCTGCCAGAGCTGACAGAATTGGAATGGCAGTAGGTGGGTGAGGGGGGTGGCGAGAGGAATGGCAATCATCAGTTTAGAACAATCTCCGAGCCAAAGAAATGCCTTTGGCGCATGAGAACAGCATGAGTTTGTCTCTTCGCCTCCTTGGAAAGAAGGTACACTATAAATCTGACTCAACCCAGGAACTATTTATGGGGGATCATTATTAAGGAATAGAGTCTTCCTTTTCAATTAGTACTAGTTTGGAGAGACTGTGAAATGGGCCACTGAGAACTTGCTGTGCACAGATAATTTTTGTCTGGCCATCTCTAAGGTGAATACAGATTTTTGACAGGAATCTTTTTAAGAGAATCAATTCTAGGTTTATATATTGTGTTCATATGGGTAAAAGCACTAACAAACAAAGAGCATTTCATTAGATTTGGCCCCCTAAGCTTGCGGTGTTGGTAGAATCGAGAGCTTTTATTTATGATGACTCTTAACTGTGCTTTTCCAAATCACCCATACATCCGTTCATAAAACTGAGTATCTAAATTTGTTGAGATAATCATCTCAACTAGATTCCACCTCTGAGCCCAGGAAGAACTGTTATTCTCAGTGATTCAAATAGATATTTGAGTACAGGTGGCCATGTGTGGCAAGCAGGTTTCTGCGTAAATCCGGCACCTGTGTTTGGTTGAGTTTTATCATTCAGACATAGAGGCTTCATGGAGCACTGCTTCAAACTGGTTTTGCAGAAACCACGACCTTTCTGTGATCCTAATAGGAAGGAGTCAGTGTACAGAGGGATGTGACAGATTAATAATTGGAAGCTGGGATAAACCAGAAGATGCCCTGTGGGGCTAACTTTCTTCTTTAAGTTGTGGGCAATGTTTCTTAGGTACCGCTTTTCCAAACTTCAGCACTTCACTTGTCTTTCTGCATTTTCTGCAAGGACTTCCGAGATGTGAAAGGGCATCTGTAAACCTGGGTGGATTGTGTAGGAGCTCTGATGTTATGTGAGGAGGAGCCCGCCTGGCTTTAGCGCACTTGTGAGCTTTCACTAATTAAAGTCAAGAAGACTTTTCAGCGAGACCTGGCATGTGTGCAGCACCTGCTGGATTACTTTGATCCTTTTGGTATTTCTGGTTGGGTGGAGAGGCAAGAAAGGGGAAACAAATGACTTGAGGCAAGAAACAGTGGTGATGCTCTACTCTGGGGCAGGCATGTCATTGACCTGTTTAAATGGATAGCTGGCTGTTTGTGTCTGGGGTTCCACATCCATGGGTCTGACCAACAATGGATCCAAAAAAAAAAAAAAAAGATTCATCTGAACTGAACAAGTACAGACTTTTTGTCCTGGTCATTATTCCCTAAATGATATAGGACAGCTATTTGTATAGCATATACATAGTATTAGGTATGACAAGTAATGTAGAGATGATTTAAATTATATGGAAGGATATACATAAGTTATATGCAAATACTATATCCTTTTATATAAGGGACTTGAACATCTGTAGATGTTGGTATCCCTAGAGGTCTTAAAATCAGTCCCGTGAAGATGAGAGTGAGGAACAACTATATTTTTTCCAACTCTAACAATAATCCTTTAAGTGGATATTTATCAACCTCTTTTTATACCTGTGGAAATTGAAGCTCATTTACACAATTACTCAGTGTGTTGCTGAATAAGGATTTGATCCTGAATCAGTTTGAAAGCCCACTCTACTTCCAGCCCTATAGCTATCTTAAAAAAACAGGGTGTCTATAGTGAGGACAGCTTTTCATGAGAATAGGCTCACTCCACATGGAGTTAGTTTATGTTGAAGGATTATTTAAAATTATAGTCATAGTGATAGCATTATGTCACTAGCAAGCCATGGACGCTTTCCAGAGATGTTTCCTTGGTTAAATATTCACACAACTTTTGGACAAGCAGAGTATCCAAGCATGGTGCTAGCTCTGTGTGTGTTGGGGGGTGAGTAGAAGGATTGGCTGATCTGAGTAATTGCTAGGCTAATTTCCTTGCAGTGAGACATTATCTGATTCTCTAGTTTTGAGGTGGGGGGGAGCAACTGTGGCAAATCCCTGCCAATACACATGCCACTGGGGACCAAAGTGGAGCCACAGGGCAAGCAGCCACCAGCCCCAGGGAATTGCTTATGAGCTGACTTCAGGCATCTTCCCGGGGAAAGTGCTCACTTGTGACATCCTGAATTCATGTCAAGCAGACCTGATCTGGTCATACTTTTTTTTTTTTTTGCCCAGAAAATATAATCAGAAGTGAGAGATAGAGGAAACTAGTCTTTCATCCAGAATTAAGAAGCCAAGATATTTTCAGTTTATTTCCCAAGAAAGTGGATTTCTTCAGTGAGACTTAAACAGAATTCATGCTTCAGTTTGCCTGGGTGTTTAATTTCCAAATTCTGTAGTATGGGTTAGGTAGAGGAGGTACGCAGTGATTTGCTGTGAACGCTTCGAAAGGGGCTGCTCTTTACCTTTATTCCATGGTGAGACCTTGGTTGAGGTCCTCTGTTGCAAGGAGATGCTTCTTCCTCCTAACACAACCTGGGAGGTTGTGCTGGAGCAGAGTCACCTGGCAGCACCAGGAGGGATCACTGAAGCTGGAGTAGTTCTCGCCAGACAGAGAGAGACCTCCGTTTCAACCTTCTCTCAATGGCCAATTTGGTTCTGCAAATGGCAAAAATAGACAAGGAGGCAGATGGTCACTCTCCTATGCTCTGTTGATAATCGGAAAAATAGAAAAGGCAATCAGGAGGCATGTGAACAAACACAACTCCCTGTGGGCCAGTCTGGGGGATGAAGGCTGCTGGGAGGAGCCAGCGTACACATCTGCGCGGCACGTTTTACGTTTGTCAGTCCCTGGTGGGGTTCCTCTCGTTGGCCAACCTGGCCACGTGTGTGTAAGGAGTGGGTCTTAGTCTCCCACTGGAGGGAGGGGTGAGGATCTAAAGCAGACCTGGGAAACGGGCCTGCCGTGGCTGGAGCGCCCAGAGAGGCCCACCCAAGGTTCCATGGGACACCTCCTGGAACTCCAGGGCCAGCTGCTTTTTTCTCTTAGGCAGATCATACCACAACTCTGAAAAAAACCCCAAACCCCCAAACAAACAAACATGGAAGCCTAAGCTTTTGTTGTTTCACGTTTTCAATATAGAAGGAGGCCTAGAATTTATTTTGTCCATCTTTTCATTTTAGAGGCGAGGAAAATGAGATCCGAGAGATGTGACTTTGACAGGGTTAAGCCACTCATGGCTCTAGCTAGCCTATAGAGTACCTGACATGAATCTTAAGAAATGCAGCAGGGGAGAAAACAGCCTTCAGGCACATGGTTTGGCAAGCCGAGGTGCGCCTGTGCACAGGAAGAGAAGCCCTTCCTAGTCTATTTTGTATTGCTCTAATAGAATACCAAAGATAGGGTAATTTATAGGGAAAAGAAATTTATTTCTTACAATTCTGGAGGTTTGAAAGTCCAATATCAAGGTGTCAGCATCTGGTGAGCACATTCCTGCCAGGTGACATCCTGTGGTAGAAGGTAAGAGCCAGCAAGAGAGGGTAAGACTAGACTGAGTTCACTTATGACAAACCAGCTCCCTGTGATAATGGCAGAATCCACTCTTGAGGACAAAGCCCTCATCACCCAATTACCTTTGGAAAGTCCCACCTCTCAATGCTCTTATTGAATTGGGAAGTGTATTCAACATGTGAGCTTTGGGGACACATTCAGACCCTTCTTTCTGGCAGATACAGATCCATGCTGGTGCACATGGCTTAGAGGCCAAGCATGGCTGCACGTCAGCTCCTAAGACCTCTATTTGTGACCCACAAGCTGCCTGTTATATGAAGTGTCCCTGCACGGTTATCCCAGTTCATTTAAAACAGATCTGGCTGGAAAACTTTCCTAGTGAGGGAGTAGGCATTCTATTAGGTGGATGATAGTGTCCCTCTGTCTACTAATCACCCTCTTTTGACACAAATAGGTCAGACTTGAGGGCTGAGAAGTGAATCTATATTTTTTATGGTGATGGGCATAAATAATGAGGATGCAACCAGAGCTGCCCGTGCTGGCTTGAGTGATGATGGATACTTTTAAAATTTTAAAGAAAAGAGACTTAATGAAAATCTGGAAAACTTCACTATGCCTCTACTGAATTGAATGTGAAGAAGGAAAGAAAAGCCCTATCACCTTCTCTGTATATATATTTTTAAAGTGTTCACATAAAACAGGGCTGGTTAGGTTAAAGAATCATTTCCCAAGCTCACAACAATATAAGAGGAGATTTCCACTCGCAGCCAGGATTTGAATAGAAAAATTCAGGTTGGTCTCAGTAGTAAATACCTGAAGTTCACAACATGTCTTTTTGTTTTTCACCCATTGCTACAGATGTGTTTTATTAACACATTTTATATTGAAAGATAAATAGCACTATTCCTCTGATAAGTAGTGAATAATTTAATCGGTGGTGAAAATAGCCCTATCTTACGGTGAGTAATCCCTCTTGTGAAAGCTCTTTGAGTAGCTCAACATTCTCCTTTGCATAATTCATTACAGTTGGAATTTAAGTATTATTTGTAGGTATGCATTTAATGTCTCCTGTAGCTCTCTCAGCCCAGAAAGTTCATGAGAGACCTGGTTTCAAATTCCACTTTTATCTCTGGTCTAGTTACTTCATCTCTTTGTGCTTCAGTCAGCATCTACAAAATGGTCATAAACATAGGACCTATTTCATAGGGCTGTGCACTAGATACATGAAATGAGATCATCCACAGTGCTGAGCGCTGTGTCTGGAACATGGAAGCCCTTAAGTAACACTGGCTGCCATTGACAGACTGTGAGGTACTGTGTCTGTAGTACCCTGTGGTTATTCCCAGTGCTTCATGCAGAGCTTTGGGGCATATAGATAAACAGCAAATATTGTTGAATTAATCAATGATCCCATTTCTTCATAACTCCAGTGCAGTAAAGCCTCAGATTGCCCAGGGTGTTATGTGGGAAATTGGGTCCCTTGTGGCCAGAACTCTTCTTCAGTGTGGCGTTTCTATTCTGCCACGCTTCATTTCCAGATTGATCTGCTTTTACATAAAGAGAGTAACCTTAGGAGCCATGGGCTCTTAGCTTCATAAAAATCAACAGCTATAGAGCTGTTTCAACATACAGTATCCAAAATACTGGGAATAATGTTGGGAAATAGGGGGTGCTGATTTGGGGCGGTAGGAAGTGACTAGAGGACCAGGTCAGGGATTCTGGGTTCTAGTCAGAAGCCTATCAGAGGTGAAATCTCACATCACCTCATTAGACTTAACTCTTTTTTATAAAATGAAAGGGTTAACCTCCATGATCTTCAAAGTCTTTTCTTGTATTTTTATTTTATGATACTCAAATTTTAGTTAATTTTGTTAATTCCTTAGAAATACTGATACAAAACTGCCTGTGTAATAGAATGCAGACACGGTTTCTGCAAATAATGTTTCTTTATATTCCAGGGACATTTACTGTTGGAAGGAATCCTTCCATGAATATGTCTTGTGATTCAGAAATCTTTTCTAATGCAAATAGTTATCTCAGAGTGGCTGTTCTTTGAAAATTTGTATTTATTGTGTTTTCTTAAAATGAGGCTGGTTGAATATTTTCAAGTAAAACTAATATCATTTGGTGAGTGGACACATGCCCAGTGCAGGTCGCTACATACTTTGGGGGGTCTCCAGTTTTAAAACACCATCATGTTTCCTGCCATCTAGTTATATTTAGCGTCAATCATTTTTTAGTCCAATTGTTTGAAACCATGTAACCTTGATTTTTTTCAGGAGTTAAAAATTACTCAAATTTCTGATTTAATCTGACTTATAAGGGATAACAAAGATCATTATTTAAAGCCACTGTCATTAATGATAGGAGGGCAGATACTAGAAAAAGTGTATAGGCTTCTTATCTCTTCCTGTGATTCATATGACCCCTAATTAATTTAATCACAATTCTGTATCTAATGTTGAGGTACTGCAACAAGGTCTTGATTGACAAAATCTATTTCTTCCTCATATTCATTCAGTTCAGACCTCTTGGAACTACCTCTTGGAAGGTAGGGTTTCTGGTTCAATTATGTTATTTTTATAACTTGCAGAAGATCCCACATAGTCAATTTCAAGTTCCCTTCGCTGCCAGTGTTTTTCCTAGGTGTTTGTTTTGCTTAAGATAAACAGGCGCAATCTGTGGGGTTGTTGTTTGACTTCTCATGTGAAAAGGTTTTAAGTGTTTTCTCACTCAGCCGATCATTTTAGAAGGTTATTGATTGCTAAGCACTTTAATACCTTCTCTCATTCAGCCTGATGAGGTAAGGACTATTATGAATCTCATTCTACCTTTGCAAAAATAAGCCACAGAGGAACTGAACAATCTGCTCAATGTCACACAGCTAGTAAGAGGTTGATAATCAAGGTCTAAAATCGAGTCTCTGAAACTCTGGTCTTAGCTTTACAATATGTGGCTTCATACACAAACCCAATTTTCAATGAAAATTGGATTCTAAATATATCTTAAATAAAGCATGTAGTTTATTCATGTTTCAGCATTCACGTTGGTCAGGCTGCAAAATCTGTGTAGACATTTGTTAAGAGATTGGAGGCACATGAGTTGACACCTCTGAGTTTTCTTTCAGTTGATCTTAGATATTAGAATGAACTGAGAGGCGAGTGGAGGAGAGAGCTGTAGGGGGAAATTGAACACTGTTCACCACTGTTGAGTGACTTCATGTGCAACATGTGATGATCTGCATGTGATGCCCTGTGTGCAGTGCTCAGGCCATGATCATTCTCTCATCTGCAGCAATTGCTTTCTGGTACACAGTTGTTGGGTAGGGCTGCAAGGTCGAGATGAGCATCCAAGCATTACTAAGCATATTTCCACCAGCCCGGCTTGCTAGCCTCAACTCCTGCTTCTAGTAATATCATTTTTCAGGAATTGTCCTTCCATGTTGCTGGGCCTTGGATGGGCCCGCTCTGGGCTGTCCTAATTGGTGTCTTTCACTTTAGAAGACTAAGAGCTGAGGTTTTGCCTCCTTTATTTTCAGTGTTCTTTTGGGCTTTGTGTGTACTTTGGTCCTCATTCTTTATAGTGACCAATTTTACTTATGGATACTTTCTGATCATATGAAAACGACTTACTGCTTAGTAGATATTTCAACCCCTAACGTGGGGCCTTTGCATTGCCAAGAAATATTATTTTACATAAATTAGCTAATTTGTTTTCATTCTTAAGGGAAATAAACTCCCTACCTCATCATATGCCTCAGATATACCACCATTATGCAGGAGAAATGCTGGAACACAGGTACCTAGGGGAGGAGAGAAGGGCTGCTTGGCCAATTATGAAGGGTGATTCCTTATGTGAGTCTTGGAGGATAAGTAAAATTAACCAGGTTGGAAAACGTGGGAAGGATTTTGAAGTAAGAACATAGGATGAACAAAACAAGGAAGGAGTTGACTGATGTCTTATAAAGAAAAGTGAGATGGATCAATGTCACTCAAGCAGAAAGTGAGTAGGAGCGGCAGAAGAGAAGTTTGAACATATAGGTCCTAATATGCAGTGCCAAGGAGATCGGAATTTATTTTAGGTCACAGGGCACCCTGAAAGAGTTTTAAATGGGACAGATATAGATGACTGTAATTTCAGTATGAAGGATGGGCTTCAGGGGCAGTAGCTGCAGTAGAGGCAGAGGCCAGTGTAAAGATAATAAGATAGCATGAGTGTGGAATGGGAAAGGACCCATGTGGCTAACCGCAGATTTTCAAATAATATGGATTGACAGGACTTGATGATTGGCGATGTGTAAAAGATAAAGCATAATTGATAACTTTTTATTGATCACACACTCTGTGCCAAGCACTCTAAAGGTCTTGAGGTCTAGAGGTGGGTGCTTTAGACCCATCAGAGGTACAGGTTCTGGGGTAGTTATCATCCAGAAAAGCATTGAAAGGACAGACACTGTTGAGCATCCTTATAGCATACTGTATTTGCAAGATAATTTGAATATTTTATTATAGTAAATATGTTTTATTCAAAGTACTCAGGCTTTGCAAATCAAGTCAGGGTTTAAAATGACCTAGGATTATATACTACAGCCCTATCCTGCAGAATTTGCAATCCAGGCAAACCCAATTTAGTACATCTTCATTGAATATCTCTAAGACTCCTTGGTAGGAAAGGCATACGAAATATATATTTACAAATACCTATTGAAAAGTGATTTATGTACTAGTGTGAAACTAGATACCTATTTGTTCTACAAGCTACTGTTTGTGTAACTGGTGTTAGAATAGCAATTGCCACAAAGGCAAATCAATGGATGTTACAGATGACCCAATTGCAAGTTTCTCAAAAACTGTGAGTGAATGCGTTTTAAATCATTATCGGAAGATGGAAAGTTTTGTGAAGACAAGAAAGCATTTATATGAATTAAAGGTCACTGTGTCAACATGCATAAATTTATTTGAAGTTACATGTCCTGCTAGTGTGAGCTGAGTTGTGGGGAAGTCGTCATCAGGCAGGTTACAGGATGGAGGTGTGGCTCTGGGTTTTTATTTGGAGGATCAACAGCTCTGGGGTTAATTTCAGCAGATTCCTGAGGGTGAAGTGGACCAAGCTCCAAAAGAGAAGGTGATTATGGCTGTGAAATTGGTGAGGGCAGATTTCAGAAGCAAGAAATCAAGCACTTTGGATTCCAGAAATTAAGGTTAGACAGGGGCAAGAATGCAAGGAGGAGTGTAAATCCAGATAGTGGCATAGCCAGGAAAATGCAGATGTGGGCCTCATTTGGAGAGAAGGGCTTTTCTATGGTTTCTTGTACAGTCGAAAGTTCCCTCAGTATGATAGTGTTAAGGCACATGATGGTGGTGGTGGTGGTGGTGATGGTGATGTTCATGTAGTAAGCTGCCGTCTATTGGGCACCAAGCACTATTAATTAAACATATATTTTTAATACCTATAATGTACCCAAGTGCTAGGGAAACCATAATAAAATAGAAGTCCTTGTTCTCATGGAGCTTAGGTTTAAGTGGAAGGAGACATACAGTAAGTACATAGGCAAATACATGGTAAGTTGGGAGGTGCTCAGCTCTTTGGAAGACAGAAGAAGCAGAGTGAATGGAAGAGGACTGGGACAGGGCAGATAGTTCACATAGGATGTTCAGGAAAGCCTAGTGTTTTGAACAGATATACAGTATTACTGTGGGACCAAGCCAGGCAAATTTGGGGAGAATGTTTTGAATACAGTGCAGAGCAGGTGCTAAGGCCAGGGGGCAGGAATGACTCAGCAAGTAGGTGGAATAACAAGGAGGCCAGTGGCTGAGGAGGAGGACCACACAGAGCCCTTCCTTGTAGCTGAGCTGAAGGTTTTGTCTTTTCATCCAAAAAAAGAAGCCACTGGAGGCTACTCTGAACATTGTGAAACATTAGCTATACCTGATGTATTCTCACCAAACATGTATGACATAAATGATATTGTTATTCACTCTTTAATGTGGACTCTTTAGACATAGAAAACTTAATCAACTTGCCCAAAATTAGCACTGAAGATTTGGAATGAGAATCGTATTCTCAGACAGTCTGACTTCAGAGCACATACAGGTTACATAGGAGACATGGTAAAAGGGACACAAAGAAATTTTGAGGGATTGTTAGACATTTCATTACCTTGATTGTGGTAAGAGTTTCACAAGTGATGCTCATATTAAATTCATCAAATTGTGCACTTTCAATATGTACAGTATATTGTGTGTTAATAATACCTCAGTGATGTTGTAAAAAGTGTTTGAAATGTGAAAAGGCCTTGAAGGATTTTAAAGCAGACAAATGATGTTCACATTTTGCAAAAGATGGATTGGAGATCCGTTAGAGACGTCATAAAAATTCAGGAGAATACTGATAAGGAACTGAAGGAAGGTAATGTGGAGAGGAAGGAGGAGATGACCTAGATTGTAAAATTGAGTTAAAATGAAGAGTGAGAGAAAGAAAGAAGGAATTGAGGATGACAAGCAGGTTGGGTTTGATGAAAAGTCAATCGTGGTCCCAAGAACAAAAATGTACAATTCCAGAGGAGCAGGAGATTTTGGGAAAGATGATGGCATCTTGAGACATGTTGAGATTGGTATGTCTGTGGGATAGCCAGGGTAAGAAATAACTCCACATAGGGAGATTTCTAGTCTAGAAAGAGAAATGTGAGGGTCAGCGTTTAGGAGGGCGTTGAAGCTCTTATATGATTGACATGACCCAGGGATGAGAAGGGGTGGAGGACATAATTCTAGGGAGCACCAGTATTTAAAATGGGACATAGAGAAAAGAAAATTCTGCATGGATTGTGTCCTGTGCTTCTTTTCATGCTTGTGGGCAACACAACTGATCCGTCACAACACTCTCCGCTTTAGGACTCTCTCAGTACAGTGTTCATAAAACCATTGCATTTGATCAATGTTCATAAGCAAGATGAATCCTCTTTTCCATCTCTGACTTAAGCAGTGAACATGAAACCCTTAGGGAGATGAAGGAGTGTTTTCACAATTTAGCAGAGACCCAGGAGGTAATCATGACATGGAAGCTAAGAAAATTTCAAGAAAAAAGAGGTAGTCAGCTCAGACCTTAATCCTGTAAGAACTGATAGGTATCCATTGGAGGTTAATCCTGACCTTGTGGAGGATCATTTCCATGGCATGAGAGGGCAGAGGCCAGATTATGATGGACTGAAGTGTGAAAGAGAGGGCTCTTCTTCCCAGAAGCTTAGCCTGCAAGGAAAGGAGTAGGCACTTTATTGAAACAGTCTGCATTATTTTTGGAAACCTCTTCCTAAATCAAAGGATCATATTGATTTTTGTAGTTTGTCACGTTTCTTTCTTAAATAGAGGAAGATCCTTGGAATCTCTTTGCTAAGAGACTTTTAAGGACAAGGCAGATTGCTCCTTATTTCTAGGCAGTATGCTGCTCTGAGGAGACTCCCTGAGCCTTATTTAGCATGTTAAAGAAATCAACAACCCTTGTCAGTCACCTCATTTTTTCCAATGGTTGGAATTCCTTGACTCCTTATAAATAGCCATCACTGCTTTATTTATTTATTTATTATTCTATGGGCCAGACTTAATTTGGACAAAGTAAGCTGTCTAGGTCAATGAGATGGTTCTTAGTCCTCAGTCCTAAGAATCATGGACATATGGCCTAATCCCCAAGAACTCCAATGTAAAAGACAGATTATTTCGACAATCTCAGAAAAGAGATTATTCTTCTTGGAATTAGACTTTAAAATCAGTCACAACAAAAAAATGCACAAAGTCCCCTAAGGATACTGAATGGCTCCCCTGCCAGCCGGATAAAACTTCAATGCGGTTAAAGTATTAATCTGCCTAATTGAACAATGTATCAATGAGCAGCAAGGTTGATTTGAGGTGGCAGCAGGAGAAGCCAGTGAGGCAAAGCTGGTGGTATCTCTCTGAGCACGGACTAGACAAGAGGGAAAACTGGTAACTGGATGTGTTTAGATGGCTGGGTTACCTTGGCAGAGGTAGAGTGAGCCCAATGCCCACCTTGACACCCACTGCATACCACTCTGCACCTCTTTCCACACTTACAAAGACGATGCAGTTGTGCTGGGGGTAAAATATTACTTCTCATACGGACTCAGAGTTTAAGTCCCTGTGTGAATTGCTTCCTGATAGAAATTCACAGCTGGCATCCTGGGTTTATCCTGCAGTCTTAGCTCTGAAAGACAGATTCTTTAATGTGCTGATGACGTCTTTGAGGGTTGAGGACTGATGGAGGCTTGTGATTTTTTGCTAGGAGGACTTTGAGCCGTTGGTTGTCCCCAAACTTTGACATGGACACTGTTATTGGACCACAGTTTTGACTTGTCATCATTTTCCTCTTACAGTTTTTACTCAAAGAATCATTTTAAAGGAAATATCGAATTAATAGCATTTTTTGATGAGACGTTCTGCAGAAAATCATGTTCAATAATTTTGGTCATTTTTCACTAGCCAATTTCAGTCATTTTGACTTTTTTTTTCCCCTTTGCTCCTTACTCGAAACATTTGTTGAATTATTGATTTTCTTAGTTCACACAGTTGTGGACAGTCCTAGGATGATGATCCGCAGGCCGGTTCTCCTTTCTTCCTTCTCGGTTCTGCTGTGATGGATTCTTTGTCTTGCAGATCTTGAAAGAGGTTAATGGAGAAGGTAATCCTAGAAAGACAGATCCCTAGACCCACAATTCTGACCACAAACAAAATGTTCTGCTTTCAGATTCTGCGGTGAAAAATTACATGGATTTTTGCTCATGGTTTACAAATTATTTTACTCTTAAGACTCGAGGCTAGGCACCGGCAAGGTAGAGGGAACTGTGACCACGCACAGAGCAGGCCCAGCGGCCTGCTGAGGGGCAGAGCCACCCCCCACCCCCCGCGCCTGCCAGGTGACCACCGACAGAAAAGGCCCAGTGGCCCGCGGTGGGACAGAGCTTCCAATCACTCCTGCAAGGTAGGCGGGCCTGCGACCCACCAGCAGAAGAGGAGCAGCGGCCTGCTGAGAGGCTGAGCCGCCCCCTCCCCCTGCGCCGGCAAAGTAGAGGGAACTGTGACCACGCACAGAGCAGGCCCAGCGGCCTGCTGAGGGGCAGAGCTGCCCCCCACCACCCGCGCCTGCCAGGTAGGTGGAACTGTGACCACGGACAGAAAAGGCCCAGTGGCCCGCGGCGGGACAGAGCTTCCAATCACTCCTGCAAGGTAGGCGGGCCTGCGACCCACCGGCAGAAGAGGAGCAGCGGCCTGCTGAGAGGCTGAGCCGCCCCCTCCCCCTGCGCCGGCAAGGTAGAGGGAACTGTGACCACGCACAGAGCAGGCCCAGCGGCCTGCTGAGGGGCAGAGCCGCCCCCCACCCCCCGCGCCTCCCAGGTAGGTGGAACGGTGACCACCGACAGAAAAGGCCCAGTGGCCCGTGGCGGGACAGAGCTTCCAATCACTCCTGCAAGGTAGGCGGGCCTGTGACCCACCGGCAGAAGAGGAGCAGCGGCCTGCTGAGAGGCTGAGCCGCCCCCTCCCCCTGTGCCGGCAAAGTAGAGGGAACTGTGACCATGCACGGAGCAGGCCCAGCGGCCTGCTGAGGGGCAGAGCCGCCCCACACCCCCCGCGTCTGCCAGGTAGGGGAACTGTGACCACCGACAGAAAAGGCCCAGTGGCCTGCGGCGGGACAGAGCTTCCAATCACTCCTGCAAGGTAGGCGGGCCTGCAACCCACCGGCAGAAGAGGAGCAGCGACCTGCTGAGAGGCAGAGCCGCCCCCTCCCCCCAGCGCCTGCAAGGTAGACGGAACTGTGACCACCATCAGAGCAGGCCAGACCTGCAACCAAGAGACAGAACAGGCCCAGTGGCCTGAGGAAGGGTAGAGCCGCCCCCCCCCGCGCTGCAAGGTAGGCGCACCTGCGACCCATTGGCAGTACAGCCCCAGAGGCCTGCAGAGGGGCAGTGCCGCTGCCTGCGCCTGCAGAGTAGACAGAACTGTGACCACCGACAGAACAAGCCTAGCGGCCCGCAGAGGGACAGAGCCGCCGCCCGCTCCTGCGAGGGAGACTTTGCAACTATACAAGACCAATATAAATATATAGGGGGAAAATTCAATAGCACAACAGTTTCACCAAGTAGAAAGGAACGCGAACAGTATGAAGAGACAAGGAAAGAAAGGACCACAAGCATTGCAGGTCAACTCAACGTTAGAAGAGGTAATAGCTGCAGCAGATGGAATGTCAGATAAAGAATTCAGGATATACATGCTTCAGATGATCTGGAGTCTCAAGGAAGACATCAGACAGCAAAATCAGACAATGAAAGATCACTTCAACAATGAATTACATAAACAAATCCAAGAAGCAAAAGATCAACTATACAGGGAAATAGAGGTTATAAAAAACAAACAAACAGAAATCCTAGAAATGCAGGAAGCAATAAGCCAACTTAAAAACTCAATTGAGAATACTACCAGCAGAGTAGAACACTTAGAAGACAGAACATCAGACAATGAAGATAAAGTATTTCAACTTGAAAAGAACATAGACAGCTCAGCAAGACTGTTAAGAAACCATGAGCAGAACATCCAAGAAATATGGGATAACATCAAGAGACCAAATTTAAGAGTCATTGGGATACAGGAAGGGACAGAGTTTCAAACCAAAGGAATGAGCAATCTATTCAATGAAATAATACGAGAAAACTTCCCAGACTTGAAGAATGAGACAGAACCCCAAATCCTAGAAGCCTACAGGACGCCGAATGTGCAAAATCATAAGAGACCCACACCTAGACACATTATAATGAAGATGCCCAACATACAGAATAAGGAGAGAATTTTAAAAGCTACAAGAGAAAGGAAGCAGATCACATTTAGGGGTAAGCCAATCAGGATAACAGCTGATCTTTCAACACAGACTCTGAAAGCTAGAAGATCCTGGAATAACATATTTCAAACACTGAAAGAAAATGGGTTCCAACCAAGAATTGTGTTTCCAGCGAAATTAAGCTTCAGGATGGAAGATGAAATTAAAACCTTCCACGATAAACAAAAGTTAAAAGAATTTGCAGCTAGAAAACCATCTCTTCAAAACATCCTTGGCAAAACATTACAGGAAGAGGAAATGGAAAATAACAATGAAAACCAACAGTGGGAGGTAGGACACTAAAGGGGGGAAAATAATCAAAGAGGAAAACAAACCATGTTTAGTAACATAAATAAACAAATATGGCTGGAAGAACAACCCATATCTCAATAATAACCCTAAATGTTAATGGCTTAAACTCACCAATCAAGAGACACAGGCTAGTAGAATGGATCACAAAACAAGACCCAACAATATGCTGCCTACAGGAGACGCATTTGATAGGAAAAGACATACATAGGCTGAAGGTGAAAGGTTGGGAAAAATCATATCACTCATATGGACTTCGGAAACAAGCAGGAGTATCCATACTCATATCAAATAAAATAGATTTCAAGCCAAAGTTAATCAAAAGGGATAAAGAGGGACACTACATACTGCTCAAGGGAACCATACACCAACAAGACATAACAATCATAAATATATATGCCCCAAACAATGGTGCAGCTATGTTCATCAAACAAACTCTTCTCAAGTTCAAGAGTCTAATAGACCACCATACAATAATCATGGGAGACTTCAACACACCTCTATCACCACTGGACAGATCTTCCAAACAAAAGTTGAATAAGGAAACTATAGAACTCAATAACACAATTAATAACCTAGACTTAATTGACATATATAGAATATACCACCCAACATCAAGCAGTTACACTTTTTTCTCAGCAGCACATGGATCCTTCTCAAAAATAGATCATATATTATGTCACAGGGAAACTCTTAGACAATATAAAGGAGTAGAGATAATACCATGCATCCTATCTGATCATAATGGAATGGAACTGAAAATCAATGATAAAAGAAGGAAGGGAAAAGAATACATCACTTGGAGAATGAACAATAGGTTACTGAATGATCAATGGGTTATAGAAGACATCAAGGAAGAAATTAAAAAATTCTTAGAGATTAATGAAAACACAGACACAACATATCGGAATCTATGGGACACATTGAAAGCAGTTCTAAGAGGAAAATTCATTGCTTGGAGTTCATTCCTTAAAAAAAGAAAAAACCAACAAATAAATGATCTCATACTTCATCTCAAAATCCTAGAAAAAGAAGAGCAAAACAACAGCAAAAGAAGTAGAAGGCAAGAAATAATTAAAATCAGAGCTGAAATTAATGAAATCGAAACAAAAGAAACAATTGAAAAAATTGACAAAACTAAAAGTTGGTTCTTTGAAAAAATAAACAAAATCGACAGACCCTTAGCCATGCTAGCGAAGAGAAGAAGAGAGAGAACTCAAATTACTAACATACGGGATGAAAGAGGCAATATCACAACAGACACTTCAGAAATACAGAAGATAATCAAAAATTATTTTGAATCCTTATACTCCAATAAATTAGAAGATAGTGAAGGCATAGATAAATTTCTTAAGTCATATGATCTGCCCAGATTGAGTCAGGAGGATATAGACAACCTAAACAGACCAATATCAATTGAGGAAATAGAAGAAACCATCAAAAGACTACCAACTAAGAAAAGCCCAGGACCGGATGGGTATACAGCAGAGTTTTACAAAACCTTTAAAGAGGAACTAATACCAATACTTTTCAAGCTACTTCGGGAAATAGAAAAAGAGGGAGAACTTCCAAATTCATTCTACGAGGCCAACATCACCCTGATACCTAAACCAGACAAAGACACTTCAAAGAAAGAAAACTACAGACCAATATCTCTAATGAACCTAGATGCAAAAATCCTCAATAAAATTCTGGCCACTCGGATACAAAAACTTATCAAAAAAATTGTGCACCATGATCAAGTAGGATTCATCCCTGGGATGCAAGGCTGGTTCAATATACGGAAATCAATAAATGTTATTCACCACATCAATAGACTTAAAAATAAGAATCATATGATCATCTCGATAGATGCGGAAAAAGCATTCGACAAAGTACAGCATCCCTTTATGTTCAAAACTCTAGAAAAACTAGGGATAACAGGAACATTCCTCAATATTGTAAAAGCAATCTATGCTAAGCCTCAGGCTAGCATCATTCTGAATGGAGAAAAATTGAAGGCATTCCCTCTAAAATCTGGAACAAGACAGGGATGCCCTCTCTCACCACTTCTGTTCAACATAGTTCTCGAAACACTGGCCAGAGCAATTAGACAGACGAAAGAAATTAAAGGCATCAAAATAGGAAAAGAAGAACTTAAATTATCACTATTTGCAGATGACATGATTCTATACCTAGCAGACCCAAAAGGGTCTACAAAGAAACTATTAGAGCTAATAAATGAATTCAGCAAAGTGGCAGGATATAAAATCAACACGCATAAATCAAAGGCATTCCTGTATATCAGCGACAAATCCTCTGAAATGGAAATGAGGACAACCACTCCATTCACAATATCTTCAAAAAAAATAAAATACTTGGGAATCAACCTAACAAAAGAGGTGAAAGACTTATACAATGAAAACTACAGAACCCTAAAGAGAGAAATAGAAGAAGATCTTAGAAGATGGAAAAATATACCCTGTTCATGGATAGGCAGAACTAACATCATCAAAATGGCGATATTACCAAAAGTTCTCTATAGGTTTAATGCAATGCCAATCAAAATCCCAACGGCATTTCTTGTAGAAATAGAGAAAGCAATCATGAAATTCATATGGAAAAACAAAAGACCCAGAATAGCAAAAACAATGCTAAGCAGGAAGTGTGAATCAGGCGGTATAGCGATACCAGACTTCAAACTATACTACAGAGCAATAGTAACAAAAACAGCATGGTACTGGTACCAAAACAGGCGGGTGGACCAATGGTACAGAATAGAGGACACAGAAACCAATCCACAAAACTACAACTACCTTATATTTGATAAAGGGGCTAAAAGCATGCAATGGAGGAAGGATAGCATCTTCAACAAATGGTGCTGGGAAAACTGGAAATCCATATGCAACAAAATGAAACTGAATCCCTTTCTCTCGCCATGCACAAAAGTGAATTCAAAATGGATCAAGGAGCTTGATATCAAATCAGAGACACGCCGTCTGATAGAAGAAAAAGTTGGCTACGATCTACATACTGTGGGGTCGGGCTCCAAATTCCTCAATAGGACACCCATAGCACAAAAGTTAATAACTAGAATCAACAAATGGGACTTACTCAAACTAAAAAGTTTTTTCTCAGCAAAAGATACAATAAGAGAGGTAAATAGAGAGCCTACATCCTGGGAACAAATCTTTACTCCTCACACTTCAGATAGAGCCCTAATATCCAGAGTATACAAAGAACTCAAAAAATTAGACAATAAGAGAACAAACAACCCAATCAACAAATGGGCCAAGGACCTGAACAGACACTTCTCAGAGGAGGACATACAATCAATCAACAAGTACATGAAAAAATGCTCACCATCTCTAGCAGTCAGAGAAATGCAAATCAAAACCACCCTAAGATACCATCTCACTCCAGTTAGATTGGCAGCCATTATGAAGTCAAACAACAACAAGTGCTGGCGAGGATGTGGGGAAAAGGGTACACTTGTACATTGCTGGTGGGACTGCAAATTGGTGCAGCCAATTTGGAAAGCAGTATGGAGATTTCTTGGAAAGCTGGGAATGGAGCCACCATTTGACCCAGCTATTCCCCTTCTCGGTCTATTCCCTAAAGACCTAAAAAGAGCATGCTACAGGGACACTGCTACATCGATGTTCATAGCAGCACAATTCACAATAGCTAGACTGTGGAACCAACCTAGATGCCCTTCAATGGATGAATGGATAAAAAAAATGTGGCATTTATACACAATGGAGTATTACTCTGCATTAAAAAATGACAAAATCATAGAATCTACAGGGAAATGGATGGCATTAGAGCAGATTATGCTAAGTGAAGCTAGCCAATCCCTAAAAAACAAATGCCAAATGTCTCCTTTGATATAAGGAGAGTAACTAAGAACAGAGTAGGGTCGAAGAGCATGAGAAGAAGATTAACATTAAACAGGGATGAGAGGTGGGAGGGAAAGGGAGAGAGAAGGGAAAATGCATGGAAATGGAAGGAGACCCTCAGAGTTATACAAAAGTACATACAAGAGGAAGTGAGGGGAAGGGGAAAAATAATATAAGGGGGACAAACGAATGTCAGTAGAGGGAGCAGAGAGAGAAGAGGGGAGGGGAGGGGAGGGGAGGGGAGGGGGGATAGTAGAGGATAGGAAAGGCAGCAGAATACAACAGACACTAGTATGGCAATATGTAAATCAATGGATGTGTAACTGATGTGATTCTGCAATCTGTATATGGGGTAAAAATGGGAGCTCATAACCCACTTGAATCAAATTGTGAAATATGATATATCAAGAACTATGTAATGTTTTGAACAGCCAACAATAAAAAAAAAAAAAAAGACTCGAGGCTATTAATGTGACAGTGAGCATCTGGGAGATTTTTTTTTTTAATTAGTCATTTGAATGTTTGATGTACAGTTTGAAAAGTTCACAAATTTGTAAACATTCTGATGTTAGTCATTTATGAGTTCTTTCCCTACGTCTTTCTTTCTTTTTTTTTGATATTAAGCAATATTTTTTTTATTGGTTGTTCAAAACATTACAAAACTCTTGACATATCATATTTATGAGTTCTTTCCCTACGTCTTTCATCTGTTCACTTGTCTTTATGTAAATGGAACCCTCTGAAGGGGAAGGAGAAATACTCCACACTTACCATTTTGTTCTCTTCTGATTTTATTTGTGAGGACATCTACAGGTATGTTTGAAAGGGAAATCTAGACTGTCCTCAAAAGTGGGAAAGCGAAGGTGTAGGGTGGGAAAGTAAAGTTGGATTACTTGACCTGTACTTTAGGTTTTCTCCGGTAAATTTATTTACATTTTGAAATGAAGAAAATATCACAAATTGTTTAAAAATGTACACACTAGGTAATTCAAATGGCTCAGGAGGCTGAGGCAGGAGGATAGCATGTTCAAAGTCAGCCTCAGTAACTTAGGGAGGCCCTAAGCAACTCAGTGAGACTCTGTCTCTAAATAAAATATAAAGGAAGGGCTGGGGATGCGGCTCAGTGGTTAAGTGCCCCTGAGTTCAATTCCTGGTTAAAAAAAATAAAAAAAAGTACATGATGGTTTTTAAAGTCATTTTGAATAGAAATGTGCCTGTTAGGATTCTTTTTTGAACTAAGAGGAAGTTTCCCAGCAAGCTCTGAGGCTTTCATGTTGGCTGTGATGTGTCGAGGTCACCTCAGGGACATATAGTGATATTATAAGGAAAACCAAAGAGAAGATATTAGAAGCCTGGAAATTTAATGAATTGAGGAAAGATTGATTGTACCAGGGAAAATTGGGTTATTTTGAGCATTTGTCAAGGTGTCCCAGGTGTGTTTCTGCTCAGAAGAATATATTTCCAATGTCTTGACCTGTAGACAAAGCAAAACCAAGAAGACCAATGATTTCACTGGTCTGTTTCTTCTCCTCCAGATTGAGTCTTTCTCAATACTGAAAATGCCTAAGCAGTGGTCATGGAAGAGCTCCCCGGCCTTTGTGGGGAGGTATTGAAGGTGGAAAGGGGTCTAATACAGAATGCCTGAAGGAGACACTCCAGAAATCCTTTACATACCTTCTCAGCCCACTGTCTTCTTCTCACCCCCACAGACAGCTAAGCCCTTTTCCACTTTGATTTTCTTCCTCCATCACGACCTGCTCTTTTTAAGTTTCTTTTGCTAAAACTATCTTGCTTTCTCAACTTCGATGGATGCAGAGCCCCAGAGCACAGTCTTAGCTGGACGCTTCTTTCCTCTATTTCTGGCTACTTCCCCCCTAGGATCTCATCTGCTCCTGTAACTTGAAGTACTATTTTTGTGCTGTGGACCTTCAAACCTATATCTCTAGTCCTTACCTCTTCTCCTGAATTCCACACCACCTACTTGTCATCTTTGCTTAGATGTCTCATAGGTATCTCAAATAGAGTTTGCACAAAAGCGAAATGTGTGATTTCTGCACCCCTAGCACATGGTCCTCTCTCAAGTGGCCACATCTCACAGCAAATATGCCATCCTCTGTCCTGATGCCTTGAGTTCATCTTGGCTTCTTTCTTTTATTTGTAATGCATCTTTAGTCCCTTAGTCTGGAGCTTTACACCCATGAAGTATCTTGAATCCTATACACCTCCCTCCCATGCTGTGACCATTCTAATCAAAGTCCTCACTTTCTGGATGATTGACGCAGCCTCCTAATTGATTCCTCTTTTCTCCCCATCTCTTGGACAGATATTCAGATCTATTCTCCACACTCCATCTAATGTGGTCCTTTAAAACATCAGTTGCTTATATCACTTCCCAGCTCAGAAACTTCTGGTAGCTTTTTATTCTTAGGATGTCTCAAGATCTCCCATGGCCTGTAGAGCCCTGCAGTTCTGGCTTCAGTCACCTCTCCAATCTCGTCTGCTGTCAGTCTTGCTTTCATTTCATGAGGTTGAACCTCACCTCCTGGCTCTTTTCTGAACAAGCTGAAGTCAGAGGGGCTTTGAACTCCGTGACCTTTGTCTGGAACTGTCTTCCATCACATAGTTGACCCTCTCTCACTTCGTTAGGGGTCTGCTCAGGTGCCACCTCTTCTGAGGGGATGTCATAACACCCTACCAAAAATAGCATTCCATGTGGGCTGGCGTTGTGGCTCAGTGGTAGAGCGCTTTCCTAGCGCTTGTGAGGTACTGGGTTCAATCCTCAGCACCACATAAAAATAAATAAATAAATATTGTGTCTACCCACAACTAAAAAAAAATAGCATCCCTTATTCTGCTCTTGCTCTTGTTCTTCATTGCCACTGTCATGATTTAACTCTAGATTGTTTGTCATTTGACTGAAGTAAGCTCTCTCAAACAGGGACTTTCCTGTTCTGTTCCTGGCATCCAGAAGCCACCCACCTGCACCTGAGGCATAACTACTAGCTCCATAAACACTGCCTGACTGAATAGCAAATCAGTAGTCAAGGGGGTCAGTTTTTGATTCCTGTGATTTCTTACGTTAGCAGCCTTGGAAATGGGAGTAAGTCTGCCCAAGTCTCACAAGTAAGTTTGCATATATAAATGTAGGTTGAGCAAAGAAATTAATGACTAAATGAGTGGATAATGTTGCATTAGTATGTTAATCGCTAGTACTTCTTCACCTACTTTTTAGACCTATTCATTGGCCAAGAAGCCTCAACTTGTCTAAGGATTTTGAGGGGCCTCCTGGAAGTGCATGGTAGTGTTCATATCTGACATTCCAGGCACTTGCTGGGAGCTGTCTGTGTACACTAACTGGTTTAATCCTTGCAACAAATTTGTAAGGTTGATTCTAAATTACTCCCATGTTATAGATAAGGAAATGGGATACATAAAAGTAGATTAACAGAGGATATGCAGCTAATAAGGTGTAGAGGAAGACCCGTGTAGTCTAGTCCTAGGTCCTAGGCTCTTAACTACTCACTGTGCCATACATCCAAGTTGGACATAGATTTGAAGAATAGCTAGCTAGATGGAGGGCTGGAATTAGGTAGAAGTCAGTGTTCTGGGCCATGTGTCAAGGACTAGATCATAACCAGTTCCATAGATATGGAGGCCTTATGGGCTGTGCCAAGGGGTTTGTCCTTACCTGAGGCAAACAGAAAATTAAAGGGCTTAAGGCAGGGTATTAGGTCCACAGACGGACATGTTTAAGCAGTCACAGTGGTGACTTGTAGAAGGTGAGCTGGAAGCATGTAGGTAGGAAGCAGAAGGACCCATAGGAAGTTCTTACAGTGGTCCAAGGAAGGGGTCATGGTGACCTGGTTTAGGGGGTGGTGGTGGTGATAGACAGGCAGCATGGATTTAAGGTAGAATCAATGGGACTCAGTGACTTTCTTCAATGAAGAAAGGAAATATAAAGATGTCAAGGTTGATTCCCAGATTCCTGCTTGGGAAGGCAGAAGAAGATGATGTCATTTAGAAGGATTAATTAATTGATCAGTTCAATCTAGAATTTGACTTTGCAGATAGATTAGTTAACTAATTCATGCATGTAAGCTCTTTTTTTTTATTTACAAGGATCCTTATTGCAGTATTGTTTATAGTTGGATAAGAAATAATACAGTGCAGGGTCTTGCACAACCCCAGGGGCTATCTTTCGGAGAATGTGATATGGGAGTCTCCCTAAATCTGTGCAACTGGTAGGTATTAAATTACTAACTTCCAGTAAGTCCAAGCAATGGAATATAATGCAGCAATTCAGGATTAAGACATAAGAGAGTCTTTATGAGTTGATAGATTGCCAAGATACATTGTTACACAAAAAGAAAAAGAAAAAGGATGCTTATTTTATTATAAAATCTGTTTGTACACACATATATTCTTGTAAATGCATTACATATTTCTGAAAGGACACATAAAACTTTGTAACAGAGCTGCCCCTGGGGTGAAGAATTAGAAGATGATAGTAGTAAAGAAAGTTCTTTATTTTACTGTGTAATATTTTAATTGTCATGAATTAACTACTAAAATGATAATTCAAAAATATAGAAACATGAAATGCAGCAACAATGAAATGATTAGGAAAATATGAATAAAGCAAACATGATATTAATTTATACTCACCTTTCCATTTAAATACCTCTGAAACAATAAAAATTTAAACCATAATAATAAGTCCCAGGGCAAAATTAAATATTGTGTAGTAAATGTGGGATACAAAATAGTGTGTGGGGGGAGGATAAGATATATGAATCTTATTAAATAGAAGATAGAAAAATTATAATACAAATTTTTACATATAAAATGTTTGCAATAATTGTGAATGCAATTAATTGCCTGTAGGGTTAAATATACACAGACAGGATCAAGATTTGCAAGAATAGAAAAAACTGCATTTAAAAAATATTCATCACAGAAACTTTAGATATCTAATAATTTTGCCCCAAATTCCACTTTGCTAATTAAGGACTCAAGGTTCTTTCAAGTGTGAAAAGCCTTAAGATTAATGAATTTTAGATTGCACTTCCAGTTCTAAGATAATATTAGTTGTTTAAAATGTGCTGGGGGCTCAGGGTCCTGCAGGTAGGTGTCATAACTTCTAGCATAACTCTCTTTATTAGGCCACGTGAGAATCCTCTGTGAAATGAAAGCACCCTATTAACGGGAAGAATAAAGTGGGGCAGGACCAGGATTTTAGATTGGGTTTGCCATCTGGGCCTTTTTAGATTCTCACACTGTAAGCAATCGTGGTCTTCTGGGAAGAGACAGGCTTCCCCAGTCCTTGTTGATCTGCACATCCAACAACAACAGCAACAAAACCAAAAGCAAACAAACACTTCAGGATCAGTGTGGTGACTCTTTTCAGAAATTTCCTGGGTCCTGAGTGAGCTTACAATTGAAGATGTTAGGGTTGAATAATGAAATTCACTATGGACATTACAGAGATGTTAGAAATCCTTAAAATAAGTCTTAGTATAAGGAATGACAAAATGAAGGCAAATTACAATGAAGGAACACTTTTTATCCGGTTCTCTTCCCATCCCTAGTAGACCAGTACTGTGAACAATTGAAAGTTAAGATGTATATAAAATCAAAATATTGTCTTCTCTGATTAACATTCCTCTCTAATCACCTCCTCAGAGACAAAATTCCTACGTGTGACAGCCTCTTCTGAGGATCATCACAGATAGTCTGTGAATACTGCACAGAAGAGCCCACATGAAATTAGGGCATTTCTTCTTGTCCAGGCAACGAGCCCAAACAGATGTCTCAAATTCTCAGTCTCTCTTTTCTGATTCTAGTTGTGAGAGTCTTGTTTCTTCAGATCTCTTGATCTTTGAACTCTTGCCACCTGAATCAGCCAGAATGTGAAGTTAGGTGATATGAGAAGGAACAGTGGGCATGTTCCCTGGAAGACAAAATGGCAGGCCAGGCCTTGCCCATTTCTTGTGAAGCCCAAATTGACTCTATCTCTACTTGTGCAGGAGATTTACATTACCCTTAACCTTCTAAGGGTGAATGACATGTAATTCTCCAATTTAAAACCCACTAACCTCTTTTAGGTCAAAACCCTTTAAGCTGTCTTCCATGTTTGCTATTTCTATGAGCCCATGCAATGTGGGGGACAATACTTGACTTTGAAGGTGACTTGGGAAAACCTGATTTGCATTCTGTTTGTCTTATTAAATGTGTGAACTTGAGCCTATTTCAAGACTTTGTAAACCTTAGTTTCTGGATGAGTTCACTGGGGATAAGATCTACCACCTCCAGGCTGTGGTGGGGGTTGTGTGAGTTTATCCATGTAAAATATTTGGCTTGCAGTTGGCATTTGTGGAATGTTCATCTGTTCTTTTGGATGCTTCCTGCTCCACCAGGCCCTCGTGTTTCTGAGATGTGTTGTGCAGACAGCCCACATCAGAATTTCCTGTTCAGTGTTTTGAAAAGGTGAATTTGCAGCCAGTCCCCCTTAGAGATGCTGGACCAGAATTCCATACCCATCCCCACAAGCTGGGAATCTTTGTGATTAACAAGCTCCCCAGGTGACTTAATAGAATGAAATTTGGGGACCATGGTGCTGAAGAGTGACACTTTTCCAAACAGCCTCTCTGAATTCTATTTAGGGGCTTCACTTAAACACCAGTGCATTCTTGTTAGGTGGAAAAGAGTGATTTCTGTTCAAGGGGAAAAAGAACACAAGGTCAATAGACAAGAGAGTTTAAAAGTAAAATATCTTCATTTCCCCTTAAGATTATCTAGTTCTAGGAGGTATTTTTGGAAATGTGGATGGAACGGTAATTTCTGGTTGTTGTATGGATCACTGATGCCGGATGGAGTCCTTGATGAGGGCAGCACACAGTCCCTATGTTGCCTGCTGTGGTTTAATTCTCTGTAGAGCTGTGACAGCATACACCTGTAGGCACAGGATGTTCACAGACTCTGGGTGGATGGCAGCTGGGTGCATATTAGGACACATAGGATTTGGCTTCAGGTTTTACGCCCTGTTTAAGTTTTGGAGCCGTCTTTTAAAAGTGAGTATAGGATAGTCAGTCAATGGATATGGAAAGTCTGTCTAAGACATTAAAATAGTATGTGCCAAGACCTAGAACCTTCTGCTGACCAGAATACTGATGGAGGGGAAAGACCACACTTCTGTATTTTACACAGAAATTCATCTTGTTCAAAATTCTGATCCTTTTTTGTAGTGATCACATTTGCCACAAGTCCCTCCAGGAGGGACATTTCCCCCCACCCCCCACTTTTTATTGGTGCACTATAGTTGCACACAGTGGTGGGATTTGTTGTTATGTGCTCATATCTGCACACTATAGAACATTATAAGTTGGCTAGTATCATTCCCCAGTGTTTCCCCTTTCTCACCCCTTCTCCCTCCCCTGCTCTCTTTTCTTTACTGATTTTTGTGAGACTCCCTCCCCCACCCACTTTCTTTTCCTTTTTCCTCTCTAGCTTTCAAATATGAGAGGAAACATGCAACCTTTAACCCTCTGAGTTTGACGCATTTTCCTTCAAATGACAACGTCATTCTTCTTTATGTTTGTAGACCACATTTCTTCCTCCATTTATCCTTTGATGGACACCTAGGCAGGAGTTTTTTTTTTTTTTTTTTTTTTTTTAATATCAGAGGGCCTTTAATATCCCATACTCTAGTCCAGTTCTGCGGTCTCTGGGAGTTGCTTGCACCTCTGGTGGGGAGTTCTCTACTCCTTTGTTCCTCAGGGATGGAGAGCTGCCACCACAGCCCAGAAGACCTCTGGTGTTCCTGGAAGGAGTTCTGAGACGCCTGGAACTCTAACTTTTGGGTGTTTTTCGCAGGCTCCTGGACATCCTGGGTTTTAATGGGCTTCCTGTGCATATCTGTCAGAAAATGGCCACCCTCTGGGAGCCCCATGTTCTGAGGTGGTGACCTGGGTGTGGAGCTGTGCTGGCCAGCGTCTGTGTCCTACAGAGGAGGCCCTGAGTGCAGAGAGGCCTTTGGCACTGCCCCTCCTGTTTTCAGTCCCAGTGTCTCTTCCTTCCTGGTCAGGGCTCTTTTCTCAGCCTCCCTGTGACACACAGGCATCTCTCGGCAGGGTGGGCTTCTCTTCTCCACCCTTTGGGTTCAAATCCCAACTCCGTTCTTTTTTAACTTCAAGGCCAACTCCCTAGCCTCCTTGGCTTTTGTTCTCCTCAACTGTGACAGTGGTCCAATAAAAATAAGTACTGCCTCCTGTGTACTTGAAAAAACAAAACAAACAGAACAAAACTCCTTGTCTTCCTTCTGAGGGAAAGCAGGTGTTCTGTTGCTCCTGTGTCAGCCTCAAGAGGTTAAAAGCCACCATCCGGTCCAGGGGACGCTTGTTTTAGTTCTCTTGTGACACCGTGAGTGGCCAGCCCCACCTGAGTGAGTCATGGCTCCTCAGTCTAGGTGGGACAATGCTTTTTGAGCACATTCTGAGAACGAAGCCTCTGAGGGGCACACCTCTTGTCCTGCTGGGAGAGACCGTGATAGCCCCTTGCACCAGGTCGATTGTTAGCATCCTTGTGGCAAGGATTGAACTGATTGGAGTGGTATAGGTGGAAACCGTGTGAAAAATATGTGCTGAGGTATTTTTTTGGTCAGAAACAGCCACTAGGCGTTATGGGAGAAGCCTTCGTAGGAAGGTGAAGCGTGAGCCCCTTGTTATCATTTGTGAGTGTTGCGTCTTTTCCTTCTCCCTGCTTCACCCCCCAACATTCTTCTTTTCATTAATTTTATGGCAATTTGACTCAACACTTCCAAATATCTAATTAAACAAAAATAAAAAGTTAAGTGCTTCTATATGAGTGTACACACACACACACACACACACACATACACACAGATGGTAGAGCTCTTACTGAGCAGTACCCAGTCTTGGTGGTAAGTGAACCAATAGATGCATCTTTAAGGCATTCAGAGAAGCCCCATAGCATTCTGTGAAATGCTTTCACTTAAAATGTGCTAGTCTACTTTTTTTTTTTCATTTTTCATTTCTTTTTTTTTTTTTTTGCAAGTAAACACTTGAAAATTTACTCAAAACTGTTAATAATAAAAATAAAACATGAAATATATATTTCATTTTTCATGACCAGACTACTGAAAGTTTGTAAATTTACAGAGCTTTGAAAAATTGCCAACATGTTTATTAGAAGGCCAAAATGCTTATTATCACTGCATCAATTGTCCATTGTTTTAAGGTTCTAATGTCGCAGAGAGACAAGAGATATCAATAAATTAAATGGAATAGAGCAAAAAGTTTAAAAGACTAGAAATAAAGAGAGTTAACAGCTGTTATTTATAGAGGTGATTCTTATTCACCAAAACTAATCTATGTAAAAACTCCTCTAATTGATAACAGAAAATTGTGGATTAAAAAATGCAATTTATAAAAATCAAATTAATCCATAGAAAATCCAAGAAAATGATAAAAAATGCAATTTTTAAAATAGTGGCACTTACAAAATGAAAACGTTTTAAAAATACACTAAATAATAACTTAAAAATCTTTAGAAAATTGGGATAAAAAAGAAAAATCTAAATCAAATGGAGATAACTTATTTACTCAAGGTAAGTATATTTGGACTTCATATAAATTTCATCATGTATTGTGAATACCTTGTGGGTCTGATGCTTTTGCTCAACATTATTTACAAGCATATATATATCATTATAATCATACATAAAGATCAATCAATAGGCAACAACCTATGGTTCATTCATTTTCATTGTTAAATATGCACAACTTAGAGATGAATTCTTCTGTTGGTAAACATTTGGGCTCTTTCTAATTTTCTTTTAATAAATGATGCTCTATAAACATTCGTGTGCATGTGTGTGCTGCAATGGGGATATATTTTGTTAGGAAATATACTCAGTAATAAAAATGCTTGAATTAAGTATATTATCAAATTTACTAGATAAAGCCAAACTATTTTCAAAGTAATTTTATCAAATTTCACATAAATCAACAGTTCATGAGTATTTTTCTGACTCTACATTTAACATTTGGAATTGGTTTTAAACTGGCCACTAATATACTGAATATATAATGCTATCTCATGGTTTTAATTTGCTTTCTTGGTAATAATAAAGAGATTGACCAGTGCTTCATATGTTTGATTATTCTTTAAGTTCAAATTTAATCTTTTGTGAATCCTGTTTTTCTGTTGGGTTGCCAATCTTTTTTCTAATTTATTTTTTTAGAGTTTAAAAAAACAATTTCTCAATTCTAGTACTTTTATGCTTACTTACATTACAATTGTTTTCTTCACTTTGTGATTATTTTTTCTTTTTTTTATTGGTTGTTCAAAACATTATAAAGCTATTGACATATCATATTTCATACATTAGATTCAAGTTGGTTATGAACTCCCAATTTTACCCCAAATACAGATTGCAGAATCACATCAGTTACACATCCACATTTTTACATAATGCCCTATTAGTAAATGTTGTATTCTGCTACCTTTCCTATCCTCTACTATCCCCCCTCCCTCCCCTCCCATCTTCTCTCTCTACCCCATCCACTGTAATTCATTTCTCTCCTTGTTTATTTTCCCATTCCCCTCACAACCTCTTATATGTAATTTTGTATAACAATGAGGGACTCCCTCCATTACCATGCAATTTCCCTTTTCTCTCCCTTTCCATCCCACCTCATGTATCTGTTTAATGTTAATCTTTTCTTCCTGCTCTTCCTCCCTGCTCTGTTCTTAGTTGCTCTCCTTATATCAAAGAAGACATTTGGTATTTGTTTTTTAGGGATTGGCTAGCTTCACTAAGCATAATCTGCTCTAGTGCCATCCATTTCCCTGCAAATTCTATGATTTTGTCATTTTTTAGTGCTGCGTAATACTCCATGGTGTATAAATGCCACATTTTTTTTATCCATTCATCTATTGAAGGGCATCTGGGTTGGTTCCACAGTCTAGCAATTGTGAATTGTGCTGCTATGAACATCGATGTAGCAGTATCCCTGTAGTACGCTCTTTTAAGGTCTTCAGGGAATAGTCCAAGAAGGGCAATAGCTGGGTCAAATGGTGGTTCCATTCCCAGCTTTCCCAGGAATCTCCATACTGCTTTCCAGATTGGCCACACCAGTTTGCAGTCCCACCAGCAATGTACAAGAGTACCCTTTTCCCCACATCCTCTCCAGCACTTGTTGTTGTTTGACTTCATAATGGCTGCCAATCTTACTGGAGTGAGATGGTATCTTAGGGTGGTTTTGATTTGCATTTCTCTGACTGCTAGTGATGGTGAGCATTTTTTCATGTACTTGTTGATTGATTGTAAGTCCTCCTCTGAGAAGTGTCTGTTCAGGTCCTTGGCCCATTTGTTGATTGGGTTATTTGTTATCTTATTGTCTAATTTTTTGAGTTCTTTGTATACTCTGGATATTAGGGCTCTATCTGAAGTGTGAGGAGTAAAAATTTGTTCCCATGATGTAGGCTCCCTATTTACCTCTTTTATTGTTTCTCTTGCTGAGAGAAAACTTTTCAGTTTAAGTAAGTCCCATTTGTTGATTCTTGTTATCAACTTTTGTGCTATGGGTGTCCTATTAAGGAATTTGGAGCCCGACCCTACAATATGTAGATCGGCGCCAACTTTTTCTTCTATCAGATGCAGAGTCTCTGATTTGATATCTAGCTCCTTGATCCACTTTGAGTTAACTTTTGTGCATGACGAGAGGAGGGGATTCAGTTTCATTTTGTTGCATATGGATTTCCAGTTTTCCCAGCACCATTTGTTGAAGAGGCTATCCTCCCTCCATTGCATGCTTTTAGCTCCTTTATCAAATATAAGATAGTTGTAGCTTTGTGGATTAGTCTCTGTGTCCTCTATTCTGTACCATTGGTCCACCCTCCTGTTTTGGTACCAGTACCATGCTGTTTTTGTTACTATTGCTCTGTAATATAGTTTTAAGTCTGGTATCACTATACCGCCTGATTCGCACTTCCTGCTTAGAATTGCTTTTGCTATTCTGGGTCTTTTATTTTTCCATATGAATTTCATGATTGCTTTATCCATTTCTACATGAAATGCCATTGGTATTTTGATTGGCATTGCATTAAACCTATAGAGAATTTTTGGTAATATCGCCATTTTGATGATGTTAGTTCTGCCTATCCATGAACAGGGTATATTTTTCCATCTTCTAAGATCTTCTTCTACTTCTCTTTTTAGGGTTTTGTAGTTTTCATTGTATAAATCTTTCACCTCTTTTGTTAGGTTGATTCCCAAGTATTTTATTTTTTTTGAGGATATTGCGAATGGAGTGTTTTTCCTCATTTCCGTTTCAGAAGTTTTGTCGCTGATATACAGAAATGCCTTTGATTTATGCGTGTTGGTTTTATATCCTGCCACTTTGCTGAATTCATTTATTAGTTCTAGTAGTTTTTTTGTAGACCCTTTTGGGTCTTCCAGGTATAGAATCATGTCATCTGCAAATAGTGATAATTTAAGTTCTTCCTTTCCTATTTTTATGCCTTTAATTTCTTTCGTCTGTCTAATTGCTCTGGCCAGTGTTTCGAGAACTATATTGAATAGAAGTGGTGAGAGAGGGCATCCCTGTCTTGTTCCAGATTTTAGGGGGAATGCCTTCAATTTTTCTCCATTGAGAATGATGCTAGCCTGAGGCTTAGCATAGATAGCTTTTACAATGTCGAGGTAAGTTCCTGTTATCCCTAGTTTTTCTAATGTTTTGAACATAAAGGGATGCTGTACTTTGTCGAATGCTTTTTCTGCGTCTATTGAGATGATCATATGGTTCTTATTTTTAAGTCTATTGATGTGGTGAATAACATTTATTGATTTCTGTATATTGAACCATCCTTGCATCCCAGGGATGAATCCTACTTGATCATGGTGCACAATTTTTTTGATGTGCCTTTGTATCCGATTCACCAGAATTTTATTGAGGATTTTTGCATCTAGGTTCATCAGAGATATTGGTCTGTAGTTTTCTTTCTTTGAGGTGTCTTTTTCTGGTTTCGGAATCAGGGTGATGTTGGCCTCATAGAATGAATTTGGAAGTTCTCCCTCTTTTTCTATTTCCCGAAGTAGCTTGAAAAGTATTGGTATTAATTCTTCCTTAAAGGTTTTGTAAAACTCCGCTGTATACCCATCCGGTCCTGGGCTTTTCTTGGTTGGTAGTCTTTTGATTGCTTCTTCTATTTCATCTATTGTTATTGGTCTGTTTAAGTTGTGAGTATCCTCGTGACTCAGTCTGGGCAAATCATATGACTTAAGGAATTTATCGATGTCTTCACTATCTTCTATTTTATTGGAATATAGGTTTTCAAAATAATTTCTAATTGTCTTCTGTATTTCTGTAGCGTCTGTTGTGATATTACCTTTTTCATCCCGTATGTTAGTAATTTGAGTTCTCTCTCTTCTTCTCTTCCTTAGCATGGCTAAGGGTCTGTCGATCTTATTTATTTTTTCAAAGAACCAACTTTTAGTTTTGTTAATTTTTTCAATGGTTTCTTTTGTTTCAATTTCATTGATTTCCGCTCTGATTTTAATTATTTCTTGCCTTCTGCTACATTTGCTGTTGTTTTGCTCTTCCTTTTCTAGGGCTTTGAGATGTAGTGTGAGCTCATTTTTTGAGGAATGACCTCCAAGCGATGAATTTCTCTCTTAAAACTGCTTTCATTGTGTCCCATAGATTCCGATATGTTGTGTCTGTATTTTCATTTATCTCTAAGAATTTTTTGATTTCCTCCTTTATGTCTTCTGTAACCCATTGATCATTTTTTGATTTCCTCCTTTATGTCTTCTGTAACCGATTGATCACACATATTGTTCATTTTCCATGTGATGTAGGATTTTTCCTTCCTTCTTTTATCATTGATTTCCAGTTTCATTCCATCAGATAAAATGCATGGTATTATCTCCACCCCTGTATATTTACTGAGGGTTGCCCTATGGCATAATATATGGTCTATTTTTGAGAAGGATCCACGTGCTGCTGAGAAAAAAGTATATCCACTTGATGATGGTTGATGTATTCTATATATGTCAGTTAAGTCTAGGTTGTTGATTGTGATATTGAGTTCTATAGTTTCTTTATTCAGCTTTTGTTTGGAGGATCTGTCCAATTGTGAGAGAGGTGTGTTGAAGTCACCCATAATTATTGTGTTGTGGTCTATTTGATTCTTGAACTTGAGGAGAATTTGTTTTATGAACGTCGCAGCACCATTATTTGGTGCATAAATATTGATAATTGTTATGTCTTGTTGGTGAATGGTTCCTTTTAACAGTATATAATGTCCTTCCTTATCCCTTTTGATTAATTTAGTCTTGAAGTCAATTTTATTCGATATGAGGATGGCCACCCCTGCTTGCTTACGAGGACCGTGTGCGTGGTATATTTTTTCCCAACCTTTCACCTTCAGCCTGTGTATGTCTTTTCCAATCAGATGTGTCTCCTGGAGGCAGCATATTGTTGGATTTGTTTTTTTAATCCATGTTACCAGCCTATGTCGCTTTATTGGAGAGTTTAAGCCATTAACGTTTAGAGTTACTATTGATATATGGTTTGTACTTCCAGCCATGTTTGATTATTTATCTTCTTCTTTTTTTTAATTTAGTTTGTTTCTCCATGGTTAGCTTTCCCCCGCCTTCTGTCTTTATAGACGCACTTCCCACTGATGGTTTTGGTTATTGTTTTTCATTTCTTCCTCGTGTAGTGTTTTGCTCAAGATGCTTTGCAATGCTGGTTTTCTGGCTGCAAATTCTTTTAGCTTTTGTTTATCATGAAAGATTTTTATTTCGTTGTCGTACCTGAAGCTTAATTTTGCTGGATACAGAATTCTTGGTTGGCATCCATTGTCTTTCAGTGTTTGAAATACGTTGTTCCAGGATCTTCTCGCTTTCAGCGTCTGTGATGAAAAATCCGTTGTTAACCTTATTGGTTTACCCCTGAATGTAATCTGCCTCCTTTCTCTTGTAGCTTTTAATATTTTCTCTTTGTTCTGTATATTGGATATCTTCATAACAATGTGTCTTGGCGTTGGTCTACTGTGATTTTGTGTGCTCGGTGTCCTGTATGCATCTACAATTTGTATATCCGTTTCCTTTTTTATTTCTGGAAAGTTTTCTGTAATTATTTCATTCAGCAGGCTACTCATTCCCTTGGTTTGAATCTCTGTACCTTCTTCTATCCCGATGACTCATAGGTTTGTTTTTTTTATGTTATCCCATATCTCTTGGATGTTTTTCTCGTGGTTTTTAACCAGCCTTTCTGAGTTGGCTAGGCTCTTTTCAAGATGATATATTTTGTCTTCATTATCTGATGTTCTGGCTTCTACTTGCTCCACTCTGTTGGTGATACTCTCAATTGAGTTTTTAATTTGGTTTATCGTTTCTTTCATTTCTAGAATTATTGTTTGTTTTTTTTTAATAATCTCTATCTCCTGATAAAGATGCTTAACTTCTTCTTTTATCTGTTTATGTAATTCATTTTCAAAGTGTTCTTTCACCGTTTGGATTTGCTGTCTTGTATCTTCTTTAAGGTTCCATTCCATCTGTCTAAGGTATTCCTTGAGTTCTTTTTATGACCATTTTTCTGCTGACTCTAGGTCCTCCTGAATATTTAGGCTGTCCTTCATTGTTTGTACTCCTTTTCTTCCTTGCTTTTTTATGCTGCTCATGTTACTTCTTGTTCTGTTTGACTGCTGAGTTTCTGTTTACTCTTATAGATTTATTTGATGCTTGGGAGGAAAGATATTAGAAGGGAAGGGAAGAAGTCACTAAAGAGAATGAGAGTAGGCAGGTAGAATTCAAGGAAGGGGGAATAAGAAAATTGAAAAGAAATGAAAAGACAAAAGAAACAAAAATAACAAAGATTAGATAATAAAGAAAGAAAAGACGAGAAAAAAAATTTTAACAAAAATAATAATGATAATAAAAAAATGAAAATTAAAAATTAAAAAAAATAATAATAAAATAAAAAAATTAAAAAAAAATTAGAAACATTGAAAAAAAGTTAAAGAACAACAACAAATAAAAATTGAAAATAAAAGAAAAAGAAGAAAGAAAAAAACAAGAAAAAAAAGAAAAAAAAAATGATAATAATAATAATAATAAATACAGTCCTAGAGTTCTATTAACTTCTGTTCCAGTAGGTGGAGCTGTGCGCACTGGGCCAAGCTTCTCCTCTCAATAGGTGGGAACCATTCACTGTGCAGCAGCTCTTTCTCCTAGACTGGGCGGGTCTCCAATCCTGAGTGTCTAGGGCCTTGTCTTGTGTTTCCTCAAGCCAGGCCGTGCTCACCTGTGGTGCTCACCACAATACTGTCTACACGCCAGGTCTGCTGCTCCTGGGAGCCCTGTTTTCATGAACACCTGGGCTCAGTCTCCCTGTTTGCCTCCCTCAGACCCTAAGTTTGTAGAGCTTGGGGCTGAGATCCCCCAGCGAATTTGCTTGCCCTCCTGTAGCCACGCCCCCGGTAGCTGGTGCAAGAGACCTCAGTTGTCAGCACTGGTGGGAGCGGTAGCCGGGAGTTCCGCGCCGCGAGTCCCGCGCCACTCCTGGTTCCCTCGGTCTGGTTATTGCGTTCACAGGAGAACTGGGAGTGGCCCTTAAGGTTTCCCCCGCTGTGTGGAGAGAGATGGCTAGGGGATTACACACCTGTCGCGCTGGTTTCAATGCAGTTATCTCCTCCGCCCATGACGCCATTTCTCTGCCATGGTGGTTTCCCATGCAAATGGTGACCGTTCGTTCCCTTTGCCGGGTGACCAATGCAACGGGTGGGTCCTGACTGTCTCTCCCAATCCCCGTTTCAGTCCTGTGGCCACTGCCTATGAAGGCTCGGTTGGCTTTTACCTCTGTAAGTTCCTAAGGGCCGGCCAGTTATTTCAGCGGGATCGTTAGTGCTGAGTCACACGAAGCAGGTGAACCGAAGCTTAATTGCCTCCGATTCGGGCTCTGTGTGTGTGTTCTGAGGGGCCCAGCCTGTACACCCCAGATCCACGTCAGCTCAGCATTGCCTAGTGATCCTGAGCAAACAGCATTTAGACAGTTTACGGCTCCCTATGCCCGCGCAGTTGAAGATGTCAGAGACTTGATCTCTCTGCGCCTGCCACCATGTTACATCTCCTCAGTGATATTCATGTTGTCCTTACAGCTTCCTGGCATAAGCAAGTTCTTGGGATTATACAAACTGCTGCTTCTGTTTCCAGTCCAGATTTCTAGAAATGAAACCCTGCCGCCGTCGCCTCCGTCTCTGGGCCGCGCTGACGGGCGCTGCGCTCGTCTGCGACCGTAGCAGAGCCGCCCTGGCCTCCGCAGCTCTTCAGCCCGGTGCCCGGCCCCTGGGGCCCAAGCGGCTGCCGCCGCGGCTCTCCGTCCCCCTCCTCCGGAGCACGGGTCCCCTGGCAGGGGGGAGCAGAACGACCCCAGAGCAGGCTCTGCCCGAAGGTGCAGCGGCGAACAGGCCACCGAGGCTCGAGCCTGCAGTCCAGCCTTCGGAGGACAGGGCTTGGCCCGCAGCCCAGCTCCAACCTCTAGGTGCGGCTGCCGGACAGTGTATACAGAGCCATCAAGACAGCAAGCAGAAAGCAAATGGCGGCTCCTGTGGAGTGGATTTTCGGCACAGAAACCACAGCCCCGCCAACAATCCCAATCCACAAACTCTCCCTGTATAAAAAATATTCAAAAAAAAAAAAAAAGAAAAGAAAAAGAAGAAAAGGCGGGGCGCACTGAGCTTTCTTTGCCTCTGGTACTTACAATCCACTGCTGATTACACATTCAGCTTCTCTGCCCGGAGCGAAGCGAAAGAGGAAGCAGATCCATTTTTCATTTCTTAAGAACTGTTCCCTGTAGCCAAAAATGCCAACGACTCATTTTACGTAGAATTCTAGTTTTTCTAAGTCATAGAAAGAAAAAAAAAGTATACAGTCTTTTCCTTTTCCTCTTTGACAGCCAAAAAGAGCATGTCGAAGCCATTTCTGCCTGTGATTAAATAATGGAGCCTCCCACATCCCACAGGCTCTAAACCACCAAATCCAAGAAAGCAATCTTTTTTTTGGCATTTTCTTGTGTATAGGGCAAAATTTCTTCATGCAGTTCATTCACATTAAAAAATATTATCAGTCATCTATTATGTGCTGGTCACTTTGTGGTCCCGAATAAGACACAGTTCCAGGTATTCTATAATCCAATAGGAAAGGTCAGAAAATCGAACTGACCTTCTTGTTAGAACCAGATCAGTTTCATAAGAGAAGGAAGGAGCCAGTGTGGCAGGAAAGAGTGAAGTTAGAAAAAGCATGTCTCCGTGGGTTCTGCAAGAGGCAGGCAGAAATGGAATCAAAACAAGATTGGTGGGAAACTTGGCTTAGGCCAGGATGTCAGCTGGTGGTTGGTTTTTCTCAGAGGGAGAGGCAAAGAAATAGATCACTAATGGTATCAAGGAAAGTCTGTATTAGATACAATACAAAGAGGTCTAGGAGGCACCCACCTTGATCTTTGGGAAGCAGAACTGAGGTGTTTTGCAGGGATTGGTGGGGGGTTGAGAGCAGTAGCTAGGTGTTGGGGGTCGAGCTGACACCTGAGACCTGGGAGAACTTGCTATGGTCAGGGGTGGAATGTTCCTTCCTGGTGTGTCTTTCAACACACACTGCATGTGCTCAAGAATCTCCATGATTATTTGCTTTTAAAGATCATTAAGAGAGTAGTGATTTCATTTTTAATTACTTCCCTGCTGAGTCTTCCACTGGTGTCTTTTGCTTTATGTTGAGTTAAACCTATCCTGGATCCAGCTGTCTTCGGGTGACTGGTGTAAAGTAGAAGTGAGTGGCAGGTTGTTATAGCAACGGAATCCGATAGCAGTTGGTGATACCTGTGGGGATTGATCATGAGCCGGCAAGCTTTTCTTAGGGAATCTCACAGTCATTTTCAAGGCCTTTCTTGAAATTTTTATTCTGATGATGAACACTTTCACAAATGTTCACATTGTCTGAAGATGTTAGAAAATTACCACACGACAGTTGTAAGACCATTCCATGAGTCTCTGAGAACGTATCATTGAACAGTCTATTGTGGTTCTGTTAAAGTTGTGGATAGGAACAATTTTGTCGAGACCTGAGTGTAAATGTGGTCTCCTGTACTAAAGCTCTGCTGAGCCCATCTGTGACCTCCTTAATAATTGCTCTGGGCTTCATACTCTCGCTCTCAGCAATCTAGACTTTTGCTCCATTTCTCTCCTTCATATGCTTGCATATTTTAGAAGCAGTGGGTGACTTTTGGTAACTAGCACAAGACGTCATCCATCTCAACCTGGCCCCTTGCTGTGCTGTCTGCTCTGCATATCAAGCTTTGAACCTAACCTCTTCCCTGCTAAAATTCTCAGGCTGAGCTTAAGTGCTCCTTGGAGCATTTCAGCCTTTCCTCCTCCTCCCTGTTCTAGGAAGAACTCCCTTCCTTTTCCATGCTAGCTGACGACTGAAAGTACCACTAATACAGTAAGTTTGGGTTGCATCACAATCATCGGATTAGTGTCCAGGAGCACAGAATATTTCTGAGGAACATGTGTTTCCTTGTTGCTTTGCACACTCTGTGTTCTTCCTTTGCACAAAGCAGGGCACTTTTTTGTGTGTACCCGCACTTCTGTTGGGCATATGTCAGTGTCTCTCCCTAAATGAAGCTGGGACTTAAACAATGATTCTTCAGGGAACCATGTGACCCAACTGATATTTTGGATGATGTTTAAAGGGACAGTATGCCTGGACTTTAAGGATGGGACATGCAGCATGGGAGAGCATCAGGGCAGAGTCTCCTGACCTTGCACCCTGTTCCACCATCAGTGCTGTTTTAGACAGCATTTCTCAATCTAGGTCTGGCTGGAACAGTTTCACAACACAAAAGCCCAGGCTTCAGAGCTTCTAATTTGGTAGGTCTGCAGATGACTCCTGATTAAACAAAACGTTTCCCAAGCTTGGCCAGTGACTGCACAGCTGGACTGAGAGGCATCCATCCCGTAGCGGGTCTCAGGCTGGCAGCACTTTTCAACCCTCCAGGGAGGTTTTCCAAATATCAAGCACTGGGTGCTACTCACACCATTTCAATCACAGTCTTTAAAGCCTGACCACTGATCTGGGCTCTCCTCTGCCTGCTTGCATCAAAAGGCAGGATGCAGAAGAGAGCCGGGCAGTGAGCAGCAAAGGGCAATTGCAGGAAATCACAGAGAAAGCTCAGTGTTAGCAGTTCTCACGGTAGTTGCTTTTATTTTGTTTCTGGATAAGGAAAGAGGAATGGAAGAGAGCAAGATGAACAGGTGGAGAGTAAGGGTAGAGCCATTTCCGGCGGAAGGATTAGTACTGGTGAAGCTCGGAAATGAGGAGCAATTTTCTCAGCTGATGGGAAAATACATCTGTGGATTCACAAGGGAGCCCTTCAGACAAATGACTGCCAGGATATGGTGGGTGGGGAACTGGAAGTCTGGGTTTAAGATGATGGGCTGAATCTTGGAGAGAACAGGGGCTGACTTTATTTCTGAGCAGGGAGTCGTTTTCTAGATAACATTTAATTTCAACAAAATGTCTTACTGCTATGGTAGGGTGGATTGAAATCAGTGGTAACAAGAAGGGATTTTGTGTAGGATCAGCTTGTCTGGAAGGTATAAGATCCTGGGTGCTTCTATTTTGTGTGTCCAGCTTGATGAACCAAAATCTACCATGGAACTTGGGCACAAGGCGCACCTCTCTGTACCTTTGTTTCTCTGTCTCTCCCATTTTCCTATTTTTTTCCCTTCAGTAGATTCTTGTCCTCTAGTTATCATAAATGTAGGTAGAAAGAAGTAGAAGAAAAATTAAAAAGCAACAATTTGGTGCATACATATTTCTTAACATGAACATTGCCCTGAGAGACTCTGTATTATTTAAAATAAAATATTTAAATGAGACACATGTTGGATGTTTTTTAACAGTCTTGTGTGCTGGAAAGAATTCTAAAGTAAAATAATTAGAAATTTTGATTTATTAAAGACATGAATTTTCTCTCAACAGTGCTTTAGTTAATTCCATTGAGGAGAATTATCTTAAAACTGGACAAGAGAGATAAATATTGATATAGGGAAAGAATCCAAGATCAGAAAGAATATATTTTTAAAAACTTACTTTCTTTAGAGAGAGAGGATTCCACGTTCAAATGAATTATGTCACAGTAGTAAGTGCTATTGCAAATTTGATGATGGGATCATGGACTCACAATATCTGAGAAATATTGAAATGGGAGACTTTCTGGAGGATAATGACAGGAGAATATTTCCATTCAAAAGGTGAATTTGTAGTTTAGTAAGTTTAATGTCAGCCTCTACAAAATTCTTCCAAAAATACTTTAAATGGATGTTCCATGTAAACTTAGAAAAGGAAATAGTGGGCATGATGAGTGAACATGAGTTCCCTAAAAGAAGTATAAGTGATTTGCTTCATTTATTGGGTGGAGATACTATCCTATTAGATTTGGGAAATTCTACACACAACTTGTATCTAGGTATCAGTCATCTGATAATTGTTCATAATTTCTCTTTGGTCACAGAGATGATAGGCTAAAATTAGACCAAATTACAGGTGGTTAAATCTCACCCCACCCCAACCCTACAAATATTAAACAGTTCCAAGCATCCCTGGGCTCAATCCCTCGTACCAAAAAACAAACAAACAAACAAACAAAACAACAAAAAACATTATTAACGTGGAAACTGTGGCAGTTAATGAAAAGGTGTCAGGGCCTTTCCCCACCTGTGCTCTGACTCCGTGTTCCTTCATATTTCATGCTGGGAAGATGGCAACCAATGGTCAGATCCCGGATGCCTCTATTTTGTGGTCAGGGCTCTTTGCAGAACTAGTTTCTAAGTTGTGTGGAAGGTTGCATTTGATTTCTTTGAAGCCGTGAGGTCTGTTATTCTTTGGAATTACTTGGAGAACTTTTTCATGAAAGAGACATCAGTTATCTATCGTAGAGCTAAATAGTTCATCTCACTCGTCACACGTAGGTTCCCATCGCTTGTTGCTTGCTGACTAAAATGCAGTCTCTTCAGAGGGTCAGGATTGTCAGGACTCAGAATGTTCAAAACTATGGCTGCAAATTCAGAATGCCTTTCCAGGAAGAGGGTCTCCATGTGCTTTGAACAGAAAGGAATCTGAGTAAAATAGTAATTATTATTGAGAGAGATTTAGCGTGTTGTCTAAAGAGGTGACTTTGAATGGACAGAAGTAGCTCAACCGTGCACACTGACATGTCTCTGTTTCTAATTTGACAAGGCTTAAGATGTTTTCATTGATGGGAGAGGACATGCAACAGAATGGGATAAAATACTTATATTTGTAAATTATGAAGAAAATGGCACAACAAATAGCTGAGCACTCAGCACCCAATTTAATAACAGAGTACACTATTACCATAACCTCTGGAGTGCACCCACGTTTCTCCTTTCATCCACCACTTAACCTCCCTTAATAAGCCTGAAATTTTTTACTTATTGCTACTTCGCTTTTTATTATTTCACCAATACATCTTTAGTGATGATAGCCACATAAAGCTTCTATACAGTGATTTGTATGTGGCAGCCTTTGTAAGTGCCATAAAAAATTCATTTCATCCAAAAGCAATCTTTGTGAGAAACTAACCAATATCTCCATTTTACATATGGGGGAAATGAGTGGTACATAAAGGTGACATAACTGTCTGGTCACATAGTTAGCAGGTAGAGTAACAAGAAGTACCATTCTTATACTTGCATCTTTAAATGTTGTTTAAGCAAATTCGACTGTATATTCTGCAGTTGACTCTTTTCAGTCACTGCTGTGCTTTGCTTTGCATCTGTTTTGTTCTGTGGAACTGAAACTCATTCATCTTCATTGCTGGAGGCCATTGTTAGCTCATGTGATATGTCTCAATGCATATATCCATTCTGCTTTCATTAAACACTTAAGCTGTTTTCATATTTTTCCATAATCAGCAGTGCTTATGGGATGTCTCGTCACCCTCTGTGTGCATGCTGGACATCCTCTAGGATCTGAATCTTTGAGTGTCATTGGTCTCCCTGTGCCACGTGTCGCTTCAAAGTTTCTACATAATTTCAGGTTGTTTCCCAAAGTAACCAAGAGGTTACATTGTCACATTTTAAATTTTTTCCAGTTTTTTTTTTTTTAAATGTGTGTGTGTATGGGGTGAGAGAGGAATGTTGGGGAGGGAGGGTAGAAAATAAAGGGGAGACAGGTATGGAGGTGAATTTCCATTTATCTGGTGAATTTGACCAGGTTTTTAACCTTATTATTATTTTTTTGCTATTTAGGTTTTTTCCTCTATAAAATTACTGTTCAAATTTTTGCCACTTTCTTTTAAGGGGGTAATTTTTTTTTTCTCTCTTAATGGATTAGGTATCTTCTAATCCATTATCAACTGTAGAAAATATCTTATTTTGTGGCTTGTATTTTTACATTCTTTCATAGTATTTTTGATGAACAAAATTAATTTAATTGAATTTATAAATTCTTTGGTTTTTTAATTCATGGGTTTTTTTTTTGTATTTATTGAATGCTTTCCTCCCTTTTGATAAAAAGAGATACTTTTCTATATTGTTTCTAACATTACACAGTTCTATAACTCACTTTTCATCTTTAATCTAGCTGGGATTAATTTTATAGATACTTTAAGTAGGGACTCATTTTTCTTCCCTAAGGCTGACAAATTATTCTGGGAACATTTTTTGAAAACTGCATCTTTTCTCACTATTATGCAATGCTAGTTCTGTCATAAATCAAGTTTCCACATGTTTTGGTCTGTGTCTGATTCGGTTTTGTTCCGTTGCTCAGTTTGTTGATTCTGGCTCAGTTCTATTCTATACTAATTGGTAATGTTTGTGATATCTTGATTCTGTGTAAATTTCCTTCCAGCGTTTGCCATTAGCAGTCTTGGCTACTCTTGTTCTTTGCTCGTCTATATAACTTTTAAAATTCACTTATTGAGTTCACCCAAAAAGCCAAAGCGACTCTTTTTTAATTTAAATGTTTTTAAAATTGTTGATGGACCTTTATTTTATTTATTAATTTATTTATATGTGGTGTTGAGAATCGAACCCAGTGCCTCACACATGCTAGGCTCTACCACTGAACTACAACCCAAGTCCCCCAAAGGGACTTTTGGTGAAGATTTTGTTAATCTATACATCTAGGGAAGAATCGAGAAATTCAGGATATTGAGTCTTCTATTATGTGAATGCAGCTCCTTTTTAATTTGAGTTTTAATGGCTTTCTTATCTGTCTTTAAATATTACCTTGTCCAGTTCTCTTGTTTCTTTCTGAAGCACTAACAGACATATGTTGATTTTAATTATAGTTTTCCTTATTAACATTTTATTTTTTTATTCTTTTTAAAATAGGTATTTTTCTTTCTTTCTGTTTTTTTGGAGGCTAAAGCAGGAGGATCACAAGTTTGAGACGAGTGTGGGCAACTTAGTAAGATCTTATATCAAAATTAAAAATAAATAAATAAATAAAGCAAGAGCTGGGAATGTAGCTCAGTGGTAGAGTACTTGCCTGACACGTGGAAGACCCTGGGTTCAATCCCCAGTACTGCAAGATAAAATGAAAAATTAAAAAGTTGTTTATTTATATATATTTTTTGTTCCTCAGTCTTAGTTTTAACCCTGTCTTTTATTCCTTTAAAGATATAAAACATGATTTTATGTTCTATTTATGATGGTTTTGTTTAGTTTTAATTTTTTAGAGGTTGTGCTGCCTAGAACTCATTGTGTGTTGTGTGGTGTGTGTGTATGTGTGTGTGTGTGTGTGTGTGTGTGTTTATATTTTTGACAGGGATTTCATAGTGTCTTGGTACTTTTTTGAAATTTGGGGGGACTTGGGTTGAAAATTTTTCCTCCCTTGGAAGGATTTACATTTCCATCTTAGATAAGGGAAACTTATTAACCCATACCTATGTATACTGAAAAGTCTTTTGGAAAACTCGGGGAATAAATCCATGGTAAGGCTAGCATGTGGTCACATATCCTGGGGTGATATTTTTTCCCATCATTTAGTGCTAATATTCAATCAGACATTTTTTCTTGTAGTTTTAAAGGTGAGTGTAATATTTGAAATTTGGTTCCTCTTTTTAACCCCCTCACTGAGTTCTCTATAGATAATACCCCAGAAATTTTAGAAATAAATGCTTCCTGACAGTGGGTTCTCTCTCCCCTCCCACACGTGAAATTCTGTGGCTTCCGGTACTCATAGTAACCTGTTGAAGTGAGAAACCTTAAATTCTAGGCTTCGTTAGTTTCATAATAAATCTACCTCTGCTTCTGAGTGCATGTACATTAGTTTTTCACATCAAGTACACTGTGGCTTTACAAAATAATCTTTTTTTTATTTTTTACTATACAAAGTAGTTTATACTCTCATATTTCCTGAAAGATATTATCTTCTCTCCTTTATGGCTGAGGGAACAATGGCTCAGAGCAGTTAAGTGACTTGTTCAGAGTCATAAAGTTAATAAGTCAAATCTGTTTTTCTTTTTTTTCTAATCCACTTTCCACTTTCAAGGCTAGTCCTCTATTTAATTATCACAGATGCTGTTTTCAAAACCACTGCTTTGTTCTAGGAAAGGGTGAAGAAAAAGGTGCATTTAATATTCTTATTTAATTGTACCTTTGAATCAACCCATGTGATACAAATTTTCCTTCCTGTTTCACAGATGAAGACATCGAACCTAAGAAATACTAATAGATAGATCATTCATTTAACAAGGGAGAGAGGCTGGCTTCCAGTTGAAGCTACTTTAAATCCTGTATCTGTCACCTCCTCATAAGTAGCCTTCCTTAAACAACATAATTCCCCTTTTCGAACATTCAAACCTGTTCCCTTCATAGCAGTTGTATCCATTAGCAATAATTCATGTGTTCTTCTAATTATTTATTGTCTGTTCTCTTTCTGTGGATGATAAACTTAACAAGAAGAGGGACCTTGTGGGTTTCTTTTACTTCCTTACTGTTAGAAGTTAGTTCGAGTCTGGAACATTGTAGACACTGAATAAAAACACTGAATGCCTACGAGTCTGATTCTGAGACCCACTTTCCTTTTGCTAAGTGTAGTTATTGAATGGGTTCCTTTCCTGTTACTTGGAACTATAGCCAATTCTCAAAAGTCAAAAACCATGGACACAAGATGGATCCACGTCTTCAGTTTCGAGAGCGGCAGTGGGAGGGCTGAGATCAGAAACTCCTCAGAAGGCAGTTTAAACATCTCAATCCTCATTACGGCATGTGAACAGTCAGTGGATTTGGCCATCTGGCCCTCAGGCAGAAGAAAAAAAATTGTAAAGAGACATTTTGGTGGGAGACTGCTAGGTAGAAGGTGAGCACAAGTTAGGGTTACTGAAAGTTCTTGATACTCACAAACTTTGGAAATTGATTCCACACTTTCTGTCAGTTTCGGGTAGTTGAAATTCTGGGGACTGGAGGGCCATTCTTGTCCACTGTCATAACTTTTGGTCAGTTGAAAGCAACCTGTCTATCTGAGTGCATCATGACGGTATCAACTGGGAGCTGTCACAAGATCTTCATCATGATGGACGCTGCGGGGGTTGCTTTGGGCAGAGCATACCAAAGCTACCACCAGTCCAAGACAGTTAGCTCAGCCTCATAGCTAAGACCAGTGCTGCTGCCAGTTTCACTTAGTCAATTGCAGAGACCATCTTTTCACTCCCGTTCCCTCCTCTGGGAATGAGAGGAATGAGAACAGTAGGAATGGAGAGACAATCGTGAAGAGCAGACCTCCCTATCCCTGCTCCGACTCAAAGCTGCCAATGCCACAGGTCTATGGGAGGAGAGGGGTTTTGGATCAGAAATGAGAATGAAATGAACAAGATTACAATGGTTAGCAGAAATTGAGTGAGACTATTAGGGGAGTTATTACCTATAGGAAAGAGGGGTTTCACATGGCGTAATTAGGGAAATAGTTGGAAAATAAGGTCTTTCTCAAAGTCAAGGAAGTTTGAGACTCCACATCCAACTGTTGTAATAGTTATCTTTGAAAGGCCGATAACCTAGGACTGCTTATGGGTGAAAAAAATTTTAAATAAGGGTATTTTGACACTTTAATGTGCCACCCAGTTTTTGACTTCCTCTTCAGGGTGAACACTGTGGCGTGAGACCTAGCATTTTATTTTACCAGTAACTAAAGGCCAAACCTCACATTTCCCTTGGCCTGCATAATATTTCAACTGCACAGCTCTTCTGATGTATTTAGAGAACAAGAAAAATGGAGTATGTCAAGAGTCACAGCAATAGAGACCTCAGTTGTTTGTATCTTGGATTAAAAATGCTACCCAAGGGAATGTGTTAGTCTGCTCTCTTACTATAACAAATACTTAGATAATCAACTTATTTAAAAAAAAAAGATAGCTTTGCTCCTGGTTTTGTTGGTTTCAGGCCATGATTGGTCCAGTTGCTGTGGGCCTGGGAGGCAGCACTTCATGGTGGAATCATGTGGTGAAGCAGAGCCACACACTTCCTGGCCAGGAAGCAAAAAGAGCTGCAGAAGAAGGGGGCGGGGCTCCACATCCCCTTCAAGGGCACATCCTCAGTGACCTGAAGACCTCCACTGGCCCCTGCTGAGTGACAGGCTTTACCTCATCCCAGGAGCACCACTCTGCAGAACAAGCCTTCAGCACAGGGCTCTTTGGGGGCCTCTAGGATCTGTGTTGCAGCAGGGGACACTGATGAACTGTTTGTGTTGTCAACACAGTTTAGTCCTAGCAACGCATAGTGGGACAGTTAAGAAGCCCTTTTTCTTAAAGAAAAGTATTTCTGAGTATTTGCTAACCTGTGTGGCATTCCCACTATTAGAATTTGCATGGGTCTGTGTTTTAATAAACACACTTGCTTCATAGTAGGAGTGCAGTAAATATTTACTAAATTTTTTTTTTCAAAAGATATGGTTCAAAGGACTGTTCTGTAGTATTATAAATAAGGGCATTTATAACATTTTTATTGTTTTACTCCCTGTCCTCTCCCAGGGTTATCTCTAATTGCATGTTCTACATTTTATTTCATGATTCCATTTGATTATCAGAGTCATAAGAAACAGCAAAATTATGTTCACGGATCGCAATCTCCATCATTTAATAATAGCTACCATCTTAAAATATGCATCCTCCCTGGGTAGCAACTTACATGCCTTCTTTATTTGTCATTTTTGTTTCAGAATATTTAAATACAAGCTAATGAGTTTTAACCAAAGTCCAAAAGTGTGTAACTGATACCTCTATCAAGAAAAGGAACATTTCTACCACCCCAGGGAATTAATTTGTATGCCCTCCTAGTCAAACCTTCTCCTTCACTCAGCAACCTCTGTTCTGATTTCCACTGCAGTACATTAGTTTTGATTGTTCTAGAACTTTATATATATAAAAATATAAACATATTTGTTCTCTTGTGACCCATCTGTTTCACTCAGGATGTTTCTGAGATTCATCCATGTTACTGGAATTATCTTTAGTTCATTCTTTTTGAGTCCTGAGTAGTATTTCATTGTATGACTATACCATAGTTTCTTTTATCCGTTCTCCTGTTGATGGACATTGGAGTTATTTTCTTTTTTCTTTACTAAACATGGACAAAGATGGTATGAATATTCATGTGAACACTTTTAGTTCTTTTGTGTAAGCATCTAGGAGAGGAGTTGCTTGGATCATATCACATGATGTTTAACTAGAATAGAAAACTGCCAAAAAGTTTTCAAGTGTTTTTAAGATTTTTCATTTCTACCAACAATGTATGAGAGTTCTGGTTGTTTTATATTTTTGTTGACATTTAGCTTTCTCTGTTTTATTTTTTATTTTATTTATTTTCTCACTTTTATTTCTAGTGGCATGAAATAAAATTTCACTGTTTATATGCTATTTGTTTTCCTGATGTCTAAAATGTTGAATATTTTCTCTGGTTTTATTGTGCATATTTATAGATCTTTTATGAAGCATATGCGTAGAATTTTTTTTTCTTTTTTTTTGATAGGAAGTTGTACTGGATATAGAATTATTGGTCAACCTTTTTTTTTTTCTTTCAGCACTTCCAACATGACGTTCTGTTGCCTTCCTTCTAGGCTCCATGTTTTCTGATCAGAAGTCAGCTATAATTTTATTGAGAATGTTTTGCAGGTGAAGATTCATTTTCTGCTTGTTGCTTTTAAGATTTTCTCTATATCGTTGACTTTTAAGAGTTTGACTATAATGTCTCTAGGTGTGGAGCTCTGAGTCATCTTAGTTCAAGTCTGCTGGGCTTTGTGAATGTATAGATTAATATGCTTTTTAAATTAATATTGAAATTTTTGCAATTTTTTTCTTCAATAAATTTTTTTTGCCTCTGTCTCTCCATCTTCTGGGATACCCATTTTGAATATACTGGCATTCTCAGTGGTGTCCCACACATCTCTGAGGATCTGTTTCTTTTTCTTTCTGTTTCTAAAAGTGGAAAAGGTTATTGTTCTTTCTGTAAGTTCACGGATTCATTCAACCAGCTTAAATCTGCTATCAAACACTTATCATGAATTTTTACTTTAATTATTATATTTTCAGTTCCAGAATTTCTATTTGGTTCTTATTAAATATTTTGCATCTTTTCATGGTTATTCTCAGTTTGATAAGACACTGTTCTCATAGTGTTCTTAAGTATTTTTTGACATGGTTTATTTAAGTTCTTTAAATATTTTTAATGTAGGCGATTTACTTTTGTAAGTATCTGGTCTTTCTTGTATTGACTGACTCTTTTCCTGTGATACTTTCTTGTTTCTTTTCATGTCTTATGAAAATTTGTTTAAAAAAGGACACTTGACCTCAGAAAGAATTTAGTAAGTTGCAAATGTGATTAAAGATTCAAAAAGTGAGAAATGTGGGAATAGATCGATGAGTCTGGACTTTCTTTGTTTGCTAAGGGTAGGGTTGACGTTGAAATGGATTTTGTACTAGTTCTAGTTCACTTTGACAAGACCATTCACCTGCTCTCCAGTCTCTCGTGACTTAACATTTCTTTTTCTCCAGTACCACATGCTTTTGGCCTCTTCTACTGTATTGTAAGTCCTGTGACCAGGTGGTGGTTGGTTTATAATCCTACTTTTAAGTAGTTCCCTTACTAAAGTGTCTTTATCCGAAGCATCTGGAGTGAATTGTGTGTTTCTGCCTCCTCACTGATACAGGTTGGCAGTGACTCTCGAACATACATATCATTATGCTCTTGGGTCCCTCTCTCTCAGCCTGGTCCTATGCCTAGTGCTCACCTCTAAGCAGGTGAGTAGGTCTCCACCACTAGCCACAGATCTCCCCACCAGTATTTATAATGTTTGGGTTTGGGCTTAGAAAAATTACTTTCTGTGCTTTGAGTATTAAATGACCCATTCCTTTGCGTCATGTTGGTCTTTCCATTTTTATGAGTCCCTTCGGAAAATGCAGATGCCCTTGTGAGGGACATACCTCAAACTTATTTCAGTTGAGAAGACTGTGTTGCGTTTTCTATTTTAAATACCATCAGTTGAGCAGAGACTGATTGTGGCAACACAGGTACTAAGCGATCGGAAATTGAAGTGGGCAGGGACCGGTGTGTTCGCGTGGAAATGGACAAGGGATTCTAAAAATAAACTTTTCCTGTTGGTAATTTTACTGAGAACAGACCTGTGAGTCTTAATCCTTTCGCTTAAAAATTTCTATGAAGTCCCAAAGGGCTTATGTTCTTAAGGTTATTTCTGTCCTGAGGCTAATGCTTTTCCTAAATTTGTTCAATTCTGGATTATCTTTCTATCTTGGTTGGCAAGGTCTATTCCGTATTCATTGACCTAAATGTAACGGGCAGCTCTTTTCTCAGTTTCCACACTCATAAAGCCTCACTGCTGTAAGGCAGGGAGCAGACAGACTTCCCTGAAGATGTAGGAGCCTGTAGGAAATATGGAGGAGCAGACAAAGGAGGCATGTCTGTCACAGCAGGACAGTTCCCAATTGGTCATTGGACTGAGGGCTTAAAATGCCCCTCTTCCTACACCAGGTCACTTACTGTGGCCTGAATATTTATGCTACCAGCTCTGCCACTTAAATTCACATATTAAAATCTCAACTCTGTCAGAATTAGAAGGTGGGTCCTTTGGGAGGTGATTCGATCATAAGAGTGGGGTCCTCATGGTTGGGATCGGTGCCTTATAGATGAAGCACAGGGGAAGAGATTGGCCCCTTCTACCCCATGAGGACTTAGTGAGTAGATAGATACCCTCTGTGAGCAGCAAGTAGGCCCTCACCAGACACTGAATCTGGTGCCTTGAATTTGGGGCTTCCCAGACTCCAAAATTGTGCAAAATGAGTTTCTATTGTCTATAAGCTCCCAGTTTGTGGTATTCTGTTGTGACAGCCATAGCAGACTGAAACAGCATTTCGCTGGTCAGTTCTATCCATTGCATGGCCTTGCCATGGGCCCTCTTGTCCATATCCCTCTCAAAGGGAATACAGAGTGATGAGCCTTTGGAGCCAGACATCTGGGCTCCAATTTTTGCCTTCTCACTCATTAGCCATATGGCTTATTAGAGGTGCCTTAAAGTTTCTAATGCCAGTTGACCTATTTGTAAAATGGACATAATAACTTGGTCCATTTTGTGGTTTATCAGGAATATCAGAGGTGTGCTGTAGTCGACTATCCATGCACAGTCTCAGGACCAAGTTCCTCATTTTCTCAGCCTTCATTACCAGGTGTGTTAGCTGCTTGTGGTCTACAGCTGAGCCCTTCCTGGGTATTGCCCCTGGTTAATCTCTCCCCAGGGGTTTCACATGCCCAAACTCTGGTTGATGCGGGGGTTCAGTCTTGTGCCTCTGCTTCAGATTTGGGACAATCCTGAAGGGCCATCCCAGCTCCAGCCCCTATTGTGGGGTCAGCCAAGGCTGTCTTTGGAACAACATTACTTGAGCTTCTCTCTTGGCCAGTCTGCTTCCTTCAGTTCCTGACGGGCATTCTCCAGTAAACATGAAAATTACTGTCCCACACAGCCTCTTTCTGACCTAAGAGAAGATGAACTATGAGGAGTGAGAATAAAATCATCCCAAATTTTGACACAGGAGAAATAGTTACTGTTCGATTTTTTAAAATGTTATTTTATTACAGCATATTCTAGTTCGCCTGTTCCAATAAAAGCAGAACCTGATTATTTAATAATTGATTCTCATTTAATACTCCTGGGTACAGTAATTTTGTTGTCTCTGTATGCTTGATTATTAATCCAAAACAGAAGTACTGATGGTTTATATTTCTGTAAGGTTAGAAGTTAGCCTGCAAAGCTGATGGATTATGATTTTATGGAGTAAAAGGGAAGTTAATGTCACAAAGGTTAAGATCTTTTTAACTTTTATAAAGTAAACAACCCTCATTTCTGACTTAGAAGTCTTCTTAGGCATTTCTTTCCTATTATAAATCTCAATTTCTTATACTCCCATATTGAATTTGTCTTTTCTGCTGATTATTATTTTATTAATGAGTTAAATAAAACTTTGTCAGATTCTTCTTATTTTTATGGAAATAATGTTTTTAACAGCAGTTTTTCATCAGACTGTATCTCTGTTTAAGGCTTATTGTCCTGAAAAGCAGCGTTATAGCCAAATCGTACCCACGGTTTCCTTGGGTGGTTGGAAAAGGTAAGTCAACATGCTGATGTTAGCTAAATCCCATCATACTAAATCCAAACACTGGGTTTAGATTTGAAATATGTGTAATTTCTTGGGCTGCCATAACCAAGTATAACACACTGAGTGGCTTCCACAACAGAAATCACTGTCTTGCAGTTCTGGAGGCTATAATCTGAGACCATGTGTTGGCAGGGCTGGTTCCTTCTGAGGGAGAGTCTGGGCCACACCTCTCCCCTGGCTGAGGGTGATTTGCTGGTATTCTTTCTTTGGCATGTAGATGCATTGTCCTGATGTTTGTGTTCGTCTTCATATGGCTTTCCCCTATGTGTGTATCTTTGTCCAAATTTTCACTTTTTATGAAGACACCAGTCATCTTGGATGAGGGTTCCATCCCAACAATCTCATTTTAACTTGATGGCTTCTGTAAAGACCCTGTCTTCAAATTCAGTCATATTTTGAGGTGTTGGGGTTAAAGACTTCCAAATATGAATTTTGGGAGGACACGACAATTACTTTTTCTCTACTTCCAAGGGTTACTTTCTCCCTCAAATGATATCTTCAAGAGAAGAATGTCATAAATTCCTGAGAGAATCTTAGTTAAGAAGTCTCACTTTGTTGAAAATGAGGATTATTGCCACGTTCTATACCAAGTCGATACCAGCATCATTTTATAGATGTGGTTATAATGAATTGTGCTTGAGAAATAAATCCTGACTGGTAGAAGAGTTTGCAAATTCTGAGAGGGAAGGTAACAGATTTTTCAGTTTTCAAGCAAGTTTTTTTTTTTTTTTTTGGTATTGCATTAACTTACATGACTATAATAAATAATTCCAATGGTATCTGGATCGAATGTCTATTTTCAATAACGTTGGTGAAGTTGAGGTGAGAGTTGTAATTTCTGGTTTTGCACTAAGAAGGTAGGTAAGTTATTCCTTAGGCCACCCACCATGGGATTATTCCCTGGCTAGAAGAATCTTCTGTCTGAATGACCCCTTTGAATGGCCTGACATTTGGTAGAAACTTGTAAAATGTTTATTGAATGAGTAGAAGTATTTGGGGGAACTTGAAAAAGTTGAGAGCAATCAAATCTCATATGTTTATTCAGAGATTTACGTTATACCTAACTTCAGCTAGATGCTGTGGGAGTTTCTAATATGTGGAATAATAGTAATAGTGGTGACCATTTATTGGATTTGCTGTGTGCCAGGTATTCTGGGCATATTTAATTTTTTTAAAAAATGTTTTCTGTTATGCCCTGAATTTTACATAATTATTTTATTTTTTATATAAGAAAACTGAATCTAAGAGGTGAAATAACTTGTCCACATAGCTATTAATTGGTAAGGTCAGTAGTTGTCTTAACCTCCATGCTCTGAAGCCTATCACACATAGCCTCTCTCTAATTGAAGCTTACATTCTTATTGTGAAGATAGAACATCATATATGTGTGTGTGTGTGTGTGTGTGTGTGTGTGTGTTGTGTTGTTGATGGACTTTATTTTGTTCATTTATTTATATGAGGTGCTGAGAATTGAACCCTGTGCCTTACAAGTGCTAGGCAAGTGCTCTACCACTGAACTACAACCCCAGCCCAAGATAGGACTTTCTTAACTAAGGCAATTAGAAAATCAGTGTATGAAGCTAATTTCATAGTATGACTAGTTTGCTTTGTATCCATGTGTTGTCAGCATTTCACAGACTGTGACCCTGTGAAAACTTCTAAGTCAGAAATGAGGGTTGTTTACTTTATAAAAGTTAAAAAGATCTTAACCTTTGTGACATTAACTTCCCTTTTACTCCATAAAACCACCCTGGTGCTAAATGCCTGGATTCAGAGTCACTTGGAGCTCTTCCTGTGCATGTGAACTTGAACATGTAGCTTGCCCATTTCGTGATACTGTATTTAAAATTTATTATAAAAGAGGGATAATAAAGGTACCTATCTCATTCTGAGAGAGATACATAAATATATAACATGATTCAGTAATTGGCAAAGCATGTTTCTCCTGGAATGCAAGCTTCACGAAGGCAGTGACTCCTATCTGTTTCATTCATTCATGTGTCTACACATCTAAAACAGTGAATTGAGTAAATACATGGTTGAATGGATGAATGTATTTCAGTATGTAAATTCCTAGGCTTAGTCACTTTAGTGGACACACTGAAGTAGTCAGAGGCTTGCATATTTTGTGCAACAGTGGATCTCAGCCCAGGGAACATATGGAACCCAGGGCCTTGTGCATGCTAGGCAAGCACTCATCACTGATTTCTACTCCCTGTCCCATGGAAGGCTTTTAAATGGACTCATTGTCAAGCTTCACCATGGGCAAAGGTTCAATACCACTGTTGAAGAATGATTGTGAAGTTAAAATATCCAGAATAATGCAGGTATGTTACATTGAACCTTCAATATAAAAAAAAAATGGTTTTCTGAGTGACTTAACACCCCAGACATGAATGGTGTGAATATACTTTGTATACAACCAGAGATATGAAAAATTGTGCTCTATGTATAATATGATTTGTAATGCATTTCACTGTCATACATAACAAATTAGAATTTAAAAAAATTTTAAAAACCTGAAAATAAAAATAGAAATCCAGTGGTAGATATTTTGTTATTTGTTTTGCTTTGATTGTCGTATCCATTACTAATATTTGTGGAATCAAAAATAAAATCTGAAATTTTCTTCCATTTAAAACTAAAGAATTTTTGAGAAGGAAAAAAAAAGAAAACTAAACATGACCTTTGTTTCAATAATAATTGAGTTCTTGAAAGTGTAAACATACATTAAAATCACCAAAAACTATTTTGAATGCATATGTGAAATGAAGTAGGATTTAGGCTCAAATAATTGCACATAGTTTATTCCCCTTCATATACTTCTGGTGGAATATTTGGAATTCATGCAGGTTTGAGGACATTTTTTTTTTTGTTGGGTGGACTATCCTCAGCATTGCAGGTAGCTTATCTATGGTAACCAGGAGGCATTATGGGCTGCTTTGAATACAAGCAGTTAGTGCCTAGACAGTGTGGGGAAACACCAACACACACAGTGCTGAAGATGTCTCTTGAGGCACAATGGAATTGAACCAATGTAAGGAATAGCTCTCTGGACAGCTGGCTTTTTTTTTCTAGAACAAGAGGAGTTTTCTGGTATCTAAAAGGGGAAACTTTAGGAGATGTCCTGGCTAAGGGACCTCCTGATTTTCTGGTGCTTTTCTGCTCAGCAAGCAGGGTCCCCCTCCTATGCTCATGCCTAGGATCTACTTGGAGAGGGAGTTGGCAAGACACAGATGGTTGAATATGGGAGCCACATAAAGTTGGAGACAGAGTGGAACCAGGGCAAATTGAGAGAAATTTGTGAAATGGATGATTAGAAAGTATACTGGCTAAGAATTCATCCTTTTACTTGTTTTCCCATACATTTTTAAAAATTCTGTATATGTAGAGTATAAGCTGTGTGTTTCTTTTGATAAATACATTGTGTAAATGTTAACTGCATTATATGGTCTCTACAAAATCCTAGCAAAGGGGCTTCACGTCAATGTTTATCAACCAAAGCGGTTTTGATGTTGTCTGTGCTTAACACTGGATTCTACCTCATTTGCATTTATTTTTAAAGGGCTACTTTGAAGGGTTTCTGACCCTCTCAGCAAAGACTATAACTGAAATGTAAGGTTAGGGTATAATTCAAATCATCCTAAATCAAATTTCTGAGACCTTGATCTAATCAGTAGGCTGTTGCACTTAGCTTCTTGGTCAAGTTCATTCATTCACTCAGAATGCATTTATTGAATATATGCTGTGTCTACCCTTGGGCCAGAATGAAATAAGATTAGTTGATGAATTGAACCTGTCCTTTAGGAGTTTATAGTCTTATTGAACTAAATGAAGGAAATAATAGAATGCTGTTTAAAATGTATGATGGCTTTTATACTTTAAATATGTTAGAGGTCTTCCATGTCAGGTAATTGGCATTAACTGTGACTTTATGCTTTTGAAACTGCATTATAGAGTATTTTCTTTTCAGATCTATTTCATGGTTAACATCACAGTTCTTTTTGAAAGATGCTTTTGTGATTATAGTTATTCCTCACAAAAGGGTTGTTGTGAGATTAATAGAAAGAATCACTGGCATTTCATGCTTTTGCTTTCTATAGGTTTGGGAGGATTTTTAGCAGGAATAAGGAATGAGAAGTTGAAACCTCATTTTTTTTTTTATTGAAGCAAATTGTAGCATAAAACCACTGTTTTACCATCCCCCTCCAACCACCTACCGAGTGCCGTTATGCTCTTAAATGTCATCTCCCACAACCAAGATAAATTTAAATAGAAAAGTAACATACACTAATTTTATTTGAGGTCTGAGATATAATGAGGTTACTTTCTGATTTTGGAAGAAAAATAAGTATTCACGTATGAGTTTTTGGAAAGAAGGATTTCTCCCATGGTTATTTTTATTTAGAATGGAAATCTGTAAGCAGAAATTACTTCTATTCTGCTGCCTTATAGTAACTTCCTTTTTTCCCCTATTCTCTTTCTCTTATATTGTGTTTCTATGAGACCCATTTGCAAGTTATAGACTGGTAGTCACTTTGATGTTTCTTACTTATTTTTTCCTCCTAATTAATATTTATATGTGCAGTTGATATATAATTTTCTTCAATTAATTATATAAAAGCAACCTTAAATTTGCATCCACAATGAGGGATAAATGATCAACAAAAGACTACTTAACTGTGTCTGTTCACAGGCTAGAAAATATTATGATTTGACTGCAACTTCTTTAAGGATTAAATGTTTATGTATCTCTTATAGTCACATTGTTCTTCTATAGCACATACATCTCTTGCATACTAATTAGATTATCTGCATTTTTTGCCCCTCCTGGCACTCCTAATTAGGAAGAGTAATAAGATTTTGGTTGTCAGAGTTTACAAGTTCTGATCAGTTAAATTCATTTGGTGTCTGACAGTAGAATTTTATTTCCACTCTTCCTCCTCTTCCTCTTCCTTCCTCCCCCTGCTCTGACCCTTTTTTTTCCTGATCACAGCTCTGGGGGTGGAGGCAGTTCATGAAAAAGTGAAGGATTAGTGTCTTCTTATTCACCTGCACTTCAGGAGTTCTTCAGGCATCTTAAGGACTATTTTGTGTGTGTGTGTGTGTGTGTGTGTGTGTGTGTGAAACATTTAAGGTTAAGTTGTGTATACTGTTGAGGACCCGAAAATGGGACTTGTGGTTTCTGACTCCATAGAGATCTGATTTTCTTATAAATCCGAAACTGATTTTGTGGCACAAAAATCTCTCTAAATGGGAGACAATGCTAATAAAGAATGCCGAAGAAGTTCCTTCAGTTTGGTTGGAGGGAAATGATCGTGGGTGGAAGATCACAGATCGGAATCTTCCACTGTTCCTTTCTTATTACTTAACAATAAGGAAGATAAAGAATAGACTTTGGGTTGAAGGGTCAAAATTGATGTTCATTAGTAGCCTTGGTGAAAGTGAGGGACTCACTTCATTCAAGGCCTCCATTTTTACAATGACCCTTGGGGGATTATCTACATTAAGTGCCTTGAGTGCTGCTGGCAAGTTTGATATGATCACTTCCAACCTCTGAAGACCTGTCCACCCTTCATAGAACCTCCTGGGGAGGAATAGCAGAGACTAAAAGGATTAAGGAGGGCTGGACCCTCGCTGAGCTCTGACACAGTTGATTATTGATCCATGGTTGCACAATTCTGGGCTCTTTACTGGATTCCACGCTCCTTTCCTGGGTTGTTAGGGCTGCTGTCCTTCTTGCTCATCTTCACAATTTCCAATTCTTGATGGGGTTTTCGGAGGCCAATGAGCATGTTGAGAGATCACCTTTCTTTTAGGGTTCAACAAGACTTGTACCCTTTGTCGTTACACCTTCTCCTTTCTGGTGCAAATGTCTTTTCTTGGTGGCTCAGTCCTGATGGGATTCATTCTAGATCTATCTCCCTACCACTGATTTTCCTTCTCTCCACTCTGCTGTCTGTAGCCTTCTTTGTCTGTGGTGAGGTGGGTGAAGGGGTCTGAGGATCTGAGCTACAGTGTGTCAACTGGACACAAAGTCAGCAGAATAAAATTGCTGAGGTTTTTCTCTAGAGCTTCCCTCTGATGGGTCCTGGTAGGCTATTGTTCTCCCAACTGCCCAAACATACTTGCTTCCATGGAACACGTTAGCACACGGAAGGGAACACCTTGGGAGCCTGTGTGAATGCAGATTCTTATGCCTCACCCTCAACCGAATAGACTCAGAGCTGCAGCATCCCAACCCCCACTGGATTCTATTTCAGACGTTTCTCAGACCATACATAGGTACTTGTAGGGAGGAGAAGCCCTCCCTTCTAGGCATCTGTTAATACTAACAGATTATGATTCTGTACTCATAACTTAAGCTCCTGATCTTTGTTGGACATTTTCGACAGGTTGTTCAAAAACTGAACTATTGTTCCCAACAACACCACAGTCTCCCTAGGTGATCTCTGCTTGCTTTCTTTTCTATGCCCTTCTTATTCTTTCCAGGACTTTCTCACTTCTGTTTCCTTAGCTGAGCAATGGTCATATTTACTTGGCTAAAACAGCTTCTCTTATTTCTTATCCTTGCAGGCCAAAGTTGGAGCCAACTGTCTCAGCCTCCCTTGATTCAGTCTTTCCTTTCTGAATTTAATTCTGTTATGTTCCACCTAACAAACCTAGGATCTAAGACTATGATTTGGCTTTTCTCTCTGTGGGCCTTGGTGAGGTGCTGATCTTTTAGCATGTGCACTTCCTTGGCATATGCAGAACGTTTTTTTCCCATTTAAAACCTCAGGCTCCTAAATCCTCTGCAAGGGCAAAGAAGGATGATTCTGAGAGAAGAGAATGGACTTTCAGCTGCCCTGAGCACCAAAAGGATTTCAACAGAAGGCCTCACGAGGCTGCTTTCTTCTTTGCTTTTAGATTCTGGCAACTTGAAAATTCTCCAAGCATTGCAACTGCCCAAACCCTGGATCGTTTTTGTAAATAGAGAGACCTCCATTTCTGTTCTCTATCCTCAACAGGGGCTTACATTTTACCTTCTGGTCTTAAAGCAATATTTCCCCAGAGGGCTGTCCTCAAGCTCCTTGTCTTTTGGGACCTGCCACCCTCTTCCTTTAGAGAGCTGTATTCCAACACATTTGTAAAGGGGTTCAGATGTAGAAAGCTACCTTGGGCATTGTATCTACCCATGGGAAATTTTGTACTCTGTACAAGATTCTGATACTGGTTTTCTTTTGTTTTCTTTTCTTCTTGCTGCAGGAAAGCAATCTCCCGGGCAGGCCTCCAGCATCTGGCTCCTGCACATCCTCTCAGCCTTCCCGTGGCAAATGGTCCAGCCAAGGAGCCCAGAGCAACTCTGGACTGGAGTGTAGGTGTCAGCTTTTTCACTTGAACCTAATTTCGGCTGCATGTTGTGTGTTGCTCATTCTCAGGATCCCTATAGCTACATGAAAGACGTGATGATTTCCAATATCGCTCACTGACTAATCTTAGGATGTCTAAGCCATAGCTCCATTTCTTCTTTATATGAAGTCAGATTGTGTTCAAGATTAAAATGACAACTTCACTAATCCCTTGAAGCACTTTGTAGCTCCGAGATAAAAGTTACCATGTGCACAGGCTCTACTGATTTCTGCCAGGTTGGTGAGGATGAGCAGAGCTTACCCTTGGCAACGTCATAGGATCTGAGATCGATTTCATGGAACTTCGTTTCCTAAGTCACGCTGGCTTTAGGGGATGCCTTCCTCTCTGGACAGATGAGAACCTCAGTTTACGTTGTCCTTCTATTGGTGACACTCCCACCTCCAGACAGACCCACAAAACCTTTTCACTTAATTTGCAGTTGCAGACTAGAATTCTTAAGTCCAGTAGAACATACTTATGGAGAGTCTTCAATAGCTAAGTTCTTGGTGGATAACATCTCTTAACTGTGAACGAAAAGATTTTGTCCCTTCCCAGGGCCATCTAAGGAACAGCATCAGTTGTAGGAAGGCCCCTCTAAAGTCCTGCCACCCTGTCTTGACGATGACCCTTGTTTAGCATTTTTAGTTGAGTTTGTGCACACAGGCTAATCTGTGCTCTTTTCCTCTCCTATGGAAGAGAGAGGTGGGGTAGGGAAAGGAGAGGAGTGTGTTTTTAAATTGAAATATATTTTTAGTTGATGAAAACATAAAAATTCATACATACCCATGTGACGTTTTGATGCATGTGTATGTTGTGTGATGTTTAAATCAGGGTAAACATGTCTACTTGAACATTTATTATTTATTTATGGTGAAAACATTTAAAATCATGTCTTCTAACTTTTTAAAATAGATGGTACATTATTATTTATGTTCCACCAACCATGAAATAGCCCACAAGAACTTCCTACTCCTGACTGTAACTTAGTACCCGTTGATCAACCTTCCCCATCCTCCTGCCCTTTAGCTCCCCAGGCATTGGGAAATACCATTCTACTCTCAATTTCTATGAGCTCAACTTTTTTTGTATTTCACATATGAGTGAGAACAAGCTGTACTTGTTTTTTTTTTCTGTGCCTGGCTTACTTCATTTAATATAAAGATCTCCAGTTCCATCCATGTTGTCGCAAATGACAAGATTTCATTCTTTTTAATGTTTGAATAGCACCCTGTGGTGTTCCTGCACCACATTTTCTTTATCCATCTGTCAGCTGATGGACACTTAGGTGGTTTCCATGTCTTGGCTGTTGGGAGTAGTGGTGCAGTGCACACAGGAGTGCAGATGTCTCTTTGACATACTGATTTCATTTCCTTTGGCTATATGCTCAGTAGCGGAATTGCTGGATCATATGGGTATTTCTATTTTTAATTTTTTGAGGAATGTCCATACTGTTTCCATAATGGGTATCCTAATTTGCATTCCCATCAACGGTTTGCAAGGATTTCCTTTTCCCCACATCCTCTGCAGCACACACTATCTTTTGTCTTTTTCATAAGAGCCATTCTTACTGGGATGAGGTGATATCTCACTGTGGCATTGACTTATATTTCCCTAATGATCAGTGATATTTACATTTTCTCATATACCTATTGGCTATTTGTATGTCTTCATTTTAGAAAAATCATAAATGTCTATTTGGGTCTATTGCTCATTTAGAAAATTGATTTTTTTGGTTCTGCTATTGAATTTTTAAAATTGCTTTTATTTTTTAAACAGGTGACAGCGGAATGCATCACAATTCTTATTACACATAAAGAACACAATTTTTCATGTCTCTGTTTGTGTATAAAGTATGTTCACACCAATTCATGTCTTCAAAAGTGTACTTTGGATAATGACGTCCATCACATTCCACCTTCATTGATAACCCCCTGCCTCCTGCCTTCCCCTCCCGCCCCTCTGCCCTATCTAGAGTTTGTCAATTCCTCCCATGCTCCCCCTCCCTACCCTACTATGAGTCAGTCACCTTATATCAGAGAAAACATCTGCCATTTGTTTTTTTTTGGGACTGGCTAACTCCACTTAGCATTGTCTTCTCCAACTGCATCCATTTACCTGCAAATGCCATGATTTTATTCTCTTTTATTGCTGAGTAATGTTCCATTGTGTATATATGCCACATTTTTAATCCATTCATCTACTGAAGAGCATTTAGATTGATTCCACAGTTTAGCTATTGTGAATTGTGCTGCTATAAACATTGATGTGGCTGTGTCCCTGTAGTATGCTGTTTTTAAGTCCTTTGGGTATAGACTGAGGAGAGAGATAGCTGGATCAAATGGTGGTCCCATTGCAAGTTTTCCAAGGAATCTCCATACTGCTTTCCATATTGGCTGCATCAATTTGCAGTTCCAGCGGCAGTGTATGAGTTTGCCTTTTCCTCCACATTCTCACCAACACTTATTGTTGTTTGTCTTCATAATAGCTGCCATTCTGATTGGGGTGAAATTGTATCTTAGAGTAGTTTTGATTTGCATTTCTCTAATTGCTAGAGATGATGAACATTTTTTCATATATTTGTTGATTTATTGAATATCCTCTTGTGAGTGCTATTGAGTTTTTGACTTCTTTATATATTCTGGATATTAATTTCTGGTCAGAGATGTGGATTGCAGATACTTTCTCCATTGTGTAGGCTGCTCCTTCACTGTGTTTATTGTTTCCTTAGCTGTGCAGAAGGTGTTTTTTTTTTTTTCAATGTAATTCCATTTATCTACTTTTGCTGTTTCTTGTGCGACTGAGGTTTTCTCCAGAAAATCATTGCCCACTCCAATGTCATGAAGCATTTTCCCTGTGCTTTCTTCTAGTAGTTTCAGGTCTCATATTTAAGTTTTTAATCCACTTTGATTTGATTTTTGTACCCAGTGAGAGATAGGAATCTAGTTTCACTCTTCTATAGGTGGTGTTCAATTTTCCAAGCACCATTGATTAAAAAGACTGTCATTTCTGTGATATGGGCTCTTGGTACCTTTGTTGAAAATCAGTGGATATAGATGTATTTTAAAGAATTTATGTCATGATTTAATCTCCTTCATATTATAATACCTTTTTCTCCCCCAACACATATTTATTAACATTCTTCCTTTACATTCTGAACACATATCTATGTAGCTGCTGCCGACATTTATGAAGTATCCTGCAAAAGACTAAATATAATTGAAATGTAACTTTTTCCTTGATGGAGATTTATTATATTGGAGCTTCCCTTTACTGTAAAACAGTTATGATACAGTGTAGAATATAGTTGTACCACAATAGATTACACAGTGTATATAGTAGAGTATATTTATTCATGATATGGGATAGTGTATATTTACACCAGTGTTTGCATAACTAAAAATAATTAAATGTGTACACAAACCTATTTGTAAAATTATATGGGGGTGTACATGGTCCAGTGGTGAGAGTGTTATCAATGATGTAACACAAAAAGTTAGTTTAATATTCTTGATGTTTCAAACAGTCTCCTGATCTAAAGCAGCAGGTCCTTATTTGAAATATGAAATTCGAATGAGGGATAGCTTAAATCATTTGGCCAGGGACATTCACTTAAAGTGTTCCTCGTCCTCTGCATGACATTAGTCACATCACTCAATTTTGCTTAGCCTCTACAACATTTGTACATGGGATAATTGTGGCCCCTCCTCCAGAGAGATTCTTGGGTATTGTTAGGATCAAGCAAGGCAACAAGTGTGAAAAATTCTTCTTCTTCTTTTTTTTGTTACCCATAGCATTCTGCAGTTTTATTTATTCAAAAATTATTCATGTATTCATATATCAACCATTTCCGAACACATGCCTAGGACATGTGTGTGTTCCTTGAGATTGTACAGTGAAGAAACAGTTTCTACCTTCAAGGAGCTTAGAATCCAGGGGACAGACAATAAATCAACAGCTAGAACATGGGGGTGGGGTGGGGGGAGTAGGACCAAGACAGAGGGGTTCAGAGTGGGTCACTGGAGTGTTAGAAAGGACTCTCCATCCCCACTGGTGTTGGAAATAGTCATCAGCAAAGGCTTTTAATAAGTGTCCTGCTTGTGCCAGCTTTTGGCTAGAAAGCATTATTTTCTGATTCCTGTGGAGAGGTATGTACTCCAATATTCATCACAGTGATATTTTTGGCAGGTGGTGGGAGGCTGTAATGCAGAACAGGAGAAGAACAAATAAGAACTAAGGCTGGTTTGTGTGTAGTGGTCTTTTATTCCTCCCTTTCCTTCCCTCTTTGATTGTGGACACCCTATCATGGCAGTCTGTTGAAATTATGGCATGAGAAAGAGGCAGGTTATTAAAAATATTTCGGTGACTCCCTCTTTTTTTATTTTTATTTTTATTGCCAAGACTTAAGATTACTTGCTTTACATTTTTTGGCTCTTCATACCAAACGTACTTTTCAGCAATTTCATTTATATCACCTTAGTTTGCTCTTCTGTTCCAAGAACCAAATCAGGAAATACTTTGTTCTGGTTAAAGTGTAAGAAGACTCATTGGGCTTAACTGCTGCCTTTGCCTACCCCCTTGTTTAATTCCTGGTGGAAAATCAGGGTGACAACTAGCTCATCCCCCACCATCAGCCCACACTTCTGGACTACTTGCATTAAAATGATTAATCCTTACTTACTCAGTACTACTGTTTATTGAGGAATGATTAGCCCTGGAGCCTCTTAGGAGTCTCCAAAATAAGAAAGAGGATGGAAAGAATGAACAGGGCTGAGGTGTAGCACAGGGGTAGAGCATTTGCCCAGCACGTGCAAGGCCCTGGGTTTAATTTCCAGTACCAGACGCACACACACACGCACACACACAAACAAAGGAACTCCAATTACTGAATTAAGTAATTGGATGAGATACCAGGCCCAATAGTGTTCAGCAATGCTTGGAGGGCTTTGATCACAACCACAGAACAGAGGAGGAAGGGCTGAGAATTCCCTGTTCCTTCCTGCCTCCTCCTTGAGTATTGAAATTCTCTTTGCTCTATAACCCTTTGGCTCAGGGGGATGGATGGGTGTCATCTCAAAGGCCTTGAGTATGTGACCTTCTGGCTATGCCACATCTGCTTGCCTCACTTTACCAGTGAAGGAAGAGATATAGAATCTATTCATGGTGCATCTTAAATTGAAAGGCAGGCAAGGTCAACCTGGGATTAGGATCTTAGTCACTGAGTTTCTATGTTTGAGTAAAGAGCTCTGTTCTGACCCTAGCATGTATGCCAAAGCCCTCTGAAGAGACACGGCTCTTTACCTGCTATCCTTCTACAGAAGTGTTGAGAACTGATCTGCTCATGGGGCTCCTGAGACAGAGGTGAACACTGATTAGTGAGCCCAGACTGTAGGTACCGTATAGCTTGGCCAGGAGGATACTATTGTCTGAGTCAGTTTTTAGGCTTTTGATGAATGAACTTAACAATGTCCTTTAAGTATTCTGTTTTTACACTTTTGTTTCCCTCTTTAGTGGTAAATAGTCTCTTTCATAATTTTAGTTTTTTCCTAGACGTGCAATACCTACTCTCCTTCTGCAGTTTACTCAAATAGTTTATTATCATCTCTAGGATTCCCTACCTTAGTACATAGTCCCATTTCCTTGATAACCCTTTTGTAGTATTTTCCTTGTAGCCCTTCCTAGGCTCCCCACCCCACATCTGTCAGGGGAAAACCCTTAATGATGACGCACAGAGTACCAAGTCAGTCTTCAGTATGGTTCCTGAGTGTGCTAAGGACAACAGGGGACCCTAGCTCAGTCCAACGTGGAGATGGCTATTTGCTATGGGCATTTCCTCTCTTGTTTTTTCCCAAGACATGCTCATCTTTTAATGAGCCAGTTCTGTGTATCTCATTTATTGTTTGCTTTGATTGTTCACAATGCCTATATGCACAGGGCATTGTCTGAAAAACTTACAGCCAAGTTAGTGTTTCCTGTTTGCCTTGGTGCTCTCAGTTAGGTTCAAGGCTGTGTGAAAGGACAGGCAGTCTCTTCTGCTTGTGTCCTCTTCTCAGGAAGAGCATAGCACTCTAGCCTAGGAGCTGCTACATAGTTACTGGCATTGGGGGATGAATTGAAGACAGCTTTTCTGCTCAAGCAGCTGGAAAGAGACATATCACTGGTAATTGACAGGCACTCAGATAATCTCTAGTTACTGAAAGGCTTGGTAAACACTTACTTGCAAAACAAATGGATGTGTGCTATTTTAATGCTAAGTAACTCTTTTTAAAATTTCTTCCTATTACAGTACATTGTGTTAGACCGCTAGGCACACATGGTCATTTGATCTTCCCACTGCTCCTAATAGTGTCCTCCCTTCACCTTCCCAGAGACAATGACAACTGACAGGGGCTGTTCCCCGGACTTCGACATCGTAAGATGCATGCCAGCCAAGCTGGAGTTGGAGGAAATAAGCTAAATTACTAGAAAGGGAGGAAGTAATGCTCAAAAAGGAAAAATATTCTCATCTCCTGGGCTGGATTCCAAGTTCCCAGTTTAGTGAGTTAGCCCATTTAGAAATGTGTCTGTTCTGCAGATAATGGTGTCTTCTCTTAAATGTCATATGCCTTTCCTGAAATGGAGATTTAATTTGCACTTAGAAATATCTTCTGTTTTTAGAGTGTAGCAGAGAGCACAGGCATTGGGTCTCCCTACTGTCCCTACTGTTTTATAATTTTGGTTTTGCCCATCACACTGCCTATAACAACCCTCAGGATTGTGTGTGTGTTGGTGGGGCGGGGTGGGGGTGAGGGACCAGTTCTTTCTCAAAGGGCGTGTTGGCTTTGAACCCAATATCCTTGATTTCAGTTTATTTTTTCTCCTTCACTGGAACACATCCTCTCATCCATCCCAAGTGCTGCAGAAACCAGATCCCCAATCCAGACCACCTCTTCTCCTTTCCTTTAGTTGAAGATGCTAAGGAAAGAAGCACTTTGTCCCAAGCAGCACAGTTGAGATCTGCCTCACAGTTTGGTTCCAGGACAGTATCAGGGAACCTGACTTCATGTGGGATTGGTTTAAACTGGGTTATGAAACTAGGTCATTTTATCTTTAGAAACCTTGAATGAAAATCCAGGAGGAGGCAGGGGTTTGTGTGTGTGTGTGCCCGTGCATGTGTGGTCTGTGCGCACACATTCTCATTCTAGTCCTATCCTGTGGAGTCCTGGAAAACCTGTCTGTCAGGTTTTGGTGTCACCATCCATAGCCCCACTCAACCCACTTCTTGCCCTTTCCCATCCCTGTTTCAAAAAACAAGTCAGACCACAAGGTCATTCGATTCCTGAGTAGGACAGGCAGAGCAACTCACTGTGAATCAGTGAAGACCCTGCCCTTGGTTAGCCACATTAATGGTGGGATGGATCTACTGTGATTCATAGACTCCCACTAGTCCTTTATTCCCTCAAATTGGAAAAATTTTTAATTAAATCATATTGGCTTTTGGGAGAAATCACAGAATCCTATAGCTTTACAGTTCTGCGAGAAGTGTCTGGGTCTTATTTTCTGCCACGTGGCTAGAGATTATTTAACACTGTCTATAGAAATAGATGTGGACAATAAATTAATGATAAACTTTCTAGGAAACCATGTTAAAAAAGTGGAGAGAAACAAGGAAAATTAATTTTAATACTATATTTTGTTTAACTAAATATATTCCAAATATTATCATTTCAGCATGTAAATCAATATAAAAATATTAGTGAGATGTTTTACATTCTTTTTCACATTGTCTTCAGACTCTGCTGTGAATTTCACACTGACAAAATACCCCAATTAGTGCTAACCACATTTCTAGTGATCAGTGGCCATATGCCAATTGTACAGAATAATCCAAACCAAGACAGTTTGCTACCTATTTTTATTCTGAAGATTTTCATGGGGAGATCATTCATCTAGTTTTCCTTTTTGCTTTTCTATGGATATTTATATAGGTCACATTAATAATTCTTATTGCTTCAAAATATTTTTACAATTAACAAAGATTTCAAAACGTTTATAAATATCTTCTTTTTGGTAGATTATTTGCTTCTGACATGAATGTATTTTTATATGTTATTCAATCTCTAATACTGTTCACCTTTATCTTTATATCTCTAAGCATTACTAAGATTTCAATAAAACTTGTACAAGGAATCTGTACCTATTAATCTATATTTGTATTTAAGTGTGTTTCTACTCCTAGGTAAATAGATCTGTTGTTGTAAATCCATTTATGTAAATACATAAAATCTATCTATATAAATTTACTTAAATAAATATATGACTTGTCTTAACACTCACAAGTCCAGAAGAAATGTTATCTTCATTTAAAAATGGGAGAGCTGGGTGTGTTGGAATACCTCTGTAATCCCAGTGGCCTGGGAGGCTGAGACAGGAGAATCACCAGTTCAAAGCCAGCCTCAGCAACTGTGAGGTGCTAAGCAACTCAGTGAGACCCTGTCTCTAAATAAAATATAAAATAGGGCCAGGGATGTGGCTCAGTGGTCAAGTACCCCTGAGTTCAATCCCTGGTACAAAAAAATAGGGGGGCAGTTGTTTTTCCTGTCTCATACAGATGGGCAGTTTGGGGGTTGTATATTATTTAAGATGGCATTTCAAGGTGGATGTGTAGAGAAGAAGCAAGAAAGATGTTCCTAGGTGGAGGAACACAAATACCATCAATAAAAATGTGGCACAGAAAACAAAAAACAAAAAAAGATAAAGAAACAAAAATTTGGTATGTTTAAAAAAGAATAATATGGGAAAAATTTAAAAAATTATGAAGGTAAATAAGAGAGGCATAAGAGAGGTTAAACATATTGGTTGGCAACACTAGTGGGAAGTCTAGCATGCCAGATTGCATTTATATTTCATTTTATAAATCTTACATAATTATAGCTGCATTTTATGGGAATTTAGTGCCTGCCAATGTAAAATAAATCAGAGCAGATATTAGAATGAGAGTTCAGAGAAGCAACCAGGACTTGAGAGATTCGACTTCCTGTCTAGTGTATAGTAAGTAACCTGGGGGCAGATGCAGATAATGGATGGAAATCTAGACAAAAATAATATTAAGGAGAAGAGGTCTGTATTGGTTGGGGATAAATGAAAGACAAATTAGTAATGGCCGAATACAACAGAGGTTTGTTTCTCTGGGGTAGACCTGGACTCTTCCAGGTAGTTGGGTGAGGAGTCAGCCCTTTCTCAGATACTTATTCAGGGATACATACTGATGAGTGCTCTGACATCTCAGCAGGAGGCTTCCAAAATCACACCAGGGGCTGAATTCCCAATGAACCTCTGTGGCAAAAGAGCATGGAGGAGTGCTCATAGGGGGATTTAATGGACCAAGCCTGGAACTTCTGCCCATGTTTCATCAGTTAGAACTTGGTTACATGGCCGCACCTAACTGTAAGGGAGGCTTGGGAATAAGATCTACCTAAATGTTCAGAAAGAAGAGAAAAATCATCTCGATGAATGGCATCCTTGGCTCCAAAAACCAGAGAAGGGCACTTGTGTAATACAGCCCAGGCTAGATACCTTTAGGCACACTCAGGAGTCCCGAAGGTCATCTTTACTTCTGACTTTAGCTGCAAGTTTGTGAAGCCCCAAGACCACACTTAGTTTGGCGAGTTCTCCAGACAGATACATATAACTCAGTGAAAGCTGGTATACCCACAATTCTGGCATACTACACTCCTTTACCAGTGGAGTTGTGGACGGCTAGCTTACTTCTGCCAGCAACCATATGTAATGATATGTGTGGCATATTGCCAACTAGGGAAGCTCATCTGAGTTTTAGTATCCAGAGTTTCAATTGGGATTTGTCATGTAGACATAGTTGACTGCCATGTGATTGATCTTAACCTCTAGTTTCTCAGGAGGTCAAGCTGACTCTATATGGTGAGTGTGCCCAGGTAAATAGATACTTTTAATCTAGTAGAATATTTCAGGTGCTTAGAGATTACTTTATTGGTGCTGAGCACAAAGACCAGGGTTTTTAGGTAAGTTTTCTTCTTGAATTTGATTGAGCATTACATAGAGAGACATGCAAGGAAAGGACAGGATATAGGAAAACATAGTGTAGCTAAAAGTACTCTTCATCTTTTCCTTGCATGCCTCTTCTTAAGGATTCTGCTTCTTTTCCTGACGTTAAGAGACTGCCATATCCCTATTAGGCATCCATAGTTATGTATTAGTCCAAACTAAGATAGATAAAAAATAATTATTTTCTATTGCTCTTTAGAGTAAGATATAATAAAAATGTACATTCAGTTCTTTATTCATTGATTTTTATTCTTTCATCTCTTCACTTTTTCAAATTTATTAAACATCTACTCTTTGCCACGCACTAAGTTACTTTTTGGACATTCAGTAGTCTAATGGATCTTAGACTCTAGTATAAAAGGAAATATAAATCAAATAATCATGCCAACGTATAAATAATTTCCAGCTTTGATAAATGATGGGAGAGAAACATGGTTTTCTGACAAACAGCTTGACTTAGGTTTTGGGGTCCGTGAGAACTTTTTTGAAGTAGTGACAGTTGATGTGATGACCAAACTATGAATAGAAATTAACCACATAAAGTCAGAATGGAGAGAAATAATAAATTTGGATAAAGAAATAGGATATACAGTGAACCATCTTTGCTATGGAAACATTCGAACAGAACCCTCAATTAAGTGAGGAAAACACAATACTGGTGTCAAGTGTAAGCCGTTTTAGATAAGGGGACAAAAAAACACATCTGAGGGAGAGCTTCTTTGCTCTTCTTGAGAAGTAGCAAGGGGACAGAGTGATGACGTGCTGACCACTGAGAGGAATTATGGCACAAGACCAGGGAGACAGGAAACAAGATGGCAGAGGGATGGGAAAAGAAGAGAGGCACCCAAGGACTGTGTAAGGAAAGGCTTAGAGTCTTCCAAGAGCCTGGGTAGCTAAGGAAGAATTGTGAATGGATCATTGACCTGGTCAGATTAACATTTTAAGATAATTACTTTGCTTGCTCTTTGGAAAAGACTCTGAGGCTTCAAAATAGAGTAGAGACACTAGTTGGAATGGGGGGATATTTCAACGTTCCAAGCCAGAACTGGTGGTACTATTAGATGTGTTGAGAAGTGATGGGGCTTTCATGTACATTTTGAAACTAATTAATCAGATTAGCTGATAGAAGACGTGAGAGAGATGTCTAGAATGACTCCAGTTTTTAGCCTATGCAATAAGAATGGAAATGACATTTACTGAAAATTCAGGGAGAGGATTCGAGTTAGAGCTGATGGATGGAAGAAATCAAGAGTTTTTGAGAATGTAAAAATTTGAAATGCATATTACATCTTTGAGTGGAGATGCTGAGAGGGCAGTTTAAAAAAATTTTTTTTTGTTAACGAGCCTGAAGTTCAAATAAGAGGTTCTAACTGAATGAATAATTGAGGAGGCAATAATTATTTTATGGGATCTAAAGTCATATTGGTAAGATGGGAAATAACCTAAGGACTAACCACAATTGGAGGAGAGCTGTGGTACACTCCAATATCATATTTAGAGTTTGCCAATATAGGAAAGATCCAACAAAGGAGACCAGAAAGGAGAGAGCATTGAGGTCCAAGAAAAACAAAGAGAGTAGAATAAAGTGTCTTTAGAAGAAAGAGTGATCATCTGGGTCAAAAGATGTTGAGTAAGGTGGAAACGAGAGAGTTGGTTCCACCTTTGATGTCACTCGTGATCTAGAAAATAGTGATTATGATAGAATGTGAAGGAAATTCCTGATGGAATTCAAGAAATAATGGAGTGGAAAGGAAGTTGAGAATAAAAACTCTTTTTTTGAAATTTTCTAATAAAGGGGAGCAACCAGTAGAAGTAGGTGTGTGGGTCAAGAAATCAAACTGCTGACAGATTCATTTCTTTCAGTCCTTATTTCTGTGTAGAGCTTTGATCCTAATATCAATCAGTTTCCAATTTTACTTTTATTTGCTTGACTCTATGTCACATAGTTTCCGTAGGACTATTCTTCTTCTTTGTACTTCTCGGTGATAATAATATCCTATTTCATGTATAATATTCTACTTCATCCTACTTTTTGTAACCATTTTTCTTTGTTGGTGTTTGTAATATTTACAACTTTTCAATTTTCAGATGGTAGAAATAAACGTTTTAAGGTACATAGTTTTTCTTCCATTACAAATTTTTTTAGAACACATTCCCCAGAATAGTATAGTAGTTTCAGTACATGGATGTTTTGTTTTACTCTACTGTTTCCTTAAAGAATTATGCAAGTTTGTTTCCTTCTTTATTATCCTCAGGATCTGTATTATTAGCTCTGAGCCTACTCACAGTGTACTTAGGGTTCCATGCCTCCTTCCTTAAAATCTGACTGGGCTCCCTCATGCTGTGATTCTCTTTCTCTCTCACAAATGATTGTATAAGACTGAGATGTATCAAATGCAATAGATTTCACTCAGACAAATTCTATAACCTATCATCCAAAAAAACTTAAAAGATGTAGAGTGGGGTCTGTTGGATGAGTGGGTCTCGGACTCTGCGGCACATTAGAATCACCTCAGGAATTTTGAATAGTCCTGATGCCCAGGTTTTACTACAGATCCATCAAAGTGAACTGGACTGCTACCCAAGTGTTTTTTTTTTTTTTTAATTTTTTATTGTGGGTTGTTCAAAACATTACAAATTTCTTGACATATCATATTCCACACTTTGATTCAAGTGGGTTATGAACTCCCACCTTCACCCCATACACAGATTGCAGATTCACATCAGTTACACATCCATTGATTTACAAATTGCCATACTAGTGTCTGTTGTGCTCTGCTGCCTTTCCCATCATCCACCCTCCCCCCTCCCCACCTCTCCCCTCCCCTCCCCTCCTCTCTCTCTATCCCCTCCACTGTATAACCCTGAGGGTCTCCTTCCATTACCGTGCAATTTCCCTTCTCTCTCCCTTTCCCTCCCACCTCTCATCCCTGTTAAATGTTAATCTTCTTCTCCTGTTCTTCGTCCCTACTCTGTTCTTAGTTACTTTCCTTATATCAAAGAAGACATTTGGCATTTGTTTTTTAGGGATTGGCTAGCTTCACTTAGCATAATCTGCTCTAATGCCATCCATTTCCCTGTAAATTCTATGATTTTGTCATTTTTTAATGCAGAGTAATACTCCATTGTGTATAAATGCCACATTTTTTTTAAAAACTCACCAGATTACAATATATAGCCAAGTTTGAGAATCAGCATGCTAGAACTATTGTGGCAGGGTACAGCAAAACTTTGCCATCTCGACACACCCTTTCTCTTTCAAGGGTGTCTCTTTTAAATCAGGTTCTCACTCAAGAGTGAGGCTGGCTAATCCCAGCAGTCTGTTGCTATGCCCCCTTCTCAGGTAGGATTGACCAGCATACCTCGGAAGGCTTGCAGGGGTATACACTGCGGAAGGGTGCACACAGCCTGTGGCCCGCGATCCAGCCCACTAGACTAGTGAGTTAGTGGGGTACTTGTGAGCTTCAGACTCTCGGGGTCCTGCCAGGGCTTGTCTGCCTTACTGGCTCTTCCAAGACTCAACACTTGGTCTCCCTAGATTGATATTATCAATTTTTTTTTATCTTTACTGTAGCATTCTGTGCTTCATTTTCTGAAATAGTTGGCAGGGTTTTTGTTATATGTCTTTCTGTAGTATTTGCTGCTATTATGGTGTGTTTAGTTTCAATTTTCTTTGGTAGATTTGCCTCTATGAATTACTGCACTATCCCAGTGCCTAGTACCATTGGTAAGGAATAAATATTTGCTGAATGAATTAAATAATAATAAAATGGAAAGGGATTATTTTATGTAATGAGTTTTAAGTTAAAGTTGGATAAATTGGATGATGAGACTATTATTGAGTGTGAGGATAGATTTCTTTAGAATATCTTGCAAAGAAGTGTCTTTGTATTTTATTTTCTAATATTGTCATCATCTATATGTAGCTGAAAACTTTCAGAGTCCAACCTTATGGCTATACTTTTATTTCTTTTGTTATTGTCCCACAAGACAAAGTGACTTGACTTCTGTGAACAAATTGAGCATGATTTGTCATAAACATCACAACAAGAGAAGGAAGCTTTGGGAAAGTGGCTGCCCTTTGATGTAGTGGGTGATGATCCTCATTGTTGTTGCTTTTATTTTAGGATTGGTTTTGGGGGACATGAGCCCATATCTGGCCTATCCCCACCTCAGGGTTTCCCTTAACCCTTGACAACTATACACCTGGTCACATTTTCCTACACTTTCATGTCTCACTTCACTGTTCTAGGACTTACTTACTTTCCTGGGATCATGAAGCTCCTAGATCATAGGACAGAAATATGGCATTTGGTTATTCTGGCCTGAAAATATTTGTGACTATAAGCCCTGCAATGAAAATATATTTAAACATGAAGAAATGTATTCATTTTAAAAGATGGGTGACTCTTACTATTTTTTAACCCAGAAAACATTTGCTCTATATTTCTGCTTCTCTGGGCTAAGTTTTGGGATTCAGAGGACTATAGTGTGGACTCTTCTGGACTGAGTTATAATAAGGGTGGCTCATGCATAAGATAGGTTTCTAAGTTGCTTGGTTATTCTACAAAACTCCTTATTGAAACCATCCTTCTCAGGATGGTGTAACAAAATGCTGTGGACTTGGCACCTTAAACAATAGGCTTTCCTTTCTCAGTCCTGGAAGCTAAGAAGTTCAAGGTCAAGGTGCTGGCAGATTTGGTTCCTGGTGAGGAACTCCTTCCTGGCTTGTAAACAGCCACTTTCTTTCTGTGGGCTCATGTGACTTTTCCTTGACCCGTGCACATGCAGAAAGGAAGACAGGAATATTTTTCTTGTGCTCCCTTTGCATAAGGACACAGATCTGTCATGGTTCCTTTGCCCTCATGACTTCAATATTTCCCAAATGTTGTACTTTCTAATACCATCAAATTGGGGTTTAGCATCCACCACAGAAAAATAACTGTAAGTTCATCTATTTTTAATGAATAAAGTAAAATAAGAAATTTTCCTATAAGACCTGCCATCTTAGTCTTGTTTCTTTGTGATTAATCTAATACAATGCTTTCCCTAATATATTGGAACTCTTTTTTAACCAAATAAAGAGTTAATACACAAATTCATCCTTTCCAATGTAATGTGTTATAAGAAATATGGATTTCTGTTCATGGTACTTTAAAAGACAAGTGTTTACACTTCTCTCTCCAATTAAACCCTGCATATTTGGGGACAGTAGGGCTGTTGCTTATTATATCATACATCAGAGGGTGAGCCCTGCTCACTCTCAGAAGTTTGTGACTATTTTTAGAAGCAATAAAATTATTCAGTTTGAAAAATTTAGAATTAATTGGATGGAAGGCCTTACTGAATTAGTAAAATATTTGAGTCAGTAGAAATTTACTAATGCTTTGAGTACCAGGGACTTAAACCAAGTTTTAAGAAAACTCTGCCCTGAGAAGTATAATTTACCCACTGCTTATACAAATGGTTTTTGAAACAGTCTCAAAGTACTTTAATACCACTATTGTCCTTCTAACTCACTAAGTTAAGGCAAATTTTAATAGAGTTTTGATCTCAATTGTCATGAAATTTGCAGCATTGTGCCTGGATAAGTAAGGCTTAACATGATACTATTTAGGGATTTTTTTCTCATTTATGTTGAATATTTTTTTTAAAAACGACCACATATTTGAATAAATCAACTTGAGACCTTGTGTCTATTTTGGTCATAGCTCAAAGAAAGTTTTCCAACACCTTTTCCATTTCTAGACTTTCAGTAGTATCCATTCTAGGAGTATTTTAAGTGGTCCCAGGAGAAGTGGGACCTAAACTCCTTGGGCTAACTTTTCTGTATCCAAATAGAAGTTTAAAACTCTCTCTTGTCTCTGAAGAGAAAACTGAAGCCGCTGGGTCTTTTCCTTGCAGGAGAACGCCGTGAACGGGGAGCACCTCTGGCTGGAGACCAATGCCTCAGGTGACCTCTGCTACCTGGGAGAAGAGAACTGCCAAGTCCGATTTGCAGTGAGTGTGTTCTAGGCTCCTGCTCTGTCCCCGGGGAGGACCTCTGGGTCTGAGGGCAGAGGGGGTCTGGTGCCTGGATTTCCCAGGAGAGTCCTTGTGAGGTAGAAAACTTTCTGGAGGTTTTCAAGGTTTACAGAGCATTTATGAAGTGAACATAGCTTGCAGGTTGTCAGTTTTTGTGGCTCCAGGGTTTGACTATACAGGCGAGACCTTGGTGTGACAATGGTGCTTAAGGATGACACCCAGGGTAGGTTTGTGTGTGTGTTGGGGCTGGGGAGAGGGTGCATGTGACAGAGGGAGGGTTGCTTGTGTGTGGAGGAAGGGGGTAATCTCTTCCATGTGGGGTCCAGCATTCCTGGTGGGAGAAGAAGAAGTGGGGTGCAAGCATCTGTGCTGAAGAGCGGTGTAGGCTTAGCAACTTATCCCCACTGTTCTGAACAATATCAGTATCCAGGTCAATCAGAGCATTTTTTTTGATTATTAAAATTTATTTTGTGTCCCTATTGAGAACAGTCTGTTTAAGTTTAAAATTCTCTTTAGGTTCTGTGAGAAAAGCCCATGGGCCATGCATACAGTACTTTATGAAGAAACTAAAACTTTAATGTTGGGAAAGTGAAGTTAAAATTTTTGCCTTGTTTAAAATTATTGCTCTAAAAAGAAAGTGATGGGAAACTTCGAATAGTAAAGAAAGAAAGAAAGAAAGAAAAGAGGTGTTCTTTCATATCTGATAATTTACATAGTACTTAAATTTTTTTGTAATACTTGTTAATGTATGAAAGATTTGGAACAAAATGTAGGGCATTGAAATTTCAAGCATGTATGTGTCTGTTAATAACTAATGAGGAAAAATTGAGGTTTTATCAAAGTTGATAGAAGATACTTTTATCAGGCTGCCTAGAATGGCCAAGTCCCAGAACCAAGACTTTTACATCACTTTAGCAGCTTTGACCCCTGGAAGAGGTTTTACTTGGAAAAAAATTTGAGGTTGGGGTGGGGGGAAGATCAGGTTTTTCTTGAGTGAATTTGGGAATAGCAAAAGGTCAAGGAGGAGCCCAGATGAACAGGGTCTGAGTCGGAAGTCAGGAAACCTGGATTTAAATCTCAGCATTAACACTCACTGTGTGACATGAGAATTCATGACCTTTGGTTCTTGGCTACCTTCCAGATAGAAAAAGAGTGTAGGATTAAATTATTTTAAATTTTGCTTCTAACTCAGATCTGTAATTAATCGTTTGCATTTCTCTTCTAATCTGGTTGTAAATTCAATTGATTTAAATATCAGCATTTCAACTTTATGCATATGTATTTTTAATTAAAGTATAATTGCATGGAATTTGATTAAATTAACAAAATCCATGAGAAGCTCAGCTGTTTGGACTAAACTGCTATAAATAATGAATCAACATTAGGGTCTCAGTTAATTTCATAAACACTGGTCTTGGGATATCAATAATACAAAATAGAAAAAAAGGAAAGCCACTCTTGCTTCACATGGAATTTATACTGATCCTGCTGTCAACCAATGGACTAATTTGTTCCAGACTCTGCCTTATCTCCAAATGGCTCCCTTTTTGGTCCTTTTCTGATATTCACTTTGGGGCAGATACATGTCGCCTCCATTGACAAATACATGAATAATCATACACATCCTCCTTCTACCTTGTATCAGTAAATAGCACTGCTAGCCACTAATTGGTTATTATTTGTTACCTCTAGGCCAGAGGAAATACCAAAGAGGATAAAGGGAACTGTAGGCTGGAGTATCAGGTAACCCAGTTGTGAGAATCCCCAGTACTGGGACCTCTTGACTCAGTTTACAAAGTGTCTAGAAGATAAAGAGTTTTCCTCCTTGTAATGTTGATTCACCAAAGGAATAAGTCAGTGAGGAAGGGGAGCACCCCACTGTTCCTGAAGACTCAGCCTCTTTACCTAGAAGTGCTGTTTTGAGGATTTCGTAAAGCATTGCCTAGGAGGGGCTCACTTTCCACAGGGACGGGCAGAACCGATTAAAAGAAGAAAACCAGAAAGGACAGGAACAGGTGATTCATAGAAAAACTGCCAATTGCCAATCCATACCTGAAAATCAAAACAAAGCCACCCAAGTTAGAACAACTTGGAAGAGCCAACCTCATGTGCCTCTTCAGTTAGCAAAGGTTTTCCAAGTGATGGCACTTTCTGCTGGTGGCCTCAGGCTGAAATGGGGTCTTGTGATCAGCCCGCAGGAGTGTAGATGGATGCACTTCACAAAATTGGTAGTGTGTGGTAAAGGCTTTAAAAACCTTTCAGCTCTCTCCCCCACCTCATACCTTGTGAGGTATATGCCAGCTTTGAGATCACGCTTTGGGAGAGACATTGACAAACAGCAAAGAACCCAGATGAGAGTGTCCAAGTTGGTTCAGGGTGTGGGGCCTTGTGGTAAAGAAAAGCTGAAGAACCTGGGTTTTGGCTGAGTATTAAGGAGGGAGAGTAGAGAGAGGTCTTCCAGGATATTTAGAGCTGCTGTGAAGACTTGAGTTTGGTTTTAGGGAGATGGAACAGGTTGTCAGCCTAGAGTCCACTGACTGACAGTGGATCCACACTCTGTGGTGCACAGACATCACCTGGGAAAAGCCTGTGAACCATGTACATTACTGTTTCCCGCCTTGCTCCAAATGCCGATTTAGTTACGCCTAGAGTTGGACTTGAAAGTCTGGGATTTTAACAAGCATCTCAAATATTCTGGGGCAGATGGTCCACAAAGTAAACTTCAAGAAGTACTGTAGTATAAGTATGTTAACAAACAGAAACCGTCCTGCTGTCCAGATGGTCCAGCTGGAGAAATGGTCTCAAAGGATGTGTCCATGGATAAGCTGAATGACCATCTTCCAAGGATGCTGGAAAGGGAAAATGAGCACCTGCTGTGGACAAGGGTCGGACAAGGGGAAGCCCCCAGTTTAAATGTCCTGTTAGCAACTTTCTTAGATTTTGTAAAAGAACCCTGCATCCTTACACTGTGTATTACATTCTCATTTCTTTTAGCGCACCACTTTTGAAGAATGGCCACCTGTTAGGGTTGGGATCAAATTACCATAACCAGGAACCAGATTCTGCCTGCAGGCTTCTAAACAAAGTTCAGGCATCCTGCTTGGGGGCGGGGGGGGGGGGGGGGGGAGGAGGAGGAGAGAATCCATCACTGAAGACAGGCCTGTGCTCACTCTTTACCCTGTTTTAGCAAAGCAAATGTCACAAGTAAAAGTTAGGAGAAGGAAGAAGTCAGTGTGGGCTGAGGCAGACAGAGGCCACATCACAGAAATGGTGCTGGAGTTCAGCTTTGAAAGATGGTTAAGATTTACATAAGTGGAGTTGGGGAAGGAGAACATTTTGGGGAGGGAGAACAACAGGAACAAACTCAGAGGCAGGAGCAATCTCTGAACAAGAGAGACAGTAACTGTGAGTCACACATGAGCACATCAAAGGGCCTCTGTTAGGGAAGCATAGAAGGAATGCCGTGGGGGTGTTTCCATGTTTTCTGAATCAAAACTTGGAGCATGGATAAATGTTGGTATAACTATGGAATACACTGTCCACACCAAGACAATGTTGAGGGTGAAAGTGGCCAAGGATGATAATGATGCGATGGCATTAGGGGTTAACCACAGCTGCATCAGAGACACTAAGGCAGTTCCTGTAGCTTACAGGGACGTCAGAGCATCTATTAACTAAGCTCTCCTGCAAAGCCAGGGCCTCCTGCTGCCATATGGATCAATAATTGGGCACTGATATTGAAGGATATTGAAAATAAGACAGTGACCTCAGAGGATCTCGGACTGTTACAGGAGTTTGCTCCAAGGCCTCAGGGCTGAACCACATGATCTTTTTAAAAAAAATCTTTCCTCTTCTATTCTCTGGTGACAACATCTAATACAGTAGAACTGTGAGCAGATATTTACAGGGATTAAGCTGGTTCCCAAATCAGCAATAGTTTCCAAATTAGTAACTGTTTCTTTTTCTGGTTTAGGGAAGAGAAAAGGATGTAAAAATAATGAAACTGGAGTAGAAGGATCACTGTTTTCCAACCTGATTATAGAAAGAAAAACCTGAAATAAAACTCCAGTCAGGACCACTCCCACTTGGTAACATTGATTGCTATTTATATTTCTTCATCTGTGTATTCTGTCAGTGTCTGTGGGCTGAGGACCCAGCACCAATGATCTCTAGACAGTGCTGAGAGTGACAACTTCTTACCTGTAACTCACACCCTGACTGGTTATTGGGTACTCTGATAGCAACATCTCATGCCCCAGTGATGGTGTGTACAAAGAGGTCCAGCCAAGTGTCTGTACCCAGAGGAACTTCCCCCTTCACTAAGAATCTAGAGAGCTCAGGCCAGTGCACACCTGGCTTCCCACTTGAAGGTCACCTGCCCACATAGATCTGCAGACATCCATGCCAAAGTTGGTCACATGGGCTGGGCAGGCAGAGATGGACAGCATGGATTGTGAACAAATGGACTTTTTGTGGTACAGACTAGGGTTTGAAAACCCACAGTTCTGGTTATATTCTGTGTGAACTGTAGACACAACATTTTATCTCTTTTTGCTTTGGTTTCCAGATTTTAAAGCATTGTTGTTAAGGTTGATCTCAGAGATCGTCATTTCTGAGAGAGCATTGTACTCCTGCAGGACACTTGACTCCTTCATTTTACATTTTAAAATGTTGACTCCCAGTCTGGATATGTTGCATGTAATGTGTGCTATGGGCATGAAATATATTTTAAAAATAATGAAATGTTTCTGCAGATGATTCTGTAAACCTTCAGGGTAGAGAGCCACTGATCAACTTCATAAAGAGTGTCAGGACCAAATGAGGTGGTCTGGTTTTTGCACCTGGCAGATCGTGGCAGTAGTGAGTTGAACTGTGTACTCCAAAGAAGAGGTGCTGATGTTCTAATGTCCCAGACTTTGGAATATGACCTTATTTGGGAATGGGGTTGTTGTCAATGTCATTAGCTAGGATGAAGTCATACTGGAGCCAGGTAAGCCCTAATCTCATGACAAGTGACCTTGTAAAAAGAGGAGAGAACAGACACAGAAGCATGCAGGGAGAAAGCCCCGTGATGACGAAGGTCAAGAGTGGAGAGATGCAGCTACCAGCCAAAGAGTGGTGAGGACTGTAGGCTGCCATCAGAACCTAGGGGAGCACCCAGGAGGTGTGCAGCCATGTTGACACCCTGATGTTGGTACTTTGTCAAGGCAGCTCTACGAAACTTGGGCAGCAGCCACTCTGTGAGGTGTGGATTTTATCTAGCTGTGAAGATATCTCCAGATCCATATCAGTTTAGAGGTGCATGCACAGGGATACAGGTAAAGCAGCTGCGAGTGTTTAGGTAGAGGGACAGGTGGTTTCTGGGTAGGTGAATAGATAGGTAGGTGTCAGCAGCTGAGAGCTGCAAGAAGAGAGTAGGTAGACGGTTAGGTGAGTGAGAGCGCGTAGGTTGTGTGAGAGGAAAAGGGAACTGTCAGACTTCAAAATGCCGCTACCAGATATATCTTCTCTATTTTTAAATGTGCTTGTGTCACCTTCTTTTTGTGGGTGGGCGAACAGGCTCTGTTTTCCTTTTGCTATTGTTTCACTCACGCATTTTGCTTTAGTCTTTTCCTCGTGGGTAATGTCTGGTGAAAAAGGCTAACCCCACCTGCAATACCTGACCTTCATCCTGAAGTATCTTCCAGTGTTGCTGTCACTTGACAGATATGATTTCATTGAGATGAGAGTCAGTGAATCTCATTTGGTGGGCCATGTGGCAAGGGGGTCAGCAGAGTGGAGAGTGAGAGCCACTGCAGATCTAGAGATGAAAAGATCTGGATAAAAATCCAGGCTCTGCTCCAGTGCTCGGAGTCTCGAGTTCCTCTATAAAATAGTGATAATTAGCACTACCTACTGGTATCAGCACAAAGATGAAATTAGTTAACAAATGTTCACATTCTCCTGCCTTCTTTTTTGTTCCCACTTACAGTTCGATGTCATTAAGTTGAACAAGGTAAATAGTGGTTGGTTGGACTTTGGTTTTAATAAGACCTTACATTTGGGAAGACTCCATGTAGTCCCAACATTAAGACTCTTCTATCTCCATTTGTCATTTTGCTTCTGTGTATAACACCCATATTCTTACTAGGTCATGGGTGAGACCAGTTGGGTATGACAAATCAAAGTAACATTTTCTGGGAAACCTCTCACATCCTGTGTCCTCTTTCAGAGGATTGGAAGCCTCATCATTGCCTGTAGTGTGATATCACAGTATGCCCACAGAGATGTTCGCTATGGTCTTGGGTTTTGGGAAGACACTGGAAAGAAGTGTCTGAACTCTCTGTCCTATTTGAAGAAAACTTTCATCTTTCTGCTGTATAAAAATTAAAATGACCCCAAACTGTGTTACCCCTGGTTCATTTCATCTCAGGAAGATTGGAGCATTCAGCAGCAGAATGTACAAATGTAGATTCCCATGCATCTGCGTCTACAGGTAAAAGGATGAGAGAACCAATACCCAGCATGCATTTCTGGGGACTTTCTGCCCATCTGTGTATTTGGTCCAACAGGTTCACACCACAGTGCACCAATACTGGTCTCAGGATGTGCCACGATCTGCCTGCATATGGTTCTGTTCTGGGAGCCTCACATGCCAGTTGTCCAGTGTGGCAGATTGATGATCACACCCCAGATGGCGGCTTGGCTGAGCTGGGTATAGGCTGTCAGAGGGAACCCCATGTGTGGCAGCAAAGCCCAGGAGGCAAAGCCAACTTTCTGAGTTGTTGGGTGGCAGCCTGAAGACAACAAATCCAGGGAGCTGCCAAGGCCGCTGTCTGCTTGAGGACTCACCCACCATTAGGATATTGAGAATCTAATAAATCAAGATGACTCAGACCAAGCACAGCCATCAACATTAGTTTATGAAAATATAAAATTCATGGACAGACTCTCTGCTTCTGACTGACTTGTCAGTGTATATGAGTAGAGGAAGGGAGTGGGGGTCTCCTGTGGATGGAAGTAATGTTGCCTTCTATGGATCGGCCAGATGGTTGGACATTTCTGTGAGATAATCCCTTAATATACTGAGAATAGTGCCTGGCACGTTAGTCATTGTTACTATTACAGCTACTGTGACTGATCTTATAATCATCATTTAGAACAGAATGCTGTCTGTACAAATATGTAACTATCATACCCACCTTATTTAATAGAGAAAGAAAGAGAGATGATACTTAGGATATGAAACCCAGGGGTCTTTAGGAGTCTGTCACTTCTAGATGACCTTCACCAATGTCTATTTGCACAGTTCATTTTTCCCCCAATCATATTATGGACAATGCTGAACTCATATGGGTTGCTATTAACTAAAAAGGGCTTGTGATCATAAGTTTAGAAAACACGGAACACCTTTTATATACAAGTAAGTCTTATGAAGCTCAAAGAAGAATTTAAGTATACAGGACTTCCAATTTTTTTTTTTTCTGAGTGGTGGGAAGGATTGCAGAGCCCATTATTTCCCCCTCAGAAGAGCCCTTGACATTTCATGGGATTTCAATGTCCAGTGGAAAACTACTTGAGAAACGCTCACACATTTCTTTGCAGTTTCCCTAGGACTCATACTCATCTCGGTTCCCTAGCAACCATCCTGGGGGATAGTTAGAGCAGGCAGTTCATGTCTACCCAAAGGTAAAGGGAAGAAGAGTCACCACGGTTTAGTCACCAGCCAAAGCTTTATCGTTTCTTTTTTACATTGAGCCAAAAGTGTGTGTGTGTGTGTGTGTGTGTGTGTGTGTTTTCTTAAGAGTTTGAGCATCTGAGAATATTGAAGATGAAGAGATATCTTCTGTAATGACAATTTTAGGCTGATGCTGCATTTGTGTTCATTTGTGTTTGTAAGTGGGAGTGTGTGTTTGTGTGAAGCAGTTCTATTGTTATTTAATATTATATGGTCCTGTTACTTAATAATAAAGATAATTTGCCTCCAATTCAGCATAGAGTCTGCATGTCACCTAGGTAATGCCCAGGTGCATAGAAATGCTTTCCCTTCTGCTCATGTCTCCCAAAGCCAATAACCCACAATAATAGATTTTAAGCAGTATTCTTGTTGCTCAGGGGCATACAATCTTGTCAAACCCCATTGTTTGCATTAGCAGTTACTCAAAATTTCTATGACCTCTAAAGTTGACACTGTCTCTGTTTTCCTAGGAGCTTTTTGTTGTAGTTGCTTCCTGCCTCATAGTCCAGGCAGAAACATATTTCAGAAGAAAAGGATTTAAAAACACAAGGAAACGGAAACCTTGCCTTCATATTTTTATTGAAGGAGGGGTGGGTATTTGATGAAGTACGTGGACTTTGGAATCAAATGATCTAGCTTTGTATCCAGGGTCTCAGATGTGTGACATCAGCCATTGTTTTCACCTCTTGACCTAAATTTCCTATTGGTAAAATGTGAGTAGCAACTTGCTTCTCACGATTGACAGTTGATTGAGACAATGCATACAGAAGAGTCATTAGCTTGGCAGATCATAAGCACTCAATAAATATTAGCCACTAGAATCATTCCTCTTGGAATGAAAGTGGTTCCATGAACTAAACCCCAGAAGGAAACCCAGAATACTAGATTTGGAGTCTTAGAATCACCTACTGTGTCTCATTGAGGAAAACTTAAGACAGAGCTCATGCAGTGAAGCAACCAGCTGCCAAGGTCAGGCTGTCCCCTGACCCTGACCCTGTTCTCTCTACTCTTTATGGCACACATCACTTTCTATCATTTTTAAAATATTTTTCATAGTTGGACATAATACCTTTATTTTATGTATTTATTTTGATGTGGTGCTGAGGATCCAACCCAACAGCTTCTATCATATTATTTAAAAAAATATTTGCCCTCTTATTTACTTGTCTTTACCACTGGAACACAATCTCCACATTGGCTGGGACTTTGCCTATTTTAAACTCTTGAACCTGCAGCACTGAGAACAAATAGCTGCACTGAATAGTCGTCTTGTGACTTTTCACTGAAAGAATACATGAGTTCAATAATGTGATTGCTGAGAAAGAGACATGTACACACCGAGACATTGTCACCAGATGGACTCTGCCATTTAGATATCATTGCATTGATAGTCCAAGGACATTTGAATTCCTGCCTTATTTCTGAGGCTCTTGAGAGGGCAATTCCCTCCTCACTACTAGCGGACTGTTATGGGGGTAGAGCACTTTTGGCCAGTACTACATCTTCTGAAACCCATTTTGTTTGATCCCCGTGAAGAACAGAGACTGCTTTTTACCATCTTTTCGTGGGTGGTCACGGTATGGTTGTCATTGGTCCATTTCCGTGGGGTTCTCATGAGACCAAATAAAGCAAAGGTGTCAGATATCACGTCTTATAGGTTCTTATCAGTATTGGTCCCATAAACCAACACTGAAAATAAGACAAAGAAAGTAAGAGGGAAAGTAAGTTGTCATCAGTAGAAGACTCGGATTCCACTCTTAGCTCGTCTTCTTGAGCAAGTTGCTCAGTGTCACAGAGTCTCAGTTCCTTTAGCCCCAAGTGGTTGAATAGTACCTGGCCTGGCTAGGGACCATGGACATCATACTGCCAGCCATCTAGTGAACTATGGTGATGGTGTCCTTACTGAAAAACGATATGGGTGGCGATGTGTGTACATCAGTGAAAACAGCATTTCAACTGGAGATATAATGAAGGGTGACTGAAATGTTGATTTTTCTCAGGTGAAACTGGCTAGGGAATCCCCGTCTTAATTATGTAACCAATAGCTGGGAACATGGAAAACAGCAATGAAAGGAGAGCTAGCTTACCACTGCTGGTATGGGTTCTAAAGTAAATATAATATCTCATATAAAAACAAGTACCTCTAAAGTGTAGGTTAGAAATATTTAGTTGTTGTTTTAAAAAATTCATCTATTTCCACAAAGTAAGCTGATAATGAGAACACTTAGACTCCTTATACAAGTAAGATGGCTTAAATGGTGCTTTCATACCAGCTGGAATTAAAAGGCAAAGTTTGGCATCTTCTAGTTCCATTAAGCCTCAACTCTCTGCTGTGCCCAAGATATACTACTTCAGAACTGGAGCGAGCCATTGAGACAACCTCTGAGACCCCAGTTCCTGTTAACTTGCCTTCATTGTGGTTTCTGTAGTATATCCAGCCCATCCTCACTCCTACCTGTCTGCTTGAAATGTGTAGATGCCCATTCATTTGTATGTGTAGGTCTCTAATTGTGAATTTCTATTTATGATTGTCTGTGTACTAGTAATCATATTTATATACATTTTTGCACATATATCCACTCTTCTGCTAACCTTCTGTAATATGTATGGTAACTTTGATCTGTTAATACAAAATAAAACTTTGGAGAGAGGGTTAAAATCTAACATGCAGCAGCCACAAGATCAGTTGGAAAGAACCAGAGATGGGAAGATGGCAGCACGTGTACTAAAACTCGTGACTGGACCTGCTGGCTTCTGGGTGGAGAAGTAAAGAGAAGCAAATGTGAAAAAGGAAGGAAAGCACAAGCAGATCAGAGAGGACGGGGAGAAAGAAGAGCTGATGGCAACCGGTAGATGGTTAATACTGACATGGCAATATGAAGTGTTCTTGGGTAAAATGAGAGCCAGGAAGAAGAAATAGGATGACAGATTTTTGAAGTTTTGAGTTTGTTGACTGAGATCCCTTTCTAATACATCATGACCATTCTGGAGAAGATGAAGGAATGGGTGAGCAGAGAAGCAATCTTCCAGTGGAGAGGACACTGGACGTCATACATTTGACCATCTCAGACAATCGGAGTTTTAGGATCATTTCATTCAGCTTGTACCAACATTTAACAATTTTTCAGGCCATTCCCCATACTCCAGTATGTTCTGTGTCTAAATAACTGCACCTGAATTTTATGTAGATTTCTTAGATGTGGTAGCAGTACTTGCTCAATTAAGTTCTAATACATAGACCTCTCTTAAGATTCGTGTAGTAGCTTTCAGCTGAAAGTGAAATCTTGCACAATAATTCGCTGCTGAATTATGGGATATCTTCTAAGAAATACATCATCGTGTACTTGCACAAACCTAGACAATCTGGCCTTTTACACGCCTAGGCTGTATGGTGTGTTACATCAGATATGCATGAAGTCTGGCTTTGACCAAAATGTTGTTATGCAGTACAAAATTCTACCTATCATGTTTTCCCCTGTAAAAAAAAAAATTAAACCAAATAAAAAAATAAGCATTCAATTCTAGCTTTGAGTCAACATGATTCTAGCAGTGTGGTTTACCAAATTGCTTCTCAGGTGAGTCCCAGTGGTTGCTTCTCAGGAGGGAGAAAGGTTTCTTGTATTTTTCTGGCTCTCATATTCAGTCCACAAAGTCTTCTACTTCCCTTGGCTTTCTGCTGCAAGATTTTGGCTTCTTTTATTCCCCCTCTCTTTGAATGCAAAATATAAAATATACTGGCTGTTGGGGAATTATAACACTTTTCATTTGTGTCCAAACAATGCCAGGGAGGCACTTTTCTTCTTCTCTCCGTGTGTCTCTCAGGGACCAATGAGTTGACCTTTCTTTGTATCAGCTCCAGTGTGGCCTTGGCTTAGCTGCAAGATTTATGTGCATATCTGAGGTTACTCAAAAGTGTCTCTAGGAACACAGACACTTCACATGCAGAGTGCTTCAGAGGATGTGTTCCTTAGAAAAGAACAAAACACACTGTTGGAAGAGCATATTAAATGGCTTTTATTATAGCACTCAGAGACAATTCCAGCCATAGTCCAGTAGGAAACTGTGGTGTATGCTGTCAACAGGTCAACACCTACAGCCAGAGTGTAGGATCAAAACCAACCTTGATAGTATTAATTAATCTACTGAAAGACCCAAGACCAAAGTGTGAGACATTCATTGACCTTGGAAAACACCTGTGTGGGATTGGAAAGAGGGGTATGCACTCAGTCCCTGCTATAGTTCTGGCTTGAAATATTCCCCAAAGGCCCTTGTGCTAAAGGCTTGATCCGTAGCCTGTGGCACTATCGGAAGGCAGTGGAACCTTTAGGAATTGGGGCCTGGCGGGAGATGGTCTGGTCATTGGGAGCAGGTCCTTATAGGGAATATTGAGACCCCACCACTTCTTGTCATCACTTTTCTTCCTAGCTGAGTATACCTCTCCTCCATGTACTCCCATCATACTGTACTGTGTCATCACACCAAAGCAACAGGGCCAGATGACCGCTGGCCTTTGAGATCGTGAGCCCCATCTCATCTCCCTTTCTATCTGTAAATTTCCCTTTAACACTTATTTCCATCAACATGATATACATATATATATATATATATATATATATATATATATATATATATGTTTATATATATATAATTTTAAATATATATGTGTGTGTGTATATATATATATATATATATATATATATATATATATATATATATATAAACACTTATATTTTAGTTTTAGGTGGACACAATATCTTTATTTTATATTTATGTGGTGCTGAGAATCGAACCCAGTGCCTCATGCATGTTAGCTGAGCACTCTACCACTGAGCCACAACCCCAGCCCAACATGTTATATATTATACTTGACTATTTTGATTATTGTCTGCCACCTCTCTCAGGTAAACAATGCTCTGTGATGTGTATATATACATAAATATATATTTGCTGCTATGTCCCCAGTGCCTGGAAGTCTGCCACCTAGTAGGGACTCAATGTTCATTAGTTGACTGAATTAATAAATTACTTAGCTCACCTTCTCTCATCTCCTCCCTTGTGCTTTGAGATAGTGCTGCAAGCTCTTACAAAATTAAATGATTATCTGTGGCATTATTAGTCTCAAAACCTCTATGGGTCCCTTGTTACCCATTAAGTTAAAATTTGTAGTTTTTAAAGTCCAGATGTAGGGACTTGAGGGACCCTATCCCAGTCTACCTTACAGCCTCATCTGCATCACCCCGCCAGGGTCTTCTCCTGGGGAAGGCTGGCTGCCTTGCTGGCCCCAGTTCCAGCCCGTTTCCTCTGCCTCACAGCCCCATTGTTGCCCAAATAAGTCTTCCAGGTTTTGAGGAACTAACAGATACATGTGGACTCCTGTGAGCAGCAGTAGCACAGTCACTTCTTGCTCTACCCACCATGGAAGCCCTCAGTCCTCTGCAGCCTGGCCTCCCCATCAGGTCTTCCTGGGGATCCCCAGAGGACATGTGATTTGTCTGATGAAATAGTTGCCCCACAGCAGTGGAGCCCCTACCCTGTTTCCCCTGTGGTCTGTAGAGGTCTTGTGTTCCTCAGACAGCGTAATTATTACTTCTTGCAGGATTGTCCATTATGAGAAGCCCATGTACTAGTGGGGATTTTGTCTCCAAGACCGCCATTTTCCCTTCTCCTTTCCTTCTTCTTCCAGAATATCTGTGTCAGGCACTGAACTTGGTGTTGGATTACAGTTGTGTGGAAAAACACAGCAGAATCTCCACCATCTTGTAATGCTAAGATTTTTTTTTTAAACACCTGGGCCTCTTAGAAATAGTTCTGCTTTGCTAGTTCTATGGCAACCCCTTATGACACAGCAAACCCACTGTGCACATCTGTGGACACCCATTGTGCCTGATCCCCCAACTAAGTGCACGTGATCAAACTCAAACACGAAACCTTGTGCAACATACAACTTGTGCAAGTGGACACCCATGAGCCCAGCAGCTCTGTGCCCACCTCACTTGCTAAAGCCAGGCTCAGTTCCTTTCAGAAGGCATCAGTGCCTGTTAAATAATGATAACTTTTGATCTCTCTGCTGGAATGTCTTTGATTTTTCAAACGTATACATCTTTTAAGGCTAAATTCAAGAATTGGATTTCTCCTTGAGTCCTTTCTTACTGACTCAGCCTCTGCAATCTTACTCTCCTCTAAATTATACCTTTTATTGTCTGAGCTGTTTCTTTAACATTTCACCATGTGCAGCTCTCTCCTAACATTTTGCCAGCTTCTCCCAAGACAGAAGCGTTCTCCTCTGCCTTCTACCTGGAGTGATGTTAGAATGATCTGTTGACTGAATTTCCACAAATATATTCTGGAAAAGCTGATGGTTCACAGATTGCTCCAGCCACAGGAGAAATTCTCTCTGTGTGTGTGACTGTAGGTCAGACCATCCTGATTCAGGTAGCTGCTGCACAGATGCGTTGATACACATTGGAGCCTGGCATAAGGATTTTGGTGCACACATTCCCCCACCCATCTTCCAGAAGTCTCTGCTATTTTTTCCTTTCAGATATTCTGTGGTACTTTTGACATCATTTATAATCTAGGATGTTGATGGTGGAATACCATCTCAGAGGGATTCAGCCCTTACCAGGGCCTTGTCTGTACAGAGGTCACGTTTTTACCAACACATGGGTCTTCACAAATAAAGCCTTCCTTTCCAGGCTGAGGGATAGGACCCTCCACAAGTGCCATTCTACTGAAGTCAACCTTCTAAGGAGATTGCCGAGTTTTCCTTGGGTCACAGACTCCTCCAGATATGTGCATCTTGGTTCCTTGGTCTAAGATCATGAGATTCTGTTGCTCTGAACAGAACTGGGATGTCTAGGATGTCTAGTAGGCGTGTGCTGGGACCTCAGCTGGCCACCCTCCTGAGTTATGTGAAACTGTTATGCTCGAATTCAGGAACCCCAAAAGACCACCAGAGACCAAGATCGATGTAAGCAGCAAAGAGGTGTTCATTGCGAGCTAGCTCGGTCCTCCGCACACACAGCAAGTGGTGACACTGAGAGGCCCCGAGCCCAGGGTTTGCAGCAGTTTTATACACTCTTTGGGGAAGGCAGGGACGTCACATACTTCATAGCATCTCTTAGCAAATCATCACACACTGCGGGGAAAATCGTAAAACAACTCTAAAACATGATTAGCACATTCATTGGCGGGAACAAGTTGGGTAGGGGTGATTGGTTAGTGCAAGAGGGGGATTCATTTGAGCTGATTCATTTAATCCACGAGGGGTGTACCTGCTGAACTACATGGTTTCCCAACATGTTGTCAACCACCACAAACTACTGGGGGTCATCTGGCATCCCAGGTATTTTCCCTGTCTCATGCTGATTGGTGGTTGCTAGGGGGTTGCTATGGGCCCTCACCTAGCCTGACTGAGTCAGGGATACCTGGCTCTGCAGATCCCTCCTGTTTTTTTTTGTAGATAAACCACTCAGCAGGGTGGGTATGTGCCTAGAAGTGCTCTGTGGGTCTTTGCAAGGACAAGGGTCACGCCCCCTTCCTTGGACAGGCTTTGCTCTGAGGTAGAGGCTGGTTTCTCAAAACATTCTGTGTTCTGCTGGGAGAAGAGAGGAGCCAGATGAGGGACAGTGGTGGCTGCACTTTGGCTCTGAAGTCTTACTTATGGAACTTTCAGATAATGTCATTCTTCATTTTTCCTAATACCAATTTACAGATTGCATCCCAGGCTCCCCAGAGAAGCAGGACTTGCCAAGTATGCTTGTCATTTCTTCTAATGAGGTTTTAAATAAATCAAAGAACTCTTGTTTTCATTTACCTTGGATTATACAGCAAAAAAATGTTCTTGTTTTTGTTGCCCAGAGAGGCAGTCCTCACCTAAAGGACTCCAAATTCCTGACATTCTAAAAGCTAGGAAGTTTCCTGTCCTGCCTTTCACCAAGCATTCCCTTGGCTCCACCCTCAGAGAGAGAACCCTGAGGAGGCCAGCCTCCTGGGCTGCACTGCCCTGCTCCTGCCCTCTCACCAGAGTGCCCCTGTGGTTGAGCCTGGTGGTCTGACGGGAGAATCTTCTGACCTAGGAAGGCCAAGGGCTGAGAAATCAGTGGGGAGGGGCTCAGGGAAGCCCATCCCCCAGCCTCCCCAGAGTTCCCCTTCCCTGGGCTTTTTCAGCTTCAGCAGAAACTTCCTCTAAGAGCCCCTCTGAAGCTCCCTCCCTGCTTCTCCCCGTGTGGCCTCCTGGCTTACAGGACTCAGTAGAACCAGTAATTCCCTGCATTAGGTCTGGGGGCTTCACTCTGGTGTCTCTGTCTAAAGTGATAAGCTGTGAGTCCAAACTTAACCCTGTTATTTTGGGAGGCAGGAGCGAGTTCTGGCCTCTGCACCCTCCTGAGCCAGGGAAATCAATGGGTGGCCACATAGACTCCTGATTTCTGGTGGTTAAACCTGGTGGTTGGGTGAGGGGTGTTCTTAAGGCTACAGCAGGAGATATATGGTCAGCAGGTAAGATAATCTGCCCTCTGTTAAAGGAGAGGAAAAGTTTGGTGTGTACCTTGTTGGGAAGGGAATAGCTAACCTTATCTTACCTGCTTCTTGGGGTCAAACAGCAGACTGTTGGGGCCAATAAACATTGAATTCCAGTTACCCTTGGATGCAAGAAGGCAGGATCCTTTCATAACCACAGACCTATGAAAGCAACTTACCACAGTCCCTGAAGTCCTCATGTCCTTCCCGTCCCTCTCAACCCATCCTGCCATTCCCCCCTCCTCCCATTTCTCTTCTTTCCTCTCCTTTCTTTCCATTTTTATTTCCCCCTCCTTCTTTTTCTCCTCCTTCCCTTTCTCCTTTCCTCACCTTCCTTTATCAGATTCTATCAGATTCTACTTCCACCAGAAATTCATTATAACTTAGCAGAAATCATCTCTCTTGCTCAAGGGAATTAAAGATTGCTGTCTTATAGCCAGAGTTTATGGTTGGGAGAGATATGAAACCCTGTCCTGTGACCACTGATTGCCTCTCATCTTTCTGTCCTTGGAACTGATATCCCCAGCTCCAGGGCTCTAAAGCGATGGCAATTTTGCTTCCTTGCTTGATAGGAGCAGCAGTTTGGTGAGGAGCTGCCCCTGCTTGGAAGGCCAGCCATTCCTGTAGTTTGGAAAATGATAAAGGGCCAAGCCAGAACTTTAAGTGTGTTTCCTCTTCTAGCCGTGGTATGGCCGCGAGACCAGGCCTGCCATGCTCAAACATAGCATACCATCTTGTTATTATGGTTATTTCGGGGATTGCTGGGGGGCTAGGCACCACTAGGCAAGGGCTCTGTCACTGAGCTATCTCCCAGCCCCTTTCATGTAATTATTTAAGTAAAGGCCCATCATGATTTTAGTAGATAAAAGTGAGATGTGATGGTTTTCATCGCTGTGACCAAAATAGCCTACAAGAACAACTTAGAGGAGGAGAAGTTTATTTTGGCTTTTGTTTCCAGAGGTTTAATCCATGGCTGGCCAAGTATGTGGCTCTAAGCCCAAGATGAGGCAGAACATCATGGCAGAAGGGCATGTTGGAGGAAAATGACTCACTTCATGACAGCCAGAAAGCAGAGACAGAGAGGAAAGGAAAGGGCACCAGGAAGAACAAGCTTTTCAGGGCATACTCCCCCTGACCCACCCCCTCCAGCCACACCCTACCAACCCACAGTTAACACCTAGTCAAGGGTCCATTCAAACTAGGATGGGCAGATTAGGTTACAGCTTTCACAATCCAATCACTTTACTTCTTAACATTTCTGTATTAACACAGAGGCTTTTGAGAGACACCTTATATCCAAACCATAACAGATGGGATGTGATCTATTCTTAGTTTCTACAAATATGCTATAAAAGCATACACACATGCGCACACACACACAGAGTGATTAATGGGTTTATTTTGAATACCAACACTGATCAAATCAGGAAACCCTTATTAAGGGCACTGAGGTTACTCTATTTGAAATTTAAAGTAGAAAGCCCAAATGACCTTTAAATTCACTGATGAGAACAAATTAATACATTTTTACAATTTTAATTTTTGAACATGGACTCAGTGTCCCAGATAATGTTTCTGTTTTCAGTTATGTTTTTGTGCTAGGTTCTGTAACAACTGTGTCCCAATATGAAGACTAACCTATTGGATGATTTGTTAATGACTTGATTTAATTCATCACCTTTCATAGTGAAGGACGAGCTGGCTTAAGTAAGAGTTATTTAGGAAAAAAGTGAATTAGTGAAAGTATTTAGAATAGAGTATGCTTCATGTTGTATTTCCTGTATTTAGATAAAATTTTCAAAACAAAAATTGTAACATAACCAAGCACAAAATTCTACATGTTTGGAGCAAGTTCTGCTCAAAAGCTTATTATCTAGCCACTTCAGATAGCCTTAGCCAATTGAAACAATCAAAAAAAAATGTCAGCAGTTGCCTTTGGATCCATTGAAGTAATTGTCGTCAGTTGAGGAACTATAATCCTCGTTCTTTACTAGTGTGGGAAAAAAACTTGGGCCTTCACTCAGAATTTATTCACTTAATTTTGTATGTGTTTATAAACTTTAATTATCTGATTTTCAGATCACAAGCTGCTTAGTAGCTGTCATTTAGGAAATCCTGGGCAACAAAGACAGGAACAATGATTTGAAAGGGTCTTTTGTCAGATCGTAGGAGAGGAAAGAAAAATGACTGGACTTTGAAGAAGAATTCAGATTATGGTCAATATTTGCTGTCTCAGGAGGCACAGAAGCGTGTGATATATTTTAAGATGGTCTTTCAGAATTCAATATTATTTAATTAAAATTAGTTTTATCACAGACAGCACTTTATTTCCTATGTTGTCAGCCATAGATAGTTGCTCTTGAATTGTTCACGATGAATGACGTTATTTACATGTCATCCCAGAAAGCTGAGTGATGACATATCTTGAGGCAGTGGCTCTTAAACTCCAGTATCCCAGATCCCTTATCTAATAGGGATTTTGACCCCCGAATCCTGATGTGGAAAACAAAGAAAGGAAGAGGTGTTCTGGGTTTATTGAGTTCACAGGCTTCCTGAGCCCACTGTATTTCTTTTCCCATCCTCCTCAATGACTCCTAAGACGCCTCCAGAAGCCCTGGAGCTCCAAAGAGCTTAATGCAGAGCTTGATATCAGGCACAAAGCTAGACCCAGGTTTGGGGTATGGACAAGAAAGGAGGCTTTTCAGACACCTTAAATCATCTCCCCTAAGGGGTAGCCCACCTGCAGTGGCCTGCTTTGCTTGTGTGCAGTGTTATCTAGAGGTCTTGTGGATGACAAGAAGCTGCCTAGAACCAACTCCAGTTTCCCTGGCATCTCTGTAACTCTGTTTGCAGGACTCAAATGCCCCAAGGGTTTTCTGCAGGTGGCGCTAAAGCAAATCCCACAGGTGGCGCTAAAGCAAATCCCACCAGGATATGTGCAGGAAACAGGAGAGCCCAGGCACTTGTCTGCGGCCATTCCTCTCATGAAAATTTACAAGGTCAAATTTTATTACTGTTGTTGCTGCTGCTTCTGTTACTGCTGTGACTGGTGCTTCGCATTCTCTTGTAGTGTGGGTCCTCCTCTTCCTCCTCCTCTCCCACTTTCCCCCCACCTTCTCCTCCTGCTTCTCTTCTGCTGTGTTTAGGAGTAGAGCAAGACAGTTTTCAGTAGTGTTTCTAGTTGTTTTAGTTTCCCTTTTCCTTTGTTACTTGTAGAATCAATTGATTGTCAAATTCATTCAACAATGAAGACAATGTTCTCTCTTTAGGAACAGGAAAGAGTGATCAAAGCATCCACCAACAGGGTCAATTAACTTCAGTCAGTGAATACATTCCAGAGTTTTTGTTGTGGTGGTAAAACAGTGTTTTAGTTGTTTCTTTGATAGCTGAGCTGATAACACTGTCATCACTGGTACCAACAGGAGCCCACCCCCACACCCCCATGTTGAATAATTGGAACCATCAAGGAACCAGGAGGGGGCAGTTTCTTTCCTTTTGCTGCCCCTTCCAAGGTGGCTATCTGCAGTCCCTCCAGTCTCCTTGGGCAGTACCAGTATTGGGCTCCTTCCTACCCCACTGCCAAAGTCGCCTCCAGTATGACACCCCAGCAGAGGCAGCCACTCATCAGACGGGGTGTTGGGGGAGTTGCTCATAGTCTATACTGGTGCCTTCTGAAAGGAAAGGGACCGCCTTTCACACTTGGTGGCTTTGATGGACTGTTGGCAGACAGGTTATTTCTAAGAAGTTTCTTCTAGTGCACAAACTCAAAAGTATGGACTCAGATGTCCTTGCAGAGATCTCAGCATTCTCAGCTTAAATGCTACAGGACCCTGGTAGTGATGAAATGTAGAGCCCCTGTTCATCTCTCCCCACAGCTCTTTATTATTAAAGAAAAGATAAACCTTAAAAAGCTTTTTATTGTGAATTTAAACACTACCAATTGTCACAGAGGCCAAATTGAGTAATGCTTAGGAGTCAGACAGTCTGACTCTGCTATCCCCTAATTAGATGACCTTGGGCAGGTCCCTTCCCAGGCCTCACTCTTCTCATCTGTAACCTGGGAAGAATAGTATCTATTTCATAGAGCTGTGGGGGTTAAGGGAGTTGCTGTTTGTGAAGTACTGATAAGGGCATGCGGCAAGCCCTGTGTTGTATTAACTGCCCTTGCTGAGTTTGCTGTTGTGGTTGTTATCATTATTATTATTTCTTGGGTTTAAAAACTAGAGCTGTGTTCTCTCTCCTGAAGTTAAGAGCAGAAATCCAAGTAGCTTAGTATAGATTTATACCTGGAACTGAAGCCTAAGGTGATTGTCCCCTAGAAATATAGACTTTCTGGCAGTAGGAAACGAATGCTTGATTTGAATGCAGAACTAAGTAAGGCTCTCAAACAGAAAATCAGAAATAGATGAGAAAGATTAATTGCTCAAATGAAAATGTGACAATTTTTTTTAAAGGGATAAAATAATGCCTATATTGCTAGGTCTCAAACTTAGAAGTAGTGTAATGGAATAAAGTGCCCAATTCATATCATATGCTCCATATGATATATTATTATTATACTTGGGAGAGACCGGCCAGGCCACTGTCATCACGCAGACGTGGAACTACTTGGTGAGACAAGACCGTTAAGTTTGTCATGTTGTTTAATATTTTGATGAAGTTTCAAATTCACTTGGTATGAAAGAATGGCAGTGTTTCATTTGTGTACATATACAGTCCTTATACCAGGGAAGTCTTCACACAGACTGTTAACATTTCTTTCCTGTATTTTGAATTGAATGTTGTAGAAATCGGCTCTCAGGAGGAAGTGTGCAGTCTGTAAAATCGTGGTCCACACCGCCTGCATCGAACAGCTAGAAAAGGTAAGAGAGCGCCACCTGCTGCCGCCCTCCTTTATTGTAGGTGTTTGGTCTTCAAAGACCGGGTGTCAGTTTCCATTTCCAACTTTTTGGAAAAAATGCCCTTTAAAAAACAGGAATTCCAACATAATTAACATATTAGTAGTAAAAAGAATTTTAAGCGTAATTCACTCTGTTGTTTGCTAAGTGTCAATTCAATAATTTTATGTTACCTCTTAGGATGAATAATGGTCTCTGGAGCCAGTGCTCAGTCTTTTCTCTGGGCTTCTTGGTCAGTGCTTTTGCTCGTGCAGGGTAAATGAGTGGCTGGGGCTGGAAGTGGCAGCCCGAGGGTGTGTTATCTCCAAAGAAGAAAATTCTGCATAGTGCATTTATTTGACATTTGGGAGAAAGGGAAGGACCCAATAGTGATTTTCTGCTGTTCACTTTCAAGCATCCCTCTCCATTTCCAAGTGCATTATCTATGTTTTCAAGCTGACATGTGAAAATGCATTGAGATATTTTAGTTCTATGCAGCATTCACTTAATTTCACTGACATATTACAATTACTGGTGAACAAGATGGTGTGGCAATGACCACTGACGTTTGATCTTAATATGTTCTTTCCCATCCCAACTCCATTTATTCATCTCCTTCATTCTTACACTTTCATGTCCTACTGTAGTTGAAGATGATACAAGTGTACCAAGTGGGAGACCTTCCCACTTAAAGGAAGGGGCTGCTGAATCCTTCTATAAAGAATATTCATTTCTATTGTTGGAATAATCCTTACAGAACATTTTCAATTCCTCAAGTTTATATTTTCTACTTTTAAATTTTAAAACCCAGCTGGGTGGTTTAACTTCTCTGTAGTTTTCCTCTGACTCTTTCTTATCTATTTCTGATTTTCTGTTTGAGAGCCTTATTGTTGAAAGATGCTGTGATTTCATTAGTGAGAAGGAGGGGATGGAAAGTGGAGATAGAGAATCAGTTGATGTGTCTGTAGATTATCTAATGTGATGATTTCAAAGCACTGAGAATAGCAGTAAACTTTCTTCCTTATTCTTTAGTTTTTTTTTCCCTGTAGCCTCAGTATCTGTCATTGTTGGATGTTTTTAGGTAATTCAATTTAGTCTGATACTATTCCTAATGTAAATGCTTTTCTTTTTAAATGGCAGATTAATTTCAGATGTAAGCCAACGTTTCGAGAGGGAGGCTCAAGATCACCAAGAGAAGTGAGTAATTTTTTTTTTGTACCAGGGATTGAACTCAGGGGTGCTTAAATACTGAGCCACATTTCCAGCCCCTTTTATGTTTTATTTAGAGACTGGGTCTTGCTAAGTTGCTTAGGGCCTTGCTAAATTGCTAAGGCTGGCTTTGAACTCTGGATCCTCCTGCCTTAGCTTCCTGAGTCTAAGGAGGCACCACCATGACTGGCAAGAAGTGAGTAATTTGAGGCTCCATTTCAGATCCCACCTTGGAATCACTGGACTCCTAGATATTCACCTGGGATTGAAAAATAATTTCCCTAAGTATTCTAAATCAGTTATTTATTAATCCACTAATATATGCAATCAATAAAATCTTATAAGACTCTTCAACATTTGGACACTGCACTTTAGATATGTTGGGAAACCACAGTCATACTGATTTGAGCCAGAGAGTGGGGGCCATCACAGTTGAAGAGGCAAGAAAGAAATAGATGCTATTGTCTGTTGATTGATTTTAATTCTATTTTGTTAATTTTGAGTGGGGGGGCATTAAGCTATTCAGGGGGCAGCATAGTTACTGATTATTCTTGTGTTTTAGCCAGCTTTTTTTTTTTGCTACTGTAACTAAAAGACCTGACGAGAACAATAGCAAGGAGGAAAAGTTTATTTCAAAGGTCTCAGTCCACATAGCTGGCTCTATTCATTCCTCAGGGCTTGAGGTGAGGCAGAATATCATGGTAGAAGAGAAAGAGAGAGAGAGAGAGAGAGAGAGAGAGAGAGAGAGAGAGAGAGAGAGAGAGAGAGAGAATGAATGTGTTTGTGTGTGTGTGTGAGAGAGAGAGAGAAACTCACATGATGATCAGGAAGGAGAGAGAGAGAGAGAGAGAGAGAGAGAGAGAGAGAGAGAGAGAGAATGTGTGTGTATGTGTGAGAATGTGTGTGTATGTGTGTGTGTGTGAGAGAGAGAGAGAGAGAGAGAGAGAGAGAGAGAGAGAGAGAGAGAGACTCTAAGATCAGGTCACTAAATATATACCCCAAAGGCATGCCCCCAGAAACCCCCCTCCTCCAGCCACATTCTACCTGCCTGCAATTACCACTGAATTATTCCGTCAGGGGATTAATTCATTGACTGGGTTAAGGCTTTCAGAATCCAGTCATTTCACTTTCGAATGTTCTTGCATCGTCTCATACGTTAGTTTTGGGAGGACACCTCACATCTAAACCATAACACCACGTGAATGCTGGAATTGGAATTGGACTATCTGCTTTCAAAGCCAGTCTCGATATGGTTTGACCTTTGGCATCTCTCTCTAAATCACAGTGTTTTCATCTGTTAAGTCAATAAATAAGTCAAAATTGCACTCCCCAGTCAGCAAACCTACAGCCTACCATTAACAGAAACCATCCTTCTTAGCATGTTACCCATTGTGTCCCAAACACTACAATCTCATGTGGTACTCTCCTGAAAGAAAGTCTGCAAAATAAGAATTTTAGGTAGAATATTTTCTTTACTTCATTTAGGTTCCCAGTGATATGAATTTCAGTTCCACTTATAGATTTAGCCCTTGGAAACCTTCCCAGCTAGTGTACTCCTTATACCAGCTCTGTGTAGTCATGAATGGGAGAGACTGGAAAGGGGTTAAATAAATGGCTTCCTGAAAGAGGTGGGCACTAAACTGACATGTGCAGGAGTTATCTAACTTAAAAAGGTGTGCAGGGGGTGGTTACGAGGAGAGCGAGAGCCTTCTAGACAGAAAGCACAGCAGCATACAAATTGTATTGAGGGAGCCGAGTAAGATATGTGGCCTGTGAGGCAGGCAAGAGCTAGACCATGCAGATTCCTGGGAGCCAGGTTGTACTCGGAGTGTTTTTTCATGAGGGAAGTTGGGAGGACATTGAACTGTTTATATTATATTATATTATATTATATTATATTATATTATATTATATTATATTATATTATATCTGACTGCTGTGTGGAGGGAATACCACACAGTCCTGGAGTAGTATTAGAGGCACAGAAACAATTAAAGAAATTTAAGAAGCTCTTCTAGCCATAGAGGCAAGAAATAGTTGGGAAACCACGTTCATACTGATTTGAGCCAGAGAGTGGGGGGCATCACAGTTGAAAAGGCAAGAAAGAAATAGATGGTATTTGTCTGTTGATTGATTTTAATTCTATTTTGTTAATAAGAGAGGTGACCTGAACCAAGAGTAATGTTGGTGGTAGACATTAGACTGAATTAAACAAATTGACAGAATATGGTTATTGATTGGATTTTGGACATGAGTTGGGAGTGGGGGTGGGGGACTGAATAAACCAGACCTCTACCTTGCAAAACTGATTAATGCCAGAAAAGGAGTTGATTTGGTAATAGAGAGGGGAGGTGATGAATTTAATTATAGAACTTTCGTATTTGAGATGGCCCTCAGTTGGAGATATTCAACAGCAATATATGAGTTTGAAGTTAGAAAGAAGAATGGACAGGAGGTAAGGTTTATGAGACATTGGCATATGTAGATAATAATAAAAGCTATGATGACAGATTGATGTGTAGAAAAGGAATAGAAGATGTCTGAGCACAAAGAAAATCACAAATTTTAAAAACAGTTAATAAAAAGAGAAGAGATTGTGCATGACTATAGTCCCAGCTACTTGGGAGGCTGAGGCAGGACAATCCCATGGATCCAAGAGTTTGATGTCAGCCTGCATAAAATATGAGAGCCTGTTTTTTTTTTTAAAAAAAAGACACTGTGAAAAAGAGTGATCTCAGTGTTATTGATGAATGCAAGGGGATTAAAAGAAAATATGGGAAAAGATTGGATTTGGAGGTTATGGAGAGAGGAAAAATAGTTCTTCTAAAGTCAGTTGCCTTCCCCATTTGGTGTCTGTCCAATATGGCAGCAATGGATGAGGGAAGTGTGAGAAAAATGATAGCATTGTGGGTGTCCTCAGTGCCCACCGTGGTGTACTACGGTATTGGCCAGAAGATGGCTCAATGATAGCTCAAATGAAGTAGTTGTTTTATTTAGGAAAATTGAAAGCACAGGATTTTGTTCTAAAGAATACAACATATATATAACTACCTTTTACTCCCTGTCCCTCAATTCGTCTCTTTACAGAATGGCTAGTTGGATAAGAGATAACTTTCATTGTATGTATGATTTTTCTGATCCTAGTTTTGTTTTATTTTTATTAGTTGTGTTGCTCCTCTTCTCTGTATCTAGACCCTTCATAAGATCTTGGATCTCTTCCCCCATCTTCTTATCAAGGACTTGATATTCTTTCCTTTCCTGTGTTTTCAACCACCCCACCTCCCACCAGGTCTAGACTATTTCTGTCAGCAAAAGCATGCTCTAATAGTTTCCATCTTAAAAAACAAACAAACAAGAGTGTGCCTTAACTACCGCCTGTGACTTTACTGCTGCTCTGATTCTCCGTTTGCTGTTCACTGCCAAGCTTCCAGAAAGTATCATCCATAAAAATTATTTTTAGTATGTCATCTTCTAGTCATTTTAACCTGTTCTGATCTCATTTCTTCTCTATGTACTTGCTGAAATTGCTTTTCTCAATGTTGCCAATGATCTCCCTGATGCCAAACTCATTACTTTTCTGTTCTTATTCAGTCTCTAAAAAAGTATTCAGAATATCAATATTTGGTTCTTCTTGAAATGCTCTCCTCTCTTGACTTCCCACATTGCTCTTTCCTAATTTTCCTCTTCATTGGATCGGCCTTCCTAAAGTCTTTCTTTGGTCACTCCCCTGACCTCGACAAATCTTTCTGGGATTCATCTATGTTCTTATCTTTGTCTGCTCTTATTAGGAGAGTTAACAACAACGGACTTTACATTTCCAGTCTACATTTTCTGGAGTTCATTTGACATGTCCATTGAATGTATCACAGTCATCTCAGATATAATGCATCAAACTTGTATTCACCATAAAACCATTTTTCCCTTTTTTTTTTTTTTTGCAACTCAGAAAATGAGCTTCTAATTGGGAAAACTAGAGTAGGTTCTCACTGATTCCTGCTCTCCTGCACTCTCTGCCTCTAGTTCTTTGCTAGTCTTATTGATTTTATTCACAAAACATATTTTAAATCCATCCATTTATCTCCCTTTCTGTTGACAATAGCTTAGACTAAGGTGCCATGATTTCTTATCTTTGACCACTCCATGGTTGTTTTTATTTCTCCCTCCAATCTACCTGTGATTTGATGGAGTGATCTTTTAAAATGAAATCTAGATAATGTCATTTTCCAGATTAAAACTCTCCAGTGGTTTCCATTGCACTTAGAAAAAAATCTAAATGCTTTGTCTTGGACTGAGAAACTTGTAAGTCTGGCCCCTGCCTGTTTCTCCAGATCTACACAGTTGTCCCAGGAATTTTATTTCAGTTTCCAAGGCGCATCCCAAGATATCCCTTACCTGTAGATCCTTGCATAATTTATTGTTATATTGTAAATCTCTTTAAACGACTAGCTACTTCTTATAGTTAGGTTTCTTCTCAATTATCATCCTCTCAGAGCTTGTCTTAGTCAGTTCAGGCTGTGTAACAAAATACCCTGGACTGGGTTGCTTATAAACAACAGAATTCTTTTAAGAATTCTAGAGGATGGGAAGTCCAAGATCTGGATGCCAGCATGGTCCAATTCTGATGAGGGCCATCTTCCAAGTTGCAGACTGCTGCCTTCTTCTTGCATCCTCTTTCAGAGAAAAGAAAGCAAAAGATCCCAGGGGGTGCTTTTCATAAGGTAGTAATGCCATTCACGAGGCCTCTACCCTCAAGAACGAGTTACCTAACAAAAGGTCTTACCTCCCAATACCACTCAACAGATGAACTTACTCCATTGCAGAGCTCTTCCTTGATACCACGTGTAAGTAGGTAGCACTGTGTTCTTTGTCAAAGTTCCTTGTTCTCCCCATTAGGTCATTTTATATGTCATAATTATTTATGTTTATGACTGTTTGTTGCCTGACAATGTTTCTCCCCTTTAGTGTAAGCCTTGGGAGATCAATCATGGAGCTTATCACAGACTAATTGTTCCAGGACACGGAGTATGTGATCAATGTGTATCTGTGGCCTCAATGCTTTTATAAGGGGGTGCATTTCTTCCAAAGTGTGTAAGAACTTTTAGTCTAAGAGGACATTTATAAGATGAAACCATGACTATGACTCATTTGTGATTCTTAAGAGATTTTCATTAGAGTACTCAATGGAAATGAAAGAACATTCACTTTAGCATTAGTTGATCTGGGTTCAGTTCAACTCTGCTTCTTTTCTAATAGGTGGTCAGTTTTGAGTGTGGGGATTGTGAGTCACCGTGTCCTAGCAGTGTATAGTGCCTGGCGTGCAGCTGTTTTCTAATGAATATTTGTTGGATTGCTTTCTCCAAGTTGAATCTTTTTGGAACTCAGTTTTCTTAGTCATAAGCCATATGGATTGGGTTGTGATTTCTAAGATCCTTTCAAGCATTCTATGAATAATATTTTGAATTGCATTGGCTGTTTGAAAATAACTATGCAATTGTGTTATATGTCTCAGCTAACAACACTGGGTATTTTTTATTTTTTTTATTTCTTTTGGTACTGGGGATTGAACCCAGGGGGCTTTACACCTGAGCTACATCCCCAGCTTTCCTCAAACTCATGATCCTCCTGCCTTAGCCTCCTGACTTGCTAAGATTACAGGTTTGTGCCACCTTGCCCAGCTGCAGATAAGTCTTGAAATAATACATCATTGATATTTTAACACCTATAAGTAATAGCTTTTTCCCTTACTTACTTATACTTACTTGAAGTATATGAATAATTCAGAAATTATTGATGAGTGATGAAAAGGTATTATTGTGTTAGAAGCTTTGCTGTTCTGTCTTAACAACTGTTCATCAACATTCACATTTGGAAGCAAATCTAATATCAGTTAAACAATTTAAGAGATATGAATAATGGTCAAAAGAACATAGAAAAAATCTAATTTTAGTCCAACAAATTAAGAGGTATGAATAATTGTCAAAAGAAAATTGTGTGAAGAATTGAGGTGCTTGGGAAATAAAGATTTTCCTTATCTCACTGATGAAGGCAACTGATGATTCTTCCTCCCCCAAATGATAACCACATGACTTAATTGTCAAAGAAGTAAGATTGAGAATTCAGTTCAGCTCAACGTACATTTATTGGATGTACTTTATTCAAACTATGTTAAAGAAGCAATAGGATCAATTTATATTAGGAGGAAGAAGAACTCTGAATAACAACTGCTTGACATCTCAAATCATAGAGTTTCTTCTGCAGTAAAGGTAATGGATAAGTTACTTTCTCTGTGCTTTCATGTCCTCAGTCTCCCACTTATTTTCTTGGAAGGATAATACTCAGGATGTTTAATGACTGGTAGAATCATATGCATTAGTTTTTTTTTTTAAAGAGAGAGAGAGAGAGAGAGAGAGAGAGAGATTGATTTAATATTTATCTTTTAGTTTTTGGTGGGCACAACAACTTTATTTTATTTTTATGTGGTGCTGAGGATCAAACCCAGCACCCCACGCATGCCAGTTGAGTGCGCTACTGCTTGAGCCACATCCCCAGCCCCTACATTAGTTTTTAAATAAAAATTTAAGGTGTTTTCTCCCATTCCTTAAATGAACTAAACTACATGGTATAAGAACTCTTTTTGCCAAATTGGTGCAACCAATCTGGAAAGCAGTATGGGGATTTCTTAGAAAACTTGGAATGGAACCACAATTTGACCCAGCTATCCCACTCCTTGGTTTATACCCAAAGGACTTAAAAACAGCATACTGTAGTGACACAGCCACATCAATATTTATAGCAGAACTGTAATTCACAATAGCTAAATTATGGAACCAACCTAGATATCCTTCAATAAATGAATGCATAAAGAAACTGTGGTTCATGTACACAATGGACTATTACTCAGCATTAAAAGAGAATAAAATCATGGCATTTGCAGGTAAATGGATGGAGTTGGAGAATATCATGCTAAGTGAAGTAAGCCAATCCCCCAAAACCAAAGGCCAAATGTTTTTTCTGATAAGTGGATGCTGATCAATAATGAGGATGGGGGTGGGGAGGGAGCATGGGAGGAATGAAGGAACTTTGGGTAGGGCAAAGGGGAGGGAGGGGAAAGGAGGGGATATGGAGATAGCACAGGTGGTAGAATGAGATGGACATCATTACCCTAGGTCCATGTATGAGGACACAAACAGTGTGATTCTACTTTGTGTAAACTAGAGAAATGAAAAATGGTGCTCCATTTGTGTACTATGAACTAACATGCATTCTGCAGTCATGTATAACAAATCAGAAATAAATAAATAAATTATTTTTTAAAAAAATAACCATTTGCCAAATGATAGATGTTGTAGTGCAAATGATTAAGTCATCTAATTTCTAAATTACTGTTGATCTGTGGAAATTGTAGGTTTAATCTCTTGAGTGGAGCTGTTACTAGCTCAAGGGTCCCATGAGTCAGCCATGATTTCTCATAGGTTAATTGCACCCAATTCTTCCAACATTTCCCTTCTTAAATTGATAGTCACTAGGTGATTTATAATCTCAGTAAGTGCGGAATTTCTCTTAACATCAATCATATTGTTCAATCTCCCTCAGTTTCTGCTAAAATAACAGCAGTTGTATTAAATTTTTTCAATCCTTTTTGATTAGTGTCTGACATTTTTATGTTTTCAATATTTCCACTCCTGACTGTCATTGAAGTCATTGATTGGTGTGTCATGCTGAAGTAGCTTGAACCTAATCTTTCAGAGTTGAGGAGGCATAGAGATGCCATGGAAGGAGCGTAGACTCTACTGCCAGTCTGTTGGAGTTCTAGTCCTTGCTTTGACTCTTAAATTCTTTGTGACCTCTCTGTGCTTTGACTTCTTCATCTGTAAAGTGAGGAGGATAATTCTGACCAAAGTCGAGCCCTCTGATGAGTTGCCCTACAATAATGTGATTGGGAATAACTACTGCAGTTGGCAGTTGACTTCAGTCCTCCCCATCCTATTCTTCAGTAGGCACTGGACTAGAATTCTATCACTCAGTAGTAACCTTACCTGCAAAGTAGGAGGTGGAGGATCCAGGACCTTCATCTTCCACCAACAGAATTATTCCTCTGAATTGTTGGAATGAATATTGGTAACTGGGCACGTTTCTGGAGTTGTTGCCACCATCTTGAAAGCTACACCCAGATATGGTACCCCAAATCGCCCATGTGGATATTTAACCTTCCATGGACAATCCATACTGGGTGGACCCAGCCCAGTCTTCTGAGGTTTTTGAGGGAATTTGTGGCATTGCCCAGGCAGCAGGATTTGTTTTCACAAAATAACTCATTTGGAACAGGATCTTGGAGACACAATATGTCAGAAATTTACATCCTAATTGTTCAATTAAGAAGATGTAAAAATGGTCTTCAATATTGAGAGGGTGCATTAGGGGTTGCTATGGTGGTAGGGGAGGAGCTAGCAAAATGGTAGAGGTGCTAAATCACAGCTAATCTGGAAACATTTTAGTACTTTAACAACTCCTAGAGGTTGATTGGTACACTTCTAAGGAACAACACTTCTATTTATTAAAATTCTCATGAAGACTAAAAGGATTATTACATACAAAATATTTTTAAAAGTTCATGGAACATAGTACTCAGTAAGTGTTAGCTATTATGATTAGCTGCTTTCTGAGAGAAATATTGAATTGTATCTTTGTTTTAATAAATGGGAGCAGAGTGAAAAACAAGATAAAAATTATACTAATTTGTAGGATCAGTATGTTGCTTCACAGTTTACAGTTAAAGACCATTATACCTCCAGAGCCTTTATTCAGTTTTATTTTAAATTGATTTTACATTGTTAAGAGAATAGAGGTGGTGATTTTTTATTAATAAAAGTAGTACTTGTTGGAGGTATTCTCATCATTCTGAATTTCATGCCTTGATAAAGCTTTTTTCTTCCCTCAACCCCGATCTCGTATTTTTGTCCATCTGCACTCAGTGTGTGCTTGGCATACAGTAGGCACTTAGTAAATATTTTTTGAATTAAGGAATATATTTAAGGGTCCTTTAAAGGGGAAATATGGACCATGGCTAGATTCTGCCATAGACATGTTATTATCAGGTAAAGTGTGTTTTATCTGAAAAGGGCAAGAGAAAAAAACTTATCAAGTATGTCAGGCATATTGGTTCCAGAGGGATGAGTTGTATTAAGCTACTGAGTTCACCTGCATTGCTAGTTGGATGACCATGCTCTCTCTTGTAACATCCTAAGAGTAATGGAGATGGGGCTGCTTGACTCTGTCCCCAGGGGATCACCTACCTGGGGGGAGGAAGAGGACCTCCTGTGTTTCCTACAGTCCAAGACAAGAACAGACCTTGAAAACTAACCTCAACTAGTGTAGAGGATGGGTTAAACACACCATCAGCAAACACCACCAATATGCCCACATCTCTTATCGACAGCAGTTTTCTTCTAGATTCTCAAATCAATGCCCCAAATCAGGGGATCTATTGCTTTCTGATAACTTGATTTCTTTAAGTTCCTTCTAGGTAGAATGTTGAGGAGAGGGCCCTGTGGAAGTAGAACTGGCCTCCAGCATTGAGGGTTGTGGCAGGGGTGGCTGGAGACAGCAGGAGGGCAGCCATTTGTCATGTTCAGTTATCCATGTGTCAGCTTTTCTCCTTCACCTTTTCACTTCTATTTGGGTATTTCCTATACCTGTCTGAGTTATCTCCCAGTCCAGTTTCCTGTTCACAAATCTGCACCATGTTTTCCTACTAAGGTGGAGTGACAGCAATCTGGCTTGGCTGCTTGCCACCGGGAAGACAGGGAGACAGGGCAGGATAAACTCTGTCTCCCATTGTGAAAGATCACTGGCATAGAGAAGTAGCTTCATTTTTTTTTTTTTTGGAGTGGATTCATATTCATTGCTAAACAAGTTGTATCTACACATTTGATTTTGTGCTTCTAGGGGCTTATGTTATGGTTTCTATAATCCTGTAGTCTCTAAACATTAAAAAAATGAATATTGAGGTTTGCAAATTAACACATATTCATTTAACTTTGTTTCCCCCACAGAATTTTGTGCGTCATCACTGGGTGCACAGGCGTCGGCAGGAGGGGAAATGTAAGCAGTGTGGTAAGGTAAGAGGCCCAGCCACCCACAGCCATCACAGGAGGCTCCTCAGGCTTTTGCAAGCACCCATGTCGACAAGTCCTGTCCCTAAATCCAATGTTCAGTGCATCAGTTTCCTGAAAGGTCCTATTTTTCCAGGTCCACTGTTCTGAAGAGCTGTTTCAGTTGCTGTACAGCTCACTGCAAGAGGTAGTGGTCTTAATAAAAGGAATTAGGTGGATGCATCCTTGCAGAGAATTCCTCTGATTGTTGATTTTTTGTTATGTTTTGTTTTTGGTATCAGGGATTGAACCCATGGGCATTCTACCATGGAGCTAAATTCTCAGCCCCTTTTATTTTTTATTTTGAGACAGAGTTTTGCTGAGTTACCCAGATTGCCCTTGAACTTGTGATCCTCCTTCCTCAACCTCCTGCAGTTATAGGCATGCATCACTATGACTGACTGATGGATGATTTTGGAAAGCAAGTTTTCCTATTTTGTTAAAACTTCCCTACAAGGCAAACTGGCTATCATACTTATTTGGTCAGTAACAGCAAACTAATGGAATGTTGAGCAATGCTACTTTTGCCCATGTCCAAGAGTGAGCATCTGTACTGTGATACAAGGTGCTGAGCAGAGCCATGCATGACAGCATGGTCAGAAGCTAGAAATACATAGCTCTTCTTATCAGTTTCTGGGAAGAGATGCCCCTGTTGGTGGTGGTTGTGTATGTCTCTTCCCTCTTTCACTCTGGCTGGTTACAGGCTCCTCTGATGCAGTGCCACTTGGAAAAGAGAGGTGGAACAGGGTGGGGGCATATGATTGTGTGCTGTTAAACTCACATTCCAAATATTATTGATCTAGCACAAAAGTTTGAAGTGGCTTTTCAACCACTTAATCTGTAAATGGAAATAGAACTGTTAGCTTTTCTCCAAATGTTATCGACCTGAACTGATTTGAGTATGAATTTTTTCCAGTGTAAAAAGTTCTTCTTTAGGAGATTTCAGGAACCTCTGGGAAGATTAAACAGAGGTCAGTCATAGAATAAAGAATGTTTTAAATGACATCAGTAATAAACTGATATTGGTAATGGGACATTGGTAATGGGAAGTTTGAGTTTGGCAAGAGTTCAAGATAATTTGAGAGAATGTATTGTTTATCAGTTAATTATTACTTAATTAATTCATTTATGTGACTCCTTCCAGTCAAACATTGCCTGGAGTAGGATTGTGGATGGTGAAGGAAACTTGGAAATAGTTTATTGATTTTGCTGTTGTGTCTCATACCTGGGAAGAAAATATGATGTAGCAATTGGTAACCAAGTTCTCAGGGCATGGACCTCCTTTATACTAGTAGTATATCCTCAGGTTCCACCCAGTGGCTCTAAGTTGGTTGCCTTTTAGCCTGTAAAGAGTTTGGCAAAATAGTCTGAAAGCAGATTGAGTTAAAGAAAAAAGTGAGGAGGAAGGGGAAGTGGAAAGATTTTGATGGTCATTTTACATGACTGGGAAGTAGGAGGTCAGTCTTCTAGTCTCCTTTGGGTGAATCTACCTCTTCCTACATGGTGCTACCTTGGGGCTTTTGAATTTTCTCTTACTTTGTGAATTGTAAACTATAACTCTGTGTGTGTGTGTGAGAGAGAGAGAGAGAGAGAGAGAGAGAGAGAGAGAGAGAGAGAGAGAAGGTGTAGAGAAAAGAGAGTCAGGCACAACCAATTTTGGAGTCAGACATGTGATTGTAGGAACAATCTGGATGAGTAAGTTTTTCCTCTTTGGAAAAGAATCTTTCACTGGGCAGTCTTATACCTGACACCACTTCAACACTTCAAACTATAATGGAATTGGAGGAATTTTATTTAAAAAATCAATGAACATAATATATTTGAGGATAAGCATTGCCTGGTGTCAGATCGCACTCCCGTTTGTGTGGCCTCAGCTTATGTAGGCATGGTCGGTGGATTGGAAGCCTGGACTCCCCGAATGCTGCATGGCTAAGACCATCCCCTCTCCTGTGCACGTTCTCTGGCAATCCTCCCAGAGTACCTGTAGCTTCTTCGCACACAGTTATCGGGGGGATGGTCCAGCTCTTCATGCAATGTTCCTATAATGTTTACCCCTTACAGTCCAGCTGCTCACGAGTTCTTAGATTCAAGCAATGATAGGATGGGATGGTCTTAGACCTATCATATCCTCGCTGGATGATAACTCTCCTTTGCATCCTAGATCCTGCCCTGGACTGGGGGAAAGCTAACAGTTCTATTTCCATTTGCAGATTAAGTGATTGAAAAGCCATTTCAAACTTTGGTGCTGGGTGTCATTTTTATCAGTAGAGTTGTACATCCTTACATACCCACAGGCTTCCAAATCTCACCCAAGTCTCACCCCAATTATTCCACAATGTCTTTCTTTGGGTGGGTTTAAAAAATAGCCATTTCACTTAGCAAATCTTTTCTCCCACTGGTGTTTTTGAAGCTTTGGTGGGTTTTTAGGGTGTATTAATAATATGGTTTCGATTTCTACTTCTTGATTGAATAATAAATATTTGGAGTGATTTTCTCTTGAGCTCTGAATGTATTTTTGCCTGACTGTGTGTGTGTGTGTGTGTGTGTGTGTGGCATTTAATGTGATCACATGAGAGAGCTCATGATTCAGCTGCTTGGTTCCTTTAACATTAACTGAACATCTCAGGCTGCCAAGTTTAAGGCCATTCCCTGGTTTGACATTGTCATCATTCATAGCCCTGTCTTATGAAAGAGCCAGAGTTAAGTCAGAAAAAGAATGAAACACTCACACTTAAATTATGTAGCTTGATGAGAGTTTAATAAAAAGAGTATTTATAATGTGTGTGCAGATTAGAGGGGAACCACCTAGGATAGTGACGAACACTGAGGTTAGAAACGGAGGGGCCATGGTCAAGCCTAGTCTGAAGAGGCAGGAGATGGCCAGGGTTCTTCTATGGCCTTTAGTCACAAGACTCAGACAGCTTGAAGGGAATAAATGTACCTTTGATATCTATCTACCAAACCCAGTATAAACCAGAGCTCAAGGGACTTTGTTGAGGCAAACCATAAAAGCAACATTTTAAAAAAATACAGTAGAATGCGTTTTGACATATTATGCATACATGGAGTCTGACTTACAATTCTGTGGTTGTACATGATGTGGAGTTACATTGGTCTTGTATTCATATATGAATGTAGGAAAGTTATGTCCTATTTTTTGTACTGTCTTTCCTATTCCTGTCCTCCCTCCCTTCCCTTCATTCCCCTAATTCAATGAACTTCTGTTCTCCCACCTACCCCCACTTATTGTGTGTTAGCATTCACATATCAGAAGGAACATTTGTAAAAGCCAACTTTTAACAATGGGACATAGTGTATCAAAAACAGAGATGGGACTGGAGAGTTGGATGAGATCTATCTAGAACATATCATTTAACGCAGATCTGCATTCAATCAAGGTTCAAAGCCAGAATGCATACTTATTCTGCAAACCTGTTTGTGACTTTTTCTCACCAAATCTACACATTACATTCATTCAGTTAGAATTCCCTCACCACTGAGTTGTCCGTAGTACTTAAAAGTATCAAGATGCAAAGGAACAATATAGTAATGATTATAGCTCATTTGACCATTCATTCAAAGAACCAAGCATCCAAGCCCAGCAGTGTGGTAATGTGGAAATGTTTGTAAATTATAACCTGAAACCTTCTTTTATTTCATTTGGAAACATACATAAGCATTATAAAATAAATAATTTTTATACTATTTGATAACCATGACTCAGAAATTTTTATTATCAAATATTAAGAGCAGGCTCTCAGTGCAATAACCCCTATTTCAACTTTGGTATACATTTGAATACTTCTTAGTTCCCTAACCAAACAAGACACATCCTTATGATTTATTATGTTATAAATCATATGTTATTTAATATTTAATTAATTTAAATAAATTAAGTTGCATGCACCATATGTAATGGGAAGATATCAAAAGTACTCTTTAATTTTCATGGATATTATTAATTTAAAATGAACTTAAGGTGTGGGATGTAAAATGTACACAGCTCAACAAAGAATACCTAATAGCTTTTTTTGTAATGGAAAAATTTTAAAAATGACTAAGCCATTATTATAGGGATGGCGAAAGGGATTACAGAGTCTAAAAATAATAAAAATACTGACTGGGGCTTTCTAGGATATTTTGTGTATCAACTTGAAAACTCCCCTCTAGTGATTTGAAAATGCCTGCATCCTAGGAGTCAGCTCTTGAGAGGTTAGGGACCAGGACTCTAAGTGCTAGTGCGAGGATCCACAGCTGGTTGGGCAAGCTTGGTTATTTGCCTGTCTACGTGTGTCCAGCTGTAACAGAGACATCCTCTGTCATTAGCCTCAGGAGGACCATGGAGGAGGACTGGAGTGGGCAATAGAACAAGGGCATGGAATCCAAGCCTCTCCATGGAGTTCCTGGCAAAATGACTGCTGGAAGCTTGGTTTTTCTTTCTGTCCTTGACTGAATGTCAGTAAATGGGACAAGGGCAACCACGATTCCATCCTTTGACTATTTTAGGTTCTTTGCAGAAGTGATAGCATGTATCGTTTCTCCTTTCATGTCTGACTGACTCCACTTAGCTTAATGTCCTCAAGTTCATCCAGGGAGGGGCCGTGGGGAGGTATTAGTAAAGAGAATCAAGTTTTGATTATACAAGAGGAATAAGTCTTAGAGATCTATTATGTAGTATAGTGTCTATAGTTGAAAATACTGTACTTTACATGTATAAGGCTTCTAGGAGGGTAGCTTTTATGTTGAGTGTTCTTATCACTGGGAGAAAAAGATGGGTGGGAGGAAAGAAATTTGGAGGTGTTGGATATGTTTTTGGCATAGATTGTAGAGCTGATTTCACAGGTATATGCTTATCTTCAAACTCATCACCTTGCATACATTAAATATGTATTTATACCTCCATAAAGTGGCTTAAAAAGGTAGGTTCCTCAGAGACAAATGGCCTCCCATTTTTCTCCCTGGCTTCCTCAGTGGAGTCAATTTGGCCTTTATATACTTCCCCTCCTTTTTTCAGAATCTGACCCTGGACAATTAATCTGAAATTTTGATTCCTAGTCTTTTGTTATGAGACTGAGCCAGTGATTACCTCCCTTTCAAACTGCCTTTCTTGAATCACTTCATGAAGAAAAGCTACTTCTCACTCTGCCCTGGTTTAAAAAGCATGGGTGTGTCAGACACTTGAATATTGATTTCAGAAATAAACCTCCTTCAATTAAAAATACAGCACAATGAAATATGATTTTAAAAGAGAAAGAATTATTTGTATATTTTTAAAATTGATGACCATTACAGTAATAAACAAAACTAGGGCTTGGTTTTCCTAGGTAGGCAGAGAAATGCGTGCTGAGTTGTTAGCTGAGAAGCAGAAGTCAAGGTTCTTTTGACTAATAAATGGAGTTTTTACTCTTTATAGATTAGAATTAGTCCAAAATACACTCACAGTTAATTAAACAAGGCAAGTAAGTCTAGAAGTACATTGAAGTTGGTCAACACATGTTGCTCAGGAAAGATCTTTTGAGTGCTTTGGTGAGGATGTAATATAGAGATATAATAATTTTGGCTTGGGATATAGCTCAGTTGGTATAGTGCTTGCCTTGCATGCATAAGGCCCTGGGTTCAATCCCCAGCACCACACACAAAAAAAAAAAAAAAGAGAGAGAGAGAGAGATAATAATTCTTAATCATTTTTAGTGTCAGCTGATTAAAAGCAATTGTGGTAAAACAGCATTTTCTTTTGATATCTACCAGTCAAGTGTTGCTGTTGGAGGAACCATTCTGGGTTCATCTCACTCTCAACTAGTACTTCTGATTTAGGTGACCTGCTTGATTGCAGGGGTACAGGACCTTAGCCTTGTGCAGTCTGATTCCTTAGTCTTAAGTGCTTCACATTCTGTTTATTATTAAAATTATTCAGAGAGTTACAAAGGATGTCCCAGTGGATCATCAGGGTACCAAATATATTCTTCCAGCTTCCATTGTCAAGTAACAGCTGTGTCTCTACCTAATGATCCAGGTCAGTTTCTTCTGTTGGTACGATGACTCATTCCTGTATCTGTTAGTCTCTTGACATAAAAATTCCAAATTAACTGGGCTCAGTGGTAGTTTAAACTTTGAGAGATTCCTGTTGTGCCCGGTGGTGAAAGTGCTCTCCCTTTGGTACTCAGATCCTCAGAGCCCAGAGTTGTAGGGATGAGAATCAAAAATTCCCCAAGTAGGTCAGTGGAAACTGTGGTAGACAGGGCCACTCTACTTCCATTCCTTGGTTTCTTTAACAGTATGTTTTGCCATGGACACAAACCACCATAAAATTCCCATGGACTTGGGAGTGCATTGGGTTTGGAGGATGGTGCTATATTAATTGGGATTATCTAGGACCTTGTATGAGCAGCATACAGGTATTCTTTCAAAGCTCCAACCTGAGTTATATGTGCCTTCCAAAGACTGTATCAGGCCTGCTTCTGGGTGGTGTGGCTCATCTCATGGATTCATGTCTACTGATGCACTCTTGTTGTCATAAAGTGTTTCCTGTGGTCTTATACAATGTTTTGCAGAATCCTGTATCAGTGAGTCAAACCCCAATGTGTATGTTTGTTGACTCTAGTGAGTTTTTGCCTCTTCTGGAGTGGAAGGGGTTCAGTGTCATCCATTTTCCATCAGTTGTTTCCTTTAAGGGATGTGTCATAACGGCCTTAGTGCTCTGCTTTGGTGGCTTTTGTTGGCAGGTGAGTCATTAAGCAGTGGCAATGTCTAACTCAGTTTTGGTGAATGGTAGTCCTTGCTGTTGAACACAAACATGGCATCCTGAACTACCACAACGGGTACTTCACTTAGGACCCCATGGTGCTATCTGTGGGATGGCTCATAACAGAGAGTGGTACCTGGGTTATATCTTAGTTTTTATTTCTTACAAGGTGAGTACTCTCTGTTGGGCATCAACATACAAGATTTTTTTTTTTTACTCTTTGTACTTAACTTCATATATCATATACTCATCTCTTCCACAGACCTCTCCTTTCCTTCCTGGTCCCTGACCATCTAGCAAGCCATTCACCATGGTCTATAGGTCATTATATATTTGTACACCAGGGCATTTATCTTTTTACACAGTTGCTTCATCTGAACTTACGCTCACTGGAAAATTTCTTCTCACTTATCTCTCTAGGGACCACTGCTGAGTAGGCTTCAGTGCAACAGGAGTCCATTTTTGGCTTGGACTTACATAGTTGATCCATCCATGCATGACCCAATCTCAGCTTTTTTCTCCTCTTTCAGATGACCCTTAATTGAGGTGTGAATTGAGTGAGAGACCTGGTACTGTATAGTAATGGATGACATGGAATTCTGAGCTGCCTACTCATGCATCCTGGTGCTGCTCATACAAGGTCCCAGATAATCCCAATTAACATAGCAATGGATGGAGCTGGGCAAACCCAACCTTATGATCTTACAGAATGCAGCTCATGACACCTGGTGATTCGCCTGGTATTCCTCCACCAGAGCATAGTAACAGGCCAGGAAATGATTTTGAAAGGTATTTCATTTTCTCCTACAGATGGCATAAATTTGTTTCAGAATCCTAGTGTCTGTATTGTGATTGTCTTGTTGCTGCTTGTCATAAATACCACAGGGACCTTTTCTCCTCTCCTGTTCCTCTAAGAGCATGGAGAGATAGCAGTTCTTTCATTGCAGAAAGAATCTGTTGCAGAACTCTTTCCTGCTCTGGGCTCTACTCTAAGCTGGCAGCATTTAATGTCATGCACTAAATGGATGAAGACAGTATTCTTACATGTGGAATGTGCTACATCTAGGACCCAAAGAGGCCTACAAAGTGTTGTGCTTAATTCTTATTTTGTCAAAATTGTGAAATGCAATAATTTACTTTATGGATCGGGGAGGTTTTTCTAGCATGCTCCTGTGAACCCCAGGAGCTTCACTAACAAGTGAGATCTCTGATTATACATAGGGCCTATGTCCCTACCTTCTCTCTCACCAAGACTTTCAGTATACCTGCCATTTTTTGGCTAATCCGCTTTGACATGATGTCATTGATAAGGTGGACCAAGTGATGATCTGCAGCATGTTCATATTGTTCAGGTCCCTTTGCATTACATCCAGAAGAGCTCAAAGCCTTGGAATGAGCCTGAAAAAGTACACCAGTAACCCTGCACGTGAATGTAAAATGTTTTGTATTTTCCTTTCAGAGAGGATGGAAAGTAATTCACTTTCCAGTCAGTCTCCACATGTCATGTACTTGAAGCTGAAACAGTCCAAAGTTAGCACAGTAACTGCAATCAGAGTACACTGGGTTGAATTTGTGCTAGCCTAACATCATTCTCCTATTTGGCTTTATAGTATCTCAACTGGTAACTTAAATGGGGATATGTAATTGTATACCACCTCTGCCTCCTTTAATTTTTAAAAGGTGGCACTTAAACAGATCATTTTAAGGAAACAAACAAAAGACCATTATCACAGCTTTCAAAATTACCAATTTGAAATCATCTCATACCTATTGCATTTGTGAGTTTCACATTGGTTGTTTTTTAGATACGCTTTGGAGAGTGGTTTGAGTATTATTTGGATCTCCTCACTATGCTAGTTCTTTCACAATTTCCAAGTGTGTACATTCCAATTATGTAATTGAGGACCAGGGAAATTAACCCTGATGGATTTATAGAATTAGTAGACTCTATAAACAGCCCTAGTCCAGGACTTGATTTTTTTTTTTAATGCTCTAGAGTATCATGATGCTGCCTTATACCCAGGGTAGACAAGTCATCTTGGAATCTTGTCCCATAGTTTTTAAGACACTTGAACATTTCTTTTTCCTCACTATCAAACCACCCAAGTGAATGGTTGTAGATTCTTTAAGTTAATGACTGGCCAGATTTACCATGGACACTTGTTGTGATGTTGCTAGAGTCTTCTTCTAGGGACTTGTCCCCTCCTTCAGTCAATGGGTTCTATCTTTGATGAATGACAGAAACATAAGAAAAAATTGTTTATTGGAGCATCTACCCTTATATCTCTTGATCACTTTTTCCTGATTTCTTTTGATTGTATTGATTGAAAAATATTCTTTTATCTGAAAATTCATTGAGAAGGTTTGCATATAAGGTGTCCCTCAAAAGCTCATATGTGAGATAATGTAGGAATGTTCAGAGGTGAAATGATTAGACTCTGAGAGCCACTGGATGGATTAATAAATGAATTAATGGGTGGTACTTATGGGCAGGTAGAAAGTGGCTGGAGTAAGTGGGTCATTGAGCGCATGTCTTTGGGTTTATCTTTAGTGTCTGATGTGCAGAGCTCTTTCTCTGTTCCCTGGTGTCATGTCCTAAGCTGGCTGTCATGCCCTGAGCTGATTTTCTCTGTCACATCCTTCTACCATGATGTTCTGCCTCACCTTGGGCCCAGAGCTGTGGAGTTGGCTGATGATGGACTGAACCTCTGAAACCATGAGCAAAAGTAAACTTTTCTTTCTCTAAGTTGTTCATATCAGTCTTTTGGTCACAGCAATGCAAAGCTGACAAAAACATCCATCTTGCTTCTAGGGATGCCATGCTCTATTTTCCAGTTCCATAGCTTTCTATAGGTCAGGCTCCCTTGGTGTCAACATCAATCTTACTGTAGAGGTGCCATCCTTGCTTTGATGACTAAGTGCTGCCACATGGTCCCTAATGTGTCTGGAATTCTATAATCCCAACTGCTATGAGTCTGCAAGGCATTTACTACAATCTGGGCTAACCTGCAGAGGAGAACTGCCCTGAGCTTCTCAACAGTGATGTTGCCCTTCTCACCAGCACATTTATTACTGATTTGTGAAGTAGAGCGTCCTTTGGTCCTCATGCAGATCATAGTCAACTGATGGGTACTTCGCTGTACCTAGCAAAGCAACTCCAATATATTGCCTCTGTAAGATTTCCAGTGTTTCTCTATCACAACAGTTCTGGCATTTCTACTTAACATGGACCATTTCTTTGTTTTTAAAAGCCATCTTAATGTTAGTGTTAGCATCCTAGTGTCAGCATCATCTTCTGAGTTTCTTGGTCAACTCTTCTGTTATCCAATTATGTATTTTATTTGTATTAGCTTTTTATCACTCTGAAAAATACTGAGAAAAATGTCTTAGAGGAGTAAAGGTTTATTTTGGCTCAGGGCTCAGGGGTTTCCATCTATGGACAGCTGGCTCCAAGGCAGAAACACCATGGTAGAAGTGTGTGGTAGAGCACAGCTGCTCAATTCATGGTGGCCAGGAAGTACATAGAAGGAGGAATGGACCAGGGACAAGGTATAGCCCTAGAGGGTATTCCCTCAAGTACTCACTTCTTCAATTAGGTCCCACCTGCCGCAGCCTTTACCACCTCCCAATAATGCCATAAAATTATTAATCCCTGTTGAGGTCAGAGCTTTCGTGATTCAATCACTTCCCCAGAGTTCTACCTCTGAACATTGCTGCATCAAGGACCCAGCCACTGCCTTTGAGGAACATTCTAGATCCAAAACATAACAATAGGACACACACACACACACGTATATATATATATATATATATATATATATATATGTGTGTGTGTGTGTGCGTATATATATATATATATATATATATGTGTGTGTGTGTGTGTGCGTGTATATATATATATATATATATATATATAACTTTATATACAATATATATGTGTGTGTGTGTGTGTATATATATATATATATATATATCTTACATGTAACTTACAAAACTTGTAAAAACCTATAAAATTTATAAAATATCTAACTTATCTTTAACATATGAGTGTTCCTACATTGGGAAACTCTCCTTCATCAGCTGTAAGTCCTGCCTTCTTTATCCTACACCCTCAGGATCCAGGCTCCCAGACACTCTCCCACTCCCACTGGTACATATCGATTAGTTCCTGAAGCTAGGTCCTCTGAGACTTAGTTCTTTTCCTCTCTTAACAGCCTTTACATCTTCCCTGACTGAGTCCATGAGTGTGAAAAGACTATTAGGTCATTAGCAATATTACCAGGAAGAACAGATGTAGTAAAGCACCAAAGTAAAGTCAAAACTATTTCTAGACAGCAGATTTTTCATTCTCTGAGGTACATGTACCTGACAATATTCCCTTGACATAGATTCACAAAGCAGCTAGGACATAATCTGAATAATTTCACCAAGTTTTGTAAGTCTCTTTCTTAGTTGTCTGGGAGCTGTATAGCAAAACAGTCCAAGTTTATACACAAAAACGTAGAATTACTTCTACCAGCAGAAGAACATTTTATTTAATCAACTAGTTAGATTACAGCCAGTTATTTCCTGAAATGTCATATAGCCAGCAAGGTATATATTGTATTATTTGTTTAAAGAAAACTTAAACAATTTTAATTGGTCTTTTTTTTTCCCAAACACCAACCTTCTCGGTGAATATTGTCAGCATAAAATGATAATTTTAATTTTTAAGGTTATTAATTATGGGTCAGAGATATCAATTAATTATCATGGATGAACATATTGTCATAATTGCAGGTAGTTTGTTGCAGCATTAGGAAAATGTTTTCTTACAAGAAACCTACCTGTTATTATAGGACAAAGGTAAGCCCAATCGTTAGATGTAGTTTGTGCCTTCTTGAATATAATACTATTCACAAAAGATATTTTTGTTCTAAATTCAGAATGGCCATAAAAACATAACACATAGCTATCTGTAGTTTTCTTGTAAATTAAAATGTCAATCAGTATCCATAGTTATGGGGGTCTGCCTGAGTTCCAAGGCCCTGGGTTAAGCCCTCCACCTTGACAAAGTCATTGACTCACGGAAGACACAGTCCTGGAAGCCATGCCTTAGACTCTTCACATAGTCTGACACATTTGTAGTAACAGTGTTAACACTCAGGGAGAATCCTGTGTCCTAATTCTTTGATAAATCTTCCCTAGAAGACTCAATTTATAATCTGTAGCTTGTAGAAGGGGCCTTGAAACAAATGAATGGAAAAAGGAAGAAGTATCTGAGGATGGTATGGCTGAGCTGCTCTGATTAATATATTGTAATTCCAAACCATATGAGGATGGAGGAACTCAGGGTGTTCTGTTGAGGAATAATAAAAAGCCAATGCAACATATTATGAACAATAAGGGCGATGCAAATTTTAAGAGCCTTTAATTAATACCATAAAGTGTATTGTAATTAAACCCAATAGACAAGAACTTAAGACTTTTCAAGAATGATTCTAATAAAGTAACTATAAATTCACATAATTTTAAGCAACTTTAGAAGTTATAGACACTCCTTCCTATTGGTTTAATTGATAAAAATATTGTTTATTATAATTTTAACTTAGATGGATACATGTATTTACATTTTGAAAATGTTAAAAACAAATTTTAAAAATTTGAGCTTAAAACCAATACTATCAGAATAGGAAATTTAGGAAGTTCAGATAAATGAGATTTTCTATGAATGAATAAAATCCCAGTTTTATAAAAACTAGAATGTTATACTAACATTTTTACACTGTGACCAAACTAAGGAAAAGGCATATTGTCACCCTCGCCTAGTTTCTAAGGAGTCACCATGTCGGGCAAAGGTGCTAGTATCAGTGAACTAGTATCACTACACTGAGGTTTTTTGAGAGGAAAAGTTCAATGATCTGTGTGTATTGGGAAGGTGGTTGGTTCCTGGTGGCTTTGCTTACAGATTGAAACATGAACTGTAGATAAGACAAAACTAGCCCATAAGTGAGTGGATAATCAGTTAACACAAATGCCTTTTTTTTCTTTATCGATTAGAAGAGTTTTCAGTTAGGCTGGTGACCTAGGTAACCCAAAGGTCTTGGTTACTTACTAGCTTCAGCTGGTTGGAGGTAGTTACAATGCAGTTTGAGGTTTTCTAGCAAAGTTCTGCTTAAAAAGGAAAAACCTCCTTTTACATCAGTGAGTACCAATTCACTAGTTATAGTAAAATCTATTGGTAGACATATTCCCATGATATACAGTTCAAAGAGTGATATAGCTGTTTATTTTAAAACTTCAATTTTATTTTGCTAAAAATTATGAACTTTGCTTTTCTACTTATGATAAACATTTTAAAGATGAAACATGAAATTTATAAAAGAGTATATATTTAGTTCAAAAATCATAGGACATATTTGAGCAAAAATGCTTGAAGTCATCTTTTTAAGATAAATATTACAGGAGGTAAATTGATTTAAAAAAATCTTATTTTCTATTTCACTTGGGTCTGTCCTCAATAACAGTTATGGGTTTTGCACACACTGGTGGATGTGGACAGGCTTATTTTATTGCTGCTTAGTTTTGGAAGCAAGTGAAGTATCAACTTGTGCAGGGTAAGATCAAATCACACAGGGAGGGAATCCGCCTAAGGTCAAGAGATCCCCCCACTTCAAACTGCAGTTCAATACAGAAACGAGAAAATAATTTCAGCTTATTTCAGGTAAAGTTCTTTTTTCCGGTTTCAGCCAAGGCTGTAAAACTGAGTGCCATTTGGTATGTGCCCTAGATGGCAGAAGAAAGAGACGCCACAGAGCTTTAGCTGCTCAGAATAAGTCTTGTAAAAGCTTTATTCCAAAGGCTCAGTGTGATTGAAAAAACCCAAAGAACCAGGAGAGTGACTTTGTCCCTCGGTATTCTTGATATTTTTAATTCTGAAGTCAGTTGAATCCAAAGCATCTGGGCTCATGTCCCTATTTGCCTCTTTGATAGTGCGGAACAAAATAGCCCTTAAAAATCAGAGTCATTTTAAATGCAGTCAGGCATCTGTCAGTACCATAATAGCAGATTTGGGCCAGCATTTTAACACGGGTGATTAGGAATCTGGTTCTTTTTGCCTGGCCAAAATCTCCCATGGCAGGTGGTCAGTGGGAACTTGGTCCATGACGGCTCTCAGGCGATTCTATTTATGTGTCTGTGTTAGATAATAACCCCAAAGCCATGGTCACTGTGACTCTGCCAGACTAGAATCCAAAACAAAGCACAAAGATGATGACCACCAGGCTCATTTCCAAGGAACCCCCCCACAATTCTGCATAAGCATCAGACTAGTTGTGATTGGCCTTGTCATTTGTTTCTGGAATCAGCCTGTCTGTGTCACAGTGGATTGCATCTGTTTTCTCCCTGAAGCTGGAAGAGAAGGCCAGTATTCACTGGAGGGCAGCAGCCGAATACACTCACCCTAAACTAAGTCACATCCTGCACTCAGAAGGCTTTCTCAGCAAGGTGGTAGAAGAGGTTCCTGCTGTTAGAACTTAGTGATGAAATTACTCTTTCACATATATAAACACACACAACGATTGAAGCCATTATAAGAACTCCCAGTTACATTTTTTTCATTTGATGCTTATAACCCACCTGGAGGTGTAGGAGAGGTTCAATTCATTATTTCCATTTTTTAGGTAAAGGAAGATGTTAGAAGAGTTAAGTGATTTACTTAAGATCACTGTTATGGTTTGGATGTGAGGTGTCCCCCAAAAGCTGACATGCAAGAAGATTCAGAGGAGAAATGATTGGGATATGAGAGCCTTGACTCAGTCAGTGAATTAATCCCTTGACAGGATTCACTGAGTGGTAACTGAAGGCCAGTAGGATGTGGGTGGAAGAGGTGGGTCACTGAAAGTGTGCCTTTAGGGTATATATTTTGCTTCTGGAGAGTGGAGTCTCTCTCTCTCTGCTTCCTAATCATCATGTGAACTGCTTCCCTCCACCATATTCTTCCTCCCTAATGTTCAGCCTCATCTTGAGCCCTGAGGAATGGAGCAGGCTGTCTAGGGACCTCGGAAACCGTGAGTCCTTGAATAAACTTTTCCTCCTCTCAGATTGTTCTGGTCAGGTCTTTTAGTCACAGCAGTGAAAAAAAAAAACTGACTAAGACAATCACCCAGCCAATAAGAAGATCCAAGAACTGGTCTCAGCTTTGTCATCTCTCCTCACATTCTATCTCATGTACAAGTTGATGAAAAGGTGCCTGGGTAAAAGCATTTAAGACTCAGTACATTTTGAATCACAACACTCAGCTGTGGCTGTCATGTTACGCATTTTACTGTATTGATTTTAGCCATTCAGCATTCCCAATATTGCAGACTTAAAAGTAAAATTTAGAGTCCTACGATGTTTGCATTGCTTATAGGGCTGGTTTTTTTCCTGGAGAAGGGTCTAATGAGGATGCCCATTTTCAGGTATCTCAGGTCAGGTGTTTAAAGGCTGGATGGCATGAAGTTTGGGATTGGATCATGATGTCGTAGCAGCAGCTTTCTGGTTCAGTTAATAAGAAAATGTGTACATCTTGCCTATGACGTTTGAAGAGCTGTGCCGAGTTGCTAAGAATAAGGATTTTATTTGAAGACCTTACATCTCCACATCATATAACCAGCTTCTTGGGGCAACTATTTGTTAGTGGCAAAGGGAGGTACAGGTAGCCCTTAGTTTAGGAGGAGAGACCATATGCATTGAGGTGATTTGGAAAATGTTTTTTAGATTTTGTAGTAGACATAAAATCTAGATACTACTGTATATGAAATGGCATAGGCTTTCCTGCTGGTGGGCTGTGGATGAGAAAACAGCATGGGACAACAAACGGAAATAGAAAAGAATAAATCAAGTTGTGGAATATAATTAGACCTGTCTCACTATAGACAGAGCTTTATAACAGAAAGGAGTGGGTTATAGATGTTGATTGGGAATAATAAAATTGATTGGGAATATTATGGATGGTTCCAAAATGCTCATAAGAGGAGTTTATTTTCTTGATCTATAGAGAAAGAAGTGTCATATTTTGCATTTTGAGCTGGTGGCAGTGAAGAATAAAGGGGGAAGCAGACTGTCTCTGGAGAGAGAAGTTAGAAAATGAAGTGACCAGGTAACGCAGCTGGATGCCTGGCTGGACGTGGGGTCCGCAGGGAGACAGTTCAGTGTGCTCAGGTTACACTCGGCCCCAACACACTTGCTCATAGCTACTGTTTCCTTCCTTCACACAGCATCAAATTGTTGCTCTAGTTTAAAGTTTTATCCATCTTTCTGCTTTCTCAAAAATGACTTCAGGGATGTTGAGGAATTTTTCAAGTATCCGCAACGTGAAGTCATTTTTTGTCTTCTTTGGTACCATCTTGTTTTATATTGAATAGTTTGGCATCAGCTTGGAAAAGCCCTGCACATCTAATCCTCTGGCCCATTAGACTTTGTGTCCCCTCTGCAAGTTATTCCTGTCGGGCGTTTGCAACTCTCAAGTGCTGGGGACTGGGATGGTTGCCTGCTGGTCCAGAACTTGTGTGTGTCACAGAAGAAGTCCTCTTCTGGGGAAAAGGTGCTGTCATTGACAGAAAGAGGCAGTAAGACGCATTACCTGGGTGGAGGAGCATGTGTCAGAGGTCCCCAAGAGCACTCCAGGTTCAGTGGTTCATTGGTGGGACTCAGCATGTAGTAGTGCTCACATTTGTGACTTATTACAGCCCAAGGTCATAAGGCAATGTCAGCAAAGAGACAGGTGCGAGGGTGGGGGAGAAGGGGGGAGTTTGGAAAAAGCCAGGCACAAGCTTCCCAGGGATTTTGCCCAGTGGAGTCCTCAGGAGGTATTGAATTCCTCTAGCCGTGAGCTGCGAACCCCAGGTGAAACATCTACCAGTCTCGTTACAGACTCGGTGCCCAGGGTTTTAATGAGACCTGTTCACATAAACACGCTCTGCATAGCACAGACCAAAATTCCAGACTCCCAGCAGGAAAGTGGGTGTTCAGCTGACCCCTTAGCACAACAGTTTAGGCCCAGCATGCCACTCTAAACTATTCTAGGAATTGGGGAAACCCTTCTGATATCCAGGTTTCCCAACCTTGCAAACAGCCCTTCTAAGGTTAGGAGTCTCAGGATTACTGTATTGACTCTTTTCTACACAAAGAGTGACGATATGATCACTTCAGTTGTTGAGAAGGGGATGTCGATGGAAAAACTTGTTTAAATCCAAGAGAGTTGATATTAAAAAGTCATGTTTATGAAAGTGCTATTTGCAGGTGGGGCAAAAGTGAAGGATGAGAAGTGGAATCTTAAGGTAAAGGTGACTGAACCCATCCTGGGCTAGTGTCCACATGCAGGAGACTGGGGAGGTAGAAGGAGACTTAGGATGGTGTCTCAGGGAACCAAGAGAAGAGAAAGGGTTATAAAGGAGGGAATGCTCAAGGGTGTGTCAAGTGAACAGGCAGAATTATAGGTACTGCCAGATGCCCTTGAGGCATCATTCTATGGCCTGTAAGTTGACTTTAACTTAAAAGTATCCATACACATGAAGCAGGACTTATTTGGCCAGTGTCTGGAATAACTTTCCAGTCCATCACATCTTTCTCTTTTCCTCTGACCACCTTACTGAAGCCCTATTTAGTTTTTTGTTACTGCTCTTTGTTTGGGTTTAGATTTCACAGGCAGTGAGAAAATGACTGTACAGTGGGGGAAAAAATTTCTTTGAACATTACTGCCAACTTCTCTTTGGTAATTATTTAAAGACAGCAGCAACTAAAACCACCTCTCTGGTTCCTGATGGAAGAGTCATTCTGTTTGTTCATTTAAGAAGGTTGTTTCTTCTATTCCATCAATCTCATCAGTGCTTGTTGATGAGGAATAAAAACTAAAAGCTGCTTGTCTTATGAGCAGACATCCCAAGAGGATGATGAAAGTGTTTGAATTTCCTACTCTACCCTTGGACTTCCCCCAGACCCTGACTTCTGGGTACTGTCTCTCTGATATTTCACTTCTGTTTTTCTGAGTTCTCGGACACAAAAGGCATATAAAGTCTCTGAGATGCTTGACCATTATGACATTGGATCAGGGAACCAGTAGTGACTTTTCCTTTTCTTGTGACGAAATTAGATCAGAAATATTTTTCAAGCTCTTTTTTTGTGTGTGGCTGATTTGGAGAAGTTAGTGGTGTAGGAAATGCCAGGGCCTCCTCCTTCTCACACTCTGGGTGGTTCAGAAATAGAAACTCTTTGCATGGCAGAAGGTGGAGAGCACAGTGATGATGGTGACACTTGTCGTCCTGGTTACTATAGTAATGGTGACAGTTCTGGCCTTATTTACTTCATTGAACTTCAGGAGGGCAGATGTGTGCTGTGATTTTAGGTGGTTTTAAATTCTGTGTCTTTTGTCCTAATATCCCAGGGCTTCCAGCAAAAGTTCTCCTTCCACAGTAAAGAGATCGTGGCCATCAGCTGTTCCTGGTGCAAGCAGGCGGTAAGTTTGGGATGAGATACAGCAACGTGGGCTCACGCGACCAAAATACACTGTCGGTGCCTGAGTTCCTGTCCACCAGGGGAACAGGAGCCTGACAGAACATACTACTTTTCCAGATAGAATCCTTGAAGGAAGAAAGACAGCAAAACTATAGAACAACTGTACAGATGAGCTGAGAGAAACTACAGAAATTCATTTACCCCTTTCTTTTGTACATGTTGAGAAGCCTAGGACCAAAGACTGGGGGGGTCTTCCCATGGTTCCAGTCCTGGGGCTGGAACAGAGGGCTTCTCACTCCTGGACCACATTTCTTTCCTTTCCATTAGATTCTGAGAACTCCTCCTGGTAGGCAGGTTCAGCATTGGGAACAGAGCAGTGGTCAACAGGAGAGACCCTCTAATGCAGATGTCCAGGCATGTTCCTCCAATTTTGACATGGGTGACTTTTTTTTTTTTTTGTGGCACTCAGTGTGCAAATCTCCTGTGTCCTTCTTCAGGTTTCTTTAGATTGGGATGATGCCATCTGTATGCTCATTGAAATGTAGCTCTTCCTTACATTTGCACATGTATATACATTAGGGTCCCATGGTCATTTTCCCATTTTTGTTTCTCCTTTTCTATCTCCCTTTGTCCCCTCGATTTTTTTAAAGCACCTCACTTCTCTCTCCAATGCTACATTTTCATACTCGTCGGCCAGTGTGCCTGTTGTTTCTGTTACTCTTACTTGGGATTTGGCAAACTGCAGCCCCCAGGGCTAAATATGGCCAACACCTATTTTTATAAATAAGAAATTTTATCAAAACATAGCCATGTTACTTATCAAATCAAAACACAGTTACTTATTGACTCTCTGTCCCTGTTTTTTGCATTTATGTATCACCTATGGCTACTTTCAGGCTGCAGTGGGTGCATTGAGCTCCCTGACCTGGTGAGACCCTGTTGGTGAGATGCATCATGGGCAGCTGGGCTCAGAAGGCTGCCTCTGCACCACCATGTTGCTACCAGGATAGGGTCAGATGGTCTGTCAGGGTCAATTTGGAAATGCAATCCCACTTTCCAATGAACATGTGTGCTCTCTAATCTGTAGTCCAACTGAGTTAATACAGAGACTGAACTTTCATTTGACCGTTAAGGCAGACCTTTGGTTGATTCCACATGAATCTGAATTTCCCCCTTCCTCACATGGTAGAAGGTGGTTTTTCAAGTATTATAAATAAAAAATTTTCACACATATTATAAACATGATGTATTTTAACAGTATAGGTAAACAAGTGAATCTCTATGGTACACAAGAATGGACCCTGGATTTGGTAGCTGAGTTTCCTTCATTGAGATCCTGGTTCCACCATTTAAAAGCTGTGTGATCTTGAATTTGCCTGTTAGTCACTAGATTGGAGATTACTCAAATACAAATTGAAAGAGTTCACTTTGTCAGTCTCTGAGACCCACACCATTGTAGATAGATAATGAAAATTTTAGACACACAATTAAAACATTTTTTTTTGAAAGAAGGCATTCAAATATCATTCCTCTGGATAATTTAATCTTTTGCAAAATGCAAATAACTAGTGGCAAGGAAAATTATTAAGTATTTTATCCTTAACTGACCAATTAGTAATTAGCTACTGGATCACAGCAGATCTTAAAGATACGCAAACATGAAAAAGTATTATTAAAATTACAGTGGCTCTATTTGCTAGTTTTCCTGAGTCCTGATTTATGTCTGTTTTTCTCACATAGTTATTATCAGTGATCCCCTTCACTTTTAAATTGTTCCAGCTAAAATGATAAATTATATGATCACAATAAATATAAACCAAGTCGAAACTGACATGAAGTTCGAAGAAATCACTATAATTAAAATCTGAGACCCCCTAATTATTGCATAATGTTGATTTTATGTTTGTTAGAAGATAAATGTTACTGCACGTTGCTATCACTCTAGTCAAAAGATGATTGCAAGTGTGAATGGCCCCTGGCCATCAGTCCCAGCCTCAAGCTGGGGTACCCAGTTAAGCCCCTCACACTGAGGTGCTGTCATGATTATTAATCTGCAGTTGCTTCCTTTCTTCCTTTCAAAACCAAAAAGCACTTTAGGCTTGCCAAGTGTATTAGGGCACTGTGTTTTTTAAAGGCTGTTGAGGAATGGAGCAGAGGCACTCTCTTTTTAAAAACATTTTTTTAAAAAACATTTTTATTAGTTGTTGATGAATTTTTAAATTTTATTTATTTATTGGTATGTGGTGCTGATAATCGAGCCCAGTGCCCCACACGTCCTATGCAAGCCCTCTACCACTGAGCCACAACCCCAGCCCAGGCACTCTCTTTATACTTTGTTACCTCTGGGTCTCATAACTTTCTAGAGGGGACATCCTGCCTCTCTCCTGGCTTCTCTAACTGGAGAGAGAATCTGGGGGGATTGCTGTCTCTGATGGAAAAAGGAGAGGCAGAGAGAGGGCAGGCCTTGCCTTTTAGCTGCCTTCATTTCCTTCTCCACGTTATTCTTACTCAACCAAGTATGTGACGAGCACCAGGGAAGAAACACAACTGTGTGCAGTCGGGATTACTAGAACCTTCCACGTTTCTAACATCATTATGAACAGATTTCATTAAATGGTTAGGAAGTTTTTGCAGGCCTTGTTCTGCCATGTTGATTTCTCCTTAATAATTGTGGTAAAGTCTGTACTGGCAGAATAGAAAGCTGGTCTCTAAGCTCCTGGGGCTGGTTGGGTGGTGTTGAGAAGGAAGTGCCCTTTGTGTGTGTGTGTGAGTGTGTGTGTGTGTGTGTGTGCGCGCCTCTGTGAGTGTTGGGGGGGTGGATGTGCATGCATGGTGTGTGTGCACGCACTTACTCCTTCTTACTGTGACATTACCTTTTGCCTAGAATTGCTTATTAGCCCATTTTTCTCTTCAGTTTCACAATAAGGTGACCTGTTTCATGCTGCATCACATTGAGGAACCCTGCTCCCTGGGGGCTCATGCTGCCGTTATAGTCCCGCCCACCTGGATCATTAAGGTGAAGAAACCTCAGGTAACTGCCAGGACCCTGGTGCTGCAAACCCAGTGCAGAGAAAAATGAATTGCTGCTCCTTGCTTTTCTCCCCCTGACTATTCTCTGGGTTACTGAGACCTCTGCTCAGTCATCCCCAAGGTCCCGTGCTTAAGCTACTAAATTCATCCCGTTGCCCAGCACTTGACTGCACTGGGCTCCCTCATGGAATCAGCCTAATCAAATCAAAGTTCTAGAGCAAGGGTGCTTCCTCCCCATTCATTTGCTCAGGATAGTCTCTTTGGTGGTAGTTGTCCTGAGTTTCAGGGAGGTCCAGTGATGGGTAGAGCTGGTTTTCATACAACTCTCTTCTCTTCCAGCCTGGGAATTTCCAGGGAGTCAGTTGAGGGCAGACTGAGTTGTGACCCTCCTGCATACACAAGGCCTGCTCAGAGAGCAACAGCCCTTTCTTAAGGCAAAGTGGAATTTATCCTCTTAGTTCCTAATCCTGTCCTGTATTCTTCTCTGTGTGCTTCCTGTCCTAGCGAGCCTCAGCTTCGTTATTTTGGAGACTGTGATGGTCTCTTGACTAGGTCATATTCTTCGATTGAACATGTTTCTTCCTTCATACCCTGCATCCTGGACAGTGAGCTCCAACTTACAGAATGGAAAAATTTTCATGCAACAGGGAGAGAGATCTTATCAACCTCCCCCAGGGCATATAGGTGTTTAGGAAGTTTCATTGAATTTACTGCATTTAAAAGATGGTAGACCAGTTCCTGTGGTCTCTCCTGCAATTTATTCTCATCAACTCAGTTGTGTTTAAGAGCTAGCAGCTGAGGGATATGGTTTTGCTTTGTGTGTTTCATTTTAAATTTAGCCTCTATTCATGAGTATTGTTTATAAATGATCTAAGTTAGAATCCATGGGAGCATTTGGGAACCTTTTTTCCAGAAACAAGTACAGTATTGTCTGCTAAAAAGTGGGAACTCTGTATAATCTTTCATTTTACTTGTTAGTATCCACTGCCAAGATGTGTTTGATGAGTGGCCTAAGGTGACACAGTGAACTCTACATGTGTATTGCTGTCTGAAATTAAAATGTACCGAGTTCCAATTTTTACTTTTGAATCTCTTTAACATTTCTACTTACTTTTTTATTTCTCTCTATAATTTAGTAATCTCTCCAGGGCTTTACATTATATATTCATTCTGTTAAATCAAAACTTAGGTTGTGTCAGAAGATCTGGTAGACTCTGTGCTATAACATACAGTCCTCGCTCAGAAGAGACTCAGAGTTACCTTAAGGAAAGGTTGGAGGAGTTTCATGAGGAGGTGGGTTTTAATCTGCTTTTTGAAAGATGGGTGGGACTTAGATCAGTGGAGAAGAGAAAGAGAAGCAGGTAGGAGTTTACCAGAACAAGGGCACCTTGTCCAGCATTGCATTTGTGGGACTATGAAATGAGTCGCCCTGAAGTGCGCAGTGAGGGAGAAGGTGTGTGGAGTGAGCAGAAGGTTGCGCTGGACTGACAGAGAGGGATCTGGAGACATGTGGACTTTATCCTGAAGTAACTGGCTTCTTCATCAGCAAAGGAATGACAGTGTCAAAATATTCTCGTAGAAGGAAAAGCTAGCAAGAGTGTGTAGGATGCCTTAGTGTTATGGGATTTCGAAGAACTAGAAATAGAACAGTTAGGAAAATCAGATGATGATTCCACTCTGCAGAGAAATGGTATTCTTTTCTCACCTCTAAAAGCACCTTTGTGTTATGGAAATTTTCAAGCCAATGAAGAAAGAGAAAATCGTAATGGGTTCTTCCCTAGCCATCGGATTTTCTGCCATTCTTGTTTCAGCTATTCTTGGCGCTGCCAGATTATTTTCTTTCATTGAATTATTAATTTTGAGATTCATAAGAAACTGGAAGAAATAATACAGATCAATTTCTTGCACCCTTGACCAATTTTCTGGTAATGTCTTGCAGTACAGCATCACCCCAGGCTTTCGACCTTGACAGCCCATCAGCAGAGACCCCTGTACCTGCTCCCAGCCACCTCCATTCTTCTCCTGGCCTCACCCCTCTGCCCCACCTTCTTGAGGTGGAATATACCCCACTGTTTTTCTTTCAGTTTCATCTGTTAATGTCTCCTTTTGCTTCTTTAAAATATAACATTTAAAAAAATAATGACATACCTTTGTCTCACGCATCAAAATTAGTAATTCCTTAATTACTTTTTTTTTTTGCTTGTCTCAACTATTTTTTTTCAACAGTTACGTTTTTTAAATCATAACTCAAAGTCCTGCACTGCCTTTTGTGGACAGAGACCTTAGGTGTCTTTTAAATTTGTAACAATATCCTCTCATATTTTTTCATGCTGTTTATTTGTTGAATAAACTGGGTCTTTTTTTCCTGTGGGATTTCCCATATCTTGATTTTAACTGCTTGTATCCTTACTTTGTTTTAAACAATTTTCCTTACTGCTTATATTTTGTATAAATTAATATTGAGATATAGGAACTCATTTATATTTGGGGTTAACTTTTGGGGAGAAGGGCTGCATTGGTGGTGCTGTGTATTTATATTGTATTTCTAACAAAGGAACATAACATCAAATTGTTTCAGTATTATTAATGTCATGATCAATGGGCTTGGAAACTATCATCCTAATCCATTTACTATAGCCTTTTACTATTGTATTATCCCCTAAAGATCATCTTCAAAATCTATTATTTCATTAGTGATTGCCAAAATGTGGTTTTCCAATTTTTTACTCTTTTTCACAACTTAGCTATAATTTTTCTTCCCCTATCACCAACAAATAGGAGAAAAATATTTGAGTATTTAACTTTATTAATAAATTTTCAGAGTAATAAGTTAAGGCCCTAGTAACTTTTAAAGGTGATTAATGCCCTAGTAACTTTTTAAGAATCACTGTGGTCATCTTTGCAGAGCATCATTATGGATTCACCTCATTCTTATGTATGTGAATATACAGGCATGTGTGTGCATGTATATTCACACACATGCACACACACACTCAATATGCCTCAGACTATAGTCCTCATTATTATTCCTACATTCACACTGCTTTGTGAATTGGAACCCTTCCAGGTGGCTCCTGCCTACTGTCATGGCCAGTAAAGTTTTGGACAGCTTCTTTGGTTTCAGGAATGCTAGGATATATTTCCTGTCCATATCTGGAATTAGCAATGTGGCTACTAGGTAGCTCAAGTTGTGTTTGAACCCAGCAATTTTGATTCTTGAAATCAAGTTCTTAGTGAGAGGCCACACTGCCTCACTGTCTGACTATAGTCAGCTTTGTTAAATTGGGTGTCTAAAATTTTTGATGATCTCTCTTTCTATGGGCTCCAAAGCCACCAAGTAAGTTAATTAATGAGCTAAATTCTGTTGAAAAGCTGGTTCAGGATGAGTCTGGGGACAGCACAGTAATGTTTAAGAACTGTGGCTTTGGAACTTGGACTCCTTGAATCCTTAACCTTACCATTTACTGATTTATGCAATATTGAACTATTTAAACTCTTCCATTTCATTTTCCCTTCTTCACAGTGTAAATGATACTAGTACCTAATTCACAGGGTTTTAATGAAGATTAATCAGCTAACAGATGCACATAGAACAGCTCATGGCTCATTGTAAGTAACAGAGCTCTCTTTCGTGATCTTTCTTCTTGTTGACTTTAAGGAGTACAGAGTATCAAAGTGGAGACATACCACAACAGTCGAAAATATTGGACAGTTACACATAGGTCAGGACAGAAGTTATTGAAGGATGAAAAGAGGAGGCAATTTCTAATGGACGGGTGTGAAGAATGAACAGTAAGGGATGTAGCCAGGCATCTGCTCTGCTCCCAGAGCACCTTGTGGCATTGTAACTGTTGTATTTTACCATGTGGTGGGATTGTTTGTTCACTGGCTTGTTGCCTCTGCTATGGAAGAGAGTCAATACCCATTCATTCAATACTCATGAATAAAAGAATAGACGAAGACTAGGGGATTGCCCACCTATAGGAAGTAGAAGAAGAGGATCCTGCAAACTAGGAGAGAGCTAAGGAAACATGGTTCCATTATTAAAAATGGAAAGAAAATAGGGTGGCCATCAATGTTGAATTCCATAGATATTAAAAATAATAACAGGAATTGAGAAAAGTTTTTAGGTTGGTGGTTAGATCATGGGTAACAATAAAAACTGTAGTTTGTAGAGTGTGTAGCATGGGTGCCAAGTTGTTCCTGATGATTCGGAGGCAGTAATATCAGATAATTCATTTGAGACATTGGCAAGTGTATTTAAAAAGAGAATTTGGAAAGTAGATGGAGAACAGCAGAGTAAAATCTTTTTCCAACATTAATTTTATATCTACATTTTTCTACATATCTACATCAGTGTATTTTTCATTCTTTTATCATACTGGTTTAAAAATAAATGACAAAATGTGTATTCTTTATTGGATTAAGTAAACAGTTATTTAATTAGCCACATTCAAAGATGCCATTATGTGTATTATGAGGTCTAAAGATGAATCAGATGGGATCTGTTTCCACAAAAAAGAATGCATACTCCATAGGGGTAACATAGATATATCCATCTAAATCATTGGACAGAGTATTTGTGAATTCTGGAAGAGGCACTCAACAATATGAGTATCCTTAAGGAAACAGCATCCTCCTGCTATTTTTAGAAGAGTGACTTTTTTGGTTAATGTGTACTTTTGGGAAAGATTCACATAGGGTGGGGAGCACAACAGGCTAGAAAGGTTGGTTCAGCCATGGTCAGGAAGGAGTTGTACATCCAAGGTTGAGAGTGGTAAGTTTTACCTGAGATATAGAAACACAGTAGAATTATTAGGCAGGAGTGAGCACTTTCAGTTGTTGGGATCAAGGTAAGCTAAATGGAAATCACCACAGTGCTTGGTCTTAAAGGATGTGGGTGGTATGGTTTGGGGAAGAGAGACAAAGAAGTTCAACACAAGTGGATACAACATACTGAGAATTGTTAAGATGGATCATCAAATAAAGCCAGCTGTATTTGGATGTTTGTATTTAGACAAATGACTCCTGAGAGGAGTAATGGTTAATTGTATAGGAGTCTCCCCCTACTCTCAGAGATGCATTTCAAACTGTTCCACAATTGCCATGGATAGTATCACAATATATATATAGTGTTTCTTCCTATGCATATATTCCTATGACAAAATTTAATTTATAAGTTAGGTACAGTTAGAGATGGAAGCAATAACTAAAAACAAAATAGAACAACAGTATCAATCTACTGTACTAAAAGTTATTTAAGATAGATGATTTTTTTTTATTTCTGGAATTTTCCATTTAATATTTTCAAAACATAGTTGACTGTAGATAACTGAAACCGCAGGAAGTGAAACTGTATTATAGTCAGGAAAAGTGGTTCATAAAGAGATGGAATTGGACCACATATTTTTCTTCTCTGTTAAGAGATGGCTGGCTGAGAGGATAATGGCTCCCTGAGCAGCTGTAGAGTTGGGAGTCCTGAGGCATCTTGGTTGTGAGGGGAATGTGGGCTGCCTGCATGATTTGCTGGGTTTCATCACTAAATCTCTTAGAGAGAGGAAGAAGTTAATTACTGGAAGTGAAAAGATGGTGGAAGGTAGATGATTTTAAAGGATCCAAATCGAAAAAAATCTGAAGATTTGAGGCTGAATCTGTTGATATGTTTAGATTCCAAGTTATATCTTAAGTTACAGACATCAGCGTTTCTCTTTTGGACTGAAAATCTTAGAGAACAAAATTTTGATCAGATAAACAATGCTGATTCTATTCAAACACCAGGGCAAGTGCTTGTAGAGGAGGAGTAAGACACACATCACATGAATGTCTTACAGGACTCACCTGTAGAATATGAGGGCGGGAAAGCTTTTTGCAGAAGTTTCGCATCATGAGACAAGACATCCTTCAAAAAAAAAAAATTTGCTTTTGAACCACTGGCTTTTCCAAAATTGTTTCTGTTTTGTAACCCTCCCAGTAATCTCAAAGGGTTTCTATGGTTTTGTGCAAAGAATATAAAATGATGCTTCGTCCTCTCTCCTGAATTGAGTCCGTTGGGACTGTATAGGCCTGAATAGGAGCACTGTGGTTTCTTTGAAGAATGATAGTACTGTGTCTTTTGATTTATTGTGTAGTTCTTAATGAGTAATGCATAAATGTTTTTCCTGTAAAAAAAGTAAACTTTTTGGATTAAAAAAACAGTCTTCTTTTACCAACATTTTAAATTGTAGGTCTCTCTCCCCCATCTCCCCCATCAAAAATCCATATGGGGGCTGAGGTTGTAGCTCAGTGGTAGAGTGTTTGCCTAGCCTGTGTGAGGCACTGGTGCTGATCCTCAGCACCACATAAAAATAAATAAATAAAATAAAGGTATTGTGTCCATCTACAACTGAAAGAAATGTTTTAAAAATTCATATGGAATTATTAGTACTAATTTACATGCATAAAAACATACCCATGGAAAAGATATAGAGACATTGTGAGCACTGGGGTACATGTTTTTAATATGAGACCTCATGCTACTCTTCAATGCTTTAGAACTTGCTCCAGCCTAGTAATAACATGACCCTTGGGGACAGGTCTATATGAAGACCTAGAGACCCAAGTCATATTTTAAACTGCTGTCCACATCCCATACAATGGTTGTATTACAGTTTGTTAATCTCCCTATTGATAGGTAGTTATATTGTTTTTAATGTTCCACTTATAAATAATGCTGTATTCATTTCTTCATGGCCCTGAATGAGCTTTTTTTTAATATTAGTCCTTTTAGTTTTTTTTAATCCCTTATAATTGGAAAATGTTCTTTAAATGCTCGGGACCTATGAAATGTAATAGCTAATTTTATGCAAGGACCAACAGTATCCCTTAAAATTGCCCAAGTTATTTCCTTTGGTGAATTCTAAAGGTCAACTGGTACTTGTGATTTAACCAGGTATATGACTATTTGCAGCTTTTGAGACCATGTCCTTAACTTTTTAAAAAATGTCTTCATTAGTGCATTATAGTTACACGTAGTTGTGGGGTTCATTTTGACATATTCAAACATGTTATAGAATATTATTTGCTCCATTTCAGTCCCCAGCACTTCCACACTCCTTACCCTCCTCCCTCTCCTGTGTCCTTAACTTTTGATGTGGGTTTTCTTTATTCTTCTGCTTGCCCATCCTCAGAATCACCGTGACCTAGCTGGAGCAAGCAATGAGAAACTCAGTCCCTGCCTCTCATTCCTGTTGCCTATCAGAGTTTGGTTCAGCATTTTGGGGGGATGACTTCCTTTGGGATGATGAATTGGCATATTTTTATTTTTTTTTAAGACCTGTGATTATTCCCCATAACCTGGAAAAATCCCTTAAGAGTAATAAGACCTAAAGTTTCTTTCACAGTTGAGTGATTCATACCAAAGAATTTCTTAACAGCCCAAGAAGGAGTCATAACTATGTTAAGGGTCTTGTTGATAGGATTACTTCTGTGGCAAGGTAAGATTACCCTGATATCGGGTCCAAAAAAACAAAACGCCTTTATTTTTCTTTAGGTCTTTCACAAAAGAGCAGGCACAGAATGTACAGGGGCAACTACTGTTGGGATCAGAAGAATTACAAAACAAAAACAAAAACAAACAAACCCACAAAACCCCTCAAAACAGCAGCAACAACAAAACCCTGTGTGGATAGTATTAATCTTGCAAAAGGAATCGTTTGTGTCCCTAAGTTAGCTGCCCTGGACGTTCTGGATGACAGGCCAAGAATTAAAGAATTGTTAACTCTGTCTTCAACAAATATGCACAATACCTTCTTGGTATCCTTTTGACCTTCTTGAAAAGCAGATTGTTGTGTTAGATTCTCTAACAGTCTGACACAGGAGGATAGGCCAGGCTGCAGGTTCGTGAGGGTAGGTGACTTATCTTCTTGTGGCCCAAACACCTCCTCAGTCTGCCTCCTCTGTTCCTCACTGAATTATGCTGCCTTCCAAATGAGGTCATATGTTCAGACAGAAGTATATATTTCCATGTGCACAGAAGGGAGCCTTCGGGAACGTTGAGGCGTGCTGGGAAACTGCACACTCTCACTGTTGCTGTCTGACCACCGTAGGGCTGTAAGGTCTCAGAAATCACGCAGACGCTCGCAGGTACTGTACAACACCGTGCTTGGGCTTCACCCTCTTCTTGGTCTGTGAAGTGAGGAAGGCCTCAGATGCCTTCGTCCGGGTGAGGCTAAGAAGAACTTGCATTTGCTACCTCTGTGTTACCAAGGCTGTTTTGTGTGTCTGTTCCCTATGGGAGTTGAGTTCCTCACCTGCACTAATCTCAGATATCTACCCTTATTTCGATGTGTTTTTCCAATTCCGTGTTCCCCTTGTGTGCTTGATCCTCAAAATCATCTGAAATGCTGTGATTTTATGATCAGACAAGTTTAAGAAACTTGTTGTAAGATCTTGGCCTGATCTGATAGACCTATCTCTTAGAGTCAAAAATCAAGGTCCACAGCGTGTCCTTGCAAGCACGTGGCATCCTGCAGCTGCTCTTGACAGTGAATGGCTAGAAGTGCTAAGTTAGGAGGCACGCGTTAAGTTCCTAGGGTTCACTTCCAAACTCTGCGGAGGGTTAGTAAGTGCTGTGAGGTATGATAACGTGTGCACCCTGTTCCAACAAAGATGGAGTGCAGACATCCTGCCAACCTTGTGCTGGGTGCTGGGCTGTACAGCTGGGGACGAGGCAGTGGATACTGGGCTAACTGCTTCACATTTCTTTTCTCATTTAAACTCACACCTGTCCTTTGAGGTAGGTATTATTACCTCTTCATATTAAAATTAAGGGACTGATGTTTCAAAAAGTTCAATTGACTTGGCCAAGGTCACAAGGTTGTAATGAGGAATTTGGGGACCCTACCAAGTCTATCAGACTCAAGCTTCCCCCTGTTGATCTGCTGTACCCTTCTATATACTCCTCATGTTCCTCTTTTCTGCTTCAAAAAGCAGTTCTCAGCCCTGGCTACATGGTAGAATTGCCTGGGGAGCTTTTAAAAAATATCCTTGGTTGGGCTTCATCCCAAACAGATTTATTAAGAACATTTGATATGGTCCAGGTATGAATAGTTTTTACAAAGCTTTTTGGGTGAGACTTATATGTAAACATGGTTGAGAATCTTTGAGAGCATCATTAATTGACACCAAATAGACACTTCTTCTGCCGGCCTAGTAGTTTCCAACATTTTTCTTGGATCATGTGGCTGATTAAACTTTTAAAGACTTTAGATCCTTTTTCTACCCTTTTATACAAACCAAAATTTATTGAAATATATCACATACTTTCATAATGCAAAAGAGACAAGGACATGATAAAAGACCCATTGAACCAGGGTTTAGAAACCTGGAGATCTATTTTTAGGGGAGATATAGTCAACAGTAAGTATGAGTAATCACCTGGGGTCTAGCGCACCCATAAGCTCCAGGGTCTTTTTCATTTTATTCTAAACTGATGGGGAAAGAAAACCTTGAGACAAGTGGTAATTCTTAAAAGTTTCTTTCATCCTTGGTAAACACAGGTGATAGATGAACTTTTTTTTTTTTGTATATTCAAGTCAAAGTGAAATAAAAGCAAAGTAGTTTGGATCTTGTTAATTTTTGATGCATTAATATATGTAATCTAGACTAAAGTTTATTTTGAATGCTCTATGGGAAAATACTCTAAAAAGTAGATAATTAGATAGCTAAATTTCTTCAAGCTGTTTTAAAAATTTTTAACTGCTCAAACAATGGCAAGTATGTATACTTATATGAACTTCTAAGTTAAGAATTCTGCATTTCAGGCCTTCAACACTTGGTCAGACATCTTTTATATGGTCAGTAATATCTTATCCTTGTGAAGATGCAGTCTAATTAATTATTGACTCTGCTTATTAAATCTGATTTTGCCTTGTCTCCAACCAGTAAGTTGTGTCTGTTCTCTAACAGGTTCTTCTCTAAGCGTCTAAATCAAATATTAAGAGTTAATGGTCAGTTGAAATAACCATCAAGTTGTGGTCTATAAAATCCCTAGAAAGGAAAGCAAATTCAAAGGTCACTGTATTTCAGTTAGTCCAAGGCACTTCCATGAGAGAATAAAATAAAGGCTACTATAGAAGCAGGAAGACCTTCTAAACCAATGGCCTTTAGACAGAGAAAGAGAGGGCAATTACTGCCCTCCTACTGTTTTAAGTAACTTAAGGTGACTCTTACCTCACTCAGCATTTAAAATATTAGACATCAGTGCTAATACAGTAGTTGGTATGATCATGAAGTTCTGTTGGGGTCAAGAGTCATTTTATGACAATTATTATTAAAAGACCATTAAAAAAGTTAACAGGAAAGAAAAAAGAAACAAAAGAAAAGAAAAACATGAAAAATGGCCTCCTTTTTTACATTTCCACATAGGTGATCTCCATACCAGGAGATGAACTTGAACTTGGTTGGGCGGGAGACGGACCTGGTTGGGCGGGAGACTGGAGCCCCTCAGAGAATTTGGGATTCTTCCATTTTTACTGGGAGGGTTGGCAGGTATAACATGTGTTGTTATGTGAGTCCACGAGAGCCCCTGGGGCTCTCCCTCCCTGCCCTCCGTGTGCTGGGGAGTCAGTTGCTCACTCTGAAGCACTCGACTGGTTTCTGTCTGTGGCTTACCCATGAGCAGTGGCTTGGAAGTGTCAAAGCATGAGAAGCATGCAGTCCACAGCATGTGCTGCCATCACTCTCTACATGGTTCTGCATGGAAGCCCCGGGGCTGCCTGCCTCTGGGCTCAGGCAGCTCTTTCTTTCCCTACAGAACTCCCTGAAGGCTTCCAATCGGAAGAAGAAGAGAACAAGCTTTAAAAGGAAAGCCAGTAAAAGAGGAACTGAAGTAAGTGTTGGAGAGTTTGCTTTCAAGGAAATACAGCTTCCTTTCCATAGCCTGCTCTGTGCGGATGCCCTGGCCCAAGCTTGGTTTCTGACACAGATCCTACCTCTCTTTCTCCTTCTTTATATTCTAATCTCACCAGAATGCTTTCTGTTCCAAATAAATAAATAGGCGCACACACACAGGCACACACACACAGACATCTCAACTGTCACTTCAGAGTCCGAGCATATGCACGGAAACCTCGTCCCAAAGATTCTGATGATGATGATGAAAAAGATGAAGATGATAAGAATCCACATTTCTAGAATTCCTGGAGTACACAGAGTAAACTCAAAAGCAAGGCTTAATTATCTGAAGCAAATTATAGTTTAAGAGACTTCCAACTTATGTGTGGAGGGTCCTATGAAGAGTCATCCTTGCAAAAGAAGATAAAGGATTTTTTGGTGGATGGAGGGGTAGGAGGGAGTGCCCACGTTGGACTCCCACTTTCTTTGCTTTGCGGTTGCTTTCAAGGCATAGATTTCTGTACTAACTGTGTTGCTTGCTTCTTCCAGCAGGAAAACAAAGGTCGTCCTTTTGTGATAAAACCCATCTCTTCTCCTCTCATGAAACCCTTGCTGGTGTTTGTGAACCCCAAGAGTGGAGGAAACCAGGTGAGTCATTTGTCATGAGTTTGACTTAGAGCTTTAGATGATTTCTTGAAAACATAATTCCCAGTATTAATTAAAATAGCACCACCAGGACCCCAAGCATTGGCCGACAGCTAGTTTCACAGGACAAGGTTATTGTTGGCTTCATTGGGCTGGGCAAAGCCTGGAGATTCTGTGATTTATTCCTCTACTTCCAACTGGACCGAGGCAGAGGTCCTCCAAACTACTGACATTTTCTTTATATGTTTTCAAGAAAGATCATTCCCAAATTTCTCTTGGTTACTGTTTCAGGGATTCACAGTTCCCAAGGGATTCCTTGGGAATCCCTCTATCAAGCCATCTTTAGTTCTTCCCATTGTAACTTAGACCCAACTACTTTTGCCCCTCTCCTCAAGATAAGGGAGATGGATGACTCATGAGTCAGAGCAATTATTAACAGACACCACCAAAGCTGTAGAATATATAGGCTTCCAAGGATTTCATCCTGTCCTTGCCCAAACCCTTTTAGTAGGTAATGATTACCTTGAAAATATAGAAACAGCTTTACAAATATTTAGTGACACACCTAAAGTGACAATGCTCTTTAAAGGATAGAATTTGTTCTAAAATCTGGGTCTTTGTTCATCCATTTCTCTTCCCACTCTCTGGGGCTTCTTATCTACGCTTCTATAGACTTTGATTTCTGGTGTTTTCATGTGAACAATTTACATTTGGAGACAAGATTCTTTGAGGTTTCACAGTGAACAACTGGAGGTTGGAAGCTCTTTTGCCTCTGCATGTAAGGAAGGGAGTCCTATAGTTAGGATTAACCCCGTAGTCCAAAGGACATCATTGTTACTAAAGACACATTAACTATGTTAAGGCTTCTCTTAGGAGAGTTTATGATTTACAGGTAACATCCCTATCCCTCTTTTCTTCTTTTCTCAAGATTCTTGATAACTTGCTATGCTAAGAATGTGTTTTGGCATCGTAGAGATCAGGGGAAATAAATGTACTATAAACAAGGAAACATTCTTTTTCAGCATCCTTTGATTTTGAGTTGCTGAATGATGATCTTAATATTAAAATGATGGTGAATTCAAGTGTCCATAGAGGAGGAACTAAGAATGGGTTTCTTACCCTTTGAGGTTCAGTTTGCCCTGAACCATGACTGCTCTTGAGCTCACCTCCCTGTAGCCTACCAAGGGTTGGGATATGGTTGAGAACCATGGAATACAGCAAAGTGGATGTAGTTGGCTTTATGATTTTGGCCACCTGAGTGCCACATGCTAATTAATATCAAATTATTTTATCATAACAGTTCATATAAAATCCATTTTATCATGAAAGGTCACATAAAAACACATTTACTAAGTCATTATAATCAAACTTTTCTCCTAGGCCCACAGAAGCTTGTGAGTTGTGCCTGTCTTCATAGATCTGACAAGTTAAGAAACAGCTTGTTCCTATTCTAGTCTTTGTGTAAATTGTTGATGACAGGGTCTTCAGAGATTAGTGTCATTCCCTGTTTCATTAAACAGAAAACAAAACAAAAAAATTGAAAGCAAGAAGATAGGGTTAAGTGATTTTTTAAGGATTTGTGTTTTTTAATGACACAAAATAGAAAAACAAAATAATTCAAATAACTTTCACTGTTATTCTGAATTGAATGGCTCTGACTGAAAGTGCTGTGAAATTTTAAAGGCAAGATATGACTTCAGGGTGATAGGTAATCTTTTATTTCTAGCACACAGTACGTGGCAGACTAATAATTGTATAATAAACAATATGAATAGAAGATCAGATGTCATGATGGAAATTATTCACTTCAAGGACAATGTGGTGAGTGGAGTGTGCATATTAAGTTATTGGAATGGGATTATATAAAGATTAGAATGAACCTATGGAAAACTTGGATGAGGATTTTGGATTTGTGCAAAGGCAACTAGGTTTTTGCTGTTTTTAAAAAATTTTAGGTTTGTGAAATCTTTTGGCTTTTGAACAGAGCAGCGTGATTACATTTAATATGCAGTTTGCTTGGAGATCCTGCTACTGTTGCAGATGCTGCCTCAGTAAGTCAGGGATGGCTCTGAATCTCCTGGGTAGACTCTCATTTCTAACCAGCTGCCAGGTGCTGCTAACCCCTGCTGCCCAGAAAGCCACTCTGATTGGCAAGGGCTTACTGTGTTACCAATAATAGAGGAAAAAAATCAGTTGGATCCTCATTTTTGCCTTCTAATAATTTACTTATCCCATTATCTGGTTTTTGGATATAAAATATTTAGATTTTATTTCCTCTCTGAAACTTCATCTACTAGATGATAGCGCCATCTCCTGGCAAGAAAAATACCTGTGGCTTTTTTCTTATACTCTATTATATGTATGTCAGGAAAATTTTCAACATGGTATAAACAAACACAGGAGTTACTTCTACGTCCTTCTTTGAAAAAAATGCATTAGTTTATATATTTTTTTTTAGTCTTAAGCTTTACAAGAATTGTCTGTTTTTCCAACATTTCCAAAGTGGAGACTATATTGTTTTGCAAAGGCTTGGACACTGGTAGTGCTGTAATTATTGTTGAGATCTGAATTATTTGAGGAAACAGGCACTTAGATCAGAGATGGAAATATTTTCTTTGAACAACTCCCCCTGCAGGAAGGAGGTAGTAGATGGAAGACAGAGCTTACCTCAATATGGACCCCTCCTCTGTATGGGAACTTTAGAGGACTAGAGAAGTAGGGCCCCTCCCTTATACTTCTACTTTAATTTCAAAAACTATGATTTCTCTTTGATGGCCCAGAGTCACTAACATCTTTCTAATTTGAGTCTTGAAGAGTTTTTGCTGCCTCTCAATGTGCCCTGTGTTGGCTTGCTTTTTCTTTCTCTCTTTTTCCCCTACCCCTATGTTTTTTTTTTATTTTTTTACTTCATTCCAGATGATTTGCATTATAAATTTAGGGTTAAGCAGATGTTCTGACACTAGAATGATTTCTGCCACCCAGTTCTGAGAGTCGAGGGTATGAGACTCTGCTCTTTACCCTGACCTATGTGCAGTTCCAGGGCAGAGGGATGGTAGACCTTGCATCCCTGGGTCAGGGCTCCAGGTCCTGACAGGAAGGAGCATTTGAGGAAGGGATGTTCAGCCGGTGGACAGGCTGTTGCTGCTGAGCCCATACCACCATCTGCCCACAGGATCCCTTAGACAAGTCCTCCTTCCCAAGTCAGGGGCCAGTCACACTAAGGTGGGGAGAAGAGGCAGATGAAGAGGAAATACTTCAGAGGAGGAATTTCAGTCTTCAATCTGTTTCTAAATAATTGGACAAACAATTTCAATGAGGAAGTTGGTTTTTGCAGTGATGGAGATGTTTCAACCTGGAGATAAATAAAAGTGTAGGCTCCCTAAGGGTTAGCATTGCCTGGGAAGAGGACAGAGGAGCAGAGAGTAGATGAGGGCATGTGTTAAAATACAGCCTCAAGATCTTCTTGGTAAACCAACATCAACAGATGGGATCAAAACACTCAAACCACAAATATGTATAAAGCTCCTCTTCTAAATTGTAATATTGGTGGGAACCTGGGGGTGGTAGGACACTAACCAAGCCATGGGGCTTCTTTGCTAGGCCTAGAACCTGCATGTCTTAGCCAGACTGGTGCTGCATTAAAATGTTGGTCTATTTCTGATTAAAGCATTTCAGTGATTCTTCGTTTTCCACAAAGTGAAGTTCACACTTTTTAGCTCACACTGTCTGAGCAGTTGTCTCTTGCATGATCTAGATAATGTCCATAAGAACCAAGACTTGATCATATGGCAGAATTGTTGGCAGTGCTTTGATGAATCTGTGTGCTGTTTGAGCTGACCTGTATTTAATTGCTTCTCCGTAGCCCCAAGTCATTATTGCCACATTTTCCTCTATGAACAATGCATAGAACTTCCTTCTGAGAGCAAGATGATCTCTGGTTCATTCACCCACCTAAAACTGCTGGGCACAAAGCAGGGGAATGAATGAACCTTGTTCATTTCCTTCTATAACAATCCACTTATTTGAGGGGAAGATGCATTTTCCTGAGAGCTGGAAAGGGTAATTTTTTTTTAACCCCTCAGGAATACCCAGTCACATAGTATCTCAAAAAGTTCTGTGGTCAGTGGGGTATTATCTCTGCGATGTGTATTGGAATTCATGTGTAAATTACTTTTTTTTTTCATTTAGAGAAAACCAAACTCTTGCAGAAAAGTAGCAACTCTTTTGTTTGTCACAGAGCCTGTGGTAACTACAGGAGTGCTTGGGACATGCTAGTGACTGACAGTTGTATAAATGACTGGGTAGATTTAATCCTGCATTGAGAAAGAAACAAATTACTCTTTCCCCAGTGAATTAGTATTTGTCAGGCCATTCAATTCTATTTAATAAATTACCTCTATTAAAGCCCTAAAGTAGCTTATCCTAGAGGTGGCAGCAGAGTTAATGGAACTCACTTAAATGTGTGAATTAGACCTTTTTCCCCCACCTGCTAGGATTGATTTTTTTTTTCAATTGTTTTTATTCAAACATTTATTTTTCCTAATGAATATCGTGTCTTGGAAAGAAGATTACTTTTTTTTTAATTATTTTTTTTCTTTTTAGTTATACATGACAGTAGAATCTATTTTGATATATTTATACAAGCTTGGTATATATCTTATTCTAATTAGGATCCCAGTCTTTTGGATGTACACAATGGTGAGATTCACTGTGGTGTATTCATATATGTACATAGGAAAGTTATGTCACATTTCACTGTCTTTCCTTTTTCTATCCTCCCTTTCTTCTCTTCATTCCCCTTTGTCTAACCCACTGAACTTCTATTCTTAAAAAAGTAATTATATCATGCTGAATGTCAGCTCTGATAGGGTAGCCATGCTTGGTCATTCCTGCTCAATTCCCAGGAAGCAGCATCATCCCAATAGATGGCTTCACAAATGGCACCTCCCCAGGACATGCAGTGAGCAACTCACCAGCCTTCATTAATACCCTTCCCTGGAAAGAATAATTTGAGATAATTAGGTTCCCACTAACACAAATTGAAAATTAGCAAAACCAAAACAGTGCTGCTGTTCACATCTTTTAGAGAAATTTTAGGTTAAGGAAAAATAATCTCTCCATGTTTTTATTTTTACATTTCTGAAAGGTGTTAATCACCTTGTATCATATGCATAGTAGGTGAAGCTGAGATTGAGATGTGCACTCTAGCACAGCAAAGGTAGGAAGGAGTAATTAACACCAACAATTCACACTGCTCAGGGAATCCAAAACTGAAAAATTAATTTTCTAGCAAGTTGGTTGGAAATGTTCTATAAATTGGTTGGTCATTAAAATGACTCTTATGTTACTTATTAAACATAAAAGATTATTGAAATAATCCCAAACACACTTGGGAGCAAGGCCCAGCATGGGGAGAAAGAAAATGATCCAATTTTGTTAGCATTATGTCTCTAAATCTGTTTGTATTTGACAGGGAGCAAAATATGTCCTGTGGTGAAACTGAAGGACTGCTGGTAATAATTATGAGTAGAATGTTATTCCTAAAATTATAGCAGGCACATGATAAAGCAGAACTTTTAAATTGCAGGTTTGGATGATACTTGGAACAAAAGACCTGCATTGGCCTCTGTAGCAACTGGCATAACAATGTGATAATTACAAACTACGCTTTAACCCTCACACCATCAAGTGCAATTTAATGCATAGATTAACAAAGAGCAAAAAAGAAAGGCACTCACATTTATCAAGGTCTATTTTGTGCCACATACCATGCTTGATACATAACTGCTCCCGTTTCACTTAATTCACATAATCACCGTGGAAGGTAGAGGTCCCTTCTGGTTTATACACGGCATTTCTGCAAGATTGTAAGTGTTCATGATCACGCAGTTAGAACATCCAAGTTAGTTCTGACTCAAATGTCATGCTTTTTCTACCACAGGAGGATGACTCTTAAATACAGTAGATATGATACAAATTTAGGAATATTTTAGGAAAGAGCAAGCATGATATTCACTAACAGAACAGAATTACAACCGACCAACTCTGCTTAACTGATCAAATATTATTTGCTCTGAGGTTCATAAAGTGAGGCATCCCACTTAATTTTAAAGCTCTTTTGGTATTGAGTAATGAAAAGATCATTTATTTCTTTTTGCACAGTTCCCTGTAAGAGATTATTTCCAAACTGCCTTTTGCCTTTCTTCCTGATCATCTTGTTTTTAAATATATATATTTTTAAGTTGTAGTCAGACACAATACCTTTATTTTATTTTTATGTGGTGCTGAGGATCAAACCCTGTGCCTTGCACATGTTAGTTGAAAGCTCTACCACTGAAGCACAACCCCAAACCCCTGATCATCTTGATACAAGTCATAGTTATTTAACACACTCCAAAAACTTTCATGTGACAGAGAAAGGTTTGGTTTAAATTGACATAGACATGGAGATTGGAAAAGTCTCAAAGTAAACTATAGTCTTACTAACTTGGTACAGTTTTATATAAGACTTGTATATATATATGACTTGTATATATTCCCAGTAACTGTTAGAAAAAAAATGAAATCATGCTTTGCCAATACTACCCAATTTCTATATTATGCAGACAATAATAATCTGTGCAAAAAGTAAAAATTAGGTTACAGTGCAGATGCTGATTGTTATCTTTCCTGTATGCATTTCCACACATTAGGCAATGTTAATAAAGTTATAAATACCATTCATTAAGTGCCTATCACACACCAGGCACTATGATGTGCTCCTGGACCATTGCATTTAACACTGGCAACCAGTTTGTGAACTAGGCATCTTATCTCTATATTAAAGAGAAGGGAGATGGAAGTTAATGAAATTAAGAAACTTGCCCAGAATTGCACATTAGACTAGCATCTCACTTTGCTGTTCAACCTTTGTTTATCTGTGAACAAAGCTCATTATTTTAACAACTTTTCTACATTTTTTATAAGTAAATATTGTTTTAGAAAATTTCTGCATTTTTATTTTTTAATATTGGGAAATTTTTATTATTTTCATTTTTTTCTCTCTATTTCTACAGGGAACCAAAGTCCTACAGATGTTCATGTGGTATCTGAATCCACGGCAAGTTTTTGACCTTTCGCAGGAAGGGCCAAAAGATGCGTAAGTCTGGAATATCCTCCAGGATCCAAATGTATTGTAGGCAAGATAGAACTTTCTGATTTGAGGGTCAAGCTCCTTACCTGATTACCTTGTGAAACATTTTTTGACCATCTCTTCTCTACTCTCCCACCTGTACTTTCTTACCTTTAAAATGTTATCTGATGATCTCTTTTATTCTTTCTTGTGTTACTTTCTTTCAAAACATAAAATGGATGGAGTTGGAGAATATCATGCAAAGCAAAATAAGCCAATCTCAAAAAAACAGAGGCCAAATGTTTTCTCTGATAAGTGGATGCTAATCCATATGGGGAGGGTATGGGCTGAGTGGAGGAACTTTGGATGGGCAAAAGGGGAGATGAGGAAGGGGGGAAAGGGGTAGGAAAGACTGTGGAATGGGATGAACATTATTACCCTAAGTACATGTATGATTGCCCAAATGGTGTGACTCTACTTCATGCACAACCAGAGAAGTGAAAAATTCTGCTCCATTTGCGTCAATGAATTGAAGAGCTTTCTACTGTCATGTATAACTGATTAGAACTAATAAATAAATAAATAAACATACTTCTCAATGGCTGACTCATTGATTACTTTCAATGTATTTGCTGCTCATGTGTGTTGTGTGCTACTGTAGATTATTCATAGCAAGTTGTGAACTGAGAAAGGACCCCTTATTTTTCTGTTTATGCATGTACAACTTTGGAGATGCACACTTACTTGCAATGCGGGTTGACCTCTGGGGAGCACAGCCATATTTATTTGTGAATATTTGGTTTGGAGGGCTTGCATGTGTGCATATGTGTGTGTTTGAGAGATTGATTGATTGATGATTTTAACTGTGGGCTCTACACCAACATGGGAAAAACATTTAAATTCCTACTCAATCCGTTTTTCGAGTTTCTCAAAAATCTCATTCTCTGTTTTTGCTAGAATGTTCAAAATTAGGTCAACATGAAGGTGATTCAATGTGCATGGTGGAAAAGAGCCGGATCACTTTTGCTGTTTTGTACTTCCTGTTTTAAAGCCACCTACTAAGAGAGTTCTGATGTTATCTGATTAACTTTAAAACATAAAGGATAGGAGTTTTTTAAATAAGTAGCAATATCAGAAGCAAAGAGATGTCAACTCAGATGATTTCTACAGAAATACTATTCCTGCATGAATGGATAGATTATATATTTTAAACATGCAGAAGAACATGAATTATGAAACTTAAATTTGTCATTCCCCAAATCTTTGCCTTTCTTTGCCACTAGAGTTTGCTCTAAGCCTTTTGTATTTTTTTCTGTATTTGATTGTGCTAAGACGAATCTATTACGCTGGCTTGTGATTTTTATCTGTTGACATTTAATAAGATTTTATCACTTTAGTGAGACCTCAGATAGATTCTTTATAGGTCACCATAGAAAGTAAGAAAGGACAGGAAATATTTTCAGAAAAAGAAAACATCCTTTTACTTCAACAGGTGATGTTTTCTAGAGCAGACCCAGTAATAGCTTCATTAAGTAGCAGATGATCACCAGGGGCAGCAGCTCTACATCTTCTTGAGAGCCATCTGGTAGGAGAACACAATCTGTCCTCAGCAGGCAAAGTCAACAGTACAGGAAAATCAATAAATCTTCCCCTCTTGGGCTGGGAGTGTAAGTAGGGCTGTGAGTGAGTCCATTGAGTGATAGACTTGTAGGTTTGGTTATAACAATAGTGGAGAAAATCTCCATTTCTCTAAAAAAAAAAAGTTCTAGAATTAAGAGTGGGAATACAGATTTAAAACTAAGTAATTCTAGGAAAAGCTAATATAATAATAAGAAGACATATAAGGGGTATTGTTTATCAATTAGTGGTGGTTTTCTTTAAGAAAGGAGAAGAGTGAATGATAGGAAAAGAAAAAGAGAAAAAGTCAAGAACTAAAGAGAAAAAAATAAATACGAGTTGATATAATAAAGGGAAGCATGAGAAATAAGAACCCAGGGACACGCCCAAATCCCATTCAGTATTGGCCATTTAAAATACTGTTGGCTTCTACCTGTGGTCCAATTGCTGGACGAGTTCTCCTGTGGTTACTTGGACCAGTTTTAAGGGTATTGTCATCCTCAGGATGGCACATTTTTCCCAGGGGATGCCACCTCCCCGATCATGTCCTGTGTTTTCTCTTTGCTACCCACAGTACTTGTTCTTTTGTTTACTTTTTCTTCTGTTTGCTCTTCAGGCTTGAGCTCTACAGGAAGGTACCTAATCTGAGAATTCTGGCCTGCGGTGGGGATGGAACGGTAGGTCCTTGAAAGAGAATCTGGTTCTCTCCCTTCTTTCCTCTTGTTTTCCATGTGACTGTTTTCTGTCTTCGTTTCTGATCTTCCCAACCCCATAAAGTGAACGTGTCTGTCCTGTGAATTGTAGCCCCAAGGCTTAGAAGAGACTATGCTATTGTCCTCATGGCTGCCTACTTGACCTTTCTAAAGTCTCTTCACTCATCACATACACTATACCTGTCCCTCAAGGTGAGGATACAGGCATATCAGTGAAATGAAGAATGGAGACAGTTAAATTCATTTTAAAATAAAAATATTTATTCACACTTATAGTTAATGGTTATTTTTTTAAAACTAACATAAAAATTCAAAATTGTACATATTAGTCAGGTGGTGTTTAGATACATGTATTCATTGTATAATGTTTAAATCAGGTTATACATACGTATCCCTTCAAACAGTTATCATTTTTTTATGGTGAAAATATTAAATCCCTTCTAAAGTTTTGAAACATACAGTACCTCATGGATATCTTCGTTCACTCTGCTGTGCAGTAGCATGTCAGAATTTCTTGCTCCTAACTGTGACTTAGTTTCCAGTGATCCCTCTTTCTCCATCCATCCCTTCCCATCCCTTCCTTCTCCTCTTACTATCAGAGTTCTACTCTCACATTATGAGATAACCTGGCTTTGATTCCACATACAAGTGAGATCATGTGGTCCTCGTCTTTCCATGCCTGGCTTCTTTCACATACTATAATAATCTCCAGCTCTAGAAAACATCACCTGTTTAAGTGCTGCAAATGACAAGATCTCCATGTCTGGAGAGTATTGCATGGTATATACTTTCTTTATCCATTCATCAGTTGGTGGACTTAGCTTGTTTCCGTCCCTTTGCTATTTTGAATAGTTTTGCAGTGAATTTTCCTGCTGAGGCCGATACTGATTATATTTCTTTGGATAAATGCTCACAAGTAGAATTGCTGGGTCCCATGGTAGTTTTTAATTTGTTGAGGAGCTTCCATGTTGTTTTCCACAGCGGTTGTTTTATTCAGCTTTTCTGTCGTTGAGACCAAAAGACCTGCAAGAACAATTTTAGAGCAGGAAAAGTTTATTTGGTGCTCTTGGTTTCAGAGGTCTCATTTCATAGACAGCTAACACCATTCCTCTGGGTCCAAGGTGAGGAAGAACATCATGGTGGAAGGGTGGGTGTGGTGGGGGAAAGCAATTTAGGATATGGCACCAAGAGACAGAAAGAGAGCTCCACTCACCAGAGACAAAATATGAATTCCAAATGTACGTCCCCAGTGTCCTATCATCTCCTACCATAGCCTGTCTTCCTACAGTTACCATCCAGTTAATCCATAGTAGTGGATTAATCCGTGGATTAAATTACAACTCTGGAAATCTAATGATCTCACCTCTTGGTTCTTCTGTTTTGTCACACATGAACTTTTGGGGAACACCTCGTATCTAAATCATACAGTGGCTATTCCTGTTGACCACAGTGTCCTAGGGTTTTATCCACATCCTCACTAGCATTTTTTATCTTTTTTTTTATAATGGCCGTTTTTACTGGGGTGAAATGCCATTTTATTGTGGCTTTGTTTTACATTTCCCTGATAATTAATGATGTTGAAAAATTTTTTATGATCATTAGTGTGTCTTCTTTTTAGAAATGTCTAATTAGGTTTAATGCCTGTTTTTTAATTGAGGTATTTCTCTTCTTTCTATTGAGTGTTCTTATTTCTTACATATTCTGGATATGAACCCCTCATGTCAGATGTATGGTCTGCACACACTTTCTCCCATTCTATCATCTGTCTCTTTACCATGCTGTTTCCTTTGCTGTGCAGAAGCTTTTAAGTTCAATGGAATCCCTGACTATCTTCACTTTTTCTTTTAGTGCTTTTGGGATCCTGTTAAAAAAAAAAAAAAAAAAAAAAAAAAGCTTGCCCATTCCAACATCCTGAAGTGTTTCCTTTACACTTGTAGTAGTTTCCTATTTCCAGGTCTTACATTTTAGTCTTTAATCCATTTTACTTTATATTTGAAATGGGTGAGAAGTGGGGGTCTAGTTGTATTCTCTCAGCATCCTTTAATGAAAAGACTATAATTTCATTAAAGTGTATTCTTAGAACACTTTGGTTTTTCTTTTAAGGTTATTTGGTCATAGAGGTGTGCATTTACTTCTGGGCTCTCTATTCATTCCCTTGGTCTGTGTTCCTGATTTTATGCCAGTGCCATCCTGTTTTGATTACTAAAGCCTTGTAGTGTGGTGCTTCCTGCTTCATTCTTTTTGTTCATGATGTCTTTGGCTATCTGTGCTTTTTTAAAGGTTTCATACAAATTTTAGTATTTTGTATCTAGTTCTGTGAAAAACGTCAGTTATTTTGGTAAGGGTTGCATTACATCTGTAGATCGCTTTGGATAGTAGTGTGGACATGGTAACAATATTGATTCTTCTAATCCATGAACTGACGGTGTATTTCCACTTTTTAATGTTCTCTCCAGTTCTTTTCATCACTGTTTTATAGTTTTCATTGTAGACGTCTGTCACCTGAGTGGTTAAATGTATTCTTAGGTATTTTATTTTTTGTATCTATTATGAATGGTAATTGCCTTCTTGATTTCTGTTTCAGATAATTCACTAGTAGTGATTTTTATGTGTTGATTTTAAATCCTGCTACTTTGCCATCTTTGTTTATTAATTCTAATAATTTTTATGGAGTCTTTGTGTTATATCATGTCATCTACATACAGTGATAGTTCAGCTCCCTCTTTTACCATTTATATACCCTCCACTTCTTTCTTTTGCCTAATTTCTCTGAATAGGACTCCCAGACTATGTTTAGTGAAAGTGGTGAAAATGGGCACCTTGTCTTTTCCCCAGATTTTTAAAAAAGACTTTTAGCTTTTCTTCAGTCATTATAATGTTAATTGTTGATTTATTATAAACTGCCTTTATGATGTTTAGATACATTCCTTCTATACCTAAGTTGTTCTGCATTTTTAGCATGAAGGGATGTTGAATTTTATTAAATTTCTCTTCTGCCTGTATTGGGATGATCTTAACTTTTTGTCTTTCATTCTGTGGAGATGATGTACCATACTTTTGAATTTGCATAAATTGAACCATCCTTGCATCCCTAGGGTAGATCCCAGTTGATGGTATAGAAGAATATTCTTTTTAATGTGCTGTTGAATTCAGTTTACTTGTATTTTGGGGATTTTTCCATTTATGTTCATCAAAGAAATTGGCTTGTAGTTTTCTTCATTTGTTATTTCTTGTCTGGTTTTGGTATTGGAATAATGCTGGCCTCATAGAATATGTTTGGAAGAATTCCCTCTTCTTTGACTTTTTGGAATAATTTAAGAGAAATTGATACTCATTCTTTAAATGTTTGGTATACCTAAGTAGTGAAGTCCTCTGATCCTGGGCTTTTCTGTGGTGGGAAACTTTTTCTCACTGATTAAATCTAATTACTTGTTAAGGTCTTTTCAGGTTTTAAATTTCTTTATGATTCAATCTTGGTAGGGTATATGTGTCTAGGAAATTCTCCATTTTTCCAGGTTATCAAATTTATTTGTGTATATTTGTTCATAACCTTTAATGATCCTGTTTGTTTCTTGGTGTGAATTGTTGAGTCTCATTTTGCTGTGTCTTTCTCTCTTTTTTTTGGTACAGCTAAGGGTTTGTCAATTTTGTGTAGCTCATCTAAGAACCAGCTCTTTGATACATTGATATTTTATATTTTATTTTTTGTAATCTTTATTTATTTCTGCTCTGAGCTTTATTACTGCCTTCTACTAATTCCAGATTTCTTTTCAATAGATTGAATACAGCAATAGAATAAATACAGCAATAGATTGTTTGTTTTAGATCTTCCTGCTTCTTTGATGGAAATATTTGTTGCTATAAGCTTTTGCTATATCCCATAGATTTTGTTTTGTTGTGTATCCATTTTCATTTGTCTAAAGAAATCTTCAGTTTCCTTCTTGATTTATTCTTTGATCCATTGGTTGTTCAAGAGTAAGTTGTCTCATTTCCTATTTGTATGATTTGCATTTTTTTCTTTTAATCAATTTTTAGTTGTATTGTACTGTTGCATAAAGATACTTAATATAAAATCATTTTTTTAATTTGTTAAGACTTGTGACCTATTGTGTGATCTATCATGGAGAATGCTCCACGTGCTATGAGAAGGCTAGGTTTTCTGGAGGTATGGATGGAATTTTCTGTAGATGTCTGCTAGGTCCATGTGGTCTAGGGTGCAATTTAACTCTGCCATTTCTTTATTGATTTTCTGTCCAGATGATCTGTCTATTGATGAAAGGGTAATTACTTAATCTCCCCTATTGTTACTGTGTTAGAGTCTCTTTCTCCCTTTAGATCTAATAAAAGTTGCATAATATATTTGGATTCTCCAATATTGGGTGTATATGTTTAGAATTTTTTTTTGTTGCTAAATTAACCCCTTATACAGTGACCTTCTTTGTCTTTTTAGTGCTTTTGATTTAAAATCTATTTTATCTGATGTAACTATGGCTACTTCTTCTGGCTTTCGGATTCCATTTGCCTGAAATATCTTATTCTATCCCTTTACTTTTAGTCCATGCATGTCCTTAGAGGTGAAGTAAGTTTCTTATAGGCAACATATAGTTTTTTAAAAAATTTATCCATTTGCTGTGACTTTATTTAGAAATTTTAATCCATTTACACTTAAAATAATTATCAGTAGGTAAAGGTTTATTATTATTATTATTATTTATTATTATTATTTTGGTAGTGCTGGGAGTTGAACCCAGAGCCTCTGATATGCTAGGCAAGAATTCTACAACTGAACTATACCCCCACCCCTAAAGAAAGTTCTTAATATAGTTGTTTTATAACTTATTTTCTAATTTTAATATAATTTCTTTCTTTCTCACTCTCTTACAATCTCCTTTTGTGGTTAAATGATTTACTTTAGTAGTTAATTTTAATTGCTCACATATTATTTTTTGTCTATCGCAAATTTTTCGATTGTGGTTACAATGAGGCTTACAGAAGCATCTTTTGATTATAAAAAGCTATTTTGAAATAGCTGTTAAATAACAACTTAATGTAACCATAAAGATAAGAAAGAAACAAAATATATACTAATTAAGAACACCACACTTGCAGTCCTCACATTTTGTGGTTTTTGAATCCCATTTTACAACTTTCTGTATTGTCTCTCTCAACATATTATTGTGGTTACTGTTATTTTTAATTGTCTTGTCTTTTAGTCTTCATATTAAAACATGAGTACTTTACTCACCATTCTTACAATATTAGAACATTCTGAATTTGTCTATATTGTTATTTTTTTTCAGTGAGTTTTCTACCTTTCAAAATTTTATCCTTATTAACACCTCTTGTTTTTCTTTTTTTTAATTGGTTGTTCAAAACATTACAAAGTTCATGATATATCATCTTTCATACATTTGACTCAATTGGGTTATGAACTCCCATTTTTACCCCAAATACAAATTGCAGAATCACATCGGTTACACACTCACATTTTTACATAATGGCATATTAGTGACTGTTGTATTCTGCTACCTTTCCTTTCCCCTACTATGAAGAACTCCCTTTAGCTTTTCTTGTAGACAGACAGACCTGGTGGAGATATGGAGATATATCCCCTCAGCCTTATTATTTTTTTTCCTCTGAAAATGTCTTCGTCTCTTCTTTACTTTTGAAGAATAGCTTTGCTGGGTAAAATATTCTTGGCTGAAAATTTTTTTTGTTTGTTTTTAATAAATTTTTTGTTGAAGGTGGATACCTTTATTTTATTTTATACTTATGTGGTGCTGAGGATCGAACCCAGTGCCTCACGCCTGCGAGGCAAGCGCTCTGCCACTGAGCCACAATCCCAGCCCCATGTTTGTTTGTTTTTTGTTTTCCTCTTTAGTACTGTGCACACCTATGCCAGGTCTCCTGGCTTTTAAGATTCCTGCTGAGAAGTCTGCTATCAGGAGAATTGAGACACACTTCAGGGTTATTTATTTCTTTTCTCTTGCTGCCTTGAGAATCTTCTCTTTATCTTTTATGTTTGAGAGTTTGATTATAATATTGTCTTGGGATTGACTTGGATGAATTGAATCTGACTGGATATTTGTATCTTAGTCTAAGTGTGAGAAGTTTTCATCATCTCCTCTTTGAATAAGCTTTCTACCCTTTGGCAGTCTCAGATTCCTCTTGAACTCCAATAACCCAAATATTTGCTCTTTCATTGCTGTCTCAAATTTCCCATAGGCATTTTTCATTTCCCTTTCTTATTTTTTTTCTCTTCTAACCACGTATTTTCAAGTAGACTGTCTTTGAATTCAACAATTCTTTCTTCAGTTTACTCTGTCATGCTATCGATAAAGCCATTGTGATGCCATTGTTTTTTTAAATTTCACTTAGTGTATTTTTTATTTCACAGATTTCTGTTTGTTTAATTTTTTTCTTATTGATAAAGCCATTGTGATGCCATTGTTTTTTTTAAATTTCACTTAGTGTATTTTTTATTTCACAGATTTCTGTTTGTTTAATTTTTTTCTATCTGTTATATTGTTCTGTTGGATATGGAATTACTTCTCTGTCTTTTCTTGGAGCTTGTTAAGTTTCCTTGAATCAGCCATTTAAAATTCTGAATCTAAGTGTTCACCCACACTGGTGACTCTCTGGTTAGTTTCCGGTGTCTTATTTTCACCATTATATTAGGTCATGTGTTCTTGAAAACTCTTAATGCTTGGTGTGTGGTGCCACCTTGGGATTGAAGATTAGGTAGAGATTCCAGCCTTTGAAATCTGGCATTGTTTTCGTCTTTACAGAAATTCTAAGTAGGCTCCTTATTTTCTCTGAGCCTGTAGTCTCCTGTGTTATCTCAGCACTTAGAGGGCATCCTAAGCCCAGGATCTTTTCAAGTATGCTGTCAGTATATTGTCATTGTTTCAACACTAGAGGGAGAACCACGTCCAGGTTTGTTCCAAATCCACAGTTGATATGTTATTTAGCATAAACCATCGGATTACAGAAGAAGGTAGCCCATCCCCCCAAGCCTTTCCCTAGGACTGGGGTAGGCCTGGGTGATTTATCCACAGTGCTTGAGAGAGAACAGCCCCAGGCTCCCATGCCATACCCATGGCATGCTGACTCTAACAGAAGTCTAATGGACTGGGACTGTGTGTCTCTGTCAGCACCAGTGCTGTTCCAGAGGTGCTCTCTCTGCCATCATTGGCAAGGGGATAGGGGTTGTTAATATTTGCCCATTGTTAGGTTTCACCAGCCTGACGTTTTCTAAGGCAAAATGTCAGGAGAGCTACCCTGTCCTACCCTCTAGCATATGGAGTCTTTTTCCACACTGTGCTGCCCACGATTGGGGTAGTACTGGTGAAGGCAGGCTCTTGGCTACCAGAGATAATGCTCAGAGATGCACACTTAGGTGCAAGGACCTGTAAACTCAGGAGGGAACCCAGGACCATACTGCAATGGGGCAGTGATAGAGGCCCAAACATGAGAGTGTTCCATGAGGGCGTGGGTCTCTGCCTAGTTCTGGGACAGATCTAGAGGCTTTATCTGTGAGCAGTGGCCTAGGGTCAACTGGAATGCCTGAGTTTTGAGATTGGGTAGTGGAAACAGCCCCCTGGCCACTAAGGGAGATGCTAAGCTGGGTCACACCTGAGTCTCACAGCATAGTCTTGGTGGGGGGTTACCCCAACATAATCCAAGTCTGACAATGATGCAAGACAAAACTAGAGTCTGTTCTACTGGCTTGTAGTTCTCTACCAGATGTCAGATTATGTCTAGAAGCTCCATCTGCAAACTTGAGTCTGGTTATGGGTCCTTTGGTTTCTGCCTGGTATTGGATCTCACCAAGGTGGGCCTAGCACTGAGCTCCAAGACAAAGTCCTGTGCTGGCATTTGTGCCCTGCCAGCAGGTGGTGTCTTGCTTCACTCTCTGCTGGGAAGAGGGGTAACAGAGGCAGTTAGCTGCTTGGATGATGCAGTTCTTTTGGCTCAATTTGAGGGTATTGATCTGGGAGAGTGGTTGTGGGGCTCTGTCTAGCATCTGTCTAGCATCTGGCTTTGCTGTGGTGGGCCTGGAACTGGGTTTCAAGTCTAAGGTATGGGCTTAATTCCCTTTCCTTCCCCGAAGTGGGAAGTACATTTTTATATGCTTCTTGGAGTTATGCAAGAGGTGATATGGGTAACTCCTTTATTCTTTCATCAATGAATGTTTTGTTTTTATTTTACTAAAACCAGGCACTATAGTCTCTCATCTGAATTCTTAGCTCCCATGAAGGTAGTTCAGTGCATAAATAGCAATTGGCATGTTTGCAGGAGCCCATCACTGGAGGATCTTAGCTGCCATCTTACTCTGCCTCTCTCTGTTCATTTGTAATGATTGGTCAAGTGAGCAAAAAGAAATATATGAATATACTTGAATTATTGCCTTTTTCTAGTGGCAATAAAATTAAATAACCAAAACAAATGTTGGTTTGCCTTAAAGATTATTAATTGGTTCCATTTGTGTTCATTTGTGAAGAAAAATGCAGAATTGGGTTAAAGCTTACTATCTTGAATATGTTTTCCCTATTTATTATGTCTTAATTGTTTCTCCATTTGGCCTCTACTTTTGTGGATATATTTAGCCAAGGTAAAGAAGTGAGAATCATGACAGCTTGTGCTGTCCAGCGCCTTTTTATTTTGGATTTGGAGTTTGATTTTTTTAGGATCTAAGATTGTCTTATGAACTATCTTCAGTTTTTCTTTAAAGTCCCCAATTAGCATGTTTCATTCTCAAAGGTTGTCACAAAATCTCCCCTTTAATTTCCTCTCATAGCACAAAAACATATCATACAGCTTCATGAATGCAACTGGAGCAAAATAGAACACCATTGGTCCCTCAATATACTTGGTGAAGAGGAAACATTTTTTTTCCAGTTGGGAAAATGGTATTTACCATTCTTCAGGGTCATAATACAAATCTTTACCTCATGAAATTCATTGTAAAGTCTTACAGCTAGAAAAAATCCTAATGACGTTTAGTCTGGTGTTTTCCAAAATGTATTTGGTCATGGAATTTTATTCTCCAGAATGCTAGTTAAATTTCAATTGGTTCTAGTGTTCTAGTGATATATTTGTGCTAGTGTAGGGGTAACAAGGATGTGATCTCTCACCTTCCCATCATATTTTTTTTTGCAAGCAGACACTCCTGTAACAAAGTACAGGTTAACAAGAAAATAAGCATAAAAATTATTTAATCAAAGCTTTATGTGACAGAGGAACCTTTAGTTGAAGGTCCAAAGTCCTAGGGAAAATCATTTGCTTTTATGCTTAGATTTGATGAAGAATGGACAGCTGGGTAGAAATGTGAATGGACATGACTATCTGATCTGATAGTCGCAGGCTGAAGGAGGAGCCCAGCAAGGGCCGTGTGCTCAGATACTTCTTGGATTCTCTGTATAGAGTTCCTTCCTCCCAGGTATAGGGCAGAACCTCTTGGGGGAATGAGGGTCTTAGGATTAGAAAGTTAGGTCAGGGAATATTTTTATGGCCAGCTCCTAACCAGGAAGGTGGGAAAAATTGAAGCAATATTTTTAGGCTTTATGGCTTGCTTTGGGTGGTGGTGGTGGGGGGAAGGTTTCTATGACCTTCCTTGGCAAAGAGGAATTCTGATTTCTGTGACTCACAGTGGAAGAAAATGAAGGGAAGAGAGGCAAAAGTCCAGGAGAAAGAGAGAAACAGAAACCTTGCTTATGAGGCCCTTCCAATGTCCTTCAGTTCAAAGCTGTCAGCATGCCAAAATGCCATACCTTGGGACATCATTTTCTAAGCCCAAACACTATTGTAGAATTTTCCCAACTTCCTTTTAAAACAATTACATCCAAACAAATCCTCTAGGGCTAATTACACTGTGTTCTTTCACCACTCCTCAGTTGTCTTCAGTGAAAGGCTAGCCTTTACCACAGCCACTTTCATTATTTAGAACCTGCTTGCCTTACTGTATGACTTCAGCATGCCACTCACCTTCTTTCTCCTCCAGATCTAGTGACAGCAACAGAGAAGTTGAGGATATGCCCTGGCATTCAGAATTCACAGTTCTTCCTCTTCCTTATCTGAAATCCACACCAGCTACCTATTATATCCCAAAATTGTGGAATTCATCACTGTATCTGGTGTTCCACCTCCAAATCTCCACTGAAACTCCCATTAGACCTCTGCTCCTCTTCCTCCTCCTTCCCTTCCCTCTACTCAGCAGATATGTGTAGAAATCACTGCATTAGTTTGAGTACTAACAAAGTCCACATTATGGAGAGAATCTCTGCAATTAGAGGTGTTCACAAACATGGGATTCCACAGTATAAAGGATAGAGAGGGAGGGGAATCACATCCAAATACTTGGAAACACATAATTATGGAACTCAAGCCAAAGTCCAGAAAGAAAATGAAAAGACAGGAGATTAGAATGGCAATCAGAGTGTGCTCTGTCAAGAAAATAAACCAGAAAAAAGTTTTAACAGTGAAGCAGTCGTTAAATTTTTAAGGAAAGACTGAACATTACCATGAATTTGGAGACTATGAAGTACCTGGTAACTTCAAGAAAGGAGTTTTAACAGAGTATTTAGGAAAATAACCAGAGTGATAGTGAGACTTGTATAGTTGCAGTGAACTTCTAAGGGCCATGACCAGTTATAGTGTTGAGTGTCTGTGAACTCTCTTGTGCCCTTGATACCCTGCTGTGTGACAAGTAGATGATCTGGTTCTCCTTCTACTTTTCTCATCTGGTCTTTTCTAGCATCTTCTCATCAAATGCTATGATTAATGGTAATTTCAAAAGGCTAAATATTTTTTCTATGCGTTAAGTGCTAACTTCAGTTTTCACATCCTTCCACATAACTGACAAATGTGCTAGTTGTTTACACTTGGGTCTCTCCCATCACTTGCAATAGATATACCTAAAATAGAAATAGTTTATTTACCCTTAGAATTGGTGAAGAGTTCCCCAAAAATGATTTCTTTCAGTAGTCGCTTCTGCTATCCAATTACTTGGAATCCAAACTTTGCTTATTTTAAACTTTATGTAAACCCAGATTTCATTTCTCTTTGTTAAAAGAAGGTGCTTTTTGAAAACCAAATGTGGTTTATGAAATGTTTATCATGGCATGGGATTGATATCTTTTGCTTTATTTGTTTAGAATATGAAACTTTTAGTTTGGTGGAGGCAGAATTTGTATAAAGAAGAGGCAGCCTGATGGATTCATGAAGAAAATCTGCTGGCTTTAGGCAAGTGGAGTATAATTCTCAAGAGTGTCAGTTATATACTTGACATAAGATATTCAGCCCTTAGTTAGTGAGCCTATCTGTCACTGCCAATGCTGTCAGAATTCTGCCAGTGTGGTGACAAGACTCAGGGAAGAATCTGAGATGGAGTATTTTTGACTGATTATGATGAGGATATATTAACCCTTAATCACATCAGTGTAACTATACAAAACATTTTTTAATATGTAGAGATTGTGCATTATTTTGGAACAAAGACCACATTTAACAATTGTGACTTCTTGTTAAAAGTCTGGATTAAATTGATTTTAGGCATCTGCTCTTCTTGCTTATTTCTTGCTCATTTGGCTTCCCTAGATTAGCAGACATCATAGATGGAAAGGTGCTCCTGTACCCTGGTTTTCCCCAGCCACAGCATGGAAGGCATTATGATTTTCCTTTAATTGACAGAAATAAGCAGACCATTCTAAGTCCCTTCCCTCTTTCAACCTCAGCCTACCTAGATCCTCTCCTTTCTCATGAGCAATCTCGAGGTATATTCTCAGTATGTATTTGTTGTGAGTGAATCAATGAATGTCCCAAAACTACATTCCGTTTCAAAACACAGTGTATATCTTGACCTTTTCTTGATTTCTTTTGGGTGAATATAAAACACATTTCTATAAGTGGTAACTTTGTAAACTATTAAGTGCATAAATTAGAATATCAGAAGGAAGAATGGTAGTTTCTTCCTCCATGCAGTGGGGATTGGTTCCAGGAATCTCATATGTTCCCAATTCTACAGGCACTCAAGTCCCTTGTATAAAATGGCCTAATATTTACGTGGAACTTCCCATACACTTAACATCATCCCTATACTACTTTTACCACTGAGTATGATCTAAATACTATGTAAATAGTTTTTATTGTATTGTTTAGGGAATAATGACAAGAAAATGCACACATGTTCAGCACAGACCCAGTTGTATTTTCAGAAGATTTTAATTCACGGTTTGTTGAATCCTCAGAAACAGAGCCCACGGATATACAGGGCTGGCTGTGGAAGGGTCCAAGGCTGTGCCCTGATTTTCTTTCAGAGTCAGGAATGTTGCCCTTGTTCTCCTTTGGTTTCTCAGTATGAGTGCCCTTTACTTTTCTACTGCATACACCACCAGGCAGTGCAACGTGCATCTGTTCTTTTGGAAGAAAATGCCAATTCACTGTCATCTGCATCCCTCAGCCACGTCTAATGTTAGTATACTGAAGAAGGAAAATATTGCTCAAAATATTGCTAAAGCTGAAAACGGACAGGTGGTGGCAGCATTGGCCAGCTGCTGCGGCAGGACTGCTCAGGGCCGAGGCGGAGGACCTGGTGTTCTCAATCTGTCAGCCTTGCTTTTCTTAACGAAGTAAGGAATGAATTCTGCAAGCTGGAAAATGATTTGGCCCAATCAAGATAACTTTCTTCAGTTCTGGTGGAAAATATGCCAGGTGCTATGTGTTGCAATGAATTAAATAATTTAATTGGAAGGGTGCTGGGTGAGCTGGTGGAGGTAATTTGGGATGGTAAAGCCCTGGCAAAACGAGCAGCTGCCCACGAGCCTGCAGTCGGCAGTCTGGAATTCCAACAGGAGCAGGTTGCTGATTACATGAAGGCAGAGCTTCAGTAACAGCCTTGGGGCCTGAGATTTTTTTTTTTTTTAAGTTTTGCTCTTATAAGGACAAAGACAGATTATTACACGAGATCCTGTATCTCTCCTGCTCTTGTAGGTGTATTGCTGTCCATTCTCTTCTTTATAGTCCCTGTACTGCAGGGCAGCTGGGTTTGGATTGTTCTTCATAGGCTTCAAAAGAAAAGCTGCTGATGTCAGACAAAGGTGGGGCTGATTTGAAAACTTAGGGCTTGGTTTTTCTTTAAGTGGAGCCAAAGGAAGTGGGTATTTTACTTCTAGTAAATGATCTTTATTGATGAAGAAGAAAAATATTGGCGAGTCATAGTAGCTAATGTTCATTGACCATTGCGTCTTTGTGAGGCACATGCTAAGCCATGTCGACACATTTCTTTTATTTATTTTTATTTTGTTAGTTGTAATTGGACACAATACCTTTTATTTACTTATTTACTTTTATATGGTGCTGAGGATCGAACCCGGCACCTCCCATGTGCTAGGTGAGCGCTCTACCACTGAGCCACAACCCCAGCGCTGACACATATATTAATAGGTAAAATAACACCAAGATGCAGGTACTGTTATTATTCTTATTTCACAGAGGAGGGAAAAACAGATTAAGTGACTCCCCAGCCAGTTTGTGGTGGAGCTGGGCCTCAGCCCCACTGGGGTTCCTGTGTCCTGTGCCCCGCTGCTGCACTGCCTGATGCTACCTTCTGAGGGTGCTTTTTTACTGAGCAGTAATCCATAGCTGTTGAAAAAGAAAAACTCTTCAGGGCTGAGCCAAGGAAAGAGAGACCCACTTTAGCCAGAGCAGTATCAGCCTAACTTTAGTTGTTCATCAAAAAAATCTGTTCCATAAAAGGCAGGAGACATTTGATAATGGGGAAATACAAGATTGTCTGCTTGTGTTCAGGGAAAGGCTGAATATTGGATCACTTGGCTACTGTAAAACGGAGATAGAAAATATTTTTCCACTTTTTGAAGCAAAACACCTTTACACTCAAATCAACTCTACCCTTTCCTTTGCTGTGTAGGCCAAACGTAGGAAGAGAGGAGAGGGTGAGAGATCCACAGATGCCCACAGAACCCTTGTGGCAGTATCACCAGAATTCTTGACAATTCCCACTGAGAAAGCAAACAGGAGCAGAGTCTAGGAAGGTCTGCATAAGGGCAAAGCCTTATGCCAATCAGAGGCCTCTAGAAGATAACAGCATCAAGTCAAGAAAGTTACGGGAAACTTTTCAAAGTCGTTTGTACTTTTTGCATTTCCTCCGCAGTAAATTAATCCTCTTACATTTTAGAATTAGCATTCCTCCTGTGGTTTAGAGTTTTTCTTTGTAGGCTCATCTTCAGAGAGTTGTTTGATTTTACTTTTCTATCTCTGTATCACTTCACTATCCCTTTCAGGCAGTTTCGAATTATTTCCAGAACTTTCAAACCAGAGCTGAGTTTCCTATGGATGGCTAAGGCTCCCACCCTGGGATGAGGGTGGGGGTACATCAGTGAGCTCGTGGAAAGCTGGGCCAAGCATCAATCAGAGACAGGCTCTTTCTGCTGCTTCCAGACACAACAGGTCTCCCTGGGACAGGGGTCATTCATGTTCTTTGTCCCACATCTCTTCTTCTTTGCCAAGAGGGAGCCTAGGGCCATTACAGCCTCCTGCTGTATTACTTTCATTCTCCATTGTAAAGAGACAGACTCTGCTCCTTCCAGGACCAGGAGCCAGGTTGCTCCAAGTCTTCATCTCAGCTTTGCCACTTTGTGTTTTGTTGGTTTCTGCTCCAAGAAGAAGTGTCCCCAATAGCCCTGTACCCTTTCCTTGTCTTACCTTTTCTCTGTCACTGCTGTGTCTAGAATGAAATGGGATGTCAAAAGCATAAACTCATAGCAATATCTTTGCCAGGAAGAGAGATTTCAACAAAACATAAGCAGACAAAATTCTAATTTAAATCTGCTTAAAATAGGCTCACTCTGAGCACAAATCAAAAAGGGGAGGTTGAATGATCATCTCTCAGAGAAGTTTTGAAGAGAAGACTTCCTTTTTCTATCTCTGTGTCACTTTTTCATCATCTAATGGGATGTTGCATTAGATTTCTGCTAAATTCCATTGCATATCTGCATGTCTGGTTCTACCTGAGCTGTTTGTATCTGTAATCAGTGATCTCTGATGGTTGGGCTTTCTGAGCATTTTTGTTCTTTTTCATGACCTTTAAGCTCTCTTCTAGTACTTTAATAGAGGTGTTTGGCTTTTCCTGTGTTTGCCTCTACTTTCAAGAGCACAGGAAGAGTATCTAGCATGGTCATCAGAAACAATTTAGCATCTGGTGTTTTGTTTTCTTTCTTTGGCCAGCTTTGGTGGTATTATGTGTAAAAAAAAAATGCTAAAGAAGCCCTGGGGTCAAAAATCTAATGAATTGCCTAGGAGTAAATGACCAGTTTGGAGGAATGAATGAACTTTCTGACATTCTGTAGATAGACATTTTTACCTGGATTTTTAGTGTGACTTATTGAGTGAATGTAGAGGTGTGTCTTTTCAGAGGGCGAACACAGTCTTAGACTTTGTTGGTTGACAGGCGAAGCTTACATCCTGGGAAAGAAATCATATGAAGGAGGAGAAAGGATTTTAGAAGGAAGTCAAGAGAAGTAATACACTCCTCTGACTCGGCCATTTTATTTAGTCAGAAAAATCACATGATCTCTCTTCACCTTGAACAATAAATTTGTGTGATAACTGAATTTAATTCATCAGTTTCTAAGGTTTCTCTATCCTCAAAGAGGCCAAAATCACAGGCCGTTGCCTCTGGGACACTCAGGCCATATCCTGAACTGGGCTTGGTTCTTTTCTTGAAGATTCCCTACCTCATTGTGAAGAGGGTGGCCATTGGTGTTGGTCATATCTAATTTTAAGTGCCACCTGTACTGCATAAACAGTGTGATATTAAGGAGGTCACTTAAACATCCTAATCTCAGCTTCTTTATCCATTAAATGGGAATGAAAGTTACATCTATAGAGTATTTTGAAATTTAATAAGACAACTCATTGCAGGATTATTCTCAGGCATAGTGCCTAGGAAACCATTAAGCATGCTATCTTGTTATTGAGAACAGACATTCTACCTTTGATCTTAGACTAACTCAGTTATCTCTTCCTTTCAGCTGTGTTTTACTGGAATGGGTTCATTAACTGTGCTATGAATGCTTTAAGAAAACATGACTCTCATACAAATATGGAATGAATACCTGTCAAATTTAGTTGGCTCTGTAATGAGGGACCCAGTAAAATGGTAAAGCTGACTGAGAGAAGCAGAGGAGAAGAAGAAATATGTAGTTCAGACCACAGTACTTTCCTAAACTTGAGACAAATTGGTTAATGTCATGGGGAACTATAACCACAACCTTTAATCTTCTCTTCTTGACATTTGCAGTTCTACCATGTTAACCTACAGTTATAAAATTCTTTATATAGGCCTGTGAAACACTATTCTTATATGACATTGTAAAGATACGCAGGTTCCTTTTTGCTTTTTCCAGGTTTGGGGTAATTTTTCTAAATGGTTATAATAAGACCACAACCTAAGTATTATTTATCGTAGAAAAAGATTAAACGGGGTATATTATTCTAGTATATAAGTATCTCTTTTCTACCTAAACTTATAATAGATACTAGGTCCACCCATAATTATCTTTTCATAATGTTTCATTAAAGAGGCTACGTGGATATTTAGGAAAAAAACAATTTGCAATGCTGAGGAAGGAGGGCAACCATCAATTAACAAGTACTTTTACAGGCCCTAGATCATATAAAGGGCATTATACACATTTTAGTTTAATCTCCAAACAATCCTGTGAGGTAGGTATTATTATTCCACTCCAAAATAGGTAAATGGGTCTCAGTGAAGTTAAATAATTTAATCAATGTTATATAGTCAGATTTTCCTGTGCCCTGTTATAGTAACTCTCCTAAATTTTAGAGTACGTATCTAGCTAAATACACAGATGATGGGTCTAGTTTTGCTTATGTGATAAAGCATGGTCCTTTTCCTATGAAGAGATTTACCTTTTTGAAACTGCCTGAGATAAGTGGCCTTTCTGTCCCCTACATATTGGATTAAAACGTGTTTGCAAGAGAAGTAAAACCTCAGCAATCATTTGGTTTAGTTCTGTATAGCCTCCCCTCAAACTGTCTTCTTTGTAAACTTATTTATCTTTCTTTTCTGTCTTCTGGTCCCCAATGTGTCTGTAGGTGGGCTGGATCCTTTCCATCCTGGATGAGCTGCAGCTGAGCCCCCAGCCTCCTGTAGGGGTCCTTCCTCTGGGGACTGGCAATGACCTGGCTCGAACTCTCAACTGGGGCGGGGTAAGCATCGCTCTCAGAGGCTGCCCCTACCACAGGAGCAGACAGCATTCCTGGATCCCCCACATGCTTGGGAAGATTCTTAGAGGGAGGCACGATGCTGTTGGTGCCCAAGAGATGAGTTAGAAATGGGAGTCAAAGTACCCATGACCCTGATTTTATTTGGTAGCTTCTTCACTTTAAACTTACCATCAGCTAGAGGGAAGGGAAAGTTCAGAATGAGGAAAATGTGTGGTCAAAACACAGGGGTGGGGTATTAAGAGGTGCCTACTAGGACATAGTGTCGGGGGGTTGGTCTCCAGTCCTTACAAATTTGAATTAATCCTGCTCTCAGCCCTGGTTAGAATAACAAATAAGATTTAGATCTACGGTCCTACTTTTGGGCAGTAAAATCCTTACCTTATGGCTTTTTTGAGCATGGGTTTTTTTTTTTTTCTGATCAGTGTTATCATGGCTTTGGCTATACAGGTATTCGACTCTCCTTCCCAATATGGAGCATCTTAAGGCAAGTGTGGGGGGAAGTAGTTCTCTTGTCACTAACTGGCCATCCTATTGTTGTTGTTTGATTGAGTAGTACTAAGATATTAAGAAGGCACAAGATACTAACGTATACCGCCATACATATCTACCTTTTACCTACTCACATAAGTCTCCATCTCATATGAAAATGATCTTCAGCAGACATTAATCTGGCCTTTGGGTACATTAACCTTTTATAGAATTTCATTTTGCTTTGTGGTTTATAGTCAGCAATATGTAAGTAAATATATTCATATGCAGCAACTAAGGGATTATCAGTGCTCATTTCTCACATCCCAATTAGCTTCACATGTTAATAATCACATTGTCCACAATGCATCCAGGAGGAATGAGTAGCTCCCTAAGAGGTTCCTCAGTCTGATTTGCCTCAGGTCACAGAAGGATGGTGGACTGAGACACTACCAGGGAGGGGTGACTGAGATGGAATGATAGTAGGAGAAACTGATTGATTGGAATCCTGACTTGATTCTTCCTTTTCTACACACATTTGTTCTGTGTACCCCTGAATTGCTCTAGTAAGTGGAATGAAAGTCCTATTTTTTACTCCAATAAAAACAGCCCTCCAGCATGACCCTCAGTGCCCACCACTGGCTCTTGGTGCTGGGAAAAAAAATTATTTTTCAGCTTAAATCAGTGAGAGTGAGTGTTTTAAGTCCCTTGCCTATAGGTGTTGCCTGATGTTTTAATACCTGGAGAAAAGCAGCTTGCTCTCCCAGCCTGGCTAACATCAAAATAAGCAGAGCCATAGCAGAAGGACCCTTCTTTGCATGCTGTAGGATCAGAGGCGTTGCGTCACTCCCCACAGCAATGGGTGTCTTCTTTGATTTTGTCCTCAGGGTTACACAGATGAGCCCGTCTCTAAGATCCTATGCCAGGTGGAGGACGGGACCATTGTACAGCTAGATCGCTGGAACCTCCATGTGGAAAGGAACCCAGACTTGCCTCCAGAAGAGCTTGAAGATGGCGTATGTAAGGTTAGAGAGTCCTTCCTTCAGCAGAAAGGAGCCCCGGAGCATCTTCCTAAGTCACAGGAAACACATTTCTGGCTGTAGAGTCCTGGGCTGATTCCTTCCTATAACAGGGCAGCATTTGAGTTCCTGTCTCCCGGGGCTGTGAGAGTAATAGCACCACCCCCACGGAACCTGCCCCGTGGACCCTCTTTAAAGACTCAGATTTCATGCTTGCTTCCAGAGCTTAGGAAGTTGTCTTTAACTTTCACACTAGCAAGGCATGAATCCCCTATTTTAATCATCCAAGTTAATTGTAAACAACTTATGAGAAGATGGAATATGTACGTGTTCCAAAGCATCAAGCATATGGTCCTTTCAGTGGAAAGAAAACCTCCTGAGATGTCTGGCCTGATATCAAATATTCCTTATGTGTAGGAGGTTTGAACTAAGCCAATTTCTTCACCTGGTTGGGAGTTGAAGATGCCTAAATAAATGCTTTGCCTCAGTGTTTTCTTCTAGTTACTGAGCTTTCAGTTCAAGCCAAACCAAGGGCCTATATTTATAGAGAGTGCTGTTGTGCATCTTCCCTAGAACATCTGGTTCTGAGTTCTGGCCTCAATTTCTGTTAAATTTTGTGGTTTACCGAGAAGATGCTTTCTCTGTGTTACTTTCCACTTGTCTTCTATGATAGTGTTTTCAGACTTTTGTATGTGCAAGAATTTCCAGGTGTATGTTAGAGGCAAGATTTCAGAGCTCACTCACCAGGCATCCTGATGAATTAAATGTGGGGAGAAGGCCCAGGCATCTACACTTGAAACAGCATCCCTGCTATGTTGTACCCTGCCATTGACGAGGCCAAGATTTCATGGGTCTTTCAGCCTTAAAGTAGACTGAACGCCACTTCATTTAGGCCAAGTCCATTCATTCAGTAGCACCATGATCCTGACCAATTGAGATAGGTGCTTTCAAGTTTCTTATTTGGTTAAAATATGTTTCACCTTGTCTTCCTAGTTTTTTCACCTAAAATTGTGATTCTGTATTTAATAAAGTTTCTAGTACATACCATGACTGCTCCGTTGAATCAAATGTCCCTTATGTATAGGAGGTTTTAGCTAAGCTGAGTTCATTATGTATAATTGAGTGTATAATGTAATGATGCAGTTTAAACAACAAGGATGTAATCCTTTTTGGGGGGAACGGGTTACCAGGGATTGAACTCAGGGGCACTTGACCACTGAGCCAGAAATATAATACTTTTAACAGATGTATTTATTTGAACTTATAGAAATTGGATAGAAAATAGTTAAAATAGAAAGAAGAGTTACCACATGAAAAATTTAAGGCCCTTCTACCAAATTTGGAATGGTTTGGCCTATAACTGAAGTCCACATTTAATTCTCTTCCCAACAGTTTAAGAAATGGAAAGACTTCTCCATGTAGCCAGGGAACATCAGTACAGATAATTAAAGGGCTTTGGAAATTGAGTTTTGAGGAGATGTGTAGGAAAATAGGGGCACATTTTCTTGGAAAATATGAATAGCTTAAAAACAAGTTAAATTGGGACATTATTTAGGGGGATTGTGACCAGATGTTTTCCTTAACCATCAGTGGATGCTAAGACATGGGTTAGAATTGTAGCCAAAAGGACATAAATGGCAGAGGAGGAGAACATGTGTGTGGTTTTGGCAGGATTGCCAGACTGTCCTCACTTAGAACTGATATTTTAAGTACAGGAACTGGACATTCTCAAATATGAAGCCAGGAGAGACAGACATGATTTTGGCCTTGTTCTATGTGTGTAATTTCTCTCTTGGCTCTCCAGTTAGTGAAAACCATTTCTAGGGGTTCAGTTAGCCTCTGGGTCATTATAGGCTCAGATTCTGAGGCTTGCATGTGGGGTCCTTCCTTACTTCCATTAGAGACCCAGGCAATCTAAGGTCTTTCTTTCTGCATTGGTATCTCTCTTGCTCTTTCTCTCTTATTTTGTTTTCCCAGTAGTAAGACATAAAATCTTATAGATTGTGATTGTGAGGCCTGTGAAGCCATGCAATAAGCTTACTTTTGAAACCATGAGGGTTAAAACGCTTACTTCTGATAATAGAGAGGTGCAGTTCAGCTTGGGACACAACCCTGATAATTAACTGTGAATTTGACCTCTCTTTATTTACTTTAATGTTTATCTTTCAGTTTCCCATGTTGCATTTTTCTACCTGTTCTAACACTTAACCAAATCTTTAACATGATATAGATTTTACAATTTTTAACATGGGGTTTTAGACTATTTAGCTTTCTTCTTTACCAACTCGAAGCAGGAGCAGCCAGGGCCCCAAAGGCTGTGGGCAGGATAGTTAAGCTAACGTGTGTGTTTCTGTGTGGGTGTTTGTAGACTTCAGTCATATCAAAGATGCAGGCTTGATAAACTAAATGGGAACCCGAATTTTGCTGGTGTATGTACATATGTATATACATATCATATGCATGTATCATATATCATATATATGTATCATACACACACACTTAGGTGTTTATCTTCCCTTTAGATCAACAATACCTGAATGATTTTCACTGCCTTATTTCTTTTATGAGTTTTGTCATAAAAATTATTTTTAAAGATAGGGTATAAACAGATTATATATTGTTCATTTTAAGTTACAATATTCATATGCTGAATATGAACTCTTGAAAAAAGTGTATCCACTGATTAGGTCCGTTAGACATTATCCTTACAATTGAATTGGCTTTCCAAGTTTGCTTAGTGAACTGATCTTTATAGCTATCGCAGATGTGTACCCTGAGATTAACAAGTTTCAGTTATTGCAACATGTGTGAGAGTGATTCTTATTTAATAATTGATATCTACAGCTCTTATTCCTTATACAATTTATAATTCTTGAGTTAGTTACTTGATTTGGACTTTCATGAAAGAATTAATTCAAGAACCCTACTCTTTCTACCTGCTTTGGGTTGTGGCTGATTTCTCCCAGGGACTGGCCCCAGAACTAAGTAACTGGCATTAGATTTTATTTTCTCTTTCTAACCAGCTACGTATAGTTTACCTCTGTCTTTGTTTATCATTGCAGCTTCCTCTGAATGTTTTCAATAATTACTTCAGCCTTGGATTTGATGCTCATGTCACACTGGAGTTCCATGAATCCAGAGGTGAGGACAACGTCCCATTTCCATCTCCCAGGGAGGAAGTTCCCAGCAGGTGTTTTGCATGTTCCCTTTTGTTTACATATCACTTAAGTGTTTGCAGTGTGCTTCAGTATTGTTCCATTTTAACCTTCATGATGACCCCGGGAGCTAGTCCCAATGGGAAGTGGCTGCAAGAGGGGCCCTGAGACCTAATAGTTTGGGGTCTCAGAGATACTAAAGTACCGGACTAAATGTACATTCCAGCTCTCAGGACTGTTAACCTTTAACTTTGAATGGAAATTTTGAACTGAGTGAACTACTAAGATAAAGAGAGATGATTCCACCCAAGGGTACTCACAGCCTCACAAACCACAAGTGACTGAAGCTCCATAGGTCATTACCAGAGCCATTGAAAGATGACAGCAAAACAAATAAGCAGCAGGCATGTAGATAACAGGGGCTACAGATAATTTGGACACCAAAAGTGTAATGGTGATTGAATTAGGGATAAAGGTAGGTGATTCCCAGTGGATGAGACAGATGCGAATGAGGCAGCGGGGCAACTTCAAGTACTAAAAGAGATGGGGAACAAACAAAACAAGTTTTGAAAGAGACGAAAGATGAAATAATGAAATGTGATGAAAATATTTCACTCAAATTTTCTTAAGCTATTCAGGGCTGAGAAAGTTTGGGATTTCTGTATATGCTTGGTAAACTCAAACAATCTCTTTTTTATTCTCTTGGTCTCTGTCAATCTCTTTCTCTCACTCTCTTCCTATGAATGTAACTAAACTTTATGTCTATCGATGACTTATGTTGGTACCTGGTTTCTTGCAAGTATATTTATATATCCCTAAAATAATGCCAGGAGGTAGGTAGCATTGAACTTTATTCAGAAACTTGGGAGGTGGAAGTCATAAATGAGGAATTACTTTACTTCTTTACCTCAAGGTTCTGCAGAGCTCAAGTAGTTTTAAACCATAGAATTTGAAATACAGGGTCCTATAAGCTAGAATTGAAAACTTCACATTCTGGCAATAAGGTAAAAAAAAAAAAATTCTGATAATGCTCCTAGGACTAAAATGCCCAGGGTGGAGCTATTCAGACTGTTAGAATACAAATTGCAGCCAAAGTACAGATCTAGAAAGTCCCTCATAGAGTTCAGGCATTTTGGTAGACCTTGGCCTTTCTGGTTTCATGAGGCATTGAGGGGAGAGTCTCTTTAGGAGTCATATTCTATGCCAGAAAAGAACGATACTCAAGCCAGAGTTTGGTCTTCTCTGATTAACTGGAAAATCACACAGAAAGGATGTTTGATAAAAGAATCTTAAATATCCCAAATCAGAAGCACCTTTGCCCTCCCACATCCTGCTATGGACAAGTCTTGGAGATGTGGTAGTAAGAGGCATCTACATAAGGCCACATTATCACCTATTGTTCTTCCTATGTTTGTGGAGACTTCATTTGGAAAGTAAATGGGACATTTCACTTTTTATTTCTTGGCCCATTTTTTCCTTTCACATTTTTTATGAGACTGGACCTAGCCTTCTTAATAAGATTCCCAAGTTCCTTAATAACACATATAAAAGAACAGAGTTTTCACTAATACACGAATTTCCCAAAATAGGCCTCCTGGCATGAAAAGAAATCTAAATGAGTAAGTAGCCCACAATGAGCCCATTTAAGTGAGTCTAATACTTAGTCTAATTATCCTGAAAGGTATCCTAATGATACACTTTTTTGTAGTTTGATGAAATTTATATGCATAAAGTAAGAAGAGACCTGGGAGTGACACAAAGTGGAAAAACCAGGTTTATAAAATAATTCTTTGGGGAAAAGTAATTTTTTTCTTCTTACTTTAGGCTATGGGACTCTTTAATTTTAAAGTAGATTATGCAAGTGTGTGTGTGTGTGTGTGTGTAAACATAGTTTAAATGAGTGATATTAAAAAACAATCAACTAAGGATTCTAAGCATTAATCTTTGAATACTTTAGTGCAAAGGCTTAGTGTAATTGTTTTATGTGATATGAAATGGAATTGCTAGCATTTTTCTTATATGCAAACCAGAGCCTTTGGAGGAAAACCAGGTACAAAGAGCTAATAAAGGAGAATTTTGTTGATTGAGAATAATAGATAAAATATTCATAAAGATGAGATTGAGATGGTGAAAATAAATGTCCATAATACAATAGAACTAAATTTTGTTGATACTCCAAGTATCAGAAATCTCAGTATTTATTAATATATATTTTCACATTAAATTAAAAAAATGTTTGCATGAAAAGTATAATTACTAAAGCTAGTTTTTAAACTGATTTCTGTTCATTTGGATTTCCCCCATATTTTTATCTGGTCAGTCAAGAAAATCTTAAGCTAAGCTACAGGAAAAAATGAAACATAAGTCAGGCCATTTTTCAACAGGGGTGGGGATGATTCATTCTTGTTGGTAAGGTGTGAGTGGCTGTTCTCAGACAAAGACTACTCAGAGATGAGACTTCAGACTGTTCTTAGACATAGTCATTCACAATATTAAGGTTTAATGATAAAACTTGTATAATTTACTATAAAATACCTGCAGGGTGATTCAAGTCTCAAGAGAGCCGTTCTGGAAAAAAAAATGATTCTGGATAAAATAACCTATTAGGTATTAGTCAAGAAATACAGTATTTTAAACTGGGAACTATGCCAATCTGTCTACATGCAGTAGTTTATAAATATAAATCTCATGAAGGCAGAATTTTTAAAAATGTAATTGCAGAAAGAATTTTTGGCATAAATAAGAGAATAGCTCATCAAATGGACAGTTCTTAGCATAACTTATAGGCCATGTATTTCTTTTAGAAAGGACAATTAAAGTGCCATTTATTTTGAAACAGTTTATTGGTGTCATTACAATGCAAATGCTTTTAGAATTACTAGTAGAAAGTCCAGCAGGGAATATGCACAGTCTTAACATTTTGTTTGACTTTGTTTATAAAGGCAGCAAATATTTGACAACTTGGGTTTTTAATATTTGATAACAAAGAAAGCATACTTCATTTGGTTGGAAACAGAGATGCTTATTCTCAAAGTGACCAAGGCACTCATGGTTGAATTTGTGCTACTCAAGTATCAAAAAGTGCAGTAATATGGAACAGAATTTGGAGATGTAATAGGATTGATCATTTAATTGTCACTTGGGGTATTGCCCAGTACTTTCATCATCACTGTATTATCACAGTGCTTGAGGGAGTATATTGAAAATATTCCAATCTATTAATGTTTAACCTTGTTAACAATGATTATGGTTATCAGTGACAAAGTTAGGTCTCACTTTGTCAACCATGTGAATGAGATTGTTACTTTTTGGGTCTGGATATTAAATACATCAAACATCTAGCCTGAGATTGGATGCTTGCATTTTATTGCCTCATTGACATTATCATTCAGAGGAGTTGAACCTTATGCTACAAGGTCAAGGAAACGCAATTATGTCTCTGGAGGAGGCAGTATTTAAATTTGATTTAGGATTTACTATTTTCACTGAATATACAGAGACTTGCAGATCAGCACCTTTCAAAGGATTGTCAATGTCTTATGACTCATTTCATAGGAAACAGTCATATTTTTCTAAAAAAGTGTTCCTTGCAGTGGTTTGCTAAATTCCATCACTGTTGTCACTTCGAGGGACACGCTGCATGTCTTTTGTCCAGGCACTGAAGCTGAAGTGCAGTGTGCCCTGGAGAAATTCACTGCCTGCAGTCTCTGTCTGAAACTTTCTTTTCCATCTTGAACTTCTGTGTGTCACCCACTTGTCATTCATGATTCAAGTATACCTCCCTCTGGAACACTTTCTTGATCACTCTACCACTTCATCTCACAAAAATATCATCCATAGTAAAAAATTATGTTCTATTTTTCATTTTTCGACCTGTCACCTCTACTCTGAACTTCATGAGGGTAAAAGACCACATCTTTATTTTCATATTCCCAGTTCACAGCCCAATGGCTATCTCCATTAGTATTTGTTGCAGTAACAGAATGTTTGATTGCAGGACAGCTCCCACTGATAAAAGATAAATAGTAGAAGAAGGTACATATAGTGAAGGCAATGCTAGTTATAGAGGCCATAAATAATATGGGAGTTCAGCAGGACTATTGACAGAGGAAGAATATGGGGTAAATTTTCAGAAAGTATAGATGGAAATATGGCTGGGAGATGAAAGAAGAGTATGATATAGACAAGAAATGAAGTTGATGAGAGCATTTCAGACAGGAGAAAAAAGTACAGAGATAATGAACTTGTCGTAGGGATGGGTTCAATGAGCAATTAATACACAATAACATTTTTATGATATTAGAAAAATGATGATAAAGTCCATAAAAATATTTTTCCTTAAGTGGAGATGATGTTGGAAAAAATGAAAGATTTTTTTAGTGCATACAATTTGAATCTAGGATGGTGATGTTACCATAGGCACAGGTTATGGAGTCATTGAACTAAAGTTTTAAAATGAAATAAGTATCCAATGGAGAGAATATGGAAGTTGTGTGAGGCATATGAGGTTCAAATTGCCTGTTAATTTTTACAAATACAGTTTTGCATTTGCAAATACCTCATGAATATGTCTCAGGAAAACTGAATTTGGTATGCATTTCAGTAAAGATGTTGGAAATAGAGTAAAGAAAAAGTATGGTAAAGATATGCATACTCAATTTATATGTGTGCTTGAACAAGTTTTTAAGATCTGTAGGTGAAAGCCCCAGTTTGAATTATGAGTTAGGGAGACTTCCTTGTCAATGTACGAGCTGGCATAAATGAATGTGCATGTAGGTAACATGAGTAATAATCCAATTCTGAAAACTTGGAAATGTATTTTACCATGTGGAGTCTCTGTTCTCAGTATCTGTGTTTACAGTTGTCTTTTCACCTCACCTTTAGGTTGAGCTGCTTTTCTCTTTGAGTATCTCATCAAAGGCAATTTGGGCTAAGATTAGTTGAAGCAAGTGTGCATGCAGCTTTTTTAACCAGTGTTTTACTCAGCTGTTCCCCTGCTGTGATGAAGAGATCTAACCAGAACAATTGTAGAGAAGGAAAAGTTTGAGGGCTCAGGATTTCAGAGGTCTCCATCCATGGATAGCAGGCTCCATTTCTCGGGGCTTGAGGTGAGGCAGAACGTCATGGTGGAAGAGTGTGGCAAAAGGAAGCAGCTCACATGCTGATCAGAAAGCAGATATATATCTATATCTATCTATCTATCTATCTATCTATCTATCTATCTATATATATAATCTATATATATATATATATATATATATATATATATAGAGAGAGAGAGAGAGAGAGAGAGAGAGAGAGAGAGAGATCTTTGCTTACCAGATACAAATATATATCCCAAAGCCACTTCCCCAATGCCCCACCTCCTCAAGCCACACCCCACCCGCCTTCAGTCACTACTCAATTAATCCCATCAGGTGATCAATTTACTGATTAGGTTAAGACTCTCATAACTCAATCATTTTTTTCTCTGAACCTTCTTACATTATTTTCATGTGAGCTTTTGGAGGATACCACATCCAAACCATAACAACTAGTCCTTATGCATTTTAAAGCAGTGAATTATATCAGATGACAGAAGTCTTATACATTTTATATTTATTTTAAAAAATCTAAGATTACAAGGGCGCATTTATGTCACTGTAAATACATAATACATATTTTGTTTTATATTGTATACATTCAGAAATATAAATAAACATACACGATCACTTTTTGACTACTTATTCTATATTTCAATGTGATTTGAATTTTTTTTATCCAAAAATGAAGAACATAGGATTGCTTGTCTTTTGTTTCACATACTGGGTTTTATAATATATAGGTAGAACTGAATTTACATGAGTAGTGCCAAAGAGTAGCATCTTGACATGCCTCTGCAGGGGTATGGTTTCATGATTCCACTTTTATGTGCTGTTCTATGGAGTAGTCTGTTACCTGGGAGATTTCACTCCTAAATTTTGGTCAATGGGCTTCGCATGTTCACAAGTTTGGAATATCAGAATGTTGACTTTAAAATTATAATAATTGTGTGTTACTTAAGTATCTGAGAAGGTAAACCAATATGTGTTTCATAAGCCCTTCCATGAGCTTGGATTATTTGGACTCTTGGGTAACTTGATGCTGGGTGGAGATCTATGGTGACAGATGGATAACCCCCTGAATTCTTTACCTATATTCTTTCCTGGGAAATAACTATAGGGGGACAAAGGGATGGGGCTATTGTCTATAAGCTCCACAGAGGAAAGAAGTATATAGGAAATTGTGCTGTGAGCTAAGCAACCTTAGAGGTGCTTTGCAACAGTAATCATCTTTGAAAATGTCTATATATTTAAGGTGGCTAGGAATTTAGAAATGATCTATGTGTGGAAGGCAATTGCGATGTGACTATTTATACACCAGTCACCGTATGTCTTTGTAAGAGGAAAGCACTACAGGAACAAGGTGACTCATGTATTTTGGACTTCCTCTTTTCTTGAAGACACAGGTATTAGGAAGGCCATCATACTGGCTCAAATAGAACAGTCTATGGGCCTCATTTGCAAGGGCCATTAAAGGAGAAAGGGGAGAAAAGCTTATGAAGAGTAAATGAATAAACTCTGTAAACTGAGCTAATATGCTTTTGTCAGGCCCTCCAAAGACCTAGAGGGTGATAACTGGACTGAAATAAATATTTGGAAGTAATTGAAAGCTATATCTGCAAGGCCAATCACAGACAAAAGCAGGGTTTTAGGATCCCCCTTCTGATGGCTCCTGTCATGCTATTGTGTTGGATATAAGCATGCTGTTAATACGGTGAATCAATTGAATGGATTATACTCACAGCCCCATCATCATTACAAATGGATTATATCCGGAGCTAAATCATTTAGATGATTTAGATAATAAGATTTGGGAAATTTGAGCTAATGAGATTTAGATGAGATTTTCGGATTTTGAGTTGATGCTATAATGAGATGAGGTCTTTAGAGATCTTGGAGGGAATGAATATATTTTTCATATGAGAGGGATGTGGATTATGTGGCAGACAGTGGACAATGATTGTAGCATTTTGGCTTCCACAACCAGTTGTCATCTGGCTCTGTCAGCTGTGTGACCTTACATGGCAAAAGGACTTTGTGATATGATGCAAGTTAATATATCAGGTGACTTTAAGGTAGGATGAGAATTCTAGATTATCTGCATGGACACAACTAAAAACGTGAGCTCTTAAAAGCAGAAGAGGAGAGCAAGTGGGGAAGTCATAATGATTCAGAGTGTGAAGACTTGATGTTCCATTGCTGACTTTGATGATGGAAGGGATCAGGAACCAGGGAATTCAGGAAGCCTCTAGAAGTGGGAATTAATCCTGGACACCATCCAGCAGTGAGAGAGAACTTCAGTCCTGCAACCCTAAGGAGATGGATTCTGCCAACAACCCGAATAAGCTTAGAAGTGAATCTTTCCCATGGCCCTCAATAAGGGTTCACCAGTATGACACCTTGATTTGGGTCTTATGAGACCCTAAACAGAGTACCCAGGAGAGCCTAGTCCAGAATTTTGACCTGAAGAACTCTTGAGGAAATTAATGGATGTTGTTTTAAGTTGCCAAGTTTATAGTGATTTGTTGTGGCAGGGATAAAAAAATTAATAAAGCTACCATTGGTGTTCAGCCACACTATGAACAGAATGAAGATCTGGATGAATCCAGTGAGTGCTTGGGCCTCGCTGTCTGACACCACTTCTTGCAGAGGAGGAGAATGGGCAACCCAGGAATTGGAGCAGTGTATCAAGGATCCTCCCACTGTTGGAGTCTTGGGATATTTTGAGTATTGCTAGCCTTTCTTGAGGGTGGCCTTTCATGTTTATCTCAAAGCAACTAGCAGACACAACTTCCTGAAGGACCAGAGCTCTTACACTTTCTCTCTGACGCTTTCCCAATTCTTCATTCTTCCTTCTGTTTCTTGATGTAGTTGGAGTCCTCACTCTTGGTCCTCCCTGAAGGCATACCAGCTCCTGTGAATGCACACAGACAATCAACCATCCTAGCTCTTTTTAATAGCCAATGGGGAATTGCTGAATATTGTTGTCTGCAGGCTGTTCCTGACTTTCCTATGACCTGGCTTCCACTGGAAGTGTTCAAGCTCTAGGTCTAAGCTAAAACATCTCCAGCTGCCCCTTGTTTGTGAATCTGTTTTTTTTTTTTTTTTCTTGGAATAGCATAGATGGGGACATAGGAAAAGAATCCAGCTGTCAAGGCCATCAGGGTGTGTGTCATAGCATAATATGCAAATTTCTTGTCCTGGGACTAAGAGGATTCCCTTGAACCTTTTCTAACCTCACACCCAAAGCATAAGTGCAAATCTCCTACCTGTTTACCTTATGTTTCTAACACCTCTCTGAATGTGAGGTGTCTTGATGGATCTCTATTTTTAAATTCTTATTTCATGTTATTTAGTGACTTCACTACATACATCTGAGGTGACTGTTTTCCTCAAATGTGTGCATGAAATCACCAAAAACTCCACTTAGTTCTTAATTTTGTAATCATTTTGGGAGATCTTAAAGATAGAAATAGTCTGTCTTTTGAGAGGAAAAAGAAACTATTCTTTAAAAAGAAATATTTTTTTTCAGTTTTTCAGCTTCTGGAAAAACCTCATTGCAATATAAATATTTTCAAACCATAAATTATAAAATGAATAAATGTTAATAGTTGACAGATGATTCACTTAATAGCTATGGGCATCAATGCCCTGAAAAAGTTCTGTGCCAGCATTGTGGCTGCTGTTTTCCCTTGCCTGTAGCTTGCTTAATAGCTGGGCCTGAGTTGTTGTTGTTGTTTCTTTTTTAATTAGGGTCTATGTCATGATAAATTGCACAGTAAAAAGTTTCTCATTTTACCTCTGGTTTCATAAAGCGAGACTGTTAATGTAAAGGTACATGCAAATGGTACCCAGGTAAATCTGATTCAAAAATAGATAAAAAATGGCATGTTGTTCAATAGCCACATTTACCTGCACTAGACCTAAAATGTGAAAATGGTTTATTCTCAGGCCAAGCATGGGAAATCAGGATGCAGATCAATTAATGCCATTTTCATCTTCTTTTTGTTTAATGTACAAATGAGTCTTCATTTCATTTTGTTTCTAGGGTTAGAGAACTTAGAACAGAGTATAGAAAAGCTTTGATATACAGAAACTGTATATCAATGAAGACAGCTCTCCAGGACCAATCTATGAAAGTTTGTAACTCTCAACTTGTTTTCCGTGTCATGTGCTACCATGATGATACAATAATCATAAAAATAATCTAAGAATCATTTGTCTAGGATTATTTCTTGAGGTCCTAGGCATGTTGTTTGGTCTTGGAGAGTGAACTCTGTTACTCTTCAGGGTGATGGCTGGGGATTGGCATTCACAAACACGGTTAGTTTCAGCTTGTCATCCTGCTACCTATCGAGAAATGACTGGGAGAAAGACCTAGACTAAGAAGGAAATGATGGATGTCTGGAATAAAATAGTAGAAGGCCGAATGTGGATAGTAGTTTCTTTTAGAATGTCTTAAAACTTTATTGGAGAAAAACATTTGAGAAAATTATAGTTAATTTGGGTATTTTATAATCCCTTGAATTCACATGAAAATTCTGATACACATTTTTGTTTCATCTTTTGGGGTCTTCAAACTTTATAGCATACAGAGGCAAAATCCAAATTAAAATCATTTTTAGTCAGGGCCTTTGCTGTAATAAGCCAAGTGCATTTAGTAGACCATCTCTGTGTGTGTGTGTGTGTGTGTGTGTATTCTCCATCAAAACAAATAATTTTCCAAGGCTTATGACAAGCAAGAACAGATAGTAGTGCAGAAATTTTATAAAAGCAAACTCTCCATTAATTTTTATCTAAATTCTCCATATTTGATTACATTTGGAAGTTGTGTATATAGTTTATGGAAGCGATGTCCTGTAGAAGTCAATGAAAATAATCACCTCTTTACCTCCTATCATCTTTCCCTATCATCTCTGCCCCGAATTCCTGCCAACCTGCTATTTGGAAGAGTCCAGAGTGTCGCAAGCTTTAATATTCATGAGACTCACCACCATTCCTAGTCTCTGCATGCAGACATTCTAATTTAGTAGGTTTAGGTAGGAACTAATGATTTGCATTTATAACAAGCTGCCAATTTGCTCTGATGTTGCCAGTTTGGAGCTAAACTTTTGTAGCACTGGGCCACTGTATTTCCCTGAAGCCTAGGGAAAGATGATTAAAAAAACAAAAACAAAAACAAACAAACAAACAAAAAAACCCAAAACTGCTCAAGGATCTTTTGGCCCTATAGATTATAGGTAGGTCTGGGGGTAAAACTGCTAATCTCTAATGAGGTGCCTATAACAAAACTACCTCTCCTCTTTCACAGAGGCAAATCCAGAGAAATTCAATAGTCGTTTTCGAAATAAAATGTTTTATGCAGGGGTAAGTACATATTTCATTTTATAATCATTATATATTATTTAATATTAATTCAATGACACTAACTATATTAAAATTATAACATATCTCAGACATTTTTATCTGTCTCTGTATAATTACTATTTAATGTCTTCATTTAAGAATGAAAGTAATGGTGTGGTTTTTAAGTTTGTTGTCAGAAAGGGAGTTGATATTTATCAACTCTGAATTTTAAAGATGCAAGGCTTCATGCTGTATAAGAGAGGGTGATATTCAGGGAGGCATATGGAAAACATCAAAACCAATGTAAGGAGTGGGGAAATCAGACAGGTAGCTGGAAAACTGTATCGACAGACTGAAAAATGTATAAAGAGTCTTAGATTAGAATGTCATTTTCACATGTACACATTGATGTTTGGATGAGAAACTGACAAATTGACAGAACATGGGAAGAATTTCATGGAAGCAGATATGAAATTAAAGGAAAACCCTTCTTTTCCTCCTCAGGAAAAAGTCATCCAAAATATTAATTAAGAAAGTACAGTTTATTCCACTGCATAGAGGGAGTCAAAATAAAAGAGGTAAAGCAAGGCATTCTCCGTGGCAATGCTAAAGATTATTTTAGCATCTAGCAGACCAGTAGGACAGTCAGGGAGGACAGCCAAAGTCATCTTCACTCTGACCCTTGGAATTATCCAGTTTTTCACCCTCTTTCTGTAGTCTTAAATTTTACTAGAGATTATAGTTTGAAAAACAAAAAGAAATATTTCAACTTGATAATCATTTTCCTGCTTTACTGTGGATTCAGCAAAAGGAGAACTTGTTATATATTTTTGTATAATTTGGAATCATTGGGAACTGTCTATAATATGAAAGTGGGATATGGAAAAACCATGTAACTAAGTTTTTTGTTTTTCCCCTTCTGATGTATAGGCAGCTTTTTCTGATTTCCTACAGAGAAGTTCTAGAGATCTATCCAAACATGTTAAAGTTGTCGTAAGTATTGAATATGTCAGTTCATTTTTTTTTTGCCTGTGAATATGAATGTCACAAGAAACAACTCCTAAATTACAGTGTCTGTGTGGATTAATCTCTTAGACTATGTGTGATTTAGAGATCACTTAGTGTGGTTCACTCAAGCAGTATTTATGAATACTTATCATGTCTTGGGTACTGGCTTAGTTGCTGGAATGAAGATGAATATAAAAAACTAGTTTCATTCCTGAAGAAATTCACAGTCCAGTTATGGAGAAAGCCACTCAAATCACTGGAGCATAATGTAATAAAGTTATTCAACATACGTACAAGATGGTGGTATCACAAGGGGAAAAAAAGTAACCTTGAATATTATGGCATCAGGAAGACCTTCATCAAAGAAATGATGTTATCCTGCTCATGAAGTGTAAACAAAAGCTCACCAAACAAATGTCCTTATTGTAGGACTGTCTGAGAGGACTCCATTTTAGAACAGGGCCTTCCCTGAATTTGTTATTTTGTGCTAACTTACCCATTAGGCTGGTCAGGTTCCTCACCGCTGAATGGAATTTTCATTTTATTTCTTTTTCTCTGCCCCAGGTTTAAGATATCTACTACTTGGAGGAAAAGGAGAGATAAATTTACCTTTTTCTAGGTGCTGCATTTTAAAACAGCTTAAAATTAGTTAAGAAAGACAAAATCTTTCTTATAGGAACCAAGTTAAGTAAATGGATGGATGGATCTTTGTTGTGTGTAGTTGCATACATAAATGAAGAAAAGATAGAAGGAGAAAAATATAGAAATGGGGAAGGATGTGTAGTGACATAGCAAGGCTTGGATTTATCATGGCATAGGTGAAGAATATGTGATCAGAGAAACTGGAAAAAATATATGCATAAAAATAGAGAAAAACATGATATTAAGCTAATAATGATATAGAGGAATACAGAGGAGCATGAGAAGATACAAATGAAAATCTGTAATCATCAGTAAAGCACATATGAGACACGAATCTCCTAAATCAGTTAAATGGGAAATAAAGCCCATCACTCTGGTATTAACAAACCTTGGCATCACTTGCATGTGTTTTGGCTCTCATATGAGAAGTGTCTGTCAGTGATGGAGAATCTTGATAATTCAAATATTTCTTTCTTAAAACTAGATGGAAGAAATACACAAGTCCGTTGTACTATGAAGATCTTTATTTTGATAAAACTATGGTTAATAAAGTTAAGTACCAGCAGCATTATATCAAACTGCCCATTTCTTCTTCTGCCTGCCATCCAGCCAAAAATGACCATCACTACCCTTCCAGTATTTTTTGCATTTAGAGGAACATTGACAGTGCCTGCCAAGAGAGCTAGTGAGTGCTGGGCATAAATTTTCGATCATAGCTGGGCAGTGGACACATTGAATGTCAGTAAACTGCTCAGGAGAGAGGACTGAAACCAATCTTGCATATTTTCCTAATCACCAGAGTCTCTCTCTCTCTCTCTCTCTCTCTCTCTCTCTCTCTCTCTGGCAGTCCTCTTAATGATTGCTTCATACATGGGCAGCTACATAGCAAGGATTAAAATGAGCTTGCAGAGAGGCCAAAATAGCAGCAAATCACTAGGAAAAATGTAGAATCAACCAATACATGTAATATTCCAGGTGGAATAGCTTTGTAATCTTATGTACTTTTAGGAGGAGGAAAAAAATAATAGAAACAAAGTGTAAGGATTTGGGATTCAGTCTTAGGTTTGCCTTTCCTAGGTATATGACTTTGATTATGTCATTGAACCTTTGAAACACCTTGCTTTTCCTGCCTGTGAAACAGGCATAATAAGATATGTCTCTTAAAAAAACCATATTTGACCATTGTTGTCTGACATAGGATACCTCTGCAGTGATATTGCTGCATGTTTTGACTGTGAGATGGAAAGGATGGAAGGTGAGCTAGAATGATCAGATTTGTACACCATAGACCACCTTCTCTTTGGCACAGAGAGCAGTCAGTGTTTTAGTATAGTCATCTACACACTCTTTTCAAGTCCTTAAAGCGGGAGGCTTTATGTTTGCTTAGTAGTTGAGAGTTCTCTAAAACCACCTTTGATCACCATCTAGAATTTGATTCCTATCTAAATTACATTTGAAAACATTTCATTTATTTAAGTCTATAAGCTTTCTTGGAAGCTATTTTCGAGCATGCTCATGAAAATTAGGCTGTATAAGAACAGCCAGGAAAAGTTCCGGGTGTTTAGACAATAACCTTGACTGTTATCAAAATCATTACTACTTCGTTTAAAACTTTGCCTAAAGAACTCCTCAAAAATTATCAGGGACTTTGGGATTGCTTTACTCCTCTTCCCAAAAGGAAAAATGCGAGGAAATTCTGGGATGAAGCTATGAATAAAGCAAATAGAAAAGCAGACATTGTGACTCGGACCACTGAGGGGTCTATAGCCCTGACTGGAGTTTTTGTCTTTTGATCTTTGTCACGAGTGGGAAATGAGAAAGGCAAATGGAAGGGTCTCCTTTGATTAGTCAGAGGATGTTCCTCTTTGGGGAAAGCACTGACAGATCAGGGAAGCACACAGAGGCACTGAGCAAGGCTGGCCTGGGCCTTCGAGACCAGAGTCATGTCAATCAACAGAAAAGCAGTTTCTTCTCAAAAGTCCAGTCCATTTCTGTTACAGATTAAATTTGCAAAAAAGTAATCACTTGTTACTGTTTTGTGTTTTCTTGGTCTAGTATTCCCATACTCATTTCACATTCATGCATTCATGAGAGTTATTAATTATTTCATTCAAAATACTGACTTCCCTGTGGCAAAGATCAGATGGCCTGTTGGAGCTTATCCTAACTTATAATAGATATCTTTTTAAAAACTTGAATATGCATATCTTTTAAAAAGTGTTCAAAATGTTACATTTAACATTTTAAACATAAAAATTATCTCAAAGAAATCAAATAACTTGTTTGAATCAGATGGTTGTGGTAGTTAATGCTACTGCCTTCATTTATAGCTCCATTCCTTTCATTCTGGTAAGACTTTCATTGTTGATTCTCTGCATATAAGTATCTAATAATAAATAACCCAAGGTTAAGAAGGACGATATTTACTGTGATTGTGAAAAAAGACACAGTTTATTTTTTTGTCAAATGTCAGGTTTGTTTTATATTAAATCAAAACGAAACCCAGCTCTGAACTCTGGGTCTAGTTAAGCAATAAAAAGCATAAATTTTCAATCATAGTAACTGGCCATCCAGAATTAGAGACAAGGGGAATAAGATCATGGTGCCTATTGTTGTCAACCCAGTTATCTTGATAATTTTCTTAGACTTGTGACTGCTTCAAACCCTTGCTTTTTCTGTTTTCATTGTTGCAGTGTGATGGAACAGATCTCACCCCAAAGATTCAGGAACTGAAGTTCCAGTGTATAGTATTTTTAAATATACCCAGGTAAGCTCTGTTTATATTATATCCTTGGTTTGACGTAAACTTTGACTTGATGTATACCTGTTTTCATAACAGAGACATTTCAGGTATTACCAATAAAAATCAGTTATTTTTATGTTTTTATTAGTGTATTACAATCATACATAACAGTGTGGTTCACTGTGACTTATTCCTATATATACACAGCATAATTTGTTTCAATTAATTCTTCATACTGACCCTTTTCTCTCTCTTCCTTCCCCCACCCTCCCTGTCTCCTTTCCTTTCCTCTTCCTCATGTTTATTTACATGTACATGTATATATATATATATATATATATATATATATATATATATATATATATACATTATAATTATGCATAAACATGGAATTCATGTAGTATATTCATACAAGTATATAGCATAATTTGGTTGATTTTATTCTCTAGTTCTTCCCTGTTCCCTCCTGTCCGCCTTCCCTCCCAATCCCCTACTCTGCTGATCTTTCTTCTATTTTGTGAGATTTGCTTTCATTTATTCCTTTTTTTCTCTAGCTTCTGCATATGAGAGAAAACAGTTTACTCTCCACTTTCTGACTCTGACGTATTTCACTTAGCTGATGTTCTTCAGTTCCATTCATTTATTAGTAAACGACATAATTTCATTCTTTTTTATGGCTCCATTGTGTGTGTATATACCAAATTTTCTTTATTCATTCATCTATTGACTGACACCTAGGCTAGTTCCAGAACTTGGCTATTGTGAATTTTGCTGCTATAAACATTGGAATGCATGTATGACTATAATGTGCTAATTTGTTCTTCTGGATGAATTCTGAGGAGCAGAATAACCGGATCATATGGTGGTTCCATTCTTAGTCTTTTGAGGAGTTTCAATACTGATTTCCATAGTGGTTTTTGCAATCCCACCAACAATATATAAGTGTCCCTTTATATATAAATAACATCCATCAAGAATATAAATAATATTCTTGACATTCTAACTGGAATGAGATGAAATCTCATTGTAGTTTAGATTTGCATTTCTCTGATTGCTAATGATGTTGAACATGTTTTTTTCTTAAAATATTTATTGTCCACTTGCATTTTTTCTTTTGAAAATGTTACTTTAGTGCATTTGCCTATTTACTGATTGGGTTATTTGTTGTTGTTTTTTTTTGGTGTTTTTTAAATTTTTTAATATACTCTGTATATTAAACCTTTGTCCGAAGAGCAACTAGCAATGATGTCTTTCCATTCTGTATGTGTTTTTCACACTCTTATTTCCTTTGCTATACATAGCTTTTTAATTTAATGCCATTCCCCTTGTTGATTCTTGGTTTTATTTCTTCAGCTTCAGCAGTCGTATTAAGGGAGCTGGTGTCTGTGCTTATATGTTGGTGTGCTGACCTTATCTTTTCTTCCATCAGCTGCACAATTTCTGTCTAATTCCTTAGTTTTTCATTCACTTTGTGTTGTCTTTTTGTTCAGGTTGATAGATAGGGGTCTATTTCCCTTCTTGGAAGACTCCAACACTCCACAGGAAAACATCTAGGGCTGATAAATTTGGTAAAATAGAAGGATACAAGAGTAGCATTCAAATTCCATGGCTTTTCTATGTACCAATAATTAACCGCAAAGAAAAGGAATCAGAAAACAATTCCATTCACCATAGCCTAAAAACAGACCCAGGAATAAATCTAACCAAGGAGGTGAAAGATCTGAACAATGAAAGTTATAGAATACTGAAGAAATAAGTTGAAGAAGACATTAGAAGATGAAAAGGCCTTCCACGTTCTTGGATAAGCAGAATTAATATTGTCAAAAATGGCCATATTACCAAAAGTAACCCGTATAATCTGCGTCAAAATTCCAATGACATTCTTTACAGACTAGAAAAAAAATAGTTCTAAGGTTCATATGGAAGAATAAAGGGCCCAGAATAGACAAAGCAATCCTGAGCAATAATAACAAGGCTAAAGGATCATAGTACCCAAACTCAGATTATACTACAAAGCTATAGTAACAAAACCAGAATGGTACTGGCCAAAAACAGGCATGAGACCCAGGGAATAGATAGTTGAGAAGACACAGAGACAAACCTACATTTGACAAGAGTTATCTCATCTTTGAGAAAAGTGCCAAAAGCATAAGGTGAAGAAAAGATAGATTTTTAAATGAGTGATGCTGGGAAAACTGGATAGCCATTTGTAGAAGAAAATCAGTTATCTTAATGGCTCATGAAAGGTTTTCAGATGATAATTTTATTCTCTTACCTGGTTTATCTAGTGTTCTTTGTGGTAGGTGGTTTTGTGTGTCACATGGCATTCTTAGTCTAGACTCATCCAGCCCTAACAGACCCCAAACCCCTTTTGATTGGAACATTTTGCTTAGTTCTCAATTACTACCCTCCTATCCCTACTCTGCCTCCTCCAGGAGTGATAGAAGTGAATAAATTTTTGTTCTCAGTTTCCCAAAAGCTATTAGGAAACCATCCAGCCTGATTCATGTGTGGATTTCATTGCCAGGCGATTGCTTTGAAAAAATAGAATCAATTAGAGAAGCATTTTCTAGCCAGGATGTCAATTATCTTTGGTACTATTATATACCTCAGAAGAAAGGAATATTTAAGAGTAACTAGTCTCAAAATCAGCACATTACCTCAGCAACATCAAATATGATTCTTGGCTTCCAAGCCAAGATTTTGGAAGGCATGGATCTCTAACCCTTTGTTACCCACCCACTAACCAACTCAGACACAAAATCTGCAGATAAAGTTTACTGAGACTGAATTTAATTAAAATGAGAGTTCTATGTAAATTTATGTCTGTGAAAACACATCGTAGTCTCCTGATTATTCTTGGCAGTGCTCTGTATAGTCAGTTGCAGTCTCATTCCAGAGATATCTTTAGCTTAGTTCTGTAGATGGCCTAGATTCTCAGGAAACATTGGCTAGTAGCATTCTGTATTTTTTCTTCTTCTCTTCTCCTTTTTTATCCCTATACTCCTCTTTCTTGGACCTTTTATATTCTCTTTCCTTTACTTTTCTAATTGTTTTCATTTCCCCCTTCCATTCTGATTTTGTCTTTCCCCATTCCCTTTCCTCTACTTTCTTCAGTTGTCTTTTCTTCTCTCATAGGCCTTTCTTATCTTAAAATCACGCATATTGTGGTGAATGCTACCCTTCTCCATTCCCTGTCTCTCAAACTAGTATGTGTGTGTCTTCCCTTAACACCAATTCCGAAACCACCTAAAGAGAATTCATAGGAGAGCATAGAAACAGACATAATCCTAAAGTGAGAAATGTTGATAAATAATGAGTTAGGGGAAATTTGGATACCACAGGATGCTTTTGTTGCAAAATTATGGCCATTTTCGCAGGATCGTACCTTGGAGATGATAAATTCATTTTCTTTTCATTTGAAAGGTGTATACCAAGAGCAGAAAACTGTTCTTATACTTAATGAGCATTGGTTCTAACTGTAAATAAGTAACTTAGATTTGAGTTAAAATGATGCATAAGTACAATTGCACATATTTATGGAGTTTATGTGAGGTCTTGATATATGTATTCATTACTTTAACTGCCAGTTGATCTCAAATGACAGAATCATGAGCAGAATAGAGTCTATTTATTTCTATTTTTCCCCTTATCCTGCAGATATTGTGCTGGCACAATGCCCTGGGGAAACCCGGGAGACCACCATGACTTTGAGCCTCAGCGTCATGATGATGGCTATATTGAAGTCATTGGATTCACCATGGCCTCTTTGGTGAGCAGTACAACTATTTTGTTGAAACAAAATGCATTTAAATCATAGAGTTTATCAATTTACAGTCCTTATACAATATAAAGTTCCTTAGGAAAAACATGAAAAAAGTGAAAACTCATGAACATGTGATTGAATTTCAAAAAAAAATAAATAAATTAGTATCATTTCATACTTTTCTTAATTTTCTACCAGAATAAAAAATTTTCATGCTAATTAAAAAGCAATATCCCACAGAAATATCTCAGCACTGATGTAAAAACCATAGCATTTAGTACTTTTTGGATAACTGAGTACTAGAATATTTAGGCAAAAATTCAATTGGTTATTTGTGTTCAACTTCATCTTGCTTACTTACTTATGCATGAGATGGGCATATCCATTATCTCAAAATATTTACATATAGAAAGACATCATTATCGTGACTTTAGTAAATATTCACTTGCTACAATATTGAGATCACTTGATTTTTTCAATACTGTTTGCTTGTATTAAATGGTAAATTTGTAATAAAAGTATGTTTTCAAATAGGTTTTATCTATGCATTCCTGTTTGTTCTTAAATGAGGGAACCAATTAAAATTATACAATTATTTTATCTTGTGTAAATCAATCTATGTTATCAGTTAGAAAAAAACAAATCAAGATTAAAGCCTCTACTTGAAATCTTTGGTTAGTACTTGGTTAATTAAACCTTGTGCACAAGAGCAAGGAGGTTGTACTTCTCATTCAAAATCAAGCAAATGGATCTCTTTTCAATCCTCTTGTGAATTTCAAATGACTTCCTAACAGAATAACCTACAATGGTCATGGCAAGAATCTCCACCACTTGAGTTATGTTCCTTGTTCAACTTGCCATCTCTAGAATGAAATAGGTTGTTATGGTATGAAAGAGTGAGATGGACCTACTTTTTAGGGTTATAGCTCATATGCTGCTGTTTCTCACCAGTGCTTTGCATGGTAATTACAAGGAAGATACATCAAAGAAAAAACTGGATTAAGTTCAGACAGGAGGTATGCAAGGAAGTATTATTGGAGGTGACCAAACTATGCTGGTATATAGGGAGAAAAAAACCCAAACTGTCCATATGTGTTCACTCATTCATTCATTCACTGATCCAGTGGACATTTATTGAATGGTTACCATGTGCCAGAGCTTCCTGGTCCTGGCCGTGAGGTAGAAGGCTGTCAAGAATTGTCTGAGGGATGATGTCCCTTGTGTAACCCTAGGAGAGCATAAGGACTACCAAATACTTTCCTTTTGCCCTTAGGGTCAAAATTTAAATCCTTTCTTGGCCTTTGACGGCAAGCTTTCTCTGATTCTCCAGCTTTCCCCACGTCCATCTTTGCTTTCTAGCCCAAGTAGCTTACCAGTCAAGCAGAGGTTCCAACATCCCCTTGTTCTTCCTCTCCCTTTAAAGTGTTTTTTGACTCTTCACCTTCTACGGCTTCTCAGTCTATATCTGTATTTCTTCATGTGGTCTGTTTGGGGGTTGTTTGTTTACAAATGTATAATGAGTGTCTGAGCAGGGGAGATGGGCAGATAGAAACTGAGTTATTAGAGGAGAGTTGAACAGAGGGACTCTTTATTCATAGTGCACTAAGTTTATAGGAAGCGACAATTCCTCAGCAGAAGGACGAGGGACAAAGAAATGGTCATCCATAATAGAAAGAGAAGTACTTGGAAGGGGCCCCTTGATAGATGTGATATTGGCAGAGGAAGCTGCCAACTTGTGCCTTCCAGGCAGAGGAGAGCACACATATGGTTTCCTTGTCCTCTGGACCTTCTGCAGGTGGCTTCCTCTGGAGAAGCCTGACCAGGAGCCAGAGGATACAGAGGCCACCAATACAGTCCAAACAGATCGGCTTCATAAGACAGAAAGAAGGGTAGGGAGGGCTGCAGAGGCAGCTGGGAGAAGCCAATGATGGGCATCCATCACTGCAATTCTGCTTTGTGGGGACTCAGCAGAGAGCCAGATACCTGTAGCTGGCAATGTGGAAATGTGATCAGTGGAATGAATTTTACCAGGAGGAGAATGGAACTTGGCATTCTGGAAAAAGGGAAATTTACAAACACTTGCAAGTATAAGAAATTATATCCTGTGTGGGAACTAGAAGTAAGTAGCTTTATGTAGTATAAAGGTAGGGAGAAAGTGAGAGTGGGTCAGATGGTGCTGGAGAAGTACAAGGGCCAGATCCTAGGGTGCATAAAGAATTTACCAAGGAGTTTTTACTTTATTAAGTGTAACTGGGAGTTAATAAACTTTTTTAAAATATATTTTTAATGGGAAGATTTTAATATAAAAATAGAAAAAGTTATTTAAAGGACCCCCAAGTACCACTACTTGGCTTTTATACTAATCAACTCATAGACAATGATACTTGGCCCTATCTCTGACTGTTTACCCTTATTCTATTTTGAAACCAATTCCAGATGTTATGTTATTTTACCAGAAAGAATTTCCTTTATTTAAAAAAGCCCTCAATAATGTTATTTTATCTAAAATAAATTGTTGAATATCACTGTATATCTACTTAGTGCTCAAATTTCTAGTTGTCTCTGAAATGCCATTTGTTTTCTTACACTCTATCTCTCTAAATCAGGATCCAAAAATAGTTTACACATTCTGTTTGATTGATAAGATTTTCAAACCTGTATAGATTATTTTCCAACTCTTATCTTTTCCCTTTTTTGTTGGTTGACAAAACCTGGTCATTTGTTTGGTAAAATTTGTAAAATTTGTCATTTGTTTGGTAAAACCTGGTCATTTTGTTTGGTAAAATTTCCAAGTCTGAATTTCATTAATATCATCCCTGAAGTCTCAGTTAACATGCTGTTCTTTCTTCTCCAGTTTCAGTAAATTGATAGTTGGCTCTGGGTACATTTTCCTGTACACTGGTATATGTTAAGCTTTCCTAATCCAAAAATTCAAAATCTGAAACTTACTGAATGCTTTTAGATTTCAGAGCACTTTGGATTTTCAGATTAAAGATGCTCCACTGGTAAAGACTATGCAAATATTCCCCAATCCAAAAACATATGAAATCTGAAACATGTCAGGTCCCAAGCATTTTGGATAATGGGTGCTTGGCCTGTAGGAAGTTCTAGGGACATTATTGATATTTTCCAGCAAATCTCTTTGTGGGAGTGTTTTCTTCTTCCAAAGGGGATGTATAATAAGTAGTTGTGTCTTTCCTCTCTTTTTTAATGTTAGCAGATATTGATAGTCATTGTCTGGATACAACAATCATTAGGGATTTTAAAAGAGTGACATTCTAATTCATTTATTAATTGGAATGTTTCTTTAAAGAGAGGTCTCTCTTCACCTGCTATTTGATCACTTAGATATATGCTTACATAGGAAAGGCAGGATAAGAGATGTTTTTTTTTTCTTTCTATATTTTCAAAATAATGAGTTGGTTCTGTAGCATCCTCTGATGGTGATTGGATTTAAAACAGCATTGAATGTTTGGACACATCCATCAAGAATTAGGCTCCATGTGCCCTCCCCATGAGTCTGGTTGGGCTTGTGAGTGCCTCGAGGGGTCAAATACAGTGGAAGCTGTGCTATGTAATTTTTGAGGCTGGGTCATAAAAAGGACATGCAATGTGTGGGAAATCTGGGCAACACTGATGGTCTCCAATTAATAGGAATTGTAAAAATTCAACTTAAATATCTCTGCTTTTATTCACTCAGTGTCATTTATAAGTATTTGTGGAATCCACAGATACTAAATCCATGGGTGACATGCTGTTAGGTAAAATGGTTGAGAAATGGGCTTAGGAAAGGCACTGTCCTTGGGGTGCTCACAGCTTACTGTTATAGAGGGAGACCCAAGAAGTAAAAATGTTATCACAGTCCGATGTAATAAATCCTGGAAGTAAAGCATAAGTAATAATAGGAAAGAGAGATGGGGTGATCAGTAATGGCTTCACAGAGGAGGAAGGAATTGGGATGTGATGTGGCCCCATGGGGTTCCCATCAGAGGAACTAGCCTGAGGACACATATCCTAGAGAGCCAATGGTGGCACCTTTGAGCAACCCTATACATATAGTGAGTAAAGACAGACATATGGATAAAGGGTAGAAACAGCCCGCTGAGCTGTTGATGGACAGGCCGAGGGAGTGGGGTGAGAGGAGCAGACTGTGCTTTAGAAAGATTGCCTAGGTGTTGGTGGGGAGGCGACCAGACTCTACCACTAGAGGCTGCTGGACAAATCAACACATTGGTGCCTTGTCCAGGTGAAGAAGCGAGGAGACCTGGAAGCCAGAAGCAAGAAAGTGGCAAGGAAGACGGAGGGTGAGTTTCCGTCACTTGGACATAGTGACTCATTGTGAAGGGTAAAGGAGGAGAGGTGTAAATGAACTCTGGGACCTTAGGCAACCAGGTGAAGAATGACTACCTTAAATGACGTAGAAAATAGAAAAGAGAATATTACTAAAGCAATGGACTCGGTTTTACATATTTTGAATTTGTAATTCCTGGAAGATATCTAAGGGAATGTAAAAACAGGCAATGGGAAGTATATATTTAGAGCTCAGGAGACCTCTCTAGGTTGCAGAGATGGTTTAGGGGCCTGTCACATCCTACTTTATTCCATCCTATCATTTGTAGGTAAAAGAGAAAAATAATAGTAGATGGGAGTTCTTAAACAGGAAATGGAATACCAAAATCATGCCAATTAAATTCTCCTTGTGCAATATGAATAATGAAATGCATGCATGCCAGCTATCATCAATGTGTGATAAAATCGCCAGTTCTAGTGATTCCTAACCGCTTCCAAAATAGGAAATCCTACTGCAGAATAATGGAGTGAGATGTAAGTTAAGATGTCTGGTCTTTAGCACCCAGTACTCTCTGTTGGAACCCACTTCTCTATTTTCACACCCATGTCCATCATTGCTTTCATTCAGGATGGAAAGGGCTTATTTTTAGTCATTCAATTCTGCATTTCTTAAAACTATCATATTGATTATATTTCAAAGAAGGAAAATTATGTGAAATCTCAAGCATCTGTTTAAGATGATTATATAAACAGAAGAATGAAGTTATTTGAGTTGTGTGTGCATATTTTTGTGTATTTAAAATAGTTGCCATATAATTTAAAAACATAACTAGTAGGTCAACGCTTTTAGAAGCAAATTATTTTTCTTAGAAATCGACATGTCTGAAGTCATTAGAGACTATGTACTTTCAAGCTAATGGAATAAACAATTAATATTTTTGTAGATTGCTTATAACTTAAGTAAACTCCAAAGAACAGAAAATTCAGAGTGGCTCTTGGAGACAGATTTAAAATAGAGTTACTGGAATATAATTTTTTAAAAAAGACTATTTCTTTTAGACTCTTTATCTTGTAATTACAAACTTCAAAGCAGAAGTCTTCAATTCACTATATTGGTTGAAATGCATTCCTACTAATTAAAATGATTCTTCACTGTGTACTGGGTCTCCTGATTTCCTTTATGGATTTTACACAGGCCATAATCAGGCATTGTAATTTGTATTTATTTCTGCCACAATTTTCTGCCATTATAGTTGTGAAGGTCCTTTCATGTTAAGTCTGTTTCTAAGTAATTTAAAACTGTTCAAGACAGTTCAAAGCATTATTCAGATTGAGGAAGTGGGAGCCTAATTTGCTATTCAGTATGAAATCCAAGATTTCTGTCTTATAAACTTTAAAGAAAGCACATTGATCTTTTTGTTAATTGAAATTAAAATGTATAAGTTCTTTTATATTTATGAATTAGGAAGGGAAAAAGTTCTTCAGTGAGAAAAAAATTACATGGGGAAATTCCCAGGGTTGAAGTTTTATATTTACCATGTAATATAATATTTTATGTTTTTTAGAAAAGAAAATGTAACATTAAATATTTGCTGATTTTGATAATCACATTAGTGTTTGGATTGAAGTAAAAATATCAGTCGCAATCATATGATTCATAAGTGACTGTATTTTGATGTATTTTCTTCCAATGTCTTTATTTTTATGTCTTAAAATATACATGAAATTATATTATCATAAGTAAAACTGATAACTAGAAATAGTCACATACCCACCAGTTCGTTGTATAAATGTATACCACTACATATAATAATTGTTCCTTTATGAAAAATTATTTTATGAAACTTTTAGGGTCTGAATGTTTGTTGTCATAAATAATCCTGTAATTAACATAATTATTTGGTTTGTAAAAATCTGTACACATTTCAGATTATTTTCTTATGATAAATCTCCAGGAATGAGATTACTGATTCAATGACTTAAACATTTAAAAATCCTATTAATAAGAATTTTAAAACTTCTTTTTAGAATTTATATATTGTTCACAGTGTACAGAGTACAATAGCAATGTGCTTGGATGAGAAGTGACTTAAATGAAATGTCCTCTAGGTGCTGAAAAAGTGTTACTAGAAGAGATACAAATGCTGTCATGAGAGAGCACTTGACAAAACAGAATGAGGGGAGAAAGTAATATTCCATCCCCCCCAAAAAATTGTGTTTTATAAAGTTAATAAAACTTGGGAGCAAATAGTTATGTTCTAAATTTAAAAAATAAGAGTAAGAACAAATCTATCTTTATTGTTACCTCGTATGTCTTTTTTAAAAATAACAATCTTTGTGTCTTTGTATATGTTAATGGGCTGTTTATCTTTCAGTTGCCAGAAACATATTGTGGACACAGGTCTTTTGACAGACTTATTTATTGCAAATGTATTCTCAGTTTGTGCTTTTCTTTTTGTATTTTTATTGTTTCTTTTGATGAGCACACATTTAAAACATTTTTTATGAATTCCAGTTTTATGAAGTAGGCTTAATTTAAAGATTCTTATATGCATCTTTTAAAAAAATTTTTGTGGTTGCAGATGGACAGAATGCCTTTATTTTATTTGTTTATTTTTATGTGGTGCTGAGGATTGAACCCAATGCCTCACACATGCTAGGCAAGTGCTTTGTCCTGAGCCCCAGCCCTAGCCCTAATATGCATCTTAAATTTGATTATTCCAAGAAAGATCAGGAAGGCATTCTATATTTTCTTCCTGAAGATTTATTGTTTTAGCTTTTATTATAAGGGTTCCATTTAAATTAATTAAAAAAAATTTTTAGTTGTACAAAGACACAATACCTTTATTTTATTTATTTTTATGTGGTGCTGAGGATTAGACCCATGCCTCACATGTGCTAGGCAAGTGCTCTACCCCTGAGCTATAACTCCAACCCTAAAATTAATTTTTATGTATCAATTTTTTAAATTTTTAATTTTTAAATGCTATTTATGCATTTAAAAATGTTTATCTAGTATTTTTCTGCACTATTTGTTGAATGAACTTTCCTTTTCTATAGAATTGACTTGGTGCCTTTGCCCTTTGTGTGTGAACCTTTTTCTGAAATCTGTATCCTTCTAGCTTGTGTATGCCCACACCACTCTGTCCTGATTACTCTAGCTTTATAGTTAGTCTTCAGTCCGGTAATATGATTCATTTCACTTTGTTCTTATAAGAGAATTTTGGTTATTCTAGCTCCTCTGCATCTGCATATAAACTTTATAATTTGTCAATATCTATTGGAAATCTCTTGGATTTTGAATTGGGGTTGCACTAAACTTTTAAAATTAGGATATTAGCAATGTTGATTGTTCCATTCTATGAACACATATATTTATTTATTTATTTAGATGTTTTTATCTTCTCTCAGTAATGTTTTTTTTTTTTTTTTTAACTTCAGGGTAGTTTTCAGTTTCCGGCACAGCTGTTAATTTCTAAATATTTTATGCTTTTTGAGGCAATTTTAAATGATATTTTAAGTTTTACAATTATTATTGCTGGTAAGTAGAAAACTGATGTATGTGCATTTATTTATTTACTTACTTACTTACTTACCTTATCTTATAGCTTTTCTAAATCCTTTTTAGTTCTGGTAGTTTTTGCAGACTCCTTAGGTTTTTCTATACATACAATCATGTTGTTTGTGGGTCAGGACAGTCTCACTGTTTTCTTACATACCTTTTATTTTTTTTTCTTGCCTTTTTGAGTTGGCCAGTATGTTCAGTAAAATGTGAATAAACTTGGTAAGAATTAACATATTTGTCTTATTCTTGATTATAGGGAGAAACATCTATATTCCCTCATAAAATATGTTATTTAATAGGCTTATTTTTAAAGTAAACATTCTTTATTCCCTTAAATATTCCTATTATATTCCTAGTTCCCTCAGAGTTTTTTGTCACAAATGTCTAGTGTATTTGATTAAATGCTTTTCTGCATCTTGCAAAAACGACATATAATTTTCTCCTTTCTGTTGTTTAAATCAAAAATTCCTCTTATTTTTAAAAAGGCTTATATCAATCATGCATTTCTAGGCTAAACCACTCGTATTAGTCTTGATGTATTATTAGTTTTTATCTTGCTAGATAAAATTTGCTAATATTTTATTAGGCATTTTTGTGACTATGTTTATGAAATATATTGGTTGATTAATTTATTTTCTTTGTTCAATTTTGATATCAAGTTTTGTTTGCTCCATGAATTGAAATAAGAAACGACATTCTTTATTTGTCTAAAAGAACTTACGGAAACTTGTTTTATTTATTTTTTCTTATATTTTTATAGAATTTCCCAATGAACCATTTGGCTCTAAAATTCATTTGAGAAAAGGATAGGTACAGAATTATTCAAATTTCTATTCTACTACTCTTTTTAAAGAAAAGAGCCTCACTCCGTTGCTCAGACTGGCTTCAAACTTGTGATTCTCCTGAGCCAGCCTTCCAAGAAGCTGGGACTGTAGACACCATGCCCAGCTCTATTTCTTCTAGAATCAATTTTATTCAGTTAAATTATTTAGGGAATTTTTTCATTTCACCTACTTGTTGAGTCCATGGACATAAAGTTATTTATAATGTTCTGTTATTATCCTTTTAATGACTATTGGATCCTCTCCTCTATTCCTAATACAAGTAATTTGTTATCCATCTTTTTCTCATAATTTTACTTTTCCCACTTACCTTGCTCTCTTATTTTCATATACTTTCCTTTTATATGCCATAAGTAAACCCCACAATTTAATATTTTTGCTTTCAGCAGTGGATTGTCTTTTAAAGAACTTGAGATAAAAGAAAATTGATAACCCTTTGTTACCTATATATTTACCACTTCCAGAATTCTTCATTCATTCCTGTCAATCCAAGTTTTCATGTAGCATCATTTTGTTATTGTTTGAAAGATCTCCCCCAGCATTTCTCAAATGAAGGCAACAAATAATTACAAATTTTACTTTTTGAAAATACTCTTATTTGACACTCAGTTTTAAAATTTTAATTTTATGGAGATAAAATTCTGAATTGACAGGTTTGTTTGCTAATTTGCTTGTTTTAGCACTTTAATTATGTTATTTCATTTTCTTCATTCCTCTGTATTTTTTTGAAAAAAATGTCAACTATCATTTGTACCTTTATTCCCCTGATGATAATGTATTTTTTCCCTATTTTTAAAAAATATTTTTAGTTGTAGATGGACACAATACCTTTATTTTGTTTATTTATTTTTATGTGGTACTGAGGATGGAACCCAGTGCCTCACATGTGCCAGGCAAACGCTCTACCCCTGAGCCACAGCCCCAGTCCGTTTCCTGTATTTTTGAGATTGTCTTTTTATTTTTGATTTTATGAAGCTTCTTTGTGGTTGTATCACTTTCCTATTATCTCTGTAAACAAATTACCACAAACAGTGGCTTAAGACAGCATAAATCTATTTTTCAATTATGGAGTTCATAAGTCTAAAACAGGTTGTTGGTAGAGCTGTATCTTCTGGAGACCTGTGGGTGAATCCATGTCCTGGTCTTCTGCAGCCTCTAGAAGTCATCTTCATTCTCTGGCCTGTGGTTCTGTATTTTATTCTCACATCTTCTCTGACTGACTCTCTTTTCCCATCTATCCCCTATCAGGACCTCTAAGATATTACTAGGCCCACTAAGTTCATCCAGGATGATCTCCTATCTCCACATCTTCAGTGTATTCAGAAAAGGCTCATTTTTGTGTAAGGTTTTCATAATTTCTGGGAATTAGAATGTAAGCATCTTTGTTATTGTTATATTGGGAATTATTCTGCCTATCACAGTGGTTTTCTTTGTATTTACTCTATTTTAGATTGGTTAATCTCCTTGGATTTGAAGACTGATTTTTTTTCCCCCAACACATTTGGAATTTTTTTCCATGTACATTCTGCTCTGTTTTCCTTTCCCTTTCCTTATGGTATTCAAATGCCTGTGTTATAGTTTGCTTATTTTTGTCTCACAGCTCATGAAATAAAATATTTCTGTGTCTGCTTTTGAGATCAGTAGTTTCTATTGACGTGTTTCCATCTGCAGCAGCCCTCTTTACTTCAGTGTTCAATTTGCTCTGAAGTCCACCCTGTGATAATTTCATTTTTCTTCTTCATTATGGATCACATTTTCTTTTTTTTCATGTCTAGTTCGATTGATTATATATGCCAAGTAGATGATTCATTGAATGCAGTCTAAATTATGTTTCATTGCTATCTTGTATGTAGTGCTTTAAGAATATGTTTCATTTAGTTTTCCACTTCTTGCTTTACAAAATATAAAAGAGTAAGTTTAGTATAAGAGGCAAATACCACTAGTCTTGTATTAAAAAATTAATAAGATATGTTTCTTCCCAGATTTGTATGTATGTATTTTATCCCATTGTTCCTGGATATATTGTTTATACTATCACTATTCTAAGTATTTCAGGATATTACAGGTTTTGGAGGAATTATTGTATAATTTACTAATGGGTATAAAACTGAATGTTTCCTTTTATGGCTCCCTTTTTTTTCTGTTTGGTCTGTCATGAACTTATGTAGTTAGTTTCTACAATCTGTCTCCATTCTTTACTCCACTGAGTAAAGACCCCTCGAGTAGCTCACCGGGCACTTCCCACAGGAAATGAAAGCACAAAGGAGAATCTGCCACTGCTAGAGACATTGCTTGAAAAAAAGAATGGTGGTGTTGTTAGCTTTTCTCTACTGTGACAAAATACCTCAGATAATCAACTTTAAAGAGAGAGAGTTTATTTTGGTTTATAGTCTTGGAAATGTCAGTCCATGGTCACTTGCACTATTGCATTTGATCCTGTGGTAAGCAGCACATCATGGAGAAAATCCTCACATTATGGCTATAAATGGAAAAGAGAAGAAGAACAGCAGGTGGGGTCCCAATATTTCTTTCAAGGGCATGTCTTTAATGATCTAACTTTCTCCAGGTAACCTCTACCTTTTAAAGGTTCCACAACTTCCCAGTAGTGTCATGGCCTATGGACTAAGTCTGTAACATAGGCTTTTGGAGTACTTTTGAATTCCAAACTATTTCAGGTGGAAAGAAACACTTGCTTTCTTCTTTCTTTCAGCTTGCTACTTTTTATATTTTTATTTTTATTTATTCTTCCTCTGTATATGATGTAAAGTACTGATTTTATTTTTCTCTATGTAGCATGAAATATTCCCAGTACCATTGGTTAAATTAGCCATCATTTCTTCAATAATCTGTAATGCCACATCAACAAATTCCATATTCTTACCCATATGAGTCTATTGTGTTCTTTCTATTCATTTCCATTATTTTAATTAGTGTATCTTAAAAAATTGCATATCTCAGTATCTAATAGGGGAAGTTTACTATCTATTGCTCTTTCTTCTTTCAAATTATTCTGTTATTTGTGGACTTTTGTTCTTCAAATTTAATAATAGAATACATTAACAAGTGTATTAGTTATGGTTCTCCAGAGAAATAACTAATAACTTGTGTGCACAAGTGCATGTATGTGTATATGTGTTGAGACAGAAAGAAAGAAAGATTGGAGAGATTAGTTGGGCAGGCAGGCTAGAGACCTGGGAAGACTTGATGTTGAAGCTTGAGTCTGAAGAAGTCTGCTGGTGGTAGAATTCTTCTTCCTTCTAAAAAGATCAGTCTGTCTTCAAAAAGTTTTCAATATAAAATTGGAGGCTTGGCCAATAAAATAAGTCACAGAAATGAAATTAGAAGAAAAAAATTGCAAACTTTCTAATATTTCCACTGATATAATCCCATACATATAAATTCCATGAAAATTCACAACAAAGTATTAAAAGTCATAAGAAAGATGGCTGATATCCTATTCTGTTAAAAAGAAATCAATAGTCTTCCACCAATCTAGCCATAGCTCAACAGATATGTCATTTATGATATTAACAAAATCAGTAAATACATGAAACTTTTGTATAGAAAACTTTAGAACTTTATTGAAGGATATAAGAGAAAAATAAGTGGAAAGCTGTGACATATTCATCAATAGGACAATTCAATACACTACTGATCCTAATTTTCCCAAATTAATAGAAAAATTCAATGTCATTCAAATTAAATACCAGAAGTACCTTTTGAGGGAATCTTATTGTGATGATATATGAAGTGGGGAATAATATTTGCTCTTTCAAGTTTTAAAATAGTTCTAATCTGTTCAATTTTTGTATTTGTTACGCAAAAGTTTTCAAATTACAGTTTTTCCTGATATTTTCTTATCTGGGTTTTCTAATTGATTGCCTTCATAACATTCTTAGTGATTTTCAAAAATTCTCTGTTATATCCTTTGCTATCTTCCATCTTTCTAAAAGTAATTCAAATTAGTGTTTTTCTTGTTTAGTCTGGCAAGAGGTTTGTTTGCAGGTTTGGTCTTCAAAAGACAAACAGCTTCTAGTGCTGTTGATGGTCTCTGTTGTCTACTCTGCCAGCTGCTGACTTCTGCCTTGAGCATCCTCATCCAGGATGAGGCTGATTGATGGGCAGAGCTGGCAGCAGGGATGAGGAATGGGGGGGTAAGACTTGCTCTTGCTTTATGACACAGGGCTTACCCTTGGCAGGTAGAGTAAGGATTTGAGTAAAAAATCAGAAGGCTTGAGAGGAGAAGAGAATAATACAGAGAGGAGTACAGAGAGAAGAGACAGAATCTCAAGTCATAGCTGTGGACCAAAAAAAAAAAAAAAAAAGTCCTGTAGGGCACTAAGTGACAAGAGATGCACTTATTCAGGGACTATCATAGTCTTCCTCCCCAGAAAGGCAATACTTGAAATGTTACAAGAGTAGCACATGCCAAGTTCAACAGTTAATTGCATTCTTAATAAACCAGTGTCGTCTTATTGCTAAAGAATTCATCCTAGGAAATCATAGGTGTGTGTGGCTCTTGGTGGCTGTTTTAGTCAGCTTTTTCACTGCTGTGACTAAAATACCCAACCAGTACAATTTTAGGGGAGGAAAAGTTTGAGAGCTCAGGGCTTTAGTGGTCTCAGTCCAGAGATAGCAGGCTCTGTTCCTTGGGGCTCAAGGTGAGGCAGGACATTATGGCAGAAGAGTATGGTGGAGGGAAGCAGCTCACATGATGATTGGGAAGCACAGAGAAAATTTGCTTGCCAGATACAAAATATAAACCCCAAAGGAACACTCCAATGACTCACCTCCTTCAGCTATACCGTGCCCACCTTTAGTTACCACTCAATTAATCCCACTAAGGGGATAATTCACTGATTGGGTTAAAACCCTCAAAAGCCAGTCATTTCTCCTCTGAATTTTCTTGCATTGTCTCACACGTGAACTTTTGGGGAATATCTCATATCCAAACTATAACAGGACCTGCAACTATATAGGATGTTAAGTCTTGACCACTCTGAGAGATGAAAAATAAATTTTGCTACTCAGTGTTTTTAAAATTACGTATGCCCTAAATTTGTTCCAAAAATAATTGAACATGTGTCTTTTACAATAGGAGAAATATCTTTATTCTGCAAGCTGATGATGGTGGTTCCTCTTGTGAGCCTGCAGTGATCTTGGGTAGATGCTGGTGGGCCCAGAGAGCTGGCACTGATAGCGATTGAACTCTGCTTGTTTGTAGAACATGTAGAGCATCCTAATCTGAAAATCCCAAATGGGACCAGCTGTGAAATTAAAAACTTTTTGAGCATCCACTGGGTGCCACAGCTGAAAATTTCACATCTGATCTCACATGCCCAACATCAAAATGTGGACACACCAACAATAACATTTAAAATTAGCTTTAGGCTACAACTGTAAGGAGTACACTTTATGAAAGGTGTATGACTTGAATCCCATTCCCCAAGATTTTTCATTATGGTTATCCAAATAGTCTAAATTTTGGAAAAAAAAAAAAATCTGAAATCTGAAACACTTCTGGTCCCAAGCATCATAGATAAGTAGTACTCACCTGTTTCCATTGTTGACCTATTTTTTAGTCTGAGATGATGGCTTCAAAGTGCTTTATAGTGCTGTCTAGGCCCCCTGATTCTAAGGAGGTTGAAGGTGTTGAAGCAATTTGCAGTTCTGTTAAACTCAGAGGAATACGTTCTTAACTGGCAAATTTTTCATTTGTAGCTGCCATTCAGCCTAGTTAAGGTGAGGTTTGGGGGAGATAAAACGGTATTTCCTCTAGTGGATGAAATGGATAATATCAGGTGCATATTGGGCTGAAAAGTACAAAAAGGCAAAGGAAATATATTGAGGAATTCTTGAAGGAGAGACAGTGGTTCAAATCCACAGCTTAGATAGCAAAAAAAAAAAAAAAAAAAAAATCCTGGAGGATCAGGTGGAAGTCCAAAGTGAAGCTCCCCTTGCTCTCTTGTTCTCCCACCAATGGAATAAAAATGTGTCTAAAGCCCTCTGTTCAGCATGTGTAGCATCGAAGGTGTTCAGTAAGTTATGTTTGGGTTTTTATTCTATTTTATTTCCCTTCTTTTTGTCTCTGTCTTTTCCTTCTCTTTGCATTTATAATCATTTTTTATTGTTCAGATTAATGCAAAGTCCATTCAAAATATCAGATAAGGACAATATCTGGCAGTCAAGTAAATGCAAATTGGCTTCGTAGAAATCTCAATTAATAAGTTTTTCTCCCTCTGCTCATAAAGAGCCTTATGGCAACATGCTGATAAAATACTTCCCTTTTCCTGAGAGTCAGTCTTTTAGATTTTTGTGCTAGAGTTAGTGTTTGATTACTTTTAAGCTTTTACTTCATTATAAGTTAATAGAAAAACAATTTGCCAGTATCTTTTAAAGTTAACATTCATCTTAAGTAATGACACAGAAGTTCTACTCCATTCTATGTACCTAGGAGAGTATATATCCACCAAAATATGTGTACTGCCAATAGCCAAACGTCCACCTGCCAAAGCATTGGGAAGAAATAAAATTTGCTAAATGTCAGTCAAACATAAGAATGAACAAAAGATGTCAGACACAGGTTACAGACTATGTGATTTCTTTTTTATGAAGTCCCAGTTGAGGCAACATGAACCCATGGTGATAGAAATCAATAGTGGTTGCCACTTGGTTGGTAGGAGGACTGTGGTAAATGTCAAAGGGGTGTGTGGAAACCTCTTGGCTGTTATAAGATTTTTAAAGATTGATCCAGATAAAGTTTTATGCTAACTGTATGCAAATATTCATTAAACTCTTGAATAAAATTTGTGTCATCTATGCATATCATTCACCAGAAATGTATGATTTTCATTCACCCCTGCAAGGATAAATGATACAAAAGGCATATTTTTTTACTCAGGAGAATTTTGACTTGACTCAGAGTCAGTGTTAACTTGACTCTTCATTCTGTGGCTACCAAGGTGAACTGAGCTCTTGTGATGTTTTTATTTTCATCCTCAAAGCTCTCCAGAGTGTTTTAAATTGAGTAATTACCATTCTGCATTCTATTTATCTTACACAGGTTAGAAATAGTTTGAGGAAGGTTAATGTGCAAAGGAAAAACCTTCCCACATTGGAAAAATAACCAAGGATGGGCTGCAGAATTAAGAATGGGATAAATATAATTTAGAAATTAATCACAGTATACTTTAGTTTCTTTATATCCTTTTTGTAGTACTTACATAGGTTATTTAATGGGAATAGATTAATACAAAGGGAAAGCTTTTGTATTAGAATAGTGTGGCCAAATTTAGATTTTAAATACATAAAATAAAAAGTGGTGATCAGTGGAAATTCATGATAAACTCATTAAGAGCTTTGACTATTTAGCTGATTGGTAGAAATAGCTTATCTGATGTTTCTTCTTATACTGATGGCTAGTGAATTTTAGTATGTTTATCAAAATCCCTTTGGACATGGGGTCTCTAGTTCTCTTAAGTAAGAATAACTTCTGGCTCTCTTTCAACTTGTTTGGCAGGCTGCCCTGCAAGTCGGGGGCCATGGAGAAAGGCTGCACCAGTGTCGTGAGGTCATGCTTCTAACGTACAAGTCCATCCCCATGCAAGTGGACGGCGAGCCCTGTAGGCTGGCCCCGGCCATGATTCGGATCTCCTTGAGGAATCAGGCCAACATGGTTCAGAAGAGCAAGAGGAGAACCTCCATGCCTTTACTCAATGAGTGAGTCTGCTCCTTGCCTACCCGGGTTCCCATGAAGACCCTGACGAGCAGGTCGCAGAGCATGTGCATGGTCTGGGACCGCGCTATTGGGAAGGGGAGAGAAGCCCAGGAAACTCAGCAGTCCCTGGTGTCTCTCCTGGGAACATATTCTTTTTTGCTGTTGTTGTTTATTAAAGGATCCCTTGATCCTTTTACTTGTTACCTTATGACAGATGATTCTTCACTGGCCACTTGGATACACACATATCCTGGCAAAAATCATAAGAGAGATTTTAGGGTCATACAATGTACCCACATAAGGCGTTCTTTTGGTTTGGGTTTAAGGGGCATGCAACTGGCCTGCTCTTTACCCGGTCCCTGGGAGGGTGGTGTTTCTCCAGTAACAGAGGTTGGCCGTGCTGGCCTGTGGTTTGCCTCTGTTCATTTCGCATCCCCTTCTGCCTGTTGGTGAATGGTGCCTTTCCTGGTGTTTCCATCTGGGGTCCTGTGGACTTTGGTGCTTCAGCTCAGTTCTGCTTTTCTGTGCAGCATCCTACAATCCTGACTTAACCAGACCTATTATTTCTACTCTTAAACACCTGGTATCCCTATTGGGCTCTTTTCCTGTTTTTAGGTGTTTTGATTAAGTGAATTGAGGTAAGGCAGTAATGACTCAATAACTTAGAATGCATATTTGTTTTTCGATGTGCCTTACTCCAATTGGTGATGTAATTGTCTTTTTGGGATTAGAGAAGTGGATGGAGAAAGAAGGGGCTTTGGGGCACTTTTTGAGTACTTTCTGTGTATCATGTCCCTGTGCCTAAGGCCATTTCAGGGCTTAGCTTGAGCCATTCTCTGTCACAGTGAGCAACCCTCAAGAAACTTCCTGTTTGTGGCCTGTGATGCATGGTTACTGTTTGTACTGAATGGCTGGCTTCCTCAGTATTGCCTGTAAAGCCACATGCTTTGCCACCTGTTCCTAGAGTCAAGGTGATAATCCACAGAAGTTCCTAGAATAACCGCTGACACCAGTGCCATGGCTCCCATAACCTCTCTGGGGTGGCAGATGTCTAGGAAGGGCGGCAGCCAGGGCTCTGCAAGTGTTGTGGTTGGCATCTGCTTCCGAGTCCGAGGCTGGGGGAGAGGTCCTCTCCTTCCTTCTTCCCCAGAGCCTGGATTTTTCTGGAATGTTGCCCAGCTCATCTTCCAGAGCTGCTGTGAAGTGAAATTTCTTGCTTTATTTACATTTTGCAGCTGATGAAACTCCTAGCCCATTCCTGATGCTTTTTATCCTTCTTACTTTGTCCTTTCTTCTAGGTTGAATATATAATTGATGAGTTTGTATGTTTCAAAGGTGGGATGTCAGCAGTTGTACCTGGTTCACCACATTTCCTCTAGAAATGAAAGAGTTAAGCCATGAGCCATTGGTTTGGCAGAAATCTATGAACTAATAAATGAAAAGCCACTTCTGAAGTTATACCATAACCTATGGGGTCAGGTCACATTGATAGATGGTCTATTAAGAAGAGATCATGAAGCTAAATGTCTTTGATGTCTATAAACAAAGAGCTCACAGCCTCATGCCTAGTGTTTCTGTATTTTATAGACATGAAATTGTATTCAAGTGTTTCAATTCCAACAACTCTTACCCTCTGTTAAGAATTAAAATTTGCTAAGTAATCATATTGTTTAGAATTTATGTGGGCTTTCTTCTCATGTAAAACTAAATACAAGTAGTTTTTCTTTTTTCCCCCTTCTTTGTCCTCATGGCAAATATGACACATGATGTCATTTCCTGTACTTAGCTGGGCAGGTATTTAAGAAGCAGCCTCAAAAATGCAGTTACTTTCTCTCCACCAGGGGGCAGTGGTGTTTTCATCAAAACAGCCCCAGGCCTATGAAAGACCTATGTAAAATGGGAATAAAAACATGCTTTTCATTTCTTAAAAAATAATTTAAAAATGAATAAAAACCAAACATTTTATTAGTACAGATGGAAAACTATTATTCAACACCACAGTTTAAGCATATCAATACAGATAGCACATTTCTAAAAGAAAGCAAAAACCTAGTTACTAGTTAATACTTGCTCACTGAACGATTTCTTTCACCTTGATCTTCATTCATTCATCCTTTGCATTTAGATGGCTTCTATTTCACTGGAAGTCAGGTTTTGAAATCTAACTTTTTCCATGGGATTTCCAAGTGGAGGGAGTTTTAAGTTGAAGGTCGGGCTTGCCTTTAAGACTTCCTTCCACCTCTGGCACTCCAAGCATTCCTCTGACCTAGCCATTGTGTGTGAAGTTCACTCTTGCATGTAAAGAAGAGCTACTTGAAAGACGTCTCATTCCTTTATTTTCTGCCTTCCTTTCTTCCCGCCTACCTTTTTTCCCCCTTTCTTCCTTGTTTCCTTTCTTCTTACTTTATCCACTAGGACTAATTTTTTTTTTCTGTTTTATTTTATTTTTTCTGTTTTATTTCTCCTTTCTTTCATATTAGAGGAGAAAGGGAACTGCTCTACAGTGTCTTTAGAATCTTAGCTGACACACCTGTGTGTGTTCCCCATAAGGGAAGGCCAGCCATTCAGGTCATCTTAAGGAATGTGCCTGTCACACAGCATGGAACTGCGACGGCTTGAGATTTCAGGGCTGTGGCTCCCTGCACAACTGCTTTTTCACCAGGACAGTGCTGCTCTTCCTCCTGAATCTGACCTTTCTCTGGGAGGTTGCATCTTAGACCTCTGACTTCAGCCTGGGTTTTTGTTTTTTCCCTTAAAATTGAAAAATCATACCCAAATATCTTAATTCACATTTTTACCTTAGTATCCCATAACATCCTCAAATTATATGCTAAAGCTTGGACTCTTTAATGATTTCCTCGGCTTCTCCTTCTTGCCATCCACATGAGCCTAACCCATCCAGGTGTGTGAATGGAACCACCCTCCATTCATTCACAGTGACCTGTGGAGTCATCTCAGTCAAGTGTATTTTTTGACATCTGCAGACCAGCCACCACTTTCTTTGAAATCTGCCTTCTATTTGTGGCCCAAGTCTTTGACTCTCTCCCTGAATGTCTTCTCTCCTTGTAAGACAGCCTTAGTTCCAAGGCCATATGAGTTACCTCTTGCAGCATTGATGAAATATCCTGGGGTTCATTTCCCTGCACCCTCTGATGCTGCCCTTCACATAGTCTCTTCCAATACTCAGCTATGATGGTTTTTCCAGAAATGAAAAGCCCCATTCCTCAGCTTCACAGCCTTCCTGGTCATTGCCTTCTTTGTCCCCCTTTCTTCAGGCTCCAGAAGTATCCCTTTCCCTAAGTGTCCTTTCTCTCTAGTTCTAGGTGTTATTTGCCCCCTTGCTTGGCTTGGTTGCTTTCATCACACAGTTTATTGAAATGGGGCAATTGCGGGTTTATTTGTCTCTGTTCTTTGGGGAGGCCCTCAGGTTTCCCCCTTGGGATCCCAGTGCCTGTCCTATCAGTGACTCCTCCTGGAGGAGATTCATAATGCCATCTCGATCACTGTGTTTCTCAGAAACCATTACAAACATAACAAATCTAAAAAATCACAAATATAATGATGCTGGAGAATATGTTTTGATCACCTTTTATTGTGAGTAGAGGACACATATCGAATAATTCCAGGTTTTTGGGTGCTAGTGTTCTTGCACAGCCTGGGGAATCTCGAAGGCTGGATGAAAGCATAACTTTGCTAATCTCAAGGAGGGGTGTGGGAGGCCAGCGAGTGGCTCCATGGGGAAGTGTGTGCCTCCTCTCCTTGGTGTCCTGGATGACCTGAATGAAGCAAGGGCGGCCATGGCCACGCCTCCTGTGCCCGCAGCCCACCCTCCCGCATTGGCCTGTGTCCGGTCGGTCTGTGGCTTGCCTGGAACCAGCCCCTTCCATGTGTCCTGTCGGCTTCATTGCTGTCACCGGCTTCTCTGGATGATTTCCATGACTGGCTTGATTTTCCTTTCGACCATTGTTGGTGATGCGCTCATTTAATTTCTGTTTAAACTCTGTGTGTCTCTCTTTCTCTCCCCGGCTTGCTCCTTGTCTGTCCACGCTGTCCTGCTGACTCTGTCTTCGCTGCTCATTCCCCGCCGCCTCTAGCATCCACCAGGTGCAAGCTGCGGACCTGAGGCGAGTGTCTGCTCCCCCCGGCTCCTTCTCCATGTGAGTACAGTGCCATTGCGTTTTTACACTTTGTCCCCAACCTCTCCTGCTCCTCAGGGTTCCACTACCTGCGGCGTCCTTTCCCTTCACAGGTCTGCTGCTCTGCTGAGGACACCTCCTGGCCACGATTGCTGTCTGGTCCCCTTCTTGGATTTGAAACGGAAGCTCTGATACCCTTCATGCTCTCTGTCTGCATCCATCCTTTAGGATTAATGGTTTCATTCAGGTTGCAGGGGCTCCTACAGCATCCCATACTAAGCACTGTTTTTTTGGACTGCGGACAAAGCCTTAGACCCCTCCATCGCCTGTGGGTTGGGGTAGAGTTGAAGGAAGTGCCTACCCCCTTGATGTGTGGGTGGACCCCCAATGTTATGTGTGGAGTGTTGGGTGTCTGTACGTGAATATTTCTCACTGTAATGAAAGGTCAGTGGCCCAGGCTGGGACCGAGTTAGTAAAATGTATTCTTAGATCCATTTAGTAGTCTGTGCACAATGTACTCAGGATATTATATTTGTTTTCTGCCAAAACCAACCAAATAAAAGGAAGATATGTTTTTTGTAGGATTTCACATTAGGATATTTTGATACCCTTCCTCTGTCTTGTCCTCCTCCTTTTCTCCACCTCCTATGTACTTACCTAGCATTACGTATGTTAACTTACTCTCCCGACAACACTATGCCAAATCATTCTCTGTTGTGTATACAAGGAATCTGATGTACAGAAAGGTTAAGCAACTTGCCCAAGGTCACAAAGCCAATAACTCAGACTGGGATTCAAACTCAGGCAATCGGGATTCAAAATTCCTGCTCTTAAACATCGACAATCTGCTGCCTCTCATCAGTCAGGATTGTGTGTATCTCTCAAGGCCCACTGGAATGATTGCTTCCCAAAGACTTCTTCCTTAGTCTTACTGTCAGAATTAATTACACCCCCACTGGAGCTTACTATTGATGAATCTGTTATAGCTCCCGAGGTCTAACTTGGTATTAATCACAATGAGCTATCTGTATATCCCACTGTTGACAGGTCTATTTCAGATCATTGCCAATTTCTTCTTAGGGATCTTTGTGTTGCTGGCCTTGTTCACAGGTCTAACACATAGTGTTCTGAAACCCCACAATGGTTGGTTGGTGGAATGAATGAGTAGAAGAATATATCTAGTGGGATTGAAAAGCAATTCCTGAAGTTTAGTTTAGATCTTACTTTCAATTCTAGTCTTATTTATTAAAAATGTATATTCATGAAAAAATAATTATTCTGCATTTTCTTACTGTCAGAAGCTATTTTATGCTGTATACCTAGTGGTGAACACCACAAAGCACTGCTTCATGGGGCTTCAAGTTGAACAGTCAAAAATCAATAAGAAAATGAATTTCTAATTTGAAGGTTATTGCTGGAGCAGATTCTACTTTCTGTGTTCAGTAAACTTGAGTTTGATGAGTGGCTTATAATGATCCTTACTGTTGCTGGTTCCAGTGATAGATAGCAAAGCTGTCTCTCCAGTGATAATGTCAACAACAGAAATGGGTCAGTAGTCACTGTATTTCCACCGCAGGTTCAGTTTAGGTGGCATTTACCTTTTCGCCGTGTCTCTTCCAGGGCTTTGTGTGTGTGCCACAGTGAGGTGGATTGCCATGCTAGTCTCCATGGGCTATAGCAAGCCCTGTCCACCTTTAAAACCTAAATATCAATCAGAAAATATTTCATATCTGTATGTGACATATATTAAATGCTATATGTTATAGGTTTTCTATGTATAACCAATAAAACATTTATGTAATCAAAATGTATTCAATCTGGGTGTTATTTTAAAAATCAGATAACAGAATCTTATCTGATTCTAAGGAGCAAGGAGAATGGAGAAAGGCCAAGTGTATCAATGTGTTTTATGTCTTTTTATATTATAGCCATGATAGATTAGCTTTGATCCACTCTCAGACTGTTATTGGCTATTTTCAGAAATACTTAAAAATCATGTTAACATGGCTTTGGTCCCCATGAAAGTCAAGAGCCCTGGTATCATCATGCATTGAGATTTTCTGATTCGTTTCGGCTCTCAGGTTTGCCATTCTCAGTTCAGAGCACCTCTCTCTTTTTCTCTCTTTCTCTTTTTAAACAGATGATCCTTTCTTTCAGAGAAGCCTCTTTTTCTGCTGTTCCCCAAGCAAATGTTGCTTTCTTGAAGCAGCTTGAAGTAATCCTTTTTAAAGTAATCCTTTCTCACGTGCTTCCTAGTGGCTTTTCTGGGGGAGGGAGAATGCACAGGGGTGACAGTGTGATGCATGGATTGTGAAGGATTGCAACATACTACTAAGGTCTGTGTTCCTGCAAAATTTCAGCTTTATGCTTAGAAGAATTCTCAATTTTTTTTGTTTTGATCACATATGACCACACATAAACTGATGAATTTTAATCAATGGTATTTAGTGGCTCATTGCTAGAGGACAAAACAAAGAATATTTCTCCACAAATCTGCCATGTCACGAAGTTAACAAATTCTTTAAAATTAAGAGGTTTCCTGGTAAAGTCTTTCTTGAAGCACAAACACACACAACTACCTTTCGTTAATCATGAAAAGTCACATTAAATGCTCCAACTACCAGCTCCTCTTTAACAAATGCCAAAGCGTACGAAACTATAAAGTGTTTCTTTTTTGAGTTCATTTATCCTTTAGTAGCTCCCTTTCATTAGGTTCCATTTCCCTCCTGCTTTTCTCCCATCAAAATGAAACCATGTGACCCAATTTATACTTAATTCATTTTTTTTTCATCTTTCAAAGAACATTGAGTGCTTATTTCAGATACCAGATACTCAGTGGGATGTTGAAACTAGAGATCAGAAAGCTAAGGTTTCTTCCCTGGGGGGATGGAGGGGGGTGAGCATACCAAGAACAGAGCTAATTGAGTTCCTACCCTATGATTACAATATAATATGACAAGCGTCCCAGGACAGATTCTGGTTGTACTTCCATGTGACTGATGTTTTATTGAATATTTCTTATGTTTGCTTTTATTTTCTAATATTTAAAGTTAACATCCAGGAACATTAGCCTTTCTGCAGCTCACTGGTGTTCACACAGTTCCAAGGGTTTGAGTCATGGATAGATTCCTGTAATCACCATCATAACCAGGGTACAGATCACTGCATCACCCAGAAATGCTGCCTTTTATTCTACCCACTTATAATCCCTCCTCCCTAGTTCCCAGCCTTTGGCAACCATTGTTCACTATGGTTTTGTATTTTTGAGAATACCTTTTAAATGGCATCATGCAATTCGTAACTATTTAGCTGGCTTCTCTGATTGAACACAACATCCCTGAGTTTTATCTACGTTGTTACATGTATCAGTCATCTGTTGCTTTTTATAGCTGAAACTGAATTCCATTGTAGGAGGTTATCAGGGTGTTTATCCCTTCACCTGCTGAAAGATATCTGGGTCATTTCCAGTTTGCAGTGAATTCAATTAAGAGTTCAATTAAGAGCCAGGCAAGCTGATGCACACCTATAATCCCAGTGGGAGGCTGGGGCAGGAGGATCACAAGTTTGAGGCCAGCCTTGGCAATTTAGCAAGGCCCTGAATATCAATGGATCTATTTTAGGAGTCATTACTCAGGTTATCTATTTGAACATGGTGAGTTTCCTTTCTATAAAAAAAAAAAAAGTTGTTTGATGTTTTTGAGGAATTTGTTCACTGCATCTAAGTTATGAATTAATGTATGTAGAATTGTTAATGGTATTTCCTTGCTCCTTTAGTGTCTGTGAGGTCTCTAGTCTTATTCCTCTTTTATTCCTGATAGGAGTAATTTGTATCTCTCTCTTTTTTTCTGTTATCTTTATCACTCTTAATTGTCACTTATTGATTTTGTTCTTTTATTTGAAGAAGGGGCTTCAGTTTCATTGGTTTTTCTTGATTGCTTTCTTGTTTGTAATGTAATCAGTTTCTGCCCTTTTTTATTTCCTTTCTTCGGCTTGGTTGGGATTCATTATCTTCTTCTCTTTCCAGCTCCTCAAGGTGGAACTTCATTATTTGTCAAGTAGGCAGCTGACTCGGCTAAGCTCAGGCCCCAGGTGTGGACAAGCCTCCTGAAGCTCACAGTGTGAGCTTCCTTTTCAGAGGCTGTTCAGTGCTCGACTATCTGTCTGATGTGGGCACTCTTTGGCTAGCATGGGATGTGAGCGGGGTCTGTCCTGTCCAGTTCCTAATGTCTGGGTCGTGATGTTGAGGGCCAGAGCCATGTAGCTGCCACCAAGGGATGAAACCCTGAGTCCATAGACCTCCCTATGGGGTTGTTTTCTGACCTCCTCCCTCTCTGTCAGCATCCCTGGTACTTTCTGGTTTGCTGGGGCTCCCTCTTTCAGTCCTTTAGCCAGAAAACTAAGGCCTTGGATTTCTCATCTGCCACAGTGTTCCAGCGAGAGTGTTCATGTCCACTGATGAGCGGGGATATCACAGGAGGAGAAAGGGAAGCCTCTGGGCATCACAGCCACCGTGCGCTGGAAGGAGACCCCTCTTTTTCCGGATGGTAGTAATTTTGGCACCTGAAGTCCTTTGTCATGGCTGCTCCCACAGCTGCCAGGATAGCAAAATGGCCCCAGTTCTGGGGCTATGAAAATAAAGGGAAGAGAGAGAGTTCTCCCCCATTTCTCTCAGCATCCAGAGGAGCCTATTCTGGAACTCAAGCCAGTGCCCAAGCATCTCCCGAGTTGTCACTCCCTGCACCCAGGGCCACCTGAGGGCCAGGCCAGGGATTATGGGGGGAGGGTGGGGTTCTCACCAGCAGTGTGATGGTATTTTAAATTCAGGTCTTCTTCTAATTTACCGCTATCATTTACTTTTCAAAGTTCTCATATGAAATCTGACCAGGTTTTATAGCTGCACTTAGTGGGGGATAAAGATGGTATGAGTTTCCCCCATTCTGGGTTGGGAGCATCTCCACTGCCTTTAAAACCCAGGACCATCATCCATCCTTCCTACCCACTGCAGGGACTCAGAGAGTGCCAGAGGTAAACTAAGCAAAACAGCTCTGTGCACTGTGAACGGCCACAAACATATGTTAAATGTAGCATGCCATCTTGCACAGCAGTTATGATTTAAACCAAAACAGGATGTTCCCAATGCTAAATTGTGTGGGTTTGCTTATTACCTTGGGGAAGGCAAAGTTAGACACAGATCCATGAGAAAAGTATAAATTGTCATCTTTAACTACTGGCTCAATATGATTCAACATTCCAAAATTGCTTTCCATAAATGAGGGCATCTTGGTAAAAGATGAAAGAAAATTGATTTTTTATTCCAAAAGGAAAGGGAGTTTTACTAAGAGAAAAAGAAATAGTTTTTGATAGGCCAGTTTCCCTTAAGTTTCTGTCTTGGGTTGAGTTTAAGAATTTTATTGTTGAAAAGCTGCAAATAAAGAACTGAGAACCATCAATCTTCATGATTGAAGAATACAAACCAGCCACAGATGGGTTAGTGTTTGCATGCCTCTGGCCAGGGAAGTAATCTAGCAGACTCTTTGAACTGATTTCTAAAGTTCTTAATTCTCTTCTCCATTTAGTCACATCAGAGTTTTGGTACTGACATTTTCTGAAATTTGTGTAATATGTTGCAAAAGTTCTGTTTATCTCGTCTATTGAGTACTGGGATGTCCAATTAGAAAATAAGACTGGATATGCATTAGGCAGAACACTTTTTCTTTTCCTTCCTTCTCTTTGTAAACTCCACTCTACCACATCCTGCACTCTGTTGGAAGTAGCAAAAACATTGCCAAAGTAGAGATGTGCATGTGTGCCCTTATAAGCCATGAGGCTTCCTCTGAAGTACCTGAGACATCCATCACTCGTGGTTTGGCTCAATGAATTAAGCTATGGGTGGCCAAGCTCAGACCTTTGTAAGAATGTCAGGATAAATGGCACTCAAGGGCCAGCTGTCCTTCCAGAAGTATTTGTGTGACTGGAACAGAAATCTGTCCAGGCTCTTGATATATGGATTGTAATTTGGAGATCATCATTTTTGGTTCCAAAAACTAGTTTTGAGGGTTCCAAAAGGGCTAAGCACTCCAGATATCACAATTAGGTTTGTTGTTCATGCTTTTGTTTTTATTATTTCATTCCAAGGTGTTAATCTCTGAGTGATAGAATTACAGGTATTTTTTTTTCTTGAATTTGTGTATTTTCTGATTGATTTTAACAAACATGCATCACTCCTGTAACAGAGAAAAATGTAAAGTTTCATATATTAAAAAAAAAAAAACAGGAGAGAATTGTTTTGTTCATAGAATTAAAAGAAATGGTTGCGCCCAAGGCCAGACAGTGGAGTGTAGAAGTTAGTTTCAGGCTCTCTGGAAAGCAAAACTATTTGTTCTTCAGATTTTTTAGTGAAAGAATCTGGTAAGCTTTGCTGATTCTCTCTTCTTCTTTCCTCTCTTCAGACCCCCACTCTTCTGGGTTATCTTCCTAATGATTTCCACTGTCCACAGTGACCTGACTTAGTCAGATCCGGAGGCCATCTTTTCCTCTTCTTTTGCTATTTATTCTTCTCTGCTAGTTCCATAAGATAGTGCTGAGTGGGAAATTCCAAAGGACAGGAAGTAATGGCTACTTGAGTTTCCTCCCCTACTAATTCCCCAAGTAGAGTCCAGATGCAACTGAGATAATAGACTTTTTCCACTGCATTTTCTGCACGTTTCCCCAAGATCTCCCTTTTTCTGCTGGGCCTTCCTTTCACTCAGGGAGATCCGTAACCTATGGAAAAGCGGAAGCAGGTGCAGAGCACAGGCCTCTGATTGGAGCATCTCCCCTTTATTCTATAACCCTACCTTCCCCGTGGTAACCTCCTTCTATTTTTTGAGCATCTGGGGGAGCCAGGCACCTGCCTGTATGACACTGACTGTACATTACACTTTTGCATTTCAGTTTTAAAGATATTTTTAAAAATTCATTTGATCGTTGGGATACTTATCAGCTTTGAAGTTGTGTTATGGTAAAATTCAGAATCCTGTGAAAATTTGCTTCAAAGGGTGAAGTAGGTAAGATTTGTCATGGGACACCACAGGGTCTTCTATGGTTCTGAGAATGGAGCAGGAGGCCAGGCTTTCTGCTGCCTAGGGACTTACCTAATGTTTGGCCTTGCTGACTGCTAGAACCCAAGTGGACTTTTACATTTAGACACGGAGGTAATATGCATCCATGCTCTACCACGCATCTCACAATGTGATCAATATAACAACTTAATAGCTATGTTAGGTAGCAAATTGTATTATCCTCATTCTATAGATGAGAACACTGAGAACAAGAAATGGTAGAAAACTTGCTTCCAACATACTATACATAAAGCCAGAATTAAATTCCAGGGCTATTTGCTTTGAAGACAGCATTTAAGGCATTGAACTCCATGTAAAAATAAACTCAAGTGTTTTCCTATGTGTGTATGTGAGTGTGTGTGTGTGTGTGTGTGTGATTTATATATTTTAATCAAATCATACTATGTAAACGTTTTAAGAAACAGTGGAATGGGACTAACTTAGAACTCAATTTTGAGCATTTCAAATGTGTGACTCTTTGGTGTTAGAGGTTTGCAGTTCAAGTGTTATTACAAGAAAAAAATTCAAAGAGACACCCAGTTAAAAATAAATTCTTGCACAGCCAAAGAATTTGTAAAATCTTTTAGAATAGTTATTTGCAGTGTTCGGTTTGAAATAGGCTTATCAGGATGGGTCATGTGTGCATCTACCGTGGAGGATGGCTCCTGTGTTCTTCTGCAAGCCAACGCCACACGGCTCAGCATTCAGTACACTTACGTAAGGGCACAATACATTAAGGATTCACTCACAATTTAAAATTATATCTCTGTTGCTTTTAAAATTTATGCTTAGAGATGAATTATTCATGTCTGCGTAGGTGTAGGAAGTCTTATGACTCAGCATTTTTTGTACAGTAAAAGGTCACTTCAGAAGTAAAGCAAATATTAACTGCTGGTTTGTGGCTGGAGTGTGCGGGGCACAAGGGGCCATTGCAGAAGTAGATTCAGGGATGAGGCTGAGAGTTTGGAGGCAGGTTGTGATACAGTACATGGTCCAGGTGTATTGGGTGGGAAAAAAGAGGGAGGGGATTCATCCATTTTTTAAACATCAATATAGTTTGAAAAATAAGCATAATCTGACCTTAAGGATAAAATTAGTTCAATAAATACAAAAGTCCCATTTTTCTTAACATACTATGACTTTCAGAAGGAGAAGAGGAAACTCGGGTTCAAATATCCAAAACAGAGATATAGAATTCATAGAGATTTCTAAGCCAGCTTGGAATTCTGGAAAGTGACAAATTAACAGTCCTCTCATTCTTCCATTTTGTATCTTTTTTTAAAAAAATAAATACTTATAAAATTGGAACAAAAGGTGTTAGCGCTTTTCGTGCCTCTTTTTACTAGCTGTGTGTGTGCATTTGCTAGCATTGCCATGACAAAGTGCCACAGACGTGGTTGCTTCAATGACAGAAGAGTGCTTTCTCTTGGTTCTGGAGGCTGGAGTGTCCAGGTTGGTTCCTGCCCCTCTCTCCTTGGCTGCCTGCCATGTGTTTTCATTCCTCCACATACGTCTGTCCAAACTCCTTCTTCTTATAAGGACTCCCATCTTATTTCATTAGGACCTACCCAAATGATCCCATTGTAATTTAGTTCCCTTACTAAACACCTTATCTCCACACAGAGCCCCGAATTCTGATACCCAGGGGCCAGGACTTCATCCTCTCAGCTCAGCCCATAACAGCATCATCCCAAGTACATTTGGCAGAACTTTGGTTATTTTCCTTTTTGTGTCAAATTGTTTGAAGGTTGAACTTTGTGTATAGCACTTGATTTTGGAAGTTTATTTTTTTTTAAATTGAAGGGTACAAGGGGAACTAAAGGAAATCAACCTTTAATTTAGAGCAGATTTTAAGTATCAATTAGATGAGATACTGCAAAGTTGTTAATCTCTACCCCAAATTTATTTTCTGTAAAATAAGGTGGGTGAATAATTATGTACCTTAAATTTTAATTTCAATCTGAATTCCTAAGGTGTTATCATAAGGAAAGCAACTGCAGAAATGCATACAGACTCTAAATAGAAAAAGAAAGAATCTCACTTGTCTTTGTGAATAAAAAATTTACTTGCAAATTGACTCTCTACCGAAGGAGAAAAAAAAATCTTTAGATTGTTATTAATGGGTTTACTGCATTCAGGGAGAAAAAAGAAACATTTCAATATTTACTGCAGTACTGTAATAATAACTGATTTTATCTTCTGACATAGAATGAGGAGAACATCAATAACAGAAGTCTAGATGTTTATTTTGAATGTTTCAAAAATGTGTTTGTATAGGATTGCTTGGCTAAGGTGGTAATGAACTCTGAGGTGTATTTCATGAGAGGCTCAGCTTAATTATACCAATTCAATTGAGTTTTCCTGGCCTGTTGGAACACCCTAGAACACTTACATGAAATGAAAAGAGAGTACATTTTTAAAGGCAAGAAAAAAAGAAACCCTTGTTGATGCTACATTTAATTAGTCTCTAGAAATCTCATCACATTTTATGTCAGAAAAATGAATTCAAAAAATGAATTCAGCAAATTCCCAAGTTATGGCTAAGATAATTTGACTAAAATGAAAATGCTGTTTGGAAGAATTACAAATGGAACAAAAAGATTAAAACTTCATGTAACAAAGTCCTGTAGTTTACTTTTATTTTATTTTTTATTTATGGCTCTCAGGAGAGATGGCTTCTGTCCTCTAATTGGGACATAAGTATATGTCTTGGGATGATACTGTTGTGTTGTTCAGCAAAGTAAAGAATTGAATATATTTCCTGAAGGAAAGTTTCTTGACTTTGAATTCTTAATACTGGACCCTTGGTAGAGATTCCATCTGCCTTCATGTGGCAGGTGAGAGGAGAGAAAGAATTGGGACAAGCAAATATACCCCAAATGATGGTCACATTCTATTATGATATTTCCAAAAAGATCATTCCAGTTTTCCCTTTTCATTCTTTTCCTATTAATATTGTTAGAAAAAAAATTAACTAGTTATATTAGTCAGTTTTCCATTACTATATGCATCTGTTTCTTCCTCGACCACGGTGACTTTTTAGTTTACCTCTGAAAATACATTCCAAGGAACTTTTTGTCATCCGGGTTTACTATCAAGTTTTACAACAGTTTATCTTTGTTGATTAGTAATCCCATTAGTGAAATTGTATGACTTTTACAAGTTGCATTCTAGAAAAATATTTTTATTCTGTCGATTATTATGGAGTCAAGAAGAATGATTCTAAAAATAAGAGCAGTTTTAAAATCTCTCAGTCGTCTAGTCAGGGAGTAGAGGAGGGGACTGAGAAGTTTTCACCCAATTGGTTAATTTCACTGAGTCAGGCAGGAGAGCCAGAGGACTCTCCATTCTTTCTTTTTGGATTTCCGATGAGGAAACATGGGCTGGTAGGATGCATCTGTGAGACCAGTGGGGACTTGGGTTTCCACCAGCTGTAGGTTCCTGAAGTGTGTTGTGATGCTGGTTCTCTCTCCAGATCCCTGGGTACCCCCCTACTGAGCAGTCAGGATCTTGGCAAGCACTTGCCAACCTGAAGAAAAGAAATGAGTCCAAAAAGTGTTAGTTACCAAGTAGTTAAGAAAAAAAAAAATTTTCAAATAGTGTTTTATCTGACACCCAGATTTTAGGAAAGTATATGAACCCATTTATGAAATATTTTACGTAGAAAGCTAAAAATGAGGAAATGTTTTTTAGGTAATGCTATTTATCACTAGGCTAATGCTTACTTTTGTTCTTCTTCATAGAGAATAAAACATGGAATCTTCAGAGCAAGTCTGTTTCTAGGAATGTACATCTCCTCTCACAAAAATTTCAGAGTAGCTTTTCAATGGAAACACATATGATAGTTCATGCATTCCATCCTTTCCCAACCTTCTTGGTCTGTATTATAATTTCCCACCTCTTAAGATACTTGTATTAGTCAGTTTTCCATTACTATAACAAAGTTCCTAAGGCAGGCTTACTTTATAAATAAAATAGGCTTATTTAGCTCACAGTTTGGGAGGCTAAAAGTCTAAACAGCATTGCCAAGGCTTTGGCAAGGACCCTGTTGCCTGTCTCACCTTGTGAAAGGTGACGATGGTGGGAGAATATGTGGGAGTGAGAGACCACATCACCAAACAGGAAGCCAGACAGCATTTGGGGCCCTACAGTTTCTTCCAAACTCAGCAAGGACCTCCCTCTATACCATACATTCTAATATCCAACCCCCCAACATATCGACACTGGGGAATAAGACCCTGACACACCCACATTTGGGGAGTGAGCAACATCCAAACTATAGCAATGTCCATATTCATCTTCATTCCATTATTGCTTAGTGCATTTTGGCTATTTGCTTTGTTGGTTATTTTTATTTTATAAACCATTATAAATTCTTAGTTTCTTTCTATTTACAGATGAAGTAAGTGTTGTCATTTAAAAATTACAATCACGTCTTTTTCTGGTAAAAAAATTGCTTTAGGGTTACACATAGACTCCACCTCTCAGCTCCTCAAAGGCTTGGTGCAGAATTGAGCCAGGGGTTGCAAGCTGAATTTCTGGGCTCTTCCTGGCATGTGTACAGGGCCACACATGTTTCCTTCTGTAAAGTGACAGTTTTTAAACCACAGAAATCACAACACTTCCTCCCCACATCTTTCCAGTACAGATAACCAACTTGTCATTTGCAAACAAAAACATGATAATAAAACAGTTTGTGATTGTAAACCTATGCAAGGATTTTTAGCACTTTAAATAGCAAATAGGTGTAAGATCTCACTTGGATAAATAGAAATTGGAACCTGAAGTAGAAAATGTCTGTCTGTCTTTCTAAAGCCACTGTGTTGGCTTGAGTGACATCATCCTTCCATGTCTCATTGACTCAACTACAACGGCTCCTACCCCAATGGAGATAGTGGCGGATGGTCCTCCCTTCAATCAGAGCAGCGAAGGAATTCTCTGCCCCATTACCAGCTACAAGCTAAAATGACCTTATATTAGCATTTTTATATAAAATGTTTAGTCATTTTGAATAGCCAGGAAACCTCCATCCCATGGATTCACTTCTTAACACGGAAGTGATTTTGGCCTGATAGTCTGATGTGACAGAAGACAGGGCCTGAATTTTTTACCTGTTTCTATTCCAACTGCTCTCAACAGTTCTTCTCCCAACAATCTGAGTTTGCAGAATTCTACTACAAAAATGCATGTTCCCTCCACCTTGAATTTCCACCCGTTCTCATTTCCTGTGTATTTGCTTCCTCTTTGCCTTTCTTTATGACATTTATCTAACTTTTGCTCTTTGTAAGCATGAGTGGGACTTTAAAGACATTTTTTTTTCTTAAAGGTTTGTCATTACCAATTGCCAATCCAGCAAGTAGCAGGGCAGGAGACTCCACTTTCGTGAGCTCTGGATTTTCAGATGGTATCTCATCCCAGGCCTGTGTGTAGACCAGCGGCAAGCCAAAGAATCAGCTCACACTATGATGCCTGAGCATTGAGATTCTTGTCTGGTGGGTAGTTTTCGTACCAGGAGTTGACTTTCCCTTTGAATCAAATTCTGCGGGGTGGTCCCCATTGTACCCCCGATTCACAGAGCATAACACACATGAGTAGATATGATGAAGAATGCAGTCAGTTGTCATGAAAAAGCAACTTTTCTTCTTGCAATGTTAGGCGGTTCTTAAACAGTCATTTGACACGAGTTGAAAACCTCACATTTAACAGAGGTTGCAGGAGATCTACAGATGGCTAGAAATGGGCATCCTGCCCTGGAAGAGCTCAAGAATGTGATGGGAGGTGTGGCCATCACATTGGCATTTAAAACAGAATGGAGTGTGAAGGAATTTTAGGTGCAGAGGCCCACTTAGTCAAGGTGCAAGATGATAGAAGCCGTGTGTGTGTGTGTGTGTGTGTGTGTGTGTGTGTGTGTGTGTGTGAGAGAGAGAGGGGGGGGGGAGGGAAGGAGCAAAGAAGCATTAGTATTTGGAAGATATTTGGAGGAGAGTGAATTACCAGGGAGAGAAAGAAGGAGCGACTGGAAGCTTGGGAAAGTTGGGAAACCAGAAGTGTTTTGAACTGAAATCCAAGAGAACAGGGCTTCTGGGAAAAGAGAGGGAACAAACAGTGGGAAAAGAGAAGGTGAGGACTTTGAGCCCTTGGCAGTCAGCGGTTCAGTGACTTAAAAAGAAATCCCACCAGGGGGAGCTGCAGTTTTAGCCACATGGACGTCTGGGTGGGCGTGGCCGCACAGGGAAGCGTGGGATTGGCTGACTGGGTCAGTAGCAGTGATGACATTCACTGCCACAAAAAGAAGCAGGAGGTCAGGAAGAATGTGAAACGTGGATCCAGGTTGTTGGCCTCTCAGCCTCTAAAGCAAAAACGATGAAACTGCTGTTCCTGGTGAGCTCTCTGCAGTGCCACCAAGGAGAGTCGGGGCCTGGTCTTCTCCTTTGCTTCCCCTTGATAGACCAGGGACATGAAACTGGGCGGAGACGGCAGTCTGTAATAGCTGCACAGTGACTTCACTCTGTACCGTATTCATCTATCGCACATTTCAAAGGCCTAGAAATTTGTTATAAATTTCCATGAAAGCATGGATTAATGACAGTGTGTGCAAAATAAATTTTGTCTCAGCCAATGTCATAAAAGTTCCTTGATATTTGATAAGTAGAGTCTATTTTTAATCCTTTGGCTCATAAATCAGATAACAATGTGTCTCACTTTTGTGCTTAAAGTGTATACTTTTTGGTCATTAGTCTCAGGGACTTAAAACCCGATACCCAACAAATACTGAATTAGATGGGGTCTAAATTTTTTTTTCCCAACTTTGTAACACTTTCATGAATCACAGGAAGGTCCGGAAGTATAGCTGTCCCAAATGATTTGTGAGCCGTGACAGCAAATTGTCATGTCACAATGGAAGTCCTAGAGACTGAGCACCTGTTCAACTGCTATCGAAAAGAATTAACAACCTTTAAAAACTTCTTCAGGAAAACATGTTGGGCACTGGGATCGCAGGACTAGTCATTGCCAATGTGATTTTGGTCTATTCTTATTAAGATTCAAAAACTTCTGTACAGTTCCTTTTAGATTCCTGAGGCATTGTTCTCTTCTCCAGGCAGAAGACAACTGAATTATGAGTGTTCTGTCTGACTTTGGCAGGTGTCAAAAATTCATTTTAAATCTCTGTTCAGAAGCCTTGACTCAGTTTGGTTTTGTTGTAAAGAGGTCTTCCTGCATATGTTTTGAATAGGTTGTCACTGACAATTCAAAAATGTCCCAAGGTAAATGTCAGCAATTTTTAGGAAGTTGCTAAAGGAAGCCATTGATTATAATTTTATTTAAATTAGGCCCAGCTTGACAGCTGATCTGAGGATAGGGTGGTAGATGTTTCATAACAATTTAATTGGAGAACATATAGTAGTGAAACAGATTATTTACCTTTTTTTGGTAGGGACATCTACTATCTGTTTGTTCTTTATTCTTTCATTTTCATATGCATGAATTCCAGTAGAGATAAAATGCAAGAAAGTGGGAAGATAATCCAGCATGGATGCACATCCTGATCCAGAGATCAGACAGGACAGAAATGCACAGCTAATTTGGAGTTTCCTCTGGGGTTCACAAAGAGAAAAGCCACAGGGAAGCAGCTCAGAGAAGCTCCAACACCAAACAGTGCTAAAGCCTCAGGGCCACGTTCAGTCCCAGAGGAATTCAACTTCTGTGTTTCATTTACTTTTTTGTTCATAAATATTATTGTAAAGGACATGGGCCTATTCTAGGTGGTGGAATCCCAAAGAGGAGGAGGAGAGAGTCTTTCATACTGGACACTTACACTCACAATTAATATTTAAACATGAGGCCAGTGCAAAGGAATTTCACTAAAGATTAGTTAGAAACACACTTGATTGTATCTAGATTATGATCAGGGTAGAATCTCATATTGGCATTACTGAGAAGAACTTAAAGCAGTTTATTATTGTCATTTAATTAGGCCTGAAGGGAGACAAGCAGAGTTGTGAAGCTTTTTCTGCCTCACAAAACAAAACAACAAAAACAGCTCTCTCTCTCTCTCTCTCTGTAGGCAACAAATGCCTGGTAAGATTATAGCCCTTCACAAAAATCCATGCATCTCTATAGTGAATGTTATAAGGGCCACATCTTAAATTGAACCATCTAAGAAATGTTTTTTTTCTAAATATTTTTTAAGCTGGGACACAATGCCTTATTTTTTTTAATGATATACTTTTATGCGGTGCTGAGGATTGAACCCAGCGCCTCACCTGTGCTAGGCAGGTGCTGTGCTGCTGAGCCACAACCCCAACCCCTAAGAGGTGTTAATGAAAACATTAAACAGGATATTTACAAGGCAGAAAAATGTAGAATAATTATATAACTTTAAAAGTCTTCTCGGCAACACAAATTAGGGATTTTATTCTTCATATCTTTAAGTCAAATATTGCAAACATGCCCCCATCTCCAACAGCATTCTTATTAACGAGAGACGGTTAATTACTCTGAATTCTGTCTCCTGCCCATGTTGACACTCTCAGCATGCCAAGCCTTGCTTTCTGTTCATCAAAACTACAACTCTGGGTTCCACTATGATGTATTATTTAGGACTGAGTAAGAAAAGTAAGACTTGTAGAAACTGGCATATCATTGAGGTGCTAATTATAATAACGACAATCATACGTTATTTCTGAACATTTGATATTTACCAGAAATGTGCTAACAGCCTTATGTGCATCTTCTTATCTAGTACTCACTCCAGTTCTATCATCAGTCTCATTTTCAGATCAGAAAATGGGCTTAAAGCAGGTAGCTTTAGAGTTCTCAAGATCAAGTGTAAATCCACGGAATTCAGATTGTGCCTAAGATTTCTTTTACTTCTTGCTTTCCTCACTGAGCTCTGTTGTCTTAATCAATCATTGACACCACACACATGATCAATCTTTGATGACAGTCATTGTCACCACACGATCTCTTCTCATTGAAAAAACCAATGAGACCTCTCCCAGGTGATTGGTGTTTTCAGCAAGAAGAGATCCTGTGGTGTCAGTGGCATTAAAGCGATCTTGGGACACCAAAGCACCTAGTTCATCTGCTTCCTCTGTAGGATGAATACTCCAGGCAGGAGTTTGGGTGAGAGGAGTCTTGTGTGAGGCTGAGAGAAACTGTGTACTAAAGAAATTAATTTGAGGAGGAAGAGATCTCAGAGCATAAGGGAAGACTTGACTCTAATGGGCTGAAATTTTACATAAGGACAATAAAAAGAGAAAAAGAACCCAGAGCTTATTGCAATGGCATCTCTGGAAAAGCAGAAGCAGGGGGAGCAGGGGGAGCAGGGGGAGCAAGAGTCAGGTGCAGATTTAATGTCAGTGAGTGTTCGAGGGCTTGTCACAATGGCATGGCAGTCCACCTCCCTTCCAACACCTCTGGGTGACAGGTGTGCAAAATGTGATTAGGGGAAGCTGTGTTTGAGGGTGTTGTGAGCCCATGTGAGTGACTGAAGGAGAGGAGATCTTAATATGGCTCTCAAGAAAGTGGTCACGGGGAACAATTGAGAGTCAGGAAGTTCCACTCTGCATGAGGAGCAGAGCCATAATGTTGCCCAGGAAATTAGTGAGAAGGCAACAGGTTGTGGTCACTACCCAATATGAAGGAGAGTTCACAGATTGATGAATTCCTTAGAGGAAACCTGAGTGGTCCCATGGAGGTCAGGTTTAGAACCCTTGAAGTGGTGCCTGGGTCAGTATGGGATATCGTGTGTTAGCTATTCGCAGGGAGGCAAGGTTTTATTTGCTCACATTGTTAAGTCTCTTCTGTGCTTTACTAACTTCCTTGGCAAAGTGTAATTTTAGAAAACTAATGGCAGTTCTCTTCCCCAGACTCCAAGGGAAAACATTGTCATCCTCCACCTTCAGCCAGCCATTAATGGGGAACAAATGCATTTTGACATAAGGGGACAAAATTGCATTCCTTGGATTTCATTTAATCTTGGTACACTTTCTTTCTTTCTCCTTCAAGCTGTCTGCTTTCATGTTATTAGTTGGCTTTGTAAAATACCAGGTGGGAGAAGATCCAGGCATGTGAAATGTCACGACTTCAGCCAAGCTTGACAGTTTCCCCCGGAACCTTGTGAGAAATGAAATATGTCTAGGGAGGGTTCTGGACACATTCTAAACTTCTTCCAATATTGGACAGCAGCAGATGCTAGTATTAGGTGAGCCTTATCCAGGAGAGAATTTTTCAGAATAATTACTAAAATGATATCAGTTAATATTCATTGAGCACTTACAACATGACAGCACTTTTTCAAAGCAGATTGCATGTACTGACTCATTTAATTCTCACTGTGACCCTGTGAGGTGCATGCTGTTATCTGCATCTTACTTATGAGGAAGTGAAAGAATGGAGCTTTCTGATTGACCAGTGATTACAAGAACTTCACTTCAAATCCAGCCAATCTGATTTGGAGTCAAGTTCTTAATCGATTTGTGGTATTGCCTCATTTATCTATGGTTTACAGCAGGTGAAGAAAAATCCAAAGGGGTTTCCATCACAGACTTTACGGTCCAAAGCCCTAAAATGTGTTGTCAGGGCTCAACTGTGGCAAAGTTTGATAGGAAGCAAAACATTAGTTGACTTACAATATGGGGTTTAAGAAAGTTGCTAGTGGTGGGAAAACTGGATGTGTAAGTTGTTGAGAGAAGATGGGAGATTGGGTGGGTGAGGATATTATGTGGTGGCCAGTCTGTCTGGCTTAGCTGGTCATTCTGGAGATGAAGTGAAATAGTGCATGGATTAATTTTGCATCTACAAAGTTCTATTCAAATGATAGCTCCTATTGTCTGTCCATGGTGTGACCCCTGGAAGTCAGGAACTTTGGTGGGAACCCAGTGATTCAGGAAGAAGCACTGTTTAGGTTGGCATCAAAGGGCATCAATGAGAACCTGGGAGATGGACAAGGAGCAGACACTGATGGATTTTGAAAAAAGTGGTACAATTGGTGAGCTCAACAGGGGAGCTCATGATGTGGGGAGCAGGGACTGGCTCCTTCTCTGAATTCTTTTTCCTACTTGGTATCTGGGCTATAATAAGGTCCTAGTTTTGGTGCCTCCTTCCCACTGAAGAAGACTAGAGCTCTCTGCCATTAGGTCCACTGTTATCTCAAAAGAAGGTTAAGGAGAGCTCATTCAACTCCTGCACCCCCAGACCCCATTACAGGATATGAAGGACCATCATGTTTCATGGTTCTACCTTTCTTCTTAACTGTTATGTTCATAGCAAAGTATTTGCTAATTGCAACCTTTATAGATCACTTAGGTGAACCTGTAAATTAAAGAAAGATTAGACCCCCTTAATTTGGGGATAAGTGTTTGGTATTACCATCATGTGGTCATCTATTAAATGCTTAAATTCTTTCCTAACTTTGTACAGCTAATTCTCTTTGCTGTAATCCTTATTTTTACTCTTATCCAGAGTTATCATTTATTTACAAATTGACATACTTTTCAAATGACATGTTATTTCACTAAATATGATGATCCTCAATGCAAAATAATCCCCAAGTCCCACCACATAGAGATAACCACTTGGAACATCTTGTTGAAGATTGCTCCAAACACTTCTCTTACATATACAGACTCCTAAATTCTATAATTTGCATGCAGGAGCTTATGCTGTGTATAATTTCCCAGGACTCTTTTTTCACTTTGCAATATGTTATGGGCAGACTTTCTTCTAAACTCATTTCCCTTCCACACATCTATAATATCTGCCTTATGCTCTCTTATTATAATTACTGTGGGTACTTAGCCATCCCCTTGTCTATTGTTTATTGATGAAAAAGAGTCTTAGAACCAACAGAGATCTTCAGACTCTGCTAGCTCAGATGTTAAGGCTTTGCTGTCACATCCATAGGTTTTTTGGTATCTAACCATTGACTTGGAGCTCCTCAGAGGAGCACTGGGTAGTAGAGAGAGCATGAAGCTGACATGTGGGGAGAAGAAGTCCCTGTTCCAAGCTCTGTCACTTAGCAACTATGTGACCTTAAAATCACTTTACCTTTCTGAACCTCAGTTTGCTGATCTGTAAAATGATATGGGGATGCTTAATGCTTGAGGTCAATGCTACTAAATACTATTCTGTCAAACTAGATCTCTCATCACCTCTTAAATGCTCATGTGAGCTTTATTCCTTAGACCTCTTCAGTGTCCATTGCAAGGTCGATACAAAGTTGTGAATGATGGACTGATGCAGCCACTGAATCCATCATCTCAGCCTTCCCCCAGGACTGCCCAACTCTGAGGTTTCATATTGATTTTAACCCAGCGAATCTCAGGCCTTTTAACCTGCCTGCTGTCTCACTTTAGAAGGTGCAGTTATATCTACATTTTAAAACGTCTTAAGTGTGTGAGTGTGAAAGATAGGGAGAGAGCTATATGTGAATATGTGAATATACATACATATATTCTACCTCTATATCTATGTATATCTAGATATGTATATTATTTTTATATTAGTACAATTGAAATCTAGGAAGGAATTTCTATTATTTGCCCTGAAATGAGATTTTTAGATAAGAGAATGAGATTAATTTTTTTTTCACTCCCTCTTCCAGAGTTGCAGTGAGATTAAATGGGTATGGGTTCATGGGTCTCTGTGTCTTTGAGGTGGGTCAAGAGCAGTGTCCTGAGGTCTAAAGCGGCTTCTTCCTTCCAGCCATTGTTTTCATTCCTTCCCTCCCTCCTTCCCATCCTTCAATTCTTCCATTTTCCTTCCTTCCTTCCCTTTCTTCTCTTATTTGCCTTCCTTTTCTTCCCCTATAGAAGTGAATTGAAGAGTAATGCTATTCTCTCTAGTTTGGTCAGTGGTGACTTTTATCACTGTTTCATATAAAAATGAGCAGCAATCCTCTTTGCTCAACTGCTGAAATATAAATATGAGGTGGTCTCTGCGGACAAGCCAGGACTGTGTTATATTCATGTGTTAAAGAAACCTGTAGATCCACAGGGGAGGTAACAAAAACTAAGCTATTTCACTCAACTTGTGCCTGATATGAAACTTCTTTGAAAATGTCATTTAAGAAAACATCCAAGAAATCTAGTTACCAACTTTCTGAGGGTGAACAGGAAGCTACAGGAAGTTTGGTGCTGTCCCCTTTGTTGAATATGTGTCCTGAACCAGCTTGGGTTAAATGCCTTCCAGATGAATTACATACTTCATTCTCTGCCTAATGAAACAATGAAAGTACACTATACCTATCGACTTTTTATTTGGGGAAGCTCAGAGGTACCTTCATAGGCAGTGCTCACTGTAACATGCTCTAAGTGACAGGTGTTTTCAGAGATGACTCCATCGAGGAGAGCTATTTCAATTGTAGTTCTGTGCTTTCTGGATTCTCATTCTGTCCTTTTTATTGGTTTTTCTCTCTCTTCCGAGGGTCAGGCCACCACTGACCAGGTTCGACTACTGTGGACCTTTCATTTTTCATAGTAACACCCTGCTTCTATTTCCAATTAGCCACGTCTAATTTGTTATGTAACAAAACACATTTTTCCTTAACATTTTGATAAATTAATATCAAATATTATATAAAGTGGTCTCCAAAGGGCTTTTTTTCTGCTGGTTTTTATGTTATTAGCTAAATTGCAGGAATGTTAGGTTCTGGTAAACAACTTGCAATTCTCGGTTGAATGTGAACTTTTTCTTCTAAGCCAGAAGAGACGACCTTGTCCCTAGTCCCTCCAGGTGCATGACTCCCAGTTCTTCTCTCTCGTTTGTATCTGACCACTCGGTTCTTGTTTTGCAGTCCCCAGTCTGTCCCAGATCGCCTGAGGATCCGGGTGAACAAAATCAGTTTACAAGACTATGAAGGATTCCACTACGACAAAGAGAAACTTCGGGAAGCTTGTAAGTTGCTGGTGCTTGTAGGTTTCCTAAGATCAGCTTGTCTTCAGCTTCTTGACCCTCTTTGGTTTGATGGGCAGAGTCACTAGACCATGGCTAGGGAAGCACAGTAACATGCAAACTCCAAATGATGATCTGTGGGCCGGAGAGAACAGAACTGGGAAGGGAAAGCATTAGAGTCCAATCACTCAGCTCCCGGAGCAAGGTCAGGAGCTCCCAGCTCGTTCACCACTGTCAGTCCCAGCATTGCCCGCAGTGAGGGAAGCAGAAAGCAGGTAAGACCATGGCAGAGGAACACCTACAAACCCTCGAGGCAACACGGTTCTCTCTCTGGGGCCTGCATTATCAAATACTTCCCTCATTCTTACACAAGGGTGGCAAAGTTAGCCATGAAGGCACATCCATCATTTTTAGTTACCATCCTCTGGTGTGATGTCAAAGAACATCTCACAGGATGCAGAATGCTTTGTCGATAGAGTAACTCACGGAGGATAAGGTGCCATGGTTTCTGAAGTCTCAAATTGAGTCAACATATGAATTCTCCATGTATATATGTTCTGTATACTTCATTGAACACATAGCTCATTGTCAATTTCCCTCATCAATCAGTATTTATAGGACACTTTTTACATTCTGGTCACTATCTTACAATTCTGAAATTCTGAACTCCTTCTTAATTGTGGAGGCCAATAGTCAAGCTTAGTAAGATCAAGGATGGTAATGAAGATCAGTGTCTAGGTGAACAGACAAGGATGCCACCAAAAAGAAAGGAGTTTTATGGGGCCAGGATTGTGGCTCAGTGGTAGAGCACTTGCCTAGCATGCATGAGGCACTGGTTTCCCCAGCACCACATAAAAATGAAAACAAATAAAATAAAGGTATTGTGTCCATCAACAACTAAAAAAAAAATTTAAAAAGGAATTTTATAGAGAATTAAAGATAATTAACCAAATCCCAATTGGTGTCCCAATGTGGACTGACCAGAAGTGTAGAAGAGGAACTAGTTAAAATGGGAAGGAGTGGAGTAGGAGAAGCATTCCTGGGTTAGTGACTTCCGTGTTCTGATTTCTGGCTCTGATCTGGAGAGAGTGGTAGTGGATGGAAATCCTGAGATCCAAGGACAGTCTCAGGTGGATGCAAGCTCTTCTACAATCCTGGGTTGGCAGTGAGCAAGGACCCTTTTCCCTGGTGGCCTCGTTATAGAATCTGCTAGAGAGTTCTCCGTGAAATCTCTACTTTCTCAATTCTCTCTACTGCTTCAGCTTCCTCAACCCTTTTGGGTGTTTCCCTGAAACATCTGGACCTTTATTTTCTTCTCAGCTCTCACTTCTACCATTCTCTCCCACTGCTTTGGTAGGAAAGTGGGAGCTGAAGTGGGGGTAGTTTTCTGCAACTCTGCATTTCTTCCTTTTGTTAACATCATCTTACATTTTCTAATGTAAAGAGATTATAAATAACAGACCTGCACCGGAAACCAACAGAATCCATTGAGTGATATATATATATATATATATTTGCAATGGGAGGTATAGCTACAACGTAAATTAAATTGATTTTTAGAAGCTTCTAGTTATAAAGAACACTGTTTTATGCTCTTTCTTATTCCAAACTTCTAAATGAATAGTTTGCAATTTTTGAAAATAATAAAAAAAATAATGGATCTCTAGTAATATTTTGTAACTTACAGTCAGTTCTCAGTTGGGAGTGGGGATACACTTGAATATTTTGGGCCAAAATGAAATTTGAAGCTTATCTATGGTTTCAGGGATCTGTCCTATCTTTCCTGTGGCGTTATCTGTCCACTGTTGCCAGAGGCAATTGTGATTTGAGTTTTTTCCAGGAAGATGACACTTCCTGGCAAGAGCTTTACTCATCATATGTTATCAAACTTCTATGTGAGAAAACTTCTTAAATTGGGAGAAGGAACTTGGCATTAATATAGGTCAATGAAATCAGCAGAGTCTTTGGAACCCAAAAGGGCAAGTAAACTCCCAAAGTGGGCACTAAAGGAATTATTCTAAAGACCTGAGTTTTAAGAAACAGAAGGAGTGAGTCCTCTTCGTTCTTTCATTTATTCAGGCACACACAGAGGTGATTACCATCACCATGTACTAGATTCTTGCTAGGGTGTCTGAAGGGCTGTTCATATCATTCATATTACAAGTTGGGATGTTTGCTGGGATGTTCATGGTCTAACTAAGCCTTCCTTTTGTCTGCAGTACAGAGTGATAAAACAAAATAGCAGCCGCTTTAGTTGCTCTGCTTATTTTAGCATAGAGAAAGATGACTAGACCATTTCAAATACTTCCCATTTCCCTACCATTTAGCTCCAGCTCACCTGGGGACATTCCCCCTAAACTGGCAGCATGGACAGGTTGTGTCCTTCACAGTTCCTCCCTCAGCTCTTGTTGATAAAATTTAGACTTACTTAAAACACCTGGAGTCTCCCTCACTGGTTATAAAGCTTCAGGTTGATGGTTATGATTTGTAAGAGGGGAAAGTCTATTCAACTGAAGAGGTAGAATGTATAGAGAAAGTGGCCATGTTAAATTGATTAAATTGATTTTTAGAAGCTTCTAGTTATAAAGAACACTGTTTTATGCTCTTTCTTATTCCAAACTTCTAAATGAATAGTTTTCAATTTTTGAAAATGATAAAAAATAATGGATCTTTAGTAATATTTTGCAACTTACATTGAGTGATAGACATATATATTTGCAATGGGAGGTATTAAAATCTTAAGCAAATCTATAATAATGACAGCAGAAAATCACTACTGTCATCTGAATGAAGTACATAAATGTATCATTAATAAAGCATGTAACCATAGAGTCTAGGCAAAAAATAATCAGTTTTTGAAAATCCATTTTATTTCTGTCTTCAAGAGAGATTAATTGGCATGACATATATTTTTATATCTAGAATAACTTGACACTGGCCAAAATTTAACACTATCCTGTGAAACTGATTAAACTTTACTTTTGGCATTTACTGTACATTTTTGAATTGCTATGGTAGTTCACAAGAGTTTAGAGCCTAAAACACAAATAGATAAGATCAATTTGGGGCCAACAGAAAACAGATATAGTGTATAAAGATAAGAGGGGCTAACATTTGATAATTATGTATCAAATATAATTTTTCAGCAATGCTTTTCTCAATATAATGGATATTATCTGGATGCACACAGTATATAATGTATACTTTCTCAGTTTATTGGTTGAAACTAATGATATTAGGATTGCACTCTAATTAGGTACAGCAATGTAGGCATTTTCACTAATGGAATTTCCTTGATAAGTGATTTAGTAGAAAAGTCATAAATGTTTGTATTTGGATCTCAGTTGCAACCGTGGCAAAATACTTTAATTTCTCTGATGATCAAATCTCTCATCTTTAAAATGAGAATATAATTGCAATCCCATAGAGTGCTGAGGCTGAAATATAATCTTGTATATGAAACTCCTGGTGCTTAGTCTGGAACATTACCATGTTTTCCAAAAGTGGCAGCTATGATTTTTATGGTTGCCGTTGTTAAAGAACTCTATTGTCACACCCCCTATCAGTCTTCAGGTCCATAATGAGAGGGTCAGTGCAGGGACTTGTTATGATTTATATATGCCATCCCAAAAGATCATGTGTTATTTATTATGCATAACTGTTCAAAGGTGAAATCATTAAATTGTGAGAACTATAAACTAAACAATTGGATTATTCCATTTGTTGTATTGATAATTTTAATGGACTTTGGGTGGTAACTGTAGATAGGTGGGGCATAGCTGGAGGAAGTAGGTAATTGTAGGTGTGTCCTTGGTTATTGTGTTTTCTTCCTGACTCCTTGTGCTTGTTCTCTGTGTGTGTGTGTGTGTGTGTGTGTATTTTCTGGGTGCTGTGAGCTGATAGATTTCCTCTACCTTTCCTCCTGTGATATTACCCTTCCACTGTGATATTCTGTCTTACTTTGGGCCCAAAGCAATGGAGTTAGCTGACCATGGAATAAATCTCCAAAACTATGAGCCGAAAGTACACTTTCCCTCCTCTAAGTTGTTCTTGTCAGGTATTTTGATCAGTGACAAAAAGCTGACTAACACAAGGCTGACCTCCTTCAAACTGGAGCAACACCCTCCAACTCCCTTTCTTGCTTTCAAAAACAGAATTGAAAACAGTAATAAATATAGTTTTCCTTGGTATCAGCAGCAGATTGATTCCAGGACTCCCTGTGGATACCGAAATCTATGAATATACAAGCCCCTTAAATATAAAGTATTATTTTCTTATAACCTATACACATCCTCCCATATACTTTTAATCATCTCTAAATTACTTATGATACCTAAAATAACATAAAAGCTATGTACATAATCATTATACTGCATTGTTCAGAGAATAATCACAAGAAAAATATCTTACCTTTCATTTTTTTTTGGGGGGGGAGTTAAATGGTCAGTTATAATCCAACTACTGTGGATTGAAAATAACTGAAATATTGAATTCACAGATTGGAAACCCTTTTATATGTATAACCAATTGTAACTTAGAAAGTTGGGGGAAGAAAATGTATATAATCATTCAATGTGATTTTATTGTTAGTATAAACATCTGCTATGATGACAAGACACTTAAAAGCATGGTGTATGGAAACTCTAAGTCCATGTTTGATATGCCCAGACATCTGCAAATTCTCATTCCTTAAGTCTATTCCTGGATTCATTCCTGGATACACATTACATTGAGTTGGCATTTCTTCCCTGTCTCCTCTGGTCTATGACAGTTTCTCAGTCTTTTCTCCTTTTTTTTTTTTTTTTTTTTTTTTTGATTCCCCACCAATCACCTTGATGGTCTTAAGGAGTATTAAACAGGTATCTGGTAGAATATCCTCAAATATGGCTATGTCTGTTGTCTTACTCTTACTCATAATTAGAATGGGGTTATGGTTTCTTGGAAAGAAAACTGCAGAGGCAGAGTACCCTTCTTGGCCCATTCTATTAGGACTCACCTGATGCCTACATAATGTCTCTGGCATGTTGACCTGATTGACTAAGATGGTATTTCCAAGATTTCTCTACTGCAGAATCACTACTTTTATCTTTTCCTTTCTCTATCCTTTGGTGGTAGTGCATGGACCACTGGAGGTTTCATTGCTTCCAGTTTCCATATTTGACTTCAACTGAATTTAAAAAAAAATATGTGAAATTGGTGGAACCATTCGATCATCATGCATTCATACTTTGCAGCAGCTTCATATCTGCATCAGTTACATACAGATACCATGGGGGATGCTGGGAACTAAAAAATGAAACCAGAGCATCTCACAGTACAATATTATTTATTTCAGAGCACATATATTGTGTTCTTAGTGTGAACAAACAGTGGTTGAAAAACAAAGCAAAACATAATTAGTCTCCATTTGCTAGAGCTTTTTTCCCATTTACCTATTTTCCTAGCAAATATTATTTAAATATCAAAAGTAAAAGATAAAATATATACATGCAAGAATGAGCAAATCCAGTCTAACCACTAATTAGCTGTGTGACCTTGAGCCATATATTTGTCTTCTTCAGACTTCAGTTTTCTTATCTACTAAATGCAGTGGTTGAATTAAATATTTTTAAAGAACATATTATAATAAATGTTTTGCCCTGTAGAAATTAGGTAGGATTTAAACCTTTTCCTCTGACTTGTTCCCTCAGTGAAGTTTTCGAAGCTCCAGTATGGTGCAGAATGAGTGTAAGCATTAGAGAATTGTGCAAATGCTTTTTGTTTCAAGAATTTGCTAAAAATGCTGATGATTTTTCTCTCGATTGCTTCATATAAAATGGAATATTTCCCCCCAACCCCCCTGTTTAACAAGTTGACAACAGGGCTATTGAGCAGAGACATGGGCCTCCATCTCATGAAGTGGGTGATAGGCATTCCTTTGGAAGTCCATCTGGGAAGTTCATGACATCAGTTTGTCCTCTGCAGGTCATGGTCCATCCTTTCCCAAGTGTGTTGATATTTACTTTAATTTTCACAAACTGACTCCGTGCTTTGTTTCTTTTACTGTCCTTCCTTTTCTTTTGTTTGTATCTCTATTATTCTATTTAAAAATATAATATTAGTTAAAATTCTAGTCAACACATATTGCACTATGTTGTAAACTAGGACATATCTTTAATACACATATCATGTAATTTAATTCTCTCTTATCCTTGTATGATAGGCAGTATTGTTATGCCCAGTTCACTTATAAAGCAGGTGAGGCACAGAAACATAAGAAAATTATAGAAAGGGTTGGCATTCTGAATACTTAATCACTGTTTCCTCCAAGTAGTGCTTCTGATTTTCTTATGTAAAGTATATTTAAGAGTATAAGTAAAAGTGCATATGTCAATCATTCGTAATACCATTTCAAATGCTTTTTACATTTTTATTTAATTTTTAATTGGTGCATTATAGTTATATATAATAGTGGAATTCATTGTGATGTATTTGTATATACACATATAATTTGGCTAATTTAATTCCCCAGTACCTCTCACCTTTTTATATGTAAACTGACTTTTAATTCATCATTCTCTGACTTACGGGAAAATTTTCTGGTTTGGGGTCTCCTTTCAATCTCAGATGAATCACCCAGTCATAAATTTAACAAATGTTTATTGACCATATTTCTAGTACTGTTTCTTTACTGAGAAGTGATCACCCTCATAGAGTTTATATTTCAGTGGGGAGAGAGACAAATTAACACATAATAGAATATAGTAGAGAGTGCCATCGTGACAGGAGAGTGACAGAGGATCCTGACACTTGAAAGGTAATCAAGGAGAGACATCTGAGGAGGTGACATTTAAGCAGAGATTTGAATGCAAAGAGCATATGTGAACACAAAGGAGGTCCTTGAGGATGAACTTGGTTACTTGCGGAAAGGAGAAGGAAAAGGTTTTGTGTTTGTAGGAAAGGGCCAATTCACAGAGACGGCTTGTTGGCCGTAGGGAGTGTGATGAGAATGTGTCAGAACTGTTTGAGAACTGGAACAGGCCTGGATTTTTTTCTGACTCCTGATTGGAGAACTGACTCTGTCAGATTGTAAGAGTGTAAACAAGTCGACAGACAGAAGGCCCCATTCCAGGTGAGAGGTGACAGAGTGAGAAAGTTAAACTAGTAGAGTTGGAGAGAAGCTGTTGGTATCTGGATACATTTTGGAGGCAGTACTGGTAGGATGAGGTTATGGGTTAGCTGTACTGAATGCAGACGGATTCAAGATTGCCTCTGAGGTTTTGACCTGTTCAGCTTGGTAAGTAGAGGTAGGGGGATTGAAGAGAATTCGGCAAAGAAGACCAATAAGAAGCATCCAGTGAGCCAGAAAGACAGCACGGGGGCTTATTCCCTGGAAGCCAAGAGCAGAAAAACTTTTCATAAAAGGAAGAACATAACTGTCAAATATTCCAGAGAGTAGGATGCATGTTAAGATTGGTAATTGGATTTGGTAGAGAGTGTTTTTTATTAACCTCACAAGAGGTTGTGGATTGAAAAAAGTGAAGGTAAATAGTGTGTCCATGTGCAAATGAGTGCAAAGGAAGTAACTCAGCACAGACTGCTCATTTGAGCTGTTTACAAAATGGGAAAGAAAAATGGCATGTTAGCTGGAAAAGAATGTTGAATCAAAGGAGGACTCTTTTTGTTTTTTCCTAGCTTGTAAGATATTTTAGCAGGTGAGTATGCTAATGGGACTGTTGTAGGAGAGATGAGGCCAGACACCCGAGGAATTAGCAGGAAGCAGGCTTATTTAGGTTGCAGCAGTCCAGAGAGGCTAACACCTAAAAAATCTCTAGACTTTGAATCTGGAAATTCTTTTAGATTTATACTCAGTGGGATGGTTCCATGGCAGTGGGTGGGAACAGTTACTCTTTGTCCCATATTCTTAGGCTAGACAGAGGTTTCACACATTTTGTCTACAAACCTGGCATTTACAAGAAAGAGAGGCTACAAACCACAATGCTCTCTGCAGAAATTTTTGCTGATAACCTGGTGACACCCTTTGTAGAAATCTTTCTGACAAGAGGAAAAGCTTGATTATGGCAAAGGTCTTTTGGGTGGGGTCTGGTCTGCTTTAGGATCAATCCACTAGAGAGACAGAGCTTGATAGAAGAGGACAGCTTCTGGGGCAGTGCCTTTGGGCAGGTGGTGAGATGGGGTCTGGTGTGCAGAGGAGGGGTATGCAGAGGGAGGAGCCAGGCTCTGTTGTACAGAGAGGGGAAACAGAGTAGTGGAGGTGCATACAAGTAGATTGATGGATTTGGAATTAGGGAGAAGCAGAATCCCTAGTGATGACTTTAATCTCCTTAGTAAAATAAGAAATGGGCTTATTAGGTGAAAACAGGGAAGAGAGGGTGCCAGTGTTCAGGGAGAGACAAGAAAGTTGGAAATTGTCCATTTGAAAGGAGAAGCAAAGTGGGGCCCAGGTAGAATTGCTGGGTAGCACTTTAGAAATGGATCACTGAATTCACTGGCTTTTCATAAGTACCTGGAGCCTGACCTGTCACTTCCTGGGGTCTTGGATTCTGATGACTATACTCTCTGTCTTTCTGATTTCAGAGGACTCTGATGCCAGAGGAATATCAGGCTGAAATATGTTCTTATTATTAATAAAAAATTCCTTTGTTACATATGATCCATGTCTCTGAGGAAATAAGGTATGCTTCCCGAGCTGTGCTGTATTAGAAATTCATAATATTAGGTCTCAGACAAGGCAATAAGCCCGAAGTGTTGATAATGGGATTTGATCCTTTCTTCATTGTTAAATCTTACTCTTAGGTAATGAGAGTAATCAATTTCAGGTGCATCCCTAAGTCCTTACCCAAACCAGAATTTTTCCTTTTTAGCTGATTTATCTTCTGTAACATACCCACAAAATAAAGGCCAATTATTATTGCATAATACCAACCTAGTCCATGTAGTTGTTGTCTTACTAGCTTGACGACCCCAGGATCTGAGCTCACATGGTCCTTATCCTCTCTTTGAAGGCTTTCTCCTAAGATCCTGTATAAAATTATCATTTTTTCATTGGTCATGTTACTAAGTGAGTGACAGTGTCAGTCATGACAGTCATGACCATCATGTTTAATGATAAATAATAAACACCACTTCCATATTTGTTCAGTGTGCTTCATGGTTATGAAGGAGCGCTCTATACACTGACCCCATATGTTTTCAAAAGGACACCAAAAGCATTGTCTTATCATGGTCACATTACCAGGACAGGATTTTTATAAGAAACTGTATCTTTTCTCTTAATCCAGTATATTTCCTACTACACACCCTATTGTTTGTTAACACATAGCTGTGCAACAAATAGAAATGTGTCATTTGGAAAAATTGGGGGCCATTGTTCTTGAAGTAGGTTGGGTTCACTGGGAAACAGACTCTGAAACGAATTTTGTGGATTGGGAGATAAGTGGGGATTTCCTAAGAGGGAACCAGGGTTCTGCAGGGAAGGAACTTAGGACTGAGTAGAGGGGCAAGTTGAGCTTTGACACAGCTGCAATAGAGGATTCCTACAAGGGCTTTGGATCTGGGACAGCCAGATCCAAACTTAGAGTTGTCCAAGAGAGGCAAGGGTTATTGGATACAGGTGGGGCTCCCCCCAGGGAGGGAACAAACCTCTCTTCCTTCCTGGAGAGGAACTCAGGTGGGAGCTAAAGCAGACTGTCAACAGCAGGGGGGCATTCCTTTGTGGCTCTGCATGCATCTGGGTGGGGCCCTTGAGCTCTGGATGCAGTCTCAGCTGTCATTCATCACCTGGTATTTGAACTAATACCAGCATTTTGAACTAAGACACATACAACAGTCCTTTGTTCATCTCTTTGTTGAACAATGTTTATTTCAAGTAGGTGTATCAACTAGTATTCTAGGTCCTGGAGTCCAGCTTAAAAAAAACTCTAGTCTCCCAATTTCTCTCCTTATATCTTCTGACATGACCTTCATACTATTTAGGAAATTTGAATATATGTTAATTACTTTCTTCAGAAGTATGCACAAAGGGAATGGATACCTAAAACAGGAATACTGACCTTTGCTTGCATGTGCCTTCTGGCATTGAAATACTGGCACATCCAGTGTTCTTTATTTGGGTTCTGAGTAATTAAAAGTGGAAACCAAAATGCAAAAAACGCTAAATTTCAGATGATTTCTAGGGGAATACTGTAGTCAGGAGAGAGAACATCAGAGATTGGTTCTCAACAAGATGGATATTCTACATTCATACAATTTATGGCTAATTATACTGAACTGAATAGGACCCAGGGTAGAAATGGCAACAGCCTGAAAACAATCTCTTTGCAGATTGATTCAGAACTACGATATGATATGACACTTACATGCATAAGAGCCGCAGGCCTTTCAGAGGAAAGCACTGTTAGTACCTACTGGGTCTCCTGCATCCCTGGTCCACTGCCACTTTCCCAGAGTCACCTAGCAGCAGAATGAGAGAGGACCTTTAGGTTGTCAGCTGCTAGGGATGGGTTTGCCCTATTGCTCATCTCTTTATGGAAGCTGCCTGGCTATAATTTGACTTGGGCTCCTTCAGATAATTTTAGGAAATCTTTCTGGCATTAATTCTTCACATGTATCTAATCAACTAGAAATGTGAGGCTGCATGACAGAGCCAGCATTCATTTAGGGGTGACCTTGCCTATCACCATATGGGGCAACAGGATAATATTGAAACTGTAGAAGATATTTGGACCAATGTGTCTATAATCATCATTTCATATACTTAACTCTTAGATATGGTTAGTTTTGGGGCATTTATGATTTCATCTTGATTTTTGCATTTATTTGGCTGAACTAGCTATGAAGCCAACATTCCACTCTCATGGTCAAAATTTTGTTATCTCCCACCTGAATACTTGAGGTCTGTCTATATGACTCTGTAGTGGTATTTCCCTGTAGGGAAGAATTCTGCAAATACTAATTTCCTGATGGAAACTTACATTGTTTTGCAATGCTCATTGTCAAGTCCATTTTAGGGCCTCACATTTTTTGCTGGGTATAAACTCCAAGGAATTATGTAAATCATTTTGTTGTCCTAGAGATTCACTGCATGGGACATCAGGCAACTTCATTGAAATGGAATTCTGTCCATCAAAAGTAGACATTTACAGTAAACTTTTATATGAAGTTGGAAAATGATGACATTTCATAATATGTTTGACCTTTGTTTCATACTGTGTATTAGAAGACAGAGGCATTTGGGACTTCTGCCCATACTTTCTTCTGGGTCACTGGTAATATATGAACCAGAGTCATCAGAGTAAGAAAAATAAAACAAACGCAGACATAGTGTCCTCGGTTAGATCGCATTCTCCGTATGGCTCCTTGTTCTGTGTCCAGAAGTCTAGGCTCCAACTCCATCATTTTTTGCTGGGTTTTTCTTGTTGCATCTGCTTCCCCATTCATCATGCATTCTGTGCGGATTCTTTGAAAAGAAAAAAGAGAAGGATCTGTCACTTTCGGACTCCTGAGGGGTTGCAGTCTGGGCTTTGGCTGGACATCTGGGAGGTACAGCGTTCCTGTTCCTCCTTCCTCTGCTCTTGGTTCTCCAGCCACCACCATATTCTTCCCCCAATTCTGTCTGCAATACAGTCCAACTCAGGAGCCTTTTCTGTTTTTGTAGGTGTTACAAAAGTGCATAAGTGGTCCTTCCACTCCACCATTACAGTGTCCTTAGCTTTACATTATTTTCACAGTCCATTTCTCTCTGCTGCCTTCTCTGCTCTCTCACACTCCCTCCAGCTCAGCAGGCCACAAGTCCGTCACAGCGTCATGCAAGGAGGGGCCACATAACATGTCTGTGATCATCCTTGCCCCTTTATCGTCTGGCCAATCATTGGATCATGAAACAGCTGATTGTTTAACTTAACATCCCTCTCTTATGTTTCTCTTCTGACCTTTTCTGCTATTCCGTTATCCCACACTTCACTGTTGCTGACTTCACATATTGCAGTAGCTTTCTGATTCATCCTCTGGCCTTTTACCTTGTCTCCCATCAATGTATCTCCCATATCGCTGCCAAAGATATTTCTGCAGTTTTATTGAAGAAAAAGGTGGGAGATTTTGTAATCACTGGGGTGAGCTGCTGGAAAAGTACTGCAGGATGTTGGAGGTGAGGGGCTGTAATTACGACGTCTGTGTTGCTGCTCGCCTCTTATTACCAGCAATTAGTTAGGCTCCTGCTCTATCACAGAGACCTGGAGACAGCGGCTCAATCTTTCATTATGTTTATTTTTCAAAAAGATGATTCCTTGGGAAGTTTGAAATGTGTTCCGTTTCATAAGTATTCATGATTGTTCAGATCTTTCACCCATTTTTAATTGCAGGGTTATAAAACTGGCAAGAGGCAGGGAAATGATCTACATCTCAAAGGATGTAAAGATAATTGATGTTTGGAAGTTTGCTAAGGCAAATATTATTAGAAACAAGGGGTCAAGGGCCTCTGGTCAGAACCCAGTCTGAAGTTTAGCTGAGGGGAACATTAAGGATGTCCTGGTTGGTGAAAATCTGAAATCTTCACCTTCAGTTGAAGCCCATTAGCATTTCCCCTTCCTTTTGAGAATAACGTCTCCTCTTCTTAGTACATGAAAGTCATGGCTCTGACCGGTCCTCACTGTACTTTGCTGTGTACCTGCCTGCTTCCCTAATCCCTGAACATTTATTTCTTCTCATACCTTTGTTTCTTACAGTCCAAGAACGGGCGAAGACAGACAATGTCCTTTGTCTGAAAAACTCTTGTTCCTCTTTCAAACTACGCTACTTTTGTCACTTTAGAGTCAACTCCCCATGGGAGTCTTTCTGGTCCTGGGTAATGTGTAGCTCTTCTGATCCCAAACGCACTTAGTACTTATCTATCTGAATTCCTGTCACAAAGATGTCCTTTGGAGGATGTGTTATGTACTCCTCTCCTCCTCTAGGCCTGTGAACACCTGGAAGGCAGGTCCTGTGTCTTAGTGTGTCCAGCTCCTGGCACTAGAGTTGGCCCTGGCACCAGACAATCCTTAAACACTGTTTGCTGAAATGATTAACTGAATGACTGATAGGCCTTAAAAATATTTTGGCACAATAGCTCCTACATGCAATACATGTTTGCCAGACTAAATGCAAATAGATACTGTAAATTGCTGTTCAAGATTATAAGGCATAAGCATTTAAGAGGATTTTTTAAAAATGACTTGTATGTTCCTTAAGTTGGCTTCTTAAGCACTATACTATTGTGATAAAAAGCAGAAAGTGCCGTATTTTGCAACTCAAATTTGTAGAGAACTATCTAGTTTCTGAAAAGCACACCTTAATAAATCTTATTTTCTACTAGAATACTATGAAACTATGGTTTCCTTTTATCTTATGGGTGACATTTCTAATTAACTACCGACCCGGCTTGTTTAAGCTCCAGCTAGGAAATCCAAACTCTAGAATCATTTTTAATCACAAGAACCAGGGGTTGTGAAGTCTTTGACAGACTCCTGTCACCAGGCATGGCAAGGCAAGGTGTAAAGTTCTCAGGGTGTCTCATTTCCTTTTGTATGCTAATCTGCTTATTAATAGCTCCTTGCTGGTTCCAGGTCAGCAAAAAGTACCTGAGGCCCTCAGGTGGGGAGAATTGGATGGAAATATTGCTAAATGATTCTGCCTATTATCAATCATCAAATAAAAATTTCTTCCCTGATAACTTTGGCTCATTTCTTACTAATTTTGAACTACATTTAGGTTGTTAAAAAGATACTAAATACTTAATAAGCTCTATTTTTTGTCAATAAATCTAAAATTGATCATTAAGGAAATATCAAGTTTTAAAAATTGTATGTCTCTATAGTGCTAAGACAAAATACATTGACTCTAAGATTATTGCTGGTATTTGACAGTTTATATTCTTGTTCAATGCTCTTTTTAATTTTATGACTTTTTTAATCCCTGTGATTCTATTTATTGTTCTTTTCAGAAAGTCATCAGTATTTTTTTTTTTTTGGCCTTGACAAAATCTCTTCAAGTATACTATTATTTATGGGTTTATTTAGAATTTAAAAACCAACCTTTGCAATCTCTTACAGTTTCTGAGAAGCTTTTCTGTAAGGTATCACACCTTCTTTTAATGATCCCATTAAAGATAGTTGTGTTTGTGCTTTGAATAAGTAAATGGCTCTATTTAGGTGCAATTCTGTTTTAACAGAATTACACTGTAATAGCAAAAGTGTCAGATAATTAAATCCTTTCTTTTTCTAACCTGCTGAGCTCTTGGCCCTTCGTTTCCACAGTGATACCTTGCAGAGACTGAATTAACTGCTGTGAGTTTTCTCCCTTTCTACAAATCCCATTAGCAGTTTCATGGGGACTTCCTGTCAGAGGCAACTCTCTCTTCATGCTTTGGCTCTGAAGGCCTTTGCTTGTGTCTGAAAAGCTGCCAGCTGTGATTTCCCTCAAGTTCTTGTAGGTTTGGTAAATTCCCTTATTTACTTGCTTTACTTCAGGCTCTAGGCTTTGAGGCTTTGGTGCAACACATTATCTGTTACAGAAGTTTGCACTTAAGGTCTGACAAAATTGCTTTGAAGGTTTGCGAATGGCTAGTATGTGTTGATAATAGAATTAGGAAGAAAAAGGGCTGAATGTAATAAGGCTTAGGAGAGTGACCAGAGGATGGATTTTCTGTGGGTATGTGCTTTACAGGTGCTGACTTATCTTTATAGCAACCAGGGAGGTAGGCTCTACCATCTCTTCTATTACTTAGACACTGCATTGCAAAAGAAAAGAGAGCACGCTAAGCACATTGAACAATCAAAATGATCAAAAGTATCCATAATTATGATATTTTTCTAGATATAGTTATGTAACAAAAATAAACATTGAAAAGGATGGTATGAGAATGCTATTTTATCATAGCAAAACTACCAAATTGCTAATGTTGAATGCTAGCCAATCAGAAATGACAAATTACTAATGTTTAGTAAGCACTTGATAAAAAAAAAATACTTGGGGAACACCTTTGAATACCTTGTTTATCTGATGTCGTGAATTTTTCACACCTCAAGGGAAAGCATGATCCTTGTTTTTGTTTAGTTTATGTCAACCATCAATCAGTGATTCAGTTCAATACTGGAAATTCTAATATACGAATATTATAGCAAAGCAAGTCATGTGATATTCCAACACAATTTTGATTAGAGTCTGTTATCGTCTTGTCATCACTACTGTCCCCAAAATGATTACCATCTGCTCACAATTTGCAGTTGTATTTCTTTATAAAGTAAGCGATATTCACTTTAATTGTATGACCCCCTAAATTACCACAAAGATTACATAGCAAGCCTCTTTACAGGATTAATAAGCCTGATTTATGGGCTGTTAGTCTCTCAGAAGCTGGCTACTAGAAAGGAGGGGAGGGGAGCCTTGGGATGAGACCCAACTCCGGCCACATCCAGCTCACTCGTGGCTTCTGTACACCATGCCCTTCTCCTCTGTCCAGGCTCGGCCCTGTTTCCTGCCTGTCCACAGCCTTTCCCTTGGGAAGCTCTGCATGTGGGACTTGTGTGTCCATCCTCTCCTTGGCTAGCTGGTCACTCGTTTTCGCCTTCACCTTTCTGAGCTCAGTGTTGAGAGGTCATAGGGACTGCATCCTCCCATGTGGCCATGCTTGATGGGAGGTAGAAATAGTCAGAACAGAAACTCTTACATGAGAGACACCTGGGGTAGAAGCTAAGTCGTTCCATCTAGTAGTTGTAACATTCAGGGCATGCGGCTGAGTCTTTCTGAGACTTAGTTATAGGAATAACCAAGACTGGGGCAAAGATTAAATAACACAATCAAACTGGCATATTTTGACATTACTCTGATTTTATTCTCTTCCCCTTCCTCCTCACCCTTCTTCTTCATAATTCTCTCCTTCTTTGTTCTTCTTTCTTCCTCCTTTTCTTGTTCCTCCTGTTCTTTCTTTCTTCTTGTCCTTCTTCATATCATAAAATTGGTTTTATCATTTCCTTGTTCATCCACCCCTGACCAAATTCATGTAAATCATATCATATCACATTATACAATATAATCCCCTAGAACATGACTCAGGGTGTCTATCTTTGATATAGCATGAATTACGTCATGCTCTCAGAGCATATATACAGAGAAAGTCTATTCTGGCCTGACTGGTTTTTCCAGACCTGCACTATGATTTACTCATGTAAGATAATTAAGCTCCTCAGCTTCTCCTTTCAGGGCTCATTTTCAGAACCCCCAGGACTGAGCTCAAAGCAGCCTTGCCTTAGGAGAGTGCTCCTAGCTCAGCCCAGTATCTGGGGACTCAGGATGTGTACCTCGGGATTAACCTTAGATCCTTATCCACTGTAGATTCACATTGGTCTCATCTCAATTCAGTAAACTCCTAAGTTTTACAAGAACAAAATTTGATTCAGAGATTCCTAGGAGAGGTAGCTACCTCAGAATCAATCCACAAGGATCTCTTTGTTGTCTTTCTTCAATCAAATAATTATTCACTTGAAGACATTATTTGAATGTCTTTTTATTATACCTCTTGGTCTTTGTAACCTATATTTTAAGTTTTCTTAAAACTTCAGGTACTTTCTACAGCCTTTAAAAAATTTGGTGTTTAGTGTTTTGAGTAAGTCAGCCCCATATAGAGGGTAAATATGGTTGATCTACTCCCTGGTCCTGCTTAGAGTTTGTGGTGAAATAGATCTTTTAGAAATCATATTTTGACATGTTTTCTTTAGTACGTGTATACTTTAGAACATTTTTCTTGTAGATAAAAGAACACTCTTGTAGATTGGTTGTTCAAAGATTTTTAATTTGCTAAAGATGACTAGTGTTAATTTATGTGCTATTTGGCATAAATTTGCATAATAGCTCAAGTTGTCCTAACTTCAAGCATCTAAGGCAAAGTTAATTAGTATGACCTGTTGGCATTTTATTTCAAACATAAAATCCAGAGCACGAACATGTGAAATGTATAATGGATTTCTCATCCCATTAATTTAATCACATTTTGCATTAGGAGACATTTAAACAAACAGAACTAGGGATAGGGGGTTAATGGAGATCAGGGTGAAGCCTTAGACAGGAGCCAGGGCAGGACTCTGCTTTTGCTAGAAAGAAGTAATTGGTAGTATAGTTTTCCGAGGGTGAGGATCACAAGTTAACTCTCCAGTTTCTTTCCTATTTATGTACTAGGATTTGCCGAAGTTTCATCCTTGTCTTAACTGCTCTTTTTCCGGTTTTCAGATGACTGGTTTCTTTATGTGTCTTCAAATACATGTATAGAGGTTCATAAGAGATACAGAACCATTAGGATATAGAGATAAATAGGAGGAGATCTGTTACTGGTCTTGGCTCATGTAATTATGGAGGACAGGTCCCACAGCATGTCATCTGCAAGCTAGGGAAGAGGAAATTCTCCTGTGGTTTGCTGCAGTCCAAGTCCAAAGATCCAAAATCCAGGGTATCTTCAGGGGTAGCTCCCAGTGTGATACTGTGGGCCTAAGAACAGGGGTGAGAGTGAGGGCTGTCACTGATGTAAGTCCTGGAGCCAAAAGCCAGGACACCAAGAGATGTGAGGTATGACAGCAAAAGAAGATGGATATCTCAGCTCTAGAGAGAATTTGCCCTTCATTTATTCTCTTTCAGAAATACTCTCAAAGACAGAAATAATGTGTACTATCCACGTGGGCATCCCTTCGTCTAATCAAATCAGCACATATAATTAAGCAGCACAACTATATATATAGAATGCACAGGTTTAAAGACTGATAGTAAAATAGTCACACCTAGATTAAGAAATGGAACAATGTCCCCTCCACCTCTCTGCTACCAGGGTAACCACTACACTAATTTCTGTATTTCTCATTCTCTTGATAGACATGTATTTAGCATCAGTGTTTGCACTCCTAAACCAGATAGTGAATAGTTTTGAAACCCTGAGAAGCCAACCTAAATGCCCCTATGTAAAGAAATGAAGGATCTTTGGGATCTTCACCTTTAGGATCCTTCACCTTTGGATGAAGGATCCCAAAGACAGCTAAAAAGAATCTCTGGTCATTGTCTGGCTTCAGCTTCCCTGAAAGGGCACATGTGCCCACTCTGAGAGAATTTTGTGGGCAAGGTGACTAGTGAGTCCTGGGAAGCATTTGGCAGGTAGATTCTACATAATCAAGTGGAACTATTGTTAGAGGAAATGTCATTGAATATGTCTGTTTTTCTGTGATCTACCTCTTGCTCTTGATAAGGTTAAGGAAGAGCATTTCATGTATTTACACACACACACACACACACAAAACTGGTTCAGGTTTTCCTAGGCATTCTGACTTTTTTTGGAAAATAGTCATTTAAAGACTATGAGAATCTTAATGGTGACTGCTTTCTGCACATCTGTATCTGGAATCACAGTGCTCCAATTATTTGGTAACCTAATATCTCTGTCATCTGGATGGGTGGTGGGGATGGAGTCTTGCCCCATCCTGTGCTCCTATTTTAGATGTCCTGTTTAACTTTAGCTCCTGATGTACCTGGTGCTGCCAGTTTGTAAGGCTTTTGAGGGTTTTGAAGTGTAAATTGTGATTATTCTCCTCCATCTCCACCTGTGGTTTAGGACTGGACTCTGTAGGACTCTGGGTCAGTCACCAATTTTTCTTCTGCTTCATCTGTTTCTATTTTCTCTTTACCATTCCTGTTCATTTTTATTGGTTTATATCCTTTTAAAATTCCTTTATTGGAGTTCAGTAGGATTTCTAGTGAGAGGGAAATGTGTGCGTTAAATATGCTCGTACTCTAGAAACCAGGTTGGGTTTTTTGTTTGTTTTGCTTAGTTAGAATCTGTGCATTGCATTTGATCCCTCTTCCATTGCGTAAGCTGAGAACTGGCTGATGCTTATTGGAGCCAGAGTCTCCAACACCACACTAAGATGAGTTGTGGTGACCATGGTGGTAACACCATGATCAGGTCCTAAGCACTCTCACTACTCTTAATTAAAATTGAAGAAAATGCTTCAAAATTTGGCATTTGGTTATCCATACTATCAACTGGAGGTGGTGTTTTTCACAAGTTTCTGCTTTCTCTTTACCATACAATGCTCCAAATGGAAGAGCCAGATTACAATAGTTTTGTGTTACAAAAATACTTTCCCATTGAAGAAAGTAGAAATTACTTTTAAGTAAATATGAGCATAATTTATAGAATTACTATCCACAGGTCCTCATCTCATTATGATATATTAAAATATTGATGCTTGGGTATATCCAATTTATAATAAAACATGCCCAAAAGATAGTGAAGGGAGTGGAGGAGAATTAGTATTGGTGTTTTGGTAATTTTAAGTGTAGTGTGGAGTCAAGCTTCATAAAATCCTGCCAGATACCTATTCTAAACACCATAGTCTTCAAACCAGGGCTCAGAAGAATTGAGTAACTTGCAAGAACAAAGAGCTAACTTGAGCAATGAATGTTCAAGACCAAAGCAGGGCTGGGGTTTAAATCAAGAAGAGAAGGATGATGAATCCTTTCTACTGCCTGCTGCTGTTCTCTTAGCATGAATTTCCCAGTAGATGGTCATCATGTTAGGAATTTGTGATACAAGTGGCTTTTAAAAAATCCAATTACAGATAAGTATCATTTAGTCCAAAACAGTTACTTTTACTTATTAGCTACTTGAGGACTAGACAAAGTAGTTAATTTTATACATATGGTAGAAGTGAATGAAACATCTCTTAAAACTTTTTTTCTTGCTATTTTTTTTTGATTCCAGATCTTGAATATCCAGTCTCTAATTGTAGTTTAAAATATCTGATGATGAACATTTTTTCATGTATTTGTTGATTAGAGAAATGCAAATCAAAACCATTCTAAGATTTCATCTCACTCCAGTCAGAATGGCAGCTATTACACATTAAAACAACAAGTGTTGGTGAGGATGTGGGGGAAAACTCATACACTGCTGAGGAGACTACAAATTGGTGCGGCCAATATGGAAAGCAGTATGGAGATTTCTTGGAAAATTGGGAATGGAACCACCATTTGACCCAGCTATTCCTCTCCTCGGTCTATACCCAAAGGACTTAAAAACAGCATACTGCAGGGACACAGCCACATCAATATTTATAGATGCATAATTTACAATAGCTAAACTGTGGAACCAACCTAGATGCCCTTCAATAGATGAATGGATAAAAAAATGTGGCATATATACACAATGGAATATTACTCATCAATAAAAGAGAATAAAATCATGGCATTTGCAGGTAAATGGATGGAGTTAGAGTACATAATGCTAAGTGAAGTTAACCAATCCCAAAAAAACAAATGCCGAATGTTTTTGTTGATATAAGGAGGCTGATTTATAGTGGGATAGGGAGTGGGAGCATGGAAGGAATAGACAAACTCTAGATAGAGCATAGGAGTTGGAGGGGAAGGAAGGGGGTATGGGATAGTTAATGATGGTGGAATATGATAATCATTATTATCCAAAGTATAGGTATGAAGACACAAATTGGTGTCAATATACTATGTATACAACCAGAGATATGAAAAATTGTACTCTATATATGTAATAAGATTTGTAATACATTCCGCTGTCATATATAAATAAATAAAGAAAGAAATACAAGATAGATATATCTAAAAAAAAACAAACAAAAGTATCTGCAACTGGGTACATTAAATTTATATTTGGATGAGATGAATGTAAGTACTAGTAATAGAAGGATATCAGAAGTCATGATAGGATTATTGCTTCATTTCTAGAAAATGAATCCCCCAATTTAATAGGTAAGTATCAATTAAAATCCATTCTTCTACATTTTTTCAACTGAAATTAAGAGAAAGTATCATTCAACAAGATTCCAATGTATACTGTCATGTAAGTTATTGCCATATATATATATTTCTTTTCCACAACCTTTGGTTTGCCAGTTAAGCCAAAATTCTAGCTTTTCAATATTATTCTTTAAGTATTATAAATCCTTATTTTACTTTAACCTTAGTGGATCACCTTATTTCATTCTACTTAGTAGTGTAACTGGGCTTGATGAATCAGTAGTTTTAAGGGATCCCTTATTGGATTTACATTCCATTGTCTTTCAAGATGCATGGTTCATCCTAAAACTTTTTGAGGCTTCTGTTTATCTTCAAAAAAAAGGAAATATATTCTTCCAGATTATTATTCCCTCAAATGTATGGCGCTTTGAGGATTCCATACCTTCTGCTTAATAACTCTCTTGCCTGGCTTCTCCAAGAGTAGGCAAAGCAAGCTCCTGCCCGATGCACATCCTCTACTTCTGTTTCTAGCAGAAGTGCCCTTCCCTGGAAAATCAGCTTGCTCTGCAAAGACCCACTTTCTCTTTCATCTTTGGGCAGGCCCTAAATCTGTCTTCCTTCTTCTTTTAACAAGCATTTATTGAATATCTGCCTTTTCTCTACTAGGCAATGAAGAATCGAAGGCAAATAGGCTTTATCCTTGATGTGAGAGAATCCATACTCACAGGCTTCCATAGGTCAACAAAGTGGTAGATGTTTTAAAGATTTATGTATGCAGGACTTCAGGAACTTAAAGGAGTGGGGTGGTGGAATTGATTTGGTTTCCTTGGTGGAAACTAATCTATAAGTATGTTGAGCATGAAACTGTTTCTTTTTCTCTAGAATACCCTTGCTTCACTAGCCGAAAGAGTAAATGGGGCTCCCTATCCTTCAGTGAGCTCCAAATCTGTGCCTAGTGAGAATTAGTCCCTCTGCTCTATAGTTTTCAAGTGATGAAGTTCATACATTTAATATGACCTATGTTGCATTTGTTACTATTTGATTAAGTGTATGGCCTCTTTACTATTTCAGGATTTCCTCAAACTGTTTTCATGCACTTTTAAGTATATCTTATTCTGTGCATTTTAAAAAACCCTAGCCTTTTGTATTTTCAAACCTATTTATTGATGATGAAGATTTTAAAATAAATTCAATCCATAAAAGGTTTTTAAAAATTCTTAGTGAATACTACTCTTATATCTTCTAGTTGCTAGTGTCAAATTGGATAATTCAATATTTTGAATTTTTGTTACATCATGAATTTTAATAGTGTAACTGCACTTTTTAAATTAAATTTCATTTAATTTTACTGTGAATTGAACCCAGAGATGCTTAACCACTGAGCCACATTCTCAGCCTTTTTTATTTTCTATTTTGCGATAGGGTTTTGCTAAGTTGTTTACGGCCTGCTAAGTTGGTGATCCTGGCCTTGAACTTGCAATCTTTCTGTCTCAACCTCCAGAGTCAGTGGGATGATAGACTTGTGCCACCACGCCTGGCATAATAACTGCACTATTAAAGTAAGAAATAAACACATGGTTTTTAGCTGTAGGAAGGAGACCAGATTTCAGTATTTCAGGAATGTTAGGTTTATATCTGAAGTAGAAATTTCTATCCATGGAAGCCGCTGTGTGTTGTGTGCCACTACCTAAATAGGGTATGTTAAAAGGTGCATAATTTGGCTTCTCCTTATTGTTCCCTGAGGTCCAGCTATTACCTCACTTACCCTAAGCCTCTTTTAAACTTGGTTGGGTTTTAAGCCAAGCACCTTCTAAAAGCTTTCTTCTTCTTTTCCTTTTCTTCCTCCTCTTCCTCCTTCTTTTTTATGTCTTTATTTCTGTTGTTGGCCACCAGGTAGCAACAATACCTTGAATGGCTTAAGGCTCATAGTTAGAAAACTGTTGTAAACCAACAGAAACTTTAAACCATGTGCATTCAGGAGGGGAAAGGGTAAGTGTCCAGAATCGTGAATTTCCTCTGAGGGCTGTGTCCTCAGGCTGCCTATTGCAAATGCACGCATATATTATCAGCTATCTGTGAGCAGCCTCTGTGTTCTGCCCGTCTATTCATTGATACTGTGATGTTACACTTCAAACCAGAGCCACTGAGATAAAGTGAGATGAATGCCAGATGAAGGCAAGGGACAACATGGACCATTCAAGGACAGTGTATGATAATTGCAGGCAAAAAGAGTCCAAAATCAAAAGAGAGGTATAGGAACAGGGTGATTATTTCTCTGTATGGACATATCCAAAAATCCCATAATATTTATGAGATTATTTTTTAACCATGAGAAACACATATGTGCCAATCTAGAAAAATCAAATATGTTATTTTAGATTTTTCTTTTTCCTTCACTCTCAGCCATTCCTCTGGGTATTCTAGTTGTGCGTGGAGACTGTGATCTGGAGACTTGCCGTATGTACATAGACCGCCTACAGGAGGTGAGTTTATTTAGCCAATTATTTATTCTCCTTAGCTTTCCATTTCCATAACTGACTACCAGTGCTTCTTAAGTGGCACATTTGGGGAGGAATTGGGAATGTGGTAGACTTGTCCCTTAAGTCTATACTAAGTGTCTTCCTCCCTACCCCATGGCTGTCTCCCTCCTCTGGTGGTTAAAATGGGAAAGGATTGGTCAGGTGCCTCAGGGTCCTGTTTCTCTAGTGCATTCCACAGCTTGTGGCTTGGAACTTCTGTCTTCTTGCCAAGCTACATACCTGTATTTTTTAGCTTTAAAGGATTTCAGGTGGCACTGATAAGTAATAAAAAAAACAGATTTGGGGTTATTTAATGTTTTGTATCTAATATAGACTTTTGTCAGGGACTGTGATTTAAAAAATAAAACTTCTGCAGGAAAAAAAAAAACCTTGTATAATTCATGAAGTTTTGTCAAAGCACAAAGGAATAATCTATGTATTATTATAATTTTTCTCCCTCAATCTGGTCTTGCCATGGAGAAACAAAAAGAAAAAGATTTTCTATATGACAGTCCCATTTATTTGAATAGCACAACACCCACACTTATCATTATAATTTTTCCTGGTTGTTCTTAAAAACTTTTGAGGAGGGGTGTGTAAACTGTCTCCATTCTGCAAAAAGCAGAAACATAAACAGCCATTTCTTTATCATTGTTTCTTGGTAAAAGATACTCATTAGAGTCACTTTTTCAGGTGGGTCTAAGAGATTTGTATTCTTAGCAGTTGCATGATTCTGATAGATACTCCTAGATGAACAACTCTGTCCAACATAACACACTGCACACATGTAAATGTCAGAAAGCAGATATACAGTGTTTAAAATATCTTTAAGTTGAAAGCACTTAACTAGTGGTGACAACTTAGTTACAAAATTTTATGCAGGGAAGCAGGCTTTCAGAATCTGCCAGTAAAACCTCCATTGCAACCCTGCTAATATGCACTCTGTGATAATGTGAAGGTGGTCAGTGATTTTCTCTTTGAGGTTTACAAAAACCCAGTTTATCAGGCAATTTATCAATATATACACAACTACCATCATGTATTTAATGTAAGAGAAAGAAATTCTTTGTGTATAAAAGGACTCCAGAAGAGCCTTCTCTCTCTCTGTGTGTGTGTGTGTGTGTGTGTGTGTGAGAGAGAGAGAGAGAGAGAGAGAGAGAGAGAGAGAGAGAGAGAGAGAGGATGGATGCATGGAGGGTGCATGGAGACAGGGAGGGAGAGAGAGACACAGAGACACAGAGACAGAGGGACTGGGCATTGAACCCAAGGCCTCTGCCATGCTACGCAAGTGCTCTCCCACAGAGCTATATGCCCAGCCTCAGAAGATTTCTTTTAAAACCAAAAAATTCAAATGCTAATGAAACATGATCCCCATTTATTACAATAAGTTTGCCTGTTCTTTACTGTGGTCTTCTCTATCCTTGAAATTATAATATGTTGCTTAACTCTAAACATTAGGAATTATAAGTTTCAGTAGACAAATGACCTGTTTTCTCTCTATCCAAGTTGGTATGTTTTTATTATTTCTGCCATTCCCTTCCTTGTTTAACTTTGATGAATATGAGTGGGCTAGATGCTTTCCAGATGAGCGTTTTCACATTAAATTGGGAGTTTCAGTTGATAGAATTATGGAGCAGCTTGTTCAAACTAATTTTAAGGTATGGATTTTTTTTCTCCCACTTTCTCATTAGGACTTGCAGTCAGTTTCTTCTGATTCCCAGAGAGTTCATTACCAGGTAACACATGATTGACTGTCCTTGTTTCTTACCTTCCAGCCAAAGAAGTCCATTTTCAATTTATGTCTCATTTTGATTTAGAGGCCACATCTTCTCCAGGGATAGAGTTCACCCTAAGAAGAACCTGCTGAAGTTGTTATCCAGACTGTTTTGCATTTGCCTGATTTTGGATCATTTTAGCTTAGGACAAGTTTAAAATGCAGATTTTTCTCCCAGATCATTTGAAAAGAATCAAAAAATGAAGTGTCACCAGAAAACTTAGTCAAAGTAGCTTGGCAGTGCAATGGTCAATTGACTAACATAACCAAAAAGTCCAGATCAGGGGTGGATTTCATGCTCCATTTTCCTGTTGGTCTTCCTGCTTTATTTTCCTCTTTCTGTCGATTTCACATTGGAAATCCAGAGTCTAAGAAGACTCCTTCACATTCAGGAAGTAAAATTCCCTGTTTCCCATAACCATCAAACAGAAGTTCTAAAATGCCATCTGATGGCCTGTGCTGGTCTTGGGAAAGATCTAATGAGCCCAGTCTGCCTCTCTCTCTTCTGAAACTCATCAAGTCCCTGGGAGAATACTCAGTTGTCTTCTGCCCCACCTGATTTGGGTAGAGCAGTTTCTTCCCAAATTTCCTGTCCATCCTAGGCTGCAAAGCTCTTTAGCTTTCCTCTTACCATTAGATTGCTCATGTACGATGCAGACACAATCTCAACCTAAAGCTCTAAGGGGCCATGCAAAGCTCTCTGGGTGGTTCTGTGAAAGCCCTTTTCTCTGAGAAGCCTGCACACACACCCTTCCCTGTAGAGAAGGGTATGTGAGAGTCACAACATGCCAACAACTTATCCAAATAATCTCTAGATGTTTTACACCTCTGTAAGGGTAATGGATTTAAATACAGCCATGTGTTCCTGAACAGCAAGGGTGCTTTCTGGGATGTGCACTGTTAGCCAGTTTAGCTGTCTTGGGAAAATTGTACAATGCACTCATGGTTATGAGGTTACTGTTAGCAGGGGATGCAATCTTATGGGACTACTGGTGTATAATGGTTCATTGTTGACCATTGTGGTGCCATGCAGGACTGTATGTATATATTTGTGAATTTGTAAGTCCTGATTTCACTCCCCACTTTGGATTTTGGTGTCTATTTTGCTATACCTGAAAATTCCAACTGACCATCCTTTTGCAGAAACAATAACAACAGTAGTTTAAAGTAGGCCCTATACCATGTAGCCTTCTAGGCAACATCCCTGATGGTAAATACCCTCTACCCTCAGCCAAAGCAGCTTATTTATCTTTAGGGTAAATGACTGGAATGCCTTAATGTTCTTATTTTTGCATGTGCTTATTTCTGAAATAGCAAATCCCACAATTCCAAAATCTTTTCCTCCATCTGGCTATAATTAGAAGGATGAAAAGTCACTTAGAGTGTGTTTACATTAAGAAAACAAATCATGAAAGGTTTTTTATTTCATCATCAAATCTGAAGCTTAATTGTGCTGGATATTCTTGGTTGGCATCCATTTTCTTCCAGAGGGTATATGTTGTTCCAGGATCTCCTGGCCTCGAGGGTCTAGGTTGAAAAATCTGCTGAGATACAAATTGGTCTGTCTCTCTCTATGTGTGATCTGATTCCTCTTTCCTGTGGCCTTTAACATTCTATCCTTAATTTGTATGCTAGGCATTTTCATTATAATGTGACTTAGTGTAGATCTGTTGTAATTTTGTACATTCCGTGTCCTATAAGCCTCTGGTATTTGATTTTCCAATTCATTCTTCATGGCTGGGAAATTTTCTTTCTTTTTCTTTTTTGTAGTTGTAGGTGAACAGCATGTCTTTCTTTTATTTATTTTTGTATGCAGTGTTAAGAATTGAACCCAGTGCCTTACACATGTTAGGCAAGTTTTCTGCCACTGAGCCACAGCTCCAGCCCAATGTTTTGGAAATTTTCTGATATTATTTCATTGAAGAGATTGTGCATTCCATTGGTTTGAATCTCTGTGCTTTCTTTTATCCCAATAATTCTTACATTTAGTCTTTTGATGCTATCCTATAATTCTTGCATGTTCTTTCATGGTTTCTTAGCCATCTTCACCGTGTTATCAACTTTATTTTCCAAATTGTATACTTTGTCTTCATTATCTGACCTTCTGTCTTCCAAGTGATCTAGTCTGTTGGTGATGCTTTCTACTGAGTTTTTTGTTTGGTTTATTGTTTCCTTCATTTAAAATATTTCTGATTGGATTTTATTTCAGAATCTCTATCTCTTTCTTGAAGCAATCTTTTGCTACCTGTATTTGCTCCCTTATTTCTTTGTGTGATCAATGATTGCTTGTATTTGCTTTCTTATACCTAGTAATTAGAGAAATATAAATCAAAATTACTCTAAGATTTCATCTCATGGCAGTCAGAACAGCAGATATCAAGAATACAGACAACAATAAATACTGGCGAGGATGTGGGGGGAAAGACACACTCATACATTGCTAGTGGGACTGCAAATTGGTGTAACCAATCTGGAAAGCAGTATGGAGATTCCTTAGAAAACTTGGAATGGAACCACCATTTGACCCAGTTATCCCAGTCCTCAGTCTATACCAGAGGACTTAAAATCAGCATACTATAGTAACACAGACACATCAATGTTTATAGCAGCTCAATTCACACTAGCTAAACTGTGGAGGCAACTTAGATGCCCTTCAACAGATGAATAGATAAAGAAACTATGGTACATATACACAATGGAATATTACTCAGCCTTAAAACAGAATAAAATTATGACATTTTCTGGTAAATGGATGAAGCTGAAGAATATCATGCTAAGTGAATTAAGCCAGTCCCCAAAAACCAAAGCCTGAATGCTCTCTCTGATAAGTGAATGCTGATCCATAATCGGTGGGGGGCATAGGAAAAATAGAGTAACTTTGATGGGGCAAAAGGTAGTGTGGGTGGGAAAGGGTCATGGGAGCAGGAAAAATGGTGGAATGAGATGGACATCATTACCCTAGGTATGTGTATGACTGCACACATGGTACGATGCTACATCATGTACAACCAGAAAAATGAAAAGTTGTGCTGCAATTATGTACAGTGAATCAAAATGCATTCTGCTGTCTTATATACCTAATTATAATTAATTAATTAATTAATCAAAAACTTTTAAAAAAGAAAACAAATTACTTCTAGACTGTTTATCAACCACTAAAAGGCAGATTTCCGCCTTATTTCTTAGATAGAGCCCAACATTCTTTTTTTTTAAAGAGAGAGAGAGAGAGAGAGAATTTTTAATATTTATTTTTTTAGTTTTCAGCGGACATTGTTTGTACGTGGTGCTGAGGATGGAACCTGGGCCGCACGCGTGCCAGGCGAGGCGCTACCGCTTGAGCCACATCCCCAGCCCCGCCCAATATTCTTTTTTTTTTTTTAATATTTATTTTTTAGTTATCGGTGGACACAACATCTTTATTTGTATGTGGTGCTGAGGATCGAACCCGGGCCGCACACATGCCAGGCAAGCGCGCTACCGCTTGAGCCACATCCCCAGCCCCGCCCAATATTCTTAACACTGGCTCCTAGTGTATTTGCCTAGAGTTACCACCTATGTTTAGTTTTATTTTAAAAAATATGTAGTACTTTTAAAAATCACAGCTGATCTCTAACAATTGGCAATGGTGATTTCAGGGCAGGTCTGTTTTATTAAAAAGGTTTGTGCTTTTTTTAATTCTCCTACATTTTGAATTTTTGAAATTTTATCAAAAGGTAGTTTTTCCTAACTAGTTTTATGAAACTCATATATTTATTTACTATCTTGCCTTATAAGAATGCTGTCTTTTGGTGTGACAGTTTTGATCATGAGTTTTTTTTATCATGATGTTTTTACCATCTTTATGCCATCTCTGTAGAGATCAAGAGATGGATAAAATTCTAAATATATGATAAGAATAGTTGTTTTATTTATTGTTTGGTAATGAAAACATGTAGTAAGATTAATTATATTTTCCTGACTTGGTCAGAGTCTGACTATGCTATCTGTTGACCTTCATTCAAGTCCAGCACTGGTGTGAAAGCTGCTATTATCAATGTCTCATCTCGAGGTATTCTATACTCAGCAGAAAGGACAACTAAGTCATGATCAAGGATGAGTATCAGGGTGCCACCTCCCCCACAGTTCTCCTTACAGTCATGAAAGTAGGGAGCAGAACTATAGGAAGCAGGAGGCTTTGGGTATGAAGTGATGTCAAAAGATGGGCAAGTCCAGGGTCTGCTCCTGAAACAGGAAGCTTAACCAGTAGAGAGATGATATTGGATTAATGTGGCCAGAGCCCAGGTAAGGGAGGTGAGGAATTTCCTGGTAGAGAAGGTGGAAGCCAGAAGCTGCTCTAGATGAATGTTCACATTTGCCTGAGATTCTGAGGGCAGGAATGAGGTAGAGGGATGGTGAATAAAGACTTCTGTTTTCAGCCACTCTCATTATGATAGGCCTGTGAGGTCCAAGAGGTTTGGTGAGTAGGACGTTTGGTATATAAATGTTAAAATCTGTTTAATGATCTAGGCTCCCAGATAGAAATGTGGTTGTCATCAGCAAATGGGCGGTAGTTAGGACTTGTAGGCTGGGGGTTACCCGGGAAGTGTCTGATAAAGAGCAGACAGAGCCCAAAGTCATGTCAGTATGTGCATCAGTTTGGAAGAGCATGGGTTCAAGAGAACCATCAGTCAAGAAGAGCCATGGAGATGGAGGCAGCCAACAGGAGTCCTAGAGACCAAGAGTTAGCCCACAGTGTGATACCTGGAAGAGCAAGGATTGGTGGACAAGGCCAAATGCTTTCATGAGTCTGAGATGATGAGGATTGATTTCTGTATTTTTTTTCCTAAAGGTACAGATAAAATACATGAGATGCAATTGCCATTAATTAATTTTTATGTAGACTGTGGCAGAACCACTGGCAGGAAATTTAATATTAAATCTTTTGTTTCTAGCCAGGCACATTAGCATACTCTTGTAATCCCAGCAGCCCAGGAGGCTGAGGCAGGAGGATTGCAAGTTTGAGATCAGCCTCAGCAACTTATCTGAGATTGGTCTCAAAAAGAAAAGTAAACAGGACTGGGGTTGTTGCTCAGGGTTAGGCACCCCTGGATTCAATCCCCAGCACCAAAAGAAAGGTCTTTTGTTTCTTATTGAAGAAGCTGATACTATCAGAAACTTTAGACTGTCTCCATGGGGGTTGGGGGTGACGTAGGAGAAAAAGCTTTAAGAAACATAGACACTGAAATGCTTAAATACTTTTTAATGAACTTTGTTATGTCTGAGATGGCATTAAATACGCTTGGAAAATTAGCTGTGAAGAGAATGAATAAACACCAGTAAGTTTAAAAACTTGAGAAACCCTGTCAGCTCACTAATTTGCAGCTGGGATTTTAAGCTGTTTTCTAAAACAAGAAAAAAATGCAAGAGAAAAAACACAGCATTTAGAAATGTTCATGTGCCCAGAACACCCTATTAGTGAGCCCTGTGGCAGCCCCTTGACACTTAAGCATTTCGCTGCTTTGGTTTCTTCCTTTTCCAAATTCATAGTGAATTGCCAGCAAAGCACGGAGGCTTAAAAAATGACACCTTGCATTAACCTAACAAGGTGTTATGGGTTATGCAAGAATGTGTTGGATATTTATAGCCTGCTGAAAATTCCTGCTGCACCATCTCTAAGGTCAGAAGACAAAGATCCCTCCATCGTAATGGCATCTCTGTGGCCTGAAACTCATATGTTATCCAGAAAAACACTGTGGGCAGATTCAGGGTATTCTTGTTGGCCAAAAGCAAAGCAAAACAAAACACCTGGAATTTGTAAAGAGAATTGCACTTTACCACCTTTTCATAAAGTTGGTGTATTATCCCTAGAAATCGTGTATCTTCTTACCCAAGTCGTAAAGTTCCTAGAGAATAGAGACAGCTTCTGCTGTTCCCACGGTGGTTCTATACCAGGGGAGGGGTTTGCTCCCCTAGGGAATACTTGGATACTCTTCTCAGAATCCATTGAGCAGAGGCCAAGGGTGACACTGAATATCTTAGAGTGTGCAGCCCAGCCCGGAATGTCAGTGGTATGGGGCTGCAGAAATGCTGAGGCATCTGGTGCTGCTTAGTACAGAAGTGGGATCCGCTTGCAAGGAGGAAGTCCTGGGTGAGGAAGGGAAGAAAGAAAAAGGACCAGGAGGAGTACAAGTAGGGAGGGAAGGCAGAAAGAGGCAACTATTAGTAAGGTAGGGATAGATGGCAGAGTAGAATAAAGAGATTTTTGTGAGCAATTGTGTTGTGTGGTTTTTTTTTTTTTCTTTTTTCTTTTGCAGATGGGAGAGACACTCAGTTTTCCTATTTCCCAGGACACTGCTTTGTGTAGCATTGAATATTATGAGTTAATAGCATGAGGTTTTAGTGAATACCATGGGAATCAATAGTAGATACCAAAATGGATCTATCAAGGTGATTCTTTTCTCTAAGAATTATTTACTTCAAAATAACACCAGAGGTTTGAAATATTTTAAAATAGGACATTTTTGAAAAGTCCTTTCGTCCTTTAAAGCAGTGTAGAGGTCTTTTGCTTCCAAGAGATAAACCTCGTGGTCAGGTTTGAGTCAGTATCCATTTGCTCATCCTCTGACCTCTTCTTCCCCCATGTACCTGCTCTTCTGGAGGGTAGGTCTCTGTTGTATGAAAGCTCCCTCTAGTTCCAGGCAAACAGTGTTTTTCCACAAGTATTTTACTTGTTCCTTTTCTCTTGATGTTGTCAGACTTTATCCCTCTCTCTCTTTACTCCAAAATCTCTTCCTCCTTTATTCTTTTGTTTGTTTAATCTTTCTTTTTTGATGAAGGAGAAGCTCTTCAATAAATAAGTTAAGACAAATTTGAGGGAGTCTTCTGGGAATTAATTTATCTTATTGAAGAGAAAGGCAGGGGCAGGTAGGGACTTTAGAGAATGTTTTCCTTTGGGATGGATTGAAGCTGTCAGAAATGGGTCAGATGAGGATTTAATGTGTGAATAGCCTAAGGCCCTGACTGTTGACTGTTGGGAGTGGAGGCAGTACTGTTAATTCTCTCTCTCTCTCTCTCTCTCTCTCTCTCTCTCTCTCTCTCTCACACACACACACACACACACACACACACACACACACACAGCTATCATTAGGACCTTCTCACCCAAAGGAACTCTTTAAAGTGTCAGAATACTTCCTTTTTCCATGTTCTATCTATCACCATCCCTAGTTCTTCATCTCCCAGAGTTGGCTCTAAGAATGGCCACTTCATTTCTGTATTCTGGTGCTATAAGAGTTGTGGGTGCTAGTGTAGATTTGAGGTGAAAGAGCCTTGATATATAAAAATAGCAGTAGCAATTCTGTTAGGACTGTAGTTGGACAGAGACACATAAACACATATTTGTAAGCAGAAGAAAAAAACATGGATGGATTTGCTAGGTGTTAGAGATGTCAGAGCACCCAGATGAGAAATTCTGATGGGTAAGAAAGAGAGAATTTTAGAAGTAAGGCTATTATTATCTGGATACTATTAAATGAAGCAGAGAATCCCAAACCATAGGACTTTTGTTTTGCCTCTGTTTACATCTTTCCTAAATTTTATGAAAGAAAAAGAATTTCATTCACATTGACACTGTAGTGAAATGCTAGGTGATTATGGCTTAAATGCATAACCCACTGGAGTATGTAATGGGACTTCTGTGCCTCCATTAAATGATGTGTGCATCAGCTACAATTAAGTGAATGTAAATTAAGGATAAGTTTGACATATGCATGCCAAAGAGTAATTTAAATAAATAATTCCTTTATTGATTTTATACACACACACACACACACACACACACATATATATATATATATATATATATATGATTCATGCCAGTTGGATTTTAGAAATCATGTATGAATATGTATGTATATATTTCACACATTTATATGAGAATATATATATATATATATATATATATATATATATATACACACACACACACACATATACATATATATGAGAAATATTAGGTTTGCTTTTGTGCACATGGCCATATTTCTAGCAGGAGAGATTTTCTATTAACATATATCAAGTGAGAAAATTCACATATCAAAGAATTTTGAAATAAGCAATTTTTGTTAATATCATGCACTTAAAGAGCATGTCATTTTAGATTATTATGTTTAAAATAGAAAGGAGCATGGCACCTCTAAGGTTATGTCATTCAGCCTACATTATAGAGCAATGTCAGTTGCATTCCTCTAAATCACATCATTTATATGAAGAAAAATAACAGATCAAAAAATGAGCAAGTCAAGTATTTTATCTCTTTGATGAATCATTGATTTGATTGTGCACTTGAGAGGACTGAGGAGGCTAGAGGCTCTAAATTACTGAAAGCTATAGATGTAATGGTTAGAGGCACAGCTCACATAATTATGTGAACGTCTTCTGCAGAGTAGGTGCATTCACACAATCACATCTCTTAAGTATCTATAGTCAGATACTTTGGAAAGATGCATATTTTTAAGATTATATTTTTGGCTTTACCAGAAAATAGGCCTCTGTACATTTATTTTAATGTGTAGAATTCACAAATTCAGCATATTTCTGACCGTTCATTTGTGTTTTTGTTTAGTGATGAGACATTACCAGGTCCAAGACAGCGATCTCATAAAATTAAAGCCTGCCCTAGAAAGCAACACCCTACCGTGAGGACCATTTTGTTTCTCACTTCCTGTTTCCTGTTCAAATATGATTCATGGTCCACATTGAGCTACTGCTCAATTAGCCTCTTGCAGAGGCTGAAAGATAACCCTAATTCCAGGATTCCTTAATGCCAGGACCACACAAGGTATAAATATGAAGATAAAGTTGTAACAGAAATTACAGCCAAATAACACACTAAAAAAGCTATTAAGATTGGCCATTTTTGTATGGTGTTTAGAGTCATAACCATAGCACATATAGTGTACTTATCTAAAATCTATAATCACAACTTTCTCTACATTAATATAGTCTAAATTTTTCATCCTCCCTGTGCCAGACAGTGACCTTGATCACCATATTTCTGTGGGATTCTCAATCAGCAGAGTGCATGGGGGTAGAAAGGCAACCTGACTGGAGAATTTGAGGGAGCGGAAACCATCACCAGGAGTAAAATTGTCTAGTAAGGAATTAGGAAGATTTGTTTAATTGTTGGTGGAGGCTGGAACTGTGGAATGTCCTTGTCTACTAGAGAGGAAGGAAGGTCTTTGCAGCCATCAGGATCATTCTAGCTTTTGCTTTCTTCCTGCTTTTGCTTGAGATGGGTCTGGAAATTTCTCATCTCTCAGACTTGACAAATCCCACCCATACTTCATTGACTCTAATAAATGTACATTAAAAATATTGATCATGATTGTTTTGCTGAAGTAGTAATTGCAGATTTGAGACAACTGACAACCCAGATCAGCACAGGAAAAGTTAATTTTGAGGAAAGTAAGCAAATATCAAGTAAGCCCAGATACTATGGAATAGGGAAGAGAGAGGCCAGTAAAATAAAGTGCTCTGTAAAATGTTGCTGTTGGTGATAAAAGATATTCAGCCTTGAAGACAATACCCTGTATTTAAGACAATTATATAGTTTCTAATATTATGTAAAGAACCACTGGATTGCTGATTAGGACGAATTCTACAAGTACCAAACCAACAAATGGCATAATTTCAGCTTTTGTTGCATGTCATTCTTTTTTTGTGTCCACTCATACAAATTTGTCCTATTTTTTTTTTTTAGTCTTTTCTCTGAAACCCAGAATCTGAGTGCAAATGTGGTATGGATAAAACCGTGTTGTGCTGGGGTAGCACCAACTAAATGAGGTGCTCCGGAATATGGTGTGTGTCTCATAAGCTCTTCATGTGACCAAGGGTCACAGTTGTGTTAGGTAGCATCTTTGTGTGTCAGCTGCCCCAGAATTACTTGTCTAGAATATCTGTGTCAGCGTATTGGTAAGAAACAGCAAATAAAGTAAACATTGTTCATTTTGGTTCATTTATTCCCCAATAGAATCCTGTACAATAGATACTGTTATAGCTATTTTACGGATGAGATGGTCCAGGGACAGATTAGATAAGAAACCTCCGTAGATCCTCAGAGCTGCTACCTGGTAGGACTAGGATAGTTGTGACCCTCAAAGCTGGTGCTCCTGGAGATCAATCTGATTTCCACCACCTCTGTCCTTGCTGTTTAGCCAGACTGGATCATTTACAATGTCATGGCTTATTCTTCTTCCCCCCTCAGAGGTCTGTCTTCCATGTGATATTTAAATATCCCAAGATAGGTACATTTGTTTTTGTCATGCCAATTTTTGCCTCTTATGACGATGATCTTATCCTACAAAAATTTTAGTTTTCCAAAGCAGACTTCTTCACTGTAGGTAAATTTTACCCAGTTTTTCAAATCAAAAGAAATCCAATAACCACAGCCACCACAGAGCCACACCAGATCTGGCCCAAGCTTGCCTTTTACCTCCTCTTCTCCCTTAGGTCTTTCAGATGAAGTCCCAGCACCCATGTGGGCTAAGGTAGTTAGATTTCCTTGCCTTTTTTAAATTTTATATATCATTGGTATATATTGTAGGTATGTCTTACATTTTGTCTATCTGCTACATGGAAATACCATTTCTACACTTATTTCAGGAAAATCTCTGCTTTCAGTGTCCCAGGGTCTATTTATCTGCATATATGTGTATGGATTAGGTACAAGGGCAGAATTCTGTTGAGATTTTGCTGCTTTTGTGTAGCTTCTTCTATATGAAAAAATTAGTTTAATCACATTATAAATCTACCCAGATATTAATTATATTTTCTTCAGATTTCAAGTGACTTTTAATATAGGACCTCATTATGTTACAGCCATCCTCTCACAAGCTCAATTTTTTTTTTTTAACATAAAAGGTGGAAAGAGCTTCTAAGAAGGAGAATGAGGATGCAAACCCCTTTTAGGTAGCATTTTAGAAAAGTTAGGTCTATTTGAGCTTCCTTACCAACCTCCAAAATTGCAGTTTAATCTTCAGTTCAGCAAGAAATTATCCTTTCCCTTCAATAAAATTAACATTTGAAATCAAGATTTCTGTGATTTTAATTAATAATCTTATTTATTTCAGTTATTAAGACTATACAAAGCTCAAAATGTCTATTAAAAAATGAGTAGAGCTAGAACTCAAGACACTGAGAACAAATGTTTGGGATAGACCATGGATAGAAATAAGCAAAATGTCCATTGTGTCTTTTATAATTATCCGACTTGCCCACTATCAAGAGTACCCACAAACTCAGAGAGCTGCTGTTTGGTATTTCAGTCACCAAGAATTTTTGAAGCAGAGATTCCTATGCTTTTGAGTCTTTAGATATTGTCAAGGCAATTTACTGATTCGAATCCTCTTATTTTGTTGAATTTCTTTTGACCCAAATTTTGGATTGTTTAAATTACTAGCTTTTTAACCTCTTGGGAATGTCAGATCACTTTGATGACCTATAGAAGCAGGTTGTCTCTCTCCAGAAAAATGCATGTGCACATAGTCAACCAAATTTAATATAAAATTTCAGGGTTCAAGAATTGTTGAACCTGTTCAAAAAGCCATTGAAATATTTGGAAGATCTGTATGGCACTGATGTGTTTTCATCAAGCAAAGTGGTAAAATCCCTTTAGACAAAACCTTCTGAAGGTCATTGAGTGATATCAAATGCTGTGTCAAATTGCAGAGTAAATACTGTATGAGATTTTGAATGATTCTGTCTCCATATTCTCAGTTTGCATGAATGCTCCTTACATTCTGTACGTTGCATTGTATTTTATCTTCAGTTAATCTTCATTTTGATGATTTTTAAAACCTTCTACCAATTTGAAACTAAAGGAAATGGAGAAAAGACCATAATTCTAATTTGTTGAGCTGATCACATCCTTTGACCAACTATTAAACAGCACTCTAGTTGGAGGTGGAAGTTGACCACCTTTTATTGCTAAGCAGTTGAATGTCAAGAATTATGCTACTATTAGAGGACAACTACAGAAAAATCCATTTCAGAGCATAGACTAGGTCTGTGACAATATTAAAAAATGTTCATCCACAGTGTAGCAGTCACTGATATTCATGATAAAAGCCCAAGGGAACATTTGAATGATTAAAGAAAAAGTTGGTCTGCAATTATATAGAATAAACCAGTGAACAAAAATAAGCAAAATAAACACAGTCAGGCATGTGCATAAAACTCTTCGGACATACAGACACCTACACATGAAAAGGCATATATTTATATCCATGCTTCTTCTTCTTTTTAAAAAATTTGTTGTTTTTAGTTATACATGACAGTAGAGTATATTTTGACATATTTATACAAACACGGAGTATATCTTATTCTAATTAGGATCCCAGTCTTTTGGTTGTACATGATGTGGAGACTCACTGTGGTGATTCATACATGTACATAGAAAACTTATGTCACATTCATTCCACTGTCTTTCCTACATCAACATTTCTTTAAAAGTGTGATAAACTAGTCATGTGGCTGAGGTAGTTTATCAATATGTGTTTTGCTAATTAGAGGGAAGAGTATCAAATTTTCTCTAATATGAATGTCCTGGTGATAACATTATGTTTCTTTACATTTTTAAAATGATAGATCAAATATTTGTATAGTATTTCAGTTGATTTTTACTTGTAGAAATTCAGGTATGTTTTTATGGTGTTCTCTGATATTTAATATCAAAATTCAGAAAGTGTCCTTGGTGTTTAAGGTTGAGAAGACAACCATGTTTCTGTTTAATATCTTTATTTATTAGCTTTCATAATTGCCACTAAACATTTCAAATCGATTTCATTTTTTTTGTCTATAATTACATTTCTCACAAAACTGAGATGTCAGTAGCTTTACACATTTTGTAAAAATGCATTGAGAAATGTAAGTTCCATTAAAGTGAGATATCACATTTGTCAAAATATAATTCTCAGAATGTTAAATATAATTTTCATAAACATAAGTATTGAGTACATGTCAAGATTTCATTTAGCTCAACCATCAGATTGACAAAGCCAGTGCAAAAAAGAAGCTCTATTTGTTTCCAGAGCTATCTTAATTCTGTATCTACAATATAAATTTTGGTATCAGTCCTGAATGAGGCCATTTATTCCTCTATCAATTAATTAATTAATTCACAGAATCATTAATATTTAAAAACTGTATACTCAGAATTTCTGGTATGAACCTCTTTTAGTCAAGTCCCAGGTGTCTTCCCCTTTTAGTCCTGATAGCTTTAGTTCCATGGTTCTTTAGCAAATATCAGACTCATCTGAAAGGTTTGCTACAACAGATCACTGGATTCCACCCCAGAGTTTCTGTAGACCTGGGGTGAGTCCTGGGAATCTGTATTTCTAACAAGTTCCTAGGTGATGCTACTGATCCATGGTGCACACTTTGAGAACCATTGATTTAGTTCTAGGCTTTGCCTGAGGATCAAGTGAGGCAGCAGGAGTAATGACTAACCCCTAGGAGTCAACGTAGTCTGTTCTCCATGCTATTCCTGTTTGCTTCTCCTGTCTCCTCTGTACACACAAGGTCAAGCACACCTATGCTTCCTCTGTCAAGTTGACATTGCTGGTAGCATAGCTATCCTCCAGGGATGTTCCCCGTATTTGAATATCTCAAACCCCTAATGGGGGTCATTAGGGGTCAAGTCCCAGGTGTCTTCCCCACAGAGACCTGGCTTCCCACAGTTATCTCTTGTCCCTCAGTGATTTCAGTTTCACTATGAACCAGAGCTAGAAGGCTCCAAATCATGTCCTGTGAACCCAAAAGCACTTTTATCCATCAGGTATCATTTGTGACCTTCTGTTAGTAGGAATTGTTTAATGTTTGAAAGTTTGTCACCATAAGGACATAATCCTTTCAATTTTCAATCTGCCAGTTCACTAGTCTGTTCTGCTAGTTTATTCTTAGTTACTCATAAGAAGTAAAAGCTTTGGAGATTCCAAGGAAGTTTTAAGATTGAGAGTAGTGTTAACTCAGGGCAGAAAGCTGGTCTTTTCGATCTCTTGGAAGATTTCTGAAAGCTGGACTTCTAGAGATCATAGTCAAAGTGGGCAACTGGAAGTCAGAGGTGGGAGACACTAAACACATGCTTCAGGAGTTTGATGGAGCAAGAAAGGAGAGGTTTAGAAAATTATCAAGTTGAGGGTCATTGAGTTTTTAGAGGGAGAACCATTGCAAACCAAAGATGAGTTTAAGAAGTAGATATTAGTAATGTTATAGAAATAAAATTTGAAAGAAAGAAGGAGGCTCATCCCAAGATACTGATGAGGTTAGTGATGACCTTGACATAGGAGCTTGATTTTTCTTTGTAATAGATACTCTGTGAGTTCCAAGGCTTCTTGAGCTTCCTACATACTTCTAAGTCCCATCTGAACAGTGGATACAGTTCAGTTTTCTTCTACGATATGCCCATGTTAAACCTATGTGGAGCTCCTCAGCTTCACAAAAGGAAAGAAAAGACCAGAAGCCAGTCAGTGTCTCAAGTTAGTTCATGAATATGTAGGGTAACAATCGAGTATCTCTGCAAGTTTTATGTGGGAGTTGTTCTAAGAAGCTCCATGTAAAAAAACAAATAATAATCTCAAAGCAAAGTCATGTTTCTGTTTCTGTTTCTGGTAGAACCTACTTTGATCTTCTCACCATTCCTTTGTTCAGGAAAGGGTGGGTACTTCTAGAAGAGGGTGATGTGGCAAAATTGTTAGGGGAGGAAGCCCCTTGGGGAATTCACTTGGGGCCACGGGCATGTGTATCTCTTTCCAGGACCATGAAACCTCCTTCCCCAGGGCACTCTCGGCTCAGAGGCTGTCCCCTCGGTGGTGCTTCCTAGATGGTGAGTGTGGCTTTTCTTCACCAGGGACTGGAGGGGGTTGGAGCCAGCAGGGCTGGGCGTGGATTGATAGAAGGACTAGTTTTCCAAAGATCATTCCAAAAGCTTTTCTGGGACCACAATTGGTATTTGCATCTCAAATGAGGTGGCTTGCTGATGCCACAGCACCTCTGCCTAAGTTACTTCCTCCAAATGCTTGGTTAACAGCTGGTGGAACTCAGTATCACATTGCTCAAGCTAACGTTTTTCTTTTATCACTCCACTTTAGCTATAACTGCTGAGGGCCTCCCTTAAATTGATTCAGGCCAGTGGGTAGATTCTACATGCACAAGATGGGAACTGATTTCTATATTATTTGCATGTCACGGAGCTTCCATGATATTTTTATGAGACAATCATTTTATTTTAATGTATACATTTTTGTAACAAGGATACAAAATTTCAGTTGCACTCACATCTGCTGTAGTGAGCATGACAGATTGCATGCATGTTGGGGATTGTTTAATGAGTCCATTTTCCATCTCAAGATTTTCTCACTTTTATAGATACATCCTAATCCCATCTTTTTATCCAGTCATTTGTACTGAAATACATTCTTAACTCTACACATTGTTATTTATATACTACCCAACATTTCTACCACCCGGTCTCTCTGGTGTCTATATGGAGACATGGTTTTCACTGTAGACCTCTCTTATTTATCTGAGAGGACATAGGTATAGGTAAGAGTGACAATGTGTGTGAATTACAATGGCTAGGAAGGTGGGCTCATGTATGTAATCGGGATGCAGATTTTCACTAATGCTCATCAGCTGCCTCCACGGACTCCCTCCAACTCCTTTTTATTCCACAGCAGTGAGAAGCACAATCATTTGTTGCTCCTGAATTAACAGAGGAACATCTCAATTTGAAGAAAATTATGAAAGTACTTATGTTATTATAAAAATGTTATGTTCTATGTATAGTCTTGGTGGATAATGGTTTTGATAATGGTTTTAATCTAGATATTTCTTTACTCTATAAAGAGTTTCATTGAAAACCTTTTAATGGTTAACTAATTGTTAAAATCATGCCTGAAATCATGGGTAAGAACAAAGTAGAGTAAGTCATTTTAGAGACAGATTTTACTCTAGTCTTACATTATAAAGAGCAATGACCTTGATTATCTTAGTTCTTAACTAAGAAAACCAAATAAAACTTAGTTTTATTTGGAGAAAAGCTACTCTTAAAAGTTTGTGATTTTTAAATGATAATTTGTGCTTTTGAGTTTTTCTCTATTTTTTCTTTCTTTCTTTTTTCTTTTTTGTAAAACATCTGTAATATGTGAATTCTTGGATTTAAGGGAGGAGAAACAATTTTCTTTTAATATTAGGAATATTCAAAATAATTTCTAGGCACTCAAAATATGTACTTTTGTGTTTTTTTTCTTAAACCACAGATGCACCTTAATACCTCTTAGAGAATGATCTATATCGCCATCTATACCACATCCATATCTCTATCTACTTTGTCTGTTTGTTTCCTTCAGATAGGCCTCTAAGGACGCAGTTTGAAAGTTATGTGATGGCTTTAAGGTCAGCTGTGTTTCCTGGCTGCATCTTCATTCAAGCCCTTCCTTAGGAAGTCTGGGGTTGTTTTTTGTTTGTTTGTTTGTTTGTTTTTCTGGCTTTCTTTATGTAATAAAGCTCTGTTTAAGGTCTTATAAAAATTCTAAAGACATAAAAGAACAAATGAAACAGAAACCTTTAAAGAAGCTAGCTACGTATCTTATTCTCATAGTTATATGTGAAATTCATCTGTATAACAAGTTTAAATAAAATATAAATGTGCATAGAGGTAGTAGCAATAAATTCTTTCCAGGGTAGTGGAGTGAATAGAGGAAAGTATCCTAGAAGTAGAAACATTTGAGTTGTTCCTTAAAAGACAAGGAAGAGTTAGATGGCAGATGTGATGGGGAAGGAATCCCTAAGCATTGGAACAGCAGTGGCTAAGTGCTGAGTTTTTCTTAATAGATTTAGGGAGTGACCAAGTATCTAGCATGACCGAAATTCAAAGGTTTTGATTGGCACCGTGGAAAAAGATAAGGCTGTAAATTTGGTGACAAATCACAGATGAACGTGAATACTATGTGCTTTTTTTCTTTTTCTCCTAGCAACTTCTGCTGACCGCTTTTATCGAATAGACAGATCTCAGGTAAGTTTCCTTCACCCTGTTGACAAAATTGAAAAACTCCAAAGTCTGTATACTGTATTTATAGCTAGTCCCATAAGTTTTTCCAACAAAAGCATTGAAACATTTGTAAACTTTGGAGTTGTATTTGTAGTGGAAGCCCAGGGGCCCTTTTGTCTTCATGTATTTTATGATTTTTGGAGTGAATGATAGGCTTGACCTTGCAAATGGTCATAGAGAGTAACGTGGCTTGTAGATATCACCAGCCTGCATACCAAATTTTCCTTCACACAGTGCTTTTACTCCTGCAAACCCAAAATTTGTCTTTTAAACTCATTTCTGATGAACTAGTTTGAGACCCTAATTGTATATGCAGGCTACATAGTTTTAGTTAATCAATCCCCAGAGTTCCATAATGAGGAAAAAAAAAAAAATTCTGTTCAAGCTTAACAAGTCCTCCTACTGTCTGAATTCTGCAGGAAAAAAAAAACAATGTGCAAATGGTATTGAACCCAGGTTGAAACCAGTGGCCAGCCACGCCACTTCACTATGACTTCATCCTGGGAGAGGAAGTCCAAGCTGTCAGGTACTGACGCTGGACCAAGAGGCATGTGTGCTGTCAGTTCTTTGTTAGTATTTGGGAAGAAGAGGCAAGACCAATTCTGGTTATACTTCACAAGATCCTGGTCAACTGGGAATCCTGAACCAAGGGGATTCATCTCTCCCCATTGCCCACTGCCTGCTTCAGGGGAAAACATCAATTGCTTAGGCTTCAGACAAAACACTGTGATTGCTTGGTGTGCGGAGTTGCATTCTTCCTCAGGACCAAGGATGCTGCGTTCTGTTATTGTTTAGCTGATGGATGTGAGCATTTTGTCAGTCATCTGACAGTTTCATTTTTCTTCCTTAGGAACATTTGCACTTCGTGATGGAGATTTCCCAAGATGAGATTTTTATTCTCGACCCAGATATGGTGGTGTCACAGCAGGCGGGGACACCCCCCGGCATGCCTGATCTGGTGGTAGAGCAGGCCTCAGGGTGAGTGAGCTTCTCCTTGATTGGCACCAGCATCAGGCTGGCCTCAGGGTGACCTCTGGGTCTGGCTTGCTTTTGAAGTTGACATTGTAATCCAGCAAACTATTCTGAGGTGCAGATTTTCTGGTGTGTGTTTTTGCTTTGTTTTGTTTTGTTTTTGTTTTTTATCAAGTGAGGCGTAGCTTGATGTGTGGTTAGTCTGACTTATGAGTAGCTGTATAGAACGCACATTCCCAACTAGATTTGTGTCATGTCTGAGCCTTTTTTAACCATTACACCAACACATCCTACCAGACCTAGAAGCGACAGGTACTTGCATCTGTGCATCTATGCCCATTTATTTGGTCTGTTATCCAAACAAAAAGTTGACAGAGGTGATGTGACAGTGATTCTCTTCTTCTCCACTGTTTCCAGGCTGAGATACATAGATTATATAACAAGGACTGTGACATGTCAGTCTCTCACTAAGAGCCACACACTGTGCAGCACACCCCTCCTGTATTCTAGTGAATTAATCATTGGAAGTGCTCTGTGCTTGTTTTCTTATCTGTGAAATGTAATAAAAATTATTTCTACTCAGAGAAGTTGTTTGAAGAGTAAACAAATTGATGGAGATAAAACATTTAGAATAGTTTTTGGCCCTTTGATTGACATTGATTAAATATTATGTTGTTAAAAATCACAATCATCATTTTATAATGATGCAACTTAGTTTTTATTATCTTAAATCCATACTAAGAAAATTGAGGTTTAGTGGGTTATGTGACTTGCTTAATACCTCACGGAAAACCTGGGGTTCAGTCAGCTCTGATGCCAGAGCCCAGGCATTTATCACATTGCCTTACCAAAATAGTGTTAACGTTTCTAGGCGATTTCAAAATTTTTTAACAATTCAAAAATATTTATTTGAAGCTGTTTTGTGTAACAGATATTAGTGTAAGACTTGAGAAACAACAGTGCAAAAGTTAAGCAGAGGGGTGCTGGGGTTGTGGCTCAGTGGTAGCAGACTTGCCTAGCATGTGTGAGGCACTGGGTTTGATTCTCAGCACCATGTATAAAGAAATAAAATAAAGGTCCATCGACAACTAAAAAAAATTAAAATAAAATAAAAGCAGAGGAGGGGGCTTTCTGATATACGGGGGCTGAAGAGTTGAAATGAGGACAGTCCTGGGGAGCAGACCAGCCTGTGCACATGCTCACAGTATGTAACAGGCATGTTCATCGGAGTTAACTTTCTCCGTTGGCCCCCTTCACTTAATTTGCTTTCCATTTCAATTTTGGTCCATTGCTGCTATTTTTTATTGTGTGCTACTCTGCCAGAGCCAGCCGATATCCACGGTACATGCTGAGTGTGTGGGGATCAGGAGCAGGTTGATGTGGCAGCGTGGAACCATCCAGAGTTGCATGTAGAAAGTCAGTGCCACCAGAACTGTGCTGGCCTGAGGGGAAGGTCACAGGCACGAGGATGGCCTAATGTAACCCCAGATGTCCCAAAGGCTACCTTTGTGTGTTATGGCTCTACCTCCAACCTGTCAGCTGTGGGAAAGCAGGTGTGATGCTACATCCCAATGCAACAGTGGCAGGTGCTGGCATCTGGGGCCCTCCTGCCCTGAAAGTCAAGTGCTCACCTGTGATCTGATGAGGAGTGAGGCTACCTTGCCAAGGCTGCCCTCGGCATTGACCTCTCACTCTCTCCATGTCAAATACTGGCCAAATACTGGTTTTCCCTTAGTTACACCTCTTAGCTCCAAATATAAGTAGCTGGAAAATCCACTAGAACTCTAACTCACCCCTTTCTTACTTCTTATCAGTTCTCAAGAAATAAACTAGGATCCAAGAACAATGAAGGAGGATGGGCTTTGTAACTTTCTAACCTGCATTTCTGTGCCAGGCTCTCTATTGCTTCTGACTCCCATCACATGTAAAAATCACCTAATCTTTTTTATTTTTTATTTTATTTTTTGTTTCCAGGAATTGAACCCAAGGATGCTCAACCACTGAGCCACATCCCCAGCCCCTTTTTAAATATTTTATTTAGAGACAGGGTCTTGCTGTGTCACTCAGGGCCTCACTAAGTTGCTGAGGCTGGTTTTGAACTTATGATCCTCCTGCCTCAGCCTCCCAAGCTGCTGGGATTACAGGCGTGTGCCGCCCGGGCCCAGCAAAATCATCTCATCTTGACGTTCAGTTTATCTGTGAAAAAGGTGAAATCTTCCAATTAGTTCGTGTAACAAAGAGTCAATGAAATATGGAAATGTGAAACAAACTCTCAGTCAAGGTGGATTTCACTTCTCCAGTGTGGAGAAAAGGGCCTTCCTGAGATAGGACGGAGTTAATCACTTGCTGATTTTTAGTGCTTAACTGTCTGGTGCCTTTCTTTCTCCCAGGCTGTCAGACTGGTGGAATCCTGCCCTGCGGAAACGCATGCTGAGTGATAGTGGGCTGGGGATGATAACTCCCCATTACGAGGACTCAGATATGAAAGATTTCAGCCACTCCCGTGTGCTACAGTGAGTCTCTGGCCATCTTCCTTGGTGCCACTGTGATTGTTGGGAGATTTGTACCCTGTGACATTTACTACTAGCACAGACTCCCTTTTCAGTGGTGCTCAAGCTGTCTCATGTCTGTGTCATTGTGGCTTGCTCACTTTTATTTCCTTGCTCACTTTTGTCGACCTCAAGCTCCTGAAGGAACTTCCATTTGTCTTGCTCATGAGCTACCTTGAGACTGCATGCGGATCTCTCAATATTTCGATTTCCACCAGTGTTTTCTTTACTGGCATCCAGTGTTTATCGAATGTTCTTGCTTACCACATCATGGAGACATGCATGAGAGTAATCGTGAATAAATAGTTGGGAGGTGACCCATAGTTTTTCATCTGTGTGACCTTGTGTCAAGAGATGAGCCTCTGCATGTTTGCTCTGCATATTATTGTCAAGTAGCTCTTTTGCCTGAAGTGAGGTGCTGCCTGTGTGTGGTTGCAGTCTCTGTGGGCGAACGAATACAGTATTTGTTCAGAGATCAGAATAGCAGGTGTCCTTTCTTCTCAGACCTGATCTTGGGTGGAAAGAAGGATGCAGGTTTGAGCTTTGCAAGTGTGTTGGCACCTGATTCTCAGTGAACCCTCCCTTCTCCTATCCCTAAGTGCAAGTGCAGACACACCCTCTTGCACCCACTGTTTAGTTTCAGGCCAATGGCCCCATCAAGTTCACTGCAATTCAGGAAAGTAGGCTGGTTTCCAGTCCTCTTGGGGTGCTAATCAAATAGTGACAATGGCCTTGTCACACCCAATCTCACCTTTTGACAGAAAAACAAGATGGCTAAGATTCTTAGGAGCTCAGGGTTAACTGAAAGGGGAAGACAGTGTTTCTAAAAGAGGACCCGGAAGCAATTTCAGCATGACAAAGGAGAGAAAAATGAGAAATCTGAAGCTAATTATTTTATTGGCAAAGGTTCTACTCAGACACCCTGAGGGCAGAAAGAGACTTCATTTTAATTACTCCTTGGTATTACCTCCTATTTTCTTATGTGAAGGGGAGTAAAGGGAAAATAATGAATTAGTATAGATTTTCTTTTTTAATTAAACATGTTGTTGGTTCCGATGGCATTTTGACTGCTTACAATTCAGGGTGTTTCTCCACTTTGTTTTTATACAGAATTAGCGCTTGAGAAGCAGGGCTTGTCAGCCACCCATGAATAGCTTTTAAAAAAAGTGGTCGTCTATCTGTGGGCAGGCTTATTGGAAAATTAGAGTTTAATTAGCTGCAGAAATAGAAATCAAGCCCATACAAAACAGCTGAATGTTTTAGTGTACAGTTTCCAAAAAAAATGGAAAATGATCTCAATCTAGTTTTCTATGCCCTGATTTTTCTATATAGGACATATTGATGTACATGGATATATGAAGGAATTACTTCTAAAGTAGTAAATGTTTTTCCCCCAAATCATAAACAAATGTTCCACTGTACATGGTAGCCCAAGTTTTTAAAACACCCTGTCTAAATCAATGTTGATTTTTTAAATTTAGGTTATACAATTGGCCCTTCGTGTCACTTGGGATGGGTTCCAGGACCTACCACAGTTACCCAAATCTGTGGATGGTCTAGTTCCTTATGTGAAATGGTGCAGTGTTTGCATATAGCTCACCTCTAGATTTCTTATAATACCTAATACAATATAGATGCTATATAAATTGTTGTTACACTGTATTGTTTGAGAAATCCTGACAAGAAAAATAAAAAAGACTGTACATATTTAGTCACATATATTTTCAAGTATTTTTATCCTCAGTGGGTTGAATCCATGGATCCCTGCGTATGGAGGACCCAATATTATCCCTTTGGGGATTTCTCTTAAATTTTTGTGTATCTTTAATTGATAGCTGTCGATTTTCAGGAGTCACAGTGAAGCATTCACATGCAGTCTCCACACACTCAGCAGAACAAACAGGCCATCATCTTGGGCTCCATCTCCATCTCAGACTCACTGAAGATCTATACACACATAAATGGTTGTTTGAATTTACTTGTTCTAAAAAAAAGAGGTCAAAACTAAACTAAGTACTTTACCAGCACATGTGCACTGACTCTTAACTTTGCTTTGTTATTAGTATGTCCCTTACTTCCATAGGAGGAACCTCTTTTTGTCTGTTTGGAGATCATCTCTGATATAGACAGATAAGTAGAGCTAAGGAGATACCTCATGTTATAATAGCTACTGTTATGGAATACCTCCTGCTGGCTTTTCACCATAATGAAATTATCTTTAATTCTTTCAACGACTTTTAAATTTAGCCCTTGCCTAACATATGAGTAAATTGAGGCTCATAGAGGGTAAAATATTTAATTTAGTCACCCAAGAGCAAGTGCAATTTGAATGAGGTCAGATTGGCTCAAATGACATCATGCTTTTCCACTAGTATACTGCCTTCCCAAAGGGACCATGCAAGGGCAGCTTGCCCAGCTGCGAGTCTCACTGCCTCAGAAAGATTTACTTTGGTTTCCATTTCCTTTTACCATTTATAGAGGAAAAAATCCTACAATAATAGCAGTATATTGTTTGCACATTAAATATTTAACTGCAAACTTACCATAAAGTAAATATAACTGAAAAGGAATTTTGAAGCAAGAAAAAAAAATTCTTTGTTGTTTTGATATGAAAATTCATGGTTTAAGACTTCTATTTAAAAAGCATTAAACAGGGCTGGGCCATAGCTCAGTTGGTAGAGTGCATGCCTCACATGCATAGGCCCTAGGTTCAATCCCCAGCACCACAAAAAATAATAAAATGAATAAAAATAAAAAGCATTAAAGTGTATCAAATATGCACCAATATAAGCATAAAGTTATTATATAAAGGCACTCATGCACTGACCACCCTGATTCATCATTGCTATATTTGCATTGTCCTTCTATTAATCCACAATGTAGAAGAGTATAAAAATACATAATTTTTATGGCTATTTTTGTATTACATTTAAAAAATTTTTCATCACCTGTGTCACACAATGTATATATTTTGGAACTTGCTATTTTATTCAGCATCATATTTTTGAAGTTCATTCATGTTGATATGTAGGTTGTAAATTATTTTATTCCATGTAGAATTTTAAAGCACAAATATGCCATAATCTGTTTCTCCATTTTTGTATTTACATCTAATATTTTATTATTTTAAACAATGCAGCCAGCAGCCTGCTGCGTATGCCCTTTTGTGTTGCACAGTATATATGAAGTTTCAAATGTATTTAATATTGCAAAGTTTACCTTCCCAGCAGGAGTATATTTAACAATGTTTACATATATTTAGCCTGAAGAATTTTCTTAACACGATTGGCATCTGCTACTTTCAGACTTAAAGCCTCAGTCAACTTGGAGATAGGAGAAGTTCAGTTCTAACATCTTCAACCCAGTCTCTAAGAAGAAATCAAATGGGACACTTTAAATTCTTAGTACTGAACAAATTATTTACCAGAATCTTCAGGTCGTGGCTGAAGTGGCATTCCCAGAATGACTCATGACCCCAGATTTATTTATCAAGTCAAAAACTATTGCAAACAAGTAAGCAGAGCCTTCGATTTGATGGAAGAATCCTAGAGTCAGGAATGAAGAAACACAAGGGGAGAAAGATATAAAGAGAGAAATGAGTGGCAAGGAGTAGAAAGTCAATGAAATAAATGACTAACCAAAAAATCAAAATTTTAAAAATTGATTCTTGGAAAAGGGAAACAGGGAGACAAATTTCTAAGACTATTTTTTTTTAATTGCATGGCAGTCACCTTTGCTGCCTTTCCCAGTCCAGTCTTTCTCAGTGTCACATGGCCACCCAGCTGCCCTTACCCATCCACATGCTGATGGACCATTGCCTCAGGCTCCTCTGGGTCTTCTTAGGGTTTTAATATTTGAATTCTTAGATAGATCATCTCCTCTCCTTCTTTAGGGTGAGTGAGAGGGAATTAAGGATGAATTACATTTCTATTATTACTGCAACTGGTGGCATTGCTGTTGCTTATACTTGAAAGCATTATTATTTTTAAGGAAGATGCCTCATACTCACCAGCTAACGCACAGGTCCTTCAAGAGGGACTGGAAGTCCAAAGAAGGATGCACAATACCTGGGGTCTTCTAAACCTGTGAGCACAGCAAAGGGCAATCTTTAAGAACCAATTTTGAAATGAATTGGCGGGAGGTGCTTAACTTATATTTTACTGCTAGGACCACAATGAATTTGTCTTTAAGTTTTTTTTTTTTTTTAAATGTTTTGAGTGCCTAAGAAAGTTCTATTTAAAATGATTTTGAAAGCATGTTTTCTCTTATCATTAATTGTACCACCACTGTTTGTGACAAGACTGTATTTCATTTTGACAGATGATGAATGAGGAGGGAATTAAATTTTAGCAGACAAAATCTCTTTGAGTCTAAGGAAGAACTTTACCATCTTCTGTGACTTTAGGGTCCATGAGATAAGAAAACAGACACTGAATGAAAGCGCGATATATTCTTTCCAAATTCTCTTTGAGAAAAGGGCAGACTCACTTGTAAGTCAGGGGGTTAAGGGTGGGCAGGTAAAAGGCTGGGAGATACTGCTTCAGTTTCTGAATAGAATAACTTTTTTACAGTTTTTACATTTTGTGGTTTATGAAAAACTCCAAAATTGCCTGAAAGATGCACACTTTTCTTGATATCCCTAAGTCCTAAGCCTGAAGGAATAAAATGAAGGATTGTCATACAAATAAAAATAGAGCATTTTGCCACTGGACTAAGAAAATAGGGAGATAGTGCAGTGAAGAACCCCGGGGCAGACGCTGGATCCAGACGTGTGTCTAGGCAGGTATCTGTGACCTAATCGGCTGAGCAGGGCTGATGGATTGCTATGATTAGCAGAGTCAGTCTCTCAAACAAGAGATAATGTTACCCAAGATATAACTATAAGGTATGAGGTTTCATTTATGATTTTGTTTCAGTTCTAAGAAACCAGTTGCACTCTTCAGTCAATTGTTTATTGAATAAATCAGTATTGGGTAACTCCAGTGTCTGTGGGTTGCTGAAGATATGAACCTGAATAAAAGCAGTTATTGCCTTTTGAAGAGCTTATATCCAAAGGGAACTAGTCTATAAACCAATTATTGTAGTTTCTGCTGACAAGTGCTAAAATGGATATTTGCAAAGAGTGTTTTGGAAACAAGATAAAGTAGAACTTGTTTTCTTCCAATCCACTTTTAAAACTTTTTGTATGAAAAGGATGAGTATTTAAAGAATTCATTAAAATAACCTCAAAGGGAAAAAATAGGCTTTTTAAGGACCCAATGCATATTTTACTCAACCATTATATGTAAACACATAAGTATCTCCTTTCCCTTATCAGGAAATGTCCCTCAGATCATTGAAAACAGTGAATGATAGTTTAGCATCACTCTACCTGAAGGTGCTTGAGGAAATCTATATAAGTGAGAAATTATCTGGAGATACCAAAAGCACCTAATATTATTTCAAACTGAAAAACTGAACTTTTTAGTGCATTCTACAATTCTGAATCACTGTATCAAGAAGATAGCCTTGAATCCTCCCTACTTCTAAAAACTCAGATGTTCTGGGCTGAGCATGGGAGAAATAGCCTCATCTCCCTCTGGCTCTCAACAATTTTCTTTCCCCAATTTCTCCTGAGGACATTGGGTTATGACCTGATCCTAATAAAAAGGGCGGTTTTGCTTACTGTCAAAGCTCTGAGTTCTCAACAGGAAGACAGATTACTGGGTGATGACTTGGACTGTGGAAATATCCTTTGAGCATCACAATCAGATAAGAGGGAGAAAATTAATCTTCTTAGTGGGATGCAGGTTTTGCTGGGATGTGTCTTAGAGATGAAATCAGTGCTGTCAGAACAGGGTAGTTCCTGGCATGTGTTTCACCAAGATAGCTGGGTCCTATCCCTGCTTCACCTTTGACTGGTCTAAATCTTGCTCCCCTTGGAAAATCATTTCGGTGGAAAAACACACAGGATAGCCAACACGATCTTCCTTTCCTCTTCATTTTCTCCTTGCCTTCCCTCAAGCTGGTACTCCCTCTGTTTAGCCAAACATACAATAATAGTCTTCCCATATGTATGCATATTATTTAATAAGATATTTTGCATTGTTATTTTTATAAGTGCTCCTCAAAGTGTAATGCATTATGGAGGCCCTAAGCTACTCAGGGGAAATGGAGTCACATTTCCAAGTTCAGTTAGTGAAATAGAGAGTTGAGTGTCCTATGCACCATATCTTGTTTTGACTGACAGTGGAAGAAAAGTAAAATTCTTGCTAGGATCCCTGGGGTTTAATAGTAAACATGCATTTTTTTAAAGTGATGCTAGGAAATCCTGGTCTTCCATTTTTATGAGTTCCAAGTTTGGGCAATGATTACAACACCAGGAGATATGATTACTGTTAAGTGGCTCTCCCTTTTTCAGTTTTAAAAGTTGGCAGTCTTACCTCCTCATACTTAAGGAATATTGGGGATGTGTGGGAAAATTGATTGGATCCTTCTTTAAAGCATATGAGTTCCAAGCTATGCATTGCGCCCTGCACCCCCTACATCACACTATAGATGGAATAGCAGGTATTCAGTAAGTCTATTTGGATGAATGGATGAATGTTGGATGTTAGAAAAAGTGTACTGTCTCAAACCAAAATAATTAGTTGTCTATTTGGATTGCTACAATAAAACCTGTGCTAACCACATAGCAATTGTAACAAAACAACATGTTAAATGTTGAGTATGTATACTAGGCTATGGAATGCATTTTTGTATTTCAAAGTTTAATATAATTTTATTTGATGCAGGGATATCATATGTCAAAATAATAATGATCCACTTGAACCTCTGAGGGATGCTGGTGTTTCACAGGTGATAAAGTAGGAGGTAACTCTGATGGGCACAGGATGTTACAGGCACTTCGGATAGGCTCAGCAGTAAGATAGGGAGGACAGGAAGGGTCATATCAAGGAGCCCATGCCATCCTTGGACGCTCTGGGTTATGTCAGTGTAATTTAGTCCTTGAAGAGGTTGTAAATATTCTCTGAGAGGAGAGGGAGGTCACTCGGTATGTGGGAAACCAGAAACTACCAAAAATTCCTGCAGGGAACAGAATCCTAGAACTTCCTGGAAATTTCTAACAAAAAGAGATAAAGCAAAGCCAGAGCAGCAGCAAGTACAGCGTCAACATGTACATAAAAGCTGGCCCTTCTTGGGATGCCAAGTGGGCTGGGAAGAGGAGGTAGGGACTTTCAGGGATTATCCAGAATCTGCTTTAAAAGCAAAACAAAGGATTTTTCTCTTTCCAATAACACCATTCTGCTTTAGGGCATTAAGAAAAGCTGGCAAGAAGGTGACAGAGCCTTTTGTGACAAGCCACTTCAGCATCATCTAAATCTGGGAAAATGACAACTCTCTCCCCCTGCACTCAGAAGCAAGAGAGCCAATGTAGAAACAGCTGTTTGCAGTGGCTGTGTTAGAAGTGGGGCTCATGTGCACACCTATCCTGTGTCCCCCGGGAGCAGCTCTCTGCTGGTGGCAGCATCCCTTAGCCATTTATTTTTGTGGTTGGTCCTTCTTTCCCTAATCCAATCACTGGCTGTTTCTTAAGAGCCCAGTGGTCACCTCTTGACATTGACCTTCATCAGTGTGATAAATGGAGTCAGGATACAGGCTGAGATGGATGATATCCATACTGTCAGATTGGACATGGATATCAGGGGAGATCTACAAGATGATGGCATTTTATCTTCTCAAGTGCTCACTTCTTCTAAGGACTGGGGTTAAAACTTAGTCAAGACTAATCATAATCTCCTAGAATATTCTGGGAAAATGTCCTCACTGTCAGAAAAGTCTCTGCGGACGCGAAGTGTGATTTTTTCCCCCTCTTTGCTGGAAGGGAATAAATTTCCAAGATTAAGCCAACTGTCAGGTTGCTCTTCCTCTGGTCCCCACTCTGTGGGGTGCAGGTACCTCAGATGTTTCCCAAGTCACTGGGCTTCCACAGCAGGTTTGGGCAACAGAAGAAAATGGGGGAAGTGCCCATCAGGATCTGAGCTAAGGATTTATTTTTAATTCTTACAATCAGAGAGGAACCATAGTTTCTTCCACATGTGATGTGGGCACATTTACTTGTGAGGTGAAGTATTTCTGCATATAAATCCTGTCTTCTGAACACTGTGCATAGGGTGGACCCTTCGAAGGCTGCCCTCCTCCTGCCCTTTTTCCGAATGTCACTGAGGAATCTGCTCGTTACTGACTCTCCCCTGACCTCTTTCCATCCTCCCCACCTCCACAGAGAAGAGATGCAGGTGAGGAAGTGCCAGGAGAGCCAGGTGGTCCTCATGGGCTTCTGTGTCCTGACCTTTGCCCTCAGTCCCACTTGTCCTATTTCCTCAGCATCCAGTGATTTCTGCTCTCTGCCTCTGACATCCTTCTTACTTTCTCACACTCATCTCCAAAACAACAGGTCAGTCCAATGCTGCTTTCTCAAATTTATACCAAAATTCTTATTTTCCCAGTGTTTCTGCCTTTGATGAATAATGTGATTAAATGGGTCTAATTTTGATCATTTTGAAATCCTTCCAGAAATAGCCCTTATTGCTGTGGGGTTGTGCAGTAACCATTCGGTACCTTCGTACCTTCTGATGTGGGGTCAGCGATGTGAGAGAGATGCCTGGGTTGCCACTAGAAATGGTGATACGGGAGGGCCACATAGAGTATAGAACTTCTTGAGGCCCCTCTGATATCCACAACTTCGAGAGAACAGGATGTGAGATGTATCTACACCATGGAAAAACTACTTATTTAGAAATCAGGGAGATGGATATCACATTTTCCCCTCTTGTACCTTTGCTGGATCTTCTGCTGATCACCATGCATGACAATGACAAACACAGTCTGTTTTCTCCAGGACTCACTTGGATGGTAATCTCACGCCATAGCTCTCTCCTTAGAATTCCTTGAAAGTGGGGTGATGGACTCTGAACCTCTCCCTCGTCTTCAGAATGGAGTGAAACTCATGCTTAATACTCAGACACTGAGTCAGCTGAATCATCCCCAGTGTGGCCATCTGTGGAGACACTTCATTGCTTGCTCTCAATGTCGCTTTGCTTTCATGTCCACTTTCTTATTTTCTCACAGGGCTCCTTTACTGTTTCGGGTTGTTTGTGATACATTACTGAGAAATTCCCCTGATCTTGAATATAAAAGGGCTGGGAGGAGACAGGCCCCTTTTAGATCCTGTTTCCCACCCCAGTGTCATGAATATGAGCACTCCCTCCTGAGAAGTGGCTGGGTGGGAGGAGAGAGATGTCCACAGGAAAACTTCTAGGATATATTACAGTTATCTTCAGGAGAAGTGCCAAAGCAGCTTGTAACTCCACCTATTTTTTCTTCCATTTTCTAAAACTGGGATCAAAGCCTTATTTGGATTTCATAAAAAAGTGATCAACTGCGAGGAAAGCCCTTTCTCACTGACCAGGGTACCCCAACATAGCTACTGCTTATCCTGGATCCTGGATATATGAGATGGCTTTTCTTCCATACTTCACATGCATGCCCTAAATGTGACACTCAAATGATTTTTGTTTCATGATCCAGAGCTTCGTGCCTCAAAAAAGCTTTAAAAAAAAAAGAAGTGCACATTCACAAAATTCAAATGGATTATGTCTCAATAGGAGCCTATGATCAGGGTTCCCCAAGTCACTAAGATAAAGCTCAGTGTTTTATAATTTTTCTGAATCACTGTGGTTATGTCTCTTTTGGTTGGATTTTAGAAGAATATGTTTTTTTCTACTTCTTCACTCCATTTTTAGAAAGAAGGATGGAAAATCTATTACAAAGGCTGTGCTAAAACCATTCTTCATTTCATCTTCAAAATGCAAGCCCCTGATGGTCCACTTTTCATGTGGAATAAGCCGGTTAAGTTTATTTTCTTCAACTCATCTTTATTTCTTCTTGTGCCCACTGTCTGCTTTCCCCCATTTCTCCTCATCTTTCTTACCCCTAGATTTCAAAGAAATTTCTTTCTCCTCATTTTTTTGGAGTTCTTGGGAATTAACAGTAGGTGGCAGTAACATTTCAAACTCAAAGGGCATTTTAGGGCCTCTCAGCTCACTGCTGAAGGGTATTCAGGAGAAATCAGAGTGTACTAGTTAATGGTGAAGCAATTTTATTTTTTGAAAGCCAAACATTTCCTAAATAAAAGGGCCTATTGAAAAAAAAAACAAACAGCATATTTCAAGCTCAGCTCACAAGAGGGTCATCAGTGTAGATGTATGGGACTCTCAAAGAATAGAAAATGAGAAGAAAGAGAATTAGTGAAAATTCACCTCAATTGAAGAACTCACCAAACAGCCTTTATTCTATGCAATCTGGAATCTGTTTTCTTATCTCCATACCGATGCCCATCTCTGGCTCTTTCCTTCAGTCTTGCTTTTTCCCTTCCCAATCCCTCTGATGGTGGTAAATGCTACCTCTGAGGCTGTGCGACATTCCCTGAATGGGTTTGTGAGTGCTTGAATAGACAGTGGGTTTCTCTCTCCTTCAATGCCTCTCTGTGTGCTTGCTGTGACTTTCATCTCTTCCACTCTCCTCCTTGCCTGTTCTCTTTTACTGTACTTGCTTTGTTTATTGTCTTAAGAGAAATATTCATAACTAGGGGGAGGAAAAACAAACAAAGAGAGGATTATATAGTTGATGGAGATTCTCAGTGCTAAGGGATTTCTGGCTCTGTTTTACCTAATTTTAGAGATGCTTAGGGGCCAGAGTGATAATGGCAAGGATGTCACTTAGATCCATGATCTATTTCTCCCTCAAGTCCCCCAAATGATATCATAGGCCTTGTGTACCAGTTCTCTAGGGACAGGCAGTGTATTCCCTTGAAAGAAGCACTGGGGAGGAAGGCTATTACCTAGAGATGATAGTCTACAGCCATGGTATGGGAAGCACATTAAATCACCCCTGGCCTTACTTCATTTAAATGAAGATTCTCATCCCTTGGAAGTTTTAAGACACCACCTGAATTTGCATAGCATCACCTTCCTTCAAGGTCAAGTAGAGGGAAAAGCAAAGATGATGTGTCCACAGCAATACTATAAACTCAAGATGGGCCTTGAAGGATCAACCAGCTGGGTCAATTGGGACTTCTCAGGGGTTTCTCAGAGAACCAGGATAATGTCTCATCAAGGAGCAAAGTGACCAGGTCTGAATGGTCCTGACGTTCTCCTTGGGAACCAGAGTGTTGGCACGTGATGGGTGGCTGTTTGCCAAGAGAAGACTGGATTCCACCAAAGAAGAAGCACAGATGACAAGAGTCCAGGGAATTCTCAGGGCTGTGATCAGAAAAGGGGAAAATGAAAAAATGATCGTAAGAAGAGGGAAGACATTGAGGGTTGATGAAGGTCAGATACCAGGGGCCCTCCTTCTCTTCCCAAATAGAATGCAGGATCACCCCGTACGTACAGATGGTGGTATGTCTGCTGTTGTGGTCATTCTGAAAGCTGGAAGTAAAGAGACAAGCAGGCATCTGAGAGGAAAACTGGCCAAACCCTTGGGTGGAGTTGCCTTCAGTGTGTGGGCGTGATGCTCTGCTGCATTCCCATTGAGGACTTCACAACAGAAGGAGGGTTTACTGACTCCCAGGTGCCAGGCACTGTGTCCAGGAAGCACAGCCCCGGCTCACCCGGCAGCCCACCTTTGTTTTCTGTTATGATAACCAGGAATGGAGGGGCTTGGCTCTTCCAGGTAGTTCTGTGAGTTAGTGTGACTGTCCCACACTTCCCTACCCTATCTAGTCTTAGAGAAATATTCCGCTGCTGCTGTGGACTTTCGGGGTATGAATTTGTGCTCTCCTGTCTCAGACTCTGCCCTTTCTCTTGTGTTGCATGTTTATTCCAAACCTACCTGTATGTGGTAGTTCCATCCCTTGGCTGGACTCCCCACCTGGTGATGGTTTAAAAGTGATAAGTAGAGGTATGTGTGTTGGGGAATACTGGTGAGATGTTTGTGGATGATTCTCTCCAAAAGACAATTGACACACATGCACAGGTCCCTAACATTCCTGTGTCATGAGGACACACTCTAAGTTGGATAATTATTGACATCCTCTCTATCTCCATGATGTAGGCATTCTGAAGTAAGAGAGCCAAGTGTGCTATTGAATTAAAGATTCAAAATGAGAAAAGCAAAATTCTGCATAGATGCTTTTTAAAATAAAAGTAGGATTAGGATAGTATTATTCAAATAGAAAGGATATCATGTTAGGAACCAATTTACAAATACAGATCATTTCATGGTACTCACCAAGAAAATGCATGTATCCCAAACCTGTGGCAAAGCATTATAAAAGTCTGTAAAGGCTGAAACAGTCACAAAGCTTGTTATTTCATTTTCAAGTGTATTGATGAAAAACGATGGAACATCAGTACTTTTTAAAGAAGTTCAGTACTTTTTAAAGACTCACCTTCATAAATATAGCACTCTTGCACTTATGTATTACTACTTCACTGGCAGAAAGCGGTACATTTTTTTTTCAGTGTCCTTATGCCTTGTAATGGATCTACTTGAAAGATAAGAGGATTTGAAGGAAAATTTGTGGGTAGAAGGCAATCTGAAAAACTATCTTTGAGCTTCTTGCTTCTTAGTGGTGGCTAAGGCTCGATGGAGCAATGTCCTGTGCAGAAATTCCTAGCCAGTGTGTTCTTCAAGTCTCATTCCCACAGAATCTTGATATCCACACATGTTAATTGAATAAAACCACTCACTCTGAGATGTCATAACTGTATTTAGTTAATTTTCGATATTCATACTTTCCCATGGAAACCCCAGTATTTTAGAGAAAAGAATCACTCCTTGCTTAGGCACCTGGAGATACTGCCTAAAACTGATTGCTTCAAACACAGCTTTTTAAAAGTTAATTGCCTTAAGAATTCAAATAATTTTTATTTTTTAACTCATAATATGGTTTTGCTAGTTTCAATATAAAAATTACATAATCCTTTACCTAAAATAGTACTTCCCTTTTTTTCAAATTTCTGTATACACCCTAGGTTGAGAAATGTCATCTTTAAAAAAAAGAGAAAGGTACAATATTCTAAAAAGCAGGGTTAACTTTGGGAAGGGAGCTTTGACCTGAGAATCTTCTAATTAAGACTTATAAAAACAGTAATTCAGAGTATAAAAAAGCATAATGACTTCAACCGAACAGATAATTGTAACTTCTAGTTTCAAACACTGGGAAACCCTGTGTGCTCTTTAGTTCCTATAGTTTTATAATTGTTTCTCAATCATTGCATTTCTTCTTTAAGTTTGTTTCACAGAAGTTCTATTCTTTCACTGATCCTTCCTCCTTTCCTTCTCTTTTTCCTTCTTTCCCCTGCCCCCTAAGGATTTAGGAATGGAATCCAGGGTTTGCACACACCAAGGAAACCTTCTACCACTGAGCTACAACCCCATCTCTTTTTCAGTTTTATTTTGCTGTTGTTGTTCTGTTTTGTTATTTTGATGCAGGGTCTCACTGAGTTGCCCAGACTGGCCTTGAACTTGTGATCCTTCTGCTTCAGCTTCCCAAGTCTCTGGGATTAGAGGTGTTTACCACCTCACCCTATATCCCCATTTTTCCATTTCTAGGTTTCATGGACATTTATTGGCAGTTCTTACCTTTTTACCTGCTCCATACTGACATCTTTTGAGTGTGTTCTGCCTACACTTGGTTTTCTTCTTGTGGTATTTTTGTCAAGATATCACAATAGTTCTTTTTGGATTATTCATAAAATTTGCATTGGGTGAGTTCTTTCTGGAACTTCTGGCTTGCAGTGAATGATTAGGATTAGCAGGTTGCTGAAATTTTGACTTCAGGTCAGTCATCTGCAGTCTCTTTAAGGGTGTGGTCCAGCTTCTGACCAACAGGACATCCTGGCTCACGCTGGAGGGCTTTCTACCATAGGTTTTGTGATTCCTGATTAGCATGTGTCTCTTCAACTGAGATTGAAACTCTTTGTTCCCCTGAAACTTGGTGCCATTTTCTCTATACTTGATAGCTCTTCTTAACATATGATGGGCTACGTTTATAAACATCTAGTTTAGTCAAAGGTGGTGTTTCTTTTACTGGTCTTTTTCCTCCCTATTTTTTTTTTTTTTTTGTATGTTTCAAAGGGAATTGAAGAACAGATTTTTATTGTGCCTCATTATCTTGGATGTTTTGCTATGATGGTCTTTAATTTGTCTTCTGCCTTTTAATTTGTCTTCTTGCTCTTTTATGGACTACTCTCCACAGCCTGCTCATTCAGAAATACAAACCAGAAAGTGTTGCTTACACTGTTTGGCTTAGAAGGTAAATGGCGGGCACCTCAAAATGGCCCCAGGAGCCTGATATGAAATGGCCCCTGCCTCTTACTTACCTAGTCCTAGCTGTTATCAAATCCTTTACATTTTAGCAATACTGAGTTACTTGTACATCTGATAACACACTATGAAATTTCATATCTGTTCTCCTTCTTATATGTCTTTTGCTTCTGTCTGGAATCCTTTCTTATCTAACAAGCTCTTATTTATTCCCCAAAGCCCAGTTTAGATGGTTCTTGCTTTTTAAATTCTTCTTTCGCTCTTTTAGAACAGAATTGCTCTTTCTCTCTGCTCTGTGCTACCTCTTTATTTCATATACAGTTTGATAATTACGTTTTTCACTATATCATAATCATGTGCTTATGTATTTTTCTTCTTCACTAGATTACGAGTTCTTTGAAATTGTTCTTCATATCTCCGTCACTTAGCATAAAAATGTACATAAAGAGTTCTCCAGTAATAAATTGAATCAACATGAATTGAAAGATTCAAAGATGAATAATAATTATTTAGGCTTAATAAAATAGAAAGAATTTTAAATGTGAGGCTAAAATTTTTGTTTTGTTTTCTGTTTTGCTTTGCTGAATTTGAATGAAATAAAAATGTACAAAAATTCCAAAGTTAATAAATAAAACATCAAAAGCATAAACATTATGAGATTTTAATAGCAGACTCGTGAACAAGAAAGTAGTGAAGATAATGGTAAGTCATGTTGTCGCTGGGAATGTTAGTAAGGGTTTACGTTGTGAGGTCAGATGCTGTGTCTAAGTTATGTATCACATGGAGAAAAAGTGAACCACGTCTGGGACAGAGCAAAACATGTCTTTCAGGTACGGTGGGAAGAATAAGCACTGGGCTTTCCTGCATGTCTCAGTTGTCAGCTTGAGGAAGATGATATGTTCCTGAGGTTCAACCGCAGTTTTAAAAATAACCACTTCTACTGCTGATTTCAGAATATTTCTTTTCTCTTGAGTTAAGTTCTGTAAAACTTTTTATGCCCATTTCTAGCAATAATGGATGATGTGCATGTCTCAGTGGTATAATTTAGTGACTTGTTGCAGTGAAAGGTGAAATACTGAGTGAGGATTGAGGTACTCCATATGTCTTAAAATTCCACAAATCCAGGCGTGTGGGAGACATTCAGCACAGAAACTCAACATGACTAATCCTTGCAAAACACTCTGAAATCGATAGTTCTTCCCCACTGCCTGCATATACTGTGGAATGCATCCCCTTGGGACTTTAATGGAGCCATCTGGAATTTTTCAAGTATAATATTAGTGCTTTGCTTTTACAGAAGGTCAGCAAAGGCCCTGCTTCATGAGCTCTGTACCCGAGACACTCAGTTGTCCATGGATTTTTCTTTGTTTCTGTGGCTTTGTGAAAAATTAATTGGAAATATCCAAGACATATTTTTGCTTATTTCTAATCTTTACTGGAAGTAAACATATTTCCCTCTTACTAACTCCTTTTTATGCACTTAAAAACTTCTTTTTATTTCTTAATGCAGTTTAAGCAATTGGCTCATTTTGTTTCAAATATGTTTCTCTGGATTTGCTTGCCAAACCTATGTCTCCTTCCATTCTATACCTCCCACCCCTCTGTTTTTCTTAGCATTAAAACAGTTTAGGGGTGTCTCTGTTGTTGGGTGTTTTGCATCCTTTCACTCTAAAAGTACCCACATTATAAGCAACCTGGAGCTTCAGGCTCTTTGCCAAGGTCTGTTTTCTCGCAGCTGAACTCAAAAATCAGGCCAAGTTGTCTTGAAGGTCATTTGAAAGTAACATCATGATTTTTTGACCAGATCCAGAATGTTCCTGAGTCTGAATATAAGCATGATAGTAACAAAATTAAATCAATTCAACATTTCTGAAGTCCAGGACATACTTATTCTAAATAAGATACAGTTCCAGTTTGCATGAGGATTGCAACCTAGTGAGAAGACCAGTGTGTGACACTACCAAACGGGGAAATCCCAGTGGGGGCCGGTAAGCCACCTCTGCAGAGAGGGAAAGTGTAGTGTGCTGTTTCTCAGACAGCCACGCTTAGAGATTGTGACAAGCTCCTGCTCACTACTCCCACATCCATGTCCCAAACGCCAATTTCCTTTCCACCAAACCTTGGGATCCTCTGTAGTTTTCACATGGAAAAGTCTGCTTGGAGAGACGCATCAGGTTGAAATTTTTGACATTTTGTTACTAGTGGAGGTTCAAAGTTTTTCTTTCTACTACTACCATATCTTTATACTTAACTGTTTACTCCCATAATAGAAAGTAATTTATTAATTAGTAGAGCAGAATCAACAGTCCAAATCATTCTGCCGAATCATTCTTTTTTAAAATTGTTTTTTTAATTGGTTCTTTTTAGTTATACCTGGCAGTAGAGTCCATTTTGATATGATTGTACAAGCATGAAGTATATCTTATTCTAATTAGAGCCCCAGTCTTGTGGATGTACATGATGGTGGGATTCACTGTGGTATATTCTTATATGTAGACAGGAAAGTTATGTCAGATTTTTTCCAATGTCTTTCCTATTCTTATTCCCCATCCCTTCCCTTCATTACCCTTTATCTAATCCACTGAATATCTATCCCTTCCCCAATTTATCCTGTCAACTTCCACATTTCAAAGAAAATATTTGCCCTTTGTGTTTTGGAATTGGCTTAGTTCACTTAGCATAATAATCTCCAGATCCATCCATTTACCAAAAAATAACATAAAGTCATTCTTCTTCATGGCTGAGTAATATTACATTGTGTGTATATAGCATAATTTCTTTCTTTCTTTTATTTATTTATTTATTGAACCCAGGGTTACTTAATAACTAAGCCACATTGCCAGCCCTTTTTAAATTTTTTATTTTGAAGACAGGGTCTCACTAAGTTACCTAGGGCCTCATAAGTTGCTGTGGCTAGCTTTATGATCCTCCTGCCTCAGCCTCCCAAACCACTGGGATTGCTACCATACCTAGTTACCACAATTTCTTTATCCAGTCATCTGTGGATGGGCACCTGTGTTGACTCTTTAGCTCAGCTATTGTGAATTGTGCAACTGTAAATATTGATGTGGCTGTGTCACTATATGCTGAATCATTCTTGCCCCAATATGTATCATTATGTCCTAAATATAAATAAATAGTAATAGAAGGATTTAATTGCCTGAATCTATCTTTGGTCAACTTCCTGTTATAAAGTATAGTATGAATTCACTCAGAGAAGAGAACTCCTCATGAATGAGGGAAGTGTATAGTTTCTTGGGTTTTCCTTCAAAATCCCAACAACTCTGAATATAGGGCTACATGTCACTAATTTTCCCTAAAAAGAAAAATGTTGGCAGTTAAAACTGTAATCTTTGGAGATAGAGGTGAGTTAATCTACAAAACTGACTCTGTTGCCCAAAATGCTTCAATTAGGAGACAACAGAGGGGGGAAAGACTTTTATGGTTGACACAATGCTTCATTTGATATTTAACTATCATAATTTGAGATGAACCTACAGATGGTACATAAAAGTAATTGGTTTATGAAAGTTGGTTAGACTCTAGTGGTTGACTTCTTGCCTCAACCATTTCTCATATTCTTAGAGGAATAAAGCCAGCATACAGAGAGTCTTATCTCAAGCTCACTCAAACATAAAATTCCAGAAAGAGTGGAAAAAATAATAATGGTAAAGGCACATGTCATTTATTTTACTTCTGTCTCATTTTTGACTGAGTAGACACACACATACACATAACCTAATGCCCCTTACATTCCTAGCATTTTCTCTGGAGGCTTGGCTCTGAGCACTAGGTGATATCACAGAACTTCACCCAACACCATATTTCTATTTTGCTTTTATCTGTCATAAGCTCAGACTGTCTTAAGTTTGTTGAAGCCCAGTGACATCATGCATAGACTGACATTTTAGTAACCCCTGCTGTCCAACCAATCCAGGTAAGATTTAGGGGTTATTAATTTGCAATATATTATGCAACTAGTACTTTAATTAAACTTTGCACTCTATCGATAGTTTCTAATTAACTGGATTTGGGGAGTATACTTTCTATGAAGTCACTTGTGATGATTGTTAATCATTATTATATGCAAAATATTTATTGTGCACATTTTCTCCTTTTAGGTCACCAGTCTCTTCTGAAGATCATGGTAAGAATCCATCTTATTTATATTAATTCAGTATTAAAATTTGAGCTCTGGCTTAGGAGTTTCACTGTCAGAGTGAAGAATTGTTTAAGAAAGTATCTCTAAATGTTGGCCTTGTATTTTTTTTTTTAGTATGAATGTCAAACACATTTCAAAAGTTATCATGCTAGTTGAAGTTGATATTTTGTATTATTTTGGAATCTGCTACAACCATGTTGGTTGACTAATATCAGGACACAATGTATTCTGCCTGATTTGTTCTCATCTGCCAGAAATTTTCTGTGACTCTGGTTACAAAATCTCTGAATCAGATTTCCATCTTTCAAATGGGAGTTATAATAGATATTTCCCAAACCCCTCCAGATTGGACATTGGGACCATATTCCACTCCATCCATTTGCAGAATGTTCTAAGTCTGAGATGAAGCCAGTTAGTAAATGTGAGTTGTTACCCAGTTGAGTTGAGTTTACATTTTAAGCGACACCTGGTTCACTCAAAGGATAAAATATCTAATTGTGTCTCCTTTAACCTCTAGAGTCGTTTTTTTCAGTCACTCAAGAACTTCCTTGCTAGGCATGGTAGTGCAGGCCTATAATCCCAGAGGCTGGGGAGGCTGGTACAGTAGAATCCAGAGTTCAAAGCCAGCCTCAGCAATGGTGAGGCACTAAGCAACTCAGTGAGACCCTGTCTCTAAATAAAACACAAAATGGGGCTGGGAACGTGGCTCAGTGGTCATGTGCTCCTGAGTTCAATCCCCAGTACAAAAAAAAAAAAAAAAAAAAAAGTCCTTAAGTGGCTACATAGTGAGTCAATTATGCTATGTCATTTACAAATATCCATGTGAGATTTTAGTTCATGGATCCTGTGTCTTTCCCAGACTTTGGAGATTGTCTCATACCTTGTATCCATACCTGGATATCTCCTTCCTCTGGATCACTTTGTACAACACCAACTGCTCATGGTCAAAATCTATTACCTGGGAGGTGACATTTCTCTAGCAGACCAATATCCGTGATGAACACTCCAATACTGTATTTTAATGTGGACTAGTAAGCCCAAATGATGGAATCTTCATTTTCTTCTACTTTAGATTGCTTCATTTACCATCTTCTTCTCTTCTCCAATGCATGATTTATACTCCAGCCATATGGAGCCACATCTAAATTCTGAAACTCACCATATTTTTGATATCTTCTGCTTTTATCCCCTGCTGTTCTTTCTGCAGGAAACGACTTCTCCCTTTGCCATATGGACAGTTTCTGCTGAGCTTACCTTTTCCTCTGAGAGCTTTTTGATCTACTCACCATTGTGCCAAATATTTATTCCATGCTAAGGCTTAACATACAAATTTGATTCTTTATTTAGCTGGTTCCCATCTTACTGTGAGTTCTTTGATGTAGTTTCTAGTGAATATAAAACACTCAAAATCTATTAAATGAATGAATTAAGGAAATGGGAGGGAGCCTTAGGCAGTCTCTCCAGCTGCCACATCATGTCCCAATATTGGAATGAAGTTTGTATCATGTTCTATGAAGAGTCATAGAGAAAATTATGTTCAGGTCCATTAAATCAGAATTAGGTAATCAACCACCTAATGGTAACCCATCATTAAAAGCTATTTTGTTGATTGTTGCTAGTATGACTAGGTTTATGATTGGATATTTGTAGGTCCTTGGGCTTCCATGGCCAAGAAATAAACTAGAAACTTGTATTTAGTTTTTATTTTGAACTAGGTTTCCTTCTAATGCCCTTTAGTTACTTTTGCCTTCCTATCTATAAGAACTTATACCTTGTTCCAGATTGAAGAAAAAAAAGAAGGGGAAGAGAATTTAGAATTACAGTTCTGTCATTTGCTAGAACTTCCTTCAAGGTTATTACATATCACTGAACATATGTGAGAGTCCTTTGAGGTCTTGAAAGGTGATAGCTACCAGAAAGACTCTCTCAGTATTAACAGCACATCAGAATTGATTATCTTAACAACAGTTGTATGTAATTAGTTGAAGAAATGTTATCCAAATTAGAAGTCAGTTATATTTTTGTGACTACAAAAAATGTAGTAGATGCCCATGCCTCCATAATTTGCTTTTGCAGCTTCTAAAAAATAGTTCAAACGTGCAATACTGATTTATCTAATTTTATCTCATTGTTTATCACTTTTTATCTCTCTTTTTTTCTCCTTGAAAAAAGGTCAGTATCTTTTTTTAATGTGTGTGTGGTGCTGGGGACTGAACACATGGACTAATGCCTCTATCACTGAGCTGTATCACCAGTCTTTATCTTCTTATTACAAGGATTTTCTGTCTCATACTCAACATATGTTTTCTATGTTTGCACATTTTCAGAAGTTTATATTCAGTATGACTAGCATAAAACCTCTTGAATGTCATGCTATTAATCCTACATAGCATGTACACAGCAATGACATTGCAATACACTTGTAAGGAGGGTGAATCAAATTTCTCAAATTTATGGGTGATAAATTTGAGGCAGGCAAATGGATTGTGAAATTGGAATATAAAACCCTATGCCCCTTGATTTTCCATTTTGTTCACTTTCCACCAATGATCCTGCCTTCCCCTGAAACAACTGATCCCTTTGACTATTACTGAAAGAAAATTCATTCTTGGGAAAATCCAGTTTTGAGAAGCTCAATAATCCTGGTATTTGTCATTTGTTCAAATACCCTTTATAGAGAGCTGGAATACAGTGGCTTTGCCATCCACCATCTCTTGTTCTTAGGTTTGTTTAAAGGAAAACATTCTGTAAAATGGGGCTAATTCCATCTAGTCTGTGTATCTCGTCCATTATTGTAAGTTCAAATGGGAAATCATCTGAGAAATCTCCTTCTAATTTGTTACAAGCACATCATCCATGGTGGTGTTATTTGTTCGCATCCAGGCAGTCAGAGGAAGCATGGTTTTACTGACATGCTTGTTTATCATTGCATATGCCATTTGAACATTTAAAAGAAGCAGGAAGTAGTTAGGGGGAGAACTTTCCCTTAAATTTTATCATCAACTTTAACTCTTCACTGGGTACACTTTTTACCTTAGAGTGAGGGAAAGTAAAACATTGTATACATAATTTGACTTGTAGAGCCAAAATAAAGACTCATTTCATGATTGGATGCACGGTCATATAGCATTGGCAATATCAGGCATAAATGACATACAAACTATGTGTGTTTACATAATAGAATATCAAGATCTTTGAGAATAAAGACTCAAATTTATTGAGCACTCATTTGAAAGCACTGTGCCAAAATGCTTCAACTGTGTGATTTCCTCTTGGACAAATAAAACTCTAAAATAGATGCATCATCTCCAGTTTTTACAGCTAGGAAAACAGGCGCAGACAGCTTAAATAACTTGCTTAAGGTCACCTAGCTTTAGTGGTAGAATTAATTTTTAAACCTAGTTGTAACACCCAACTCTGGCTCTTTTATCCACCCTGTCTCTGGGAAATAAAATAAATGATTGTCAGCATTAAAGTGGCTTGATAGAATCATCTAGAAAAGAAAAAAAAAAAGATCTTCCTTCCCTCTAACAAGAGTTTATTTACTGCTGTGTAAGCAATTTCTTTTTAATGACAAAACAAAACAGAACAAAAAATAACAACTTCTCCCTTTTACTGGGAAAGATTTATCCCTGTAGAAAAAGTAAATACCGATGACACATTTTCTCATAATTAGTGAACTGAGTGAAACCGGAGCGTCAGGGAAACCTGCCACTCGGGGTCCCAGTGGGAACATTACATTTTAATGTTACATCTGGAAGCTGAGCCCCGCTCCTTGTCAGGAGATAAGCTCGGCAGTGATTGATTGCCCCATCCTCTGAGTTTCCTCTGCACTTAGTGCCTATCACTTCATCATTCAAATTGCTTCTGGAGCCACCTCCTGTGCCCAGGCGGCTACCCAGCTCCCAGCTCCTGTGCTCTGCTCGGTCATCTTGGCCTGCTTGTTTTACAGGCAGCCTCTGCCTGTGCCAGCAATCTGAGGGAAGGTCATCTTCCAACTAATGTCTGTTCCCTGACGAACTCTAAAGCATTAATGGACTTCTTTGAAAGAAAGTGCCAAAAAGCTGCTTGATTCCCATTGGAACTCGGAGGCTGGTGTCACTCTCCTGTCCTGCCTCCTACACCTGTTGGCAATCGCGACTGTAAAATTCTATGCTCGCTTTTTTTTTTTTTTTTTTTTGTCGAGGCAGTAACATAGGAGACAAGCATGGTGGCACTGGTCTGGAGATAAAATTGTGTCGAGTGTGCACGGATGAGTCCATGATTGGACTCGGGGCGACTGCCCCTTGCAGTCAGTGGAACACAAGAGCCCAGAGCTCTTGGAGGCATCAGGAACAGCCCTTGTCAACTTAGTTTTCTCTGATACATATATTTATTAAAATAAATAATATTCATAAAAATGTTTAAAATTTCTCTGCTCAGTTTAAATAATAATCGAAAGGAACTCCTGTGACCCATTCACTTACCAAGAAGGAAAACTTTTCCATCACCTGGGAGCCTCATGCTCTCTGCCTTTCTGACCATGTTCTCTTCTCACCTCCTCAGAAGTAATTACTCTTCTGTCTTCTTGTTAGTGGTGTCCTTGTTTCCTTTTATCATTTTACCACATGGATGCATGTGTGTGTGTGTGTGTATAATGTTTATGTGTATATGTATATGTGCATATACATATATGCATACCCACATGTGAATCTGTATATGATTGTATACACAAATATTTATTCCAAATATTTGTGTATATGTATATACTTTTGCCTATTCTTAGCTTTTACAAGTTGAATCAGGTGATTTGTTTCTTTTCTTTAAAATAAGGTTTGGTGATTCAACCCTGATAAGTATCATATTCATTCACTAGTTTTGCATGTGATATAATATTCTACTGTATGAATATATATAGCAGTTTATACATGTAATCTACTGCCCATGAATGTTGATATAGACTATAGGAGTTTTTATTTGTTTGTATGTTTTGCTATTGCAAATCAAACCACTGTGGATATTCTTCTAACTCCTGCAGGTGTCCCTGTGTGAGAGAATTCCTCTAGCATTTATATATGGGTTGGCTTAGTTAGGTAGCAGATTATACATATTTAACTTATGAGGTAATGGCCAACTGTTTCCCAAAGTGATATTCTAATATATATTCTCAAATACAGTGGGTAAGGCTTGCCCGTGATTCACAACCTAGTTTACATTCTATATTAACCAATTAAAAAAATGTTTACCAGTCTCCTGGGAGTGTGAATGGTACCCCCCTTTTATTTTAATTTGTATTCAATATTTGCTCATTGGGTCAACATCTTTTGGTATACTTATAGGCCATTTATGTTTACTATGAAATGCTTCTTTATGTCTTTTACCCATCATCCCCTTCTGAGTTGTCTTTTTCATAATGATTCCTTAAACATTTTTTATGTATTCCAGATTAATTTTTATTCTTGACTACATGTGTTGTGAATTTTCTCCAGTGTAGCTTGTCTTAGTCAAGTTCTTCTTTGTTTCATCTGATGAACATTTTTTTTCATTTGCATGTAATAAAATTATTAATGTGTTTTCTGTGGTTTATGTCTTTAGTATGTTTTTAAAGAATTTCTTATGATAGAATTATAAATATTTACCCTATATTATCTTCTAAAATTATTATAGCTGCCTTTCTTATATAAGAACTTAGAAATGATTTTGCAGTTTGATGAGAAATAACAGTCCAATTTTATTTTAATTTTTTTTTCCTCTACAGAAGCATCTATCTCATTATCATCCATTTCCTTTGCTGATGTGCAAACCTGCTCTATCTTCCTGCATATATGGGTTTTTAGGTCCTTCTTTCTGTTTTATTGATCCTATGTCTATTCTTGTACCAAAACCACATTGTTTTAATTGCTCTAACTTTGATATAAATCATAATATCTGACAGAGAATATACCCTGAAATTTGTTCTTCAGGAGTGTCTTGATTATACTTGGGCTTTTTTTGTTTGTTTCATATAAATTGTAGGGTCAGCTTATCAAGTTCGGTGTTAAATGTTTTTTCATGGAAATGGAACCAGTCTATAAATCAGTATAAAGAATACTGATACTTTTTATGATAATGAGTCTTTTCATTCCCAACTGTATCTCTCTGTATTTAATTTGCCTTCAAAATGTCTATGAATAGCTTTTTATACTTTCCTTCCTGAATAGTTTGGTCATCTTTTGTTAAATATATCCCTAGGTTCATTGTATTTTTAGTGACATTTTATATGTTGTATTTTAAAATTATATTTTCTAAGTGATCTTTACTGGCATACTGCAATGCAGTTGACTTTTACAATCTTGTTTCTGTATGAAAATTCCTCCTAATCTTTGAATTCATAATTATTATCTGAAGGGATTTTTGTGTGTGTGTGAGAAGAGAATTATCCATGGGCAATTTCATCCACACATACTGAGAATTTTGTTTTGGGTTGCATTCCATTTTCTGGTCTTTTCTGCCCTGGTTAGACCCTTCATGCAGTACTGAGTAGAAGTGCACTTAGTATAATTGAATTGTTCCTGATCCCCAAATGAATGCCATCCATGATTCATTGTTAAATTGGAAGTTCATCACAGAGTGGTCATGATGTATGTAGGTGTTGGTAGTTGTTTTGTAGATAATCATTTTAAGGGTGTTTTTCTCAGCTTTTCGTCCAGAAGACTGAATGAGAACAACTTAGAGGAGGAAACGTTTATTTTGACCAATGGTTTCAGAAGTTCAGTTCACATTCAGCTGACTTCATTTCTCTGGGCCTGAGGTGAGGCTGAACATCATGGTGGAAGAGTGTGGTGGAGGAATATAGCTCAGCCCATGGAAGCCAGGAAGCAGAGAGAGAGAGAGTTCTATTCATCAGGGACAAAATATAAATCCCAAGGGCATGCCCCCAGTGACCTGTCTCCTCATGTCAATATATAAATCCACTGCTTAGGTTCCACTTCATTATCTAATCATTTCATCTCTGAAAATCCTTGCATTGTCTCACATATAATCTTTTGGTGGACACCTCATATCTAAACCACTACAAAGGTTATTTCCTTTCATTCAAATTTGTGAAATTTGACAGATGTTGAATTTATCGAATCTATTTTTTTATTATTTTTATTATTATTAGTTGTTCAAAACATTACAAAACTCTTGACATATCGAATCTATTTACCTTTATCTTTTGAGGTGGTAATATGTCTTTGGACTTTCATCTGTAAATATGGTACATTTAATTAATTGATTCTCTAATGAGAACCAATATCATATTTATGAGGTGAACTCTAATTAGTCATTATATTTATATCCTTTATACAGTACCCAATCTGGTTTGCTAATATTTTATTTAGACATTTACATTTATGTTCATGACTGTAACTGGGTTTTTAATTTTCCTTTTCATTATATAGTTACATATATGATTTTATTAGCTTTATAAAATAAATTAGGAAAGGCGTCTTCTTTTTCTGATCTCTGGAAGACATTGTGTACATTTGAGCTATCTATTTCTAGAAAACCTTTTATGGGCTACTATTATTCCTATTTTATAGATGAGGAAACTAAGGCACAAATTATTATGTGACTTGTCCGGAGTCACAGGCACAGTTGGTATGGAATAGAACAAAAGCTTAGGTGATATGAATTCAGATCTTATTCACCATTCCTCTGCATGTTTCTCAATAGCATTGCCTCACGTTTGAGCTCATGTAACCAGGATTTTATTTGTTAAATGGAGACCTCATAATTATGTGAAGTTTTATTGGATAGGAATTGATCATTAAAGATGAAGATTTTTTTTTCCTGTGTAAATGGGCAGTACCCTTGATACTGAAGAAAAATACAAATATATATTTCTAATCCACTTTTTCTACCCCTATGCCTCAAAATCAAGGGAACAGATATCCCATTTCCTTCTAATAGCCCTCCTTCTTTAAAAGGTGGAGTTATTGAAAGGTAGCTATTTCCCTAAGGCAATATCACCACCAGGGAGACCATTATTATGACCAGAAGAGTAGAATAGGCAGAGAAAATTAGATGTTTATTCTTCTTCTATAATCTATTTATTAGTTAAAATGGGATGAGTAAACTTGGCTGGTGATATAGAGGAAAACATCTGCATGCCTTTAATTGCCTTAGTAGGAAGAGCCTACCATGTTGGCCATTGTAGTGCACTGTTTTGGGGTGACTTTGGGTCATCTAATGCAAACTTGCTAGTACATTCTTTCTTTGCCTCATATCCAGCTTCTTACTATGGAATCCCCCATTGGCTTTCTAATTAGATTTGAACTTTGTAATGCTCCCCCTGGTTTAGTTCATGTTGCGTTAGTGAATTAGATCTGCTTCCCTGCTTTCAGACCCTGTCCAGATTCTGTGTCCCTTGTATTCACTCAGCAATAGGTTTATATCACCTCCTCCTATCCCTCTGGTAGACCACCTTCAATGTCCTTCATTCAGGTCCCTCCTCAGTGCTCATTAATTTCTGTGTCTTGGAACCACCTCCATGGAGTCTAAGGACAAACAACGATAAATTTTCCTGACAGCTGAAATGCCCACAATTTCTCCCTCCTTATTCACTTACTGTTTTTTTGAGTGCATTCCAATTTTTTTTTTCCCCTCCTGGATGGTGTTGCCCTTCTTATTTGATTATAAACCCAATGAATAGAGACATTGCCTTATTCTATGCTGTGTGCTGGCACACAATTGGTTCTTTCTATAGAAGTCTTACTGTTCAATTTGCTGCAGTGTGTGGTGTTGGCAAACAGAAATGTTCAGTACACATCTTTGAATCTCATTGAAGCCTCATTAATATTGTTCCCTGTTGTAGAAGATAGGTCAATCCTGGTCCATCGCCAAAGAGATTTTGCCATTAATGTGATGAAAGGATGGCCTTTTATGGTCGTCTCGCTGGGGGAAAGGAAAAGAATAAAAATGACTGCAGGTTTTCCCTTGGTTAGTCTTCTTTCACAAATCCTAAGAAAACAGATTATCCACTGCTGATTAAAGAACAAAAGAAGCAAACAAAACCAAAGCAAACCCCCTGGGTTTCTCCAAACCTGGTCGTGTTATTTTATGTATGGGCTGACCCTGTACCCTCTCTCATTCCACTGTGCTAAATCTTAACCATTGCTTCTAACCATACAATTCTTTTGATCCTTTTGGGTTTTTTGGAATGCTTCATGGTGATAATGGTCTAATCATCTTTCACAGTCTGTGCTTGTGGGAGGGGAATTCTCTTCACTAAGATTTACCTGCAACATGGCTTTGGATTGCTGTTGGACTCATGATATTTAAGTGAAAACATTGAAATTTTTTTTAAAAAAAATAACATATGAAAGAAAGGGATGCAATTTCGAAGGAGGAAAGCTGACCTTCTGATTTGAGGTTAAGAGGAAGGATGAGAGGGCATCAAAAGAGGAAGTGTCTGGCAACAAAGCTCTCCGAGATCTCATTCCCACAGAGAAATCAATACAGCATCTACAAAGGAAATGAGGAATCCCTGACACTTGGTCTCTGCCTACTCATATAATAACAGAAAGGAAGAATTGAATTGTGGTTACTTTTTAAATGTTACTGCATTTATTTAAGATTTCTACTCTCTGATGTAGAATCTGAGTTATATCAACAACCAATATAATCAGGGGGCTGGATTGGCATACTGACATTATTCTCCTGTGATTCTCATATGAGAATAATTAGTACTCTATTTGTCTATTTTTCACTTGACTAAAAATCCTATTATTCTATCTAAACTTTTTCCCCAATGTTATCTTTCTAAAGCTTATTTTCCTCTACTTTGATGGCTTCCTCCTGCAAGGAACTGGCTGGTTTCCCTGAATGAGGGTCTTACCATGATTACTAGCTGCAGAGAATTAGAATGCGTCATTGCTTTTTCATTTGGTCCCTACAGGGTCAGTTACAGATGTGCTGCCTTCACCTGTGCGTTCCAGCACTTTGGTAGCATTTTTTCTGATGATGTTTTGTTTGCCCAAGCTGCCTGTTATAGCTACTTAGGCCCAGATTGTCCCGAGAGTGCTGGGAAAGCATTCATCAGTCCAGCCCTCCTACAAAATAATGATATCAGCTTCTTCATTTTTCCAGCTTCTTATGTCAACAAGGATTTTCTGGGTCCATTTGGGTCCCCTAAATTTTAGGGTGTGCTCATAGCTTCATGCAATATTCCTTTCCCAGCCAGCACAACTGTACATAATACTCAGAGGCAGGTCATTGTCATGGCCTTTCCTTTCCCCAGAAGGACAACTTGATTTTCTACACCTTCCTTGTCAGAGCCAGAAGTTTATGGGTTATGGACACAAATAAACTGCATCCCTCTGGGATGAACAAGGAAGAATCAGAAAAGGAGGACCTAGTGTCACTACGTAGTGACACCATGATACATGCATGGCACATGCTGTTTGATGGTTCCTACAGCCAGATAAAGGAGGCAGTATAGAGCTCTGCCAGAGATAGGCTCTCAGGTAAATCTTTCACGTTCTGGGTCTCCATCCTGGCCTTCTTTCTTATTAACTGTGAGGCCTTGAACCCCTTGCTTAGAGTCATTAATCCTTAATTTCTGCCTCCTTGAGCTGGAACTGATAATAGTAATATATATCTAGTAGGTTTATTGTGAGGATTACATTAGAAAAGAAAGATAAAGAACACACGGGTTGCTTGCAAACATCACCAAAAGAAAGGGACAGAAAGTGCAAGAAAGAGCCAGAGAAACCATCAATGTCAAATAGCCAAATGGAATATCTTTTTCCTTAAGTAAAGCTCAAATGTTTTATTTGCAGCAACTCTTTAGACTAGTAAAGCCTGTTGTTTTCTAGGTTTGTCAGGATTATACATTTTTTTTTCAGGTCACTTGTGTGTGGCTAACAGGACTGACCCAGGGATCTGGCGAGGGAGGTACCAGACCCCTGCTCTGACTCTGCTCTCCACAGCCTGGGGAATCCTGAGCAAAGCATTTGCTGTTATCCTTGGTTTCCCCATTGAGCAGTCTGTCCCCAAAGGCCTCATTAGCTCTGTGGACTCTTAAGCCTCTGAATTGGTAAAGAATTCATACCAATGTAACACACGAGAAAAAGCCAAACCAAAAGTGTCACCTAAAATTTTGAGGAAGTACTTTGGGGACATCTATGTGTGTTGCCTAAGGGGCATATGTATGGATTTCTGAATATGGGTTCTTGTGATGACAGATGGCACTGCCATTGCCTTAATTCACCATGGGCCCTGTTCTTTCCGTCACTGTGACCAAAATATCTGGCAAGAACAACTTAGAGGACTTAAAGTTCATTTTGGGCTCACAGTTTCAGAGGTCTCCATCCAGGGTTGGCTGGCTCCCTTGTTCTGGGTATAAGGTAAAGCAGAACATCATGGCAGAGGAAAACTGCCCAGCTCATGGTACCTGGGAAACAAAGAGAGACAGGAAGAGGCCAGGGACAGATATAATTCCCAAGGCCACATCCCAATGACCTACCTCTCTAGCCATGCCCCACCTGCCTACAGTTTCCACCCAGTAGTTCATTCAAATTATTAACTCATCAAACAGATTAATCCACTGATGATGTCATAGTCCTAATAATCTAATCATTTCCTAAAAGCGCTACCTTTCTGCAGTGGGGAACATGAGCTTTGGGATAATGCTCCACAGCTACACCGTAACAGACGCTCTTTCTGAGAAGAAAGAAGATCAACTTGGTCAGTATATAAGTGCCACAGGTGGCTGCCATACTGGTAGTTTTCATTAATAAGTTTACAAAATCCATTGCGATTAGGTGGCTTCCAGCTTTTCTCCTGACAAAGCAAAGCCCCATCGCTTATTGAAAAGGAAATTTGTAATCTGCCAGAATCTGCTCTCTTTTCCTCATCTGGTGACATTTCTGTTCTTTGTCACCCTAGCAAGTGAAGGGAATTGTTTCAGCCATTGGGGAAAACTAACAAACAAACAAAAAACCAGGGTGGTGTTTTATAGGACTACACAAGAGTCATTTAAACCATTCCTGTCCCTCTGAGCTGTTTGCTTTCTTCTCTGACCACGATGACCAGACCAGGCGTCATACCCTCCTTAACTAACCCTGTGGGCTTCTTCTCATTCTTGGAAAACATGGCCTGCCCTGTGACACTGTTCTTCAATCATTTGAATTTGGCAACAATCTCACTGCTCATTGTTTAAACCCCCTTATCTTTGAGGAACAGGGTGTTAATCTTGGCCAAGGATATATTCTGAAAATGAAGTCTCTGAATGCTTTTCCTTGATATTATGGAGTGCAGAGAGGGTCTCTGGTCTAACAACGCTCCCCAGGTCTGGAAGGTGCTCCACCTAGTCTCTTGGTCACTATGTTCCTGACACGTTTCTCCCTCGTTCTGTTCTGGGCATCCCACTTTGTCAAGTGAAGCTGCGTGTTCTCCCTCCCGGTCTCCCTGCGGGCTTCTCTTCCCTACAGAAAACCCTACTCCTAGCTTTTCTGCCAGCACACATCTTCCCTTTTTGGATAACTTCTTACAGCTGCCCCAGGAAATCATACTCCACATTACTCCTTATTTCTTTAGCAGCCAGAGACTACATTTGGCCATGTAGGGTGTTAACTTTCTAGCTACTTTTTTCTTCCTTAAGGGAGTATGAGTTCCGATGAGGACTTGGCCTTTGTTTCTCTTTGAAGCCCCCAGACAGTATTATCTGGACTTTCAGAGGTATCATTGAAGAGTTGCTGATACACTGAAGCCTATTCTGTTTGGCATTTTATTTTTAGACCATATTCAGAGCTAACGATTTACATTATCATTCTTGTTTCTAACCCATGATATTGCTTGGTCAACTTAGCATGATATAACAAAAGTTAAGACTTTTCACTTCTCTAAAATAAAATTATTTTTCTGTTCTTGCAGTTAACGTATATCATATACCTAAATGGAGAAAGTTCAGAGTTAGTGCTTTATTATACCTTAGATACAAGCAAATGATTTTGTCTACCTTTACAGTAATAAGTGACAAATATGCTCTAGAAATTCCATCTTTTCAAAAATTGCACATTTTTCCTATATGTGTGTTTTGCTGGCATGGATCCGTGAAAGTGACCTTTGGATCTTAACTCCTCCTGGACTTTGCTTTTGTTCCAGTGAAGGGTGTTCTGGTTAACTCTATTCTTCTTCTTGGTTAAAAAGGCTTTCATCTTATAGAGTAGCCAGTTTCTGCTAGGCACTGATAAGGTACTTATGTACAGCCCAATGACCGGATGACCCATAAACCTATAATCCTCCTGAGATCTAGAACATATGCCTCTGTACTTAGATCCTGACCTTAAACATCATTTCTTGTGCAGCCTTAAAGTTTGGTTCAAACAACTAACACCTATTACTTCAGGCCACATCAGATCCTGTTGCAGTTATGGCTGAATAAGATATGTGCCCCCCTTTTCAACCTGAGTTCCTTTTAGGATCCCAAAGGACACTGCTAAAGTACATAAGATGAATTCAAGGAGACTGGTCACAGGAGAAATGTCAGCCTGATGTTGCAGGAAGCCAAAGCCCTGATGCCCTCTCTTAGCTTCTCTGAGGGAGTAGGTACCACCTGCAGGCCAGCAGTGCCTCCTCTTCCACGTGGCACCTTGCTCTCATCTGTGAGGCTAAGGAGGACCTTATTTACTAGCGCTTCCATTTCTCTTACTCTCTCAAGATTAGAGCTTTATCATTCAAATGCCTGGAAAGCAAAAATAAACAGAGTTAATCAATCTAAATTAAATTATCTCAACATTCTGGGGATGAAGGCCCTTCAGAGAATACTAGAATTCCTTTTTTAATCTCTTACACTTCTAAATCGGTTTGCAATATGCACAGCATTTTAATATGTATTACTTCTTTCAAATGTTAAGGAGGGCGATGAGTGTTATTGTGCCCTGTAATTGCATTGGGTTCATGGACTTAGTAAAGTATAATCAGATTAAAACCCTCAACAAATATGAAAAGTCCTCCCTGTTTGTGCAAGATTAATATTTACTGAACAAAAGTAGTTAATGGGATTCTGTAATATTGATGCTAGAAATGATTTTGTTTTTCTAGTGTTAAGGGAACAGTTGGATCTTGCTTCAGATGGTGGTACTACATAAAAAAAAAAATGTTGACCCACTAGATCAAAAGATGTTGGTCTTAATTTATCACTAGAGAAAACATTAAATTGAGTTGTAGGTGTTGGCAAGAAGATATTTTCAAGAACCTCAGCTGGTCACCCTTTGATTGTTGGTTCATATTTTTCTCAGTTGGCTGAAGGGAACTTACCATGATGGTGGAAAAGGGTGCATGCCATTGGCTAGTTTACCTAAGAACGTGGCTTACCCAATGATCCAAGCAAATTAACTAACCAATGAACCTTGCTTTAGTCCACATCTAACCCTTACTACTGGTATTCCAGGAGGTAACACGTCATTACTTAACATAGAGGTTTGATTTGACTCGTAAATACTTCCAGTTTTGCAATGATATTTTGCCATGTCTAATAGACATCATTCACATCCCAAAGAGATCTGAAAATATTTGGAACTCCAAACTTGACTGTCAGGTATAACAGGGCCAGTAAAGTGGACTTCCTTCTATTTCCTAGAATCTCTTACTCAATCCCAAATTCAAGGCCTATTAAAATGATAATCAGATGCATTATCAGGGCGAGAGACTCAACCATGTACTTATTAAGCATATTATTAATTTCCTCTACCACAGAGTTTTTAGAGAAAGGTGTAGAATGGGTAAAACAAAGAGAAAGAAATTAAAAAACAACAACAACAACAACAACAAAACTTGGTCCGCATGCTTGTGGCTTAATTGCAGAAATGGAACTTAGACATGTGAAACAACTAACTAACAATGTTGCAACAACAAATAAACAAATGGAATGCTTCCTAGAGACATCTGGTCCCCGCACTGTTTATAGCCCATTCCAGTGGTGAATAAAAGATGTGGAACCAACTGCTTCTGCAGGGAACACATCCTGATCCTCTGGCAGAAAGGTGGAGGTTTTCTGCCAGGAGGGAACACTAGATGGGGGTTGTTTGTTTTTTTCTACAAACAGAAAACCTTTTCCATGCTAATAGGAGCTTCCAAAAGATTCTGCAGCAGATGGAAACAGCCCATATACATTCATGCATGCAATTAGTAGGAACTAATTGAATTTGAGGATTAACTCTGTCATTAGAAACAAAATCTATTTATGTCTCCCGTCTATGGTGATATAGTCTAAAATGGATTTGGCACAGGCGCTGTTTGAATGTAGTATTTAATGACCTCTTGGTGCAACTGGATTAATCCTAGGAATGGATTAATCCTGGTAATGACGATATGATAGGCTGGGTGAGGTGTGTGGTCTGCACCCTCCACTCCATGTTTCTTCAATGGAGGTGAGAGGCTGGAAGGTGGAATGGGAGGACTGTAAACCTGGAGTTCAGGAAGCCTTACTTTGGTTGAAAGAGAAACTTAGTGGGAAAATCAGGAAAATCTCTTTGCTCACATCTGATTATTAAGGAGAGACTAGGGACAGAGTCCACCTGAGATAGAATTTTTAATTTCACCTACGTTAAATAAATAATCTTCCCCAGAGGGTTTTATGAATGCATGACATATACAATGAACAAAACTCAGGTGATGGTTTTAAGCACCAACGCATTTTTGCCAGTGAATAGTAAATATTCAGCCTGGCCACTGCAAATGTGGCCCTCACAGTTCTTTTGACCTGGTCATCATCATAGTCCTCAGACTTTCCCCCTCTCCATCAGTGTTGCTTTCTGCTTGGCCACCAGGCAGCACATACCTTCAGCCACCCAAGAGCCCACTTCTCTCAGATCCATATGTCCACACAGCCTTTCCTGTCTTCACCTCACCAGGGGCACGCTGTCCAATTCTTCTACTGTGTGAACAGCCAGCCATGCTACATGTGCAACAACCTGTGAAGGCTTAGCTCACAAAGACTTGGAATTCAGTATGATCATTAAACACAGCAAAAGTAATCTAACTCACTCAATGGTGCAGATAGCCACTGTGAATTATGCTAATTAGGCACAAATGGGAAGCAGCCCAACAAAATGACAGTAATTAATATTATTTTACACAGACAAACAGAACAAGTCCAAGATGAGGTGAGAAAAAGGAAAAATTAGATATGTCTAAAGAACTCTGCATTTTAATCTAGGCCTAGAGGAGGTTTTCACAATAGAGATAAAAAGATACGTGACAAGTTATTTCTTATCCTAAAAGCTAAAATGCTGAGAGATTTTCTTTAAAGAATCTACTAAAACTAATTCATGAGTATTCATATAATGATATGCAAATCTGTATCAGTCAACTATTACTGCATAGCAAGCCATGTCAAAACACAATGGCTTGCAACACAACAATGATCATTTTGCTGAAAAATCTGCATTTTGGGCAGGGTTCTGAAGAGATGGAATGTCTCTGCTCCACTGAGAGCTGAATGACCCTCTCTGAACACCAGCTACACCCTTGGCTGGTACTTGGGCACTGGCTCAGTTGGGATCCTCAGTTCTATCCAGGTGGGCTTCCCGGGGGCTACTGGGGCTTCCTGGGGAAATGATGGCTGGGTTCCAGAAACAACCAGCCCCACAGAGCCCAGTGAAGCCTCCTCGCCTTGCCTTGGAAATCACAAAGGGCCCTTCCTGCGGAAGTCACAAGTTTGTCCATATTCAAGGAGAGAGGACACAGCTCATTAGATGAAGTCACATTCCAAGTTGAGAGTTTAGAAAGGAAGATAATGTCCTGCCTGTAGAAAATAAAACTGTCACATCATACACTTGAATTATGATGGGCTTTGAGTAGGAGGGTTGGTGACCACTTTCACTTAGTGTTGGGGAATGTCTCTGACCCTCACTGACGGCCTTCGTCAACTGCATTCTGCGTGTGGGTATGTATTATACACATACAGTGCCGTCTGTTTTATGTCACGAGTATCTCAGCAGAAAAATAAAAAAAGACTGTAAAGTACTTCTTGGAAAGAACCGTTTTTTTAGAGATGGAAGGAGAAAGGCAGGTATGAGGTGTGACAGTGTGTACTTTCTAGAACAGTCACGTCTTGTCTCCTGTCCTATACACATATTTTGCAAGGGCACTTTGACACTCTTCCCATTGAGATGTGTGGTCTGTGTCTTTCCTCCTTGAATATAGGCAAGCTTGAGACTTCCACAGGAAGAAGTTTTTGTGATTTGTGGCTGGTGTTCAGAGAGGGTCATTCAGCTCTCAGTGGAGCAGACATTCCGTCTCTTCAGAACCCGGCCCAAAATGCAGATTTTTCAGCAAAATGATCATTGTTGTGTTGCAAGCCACTGTGTTTTGACATGGCTTGCTATGCAGTAATAGTTGACTGATACAGATTTGCATATCATTATAAGAATACTCATGAATTAGTTTTAGTAGATTCTTTAAAGAAAATCTCTCAGCATTTTAGCTTTTAGAATAGGAAATAACTTGTCACGTATCTTATCTCTATTGCGAAAACCTCCTCTAGGCCTAGATTAAAATGCAGAGTTCTTTAGACATATCTAATTTTTCCTTTTTCTCATCTCATCTTGGACTTGTTCTGTTTGTCTGTGTAAAATAATATTAATTACTGTCATTTTGTTGGGCTGCTTCCCATTTGTGCCTAATTAGCATAATTCACAGTGGCTATCTGCACCATTGAGTGAGTTAGATTACTTTTGCTGTGTTTAATGATCATACTGAATTCCACGTCTTTGTGAGCTAAGCCTTCACAGGTTGTGGCACATGTAGCATGGCTGGCTGCTCACACAGTAGAGGAATTGGACAGCGTGCCCCTGGTGAGGTGAAGACAGGAAAGGCTGTGTGGACATATGGATCTGAGAGAAGTGGGCTCTTGGGTGGCTGAAGGTATGTGCTGCCTGGTGGCCAAGCAGGAAGCAACACTGATGGAGAGGGGGAAAGTCTGAGGACTGTGGTGATGAGGACTGCGTTTTGGGCAGGGTTCTGAAGAGACATCATCTGTGATGATGACCAGGTCAAGAAAACTGTGAGAGCAGCATTTGCAGTGGCCAGGCTGAATATTCAGTTTCTCTGTTGGAACAAAAAGTGTTGGTGCTTAAAACCATAAATTATTTACTCTTTTAATCTTCATTTTTTTTCAAAGAGATAACTGAAGCTTAGTAATCTAACTTGTCCATGGTCTTCATTAGCTAATGATGCTCTAAAGACTGAAATCCAAGCCATCTGAATCCATCCTCTATTATAATATATTCCTTCCTAATTATAAAGTCAGATCTTGTTTTTTTTTTTTTTTTTACTTTTTGCCAAAACATCAGCTTCATCAGAGAGTGGACTTTGTTTTTTGTGCATCTGTATCCCCACCACCTTGGATAGGGCTGCCCTGAGACAAACAAGGACTCTAAATCCATTCCTGCTACTAACTACATACCATAGATTAGGTAATGTATAAATAATAGATAATAGATATTAAATATAAATAATTGAACTTGCAAAGTCCAATATCATGGTGCCAGTGGATTCAGTGTCTTACAAAGGCTTTCTCTGATTCCATGATGACACCTTCTCACTGCATTCATGGTAGCAAAATAAAGAGGGGAAATGCTGTGTCTTCACAAGGTGGAGAAGATGGAAGGCCCTGGCAGTGCTCTGAGGTCTCTTTCAGAAGGGCATTAATCTCTGTCACAAGTAATTATGTTACTAACATGATTAATCATAATATAATCACTTCCTCAAAGGCCCCACCTCCTAATTGGTTCTCAACAATGAGGATAAAGTTTCAACATGAATTTTAGAGCGATATAAACCCTGAAATCATAGAAGTTCTCTTCTCCCTTTCTTGGTTCTGTGTGATGGAAGCCATCTTTTCCTTCCATAAACCAGGTCTGAGCACATCCAGACTCTTAGGAATCCGGGCTTTAGCAAGGAAGGTCTGTGAGAGGGAAGACAGGCAGTTGCCCCTGGGTCCCCAGCGTTCTGTCCTGGGGTGCGTGGAGGACAGCAATTTATTGAAAGTCATAGCACTAAAGGAAAAAATGAACCACTGCATATCGGCTAATGATGAAACTTCCAACCTCTAAAAATGACAAATGCCCTAGTTCTCTACCCCCTCACATGCCTGTCTTCCTGCAAAGGAAGAAATAATGTGATTTCATTTTCCAGGAAACTTATTATTCATCTATTCAATAACTTGCACATCCTGTTAACAGTTTGACTTCTCTTACTTCTGGAAGTTTGAAGCATCGTTTCTTTAGTTGAAGGAGTTTTGAAAAAGAAAAAAAGGAAAGCTTAGAGCTCAAGAAATAAAGAATAATACTGTGATCAAACAACTCATTATTTGTTTTCAAGCTTGATCTTTCAGAAGGTTATTATTTGGAATTGAATACTAATGGATTCAGGTTCTCTTTATGCAGAGAAGATCTTCAACAACAGTGTTCATAGGAAAAGACATTAATCAGGAGAGAGAAGTGAGCCTTGTTCCTAATAATGTTTGCATAATAGCTACCCTTGGGTATATTGCTTGACTTAAAAATAAATATTCATGCTTTCCATATTCAGTACAATGGAGATCATTTGTGGTTATGATTCTGTTATATGTTTCTCTGCGTATTCATTGGGACATCAAACTGGGAGGCTGTTGGACACCAGCAAACATAAATAACAATGCTTCTGAATGTTCTGGGGTAGAAGTAGAAAGAGGCTTGACTGCAGGAAATCTGGGGGAAAGAGCTAAGAGCAGGTCATAACTGTTTTCAGAAGGAGAGAAGCAGAATCAAACTGGCCTGTGTAAGGACGTTTATATGCTCCCCAGATTCGAATTTAACCCCATAGCTTCCCATCACCTGCAGGGTATAATCTAGGTGCCTCATCTTGGCATAGTGGTGCTCATTGGAGTGGCCCCTGTGAGACTCTGCAGCACATGACCTGAGAACACTTTTGATGTGACAATATGGAGCTCTTTGCAGTTTCCTTTAAGAAATACATCTTTTAACTATCACGGCTTTGTTCACATTCTTTGCAAGGGTTCCAAACCTTCTTTGTTAATTATTTGAATTAATCGTGACCAAGTTGGCCTAAACTAACTTCCTCCAAGAATTTTTTTTAACTATACCACTAGCTAGTAAGTTTTAACCTAGCCTCTATTATTGATTGATTGATTGAGATCCATAAATAGTTTTTGCCCAAGGAATTCTTTCATGATCTTCAATTGATTATTTACATGCTGTATATTTTATTATGCAAGTGCTTTAATAAATCCATTTTTTTCTTCTTTCTCTATTTTTCTGTCTCCATCTTTTTTTGAACTTTTAAATTCTGAGAAAGGGTTTAATAAGATCTTGAAGTCATAGGCTATGCTGCTTTGTGAGTTACAGGGCGGTACATTAACTGTTCCCCTGTGCCATTTTCCTGCCTTTATTTCCTTCACACTCTGAATATTTTCCTGCAACCAAGAGAACATCCTGCAGCATGATGTTCTGATTTGTTCCCCCAGATCTGTGACTGCTAACACTCTCCCCGCCTCTTCTTCTCTGAGCTCTGATGTAGTCTTTATGTCTTGAAGTTAAGCTCCATCCCTTTGGCTCCTTTATCTGTGCTTGTCCTCTGTCTGGTGCTATGTTAACAGAGTTATGTCTGCCCAACTTCACATGCCAACTTTACCTTGTTGGAAGGCTCCTTCTAAAACGTCCATATGTCTTTTCCATGTACTTGGGTGCAGTCACAGCAGTACTGAGAATCGTGTCTTCTGTCTATACAACCATCCCACAAAACACTTTTTAAACTTTGATCCTTGGTAGGGAGGTGAGCAATATACCTGTTAATGAAAAAATTGGCTCAAAGACTGAATCACTTCTTAAATTTATGGGCCCAGTAAATTACAGAGTCAGAATTAGACCTGAGTCAAGCACTTTTCCCCACAATGCTACAAACCTCACAGCAGCATTTTCTGCCACCTTCTACATACCTTCCGCAGAGACTAGCAGGGCTCTGTGCACAGTGAGCTCCATGGGGCACTGGACAGGGGCCTGCCTGGTGATGCTGACTAGGCCTCTACTTGCTCTGTGCCCCAGGAGAGTCACTTAACTTCAGATGCCAAGGTCCCCACTTATAAAACAAAGAGAGAGACAGGATGTTTCTTAGGTTCTTTTGACCTATCTTATTCCTTCGGTATTATTTTCACATCTCTCCCTTCCCACTCCTTTCCTTTACTTGCTTTCTTTTCAGTCAAACTGAGAAGTTAATTGGTACACATCTGCCATGTGCTGAATTTATAGGAAGATGGAAAGAAACCCTCAGATGGTTTCAGATGGTCTTCCATGCATCCTCCTTCTGTCTATTTTCAACTTGCCCTTCTCATCACCAAGTTTTTCAAGGCTTCTACTAAAGACAGATGCTCAGTCCTGTGTCCCCGAGTGAGTTTCACATGGTCCTTTGCATCTGCTCACCCAGGACTCGACAGTGAGCCATAGAAAAGCCTCAAGGACTTTGCTCAGCAGCAGCCATGGCTTCATGTACTTTCTTGCATAGTACTTCACTTTTGGTTAACTCTACCTGAGAAATTACTCAAGCAAGTAGAATAAAATATCACTTTGCAAAATAAATTTACATTATTTTTCTTATAAAATTTTGTGACTTCAAAACCTGAAAATCTATTTTTTGAGTAGTTTCATAATTGATATATTATTTATCTAAAAGGACCATATCCATCCTGGTGTAAATAGTTCCTTTTAAGAATGATAATTATCATCAGACACACATAAAGTTTTCCACTTTTGTCAAGCATGTTTTCTTATTTCCTTCCATACCCCACATGATGTGCATAAATCATTAGACACAATTAAAATAGAATGGTTTCCTCTAATCATCTTACTATCTATAGCAGTGAGTTTTTATCATTACGAAATATATAATCAAAATGACAGGTGATTACTTCAACTTCAAAAGAGCTAAGGAGAAGGAACTAGAAATAAGGGACTAGCCACAGTCATGATTAGACACTTCCTTGGCACCTGTGGCTAGTTAGGAACATCCATAGAGCTTCATGAATCCTTTTAGCCTCCCATAAAGTTAAGACTTTCTCCTTTGCATTTGTGGAAACTGAGGCTCAGATAGTTAAATTCACCCACTGTTCCACAGCTCCTTGGTGTCAGAGCTAAGATTTGAATCCAGTCCGTGAAACTCTAAGTTTCATGCCATCTTTGCTGGACCAGGACTGGAGCGGGACTCCTAAGGGCTCTAGAATGATGCATGGGATTGGTGCCTGGGCAGGGAAGGGCTGAAAGAGAGGACCTTCATCTGTTTGACTAAGTTTCAGCCTTCGGGATGCTTCTCCTTCTCTAGGTTCTCCCCACAGACTACCATAGACTGCCCTTTCAAAATATGCACCCAACCTTCTGTAGGATTTTAAAGAGAGGGCCTTCTACTAATGGACATCTCTGTTTTGTCTTTCACAGCAATTTTGCAGGCAGTAATAGCTGGTGATCTTATGAAGGTAAGATATCTCTCTTTGCAAATTTGGTGATTCATTAAGAATTTTCAAAAAATGATATTGTTCACCAAATTTTCAAGATCCTGCTTATGGATTATCTCCCCACTGCCTGCATTGGCTGAGAAGGAGGAAGGATATTTTTGAGAACAGAGCACAGAGAGAGAGGAGCCCTCATAGTCTCTCTTCATTCCCAACAGCGCAGGGTCTGTGGGAAAATGCCCTGAGATTTGCCTGAATTCATTACAATGAACCATACACCCAGTATCAGGGCCACAGTGCCCAGAGTTCCTGCTCTGAAGAAGCTGACATTTGAGAAAGTAAAGGATTTCTTTTCAGACAGATATTGAAATGAATACATTTTAAAGAATAACCTAGGCAATACCCACAATGCATTCTCTGTGATGGGGCTCACATCTTCCGTTGTTATAGTTTGATGCTTTGTGGATCATAGTTAGCCTAAAGATCAACTGGTCCATTTTGAACATCTTATTTGTGCCCATTTTTTTCTGGTGAATTTAGTTCTAAGGAAGGAAATGGTCACCGCTGCCTTGGGAGGGACTATAAATTCTGAAGTCAGGCTGCCTGCCTGAGTTCAGATCTTGGCCCTACTGTTCATTACTCGTGAGGTTTTGAGCCATTATTGAATTCCCTCTGTGCCTCAATTTCTTCATCCATAAAGCAGGATAATAATATTGCCCCTTTTTTTGGTTTGCTATGAGGATTGAATGTTGTCATGCAAGTGATATTGTCATGATGGTCTGTATTATATAGAAAGGGCTCAAAAATGTTAGCCATTTTACTCATTTTACAGTGTTAATCATTTTTTTAGCAGCTAAAAATGGTGGGGATAAAAATATGTCTTGTATAATGTAGTCTATGAGTGTTCTAAAATGTTTATCTGGTCTCATATCATTTTCAGGCATGGGGACCCATATCATATGTCCCTGTGTAACATCAGCAGCACTGACCTGCTGTATATATAGAGTGAAGGCTGTGCCTTACCCATCAGCAGAGTAGGAAAGTTCCAGGTCAGATTGACTACCCAAATGCCTTAGAAGAAAACTGAGAAGCACCACCATTGTTTTTTAAAGTACTTATATCAGATAAATCAAGGCCTACCTGTACGACATTTTTACGTTTTCAACAGGTTACTAGCCGAGTAATATAGAAGGTTGTAAACATATTGGCCAATTGCCATGTGTAGGCACATAATTATGAAAATGGTATTACCCGTGCTGTTGTCCGGATCAGAGTGTCACTCCATGGGTACCCAGGGGAGAAGTGCCCCCCTGAGCAGTGTACCTGTGCATTCATTGCCTTTCCCAGCAGTGGATTAGCACCATCCTATGCTCCTGCAAGGACTTCCAGTAGGCCCTGTGGGAAGTAAAGAGGAGAACAAGGCAGATCCTCGCCCCTGGAGAACCTCTCGGCCAGGACATTTTGCAAAGCACCGTACATCGGAAACCCTTTCATTTGATTTTCTGTATGCTTTTAGTGTAGGCAGCCAACATTCCAGGTCCTTGGATATCACCACACATTTTCAGTAATTAGCAGAGAGTAATTTGAAATATAGAAAATCACTACGTCCAGCTGGATGTCTTTCTGCATTCTACATTATAATGATGTCCTAGATGGCTAAAAAGTAACTTAATGACAACTTATTTACAGAGAGATGAAATACAGTGGCTGAAGTTTTTTTTTTTTTTCTTTTTTAGTCTTTTTCTTTTGTACCTTTTTTCTCATTCTTCTCAATTTTCTGTTTCTCTCGTATGCATAGAAAGTACAGTATAAATTAAGTATTAAACTGGTTGTTGTGTATATGTGCATATTTTTAGGAGAGAGAGAGAAGGAGAGAAGGACTAGGGAACAGAAGATCCCAGGAGCCGCTCAGGGGGAGGGCTGTCACACAGCTCCTGAACAGCTGGGCTGCATAGGATGCCCACGGCTCACTAAAGAGTCCCAGTGTCTAAAAGCCCTTAGAAAGACAGGGTCAAGGCTGCTGGGCAACTGGGTCTGGCTGGGTCTGTACTTCCATCCATCCTTTCTGGATCTGCCCCCAAGGAAAGGGTGCCATTGCAGTTGGGTAGAGCAGGATTCTGTCCGGTCATGAGAGGAGTGTTGGCTACTTCTCCCTATCCTCTCGCCCTACAGTTTAGGGATGGAGATTCCCATGAGTCCTTGGCCTCCATTCAGCTATTCCTCTTCATCTATTTTCTAGGCAGGATTGCAGGGCTCCTTTTGTATCCAGTGCTTTGTGGTCCCCTGGTGGGCCTCTGCTATCCTCATAGTATCCCCCTCTGTCACTATAATTCTTTACACCTCTGTCTTCTGAGTCGCCTGAGAGGCCTGTAGACCAATGACTGAGTCACGTTCAGCTTTGTTTCTGCATTCCCTTTGCTTATGACCTGCACGGTTGTTCATCCTCAAATTGCCCTTTAGAAATGTCACGAAAGCTCTTCTTGTTCAAATATGCTGCCGTTTGGAGAACAGGACCCTATTTGCACTTTCTACAGTGTTCTATCCTTCATGAACCTAGGCTACCTCCTCCTGTAGCCACCTTACTCTCAGGCGGCCAAATTGTTTCCCCCCACTCCCAGTCTTTCCTCCCACAGAAATAAATACATCCTTCTCTTCATCATTTCAGTTTTCATCCCATGGATCATCTCTAGCCTTTTGGGGTATGTACTGGATGATCCTCAGACGGCGTCAGGCCAGGCTGCAGGTCTGGATGAGCAAGGGAGCCACACACAGTGGTCTATGCATGTGTGCGTGTAAATGCTTGCGTTCAGGAAAACGAGAAGCAGCTCTTCTATTTGGTAGTCAGGCTCTTTAGATTGAAGAATAGCTAAACGACACAGGGAAGGAGCTTAGCTATCAGCCATGCTCTCTTTCTGCTTATAGCAATAACTATTCTCTCCCTTGAAAGAGTGCTGAGCCAACCTAGGGAAGGGAAGTTTTTGCTGTCTTTACCCCTCACTCCCATGGGACAGAGACTAGAGCTTAGAAGAGGAAGGAGAACAGCAATTGAGAAAGTTTCAGTTTCCTTGGACCATTGAATACCACAGACCTTCCCCAGAGCCAGGTGAGACACCAGCCATCTATGTGAGTAATATCACAGTCCAAAAATCCACTTCATCTCTTTGACTTTTTTCTATGTCCTCTGAGGCTAGAAACATTTGCGGGTTGCTACGTGAGTCTTACTTTATGAGGACTTAGCTGTTCTTGTTCTGGATTCTACCTGAGCCTCTTTCCATGCTTCTCCCTTTCAGCTAATAGAAAGCTATAAAAATGGAGGCAGTCTGCTAATTCAGGGACCGGATCACTGTTCACTGCTTCACTACGCAGCCAAAACCGGCAACGGGGAGATTGTGAAATATATCCTGGACCATGGTGAGTAGGCACAAGAACTTACCAAAGACCACTCCTGCATGAAGTAGAGGCATCTTCTAAATTGGCATTCACCCAGGCTGTCTTCACAATGGGAGAAAGACTGCTAATCCCATTTTAACTGACTCTCCCAGCTTATATGAAGCTGCCAGGCATACAGATGACTGATACTTGTGGGTCATCCTAACCAAGCAATTAATAGAAGCCATCATCATATGGAACCCCATATAGGCTATTATTGGATCATTAATTTTTAAAAAGTAAAGGACAAAATTAAATGCAATCTGGCATAATGTGTTTTATTTTTCTAAAAACTTTTTTTTTTTGTAAATTAACTGATTGGGATCAGCTACCTAATCCATATTTGTAGTTGACCATTCTGAGGATTTATGACTATGATATTTTTTTAATCTTTTTAGTTTCTCAGTTTATTCTGTTGGAATCCCATTCATCTTTTTAAGTCATGCTTTATTTTCCTTGAAATGCCTAGTACTCTTTTGTCCTCTGTGGCCAGCTATACTTACCTCCCAGAACATTTTCTAACTGGGATTTTGTGGAATAATTTGGTGTTAGATCCTCTGCTGGATTTGGCCTAGAGCACCTGTCTTTAAGAGCTTGTTAGAAGCATTAATAAAGATGGTGAATATCAAGTCTCTATTGTTATGTTAGTTTCTCATGTTTACAGTATTTTGAGGAATAAAGAACAGGAAAAACAGGGAGTTGGGGGTGGGCAGGGTGTTGTGGGGTGGGGGGGTCTGCCTGGCTAGGCTAATTGAAAGGAGAAGATGTGGAAGCTCAATGTGTCTGAGGACATAAGGTCCACTGAGATCCTGGAAGACTTTGAGAGCTGATAGTGAACATGTGGCCTACTTAATTGGCACCCAAATTCAGATTATAGATAGTAGCAGATTAGTGCTTTGGTTAGAGTTTGTTAATTGGTTTAATGTTTATGCTCAAGAGAAAAAGAAAAAAGACTCAAGATTCCCAGTCATTATCTAACTTCATTCACAGGAAAGAGTTCCAGAGGTCTCAGATGTTTCCTGTCCCATCAGCATCTCCAGTGGGTCAGGAGATGCCCAGGAGAAAGACTGGAGATAGTGAAGTAAATAGATCTCTTCTGATTGAACTTAAATCTTCCAATTGGCATTCCAAGAATCACTACATTTTTGATAGATGGCATTTTTAAACTTTACTATTATAGTCAAGTAATGAAAATTCATTTGCAACTGATCTTTATTGAAATGCATTTTTATCAATCTTGTACACTAATTACCGATTTTTTAAAAAATCATCCATTTCATCATTTCTATTTACTTAAGAATATGAATGTGATTTTTTTTTTAATTTTGAATGTGAAATCTTTTGGTAGTCAAATTCACCTGGTTCTGCAAGAGTTAAATGCTCATTTGTTTTCTTAACATCTTTTATTGCTGATACAATGTGTATTAACCTGTGCATTTTGAAATTGAAAACTACCTTTGCAGAACCATTCATCTCTTTTAAATTATAGAAGCCCCTTTAAATTATCCCATTCTTGAAATCAGGAACAAGTAAATGAAAACCTTACCCTATCTCTACTCTGTAATCACTTTTAAAGGGATCTCTGCTGATTGAAATAGTTTTTCCTTAGTACTGATGATAACTTTGGAATTACCCTGGCCTAACCAAAGTGGCAGTGCCTTTTCTAAAAGGCTTCCAGAAGCCATTTAGGATTGTTGACCAGACTATGGTATCATATTTAAAAATAAGCAACAGATTTGCAGTAAGTAAGTCTGATCAGTTTGAATCCATGTAAATTAAAAAAAAAACTAAATAAATGAAATTTTTATGCCATGCCAAAGATCCAGAGAACACACTCCTCCTAGTTCCTGAATGCAGCAAATCTCTTGATCTCCTTTTATTTTTTACAATTTGGTCCATGCTGGTCCATGTCTTTCCTGCAGCTTCAGATATTATAAATCCAAAATATGTTGAAAGACCTGACAAAAGGTGCCTTTGCTTCCTGTGGATTCAGTGGGTCCCTTTCAAGGTTCATAAGTGACACTTGTGTGGTCCTCACCTTGTACAAGGCTTGGGGCATCCTTACTGCTGTAAGCACCTCCCCCTCTGCTGTGCCTGCTTCTTCAGTGGGCATTTAGGGTAAGGAGTGTGGTTCAGGATCAAGGAAACACCTGCTGAACAAGAGTCCTGAGAGATGGTTGTCTTCCCTGACAGGAGGATCCACAGTGTATTTCTCTTCTAAGGCTCTTTCAAACTGGCTGGGGACTGCAGGAAGTGAGATGTGTGGTTTGTTCTGAAAAAGCCACAGGGGGCCTCTTCCTTTGGCCTTCTTCTCTCATACAAACATCGAGCAGCTTTCCTTTATGAAAAACTGGAATCTGGGCATTTAGAGGGTTGAAAAGAGAACCGAGGAGGAAGAGAGCTAACCATTCCAGAGACAGGGCAGAGGCTAAGGATGCTGAGATTCCCCATGGTGGTTCCCACTTTTCAACTCCTTTCAGCCATCATTTTTGCGGGCTCCCTCCCCCTAGTTTACCCCTCCAAGAGACTTTTGTGTTGTTTTGTTCCACTATGCCCTATGCATTTGGCTCTTTTGTTTTTATTCTCCCCACGCCTACTCCATTGCCCCCCACTGTTTTTCCTGATAGAAATCTCACTCATGCATTTCCTTTTTGATTTCAATGGGTTATTTTGTCTTCCCTCTTTTTCTGCCTTCAATCTTTCTTTTTTCTTTTTTTTTTTAAATCCCCCCCCCCCCCCCCCCCCCCCGCCTTTTCTGCCTCTGGTCCCAGAGAGAAATGACCACTTTCCTGCTGGGCCGGGATGACAGTGCTGTTAGCATTCCCAGTGCCAGCTCTCCCCACATCTGTGCAGCCTTTGTCTCTGGGCAGAGGAGGATTTGGAATGGTCTGCTGGCAGTGTCAGGGAGACTAATGGGAAATGAGTCCTGAGAGAGGGAGGAAGGGAGAGAGGCTATGGGGAGGTGGAAGGAATAGCAAAGGGGATTTGGATGCACTGGTGTGGGAAGCAAATTAAAGAATGCGTGGTACCAAAGGCACGTCCAATATAACACAAATGCAATATGGATGATAGAGTCAGAGTCGCACCAGCAAGGAACAGCGTGGCCCAGGGAAGAGCCCATGGACTGACTCCTTGCAGTTAGGAGAGCTTGACCACTTACCACCATGCTTGCTTTGAAAGATTTTGAAGTTTTGCCTCCTTTCATGTTCTTGGGACTTCGCCTGAATGCTGATGTATATGTCCCCTTATGAGAGAGATTGTTCTTTCCTTTACTTTCCAGACGATTTCCCACATGGTCCAGTCCTTTAAATCCATGTTTCAATTATGAATAGTTCTCTGAGGAAAAACATGTGGTCTGGGATCTAGTATGATTTAAACATAACAATCATTCATTTAAAAAAATTAATTGTCCCAGACACTTTGGAGGAAAAAAATTTACAGCACTCATTACACTAAAGTTTATTGAGCTAGATGCTAAATGTAATAGCACATTTAATTTCCATTTGACAGATGGTAAAAACAGAAGCATCATGAGGTTAGGTTATTAATCCAAACTCATGCATATGTCTTCTGGATTCCTTATTCTAGCAAAAGACATGAGATACAAATAACCAGAAGGCAGAGGACCTGCATGTGCTTGTTGTATACATTGAAGAAAATCAGTCTTTAATTTTTTTCTCTTCTTTTTTCTTTTTTGTCCTTTTTGATTAGTGAGACCCAACTTTCCAAAAATCTTAGGAGCAATTTTGTTGTTGTTGTTGTTGTTGCTTTTGGTTCCAGGAATTGAACCCAGAGATACTTAACCACTAAGCCATATCCCCAGCCCTTTTTCATTTTTTATTTTGAGACAGGGTCTTGCTAAGTTGCCGAGGCTATCTTAGAACTTGCAATCCTCCTTTCTCAGCCTCCTGAGCCACTGGAATCACAGGCGTGTGCTACCACACCTGGTTTAGGTGCTATTTTTTTTTAATACATTTTATCCTTCAAGAAAATTCTTGTGACCTTTGTTTATTATGTTCAGCTCTCTGACCACCCCCATCCAAATCTTGCAGCACGGTGACTAAACAGCACAGGGTAGTTTAGAGCATGGTTCTAAACTGGTTATTTGTCAGTGCAGAACAAACCAAGAGGGATGGCACACCTTGTATTGGGATACACCTGGCAGCCACTCTTCTTGTGTCTTACTGTGCAGCCCCCTTCTTGCTAGCACAATGCAAACATAGGCCTTTGAAAGCAGGCTCACAAAATGATGAGAAAATGTACCTGTGCTATTAAAAGCAGCTCCCCACTGCTATCTGTAATGAGCTGACTGCCACCTTTCCCCTTCTTCACTGGTCATTTGCCTGCCAGTGCACAAAATGTTCTAGTGGGCTGGGGATAGAGCTCAATGGTAGAGTGCCTGCCTAGCATGCACGGGCCCTGGGGACTGGGTTTGATCCCCGCACTTAAAAAAAAAAAAGTTTCAATATTTTGTGATTATGTTAATGGAAGGAGAAAGGACTTTGGGGTTAAATAAATTAGTCATTCCAAGTCATACCCCAAACCCTTAACTAGAGTTTCTTTAGATGTTAATTAAGAGCAAGTGTCTGTTTCAGTGTCTGTGCCTCTTCTCTGGCCACAGGCATGCCGGAAGCACAGACTGGAAAATCAGCATTGGAATAACTGAGTTGGCTGCACTTTTAATGATTCTGTTTTTATCCTGTTCAGATATGGTGAGGCACAATGTCCTTTCTTTTCCTTGTCCCCACCCTTAGATTGTCAAACCCTTGTTGTTAATGAGTTAAAATATTTCATGTTCCCTCCCATGCATGGAAGCTTGGACCCTGGGGGTCACTGGACCCATGGTGGATGCAGCTCTGATGGACAGTGCTGCAAAAGAGGCCTCTGTTGCCTCAGTTGGGTACAATTAGCAGTAATGATGGGGGCCTAGCTACTGGTGAGGCCAGGCTGTTTTTGTTCCTGGAATTCCTTCCACAATGATAGGATTCAAAGGTTTGCTAAAGGTATCTGGAGCTCCTCAGAAGGACCGTGGGGCCCAGTGGGCCTCTTGCTCCTGATCCTGTGGAGGATGCCCTGTCTGCAACTGAAAAAGCGTGGAGTGCTTGGTTCTCTGGCCTATAGCTTGAGTGGCTTCAAATGCAAGTGGGAGTGAAGTGGTCCTCTGTGTCATCTTCCTACACTGATGTCCCATTTGATTGATGTGATCAGCTATATATGACAGGGAACAGGACAGTTATCACTATCTAAACTCTAAGTGGTGCTTATGGTGGGCTGGACACTGTTATATGCATGTTATGCATAATGACTCAGGAAACCTCCCAACAACCTTTGAGATTAATATTAATCGAGCTTTGCATGTGTGACAACCAAGGCATTACGAACTTGTCCAGCATCTAGTATGTGTTGGAACTGAGAGTTTAAACCAAGAGGGGCAGTGCCAGGAGCCTCAGTCCTAGTCTCTGCCTGGTCTGCTTTGGATGTGTGTATGAGGTGGAGGGAGAAGGATTATCATTCTTATTTCCTCAGAATCACAGAAGTAAGGAACAGAAGTACACCACAGTGAATCCCACCATTGTGTACATCCATAAGAATGTGATCCTAATTAGAATAAGATATATTCCATGCTGTGTAATTCTATCAAAATGGATTCTACTGTCATCTATCATGAAAAGAACCACTAAAAAAGAATATTCTCAAATGTTAAAAAAGATGATTGAGTTAGATGTTTGTTGTTCATATAAGGTACATGGTGGATACAAAAATAATGAAAGTGTTCTGATACTCAAGAGATTTAGAATAATTTAAGAGATAAGGCATAACATTTGACAAGGAAATTTGAGATACAGGGTAGAACCAAGGAAGCATCATGGGAGTTCTGAGATCACAGATCATCTCTTCAGAGGACCCTGTCACAGACAGGGCTTTGAAAAATGTGTTGGGTTTGAGTATGACATTAGAAAAAGAAAGGCTGTTGTGGGTAGGGAGAGTGGGGGATCAAGCTCCCAGATCTAGAAACAGATCTAGAAACAATCAGTTGTGCCCTTATGAGTTCAGCTGACGTGAATAAATGAAACTTAAAGAACCAATGAAGGAAGGGTTGTTCCCGGTGTAAGGCTGTAAACTTCATCACGTACTTGGGAATGAACAGTAGATGACAGATGGAAACTTGGAAATCCAGATGATAAAAGACCATTTTATTTTTAAATAACACTTTCTTCATGCAGTTACATTCCAGGCAGAGACCTGTTAGGAAGTCAACTAGAATAAAAAGTAAAAAGAGGAGGGAGTAAGGGAAGGAGAGAGGGAGAAACCAGGAGGAGGCTGGGATGTGGCTCAGCAGTAGAGTGCTTACATAGCTAGCATGCCCAAGGCTCTGTGTAGCATCCCCCGTGTTCCTTAAAAAACAGATTCACCTAGCTCCAGTGAAGAGTAGATGGGAAAGCAATGAGGTCAAGATGATTTAGCTCCAGGATGAACAGAACTTAGAAATTCGATGATATCACAGTCATTTCTTTGGCAAATTCATGGTTAGAAACTTAGAATGTCTTCCCCCCAGATTTCTTACATTATGCAAAGTAAGTTAATTTGCAATAATAATGATCTCCACCAATACAAAGACAAATCCCAAGGATTGTAACATGCCCAGTACCTAAAACTGTATTTGGTACTTCCTGCCATGTTTATTCATTCATTCAGCCAAATATTTAAGCATCGGCCTGGAACTGGACTCTATGCTGGGTATCAAGAAGGACACAGTGATGGGGAAAGCACAGGCTAAATCTTCCACAAGTTTACCAGAGTCTAGATTGAGAGGCAAATCAGTAGGTAATTTGAAAATACTTACTCAAGTCTCGTGCTTAGTAAAGTAATGCCATATCCCCATTGACCTTGGATGGTCCCAAGTTAGATGATAAGTCCCACTTCCCAACTCAAGTATGAGTCACAGGGTCAGCATGTGAAAAGAGAGGTCATGTAGGCAGGGTGTTTAATGCAATATGTGCAGTGGGGTCTTAGGGGACTTTGTGTAGGAAAGGGGGCTCCAGGCTGAAGGATAAGGGATTGCAAGGAGGGAAGCAGTGGTCAGAAGGCAGAACAGTGGACATTCCAAGTAGTGTATTCAGATTGGATGTGAGAATTAGTAAATAAAGCACCAACCAAAGACAAACTCATGTGTTTTTCAATTTCTAATGATGTGTTTATAATTATTTATGGGTATGCATAACATTTCTTCCAGGTTTTAGAAGGGAAATTTCATAAAAAGTAAGACTTTAGCCTTTTTCTAATATGAAGACATTGGACCAGATGACGTGTGCAGTGTTTGCAGTTGTAAAACATGATACTATGGGAGGACCCTGAAATACATCCTGTAGCTAAAGAATGAGCAACAGTCCTGGTAGCCCACCTGATTGGCTGTTGTCTCTCTGGGCAGCCACCTCACCATTCATCACTTCCTCTGCTCCAATTAATTTTATTTCTTCAACTTGATTGAAAGTCTTTTGACAGCAGAGACTGTCTCATCTTTTGCATTTCCCATTCTATCCGTTATTGACTCCAGATTGGGAGATGAGTGATCAAGAGGTAGAAGAATTCTTTTTTAGTTTGTTTTCTTTTTGTCTTATTATTCCTATCACCAAATGACTCCTTTAAAATTCACCTTTCTATGGCATTTTAATTCTGTGACTATAGTTTCTCTGTTAATGTTTAGTTTGGAGATTATTTTTGATGGGCATCTTGCTTTCTTCTTGTCTAGGACCTTCTGAACTATTGGACATGGCAGACAGTGAAACGTGAGTGTTGCCTTTCATTGCATAGTCTAGATTATTTTCTTCAGAACATTTCTAGGAGAAGATTAAAATCTAAGGCATATGAGGTAATTTTAATTTCATTGATTAAAAGTCCACTATCAACTATATTTATAACTGTGCAGGCAGGGCTAATCTGAATAAAAAATTTTATGATAAAAATTGATGATATGTCATAATGACTACATGCATAGACAATGCTAGTCATCAATGAGAGCTTCCTAGAAACAAGATACTTTTACACTGGAGCATCTTGAACTGCTGAGAATCGTCAATAAATACATTTACCTCTCTATATATAAACCTGGTAGAATAAAGATGAGTGGGATGGAGAGAAATTAGTTGATGAGCAGTTAAATAGGTAGAGAGCAAAAGTGGGAATGAGTAGAATGGAGGACCAGGGGGTGGGGTTTCAGCTGTGAGTTTCTAAAAGCCACCATTGCTCTGTAGAGCTGGTACACACAGCATGTCCCTTTGGCACTGTTGTGAGTTCTGCTGCCACTAACCCCAGTTTGCCTTTTCTATGGGTTGCATTTGATTTTTTTTTTTTAATGAAACTCTATGGCATTAAACGTCTTTTTACTTTGGAACTCAGAATGGGAATATATTCCTCCCTAGACTGCCTTTCACAGATGGAGACAAGTCTATCACTATGCCCTCCCAGAGGCTGGTCTTAGGCCTGCTTCCTGTTTGGAGATCTTGGGCCCCTGAAAGTCTCACTGAGCCTCCCACATGCCCTCTGAGGCTGCCCCTCCTTCTGCCTGCCACTCACACAGAACCCAAAGTGGCCTGAGCAGAGTGGAGGCCAATCTGGTACTTTCAAGTCAGGTTTTCTGGAGATATTCTTTTGAAGGCCAAGTAGGGTCAATCAAGCATTCTGAGATGCCACAGAAAAGTGGTGGCCTTTCATGCTGCTCCCTGGGCACTCCACCCAGTACCTTTCATGCTCTGCCCAAACAGAGACACAGAGGGAATTATTTTGGTGTGCAGAAAAATCTATGCAATTATTCTATTTGATAACGCCATCAAACATATGCTAAGTCAAGCAGTGTAGAAAATTCTAAAAAACTAACAAACTATTTTAAAAAAATCACTAAGCCTAGTTAACCAATGGAACTAGATATGATATGATGGTCAGTCAATGAGAAAGTCAAGTTTTAGACACCTCCTGGATCACCTTCCCAGGAACTTCACACAGCCCTGATCTCAGCTGCCCTCAGGGGAAAAGGCTGAGTAGCACAGGACAGCAGCAACATGGTAGGGGGTAGGATAATTCCCTTCACCATTCTGCCCCCCACCCCACCCCCAAGCCTGTCCCCAACGCCTTTATGAGTGGCTTCCCATTTCATCTTTGATTTAGGGGTGAGACTGCACTGCATAAGGCTGCCTGCCAGCGGAACCGGGCTGTGTGCCAGCTTCTGGTGGATGCAGGAGCATCTCTGAGAAAGACTGACTCCAAGGTAACTGGATGAGCGAGTGCAAACATCCTCCCTCCCTTGGGATCGGGCCACTGTTGCCTTCGCTGGAGCCCCTAGCACAGGCATCCTTTCTGTGCTTATGGAAGTGCCTGGGGCTTTGGAAAAAGGAGGAAAAAATAGAGTGCTTCCTTTAGAGAAAGTGCATTTTAAATGCATAAGCACAAAGGGCGGGTGTTGCTTGCCTGTGGCACTTTATAAACCTTTCAACGTGCTGGCCTTGGGACTTGGGGGTTGTTTGTTGAACTCCAGCAGGCAAATTGTGGGGAGGGGAGATCCAAAGCCCCAGGAAAGGGGTCAGGACTATGTTCAAAAACATTGGCCTGGATAATGAGAAGTTCCTTTGGGATTTCTCTTTCAGTACTGAATCCGATGCCATTTAAAATCTGTCCTTTATGTGGCTCCTTACATGGATGCCAAAGTGATTACCTGTTGGCTCTTTGGAGCTTGGTTCCCAGCTTTGAGATGGTTACAGTCTTAAATCTGCTGTATTTCTGAGGTTCTCTATTTTTCTTTCATTTTTGAAAATTTCTTTCCATTTCTGGCTTTATAGTATTCCCTAAAAGTTAATCTAGAAATTATATAGGGTGGGAATTACTGTTGGTACAGAAACTGAAACTTAGGGGAAGTTGAGTGTGCCCTTGGACTTCCTCTTTGAGCATTCAGCCTAGTGTTGTTTTAGCAGATTGGCTTTTTTCATTTGGTGACAGAATACCCTACTGTCCCAGAAGGATGATGTGACAACAAAGTTGGTTTTCATGCTCAGTTTGTATAATCTGTTTTGTTGCCTCACTCTGAGGCAGTGTAGCTTGAAATATGATGGATTTCTTTGCAGCCAAAATTATATAAATCTGGATTTAGAGTGTATGGGTATCTTGAAGGTAGTGAGAATACCGAAGAGAAAGGGTGGTGAGAGGAAGTAAAGGTGCAGTTGAAGTTTAATAGAGTTGAACTTGGACTGAGCCTGGGGGGTGGTGTTTCTACAGAATATCAACCCTATAAAGAATCCTGATAAGCTCTGAGAGTTTTAAAGTACCCTGGGTAGACTCCAAGGAATGGCCAACTCTTACCCTAGAGTTGCAGAGAAGAATTTTAATGTATAGATGAGGCTTTCATTAAGCAAGCACTGAGTAATTTGGATTTTGAGTAACTAACTGTAGCCATGACACATATTTAACTTAGAAGTTTAATCAATGATTTCAGCTCCACTAGATTTATTTAAGTAATGAGACTGCATATGTGCAATTTTTGCCCTAGAAATTGTTCAGACTTCAGCAGGCATTGTGAACTAACAGTCTCCTGAGTAGACCTCTTTCCTTTCTGAGCTAGTTGGGTTGTTAGGAATCCTGCAGTTCCCTGGCAACACACCAGCATTCTTGCCCTCTTGCTGCATCAATTCTGCTTTAAGCATTTCAAATACACTTGAGCTGTGTCCCGGTTTCTAGCTGGTCAGTTACTCATCTGGCTAGCCAATTTAGTATGTTATTTCAAATGGCAGATAATTGCTCCATAGGATACTCTTTCCAGATGACCTTTGTATCAGAGGCTTTGATGGTTAACCTACCTGAGGAGCATGCACATTGTAGGCAGGATTAGACCAGTCCCTGTTGGGTGGGGTTGGCCTGGGGCCACTCAGAGCATGCAGGTTAGCTGCCCATCTATCACACAAAGGCTAGTTTCTACTTAATTATTAAAAAAGAAAAAAGAAAAGATAGGAGACACATGAAATAAAGGACAAACTGGGACTCAGGAGACTTGGCCTGTGAGCAGGTTGCCCTTTTTATTTTTCTATATTTTTTTCATCAGTTAAGTGGACTCAAGGTTCTCTGGGATTTCTTCTAATTTTGTGTCTTGTATATGTGTGCTTTTTCAAAATGCAAATAACTTCATTATTTTTATGACTATAAATATAGAACATTCTCACACAGAAAACTAATACTATAGAAAACACACACACACACACACACACACACACATAACAAAAGCAAAAATCACTAAGGATCCCACAACCTAGACCCGAATCCAATAAAACTTTTAGTGATCTCTCTTTACATGTCTATTTTTCTTCCATTTCTTTTAAATTGGGTGAAGTGATACTATATATGCCATATTGTATAACATGAGTTTTCACTCCACATTATGTTCTAGGGTAAGTAATACAGCTCTGCTTCATTCCTTTTAAGGATCTTTAATTTAGGCATTCTGTAACTTAATGCTAGAACATAGTGCTAGAACACTGAACATGATAATTAAAACTTGATCTTCTCCTAGAATTATTTAGGAAGAAGTAATGTCCCAGGAATTTCTCTTATTAGAGAAAAGTTCCTTAAAATTCAATTCAGAGTCCCACTAAATGGAACAGGAATTACTATGGGAACCTTAAGCTAGTGGTTAAATGCTAAATTCTAACTAATTAGGAAAAGTTTTAGACTGATTCCAGAGCCATCATTACTGTTCTTAAATCCTCTACTTACATACCTTTGTATGCTACTTGGAGCAGGTTGAGTGAGGCCAGCAGTATTCACTGGGGTACCTGAGATGAAGACAAAGATGAAACTCTTTACTGATTACTATTCTTATTATTATTGGTACTAGGGATTGAACTCAGGGGGGCACTTAACCACTGAGCCACATCCTCAGCCCTTTTTTTGAGACAGGGTTTTGCTGAGTTGCTTAGAGCCTCACTAAGTTGCTGAGGCTGGCTTTGAACTTTTGATCCTCCTGCCTCAGCCTCCCAAGCCACTGGGATTACAAGCATACATCACTGCGCCCAGCATTTAATAATTGTTTTGAAGCCATGTGCATTTATACATGGAACCATTTCTTTGGTATAATGATCATGAATTTACCTTTTCCTTAGAACTTGATAAGACTTTTTAAATAAGTAAAATAATATAATTGAACAAAAGTTTAGAAAACTTCAAGGGACATTAAGTGGGCATTTGAAAAAATGGACACACTGCTTCCCTTTAGTGCAGACTTGTACTCACCAGTCTCATTTAAAAAACTTCTCAAACAGCCAGATATGGTTGTGTACATCTGTAATCCCAGTGGCTTGGGAGGCTGAAGCAGAAGGATCACAAGTTCAAAGCCTCAGTAGCTTAGTGAGGTCCTAAGAAACTTAGCAAGACCCTGTCTTTAAATAAAATCTATTTTTAAAGGGCTGGGGATTTGTCTCAGTAGTTAAACACCCCTGTGTTCAATCCCTGGTACAAAAAAAAAAAAAATTCAAACATAAATACAAATGCTTGGTGTATATATACAGATATACAGAAAGCATTATAGTAGGCTATAAGAAATTATGTAATAATTTAAAATATTTTGAAGGTGTAATGACATAAAATCATGATGTATTATTAAGTGAAAAAAGGTATATAACAGCATATAGGCAAAGTGTAGTTTTATTTTTATAAAGAAAATTATGCATAGAGGTATAGAAAATGATAAAAATAACTTATGGAAGATGAAAACTGGTTTTCCTATTTTAGTGCAATGATTGGTGATTTTTATTTTATTATTTATGCTTTTTTTTTACTTTTCCAAGATTCCCTTAATCAATATCCATCATTTCATATTCAGAAATTAATTCATTTTGAAGCAATCAGGTAGTTAATTATAAATTGGGCATAACTTAACTGAAGACTGAAACCAGCAAAGAAAACCTTTCAGATTATTTGTGAGTAGCCCTTCCTCTCAGCTTCAGCTTGTCAGTTCCTAGAGTTTAATATAATAGAATCTTAACTAGAAATTAGACTGCTCACTTCCTGTTTTATAATGCTGTTTTATCTCTCCCTTTCTAAAAAGGGTCTGTGTCCCTACAGTCACTGGGCCACTCTCTCTGTTTCTCCCTCTCTAAAACTCTGCAGACTTCTGTTTTCCGAGGTTTAACATCTCAAAAGTGATACACTCTTTAATTTGCCAATCTCACAAGTTGGATATAATGCTTATGATAAGATAATAGATTTGAAAGTGTCTTGTAAACTGGAACAGGGAAAACATGGGAACATCCTTATTAGTGAGTAACCCCCTCCCCCGGGGTGGGAGGGGAGCTCTGTTTCTCTGATAACATATGCATTTTGTCTCACTCTGAGTGTTTGTGTCTCTCTCCTTCTCACTGCCACCTCTAGGGTAAGACGCCTCAAGACAGAGCACAGCAGGCTGGGGACCCAGAGTTGGCTGCTTACCTCGAAAGCCGCCAAAACTATAAAATCCTTGGCCATGAGGACCTGGAAACTGCTGTTTGACCCTGGTAGATGGGCCAAGAGGATGAGCGAGCAAATCACCTGTGCCCTGCTGGCAGTTGGGCAGCTCCCCTGGAAGAAGATGATGGAATCCATGTATCTGTCTGTCTCCTGCAAGAATCTATCTGAGACCATGCCACCAGTTTTTAAGGGCTACCAAGATGTACAACAGAACATGATAGCCCAGTGAGAAGGAGGCAGGCAACCTGGAGATTTGTGGAATGCAAGTTCCACAAAATTTGATCCTTATTGCTTCCAGCAAGTAGCATGAACTTCTGTGTTCACCTGTATAATTTATTTTACAGATTCAAAGGATGTTTGTATAAAAGGCACTGCTCCCTCCTCCCCCATGCATTTTCATCTTTCCCCATCCCACACAATTCTACTGTAATTACCATCAACTTAAAAAAATATGATATCTCTTCTCTTTCCATGCAATCTTTGAAGACCACAAGATTGTCTGAAGGTCTTTTAAAACCCCTCTGGCTGTTCTGCAGAAATATTACTATAAAACCACTTCCATTTCCAAGACTAAAGATACTGAGACTACTTAGTGACTCTTTGCATGCCCTCCCCTTCCCCCTCCTGTTTCATCCTATAGGAGCTGGAAAGTGCCACATGGATAACGTCAACTTGTGGGCTAATCTCTGAGGCCTGGTGAGGTGGCATGGGAGCTGTCTGTGCTCAGAGGTACCTCAGAGAGGTCACCCAGGGGTCGGCCCAGGCAGCTGGGCTGTTTGCTGATAGCCATGCAGGACGGGTTCAGCTTGGGCTGTTTGTACAGCTCCGTACTGCCTATGTGTAGCCATCTTTGCCTTTTGCTGCAATAGAGATGAGCAAAGGATTAAACAAAGGCCCATAGCTAGTTTGCAGAACCACTCAATTTCAAGTGCTGTTTAAATTGCTGGGCAGAAAACCGTGTGGGAACTGTGGTCACAGGAAATGGAGCACTCTAACAACATTTAGTTCTAGTCTTTGTTGAGTGATAATAGAAAGCAACCTAATCGACTTGGGGTGGGGGGGGACAGCGAAAGCAGAAGTAGCAACGTATGTCAAGATAATACACTGGAGCAAGAAAACAGTCATAGGAATGTTGCACAGAAGCTAATGACATAGACTCTTGGATCCAGTGGTGAGAGGGGGTCCATTTAAGCTTTTCCTTCTAGGGTTCATTTTCCTGATTTCCAGGAAGTCTTGACCCAAGGACAAAGCCTTGTTGAATGAATCCCACCCACTTCCAGATTCCCAGAATGCCTGGCTCTTTCTGATGGATGCTTCATTTGTTGCTTGTCAGGTTCTGAGCTCATAGCTGAGAACCCTATTTCCAAGTATGGGGTAGTCTAATATATTTCTTTCTCTGCAGGCAGTTCTTGGTGCTGTGGCAATGTGGGAGTCTAGCCAGAAATGTCTGGGAGTGGGGGACTCTGTGATAACTAAAATATCAGGAGAAAAAGTCTTCTAACTTTCTGTCCAAATATCTACTTGAGTTGGGTGTGAGTCAAAAATAAACGCAGGTGTCCAAGGGTTTTATTTTGGCTAAATCTGGTATCTTCTGAGCTTCCTCCATTTTGTTCCTGGACACAACCAAACGCTCCCCTAGTGTTTCTGCATGTGACCATTAATGATCATTTCTCTATGTTTAATGTTAAGGGCCAGTGGTGACACATTATTTGTCTGAATCACATCTTGGTCCCAAATCATCATTTTTGAAGTATGGATGTAATATACTGTATTTGTTCAGAGCAACCTGTCAGTAGATGGAAATTTTATTTAGCACAGTTTCTCCTTAGTCACTTCAAAACCTAATGGTTGGCATCGTTTCCAGCTGTGGGAGAATGGGTTGGCTATGAGTAATCCATTTCCATCTATCAGCCTCAGACCTGGAACTCTCTCTTGGATTTTACAGTCAGGGAAGGAGGGGTTTCAGTAGATTGTTTCCAGAAGCTGGGGGAAAAAATATATGCTCTAGGAGAGTTTAATTACTGGGCTTCTGCAGGGAGTGTTTCAGTTGGTGGGACTGTCAAGGAAACATTGTGATGACAGAAATATAATATAATCCTTAAAACAGACTGGTATCTGGCTTTGAATGGTGCCTTCCATTCCCTGGATTGAGCCAGACATTTGGCCAGGCAGTCAGTTACCCAGCTGCCACTGTTGGGATAAAGGACTCCATTTTCATCAGTTACCATCTCAGATTTCTCTGTGAGTGCTTTAAAGCATCCCAGAGAAAATTTAGGGCACAGGTGGCCATGGGCCAATTCAAACAGCTCCAATGGAAGACACAAATAAACCCCTGGTATGAAGACTGATGAAGTACTGACCACTGGAAGGGTCCTGGTGCATCTGGAAACTGTTTAAAAAAAAAAAAAGCATTAGAGTCCTACAGCATTGATGGGGAACAATATGTGAGCTATCTCTTTGAAAAAGCAAACACCTCCAGGATTTGGGATTTTAAAAAAAAAGTGAGCAGAACAGCCACATATTTACTGGCTTCACTATTGAATCTACCTCCTGTGGCAATTTTTTTTTTTTATTTGGTTGCCGTGTGTGACAGTTTGGGCTTTAGAAAGAGCTAAAGCCATATGGTCTATGAATTTCCATCTCAGCTTAGGTATTTTGTACCCCCTTTAGTGGGCCATCAGGCCAGCCAATGGTCTGGTCCTGGTCTGAAGCCTCACATAACTTGGACAAAAATCTGTACCTATAAAAATGCTATTACAAAAAGCCTGCAGGGACATTTCTGCAAGAAGTGGCCACCTAGCTAGCCAACATTCCTGTGTTTAATCCTTTGTGTGTGGCACTGCCCACTCTGTGATTCCACTTCTATATTAGGCCACTAAAGGGATAGAAAATGGAGAATTATTTAAAGACAACATTCTATAACCTTAAAGGTAGTCATTTTGGGAACCTCATATTTCCGTATTATGCCATTAATGGAATACAGCACAATCAAGCTGGGCTTTGTCACATGCAAGGACTTGATAAAGAACAGGATTGCTAAACCAAGAAGGGATAAGCACCATAACTTGGAATTTTGCTTTGAGATTTCTGGTTACTTCAACAGAGGCCATGACTGAAAACTATTGCAAGTTCTGAGACGGAATTTAGCTGGTGAATGCCCAGCTGTGAGATTGCTCATGACTGTGACAGCCTCTATGCTCCATTGCTGCATACCTTTCATAATTGCTGCAGATCTATGAGTGTTATAAGGCATTCAACAGGTAGTTCCTTTTCATTTGGACCTGGTAACAATCCCTTGAGTAAATGATTTCTGAAATGTAATTACTAGAATCCCCATGATATTCATGTCTTAGAAAATGTGGGGCAACAGTTTCATTTTGTGACAAGTTGATTTTATTAACAATATTTAGATTTCTTTTTTATTTATGACAGTAGCACATGCTGTTTGTAACAAGTTATAATAGCACAGAGGAGTATCCCCTGCTGTGTCAAGGCATCTGTCCCTCTGTACTGGTGTCCTGTCTCAGTCCCCAGAGAGAAACGTTGTTAACGTTGATAAACATGGTTGCCTGTATGTTGCATCATAAACACCCTGTTCACATACTCATATATGCATATACAAATTCACACATGCATACAGAAATATATTTATTTGAATATATATGTGTATACACACACCTACATATATTGCATAGATTTAAAAATAGAAAACAATTGAAAAGCATGACAGTCATCTGTATATGTACAGTTAACACCAAAAGGCAAAGAGAGAGAAGATAACAGAATTTTCATTTATTTTTTGTTTCCAACATGACTGAGCTTAGTTCTTGTCACCACATCACTACAGTTACATGTGACATTTACTATTGGCTGTGTCATAAAATCCATGACCAAGAGTCTGACAATTATTTATGTTGATGTCCACAAAACACAGAACTTGCCTCAGCCCTGAGGCTGGTCTTTGCTATTTTAAGGTCTCAAATAGATAAAGGAGAGTTCTTTCCTCTGAGGCACACTCCACTTTATAAGGCTGAGTTTACAAGACTATCTCTCCATAGGTTGCCTAATGGTATTTGATTAGGGCAAGCTATTGGCAAGAAAGGGGAGTAACTTGGATATGGTCTGGAGTCTGACCAGTTTGTCTTCCAGTAGGAGTAGCTAATGAAATCACTAAGAACAGTATGATATTTTATTTAATTATGCTATTTAAAAATAAAAATAGTTCTTTGTTAAAATGGCTCATCATAAAACTACTAATTGCTCTACTTAACTAAATTATGTTCATTTTAGGAAAAAAATAGAAGAACATCTATTAAATGAGCTCTCTGATTACTCTTTAACATTTATCTAATATAAAAGCCTCTACCCACATCTCGGGAGACTCACCTTTGAATCCTCAGTGCTTCTCAGCTGCAACAATAATTTTGCCACCCATCTGCCAAAATCTTCGCCAGATATTATGATCAGAAGGGCTCTAAATGAAATTTCCTTTTAAGGCAAGTATCCATGTTGCCCAAAGGACAAGTACATGTCCACTGGCCTTGTCATCCTATAGACCTGCAACAATCCTGATAGTGGGACATAATCCGTGAGGCTCAGCACATTTCTTTCTTGTCCTATAAGAGCTCACAATCATAGCTGTTGTTTCCACACACAGTGGTATAGACAACATGTCCCCTTGACACATGGGTCCTATATGTGTTGTAGCTCTAATGGCCATCCATGGATTTTAGGCCGTCTCTCATAGTTTAATGGGAAACCTAGAAAAGAAATAAGCAAGGAATAGTGCATTGGACAACTTATTCTCCCAGGACATGAGATTTATTAAACTGGTCCCCAGAAGAAAGCAGAATAATCCTTAGGGCATTAAATCAATTATTTTAAAGTAGAAGCTTGAATATGAGATGGCGTGTCCATGATGGATAGATTCCTTTTCTGTTTACATATTCCCTTATGCATGCAATTATATGTTCACAAATCAGTCACGCGCATGTATTTAATCATTTATTTAAAAAATACTTGTCACTTACTCTGATGCAGGCACCACATATGAAGGAAAAAACAATGAATGCAATGGACAAACTCAGGATTTATTGGAGTTGGCAGCCAAGGGGGAGAGACAAATTCCAATGTGAAAAATGCTGTGTGAGAGAAACCCAGGGTCCCCTAGCATGTCCTGGAAGTTCAGGGCTAAGCTGTATTTGTATTGGCCAACAGTGTTTTAGGCTTATAAAAACAAAATTAACTAGGAAAGAAATAATGACATTTTGCATTTCCTTTTTCTTAAGAGTTTTAAAATGTTCTTAAAAATGTGTTTTGAAACTAATATTTTACATGAGACTTAGGAACTCGTCTGAAGTAAGGGTTGAAACTACTTTATCCCAGCTCTTAAGGGCAAAACTGGGAATAAGAAGCAGAGCTTGCACTGGATCTTGATTAAATATAAAGGAAATGAGCTATAAATTGTCAAATAATGCATTGGTCATCCTTACAGAGTTCTAAACTAGCAGCCCCTGGGAGAATTTTAACAGAGGGTATTTGACCATCTTTAAGATTGTTCTGACCGGACATAGGATCTGAGAGGGATGGGTTTAGATTCTGTATTTTTCTGTTATGATCTTTTAAAAAGATGTCTTTGTTGAGTGGCAGGATTTCATTTAAAAAATTCATGAAAACCTTGATTTTTCATCTTTAAATCATCATTTTGTACATGAGAAGCTTTAAAATATTGGGGGAAATGAACTTTAGTTATCATTTAAAAGTTTACAACCACTAAGCATGAATTTAAGAGCTACCAAAAAAGAAACCATACAAAAAGCTGTAACTTCATTTAAAATACTTCTAGGAGCATTATGTATCTTGACACATTCTTAGGCATTCTCAAGGAAAATTCTATTAGAAATCTGTCTTACTGTTTGTTATATATATGAAGCACTGTGATTTGATATTCTTAAAGTTAAGGGTAACCTTATATAACCACAGAAGAAAATTCTGTCTAAAAGATATTTAGGAGCAAAGTAAATGTAAATGAGAGGTAGTTGTGGAAAACGCCTGGCTTCAGCTACCAGCATGGCGATTACAAAGAAGGAAACAACCACAGAAGAAAAAAAGTAATAATCTAGGTTTTCTCCCAACTTTAAGTTTCAACCTCTAAAACCAAATGGCATGTGAAATGGGAGCCTCTGATAGTGGCTCAAACTGAGACTATCTTCTTTCTCAACTCTTTAATGAAACACATATATAGCTTTTAACATAAAATAGTTGAACGACCAATCTATATTATTTCTTAATAACAATTTTCATAATGTTTTTTTTTAAAATTAGTGGTTTGGCATTTTAATATGCCTTTTGGCACTTTTGAGCTTCAATACAACCCCAGGAGATGGATAATACATTTAGATGAATAAATTGAATCTTGAAGCAGTGAATTAATCTTGCATAGATCATATAGCAAAGGAGAACTGCAGCCAGAACTGAGGTCTTTAGAAATTGCAGGTTCACATGCCTATAAGAGAGGCTTTCCAAGTCCACAATTCTCCACCATTGCCTTCAATGATATTTTACATCACTTGTTCATTCAGATTTCCATACTAAAATTGTTCCTCCATGAAAAAAAAAAAAAAAAAAAAACTCCTACCTAAGATCCCACAGCAGAAGTTGGTTAGGACCAAGGGAGAATGTGAAATAAAAAATTCAAGAGCTTTCGTTATCAGAGAGAGGCTTGCCAGCCTAGACATATTTCAAGAAAAAAAAAAAAAAGCAGGTCAAAGGGATGGATTGTTTGAATGATTTCATGAGGATAAGTTAACACTGAAGGTTTATGACTCCTCTGCTTTATTTCTGACTCTCAATGTTTATAAAACGTGAATACTATTTTCCCTCCTTGAAAAGATATTGGAATGAAATTGTTTCAGAATGCTGCACCAGAAAGTGTTGAGAGTGGCCCTATCAATCAAGATGCTATTGCTCTGTTCATGGGTGGTCCCACAAAGTTCATCACTCATGTGATCACATACAAAGAGGTCGGAGACATCTATGGGAAATGATGCTGTACTTGAAATGGAAGGAGAAGATAATATTTTGCAATTCTGACTTTCATATTTTACTAGGATCACCTATGCATTGGCTGGTGAATATGCAGAAAGATGTTTGACCTGGAAAGAAGACAAAATTAGGAATATAATACTTGGAGGACACAGGTTAAAGAATACTCTGAGATTTCAAGTTCAGTAGGGCAATTTTAGAATGAAACAAGGACACAACAGAACAAGGACATGAAAAGGAGATGGCTTTATTATGTAAGGATTTGTTTTCCCCATAAGTTGTTTTTTTTTTCTTTTTTCTTTCTTTCTTTTTTTTTTTTTAATTTTTTTGGAGAGGAAACCAGGGCCTTGAACATGATAGACAAGCACTCTACCACTGAGCTACATCCCCAACCCAAAATAGCTTTCCGAAAAACAGTTGATTACTTCTACTCTTCTAGTATTTAAGTAAAGACTGAATAACAAACTCAGGGATCATGTAAAAGCAAATCCATAACCATGAGGGATGTTGGACTAAAAAATCTGCAGCATTTCCCACATTTTGATCTCTGTAATTTTAGACTGGGGCAGTTAAAGCTCATTTGCTCCCAGGTACCTGCCAAATAGATGGCAATGAAAGCATCTTTACAAAAACATCAGCCATTGAAAATATATCCCAAAGCATTTGGACGCATGTATTTCCTTAAAAAATTTGCTTTGCTTATACACCTCTCTCTCTCTTTCTCTCTCTCTCTCTCTCTCACACACATACACACACACACACACACACACATACACACACACGCGTACGTGCACACATGCATATTTTGCCAATTGCTTGTTAATCCCCAAATCTGAAAAAGATGTTTCTACTGAAAACAAGAGATTTAGTGTTCCTTTTTCTACTTAGTACCCCTTTGTTTGATGTGTAGAGTTGGAATTGGGACTTGGAGAAAGGACTAAGGATTTGTATATTTTCTGTAATAAAGAGACAGGAAGGCATTTTCTATATCTTTTTTTTTTATTAAATAAGACAGAACCTCATATCACTAGGCTAATGTTTCTATAATATTTCTGTTTAAGGGGACTACAGTTTTAATTGCCCATCTTCCCTCATTTCTATGATGGTAAGGAGTGAATGTTCAGATTTCAATCAGGAGAAAGAGTTCACTCCAGATAATTTAAGAAATGGGCCCATATGTACAGTCCTATCAGAGAACTTCTTTCACTTCACTTCCCTTTTTCTTTTGCCTGACTCCTTGCCAACTCTATTCATGGTTGGTCACATAAAGCTCATCATCATGTGATCACATGAGTGGCTTGGGAAGGAAAAGGAAAAGCAGAATTTCAAGAAAAAGAAAAACAGTTCTCAAGAGTAGGACAATAATAAGACCCTCCTATTAACACTATTAATTCTCATAGCAACTCAAAAAAGTGACATACACGCTCAGCAAATTTGATGCCCTTGAAAATCAAACTCTGAAAATGTAGAAAACAATTAAACATGTTTAGAGTGGCTTCAAGGAGTATTAGTTGCAAGTTTTTCAACTTATGTAATTTAGAATAATTAGATCATGTCTGGAACATAGGAGAATAGATCAGCTAATGTAAGAACTTTTAAAGGATTGGGTTGTTTGTGAGTGTTGCCCCAAATGATCTCAGGGACTTAGAGCTGTCCAAGAATTGTATGGGTCCACAACCAAATTTGAGAAGAATCTGAAAAATTGAGTGAGTGTTTCCACAAATCTAAATATATTTACTTTTTAAAAATTCAAAGATTTGTTATTTGGGGGTTTAAATACAACCTTTTCTCTTAAACATGATAAACATAAGAGATATTAACAAATGGTTTTTACTTGTGAAAAGAATTTAGAGCATACACACTGATGGCAGCCCAAAGTTAGTCAGTTCACTATATTTTTTGTTTGTTTCAAATTTATAGGTAATTTTACAAACATATTGTTGAGATTTATCATTTTAAGATACTGTCTAGCCTTGATAGTTACGTAGCTTGTATTATAAATCCACATGGTTCCTGACCTTTTCGGTTTAACTAACATTTTTTCATCTGCCACCCTCTCCACCGCTCCATTTGTTAGATTGGGGTGCTCACAATATGCGTGCATAATTTCCAATGTAACTAGAACTTTGATGCTTGCTGGCATCCTGAGGTGGGTTGGGTAAAGTGGGCTCTTGCTGTCCTAGGGAATGACACTTAGAACTTTATAGACAAGATATTCTAATGCAATAGGATATTCTGCCAAGCACATCTTTGAATAGTGAGGGTCCTCATCAGCTGCCATAAATGCTGACTTGGCTTTTTTTTTTTTTAAACTGTGAGCGATTAAGTGGGCAACCATGAATCTGAGTATTACATGGACTCAGCTGATTGAAAGTAAGGGAAACCATGCCTGTCATGGAATTAAGGTCCACGGGACAATCTTAGTCCCGTCAGAATGAATATATTTAATTTTATCAGATTTCTGGGTGGAAGATAGTTCCTACACATCCAGAGTATCTTAGGCTATGGGTGGGCCACTCCCAAGGCTACATCTGTAGGAAGAGTTACAGTCACATTTTAAAGGGCTCTTTCATGATTTCTGATTCTGCCCTTTCACATCCCAGAGCCATGCTTTTTGCAAAGCTGCCAACTGGCAGGTGGAATCCCCCAATGCAGCAGCTGTGGCAGTAGAAAGAGGTCGTTTTATTTCCAGGTAGAGTGGGATCCTGATAATATGAGGCGGAGGGAGGGTGGGTGGGGAGGGAGGGAGGGGAAAGGGAAGAATGGAGTTTTTTTGTAACAAAGTCATAAAATATTTTTCCCTAATTTTCTTGCATTTCCTATTTATATAAAGAAACTTGATCACTGTGTTGCTCTACAGAGATTTTCAATGGAATTAATTTGGGAGACTGAACTAATCTCTGAAAAAGAAATTAACTAGTTACGGTTACTTTTTGGACACTTTTTTCTGTATTGTGAATTGTGTGGAAATGTACAGAATAAAAATGAAATATAATTAATCTTTTTTTCTACTATTTTGTCTGTTATATGGAGTAGATGTGAATGTTATTCTTAATCCATAGTTAAATTATATTTTCTTAGTCAGGAGGTAAGCAAAGTGCTGTCTAGTAGGGTAGGCAGAGATGAACAGGGCAGAGAATGTTTTAGAAAATTAAAAATTTCTTCCAAAATGAACTAAGGCCAGATCTACTCTCCTGCCTCAGTAATATGTGTGTGTGTGTGTGTGTGTGTGTGTGTGTATATATATATATATATATATATATATATATATATATATATATATATAAATGACTGTGAAGACACTAAGCATCAGGCAAAAAGAGACACTAATTTCTGAGAGGTGAGAATCAAATAAGATAAACTCTATAATTACCCCATTCTACAGATTTCAGAGAGCTTGCAGGAAGTGATTCGGGAAGAGTTAATTCAGGCAGAAAATGGAAGATTTCCTGAGTAAAGTAAGAACAAAGTGTGGGAGGGCTGGGGTTGTGGCTCAGTGGGAGAGTGCTCTCCTAGCATGGGTGAGGCCCGGGTTCCATCCTCAGCACCACATAAAGATAAATAAATAAAGGTATGTGTCAACCTACAACTTAAAAATATTTTTTTTTAAAAAGTGTGGGAAAGTAAGGCAGCCAAAGTTCATGGTGAAGAGTATCAAAAAGGAAAGACCTACACAGAGAAATAACCCCCCAGATCTACTGAGACTCTTCCTTAAAGTTTCAGTAGAGGACTGAACAGAGTAGGCACAAGAAGAAAATGCCTGAGGCTGGGTAAAGAACCATCAGAAAGACTTAAAGGAAACAGCGCCCAGAACTCACACAAGCTTAAGAATATCCCCTGTTGTCCCAGATAACTGTAAAACTCATAATTCATAAGTAGTGAATAGAGTACTCAGTTGGATCTTGACTCACTTATAAGAAATAGTTAACCGTAAGCTTAATGTTGTTCTCATTCCACTTAAGTAATCATAAAAACAAGATAAAATTTGTTTCAAATAATTGGACCTTACTATTTATGCAGTAAAGTAAGATCACATAATCTGAAAGCTAATGCATAGGCATACAAAACAATCAGAAATAAAGACATATAAAGCAGAAAAAATAGCCAATTAAAACTAGCCCAGAACTGATACAAATATTAAAGTTAACAAAATTATATCAAAATTGTTATCATAATTGTATTCCAGATTATTTTGAAGAGTTAAAAAAAGATATAGAGGGCTGGGGATGTGGCTCAAGCGGTAGCGCGCTCGCCTGGCATGCGTGCGGCCCGGGTTCGATCCTCAGCACCACATACAAACAAAGATGTTGTGTCTGCCGAAAACTAAAAAATAAATATTAAAATAAAAAAAAAAAATTTATGGACAGATTATTTTTAAAGCAGTTTAGTTTTACAGAAAATTGAACAGAATGTATTCATATATATATATATATATATATACACATATATATACATATATAAATGTATATATATCCTGTTCAATTCATATATATGCTAGGTAAACACCTAACATTTTGTGGTACTGGGGATTCAACTCAGGGCCTTGAACATGCTGGGCTAGTTCTGTGCCATTAAATTATGCCCACAGCATGTTAGTGTATTTATATTATAGAAGAGTTTATTTTAGTAATAGCTCAATTGGATATACATATGCCCTGTAATCCAGTGTGTCCTTTTCTTGGTAGAGAATTCATAGGATTTTGTGCATGTTCACACTGGATGCATGCAGAGAATATTTGTAGTTATGTGAACACAATGGCAAAGTGCTGTAAGGGAAAAAGAAGCCACTGAAAACAGAGTAGATAAGCATAACATAGTCTCATAGTGGGACATGAAAATGTAGATGAATTTCATACATACAGAAATAAAAAAACACAAGCAAAATTAAGCAGAATAAATACAGTTTTATTTCATTTATATGTAATACAAAGCCAATAAAATTGAAGGATCAGTGCAGAGGCATTGAAACTCAATGAAAAGTAAGAGACTTGAGAAAATAGTCAAGAAACTGGTTTCCTTTGAGAATAGATAAAGTTAAGGACCAAAGGTACTTCAACATTTTGAACCCATCAAGAAGATATACACACCTAACAAAAAAAGACCCAAAATATGTGAAGCAAAATTAGGCAAAACTGAAGGGAGAAATAGATCTAAAAAAATAGTTTGATACTTTATACTCCATTTTTAATAATAAATTGATTTCTAGACAGAGGATCAACAAGGAAATATAGTACTTGAAACAATCATAAACTAACTAAATCTAACATATGTAAGAATATTGTACTTCACAATAGTAGAATATACTTTCTTCTCAGGTGCACATAGAATATTCACCAGTAGGAACCATATGCTAGGTCACAAAACAAATTTCAATAAATTTTATATACTGAAATCACACAAAACATCTTTTTGGACTACAATAGAATAAAAATAGGGGTTATTTATAGAAGGACAACTCACAAATATGGGAACACTCTTATATAACTAGTAAGAGAAAGAAATCAGAGAATGTCTAGAAAATCAATAAAAATGAAAGTACACTATGCTTAAATTTCTGGCTTGCAGCAAAAGCAGTGCTCGGAGGGAAATTGAAAGTGGCAAATGTCTACATCAAAGCAAAATCTATCTAGGCACAGTGACTCATGCCTGTGATCCCAGAGACTTAGGAGGCTGAGGCAGGATGGTTGCAAGTTCAAGGCCAGGCTGGGCAACTTAGTGAGACCCTGTCTCAAAGGAGATTGGGGATGTAACTCCATGGTAGAGTGCCCTTGGGTTCAATTCCAAGTATTAATCAACCAATCATTCATTGAACAAGTAAATAAAATGAAAGGAAAAAGGAAAAGCTGATAGAAGTGTAAGAAAAAATATGCATATTCAAAGTATAGTTGGGAATTTCATATATCTCTTCAATAATTGATAGAACAGGAGAAAAGAAAGACATTTTTCATACAAATATTTATGCACAGATGTTCCTAGTAACTTCTTTTGCAATGGCTTTAAGCTAAAAAAAAAAAATTCAAAGTCAATTAACAAGTGACTGTATAATCAAACTGTGGCATATCCAAGCTCTGGAATACCAATCAGCCATGGAAAGGAATGAACAATTTAAAAAAAAAAAAACACTTATAAACACCAACATGGATAAATCAAAAATAATTTTGCTGATTTAGAGAAGCCAGACATCTCCCAAAAAGGAGTGGTAACAAAGGATAGATATTGTCTTATTCCATTTATAAAAAAAACTCTAGCAAATAAAAAAAACAATCTATAGGCACAGGAAGCAGATCCTTAAATTACATTGCTTGGAGGCAATACAAGGAATGAGGAGGGAATTACACAGGGGCATGCAGAAACTTTTAAGAGTGATGGCTTTGTTTATTACCTTGATTTCATGATGGTTACTTGAGTGTATAAATACATCAAAATTGGTAAAGTGATTTATTGAATGTCAATTATTCCTTAACATTTTTTTAAATATCAAAATAGACTTTGCATTGAACTAAAATGAATTTATTGGTGTTATTCATTTTAAAGGTGCCTTTTGTTTTTTGAAAGAGAAACATCCTTTGTTGATAAGATTATAATCTATAGCCTTCTTGGTAGCAATTTTGAAATAGGTTGTCAGCTCTGTTACAAACAAGCTACAGAGTTCAAATAAAGAGCAAATGTTACCCACCTGAAGCCAAAATCCAGCTCAGATTTGAGAATACCAACTGCCACATTTCCAGACTTAATTAAGTAACAGAAGATGAGACTATCCATTTATTAAAAGTGCAGAGAAGTTTCAGGTCTATTCTCTAAAAACAACCAACAACAAAAGCCCCTAAATGCTCATTTACTAAAAGCTAGAATCAAAAGACAAAATGGTCTTCAAACAAGGTTGAAAATAAATGTCCTAGGAGAAGAAAAATGTTCCTCTTTAAACAGACCTGCTTACACTGAATGATTTTTCTTGGATTATAGCTAAATTCAAGCTTAGTGTGTTTTTCCTTTACTTCCATATGGTCAGAATGATATCAGTAACATCATCCTCTCAAATCGTCCAGAAATCCTTCTTCAGATATCTGTAAAGACTCTCACAAAAATGGGTTGTGAACATCAACTGTGCAATAAATTACTTCTCCCAAATGCAAACCCAACTTCTAATTCATAGCTGCCCAGAGAAGGGGCCACGGGTGGTGAAATGTGCAATATTTTGGCTCTCATTTAAAGAAGTATATTTCCTTTGCTAAAGTAAAGCTTTAAAAAAAAAGGAAAAAGGAAAGAAAGAAAAAATAACTCACTCAGATAAAATGCTCTTTTTCACTTTTTATTGAGAACATTTAGATCACATTTTTACAAAACCTTGGCCTTTTAAAAATTGTAAAGTACCAAAGAAGAGACCAGAAAAACTTATGGAGTATTCATATATGCACTTATACATGTATTTAATTATTTACTACTTATGTTTGTATATGTGTATATGTAAACACACACATACACACGTTACCAAGTATAAAGGCTCATCAAGTGCATTCAGGGTTACTGGGTCTCACCATGTGCACTGGCAACCCAACATGGAAACTTGAATTTTTATCTCATAAGTGTCAAGGTTATATTAGAATTTAAAACTTGAACTGGTTTATTTTAAGGCATGTAGCCCAGACCGAAACAGAAATCATTCAGAAATTTCTATTAAGCAGAATGGGATTAAGCCATCCAGGTGTTCCTCAGGTCAGAGTTCTGAAGGTGGAGGGCCAGGACTAGGAATGTGAGCATCACCCAGGAATTTATCCGAAATGTAGACTCTCTTTGTCCTACTCTAGACCTGCTGAGCCAGAGACCTGGCACTCTGTGTTTTAGCAGGTCTTCTGGGTGATTCTGATGCACCCTGAAGTTTGAGAACCACTGCCCCAGAACAAAGGAATATAAATGAAATGGTGCATCAGAACATTTAAGGAGATTAGTCTAGTTTTAGTCAAAAAACTAATGTCATGGCCAATGTGATTGAAAACATAAGATTTTATCAGATTCAAGGAAAAAAAGAAGGGCAAAGAAACCCATGAATGAAGATTTCCACGTAGCTATGTTCTACTACACTGATATTATGTGATGCTGGATTATGCATTTGTTTCCTCATTATTTAATTCCTTTGTTACTTCTTCATTTATAATCTTCCCATCTACCCTATCCACAAACTTTTAGTTGTTAATTAGACATTACAATTTCCTTTGTGTCTCCCCTCAGTCACAGAAACAATCTTTACAAAGATATCCCCATCTTTTCTTTTTACTTCTTCCTAATATTGAATATATTCCCCGTTAGAGTTGTAACATCCTACTCTGTGTCCTGTCATTGTTTTTATTGTAAGAGTTGAAAGCCAAGAACCTGGAGTTATACTATTGTGGCATGATAATAATGTGTACAGCAGAGCTAAATAGTATATAACCATAACCCTTTGCTCCTGAAATCTTTGAAAGCCATGGTTCAGTGTCAATGAAAACCAATGTCACTCTCATTCAGGTCAAATAATTTCTTTTGTCTTACATTTTTTATTTGGTTCTTCTAAATCATACCTCATTTTAGTTTGTTTCATATTTGCAGCCTTTGATATTGTTTTTATGAAGGTTTATTTTTGACTTGGTGTTTGTTATTGCCTCTTTATTCTTGCTGAAAGACAAAACAAATGTATGCTTACAAACAAATAACTTTTCAACATGCAAATAGTATCATCTGGCTCCCTAATCATTTTTGGTACCCATTCTATTCTTTCTTGAATTCTATTTTTTTTTCTCATTTGATTAATTCTTTTATAGGTGTGCTACTACAATTATCACCTTAGGATTTTCTTCTTTGAATTTCCATTTTTTTTTCTTTTACACTTCTTGACTGCCACTTTTTTTAATATTTATTTTTTGGTTATAGTTGGACACAATACCTGTATTTTATTTATTTATTTTTATGTGGTGTTGGGGATCGAACCCAGGGCCTTGCATGTGCTAGGCTGCTAAGCGACAACCCCAGCCTGACTCCCACATTTTTTATTTACTGAAGGACAGCCAACAATTCCTTCTCAAAGATAGGCAATAAGGAAATAAATAAGTTCCTGCTTCTCTAAAAAATGTGTATATTTTCCTTTACGTAGGGTTTATCTGCCTCTGAAATTCTAGTTTCGACATCATTAATCACGGGAAATTTGGAGAATTTTAATGAGAAAAAAAGAGGGCTTGTGTGCTTTGTGAAAAGTGGTTTATTCACAAGTATAGCTAATTAAAATCATGGAGTCTCATAAGCAAAATGACTCTAGAAGTCAGATTGAACAACTTCATTTTATAGAGTAGAAAACTAGGGACTCAAATGATAAATTCCCAGTATCACATATTTAGCTAATGACAAGGAAACTTCCCCAAACCTCAGGGCTCTTCTTCTGCATCTGGTATGACAATGCCATGCTCACAGGCCAGGCGGTGGATGCCACCTGAAGACATGATTAGGATGAAACAAAGAGGTGCTTGTGGGAGGAGAGGAGATCACACTAAGCCAAAGGAGTCTGGACTCCTGCTCCAACTCTGCTCCTGAGGATTTCGACATGGTTTTTTCTTTCCTTGGGCCCAAATTTCCTCATCTTCAATGTTAGGAGTGTCAGACTAAAGAGTCTCAGGGATTCTTTCTTCTCTCAAGTGGTGGAATTCTCTGAAGGGGATCTTCCACTAAAGACTCATTATAAAGATGCAAAAACCTTCAAAATCTTTATACTAAAGGCCCTCACTTTGGAAATCTCTTCTAATGCCATCATGAAAGTGTATGGAAAGTGATATTTATCATAGCATTATAGTTGATTGCATTATATATATATATTTTAAGTAAGATATCTATGCCTTTGTTTTTTGTAGACTGAAAACTGCTGAAGAATTTTTTGTGTGTGCATTTTTACAGAACAGAATCGTCTGCCGCATGCTGCTAGTTCTTTGGCTCTATGGGCTATCCCTTCAAGGGCTTAACGATAATTTTCTCAGTTTCATATGGATGGAAGAGACCCAAACTCACACAGAGCAGAGATGCTTAATAGTCTCTATGTCTACACTGAGGTTTTGATAACAAGGCAGGACATTTCTCCTTCAAAGATCACTCTAATTAGGAAGTAGGGATCCTTCTCTTTTGGCATTTCCTGAATCAAGGAACATCACTGGGTTGGCACTTATGTTCCTGATTACAATCTGGGTGAACTTGGTCATGTAACACTATTTCTGAGCCTCCCTTTCCTCACTTGAAAATAGGAGACAATACACCCAACCAAATGGGATTTGTGTGGACATTAGATGAGCTATGAGCTAACAAAACTTCAAATAAAACCTCGCACATAGCAAGTGCTCAACAAACCCATTTTAAAAATATGCAGGAATGATTACAGTGATGAAATGCTTATTCAGTTTACCTAATCCTCTTTGTTCTCACATTGAAGTCTTGTCCTAAAGTTTGCCTCAGTGCAATCTTATAAAAAGGTCTTCAATAGTTTAAAATCATCACAGCAATAAATAAGATACAATTCTGAAAACTTACATTGAGAGAAAAATGTGGAATAAATATACCCAAATATTTGAAATGAAAATGGGAAAAAAATTAGCTGGTCTAAATCTAGTTTCAAGTTACGTCAATCTGTGGGCACTAGTGATTTGAGAAGAAACCTCTGTGTTGCTGTCCCTTCAGCAATGCGTGCACACATAGCCCACATTAACAAATTTAATTTTAAACTCTTTGGATTGCTTTCTTATTTTAAATTTTGCCTTTTGGGAAACTCTCTTGATTCTTCTGAGAATCACCCGATTTCCAAACTCAAATGGGCATACAGCCAAATGTTTGAAGAATCTTTCATAATATTAAAACCTCTGACCATCTTTAAGTCATATTCTGTATCTACTCCAGCTATCCCGCTGGTTTGTTTCAGTTTCTGTGTCTCTTCCCGTTGCTTGGAGTCTATCTTTAAATTTTCTGTATCCATAACTTTTAATCTCATGTCTGAAATTACATTTGGCCTGGCGCCTCTGAATTCAGAATTTTTTGTACTTTTATAGAAAGAAACATGTTCCTTCTACCCAACCCTAAGGTCTGCAAAAAGGAACACCATATAGTCACCATACATTAAGGCTTTTCCATTGTCACTGATGAGAGGTATGAAATATAGCTTACAAGCTGTTTTCAATTATCTATATAGAAAAATCAATGGCAGCAGTTTGTCCTGGCTCGGGGAGCTGCTGGCTCATTGCGGGAGAGGTTTCAGTTGCTCCATGTGCCAATGACACACTCATTCCTCTGACAGAGGCAATCAAGAGTGAGATCCTCACTCTGTTAGCAGTAACCACTGGTTAAAAAAAAAAAAAAAAACATATTTAATCATCCAATGTGAAACGATCACTTAACTTGTCAAGAGAATGGTGATACTGAAAGAATGGAATTTTGTAACGCCAACCCAAATCCAACTCATATTTTCCATTCTATTTATCTCATCTGAAAAGAAATAGTGAGTATCATTGAATGAACAGTAAATAAGAAATATCTGTGTGGTCTGTGGTAGAACAATGCACTAGTCATTTGATTTAATGGGTTCACCTGAGGAAAAGGAATTTCCCAGGGATTTATTAGTTCTACTGTAACTTTTATTTTCAAAGAACTAAATACATGAAGTAGGAGCCTGGTTTATGTGCTGGATTAGTGTACCCAGTGGTACGAATTGTTTGAACCAGAAATCCTATATGGGTGTCTCTGGTTGATGGTTACTCTATGGCCCCAATAAACTGTGGTTTCTGATACTAATGTGCTATATAGTCCTCTGCAACATTGACTTTGGCTTTGTTCCTTTTCCTAATGGGACATGAGCTGGTGTGAATCTAGTGATGGCTTTAAAGAGCATCAGCATACCAGGCCTTGTCCATGAGCCTCTTCTTGGAACCCAGCACTGTTATGAGAAAGCCCCAGACAGCCAGGTGGAGACTCATACAGAGAGAAAGATGCTGGCCAGCCCACATCTGTTTTAACCATCCTAGCTAAACATCCATCATACAAGCAGTTGCAGAAGTCCTGACGGATGCCACAGTCCTGTGTGGGATAGTCTCTAGTGGCAGAGTAGAACTTCTCTGATAAGCCTTGAACAAACTGGAGGATAGGAACTGGCTTTGTCAGCTTTTGCATTGCTGTGATCAAGAGACCTGGAAAGGACAATGTAAAGGAGGAAATGTTTATTTTGGCTCCCGGTTTCAGAGGTCTCAGTCCACACACTGCTCACCCCATTGCTCTGGCACCAAGGATGAGGCAGAACATCATGGTAAGGATGTAGCACAGGAAAGATACTCAGGACATGGCAATCACTTAACTTGTCAAGAGAATGGTGTGAATTAACTTGTCAAGAAGGGAGTGAATTCTGATCAACAGGGACAAAATATAAACCCCAAAGGCATGCTCCCAGTGACTTTCTTCCAGCCACATCTTACCTGCTTACACTCATCCAGTTAATCCATATCAATGGATTAATCCACTGAATTGCTTACACCTCTCAAACTACAATCATTCAACATCTGAAAATTCTTGCATTGTCTCACTTATGAGCTTTTGGAGGACACTTCATGTTTAAACCATGACATAAACAAAAACATGATTGCTGATTTTTAAAGCCACCAAGTTTCAGGTTTGCAACTTAGCAATAATTAAATCAGAATCAGTGTCGAAAAAGAGATAGCCCAACAGATTTAGCAATTTGTGATCCACTCCTTCATATTAGTGGGACAGGGAAGGAATGTGACATATTTTTTCCCCAACCAATAATTAATTTGTAGCATTTGACTGGCTCAAATTATAAGTACAATCATAGGATTATGGAGTTGGAAAGTCCTCAAAAAGCATTTTTTCTGCATTTCAAATTCTTAATTTTGAAAATTGAAAAAAAAAAACAAAACACAAAAACAAAACAACAAAAACAAAAAACAAACAAATAAATAAAAAACAAATCTCAGCCCTGGAGCCCAGAAAAGTTGATCTAGCAATAGAATTCACATCTTTTGATTCTTTTCAGTATCTACCATATTGACTCCAGTGGGCTCAGAGTTCCATTGAAGTTGACTCCTATTAACAACAATTTGAACATAATAAATGTTAAGTTACTATACATTAATGTGTTATCATTATTATACTTCTGCTAACATCAATCTAAATCTGCCAGACACATGGTTATATACCTAGTAAGTGCTGCTAAGTCTTTGAGAAGGAAAAGGGTAAGTCGAAGGGTTGTGAGACTGTATCAATAATGCATTTTTTTCTCTCCTTATCAAATCAGCAGTTATGTCAGCAAATGTTTCTAAAACAGAATATTCAACTTCAGGAATCTCTGATTGGGGGCTTGTTTTACATCTTGATAGTAATTTAGGGAGCTACAGTCTCCTGCTTTCAGAGCACTGAAAGACCACTTTCTTCTCTCTCTCTCTCCCTCCCCTACTCTGTCTGTCCATCTCTGTCTTCCTTCTTTCATATTTGTAGATAACCAATCAGTCAGTGATTTAGAGGTATTTGGGGTTCCTAATAGAGAGCTCCTTCAGACTCTTGGAACATTGGGGCTCAGGGATTATCTCTGAGCTTCTGCAGGCAAGGTATGCCAATCTGATCAGCATCTTCCTATGGGGACAAAGAATCACCAAATTTGAGGTTAGATTAACTATTAAGTTATTTTAGACAGTAGGTCCATTGTTACACATTTTTGAGACTAAAAAAAAACCCCTTAGTTTATGGCATATTTTGTCAAGTTTACCACAAACTTGAGGTAATTCAACAGTAACATACTAGTTGCTCAAGTCGTCTTCATCCAAATCTCTGTAGTAGCAAAGATGCATAAAATTGAGAATCAAAAGTTGCCATGGCTAGAACCATTCATTTTGGAACATGTGCTAATAAAATTAGTTTCCATTTAAAGAGATTTCTATTCCTGACACTAGCATGTATCCTCACTGTGCAATTAAAATCTTATTGGTCAATCACTCACCAACTTTTTGAATGCCATACTGTGCTAACAACATAATGTAATACAAGGAAAATAAGCTGTAGCAATAAGCCACAGACCTTTTAAAAGATGGAGGACAATGACAGGGAAACCTCTAGAAATAAGAATAATTTAAATGCAAAGAGCATGCAGGAATTTTGAAAAATGGACTAAGGATTTACACATTATTAGAAACAAAATCATGCTGCAGAATTAAAAGTAAATTGACGCATGTTATACTGTCCTGTCATATAATTTTGTTGTATAAACAGAACGGAAAAATTTAAATGATGGATTAATATTTTTTTATTCTTTTGGCTAATTATCAGTCTTTATTTGCAATTATAATTAAATTTATTAAATAGTATAAATATATTAGTTTTATTCTTCCATAGAAAAATCCTCATTTACTATGATATTTTGATTCCCTTTATAATTATTTTCCAGGTTCTAATTATCCTCAGATAATAAAGTCCTCCCGAATATGTTACATTTTGGTTTTAATATGGAAGAGAAGACCACCTGTCGAATGTCTTTTAAATTCTATAATCTACACTGAGTATGCATAATACTTATTTTCTCATTTTTTAATATTTAGAGCAACCTACAGAAGTAAGTAGCTGTCAGTAATCTCATTTGATAGATATAGAAACTAAGACACAAAATTTAAGTAGCTTGTATAAAATCAAATAGTTATTGAGTGAAAGAGAAGGAATTATATTCCTAAATTATTTTTGATAAGGCTTAAGAAACACCTGGTAAACAACACAGCACTTTCTGCTCACATTTTCAGCCAGTTGAGAAATCTAATTTGTATTAATAAACAAATAAATGAACATAGGACAAAGCAAACAAGAGCCCAAAATATTACCTTCCATTACTGAATAATTTTATATCCAGCATTCTGACTTATATGGAAGAATAAGTGGGCTCTCTATTACTGGTTTCTAGAATGACATAGCCCACAAGATGACATGACATGTGGTTCTCAGAGTCTCTCCACCCTTTAAGTGGAAAAGAAATGTGAATTGGTACAATTAGGATTTTTTAAAAGTTCATCACAAAGAGATATATATGATTGACTGGTCATGAAAACTCTTTAGCTTACAACTCACCTTTAATAATTACTGGCTGCACACATAGTTTTTGTGCTATAACCAGAGGTAAAATATGTGGTTGGATGAAATATTAGTATGGCTTATTGGAAGTACATCTTATGTACTTAGCATTTTCTTACTCTAAACATTATGATGAAAAAAGTGCTTGAAACAGTGTATTTCTCACCTGCTAATTTTACCTTCTCTTCCTTGAGCCAGAGACAAAAAAAAAAAAAAAAATGTTATTGCTGAAAATAAATTGTCAAGTTCAGTGTACATTGATCTTGCTTAGGAGTTCTGAGTTTCTAAGATGAGACCAATCCTAAACCTTTAAAGAAAGAGACTGAAATAGAAAATGAAGGGAAAGAGAAGCACTGTTTTAAGAATGTTGGCACAGACAGCAGCAATGAAGTAAGTGATATGATGGAAATCAAGAGTCGAATAATGATTTTCCATTGCAACAGGTTCTTATTAAGCCCATGGCAGTTAAAAGAAATTAAAAGTGTTTCTAAAACTCAGTGCAGATGAAGGAACTGAAATTCAGCAATTAAAATAAAAAAATCCTCAGGTAGGTACAAGAAACTATGTGTGGACTTTTGTAAGGAGATTGTATAATTACAATTTGTTCATCATACTGCTGGAGAAAAAGTCTACAGATGCCATGCAATAATTTTAGCAGATGTGTTTTTTGGCTATCCTAAAGCTTTCTCCAGGCCCTATGTCATTCGGCTACTTTCCATTACATAGGCTGAAAAAAATTGTATCTTCAATATGCTCAGTGTTCCTTCCAGATGAGGTCACATATGACCTTGTTATGGTTATGTACTATGTAAGGAGGGTCTTTGGGGAGACTTTGGAAGGGTTTCTCCTTTTCTCTTCAGACAGAGATACTTGAGGGGGAGACCTCTTTCTAGTACCACCCCATAGATGCTGCCATCTTATAACCACCCAGAACAGCACAGCAAGAACACCACAGGCTCTCAAATCTTTTAGTCTCTGAACCAAACCAATGTCAGTAACCACTCATTTCCAGACGTCAGAATGTGAGAACACTGTCAGTCAGAATTTTCAGTTATACAAAACTGAAAACGTTCCTAACTATTATGGAAAATGGAGACCACGCTTTGGGTCAGACATCTATTTTATAATCTGTATTTCATCATGATTTTTTTCCTGGTCAGTTTGAAAGGAAAATAATCATCACAATTCATTTCCCACAGATTGAAATGTTACAAGATATACCAAAAAATATAATGAAAAATTTGGAAAGATGATGACTCAAAAGACCCAGATTACATTTCTAGTCAGACTTGATTCAAATCCCAACTTGACCATTTCTAGGTATATGATCCAATCACAAAAGCAGGTATAAGAGTCATTTACCTTATAGGGTTGTTATAAAGATTACATGTGCTATTTGTAAATAACTAGTCCAGTGCCTGGAAGATTAGTGTGATTATAATTTGTTATTTTATACTCTGAAATTTTGACAAAATAAATGCTCAATTTTATAGTATCTTGATAACACATTGCATTTTTCCAAAAAAAAAAAATCTTTATTCTGTTTTTATTTCAAAGATTTTAATTTTTCCCTTCTTGACAAAATTCCTATTGGTGCCAAATATTTTTTCTGACTGGCTATATCATTTCTTTTTTTCATTGTACTGTTCTGTGAGGATGCCATCAAAATGATTGTAGTATTAGTGTTGGGGGAAAAGGTTGAGTATAAAATTAACTGGAGGTAAGTATCCAGCTCTGGAAGAGTGAAAACACACCAAAGAAACTGCAAGGAGTTGGGGCAGGAGTGGAGCAGAAGTTAAGGTACCGTTGGCTGATGCTTTTACACATACAGTGAGCCAAAATGAAATAAAATCAGAACAAGAAAGAATACTGACAAATGGCTACAGCAAAACAAAACAAGAAACAAACAGAACTTGAGACATTGAAGTTGCAGGTCTTGGGCAAGACGTGACAATATGTCTGCAAGTTAACTATTTATTAGAAAAATCATACAAAATGTGGGAAAAGGGACATGGATGTTGGGAGAGGTAAGAGAGGAGAGTGAATGGGATGGAATATGAGGCTTACTGGAGCCACAGACCTTGCCTTGTAAGTGGAAGAAATCCCCAATTCTTTGGTTAACAAATTCATGGTTTCCCTTGTCTTTGTCATGTATTTTGATGTGAGGAATCACTAAAATATGGCTACCTCCCAGACTTGGGGAGAAGGGAAAGAATCAGCCAGTAGCAACATTTTTTATTTTATTTTTGAATATAAAATAGAAACATCCCAAAGCACCCCTTTTTAAAAGGGCAAGCTCCAGTTAGGAAACATTTTTATTACAGACTTGAAATCTCCTTGGATGAGTTGATTTAGAGAGGCAATATCAAGGAGCTAATTCACTGGCCCATGATTTTGGCCCATTCATTGAAAGTACATGCAAACGTTGAATTTAAAATTGCCAGTTTGCACCATGGTATATAATTCTCCTAAATCCTGCTAAACAATATATTCTCCAGTCAGATCTTACACAAAACTCTCCAAACTCAACATCTCTAAAGGTGACTTATTTCTGATTCTGCAATTCTGTCTGTTGCTTCAAAGGCTGGCATCACCACCCACAATGCTGGAGGCTTAGGGGTTACTCCTGATCATTTTATCTTTTTACCATTCATAAAGAACCATCCACTGCTCCCAGGAAGTTCTTTCCTCTCTAATCTGTTGTTCTCCTAACCATTGCTTGCTTGCTCATTCAGGCAACCATTATTTCCTACCTCAATCATCTCAACTGATCTACACACTACATCTTGTCTGTTTTTCTACTGTACCTACTCACTGCAACCAGAGTGGAACTTTTTAAAAATGCAGATCTGATGTGTGTATTCGAAGTCTTCAAGGATGTCTATAACTGTAAAATAAATTCTAACTTCCTTAATATTGTTGGCAAGTTTACACACAGATCCAGTGATCCAAGCCTATCCCTTACCATAATTTTATAAATATTCTATATTATGAAAACAATGGAAAATCTTCTGAAAGCCACAGTCGGAATGGCCCCTGGCATTTTGCCAATAGTATTGGTTGAGAGGCAAGCCATTAAGATGATGCTGGATTGATTTGGTTGCATATTAGACCTTTACTGTCCGCCTTGGCCTGCTACTTTGGAGTTCTTGTGCTACTTTGGAGTTCTCATGGGGATTCCCGGAGAGTTCCCATTGGTTGAGGAAGTGCGGGAGGAGGAATTTCCAGAGGAGGGATTTCCGGTTGTTGGTTCCTAGAGGAGCCGCGTGGCATTCAGGAGAGTTCCCGAGGAGCATGTGGAGTGTGCTGGTAGAGTTCAGAAATAAAGTTTGTTCCTGCTTCAGTGGCTTGTGATTTGTGCCCAGCCAGACTGCGGCATAAATCTATAAGAATTGGCCTGTTGTATTCAGTTTTGATTGTTTTTTTTTTTTTTCACATATGCAGAGATAGAAAAGTATGTATATATGGATAGATATAGATATAGATATATATGCATCTTCAACCCCACTTTTTGTTTTCTTGTCTTTGTATCCACCATAATCCTTATTAATGTCAGTCAAAGATGTCAATCAAGTCACTACAAACCAATTAGCAGGCTGATACAAGTGCTAGAAATTTGACTTCTAATCCAATTAATGTTCATTAACAGTTTTTTTTTTTTTAAAGGTAAAATCTGAAAAGTTTATGTCAGAACACATTATAAAGAGATTTGGAAATGAGAACAGGCTGTGATTAAATTAGGTATCCATAATTCTTTTAATTTCCGATACAGCAAGCCTGGCTTTGCATACTAGATACAGATACTATATTCAACCGAACTCTTGGAAAGTACTTTTTTCTCAAACTATTCAAAATTAAAATGAACAAATTGCAAGTGAGCGTGCTCTGTTTTCAAGAAAAGGCCTCCACACACACGGAATGTGAATGCACAATGAGAGGTAAGTACTTAGAAGCCAGCTGATTGGGGCACTCGATTCCCACTAAATAATTCAGAATCTCTAATGGAAATCAGATCCAGTGTTTCCCCAGTGGAGGAGCAACCCTTCTTGGTTACCCAATATTCAATGGGCTACTCAAGGGCTTTAGAGAACAACAATAAAGTATAAGGTAAAAATATTTTAATGGCATTCATATCCTCTTAGGGGCTTTCTTGGCATGAAGTTCCCAACTTCCTAGCAGCTGCTGCCATTGTGAAGAGGCAGGGAGAGTGAGAGAAAGAAATCAATATTTAAATCTGAAACAGCCAGAAAGTTCTGTGAGGGGTGCCAGTATTAACTGGTTTGTGTATGTGTTTGGCCTTTCAAAAGTCCCCAGTCTTAAGAGGACAGAAGATATTCTAAGTAAACAAGCCATTGGGAATCACACAGCCAGGCTCCGGTAGCTCACAACAAACACATTTAATTGAAGGAAGAATATTCATGTGAGATTTTTGTCTAGAAATCTCAGTAAGAGAATGAACTGTTGCATAAAATAATGTTTTTTTTTTCTTTCTCTCTCTTTCTCTCAAAACAGGAAGAGAATATTGATTTCCCAGTCTTGGCCACCAGCCCCACCTCTTCTCACTATAAGTATTGAGATGAATAAGTTGGAGTCTCTAAAAGCACTAAGCAATCTTCAAGAGAGTACCGCTTTATACACAGAAAAAGCTTTATTATTATTGGGTAGAAATGTTAAAGAGAAAGTTGGAGCTCTTATCAAAGGCTGTTGGTGCCCCGACATTTGCTGTCAGCTCTGAAAAGGTAGCTGTGAAACTCATTGTATCCAATCCTGGTTGGCTTTGGGCCCAGCCTACAGTGGGATTTCTGGCCAATGGCCCTGTACAGTGGGATGGCTGGCGCCTGGCCCAGGGATTAGAGAGTTTTCATTTCTTTGTCTCATTGATATTAGTCACAGAATCTCTCTTTTCATGCGCAACCCAAATCCGAGCGGGGGGCAGGGGGAGAAGGCAGAAGCAGAAATTGCTGCAAACTCTGAACCCTTGTACCCCAGGAGTAAGAAGAAAATGCCCATTTTCAGCTCAGTTATCCAACATCTGTATCTAGTTTGTTGTGCTTATTTAGCAGGAAATGGATAGTCTGCTGTATCCTTGAAAAGAAAATTGCTATATAGATATAAGAGACTGTAAGTTACCCTTGGAAAAACTAGGTCTTCAGTATGTTAGGGCTTCTGTTTCTTTTTTACTCCCCCTTCTCCTTCCCTTTTCTTTCTTCTTCTTTAATGAACTAAAAATTCTGAAATTTCATCTCAAGGAATAATTTGGTAAACATAATTTATGGGCACATTTCCTTCGGTTGTTAGATACGTGTGTGTATAGCCTTTACAGAAGGCCATATGTAATATATCATTTGTTGACAGATTTTCTCAAGTTACTTCCTTTGTGTGTGTGCATGTAATTGTGGTGTATTTGTGGGCAGATATGTGTGTGTGCTTTGCAGAATCTGTCTGCAATAATATGTCCTCGGGCACATTCCACTTGTGTTTCGGAAAGTGCTCTGCTGAATTCCATAGGATAAACTTTGGTCTGAGATAATAATAATCTTTTCTTAGATATTCATGCCCAGTGGAAACTGAAAGTTATTTCCAAAATGAAAATAAGACCATGAATTATTAAATAGCAACTGATTTAAAAATAAACCACAGAACCCCCACACATCCTAACAAAATGACTCAAGCTCACATCTCTGCCTGATTCTCCTTAAAAAATCTACTGATGCAAGAAAAGATTCATCTCTTGAAGTCTAAATTGAGTACACATGTATAAGCTTGTTCCTTTTCATTATATTACATAATTGCTATTAGTGGGAAATCAGTTAATCTCAGGTATAGATTATGTACTCTTTCTGCACCAGTGGGAAGGTAGAAGGAATCAGGGTGAGAAGAACCCTCAAATAACACCTAAGTGCCCCCGAAAGGATTAGCCTCCACTGTCTCAGCCATGAAGCGGTGATAATGATATCCATCCTAATTGGGTTCATGATGTGCATTCATTGATAAAAGATCAATCATGAAATATTTTGAAAACTTACGTTATTCACTTGAAAATGTCCATATTAAAACAATTAAAAGAAAAGTAGATAGTGTCCCTGTGGATCCTCCCCCTACTTTTTTTTTTAATATAAGGGCTTCTAACTTTCTAATTATAATTAAATGCCTCAGCCCAGACTCAGAACAGCAGGAATCTTAAAGATTGCTAGCTTTACATTTTAGGGAGAATAAAATGGAGGCAAAGAGTCATTGGTGATTTATCCAATGTCAGAAAATGATCACTAGATAAAGGATGCCTGACTCTGATCATTTTTAACTGCATATTCTTGTGGGGTCACTCCTTCCCCATGACAATGGGATGTTTATTTTAATAAGTAAACACTGAGATCTGGGAGCAGTGTGTTGGGGCTGGGTGGCTCTGGGTGACTGAGTCCTCCCAGGAAGACTCCATGGTGTGTGGGAACTTGGTTGAGGGGTGGGATGTAGGTAAATGTGACAGAACAAGGAAAACCTTTTAACTACAGAACACAACTAAAACCTGGGAGGACATGAAAAAGCATGCTGTGTACAGAGGCCACAGGGAAGAGTAGGTGGCCATCACAAATACACACTGAGGAATGCAAGAAAAAAAAAAGTACAAGCCAAATTTTAGATGATGGTTTTCAAGGAAATTTCACCTGATGCTATAAAAGTTTAGATTCTTAAACAAAAGGCTGACAGGATGACAGGGGTTTAGTAGATGGTCTTTCTTCTTGGCCGTCTCCCTGCTTTATACATCTGCCAAATGTGACTTGCATTGTGTGAATGTGTTAGGAACCTTCCCTTGTCTCTGTGGTGTCAGGTTAGTGCAGACAAATTCAAGATGGACACAAAGCAAATTGCTCTCTGCAACCCAGGATGGCTCCTGGATTTGGTGCCCCTGCTTCAGCAGAGCCGTTCCCCAACTGTTGCCACTGAGGGCACATCATCTTAGTACAGGTTCATAAGCATTTGTCAGGAATGTCATGGACATAGCCTTCTTGAGGACAGGGCACGTGTACGCAGCATGAGCTGGTCCCGAAACAGAATCTGAAAGGTTGGACCGGTCAGGCACTACACACCCTAGACATCCTTCCGGATGGACTCAGTTAAGCCCCTGTTAAGAAGAGGAGTGAGCAATCTACTCTGGGAAATGAACCAATGAAAACCGATTTCTTTTTCTTTTTTAAAAACTTTTATAAACAAAGCTTTATTGGAATAAAGTGGCTCCTGTCTATGTATTGCCTATGATTACTTTCACACTGTAACCACAGTTAAGCATTGGCCACAGACTCCATACCTGGGAAAGCAGAAATACTTCACATTAAGTCCTTTACAGAATAAAAAAACCACTGTCTACAGGATAAAACAAAACCAGTAGTCTATTTAATATTCTGTCTTGATTCTTGATAAAATACTTATTTTATGTGAATCGTTAGTTGAAATGAAGAGGTTATTTCTGGAAGACGTGGGACATAGCTTTTCTGTAAAAGAATGTGTATATTTAGACTAGTTACTTCACAGCATACCTTTTTTTGTTACATGGATAATGCTGCATGCGGTTTAGAATTTAATTCAGTGATGTAAAAATTATTTATTAATTTACAGATAGATAATACAATGTAATGCTCTAAAGCAATGTTCCAAACATGCCTAATATTCTAAGCAAATTTAGGGGGAAGGCACTGATACTGTTCTTACTTTACTACTGCAAAATCCAAGGCACTGAGGGTTAAAGTGACTTACCAAAGGTCACACCAGAAATTGAGAGGCCTAGGTTTTGAAATCAGGCAGTCTGGCCATGGAGTCTACTATTTAACCACCATACCATTAATGCTATTTTATTTTAAAAATAACTTACTGAGGTATCTTCAAGAATATCAGTTATGTACAATAAAATGAACCTATTTTAACCCCACAGTTTGATGACTTTTCACAAATACATATTCCATATAATCACCACCCAATAAAATATTTGCTGGTTCTATCAAATTTTTCCTAAACCCAGCCTGCAGTCTGAGGCAACCACTGATCTGTGTTTTGTCAGTATAGATTATTTTTACTTTTTCCAGAATTTCACATAATAGAATCTTACAACACTTGCTCTTATGTGTCTGACTTAATTCATTTTGTTTCATGTATAAGTAGTTTTCTTTTAATGATAAATAATGTCTGATTGATGGATCTTTGATTAATACATTTATCAATTTCCAGTTTGGAACTATTATGAATAAAGATGCTATTCATATGTATGTAAAATGTATAAACCTTTATGTGGGACACTTGTTTTTTCCTATAAGTAAGTATCTAAGAGTAAAAAGTTTTGTATGTCTACAAAAAATTGAATCATATGTTAAATGTATGTTTAATTTATGAGAAATGGTCACATTGATTCTCCAGGTGTCTTTAGTATTGCACATTCCCACTAACCACTGGATGGCAAGTGTTTTACGTTTTAGCTCTTTAGGGAGGTGTATAGTCGTGGCTCATTGAGGTTTTAGTTTTGTATTCCCTTAATGGGAAAAATGATGCAAAACATTTTTTCATATTTATTGGCATTTACATATTTTCTTAGTGTCTGCTAAGATATTTTGTTTATTTTTATTGTTTTGATTGACTTCTGATTATGATTTATATGAGATCTTGGAAAGTTCTAGATCACAATCTGTCACACATACATTTTTACTTGCATTGTTAGAATTGCTTTATTATTTTTTTAAAATTTTGACTTTCAAAGAGCAAAATTTTAATTTTAATGAAGTCAAATATATTAATATCTTAATACTATTTTATACTTTTTAATGTCGTAGGTAAGAAATCTTTGCCTATTACAAGGTAAAAAAGATTTTATTACATTATCTTTTAGAAGTGTTACAGCCTTTGCTGTTACATTTAGTTCTATGATCTATTTTGATTTAATTTTTCTTTATGTTGTCAAGTATACTTTTTTTTTCCATATGGATACTTAGTTCTTTCAACTTAAGGTCATCTATATGCAAATTCTATCCTTCCTTCAATGAATTATATTTGAGTATCTTTGTGAATGGATCATTACTATCCCTCATTGATCTATAATTCTATTTTTATGCCAATACTGTACAATAATTTTGTTAGAATATAGAATAAAATTTGATTTTTAAATTTTAACTTGTGTCCAGCTAACATCACTCATTAGTTCTAGGAAGTTTTCCATGAATTTCTGATAATTTCCTATGTATGCAGTGAAGTTGTGTGAGAATAAAGACAATGCTACCTCTTCCTTTTCATTCTTTTTAGTTCTTTTTATGGTATTTCCTCATTGGCTAAGTTGTTAGTATAATATTCAGTGAAAGTGGTTAAAAGTGGTCATTCTTGCCTTTTTCTTGATTTTTTTGTTGTTGTTTCTTTATAGTTATACATGACAGTAGAATCTTTTTTGATATGTTTATATAAACATATCTTATTCTAATTAGGAATATCTTATTTTAATTAGGTTCCCAGTCTTTTGTATATATGTACTTGATGGTGGGATTCAATGTGGTGTTTTCACATATGTACACAGAAAAGTCATGTCAGATTCATTCCCACTGTCTTTCCTTTTCCTATCTCAACCTCACTTTCCTTCATTTCCTTTTTCTAATCCACTGAACTTCTATTCTTCCCTCTGACCTTTATTGTGGGTTAGCACCCACATATCAAGAAAACATTTGACGTTTGGTTCTTTGGGGGATTGGCTTATTTCACTTAGCAAGGTAGTCTCCAGATCCATCCATTTACTGGCAGATGTCATAAAGCCATTCTTCTTTATTGTTGAGTAACATTCCTTTGTGTAGGTATACCACAATTTTTTTATCCATTCATCTATTGATGGGCACCTCGATTGGTTCCATAACTTAGCTATTGTGAATTGTGCTGCTATAAACAATAATGTGGATACATCACTGTAGTATGCTGATTTTATCTCATTTGAATATATACTAAGGAGTGGGAAAACTAGATCAAATAATGGTTTCTTTGCAAGTTTTCTCAGGAATCTCCATACTGCTTTCCAGAGTGGTTGCACCAATTGCAGACACACCAACATTTTATGTGTGTTCTTGATTTTTGATGGAAGCATTCACTGTGTAAGTATCACATTTGGTTGGAAGCTTTCTATCTCTTATCAAAACAAGCATATTCATTTGTCATCTTAAGTTGCTGAGAATTATTACCAATGGATGTCCAATTTTGTGAAAAGCTTGTCCTATGTGTACTTACATGTTCCTTTTCTCCTACTCAATCATTTAATGTGGTAAATAATATTGTTTGATTTTTACATGTGAAACCAAACTTGCATTTCTAGGATAAGCATCCAATATTACATACAGTATTCAACTTTTTATAAATTACTGGTATTGATTTGGTAATATTCATTAAGGGCTTTCATGCTTATGTTCATGAGAACTATTACACAGTAGATTTAGTTCTCTCATATCATGTAACCAAAATTCTTTAGGTATTTTAGGCCTGATTTTCTGTGCAAATCTAAGTAAAGTCATTGTACAAGTCCTGTTCTTCTAAAATTCTTAGACAAATTGAAACTCTTATTTTAAGTTTTTGTTAAGAAGGACAAGGTTCTATCCCACTCCTTGGTCTACACCCAAAGGATTTAAAAACAGCATACTACAGGGGACACAGCCACATCAATGTTTATAGCAGCACAATTCACAATAGCTAAACTGTGGAACCAACTTAGATGCCCTTCAATAGATGAATGGATAAAGTGTTATATATATGTGTGTGTGTATACCACATATATATAATACCACAGATATATATTATAACTGTGGTATTATATATATGTGGTATATATATCGATAGATTTAGATATAGATATAGATCTAGATCTGTGGTATATATACATGATGGAACATTACTCAGCATTAAAAGAGAATAAAATCATGGCATTTGCAAGTAAATGGATGAAGTTGGAGAATATCATTCTAAGTGAAGTAAGCCAATCCCCCAAAGCCAAAAGCAAAATATTTTCTCAGATAAGTACATGCTGATCCATAAAGTGGGGGAGGGCATGGGAGAAATGGAGGAACTTTGGATAGGGCATAGGGGAGGGTGGGGTAGGGAAGGGGTATGGGGATAGGAAAGATGGTGGAATGAGATAGACATCATTAACTAGGTAGATGTATGATGATACCCATGGTGTGGCTACTTTGTGTACAATCAGAGACATGAAAAATTGTGCTCTATTTGTGTACTATGATTTAAAATGCATTCTGCTGTCCTGTATAACAAATTAGAGCAAATAAATTAATTAATTAATTTATAAATGGACAAGGTTTAGTGGATTAAGTCAAGCTAGTTAGTTTCATAAGAGACTGATAAAGCGTAAACGTATAAAATTTCAGGAAAAAGTTAACAGGCATTGTTGGTTGCTTCCCAGATTGTTTCTACCTCTTCATTTTACCGGGAATGCTCTGTGTGGCTAAGTGGCTGGGGAGGTTGACTCTACTAAGATTTGAGTCTTCAGCTTCACTTTTTTTTTTTTTTTTAGAGAGAGAGAGAGAAGAGAGAGAGAATTTTTTTTTAATATTTATTTTTCAGTTTTCGGTGGACACAACATTTTTTTTTTAAATCTTCATTTGTATGTGGTGCTGAGGATCAAACCCAGCGTCCCACGAATGCCAGGCGCCAGGCGAGTGTGTTACCGCTTGAGCCACATCCCCCACCCTTCAGCTTCACTTTTAAAAGCCAAATATACCTGAGACTCCCTGAGACATATTTAAGAGCCTTTATTTGACAACTGAAGGTGAGTAGACAAAAGACCTAAGTCCTGGAAACTTTGAAGGACACATTTTATCAACCTATGTTTTTTGTTGAGATAAATTCCTGAATTGTTGAAGTCATTTTTACTTATACTTTCTGTCTTTTTTGCAGTCAAAAAAGAGCATAAGTGTTATGAAAATATATCTAATATAAATAATTATGTAGATAACAGATATGTGGTTTTATAATCTATCACACTAATTATAAATACTTTAAAAATTTTTTTATTACATTTAAAGAGAGAATGAAACTGTATTGGAGCAGATTCTATCAAACTGTGACAACTTGAAGAAATGTCCTGTTGCATTCTAGGAATGTTGATGACCTGGGAGGGGTCATCAAGAATCCATATGTCCTTCCAAGGAGACACTCCTGGAAGAACGATGATGAATTTTCACCAGGTTCCCGCATGATTTTAAACTTTATGTTGATCACCCTCCTCTTTTTATTTGTTGCCACAGAATCAATGGCCTCCTTTTCAAAACTCCTTTAGGACGTGTTATCATTCCTATGATTTCAAATCACTTGCCTTAGTTGCACTTTAGCCTAGCCACAATATGCAGGGGGCTCATTAATTATGCTGGGAGAGGCTGAGCGCCCATGTCATGCAGAGTACAATGGAATCCTTACAGTAGACGCAGGCTGAACATGGCCCAGCCTGTTACTGCCCTGGACATTGGCCCACCTCACCCAGTTGCTAGCACAGTGGCCTCCTCACTGTTCTGCTAAAACTCAGGCCCAGGTAAGGGCAGAACCCAGAGCCTTGCAGCTGCTCATCCCTTCGCCTAGAAGTTCCTCTCTCAACTCTTAAGTCTTTACTCAGACTTCACCCCAGGGAAATTTTCTTCCCCAAATGGACATGGTTATTTTTCTTCATTGTCTTATTTTTCTCATGACACCATATCTTTTTTTTTTCCTAAATTTAATTAATTAGTTAGAAACAAAGATATAAGCTCTCGGAGAATCAGGATTTTTGTCTGTTTTTCTTTATCAAAAGAAAATCAATCCTGCTGGGATTGTGGCTCAGCAGTAGAGCGCTTGCTTAGCACAGGCGGGACCTGGGTTCGATTCTCAGCATAACATAAAAATAAAGGCATTGTGTTGTGTCCATCTACAAAGAAAGATTCTCTCTCCCCCCCCCCACTCTCTCTCCTTAAAAAAAAAAAAAGAAAATCAATCAAAAACTGAGGCACTCAAAGAACACTGAGGCCAAATGAATGAAATGACTTTAAGTCTTGAGTTAATAGGGCTACGCCTCTTAATGAAGTCTGAGATTGAGCATAAAAGGATATATTGAAGAATATGTTCTACTTAGACTTGGGTGAAAATGAATTAAATTAGGTCAAATCTCATTCTCATAGATTTCTATAATAAAAAACTCTATCTTCTTTTTTATTTTAAAAATACAATTGTAAATAATATTAGTCAGAACTTCTCATTTTTGACCCTGTTATCATTTTGAGTCAAATAATTCTTTGTGGTGGGAGCTGGCCTGATCATTGCAGGATGTTTAGTTTCTTGTCTGTCTGCTAGGGCAACCCCTTCCCTCAAGCTGTGACAACCAAAATGTCTCCAGATAATGCCAACTATTGCCACAAGGCAACAGTGCTTGCAACACAGAACCATCCATCATATGTATTGTATATAATTATGTAATATATGTTACATAGTGGACTGGGGCTGCAGCTCAGTAGTAGAGCACTTGCCTGGCATGTGTGAGGCACTGGGTTCAATTCTCAGCACCACATATAAATAAATAAATTAAATAAAGATTCAGCAACAATTAAATATATTAAACAAAATATGTTATATACCATGTTATGTTATTATATGACACTTTTGATAGCATATTATATGTATATGCTATCTAGATTATATATTATATAACAATGATTATATAATATGTACTTATATAATTTGTAATTATTATATGTATATATTATATACTATATCTATATTATATATAATATATATATTTTATAACACCTATTGAAAAAAAACAAGATTGTATTTCTGATATAGCACATGTAATTAAGTAGAAATCATAAAAATTTCATGCTTACTTTTTAAACTGTATCATCAAGCACCACAATCAAGCCAGCATGGTTCATGTTAAATGGTGGTCGCATGTAGCCCTGGTAGATGTGAAGGTAAAGTTCAGGAAGAGAAAAAGAAAACATACCCTTTATTTAATGGCCTTGGAGCTCCATTCTTGTAAAGAGATAGGAAATGCTGAGACATCTCTTTCAATAAAGGATCTGGGAAAATAATAAAAAATGAGAATATGCCCTGCTATGTGATTTATATAGGTGCAACAGGATTAAAACAAAGATTGTTTGCTTCTTGGGGAAAATGTAATCATAAAAGAAAAGCATATAACCTAAAGTCTAAGATTAGATGGAAGAGAATTTGTTATATTGATTTGTTTATTTATTTATTTCCTTTATGTGTGTAGAATTGAGAATTTGATTGGGGCTGTAAATAAATATATACTTTTTTCTTTTTGTATTGAGCCTCTTTACCACTGAGCTACATGTCCAGTCTTTTTTCCTTTTCTCTTTCTTTCTTTCTTTCTTTCTTTCTTTCTTTTTAAGATAGGATCTCAATAAGTTGCTGAGGGCCTCCCTAACTTACTGAGTCTGGCCTCAAACTTGCCATCCTCCTGACTCAGTCTCCTGTGTTGCTGGGATTATAGATGTGTGCCACCTCACCTGACTGTAAATAAAATTTTGATGCTTCCTCTTTTGATTGATGGGTTGATTGATTTATTAAAGCTCTACTTGCAGGAATGGGACATCTGTCCAGGTAGCAGTCAAGAGAAGAGCTCTGAGTCCTAAAAAACTATCTGCCATGAAAAAAATGCCCCTAGTTTGGGGATTTAGGAATGGTCCTAAGAAATGTAAATTTTAGTTATATACAGGGCTTAATAAGCACTTGTCGAGTTGAATCCAAGAGATGCAAACTCAGAACTATGGGAAATGGAAGTATATTTTACAACTACTTTGAGGTGGCAGCTAATAAACTGAAAGGAAATAAAAGGTGCAAGCCGAGGAGCAGGAAAGAACTAATGAATGAGGTTAAAATCTCAATACTTACATTTTGAAAATGTTTGGGTAAATACGCTTTAAGCTTCCTAATCATTTTTATAATTTATCTCATTTATATCATAGATACTGATCTATGGGAGACTCATTGGACCCTAGATCTATTACTTCAGCCTTTTTCTTCAACTAAAAGAAACGCAAGTTCCAGAAAGACAGGATCTCCAATCTCTGCGTTTTACAAACCTCAAAGTTTGAGCCCCTTGGATTAATCCCCTGAATTCTTGAGTGCTGCAGAATCATGTCACTAAATAGGTCACTAGAGGCACCAGGAAGCCCAAAAAGGAAAAAGCCCCCTAAAGGGAAGTGGCACTTAATTGGGAACTTTCAGAGATCTGCCACTCTTTGTGACAATCCAGAAAAAGTACTTTACAGGTTTTGTGACTGCAGGTGGGCTGCGACTGACAGCTGAAATTAACTGGGGCTCTGTGCAGGGAGGGCGGTTGTCAGGGGGGAGGAAGGAGCGGCTGGATTTGAAGACTGTGTTTTTTTCATCTCGAATATCATCCTTTCAATTGTGCAGATCCCAAACTCTAAGCTAAAATGCCACCCATTGTCCCTTTAAGGCATCCTACTTGGTAAACAGGAGCAGGCACCCATAGAAAGAATAGGTCGTGCATGGAGTTTGGAAAAGAAATATCGTGTTGGGGCTCTGCTGAAAACAAAACGATCTTGCATCTCCTGGCCTCTTGGTTCAAATCCCTTTTCGTGCTCCGTGGGGAGAGACTGCCCCTGGAGTATTCTGCTTTTAATAAGCTTCCCAATCAGCTCTCGGGCCAAAGCGCTCTCCCTCCCTCGCCCAGCCTGCGTCCTCTCAGCCCTCCCCTTCTCCGTTTCCCTTCCGTCCCCTCCCAGTCAGGGAGCAATTGAGTCAAAGGCAGGATCAGGTTCCCCGCCTTCCAGTCCAAAAATCCCGCCAAGGGAGCCCCAGAGCGTAGGAAAATCCAAAGTGGAGAGAGGGGAAGAAAGAAGCCAGAGTCATCCGTCCAGGAGGAGGCAGAGCGGCAGCCGCCCAGGCGGGAGCAGAGCGAGCCCTACCTGGACTCCGGCCGCGGCAGAGAGACCTCGCCCCGTGCAACAAAGGCAGCCTGCGCGCCCCGAGGACCTCTGCAACTCAAAGTAAGTGAGAGGGAACGCGCGATCCCTCCCAGGGGTCTCCCATCCCGGTGCCACTTCGGGGCCGCCCGCGGATGATGGTGGTAGGAGTGGGAGAGAGGCTGCCGGGTGCCTTTGCTCTCAACGCTGACTTGCTCCAGAGGCAAACCGAGGCTTATTTGGGGCGGATTCGGATCAGGCTGGTTAGGGTGCTCTTGGATGAGTGGAAGGGAAGCGTTTGCAATGTTAAGCAAGCTTGTGTGGGGCCTGGGGATGGTGTCCTAGCTACCTGCTGGGGAACACGCTGGTGTGGGCCCTAGAGGGAAGGGTTCCCAAAACCTGGAGCTTTGGTAGGTGTGTCTGAGGCTGGTAGACTGAGAGGGAGGGAGAGAGGGAGGGAGAGGGAGAAGGAGAGGGAGGGAAAGAGAGAGAGAGATGTCTCTTTCCCCCATTTCCTCTTTGCTTCTCTGGATGCCCCAGAGTTTGCAACCCATGTCTCTTGGTTGGCATTTCTAGGTGTGGTGCGGGGGCTGGTTGGTCCTGGTGCCTGCTGACACAGCACATCTCTAGGGCTGCTGGCTGACACTCCTGGACTTGCTTGGTAGTCCAGAAATGGTTCAGTCCAAAGTTTCAAAGACACACCTTGAATCCCATCTCTCATTTGAATGCTAATTTTAATAACCACCCTGCACACAGGCACTTGAACTTTTAATTTCACCCACATAAACCTGGGGTGTGTTTTTTACCAGTTTGCCAGATGCTTAGGATTTCAGAGTTTATGCTTTTAATAAGTTAACAAAATATTTTTTTGAAAGGGTGAAACATGAACCTGAACACACACACACACACACACACACATTCATGCGCACGCACGCACACACACACACACTCACACACACATGCCCACACACACATGCTCACATACCATACCTTTCTCTGTGGGTGGGCCATGAGAAAAGGGAATGAATAATGTGAAGGAATATCTAAGTCCTAGTCTTTTAGCATTTCTTGCATCTCTCCTAAAGGATTGTCAGGCATTTTGCTCCTGCATTGAGAGAGAGAGAGAGAGAGAGAGAGAGAGAGAGAGAGAGAGAGAGAGAGAGAGAATTGGAGGGAAGGGCCTGGGAGGAGATTTAGGAACTACCAAGAGAAGCTTTTGAACTAATAACATAATGGAGTAATTTCCTGATCCTAGACAAATGTGGAATTGATGAAAGAGCAGAGCCCATTTTAGCCTTTTGATCATCTGGGAATGAATTGATTTGCAGAAAATTAAAAGGTAATGGGAGTGAAACAAAAGAGAAGTCTGCCAATATAGGAAATAAAACTTGTATTTGCCATCTTCCTTATTTTCCTTTTTAGTAAATTATGTGCTTTAAAGACCAAATCATCAAAAACAGAGTGCAGTTCATTTCAAAGGTAATTATGGGGGAATACTATCTTTTTCTCCCTCTTGGAACCTGAGATATTTGTACTAGAGGTTGAGATGTTTTAATTATTTTATTTTTTAGAAAACCATAGTGCTATTCTTTTGTGCTTTATGTTTTTGAAAATGTACTTTAAGTCTTTAGATGGTGACCTTCCCTCTCCTATTGTTCATGAATTTTCTTCAGGACACTTGCCCCCTATTTAGTGAACAACCTTAAGAGGGAGCCCACTCCTGAAGCCAATATGTAACACCTTAGATGCTGGATTCTAACCATGTGCTTGTGGGAACAAATGTATCTTTTTTCAAAGGTGCAGCTATGACAGAAATGAAACTACTGTGAACATATGGCTTTTTAATTATCTGGCTATTAAATGAGATATCACAGAGAATGGGAATAATAAAATATATCTGACTATATATTGTATAATATGTCTTTTATAAAATATATAACACTGTGTTTTCCTGGGTCTCTTTCTATGAAATTTGGAATAATAAACTTACTAATTTATTGGAAGTTTTCATGTCCCTTATTTGGTCTTCACATACAGCAATTTGTAACAAGATCTGCATTTTTAAATTTTGTGGGCATTTTAAAAAAATTATTATTCTACATAAGTCAATGCCCAACTTTGAATTTTCGTAAAACCTAATCATTGAAAAGAACATAAGAGAAATAAGATCCCCAAATACTTCAATCATTTTTATCGGTGAAATCAAACTTAGAAATCAAATATTTTGGGCTTAAATGTTTAATTTTCCTTTGAAGATATTCTTGCTTTCTCACCTAGATGACATTCTCAGGTGAATTCTGATCAGACTTCTAATTGTGATGTGGGGATTTTATTACTGCTCAAAATTCCCCCAGCAAACTGACTTAGCTGGCTTGTTCAAAATGGTGTTACGAGTTAAAGGTACATTGAGGGTCAGAAGTCAGAAGTCAGAATATAAAATGCAGTTTTGCAAACATTGAACATAGAGACAAGGGAGTTGCCCTTTATTTCTCTTGGGGGGGTGATGTCCAAATTGAGACCATCCGGGACCATGCAAATGTGTTACCCCATCTCAAACAACTTCGAGATGTGGTTTGCTCTGCAGCCCCTGCTCACCAAGAGCCTTCAGCTGCCTTAGCTCATGCTTTGCTTAGTTGAGCTTCTCCATAAAGTTCAGGATGTTTTCTCCTCTGGTTGATATTCTAATAAATAAATGGAAAAGCTACTGTGTCCTCCTGGCATCAGTCCAGGCCATTGCCTAGGAGTGGAGGTCAAGTAATATGCAGATAGGGGACTTCTTTTTACAAGCTTGGACTACTTTTTTCTACCCAGAGTCATTTGGCTTCAGTGGAATTTGGGCCACGGCCTCACTTTGGAAAGCTTGTTCTCCATTCCTGATGTTTATGGCCAATTCAAGTTTCTACCCACTGGGCCATTTTTCCATCCATTTCAGGTTCAGTCTTATATGTGCTGAAATTTTCATGGTATCATTAGGATCCTTCTAGATTGTAAAATTTAACAAGCTTTTTATAAACATTTTGGGTTCTGTAGGTTAAAAAGATAGTTATGATGAAACATTGTTAAAGGACATTATAATTATGGTAATTTATGGATTTATCATATAGGTAACAATCACCATAAATCTCTCTGTCTTAAGGATAGGCAAGAAATCCAGTGATGGTTCATGTTTGCAATATTTTGAGAAATAAAATTTAATTACTTCTAGCATTCTTTATTCATCATGGTGAGTTTCCTAAAAGCAGAATTCTTAGATTCTTAAGCTTCATACATACTATAACAATAATAACAAAGGAAATCTATTTTTGCATATTAATCTTGAAAGAAGTGAGTGATAGTAACTAACAATTGAGCTCTTTGTTCTAAGAGTTACTTCTAGCCTAAATCTGTTTTCAGTACCAATTCACTCTCTTCCTACTCAACTAGACTTTTCCACTTTTGATTCAGGAACTGGTAAGGTCAGCTTACACTCTTATCGCTGCAGTAAAGTTGGCTTCTTTCTCTTCCTGGATTCCTAACTTTAGCAGAGAGCCTCACTAGGGTTGCTCATCTCCATCTCAACCTCCCAGTTCCATCCAGACAATGCAGTTCTTCTTGGTGCTGTGGCCAGTCAATTTAACCATATTTATTATACACATGTTGGGTGCCTGATGCTGTGCTGAACAACGTAGCATATTTAAAAAATACAACACAGCTTCTTTTCTCAGAAACTTAGTTTTTTTTTTTTTTTAATTTAACTTGAAATTATTTTTAATTTTTTACCAATTTATTTATTTATTTTAATTAGGTATATATGATAATAGCAGAATGCATTTTGATTCATTGTACACAATTGCAGCACGAGTTTTCGCTTCTCTGATTGGACACCATGTAGCGTCACACCATTTGTGCAGTCATGCATGTACCTGGGGTAATGATGTCCATCTCATTCCACCATCTTGAGACTCACAGTTTTATAACTTCAGACACTCTGTGTTTGGCAAGAGGTGCTAACTTGTGAAATCCTTTTATAGAAACTCTTAAAATAGATTTCCAACAAACTCCATGATTCCCCCACCTATCTCTGAAAACAACAACAACAACAAAAACTTTAAAAGTCTCAGGCCATTTCATGAAGCAATGGCTTTTTGCATTTCTTCCATGAATTCCCTCACAGCAACACTGTCTGCTGATCCCAGCTTCTTGAGGTTGTCCTTCCCTGTGCCCACCCTGCCGAGCTATCCCCTGCTACAACTTCTCTGCTTCTCTGCCCAGTCCTCCTTTCATCTTTAAAATTTTTTTTTCACAAGGTTCGAAGTGGACATTTGGTCTCGAATTCTCTCTCTCTTTCTTCAGATGCCTCAACACTGCCACAGCTCTTCTTGAGCTTCAACTCCAACTTTCATTAGGAAAATGCTCAGACCTCTCCTGAGCACTATTCTCACATTTTAAGTTTCTCTCCTGTCCCTCCCCTCCCCTCCCCTTCCCTCCACCCACCCACTTCCTTCCTCCCTCCCTTCCTTCCTTCCTTCCTTCCTTCCTTCTTTCTCTTTATCTCCTTCTTCCTTTCTTTCCTTCTGTACTGAAGGGAACCATTGGGCCACAGTCTTATTTGGAGGTGGAGAGCGAAGTAAAGTAAAGCAATTCTTGTTATTTTATTTTTATACCTAACAGACTTCTACACATGATGACAGCCCTGCCATGTGCCATATAGTATGATAGGGGATATGAAGATAAATAATATGTCTTCAAGCAGTTTTTGGTCTACTCAATGTATATGTAAGAGTAAGACACAAACTACTTCAACACAAGAGGTGTGTATGTATGTGTGTATATATCTATATATATCACACACACCCCATTTTTGTCCTAAGCACCTACAATGACAAAGAAAATCACATTTTTATGAGAAAAAGAAACAATAAAGCTTGTTAAAGACTAAACGATACTAAATACTTATTTGAAAGCATCCCTATCTTTTTGTTCCTTTAATATAATTTATTCTGGAGGAGAAATGAAACCATCATTTTTCTGATGTTTTCATTTCACATTTGCCACATAATAGAGAAGAAAAAAAAGTGATTGGGTGTGATAGCTTGAGAAGTCACTCTGAGTTTGTTTAGAATAAATATAATTTTGAAGGCATGCCACCCTAGATGTCTTTTTCAGGAAAATTTATGCAAACTTGAGGTGGCTTCTCTGCACTGAAAACATACACACAGAGGGAGAGAAAGCAAATCCAGCTACTTCAGCTGTGGGATGTGGGTGAATCTGTAAAGTTGTCAGAAACTGAAGGCACAAAAGGTCTTAAAGGCAAAGCCTCCAGTCTTCCCATCTTCTCTTTAAGCCCCTCTATGGCCCCTCCTCTGTCAGCAGGGTTGCTGCTGAAGAGCTGGCAGTTTGCCAGCACAGCTCTACCCACCCACACCATGCACCTCTTGAAGACAGAGTCTCTCTCACTCATCCAGAGAGCCCTGGGGAGCTAGCACGGTCCATTGAAAGATGTCCAATAGATGTCTGACAAATAAGTGAAAAAATAAATAGATGACCTCGAATATTCTTTTCCAAGATGATCCAATCCTTTGACTGTCTTCTATACCAAGCCTCTTGTCTTACTAACCATCACCTGGTGCCCATTTCCTGTCTCAGACCTCCAGGAGAAGCCTCTCCAGCTCTGTCCTTCACTCCTTCACTGGCAGTGTCACAAGTGTCTTGCAGACCTGAGAGCTCTCTGGAGTGTCTCTGCTAATCGCACTCTACCCACCTGGATCACTCTCAATTATCATGGTTTTTGACTTACTGCTACCTCCAGAATTGAGAAATCTCCCTCTTCTTTTCCAAACCATTTATTATTCAAAGCAACAAGACTACTTATTTGAAGCATTAATTTCACCATAACATCAATGTAGCTAGGGGGCCTTTGCTTCTAAGAATTTTCCATATTCTTTTTCCGATCTTATTTTCATAATAACCTTACTCAGGCAGGCTGAGTAGGATTTTTTTTTTAATTGATACAGAAACTCAGGGTCAGAGATGGTAAGGGGGCTGTATTCAATGACATGTGGGTAATAAGACAAACATCTTTAAATTCTAATTTGGGTATTTTTTCTCTCCATTATTTACATAATGCCCCTTCTCCTTTTGGCTAATAAATTGGTTTTACCTCCTAGTTGCCTCTCACTTCAAACCTAAAATCTAATGTATATATACTCACAGGCCAAATAACAGAGCAGCGGTTCTGTCTTTAATGTTCAGCAGATTGACTAGTCATATTTCAGCATCCATAAGCCTGGGACCCATCTTTGGTGATTCTGATTTAAGAGGTAGAATCAATGAAGCTGGATGGAGTTGATCCATTAGAAATATTAGCCCTAATGGTCCAATATCAAAGCTCTAAGATCGAAGAAATTGAGCCACAAGCCACCTCGTTTGTTATTAGCTGTGTGACTATGAGAAAAATATTGTGGTCTTTCTCAGGTCAACATCCTTCTCTCTAACTTGGGGGCACTGATACTTATCTTCAAGGATTGACATATGAGTATGAATTGAGGCAACTGATGTAAGGTGCTGAACACACAGAGGATTTAATAAAGAGAAGATGTTAACGTTGGTGAAGCAGCCCTGGATGAAAGGCCCCTTCCCCCCTGAATCCTGCACTGTTTGACTTTGATCTTTCCCATGAAAACATAAACAGCATTCTGCAAACAGGGGACTCCAAGTGGCAGCCACCATACACTGACCTTGGTAATACCCATAGGCAGGTATTCATCAGCCCCTGCTGATGGAGCTTTCAGTCCGCAGGAAGGAGTTTGAATTTGGATTCAGGAGGCAGCATTTCATTTCCATTTTTCTTGTTGTTCAGTATAGGATGCTAATGAGACACCAAATTTTCTGCAACCTTAGGTTTTTTAGCTCTTGGTTGGAACTTATGACGATGTTACTTGTGTTGCCTACCTGGCAGGTTGGTGGGAAAGGTAAATAGGCACCATGTAACATTCATAAACTGTAAACTATTATAATAAATAAGAACTCCCATTATTTAAGCCCAGTGGGGCATGTTCTGTCTTTTTCATTACCGAGTTTTACTTCTGTCACTGTCATTTTCTCAGGATACCAAGAGAATGCTTAAGATGCCCGAAGGTAAGTTTGACCCAGTGAAGTGAGAGGAGGAAAGTTGTGTGACAGGAATGAAGAGAAGGCAATCTGAGTCATAGATTTTAAAAAAAAAAGTGAGAAGACAATCCTAAATAAGGATACATTAAAGAGTCATGACTTCTTTTTACTAAATACTGTATTTTAGTTCCTTCTCTAGAGTCTTAAATGATATGTACCAGATTTTCAGCTGGTTATTCTCACTAAATTTAGGTCTTTACAGTTGTCAAGAAACTGCACCCAGTTTAGACAACAGTGGTGCCTCTTTTACCTTCACGTGCATCCCAGACACCTGCAGACCTTGCCAAAATGCAGACCCCTATTCCACATTTTGCTTCTCTCGACTCTGGGAGGGGGCTCCAAGAGATGGCATTTTCAGTAGATGCCCAGGTGACATCAGCAAGGTTGACCTGGGAAATTTCACTCTAAAGTATCAATCCACCTAGTTGAGTTCAACAAACCAGAGAGAACACAGAGGGATCAGAACACAGCACTCGCGATATCTGTAGCTTAACAAAAAATGTGAGGGTCATTGATAGTCACTCCTTACTCCCTGCAAAAACTGCTTGCATTTGTATCTTCTCATGTCCAAATATTTAAAGTGTTTGTTTGTGAAAGAAAGTTGTCCCACCTCCTGAGTTTCAACTGTGTTGGCTAAAGCCCCTAAAGAGTACAAGGTCGGGGCTCTGTGTGTAAGGGTCCTCTTTACCCTGACTGCTATTAGGTCTTTCTCTGAAGAAGGGGTAACGGATCCAGATGATGCCTTTTTAATTTGCCTTAAAGCTAATGAAAAGTGGTTAGGACATTCTTAATGTCGAAGAGATATATTATAAAAGGCTTTCTTAGTGTTATTCTCTTGTTTTTGGTTTGGTCTTAACATCTTTCACTGCACTCAAACTGTCCCCTGCTATAATAATGGAAGAAGAGCAGGTATCATCCATGTAGGGGACTCTCTGGAAGACATTGGGCTGTCCAGAGAGCAAGCCAGGGCTTTGGGCCTCACAGGGCAGATTTAGTCAACAAGGAATATAATTTGGTAACAATCGCGAATGACAGAGAAAGTCTTCATTCAGGCTAAGACAAATGCAATCCATACAGTATTTTTAGAACAATGTTTTCCTTATATCCTTCCCTGTTTGCTGAGAATATGGCCTTTTTTAGTTTTAGCCATGGACCACTGCTTCCAGTACCAGAACTGTCTTTTTGGTTTTAACATATGGTGACCTTCGTTTGTGAGCATAAGATCATCAGAGGTGTAGTGAACATCTGCCAAATGGCCAAGTGTGGAGTCCATGGCAAGCCAGGATTTGAATTCTTAAAAAAAAAAAATAAATGCCCTGCAGCTTTGGAGAACCTGATTGCAATGGTCAATTTAGCTTTTTGAAAAAATATATTCATTACAAAAAATTGCCTTCTGTGCCGAATGCATTTTTTTTTATTTTTAAATTTGTACGATGCATTTCTTAAAAGAGCTTCAAATGGGGAAACCTAAGGCTTCTATGGGAAATAAAGCAAGTGATTTATTAGATCATGTTAAACAAGTGTATGTGCTTAAATCTTGCACCAATAAAATAAAATCTTTCTTCTTGTTTTCTTAAAATATACAATATAATTTCATTTTTAAATAATGTCTCTGGGAACATGCAGATTCTCAAATACTATCCAGTCCATGTCAAACTTGTAAATACACTGATTAATTTTAATCATATGAAAAATTAATGAAAGGATATTTTTAATTTTTATATTATTATTAGGAAAATACAAAAACACTAAAAGAAACAGCCCTTTTTCCCATTGTAGGAAAATACATATTTATAGTACAAGGTATTCACATTTTATGGAAAAACATACTCATAATCCTCAAAATAGATATTATTAACACTCTCATATACCTTTATATTTTCTGGCATCACTTTAAAAAATATTTACATGCATAATTGTGTGTCCTTCATTTCCACCAACATTGTAATTGATCCATGCAATGTTTTTTTAACAGCTATACACACATTAACATGTGCATTTCTTGCTACCAAATGAACCAATTAAGATGGAAATTCAATTTATTTAGTTCAATATGGGTAAATTAGAATCACAAAAAAATTGCTTGGTAACTTTATGGATTCTCATTAAAAATCTGGAAGTAGAAAATGGAAACAAGCAAACATCCGGTACAGCAAACTAAAAAAGTCTTTGTCCCAGCAAACAGTGTGTTGTTTAGATGGGAACCAATAATGCTGAGGAACTGGCTTGTGCCAGTTAAAGATCAAGCTGACTAAACACTGTTTTCTATTATTCCCCTGGAGGACCCTTCCACATATCCAAGGGTGAGAGTCTCCCCAGGGAAGACACAGCTGCGGGGCTCTGGTAGGTCCCATCTAACTCCTCAGCTGGTCCCAGGAGCCTGGGAAACTTCTGAGCTGCCCTGGGGTTCATGGGAGTGGGCCTCTTGCACTGCAGGTGGGTAAACTGCAGGGCCAACAAACCTCTTTGATGCATGTCGCTCTAGGGCTTGGCACCCTTCAGGGAGTTATTTATTTGTTCTGTTATTATTTGGAATGACTAGTGTACAATTGGCTCTAGTTGAAAGTGAGTCAGATCAAATTTGGGTCTGACAACCACATTCTTGATCACAGAGAAGTGAAAGTCAAATGCTTTTATTGTCTATGCCAGTATTAGGATTCCAAGCAACTTCAGCCTGGAGTGGGGTTTTTAGCCTTTTAAAATAGCGATTTTAGTCTGATGTTGAGGGAATCACAGAGTTTGCCTTCTGATATGTGATATCTGGGGATTTGAAGATGTAGTTCAAGGCTGTCATAAATGAATTTGGTTTCGAGAAGTAGATCAAAAGCAATTCAGCTGGAATTATAAGTGGGTAGATGTGGATTTCTACCAATTTCTCTCTAAACAGATCCACATTTCTAAATGCAGGCTAACGCTGTGGGTTTCTAATATGTCATCCCGTGAGGTGCTTTTGCAAGAGATTAAATGAGAGTTGTTAATTTCAAAGGCAGCAGAATCAAGAAGACAAAAGAAATAAAAGTGGGCTTGAACTGAAACCTTAGGGGAAAAAATCCAAGAACAAGGGAGAGACAGAAGCCCTATGCTTGGAGAGAGAAGCTGCAGACCTTATAGAAAATACTATTTACAGAGTGTTGAGTTTCCCTCCACCTGGACTGGGCAAATGTCATTGGGTCCTATGGGCTATCACTGGAGATATATTTCTGGGGTGGGTTTGTCTTGTTTGCCTTCCAAATTTTCTGGGCTCCAGATGTCTCTTGCCATAATGATCCCATGAAGTCAATCAACTCTGGAGCAACCCTGTACCCCCTTTGCTCTTCTCAGAGTGGGTATTTGAAGACAAAAGCAATAGCAGCTGTTCCAGAAAAGAGTTTCCTCACTATTAGGACCTTCACTTCCTGGGTATAGGGCCAGAGTTGGGCAATCTGGTACCTGGAGCCAACTCTTCCCAAATGCTTCTAGCCCACTGTCCCCATCCTTGTGCGCCCTTGATGGAGGATCATGGAGCAAGAGGACCCTAAGAGGCTTCTTTCGTGGGCTGGAGCACATGGGCTCCCTTCAGCCCACGATGTGTCTGTACATTGGTCTGGCAGCTTGCTGGGCTGTTTTTTGCCTTGATTGCTGTTCACCAGCTGTACTGAGTAATGTTAAACAATTCTGTTTCAATTCAAAAAGAGTATAGGTTCTATCATTTCTTTTAAAAGGTCTAATATCATTTTGAACCATAAAAATTTCTCTCTTCCCCTCCCATCTCACATTGGCCCCTTCCTTATCCAAGTCCATAAACAGGGGTAACCAATTTTGTCATTACCATGCATTACACCAACAGAAACTGAAAAAACAAGTATAGGACATGAAGGTGGAGCATTTCTTCTTACCTTGATTTTGGTGTTTTTTGTTTTTTTTTTTTTTAGCAAAGAAAGTCAACCCAAGTATTAGAGGCCATTTTTTTTATTCTCACACTGAAATGGATTCCATTACTTTTTTAACTGGACATGGGATTGCTATCTTGACTCTTGGTAGCATTTAACAAAATTACAATTTGTCCCTTGAGAAAGTTCAGATAGTTTTATCTATTATGCATCAATACTGAAGTGGGATGAGAGCACCTTTAAGACTTGGAAAGAGATCAGGAATCTCTGAATTGGAGGAGTAGAGAAGCTTAGACCAATGAGAGCAAGGAACAAAATCCACAATATGGGGGCCAGGGTGAGTGGAGAAACTTGGAAACTGATAATCAGATGATCAGTGGAAAAAGGATGGGGAAAAGTCCAGTGAGAAGCATATGTTCAATTGAGAAGCATTCAAGGAACATACTAGACAGAATAAAGCATGGAAATATTAATCACATTTAGAAAATCTTCAGGAATTATGTTATATCCCATGAGACAACATTTAACTGGTATTATTTCCGTCTGGAGGTTTCTATATAAAGTAACTTCAATTGCCAAATCATCTTGGGTCATTTCTATTATGTTCAAAGGAAGTCACAATATTACTTAGGAGTATGTATCTTTTTCCTGGAACTCACTTTTCCTAATACATTGCTAGCAAATTGTGTCCAGTCCTTTTTCTTTTCAATGCCAGAACTGGAACATAGTAGGTGCTCAATCCATGTTTGTTGCTGTTCAATTCATGGGATTGGAATAACCTTTCACTTAGTGTCTACCTGTCCCTCTGCTCTCACCCCTAGCTCTCTATCAAAGAGAGGTAAAATATTAACTGGCTGCCGTAGCCAAAAACTGTGTCCTGAACAACAGTTTTCTCTGACATTTCCAGTCTCCTGCTCTATCCTTTGTACTTTGAGGATATTTCCATTGTCAGTGCTCATGTACCCAGAGGCCAGTCTCTTGCTACATACAAATACACATCTTGTGCTCTGCCTTCATGCTGGCTATTGGTGTCTTTAGTTCCCTTGTCATGCTCTGAGGATCGTGGCACTATGTGAAAGTTCAGTGTCCACTAGTACCTCTGAGGTGTTGTCCCTAGGAATGGCCAGGGACGAGGAGACTTTGTTGTCTACCACCAATTGCTTCTAGAACCTGAAGACCTTGCTCTTTGCTTATCACTTCCAGCTCTTTTTCTTTCCTGAGCACCATTCACCAACATTAGTACCAATAGTTTGTGTTTATTGAATGTGTCCTATCTGGTGGATGCCATGGTACTAAAATTTTAGAATCAGTGCTAGACCAAATGCTCCTAATAGGCCTATAGGGTAAAGACTCTTTCCCCCACCCCTGCTAAATGAAGGGACCAAGTCTCTGAATGGTTGAGTGACTTACCCAATATCACAAACTAGTCAGAAGCATAACTGAGATTTAAGCCCCAATACATCTGACCACAAAGGTCTTCAATACCATACTCCTCTACTTTCATCTCCCTATTCCATGATAAAGACCCAGTGAGTATTTTGGTTCAATATTTCCTTCTTTCCTCTTGGAATATGCTCTATGTTATTTTTTTTCTACTACACAGCGTTTGGGAGAATGCACTCCCTTGCTTAACAAATGCTGTCATTACAGCAGACCTTCTTAGCTGCATCTCATTCATTGCATACATTTCATTCTCCTTTCCAGGACAAAGAGCACCAGTTTGCCTGGTGTGGTGGTTCAACCAGCCAGTGCTGCTTACTGAGGAAGGGCTCCCCTGGGAGCACAGGCAGAAATGTCCAGGAACTGCTCTTGCTGATGCTCCACCTGCCATCACCTGACTGAATTGTTTGTTGGATTGCTGTGTTCCAGCCCTGGGGGAGGCCACAATGCCGGGTTTGTTTATGGACAAGAGTCTTTGGATTTGATTAGCAGCTAGTTCCACTGCAGCTGAACACACAATAGGGACCAGAGGTGGGGGAAAAAAATTCTGCTACAGTTTCCCATTGGAAAGCATTTACTGTTAAACTTGGACACCCAACAATGGGACACGGATGAACAGAGGCTGGGAAAGGTTAGGTGATGGATTCTCCAGGCCCCTCAGCTTGTTGTGTGTGATGAGGTCACTCTGTTACATGAGGTGTGGAGCCTCTGTCCCTCCAAATGTCTTATAATTCAGGTTTGAGACTGATATCCATGGGGTTTGATGAGGGACGAAACCTGAGCACTGGAAAGCATGAAGAAGCCCCATGATTACAAGAACCAGGGCAAAAGCAGCGAAGGTGATTTAGCTATCACCAACGGCTGGTCGTTCAGTTAAAATGTCATTAGTGGGACCATGTGAGGCAAAAATAACAATAGTTATAATTCTATCAATGAAACAGGAAAGTAGGAAGTTTTGCTTTAATTTAAAATTAGTTTTGAACACAGATGTAAAAGCATAAAAACTGTCCAAATTTATAGGGTACCATGTGATGTTCTGATACATGGCTATACTGAATAATGTTCAACCCAGGCTCACCGCATCTATCGCTTCCAACATTATCCTTTCTTTATGGGGAAAACATTCAAGTTTTTTTTTTCTTGCTTTTTGAGATACACAGTACATGGCAAGTATCTACTGTCACCTTACTGTGTGCTAATACACCAGAACAGTATGTAGAAAGTTTTATTTCATTACATAGACAAAGTCAGTGATTTCTAGACAAAACTGAAAGAATTTTCTTTCTTCACTCTGAACTGGTCATAAGTAAACCTATCATCTGAGCACTCAGAATCACAAAATGTCTGCATGAAGCGAAGAGCTCATTTCTCCTTAAAGCAATATTTTGATTAACAAGAGTTTTTCATTCATAGATTATTTGTCTGAGACATTGTGCATATTACAAGATGACTGTTGCCAGTATCCTAGCCTGTGCACACATTAGCAGGGCATTCATCAGAGAGACAGAGAAGACTTATAGTTAGACAATAGAGCATTTAATTAAATGATAAAAGATGTTCAGTCAAGCTTTTTAGAGGTGGAAGACTTTGAATGAAAAAGGAAGACTATGTAGGAATAGGGTTTTCTTTTTTCTGCTATGGGGATTGAACTCAGGGACACTCAACCACTGAGCCACATCCTCATCCCTATTTTGTATTAAAGAAAGAGTCTCACTGAGTTACTTATCACCTTACCATTGCTGAGGCTGGCTTTGAACTCACGATTCTCCTGCCTCAGCCTCCCAAGCTGCTGGGATTACAGGCATACACCACTGTGCCCAGCAGAAGTGGGGTTTTCAAAGACAGAGTTTTTATGGCAAAGAGATAAGAGAAATGGAGAATTAGGTGATGCCAAGCATGACATTGGTGTCAGAGAACAAATGGGCCTGATTTGTGTAGAGTGGCCACAAATGGAAGTTAGAGTCAGAAAAAAGTGTTGGGGAATAATAGCAAGACCCTTCTGGTGCAAGTTAACTTGCTTGAATTCTATTGTGTTAGATAGAATAGGAGTTGATGAAGGTTCTCTACAAGAGAGAAGAAAAAACTTGGTAAAAGTAAGGTGTAGGAAAAATTATCTTTAGAGAAGTAGCAGTTTGGAGGCGGAGAGAATCAGTTAGGTTATGAGTAATCCTCTGTGTATCACCCGCCCCCAAGCCCTTGATCTTATTAAATTCTGGAAATCCTGTTCATGCTCCAGTGCTTTACTTGAATACTATCTCTGCCATGAAAATTGTCTTTACTCCCTTACTTAAATAGAGTATTTTTCCCCTTTTCTGTTCCACAACTTTCTATGATTCTTCACTTATAGTTTTTCATTATCCATGCCAAAATATGTAACGAACACAACATGCCCAGCTCTATGTTAAGTATCAGGAACACAGAAATGAATAGGACCCAGTTCCTGTCCTAGATCACACAGTTCTGTGGCAGGGAGCATGCAGGCACATAAATAGCAGGTGAGTGTCATGGTTCTGATAGGCACTTGTGGAAGCACACAGGAGAGACACCTCTATCAGCAGAGGGGGATGGGGTAAGCTTCCAGAAGGATCTAGAATCTTTAAATACAAATCAGAAGTGTTTAAAGACTGAAGAATATAAGAGAGAAAATGTGAGTTCTAGGAAGAGGTAATGGTGTGAATCTTTACAAATAACAGATTCTTTTCAAATAACAGTTACTTTAAATGATTCTCTCTCCCCACTTGACTGTGGGTTTTGTTTTAGCCCAAATGCTTTCCACAATTACAAATGAATGAACAAATTGATAGTGCCTGGGTGTAACTGGATAGTTAGGAGGGATTCTTTCTAGAAAGATGATGGAAATATAAAAGCTTTCTAGAGCCTAGACTTTGGGATGAAAGGTGGAAGGAAGGGTGAATCAAAAATTCATCAAGAAGAGTAAATAAAAAAATGAGATGTTGAAATTGATTGCCTTGGGAATTCTAGTGCTTTGGGTGAAAGAGGGAATTCTGCAGCAAGAGCTGATTTAGGGAAGGAGTTGGATGTTTGATTGTCCTTAGAACTGAGTACAAACTCTACACAGGATCCTCAAGTGTCTCTGAGCTTTGTGGGCAACCTCAATACCTGTGAGTCCTCCTGATGAGGAGCAGTCTTGGGCATGTAGCTCCTGGTCCATGGGGATCTAGTTCCAGCCTCAACTCCAGATTTCCTGGCTAATGGCTGTAGATACCTTCCCAGGAGTTCTTAGAACATAATTTCCCTAGAATGCTGTAAGGCCATGTAAATAATTTTATTTTATGGAGCCTCGCTTTTCTTACTTTGATCTTTATTTAGGGGTTTCTTAGATGCAGGGACTTTCAAGAAAGCTCAGATCTGGATATTTTACATGCATATAAAACAGCTTGAAGCCACATCTTCTGAAAGGGGCTAATTGGCCTAGGGGAACCTTCTGTAGTTCAAGTAAGCACCTTTTAGAGGCTCAGATTCACCAACATTATATGTGGTCTCTACTTCTGAAACTGCTCATTGTCCCACGCTCCAGTGAATGATCTGACAGTTTTGTAGGGTCATTACTTCTATAGCAAGTGGCAGGGAAAGCCAGAATGTAAATGCTCAATAAATACTGGTTAAAGTGGGTGAAAAGGCCCCTGTCCTGGGAGCATCTTTTGTAATGGGGTCCCTTCCTCCTCCATATGCCCTGCTGGGATATGAAGATGCTCTCTTCTTTTTGTATTTTTTAAAATCCAACTCTAGGAACCCTTCTTCATGGTGAGGGCAGAGTTGAGGGTAAATAGACCATTTTTATTATTATTATTTTTAGCTTTGCTAAAGTAAATCTCAGGAAGTTAGAATTGTCTGGGTTCCAATCCCCATTTTAATTATGAGTCAGAAGAGGCAGGAAATGTCCTGGAGACAGAGATTAGACTAGATATTCTCTAAGAAAGCCATTTATCTCAGGATATATTTTATTTAATGTGGTTCCAGATGGGAAGGCAGCTTAGTCAGCAATTCTTGGTCCGGGTAATTTGGGGCCTATGAGGGAAACATTCTGTGATTTCATTGAGGGTTTGCCTCCTCTGGTCCCTTTGGCCTATTAGGGAGCTTCTGCCAGGATGAATCTACTATAGTATTTCTAAGACTCATTATCTGTAGATGACACATTAGGTATTTAGGAAAGAACTTCAGTCTCTCTAGGCTTTTCCCTAATGACTTTAACAGCTAATATTGGTGTAATATTTTAGTGTTCACAAATTGCTTTCATTTATTGTATCTCATTGCATCCTCATATAATTTCCCTCTCTATAGATGAGAAAAATGAGATTCTGAGGGTGGAGGAGACCCATCTCAGGTTTCTCCAAGAAGAGAGACAGTGGCCTCCTCCTCCTCAGAGTATTGCTTGGGGAAATTTTGCAGCCTGTGAAAGTATTCGGTAAAAACATTCAAAGAAATGTTGGCATTCTGTTCTTTTCTATTCATAGATTCTGTGGCTTAGAATGTTGCTTTCACGACTCAAGAGCAATGCTTCTTAAAGAACCCTTTGCCTATAGCCTCCACCTTTGAAATCTGAAAATTTTAGCTGAGACCTCAGGAATGCTAATTTTTAATACCTCAAGACTCCTTTCATGAACAGTAAGGCTTGAAGACCTGTGTGTGTGTGTGTGTGCGTGCACACATATGTGTACATGTGTGTATGTGTGCGTGTGTGTGAGATGTTCAGCTGATATCTATTAAAAAGAGGGCTTATTACAAAACCAGGCTTCCAGAATTTCTGGGAATAGATTCTAGGGTGTAGACCCAGACTTCACCACAGTCTAACTCTGTATTTTCATTAAATCACTTGAATTTTTCTGGATTTCTTGTCCTCAATTGTGAAACAAAGGCTTAACTTGGGGACTTCTAAGATCCCTTTAAGCTCTTTGATTCAGGGCCTGTGTTCTTGCCATGGAATCTCTGATTCTTCCCCCTCTGTGAAATTCCCTTCTGATTGTGCCTAAGATACTGATTCTCAAAATGTGGTTCCCAGATCTGAGTACACAGGAACTCACTAGAGCTGCATTTTCAGATAGTGCCCCAAACCCTGAGGATGGGATCAGCAATCTGTGTTTTAATATGTTCTCCATGTGAAATGCAAGTATATAATTCTATAATTACATTTTGTTTTCCTAAACCCATGCTGTGGTTATGATTAAAGGTGACTCAATGAAAAGCATTAAGACTGTTTTTGTTTGTTTGTTTGTTTGTTTTTTGGATATGTGATTTTCCATGTTTCTAAAGCGGCTTCTATAATATATAAAGTTATTCAGAGGTCATTCGAAAGTTTGGCAGAGAAATTAAGTTTTCAATTACTGGCAATCTTTACTTTGCATGGTCCCAACACACATGTCTTTTAGTTACTGCAGTTGAATTAACACCAGTCCTCTGACAACATGGCTTAAATTCTAGTATAGTAGCGATAAGTAATTGCAGAAAGCACAGATTTCACTGCTAGTTACTCAGGCTACAAATCACTACATGAATGACAGATGTGTTTTCAAGTCAGTGACCAATCACATCCCTGCTGTCATCTGTCTGCAATTGGTCACCAAGCATCTGTTAGTCACTTTAGGCAGCTTGTATAGGGCATGTGGTTTTGTCATCTGTCTCCCAGTGGGGAACCAGTAAGACATTTTTCAAACATGGGTAATCCAAAGAAGAAATTGGCCAACAAAAATGAAAGTGCTGACAAGAAATGGGAAATAATTTAAATAAAACTCCAATCAAATATGAATGGAGTTGGAGAAAATAACTGAAGGTGAGAACATGGGCGTTGGTGCTATTTGAGACTCTTCCCCTGGAGGCAAACATTTAGCAAAGGAAAACTCAGGAACATAAGACCACAGGTGCTCATGACAAACAGGGTGAAGCTGTCCCAAAGGACTATGCTGACAACTAACTCACTTTTGTGGAATTCTTGGATCTATTTTATAATATTGAGAGTGACCAGAATTAAAATGCTGAGAACTAATCCAAACCTAGTAAGAAGTATGGAAATTTGCTAAGGTAAAGAAAATATGAGAAAAGGTGCCCATTCTGTATTGTAATGGGTACTAAGAGAACAAGGAAGCAACTGATCGTTTTAAATAAGTATCAGTTTCTCTATATCTTCATTGCTGTACACTTTTATAGATGATAGTAAAAGAATTTTTCCTAACTGGACAAAAACTTTCAAAGGTCTTGGAACAATCATATTTTTCCCACTGAATATTAAGGTTGCTTTCCACAGTTTCAGATTCAATGATCCTTTTCATAGTTCCACACTACTGTGCAAAGCAAGGACTGCTAATATATCATCTATAGCCATATCTATATCATCTTTATATATCTGTCTACATATCACTCCTGAAAAACAGTTCTGTGAGAAAGTTCTACATTTTTAAAATAGGGTGCAGAGGTCTCTGATGGAAAACATTTATCCATTTATCCAGCCATCAACTATTTATGGAATGCCCACACACTGTTCTTTAAGCCCCAACAGTGCTGGGGTAAAGACATAAAAGGTATCTTCTTTTATTCTCAATAAATTAAAAGCAAATAAGTAGACAGTAGCAAGGATTATGAAAAACATGAAAGAGGATAATGAGATGTAGAAGGGAAGAAAGGTGGGTGAATAAGGAGGGTGTCAGGGAAGGCCTCTGGGTTTCAACCAGATGGGTTTCTGTTCCTGGGCTGGGATAAAATAGCTGTGAAGTCTTATCTGGTACTATTTCAATGACCAAGTGGAAAGTTTTTATTTTGCTCCTTGTTATGGTTTAGATAGGAAGTGATCTGCAAAGCTCATGTGGGAGACCATGCAAGAAGGTTTAGGGGTGACTGATTGGGTTATGAGCATCTTAATCTAATCAGTGCTAATCTCCTGATGGGGGTTACCTGGGTGGTAACTGTGGCAGTAAGGTGTGACGTGGCTGGAGGAGGTGGGTCACTGGGGGCATGCCCTTGGGGTTTATATTTTATCCTGGTGTGGGGAGCTCTCTCTCTCTTTACTTCTTGGTGCCATGTTCTCAGCCTCTTTCCTTCACCACACCCTTCTGCCATGATGCTTCCTCTCAAGTAGAGCCCTAAGGAATGGAGTTGGCCATACTCCATTCAAATGGACTGAGACCTCTGAAACTGTGAGCCTCTAAACAATCTTTTCTTCCTTAAAATTGTTCTTGTTGGGTCTTCTATTCACAGCAGTGAAAAAACTGACAATTGTGTTACAATGTATTTATAAAAATTAGTTATTAATATGAAACATATCGTCTTACTTATTCTAGTCCCCTGTGGCCTATTTTAGGAAAGACAAATTGAAAAAAAAATTAATTTATGGATAGAACTTTAATTCAAGAGTATGAGAACTTTTTCTTTCATAATTTAAACACTAAATAATCATTTTAATTTTTGCTGTTTACATATATATTTACATTTGCAGTCGTAAATCTGAATACCAAAGTCTGTGGTCATAGCCCAGCTGAGTAACAGATATTAATAGTGTTGGGGCAAGAAGAGGAAGCCATGTGTGCTGTTGATTAAAACAAAGAAAAGCCATTCAAGCTTTAGTCAATATCAAGCAAAAACAGTATTGTTATAGAAAAAATTACAAAGCCATATATAGAATATCTTTTCATCTAAGAGCTTGACATCAATGAAAAATACTATTGAAGACAGCAGAAGACTCTCACTAGTCTTGCAATGAGCCTGTGGGGATGAACGGAGACACGGGGGTTACCATTTTAGGTGATGAAATGCAAAATGTGAGCTGTGAGAAAGAAACCTAGGTAACAGTATTTGGTTAAAGACTTGTTTTAAAATCAAGGAGGCATCCAAACCACATTTGGTTTAAAGGATTTTTATTCTTCCAAAGCAAACATCTCTTTGATTCTTAGCCAAGCTGTGAACAGGTAAAAAGCCTGGCCTTAAGCAAATTTGCTAAATGGTATAACTGAGAGTTTTGAGGAGAGCATGGGTGGGGACCTCAAAGCTTCTTTGCTTGTTTAGCTGTGCACGCATTATGTAATCCACTATCGCCTGGAGCAGGGAACAAGATTGGCAATAGCCAGGGAGTATGAACAGCTGTCGGGTCGTTTCCTTAACTGTCCATTAGCTTGGATGCTCCGAATAAGACACCTGTGGATACAGAACACAGGGTGGAACACACATTTTAGAGCCTGGGTACGTACTGTCCACCTTGAGCTTGCTTTCAAAGTCTGTGAAAAATAAAGCCATAAGTTCTAACGGCGTGTTCTCCCAATCCGAGCTTGCTCTGCAAGAAGAATAGCAGCCACATCAAGATGTGTGAAGAGAAATAACAAGGTGTCCTGTGGGGTAGGTTGACAGTGAGCTGCAGGACCACAGGAAGCAGGGAGCGGGTTTGTGTAAGGCAACTGCTGTTCCCATTGAAATTCAATTGACAAGGGAGTGTCAGAGGAGAAAGAGAAAGCATATAATGTAAACTTAGGGAAAACACCTACAGTGTCATAAAAAAAAGTTTATTTATTTTTCTCTGCTCAGTGTCCAGAGTCATATTATTTTCTACAATGCTCCTGAGTTCTGCCTGAGCTCTCTTCTCCATCGGAGACCCCTTCAATGCATTTTCTCTCTCAGCCGTTGTTTTAAGTTTGATATGAACCTAAAGTGCTTCCGATCTCTATAGAAATATAATTCATTTGGTATTATTTATGCAAGGGCAGGTATTAAACTCTAAGAGAAAAACAGCAGTGCTAAAATCCCTAGAAGTGTGAAATGATTTAATTATTGTCCTATGACAGACAGGATGCTTAGAAGGTATGGTCTTCATTTTTAATTTGAAACTAAAATTATCTGCTTTACAGAAAAATTCTGCAACCCCCTGGTGGCTTTTATTCTTTCTGTTGGGTAAGTACAAGGTGAGTATGAGCATTGGGGGAAGGGGTGCATGGAGTGTGTGGGGGAATTCAGTGAAATCTGAGCAGAAAAAGAAAAAAAAAATATCTCCTCATGGTCTAAAATAATAACAAAATTGAAGTTGTTTACATCTGTTGAAGTATGAATACATATATTTATGTCTTACAAGCTAGCAGGCACTGACAGAGCACACACAAATTTGGAAAGAGGAAATTTTCTGCTAGGAAGGGGGAGGTATTTGTTTTCTGCCTTCTCAAATGTCACAAAAGCACAGATGTGTGTGTGTGGGGGGGTGTTGTAGCAGATGTACCCAAGAGGTCCCTAATACTGAGCCGGTGTGGACTGAAAAGGGACCTAGACTCCTAAACAAAATGTGAGCAACTTAACTACTACCCTAAATGTAGGAAATGGTACCATGAAGGAATTCTAGCAAAGCCGTGTGGCTGAAGCTAGGTTGCAGGCAGCATACCTGACCCACTTCAGAAAACGAGCAGGGGTCCGGCACCCAGAGACCCCTGGTCCTGGCAGTCTGTCTCTATTCCTCATCTGTCCAGGTTTGAATACCCTTTTGTGGACACTGGGAGACAGTCTGAGATTCGGTAAGATTCTGATAAAAACCTAAAACAAAACCCTATGGGGGAGAAATCCTGGCTTTTCCATTTTAATAACTACACAGGAAGCAGACCTGCTAAAACCAGAGCTGTGAGCTGAATGAGGAGGCCTGCAGGCTTGGGAAAATGACAAAGAGACATTTGCTTGCAGCCCCTTGGAGCAACTTCAGGTTTTAGGAAAGATTCCTCCAAGAACTCTCCAGTTATGGTATTTAGTGAAAGCCTTCTTTGGAGACACAAGCTTCCTGAGAACAAACAGAAGGTGTACAGGCTGATGTTCTGTGACTCCTAACATTTTTCGAACCGGCACCTCTGATACACTTGGAATGTATATGACTATGAATTCTGGCAAGAAATTTTTAAGATGTGAAATCTAACTAATCCCATTTTACAGATGAGGAAATTGAGGCCAACGGGTCATAGGGAAACCTGGTCTCTTCAGATACAAACACTTTGAAAGTGTGTCTTGTTACTCCAGAGCTTGAGTAGTCAGCAGTTATGCAAAATCAGTGGGAAAAGGGCAAACTGATGGATACAGAAATAGACGGATTGAAAAGAACACCCCTCCCTCCTGCCATAGTAGTATAAAAAGGGAGAGACACATTAAACCAACCATGAAAATGCCATAGAGCAATCAAGGAAACACGGGTGCTTTTGTGTGGGGGGTTAATTCTGTTCCCTGGGTGGTATGGTCATTGCTTTAATATACCTGATCTCACTTGAAGCATTTTTGTTCTTTTTCACAAAGAAGAAAATGGGTTTTACATAGGCAGATTTCTCAAGGTCATCAGCCAGTAATCAGCAGAAGCTAGATTTGGACTTAGATTGTCTGACTACGAAATCCATGCCATTTATCATCTCATGGTGACTTGAAAGGACAGGAAGGTGGATCACATCATTCAAAAAACAATCTGTGGCCATTTATCCATTCACTTATTCATTCAAGGCACCCACATTTATGTATCTGCTCTCTGAAAGACCTGGAGGTCCCAAGTTAAATGAAACCTAAAGCTTACCCTTTGTGGTCCTAAAATTATATATGATGAGCTTAAAGCATATTAAAAAGTTATATTTAATATGGAGCTACAGATGATAAAAGACTAGATGAAGGGATCTGTAGGATTCCACCTGAAGTTTCTGGAATTGCTGAATCCCTTTCAGGGCCAGCTTGGGAAGAACAAGGTGCTTTATGGAACACTTGGCCAACTTCATATCTTCTTCTCCAATGGGCTTTCTGACCCCAGGTGACTTCTTAGGAAGAAAAGTTCAAGTCCACTTCATCAAGTAGTGAGCATGCTGCAGCCCACTTGGTATCACTCCTTGAGTTCCCACGGAGTTACTCCTGTTGACCCTGTTCACCTGCCCTGTGTCAGTCAGTGTCTCAGTTGACATATTCTTTTAGCAAGACTAGAATTTGTTGGAGGGAGCAATTGTGTATAGCACAGTTTTCTTCCATACAGCATTATTTACATGTTACATGCTCTCTACATAATTATTTTTACTGTATTTAAGAATGGTATTCTTGCTGGGTGTGGTGGTGCATGCCTGTTATCTCAGTGGCTTGGGAGGCTGAGGCAGGAGAATCACGAGTTCAAAGCCAGCCTCAGCAATGGCAAGGTATTAAACCACTCAGTGAGAACCTGTCTCTAAAGAAAATACAAGATTGGGCTGGGGATGTGACTCAGTGGTCGAGTGCTCCTGAGTTCAATCCCCAGTACCAAAAAAAAAAAAAAAGAAGGTATTCTTTTTAAGAAGTCCCAATGAAATTCAGAAACAGAAAGAAAGTGAATACCTGGTTACTTGTTAAAGAATTTATTGATGTGTTGCTGGAATAGTTTGAAGGTTTTAAGATGAAGAGGAAATGAATAAAGTCTCAAAGTTGACATGATTTCTCAAAGAGGGGACACTCAGACATGTGGTCAGGTAGATTTGTGGCATGGGGGTTGCCACAAGGAGGACATCTGGGATTCCTCCCACTTTCTACCCACATACTCAATACTCAGAACTGTCGAGAGCTAGAAAATTGAAAGAAGAAATGATAAATCTAGAAGTGCTTGGACATTTATAAAATTCTTGATATTTAAATGTAACCATCATAAACAATATGAGAAAACACCTAAAAGTTGTATTCTGATTCCTGCACTAAGGACAGAATGAAGAGTGTCTGGAAGCAGGAGGAGGAGGAGGGGAGCAGAGCCTGTTCCCCGCTCCCTGCTCTCCCAGGCCTCTGCTCATCAAGCCTGACAGCCCCAGCGATGGATCCCCTGAGGGCCTTAGATCAGCTCTAGGTGACGGATGTGCTTTCTGATTAAGTTTGCTGTGCATGTGCAGAAATGAGAGGCAGAGAGAGACCACCAACCTGAGAGGAACCCCACATCCAACAAAGAGGCCTGCCTGGGGACAAACAAAGCAGCTAATTGTGAACAGTTCCACTAAGGGGCCTGGGAAACTCGAGCACAGAGGGGTGGCTGTGACCCATTTGGCACCGGCGGGCCTGGCCTTGAATATTTCAACACCCTAGATGGTCAAACACCTGGGTTCCCTCCTGAGTGCAGCCCTGTTCTTAGAGATTTATGATGTTCCCCAGATCTGGCAGCTGCCTAATTTGCAGGAAAGGTACTGCTTCAAGAGCCCTGTCTGCAACCCAACACTCCCCAGGAGGGCTTTGACTCTCACCTTAGTTCCTGTCAAAATGCCTGGACATTCTCTCCTGCAAAGAAAGTGCTCTCTGCTCTCCTTGGGAGCCGCTTGATTCTCTGGTCTTACCTTGGTCATTTCCAAAGCAGCCTCCTCCTATTGGAAAGACTTGAGACTCCTGTTATTAATGAAAGGTGACCTTGGCTTGTCTCTGTAAACTTTTCTTTTATTGTGTCCCTTGGCATATATATTCATAGAGAATGCATCACTTTGAATTTCTTGGGAATGTTTGTTTATCTTCCAGTGAGAATTTCTTATGAGATTTGTGTTCCCTTAATTTAGAAGATGGCTCAAGACTGAAATTCTGGAGTAGAAACTGAAAAATAGGAGAATCACCTTGCTCCAAGTTTACACAGCAATGAGTGGGGAGACTAAGAATTGAGCTGAAGCAGTATGAGGTCAGAGAGCTGAGGATATTGATTTCTGGCAAGTCCCCAGGTGACAGTGATGCTGGTGATCTGAGGACAGGTACTTCGGACATAAAGAAGCATCTCAGAACCAGCTGTATTTGGAGCAAGAAGGGCCATGAGGGGTTATTTAAAGAGGTTTATTGAATCATTTCTGTAATCTTTAGGGCTCTGAAGAAGGTCCTTAAGCAAGATGCAGTAGGCAAAGGGCCGACTTCCCATTATGGTACAAGATAGAATCAGAGCAGCTTAATTTTTATCTGTCTTTATATAGGAGTTTTATACATTGTTATACTTGTTGCTACTACCAATCTATTTTCTTTTCAATATGAAAATTCAGAGACAGAAGCAGAGATAAGATCACAGAACTGTATGACTAGGTCTTTCTGGTACACAATGCCACCTCCCATAATCTATACAATTTAGATGCATGTCTATGCCAGATACTGTATGCCTGGGTCTCAGCTCCAACCCAGTCTGCCAGTCTCCACCCTAATGCTGGCATTGGAACACTGAGACCACATTTTTGTTTTATCAATTGGCACCATAGTAGGCTATCAATAAGGGCAAATAGAAGGAAACTCAACCAAACTTACAGGATTAAGACCCTGGGTTTTTGCTGAATCCTGCTAGATCTGTTCTTTCTGAGTGTCGGGAACAGTCTTCTATAAACCACATCCTCATCTGCATGTGAGAGAACTGATAAAATAGTAACATCCACTTAGATTGTAATTCTGCAATATACTCAAATTAAATGTTGGGCTTGATTTTTAGCAGTCTCAGCTCAAAGATTGTAAGAGATGAGACTCCTTTAGGGCTTCCACTTAAGTTCTCTTCTGGGATTTGAGAATTTAGACTCAACCTGTCCCTTGTTTCTGTAACTGTTCCAGGCTGTTCATAGGAGTCCACCCTACTCCACAGTCCTCAAAGTCACCATTTCCTCCATAATGGTAAGCACAGCTGCCATCTGGGTTCTGAAGGCACTTTATTCACCAGGCACTTCATCACCATCAACCACAGGTGTTCATTTAACAGTGATGCCACTTCACTGCAAAGTTATTGGCACCCTGTTTTCCTTTGGCAAGGAGCGTATTACTGAGTTGTGTTCAAGATCAAGGACACAACCAACCCAATCCCTAACTCTCATCTCTGGGGGTCTGATTCCTGATCTGAGGCCTACTATCAACTTCTCTATAAATTAGGACCAGCCAAAAGTAATCATTTTAACAGAAACAACAAACGTAAATGATAGTTAACAATATATAAAGTTACTAATTAGGTAACTGAAATAAGGCATTCAGGAATCATGAAGCATCACAAAGTAGCACATAATAGGATGGCTTTAGACCTGAAAGATAATAACTTAAAGGTAAGCATCATGTACTCTATACATCTATACATACAGTTTCCTTTGATGTTGAAGTCTGTCCTATCTCTTGAGATAAGGGTCTATTCTTACAGCTCTTTTCTTCACAATGCACACATTGAGGTGTGCTTTAAGTATTTTTATACATGTCTACCTTCCATCAACTTTGGATACCCCACGGATGACTCATTTTCAGCTCTACCAGGTGCCAATACATGGAACAGAGTAGCATAATACACATAGAAAAGAATAGTGAGCCACAATAATGCTGAATCTGTTTTAGTTAATGGGATATGAGGTTAGGCAACTCTTTGTTGCTTTGACAAAAATATCTTATGTGAACAAATTAAGTGAAGAAGACTTTATATTGGCTCATGGTTTCAGAGGTTTAGGTCCATGGTCAGTCTGGCTCCATGGCAGAAACATCTTGACAGAAGGGGCCAGGGACAAGATATAGTCTCAGAGGCACATCCTCAAGGATCCACTCCTTCCACTAGATCTCACTTACCACAGCCTCCAACACCTTCCAGTAGTCCATTCAGCTATCAGTGGATTGATCCACTGATGCGGTCAGAGACCTCATGACCCAATCACTTCTCCAAAAACCCACTTCTGAACATTGCTGAATGGGGGCCCAAGCCTTCAACACGTGACCCTTTCAGGGACATTCCAAATATAGACTATTGTAAATTCTTAATGTACATCTATTCTGGAAACTCTGTTTTGGGATCATTTCTTTTAGGATATTGTGCAGTCCTCTGAGAATGTCAGCTATGCCTCATTGTCTAAAGCTGAGCTTTGATGCTTCTAAAAGTGATACTTTCTTCTGCTTTCCCTATTTTCTTTATTTTATATTATTGTAGTATTGGGGATCAAACCCAGGACTTTGTGTATGTTAGGCAAGCACTTAATCACTGAGCTACATTCCCAGCCCTCTTTTCCTTTTCTAATGGGATTTTCCACTCCTGATCACATAAGGAAAATGGATTCACCCATTAATAGATTAGTGAGTAATAGACTAATAGATAAAAATAAAATAAAACCACAGATAAATTAAGATAAAATAAATAACACTTTTTTTGTTTTGTTTTTTTGCTTTCCAAATGTGATTTCCCAGTTTCCACTTTCTGCTGACCAGAGGAAAGTTGGTGCCTGACATAGGCTTGGAAATGGGGAAATGGATGGCTCCAGGAGTGTCTCTGCACACACATGTAGGGAGTGAGGGCATTAAAGAGGGCTCAGTTTCTGCTGATGGGTAAGGGGTGTGGGGAGCCAGGAAAAAAAAGAGAGGTTACTAAAATACAGCAGTGAAGTATTCTGTAACAACAATGTCAAATTATAAATAACACTTGACACAGTATATGCAACATTAAGTATCACAGTATAAAATTATTTTCCAGTATTTACTATGTTGAATCATTTTTATTTTATTATCACAACAATCCTGTGCAGTACATAAAACATAATGAATTTGTTTGAATTAGTTTTAATATCAGGTAATTCCTTTACTCCTCAGATTATATTATACACATGTTTTATAATGCACTATTCTAAACTAGATTATAACTATTCAAAATTTAAGATTTACAAATTTTTCATTTAAAATAATGGAATTTTCCAGTCTCCTTAACTTTTTGTCTCCTCTTGGAGATGTTGAAAAAAATCTTTCCAGTGGTTCACAGTTTCATTAAATATTAATGAACTAAATAATAATAATGAATTAAATAATAAATAATGAATTAAGTGATTCTTTATTAAGTGATTAATAAAATGATTTTTATTAATAAAATTGTATTCAATTTTCATTAAATATGTGGGAAGGGTGTGGGAGTGGTAAAAAAATTAAATAGAAATTTCCCTGAAGGTATGCTTTTAAACAGAATTTGAAGGCTGAGGTCAAGGATGTCTTGGAAACTGCAGAGACTGCAAGGAGGCTTCAAGTAAAGTGAAAGGGCAGAACAACCATCTGGACAAAATGTCAAGCCAGGTGAATTTGTCCTTGTGCATCTTCTGCTTCTCACATTAGTAGGCTCCCTACTGCTTCATTCCCTGTCTCTTCACCTTGTTCTCTGTCACAGGCAGAAAAATCAAGCGAAGCATCCTTGAGCAAAACTTTCAGAGATGCACACTGCAAAGACTCCCCAAACAGAAACGAGTGGATTCCTTTGGCCACCTCATGGCTGCATATTCTAATTTATGTGCATTTTCACTGGAGAAAGATTGCAAATGTATAATTTTTTAAAATTGTCTTTGCTATTAGCCACCAAAGGGACAATAATTAATATCCTCCCCTTTAATTGGGACGACACCACAACTCTCTCTTGTTGGCAGTGTCTGGTGAGTTTAATAGATGCCACAGAGCTTCCGAATTGCCACCTGTATTTTAAAACCAGGTCTATCTACCCTTCTCAGACATAGCCCATTGATGAAATAAACCCATTTCCTAAGGTATTCCAGCCCTCTAGATTGCAGAGATATTGTATCCAATCTTCATTCTCTATTCTGCTCTAGGATAAGTTAACCTTTTAGGTCTCAGGGTAAGATTATTTCCATTTGAACCTGCCAGGTATCAAAAAATATCAGTCTCCATTGATTTGGAGTGATCCAGTAACTTCAGAGTTATCCCCAATGAACTCAAATCTTCCTTTTCCTTTTGAAATCTATAGTCCCTAGAATAGTTGTTACATTCAGGGAACTGACTGAAAGTTAATGTGCTGGGGAGAGGTTGAGAGATAGATGCACATTGGGTCACAGAGTTTTATCCTTGGACATCATCTGTTAGCCGCAGAAGTTGTCATCTTCATTGTATCTTAGGATATAGAATGTGATCTGATTAGACCACTCCCTTGTGATGACATGTGGTTCCTTTCATGATCTAAGTGACAAAAGTAATTGTCTTTTTAAGATATGAATACTAGCACCTGCCAACAGCCTGGCATAACCTGTCATGAAAAGGAAAAGACACAGATGGACAGTCCCTCTAGTAATTTCAATAGGTTTTGGTCAGCTGATTTGATAAACTAATCACCACCACTAGTATGTATTCATGGATGTAGAGTTTTATTTCTGTAATATAGTGATGTGAAATAGCAGGATTGGCTCTGAACTGATTTTTCTTTTTCCCGTTGGAAAATTCAGGTTCTTTTTCACTTTTCTGTCTTCCTTTGAGAAGCTAGAAAAAACGTAAGGACAGAGGGATGGAGGGAGGGAGGGAGGGATGAAAGGGGAGAGAGAGAGAGAGAGAGAGAGAGAGAGAGAGATTATAGCAAAATACAGGAAAAAAGAATGAAATTCATGACTCTTGAATAGCAATAAATCTTGGAGCTTCCAAAGCCATGAGGGACTCTGGACATAAAATTCATAATAATGAACAATGAATTGGCTCAGCAAGAGGTAGCTCTTCCTCCCCCTGGACTAGATAAAAAAAATTATAGGCTGTAAAATAAACAAGCTGGAGGGAGCAAAATTGCAAAAGCATAGTGGGGTCCCTCAGTGGGGACTCAGTACCCCTCCCTTTGGATGAAAGGGAAAAGAAAATGTAGCTCTAAATACTTTGGAGATTCCATGAACAGAGGAAGCTATTTCTCATTTCCAAAGAACACAGCAAATCTTGTATTCTTTCACTTCCACTCATGGCAAGGGGTGTGGATCAAGAGCAGGAGCAGAAACTGTTTTTCCAGGGTTTAGGCAGAGGGACTCAAGGATCTGTTCTATCCATGGCTCTGCCCTTCCTCAGACTTTGCATATTACCCAATATCCCTTTCTTCTGGGAGGTGTTGGTGTGGGTGGTGTATGTTGGGGCCCACTATGAACTCTAATCTCAGAATTATAAGCCACATAACATAACAAATTGGACTAGCCAAAGTAACTATATCTAGTCAGAGTTCTTAATCAAGCAAGAATGGATTTTAATTTGTTGGTTCTTATCAGAAATAAAAGTTAGAGATAAATGGGTAGTTTGGAAGAAAAATTAATATAAATAAATTCGCTCTTCATTAAGTTAGAGGCATCCTGTATATAGGATGGAATTTTAGGTTCAGGGAGCCAATGAACACACACACACACACACACACATTTAAAGGTACCATTCAGTGGATTCCCAAACCTTGTACCTGGAAACCACTCAACACTTGTTCGTTAGAATTAATCATTACACGAACATTTAAAATGAAAGGCTACACATAAACACACACACACATGCACACACACACACACACAGAGGCTGAGTCTGTCCATAGGGAAGATAAAAGGTCAAAAGTCACTAAAGCCCAAACTTTAATCTAGCATTCAAAGTAGCTGGCATGTAGGTCATTGATAGCTGGATTGAAATTCAGGTTTTCAACCAAGTATCGCCTGTACGAAAAATGGGAGTCGGATACCAGGGAGTTCTAGTTGCTAGTGTGAAATATGAACCCATTATGTTCATAAGAGGAATCTGAGCCTCCAGAAAGTGCTGTGGCTGTCCAAGATGGTGTGCTAGTGGAGGCAAAGCCAGAACCAAAGGTGGACACTTCTGCTTTTTAGCTCTGTGGATTTTCCCCGTGGCACTGAGCCCCAGCTACCTAGTGAGGACTGATTACCATGACCTCCACCTACAAATATGATCTTCTAAAACAGTAAATGGGATTTCACTTTGAGGATGTGCTTAGATGTCTCAACAGCTAGGGAGTCGTTGTATTTAGTGTTGCAGAATAAAGATGAGTGGATATTAGCTGCGAGGTAAATAAATGGTGAATACATTTCCAAATCTGCTGGAAGATGAAAACTCAGCTATTTTTGTTATCTTTGGTCCAGATTTCTCTGCTTCTATTAAAAAAAAATAGTGAGTTAAGCTGTATTGGCTTTGGCATTTTTTCAAAGGGTTTCTTTCATTTCGCAGAAGACCTCATTTATTCCTAGCTCTCCTGCTCTCAGGGGGTTGGAAACTCAGCCAGGGCATCTGATTTATATAATTAGCCTTTGGTGAGTATGGATGGCCTCTCCCTCTAGCATGAAGTGAGGTGAATTTGAGGAAAAACAATCCTCCTTCCTACCCTCCCTCCCAATTCCAGTTCTCATTTGTAACCGGATTTACCAAGGAAAGCAATGATTCTGCAATCCAATGTGATCTCACCCTGTCAGAGTTTTCAGCCAGAAAGACTTAGAGCCCATCAATTTCATAATAATGGGTGAATAATGATGGTCCCTTTGGTATTGCTCTCACCCAAATCCCCATTTAAAGACTGCAACTGGCAGGACAAAGGCTAGTGTTTCAGGAAGGGCAGATTTAGGGTAGATCAGCCATGGAAATCAGTATTGGCACACATGTCCAGGACCTAATGAGAATCTGGCAGAAGCCCAAAAGGAGTTGAATCTACTTGGCTATGCATTCTCGTCCCTATTTTGGTGCTTTTCATGGGAATCTGCAGAACTGTAAGGAGAGGAGATGAGGAGGCAGAGCCGGCAAGGGACAATCACAAGAGTATTTGTTACAGGTTCATCTTAGTGTGTTTCTTCTTAAGGGACGATTGATAGAGCCTCTGATCTTTCTTCTATGAGGGATTCCCCCCACCTCAATGTCCCATTGTGTGACTTCTGAAGGTGCTCAAATTCCCTGCCCCTGATGGTGGTAAGTATGGATGGTGAAAGTATCCACTTGGTTCAGGCTGATGTAAATTTGCCAATTGGACTGTCAGGTACTTATCCCCCATGCTCATATGTCACGTCTTCATACATCCACTTATGCTTGAAAACTGACAGTCCTAAAAAATGTAGTCAGAAAATTGTCAGAGGAGATAGAGGGAAAGTGCAGACAGACATTTAAAATCAATGCCAAATTTCCTGGTGAGATCATCTTAGAATTCTCTTTGAAAGTGGGTAAAATATAACATTGAGTAAGTAGGGGGATTTATTTCTCGTAAGTCTAGACCCTATCCATCATAACAGTCCAGGAGATGTTCATTTCGTGTGGGAAGAATAGGTGAAAAGAGATGGGATACCTCTTGTGAAGCATATGGTTACTTCGGTTCATCTGGAATGAAAACTCTTTAGGGTCTGAACCTGAAAGACAGTGTTTGTGTGACAAACATGACAGATTTTCAGAAATATGATTCATAAATTAGGAAATACTTCTATCTTTTGGGGGAAGAAGAAATACAGTGAATGCCACAGAATAATTGGAAGTCTACCAATTTTTGAGTTTGATGTGAATTGAATGCTATTTTTTTTTTTCATAACTAACATTCTTAAACTGAGAGGAAATGCACTTTCTTTGTTGGCCTCTATGTTGTGACCAAGACAATTGGCTGGATCCATTGGATAGTTGGATTGGGGCACTCTGAGATGTTCAGCCACACTGGTTGAAGTATAGATTGGCTGTAGGAGTGGCCTAAAGAATGTCTCTGCTGTCACTTGTTTTCTGATGTGTAGGAACATTTCCCATGCAGGGGTGTTGGATGTTATGGGTGGTCTCAGCCCCCAGCTCTTTGAGTAGGTATCTTACTTGTGGACCCCATCCCAACGAGGGTCCCCGATGTCTAAGGAAGTAGAGCCTCATAGGCTCCATGTCTTCTCCTCCTTCAGGTACACTGCTTTGTTTGAAGACTACGAAATATAATAGAGACTCATTTTGGAAACCGTGGGCTTCTTACAGATTCATCTTCTGCATTTTTAATTTTGAGCACTTGCCCCTGGTGCTCCAGGCTGACTTCCTCATTTCCCTTCATCTCTTTCCCTGGCATTTCTTGTCTCTTGCCCTTCCTAGTTCTCCACTTGCTTTTCAGCCAGGAAGGCTTTCTTCTTCATCTCCTGCTTATTGATGAATGTGTTTCATTCATCTTTCTCTCTCTCTTTTTGTGGGGGTGGGAGGGGTTCGGTGGGAGCGGGGTGGTCTATGAATAGCTATAGACTCTGCCTGTTCCCATTTTTCCACTTGGCTATTCAGTTCCATGGAGACAGAAAATGGAGGCAAGTCGCAGGGTGGGAGGAGCCAGGGTCAGAGGTCAAGAGTGGTCACCTTTTGAATTAAAGCTTCTGATTTCCACTGGGGATAACATATTGTAACCCAAAGGAACTGTGCAAGGACTTGACTCTCAGAAGGCTCCACACAAAGGGAGGGAGGAGAAAAAGAGGGAAAGATCAGAGAAAAGGGGAGGAGCGCAGATCCCTGGGTCAGTTGACATCATTTGCAGTGCTTTTGAAAACTGTTTGGTGACTTTATACAAGAGTCATTATGCTTTGAATTCCTCTGCTGATCTTCTCAAGGGTCAGACTTGGCATTTATTGTGTGGCCTCTGGACACAAAATGGAAGCTTTCCCACCTCACTGATGACTTTATCTAAAAGAATTTAGGTGGCAAACTGTTGTTTTACATTGAAGCATTTTGGGGTAGGAGGAGTGATACCTTATGTGAAATTCATTGTCACTAAAGACTGTGCAAGACCAACCCTCAAGAGGCTGTCTCTGTGCATATTTTACATGCACTCAAGCCTAGTGATTTGGTCATGTGGCTCAACTACAAGAAATTCAGTAGTAACAGTGAGTTAATTTGCTTAGCTTTGCACTCCTCTGGGCTATTTTAACACCCCAAATTTAATTTTGACTAGAAATGAATTAACATTAAAACCAAAGTAAAATTTTCCTAGTGAATTTCAAAGCCTTGATTTCCATTTTATTTGTCTTTATGCCCATAGCACAGATCTCTACAGCACTTCATAACTGTGTATGGAAAGGATAAAATGATGAACAAAAGAAATTAAGAATTTTCTAGGCATCTTAAGTACTTTTTATATGCCAGGAAATTACTTGGTTAACATCAGATGATCTAATCAGATGAACAAATTACTTGGTTTGTGTCCACTAATTCTAATACCAACTGGGAATCATAAGAGAAGTTTAGGCTAGTTTTGTCTAGGAAAAGGTTTCATTCTACTAATATAATGACAATCTGATTGAATCCTCAAAACACAATGATTCAAACTCATTGTATATTGAAATAAAAGGATATTACATAAGACAGCTGTTTTAAAATCAAATAGCTCATCAGAATTACCTGGGAAGCAATTTTCTTTTGCTATAGGCTCTATAAGTGGTGATTCTGAAGTGTGACTTGTTTCGTAAACTACTGTCACAGGACAGGGAAAGTAAAGAAGGAAGAAGACTTTCAAAAAAATTCTCCAACTCTACAACACTTGGTAAGATTCAGAGCCACATACAACAAAATTCCATTATAACAACAGCAGCAATGAAATACAGCAAGAGTGTTATAAAACAAAGCCATTTCCATGTCTCATGCAGCTGGCCCATACAAACAGTGGCATATTGATAGGATCACAATAAATGCTATACAGTGAATATACACGAACATCAAGTGCTCTCTCACTGAGGCCATACAAGGCACCGTCATTGTTTCAGTAAGGAACTGAACTGCTCACAGTGTACACGGACAGAGTGGGAGCCGAGCTGAATTGATACACTTTTGTGTTATTTTGCTCTATTTATGTAACCTCGTCTGTCCTGCCATTAAATGGTGCATGCTATCTATCCCCACCATGCGCCTTAACAAAAAAATAAAATTAAATAAATAAAGAGAGGGAGAGTGAAAGCTTTTGAATTATGAAAGCACCATGCAAGTTTGAGCTGGAGTCTTCTATTACATTTTTCTTCATTATAATAGCAACACCAACAGTATTGGAAATCTCTTAAAATTCCTTATCAGAAGCGTTAACGCAGAGACCTTGCTCAGTAGTGAGTTGAGGAGGAAGGGGCCCATGGGCAGTGAGACCCCTTGTGGTTTCTGCGGGAGGTTAGAGGTGGAGTAGGTCCTTTGCATGGATTTCTGATTTCCTTTCTTTGCTTTATCTAGCCTAGCCTTCCCAATTTTTTCCATTGACTTTCACCTGATGCTAAAGCTGTTTATTTTCTCTATAAAAGCAACCGTTTTCCCAGCAGTTGATATTCTGTTGCCATCCTGGCAACATTCAACTAGTCAGTTAACTAGGAATCAGAGAGCATGGGGTGCTGTCTCTGCTTCCTTTCTTACTAGCTGTGTCAACTTCTTGGTGACAGTTAACTTCATGGAGGATTAGGTTTCACCTCTGGATGATGGAAATTATACAAATTGTCCCGTTTTCTTCACAAAATGGTTGAAGTCAAATCAGAAAATATGCGCAACATTCTTTGTAAACCATAAGTTGTTCTGTAAACAGAGACTTGCTAGACTTTATTATACTGACGTCTCTAAATCTCCAGATATTTTTTTTTTAAATTTTACACAGAATATACAATTTTTTAAAAAGGGAAAGTTTTGAAATTTCATATTTGAGAAATATGAAACAGTTACAACGATGATAAAATTATTGAACTCTAAAGGAACACTATATTATCATTGTAATTATTGTCCTGAATTTTGACATGCAGGAGTAAAGAAGTTTAGGATTGTGTCTGCCTTGCTAGGTCTTAATCTTTAAATGCTACAGTACATTTTTAAATTATGACATTAATTTAAAAAAAAACAGGAGAAAACATCCTCCTTTGAGTTCAAAGGACAAGAGAACTGTTAGCATGTTAGCTATTTGTTGTTTGAATTTGTGTCCCTGGGACTCTGCTCATTCTGTAAAAAGTCTCATTGGTACTTCCAAGGAAATCCAGACTTTAAAGTTAGGTCCTGCAGAATTCTGCACTGAGTAGCCTCATCATACATTTTTGTTCATTTTATATTCATGATTCTCAATCTCTTTGGCACCCTAAGGGAAATTGTGAACCTCTATTTTTCTGAATTAACTAAACATGTGCCTTTTCCCTCTGTTTTTAAATGTCTGGTCCCATCTTCATGCAGGCTGGTTCACCTTTTGACCTTTAACCACTCTTGTGGCTCTCTCTCTCCTGATGGGTTTGTGGAGTAGAGTGATATCCAATGGTCTTTGAAAGACCCTGGGCTCCTCCAGGGAACAAAAAGTCTCTCCTTTCAGGGTTGCTCTTATACTAGTTTCTTCCTACAGTCCTGCTGTGGTTTTCTCCAAATTGCCTTGGTTATTGCTTTCTCTGACACATTCTACACCTATTCAGAGTATTGTTAAGCAGACTCTAATCATATAAGAATGTCCATTACAGGAGCCAGATTTTCACCAAATACTATACCACAGTTCCCATGATGTTTTTTTTTTCCTGTCTGGCCACAGTGGCTGATGCCTGTGAAGTACTTGATAATATCCATAAGAATAAATGCACAAAGAAATAAAATAGTCTATTTTTAGTAAGGAATAAATTATTAAGCTCATTTGAAATAGCTGATAAATTTTATGCTTTTCAATTCATACAACTGGAATCGATCACCCATGACTTTGGCCCTAAGGCTGCTCTCATGACCATAAAACTCTGGGTGTGACAGAGTAAAATATATAAAAATGTCTAAGTCATGAATTTTAATGTAATGCTAATGTTTTATCTATCTTTCTATCTATCTATCTATCTATCTATCTATCTATCTATCTATCTTTAATCATCCATCTACCACCTATCTATTGAGAAACACAGGAGGATTAATGTTTTAGAGTGAGAGGTGACATCACTCCCACAGAATGGATAGTCACCTCATCTCGGGTCTTTATCACACACTTGTCCCAAAAGGCTTCGGACAAAAAGTCATAAGCTCTCCATTAAAGGATCTTAAATTTAAACCCAAAGAGGGAAATTTTGAGAATTTGTTGTACATGGTAGAATCCGGGACTTCTCTGGCCTTTTAAAAGGGGTGCCTTTTACTTTGGGACCACAGTGATTCTGGGACCAGAACCAGGATTTCCTGACAAAGGGTCAGAAAATTAATCTTCAGGGCTGGTTCTTGGTCAGAGAAGCAAAACACTGAGGTGCTCTCTTTCTCTGATGTCTGTCCCTTGGACAGGAACAGAGATGAGTCAAGGCAGGGTCTCTGTTGAAGATTAAAAGTCATACATTCTCCCAGGGGCTTGGGAGTCTGAGGCAGGAGGATTGAAAGTTCAAAGTTTTGGCAACTTAGGCCCTAAGCAATTTAGCAGACCCTGTCTACCATACTTTCTTATAAACCTCGCCTAATGACTTGATCTATTTAAAACTTATTTTTTCCATTTACAAAATGGGGATTGACAGTCATCTCCTAATGGAGAGATGAGAAGGATTAACTAAATTCCAAGCAAAGCATTTAGTGTTATACCAGAGCCAAAAGAAAAAGAACAGTAACAACAAACATTCCAGTTAGTGTTATCTAACGTTAACTTGATAGATGAGTTGGAAGTTTGTTATAGCTTGAAAGCATTTATTTTGGGTACTGGATATCTGGATAACATAACCTGAGCGGCTACCAAAGGTAGGAAATACAGCTGGAGATATGGGTGATAAATAGTACTCTAGCTGAGGATGTTTATGGGTAAGCAGCACAGACCTAGAGAGGAAGCAGAAGAGGGCACAGCAAATATTCATTAAGCCGCTGGGGCTCTTTGTGCTCAGTACTGAAGACACTCTCCAGAGTTCCCCAGTTGTTTCCAGGGAGTTTTAAGCTCACAGAATCTCACTCAGAACTGATTCCCTCAACGAATCTTGGAGAGTGTACTGGAGAGACAGGGCTGCCGCTTTGCTCCAGCCTGGTATTAGAACCAGGCCTGAAGCCATGTCATTTCTCTAAATCCCTGGATATATTACAAACCAGGTTCCCTTTCTTTGCTCACAAGCTGAGTTCTGGATAAAAACAAAAAACAAAAAAAACCAAAACAAACAAACAAACAAACAAAAAAAAAAACACTAAGAAAAAACAAAACAGAGTTACTTTTTTTGAAATTCCTGGCAGAGAACCCAAAGCCCTGCTGAGAGGTGGTGCCAAGAGCAAAGGTTGCTGACAGAGTTGGATGCTTCCTGCTACCCTGGGCAGGAAGGCAGGAAATAGTCCTGCTTCGAAACTGTGATGGGCCACAGGGCCAGGACGAACTCGGGGCCTCCATGGAAACAATCTGTGCTCAATACGGTGTGCTGAGCACGGAGGAGAGACTGTTCAGAGTCCCACCAGGTCTCACTGTGTCAGTGGCCAGTCATCCAGGGACCATGCATTTTAAAACATGAATTATATTTTCCGACAGTTCTCTTCTCTGTAGGTTCCGACAGTGACCTCTTCCACTTTCTACTTCTGACTTCAGTTTATAACTCTTTAATTATCAACATTTTATGTTAAAATGTATGGAAGGATCCAACAATTTTTAAAAATTCATATTAAAGAAAATACCATATTAAATATCTGGAATATACTATTTTCTGTGTAGTGGCTAGGTAGAGACTCAGTAAGCTTTTGAACAGTTCAGGTCAATAGCTGGCTAAGTCAAGGAAAAGAAAATCTAAAACATATTTACTCAGCTAATGAATACAGAGTTGGGGATTAGTTCAATCAAAATTTAATCAAAACTTAGTTTAACATAAATCTCAGGATTATAGAAAATTCAAGATTAGAAACAATATATTTTTTTTAACTGAAAGAATTCTTATGTACTGTTAAAATTATCTGTGGGCCTACCTCTTATCTTTTTCTACTACCTAATCCTTGCTTTAGGTATTTCCTGTTAGATCTCAGTAGGACAGCTGCTTCTAACCAAGTTCTCTGCTCTCTGCAGTGTGAGCTCTCTGACATGGGACAGTATGAGACAGATAGTCAGAGCAAACTTGTTACAAGGGTACTGACATAAACAGCTCCTGTGAATATTTCCCCATCTTACCACCACTGGAAAGCTTCAAGTCCCATAGATAACCTCTTGGTCTAATTTGTAAGCTCTTGTGGATAAATTTTTATTTATTCTATTTGCACCTCCATTTTTACTCTCTCCTACCTTCACTATTCTACTGTGTACCAGGAGGCTAATTTTTATGGAAAACATCAACAGATTTTTTTTTCCCCCAGTCTGGCTTTGGCTTGGCTTTGGCCAATGGAGGCCTGTCAGGAGATCAAAGAGTTGGAGAAGAATAACTCTCCGGTTGTTTATTTTCCTCCTCCTTCTCTGCACATTTGTGAGCTTTTGGAGTTTGTTCTTTTTCAGTCTGCACTTTCCTACAGTTCTCTTCTCTGTAGGTTCCAACAGTGACCTCTTCCACTTTCTACTTCTGACTTAGATGGTAAAACCTTGTGGTTGCTCAACTCACAATGTTCCAGTGTCTCTCCTTGGACCTTTAACTCTCTTCATATCATTGCAAACAATGCATTCACTAAATGCAGCTCAACGCCTCCACTGGAGTATGCCATTGCTTCCCGCTGAAACTTTCTCCCTAAGCTACTCCATTCCTTCCAGACAAATTTGCTCACTGTTCTTAAATATCTCTGTGATTTTGCCACATTGGATGCCCTTGCTCTTTTACTCCACATCTAAACTAAATATAACATACTTTTATGAGGGAGGTGATGGTCGGATCTTTCTTGGGAAAAAATGGCCATGCACTATTTTATAATATACCCTACTTAAAAATATTTTAATTTTCCAATATTATTCTATATGTCTTATTTTCTGGAAACTTCTTGGAGCAGTTTTCTTTCATTTCTATGCCTCTCCCTGTGGTATGAATTGCTTTGTCATGCACATTAGAAAATGTATTCATTGATGGAAATTAGCTCTCATTTGAAATACTTTTTGAATCTTTGTGCAGTCCAGTTAGCACAAAACAACTCAGCTTTCCACACTGCCACAAACTTCCCAGACTACAGCAAGCAGAGCCAAACAGGACTTCTGAGGCCCTCTGATCTGCCTTGATTTTCAGGGTCTGATGGAGACCAGGAATTTTGCACCCAGCTCAGATACTCAGGAAAATAATCGTGTCTCTGTGTTCCCCTAGTGTGCCATTGTAGGCTAAGTGGTGTGGTGCCTGGTATTGCTCAGCCAGAGATTGTACAGAGTCTCCTCTGTTTCAAAGCTTCAACTTATGCAGTGTGAACTCAGAGTCCACCCCCTGCCACCACCACAGAAATAAACAATTGACCAAACATAAATAGGGAGAGGGCTTTATTTTTCAGCAGTAGTGTTTTAATGGCTACTACAGGAGAAAATTCACTGGAAAGGTAAAAAAAAAAACAAAAAAACAAAGACAAAAAAAACTCAAAGTGATCGCCTGGCATCAGACAACTGATTAAGAAGTGAGTTCCCCAAACTAAATTGTCTCTACTCTTTTGCATGCATGCCTCAAGTGTAAATCCCCATCTCTTTAACTTTCTTCTTCCTTTGTCAGCCTGTTTACTCATTATTTGTTGGAATTTTTCAATATTTGTTTGAATTTTTGTTGGTTTTAGAAATTCCCCAGAGTTATGATATTTTTCTCTATCTCACAATTTTTCTTGATTGCTTAAAATAGTTATGATGATGATTATTATAAAGGATAATAATGGCAATAGGCTTTACAATGTATCAGGTTTTCCTGTATCTTTATCTCACTTGCTCCAATATTATCTGAAATCGAGAGGAAGTTTATTTTTATATTCATATCTAAAGAGATAGAGATTCCACAACATCTCACGATTTGCTCTTATCCTTCAGTAAGTGGGAACTCTGAGAACAGAGAAATCAGGTTTTCTGATTACCATCTGCTGCCTCTCCATTGCATCAAGCTCTCTAGGCTTTTCAGCCACTTCACTAATCACTCAAGATACAAGTGACCCTTCAAACAGGAGAGAAAAAGTGGGCTGAGGTAGCTTACAGTGCCCTAGCCAGGTTCAATCAAGTTCCTCCTTAAGTTCCTTCCACAGCTTCCTGGAAGGCTAAGCTCCATTTACTGTGGTCATTGGCACTGACAGAATGGAAAGAGTTAGTATAGAGAAATGCTAGCCAATAAAAACATTATGTGAGCCACATATGTAATGTTAATTTTTCTTGCAACCACATTAAGAAGAAGCAGGTGAAATTAATTTTACCAGTATGTTTTATTTAATCCAATATACATGCAATATTATCATTTTGCTATGGACTCAATATAAAAATACGAATGAGATACTTTATGTTCATTTTTTTTATACTATATTTGGAATCCAGGGTGCGTTTTACACTAACAGCATGTCTCAATTCAGACTAGCCACATTTCAAGTGTTCACAGTCACATGGGACAAGTGGCTCTTTTAGTGAACAATGAGGCTCTAGAGCAATGAGAAAATGCGCTTTTGCCTGGCAGCAGTTGGCAACTGGCTCCTGGTTCGCATCTTTTGGCTTCACATTTCAGCAGGCGACAATGGTGTCTGTTCAGGAGTATCAGAAATATAGTCAAAGACTTCATGTGAAATGTTAAGCCATCACGGAAGAAATTTTTTAACAAAGTCGGTTTGCCTTTAAACTCAATAAAGGCTAAATCTGAACCTGTCGGGCTCATTGCTCTATTTTTAATAACTACCCACAATGGCCAATTCTTGAATAAAGAAATGATTTAATAAATGATTATATTTGAGATATTTTTAACTTAAGCTAAGTCTTCAAAATTTCATGTGTATTTCACACTGAATGGTACATCTCAATTGTTATGACCTCATCTCATAGGCCCAATAGTCACAAATGGCCAGAGGCCATGGTGTTAGATGAGGTCAAGATTGTAAAGATAAAAGATAGACTCTGTCATCCACCAGGGATGACTGGGAGCAAGCGACTTCTTTATTGCTTGTCATACTTTTTGGAACTCTGAGTTCAGAGTTTAAAATTCTGTGAGTCACCTTAGAAAAACGGAAAAAAGCCAACATATCTACCATCCATGCCCCATTCTAAATTATTATTATTATTATTTAAAAAAATTTTTGTAGTTGTAGATGGACACAATGCCTTTATTTAATTTGTTTATTTTTATGTGGGTGCTGATGATCCAACCCAGTGCCTCACACATGCTAGGCAAGCACTCTGATGCTGAGCTATAGCCGCAGCCCTTACATTATTTTAACAGTTATATTTATTACCAAGGTTACCTTTATTACCAATCCAAACAATTTGGCTAATGGAAAAGACCAATCGATGTATTTACCTCCTCACCTTCTCCCCAATGTACAAATGAGCAATGCCCTAAAGGCATATAACTAGACGTACTGCAAGGAGAAAAGGAAGACAGGGATGCTTAATGGGCTTTTCAGTAACTGCATCTTGGCCTCTTTTCTGGTGGCTGGGGTACATGGCAGAGAAATTTGCTAACAGGCCAAACTCTCTTGGTGAGGCATGAAATGACCCGGTAGGGAGCAAATGACCCGACTTTGGCATCTGACTAGATACTTGACTGCCAAGCAAAGAAACCAGAGGCAAACTTTACAAAAGAAATTTTAATGTTTAGGATCAGGACTGGTGCACACCGTGATGTCAAATGTGCCCTGTCCAAGGACACCTAAGCCAGGTGGACAGTCGGAGAAAAATATATGACCCGTGTATACTGCCAAGGGTGTGGGTTTTCCTTCTTAAATTTTGTGCAAGTTCACTTTATGGGCCATCAATAGCCCTCTTTAGGACCTGAGCAGGATGTGTTTAACACCAGAGTTATGTCCAGAATTTTAGACATTATTTCATTTGAAAATGCTAAGTTAAAAGCTTCTTAACAATTACAATCACAATGACATTGGTACAATTAACAAAAGATTCAGTGTTCTGACCTTCATTAGCATGACCTCTATTTCCATAATAAATGTTCAGTTTAAAAAGTGAAGTCATAACACAGGGTTTTTAGGGCAGGTGAAACAACACTGTATATGACATTATAATGGCAGATACATGTCATTATAAATTTGTCCAAACTCTTAGAATGTACATCAAGAGTGAGCCCTAATGTAAACTATGGACTCGGGGTAATAACGGTGTGTTCCTGTGGGTTCATTGTCTGTAACAAACAGACGACTCTGGTGGGCGAGGCTGCACATGTGTGGGGGCAGAGGATGCACAGGAAATAACTACAGTCTGTACAGCCTATTAAAATAAAAAAAAATAAGAACAGACTATCAGTTTATCATCTTCGTGATATCCTTTAGGTAAACTCATCTGAAGTATCACTTTCTAGAATAAAATATTTCTGTCTTCCTTGAACAACTATTTCCAACCTTAATTACTAGCACTTCAAATATGGTAGATTAGAAACTTCACTTGTATGGTGATGACCCAGCTGAAGATATTTAGGGATGCTTGCTCTTTTATTCTTCCTCAGTGAAGAGTTATATTGCTTGAGAGGTGGAAGAGTGCCTATTCCATATCAGCAAAAACTGGTGTCAATCACCTATTTCTAGTCCCATGAATCAGGGAGGAGGAGCTGATTCCTCTTCCATATGTTTATGGATTTTATCTTTTCTTGCTTATTTTCCAACTCAACTCTTGTTGTTCAGCTCTCTCACAAGACACAGTTTATCTCACCCCATTTACATGACCAGGAATACCTCCTGCAAAGAAAAGCAACCTGGGTGCTTGAGTTAAGCAGGCTGCTGATATGGCCTGGTACCTACATATCTTTGTCTAATGTTTTCGATTTGGGAAATTGGTGAAAAGTAGAGAAATAATTGATATATCAAACTACTGCATCTACTTGGTAGGCATTGTGCAGTTTTTAAAAATAGAAATTGAGATACTACATAGAAGCATGGGAACATTTTTATAACTTGATACATTTTTAGAAGAAGAATACCAGATGGTGACTATTATAAGATGGCAGCTATGTAAAAACAAATAAATATGTATGTGGGCAAAAGACTGAAAGTAATTAAAACTTAAAATAATTTTGATAGTATGTTAAGCCTAAGGATCCATTCTTTTTTTCTTTTTCAAATGTTAAAATATTATATTATGCCACATTTTGATTACACTTTTCCTTTTCGAAGGTGACTACCAACATGCCCAAACTAACCCACTCACTTGACTCTAAATGGAATATTTTCCATCATTGTCAATGGACAATTCATGTACACTTTCATAGTTTTAGGGCAGGCCAAAGACCCAAGGTTTCTCATGTTGTATCAGAATCCTAGTTTTATTCTTCAGACATAATGGAACACAGGAGTGAGTGACATAGAGGAGGATGCCTAAGGACACAATTCCAATAAGTGTAGGAGTTTGGAACCCTGGCCAAGTTACACCTGCTGAAGTATGTCAAAAGAGCCCACAGTATTTTTTATCTCACTGCCTCTGGCTAGAAATGGATAGGTTTCAGCAGCTCTGAATGGAAGCTCAACTCAAGAAGACATTTGCACAGCTCATGCAGTAGAAAACGAAGGAAGAAAATTTCCCTCAACTTTCTTCAGTTGGAGTTTTGAAAAACCAGAAGTGTTTCCTTCAGTGCCTGGCACACCATAATGATCTGGGAGGCTGTTGGGGACTTGAATTGGAGCTTGCTCCAGAAGACAAAATATCTGGGGGAGAACAGAAGAGAGAGCATATGATGGCCACTGGAGCAGAAGATACAAGCTGTTGATGTACAAGTGCACAGCCACACAGGTGGGAATAAATAGTGAATTGATGAAGATGGAAGGCTTCGTTTACTTCTCAAGCTTCCTATAGACTCCAGGATGTTTGACAATAACCATGTTGCTTTGATACAACTAGACTAAGAGATAATTTTATTCTGTGAAATTAAACATGGTTTAGTGTCCCAATATTCCACATATACTAAAAACTACAGTATTTATAAAATGCAGGCAATTTATAAAAGTATTAGAAAGAAAATAAAATGCACCACATTCCAAAGATAACCTCTGTCAAAAATTGGGTTTATTGTGTGTGTGTGTGTGTGTGTGTGCATGTGTATGCAGTATACATTAAAAAAAAACCCAAATGGGTTTCTCTTATATAAATGGAATCAATAATTTCTCATGAAAATAAATATAGATCATAATTTTTTTGTGGATTACTATAGATCACATTTTAATGATACACAGACTTTTATAGGTGCATTTAATGAACCCCATGTTGGCTATGGACAATTTTTTATCATAGAGCTTCAATCTTTTTAAGGCTTTACTCAAACTTTAATGAAACCAGTTTGAATTAAAAAAAAAGCTCCACATCACATTTAATGAGGAAAGCTAATAATTTTTTTTTTACCCCACTGAATTGTAGTAAGTCTCAAATGATAAAGTGGATGTGGAAGTACAGTGAACACTCTGAAACATTATTTACATATTCTTATTAATAATATTATCCCATGATTAGATGATCAAAGGAATTTAATGCAGCTGCAATTTATTTATACACCATCAGTATTTTCTTATAAATGTGCTTGCAGAAAATTGATGGTACATTTTCTAGATAAGGCAAATCATTTTCAGATTTATCTGAAACACTCATTAAAGACCCAATCATAGGTTAACACTGTTGTTTTATAAATGTAGTTTGAAACCCTCTATTATTCTATTGCCATGTAACAAATTACTATCAATTTAATAGTTTAAAGCAACATCTGTTTATTAGCTTCTGGTTCTGCAAATCAATTTGCAGAAGTTTGGTTATGAAATGGTGGATTCCTGGCAAGGTCTTGGCTCAGATCCAGGTGTTGGCCAGACTATATTTCTTCTTTTTAAGGTTACAGGAAGAGTATGCTTCCCAGCTCATTCAGTTTGTCAGTCATATTCAGCAACCTGCAATTGTAGGTTGAGGACCCTCTCTCTCAGTTGGGGGCCACCAGCTTCTAGAGATCGTCTGCGTGCCCTATTAGCCAGCTTCTCCACCTGAAAATCCTGGGCCAAATGCCTCTCTCACTTGAATTTTTGACCACAAGACACAGAGTTAATGGCCTCATGTGATTGTATCAGGCCCACTCAGATAATCTCCCTATTTTAAGGTTGTCTAATTTGGGATCTTAATTTGCTTTGGTGAAACCCCTTTACAACAACACTTAATTGGTCCTACAATGTTGCCTACCATATACCTCCCTGCAAGCCAAGGTTTTTCTCTTCCAAAGATTCACAGCACAGCTCTTTGCCACTAAAGAAGAGCTATTTTCTCATAAAAGTCATCAGAAGGTTCAAGTTCTAAGGACCACGAGGACCACATTTCAATATCAAAATTGTAATTTCATGATTAGAGCTGTATCCCCTCAGCTTCTTAGTCTGGGGAGACCAGATTTAGAAATGAAATATACTAAGTTCAGATTTTGTTTTTATCACTACTTTTATGCATATAGTGAGCAATGGTTTTAACCTGTTCTATTGTGTTTTTCTGCCTTGCGAAGTGTGACTGCTAAATAAGAATAGTGCACACACAAAGTCTTAGCATGGCACCTACATGGAACTGCAAAAATAAATAGTAATCTTAGTGTTGTTTCCTGGGGAGGTTCAAATTTTTATTCAGTTGGGCAGGTATATATTATTATTAGATTTATATTATTTTCTTCTCTTGGCCTTTTTAAATTAAATGCACCATCCAGCAAACATGCTGATTTTGCCTTCTGAGTGCTTTTCCTGAAAGTGAATATATTGTATATAATTTCAATTTCCTTGAAGAATGATAGGTCCAAACTTTCCAAACTCCACATGAAAGATTTGTTTTTCCCCCATAAGTGTTTCTTTACGTCTTTATGCAGATATTTATTCTTTGATTAGTAGATCCCCACACTAAATTGAAAAAACACATTTGGTTTTAGGTAAAATTAAATCAATACATTTGATGTGTGCTCCTTTAACTGGAGGGTGCTAGAATGTGGCAAGATATCCTTTAAAGTAGAGACAATAATCATAAATCACATTTAACAAACTGGGTGGTCCAGAAATGATCCATGTCACCTGGAATCTCCAGGAATAGAATAAAGATTGATTCTGGGTAGAGTTTCTGGTTTACTCACATTAAGAAAATATCAGATTTGGAGGATAAGGTGATAAAGCCAATTTATAGCATTATTGCTTCATAATATTCCTGAAAGCCAATAGAGCAAGCCTTCAAATTCATCTGGGCTAATTGCTCTCCCATTAGAATAACTGATTACATACTTGGGTAAACAGCTTGCTTGTTAAATGACAGTTCACAAGACTGTAATCTTGGTTATGATCCTATTGCAGTAGCCTTTTTCTGATTGATCTTTTAGGAGGAATCAATAGTTGACATTATCATACATGTGTTTTATAATATAGAAAAAACTTTATTGAAAGAAAATCAGTTATTTAATAAATCTCCTTGACTTCAGAATAGATTGTGCTGTAAACATTTTGAAAGTGCAATATAGTATAAGGCTTTTAATTCTATGGAATATTTTGTCATATTGAGCACAGGAATTGTCTTTTAAAATTTCCTGAAAAGCTTCAAATTTTAGGTTCTTTATAGTAAAGGGTTCTATATCATGTTTATTTTGTATTTCTATGGGTCTTATTCATGACATCATGAAGTAAATTCTAGTTGAAACATAAGGAGGATAAAGACCAATTTAATTCCACTCTCCATTTAAAATTCTCTGAAATAAAGTCTACATTTTGTTTGTACTTAGATCACATCTCGAATGATCCTAAGTATAAGGAAGCTTCATTCTATCCCAACAATATCTGACAAGCTTTAAATATACATAGTAAGAAGGTTTGAGTTGTTCATAAGTTACTTTTTGCAATTTCTCTGGAAACAGCAGTTATTTCAAAGAGGCACTATAAGTAGGGCTAACAACGAATTGGTTCATAAATTTTGCAGGTGGAGTGTTGAGAGAGGAGAAAGAAAATGTTCACTAGCAAATCAGCAAATGCTATCCCATTTGGGGTACAAGCTTCATTAATGCTGCTTTGTAAACATAGCACCAGAATGAGATTTCAACCTATGAAACAGTGTAGCTAATGTTTTCACATTCGTGAAGCATGGATGAGAGAGGGTGAGTAATCAGCAGTAATTACTAATTAGAACTCAAAGTTAACTTCTTGTCTGGTTTCATGATTAACAAGTTTTATGTTTCAGAGAAAGTTGTAGTATCTACTACATCTGGAATTTTATATCCTATTAACTGAATATGGACACCTCTCATGTTTGTCTCACAGTGATGTTTTAGAATTGAGCAAGATACAAGGATACCATTTTGGAGTGGGAAAGTAGTTGATGCTTATTTAGTCTTACTAAGTATGGAATTGTGATGTAAGGGAGGAAGTTTAGAACTGTATATACAGTTTTTGGTCATGTCAGATCTTGTGATTTTTTAACTCCTTCTGAATACTTTCTTTCCAATATTTATGTGTTTATTTTCCCAAAAGGGTTATATTATGTCTGCATTTTCACCATCCATCTTGGTATTTAGAGTGCATCCACACATATTTGTTTATTATGAATAAAAAAGTGTGGGGGGGAACCCTTTAGCTCTTGAAGAGTAGACTGGCTCATTTCCCCTGTTTTCCTTTTTCTTATATTATTTGTTAAACCTATTCACAAACAGGACATGATGTAATTCTACCACTCTGAGTTTCCATGATCATTGAGCTGAAAATAGGAATTTCTCCTAAGGGAAATCCCTTCTGGAAGCTGGTAATATGTGTTTACATGAGATTTTCTTGAAGTGTAATGAAAATGAGACTTTCAGTATCCCAGGCATAGCCAGTGACCATGAGTCATTGGGTTTGGTTAAAGAGCTGAGGGCTTGTGCCTTCCTGAACTAATTATTTCAAATAATTAACTTTGTAGGTGTAGCCTTGTAAAAAAAATTGCATATACTTTCTTATCTTGCTGATTGCACACTGGCTTATAAATAAGTTGCATTTTTATGATCTTGGCTATCTTAATGGATAGCATGGATAGCAGTACTGTGAGGCTGTGAGTGATCTCACCAGGGGAACAAGATGAGTTATTAGGAGTTATTTAATTCTATCATAAATGACTCCAAATTCTCTGCACATGAATTTTAAAAACAATTTCCCTCTATTTTCTATAGTTTTATGCTGATACTGACATACTTGGCTATAGTATTTATTTTTCTTTCTTCTAGTTTACTACAGAAAATCAGATAACCAAGTTTACTGAATGATACATAAAATTCAAGAGATAATGACTAACATCCTAACAGTTGCAACCATGAGATTTTTGTTTCATTGGGTTTGGCCAGTAAGTCTTTTTTAAAATTTCATCCATTTATTTGTTCATTCATCCATTCAATGTTTGCCAATTGCTAAGGTACTTTACTGGCCAGAGGGGTAGAAAGATTAAACAGAACATTTTTTTTCATTGCATCTTGTTGCTGGGTTATATCACAATTAAAAAGAAAACATGTTAGTTTTAACAAAATACTAGCATCTGGATTAACAACTACTTCTACTTTAAATCCAGTTAAATTTTGCAACTGTAAGATAATAATCGCTAACCTCTTTGAGTGTTGTTCTCTGCTGTCATAGTCATATCAGACACATGATAATCCAAGTTAATTCTAGATCTTATTGTCTATGAATGAGTGGCCAGGAATTCAACCTCATTCCTCTTTGATAAAAGTTAAATTAAATTTACAATGAAGTCAATGTAAGGAAAAACTTTCTAACAATTTGAGCTTCTTAAAAGAGAGATAGAGCCAGGCGCAGAGGCACATGCCTGTAATCCCAGGGCCTTGGGACTGAGATAGGAAGATCATGAATTCAAAGCCAGCCTTAGCAAAAGCAAGGTGCTAAGCAAATCAGTAAGACCCTATTCTTCTAAATAAAATACAAAATAAGGCTGGAGAAATAGCACAGTAGTTGAGTGTCCCTGAGTTCAATCCTGGATCCCCCCTCAAAAAAAGAAAAAAAAATGGTATGTACTCATTTGCTCATTAGCTTTGTTTTGCTATCTATGTTTATCATTTGCATATAATTACTTTTGTGATCAAGTAAAACATTCATTGTATCCTGTGAATCACCATGAAGCAAGTCATCATAGTCCTTAGATTATTAATTTAAATGCATTCAGTTGCAGGATTTTATACTTACTGTTGGTAGCTTTGATTAATTTATTTAAAGTTAACATTGGATTCCATTCCAAATATTATTAACCTTGATGCTATCATCTGTGTAATTTCACATTTATCCCAATTTTTGAGTAACTGCACTTGAGCTAGAATCTTTTTGATGCTTTCATTCCAGTTATTAATAAGATCTTTTCCAGAACAGGTTAAAGAGAGACTCTTCCATCAATCTCTTCAAGTTGACTTCTTTGGAATGCAGTCATCTAAGTTTATCTACCTTCCCATATTATTGTATAACTCAAACTTCATTATTGTACTCAGACATGTATTTTGAGAACATATCCTAAAACCAAGATACTACTGTGGCATTGAAATCACTATGATCTGAACTTTTTCTCACAAAACTAAATAAAGTTTATTGGGAATGAATGAACCATTTTGATCTCTTAGTGGAACTTTGATAAATTTCAGTGGTAGTTATAACCCTTAGGCTAATTATTTCTCAGAAGGAGGGATGTGAATGAGAAGTTCATCTGATGCTCCCAAAGAGAGGAAGAAAAAACTTAACCACCTTTTTTTTTTTTTTTTTTGGACTGGATGTAAATAATCAGAGTATCTCTAAAGGGGCAGGAAGCAATTGAATTTGAATCTCATACACCATTATGAGACCTGCTGTAATCTTCACATTCATTTATTGATCTTTCATACAGTGGATCATTAGGTTGAAGGGAATTTGAGTGGAACCATGTGTAGGAGAGAAGACAATGGAAATGTCCAAATGACCATGTATGCAGAAAAGAGATTGAACTTTAAGATGACAGGGTCAGTGGTCAGAATCACCATCCCTGATTTTTGTGTTTTTAATTTTCTATAATTCACATTAATTTTTAGCATATGTTTTTCAGTAGTACAAACTTCTTGCTTTGTTAAAAGTATGATGTGGAATGCAAAGAATGTGGCAGACAGAATGGATGGCCTTACCGTACCAAATCACAAGTGCACTCAATGTTTCAAACTAACCTGAAGTAATGTTCTGGGTTTAGAAGATGTCACTAGGTCTCTAATGAATTAAGTTTGCCAGACTTCTAACAAGATTTTCCTCTTTCCCAAAGCAACACTTTGCATAATCAATTAAGCCTTTCCTTGATTTCTTTTCTTGTTTTTCTCCCCCCCCCCCGTTCTTCTTTATTTTTTTAGTCAATGAGCTCAGCCCTAAATGAAAGCTAGAGTTGTATGAATGGAATCGGCTAGAAATAGCAGCTGAAAGGCGTGCAAATCAAAGCTGGCAAGTTGTAGCTCTTCCGCTCTTGAAGGAGAGGCTAGCTTCAATCCAAATGGCTTCCTGAGCAATTGTTTGATGATTCTAGGGTTTTGTCTCTGGTATGGAAGCAGGCATTAACAACCCAGCATTTGCCAGCTGAGCCAAGAAATACACATTTCATCTTTACCTTGTGATGCCTTAGTACCCATCTGCACTCTGCCCAGGACTGTGGGAACTGTGTGGGAAAGAAGTTTACATCATTTGTGGTACAGGGGGTGGAGTGGGGGTATTCCTGATACTTCCTATTCTACCCTAGCTCGCACAGGGTTCAAACCACAGATTCAGGAGACTCTAGGAGCTCTAGAAGTCAAGAATCCACTTTGATGCCTCTGTGAAGGGCCAGAACTTTTAATATGTTTATGGGAGGTAGACATAAAGCCGTTTTCTCTCTTTGTTTCACACACATACACACACACACACACACACACACACATTTTGGGAGAGTAAAACTTATTTATAATGTTTCTTTTTAAAAATTATTTGCCTTTTAGTAATTTATTTCTAAATCATCACTAAGTGTATTCAAAACTTCCTGCAAAGTGACCAATCTAATCTAATAAGATTTTCAGCTACAGTGAAATTTTTGATTGCTAAATATTATTATTTTATGAAGATGGCATGATGCCTTGTTATGTAGCCATTTTTAAGACTACCTTCAAATTTTTTGAGTTTTTTTTCTATATCTCCATCATTTCTGAAGGCCTTCAAAAAAAAAAATAAACCCTGTTGTGACAGACAATATGAATTTAGTGATTAGTGCACAAAATGACATGAAAAACAGCAGTTAGTTCCTGGCCCTCTATTTTGCTTCTGTGCTGGCACTTTCTCCATCATGTCCCATTTTCTTCTTGAGAATAATAAAGTATCAGTTAAAATTTCACATGCCAAGGATGTGGAGGATGATCAACCTTGTAAAATGCCAATTCTCTCTCAGAAGGTCCAGGCAGAAACGTGAGTCTGCATTTGTAGCATGCACCTGGGCATGTTGATTCTGCTGGCCCCAGAGTAGCACTTTGTGTAGCAAAGAGTTCCTTGGCGCTTCATAGAAGTATCTAGTATTCAGTGCATCAGACTCCTTGGGGCATGACTGAAAGCAGTGAGATGGTCTCTTATTTCTTACTCTTTTATGAGCAAAAGCTTTGTCTCTCTAGTCAAAATTACCTGCAAGAGTCTTGGGAGATTCCATTTCTTTGTCATCCTTTTGAATGATACTGACTCCCTTAGTAGGCACTTGGTGCCTTGACTCTTGGGCAGTCATTTCTCTTCTACTGCATAAGTTCTCAAGCCATTTGGGATGCCACATTGAATATTTATTAGTCTCTTCTAACACAGTAACTTGGCTGGTCACACGGGATAGCCACTGGCCAAGAAACAGCCTGTAAACCAATGTCATCTTAAATTAATGGTTGCTTCTAAAACAGCAATATTCTCTTCCAACTTCATGACTTACTAAAACTCTCATTAAGCCTTGATTTAATCAGTTTTTTCGTCACTGTGACTAAAAAAACATTGACAAGAACAACGCAGAGGAGGAATAGTTTATTTTGGCTCATGGTTCCAGAGGTTCAGTCCGTGGTTGGCTGACTCCATAGCAAGTGAGGCAGGACATCATAGCAGAAGGGCCTGGTGGAGGGAAGCAACTCAGGGCATGGCAACCAGGAAGCAGAGACAGCTTTGCTTGCCAGCCACCAAATATAAACCCCAAAGATATTTCTCCCACTAACCTACTTCCCCTGGCCACACCCTACCTGCCTATAGTTACCACCCAGTGAATCCATACCAGTGGATTAACCAAGTGATTAGGTTAAAAACATCATAATCTATTCATTTCACCTCTGAAAATTCCTGCATTGTCTCACACATGAGCTTTTGGGGACACCTTATATTTAAACCATAGTAAGCCCCATGAATAATTTCTTATTGCTTATTCCCATTGGCACCTAGCTGAAGAATTTGTTCTTTTTCATAATTTCTTCCAGGAAATTTCTATTTGCAGCTTGTAATTCACTTATGACAGAACAAGAATTTCTTGCCTCTTGCTTGCCTTTTAGGTTTTTATTCTAAGACTCCTTGAGTTGTGGTTTTCTTGAGCAATTGCAAATATTTCTATTCAGTCAAAAAACTTTTTGGATTATGCTTTAATTTCTATGTGTAGAGCTGTCTTCCAGATCCACATCTACTGTCTGCTTCACTTCAGATATCCACCTTGTGCCTCAAACTTAACATTCCAAAAGGAATTTTATTACCTTTACTTACTTTAGTTACTTAACTTTCTTTAGGATTTAATTACTAATCTGAAATGTAGCATTAGTAAAATAATGAAAATAATCAGATTTTCTGAGAATTAAATCACATTTCATATATGTCAGATGCTTAGCATACTGCTGCTAGGATAGACCCTCAGGGTATGTGTTATGTAAGGAACTGCTCATCAACCCACATTGTCTATGTTGGCAGCATATCCATCAGAAATCTGGAAGATAGCCTAGATGTATTTTCTCATAGAGTATTCAATTAATTTGACAAGCCAAATAGATCTTATCTACTAAATAATCTTTCTCTTTCCCCTCTCTTCACACCATTCAGTGTTACAATTTAAGACTTTTCCTTATCTCAGTTGGGCTGTCAAATGGCCCTCTCTAAGTTTCCCTGGGTCAAGCCTCATCATTCTCCATTCACTTTGTGAATTGTCTGCTGAGTGCTTTCTGAGAAACCCACACATGACTAGGCTCCTTCTTTGCTCAAAACTCTTCCTGGTTCCATGTCTCATGAAGTGTGCACCACACTACGTTTCTCATGTAACCTTTCTATAGGACAAGGAAGAGGCGTGAGATTAGTCCCTTCTCTCTCTGCAGTTACTTTCTCATTTCACAGTTTTTCTCATGGATGCTAGAGCAACATTTAACTAGTTGATAGTATCTGGAATAGATCATTCTTACTTCAATCTACACATTTTCCTAAATGTTCTTCCTTTTCTCATTTAATCTGTTATTCAAGACTAAACTCAAAATTAGTCTCCTTTGGAAGCTTTCTGTGTTATTCGAATTCTCATCACAGTGACTAACAGCTGAGAAAAACGACTGAAAAGAGAGATTATTTGGGGTCATGGTTTCAGTACATGGCCCTCTTATGGTTTGGATCTTTAATGTCCTTTGAAAAGCTCATGTGTTAATGCAGAAATTTTCAGAGGTAAAATGATTTTATTGTGAGAGCTCTAATCTAATAATCTGATTAATTAATAATTTGAATGGACTTCTGGATGATAACTGAAGGCAGACAAGGTGTGGCTGGAAGAAATAGGTGGCTGCAGGTATGGCCTTAGATATCGTATCTTGTTCCTGGTTTCTCTGTCTCTTCCTCTCTCTGCTTCCTGATTGCAGAAAATCATAGCTCAAGGCCATGGTGGAGGAAAACTGCTCAACATATGACAATCAGGAAGTAGAAAGAGGGAGGAAAGGGCACAGGGACAAGTAATACCTTTCTAGGGCATGCCCCAGTGACCTACTTTATCCCATCATGCCTCGCCTCCTACAATTTCCACCACCTTCCAGTAGTCTGTTCAGCTATCAGTGGACATTCCAGATCCAAATCTTAACATTTTTCCTTACAGTCTCTGAACGTACCTAAGGAATTTTTATTATAGCAGTTTTCTCATTTTGATGCATCATAATTTCATCAAGAAACAGTTTTAGAAATTGAACAAATTATATTGTTTTTTGCATCTGATGAGATGATCCTGTGATTTTTTTCCCCCATTGTTTTATTACAGGTTGAAGAACCTTAATCCCAAAATCTGAAATCCAAACTGCTACAAAACCTGGAATTATTTTTAGTGCACTATAGCTATACATAATAATAGGGTTCATTTTGACATATCCATGAAAGTGTACAACATACTTTTCTCCATCCCAGTCTCCAGTATCACCCTGTTCCCTCCCTCCCTTCCTCCCCTGGATCTTCTTTTTCTACTCTATGAGAAATCCTGGAATTTTTTGAATGTTGACATAACATCACAAATGAAAAATTCCACACCTGACCTCATGTAACAGGTTGTTGTCAAAATGTGTCAAAATACACAATCTAATCAGCTTTCTCAAGGGAAAAAGGATCATTCCAGCCACCTTCAGCTGAGGTCTATCTTTTTGAAACATCCTCTGATTTTCCTTGAAGCATGCCCACAATGGGTATCTTCTTATGTATATGTGAATATGTCAAAAACAAAAACAAAACAGAACAAAAATGATGATGACAATAACAAAACACAAACTGAAATCCAAAACACTTTTCATCCAAACATTTTGGATAAAGGATACTCATCTATATTAACACTCAATTTGTAAACTGACCTTGTATCCTGAATTTTTTTTTTAATATTTATTTTTCAGTTTTAGGTGGACACAATATCTTTTATTTATTTTATTTATATTATTTATTTATTTATTTTATTTGTTTCTGAGGATCAAACCCAGTGCCTCATAAATGTTAGGCAATCACTCTACCACCAAGCCACAGCCTCAGCCCCTGAAGTTATTTTTTAATAGATTTTTTCTTTTCTTTTCTTTCTTTTTCTTTTCTTTCTTTCTTTCTTTTTTGCTGGATTTGGTTTGGTTTTATACTATTTAAAAAATATTCTAATGTTTACATGCATTGCATATTGCTTTTCAATTTCCTGTAACATCCTTGTCAGGTTTTTATTTAGTTCTGGAAGTGTCTGATTGATGTGTTTGGAAATTTTGTTTTGTGAATGTCTTCCTGATCAATATAAACCATTCTACTTAGGAAATAATCCTATTTTACTAATTCTCCCTTTGTTGATGTCTAAATTGACTAATACCGCTAAAATCATACCAATATTCTTATAATTAATGTTTTTGTGAAAAAACTTTTCCCATCCTTTAAGAAAATATTTTTTAATCATTTATAAATAGTTAAAATATGTCTGTTTTAGGTAGCATACATTTGAATATTGTTGACAACTGGCTTTCTGATGGATATATTCAGTCAGTTTATATTCAGTGCAATTAATCATACGTTTAAGGTTAAATATTCTTTTATATTTTTTATTTAGTTTGCTTTAAATACTCAATTTATTGTGCCTGCTTTAAGTAGTCACCTATTTAAAAATTAACAAAAAGCATCTTATATTTGTGCATGTATTTTTCCTTATTTGTGCCTTTAATTCTATTCTGTAGATCTGAACTTTCATATATCCATAAGACAAGTGGACAAGTTGGGCACAGTGGCACACTTAAGCCTGTAATCACAGTAACTCAGGAGGTTGAGGAAAGAGTATCACAAGTTTAAACTCAGCCTCAGCAACTTAGTGAGGTCTTGTCTCAATATAAAAAATTAAAAGTGCTGGGGATATGGCTCAGTGGAGGGTAAGTGTCCCTGTGTTCGATCTCCAATATCAAGAAAAAAAAAAGACACATGGACATATATGTTTATAAGTTACATGTATGTGTAATACATATAAAGCAAGACTATAGTGAAATACAGTATTTAATATTTCCAGTTAGTCTGAAGAACTTCAGTTAAAATGTATTGCATAAAGAATTTACTGGCATCAAATTCTTTCAGGTTTTTAAAAATGTATCATAAATTTTCAAAAAATATGAATTCTATTTTGCTGTTTTTCTTTTATCTGTTGCTATTCCACTCTCTCTCGACTTCCATTATTTTACTTGGAGACAAACAGTCATCCCCACAGTTGTTCCACTCTAAGAAGTGTAACTTCTTCCTTGAGTGCTTTTAAGGTTGTTTTGTTGTTTTTTGCTTTGTTTTAGTTTCTAACAGTTTGAATATGAAGTGTCTATTTCAGATTTTCTTTGTATTTACCATGCTTGAGAGTTGCTAAATTTCTTGGTCTTTCAGGTTGGTGCTTTGATGAATTTTAAAAGTGTTCAACTACTATCTTTAAATACTTCTGGTGGCACATGCTCTCTTGTCTCTTTCTAGAACTCCTAACTGGAGTATATGAGACTTAATACTTCCCCACCGTTCGCCGAAGTTTTATTCATTTTTTTTTAAAAACGTAATAGTTTATCTTAGATTGTCTCTATTGAACTATATTTAACGTTTTAACCCTCTTGTGATGCATATATTAATCTACTGATCTCATCCAGTAAACATTTCATGTGCATTTTTTTATTCCCCCTTTTATGACTACATTTGTTATTGCAGGGCTTCTGTCTTATCACAAAAATGGCTGTATATATTTGTCATATCCACAGCATTCTTGTCAGCTACTTCCAACATTATTGACCTTAATATTTTTTGGTCAATCATGGTATCTCTGGATTATTGTCCCATTTTATAGTTTTTCAGTGTCTACTCTTTTAAAGCTTTATTTAGTTTAATCATCAAACTTCATATATTTGATCTGTTTATTTGATGACTATTTATTTATGAATATACTTATGAAATTCCACAATCAAGATAATGAATATGTCCATCAGCTCCAAATGTTTCTTATGCTCTTTTCTATTCTTTCTCTTACCTACCACTCCATCCCCCAAACTTCATATCTGTGTAACTACTGATTTTCAAATTCATACATGTTGCATGTATCAAGAATCTTTTTTTTTTTCCTTTAGGATAACATGGATATAGTACAAGTTATTTATCAGTTCACCTGTTGGTGGGCATTTTGATGATTTCCAGTTTGGGCTACTATAGGAAGTAAAGTAAGCCGCTATGAACATTTGTGTACAAGGCCCTAAGTTTTTCTTTTCTTTTCTTTTTTTTTTTTTTTGTGGAAAAATACCAAGTTAGTAGAGTGGTTGAGTTGCACAGTAGATGTATTTTTTAATTCTAAGGAAATTGCCAAATGTTTTGAAAGGGATTGCAATTGTCTAATCGGCCCACCACCAGAGTTGGATTGTGAAAGTTAATTTACATCTTTGTCAACAGTCTTTAAATTGTGTTCAGTTAAGTGGGCTGTATAGTGGTGTTACAGTGAGTTTTCCTAATGCTGTTGACTAGGCAAATATTTTCATGTTAGTTGGTATATGTATTTGTGGATCTTCTTTAATAGTTTTCAGTTCATTTACCTATTATATATATGGATATATCTACATATATGTGTATATCTCTATATATCTACATATATAATATATACCAATTATATATATAAATCATATTTATATGTGATATATATATAATATTTGTATACTGATCTTATATCCTGCAACATTACTAATTTAGTAATGTTAGTGTACACTAAGCCTTGTACACAAATGTTCATAGCAGCTTACTTTACTTCCTGTAGTAACCCAAACTGGAAAGTAGCTTTAGCATTTGATCCCATTGGCTTGGAAATATAATTCTATTTCTTACAGGCTCTTTGGTAATTCTATATATCAAATTATGCAACCTGGTACAGTCTTTTAGATACAACCAAGCTGTACTGGGTAAGACTTTCTACAATTTATTTACTGCTAAGAAAATAACTGTGAAGCAAGTTCATTGTTTGTGTACCCTTTTACATTCCAGGAGGGAACTCTAAACACTTCACTAGTATCATGCTCCAGTATCAATCGACTTGCACCAGACTGGTGAAAAAGAAAATTTACACAAGTTACATAAAGCAACTCTGTTACTCGCAGATAGGCAGCAAAGGATAACAGAAACCTGCAATTCATGGTGAGCCAGTCTCATGAGGCTAATGAAAGCTGTTCAGGATCGAGTCTTATTGATATGTGCCCCACAGTGTAGTGCACCTTAGGGACCCCCGAAATCCACTCTGTGTTGGGTTTTAGACACACAATAAGTAAATTGTCTAGTCTAACACGTTGCAGGACTTCCTTTCTGAGACAGGAGGGAACAGAACTTGGGCTGCTATTTCCAGTTTTTCATAATCTCGGGATGTTATATTATCAGCACATTCTACAATTACTCTTGAACTATAAACAAGGAGGGCCGAGTTAGGTCTCCGAGGCCATTCAGAGACATATCCAATAATAGTTTCTTCTCTGCATCAACTTAATCGTTTTCATCAGACTAGTCAAGAAATTAAGATCTCTTTAAAATTCTCAGTTTTCAGATGAGCACTTTGATTAGTTATTTGACCGTTGCAGATATAGAAGAGCTTTGTCTCTGAGTTCACTCATACCGCCTTAAGAAATCTGCCTTACACTCATAACCAAGATCAACCAGATAATTTTTATTCTTCACCTTCCCTCCAGTACATGGAAATGTAGGACACTCTTCATTTGCTTAGTGGTGTGCCAATGAACTTGAAAATCTGCATGCTGTTTTGTTAATTATGTTTTTAATTGTGTTATTCATTTGAACAAAGAAAGTCACCAGTCATTAAAAATGCTATCTGAACTCAGCAGTTAATGAAACCATTATTTTAAAGCAATATGAAAATATGGTAACAATCCTGATAGAAAAAGTTTTATTTGAAACTGGGATTTACATATTTTAAAATATGGTCTCAGGCTGTATGAGAATAGATTTGTATTTACAGTAAACTTGGAGCATTTATCCATAACTAGTGAGTGCTAGAGATTCTTACTTTGAGGAACTGATTTGGTTTGCAATATAGAAGACTTTCTTTTGGTTTTTACTGCCAATATTTAAGACACGTCCTTTTAATCTCCTAAAAGAGATTTTTCCAAGAATTTTATCATAAACACTTTTGATTTTCTTACATTTTTTCCTCACACAAAAATATGGCATATACTATTATTGTTTTAGTCTCCTTAAAGAGTTTGCCATCTGTAGAGTTCATTATATCATATATAATTCTCATCTGCATCTCCCTTATAATTTAGGATACTATCTTGCATACAGGAGGTAGTCACTAAATAGTCACTAATACTAGTTATAATTTCAAAGTTCTACCCACTATGTACACCACTTCTTTTACTACCAAACCAAACTAACTTCAAATGGATCTCTTAATTTCTTACCTAAAACTGACTTATTTGATCCCCTTCACCTTTGGAAGTACTTTCCATTCCAGATTTGCTAATTGTACTAGTCAACTTTTCATTGCTATGAGCAAAATGCATGTCACGAACAATTTAGAGGAGGGAAAGTTTATTTTGGCTCATGGTTCTGAGGTCTCAGTCCATGGTGGGCCAACTCAATTGTTCTGGGCCCAAGGAGAGGCATGGTGGAAGGGCATGACTGAGGAACCAGGGTATCAAGATCCCCAAGGTCATGCCCCCAGTGACCTAAATTCCTCCAGCAATGCCTCACCTGCCTCACCATTCAAATCAGGATGGACGGATTAGGTTACAGCTCTCAAAATCTAATCATTTTACATCTGAATATTCCTGCGTAAACACAGGAGCATATTTGGAAGACACCTCATATACAAACCATCGCATTTATCATAATCTAAATCATCTTTAAATGTTGTCATATCCCCCTCTTAATGAAGCTACCTCTGATATCCCTTCAGGGAGATGTACACTCTTTCACCTTCACCATCAGAACTCCGAGGGCTGCCATTGATGAAGCACTTACTATGTGCCTGACAAACATCAGGCATTTTATATCTTCTATCTCATTTTAATAGTATAAATTATGAGCATACATAATAAAACTCTAATTTCTATAAGTGGTATCATGGTTTAGATATTAGATGTCCTGCAAAAGCTTATGTGTGAGGCAATGCAAGAAAGTATAGAGGTAAAATGACTGGGGTGAGAACTTTAACCTAATCATTGCATGAATATCCTCATAGGAATTAACTGAGTTATGCCTGTAGGCAGGTAGGTGTGGCTGGAGGAGGTGGGTCACTGGGGGCATGCCTTTGGGGTTTCTGTTTTTCCCTGGTGAGTGGAGTCTTTCTCTCTGCTTCCTGGTGTAATGTGCCAGTCCATTTTCTTCCTCCACACTCTTCTGCCATGATGTTGTGTCTCATGTTAATACCCATGGAATAGAGTTGGCCATCTATGGACTGAGACCTCTGAAACCATGAGCCCCCAAATAAACTTTTCTTACTCTAATTGTTCTTGTCAGTTCTTATGGTAACAGCAATGAAAAACCTGACAAAAACAGATGGGTTAATGATAATGGAAGAAATTGTTTACTCTGTCCAGATCACAGATATAGTAAGTGATTAAGCCAATGCAGAGGAAATTGGACTGACTCCAAAATCTCATTATACTTCCGTTAGGCCTTGAGATTGGATAGATGAGTGATTTTTAAACTCATTATTATTTGGCAAATAAAATCTTTCAAGGAAGTCAATGATTAAAATAGTTATAGAGGACCCACTCTAACCAAAACTGAGGCAAAGGTGGGGGAACTCTGAAGGGCACATGCCTCTCAATACACCTGCTAGGATCCTCCTAATGCTTTGCAGCAACCTGTGATGCCTCCCTTTGAAAACTCCAGTGCTCTAAAAAAATTACTGCTTTAGCTCAACTTTGTTTTTCTAAGAGAAAATAAGATTTTTTTTTTCTGTGTGAGTGAGTGTGACATTTTGGGGCCTTAGAGCTTGCTCTTGAATCCCAATTGCAGTACTTTTTATAATAAAAAATTACCCAAGATTGAAATACTTAAACATCCACAGAACTGATTAACCAAAATAAGAGCAATGTCAAAGCAGTAGCCAAAGTACAATGCAAAGGACATCTGGACAAACTATTCAAATGGAGGCAGAGTCTTTGTGATGACTTATGGTTCAGCCACATTGATATGGTACATGGCCTTTTCTTCCCTTTACAATCTACCCTACCACTTCTCCAGTCTGCTTAGTGAATCTGTCTTTCTACTAAACTTCCTCACAGCTTCAGGATTCATCCATTTCCTCTTTCTCCTTTCGAGATCTATCCCCTACTTCTGGCTACTGTCTATACTGTAACCACATTTTGTCTCTGAATATTGCAGAACAGTCACCTCCACACATTGGCTTATGTGGTCTCCTCTACCTGCAGTTTCCTTTCTTCCCTTCCTTCTTCACTTAGGTGTCAACATTGCTTTTTCTCTGTCACCTTCCATCCTACTGAACAAAATCACTTGGGCCTGTGTACTCGGATAAAATCGTATGTGTAATAATTTCACAATATTTACTGTAGTGTAACATCATATTTATTTATCTATTTTTCGCTAGATCATATTCATTTATCTATTTCAGTTCTCTGCATTTCATAAACAAGGTGGTAAAAACTGATTTAAAGAAAAAACTCTTAGGGAGAGGGCTGTATCATACTGATTTCTCATATTCCCACTCCCCAGCACAGGTCTAGCTCTTAGTAGTTTCTATAAAAATTTGTTTATGAAGGTCTAATCAAAATATCCTAAAATATACTTCTCTAGCGAGTGCCACCATGCCGTTAACATGGTTCAGTCTGAAAGTTCCCTATTTCTGTAAATTAAATGCGTGCCCTACTTTATTAGTCTAACTGATATGCACTTAGTTTAAGCTGGAACGTGGTTGGATTCCTTTCTGTGCTGTGTGTAGCTGCAACTGAAGTTCTACACTCATGTACATGGCACTTTTTAAGGCTAGGTGTTTAAATAAGGCAGCACTAGAAGACCAAAATGATTGTACCAACAGACTTCATCACAAACATAATCTCTGATTATATGAGACCATAGAAATCGAAAGCAATGGTCAAATCATTTGACTAAAGACCAATATAAAATGAGTGAGAGTTCAGAAGGAAAAGTATTCTATAAATAAAGAAAAATAAAATTGAAAATACAAAATCCCCCATAAGAATACAATCCCTCAAATATAATATTGAAAACAGAAAACCACATTTTTGGTACATTTTTAAAGCAGAATGATAAAGTAAAAATGGCATGTCTACCCAACAGTTCTTTAGACTTTGTTACCTTAAAGTTAGGCTTCTCCTAACAGTTCTCTGCATTTCATAAACGAGGTGGTAAAAATTGATTTAAATAAAAAATTAAGGCCCTTTAGCTTTTAAAAAAAGTCAGAATTAAGATATATTTTAGCTGCTATGGCAGATAATGCTCAGGGCTCAGCATAACCCCTGGGGTATGTTTTTACATTTCTGTGTGCTTCCCCACCTGTCTTCAATGTGATCTCAACACCAGCCAGAGCTGCTGTTCTTCAGAAATCTGCCCTTTTGGGAGAGAGAGAGAATTAGCCAGTAAAAATAAAGCTATAGTACAGACAACATGAATTCATGCTTGTATGAAGACACAAATGGTGTGAATATCCTTGGTATATAATCAGAGATATGAAAAATTGTGCTCTATGTGTGTACTATGAATTGCAATGCCTTCTGCTGTCATGTATAACAAATTCAAATAAAAAATTAAAAAAAAAAAAAAAAACAACTCCAGGTAAGGGGCCAGAGTTATATTGGTGATTTTTATTTTTAGGTAGCTTGGTCAGTTACTTGAACTCAAGCTGTTTTTTTCTCTTCTATATTTATCTTATTCATTTATTTAACCAATACTTGACAACTATGCTGTCCTTTGAAGGACTCATTGATCACAAGAAAGGTGTATCTAAATGTCTGTGTAAACACATTTACTATTACATGTACACATATTAAACAGTCACACATGGTACATACGTGTATTATCCAAAGGCTTTGATCTTCCTCAGAGGCTGTTCTAATGTCTGCCACTCTGATATCTAGAACTTCAAAAGCCCATTGCTGGCATGGCTGAGAGCTATTCCTAAGATGAGAATTTGTGACCTGACTATGGTATGGGAACCAAACAGCCGTCAATCAGCTAGGGAAGAATTTTAGCTGTGTTTTGAGTATCAGCCTCCCAGAACAGCTTTGTTATTTTCTACATTTTGTTTATCAAGATTTTAATGTCTGATTTTGTTTTATATTGTTTAATTTTGTTTTTTGTTCAATGTTTTGAAAAGAAGTAACTGTAGGAAAGAGTTAACTGCTAGTATTGATAATAAAAGAAGAGAAAATGAAGGGGTCTAAAGGCATGATGGCTAGTGGACATGAAGGTCTAGACAGCTCCTGTCATTTTCTTTTCCATTTCGCATGCTACCTGCTATGGAATCAATAACATGAGTCCCGTGTATTTGTGAGATGAAAATGAGAACAGTCTATGGAATGGGTATAGCACAGTGCACTCTGGAGGTAAAACGTATCATTACCCCAACAGAGTCTTCATTGAGGGTAAACTCAACTTCTGAGGCCATCAAGTTTGGCCAGGTAGAAGGATTTGAGGAAGAACTTCCAATCACAAAGGACAGCAGGATCAGGGACTAGTTGATTAAAACATTGCTTCTGGGTTTAAAGAAGAGTAAGCACTTCTTTCTGGCCAAAGATATATAGAGCAGGTGTAGGAAGAGAGGGGACGAGGGGGAAGGGTGCCTATGAGAGAGAAAGGTTTTGAGCTGGTCTAGACAGCAAGGCTTCAGGGAGTACAGGTTAGAAGGAGAGAAGAAAGGCAGCAGGAGTGTGTCCAGGACAGGACCATGGCGTGGTGAAGGGGAGACCCGCGTTGCCAGGTTTGCCCAGGAATGTTCAGCATTGGCCTTCAATGATAGGATGACGTCTACGCAGAGGGTGAGTTTGTTGCTTCAGTACAATTAAAGGTGCAGAGGCAAGAGGGCTGCCGTGGAAGTTAGGAAAGGAAACAGAGGAAAGAAAGACGGGTCAGCCCCCGTGCCAGGCACTGTCTTGCCTATTTTTTATGCAGAGTCTTTAATCCTAAAATATTGTGAGGAAGATATTATACCTATGTCTACAACTAAGGGAAATACATTTTAGAGAAAGGAAATGTATTGCTTCCCGTTACCCAGCCAGGGCTGGGATTCTAACCCAGGTCTGCTTTATTCCCCAACTCTTACTTCTTCCTCTTACACATTGCAGCAGATAGAGTATTAAAAGAATGACAAGGAAACTAGAAAACTCTAGAATTCCCAAAGTCAATCTCCAGGTTCTTATGATTATAATCCGTTCAAGCACTAAGGGAATCATACACAACCCAAGTCCATTTTTAACTCATTTGCACTGCCAAGTAATGGCACAAACACCCACAGTTATATTATAAAGGGAAAGCCCGATACATTTCCTCTGAATTCTTGTTTTAGTTGATGTATTTTTTTCCTTCCTCCTTCCTGAGTGCTTCTGTGTATTTAGAGTTCAGTTAGAAGTAGAAAGCAATTTTCAAGAAGTGTATGCATCTTTGAACAGATTAATAGGGGGCAGAGGTGAAAGGGTTCCTCTTCAAAATGAATTTCCTACTCTATTACCAAGTCAGAAAATATAAGAGATGAATATTCTGGTGTGTTGCATCTAAATAAATAAATGGTCGTCATTATATTTCTTGGAAAAGGTAAACACTATTTAAAATTGATTTGTTTGGTTGATAGTAACTTTGAAATTATGATATTAGGTATTAACTAGATTGTGAGGTGCTAGGACTTCAGGTTTCACTGGGTTGACTCCTGTGGCCCAAGAGGAAGGATAAATTGATTTGTTAAACCTAGGAAGATTAAGTGGATATAAAGATCACAGTAGAGTGGGGAGAAAAAGGTCAGTCAGGAGACACAAATAGCAAATTATTGAATTCTAGGGGAATTATAAATGTTTGGAGGCAAAAACATGATAATCCAGCCTCAGAAGAGAAGGGAGAAGACGGAAAAGTGATAAATTGGTTCCATAATGCAAAATATTCATCAGTAAAAGAAATACTCTCCTTCACTGGCTCTTTCTCAGTCATATGTTCAAAGCCCCACAAGCCACCCCACTTCAGTCATCTTTCTACAGTCACCCTTCACCAATCATCTTTTAGATTTTTCCCCCAAATTTACCACCATCATCAATTATTTTAATTTTGAATTTGTTTACTTGCCACTTGTTCCTTTGTGAACTTTTAGCTTGTATTGAGAGGTTAGAAATCTCATCATCTTGTTTGACTCATCTCCAATCTCAAAGTTTTTAAGTAATTAAGTAGATAGATAAATTTTCAATGATGATTCAATTATCAGTTAATATCAGCCCAAGTCAGTATATGCAAAGTACTAAAAGTGGGTGCCACAATAAAGTATATAAATATATTTGTTAACTAAATAAATACCTTTCCAACTGATAAATATAAGTAGTCCTTAAACTAAATTAAAATTATTGCTAAGTAAGGAAATATAGGAATTGGATTATTTGACTAAAATAAACAGGAAATGATTAATAGTTTATACTCCCTAATTTCTGTCTATAAATGATTTCAATAACATTATTCAAAAGCTGGTGAACTTCTATCTTTGGCCTTAACTGTATCCCTGCTTTAAATTACTTTTTAACAAACAGAGGGAAATACAAATTAGTTGCCTTTCCCTTCTTCTTCCTGATCTTCTTTCTGTACTTTTTATCAGAGCATAATAAACTGTAATTGGCTATTTTGCTTTTTGCACTGTAAACTTTATTGAAGCGCAAGCTTCATAAGGACAAGCCAAAATGCATATTCCAGCAATTGTCACTGGTGTATCATGAGAATATCAATCCATGGCTGGCATAGGGTGGGTGCCCTCCAAAAGTTTAGTGAAATAATGTGTTAATTTTGGGAAGAAGGAGATATGAGGATGGTTTGGGGATCTTCCTGAATCCTCATATGAAAATAGAGGGAGCAAGTTGATAGATAGTAAAACCAAAGCCATTGAGAGATTTAAAGCAAAACGGCGGACAGATTATTTCCCACAAATATGAAAATAAAAGTGGGTGAGAGCAAATCACTAATAGCCTCAGCACCTTCAGGCTACTGGTGTCTGAGAGGAACCTGACCAGGGAGAATTCCCAACCCTCCCCACACATTCACAAATCATGGCAAGCCAATTTGAGAATAAAAGCTAACCTACCAGGACTCCCTTTCAGGTGAGGACCTGACAGTGAGGATAGACAGCTGGGAATAAAACTGAAATTGATCAGAAGAGCACCAGAGAAATAAAGCAAAGTCCAGAGAAAAAGTACATAGAAGAGAATAGAACCAGAACACCTCAGAAAGGTAGCCGTTAGGTATTAATCATAATCTTGAGGAGAAAGAGGGAGGAATTCTGTGAAATTAGAACACCTATCTCAATGTAAATATGAACAAGAGATACATATTGAGATGAAATTGCATTCAATGTGACCATTAAAAAGAGAATACAGAACATGAGGACTGAACTAATAACCCTACAGGCACTGAAAGCATATTTGAATATGCTCAAGAAACAGAAAAAAAAAAGAACCCTGACATGTATTGTTATTGTTTAGATGTGATGTACCCTGAGAGCTCATGAGTGAGACAATGCAAGAAAGTTTGGAGGAGAAACATTTGGTTGTAAGAATCTTAACCCAATCAGTGAATTAATTCCTGTTGGATTTAATTGAAGTGGTAGGGTGTGGCTGGAGGAGATGGGAATTAAGGCGTGGCTATAGAGTATATATATGTATTTTATTTAAATTTTATTTATTTTTACATGAGTTCTCTTATTATTATTATTATTATTATTATTATTATTGCATTACAATTCTTAATACACCTTTATACCACAATTTATCATATCTCTGTATATAAGATATGTTTACACCAAATTCAGATCTTCATACATGTATTTTGTATATATTTTGTATCTGGAGAGTGGAGTCTCTCTCTGTTTGATTACCACGATGTGATTTGCTTCCCTGCACCACACTCTGCCACCATGATGTTCAGCCTCACCTTGAGCCCCAAGGAATGGAGACAATCTTCTATGGAATAAGATCTTTGAAACCGTGAGCCCTCAAATAAATTTTTCCTCTTCTATAGTTGTTCTGGTCATATCCTTTAGTCACAGCAGTGAAAAAGTTGACTAGAACACATATTGTTGCAAAATGAGCTAGGAAATGTTAAGGAAGCAATTCAAATTGCTAAAAAACATCAAATCCTCCTCATCAGAAAAACTCAGAAATAGGGTGGCAAAACTCAAATAAGAATTAGAAACAAAAGCAAAATATTTTAGAAATGAAAGCTAAACTAGAAGGAACACAAGATCGAGCAAACATAAGTCATATCAATATAAGTTGAAGATAAAACAAGTAATTTTCTTTTAAATTAAAAAATATGGAAAGGATTTGAGAGAAGTTATAAATGCTCAAAATAGACAAAGAAATTTGGCCCATAATTATCTGAGAATCTCAGCCCAAAATAAACATCACCAAGCCATATGTTTGAAAATTTTTTTGCACTTTAAATTATTATTAGACTTTTCAACAGACATATTTTATGATGAAAGAAAATGGGTGAACATATTTTAGACCCTTAAAGGAAGAAGCTGTGAACTATGGAGGTTACATTCAACAAAAGTCACTCTTACAGATGAAAGGGCCAATTTGTTATCAATATTCAATAACTTGAATACTATTCCTACAAGCTTTTCTATAAAAATCTACTACAGAATTAGATTTGGATTGCACTGATATAAAAACTAATGGTGGACATAAACATATAGCTGTTTTAATAACTAAAATAATGAGAATTCAAAAAGATGACATCGCAGGTAATGAATAAAATGTCTGAAGACAGATTATGAAGCAACTGCAAAAATTTGGGCCAAAAGAAGATGGTGTATGCAAAAATAATTTAACTGCTTTTAGGATTCATAATTGGTATTTTAGTATTAATATATATGAGATTTATTTATGTAATGTAGAACAAATAAAAATATTAATTTTGTGATAGTTAATTATGTCATTTTCTATGTCAATCATCCTTATCCAGATTTGGGCTTGAAACATCATTTATTATCAAAACAAAAAGAATCGTGTGTGAGTGATTGATTTCAAATCTGAGGCAAAATAGACCAGGCACATGTTAGCCTACCGGAGCAAGGTCCTTATCCAAGATTGCAAAGGTTATGTCCAAAGAATTGAAGAGCCAACTTAGGAGAATCACACCGGCCAAAGATGGCACAGTTAGAACTTCAATAAAGATTAAGAAATGTGCTGACTTAAAACCCCTAAAATATGAATACATTCATCAATTTATAAGATTAAAGAGGGAAAGTAATTGGCCACATTTAATAATAATAGGAAACAAATGCATAATCTTGAAAACTAGGTGATTAAAAGGAAAGAATACAGCATTTATCCAGCATTTCTTTACAAAATGTAAACTGTATAGCAAACTATTAGACAAAGGAAAACATTTCTTTATGGAATTATCTCACATAATAAATGAAAATAAAAAGGTAGAATTAGGATCTCACCATTTGGCAAGCTCCATCAGTACCCATCAAACACCAATGGCTGCAAACATCACAGAAGAACAAGAGCAAAATATCATGCAGCTCCTGGTCAAAGGACAGGACACCACTTATAGCCTTGACAAAGAGAGAGCATCTGAGTCTGACCTGAGTCTCTGCATCTAGCTGCCAATCTGAGGCTAAACACAAGAGTGTTGAACTGCAGTCCAAATTTGCAGTCATCAGAATGTGATACTATTGATTAGATGGCCTGGGTTTTGCAAAAAGTAAAAAGCAAGAAACAGAACACAATGGAGGGCCATCCTATTTGTTAAAAGCAAATTAAAATACATGTTAAAATTAGGCAAGTCTAGGGAAGGACACGGAGATAAAGCCCTTGAGTAACGCTAGGATCTAATTACTATTTAAGTTACTTTTAGAGGAATGGGGCTTGGATTGTGATGAGGAACACCTGCAGCCTTCTGATGTCACTTTTGTTGTGATACTGCATGAGCACTGTTGTTGTCAACTCACTTTCTTAAGTGCATTCCACATCTTGTGACATCAACAAAGGCTCGAGACATTTCAGCATGAATGCTCACTCCTCCATTTAATGCAGAGATATTTTTCACCAGCAAAATTTTTAATGAGCAGCAACTAAACCCTGGATCTGGTCTTCAGTACTTTTATTAAAAAGAAGAGGAAAAATGTTTTTAACACATGGGGAACATAAAAACATAGTTGTAAGGAGAGAAGCTTTTTCATGTTTCACACGAGCTTAAGTACATCAATGTATTTCCTAACTCTCAACACAGGACCTCTGGACTCAAAATACCATGGGTGAAGATCTATGAGTTTGTATTATGCATTAAAAGTAAAGGCAAGATGAATTTGTGCCTGATAAAGGTGAACAATCCCTTAGTTGGCCTTAATTGAATGATGACTCTCTCCGTTTCTTTTTTGTTTTGTTTTGCATTTGGATAATATTAGATAATGTAAAGTGTACGCTTGTTTTTTTGTTTTCTTTCTTTCTTCTCTTTCCTCCTCTTCTCCTTTTTCTTCTATAAAATGCATTTAAGTAAAGAAGATGTAAAGGCAAATCAATTTTGCTCATCAACTAATAATATATTTCTTCATATTTGGAATCATCTATATGTCTACGCCTTGCTATCATTATGTATCATTAGTAGTTATGCTACTGTCCGGCATGGTATGTCCACTTCACAGATATGAAGAACAACTCCATTGGTTGGGGTTTTCCTAGATACTCCCCCAAAGTAAAGGGTGGTGTTGAGGTTTTAGCCAAAACTTCTGCCTTGAAATCCCATATTAATTCATTCCAACAGATCCCCAGGGGATAGTTCCCACCATCCCTGTCTTGAGTTTACACCAGATGTCACCATCTTAAAAATTCTAGATCCCATTACAATGCTTTAGGAAAGGTGAGCTCTTTTCTCCTAATCAGCTATTTCTCAAGAGAAGAGATTGGCTCTTAAAAAGTGAGCACTTTCCCCTAGAGTTAGTTTCCTGAAGATGAATCGTTGAGTTTCAGACTTCATTGAGATAACAATAACTTCCAGACACCACTATTCTTCTATGGCAATGTTCAACTCAGTTGTTAAACTGTAGGAAATTACATCTTTTTGGGCAAGTGCAAGAAAGAAGGCTGTAAAAGGAGGAGGTGAGAAATAAGTAAATAAGCCTCATTCTCCCACTGTTTTTCCTCAATATGAAAAAACAAATGTCAGTTTGTTAAGCTCAAAATTTATGCTACTAGGCTCATTTGGCACCACAACACTACCCTTTGCTTTTGGGGAGTATCTTGGAAAAATCCCAACCAATGGAAAATTCCAACCTTTGCTGGGGAACAGGCAGGGTTAAACTCTACACAGGGAGAGCTTTTGCCTTCACCTGGTGCTTAGGACAAATGAACAATCAACTATGCAAATACCACAAGCAAGGGGAACTATTTATCTGCACATATACTGATTGCTCAAGTATTTACTAGGACAAGGAGGCACCACCAGGCTAATTGGGTATTGTTGAGGCACATTTGATGTCTGGGATAATTTTAATAATCCCATTTCCAAACCTCTTGCTCTTTTCTTTTAAATAACTTTTATTCCTTTTTATCTACCCAGAAAATCTAAGTTCTCAAGATACAGACTTAAGTAACATGAGGGGCAAAGGAGGAGGAAACGGAAGGGAGGATGCAGAGAAGAAACAGAAGCCTGGGCTGCACACGTCTGGTGCAGGCAGCTCATGGCAAACGTGGGCTGGTGCGCAGTTTTCCCTTAGAATATATAAGGGCTGAAATTCACAACTGACCCACTCCTTAAAATTCTAAATTGTTCTGAATCAATATCAGAAGCAGGCAGAGCACATTTCCTTGGACCGTCTCTCCAACGCTCATCCCAGTTCCCATCCCCCCTTCTTTCTACTCAATTCATAGTTCAGTTATGAGCATTCATTTAGTGGATCACTTTGGGACTCAAAAATTCACATGAGAAGGAAATTCTTGGTCTGCGTGGCTTTTTATCCTCTTCTCAATAAGTGAATGTAACTTGCTTAAGAGATCTTTTTGAAAATAACGTTGAAAGTAAGAGGTTTGCAGTGTAAAACTAGAAATGCTGAGGTTTGAGTTCGTGTAAGATAGCTCCTTTGTTTCCACAGCTCTGGTGTATGTGTGTGCGTGTGTGTGCATGTTATTGTGCTATTTGTGGAAGGTGGAGTTTGCTCCACTTCTGCCAAGTGACCGTGTTCCCTGGAGGACTCCAAGGTGCTTCTCACCCCTCTTCATCTACATGTGCTACAAGAGTACGGTGGATGGTCCCATTCCTTGGTCAGAAAGTTTCCTTAGCAGCTGAATGTTCTCAGTGGGAATTTCCAAATTCTCGTAGTAATCTAATTCACAATAGGCAAAACACTTCAGGTGTTTCTAGGTAATTGTTAAACATGAAGGCAAATCCATGGGGTGTTTTAGAAAGAAATTTATTAAAATTTAAAAGTTCAAAGCTGAAAAGTTGATTGACTTTTAAGAAAAGTCAAATGAAAAGGTGACAAAAACACAAATGAACAGTTTTTCTTGCCAAAGTGGTTAGTCACCGAAAGAAGGCTCTCAATCAGCCTTAGGAGAAAGTTGGAAGACATATATTTTGGTTCACTTTACAACTAATAATTTTAAATGCTATGTGAATGTTATGAAAATTGTAATCATAGAGATGCCCAGGGTACTCAACTGTGAAAACTCTTACAAGACTTGGAAACCAGCAAATCTAGATTGGCTTCTTATGTTATTCATGCCCCATGAAAAGCATAGGGGGAAAAAAAACCCCTCAGAATCAATAAGAACCTTCCTGTGTGACCATTATTTGGGCACAATTATGAAAATTTAGCATTAGGAAGAATGAAACATCCAATATTAGAGTGTAGAAAGTGATGGAGATGGTTGGTGAAATGACAAAATGACCAAAACATTAATTTTAATTCTGAAGTGAAATGAGCCTTATTCATTCTATGGATCCCAAGTGATGGGTTGAAAAATAAAATCTAATAAGAGACAGCATATCCAATGTCCCTGAAGTAGGGACAAATTCACCAAAAATGGTATCATTTCATAGATATTTTTGAATGAGAATAAAGTGGTCTCAATCTTTTATATATATGAAAGGTTTTATTTGGATCAGAGTGTAAAAACAGCTAAAGTCATCTGTTGCCACATTTGGAATAAGAAGTGCTCCGAGCTAATGACCATAGACATTTGATCCACTGGGTGGCCCTGGGCTGGGCCTTCCACTGAGACTTCTTTCAGGGGTGTGTTGGCGATGTGACCTGTATCTATATGATACCAGTTTGTCACAAGTGGCTTCAAGATCTAGAGGGTCTTTCTAATGTTATCTGGGGATTTTGATTCAAGTCAAATGTGGAGAAGAATTTCAGTTATGAGTGAACATAATGACACCTCTCTGCATCCTAGAATTTAGAGACTCTTGAGCACATAAGTTCAGAGCTGGTGCTGCCTGTGACACAGGTGTGCTAGTTTTACTTCTGTGCTCCAATCTGTGGTCGATTAATGAATACCGGAATAATGATAAGATGAGTGAAATGATCCGGGAAAGCAATAAAACTATCAAAGCCATTGGTTATTAGCAATGCTTCTAAAGAGAAGCAGTAAACATAGACTTGTATGAGACAATCTTTCATTATTCAAATGAGCCCTGTGAACTACAATGCCCTGGTTGTTTCTAGGAATTATCAGGAATTCTGAAGATGGTTGTAGCTGTTGATGTTACTAAGTGATGCTATCAGCAAAATTTGCTGTAGGAGTCTGCTAAAATACATGTCTTCAAAATTCTTTCACTTCCATAATTCCTGGAATCATGTGGAAAACTTGCATTTTGTCTGTAAATACGTGACTGGTTGCAGAAGATCATGTATTTCGGCAGCTACTGGGGAGAAGAGATAAAATTCTGCTTATAATAGTTGACATGCATCTTTCTGAAAGCCAACATTCCACAAATGGAAAGTGGAGCCCTTCCTTCATCAAGGGGTTCCATGTCTCTCTGTCTTAGGTTGACATCTCTGTTTTTCCTTTCTCTCGTTATTCCTAGAATGCAGTCCCAACAGTACCAGCAGCAGCGTCGAAAATTTGCAGCTGTCTTCTTGGCATTCATTTTCATTTTGGCCGCTGTGGACACTGCTGAGGCAGGGAAGAAGGAGAAACCAGGTAAGCAGCAGAGTTAGGACGGAATGCTTCATCAGTTAATAGCCATCAAACCCAGCTCCCTGCCTTTGTTCCCAACTCCCTTGCCTTTAATCCCTCCTCCCCCCTTTTTTTCTTTCTTTCTTCTAATTATTTAGAAGCAGCAGAGACATCTCCCTTATTTTTTCCCCACTGTAGGTTCTGGAATATGATCATATTAGGGGGTCCCTGTATAGAACATTGACTATTAATCAGGTGCTTCTGTAAAAGAAGAGATTCTCATAATGAAGCCTAAAGAATGTGAGGAGACACTGTGTTAGAAGTAACAGCTCTTAGTAATTTACTTATGTCATCTCTCTTCCCCAAATAATGTCACACAAGGATGTTTGTTTCAATCTTAAATTTACAAAGAAGAAAACTGAAGCCCATGTAGCACTTTCCCTGTGTCACTCCCAGAGTCAGAGCAGGCTGTGGAGTGGGGAGTCTGCCTATGTCTGTGTTATGTCTGCTGTGTCTGTTATTCCATCCACAAAGCAGAAAGGGGAGTCCACCTGCAGTGAAATAGATGATCTAATAACTGTTGGTTTTAATTGAATGTTTTCTCTTTCGGCCTAATTTTTTCTGAACATCTAATTTTTTAAAATACTTTTTAGTTATATTTGGGACACAATACCTGTATTTTATTTGTTTATTTTTTATGTGGTGCTGAGGATCGAACCCAGCGCCTCGCATATGCTAGGCGAGCGCTCTACAGCTGAGCCACAACCCCAGCCCTTGAACATCTGATTTTTTTTAATAGAAATATTTGCTTCTAGAAAGAGATGTCAGTAAATCACTTAGTCTCTAACACATATAGGGGTTAAACTAGTAGTAGTTCTAGCTCTTCTTTCAGTTTTCTTTCTCTCTTTGCTTGATTACTCATTGATTCGATCAGGTGACTGACATCTGTCACATTCCTCCTGTTTACTGGACAGAAGATAGAGGTAAACTGGTCTCTACAGTTAAGGCTCTCAGGATGAACCTAGTTATATCTAGGAGATAAACAGTTTTCTGAATGTTGATTATTTTTGGTTCTTTACGTCCAGAAAAAAAAGTGAAGAAGTCTGACTGTGGAGAATGGCAGTGGAGCGTGTGTGTGCCCACCAGCGGGGATTGCGGGCTGGGCACCCGGGAGGGCACCCGCACTGGAGCTGAGTGCAAGCAGACCATGAAGACCCAGAGATGTAAGATCCCCTGCAACTGGAAAAAGCAATTTGGAGGTAAGACTCTTTCTACTGTGCTACTGCTTTAGTCTATTCTGAGATAATTCTGGTGTATTTCCATCAAATGTCTTTTTGAGTTTGGGTGCTATTTCTTTCTAAAAAAGTTTATTTTATCAGCTGCAAGATGACCAAACATCTTGTCTAACCCTAGGATTTCTCAGCTTCTGCACCAGTGAGACACTCTGGACCAGGTGATCTCTTGTTGTTTTATGCAGGATATGTCCTGTGCTTACTGGTTTCCAGTGACACTTTCCCCCCAACAGATGAGTAAACAAAAAATATCTCCAGGTATTAATGGTCAAATTTGAACTAACTTCTTTTTGAAGTTTCCTCTTTCAAGTTCCTTAAATTTTCTTTCCCCATTTTATTAACTTCCTTTTCCTTGTGTCTCTCTGTTACACTTAAGCCCTCTCTCTTTGAATTCCTCTCCTCCCTTCACATAAGTTTATAGATTGACTTATTGATCAAACAGGGGCTGGTCATGGCCAATTTTTATAGATTTTTTTCCCTCTCACTGACTGCTCAGCCTCATGTGGATCTGATCTGTATATCTGAGGCAGATTCTCTCAACACTTTCAACTTCAACCCAGTATTGAATCCCAGGTGCTTTGTCTTTTGTGGCCATTGTGGGACCTAATACCCCCAATGTAATACCTGTGTGATGGAGAAATGCAATGTACACTGGTGCCGCAGTCTGGCTGGGCACAAAATCACTTACCTGCAAGCTTCAAAGGTTCCCCGTACGGGCCACCAAATGCCGCAGTCTGGCTGGGCACAAAATAACCTAGCCACCACAAAAACTTGTAGATTCCAACAGCAACTCTTTATTCCCGAACTCTCACTGCCACTCTACATGCACGTTCTGGGAAAATACACTCCCTCCACCGTTCTCTGCTTACTAATTACTCTCAGAACCCCGGAGAACTCAACCAGAACTCAAGGAGCATGCGCCTGAGGCAGCAGGATACGCCCTATTCCCAGCAGGATCCACCCTAAACCCGGAGCTACCCTAATCCAGCAGGATCCACCCTAAACCTGGAGCCACCCTAATCCAGCAGGATCCACCCTAAACCTGGAGCCACCCTAATCCCTGAGCAGGGTCACCTTTCAACCAAAAATGCCATTCCTACTTGGCTATGGCTCTCAGCACACTGGTCTATTGGCAAGTTGAAGAAGGCCAATGCATGTTTCTTTCTCTCTGTAACCTTTGGGGTACATTTTTTCCAAGTTCTGGGGACTGAACTCAGGGCCTCACACATGCTAGGTAAACACTGTACACTGAACTACATCCCAAGTCCTTGGGGTACATTTTTGAATGATGAGGAGCTCAGTAGAGGCACACTGGGCTCTGGTTCAGATACATTTTAGTTTTGCCTATAGAAACCTTAAAATTCCATCTATGAAAAGTTTAACTTCTTTAAGGATATATTTATCAAAACAGGAAAAATATGAAGAAAGTACTAGTAAAAAAGTGAGCAAAACACATTAGCAGACATTTTAGCAAAGATAATACATAGGTGGCCAATAAGCATCTGAAAAGATATTTGACTGTTTTTCTCAGGGAACTGGGGATTGAAACCACAATGAAATATCACTGTACACATGTCAGAGTGGCTACACAGAGCAGCTACACAGACAAACATAGTGGTAAAAATACTAAATGCTCGTGAGGGTGCAGAGAAACTAGATCACTCTTAGTGCTAGAGGAAATACAAAATTATACAACTGCACTTGAAAGGATTGTGATGCTTTTCTCTTAAAAAACTAAACATGGATTTACCATGCAATTTATCAGTTTCTTGGTCATTATCCCAGAAAAATGAAAACTTCTCTTTCTACTAAAATATGAAAGTGTATAGTACTTTTATTTGTAATAGCTAAAAAAGTAGAGGAAAAAAATAAACAGATATCTTTCAACTGGTGAATGATTGACCTAAATGTGGTATAACCATACCATGGAAGGCTAGTCAGCAATAATAAATGCAGTCTATTGACACATAGAACTTTGGTGGATTTCCAAGAAATTATGCTAAGTAAAAACAAGACGATTTGAAAAGGTCAGAGACTGTATAATTTAACTTACATAGCATTCCTAAGATGACAGAATTAAAGAGTTGGAGAAAAGATTGGTGGCCAGGCATTTAGAAGTTAGAAGACTATGTCTATAGATGATGATGCACAGGACCTCTGCATTAGGAGCTGCTCATGGCATTGGTAGTGATGTGCATTGACATGACATACAGATTTAAATAGACACACAGAACTTATTCTGTGGCAGGTTTTGTGGTGGTGCTACCAGGCTAGAGTTATGCAAAATACCATGTTGGAACAAACTGGGCGAAGAACATATGGAATTTCTTTGTATTACTTCTAACGACATCTGATAATCTATAATTATCCCAATACAAAAAATTAAAAACAGAAGTCTACCGTCATTACCATGGCACCAAAACAGAATCTCTCAAGGGTTTGTGTCTTATTTGACTCTGCTTTAGCTGAGTGCAAGTACCAGTTCCAGGCCTGGGGAGAATGTGACCTGAATACGGCCTTGAAGACTAGAACTGGCAGTCTGAAGCGCGCCCTGCACAATGCTGACTGCCAGAAGACGGTCACCATCTCCAAGCCCTGTGGCAAGCTGACCAAGCCCAAACCTCAAGGTAGGTCCCTGTCCTTCTTCCACAACTTGAGTATTTTAATGGACTCAGGCACAATCTCCAAATGTGGGATCCTGAATTTTCTAGAAGGAAATCTTAGGGAGCCACTTAAGAAAGTGATTGAAAAAGTCCCAAATATCGAGCAGTGCGGGCAGCCAGAGAATTCAAGTTGATGTCTTCTGCATACCTGACAGGGAGGCAGAGAGGGGAGAGTAAAAGGTGTCAGTTGTCAGTTAAGCTGTCAGATGTGTATTCAAGATAGGTGGACATACATTCCAAACTCTAAAACAGCAGAACTAGGTCCTGATGAGACAAACTTAGGGGGTTCACAAGGCAGATTTTAAATCAGACCTCTCTGACATTATCTGCAATGGGGTTTTCACAAAATCCAATATGGCCAGTGTCCTTACAAGAAGAGGGACTAGGACACATACACACACACAGGGGTACCATGTGAAGACACAGGGAGAGGACAGCCATCTACCAGCCAAGGAGAGAATCTTCAGAAGAAATCAGACCAGTCAGACACTTGGATCTCAGATTTCCAGCCTCCAGAACTCTGAGAAAGCAAATCTCTATTGTTTAAGCCAATAATTCTATGGTACTTTAATTACAGAAGCCTCAGCTAACCAATGCACTAAGTCTCAGTGAGCTCTAAATTAAAATATCCTCTTGGATTCTACTCCTATTTGAGCCCTAAAATAATCTTCCCCAAATTCATAATACCAGAAAAATTAAACAGAGAAACTCAGAATAATGACCATATGATGAATAAAAACAGGAAAGAGTAAATCCCCAAGAAGCTGAGGAGGAATGGCTAGTTGGTACTGAATTCTTTATGCATGCCCAGCTCTTTGGCCTCTGATGGAGTTGTCCACGAAATTGTTTACCTTCAACTTCAGGATGGCCAGGTATGAGGTTGGACTTGTGAATGATCACTCCAGGACTCAGGCTGCCCTTTCCAGATTATGGAAATCTCCACTTGCATTAGTGTGTCTTTAGAAAGCACAAACTGGGGCTAAGGTTAGTGCTGTGGGTAGCTGTGCCAACTTTCTAAGTATTATGGAAAACCACATGGATCAAATTAAAACCAGTCACTGCATCTATGAAGTGTAAAACTTCTCCAAATCAATGAATTCAGAGGTATAGTCTTCAAATTAGTTTCTTTTAAACCAGCTGTTACACATATTCAGCATATATATAAAATGGAAAGAAAAATAAATGAAGGCCTCTGCGCTCCAGCACTGTGATTCTCAACCTAAGCTGCACGTTAGAATTCTTTGCAGAAGCTTATAGACATCCCAGTGCATGAGCATAAACTAGAGCACCTAAGTCAACATCAGTTGTTTAAAAAAGTTAAATGATCCTTACACAGGTTCACTATGTAGTCAAAATTGAGAGCTGCTATTTTCTAATAAAAAAAACCCCACAAAAACACAACACCAACAACAAATCAAGCGGGAATATATGCATGCGCATTGTTTTTGGAACAGAGGGAAGGAGAAACCACAGCTTAATAAAAGGGGAGAAAAAAGTGAGAATGTGATTAGGTAGGGGATGGTGGGGCTTGGTGAATGTGGAAGATGCTGATAAGTTTAGAACACACAGACCATGACTAAGAAAGACCCCTAAGGGTTTAAGTAAATATGTTCAAGTCTTTTAATTGAACTGGTGGATAGCTCAACTTTTTACCTTTCCCACCTAGTATATTTGATGAAGGTTAAAAGTTTGTTTCAGACTTTCAGCTTAAATAATGGTGGAAAAAAATCTTCCAGGTGGGTAGACATTCTGTAATGTTCATAAATAGTAATGAGCTAAATTATGTAATTAATTGAAAATGGATTAGCCTAAGTGAGTGCCATGTTTCAACTACTAGTTATGCATTTTCTAGGTCATTAAAATGTAATTTTCCCTCTGTGCATAATGTGCTTTTGTTAAAGCCAACCAATCTTTTCCCTCTCAACAGAGGAGGGTTTTTATGAATGCCATTTTTGGCACTAGACACTCTGCACAAAGAATAATCTTATTGTAGGAGTTGAGCCAGGAAGATGTGGCAGATAGCAAATTTTCTTAATGGGAAAAACACACAAATTCCATGATGTATTTTTCATGGTTTAAATACAACATAACACCGGGAGCTGTGGCTCCAGTCAGTAATCGCATTGGCGCCAGAGACTGAGAGTCCCAAATTCAAAGCCAGCCTCGGCAGTTTAGCAGGGACCTAAAAAAGTTAGAACTTGTCTTTATATAAAATATAAAAAAGGGCAGGGATGTTGTTCAGGAGTTCAGCCCTCCTGCGTTCAATCCCTAGTACCAAATATTAATTAATTAATACTATGTAACAAGTGGCATACATGAGTTTATATGATTCTGTACTGTTTTACTCAAATAACCTAGGTTGTGGATTATTTGAAACCATAACCTTAAGATAGCTCATTTTCTTCTGATCAGTGAAATTAGCAATCATTAAAATGGAATCTGTAATGGCACCCTTATTCTGTTTCTACCCCTGTGTATTGCTCAAAGTATTTTGCATATATTATTTCATATAATGCCATATATCCTTACAGGTAAATATTGTTATAATAGAAACTGAGCAACAGTGGTTAATTTATTTACTTACATCTCTAATAAATGACAGAGCCAAGATTTGGCCAGCTCTAAACTTGTGTTCTCTTTTGCACCTTGCTGATATCTTATCTAAATCCCATATGAGTATGGGATTTATTTTCCTTTGAAGTAGAAGGTTAGCTTTGTAAAGCCCAAGACAAGTGTGTCAAATGGAAGAAGATGTTATCTGCAATATTATTTTTAAGACAATTCTGGAAGACTTCCATCAGAATATGTTTCAGGAGAATAGGAACCTGGCCTTTTTGTTTTCTATTGTATCCCTTATGCCTAGAACAAGGTAGCACATAGTAGGTAGTGAACATATATTTATGCAATAAATGAGTGCTAAGCAAAAAGGTTTTGCACCTGAAATCCATCAAATCCTAGTGGAAACTGCAGTGGTAGTCCTTTACCTAAGCTTTTCCCAAAGTGGTCCAAATAGAAATGACTTTCTTCATTCAGGAAAGAATAAATCAATAATGCTTTCTCTTATTTTAAATCGATGCAGGAAGAGGAGAAAGACAAGTAGAAATATACTAATTTTAAGTGGGCACTGTGATAGGAGCTATTCATCACTTAATTTAAACTTCAAAACAACTCTACGCAGTCAATTTTATTTATCCTGCCTTATATGAGAAAGCATAGGCTCAGGGAGGTTCAGCAACTTGCCTGAGGTTTCACAGCTTTTAAGTCCTTGAAGCAGGATTTAAAACCATAGTTCACTGACATCAAACTCCGTCTGCTTTTTCAGTTGCACCATGCTTTCTCTTGTTACCTAAAACTCATGAAACTCTGGTAATATTAAATAATTTTCCCATCTAAAATCATTAAATAGTAGTTTCTGGGGAACCTCCCTATCTGTGCTAATGCTCAGTGTCAAATGACAGAAAATCAATTATTCAGCCATGTCTGTCCTGTTGTCTAGTGGAATCAGTTTCAATGTTCATTCTTGCTGAGATCTTTTATATTTTTTGTCTTTTTTCAAACAGGGACTATTGGACTTTTTATAGCAGACTTTCAAAAATAACTGCATAGGATATCATGGTCTTCAAGAAAAAAATAAGCTTAATTATTTCATGTAATTTAAATTAATGGATGCATAAACAAAAACATGCTTTTCCTCTATCATTATCCTTCTCATCAAACCCATGATCAGGCTCAGTTTTGTTTGTGTTGTTTTCATTTTGTGTTGTTTTCGAGAACCCCTCAAATTTACCTCTTTTACTTTCTCACCTGTTCTGTTTTGGGAAATGGTACTGGATTAATATAAATCTGTTTGATTTCTAGTGTGAAAACACATGCTTAAATTTTAGAATGGAACATAAAGATGTGGATAAGGTTGTGACTTATTCAACAGTGAATTGAAGAAGACTGAACAATAACCTTGATTTTGACAACTACTAATAAGGCTAAAAGACTATAAGACTTGACTGAGAAAGAAGGGGAGGTTTAATATCTAAAGTCGATATTTAAACACTTGGTTAAAATATACCACTTAGTTTAAAAACTGCTTTACAATTCACCCTAGTGCAGGCCAACATCAGCGTCACTCAAGGTGTAGAAGGTACCCTTCCTAGTGCTCTGAAAATTTGTGTTGATTCTATAGTCTAGCTTGAGCCCACAATTTCAATGCTTATCAATGTCACATTGGAGCCTCTACCTTACACCAAAGAGAACATTCAATCATACAATTTTATTTTCCTCTGCAGACATAACATTGTAAAGATGCCTATTTGGAAGGCAGCTTACCTGGGAATTGAAAGTCAAACTGAGGATGGATCATTACTCAACTGAGAAATTGAAACCGGAATGTGCTTAACTATTAGAAGAATTTAACATTGATATATTAGTGAATGATTGTGTTGGAGACTTCAGCTTTTATTTTCTTAGAAAAAGAGCTAAAAAGTTTTAATTAAGTTTTATTTAATTACTGAAAAAATCCTATAAATGTCAGAGTTTGGGGCATAGCAAGATCTACTCTAGCTAGTTTAGGAGAAAGGTGTTTATTCAAGGGTCTTATATAGTTCAAAGACTCTCTGGGAGGGCTGAAGGATCTGACTTGAGTCTTGCAAAGCCAGCAATAATGAAGCCAAAGGCAATAGATTCAGAAGAAATACCTAATCACACCATGTGACTGATCTAGCTGAAACCCTTTTACTGAAATTACCCACTGGCTGGCATGTATGATGTGAAGAATTGAACCCTGGAAACTCCACTATAGCTGTCTCCTAAACCAGACACTTACACATCTTTTCTTTCCAGAATCGTCAGTTTGGCCACTGTTGTGAGTTACTAACTTTTGTCTCCATCCATTAACCTATCTACCTGGTAGAAACTAGGTCGCTCCCCTGTTGCAGGGGAGTCTGGGAAATGTGTGCTTGGCTTTCCAGACTATACCTCTAAACACAAGAGGGGATGCTGAAAGGGTCTTGAATTGGTATTTTGTGAGCTCCTCTGCCAGAGCGAGCAGGAATGTTGGAACGTGTTGGAGTCGATCATTAAAATCATCCTGCTTCTTTTCTTGGACTAGATGAGGCCCTGATGCCTGGAGAAAAGGTGGACGGAAGTGGTCTTATTTGGGACAATTGAGTGTCCCATTGTATAAAGAGTTAGGTTTTTCCTCTTTGGAACCATCTGAATTTTTTTCTTTTTCCTGTGGGGCTAATTGATCTGTGAAATAGTGAAGAAAACTGGAAATAAAAGTCAGTTGTGCTGACAGCTCTGTGAAGAGTCTCAGAGTAGAGGACTCTTCAGAGGATAAGTAACTCTTTTCCCAGCCTTGGCTGTTTCTCAGGGATCCCCTTAGACGGTTGGCTCCCTATGGAATTAGAGGATTGCCAAGACAGGCAGGGCTTCCAGGAGACACCCATCTGTCTTGGAATCATGGCCCTATAGCCAGTCCCATCTGTGTGTGGTATGGCCCCAAGGAGCAGGCATCAGTGTCTGGAGTGCAGAGTCAAGCTGGGGCTGGGGCTGGGGCTGGGGTTGGGGCTTGTGTGGGAGGAGCCAATGAACTTAGAATTTCCTGGGGGGCACAGAAGATATTGCCTTATGATCATCTTGGAACATTCCAGGGTCTTGGATTATTGTTCACATGGCAGTTGTTGGTCATTGCTTTTAAAATAAGATGGACAAATAAAAGATATCGTGAAACTCCTTTTGGTCTTGACAAAGTTAGCATGGCATTCATGGCAGCCTCTGAACTTGGCCTCTGAACCTGCCAACAGAAAGGACATTCTCAAATGGTTCCTGGGACAGGCAGAGGCAGGAGTCCCTGGATAGATGTTGGGTTGTAGGTGGTTGGGGAATGAGTGTTAATTCCTCCTGCCTTCTTTAACAATCCACACTGTGCTGCAACCAGACACTTGACCAACTTCCCTGCTCATGATAACCCCAACTCCTTTTATTTCTTCCCAGCTATTTCTAAAAGTTCTGCCACTATGCCACTCTCTTTTGGACAAGTGCCCAGCCTTCTCTTAGGTTTGACAATTCATCTTTGAAGATCAAAAGAACAGTCGCCATTTAAGTCAAGGCTCCTCTGTGTGCAGGACTCAGTGTTTGGCAGCTGATTATTAAATGGGAAAAGGGGTCAGTAAAGGGATAGTCCCAGTGTTCTAGATCCTTTGTCTATTAAATAGATGCTTTTATTAGTTCCTTTAAAGATAAAAGAAGTTCTCCATCATTTCTATTTTCTGGGCTCTGACACCCCTCAGGAAGGAGCATAGCAACACTGTTTAGATGGGCTTTGCTAGGCTGAGACTTTGAGAGAGGTAGAGGGGCAGAATCCCACCATGGGCTAGCCCAGGACCTGCCCCTCCCCCACCATAACCACTGACAGGGGTGAAAAATGGGGCAGGCATACTGCCTACTGCCCTTGAATTTGACCTGGAGTGGTAGCATGGGGTACCTTGTGGGAGTTCTACAGTTCGTTATCAGAGGAAGAACTCTTTCTCAGTTTGGTCTCAAGATTTTTAAATTTCGTATTCTGCTTGTGGAAATATCTTTTAACACCTATATTTTCCTTCCTATGATATTGCACTTGAGGTGAGAAGATCTAATTCTGTTCCTTTCTTATTAGAATGATAAGCTTTGTCTTTTGTAAATTAGTGTTAATAATGAATACCTCATAGCGTTGTTGTTAAGATAAAATTTAAGAACTATAGTTAAAAATTCTTGGTCAATGTGCAGTGGTTTTGAGACTGTTTCCTTTTTTTCCAAATCACTTTCTTGAGGTAGGTGTTTCAGCAATTTTTCAGGCAAGAGAAGAATTATGCTGATTTTAATAGTATCTATAGTTAATAATTATTTAGTGTCATAGTTTAGTACATTGTTGACATGCAAAGTCATTGAATGTTCACAAAACTCTAAAATAGTATTATCATCTTCAGTTTTACATACGAGGAAACAGAGGATGTAGTGAAGTTAAATGCCTAGGGCAAGGTTATAGAGCTCACAAGCAAGGCAGTCTAATGCAATATCCCCTGCTTTATGAAAAGTTCCTTCCCTGTATCTATTTGATATTGGTATCCAAGTTTCTCATGTAAACATAATGAGACATCCTGCTCATGAGTCATCCTAATTGGTCTCTTGCATGACCCATGGGCCAGACATTGCTGGTACACTCTGCACCAGTCAAGAATACTCCCAGTCCTCAGAAGATGGCGGAATGCATTGTGATGTCTTATGCATCTATTTCTTTGCACCTGTGACTCTTTTCCTCCTATCATGCGTTCTATAAAATCTAGCTTGCCCATTCAGTGGCAAGGAGATGGGTCACTGGGGGCATGAGTGGATGATAGGTGCATTATTCATTCCTTGAGTGGGTGTTGTACACTAGAGTTAGCACCATTGAAAAAATAATGACTTTAATGGGATTATAAGTGGAGCAGCAGAAGCAGAGAGATACATTCCAGTGTTTTCACACCAAATAACAAATGCTATGAAAAGGAAGACTAGTCATTTGGCACCATTTCTAATTTATTCACTTATTTATAAAATCTAATACAAGCCCTACAATGGGGTGAAGAGTATATTAAGTGCTCGTGATACTTAACAAGTGAGTCCCCCCTTTTATTGCCATGTTCTACTGGAGGTGGACAGAGAGTGAAAACATAAAGAAATAATAATTGAAGTGATAACTCCATATTGGAATAGGTGACCTTAAAAACCAAATTGACTGAAAAGGAATAGTGTAGAGAAAGTAACCAGGGAAAGTCTTTTTCAGAAGGTAAGTTTTGAACTTGGTCATGACAGAGAAGAGGCTAACCAAGTTAGTGCTATGAATGAAACAAGGTGAAGTTCAAAGTCCTTCAGGCCAAGAATTTTGCTTAAGGACTAGAAAAGATATCAGAGTAGAATCTTGCCAGACTTCTTTTCTTAAATATCAAGCCACTGACTTCTCTGAGAGAGGTTCCTCTGAGGAGGCACTCACTATGCTGTGCTGAGTGCACATCTACCTTGCCTTACACAGAAACTCCTATGAGTCACATCTTATTCACCTTCATAACTTACTGCATCTCAGAGGACCAGGTTCATGGGAGGAACTCAGTTAAGTGTACTGATTTGCAGGAATGAAAAAATGATGTATCTGGCTAAATTGTCTGGTCTGGCTCACTAGGACACCTCATACATTCACTGGCTTCAAATATATGCAGAGAAATTGCGGTTAACACACAAGGAGCTTACCTGAAAGAGTAGTTATCTCATGTTTCACAGCCATCTTTAGTAAATAATTTTTGGTCCTAATTGCCAGGGCAGATGTGAGAACTAGGAGCTATAAATATAGGTAGGGTTTGCTTCATACTGTGTGTCTACTTTCATCTCCCTGGGTAAATTCTACGCTCAGAGACTCATTAGTTGTGCACACAGAAAACAGCCATACAATAATTAATGTTAAGGAAGGCAGTATAATAGAACAATGCTCACACGAATTACTTACTGGGTTGAGGACCTGATTTTTTCTCCCCCTGAAACTTTTGCATTTTTCCTTTCTGACTTCTGAATGGAGAATTTCTTCTGGTGTTTCAAGTTGTAGCAAATGTCATTTACTGAGCATCATTAAAGCAGTTTCTATTCACTGATCATCTGTGATACAACAGAATCATGCTAAGCCGTTAGCATGCTTTGTCTGCATTATACCTCATGGCATCCCCAAACAATTGTATTCACATTTTACAATCTAGGACACTAAGATTGCAACTTATCCAAGGTCACCCCACCACTGAATGGTCAGTCTTGAACATGAAGATAGGACAGTGGATTTCTAGTTCTTTTCAGTTATACCACTGCTTCCCAAAGTGAGTGATTCCTGGGTGTCTTTGATATTCTGAATGATGATGATGATGATGATGATGATGATATTTTGTTTTGATAATATAAAATAAAATAATAAAAATTTTGTTTGACTCCTATTAAATAATTCCTGACCTGAGCATGCCTTTGTATAATGATTGAAGCAAAGCCAAAAGGAGATGGGTCATTATAGGTTGCTATTGTGCTGTATTTTTCGAACAGGGCTCAATTATAGGGGCCACATTTCTTGAAAGTTAGAAATATTGGTGTAAGACACCTTGTTCCACTGAGCATCCTCCTAGTCTAGACCCTAGACGGCACTGTCTTCTCTCTGCTGCGAAATTCACAGAGACTGTGCTTTGCCAGGATCTTAGGCACTGCCATACTAGAAAGCAGTGCCATCGGTGAGGATACATCACATGCTCACAGTGACTCGACTCAGCTTTGCACTGATGCAGAGCTTCCAGGAGCCCACAGGGAAGTCAAAGTAGACTGGCTGGTGCTTAGCGTACAAAGGCAGGGAAAAGAAAAGAAAAAAAAAAGACATTATTTGTAGAAAAGCTCATCAGAAATTCAGAGCACAAGATGCAGGTAAAAATTTCTCTGGTGTCCTGCTGCTCAGGCACATAGGAGGTAGGGCCCAGAGATATTTAATTCGGATAAACAAATTCATAGCACTCTCTCGCAAGGCTATTGAAAATAATTTTCATTCTACAAAAAAAAAAATAAATAAAAAAAACATTATTTCAGATCCTCACTCAGATGCACAAGAATAATAAAATTCAACTTTGAAGACTGCTGTCTACAAAGTGTAAAGAAGGGCAGACAAAGCTCTTTAGGATACTTGCTGCTTCTATAGATAGAGCATGAACACCTTCCCTGTTTGGAGTTGGGAGGACAGGCATGGAGATGGGTGAAAGAATTAATGCAATGTGCATTTGTGAAACCATCATTGAGTATAAAATCCTATATTACATACTATTACAGTCTTTAATTATTTAAAATTTAAAAAGAAATTTTAATTCTGCTGGACAAATGAAAAATAATACACATGCATCTTGTCCCTCTACAGTGAATGAGGATACTCTAAAGCACATACAGACATCTAATTTGTGGCTGCATGTGTTTGCCAGGGCTGCTATAACAAAACACCACACTGTGTGTGGTCTGAATAGCATAGATGTGTTTCTTTAGAATTCTGGAACCTGGAAGTATGAGATCAAGATGTCACAGGTTGGTGCTTTCTGAGCTGCCCTTCGGCTTGGCAGTGGCCATATTCTTGTGTCTTCATTAACGTGTGTGTCTGTTCAAAGCACCTCGTCTTCCGAGGACACCGTATTGGGTTTGGGCTTACCCTAATTACCTTGATAGAGCCTCTGTCTCCAAATACGTTCACACTGTGAGGTATAGGGGTTAGGGCTTGGAGTGTATTGAGGGATACCAATTGATTCTATTTCTGTGATTTTTTTTTTAGTCAATGCAATCTTTTTTATTAGAGCATTTGAATTATACACAGTAGTTGGGTTTGTTTGGACAAAATTGCATGCGTGGAATTTGATTTACTCCATTTCAACTCCTTGCCCTGCCTTCCCTCTTCTGCTTCCTCTGCCTATTCCCCTTCTTCTTATCTACTGACTATGTCTATAATTTTTTGAACCAAAAAGAAAAATCCGTTTGGAAGCAAATATGGAACAATTTATGGGGCTGTACGTACTAGAATTTCACATGTGATGGAGTTCAAAATTTCCCCCTTTTCATAAATCATAATTTGATTTTCTAGTAACACTGGTCATATTATGTTAAGGTAGGCATCAGACATGATAATGGGAAATAACGATGTACTAAGTAGGAACTACTTACTATTGCTTATAATAATATGCTTCATTTCTGACAGAGGCTAGGTATAATCTGCAATACTTTATGAAAGGGCAAGTTTTTTACCTATGTCCTCATTATTGCAGATATAAGCTCTTAAATATTTAAATGTCATATAAGAGATAATTTTCCTTCCTGTTTTGGGATAGGAGAAGTCAGTGAATCTATTTGGATGAGGAGATCACTGTCAACAAATAAAATGTCTTGAAAGTGACCCACAAATTAAGGAAGGAACAGAGGTTTTTGCTGGATAAAAGAAAAGCAAACATCAGTTTCTCATCTGGGAGTGTGGAGGGGGAGAGAATAGGTGTAGCTCACGTATAAGAATGTGATGCAAATGTGTTAATTAAAAGTAGTTTACCTTGGTGATTTTCTGCCTGGTGCACACAGTGTAAAGATTTTTCTGCAGGACATCTGAGCATTGGCAGATTTGCCCACTTCTGACTCAACAGTACAAACTGCCTCCTAAAGAATTGGAGAAGCCAGTAGATACCTGTTTGGCTTCATCTAATGACAGGCCAATAGAGAGATGGGAGGGGAAAGAGGCTAAACACTTTGTGCCAAGGAGTTTGGATTCCACAACATTGACTTGACTTTATATTACTTACTATATTTACTCATGTGTTACTATTATTATTATTACTTATTATTTATTACTATTTTTGTTTATTAATCTTATTTGCTTACATTCATTTACTGATGTTGCAGACTTGCTTTGTAAGAAAACAAACAAGTTCAAGGACTCTTACTACTTTTGCTCTATTTGGTTGATGAAATAATTTCCTTATTTCCTCCACTAAACCTTCAGTTGCATCTACATTACTCACTAATGCTCTCATGGAGGATCTTTCGATTTTGAGGATTGCAGTTAAGAGCTGAGCCATTTCCCAAAGTGAGCAGGAGTAAAATAGAAGCTCCTGAAGGGCTGTGGAGATTGAGTTCATGTCTGCACACGGGTGAATGCTCTATTTTTATTTCTTTATACTTGATAGAAGGCATATGTGTGGAAGTGCAGATGGTTGAGAAGGAGGGGGAGGTGATGTGATGAGATGGAGAGAAGATGAAACAGGAGGACAGTGAGGGCAGGAAAGTGTCAGAATGTGGGTAGCACTGAAGGGCAGTCCTGTGTGTATGCAGGTAGCACTGAAGGGCAGTCCTGCATATGCATGTATGCAGTTCTGTGGGCAGCATGTATTCCGTGCACGCTCCTAGGAGTTCATGCATGGAGTTCATGAGACAGGAAATGAGGCAAGTGGTACTACAACACAAGAAGTCAAAGAAGAAGCAAAATTACTACACATTTTATTCAACAGAAGCTTATCTGTGAATAATATATTAAATGGATTTTTTAAGGAGGATACTTTGATTTTCAAATAGATAGAAATTTCTTTCTGCATTGTGCTACTTAATATGTGCTACTCTGATTTAAATGGAAATGTTTGGAAATTTAATGAATGGTGCCGTGTTAAGAAGCCCAATCTATTAGAGCCTGGACTTTGGATGGACCTTCAAGTTATACATTCACAATTCAACAAGTCTTATTATCAGTTCTGAGGTACAGCTGAGGTGGTGCAAGGAATTAGGTTTCTCTAAGCAGCTGATCTTAAGAGTGAGTGAGTTATTTTAGTAGGTTCAAGAAGGAATAGAAGGATCTTGGTGATATCCAGGATTTAGGGTGTATTTACATTGTGATTGTACTGTCTGATAGTGGTGTGTTCTTTTTCTTTCAATGAGTTCTTGTGACTTATTGAACAAGTCTCCTGAAACAAACTCATAATGGTCTTTATGACAGTCCATGGCCACTGGCCCTTGACCTCTGAATCTGAAGTGTGCATTTCTGAGTGTGTCTACCATCCACAAAGTATGAATTTTTAAGGAACAAGTCTCTCATTTCTAGTCTAATCAATATTCCTTCCCTTGGCTTTAATGACCAAAGCCTCTCAAGTCAGCAGCAAACAGAGGCTGACTGAGTTACAATGTGGGCTCCTCTCAATTACTTTATCTCCTGACTTCCCTCTTAGTTTTCTGTGCATACAGCAGGCCATCTGAAATGAAGTAATCAAAGCAAAGCCTTTGACTAACATTAGCCAGTTCCAGAATTCTCAGCTCTTTGCTTCTTGGAAAAGCATCTTCAGTCAAAGTCTTCAAGAAACCTTTAAATTGATGTTATTCTCTCGAGGCCCTCTTCCAACCCCATTTCTTCCAGAGTTCCCATATATAGAAAGTGGGAGTAGATGTTTACTTGTGCCAACTGCAAGGCAATTGTATTCCTAAAGGACCTCTGAATAGATGGAAAAGAGATGCTGCGTGTTGTTTGATTTTTTTGCCTTTTGAGAACAAGATTGCTATGATACGCTCTCACATAAATTGCTAAGAATTTAGATTGGCACTTCCTTCCTGGAAAGAAAGTTGTCAGTTCTTACCTAGAACTTTAAAAATGTCCTACTCTTTGATCCAGTAAGTGTTCTTCTAATAACCTATACTAAGGCAAAATTTAAATATGTTATGCTTTGTGAATAAAACTACCATTGAATTATTATTTATAATAACAAAATGTGGAATGATTCCAATGACCTATAAAAGAAGAAAGGTTATAAGGGGAGAGGATGACACAAAGGGATTCTACTTGGTCATGTTTCAAAGTACATGTGATGGAAAATAGATGCAATTGAATATTTAGCATAAAAATATTCCTGATTAGCTGTTACTGTATTCCCAATTAAATCATAGGAAGAAAACATAAATACAGCCCATAATTAAACATATTGAGAAATAATGGATAATTTTTGTTAATAAATGTATATGTATTTCTTTATTTTAATATAATATTGGATTGCCTTTCAAACCAGAAAAGTAATTAATATTTTTTAAAATATGAAATAACTCATAGGGGACAAATTCTATCTTTTTCTTCAGGTTATCACTGATAGGCATATTTTTTTTCTCTAGGAATTCATTCTTCTTGTTGATATTCTAGGTTTTTACATTATGTATATCTGGAATGTAATGGTAAATGAGAAGCAAGAAAAATGGGCCTCAAAGCTATAAAAGTAGCAACCACCTCTGCCCATAATTTTAATATGAACTTATGTGCAATTCTGAAAGATTGATATAGGGATATCTTAAAATTATTACTTATATCAGCTCCATGAGGACAGAATTTTGTTCTGCTCATTACTATATCCCAGCATCTAGAATTTAGCCTGATATATAGTAGAAAGGAAGTACATATTTGCTCAATGAATAAATGGAAAACTTTTGGACAGCAGTGGTCAATTGAGATCTCAAAGGTCATAATCCTACATAATACTCCCAATGGCCCTCTGAGAAAGATATAGATTTTTATAATCTCCAGGTTATAGGAAGCAGATGCAGAATGATTGATTTCCTGCAAATTACAGAGCTGGTTGAGTGGCAGATATCGATTAGAACTAATTCTCTAGGTTAGGACTTGGTTCTCAGTATGATCCTAGCAACATTTCCTGGTTTCCCCATTGCCTCATGGAACCCAAAGGTCATTCATTGTGCTCTTTATTACTTCATTGTTTATTAAGGTTTTTTTTTTTTTTCGTATTTAGAATTAAAAATACATGGACTCAGAATTTATTGTGAAATGGTGCATATTAATTCTTCCTCTTTCTCCCCACTTCCTTTCTTCTTTCCTGTCAGTAGTTGTTATATATTAAAATAATTTCTTTAGTGAAATTTTGAGTTTTGTAGAAAATATGGTAAAAATGGAATTTCAGTTCCTGTGATCCGTAGAATAAAGTCTGAATCTTTGAGGCTTTTTCCTTTGGAAAGTCTCAGGACTTTTCGAACACTTTCAAACATATCTTCAGACAAAACTTGCTTCTATTTGAGTAGCACAAGATTTGGCACACCTGCCTTCCTCTCTCAGGTCCATATCCCAGTTTTTATGCACCCTAGCTTTCATCAATGCAAAACTGGCTAACGAAAGGACCAAGGCTTGCCAACACAGGAAGTCAAACAGCACCAAGGGCCTTACTGTGAGTTTCCAGCGCAGTGATGTCCTCGTGGGCAGTATCCAAGGAGCAGAACAAGTCACTTCTCAGCAGGTGCCTTTCACAGTCACGTTTTGACAATGGCTTATTTCCAGCTTGCTTTTGTGTGTGCCTCACAGCCTCATTCCAGGTGGGGAAGAGTGTCAGCCTGGGGTATTATTTAAGGTGTGACCTGCAACTTGGCTCTTGTTCAGTGTGAACTAAGGTGCCCTACTGTTCCACATCAGGTCCTTCTGCTCTGAATACCTTGCAGGGTGGCCACTATCACTACAAGACCACATTACTGAGTACTTGAGTTTATCTAGTTACAGCCCTGCTCCAGGCCAATTCATGACTCTGATGGTCACAGCAAACATTTCTCACTATAAACTGGAAGAACTACTAAAATGGGATATTGGTTTTATCAATCCAGGCTTCTACGTTAAAGACAAGAAAATGTGTTAAGAAATTTGGATAAATTTCATGTCTGTCTATAATTCCTTTCCTCATAAAATATTTATGTTTAAAGATGTACTAAACTATAGCAAGATTTCAGTTGAATTTACACTCCTGGCTTTCCTTAAGAGATACCGTTTTTCCACATAGTGATTAGTTGACTCTGTTTGTTCCCCATTCAAGTGTTCCTTTATCCAGTCTGTGTGCAACAAGTATTTCATGAACACAAATGTACTGGCTACTGAGGATACAGGTAGAAAAGACAGAATGGGCTTCTACCCTTGTTGGAAGTAGAAGTGCATATTAGTGAATTAGAAATAAAACTAATAGCTCCATTCTAATTTTGGAAAAAGTACTGAGAAGTACAAGATAAGCATCTGTGCATGGAGTTCTGGAAGGTTTTCCTGAAGAAGTGAAACTGAACTAAGATCATAGGGATGAGTAGATGTTGGCTATGTAAAGCTGAGATGGTGAGAGGAAAAATATGCAGCAGAGGCAATGTGTGTAGAGGCTGAGCTAGAAAGACACAAGGCAGCACCATGAAGAAGTGAGGCTTGCTCTTGTCAAATGACACACTTATGCATCTCACTGAAGGTTTCCTCATCAGCTGTTATGCATAAATCACCTTGCCCTGGGCTGACATACAACAGTGAGTAGAGATTCCGCTCCCTCACTACTAATACTTTAGTGGCAATGGCAACCCCAAAGGTATATGCTCCAGTAAGGGAAGGAGAGCTTCTAACGCAAACCACGAAGTCAGCAAACTAGAACTAATGTTAAAACTGGCGCTTGAAGGGTGGGAGGAAGTGATAGGATGGAGCAGTAATGGAAGTATGAGCTTGACAAAGAGGACTAGGTTTCAGGTCAAAGACTAGACAGAAAAAAACGGTAAGACCCATTGGGGAATAAAAATAAGTACAAATATGAAGACAGAAGTAAAGGGAGGTGATTTGATTGTTTCTGTGTTTTATCCCTTACATAAAAGAGTCAGATCAGGTCTTTGCTAGATCATAGGTTTCATGATACTATTTTAAATTCTGTACATATGCCAGGTCAAAATTGAGAATTTGTTAATAAGTTCTTGAGGCCACAGAGATAAGCAATGATAAGCTCCTTTAGTCTGCCAGTTAAATAAAAGTCAGAAAAAAAAAGGTGGCTTTGATTGGAGGCGATATTACTGACCTGATTTTCTTTATTTGGAAAAATTCAAACACTTATTAGTTATGTGAAAAATCAAAATGATCTCATTATAAATGCAAATTCTTCCATCTTTCCATTGGGTTTTACTAAAGACTTCGTGTTAGAATGATGTGCCAATTGTGTCAGAAGAATAAATTGATTGGCATTGTGCAGATTAGTTGGGCAAGCGGTTGATTGCCTGGCACTGGGAAAGTTGTTAATTAGTGAAGAAAAATGAAATGTCAGGCCCAGGTAACAGAGAGGCACTTCTCTTGCCTTTGCCAAGTTGAATTTGGAAAGTGTTTATTGAGATGGACAACCTACATTAGCTAGATCAGTAGTGCACAATATTCAAAATAATTTCAAGTTTTATAAAATAAATGTACACAAAACAGCCGATTCGTATATCATCCATTCAGACTTAAATATAAAATATAAAATAGGGTCATGTTAGCTAAACTATGAAAATACTACATCAAGTAACCATTCTACTACAAATCTCCAAGGGTTGCTCAGTAAGGCACATGAAGAAATTGAGACAAGGAAAACTGGAGTTGGGATCCCAGTTGATATTCTAGATTGTTCCCTGAAGATACGATCTTAATGTGCAGCTGTTGCTTAAAATGTCAATCAGTGACTAGAAATTATTAAATGTTTAAACACTAAATATTTGTCCAGAAATTAAACAGAATACCTTCTTTGACATTACGTGTATCTTTGAACTTGGAAATTCTGGTTATTTCACATTTCATAGGCTGATGAAATGAGACATTTATAAAATCAAGCAAATAAAGATAGAGAATGAAAGATTAAATCTCTTCAGTATAGAAATGGGGAAAGCTGAGGATAGGCATGAACCGAATGAATATATTTATGGCCAATAATTAAGCCAGCTTTTAGAAACTGCTGACTCAATTGCATATTGGACACTCTTGAAGCCCAGTAAAGGAAGCTTTGGAAAATTACATTGAATAGAATTACTGCTTTGCCTAGTGTGCAGTGGACTTTGGAAGCTACTTGAAAAGGTGATGAGGAGAATAAATAGGAATGGAAATTTTTCCAGCTCTACTTAGTATGACCTGGGAAGTGTACAGTGTTTCTGATGGGCATGATTCCTTAATCAACAATGCTCTAATTCCTGATGGCCATTCTTCTGTTGCCTACCACGTTCAGTGACATGCTCAGTATGAATGTCTTGGTGATGATGAAGAATTTTAATTATACAGAGAAATGGTCCCCTGTTCTTATTCTATTGTGAACTAATGATAACTATTCACCTTTATTGAGCTATTTGTGCTATATTCTGTTCTCAGTGGATTTAGGCAACTCATTTAATTTGGATATTAATCTTGTGGTTGTTTTCCTATGCTGTGGTACTATTCGTATGCCCACTCAAAAGTGAGTGATCTGAGACACAAAAACATTAAATTACTTTCCCCAAGTCTCACAGTAGCCTGGTGATTTAACCAGAATTTAAACTCTGGCAATCTGACTTCAGACCCTGTACTTAGCTGGTATGATTCTGCCATCAGTGTGAACCAAATGGGTGAAGCAGCTCAGAGACAACTAGTAGTATCTTCTGGGATTCTAGCTCAGGGATTCTGACCATTCTCGTCTTTGCAGCCAAAGTAAATGTGTTCTCCCCTCTACTGTATCCTCTTATTAGCAAAAGAGAGAAGGAAGAAGTTTGAGTGGAAAAGGATGGAGCCTTTGGATTTAATTTTTTTTAATTTGCTCTTTTAAATTATACATGTCAGTAGAGTATATTTCGACAAATTTATACAAACATGGAGTATATCTTATTCTACTTAGGATCTCGGTCTTGTGGTTGTATATGATGTGGATTTAAATTTTCATGATTTTGCTTGCCTGGTTTAACTCAGGTTGGCCTCTTCCATTAGCTTCACCAAGACTAGGAGCTCCTTCAGGGAAGTACAAGGCAGACTATGTGTGGTTCATGATTGTTCTCTTCTATGTAAATCAGTTGCTGACTATGTAAGCAGAGGCCATATTCAGAGTGGAGGCATTTTAGAATCACTATGCTTTGGAGAAAAAAAAATGCTAAGGCTCATAAACAGTTCCTAGTCAAAGGAATGAGAGTGCTGAGAGCTTTCTCAGCTAAGCTAAGCTCCTGAAGGTTTCCACTAAGTGGGGGACTGGTTAATTTCCTGAGATAGACGCCTGCATGTTGTGTTTGCTCTCTAAGCAGGACCCCCAAACAATGTTTTCCATACCACATGGAGGCAACCAACAAGATAACAGGCATTTATAGTTACACCAGGGTAGGCTGTGTTCCTCCTGGCTACTCTCGTGCACACACACACACACACACACACACACTTCTGTCAATTTACCAAGAGAACTGCCAAAAGTAAGCACCTTGTCTTATTAATTTTATCTTTTAATTTCTGACCAATTATAAGAAAAGTGGCTTCCCCTTCCCTTATGGAGTAGTAGCTTGATGGCTGATTTCTCTCTTTCTCTTTTGAATCACAGCAGAATCTAAGAAGAAGAAAAAGGAAGGCAAGAAACAGGAGAAGATGCTGGACTAGATGATCCCACCTTCTGAGGAACAGGAAAAGGACATCAGCAACCGGAATCAGTTAACTATTGCATTTATACCTACTGTAGGCTTTTTATTCAAAAAATATCTATAGCTTAAGTACACAATAGGCAAAATGATGAGGAAAGAAATTTTTGTAGTAGCATTTTTTAAATATATACCATAGTACCACTAGGGGCTTATAATAAAGGACTGTAATCCCATTTAGAAAGTTGACTTATAGTACATGGTAAATGATAGACACTTGAGGTAAGGTTTTTGAAGTTATGCGATATTTCACATTTACTTTTTTTTTTTTTTTTACTTTTTTTGGCAGCAATTTAAATGTTGTGAACATGTAAACTACGTATCTTTCTATCTTTCTAGGTATTTTTTTTTCACCTAGACTTTTCTTTTTTTCCCAAATTGAAAAAAGTACATACTAAACAAAGCAGCAATAAAATATAATCACTCCATTTGAGGAAAATACCTTGTTCTCTGCCATTGGATTCTTTTTTAAAAAGTAAGTCAGCAAAATGAGGGAGGGAGAGAGGCAGAACCGTGCCCTAGTGCAATGCTGTTGTTTTCTAATTAAAATATTAAAACATGATTTTTTTTTTTCATTTTGGCAGAAACAGATGTTTTCTTGATGAAATTATTTTTCCATCTGAGGAAAAAATACTAGAAAAATAAATCAAGGTGATGCTGAATAAAAGGTGCTTTTGTGTGCAATAATTTGATTTTGTGGCTCTCCTTTTGTCACCTGCACTCTTCAGTGCAATTTCAGTGAGAATTCATCATTCAAATTAGTTACATCACTATGGGCACAAATGTGACACACGTTTTTGCTACTTTCTACAGTTCAAGCATCACTAAATCCAAAATCCAAAATCTGAAACGTTCCAAAATACCAAAAATTTGGATTACAAATATGACACCACACATTGAAATTTCCATCCCTGTCTTCATGTGACGTGTTTCAGTCAAAATTCAGGTGCATAAAAAATATTGCAGAGAGTCAACCTTCAGCCTGTGTGTGTGGTGTATAGGAAACATGAATAAGTATGGGTTGCATCCCATCCCCAAGTTGCTCCTACATCATCATTTAGCCAAACAGCCCATGAACCAGGAAAGAGTTAAGGTGAACTAGAACAAAATCTCCCAAGGGAATCACAGTCCCGCAAATAGTCCAAAACCCTTAAACATTTGAAATCCAAACACTTCTCGTCCAAAGCATTTCAGATAAGGGAGACTCAACCTGTATTAGTTATTAATAGGTTCAACTGATGCTACCAAGATCAACAAAAATCACACAATAGTCTAGGAAAGTGGAACACTAAAAGCCTCTCATTGTATTAAGTTTGGGCCAGCACAGTATAAATCAAGATCTAAACACTGAAATACAGAATGATAGTTTGTACTTAGTTTCCATAAACCAAAGCTTTCATTCTCCTTTATTTATTTATTTATTTATTTAATTCTTTAACCAGTGAAAAAGACTATTTGTGCAACTCTTACCTGCTGGACTCTACAAAGAGTCTTTAAGTAAACAAGTCTTTGCTTCTACTATTCAGAGAAGTCGAGTCTAGGACAACTGGTTGAGATTAGCTTTAAATATTTATCTTGACATAGTGGCTGCTAATCCTAAGGTGATAACTCAATAAGCAAATGCCATCTACCAAGATGATTTAAGCCCATTTTCAGAAATGACAGCTTCCACATACCCTGGGCTCGACATTCATTACATACTGGTCTGATGATGCAGCCAAAGGGTTTTGGCAGCTCAGCGGCTTTGGCCATCTAGTCTAAAACTCTCTGAGCTAGGAATGCAGATGGGGTCCATTTCTCCCACTAAGTCAAAGCCAACTGCCAGAATAGAAACAGGACAAGCTTCCAGGCGTCTTATGGATGGGTGCTTCATACAAACAGAGTACCTTGTAAAGTGCAAATGACAAAAACATGAATAGTAAATATAGTCCTTTTACAAGCTGACCTGAATAAAAAAAAAAAGTACTTATAGGGATGGATGGAAAAGAAGAAAAAAGGCAGCATCTTAAATGTTTTTTTTTTTTTTTACAGCAAGTTTCCAGAGGGTAGAATGATGGTTGCGGCAAATTTTGTTAGACTTTTGTTAGTTAACATTGCCCCTTCATCACCATTTAGCCAAAACCATGAATCAGGAATGAGATCAGGTGAACTAGAACAAAATCTCCCAAGGGAAAAAGAGTCCTGTAAATAACTGTGGCATACTCCTTTATTGCAGGGCATGGCAGGAAGCCAAAAGGGCACAGTGTCTCTGCTGTGTCAGCTACCATTCCTAGCAAACCCCATAACAATGCCCCGATTCTCCATTAAAATAGGGTTGAGATGCAAATCTTCTTGGCACAGGGTATGAAACTCAACATGCCCAAAGTCCTGAGAATTATTCTACCCAGCCTCAGCTTCGAACACCTCATTAAATCACACCAAAGCACTGAAACATAAATATAAAGGAACCAGCTCCCCAAATCACTGATTCTCACAATTGCGAGAGGGGTAGAAGAGATTGTCCCTGGCAATTCATAGAGTCTCTTTCCAAATGTTCTTGGCTTAAGAATGTTACCGTGAAGTTCGTTAAACCTTGAGGATGGTAAGGAAAATGTGAAGAAGTCATGTCTGTTTCTTCAGACTTTAAGTGAAGATAAGCTCTTCCTATAGTCATTGGAAGGGTGTAAAACACTTTCACCAAAAACCTAGTGAAAACAACCTTCCAGTGACCAGAGAGTGTCCTTATTCAGCTTAGCATTGGCATCGAGAGTTCCCCCTGTATCCTGCAAGTATGGATGATGTCACCCTCATTTGTGGGCAGATTGTGAAAAAGAGGATCTTGCGGGAAGGTTTGTGACTCCACATACTCCTGGAAAAACCTCCTCATATCCTATTAGCTCTACTGGAGTGTAACTCCAAGGGACTCCAATGCTCTGAATATTTATCAAAGGAGGATTGCTAAACTGGGTAGGTGGGAAGACATGGGCATAAAAGAGTTAAATGATTTCATGTGAGTGTAATAAATTGTGAGAAAAGAAAGGCTGTGTCCTTTACCTATTGAAGGGGCAGATATTTCTTTAGAAACAAGAGGTATTTTTCCCCATAACATCTAACCCATAATTCTGCAAATCTAAAACTAATTGTTCTCTAACTTCTTCAAATAAAGAACAGAGATCAAAATGATTTTGCAAACAGAGAGAATAGAAGCCAGTATCTTCCATAAATTGAACAATTTAAAAGTAGTTCCTATACATAATAATTAGAATGTTATCAACCTTCAGTTATAGGTTTTTCTAATGAAGAAAAGCAAGGACTTTTCCTCCCATTAATCCTCTCCCAAAAGAATAAGGCAGATCAACATTCTTAGATTAGGATATCACAGCATTCAATGCACTTTTTAAAAAGTTACATTTATTTGCATGAGGAGAAATGAGCATAATGTTATTCTAAGAATCCAGGAAGTAATGCCTACTTCAAACTTATGTAGATTCTAATTCTTCTAGAAATAAAAGATGTGGAGCATCTTCATCAGAGGAAAACACATCATTCTCTTAGAAATCCACCCTCCTGCTACTTTTCTATCCTTCACTCTTTCAGGAAAGGCACCAAAAGCAAGTACAAATGCTGTATTCTGCTGGAGTCACAAGGAATCCAGTGTAATTCAGGAGTATTTCAACTCGAATGGAAGAGGAATGCAGAACTACATGTTAAATTATTTTTATCTAGCAAGAAAAATAATGAACAATGAGAGTATCTAATTTCTGTTAAGTGATTTTTTAAAAGCATGAAATAGATATACAAGCAAAACAGATACAAAGCACACCCAAATACACATTTCTTCTGCTTATATCCATTTCAACTACTATACTGGGTCACTTGTGGATCTGGTTAAAGATGCTATGTGTCTACAATCTTGCTACATATTTTCCTTTGTTCTTTGAAAGTGTTCATGAAAATCATATACCTTATCAAAGAATGGAACATGGAAAAATACCAACACCATATCCCTAGCCTCCTGGGAAGGAAGGAATGGATGCCTTAGAGGTTGCAAAGATGTGGAAATTGTGTCCACGCATTTGACTTGCTCTTAGTGAAGATAAAAATTTACATAAAGTAAACTAATCACAGAGAATGATCCTCTTTTCGATTGTCAGCTCCATCAAACACAGAGTAAAGCTTAAAATATGTCAGTTTCAGAGATTCTTGGGAGAATCACATGCATGCCTTATTTACTGTGAATGGGCAACCACAGATCGAGATATTAGCAATGAATGCCATGAATTTTAGACTTATAATTTCCAATACCATATATTTTTAAGATTGCCATTTTTTGCCTAATATTCTTTCTGAAAAAAAAGTAGGTACCACATTATTTTTTTACAAGACTCTGATAAATATAAGTTGAACTTGTCTGAACACAAATTCTTATAACCATGATGTCAGGTTATTATCATTTGCTACCATTTCAGCTATAATTGTGAATATTTTCTCTTGCGCTGCTCATGGATCAGAGCATTAAATAGATACCATACTGGAATGTAACCTATAACTTGATATGAGGAGAAAATAGCAAAAAGTCACCAGGATCAATGTAGCTCCTTTTAAATTTTGTCTCTTCTTAATGAAGATGGAATGAACTACATGCTCCTCTTGAGCTGGGGGATAGTATAATGAAGTCATTATTATATAGAATTACACAACTAAATTTCAGGATTAAGCAAACCATCCTTAGTATTTTGTCTTAATGCCTTCTAAAAAATCAATAAACTTCCACAAAATGATAAGAACTCTTTAGCTATACACAATATTTGAAAACTCATAAAATTACATACTATATTGAAAAAAATCTTTGTAACTGACTAACTTCATTATAACATTATGACATTTGAGTTACAGGATAAAAGTAAAATTCCTAAAACGCCCTGACTAATCCTCTGCTTTATTCATTCTTTTAATTATGTAATCAAGAATGAATTGAATCACAATTACCTGCATAATGTAATATTAAACTCTCTAGGAAGAAAACAAATAAAATTTGGAAATCATGGTCTCTAATCTCTTTCATTTATAGATCCTGAATACACAAAGATTTTCAAAATTAGGAAAAAGCATTAATAATGTAATGTACTAGAATCATAATGATTATCATGATTAAGGGTAGATGAGACCTAAACTTTTCAAAGAAATTATAGGACTGGAGTCTTTAGAGAATTCATAAAGGAAGGAGTTAAGTGTTGGTATGTTCCTTGGAGGATGGATAATATCTAGATGGAGTTTAAGAGTGAATTCTAAGGGCAAAGGTATGAAAATGTTTCAGACTTATGAACACAAGCAGTTTACAGTATTTGTTTAGTATTGCTAAACTAGTTTACCTAAAGCTGAAGTAGTATCTTTGAAATGTTTTATACCATCACATAAAGTTGAATTTTGCATTTTCAGGCAGCATCTCTCTCTCTCTCTCTCTCTCTCTCTCTCTCTCTCTCTCTCTCACACACACACACACACAATTATTAATGAAATATAGTTTCCTAAAACCATATTTATCCATACTATGTATTATATACTCTTGATATATTTTTCTCTTTCATTTTTCCAAAAAGCCAGCTGCAGTTCATTAATTTCATTAGTAATCTATGCATGGAGTAAAATCCTTATTTGAGCAGTTTTTCCTTCCAGACACTTTGACATCTAGCTATAACTTTATCTACTAGGCAAGAATTGATGTTCATGCTGATTTCAAGACATCATTTCTTTAGGAGAAAAAAATGCACTGTTGCAACTTTTGTCCAGGACTTTTCCATTTTTTTCCATAGTCGTCTTTTGTGGGATCAAAGCTACCTGGGCAAGAGTTTCCTGCATCTGGTGGAAGGAATTCCCCCCTGAGGCTACAGAGGTTGAGAGGCAAGATCAGTGGTCATTCAACTTCCACAAGGGCCTATGAGTAATTTGGAGATATTTCCCCAAAGAATAGGTCTGAGAGATGTTGTGTTACAGTCTTTCCATGTGCCCATACGTCTTACCTTCTCCAGTCTGCTCTGTGTCTCATGAGGTTTTCCCAGGCACCTTACCTTCTATTTCTACCTGGGAGTATCAACAAGAAGGAGGGAGGAAAGCAAGCTACTGAGGTCATTTCATTTATTCCCTGCTGCTCTCCCTGTGGGATTGCCTTAGCTACATCTCTCTAGTTAAGTTCTTGGTGCCTGTCGGGAAGTAAGTGTCCATCTCCCACCCCACCCCACCCCCAGCATCTTCTCTCTCATTATACTTATTCATGCACAGGAAAATTGCCCCTGGTTTCTGCACTACCCCTTGAGGTTTCTGGATACACTATGCATATTTTTGTAGTCCTTGTTTAAACTATTTATAAAGGTGCTCACTAAGAGCAAGACAGTAGCACCTCATAATCATAAATTAGTATACTTCAAACATGCTCTTTGAAAGAGCACCAATAATACATATATAAGAAAGTATATACCAGTTAACATTTATAATTTTTAGAGGTTTCTGTATTTATTCAGAGGAACAAAAGTTTAAAGATTTTTCAGGGATCACGATGCTTGTCCTAGAGAGAAACAATATTTTGGCTCTCTTAAGTTTGAGCATATTAGATAAGAAGTTCTATTGAGTAGTATCAGGCTGTCTTTTCTTGTTGTAAGCTCATTTCTATTTGCACTATTTTTATCTCCCACTGTTCATGCATGTTTTTTACCAATTCACCTGAGTCTTCACTGATTCCAACTAGTTAAGTTACATCAGCACCTTGGGATCACATAGGTGGGATGTTGGAGGATTGAAGTCCTAATGAATTAGATTATGACAACGAAAATATTGAAGCTTTCTATGCTCGGTGGTTAAAGTTAAGCCCTATCTTTGGTAAACAAAAGAAAAAACTTTTACCACATGATCTGTTTTAAGGATAATTGAATTAAGTTCTCTGTGGCTGTCACATAATGTGAATGTTATTAACAATAAGTTTTATTCATATTAGCTCAAGGATCAACTGCCATTTAGTGGCCTAAATAGTGGAGTTTCTGCCCCTTCTGCTGTGATAAATGGGCTCATTGCAATTGAAACTCCAGTTGAACTTCTAGCTTTCTAGATTTCAAGTGTTCTAGATCCAAAGTCAAGAGCCAATAATTGAAATTCTTACCAATTTTTTTAGAGATTTCCAATATATTGTCTCATAGCAAGGGTAAAGGGAGAGATAGTAGAGGTCTGCTCTGAGATGTAGTCAATAAGGGAGAGGCAAGATGTGTATTATCTGATTCAACTTTTCCAAAATCTTCATGCTCCTTCCCTTCATAGTAAGCCAGTAGATATCTGGCTGTCTTAGGTAACTTGCTTTGGGAAGGTTTAGTTTAGATATCTGTTCATTAAACGAGGAAACTTAACTGAAGCTGGCAAATTGAATTCTGACATTCTGTTACATGGATCCTTATCAATAAATTCAACCATATCCAAAATAAGACTTCATTATCCTAGGAATTATACCTCCAAAGTCCTTCATTATAAACACTGTTCAGTATTAGTTATATAGATTGATTCCTGAAAATCTCTTTGGACACATTTCCCCTTCTAAACACTGATTACACAAGTATCCATAAAAAATAAAATCAGTTTATTTTTATTAACTAATTCATGTATTCATTTATGCAACATGTTTATTAAGTGTTCAGTTATAGGTGCTAGGAATGCAGCAAAGAGCAAAACGAACAAATCCCCCAGTTTTCATGGAATTGACACTCCTCTGGGAGATACAGACAATGAATATTGCTCTGATTATCAGTTCACAGAAACCCACCATGGTTTAGAACAAGTCATTTTATTTCTCATGGTTCTCCTAGTGGTTTGACTGCTCTTATTTAGGACATTGTTTTGATCCATGTGTTGTTAGCTTGAGGGGCTCACACGTCCAACATGGCTTCTTAGAGGAAACAGATGAAAACTGGATTTGAGTGAAATGCTGGAAGGCTAGCTCTCTGTCTTGAAGTCTCAAGACTTCATTTTCTCCATATGGCATCATCTTTTCCTTTATGGTCTATCCAAATGGATACTTAGACTTTTAATTTAATAAGACATCTCAGACCTCAGCAAAGCTCAAAATTGAAAGCCACCATGACTGCAAATTGATGTAGCCAATGTGGAAAGCAGTATGGAGATTCCTTGGAAAACTGGGAATGGAACCAACATTTGACCCAGTTATCCTTCTCCTCCATCTGCACACAAAGGACTTAAAAAGAGCATACTACAGGGACACAGCCTTATCAATGTTTATAGCAGCACAATTCACAATAGCCAAACTGTGGAACCAACTTAGATGCCCTTCAGTAGATGAATGGATGAAAAAATATGGCATATATATATATATATATATATATATATATATATATATATATACACAATGGAATATTACTCAGCAATAAAAGAGAATAAAATCATGGCATTTGCAGGTAAATGGATGGAGGTGGAGAAGATAATGCTAAGTAAAGTTAGCCAATCCCCCTCCCAAAACAAATGACGAATGTTTTCTCTGATATAATGAGGCTGATTCATGGTGGGATAGGGAGGGGGAGCGTGGGAGGAATAGACAAACTCTAGATAGGGCAGAGGGTTGGGAGGGGAGGGGTGGGGGCAGGGGGTTAGCAAGGATGGTGGAATGTGATGGACATCATTATCCAAAGCACATATATGAAGACACGAATTGGTGTGATCATACTTTATATACAACCAGAGATATGAAAAATTGTGCTGTATATGTGTAATAAGAATTGTAATGTTGGGACTGGGATTGTGGCTCAGCAGTAGAGCGCTCACCTAGCACGGTTGGGACCCGGGTTTGATCCTCAGCACCACATAAAAATAAAGACATTGTGTTGTGTCCATCTACTCCTAAAACATAAATATTTTTAAAAAAGAATTGTAATGCATTCTTCTGTCATTTATAAAAGAAAAATGAAAGTCATGTATAGTTTACAAAAAAAAAAAGAAGAAAAAAATTTGAAAGCCACCAAACTCTCTTAAGACTTCATCCAGCAATTTGTCTGATAATATTTCTGCCACTCAAATGTTAACATGAGTCAAGGGATGGATTTTAGGGGAGTCAACTATCCAAGGAAGCTATTTTAGGAGGCATAAGTTATTGGGGCCAAGTTTGAGCAAAAGTACACAACAGAGTAAAATATATGGTTTAGGATAAATGCAACAGAAAAATAAAACAATGAAGAGCAATACATATTGCTGGGCAAAGGTTGAAATTTCAAGTTCAATGACTGGAGAAGAACTCCAGGAGAAGGTGATCTGGAAGGGAACAAAGGTAGCAAGCCACACGGTTATTGGGGAAAGAACATGTACAGGCAGAGAAAGTAAGAGCAGTGAGGCACAAGTTCTGGGATACAAGTTTCTAGTGAATTCTAGGTATTCAAGGGAGTGTGTAGATGAAATTAAGCAAGAAAAGGAGAAAGGTGCTAGAGATCAATGAGAGTAATGAGAAATGGGGTCAGTATCAATGAAGTATGGGCACTTATTTCTCTTGTGAGAAATATTGCAACGGAAGCAAAACAGAAATGTTGGCAAGAAGTTTGATGGCTTAGGTTTTGTTAGGTCTTTAAATCCTCACCAGTAAAATTGGCAAACAGCTTGTATCCCATTATTTTCCTTAAGATTCCTGTAAGGTAAGTGGAAAAGTTTTCAATTAAACTTATCAAAGTGAACAAGTTGCATGATCCATTTTTGAGTTCAGTTTTCATGGAACATCTGTAATATAACAACTGGTTAAAAGGGATGCTTAGGGCATGGTGTTACAGGAAGGCTCTGAATTTCAGTCTGTGTCTCAAATTTTAGCATCAAGTTCATCATTTCCTCAGTTTAATTTATCCATCTATTGAAACAGCCACTGATTCCTAAGATTTTATAATTAGTATCTCAGGAGACTCTGTCAATAATTTTGTCTATCAACCCTTCATTATTAATCATGGACTCTTAATTTCCCAGTTTAATGTCAGTCTCATCCCTGACATTAATGTCACATGACATTTTTAGCTCAATAATGAATTCCACATACTCCAAGATCCCTGGGGATCTGTTCCCAACTCTGCTTTTATGCTTGTTTCTGATACTATTAGTGTTATTTAGTTGCAAGAAATAGAAATTGCTATTCTCAAACAAAAGTGTATGTGTGTGTGTGTGTGTGTGTGTGTGAAGGATTTTCCTGAAAGTATTATATGATAGGTGATTCAAAGAATTAAGTAGAAGAGCCCAGGAAAGGGGAAAAGATTAGGTATATTGAGAAGCTAAAAGTCACAAATGCTCTGAGCACCTGAGCATTTTGATACCTCCTCCCATGACTTATATCATAAGATTTGGGGTGTGTGTGTGTGTTTTCTTTCCTTCTTAGGACACTGCCACTGGGAAGGAGACTCTCGTTGGCCTAAATTGGGCCAGATGGTGCCCCTGTTGTTAAAATCTAATAGCCTCCATATTGGCAGATCACCAGAATTGCATGGAAATGATGTAGAGCAATTCTTCAAAGAAGAGCCTACTTGTTGGGAACAGAAAGGAATATTAAAAACAAAGTACTAGAATGCTAATATTTTAATTTATGATTTTCAACATTAAGAATGAAAAATACTAAGAAAGAAACATCAACATGAGACCAGACATGAATCTACTGTGCGAAGATTTGGATGCAAAGAAAAGGAGCTTAGGAGGCAATGAAGAATTGTTACTGATTTTTCGTAGACGACTGAAGTGACAGTATATACTTGAAGAATTTTAGTCTGTCACCTAGAAGTGGTTAATATTATAAATTTTAATGGTGAAGCATTTAAGATGGGAAGGCAATTTAGAAATTCATTGACATTTTCCAGCTGAGAAATAATGAAGTTCATTTGGATCTGTCATTTATTTTGCTCCCGGCTACCCAATTATTTTCTCTCTAGATTATTCATTTTTCTCTTCTTCTATCACGGTTGCCTTTGTGTTTTCCTTGTGGGTCAAGGAGATCTGGCTTCATAATGCATTTTGCTTCATGCATTGGGGGCCTAATATCACACAGGGTGGTCTCTCAGGGAGTGAAGCCGGGTTAGAAAGCTGACAAGGTGCTATAATTTCCAGGATTCTGACCTTCATAATCCTACATTCTCTTTATCATGAATCAGGTCACTTAGACTAGCAGTCTAAACACCATGGATTTTGTAAGCCATCCTCTACTCAGTTATTTATGATATTCCAATAGAATAACAACAAATTTGGTTCAAGTTAACCTTGCTTCTCTCATGCTCACTTTCAACCCAGGGATAAGTGTTAGAGTCTGTAAACAAGTCAAAATAACACCTGGCATTTTGCCAGGGGAATGTTAGAGTTCGTAAACAAGTCTGGATGGTGCCTGGCAAAATGCCAGAGGGAGTGGTTTGAGAAGTAACAAAAACAAGCCATTAAGTGTGGAGATTCCTTATTAGTTGACTGATGTATCTAGTTTATGCTAATTAGATAAGCTGTGTGGAATGTATAAATACTGCTCCTGTCCTGCAATAAACGGCTCCCACTCCTGCTGTATCAACGTGCACAAGTTGTTCGTCACCCCCCGGTTATTTTGCTGCAGCCAGCCGGACTCCGGCAGATAAGAATTAGGGTGATGCTTTATATCGGAGGTAAAGTCTCTCTTTCTATCCTGTCCTTACCTAGTTCCTTTTTATTCAGCTCCTTTAAGACTGTTTTCCCCTTTCCATCATCCTCCACCAACACACTGGGTTAGTCAGTTTTTTGTCACTGTGACCAATAAATCTGACAAAAACAGCTGAGAGGAGGAAACATTTATTTTAAAACATCATGATGGAAATGCATGGTGGAGGAAAGCTTCTCAGCTTATGGCAGCCAGGAAGCAATAAGAAAGGAAGAGGCTGAGAGATGCAAACCCTTCTAGAGCACACCCCCAGTGACCTACTTCCTTCTACCAGTTCCAATCTCCTTGTAGATCATTCAGCTGTTAATGGATTAATCCACCAAATGGATTAATTCACTGATGTGGTCAGAGCATTCATGATCCATTCATTGCCTAAAACCCCACCTCTAAATCCTGCTGTATTGGGGACCATTTTCAACACATGACCTTCCAGATCCAAACCATAACACACACCATCACCACCTCATGTTGCAGTCTTGCTGTGAATATCTTAATATGTCTGCAACGACATGTGATGCAAACAAAATCTCCAGGCCAGGACACAGCTCTACATTCTGCCAGATTTTAGAATGTCTGCTGCCATGATATCCAGGTTAAGTTTGAGCAAACATTTTTACTTCTTGCTGGGTTTCCCTAATGTCAGACTCTGGCCAACCTGTGGCCTACATGTATATCTTCCTGGTGGATTTTTGATTCCCCATAGTGTGGTAGTTTTTCACTCTCTGCAGATCAATTTCCTCCCTGGTTTCCTTCCCATGAGTAACTCTTATTCATGTATAAAGGTCTCTCCTTCTAGATTTAAGACAGTCTTTATCTCCCTTTCTTCCTACAAATAAGTCGCTTCATTTTCAATTAGGTGCTATGATAGGGAAGTTTATTAAAATGAAATAGAAATGGATGAAAAAGAGAGAAAAGAAAACAATAGATAAAGAAAACATAAAAATGTGAATTTTTATCCACACACAATGAAAAGAATGTCCCTAATTCACGTCTGATACCTTAACCATGTAAGAGATCACAGAGTGCCAGATGTACAGACAAACTTCAGAATAGTGTCTCAAAAGACCTATTTTACAGGAATAAATAAATAAATAAACAAATAAGAAGGTATTGAAATACACAAATGACCTCAGGATTCCTTGGTGTACCTTACTTAACTTTATCTGAACTGTGGTCCAATAGAAATTTGGATTGGCTTTTTAGGAGCTTAACTAAAGTGTAAGCTTAGGGAATACACCTTTGCAGTTTTAGCATTGCATTCTAGGACATGTAAGGTGCTAGATTTAGCAAATAAAATACAGAAGGTATCCTTAAGTTTCAATTTCACATAAATAATACATGAAAATGTTAGTATAAGTATGTCAGAAATATTGCATGGAATATGTTAATACAAAATTATTCATTGATTATCAGAAATTTAAACTTAACTATATGAAAATAAACACTATAATGATTTCTTTAGCCCTTTACCAAATGGATCTATGGTTACTACACACTGGAGGAAGAATTCTTAGATATTTTGAGATATATTGAACTTGACAGTGACTTGACATTGATACTTAGAGATTCCAAACATCATCACGCCTCCCCATACCTGAGTTGAGGCTAACAGGAACAAGTGAAAATGTGCCCTGGATAAAGTCCAGGTCACAGATGGCCTGTTCCATCTGCAGACCCAACCAGTGGTCTCAGTTCCAGACTGTGTAATTGGAATTGATATGTAATTAGTTCACATGTGCCAGGAGGGTAGGTTGCCCAGAGGCTGAAGAAGGTGCCCAGAGGCGGCATGCAAGACATATGATTTATTGGGGCAAGCATACAAGAGAACAGTGACTGCTCCAAGAAGAGTTCACTGGTGACAGCCTTAATTGGTAGCACCTCAGTCCCTCATAGTACTTTTTCTAGTGGTCACTGGCTGGACTAGTGATACATATCCTCTCCACAGTATCCTCAGTTCTGTCAATTATCAGTGAGAGGGTTTTTTATGTTAGGCTGCAGAGACAGTGACACCATCAGCATTAGTTTACTTTGTATACCAGCATCCCAAGGAGCATGAGTCCTGGTGTATATGCAAGAAAGCCACTTTCTATAATATGCACCTAAACATTCTGGCTCTGGATTTCTCTTATTGTTTTTTAACTTGGCTAGGTTTTAGGGAACAGGAAGGAGGCATTCAAAGATGTAATGCTTTACTACCCCCTTTCCTTTATGGAGAACACATTTAGCAATTGGAGTAACCTTGATATTGGTTCATGGGCTTCAAATAAAAGCTACCATAGAAAAATTAAAGCTGCCATTGCATTGCAACCAATACATTTAATCAAAATTAGAATCACATCCTTGGAGTTGAGCTGATAGAGATTATCAATATCATGATAAACCTAAAGCATGTAGGGATTGTGGTTCTCATTTTCAGTCTCTTTAATTTGACAGACCAGTGTCTTCAAACACGGAAAGGTTTTGAAAAGTTAATAGCATACTTCAAGAATCTCCAACTGAAGCTTCTGTTCCAGAGCTGGTATCATTAAGGATGCTCAGCTATACTATAAGCATCCATTGATTTGAAAAATGTGTTCTTGTTGATTGCAATTAGAAAAAAGAACCAGAAACAGTTTGATTTTGTGGAACAGAAACTATTCATTTATAGTTTTGCTTTAGAACTACTTTAACTCTGGCATTATCTGTCTCAGTTTAGTTATTTGAGGAGATTTTGACCATCTGGACATTCCACAGAACATCAAACTAATCTACTATGTCAATGTCATCAACAAATCATACAGGATGAGAAGAGGTGGCTTGTGTGTGAGAGATCTTGATAAGACACTTATGTTCTAGAGACGGTAAGATGAACTCTATGAAAATTCAGGGAATTTCCACTTCAGTGAAGTTTTTAGGTGTCCATTGGGAAGGGTGTTGCCAATATCTCTATTACTATAGACTAAAACAAATGCCACATGTTGCTTATGCTTCCACAACAAACAGGAGCAAAAAGCCAAAGGACTTGGCAAGCCTCACTGGGTCTTAGAGATAAAATATTTCACACCTAGTAATTAGTGCTCTGGCCCATCTACCAGGTAGTGCCGAACTGTCAGCAGCAAGTGTGACATTAATTAGGAAAAGACTCAATATTAGGTCCAGACTATGGTGCATGCCACCCTACAGCTGGAGCATCATGAGCTAGGAGAGATGCCATGGAGTGGCCAATGGATGTCAATAGTAAGTAAAGATGGAATAATCATCTATGAAAAACTCTAGGGCAAGAAGGAAAAGATAGGCCCTTGGAGTTTCAAAGCATTGAACTTCTTGTCAATTCATTAAACAAAACTTATATCTTCCTGGGTAGACTATAGGAGTTTCTATAATTCCCTGTTTTTGTCAATGATTATCATCAAAATTTTAAAATCTTTTAAGATGAGTATAAAAATGATTAGTTTTATACTATTTCTCAACTATTTATATGGAAAAAATAAGTATAGATTTTCTTTTGAGCTTCTTGATATCTTGTAAATCCAGACCTTTGCAAAATAGAAGCCAAGTAGCTAAATCAAGATTTATTCCACTCAAAAAAACAACTTTAAAAATTAGGGAAATAACAATATGACTGGAAATATTTTCATAACTTTTATATCAACTGATACTTTATAATTATTTATTTTTCTATATAACATGATTACTTCATCTTAGAGTCTTCTAAATATCTGAAAATATCCTGATTCTTGAGACTAGGTTTTTAGATAGTATGTAAGTCAGCTTTACATCATTGTGACCAAAACACCAGAGACAAACAATTTAGAGGAGGAAAGGTTTATTTTGGCTCATGGTTTCAGAGGTTTAGGTTGTGGTATGTTGACTCCATTGCTTTGAACTTGAGGCGAGACAGAGCACCATAGCCAAAGGGTATGATAGAGCAAAACCATTCCTCTTGAGACAGAGCCTCTCAAGGCAGCCTGGAGACAGAAAGGGAAGAGGCCAGGAGCAAAAAATATACTTCTAGGGGAGTCTCCCAGTGACTGATTTCCTCTAACTATGTCCTCCTGCCTGCAGTTCCCACCACTTCCAAGTAGTCCATTCAGCCACCAATGGATTAATATATTGAGGAGATCAGAGCCTTAATGACCCAACCATTTCCCAAAAGCCCCACCTCTGAACATGACTATTTATATATATATAAACATATACATATATATACACACACACAAACAAACTTAGTTATTTATGTAACTATACATATATAACTATGTAAATAATAATAAATAACTTTAAGCTGAGTTTGACATTCAGGACAATCAAAGATAATTGCCCTACACTTCTGTGTTTGGTTTTATTTATAAAATCGATTATCTATAGGATATTAGATAATTCAAAGGAAAAAAAAGAATTCCATCTAAATATTAAATGGTAAATAAGCATAGTCTTCACCTTTCAATGCCTGTTTTACATTTAGCATCTACTTCCTGTGACTCAACTTCTTCCATTTAGCAGAAATCTTCCTTCTGTGAAAGTCATTGATATTTCAGGCTCTAAGGTCCTTGTTACCTGAGACTTTAAGGAGCCCACCTCTGCTGTCCTACTGTGCATATATATGGTGGATAAGGTTAGTTTAGTCTGAAGAAGTATTAATCTCTACATAGGAGGAAAATATGTAAGCAATTATTTTTGCCTGACAAATCATTATTTTATATCTGCAAAATTGTTTATAACAAGAACTTCTCACTTTCATACTCTCAATATTAAAAAAGGCAGTCTTTTTTTTGTTGTTGGCAATATTTGCATGATTCTGAAAAAAAAGTCAGCCTAGTCTTGAAGAGCCATAAAAAAGTATCTTCTTTGACATCTATTTGAATTAAGCTCCTTTAATGGTCACCAGTCATGAACTCTGTTTCCTAACTCATAAATGTTTAGGACTTATTTCAAATATGCATTTCAATTTTTAATCAAATATATATATATATATATATATATATATATATATATATATATAATTTTTAACCTATTGTCAGTGATTGAAATTTACAGAAAGCCAGTGTCTAAGAATTTGAAAAAAATGTATATTTATGTACATGTGTGTATATGCATCTACATTTAATGTTTTTATTAGTTAATTATAGTTACACATAATATTGGGGTTCATTTTGACATAACTACACATTCATGGAATATAAATTGCTTCACTGTAGTCACCAGCACTTCCTCTTTCCCTTCCTCTCCCGCCCCACACCACTTCCTCTAGTCCACTGGTCTTCCTTGAATTTATTTATAGCTCTTTAAAATTGGTCCTTTATAGATATACATAAAGGTGAAATTCACAGTTGTATATTCATATTTGTAAATAACATAACTTGGTTAATTTTATTCTGCAGTTCTTCCTTTTCCCCATCTTTCCTCCTTCTACCTCTATCCCTTTCCTCTACTCCACTGATTTCCCTTCTATTTTCATGGGGCACACCTTTTCTATTATTCGGCTCTGGCTTCTGCATATGAGGCAAAACATTCTATTCCCCTTTCTGAGTCTGGCTTATTTCACTTAGACTAATATTCTCCAATTCTATCCATTTACCAGCAAATGCAATAAAGTAGAAACTCTGTTGTGTATACATAGCAAGTTTTCTTTATCCATTTGTCTCTTGTCAGGTTTTATGGGTTAGTTCCATATCTTGGTTATTGTGAATTGTACAGCTGTTAACACTGATGTACATGTATCACCAAAGTATGTCAATTTTAGTTCTTTTGGATACACACCATGAAGCTGGGTAACAGGGTCATTTAGTGGTTCCATTCCTAGACTTTTGCAGAATCTCCATACTGCTTTCCAAAATGGTAGTATAATTTGCAGTTCCACCAACAATGTATTAGTGTACCTTTCCATGCACATCATTACCAGCACATATAGCTTGTATTCTTTTAAAAAAATAATTAATTTATTCATTTTAATTAGGTATATATGACAACAGAATGCATTTTGATTCATTGTACACAATTGCAGCACAACTTTTCATTTCTCTGGTTGTACACAATGTAGCATCACACTATATGTGTAATCATACATATACTTAGGGTAATGATGTCCATATCATTCCACCATCTTTCCTTCCCTCTTTCCCCCCACCTCACTGCTCCCTGCCCTTTGCCCCATCAAAATTCCTCAATTTTTTTCATGCCCCACCCCATTATGGATCAGCATCCATTTATCAGAGAGAGCATTTAGCCTTTGTTTTTTTGGAATTGGCTTCCTTTGCTTAACATGATATTCTCCAACTCCATCCATGTTCCTGCAAATGCCATAATTTTATTCTTTTTTTTAATGTTGAGTAATATTCCATTGTGTATATATACCGCAATTTATTTATCCATTCATCTTTTGCAGGGCATCTAGGTTGATTCCAGAGTTTAGCTATTTTGAATTGAGCTTCTATAAACATTGATGTAGCTCTGTTATTATAGTATGCTGATTTAAAATCCTTTGGGTTTAGACCAAGAAGTGGGATAGCTGGATCAAATGGTGGTTCCATTCCAAGTTTTCTAAGGAATCTCCATATTGTTTTCCAGATTGGTTGCACCAATTTGCAGTCCTACCAGCAATATATGATTGTGTTCTTGATAATTGCCATTCTACCTGGAGTGAGATGAAATCTCAATGTATTTTTGATTTACATCTTCCTGATTGCTAGAGATGTTGAATACTTTCTTCATGTATTTGTTGGTCATTTGTATTTCTTTTGAGAAGTGTTTAGTTGTTTTTGTCTATTTATGAATTGTGCTATTATCATTATTATCTTTTGTTAAAATTTTTGAGTTCTTCTTATATTCTGAATATTAATGCCCTTTCAAAGGAACAGCTTGTAAAGAGCAATCAGGGAAGAAAAGAAAATTAAAGGAATACAATTAGGAAAACAAGGAATTAAATTATCTTCTTTGCTGATGACATGTTCTTATATCTTGAAGACCCATATATCTCCACCAGAAGACTTCTGCAGTGCATAAACAATTTAGCAAAGTCACAGTGTATCTACAAGGTCAACATACACAAGTAAATTATTTTCCTATTCTCCAGTTATGAATCTGCTGAGAAAGAAATCAAGAAATCAGTCTAATTCACAATAATCTCAAAAAATTCTGGGGAATAAACTTAGAAAGTGAAAGACCTTTACAATGAAAACTATAAAGTACTGAAGAAATAAATTGAAGAAGACATTAGAAGATAGAAGACTCTTCCATGTTCTTGGATAAGTGGAATTGATAGAAGAGGGAAGACCTTCATAATGAAAACTGTAGAAAAACTTTGAAGATCTTAGGAAATGGCAGGGCTCCCCATGTCCTTGAAGAGGCAGAACTGATATTGTCAAAATGGCCATACTACCAAAGGCGTTGTACAGATTTAATGCAATCCCCATCAAAATACAAATGACATTCAAAGTATGAGAGAAAAGATTCTTGAAATTAATTTGAAACAGTGAAAAACCCAGAATAAACAAAACAAACCTGAGCAAGAAGAGTGATGTGGGAGGCATCACAATACTTCAATACCTGATCTAGAATTATACTACAGAGCTCTAGTGACAAAAACCACATGGTATTGGAAACACACAAATAAAAAACCATGAAGACCAATGGAGTCATATAGAAGACACAGAAACAAATCTATATAGATACTGTCATCTGATACTCAACAAAATTACGAAAGTATACCCTGGAGGAAAAATAGCCATTTTAACAAACGATGCTCGAACAACTGGAACTCCATATATAGAAAAACTAAATTAGATTCCTATGTTTCATCTTGCAAAAAAGTCAACTCAAAGTGGATCAAAACCTAAAAATTAGATGAGATAGTTTGCAACCCCTAGATGAAAACAGACTCAATGCTCCAATTTATTGATGCAGATACCAACTTCCTTAGAAAGACCACTAAAGCTCAAGAAATGAAAACAAGAGTCAGTAATTGACATGTCATTAAATTTAAAAACTTCTCCACAGCAAAGGAACAATTAAAAACATGAAGAGAGAAATTATAGAATGGGTGATCTTTGAAAATATATATTTAAAAATAAATAGATTGCCTTCTAAAGATGTCTATAAGATCAGTACTCAATAGGGCACATGTAAAGGCAACTCAAAAGGAATGATTTTTATTAAATCAAAAAAAGAAGCAGTATAGATTGATTTCACAACTCAGTAGACTGAGGCAGGAGGATTGCAAGTTCAAGCAAGCCTCAGCAACTTAGCAAGTCCCTAAGCAACTACCCGGTCTTAAAATATAAAATAAAAATGTGTAGGAAAAAAAAAAGATTGATTTCACAAAGTTATCAAACAAGGATGATCCCATCAAATATAGGAGTTGGGCCATATGAGGAGATAAGAAAGAATGATTACCATATGATAAGAGGATATGCTGTGGCTCATTCCACAGTGCAAGTAGAAAAATGCTCAGGAGGGGAAGATTAAGCAAAACGCCTCCTATATTTATATTCTCATGGTCTCCATACTGGAAGAAAATCAATGCGATGTCAAAGTATTACAGTCTGAAATGCACTTATTTTCATTCCTAGAAATTAATCCATGTTTAATGTGAATCTACTCTACCGTAGGTTTTTAGCAATAGTCTGTTGATAATTGAGTCTTTGAGCTTGCTGGGGTCAACCCTTGAACCACAGAACACTCATCATTGTAATCTCACTCCGTGGGGTAATTTCTAATATGCAACTTGCCTTTTCCAAGTGGTTCTTGTGTTTTACATAACAGTTTTTGAAATTCCTATAGTTGATATGGGTCATTAAATTACCGGTGTAAAAAAATGCTCTGCATTAAATTATTTAAAATATCATCAACTTCATAGCAATGCAGTTCATATTCATAGTAATGAGTACTTCTTTACTCTAATTTCCATGGGGGTGAATAGAATTAAACCTGAGTTAGGAAACACAACAGAATTAAATCACCAGGAAATCTCATTCCTAGGCAGTGGACTGCAAAATAAAATTTAATAACTTTTGAAAAAGCATCTTCTCACTTTTTATGAGAATAGAGAGAAATGAGAGATTTCAAGATGATAAGTAGGGAGAGGAGAGTTCTTATATATCAAAAAAATCTTCAAGACTCAAATGACACTTCTTACAGCATTTGTATGAGCTACAGAGAGGTTCACAGAAAACGAGTGCATGAATTGTCATCCTCAAAGTATGTGACCATGTTATGGCTGCTTAAAAGGTCAATTGGAGAAGAGAAATTTAATAGGGTAGAGATCAGAAACAATGTAGGAAAGGAAATTTATTTTCCTTTTGCTATGCAGTTGCAAAATAGACTCATTTTTAGCGGTGCTCCAATACATATTAAGCACTGTAATTATTATTAAGGAATAAAATATCTAAGCAATGTGGAAAGCACACAAGAGACACAAACTTTCTATCAACATTTTGATTCATTGGATAGAATCCACAACAACGTGAATTTATCCTCCAGGTTTACAGGCAAAATTGCTCACATATTGTTCTTATCCAAGGATCAAATCAAATTGTCCTGTTCTAAGTTTATTGGGTTAAATAATTATTTATTTGAATAGTATTCCAATGTATTGCCAAATGAGTGTGTGCATGTGTACATAAGTGCACACACACATGTTTGGCTGCCTCAAGGACCAAAGTGCAACCTATGTTGCAGTCTTAGGTCCAGCTGTTATAGCAAATTACCACAGACTGGCTTACTTCAGCAACTATCAGTTATCTCTGAACATTTTGGAAGCTGAGAAGTCCAAGATTAAGGTTCTGGTAGAATTTTGTGATGTCATTAATACCTTGCTTTTGTGACTGCTTTTTATTTTCATTGTACGTTGTTTTGAACTTGATGATACCATTGCCATGAGGGTTAGTCCTTTTTTGACACAGATGAGAACAGTCCCTGTGCAGTCTTGGTTCTGTTGAAAAGTTGGCTTTACTCAGTAATTGTAGTAACTTAAATCAAACCTGTGTTCACCAAATCTAGAGCTTTCTACTTACACAAATTAAGTGAAACCATAGAATACTCTCCTTTTACATTAGGGATACCAGGATCAACTACCCAATACCAAACATTTATTTTTCCCTTTTTCTCTCTTTGATTGTGACATTCATACTTTTCTGGTCTTTGGCAATTTATTGCTACTACATGGTCCTTGACACCAAGAAATCCCATTTTCATCATTGAAATCAGGCTACCCACCACATAACCAGCTTTTTGTAGAAAAGCCACCATAAGAGGCCAAAGTTTTTCTTAGTAATGTATTTTACACATCCCTAAGGGAGGCCTATAAATTGACCAAACCCAAACATGTGCATTAATTATGTAGATTAATTCTTTTAAAAAATCAACTTCAAGAATCAATTTGATTGACCTACTGCTCTTTTTGTCTATTTTTTTTTTTAATCTACTCTCTGCAAAGTACTGTTCTAAGACCTGGGGCTAAAGCACTGAAGTAAATAAACAAACAAAAAGATCCTTGTAGAACTTATTTTTAAAGAAAATCAAATATAGTATATAATGGAGGTTAGGCCAAATGTGGTTTCTGAACCAGGATTCTTTCAAGGGATGAAAATTGGTATTAAGTTAGTAAAGTGGAAATCTGGCTCCCAGGAACTCATTTAGAAGGTCAATTACTTTTGTAGACTCTAAAATTAAATTCTAGAACATTAAGAGAATGTCTGTTGAAACATTCCTATAAATTGAATATTCATCAGTACACAAAAAATAATTATTAATTTTCATAAAGTAGAACTACTATAAGGAGTACTATCTGACAACAATATAATAAAAATAAAAGTTGAATATCAAATGAGAAAAACAGCCTCCTATATAAAAAAAATCTATTTTTTATAAAACAACTCTTTAATGAAAGGATAAAGAACCAGAAATTTTATTTATTTAAAGAATTAAAATTCTATGTATCAGAATCTATGTTGCCTTTAAAAGTAGTCACAGAAAAGTGCCCAGCCCTGAATCATTATAGCAATAAATAGTAAAAAATTAAAAGTAAAATAATTGAGTTGTCAATATAAAGTCACAGGAAGGAAAAATTAAAGATAGAATTTTAAAAAATGAATAGAAAACAGAAGAGCCCTAAGTCAAATTCACAAATAAAATCTTAATTAAAAATAACAAAATAGACAAGTCACTAGCCAGTATTCATATGTGAAATGGAGAAAGACGAAATTTAGGAAATGAAAATTAACAATGGGGATGGAGAATATCTCCTTCTATCATGAAGCTGAATAAGCTTGCAGGGGACCAACCCTTTATCAGATAGCAAATATAGGGCCTGGACAAGGCATATATATTTATTTGAAGGCACTTGCAAGTGAACATGAACATTGTGATTTGGGAGGAGCAGCAACACGCAACACCTGTGTTATGGTTTGGAAGTGAGGTGTCCCCGAAAAGCTCACGCGTGAGACAATGCAAGAAGGTTCAGAGGAAAAATGATTAGGTTGTAAGAGGCTTAACCCAATCAGTGAATTAATCGTCTGATAGGGATTAACTGAGTGGTACCTGAAGTGGTAGGGTGTGGCTGGAGGAGGTGGGGATTGGGGCATGTCTTGGGGGTATATATTTGTATCTGGAGAGTGGATTTCTCTCTCTCTCCCTCCTTCCGTAGCATGATGTGAGCTGCTTCCCTCTGCCATACTCTTCCACCATGATGACTTCCTCACTTGGTGCCCCAAGGAATGGAGCTGGCCTTCCACAGACTAAGACCTCTGAAACAGTGAGCCTTCAAATAAATTTTTCCTCCTTTAAAATTGTTCTGTTCAGATCTTTTAGTCACAGCAGTAAAATAACTGACTAAAATAACCTGGAAGAAAAGAAAGGCAGAGAATTGTTTCTCATTTTTTATTCATAAAATTTTCTTTTTCATCATTTAAAAAAATTTCCTAATCACTGGTAGAAATCTATACTTGTTTTTTTTTCTCTATAAATAGTTCAGAAAACCACAGTCAATAGATGATGTGAGAGGAATTCTAGAAAGGAAAGAAACGGAGAGGGAATGCCAAACTTTATGCAGATATTTGCCTAATCTCTGACTGACTCTTGAATCATATATGAATTGAGTAACCTCAAAACATGGCATAAAAACAATCAAATTACTGTACTAAGATGTCACTTGCCAGCCAAAAATTGACCATGTGAAAAACTCAAGATAGTGAATAAAAGAAAGGCTGTTGCTCCATGGCTCAGAATTTAAGTAGCAATCTTATTGCTTGTCAGCGAGGTGGGTGGAACAGGAAATTCACTGAAATTCAATAATGGACAGTCAGTCTCAGGGACTCAAACATGTGGGTGACCTGAAAAAGAACAAGAAAGATTACTTTGGAGCCAAGTGAGTTGTGGCAACTGCAGTGACATAGGTTCGCTGAAGAAAAGAGGGATAATACAGAGAAAGAAATACCGATGGGCAAAGTTGGCATGAAAAAAATTTGTGGTACAGTAAAGCAGTCAGTAGCTGATACAGATGCTACACGGTGAACTGTGTATGAAAAGTGTTTTGTGTTTCTTAACTGGTAAGTGGGGAACTAAGGCAGGACCCACCAAGGAGGCCACACTGCATCTTGTTGCTGTAGGAGCATGGGAGATCATAACGAATATTTCCATACTGTCCCAGCAACCACCCACCATGTTACCCAGGGCGTACCTAGCAGAACATGAATCAAACAGGCAAAGAGAGGATTGTACCCAGGGAGATTTAAGTCAGAGATATGGAAGGGGTGCAGCTCATTTTTCCTTTGAGTCTGTTGGCTCACATGACCAACAAGAGAGTGCTAGGAAACCAAATAGGCAGGCATGGATACACTTGAGGATTAAGCCTGGGAAGGCCCTATTTGTGGGTAGCTGTGTGTGTGAGAACCGTGGAAGGTTGACTCTCCTGCCCTATGAATAGAATTCTCTTGAGGCTACTGAGATCCAGGCTCTCAGCAGAGATTGGCATCTGCCCAACCCTAAGGGTATGTTGATTTAATCTCTCCAAAGGAGATGACACCCAAGAAAGTTCCAAAGGCCTGCATAGAGCTAAGCCTCAGCTGCCAAAACATTCCACTTAGAACTCTACAGCATCAATCTGGTCAGTCCAGACAAAACTCCAACTGACATTACTGCCCATTTTATACCACCTTATACTGGTCAGAAGGGAACTGAAAGCTATTTTAAACAGCTTCAGTTTTAGGCCACTCCAGTTGGCATTTCAGTAAGCAACACAAAACCAGGAGGGATTTAACAACCCCCAGCCCTTGTTCTTTTTAAGGTGTATGCAGCCCAAAAAGAAACAGAAAGGAGAGACTGGCAAAGACAGCTATCATCCACCCCTGCCAACAGTTTTGACCACTTTGATGGAGAAAATTCTTTCATTTTTTAAATTAAAAATATTGTGTCCTCTCCTGTGTGTGTGTGTGTGTGTGTGTGTGTTTCTTGTTGTGCTGATTGGTTGACAATTGTCTCATTAGGCCACCAAACAACTATTAGAAAATACAAAAAAAAAATTGATATAATTCCTTGCATCTGATCTGACAAAAGTAGTAATCACTAAACAAGAAAAAAAAATCACAGAAACTATCCAAACACATGGATATTGAATAAGACACTTTTGAATAGAGAATGGATGATAGGAGAAATTAGAAAAGAAATTTGAAAATTCTTAAAATTAAGTGAGAGTAATGATACAACACAACAGAACTTCTGAGACACTCTGAAGGTGGTTCTAAGAGGAAAGTTTATAGCCGAATTCCTACATAAGAAATCAGAAACACCCCAAATAAACAACCGAATCATACATTTCCAGACCCCTAAAACACAAGAACAAACTAATTCTAAAACCAATAGAGGGAAGAAAATTATTAAAACAAGGGCTGGAATCAATGAAACAGAGAATCAAACAACATACGAAGGATCAATGAAAAGTAGAGTTCATTCTTTGAAGAGGTCAACAAATTTGATTAGCCAAACCAATCAGAAGGAAAAAGGAGAAGACCCAAATTAATAAAATTAGAGATGAAAAAGGGGAAACCACCACAGACATAATAGAGATCCAGAGAATCAGTAGGGATTATTTTGAAAACTTATACTCCAATAAATTGGGGAACCTAGAAGAATTGGATACATTTCCAGACACATGAGGTCTGCCAGATTGAATTAAGAGAACATAGAAAACCTAACAGACTGATAGTAGCAATGAGATAGGAGCAGTAATACAAAAGTATTCCAACAAATAAAAATTCCAGGACCAGATAAATTCTATGGACTTTTAAAATTAATTAATGGCAATTAATAATTTCAGATTATTCTATGAACTAGAAAGGTATGGAACTCTTCCAAATTCATTCTACAAAGCCAATATCACTCTCATATAAAAGCCAGATAGGGACACACCAAGAAAAGAAAACTATAGACCAATATCCCTGTTGAACTTAAGTGCAAACTTCCTTAATAAATATTAGTTAATTTTATTAAATAACATATTAAGGAGATTGTATATTGTGATCAAGTTAGTTGTATTCCATGGTTGCAGAGATGGTTTAATATATGCAAACAAATGAATGCAATTTGCCACATCAATGAGTCAATACAATGCCTAAAACTCTGAAAATGATACTAATAATTAATAAACTGAATGATATCACATTAAGAAGCTTCTTCATAGCAAAGGAAACAACTAAGGATGTGAAAAGAGAATTTACAGAATGGGAGAAAATCTTTGCACGGTACTCTTTTGACAGAGAATTAATATTCCAAATATATAAATAACAAAAAAAAACATTTAATATATGAAGAAGTATAGATCTAATAGATGAGGAAATGAACTAAACAGACACTTCTCAAAAGAAGAAATACAAATGACTGAAAAATATATTAAAAATGTTCAACATCTTTAACTATTAGGGAAATACAAATAATAAACAGACTGATATGCCATCTCATTCCAATTAAAATGGCAACCATCAATAATACAAACAATAATAAATGCTGGAGAGGATATGAAGAAAATGGAACACTTATAAACTGTTGGTGGGGTTGTACATTAGTGCAATCACCAGGGAAATTAGTATGGAAGTTTCTCAAGAGACTGGGAATGTAAGCACCATATGACTTCATTGTACCACTCCTGAGTATTTATTCCAAATAATAAAATCAGCATAATTCAATACATTGATATATGCATTCTCATGTTTATAGCAGTACAATTCACAGCAGACAAAATACGGAACCAAACTAGCTGTCCATTAATGGATGAATTGATAATGAAAATGTGGTGTGTATGTATATATACATATATGCATACACACACATACACACACACATACATACATACACACAATGGAATTTTATTTGGACATAAAGATGAATAAAATCATGACATTTACAGATAAATGGGTAGAACTTGAGAACATTATGCTAAGCAAAATAAAACCAAACTCAGAAAATCAGGGGTTGTGTGTTTTCTTTAATATATGGAAGATAGAGAAGAAAAAGGAAAACAACTTATGGAAGGATCTCATAAAAATTGAAGAGAGATAGGTAGAGTAGAGAAAAAAGACCAGGGGTAGGGAAGAGAGGAAGGAAAGGGGAAATAGCAGGGAAGGACATTGGCCAAATTATATGGTTATATCTTGTGCATGTACGAATAGAACAACAAATCCCACCATTATGTACAATTTTCATGCACCAATAATGTGTAAATAAAGAACAATTAAGGTTGATTAGGTTATAAGAGCCTAATCAAGATTTTTGGTTACCAAAATTTATATAAAAAACCAAACAAACAAAATCACTGGGAGAACAGAATAGAATTCAGTCATAATATAATATCTAAAAAATAATTTTTAAATTATTTCACCTTGACAGTATCATTGTCCATTTCCTGTCTCTGCTACTGTAGCACAGGTCTGCAGAAAACTGCCATTGGTGGATCCTAGGTTAAGGGGATATGGAACCTCTTCGTGCTGTTTCTTGAAACTTCATGTGAATCTACAGTTATCTCAGAATTTAAAAGTTCAACTTAATAAAAGTAGTATATATTTTTGAAAAGCAGGGAGCAAATCAGATAAAATAAAACAAAACAAAAAAATTAAAAAAAATTGTTTACAGTCAGTAAATCTGGTTTAAGAGTTATATCAACATCCTTAGTACCATTCTCACAATTTTTGCATGTTTTAAATTTATTTTCTGATGAAAAATTACATATAGCTAAACAAATAAACAAAATAGAAAAAAACCCCACAGTACTGTAGAGGCAAAAAAAAATTTGGTGATGGTATATAGTAAGCTAGTTTGTCAGGAGCACAGATTATATACAGAGGAGAGATGGGAAGTAACATTAGAAGAGATTTTTACAGACTGTGGAGAGTTTTATTTGGGGGCTAAAGAGTTTAGATACCATGGACTAAATGGTTGTAAGCAGGGGAGTGAGTGACATGGTCAAAGTGGATCTTTTAGAAAAATTGATCTGTCTGGGTGTGCAAAGGAGAAGATATCAGGTGGGAGAATAACAGAGGCAGGAAGGAAAACCCTGCTAGTTTAGTCAAAGCACAGAAATTATACAAGTTGATGTTAAGAGAAATGCTTTCATTATGTCTAAGAAAATCAATTTTATGAGGAGAAAACCTAGTTCTAACAGCTATTGATACATAAACAAAATAATTAAAACCCTAGAGGTTTTAAATGACAAGTACAATATTCACCCCTCATATTAAAAAACTCCCCCACACTGCATAACAGTGTTTCTCGGTTCCAGCTGAAATGCATCGTCTGTACAAAGGTGACCAAATTCCAGAACACTGCACCTGGGTCTGACAAAACCTAACTAAGTGCCAAGTTTGTGGCTGCACATTTTAGGGAAGTATTCCCATTGCTTTCCATTGTCTAGAGATTTGAGATTATTAAAGGAACACAAGGTGCTGCGAAAGCATGGCAGAGTTATTCCTGCAGGCATTCGACGTTGCCACGATGTGCTTGAAACATCTCATTTCTGCAATTTGCAAAGTCATTTGCTTAGACTGTCATCCCAAGTCTTGGTCCTTCAGCCCTGGGTGGGAGACAACTTCTTACCCAGCCCTTCTGTTCTCTCCCTCTCATTTGACAGAGGTATTGCTTGTTTGTATGGATGATCTTCTCCTGCACGTAGTTATGCCATCCAATGATGCTTTGACTTCAGAGTATTTCTAGTCATTGTCCTCTCTGTCACCATCTCAAGTGCTATAGGAATATATACATAATAAATAATGTGGGTAACTTACAGTTTATCATATTTACACAAAATTCTCATTTAACAGAAATCGCAAACCAAGGTACACCATTAAACAATTTAGGGCCTAATGTGAGGCCAGAGTGAAATGTGGTTTTTCTCAAAACAACTCACATATATTTGAACATTGCACCAACATTCATCAGCCACTGAGACTCAAAATCTCAATGTTATGTTTCCTTCATCTTTTCTCCTCATCACTTGCACCTAATTTTTCACATTCCTGGAATAAATTCAGTGTGATCATAATGTATCATTTTCTTTTTTTATTTTATTTTATTTTATTTATTTATTTGTTTGTTTGTTTGTTTATTTATTTATTTATTTTTAGATTTTTTATTATTTACTTTATTTTTTTATTTTTTTTTATATTTTTAATTTTTTATTGTGGGTTGTTCAAAACATTACAAATTTCTTGACATATCATATTCCACACTTTGATTCAAGTGGGTTATGAACTCCCACCTTCACCCCATACACAGATTGCAGAATCACATCAGTTACACATCCATTGATTTACATATTGCCATACTAGTGTCTGTTGTGCTCCGCTGCCTTTCCCATCCTCCCCCCTCCCCCCTCCCCACCTCTCCCCTCCCCTCCCCTCCTCTCTCTCTACCCCCTCCACTGTATAACCCTGAGGGTCTCCTTCCATCATTTTCTTAACACAGAGTTGACTCTGTTAAAATTTAAAGTACTTTTGATACCCATAAAGTATACTGACCTATTAATTATACTCTCTTTAATAGATTGAGCTGTCAATATTTCAGTTACTTCATTAAAAAAGCTGGGCAAATTTATTCATTTTTAGTATTCTGGAAAATGTTATACAGTATTGGAAGCTTTTATAGAATTTCTATGAGACAACATCTAGAACTACCATTGAAATACCTACAAAGTATGAGAAGTCACCGAACAACTTTATTGATTTCTTTTACTTGTTTAATCTTTCTTTATCTAATGGAGTTAATTTTGCAAGTATATGTTTCTTCAGGAAATTATCCATTTCATTGAGTTTTCAAAATCGTTAGCATAGAGTAGGCCCTTGTGGTAATTTTTTATTAATATTATTTTTAAATATCAAAATTACCTCTACATTTATGAGGTACCATGTAATGTTTTGTGGTTAGTTAAGTCCTTGATCTCTAATGGATATTTTACTTTTGTGTTGGTGATAAAATGATTATAACACCTTCTGTCTTTTTGTACATTTTTGTCTTTCTACACTGTGAATTTTTTTCCCCTTTTGCTGCTTCTTCTTTTCAGTCTTTCAAATTGTACATAAAGTCTCTTCCTTGGAAACCGTACTCTGACCTATCAGAGCATTTTATAAAAATATTTCTGTGTTTAGTATGGATTCAATCGTACTCCACCAGTAGCCCCCAATTTCTCCTCTCTGCTTTTGAACTCTGAAGACTTACAGCAGAGGGAGCACATGAAGGATTATTAACTGGGATTTGGCATTCTATTGTTTGTTAGCTACAATCATTTTCACACTTGAACTTTATCTTGATCAACTTAAGCTGAAAAATCTTATTGTGTAAATTTCTTTTGATTAAGTATGGGTGAAATATTAAAAGACAGAGACCCAAGTAGCCACAATGTCTTCAGGTACCCAGACATCTTAGATTTACTTTAAAAATTCTTTTTCTATTATTTTAAAGGGAACTTTTTTTTAAGGAGATCATCATTTCTTAATTTTGATAGTCATATGTGATGAAGTGGATATAGACACTAAATTAGTGGGTACTGAATCAGTGCTCCCGGGGGAATGTGCTTGGGTTCCTGTGAGCCTCCATTTACATTTTAATCAACTCATCAGTAATAACTTTGAATTAGGTGTGTTCTCATTTCAAGACACCTTATTCAATACAGATTGTTGATTTGTTAGTTCTGAACTCACTTGTGGTGAGACTCCCATACACGTTGGGACTCAGTTTCTCTCATACACATACTTTCACCACAAGGCACGTGGTGACTTCTTGTACCTGAGAACACCAGTCAGCACTTCAGTACTGTGCTGGGGGACACTTTAAACTGAAAAGTCATCAATGAAAAACCACAAAAATGTGGAAAATATGGCATTAAATAAAGACTAATGTCTTAGGTCTTTTAAGACATAAGTGGAATTTTATACGACAGAACCATTAGCTTAGATCAAAAGTGAGGTTTTGTGTTTTTCAGGGATGTTGAACTGTGAGAAGGAAATATCATTAAAATAAGAACTACAAGGGGGACAAATCAATGACAGTAGAGGGGGCAGAGAGAGAAGAGGGGAGGGGAGGGGAGGGGGGATAGTAGAGGATAGGAAAGGCAGCAGAACACAACAGACACTAGTATGGCAATATGTAAATCAATGGATGTGTAACTGATGTGATTCTGCAATCTGTATATGGGGTAAAAATGGGAGCTCATAACCCACTTGAATCAAAGTGTGAAATATGATATATCAAGAACTATGTAATGTTTTGAACAACCAACAATAAAAAATTAAAAAAAAAATAAAATAAGAACTACAACAAAAGTCCAAGTGCTACTTTGTTTTGTACTTTAACAGGGAACTTGCCTGCTGAGTTACCTAAATTTTTTCCTATACTGTGTGTGCATATCTGTGAAGGACTATTAAAGGGTTGAAACTGTTTATTTTGGGGCTTAAAGTTTTGTGAGTAGACAAATTCCAAATAGTAAATCCATGAATAAGGATTGACTCCCTATGTCCCTAATTTGTCATGCAGACTATAGATCTTCAGGTTACTTAATCTAAGTAATCTTTTGGGGTTTTGGTAGGTGCACCCTTCTTTTAGGTCTTAATGTATAGTGTCTAAACATAAACATAAATGTTATTACCTAGAAAATAAAAGAAAACAAATATTTCAAGCAATAAACCAATGATGTAAGGGCATATCTTGGAACAACTGAATCAGAACCATATCAATTTGGGAAGGAATTAGAAGACATAAGTGGAATTTTATATGACAGAACCATTAGCTTAGATCAAAAGTGAGGTTTTGTGTTATTCAGGGATGTTGAATGGACATATGGATTGTGAAAATATCTTACTATAGTTGCACACATTGCACATAGTGGACAAAAAGCCAGCACGATCGTCAAACTCACATTATCCATATCTGTATCTGTTGTATGTTTTCTAAAAAGCAAAGCTTCTCAGGAAACACTTGCCTTCAATGCATTTGTTTTGTTCTATCCCAGTTCACAAAACAGAGGTAGAAGGATGGCTATGACACAGTGTGCTGGGATATCCAATGTCCTCTTGATATCAATGTCCAATTGATATCCAATCAAGTGGAGGCTTACTGTCTCAGACATTACAGTAACTTTAGCTTGGTGTTACTTTTCCATTGTTACTACCCAACTCATTTTGAGGTGTTCTATTATCTGTCTACCAACATTTACTGATGAATGTTTACTTTTTGCTATAACTTATATCTTGAGTGACCCCCAAACATGTTTTGGTCCTCAGCTGAGTACCTTTGGAGATGGAGATACCTTAAATAGGAGTGGCCTACTGGAAGGCATTTAGGTCAAGAGCATGCCCTCAAATGGGATTTTGAAACCCTGGCCCTTTTTGCTTCCTTATTTGGTTCCTGGCCTTAAGGTGAGTGGTTTTGCTCTGCTACTTGCTTCTGCCATGTCATGTTGCCTTGCCACAGACCCATAAGCAATAGGACCGTCTAATCATGGACTGGGAGTTCTAAAACAATGAACCCAAATAATCTTGTTCTCTTTATAAGTTGATTATTTCAGATACTAGTTATAGTGACAGAAAGCTGACTAAGGCCTTTTATTCTAGGGTTCCTGGACTAGCCTACATCATGTGATGTCCCCCTCTGGACACAGAAAATTGCAAAATACAGGAATAGAGGTACAGAAAGAGAAGGTTAAGGAATGAAGAGAGCTCTGTTGATTTAACATTTTTTCTTAGACTGTGGGATATATATATATTTCAGGGTGGTGTTTGCTTCCATAACCTATAAGGTTGAAGTAACTTTCTCCTGAAAATATGTGCAAGTGATGAGAATGAATGTTATTTTCCATATTTTGGAGATCAATTCAGCTTTTTTTTACAAGGTAAGAAGCATTTGTTCTGAACCTTGATAAGACTCCATTTGGGATGATTGAGATGTTGTACTTTTTGTGAAGCCAAGGAAATGCATTTTCTTTGAACACTCTTCAGTGGAGTTGGAAATAGCACCATGAGGCAACTTTGATTAATATCCCAATGCCTGCAATTCTTATAAGATTGTGAACTTTACCTCAATGAACCTGCTACCTATAAGTAAAATGGTGACAATAATTTTCCCTCTCTTAAAGAATTTCTGTGAAATAATCTATAAAAAGCGATTAGTACTATTTATGATATCAAGCAGGTGCTTAAACAAATTTAATTAGTATAATTATTGTTAAATCTTTATTACTATGTTTATTAATATTTAGTAATGTTTATTACTATGTTTAGTAATTACTATGTTCTTGGGGGTTTAAAACCTATGAATTTGAGACTTTTGTGTTTCTTGCTTTAACCTCAACACTTAGTACAGGTCAGGCACATATGAAGTGGTCACCTGCACCATGAGTGGTTACTAAGTTAGTGATTGGATCAAGTCTGCTAAAATTTTATATTTTTGGTTAAACTTCGTTTCCTTTATGAATTCCATCACTTTTTCCCTCTAGGTGATATTCCAAAGCACCTCCCACCCCCAGCTTTTTGGTTACTTCAAATTAATGCATTTTACTTCTTCATAAGGAACTTTTTTTTCTCCCATAAGATGATATATTTAACTCAAACCAAGATTCATCAGCTTCCAAATGTAGATAATATGTATTTAAATAATAAAGGGAAAGAGACTTGATGGCTCTCCAATCTAATGTGCATTCCATGTATGTGATTTTATAAATGCTTCCAGGATAACAAAATTTTGAATAAAATTTCTATACAATATTTTGTAAAGCAAGTATGGTAAATTATATTTAAATTAGTTTGATTTAGCTATTCCACAACATGTCCATATGTAATAATATGTTGGATGCTATGCAGATGTAAATTTTATGTGTTAATCTGAAAAAATCTTAGAGGCCTTTGCTGTTGGTGTAGAGAAATGACATCAACTGCTAACATACAGTCCAGTTCCTACCACAACTTATTTTTTGAATTATTCAGTTGGTCATCTGAAAATTAATAAACAGTAAGAGTTTGAAATGTTTTTATTAGTGCATTTGAGTTATACATAATAGTGTGGTTCATTTTGATATAATCGTACATGCATGGAGTATAACTTGCTCCACTTCAGTCCTCAGTACATCCCCTTTCCTCCCTTTTCTCCTTTTGTCTGTTCCACTTCCTCTTTTCTACTGATCTTCCTTCTATTTATTTATTGTTCTTTTTAATTGGTGCTTTATAGACATGCATAAAGGTAGGATTCACTGTGGTATATTCATATATGTACACAGAATCATTTGTTCAATTTTATTCCATAACTCCTGCCTTTTCTCATCCCTTTCCCTTCCCTCTCAATCTCCTTCCTCTTAATTTTTTTTTTCTATTTTCATGGGATCTCCTCTTCTTTCCCCTTATTTATCTTTAGTTTCCACGTATGAGACCAAACATTTCACCCTTGACTTTCTGAGTCTGGTTTATTTCACCAAGTATGATATTCTCCAGTTCCATCATTTACCAGCAAGTGCCATTATATCATTCTTCTTTATGGCAGAGTAAAGCTCAATTGTGTATATATAACACATTTTTCCTCGTCTGTTAATGGGCACCTGGGCTGATCCCATAACTTGGTTACTATGGATTATGCTTATATAAACATTACTTCAGGGACTGTACTACTAGAGTATGCTGATTTTAGTTCTTTTGGATAAATACCAAGGAGTGGGATACCTGGATCAAATGGTGGTTTCATTCTTAGTCTTTTGAGGACTTTTTATACTGTTTTCAAAGTGCTAGTACTAATTTCCAGTCCCCATCAACAAGATATGAGTGTAAGTTTACCCCCACATTCTCATCAGCTTTATTATTATTTGTGTTCTTAATGATTGCCATTCTAACTGGAATGAGATGAAATTTCAATATCATTGTGATTTGCATTTCCCTAATTGCTAAAGATGTTGAACATTCTTTTCATGTATTGACCATTTTTCTTCTTTGGAGAAATGTCTGCTTAGTTCTTTTGCTTATTAACTGATTGGGTTATTTATTTTATCGAGTTATTTTTTTCAGTTCTTTAAATATTCTATATATTAATACCCTGTCAGAGAAGTAGCTAGAAAAGATATTTTCCCATTCTCCAGGCTCTGTCTTCATGTTTTTAATTGCTTCCTTGGTTGTGCCAAAGCGTTTTAATTTGACATCATCCCTTTTATTGATTTTTGCTTTTTCTTCTTGAGCTTAAGAAGTTGGTGACTGTGCCAATCCTTTGGAGTACTGAGCTATTTTCTTTTAGCATTTTCAGTTTCTAGTCTAATTCTTAGATCTTGGTCCACTTCAAGTTGAATTCTGTGCAGGGTAAGAGATAGGGATCTAATTTAATGCTTCTATATGTGGATATCCAGTTCTTCCAGCACCATTTATTAAAAAAGTCTGTTTTCTCCAATGTATGTTTTTGGCACCTTTATGGAATATCAGATGTGATACCTTCAGGGGTTTGTTTTGTGCCTTCTGTTCCACTGGTCTTTATGTCTGTTTTGGTGCCAATACTTTGCTGTTTTTGTTACTATAGTTACAAAGATCAAATTATGATCTGATATCTCCAGTATTGCTCTTCTTGTTTACTATTGCTTTGGCTATTCTGGGTCTTTTGTTCTTCCAAATGAATCTTAGGACTGTATATTCTAGTTCTGTGAAGAATGTAGTTGATATTTTTATAAACATTGAATTGAATATATAATGATTTTAGTACTATGGCCATTTTGACAAGATCAATTCTGCCTATTCAAGAACATGGGCAGTACTTCCATCTTCTAAAGTGTTTATTTTTTTCTTCAGTATGCTACAATTTTCATTGTATAGATCTATCCTCTCCTTAGATTTATTCCTAAGTATTTTGTTTTATTATTTTTTAGCTTATTGTTAATGTCACAATTTTCCTGATGTATTAGCAGGTTCATTATTGGAGTATAGGAAAGCTATTGATTTTTGTATATTGATCTCATATCCTGCTATTTTAAGACATGGAAAATACCCTCAGATCAAGCAGCTGGTTTTATAATTTATGCCAGGTTTTGTTTATACGATTGAAGGTGTCCTACTTGGAAACACCAGACAATTCTGGAACAGGACTGAAGGTGGCAATCTTCACTCCACCCTTATCTCTTGCAACCTAATTATCATGTCTCTTCCACATCAGTTTATTCAGGTAGTATAGTATTCTCTTACCTGAATATCATCCCTTTCTCATAGGTAAAGTAAGTGGAGAGAAAGAGGAAAAGGAAAGGGAAAAAAGTAGTCATATAAAATATCAATTAGTCTCTATTTGTTAAATAAACATATCTGTTTAGAAGAGATCGGAAATCAATTAAAAGCCTTTTCCCTCCCCATAATTCTAATAATCAGCTATAACCAGCTCATCTTTTGGACCTTTGAAATGTGTCCATGTCATAGCCACATTAAGGTCTCCATTTTTTCCTGGAAATTTAGATTCTGGGTAGAACTGATAACTAGGGTGAGGCATTGAGAGATTTTCTGAGGAAACAGACATTGGCCACCTTTGTTCTAGACAAGCTCAGTCCAATAAAAATGCAATGTGAGCCACAAAAACAAGTAACACATAATTTAAAATTTTTCTAGCAGCCACTTTTTAAAACATAACAAGGAACAGATGAAATCAATTTTAGTAATATACTTTAACCTAACTTATCCAAGGTATTACCTTTCTTTATAGTAAATAATCAATCATCTTTACTGTATATTTTTAGTATTAAATCTTTGAAATTTTGTGAGCATTTTATATTTCACACAGATCTCCATCTGGATTAGACTTTAAATACTCAAGACCCATGTGTTGGCTATTGTACCGGAAAGTTCCTCTCTTGAGGGAGGTAAGAGAGTAAAGGTAAAGGGTGATCAACATCAGGTAGGATATGGCATTATGTAAGTTATTTCTTTGTATTTTCATCTTCCATCCTCAAACTTGAAATTTTGCTAGAAAAAAATTTCAACAGAAAAGCAAAACTCAAAAGTCAAACACACTTGAGTAAATGAAAAGCATTTGAAAATATTCTACTCTTCCCTCTGCTCTCTGCAAGCATCATGCTGCTCTCTGTGCCTGTATCTCAGCCACAGGTGGTGGATGGAGCCCAAGCTGAGAGCCTCTGCCATTTCACAAGGGGCTCTGGAAAGCTGCTTTATTGCCAGAGCTTGAAACTGAGGCCAGTAAACTTCTAGCACAGAGGGACTTGAGGCCCTGTTTGCGGAGACAAGGCCACCATCATGTGGAATCTGAAGGAACTGCAGTGAGATTCGGGTTCCCATTGCATGGGCAAAGCCCTAAATGACCAAGCCGTTAGCACATCTCCACTTGGACCTCACTTCAAGACTGCCTGGGCAATATACTCCAAAACATTTTCAGTAAACCTGCAGACGGTCCAGCAAAGTTCAGAGAAAATCAATTCCTGGCAAGAGATAGGCAAAATACCTAAATCATGTATGATCAAAATCAATGAAATCATAAAATGTAAAATGAGGATTTGTGCCAATTTCTGCTTTCAGAAAGCAGAGTTCACTGGGCAAATATCCATTTATATTATTGGGTTAAATTCACAATTTTTGAACAGGATATTTTTAAAGAAATCATTGTTGTAAATGATTTCTAATACAATATTGTATTTTCTAATACAATATTGCCAAACTCTGTGATTCATCTTGCCCTTTTAATATTTTAGCATTGACATGACATTTAAAATAAGCTAAGTTCTATGGGATCATGAGCTAATATTTTTGAAGAATAGTCAAGCCAGTATTAGTCAATTGACAGGAAGATATTAGATGTCTTCCAAATGGCAAATTGTTTTGACAATATTAAGAAACTTATCTTGGTTCTGTGATGATTCTACACAAAGCCTATCTTCTGGTTTTATAGTACTGTAATATTGAACATAATATAGTAAAAGTTCCAAAATTTTCCAACATTTTGAAAAAAATATGTATTTTGAAATAATACAAAAGTTAGGTACATATTATCTTGAAATTGATGAAATGGCCAGGGTGTGTCTAATAAGCAAAATGTATAATATCCCAAACATGGTATCAGGAAGAATATAATTGTGTGTTTTTACTGTATCTTCCACTGAGAGACCCATGTTTTCTCTTTCCAGGAAAAAGACAAGACACCCCAAGTCTACCGACATTTGCTCCCTAGAAAACTCAAGGGCATATTATAAACCATATTTTTTTCTTATCTCATATAAAAATATTATGTGATTACAAGGAGTCAATATAGATCCATCGATTAATAATATGCTAGAACAAATTAGACTGTTCAGATAGGGTTGACAGGTAGGGTATAATGATTTCTGCATGGTATTTAAACAAAGGTTACTCTTATTTACTGGTTAACAATATGGTGAAAAATAATCTGGATTATTTTCCTGTAAACTGTTGAGCGATCTCTCCAGAGTTGTTATTTCTATCTTCAGGGGCTTTTCTAATACAATATTGCCAAACTCTGTGATTCATCTTGCCCTTTTAATATTTTAGCATTGACACGACAATGCTTAGGAAACGTGGTGATCAAATTTGAAGATGACATTAAATCTGGAGACTAGGTAATATGATAGATGTCAGAATCAAGTTTTAAAATGATTGTGACAGACCTAATCTGAAATGATGACACTTAACAAAGATAAATGATCTTGCTCTTTAACAAAAACAATGAATTTTTATAACTAGGTTGGGAAAACCTTTCTTTGAAAGAATCTGAAACAAAAATAATCTGGAAATTTTATTTACCACCAAATAAATATAAATTTGGTTACCCACAATTTTAGTTCACTCAGATGAAATTTTTTTCCACATTAAGTTTGGTGACAGTTCTTCTGCATTCCATTCTAAACAGACAACATCTAAATCATGGTGTTAATTTTTGTGCTGCCTTGGAGAGAGATACAAAAATGATTTTGAGGTTAATGTTATAAAAACCATTCTTTAAAAGGTCCTTCTGAGGAACTGTAGTTATTTTCAATATAGCACTGTGGTTATGCTCATAAAATATGAAGTCAAAGACAGTTGAGTTCAAGTCCCAGAACAGTAATTAACACCAATGGTCTGACATTGGACAAGTTATGTCATTTATTTCAGCCTCAGTTTCTGATTTTGTAAATTGCTTGTGATAATACTGTCAAAGAGAATGTATGCTAGAGGATGTTAGATCTTAAGAAGGGACTATATCGTAAGCATGTGCCACTCAGTGTTCCCTGGTAAAACTACTGGAAGAAGGGGGATTTTAATTTAATATATTTAATTTAAAGTACTTACATGAATAATTAAATTGCCCAATAATTTAAAATTACCCAAATTGCATTTATAGATAATGGGCTCTTTGTCACTGAAGCTATCCAAGGAGATCTGGCTGTCAGTTGGAGGTTTGCATTCTCTCTCTCTCTCTCTCTCTCTCTCATTCTCACCTACCTAACCATGCCATTTATTCTTTGAAAAAACACTTATTGTTGTCAGGCACGGAACACTCAAGAGACAGGCAGGTAGCCTACTTCTGTACTTCTGAGTCTAATGAAAATAGACACACATACTCAAACAATTACATTACCAAGAGTTAAGGGACAATTTAGTGTTCCACTACAATGGAGCAGAGGAGGAGCACCTGAGATAGCCAGCATTTACCTGTCTGATACGATTTCTTTAGCTCATTGCCTATTTTGTTCTTTTGAAATGCTACCTGTTAGACTTTAGGTAGCAGAATAGCTTGAAGGTATTTATCAGTCTGCAATAAATTTCCTTCTCCCCAATTTTATTCTGAATGTCTGTACATTTCTCTCTTCCCAGTCCTTCCAGGATTCTTTCTCTGCAAGTTCTGCCACTTAATATTTCTAGGGTAAAAGAAGGGGCCACACAGTTTGCTTCTTCTTGACATTCTGTTTTCCCTTCTCTCAGGTTCTTTTTTTCAAAATAGATCAAATGTCATTGTTAGCTAAGGAGGGATGAGTGACCACTATGAACCTATAAACTACGTCTCCAATCCTTTTCTTTGGACAACAGCATCTTCCAATTATGTGATATTAAAATAGTTTCCACTTTAGGGCTGAGATCTCTGAGCTTCTGTTTTGACTAGACTTGAGCATTTCATAGATATTTTGGTTCTTTATAAAAACATCACCATAGTTTTCTAACTTTATTCCCCAGCTGTATGAGCATGTCCCCTCTCAGACTGCTGCCCATCATGGCATCTGGTAATGTGATGGACCCCATAACATCTCATTTCAAAAGGCACAGAGGGAAAGAGATACTTTCCGTTAATAAAAATCAGTTTAGTGATTGGAGGGGATTTCCATGGGGAAGGGGTGACCTTCACTGCTGATCTCTCTCTCTGCAAAGAATGCTTTTAAGTTCAAGAGCATGTGCATTTCAGTGCAAAAGAAAAGAAGCACATCTTCTTGGACAGTCAGGTAGGATTGCTGTGCTTAGGATGCTGATGCACAGAACAGCTCCTACCTAAGTCACATCGCACATCCAGTAAACAGCCTTGCTGTTCCACTTCTTCCTCTGCCTCCTAAATCCACTCCACCTTCAGTGCACTGATTACTTAGGTAATAAAGATGCTTAATTGATCACTAGACAGGCAGAAAGACAAGGTAGGCTTCTCAGGCGGAGCCGGTAGAGCCCTGAGACTGTGCAGGCTGGTGGCTGGCCACAGGGAAGCGTTTTCCTGAGCAAGAGACAGTAGGAACAACTTTTTCTCCTTCTCTGGTCATACCATCAGTTGAATCCTTGAAGCATTATAAGTGCTACTTAGCAGAAATTTAATTTCTAGATGTTTTCGTAGTTTTGTTTGAATCTTGGTTTAATTTCTAGTTTATTTATTCTAAGTTATCAAAGCTCATGGCATGATAATTTCTGCTTTTTGAAATCTACTGAAGACTTTTTGGTTTGGCTTCATTTTTCTAAGGAAATCAGTCTTTGTCAATCTGTCAAGGACTCTTAAAGGGAGGCATTATTTAATTTTCATTATATTATGTGACTAAAGAGGAATGAGCAGTGAAAAGAGATAATGGCTGTTTCCAAGCCATGGCTAAAACTAAACTGTTGCCAATTTTCAATGATACTAAAGGCACATTAGCCAGTACGCATATTGATGTGATTAAAACAGCATAAATCTGTGGCTATGATCCGTCTCCTCGGAAACTCATGTTGAAAGTTAATTGCTACTGTGTTGGTGTTGGGAGATGGGAGCTTTAAGGGGTGATTAGTTCATTAAAATAGATTAATGTTCTACTCGTGGAAGTGGGTTTATTCTTGCAAGAGTGGATTGCTATAAAGTGAGTTCGGCTTTCTGAGTTTGTTCTTGTCTTCTACCATGTTATGAAGTAGGAAGGAGACCCTTATAAGATCCTGACCAGAATACAGAACCATGAGCCAAATGAACTTCTTTCCTTTATAAACTTTCCAGTCTCAGGTAGTTTGTTGTAGCAGAATAAAACAAACAGAGACACCCAGGGTAGTCTTTTTATTTTATTTATGCAATCTTTTTGAATTTTCAATGCTTTTTTCCTAGTAAATTTTCTGTTAATTCACCTAGGTCTTTTTGATGACAATTTTACCATATTCAAATACCAACTGAGTTTGCTTTATTGTTTTCTGACATTACTGTTGCAGGAAAGGAGTATAAGTACCAACAGATTTTGTTCTTTAAACACAGTCAGAATTTCTATTTTTAATATTTTATTTTTAATCGGTTATTATTATTCTATCCTTTGAATACCTGTAGTGATTTCTCATTTGCTCTTATAACTGCAAGTAAAAACTGGTATAGATTTAAGTATAGATCTCTTTTTATCAAATTATCTAGTATTCCATGATTCAACCCATTTTTACATTAATGTTTCTTTAATTGTTTGATCTTTAGCTAAAGAATCATATTTTTATTATTATTTTAAATTCTATTATTCTTTGCTTATTTAGGAGCAACTGTTTTTCTGTTTGTCTTTTTTCTTTTTTTTCTCATTGTCTATTGTACTCCTCATTTTCTCTTTCTCTCTGTCTTAGGAGAACTTCTCATGTTTGGTAGATCCCTGGTTCAGTTTTCAACAAGACCAAGTTGGCTCCTGATTACTCCCAAAGAGCATCAATATTTTTCTTTTCAGTTTTATTTACAATGCCTATGAAATTATCTCTTCTCCACCCATCTCTCATACTTTGCATCTCATTATATCTTTAGCCTAGACTTTGTTCTCTTTTGATTTTTCTTTCTTGTTTTACAGAAGAAATTTTTCTTTTAAATTTCAGAGAATTAAAAAGTTTTTATTTTCTCCCCTTTGCATAAATTTTTAGAAGTTGTTCTTTCTCCAAATTTCTCTAGGAGGAAATTCATTTTTTAATCCTCAATTTTTTATAGACTTTATGTAATAGTTGGTGTTTTTCAAATTTGCCATTCCCTTATTTAGAAGACCTATTTTCTAGACACAATTTATTTTTCCTTATTTCTACTCTAGTTTGATTTATAGTTGGGAGCAAGAAGTTTTAGATTCAGTTCCAAGTTTCTAGGAGAATTTAATAATAATAATAACAATGCTGTGCATAGCATTTACCATATTCCAGCTATCCTTCTAAGAGGTTTATGTATTTTTATTCACTTGACCTTCTCAAAAGCCCTTTGAGGGAGACACTGTATTGTCCCTGTTTTACAGGGAAAAATGTTGAGAAACAAGATATTTGAACATCTTTTGAGAGCACACAGCAAGTGGGAAAGACAGATCCTAATGTGGGCTGTTTGGGCCTTAGACCTCACCTCCTTTACCTACTTGGTATAATTTATAATCTCTTGTTGCTTTTTTTTCTCCCCACATCACAGGTTTCTAAGCTTTTCAGATCTTATTCATTTCAATGCAAAAAAAAAAACAGTGAACAAAAAAGCCATTCAGTAATCATCAGCAATAATTTTGTGTAGCATCTTTTTATAATGCACCTTTGGATGCTCTAGGTCCTGAGTCCTGCTCTGTTGGATTGGAGTATACCATCCTTGGATGACTGCAATGCCAGGGAAGTTTCTGAGGTTTTTCTATGATTCCTCAAAATATGTCAGCCACCTTCCAACCTAATGGTTTAACCAAAATTGTAGTATCCAACTAGCTGAGATCTCAGTGGAATAACATTCGGGTAGCTTGAAAACCAAGCACTCTGGAGATGAGAAACTTTCTCACTTGCTCTCTGGAGATGGCTGATTCAAGGAGATAAACAAGGGGGCAGAGTATAAAGAATTTTCCAAGTAGTCAGAAAAATCTTGTATTCTTTCTAATAATTTAGCAACAGTTTGTCACAAATTCTGTTTTTCATTCAGTATATGGCCAATGAGAAAATTATGTGGTTTCAGTGTTATAGTGTTGGGAAGCTGTATACCGTCTTCTGTGATCTCATTGACGAGCCAGTAGAAATAAAAGCCATCACTGCTCCCAGGGAAGGATCCAAGTTTTATGAGGTCGAAAGTTCTTACAATCTTAAGGATCAATTTAGCTGTTTTCAATTCTAAATTTTCAATATCAATTTGGTCCCAAAGTGAACATTTACTTAGAATGAAAAACAAAACAAAACAAAAAAACAACCAATTGAGCATTAAGAAACTGGCGACTTGATTATTACTTTTCATTATGGAGGCTGAGGTCAGCCTTCTGCTAGTCAGCTGCTCATGTTTCTGGTTAAGTTTGTCATAGAAAATCCATATTCCCCACTCATTTATCATGGAACTAGAAAAATCATAGACCAAAATTGTCATATTTACCATGTATCAATTAAGCCCTGGGGCTGAGGCAGTAAAAAATACAAGTTTTTCTTTTTCCTTTTCACTGAACAAAGGACCAAATGTGGAAGTAAAATGATTTTGAAATAGATGCATAGAATCATAATATTTAGAGTAAGGATGAAGATATAAATCAAATACTACTATCTTGCTGAAGTTTGTATTTCAGTATAAGTGAGAGAAAATCATAGCATTAAACACTGGTATAAGAAAGAAAATGAATTAATAGCATCACTAGGTGCTCTTCTTAATTTAATTGTTTGATACAGATTTGAAAGTATTGTAACACCTACTTTCCCATTACATGTGAATTTTACTGTGATCTATGACCTTTATTGATTTAAATTAAAAATATTTATGATAAAAATACTTAATAGTATTATTTTTTACTGTAATTAATAGAATTGAAGATCAGATTTTCAGGATAAAACATAAAGTAAGACTTACATAGCACCAAAATCTTTCTGATTCTGCAGAAAAACTAGTGACCTTTACAACTCCACTTGAGGAATAATGCTTGTTCCCAGTAAATCCTGGCAGGTGAAAAATTAAAATGGAGAAAATAATCCTTATAATTTATAAGACAGTCAGAGCCATAGCCCTCAGTTTGGCTTTTTTCTGCACATTAATGCTTGCTTTATTTCCTTCTGTAAAATAAATAAAAATGACTTAGTATATGGAGGAAGGGAAGAATGGAAAGTGGAGAGATTAGGCATTCAACATAAAGGAAATTCAGTCCTGTCTTCTACCAGTTAAAGACATTCCTCTTGTCACCATTTTAAAATCACTGACGACAGGTGCACGGCAAAGGGACATGGCAGTTCAGACACATGGGAAAGAGTCCTTGTTATTTCACTATCTCTTCACATTAAGGCTACTGCCATTCTCAGCTATACTGTAGTGAACTATCAAAAGGCATGGGCTAATCTAGTAGCAGTTGGTATTTGGAGACTGGCCTAGCACTGGCCTCTGAAATACCAAAATGAACGTTCCAAGATAATGATCAAGTTGCTCCTTGATGAAATTCTTGGTAACTTTAGTTCCTACACATTTCTATATTTATGTATCTAAACAAATAAACATCCATCCTTCCATCTATCCATCCATCCATCCATCATATCTTCACTGAATATTAGTAATAAAATTAACTTTTATTGCATTTTATAAGCCTTTGTGTCTTTTCATAGAATAAAATCTTTCATATCAAAACTGAATGTTTAACTTGCAGTTTACTTTAATATCTAGTGAACACAAAGCAACTTATTCAACTTTTAATTTCTCATATATATATTATGTCCTTTATTTGCTCTGTTTGCTCAAGAACTTCTGTTTTTCCCAAATGAAAATAGCTTCATTGTTTCTATTATAATATATGTTTATTGCAAAATTTCAATTCATAGAAATATAAGTAATAAAATAAAGGTGCTTGACTTCCACTAATTGGAGTTATTAATTTCTTATATTAATTAACAATGACATAGATGAGTATGCATGTGCATTTATATATATCTTAAAACAAAAATAGTAGTTATATTTTGTAACCTATTCTATCACTGCCTTTTCTACTCACGTTACATATGACACTATGTCAGATAATATAGGCTTTTATCACTTCAAATCACTATAGAAAAATATTTAAATACATTTATCTTATCATTTAATTTCCAAAATGACACAATTCATGAATGTTAAGAGGGCTCTATTTGTAATAGTGTCCATGACAGGACAACAACCATGAACCAGAATTATCCTAGGAAAATCAGGATCTATGATTGCCCTGCATTTATTTAATCAATTCTATAATGATGGACATTTATATTATTTTTAGTTTTTGTAATAACACATAACCCTATAATGACTTCTCTGTATTCTATCTTTTCTATTTGTAATCTTATCTGCTCATCAATTTATGAAACATTCCTGGTTGTTATAGCAGACTCAAAGGATATCCATAATTAATTCTTTGATAAATCTTTCCAAAATACTCTCCAAAAATTATACATGTTTATACTCTTAATAAAAGTACCAAAGACCATATTTCCCTGTCAATATTTTCACAATAGATATAAACAGTTTTATAATCTTTACTAATCCAATAGATGAAAAGTAAATATTACTTTTCAATTTTGTTTTTTTTAATATTCTTTTTTTAAGAGAGAGAGAGAGAGAGAGAGAGAGAATTTCAATATTTATTTTTCAGTTTTTGGCAGACACAACATCTTTGTTTGTATGTGGTGCTGAGGATCGAACCCTAGCCGCACGCATGCCAGGTGAGCGTGCTACCGCTTGAGCCACATCCCCAGCCCTCAATTTTGTTTTTTGATAAGGAAGATTACTTATTATTTTAGTATGTAGTTCCAATTTGTATGCATATCACAATATAGGAATGATAAAGGGATTGGGGGAGAGAGGTGCTATCTATTCTTATACATAAACCATTTGTGAGGAGACTATTTTTTGGTCCTCATTGATCTGTATAAATTGTGTGTAATGGGTAGTTATTCTCTTATGATCAGTATAATAATTTTTAAATAAACATATGTTGAAATCAATGCAAATATTGTGAAAACCCTGGTTCTATAATTACTATCTCAAAAGTTGAGCGAGATCTTATAGATTTGTAGTTATTTCATTTGTAAAATAAAAGAATTGCTGGGGGGTGTTGAGTTAAATGATGCATACAAATGCTAAAAGATAGATTATCAATTAATGATGAAGTAATTCAGCTGATATTACCACTATTATCAAAATGATGTTACAGATATATTTCTATTTTATCAATTGTATTTAAAAATTTTAAAACTATATTATACATTCAGAATTTCTTACTCTTCTTTGAAAAGTCATCAAAATGTTCAACATTTTTCTGTATACTTTCTTATTTTGGGTGTCTTGTCTGGGAAAGAACTTTCTTTAATCCATTTTAAGAAAAAACATTGCCAATATTTTCTTCTAAAGCTTTTATGGTTTAATTTTTCATTTTGGGTTTGATTTGTTCTGGTTAGTAAGATATGAAACACACACACACACACACACTCATATATTTATTTTTTCTCCAAAGACTAGCCAGTTGTCTCAAGCTACTACTGAAAAATCAATTGCTTTTCACGTATTTTCATTAGCAGTTTTGTCATCTGCTAAAATATATTTGAGTATTCTTCTGAACTCTCTACTCATTTGTTTATTTGTTTAGTTGCTATACATCCGCCCCTCATTCTACTGATCTTGTTTTATCCACTCTCCCTCCTCATTTCCTTCCTGTCTGCACCAGGTTCTAGTTTCCCAACTAAGTCTTCCCAAGTTTCATACCTAACATTCACTTCACACAAGAGCATCCTTCCCGTCCAGCACACACAGGCTTGTCATGGAGCCCTTTCTTGTCTCCAAACCTCAGTTCAGGCACCAGTTCTAACAAGTAGTCTTTCCTTGGAGATTGGTTGTGTTTGGTGACCCTTATTCTGATCTTTCATGGAAATGTATCAATATTTCCCCCAGGGTAGTTTTCCTCTGGCAATCCTCAACCTACATTCGTTCTTCTACCAGTGTTCCAAGACCACATTTTAAACAACTTATGTCCGCAGAGCCTATAGTAGGTGTCCAATAAACATTTTTTAGAGCATGAGCAAGTTTATTTTATGATATGTTGTAAAATGTTCAGAGAAGGGAAAACACATTGTTCCCTTTAATAATTCAAAGCAATTTCCACCAGAGTCCTGAGCCAAATGGTAAATTATATAAACAAGAAAAGCAAACCAAAGTTTTACTCTTGTTAATGTCTGCTAGAGTTGGAAGAGGGAAGTGGGTGATTTCATGGCCTATATAATCTCTTTCTACTATATATTCTTTGTTTCTTTATTTCTTTTTAAAATATATGCCCAGAGGAGTGGGAACAAGGCTCAATTGTCCACTTTAGTTGATTTCTGTTTGTTACTGGCCCCTGAAAACAGAATTCAGATCTTGGAGCACAGCTAACAGTTTGATGGACAGTTTCTCTGGTGACAGAGATTGGGAGAGGTGAAATTTTAAAGGTGTTTTTATGACCATCATTACTTAGAATAGTGAAGCTTTCACAGCCAAGCCAAAGCAAACAAAACAAAAATCAGTCTTTGAGATGAAAAAAACAAAAGGATGTGTCTGAATCTGAATAGTTATGTTCCCAAGTGATGTCTAATTCTGAAAATATAATTTTTTTTCATTCAAACAATGTTTATGTTCATACTAGATGTCTGACACAGTTGTAGGCTCTAAAGACACAGCAAAGAGAACTACACAGTCCCCACCCCTTTGAGACAGGTAATGTGCTCAGCTGACTGAAGCTAGACAGGCCAAAGGAGGTCTACACTAATGGTGAATCTGGATAGGAAGTAATTAATGTGTACTCCGTTGTTATAATTCTCTATTTAATCTTTTTATATGACAACAAAGAAGTGATTATTGTGACTTACTTTTCAAAAATTATTATATTAATATTTTCTTCTTGTTCTGTATGCCCATCCACCAGTGTCTGTGTTGATTACCTGGAGATGGCTACTGATATTATGAGGGCGGTAGCCTGGAGATCAAGGTTCTTCTCTAACATGGTCATCAAACCCTAGTGTAGATGAAAATCAGCAACAGGACTTACACATGGGCCTTTCCTCTAGGTATTCTAAGGTAGTAGGTATGAAATAGAACATCATCTAGGGACAACCCAGGCTGAGAGTGGCTGCCCCGTGAGACTGAACACACATTCCAGCAATTACAGATGACATTGCCATTTACACAAAGAGATCTTGCTGTTGGGAACAGACAGATCTTCTCCAAGCGATTTAAACCTCAGCAGATACTGATGTGTTGGTTGTGTCTGTTAAGCAGCCACTCCAGAGAGGAACTGAGGAAAAACATTCCTAGTTTGCCATTGGCGGGAGCTCTCTATCACCTCTGCATTTTATAGACAGCATACATAGTTTTGATCGTTGCCAGCATGTAATTTGATATCATCCCTCAGTAGACACACAGATGGCAGGTGTCTACTTCAACGGTGAAATGTTAAGGTCTGACATTAGGGCATAAGTGGTATGCTGAGTTATATATGTGCTCCACTCTCCACCTATTTAAACCAGAGCTCTTTAATCATTAAGAGGCATATGAATCATGCCAATGATGTCATACTTTTTCCCGCATATGTGTTATGTTTTTGCCCTTGCCCGGATAGTAAATCAGTCCCCCTACACACACACACACACACACACATTAAGACATACTCACACAGCCCTACAAACATCCTTTCTTTAGATTGTTGTTGGACTCTTCTTTCTGCTTGTAAAACAATCATCAGGACAACTGAAAAAAGAATTTGAAAGAAATATTTTTCTTCCTCTTCTCCTCTCTGGCTGCCTCCCAACAAAATAAGCTATGCTGTTCTGGGTTCTGTCTGACACGTCTTAACTACTGACATTCAGCAGATGCTTCTCTCAGAGGTGGGGGAGACGAAGGTGAAGCAGGGGTGTGATAGAAGCGATTAGACTAACGATGTCTCAATTATCAAGATGTTCCCACAGTGTCCCCTTCTGCTAGCAAATCTGGAGCCACAAGGCTGCCTTGAAAAGGAACGAACGGCTGAGTAAAAAGATACCGAGATTTGGGTCTACGATAGGGTGAAGTCAGAAAGTCATATATAAGAGCGCCAAGCCTAGTTTTCATACTAAAAAAGGGCAGATAATTTCAACTCTAAATCTGTATGAGATCACCCACCTGGTAAAAATAGACCCCCAGTCTATTGCCATGTTTGATTTTATCATACGAAGGTCTCCATTGTTACTGTTAAATAATTTACCTCCCTCTTTCTTTGTGGGTCTCAGAAATCAGTTATCATTTGGTAGAATGTAAGGAAGTCCAGCTTTCCTTGCTCAGATCAAAGATTTAATGCATTCAGCTCATTTCAGAGTAACTTCACCCCTAGGGAATGGGTTTCATCAGTGTGACGTGAGCCTGGCTGGCCTCTTGAACATAGAAAATGCAGCCATAGGAATAGTTAATTGCTTACCAGTGCACTTGAAGCAGAGAAAGTAAGTGATGGATGCTATCAGGAAAGAGCAAGCAGGTCAACAAAGTGGAGACTGAAGGTACTCCGAGTTCAATAATGCATGTGATCTCAGGCCTGTTTCTGTGCTCTTGCTGAATTCCTTCCTTGGTGTCCAGGAGGTGTTCATGTATGCTGGTGGATGGTTTTGGAAATGGGCTAAGGAGATTTCTGGATATCATTTTAAAAAAATGCTGGAGACTCCATAGATCCTCTGATTCCATAGGGGTGAGCTCCTTCGTGTTTCACTTTGTTTTTAACTAGGCTATTTACAACTATTCAGAGAAGTTAACTTGTAGAAAACTAAGAGTGATACAAATAATTCCTGCCCATAGAAATGCAAACCCTCTGGTGAAATGCACATGAGTATCAACCTGTGGATATTGGATTTTGACCAGTGTTATTAGTTTTTGGATTCATTTGTAGAATTGTTTCCACATTTTTCATAGGACTATAAATGTGGGGTACATTGTGTTCCCGTGGAAACAATTCTAACATTTACAATTTTTCCTCATTAATAAATGAATTAAATAACATTTTTGATATTTTTATTCTAAGCCTGTAGGAAGGCCATGTTTACATATCTTTTTAAGAATTTTTGTTTGCCATTTTAAAAACAAATGTCCCCATTTCTTTTTGCCTCCTCTGTTAATTTTGGTTACTTGCACCACCAAGAGTTCTTAACTATTGCATAAAGTACCTTCTTTTCCTCCTTTTTTTTCTTTCTTTATCAGTTAGGATGATCATAGACAATATAAATCGTAATGGAAAAGTTATTTTGAAGATGTTTATGTTAGAATAAATAACAGTATTTCCATGAAATAATTTATTTTATTAAATAATGAAGTGTTATTTTTTAAAATATTTTTTTTAGTTGTCAATGGACCTTTATGTTATTTACTTATTTTTATGCGGTGCTGAGAATTGAACCCAGTGCCTCACACATGCTAGGCAAGTGCTCTACCACTGAGCCACAACCCCGGTCCCTGGAGTGTTCTTTTTGAAAGCACTGTATAAATGTTAGTGCCTGTTAATAAATGGAATTGAGTGGTATTGAGAAAAATTGTCATTAAGCTCTGATGATTCTCCTTTCTATTGTGGGTACAACTGCTATAGTTATTGATTTCTTTCTTTATGTTTTTAAGGCAATAATTTGGAGCTTCCTTGTCTTTAGCATAATATTGCAGGCAGAATTCAGAAAATTTTTTTGGATGATTTGTTCAATGTTTTCCATCAGTGTCTAAAGCTTCTGTCACTATACCATTACCTTGTGACAGATCTGTTAGCATTTCCAAGATTGCGTTATATTTTTGGTGATTTAGTTTCAGAAATAAAGAATCTCGGGAACCCCGATGCAGGGTGAGTTACAGATGCTGTATCACATTGTCAATTTTGTTGGTTTCAGTCTGATTTTTTTTTCTTCCTCATTCTAAAGTTGTGTGATGCCTAGAGTCTTATAGTCTCATGACTACTGACTATAATGTGCATAACCCCAGTGATCCAGAGGTACCACAGTAGAAAACATTCAGGGGACTGGACTTGACGCATACAGACATTTGAACCGAAATAACCTCTATTATTTTGGCATATTTAGGGTCAAATTGCCTTTTAGACAGATGTTTCTTCCTGCTGTGAAATTGAGGGCAGAGGCTGGCATAGAATCAGTGTAGTTCAATATAAATGGAAATTTTCACATTTAATTAATCATATTCTCCAGTGAAGTATTTAAAGACAAATTCATATATTAATGCATTTTTTTTCTGCATTTTTTTAAAAATCAGGTATTGACCATAATGCTAGTAAGAATTCTAAACCCCATGTACATCTCCTCCTCTTTAGTATAGTTGGGATCAACTAACATGAGAAGATATTAATCCAATGATTAGGTCACTGATCAATTGACTTTGAGTTAATAAAAAAGGAGATTATCTTGGGTAGGCCTGACTTAATCCTTTAAAGAAAAAACAGCGATTGGAATTCCTCTCCTGCTATTTTAAGAGAATTTGCTTGAGAGGAGGGCCCTATGGCTCAGGCAGGGCAGACTCCAGCATCCAGTCTGTCAGCCAGACTGGGCTTTAGCCTTATCATGGCAAGAAGTTGAATTCAACCAGTCTCCTCGAGTGGAGGAGCACCTCACACTCCAGAAGAGAAGGTGGGCCTGCCACCAACTCGGTTTCAGCCTCCAGAGACCGTGAGCAGAGAACTCAGATAGTTGTACCTGGCCTTCTGACCCTTTGCAACTGTGTGCTAGAAGATGGGCATTGCTCTTCACCAGTGAACTGGTGTAATCCATTACACAGCGATGGAAAACAAATGCATTATAGACCCTGAAGGACACGCTTATGTAAACTTGGGTTTCTTCAGAAAACCACGTGTAGGAGCCCCTGGGCCAAATCCACCTTGTCAACACAACAGGGTGTGGCAGAGCCTGGTAGCCTGCTCTGACTAATTGGAACAGAGACCTGCTCTCTGGCAGGGCAGTGAGTCTCCCCTACATCAGAGTTTCCCATACAGAACTGGGAAGGACCCTCACCCCCCGCCCCACCTGCTGTGGTCTGATTCTTCTATAAAATGTAGTAAACCTAAATGAGTGGAAAATAAAAACTGTTTTTTACAAAAATCATTAAAAACACAATTCCTCATTTAAAGAAAGAAAGAAAGGAAACTATTCAACAGACAAAAAAAAAAAAAAAACTCTGCCAAATCACCATACAGTGTTGCAGATGCTTATTCTCCATTCAGGTTCTTATCTCATTAGAGACAGTCACAAAGAGCAGGTCAGCCCCAGCAGGCGAATCAGATCTGTGGAATGCTGCTCGGAGAGACCAAGCTTGCTCAGCAAAGTTAGCGCCTGCTATGTTCCCAGACAACTGTGCCTAATAATAGATAGGTATTTTCTCTTTTGGAGCTTGCTGGCCATTTTTTAGTTTGGTATAGATAGTACTTGCAATCAAAATTACAAATTGTACCCCCAGCTCTGCTAATTAATAGGCATGTGGTACTGGCAAGTTCCTTAGGCTTGCTAGCCCTCGATTCTCATATCTGTGAAATGACAATAATATTAGTAATATGTTTCATCTGCTTGCACAGATTAATGAGGTAATGTGTATTCGTGTGTTTTACAAGCTGTTAAGCACTCTACACATGTGTTTGAATCAATAGTACCTCTATTCTTAAATTCTCTCTCAGTAAATCACTCCAGCATGCTCTGCACAAAAGATGGGAAATGAGAATAATCTGGCCATGTGCTCTAAACAATATGATTTTATGGTTAGTAACAGTTTCCAGGAATGCCTGGGAATTGGTGTGTGTGAAAATACAGATACTGAAAAGTTGCCTTTTTTATGCTAATAACAGGCTCCTCTGCAAATCTTGTTTATTTGTAGAGGTCTCCTAATTAATAACATAAGCAAGAATAATGGTCCTTGCATTCCACCCTCTAATCATGGTCTCCATTCTGCACTATTCTCAGGGGTGTGTGAGGCAGGCTGGACTTCTATTCAAATAACTTCCATAATACTCTGTCGAGGACCATCTGTGAGCATTGTAGCATCACACCGCCACTGGGACCAGAGCTGGGGAAGGGAGGTGGCAGGATGGCAGCACTGAGCTGTACAACAGCAGTCCAAGCTCTGCTTGTCTGTCCACCGCAGACCCTGGCTCGTCCAGACTGCTCCAGGGGTGCATTTATTTTGGATATAAACAGTATAACAATTTTAGAGGATTGCCAGAATTTTCCTTTGCTCTCGTGAAGTTAAAATATCTTGCTCTCAGTGGCTCTCCCCTACCTTCTCCCTTTAAAAGAATCACCTGAAAATAGAGTCACCATATGTTAGTCTCATTCCATTTTGAGAATTGAAAGGTATCATGGCCTCCTGGCTGGGCGTCTTTTCTTCTTCTTCTTCTCTCTCTCTCTCTTTTTCCATGCCCTGGGGTAGAAAACAAATTATTTCTTCAAATATATTTTCTAGCTTATCTCATTGCATTTATTTCTCACATTTATGAGCAAGACCAAAAAATAAAAAAAGAAGGAAGGAAAAGATAGAAAGAAAGAAAGAAAGAAAGTCCCTCATAAAGAAGAGCCTTTTGTGTCTACCACCCCACGAGCTGAGTATGTATCATGACCTGGATGTCACACTATTTCGGTACCTTCTGTATTATCAAACCATCTCTTAGAGAGTCACTATGCAATCTGAGGTATGCTTTGGGTGTGGAAAAGAAGAAAACATCATGTCTTTTATCTAATGAGAAAGCGTGGTTCTTGAACAAAGTGGCTGAAATTTGTGGGAGAACTACAAGTCAGTAACAGGCCAAGTGTGTACAATTCTGTGCAAACACTAAAGAAATGCTCCTTATCAGTCAGGTCAGCTGGATTTCAGCTATTGATGCTGACTTCACTTCAGAATTCACCTGCAAAAGATTGTCTCTCTAAAGTAAAACCTGATAGCCAGTGGATTGTTTAATGTGGTTAAGTGTAATCAGAATTCATGAAAATGGCAAATTTGTAAAAATATTAATGATATGGAAAAAAGACAGGATTTTAAGGTTGTTTCAGTGTTGGTCACGGAGTTGGAGTAGGATAGAACAATGAACATGAAGACCATATTTCTTTAATTTTTCTTAATTCTATGTAACTTCCTCAAATCAGAGTGTTTCTTCCTGTCCTAATTCAGGTTAATCTATTTTACTCAGGACTTCATTTTATTCGAGTGACCAGTTTATTAGAAATGAATGAGGCAGCCGTGATTAGAGGTATAATTTTAACCCCGGCCTCCTAAAAACCAAGTTCAACAAGGGCTCTTAACCCTGTTACCCAAGATGCATTCATCTGGATCCTAGAACACTTTTAAAACACCATGGGTGTATTTATAATATTATTAATAACCAAGACATCCTCTGACCAAACGACTGCTCTAAGTCTTAAATAATACATTTTGTCAATACAATGGCTGCTATGTCTGGGATAGGGTCTAGGCAGAGCTAAGCACCAAGTGTAGGCAAAATTAGAACCACACCTTTCAGTCGGCTGCAACTGGATCTGTCATTCATGGGACTGAATCAAGGGATGAGCAAGTGAGAACCAGTAATAGGGCTTTCCAGGGTGGTGAGAAAGGCCGTGTCCCAGCACAGTGCAAGGAGGAAAAGCAAAGAGGGAAAGGGGGAAAGGTCTGGTTTGAACATGGACGGCTGTGAATCCAGCTAGAGAGAGGGCTTGAACTAAACTGTGCTGACTGCCCTCCCTGCAGGCCATCAATCTGTTCTCATCCAGAGGCTTCTGGGGTCATAACAGCAGGACTTTTGTGAGTTCAGGTACGCAGGAAGAGCATTCCACTAAAGCCAGAAATTGCAGACAGAAACTGCAGACAAAGGCCCCCCTGGGTCTAGTTAACCCTGTAAACACCTCTTTCTCCATTTTTGTGTGTCTTTGTCTATGGTTCTCAAGATCCCAGGCCTCTGCTGACTTCCGAGCTCCAGACTCACCTGTGCAGACTCGACTTTCCAAGCTCTGGCTCTTGGCGTGTGGTTATTTGCTTGCCTTCATTCCCAGTTTGGTAGCCCCTGGCTTTTGCACCACTGCTCTACCCTTATTGCTTTACTCCTTACAGCGACATTCTTGACTCTTTGTTGTTGTTGTTCTTTTTAGTTATACACGACAGTAGAATGTATTTTGACATATCATACATACATGGAGCACATGATATGGAGTCACAATGTTCACATGTTCATATACAAACATAGGAAAGTCATGTCCCATTCACATGCCTCCTCCCTTCCCCCTACTTCCCCTTGTCCAACCTGGTGAACCTACACTCTCCCCTCCCCCTGCAGCCTATTGTGAGTCAGCATTGACCTTAAAATCCTACCAGAGAAAACATTCAGCCTTTGCATTTGGGGGATTGGCTTATTTCACTTAGCATGACAGTCTCCAGTGCCATCCATTTACAAGTAAATGCCATAATTTCATTTTTCTTTATTTCTGAGTAATATTCCATTGTATATATGTGCCACGTTTTCTTTATCCATTCATCTATTGAAGGACACCTAGGTTGGTCCCATAGCTTAGCTATTGTGAATTGAGCTTCTGTGAACATTGATGTGGCTGCGTCACTATAGTATGCTTATTTAAAATCCTTTGTGTATATGGTGAGTTAGTGGGGTGAGATAGCTGGATCAAATAGTGGTTCCATTCCAAAATTTTGAGAAATCTCCATATTGCACCAATTTGCAGTCTCACTAGAAACGTATGAATGTACATCCTTGCCATATTGTTACCTGCATTCTTTTTTTTTTTTTTAGGAATAATCAAGACAGCTTCTTTCTTTCTTTCCACATAAATGTCATACATATGAGGTGAGATGTGAATATTTTCTTCCTACTAGAGGAGAGGAGAACACAGAGTCTGAATTTTAAGGTCCAGAATTAGGGCAATAGCAAGAAGTGAAGAGAGGACTGCAGGAGCCCTGGACATGGCCATGTTCTCGGAATAGCAACTTAATGTGTTTGTGGTGGAAATCTTCTCTTTAATGATGGCAGCAATACAGCAAAATAATATTGGGGAGTACATAGTTTTGTTCTGTGTTTTGTCCATAATCTCCAAGGCTATTTGAATGAAAGGCTCATGAGATGGCTTACTGTCTTCCTTTGGGTGAGCAGAGTGATATTACCTGGGATTGGGTTTTAGAAGACAAGTCTGAACAGCAGCTGAGTGAACCATTACGGGGCTGTGGATGAGGAAGACGCACTGTGGATTTTTTTTTTTATTGGTTGTTCAAAAAACATTACAAAGCTCTTGACATATCATATTTCATACATTTGATTCAAGTGGGTTATGAACTCCCATTTTTACCCCATATACAGATTGCAGAATTACATCGGTTACACATCCACGTTTTTACATATTGCCATACTAGTGACTGTTGTATTCTGCTACCTTTCCTATCCTCTACTATCCCCCCTCCCCTCCCTTCCCATCTTCTCTCTCTACCCCATCTGCTGTAATTCAATTCTCTCCCTTGTTTTTTTCCCTTTCGCCTCACTTCCTCTTATACGTAATTTTGTATAACAATGAGGGTCTCCTTCCATTTCCATGCAATTTCCTTTCTCTCTCCCTTTCCCTCCCACCTCTCGTCCCTGTTTAATGTTAATCTTTTTTTCATGCTCTTCCTCCCTGCTCTGTTCTTAGTTGCTCTCCTTATATCAAAGAAGACATTTGGCATTTGTTTTTTAGGGATTGGATAGCTTCACTTAGCATAATCTGCTCTAATGCCATCCATTTCCCTGCAAATGCCATGATTTTGTCATTTTTTAGTGCTGAGTAATACTCCATTGTGTATAAATGCCACATTTTTTTAAATCCATTCATCTATTGAAGGACATCTAGGTTTGTTCCACAGTCCAGCTATTGTGAATTGTGCTGCTATGAACATCGATGTAGCAATATCCCAATAGTAAGCTCTTTTAAGGTCTTCAGGGAATAGTCCGAGAAGGGCAATAGCTGGGTCAAATGGTGGTTCCATTCCTGCTGGGAGCCATTAGCCAAGTAGGTATGACAATTTCCTTGCCAGCGTACCCCATGTTGTAGTGACATTGCATGTATGTGACCTTGCTCAAGGACCAGGGTGGATTAGGGTGTTCCCGGTTTAGGATAATTGGGTTTAGGGCGTTCCAGTTTAGGGCGTTCCAGGTTTAAGATTATTCCTGCTGGGAATAGGGCGTATCCTGCTGCCTGAGTTCCCCTTGAGTTCTCACGGGATTCAGAGTATTCTTTGGGAGATAGAAGCCCAGTGGAGGTGGATTTGGGCAGAGAACGTGGATTTCCCCAGAACGTGATTGTAGACAGCTGGTGTGAGTTCGGGAATAAAGAGTTGCTGTTTGAATCTACAAGCTGTGTGGTGGCTCGTGATTGTGTGCCCAGCCAGACTGCGGCATTTGTGCCCAGCCAGACTGTGGCACATTCCCAGCTTTCCCAGGAATCTCCATACTGCTTTCCAAATTGGCCGCACCAATTTACAGTCACACCAACAATGTACAAGAGTACCCTTTTCCCCACATCCTCGCCAGCACTTGTTGTTGTTTGACTTCATAATGGCTGCCAATCTTACTGGAGTGAGATGGTATCTTAGGGTGGTTTTGATTTGCATTTCTCTGACTCCTAGAGATGGTGAGCATTTTTTCATGCACTTGTTGACTGATTGTATGTCCTCCTCTGAGAAGTGTCTGTTCAGGTCCTTGGCCCATTTGTTGATTGGGTTATTTATTTTCTTATTGTTTAATTTTTTGAGTTCTTTGTATACTCTGGATATTAGGGCTCTATCTGAAGTGTGAGGAGTGAAAATTTGTTCCCAGGATGTAGGCTCCCTATTTACCTCTCTTATTGTTTCTCTTGCTGAGAAAAAACTTTTTAGTTTGAGTAAGTCCCATTTGTTGATTCTTGTTTTTAACTCTTGTACTATGGGTGTCCTATTAAGGAATTTGGAGCCTGACCCCACAATATGTAGATCGGAGCCAACTTTTTCTTCTATCAGACGCAGAGTCTCTGATTTGATATCAAGCTCCTTGATCCATTTTGAGTTAACTTTTGTGCATGGCGAGAGAAAGGGATTCAGTTTCATTTTGTTGCATATGGATTTCCAGTTTTCCCAGCACCATTTGTTGAAGATGCTATCCTTCCTCCATTGCATGCTTTTAGCCCCTTTATCAAATATAAGATAGTTGTAATTTTGTGGTTTGGTCTCTGTGTCCTCTATTCTGTACCATTGGTCCACCCGCCTGTTTTGGTAGCAGTACCATGCTGTTTTTGTTACTATTGCTCTGTAGTACAGTGTGAAATCTGGTATCGCTATACCTCCTGATTCACACTTCCTGCTTAGAATTGCTTTTGCTATTCTGGGTCTTTTATTTTTCCATATGAATTTCTTGATTGCTTTATCCATTTCTACATGAAATGCCATTGGGATTTTGATTGGCATTGCATTAAACCTATAGAGAACTTTTGGCAATATCACTATTTTGATGATGTTAGTTCTGCCTATCCATGAACAGGGTATATTTTTCCATCTTCTAAGATCTTCTTCTATTTCTCTCTTTAGGGTTCTGTAGTTTTCATTGTATAAATCTTTCACCTCTTTTGTTAGGTTGATTCCCAAGTATTTTATTTTATTTTTTTTGAGGATATTGTGAATGGGGTGGTTTTCCTCATTTCCATTTCAGATTTGTCGCTGATATACAGGAATGCCTTTGATTTATGCATGTTGATTTTATATCCTGCCACTTTGCCGAATTCATTTATTAGCACTAGTAGTTTCTTTGTAGACCCTTTTGGGTCTGCTAGATATTAGATCATGTCATCCGCAAATAATAATAATTTAAGTTCTTCTTTTCCTATCTTTATGCCTTTAATTTCTTTTGTCTGTCTAATTGCTCTGGCCAGTATTTCGAGAACTATATTGAATAGAAGTGGTGAGAGAGGGCATCCCTGTCTTGTTCCAGATTTTAGAGGGAATGCCTTCAGTTTTTCTCCATTTAGAATGATGCTAGCCTGAGGCTTAGCATAGATAGCTTTTACAATGTTGAAGTAAGTTCTTGTTATCCCTAGTTTTTCTAGTGTTTTGAACATAAAGAGATGCTGTACTTTGTCGAATGCTTTTTCTGCATCTATCGAGATGATCATATGGTTCTTATCTTTAAGTTTATTGATGTGGTGAATAACGTTTATTGATTTCTGTATGTTGAACCAGCCTTGCATCCCAGGGATGAATCCTACTTGATCATGGTGTACAATTTTTTTGATATGCTTTTGTATCCGATTCGCCAGAATTTTATTGAGGAATTTTGCATCTTGGTTCATTAGAGATACTGGTCAGTAGTTTTCTTTCTTTGAAGTATCTTTGTCTGGTTTTGGGATCAGGGTGATGTTGGCCTTATAGAATGAATTTGGAAGAGCTCCTTCTTTTTCTATTTCCTGAAATAACTTGAAAAGTATTGGTACTAACTCTTCTTTAAAGGTTTTGTAAAACTCTGCTGTATACCCATCCGGTCCTGGGCTTTTCTTGGTTGGAAGTCTTTTGATGGCTTCTTCTATTTCCTCCTTTGTTATTGGTCTGTTTAAATTGTGTGTATCTTCCTGACTCAATCTGGGCAAATCATATGACTTAAGAAATTTATTGATATCTTCACTATCTTCTATTTTATTGAAATACAGTGTTTCAAAATAATTTCTAATTATCTTCTGTATTTCTGTAGTGTCTGTTGTGATATTGCCTTTTTCATCCCATATGTTAGTAATTTGAGTTCTCTCTCTTATTCTCTTCATTAGAATGGCTAAGGGTCTGTCAATCTTTTTTATTTTTTTGAAGAACCAACTTTTAGTTTTGTCAATTTTTCCATGGTTTCTTTTGTTTCAGTTTCATTGATTTCTGCTCTGATTTTAATTATTTCTTGCCTTCTGCTACCTTTGCTGTTGTTTTGCTCTTCCTTTTCTAGGGTTTTGAGAAGAAGTGTGAGCTCATTTATTTGTTGGTTTTTTTCTTTTTTTGAGGAATGAACTCCAGGCAATGAATTTCCCTCTTAAAACTGCTTTATTGTGTCCCATAGATTCCGATATGTTGTGTCTGTATTTTCATTTATCTCTAAGAATTTTTTGATTTCCTCCTTTATGTCTTCTGTAACACATTGATCACTCAGTAACATATTGTTCATTTTCCAGGTGATGCAGGATTTTTCCTTCCTTCTTTTATCATTGATTTCCAGTTTCATTCCATTATGATCAGATAAGATGCATGGTATTATCTCCACACCTTTATATTTATTAAGAATTGCCCTATGGCATAATATATGGTCTATCTTTGAGAAGGATCCATGTGCTGCTGAGAAGAACGTATACCCACTTGATGATGGTTGATATATTCTATATATGTCAGTTAAGTCTAGGTTATTGATTGTGTTATTGAGTTCTATATTTTCTTTATTCAGCTTTTGTTTGGAGGATCTGTCCAATGGAGAGAGCGGTGTGTTGAAGTCACCCATAATTATTGTGTTTGGTCTATTTGATTCTTGAACTTGAGGAGAGTTTGTTTCATGAAAGTTGCAGCACCATTATTTGGTGCATACATATTGATAATTGTTATGTCTTATTGGTGAATGGTTCCTTTTAACAGTATATAGTGTCCTTCCTTATCCCTTTTGATTAACTTAGGTTTGAAGTTGATTTTATTCGATATGAGTATGGCCACTCCTGCTTGCTTCTGAGGACCATATGAGTGGTATGATTTTTCCCAACCTTTCACCTTCAGCCTGTGTATGTCTTTTCGTATCATATGAGTCTCCTGAAGGCAGCATATTGTTGGGTCTGTTTTTTTAATCCAAGTTACTAGCCTATATCGCTTGATTGGTGATTTTAAGCCTTTAACGTTTAGGGTTACTATTGATATATGGTTTGTACTTCCAGTCATGTTTATTTATTTTTTTGTTTTAATTTGGCTTGTTTTTCCTCTTTGGTAATTCCCCCCACCCTTTACTGAGTTACCTCCCACTGTTAGTTTTGGGTGCTATTTTTCATTTCTTCTTCTTGTAGTGCTTTGCTCAAAATGCTTTGCAATGCTGGTTTTCTGGCTGCGAATTCTTTTAACTTTTGTTTATCGTAAAATATTTTAATTTCATTGTCAAACCTGAAGCTTAATTTTGCTGGATACAATATTCTTGGTTTGAATCCATTATTTTTCAGCATTTGAAATATGTTGTTCCAGGATCTTCTCGCTTTCAACATCTGTGATGAAAAATCAGCTGTTAACCTAATTGGTTTACCCCTGAATGTAATCTGCCTCCTTTCTCTTGTAGCTTTTAATATTCTCTCCTTGTTCAGTATGTTGGATATCTTCATAATAATGTGTCTTGGAGTTGTTCTATTATGGTTTTGTATGTTTGGGGTCCTGTAGGCTTCCAGAATTTGGCAGTCCATTCCATCTTTCATTTTTGGAAAGTTTTCTAAGATTATTTCATTCAATAGGTTGCTCATTCCTTTGGTTTTGATCTCTATACCTTCTTCTATCCCAAGGACTCCTAAGTTTGGTTTTTTTATGACATCCCATATCTCTTGGATGTTTTGCTCGTGGTTTCTTACCAGCCTTTCTGCGTTGACTATAGTCTTTTTGAGTTGATAAACTTTGTCTTCATTATCTGATGTTCTGACTTCTATTTGATCTAGTCTATTTGTAATATTCTCATTTGAGTTTTTGATTTGGTTTATGGTTTCCTGCATTTTTAGGATTACTGTTTGATTTTTTTTAAATCTCTATCTCCTGGTAGAGTTCATTTTTTGCTTCTTGAATCTGCTTATGTAATTCATTTTCAATGTATTCTTTCATTGTTTGGACTTGCTGTCTAAAGTCTTCTCTAAGATTCCGTTCCATCTGAGTTAGGTATGCCTTGAGTTCTTTCTCTGTCCATTTTTCTGATGCCTCTAGGTTCTCCTGTAAATTTAAGTTATCCTGCATTGTTTGTAATACTTTTTTCCCTTGTTTTTTCATGGTGCTCATGTTACTTTCCAACTCTGTTTGACTGCTGTGTTTCTGTTTTCTCCTATAAATTTGTTTTGGTTTTGTATAGCTCCAAGATCTTTCCTTTGTGTTGGGAGACAATGTTTAGAGATGTTGGATTTAATTGTGATTTAAGGTAAATTCATTAGTTTCATTAAACGTCTAAAGATTTTAATGGCATATAGAGAATTGAGGTTTGAACTTAGGATTTTATGTTAAGGTCGGGCAATTTGATGGTATGGAGTTTAGTATATCTTAGCTTCTTTGGGGGGTTGCTCAAATGCAGGAGGATATTATCAAGAGAATAGACAGGAGTACTTGGGGGTGGTTAAGGGCTTAGGCGGACTATAGACTGTCTCATAATATTCATCTATTTGCATTTAGTAAATTACATGTAATCGAGTGGTCATGCTTGGGAGGAAAGATAGGGAAAAGGTAAGGAAGCAAACCAAGAAAGAGAGGGGAGAGAAGAAAGAAAGAGAAAAAAAAATAGAAAAGAAAAAGAAGAAATGATAAAAAAATAATAAAATAAAGTAAAATAAAAATTACAATTAAAAAAAAAGCACTGTTAGGGTTCTATTTTCTTCACTTCCAGTAGGTGGAGCTGTGCCTTCTGGACCATGATTTTGCCCTCGGGGTGTAGGAAACAATCCTTATGAGGCTGCTCCTTCCTCCCCCACCTGGTGTCTCTCCAATCCTGTTCACTTAGGTTTATTCCTGTCCTCTAGTTTCCTTGCTTCTCCCGCCAGACAGGCCTTCCCCAGTGTGATACCTCTCCGCAGTTCAAGCTACACTCTGGGCCTGCAGTTTCCTGGATGTGGAGCATGGCTGTTGGGAACCAGCCCCCTATTGTTTCGATTCCCTCCGATAGCCACTCCTCCGGGAGCTGGCAAGACAGGTTTCGTTTTTGTTGCTGATGGGAGTGGGGAGTTGGAGGTCAGGTGCCTTTACCTTTCCCCACGCCTCTATTCACGCTCACTCTGATAATCATGCCCCCGGAAAGCCGGGGAGAGATTTTATGCGATTTCCCCGCTGTATGGGAGAAGGGCTAAATGTCACACACCTGTTTTATTGCTGAACTTGCTGCGATGGTGTCGGATCTGTCGGAAACTGGCGATGGTGACGTCAGCTCTCCAAGATGGTGACCGCTGGCTTCCTCGGTGGGGTGTCCGGTGTGGAGGGCAGATCTGGACTGTTTCTCTCCCCCGTCTCAAACCCAGAACTCAGCCTGGAGCACTGTGAGGGCACAGTTGGCAGGACCCCACAGAATCTGTAGCACCGTTTCTCTGCGTAGCTGGCATGTCGGTGCGCAGGCTGCGGCTGCGGGGCGGGCCGCTGATCAATCAGCCTGAATCTCCAGGCGCAGGATTCACTCACAATTGAGCAGCAGTAAATGATCCTCGGGTGTAGAAATCCTTCTCTAGGTTTCAGTGCACCCCAATTTTGCTGGAAATTCCTAACAAGATAGCTTCTGGCTGATCTAACCTCACTAATCACCTACGCAGTGACACGGTACACGGGGGTGACGCACTCTATTCGCCGCCATCTTCCTCTATGTGCCATTCTGACCATAGTGAGATGAAATCTCAGTGTGGTTTTAAATTGCATTTCTCTAATTGCTAGGGATGTTAAACATTTTTTTCTGATATTTGTTGACCATTCATATTTCTTCTGTGAAGTGTATGTTCAGTTTTTTTGGTCATTGATTGTTTTCTTTGCAATAAAAAAGCTTTTTAGTTTGATATACAACCCCATTTATTGATTCTTGATTTTATTTTGTTATGCACCCTGCTATATGGGTAATGACTAAACAGACTCCATTTTATCCTGAGACTCCAGATCATATAAGAAATGCTTCTCCCATGGGAAAACCCCACCTCTACACTTGCTTAGCATACCATATTAGCCACACAAAATGATAATTATTTTCTTCTATTCTTACACACTGTACTTGTGCAATGTACCCTAATTATATAGAATGCTAATGTTTGCCTAGATGTTAGTAATCATTCTTTAACTTACACTCAACTGGGGTCATTTTGGCCCCCAACTGCTTATGACTTTATATCTTAGGATGTTTGTTTGTGGTTTTGAATCATAGCAACAACCGCTTATGATTAATGAATTGATATGCTTTACCTGGGGTATAAAAGGTGTACGCTAACCCTGGAGGGGGACAAAGGGTGTAGATTTGCATCCTGCTACTTGCCCACCAGTTGATGAATCTGGAGTACTGGCTGGTGAATAAATGTTTCATGTCCTGCTTCAAGACTGACCTGGTGATTTATTACAATCTGGCCATAACATTTTCTTGCACTTTAGGAGTCTTATTGAGAAATCCAGTTCCTAAGCTGACATGATAGACATTTAGGCCTACTTTTTCTTCTATTAGGTGCAGGGTCTCTGATATAATGTCTATGTCCTCGATACACTTGGAGTTGAATTTTTTTGAGGGGTGAAAGATAGGGGTCTATTTTCATTTTATTATATATGAATTTTCAGTTTTGCCAGTACTATTTGTTGAATAGGCTTTTCTCCAATGTATGTTTATGGCACCTTTGTCTAATGTGAGATAATTACATTTGTGTGGGTTTGTCTCTATGTCTTCTATTCTGTACCATTGGTCTTCATGTCTGGTTTGGTGCCAGTATCATGTTGGTTTTGTTACTATAGATCTTTGTATAATTTAAGGTCTGTTATCATGATGCCTCCTGCTTCAGTTTTCTTGCTGAGGATTGCTTCGGCTATTATGGGCCTCTTCTTTTTCCAAATAAATTTCATGACTGCTTTTTCTATTCATATGAAGAACGTCATCAGAACCTTAACAGATATTGCATTACATCTGTATAGTACTTTTGGTAGTATGGGCATTTTGATGATAATAATTCTGCCTATCCAAGAACATGAGAGATGGGATATCTTTTCATGTACTAAGAACTACTTTAGTTTCTTTTTTTCTTTCTTTCCTTCTTTCCTCCCTCCCTCGGGGGCATCTAACCACTGAGCCACATCCTCAGCACCCCTCTTTTTTTAAAAAATATAGATAGATTTTATTCATAGACAGCTGTTCATAGGCTATATTTTTAAGTTACATTCATACCTGACAATTTCTATGGGCAAAACAGTACCTAAACCATACAAAAGAATTAAATATATCAATATGTGTCACAGAATTGTATAAATAGCATAACTGATGGGCACACCAGGGGTGACCTGGTTGACTCACTATTGACTCCATTTTCAGGAAGACACATGCAACAGGGGAACTAGATTATAAACACCATTGGTAAACTCAGCTCTTAAATCATTCCCTCCTATCCTCAAAAATATTACAAAAATAAAATAATGCCAGTTTCTAATTTTTACAATTAATAGAGAAAAACCATGTGTGATTACTTTTCCTTTTCTACCCGTCCCCTTGCCCCCCCACACACACCCCAGGGTCTTACTATGTTGCTCAGAATGGCCTTAAACTCCTGGATTCACATGATTCTCCTCAGTTTCACAAGGGGCTAGGACAACACAGATCACCATTCCTATCCCTTCCTTATACTTAATCAATTGCTTCAGTTCAGCAAAATTTATGAGCCACTTGAAACACCACTGAATCCCTTTATATATAGCCAAGCTCTGACTCTTGATGCTCAGTCCCAGAAAAACAAAATGGATATCAATATGTTGCTTCCTTAGGGAGGACTAGGGAGAGAAATAAACAAAATCTTTATTCTACTACCAAACAAACTTTTGTGGATTGTTTCGTCTTTTTCCCATTTCCTTTTTTATCCTTTTCTTCTGTTTCAACTTTCCTCCATCTCTTTTTAATCCCTCATTTTTGTTCCAAGTGCTTTGCTTCTCTTTTTGGTCTTTTAAAAAATATTTATTCTAATTTGTTATATATGGCAGCAGAATGCATTTTCATTCATAGTACACATATAGAGCACACATTTTCATGTCTCTGGTTGTACACAAAGTAGAGTCACACCATTCGTGTCTTCATATGTGTACGTAGGGTAATGATGCCCATCTCATTCCACCATCTTTCCTACTCGCCTGCCCTCTCCCTTCATCTCTTCCCTTTCCTTATCTAAAGTTCCTCCATTCCTCCCATGATTCCCTCCATCCCCATTAAAGATCAGCATCCACATAACAGAGAGAACATTTGGCATTTTTTGGGGGGGATTGGCTTACTTCACTTAGCATAATATTCTCCAACTCCACCATTTACCTGCAAATACCATGATTTTATTCTCTTTTTTTTTTTTTTGCTTAGTAATATCCCATTGTGTGTGTGTGTGTGTGTGTGTGTGTGTATATATATATATATATATATATATATATATATATATCACAGTTTCTTTATCCATTCATCTCCTAAAGGGCATCTAGGTTGGTTCCACAATTTAGCTATTGTATATTGTGCTACTATAAACATTGATGTGGCTTTGTCATTATAGTATGCTATTTTTGAGTCTTTTGGACATAAACTGAGGAGTGGGACAGCTGGGTCAAATGGTGGGTCCATTCCAAGTTTTCCAAGGAATTTCCATACTGCTTTCCATATTGGTTGTACCAATTTGCAGCCCCACCAGCAAGGTATGAGTGTGCCTTTCTCCCCCATCCTTGCCAACACTTATTGTTGTTTGTATTCTTAGTAGCTATCATTCTGACTGTAGTTTTGATTTTCATTTCTCTAATTGCTAGATATGTTGAACATTTTATCATATATTTGTTGATTGATTGTATATTATCTTCTGAGAAGTGTCTGTTCTGTTCCTTGGCCCATTTACTGACTGGATTATTTGTTTTTGTGGTGTTAAAAGTTTTGAGTGCTTTATATATCCTAGAGATTAGTACTCTATCTGATGTGCAAGTAGTAAAAATTTGCTCCCATTCTGGAGGCTCTCTCTTCACCTCACTGATTATTTCTTTTGCTGAGAAGAAGCTTTTTAGTTTGAATCCATCCCATTTATTGGTTTTTAATTTTATTTCTTGGGCTAACATGGTGTTATTATGGAAGTCAGGGCCTAATCAGATATGATGAAGATTTGGGCCTACTTTTTCTTCTTTTAGGCACAGTGTCTCTGATTTAATTCCTAGATCCTTTAACAACTTTGAGTTGAGTTTTGTGCATGATGATAGGGGTTTAATTTTGTTTTGTTACATGTGGATTTCCAGTTTTCCCAGCACCGTTTGTTGAAGAGGCTATCTTTTCTCCAATATATGTTTTTGGCACTTTGTCTAATATGAGATAATTATATTTATGTGGATTTGTCTCTGGGTTCTCTATTCTGTACCATTGGTGTACAAGTCTATTGTGGCACTGATACCATGCTGTTTTTGTTACTATTGCTCTGTAGTATAATTTAAAGTCTGGTATAGTGATCCTACCTACTTCACTCTCCTTGCTAAGGATTGATTTAGCTATTCTGAGTCTCTTAGTTTTCCAGATGAATTTCATGACTGCTTTTTTTTTTATTTCTATGAGTAATGTTGTTGATATTTTGATTGGAATTGCATTAAATCTGTATAGTACTTTTGGAAGTAGAGTCATTTTGACAATATTAATTCTGCTATCCAAGAAGAAGGGAGATCTTTCCATATTCTACAGTCTTCTTTAATTTCTTTCTTTGGAATTCTTAATTTTCATTGTAGAGGTCTTCCATCTCTTGTGTTAAGTTGATGCCCATGGGTTTTATTTTATTTTATTTTATTGTTTTGAGGCTATTATGAATGGGGTGGTTTTCCTAGTTTCTCTTTCAGAGGATTTGTCACTGATTTATAGAAATGACTTTGATTTGTAAGTGTTGATTTTATATCCTGCTACTTTGATAAATTCATTTATTAGTTCTAGAAGTTTTCTGGTGGAATTTTTTGGATATTTTAGATATATAATCCTATTGTCAGCAAATAGTGATATTTTGAGTTCTTATTTTCCTATCCATATCTCTTTAGTTTCTTTCATCTCTCTAATTGCTCTGGACAGTGTTTCAAGAACTATGTTAAATAAAAGTGGTGAAAGAGAGCACCCCTCTCTTGTTCCAGTTTTTAGATAAAATGCTTTCGATTTTTCTCCATTTAGAATGATGTTACCCTGGGCTCAGAGCCGTTTTTTTGTATTTTATTTAGAGACAGAGTTGCACTGATTTGCTTAATGCCTTGCAATTTTTGAGGTTGACTTTGAACTTGTGATCCTTCTGCCTCAGCTTCCTGAGCTGCTGGGATTATAGTTGTGTGCCACCTCTTTCTTTAGTGTTCTGTAGTTTTCATTGCAGAGATCTTTCACCTCTTTTGTTAGATTGATTCCAAAATATTTTTTTTTTATTTGAAGCTATTGTGAATAGGATAGGTTTCCTAATTTCTCATTCAGTTGATTCATCATGGATGTATAGGAACACAATTGGTATACGGGTTTTATTTTTATATCCTACCACTTGGCCAAATTTATTTATTAGTTCTAGAAATTTTCTGGTGGAGATTTATGCATCTTCTAAATATAGAATCATGTCATGAGCAAATAGGGATAGTTTGAGTTTTTCTTTTGCTATTTATATCCCTTTAACTTCTTTCTTTTATCTAGTTTCTCTTGTTAGAATTTCAAGAACTATATTGAATAGAAGAAGTGAAAGAGGGCATCCCTGTCTTGTTCCAGTTTTTAGAGGTAATGCTTTCAACTTTTCTCCATTTAGAATGATAGTTTTATTATGTATAGATTTTATAATGTTGAGGTATATTCCTACTATCCCTCGTTTTTCTAGTATTTTGAACATGAATTGATGTTCTATTTTGTCAAATGCTTTTTCTGCATCTGTTGAGATAATCATGTGATTCTTGTCTTTAAGTCTATTGATGTGAGGAACTACATTTATTTCCATATGTTGAACCAAACTTGAATCCCTGGGATGAACCCTACTTTATTATGGTGCGGTATCTTTTAAACAATTTTTGTATGCAATTTACCAGTATTTTATTTAAAAATTTTGCATCTATGTTCATCAGGGATGTTGATCTTTATTTTTTATTTTATTTATTTTTTTGTTGTATCTTTGTCTGGTTTTGGTATCAGGGTGATACTAGCTTCATAGAATGATTTTGGAAGGGTTTCCTCCTTTTCTATTTCATGGAATAATTTGAGGAGGATTAGTGTTAGTTCTTTAAAAGTCTGGTAGAACTGAGCTGAGAATTTCTCTGATCCTGGGTTTTTCTTTGTTGGTAGGCTTTTGATGGCATCGTCAATTCCATTCCTTGAAATTGATCTATGTAAATTTCTATGTGCTCCAGATTCAATTTGAGTGGTCATATATCTCTAGAAATTTGTCAATATCTTCAAGATTGTCTATTTTATAAGAAAAAATTTCAAAATAGATTCTGATTATCATGTGTATTTCAGTAGTGGCTGCTGTGTTATTTCCTTTTTCATTGCAAATTTTAGTAATTTTTTTCTCTCTCCTTTTTAGCTTGACTAAAAGTTTTTCAGTTTTATTGATTTTTTTTTTCAAAAACCCAACTTTTGGTCTTGTTTATTTTTAAAAATTGTTTCTTTTGCTTCAATTTCACTGACTTCAGCTCAGAGTTTAATTATTTCCTATCTTCAACTGCTTTTGTTGGTTTATTCTTCTTTTGTATGGCTTTGAGATGTAATGTTTATTTGTTGACTTTATGTTCCTTTAATGAATGAGCTCAATGCAATGAACTTTCCTCTTAGCACTGCCTTGATATTGTCCCAGAAATTTTGATATGTTGTATTACTATCCTCATTTATGTCTAAATATTTTTTATTTTATTCCTGATTTCTTCTGCTATCTATTTGTCATTTAGTGGCATTTTATTTAGTCTCCAGGTGTTAGAGTAGCTTCTATTTTTTATTTTATTGTTAACTTCTAATTTCATTCCATTATGATCTGATAGGATAAACAATATCTCTATTTTTTTTTATTTGCTTAAATTTGCTTTGTAGCCTCAGATATGGTGTATTTTAGAGAAAGATCCATGTGCTGCTGAGAAGAAAGTATATTCAGTTATTGAGGGATGAAATATTCTATATATATATATATCTGTTAAGTCTAAATTATTAATTTTATTTTTAGTTCTATAGCTTCTTTATTTAGTTTTTGTTTGGAGGATCTGTCCAATAGTGAGAGAGGTGTGTTAAAGTCACCCAGTATAATTATATTGTGGTCTATTTGCTTCTTGAAATTGAGAAGGGTTTGTTTTATGTAAATTCTCCATTGTTTGGGGCATAAATATTTACTATTGTTATGTCTTTTTGTCTTATTGATGTATAATTAAGCTTATTGTAAGCAGCATGATATGTCCTTCTTTGACCCTTTTGAATAACATTGGCTGAAGTCCACTTTATCTGATATGAGGATAGAACCCCTTGATTGTTTATGAGATCCATGTGAATGATATGTGTTTTCTCGTTCTTTTATCTTCAGTCTGTAGATTACTTTGCCTAGAAAGTGAGTCTCTTGGAGACAGAATATTATTAGGTCTTGTTTTTAATCCAACTTGTCAATCTATGCCTTTTTATTCATGAGTTTTGGCCATTTACATTCAGAGTTATTATTGAGATATGGTTTTTATTCACCATATTTTTATTTATTTCTGGTTTTTAATTTGAATTAGTTTCTCCATTGATTCACTCTTCTTTTAGTGTAGTTCCTCCCTTTGCTGGTTTTCACTTTTATTTTCCATTTTTTCTTCATGAAATATCTTATTGAGTATGTTTATGTAGTGCAGGCTTCCCAGTTGTGAATTCTTCTAACTTTTGTTTATTGTGCAAAGTTTTCATCATCAATTCTAAAATTTATTTTTTCTTGGTATAGCATTCTTGGCTGGTATCCATTTTCTTTCAGAGCTTGCTATATATTATTTGAAGAACTCCTATCTTTGAGGGTCTAGGCTGAGAGATCAGCTGAGATCCAAATTGTTTTCCCTCTAAATGTTACCTGTAATTTTTCTATGACAGTCTTTAGCATTTTATCCTTATTCTGTATGTTAGTCATTTTCATAATAATGTGTCTTGGTGTGGGTCTGTTGTAATTTTGTATATTTGGGGTCCTGTAAGCCTCCTGTATTTGATTTTCACCTAATTCTTTAGATTTGGGAAACTTTCTATTATTCTATTGAAAAGATTTTTCATTCCTTTTATTTGTATCTCTGAGCCTTCATCTATCCCATTAAATATTACATTTGGACTTTTCAGGTTATCCCACATATCTTTGAAGTTCTGTTCATGGTCTCCTACTGTCTTTTCTCCATGGTCAACTTTGTTTTCAAGATAATATACCTTATCTTCATTGCCTGAAATTCTGTCTTTGAAATGATCTGGTATGTTTGTGATGGTTTCAATTGAATTTTTTATTTGGTTTATCTTCATTTTGAGGATTTCTGCTTGTTTGTTTTTTCCAGAATCTCTGTCTCTTTATTGAAGTGATCTTTCACTTCCTATATTATCTCTCTGATTTCACTCCTTTTACCATCTTTTATTTTTTTTCACCTCAGTTTAACAGTGTACATTCTTAACTTCTTCTCTGACATTTCTTCCACTGTAGTGTTAATTGGTTCTGTTATTGGAGTATTTTGGTTTGTTTCCAACAATTTTCCCTTGCTTTTTCATGCAGTTTGTGTGTCTACCCATCTAACAGTATGGATCTGAGGCAGTAGAATTTCTATCCTGTGGACTTATAGTGTTCTGAATGGTTTCCAGTACCTCAATTCCTGAGGAGCTACCTGTTTGCTTTCTTGGTTTCACACCATGGAGTAGCCAGGAAAGCAACCTCCGCTATTCTGCCAATGAAAATCTTACATTCTTGACATGTGTGTTGTACACCTGTCCAGCTCATCCTTCAGTCCACTTCATACTGATATCTCAGTTCTTACACAGAATTGAGAAGGACATTATTAGTAGCTTCCCCCAGCTTTAGTTTAAATAAGACTTGGATTCTTCCTGGGGATATGATCACAGAATTGTGCTAACACATTCTTGCTAATCATTTTGATGAGGCAGTGCAATTAAAATATATGAAATTCTCCAAGAGAAAAGCAATTTGAAATAACCAGGGGCATACATTTATAAATGCAAGAAATAAAATTATTAGGAAGAAAAGATTGAAGTATGGCAAGAGATAGGTTGCTATAATACTGTTGCTGTACATAAATTTATGGCATATGAAATCTCTAAAACTAACAAAAATAATGAATTATTTTTTCATTTATTTCACTTTTAATTTGTGCATTATACTTGTACTTGTTGACATAATTTATTGTTACATATTCATACATACACACTAAATCACAATATAATTTGGCCAAAATCAGTCACCAACATTTCCCTCTAAAATAGTGAATTATTGAGGAAAAATCTCACTGAAAAAAATAGAACAAAATTCTTAGGAAAAGTTACATGGATACCTATTTTTCTTGATGGAAAGAAATATTTGCTATAATTGGTGTTGGTGAAAATTAAATATTATTTTATGTGTGTGTGTGAGGGGGTATGTGAAGTCCTTTTCAAGGGAAATATAAAGTTGTTGACCAAATAATGGTAGGAAACATTTAATGATAAAAGAAATTTAATACCTTGATGTTTCCATAGTTTTATTGAAATATCATTCATATAAAATGAAATTCTCCCATGTTAGGTATGTAGTTAGATGAGCTTCATTTCAGTAAAGGAAGACAATCCTATAATTAAAAATCTTACATCAGAATATAGAACTATTTGGTGTAGGTGAACCAGAAATAGGCAGATAAGCAAGGGTCAGATCCAGAGAATGGGAGAATTAAAATGTTACTTCCTTCAGAGATCTTATTCCAGCATTATCAAGATAACTTGCAAAGGCAAAACACTCTCACTTCTTGGGATGCTACAATACCAGCGATGGTCCCCTTTTCCCACCAGGGAAAAGTCTACGTTACCTCTTTTTAAATAAACCATGCTTTATATGCTTGCCTCAGCATGCTTCTCTAATGTTATACTTCAACATGTGAGGGAGCAGAACTTGTCATCGATAACCGGTGTTATCATAGAAATTTCATGGATACCCTTTACCAGGTGACAGAAGTTATCTTGCTATCCTAGTTTGCTGAAGATTTCATGGAAGAAATAAAAGTTGAAATTGGTCAAATGCATTTCTTCATCCATTGGGAGTGTGTGTGTTTGTGTGTATAGGTATATATAATTTTTATATATTGTTAAATTTAATTTGTTTAAATTTTCGTTAGAATTTTGACATTTATACTAATAAGGGATTTTCTCTTTCCTATTCTAATATCTTTAGTTTTGGCATCAAGATAATCTTGTGTTTGTAAATGACTTGCTAGGTAAGGATTGAATGTTTGTTTCCCACAAAAACCATCTATTGAGGTCCTAAGTCTGAATTTGTCAATATTTAGAAATGGGACCTTTGCAAGGTAAGTAGGGCTAGATGAGGTCATGAGGGTTGGGGGCTCATAAATCAGTGTCCTCATAACAAGAGACAGAAGAGAGCTTGCTTATTTTCTTTCTTTTCTCTGCAAAATTCACAAAGGGTTCCCTATGAGCACAAGGAAAGATGGTGGTGACCTACAATTGAGAAGAGAGTTCAGAAAGAAGCCTGTCTTTCTGGCACCTTGATCTTGCATTCCTACCCTCCAGAACTGTGAGAAATAAATGTCTGTTGTTTAAGCAACCTGTCTCTGGTAGTTTGTTGTGGCAGCCAAACCAAGTCAAGGAGAAAGTATTCTTTCTATTTCCATCTCTAAGAATCCATGTAGAGTGGGTACTGTTTCTTCCTGAAGTGTTTGGTTGAATTCCCTACTAAAGCTTTCTAGGTTTGGAGTGTCCCTTATAAGAAGGCTTTTTACTACAAATTTAACATCTTTAATAGATATTGGGATATTATTAATTTATAAATGAATATTTGAAGTTTATGTCTCACAAGAAATTTATCCATTTCATCTAAATGGATGATTTTATGGTCTTAAAGTTGTAAAAATGTGATATTCATTAGCTTCCTTCTAACATTTGCCAAATCTGCAGTGACATCATCTCCCTCATTCATGATGCATACAATTAGTTTCCCCTCATTTTCTTCTGATAAGTATGGCTGAAGGCTTATCAAATTTATTACTCTCTCTAAGAAATTGCTTTTGGCTTCATTGATTTTTCTTACTTTTTTCTGGTTTCTATTTTATTGTTGCCACTCCGGATTTTATATTATTTTTACCTCTTGATGGGTTTAATTTACTCTCCTTTTTTGAGTTTCTCAAGATAGAGGTGAGGTTACTGATTTGATATCTTCCTTCTAATCTCCTTCAAGTATTCAGTGACATAAATCCTCCCCACTAGAAAGTATGACGTTAGTGGTATCTCAGAAATTTCAGCATTTATGTTTTAATTTTTGTTTCTTTCAAAATATTCCTCTAATTTTTCTTTTGATTATTTCCTTTTTCCCTGGTTCTTTTTTTCTTAATTTTTAATTTGCTTTAATTAGTTATACATGACAGTAGAATGTATTTATGCACTTTGATATATCATACATAGATGGGATATAATTTCTTACTTTTCTGAGTGTACATGTTGCAGAATCATACTGGTCATGTAGTCATATAGATACATATAGTGGTAATGTTTGTTTCACTCTACTATCTTTCCTATCCTCACATCCCCTCCCCTCCCCTCTCATCACTTCCCTCTATCTAATCTAAGGTAACCCTATACTTCCCCAGTGCCCCCTGCCTTATTGTGAATTACCATCCACATATTAGAGAAAACATTCAGCCTTTGGTTTTACTTATTCCTGTTAGCATGATATTCACTGACAAATGCCATAATTTCACTCTTCTTTAAAGCTGAGTAATATTCCACATTTTCTTTATCTATTCATCTATTGAAGGACACCTAGGTTGGTTCCATAGTCACCTATTGTGAATTGAGCAGGTATGAACATTGATGTGGCTGTGTCACTATGGTATATTGATTTTAAGTCCTTTGCGTATAAACCAAGGAGTGGGATAACTGGGTCAAATGGTGGTTCTGTTCCCAGTTTTCTGAGGAATCTCCATATTGTTTTCCATAGTGGTTGCACCAATTTGCAGTCCCACCAGCGATGTACAGTATACCTTTCACCACATCCTTGCCAACATTTATTGTTCCCTGTATTCTTGATGATTGCCATTATGACAGGAGTGAGATGAAATCTTTGAGTAGTTTTGATTTTCATTTCTCTAAATACTAGAGATGTTGAACACTTTTTCATATATTTGTTGATTGATTGTATTTCTTTTTCTGTGAAATGTCGGTTCAGTTCCTTAGCTCATATATTGATTGGGTTATTTGTTTTATTTGGTGTTAAGTTTTTTGAGTTCTTTATATATCCTAGAGATTAATACTTGTTTGGAGGTGCGTGTGGTAAAAATTTTGTCCCAATCTATATATGCTCTTTCCTCACATTATTGATTGTTTCCTTTGCTGAGAAGCTTTTTTAATTTGAATCCATCCCACTTATCGATTCTTGATTTTACTTCTTGTGCTTTAGGAATCTTGTTAAGGAAGTCAGATCCTAGGGTGATGTAGTGAAGATTTGGGCCTATTTTTTCTTCTATTAGGCACAGGGTCTCTGTTCTAATACCTAAGTCTTTGATCTACTTTGAGTTGATTTTTGTGCAGGGTGAAAGACAGAGGTTTAATTTCATTTTACTACATAGGATTTCCAGTTTGGCCAGCACCATTTATTGGATAGGCTATCTTTTCTCCAGTGAATGTTTTTGGCAACTTTGTCTAGTATGAGATAACCATATTTATGTGGGTTTGTCTCTGTGTTCTCTATTCTGTATAATTGGTCTACAAGGCTACTTTGGTGCCAATACCATGATTACTTCTTTTACTGATATATTATTTAGTTTTCAAAATTTCAGGATTTTTTTCAATATCTTAATGTTATTGATTTCTAATTTTCTTTATCTCAGAGAATGTATACCGTATAAATTGAATGCTTTATAATTTATGAATAAAAGATCCATGTTCATTAATATTTGGTGGGTTCTTGAAAAAGTTTGTGTATTCTCCTGTTATTGGGTGTTATGTTTGCTATGATTTTAATGTGGTTTTAGTTTGTCCCTCAAGGTGGCCTAGTCTTTAGCATGGCATTGTTAAAAGGTGGTTGGACCTTTAAGAGATAGGCCCTTGTGGGAGGTCCTCGAGGCAAATGCCCTCAAAACTGGTATGCTTCTCCTGGGACTCTGGATAGTTCTCCTGAGAGGATAGTTATAAAAAGTGAGCCTGACCTTGAGTCATCTAACTTCCCTTCTTGCCATGTAATCTCTTCTTCTTGCATATGTTCTCACCATGAAGCCATCCGTCATGAGGTCTTCCCCAGAGTTGAGCCAAAGCCAGTGCCATACCCTGGAACCTCCAGAACCATGAGTTAATAAACTTTTTCATATAATTTACTCAGGCTCAGGTATTTTCTTATAGCAACAAAAAATGAACTAACAGAGGGTTTTATAACTGTCAATTGAATTAGTTGTTTGCATTGCTCAAGTCTTCTATGTCATTAATTATTTTCTGTTTGCATTTATGTCAATTGTAATGGGACACATTAAAATATCTGATGATAATTGTAGATTTGTTTATTTTTCTTTGAAGTTCTATCAGTTTTTGCATCATATATTTTGAAGCTGTTATGAGGTGCATAAATTCTTAAAACTGTTAGTTTCAACTCATGATATTAGCTCATAATTTTCCTTTTTACCCCTGGTAATCTTTGATCTGAAATATGTTTTATCTGATATTTATAGCCTTTTGACTTTCACTTGATTAGGGTGAGTGTGGCTCAGCATTTTTATACTCTTACTTATAACCTGTTTTTGTCCTTTATTTGAAGTGTATCTTTTGCAAGAATCCTATTATTTAGCCTTGCTTTTTATTCTGTTCTGACAATCTCTAAAAAATTGACATGGTTAAGGCTACATAGCTAAGGTGATTATTTATAAAATCATATTATAAATACAATTTTTTACAATTTGCATTTTTAAAATTTGTCTCAAGTAAATTTTATTTTTTCTCTTTAATGGATTTTGATTGGACTTCATTAATATTTTTATTATTCATTTTCTCTTTAATTGGTTTGTTAACTATAATTTAGTTTGTTATATTAGTGTTTAGTTTATATCGTGGATTTGCCACAACCTGTCTTCAAATGACATTCATTTCTGTATAAGGATCTCACAATAATACATTTATATTTCTCCATACCTGATCTTTGTACTCTTATAAAGTCATTTATTTTACATTGACGTGTGATATAAAACCCAAACTGCATTATTATTATTTTTGTAAAGACTATTATTTTAAAGATGATATTTTAAAAATCTTACCTTCTGATCATGCAGTTGTCTTTCTGACCCTTTTCTTTTGCAGATCCATAGTTTCATCTGCTCTCATTTATAATTCATTTTTTTGCCCCCAATTTTCCTTCAATGCTCCTGTGGCATGGACCTGCTATGATGAATTCTTTTAAATATTTTAACTATAAAAATATTTATTTTATATTAAATTTTAAAATATATTTTGGCTGAGGATGGAATTTTAATTGATTTTTTTCCAGTATATTAAAAATATTTTATCTTTTTACTTACATTATTTCCAATGGCACATCTGCTATCATTCTTTTCTTTTTAAGAAATCATATTTTTAAAAAAACATTTTTTAGTTGTCAATGGACCTTTATTTTATTTATTTATGTACAGTGCTTATAATCAAACCCAGTTGCCTCACATATGCTTGGCAAGTGCTCTACCACTGAGCCACAACTCCAGCTCCTTGTGAAGATTTTTAAAATGTCTTCCTAAATTTTCTTGTGGTTAGGAGGTTTTGAGTGTCTTGGATCTATAATTTATAGTTTTCATCAACTCAGTGTAAGTTCCCCTCATTCATGAGAAAATTTCACCCAGTGTCTCATAAATCATCAGATTCTCCAGTCTTGCTGGGGTGGGGCGGGGGGACAGGCATTCTTTGCCCTGTATGAAATGGGACACTCTTTTAACTCTTAGCCTTTTCAATGGTTTTCAGTGATTCCTTTCCCTGGCCACAGTAAAGTTGACTCACATGCATGTGCTGGTCAGTGCCCAGTTGAAGAGTGAAGGGGGCACACTATAGCTCTCCTTTCTGTGTTTCTATGTCCTGAAAATTTTCTTTGGACTCAGTTCTGTCTGTTCAGCTCAGCTCAGCAAGTCAACTAGGATTTTCCTGTGCTCTCCTACCTGTGCCAAAGCAAGGGAGTCTCTGAAGGTAATACTGTGTGACAATCAGTGGGCTCACTTTATATGTTTGATCTCCCCAGTAACACTGTCCTTTATTACCTGGTGTGCAGGATCTTGCAAAGTGAGAGGTTAGAATCCAAACCTTTTACTCCAACTTGACCTTCATACTCTGAATTTTGTTGAATTTCTGACTGGATAGGCTCAAATTATTAAGACTTTTTGAATGGGTCAGGATCTGATGTTAACCATAAGAAAAGGATAGGGGACCAGGAATTCCAAGTATTGAAGTAGAAAGACACAAGTATATTAAGATCATGAGATGCATGATACAATGTCACAAACAGAACTCGAGATGTGTTCTTGTAATGTGTATGTATTTTAATTAAGCATTTGGTGACATTTGTTTTCCATAGAAAAGGAATCACAAATATGACTTGCAATCAAGAAAAATAATTTCTGCATTACTTTGGTGAGTAATGACATCAAGGCATTTTCAATGTGGAAATAGCACAAAGTAGGGAACTTACATTGACTCCTGATATGTCAATCTTTTGAAAAGCTCTTCATAGAGGGGTAGGGCTAGTTCATTCAATTCTAGGTATATATGCAGGGTGGTTGGAAGGGACAAACTTGATGACTAATTATGCAATAGCTTGTACATCTTGACTTTCTATAACTTAGAAGTAACATAAGGTGCCCTTTACTTTCCATGTGATTGAGAATATTTTTATTTCTATTGATGATGCAATAGATAGTGTGCAAGGTTTAAATATAGTTGTGATGAACAGATGGAACTGTTTGGTTATGAGTTTGTAATGACCAAAACAGTGCAATTTGAGTCCTAACTTGACTTAACCATCAGAACTGAAACGCAACTATGTGTGAGTTCATGTAAGCAGAGTGAGGGACTGGACTTTCTTCTCTTCATATTTTAGTTTTAGTTAAACATAAATCTGGGGGAAATATGGGTAAAAGAACCAAACCTAGAAAATCTTCCCAATTATAGGGATACCCTATTATGGTAATCAGCCACCTCCTAATTTCCATATTAATCATGGCCACTCTCCTTTCAATCAAAATTTATTAGTGACTCTACTCAAAAGATCATGGCCAAAAATATTAAGAAGGATAATATGCCCAATCTTAATTTTTTGAAAAACAAAATTTCGCATTTAAAGTTCAGTTAAAACGTGACATGTTTCCACTGGGTGCAATGGCACATGCCGGTAATCCCAGCAGCTCAGGAGGCTGAGACAGGAGGATCTCGAGTCGAAAGCCAGCCTCAGCAATGGCAAGGTACTAAGTAACTCAGTGAGACCCTGTCTCTAAATAAAATACAAAATAGGACTGGGGATGTAAGTTAGTGGTTGAGTGCCCCTGAGTTCAATCCCTGGAACAACAACAACAACAACAACAACAACAACAACAAAAAAAAAATATATATATATATGTATGTATATACAGATGTATACATACATATTTACATATATACCCCTCCAATAATAATTTGCACTTAAAACTTTATTTAGTGACTTCTGTTTCTCAGAGGAGTACAGATTAAGTTAGCTTCTTAAGCATAAGTAATTGGAGTATGACATAACATAAACAGAAAAGCAAAGTTATTTGTCCTTATCAGCACCTGATTTAAGTTTTATATATACTGTCAAGTCCAATTGTGCATTTTAAAAAATATTTTTCTTTAGTTGTAGATGGACACAATGACTTTGTTTTATTTACTTATTTTTATGTGGTATTGAGGATCAAACTCAGTGCCTCACACATGCTAGGCGAGCACTCGACCACTGAGTCACAACCCCAACCTTGTGCATTTGTATGTGTAATTAATAATCTTGAGAATATAAACTTTTAGGTTTTTTTCACTTATCATTATATATTTGATATTTCCCATGCTGTTATATATTGTTGCAACTCCTTGTAATTTTTAGTGAATAGTGGTCCGTTGTTGATATTCTGTTATTGATAGGGCTATCTCTTAATACTTAGCATTGGGTTGTTTTTTCAAATCTTAAAGGTTGCATATAAGTTAGAGTGAGTGTCTTCATGTCACTGAAATCTTTTAAGAATTTTTTTCTAATATTTTCTGTCCTTTGACTTCCTAGTCTTTGTCTAATAGCTTAGTGTAACATAAACTACAAGAACAAAGATCCTTTGTTTTACATGTGACCCTTACAAATACCCCCACAGTTGACCTTCCCAGCCTCATCTTCTGGATATCTCTCCCTTAACATTCTATTCATCTCTCATCAGACTTTTCACTGTCTTTATATAGCTCTGGGCTTGGTGAAATCATACTACGGAATGCCATGCAATGGTAAGGAACAATGAATGATTATCTATCTATCTATCTACCCACCCATACATTCATCCTTCCATCCATTTATCTCAAAAAGGTAACATTAAATGAGAAGAATAAATGAATTCAATGACATATTCTAGTACAATTAATGAAAAGGAAAAATCAAATAATAGTGACTAATTTTTATCACAAGTAAGAACTCTTAAGAAAAATTATTGTAAACTTGGAGATAAGGAAAAAGATTATAATCTGACTTTCATGATTGTGCTGTGCTAATGAACCTGTGTCAGGACCTTCTGACTCTAAGTACATATAATTTCACTTGACTTACCATTGATTAGAGCAGGCATTTCACAACTTTTTAAAATTAGGTGTTAATTTATAACAAACTGATTAAATACAATGTTTGTTTTTTTTTCCAGAAAGAAGATAAGTCTAAAGATAAAGACTTTCCTCCTACAAGATGAACCTGTTTAGAATTTAACTAAGGAAGTAGCATTGTTTAATTTTATCATACCCATTTGGACCAGCTTTTTCACTAATCATTAAAAGATTAATAACATAGGGCTGGGCTTGTGGCTCAATGGTAGAGCATTTGCTTTGCATATGTGAGGCACTGGGTTCAACACCACATAAAAATGAGTAAACTAAAGGTATTGTGCCCATCTACAACTAAAAAATAAAATAAAAAAGATTAATGATATAAATGATAATTTTATTTACATTTATTTCAACATACACAAAAACATACATAAAATATTTAAGAAATAATACCATCAATTACTATTTTACATGTATCTTTAGAATATATGTGGTTATAAAATATATAAAATATTAGAATGTGCTTCTGTTAGTAGATGAAAATAGAAAGCAAGCAAACAACAACAACAAAAAACCTGATTAAATTAATTTCCCAAAAGTATTCCACAGAATAATAATTCCAAAAGGTAAAGTACCCTATTACCAAAATTAGAGCTACTTTAGAGAACTAGTTTAGAGCCTGTATGATATTTTGCATGTCAAAGGAATAACTATTGAAAAAAACTAGATTGCAAACAATTGTTAATTTCATGTTATAGAATATTTTAAAAACAATTTAGTTCAGGACTTTTTTGTTTGTTTTAGTTTTGCATTCCTTTACATAATGATTTTGGGACCATGTTTTGGGAAACAAGACAATGATGAATTATTCAACCATTTTAGCATGATAGTAATATGACATTTATTCAAAACAATATATAGTTAAGTATTCCTTTCCATTCATGGTGAAGTAGCTTGCATCATATTAACACTCCTATAGAAAAATGAATATACACTCTGATCTAAATATTTTATTCAACTTTTTAAAGGCAAGCACAGAATAAAAGCAGGCAGAAACCAGCGGGGGGTCACCTTGAAGGCGATGTAATGTGTCAGATGATCTTCACAGGTCACTGCTTTTTGCTTGAGGGTCCTCCTAATTGCCTTAGAATGGGATTAATTAGAACTGCAAGAGAAGACCATCACCTCACTGCCTGGACAGAAGATGTAGTTTTTGGCTCCCAGAGTAACTGGGAAATAAGGAGGAAAATCTGGAAAAGTAAGGAGCCATGTTAAAATGCAGGTAAACTCCCTATCCAAGACTTTAGTGCACGCATGAGGGAGACAGACGCCAACAAGCTCAGAAAAAGCAACATAAGTCTACATGACCAAATAGAGATTTCAGTTGCTGATGACTTCAAGGGAATCAGCCAGGAGATGTCTCCAGCCAACTTAACTGCCAGCTAGAACAAAAGCCGATACTTCAAAGATTTAAAAACAAAAAAAAATCTGGGCTCTCTCTACAATGCATAACACTAACTGCATGTATATCTGGAATGTTCAGTAGTCTGTAAAATTGCCAAATATGTGAAGTAGAAGACAAAATGTAACCTATATTACAGAGAAAACATAGATGGTAGTAACCAAAGATGAGAACACACAGGTATTAGAACAGCTGACTAGGATTTTGATGCACGTATTATAGACAGGGCAAGGACATAAAACTGAAAATGGTATTAACACATAAGCAAATTGCAGTGTCAACAATGAAATTAAAACCAGATGAAAAGGAATTTCCATGTGGAAATTCTAGACCATAAATTTATAATATCAATATCTAAAATAAATTTACACTTCATATAGGTTAAGACAGGTTTCCAATTGTGGGTTTCTATTTTGGCAATTGGTAAAAGATAATATATGGGATCTTAATAGCATGAGAGAAAAGAGGAGGAATACTTTTTTTTGTTGTTTTTGGATTTTCTCTTTTTTGTTGTTTTTATCTTTTTTTTGTATGTGTGTGGGGGGGGTTGTGTTTGTTTTGTTTTGGTAGCAGGGATGTGACCTAGGGACTCTTAACCACTGAGACACATCCTCAACCATTTTTTGTTTTGTTTTGTTTTTTATTTTAAGATGTGGTCTTGCTAAGTTGCTTAGGGCCTCCCTTGTTGCTGAGGCTGGCTTGAATCTGAGATCCTCCTGCATTGGCCCTGCAAGTCACTGGGATCACAGGTATGTGCCACCACATCTGGCAAGGCATAGATTTTGAAGTGCAGATCGTAATTAGACACTGAATATCCAAGAGAAGTTTCTAATAGGGGAATGAGCTATGGATCAAAATCTCAGGAAGAAGCCAGCATTCAAATTACAGACTGGAGAACTGGCCATTTTCTATCTAGACAGTGCTTGAATTCATAAAACCCAACAGTCACCCAGAGAATGTTTGCCATTTGAAAATAGAAAGATGGAAGATAGAAAGTTGAATAACACCAACTTCATGTGTATTTGTATTATTTAAAATATTAAAGTTATGCTTTAGAAATGATTTGTTGTAACTCTATTGACTTATAGTCAAAGTAACAAGATTCTTTTCTGCCTCATATTTCTGTTATAATTTATAATATTTATTTTCTGTTCCAATTACAAAGATCCCTGTAATGTTAGCCTTGGTTTTCCTTTGCCTACGTTTGACCTTCACCACTGATCTTCTTAGCATAGTTTCTACATTCATCTTAAAGTTACCTGCAGTTAATTCTTAACTAGTTGTTGCTGGTTTTGTGTTTCTTTTTTTTTTTCAGTTCATGGATGTGCATTTCTTTAGAACTTGTATATGCAGAATAGCCTACTACTGCTGCTCTTCTTTAGTGACAGGGTGGTTCAAGATGGAACACTTGGACCCACTGTTTTACGGCTGAGGAACGTTTGCTGTCCTGACCTTTCCCTCTTTGGAAATGATTGACGTTTCATCAGGACACCTATTAGAGTTCTTTCTTCTAGGAACTCAGTACTGTTTCTGGACGATGTCTTCTTAAGGCGCTTTCTCTATTGAGGTATTCCTGGTACTTTATGGGACCTTTCATTTAATAAGCAAGCTTCCTTTTATTTCAAGAAATTAATCACTATACTCTTTCTCCTTTTAAGTGGTTCTGTTCTCTTCAGTAAAACCATGTATACTTTCTTTTGCCCTTTCTTTATGTGACCTCCATTTCTCTCCTTTTATATTTCTTTTCTATTTTACTTTCATTATGCTATTTTCCATATTCTTAACTGGTCCTTAAGTAATGTATTTTTTAAATTCCCTCTACTAATGTGATTCCATTTCCATAACAAGGATTTTAAATTTCTGTGCCTTCTGTTACTGTGACAGAATACCTGAGATAAATAAACTCTTAAAGAGGAAAATTTTATTTTGGCTGAAAATTTCATAGGTTTTAGTCCATGGTCACAGTAATTCATGGTGGGAGTGTGTGGCAGAGAAGGACTCTCCATCTCATAGCAACTTGGAAGCAAATGAAAGGAAGAAGAGGGTCCAGGTTCCAATATCCCCTTCACAGGTACATGCCCAATGACCTAACTTCCTCAATTACCCCCCATTTCCTAAAGTTTCCATCATCTGCCAATAGCACCACAGGCTGGGGACCACTTTTAGCTCATGGGTCTGTGAGGGAACATTCAAGACCCAAACTACAGTAATCTATTTCATTTTTTCCCCTAGATCTTTAGAAGTTAATTTTTTTTAAAATTTGAGAGTTTGCACATATTTCTTATATGACTCAATAACTGTTCTGCTTCCCTAAGAATGAAAGATTTAACCCTGTAGACCCCTAACATTTAATAAGTATCATAATTTTCCCTCTACATCCTTTGAAGAAAAAAATTCTTTTATTTCTTAATTCTAAACTTTTCCTCTTGTTTCAATATCTCAAAATGTTTTGACTTACAAAAAAACTCCTAGTCTTTATTTTTCAGGAGCATAGAGACATATTTAATTTGGGTAGCATATTTCTTTTTTTTTCTTGTGATCCCAGTGGGGCCAAGATCATCATATTTTAACTTTCCGTGACTTTACATGGAGACCATTCTTTGAAGGAAACAGACATAGAAGTTCAGTGTAAAGCAAAGGAAAATGCAGGCATTTTATATCTTCCTGTATTGTCTCTGGACACACTTTCATTCATTTTGTTCCAGATACATGCCCTGTTACAAGCTGGAGAGAATGCCTCCTGACTTGCAGTGAATCTTTCTATGACAGGTATTTCATGTGAATATTTAGAATTGATTTATCATCAGTGGACCAATATAGCAAACTCAGACTTTCTGGAATCACTATTTTTTTCTACATATGGTTTCAGTATTAGCACACACACACATACACACACACACGTGTGTGTGTGTGTGTGTGTGTGTGTATATATATATATATATACATTGAATTTCTTTATAAAGATGTGATAGCAGTAAGTTTCTGTGTTTGTTTCTCTGCTTTCTTTGCCCATGCATTATGTCAGTAATGACTCAATAACTGTTCTGCTTCTCTAAAGAATGAAAGATTTAACCCTGTAGACCCCTAACATTTAATAAGTATCATAATTTTCCCTCTACATCCTTTGAAGGAAAAAAGAAATGCAAGATGCCTATTTGTTGTTGTTTTTTTTCTTTCCAGGAAAATAGTTTCATGTATTCCTCAGATGAAAACAAAAATCTCAGGTTGATGTCCCTGCCTCTAGAGCTTTTAGTGGTTGTTTATCTCAAAATCTACTGCTTTTCTGGGTTTGCTTTCATCAGAGTGGCAGAGCTGTTCAGACCTGGTCTTGCTGACTCATGCTAAGGAATCTCACACACAATGTGAAAGCTGAATGCTGACTTAGTAAATTTTATTGGGAATTATGACTTGAAGGGACACAGTGTTGGTATCTCCCAAGCTGGTGAATTTTTCCTTGCAAGCAATTGATAGAAGATAATTTGGTGAGCCTGAATTGGAATAAAATGGGACTATTGTGATGTTGAGGATGTTTACTGGTTCAGGACTAAGACCTTGATGCTTCCATCTCTACAATCAGACCCATCTATCAGGAGGAGGGAATCTATAATTGAGTGGGGGCTCCAGCACACACAGAAGAGGAACAATCTTAGTCGTTGATCACATCCAATTCTTTGTTTCCATATGTTTCAGCAGGTCAAAAGGAACAACACATTTTAAAATTTCGCACACACCATAAACATCATTATAATTTCTTTCTTTCCCTCCCACCCTCCCTCCCTAACTGCGTGTATATTTGTATTATTTAAAATATTAAAACTACGCTTTAAAAATGATTTGTTGTAAATCTATTGACTTATAGTCAAAGTAACAAGATTCTTTTCTTCCTCATATTTCTGTTATGATTTATAATGTTTATATTCTGTTCCTATTACAAAGATCCCTGCAATTTTAGCCTTGGTTTTACCCTCCCTCCCTCTCTCCCTCCTTCCCTTTCTCCTTCCCTTCTTTATTTCCTTCCTTTCTTCCTTCTTTCCTTCCTTCCTTCCTTTCTTCTAGGCACATGACAAGATTATTCTTCCCCACCCTGTTGAAGTTAGGTATTATCACACAATTTACTTTGGTGGAATACTTGAGAGTGGAAGTCACTAAGAGCCAGCATGTGGACTACAGTGTTCTCTTTATCCTACCAAATTGATTACAGAGGACTCCATGAGCCTGTGTGTCTAAGTGAGGACAGTTTGGAGAAAAGCTTCTGCCAACCCCAAATCATAAGCACAATGTAAATTTTTTTGTTTGTTTTTTGTTTAAACCACTAACATTTGGAGATTGTTGGCTACTGTGGCAAAGCTGGCTCATGCTGACTCGTACTTTTGATGTGGGGCACTATGAAACAACCTTGAACGGGTATTCTTCTTCTTCTTTTACATGAGCCTCCTTGGCTATATCTGAATTGGACATCAGCAATGAGTTACGTGGCTGTGTTAGTCAGCTTTTTATTACTGTGGCAAAATACCTGAGAAAACCAACTGTGTATTTGGTTCAAGACATTTCAGCCAGCTGGCTGGGAGCTGTGGTAAAGGAGAGCAGTGTGGCAGAAGGGTGTGGAGGAGCAAAATCGGTCACCTCTCGGCAGTCAGGAGGGAGAGAGAGGAAGGGGTCCGGTGCAGGTCCCCAGTGATCTACTTCTTCCAATATGTCCTACTTTCACATTCTCTATCACCTCCCAATAATGCCATCAAATTATTGATCTGTCCCTCGATCAATCTACTGATGGGGTCACAGCCCTCATGATCCAATCACTTTCCCAAAGCCCTAGCTCTAAACTTGGCTGCTTTGAAGACCAAAGCTTCATTACATGAGACTTTGGAGGACATTTCGTATCCAAATGGTAACAATGGTAGGCAGCAAGAAACATCGAATATAGACTGAGAAGATGTGGATCTGTTACACAGCGGCTCAATACTTGGTAAAAGGGACAACTACAGCAAGTTAGCAGGCAAGATGAGCCCCTCATACAGGATCAAGGTATTCATAGGTAAGCAGAGAGAGAGAGATGGGGGGAAAAAAGAGAGATAGCAAAGAAATATTTGAGATGAAAAAAAAAAGTGACTCGAAAGAAACTTAGGTGTGGCCATTGCTCATAGAGCTGGTTGCAATAAAATAGAGAAGCAAAAATATGTTGGAGAGAATTGTGCTGTCAAAAAAATCAACAGCCTGGATTAAAATAGACTATGACTATCTGAGTCTTAAAAAGATCCTGGGGCTCTCAACCATCTCTAGGCAAGAAGTGAGCCGAGAGATGCTCAAGTTCCAAGAAGAACATCTTGCTGATGTCCAATTCAGATATAGCCAAGGAGGCTCGTGTAAAAAAAGAAGAACCATGTGAGGCGTGGATTCAGAGAAAAATTGGACAAGTTAGTTATTCCCAAGAAGAATCAGGGCCTGTTCAAAAATCATTCCCCCCAAATTTTGCCAGGGGATATTTTTCAAAATGTGTTTTCAGAAACTTTTCAGAATTGCTGCGCATAGGTCTTTGTTATGTGGGACCAGAGCATGTTGTGCAATTCCCATTTGTCCTCTTTCAGAATATCTGCTGCAGTTTTCTGTCCTGGATTCACTATTATATATTGAATTTTGGAAGATTTTGCAGGTCTTCACGTCAGGAAGATTTACATCTAGGTGTGATATCAAGATACTGAGCAAACCCATCCACCTTCCTTAGATATCTTGGGTTTTGAAATGGATGCTATGACAGGAATGGACTTTTGAACTGCTTCCCCTGATAGAAGGGAAGGTCGAACTTTGCATGTGGATAGGAGAGAGAACTAAATGCTTTCTTACCAGAAATGTGGACTGGGGTAACATGAGAACTACTCACAATCTTTCACTTATTTTCCATCTGCTAACCTGAGACTGATGCAATTCTTCTGTCTTTTGATGTTAGCAATGGCCATTCAGGTTTGCTTTTGTTGGTGAAATACAGTAGATATGATAAGTGTGACTGCCAGAAGAAAAGTCTTTAAGAGCCAGTGCATGCTTTGTTATTTTCCTCCCTCCCTGGTGACTGGCAATTTCCCAGATGGTCAAAGCTCTTTTAATGTGAGTCCCTGTGTGACTGATGTGAGATGAAAATGTATCATGAGCAATAAAGAAAACTATAATATTTCAGTCACTGAAATATTGGGAGTGTTTTTGCTATGGTAGCAATATAATCTCCCTGAATGATACAGCCCCAAACTGATAAAATAAAACAAAATATATAGTACAGTCCATTTTCCTCATGATTTCTAAGTCCTAAACAAAATATTAGCAAAGGAATCTCAATATTCACCAAAGATGTATCATAAAGAAGCTTAATGCATTCAAGGAATTCAGTGATGCTTTAGTAAAAGGAAACATAAATGTAATTCATTGCATTAAGAAATTAAAGAAAAAGCCATATGTTCATATCAGTAGATGCCAAAAATTGATAATATTGTTTCACAGTAAAACTCTCAATAAACTGGAAATAGAAATATATCTGTATAACTTGATAAAACAGCAAAGAATCCCTAAAATATGCAGAATTATAAATGGGAAACACTGAAATTATAGATTATAGATGTTTAGAATTAGAAATAACACAGAGATTCTTATTTTCAACACTTCTATTTATCACTCTATTAGAAGCCCTAAATGGTTGAATAAGTAATTTAGATTATAAAGATTATGAAGAAAAAATAAGTATTTTAATTGCACATATAGTTATTTGCATAGGAAATTTAAAAGTATGTAGAGGTAATTCAGGAAAGTTCAACAAGGTTGCCAGACAAAAATCAATTTAGTTACCAGCAGCAAACAATTTTTAATAAGCATAGCAACAAATAAAAAGATATTACCAACATGTGCAGTTTTTATGTTTTGTGTATTAGTTAAATTTCAAAAAGAATATGACCATTTATAATAGCAATAATAATTATGAACTATGAATAAATACACCAATTGTGTTTGAGATGTATATATTAAAATTGTAAAACTTTATGAAAAAGTGCTAACATATTTAAAGAGGAGGAGAGGCAGCATGTGTTAGTGAATAATAAGACCTGGTATTGTGATGATGAGAATATCCCCAAATTGATCTACAGGTTAAATTTAGCTTCAATTAGAACTTCAACAAGAACATTTTTTGAAAATTGCTCATTTGATCATGAAATATTTATGGGTGCCCAATGGGACCTCTGTAGTCAAAAGAGGCAGCAAAAGTTTGAAGACAGAGAGACAGACTGTAACACAGACATTAAAGAACAATAAGGAGGAAAATGAACTATTGGAACATGGGTAATTAATGAATGTAAGAGTAAACTCAATATCAGATATACCCATAAATGGAAAGGAGATACATTTCAGCAAAAGAGAAATGGAGTCCTGATTGGTCCAGTGGCTATTCATATGGGAAAAAATGAAATTAGAGCCTGTTGAGTGGCATACTGAAGATTAGTCTCAAAGGACAAAACCATCTAAGATCAAAAATGTAATTTAAGGGGCTGGGGTTGTGGCTCAGTGGCAGAGCACTTGCCTAGCACGTGTGAGACATTGGGTTTGGCTCTCATAATCACATATAAATAAACAAAATAAAGATCCATTGACAACTAAAAAAAACTTAAAAAAACATAATGTAATACTTCTAGAAAAAATGCTTGAGCCAATTAAATAATTACAAAAATTGTTAACTATAAGAGAAACAAAATTGTAAATTAGATCACATTAATTAAGGAAGGAATTCTCTCAATCAAAAAGCATCTTTAAAAAAGGTAAAATGCAAGTTACAGATTGGAAACTATTCTCATGAATAAAGTTAATGAAGAATTATTATCAATAATAATAAATTAGTATCAATAATGCTAACAATATATTCAGGTGCAAGAAGTGCTGATGTGCTAAAAAATAAGTGATCCTAGAAATATGGCAACAGAAATGAGTGAATGAAATAAAAAGAAAAATAACCCTTATAAATCACTAAACTCAAGACAGGAAACTTATCTTCAGGAGATTCAATGATCAATAAATAAAAATCACAACCTTAACAACAATTACTATACAAGTTGTCATCAAAATTAAGAAGTCTGAAAATATCAGGTTACAAAAATCATCAATGAGATCTCCTTAGATGTTCATGCTGAGACTGTCAGTTGTTATTATGATCCACCTGGAAAAACTGTGTCTCACTTTTAAAGCAAAACACACATATCCCCCTACTCAGTGCCTGTGCTCTGCTGTACCTGCCCAGGAGAATTTTAGATTATATGCAGCAGGGTATGTGTATAAGAACTCGTAGCTGCCCTGCACAGAGTAGCAAAAACCTAATAAAAACAGGTTAAAGAAAATAAGGGTGATTTTTTATCCTAATGGAAGAGTGCATAGCACTGGAAATGAATGAACAATGACACAGATGGGTTTCACCTGTTTTATTCTGAGTGAAGAAAGCAAGCTCTCAAAGACATCATATGAGGTCCTTTCTGTCAACTTGCCAACCTCGTCACAAAACAACGTGTGCGTGTAAATTATAATACACAAAAATACTAAAAGCTGATGAACTCAAAATCCAGGTTGAAAGAGAGATAAGGAGATGAGAGATGGCAGGAGCTGATAAGTAGATAAACACTATGGACGACACTTTAGTCTTTGGTGTAGACAGTGCATTTGAGATTTTTTTTTTCTTTTTTGTGGTGCTGGGGATTGAACTCAGGGCCTTGTGCATGCACAAAGCAAGCACTCCACCAACTGAACTATATCCCCAGCCACTAGAGAGTGCATTTGAAACACTACAGATGACAATTTAGTCCTTGGTGTAGACAGTGCATTTGTAGATATTATGACTAACAAATAAAAAGTAAATTTGTACAAATAAAATGAAGAGGACTGACTCTTCATGGACCACGGACAATACACAATGAGCAAGAACTGTTTGATTTAATTCTGTGTATTTGTTTAATAAGTAACAACATATTATACAGAATATCTTATGTAAAATATTTATAATCAACATAAAATAGTCAATTCCTACAAGGTTTAAAGAGTAGGATTCTTTCCAATTCCCTTCACTCTCTTTCCTACTGCCCAAGGCATCAAAAGTAGTATCCTTTTTTTTTTCTTTTTACCATGTCTCTTCCCCATTATCCATCTTTTTCTCTCCTTACAAAATTGTGCTAGTTCTCTCCTCTTGTTCATCTTCCCTTCCATTCTCTTTGTCCTTATGGGTTAGCACTATTTTTTAAAGTTCTTCTATTATTCCTTTGTTGATCTTTTCAGAAGGTGAATTAAGTTTCCACCTCTTTCTGTGGCTTTCAACCAAGTATATCGAAATCATGTTTAGGAAATACCAAGCCAGTCCCTGCTTTTAAGGACCTTAGAATACATCTTTCATAGACTTTTCTTATTGTGTACATGTATTTAAAATATAAGTGGCAGTGTAAATGCAAAATCAACCTTTTATTTATAAGAAAAAAATAAACCAATGTAGTATCGGATGCATTTTCAACATTCAGAAGAGTGAATAATTCTGTCAGATTTGAAGATGCATTAAATATATGTACATGAATGCTAAAAAATAAATATAGGCACAGAAAGCTATACAATAAAAAGAAGCCTGTGATAATAAGCTTCCTGGCTCAATTACAAAGACTATTACTGTGGTTATAAGGTCATTAATATTGAAGGCTTATAAACAGAGTACTTTGATGTAAGCGTATTTTTTAACTGGAATCATCGTTGGTGTGGATTTAGTGGTTGAAATAAAGATATAAGTTCTCATATTTCATTATAGGAGAAAAATGAAAAATCATTATAGTCTTGTGGGTTATTTAAAGATAAGGATATAGATACTAAAAGTTTCTATAAGCTCTCTCAAGAAAAAGAATATTTGAGAGCATTAGGCTAAGTGAAATTCGTCAGACCCAGAAAGTCAAAGGTCCTATGTGTTCTCTCATGTGTGGAAACTAGAGAGGACAGAGGATGAAAAATGGGGATGGGGAGAATATCTCATGAAAATGGAAGGGGGACCAGTAAAGAACAGGAAGGGGACCAGGGCGGGGAGAAGGAGGTACCATGGGGTGAAGTTGACTGGATGGGGGTATGTGCACATGTAGGAATACATAACAACAAATCCCACTGTCAGACACCATGACAACACACCAATAAAAATAGATGCAGAATACCTGACATGTGAGGAAGGCACTGGAAAAACAAAACAGAGTTTAGTGCCCAATTTGTTTATGTGTTTAGTTTAGTAAAACCTCCACTTGTGTCTTGCCACGGCTTGCAAGCCAGAGTCTCTTTTAGAGACTTTGCTCTCAGGAAGTTTTCATTTTCAGGGTTTTGCAAAACACTCACAGTTGCCCAACATGCTGACTGCAGGGCTCATGCCTTTACTTCCTGAATCTAAAGTTAATGGCTACTGACTGGCCAACTGAGAACAAGGAGCAATGAGAGGTGGTTGTAAGATAGTTATTTCCACATGAAGAGGATGTGGAAACAGAACCAGAAATAAGCCCCAAATGACTTCAGATATAACAAACCTGCATGGATACAGAGAAATAGACCCATGTGCAATACAATGTAAACAAGTGAATGTTAGAAAACCGTGCTCTTTGACTTATTATTTTGTGTTTAACTGCATATTACTTAAACAGATATACAATAAACTTTAAAAATAAGCTTAAAAACCATAAAGGACTTATTTTGTCTGTATTTACATATCAGAAATTCACACACAATGAACATGCATATACATACAGAGAGGACCATTTCTATGCACAAATATCTACACTCAAAGGAGTCTGCATAGTCCCCACATACAAATATATGCATGTTTCATGTGCACTGGTGGTTAAATATGATGGGGAAAATAGACTTCACATTGCATATCAGTTTGGAGTTGTATTCAGAGAGGTGGACAGATGGATAGACATTAATTTTTAACTTCTATATACAACAAAATATATGTATGAATGCCATGAGGCTAATACACACACACACACATACACATACACACACACATACACTCACACATATACACACACACATACACTCACACATATATGCATACACACAAATACAGAAATAGAGAATTGTGTTTTGCCTTCAAGATCACTAAATTATGAATACTCATGAATGTAGAATGATAAGTAGGCATGGGGTGAATGATCAATAGATGAAATGAGGAGAAATATACACCAAAAAGCAGTAGGGCAAGAGGGAGTGAAATCAGTAAGACATACAGAAAACAATGTGTTATAAGATTTTCAGGGTAACCTCAGAAATTAGAATTGTTCTGTGTACAAAGTTACCTTTCATCTGTGCAGATATTAATATATTCTTTTTTTTTCTCTATCTCTATTGACTTTTTCAGCTTATAAAAACATGTGACCCCCAATCTAGGAAGTTGTGAAATAACAATCATCACTTCCGCAAGGATACTTGGCATCAGTCTGGTGTAGTCCAGCCTGGGATTTCCTTCAAAGGAATCAAACTAACCGTGTAGAACTTTGCAAAACCAAAGTGTGAATTTGCAGCCCCCGAAGGTCTAAGTCTAGAATGTGAGGTTCAAGGCAGACATTATCAGAAAGATCCAGGGTCCACCTTTCGTGGTGGTTATTTACAGTGCCCTCTCACTGGCACATCAGTATATTGCTCCTTTTTCATTCTTTTGCTCTCTTGACAGAGAATATCTGCAATCATCTGTGATATAGACATGGCCCAGTGTACACAATGGGGCTGACAAACCCAAACACACAGAAATAAATCCTGCATCCACAGTCCTGTTCCGCAGGCTCCAGATAATGGTTGTACTTTGTCTCTTAATCCATAGTATTTGAAGTGGAATTGACCTAAAATGTGCCTATTAAATTCAGCAGGCAGAACTTCACAAGGCATTGGTGCCCTGAAGCATCCACATCTCTTTTTTCCTGAAGCACTTTCAGAGGGTTATGAGTCACCATCAGCATGAGTGATATTACAACTGCAACTAGAAGTTATTTAAATGAAAACAATACGTGCACTTTGGATAAACCAGTAGTTTTTAATGTCAACTCTTGGAGGATATTTTGTGGAAGCAATTTTGGTTGTCATAATATTTTAGAAGGGGTTAAGAATATTAGACAGACATTCAAATAGCAAAGAAATGTGTGCTGATAGCAGGAAACAATTCTATGTACATGGGAGGAACTATTTCAAGGTTGCCAACTATTTAAGAAAAATAAAATTACCACAGAAATATTATTTATGGGATTGTCTTCACTATTTCAAACCTCCTTATTACTCAACATTTTTAACCATTTAATTCAGTGGTTCCGTATGTGACTGAAAATCTCCGTCTGGTTCATTATGTCTACTCAATTCAATCTTCACATTGTGAAATGCAAATTATTTTGCTTTACAAATTAATTTTCTTTTGATAGGCTCTCATTATCCAAAGATGGCAATTTCAACTTGTTAAAGCCCACCAAATATGTTTAAATACATGAATTCATAATATAATTTTTAAAAGCTTGATTGACTGCTTCTAATGGAGAGTGGGAAAATAACTCATTATCTTGAAAATTGTAAATAAAACAAAATAGTAAAGTGTTTACCTTCCTTTGTTATATGAACTGTGGCATTGTGTGACTAAACTGTAGATTAAAGAAAACATTTCTTTGTAAAATTATTTTAATTATAAAAACTAATCATAAAATTGCATGATCACAATTTTTCAACCCCAATTAATTATTGGACATAAGCATTGAACCTCAATAGCTGCTGCTATCATGAACAGTGAACAATCAGATACCCTGTGACACAAAGAACACAACATGCACAGTTTGGGTAAAGTTACTACAAAGGAGAGTGGCCAACTCCTGAATCTGACTGACAGTTTACCAGAAATTGGACATGCTTAGCAGAAAAAATGTGGACGTACACACGACTTAGCACAATCTCAACCAAATGTCAGCTGAATTTTTAATTGATAAAAGTTTTACAATATGGAAATTCAGAGCACAAAGAATAGAGAGGACATTCTTACAAAGAACAAAGTTTGAGAACTTACACCACATGACTTCAAGATTCACCTTAATCAAGAAACACAAGTCAGTATAACAGAACTGGTATTCCCCCAAACAGACTCACTCCTATACTTTCAGTTAACTTCCACAATGTTTCAACAACTCATGCTGCAGGTATGAACATCCATAAAGTAAAAAGTGCAATGGGAACAATATGTCATGTGTGTGTGTCATATACAGAGTTGATCAGATCATAACACAACTGTAAAAGACAACACTATCAAATTACGTGAAGATAGTAAGGAAAACCGTGCCACTTTGGGGTGAGGAAATATCTTAGCTACTAAGCTCCAAAGTACAAGTCATTAAAAAAAAAAGATTAATTATACTTCAATAAAGTTAAGGTAACTGAGGCCATGCCCAGAGGAGATCTCCTGGCACAGCAGTGACTTCTGTGGCAGCCCAGAAAGATGACCTTCAGGTGACCTCAGGCTGGCAGCAGTTGAATCAGAGGTGGAAAATTGTGAATGAAACCACCATTTGACTCTGCTATCCCACTTCTTGCTTTATATCTAAAGGACTTAAAATCAGCATACTATAGTGACAGAGCCACATCATTAGTTATAGAAGCTCAATTCACAATAGCTAGACTATAGAACCAATCTAGGTGTCCCTCAATAGATGAATACATAAAGAAAATGTGGTATTATAAAGTCAATGGAATATTACTCAGCTTTAAAGAAGAGTAAGTTATGGCATTTGCCAGTAAATGGTTGGAGTTGGAATACATCATGCTAAGCAAAATAAGCCAATTCCATAAAACTAAAGGTGGAATGTTTTCTCTAGTATACAGATACTACTTCACAATAAGGCGGGGGGCACTAGGGAAGAATATTGTTACCTAAGATTAGTAGAAGGGAGTGATGGGAGGGGAGGGGAGGGAATGTGGGTATAGAATATATAGTAGAATGAAACAGCCATTATTACTGTATGTATATATGTGACTGTATGACAAATAGGATTCTGCAACATGTAAACTCAGAAAAATGAGAAATTATATCCCATCTATGTATATCAAAGTGCATAAATACATTCTACTGTCATGTAATACTAATTAAAACAAATAAAAAAACTTAAAAAAATACAGTTAAGGCCACTAAAATTCCAGAAGCATTAAGAAATTGAAAAGGCAAACTACAGACTTAGAGAAAATATCCATCACGTTTATATTTAATTTGAAACCAGAATAAATAATTTTTAAAACTTTCTAAGAAGAATTCACATATTCAACAACAACAACAAAGTTGGACAAATATTTCTTGATTCACAAGATACAAAGAGACAACAGGTACAAGATGCTTAATATCTCGGTCACTAGGTAAATGTCAATTAAAACTACAGAACAATAAGTTTACGCACTCAGTAAAATGATTATTATCAAAAATCTAACAAAGTCTAGTGTTGGAGAGAAGCTGGTGCTCTTGAAACTCTCAGATCATTGGTGGAATGCAAAGTGTTGTGGCTACATTAAAGACAGGCATGTTCTTAAAATTTAACCACATACTTGCACAGAACCCAAAAATCCTACTTCGAGATATTTATCTCAGTGGAATAAATCATATACCTACACAAAGACTTGCACACAAGTATTCATAGCACCTATAATCATAGTGGACCAAAACTGGGGAAAAATTTCCATGAAGAGCTAAATAATTATTAAGTTATAATGTAATATTATTCAGCAGTGAATAATTTAATAATATTTCACATTATTCAATAATGAGTAATACTGAAACTAAGAAAATGGAAGAAATTGTTGATTGGAATAATTATTTGGAAGAGTCTTAAATGATGCTTCATTAAAGAAGCTAGACATAAAATAGCTCAAATTGTTTGCATTGGCATGAAATAATTGAAGAGACAAAACACATTTACAGTGAGAGGAAGCCAGTCAGTGGTTCCTTTGGGCTGTTGGTGGGGACCAGAACAACAGCAGGAGAGCAAGAAAGAAGGGTTTGGAGCCTAATGACATTTGATTATTTTATTAATTGAATGTATTTTTAAACTGATATGTTAAAACAGAAAATTGTACATATTAATGGGGTACCACATGACATAATGATACTTGTACCCATTGTAGAATGTCAAAAGAGATTAAATATATCTGTTTCCTCAAACATTCATCATTTCTTGGGGTTGGTGATTTAGCTCAGTGGCAGAGTGCTCACCTAGCATGCACAAGGTCCTGGTTTCAATCCTTGGCCCTTAAAAAAATCAATTCTTTATGGAAAAAGTATTCAAAATCCTTTATTCTAGTTTTTTGAAATACACAGTCAATATTGTTACCTGTAGCCCCCCTACTGTGCAATAGCACACCAGAAAATCTTGTTTTTATCTAACTGTAACTTTGTACCCATTGATCAAGCTTCCCCATACTTTCCTCTCTCCTGTTTCCCCAGCCTCTGGTAAGCTCCTTTTTATTCACATAAGAGTGAGATCAAAAGGTACTTACTTGATTTTTCTATTCCTGGCTTATGTCACTTAACCTGAGGATCCCATGTTCTATCCATGTTGGAGCAATTGACAGGATCTCATGTCCATGGATGAAGAGCATTCCACTGTGTATTTGTACCACATTTCCTTTATCTATTCATCCATTCACAGATGCTTGGCTATTTCCATATCTTGGCAATTATGAACAGTGCTGCAATAAACATGGAGTGTGGATATTAAAACAATTTAAACTCTTTGATTTTAAAACAATTTAAACTACTTTAAATTAATTGTTCTAATTAGTTATACATGACAACAGAATGCATTTAAATTTATTGTACACAAATGGAGTACAAGTTTTCATTTCTCTGGTTGTAAATGATGCAGAGTCACACTGTTCATGCAATCATACATGTGTATAGTTTAATAATGTCTGTCTCATTCCACCAACTTTCCCACCACCATACCCCCATCCATTCCCCTCACTCTCCTCTGCCCAATCAAATGTTCCTCCATTCCTCCCATGTCCCCCCATTATAGATAAGCATCTACTTATAAGAGAAGACATTCTGCTTTAGGATTTTTGGGATTGGCTTATTTTGCTTAGAATGATATTCTCCAACTTCATCCATTTACTGGCAAATGCCATAAATTCATTCTTCTTTAAGGCTGAGTAATATTCCATTGTGTAAATATACCACTGTTTGTTTATCCATTTATCTATTGAAGGACACCTAGGGTGGTTCCATAGTTTAGCTATTGTGAATTGAACTGCTATAAACATTGATGTGGCTACATTACTGTAGTATGCTGATTTTAAGTTCTTTGGGTATAAATGGAGGAGTGGGATAGCTGGGTCAAATGATGATTCCATTCCAAGTTTTCTGAGGAATCTCCATACTACTTTCCTTAGTGGTTGCACCAATTTTCAGTCTCACCAGCAATGTATGAAATATACCTTTTCCCCCACATCCTTGCTAACATTTATTGTTACCTGTATTCTTGATGATTGCCATTCTGACAAGAGTGAGATGTTGATTTGCATTTCTCTAACTGCTAGAGATGTTGAACACCTTTTCATATATTTGTTGATCAATTGTATTTCTTCTTCTGTGAGTATCTGTTCAGTTCCTTAGCCCATTTACTGACTGGGTTATTTGGTTTTTTTGGTGTTAAGTTTTTTGAGTTCTTTATATATCCTAGAGATTAATGCTTTATCTGAGGTGCACGTGGTGAATATTTTCTCTCAATCTGTAGACTCTCTCCTCACCTTATTGATTGTTTCATTTTCTGATAAGAAACTTTTTAGTTTGAATCTATGCCATTTATTGATTCTTGATTTTACTTCTTATACCTTAGGAGTCTTATTAAGGAAGTCAGATCCTAGGCCAACACAGTGAAGATTTGGGCCTACTTTTTCTTTTATTAGATGCAGGGCCTCTATTCTAGTGCCTAAGTCTTTGATAAACTTTGATTTTTGTGAGTTAATTTTTGTTCAGGGTGAGAGATAGAGGTTTAATTTCATTTTACTATATATGACTTCCACTTTTGTCAGCACCATTTTTTTAATAAGTAATTTTTTCTCCAGTGAATATTTTTGGCTCCTTTGTCTAGTATGACGTGAGTGCATTTATGTGGATTTTTTTCTGTGTCCTCTTTCTATACTATTGTTCTACAAGTCCATTTTGGTGCCAATACCATGCAGTTTTTGTTGCTATAGCTCTATAGTATAGTTTAAGGTCTGGTATTGTGATGCTTCCTGCTTCACTTTTCTTGCTAAGGATTGCTTTAGCTATTCTGGGTCTCTTGTTTTTCCAAATAAATTTCATGATTGCTTTTTCTATATCTATGAAGAATGTCATTGGGATTTTAGTTGGAATTGCATTAAATCTGTATAATGCTTTTGGTAGTATGGCCATTTTGACAATATTAATTCTGCCTATCCAGGAGCATGGGAGATCTTTCTATCTTCTGAGGTTTTTTTCAATTTATGTCTTCAGTGTTCTGTAGTTCTCAATTTAGAGGTCTTTCACCTCTTTTGTTAGATTGATTTCCAGGGTTTTGTTTGTTTGTTTGTTTTTGTTTTTGTTTTTGTTTGAGGCTATTGTGAATGGGGTAGATTTTCTAATTTCTCATTCAGTGGATTCGTCACTGATGTAAAGAAATGTACTTGATTCATGGGTATTGATTTTATATCCTGCTACTTTGCTGAATTCTTTTATTAGTTTTAGAAGTCTTTGGGTAGAATTTTTTGAATCCTCTAAGTATAGAATCATGTCTTTAGCAAATAGTGACAGTTTGAGTTCTTCATTTCCTATCCATATCCTTTTAATTTCTTTCATCTATCTAATTGCTCTGGCTAGAGTTTCAAGAACTATGTTAAATAGGAGTTGTGACAAAGAGCATCCCTGTCTTGTTCTAGGTTTTAGAGGGAATACTTTCAATTTTTCTCCATTTGGAATGATGTTGGCCTTGGGTTTAGCATAGATAGCTTTTACAATGTTGAGATATGTTCCTGTTATCCATAGTTTTCCTAGTGTTTTGAACATAAAAGGGTGTTGTATTTTGTCAAATGTTTTTTTCCCCATCTATTGAGATGATCATATTATTCTTATCTTAAAGACCATTGATGTGATGAATTACATCTATTAATTTCTATATGTTGAACCAAACTTGCATCCCTGGGATGAACCCCACTTATCATGGTGCACTATCTGTTTAGTATGTTTTTGTATTTGATTTGCCAGAATTTTATTGAGAATTTTTGCATCTATGTTCATTTGAGATATTGGGCTGAAGTTTTCTTTCTTTGATGTGTCTTTGTCGGGTTTTGGAATCAGGGTGATATTGACCACCTAGAATGAGCTTGGAAATGTTTTCTCTTTTTCTATTTCATGGAATAATTTGAGGAGTATTGGTATTAATTCTTCTTTGAAGGTTTTGTAGAACTCAGGTGTATATTCATCTGGTCCTGGGGTTTTCTTGGTTGGTAGGCTTCTGATGGCATCTTCTATTACCTTGCTTGAAATTGATGTGTTTAACTTGTGTATATCATCCTGATTCAGTTTGGGCAAATCATATGACTCTAGAAAATTGTCGATATCTTTCATATTTTCTATTTTATTAGAGTACAAATTTTCAAAATACTTTCTATCTTCTGTATTTCAATACTGTCCATCTTGATATTTCCTTTTTCATCCCAAATTTTAGTAATTTGAGTTTTCTCTCTCCTTCTCTTCATTAGCATGGCTAAAGATTAATCAATTTTATTTTATTTTTTCAAAGAACCAGGTTTTCATTTTGTCAATTTTTTCAGTTGTTTCTTTTGTTTCAATTTCATTGATTTCAGTTCTATTTTAATGACTTCTTTCCTTCTACTAATTTTGGCGTTGGTTTGTTCTTCTTTTTCTAGGTCTTTGAGATGCAATGTTAGGTCACTTACTAGTTGACTTTTTTCTTCTTTTAATAAATGAACTCAATGAAACGAACTTTCCTCTTTGCACTGCTTTTATAGTGTCTCAGAGATTTTGATTTGTTGTACTGGTGTTCTCATTTACCAGTAATTTTTTTTTATCTCCTCCTTTATGTCTTCTGCTATCTATTTTTCATTCAATAGAATTATTCAGTCTCCAGGTGTTGGAGTATCTTCCTGTTTTAAAATTTTATCATTGATTTCTAATTTCGTTCCATTATGATCTAATAGAATGCAAGGTAGAATCTCTACTTTTTTGTATTTGCTAAGAATTTCTTTGTGGCATAACATATGGTCTATTTTTTTTAAAAATAGGCCTTCTTTAGAAGGATCCATGTGCTGCTGAGAAGAAAATGTATTTGGTCATTGATGGATGAATATAAGTCTATTAAGTATAAGTTATTGATTATATTATTGAGTTCTATAGTTTCTTTGTTTAGTTTTTGTTTGGGAGATCTATCCAGTGGTGAGAGACGTGTGTGAAAGTCACCAGTATTATTATGTTGTGATCTATTTGATTTTTGAAATTGAGAAGTGTTTGTTTGGGGCATATATTTATGATTATTATGTCTTCTTGATGTTATGATTCCCTTAATTATTATGAAATGTCATTTTTTTTAATCCTTTGTGATGAACTTTGGCTTGAATCCACTTTATCTTATTTGAGGATGGAAACCCCTGCTTGTTTATGCAATTTATTTATGTTTTTTCCCATCCTTCCATCTTCAGTATGTGCATGTCTTTTCTATGAGACTAGTCTATTGATGGCACCATATTTTGAGGTCTTTTTTTTTTTTTTTTTAAATCCAGTCTGCCTGTCTATTCTTTTGATTGACGCATTTAGGCCATTAACATTCAAAGCTATTATTAAGACATGGTTTATTTCCCGTCACTTTGGTTTATTTTTTGTTTGACTTGGTTTCTCCTTTGATTGGCTTTTCCTTTACTGTAGTTCTTCCCTTTGATGATTTTCATTGTTGTTTTTCATTTTCTCCTCATGGAATTTTTTGCTGTGGATGTTCTATAGTGCAGGCTTTCTGGTTATATATTCTTTTAACTTTAGTTTATTATGGAAGGTTTTTATTTTGTCATCAAATCTGAAGTTTAATTTTGCTGGATATAAGATTCTTGGTTCTTGGGCTGGGGATGTGGCTGAAGCGGTAGCGCCCTCGCCTGGCATTAACGGGGCACTGGGTTCGATCCTCAGCACCACATACGAATAAAATAAAGATGTTGTGTCCACTGAAAACTAAAAAATAAATACTAAAAAATTCTCTCTCTCAAAAAAAAATTCTTAGTTCTTATCCGTTGTCTTTCAGAGCTTGGTATATGTTGTTCCAGAACCTCCTAGCTTTAAGGGTCTGAGTTGAGAAATCTGCTCTTATCTAAATTGGTTTTATACTTTTCTCTTTGCTCTTTAATATTCTATGCTTACTCTATATGCTAGGAATTTTCATTATAATGTGACTTGATGTAGAACTTTTGTGAATTTCTACATTTGGTGTCATGTAAACAAGTTGTATTTGATTTCCCATTTCATTCTTCAGATTTGGAAAATTTTATGATATTATTTCATTGAATAGATTATTCATTCCTTTGATTTCTATCTCTATGCCTTAGTCTATCCTGATAATTCTTAAATTTGGTATTTTCATGTGATCCCATAATTCTTGGAAATTCTATTCATGGTTTCTTACCATCTTCACTATGTGGTCAACTTTATTTTCAAGATTACATATTTTGTCTTCATTGTTTGGGGTTCTTTCTTCTAAGTGATGTAGTCTGTTGGTGATGTTTCTAATGAGTTTTTAATTTGGTTTATTTCCATTTCAAGGATTTCTGTTTATTTTTATTCTATTTTATTTTTCAGAATCTCTCTCTCTTTATTGAAGGTATCTTTTACTGTCTGCATTTGCTTTTATCTCTTTATTGACGTGATCTTTTGCTGCCTACACTTGCTCTGTCTATGTCACCCTTTACTTTGTAGATCTTTCTAATTGTGTACATTCTGAACTTCTTCATTGACACTTCATCTACTGTGCTGTCAATGGATTCTATTATTATAGCATGTTGGTTGGTTTGGGCACTTTCTTCCTTTGTTATTTCATGTTGTCATGTGTCTTCCCCTCTAGCCATGCAGATCATACTTTTAAAAATTATTAGTTACACATGACAGTACAATGATCTTGATATATCATAAATTTGAATCAAATGGGGTATAATTTTTCATTTTTCTGAGTGTACAGGTTGCAGAATCACATTGGTCATGCAGTCACATATATACATACAGCAATACTAGTGTCTACAGTTTCTGCCCTATTGACTTATAGTGTCCCTGCAGGTTTCCAAAACCTTGCCTTTAAGGGGAAGATCAATATTAAAAGCACCTAGTGTTAATAATATGCATCCTTAAACCAGATAGCTCCTATGAAGACACTTACAGTTTTGTCACAATAAACAGAAGGATGTGTTAAATGATTATCTACAATATAAACAATAGATTTGTGAAAGGGCCTAGGGTTTTTAATGGTGAACAAAGAGAGAATGGGAGGTGTAAGATGAGATGTTTATGAGGCAGGAGAACATGGAGGTATGCGGAAGAAAAGAGAGAATGAGATTCCAGGGAGAAGACAGATAAGTGAGAGGAAAATATGTAGAGAGAGAATTTTTTAAAAAATTAAAAAGAAAAATGTAAAAATAAAATTACACACAACAAGATCATATTATACTATTCAGACATCTCAGTTTTTATTAGCCTGGTGCAGGGAAAGTACTTGGGTTCACAAATGTTGGGGGTGTGAGGTGGGAAAAGAAAGAAAGAAAAATCTTGAAGGAAAATTGGACGGTTATTTGTGTTGGAGTTCAATATCTTCCCTGCTTCTCTTTTCCTCCAATATGCAGGGTTGTCTAAAGTTTGCTGGTATCTCCACCCTCAGGATGGTGAAGATTTATAGGGTGAGAGGGTTAATCCTGGTAGTGGGACTCCTGGTTAATCCTGGTAGTGGAACTCCAGGGTATAGCAATTTCTGGTCCCCATTGAAAGAATGACCCCAGGAGTTTCCTTTGGGGTCCACTCATGTGATGTAGGAGCCTGGTCTTAACCCCTTACATTGCCTGTGGACCCCACAATACCTGGTCTCTAACTGTATCTCTCTTGCTCCCACCTTTTCAACTTCCTAATCAGGAACCTCTCTCTCTGGAGGTCCTGAGGGTTGAGCGCTGGGACTTACTGTCATGGAAAGCTGTTATATATTGGGCAGATTACACCAGTTGTTGAGACCTGTGGGCCAGCCACATAGCTGCAAGCACCAGGCCAGGTTGGTGGCTAGGGGGTGAGTTGGGAAACTGGAAATTGGGGCAGAGGGCCTTGTGGATTGCCAAACCAGTGAGACCAGGTGATTGGTGAATGCAGATAGGAGAGGGAGATGGGGACCAGGCTGGTGTCAGGTCTCAGCAAGTGCTGCCCAAGTTGTCCCTGGGCACCCAGTTGATGCTGAGCTGGTTGGCTAGGCAAGCCAGAATCAAGATGTCCTCACTCCCTCTTCCAACCTACTGACTCTGTGCAAGGCTCTCTCCTGCCTCTGCAGCAAGATGGTGGCTATTAGTACACCTAACAGGGCAACTTCAGATGTAATCAAGCCTGCAGGGACCTTGGTGATGGTCTACCAGGCCCTGGCTTTTGTCCCTAGATGGAAGTGGCCATGGCCCTAGTTGGTGATGGTGGCAGCTGCTAACCTGAAGATAACTTGGTGTTGGGCTTCCGGGCCTAGCTGATGTCCCAAGATGGAAGCTGACACAACTAAATATGGCAATGGTAGCAGCAGAGGTAATCCAAAATGGTGGTGGAGGTGTCTCAAGATGAAGGGGACTATTTTCAGACACGGGGCAGTGAGGGCTGGGCGGCCTGTGCAGTGGTATTGGGCAGTCTGTTCACAGATGTAGCACTGTGGTGGGTAGTGCTGTGGAGGCAGCTGCCTCCAGGCCCTGTCCCATGTCCCAAGGTGGAGGCTACCACATTGAGGGGATTATGGCAGCGGCTGCAGTGTCCTAAGATGGAGGTAGCCAGGGGAGCCCTGCGTTGGTAGATGGGGAGTCTGGTGTGGGGGTCTGGAGTGGCTGCAGTGGGGGTGGGAGTCCTTGATTTATATTATTAAGACAGGAAATGATTCAGCTTCTTTTTTATATCCTGGATATCATAAATAAGTTACGACCCCTGGATCTAATTTTTTGAAACACCTAATAACAATTATTGATTGCTTAGTATTTATCCAGTGATGAGCTAAATGACCAAGTGATTTGTATAACATTAGTTTATCCTCATAACAATCTTTTTGATTTGGTAGCATTATTCTCACTTTATATTTAAGAAAACTGGAGCTCATGAATATTAAATAGCTAGGCCAAGTTCTCTTATTTAGTAAACATAGAGTAGGCAATCAGTTCCATCTCTGTTTATCTTCAGAGAGGATTGAATTATCATCCCTTGACCTTCTGGTTCTTAACCTTGAGCTTCTACATCTTGTTTGTTTTTTTTTTAATTATTTTTGGAAACCATGAATGCTTCACCACTGAGCCACATTCCAGCCCTTTTAATGTTTTATATTAAGACAGGGTCTTACTAATGAGGCTTAGGGCCTCATTAAATTGCTGAGATTGGCTTTGAAACTGTAATCCTCCTGCCTCAGCCTCCTAAGCTGCTGGTATTACAGGTGTGCACCATTGCACCTTACTACATCTTAGTTCTTACAAGGACCTTAAGCAAGGACCTTAGGTTACTATGCTTTTAGTTTAGGTTAGTTTGTTTTCTGCACATCCATTCAATAAAAGTTACTGAGTGGGTCTTATGGAGGAGAAAAGAGAGTATATGAAAAAATACAGCAATGATATTAAAAATAATATCCAACTGCTTATTTTTTCCCCTATATTTCTTACTTTTTTACATTTGTAGCAAGATTGTTACATTCCTTTTGCAACTTAGTTGTTTGTTTGAATCAAAAAGTGGAGGGCTTACTATACCTTTGCAAAGCATCAGTCTTCCTGTATCTATTTTGAGTCTCACACTTTTGAGTTATGCAGCATAATTTTGATGTGGAAAGACAGGTGGGAGAGAATGCAAAGCTAGAGAGGAGGCAGTCCATATAAAGTTGGTGTCACAATCAAACTGTGTCCATGGTAGTGACAAGATATCACTCACAACTTGCTGTTGTTGACTGGCAAGTTTGCCGGCAGATCCTCCATCTACTTATCATCAAACTTTGCTAAAGTGTATGGCTTTTGTTAGCACAAAAGATTTCTAAACATTGATGTGGTCTTTACCATGTGGTTATTACCAACCAGTGGTTAACCCTATCTTTTAAGTCTGAGTCAAAACTTACCTCCTTCCAAAATATTTCTCCAAGCAACCAACCCCTTCTGAATCCTTTATTTAGCATGACCCAGGATTTAAGAAATAATCTTTTATATTGTTGACATCAAAATGCTTACTGATTTTGTTTTGTTTTCTTCAGGCTGTGTTTTGCCTTTTATTAATATTATCTATAATACTAGAATTCAGCCAACAATTTAATCACTGCAGAAATTTATTTATATGTATATATACACACAGATATGTGTGTACATACATATATGAATCACATACATTTCAGAAAAAGTGTTATATATTTATGTGTATAGAATAGTCCATATATGATAAATAGTATATATACATATTTATTTATGTGTGTGTGTGTGTTTTAACTTAGACTATATCCAGACTGTTAGATTCCTTCTACAATCTTGCCTTTCTTTCCTTTCTATGTCACCTCTTGATCTGTGACGGATGGCTGGGTTCTGCTGCCTTAAATCCCAAACCACAACAGAAAGGATTGCCTCACTACACGGCCAAATGGCTCAATGTGTCAATGCCATTATAAATATTTCATAACTTCCGATGTGTGCATACATTTCTACTCCTTGCCTTTTTTAGTAACCTCTAAAATATCTACATGGTTCTCTTTGGGGCAATTTTTCTCCCATTTTCAATTTTCTCTCCTACTGTTTACCTACATATTATGAGATTTTTTTTTCCCCCTCCAGAAAATTGCTTCTGTGTACAAGATCCTGCTATCTTGGGCAAAACGGTCAGAAAGTACAAGCTGCAATCTGGTCTTTTCTAAGGGGAGATCTAATTACCCAGCTGGCACCAGAGAATACAAACATTTTTACTCTGGACAGTGCTTATCTATTTTTTGCAAGTGCATCACTTTGGAAAGCTACTTGCTCAGCTAATCTGTAACTGTCATGGAAATGTAATTTCTCCCTCCTTCAAACCAATAACAGGCACCTGGTAAGACTGCAGTATGCACCCATGCATTCAAGTCTCACTGTTGCCGTGGAAACCTACAAAACCCAGGTGCAAGGTTCCCAGCCCCCTGCCACATTCCTTTTACTAATCTTTACTGCTTGTGTGTCCTTGCTGTGAATTGCAACAACTCTGCAACTGACTTCTCTGCCATTCTTTTCCTTGTCAATGGTGGAGGACAGGATGCGGGTCTGAGATGTGGAATTTCCTCAGTGCCTCGTCCAGTGCCTTAGATTTAAAGGACTCTTGAAGTTTATGGATTCAATCAAATTGAATTAAGGGCTTATTGTCTCAGTCAGTTTAAGTTTTGTGATATCTAGAACTTGCTTATCACGAGCTTCCTCAACAGAATGACTAAGAGCTTGTTGAGTGAATGCAGTATTTAAACCACCAATGTAGATATTTTCAAATTAAACTTGAATTTTCATCCGTCTCTTAAATCTTAACATTTTAAGTCTATACAACTTAGAAATGAGGGAAAGTGTACTAATACTTATTGAGCAATGGTTAAATATAAATTTTCATTTCCCTGGGAATGAAATGTTATTATCTATAACTTACAGCCACCAAACACAAAGACAAAATGTGGAATAACTTTTCAGAGATCACACAACTAGTAAATGAGAGAGTGCTTTTTAAAGCCATATATCAGGTGTTCCCTTATTTTCCTTTAGGTTTGCTTATATGCATATAAATATTGAGATCTTCAGTCTGAAAATATTTCAGGCCAGTGATAACACTTTCCTGTCACTCAGACATCAAGAACACACAATTATGCAGAACATTGTCTAAAAAAGAGTAATTGAAAGGCAAAACATATGATTAAAAAGAAAGCCAAGTGATAAGTAATTGTCACAGTGAGAAAAGCCATTCTTGAATATTCTGTTTTATCTGGGTTGGAGTATAAGTGAATGGTTGGGATCATTGGTTGGGGCTATTATATCCAACAAGCAGCCAAAGTCTTGAACGGATGATACCAAAGTGGGAGGTATCCAGACAACTAAACATGGAGAGGTAGGGAGATAGAATAAAATGCTAATCAAATAACTAGAAGTGCCTATCCTCCTAGAGATTTTAGATTAAGGATGAAGAACTCCAACTAGCTCATGAGTCTTCAAAATTGTTATTCCATCACAGCAAAGTATAAGAAATATTTTTAACAATGATTGCTCCAAAAATGGGCACACTGGGTGGCAAAAATTATAGGATTCTGGTGAGAATAACCTTTTAAAAAGCAGATTTCTCCTTTCTTTTTTTTTTTTTGATCAACTATTTATTGTGCCTATCTTAAAGATAACACATGTGCCAGAAAGAGGAGAGTCATAACAATGGAAAACTTACATACAGTTCCTCTTGTAGTCAGGCTAGAATTAGATTGGAGAAAATAAATATTGAAAAACACATCACTAAAGTAAACATAAAATTATAATAGCTCCCATTAGGGGTAAGTTCAAGATATTATGAGAGACTGTGTATTTGTTTGAAAGTTTAAGGTATTTATATCAAGACTTTAGTGAAGTATATGGCTTTACCAAAAATAATTTAAGAAAGAATTCCAAGCCAAAGGAACAGCATGAATTTGGAAAAAAGGAATGAAAAGATAAGCATATAAACACAAAATCACCTGAATTTATTTACTTTCTCCAGATTCTTCGGAAACAATGCAGTTAACACTTCAATTTATTCTATTTTATGTCTTGTCTAATTTAATTAAATCTACTTTAATGAAGTAAATGACTTCATTAAGGGTCAAAGACTTCCATATACTATTAGGAAAATAAGATTGAAAGGGAGAATTCTTTTGGACTGGGGAACGTTCTCCAATGGCTCAGGAAACCCAATGTAAATATACATGTTTCAGAGGGTGAGCATCAGCAATGTTATGTTCAAGTTAACAGAGACATGTGTTTCTCCAGGAACTCCATGGTTTCTCTATTTCTATCCTCTCTAAATCCTTTTCCAAAGTTTGTACTAGATTGAAAAAAAGGTCAGTAGAGGAAAGGGAACGGGGACAGGGAGGAGGGTAGGGAAAACAGAAGTACTGGGGACTGAATTAGAGTAAACTGTATTCCATGTTTGTATAATTATGTCAACATGAGCTCTAATGTTATGCATAACTGAAATGAACTAATGATGTTTGTATTAGAGAATCATCAATGAATCCTTGTCTCTCTGTTTCTCTCTCACACACATACATAGATTGTTTTTATTGCAATAATTTATCTGGCAGTTCAAAAATTGTTCCTCTCTTGCCTTTAGAGGAAGAATTTCTATATTTGTTTTGTTTCCTTCCAGCTGTATGAAGAAATGAATAATTGAGGGCTAGGAATGTGGTTCAGTGGTAGAGTACTTGTCTAGCATGCTCAAAGTCCTGGGTTGAGTCCCCAGAACCATACACCACACACACACACACACACACACACACACACACACACACACACACACAAATGGAATTCAGGAAGTAAATAATTCATGAAAGATAATTTCATCACAATTGATTTAATAGTCTAAATAATCAACCGATATTCTTAACTTCTGGCAGTACATTATGATCTAGTCAGAACTTCTGTCTTTTGGGATGTGCTCGAGTGCCCTGACCAAACCTATACTAGATATAACTTTAAAATGCATCAATGATCTAGAATACTGGTGAGAAGCCCCAAACTAAGAAGAATAAAAACCTATTAGGTAAGTGTATGCCCACACCTAGTGACTTGAATTTTAGTTTCCATGATTCCAAATTAATGGAGAATGAAGGACAAAATATAGTATACTTAGGTGCGTGTCCTAGTTAAAACTCCTAATTAGAATTGGAACTTCAAACTACTATACCCTCAGGAAAAGAGTAAGTGAACCTGATTCCTGAGAGCGCTGCAGTGAAAATTAATGCCCCAAATTAGGCAGTTAGTGGAGAAGAAAAAAAAATCATTTGTGCATATTCACAGCTATAAAGGTTTACAGCTACAAGTAACACATAAGTCATGAATTCAGTTTGGGTAAAGATTCTCTGAATGAAATTATCCACTAGTGTCAAAAAACTGCCATACATAACTTTTGAAAAATATGTTGATATAGTAAAAATATTATTGAACATATAAGGGAACTGCAGCATAAAGAAGCACAGCAGTTCTCCAAAAAAAAAAAAAAAAAAAAAAAAAAGCTTGAGAAATCAAACTTGCAAACTGAAATAAGTAGACATGGAATAATGAAGATGTATGCTTAAAGTAGTTAATGAAATGCAAATAATTTCAAAATATCAGTATTAAGAGATTGTAAAATAAAGAAAGAAATAGATTAAGAACAAACTTCTAGAATTAAAAATACAGAATAACTAAACAGAATGGAAGATAGGTTTTAATAACATGTCAGACACAACTAAAGAGAGGAATAATAAAATGGAAGATAAGTTTGAAGATATGGTCCCCAAAGACAAAGAAATGGAAACAAGAAAGAAAATAATATGTGACAATGGGTATAGAGTAAGGACTAATATGCCTTTTCATCAGAGTTGCAGGAAAGAGAGAGAAAGAATTTGCTGAGGCATTTATCTGAAAATCGAACATTTTCTACAACTTAGGAAAGATACCAAATCACATAATGAAGGCTCAAGATAAATCTCAAGCCATATAAAAATTAAACTAGAAAGTACATTGAAAGCAAATGGTTGATGTAAGAATTAAATATAGTCGTAAAGAGCATAGAAAAGAATAGTCATCAATTTGAATGCTAATTTTAAATAAAAGTAGAAGTCTGAAAAAAGTAGGATGAAGTAATATCTGTAGTATACTGAGAAGAAAAAGATCATATAACCAGTGGAAAAAATACTTAAGCAAAGAAAATAAAATTTTAATCAAGGAAATGATGATTGTGCAACCTAAAGACCAATTCTGAAAGCAAGAAAGAAAGAAAGAAAGAAAGAAAGAAAGAAAAAAAATTATATATATATATATATATATATATATATATATATATATATATATATATAACCACACAAAAGGATAGAAATCTAAATATACTAGTAGTTACCATACATACAGGTGGACCAGATTCATCTTCTTCACAGCATATCCTATATACCATGGTTGTAAACAGTTTTATACCTCAAAAACTGCCAATTCTTTTCTTCTAGTTTTAAAAACACACCCCAGTCAACCTTTCCTCTTAATACTCTGCTGCTGTCCATGTTGTGAACACCATCACCTTGCCACACGCTAAGCTCCAGCCTCAGCCTCATCTCAGTTGAGTCATTATTAGCATTTAGCTAGCTATTAATCCCCCGTTGAAGCTTATTTTAATCTGACTTCTAGATGTTAGAATCACACATTTGTTATTGCATTTGTTTGTTTTGAACAAGTAGCTACTCCATTATGGGTTATCTGGCCTCTTGGTATTGGATTGGGAGCCTGTTAAAACTTTTTCTTTTCTACTTTTACTGCATTGAAGACCTTATCTAGTTTAATGAATTTAAAGTTCATATATATGCTGATGTCTTCCAATTTATATTTTGAATTAGAACCTTCTTTCAGAGACCTGACACAATATTCAGTTGCTCTTGCTTAGTATACACGTTTCACCAATCAGCAGTTAGGTTTACCTTTGCCCTGTGGGATCTCCTGCATGCCAACACACAGAGTAAACCCTCTTTCATTGGAAGGCCATATTTTGCAAACAAGAAAGTGGAAGTAAGGGTGAAATCTATTAAATAAGCTTAATAATCACATTATTTTCATAAATAATATTAATAACAGACATGAAACAGGATAGGTGATGCTCATTCACAAAGTAAATCAAGAAAAGTAAATTTAAGAATGCATATAAAAGTCACACCAGCACAAAATCACTTGAACTGGCCCCCAAATTTTTATAATGTAACTTGATGATTTTAGTTATATCAGGTTAAAATATGAAAAAATAAGTTACATGCTCATATACATGCATCTGTCTGTCTATACATTTTTCTTGGTGTTCATACATTAAATTTTCAGCACAAGTACACAATTTATAACAGGAATTTCTTCTTAGACATGAGAGAACTGAGTGAGATTTCTGAGCTCACCTGGGACTTCAGTTCAATAGAACATTAAAAGTAAAAATGATTTAAATGATAACTTGTTTTGAAGAATGGAAAATGAATAGAATGGAGATAATAAGCTCTATCTGATTTTATGATGCTAGTATAATATTAATTGTGAAGTATAAGACAGTTTAAGAATATTGCCATTATTTTCAAATAATAGAAGTACCATTATCACTATAGGAAACCAAAGATAATCTATGAAGTCTCATCAGAAATAGTAGAGGAATTCAGAGAACTGCATGAATATAAAAATAAAATACAAAAAAACTACAATCTTAAACATGAACAGGAACCATCAAAAGTAACAAAAGGTAATACCCAATTACAACATAAATTACATGACAGATACATTAATGTAACAAATTATATCATAAATTTCATGGTTCATTATATATATATATGAGCTACAATCTGTGTAGTTCTGAAGCTTTAGCACTGTTGAAGTAGACAAAAGCAAATTAGATGCCTCATGTAGCAGTATTAGTGTTTATACCGAATTGACACAAAACTAAAGCAGAACAAAATTACAAAAAAATAGTAAGTCATCACAGACTTAGAGATGACATTTGTATTCATGAATAACCCAAAACGGCTAACATTTAAATATGATTAAAATAGTTCATATAGATTAATAAGGAAAGAGGAACAAAACAATAGAGAGTGTGTAAAATGTGAATTGGTACTTCAAAGGAAAACAACACTTTGTTTAATGATTGTATGAAAATATTTCAATTTCACTCTTAATGAGAGACATATGAAAATTTGGGTAACAAAAAATTTCTCATTATGCAAAAATTTGCAATTTAAAATATCCAGACAAATCTAAATGGTTTTATAAAAACACATATTTATTCATGGTATAAAGGTGTGCATGGATACAATAAAGATGAATTAAACATGGTTAGGTATTGAGGGAGGAACAACCCTGGGGAATTCACAACAGGTTTAGTGGAATTTATAGATGTATTTCTAGACTGGTTAATGGTTAGGTAGATATTTATAATGTTCTTCTTCCTTTTTTTCATATTTTTAACTTCTCATGAAAAAGTGACATCAGCAGAAAAATCACTTGACCTTGCCTCCAAATTTTCATGACTTAAAATTAAGTAAACATATTTGTTCATGAAAAGAACATCATTTGTGTTTTCCTGCATCATGATTATGGAGCACTTTTTCTTTTCTATCTGTAGTTCTGATCTATTGTGAATATGCATGAGCCCATTTGTAAGATTTATTTGGATACATTGTAAAGCGAGAACGTCCATTATGTCAGGAAAGTAAATATTTTTTATATCTAGTGCATTTCTCTGTAAAGAATTGTCCTCAGTGCTTTGTGGATTGGAATGCAGATGTACACCATCATTATACATGGTGATTACCTTTTCAATAACTGATTTATGCCAAGTTTTTAAGCAATTAATTTTAAATAGTGTTTTTTTTTTTCAGAATGGTGCTAAAATTATGTCCTTGTGATGCAGTTATTTTAAACTAATATTCTATTGAAGTAGAAGAAATTTAATGCAATATATCCTTGCCCTACTCCACATCATTTTTTTCTTAAAGAAATTTCAGATTTTAATTGTCAACTAGTCCCATAATTGGGCAAGGTCTAATTTATATAATAAAACCCATAACACTTTTAACTTCTCTGTTCCTGGATTAAACTTCCATTACTGACACTAGAAGTGTTTCCAGGGGAACATAACTTCAGGAAGGACATCTGGGTTGGCTTTCTGACTGACAGTTTAGTCATGCATGACCCTGTTGCTAATAAGATGTGGGACATTGACAGCCCTTGGCACAGGGTCGTAAAATAGCTACTTATAGTCACCTACCAACAAGGGCCAATAAATGGCAAGGCTTTGTGTAACCAAGTAGTTAATGACATAGAATTTTCAGTAAAGGAAAAATAAGTATTTAAAATCTCCGGGGTTTCTTAGTTGCTTCTAAATGCACTATAGAATTGAAAGAAACAAACTGATGATGATTGTACTGAATAGTCTCACATCTCTTAAATAAATTTGAGTTTGTAGCTAAAAATTTTCCCACAAGAGATCTCGAGGCAAAGATAGCTTAACTAGTAAATATTACCAAACATTTAAGAACACAAATAGCATTTCTAGTCAACTGTTTCTAGAAAAACAGAAAAAGCAGCAAGCCTTCCCAACTCATACTATTACTCCTGCTATAGGAGGATACCAAACCAGACAAAGTCGTTATAAAAACAGAAAACCTTAAACCAGTACGCTTCTGAACACAGATTGTGAACAAGCTTTTACCAAATTAAGTCCAATCATATGTAAAATACTATAGCACATGGTCAGGGGAGGCTTATTTCAATAATGTGTTTGCTTTAATATGCAAAATTCAACCATTATAATTCAAAATATTAAGCTAAACTAAATGGAGTTAAAATTATCTTTATTATAATAAATATTGGTGAGAAGACCTAACATCTCTTTTTGATAAAAACTCTCAGAAACAAAACAAAACAAAAACAGTGGCAACAACTAAAAAAAACTAAAGGCAGAAGGAAACGTCCTCACCCTGATAAAAATAATCTAGGAAAATGCTATTCCTAATATTATTGGTGCAGAAAAAACAAATATTTTCCCTTTAAGATAAAGAACAAATCAAAATGGACATTCTCACTATTTATATTTCATCTTATGGTGAAGTTTCTTGCTAGTGAATCCAGGCTAGAAAAAGAAATAAATTGCATCTAGGAACAAGGAAAAATCTCTCTTTTCCATTGTCCATGGTTATTTAGTAGAGAAGTATGATGAAATATAATGAAAAGCTTGCTACACTAATAAAAGAGTTTGGAAAATCAATATGTAAACATCAATAGCATTTATATTGACTGTGAACAAACTTGGAATTTAATAAAAATATAACCTTCAAAATAACAGAAAAAATATGATAGACATAGGGGAAGATCTAACAAAAAACATGAGATGTCTATGCACACAACATTACAATGTACAGCTGAGAAACTAAAGAGGACTTTATGAAATGGAAAGATACCCTGGCCCATGGGTCAGGAGATTCATGCATTATTAACATATTAGTTATCTTCCCATGTATCTATAGATTTATCACAGAATGAACCAAACCCCTGCCTACATTTTGCTGTTTGTGCAGTTGAGAAACATGCTAAAATTCACATGGACATACAAAGCACTTAGAATACTAAAAGCAAAAAACAAAAACAAAAACCTTCAAAAAAAGAGAATAAGTTGGGGGATATAATAGTATCTTATTTCAAAGCTTATTTTAAAGCTGTAGACAACAAGAACATGTGTTATTGGTACAAACATAGAAAAATAGAACAAAATAGAGAGCCAAGAAATACACCCACGTGAACATGTGTAACTGATTTACAAAAATGATGCCAAAGCAATTCAGTAAAGAAAGATTATTCTTTTCAATAAGTGTTTTGAGGGCAATTAGATACTCATACCTGAAAGAGAAATGGCTTCTATCCATCTCTCTTGCCATATACAAAATCAATTCAAATGAGATCATGGAACTAAATGTAAAATTGAAAAATAATAAGGCATAAAGGGGAAAAACCTTATTAACATTACAAAATATTTTTATTAGATATAACCCCCAAATCACAATATGTGATAGGACAAATTCAGTGGACTTCATAAAATTTAAGCACCAATGCTTTTCAAGGTACACTTAAGAAAATAAAAATTCATTCACTGAATGGGAGGGAATACTTACAATCATGCATTTTATAACATAGTTGTATTTGGAATATAGAAAGATCACTCAAAACTCAAAAATAGACTTCCAGTTTGGGGAAGATGGGGAAGATTTTCCTTTTCTTCCCATTATGTACAACCCTAACCCTAGATGCTATGTCTAAAACCAACATCAGAAGACTCTGAACTGGAAATAATGAGGCACAGGAGCTGGGTATCTTGGGATCTAAGGAGCAACACAGTTTAATTCTTTGGGTTTTCTTTTTGCCTTGATTAGTATGCCCATACTTAAACTGATTAAATGATTTTTTTAAAAAATTTCCAAGACAATTCAGCAAAGAAAATGATCATTTCAACAAGTGTTGGTGGATAGTAACAAAACACCCGCCCCTGCCTTTTCACTGTGCTCTTGCAGAGAACTTCTGGAAAGAAAACTTCTACCTGCACCCAGCTGTAATAACTTCTCCCCAGGATGCCATCAATGCAGAACTAGTGGAGAGTAAATATTTGTGTCTACTCAGCAGGATCAAGGGCACATCATCCATCAGGCATCAGTAGAGACCACATAGGGAAGGGTGGACTTGGAAAAAAGGATGTTAGAAGACACCTAGTGGAGACTTGAGACTTCAGGGCAGCCATAAGGACATCCTCTGTATTAGGGGAGGGTAGGTGAAAATAATGATAAGGCCCCTTTCTTAGTCAGATTGGTATCAGCAGGAATGTAGAGTACAGACTGGTCCCACACCCGCAGTCCACAGAGACAAGAAACCCATCCACCCTAAGTGTCCACAGAGGCTGAGGAGACTGCTGATGTCCATCCCCATCTGGCAGGAAGTTGTTATAGGAGGGATGAGAAAACAAGAGATTTGATGCATAAAATAAATAAACTCAAATAAAGACCAGGGTCTTCTAATATCAAACTCCAATAATTCAGGTTTCAAGTGAAAATCACTTGTTTGTCCAAAGAAGCAAGATAATCAATTTGAATGAGGAAAGACAATCAATCACAGATACCAATACTGAAGAGATGTTAGGTTTGTCTAACAAGGGTTTAAAAGTGACCAACACAAAAATGTTTACTTAAACAATTACAAATATTTTGGAAACAAATGAAAAAATAGATAGTCTCAGGAAATAAATAGAAGAAGTAAAGAAAAACTAAGTAGGAATTTTATAACTAAAAATGAATAAGAAGTGACCATATCTAATATTGACAAGGAAGTAGAGAACTTGTAACTCTCATACATTGGTTATGGATAAATAAAATAACAAAACCACTTTGAAAAACAATTTATTTGTTTAAAAAGTTAAACATGCCTACCATATCAGTCTGTTCCCTTCCTAGATAATTACTAAGAGAAATAAAAACACATGTCCATACAAAGTTTTAAACACAAATGTTGTTAGCTGCTTTAAGTGGACTAGCCAATACTAGAAATAATACAAATGCCTATCAACATGTGAATGGATAAGCAAACGATTGTATGTCCATACAGTGAAATATTACTCAGCATTAAAAATTGTTTATTGATACATACTGCAACATAGATAGACTTAAGATGATTATTTTATGATAAAAGAAGCTGAACAAAAACTGGCAATACTGTTTGTTTTTATTTGTATAAAATCTGGAGAATGCAATGTCATACAAAGATCAAAGGCTTTCGGGGATAGGGGAATGAAGGAGTAAAAGAAGGAGGTGCTGCAAAGTAGCCAGGAGAAACTTTGCAGGTTGATGTATATGTGCACTGTCTTGATGTGGTGATAGTTTCACAGGCGCACTCATATTTCAAAACATCAGTTTGTAAATTTAAATACATGTAATTTATTATATGTCAACTACACCTTAATAAAACTGTTAACTATTTATATGGCTACAAAAGCCTCAATTTTTAAACTGAGCCATTTCTGATTAAATAAATTTCTTTTCTCTTTCTTATAGCCTTAGTAGAAATCTGATGGGACTTCCAATTTGAAATTATTCTATTATTTATAGACTTCTGCATATCAATGAATTAATTAATGTTTTCTTTTTATTCCAGGGATTCTTCTGCATATCTATTTTAAAGTTCCACTTAGATTTAACACTTTACCAAAATCAAAACTTCCTAAAGAGGCCATTGTAAATTAACATCATCTTGGTCATTAAAATTCCTTCTTTTGTAGATTTTGACAACTGTCATGGCCATAATGAGAAAACATTAAAAAACTCAGCTTGATTTTGCAGAGGACAAGAATAAAAAGAAGTTTTGATCTTTCAAATTAGAGAAATCCATATTGGCATAAACAAAGCAAAAATAGGAGATTTCCATTTTATTAATGGAAGGACAAATATGAATGACTTTCACCCCTATGTTTCCAAATGTCAAAATTATTAGAAGCATCAGTATAAACACACACAGACAATACATTTTTATCAACCAAATTCCCAGGCATCTGTCAGCTGACAGAGAATAAACCCCTGCTGTCCACCACCTGTTAGAGATCTCCAGATGGTCAGACTATAGAATCAAAGCCCAGGTTACTTACTTTTGCCATCTGGGGAAATAAACAATCTGCTGTGCACCAATAAGGCCATAATCAGAAACAAACTTAACTAAGAAATCTATGTAGCATGCTACAGCTGAAGTATTGAATTATTACCGAGGTGAGAGCCAAGGGAGACTGAGCCCTGCAAAGTGTACAGATTAGACTTCAGGGTCCACAACTTTATTGGCTACAATTGTATGATTCAGGCAATCATTTTTCAGGGGAAATTTCAGACATGATTTATCAACTCAGAAATATTGAGGGAACAGAAATATTGAATTATTTAATGAATGTGATTACTTATGTATGTGAAGGAAGTTTGCTCTCAATAATCTAAGTCAACAAAGAATTCACAGGAGAAAGTGGAAAGGGGGAGAGAAAGACTGGGAAGAGTGTTTTGTTTTTACAGATCTTATCTGCAGATAAGAGAGAGATTAGCTCTTGAGCAGGCTGATGAGAGTCCTCTAAAGAGGCTACTGTGGCTCTTCATGGATTCTTCAAAAAGGCTCAGGCATTAAGCCAGAGCATGTGCAGAAGATGGGGGAAGATACAGTTGAGACTTCTACCTTGAAGAGTTGGAAGGTGAGAGCCATTCTTTTTAGTCAATGAAATTAAGACATAATGATCAGGTAAAGCCTGGGTCATTCGGTGGATCTCATGAGCGAAGTATAGGAAAAAAATTGATCAGAAAAAGAACATGAGAAATAATCATACATGGTTAAAAAGTGCGTTCACTACTGGAATGTCATAGAATTAGAGAAAAGTTCCAAATAAAATGACATTTTAAAAAATACAAGTAAAGTTTGTTTTTCTTAGCATTCACTGGGAAGTCTGCATCTTTCCATTAGCTTAATTTGACATGCTATTTTTTTAAAAAATACCAAATGTGTAGATCATGCAAATACCCAGTGCTATTCTTCACATCTTCCCACCTTCCTCTCCCCAACCCTTCTCTCTGCAGGTGTTCTGTGGGCATCCTGCATCAGCTCTCCCTTAATATTGACTCTTAATTAAATGTCATTTTGTGATGTCCTTTTTCCTTTTATTTGTAAGCCTACTTGAATAAGTATTATAGAAAACTGACAACTAAGATCAAAAAGAACAAAAATGTGTTCCTATTTTCAGGCTTTAATTTTACCCTTTGAGGCAGTGGCTGTTATTATTTTCTTGTTATCCTTTCCCAAATCAGCTTGGAACATATATGTGGCTAGGTGTGTGTGTGTGTGTGTGTGTGTGTGTGTGTGAGAGAGAGAGAGAGAGAGAGAGAGAGAGAGAGAGAGAGAGAGAGAGAGATAGAAATTTATATGTGTGAATGAACATAAACACTCCTATTAATAACATATGCAACAGGATACAAATATATAATGTTTGGCATTATCCAGGTGGAGGTGGGGGATGGGGAGATGTAGCTCAAATTACAACGTTTCAGGTAGGCAGGATGGATAAGTTTGGGAGATGCTATTGTAGAACAGGGTGACTATAGTGAATAATGTATTTATGTACTTGGTTTTCAGGATAACATTATGTCAAGTGATGTGTGTGCTAATTAGCTTGATTTAACCATTTCACAACAATTTCATAATGAATACATATATAGACATTTCACAGTAAATATATACAATTTCTATTTTTTAGTGTAGAAGTTTTTTAATTTTTTATTTATATATGATAGCAGAATACATTACAATTCTTATTACATATATAGAGCACAATTTTTCATAGATCTGGTTGTATACATAGTATAGTCACACCAATTCATGTCTTCATACATGTGCTTTGGGATAATAATGATCATCACATTCCACCATCATTAATAACCCCATGCCCTCTCCCTTCCCCTCCAAACCCTCTGCCCTATCTAGAATTCATTTATTCCTCCCATGTTCCCACTCCCTGTCCAGCTATGAATCAGCCTCCTTATATCAAAGAAAACATTCAGTATTTGTTTTTTTGGGATTGGCTAACTTCACTTAGCATTATCTTCTCTAACTCCATCCATTTACCTACAAATGCCATGATTTTTTTCTCTTTTATTGCCGAGTAATATTCTGTTGTTTATATATGCCACATTTTTTTTATCCATTCATCTATTGAAGGGAATCTAGGTTGGTTCTACAGTTTAGCTATTGTGAATTGTGCTTCTATAAACATTGATGTGACTGACCCTGTAGAATGCTGTTTTTAAGTCTTTTGGGTATAGACTTAGGAGAGGGATAACTGGGTCAAATAGGTCAGTTTTCTAAGAAATCTCCATACTGCTTTCCATATTGGCTGCACCAATTTGCAGTCCCACCAGCAGTGTAAATATATACAATTTCATTTGTCAACTATATGTTTATACGTGTGTGTGTGTGTGTGCATCCCTGTGTGTATAAATCTCATTGTGACATAGGGAGCACAATAAAACACTTAATCAACTGAAATTCAGGGTTGCATCATTGGGGTTTGTTTTAGTCATTTTTTTTTTTTTTTTTTTGCTGCTGTAACTAAAAGACCTGACAAGAACAAGTTTAGAGGAGGAAAAGTTTATTTTGGGGGCTCACAGTCTCAAAGGTCTCTATTCATAGGCAGCAGGATGCATTCCCTGGGGCTCCCCGTGAGGCAGGACATCATGGCAGGAGAGTGTGGTAGAAGGAAGCAGCTCACATGATGACCAGACAGCAGAGAGAGGCTCCACTTGCCACATACAAAATATAGACCCCAAAGGTGCATCCCCAGTATTGGGGTTCCCCTCAGTGGAATAGGCTGTCTGAGAAATAAAAGCTAAGAAAAACAGAATGAAGAAAAAACCACAGGACACAGAGAATATTTGCAAAAAGCAGGGGTGGGATGGGCTAGCCGATTATATGGATCAAGCTTCCAGACTAATGGAAAAATGGAGCCTGCACCTGCTTTATCTATATCTGGAAACATCACAGGCCTTCATGGAATATACTTCACCAAAAAAAGTTAGATGTGTCCAGTTCCCAATATGTTACACCCATCTCCGGGGCCACCATAAGAGGTCTTCCTAGCAGAGCAAAGATAAAGGTCATGTGCTTTGGGAAATCTGTTGTATGGGAGAACCATGGATAGTTCCCAAGGTTAAAACCTGAAATCTTCCTGGCTTCATGCAGAGAGAGAAGATCCTCATGTGTTTTTGTTTGTTTGTTTGTTTTGGGTTTTTTTGTTTTGTTTTGTTTTAATTAGTTATACATGACAGTAGAATGCATTCATGCACTTTGATATATCATACATAGATGAGATATGATTTCTCATTTTTCTGAGTGTACATGTTGCAGAACCATATTGGTCATGGATTCACATATACACAAAAACTAATATTGTCTGCTTCATTCTACTATCTTTCATATCCCCATACCCACACCCCTCCCCTCCCTTTACTTCCCTCTGTTAATCTAAGGTAACATTATTCTTCTCTAGTCCTGTTCCCCCACCTTATTGTGAATTACCATCAGCATATTTGAGAAAACATTCCACTTTGGTTTTTTGGTATTGGCTTATTATTTTAGCATGATATTCTCCAATTCTATCCATTTACTGGCAAATGCCATAATTTCATTCTTCTTTAAGGCTGAGTGATATTCGATTGACTATAAATACCACATTTTCTTTATCCATTCATCTATTAAAGAGCACCTAGCTTGTTTCCATAGTTTAGCTACTGTGAATTGAACTGCTATAAACATTGATGTGGCTGCATTATTGTAGTATGCTGATTTTAACTTCTTTGGGTATAAATGGAAGAGTGGGATAGCTGGGTCAAATGGTGGTTCCATTTCAAGTTTTCTGAGGAATCACCATACCCCTTTCCATAGTGTTTACACCAATTTGCAGTCCCACCAGCAATGTATGGAGTGCACCTTTCCCCCCACATCCTCATCAACATTTATTGTATTCTTGATGGTTGCCATTCTGACAGGAGTGAGAGGAAATCTTTGTTTAGTTTTGATTTGCATTTTTCTAATCGCTAGAGATGTTGAACACTTTTTCATATATTTGTTGATCAATTGCATTTCTTCTTCTGTGAAGTGTCTACTAAGTTCATTAGACCATTTATTGATTCCTTTGTTTTTTTGGTGTTAAGTTTTTTGAATTCTTTGTATATCCTAGAGATTAATACTTTCTTGGAGGTGCATATAGTAAAAATTTTCTCCCAATCTGTAGGCTCTCTCCTCACATTATTGATTGTTTCATTTGCTGAGAAGAAGCTTTTTAAATTTGAATCCATCGCATTTATTGATTCTTGATTTTACTTCTTGTGCTTTAGGACTCTTTTTAAAGAAGTCAGATCCTAAGCCAACATGGTGAAGATTTGGGCCTACTTTTTCTTCTATTAGGCTAAGGGTCTCTGTTCTAGTGCCTAAGTCTTTGACCCACTTTGAGTTAATTTTTGTGCAGGGTGAGAGAGTTTTAAGTTTTAATTTCATTTTGCTACATATGGATTTCCCGTTTTGCCAGCACCATTTGTTGAATAGGCTCTCTTTTCTCCAGCAAATGATTTTGGCACCTTTGTCTAGTATGACATAACTGAATTTATGTGGGTTTGTCTCTGTGTCCTCTGTTTTGTACCATTAGTGTACAAGTGTATTTTGGTGCCAATACCCTACAGTTTTTGTTACTATAGCTCTGTAGTATAGTTTGAGGTCTGGCATTTTTATGCCTCCTGCTTCACTTTTTTTTTTTTTTTTTTTGCTCAGGGTTGCTTTAGCTATTTTAGTGTGTCTCTTATTTTCCCAAATAAATTTTATGGTTGCTTTTTCTATGTCTATGAAGAATGTCATAGGGACTTTAATTGGAATTGCATTAAATCTGTATAACACTTTGGTAGTATGGCCATTTTGACAATATTAATTCTGCCTATCCAGGAGCATGCGAGATCTTTTCATCTTCTGAGGTTTTCATCAACTTATTTCTTTAGTGTTCTATGGTCTTCATTGTAGTGGTATTTCACATCTTTTGTTAGATTAAGTCCCAGGTATTTTATTTTATTTTTTGAGTCTCTTGTGAATGAGGTAGTTTTCCTAATTTCTCTTTCAGTGGATTCATCGTTGATGTATAGGAATGTATTTGACTTATGGGTGTTGATTTTATATCCTGCTACTTTGCTGAATTCATTTATTAGTTCTAGAAGTCTTCTGGTGGAATTTTTTGGATCTTCTAGTTATAGAATCATGTCATCAGCAAATAGCGATAGTATGAGTTCTTCTTTTCATATTTGTATCCCTTTAATTTCTTTCTTTTGTCTTATTGCTCTGGCAACAGTTTCAAGAATGATGTTGAATAGAAGTGGTGAAAGAGGACATCCTTGTCTTATTCCAGTTCTTAGAGGGAATTCTTTCATTTTTTCCCCATTTAGAATAATGTTGGCCTTGGGTTTAGCATAGATAGCTTTTACAATGTTGAGGTATGTTTCTACTATCCCTAGTTTTTCTAGTGTTTTGAACATGAAGGTATCTGTATTTTGTCAAATGCTTTTTCTGCATCTATTGAGATGATCATATGCTTCTTGTTTTTAAGTCTATTAATATGATGAGTTATGTTCATTGATTTCCGTATGTTGAACTAACCTTGCGTGACTGGGATGAACTCCACTTGATCATGGTGCACTATCTTTTTAATATGTTTTTGTATGTGATTTGCCAGAATTTTATTGAAAATTTTTGCATCTATGTGGTTTTCATGGATGGCTCCCTGCACCCAGTGACTCACCTCTTTAGCCACAGGGTACTTGCCTTCAGTTACCCCTCAGTTAATCCCTATCAGGGGATTAATTCACTAATTGGACTAAGGCTTTCACAACTGAATCATTCCTTGTCCAAACCTTCCTGCACTGTCACACACATGAGCTTTTGGGGGACACCTCACCTCCCAACCATAGCAGGATTATTAAGAAAATACTATGAGCAAGATGAGACTGATAAGCCTTCAGAGAGCAGGAGGTTAACATTCCTTGGTCGCTATTGAGGTTTTTCACTGCCTTGTTGTCAGTTTTCAGTTTCCACTGAAATTTCTAAAAGAAGATTCTTAGTCTACCGGCCAGCAAAACTATTTACTAAAGCAGCCGGTACTCCTGCCATCTCTCTGGCTTCCATTTTGCCCACATGGTTTCACCTGTTTAGCTGAGAAAACACAGAGGCTGTGGGTACCTACTCATCTCCCCTGTGTCCCCTGATTAGAGTTGACTACCTTTTCTGTACCAGGAAACTTTCTTTTCACATTTTCCTTCCCCAAATAAGAACTTTAGTCCATCTGCATTTGGGCTAGTGGAAGGAGGGCAGTTGGTAAATTGATTGCCAATCAAGTTATCCAAATTATATTTCCCTAGGGCTCTTTAATACTATTACTGTTATTTCTAACTCATAAAGGTTATTATTTCATATCAGTAAATAGAGATAGACCTTGCTCTTTTTAAGGGCCATTTAGTTTCTCCATTGTACACCTGCAGCATGGGCAGCCAGCCAGATGAATTCTTTTTACTTTCCAGACAACCTTTCTAAGGATGATCAATAATGCAGATGCTTTCTAATGGTGCCAATTTCTCCAGGGCAGGGCTGGTTTTTAATATGCTCTGTGCACTTTGGCTGGAAATTCATGGGAGCGCTTCCACTGTGCTAAATGCAGAGCATCAACAGGCCATGCCTGTGTCAAAATTTCTTTTATGTCCTCTGTCTCCCTGTTCCTATCTGGGCTGTTTTATCTCAGGTCTGTTCTTATAGCTGCCATCTTCAGACATCTTTTCACCACTCACTAGAATTAAGTTCATCTTTTTTAGACATCATTTATGTATCTCCTCTGACTTTGTAAACATTATTTTCAATATTTTCCTATGAATGTATTTATTAAAAGATTCAATTTTATAAATACTTCTATGCCAAAGTGTCTTTTTTCTCCTCACACTTAATTAGTAGTTTGTTTGGATATAGGAATCTAGATGGAAAGTAGATTTCTCCCAGAATGTTTAAAGTACAATTCTATTATTGTTTCAGGTATGATCAGTTGGCATGTTTGTTTTATATTTTTCATTATTTTTAAAATCATATATATATATATATATAACCAAAATACTACTTGTGAATAATAGTTTAAAATATATAATTTTAATGGCGCTAGCAAAAAGAGTCTCCCCCTTCTCCATTCCTGTCAGCTCAATTCCTATTCTCCACAGTCAGCTACTTCCAATGCTGTTACTTGCTTTTTACTAATATTTATAGAAATATTCTCACACTGGACAGCCTCAGGAGGCCTTTGTGTCCATGAGGAACAGGGGAAACACTTCAGTTAGAACGGGGCTGCTGTGCTCATGATGGTGATCAGGCATTACTCAGAGAATGAACTGCAACAACTTCCAGTTAAAGTGCTGGCTCCCGTGGAGATATTTGTTAATAGAAGATGCCAAGTAACAAATATGCTTACTCTGACTTGTTTAAAAAATGCAATACACTGACTTACAAAAAATAAGAGACCAGAACATCCTAGTCACACTCAAATCTACATGCTTAGATTTCCATCTTTTTCAAAACCACAGCAGTAACAAGCTCCTTCCTTTGTCCCATTATTCCCCTTATTGATTTCTCTTAGTGTTAGTCTGCTATCTGCATGATCCTGTGCTTTTCCCATTTATTTTTGGTACTAATTTAAGCTCACTAATTTCAATTCTTATATTACCATACATCATTTAACTCTTTTTACTGAGTATCTTTAAAGCATATGCAAGCCAACTCATACTTCTATAATCAAAATTATACCCCGAATCAATTGTTTATTTTTTATTATGTCCTATAGACACTAGTTACTATTGAATTATACTATATGTTGTTGTTGTTGTTGTTTTTTTTCACAGCTTCTTTAGTCAATTATGCCAGTCCTGGTTGAACTCTTATATTTTCAAAAATTTCCTTCCTAACTTCCCAAACAGCAGGGCAGCAGAACCATAACTAGTGATATGGAGGAAAGCATATATAATGGAGATTTGATCTTCTGCTGTTGTAGGAGTTGATCAAGATATCTGTGAACGGCTGTGGTGTTTAGAGTTCATGGTGGTGCTAAATCACTGTGGGACAGAAAGGTGTGCAGAAACCCTGGGAGAAAGCTGAGTGAGAAGTATGAGATGTCTGGGACTAACTAGAACTCATGAGGAAAAATTGTAACCTACAAGGACAAAGTGGATCTCATGGAGACAACCTTAAACTTGTATCTGATTCTAATCACCTCCCTACTCAATGACCTATCACCTTGCAGATATGCCCAGCCCAGGACTTGAAATTTTAAAGAGGAGATTCTATACAAACTGTGTTTCTGTGGCCCAGCTAACAAGAGCCGCCCAGAGATCAGTGGAAACATGTGAGCTGCAGTTGCATTTGATACCTTACATTGACGTGGCCACCTCTTGCCCAAGACAAGAGAGGAAGGGAATTCTGGGAAACATAATCTCAGTTTAACTTAATTGACAGTAAACACCGACCATGGGCACACAGAGATAAAACAAAACAAAAGACTGGATCCATGAAACAAGAACACAATGTAAAAGAAAAAAGTAAATTCAAAAAACGTATTCATGCTCTCTTTGAAATTGGTGTGAACCTACACTTAAAGGACATCTAAATTTGGCCCTAAGCCACATTTCAGTATTCAGTTGTCACAAACAGTTAGTGAGAACTGTAATAGAAAACTCATCAAAGAATTTGTGAAAAATAAAGAACTTCAGAAAAATTTAAATGTTATGGCAGATCTTTATAATTTAATGTAAGTTTATGAATTTTTGATGTGAAACTCTCTAATAGAATGGATCAAAAAGACAGAAAAAAATAGGATATAAAAAATTAGATATTTACTTTAAGTGAGGATTTCTAAACAATGCAATTTTTTTAGAGAGAGAACAGAAAAAATTGAAAGGAAGAAATCTTTGAACTACAGAAGAAAGCAACCACAGATCACATTAATGTTCAAGACTTCACATCCTCTACAGAGACAGGGAGCTTTGTGTATAAGAAATTTATGAATGATAGAAATGTAGCATTTTATCAATTAATATAACTTCATAAAACTCTAAAGAGTCATAACTTCATACTTGGCCAGAAAGATACAAAGTCTAGAGTGCGAATGAAATATCAAAGTCACGATCTGTGTGGCACTGGTCATACAAGAATGGCCACAGCAATCAAACACAGAAATAAAAAAAAAAAAAAAAAAAAAAAAAAAAAAACTATGCACCAATCTCCAGCAGAGAGAGATGCAGGGACTCTTATATAAGTGCATCAGGACCTCTTGCTTTTGATCTCAATGTCTCATAAACCATTGCTCTTCATTAGCCTCATGTCTCCTAGGATTCCAGCCACCCACTGAATTCCATGCATTTCAAAGTCAGTACCTGGTGTTGATTCCAATCTTCTTAGAGTATCTTCTGTGGGGTGATATTCTTTCAGACTAATTTCCCAATTGGTATCCCCTGCAGCCTCTTGGAACACTTATCACCATGCCCAGTGAATCAGACCCCTCCCAAATCTTAGAGCATATTAACACAGGTTATTTCAGAAATTGGCTCAGACTCATTGCTAGAATTTTATGTGAACTGTTTATACCAACAGTTATATTTCAGAATTTGGGATATATAACTCATAAACTCATGCCTAGATTCTCATTTATGACTTATATGGCAATGGCTACTAATTTCTGGCCCCCTAGTCAATGGGGGAAGCATCAAAGGTTTCAAGGGAAATAAGAAAGAAAAACAAGTATATTTAACTAGTTTCCCATAAAATTAAATGTACCTGATTTAAAGATTCTAAATAATTCTTTATAATATTTTGTCATGTTTTCCTTTGTTTTATGAAATGATAGAAGTAGTAGTTGATGATTTTACTGAACAGATCTTATTTGGCCAAATTAGTTTCTACCCCTAAAAAAGAAAAAAAGCAAATTAGTTACCATCATCATTTTGCAAATATTGAAATGAAAACACTGCTGACAATTGATTCAAATCATTGTGACAGGAAAAGCCATTTCTCTCAGTATATTACACTGTAGACTTCACTGTTACTTTCAAAACCACATAAATTAATTCTAAATATGCATCAATATTGGAAATTTAATTGAATGAAAAAAGTATATATGAAACAACTAGAATTTTGTTGGAACTTCTCATTGTTTAGCTTTATAATGTCTGTGAAAGTTTTTATCTTAATTATCAGGTTGTATTTTATCTCATTAGTTAGATGCATGGGAGACGGAACCAGAGAGACATCCAGCTGTCAGTATCGGGCTCTGCCTGTTCATCAGGTTTATTTCACATGAATCTTTAGCAAATTAGAAACAGCAATGACATAGGATTGCTTTCACATATTTGAGTACAGAATATCTGTCCCATTTGAGGGCCTTCCGTTTACATGAAGTATATTTTTTAAAAATAGTATAGATTCTTTTAGCAGCTTGCCTCTTTCCTGGTAGACAAATTATAGATATTTCTTAAATGAATAATTGAATTTTTGGTATGTGCCAATATACCAGCTAGCAAATGGATTAGAGAAAAAGTAAGAATGGCATTTTAACAGTGTAAAATCGGAAGGGGTGAAATTATAGGATTATTTCCCTATGTAAATAGAATACCAGGCATCATTTACCCTCGACTAAAATATACAGCTCTTCCTGTACTTAAATAATTGGAAGACATAGCAGCATAGGCTCATTTTTCTCCATATTTACATATTTCACCCAGAACCCTGTTGGAAATTCTTTTAAGAATTCCAGTTTTCCAGCAATGATTTTCCAAGCCCACAGTTTCTGCTCACACACGTTATAAATACTTTTAATGTCAAGCTCTAATCCTGAGCTAGATGACAATTTTACATCTCTAATCATGAGTCAGATGGAGGCATTTCACACGCCTGTGAGGCAGCAGTGGGTGTCCAAGCTGTTTAGCTTACTGATCCTTCAGCATTTATCTTCTTATGGAAATTTTGCAAAGCATAAAAATGCCAAAAAAGCTGACCTTTAGGTCTAGCGTGGTGATCTCTAACCTCAGATCTGACAATCATTCATGGGGAAGATTATGGTATGAATGCTAGAGGCTTTCAAAAGACTCGCAACGTGATGAGTCCCTAAACCTTTTTCCTAGTTTCATGATGAGAAAGACAAGAAGGCATTTTTTCCAGGAGAAATTTCACAGCACCCCTAAAGTGCCAACACTTTAATTAGAACAATATTTCAAGTGTCAGTGGATAAGACTACTAAATAAAGCCGAAGGATAAGCTGATGGAGGTGAGAAAGTCCTTGAAGGCACTTCAAGCTCCATGGAGAAGGAGGAAATGTGTGCTATACATCATAGAGGAGACAACAATTAGATATAATTTATACCTCGAGATCTCAGTGTAATCAGATGTCATCGGATTTTCTCACTAATGGACTTGTGTTTTGTTTCCAAAGATCGTGTTGATGATACATTGCATTTCTTTAGAGACAGTGGAATGTTTAGTTTCTTTCTTTCACACATGACCACTCTCTGTACTGTATTTCTGCTGAATTTGACCTAGCCCATAGACAGGGAAGAAATATTCTCTCTGCTCTCTCTGGAACACCCATTCCTCTTTCCTCTCTGCTCCTTCACCAGACTAACCCTTACATGCTTTTTATGATTCAACTTAAATCTCCTCCACAAAGTCTCTACATGGTCCAGGAACACTGACATTGCTGTCCTTTCTCAAAAATACCACAACCCCTTGTGTTCCTTCATGACATACCACTTGAGGATCTGTACCCCTTGATTTATTTCTAAGTTTCTACCAGGAAGCTACAAAGTTCTGTGTTGTTGTAGTTAAAAGCTCAGTTCCACAGCTAATATATACCTGCATTATTAGCTTTACAGCGAGCTCTGTGGCCTTGGGTAGATGATTGAACCTCTTTGTGCGTTAATTCTTCATCTGCTGAATGGAAATGATAGTAATGATTGTTTTGCAGTTTTGCCATGATGATATAGTTTGGTAATGCATATAAAGAACTTAGAAGGTGCTTGGCAGAGAAACAGCCTGAAAGGTTTTTACTCCTGTCACTGTTATTTTCCATAGCAAGGATATGCTTTCTATCTATTATCTGATTCGTAGTAGGAGTAGAAACATATTGCATAAATAAGAAACATTTATTTCCTATTTCCCATTCAGTAACTATGAAAGTTGTTTTATTTTTTAAAAGTCATTTTAAATTAAAAAAAAAGAACTAGAAATAGGAAAACAAACAAAACCTTTCACTTCTGCTCTTAGTAAATGTGATAGTAAAATAGATTGTATCTTTATAGAGGTAAGATACTTACTTCAGATAAATCTTGCAAAATCCTCAATGCAGCAAAGACCTTTTCCAGGAAAAAAACTATAACCAAGAACTCTGGTGGCATAGGCAGGTTTTTATGTATTAATAGTCCAATATCTTATTTCGTCTGAATTACTGATGGTTTCACAATAACAATATATCCAGATTCAAATATGCTGTATCCTTTTAGAATATCTAATATTTTAGATTTTCTATCTGCATGAATCAATTACTTCTTCTTAACACGAGAATCTGCTTGTCCACCCTAGGCAAGAAATCCTGAATCTGTGAGTCATTACCTTGAAGGTGCTTTGTAAATCAGTAATTATATACAACCGTGAACAATCATACCTGTTTGGGAGGAAAATTGTTTCCAAGCAAAAGAGAAACAAAAGAAAAATAGCATTTCTCATAGCATTCCTTGTCAGTACTTTTTGTTTCCTATTGGTTATTACATTAAATCTCAGATTCACCACCTGGCTTCCAAAGCCATGATGATAATGAAAATTATAGCACCTTGAATTTATATACTGCTTTGTCATTTACGATGTGTTTTCAACAATAGCCAATTCATTTCTCCTGCACCTTCTATCCTGGATGAAAACAAACCAGTAGAATTCCAAAATTATCCTTTCAGAATTTCTTGGAATGCACCACAACAAGACACCATTAGAAAACTCAATTTACCAACACAGAACAAATTTCCTACAACCATAATCTAGAGAATGATGGTGCTTGTCTATAGGGTATCAATCATGGACATTGTATACGAGGACAGGAACTGATTTGATGCCCTTGTTATGTGTCAATTGGAAAAAATGATCGAATCTGATTTTATTGAAAACCAATAATTAGGGCACAGAACTGAGCCTCATTCTTGGCCACCTTACATGTCTCCATGACTTCTTTATTTCTCATCTGTTTCAAATGTATAGTAACTTGCTGTATTTATGTGACACCATAAACCACTTCAAGTCCTTTTTAAATAAGGCAGAGCATATATTATTAAAGTATTTTCACATATAATATTCTATTTGATTCTTATATAAGCCCTGTGCCAAAGAGATATTACTAACCCAATTTTAACTATCCATCCATATATTTCACTATTTTCCCCCAAACTGCTAGATGTTTTATGCAAAATTTGAGACTGGCAGAGAACTATATTTGGAATTCTGTGCCCTGTAGCCCTGGATCCCACTTTGTAGAATAGATCCCAAAGCCGTCTGATGCCAGCATGTGACCTGGAATCTATGCCAGCATCGTGTCTCTCCAGCACTGATTAATTTCTGTGCCTAAAAGCCATGTGTTCTTTGTGAATGATAAGCTTGTTGCACAAACACAAGCTAACCACACTGAGTAAGTTTGGCATTAGTTTTGTACAAATCCCAGTGAGAAGGATATTTGCCAATAGGAATAAAAAATAATTGCTGCCATTTAGGCATGAATGAAATGTTTTGAGACATCTGTAGACTTTTATTACTAAAAAAAGAGAAAACATACATTTATAAAGCTGATTTCAATTTTTTTTCAACCAAGGATGCTGCACTGAGGAATCCTAGATTTAAGGCTTTGGAATTGGCCTGAACTTATCCTTAGTAGCAGATGCATATAAACACAAGTAAATATAAAATCCTAAAAATCAAAACACGTTAACATGCTATTGTACTAATTCTCTTCAAAATACTCAGATTCAAAGAAAATAATGACACTATTCTGAGATGTACCAAAATGTGATTTCTGTGGTTGTAATTATAGAAACTTGAAAATTTCCAGATCAATTTTCTGCTCCTCCTCCCTTTAAGAACAGGACAAAGGAAAAAGAAATAAAATCTGTGGAGAAGCCCAAACAACCACAGGAACAATGCCATTGCAGATTGGATAACCTCAAGAATCATTGTTTTTAGCTTTCCTTCTGGTTTTAACATAAGAAATATTCCATCTTTTTATTTTTCAAAAGGAGTTTTTTTTTTTTTTTTTTTTTTTCATCTTTCTGGGAAAAGAAGGTAAAGCAAGGCCATGTGTAGATGACCAATTAGAAACAGAGATGGCAGCTGGTGGGAAACCTGGGGATCATTTCCTAGATTCTCCCACTCGGTGCCTCTGTGGCAACTCTGACAGATGGCCATGGAGCATCTGCTGGGAAACCCTGGTCCTGAGACGCTCAGCACTCGCCTACTACTGCCCCCTCTGCCTGGGAGGAGGCTCCTTTTACCCTACGTGCACCTTTACTGAGCTCTCTTTTTGTGTTCTTGCTCCTTGGAGTATCAAAGGACAGGCACATTCTTCCTACTAAAGAACAGTCCTACAAATTGGGAGAGGCTTGCTGAGAGCCCCATTGTGATCCTAACTCAGACCCATGCATTTTCCTTGCTTGTTCCACACATGACTTCCAGAAGTTTCACTCATCTCATCCCTCTTCTCTGAAGAGAACCAACTTGTTTCTCTTTTCCCTAAAATGTAATTCTCCAGATAGGAGCTGGTCAATTTAGGCTGTGGGGGAATATGGACTTCCTGAGAGGAATTTGCACAGTATTTCCACTGGTCTGGCCTAGGACTGAAATAACATTTAACAGACACACTGACATTACTTGTGTTGGTAAGGATTATAGTTACATGTGTGCTCTAAAGTATCTAAAGATTTCTATTTAATGTCATTTTTAGCTCATTATAGTTAATTTTGCCAAATACTTGATGGAAGGATCATATGCTAAATCTAATAAAATTGTTTCAGAACCTCGTGGAAACAACCTCTCAAACATGATTTTTGTGCTACAGATACATTATCCTATGTTATAGATAGGTCTTATTCTGAATAATCTTTGTATGCCCTAAATATTCCTATGTAGCTGGGGAATCTGAAATTTATATATTATCCAAACATGGTAGCAATAGTCATTTCTAACTATATTGTGTGTATAACCAGGATATTGAATGGAGACAATAATAGGGAGAAATTTTCCCTTTTTTTCCCTCATTTTCTTTTTCTAAACTTACTCCAACAAATTCCTGTTTCCTTCTCCTGAACAACCCCATTGGCAATCTTTTATAGTCTTTCCAGTCATTTTAAATTAATATGCATTCACTTGAAAGCACTGTTTACTCTTACTTAAATGCCACCTCCTCTGCTGTCACTGGTGCCAGGTGGACCTCTGCCCTAGGACTTGGAGTGGGCAGAACGCTCCTTTGCTCTTCCTTAGTCCCCGGACAGGGACGGGGCATGGAGATAGCACTGTGATGGTTTGGTCCAGCTTTGGCTCCTAATTATCCAACTACATAAGTGCCTAACTCCTCTGGTGTTTAGAACTGTGATGGGGAGTTGAGGGGGGGATGTAAAGAATTATAACAAAGAGGAGACACAGACAAGGTGCAGGAGCAGGTAAGGTGGCAGATTGTCTTTTTGTCCAAGTGGCCACATTTATTTATAACAATAGGTTAAATTAGGTCATTAATATCATAACCACATTATTGTTTATAGTAGCAGTAAGGTTGCTTATTCTGCAGTTACATTTCATAGTTTCAATATGCAATGTTAGGAGCTTTGTGCTATTCTCAAAAAGGTCCATTGTCTGAAGTTACTATTAGGTGGGCAGCACCAGAGCTTGACGAAACATTGCAGTTATGTATCAAACAAATTCTTCTATTCCCAGGAGCTATGTGCCTCAGATCAAGGTTGAAACCCTGGAGAAGAGCATGGCTGCAGTGGCCAGGCATCCCATGTCCTTGACAGGGTACTTTCCCAGTATCCAGGCATTCTGCATCTTTGCACAGAAACTTCCAAGCCACCACGCGTGCCACAATCACGACGAGTATCAGAGACCCAATCCCAAACACAGGACTCCTACAGGGGAGGAGAGATGAAACTCTTGCCAACACTTTGCCCGACGTGGACTGCCACAGGATAGTCCTAGAAAGTGGTTGTCCACGTGCTGAATCCTCCATGGAAACCTTCACAGTTTCCTCTTCTCACTTGGAAGACCTCTATCCATCTGGACCTATTTCTCCATGATTTCCTCATAGATCCCACCACTGGCAGAATGGCCCAAGCTCTTTTTGGCTCTCGCCTCTGCTTCTCCCTTGCTGTCTACATCTGAGGCGAAGTCATTCATTAGAGTTCTTCTAACTCTTAGCTGTGTGTGTGTGTGTGTGTGTGTGTGTGTGTTGCATTTCCCTTATCATGGGCGCTCCTTTGGATGTTGTAATGTACATGTCTCTTGATCTTCATCCGATAGCTTTTCTTGATAATTCCAGACAAACAGAAACCAACCAAATCTGTCTGATTTCCTGTTTCAATTCAGATTGGTCATAAGAATCTCTCATTGTACTCTATAAAAAAAAATCTAAAACTCCTTTGGTTCTGATTTATGGTTCTGAGGCCTAGAAATGTCTACAAACTCCTGTTTGCAGCGTCTCCATCATATAATTGTGGGGCAATCTGAGGATCATTGTAGCTGGAGATATTTATGCTTTACTTCTCAGGCTTTTTGTTAGATGCAGGGCAGCTTTGCCTTTCAATCTCCTTTGCTCTGTTCTGAGAATCTAGGCCAAGGCTTTTCTTCTCTGGGAACCCCTCTATCTTTCAGAGAACCACTGGTGTTCCACTCTCACTACTCACATCCCTTTTCCTTGGACTCACAGAGGAGGAGAACTAGTCTTTCTGATTGAGACACCTTGAGGGCACTGAATACTGAAAGCCCAGTCTGCTGCAGTCTATTTTAGTGGGAGAAATAGGAGTTAGGTTTAAAGTCAGATGAGCAGCACTATCCGTAATGACAGTAAAGAAACATGCAAGATGAACATTTCCCTCATATCTGTGTAACCTTTTTCTGTGGTCGTAAACCTCACTCTCTCCAGATGTAGATAGACCCTAAATACATATGTGGACAGATGTTTATTGTGAGCATTCATAACAGACAGTGAGAAGATCTCCCACTTGGATCCCCTCAATGCAGATAGCTATGACATCAATATTGATATATCCATACTCCACATCTGATTATTCCTGTTGTTACTAGCAGCCTCTCTTTATCCTTTAAATCTTCTTACAGGAAAATAATCATTTAATAATAACAGCAGTGAAAAATTGTTTGAATCATAAATTATAAATCAAACTCACCAAGCATAAGATCAAGAGTTGGAATGGGGAGTTAGAGTAAATATAAATTTAAACTTATTGATGGCTGCTTTATATCCAAGAATGTACTTTTACATTGCTTATTGAGAAATGAAAATGACCTTACTACATTTCAAGTACTAGATGGACCAGGATTGAAGAAAGATCAGTCAGGTAGAAATAGATATAAGGCAGGGCAGAAAACTGTATGGAGATATTTTGAGCAAAGAATGCATAGACTTTATAAGTGTAAATACAAGTGTGTCCCCATTAGCCAGATCTTTCAGGGTACTTACAGATTTCACCTGGTTAGGTGTCTTACAATGATTGCTAAGGTGTGGCATCCCCATCCTTTGAAGGAATTGAAAGAATGAGGGATAATTGGGAAAATGAAAGAATTTTGATGTGATTATCTCAAGTACCTGAAAGGTGGTTGCTACCGATTCAGGTGAAGACAGTTTATGGACATTATAGAAAAGGGTACAGAAAAAAAAAGACCTAGAACACTTTCTTTTAGATTCAGGATGTAAAGAAATATTATTGGAAAGGATAGTCAAACTCTCTGGTGTCTACTGGTGAATAGGACAGAAAGAGACTTGTTCCTGTCATTGTGTGGGTGAATAATTTCCACTTTCATTAACAGGGTTTTATTCATCAACTTGGTCCTCTTACATTGGAACAGAATCTGTTCTCTGGCCTGGACCCTTTCCCCATCAGACCCAGTGAGGGGCACACTGGTCTTTGGGGAGTGACGTCTGCTTGAATAACCCCGAGGTGCATATGGAATGCCGTTCCTTCATTCCTTAAGCTTCTTCCCTGTGCTGGTCCTTTCCTTGTGTCCGATGCAGTCTTGGCCCAAAGTGAGACTCTTGTTGTACACACAGGGAATGATTTTCAGTGTTCTGACATTCAGGACGCTGTGATGTACATTCTGTCTTGTCCTGATGCCTTTCCTTTTGCTCAGAGAATTTCAACCTATCAGAAGATGGTAACTTTCCATTAGAGTGAGCAATTATCTCCAGCAAAACCCCACAATTTTGAAACAAATTTACTCTTTACAGAAAATTAGCCTAAAGCAATTTTGAAATAGCTCCAAAATTTAGGTGGAACAGTTTTCTTTTTCACTTGTATCCTGGTAATCTTATTCTGTGAACTTCTTTTTGATTTTTTTTGTTTGTTTTAATGTATTATTAGACCTAAAGCATTAGCTGTAGCATCCTGGTATAATTAGTTTAAATGTCTGTTACCTTAAAAGAAAGTAGTATAAAAAGGAATAACCTAATTTGAGCCCTAAACTACCTTTCTTTTAAGATAAGTTCAAGACCCTGCTTAAATACAGCTTAAATATATTCTCAATGGAATATTCAAACTGGTGAATTTAAAATCACCAAACACTGAAAAAAAATCGCAATACTGGCATTTAAGCTGAATCGTGCTAATGAATAAAATTACTTATAATAAAGGATAAGAAAATTTAGATTTAAAAATATTTCATTTAAAGTAATTGACTTATTTTATTGCTTAGAAGAAGATGCTATTTGAAAGGCAGTTGTAGAGTTGGTCGTTACTCTGATTTGAGCCTCAAATATACACAGACTTTAAATAATTATTCACCCACAAAATGACTTGTTACTATCTATGATATTAACTCATTCATACCAAGAGTTAATTCAATTGTTTAAATAAAGCAAATTATATCCAAGCAATTTCTTCATTCTACATGAGATGGGGACTCTGTATTTCATTTCACTGAATAAAGTTTCCTCTAAGCAATGCTATATTTCTTTCCCATGGTGGGTGAATAGGAAGCCACCCTTTTCTTTTATGCACTGATATATTATCTAACCTTATCTAGTAGATTAGATAATAAAGAATTATTCATGAATTTTCCAAGAAAGACCTAGGCTGTTATTGGTTAAACAACTAGTTTATAATTCTTCGTATCCTCAGAAATGTGCAATTTGTTGAAACTTCCTTTCTAATCCAACAGCCACCATCAAAGTTGACATGAGGATGCGACAATATTAACTCTTTGCCTTGAGTCATTGCAGAAGCAGGGGAAGCTATTTTTATTGGTGAAAGTCAACTCTAAAGTTGTGTTCATCTATCATACATTCCTGAGCAGGCATGGAAGAAGCATTCTTAATGTTTGCTCACCTTCTTGTATTCCAAGCTTGATTTCCTGAGAGGGACATATGTGACATGCCCACCATTTAATATTATTCAGTTAAGTCCTTCTGAGAAACTTGGATGGTGATGGATATATCAAATATAACCTATCCTACAGCCAGCTATACCTGCTTGAATTCCAAATTCAGGATCCTTTCTTTGTGTTTGTTTTATTTTAACCCTACACAACTCAAGACTCTGATTAAAACAAAACAAAGACAGAAGAAAAACCTCTTAGCCTTAAATGTGCCTTCATTACCCAACTGGAATGGTTTCCTAAAGGATCCCCAAAGTTTCTATAACACCATACAAAGCGTGAGTATCCCATGCTTTCACATAACCACCAACTTTATTCTTCAGGTTAAGGTCCTGTCCTAGGTTTATAACTTTGCAGTCTTGGTGCCACTCTTTCTTCCTCTTGGAAGCCTTCCATCCTTTTGGAGCCTGGGTTTAGATGATATAAAGGTGGAAAAAGAGTATATAGACTGCACATGGAGCCATTTAGCACTATTGCTGAATTCCGCAACTGCAGAATCCCATCTAGTGTGAAGGTAAATACTGAATTAAGAAAACATTGTTGAGTAAAGTGAATTTAGTTTTAATGAGTCAGACATCAAAATCTGTAACACCCAGAGGCTATGAGCCAATCTCAAGACATTTCTCAAGAATTCTTTATGACAAATGTCCAAATCATACAGTAGGGAGATGTTTTTCTTAAGTCTGGAAACAAATAGAATACTTCTAATGTTTTTTTTAAGTTTCTTGCTCAGATCTGCAAATAACATATTCAAAAAAATCACCATGAGATTATAACAATTCTCATCAAGAAAAAGAAGGATAAATGGAGAAAACACTTTCAAAATTTTCAGTATTTCCTTACCTTTTTGCATTCAACTGTCCATTTTCAAAATAGAGAGCTGTGTAATGATGGAGTGATAATTATAGCATGAAGATAATTGGCCAAATAAAATCTGCTAAGCACAAAGGTAATTTTAATTTCATCCTTAGATTGATTTTAAACCAGATTATAATTATAGTTTTATCAGGAAATACTAATTTATTATTCACATAGCATTTTGCATGCACAAAGCTTGACTCTCCAATTAGTGTTTTTGAGATGGAGTACTTCCACCTAACAAATATTCAAAACTGACTACAGATAGTAGCATGCTAGATAGAAAAGCCTCCTAGGTTTCATATTCACATACTCAATGCTCCTTGTATGAAATGGAAGTAAGTACAAGGATACCTGGGTTTGCTCTCTTTCAGTTGGAAGAGTAAGGATCCATGAATTATCTGGCAGTCACTGGGGATTCCAAACTGACGTGGGGAACTCACTGAAATATATGGGTCCTGAGACAGAGTAGGCATCATCTGATTTTAAATTGAATGTTGCCATTTTCTGAACTTCAGGGTAGAAAGGAGGTAAGATTACAAGGTGGCAAAGATGAATATTTTGCCTGAACACAAAGACAGATTTTGTACTCTCACAACTAAGGTAGAAAAACATTCTGATTTGGAGTTCCTAGAAACACAGAAGTCTGTTATGTCTTAACAACCTTAGGTTACTGCATAAGTCATGTGTACTGAAGGGTTTCTTGGCTCATTCCTGAAGCTTGGCTCCTATCCTAGGAGAAAAGGTATCTCTGTGATGGCTGCTTCCTGTCTGGACCCAGACACACACACACACACACACACACAACTCTAGTCAGCCTGGCATAATAACATAGATGATAGGGAAAATATAAAAGCTTGAAATCACACTAAATAACAAAAATGTCAGAAAAATATCAGTCACTCTTTCAGAAACAGTACACTAGAACCTGAAAGAAGGCTTACTAATGGCAATACTTCTAAGGGATCTCAGGGAAATTTTATGTTTGTTTTATCCCAGCTTTTCCTCCTGAGTGGAATATATACTTGTGAAAAAACAGTGGAGGAAGGATATTGTATTAGTTAGCTTGAGATGCTATAACAAAACCCTGGAGTAGATTGCTTTATAGTGCTGGAGCCTGGAAATCAGAGATCAGCATGCCAGCATGGTCAAGTTCTGGTGAGGGCTCTTGCTTTCTTCTTGCTGTATGCTGTGTCCTCAGAGGGCCTTTTCTTGGGATGTATGTGTGGACATCATTTCTCCATCCCTTATGACTGCATTTAGCTTTGATTTTATTTTGAAAACCTTAATGCCATATAGTTTATAGGTTAGAGCTTAATTGGATGAGTTTTGGGGGATCAAAATTAAGTAATTAAGTATATAGCAAATGTAGTGATGGTTTAATATTTAAAAGAGTGGAGTAAATTTTTATTTATTCAGCAAAAAATAAGAAAATAAAATTTACTGAAAGACATAAGAAATATGACCTTCTATATAGCTATAAATATAGTGGGTATAACTAGGTTCTCTCAGTAATCGATAGACTAAGAACTTATTACAACAAACAAAAATGCCAAAAAAAAATGTTTTCTATGAGACACATCAATACACATACATGCATGTAAACACACAGACACACACACACCTTAAAAATAGAAAGATGAGAAAATATTTGCCAGGCAAGAATGAACCATAAGAAATCTTAAGTGGCAATATTAATCTCTAAAAAATAAAAATAATTAGCAAAGATCTTAAGTAACAAAGAAGGCTCTTCCATATTAGTACAAAGAACAATCAGAAAATGACCATATTCATAAAAAATACATACTCAAGTATCCACCAACTAATGTAGGTTGAACATAATATGAAGCAATAACTGACCCAGCTATGAATTGATTTATATAAAAATATTAAGATTTCTATATCTATTAAATTACTCTTCCATTCATATATTTTTTTCAATTGTATATATTTTTTAAAAAATCATTTTATTATTCTTGGAGTATGAATTATCTGGAGATTGTGGAACATGAATTTTATTTACACTAGATTCTTTCTGTTATATATGTTTGCATATGAGAATTTTCTGCAAAGTATTTTATACCATCTTTACCAAGTTTTAATTAAAAATGTGATGCTCCTAGTAGATAAACTAATAAAAATTTCCATCTTTCTTATGGTCTACTTTATTAGAACTACTCATTTACTCTTGGTTATCTGTGGTCTCAGAAACCTTTTATTTGCGATTCCTTCCTTGATAGATATCTTGTTTTATAAGCCTTTTAAGGTTTTAATATTCTTTGGGGTTTTTTTGCTTTGAGTTTATTTTATAAATACTTATTTTGATTAAAAAAAATCCTTTTTCTTTGGTTTTCAAATTAGTTTGCAACAAGTTGCCTATGTCATGCTTGAGTTTTCTTTAAATTTTTCTGTTTTTAATTCTGGTTTCCATCTTCATATGCCATCTTGAATATTTTTACTCTCTCTAGTGGTCTCTCTCTCTCTCCTTCTCTCTTGCCCCTCCTCTCCCTTTTCCATATCTTCTCCTTTTCCTTTTCCTTCCTCCTTATTTCCTTCCTCCTTCCTCCTTATTCACATGGGTCCAGATAATGATAGGGATTTAGAGAGACACCTGTGTGACCTGAAGCAGCCTGGGGATCACTTTCCCCTCCTAGTGCTTATCTATCAGGGATCAGGCAGGGAAGTGTCTTAGCTGAATGTTCTTGAGCATGTCAATCTTCAGTGCTTAGGACTTTAGGTACACACTCAAAGTTACAGATGTTCCTAATCTGCCTAGCGCAATGTTGATTTCATTCATTCATAAAATGAATATGTTGATTTCATTTTACTCAACTTTTCAAGAATATATATGAGCATGAATTATCTTACTCCAGGAAAAATGGTGAGATTTCATTGTATTTTCAAAAGGTCACAATTTACTTTTCTAGGCAATGAAATGCTTATTTTATCATTGTTTTCATTCAATATTTGATAAGATCTACCCCTGCTTCTCACTGTCTCACTTCCCACAGTAGCAATAGGAGAAGAAAGCACACCTGTGAGCACCACATTTCTGAGTTGTGTCATGTGAATAGCAACTTGCCAAGGCAGGGAATTCTTGTTCACCCTGAAAAGCCTGTAGTCTGCCTTGTTTTGCACTGATACCTACGGCTTTGCAGGAAAGCTGTAATTCTCACAGATCTCTAGTGTTGCTCTTCTGGTGATAGGGCCCTTCTCTGCTTACATCCCAACAAGTCTGATGAGCAAAACTGTCACAAAAATATTGACCATTAGTAAAAAGAAAAGAGACAGTCACAGGCACAGAAGTTATGGATTTGTTGCACACCAAAATATTATATGGAAATCTACTGTAATACTAAAGAAAATCTAGCAGAAATAAATACTTTTCTAAGAAAATATCTTTGTCAAAATTGATCCAGACAGAAAACAGGAAGCCTTAAATGGATCAATTTCATACAAAAGATGAAAAGGAGGTTATGATTAAGAAGTTTATGCAGAGTAGACTTCCCGCCAGGACTATCTTGCAGGAAGTGGAAATTATTCACACAGAATTGTGATGCAGTAAATTCAATGATATATACAAGGAGGCTCTTAGGATTCTGGAATTTCAGAAACCAGGTTTTAGCCACAAAGATATTTGAAAAAACAGAGCAATTGAGGTAACCAAAGGTAAGAATTTTTTAAAGGCAAGAGTCTTTTTATTGGTGCATTATACTTAATAGTGATATTCATTTGACATAATCATGCATGCATGGGATATATTTGCTCCATTTCATTCTCCAGTCCTTCCTCTTTCCCTCCCCACTGCTTCACCCTTTCCCCTTCCTTGACCCTACTGGTCTTCCTTCTATTTATTAGTTTATTTAATTTTAATTGTGAATTATATATAATATTGGGGTTCAGTTTGACATATTTATGCAAGCATGGAATAGAGTTTGATCTAATTCAGTTCCTAGTTCTTTCCCTTTACTTCTCCCCTTTCCACTATTCTACTGATCTTTCATATATTTATTTATATATATATATAAATTTATATATATATATATATAGATAGATATATATAGATATAGATATATATAGATATAGATATATAGATGCTGTTCCACTTATTCATTCTTGATTTTATTTCTTGAGTTTCAGGAGTCTTATTAAGGAAGTCAGTGCTTGCACCAATAGGTGAGAGTGTTGAGCTTATGTTTTCTCCTAGCAGTTATGAAGTTTCTGGATAATTCCTAGGTATTCTATCCACTCTGATTTGACTTTTGTGCATGGATATAGGAATCTATCATCATTATTCTACATATGAATATCTAGTTTTCCCACAGACAGATCATCCTTTGTTTTGTATCCTAATGTTGTGGGTGGCCCTGACCTAAAGTATTGAAGGACACCTTCTTTGTTGGGGGCACTGAAACAGGCCAGGGACTTTCAGTGGCTCCCACTTATCTCAGGATGTTGCATCCCCAGTGCAGTGTACAGCTGCTCTTGAAAACTGCAAGTGAGAAAAGGGGAGAAAACGGGGTCAGTCCAAGGAGACTCAGAGAATGTCCTGTAAAAGTGAAGTTATGTGGTAGAGAAGGTCAGGACAACCTTCAGTTGCCAAACAAGAGGAAAATCATCCTTTCTCAGCCCAAGCTGTAAGCCAACAAATGGTACTAGAGATTGAACCCAGGGGCATTTAACCACTGAGCAACATCCCCAGCCCTTTTATATGTTATTTTGAGACAGAATCTTGCTAAGTTGCTTAGGGCCTCACTAAATTGCTGAGGCTGGCTTTGAACTTGTAATCCTCCTGCATCACTCTCCCAAGCTGAGCTGCTGGGATCACAGGTGTGTACCACTGAGCCCAACTGATACAGTGGTTTTGAGATTTTTTTCCCCCAAAATGACTTTCTTGAGGTAGGTGTTTCAACAATTTTTTCAGAAGAAGAATTATTATAATTACAATAGTATCTATAGTTAAACATTATTGAACTTCTAATCTGCTTATAGTTTAGTACATTGTTAACATGGGGTGTCATCGAATATTCACAAAACTCTAAACCAGTTGTTATCATCATCTTCAGTTTCACATATGAGGAAACAAAGGATGTAGAAAAGTTAAATGCCTAACTTAAGGTGACAAAGGAGTCTGATGCTAGATCTTCTGCCTCATGCAAAGCTCTTCACCTGTATTTTTTCAATACGGGTGTCCAAGTTTCTTATGTGAACAAAATGGGCCATCCTACTTATGAGTTAGATCTTTTAGATTATTCAGTTATCTGTATAATATTTTCTCTCCCATCTTCCTATTTAGGTGGATATCTAGGTCAGGTCATTGTGATTTTATTTCCCAATATTCTTTCTGACTTTTAAATATCTACATTTTGTTTTATTTTATGCATGTAATTTTCAAGAGCTATCACATGACTTTACTCCTTTATTTATTTTTTTAGTTGTGGTTGGATACAATATCATTAATTAATTAATTAATTTTTATGTGGTGCTGAGGATGGAACCCAGGACCTCACCCGTGCTAGGTGAGTGCTCTACTGCTGAGCCACAACCCCAGACCCTTATCATGTGATTTTTAAAATCACCTTCAGTGCTTGTGAAATCTCTCTGCCCCTATTGAAACAATGGTGGTGTTAACAATGGCTTGCCTTCCTAATATTGCTCCTCTTGGACCTGGTGCTTATCACCTTCAGTGATCGAATTTGACTCATGAATTGTTATTAAAATTTATAATCCTAATAGGATGCAATATGCACCCAAAACAATATAATCTACAGAGGAGACCTGTATTCACAAAACACAAGAAATATCTAAATAAGTCAAATGACATAGTGATGAAATCCAGAATGTGTCAAGTTATGTTAGATAAAGACAACTGGCCCAGACTCCTTGCAATATTAATGCCAGGAAAAACAAAAGACATAATCTATATTAAATAATATATATTAAGAATTAAAAGAGACACACAAAAATGTATGTGCATGAAATCTGATTGTATTAAGGAATAAAAGTGAAGGGCCAGTAAAAAATCACTTGGGGAACAGACAATTAAACTTTAGAAAGCAAATGATAACACATAGAACTGCTATTGATTTTATTAGTGGTGAAAATGGCATTATATAGGGAAAACCATTATTTTTTATGAGATATATATTGAGTTATTTAGGAATGATGCTGCATTTGAGAGGGAGATCATTGCAGGACAGTGACCATTCAGCATTCCATTCATCTTCTTTAAGGTAAATCATTTTCAAAATGTGTAAAGGAGCTTCCCCCCCCCCTAAAGAGTTTATTACTCCTAAATTATTTCTTTCTCTATTTCCTTTAATGTTTAGAGGATTTCTGCAGATTCTTTATCTGCTCGGCTATTAGAGAGATAAAAGGCTGATCCTAAGGTTTGAATGTGGGTGAGGCTTGCTCACTTGGTTTAACTGGTGATTTTTTTGTAGAGGTCTCTACTGTAAATATTGTCCTGTATTTCCTCCTGGGCAGGTCCAATTCTCTAGAGAATTGTTTTTATTTATTCCTTTATTTGGTCTAATCAGTTATACATGACAGCAGAATGCTCTTTGGTTCATTGTACACAAATATGACATAATTTTTCACTTCTCTGGTTATACATGAAGTAGTGTTACCCCATTTGTGCAATCATACACGTACCTAGGGTATTGGTGTCCGTCTCATTCCACTGTTTTTCCTAACGTCATGCTCTCTCCCCCTCCCCCAGTCCAAACTTCCTCCACTCATCCCATGCCCCCACTCCTGCCCCATTATGTATTAGCATCCACTTATCAGAGACAACATTGGCCTTTGGTTTTGGGGGATTGGCTTACTTCACTTAGCATGATATTCTCCAATTTAGAGAATTGTTTTTTGACCTGCTCTCTGGGGCTGGGTATTTACTTAGAGGTAGAGCCCTTGCCTATCATACATGAAACCCTGGGTTCAATCCCCACTATTGAAAGAAAAAGAAAAAAAAACCCTGAAGGTGATATGGGTTCTAGCAAGGAAAGGAGCTATAAACCTACATCAAATTCTAAATTTCCACTTTTGCATGCTATTCTTCCAGCACCCTGGTGCGGAGACAGACCTTCTAATTTATTCTCTTCAGAGCATAATTCTCAAGAAATGAAGAGACAGTTGTGTTTAACTGTGAGGCAGAGCAGACAAGGGGCTGAAGCAGACCTTCTTGACACACGCCTGTTGCTTGAGTTCCGCCCTCACTTCTGTTCAGAGGCACTTGGCATTGTCGAGGTGTGTGACTATTTGGGATTCCCCATTGTCTCACCAGTTTTCTTATATTTGCTATTTCAATTACAACTCATCCATATGCTTTCAGCTTCCAAAAGTTTGCTGCATTTGCCTTTTTTTTTTGCTATAGATTCCTGATTGCTTTTCCTGAAAATCTTTTCAAGAATTTTAGTAGAATTTTGGGGATAAGCAAGAATATAGGTGTGTCTGTAACTCCTCGATCGCAACCAAGTTTCCCCAAAATATATGTGGATATAGAAAAACATTGAAGATAAGTTTGTGTGTGTGTGTGTGTGTGCGCGCACATGTATATTTGCAAATTTTTGTTTGTAAAAGCTGGTATTTAGTAATCCTAGTTTTTAATGGTTTACTTTTATATGCACAGAAAATGTATGGACAGTACAAAAGTCATAATTGTACTAATAGAAATTGTCCATATTGAATTTAGGTGAACTTTAAAAAATTTATTTCTGATCTTGGTCACTAAATTCTTAAAATGGCAAATATTAGTATTGTAAAAAGAAAAACACATGTAAGTGCTACACTGAAAGAAAATAGTAGTATTTTCCTGTACATTATTGTGTTTTTTTGTGTATGTGTGTGTTACCAGAATACCAAAATTCAAAACAATTACTAAGAATATGAAATGGAATTTATGCTTTCAAATAATGCTCCCAGTTTGAACTATTTGCATGTTATTCTTTTAAAAATATTTTAGTTGTATATTGACCCAATATCCTTATTTTTATTTATTTAGCTATTTTTATGTGGTGCTGAGGATCACACCTGGTGCCTCAAACATGCTAGGCAAGTGCTCTACCACTGAGCCACAACCCCAGCCCTGCATGTTATTCTTTAATGACAAGTCACTTCCTGTAAGCGAATGTATTTTATAGTTGCCATAAAGAAATAAATCCTTCATACCTCTGTTCAAAGATTGGATTGTTATCCCTGTCCACAATAGTCATCAGACTAGTCTTATTAGGAAGACCAACTTACTATCATTTCCAAATGAGCAATAAGCTTTCCTCCAATGCAAACCAGAGACACCAAACCAGGATTTCTAGGTAGAATAGATGAAAGCAGTGTTGGCCTAAGTCCATGAGACACCACTGAATCTGATTTTGAATAAATCTGCATTTATAAGGAATTCAGGAACACACTTCAGATGAAGGAAGGGAATCATGAGATCTTTATTTAAAAGCTTTCAGAGGACTTGATGGCATCCACTTCTGCTCTTTGATTATCTTCCAAAAAAGAGGCCAGTCCCAGAGGGACATGGGAGTCATGTTCACTTGGCCTCTTCTTTTTAGAGTGAGTTGGCCAGAGGCAGGCTTGTAAGGAACACAGTTTCAAGAATTCACGTTTTGAATTTCATTATATCAAATTTACATTAAAACTGGAGAATGATAGGACACTTGGTGAATTGTAAATTTCCAAAAGCAAAGGATGCTAGGAAATTGAGTTTTCAGCCAGGAAATATAGATTGTGCAGACCTGTGTCATGAATGATGTTGCTTTTTAACTTTTTGTCTTTCAAATTTTACTCCATAGGTTATTCTGAAATCCATGTTTAGACCATCTGACCTTGGATGGGGAGGAAAATTCTGATTCACAGACTTTTCAGTTGAACATCAATTTTCCTTTCCTCTATTAATGTCCTCTACTTCCTCTGAAGTCTCTGAATAAGAAGTTGATATTTTCTTGTACCAAATTTTCTGTCAGGTTGCTAATATTTTAGCTTCCATTCTCCACTCAGGTTCCCACTCCAGGCTACCAATTCGCCCTACTTTGGAACTCTTGAAGACTTAAACCTAATCCACGTACTTGTTACTCTCCCTTAGCTGATTATGAACAAAATCCTAGAGTTGCTTTGCTTACTGAATCATTACTAAAAGTGGCAATCTCTGTCATTTAAGTTTTTTTTTTTACTTAAACAATTTTAATTGGCATATGAAAACTGCATCTATGTTGTAATTACATACATTTTGATATGTACACATTGTAGAATACCAAAGCTAGGATAATCAATGTATGTCCTCCTTTACATATTAATCATGTCTTCACAGCAAGAACACTTAAAATTTACTTTCTTAACAATTTTCAGGTTGCAATATATCTTATTAACAATACTCACCATGATGAACAATAGATCTCATGAATTTATTCCTCTTGTGTAACTGAAGTGTTACATCCTCTGACCAATATCTCCATAATCCTCCCATCCCTTAGCCTCTGGTAACTAAGTCCTACTTTCTGACTTTTTTTAGATTCCATGTACAAGTGAGATGACCAGGTATTTGTCTGTCTGTGCCTGTTTTGTTTAAGGTCACATAATATCACTTGGGCTCATTTATGTTGTCATGAATTATAGCATTGCTTCTTTTTGTGAAGGTTGAAAAGTATTCTGTTGTGTGTATAGATCTCATTTTCTCTACTCATTCATCTACTGATAAATAAATCTTGAGGTTGATTCCATATCTGGGCTATTGTGGCTCGTGCTATAATGGGCATGGGAGTGCAAAACTCCTTCAACATACTGGTTCATTTTCGTAGCTATAAACCCAGAAGTGGGATTGCTGGATCAGATGGTAGTTCTATTTTAATATTTTGAGGAACCTCCACACTGTTTTCCATATGGCAACACCAATTATTCTCCCACTAACACTGCATAAGGGTTCCTTTTATTTCCTCCACATTCTGTCCAGCATTTACTAATTTTAAAAATAATAGACATTCTAACCCAGGTAAGATAGTATCTCATTGTAGTTTTGATTGTATTTCCCTAATGGCTCATGATACTGAGCATTTTACCATATATTTGTTGGTCATTTGCTTTTCTTCTTTTGAGAAGTGTCTATTCAGATCACATTCCTGTATTTTTATGGTGTTATTTATTTTTGTTGTTAAGCTTTTTGAGTTTCTCACATATTCTGGATATTAACCCTCTGTCAAATGAATGCTTGGCAAATAGTTTCCCCTGTTCCCTCTGCTGTCTTCACTTTCTTGATTGCTTCCTTTGCTGTGCAGAAGTCATTTACTTTGATGACATTCCATTTGTCAATTTTTGCTTTTGTTTCCTGTACCTTTAGGGTCCTATCCAAAAAATCATTACCTATACCAACGTCTTCTGGTGGTTTTAAAGTGTCAGGACTTAGATCAATATTTGATCCATTTGGAGTTGATTTTTGTCTGGGGTGTTTTGTTTTGCTTACTATCCTGTTGTCCTAGGTCTTTTGCTCTTACAAAGTTCCAGTCTCTCTTGGTACTTTCCCGTGTTCTCCCATATTCATTCACCTTACCATGCAGTTATACACCTGTTTTTTTGGTTATTTGTCGAGGAGGAGTCTAGGCTTGATTCCCTTTACTATAATTATTCTTAACTTGAAAATTATTACTTATATCTTTTATGGAGTCTCAAAAATGGAACTGCTGAGTCAAAATATCTGCATGGTATTGATTTTAATAGATGGGCATTCATATATTCAGCAACAAGTGAAAGTACCGATTATCACACAAATTTCTTGCTAATATGTATGAAAGCTATTTGTTTAATTTTTTTTATTACATTAAGTGAAAAGCAATATCTTATCACTCTTTTTATATTTTGAAGAATTAGTTACATATAATTTGAACAATAAAACCACTTATTTTAAGAGCACAGTTTGATGAATTTGCTAAATTAAGATAACTACAAAAACAAAGTCTACATAATTTCCAGTGCCCAGGGCAATATAAATGTGGGTCTTTTTGTTCAAATATAATTGTAACAAGTATTATTAATATTACATAATGTTAAATTATATTCATAATAATGCTTAATAATATTTTAAGACTTTCTAAGAAGAGACTGCAGAGTATTAGATGAAATTAAGGGTTCTTCTGAACATAGGGCTTCATGGACTGCACAGGTCAAACATCAATGAAACTGACCCTACTTCTATCTCAAAAAGATTCCTTTTGTATTAATACCATTTTTTAGTATGATTATGGCTATATTTTTACTAACCTATGACATTTTACTATTATTGTTTGATTTGACTTCTTTCTCACTCCTCTCAGGTTCTTCTATTGCCTAACTTTGTGTTAAACACATTTGGTATATCAGTGACATATCTTTGTGTTATTTTTAAATGATCACTCTGGTGATTACAATATGTTACTTTAACTTTTCAAAACATACTTCATGTTGTCTGACTTATTTTTGATAAAACATGGGGAATTTGCACCAAAAGAGCTCCACTGCCTTCCGTTTGTCATATTGTAATCTGACTGGAACATTGTATGAAATTGTAATATATACATATATTATATTTATATATCTAAAGACATGATAAACCCCAAATTACATTGCTATAATTTTGATCTAAAATGTCTTTTTAATAAATTATTAAAATGGCATTAAAACTTTCATAAATTTTTGATATCTACTAACATAGTAATTAGTTCTGACAATTTCCACTTTTTCTTCTGTTTGCTCTCTTTTCCTTCAGTCTTTTTTCAACATTCATTACAATATAGGTATTGGAGGACATGATTGCTAGGATTTGCACCTCATGTTGTTCATACATGTTGAAATGTCTATGTCACCTTAATGTTTGAAGTATAATTTAACTAGAAATAGAATTCTGTATTGACAACTATTTCTTTTTCTCAGTACTTGGAGTACACAGATGCCTCTTGTCTTATGATGGGGCAAAGTCTTGATAAACACATTATAGCTTGGATGTGAGGTGTTCCCCAAAAGCTCACATGTAAGACAATGCAAGAATGTTCAGAGGAGAAATGATTGGCTTATAAGAGTCTTAACCCAACCAGTGAATTAATCCCCTGATAGACATTAAATGAGTGGTAACTGAAGTGGTAGGGTGTGGCTGGAGGAGGTGGGGCCAAAGGGCATGGCTTTGAGATATATATATATTTTATATCTGGAGAGTAGAAATTCACTCTCTCTGCTTTCAAATCATCATGTGAGCTGTTTCCCTCTGCTGCACTCTTCCACCATGATGTCCTGACTCACCATGAGCCCCAAGGAATGAAGCTGGCCTTCTATGGACTAAGAAGTCTGAACCCATGAGACCTCAAATAAACTTTTCCTCCTGTACAATTGTTATGGTTGGGTCTTTTAGTCACAGCAGTGAAAAAGCTGACTAAAAAACACAAATCATAAGTCAAAAATGTGTGAATTGACAACACATCTAACACACGAGACCCTCTAGACGTCATAGCTTAATAACACCACACACTGTAGAGTATGGATTGTTCATTGTCAGGATCATGGGCTAATGGGCACTGTGACTCACTGCTATTGCCCAGCACTTCAGGAGAACATCATACTATACATCAGTAACATAGGTGAGATATCAAAATTCAAAATTCAATGTATGATTTCTACTGAACATGTATAAGTTTTATAATATTGTAAAGTTGAAAACTCAAGTTGAACAATTATAATTGGGTCCCTGCTGTTATTATTCCATTGTCTTCTAGGTCTATTATATCTGATAAGAAGTCAGCTGTTGAACATATTATGATTCCCTTGGAGGTGGTATGTTATTGTTTCCTCTTGTTTCTTATAAAAATTTCTGTTTATTCTCTGTTAATGTATTTTCCTATGCTATTTACAGAGGGCTTATCTTTAGGCTTATCCCACTAGTAGTTTGTCTCAATTCCTTAGTCTGTGAATTAAAATTTTTAAAAATATTATTGGAGGGCTGAGGTTGTGATTCAGTGGTAGAACATTCGCCTAGCACGTAGGAGGCTCTGGGTTCAATCCTCATAAAAATAAATAAATAAAATAAAAGGTATTGTGTCCAACTACAACTAAAATACATAAATATTTAAATATATATATATATATATATATATATATATATATATATATATTTATAGTTGGAAACATTTTAGGTATCATTTCCTAAAATAATCCTCTCCTGTGTGAGCTTCTGGAAATGTCATTTACATATATTGATACACTTGATATTGACCCATAAATTTGAAGCATTTAAATTTTTTTTTCCTCATCAACCATTCCCAATTCATTATACGCATGGGTCATTTCTATTGATATACCATGATGTTTACTGATGCCTTATAACGTCTGAAATCTACTAATGATTCCATTTAGCAATTTCTATTTTTGTTATTGTATTTTTAAGGTTTACAATTTAGACTTTTTCTTCTTTATAATATTCATTTATCTCTTAAGATGTTTCTGTATTTAGGAAAATCACACTGACAATGAAACTGATAATATTTCATTATATTATTTAATATAATATTATTTATTAAAAATGTTGAATTATATTATTTAGTGTATTTTCCCAAAATTATTTGGCTTTTTTCTTAGTATAAGCCACAATTGTCTATTTTTTCATGTGCAGTAAATTTTGGTTGGAAGCACGTTATTGTATGTGAAGTGTTTTATTGAACTTCATTATGGTTTTGTCTTTCTGAAGATTACATTTTTTTGTTGTGTTAATAGACAACCTGTCTGAATAATTTGTGAGATCTGTGTCTAGCACAGTGTGTAGCGGATACCTGTCACTTTTTAAAAAGAAATTTGCCTTTGACTTAGTACCTCAGACATCTGATGGAAATAATGTTTTCATCTTCTGCTGCCTGAATAAGGAATAAATTCAAAGACATAGAAAGTCTGTAAGATTCCCTAGACCTTTAATTTATTCCAGCCTCCATGGGGTCCACTGCATATGAATATAGTTTTATCAGTAGCCAGAAATGTGGAATAGCTGTTATCTCAGCTTTCAAAATCTTCCCCCTATATTAACAGCTCCAGTGACATCTGCAATAAACTTAGCCTGCCAACTTCAGTTAAAGCTAGAGGTGAAAGTGACACCCTGAAGCGAAGAGGTCACAAAATCGCATTGTTAGCAGCAGTAGGTTAATTTTCTTAATAAGCAAACCCTTCTCATTTGGTTGCCTGTATTTGATCATTTTCCCACTTCTCATGCTTGTTTTAAGATTTTTGTTTGGTTTGTGGTATTTTTCTTCAGAAAAGAAGCATATAACTTAATCCATCTAGATTAAAAAACTATTTTTTAATAATTTTTTTAAAAAGTTAAAAATATTTTCTTCCTTGTCTCTGAACTCTCTCTCCATAACTTTGCACTTTTTCCTTCTAAGCTATTTGCTTTTATCTTTAAAAAATACATAATATAATTCTTAATATTTTAAAAATTAACAATTTAACAATTTCTATCTCCATTGTAAATCTGTGTTCTGATTCAGTATTCTCTGATATTGCCTTTTTTAATCAAAGAAAAAATCAAAAAATAATTTTTATCTACTTTATTGTGCGTTTTTCCTTTTTTGATTTCTGAATTTCTTTTATTGTTTAAGGAGTTTCATCAATGCACTAATGGCGCTATTATATTTTTCTAAAAACTTTTTTTTTTTACTTTTTAAATTAACTTCCTGATGCATTTGAAATTTATTTTTCAAAATCTTCACAAACTGTCATTTCAATTTTTATGTTAGCTCCATTTATATAATATTGATGTATTACCTATTGAACTGAGCTACCACATTTAATATAAATTAACTTTTTATATATATCATAACAGCCCCATAGAATGTCCCTGAGGACCTTCAGTGGAAAGACAAGCAGGAGGAGGCAGAGATGCTGTTCCTGACACTGTGTAGGCCAAGAGTACTGTGTATGTTTGTGTTGTTTTGACAGAGAAGCTTAAGAAGTTATTAAGAGAAAAAAAAATCTCTAAATAGAAAAAAAAAACCTTATAGAATAAACATATGAGGAAAGAAAATATTTTTGTTTGGCTGTAAATTGTTTGCGCTTTCTCATAAGTATTATCACCAGTAGTTGAAAAAGTTAAAAAAGTACAAAGTTATGAAGACAAAGGTTACAGTTAAACTAAGGTTAATTCATTGATGAAAAATTTCAATCAATCAATCAAGTGCAGTTTAAGGGTATAGTTTATAAAGCCTGCAGTGGTGTACCTCAGTGTCCAAGGCTTTGACATTCACTCAGTACTTGCTCATTCACTCTTTCAGGGACACTTCCAGTCCTACAAGACCCACTCATATAAGTGCCAAATACAAACGTATCAGTTTTGGTTCATTAGACTTATATTTTCTATTTTAGGTATGTTTATATAGACAAATATTTATCATTGTTACAGTTGTATATTATATTCAATACGTAATAAAGGGCAAAGCTGTTTTTTTTGTAGACTCTTTAACAAATTAAATACTATTTATATATTTTGTGTCAGAACTTTGGGATTTCCTAGGATTTCAATCTTATCATCCATAAGGATTCTTATCTCTTCTTTACTGACATTTACTCCTCGTTATTAATATTCATATTTTTGAACTTTGATAATCCATTCAAAACAGTATTAAATGATAATCATGCCAGTAAGTATTCCTATCTAATCACTAATCTTATTTGTAAAACATTTCAAACAAGTATTCAAATAAGTATTATGATATTTACTTTAGGTTTCAGATTTTTAAAAAAAAGTTTATCACATTTAAGTAACTTTTTTCTCATATTTGGGATGTTTATTTAGAATGATTGTCAAAATATATTAAATGTTTTTAAGGCATTTATCAATGTAATCATATTTATTTTTCTACCATGGTTTATTGATATAAGAGATTACAGTGAATGTTTCCTGATGACAAATTATTTTTACATTGCTTGAATAAACCTTAATGGATCATGCTACTTTATTCTTTTGGTACACAATGGAAAACTATTCAGTAAGCCTCTATTTAAATTCCATGCCTCATTTTTCACAAATGAAGAAAAATATAAACAAATTGAGTCAATCTATGGGCATAGGTTAAAAGACTCAATGCTTTTAATATGGCAGCTTTGGCCCACTGGACCATTAGGTTAAATACAATATCAACATTGCAGCAGACATTTTAACTTATACTAACAAAGAAGTTCAAAACCATAAGGAGAAGGCAAAACATTTAGACAAAAAAATTTTGAAAGGGAAAAATTTCATAAATTTTATTTTTTATTTCAAAAATTACTTTAAATCTATAATTATTAAGACAGAATTGTCCAGTCATAAGAGTCATACAAATCAATGTAACAAAATGGAGACTCCAAAAGTGAATCTTTGTATTTGTAGTCAATTGATTTTTGTCAAATATACAAGGCAATTCAGAGGATATTTTGTTTCTGGGACCACTAGATAGCCACAAGACAAAATATGCACTTTCCTCAACACATTCCATACACAAATATGGATTCAAAATGGGTCACAGATTTAACTATAAGAAAGAACACAGTCACACTTCTAGAAGAGAACAGGAGAAATTTTTGAGACCTTGGGTTAGGCAAATACAATACCAAAGCATGACCCATGAAAGAAAAATAACTGATGAATTTTACCTCATCCAAATTCAAAATTTTTGCACTTTGAGGGAAAGCATTAAGAAAATGGAAAGACAAACCATAAATTAGGGGAACATATATGCTGCACACACACACCCATGCATTTTACGTGGAATTGAATATTATAGTAAATAAGACACAATAACAAATGTTGGCAAGGGTGTGCACAGAAAAGCAACACTCACTCATTAAAAGTGAAAATGGTGTAGTAATTTGAAATATGGTGTAGTAACTTGACAAAGTCAGACACAAGAGACCACCTATATGAATGCATTTACATGAGATGTCCCGAAAAGACAAATTGAGAAAGATGAAAAGTACATTAGTGGTTAACTGAGAACTGCAATGAGAATGGGATTAATGTAAATGGTATAAACAACTTTTGTTTCTTTTTGGTGGGGAGGTAAATTAAAATGCTCTAAAGAGATTTGATGGTTGTATCACTCAGGAAAGTTACTAAAAGCACTTGGAACAGATGGGTTTTATGATAAATAAAATATATCACAATAAAATTGCTTTAAAATGCAGTGGTCATACCAACAGGTGTATTAAAAATGCTAAATATCAATAACCATCAGGGAAATTGAATTCACACTGAGATGTAACCTTACTCCAATAAGAATGTCTATTTCAAAAGAGGCAAAACTACAAGTGCTGATAAGAAAATGTCGGGGAAAAGAGACCCTCATACACTGTGGATACCCATGTAAATTAGTTCAGCCTTTTGGGAACCCAGCTTGGAGAGAGATTCCTCAAAAAAAATTTTAAAATAGAGCTACCATTTGATTCAGCCATCCCAGGTCTGGGTGCACATTCAAAAGAAAGGAAATGGGTCTATTGGAGAGACACCCGCATGCCCAGGTTAATTGGGATGGGAAAAGAGAAGTCCATATTAACTGATGAATATATTTTTTTAAAAAATGTGAGACATTTATACCATGAAAGAATATTCAGGCAGAAAAAAAATGAAATCTTGTCATTGGCAAGAACATGGATGGGACCAGAGATCACTCTATTAAGTGAAATAAGTCAGGCACAGAAAGATAAGCCACCTGTATAGTCACTCATGTGTAGAATATAAAAATATGGCTCTCACAGAAGTTGAGAGTAGAACAGTGGTTACCAGAGAGAGAGACTGGGGAGACTCCTGAAGGGTGAGAGATGGGGAAGGTTGATCATGGGTACTAAGATACAGTTAGAGGAAAGTAAGATGTTCAGGTTGGTACTGCACACCAGGTCACTATGAACAACAGTCATATAATGTTATTTCAAAAAGCTGCAACAAAGTATTTTGGGGAATTTACACCATAAGAAGTGATAAATAAGAGATAGATCCATTTAACCTGATTTAAACATTCCACAATGTTTATGTGCATTGAAATATCAAATGGTACACCATTAATATGTATAATTTTTATTTATCTGTGCATCAGTTAAAGCAAATTAGATTTTTAAAATACTGGCAGGCTGAGGGAGGAGGATCACAACTTCAAAGCCAATCTCAGCAACTTAGTGAGGCCCTAAACAACTTAGAAAGACTGTTTATAAAAAAAAAAAATATATTAAAATGGGGATGTGGTTCAGTAGTTAAATGGTCCTGAGTTCATTCCCCAGTAACAATAAATAAATAAATAAATACTATCCACATATAAAAATTAATTTCTAGTTTCTACATTCTTGCTCATAAATTCATGTTTTACTTACTTTGATTTGTTTTTTTTTAATTTCTTTTTTAGTTATAAATGGACACAATACCTCCATTTTATTTATTTTTATGTGGTAGTGATGATCGAATCCAGCACTTCACACATGCTGGGGAAGCACCCTGCCACTGAGCTACAACCCCAGCCCCTACTTTGATTTTTTTCCTTAGTATTTAAAGCTATTTTGTTATTTTAGGTCATTTGCCTTTACACAATAAATTTGGAAAGAAAACCCTATTAGGATTGTCATTTTGATTGCATTAAATCTTTAGATCAATTTTGGCAGAACTGACAATTCAGTGACATTGAACATTCCTAAATGATACTATGAGGCAGTTATGCTGATACCCAAACCAGACAAAGATATCACTAGGAACCTATAGAGCAATAACTCTCAAGACAATACATGAAACAGCCTTTAAAATATTAAGTAGATATTCAAAGGAATATTATTCAGCTTTAAAGAAAAATGAAATTATGGCATTTTCCAGTAAATGGATATAACTGAAGAATATCATGCTAAGTTAAATAAGTCAGTCCCCCAAAACCAAAGGCTCAATGTTTTCTCTAATATGTGGATGCTAATCCACAATAAGGAGGGGGGCACTAGGGAAGAATTAGGTAGAGATTAAGTAGAGGGGAGTGAAGGGAGGGTAGGGGGGGTATGGGGATAAGAAGGATAGTAGAATGAAACAGACACTATTACTTTATGTTTATATATGACTGCATGACCAATGTGATTCTTCAATTTGTACAATCAGAAAAATGAGATATTATACCCCATCTATGTATGTATGTTATATCAAAGTGTGTAAATGCATTCTACTGTCATGTATAACTAATTAAAATAAGTAAAAAAATATTAAGTAGATAGATAACAAAAATTCAGCAGTGGGTGAAAACAACGATACTTCATGTTAAGTAGCATATATTCAAGGAGTACTGAGCAGGTTTAATATTTCAGTTTCAATCTATGCAATTTATCATATTCACAGATTTAAAATATCTCATTAAATATTATTACATACTCATGTGAGGTTATGTAAGACTGTTCAGAGGTGAAATAATTGGGTTATGAGAGTTTTAACCTCATCAGTGCACTTATCTGCTGATAGAGATTACCTGGGCAGTAAATGTAGGCAGGGAGGGTGAGGCTGGAGAAGACAGATCATTGGGGGCGTGGATCATTGGGGATGTATATTTTGTCTCTGATGAGTGAAACACTCTGTGCTTCCCAAGGACCATGTCCTGTGCTCCTTTCCTCCACCACAGTCTTCTGCCATGATGTCGGGCATGACTGTAGGCCCAGAACAATGGAGCCAGCTGTCTATGGACTGAGGCCTCTGACACTGTGAATCCTAAATAAACTTCTCTTCTGTGTTGTTTCTCATTGGGTCTTTAGGTCCCACCAAGCAGACTGGAATAATTGTATCTTGGGTGTTTAGACTTCTTCCCTCTCTTCTATATACAACTGTTGTCTTTTCCATTTTTAATGTCATTTTACTCTTTTCAATGGATTTAGAAATTTCTAGTAAATCTCTAATATTATACAGTAATTTTATTTGCATCTGGGTTTGAAACAAATTTAAACAGAATTAAAATAAATATACATAAATAAGGAGTCAATGGAAAAACATATTGCCCATTTTATCAATGGACTTAAGCTCAGATCATGGTATACACAGGACAAGTGGGCTTTCTACACAGTTTGCACAGGACACCAGAGGTTGAATTACCCACCAGTCAGAAATCACATCTTATTAGAATGAAACTGCCAAATGGAGACATGGTGAGAAGGCCTAGTTTGTAGATAGAGCAGATATCTTTGAAGGCAGCTGCCTCACAGTGCAGGATGAGGGTCTCTGAGGAAGCCACTGCTGTCCATCCATGGAATGGAAAGGGGATGAGGTCAAGCATGTCATAGCTTCATTTGGATGGACTCATAAGATTTGAAGACACAGAACTTCTCATGACATAGGGGAAAATATCTCTAAATTATTTGTAAGGAAGTAAATGATGTGTGTGTTTAAATTTTTCTTTGTTTCCTAAATTATCTATGATTGCTTTATGCTTTTCATTTCTTTCTTATTTTTCCTTTTTTCCCCTATTTGCTTAGCTGCTTCTTTCTGTCCATGTTCTTGCATTACTCTGATGTCTGTCATTCTCTATCAATCATTCATCATTCATTTCCTAGAATGAGGCAAAGAACCAGCCAATGCCTCTTGAATAGAGAGCTTCTCTTCCCACTCTGTCTGCTCCTCTTATCTTTATTTAATGATGCACAGGGAGGGAAATTCTTTTTCTTAGATTTATGTAAAGATAGCAGAGTTTAAGATCATGAACTCTCAGGGCTAAAATAGAATATCAGAGAAAATATTTAATCATATTTTAATTTTGAGCAGATCTATAGTTTACAGTTTTGAGAAGTTAAAATACACTTTCTTTTGAAAAAATCTCAATTTAGGGGTAAATAGATCTATCCGTTAAAACAGGTTATTCTTACATGACAAATTAAAATAACATCAACTTTTTAGACAATTTAGAATTTATCATTTTGAACAATAGATTTCTTATTCTAGTGAATCAACTAGTAAATTTTCCTGAAGTATTCTCTCAATTCTGCAGCATATGCATGTGTGTTTAACATAGTTACGCTTTTAAAATGGAGAAAATATCTAGGTGAGTGATTCTCCAAAAATATATTGCAGAAGAGTAATCCCAGGAGATAATCCTTAAAAGAAATATTTCCCTAAGCAATTTACTTTGTTTTCCTCTTGGGACTCACTCTGCATACTAACACACTTTAAGAAGCCATTAGTAAATAAACCCATATCTCTTTTAAACTCCATCCTAATGGTTTACCATAATAATCTTTTACTCTTTAAAACCCTTGGATTTGTCCAGGACCCTAATGGCAAGCAGAGCATACTTTAGAAAGGTACCTGTTCTGTATTAGTTAGTTATAAATGTGTGATTATTAATTATAGTACATAGAATCCAATAGAGAGCACAGTTATTATAGTATGTTTTTGCTGAAGACAAATTTTTAAAATTTGTGCTCCTTTAGTCAAATCATGTGGGAAATGATTATCAATGACTTAAGAAAAGATATTTGCACCTGGGCCTTCCTTCAACAATTCAGGCCCTTACCCTGTGGTTGAAAATATTTGAAACTATTTAAATAATATTTCAGAATCCTCAAAAGAAAGTCATTTGCCAAAAAATGAACAAAAGTATCTCCTTTATGCAGGAGATAAATATTTCACCGTCAAAATATGAGTAAATTTTTGCTGTTTTATACACCAGAGACATTATTTTTAAAACATGCATCTGGATAAAGATGACTAAACATAATAAATATATAAAATATTAAATGTTCTAGCATCAGACCAGGACAGATTGCAGAAATTCTTGTCAAAGTAGCTTGTGGCAATCCCAGTTTTATTTGGTAGAGATAACATTTAGAATGGAATTAAAGCCATCCTGCCCATTGATGTTCACATTTATTGTGAAGAAGCAATAAATGTTATTATCTTATAAATGGTTCTCACTTATAATATTTAAAACTGACCAAGGTTTTGTTTGGCTTATTAGAGTCAAGTGTCCACCAGGTTCCCTGGTTCACCCTCAGCAAGGATTCAATAGTATCATTATGAGGAGACTTTTTGCAAATAGATTCCTATACCTCTTGGGAGATGACTCTTAGAGTCCCAGGGAACAGACTGATTTAATGTAAATTGAGCTCTTTTCTGAAGACCCCTTTGGTTCAAATATTTCCCTTTTTGGAAATCTGCCTTAATATGAGTCTAAGAAGTTCTTCCGGTGTATTTTCCTAACTGCCCTACTTATAGATTCCACTGTGCTTTTCCTTGCAGTACATTCCCCTAGGCTGTGTGACGTTATGATATCTTTATGGATTTCATTTGTGACTCACCAAGAAATAAAAAGGATAATGACTTCCTAAGCATTACCGAATTCTAATCTTCACCTTCACAAACTTGTTTGAGAATTTCTGCTAGAATGAAATTCAGTCTTTCTTATTTTCCCCTCACTTTTTTTTTCTGTTATAACTTTTGAGTTCCATTTTTTTTTCCATACTGATGTGTTTGAAGGGCTTGGTATACCCATGAGTCTGGGGAAATCTTCATTAGAAACCTTGGCTTTCCATTTCTTTTATGTCTTTCTTAACACAGAATAGAAAAATAATAGCAATGCTGATCAACTGATGTAGTCATGTAGGGTAGTGGATTACCCTAAGTGATCCATTAATAGAAAGTGGATCACACAGTGGAAACATAGCATAAGAATATCAAAAGGCCCAAGGAAATTTCTTAGCATTTTGCAAATGGAAATATTCCCCAAAAGATTCGTATTAATTAATTGGGAACATCAAGTTTTATGCCAAGAGTACTAGGACAATTCAACTCTTAGAGTTGAACTTTCCTGGAAAGTCTTTGAGAAAAGTAACAAGCCCCTGTTTTATCTTGATTATTGTGTATTTTTACTTATCAGGATTTTGTTCAAGCAAAACCCATTTCTTCATGGCAATGGGAAGGTGATAAACAGAAAAAAAGAAGGACTAGAAATGAACTGATCTTCCTACTAATATCATAAAAAGATTAGATGAGCACCTTCCTCGCCCTCCCTCTCCTTTGTATTCTCTTTCTCTGTTTCCTCCTCTTATTGATTCTTCTTTTCTTCTTCTGTATTTATTTAGAATACATTTAGACTAAAAGATTCTTTCTTTGCCAATTGGCTCCTTAGCATGAGAAGATGGACCCACTTTCCAAAGGGTGTGTGTGTGCAAATGTGTGTAAACTGTTCCTGGTTGTCATGTCCAGTAAAGATTTTAAAATCATAAAGAAAGCTTTGTAGCCATATCATTACACAATTAGAAAGCGCTATGTTTGTCCATTAGTGAACAAGTGTTTTCAGAGCACCTGTCACACCAAGATGAATAAGAACTGGAAAAAAAGAATCAACTTCTGGGAAAGAAAAAGAAAACAAACCACAAAATACATTTTCTCACTTTTACAGTTTCTTGTGTGTGTCCGAAGATGAATTATGAACTTTACTCTTTTTGGATAGTTTTTATTATTTTCTTTCAACATTCATTTCCCTCTTTAAGAAATACTTTTGTTGCTTGAGGAATTTTTAAAACAGATTTATGCATCCTCATCTCACAGTTATAAAAATCCATGTAAATGATTTTAATAGATCATTTCATGGCATATTGTAATAATTTTGTTTTCTGCTGAACAACTGAAATAAAGATCACAGAAGAACTTGTAAGCTGTTCATCATAGTTGCTATTTTTTTTACTCTAAGAAATATGGTATTATATTTTTGAACAATTTTCTTTCTTCAGAGCCTTTTAGCTCACATTCCTACACAACCTGTCTTCCATACAGTGTCATGGGGAAAAGGGAAGTGTGCACAGTGGCTCTGTAGCAGGGCTCACCACTTCTCCCTTGGATGTTCTTACCTTTGAATTGCTACAGACACTTATTGAGGTGCTCTGATAGCACACCTGTCCTGGACCTAAATCCCCAGCAAAGCCTTCATTTTCCTTTTCTAGGAAGTACCTTCTGGCACTATGTTGCAATTTAATGGTCAGGACTGAAATTTTTCATTGAGTACTGTTGGAGTGGCAGCTCCAAATGCTATAGCAACTAAAGGGACCCACACTCAGATCCATGCAGTCTCAGGACAACCCCAACCAGAAACAGCCACTGCATGCTGAATGAGTAAAGTTCTTTTGAAATAAGAAAGGACAGATACATAATTTTATTATAAAATCTAATCACTAAAATATGGTGCTCTTGAGAGTGGGTTCTAGAGGTGGGGTAATTCAGCCTCCAGCTCTTTAGGTATTCAACTATAAGAAAACAAGGAGTTAAAGAAGGTCTTTACATACAAAATGTTTTTCTGGGGATAGATAGTTGAATTTCATGCTCAAGCAAACATATAAATCTATCCTGTGCCTGACAAAAATCTAGGATGCAAGGAAACCATGGAGGTCAAATAACTTTATTAAACCAGTAATAAAAATTTATGGAAAAGATAGCCAGGATCTTAATAATACCCCAAGACCAGATTCAGATAGAGATTTTGCATTCCCCATTTACCATGATTCTTATTTCTAATTTAATGTGTAGGTTCTGAAGGATTCTATAGTTCTCTAAGAAGGACAATGTAGATATGAATGCTGAGTAAAAAGGAAAACAATTTTTAAAAGCTTACCAGTGTGACACCTAAGTAGTATTGAACACACTCAATACCTAGATTTAAATTTCTCCATGCCATTTTCCAAGAAAAGACCAGGACTCATTGGAGAAATGGAAGATTCTAGGTCTATGATATTGAGAATATAAGATAGACCTGGAACATCTTGTAGTGTTAGAAAGTAAGAGCATCCTCAAACAAAACAAAACAAAACAAACAATGGGGTAAGTCAAACTGACACAGGAACCAATTACAAAGAGCATCAATAGCCAAAGCTAAATAAGAATGATGGTACTGAATAATATTGCAAAGAATAAATATTCATGAGCATATAAAAATAAGTAACATTGATATAATCATTATTGATTTAAATAAATAATTTTTAGGTATTTTTGTTAGTAAATACCTAAAACATAGACATAAAGAAACTAAATCAATAAATAGGTAAAAAAACAAAAAAAGGATGGATTATTCTTAAAGAAGAATTCCAAATAATATTTAATTTCCCTCCATTCTACTTTGGACCAGAGTTTGTGATTCATTTCCACAGAATTCAGAAAGTGGGAAACACGGGAAATTCCTGGTGTGCAAACTTGACAGACATGACCTTTGCCACTTGATCAAGGTTAATGTCAGTGGTTGGTCATGTCCATATCATATGTTCTCTTAATAGCTGATGCATCAAGGGGCTGGGGTTGTGGCTCAGAGGTAGAGCACTCACCTAGCACTTGCAAGGCGCTGGGTTCCATTCTCGACACAACGTAAAAATAAATAAATAAAATAAAAGGTATAAAAAATAGTTGATGCATCAAGAGGATTTCTTATATTTGTGATACTTTTCTTCAAATCCCATAACCCTAGTTTCTATGGTTGGTTGCGTCCACCCCCAATTCTTATGTTGAAATTTAACCACCTGAGGTGATGGTTCTGAACTGGGCTTGGGGTGAAGATGAGGTTTTGGGGATGAACACCTCATGAATGGGTTGAATTCCCTTATAAAGAGGTTGCAGAGTGCTGCCTAGGCCATCGTCCCTCCCACCATGAGGACTCAGTGGGAAGGTGCCCTTCAGGAACCAGGAGATGGGCCCTCCTCACCAGACCCCAGACACTTAGTCTTAGGGTATCTTGATCGTGCATTTTTCAGCCTGTGGAACTGTGAGAAATACATCTCTGTTATTTCAGCTCATGATATTTGGCTACAGCAGCTTCAATGCACTGACATTAGTCTAATCACAAGGAAACTTCATGCAAACTCAAATAAGGTGTAGTCTACAAAGCCAACGTTGTGAGTAATCTTCACAAGTGCCGATGTCAAGAAGACAAAACCATGCAAGCTTCAGGAGACTAAGGAAACACTGGGACAGAATATTGTATCCTGAATTTCTTCCTGGAACAGAAGAGGGACAGTAATGTAATATCTGAAAAAGTCTAAATTAAGTCTGTTGTTTAATTACTAGGATTGTAACAATATTAACATTTTTTATTTTGACAAAGTATTATGGTTAAATAAGATGCTAACATTTGGAACAAGTGGTTGAAGAGTTTATAGAAACTCTATAACTGTTCATCTAAAATTATTCAAAATCAGAAGCTAAAAAACTTTAAGGTAGTCTTCTTCTATAAAATATTATACTGTGGTTCCAATATTAAAATAACAGCATCTCCTATAAGATGGAAAAATATTCACTCCATCCAGTAACTTGTAATCCTACCCACATCATGTCCTAAAATATGTGTTTTAAGGATAAGACTGATGTTTATAGCATTAGAAAGGATCATAGCTGTGACTGTAGCAAATGATAATTAATTCTTGCTGTGTGTTAAGCCCCTCTGGTGTTTAAAAACAAAAAAACAGGCTGGGGCTACATCTTCAGAAATCCAGAATCCATTGTTGTTAGGTAAAACCAAGATATCATTGTTATGTCAAGGTCTTCCTAAATGATTCTGTTATGCATCTAGTTTTGAGACCCACTGTATCTAACCTATTGAGGCATGTATGCATTGAGATTCAAAAAAGAAATTAAAAAGAGTTAGAGAGAGAGAGAAAGAGAGAGAGAGAGAGAGAATAAATATTATCTTAAATCTCTAAAAGGGCCATTGGATAATTTCATGGGGAAGCAAGTCAAATAGGATTCCACTAGTAGGCTAATCATCCATATATCATGATTGTGGGATAGATAAGAAAAACAGCACAGATATCAGGATTGAACACGGAACTGTCTCATAAGTGCATGCTTTTTCTATCTTGAATGGAGATAAAGAAAGGGGAAGAGGTGAGGCACAGCAGGATGAAGGAGAAGGAAAATAAAGATCTGTCACTGATTTTGTTCAAGGCTCTCTTATTAGCCTTATGTAATCAGAGTGGCTGGCTTTCCTTTATGGCTGGCATCCCTTCCCATTAGTATTCATAGATTGCATTGTTATTGGTAAGTGACTTTCATAGCATATTAGCTATTATGCATACTAATTGAGACCTATGGAAGAGTGTTAATGTCAGAAAGAATTCACACTTGAGTTTCTGCCATTTTAAGCTGACTTCATGGCACTTCTGAATGTCAAGGACCAGAGTGCCGGAGGGGGAAGAGTAGGAGAGGGAAGGCAAGCTACTGCAATTGAAAATGAGGGAGACAGAGTGAAAGAGAGAGAGGGAAGAAAAAAATGATTTTTACGGAGGTTGGGGGTAGAGTCAGAGTTCTCCTCTGCGGTGCTTCTTAATCAGCCTGGATAGATTCTTAATAGAAGGGCAACTATCCCCTCCCCTGTCCCCTCTTGTATTTTACAGTTCAGAATTTATTACTTGGCCACAGGGATTGGGAATCCTCACAGCTCAAAACACACCCTGATTTCTACCACAGACCCCAGTATGAATCAGGAAGCAGAACCTCCCAGCCACAAGTGGCTTGTGGTCTAGGGTCCCAGTGCTTTGGTCTAGGGTCCCCAGCTTCCAGAACTTTAAGAAACAGATAGCTGCTATATATTAGCCACTCAGTCTACTGTAGTTTATTTAAGCAGCCTGAACAAAGATACTGCCCAACATATATTTATTGAGCAACTGCTACATGTCAGGCCCATTGCAAGTTCATGGAGTTAGAAATGTACTAAATAGACAAATTCTTATCAATGATTAGTTTATAATCAAAACCAAATAAAAATGAGACATTCAACTCACATAATAGTTATTGATAATTTCAGAATAGTAACTTTGTTTTTCTTTAAAATGATTGTCTCTATTATCACTTCCTATATAAATAGTTATTGATAATTTCAGAATAATAAATTTGTTTTTCTTTAAAATGATTGTCTCTATTATCACTTCCTATATAAAAGGTTCCTAGTTATCAACTTCCTCATTTAGTTATTAATTCCTTCCTGGATAATCTGTGTCACCAAATATTTACAAAACTTCTGCCAGAGCATGAGGGTTCGATGAGGGCATGGGGTATGCTCTAGTTTTCTTTCTACCATTTGGCACATATTTATATATTGCTATATGCTAAACAAATGTGAAAAGACGGAACGTGTGCTGTATATTGGATTAATCAATATGAAAACAGGCTCTGGACCATCTCCATCAGCAGTCTGGGCTTCTGACCTTAATCAAATTTTTATGTTTGTTTTTAATCTCATCTCCACATCAGTATTTATATCCATCCTTTAAAATATATTATTTTTATGGAGTATTATCTCTAAATATACTTCCAGAGTATTCCCTGAAATCCTGCAATCGTGAAAATAATTGAGATTGATTTAGTGGGAATTTAAAAATCAAATTCATGTAGTTTTATATCATGAGTCTCATAATAAATTTTTATTGTGCTTTGTTTGTAATTGTAGTTTTCCCCTGAGATTTATATTTTAAATATCATTTACATCTGTGTTTAAATTAAATTCTGTCATATGGTCTTTGAAAAGAAATATGCAGAACTCTGAGATATGTAAGAAGCTATCATTTCATTGGTTAATTTTTTTTTCTAGAATTTAAAGGTAGGAACAATACTACCATTGGCCCCTGATGGAGAGGTAAGGGAACAGACACTTAGCCTAATTTGAATTATAGTATCATTTTCTTCTTCTTCTTCTTCTTCTTCTTCTTCTTCTTCTTCTTCTTCTTCTTCTTCTTCTTCCTTCTCTTTAAAGAGTAAAGTCATTTTCAAATGGAATAATTAATATTGATCTGTTAATTAGTTAGTTCTAACTTACTAATAGTTATAGGAAGTATATCATAAGGGTCTAAATAATTTTTTAATGTAGGTTTATTCCTTATATCTGAGGCATTCATTTGAAATTGTGAGCAGAATTTATATCCTGAAAACTACAGGAAAAGAAGCCTTTCTTTACAGATGATATAAACACTATGGTTTTAGAGTGGGGAGGACAGAGGGAATTGGGTATTTTTTTAGATTATTTCCACATATCATTGCAGAATGTTTGGGGAGAAATGTAACAGTACTTTCCACTTTTCTGTTTGAAGTAAACTCCTTTATATTAAAATTATAGTGCCTTTGAGGATCGAACCTCCTCAATAAGGTTATTGAGGACATTTATTATTAAATCCAAACACAATTGAAGTCTTCATTTTTAATTACATAATTCTCTTTCCAGGGGATTAAGCTTCTAAATTATTGTTGAAAACTGAGCATTTGAGGTTATTTGAATAAAATTATATTCTGTATTCTCTATTACTAAAGAGCTACAGAGGATTTTGATGTGAATGATGTGTCCTAAATTCTACAATATCCCTGAAAATGGTGGGTCAGGATGTCAAAAAATAAATTCATGGAACAATAGCCCCAAGAGTCATGAAGTACTAAAAGACAGGGAGAGATGAACTTGAACATGCCAATCAACTCTTCCTCAGTGGTTAAGCATTGTATCCAGATGGTGTCTTCTAAATGTCCTTGTTCTAGTACATTTGACCAACCCACTCCTTCAGCCCCAAAAGCCATGAAAAAGGCAATCAGGTACTATCCCCTGATTCAGAGCTTTGATTCTCAGGTGGAATTTTTATAGAGTACTTTGATTTTCAGGGAAACTACACAGCATATGTTTCTTAGCTTTTTGTCACTGTGAACAAAATGCCTGACAAGAACAATGTAGAGGATAAAAGATTTATTTTGGCTCACAGTTTCAGAGGTCCGGTCAATGGTGGGCTGGCTCTATTTTTCTGGGCCTGAGACTAGGCAGAATGTCATGGCCTAAAAGGGGGGTGGGAGAAAGCTGCTCAGCTCCTCGTAGCCAGGAAACAGAGAGCAAAGAGCCAGGAACAACATATGTAGTTTCAGGATACACACCCAATGACCAACTTCCTCCATCCATATTGCACATACCTACAGGTACCACCATGAAACCACTCAAATTATTAATCCATTAATATGGATTAAACCACTGATGAGGTTGTAACTCTCATAATCCAATCTTCTCACTTCTGCATTGCCTAACACAAGAGCTCTTTGGGTGGCATTTTTAGATCCAAACCTTAACAATAGGAAATAGATACAAACCTGAGGTTATTTCCTGAAACACTTTGCTCCCTCCGAAAGAGGCAATGAATCCACAAAAATAATTCCATTAAAAAAATAGCTCAGCAAAAATGATAGCATATTATTACTCTAGAATCACATGTTCTTGAAATAAGTTAGGGGATTTTTCATTCATGAAGACAGATTACAATGGCCAGTAACTGATCACTGTTTAAAACCTGTGATCTTTTCAGTTTTAGATCTTCTTTTCATATTTTATACATGAATGAGTAATGACTAATGTAAAATGATTAGCAAACTAATAATTAAAAATAAGTTGATCTATCTTACTTTACCCTGTTTATATTTACTTTCATTCCTGTTTCTCTCAATTTTATGTGAGAAGAGGAGAACCAAAAAGAGCTTGGCTTCTTCAATTCCTCATAAACTTCAAGGTGCTTGCTCTGTCTCCCAAAAGACTTACTTCTGCTTTTTAAAGTATCGGTGACATCTGAGTCCTTAGGATAAATTCTCCATCCCTTGAGACAGCTTAAGAAGTTTTCTGTTTCTCAAAAGAAAATAATAATCTACAACTAGGATATTGTTCTTTTCTGTAAACTGCTCCTTATTTAACCAGAGGGCTTTAACAACTGTCTGTGTCAAGGAAATCCATCAAGGTTTTAATGGGATAGAACTGCTTTTTATGCAGCACTGTAATTTATTTTCCTTAAAATGTTTTGTGCATTTGAAAACTTTAGATATGCAAATATATTCCTGAAAAACACAGAGAAATACTAAGTATAGCAAAGAAAATAAAAACACAGCCACAATTTGACCACCCAGGGTCCATTATTAACTTGTCGATGTATTTCCAGTCCAGCTGTTATTGTTGTTAGTTGTTTCATTTCTTTTAAGCCCCTCAAGTTATATATATATATATATATATATATATATATATATATATATTTAAGCCCCTCAAGTTTTATATATATATTGTTGTTGTTGTTTGTTTGTTTTGTTTTGTTTTTTTGCTTAAGAAATCAAACATCAGTGGCTGTGTCTTGCTCTGGAGATAGCCAGCCTTCTCCCTTGAATGTGCATTGCTTACTTTACCCCAAGATATCTCTTCCTTGAGAGAATCTATGTTTTCCCTTGTATGTTGATTTGCTTTTCTAAATAAACGTGTCTCTGAAAAAAAGAAATTGCCCAAAACACCAAAGTCTCCCGTGACAATCATTCCCAATTCCGACTGTTCAGTCATTGGAAGACTGTTTTTTGGTTTATTGTAGAACTTCACATATGTTTCCCATACATTTAAACATGGCAAATAAAATTATAAAATATCACTTGTGCCTGAATAGCTTATCTATAAATGTTTTATTATCCTGTGCATAGTATTTGACAACTTTTTTCATGTGTAGTTATTTAGTTTATTTCTTTAAACATTTCCTTGAATTTCATATTTGTAGTAAATTATGCCTTTTCCACTGATAAATGTTTTGATATTAAACAATACCCACAATTATAAACAATGCAGTAATGAAATTTCTTGTGCATGCCTCTTCATACACTTATACAAGGGTCATTTAAGGTAAGTGCATTTTAACTTTAATACTTTCCAATGCACCTTGATGTTACACAGAGTCTGTGTGTCAGAGAATGGCCAGTTCTTCACCCATCTGGGTCCTTAGTACTAGAAACACAGAAAGCTAAACTCCCAAGCCCTCTTAGTGTGAACCTTCTTCCACCCATCCACATGACCTAAGACTTAAAATTCTGGATTAGTGATATCACAGAGCTAAGGAATCACTACTTGAGTCACTCTGGAAGTGAACTAAGAGAAGTCCCCACCATGCCTATGCTCTTCCATCTAACTGAGATCTACAACAATTCATGCCACCAGTAGAGATATTTACATCTTGTAGAGCAAACCAAAACCGTCACCTACACAATGTGACTTTGGTTAGTGAAAATCCTGACAGCAGGGGCAGGAAGGAGAGAGGGATACTTGCAGTAAGCTGGGAGGCGAACAACCCACAGCTCCAGGGGAAATCTGCAGAGAATTAAAACATGTTTGACAATTATTGTGATGCATTTCTAGAAAAAAAAATTTTTTTTTTACAGTGTTGCATAAAAGGCAGTTCTATCCCATTAAAACCTTGATGGATTTCCTTGACACAGACAGTTGTTAAAGCCTTCTGGTTAAATAAGGAGCAGTTTATAGAAAAGAACAATATCCTAGTTGTAGATCATTATTTACTTTTGAGAAACAGAAAACTTCTCAATAGCTAGCGTGTAAGCAAGAATGCAAGGGAAGCCAAGTGGCAATTCAGGACATGGCAGGCTGAAAAAGCTGACTGATGTTAGAACCTCAAATGGAAAGAAATAACATTTTTAAGAGCTCTGAGTGGTGAAATCCCAGAATGTCTCACCTGTGTACAGTGACTTAGAACAAATATAAGACGTGATCTTTTCACCTATTTTCCCAAAGAATTTAAAATAAGCTGCTATTTAGTAGAGAAAGCAAAGACCATGGGGTTAGAGTGGAGAAGGAAAAAAAATTAAAAAGCAGAATAGGTTTGTCTTTGAAGCCCCCAAAGAATGCTGGGTGTGTACTGTAGCATAGAAATGATAATCCAACAGAGCAGAAACTCTGTGCAGAAGCAATTGCAGTTTTAAAGAACAGTTTTTAATACCAGACACAAAAGTCTTTGTTCAAAGCAAAAATAAAAACATGGAAGCAAAGTGACTAATCCCTCTGCCAATACCAGAGGGTTTTGGTTGCTGTAGCTGTGCAAGTCCTGAAATCAGGTAGAATTGATTCCTCACAATTTATTCTCCTTTTTCAAAATTAGCTATTCTAGTTTCTTTTTTCCCATATAATTTTAGAATAAACTTATATGCACCTTAAAATGTCTTACTGGGATTTTCATAAGAATTATATTAATCCTTTATATAACATAAGGAAAACTGACATCTTTACAATGTTTAATCAAACTCCAGGTCATGAACATTTTATTTCTCTGTATTTAAATATTTTTTTTAGGAAAATGTTTCTTCATCATTGTTTACTTTCTAGCATAAACCCTATACATGTTTACTAGATTTACACCTAACTATAATTTTTGAGCAACTGTCAAAGGTATTATATTTCTATGTTGTGGTCCTTAAGTTTATTGGTATTCTACAGAAATACAACTGATCTCTGTGTATTTATATTATATCCTGTTACTTACTGAACTCATTTAGTGGAGGAATTTTTAGGATTTTTTGTTTGTTTGTAAATTTCTTGGGATTTTCTATGTGATTTGCATCCCTAAAAGGGAATATTTTTATCTCTTCCTTTGGAATCTGTGTACTTTTCTTTCCTTTCTTGCCTTATGCACTAGATGGTACCTCAAGCAATAAGTGACTCAGTGTAGAGGGCAGATATCCTTGGATTGGTCTTGACAACATGGAGAAAACATGAGGTCTTTCAGCATGAAAAATAACATTAGCTGTATGGTTTTGTAGATGTTCTTTATCATGTTGAGAAAGTTCACACTATTTTTGTTTTTTCTCAATGCTTTTTCCATGAACAAGTTTTGACTTGTGTCAAATTCTTTTTCTAGTGTCACATCATCACATTATTTTTTTCTTTGTTTTTTTGGCCATAGTGGAATACATGGTACATTTTTCAAATATCAAACCAGTTTTATATCCCTGAAATAAAGGCCAATGATCATAGTATGCAATTTTCTTAATTTATTGCTGAATATATTGCTAAGGATCTGTGCTCCTGTATTCTTGAAGAGTATCCTCACCTCTATTATTATTATTATTATTTTCTACTAAGGCACTTAACCACTGAGCCACATCTATAGCCTTTTTATTTTTTATTTTGAGAGAAGGTTTCATTGAGTAGCTTGAAGCCTTGCTAAATTGCTGAGTCTGGCTTTGAACTGGCAATCCCCCTGTCTCCGCCTCTCCAGCCACTGGAATTACAGGTATGCACCACCACACCTGGCACCCACCTCTTATTTATTTATCTATTTATTTATTTTCTGGAGGAGATTATATAGAATTGGCATTCATCATTTTAAAATGATTGGTAGGATTTTTCCAGTGAAATGATCTGGCCTAGAGATTTTTTACCTTTTGGGGGGATAGATGGGTTAAAATTACTAATTCAGTTTCCTTAATAGTTGTACAGCTATTGACAGTAACTCATATTGAGTGAAATGTGGTTATTTGTGCTTTCCAAGAAGGTAGTCCGTCTTAGCTAAGTTGTCAATTTGGCAGATGTAGAGATTTCATTGCATTTTCTAGTCATTCTTGGAGATATCTGAAGACTGCATAGGTATATACCCCTTTTAGTTCCTCACATTGGAAATTTATATCTTCTCTTTTTATTTGCCCATATTTTTTAAGGTTTATCAATTTTGTTGGAGTTTCCAAACAACCAGTCAGTTGTTTCCCTGGTTTTCTCTGGGATAGACTAATACTCATTTGCAGAGTTTTACTATACATTGTCAAATTTCTCATAAAAGCAAAAATATACTAACAAGTTCACAAGCAGTCTGGAAGGAAAACTCAGACTTCTATTGAGATAAATGTTGTATTTTTAAAAGCATTGAATCATTATGATATAAAGAAGGAATCTTATTATTGCTTTAATTTGCATTTTTATTAATAATGATAACGCAAACTATTACATATTGATTAGTGTTCAATTTGTATTTCTGTTTTTGTGGGGGCCAGTTTTTCATTTCTTTGGCCAATCTTTTGTCAATCTCTTCTTTTTGGAAAATCTCTTTTTATACTAATAAATATTTTTTTAGATTACATATATGTATTTTAAATATATATATATATTGCAAATGTATATATACACCTTCATATTCATTGCAATTAAAAAGTCTATTTTTGCTTCAATCTTTGTTGAAGGGAATTTTGAAATTTAGATATTTTAAACATTTATTTCAAAGATATATGAAAATGTTTCTTTTATGATTTCTGTTTATGGTATCAAAACCTTAAGTTTCATAAAGTATCTTTTTCAGATATGTGACATACAAAACAGGGGGACAGAAAACAAAGCCATTCAATTTGCAGAGTTCATCCAATTGGCATTATCTGTAAAGAATTTTTTTTTTTTTTGAGATAAAGAAGTATCTTCTTTGAAGTGGACATTATAATATATTTTAAAGTCTCTAATCTAGTGCATTTTAAACACAATGAAATAAAGTAAAAAAAATTAAACAAATTTAGCAAGGAATACATTAAAATTAAAATTCCATTTTTTTGAAAGCTCTGGCAATGGTGCCAGAAACAGTAGAAACAAGAAGTTAGGAAACCCCAGAAATACTAGAATAGTTAAATTTTTATCACAAATTGTTTGGCATCTAATTATGAAAGACACTTTTCCAAGAAAATACTTCTAAATTTCCAAAGCAATATAATTATCATCCCTGTTTTAGATGAGGAAAATAAACATGCCTCTATGTAGAAACTAGTTTATTACCTGTATAAGATAATACCTTCAAATTCTCAAAACCCAAATTTCTTGATGATTTCATCTAATGATTTTCATTGATCTGTTCAACATTCCAATCAACACAGCTGGTAATATGTCTTTTAGATTACCAGTAAATATTTTAGGAATGGCCTACGATTTGTTTCTTTTTATTCATTTTTATTCATTATTTATGTAGAGCCTAGTGTATTCTTTATCATCTGTTGTTGGAAAATATGCTAATCTCATGTGATTTCAAGTTCTAACAGTGAGTGAATATTTCATAATAGTCCTATAAATAATCACCCTTACACTTTGTTTAAAATAACCAATGTGATTCTGCAATCTGTATATGGGGTAAAAATGGGAGTTCATAACCCACTTGAATCTAATGTATGAAATATGATATGTCAAGAGCTTTGTAATGTTTTGAACAACCAATAAAAAAAGAAAAAAAATTCTCTTTGTATTTCCTTAAAGTTAGTTCACATAGAATAACATTCAGAATGATACTTAACTTAAAAATTAAGTCCTTTATTTCTTTTCAATAATACATTTTTCATAGTAGCCAAAGGGAGCTGAAGCCATCATGGTTGGTGATTAAGTTATAGATGTCTCTTTGAGCATCAGTCCTAAGAAAATACATTAATTATGCCAGTAAATAGTCAGAAATCTTGACTAGTGCAAGAATCCCATCACTCTGTGTCTCCTTCTACCCCATTCTCTACATTGCTATGAGAACAGTACTTTAAAATCTCAGTTCTGAACATATGCCATCCCTCTTCAAAAGCCATTAACAGCTTGGGGTTATTTTGAGCATCTTTTGTACGCCTTGTCCATAATCATCTTCCAAACTTCCATCACTCTGCCTAAGTCATATGGATTATGTGATAGTGACACATGAAGATTATTGGTTCTTTGTCTTGTGAATTCAAAGACTGAGATCCACAGACATGTCTCTATAAAAGAAATGGATTGACAATTTTTCTCTAATTCCTTTGCTCTTGTTTTGGTTTAGATATGAGGGGTCCTTTAGATATGAGGGGTCCTTTAGATTTGAGGGGTCCTCTAAAAGCTGATGTGTGAGACAATGCAAGAATTTTCAGAGCTGAAATGATTAGATTATGAGAGGTGTAATCTCTCTTATCAGAGTATTAATCCACTGATATAGGTTAGCTAAGCAGTAAGTGTAAATTAGAGTGTGGCTGAAGGAAGTAGGTCACTGGGGGTCTGACTTTGGGGTTTATATGTTGTCCCTGTTGAACAGAGCCTTCTCTTTGCTTCCTGGTTGCCAAGCCCTGAACTCCTTCTGTCCACCACGCCCTTCCTCCATGATGTTCTTCCTCACCTCAGGCTCAGAGCTATAGATGGAGACATCTGAAACTGTGAGCCAAAACAAACTTGTTCTGCTCTGCTTTGTTCTTGGTGATGAAAGGCTGGCTAAAATAGTCCTTCTTCTGAAATTCTGAATTTTGTAAAAAAAAAATGTTTTTAGTTGTCCACGAACCTTTCTTGAATTTATTTATACGTGGTGCTGAGAATCAAATCCAGTGCTTCACACATGCTAAGCAAGCTGCTCTACCATTGAGCCACAACTCCAGCTATCAAAATTCTTATTTGTTTTTAGCCCAATTGTTTAATAGGTGGAACCTTAAATTACTTTTTTTAAAATTCTTGGTACTAGGGATTTAACCAGGGGCACTCAACCAATGAACCACAACCCCAGCCCTTTTATTTTATTTATTTATTTATTTATTTTGGAGACAGAGTCTCATTAAGTTCCTTAGGGCCTAAGTTGCTGAGGCTGGTTTGAACTTGCGATTGCCTGCCTCAGCCTTCGGAATCACTGGGATTCCAGGTGTGCACCACCATGCCCAGCCTAAATTACTTTTTAAAAGTATTTCTTGGAAGGACAAAAAGAATTCCATATTTGTGTCCCAAAATCCGTCCGTTCGCTGGAGGAAAGTTTTCAAAAACTGGAAAGATTCCCTCCACACCCAGCCCATCAAGCAGTGCTCTAGAAACAGCAAGCTTGGCTTCCTTCTACCCAGCACTTTAGGAATTTTAGAAATGCAGACCAGAGGGCAGGAAGCATAGCCTGCACGTTCTCCATCTGGAAGACACAGAAAGTGACATGGAATGATCCAAAGGGTAGAGCTGGAGTATTCACTTATTTGCACTGAAATTTGTATTTACCTGCACCTTGTTGGCGTTCTTTCCTAGAGTGCCCAGTACCACCCTGAGGCTGATTTCCAAGATATTCACCAATATGTTCTAAACATGATGAACCATTGTTTACAAAAAACCAAAATCTTTTATTTTTGTATTTGTTGTATTTTCTTAGTGCTGTAATGCTTCTTTAAGGAATATAGTTAGGAAAAGATACATCTATGAACATGGCATGTGATTGTTATTTTCCAGTTCTCTCTGGGACTTGGCACCACCAGGTCCTCTGCCCCGGATCTGAAATGTCTTTGCACACATACATGCTCCCTCAACTCTGCAGCCCACACTCCTTTGGTATGTTGAGTATTTTCCACCGTCCGTACCTCATTCCTTGTTTTTGTAAATTATTTTCCATTAAGTTCTAGTACCATCCTTTTAAAAATGTTCCTGTCTTTGTATACATAAAATGTGTCATATGAATATATTTATACAAACTTGTATAAATATATGCGAATAAATATATGCAATTTATAGGAATACTGTATATATCTAATCAAATTTAAGTGTAAATTTGGATCATCTTTAAAGACCTTATCAAAAATTACACTTGGACACTTTATGAAATATAAAACATTGCTTCCTTAAGAATATGCATTCTTAAATTATTCTAGTGTGTACATTCCACTTATTAAATAAACTTTCTATGTGATTTAGAATTCATATCCACTTAATATTGCCTTCTAAGATTTTTTTTTCAGTATACTTTTTATTAGGATACTTTCTTTTTTTATTGGAGCATTATCGTTAGGATCCTATGTGTTTTTTTATATTATATATGTATCTTTTCAATGAATCTTTTTTGCTTTTAAGAAGTCAGTGTTGTGGAAGCAAATAAATATATGTTTCCTTTGTCATAACAGGTTTCTAGAAATCATTATAGCTAGTATAATTTGATAACCCTCATTTGTCAGTTACATAAAATATCTAATCTATACATGGCCAAGAAATGTTATTTATCTGTTACAATTTTCTTCCTAATAGCTATATGTACACTAAGTATAAATATTAGCTTTTTTATCATGCCCAAAATTTTCAATAATTTTGTCATTCTTCTGTTCTCTCAAGCTTATGATACAGCAGAGTTTTCTCACACACTCTGTGTTCAACAAAGGTGTGGCAACCTTTCTGTTTTTGATTTTGGATCAGTAGTTACTCATGACAAGTTTTTGACTGATAATAATGCATGCTCATATTCCCCTAAGGCCTTATTTAACACTGCTGTAATATGTCCAGTCTTCATGGGGGTGACCATAGACCAATGTCCTCCACAATGTAAGCAAGCTGTGAGAGAACCCACAAGACCACAGAGGAAATCACTGTATGTTATTCAGAAATAATTGCATATGGAAACCATCATGTTCACAGAATCACTTTTTAAATTAAAGTTGTATTTTTGCTACATTTTGTTTTGATATTAAAGCATATTGTGTCATTATTCTTAGGTTTTTTGGTGTAGTTTTAAAAATCTCTTTCGCTTTATGGAATGGCAATATGAACTAGAACAAAAGTTATAAACAAACCCAAGGGAACAACAATGTCTGTATTTTCATTTCAAAATATTTATAAAAATTACTTTTAAGTACCATTAGTAAGACTTCTGCAAAAATCCATGAAGGAGAAGAATTAAGTGAACATAGAAAAAATAAAGCCAATTTAGAAAAAGAGCTCTATTAAACCTTTTTCATCATTTCTTTGAAAAAAATTTCAGGATAATGTTATTCTTTTCTCCACTTGGACTACATATTTTTGGTTTTGGGTTTTGGATTTTGAGGTGCTGAGAGATTTCATATTTTTATTATTCATGTTTCGTTCTTTATTTTGTTCTTTATGGGTTTTGTCCTGTTTAAATGTAAAATCATTCAAATTAGAGTTTTTCTGTAAGTTAACAAATACTGTTGAGAAAAATAAGGTAACTTTATTCAACCACTTGATAGCTGACCTTTAAATGATGTTATTTCTTTATTAAAAATCCAAAATAATGAGATTCATAAAAACATAAAACAAAAATAATCTGACCAGTAATCTCAGGTGTTCTGCAAAATTGCAGATCCGTGCCTGGCTTCCTTATTATAACTCAGGACCCCAGACATTTTGACCATTGCATATTCAGGGTATATATCATTTCTAAATTCCTCTAACATCCATGGGTAGAAGGGGTTATAAGCCAGAAACATGTCTAAGAGGGATTTTGGAAGAAATAGGTTGAGGCATCATTCTCTTTCCCCTCCCCTCTGCTCTCAAGATGGTTGATCTGATATGAAAAGCACTGTATTATGTAGCTGCCTGGTGTTGAGGCCACTATGAGGGTGTGCATCTATGCACTGGTCCTCTGTGCGGTATGACATATTTCTCTGATGTAGGCATGTTCTCTCTCCCTGACCTACTATAATCACTGGCATTCAGTGAAGAGATGGCCTGAGATGGCTGGAATGATGTTGGTGGAAGACACTGGCTAAAACTCCTGTGACCCTAACAACTGTAAGAAAATTCGTAGTAAACTGACCATATGCAAAGAGGAGAGAGTGACTTTTTGTTGTTTTTATTATTATTATTTTTAACATTGCTCCATTGAAACCTAGAATTCTGTAGTAAAATTCCCAGCGTTTTTGAAAGTTGTAGAAGGGTTACGCTTCTGGGGATTGTCAAGAAACACAAGGCGAGGCTTGTATGTTTATATGTATGTTTGTGTCTGTGTGCATTTTTATGTGTACATGTGTGTTTATGTGCCTGAGTATGTGTTTTATATATGTGATTGTGAGTGTGTATAAGATCAGGTTGATGAATTGCTTTTTAAGTACAAATATTTTGATTCTATCATAATTTCAAATAGAAAAATAATGAAATGATTCATTTTCTATATGCATATGAAGAGAATATGTGGCATACACCACCTATGGAAAAATATATCATGAAGGTCATGATAGAAAAATCTATATTTAAATATCTTTTAGTGGAGATATTATAGATAAAATTCAATTAACTCTTCAAGTACATTTATCCCACAGCTATTTTGAATAGCTGGTGTTGACAGTATGAGACCCAAAGTTTTCCAAGAAAGACGATATGAGGAGCTTATTTGCCAATGTTATGGTTTGGATATGAGGTGTCCCCACAAAGCTCCTATGTAACTCAGGAATATTCAGAGGTGAAGTGATTGAACAGTGAGAGCTGTCAATCAGTCTATCCTGATTCAAATGGACTGACTGGATGGCAACTATAGGCAGGTGGGGTGTGGCTGGAGGAGGTGGGTCCCTGGGGGTGTGCCCTGGAAGTGTTCATGCCTGCTGGACTTCCTGGCCACCAGAAGTGAGTTGCTCTCCTTTGCCATGTCCTTCTCTCATGACGTACTGCCTCATCTTGGGCTTAGAGCAATGGTCTCCACCAAGGACTATGAACTAAAGCTATGAATCATGAACCAAAATAAAGTCTTCCTCCTCTAAATTGTTTTTGTCAGGTTTTGTAGTTATAGCTACTCAAAGCTGATTAACATAGTCGGCAAGCCTCAAATTTTATGTCTAAGAAAATTTTCCCTTTCCTCTGGATTATGTTTTTTTTTTTCCATCAAGAGTAGAGGTCTTGCTAATTATCAGGATGCTTGGTGGAATTCTTCACGGGACTATTAAGTCAGTCAAAATGTGGTCTGCATAAGATGGCCTGAGAAGTCGCTAGAAACACAAGTTCCCAGACCTCACCTCCAAACTACTGGAGGCCTGGGAGAAAGGCTCCACAATGTGTGTTTCAGTAAGGCCCCAAGTGATTCTTTTACGTACTATTGTTGTAGAATCACTGACATGTAGTGTAATAGAATATATACTCTTAGTGAACTTACACCAACACAAACCCGCAAGCTCCTGCTTCCTACACAGAGGCAGTGAGGAGCAAAGACAATGTTGAATAAATTATAGTGAATTATGATGTTTGCTTTTTATACAAAGAGTGAAGCTATTATCTAGATTTGAATTAGCCACCTCTGCAATCCATTGTACTTCCAGACACAGACATACTGTGATTCACTTATGTCTTCCATTATTTTATAATAATTTTTAAAAAGATGCATAGTTTTGAAAAATCTTGTACTAAGACCTCAGAAGTATACCCATTTTCAGAAAGTGAATAGTTAATGAATTTATATAACTTGCTGGGTATGTGATACAAGTACAGATGATGGATACCTTTTTTTTTTCTGTGCAATTTCCCATGACCATGTGAGTGTGTTTTAGATTTTATGTAATGTGACCTATTTAATAAATACCTTGGAGTTCCACAACTTATCACACTGTGTTTCCTCCATTTGGGGCTGAAAGAAAAAAAACTGATACAAGTTATATGGTAGAAGATTATTAAGGAATAATGACAAGATGCTTTTTGTTTCAGTGTTAGCAAATATCCTGTCAAAAAGAGCATTTAACTCTTTATTGATACAGGTTTCATTCTCAAAAATGAAATGGGACTAGTTCACTGGAACAAAATGAAACCAATGGGACTTGATAGAATCCTCAGAGTGTTTTCTTTGGTGTATAGGACCCCAGTTCACCAGTGGGTGAATGGCATCATAGGGGGTAAAATATAAGAAGGATATAGACATCAAGTTTGTCACAAGTAATATAAAGAAAACTAGAATTAATTGAAAAATATCTCTACCATTGTATACCTTAGTACCTAAGGACCATAATAATAATCTTTCAAAGGCTCAGTGTTAATGCTTTTTGTATTAAAATGTAAGCATCTCCTGGGACAGCTTGCCTGATCTCAACTAATTACAACAAGATTGTGCTAATGGACCAAAGGAAATGTTCCTAGGAGAGTGTGGACCAAAGGAAATGTTCCTAGGAGAGTGGGCAGTTGAGTGTAACAGGGAGAGGAAGAGGCTGTGTGGAGAAAATGTAGGACACTTGAGAACAAGCCATCTGTTTCATAATTTCATGGGGAAACTTGCAATTTTATACTTCATTAAAAATTTTTGGTGTTTAATGTATGGGAGGCTGTATTGGAGCCCAGTTGAAAGAGTGGTTTATAAAATACAGTGCTTGTACATTTTTTTACCTTGTTTGTCAGAATAAAAAAGATGTTCTGAAGGTCATCCTTTTCTCCCAGTATGATTATTTTTTATTTCACTAAAATCAGTTAATTTGGAAGAGAGTGAAACTTTCTGAGAACGAGTTGGGTGCAGCCTCATCAGGCAATCAGACACAAGATCAACACAGCTGTTGGGACTGCACCAGCTGGAAGATTCTCATCACAAGCCCGTCAGAGTGCAGGAGAAGAAAGCATGGTTGTCATGTGGGGTGATACCAGCAAGATTTATTAATTTACTCCTCTAAGAGATATTTAAAATCACTGCCAGGCTTCTTGAAGATTATAAAGCATTGAATTTTAATATAAGCAGGATTTGGGCTGTTCTAAAATTTCTTTCTTCAAATGCAAACACTGCTTTTCTTGAAAATGGGGCACACAAAATCTACTTTTTTTCTGAAAAAAACATACACCATACCACAAACCAAGATTTTGTGTATAATATATTTATTTGCATACAGAAATATGTATTTCTATGGTACATTTTATTATTGTATTTATAGTATATATATATATAAGCATACAGCATATTCCAGATAGATATATTAAATATGCACACAGTTCATGCTACAGCGTGCACCCTTTTAAGAGAAGCTTTTATTGAAGGGGCATGGTATTGTATATACATGCTGAAAATACACAGGTCCATCCAGCTGTGGGTGCTTTCCTAATCTATTTGCAACACCAGTACTATGGTTGTTGAAAAGGATATTATTAATCTGGATAGGGGAGGCAACTATCAGTGAACTCAATAGAAGAAAACAAGTAGACTGCATTACTAAGTAACTGTTGCCATCATGTTGAACACCCATCTGTCAAAATGTCACCTCTTCAAGACCAAAAAGCAGCGAGTGGACAAAGGGCAGAGTACGTGGGACCTCCAGCTTCCACATGTCAACCCAGAGAGCTTATTTCTTGTGACTTATTATATTGACAACTTTGTCTTACAATAGGGATCTGGGATTAAATTAAGGATGAACTGGTGAAAAGTGAATTATTTCTTTTTTCAGGAAATGTACTGGTCCTTTTCATATTCTTAATCTCATCTTATAAGACCACTCTGGGATATTTACATTATTGCTACGAGGAAAGAAGCAATAAAGACTTAACAGATACGGATGTTCCCAGCAAAAGCTAAGGAGACGAATTGTATTGTCTCATTATTCTGAAAAGAAAAATGGTAGCTTTGATACAAATTGACCATATGAACTACAAACATTTTTGATGGTTAACAACTGCAACCTTCTGACTAGACTCCATGACAATCATGATCAAACATTAAGATGTTAGAAATAATGAACTATATGCATGAATTGGTGACTTTGAATACATACATAGGACCTGTGTTCCCAGTCTTTGAATCATAAATACTCCAGAGTCAGTAGAGGAATGTTTCTTGTATGTTGTTGATTAATATTACTTTTATTTTCCAACAGGTGAGCAATTTGCAATAATTTTCTATAAGTGAGTTATTTATCCACTCACAGAAAGTTAATTCTAGGAATTCCTTTATAAAAAAAATGAGTTTCTTAGCCATGGCACTATGTACATTTCAAAATAAATAAATTTAGTTTGGAGGGGATGGGAGCCTGTCCTGTGCATGGTGACCTGTTCAGCCGTATTCCTGGCCCTACCCATTAAATACAAGTGTCTTCCTCCAACTTATGGCAGCAAAAAATGTCTCTATACATTGCTCAAAATGCTAAATGTTCCCCTAGGGAAAAAAGGGCCCTGGTGGGGAGTCACCAAAATAGGCAAATCCAACAACAGTTAACATAAATTTTTGATACAGTTTCCATATTTCTCCAATCACCTTCAGTGTTCCTTCCATTTTTCTGATTCTAGTTTCCATGGTATGGCAGTCTCACTTGGATTCTTTTCTTTAATTTGGCAATTTCTTTTTCAATGAAGTTGTGGTGGCTGGGGTGTATATCAAGAACAAAAGGAAGATGCATACAATGGCAATGGATAGTTAGATACAGTTTGACTCACATACTTTGGGTTGTTAGAGCAAACAAAACAGAAGTCCCTCATAAATCTTGGGATCCAAAGGGTTCATCCCAACTAAACTAAGTCTACATCATGGTGATACAACCAATGAAAAAGCAAACTAGTAGGACAAGGAAACAAGGAGCCCATTGACTTGATGTTCTTTCCACTCAATTGATTTTAGCCAATGTGAAGAGATGCTATGTAAAAAACTATGTGAATTTAAAATGAAAAAGTTTACACTGAATTATTTATAGACTAAAAATAATTATTTATAGACTAAAATAGCCCATATGAATGGATAATATGAAGTTACACATGAAATATTGGGTGGGGGTAGACAAATGGAATTGTTCAACCAAAGAGTTATTTTTATAAATAATGTTACCTACAATATTGTGGGCAATTTTCTTCTTATTAATTCACAACTTTTGTTGTTGCCTTTGTGCTTCTTCTTCTTCTTTTTCTTCTTCCTGTTCTCCTTCTTCAACTCTCCAAATTGATGAGAAAAGTTATATAAAATAACAGTAGTAAGTTCTAGGCTGACAAATTTGTCATGTAACTCACATGACCTACCACATCATATCGGGGCAAGATATTGTGTAGTCATGAATCGTAAATGCAATATATGACATTTGAAATAAAATTTACAAATTTAATTTCTATCCATTGGGTCATCTGTATAAAATATGATTGGAAGACTATAGAGAATAATGTAAGAAAATATATGAAGGTTTAAAATAACTAATGAAATGTGAATCAATTTATACTACACTTTTTGTGCTACAAAATAACATGTTTGTACATGGACAAGTTTCATGTAATACCAGTATAATTATTCCTGACCTGACTTTTTTATGGTCTAGAATTAGTGAGAAGAGACAGGGAATATCCACCTACATTCTTCTGTCATGTTCGGAGAGTCTGTTGGTTAACTGCTACATTTGGATCACAAAGAGTACTTCAATTCTACTAAAACCAGAGAATTTTGTGTTAAATAATCTTAGGGAAAGTTGGCAAGTTGAGGAATATGAAATATGTACTTTCAGATAAGTATTTCTGATTTTTTTCTCCTTCCAACAGGTACTAGTATAGTTATGCAACCTAATTTGATAATAATTTGAATATTCACCATGATTGGGCAATGAATTGAAGATTTGACTCTTCTGAGACTAAGTAAACTAGCCTTGTTTAGAAATCTCAATGAAAAAAGCTGCTGAAAATATCAGGAGTTTGTATTATACAAGTTAACATTTCATACTTGGGTCAGGCAGATTCAGGTTCAAACAGAAAACAACTCTAACCTTCTATCTTCTCATCTCAAAATTCATCTGGCATCTGTACACTTTCTCCAGCTGGACTGTCCATTTTTTAATTTGAGGAAATCTCAACTTTAGGATGACTTTGATTTCTCAAGAATGTTTATGTGTTAGGGAGACTATTCTGTTAAAATAAAAGGCTACTGTAGAAGGAAATGTTCTACACATAGGATCATAAGTGAATTAAAGCCTTATAGAATTTCTGACTCCCAGGAAGGCCAAAGATGCAGTGAGGAGGGGTGAAGTGCCCGTGTTCCAGCTGTCTCTGGATGGATTGGATGAAAGTCCTACAGGTACTACCATTATGCCATGTAGAATGGACAAGTGCAAACCTAGACCATAATAAAAATAAATGGTGTCATCTAGATGGGTTTTTGTTTGTTTGCATTGCATGGATGGAAAAAGAGACAGGTGGGGGAAAAAAAAGCGCTGATTGTAGTGTGGTCCTCCAAATAATATCATACCAAAAGAAGAGAATCTGCTTAATACTCTGGAGACTGTTTCTGCAGCCTTTTGGATTTCTTTTCTTCACTTGCCCGTTGTATAAAGTCCATTTCTCTATACTGAAGTCTCCACATTAGTGTGTATTCTGGCATTTCGTCCTCACAGGGACACATGAGAACAAAAGGAAAGAGAAACAACAAAAATGAATAGGTTTTTCTTTTGTGCAGAGACTGACAGATTTGTAGATTCAGAAGCCCTTCTTCAAGAGAGTACGGCAGCCTAGATTGTTCCTTAAATGCACAGTTCCAACATGCCTCTTTTATTGTCTCGTTGCTCCTAAACTGACAGTGTTTATAAGGTGAAAGGTTTTTTTTTTGTTTTTTTCAAACTGGAGCTATGGCATGAAAAGAGGGTCACTGTGGAGCTCCTTATTTTCCATTCCATAATAAGACCATAAAGTGCAAGGGCAGAGATTTTAATAGTAGGAGCTCTTTTATCCTCTTTATACTTCCCAAGCTCCCCTGACCATTTCCCTTCTTTTCAAAGGTGTTTTACCTTGTTGCACCTATGTTCTTGTAATGACACATGAGAAGGTGTTTAAAGGTCTTCTTGAAGGTGGCATTACACAGTGCATAGCAGGCGGGGTTGATAGTACTGTTGATGTAACAGAGCCAATAACCAATGGTCCACACTGTGTTGGGGATGCATGGTGCACAGAAGGTGTTAATGAGCACCATGACATTGTATGGGGCCCAGGTGATGATGAAAGCCAACAGGATAGCCAAGATTGTCCTGGTCACTTTCTTTTCCCGGGAAGGAGGAGGCTTCTTCTTTGCAGGCTGCTTGGTCATCTTCACAATCTTGCGGGCTACAATGTTCTGTTTTTCTTCTCCGTTCTGACCAGAAGACCCAACTAGCTCCACAGTGGTATTAGTTGGCGCACAGGAGTCACCTTTTTGGGTCTTGGTGACAATTTTGATGCATGTTTGCTTCGAGTTCTCATCTTTGGAATGGCCCAAGGAAGTGGAAACTGTGTTTTCATCCTGGGTTATTTCATCATCTCTCATATTGGAAGCCACAGCACTGACCGAGGTGGAATCGTTGGAGCTCTCTTTCTCTTCCCCCTGGACGCAGTTCTCGGTCACAGCATCTCTGGTGGCCTTGCCATTCTGGATTCTGTTGTGTTCCAGGCCACCATCGTTGCCGGGCATGTTGTTATTATTTGGCTTCACTATTCTTCCTTGCACCAGACTTGGAGAAACTGGATCTTGGTTGGCCACGGGCTCCTTCTTCTCCTTCTTTATCCTGCTCTTGCTGGCTCGGGATATATGCCAATACAGCACAGTCATGATGATCACTGGCAGATAGAAGGCTGCAATGGCGGTACCAAAGGTGACGGCGGCATTGGAGAAGAACTGAATGTAGCATTCCCCATCCTCCACAGTTCTCACCCCTACAATGAACTGCCAGAAGAGAATGGCCGGAGCCCAGAGGATAAAGGACAGGACCCAAGCAGCTGCTATCATCATCCCTGCCATTTTCGTGGTCCGCTTAACGGGGTAGGTCAGAGGTTTGGTGACACAGAAGTACCTGTCAAAGCTGATGATGAGCAGATTCATGACGGAGGCATTGCTGACCACATAGTCCAAGGCTAGCCAAAGGTCACACACCACAGGTCCTAGAGGCCAGTAGCCGATCACAGTGTAGAGGGTGTACAAGTTCATGGAGAAAACACCTATGATGAGGTCAGCACAGGCCAAACTGAACAAAAAGTAGTTGTTGACTGTCTGGAGGTGGCGGTTGACTTTAATGGAAACCATGACCAGGATATTTCCAATAATAGTCACCAAGCTGAGGGATCCAGCCACAAGGACAATAAAAACCACTTCAAATGTCTTATAAGGACTGGTAATAGCCAGGCCATTATTAGAGGAGTTTGTTGAGTTATTCATTTTGTGTTCAGTAGCCAAGTAGCCAAATCAACATTTAAGCCTGCAGGGAAATAGGATAAAATTAAGAATTATAACATAAATATGATTTAAAATACTTTAGATTTCTCTCTTTTGAGTTTTACTTCCCCCTACTGCCATCTTGCTTCTCCTGCATGATCATTGTGCCTGCCTGTATGAGTTCCCCACAAAAAGGTCAAAAGCTTCATAAGGGGGATTTAAGAGGTCCTCTCAGGGTGGCCATGAACTTGAAGGCCAAGAACATTTTGAATGTTTCCTTATAGGGATGTGAGGTACCTATCTATGTATCATCTTTTCATCTCACGAATCAAGTAAACAGAGCATAATTCTGATAAATTGAACTAAATACACCAAAGCTACCAAAGCATCAAGGGACTTCTAGAATGTACATACAGATTAATAATCCAGTGGGAAGACAATATTATGGGAGAAAGCATGAAACTGCATGTGTGGCTTCTCCAGTCAATAGCACCTGCCTTCCTGGTAGCTCTAAGCCTTTTTCATAATTATATTAAGGAGAGGGATAGTAAAGACAACATAATGATATTTTATTAATCAATATAATTCCCCCCAAAGAACAATTTTCTTTGACCTCTGTTTTATGAGGTCAGAAAAAAATTGTTCTTTGAGGGGAATTATCACCTAGCATTAAAATTTCCAATATTCCATATTGCTTATTAAATGCATATTGATATAATTGTACCAATTTTCAGAATGTTTTTTTTTCTTTCAAACCACTATGAACTCTGTTTTTTACTGTGCTTTCTACTAAACCTTTTGCTTTGCAGAAAATGAAACCGTGGTCCAGAAAGCTGAGAAACTGGTATCAGGTCACATTTAGAATCAGTGACAGGGATGAGACTGTGAACCTGTTTGCACAATCCTTCATTTGTTTACCTTGTACTCATCCTGTGGAGCAGCTTCACTCCATTAGGCATTGCAATATAGTCTGAGCATTCGGTGATGATGAGGACAGGGTTCCTGCTTGTGAGAGGCATGAGTTCTGGCAGCTAAGATAGCTTGGATAGAGAATTGATTATATAAGCTGTGTGCACTCTCTGCTGCCTAACCCTGTTGCACTAAAGTAAATACATCATTGCCATTTTTCCACACAATTCTGCCAAAGTCTGATGACCACCAAGTGATCTTTCATAAGGGAGAACATATGGTGGCCTTTAGGACAGAAAGTTAAGAGTTCATCAAGAAATATGTTTCCGGAGAAAAGCATCTAAGAGAAAATGTAATCCAACTTCTGCCTCTTTTTGAAAAAAAATGCTGCGAGCTGTGTGTGTCAGAAAATAAGAATACTGAGAAATTATTTGGTGTCACTTCAAAATGCAGAAATCTCTATTGATTCTAAAACCACTTATTTCCAAGTAATGGTATGAGATTTAGTGGGGGCAGTGGTTTGCTCTTGAAATTCATGTAGAAAATTTTTTAAGTAGCTTCACAGCAGAAATAGCATTTGAACAAATGGTTTATTCTGCTTAAGAGAACAAATTATCTTCAAGCATTTTAATAATAAAAACCTTAATAATAGAGTAGGATTTTGACCCTAATAGATCAGATCATAAATTCAATAGCCATAAAAATATTCAGTAAGTACTGCATGCATCATTTTTGCAGAGAAAAATAAATTAATATAGAAAAAATATTTGTAAGCACATAACAGAAAATCGCCTATTTCCCTTAATACAAAATAGTTTGGGGGAAAAATAAAGGAAAGATAAAAGACTAACAACCTAAAACACTGAAGTACAAGTTACATTAAAAAATAAATTAAATATAAGTGACTTTTACATATAAAAGAAATATTCAACTTCATAATTTAAAAATGAAAACCCATATATATGAGGCTACAGTCTAGTTTTAAGAAAATATTTGGTGATTTCCATCAGAGGATAATGTATAACATTTACTTATAAAAGCAGGCTTTTGAAATCAACTGATTTGATTCTTTATTTGAAAGATTACAGAAAGCACTGGAAGAGTAAATAGGGGATTTGTCCCTGATTTTTTGATTCTTGTCATAATTGTTGCTAATTAATAATTATAATTATTATTATTGTAGAATTGATATTAACACAGTCATATAATCCTCACTCTGTCCTCTACTTATTATTTTTTATTTTTTTATTTCCTCTCTTCTCACTCATCCTTCTTCTGTTTACCAGTAGCATGCATTTTTTTCAATAGAAAAAATAATTAAAGGAAAATGTAGCCTTAGGTCTCCCAAACATGTACACCTTATAGAAATGCTAACAGCTATACAAATACACAGGGCAGATTCTATCACCCCCTTTATGTGAAGAAAATTGAAATTATAAAAAAAGGTTAAGAAACCTGTCCTTTCAGCCCAAGGCTGGTGAGCAAATGATTTACAACTAAACCTACCATCCTTCCCGGCAGGTTACCCTTTCCCCTTGAAAGAATTGTAATTCATCCAGTAACAAAGAAAACTGTTAGGCAGCAGCAAGAAGATGAACTATACCCAAAGATTTCTAGCTGATGGACTGTTATGGGGAACTTGGGATGCTTATTGAGGTAGAACACTTTGTACTAACAGAGTTAGTTACTATTACATCCCCTAAAATTTTAGTTGTATTATTTTCTTAGTTCTGCTAATGCTCTGTGTAAAAATGGAAAACATTCTGCTTAGAAGCAGGCACAAGTATTTGAAGGGTGGCCTTCCTGTCTTCTAGTGTAAGCACAGAGTCGTTACGCATGTTCCTCCTCCATGAAAGAAAGCTTCCGTTTGTCAAGTCCATCAACCCCTCGCTGCTTCTGCTGTTTAAATTTCTACAAAAGCTTTTACTTCTAGTGTGGCACCACAGGGTGTCATTAAGGCAACAATAGTTACATCATTGATGAAACAACATAATCACAACAGACTAAATGATGAAGATGACCTTCAAAGGGCTCTGCATCTTAATATGGCAAGTGTGTAATAACCGTCCATCTGGTATTTTACAGTTTGTTTTCTGACTAAGTTCTGGAAGGGCTATGGAAACTGATGAGAAGAAAATTTTTCTGCCCTTAGTTTCTTTGCTACTTGAGTCTCTACACATAGCAGAGAGGAATGTAACTGTGATTCAATATTTTCTTCACAAAGTTATGTGTGCTAATCTCTGCTCTCATTTATTAGCTGGGTGATGCTGAACCTCTAAATCAAATTCTAAAACCTTAATTTTTTTTCTCTCAAATGGGAATAATAATCCTCCTTTTATTTCAGAGTGGTGGCAAGGCTCATAGTGACATAATGCCTTTGGACCATGATCTATAAATGTTAATATTAAAGAAATGCTAGTAATTTTCAAACCTGTCAAATGGGTATAAATTATTCACCTTTCCTAATAGCTAACAGAAAGTCATGTGTGTGTATGTGTCTTTGAACCATGTTAAGAGTGGGAAGGTGCAGGGTGTAGAGGCTGAAGTAATACTAAATTTTCATTATCAATGATATAAATTACTAATAACACTAGTACCAACAAAAATTATGATGATAAAACATTTAAAGGATAATAACTCTTCGGAGCAACTCATAAGGTGATTAGTATTTTTATTATACACCTTTATAACATGTTAAAGATCAAAGAATTAGGTTACTTGACACTCAAACGGAAGTCACCCAACTCTAGACTATGCTACAAGCACGGTCTAAGGACTGGTCTCAATAGTTAAAATCACTCACAAACACAGTGACCTGCCATACCTGAATCCTATACTCAAACATCAAGTTAGTATCTCGATGAGGAAAACTAAGTAAAGGTCATCATATCTGGTCAATATTGCAGCTTTGGGTGGAGATATTCACAGCAAGATAAAAAATCAGTAAGTGGAGTTCTGCATAAGAAAATATGTGATATTTGAGATTCAAAAAATTTTACTGAAAACCCATCAAAAACTGTAATTTTTGATTTGTAAGAGAGCTGGGAATGTAGCTCAGTGAGATAAGCAAGATATGCAAAATACCCTGGTTTTGATCCCAGCACTGGAAAGATAGCTATATGCATATATTACCATGTGAGCTGATAAATAGCCCCTCACAAAAACACTCATACTGATGGCATACGTTTTCTAAATACTAACAATAATGGATTTTTTTTATGAATTGTTAAAGAGAGAATACTAATTAATTTTTTAAAATATTCTGAAATATATTCACAAGTTGATAATTAAATAAAACAAATGGGATTTTCTTCAAACCCTTCCCAGCTCAAGCAGCATGCCTAATGAACATATGAAGAACACTTACATAGGTGCATCTGTGGTATAGTAAGCTAACGACCTGTGAGTAGCCTAAGTGCTAGACTTTTTTTTTTTTTGCATGTCATTTCATTTAATTCTCACAATAACCCTAACATGATTATTATTCTCTTTTCCTGTTTTATAGATGATTATAATCAGAGAGCCAGCAACTGCTGGGGCCATGATTCAAATTTAGGTCTGTGTGACTCCTAGGAATACATTATTTCCACTAATGTTCTAACATGTAATAGAAAGTAAATCACAAAAAATGTGTTCTAGAGGAATTAGAAAGTCAAGGGGAAAAATGAATCTGTGATAGGAAATCATTAAATCTGGAGGGAGATGATATGTGATCGTAAAATAAAATTTAGAACAAGAAGGGAGTTTGGAAATCAAGAGGGACTTACATAAAGTTGAATTTATAATTGCTTATATTTCTTTAACTTTTGTTTTTAAAATGTAATCTTACTGAATACACTTCTAGTTTTTGCTGCCATTTGAACACATTATTAATAGTAGCAAGATGTTCTGGATGATCTTCCTCCATCTCTTTCAGCTATTGAGATCTAAAAAGCAGCATATTCACTGAGCAAACACAGTAACAGAATCATAAGCCTTGCCAGAGTTGCCTGAAATTCCCACAAATGACAGGGCAGCAATAAGGTCATGTTAACCTTTAACTTATGGTTATTAGGACTAAATTTTTTTTTCAATCATATTATACTTAGGTATATAGCTTTCAATATGTATGTAAAATACTATCATAAGAAACAAGAAAGATATAAATTTGATTGGCACAATGTGACAATACAGGGAAATATCAGAGTATTGTAGAAAATAAAACTCTACCTACTCAGGGAGTAGCAGATATTGGTGGAGAGAATGCAAACATTCTCTTTCTTCTTTTTAGAATGACTTGTGGTGATCTTGTGCTATGTTATCCTTGATTAGGAAGCAAATTAAGCACATTTATTTGTAATTGCACATAATATTTATAAATAAATGTGGTATAATTCATCTGATAAGTGAGATTCTGAGTGTAATTTTTTCACAGAAGATGTGACTTTTGAGGTATATATAATCTGTTTTTGATACTTTTAATATTCAATTAATCCCAGTAATCTGTAAACCACATTGGTACAGGTATTAAGTAGGATTCAAGATGATCAATAATCAATCACTCCTTCTATCAATAATTTGGGAGAGAAAATTTAGAAAAAAATATGGGAAGAGAGTTTTTCAAGGAAGTTTTGAGGAGCAAAACCCCTTTCTCTAAAGGAAAATTTTGTTGTATGCAGATTTTAATGTTGATACAGCTGATAATATAGATTGCTTGTATTACAATGGGCCTTGCAAATCATGAATGTCTTTAAATTTTACTGACAGGGAAAGAGGAGTCCTTGCCTGGGACTCAGGAGACATTCCAACATTCACAGATGACAATATTGACATTCTACCTTCTGACTGCTTTGACAGCCTCACACAGAAATGGAGTGAGTCTTTACATTTTTTCCCCTTTAATCAGGATTTCCTTTGAGTTGAGCTGAGCTGCATGTGATGACTTAGTCAACATTTCTAGTGCTTCTTTGTGGGCTCCTGGATCTCAGTGCAATAGCAGTTCTGGTGGGGGGTGGTGTCTGTAGGGAGGAGTAGGATCCTTGCTAAAAAATTAGGTTTGTTGCTTTTTCATTACAAAATTGCTATTGAAGTGGCCTTGTGAACTGATGACCTGATCTTCCTATGAGATCAAGAGTTGCTGGGGTGGAAGTGAAGAGGAATGGGTGCTCAGAGACACATTCTTTCCACAAGGAATTCATAATGCAGGTAGACACAAATTGCTGAGAAACTTCCGGTTTTCTAAATCAATTCTGGATCAATTTAATGTCAGGTGCCAGGGCTAGGAATCTATGGAGGAGGTCTGCTCAGAGTGGGATGAAATAAATAGATAGATAGACACAGAAAGTTCCCTGGAAATCTTTCCTAAGATTTGAACCATTAGGTTCAGAAACATGGAACAAGAACACAGTACAAGGCTTACTCACCTACACTGAGTTTTTCATGTTATCCAAAATTATGTGTCAAAAGTATTTTGGAAGCAACCCGTGAGTTTTTCCCATTTTGGAAACTGTGGCACAGAACAGCAGACTTTACTAAATGTGCAGGAAGTAAAATATTAGGGGACAAAATAGCCACACTGCAAACACTTTGCATTTTCCAAGGGGCACATTTATAGGGTCTGCGCATTACTATGCAGAGGCTGCACTTTGACAAAAAAAAAAAAAAAGAAGAAGAAGAAGAAGAAGAAAATGCAAAAGCAAATGATAGAAGAGTGAAAATAGCTGAAACAGCAATCTGATCCTCACAGTAGTACACATGGAAGAGAATTCATGAATTTTCACAGTGTGAAAAACATCAGGATTATGCAAGGCCTTGTTATATAGTGCAAACACGTGTGCTGTGCTGCTTTGGCTGCTTGTCAAGTATAACACTATGCTTAGTGATTCTGGGACAAATCTCCACTCCATGACAGCCAAGCCATCCTTTCCCTTCTTCTGAACACAACACCACTTACCCTAAATAATATCATGACTAACGGGGAAAGAGTCGTAAACACGATTTAACTAGGATCCTGTCTTTCTTCTGACAACCATGGCACATTTTAGTCATCGGCTCGCACAACACACCTCCTGCTGGAAAGGAAAAGAGATCTGGACAATTTGAAACCAGACGAAACCTGGAAACACCCAAACTTTTGACTTTTAAAAGTCAAATTCCATCTGAGTAAGCCCTGCGGCACCTACCCTTCCCTGTGCCAGGAATTTGACAGAACTCAAGACAGATGATGAATGCATCGAAGGAGAGGGTGTAGGCTAATCAGTGCGCTCCAGAGCACACAGCCCTTGAGCTGAGGAAGCTCTCTGTCCAAAGGTTGTTCTGTCCTCCCAGGGAAGAGTAGTGAAAGGGAGTGGAAACAGTTCCCACAGAGCTGCTGAATGTTGCATTTGATTAGGCAGCTGTATTTGAATCAAAGTCTGCATCTTTCTACCATCTTGAGGAGCTGAAAATATATAGTCGGCTTTTTTGTTTTTGTTTTATTATTTTTCCCCATGAAGTTGGCAGACTGCTGGTTTAATAACTCTAAATTAGTTAATTCATTGCTTTGAATTAAAAATGTGAATCAAATTTGCAGAGGCATTGAGGCTTGTTATGACTCTGATGGAATATTCTAGAATAAAAGCTGTTGTTCTCTGTAGAAGCTGGTCAATCCAAACAATGCTTCCCGCTAGGGAGTCTTTTCAATGGTACACGTGCTTTCCCTTGGAAGCTGAGCACGTGGCAACACAAGTTGGGTACAGCAGGTCAAGGACAGCTTGGGAGAAAGGAAGAAAAATCAGTTTAGGAGAAGAGAGTTCAAAGAGGAAGTTACTGTGTTTTCTCTGAAGGGTAGACCAGGATACTCAGAGTAAAATAAATGGATCAGAAGTGGGAGGTGCACACAGATGTGAAATTTCTTCTTCCAAGTATAAAGAAAATAAACATTCAGATAATGCAATTTACAATAGTTAACCAGAGCCAAGAACACTTAGTGGTACGTAGCAATGTACAGTTGTTTATTTATGATACTGGGGATTGAACCCAGGGACGCTTAACCACTAAGCCAACATCACCAGTTCCCCACTCCTTATTTTTTAAATTTTGAAACTGGATCTTCCTAAAGTGCTCACTAGGTTGCCCAGGATGGCCTTGAACTTGAAACTTGAGATCCTCCTGCCTCATCCTCTGGAGTTACTGTGATTGCAGGCATGAGATATTGTGTATGATTGACATAGACATTTATTTTAAGTTGTTCTCTACTTTAGGCTGCATTGGTGAAGAAAAGAAAGAAAAAGATCATCATCAATGCAGGTGTTACTCTTCATTAAAAATCACATTTGCATGAAAAATAGATATAATTAGATTATTTTATAGATATAAGTTTACTGGCTACCTCCCATTAAGGCACATGCACCTATAAGGGTAGCTTAATAGATACCCCCTAATCTGGTAGCAAAAACTATAACATAGGTACTCATAACCCAGGGAAGCAAATTTACCTCCATGAACTTTGAATCCCCTCAGTTTTCAATGACAGAAATGATACAGGCCTCATATACTTATGATTCATACCGGATTCAACGAAGCTATAAAAAAAATAGTAAGGAAGTGTAGAAAGTAATGGGCAGCAAACTATTTTTATTGTTTCCAATCGAAAAAGAATGATTGTTTGCTCAGAGTCTGATTGCAGACTATTTCTAGAACTGAGTAAAATGACCACAGTGTTATCTCACTAAAACTTTAAAAATCAGGGAAGGGAGAAGATGAAAGTCTTCACTAAATGATCAGATGGCAACTGAGATGAGGGGACATAAAAATCTGCATCAACTCATCAAAGATTTGTGAATCTGAGGCACTGATTTAGAGTTAAAATAAAGCAAGTTGGTCAGAAAGAATGAAGAGGTTTATGTGGAAAATCAGAACAGTCAACTTTACCTGCTTGAAATAAACCACTTCTTGTTGATAACTCCAGGTACATCACAACATAATTATGTGATACCTGTCATTTCACACTGCCAATCCTCTCTTCCTGCAGTCCTTTCCCTTTTGGGTCCCATCATCTTTAAAATCTATTTAACTATTTAAACATCCCTTCTCTCCTTCAGTCACAGCCTCTCCACACAGGAAAAGTATATCTCTCATGCAGACTGAGTGATAGCTCTGACAAAAGTGACACTTCTCATCCTCAGTTGTACCATCTTGGTTTGGAAATGGCCTCATCCTACTTTATCTGCCTCCATCTTCACCATGTCATCTAATAAAAAGTAGCTAAAGTTTGAGCATTTCATACATGGAGATGCTTAAATACAGTTTCCATTCCTAAATCATGCATGAGAAGGGAAGATCTTCTAATGGAGAGATGACCAACAGATTGAGACTTATGCACAAATCTGGTAGGTAGGATGTTTGCCCAGAAACACCACTGTGTTCCTATTAGCAAAGCAATTTTAGTATGTATTGTTTGCTGGGAGAAGTATATGCATAGCTGTACCTCTAAGAGGATGTAGGATTCTGAGTAATTATCAAATCACTGGAAGATCTCAAGTTGGAAGGAAGCAGGAAGCTGAGGGATTTTGTCCTGGATTCTTCACCTAATCACCATATCAGTCAAGCATGCCAGTTGAGGAGGAAGGAATGATAACACCTATGAGAAGATAAGAAAGACAATATTTCTTCTGCTAAAAGCAGGCAGGTTAAGGAGAATTTCTGATGAAGGATTAGTACAAAGTGACAATATGTTACACAGAGACTTGCAAGTTCAAAACTGGACTGGTGTGCACAATTGTCCAAACATGAAGAATGGCAACCGTCTTGTTGACACTTGTGGAGGGAGAGAGTAGCGAAGGTCCTGGATACACATCTGAGGGATGGACCAGCAGAAAGTTGGCTTCTTGCTCTGTAAGAGTGAGCCATCTCTCCTTCCTGTAACTTTCACACACAGATAACTGTGAAATGTCAGTGGAATCAATAAACCTGAAAATGAGGCCTATCTTTGCTGTTTTCTGGTTGTGTGAACTTAAATACGTTGAAACCTTTTCCATTTGTGCAAGATCTAACAGTCATGGAAAATAGCATGTGCCATTCACAAATTCTTCTATATGAACTCAATATACTGGGCTCTTTGCAGGCGCTCTATAAGCACTTGCTATGACAGAGTTCATTATAATTGACAGGTGGTTCTTACAAGCAAGTAGAGCATGAAGAAAAAAAAATAACAGAAAGGAACAAATTATACTCTTCATATTTCTCCCAAAATATAAGAAGGCAATTTGACTAATTTTTATTTTATATGAGTCAATTCTATATGAATTTTATTATTTAATTCCATTCATCTTAAGGATTCCAGAAATCGCACTATCATTCTGTGGTATCCAGGTGCTCATGCTAAAGTGGAATCATCATTCTAAACTTCAATAACAGTTCTGTGAAAATTAGCAACTACTTTTCCTAAACAAAGGGACACAGACAAGTGAGCCTCCAATCACAATTCTTGCTGTAGATTCATGAACAATTATTTTGTAATTCTAAACTGATATATTAGCTCAAAGTAGTGAATCTTGGAAAAGATAATCTTTCTGAGGTTTTTCTGAAGAAAAAACTTTAGCTGTTCACAAACACAGATCCATTCCCGAAATGAAGATTTCTTACTGACAAAGATAAAAACAGAAGAAAAATTGAATACTGCAAATGCTTAGTGCATGCTGTATGAGTAGGCATAAAAATGAATTTGTGACTTCCATTTTACAGATCACTCCGGGTGCTGCCTTCAAAGAAACAACTGAATTTAAAGTCTCATTTTAGTAGTTTTACTAATTGAAAGAAGAGGCCTGTGACAAATAGAAGTCAAGAACCTTCTTTCATCCAAAGGCCTGTTGACCTGAGTGGCTTACCTCAAGCCTTTTGTCACTTAATCATGAGAATTTCTCTTGACAATTTCATTTCCTTTATCCAAGTCCTTGTCTTTCAAATATTTATTCACTTTCTCCCTTACCATCCTAACTTCAACAAGTGCAGCATGTATGAGATGGCATCAGCTGTTTGAGAACCACAGAAAGAGGGATGACTACCTAGTCTTTCATGCCATGTTACTCTTCTGGTATGACTGTCTAGAAGGAAGAAAGGAACTTTATTTATGGATGTGGAGGCTAAAAAACATGATCTGGAAATGGTATTCCACTAGACAATGGAGATAGCCTCACCATCCTAGAACCCAGGAGTCAAAACTAGTTCAGAGCTGAATTCCAGTAGCAAGACAGGAATCAGCCCTTTGGGGATAAAATGGTCCATAGCCACTAGCTGAACCCTATCTGATGGGCCACACCCAGTTCTCATGGTTGTCTTGGAGAGCAGCTGTATGCTCTTATCCCTCAGTTGGTCTTCACTCCGGTTTATGGGTGGCTAGTGGGACAGATATGCTTAGTTAAAATGTTCCAAGGATGGATTCATTTGCAGACCTCCTCATAGTCCTAGTTCTTCATGATAAAACATCCTCTGGTCTGTGTGAGCATTTAGAAATGCAACTTGTGAGCAGCTGCCTCCGTCTTTGCTCTTGTTTGGTTGCTTTCAAAGTCCATTGGAAAACTGAAACCCAGCCTGATGTTTTTCTTCTTTTCCTTTTAGTGTTGTTATTAAAATTTTAAAAATGATACTGTGAACAAAGTTGACCTCTTTCAACAGGGACTAAATAGTAAGTCACAGTGGGATGGCCCTGTCTAGGGATTGAAGAAGTAACTGAACTACAAAAAAAACCTAAAAACACATTGTGGGGGGCAGGGATGATGGGAAGAGATTTCATTATGCTTGCCAGAATGTCCAGTACATGCTCAAATTTCCAAACTGTGCTTTAAAATAAAGATTTGGGAGTCACTGAACCATAACTAACTTCTGTGTTCTTAAAATGAATTGCACATTCCTTCTCAAGCAAACATAAACCCTTGAGTGGTTTACCATAAAAGACTCAATGGATTTATACACCTCAAACAATATTTTCATACACTGAGGTTAAATGAATTGGAAAATTGTGAATTACTGTCAACAAAATACACAAAGATATAAAAGACAGAATTTTTTTTAAATGGTAAATAGTTCTGGTTACATTAACAGTAGTATGCAAAGTTGGATCAGTAACAAAATAAAAATGTGAACAGACTGATCCTTGATTTGTGCCTTGAGAATAAAGCAAATCAGAAAAGTGAAGTCATTTAAAATAAAAGTAGGTTAAGTGAGGCCTTTATATCTGGTTTAGGGCTGAGGATGTAGCTTGGTGGTAGAACACTTGCCTAGCATGTGTAAGGATTGGAGTTCACTTTCCACAAATGACAATGGATAAATAAAATAAGAAATATTTTGTTTAGTTGCCTTTTTAAAAAGTAAGTAGGAATTATTAAAGATAGTGAAGAGAAAAAGCATCCAAAAACTTAAGAGCAATAGTCATCTCTGGTTAGGCAAGACCTAAAGAAAGCAAAAGAGAATGGATCTGGAGACATGGAGAGAGAAGAACCCCAGAATTAATCTCACAAACAGAAGAGAAGGGGAGAAAGATCACAGTGGGTTAAATTAGTTCCAGAGATGCCGATGAATTGCATGTTTAGGAAAATTTCCTTGAACCCTTTATTGAGGATGAAGAGGGTAGTAGTCAGAGGACTTAAAGAGAAATGGAGTCTGGGATCCCCAGGGAAATGAAGCCCACTTGAGTTAGAAACTATCAAAAGCTGTTTGTCATCAACCAAACTGGCAGTAAGAGCTCTCTCAGCAGAGTCTTGGCTCAGGTTTCAGTTTCAATGTGCCCATCTTCATTGCTTAGATTGTTGCCTCTCTGGGTTTGAGTCCCTGTGTGACCTGGTCCCTCAGCTGTGATCTTGTGAAGGATCTCAGTAGCACTTTGGAAATGCCCCACTCCAGTCTGTGCACATGAGCACTCTCCTAAAACTGTTGTTGTCTCCTAATCCTTCAAGAATAAGTTCATGTTGAGATGACCACTGCTAAACTGGTTGTTAATTTCATAAATGAAATGATGCTCATAAAGGTATTTAAACCCAGTTCAGGCTCTGAATCCTTTATTTATAGACTTAAGCAAAGGCTTAAAATTGACTCTGGCTAGGTCAGGGGGAGAAGTAAGAAGAGAATTACTTGTACAATTTGCAGAATGGCCAAAAACGTATGCTATATCTGTTTGAGATGTTGTTCTAATACTTTGTTATTTACGAAGCAGATTCTTAGATATTTTAATATTGGAAGAATGATAAAGCTTTGTCTTACTTATTCTGATCAATAACCATTGACCTGAAGTCATAACCTCTCACATTCAAATAATCACTATTTATTATTGAACTCTGTGTAAGTCTATAATAGATCAATTTGCTAATAATTGTTTCCTGTCACTAATGTTATCCAGAATTGGATCCTTTCTTGTCACATAACAGCAACATGTGTATGGGGAGGTTGGCAAACACTGTTCCTTCTGTTTACTTGTATTATGTGTAGAACAAACTGCAACAGATTATGGATGTAATCAGAGCATACATCATGACTTCTGCTTAACTATTAATCCACTTTTTTTTCATGGGATGGCACCCAGGGGCACTTAAGCACTGAGACACATCCCCAACCCTTTTTAATTTTATATTTAGAGACAGAGTCTTGCTGAGTTGCTTAGGGCCTCTGTGAGTTGCTGAGGCTGGCTTTGAACTTGTAATCCTCCTACCTCCTGAGCCACTGGGATTACAGTTATGCATCACTGGGCCTGGTTTATCAATAGATTTTTTTAAAAAAAATTAAATTTCTTTTAATTAGTTATACATTATCAATACATTTTTGAATCATTATAATGACATCATTTAATGACTCCAGTGATTTACATCTTTAGGTTACATGATGAAAAACAAGTAAATAGGTAAAAAAGGGAGGTATGAATTGTAAATAGTGTCCCTGGGCCAATTATTAATAAACTTTCCATGCAAATGGGCATCAGTCTCAAATTATTAAATTATCCAGGTGAGGATTTTCTGATGAAAACAATTGAATGAATTCAAGAATACCTCCTTGCTGTCTTTAATTTTGTGCAAGCCATCCACTGAACTGTCTTGCCTGAATGGTAGCTGCTCTTATTTTTTTCTCCTCCTGAGAATGTGTGTGTGTGTGTGTGTGTGTGTGTTTTAATTTAAGACTTCGTGAGCACTATCAGAGAGAGGATTTTGATTTGAATCTCTTTTATCTCAAAAATAAGTTGTTTAATTTTGAGAACATCTTCCTCAGGAGTTCAAGCATATTGAACTCCTATGTAGGCCCATGGCCTACCCACACCACCTCTCCAGTTCTTACGTGGATCTATCTGTTTTTAAACAGTAGTGTTGTTCTAAGCTCCTGGAAAGAGCAGGGGTCTGCGATGGTAGATTATTTGCCTTCTCATCTGGGAGGTGCTATTTAACCTATCTGTGTTTGGTGTTTGTCCTCTGTGGCAGGGAGGACTTCTGAACTAATATCCCCTTTTGTTCTAAAATTCTAATTTTACTTTAATTCTCTTAGGACCTCCATGATGCTGACTGAGAGGTCAGAGACGATGTCACTCACGTCTCCCTTAGATCTGCATTTTTCTAAATACAATATCTCACTTACTTATGGTGAGAAAACAGCTGTCTCTCTAGTGAATCTACACTCCCCGGGCCTTGCTGGCCTCACTGCAGAGCCCTGTGCTCCGTGTCAGCTAAGTCTCTTTGTCATGATCCATTCCTCCCACCCCCAATATCCTGGTATGTTTCAGCTTCCTTCTGTGATCTTTCATCCATGCAAGCTTGGAAATTAGATTCAAATTGCTATCTGTATCTTCATTTCGCTCTCAATATTGAAAATGTACAAGCGCAAAATAATTCTCTCAATCGAGCTCCATATTTACCTACCAATTCATTAAATAGTGGCTTCCGTGCAGGGGCAGGAGATCATATATTAGAGAAGGAAAGCAATTTCGTCAGCAAGTTCATTTGTGCATTCTCTGGAATGTCAGAGCAAAGGCTCGTCCTTGGAATAAGGGTGTTCTCTCACCCGGTCTCATCTCTCTGGCTGTCTGATTCCTCAATTAACTGACACCTCTGGACCAGTGATTTCATTCTGGACGTACTTAGTGGACAGACTAGAAATAGTCATCCAATGACTTACATCCTCTTTTATAGCATCACTATAATCACTGCCTAAGTAGCCCTGCAAAGAGGGAGGGAAGTGAAGAGAAGTCTCCTGGAAAGAGTGTGTTTAAGTGATGCAATAATTTGCAAAGGGTAAGGAAGGGTATTTTGACAATTTCTACTGGAAGCCTGAAATTTGAACAAAATTCCAAAGATCAGACAAGAATAAATTGGCTCATGTATTATGTTTTGAGTTATGGAGCAGAACTCATTGCCAAGGATTATCTATATTAAGTCTCAACTAAAAATGGTGTATTTTTTCTTTTAAATTAAAAAAAAATGAGGCTTATTTGTGATATGATTTTGTTCTGCTCCCAAACTCTTCTCCGCCTTTAAATATTAAAAAGTAGAAATGATTGCAAATGTCTTTTTCTAATTTTCAAATTAGAACTTAAGAGAAGCAAGCCAAAGGGGGAAAGAGGTAGAATCATTCGTACCTGACCCACAAACAAGAGCTCTCTCTTTAATGCCTATGTAACACATAGATTTGTGTTTTTGTTTTGTTTTTAGTTAATTTCAGGAGGCAAAACTATGAGCAGTATCTATTTGTTGTCAAATAACTTATAGCATGGTTGGGAGCACCTGTGGACTTTCGGAATTTTGTTGTCTCTCTTCCCAGGCACAAGCAGGAGCATGCAAGGCCCTCACTCTCAGACACATACAATATTTAAAAAGTTTTAGATCACACAGCATGTCAATGCACTGTTTCCCTATGGCCAGGCCAGAAAATGAAAGACAATCTACACTTTGGATGGTGGGTAGGCTTAGACCTGCAGAGAACCATCATAGCTTTCAGCTTTGGTCACAGAGTTGACAGACATTTGGAATTATTAAACAGTACTGATAATCTGGATTTTTATGCATATTCTCTCAATTGTTATATACTTTACCTCAAAGCTATAAATACTGACAAAGGAACAAAATATATAGATGGACTGGGTCTGTAGGCCCATACTTCATGAACTCTGGGATTTACTACGTTACAACATTTCCAAGTAAAGATAATCATGGATATAGGTAATCTTCTAGTACATAATTTTAATGGGTACAATATTGAGTTTTGTGGACATACAATAAATTCATTAAATAATTCTCTCTTTATGGCATTTACAATTTTACACTTTAACAAATAATGGTGCAGCAAACTTCTTCACACATGTATCCTGTTTATAGATTTGGGTATGCTTTCTGAGAAGAAATTTCTATAAATTGGCTCATTGACCAAGGTTACATAAATTGCTCTTTGTGATAGTAAAATTGCAAAAGCAATTGATAGTTCTGATATATTCCTATAACTCATAACAAAAACAATAATTATTTTTAAAACACTTCACAAATCAATATATGAGCTTATCAGTAAGGATAGTTTTAGTTATCATTTTATTGCTTTGAAAAGTTTTTTTTATTTTTCATGCTATTGATCACTGATATTTTTAAAAGTCTCATGGTCATACTGACTGAGCTAGCTGGGCTCATTGGCATTTTTTTAATTTGTCTTTTTTCTTTGGACAGGGACTTTTCATACATGTGCTTTATCTGTTGATATTTAACCTTATAGTGTTATGGAAAAACAATTTGTCTATCCCAAAGAAGTAAATATTTCATGATAATTTTCTTTAACATGTATATATTTTATACTCAAACCTGTAATTTATATGGACCATATATAGAATAAGGTGTGAATATATCTAATATTGACTTTCTTCCAAATAATTTAAAAATCACCCCAGAAACATTTATGGTATAATTTACATCTTTTGCAATAATTTGCTCTACCATCTAATGAATATTTTTGTACCTCTGGGGCTATTCATGGGAGTTATGGTTTTTTCCAATTTTTTCTTGAGTGACAAATATTTAATAAATTAAATTATTGGGAAAATAAGTAATATGCAAATATGTGGTAAACAATCCAAACAAAAGGGAATTTTCTGTTTTTTGTTTTGTTTTGTTTTGGTACTGGACATTGAACTCACAGACACTCAACCACTGAGCCACATCCCCAGCCCTATTTTGTATTTTATTCAGAGACAGGGTATCACCGAGTTGCTTAACACCTCACTTTTGCTGAGGCTGTCCTTGAACTTGTGATTCTCCTGCCTCAGCCTCCCCAGACACTGGGATTACATGAGCCACACCTGTGTGTGTGTGTGTGTGTGTGTGTGTATAATTTATTAGTGTTCTGTTTGGAATTATCTTTATTCTATTTTCATAGACTTTAGAATATTTTGTGAATCTATTTAACCTGAGAGATTCTACTGAATTGTTTTAATCTCAGAACACTTAACATCTCTATATTATTTTCACATGAAGGAATGTTTTTCTCTAGTTCAGGTTTTCTCTCTTGATGTCTGTGATGTCTTGTAGTCATGTATATGTGTGTGTGTGTGTGTGTGTGTGTATGATCTTATATATAAAATTTTTATACATTTGGGACTTCATATTATATTTGTTTGCATTTTGCTAAGTTAGACCTTGTTTAGTTTTGGATACACAGTGAAGGAGTATTTTTGTCCCTGTATTTCTAATTGTGATATAGCATATGTACATAATTCAAGTAAACTACAGGGAATATGTCAAAAAAACTAAAATCATTAATTTTATGTTTGGCCACCTCTATATAATAGTATAGGGCATATTAATATATGAAAGTTATTATTTTACAAATGACTCTTTTCCATATATAAATGAATGATATATTAATTAAAATTATTCTTATATAAAAGTATGCTCAGATGAACTTTATCTTATTTCACAGTCTTCTCACCTCTGAATAAGGATTGGTGGCCACTCTCTTGCTTCTAAATTTATCCTGTATAGAACTAAAAGTTTTCCAAAACAAAGAATATAAAACATAAATCTGCATACCCTGTTTCCTATTAAACAGACCCAATCTATACTCAATTGAGACACGTGGGTTCTACTCTCACTCATAAGTTAGTTTTTATCTCATAATTTAATATACTTACAAATTAAAAATACATATCTAATATATTTGCTTTACTCATTTAGAACCTGAAAAATAACTTAACAATTGACAGTTATTTGAATTAAGGCAACAATGCTGAGTTTGTTTTTTTTGTTGTTATAAAGCAGAGAAGGAACTTTAGAAAGCAAATGTTTTACAACAAAATAAATACAAATACAAAATAAAAACAAAATAAAATAAATACCTCTATGTTAAAATTGATGTGGCTTATGTCGTGTGGCCCAGTGAGGGGAAGCTGTGAGGTGGAAATAATACTTTTAAGTCAAAGACATAATATTGATGATTCTGTTACAAAGCCAGAACAACTCAAAAATAACTCTTATGTGGAATAGCCACTAAATGTCAGTAAGCATGGGTCCAAAATACATTACTGACTTTTCTGAATTACCCTTGATGTCTGAGCTCTGACACTTTTGATTATAAAATGACAGCTTTATTTTTGCTTTAGAATGTCCCCTGATTCTTCCCAAGCTCTGTCACTTTATGATGCAGAGGTCAGGGACAGGGTTGGATCAAGGGAGCAGGTACACTCAGACAGAGAGCCTTTGCAAGAGCAAGGTCTTGATTTCACCTTCCACAATTAGTCTCCTGTCTTTGGCTGGTATGACTACACTCACACACCAGCGAGCAACCTTTAAACAAAACAGTAGAAACACGGTCACACGGCTTTTTCTTTTAGTATTGTATATAGGAGCTAATTAACTAAAGCTTTTCACTGGGTGGCTGTGACCTCTATGTGACTGAATTTGTGAGTGGTTTCTGCTTTGGGAAAGAAAATGGTATCAAAGGCATTGGGAATCTGTATTTTGTCCGTAGCATACTTTTTCTTTCTGCTGTGGGATTGGCTTCTTTGATCAGAGAAAGCAGAAATGAGTGCCTAGGCTAATGTATTTGAAAGCTTTTCTTTCTTGATGATACAGGGTCAAAACCATGCACCTGCCCCATTCCATGTTCTTCCTAGCCTGAGCTGATCTTTCTGACACACAGGAGGTCTTTGGGCTTCAGCAGGCACTTTCCTGCAGAGAACCTGGCACTTGTCTGCCTGCTCTGCATTAGGGGAGTTTGTGCCTGGGTACTCCCCTGCATCTGTCTCCACAGTCGCCAGGAGCCAGAGCTGGGAAGAGCTAACATTGTTGGAATATCTATTTTAAAAGTCCAGATGTCAAGGGTGGTGCTATTTTCATCCTCACATTTATAGATAAGGCACATTAGTTGGGTAAATGGGTAAAATTTTCCGTGCCAGCTAGTGAATGGTTGATGCTCAGTCTTGAAGTTCAGGGGGTGTCAGCGAAAAATTTTGTTCCCAATTATGTGGACATCTCACTTGGAGCAGGAACATATTGGATCTTGCTTTCTCTTTCTACCTGTCTAGATATAGTTAGGACTCAGTCCTATAAATAAAAACACCACTCAGTGAACTGGCCTTACTGTAAGTACCTCAATATCTATCATGATTATGTGACTATGACAATTGATTTTATGAGTCGACTTAGTTAGGCCATGGTATTCAGTCATTTGTCCAAACATGAATCTAAGCGTTGCTCTGAAGTTATTCTGTCGACATGGTTAGCATCTAGCATCAGTTGAATTTAAGTAAACAAGAGTTTTGGTAATCATGAAGGTGGGCCTCATCTAATATGTTGAAGCCCTAAAGCAAACACTAAGGTTTCTGGTAAGATTTTTTGCCCCAAGGCTGCAGCATTCACTTCTGCCCGAATTTCTCACCTATTGGCCTGGTCAGCAGATTTCAGGCTTGCCAGTCTCTGTGATTTCACAACCCAGCCCCTTACTGTGAGTCTCAATAGAGTCAGTTCTTGTTATTCACAAGGATTGTTCCATGAAATCAGTATGAACACCAAACTTGAAAATACTACATTCAGTTTTTTGTTTGTTTACTCATATTTTGGTGCTGGGATTGAGCCCAGGGCCTTGGAACATGCTAAGAACATGATCTACCAGGGAACTATACAATTCCAAGGAACTGACTGAAAATTCTAAGTCATTGCTGCTAGGAGAAATATAGGGCTAGGTTCAAAAAAGTCTGATATTTTAAAAAAATTAAACTAAGAAAAAATTGACATATTAAGCTATGTGCTTAAGGTAGAATATGCCTCTTCTTTCTGATAACCTAAATCTACCGAGTTTGGAATAGCAGACATATCTTAACTAATAATTTGACTTTGGTTTGTGGTTGAACTTTAAACTAGAGTTCATAAAAATATTCTAACTTGACCATATAGATTAATTACCTTTTAACAAAAGTATCAGATATCCAATTTGACCTGATGTATCTGCCTTTCCAAAAGTCTATTTTGACTTCTTAGCAAATTATATTATGTCCGTAAAATGTATTAATCCATTTAAAGGTTTACTGAGCACTTACTATATGAGTTGACTTAGTTAGGCCAGGCATTGGGCGCTGGAGATACACTCTTGAACAGGTAAGATCCAGACCCTGCTCTCATGTTGCTAACAACCTGGTAGGAAAGAGAGACAAACAATGTATGGAAAACAGTAAAAAGAATTACAAACTTGCCCCCAGACAGGAAAATGCTGCATATCTGTCTTCGTAAGAACAGAGTTTGCACTGGAATCCTTGGGAGAGAAGGTTGAGGATACACAAGTTAGAACCAAAAGCTTGAAGTATGTATGTGCACCCTGGAATTGATCAAGCCAAAACTCCACTTTTGCAGGAATGTGGGGTATTGGCATGTCCTCTAGGCCTGAGAATAGAATCCCGGGTACTAAAGGGCATGACTCTGAGAAACACGGCCTGAGCAAAGGCTGCAGCCTAGGAGCAGTGTGGTAATAGGGGTAGTAAAACCTGGCTACCATTAAGAAATGGGAATCCATGACCATGATGTGCTCCCAGGACACAGCATGTGTGCTGAGTTCCCACACACAGAATGATTGAAAATATATTATGCGTATGATTCTATCAGGCAGACATGGAAGAAGGATTTTCATCAGAGAAACAGAGAACCCCAGATATCACCCAAGAAAATTACCGCAAACCTGGCAAGGCTCTGAAATGGAATACTATGGTACCTACTTCAAATTGTTTGTAAAGATTAGATACAACTAATTTCGATAATATGGCATTGGCAAGAGACAAGTCAAATAAGTCAATGAAAAAGACGAGGGATCCCGGAAAGAGACCAACAGAATAGGATGAAGATGGCCTTCAACAAATGGACTGGGAGCTGTACACCCACATGCAAAACTTGAATCTAGACACTGACATTCCACCTTTCTGAAAATTATCTCAAATGCATGATAGATCTAAATGTAAACTGTAAAACTCCTTGAAGATAACACAGGAGAAAATCTGCAGGACTTTGAGAATGGCAACGATTTTCACATGCAACACCAAAGGCATAATCCATGAATAATTGATAAGATGGGTGTCACTAAACTTAAAGATATCTAAGTCTGAAGGGAAGAGTCAAGACAATCAGAAGACAAGTCACAAATAGGGAGAAAATATTTTTAAATGACATCTCTGATAAAGAACTGTTATCCTCAATTTGCAAAGAGCTCTCAAAACTCAATACTAAGAAAACAACCTGATTTAAAAACCAGCCAAAGGCATGAACCAGATACCTCATCAAAGAAGATAACCAGGTGGAAAATTAACATATGGAAAGATACTGCATATCACATGTTCCCAGAAAAATACAAATTAAAACATCAAGAAGACCATTACACACCTATTAAAATGACCAAACTCCGGAACACCAAATCCCATGAAGGATGGAGGGCAACACTACCTCTTGTACACTGTTGTTGGGAATTCAACATGGTAAAGCCGTTTTTGAAGATAGTTTGGCATTTTTCTATAAACTAAACATGCTCTTACCATATGATCAAGCAATCGTGTTTCTTCGTATTTTTCAAAGGAGTTGAAAACTTATGTTCATAAAATACATTGAACATAAATGTTTGTAGCAGCTTTGTTCATAACAGCTTCCCCAAACTAGGAAGCAACCAAGATGTCTTTTAGGAGGTGAGTGGATAAATAAACAGTGGTACATCCAGACAATGAACTATTATTCAGCACCATAAAGAACGGAGCTAACAAACCATAAAAAGGCACTGAATAACCTTAAATGCATGTTCTTACGAAAAAGAATTGAACGTGAAGAGGCTACCAACAGTATGATTCCTACTACATGACATTCCAGAAAAGGCAAAACTGTGGAGAGAGTAAAAGATCAATGGTTGCCAAAAGTTGGAAGATTTTGAATAGGCAAAGCACCAAGGACTTTTAGGGCAAGGAAATAAACTGGTTTGCCACTGTCATGACAGACGTATCCCAACACACATTTGTTCAAACCCACAGAATACAGAACGCAAAGAGTAACTCCTAATGTAAACTGAATACTTTGGGTGGTTATGGTAGGTCTAGTGGGGAAGCTATGCATAGGCTGCGTTAAGAAGTTTATGGGGAGTCTCTCCAACTTCCTGTTAATTTTTCTGTGCATCTAAAACTGTTCTGAAGAGAAGACTTAAGCAATAAATATGATCACAATGATGTGGTAGAGTAGTCTGAGAAAATGTAGAGAAGCAAGACATTTTAGTGCACATAAATTAAATGGTGCTGGGAAGGCAATTTTTTTTCCTGGGAGAATTGAAAGAAGATGGCTAAGAGAGGGGAGTTGTGAAATATTCATATATTGTGCTTAAGAAACTCAAACCTTAGCCCATAATTGGAATCTGATGAAGAATTCTAAAAAGGATCTACTCCAAATAAATTTGTAGTTTAAGTAGATCTCTTCGATCACTGTGAAGGAGATAAATTTGAAAAGACAAGACCAATGACAAGAAGATTAATACCTAGGTCAGGACAGTGATTTATGACCCTGAACATTTCTAAAAATAATAAGGGTCGAAAATACACACATTGGAATGTATGATTGTATGTGGGGACTAGGGAGGACGGATTGAAGATGACATACACATTTCTGTCATGAAGTGTTAACTCCAAAGAGCAGAGGGGATCACACTCCTTATAAAATATGTGCATCAGAAATATCCACTGTGGTGGCTATTACAATGAGTTTGCAAGACAATATAAATTTTATTCTCATTAAGTAATCTGCTTCTCAAATAAGCATCTGAATTCACATAGTTTAGGGCATAGCACTAAAACAGAAAATCCATGGGGCCTGATGACTTAAAGTTTGATTCCTCCTTTAGTCATTAATTATTGTGTGACCTTGAATTAGTTACTTAAATACCTTAATCCTCATCCATTTAAATATTTAAATATTAAATAAAAACAAGGAAAAGCTATGAAGTGGGAGGAGATATATGAAGGCAAAATGCAAAAATTGCAAACCATAAGGGTGATAATATTTACCCCGGCATGTATTTCCTCCTAACATGTATAGAGATGGATACATAAAATATGGAATCGATACAACTTGGGGTCAAGAGAATGAGGCCTAAAATCAGACTTCAGACTAGTGAGGGACAGATGGTAGCCCTGTCATAACTGTTGACATTTAACAAGAAATATAATCTCTCCATGCCTTAGTTTCCTTTTATAAGATGGGTAAAATAAAGTCACCAACCTCATAAGTTTGGTGGAAAGACTGTGTAAAACTATGAATGTAAAGTATTTAGAATATTTCCTTAAACTCAATATGTCTAGAAGAAATATTAATTACTAGTGTGAACATGTAAACTTATTTGCATAAATATGAAGTGCATGTATGTATGCAAACATACTTATTAGGCTGAATTATATAATTGCCCGTGTTCAACCATTTTGACTCATAAAAATGGCAATGTCCTATAGTTTGACTATGTGTGTGTGTGTGTGTGTGTGTGTGTACGCATATGTGTGCATGTGTGTGTGCATGTAGATAGATAGGTAGATATATAATATACTAATTTAATTATCTCTTTTCTGATAATTTTCTTAGGTAAGCAATAAGGATTACATTCTAGGGCAGAGAGTACTTCTGGATTCCAAATCAGAGCTGTGTAACCTTGGACAATCAACTTAACCTCTCTAAGCCTCTCACCTCCTCTCTACAATGAGAAGAATAGAAATTTATTAGAAATATTAAAGGAGATAACATATGTGGTATGCATAGCAAATAAGCCAGTTAGATAACAAATATTTAAATATGTTAGCTCTTAATGCATGAATCATTAAATATTTACTTAAATCCCGTTTTTTGCAGATGACCACACTATATTTTCTGTCCTTCAACTTCTTTCCTTTTTCTTCTCTTCCCTTTTCTTTTCCCCTTCTTTGTCATCCCTTTTCTTTCCCTCCCTGTCTTCCCTTTTTAAATCCTTTTCCTTTTTTCCCCTTTCCCTTAATTTACTTTTTAGTAAGTTTTCTAGATATATTATAACTTCCTGGAATATAATCCAATGTGTGTGTGTGTGTGTGTAAATTTGAGGGCAGTGGTGAGATTCCTATGAAATTAATTGTGTAAGCAGAGTTTAGACACACAATATTCCTTCTCATCCTAGAAGAGAGCCTACTAATGCCAATCCATGAACCTTCTTTATTTGCTTGTAAGAATATCTAATGAAATAAGAAAATGTTGGAACTCTTGTGATCAATAAAGAATGTCCTACACATTCTCCTGAAAGACAGAAGGACTTAATTAAGATCTGAATGTGTTTACAAGAATATTTAAATGGCCCTAGACAGAGCAATGACTGAAAAAGGAGGGATATTAATTTAGAAGGATGTGCTCCCGGAAATAGTCCTTGGTAGCTCTGATTTATGCATGCTCACCTGTGTAAATTTACCTGTTTGCCCTATCTGGGGCCATTGGAACTGCTGTGGTCCATGTGAAGGGCAGAGACAAAAATGATCCCTAAGCTGCTTTGAGAATTTGTATTCTTATGCCAGGACCACGTAAGTAAAAATTGGCTGTGCCATAAATACCGTTAAATGACAAGAGGGGCTCTAGGAAAATCTTTGAGAGAAGCGCTTTACAGATCCACCTTCTGACCTCTAATCTGAAGAGCAAGGGGAAACCCTGGTTTTGGAAGGTGCAAATGAAGGCCCAGTAGTAGGCAGCCCATTAGTGCAGCCCTGTCTCCGGGAAGACAGGGCACATGAGGGAGAAGGTCTGGAGGTGGTCGCTGCTCTCCCACACAGCCTTGCTGCAGCTGTATCAGCCACTGAGGAAAGGTGATTGTGAGCCTGGACTTGAGGGAAGAGAGAAGTGGAGAAAGGAGGAGAAAAAGAAACGGAAATAAAGAAGTGTACCTGGGAGCAGTACCTGACTATGTCAACGACATTGAAAATGCATTCAGTTTCCCATTTAGAAGAGTTCTTGTTGGTTTGTATTGGTTTTGTCAGTTTGTTTCAATTTTACAAATACAAAGGTGTAAAACATTTTGCATCGGATTACAGGTAGAAATTAAGCTAATAAGTAAATGAAGGAATGAATGCATATATAAACCAATTAAGTCTAGTATAGGTTGGGAATATTTCACCTATAGTCAGAATTAATTTCAACTAAAATCCTCTACTCAACCTAGAACCAGGCAGGGTCCCCATAGATAAGGGAGGTCTAGCTTAGGTATATATTATGTAGGTGCTCCTGGTTGAATATGCACAAGTATGGGCCTGCCCTTGGGCTTGAGGGGAATGTTTTATTAGCTCTTTGTAAAAAAAAAGTATTTAAACCAATTTTTAAAATATTTTTAAAATTATAACTAGGAAAATTATGGACGAAGAAAAATGGCTGATCCTAACTGGGCAAACACATCTCAATGGATAAAACACAGATGTGAGAAGGAAGGAGAATTCTTTCCAGAGAGCAGTTAGCAGTTCACAGTGAACTGGGAGTCCTCATGACCACGTGGGATCAGTGCATACACTGCATTCCTTTGCTCTCAGGCTAGAGTGAGAACTTCTAGCTCAGAATCTATGGGTAATGGGGTTGGTCCCATAAGTATACATAGTATATTGCTTACATTTTTTAAACAATGATTTAAGAAGCAGGAACGTATTAATGTAAATAGTCTCATCTTGGGGAAAAACATACCTCAATAAGTAAAGGTATTAGGATGATTAATACTTACTGAAAAAAAAAAACTACCAAAATAAAGGAATACTTCGGTGCTTCCTACTCAAGGTTTTAATATAAGACATAGTTATGGAGTGGGTTTAGGAGCCGATGAGAAGAGCAATCTTTTTCAGTTTTATCCATGCTGAAATATGAGTCATAAATCAGCTGATGGGATTCTCATATATTTCTAGGACGACAGAAGAAAGCAACACTGGATTTAGTTATTGAGAACTTATCCATTTATATCAAAGAAAATGAGAAAGAGCTCTCATTGTCCTCAAAATTCACCTCCCCTCTGCTTTTAACCCTTTGTGATATGGAAAAGTAGTAGGAGATTTTGTGTGTGTTACTTGCTTGTTAAGAAATTTGTAATGTTTTGAACAACCAACAATAAAAAATTAAAAAAAAAACAAAACCTGAAAATAAATATAATTATTAATTAAACATTAAAAGCATTTCCTTTAAAGTTAGGAATTAGTAAGAGTGATCATTATCATTCCTTGTAATCAATATTTTATCTGAGGTTGTAGTAAATGTAATAAGTCAGTAAATATTGAGGATAAATTATCTTAATACAAAAATTTAGTTTATTTTAAAATATGATATTCTAAATAAAAAAGAAAGTATACAGATGATCACAATTTATAATAAATTTCTTTGAGATGAAACAAAAAAAAAGAAATTTTCTCAATGTGAAAGCTGATCATTGCAAAATTAATATGAAAAATCAATGGCAATCATAGATGTCAATTTCCCATGAAGGTCTGCCTGCTTAGCAATCAAGTTTATATAACTCATTAAACATACCTACATATTGGTTTTGTGCAGTAGAACACTACATAGGAAACTGAAGGAAATGTTCAAGTTACAATAGGTCCTCAACATAAGACAAACACATCTGGACAACACTAGAAATAACTAAGATGCTAATCTAGGACATTTCTTAAAAGCACTCTTGGAATATTGAAATATAATCCTGCCTCATATTGGTACAAACTCCATTAGTTTCTTCAGTGTCATGTTTCAGATTATTTTGGATATCAGAGGTGGCTTTCACATGTAATTCTAGCAATCTACAGAATGCTAGTAGCTGGTAAAAAGTAACATAGTTAAAGTACACACATTTTTGCATCTGTAAAGTTTATGTCAATGCTGTTTGTTGAAACTTTGGCATCAGAGTTTCCCCGCAAACTTACTATGATATTAAACAAGCATTTACAAAGTTGCTCCGTGAAACTTTAGTTCCAAGAGTAAGTAAAAATGTTCTCACCCTCAGTTACTTGCTATCTGAGCTACAATGTACACTGGTATAGTAAAAGATGTAAAACAAAGCAACCAATTTATCTTCAATTATTTCATTATATCTCAAAATTATTTTATTAGAGAATAGTATCTTCTAATGGGATATGTATCAACATCTTATAGAAAAAAATCATACCATGGAACACACTATGCTAAATGAATCCAGAAATTGATCTGGCATTTGAATTGAAATAAGTAAGGTTTCCTGGATGGTGATTCTTTTACCTTCTTACATTTGTGCACACTGGTTCTTCTCTCTGAAATAAGAGACTAACTTTAGCCACCCACCCATTCCCATGACTTTCCCATGTTGGATTGGATCATTCAAGTCCTAGATGAAAAGCAATTGTCTATGATATTTTTCCTGATAAGCTCACATCTGCCTTGGTTGTCTCACCTCTCACTTTTCCTAAAAAAAAAAAAAAAAAAAAAAAAAAAAAAAAGTGTGCTAGCCTTCTCACAGCACATAGAACTCTTCTGACTCCTCTCTTACTTAAAGGGATTGGCTGTGTCTCACTCCATATTGTAAACCTTGTGCCTCTGAAAAGACCCAGCATATAGGAAGTGAAGAGCAAATACTTGATAAATGCAGGCATGGGATGAAAGGAAAAAAGATCCAGGGAAGCATATTCTTAGGTCGGTTTGACGGATCAGAAAGAGATCTAAAATCCTAAGCAAAAGGCTTTAGGGAATCAGAGGAAACTACCTTGTACTATAAAAATCTATCCCAGAGAGAGTGGATCCCATGTAACCGCTAAAATGATGGAATCAGTTGTAAGGGACATTTAACTCCTACTCTTATGGGTAAGAAAGATCCTTAAGATAATTTATTCACAAGTTGCTTACTAATCTGCTTTAGAAGGAAGCCATGTGAGGAGCTTCTTTTGGATTCTAAAGCAAACAGATGTTCTTTCTCCCACAATGGTGCTAAGCTACTTACATCCCCCCCACCCCAACCACCACAGAAAGCCAATAGTAGTACACACAGCGCAATAGGAATTTTATGCATTTTCATGGAAAGGCAACTACATCATTTACATAGTCAATAGACTGCAACATTTTCAGAAACAAAACCCTATGAATGGAAGGAAGGAAATAAATATCCTTGAAGGAAAGCAAATACCACTTGTGAACTAGGCAGAGAATTAGGGGCATTGTTTCAGGAACCCAGTTGACAGGGGCCTGGCTGAGAGATCCGTCTCTACTACAAGGGTAAGAGTGGCTCTCTCTAAACAAGCATGACAGCGTAGACATCTTGCTCGGAGTGAAAGTACAACCACAGGCTCACCTGCAACCTCTTCTGTCCTGAGGATTGTTCAGTCCCTAGAGTCTCTGACTTAATCCATGAGACCAGACCCTGAACACTTCCTTGGCTTTTCTTCCCCCTGCATTTTGACAGGCCAACAGTAATCTTGATGGAGAGGCTGAGGTCCTATCCTGGGCCAGGTTCACATATCTGCTCTATCATGTGTCACTGATGCTATTTATACATGGTCCCTACACATTTCACTCCTCAGTTTACAAGTCTGGAGATGAAAATCTTACCTACATCCACGGATATTATTAGGACCAAAGTAGGTATTGTCTGGCACTTGTAATAAGCACTCAGAAAGTGTTAGCTGTTTGTTCATTTTATTAGTATTAATAATATTAATATGTTATCATTTATAAAGCAGTAAATTTACAACTCCTCCTTCCATTCAAAATCTGCTAACTTCTTCCCAAGTCTAAACTTCTAAACTTGGGAGGCTTCTGTCTCATATAATACTTCCTAGGCCACTATTCCTCACAATTCTAAAATTCATCCTGGAGACCTACTACAAATACCCCAAACCTGCTCAGCCCAAAGCCCTGCATTGAGGTTTTGTACATGTGGTTCCCTTTTCATAATGCAAAAAATCTTCCCTTCCTTCTGATGAGCTGATTTCTAATCATCCCTCAAGATCTTGTTCCAATCTTACTTCACTGAAGAGATCATGCTCCTCTGCTGTACTTCCTCTTCTGTCCCTACAACACTTGGCATTGTGTCACGTAAGGGCATTGATGAGAATTTCACGAGGATATCATCCAGAATATTTTTCTTGAAAATATGATCAAGAACCCTATTATTCTTGATAGTATTGGAATTACCCTGATACACTAACAACGTGATTGGAGAAGGCGATAAATTCTCCTACTTTATTTTCTTGTTTTGTTTCTGTCATTTGATTCTTTTATTATGGGCACTAATCTTATAGGCTTTGTTCCAAGTTCCTACCAACTTGCACAAAAAGAAGCCAATAAGAGGACATGAAACAAATAGAAATATTATAGCCTTCCTAATAAAAGAGCAAATATCTGTCCCTTGATATTATAGACCTTGCTTGAGGGCAATGAAAAATGACATCTTAATATTTGAAAATGTCAGCATGATGACTTTACTATTGAATTTTATTTTGTTTTATTGGACATGTCAGGTCAGATTTTCCAACCTGAAAAGTAAAATCTTACTCTCTACTTTCCCATGTTTGTAAGGATAATTATTAGTTATTCCCCCTTTTCTTCTTTCCTCTTCTTCTGTCCTTCTTTACTAATATTTGTGACGGAGAATTTTATATATTTCTCCAATTAGAAATGTAATTTTATTTGGAGAAAGATATGGGTCCAGAGACTCTGGAAAATAATAGGAAATAGAAAGTGAATTCTAAGTCATTTAGGAAAATTGTATTTTCTTACAGAGTGTTGCATGTACCATTTCATGGATACCTCATTTCTATCCTAATACTTCTGCAAGTAGTCCTTTCTAATTACATTTCCTTCTATGAACTTGAACTTAATTATTTTTGAAACTGAAAAATTTAGCAAAAAATTACACATTATTTGGCATTTTTCATTCCCATGTAGTAAACAAATAACTTGGAAATCATCCTATTCCTTCCCATATTTTAAAATGTTTTTTACCCACTAAGATACTAATTCTTTTCTGTTCTATACATCAATCCCCTCATTCGCTTTGCTACTGTCCTTGTATTAGTTGAGAGTTTCAATCTGCTCTCACCTTCAAAGTCCACCCACTCACTCTAATCTGTCTCCTACCTTGACTTCTCTAAGAGCTTTCTAACAGCTAAACATGTCATTGAACTTAGTTGATAGAAGATAAAACCTTCACATAGAAAGGCCTATAAGAACTTCCATGTGATGTGGTCTGCCTGACTCCTAGTGCTGTCTGAAATCAGAAATATTTTTCTCCCACACTCCACTGCTCCAGAGCAATGCTGGAGTTGCTGCAGTTATTGTAAAACAGCCATATGCACTCACGCCAATATACTCTTATGGATTCTGTTTCTTCTATTTGAAAAGGTTTTTCTGCTTAAATTTTCCCTTGAAGTCGTAGCTAAAATGATCTCTTCACAAGTAAAACCTTGCCTGCCCACTAAGTGACACTTAGATGTTCTTTCCTCCTGTTTTTATGTACCTCACGGAAGTCTATTTTAATAAATTTCTTACTGTGCTGTGAAGTTTGCAATTCTATGTCATCCATTAGTATTCGAGATAAACACTGTTTCTCCTCTGCTTTATTCACATCTACCCCATAAAAAGGCATTCAATAAACATTCAGGATAAGTGAATATCATAAGTTCTCACTAAAATACTTCAACCTATAGGCAAGACCAGCTTCCCTTGAATCTGTCCAGTAACTTCCCAGTGCCAAAATAAGCTCTGAATGCTTGAGAGAAGTTTTGGGAGAATGTTTAGTAAGCAATTTCTGGCAAATAGACTAATTTACTCAGGTGGCATAAACATTAGATACTATCTAATTTAATCATATTTGCAAATAGCTCTCATATAAAAGAGAGTGATGCAAACATGAAACTGCAGCCAGGGCAGAAGTAAAAGTGAAATATTGTTGAATGTTTTATTCTCAGCACAGGCAACTGAATTATTTTCCAGTCTTAAGATTATCAGTCAAATAATAGAACATCGACTGTACTTATTTGATGTCACTTTAGCCTATTAAAGTTTTGCTATATTTTTCTCCATTATTCTACAATTGGATCAAATTATCCCCCAAACTCCTGACTCTTCAGAAGGAAAAGCACACAGACCAACAAATAGGGATCATAAGCATCATGTCCCCTCACCATCACCATCCCCATCCCCATCCCCATCCTCATCCTCATCATCACCATCAACGCCACCACCATCACCATTACCAGTAGCACCACCACCAATACCATCAATACCACCACCATTGCCACCATTATCTCCATCACCATTATCTACAACCATCATGACCACACTAACATCTTCATCAACAGTCTCGATATCAGACACAGGATTTTTCCAAGGTCCAGCCTAATTTATTCAAAGCTGAGTTCCTGTTTGACAGAACTATCAACCATATTCTTTTTTCTTTGCAAGAAATTAAATCCAAGAAAATGCTGGAGGGAACGGAATCACTGGTCTGGAAAAGCAGAGTTCTTGGCAAGCAGCAGACCGTTGTGTCACTGACAGAAGGAGAGAGAATAAATAATGGAAGTGCCACAGGCTATTGTTTCTGGAAACAAGATATATAAAGTAATAGAGGCTGTTATCCTCTAGTTTGAACAAAACGAGGTAGAGATTCAAAGAAGGTGGACAGATTCAAGGGAAGCTTAAAATGAACACAGGGACCAAAACTTTGCCCAAGGCAAAGGAGATTTTTAAAAAATGAATAAACATTTCACTCTCACCTAAAGAGAATAAATCCTTTTGTTGTGTTGTTATCTGTAAGTGGATTTATGTGATTCTGAAAGATGGCCTTTATTGAACTTCAGGAGAAAAGCCAGAGAATATAAAAAAAGTCATGCTGACAATCCCCCAAATGGCTAGGCTGCTTGGCTATTCCTCCAAGGCTCAGTGTGCATGATGTCCAAATATCAGATCAATCAGGAAAAAGACCGTCAAACCATTTTGCCCTTTTCAGAATCATGTAAACAAAGCAGCAGTTTTCACATAGTTATTTTGGTTCAACATCAGTTAGAGGGTTCAGAGATTTTACCACTTGACTGCTCCCTTCAAAGATTAACACCGAAAATACTGGTGCAAGTGGTGGATGTGAAAAGATCCTCTAGCCTGTGAGAAATTCAAGATGCTTTTTAGTTTGTCTTTTAGTTCGTATTCAGATCTTTACCAAATCCATGAAAGCAAGGTAGGAAACCCTCTGTACTTCTTTCCTCCTCCTTTTAGTTATTAAGCAAATCTATCCTCTTCTCTTTAATGTTTTTCTTTCTGGTTTTTTATTACTACCTATTTTGTTATGATTTTCCTAAACTCCTTAAGCATGTCTTTAAGTTATCCCCCTTAACTCACTAAAGCTGTGTGTCTAAAATATGGCATGTAGGTAAGTCTGAGGTGGGTGGTGTAGGGTCAGTAGATAGTATTTAATTTATGGTCACTTTATTACTTGAGGGCAACCATGTTAACCTCTACTATAGACTTCTAAGCCATCACTGGGAAACAGAAGAAATGGGTAAACTGATCTAGGCAGTATCTGAGATCTGAGATATGTTTCTAATTCTACCATTTTCAGTTTCTGTGCTGGCAGATATCAGCAATTGTCCTTGAGAATTATTTCATTCTGCATTTGAGCTAATTATTCAGTGCATATGATTGACAGAAACTGAAGTCAGAGGATAAAGAGAAGTAAGTAACTTATTTTGTCTTATTTTAACAATTATTTCCTTTGGATGTTTTGAAATTTGGGGAAGTTAAAAGGACACCATAATCTCTCTATTTACGTTTTTCTCAGTGGAACCTAGAGAGAAAATGTTGACAGGCTTGGGCACTAAGAACATCGCCTGAGAGTCTCCAATGAGCCAGAGTGAAGCAGAGTTTGACTGTGTAAAGTTAAAAAGAAAAAGAAGAAAAGAGAGATGGCCTTTTTCCTCTAAGGTATTCACATAGAAGTTTTAGGGAAAGTTGAAATTTTAAGAATCAAATGACCAATTTAAAAATCAAATCAGTGGAGAATTATATTTAACCTGCTAGTTCATGTACATGCTCATTAAATGCTGTTGAATGAAGAAAAGTCTGAAGATGAATCACATCAGCAATTACTTTTCTAGAAACCTGTATGCTCAGTACAAAGAAATCCACGATATGGTTTTAGTATGAAAAAGAATGGCAATGTAATTGTGGAAGCATCAATACAACCATGATTAGTGCTGTTGCCACTCCATGTGGAAAGTTACGTAAAATGAGAAATTGAAATAGGTAAAAAGAAAAATAGAAATACAATACAATAAACTAATGATGGGTAAACTTTGAATAAATGGGAGGGGGCAGATCTTTAAGAAAGAGAAAATGAGAGCTAAAAGAGTATCAGGAAGGAATACAGATGCAGTTGAAGCAGAGAGGCTTTTTAAGGGAACACAAAGAAATGAAGCTAGAAATACGATTTGGAACCACATTGTCATGTGATTATATAACAGTTTGTTATAGGTTGAATGAATGTTTATGTCTTCCCAAAATTTATACATTGAAGCTCTACCTCCTGTGAGATGGTATTTGAGATAGTGTCTTTGGGAGGTGACTTGGGTTCTATGATTTCATGATGGTGGGGACCTCTTGAAGGAATCAGTGCCTCTCTAAGGAAAGACACCAAAGACTCCGTCTGTTTTCCATGTGAAGACAGGGCTATAAGGCAGTCTTCCGCCAGCCAGGAAGAGAACCCTCACCAGCACCTGTATTGGCCAAAACCTTGATCAAAACCAGCCAGACTCTAGAAATGTAAGCATATAAATTTTGGTTGTTTAAACCACCCAGCCTGTGGTATTTTGTTGTGGCAGCCAGAGCTGACGAATCCTCACTGCATCCCATAACTATTGGCAAACATTGGTTTTGAGACAGTGATTTTGAAAGAAGACAAGCAATCATTAAAGTAGCAGTATGGAAGGCTAGTGTACGAGGGGAACTTGTGTTAGTTTATGAGGAATGAAAAGGCATAAAGCCACAGGAAAATGGAAGGAAATCAGAGCCCAGTCAGAGGTTCTTAAGACAGTAAGTGTGCTGAGGCAACTCTTCTCAGAAACCAAGACATGGTAGAAAACACCAAGCAGAAGACAACCAGGAGAGCCAGGCACAGTCAGAACAATCCATGGACCTGGTGGTGATTTAGGGATGAAGTTTGGAATCACGTAAGAAATTCAAAGTGGGATGATTTTAGTAACAGGAGGCTATCAAGCACAACGTCAAAATTGGAAAAGTAGCCAAGAATTTGGAGATGCATGGAACCAAGATTTCAGATCAAGGTCATGGGTCATACCAAGTAGATAACCATGAACCATGTGGATCCAAATAAGAGAAAGCGAATTTTAATCTAATGCCAGATAAAATATATGAAACCCAAAGAAACAGAAAAAGAGTGTAAATTTACAGGGTATTAATAGATAAATAAATGTCTGATTCTTGAAAATATTCATAATAAGTCATCATTTTTTTCTCTGCATAATTCTAGTGCTGGGAAACTTCCAACTATGAAATAGTTCCTTCATCCTTTCAGTAGGTCTTATTTTATTTATTAACAAATTATTATTAATTATGAAACAAATCCTACTATGATGTCTTTTTAAACTTGACCCTAGGTCTTCTTCCTGTAGCTATTTAAGATATGATTAACTTCCACATAACATTTCTTGAACAACTGAAGATGACTATTGCTGCCTCTTTCCAAGCAAACCATCTTTCTTTATGCATTTTTCATATGACTTTGTTTTTACATTATTATGCATAGAATGAATATAATATTTAAATAGGCTTTGTTGAGTAGAACTATTGATGCTCTTTTCCTGAGTGCAAAATTGCCATTATCACTCATGATTATGTAACACACTTAATGTTTGGTAGTTTATGTTAGTGGAAATTGGATCAAAATAGGTATTGTTTGTCTTTTAGTTCCTGGTTTATTTCACTTAGCATAATATCCTCCAGTTTCATCTGTGTTGTTGCAAATGATAGGCTATTCTTCTTTTTAAAGGTTGAGTGGTATTCCATTGTGTATGTATGCCACATTTGTTATTTACTCTAATCCACTAGTGGAAATTTAGGTTGATTCCATATCTTAGCTGTTGTGAATAGTTCTACAATAAACATGGGAATGCAGATCTCTCTTCAACATATTGATTTTAGTTTCTTTGGATATATGCACCAAATCCAGGGATTCTGGATCATATGGTGATTCTATTTTCAGGTTTTATTTTTGAGAAACTCAATACTGTTTTCCAATGTCCCTATTCCAATTTACATTCTGGCCAACAGTGTGTGAGGAAGGGGTTCATAACTTAAGCAAAACTTGTTATCTTTAGTCCTTTTCGTAAGAGAGATTCTGAGGTGCTGTCCCTTTTAAATTTTTATTTTCCTGATGATCAGTAATGTACACTTTTTCCTATTCTGTTGGCTATTTGATAGGTTTTGATGAGACTGGATGGGCAGGGAAATCTGTGGTGAAAGGCTATAAATTTCCAGTTAAATAGGAGAAATTAATTTCTGAGATCCATTGCAGAAAAAAATGATAAGTTTGTGATCTGAAGGATATGTTAGTTTGATTTAATAATCCCGCAATACATACATACATATAAGAATCATATGTAAGGCTGGGGATGTGGCTCAAGCGGTAGCGTGCTCGCCTGGCATGCGTGCGGCCCAGGTTCGATCCTCACCACCACATACAAACAAAGAATCATATGTACCATAAATATAAAGAATTAACATTTTTAATAATAAATTATTAATTGAAAGAAAGATAAAACATTAAATCCAATGTGTACTTTTCTTCCTTCTCAAATTACCACAATGTCTCATGCACGTGTGTATGAAAAAATTCTCAACAGAATAAGAATAGTACAGAAGTTATTTTAAAAGATAGACATGCATGGGATTATATCATGAAAGAACATCATAGAAGATCACTCAGCATAACTATAGTTTCATAGAAACACTAAGCACTGGATATGGACGTGAACAGGGGCAAAGGAACTAAAAGGTAGAAGGTTTAATAGAAATGATAGCAAATGAAAAACAAGGGCAGACATACTAGAAGAAAAAAGAGAACTTTTATCTCTAAAGTGTCAATATTCAAACCAGAAGGGTTTAATGTGTTTCAAAGAATATATTTGCGATTAACTTGAACAATACTCGACTTTTCTCTATCTGAATCATTAACTTAGATCCACTTTCATAAAGTTGGATAGTCAATGGTTTGAATCTCCTTAAAATTTAATTTTGTTTTAATTTGCTTATTGTCTTATAATGCCAAGATCTTCTCTAATTTGGACTCCTATGTTTTCCCTCTCCTTTTCGCGTTATTTGCAAACTTGCCAATCATAACCTCTTTGCCCTCAATGCATTGATAAAATGCTAACAGGTAAAAACTTACCCTTAAAATTGGGTAAGAAATCTCTAAGAGGTAATTAATTAATTTTAAATATAGACAAAATTGTTCAATAGGGTTTGAACTGCTCTTTATCCTACTACTATCCATATGTTGCACAAACACACATCCTAAAAAATTTTGCCACTTGACTAGTTACAATCAAAATGTATAAGGATCTAAGATATTCTTCTGCTGTAGCCATTTAGAAAACTAGATGAGGTTTTTATTGATTTATTCTTAGGAACTCTTGTATATCACATCCTAATTTTCAACCTGTCCCTAAGCCATTGATCTCAACATAGAACTTGTGTCTGGTATCAAGCTCACAGATATATACGTTTCAAATCATTCTCTTTTTTGCTTTGTAAAATATTGAATCAACATTCTATAAGATCTCATACTCCAAGACATTTCAAGAAATTTCCACATCGATTCTATAAATACAACAATTAATCATTTTAATATCTATATGTAAGTTTAATTCAAAAGACAATCAAGATAATGGTTCCCAAGTCCCGAGAGATAGACGGATAAACATACAAAACACACACACACACACACACACACACAGAATGTTTTGAGGTAAAAGCAATTGTGTTTGTTACATTTGTTAAAAAAAAAAGACATCCTTTTGCAAATTGCGGAATTTGTGCAGATTTATATAGACAATCCAGTAAAATTATAATGCTTATCTTTCTTTAGAGAAACTGAAAGGACAAGAAGCTAAAAGACAAGGACAAACAAAATATTCTGCCACTATATGTACCTTTTCTACTTTGTGTCATGTCCTGCTGGTATTCAAAGAGAATTTTAAAAATTAAAAAGAAAATTCTAGTTACTTGGGATTTTGGATTTTATGAACCAATAAAACAATATTTGTAAGCAATATAACATTACCAGTTTTTTATTTCATCATATAATGATATCACAAATAGCTCTCTTCTACCACTGTCATCATTTCACCAAAAACAAAGCAAACAACGGATGGTACTGTAGCTCATGGTAGAGGGCTTGCATAGTATTTGTGAGGCACTGGGTTCAATCCTCAGCTCCATATAGAAATAAATAAATTAAATAAGGTATAAAAAAACAGAAAAATATGTGAAATCTGCAAAAACAAATGAAATAAATAATGGCAGAAGAAAGAACACTTTTAAATTAAATAAACTTTTATGAAGTAAAGTCACTGCATTATTTTTATTTTTCTTATTTTGTAAATTATGAACATTTATAAGCCAGTGATTCAAACCACCCAAGTTCTTCTACGCCAACTTTTCCTTTTTTGGCATCATGATTATTCTGCCCTTTCTAGTTTAAAGTACACCCTACCTCACAGAAAAATGTAGCAGCAAAACAAAGTTATCTGAGTTCCCTTTGGTACTCTGTCAACATTGTAGCATATTCTAAAGGGAGGGAAAAAGGGTTTCTTTCTGCCCTTTCTCCAAGTAAAGGCTGAGTGTTACTTTGACACACTCTTTAGGCTCTTTTACTTAGATATATTTCCTATCAAATATTATTCTGCCAACCTCATGTGTCATCCATTTATTTTTCATTAATCTGTCATCTGTGTGGATTTTTGTCTATGTGTTCCATACCCAAATTTGCATTTGTAGCCCTTTGATACATGTCCTCATCATACCATGGTTTTTGCAGTTCACCACCTGGAAGCTGGGTTTCAAGGACTATATGGTGATATCCACTCCAGTGAAAATACTTTTTGCATTTATTTTTGTGTCTATAGGAACTTCTCTTTCTCTTTCTTCAAAATTGTTTGCAATTATACTATCAGCAATTTATTTTTGAATTCCCTCCATTTATTTTGAGTTATTTTCCCTTACAGATTACATGGACCTGAAGTCTTGTGTACGCCTATTGGGTTTTGAAATTTCTTTTGCAAGATGTTACGGTTATTGTGCAAAATAAAATGGGCTGGCCATTCTCTCTGACAACTTCCTTTTGCCTAAATTTTACTAATTTGCTTTCATCAATCATAGTATTCACTACTTTCTTGACTTCTGAACCATGGAATTCACACTAAAACAAAATATTGCCTTTTAGATTTCAGATGATCTCTATTTAGAAAACATTGCCTTCTAACCAATATATGAAGATCTGAATTCTCTCACCATTAACGTGTTTTTTTTTTTCTGCATCAGCTTGAATATCAGAATTAAAAGAGGCTTTTACCAGGAAGTCTATAAGGATGGGAATACAGCTCAGTTGGTAGAGTGCTTGCCTTGCATGTACAAGGCCCTGGGTTCAACCCCCAGCTCACAAAGGAAAAAAAAAATCATCCTAAACACCATTTCTTCTTTTTATCTAATATTTTATTATAATGTAAAGGCCCACCACAATATTTTATGTATTAGTTCACGCATTGCTGTAGTTAATTCTTTACACAGACATTCCACTATTTATATTATAAATGCATTATTTAAACAGAGTATAACTTCCACAGCATTATGTCAATCGTGAGTCCGTCTCAACAAATTTTTCATTATTTCTAAGGCTTTGTAGAAACTAGAAGGTCATCCATTAAAATTATGTTTAAAAACTCAGAAGGGAAAAAGTCTTAAGGTAGAAACTTGATAGTTTTATTTATTTTAAATAGACTGTTTTCAATTATTTTATTAAATATAGTTGTTCCACTGTTCAGAAAAGGGAGTCAAAGGAAGGAAACTGAGATGATGTCATGTAGTGGAAAGAGAATAGGTCCTTGCTGCATGTGTCACAGACATCTGGGGACAGTGTGCTGTCCTTAATAGCCTGCAAAGGCAGAGCTGATTCTGGCTTACTGGACTTTGCAGCTTCTGTTTTTCTGTCTGCAAAGGAAAAGGAGGTAGGAATCCATTATTTCCTTTGGGAGACTGGACACAAAGAAAGAAGAAAGTGCTTTGGCAAAGCTGACTAGTCTTGTAATATTTTCTGATATTTTGCAGGCCAGCAACTAAGAACTGTTTTGCTCCCAGCCCTTAAACTGCCAAAGCTGACTGAGGACAGTAACACAAAGGTTCCAGACACCATTCAAGAGGCATCCAGAGGTCATAGAATGTTAAGATTTGGGCTATTCTTCATTACTTACAAAATCTGTAAGCATTGGAACAAGTTGAAGTAAAAGTATTCTGCTAACTGGCAGTAATACATTTAGAAAAAAGGTTTCAATTTCTCTCTTAATTTTTAAAGAATATATTGATATAAGCCACGTAGTGCATGCCTGTAATCCCAGCAACTGAGGAGGCTAAGGCAGGAGAATATCAATTTCAAGACCAGTCTGGGCAAATTAGCAAGACCCTATCTCAAAATTAAAAAAAAAAAAAAAGTAAAAAGAGGCAGGGATGTAGCTCAATGGTAAAGTGCCCCTGTGTTCAATCCTCAGTATCAACAAATAAATAAACATATAAAATAGTATATATGTATGTATTTATAGATATAGACATATTTAACTTTTGCTTAGTGAAATTAGCTAATAGTACTTTTTTAAAATTACATATTAATAAAAATGTTATACTCTCAGAATTTACTTTTTCCCCTCTGGCACAACTTAGGAAAGAATTACTTGGCTGGCCCTTTCACAAAAACATATGACTCAGCAGCAAATTGCCACATTTTCAAAACAAGAATGTCCTGTGAATAAAATCGACATCATCAGTGACCGAATGCCATATAAATTCAACCCATAGTACAGTGTGCAAATGGCAAGTATAATAAGAAGACCTAAGTGTCAACAAAAGAAAAGCTGTTTCTGTCCCATTTGGAATCAACCAGAAACCTTAGCTGGGCCGCTGCTATAGCAGAAGTCAGTGCAAAACTCCGTGTGTGAACTAGTGGGTCTAGATGCCTCAGAAAGCATGTTGGAGTCATCTGGAGAAGTCTTATAATCAATGCCTCTGTCCAAGTCCCACTTGACTGACACATATGTGTATATGTATGTGTGTGTGTGTGTGTGTGTGTGTGTGTATATATATATATATATATATATATAATTTTCCCCCCACTCAGGTTTGTGCCTTTCTCATTTTTCTACATACAAAATACAAATCCAGATCTTATATTTTAGTAGCTTTCCTTCTTTGTAAATATTAAATACTTAATCACAACTGTATCAAATCTTCTTTATAATTTCTGTTTTCAATTTATCTACAAGTGCATGACTTTTTTTCAAATCAAGACTGTATCTGCCATAATTCCTACTACCTAGAGACCATATGATCATATTTTAAGCCCTTAATAAATATTTGTTGCCTTTGGGGTATTAATTATTTTTCTGTGAGTGAACCTGAGTCACGCTGAGCTTTTTCAGTCGTTCTATTTTCAAGTTCTATTTTCACTAGAACTTTTTGGATTCGTACAATAGGGCTGTTGGCTGTTTATTCCAAATATAATGTCATTCTCTGGCAGGTGAAACATATCTTTTAAATTTGTACTGGATATTTTCCAAACTGATGTAAAGTAAATAAAATTCTTGCTTTTTCAAAAAATTACATTTCTTTATTTTTTCCACTTTGAATTAAAGGGACAGTTTAATATTTGAATTTGGAAAAACAAAAGAATGCTAACCAAAATTAATAAGGGTGAATTTGTGATACCATGTGGAGGAATGAGAGAAGAGAGTAAAACCCAGGTCCTGCTCTGCTTGCTATCTGCCCTCCACCTACAGCCTCAGGGAGCCCTGGGTAGCAATTGCGCTGTGTGAAGTTTCTGGAAACCGGGAGAAGGCCTTGAACCCAGTTCTTAACGTACACTCTACCCCCTTATCATGCACTGCATAAATATCCAGCCTGGAAAATGTGGACACTGGTTTCTGCCTTCACATTTAAGCACATCCTTCACATTCTGAGAATATTATTAATCTCTCCCAATAACTGTCTCATCAACCTTTCCATTTTCCACCTGTCAGGGAGCTGCTGCATCTACATACTGCAGCTACATGCTGCTCTGCACGTCTGTCAGGCACTCTGTCCCAGTAAGCAAATTTCTCCTTATTCTCCTGCTGCAATCTCTTTATTTGATTTGGGACAGAAGGGCAAAACCGCCTTTAAAAATATACTTTGAAATATAGTGTGAAAATGAATACAGTAGCATCTGCACATTTAGTTATAATGTATAAACTTATTGATGAGTATATTCTCCAACTTCTTTTTTTAAACTGAGGGAGGTATCCAGGGACTATTATCAAAGGAAAGAGGCAGTGAAAGAGGTCTGGAAAGCAAGGAGAAAGGAAAGTAGAAGAAAGAAAGGGGAAAGGAGTGTGGGAGAGGAGAGGGCCATTCCACGTGGAGAAGAGAGGAGAGACCAGAAGAGCTGGGGGGCGGGGGGAGGCAATACGACTAGGACCAGTGGCAATGGCAGAGGTACCCTTGTCATTGTTCCCAGGATACCAGAGCCTATCTCAGAAGGCATGCAGTCTCCAGGACCCACCCCAAGCACATGGTCTCTCAGCCACCTTTCCAGATATCTGTAAAGGCAGGAGGTCAACTGGTCGGCCTCAGACAGATGATATGGAGGGGCATCAGGTCAAGTTTTAGAACTTTGGTAACCCATTGTGTTGAGGACAGAGCTGGTGGCCTGATTACTTCCTACCTCCACTGAGGGGTCTGAGATCTCTTGCCGTCCCCACAGCTCCTTATCCAGTCTCACCCTGGACAGATGACCTTGATCCCTCCTCTTCCAAAGAAACATAGAGATGAAGAAAGAAAGGTCACATGCTCTCCATGTGGACTCTGGTACAGAGCGATGGGTCGCAGAGCCCACAGACTGCTGGCTGCTGCTGGCTGGGATGTCTTCACATCTGGCAGCATCTCAGCCTGTCCACTGGATGCCTTCCTCTCTCGCCTACTCACAGTCGTCATCCTCCCACGCTTCTGGCCAGGGTCCTCTCCCCTCTCAACTGCTCCTTCCCATCAGCACACAGGTGCGCAGTACATTAAGAATTTGCCAAATTCTCATTAGAAATATTGAAATTTGTAAAATGATGGCAGGGTAACCAGCCACATAATGGATCCCCAAATTGAATAGATTCAATAGTTTCAAGTAGCCACAGTGAGTGATTGCTATTTTTCTAAATCAGAAGATTAAATAGTAAATATTCAGCCTTTAAACTATGTTGGTTTATAAAAAGTTAAAATTTCAATTGTATTTTCTTAGTACATCGATTGGAGGAGCGGGGGTTACTCAGGGGCACTAGACCACTGAGCCATGTTCCCAGCCCTATTTTGTATTTTATTTAGAGACAGGATCTCACTGAATAGCTTAGTGCCTTGCTTTTGCTGAGGCTGGCTTTGAACTCATGATCTTCTTCTCCTGCCTCAGCCTTCCGAGTGGCTGGGATTATAGGTGTGCACCACCACACCCAGCAGTGAATTGATTTTTAGGAATTCCTAAATTGACAAAATGTTTTAACTGATTAGAGATGTGCCTTCAATAAAATACTCCCCTTATATTCTAAATATGAGGATTTTTTTATTTAGTAAATGAAGTTACTGAGAAGTCATAATATTTTAATCTTGCTTGCAGAATTCTACATCACATCTAGTCCATTCAGTAATGAAACCAAACAAAATTTTTAAGTTGACTGAGAAATGAATGGACACCAGATGCTTTAATACCACACAGAGGAACAGAAGTCCTGGCCTTTGCCTTGTGGCTTTTTTAGGTACATATGTCCTCCCCTGGTGGCTCTCCATTTGTCAGTGATCCTAACTCATTTCTCAGGTATCCCTAAGCAATAGCCAAAAAAGAATAATCTAATATGGTTCAGGATATTAAGGATTTCATTGCACAATAAACAAATAAGCTCATTTTCTTTCTCCGACTTGTGTGTCCATCAGCTGAATACTTCCAATTCATTTGCAAAGGCATCAGATCAGTAAGTAATAACTTGAAAACTGGAACCCACTGAACACTTTACCAATAGTGAAACTACCTGATTCCTCAGTTACTAGATCTATCTTAGGAAAATAAACTAGATCTATCTTAGGAAATAAATAAAAAGCAATGACAATGAAAACATTGTGACAAGTTTTGTACCAGCAGTGGGCTATCTCCAAAAGACATGCTGGGCAAGGAACAGAAATGGCCATTCATATCCCTGGCCTCCTGCTTGGGGTGAGCTCCTGACTTCCTGTGAACCTATCTAGCACAAATCAAAGTAGGATTCTGCCTTTCACCCTATAGGGTCCGCTTACATGGTTGCCAACCGAGGCCAAAGAAACTGCTTCTTCCACTAGGTGTTCCTGAGGGGAGTTGGAAGCAGGAGAGTCACATCACAACTGGGCCTCAAGTCGGGCATGCCTATTGTCTGCTGAGGGGTCAGGGCACAAAGAGGTCATCCTTCTGTCTCTGGCAAAACAAGTGTCATAATAATACCAACATGAAAAAAGAACCTTCCTATGATCCCATTCCCTTCTCCCTTCTCCTGTGTGTGTTGTTTCATTGCTTTGGTTTATGTTTAAAAATTCTCTCAGCAACTGACTGTACAGCTGTAGGCAAAGGGATTTGGATTAAAGGTGATGTATTGGCAGTCCCCATTTCTTTAATAATAAAAGATAATATTAAGATGCCTATCAACAGAAGAACAAGTCTAACCATGTTCAAATGCTGTTGGCAGAGGGGAGTGGGAAGGTGGGTTATGTGGGGAGACTTCCTGTCTTCCTTTGCAATGGCTAAGCCCCATGGCCAACTATTTTATATACTGGTGTTCCATTTGGAGGATTCAGAAACCAGTTATATTTTCAATCTGGGCTTCCTGTTGCTATCTATACTTATCTATGTGTGTTAATCTTAGGTCAGAATGGAGTGGGTTTTTGTATTGTTGTTGTTGTTTTTCCTAGATGACTAAGAGTTGGCATTTCCCATTAAACAGTATATTTATATTAAAGATCATCTAAAAAACAGCTCCAACAGAAAAGAAACAATATATATAAAAAGAAAGTGCAAAACCCAAAGAAGAATCAAAACAAAAAGGCCACTGGCTAACAATCCTTTCCCTTTCTTCTCTCATAAAGACCATATGTTATAGTCTTTGCCAATCCAGAGTCCTGAAATAGACTCTCTCCTTTCTCGAGATCATCCTCCCTTTGCTTGTTCAAAATTATTTTTAAATTCTACTCTCTGTGTTGCAATAGTAAAATGGTGACAATTATAGTCCCTTTCATTTCACCACCAAAAATACACATCAGGGTGGACTGGAATTTAGAGAGTTTACTTTTGAATTATTTCTAACATCAGGAGAAGTATAAGGATAAGAGAGTGTTTTTTATAATTACCAGTTAGTGCATCTACACAAATTTATTCAGGTAAAATAAAATAAAGAAGAATCTCAAATACATACTTCACACATGGAGTCAACCAGTGCAGTGGATGTTGAGATCGTGATGTGTTTAACACTTTATACACCTGTGAAACAGGCCAACTGGGAGATCAGGTATCAAGAGAATAGCAATGCATTAGTTGTTATCAACTGAGCTTTACAATAATATTTTTCAAAGTTGGAACCAAATGATACAGGAAATGTTCAATCTTCAGTGTATGAGGGTAGTTCATCTGAAATAATGCAAAACCAACTGCTCAGACTAATGACCCTTTTCTAGGACTCCAGCTGTTTAACAGGATGAAGTGTGTCTCCTTGAGAAGATAGAACAAGGCCAGAACACTCATGATGATGGATGGTATAGCTGAATTGGGTAGCCATGGTGTGACTGCTTATGTTCTCTGCAGTATTCATGGGTTGAAACTTCATCCCCAGTGTGACAGTGCTGGGAGGGAGGTGGGGTTTTTCAGAGGTACTTAAGTCACAAGGCAGAACTCTCATGAATGAATTAATACCATCACTTAATGGGCTCACTGAAGTGAGTTCTTGTTTGACCTTTCTACCTTCTACCAAATGACAATGCAACAAGAAATCTCTCACTAAACACCTTGATCTTGTACTTCCCAGCCTCCAGAACTGTGGGAAATAACTTTCTGTGGATTGTAAGTTACCAAAGTCTCAGGTGTTTTGTTACAGCAGCACAGAGTGGACTAATAAACATGCTTGTCATGTCCATGGATGCATAGTACATTCACTTCGTGGTTGGACTTTGTTGCACAATATGCTGACAAAGCCTGAGGTACAAGATATTCCATTTTATTCTGTCACTGGAATTCAGACTTTGCCATTAGGGAAATAATAAAGAGCCATGTAGGAGACTGAAGACAGGAATATTCCAAAGAAGTAAACAAATATCAAGTAGAAACCTCAATGGAATAGTTACTTACAGTGCCATTTTCACTCACATTATTATTATTTATGTCAGTCATGTTATTTATAAAAACTGAATTAATTAATGCACTGGTATTATGGGATTATATAATGCCTTGACTCTTGAAGGAAGCAGTCAGGACATATTTTAGAATTTGGCCATGAGAAAATAAACAGAAAGGTGAATGTTTTTCTCAAAAGGATTGGTCTAATGTTAAAGAAAACATAGGGAAATGGCTGGGGAGAGAGGGCTAAGAATGCTACAAGAAGACCCTGAGGTCTTTTGTGGCTAAATGGAAATGGAGAATAGTAGAGTGAGAAGGGTAACTGTGAGAAATGGTTTGTCCTGGGGTTCCCCTATCTGTGAAAATAATTAACGTCCAACTAAATGAAAATTATCACAGGGACCAAGGCCTGCTCCATTTAAATTGATGTGCTGGAAAGGAGAGAAAACCACTTGAAGCAGCTGTGAGACCTGTTCTTATTGAAAAGGGAGTCTAGCTGAAGTATTTTTTCCCTTTGTAATAAATACACGGCATATGTTAAAGAATTTATAAAACTTGTTGTTATGCAGATTCTGATACACCATGACTTACTGTTACATACTACGATTTTAAAAAGTATTTCATTTATGATTTTGCTGATTAAGGAATAACCTCTTTTTTCCTGGCTACTACTTAGCCTTTAAATATTCCTTAATGAAGGAAATTCTCATGGACAGAGGTCAAGGAAAGGGATCAGTGTGACAAGCATACTCAGAGAAATGTTCCTCGGGGTCTTCTTGTAGCATTCTTAGCCCTCTCTCCCCAGCCTTTTCCCTTTCTTGATTTGTACAGTTATTTTAGAAACCTTTCCTTTTTCCTAGAACTTCTGTTCCTAGGGTAAGACCTGTATATCCTACTCCTACCACACAGCTCTAGGATACTACCACAAAGGACCCCAGAAAGAAAGGTGCCCATCCTAGGGTAGAGTGCCAGGAGGGTCATTACCACCTTCAGGACTGAAGGTGACCGGGAAGGTAAGCACCGTGCTATGATGAAGCCCCTCTGACAGGCGCTGCAGGCTTCAGCAGAGGGATGCAGCAATCTGGAGAGACCTTACAGAAGGAGCAATAAATGCCTTCATCTAACTCTTCTTTTGTTTTCAGATCATCTCCTGGTGCCTCTCATTGGTGCTGGAGGGTAGGCGAATCCAGAATGTAGTCCAGAGCTGTGTGCACTAAGCGTGGTCAGAGAGTGGAGAATGAGATGTGTCCAGCTCACCCAAAGGTCTGTCTTGTATATTTCCATTGTTTATTTACCCATCTTTTCAAGACTTACATGTTTCCCCTTGTTTCTGGTCTATGGTTTTAATTGTCCCATGAACTCACTGTTCATGGCAGGGAATTTTTTTTTTTTCAAAGATACTTCAAAACAGGAAATCCGCTGAACACAAAAAAGAAAAACATGTAAGCCTGAGTCAAAAGAAATAAAATAAAATGAGAATTTATAATGGATTTAGATGAAAATGAACAAGTCCCTGGAACCTTAAGGAAAGACAGGGGATGGGGAAGAAAGCTGTGGGGAGATTCGGAGACTTTCCACGTGGAGACACGGGCCTGGGTGGCCTCGGATCCCTTGCTCTTCTCTTCTCCAGCTCATCAGGGTGCCAGCTCAGAGTCTGTTTTGGCACCAAGTTTCTGACTGGTATTTGCAGCTGAGCTCTGGATGTTCTCCTTGTGCTAAGTCCATTTCTCCACTGATTCAATCCCCATTATTTAGTTGACTAGTCCAGGTCAGTTCCACGCTCCAGTGTCACCAAGATGGGGAAGGAATGGGAGAAACTGGCAGGGAGATGTCAGAATGCATGTGCTTGTGTGAGACTTGTCCTTCTCCTCTGATTAATCTTCTAGTCCCCACTGTCAGTCAACATTTTTGATAGACTCGCTCTAGAGAGGAAGTAGGAGTACAACCCGGGGCCGGAGATACAGGCACTGTATCTCTATTTATTTATGTATTATTTATTTTTTCCTCCTCTTAGTTTGCTTTGTTTGCCTAAAAAGACTTGACTCATTCTCTAAATCTTAAAGATTCAAACTTTTGATTTCCCTGTCTATTTCAGCCACTGCCTCTATCTTTCTGAGGGGAAAATAGGTCTGTCTTGTATATTTTCATTGCCTATCAGAATATACTTGGCAGGCATTCAACAAATGGATGTTGGGTGAATGTTGTGTATGTGCAATAATTAAATGTTCCATGGACGTGATATTTTACTAAGTATGGGTTCCCAAGGATAAGTAAAATATATTAACTATGCATATAGGTGAGATATTTGTGACCTTGGGAAAAAAATCATTAAAAAAATGCACCAGAAAAGCTATCTGTATGTAACTGCATTTTGGTAGGTTGTTACAGAGGGCAACTTCTCTATTGAAGAGTCTTCCAGGTCCACTTGGCAATACCACAGAGTCAGTGGTATTGATATAGGCAACTGATTTTGGAGAATGTGGGTATTTAGATGCTCAGTCTCTGAACACTCAAACTGTACTTAGCTTTACTGAAGTGAAATAGAAAACAAAGATAATAATTAATATTTGACATAATTGTGATTCAGTACTTATCTTAATATTTATCAAGAAAAGTAATCACATGTAACAGATTAGGATTTGTGATGTTAATATAGATGCTATGGAAGATTTCTGGGAGGTAGTTTACTGGAGTTGCACTCTGGTCACAGAGGGTGGAGAATATCAATTTAGGACCCAGAAGACCAGACTTCCTGGTTGAAAATGGTTTAAGAACATAAGCAAGCTGAAAACTACTCTTGGCACTCAATTCCTCCTGTGTAAAGCAATAGGGCTGAATTATAACATCTCTGGCAACGGCTCAATTAAGTCTGTAAATCAATAAAGTAAACACATGAACAATAGCAGAAAGAAGGAGAGGCAAAAAATGAACAAAGGCAAAGAAGAAATTAAACGATTGCTTTTAGCAGAATATTTTGTGACTTGTAGTGATAGGACATGACACAGTTACCAATATTATATTTTATATTGTCACATGAGAATTGCAGAGCTATTTGTCCTGTGCTAAATATTGGAAAAGGATCAGCAATGCTTTCAAAGTTTCCCTATGGTCTGTTTGCCCCTTTCTCTTCCCCAGCCCCCCTAAGCCTTCCCATATATTCCTGCCCTGTCCTGGCAATCTGTCCACACACCACAGGGTCCTTCTCCTAAGCTATCCCTGCTTCTTTCCACACTGAGGATCTATGGTTTCAGTTCAGTGCGTAGGAATCTGCAGGGCTGGACCCTGTGCATCTGACAGGGGAGTGAGCCAAGGCTGCATGGAAATCAGGGCCACTCCAGGGACACCAAAGTCTCCTCCTTCTGAGAGATACCGAAGAAAAGAGAAAGAGGAGAGAGCAAGAAGGAAAGATGGACAGCAGAACCTGGGAAGCTAATAACAAGAAGAAAGGGAAAGAATGCATATAGACCATAGGAGGCCATTTCAGTTAAAGAATAGGACTATCTTCCCCAGTTCTACTCCGCATGTTGTTCAAGGAACATGATCTGGTGCTCACAGAATGAATGAGCAGAGTAAGGAAATGAGGGAAGGAATAAATTCAGTGAAATATTACACTTTAGTAGGTTTCTCTGATACCAGGTCCCAGGGATCCTTTGAAGCCATTATTAGGAATGACAGCAAGTCATCTTCTGTCCACTTCTCTTATGCCAAACCCCAACTCCCTCTTTTCTCATATGCAATCAGAGGGGGAAGAATAGCAAACTGTCAAGTGTGCTATACATAAAGTGAAACCAAAGGGAGAAGCTTCAGTAATATAACCTCCTCTCTCTGGCCTGCCAGCCAGCCAGGCTCTGGAGCCAGTCACATTTTATTACTTTCTGTTCCAAGTGTCCCCTCTCTAGTGCCCGTCATGTATCAAACACAAAGTTGCAACTCAAATCTACATTCTCCCTCCTTTCTTCTGATTACCTTTTCTATGCCAGTAGTAGCTTGACAACAAATTTCATATATCATCACGGTTGACAGGGTTCCCGTACATTTGATGTGCCTGGTGCATTTCTGTTTCATTTCTATTGGAAGGAAGAAGCTGAAGTAACAAGAACATTTCTAGATAGATATTCTGTGTACTCCTGGGCAAAAAGCTTCACCCAGGCACCCACTTGAGAGGATGAGGACTCTCAATTGTTCTGAGTGTCAGGCTTGCTCAGTTCTAGCACAGTCTTTTCCATCAAATCCTTGTGTCAATTTGAGCATCTTACTTCATGTTATTGATACAAAGTCTACACTTATCAAATGAAGTGGTCTAGGAGAAAAGTGCAATCATCCCAATAGAAAAATATGCAAAAATGATATGAATAAATATTTCACAGGACATATTTAAGTAAGTAAATAAATAAATAATCTCAGCACCATTACTAATTATACTAGTAATTATAAGCATCATTACTAATTATACTAGTAATCAGATAAATGCAAGTGAGGATCACCATAAATCATTTTCATTGCACTAGATATGTGACAACAAATAAATATCACAATACCAGGTGCTGAAAATAAGATGAACGAACATGATAACTTTTACCACAGAAATTCCTGGAGAACTGTAAATTCCAGCAACTTGGAAGGCTGGGGCAGGAGGATCACAAGTTCAATGACATCCTTAGAAACTTAGTGAGGCCCTAGGCAACTTAGCAAGATACTCTTTCAAAAAAAAAAAAAAAAAAAAAAAAAAAAACAGAGAGCGAGATGGGATGTGGCTCAGTGGTTAAAAATAATAAAAAAAGGAAATTGCCAGAGAAATTTTCCATTATATAAAACAATGTGGTCTAATAAAGGGGAATATTTCTATTTCCTGCATCTTATTCCTCATTGTATAAACTTACATAACAGAAAAACATTACATTTAAAGTTCGTGGATGAATGTGTAAGTGTATTTACCTATATTGGTAAGACTCGAAGGGTCTAAAAATTAGGAGTTATGAAAGAAGGAATCAATATGTGCATGTACAGTTTTCTATATTTATTTTAGCTTGTTTTACAAATATCTCACTTGATCATTTAAAATGTCAAAGAATGTTAGGTAAAGTGGATACTTTTGCTTTTTTCTTTCTTTTTTGAGATAAAGAACTAGACTCAAAAACTAACTGACTCACCAATTAATCCAGAAGGTATGAATATGGAACTAGATATCATCAATTATTTCCAGTTGATAGAAGAGGAAGAATGCTTGGACAGATGTGGGTTTGGAGTTTGTTCTAAGCATATCTGTATTAGTAACTGAAGAAGAATTACTGCATCTCTGAGGTTCTATCTTGCTCTCTTAAAAAAAAAACTAAGGATACTGATATGTCCACATTCTGGAGTCATTCTGATGACTAAATGAGATACCTACACTGTGATAAATATTAGTTCCTGACTTCTTTTTCTTGTCATATTAATACAAGCTTCTTTGCAATAAGACATAGGTGAAAAATTCCATCTTGCCAGAGAAATTATCCCTTGTCTCCATGGTCTAAGCACGGATAACCACTGATCTAGAAGGTCATTCTGTTTTGCTCCCTGTCCTTGATGTCCTTCATCTCTTGCTTGCCTTCCACAGCTGCTTTCCTTCCCTTCTTGTGCTGGGAGCTTTGTGGGGCCACTGTGGGTGGACTTGCCTCTGCGTCACCAGTTGGAGACTGCTCACCCTCTTGTTCTCTCTGCATCCCCAAGTTGTGGTACAGAGAAGACACACTTCTCTGTAATTGTTCAAATCATTCCCTCTTAGCCAAATAAAAACAATGTGACATTCTGGCCATTGAATCCTCCCTCTGCCCTTTCACCAAGTCTCTGGTCCCTCACTCACTTTCTCAGAATCTATTGGCCTTGACTTGTGGTAGTTTCCTGTGCTTCTGCTACCACTAAGCACACAGTTTATCTAATGAGCCACAGAGTAGATCCCATGAATGGCTAAACTAGCATTTCTTGGCCTCTTCAACTCCATTTACCTTCATTCCCACTCACTTTCTTTGAACTGCTCTCACTGGTACTAGTCTTACCTACTTATAAATCAAAATTATTCTCTCCTTGAGATCCTTAATATTCCCCTTTCTGTCTCCAATTTAGAGTTCTGGTTCCCCATTTTCTTTATTCCATTATACTGACTTCTTAACTGTAGAAACACCTCATTGCTAAGCCATCCACTTAGTAATTTTCCCACGAGTTCTTTCAATTACCTCCGTCTCAACCGAGGCAATACTCTAAAGCTTGTTTCCTTACCCATCAGTGGACTTGGATCACTTGCTCCTCGCAGTCATATAGAATGTATTCTGCATCCAATATCATTTTAGATGCTCCAGTGCAGGATTAACCCAGCCTACTGCTGTGGAGAGTTACCTAGCCTCAGGACTGGAACCAGGATTAAGATAAGAAGAATCCTCCTCAGTCATCTCTCCATCCAAGTGTTCTTAGCAGCTGTTTCAAATCTTCACTATTTGTCTCATGTTTTTGTAGTTCTCACAAGTGTTTCGTGACTCCTGTATTATTAGGAATTGAGGTTATCAAGAGAAGGTCCTAATCATCCTTTCATGACACCGATGATGTCCCTCTAATTGAACCCAACTTTTTCTCTTGGCTCCTTGGAAGGCAACTTCTCTTAGCAACACTTAACCCCACCACCTGGTCCCACCTGCTTCTAGTTCCTTAATCCCTGTATCCTGACCTTTAAGTTATAAATAATACTACTGTTAATGGAGATAATCACTTTCTTCAAAGAAGCAGAGCTTCCTAGCAGAAGTCCCAAGCCGGAGGAATTCCTATCAGGTTAACAGGTACATGATAAAGTCGAAAAGGCCTCCTGGGCAGATGGCCAAACCAGCAATGATGAAAGGGACATAATAATTTTTCCATGGTGAAAAATGTGTTATCACTTAGAGAAAAAACAGTAATAATAATTATTTTACAGCATGTCTACATTAACCTCTGTTATGAAATTAAGAAACAAACTCATATATCTCAGCTACTGTATTCTTTCCCACAATTTCACCTTTTGACTGTGACATTATTTCTGTCTTTCAAATTGACTCTCCATCCCTAGGTCTTAAGGAAATGAGAAGATATAAGGAAAAGAGGCACATAGATACTTTTAATGTACATCATATATTTATCTATTTTTATTTTTTTCTTCCTAATACACACACACACACACACAAGACCAAAAACCCACAGCTGAATTTTTTTACATGATGCTCCAAATTACTTGCTGACCTTGGAACATGAGACTAGTCAAATCCATCCTCAGTTTGCTAGAGACAGTGATGGTTTGATTGACATATTACTAGAGATGAGAAGAAAAATGATTTTGTTAATATAAAATGGAAGATTTTCTTTGGGCAGAACTTCAATAGAAGGAGTCCAGGAATCGCTTCTTCAGGCATATAGGCTACCAGGGAAAGAAATTATAAGAGTCCTTTGGTTGCCATTCTCTAGGTCTGGAACTGAGGACCCAGAATCTGACAGAATGAACTAGAAAGTGGCTGTTGAGGTTGTTTCCTTTCTCTGTGGAGGAAAATGCTACCTCCTGAAAGGTTTCCTACTTCTGCCTTAGTGTAGTCCTAGATCCCAGACTAAGTATAAAAGTCTTTTGCCTTTCCACGTTCAAGTGATTTGGAAATGGGTACAACATTCTACCTGCAGTAAGTTTGAATATAATACAGAGTGGAGAATACAGGTACCAAGCCACAGCACATATTCTGTATTGGGAGTGAATGAAAACACTTGACTTCCTCCACTGTACTTTTAATCACAAGAAATCTAAGGATGAGGACAGTGTTTCACAAATAAATACATGCTGAAAATAAAATTAAATTTTCTGAAACTTAGCAATAACACCAATGTAGCTTTTAAGACTATAAACCTTTTGAGGGAAGGGCTTTGTCTCATATGTACCCTTGGACCTCCTGCTACTCTGTACAGTGTATTGATTTGCTTTACAAATTTTAATTTTTTAATCAACTTATATCATCTATTTGAATACTTTTTCCAACATCAGACTCCCTAAATTTTTCTGTTTATATATTCCAAGTATTTTACATTCATACATTTCTTGAAATCTTACAGCAGTTTGATATATATTATGTAACTTGATATGCAGAATGACACCCGAATTAGGTTGGTCTTCCCATTTGCCATTCAAGGCCAGTGAGTTTAAATACAGTTGAATGATTTGCATGTTGCAAATTTATCTAGAATCAAAGCTGGAACAAATATTTCTGCCTCAAAATCTTTAGGCTGGTTCTCATTCCATCTCAACAAGCTGGTATTTTTTATTCCATGATCATACAATCTATGCAAGATAAAAAATAATTGAGCCAACTGTTGGAGGTTATTTGGGCCACTGTAGAATAGCTGGTCACCCTCATGGGACAGTGTTCACATCTTTTGATCTTATTTCTAGCTGGGTTCGAAACTTGAATTAGTAGTAGTATAATCTTGATTATTATTTCATCATTCTGATATTGTCTTTCTCCTCACAAACAACAAAATTATAATATTTATCTTATACAATTGTGAGGATTAACTGAGAAACTATATAAAGTGTTTAGTATTTGGCCAGGCACACAGTAAGTTGAGGTGAGAAAGTCTTCTGGAAGATTTCCCACATTACATATGTGGCTGAGAACAGACAGTGTCAAGTCTTGATTTCCCCCTAATACTCCTATTATAAATATCTCTTAGTCAGCCTTTCCTGCCCAATCACACACCACCCCTCACACTTGACACCCCATGGTATGCATCTTCCTCTTATACCTCCCGTTTACGCATCTGAACCTAGATATTCATGCCAAGACAGTGTCAATGCAGCGCCTGCTCAACAGCCTGGCAATTGTAACTGCTTCTCTACCTGCTTCTCCCATTCCCTACTGACATAGGACCCTGTTTCAAGGTAGAAAACTTACTTGAAGGGTCATGTTGGTCCTGTTTCTGCAGCTGTGTTCAGTAAGTGCACAGCCACACATCTGATAGTCCTGCTGGCTGCCACAGGGCTGTGAGTCATGTTCAATTTTGTCCTGCACTGCTGTCTGAATATGTGCCCAGGTTTCCCCTTTTGTGCACATGGACAGGTGGTATCTCCATGTATTCCACTGAGAGAAGTCTGTCAGCCAACGTTTTGGCTAGTGTGCATGAATACGCATATTCTCTTCTGCTGTGGTGTTTATTTTAAGATATTTTGTGCCTCCATAAGAAGCTTATGGACATCTAAACCTCTGTTCCATTATCATACCAAGTTCCTATCAGGCCATGTAACACTATTTCAGGTAGAAACATGATCCTACCTTGAAAGTGTAATTGATGCTAGTCCCCAGTTTTTGGTCTTTGAGAGAACCTCTTCTACTCTTGCTCTAAAATATTTCCAGAAGATAATATCAAGTTAAAGAACCATCAGTTCAGAAAAAAAAAACAACTTTTGGTCAATAAGATATTAGTTATCAACTCTTATAAACCTAATAAGAACATGATGTATCATGGATGCATAAATTAATGCAATCTTAGAATTCATATTGTAACGGAAAAGGTAATAGTAGTAGAAACAAAAGTGCTATTTCAGTGACAGAAAGCTATGCTTCCATTCTCAATTTTTGGAAAAAATATGATGGAGAGTTCAGTTTCCAACAGAAATCAAAGAAACAGCAAGGAAACCAAATATACCAGGAAAGGTTAAAGGCACGAAATAAAAGGAACACATGAGAAGAGATAGCTTGTCTAAGAGATGATAGATTTCTTTGGTACATCTCCAGAGACAACTTCAGTAATGGTTAGATGTCACCAAGAGACAGATGACAGCTAAAAAAAAAAAAGAAAAAGAAAAAGAAAAGAGAGAGCCCTGATGATACTATGTTCCTGTAATGGGATGGGCTGTAGTGTCAGAGAGACTCCTGACATTGGAACACTCTAAAGGAAGGGTCAAGGCTGCCTGTTGCATGAGCTGAAGATGGAGTAGTCCCTGTGTGAGCTGGGCTTGGCGACCTCTAAGTTTCCCTCCAACGCGTGTAGGTCACGATTAAAATGGAAATGTGAGCGAACGCGCAACTCCTAGTCAGGGAAGAAAATTCTGACAGTCAGAGGTTAGAAAAGGATGTGAAGGACAAAGACACATTATCAAGGGGACAAAGAAGGAGAAGAAAAGAGCTAAATTAAAAACAAACTCTTTTGTGCATCGTCTGTGGTCGCCCAGTGCGTGCCTGCAAACCAGCAAAGCATGTGCAAAATCAAAGAGGATAAAGACGTTTGGGAAAACGAAATTATTTCTCTGCATCCTCTGCACCACAGAGGCTGATGAGAAAGCAGCCTGCCCTGGGGTTATTCTTCCCCGACAGTGAAGGTGAGCCTCTGTCAAGGAGTGATGTGTTAAACGAAAGGGCAAAAGGACAAGAGGAGAACTAAAAACGCCAGACATCACAGAGAAAGGATGCCAATTCTGGAAGAATGAGAGAACAGCACTTTGGGCTTCCTGACAAAACTGTGTTTTATCTTTCAAAATAGGCACGCTAAAAATTGAGTCCTGCAGGGGCGCCCTGTTTGTTATTGAGTTTTAGTAATAGGACTGACATGGGTCCTGGGGACAGGCAGCCAGGAGCATTTCCCAAGGGAAAGAAGAGGATGAGCTTGCAGAAACTGCTGGAACCCAAAACCTTGCTCTACCCAGTCCATGATGCAGAAGTTAGGAAAATGCTTGCTGAGGTTTTCTTGAACTGGATCCTTCTCATGGAGCTTCCCAGCTGCTGCAGAGGTTGGGGACCTTCCAGGAGATGACAGTGGGTTCCAATGAGAGAAAGACAACAGACCTCAAATACTCTACGTTTAATGTCTTCATCCTTTAAATGTGCAAAAACCAACACTGGGTTTTCATAAGATTGATTCTAATAATGGCCCACCTCCTCTGAGACTCAGTTCTAATTCCAAAGGCTGAGCAGTTGTTCAATTATTTCCCTGAGACTGTACAAGGATGTAAAAGTAAGACATGAAGGTCCCTGTTTAGACCTAGGAAACCAAGGCTCAGAGAGGTGTTCTTACTACCCCTAGGTCACATAGCTGGACATAGACTTAAACTGCTGACTGTAGAATTTGAACTTAATCCTCTAAATCATGAACTTTTTCATTACAACTGGGTTTTCTCTTCTTCCTTACAACAGTCTCAAAATTAGCAACGGCAAATAATCAAACAAGAAGCAAAACAATCTCAGAAACATCAAGAGCCTCAGTCTACCTCACTCCTCACTTGACTTTGCCCACTGTGACATATGTATGTTTCAGAACATTTGAATATATTTATAGGTTTGAAGAAAACTACAGAAGGCACTATTTATAGATGGTGGAAAGATAAACCTCTCTCTGGGCTGCATGGAAGAAATAATGTCCTACCTTGTGGTCCAGGCCAATGCACTTTGCTTTGCTTTGCTTTAGTTGTGGATGTCTTGTCCACAGTCGTGATGGAGAGACTCGGATAATAATCCATGGTCCTCTCGTCTACTTAGAGGTTTTTGATAAATCATGAAACATTTCAGAGCCTTTTTTACCCCAGTTGATAATGAGAGCTCTACGTCATGTCTGAGTTACCTTTTGATCCTAAAAGCGGTGATTCTAAATGTTGGTTGCAATAGGTCATAGAAGAGCTTGAATGCCAAGTTAACTTTATCCTGAAAACTATGGAGAAACCACTGCAGAGTCTTAAGCAGAGGGCTGATATAATGGTGGCAGCACTTTGGAAAGATTAATCTTGTAATGGGATGCAGGATGGATTGTACTAAGAAAAGCTTAGTGGAATGAGGTTCAGATAAGAGGTTAATGCAGTAAACTCAGGACTGAACAGATAAGGGGATGAACTGGAGCCCTGGCCTGGAAACTTTCTGTAGGACTATATTATTAGCCAGGCAAGGTCAAAGCCCTGTTGTACTTGACAGTCCTTCAAATGTAAGGAGACAATGTGCTTTTATTTGGCCATTGCTTGTCCAGGTTTAACTTCAGTTTGTCAGCCTACCCTCAAATAAGCATTATTTAAATTAATAGAAAATGGTATTTCAAAACCAAGTAGGTTTCTATCACTTAGTTGTGTTATATAATCTATCTAATTCAGTTTTTCCATATGCAAAATCAAAATAATAAACCTAGTTTTTAGGAGATTAAATATAAATGTTACTTCTTGCTTTAGAGCTTACTATATGTTCAATAAATAGCAATTTATTATCATCTTAATGCCATCCTTCTTGCCTCTTTGGACATGTTCCAGGGTGCAGGCACCATGCCCCATTCTTGGTTTGTGATTCCAGATTTTCACACTGATAACCATAAAGCCTGACTTTGTGCCAGGCAGGGCCGGTATTGCACACCTGGGGTAGAATCTTAAGCCTTATAATGCCTCAGTCAGCTATGAACTGATGGTAACTCCATTTTATAGTTGAAGAGATGAAGGTAGAAGATGATTAAGTTACTTTTCTAAAGTCACCAAACTAGCAGACAGTTGCAAAGCCAGTATTTAGCCATGTGATCTAATTCTACTGTCTATGTGTTTAATTTGTCCATAAAATTTCCTCTGAGGGGCTCTCCATCAAAGAGATAGACATTACTGCTACTGCTCCCTACTCAGGCTACCTCCTGAGATTGTATTCATGTTTTAAAGCATGTGAATCAGCCAGGTACAGTGGCTAATCGCACACCTATGATCCCAGCAACTCGGGAGGGTGAGGCAAGAGGACTTCAAATTAAAGTCCAGTCTTGACAATGCAGCAAAACCCTGTCTTAAAAAAAAATTCATTCACACTACTGACTTGTTAATTTTGCTGTCACCTTCATTGATTCTTTCAATAAAAATTACTATATAAAATTTTCCTATTTGGTTTAATTTTTGAAACAGTGTATAATATTGTACTTGCTAACTTAATATTACCTGGTTATTCTTTTAAAAATATTTTTAGTTGTAGTTGGACATAATTACTTTATTTTATTTATATATATATTTTTTGATGTGGTGCTGAGAATTGAACCATTGCCTTGCATGTGCTAAGCAAATGCTCTCCCACTGAGCCACAACCCCAGCCCTCACCTGGTTATTTTGGCTCATTAGTAAACCTACTGATATGACTTACATTTATTATTGTAAAATTAATTTATTAATTATTTTTTCTGGTACTGGCTATAAAACTCAGGGCTTTGAGCATGCTAGGCAAATTCTTTATAGCTGAGCCACGTGCCCAATCCAACTGGATTCAAAATTTTAAAAATATCCTATTCAACTGTTATTATTTTACAGATTTCATCTGGGAAATTAAAAAAAAATGTATTAAAAAGTGCAAGAACCAAGTACAACATAAAATCACAACTTGTAACCTCTCTATAGACCAACACAGATAGACAATCAATATTCACCTGATATACTTATTTAACTGGCTATTCATTTCTTTACATGAATTTTCTTACATTTCACAACATTTAATTTTCATTTTAAGTAGACTTTCTCCTGTGAAACTTCATCAAATGCTCAGTTAAAATATATTAAAAAATGTGTTTTATTTCTCCCAATGTAGCAGCGATATGACCTTTCTTAACTTATTTGATTTTCATGAAGCACTTTCTTCTCATTTGAAAACCATAGATAGTAAGCCCTTTTAGTAGTATTTTAATTATTTTTGTTAGAGTCAAATTATTGAACATCTAAAATTAATTACTTGATGTTTCCATTCCAATCTTATTTTAAAAGGGAAAATAAATAATATTTGCATAGATTGTGTAATTTTTCTCCTCTACCTTTCACAATCGCACATGAGTTCAGTAAATAACATTGTCCTGCTTTACAGATAAAAAGCACTGAAGCTTAAGAAGCATTTTCCCTAAATTCTCTTGAGTTGATTGGAACATTGGAACTAGAATCTGTTTAACTCAAGTTCATATTATTGTTATTAAGACCAGTAAAACCCTGAATAAAGCTGCAAGTTAATGGAGCCACACCTAGATAAGCCTATAAAAGCAGAGATAAAATAACAATTCTTTCTAAAACCAAACACAACTACTGTTAGAGGGAACATGGGACCATCATTGTCCTGTAAGAGACCTCTTGGCAGTTTTCCTCCTGTGCTACATCCTCATGGGGACAAGTAAGTTGCCATCTGTGATGGCTAAGTGGAACCCATATTAGGAGATGTCCTCTGAATGTGGCTGTGAATGGAAACAGGCAGAGTTCCTAAGCTAAAATCCTTGTCTTTAATTACTCTACCTCTTCAAATAGGAATTATTTAAATTTTGGATTGCTTCCTGAGCACTTTCCTTTTAAAAGTTTCTGAATCCATTAGCTTCATAACAACCTGCAAGAGAACCACCTCTGTAATTGGCTTTTCTAGAGTAGTGTGCAGAGGTAGTATTCAGATTTGAACAGGAAGAGGAGGCTTGGGCCAGTTCACCTAACTCCATCCCACCTAGCTGGCCTGTTCCCAACTCTGGAAACACCCACCTATCCCTCATGAAGAGTGAAGCCCAAGGATCCAATTATGCTAATGCACTTGCTTTTGGTGAGCCATCAGACTTGATTCCTCTTCCTTACTAGGAAAAACTCAATTAGAAGTAACTGCAGGAGACCCTTTCCTATTAAATCTAAGCTCAAAATGTCATGGACCATGTGATGAAAGAAAATGGGCTTCACTTCCCCTTTCTAAGTGAGATGTAATGGTCATGTTTGATGTCAAAACCATGAAACTCTTATCTCAAGACTTGATTGTCTGTTTTTTCAAGCCTATTACATATATTTATGTCAATCAAAAGAAAATTCTTTACACTTCTCCATTTGGATAAGTGCACAGGGCTCGTCTTCTCATCAACCAACTTGAAAACCTAATTATATTGAAGCAGATGTTGTGTTTAACACCAATTGGTGTGGCAAGCAGTTGTTTTTTGACAATGACACAAATGTCAATTCAAATTGCTTACAATCTATCCTGGGGGCTGGATTCCAGTGCAGTCTCAGTCATTGCTTCATCTCTTATTTTTAGCTTATTCAATTGAAAGGGTGACCAAATGGAGAATGTACCATAACATAATGAAGCTTTATGCAAGAGAGATCGGAGAAAAATCCCTGATATTCAATGAAATCAATTGAGAAAAGGTGGCTTGCATATTAGAATCATTAAATTCTGAAGTGCATTTTTCCATTCAGTTTGGCTTCTTGTTCACATATAAGAACTAAGAGTGAGGATAAAATAATTTTTTATAGGACCCAGAATCCTTCCTAATTTTGTAAGTTATTTTAACCATCCTAAGCCCATATGTTCAAGTCACTAAGGATGATAACTTCACTTATGTGGCCATGGAAAACTGTGATCACTCTTTCTGTAGATCCTAGGTAAATCAGAAAAAGTATTGAAAGCTATCTATTTTTATTCTATTCAAAACTTATGTCGTTGGGCCTAGAGACAATAAGAAAATCTGAAGTACATTAGTATTCAGGATGTAATGAAATGCAATGCCTCCTGGTTTAAGACACTGTGCTTATAAGAAACTCTATTTATGTGAATGGTTTGATAGGAATGGTGTGATCTTGAGACTTGAAGGCATGTGTGACCTTGATCTCTTTGAAACAGAGCAGATTACAGGAGGACAGCAGTGCAAAGTCTGCAGCTTTATCCAGATGCCTTCAGAGCCTTTTCACTTAAAAAGAAAACAAACAGAGCGGTAAAGGATGATATGGAAGAAAATGCTAATTTGTGCTGGTAAAACATATGTAAAACATTGAAAACTATCATTGGTTTTGTTTCTGATTACGAGGTAGTACCAAATAATTGTAGAAAATCTAGAAAATTCAGAAAAGCAAAACAAAGAAAATGAGACTGTATTTAAAGTCTATATTACCTCACCCTTTATTTCTGTGTATAAGTAGAACTCAGGCACAGACATATCTTTCCAACATTCCACTCAAACACACACACACACACACACACACACAGGATGGTTTTAAACTATTTACCTATGACTGATGTATAATCTGCTATTTCTGATTCATAGTTAGAATTACCATTCATTTAAAGACAATTTCTACATTGGTCAATCAACAGACCTTTTAGTAGATGACTATTAACCACTTATTACATTTAATTACAGTACAAGGTGATGTGACACTTGTAGTTTTTACTTTTTGTTCTTGTTGGTGGGATTGCAAATTAGTGCCACCACTCTGAAAAGCAGTATGCCAGTAACTAAAAAGCCTAGGGATGGAACCACCCAGCTATTCCACTCCTTGGCATTTATCCAAAATAACTAAAATCACCATACTTTAGCAATACAATGCACATCAATATTTACAGCATCACAACCCACAACAGCCAAGTTATGAAACCATCCCAGATGCCCAAAGTAGATGAGTGAAAGAACATATTGTATATATACACAATGGAGTTTTACTCAGCCATAAAGAAGAATGAAATTATGGCTTTTTGGTAAATGGATGGAACCGAAAAACATCATGCTGTGTGAAATAAGCCAGACTAAAAAATCTAAGAGTCAGATGTTTCCTCTCATATGCAGAAGCTAGACCTGAACATGGGAGACATTTTATTATTCCCTTTGCTCTACTTTTCTCAATTTGAGTAGAAACTTATTTTAATCTACAGTACATTTAAACAATCAACAATCGCAATCACTTCATGTTAGGATAGCACGAAGTAATGGAAAGGTGTACTAGTTCATATATGTAGGTGTATTGGATAGCAATTTGTATTGTGTGGCTAAACTAACAATGGGAAATCCTCACCCTACCCAAACATTGTGAAGTTGTAATATAAGATGGAATTAATCACTACTTCCCCAAGGTTAGAGGGCAGGTGGGAGGGACAGTGGGAACACCTTGGTTGTAGGTCAATGTGAATATCAGTGAGGATTAACCCTGTGAAGTCTGACTTTGGGTTAAATCCATTCTCCTTTCTCAGGAAAGACAAGGTCTACAGAAGGCTAATGTTTAGGGGAAGAAGAAATTGGCTGCTCCCTAGAATTAACTAGATGAATTTCTCATAGTCTCTAAGGATAAGAACACATATGTGGATACTTGTACCAACTCTAGCTTCTATATAATAAAAAAATAATAATACATGTTAAGAACTTGAGGAAATCTCTCTGCCTCCAATGTAACTTGTCTCCCATCAGAATATGAGAATTGCAAGGTAGGGTGATCCAGGCAAGCAAACAGTACAACCAAGGCTGCTGCCTACACCTGCTCCCTGAGAGAACAACCCAAGAGCAGAAGACTGACAATTTGCATACATTTTATTGTCATTTCAATTTTGCCATCAGGTGTCCAGGTGCCTGTTACTACCTACTATTTAATCAAACTCAGCTCAATTTTAAATTGTCTAATTTACTGGTTCCCACCAGAGCTCTACATACTTCCCCAATTTTAGTACCTCATCTAGCCCCTGAGTTATGCGGCTTCTTTCATAATTGATGCACACCATCTATAAGAAAAAAAGCTATCCAAATATGTACAGTTCTGTCTCTGAGGTGTCAGTTTTATTCTTTCTCACTAATTTGTTTATGCTTACATAGGAGTACAGTGCCTTAATTCATATAACTTCATAATAAGTCTTAATATATGGTAGAGCAAAAGTCTTTGGTTTCTCTGGCCCTTTATTCTTCCATGAAGTTTTAGATTTTTCTTTATTAAGTCCATAAAAATTCCTATTAGATATTGGAGGGCTCCGAGTTGACCTGGCTGCAGCCATCTTGAGTCATAACTGCCACGCTTACCCCAAAGCAACCCTGGTCAGTTTTCCCCACACAGTTTCCCGTCATGCTTAAATAAACAAAATCATCACAGTGGTATGTGGAGCTTTATGAGCAGACCCTGGCACCATCCTTGCCAGGAATGTGCCTGATGTCATGATATTAATTTGAGATAGACCAGGTACGTTCTGGCTTGGATGAAGTCACTTTTGCCCTGACATTATGTAAGCCCCCTCCCTCTGACCTACATCGTGGGGATCCACCTTGTCTTGCTGCCACCCAAGCTACACTTCTGTATAAGGTCCCCAATAAGTTCCCTCTTGGCAAACCCACATGCGTCTGCCTCACTCTTTCAACTCTCAACCCCTCACAGCCACTTCTCATGGCTGAAACTATTTTTTTTTCTCCAGAACAGAGGTTTTAATTAGAGTTGTACTGGATGTAAAGCACAACTAAGGGAGAAATGGTATGTTTAAAATACTGTCTCCCTAGCCAGGAATGCAATCTGATTCCCATTTATTTTGGTCTTCATTAATGCCTCTCACAATTATATAATTTTGCCTATTCATGTCCTTCCAATTTTTAACAACTTATTTACAATTTATTGATATATTTGACATGATAGCAATTAATGTCTTCTTGGCAATTAAACTTTTGGTTATTTGTTTCTAGGGAATAGAAAGGCAATTTGACTTTGGGATTTTAATTTTTGGTTAGGCACCTTTCAAAATTCTTTATTATTTCTAATAATTTATCTGGAGATTACATTCTGTTTTTCTGTAAAGGATCACATTATAATAATGACAATTTTACTTATACTTTTCCAAACCTGATCTTTCAAGTATGATTTTGTGTTTCATTTCGCTGGCCCTCCCACACTGTCAAAGGGATTGTGATGGTAATGGGCATTCCTAATACTGATTAGGACACTTCCAGTGTCAGAGATATCACTAATAAAACAGGATGCTGGCAGAAACCTGGCTCATTAAATTTTACTTCAGCTACCAAACCGCAGCCCCGTTTAAGACAAGAGCTGTTGCTTGTATGTTCTTATTTCTACATTACATAACATAGGGGGGAAATGTTGATAGAACTAGGAACCGATGCCCCCAAGAGATGACTCTGTCTCCAGAAAGTGTCCCTGGTAAATAATATCAGTATCAATTGAAATGTGACTATTCACTTCTTCCTGTGCAGGGATTTGGCAGAGTACTACAAAGCCAAATCCTGCGACTTTACTTTTATGTCAACATCACATTTTTCAAAATTTCAAATCTAATCATTTTTATTTCTTTAAAATATAATCAAAGGGATAATGAAGGACAAAGATTTATAATAAAGAATGGTTATTCAACTATTATTAAGCTGGTTTCATTTTAGGTATTCTGCAGAGTGCTAAGTTTCTGATGAATCACAGAGTGAGTCTAAGTTGCAAAGAATTTACTATTAGGGTAAGGTTCTTAAAACTTGATTGCACATTAAAATCATCTGGAGAACTTTCAGAATGCCCAGTATGCACTCCATACTGATGACATCAGAAGCTTTGAATCTCAGGCTTATAATGGACTTTGGGAGGAGACTAATGATTTCAAGGTCCAAACAAGGTTCAGAACCACCAAGCTAGGAAATTTGGGCACATCAACACATGGCATTTATCAACTCTAGACTGCATAATTAACATGCCAGGGGATTGCGGAGATGAAAAATGGTAGGATTAAATTGTTTAAATAGGAAAAATTTGGATGTGGCTAGAAATAAATATCATTTAAGATAGCTGACAGAAGTCAAAGATAGGCAAAAATACAAATTTGAATCTTATTCCAATGGGGATATGCTTAAGATTTTTGAAAAGTGATTAGATTCTGGAAAAGTCCTTAGGAGGATGAGGCTAATTAAAAAGAGGAAGACTATAGAAGGTAGTTAGAAAACAACTCTGTCATCAATTTAAGAAGTAATCATGTAATAAGTGAATACAATTTATTTGGAAGAATAAAAAATCCAAAACACTCAAAGCAATTCTAAGCCTGGAAAGCAATGCTTAAGACATCATCATACCAGACTTCAAATTATACTGCAGAGCTACAGTAACAAAAACTGCATGGCCCAGTGGTACAGAATAGAAGACACAGGGACAAACTTACACATATACAATCATATGATCCTTGACAAAGGTGTCAACAACATACATCAGACAAAAGACAGCCTTTTTAACAAATAGTGCTGAGAAAACTGGTTATCCATATGTAGAATGATGAAACTAGATCATTCTCTCTCACCCTGCACAAAAATCAACTAAAAGTGGATCAAACACCTGGGATCAGAAACTATGCAACTTCTTGAAGAAAACAGGGGCCACAACACTCCAACATATAAGTAGAGGCAATGACTTTATCACTAGGAACTCCTAAAGCTCAGAAATAATGCCAAGAGTTAATAAATGGGATGCCATCTAATTAAAAAGCTTCTGTACAGCAAACAAAACAAATAAGAATATGAAGAGACAACTAGTGAATAGGAGAAAATCTTTGTTATATAATCTTCTGACATAAGATTAATATCCAGAAAATATAAAGAACTCAAACACCTCAAACACCCCAAATAACCCAGTTAAGAAATGGGCAAATGAGAATGTATGTTTGATAAACACTTCACAAAAGAAGAAATACAAATGGTCAACCAATATGTAAAATACATTCAACATCATTAGCAATTAGGGAAATACAAATCAAAACTACAATGAGATTTCATCTCACTCTAGTTAGAATGGCAGCCATCAAGAGTACAAACAACAATAAATGCTGGAAAGGATATAGGGGATGTAGGAGATGTACTGTTGGTAGGATTATAAATTAATACAACCACTTTGGAAATGAGTATGAAAGTTTCTTAAAAGACTACGCATGGGACCTTCATTTGATCTAGCTATACCATTTGTCAGTATTTATCCTAAAGAATTAAAGTCATTGCATTACAGGGATACATGCATAGCCATGTTTATAGCAACACAATTTACAATAGCCAAACCATGGAAACTGCCTAGATGTCTGTCAATGGTTACATGGATAAAGACAATGGGGGATATATACACAATGGAGTTTTATTCAGCCTTAAAGAAAAATAAAATTATGTCATTTGCAGAACATGGATGAAACTTGAAAACATTATGTAAAGCAAAAAAAGCCAAACTCAGAATATCATGTCATATGTTTCCTTTCATACATGGAAGTTAAAGAGAAAAAAAAGGAAAAGAAAGTTGACATGAAAATCAAAGGGAGATAAGTAGATTAAAGGAAAAGGAGGGAGGAGAGGAGAGAGGAAATACTAGGAAATTATAATGGCCAAACTATACTTTTCTATTGTGTGCATGAACAAATATGTAACAACAAATGCCATCATTACGTACAACTGTAAAGCACCAATAAAATTATAAAAAAGAGTTATAAAAAAGGAGTGATAATGGCATTAAATATTACTGTGGACATATAAATGAAAAATAAGAAATGGGTTTAAAGTATTATTCAAAAAGATTGACTTACTTTAGTAAAAGAAAGGAAAGGAGAGGAGGGATATAAAAGGACCTAAAATTTAAGGTTTGATGACTAGAATAATGATACCGACAGAGAAATATAAAAAGCTATAGGAAATGATTTAGATGCATTTTTTCAAACCAACCAGTCTATTCAACCATTACTCTGCTTTCTGTCTCTATGGCTATGACTGCCCTGGAATTTAACATAAATAGAATTACATTGAAGTGGTCCTTTTGTGTCGGGCTTCTTGCACTGAGCTCACTGTTTTCAAGATTAATGCATGCTGCAGCATGCATCAGCACTGTGTTTGTTTATACTGATGAATAATATTCCACTGCATGGAGGTGTCAGGCTTTATTTATTCATTAGTTGATGGACAGTTGGGTAATTTCCACTTTTTAGCAATGAACAAAACTGCCATGAATATTCATGGATCATCTTCTGTTTGGACATGCATCTTCATTTCACTAGGAGTAGAATTACTGAGTCATATGGTGACTCTATATTTAAGTTTTTGAGGAAATACCAAAATGTTTTACAAAGCTGCTGTAAATTTTTCATTCCCACCAACAACATATGATGGCTCAAATTTCTCTACATTCAGCATGTGTGGAACAGTATCTTCTTGTGGTTTTGATTTCTATTTCTCTGGTGTTTGATGACATTGATCATCATTATTACTTATGATTATGACAGTCAGCTTATTGACCATTGTATTCCTTCTTTAGAGAAATATCTCTTCAGATCCTTTGCCTATCTTTTCATTAGGCTATTTATCTTTTCATCAATAAATTGTAAGAACTATTTATATAGTCTAGATATAACTTCCTTGGGAAATATATGATCTATAATATTTCCTCTGATTTTATGTATATATTTATTTGTTTTGAAATAAATATTTCTTTTCAATTTGAAGAAAAGAGATTTTTCTGGGTTTTTTGTGGTTTTTTTTTTTTTTTTTTGCATCATATCTAAGAAATTATTGCCTAACTCACAGTACTCTAATGTTTTCCTCTGGGTTTTAGAGTTATAACTTTCATATTTAGTCTATGACCAGTTTAAGTTTTTGTAGGTGGTGTGAGGAATGACATGAATACAGTGTTTTGTGTGTGAATGTCCAGTTGTCCCAGCACATTTGGTAAGTAGAACATTCTTTCCCCAGTGAACTCTCCTGGCATCATTGTCAAAACCAATTAAACATAAATCTAAAGGTTTATTCTGGCCTCAGAGAAAGGGTTAGATAATACACTCCCCACTTTCAATTTTTAAGATTTGGTTTTAAAAAAATGGTATTGATTCTTTAAGGATTTGATGAAATTAAACTGTGAAGCTATCTGGGTCAGGGATTTTTTTGTGTGGAAAATTTTAATTACCATTAAATCTCTTTACTTATCACGTATCTACTCAAATTTTCTAGTTCTTCTTTAATCAGTTTCATTAATTTATCTTTCTAGGATCTGTTCCCTTTGGTCTGTTATTTATCTTGTTCAGTGTACATTTATAATCCTTTTTATTTCTATAGCTTTCTTAATTTGGGACCAGATTACTATATCTGTTGTTGTTGTTGTTGTTGTTATTATTATTATTATTATTATTATTATTGGTATTTTACCAAATGCAATCTACGTAGATTGCCAATATATAAAATAGGTGAAAAGGAAGCTCCTGGAAAAAAACCTCCTAGAGTTTGGTTCCTTGTCCTCTGTGGCGCCTCCATAGAGGGTCCTGAGACCAACAATAAGGAAGCTGAGACACCACTGAACACAAATTCCAAGTTAGGGCTGAGCATTGAGGGGGAGTTTGTTTCTGATCAACCTACTGAATGTTAGTTGTATCCTGGCTATTTTCTTGGGAGTCAGGCATCTGGACTTGTGATCTGTCTTTCAGTCACCTCTCCAGGTGTGATAATTGAAGCAGCTCAACAAAGTGGTTAAGAAGAAAAACACAGTCTTCCGTGATCAGATCCAGGAGGTGAGTCTAGACTATGTGAGCCAAAGGAGAAAGCAGAGGCTTGTCCAGGAGCGGAGGGCAGGCACCCCAGAGGGAACAGTGAGCGATTTTTGAAAGGATCTTTGGATTCAGTGGAGGTGCTAGGAACTGTCTGAGTGCCGTATGGTGCTTGGTGTGATCTATAATCAAATGTCACTGGTCAGCTATTTCTATCGGATGTACCTGGCCTCTTCTCTGGCAGTACCCAAAGGATCTTCACAGCTCCGGGAGGTCTGCCATTTCTGTTTGCTGCCTTAAGCCATGCCTGCTGCTCAAGAGGCCTGGGGCTGGCTCAAGGAGTCCAACTCCTTATCACCTAACTGCTGTCCTTAGTGCCTTATCTCTCCCTGGGTTTCAGCTGTTCCCACTGTGCATTTGCTGGAACAAAGATCTTTTTTTGTCTTTGTGCCCAAAGTAGTTTAACCCAGAGTAGTTTGGAATAAAAATCTAAAGTAATGCTGCTTCCCCATATCCTAAATTGTCTTACCAAAAGAAACCCATTTTTGAAATTTTTGGTTATTTGTACTTATTCCAAAAGAGTTCTAAAAGTCGTTATATTAACCATGTACATGTCTACGCCATTGAGAAACAAAACAAAATAAATTTAAATGATCTTAGTAACAAATTTAGGATAATTCCTGTAACTGACACCCTATTAAATGCCCAGAGATCTGGAATATGGGGTAAAGACATTTTTGATTACTTTTTATTGTTTTTGTTTGTTTGTCTTTTTATTTTATTTACAAATAAGGCACTGACTACTTTAGTTGCACCATTAATATATCAGCTAAAGTAAAACTTTCCAGAGAAGAGTTTCTCAAATTGTAATGTAGAAATAAATCAGCAGAGGAACATATTACCCTGCAGAGTATGATTCAGAGAGTCTGGGACCTGATCCTCTGCATTGCCAACTAAATTCCAGAAGAAGCGGACACACAACTTTTGGAATCTTTACTGCCGACTATCAATATGGCAATTCAGCAATGTACAATAGCAAATGTATTTTGTTTCAAATATTAAGAGAAAATTTTAGCTGTAAGACTAAAGATAATAAAAGTAACCAGCAAATAATCTGGAATTTTAATTTCTGAGTTAATAATACCATTTTCATTCAAAAATCTATTTTAGGTTCTAAATATATATTTGTCATAAAATTTTTTTGCATGGTTTGTACAAAAGTAAAAGTCAGGGCTGGGTATGTGTCTCAAGCAGTAGCGCACTTGCCTGGCATGTGCAGGGCACTGGGTTTGATCCTCAGCACCACATAAAAAAATAAAATAAAATAAAGATGTTGTGTCCACCGAAAACTATAAAATAAATATTAAAAATTCTCTCTCTCTTTTTAAAAAAAGTGAAAGTCAGTAGGCAGAGCATATTGAGATATAACTTCAGCTCAAATAGATTCTAACTACACCTCTGAGGCAGAAGAGTGAATAAAGAAAGATTGTGATAAGAATCTAAAAGTATCACAGTTGTATCTACGATTAGTTCCCACTTAACCACATTATATAGTTTTGTCTCTGGAAAGTGAGTTCCACTATACTTATTCAATATAATTATAAATGCATCAGTGTAAATCATGAAGCATACAGATCAGAAATTCTATAGGCCAGATACCCCAGGGCTGTGTTCCTTCCAATATACATTATAAGAACAGAATCATTTTTTAAGAAACTGAAATTCAACTGGATTATAGCTGCCCCTGGTGCCCATTCTTTATTATCAAGCTTTATCTTTGTTTATCATACAAGCAGGTATCAGCCTCTCTTTCAAATACAATCTGACAATCTCTGATTTTAATGGGCTATTCAGTCTACTCATACTTTGTATAATGACTAACAAACTTGATAGTAATCCTTCCGTTTTATTTGATGATTATTTATTCTTCTTTTTGATTTTTTTCTTTATTCCTTTCTCACTTTCACTGACATGGTCATGATTTTAATCATGAAATTTCTCCTGGCTAACTTGGAATTTCATTACCTCACTCTCATTAATAAATGTTTCTCTTATATTTCTCATTTTTCTATTATTTGAAAAAAATTACCAAATATTCTACTTATGCCCCAGTTTGTTCAATTAATCCACGAATTAACATCTCCCACCTACTAGACCCATCTATTTCATGCTGACATTTGATTGGCAGCTCTGATTTGATAAGAATGTAGATCATAATGGCAAGAAGGAAGAAATAAAGGGAGTAAAAAAAGTAAGAGTGGTCAAAGAGGGTCTCCCTCTTCTTCAGAGGCCTAATCCTAGGATAGGGTAAGAGGCAACTACTGTATGTCTTTGTCTCCTCCAGCTTCCATGGGTTGGAAAGTTTGGTAGGTCAGGCAGAACGTATCACCTCCTTCTCCAGTGAATAGCTGTGTCCACAAAAATTATGCAGCAAAATACCCATTAGATGTCTGGCTGATTCAATTAGTAAGTTTGGAGCTGCTTCCAGAGAGCAAGTTAGTGAAGGGAGGGTAAAGCAAGGTGTCCTTCATCTCATGATTTATGAACACAGGGAACCTAGGAGGGGGAACAGCCCTTTCCTTGAGGTCCTCCCTCAATGGCAATGATCACTATCAATGTTTCAAAGCCTTGCCTCCTCATGAAATGCCTCCTAATACATCCTCTCATTTCAGCCTCTCAGCAGTGCTTTGGATTGGAACTACTTTTGTTTTTTATTCCCATCTCAAGTTACACATTCTCAAAGGTTAAATGTTTTACCCCCGTCACAGAGGCCAATAAATTGTTCACTTAGTATTTCAATGAGATATCTGATTTAAAACCATGAGCTCTTTCCAACATAGAATACCATCAAGCATGGTGGAGCTGCAGACCATTTGCACTACAGTCTTGAAATCATGAGTGAATTCTTCTCCAAAGAATATTTACTAAATAATCTCACTGAGAAAAAAATAGCAGCTGGATTAGCTTGCTGCTAACTCAATCACTTCCATTATTTACAGTGAATACAAGTAAAGTAGCTGAATATTAAAAACATTGTTTCCTCTGCTGTTTTGAAGTGCTCTGAAGCACGTGTCCATGCTCCAGGATCAACATAGTATCCAGCATGCAAACCTCACCCTCTCACATTCAGGAAATATTCATTATAAATTACTGATAATCCACATCCTTCAAGTCTTTATGTCAGATATTTCCAATATTTCATTTGCTTTATAGTCTCTTAAAGAAGATATTGTATTCTCAACATACTCATGGGAACTACAAGACTCAGAGAGGTTAACTAAATTATCCAAGGTCACATAGGCAAAAAGTTGGGATTTGATACCAGGTTCAACCATTATAGCAACTTGTTCCTCTTTCTTTTTCTTCTCCTTCTTCTTCCACTGTGTGCAAAGCTCTTTCCAGCAACACCATAGAATAAGAAACAGCTTTGTTTCTGGAAAAAGAACTGAGATATAAAATGAAGAGCCAGATCTCTACTCAGACTACTGAGAATCATTTGTATCACAGACAGTAGAGTACATCAGAAAAATAGCCTAAATTTCATCATTCTGTTTACCAGGCTCATTTTATAAGCCTAGAAGTAAATAATTTAAAGATCACGGTCACCTGAATTACACCATGTAAAAAGGTATCTATCATCTTTGTGACATGGCAAAATTCTCTGCACAGATTTTTGGAATTCCCAGTCCAATAGTTTTACTTAAATTTGCTACTAGTAATGGAAGCTTCAAGGGTATACCTGCTTCCTCCAAGCAAGAGAACTTGATCCCAGACCACTTCAAATGGCTTGTCACTTGAGTAAAACATTATCTTGGGAATTCTATCCACAGATGCCTCGTTCTGGGTTATTTATTTTATAATTTGTATTTTCTGACATTAGAACTTCCTATGACCTTAATGCTTCCTTGAGCAATCTTTTAAAATACAATTTCCATAAGACTGCATCTGTTCTTTTTTTTTTCTATTCATCTAGGGACCCATCAACTGGTGGAGATAACCTTTGGAGCTAAAAGAAACTATAACATTTAAAATAATAACACATGCACACCCCCCATTTTACACACCAGGAAACCAAGGCTCAGAGAAGTACCACTATTTTCCCCATAGTTTAATGGCATATCTGATATTGTAATCTGGATGTTAAGGCTTCTGTTCCAGAGAGCTGTATGCAGGCAGTTTTAAACGTTTTACATAATATAGAATTTGTAATCCTCATTCTTAACACTGTAAGTAGAGACTTTTTATTTTCATTTAACCGACGAAGCAGTTGATTAACCTGTTTAAGATCCTATTCCTCAATAAAGTCAAACTTGGAACCCAGGTTGTTGGACCTGAAAAGCTAGACTCCTGCACCACTGTAAGCAAGCACATGCCAAGGTGTGAAACAACTAATAACAAACGTCAAGGCAAACAAAACTTTGGTCCCTGGTTGGTAGAGATTGCAATTAGGGGATCCACTAAATATGCTAGTTGGGAGCATGGCTTGGTTTTCTAAGTTTATCCTTGGATATAAATAGAATTTCATCAATTACATCTCCATACATCTGACAGCTGCGGCAGGAGCACCATCAGGAGGCATTGCAAGCGCCATGACTGCCTTTTTCCTGGATGCTCACAGCAGAGTACAATCTAACCAGTGCAAAGGAACAGGGACAGATGCCACAGACTCCTGGAGCGCTCTTCTCTTCCACAGATAGTTCATTTCCTGCACATAACCCAATCCCATCACCTCCTTTGCAATGTTTCATGCTACAGCGTTCACCATAGCTCCAACCCCACTACCTAGTTATGAGACAGGAAACTATGGGCTCTCAGCTTATTTACGGTCATGTGTGGACAGAAGAACTCAAAGGTGCAGAGTCCAAGAGCTGAGAGTTATAAAGACCGATTTGTGTGACAGAATGCATGGACTTCTACCTTGGGAAAGATATTGGTCATTAGTTTCATCCCATGCACTGATACCAAAATATTGTCTGATTTTACAGGTTCATGAACAGCATCAGTGTATCCCCACAATTTTAGACTTTGTGTGTTAAGAAAATTAGTCTGAGTTAGTTTATAAATAAGGAATAGGGGAACTAGATCAAAGCCTGGAACCAGGATTTAAAAATTGCAGGCACTTTCCTTCTAGGAGACAAGGAAAAGGGGCATTCACCTGTGGCAAGCCCTCAATGAAAGTTTTAAGAGAAAACAAGGGAATATTAAAAGTCAGGCATGACATCGGGAGAGAAAAAAGAGATGTTAGGAGCTGAAGTCAGACCTAAAAGTAAGGCAAAAATGTCTTTAAAAAGTCAAAAGTCAATGGGCTGGGGTTGTGACTCAGCGGTAGAGCGCTTGCCTAGCACATGCAAGGCCTTGGGTTCGATCCTCAGCACCACATTTAAAAAAAATGGATAAAATAAAGGTATTGTGTCCAACTATAACTTTTAAAAAAAGTCTAAAGTCCTGTATGTTTTGCTGCTACAAGGGGTGACAATGGTTAGTTTCCCAGCATTCAGTCCATGAATGGGATCTTGCCATTCTTAGTAGATATTGGAGGTTCATGAGTGGCTATGTGAAAACACAACTATTTATTATTATTATGTTGTGAAGCTGTTTCGACTTTTTAAATTGTTGTACTTTTTTGAACAAAATAAAAGAATCATTAATTGACATATCATGAGATACGAGATTACCTTTTAGTAACCATTAAATTTGTTCTAAGATGTTATGTCTGTGATATTTTATTGCGCCATAAATTCCCGAAGTTACATGGAATTAATAACGCCTGTATGGTTAGACATACTTTAAGAACAGAATCTAGTTCATCTGAGATAAAGAGAGGCATGAGTTTTATTTGACTAGCAGCCTGATGTCTAACAAGGCAAGGATAAAGCCAACACAAACACAGCCCTTGTTAATAGAAATAAAGACGCCAGGTCCCTAGGAACAGTGGTCTTACTGTAGTCAGCATTGCTCAGAGCACAGAGGAGTGATACATTTCACTCAGACTCACACATTTTAAGAGGAACTTTAATAAATGGCTGCATATTAGCCACTTACAGGAAGAGATCATCAGGTCTAATGTGCCTTTATCCCTTACAACTTCATACACAATACCCTGTATTTAGTAAAAGCTTGATAAATGTTTGCTGGATGGATGAGTGCACAAACGATTACAAAATGATGGCAGAGTAGGTCCAAATACAGAGGCTGAGTTGGGGAATAATAACTAAAATATTAATAGTTTTTTTCCAGAAATACTGTGCATTATTCCAGAAAGTGAAACCATGGCATTTAGGTGAAAATAGTCACAAACAAGATACACCTCACCATAAAAAAGAGTTTCACAACAATTAGAGTGGTCTGGAACTGAATGTGAGCACTAATGAAACTGCCCTGGAGGTGGCCAGCAGCCAGGGAAGGTCCACTGCTCAGAGCTGACAGAGGGGTTATCATGCTGTATGGGAACTCTACCTACATAAATGCTTGGGTTTTTTTCCACTATGAATTTATGATAATCAACCACAAGGTATAAAAGTAAATGTAAACATAAAACCTCATGCCAAAATATCACTGGGGGTGGGGGGATTTCATAGGAGTATTATATGTACACACACAAATACATAAATGTCTTTTCTTAGGAAACTTGTATTTAGGTGAATGGATTAGAAATTATTTACAATTTGTCTATTGACAGGAGGCCAGAATTTCAGTGTTTGAATTTATGAAAGTCTTTTGTGTAAGAATACAAGTCATTGTCAACACTAATAAAGATGTCATTGGGACACCTGTCACAGGCACATACCAGTTGAATGCTAGAGCATACATCCTACTCTGTAGCTTCTGTTCCTAATTCAGTGCCAATCAGTTTGTGTTTAGATCTGGGGCCAGTTCTTTCTAAGTATCCACTCATTTTTCTGTGCCTAACATTGGCTGAGCAACTGGTTATACTGAAAATCTCATCAAGTACATGACCAACAAGGAAATTCTACACCAGGATCTTCCAATCAGTTTGTGCAGAGGGAGCAGGGAGCATCCTCCTGGAACAGAGGAGAGTGAACAGTCCATACCATGCTATTTTGGTTAACAGAACTTGAAATTTGGTAGAGATTTCACCTTTTTCCTGACATTAGCAGGAAAAAAATGGCAATTTGTTTGGCTATTAGCTTTTATTTGTTTACTTGTTCACTTATGACCTCTGTTTTTATGAAGTTGCCAGATGCATAGGTTGATAACAAAGAAAGCATCTTTCAAACCCATTTTCAGACTTGTAATAATGATCTAATGACCCTCTGCTCTACTAGATGTACCAAATGACATTGTAATTAAGGTTCACAAGGGTGATATATGCCAGGAAGTTAGCATGTGATAGCTCATTTAATCATACCATTTCTCTGAGACAGATCCTATTGTAATCCCTATTTGATAGATAAGTACATTGAGGCTCAGATGATTCAGAAAATATATAAAAGAGTCACTTTCCCTTATCCTTTTGTAAAGTATAAAACCCCAGACAGTCTTTTATTAGGCTATCTATCAGGATAAAGATGCAAGGAAAGAAGAATCAACTCAACAGACGGAGCCTTTGGTAATAAGATCAGAGTGCCAACACAAGTTTCTAATTGCTCCCAGTTACTGAGGTCAGGGCTAGGGATTGATTCTCAGGAGAGTAACATCAAATTGAATGATTGAAAGATAAACTGTGGATATCTAGGCCAGCTGGAGAGAGTGTAAGGGAAAGCCAGGTTACAGAGGAAAGCCAGGACATGGTAGGGGTAGAGTCCACAAAGGAAAGAGAAGGTAAACTGTAGAGAGTGCATTGGATGGACAGAGTGTAGAAAGACACGATGAGGTCAGTAAGCTGTGGCAGAAGAGCCTACAGGATGTTGAATGTTATATAAAGGAGTCTCAGATCTTTTTCTAAGAAGTACAGAAGAATGTCTTTAAGCTGGTGAACAGATTTTCACTTTCAAAAGATCATGCTAGTTACTCTGTGGAAAAGAGCAGGTCCAGGAGATAGCCTGGAAATATGTAATGTAGGGGAAATATGGTGTGGGGCCAGATCAAGGCAGTGGCAGTATAAATGCACAGGAATTTGAGAAATATTTGTGAGGCAAAATTTACCAGGACTTCTGCGTTGTGTGAAAAAAAATCAAAAAGTCAATCAAAAAGACACCAAAGTTGCTGCTTGAGCAAATGAGCTTTTGCAGAGAAGAGGCAGCAATTCTGACCCCAGGACACCTCCCAGGGCTCAGGAGAGGCTGGAGAACATGACTTCAATGGCTCTGATTTGCATGGATGGGAACCACTTGGCAGTGTAGGAGCAGCATCTGAGAAGAGAGACTGGTTTTTATTTAGGAAAAAAAGGGACTTTTAAATGACAGTGTATAGAACGCAGTTGGGACAATGATTTGAAGTAATACAAGAATATTGAACTTGTTTTCTCTGATATAAGGTGGGTGACTCAAAGTGGGGTAGGGAGGGAGAGCATGAGAGGAAGATTATTTCTAGATAGGAAAGAGGGGTGGGAGGGAAAGGGAGGGAGAAGGGGAAGAGCAAGGATGGTGGAAGGAGACGGTCATCATTATACAAAATACATGCATGAAGATGTGAATTTGGTGTCAGCATAGCTTATAAACAAACATAGATGTGATAAATTGTGGTATAAAGGTGTATTAAGAATTGTAATGCAAAAAAAATCAATAAGAGAGCTCATATATAATGGCATAATTTGGCATGAGAGGAATGTAATAACCCAGGCGATGTCTAATTCTGCTGGCTCTTGTTTCTATGTAAGAAAGTATGATTCTCTACTATACTTTTTAATCTGTCACAGAAGACAAAATTAAATTAAATGAAAAAGTTGAATTCTTCTTTTCAAAATGTGTCTCCATATGGAAATCCTAACCCTTGTTTGCTGTATTGTTTGCTGTCAGACTATACAGAATTCACTGAGGACAGCACACCTACAGTGTGGACAGGAGTTCCACCATGAATAACAATGATAAGTACTCCTCTGTCAACCTCCTTCCCTGAATCCCTGAGATTTTTGCATGTTTCTACCACATAATCCTTTCTTGATTTCCTTGTGACCGGAAGTTGGAAATTGAAGCTAATTGATGTGTATGGGTTTAGAGGAGAAATTCTGGTTTAGAGGTTATAAGATTTTTCAGTTTCCCCATAGAGAAAAACATGATCCAGTCCTTCAGAAGTCTTGAGATTGTTTAAATAATATCCATGACATAAAGTGAGATCAATGTGCTCAAATTAGTGATCATTTCAATTTAAAACCAATCAGTCAATTCAGGGGAGGTAAATTAGTCACATCAATGTTTCATTATAGTCTCAGCATTTGAAAATTGGCCAGACTTTTCTCAGTGAATTATTCAGTAAATTAATCTGATGGTATGCATGTACAGCCTTGGTTCATTAATCCCATTCAACCTGAGACTGAATGCATAACTGAACCGTGTGACTCTAAGCAAGTTACTTGACTTTACCATTTCTCCTGGTATTTTTCTTTCCCTACACTATAGAAATGAACCTTACCTTAGCTATACATACCTCTTACTGAATATATCCCTTTTTTCCCAAACTAATTTTTGTACAAATGGAGTCAATATTGTAGTAGACGCCTGTACGTGAATTAATGGTGCCAGCAACTCCCAGAGGGTTTGGAAGTCATACTCTACATATAGTGTGGATACAGGAGTGGGTACATCAATATCTCTCTCTAGTCCTCATAATTAAAATTATAGGACCACAGCTCTTTCTGTGCCCAGAAATCATCCAATTATCTAAAAGAACCAATGTCCTTCTTGATGAACTAAAAGCACCCAAGAACTTAGTCTGCCATTCACTTAGCAACGTCTACTTCTTTTATAATAACGAATGTTTGTATATAATTTACAAATTACCAAAATCTATTATTTGAATTTTTCCTTTGTTCCCCTTTAAAAGGTAGGTTTGATTAATATTTCAGTTTTATAAATGAGGAAACAGGCTGAAAAATCCCATTGCTTCTTAAAAGTATTCAACATATCTTCAAGGTAGCACTTGAATCAAGAAACATCGTGTTCCCTTTCTTTATTAACTCTGTCTCATTTCCTTTATTTTTAAAGGGCTCTTTCTGATTCTGTTCATGGGCTGCTCCAGGTGCAGGTCATGATGCCCCTTTTGGAAGTGAGGGGGATAATGTCATTCCCAGGTGTGCACCAGCGTGAAAGCCCGGCAGCACCCCAAAGAGGCCCACTCTGCCTTTTTGAAGTAAGCAGGCTGACAGTGTTTATTCCTTCACTAACCACTCTAATATGCAATAATGAATAAAAACTGTAATTGTTTTTTGTTCAGCTATAACCTTTCCTTAGATGCTGTTTTATGAATCTTTTGCAATCAACTGGAGAGTAGGTGAGCTGGAAATTGCCATTTCGGTGATTGCATAATCGATGGAGAAAAATGGTATGAAAACCAGGAAAGGAGATGAACAATGGGAACAATAATGAAATGAAATAAAAGGAAGAGGTGGTAAGCAATTTTATGTGTATTTTTGGAACCCTGATGCAAAACAGGAGAAGGAGTTGGGAGGAAGGGAAAAGAAGTTAATCTCAGATTTCACCTGTCATATTTGTGGATTTTTTGCAATAACAGCAAGACTTTTCATTCAGTACAATAACATAATAATTAATGATAACCAGCCCTGTTTTGGCATAACACCCAAATAGTCTCAATAGTAACTATAAAACCTATATTTGGAAATTTAGCTTTGAGAAATAAACCTGATGTGGGGGGCAGTTAACTATGAAAGGAAATGAAAGGCGTTAACAGAACTCCAGATCTGCCATTTACATGTTTTATCATTTCTCTGGACTTCAGCTTTGTTCATAATACCAGCTTCATAGCATTGTTTGGACAAGTAAATGCCACCAAGGTGATAAGCCCTAGGAGGCACACAGAAATGGGAGCTGGTTCTTACGTGTTCAACAAAGTGACTTTTTATAGGTCTCCAATCTTTGGGGACAGAGATAGCTCAGCTGTATTTGCTGTGGATATCAGCTGAGACAGAATCTCTCCTCAAAACCAGAGAAATGTGCTGTTGAGACCTCCTAGAGAAACTGAGAGATTACTTTTGCAAGGTTTCCAAAGAAGTTTTCTCTTCTGAAAATGGATTTCTTTGAATAACTTTTTTTTTTCTGTAGAAAATAGAAAACTGATATACTGCCACCTTGAATAATAACTAGGCTAATACATTATTTAGTTTATTTTTAGTCTGAAATTTTCAATCAGGAAGATGCCAGCTACAAAGAAGATGCTTAAAAACATTTATCATCCAGATTAATAGAATAATCTGCTTTGTATTATGGAATTATTTGGATAAATATTGAATATTCATTAAGTTTGACATTTTGTCAAGAATTTCATATATTATAAATGTATTACTTATAAGTTTATTTTCTATAAGATATAAAAAGCAGTTTCACATTTAAATTCTAGATTTTACCCTGTCTTTTCTCTTCCACATAATAGAGATGAGCTAAATAAACTATAACAATTACATCGTAACATTTATTGTGCCTCAAGTCTCACATTGAACTTGTCAGATTAGTTCATTGCACACCACAACTCTATGAGACAGGCATCATTTATTGCCCATTTCACAGAGGATATATTAAAACTTTTTAAATAAATTAATACTATGTATGTTAGTAGTACATTTATTTAAGATCTATTAGCAATGTCATGATAGTAATGATACACATTCATGTGTTTTAGTTAACTTTTCATAATTAGTATCCATGGAATGCTTTAGGTTTTAGTCTTATTCTTATTGTTTTAGCCACCTAATGAGCTATGCCAAGAGCCAGACATTCTGGGCTTAAATAGAAACTGCATTCCTACTGGGAGGAAAAAGAAGAGACCTTTTACATGTATTATAATTAATTCCCACCGACACAGAGTGACAGTTCTGTGAGGTGGGATGAAGAGAGTTCAGTGTGGAGACTGGAAGAAGGCAGGGGGTCACAGTACTCTCAGGACAGGGAGCAGGATTTACTACCTTTATATCTCTCCAAGCAACACTTCTGTTCCTGCCTGATGCATTCAGATGGGTAAAGGATCACTTGGGTATAGTTGGAAATTAATGAGCAATAGATATAATTACACTTTTTTCTTCTCCCTCCAGTGAATAGGCTAAATTTCTAGCCACTATGATTAAAAAACATATGCTCTAACTTACTGAAGAAGAAAAGCATTCATAGATTTTTATCCTTTAAATATTAGTGTCAATAAATTACTTGTAAAACATGTCAAAATCAATGGAACTACAAAAGGGAATCTAAGATAACTGATTATATATATCAATAAATTTTTTTGTATTGGCCAACGTAGAAGGATGGAAACAAGTCAAATTACCACTCTTTCCTTGACCACATCCAATATTGAGAAGTAAATATTTAGACACATCTTGCTTAAAGAAAACCATAAAAATTATTGAAGGAGAAGAGGTTAAAAACTTTCAGTTATATTTTTTATAATATTAAAAATATTTCCCATTGAAACGACTGCCTTAGCAGCTTTCCCTTAGAAAGGTATAAAAAATTAAGATCTGTCTTTAATCACATTTCTATTGTGAGGACAAAATTGTAACAAAGAAAATACTACAACAAAAATGAGTATTCACTATTAGCCAATTATTTATAACTTTATTTTTAAAATATTTGCCCATAAGGGTAGTTATTTTAATATGATTGTATTATATTTAGAAATATGGGAGAATATTATGGATGACCACTTAGGAATTCAGTGCAATCTATTGAAAAAGATTTTCTACTCTTGCGCACAGTGTCTACTAAGTTTCCTTAAGGCTTTTGCTAGTCCATATTGATGAGAATATTATAGACTGTATAAATAAGAAAAGATAAATAAATAAAGTCCTAAGTACTATGCAAAAAGGAAAAGAAAATAGGTCTTTTTTAAAAAAAAAAGAAAAGAAAGAAAATTGACTACACTGAGACATGTTATAGTTAGAGAGCAACTACTTGCTAAGTGCTTTCTGAAACCCAATACAACTCGCCACTTACTTCTCTTCTTTCAACTGCTGTGTACATGAAGATATTGCCTGGGGATTCAATAAATCAGACTCAGCTCATTGTGGTAGAAAGGGTTTGGGTTCTGGCCTTGACAGAGACTAGTCATATAACTTTGGGCAAGTTATTTAGCTCATATTCAGATCCTTAGTTCCTCAAATACAAATGAGTACAATAATAGTATCTAATTCCTAGAATACTTTTATCTCTAGAATACATAGCCAAGTGTAAGTATACAGCAAACACTAAATATCCCTGTCTCTTTGTTTATTTTGCTAAGATATTATTAAAGATATTATTATATAAGATATATTAGATTTTATATTTGCTATGGTGTTAGTTCTATGAACTAACACAACACTACATTCATCTACATCATTGCTAAAATCTAATTCTTAATTTGCTGTATAAAATCAATTTTCTCCTCACATAAGTAACTTAGGATCATTATAAATAAAGTTTGTTGTTTTTTTGTTCCTTCTTTAAGGCTATTTGAATGGAATTGATGAGAAATAACCAGTTTTCTCTAGAAGTGACAGAAATCATACAAGGTCAGCTCCACTACTCAAGAATAGAATTTCTATATTGAGTCAACTAAATTATGAAGTAACAATTTACATATTGGATCCACTAAATTATGAAGTAGCAAGTAAATTTCAAATGCCATTTGGAATGACCATGGAGTGACAATAATTTGAATGATTTCATTTGGCACCAAAATGCTCTCTCTCTCCTATATACACACACCACTTAAATTTAATAAATTACACCAAAACTTAAGAATGATGCAATCAGGAGTTAGAAACTACTCATCACTCACAGAACATTAGTGGCCTTGAAAAATAGTAACAATGACAAGACAGACACAAGAGAGGATGCGACAGTAGTTTTAGCTGTGCCTGAGCATCCACACACCTCCAATCATGCTCCTTTTCATGTCCCACTTTAGCAAACATGGAAGGCTTTATTCTGGGAATCTCAATGATGATAAGAGAGTCATAGTTCTCATATCTTACAAAGCTGACAGGTGACAGATGTACTAGCTGAGCCAATAAACAATCAATGCTTTCATATGAGGGCCTTAAAGTTCTGAGAGATGATTCAAAATCCTGACAGAGAATCTACCTTATTGCAACAATAATTATTTGGCTTCAGTTCAAACTCCCAGGGAGAAAAGGCAGCACTAAGCTCACATACACAGAGAATGTTACTAATTTACTATGTTAATCAAAACCATAAGTAATCAATATCTGCTGAGTAGTTATCAAGTAATAACACTATATACCAGGAAGGGACAACACTTTAGATATTAAGAACAAAATTATTATACAATTGTCTTTTGTGTGCTCTAATTATCTCAACAAACTAAATACAATATTGTCTTTGCTCTTTTGTACTAAAACTTCTTCTCTGACCATAGCACCAACTCGACCTCTTGACTTGGCTTAAAAAAAAAAATTGCCAGTATTCACCTACATACTGAACATACATGAATTTTAGTGTGTGTAGGGATACAGATGCATGTATAAAATGTATTACGTATTTTTACATATTGTGTGTATATATCTCTATATATAATTTTATCTTGGAAAGAATGTTTTTTTTCTCTACATGATTTTTGTATCTTAAATCACCCCTTCTCTGACAAAAATTGCATGCTATAATGTAATTTTCCATGAATGTTGGTAATTTGTGTCAGCTACATAAAAGGGCTTAAATAGCAACTCCATTCCCACTGGGAGGAAAAAGAAGAGAATTTTTTCATGTATTAAAATTAATTCCCACCGACACAGAGTGACAGTTCTGTGAGGTGGGATGAAGAGATTCAGTGAGGAGACTGGAAGAAGGCAGAGAGTCACAATAATGTATGCTTGACTTGAAGGAGGAAGTACCTCTAAAAGAATGTGCTTGGATAGGTTTGCACATGAGCCTCTATGTAAACATGCTCAAAGAGCCAGAGAAGTCAAGGATACATTTACTCTGCCGGGGTATGTATGTATGTGCATGTTCATGAATGGATACATACATTGTGGTTCTTCTTGGGATAAAGTTTATCATAAATAAGAAGCTGACCTCTGCAGGTGAATTTTCTGCATTCAAACCCTTGGACCAACATTTATAAGCAGTGTGACCTTGAGCAAGTCATTTGAACACTTTTTGTTTAGTTTAATCATCTATAAAGAGGGCATAAAATTGTACCTGTTTCATTGAGTTATACTGAGGGTTAAATATGGTAACTTTTTAGAAAGCTGGGACCTGGCACATTTTTAAAAATGTAATCAGTAAATATTATTATCTATTATTCTGTCCTCAAAAAGGAGTACATATCTGTACAACATAACTGGATGTATCGTGAATGATTTATAAAACAAGATTGTGTCCCTGTGTGTGTGTTATCGTCTCCTTTTCTCTCCCTACAAAGGCTGACATGTATGCCATATGAATAAAATAATAATAGTTGGAAGCAATTATTGAGCCCAGAAACACGCCTGAGTCAATGAGATGAAATTCCAGTCGGATTCCTGTGTGCTTCTGGCTGATCAGCATGTTAAGCATGTTATTACACAATTAGCACACAAAAAGATGGAGCAGAAAAATCAAGGCAAAGACTTGTCAACTCCTTGGGAAAACAAACTCGAAAATTTAAAATTCAAAAGAATTTAAAATTCTCTCTGTTGTTCCATGCTGTTGTAAGTAGGTGATAAAGCATTTTGAGTTCTGAGTCTACTAATACACTCTCGCCTATATTTTAGATGCAGGCTTATCTTAGATCCCGCAAGTTTATTCTCTTATATTTATTTCACCTCTTTCTTTCACTAACATGTGAAAGATTTGTAGATCTTGAGAATCGATGTTCTGGTTATATTTTTAGAAGATATTCATAAATAAGATAACTTCAATTTCCAGATAAACAGATGGATTTTGTTGGAAATTCAACCTTGAATGTCAGAACAGTTCCATTCATTTTGAACAAGTCATAATACCTGATCATTCAAAACTTAGCTAATGCACAGAAGCAGACTGCCAGGGTTAAAGAGAAGAGAGAAAACTTTTTGACAAGTCTTAGGATGTTCCTTTCTGCCAGCTGTGTAAGGGAGAGTGGCCTCACCCCTACCAGTCAGTTGCTTCAGCTACCCACTTTGCAAACTTGTAAAAGTTTTCCCACCCTCTATAACTAAAAACCCAATTTATAAATCTATCACAATCATAGGGTATAAATATGAATTCATTTATGAATAAACCCAGGTACTTATGTCCCATCTTGCTCTGTCCTTAGTCCAAAAGTGTTAAACTGTTGAGGATGTATGACATAGTACTTGAATGTAAGCACCCTGCAACTGTTGCTATCCCTTCACAGGTGTGTGGTCTCGAGCAAACCACTGGAGACAATTTTCTTGACTCCCAAAAAAAGGATGATGATTCTAACAGTCATCTCCCACAGTAAATACTAAGATAGTAAATGTAAATGACCTAGAGTTTCAGGAATATATGAAGTCTTCAAACATGTAATAGCTATTATTTTTATGATTCTCTATGTGTACAATGCTCTTTTACTATCTCCCAACTAGAAAGATGATAATCATGCTTCAATCATAAACTCAAGTAATTCTTTCATAAACCCTTCCTGTCATCTCCAAGGAAGTCAAGCAATTCTCCCCTGGGGAGAGATGAAGAAACACCCAAAGAAAGGCAGAAGGTGGTTTGGGGTAGTAGAACTGGGTGAGGGATGGAATGACCCAGCCCTGCACCAGAGCTTGGGGACTTCTGTTTTCCTCTCAGGGGGCATCTGCTTAGTCTGGGGAGATTGAACTCCCAGAATGGAAAATAGAAATGAGGTGTTGTTTGTTTGTTTGTTTTATTGGAACTTTAGATTTTTTGTTGTCTTCATTTTTATTGGCCTGGTAATGCCTATTTTTAAGTATCTTGGTTGAAATAGAGTTTATTGCACAAACATATTACACAGGCTGGGTCTAGGCTCAAGAGAGAGACACAATGGGAAACTTTCAATTTCATTTTTTAAAATATTACTCTTTCCTGGATAAAAAAGAATTAGAGATTTAGGGTGAAAAGTGGAAATGAAAACACTTCTCGCATATGTCAGAACCTCCTTCATTGTTACTTCTTGGTAACTCGACTGACAGGTGAAGGGAAGCTCTTGGGATGTTTTGTAAAGACACCCACTAGATTGAATGACCCATTCCCATGTTCTTTCAAGACCATTTATCCTACTTTGTGGCCAGAGACACAGTGAAGCAATTGATGTTCTGCCTCCACTTTCACAAACTGGTTATGAAACCCTTGTTGTCCTCAAGATAGAAAACTTTGGATTCAAGATTTTTGTAGTCATCTAAGCATTCATGGGTGAGAACAAGAAAAAGATATATACACATGCCTTGGCTCAGGAAGTACTAAGTTCGTGAAAATTAAACTAAATGTTGAAATCATTTACAAGAAGTTGAATCAGAGAAAAAGAATTTAGAATTCAATCCTGCTATATAAAGACTTGTGATCACAGAAACCTATGAGACAAGAAGTAAAAATCATCGTACAGTATTAAGAGTTGCTTGAAAATATTGGAATAAAGGAAATCACATGTATATATAAATAATGAAGTATTAAAAATTAACAGCAATAATTTCACTCTTTCATATTATATCATCAAAAACATAAAATTGAATGTGAAATAAATGAATGCTAATTTTAAAAAATTTACCCAAAGATATTTTAGATAGTTGCCAGGAAAATAATGATGAAATATAGTTTTTCTAAGTAAAATTAAGAACAAATTAAATTTTCAAATGGATATATAATCTTCAAACCACTATTTTGAGGAAGAGAAAGAGAATTCATTACACAATAATGGAGAAGAAATGAAACATAAAAGACGTACAAAATGAAAGCAAAGCAAGAGAGATGGGGGGGGGAGATAAGCTATCAATCTAAAAGCAAAGATTTAAGGTCAAATAAATAATTTTTAATTGTATAACTATTCTGAACTAAATATCAAAAAAAAAATTAAATGAAAAGGTAGTAAATTTTTGCCAGGCAAATGAAATGGAAGAAATAGGAGATACAAATATAGTTTTAAATAAATGGGAATTATAAGCAATATGCATTAAAGAGAACATAAAAATGGCAATAATTATGTATAAAATTCAAAATATGCTTAAAAAACAGAATTTGACTCAAATACAGTGACTGCAAGGACCAAAAATACAGCAACCATGCAGGCACATTTATTTTAAAAAAACAAGAACTAAAAGAAATGAATAATATAATGCATATAAGAAATGAATATGCATGACATATGTATACTTTTGTGGCTGCACATGTATGTATGTTCATGTGTGTGCATAATTTGGTGGTCCACAATAAAGAAAAGAATTTTCAGTTATCCAACTAAGACTGAAACAGAGACAATCTCAAACAATTGATGTCATAAGAACACATTCTCTGGACAAAATAAAATAAAATTTAAAATTTATGAGAAAATTTTAAATGAGGATCACCTAAGCAACAAACACCTGGAATTTGAGATTTTAATAATTAAAATAATTAACAGGGCTAAAGAAAAAACAAACCATAAATATTGCTATTTGTGTTGAACATTTGATTTTGCTATAAGTGAATTATACATTTTCGAATATATTATCTCATTTAATCTTACCAAGAACTATAAGGTAGGTGTGTTTACTCTAAATCATAAGTGAAGAAATGGTAGCAAAAGTTCCTTGCACATTATGTGTGACAGAGTCAGAATTCAAACCTAATCCCATTTCATTCTAAGACTATGTTTTTATTAATCAGGCTACATTTTAAACTTTTGGTTGAGACCAAAGTAATTGTCAAAAGAGTAACATGCCTCTTAATGTTTTCAATATTAAACAAAGAATAAAGGAAGAAGAAAAGTAAGAGAAGGAAGAGGGAGTAAGCATTCGATTGAAAAAAAAAGTTACAAAAAGAAGAGAAAAAAATCCCAATGGAATTATATTATAATAAAGGAACTTAAAATGTCACAAAATTCTGGAAACCTTACTAAAAAGCATGAGAAAAATAGAAAATTAGGAAAATAAAAAGGAGTAAAGTTGGAGAATAATCAATTTAACGGTCATATGCACAATTATTTGAGAAAAATGTAAATCTATTATTTGCCAAAATTAACAAATAAACACAAAATTCAAATAAGGAAATGACTTAGAAAAATGGAAGGATTCTCTTTTAAAATTTCTGTAAGAACTAGTTTGCACTTTTTCCCCTAATGTTTATAGATTGGGGCATTCAAATATTTATGATCAATTTCATTTTATGGAAACTCTTTAACAGCATAAGGAAAAAGGAGGAGCCACTGATTAATTTTACATATGTGTCTCTGATAGAGATATAAGTCAAATATAACACAAAATTAAAACACTTTATCTCAATCCCACTGGTAAATGTAGATGCACGAAGCTGTAATAAAGTAGCAGCAAATGGAATTCAACAGTACATTAAAGAAGTAACATAACAAGAAAATTAAACCATGGAATTAAGAAATGTGTTAATATTAGGGAAATTAATATCAGATCACACAACAATCCCAATAAGAAAAATATCTTATATATAAGACAATCCTCAAACATTAACCCCCAAACTTTTGACAAAAGTCATTCTAACATATATAACACCTACCTTAAACCAAATATCAATGCCATATTACTGTTGAAAGACAAATAGAATTCTTATTAAATCATCACAAAAATGATTGTTTCAACTTATTAAATGTCACAGTTGTCCCCCCTGTCCGGGGTTTCACTTTCCACTGTCCCAGTTACCCACACTAACTCCAGGGTAACCATGGTCTGAACATATTAACTAGAAAAATTGTAGAAATAAATAATTCATATGTCTTAAATAACCAACACATTGTTATAGCTATTTTATTTTATTATTAGTTATTTTTGTTTATCTCTTACTATGCCAAATTTTTAAATTAAAATTCATCATTGCAAGATTTAAATAGGAAAAATTATAGTGTATATGGGATTTGGTACTTATCTGCCATTTCAGGCATTATAGAACATTCTAATCTCTGTGGGAAAGAGGGGACTACTGTATTATAAACCATATGTAGCAAAAAATATTTAAATAGATGTTAAATGAAAATAAAAAGACATATTTACTTATGAACAATATGCTGACATACCAACTTTAGAAGTCCAATACATTGAAATTCTAGAAAAAAATCAATTATTTTATATGCTTATTACTCACCTATTACTATAATTCATTCTATTATTAATTAAAATTCACAAGTTAATATTTCAATTATACTTCTATCATTTCTAATCAGCTCTTAAACAGATAAATCATTTTACACTTATTTTCATCTTAATAGAGTACAGCGTGACATGAGTTTTAATCATATCCACAAAAATAACATTTATTATTTTGATGCACAGGTGTGAAGTTTGTTTGTCCCCAGTTTTGAAACAGGGAGGAGTAAGCTTTCTTTTGAAGGAGGTGTGCTTACACACTATGGATGATGCCAATTTAGTTCCTGGGGAGATGGAGTTGGAAGTGTCCGCTGCTTGTGAACAGCTCAACAGCATGGAGTCCTCCAGGTTGGTGTATCTCTAAACGTGACCCACCTGGAGATCCATGGTGTCGAACAATGAACTTTCCAAACAGGCCAGGCCTCCATAAAGTGAGGGGGTTTCCTCTTCACCATCGTTGGTTGAAGAACACACAGCCTGCACCTACTCTAACCCAAATGAGTTCTGCCATTTGTCTTCTCTGTCAGAACTTCCTCCAGCCGTTGGCCATTTCTGGCCTGTTGTTTAAGCTTCTGGCTATGAAATTTATTTTGCAGACTCCAGATTAATCCCAGGCTTGGACATTTTGCCTTTGGTTAAGAAGAATGATCAAGAAAACTGGCAAAAATTTACAAGTAGTGTCTATCTTACCATAATGGTTTAAAGAGTACAAAATTGTTTTCCATATGGCTGCTGTACAGCAAACAGAAAATTGCACTAGGTGGCCAAACATTTACATCTTGCTATGGAATTTCAAAATCCAACATCTATAGATCTCATTGCACTTATCATACTTTCACGATAGAGAAAGGATGCCTGGCTAAGAATGGGACTGAACCCAATTTTTAAGGATCTAATTGTTTACAATTTACCCTTCCACATTACATATGGAAAGTACCTACATATATGGTGTGAAATCTTAAGATCTGAAAAGAATTGCATTTAATACTTACTTCCCACCTACTTCCAATTGCTAGATGTGTTTAACCATCTGTTAGTTTTCAATTAACGAAAGAGAGAAAAAAAATTAAAATGTGTATATCCGGAGCTAAGGGAATATCTCAGTGGTAGAGCATTTGCTTAGCATGCATGAGGCCCTGGGTTCAATCCCAAGCATTGCAAAAAACCAACCAACCAACCAACAAAAAAATCAAGGCATATCCTTAGAAGACATCACAGCTTACTTTCTTACTTCTTATGAAGTTGCTACCTAAATCGAAACTCTCAAAATTCATGTCAATTATTATTCTGAAAATAATCCTGATTATTTTAATAAATAATAATTCACTGCAAAATTAGATAGATGATAATGTATGTAGGAAGATGAGAGAAATATAGACCATAGAAAGATAGACAAACAGACCAAGTTTAAAAAGATGATAAATAAGTCATAGTATGAATGTTAGAACTTCCTATTTTGAGCTGAGAATAGGCTTTGGCACAGGGAAATCATGAAGTCTGATAAAAGCCATGGAAAGAATGATCTGATAAGTTGAAATGTTAAAGACAAATTTTTGTTTATCTGATTCAGTATGACCAAGAATAGCATTTTATTAAAGAGAAAGAGATTAATCATAATCTATCTGGAGTCCTCCTGACCTGGTTGGGTTACAACTTAGCATAGTTAGAGATGAGCACACACTCCTACACCAAAAAACTTGGACTAAAAGTCGCATCTTGAGGCTCTCGCAATTGATAAACAGGATCATCTTGACAAATCGTTTAGCTTCTGAGCCCATGCTTCTCCATGTATTATTTGGAAGTGACAATATTTTTTTGTGAGGTGTATATATGATGATGTGCACATCTTTATAAATTTTTAAAGCTTATAGTTTTAAGACATTATTAATATTATTTTAGTGAATAGAACTGATCAAAAAGCCAAAGGGCTAGGTTCTTACAATAAATGGATCAAAAAGTATTTGGATGTTTCTAAAGAAGGAGAAAATGATGGAAGAGAATGGCCAAAGTTGGGTTTGGAGGGATCCAAGGATCAGAGATATTTGTGTCACTACATGACATGTGAGCAGCCAGCTGGCTTGTTTGACCCACTGTAGTGCAGGGCCCAGCACGTGAGGAATGCTACATAAGTATGTGTAAGATGAACAATGGAATATTTTTCTTCTCTTTTGGTCAGCATTTGTCTGTATGTTTTCAAACCTTCCTAGATGGCAAAGCCACATTGACTTTGAAAACCTGCCTCTTCAAGATCCTGTGGATCTGAATCACCTTAATCTTCTTCCACCTGAATGCAGGTGTAAACCCCATACCTTCTACTTTTCCAAGAATCAGGGCCACCATGCTATGTCTTTTATTTCATGCAAATCTGTAGTGCCTGGTTCTTGAAAGGGGCATTTTCACTCTCTCCAGGCACCAGTCTTCATATTAAGATACCAGACTCCAGCCAGGGGTTGGAAAGACCACTGGCTTTTTAAAAGAAAATATTTAAAACTCTGTTCTTATTTATATTTATCTTCTTTTATAAAATAAAGTTGTCTCTATACACTACAACAAATGAAACCAAAAAATATCTGGTTCTATCTATACAATAAAACAATAAATATCTACATATTGATCGTAGCTCAAATTATATTTGTGAGGGACTAGGGATGTCACTCACTGGTTGAGGGCTTGCCTAACATGAGTGAGCTCTGGGTTTGATCCCTAATATCACACAAACAAAATGAAACAAAACTGAAAAATTATTGTTATGATTAGAAGTATGTAGCTAATGTTCTCAGTAGCCCACAGCCCTGTATCTTCCAGATCTTTCATCATGCTTGACTTCAATATGCCAGTACCAGTTTCTCCACATCTGAGAGCTTTCTCAGAAACCTAGGAAGCCTTGTCTGCCTTCCGCTAATCAAAGCTGGAAATAGCCCCCAAATTTATAGCCCCTAGGAGCAACCTTTATTTATTTTTTTTTATTTACTATGTGTCAAATTTATGTTGACAAAGGGAGCAACCTTTAAATAATGATTGTTTCAAATAATAATCATTTCCGCAGTTGGCAAGATGATTATGAGTGATTTGAAACCATTTCATACAGTTTCTCCAGTCTGTAGCTCCGTCACCCTCTAAGGTACCCAGCTTTCATTGAAAAACCTTTTTCTGGCTGCCTCCCTTTTCCTGTTGGTGTTCTCTTTTCTCTAGTTGGCTTCTTACATTTCCCAAACGAAAGTGGGATCTTGCTTCTGGGAGAACCCAAGGTAAAGGAAAGTGGGGGGCCAAAGTCATTTGATGCTACTACTCCACAGTGTGACGCCCATTTTATTGCTTTTCAAGGCAACCTGCTTGTAATCATTGATAAAAGCAGCGCCATCCTGGTTTGACTCCTCTCTGTGGCTTAGGTTAGAAGGGTTGTGTGGTATGAAGGTGTCAAATCACATAGGTTGGTCTTAAGAGTTGTTCAGGGATCCTTGTTTCCTTCTACATATTACCGCTGTGCAGCCCTGACTGCTCTCAGGTCCTCAGAGTCAAGGAATAGGGGGATACTAATGTCCATGGCAATGATAGTACCAGAAAGAACCCTGCCTTTTTGTTTTAGAATTGCTTTTCTTCTGTTCATTCATGCACACAAAATTCTGCTCCCTAGGATTCTGAGTTTGTTGGTGTTTATTTAAACAGTCTTCAGTGCCTCCTGGGAAACTAAAAGGAAAAATAATGACAATAATAAAAACTAAACATTCCTGTTTAGAGGAGATTATTCTTCTTGATCAGATAATTTTCAGTTATTTATTTTGCCGCAGGAATTTGCTAGAGATATTTGCATGAAAACAAGCTTTTTAAGAGACAAAGAAATGTGCCCGTATCTACTGCTTGTCACCTAATCCATAACACTCCAAATCTTCCCTTCCATATATTGACTTAGAAGAAGGTCCTGACTTTCTTAAAAACAGATTGTTGAGTCAAAGAAAGGAATATGGCTAAAGATGAATTGTAATATTCTCTACATAAAATCACTAGGGAAAAAGACACAGAATCTAATATTCTATATAAAAGTCTGCTTCAGTGTTTCCTAAGGCAGTAATGGAATATACCACAAACCACTTTTACTGATATAAATAAATTTACATCAAATTTATATCTTTAATTTCTTAAATTTAATGGAGTTATGAATATTCTGATTCTAACAATTATACAAAGATGCAGTATAGCTAGAAAATCTTCCATATTATGTAACTCATTTGGATATTAGATAGAAATGATGCAGATCAATATGGATTCCCTGTTAGCTTCCCTACAAAAAAAAAAAAACATTGGATTTGAAATTAATGACTGAGAGCCTTCTGACATTAAATCTATTATTCACATTAATACGGTGCTAAACATGCTCCAGGGTTAGTGCTGTACTACAACAGGAAGAACTCTCATGATGCCCAATTGTGGGGTATTTTTTAGTTTGCTAAATGATGAAATTTCAACACAAAATCAGTTTACTTTTGTTATGGTTGATGAGGTATTCCCCAAAAGCTCATGTGTGACACACTGTTCAGAGAAGAAGTGATCAGATTATGAGAACTATGACCCAATCAGCAGATTTATCCACTGCTATGAACTCACTGGGTGGGAACTGTTGGCAGGAGGTATGTGGCTGGAGAAAGAAGGTCACTGCAAGTATGGCTTTAGGGTTCGTATTTATTCTGAGCTGCTTCCCTCGGTCATACCCTTCTGCCATGATGTTCTGTCTCACTTCATGCTCAGAACTATGGAGTTGGCTGATCATGGACTGAAGCCATGAGCCCAAACAAACTTTTCCTCCTCTAAGTTGTTCTCTTCAGGTCTTGTGGTCACAGATGAAAAGCTGACTAAAGCATTATTTAAACAATTTATAAGAACAACATATCTATATAATAAAATTTCCAAAATGAAATTGTCCTCTTGTTGAGAACAGTGGACTATGCCCACTAAGATGCTATTGAAATGACACAGATTGTAAGTTATGAGGGATCACGAGAAATAAAAGCACAACATTGAAATTCTAATTATCTAATATTCCTTAGTATAAGTTTGCTGAGAATGATGACTGTCACAATCTGAATTTGTATAGAACCATAAATTAAACATAAATCACGAATCAGGCAAATTAACTTATGGCACATAAAATTAGCTTCATGTACAATATTTTTATAAGCTTATTAACTCTTTCACATTTTCTATTCTTCCATAATTGTTTTATGTATGTTTTTATTTTAGCAAACAAATTTGAACCTCTTTGAAATCTTTCATTATGTCCGTCTTGATAGTTTCTTTAACAATTAAAATAAATGATGTTTAGTCTTTTAGTTTACTACTTTGTGTAGTCATCATAGCATCATTTCTGTACCTTCAGAACCCACTTCACTCAATATGTACTGAGTGAATCCTTTATCCAACTTTCTATTTATCACGTATCAAGATTGGGTTAACCCTTTCTAGTCAGCTACTCCTTTCTCTAACCTTGAAAATGAACTGGTCACTGCATGTTAGTCTCCTCTCTCCCTAACAGAGTCACGGACAGAATACCACACACACACACACACACACACACACACACACACATCAATTTTAGAGAATTAACGATGCAAAACAATTCACGGTTCAACCCACAATTTTAGAGAATTAACAAGGCAAAATAATTAACCGCATGCATTAAAATCAATGTAATAAAAATCAGTTATTGATATGGCCTATACAATCTTATAAATGCTTGTATTTAGTACTTGACTTTGGAGATAATCTGTTATCAAGTTATGAGTCGTTTCTAGATATGACACTTTAATAAGAGGGCATTGATAAATCTTTGTTTTTAATTTGAAATCCAAGTAATGCTTACATGAGATTACCAGATAAAAATTTTCATAACCATTGGTATGGACCATAATAAATATGTAAATTTTGAGAAAATTATTTCATAAACTTCAATGTTAATTCTAAGTGAGTCTTGTTTTTCTGTTAAATTTTACTTTCAACCCTTCTGCTATACCATATGATAACCAGAAATAAAATTACTTAGAATTCATTTATTGCTATTACAGAGTGGCCATTGCTGACATCAGTAGCTATACCAAAGTATTGGAGAGAAATACATACCTCCAGGTAAGCTGGCCCATGATTGCATTAGACATAATGCAAGTGGACATAAAACTTAAGAGTGCATGTTGAGCTTAGTTACAGATGACATTTACTTTCTTTTGATCAGCATTCTTATTTTTTAAAAAAGTTAAAAACCACAATAGGAGAGACATAAACAAAAGACCCAAAGTGAAGAAAAATAGTGATTCAGGTTACACAGAAGTAAAAATGAAGATGAGCAGATATGCAAATATAAGCTCTCCCCTGAGAAACACCACAAAGGCCGTGTCTGTTTTTACTTCTCATGACTGTTATTAATGCTTGCTAAAAATGGCTCTAATAATGGTGTGATCCACTGCTCTTTAATTATACTTTGGGTTATACCTATAGTATTCAAAAGGCAAAGACATAAAACAAAAAGCAGGGAAATGAATAAAAGATAAACTGTTTTCAATTAAGAAAAATGGCCTAACACTGCTTTCTACTTCAGGACCTCATTTATTACAAATCTGCCTTTGTTCATCACTACTTGGCAATTTTACTTCTTAAAGAGATCCAGCAAGAGAGTTGTTGAGTTGGTAACAAGTATGAGTTGAAAATAAATTGCTCACATATGAATACACAAATTCAATAGCAATTTGCTCTTTGTGTACAGTTGGCCATCCATATCCATGATGTGACCATGCCCAGATTGAATATAAAATTAAATTCTGTCTTACTGAACATGCATAGACTTTTTCCTTACCATTACTTTCTAAATAATACAGTACAACAACTATTTACATATAACTTACCTGGTGTTAGATATTATCAGTACTCTAGAGATGATTTAAAATGTGAAAGAATGTGTGTAGGTTTTTATGCCATTTTATAGAAAGGACTTAGGCATTTGAGGGTTTGGGTATCTGGGACCAATCCTTTGCAGATACCGAGAGCTGATTTTACTGGCAAATAGTACATGTATGTCCTCCATCCAGATCTCTCTACTGAGACTTGAACATCCAATAACTTACACTACTCTCCTCTTAGATATGCTTTAGTTTACTCAACCCCACACTTACAAGTAACCTAATGATCCTTCTTAAGAGAACTGAACTATCTCCATCTGCACAGTTACCTATTGTAGAAATCTGTTCCTCAGGTCCAATCTACCACTATAACCACACATACTTAATAGCCGCAGCCAGTCAGTTCTGCTGTTTAATATTTCTCTAATCTGTCCGGGCCTTGCCAACTGCATTGGCATTAATTTAGCTTGGAAGCCATCACCCAGTTTAACCTCAGTTCTTCATTTTGCTTTGCTCTTTTCAATCTTTACAAATGATTTTGCATTCCCAAAATAGAATCATTTCTCATACACATAAGTCAATCTTTTTTCTTCCTTGATTAGCCCTTTAATGATGTTCCACTTCCCAAAACTTGACCTTGTTAAGTTTTATCCGAGTCTCTTGGTAATCTGCCATGGCCCACCTGCCCAGCTACATGGCCCTGCTTCACCATGCCTCCCCTACCATCCTTGTCTGGTCACACTCAGCTACTTTAACTTGGCAAACACTTCACGTTCCTCTGAATGATTCTTCAGTCTCTTTTGAGACTGTAGGCTCTCACTGTGCTCTTGAATTCTTTCATTTAAGCTAGAACCACTCTGAGTTCACCTGTTAGCCTGCACACACACCCTGTTCACACACTACACAAGGTAGACTCACTACACATAACAGCAACAAGACCTCATTTCTCTTTGGGTTGAGGGGGCTCACAGTTTAATCAATGAGATTCCAGCTTGGAAAGTACCACTTTCTACCTAAAACAAAATAATCCATCAGAATGAGGAAGGCATTGCTTTTCGATACACAGGAAAACATTGCCATAATGCTTTCTCGACCCATAAAATTTAGGAAAAAATGTTTACCATAACCTCTGACAGCCACTGAAAAATTAGGTTTCATCTCTCAAATAATTGTAGGATAGGGCTTTTCTTTGCAATAGAAAACCGAAACTGACTTTCCAAATGCCTCTGAAGGATATCATCTCATAGATCTTTTGAAAGTTACCTATTCAGCCCCCTTATTTTTGGTGAAGGAGACTGAAGCCAAGATGAATGTGCTGTCTCTCTGCAGAAGTCTACTGTTGTTGTTATTTTCTTTTTAGAAAGACATAAAGGAAAATTTCCCATTGCTCAAATGTTTTCATTTTATTGTACTAACTGCAAAGCGAAAAAAAAATCAGTTTTCATTACACCACTGAAGCCCTTGCATGTAGGAAGCATAGGCTATGTCCCAGAAATGACATGTTCAAGAATTAATCTCAGAAACATTGTTCAGGAAGTCCCCCCGCCCACCAGACTTACATCATCCATCCCTCCAGCTCTCTCAAAAATTATCCAATTAATTATCTCAGTGGTGGTTCACAACATCAAGACTTGCATGGGCAGAAGCACTACTCCATGTTCCCAGACTTTCTGGCATTATATCCATGTTTCCTATGGTAGTAACCATACTAAAGAAAAAGGGATTTCCCAAGGGAATATCATTTTAGGGATGAGAGGTAAGGTAAAGAGCATATAGCAGAAGGAATACTTGACTGGGTTAAATCTTGCTATTGCAATCAAGGAAGAGAAAGGAGAGTGGGCAAGCTAAGACTAGAACCCCATTTTTTTTTAAACTAATTCACATTTAATTCCAGAGAATCCATGTGAAGAGCTGTAAACTAAATTTAGATAGAAACAACTGGCTAGTCAGGTGGAAACATTAAAAAGATTCATAAAATCATCAATTCTCTACACTAAATAGAACTCCTGGGCCAATGGAAGTAGGAATGGAATGATCTGGAATGGTTACAACTCAAAATGTGTATCAAGAAGAAAACTTAGGTCTTGGATTGCTAGCAACTGGAGGATTTTAAAATATAGTTTATTTTAAGAGCACTTTGCAAAGTTATCAGGAGTTAGATTCTCATTAAGCATTTTCAAAATTATGCATTATAGAACACATAAATTTTATCAAACTTGAGATGAGACCTGTTTAAGAACATAGTATTAGATTTCTAATCACAGATAGAAATTTGAGTTTCTACATTTGAATCCATAAAGATAATGTAATCTTCCCCAATTTTCTTTGCTAGTCCTAGAAAATTCTTATAGCCCCAACATACAAAGAGATAAATGGATACCCCAAAGTGTGGAATAGTTACTTGGGGAAAAAGGGAACAAGAGAAAACAAATTTTAAGCAAGCTTAAATGTATAACAGACCCATTCAATAACCTTCACATTGTTAATTTGGTGTGTTCCCAATGAACAATAATGACATCAATGTTTATTGAAAAATTAAAGTCTTTTCTGGAAAATTTCTAAAGATAAGTAAATATCCATATAATTTTTGAAGATTTACATGATATAGTAGAATACATAATATTTAGAATTTTAGTAGTTATGATCACTAATTTTTCTGATTGAAAAATAAGTCCATATATGTTATACATGCTTAAAAATAAATACAGAATTCTAAAAAAATGTATAAAGAGAAAGTTCATTATGTTTAACTCTGAGGGTAAATGTAAATCTAATATTACATTTCCTATATACTATTTGGGATTGATTTTATTCACATGCCACCCTTTAGACACCTCTTATGATGTTGGTTTATCATTGATATTATTTCATATAGAGAATAGTCACAAGGGATCTTTAGAGATTAGATGCTTTTCATATATATATATATATATAATATTTTTAGGTGTAGATGGATGCAACACAATGCTTTTATTTTTATGTGGTGCTGAGGATGGAACCCGCGTGCCGCCCGTGCTAGGCGAGCACTCCACCGCTGAGCCACAAGCCCAGCCCCAGATGCTTTTCTTTTTAACTTTCTAAAATGATTTGCATTTGCCTATGGTCTTCGCTAATGATTCATATGAAGGGATGTCACCTCCAAACTGAGGACAGTTTGGTTATGATAGAACAAAGAAGAGCCAAAAGCCTTCTGTAAATAAGATTACAGTTCTAGGGTAAAAGAAAAGGTATAATGGGCTGACCCCTGACTTAAAAGCCAAGATAAGGGGAAGCACATAGTTGGAAAAAAAAAAAAGAAAAAGAAAGTTTGAAGATGTAGAATGAAAAGGAAAAAAATCAGGAAAAAAATAATAAGGACTATTTGTAAGGACGAGTAGTCTGGGACCAGTGACTGATTACAATCACTTCATGGAAGACAGAGAGCCCACAAATACACAACCCCATCCGCCCATCTCCTCTTTCCCTCAGCTCAGAAGATGGTGGAAACTAAGCTGAGCACAACACATGGAAACTAAGCAGAGGTGGTTATGTGATCAGGTGAAAGGCTTCCTTAAAATGCTTACACCTCCGTTCATGGAGGACTGCAGGAAAGCAGTCTTCTACAGACCTGGATTCAAGGTTGGATCCAGCAGTCAAGATCCTTAGTGATCTAGGTGGTTAAATACAACCTCTTGATGAAGTAAAAATGCTACAGAGGGCAACCCCTCAGGCAGCAATTAGCTTGGGTAACCATGAAGGCTGACTCCATGGCCTCCATATGAACCAGTGGCAGAAGGACATGGATTTACAGCCTCCTCTCAACTCCATGTCATTTTGATCAACCACTGATGATAACATCATTTTAACTCAGGCAATAGACTATTCCAACGAGTCTTTGAAGATATGCTGAGGTATAGTTGAAGTAGGATACCTGCTTCCTGCCTCTTCAGATAAGTCACTGCAGGATTCCTGCTCCCCTCCTCAATCAAAAATGAAGCAGCCCAAGACCACTGAATTAAGAAAAATATAGCTACACTTTTGGTAGAGTTGGGAAGGACAGAGGTCAGATCCTAAATGGCAATGAGCAGAGGAGACCCTTAGACATTTTTAAGTATGTTCAACGTTTCCCTTTCTTGGTATTTGGGTCCTTATCATATCTGAGTCCAGATGACCTCAAGGGCACCTGTTTATTTGCTCTGTTTGGTATGTAGGTCTGACTTCCTCCTTGTTCTTATGCCAGGCACCTTTATTTTCTTCCCCTTGAGCTTCATCTATTTGTATGATTTTTTTTCTGTTCAGGGATCATCAAGTATGACAACCCAGAGGGGGTCTCTAGTGACCAATATCATCTTTTTTTTTTTTTTTTCTGGCACAGGGGATGGAATTCAGGGGCACTCGACCACTGAGCCACATCCTCAGCCCTATTTTGTATCTTATTTAGAGACGGGGTCTCACTGAGTTGCTTAGCACCTGGCTTTTGCTGAGGCTGGCTTTGAAATCACGATCTTCCTGCCTCTGCCTCCTGAGCTACTGGGATTACAGGCCTGTGTGAACACATCTGACCTCAATACCACCTTATGGAAGAGTTATAGGATGATTTTGCTTTACTTTTCACAGAAAGTAAATCTTGTTTTCTCTATCTTCTTAAAATACCCTCTCAATTCATTTATCCAACAAAGCAAGGAGGAGAGATGGCATTAAATGTATTAAATGAAGCACAATTTACCAACTTAATAACTGAGGCCAAAGAGATTTTTCCTAAATAGAAGGTATCATCAGAAATACCCAGTGCAAGTGGCTTTTCCTTCATTTTTCAATTGCAAGTTTGTTGTTTATTTTAATCTAAGATGCTGCAATTGGTTCATTCAGTCAAGTGATATTAATACCTAATGTATCAGACATGATTTTAGAACACATTGGTAAATTAGACAGCTATTGTGCCTGTCTCTTACTGAGATTCAAAAACATAAAGTGAAAGTTAGGTAAATACCTGTATTAAATTCTAGGAAGTAAACAGACAAGGTGCTAAAGGCTCCTAAACCAAGGTTATGATTTTAGACCAGATTCACTAGAAAGGCTTTCTGATGAGTGGCAGATGATCCAACTGAAAATGAAGATGTTTGCCATGGCACTCATGCAGAGGTGGCAAGATGGAATGTTCCACCGGAGGAACAACATAAACCATATACTCTAAATAGAAGCCTTAATGCAGAAAAGGGAAAATCATGCCCATGAAGCTCAGAGACAAATAAGTGGGGCTGAAATCTGGTTTAAGCAGCAACAGTCCAAGTTAAGATAGGAGAGGTGAAAAGTTCTCAGTCATGCACTGAAGGCCACAATAAGGAGCATGGTGGCAGAGTCAAATATGAGTCACAGTGAGCACTGCAGTCAGGGGTCAGACTTAAACATCATCAAGTAATAGATCCCGTGGAGAGCAGGTACCCCCGATTGATCTTCCTTCCTGAAGCTCCATCCTCCCAGTCTCACCACGAGAAAATCATCAGACAAACCCAAATTGAAGGACAGTCTACAAAATTTCAGTCCAGAACACCTCAAAGCTGTCAAGGTTATCCAAAACAAAGAAGGTCAGTTATGATGAAACAGTCATAGTGTCTAAGAGCCTGAGGGGAGAGACACAAGGACTAAACTTATTGTAGTATCTGGATAGGATCCCAAACCGAATGAGGATATTGAGTAGCAACTAAAAATCTGAATGAAGTACAGATTCTAACAATGTTTCAATATTGATTCATGAGTGTTAACTATATCATAGTATCACAATAGCTTAACAGAGGAAACTAGGTGATGGGTACATGGGAAGCCTTTGTACTATCTTTGCTGTAATTTCAAAACTATACTAAAATGAGAAAGTTTTTTTTTTCAAGAAATAGGTTCTAAGTTTTATAGAAAATTAGTGGATGGTGGTGCCATTTCTTGACGCGGGAGAGGTAAGGAGACAGAGTGGGGACAAATGCAGAGGAAGGGCTACTTTGAGGATATGCACACACACCCACAGCACAGTGGTATTTTAATATGTACTCAGTAAAGGGCAGTTTTAATTGCTCTAAACTGTCTTTGCATAAAACCAGGGGTCAGAGCCTCCCTCATGTGCATAGAGCTGGGGTAGTGACCCGGCTTCTTTTGGGGGCCAGAAGCCACCACCATACAGTTCTGTTACTCACCGGAGCAGAACCTGTGGTTTCTGGCTACCAGAATGAAGGCAGCCTTCTGGGGCTTCTCCTTAGAACACCCCGGTAAACAGACTGTTTCTATTCATGATCTTTCTGCCTCTGAGTCACAAGTTCTCACAACTGCAGAACATGGCAATTTTCTTTTGAGCACTGGCATTCTTTGGGGATTCTGCAAAGGAAAACTACTTAATTTGAAATGTAGCCAACGGTCACAGAATACTCTTTGTCCAGACATTTTGTTATCCCCAGAATACCTGATCAATATATTGGTTATTCTTAGCCGCACACACACAGAAGCATGTTCCCGTGTCAGAGTAGTGACATGAAGCACTGTCAAGGAGACATCATGGTTCTGACGCCCTGTGCCCACACCTTTCCCTAGATCACATTTCAGTTGCCTCCTTTCTAACCCTTATCAGCAAGATATAAGTCAGCACTTACCAAAAATCATATTTAAATGCAAACTAGACATTTCTTAATTCTCTTCAAGATTAGGAGCATGTTATCTCAGTTTTGAAGAGATTTCTTTGATAATTTGGAAATAACTTTAACCTACAACCCTGAGTTAGAAAAGATACAGAAACATTAATTGTAAAGTTCATGCTGGACATGAGCAGAAAACAATTAGGAACGGCTGGGCGTGGCAAGTTCCTCTACAGCAAGGAGATGGTTTTATTCTTCATTGACAATCTTGGTTAAATGGGAAGGAAGCCATGACCTCCTGCCCATGTCTTATATTTGTGAAATGTCTCTGGGTCTACCAGGAAGGAGTATGTCTAACAAGACAAGGAACATAATTTTAAAATGTAATCAACACAGAGAAAATGGCATCCTTATAATGGTGCTATTATCTAAACAAACCAAATAAACATCACCAGAGGTTTCATCCAAAGCTGAATCACTGTAAGTAGCAATTACAGTTGTAGTATGCTTCATGCATGTAGCACGTAGTTATTAAAAAATGTTTTCAATGTCTTTTATCCATGAAAAACCTCAAAGTAAGAGGTACAGATAATAATACAGTCCATCATAGAAATGAGGAGGCTTCAGGATGAGTGTTGGCCTGAAACTCGCTCTTTATTGGAGAACTGTTCCTCATTTGAGTTGGGAAAACTGAGTTGGAGGTGAGATTGGGCAAATTCTTAATTACTCTTGTCCCTCACCTGGAAATCAGTCTTAATCCTTATCTTCCATGATTATCAAGACAAAACAGATACAAAAATGTGAAAGTCATAAATGTTAAGAAATATAAGAGGGTTGTTCTCTTCCTCAGCTCAACAGGAGCTTGAAATCTTTTGTACATGCCCCCAGAACACTGAAAGCCACTCATTGAAAGCTGACCATGCCACCTCTCACACCAACATAAAACATCTCTCCTTCAATATGGAGTATTGCATTCATATTGGAGAACAATAATTTTGAAGGAAATGGGGACACTGCAAACTGGGTTATAAGACTGAATAGTTGTTTTTTTAATAAATAATTACTTTCAATTGATATTGGCATATCAACATTCCTTTGCAATTTCTGAGCCATTTTTTTTTTTAAACAAGAATAACCTTTCTTGAGATTTTCCTGCTGGAGGAAATAAAAGAAGTCATAACCCATGCTAAATAAAAGGAAACTGTAGCATAGTTATTGTCAACAGAGTCTGAGCAGGAAATGCTAATATCTCATTTCTCAAAATTCATTCCCTACCCCAGAGACCTTTTATGTGCAATGTCGAATGCAGATTATTTGAGTTGAAAAATGTTATTGCTACTCATATACATAATTATATTCTGGAAAACTGCTATAACATTTCTCAATGAATTCTCACAACTCCCAACATCACAGGTCAACTGCTCACTTTAGGCTGAAGAACGGATTGATCCAGGAAATTTCCCAAATCTTATTCCCCCATGCAGAAAAGAGCAGGGACTGGGATGTGTACTGATAGCCGAAGCAGAGGGAAGAGGGGTAATTTGTCTTCTCTCTATTTTAAGAGAGTAAGACCTTTCTTAGGTTTCATATAAGGGACTCATAGACAAAGCTATGACTTGACGCTATGTTTATCTGTGAGGAATGACTGCTCATTGATAAAATTCTGTTTAAATTCTGTAGAATAAAGAAGCACACCTAACAGAGCCAGAGCAAGTAAGAAAGATCTGGAAAGTTTACCATGGCCTGGAGAAAAGAGGCGTCTGGTGGACTGTCCCAAAGATCCCCAAGTTTGAGTTGTCTCTGTAAATCAAGAGTAGCCATCAAAACACTCCCAAGACAAAGAACATTTCCTCCCCACATCTGCTTCTTCTAGTGTAAATCAGGATGTATCAGATCACAAGTTATTTTCAAGTAAAATAAAACAAAATGCTTTATGTATCTCCCACAAGGGAATTGCTTCACAGAGATCAAGCACCAGAGACTTTCTCTACTCTTCAGGTAGACCCTCTTTCTCCTCAGGAGGGAAGGCAAAATAGTTACCTTGAGGCAGGGTCAGTGAGGTTTGAATTTTACCATGAAATTCTCTGATTTTTTTTTTGAGGGGTTAGAGAAAAGTTTGCGGGGGGTGGTTCAAGGGAAAAGCTCAGAGTCATTACTCTTAATTAACTTCTCCAAAATTCATCTACAGGATTTATCACAGATGAGCGGCCAGTTAATTTTGTCATACATTCAGGGAATTTCTGTCAATGACAGTGTCAATGAGACTGCATCTAGGCTGTGTCACCTTGGACAAGTCATGAGATGTTAGTAATTTTGATTTTCCTCAATTCTTTATTACCACCCTTTGGGTTTTTTGTAAAAATGAAAAGAGGAGATGAATGTATTGTTCCATAGCAAATTATAGCTTTTTAAAAAATGAAGTCTTATTTTAACCCATATTTAACCCACAAATATCACTTTTCAAGTGGATAGCACAAGAATGGAATGGTGGACATGTATTCTGAAACCCAACTGAGACACCTGATTGAGGAGGGATTCTTGCAGGACAATGGGAGGCAAGATTCGTTTATTAGAACTACCAAAGTAAAGCAAGTTCCCTTTATCCATACCACATGATGTCAGGGCACATTGCTTCTCAATTTTGAAATTATTCCTCAAAGTGCATCAGAGGCAGTTATCTGTGCACCTACTTCTCCAAAGGGATCAGAAACAATGGGATACATTTTCTGCTTCCTTCAATACCTTGGCCATTTGTTTTAGGATACACATAGGAATGGTCCCAGTGATCTAGCCAGATCACTTGACGTCAGATCATTTGACGCTATGAGTGGTGAAATCATAGGAATAGAAAACTTGCATTGTGTTTTCATGTGTTTCACTGTGCGGTTGGCAGATATCAGGCTAGGTGTTGCTATTTACCAGTCTAACTAATCCTCTCTGTCATGATTCTTTTCAGATTTTCTATGACTGTCTTAGGTGAGTGTCAAATGAAATAGAATAGTGAAGGGCATATCACTTAGGTAAAATGTTTCCTTTAGATGAAGGAGTTTGCACATAGTAACTGACAGGGCAACTCCAAACCTTTGGAATTGTTTACTATCTTATGATCTGACCATCCTAATGTTCTGCTCTCCTCCTGATGACCCTAGGCTGTGATAAAAATGTGCAGGACTTGCAATGTTCCATTCTTATGCTATGGCACCATGCATCACCCTCTTCTGAGAGGTCCTTCTTGCTTCCTGTCAATTCAGTAAGACCCTACTCACGCTTTACTGCTTTATTAAACCAAGCTTCAGCTGGCTTAGTCCCACCCTCTCCTCCGTGATTTCGTAGTTCCCTCTAGCATCCATATATTATGTTTCATTTATTTTTCTCCTTATCTTCTAGGATAGACTATAAGGCATAGAATTACTATGCCTCATCTTGAATTCTAGATGTCTAGCAAGAGTACCTGGATGCACCTAATTTTGCAGCGATAAATGTTGGAGAACAAGTGAATAACCAAATATTTCTAATGCAGAAATATCTATCCCTTACAAACCTTGTGCTTTCCATACTCTAATGGACTGACTGAATATAGCAAGAAAAAGGAAAATAAGCTTTAAAATGAAGAGTAACAACATGAGTGAAAATGGTACTGACATGAAAGATAATCTTTTTAGGTTTAAGTATAGATGATAGCCTCCTTATTTATATTCACATAAGCTACCTCTGGATTGGAAGCTATTTTTCCAGGTAGAGATGGAGTTGGAGGGGGCTTCCCAGACTGCTCCCCTTTGCAAGCAAGCTGTACCCCAATTGTCTTTGGATCCTTGTGCTTTCATAGACAAAAAAAAAAAGGTTAACTTTGAGTTATGTTTGTTTCTTTTGCTCCATTGTTAAAGAGGCTCAATCTTCCAAGGAAGAACTGCCATTCCTGTCCAAATCCTCTTTCCTGTGGACTTATATTAAGATGAATGAAACATTTTCCTTAAAAAAGATGGCAGCAAATTAACTTTCAGTCTCTTCAAATGCAGTTTCTCTGAAAACAAAGTCCTATATGTCTTCTGTTGGATTACTGGTACCTGTTAATGTCACAAGCCAGTATATAAGTTGGGAGCTCATGTAAGAAACACAGAAAACAAATAAACAGAAAAACAAATTTCCTGTCATTCGTTGAAATGTTTCAATTTTAATTTTCAGGCTTCATTGAGTGTGGAATTCTCTCCTAGTGAGTCAAGATAAGCAGCTTTACTTCCTGGCAAGCTTTCCCTTTTGGTTTTGCTACAGAGTAGCCCTTAAAGAGAATACAGTATTTACAAACAAGGTTTCTGGCATATTCTCCCATACTTCCCTATCCTCTCACAGTTCCACACGCCTCTTAAAATAGCTTTACAAGTGCCTTCCCAACATTCCCCAGAAGCACATCACGTTCCCAGGGTAAGTGACAGGGGCTGGGAGAGCCATCTATCACCTCACTGTGAATGTCTATGAACCATGAAATACTCAGTGTCTCAGACACCACCAGATCTTCAACTCATCACCAACTGCTTCTCCTTTCCCATTCCCCAGATCAAAAGCAAAGCAAAAAGATGACCCAAAATACAAACATTTCATTTTGAAAAGATTAATGGCAAAACTAATTATATGTATGGTTACAGGACTCATGGAAGAAATCATCTGCTATTCGAAAGAAAACATACATTGAAAGAATTAAGAGAGGTGACATCAAAATACTGCATTCCAGTTTGTCTCCTTTGCTCACTGCAAAGACAGTGCATGGACAATTTTTACAAATGGGCCAGTAGAAGTGATAACAGCTTCCTAACAATTTTTGAAATGAGAAAGTAGAAGAAAGAACTTGAATTTGATGTAGTTTTATAAGAGTTAGTCTATTATCCTTCCTTAGGATTTCTGAAACAGTAATACATCTACAGGGAACAAGTATATTGTGTGGTTTTCAATTATTCTTGATTTCATGAAACTAAAGTGAACTAAAAGTTCTTATGGTTTGTTTTTTTTTAGCACCAATATTATTTTTTAAATTATTGGTCCAAATACTATAATGATTAATAAAAACTCTAATTATTTACATGTAAATCAATAACAAAAAAATGACTACATGATATCTCCAAAACCATAGAGTTTTGCTTGCTGAACCAGGGATGGTTTAGTGGCTCACACATGTTCCAAGGGATCAGCACCATTTCAAAGCTGTCACTGAAGTTTTGAAAATCTCTTAGTTTTGAATCCCAGCTTTTCTAAAAAAAATATTAGTTCTAAATCATGGAATACCTTGATGAAATATCAGTGGGAAAAAAAAAACATAAGAGTTGGAAAAAGAATAAAAAATCCCAGAAAAAATGAGAAAAAATAAGGAGGATTTATAGAATCAGGTCTTGGTCAGGAGGAATTAAATTCTAAGATTAGCTTAGTCATGGTGGATGATGAAATTAAGGTTAGGAATCAGGATGTTCAGGCTCAGCTCCTGACTCTATCACCTTGAATCATGGTAACCTTCCTGACAACTCACCACTGTTTCTTGGTCAACATCTCCTTAGGTGTAGAGCAGAGGTCTCAAACAATACAATGATGAACACTCCACTAAACCATTGAGACTGTGAGGGCAGAGGGAAAAGATGAACTAACAGTGATCAAATTCTCTTTGAAGTAGCCTGGGAAAGGGGTTGTTGAAACCTTCTCTCTCTAAGCTCCTAAAAAGTGGTGGCCAATGGAAGTCACCCTGCAAGGGAGCACAGGTCCACCATAGCTATGAGATAGCAGTAGTGCTATTATCAAGTAGTGTTAAATCTGTGTTTGCAGGAGTTAGTGGGCCTTCTCTTCCCTAGTGATAGGAAGATAGCAAGCATCCCCAGCAGAAAGGACAAGGTGGGACACAAACACACTGTTAGGAAGAAAATGTTCAGAAAATACTGAGTGAATGAGTAAATAAAAGTACAAATAAATCCATACTCCAGGTTTTATTCTTAAGGCTACACATGGAAAGTTATTCAGAATGGTACGTAGTTTCATAATGTAAATTTCTTTTCATCTTTTGTCACATATCTCTTAGATAGGGTCAAGTAAGAAGAGAAAATGTAGTAAATTTATCCCTAATATGTGGAAAGATCTATTTAAATCATATGTGATTAGTTTCTGGCTAGATTTCTTTCAATATATGTTATATATAAAAATTAGAGTTTGCTGTCTTTGGAAGTTCATGTGCTTGAGATTAATCGGATTCAGTTTAACCAGAATAACGCTACATAAGCAGCCTGAGGAAACTCTGCTGAAGTTTAGATGCAGTGATGCTTTCAAAAGTGAGAAAATGTGTCAGAAGGAAAGATTAATTCTGAAAGGTAAATTTTACCTAGAAAGAGTTTCTTTGAATTATTTCAGAAAACATCAACTTAGGAAATGAACAGAAGTAGTTTGGAATAGTAGGAAACTTGAAACTGTTAGCAGAACACCATTTAAAATCATCATTAAATAATGTTTATTGTGCCAAGAATAAGATTCAAAACTGAAAAGAAGAAAGAAAAAGAAAATGGGAAGGAGAAATAAAAGGAGAGAAAGAAAAATAAATGACATTGAAATCCAGCTCTCATGATATAGGCTTCTCCTAATGAAATCAGAGTATATCAGGAGAACTTTGCTGTGTGAAGGAGCTGAAATATCAAGTATGTGTGTAAGATAAAGAACAGGCCCAAGTGAAGATGTTAAAGTCAAGTTAAATAGGGGGTATCATTAGCTATCCTGTGCATACCCCGTGTCTAAACAGCTGGGATGACTAGATCAACACACTAAATAACATCAATTTCCTAAAGGTAGAGGGAAGAGAAAAGGGCACACCCCAGGGGACACTAAGTGACCTAGTAGGATTTCGCTTACTTCTCAAATAGAAAGCAGAGTTCCCTATCTGCTGTTGGTAAAGTGTTCTCATTTAGGGGTCAGTGTGCTGTTTCATGCAATGGTCTTGGCCTCTAGGTCGCCAGCATTTTTAACCTGGCCTCATCATGACCATGACTGCTGAGTCTTGGGAGATCAACTGAGGAGGAGAAATGGAAAAGAAACAGCTCCCTGACATCCTCTCCTCCCCTCCTCTTGAATTTAGATTCAAGGGAGCAGAACAGTTTGCCCAAATTGGGTAAACAGACCATTTAAATCCTTCAACACAAAGGTAAAGAATTTTATTGCCTGAATTACTCTAAAAACTTATAAAAACAACAATAACAACAACATCCTCATGAGTAAATAAAGCTAGTTTAATGAACACTATGTAATTCCAAATGAGAGTGCTCCCTCTAAGTACTGAATTAGGCAGAGGGTATATTAAAGGAAGAGGAAGAAGAGATAGAATTAAAATATTCAGGACACCAGTTATGTGATTATTTTTGGAACGTTACAGAATTTAAGAACATGGAAATTAAAGATTAGAGGAAAATCTAGTACAAGAATGAAATAATATGCATGCTGAAATGAAATACATTTTTCTAATATACAGCTAAAATATACCCTCAAGGAACAAGGGAAACCCGTTACTGATAAAAAAAAATAATATTATTCATTTCTAAAAAGAGATGAACCTTGAAGCCGTGAAAAGACACAGAACAGACTTAAATGTTTATTACTAAGTGCAAGAAGCCAGTCTGATATCTAAGACTTTCTAGAGAAGACTAACCTGTGGAGAAGGTTAAAGGATTTAATAAGGGATGTCAGGGGTTAGGGAAGCGGAAAGACACTTATCCACATCATCATGTGGATAAACAAATGCCATTATACATTGTTCAAATGCATACAATGTACAACACCAAGAGTGAACCCTAGGTGGACTCAGTGGCATACGCCTGTCATGCCAGGTACTCATGAGGCTGAAGCAGGAGGACCACTTAAAGGCAGAAGACCAGCCTGGGGTGAAGTTCCATCTCCAACCAAAAAGAGAGAAAAAGAATCAGGAAGAATGAGCCCTCAAGTAAACAATGGGCTCTGAGGGGTGATGACATGTCAAGGTGGGTTCAGGGACTGTGAACAAATATACTAGGGCACAGTGATCATAGGGGACACTTTTGCATGCATGGGAACAGGCAGTCTATGAAAGTCTGTGTCTTTCACTGTATTTTTCTGTAAATTTAAAACTGCTCCAAAAAAAAAATTAAGTCTATTTTTGTAAAAAGAAAGTGCAAAAAGATGTCTTTCCATAATTACATAGAAGGGGAAATTTTTGAACATTAGATAACTGACCTCTAGGTATCAAGTCTCATTTCAATTGTATTAGAAATGTGAAGTAAGAACATATGAGTTTGGGAGAAATAATAATTTTAGAATGTGGTCAAATGCTTGCTACGAGGGAAACGAAAAAGTCGCACTAATTTAATTAAAAGAAGCAAACAGGAATGACCTTTAGAAAATCTGACCAATATATAGTGCAGAGATTTCAAGGCTCTGGATTCCCCAGACTTAGGGAAATCAGCTCATATATTTGGCAGTGCCATCCGTTATTTCTGAAAATGCATGTCAGATACCAAGAGGTGCCAAAAGATGGGAGTGAGAGCAACATCTATTAAAGGAGAAGAGGGCAGGGCTGCCGATGATAGACAGCATCTAGATTTGGTGTCTCCTAAATTGATGAGACCAACACAGACAGGAAAATTTAAGAAAACCTTACGTGCACACTGAAAAAGCTAAAAAGAGGCAGGGCCAATTAAGTAGCTGAGGACTGGGATACGGAAAAACACCCAGAAGAAATGGGCCGTGGGAACTTGCACTGTAGTAAAGAACCGAAAAGAAGCTAGAGAACATCAAAGTGGGAGACACTGACTACCACTCTGTCTTCTATGAAAATGACTCTTGGGATTCAATCAGAACACTTCAATGATAGAAAGATGTCATTTTATTTTGTTTGAATGTGGAAACTCACTGGAAAATAAACATGACCTCCTTTCTGTACCACTGGTAGAAAATTAAAACAAAAAAAAATCAAATAATTTGAATTTTCAGTAAATTCTTAAGGAGGTAGAAGCTGAAGAATCTTTTTAAAAATGGGGAAATTTTAAAAAGGAATGTTAAAGATGTGAATTTCCTGCAGAATGTGTTATGTAACTAACAAACTGCGAGGGAGAGAGAAGCAATTATCACTTTAATTAATTAGGGCCCGGTTGTAGCTCCCTTGTGAAAGATAATCCTTGATTAAAAGTGTCAGTATGTAAAAATATTGACTGATATTGAAGTGTAAGAGTGTGAAATTTCAATTAATTGTAAAAAATTAGCTGGTATTATCATTTACCAATAGACACTAATGATTCTCAGGAGACCTGGGGTATACAAACAAATGGAGTTGACAATGGACATGTAAACAGGGGCAGAATTTGTCTGCTGATGGTTTAACCCTTAGAACAATTAGGTCCTTTAGTCTTCTGTTTGTGTGTCTGCAATGCAGAGGTTAGCATTAAGTAAGAGAGATTAATTTAGACAACAACAGAACTAATAAAGCTATATGAAATAGAAAGAGATTAAACAATAACATTTTACCCACACTTGGTGGTTTTCTATTCAACAGAAACATCCTATATATATGAGACTACTCGGCTCATCTCCATGCCCAGAAAGAGCTCCCAGGAGACCCTGAAGCCTGTCAAACTTTCAAATGTGAAGTCTGTAAAGTGGACTCTGTCAGGAGGTTTGTGGCCAAGACGGTGGTTTTAAACCTCACCTGAGACACATCCCTCCCAAACAAACTCTGCTTTTCCCAATTCCTTTCTCTGAACACTGAGGGAGAGTGACACTTACCTTCATTTCATTTAATTCCCTGTTTTTCCTTGACTTTATCAAAATTAAATATCAAACAATATAATGACATTAAACAGCTTCTCTTAAAGAAGCTGTTTGTGATAAGTAAAGTAAACCGATACCATTTAAAAACTGATTTTTAACATTAGATGTGGGTCTGATGCCCAAGTTACAAACTCACTCTAAAACTGAGACCCTGATATTTACTGTGAAAGAGCCCCAAAGTCCAGATTCCAGAAGCAAAATAAACAAACATCACTAAGACTGGGTGGGAGGGACAGGGGCAATATGTGTAAAGAATTGGCAATGACCCTAAATTTTGTCAACATGAGAAACAGTTTAGATGCCATTTCGTCTTTCTTTGGTCCTTGTTATTGTCACAGAAAATTATCTTGTTCAAAATTCTGAAATTTCCCTTTATATGGAAATATCTAGTCACACAAAATATCCATCCATGCTCCCTTTAAACTAAAGGCAAACTTGGGCCTCTTTGTTTACCTTTGAGTGACACCTATTCGCCAGAGACAAGAGAACTTCAACCTGCATCAGCCAGAACTCTCCTTTCCTTCAGCATCTCCGTACTCAGTACTAAGGACAAAAGAAAGAAAGAAAGAAAGAAAGAAAGAAAGAGGAAAAGTTCTAATATTTCGACTTACATGTGAAGACACAACTGCACACTCCACTGATAAAGTCTGGTAGAAAAGTAATTTTGAGGATAAAGCAAGAAAGCAGCAGACCTACCTGGGAAACATGCTTTGGCCCCAGGGTTGCTCTTTATCTTCTCCCTAAAATAAAACCAGAAGTCCTCAAAAGAATACAATTAAGTGCAATTTCTCTCTTTCCCTGTTTTCATGCTGGTTTTGGTAGAAACTTTTCCCACAGTCAACAGTGCTGAGGAAGGTACAAGTTCAACAACATGAAATTGTGTATGAAATTTATTTAATTTCTCCTATCGATCAAATTGTTCTGTGCTTAGCTTTTGTGAAAAGTGAGGGAAATTATCCTTCAGGTAATTCTTTAGCTCCACGTCTTGACCCTTGTAAAGAGTTCCTTAGTAGTTAATTAAATAATGAAGAAACAAGAAGCTTGCCTTCCTACAGAATTTCATCCTGTTTATTGGCATGCATGGATGGTGAGGTAGGAAAAAGCTTCTTTTCTTTTATTAAAACAGAAGAATCATCCTGATGATTAAGAGTAAACAATAACATCAGGAAAAGTTATTACAATGTTCTGATTCATAGAGGAGATTTGATATTATATCAATGTGTTATTCAGGTTAATCATGGTGCTCCAACATTTTGCAATACTAACAGCCAAATGCATCCCTTTTCACCTTTAATACAGTTGTCTCAGATACACTGTCCCTCCCCTATCTGAGGCTGAGAGAGAGAAGGAGGAAGAGGGCCAGATGCTCCATTCAACTAGGTCTCCCAGAAAATCTAGACAGAACGTTGTATAGAAGAGAACACAGAGGAGCTTCAAAGTCATGAAGATATTTATGATCTGAGAAGATGCACAAAGAAGAGGACTGTGAAAGAGAAAAGATGAATCAAGTCTTAGAAAAGAAAAGGGCATACTTATTTCTTAAGCGGTTAGGACTAAGAACATAAGGTATGCAGGTGGCATTGTGCTCCAGTCAAACAAATAGGTATGTAGGTTCCATAGAAAATGGAAGAGAAGCATCTTTATTTATGGCTGCCCTCCTGAACTGTGATTCATCACTGACACTAGAATCTGCCTAGGGAATCAAAGAGTCTCCGGCCACAACTCAGTACTCTCTCTCTCTGGGCCTTGGTGCACCTGGGGATGGAGAACCCACATGGAGCTGAGCTTTCTGTTTTCCTCCTCAATGCCCCTTAGCTTCCAATTTTTCATTCTACAATTATGTAAAATATGATTATCCACTTCACGATCATGTCAGGTGCTTGTTAAAAATCTAGATTCCTGGGAGTCATCTTCAACTTGCTGACTTATAATCTCTGCAAGAGCAATAAAGTATTTTAGCTACTTAACCTGTGAATTAATCTGTTTTTTAAAGACTTCTTAGAAGATAGTGAGGACTTCACTAATTCAAAATCTTGTCATTTAAACTACTATGAATATTGACTGTTAAGGAGAATCTTCATTCCTGTAAGATGTCACCATTCAAGGATATGTAGCAAGAGAGGTCTTGCTTTTATGAGCCAAATAAATACAGATAGCTTCAAAACATTGCCCTGTTGCCATGCTTTTATTATTTATTTTTATTTATCTGAAAGATTTAGGTCTTCAGTTTTGTTGTTGCTATTCCATTTTCCATGAGCTGGAAATCTGACCTTAAACTAGTATTTAACCCATGAAGAAGCTTATACCTTCTCTGATACAAAAAAAAGGGAAATATGAATACTAATGGAATTATAAACTGTGACAAAAATTGGGGAAAAGACAGTGAAATGTTAAAAAAAGTCAATTCTCCCTACTGCTGATACATTTAAATAAATAGTGCTATCATTTGTAAAACATGTGGCCTCTGCTTTCACTTGAGACCTCCTCTATATCCCTCACAACTTCTAGTTATTATCTGTTATCAGCACCAGATAAAATCATCTAAGTTGCCTAGAATTGGTATTTTGTGAATAATTTAGTTTAATCCAGGAATATGATTCACCCAAATCCCCAGAGCTCATTAAAATAAAAAAAGAAACTCACATTTTCACTTTCCAAAAGACTTCTTTGTATATTAAATGCCAGAAAGCTACATTATCATTATACCGATTATATATATATATATATATATATATATATATATATATATATTAGCAAGAATGCAGTTTATCATTGCTTTTTGATACAGTGAGCACACAAAGTTACATGAAAAAGAAGAAGGAGAAGAGGTGGAGAATAAAAAGAAATATTTTGACATATGTACCAATCATTATACTCGTATAGCTATTTATGAGTATTCCCTCCTGTGCAGTTGAAGAATGAAGAAATGGTGGGTGAGATCCATCAGGCAAATAGCTTTACTCAATTATGGCAGATCTTGAGAGAGTTATATCAGGGTTTATCCAAAACAGTCAAGAAACCCTGAAGTTTTTCCCAAGAAAATTACATCTTCAGATTTGCATTTTAGAAAGGTCACTCTAGCATTGAGAGACTAGATTGTACTAGAGAAAGACAGAAGGGCAGGAGACCAGTTAGAAACATATGGCTCTGGTAATAGTCCATGCGAGAGGTGCTAAAGGTCTGAAAAGACGTGCCGATGGAGTGGAGGGGATAGATCCTATAGAGATCTCAGGGATAGACTTACTGGATTGGAGGAATATAGACTTTGGTGTGAGGAAGAATGAAAAGCTGTTGGTAGTACATCTGCCTCATTTCCAGTTCATTATATCTTTAGTAATTAAAAATAATGTGAAATTGAAATTAGAGTTCATATTGTTCATATAATCATAGAAAAAATAAAGCTTCCAAATATTTCCCGCAAGAAAAATGGTTTCCATTCTAAAGAGAGAAGACTTCCATTTTGAAGTCTTAAAGACTGAAACATATAGAATATTCTATTGGGTTCTCTAAAAGATATCTCAGTGGAATCTCTTATTTCTCCCATAGACACATTTTCACAATGTTAGGTATAAAAGGATACAAATATCCCTCCCTTTGCAATAATTGTCTAGAATGCTGCACAGTACATAACACTAAACAATGCAAAAACAAATACTTCATTGTAATCTCCTTGCTTCAATTATATTAATTAAAAATCTTTCTTACTTATGTCCATTTCAAATTGTAATTGAAATTGGAATCCGCACCCCCCCACCCGGCAACCCCCGACACACACAAAGCTTTAAAAATAATGTCCTTATCCTGTCCAAATCAGTGTGCTTCCTGTTACTGAACACCAGAGGGCATCAGTCAGCGAAAGCTTTACTGTAGGGGGAAGGGGTGGGGTGAGAAAGAATTCCATTACTAATGAAAGAAACTGGTTTTTTAGTGTATACCCTTATCTACCATGAAACATTACCATGGTAACAGCACCAGTTAAGATGATTGTATATTTAGGTCATAGTATAAAAGGAGCTTGAACATGTGAATAACGAAAGAAGAAAATGAAATAAAGTAAGACAAAAATATATAAGGAGTAGAAGGAGGCAAACGAACTGGAACCCACCTCATCTTTTGTTAGTAGCAATTCACAAAGTCATGTTATGCCTTTCAAAGTAAAGGTGGACAAGAATGTATAATTAAAAGTAAATGAAGCCACTGAAGTTCAGAACTTTAAATGCCCCCAAAAGAAAGAGATGCTCATTCAGCATGGCCAAATGAAGAGGCAGTAGACTGGAAGCTGGCATGTGGGTGTTCTTGCCAAGCTCTTGGTTAGCTGTGTCACCTTGGGAAACTCTATTTGTCCACTTCAACACTTGTCATGAGTTCGACTGGATGATACCAAAATCCCTCTTTTTTTTTTTTTGCTTCAGACAAAACAAAATCCATTTAGTAATATCTCAGTATAGCTGAGAAGTGGAAATGGCATCTGCCAAAATGTCAGGTAATTTGGGTGCCTTTGTTTTCCCCTGCCGGAGGCAATCACTGACTAAATAGAATAAGCATGTTGTGCCAACTAAGAATCTTGTTGGCACTGAATCTTCTTTGCTTAGGGTTTAGGGGATCCAACAAGAACATGCAAAGTTGAATTAAACAGATGGGTAGAACGTCATTGAACTCTGAATACAACAGTTTGCATTCCCTAAACATAGGGAGAAACAAATGATACAGCTATGTATAGACAACCAATCAGCACAGTACAGGAGTGAAGACTGGAGTCTGACAGGCTTGCGTTTGCATGCAGGGGCTGCATCATACAGGCTGTATGATCTAGGACCCTTTGAATGCTGGTTTCCTCTCCTACAAAACCAGAAAAATAGCAGCTGCTTCATATTTTGTTGCAATGATGAAATGAGAAAAATCAAATAATCTATTTACTCAGTGAACAAAGATAAAATAAGTCCCTAGGATGTGCCTGGCACTATCTTAAGTTGTGAAGATAAAGAAATATAGAGCACTAACAAAACACATAATATAATACGTGTAAGCTGATTGGGATGGTACCAGAGACTTATGACATACTCTGAAGATACCTGCCCAATGAAAGATGACCTGTTTCCCATCCCCCCATAAAACAAACACCACCAAAACCACAACACAACCCAGTTAAGCTTGGGAATGCAGAGAAGCTTGGGGATGTAGTCCTCACACTTGAATTGATGATCCTTAATGAAAGGAGTCCTAACATTTTCTCAGTGAGCCAAAGGGAAACAGAATGGGAACAGATGATAGGAAACAAAAGCCAGTTGTTAATAGCCACAAGGAAGATATTGACAGTGTTCAACACAAGGAGGCGTGTGACAGAGACCCCACATCATAAAATAATGGATCAACTCCAGTATCAGTTTCAATGAAGAAGATCAGCCCTTCAAGCAAACCGTGTAATAAAATGTTTATCTATCTCTATGTTGCTGAGTAAAAGGAAGAAATTTTAAGATTAAGTATGGGGGAGCTGGGGTTGTGGCTCAGAGGAAGAGCGCTTGTCTAACATGTGTGAGGCATTGGGCTAGATCCTCAGCACCACATAAAGTAAAATAAAGACATTGTTTCCACCTATAACTAAAAAATAAATATTAAAACAATGGGTCTTCACACAATAACCTAAAGAAGGCCAACATAGGGACAGAAGATGATCCCTGCACTGTGAAAAAACAGCACACACCCCCACAGATTCTTGCTCTCCTTCCCCCATTTCCCGTTTGTTCCCTCCTCTTTTCTCTTTCATTCTATTCTGTATTCTCTTCTTCCTCCTCCTTTGTACTTGTTTTAACTTTATTCATTGCCAAGGGTCAGAGGGTGACTTCTAATTAGCCAGCTTATTCTCCACTGATGGTTGTGCCATTTATACCTTCCATGTCTTCCCTCTCCGCCAGCAGGCTGGTGACTGTGCTATTTTCTTCCTACCTTTGAAACTGCCCATCCATTCCTCTTGTGCCCTTGGTCCTGGGGGCTGGCTGCTGAGGATTGGAATTGGGAAACTGCCTAGTGGACATATATACAGCTGTCTGACTTTGGGGATTGTCTGGAAGATGCCAACATCACATTTAGAGCAATGTAGTCTGTTGGTTGTTGGTGGGGGGGTTTGGGTGTTTTTTTGTTTTTTTTTCTTTTTTTCCTGGGGATTGAACAGGGCCTTGTGCATGCAATGCAATCACTTTACCAACTGAGCTATATCCCCAGCCTGTTGTTGTTTTTAATGTAATGATAGCCATCTCTGTCTTCCCAAATTGAGAGAATCTGGGAAATCATTCCAAAAGGAATTTTACCTGGGTTTGAACTGCTGGTTTCTTCCACATCTGTCTCTGAAGTCAGTTAAGAGCTGCAAACATGTTCTTTGAGTTTGCTTGTACTTGAACTATGATAGGGATATTCAAATCCACTTACTTTCTCATTCCATTTCCCCTCCAGGCACCCTCAGGCACACGTATATAAACAAACATTGCCTTTTGCTTTTATCAGAAGACAAAGCATCTGTCAGGCATTCTACTCTGAATTTTGAGTCCTAGGACTTTCAACCAAGCCCAGCTCACCTCATTCACAGAGCTTTCAAACAAACCAACCTGGCTGGAGTCCCTATATCTTTTAAGGATAAGTCTTATTTTTAAGCGTAGTTGGAACTGTTATTTAGTACAGTAAAGCAAACAGAGTAAATGGGAAGCTGCTTATCTTTCATATTTCCACAACTGAAGCACCTCTATTAATAATCTTAATAATAATAGAAAACTATTATGGCATTAGCGTTACTTCTTGAGACCTTAACTGCCCAGCCTGCAAAGCTGCGATATTGCTGGCACAGAATTTTACCATCCATTTGACCAGAGTCTCAAAAGTCCACTCTCTGAATTGCAGCCTAATGGAGTTCCCAGCATGAAACTGTTTCTTGGCCAAATCAAGCGGTTTTACTTCTACAATCATCAGTGCCTTGGTTATCATCCCCCAACAATGATGATACACATATGCCTAATGCCTAATTGTTACTGGTTTGTACTGGTTCCTAGTATCATCATCCCTATTATTTACTTAAAAATGAAAATTCTTATTTTATACACACACGCACACCTTCTACCATATCCTTATCATGACTGTTTATACACATATCCCCATTAAAAGCAAAGTACAATGTGAAGGGCTTCGCCTTACAATCCGGAATTAGTTAACCTGGAGTTTATGACCTGCTTTATTTTTAGAGCTTCTTCAATCCAGGGACACAGGATTGCAAAGAGTGAAGAGAGGTTCTGGCGCACCCCAGCACTAGGTCATTGGACTTCCCTGGGCAGGCTAGAGTAAGGATGCTGCCCCGTCCGGTGGCCTTCTGTGGGGACAACCAGTGGCCTGTGCAGTAGGGACAGAGGCCTGAGGTACAGCAGCCTCTGGAGCACTCAAAGCTCTACATAGGGGAAGCGCAGAGTCGTTCCTCCCAGAGCCTCCCCCTCCACACTCCCCATCCAAATATAGTTTTACTGCAGGCCTTTCTAGTCGTTCCAGAGTTACTTCTGGAGTCAGCTGGCTCCCCTCTGCTGTGCGGGTCCCCTCCCCATGCCGGTGCCCTGGCCACAGATGCCCCGGGCTGTCCAGACTGTGCACAGAGCGCTGGTGTGTATGAGACAAAGCGTGGGGATGGGGACGTGTGCTTTTGTCTCTGGTTGAGTGTACTAGGGGACAGACACACCACAAGCCTGCCAAAGTACTCTTAGACACCCAATGCTAAGAAAAAAGCAAGAAAAACAAAACAAAACAAAAGGAAAAGAAAAGAAAGAAAAAAAAAACAGAAGGTAATGGAAAAAGAAAGTCAATGTGGGGGGATTCCATTTCAAGCTTGAGGACCGGGAGGCGCCACTCTCTGGCAGGGCTCGCCGCTCCTGGGCGGGCACTTGGAGCCCTGGATAGCTGCAGTCACAAACATGCCATGGCTGTGAACTGACATAAGGACACAAGAGGGCGGCTTGGGTGACATGTCAGCGGGCAGTTCTATTTGCCTTAAGCGTTTACCTCCATTTTTTTGCTCTCCTCCCTCCTCTCAAGCGATTCTCTCCGCGGATATTTCCATATATGCAAGAGTCTTGGAATCACAGACAGGGACTGGCGGGTCGGTCGACCCTCCCTTGGATGATTTGATGGCTCAGAGCAGCCTCGAGGACAGCTACTTGCAGGAAGTAGAGAAAGGTTTGCGGTGCTGAAGGAGCACGGAAGCTCGGGGTGTGTGCCCACTCTGAGTCAATAACTTGGGTGAATTTCACTACAGGAGCTCTCTGCTAGGCAAACCTCCACCTACTCCACGGGGGTCACACCAGGGGCGCGGGGCAGAGAGCACAGGTGGAATTTCTACGTGTTCTACGCGCCACTGCGCTTGGACCGTCCGCACCTCGCGGGTTCCGAAAGCTACAAGTTAGCGGGGATTGCCCAGGTCCAGCGAGGAACATTCAGGGCACGCAGCTTCCTGTCTACGACCTCATGGCCCTGTCGGCTGATCCAGTCCCCACCGCGAGTTGGGTGGCAAAGCCCAGGCACTATCTTGCACCTCACCAGTTCGGAGCTGGGACCCTGTCTTACAGTGGCGGCGGGCCGCCAACCTTGTGCGCCTGTCACAAATTGGATTGGGTGGCTGAACGCTTCCTTCTCTTTTGTCCTGGAAACCGTGCCCCATTCTTATTCACCTGCCCCTTTGCCTTGATACACCGGGACCGCAATGCCAACCCTCTCTCCTGCGCTGAAGGGGCTGCTCCGAAGGCGGAGTCAGGGACAACACCGAGAGAAGAGCAGCAGGGCCTCCACCCTAACGCACAGACGACGTGGTCAGACCCCGAGCAGAAAGGAGCTTGAGGGCGGAAGAAGCAAAGCTCTCCTAGTCTTTTCCATGAAGGCATCTGGGCTGAGGGGTTGACTGGGAGAAGGTTCAGTGACAGTGGAGAGAATGACATGCTCTAAGGAGTGATGCTGCGGGGCAGCGCGTCTCCCACGCTGCTTTCGCCACATTCCTCCGGTCTCCGTGACCCGCGTAATCGCGCCCGCACCCTGCGCTGTGCCTCATTTCCCCCTTCTTTCTAGACCGACCATCGCTGCCCTCATAACTCCAAGCCTCAGGGGCTAAAGTTTCCTTTGGAAAATATGCAAGTGTCAGGGACCCCCCTCCGTTTCTCCGAAAACCGCGACCTCTCAGTGTACAGGGTAGGGAGATTGGGAGGAAACCCCTGGCACCAGGGTCCCTGGTGTGGGCAAGCGGAGAATTGGGTAGCAGGGCGCTCTTACCTGCTGTTGGTTTAGCTCCTGTGGTCACCCCTGGCTGCGATTTGGCTAGCTGGAGCGAGGAACCCTTCGCGGGTTCTGGGTCGGCCACTCCGGCGCGAGCTGCGCACCGCTTAGAGTCCAAAGCCAGCCTCCGCCTTGCTTTCTCCCTTGATCTTGAAAGAGAAAAGGCAAAGATTAGTTGGCGCCGCGACACTGGAGGGGTGGGGCGGGGGAGGCGGGGAGACTACGGACCCAAAGGCTCTGGCAGGAGCTGCGGGGCTTGCGCGCGCGCGCAAGCACAGTCGCGCACCCCACACCGGTCCCAGTCACTTGGACACTGTGGGACAGGTTCGCGATTTAGACTGGAGTTAAATTGATGCTGCCCCCACCCTCCACACCAAACCACCAAAAAAGAAGCAAATGAGACTTTCAAACCTGGACTTCACGAAGATAAGTCTGGAGACCAAAATAGAACCGAGACCTGGATGTGCCGGCGGGCTGGGCGGGATTCATTTCTTCACTAAAGTGCCTGGGGAAGTAGTAATTAGTGTGGGGAGAGCAACACTTATTCCAATCCCTCTGGCGAGTTCCTAGTGGAATCTGAGACTCCAAGGCTCTGGCCAACCCCGCAAGCTGGTGTGTGTGTGTGTGTGTGTGTGTGTGTGCGCGCGCGCGCGCGCTCACTGTAGTAGGTCTCTGTGCCTGGCTGTCTTCGGCTTGGGTACAGCAGGAGCGTGTCTGTATTCATGTGTTTGTGTTCGATTAGCTGCAATGGACGGACAATTTCTGGAGAGAACATTTACAATTTGCTTTCAATATGACAGGATTAGTTGCCGTTGACGGAGCTCCTCCAATGAAATCTTCTCTGCTCTCTGATTTGGCGGTTCTTCCAAGCAAATATGACAGCCTTTTCTCCAGGCTCTTTTCTGCTTCTTTCCATGTCCATCCCCAGAGCCCCGCTCTCCATCTGCAATTTCTACATCAGAACCTTTGCAATCACCATCACCACTCCCAAGTCCCATTCCAGCAAGTGTCTGACTTTGCTACAAAGGTGACATGGCATTTTGGGACGAATGCAGTGTTGCTTGTTGATTACAGAAGATACTTAAGCCCAGTTTTTCCAGGTGGGGAAATGTTAGAATAAATGTACTGTACTTTGTAGTAAATATATAATCATGCTGACTTAGATTGTTATTTCTTTGGGACATTGGTAAATGCTTCCCCCCCCCCCTTTTTTTCATTTAATGAGAAGTAGCCTACAAAATGTGTAAGATGCTTTGGTGAATTTATGATGTCCATGAAAAAAAATAGTATGCAAACTTTTTTTGTATTAGGACTAGCCTTAGGTTTTTATTTATTTTAATGAGAAGTTCCTTCCAGAAATTTTACCCATTATCTTTAGTTACTAACCAAACTGATAAAGGTACAATGATATGATTTTTCTAAAGTATAGCTGAGAGCAAGTCTTGCTTTTGTGAAAATATTTTGTATATGAAGTTAATATTAATACATGATGTGTCATGTAGTTTGCATTTTCTCTCATTCAACTTAAATTAAATGAAAAGTGGTTGAAACCTTAAATTGAATAACACAGACAGGGACACATCACCTTTCAGATCACAAAAACAGACAAAGAGCAATTAATGATTTAACATATTACAATTGAATTCAGTTTAATTATTGATGTCCATGTTTTGCTGGGTGTTAAAGGGCACAGAATAGTGGTAGCCACTGTTCTTGTTTTCTAGACGCTTCTAATCTTATCAGTGAGAGAAGACATGCATATGAAACACCTACATAGATGGAGTTATACAGTAATACAGATTCAATGATTCATGGAAATTCTACACTAAAATGTTTGGCTCTTTCTGTTAACTCATGGCTATCACCCAAGAATCTGACAGACTCTTGATTTTGCTTAGTTAATGCTATCCTGAAATAAAATATCACGTTATACCTACTATCAATGTCCACACTCATATCCTACCATAACAGGAAGATGTTAAGAGCCATGTGAAAAAGTAAGGACAACTCTGATCAATCTTATCCCCAGCCTCTCCCAGTGCAGGTCCACAGCATAATCTGATTGTGTCACACACACACACACACACACACACACACACACACACACTTGATTCACTTTTGAAAATAAATCCATGATTTCACTTCTTATTCCACTGTTTCTATTTACTAAGCCTCCATAAACCTATGTCGTTGCCTGAATCTGAACACACACACACACACACACACACACACACACATCCCAAAGCAAAATCAAAACAAAAGGAACTGATTCCTGATCAGTAAATAGAGAGGAAAATCCAGTGATTTGTTGCTATTATGTTCTTTCTCATCATTAATGCCATATTACTAACAGGTGGTACCTATTCCAAAAAATTAATAGCCAATGAAGGCTAATAAATATGTTCCTAGCTGAAGTACAATGTTCAATAGAAGTGACTATACCTAAGGTCTTTGGGGAAGCACTGCAGACTGAATCATCAATACTGCTCATTTTCTTCTCCTACATCCTCATTAAGAACAATTTTACTTTACATACTTGGATCCCTGCCACTTACTGCATGATTTTGGAAAAATCATTTAACTGCTTGGTACCTCAGTTACTTAACCTGTAAAATGGATACAGTGATATCTGTATGGTTTTATAAATGATGATAATATAATTAATTCACATGAAGTTCTCAGCAGAGTGCCTGGCAAAGAACAAATTAGTTCTAAAATGTCAGGCAATTGAGGATGTGGCTCAGTGATAGAGTGTTTCTATCCCTAGCTCAACACACACACACACACACACACACATACACACGAAAATGTGTGAAAAACATTTATTGCTGCTGAGTCTAAAATATTTAAAATACGAAGCTCTTTTTTCAAACAGGGGTTTAAGATTTTAAAATAAAGCTATCTGGGTCATGGTCATGATCTACTGACACAAAGTATTTAGTAGTGAGTCATGCCCCTGGAACCATGCCACTCATTAACATCATGAACTAGGTGTGTTAAACATAATTCATCACAACTTGACTCCAGGGAGCCCCATTCTTTTTCTTTCTGGTTTCTTCCTATACAAGAAATAATAATAATCATGCATGTTCTGGAACATTTTATATTCATATCTTAAGCAACTTTAGTTTCTGAGATAAAAGAGTTCTCCTTCACCCTAGGAATATAGCATTTACATTTATTAGTAACTCTCAGTGTGGAACATTTTCAAAAGTGCTTTTTAAAGATTTTGTAGAATGCATCTATGGGTTTTCCTTTATCTACATGCCTATTTTCCATCTCAAAGAACTCTAATAAATTAGTAATTTCCACTTGTGAAGCCTAACTTCATTACCCACCTTCTCACAACACCCATTTTAGGCTTGCACTTAAGATGCCTGTAAGGGATGACTTTGAATCTCTGACAAAGTTTACTTTTGAACAAGACTGTAAATAAGGTCACCACTAACATGAAAAGAACGAGACCAATGGGTCTTATTCCTGGGAATGTGGCACACATTTTCTTGTGCCAAGTTGATTTCGGTGCCGCAATAATTAGGCTTCGGTAATTAGATGTACAAATCAGCGCTCTATCATCTTAAAAGGATTAAGAGGGTGACAAGTTCAACTCCAGTGCTTTCCCACCAGGTATGGCAGGGATGGCTTTTTTGTTTTTCTATTTTCAAGGAACTAAGAAATGAAGGTGACGGCTAGATGGGGAAAATGAGACTAGAGTAGGAGATCTTGCCTTGTCCTTCATCTCCCACTCTCACAAACTGTTTAAGAGTTGAACCAGGGAAACACAGGATTTATCAGCAGGAGGTTTGGCAAAGGCAGCCTGATTTATCTGACGCATGCCAAAAGGACCTTTCATTTCCTTGACCTCGGTTTGAAATAAAACTATCTTGGGTTAAAAGTGGATCTCCACTAGATGACAATCACCACTTAAACTGGGTTCTGCAGTATCCCTCCTTGTTTTTTGAAATCTTAATAACAGCCGCATAATAGACATGCCATTCTTCTTAGAGTTATTTATTTTCCCTATAAACCTTCCCGGGGAATAATCTAAAAGCTTCTATTCTTTAGCTAGAAAAGATGATCTCTCTCTCTCTCTTTTTTTCCCTAGAAAATCCTAAGCTTTTCTTTTTCAGACCCTGCAATAGAGATTTTCATTTACAAATGGGACTGATTCTGAGTGACAATGTTTAGTGACAGTCTGACAAACAATGCTTTGCTGTTTTTTTTTTTCTTTTCCTTTTTCTTGAAGTTTGGCATCACAGATGTTTTAAACTCTTCCTGTCTTAGCAGTAGTACTGTTATCCAAAGCCTGAAAACATTAATTGCTGCTGAGTCTAAAATATTTAAAATACGAAGCTCTTTTTTTCAAACAGGGAATATTGGGAAGGGAGAAAAGGACAGGGGAGCAGGGGTACCACCCTGCAAAATATGAAGCAGTTGCAGTGGTCATAAATCGGTGTTAAGACTACAAAAAAGGAAAGGCTTCAAGGTATGCAGATTTTCTTAGAGAAGCATTGAATGTGGATGAGTTTCCCCTACCATGAGGTAAAGCTCAGGTCTCCTTCTGAGGTAAAGCCCTAAGATAGGGTGAACTGAAAAGTTCCAACATCTATGTCTGGGTATATTTTCACAGACGGCTTAAATTTCCCCTTTTCACAATCTCAGTTAGATGCTGGAATCCCAGATGGAGATAACGTTCTAGCAAGTTCAAAGTGAAGGTCCTATCAGACTCTTTTATATGCATGAGCCTCCAAATTATTTGATTTAGTACTTCTTTGTGCAAGAAGGAGTCATCCAGGAATACTTAAAATCTTAGTCTGTAGGGAAACCTGCTTTACTTGGAGTTGAGAGTGAACTAATCACTCATGAGAATTCCTGTAATGTCTTAGATCATATAGCACACTAGTTAGTTTTAAAATGGCTATGCCAAAGAATGTGTCCTGTGAGCCATCATAGTACATGACAGCGTTCTTACTAAATGTGATCCAATCCCCTATTTATTGAAAGTGACTGTGATCATTGTGATACAGAAAGTACCATTTTGCCAAGTAAGACTCAACTGAGGGTGACTGCTAATATCAATTCATATAGATTGTTTCACTTTTAAAACAGACTCTTTCCTCTAATCATGCCAAAGGAAGTGGCCTCTAAAGAATTCGCTGATTTACTGTGCCTAATAAGACACAGCCTGGACATTCTGTTCTTTCTTCCTCATTTAATCAGCAAGGTGACTAGGTGTTGGGCTTAAGGACCTCATTTACAAAACCTCAAAGGCAGTAGTCTATGTATCATCACAGAAGGGGACAAAGCCAGGTCCTAGTCACAATTAAAATATGCGTGCCATTCCTACAAGGCTTTTATTGACAAATATTTTCTTAGACAGTGAGTTCATTTTAAAAGGTTGCAACAAAAGCTTGCATTGGTAATCATTAAATGCTTTCAATAGCAACTGAAAAACCTATCCTTAGGGCTCCACAGATGATGTAATGCACTCTCCTTTCATTGATGCCAGGATATCGGGTAGACAGTTTCTCTTGCTGGATGGTAGCACTCTGAAAGTACTTCTTTCCTGAACAACTCTTGGTGTCAATAAGCAGCCATTGCTTTACTTTCCTGTACTTGTGGCATGAATTGCAAAGTGAGGTTCTGAGAATACCAGTTCCAGTCTCTGAGAATGAGTATTTCTAAGGAGCCTACCCTAAATCTGAAGCATTGGGATTAGTTTAACAGATATTTATACACTGCTTAATATTCTCTTTGACACTAGGGCTACAAAAGCAATAAGGAAGATTTCCTGTCACTCAGAAGCTAAAGATCCAACTGAGGAGAAAAATGTAAACAAAGATGTTGCTTTGAGGTATCTTTTATAAAACCCTTGATGTAACCCATGGAGGGTTCAGGAAAGGGCCCTGATACTTCCACATCAGAGGGCTGATACCGGAGGTGGATTCTAGCTGACTTACACTCTACCTTTGGAAGCTACAACAAGTTGGATTTTGTGGGTAAAATCTCTGGATGATGAAGTGATCCTTAAAATACTTAAAGATTTTTATCAGGAAAACACTTCCAATATTGAAAATATTATCAATGACCATATTTCAAAAGGTTGGGTATCCTTTACAGCACACATGGAATCTGAGATCACTGAGTACCATGTCTACTTTCTGCAGGATAGCCATATTCCTACAAGCGCTTTGTGCAGGATGCAATGCTTTAGGCTGTATTTCCAATCTTCCAGCCTCCTTGTAATTCTTTCTTTTCTTTTATTATTACTTTTAAAATTGTATGTTTTAGAAGTAATAAGCCAACTTGCTTACCAGTGAGTGTCTCTGGCACATGGACATTGTAATTTCTTGAGAAAACTCTTGGCTATGGTCCTTACAGCTTGTTCTAATTATGTAATGGCTTTGGGGGGACTGGAACTGGATGTGGTCTCTGAGGACAGGATGAACCTGAGAAATGAGCTATAGTAGATGCCTTTAGTTTGCTGGCTAATCCCTAGGGGTGCCCTCTCAGGTTCCTATGCATCTTGCAACAGAATTTGCCCATAGAAATAAGTGAAAAAAATGAGGAAAGGGAAGGGATGCAAATTTCAAGGTGAACATGGAAAAATAAGCCACCCAGATCCTACAAACAGTGCTGGGGAGAAAGCATCTGTGTCATCATCTCAAAAGCAGGATCGTCTTGGCAAGGGGCAGGAGGTAGAAGACTGCAAAGGTTTAAATAGTAGACTTGCTTTTAGGGCCCAAACATGGGAAAGATGTGATTCAAAACTCTGCATACAGCAAAGCCATGTTTAGGCTCAAATTTCACCAATCACTACACACGTGACTTTAGAGAAAATGTTTACCCACTTTATGCCTTAGTTCCATAAAAGGTAAATAATATAAAAATTTTGTCCCAGCATTGTAATGTTGATTAAATAAAATCCTGTTTGTCAAAACATTTGTAAATAATTGACACATTATTATTGATATGCATTATTATTGATGATAAACATGTGACTAAATTGGCCTATGGTTGATTTCTTTCACCTGTGTCAAATCCCAATGCCTTGCTAAAATATGAGTAGTGTTCATCATAGAGTTCATTACTTTAGACCAGACACCAATATACACATTAACATAAAATACATTATTCACATATTATTTTTTTAAAATCCCACCACATTAAAGTCTATTTTTTTTCCTTTACTATGACTTCTTAGGGAAGATGTCACTTTAGGAATGTGAGAGTTGCTATGTCGTCTTGTTTTATTCTTTCCTTTTTGCAGAACTGATGATTGACGATTTTGTTTGTAATCCTTAGTGAGTGTAACCTGTGAACTCAGAGGAAAGCATTGAATTAAAAACTAGTGAAAACAGTAAAATAGGAATAAATTCTAATCATGACTGCATCAGATGGAAAGAGATTGGAGTAGAGAGAGGGAACATGGGAAGAAATTATGGAAAGGCATCTACTGAGTGAAAGTGGATGTCCTAATGGAGCTGGTGCTCATGATCTAAGAGAGCCACCAAAGAACCAGCTCCTCATGGCCACCCAAGTACGCCCATGGGAGATGGGAAAGTAGATGAAGAACAGCCAGGGAAAGACAAGGAGCCATTGCTGTTTTGTGTTCCTTCATTAAACTACAGCACAGACATCAGCTCCTCAAGATGCAGATTGTAAACCTCTTGCATATAGCTCTTAAGGAAGGGAAGTATTAAAAACAAAAATAGTCCATAAAATCTTCTAGTTCTTTCTTTTCTTTTGCTCACTGTCTCCCTGGTGTAGTGACAATACAGCCTCTTTGGAAACCTGATGATACAGACAAAAAGAATGTACCCAAAATAATCTGGGGGTGTTGAGACACAGTGGAAGAGAGGATTGGAATGCACAGCCATTGAGTAGCTGAGGATGAGGGTCAGACTCTAATACCCCAGACCAGGGCGCCCCAATCTCTCTCAAAATGGATCCGTGGTGAACTGTAAAAATTAATCTAAATGCTTTATTAAAGATATAAATAGCATCTCCCATGCCTGTTTTACAAAGCACAACAGTGCTAGGGAGACAGCATATTTTAAGCAATTTTATGTGACTGTATATAAACACGCAAAGTATTTGTTTAGCTTTCAGTTAGCCCCAAAGAATAAACGTGGCTCTCTAGCCTAGATAATACTCCGTAATATAATTTCAAACAACACAGATTTGAAGATGAATGATATTCAGGAGTAGATCTCAAGCCTCCATTCACCTGCTCCTATATTTGCCTCCATCCTCACAAATGTTGATATTTTTCCTCAATAGTTATCATCTGGAATCATTTAAAAATAACTCCTCAAACATGTGTCTATTTATGTGCTCTCCTGGGAAGAAGACAGACTTCAAATGGTGAGCTTTGGCTTCTCATAGAAAGGATGTACTTTGCAAACAGTACTGCCCCGCTATAGTGGCAACTATATACTTACCCACACCTGGGAACATGAAGTTCTTGTAACTAGGCCACCTGGAGCGTTGGGATACTCCTTATATTACATCTTACATTACATACTTGTAGGAATGCTCTTTTGGCCAGCATCAAAGAATGAACTTATTCTACCCTGTCAAATTACCTTTGTAATGTAAATTATAGCTTTGAGACTTTTTTTTCCTTTTTTTGGCTTAACCAATGAGCCACATCTCTAGTCATTTTCATCTTTTTATTTTGAGACAGGGTCTTGCTAAGTTGCTGAAGCTGGCTTTGAACATGTGATCCTCCTGCCTCAGCCTCCCGAGTCACTAGGATTACAGGTGTGTATCACCGCACCTGGCTAACTTAAACCTTTATGAATTAAAACAAAAAGTACTACTTGATAGGCTTGTGGTGATTGTTTTTAAAATAAATTATCTTCCTAAATGGAATGCAACAAGAATCTCAAATGCCCTGGATCCCAGTTTCAATTCTTCGATATTATATAGCAATGGATAAGTCATTTAACTTATCCCTGCCTCACTTATTTTTAATCTATAAAAAAACATTATGTTCATCCTAATATCCTAAGTAATTCTAGATGTTCAGAAATATCTGAGAACAGAAATAAGTTATTCATTGTGCTTCTTTGACCATTTTTATCATAGATTTTATAATCTGCAATATTTCTATTCATCAGCTATTTGAGGGGGAGGGGATACCAGGGACTGAACTCAGGGGCACTCGATCACTGAGCCACATCCCCAGCCCTATTTTGTATTTTATTTAGTGGCAGGGTCTTACTGAGTTGCTTTTGCTGAGGCTGTCTTTGAACTTGTGATCCTCCTGCCTCAGCCTCCTGAGCCACTGGGATTACAGGTGTTCCCTATCCTTCTCGGCTGTTCATCAGCTTTGGGAGGCAGAGTAATGCCTCCCCAAGATGTCCACATTCCTAATTCCTCAAAACTGAATGTTTCCAGCTTCTCTCAAAAATAGCAAACAAGAAATTTAGGTGACAATTAGAATAAAGCCTGCTAACCAGCTAACCTTAAGTTAGAGAGATCATTTCACATTATTGAAGGGGGTGCTATGCAGTCCTAAGAAACCTTAAAAGTGGGCATCCAAGCAGACAGCTGAATATTGAAGTTATGTGAGGTGAGAAGCCTGGCCATCCATAACCTTGAAAATGGAGGGGGCTGGTGACCCAAGAATTCATGCAGCCTCTAGAAGTTAGAAAATATAAGAAAACTGATTTTTCTCTCCTACAGCCTACAAAAGGAACATAGTCTTACTGACACCTTGATTTTAGCCTAGTGACATTTATGTAGGACTTCTGAACTACTGAGCTAAATAAATTTGCATTGCTTTGAGTCACCAAGTTTATGGCCATAAATGTTGTTGCAGTAACCTTAGGAAACTAGCACATGAGACTCATGTCAAAGGAATGATTTCAGTACTACAAGCTGAACCGTAATTTATCCAAATCTCCAGGTATATTAATGGTACTATAATTGTGCCAAATATTTTGTCCAAAACTCTCAGTCAATTACGGTGACTACAGTAACCACCTAACAGAGCAAGAAGGATACAGAAGGAAAGAAATTTGCTGACACTAAACATTCAGCACTAGGGACAGTTCAGGTATATTTCCCAGTTTTGAGTCAGAACCTTGGAGAGAGGTTAGGACATATGCCTCCACAGCAGATTATCAGGATAAGGCCAGCAGGTCAATTATTCTATGATGTCAGCCTCTGCCAACATCTCTGAGATTTGGGGTGTGATTGTGCTAATTAGAAACTGAGGAGAAAATACAAATCCCCCTCCATTTTAGCTCATCCCTCAACATCAAGTCCCCCCAATAGCAAAGTGGCCTTTGCTAAAGCCACGTGGAGACACCCTGTGAGGTGATCTTTGACTCTGCACTGATTACTACATGAAGCTCCTGGAAGCCTTCTAGTCTTATTCCACAAATAGTTTTTTCCTTACAGATTATTCTATTCTGACTGGTAAAGATTAGGCAGGGAAGACATGACTCTCAAGAACTGACTCTCAGGCAAAGACTGGATGATGATAATAAGTGAGAGAGGTTAAGTCCAGAGAAGTAATGTTTCAGATACAGGAAAGGGCTGGTGAGAAGCTTGATAGTGCCACACAACTTGAACCAGTCTGCACATGAATTTTTGCTCTGACAAGGAGTGTTTTCCCTGTCCTATTTCTTGCATAATAATTTCTATTTCTTCAAATCCTGATATTAATTTTGAAAGTCAAAGTACATGTTGGAAGCAGTTCTGATATCCTACAAATCCAACCCTAAACTTCCAACAAAGGACCCACCTTATTTCTTAACTCTACAATTAGTTTTTTTTCAGGTTCTTGGCACTATCTTTATACCCTAACAGAAGTTCCCATGATTCTCTTTACAACATTGAAGCCAATGCTTAGGGACCTCTCATTCATTGAAATCTCATCTTGTTGCATTTTTCTCAATAAGTATTTATTCAACAACTACAATATTCCTGATCTTGAGACTATAATAAACACCCAGGATAAAATGGCAATCAAAGATAGAAATTACATTGGAAAGGAAGATAAAATATTAGCTAGTAATCACACTGATTCAGAGGAAAATTAAAAATGCAATGAATGTGATAGAATTGTTATTTTGCTCTGGGTGTACACAGCAAGGTGATTTGAACCTGCCAGAGGAGTCATGGAAGATATGCTTGAATGAATGAAGCTTCAATTAAATCTCAAAGATGGGTAGGAATCCATTGGGTAAAGAATAGGAATAAATGTTGCCGTAGTGGCAGAACACATGAACAGTAGAAAAGGCAAGGACAACCGAGAGATGCAGTGGGGGTGAAGGAATGAGATTTAAATGATTCTTCATGAAAGAAGATGGGTCAGGTAGGCTTGGATGAGTGAGGCCCTGCATGACTCTATAACCAGGAATAGGAATTCTGTCTCATCAATGAAAATAGTGGGAATCCACTGGAGGATTAAAGTGGGTGTGGGAAGGATGACTATAATCAAGTGCATTTCAAAAATATTTTCTGGCCTTCAGTGAGAAGGAAAGGGCTGGAAGAATTCATAAGCAAATGTGGATAGATAAATGTGGCATTGCTCAAGTCCAACTGACAGGTCATGTCGACTCTGACCCAGAGCACAATGGTAGGAAGAAGGCAGCAAATTCCAAGGTGGTTGATGAGGTGGATTTTATGAAATTTGGTGAAGCTTGAATATGATTGGCAGAAGAGGGAGGTTTTGAGGATGACACCAGACAGTGGTGATGTCATTCTATGGAACTAGCAACACAGGAAGAGAATAAAACTCTCAAGAGGAGGTTTCATGTTGGACGTATTGAATATGAAGGACTTTTGAGACAAACAAGGAGGGGTGACAAGAAGACAGTTGAAAATACAGATCTGGAACTCGAAGTAAAGGTCTAAGCTAGATATATAACCTTGTGAGTCATTTGCTCCTAGGTGGTAATTGAAGCCGTGGGCAAGGCTGCGACTGCCTAGGGAGCAATCATAGAAGAGGAGGAGCAAAGGGCAGGAAGCCGGGGAGACAAATGGCGGATCAACAGAGCGAGCAGGGAGGGCATAGCAGGTGCAGGGCTGGAGCTAGAGCTGGATCAGGACAAACATCAGGAAATGTGGAGTCTGCCCCTACCGAAATCCAATCCAGAGATAAGGCTTTAAAGACTTTGTATCCCAAGATAGAAATTCTTTACAAGAGACTTTTCTATATGAATTAAACATTCACAGAATTAGATAAGAAAGAGCAGTTCTCCAAAATCAGCTACTGCTCTTTTCCCCTTAAGTTATTCCAAATCTGCATGTTCATAAACAAGAGGCACATTCCACAGACACATCTTAAATCTGCAGGGCACACAGACATGCAGCAGATGATTTACATTCTTGTGGGAACAGGACACTGGCTACCCGTATGTGCCAGGACTAAAGGAAAGCAGTGGTTTTCTTTATCAGAAGACAGACTCCCAACAAATGCAAGACTTGGAGCATATCTATAAACCCAGAAGAGCAAATAAGCAAGCAGACATCTGCTGAGCATTAAAAATAGATGCTTAAAAATAATAAAATATATGTTTTGTTGGGGGGGATTCTTCAGGTATTAACACAGACCCATTTTTTTCTTCTTTTTATATAAAACTTTTACCGATTCTACTGTTTCCCAACCAACAGACAATTAACTGTGTCTGGTGATAAGGACTAAGGAGCTTCTGGAAGCAGGCATGCAGACACTGAGGTTAATAGATGACTAGAATGCTGGCAAGAGGGAATAAAAAACAAAACAACAACAATGATTAAAAGTTACCCTAAGCAACTCAGGAAGCAGAGATGTCTGAGGCCATAACCTGAACGCACACTTTCTCAGCCCCATGGCCCTAAAGCCCTAGGCTGTATTTCAAGATGGTGAAACACTTTGAGTCATGCTAATAATCCCGAGTTTGAATTATATTAATTAAATTTCGAATATACCTTTAATATTAATTTCTTTAATTAAAAAAAAGAATACAGCACTTGAGGGGATCAACTTCGGTCATCTTGAAATGAAGTTTGCCAAACCTCTCATTTCTGTGTGAGCTAGATAAATGTATGAGTTTGAATTAATCATTGCACTAGCCAATTAGTTCTTTTCTTCCTTAAGACATTAGCTGGGAACATATTTAAACTAGAATATTAGTTCTTTGGGATGCTGTACCTACAAAACACAAATGGGTGACCCAAACAGCAGAAACATATTGTCATATAGTACTAGAGTCCAAAACTCCAAAATTAAGGTGCTGGCAGGATTGGTTCCTCTTGAGGAAGTGAAAGAAGGGTCCACTCCAGGCTTCTGCCTTGGCTTATATCCATGGTTGTCTTCAGGTTCACTGTATGAGAGTCTCTCTCCAATTTTTTCCCTTTTTTATGAGAATGCCAATCATTGGTTTGGGGCTTCCCTTATTGACCTCATTTTATCTTGGTAAAAACCCCAACCCTAGAAAAGGTCACAATCTGAAATACCGGGCATTAAATCTTCAATTTTGGGGGAAGGGGAACATAATTTAATCCACAATAGTTGGTATCTGTGCAAAAAGAATTAGAAAATAAATTCATAAATGTCCTATTTTCCACCTACTGATAGTTTCTGCCAAAGGAATCCTCTTTAAAGTTTAGTATAGCTAATGGGTCATCTTAAATTCATTGCCTTATTTTCTTTATGATCAAAAGCATTGTCTAATAATTAAAGACTAGTCACTGTACTTCCATAATATTTATCATAGTCAATCTGGTGCCCTATTCTTTCTAAAATATACTTACCTTCTCTAATCTTCTGATAATGTTCTTGGGAACAAGAACCATATATTAATCATCTTAGTATACTTGTTGTACAGCATTGTGTTTTAAACATGATACATCATTAATAAGCATTTTCGAGATGAATTGAATTGGAATGTTAGTTTGGATTATCAATTTTCTCAGTGACTCTGGAACTTTGTGAAGTTAATTGACTCACATAGGAGATTGCCTTAGTCTCACTCACCAAGTTCTAATTAAGTAAACTAATGAAAAATTGACAAATGGTGGCTCAATTAGACCTATTCCATCTGTCTTATTCACTGGACATTCACTGGCCTTGCATTCCTAGAATGAATGTAATTAATTGGGATACATTAAGACTCTGGTCTCATCCCCTGAAAAACGTAAACCCCAGAATTTGTTGGGCTTTCTTCAAGAGTCATGTCAGTAGGATCTTGTAGCCAGCTAATGAGGTTGTCACAATCACTGATCAAATTTTCCCACAGGCTACATTCTACTAATTGAGACAAAAGTTCATAGGTGTGAATGGAATGAAATTTCTACATTGTTCAATAATTTACATGCAGTTATGATGTCATTTTCAGACACCAGTCTCAGTCTTATGACCTTTTCAAATATATCTCCATGATAATGCAAACTAAAGATACCTATTTACCCCATTCATTTTCTATTTTTATCCTTTCAGAAATTATCTTTTTAGTGCTGAGCATAATTGAAAATAAATTCTTTATATTTGTTTTCACTCATATATTCCACCCACACCCCTACTGGAATATAAACCCAAGAGTTCAGGAGTTTAGACACCCTCTCTTGCTAGCTCACCAAGGCCTGGCTGCAGGAGGAAATCACAATAGTTGGTAGGTATGACTATGTAACACAATCTCTGCCCTTACCAGCTCTCTGATGTCTCACAAATTAACCTTCTATTCATGTGACTCAGCTCTTACAGGTCTCCTTGCTATTATTTCAAGTGTCTTCTCAACATATAATATTGCCTTTTCTCTATGAAATCCCCCTCCATGCCTCAGACTTTCTAATGCTTGGATTTGCATTGCTTGTTTCATGGCATACACCATGAGACAGAGCATATATTCATTTTTCCTACTGGTTGCTGTGATCCACCACTCAGAAAACCCTGCAAGACTGAGGCATTCATTCTCCAACCTGTGAGGAAGGTTTCTTGCCCACCATCACAGTTTACAAATTCACTCTTCTAGAAATTTCCCTGGCTATGAGAAGCTGCAGCCCACATCAAATACCTGGTCAGTGGAGAGGCCATTCCTGCTCCAGAATCACCTCTGGGTTTTGCAGAGGTCTTTGTTACAATTGAGTCTCCATTTAACCTTTCCTTCTGCCCTTTCTTGTTCCACTATCGCCTTCACACTGATGATTCTTAATAAAACTTCCTATACACAAACTTTTATTTAAGAATGCATTTCCTGTGAACACAAGCTAACCCACCAATGTAGAAGTATCTGGAGTGCACAGTTCATGAGAACAAAGACTCTGCCTAGCAGATCCTTACTCACTCTTGTGCACCAGAGGTCAAGAACAGTTCCTGAAGGGTTATCTCTCCTCCTGGAAGTTAATGTGTACACATGGTGAATTCTATGTATGTTTTACTTGAAGACAATACAGATCAGCTTTGAGGAGGCTGTTCAACTCCTTGAAGGAAAAATGCTACCACATCATGAATAACCGCTAAGGATGGTGTATCTTGCCTATCACCATTTCTAGTTATTGTCTTCTCATAGACATTCACAGGCACTCCAAGGTGACCTCACAGCTCATTTGACCTTTTTTGAAACATGAAGAAACCATATGAGTAATTCTTTATTTTCTAAGTGAAGAAACTGAAGATTAAAAGTTAAAATGACTCATTTAAGACCACCTGTTACTAGACCTCAACAGAACTAGCCCCTAGACCTTTGCTGTGTTCATTTTCATTCAAGAACAAGTCTGGCTACTAATAACTAAGCTTAAATTTTATGTAAGTATACTTTTTACACACATGTGCATGTGTGTGTGCTCATGCATGCATGCGCGCACGCGTGCGCACACACACACACACACACACACACAAGCACACCCTACTAGTTTACCCAAGCATTATTTTAAACTTGATTTTGTTCTTTAAAAGACTAGATATCCCTCTTTGATTATGACTCAGAGGTTCCTCTGTAGTGTTGAAACAAGAAAAAAAAATAAGTAAAAAGAAATTATTGCTTTTAAAATTTATTTGTGAAGCTCTTAATAAACACTGCGAGAAATGATAATCGTTATGCCATTGATCATAAGAAGTCTTCCAAGAGCCACTGACTAGTCCTGATACTATAGAGATGTCAATATGGCTTGTCAAGATAACTTTATTATATAAAGTCTGAGTTTTAACAAATGATAGGCACAATGTATTTAATATATTAGGATATATTTGATGTTTTTATAGAGATTTGTCTTATGTATCCATGTATAGATATCAAAAATTAATAGTAAATTTTAATTGACATGCATAATAATTCCAGCTAATTTGCTTTAAAAATGGCACATTTGATTTAATATATGGTCCACTTGAACCTCATGGTCAGTAAGATGAGAACAACTAAGAATATAAAAATTTCAAATATTTCAGAGCAACTTCTTTTAGGGGAATGAAGAACACCACCACAGTAGGACCCACGAAGATGTTCTTCTCTGCTGCACACATTGACTGGTGACCTTAGCTGCTCTCTCTGTCTGGATCCATGCAGTCCATGGTTCACATAGACTCTTCCTGATGAACAGCAAAAGGTGCCGAGTAGGCCCATGCTGGTGAAATGACAGACTGCTCCAGCAGGTGGCATTGGTTTAAGGACTCCAGATTAACCTGGAAGAACCATTTGTACAACTGTGCTACAGTCCAAGATTCTTTTTACCTAATTTTCCTAAATTTCACCTCTCACCTTCCAAAAATGTTGCATGTTCATTCCTGTCTAAAAGAAGGCATTTATAACTTCCCTCACTTCCTCCCCCAATAAATTTTACATACTCATCCAAATACATATGAGTATCTGCTTCTTGGCAGATCTAGTCTAATGCAAATGAAAAAGATTATGTGCACTGTGAGATGTTTCACCCAACTTCACCACTTCCTAAACTGAAAGACAACATTTAGCATAACTTCCAAAGTAATGATTCCTTTGCCTAGCGTGTATGAGAACCTGGGTTTGGTCCCCAGCACTGCAGAAAATGAAAGCAAACAACAAAGTAACTATTCCTCACTAAGTTTCCAGGAGACATCTAGAAATATCAACCATCACACAGCTTCATCCATTCTCTGGAGATATAGATGTGACAAAGTTTCATGATTAGTTTTGACATCATGTGAAAAATTGCTGTGCTATGGTTGAGTTTCTAGAAATTGTTCTATGATATACATCAAAGTGGACAAAAGTATAATCTTAAGAAGGAAAGATGATATTGAATTATAAATAAATAAATAAGGTATGGGAGAACAATGACACTATGTCTGCCATTACAGCCTAGGAAAGCAGTCAGTACCATAGACAGCTATCCTTGCTGGGCATGCCCAAGGGAGCAATACATCGTCTATGAGCCTGAATCTGCACAGACAGACACACACAGGAGCTATGATATGCAGTTAGTTACATAAACTTCATAATGCAATCATAAATTTTTCTGGAAAGCATATGTGTTAATTCTGATGTGCTATGAAATGATTTATGAGGGACTATCACTTGACGGTCATTACATATTGGTACATATTGAGTAAGTACACAGAAAGAGACCTGGGCACCACCAGATCTGCCAGTAACCAGTGATGAGACTTTGGGTCTATCACCTGGGCTCTGAGTTAAAGCCGCCTGATGGGCAACAATGTTGTCAACCTCTGTATCCTCAGCTAAAAAGATTGTGCATATTCAAAAGAGTCAACATATCTAGAAGGACTTTGTAAATGAGAAAGAATAACAAGAATAAAACATACTATTTTTCATTAAAATAGAAGTCTATACTGCAATTTTTTCAGAATTTTAGCTCTGCTGTATTGTTTCACTTGTTAGAACCAAAATCATACAATGTAAGTATGAAGAATAGAGGTGCTTCCTGTGAACTTTCCCGTATATTGCTGTCATTTGTGGTTTTCAACTCTTAATGCAGTGGGGTGGTATTGGCTAATGTTGGGTAAATCATCCTATTTCCACTTATAGGCAGGAAATATAGATTTTTAAATGTAACTCATAAAGTTTATTAATCAGTGACCAAGACACAAATAAACATTTTACCCAGCATATAATTGAATCCCTTTTAATTCCCACAACAAGGTTCTTTAGTGACATTTATGTTTCTGATCGATGGGCTTTTTATTACACAAACTGAAATATCAGGGAAAAAATCATCCAGACTCCAGTCATCTCCCGTCATCTACGATCTATTGTAATACTAGGTCTTAGAGGTTTTGTTGTTTTTTTTTCTATTCCTATGACTAGTATATATTATAGGATACTTTTACTTCACTTGTACATGTTGACAAGACCTCCAAATGGAATCCCAAAGGCTTCTAGTCCCTTCTTCCTTCATGTCACTTCCAATTTGGCAATGTGTCTTCTGCTCTAAACTCATCTGTGGCTTCTTGTTGGGTGATATTCGTCCTGTTTAGACTGACACTCAAAGCCATCTGCAGTGTGATTCAGACCCACCTCCTCAGACATGTTCCCCATTATTTATCTCTACTCAACTTTTACTCTAGGGGGGAAGTGGTTTACTCACTGATTTCAGAATTAAGTTTGTACTTTTCAGCTTCTTTTTCCTCCTTTTTTCCACATGCATTCCTCCTTCAATTATCACATAGTGCTTGAACAGGAAAGCCTTCAAGAGATATCTGTTTAAAGCCTTTAAAAACCAAAAGATCAACCAGATCCAATTCCATCAGTTAATGAAAACTCTATATTCCCAGACCACAGCTCAAATTTCTGACATTTATATGTCCACTGTGCCCAGCAACATGCAGTGAGTTAGTCATGGAGAGGAGGGTAACACCAGGGGACCAGGAATTCTAAAGAAGCGTTGTCTGACATCTACCTTAAACGGTACTCCTTTGGTTGATCCTTCAAGATTGAGTCAAATCAGGAGTTAGCTCTATCTATTTTGAATCTCTGTATTACTTTTATTGTCTACATAAAATTTACCTGAATACTAACCATAGGGCACTTTATGATCTTTTAAACTACAAAGGTACTACCTACTTGCCATTATACATTCAAACTTTACAAAGAAACATAAAGAAAAAATGGAAAGGCTACTCTCTTTTTATAAGTCCCCTATCCAGAGTAACTACTGCTAAGAAATTATTATCCTATACACCTTGTAATATGTACATAGAGCTGGTATACCTAGAAAAAGTTCTAGTTTGTTCTTCAAAGAGCTCACATTTAATCTTTCTTGTGCTTTCTTGTTCTTCTTACCCAGTATGAACACATGGGCGCACGCACATTATTGTACTAATGCTATTTATATTAACCTTAAATTTAAATACATATAATCTAAATTTAATTACATTAATAATTCAATTTCTCATTGATACCTTTTTTGCTTCAAATTATGAGTACACATCTACTGTTTTCCCAGTGAGCCTCTCTTCAGTACTTACTCCTTTTGACAACTGTATAAGATTTTGAGAGAAAAAAAGAGAGAGAGAGCATGTACTTATATAGAGCACATAGAATAATTATGTATGTAATTTATCAAAAATAAATTGTTATTTCAAATGCACATGTACTTCAAATTTTATAAGTTTCCATATGTATGCATTTTTTGAAGGTAACTAGATATATGGCCTTCAAAAATTCATCAACTGGATATAAAAGTTTATTTTCCTCATCTTCAGCACTCAATATGTTTACACTTTTTATGCATTTGATGAATTAAAAAATGCTAGCATGTTATTACAATATGAATGTATATATGTATATGTGTATTTGATTACCTTTTCAGTTACTTTTAGAATTTTTTTTGAACAGTTTCCTATTTCCCATTTCAATATTTCTTCTATCTTCTTTCTTTTATTTAATTTGCTATGATTTCATTTTGCTAAATGTCTTTTTTCTTGTTTAAAAGTCAATGAGAACTTAAGGCCAAGACTTTCTTTCCAGCTTTGTTTCATCATAAGTTTTCAACACAGAATTTTCTAGGACCAATAATTCAGTAAGTGCTTAGAGTTTGGATTCTCTATAGCAGTTTGTCTAGCTATCGATCTTAAAATTTAACTTAAACAGAGATAAGGGCTAATTAAGCCAGATGCATTTGCATTATGGGCTTCAGAATATTGGCTGACTTTGATGCACTTTTTTCCCCAATCTAACAGGTGTCAGTAAAGCCAGGTATGAAGAGATCTTGAACGTGATATCTATATGCAAATGGGCTACAGAGTTAAGCATACTTATCTCCTTTACTGATCTGTGAGATGGTGCCACATAGAAAATGATAATCTTCATAGTTTTTATTCTACCACACATACCGCTCTATACCTCATTTTCATGTACATTCAAGGCTCCTATTCTGTCCTCATATTTTAGGTTTATATCATGTTTTCAAACAATTATTTAGCACTTGGCATCAATTGATAAGAATCAAAGTTACATGCCTGGTTTACTTCCTTTCCTTCTGATCAAATGAGTATATGTCCCAATCTTTACCTCTAGGAGAATGAAAATATAGTAATAAAATATTCTTATTGAGTAGAAAGAAAGGAGGGAAACATGATCTGAATCCTCTTCATGACCATGTGATGCTTGCATCTCACTCAGGAAGGGACTTTCTCTCATAGTGCCAAATGTCCCTGTAGCTCGAGTAAACTCATTTCTTTGTACAGATTGAGGAAGCAGCTACCCATCAGCTGTCCAATGGGGGAAAAATCCATCAAATCTTACCCAAGCATTGAATATTATTATTTCAAATTGAATATTCTTTCTGTTTTGTCAATGGAAAGTATGTAAAGATCTTGGAACGAGTTCTGTCTTTCAACTATCAGACATTTGGAACACTCCAACATTCTCAAGGGCACCTAAGTAACTTGCTCTCTCACCGTCTTCCCAGGGAGTATAGACACATATCACTGCACTTCCCCTCCATAATTTCTTCTACATCCCCACTCCCACATGACTAATTTCTGCCATTCCATAATATGAACCGCTGCCTAATTACTCCCCCACTCATTACCTTGCCTTCCTGTCTCTTTTCTGTCATATAGCCCAACAATCCATGGATGGAAATTGGTAGGTGTGAATCTCCATGCTTTATTTATTTATCAAGAATATTTCAGGAAACTTTGTAGCCCTTCTGTTGCCAGAATGAACTCAGTTTTACTTCTGCAGCCTGAACCTGTTCTTCTCTCCGTGTTGTGATCTCTTTCACTCTTTTCCTGCGTCACATCTTTACCACTGCATGAAAGAGTAGCCTGTCATACGTATCCTGTCTTACTGTAACATTTGTCTGTATTTTTCTCTTACTCATCTCTTTTTTTCCCAACTATCTGCATATTTTGCTTTGATCAAGTTCCCCTTTCTTCCTTTTCTCACTTCAGTGCCTTGGGTCTGGTTTTTGTTTCTGTATTATACATCCTTTTTTTTGTTTCTGAATTATACATCCTTACCTTTCTTCCCAGAGGCCCTTTAAGGAAGCAGCCCTTGCTGTTTCTTAGGCTGGTTTGTTTCATAAGGATTTCTAAAAGAGTTGTTAGGGAGCCAGTGATCCCTGTGATTTATGAGTATTGCTCAAGCAGTAGCATAGCTGGAAGAATTGAGCAAAACACAAGGATCCAGAGGGAAACAGAAAGCTAATGTAAAATGCCATAGACCTCTAGTTTCAAATGAATCCTGGCAATATTCTAGTCAAGCCTCAGTACCTTATAGAAGAGCATACTGACTTTCAAAGATGGTGAGTAATTTACAGAAGGCCATACCTCTAATGGGCAGCAAGATTGAGAAAAGGGAACCATACCCAAGGTTCCTGTTTGCTACTTGGGTTCCTTCCTCTACCCCTTCCATTACCATCACTTCACCATTTTTAAAGTTTCAGAATTAAGTACCAGCTATGCAAACCCTCTCTCATTAATCTAGGGGTACAGATCTCTGGCATACATCAAGGGAGTTACTTTCCATGGAAGGGAAGTCAGTCTGACAACAGCTCGGGAACTCACAATTGCATTGTTTTAAGAGCAAACTGCCTCTCTGATCTGCCTTCTAAATTATAGGGGAGGAAGAATCCAAGCTCCTAATAAAGTTTTAAATAGACTGCATCGAGCGGCATGCTAACTTTGAATAATGGTGCTATCCTGGAGAGCCTCGTCCTCATTCTGGGAGGCAGAGACTTGGCCCTAGCACCAGAAGGGAGTTAATGATGCTCAGGGTAATCCAAAGAGAAAAGCAATAGAGTCTCCAGTTATCTTCCCTTGATACCTTTATCAGTTTTATGCTTAGAGAAAGGAGAAGGAACTCCTCACCCTGGGTAGGTCATGCTGGTTTTTTGCAAGCAATGTTGTTGTCTTTGCAAAGTTGCTGTCTCCAGATTTATGTCAAAATTGACATACTGTAGGAAAAGGGGAGAAGGCAATTGTGGAAAAAAGAAGGCCTCCAACACACTGTTTTATGCATTTCAAGAGGCATGGTCCATATTTATGAGTCCTTCTTTCCATGTTATACATTCTAGGATTGGTGCCTTGATATTTTGTTCTTTTCCCCTTTGAAGTATTTGGGAGGGGGGATTAGTAAAATGGGCTCCTGGAGGAGGAAAGAAAACATTTTTAATTGCAGATTTTAGATGTTCTTTTTATACAAACAAACCCAGTAAGCATTATTTGTAATAATGTCTTATGTTTTTATTTGCTTGGGACACCCTGGATTATTTCTCATCGGGGAGAAGTCTCTGAAACTACACTGCTTCAGTTTAGGTTTGAGTTACTAGATCCAATACAGGACAGCCAGTTAAATTTTAATTTCAAATGAACACTAAATATTTTTTTAGTATTAGTTGCCCCAAATATTTCATGATGCATAAATACACTAAAAATGTCTTTGTTTTTCAATTAAAATACAAGTGTAAAAATGCATGCTTGCATTTTTCTTTGCTAAATATGGCAACCCTATTTAAGATTTCAGTATTGAGCCAACTGTGGATATTTCTGCCTCCGCAATTATAGAGAAGTCTGAAGTTACAGGAATTGTTAGATAGAGTGAAAAGGGAAAGGGGGAGAAAAAAGCAAAGAATGCCAAAATACTATGGAAATGATAACAATTTCAAAGTGTTTCTTGGATATGCTAAAAATCATAGGTTGAAATAATGAAATTATGATTTTTTGATTTCATTGAAGGGTTTTGTCTTATAAATGTAGCAGTTAGGAATATTCTTTTATCATTTGTCACCACAGTGGTGAAAAACTATAGAAGCAAATGGTTTCAGGCTTTTGGGGGTGAGTAAAGGAGGAGTATTTCATGGTTCTTCAAATCTGGGGCACCGTATTAATACAGTGAATGTTAACGCTCGGGATCAACCACTTATTAGGAATACAGTGTTGTGTGAGTCTTTTATGTGTTCTGTGCCACAGTTATTTCAATTTTAAATTCAGAGCAAAAGCAGTTTCTCTCTCAGAGGTTCTCCATGGGGACCTGTGAACATAATGCATATAAACTGCCAAGCATTGTTCTTGGCTAACCAATGTCCAGTAATTAGGAATGACTGTTCTTCCACCTTCCTCTCCATCTTTGAAAAATAGCTATCAAGATTTTAAAAGAGGATAAAAATGTGGTATATCCAACAATTGACTTTGACTCAACAATAAAAAGAAATGTGCTCAGCAACATACACTAAGAGTTTTATCTAATACCATGAGTACAATTTTGAGCAAAAATAGCCAGGTAAATGAGACTAAATTTTTTATTTGTGGCATATTTGACATAAGGAGAGGACCATTTTTAACATATCTGTTCTATGTAACAAAAATATCCTCAATGATAATCCTAAAATAAATGCAGATAACAACTGACTGAGGAAACAAGGTGAACAGCAAAAATTTGAAACTGTTAGTAGAATCACTTAAAATAACTATTATAGTATAAAAAGGAAAAAAACTGATGACAAAGGTATTTGACTTTATTTTTATAAATGCTCATATGTGTTTTCATAATTGTATGGGAACATTTCTTGAAAAAGTTCCATTCTAAATGGTGACTGTGATTATTATTTTGTTGTGGTATGTTGGGGATATCTTTCTTTATTATAGTTAATTTCAACATTATTAGAATGGAAGTGTAAAGAATTGGTGTATAAAAAGAATTATGTGATTATTTTTTCTTTTGATTGTAAGAAAAAGTAATAAACGATAAAACTAGTTTTTAAAAAGGCAAGACTGATCCTTCTTATTGTCTGAGATCAGAATTCAGTATTAACAGGCAATATGTGATGCCTCTCTATTGACCTCATGGTTTATGTGTCCACATTCCCCACTGTTAGGTTTACTGAAGAACAGGAGTGTGAAGAATCAGTTAAAGAGCTGATTACAGGAAGGTGGTGGGATTCTGCTTTAATTATCAACAAAGCATAGACATTATCATGAAGTAATTACATATGAATAAGTATTCTCAGGCAAAATATTTCCCCCTTTTCCAGATCTTTATGTATCAGCTATTATTTTTACCTTCTAAGTTTTCCATCCAAATGTGACTAGCTTTTGTCTCTTCACTGAATCAAAACTTTTAGAGAACTCCTTAAAGACTCCATCTTGGATTCCTACCTTTGAATAAAAATCACAGACAACTTGACACAGGGTTATTAATTTTTCAAAAATAATAGCTGTCAATCATTATGGGGAATCAACATCTCCTATAGAGTTTTTTAAAAAATCCAGGTATCTGGACAGGATGTGAGTCTCATTGCTTCAGAACCTCTGTTGGTACATTTATGAATTGTCTTCTTTTTAAAATTTAATTCCACACTGCATGTGAATGGATAGCCAGGTTAAATTCTATTGCTCCAGTCATGGAAAGCTGCTCTCTGTACAAGAAATAAAATCAAAGAAAAGACATTAGGTTACATTGCTTTAATTCTAAATCAGCTATAATTGAGCAGTGAATTCCTGGCAACTTCGATTCATAGGTAGAAGCTAAAAGAAGATTAATTTTCCTCATAGCATATTTACATCAGCAAAAGCATTTCTTGGGAATTGACCTTTTCTCAAATCAGACTTTTTTGATCTTTTCTTTTCACATAATTGAATCTCTCATTTATAACAATTTGACTTTCACGCCTTACAAACAGCAGAATCAAGAATTATTTTATGTATTTGAAAATTTAGATTGGATTTTTGTTTCCTTAATTTTGCACTTCAAAGTCCATTAACAAATGCAGCATTTATAATATTTGCTGGCTAAGAATCAATCAATACAGATTTCATTTGCAAATTGACTTGTAAAGGAATATACCTTTTTAAAAAATGAGATTATTGAGGGATAATTGGTGCTTAATAAACTGCATCATATATGTTTAAAGTATAAAATTTATTTAATTTTGAAATCTTTATACACTTTAAAACCATTACCACAATTAACATAATATTTTTATTACTCCTAAAGTTTTCTCATGTCTCTGTAATATATCTCAATCTACATCTCTGTTCCTAGGCAACCATTTATCTATTTTCCATCACTAAAATAGTTTTGTTATCTAGAATTTTTAAAATATGACATTATACACATATACCTTTAGGTCTGATTTCTTTGACTCATCATTTTAAAAATATTTTTTGAATCTTTTAATCAGTGATTTTAAGTTTTCAGTGTATGCAAGTATTTTGTTAATCTATACATAAAGTTTCATGTTTCTGAATGCTATTGTATGTTTTTTCTCCACCTCAATTTATAATTATAGTTTATAGACCCTGTATTCTGTGTCTTTGCCACCTTAAATTAGTAGTTCTAGAATTTTTGATGCAGAATATAAAATTATTTTATAAAAGCTGCCATTTACATTCAAAAGAAAATTTATTTTTTAATCTAAAATTTTCATGCATTTACTTCTTTTTTTTCTCTGATTGCATTGGATAGTAGATGGAACACATTCAGTCTCTCGTAATCGAATTTTATGTATTTATTTTATATGTGTGTGTGTGTGTGTGTGTATACACACACACACACACACTTTTATCAAGTTGAGGAAATTCTCTTCCAAGTTTATTGAGTTTTACTTTTGATGAATGTTGAAAATGTTAAATGACTTTTCTGCACTTACTGAGATGATTAAACTTTTTTCTATTTATGTTGATATGTTGAATTACATGAAATGGTTCTCTCTCTCCCTTTCATGGTAGTTAGATTTTAATTAATTAATCATTATTTTGGGTGCATATTAATTATACAGAATGATGATTTTCACTGTGGCACATTAGTAGATACATGAAAACATAACTTTGATCAATTTCCTTTTACCAGACTTGGATTTCCATAAATATGCTATGTGCTCCTTTTCTTATTTCTTTATTTCTCTTTTTTATTCCTGAACGCTTTTGGATTAATTTTCTGTCCATAAGATTTCACATAATCTCTGTCACCGGGTCATTATTGATACTTCTTTAAGCAATTAATGGTTACCTTAAGTTTTACAATATGCAGCTTTAATTAATTATAATATAGCTTCTTTCAAATAATCTATCAACATTTTCAAATAATGCTATGTGGTTTTGTATGTATAAGAATCTTACTGATGTCTATGGATTCCTTCCTTCTATTTTTATCCTATTGTCATGTTATTTCTTCATAATTTTAAACTCTAAATGTATTACTATTATCTATATATTATGCAAGAAAATATCTTTTATAGCAACTAAAGCATTTTAAAACATATTTATATTTATATTCATATTAACCATTTCCAGGATTTTTTTTTGTATGTGTATAGATGTAAGTTTTTATCAGTTACATTCAGGCTTTCCTGAAAATCATATTACAAAGCATTTCTGTGGCACAAGTCTGCTGGCGGTGAACTCCCTATTTTTGTTTGTCTAAAGAATGTCATGTCTCTTGCACTTACATAAGTATTTTCACTGTGTATAAATTTTGGGTTGACAACATTTTACTTTCAGTGCTGTAGACATGATGATCACTTTTCTTTGGACTTGCATAATTTCTGACAAGAATCCTGCTATATTTCTCTCCTTACTCTGTAAATATGTATCATTCTGACCTCTCACTATCTTCAGGATATAGGGTTTATTTTTTATTTTGAATTAATGGAATTTGAAGTATATTGGTAAGTATGTGAGCATCTTATTTCCTTTGTTTATAACCTTCTTGGTTTTAACCAAAGTTTCTTGTATATCTAGTTAAAATTATCATGTTTTTGTGGTTGTTGTTGTTTTTGTTTTATTTTCTTTTTGGAAAATTATCAGCCATTTTCTCTTAAACTATTTCCTCTACCCTGTGCTCTTTCCTTTCTTTTTTTGGAAGAATTGCATGTTTTCTTTTGACATTGTCTCACAACTTCAGTTGCTCTATTTTTGATCTTTTGATTTTTCACTCTCTTTCTTTCTCCTAGTTTCCATTTGGGTAATTTCAATTGATAAATCCATAAATTCAAAGATGCTTCTCTGAGTTTTGGGGGTCTGGACTGACACTGTCCCAAGTCTTTATATCTATTTCTTTGGTTTTTATTTCTAGCATTTCTTTTTGATTTTTTTCTTATGGTTTTTGTTGCTCTGTTTAAATTCTGTGTGCATTATTGCATTTTATCAGCTTTGTCTACTAGAGTCTTGAACATATCAATCATTATTATTTAAAACACCTACCTGAAATTTCAACTCCATCTCTAAGTCCAGTTTTGTTGATTGCTTTGTCTCTTGACCATGTTTTTCTTCTCTGTTTGCAATTTTCAGGAGTCCCATAAGTTTTCATTGAGTATTGAGAATAGTTTTCAGAAGAGTGGAGCTGAAATAATTGAATAACTGAAATGAGCATTTTTCTATTGTTGAACATTCAGGGTGGAATATTGAAAGTATGGGCAAGTGTGAAGTATTTTGGGATTTTGTTTTCATTATTACTTTCACTGACATCAAAATCCTTTAGTGTTACCATGTGCTTAACGTGAGAAGTATGCTATTGCATACAATGTTTTACTGAATAGAAATATTACTTAAGCTGCATCCAACACAGTTTTTGATTTTACAATTTTATTTTCATTTTTAGTTGATTCAAAATATTTTAATTTAAATTTTAATTTCATCTATTACCCATAAATTATGCAAAACACATTATGTTACTTCTAAATATTTGGAACATTCCAAATATTATTAATTTATAATTCAATACTTTTATGGTCAGAGGACACATTTTGCATGAATTCAATCACTTCAGATCTATTGAACCCTGTTTCATGGGCAAGCTCATTGTCTGTCTTGGTAAATGTTCTGAAAAGAATATAAATATGCTATTCTCTTAAGTCATTTTGCTTGATAATTTGTATTATCTATAATTTCTCAAATATTTTCTTGATTTATCAGTTATTGAAAGAAAATTGTTGAAATCTCCAAATATAGTTATAGATATGTTCATTTCTCCTTTCAGATCTATCTGTTTTGCTGGATATATTTTGAAGGCTTATTATTAGGTGCATAAAAATTTTGAATTATGTCCTGATGAACTTTTATTTTGAAATCACAGTCTTCATCACTAGTAATATTCCTTATTCCGTGTTATATATTGATAGTAGCAAAACTAGACTACCTTATTAGATTAAGCAAAACCAATATAAATTCTTTAAATTTATATTAGCATAACATGTATTTTCATCATCTTTTAAAAAATGTGTATTTACATTTATTTATATCTAAATGGGTTTTTATACACATGTAGCTATACAAGATGCTATTTATATTTAAGTGAGTTTTGCAATAGATTCTAATGAGGTCTAGCTTATTTATCCATTTGGAACATCTTTGCCTTTTATTGGTTAATTTAGACTACTGACAATTGTTAATTGTTATAGTAAGGTTAATTCTACCAACTTAATAGTTCTTTTCATCTGTTTTTCTTCTTTTTCTTTTTAGACCTTTACATTGATTGACTTTCATGATTTAATTTCATAGTCTGTATTATCTTATTATATATACCTCACTATTTAATTTTCCTAACAGGTACTTTCAGGTTTACAATATACCACTCTATGTATACCAACTCAGGTATAGTGTAAGGATCCTACACTTATATATTTCTCTATCTGTAATTGCACAATTGTCACATATTATGTAAAAAAAATAATTTTTATTGTTAAATAATTTCATACTTACATATATTTATCAGAAACACTACAGAGAGACCCTGTGTAACATATATAGTTTTCCCCAATGGCACTATTTTGAAATATTATAGTACAAGATCACAAGCAGAACATTGACATAGATACACTCAAGACACAAAACACTTCATCACCACCAGGTCCCTCATGGTGCCCTCATAGCCTCACTCACTTTCCTCCCATCCGTGGTCCCCTCTTTGATCCCCAGCAATTGTTAATCTATTCTTTGTTTCTATAATTTTGCCATTTCAAGATGATATATAGATTAATCATATAATCTGTGATCATTTGGGATTGGATTTTATTTTACTCAGTGTAGTTCTCTGGAAATTTACCAGACTGTTCTTGTGCATTTGGATAGTAGATAACATAGCTAGCACAGTTAGCACAGTTAATTAAGCTAGCTTAGCTCAGTTAGCACAGTTCAGTTAAGCATTAAACCACTGAAGGACATCTGGATTCTTCTAAGCTTCTTTATATTACAAATAAAGTTACTATATACATTTGCATCAGATGAACAGGTCTTCATTTTTCTGGGATAGATGCCAGAAGTGCTATTGTTAGGTCATATGGTGGTTGTATGTCATCTTTCAAAGACATTGTCAAGCAATTGTTTTACAAACAGTCTCCAAATGATTGTACATTTTCATCAAAACATGGATGAGCCAGTTTCTCTGCATCTTCATCAGCACTTGCTCTTCTTACAAATTTTCATTTAGACATTTTTCTAGGCATGTAGTCATACCTCATTGAATGTTCCCAAATGATGATGATGTTAACAAATATTCATGTAATGTTTGCTATGTGACATTTCATTTTTTGGTGGAATGATTTTTGTGCATTTTGACAATTTTCTAATAGTATTGCGTATCTTTTACTGTTTAAGTTTGATAAGTCTTTTTGTAGTATAGATATTAGTCCTTTGTTGTATATGAGTTTGTAAATATTTTCTTCTAGCCTATAGCTTATCTTTTCATCCACGAGAGGATATTTTGAAGATCAATTTTTAAAGCCTGGATTAACACCAATTCATTAATTACTCTTTTTATGGATAAAAATTTTTTAAAACTCCACCTAACACTAGATACAGGTTAATTTTCTCTTATATTCTTTATCTAAAGCTTTTACAGTTGACAGTTTTACACTTTACATTTAAGTCTGTGATCCATTCAGATTTAGTTTTTGTATAAGTTGTGAGACTGAGGTTGAAATATATGTTTTGCCTATGTATGCACAATTGCTAAAGTACCATTTGTTGCAAAAACTTTCTTAAATTAGTTAGGCATATACCTAAGTGCTCAATTCTTTTTCATTGATCTTTACATACTACAAATATGCAATGAGTACTGACCCTGAATAGACTGTTTCCTCCTACTCATTTTTTTAAAAAATAATTTTAGCTATTTTTTCCATTTTAACTTTATAATAATTTTGCTTATATTCACACAAGTCATTTTGGGGCTTTGAAGTAAATTGTATTAAACATGTAAATACATTTGGGGGAGAATTGTCACCTTTACTGTTTTGAGCCTTCCAAATAAAGAACATCGTACATTTACCTGTTTATTTAGGCCTTCTATTAGAATTTTATATTTTTTACCACACAAATGTCTACCTTTTATTTTAAAACTTACATGTGTTTTTCTTTTCAGAGCAATTATAAAGTATATTGCATTTAAAAGTACATGTCCACATGTTCATTTTTAGTATGTAGAATCAAAATTGATCTTTTACATTATTTTTTTTTTGCATCCTGCAGCCTTGTTGAACTTACTTAGTTCTGGGATAAGTTTAAGTTAAATGGAAACAGTTTAACCCACTTCACAGTTGTTTTTCTAAGCTTTGTTCCCTGGGTCTCTGGAAGAATCCTTGGATTATGGTTAATTTTTTCCCACTATATAGGACTAAATCTGCTGAAGTTTCCATTTGATATCCCAAGCATTATGGAGTCATTACACTGTGACTGCTTCTTTTCTTCTAGTGGCTTTCTCTCTGTGCTAAAATTTCCTCACGGGTCTTCTCTTATGAGATCTTAACAGAAAACAGGATGGTATCAGATGAATGTATCTGTAGGGCTCTCTCTCTCTCTCTCTCTCTCTCTCTCTCTCTCTCTCTCTCACACACACACACAAACACACAAACAGACACACACACACACACTACAAATTCTACTAATCGTGTCCCTTATGAACTCTGAGTTCTGTTTAATCGTACAAGGAGGCCACTGAGTTCTGATTGGGTTTCCCTACGATGTGTTGTTATCTGAGTACTCTTTAGGAAGTATTTGGGTGCAATCATAAGCCTCACCTGGTTTATTTTACTCTCTCTGGGATAATTGGGTTGCCTCATGTTCACTATCTGAAACTGAAATATTGAATATATATATATATATATATATATATATATATGTACATATTTACAAATATATATATATATCCAATTTTGTAGTTACTTGATAGAGAGTAAATTAAGTCCCTGTTACTATATTAATTACTATATTCATTAATTCTAATTCTACACAATTTCCCTCAGATAATAGCAGAGAATTGGACACTTTCTAACTCATATAATGAGTTCTATATTACCCCCAAACCCAAACTAGACAAATAAATTACAAAAAAGAAAATTAGACCAATATGTCTCATGAACATATATTTTAAAATGTCCTAAACAAAATAGCAAGTCAAATTCAGCAACATATATAAAATGGTTGATACACAACAAAAAAGTGGGGTTTGCCCTTGAAGTAAATGCTTAGTTCAACATTTGTAATCCAGAGAACAAGGAATTGCTAAAAAAAAAAAAAAAAAAAAAAAATTGACAGAGCCCTCCAAAAGACACAGGAATATATACGTTTTGTAAAGAACTACAGAAAGAGTTCAAAGGCTCCCAACCCAGAGAATTGATAAATGTTTAAGGAAATGGAAATGCTAATCACCCTGATTTTATCATTACAAGTCACAAACATGTATTTTATAACATCTCATAAAGATATACAATCTTTACTTGTCAATTAAAATAAAATAACATGTATTGAATTATATCATCCCATAAATATGTATAATCATTAATTTTCAATTAAAATAAAAAGTAAAGTAAAAAGAAAACATCCTCTGGGAAACAAATATAGACCTAGGAAACAACCTAGAAGAGTTCACAAGAGCTAAGAAAGTATATAAAGATAGTGTTGTATATATAAAGAGTTCACCTGAGCAGGAAAGTATATAAAGATAGTGTTGATTATAACTTCAAGATAAGACAAATATTCCCTGTGTCTATGCTTATTTAAGCAAATAGCTGAATAAGTAAATAACTGGGGGAGAAGGAACACATTTTTATAGAAGAATTCAGAAGAATAATTATAAAAGGAATAGGAAAATAAACATTTGACACAAAAATAAGTACTCCAAGTGACGTTTACTAATACACACTAAAATGCATGGATAACACTTCAAGAATCAAGATCATTCTGCAACTTCAAAGCTTTCCTCCAAATTTCCATTCACTGCTGTGGATGTTTTAAACATTGTCCAAAAAGTATTTGATGTTTCTTTCTCCAAGAAGGTTTAATGTATGTTACTACATTAATAAAGTGATCAAACTTAATATCATCAGTGTTGTCATACTAGTATCATGCATCTCTTCATATGATGCCAGGTTAAAAAGACTGCTTTATAGAATATTTTCCCCAAATCCATAACCTCATTCTAGTGGGAAGAAAACACCAACAAATTAAATAGAGGAAACACTCTACAAAATACCTGATCAGCCGTCTTCAAAAGAGCCAAGGTCATAAAGGAAAACAAAAACTCACAAACTCTCACAGTCTAGAGATCAATAATACCCCATGATTAAAAACCAAGGCACCCTGGTTTGGATTTTGAAGTATACAAAGAGCATTGGTGGAAAAATTATTAAAATCTAAAAAAGTCCTCCAGTTGAGTCAATCACATTGTGCTGATGTTCATTTCCTAAGTTTTTAAATAATGTTGATCCTAGTCTCTAGATTTTTAAAAGTATATATTTAGTTGCAGATGAACATAAAGCATCTCCATTTATTTTTACGTGGTACTGAGGATTGAATACAGTGCCTCACACATGTGAGGCAAGCACTTTACCACTGAGCTACAGCCCCAGCCCCTCATTTCCTATTTTTAATCAATGCATCATGATTCTATAGCATGGGACATTAGGGAGTCCTGAGTGAAAGGAAATAGGAGTTTTTTGTATTATGTTTAAATCTTTCCTATAAGCCTCAAATTGTTTCTAAATAAAAATTACAAAAATGGGGGCTGGGGATAGAGCTCAGTTGGTAGAGTGCATCTCCAGCACTTACACACACACACAAGAAAAAAAATTTACAAAAACAAAGTTCCCTAACACTTGCCTGCATAGCAAAAGCTACCTCTGTCGCTCTCAGTCTTCCTGCTTCAATCAGCATGGTGTTCCTTCAATCTCTAGTGCTAGGGATGATCCCTCCTACCCAAGGGATTTTACACAGGACTCACAAGTTCTTCCTCTGGCCTTAATTCAATCTTTGATGTCCTATTCTATAATAATAATCCCTTATTTGCTCTGCAGATCTCCGATGAAGAATCTCTTACTCACTTTTGCTAGAACAAATTCTTCAGGTGTAAGTTCTCATGTGTCAAGGACCACTCCTCCATAGCCCTACACCCAGCTGCAATGTCTCTGTGTGAGTATTTATTAATCCTTGTCTTTTCTACCACACGGTAAGCTGTATTTTCAGGGACTATCCACAGTTCAGTCTACCCAGTGCTTAGCACAAACTCTGACATAGTGTAGCCACTCAATGCTAGTTCAGTAAATAATGTTGTTTCTTCACCTATCTGAAACATTTGAAATTGTTCTTCCACTTGCCCACAGAAGGAAGAGGGGCCACTTCTCTTTCTATCAAGCATGTTGGCATGCAAAATATCCCAGTTATAAACATTGTATAGGGAAATCATTTAAAGGAAGCAGCTCCCAGTTCCTCTCTGTCCAATCTCTCACCCCAGAAAAATTTCAGGCAGCTCTGCCATGCAGGGTGAGATCTTCCAGCTCCTTCAACAGTAACTTTCACTCACTAGATAAAGAATGAAAGGATTCTCACCAGCCTACAGTGCCAGCCAAGGAAGCCTCTGTCTCTCTTTATTTCTTTTCTTTCTTCTTCTGCTTTTTACTTTTTATTGTTAATTGAGAGGCATTAAAATCCAGTTTGTGAGTTACTGTTTATCAGATAAATGATTCTTTAAGGCAAACCCCTGTGGGACGTGCTTTACATTTTGGGGACATTCCAGTTCAGTGACAGCAGATGGAATATCATAGTAAGAATTTTAAAAAGAGACAGTGGAATAAGTTCTGGAGAGGTAATAAGATTGCAGTTAGTTACACAAGGGGGAATATAGCTAGAAAAAAATTATGTTTAGAATTAAAACCTATACCCAGGTGAGAGATAAGAGAATGTGAAGGGATGTGAACTTTTGGTGTCAGGTATAAAGTCCTCCTTGTCACTGACTACCTGAGAATGGAATCCTTATGCTGATCCAATTTCCTGCAGTGTCCAGTGTTCCATCTAGGGGGTTAGGGGAGTAATAAGAGGAATTCAAGTCCATCAGATACTTGGTACAGACCCTTGGTCTGGATGTGTTATTTATTATTTGCTTCTCTATGGGATTGTTTTTGGACATTATTAACCCAAAATATAGAACAACATTAGTCCTGTATTAAAACACTATCAGGTATTAAGAAATTGACAGGAAGAATTCCGGGTGATGAGTGTTCCCTTATCTCATGGCCAACACACGATAGATACTTAACACTCAGCTAGTTTCATACATGAGTTGTGTTGAATCATATATACAAAAACTGCTCATTGAATGGATAATGAAGTGCAGGAATTTATCTGAAACCAACATTTCTTTTATAGTAAAAGGCCATTCATGCACCATTTCATGTTCATGTTTAGAAAGTTGAGAGAATAAACATAACTAACCTATAATCATCCACCCAGAGATCATGCCTGTACCATGGATCTTTTTAATAATTATAATCATTAAGAACAATGAAAACACTGGTTATTCCTATTTATTTGCTATATCCTAAGAATTTTCTCTTATTACTAATGGTTTCTCCCAAATAAAATGGTATGCAATAGTTCAACAGCTAAAAATTAGGAAAAAAATTATTTAAAAAATCATTAAAAAATAAGACTCAAACCTCTAAGAGATTTCCAAACATAATCTGATGTATATATTGGGTGAGGTTATCTAAAAAGACCCCCATATATGGTTGTGTCTCCTACCACATGCCAGGGTCATAAACTGAGAATATGACTGCCCGAAGCAGTTTTTAGAAACCGGCACAGTCATGATCTGGTAAGAATTAACTTCACCAGAGATCTCATCATCCATCTGTGAATTTTCCAAGGACCTCCCTTACAGCCAAAGAGACATTCTACACTTTGGATGCATTTGGGTGATACCAGATGACTGTTATGTCTCCAAATTATTTCAATGTTGTCCTGGATGATTTTATTTAAAATTATCAGTCTTGTATGGGTGTCTGATCAGTTATTGGCTACTCTAAGGAACTATGTCAATACCATGGCACAAGGAGTGGAGCACTGAGCATCTCAAGTGATGGCTAATGACCATGCATTACAAAAGTCCTTGTATTGATGCATCTGAACTGGCCCAGGAGGTGGGATAAAGGGCATAGATGAACAGAGCATAATGGAGCTCTGAGACATGGAGTAGCAGCCAGCAAAAGTGGACTAGAATGGTAGTGATCATTGGGAAGTCATTTGAAAACTGACTCAAGGGACTTGTAGAGATGGAGGGAGTAGGTATGTGATAAAAAGAAAAAAAAAGGTTTAGGCAGGAAGACTTGAAACTTGCTGGAAATGAAGAATCTTAGGAGTTATGAAGCATTCGAGTTTAATAAAGTCAAGGTCAAGATATTTTTAAGCTTTGTTTTTTTTCTTTGTTTATTTTAATCTGCCACTGGAATGTAGCATAGTTATTACTTACATATTAAACAGGGGACACTACCTGACTTTTTGGTCTTGTTGAATGTTACATAAACCAATTTCATGTTTTTAGTTTATCTGGCAGAAGAGACAATTCTGAGGAGGGTGGTAGATGAGGTATCAGGTATCTCAGAATGCTTCCACCAGAGCCTTCATCAGGTGCAACTTTCTGTTTATGACAGTCAATATGTTCTCATACAATATTGCAATTCTGCATAATATAATCTCACTTATAATGAATTCCTAGCCTACAGAGGAGAAATGCTGCTTATCCATACTTTACTGAGACATTTTTAATTACCTAAATATATCCTCATATTAACAACAAAACAAATAAACATGACATTTAGAAAATGGAAACAATGCTTGCTCATGCATAACTTGGAAAAACACAGAAGGTGGGTATTAATTAAGAAAGCAGGATTTTTTCAAGGGCATCACTTGAGATTCATAAGTCAGGAAGCATCTATGGTATAGTACCTTCTTATGGTAAATACACTTGGGTAAATCATATGTGCAAGAACATAATTTACTACAATAACAACTGATTTATCTTCTTTTCCTGTCTTATAAAAATCTTATGTGGGGGCTGAGGTTGTGACTCAGAGGTACAGCGCTCATCTAGCATGTGCGAGGCCCTGGATTCCATCCTCAACACCACATAAAAATAAATAAAATAAAGGTATTGTGTGCAACTACAATTAAAAAAATAAATATTTTTTAAAAATTATGCATAAACTGGGTGCTGTGGCACACACCTGTAATCTTTGAAGCTCAGGAGGTTGAGGCAGAAGGACTGCAAGTTCAAAGCCAGCCTCAGCAAATTATCAAGGCACTAAGCAACTTAGTGAAACCCTGTTTCAAAAAAAAAAAATTAAAGGGGCTGCGGGAGTGGCTCAGTGGTTAAGTGCCTCTGGGTTCAATCCCTGGTTAAAACAAAACAAAACAACACCAAATCTTATCCATAGATTTGTTACAGATTTACTGAGAAAAGGGAATCACCCAACTGTAAAGCTTCCTATTATTTGCCTCAAACTTTGAAACTAAGAATAGTTTGAAATTCATTTTTTAATACCTAAAGCTAATGATCGCTGGGGAAGTTTCCATGGCTAGCTCTGTGGGGTTGAAGAGGAAACCTTATTTGTAGATTTTGTTGATTTCTTTGGCGCAAATATTCCCATCATGGTCAATGTCAAGTTAACAATATAATATCAACTAGCTCTCAAAATTCCTGAAGATTTAGTGGTTGTCTCTTCTGAGTTACCATCATCATCTTTTCACAGTCATATTTAAGAAGGATTTTCTTCCCATAGGTAAAAATTCAGAGAAGTGAATCTGTTTTCCATTCTTCCTCTTTGCCACATGAGTCAAAATAAATCACCAAGAGAAAAGCCTGGGCCTCAGAGGCCAGGTAGCTGAGCCCCTTCCTACTGGGTCTCCCACACACTTTGTGTTTCACTGATCCATAATCCTGTCTGGGATGAGGCAGTCAAGAGAAAAACCAGAATCACTCAAGAAAAAAAAATAGTGGGTCCTTTTTAATATGTGGATATAAAGAAGATTGTAGATGAGCTTTAAATTACATCCCAGCTTTGAGAACTCACAGTAGCAATTCTCTACTCTTGATGAGTATTAACATGAGCTGGGGGAGGTTTTAAAAATGCCCAAATGCTCCAATCCCCAGAGATTATGATTCCATCGGGCTGGTGTGAAGCCCAGGCATTAATTCAGTTTGAAATCTCTCAAGGTGACACATTGAAAAATCACTGGTTCATAGGTAGCTGACAGTTATATTCCTAGATAGATGACAATGAGCAGACACAAATGTGTAGAGAAGCTATCAGTGGTACTTGTGAAGGTTTTGAGGTGTCTATTTAGGTTTTGAAAAGATATTCTTTCAGTGCAAAGTGGCGCATTCCTGTATTCCCAGCAACTTGGGAGGCTGGGGCAGGAAGCTCTCAAGTCCCAGGCCAGTTTCTGCAATTTAATTAGACCCTTTCCTAAGATAGAAAGTGCTGGAAATGTAGCTACATGGTAAAAAGAGAGAGAGAGAAAGAGAGAGAGAGAAAAGATACTCAGTATATTGTTGAAACATCTAATAATGAAAATTAAATAGTATAGTAACATTTTGGCAAACTTATGTAAAAGGAGCCAGGTTATTGTAGATGTTTACTTATGTTTCAATTTGGTTGAAAGCTGTGCTTCTAAAAATCTAGGATTAAAACTCACAAGTGTTAAATCTTCAGTTAGTCTTCTGAATATCAAGAAAAGAAGGAGGATTGTTTTTTTTTTTTTTTTCTGTCTAGATTTTATTGTGGCTCCCAAGTAAAAAAGAAAAAGGAAACAATAAAGGCCAACTAATTACTTACAGTATTCCCAGGGGGCACTTATCCAGGACTTGCAAGAGGGATCTACAAAAAATGGTTTGGTGACACATGTTTCCCACCTCTGGGCTAGAAAAAAGAAATTATGATTCTTCTTAGAGAGGGTTTTCTCAAACTCAAATTTTAAGACAATTGTGGCATTTTCCCTCATTTCCTCACTTCAAAAGAATGAGAGGGTTTTTAAAGAGGGTCCCTTCTAGACATTGAGCTACATCCCTTACAAATTGGGAGGACATAAGGGACAGATGTTTGTCCTGTGTCTCAGAAATATGAAGGCAGAAGTTGAGGCTGGAGGTGAATGCTTGATGGGAAAGGGAAGGGGAAGTCTGTAGGGAAATCATCAGAGCCTCCTGTGGCCACAAGGCAGAAATGTCTCTGCCTTGGTTGAGGTGAGAGCCTCAGAGGAGGAAGCTGGTCTGTGGGTTATTTTAAAAGAAACCTCATCCAAAAACACTTCTTTTTGAAGTGAAGCCATCCTAGCAGAAAAAGCTGAAGGTGGATTCTCAGATCCAGATGCAAAGAAGACCATCCCCAGTGACCAGCCGGAGGAGGGGATATTGTCCACATTGAGAGAGATGCAGCCCCACTGTCCCAGTGAGGAACCTCTGCAATACCCACTGAACACCATCCAGAAAAGTCAGCTTTGAACACCTGCTAAACCCATGCACACCTGTAATCCCAGTGGCTCAGGAGGGAGGCTGAGACAGGAGGATGGTTAATTCCAGGCCAGTCTCAGCAATTTAAGAGGATCCTCAGCAACTTAGATCCTGTCTCAAAATTTAAAAATAAAAAAGGGATGGAACTATGTGTGGCTCAATGCTACAGTATCCTTGGGTGCAATCCCTTGTACCAAAAAATAGATAAACAAACAAACAAATGAATATCTGATAAAACTAGAGAAAAATCAACCTAAAAACAAATAAATAAATGTCCGATAAAACTAGAGAAAATCAACCTCAGACTATGGTATGACAGCAAAGACTCTGTCCCCATTTACTCCATATGGCCCCACTTAGACCTCTAGCCAAGAGTCAGTGTAAACTTCTGCACTGGGATGGGGGACAGGTAAGTAGGAACAGGCAGTTATAGCCCTTTTGGCACATATGCTCTGTCTCCACTGAAGGCTGCCTCGCTGGAAGCAGATCAAACAGGAGGGGCAAATATTTGACAGAGATCAAGTTTAGAGTTCTGATATTTAAACTGGATTGGGCACTTTGATTATGAAAATGGAGTCTATTCTTATAATCAATGAGTCTACAGATTTTTTTTTAATATCCAAAAAAGAGTAAGACTTAGTTGACCCACCCAAGGAAAATGGAAACAAAAAAGAGATATATTGAGCTCAAAGAGTGGGTTTCGAAGAACAATGACAGAAAGAATAAAGTTCTATTATGGTGCTCCCCATTGAAAATCTGCTCTTTCAATGTACTAGCTGTTCTATTCCCCCAAACGTCTGATTTGGCTAGCCAGTATGAAGCCTAAGAATTCACTGGAATACAATTCTTAACACTGTAACTGTAATTTTCCCCAAAATCATATAATCAGGATGAACGATAACAAAGGCCAGTCCCTCTACACGGTGCATGCATGTGGTGGAGAGAGAATTACATGAAGGAAGAAAACAAAGGCTGCTGTCTGGGTTGTGTCTTTTTTAAAGTGTGCAACCGAAGGAAAGATGTAACCTCTCTTAACCTCTGATGGCTCTGCAAACCAGAAATAATGATATTTTTTTGCCCTGCATGACTCCCCAAGTCATAGAGAAGATAATAGAAGAAAATGCTTTGAAAACTAGCAAATGTCTACAAATGTATGTGTCACAATGGACCATCCTAGGGCTCAGGATGGTGTACAGTGGGGAAGCCAACAGTTTTGCTGTTGTTCTTAAATTATTTCTATTGCCTTTTTGTATCAGAGGAATAAAATCTTTTCTCCACAGGATGCTTTTGTCTCTGTTGGTTCCATCCAAGAGCAAAACATTATTTCTCCGGCTTTTGTTTCCTCTAATGCATTTCCCTTGAGAGGTAGAAATCAGAGACCAATCTGAAGAAGACATACCCGTTACATTTGAAACTGACATTGATTTATGCTAAAAATGCATGGATGTTATGGAATATTTAGAAATACATAAAAGCACATAAAAATGTCTCCCCTTCTCCCAACAAGCACCTCAGGCCTACTTTTTCTGTTGTATTGTTTTTCTATTCATATGTAGAAGTTCCTATAGAGAAAATTCATTACTGAATAAGCTCCTTCACGTTTGAAGCACTTAAAACGTCTTCATTTCTCTCTTGTTTGTGAAAGATTATTTGGGAGGTATGCAATTTTACTTGACAGGCATTTTCTTCAAACATTGTGAGCCTGTCAATTCACTGTCATCCGCCTTCTATTGTGGCTTTTGGGTCTGTCTTCAGTCTGATTTGCATTCTTTCTAAAGCTATCATTTCTCTTTGCCTACTTTTAAGATCTTCTTCCTCTCTTTATTGCTACTTATTTCATCAAGATATATATAAGTCTTTTGTTTTAAGTTTTAGACGTGTGTATATTTAATGTTTAAATCATCCATTGAGTTTTCAGTATCACGATTGGATATCATTGATAAAAGTTCCATTTTTAAAAGTCCAGTTATTCTCTTATTATTTGTACACTTTTGTTTCTGCCCTTTATCTCTTCCAAAGACTCATGTATCATTAATCTATAGTTTCATCTGAAAATTCTAAGATCTTCAGTTCTCGGAATCTATATCCGTTGCTGATTCTGACTAATTATATTCTGTCACTGTGTTTTTGAACTCTGTATGACTCCTGAAGGTCTGAATTCAAGATGCTCACCCCCAGGGATCTTCACTTAGACTTTCACCAAGAGCCAGAGTTAAGATGGGAAACTCTGGGCCCTACACAGTGCTGCTACGCCCAAGCCTGCACCTTTCAGGTGGCTCAAGGTTCAGAAACTAATGGTCACTTGCCATAGGCCATTGTCCTCAGCACAAACCTGACTCTTAGAATTTCTATTGTTCACCATTTCTTACACAATCATTCAACAATTTGGAGAGTGAATAGAATTATGAACACAAAAATATATATTTTAAAATGCATCCTATCCAGATTTAAAACCTTGTCTTTGCCTTCTTCTCCTTTTTCTTTCTTTGCTTCTCATTCTGCTTCTCCTTCTGCATCTTTTTGGTGAGGAGTAGCGAGAGAGGAAGGTTTTCAGAGCCTCAGGTTCCAGTCAAAGTTTACAGAGTCTTTCACCTTTTCTATGTGTCTCACCTCCTTCATTTCCTCCACATTTCCATGAAGAGTATTTCAAGTTCATCTTGCACATCACTAATTTAATTTTCTGTAGTGCTTCTGTGTCCTTATTTGTTCTCATCCATATTTTACTTTTGCCTTTTTAGTTTTAATTTTATTACAAGCAGAGTGTATCATTTTCATCAGCTTTTTATTTATATCTACCTCTCATATAGCTCTTTCTCATATCAAACTGTAGTTTTATCAATTCATTATTCATTTCTCATTTCTTAGAGGTCATCGTTTCTCAAATGTTATTGAGAACACCAAAACCAATGCATTTGTAAATTTTATGTCTATTGCTTATAGTACTTTCCCCAAATATGCTTTAATTCTGGATACTGATTTTCCTTTTATGCTGCATATTATTACAGTTACCTATTTTAATAGTTATCCTTGAAATAAAAGCTACCTTCCAGAAAATCACTATATTTATTGAGAGAAAAAAAAGTGAGAGTAGTTTCTTCTTAATTATTATCTCAATTATTTTTTAAAATCTTATTGGCAGATATCAAACTAGAAAAGTAGTAGATAAAACACTCCTAAGTAAATTGACTTAAGTGAAAACTTCCAAATCAGTATCCTCATGAATTATCTAAAACAGTGTATGTGTGTGCGTGTGTGTGTGTGTGTGTGTGTTTCATTTCTAGAAACTGTTGTTGGCCACAACTTCCAATAGGGCCCTACTTGTTCAGCTTTTCTGGCCCTGACCCTTTCTGCTTTCAACTTCAGGGGTGGTGATACAACTCACACCTGTATTTCAATAGTGAGCATTTTCATCTTGGAATGAATGTGGGGACAGAAGAAAATGGAAGGACAGTAAATGGAGGGCAAAATGAGCCCAGGAGCTAATGAGGCAGAAAGAGACCAGTTGGACTTCTGGTTTGAACAGCTCTAGACTTAAAATCTAGATGGAAAACCACAGCAATGGGAAGAGACATCCCTGGAAGCCCATCATGCCAATCAGAAGGTTTGCCCTAAGCAGTGTTGCTGTTAATATCAACTGCAGATGGATTTTTTCTTGTTTCAGTTTATAAGTCTTAAATTAGTGGAAATTCTTCTCAGATACTACCAATAATTTGTTTTTTATTTCAGTTTTTGATGTTCCAGGTTTTTTTGTTTTGTTTTGTTTTTCAATCTTTTTTTTCTCTTTTTTTTTCTTTAATTTTTTTGTTGGTTGTTCAAAACATTACATAGTTCTTGACAAATCATATTTCACACTTTGATTCAAGTGGGTTATGAACTCCCATTTTTACCCCGTATACAGATTGCAGCATCACATCGGTTACACATCCACTGTTTTACATATTGCTATACTAGTGTCTGTTGTATTCTGCTGCCTTTCCTATCCTCTACTATCCCCCAATTGTTTTTCAATCTTCAGGTAGAATTATCTCTTATAACCACTGGGATTTGGTCCCAGGATTCTCTATGGATACTAAAATATAAGGATGTTTAAGTTCCTTAAATAAAAAGGCATAACCTATGCATTTAATCTGTGTACTTTAAATCTTCTCTAGATGATTTATAATACCTAGTACAAGGTAAACCCTATGCAAATTGTTGGTGTTCTGTAGTAGTTAGGAAAAAAATAGCAAGAAAAGGGAACTATGCTTCATGTTCAGCACAGATACATTTTTTTTAAAAAAATATTTTATATCCCTGGCTTATTGAATTTGTGGATGCAGAACTCATGGATATGAAGGTGCAACTGTGTTTCATTGGAAGCTCAGAGAGATCAAGTCATGGAATGTTAGTCAGACACCATCACCATCCAGAAGTCAGCCTGATTTTATGAGACACATTCCACCTGCATTCAAGTGTCATAACTTTTTCATTTTTTGCCAGAAAGAAGAAAATCAGAGGAGAGTGTAAAAAAAAGTCTCATTTCTACTCTTCAGTAATTACTTTTCTATGTTTTCTGCTCCTACTCACTGCTTTTTCTAGATAAGACCTCTTTAAGCTCTGTGTATGCTACTCACAAGGACCTGAGACTGAGAGTAAAGAGACTAAATCCCATCCATGTCAATAAGCAGAGTATGCAGTTGTAGTCAAACAGTTAATGTGACCGAGGTTTTCCTTATTTCTCAACTGAGGAAAACAATTGCCTTTCCTACAAAGGAGATGCCATCAAGTCTGCACAGGTTATTGGTGAAGAATCCAAGGCCCCGCATTTCAGGCAAACAATGTGCCATAAGGAAGAATAAGACACTGCCCAAGATCAGGGCAGAGAAGATGGAGGAAGGAGGAGCTAGAGGTCACAAGCAGAAGCAAATCCTGGCAGGTTTTGAAAATAGTGGTTCTCTAAGGGTGATTCCTCAGAAAACTAGCCACAGCAGTCCTGGGGCATTTCTTAGGAATTAAAATGCTTGGACTCTGCCCAGACCAACTGAATCAGGAACTCTGAGGTGGGACCCAGTAATTTGTGTTTGAACAAGTCTGTGAGACAATTTCTGATGCTCAGTCCAGCTTGATAATCACTAGCAGACAGAAATTCCTAAATATACCCCCTCACCTTCCTTCCTTCATCCTCAATGTGAAGACAATCTGACTCGCCTTTGAGTACCAAGCACCTCATGTCCTAAGAAAGGGCCCGCATCTGAGTATTTTTTTTTTAAACATTACATTGTCAATTAAATTTGAGGCAAAATTCAAGTTATCTAACAACAGGAAATTGTTTGTTTTCAATTCTATTTATTGCTTGTTGACTTTCTATGGTTCCACACTTTTCTGTACAAGTTAATCAGCAACTCTACTTCTTCATTATTAGCAGATGGCCTTGCTTGACCCATCAAGGGATTTCAGCCAACTTTCATCTTCAATACCTTGGTAATGACCCTACTATTTCCTATTATTATAATATTTCTATTATTATAATTATATATGTAATGTTAATCATTCCATTTCTATTATTTTTTCTAATAATTTTAATGTTTTATCAGTATCATAATACAATTATTTACTTATTCTTAAAACTGTCCACCTTTTTCTTGATAGACTGATAAGATGAAAGAATTAATGTTATCTTCTTGAAAGGAAAAGCTACACTAATTGCATTGCAAGCAGTTTTTTAAAAATTGTATTTTATTTTAAAATGTATATAACATAAAATAAGCCATTCAAACCACCATAGTGTACAATGCAGTGGCACTGATCGCATTCACAACGTTGTGCAACCATTACCACAGTCTGTTTCTAAAACTTTCTATTCCCATTCCCCACTAGTCCCTGCAATGGTCTAACCTATATTTTGTTTCTATGCATTTGCCTATTTTAGATCATTCACATAGGCAGAACCATGCGGTATTTGTCCTTCCTTGCTAATTTCACTTAGCATAATATTTTCAAGGTTCATTCATCTTGTATCATGTATCAGAACCTCATTCCTTTTTCTAACTGAACATGGTTTCATTGTATGTTTATGCTACATTTTGTTTATACATTTCCCTGCTGATGGACACGTGAACCATTTGTACCTTTTGTCTGTTGTGACTAATGACACAGTGAACACTGGTGCACAGATATCTATTCATGCCCCTTGGTTTATTTATTTTTTTATTTACTATTATGAAAACACTTAACATCTACCTTCTTAATGAATTTTTAATGCAAAATACAGCATTGTTAAAAATAGGTACAATGCCATACAGAAGGTCTTTTGAACTTACTCATCTTCCTCTTTTTAATTCTCTTGAATGTATATCAAGGATTGAAATTGTTCGCATATAGTAATTCTGTTTGTGTTTCTGAGAAACTTCCACAATCGTTGCACCATTTTACATTTCTGTTAACAACGTACAATGGTTCCAATTTTTCTATATCTTTGCCAACATTTCTTACCTTCCATATTTTTAAATTATGATCATTGCCATAGATATGAGTGGTACATCATAACAAAATGTAACTCATTCACATTCCTGTTACTTATAATATTGAGCATCTTTCCTTGTATTTATCAACCACTTGTGTATCTTCTTTGAAGATATATATATATATATATATATATATATATATATATATATATATATATATTCAAGTCAATACCTGATTTTATTTGAGTTCTTAGTATTTTTGTTATTGAGTTATAGGACTTCTTTATTTATTCTGAATATTAAACACTTATCAGATATGTAATTTTCAGATACTTTCTCTTATTTTGAAGGTTGTCTTTTCCCTTTCTTGGTTACATTTGATACAGAAGTTTTTGATGAAGTCCAATTCATACATTTTTTGCCATCACATACCCTTGAGCTTTCTTCTAATTTTATCATTTTAATTCCTTTGTTTATGTTTGATTATCCATTTTGAGTTAATTGTATGGATGTTGATCACAGAAGGCAGGGGTCCAACTTTATTCTGTTCTTTTATTTAATCAGAGAATCTAGACTCAGATGTAGCTACATAGAATTGAGAATGAGACACAGAAACTCAAATGAAAAATTATATTCATTTATGTATTAATTCACATTTTACCTTATTCTACAGAACTCATTCAAGCCTTCCTTTCCTCATATGACATTTACTGGGTGATGTATAGATACTGCAGAATGCCCAGACCCAAAGAGAGACATGGAAACATAGAAATAGTGAATAAAATGCAGAATCATGTAATTGATGTATGGATGTATATCTTGCTTTATTCTAGAAAAAGAACTTGAAGTATCGAAAGATAGGTAAAGAAAAAGACATTAATGTTGAATAATGCAAGAATCTTGTCTATTTCCTTTGCAAACACAAACAATGAAAAAAAAAAAAAAACACCTGTTCACTCTACAGTGGTTCCTGAACTTGTGCAAGTTAGCAAGAGGGGTAGATAGACTGAACTGATTTATACTGAGAAGGGCAAACAACTCTTTGCAGAAGAAAGCACCTGAAGACAAAAGATGAGAAGGACCAAAGTCTCTGTAACTGGGTTTTAAAGTGAGGGATGGTCTAAAAGAGAGATGAAGGTCTTTGTAGGGCAGGTGATAACTGAACTCTAAGTAATGATGCTTTGGAGGCACAGGTAATAAGAAGAGTTCAGGAGGGTTGTACTACCTGTAAATAGGACTCTGGAGATTTTTTAAAATTCTAATTAAAATTTAAATAGTTGCTCAGTCGTTTTGATTATTAGGCTGTCATTTCTTTTGAATAAGACACCATGTGGAGACAGATTACAGATACAATATTTTTCTCTCACCTCATTAATGACAGTATTTATGAAAAAGAAACAAAAAATAGTAGAGTATATAGAAAGAGCACTTAATTGAGACTTAATGGACTTTTTTAATCTGCTAAGATTGTCTTATTTTAATGGCAAGACAAAAACAGAAATATATACAAGGTAGATAACTATAGATAGATAGATAGCTGGCTTAATACCCTAACCACTGCCAAGAACAAACTGATTGCAAGGGCATACTTTATGAGGAGATGTACAAGATTGATTCTATATAAGTGGTGAGCATTCACTTCACAAAGTTTCTGGGAAGTCAGAACAGACTTTTCAAAGCTACTGTTTTTGTCATGACCACATCTACAAGTCAACCCATTCCTCAGGCAAAAAGCCTGGCTTTGAGCAATTCTTGATAAGACCGACTAAACCCCTGCAGTCACTGAAGTCATCAAAGAGACAAGTTCAATTGGATTTCAGTTTGATTTGTTTTAGCTGAATAGATACAACTTGAGATGGCTGGGAGATGCAGAAGGCAATTACCTCAGGAGTTTAAAAATTATGAATCTCCTGGGCCATTAATAATATTTTATTAGAAGAAATTATTTGGAGCTTTTTTCAATATTGTACTGTACTGTACTGTACAGGCCTCACTATGATGTTTTAAAATAATCTTATGGCCTCGTTTTATTGTTGCCAACCTATGGAAGCGTGATGTAGCAGAAAGATCAGTGATTAGGCAATCAAATCTTTGAAACTGTAATCCTGCCTAATCTACAAACAGCAAACAAATTAGCAAACTTCTCAGATCCAATTTCCTCATCAGCACATTGAGAGAGAATTAAACAAAAAGACATCTGTACTTTTCTTCACCTGCAGTATTTTCTAATAGCCTTTGTCATCTTTTAAGTTGCTTCTTCCAAAAGGTATGACAAGTTGGATTTGGAGGTGAAATTGATGCTTGGGGGAATGTCACTGTCTACTTACAATTCTTGTGTTTCCCAAACATGGGTCAGGAAATAACACCATAGTTGCTATGTTCATTTCATTTCAGTCATGTAGTTCCCTTTTGTTACATAGCACACATGAGTAGCTGTTTGTAGATTAAGGAAATAACCAAAGTTGCTCAGAGGGAAATAAGAAAGTTATGCAGACAATGAGAGAGAGAGAAAAAAAACGAATGTTATACAATAGGGTATGGCCAATATATTAGTCATCTGAGATCAAGATCGGTATGCTCTCCTTTTAGTTAATATTCTGTTGGGCACTGGAAAGCAGTATATGTGTGATTTTGAAGGTAATACTAAGATATACCCACACCCATGGACTATCTCTCACTCTTCCTTCCTCTCAAAAATTTCTTCCCACATGACCCAATACTCCCATTATCACAGTGATTCAACTGAGGTTAGATAGAGGATTATTTTCCCTACAGAAAACTACTATGTAAAAGTACATACAACCATGGAGAATAAACTTCCATTTATACCATTTTCTACCTCTATTGGGATTTGTACTTTGGTCTTTAACATGGGATAAGCATTTTGGAAGTTTTGGAGAAATAGCTTTTCTCCTCGTTTGTATCTCCTCAATTACTTCTTCAAAAAAGACATAAATCAAAGGCAAAACTTCACCAAAAAAGGAGGAAAAGCTTGTTTTATCTGTGGTATTTGAGAGAGAGGGATACACAAGTGCTACAAGTTTTCCTCATCCATCATACAGAGTAGCCTCTTGTTAGGGGCATAAACTATCTGCCCAGCATGTAGTAACTTTACAGAATTAGGGTTTTTTTTTCCTCACTAAGTGGGGAGATCTAAAGCTCTGAGTGAGTAAATTAAATTAGGGGGGAAATTGTAGCAAGCCTAATTGTGGCCACGAGTTAAGCCCTATTTTCCAATCCATATTTTTACAATCATAGCAGTGGTATTGGATATTTATTCCTATGAAAGCATCTGAGTGTGTTTCAGAGTTGGTAATGGGGATAATCACAGTCATGACTTACAAAGCTGTGACAAATGGATCATGGGTCAAAGAAAGATTCAAGTAGCACTATGGCATTGGAGTACCAAAATAGCACTTGGTGTGACAGCTTGGATTATATTTAAGCAAACTCTCCTTACCTTCCTTTTGATCAGAATACACCTTCCTGGCCATTGAGATTGAACTTGGCTTGGCTGTGTGATTTGCTTTTGTTGGTGTTAGTAAATTGAGCCAACTAAAGCTTAGCTCTTTTGCCATCCACATTCTGTTGATATTCTACCAACCCAAAACAACGGGAGAGAGGGGGACCAAAATGACACACAGCCCAGAGTCAAATTACTCAGCCTCAGATTATATTAGCCAAATCTAAGAGACTCTTTGATTTTTAAACAAGAGAAAAGAGAACAAGTGTTACTTCTTGCATTAGACTTAATTGGGGGTAATTTGTTAACAATGAATGATTAATACATATGAGTGCATAAGTCTTAGTTAGACTAGAGTTGAAATATCTGAATGTCAGAAATTTGATGCACCTTCCAATGTGGCTAGCATTTACTGATGACCAATAGCTGTTCTAACAGCTGTGATTATTACTTAGGTAGTCACAGAGGTCTCTGAAGATGATCTAGTTCAACACCTCAAAAGATTAACTTGACCTCAGAAGGAACTGGTCTCTGTTACAGACAACTGCAAGCATCCTGAGTTTTAGGGTCCAGACCTCCCAGTAATGTGATTTAAAATCAGTGGCTATGGTATAATAACTGTCTTTCATCAAATATTTCTTTTTGCTAGCTCTTTTGTCTAGAAGTCACAAGGTAAATAAAGGCTGTGCATTATCCTCAGTGACCGATCATACCAAGTCCACTAGCTTCTCTTCATCTCTTCTTTGGTTTATGCACAGAGGACAAAGAACATGGTGTGCTGTCTCATTTTCTCCCATGGTGAGCCCCACACCACATTACACACACACACACACACACACAAAAAAAACAGCCAGGGATGGGGGGGAATCAGCAACAAGTGTAGTGAAGTTGTAGAAGACATCGCAACAGTAGGAAGGCGATTGTGTCACTCAAGACATGCCGGACGGTGAACTCATCCATATCCAGGAGGAAACAGCTGTGACAGGCACTGTGAAGACAGCCAGGGAAGTGACACCAGAAAGACAGCCACAGTAAAGGAACTCTCTAACAGACTTCATCAAAGGCAGAAAGGATGAAATCCTGGAAGCTGATCCAGACTCAGAAAGGAGCAGCACAATTGGCCAAGTCATAGATAAATGTCTGCTCTGCACCTTAAAAGGAAAAGGCAGGTGCTGTTCAAGTGACATTTGACAGCCTTTTCACAAAGAAATAAGTCATGCCATTTTCACGGTTTCTAATGTCTATAATAGCAATATAGGAATGAATGTACATTTAATCTATTATTTATTAAATATTCAAAATGTCGTTGATTTTACATTTAATAATTACATCTATAGCAATATTATTTCGTATACATAATGATATGTCTATCACTAGATGTGTTCTAAAATTGTTTTTTAAATCTTCATAAAATACACTTTTTATAAATGTATCAAAATATATGTCTTTAGCATATTATTTTATTAAAAATTTCCCAGTACATTTATAATTGAAATGTTAAGGCTTTGACAATAATCTTTTAAATTTAAAGAACAATTGTGATTTCTTTTCCCATTTATTAGCAAGGTCATTTGGCACAGTTCTGGCTTATGGTCCTTTCTAAGGTCCTCCACTCCCCACATAAGGTCTGCCTGTGTGTGCCGCTATTTCGAGCTGTCCTACCCCTTCCTGGGGCTTAGTCCTGATTCCTGCAGGAAGTTATGTTCATCTCTTCTGTGTCTTGTTGTATTAATTTTCACATATCTAATTAATAATTGCCTTCCCTTGGCTCACGTCAGTTGTTGTTGTTGTTGTTGTTGTTCTTCTTCTTCTTCTTCTTCTTCTTCTTCTTCTTCTTCTTCTTCTTCTTCTTCATTTTACAATCTTATTTTGAATTTTGATTTTTAAGAATCATCTACTGACTTCTCCTTATGGTTTTAAGATTTAGCTTCCTATTTTACCAACCTCACCCCTCATTTGCTTTGCACCATGCCCCCAAATATTTGCAACTTAATTGTTCTTTATATCAATAGAAAATGTTTGTATCACAGCTCTGTGTGACCTACTGTTGGGTCAGGTAGAGGGTTTTGAATGATTGTTCTTTCTCTTTTCATTTTCTGTAATTCCTGGCTAAAAGTTACTACATTCTTTTTCATTTGCTTAGGTTTAGATAATTCCATGGACAGTGATTTTTTTTTACCTATGTTCCAAAATACAGAAAAAATTCCAAATCTTCAAACCCATTGATTTTGTATTTTTAAGTCCTCATTTCCATAGCTACCCTTCTTGTATCTCTTTGTCTTTGTCAGTTTTCTGTTTTCCTTATATCTTGGTTTTCTCTTTCCCTTCTCTTTCATATTTTGGGGTAATACATGCCATAAAATACAGTAGACATTAAGTGTATAGGTTTGTGTCTGTGTGCACATAAAATTAATGTAGTAATCTGCTGATCAAGGCACAACATGCTTACACAGCTGGGTGCAGTGGCACACAACCTGTAATCTCAGGTGGTCCCAGCAGTTCAGTAGGTCGAGACAGGATGATCATGAGTTCAAAGCCAGCCTCAGCAACTTAGTGAGCTCCTAAGCAACTCAGTGAGACCCTATCTCAACAAAATATTAAAAAGGGCTGGGGATGTGTCTCAGTGGTTAAGTATTCCTGGATTCAATCCTGAGTACCAAAAAAATACAACATGCTTCCACCACTAAAGTCCCCTGCATTCCTTCCGTCCTAGTGAACATCAGCACACCTCCTGCCCAACAGCCCCCCTTCCCTGCCTTCCCCTACAGAATTACGACTGGATCTCTATCATGTGAAACTTATCAAAGTGAAACAATTAGTGTCTGAATTCTTTTGATCAACATGATACCTGTGAGATTTGTCAACATTATTGTATGCAATAGTACTTTGTTTTTTATGTTGTACTTTATTGAATAGAATACAGTTTGTTTATCCATTTTCCTGTCGCATAGTGTTTTTGTGACATTGTGTACATAAGTAAAGCTGCTTGGAGCACCCTTTCATGTGTCTTTTGGTGCACTTTGGCACCTGAAGTACCAATGTTCTATCTCCACAATCATTCTAATTCGTGGAAAATGTATCCTATTTTTTTAAAACATATTTACTTCAGAAACAACACATGTATTATTTTACTGTATATACAATTAAGTTTTTTAGCCTCTTCAAGCATACATATTAGCTCTGTATAATGTATTCAGGAACATAAACACATATTTCACTAGGTTTATTGGTAAAAATTAGTTTCTAAACTTGCATATAAAACAGTGATGGAAGTATGCTAATCATCCAGTCTTCACTAAGGTTTTCTCTTTTATTATATTAGTGACCTATTACCTTAGTCCTTCCTGGCCCTCCTTTGCAAAGTGACAACAGAGAGTTGATCTGAGAATTTGGCATTTGGCTTTGATTGTCACAATGCTTAGGGGTTACATTTCAACACCCTAGTGATGTAGATTTTCAATGCTTTTATTTTAATTATCTTCTCATATTTAAAAATGTTTCTATCAAGTATGCTTTTGTCCTTTTAGAGTGTCTCTCTCATGGATTATAAAAAGATTATAAATAGAAAAAACAAATATAGACTGTCCCCAATTTATGATCTTTCACCCTAGTAATTTTTCAAATTTAAGATGCTATAAACATGACACTCATTCATAAGAAACCTTCAAATTCTAAATTTTGCTCTCTTCCTGAGCTAGTGATATGCAGTCTGATACTCTCTTGCTAAGCTGGACAGTGGCAGAGGTACTGCTCCCGTGAGGGATGTGATTGCCGTGGCAATAGTCTGTACTTTGCAGTGTACTGCATTGCTAAGCTGTACATTCAGTAGGTTAGGTGTCAAAAATGCACTTTTTACTTAAAATATTTTCACTTTAAAAATTGTTTTAGGATAAAAGCCCATTGTACATTACGTTATTTGAAAACCGAAGTGTGCTGCCTAGTCAGACGCTTTCACTATTTCTCTCCACCACCAAGAACAGAATCACTTCAGATGTGTAATGTCAAACAAAGGGCTGGCCAAATTATATACATTATTATTGGAAAACCAGAAACATAGAATGTGGTTTTTTCTGTGGCTAACTATTATTTCCCTTGGAATTGAATTTTCCTTCCAGAACTTTATCCTGCTACCACATCCAGGATACCATCTGCCACAGGAAGAGATAGAGAATCCTTGCGTCTTAAGGTCAGGATGCTCTCAGGGAAGGAACAAAGGGGATGGTGGCTGGTTGCCTATACACAGAGTGGACTCTAAGGTTGTCTGCCAGAGAGATCACTGCAGAGCAAGGCTGCACTTCCACAATCTCCCAAAGGACCATAGTAAGGACATGGAAGGGAGAACTTTCACGTGGGAATCACTGAAAGCACTGGGCATGTGCCAAGTTCAACTCTAGGAACTTTTACAGTTTTATGAAAATCTATTCTTTAAGAAATCTCTACTAGCTGTCTGCATTTAATAGATGGACAACTGAAGGCCCAGAAAGAGTAAGTAACTTGTCCAAGGTCACACTGTGAATGAGTGGCTCAGCTGAGGCTGAAACCCACATGGGTTATGCCTAGAGTCCACAACACTTCCTACAGCTACAATGTCTTCCTCTGCAGAACTTGTGGAGTTTGATAAATTATCCCATGAGACTGAGGATGCAAAATTGTCCCTCATGGAAGAAGAAGAGTTCCCACCTTTGTGAGCCACATTTTTGGTACACAATCTTGTTCCTTTGTCTGTGTTCCTGGGACCATTGTGAGGTGAGCTTGTGCCCAGGATTATAAAATAAGTCTGGGTGACCAAGTCATTAAGTTAAATCAAAGACTACCCTATACTCCAAAGTTAATGCCTCATCACTAATGTAATTCCCATTTCAAAAGTTTTCCCTGCCATCCCAGTGACTATAGCTCACTAGAGATCAGGCAGTAAACACAAATGACTCCATAAAATTACTAGGAATTGCTCATAAACATAAAAAGATCCCAATTTTGCACAATATGAAACTTCTTCCATAATTAAATTATCAAGAGAGAATTAAGGCCCCAAAATTCAATCTTCTGGCTCTTGGAATTCAACATCCTAAGAAATTAAAATCCTAAATCATCTGCAATTCTTTATTCTCATTGTGTTCAGTCTTAGGAGAGGTTTCCAAGTTCCTGGTGGAGTTGGGGATCATCCTCAGCGGAAGTGCCTCTATATTGAAAGGTACAGGATATCTCCAAAATGTAAATCGTTGAAACCAAAGTTTCTCACAGATGTGTACTTCTAAGTGTCATAATGAATTAACAGATCAAATATTTAGTGCCTCTTCTTGCCAAATTCTTCTACAAGACAGTTGCAAAATAAATTTTATATAAACACATATACACATGTGTATGGGGTTAAATAGTCATGTATGCATGTATATACGCAGTTAAAAATAAATAAATTTATATTATTTATATTGTAAATAGTATATATTTATTTTATAAGATTTATTTTATTTATTTTATTTAATACATTTAAATTGTTGGTCAGATTTTTCAATTTCTGTTTGTAGGTAATGAGTCTAGTCTGTCTCTCTCTCTCTCTCTCTCTTTCTCTCTCTCTCGCTTGAATTAAGTTTGTGAGGATGCTGGGGTAGTAGAACCTCCAGCCACCATGACAATTTCCAGTTCCAAGCTGTGTATCTGTATGGCTTTAGACTGAATTTCCTTTCTTTCTTGTTCACAGAGATGCTTATTTTGACAATGCATATATCTTTTTATTAGCATCTTTTTAAAGATAGCTATCAAGAAAGTAGTATCTATGATTGTACTAAATTAAATTATTAATGTAGGAGCAATTTCTTCATTAACTCATTTGCTATTTTATAATTATTATATATATATATATATATATATATATATATATATATATATATATATTTAAACACATAGACATGCACACCATATTCTAAGGATTGCTCTTTTGAATTTTGTACCTTTGCAACAAAACAGACTTGGAGCTGCTATGTAGGTGAAGCCCTGCAATTGAACATTCAAATGTATATGTGGGCAGAGTAGTGGCAGGTGAGGCTACCGGTCTTAAAATGCTTTATTATATTTTAATACTTAAGGACAACTTCTCTGTCATACATTAAGTATTCCTGCATTTTATTCAATACCATATCTTAGAAATATGTTAACTAATTGCAACAGCATAAATGACAGTATAAGATATAATCTACTTTCAAAACAAGATGAGCTTTTTCCATGCTCTTTCAGAAGTCAATTTTGCAGCACATGTTCACATAGAATGTGCTAATTCCAAATGGAGTTTATTTAATTCTTGGAGGAAAATATGCCCATTATCCTCCTATTGCAGGAAGTATGCCTTCCCTACAATAACCCCAAGGATCCTGGAGGCTTTTAAAAACAATTTCTTATTTTTGAAAGATATTTCAATCATTCTTACCATACTTGGTAGTTTGCTCTGAAAAATAGCACTATGGTGGAAAGAAAACAAATCTTAATGCTAGATAGATTTTAAGGCCAAACAAATCTGTGGTCTAACACCCACCTCTATTATTTTCCATTTAGGTGAACGTAGGCAAAATAATGTCTTTAAGCTTCATTTTTATGTATTTTTGAAGTGAAGCTAATAATGGCTTTCTAATTTCTAATACTTGGGATGCTAATAAATAAAAACTTCTCAATATGCAATTGTAGCAGAAATTATGTTCAGTATGCTTTAACTTCAACGTCTGTTTATCCAACATCTGTGAGATTATATCCTAAAATGTAAATGTGATAATTTTATGCATCTCTAGCCAGTGGGGTTTAACGAGTAAGATTATGCTTACAGCTCTTATGTCTCTTCATGTCAGAACTACAAAAGCTGGCTTGAGAACATACTTGACTTCTTTAGTTGTGCATATGTCTTTCCATTTCTTACTGCAGTTTGGTTTTGGTTTTAAAAAAGTAGGGGGAGTATTTGTTAGATAAGAAAGAGCTTGTGGGACACAACACAGTTAGCTCACCATCCTAAAATGACCCAGGAGATATTTTTCTATTTCCATAGACTCAATAAATAGATAATGCCATAATGAACTTTTGTTCTAAAGACATATTTTATACCACTAGCATATTAAATACAGCAAATGCCAAATGGAATTAAAGAGAACAAAACTCAGCACATTTGTTTCCCCTTGAGGTACACTGGGACAGGACCTAAGACACTCTGCCAAAACTTTTTCGTCTTCAAGTCCTACAAACACTATGTTGTGCTGTGCATCTTGATGCTTCTCTGTGAGCAGGTCACTCACTATTCATTGTGCCAATATCAGAGAAGTTGAGAATGCTTACGCAGTGAGCGCTGAAGTTACCATTCCAATGCCAATTATTTAGGGTGGGATGTTGCAAAAATGTTCTATGGGGAAAGACACACACACACACACACACACACACATACACACACACACGTTAATGTGAAAAGACTTTAATTCAAATCCAAGCTTTAACTCTTTCTTCTCATCTGACTCTGAACAAGTTAGGTTTTCCATCTAAAATTTAGTTTTGTAGCCTTTAGAATATATCATTTTTCCATGGTCTTAGCAACATGTGTCATATAATTGGTGTCAAAATACAGGTTACCCCATATTCTTTCTATGTAAATAATATTACAAACTCAAAAAGAAAATTCTTAGGCAGTTTCTGTGATAGGTAGTTTTGAAATACCAGTGATAGGATTTGGCTCACATGGACGTCTCATTAATATTTACATTATTCAACAAGCAGGTTCAATAGTGATTAGTAAATTAAATAGAGAACTAAATGGTTTCATCAAAGTCATTTTATTTTGTTTTTATTTGAGAAACTTCTTGATTTTCATTTTATTTTTTTAATTTTATTTATTCATTTTTAATTTGTTGTTTTTTTTAAATTGTACATGACAGCAGAATCCATTTTGATATAATTAGGCAAGCATGGAATATATCTTATACTAGTTGGAGTCCTATTCTTTGGATGTACATCATGATTTTCAACAAAGTTTAAAACTACACAGAAAATCTGAGGATAAAATAACTCTATAATTCAATATATGTTAAGCATCATTATATCTTGGGATAAACTAGGTACTGATGACATAAATTCAATAAAGCACCACCCAAAATTGTAACCCTCAGACACTGCTAATGGAAATGTAAAATGATGCAGATATCTTGGCAAACAGTCTGGAAGTTCCTCAAATAACTCAATAGAGAGATCCTAAATCATTCTGCAATTCCAGTCTGGTTATTTACCCATGAGAAATAAAAACTTATGCCCACATAAAATCTTGTGCATAAATGTTTATGACAAACATTATTTATTACAACCAAAAAGTGGAAACAACTCAAATTCATCAACTGATGAATCAATAAAATGTCACATTCATAAAATGAAATAATATTCTTCAATATAAATAAAGATACTGGTGAATGCCATGGCATGGGTAAATCTTGAAAACATCATATGAAGTAAAAGGAGTCAATCACAAAGGAATACATATTTACTGTATGAATTCACTTATATTAAATATACAAAATGGGGAAACTGGAGAGACAGAAAGTATATTGCTTAGAGCAAAGGTCAGGTTAAAAATGTTGGGAGCCCAAGGACTGAAGCTAATATGTATGAAGTTCCTTCCTCCGTGTGATGAAATGTCCTAAAACTGATTGTGGTAATCAGTGAATATGCTACAGGCCACTGCATTGTACACTAAATGGGTGAACTGTAAGTGAATTATACCTCAATAATGCTGCTAAAAACAAATAAAGCAGATGCCTGTTCCCAAGGGGATATCAAGTGTGACAGACATTTAACAAATCCATTATAATGGGCCCTACTATAGAGATCCATTTCATTGGTTCACTCTTCTTTCATCCTATAGGTATTGAGTGGGTACCTACTCTGTTTCGGGCACCATGCTGGAGCAGGACACACATACAATGGTGATCAAAATAGATGTGGCTTCTGTTCACATGGAGATATCCATTAATAGCACAGTAACAGGTGCTTCATTGACTTGCTTTGTTTAGAAAAATTAGAGTATAACACTATTGATTTCTGAAACTTAATTCTCAGTCCCTGTACCCTAAATGGGATTATTTTAAGTTTCATATAAGATGTAAACATTTTTCATGTGGGAATTCTTAAAGAAAGAATCAGAGTAAAAAAATAAAATACAATAAGAGGCCCTTCATCTCCCAAAGCTGAAGGAAGAGTCCCTGACTCTGGCTAAAATATGAGCAACTCTGATAAGCTTTACTGATGATTTTTCTTATACTCAATAGTCATTATGGTTTGGACGTGAGGTGTCCACCAAAAGCTCACATGTGAGACAATATAAGAAGGTTCAGAAGAGAAATGATTGTGTTATGAGAGCCTTAACCAATTAATTCCAATTAATCCCCTGATGGAATTAATTGAGTGGTAACTGAAGGCAGGTGGAGAGTGGCTGAGGAGGTAGGGCCCTGGAGGTGTGGCTTTGGTGTATATATTTGTATTTTCAATTAGAGATCTCTCTCTCTGCTTTCTGATCATCATGTGAGCTGCTTCCCTCTACCACATTCTTCCACCATGATGTTTAGCCTCACCTTGATCCCCAAAGAATGGAGCCAGCTGTCTATGGGTTGAGACCTCCTAAACCATGAGCCCATAAATAAACTGTTCTTCCTCTACAATTGTGCTGGTCAGGTCTTTTAGTCATAGCAGAGAAAAGGTTGATGAAAACAATAGTAAAAAATCATCACTATTTGGAGTTCATGATAAAAATCCAGAAATTTGTGAACTAAATAGCTTAAAAACAATATTTTGGAGAATACACAAAATCTCCTTTCACTTGTTATGCTTCATTTCCTCTGCCACTTGGAAAATGTTCTTCTGTATATACTAAAGTCCAGAGGACACATTGCCATGAAATGGAGACTTAGAAGGAGAGTGGATAACTTCTTCTGTAGCCTTCTTTCAATGTGCAGAAGCATGTCCACAACTTACTTTTTTCAACCTACCTGACCCTCCCAGTTCACTCAAAAAGCTAAGGAGAATATTGAATGAGACTCGTGAGGAAAAGGCATGGGACAAGAACTTCCAATCTAGGCTTAAAGAGATTGTATGGATAATACAGAGTTAGGTTCATGAGGGCAAACTAACCTGTGGAGAGTAGGAGCTGCTGTGATCTGATCCCTAGTTGATATCAAATCCCACAGTGTGATAGTGTTAGAGGATAGGGCATTTGGGAGGCGATTATCAAAGAGACTCCATAGAGAGAGATAGAGAGATAGAGAGAGAGAGAGAGCATGCATTAGCCTTCTCTACTAGGTGAGGACACAATAAGACGGCCTCATCTATGAACCAGAGGGCAAGGTCTCACCAAAGATGAGTCTAACTGTGCCTTGATCTTGGACTGCTCAGTCTTCAGAAATGGGAGACTTATATTTCTATGGTTTATAAGTCATTCTGTTTATGGTATTTTTGTCTTAGCAGCTTTAATGACTAAGAATTTAATCAGAGTAACAGCAATCTGGATGACAAAGCCTAGTTTTGACACTCAGAAGACCTTGATGTTCTAGCCCCTGCTTTACTGCTAACTAGTTGTGTAAGATTCCATGCTTGGTTGACTGAAGGAATTGAACTAAATGATCTTTCAGTTCTTCTTAGCTTCAAAATTAGTATTCTTTCATTATGTCACAGTGAACCTAAGAAATTTTCTTGTTATAGGTTGAGTGTAATTAATCGGAAAATCTGAAATTTGAAATGCTTCAAAGTCTGGAACTTTCTGTGCAACAACATGATCCCAGGGTCATGAAATTCCCACCATCAAACTTTCTTTCATGCACAAAGTTATTAAAATATTGTAAGAAGTTACCTTCAGGCTATGCACAAAAGGTATATATGAAACAAGTTAATATTCTTAGAATTGGGTCCCATCTCCAAGATATCTTATTATGAATCTGCAAATATTCCAGAATTGGAAAATAATCTGACAACAGCAACACTCTGGTTCCAAGAATTTGGACTAAGGGATACTCATTCCTCAGAAAGTTGTTTGGACACTAGGAAGACTCCTTATAACCTCATTTAATTGGCCTCTAAACAAGGGAACAGAGTGGCCTTGTGAGATGATTTTGAGGATAAAACAACATCCCATAAAGAAAGCACCTGGGCCACAAAATGAGCTCAATACACCAATGATATTGTACTTGATCTCCAGTGGATTTATTTGTTTTATGTAGTCTGCTCAGCATCCTTGGTATAACAATTATCTTATATGTTAATACTTTCTGATACCTTGCAATATTGCCTGACGCTAATATCCTAGGTGTCTTCCTCTTCTCTGTAAAGGCCAGAAATCATTTCTAAGCTCCTATCTCTGAGCCAAAGAATTATTACACACACCTGACTGCTGTCCTTTCTCTATGGCATTCTTGAGAGGCCTGTATTGATAGTGTGGGGAGAGAATGGAGGAAGTGGAGTGGAGAGAGAGAGAGAAGGAAGGACTTACATATATATATAAGTCCAGAGGTTAGAAGAGGAAAAAATGGTTAAGAAAAGCAATAGTATAAAAATGAACATCTTAATTAATTTTCATTTTTTAAAATATTTTTGTGGTTTGTAAGTCTTTTACAAAGACCAAATAGTACTTTTGTTTTGGGAAAACTTTATATATATATATAAAGTTTTTATATATATATATATATATATATATATATATATATATATATATATATATATTTTATATATATATAAACTTATATATATATAAACTTATATATATATATATATTACATAAGTTTATATATATATATATATATATTACAAGAAAGAATGTATCATTGTATAAAAACATATCATTCTTTAAAAATTCAAAATATCTCTGGAAAGGAGAAGAGCAGAGGCTAAGTGGATTTCTTCACCCCTGTTTAAAATCAGACCTGAGGCATTTATAGATAATGCTTCAGCAAATGCCCTTCTAGTCACACATATGTTTACAGATATCTTTCCAAAAAGAAGCATCTCTCTGTCCTTTTTACGGTTGAACATAGTATCACTAACCAAGGAGATCCATTCAGTCAAATAGATACATATGCAAACTCTTATTTATATTTATCCAAGTATGCAGCACAAAAACGCTGACACCCACACTGAGAGGAAGTATCTACACAGGCCAGCACAAGTCCTTTCGTTTTAGCAAACAGAAGACAGCCATTTTTCTCACAATAATCTTTTTGGACTTCCTAAGTACAATGCTTTTCCTTTGCACTTGAAAAATTTTGATGTGTAAGAGATCCCAATTTGCCACTAATGTGGCTTAGGATTTTGAAGTAGAAAATAAACATATAGTGAAATTAGTATCTTCCTCCTTATGCTTTAAGCGATGATTTCATAAGTGCCTTAGGACAGTGTCAAGTAATGAGGCTTTGGCCTCATTACAGACTTTCTGAGCTGGCCCCAGGGAAGCAGCAGTGGACACTGCCTGGTGGCCCTGGACAGCGCTAGAGAGATGACGTCACAATGTAAATGTTAATCCTATAGACTTATGAGTTTAAATAAGCAGGTTTCAGAGGTGTTAATGAAAAGCCCTGAAAGTTCCCCTTGTGGGAATAAAAATGACTTTGGTCAAGGTATTCCACATAAAAACTAGCACTGTTAGTATGGAAATTCAATTCTGTAGCAGCTGTGCTTTAGTGAGCATCAAAATCACCTGGAAGGTGTGCTCAAACATATTGCTGGGACCCACTCCTGGACTATATGATGGAGACACAGTGATTTAGGAAAAGTCTTATTGGAATTTTCCAGGGAGAAGAGTTGGAACCTGAATAGGAAAAAAAATGTAATTTTGCAAAGTTCTTTAGGAGATTCTGCTTCAACTCCTCTATCACTCAACCGCTGTCCTGAGATTGATAACTATTGGGCTAGGTAAATTAGCCAGTTTCAAGCACAGAATAAAATCCCAGCCTTTAAAAACTATGGGAATATATATTGTAGATTGAAAGTTACCATGGATTGGGAAAAGAAAATGAACAGGAGTCACAGTAGTTGTCTCATCTTGGCCAGGCTCCCCTAAGGCTTGGAAATGAATATTTATTTTAGTTTATGCTAACATGGTCTTGAAGTTATTGATTAAGTGACAATGAAGTCATAAGGTGAAAGGAAGGAAAGTTCCATTTGCAGAAAATTAGCACTAAAGATTCACTCTCTGGTAATATTGATTAGAAGATATTTTGTAGCCTTGGTCAATTAAATTAGCTACCATACCACAGCAAGAGAAAGATTGATTCTGAGTGTCTTAACTGGGAGAAAGTGGAGAGAATTAATAAAGGACAACAAAATGCATTCCTCTCATGGCAAGGCAAGAGAGAAATACTGAAGGAAAAACATGAGCTTCCACATCTGAAATGGAGTGCAAACCGTTTCAACACTGAAGCTGTAGCTATAGAGCAACCGTCCTCAAGGCACTGGGTTAATGATGTGGCTGATTGCTTCTATGCACAGAGTCATTATGACTGATATGGGCAAATTGCTTAACCTCTTCTGGGCCCAGTTTCCTCATCTGTAAAATGAGGAAGTTGGACTGGATGATTTCCGAAGTACCTTCCAGCTCTAACATTTTATGATTTAGTGCCTGACTGGCAATGTGGCCTCTTAAGTGCTGCTCTGCACAGCCGTGCATGACTTAAAACACTCCCATGCAGGGAGCCCGGGAGTGTGCACCACTGAAAGTTAAAGGAGCTGGCTTTGGGCAGAATTGTGAAGTAATCTAAGTTTTATTTAACCTTCCTTGGGTTTTATATAAACCTGACTTTTATACCCGTTAGATTTCCTTTCGGGCAATTAGAGTTTCTTTGCATTTCCTCACCGTTCTCTCTGGGTGCTGCTTTTACCTCTACAGCTAAGAAGATTTGCAGTTATTATTTATCATATAATGTGATTGGATTTTTGGAAATAGATTACCTCGTTTTATGGGTAGATTGTACTTAAAGCTAATTTTTCAGATGAACAAACTCTTCTGTCAATGCCAAAGGCATGTTGGGCACTGATAAACTGATAGGAAATATTTGTTGGGTAATTGATACTTGCTCTTAGTTGTAAATGACTATATGTTATTGTTCTAAAAAAATGCCTAAAGGCAGATGGTTATACTAAGACTGAATGTATCTTGAGAATAATTCTAGATTAAATGGAAGAGGCTGGACAATCAGGCTCAGAAATCCAAGCAAATTGTCAGACAACAAATCTGTGCTTTCCCTTAAGCAGACAGGAGACAAGCTTGGTAGGCTTTGAAGAAGAGGAACCTTGTTCTTCAAATACAATTTCATACAACCCAGGATACCAAACTGTCAAAGAGTGCTAAGAAATAGTCCAAGCTTGGCTAGCTTGAGAGAAATAAATATTGATGTAATTGTTAACTGTGTTTTCAAAAGATTATGTAGGTGTAAAACAGGGGAATTCCTACCTGAGTTTCCCCCATTGCTCCAGAAATCATAAAAAGTTTCCTTTAAGGAAGACCCCTGAAAATCTCAATGGGTTGGTCTCCTTGCTCCAGAAATCATCCAAGGCTTCCTTTAAGGAAGACCCCTGAAAATCTCAATGGGTTGGTCTCCTGTCCCTGCAGGTCGGCCATGCTTTTCCAAACCCCTTTCTGAATTTCCACCCTTTCCTATTAAAGCACTTTTTGAAGTACCCTGAGCTGATGGGAAGAGATGGATAAGCATGTGTCCAGGACACCAGCATTGGAGACTTCTTTCCTAAACTGGTTTGCCTCTTTTCTGAGGTCTGCCCATTCCTCTTCCTTTTCCCACCCAGTGTGTAACAACCCATGATCATGCCAAGCATATAGTCATGTCCCTGTGCTTTTGATCACCCACCCAAAGCCAAGTGACCTAGAGTTCCTATATTCCCAATCCTCCTGGCACTGAGACTTCCAGAATATGATCTCCAAGATGGGGAATAGCCGAAAAGTAAATTCAGGTAAGAGAAAGAGAGAAGAATAGTAGGAAAGAATAGTAAGAGTCTTAGTCCCAGGCTGTGGTATATAACCTGAGGTAAATACAAATACAGGATTAGAAAACTGCCTCTGAATAAGTGTCTTTTGGTTTTCCTATGGGAGTTCTATTCACTCAAAAAATTTACATAAATTGATTTTCTTTGCCTAGTTATTATATACAAGAAAAGAGTATATCTAGTAAATTATCATATTAATGACAGACAGCAGCTTATTCTAAGTTTGATATAGCTACAACATGAAATTCTAGTCATATGCTATGATGCTATGTCTTCCTGGATCATTGGTGGAGGGACTGTGCATACGTGTTCATAACCCAAACATAAATGATTGAGCTACTATGTTTATAGGTTCAGTCTTAAAGATAAATAAATATTGGTCTCTTTAAGATCTCCATTCAAAGGAAAAGATAAAGCTACTGCTTTTATCCATTTTAGAAACATTAGAAATAAGCTATTCTTATAGGAACCATGATCCAACTCAGCAGCCCAAGTTTTGTTCTTAATTGTTCCCTTTATACAGATGTGGCTTGGAAGACAACCAACAAACCAATCCTTTTATTTCTATATCCACTGGCTGGAATAAGCCCAGGTTGTATATTTTAAAATAATCACAACCAATTTTGCTTTACTTTTTAATGCTTTTTATGCTGAATGCAGAATTTAAAGTCCCTTATAAAATTATCAAGGGGCCTTTTAAGAAATTCAGATGAAGTCTTTGATTAATATTAACCCCAGCTCATTCTTGGTGTTTGAGCCAAGTGTGGAAACCTATACTGTTTTCCAAGGGCCCTGGGCTTTTCATAGAGCAGCTGTTGGTTCAGAGAAAAGGCAGCACATCCAGACGTCCTAGATATAGCTGAAAGAGAGGCCTGGTATATTTAGCTGGCTGATACAGGTACCCATTGGAACACAGATAGACTTTCCCATAAAACACATAGTAGGCCACATATTTTCCAAAGAATTCCCACTGTTTTGGGTAGAAGGGACCATGGGAACTGTCAATGATAGATTACAGAGACAATGCAAAAGGGATACTGTAAAAATGAAACTAGCATAAAGGAATGGAAAATCATTTTCATACTTTAGCATATGTCTTGTACCTTCATGCTTTGCCACATCCACATGCCACCTGTGATGTTATTTACTGAATAATTGTATTTAGTTACGTTTACATAAATTCATTTACATAAATTTGGAAATTAACCTTTTTCTCTGAATTGATATTTTTGAAAATCTGAGTTTGCATTAGTTTTTTCAGATATATATATATATATATATATATATATATATATATATATATATATCTTCACACACACATGAACATATATAAAATCATCTTGTATACTGCTGGTCACAGTGCTTCCCTTCCTTGTACCCATATCCCTGGCGATCTTCCATTGCATGACCCCAAACTTTGAATCTTTAAATCTGTGTAGAGTTTATGGTTCACTGTGGGCAATAAAACGAGGCAGGAGTGAGGTTATGCTGTTTCTGTGACTAAGCCTTCAGAGACTTGGTGCACTTCTGCTGACTCCTGGGCCTTTGCCTCCACCATAGCAGAGTTTGCAATAGCCATACATAACTGATAGAACCATCTACACATTTTCTAGTCTTCCTTCCTCAATTGAAGACAACCCTGTGATTGGATAGGATTGGCCTTTGGTAGAAACAGTAAAGAACATTCATTTTCTCTTTGTTGCTGGCTTATTCATTCTTTTATAGAGAAATCATATGTCTGCTAAGTCCTAAGGAGGCTAATTTCTGAGATAGAATTTTCTACTTGCATAGGATACCTGGCTTTGTAGGAACAGAGGAGACAAAGCTGTACTGTGAGAAAATAAAGGAGACCCCTATGGATAGACCCCAATGATAGATATAGTTACTTAATGTGAAAAAAAAAGTAGTAGAGGTAACAACAAATTTCATGGATACCCAATCCTGCTAAAAATAAAGTAGAACTGGAAAGGGCAGAAATACTGTTCAAAAATTGAATAAGCATTTGACTAATATATCTTTATTATTAATAGTGCTACTTTTTATTTATTTTTTTGGAGCCTCACGTGAGGACAATACCAAAGTTAGTTGACAGAATATTTATGCCAACATTTTCCAGTATGACAGCCAAAACCAAAGTGACAAAAATGAATGCATCACCCAAGTCTAGAGCACATGAAAGAATGGTAGAAAATTAACTGAACTATAGTACCAGCAAGTTTTCAAACTTTTCTTCCTGTCCATGAAGGTATGGAGGGAGAAGTTCCTCCAGACCAAGTCAAGTGATGTGAAAGACTTAAGACAAAGTCTTAGACAATACATATATATTTGGCTTAAATCTTCCTGGAAACATTTTTAAATGGTCATCTAGCTCAAGTTGCCTGTGGGAGCCAAATGAGGAAAGAGATAAAATAGGAACTCATTTCTCCACCAAATGCAGAGAAAGAGGTTTATGTACATAAGCTGGAGTGGAAACATAAAAGGTAGCTGAATGTGGACCATCCAGAAAATACCCTATCAAAATGAGGACATGTAACATCAACGGATACATCTACTTCCAGAATAGAATTTGGGGAGTACCAAACAGAATCGTTAGTGCAGATCCCATGTGGAGGAATCTCTCTATCACACAAAAGCACCCCATCTGAGACATACATCCTCAAGCCATGAGTCAAGTGAAATCCCACCCTTTCCTGTGCCTAACCATGGAGGATCATGGGGGTAAAAACTACTAGTGGGAAAGGTAGATACCAAGATTTGATAAGATGAAAAATAGAACACATAAACATTCCCTCATGCCTGAGATGGGACAGAGAAGGAAACTGATTTGTACTAGAACTGGAGTGGAAACATAAAAGGTAGCTGAATGTGGACCATCCAGAAAATTTAGTACCAACTGATTTGTACTAAATTTCCTTTAAAACAGATTAAACTTTCTGATGCATGATAATTTGTAATTAATACCTACAAACATCTGACTCATATATAGAATCCAGCGGAGATGTAAGCTGGAATCACATAACACAATAAATTAATGGTGTATGATGGAATTTTTTTTTCCTTTGGCATTACTCGGGATTGAACCCTAGGACCTTGAGCATGCTAGGCAAATGCTCTAATAGTAAGCTACATCCCCAGCCTAGGAGTACATTTCTTATTTTTGGAGTGGGAATTTACAAATAACCAACAAGATAAAGCTATAGTGACTTATGTGAAAATACACTACAATTGTAGACTTCAGTAATAACTTATTTTTACCTCAATATAGGTATAGGTAGTTATAGATAAAAGTATTTATAGATATATACATATGTGCAGATTAATGTACACACACATATTTCTTTGCATTGTCAGCTAAGCAGGCCTAAAAGAAGTAACACCAATAGCAAAATGCACATCTAATTTCCAGATCTTGGTATCTACCACCATGCTCTAGCAAAAGGAATAGGGCTCCTTGGAGAGCTAGCTGATACTAGGATTAGAGCAGAAAATATACATTGTAAGCCTGGAGCATCATGTAGTGGTAGAAAGCAATGAAGCATTTAAAAAAAATGTTGGAGGAATATCAAATAGATATGAGAAACAACTGAGAGAATTCCCAATGACCAAAGCTGGAAAAACTTGAACAATAAAATAAAGTAGTATTGCATTATAATCCAAACATGAAATATACATTTATTAATCATAATGATCTAAATAAATAATATGTTAATAAATGGTAAAGAAAAAATATCTACCCCAAGAATTATAAATTATAAGAGATACTCCACCATAAAAAAGGGAGAATTAGCCCCCCACTTCCCAAGTGTGGAATGTACACAGTAACTTCTTTCTAAAAGACTACAGTCTGGAAAAGCAGGAACAAAACTGTGGAGAAAGGTGACAATCACATGTCATCCAGGTGATCAAAATCAACATCAGTAGTCATTAATCATATATGAAAATGTATCTCCAGCATGATGTGATGAAATGGCATTTCTATAATCTTCCTTCCCTAAGCTAACCCTAATAATTAACCCCGAGCTAATTATGAGAATGAAAAAATAAAGCATCGATGGAATGACATCAAAAACAAGGTCTGGAAAACTGACATAGACAAACATAGCCTAAGAGTTATGAGAGTTAAATGTGACGTGGTATTCTGGATGGGATCCTGGAACACAAAAAGGACATTAGGCAAAATAAAAGCAACCCTGAATAAAACTGTGGACTTAGTTAATGCAGCAATATTGGCTCATTAATTGCAACAACTATGTCATAAAATGTGAAGTGTTAATAATACAAAGAACTGCCTGCTCATATTAAAAGGAGATAAAGGGTATATGAGAAACTTCTATTTTATGTGCACAGTTTTCTATGGGTGTAAAATTGTTCTAAAAGACAAAAGCTATCAGAAAACAGTAGCAGATGGGTGAATAAGAAGATCTCAGAGAATGGGGTTGGGTTCCTCATGATTGTCCTCCATTTTCCTCTAGAAAAATTAGCCTGAAATTCTTTTTTAAAATTTTTTATTTATTTGTTCTAATCAATTATACGTAACAACAGAATGCTCTTCAAATCATTATACACAAATAGAGCACAATTTTTTGCTTCTGTGGTTGTACATGAAGTAGGGTCACACCATTCTTGCAATCATACATGTACCTAGGGTAATGATGTCCTTCTCATTCCACCATCTTTTCTATCCCCATGCCCCTTCCCTTCCTCTCCCTCTCCTTTGCCCATCCAAAGTTCTTCCACTCATCCCATGCTGCCCCCATTACAGATTAGCATCCACTTATCAGAGAAAACATTCAGCCTTTAGTTTGGGGGGATTGGCTTACTTCGTTTAGTATGATATTCTCCAACTTCATCCATTTACCTGCAAATGTCATAATTTCATTCTCTTTTAATACTGAGTAATATTACATTGTGTATATATACCACAGTTTCTTTTTCTATTCATCTATTGAAGGGCATCTAGGTTGGTTCCACAGTTTGGCTATTGTGAATTGTGCTGCTATAAACATTGATGTGGCTGTGTCCCTGTAGTACGCTGTTTTTAAGTCCTTTGGGTGTATGCCAAGGAGTGGGATAGCTGGGTCATATGATGGTTTCATTCCAAGTTTTTAAAGGAATCTCCATACTACTTTCCAGATTGGTTGCACCAATTTGCAGTTCCACTAGCAATGTATGAGTGTGCCGTTTCCCACATCCTTGTCAACACTTACTGTTTCTTGTATTCTTGAAACTGCTATTCTGACTAGAGTAAGATGAAATCTTAGAATAGTTTTGATTTGCATTTCTCTAATTACTAGAGATGTTGAACATTTTTTTTCATATATTTGCTAATTGATTGTATATCTTCTTCTGAGAAGTGTCTGTTCCGGTCTTTAGCCCATTTATCAATTGAGTTGTTTGTGCTTTTGGTGCTAAATTTTTTTGAGTTCTTTATATGTCCTGGAGATTAGTGCTCTATCTGATGTGTGGGTGGTAAAAATTTGCTCCCATATTTTAGGCTCTCTCTTCACCTCATTAATTTTTTTTTTTCTGAAATGAAGTTTTTACTTCAAATCCATCCCATTTATTGATGCTTAATTTTACTTCTTGCTGTTTAGGAGTCTTGTTCAGGAAGTCAGGTCATCCTAATTTGGGCCTACTTTTTCTTCTATTAGGTACAGTGTTTCTGATCTAATTCCTAGGTCCTTGAGCCACTTTGAGTTGAGTTTTGTGCATGGTGAGAGATAGGGGTTTAATTTCATTTTGATACAAAATGAGCATTGTTGAAGAGGCTATCTTTTCTTCAATGTGTGTTTTGGGCATCTTCATCTAGTATGAGATAACCATATTTATGTGGGTTTGTCTCTGTATCCTATATTCTGTACCATTGGTCTACCAGTCTGTTTTGGTGCCAATACCATGCCATTTTTGTTACTATTGTTCTGTAGTATAGTTTAAGGTCTGGTATTATGATGCCTCCTGCTTCACTATTCTTCTCCTTTTTGCAGTTATTTGCTATGCTTTCTCTCTCTCTCTTTTTAATTCTAATTAGTTACATATGACAGCAGAATGCATTTTGATTTATTGTACATGATTGCAGTACAACTTTACTTCACTCTTTTTGCTAAGATTGCTTTGGCTATTCTGGGTCTCTTATCTTTCCAAATGAATTTTATGATTGCCTTTTCTATTTCTATGAGGTATGACTTTGGATTTTAATTGGTATCATATTGAATCTATATAGCACTTTTGGTAGTATGGCTATTTTGGCAACATTATTTCTGCTTATCCAAGAGCATGAGATATATTTCATCTTCTAAGGTCTTCTTCAATTCCTTTCTTTATTGTTCTGTAGTTTTCCTTATAGAGGTCTTTTATCTCTTTTTGTTAAATTGATTCCATAGTTGTTTTGTTTTGTTTTGAGGCTATCATGAATAAGATAGTTTTCCTAATTTCTCAGAAGATTCATCAGTCATGCATAGAATGCACTTGATTTATGGGTATTGATTTTACATCCTGCCACTTTGCTGAATCCATTTATTAAATCTAGAATTTTTCTGGTGGAATTTTTAGGATCCTCTAAATATAGAATCATGTCATCAACGAATAGTGATAGTTTGAGTTCTTCTTTTCCTATTTGTATTCCTTTTAAGCCAAACAAAGCATTCAATAGAAACATCACCAACAGACTAAACCATTTGAAAAACAGAACCTCAGACAAAGAAGACAAAATATACAATCTTGAGAATAAAGTTGACCACACAGTAAAAATGGTAAGAATCCATGAACAGAACCTCCAATAATTATGGGATAACATCAAAAGACCAAATCTAATATTTATCAGGATAGAAGAAGGCACAGAGGTAAAGACCAAAGGAAGGCACAATCTCTTCAAAGAAATAATATCAGAAAATGTTCCAAACATTGAGAATTAATTGAAAAATCAAATACAAAAGACTTATAGGAAACTAAATATACAAAATCACAACACATCTACACCAAGACACATTATAATGAAATTCTTAATTGGGCATCAAAGCAGTCATGACTTCAGAAGAGGCCTTCAGGAATCAGGAGTGTTTATATAGCATGAATGTAAAATAGGACTTCTTTATTTTTTCCTTTCTTTTAATCTTAGTGTCTTGTGCTCTGGCTCCCAAATTATCCTAGGACTATAATAGTAAGGGGGTAGCGAATACCTACAGAAGCCCCAAACCCTGAAATATAGGACTCCCCTCAAAGAAGCTATGGTCCCAAGTGACAGGACTCTTCTCTGTGTCTGTGTCCTCCTTCCCCTATACCCCGACACATGTAGCCTGAGGACTTGGACAGCACAGAAGGGTATATAAAGGTTTCCCTTCCTCAAGGGAGGAGCTGAAAGTACTGTGATTACTGCAAAGAAGGAGGAGGTGAGTGTGATCTCTTAAAGTCCTTATGAACTCCCAGGCTCATGTATAGGCTGAGCACAAGTGATCCTGACTCTAGACAGTATGTAGATTTTGGTAATTGAACTGTGGAAGAGACCACCGTTCATGTCCCACACTGGTCACTAGAGGATACACATATGGCACAGATCCTAAGAGTCCTGCAAAGGGTTTGACTGGCCTGGAGATTACAACTCATAGGTAGTCAGGACTTACGCTCTAATTCCAAACAAGATGACCGCCTGATTAAAAACATAGTTAATATTTTCCAAAGAAACTAAATCAAGAAACAGAGTATTCAGACTGTCCATGATACAGTCAAAAGTACTCGCCATGTAAAGAATAAGGAAAAATCTCATCCTGTTTGAGAAAAGAACCATCAGACTTCAACATCAAGAAAACACAGATGTGCCATCTTCTATCTTCAAAAGAACTAAATGGAAATTTAGAAAAGAAAAATATAATAGCCAAAATGAAACCAAACTAGCAAAGAGAAAATTTCACTGCATAAGGTAAATAACACAATGGAAAATCAGAGAAAAGAGTTGGTGAATTTGAAGATAGAGAATAACTTTTACCCAGTATGAATAATGAAAATTTTAAAAATGGGAAAAAATCAACTAGAGCCTGGCTCAGACTTGTAACCCCAGCAACTTGTGGGCTGAGGCAGGAGGATGACAAGTTTAAGGCCAACCTCAGCAATTTATCAAGGCCCTAAGCAAATTAATGAGACTCTGTCTCAGAATTAAAAATAAAAGGGGCCTGGGATGCAGCTTAGTGGTAAAGCACCCCAGGTTCAATTCCCTGTACTCTCTCCACCCAAAATCAAATACAATTTAAAGAACATGTGGGAAAATACCAAAGTGTCTAACATCCACATCATCAGTGCCTTAGAAAGAAAAGAGAAAGAATGCAGTGCAAATTTTTTGAAAACACTGGTGATTGAAAACTTGTCAAAGTTGGCAATAGTCATAAACCTACAAATTAAAGAAGTTCAACAAACCACATACACAAAGCTAAACCCAAAAGAAATTTACACCCATATGTAATCATAATCAAATTGGTTAAAACCAAAGATAATAAATCTTAAAAGCAGTCAGGGGGCAAATGATGCATATTTGTAGTTAAATGATCATTCAAATGACTGGATGTTTCATCAAAAATCATGGGGCCAAGAAATTTTTCTTTTTTAAAGTTGAGTGAAAAGAAGTGTAATGCAAAATTGTACATCCAGCATATATATCATTCAGAAATGAGGATGAAAGAAAAATATTTCCAGATGAATAAAACTAAGAGAATTTGTTACTACGCAGACCTGCTGCAATAAGACTATTCAGAAGTTCTTAAAGACAAGAAAAATGATACCAAAAGATAACTTAGGATATTGGAAATAGAGGAAAAGAAATGGGAAAAGCAGAGTAAATATAATAGAATATTACTTTCCTATTTAATTCTATAAGACATTTTATGATAGTTGAAAGCAATTACTATGTGTCAGTCCACTTTCCATTACTGTAACAAAATACCTGAGATAATGAACTTAAAGGCAGGTTATTATTATGATTTCAGAAGTTTCAGTTTGTGGTTAGCAGGCCCCATTTCTCTTGAGTCTGAGGCAAGGCAAAACATCATGTCAGAGAGCACATGGTGGAGCAAGATGCTTATCTCATGGCAGCTGGAATGAAAAGCATGGGAAGGCATCCTACAACCTTCATGACAGTTAATTCGTGAAACCAAAGAGGGACAATGGGGGATTAGAAAAAACAAATAGACACACAGTGAGAGAAAAAGCTGGGATGCAGAGAGCACCACATTCTGATGGAGTGCAATGAGGATGAGTCAGCTCAGCACATTTATTATATAGGTTTCAACATCAAAGGGATTCATTATGAGAAAGTTACTTTAAAACAGAACCAAGGTCAAAAGCATGAACAGTCCAGTTTCAGTTATCAGCTTAAGTGCACAATTCTTCAACCCCAGCAGATGGTGTTTAAACCTTAGATCATGAACTGATAAACTCCATGGTAACCATGGAATTTCCCTTGGACGAGGTATCACCATATAACTGGGTGGTTTTCTTGGTGCCTCTGCACCAAGAAATTCTGAAAGGTATCACTCTGAGCAGTTCAAAGACCATCATATGATCTTCATTGACCACTCCTGACCATATTCCCTTCAAGGGTACACCTTCAACAACCTAATATCCTTTCTCTAGTCCCCACCTCCCAATCACATCAGGTGCAGGGACTGAGCCTTCAATGCATGGGTCTTTGGAGAATATTCAAGATCCAACCTATAGCAAATTATAGCATTGCCTGATGAAGTTTTCACTGCATATTGATGTAATGCATGAGACACATACAATGTAATGAGGGAAGAGTGAATAGATTTATATGGTGGTGAGGTTCTATTTGAAATGGAAAATTTTCAGTAAAATTAAGCATGTGTATTAGAATTCCCAGAAAAGTCTCTAAAAGTTGTGCAAAGTGAAATCAGAATTGAATCTGCTGTGATATACCACTGTCAAACTTAGAACCGTTAAAATAACACTGACAGGGCCAAGTGGTAGCAAGGAAGAAGACCAACTGCTACTTTCAAGCATTGCTGGAGGGAATGGAAAATAAGCCAGCTACTCTAGAAATCAGTTTGGTAGTTTGTCATAAAGTTAAACACCCACTTATCACCTGAGCTCAAATCTAACTCACAGGTGTTCACACGTGAAAACTGAAAAACACATGAGTATACACATATGTTTAGAATAGCCCAAGTGGTTTTCGAAGGAATAATGGATGAATTGTAGTACATTCCTACTGTGTAATACCACGCATCAGTGATGATGATGATGATGATGATGAAGAAGAAGAATTAATAATTATTCAACATCTGAAGTGAATCTCAATGGCATTTTGCTGAGTGAAAAAACACAATCTCAAAAAGTCATACCTACTCATATAACAATCATGTAAAGGCAGACCTACAGATCAGATCATCAGTTGCCAGATTTGAGGAAGAACAGTGTGATTACAAAGGGTAGCAATGGGAGTCTTTCAGAATAATGGAACAGTTCTGAGGGTGGTCCCAGCTGTGCCAATTTATATGTGTTTAAATTCATAGAACTGCACATGCACACAAGTAATTCTTATTATGTTATATATAAAGTATATATGTGTATGTGCATATTGACAGTTTATCAGTTTATTAAGAAATAAGTGATATACAAAAAACTAAGCATAAAGTACAGAATTTAATGAGTTTTGATATATGTACGTAAACATGCAACCATCACCATAGTCAAGGTAATAAACATGTCCATCACCTCCAACATTTTCTTCCTCTTTGTTTACTCTTAAATTGTGTCAAGAATACTTGACATAAGATTTTTCCCTTTTAACAGTTTTGGAGTGCACAATACAGTATTGTTGGCTATGGGCACAATGGGATATAGCAGATCCCCAGAACTTATTATCTTCCAAACTAAACTCCATACCCATTCAGCAGAAACCCCTACACCACCTCCTCCCAGATGTTGCCAATTATCATTTAATTTCTGCTTTCATGAGTTTGACTCCTTTAGATACCTCAAATGAGTGAAGTCATGTGACTCTTGTCCTGTTACAGTCTAATTTCATCTTGCCTATGTCCTGCAGGTTTATCCATATTGTTGTATGTGGCAGGAGTTCCTTCCTTTGTAGGGCTGAATGATATTCTGTGGTTTTAACCATTCATTTCAGCCACATCCATTGATGGATATTTAGACTGTTTCCACATCTTCTCTATTATGAATAAATAATGCTGCTAACTAACTGGGGGGCACTGGGGGCACTGCTATGTCTTCAAGATCATGATTTCAATTCTCTTAGTAAATATCTTAGAACTGGAATTACTGGATCATGTGGTGCTTTCTTCTTCTTTTTTTTAAATTTTTTGAAAAGTCTTCACACTGGTTTTCATGGACAACTCATAGTGCATCAAACTAAAATGCTTCTGCATGGTGAAGGAAACAATCAAAAGGGAAAGGCAACTTGAGAATGAGAGAAAATATTCACAAAGCATTTATCCAATAATTCAATAGGGAAAAAATACCAACAAATAACCTGATTAAAAATTGGCAAAGAATTGGAATAGATATTTCTCGCAAAGAGAAACAACCAGCAGGTATGTGAAAAGATCTTAATATCCCTAGTCATCAGGAAAATGACCATCAGAATCAGCTTTTGATGTCACCTCATACCTGTTTTTATGACTTTTATCAAAAAACTAAAGAATATGAATATTTTAAAGCATTTACAGAGGTAATGAGGAGAATGAAATCAGAGGAGTTAAATGAAATCTTTAGCTCTGTGGTCACGAAAAGTAACAATACGGATTATCTTTTGGTTTCAGATCTCTTTTTACCCTAAGAGGTCAGAGACACAGCAATCTGATAGTATTAAATTCACACAGTGATCTTCATTTACTGGATAAATTTAATTAAAAAATCACTAGGCCAGATGGCATTGACTCAAAATGTTTTGAAGAGACTATTTCAGTGAGAACCCGCTTCCTACTCTATTGAGTTTTATCCATCATAATCAGTTTCACCTCTGAATTTCCAGGTCCCCAGAGCACCTAAACCATTCTTCATTTGGGGGCAATTTTATTAAAAATCATAAACATGTGTAGATGTGAAATATGAATAATACTGGAGTAATAAATTATCAAGGGATAAATATTAAGTTTCCAACTATAATATTCAATGAATGCTTGTCCATAAACATTTACCCTGAAATAATCCTATGTTATGTCCTCTGGAAGGGGACAGAGATAAGGTTTATAGTAGTGACTCTTGGATGCCAAGTTCTTAGCCCTTGTGAAAATTCTTGGGCACAGAAGAAAATCTTCTGTGGTTGTAAAGTGGACTGGACATATGACAGTATGAGCACCAAGAATTGCCACAAATAAATAGGAGGGAAGAGAAAAGACATTCTGAGTAAACTGGAAATGAGAAATTGATGGGATTTTCAAAGAACTTTTTTTTTCCTAATTAGCCCTTATTCATTTCCTTCATCAGAGAAAGGAAATCAAAGGAATAAATTTAAGATGACTGGCAGGGGTGGGGGACTGCAAGCTCTTGCCATTCTTCTTGTGTAATTATTCAGCAGGCTTATTGGAGTAACCTGGCAAGGATCAGCCCCATTACCCACTGTCATCAAAGGGCTAAGAATTTTATAATTCTCTTTCCTATTCTTTTTGACAATGTTTTAGTCAGCTTTTTCATTGCTGTGACCAAAAGACCTGACCAGGATAACTTTATAGGAAGAATGTTTATTTGGTGCTCAGGGTGTTAGAGGTCTTAGTCTATAGGTGCCCCTCCACTGCCCTGGGCCCAAGGTGAGGCAGAACATCATGATGAAGGGGTGTGGAGGAGGAAAGCAGGCAGTCAGGAAGCAGGGAGAGTTCAGTTCACAGAGGACAAAATATAAATCCCCAAATCACACCCCCAATGATCTATTTCCTCCAGCTACAACCTACCTGCCTATAGTTACCACCCAGTTAATGCATTCGTGGATCAATTCGCTGATTAGGTTAAAGCTCTCATAACTCAATCTTTTCACCTCTAAATTTTCTTGCACTAACACTGAAATTTTGGGGACACACCTTATATCTAAATCATAACAGACACTTTTATGAAGATTCTGACCCACTCTGGAAGAGAATTAATTACTCAGACTTTTCTAAAAGTCATTTTCTAATGTGATTGATTCCCTGAATTTGGTTGAGACCAAAGGACAACTATGATAATTGCTTCTCCCTTCAGATGTCAGAAATTTTTGACAGAAAAGTTGATTGGACCACTTTGGTACACTATTTCGAAAAGGGCGATAACAATATTTACATATCTGGAAGTGAGAACAATTGATATGGAAGAGAGGAATTTCCATAGCTGACTCCAAAGAAAATGGCTTCTCCAAACAGGTGACAGTTCATAAAAAGTCATCATAGACCAAGAGTCTTCCATTTTAGCTGCAGTCATAGACATTTCATATACACAATTTAAATGAATTCTAGCAACCTTGTGAAGGAGGTGTAACAGAGCTGAAATAGTCACTCATGATAATCCTTAGGTATCACCTATTAGTTAGCAAGGAGTGATTGAGCATGTGAAATGTAACAGTCACTCTGCTGGTTGTTGGACTGGACATAGTAGAGAAGGCTCCCTGCCCCACAGAGCTCATGGTATGGGGGAAAACATATTAAACAAATTAAAAAAATGATAATTAGGTTCTAGGAATTTCTAACAGAGCAACTTACCAATCATAATTGTCAAAGAAAGCCTTTTCCAATAGTTAATGCTAAAACTGTCCCCAAAATCATGAATTTAGGTTAGCTGGGCTGGGCTAGATGTTTCTTCAATGCAATGTGGCAGCCCACCCCTCTAAACTCTCTCTACCTTCTTTGGTTGTTACTGTGCTAACTGTGTTGGAATAAGTTAATCAAAATGTTAAAGCTAGAAAATAATCTAGCCAGAGTATTTAGAGCTTACCACAAATAGAATAATGAGAAGATTCAAAAAATTCAAATAATCAGGGTAGCAGATGAAGGAAACGTAATCTCAATAAATATCAGGATGGGGTTGTGGCTTAGAGGTAAAGCGCTCACCTAACATGTGTGAGGTACTGAGTTCAATCCTCAGCACCACATAAAAATAATAAAATAAAGATATTGTGTCCACCTATAACAAAAAAATAAATATTTAAATAAATAAATAAATATCTATTCTCCCTGAATGGCCCTCATGTCACCTATAAACAGATGATAGGCCTATTATTTTTCATATTTTATATACTTTTGAATATGCAAAATTAAATTTACATATTTAAATTTATAAACTTTTTAAAAGCCTTAAAATTTTAAAAATTTTATTATAGATTTCCAAAAGACAAAAGAGAAAGCAAAGTGATTTTGAAAGCAGAATGAAAGGAAGAGTAGTTAGTCTTTCCATCTTTAGGTAGATTCTGCTCCATGCTGGGGAGAATGTGGACAGGTCTCAGCAGTGTTGACTTTATTTGCATAGAGATAGCCAAGAACCTAAACACTTGCATTCCTTGGCTTGGTAAATTTTGGCACCCAACAGAAAATCACCAGAGAAGAATGACCCTGCAACCTTAGAAAACACGTTGCTCAGTAGCAACCAAAATAGGCTCAGTTCTGAAAGGACCTTCTGGAATTTCTTTGTTAAAATAATATGCTAAGACTTGCATGACTGTCGATAAGGGAGGAGACCCAATTGATTGCTTGCACTTAAATTCCAAATAGAGCTTTAAATCCAATTGAGTTTGATATAACAAAAATTTTAAAAAGTAACACTTTTGGTACAGCATTTAATTAACTAAAAGAATACTGATTTTATGTTGGAAGCAGGAAATTTCCATTTAGTGAAGTAAAACACTTTGATATTGTATGGACTAAAATTAAATACTAATTTGAATATACAACCATTGTAGAAACTCCTCTCACCTCTATCTTCACCCCCAAGTACACCCACTACCCCTCACATACTCCACATAAGAAGCAGGAAGCAGATACATTTTGCTTGGCAGTAGCAGTTGGAAGATTACTGGGAAAGGATATGAGAGAAAAGGAGAGTGGGTCTTTCTATTTTCTAGTTTTCAAATTTAATTCTAACTGAGAAACATGACCTAGAACTTGAATTCAAAATGGAATTATAGAAATTACCATACTTGCTGAATGAACATAGGTTGGGCTGCCCTCTTGGCATGACTGGCTTTGATTCCCTTCCAATTCCTCTGCCTGCGGTTGTTACCTTCCAATGTACCAAATGTGCCTTCTTCAATTAGCATGCCAAGCTTCCTGGCTGGCCCAGGGTCCTGGAATGAAATCAATGTTAATGATTCCTGTGATTCTGGTTGTTTTTGCTTTATTGATATTTTCTTCTCCTTTCATCCCACCTTCAAACTAATTTTTATTCTATTTGAAAACAACCTGAAATGATGAATTATTTTGTGCTTTCCTGAAGTGATAGGATTTAATTGCTTTCCACTAGCGCAGCTCAATTTCTAGCACAAGTGAATCAAATCCTTGAACATGAGGGGACAGACAATTTGAGAGATGTTGAATGATGGTGCCTGAGCACTATAAAATTCTGCTGAAAACCATTACATCACTCTCACAATGGAACATCATCTTTCTGTTTTTTTGTTTTTGTTTTTCTTTATGGCAAAATATTTCTATGGAGTACACTAGGAAACAGAAATGTTGCAAACAGAATTAAAAGAATCCAATAATTTTATTTTGTAGAGCGTAAAATGAAATTGCATAATTATATTTTCAATTTTGCCTTTAATATTTATAAAGTTTATAATATCTGCTTTTACTGATTGGGGAACAATTAAAAGGAAATACCCAATGTAATGCTGATGTGAAACATCTATTTGGAAACATCTATTGATGTGATTAAAAAAAAAAAAAACAGCCCTAAAACAGGTAGGCTATAATGGCAGCACTCTATTTGCCCCAACTCTGTTTGATAGTCTTTCCCAGGTCACTGGCATGGTTGTACTCAGCCAGCTCTTAGGGCTGAGGATCCAAGATAGTCTCAGTCCTGTATCTGGGGTTCAGGAGCTTTGGCACTGCCATTAGCTGGGTTGTCTTTTCATGTGGTATTTCTTCCTTCATGGGCTAGGTAGGACCTTATAATTAAACTGAAGGGAGAGACAGAACCTTCTGAGGCTAATGAGCGAAACTCTTTTTTTACCACATCTTATTGGTGAATGAAAGTCATGGGACCAGCTCAGATTATAAGAGTAGGGAAAAGGCTCTATGTTTTGATTGTCAAAACCCCATGTTGAATTTCTTGAAGGTAAGGATTATCATGTTTTTTTTTTTCATATTTTAGGTTTAGAGTGTTTTCATATAGTAGAACTCAATATTGAACAAGTATTTATGAACTATCGGATAAGACAGTATAACAAAATGAAATAATGATAACAATTCCTTTTGACAGCCGTATAATGTATGATTTTAATGTTGGTTTGTGCAAAGTTAATTATTGTGTGAGATTAATTTGGGCAGACTTATAAGCATTTAATTTCCTGCCTTTTTATCATTATCTTTAATATCTGCATATAACTTATAAGTTGATGCATACAATTGGATAACACTTCCCCCTTGCATATCCTCTATAAAATATGAGTGAATGAGCATCTGGACTAACTGACTTATGTAACAGATGTTCATTGCACATTATATATATGCTAAATTCACATTTTAAATAGCAAGCAAAGTAGAATGATTCCTCCCTCTATGGAGCTTGTAGTATGGACTGGGTAGAGCACATATTAAGCTAGTTAAGAACCAAATTATAAATTATAATGAGTGCTACAAAAGAAAAGAAATAGATGCCATGAGTACGTTTATAAGGGAGAGAGTATCATAATAGATCTGTGGTCAAGGATCATACTTCTGAAGAAGTTAACAAGTCAATTTTTAAAAATGCATCCATCCCAGTGAATGGTACTAGAAGAGCTATCTATACAGGAGGAGGAGTAGTATGGGTACAAATACATGGGACCAAAAAAAAAAAAAAGGATGGCACCTACAAAACAGAAGAATGTCAGGCTAGCTAGGGAGTGATGGGCTTGAAGGAAAATGGAATGAAGTTAGGGTAGAACCAAAGGCAAGGTCACATCCTATAGTAGGCCTTGGGAATGATTTCAAATTTTATCCAAATTATAACTAAAAGGTTGTAAATAAGGGGAATGGTTTAACAAATGAATTAACTATTCCCATGGTTGCTACATAGAGAATAAATCAGAAGGAAAGTAGAGGGAAAGCAGGGGACCCTGTGACCGCAATGTAGAGTCAGGAAGACTGGGGCAAGGGTTGTCTAGGCAGAGGTGATGAGGAGGAGTGGATACACAGTTGAGATACACTTTGGTGGTGGGAGTCACAGGATTCACAGCAGATTGTATGGAGGTGTGAGTGAAAAGGATGTGTTGGGAATGAGTCCCAGGTTTCTGCCTTAAATGACTACGGGACATTTCCCTAGGTGAAGATTTAGAAGATCTGGAGTTGAGATGTAGGTCTGTTGTTTGAGTTGTCTGTGATACAGTCAAGTGTGACTTTGAGTAATAAGTGGGTCTAAGAACATGGTAGTCACAGTACAGTGGAGAAAGGGACCAGGGGAAAGGGAGGTACTGGGGAATGAAATCCACCAAAGTAGTTGTGACATGTACAATATGTAATAACGAACCGTATCATTATGTATGAATCCAATGCACTAAAAAAATAATAATTAAAAAGAAGATGGTGGTCAGAAAAAAAGGTCTGGCTCTAAGATAAGAATTTGGAGCCTGTCAATGTATTGACGGCATTTAAATTCATTGTACTAGATAAAATCACAGTAAGAATATAGACAGAGTAGGAAGAAGAGCCACAGTTGTGTCCCAGTGAATTCTATACTTTCCGTTATGTTACAGAAAAAAAATTCTGGCAAAGGAGGATGTAAAAATGCAAAAAGAGGTAGGAGAAAAAAAAACAGCAGATTATGAGAATATCCTTAGACTTTTGCAAACCTAAAAGACAGTTGCTACCCACATCCTCTAATCTGCATAGGTTCCAGGAAACTCATGCAAAAAGAATGTACCATGTCTAAAACTGGAGTTTAGGTATATACTGAGATTTCTGAGAAACCTAGAAAGAGTGGAGAAATGAATAGCAACCAAAGAGGAATTGTGTGCATAGGTGAAGTCTGGCAGGCTGGAGCAATGCAAAAGCAGTAATAGTGGATGCCCCTCCATGCAGTGGGAGACTGCTTGGTAGCCCACTGAGCCAGGGTGTTCTCTATTTCCAACCTCACCTATACAGCTAGAGACTGTGGGAAAGAGGGGGTACTGGTGTAAATGAAAATCGTATGTCTCTGTCACTAGGATTTAATGCTCTATCCAAGAAGCATTTTCCAAAAGTTAGACATGGGAAGTGATATTCCCTCTACTGGCAGAAAAAACAGATTTGTAATAAAGCCACCACACTAGCTGGATCTATAATTGTAGCTATTCCTTTCTTTTAGAATTTGTAGCCATTTGGACTTCTGAGATGCATAAATGGAGGTAATTCGGGGGATATCTTATATTCATTTTTTGTTGAGGAGATGTAGTCACCAACAACATATTCCAGAATAAAATTTTTGATGAAGAGAATGCAGTTCACAAGAAAGCTCTTCCCCCAGGTCAGCGTTTTATAGTCTTCTTTTATGTTTAGTCCTATTCTCATATGTCATTGTCTCACAGAAGGGACAGGGACTCTTTGGTAGAAGAGAGATGGAGATTAAAATTTTGGAGTTAACAGAGTAAATCAGCTTGCCAAAGCAACATTTGTCCTTTGTCATTTTGATTTTTCCAAATGTCTCTTCCAATATGACTTCTAGGATTACATTGTATCTATATTTATTTATTTTTTGAGGGGCTGAATATGAACCCATGGCCACATGCATGCCATGCACATGTTCTACCACTGAGCCATAAGTCAGTCACATTCCTTTTTTATTTTTTTGTTAAAGAAAGGAAACATAAAAAGGTACATAAGTGACCATTATTTTTTGAGCTCCAGTGTGGATAATCAGCTTTTCACTGCAAACACAAGCTTTACCATGCTATATCAGGCTTCTTGATATCTGGGGTCATTTTCAATTTTCTGAATCAATAGGTAGAGAGACAAATGTCCAAAATTTCGTTGGCTCTAGAAATAAAAGGGTAAATATCCAAAAAACTTTTAGAGATCACAGACCATTGTGGAGACAGGAACTATGCTTCTTTTTATTACCATATTCCTAACTGCTCATTCAATATCAGGTACACACTAGACTCAACACATAGATGTACACTACAAAAACAAGTTAAACATGCAAATAAATAATCAAGTGAAGCCAGACATGGTGACACACATCTGTGATCTTAGAGGCTGGAGAGGCTGAGGCAGGGGGATTAAAAGTTCAAAGCCAGCCTCAGTAACTTAGCAAGGCACTAAGAAACTCATTGAGACTCTGTCTCAAAATAAAATACAGCAATAGACTGGGGATGTTGCTCAGTGGTTAAGCACCCCTGGGTTCAATCTCTGGTACAAAGTAATAATGATAATGATAATAATAATAAAATTATTCCATTCATTAAAACAAAGGGGAGGGGGTGAAGAACTATGACTCTACTTACTGCACAATGGCAGGGAGGTGAAACACTGTCTAATCCTTTAGCAGCTTTGACTCACACCTTGAATACCCGCATAAGAATCCCAGAATCATACTCTCCAAAATTACTTTTTAGTGCTACACATGAGGGAAGATTTACCATTTTCTTATTCAAATAGCTTCCCAAAGCAAGAATCCCAGGTGAGGAAAACAACTAATTACATAAATGTTATAAGCCAGGCATGAACTGTGTCCCGTTCTGTTAAGGATATCTCCTGGGATGTCTCTTGTGCTCACCATAATTCCTGCACCCCTTCTCCCCTTTGCTTTCAGGCAGAGGGAATATCAGCCTTTTACCAGCTCCAAGTCATTTTCCTCCAGCAGTGTCACACATCAGGCATCCAAACTCAAATCTTCATCTAGTCTTAGTTGTTGTTTTTTTTGTTTGTTTGGTTTTAATATGTCTCAATAGAAACTTGAAGGCTTTGTTCAATTGCAGCTTGGAACTGCAGAGAGAAAACACTTCAATAATCTTCAACCAGAGTCAGACAGGAGCCTAGGCATAGATGCTTCCCTTTCCTCTGCCATCCCTTGTTTTATGTGGACCACTCTTGGACATTTCACATATTTCTCACAACATTCACAACAGAAGCCTCCATACACCCTGACACTGGATTTTCCTCCTTCCCATACTTATCAAGCTCAAAGTCGCTTTTTCTCAAGTTATTTACATGCAAACTAAACACAATAATGGTCATCTGTGTACCTGACAGTAGTTTTTAAATCTTTCCTTTCTTTCTTTATAAAAATTCAAATGGGCTGGGGTGTAGCTTAGTGGTAGAGCACATGTATCCAGCATCTCAATAAATAAATAAATAAATGCAAATGTAATGTGATTCTAGGCGCTATCTTATAAGAGCAATTTAGAAAAATCTAATGTGATATATATATATATATATATATATATATATATATATATATATATATATATATATCTCACATATATGAATTCTTTGGTTTGGGAATACTGACCATTATGCATTTGCAAAACACTAAATAGGTAATTTACTGATGCTTTATCTCTCTTAGCATTAGCTGTAGTGGAGGAATGTAGGGGGAAAAAAAGGAGCAACACTCTAAGATAATATTGAGTATGAATGTTTCTACATACCATATGAAAGTTTGATTCTACCACTTCTTCCTTTTCTACTAGATCCATACTTAAAAATATCACAGCCTCCTCTGTACCTTTAAGCACTTTTAATTTTTTTAAAAAACTACAAATATTTTATGATTTAGGTGCTAACTTAAAAGAGCCATTTGGAAAATCCTAAATTTTAAGAAAGTCACTTAATTAAAAAAAATCTGTTTATATCAACAATATAGAGTCAACTAATATTCAACAGTTTCTGAAATTCATGTGATTTTAACTGTTTGGTCTTTCTGTTTCCATTGGAGCACTTGTAAATACAGGCTTAGGGATAAATTCACTCACTGGGTTAGATGTTAAAACTCCTATTCCCCACTCATGCTCCTGACTGTCTTCTATTCTTTTGCTCCAGGATCTATGGTAATCAAAGTATATGACCTTTAAATAGAATATAAAGGTGAAGATGACAGAAAAAAAAAACAGCATATTGAAGTGTATATACGTAGCATGATTTTATTTTGGTTGAAAAAAAACGCATGCGTGTGTTATTCACTTAGCTGAGAGAGGGAGAGAAAGAGAAAGGCAGGTGAGTAAGGAGAGAGGAAAGAGGTGGAATAGGAGAGATACAAATAGTTATAAAATATTCACATTGAGTTGTATTTTTCTGATTTTTATAGGTTTTATTACCTATTTTTACTTTTTAATTTTCTATAATGTGCTTATACAGCTTCCACAAAAATCAGACACACATATATATATAAGTTATATACTTAATAATTTATATATAATGTAAATATATGGAAATGTATGTATACATGTATATCTCACAACTTGAAGAAAGTGCTAATTTAAATTTTAAGGGAATATTTTGGTCTCTCAAAAGAAAAAAAAAAACTCCATAATAATTTCTTGCCAAGTATGAACCAAGTACCAAGGAGAGGTTTCTAGTTTACCTAAAATTTCCAAGTTCATGAATGTTGAGTGGTCTCTAAATTTGGCAACCTGTTTTTCCCTTTGCTAATAATAAGTCTTCTCTGCTATCATACACAAAGCATCGGATACCCTAAATAAACTTCATAAAAATAACCTCCTTTATTTATGGTCATGCCATTTCAGATGCTCATGGTAGATTCTCTGCTGTCCTGCTTGGGGAGCCAGAACTCTCCTTTCTCTCTTCCTTTCATTCTTACTGCTCTCAATTTTCAAATAATAAATCAAACAGGTGACTTAGAAAAAGGTGGTGAACAAGTAACCTATCTATCTCGTCTTTCCAATCACCTTCCGTGTTCTCTTTAGATTAGATTTCCAGCCAGAAGCTTCTGCAGCCTCTCAAGGTCCCTGTCCTTTAGGAACCTCCCCTGCAGCTCCCTGCCCTGGGGCCCTCCACAGAAGCCCTTTTACCAGACTCTAAAAGGCACTCCTCATTAGTTTCAGGAAAAAGCAAGTGGCTCCTGTGGTGAATTTTAGAGGACTCCATATCTTCATGTAAAAAAGCCTAAGGGTTCTTCCTCTGTCTGTCTCTCTCCCGCTCCCTCTATGTGGTTAGCATGGTTTTGCTTTCTGCTCTTGAGGAGCATCAGGCAGAGAGCTGAGTGCCCTGAGGACCTTGAGTGTGGCCACTGTAACTGTATTATCTGTAATGGCAGAGAGCCTGGCCAGACCACTGTAATGTATTGATACTTCAGAGAAGCAAGGAATTGTAAGATTTCATTTACTTAATGGCTTACAGATTAATTGTGTCCCATACGGCCCTGAGCATTACACAGCTTTCTTTAAAACACATTGTACTCCCTTTTAAACAATATGAATGATTCTTAACTAAAGATAGCATTTTTTCCCCCTTGGAATTAATTCGTTCCAACTGCCCCTTCCCATCAAACTCATATGTACAGAATTCACACTGAAAGAAATTACATTCTATTATTCCTCTAACTACAATAAAAAACGGAAAGCATCCTATTGAATCATCTAGGGATAAAATTCCAAATACAAAGGCTGATTAATTTGAGTGCCTTTCAGATAGGAGAAGATTGCAAATGTACCTCAATAAAGCGGTATTTTAATTATTTTCTCTTTTGCTAATCTTTTAATTAAGTGTGGAAGAGCATTATTTGACTCCTTTTAGTCCTTTGAATTCTCTTCAAGTTGTACATTCAATGATTTCTGAAGAGAAATTAAGTAAAAATACATTTGTTAAGTAACTTCCTCCCCTTTATCAAAAAACCTATGTTGAATCGAGAAACTTCAAAGAATCATTTTCTAAAATAAAAAGTTAAACTAATGCCACATGCTTCTATAATTTGGATAATAAAACAAATGAAAGATTTAATAAGAACTGTCAAAATTGAGAGGAACAAGCAATTATAAGGCACCACAGACAGAGAGTTGTCACTGAGAAGGAAAGAAGATATGCTTTGAATAATGAGCTCAATTTGGATTCGTGGAAGTAAAGATTAACTCACGACCAAAGTACAGAAGGAAGGGATCCAGGGGTGGCTAGGGGCAGGGAGAAATCCAGTCTTCCTGGAACAAGCATTTCACATGAACAAAAGGTAGTTGGTGAGTTTGGATAAATTGGGTGGCATGGGATAGGAAGCAGGTGGGGACAGTAGTAAGAAAATAGTGCAAATCCTGAAGTGCCCACTTGAGGAGTTTAGAGTAGACCCTTCACGTGCTGAAAGGTTATTAAAGTTTTCAGAAAAATTTAACTGTCATCTCTATAAAGGAGGAGGAGAACTAAGACCGGTAATAGAGGCAAAGGAAGGGCCAGATGGCTATTGGTGATTTCCTCTCCTGGTAATGAAAATAAACGTGATCCACACTGAAGTGAGAGCACATGAACCCCAGCAGCGGCAGCAGCAGCAGCCACAGCACCTTAAGGCCTGAGAAGGTAAGGAGCCCAAATGGCAGGTGCCTGACTGGCTGCAGCTGGCTTCTCCTTCCACTGTGTGGGCTGACAGTAGACATGCAAGAAGGAAGATTTCAGGAAAAACTATCACAAAGCTAGAAAACATGGGACATGCTCTCACCTTCCTGTTTTAAAAGACTGAGAGGTCCTGGAAGAAATTTTAAATGGATTTATTAAATAAAGACATCTTTTAAATTAATGTCAATTAGCTTAGCTTATTTCCCCAGTTCCATGAAAAAGTCCACCTGTTAGACTACCCGCTACCAGACTGGACATCTCCCAGGGCTTCCAGTCTTTCCCATATCACGTCACGGGTTTTCCCTCTACGTTTCTGGCGTCTGTTATGCTACTTTTCATCTTCATTCTCTCTCTCTCTCTCTCTCTCTCTCTCTCTCTCAGCTGTACATTATAAATATTTTATTGCTGCTCAACTTTCTAGTCTTTTTCTCTTACTCAGTTTTTTAAATAAGATAATTTCAGATGTTTTTCTTCTGTTTCCATTTTTGTTAGCTTTTAATTAATATTAAGCTTCTTACTGGACTGAGCAAAAGAAAATAATCTCCATGAGTTTTCTAATGCATTTGTCTTCACTAAAGTAAATGACGGGCCATAAATTATTATTTCAATTATCAGAGAAGTCATTTTTTTCCATGCTCTGGGGGTGAATCCTCTCACCAAAATGCTGTACCCTCCAGCTTCTTGCCCTTTCTGTTACAGCTATTCTATCAATCAATTTTAGACTTATTATATTAAAAATACACAACTTCATGAGGAATGGTACTTATTCTATTAGTCAGTGGGATTTTAAATATCTGATTTCCATTTTCCGTTGGGAATTCCTGCTAGGAATTCTAGTTGGTATATTAACCATCCAGAACTACATTCTTCCTCCTCCTTCAAAACTAAAATGTGAAATCCCTGGTACCACTGCAAAAACTGAAAGGGTTTGATCAACTCATCAGAACAGAAGAATTTCCTGACAACCACAACAGATGGTTTATGAAACCCAACCAATCTTAGTCACTTGAAATTCACCACAGGTGAAAAACAGGGACACCAAGCAAGTGAAAGTATTTGGTAAGACATCCAAAGTGTCCCAATTCCAAAGGCAGCTGGAGCTCGGAGTAAGACTAACCACATCAGGTGTTCGGCAAGGTGATTGATTCCAGAACTGTGGGACAGTTGGATCAGTCTCTCACTAAGGAATTTACCTACCAATTATACTAAGTAAACAACTTTTCAAATAAAATGGAAATTCTGCCCTAGGAATCTCCTTACGTAGACAGAGGGTCAAAAAAAAAAAAAAAAAGCTGCCTATTGCAGACACAAAACTCTTGTACCCATAAGTCCCCTTCTCTTCTAAGGAAACCAGCTACTGGGGAAAATCTTCTCCCCATCTTCACCACCTCCCCTACTCTTCTCCCAGCGTAGGCCCTTCCAAATCACGTTCATTATTTATGATAGAAAAAAAAAAAATCTTGCTTTACCTGTGAGTTTGGAGACCCTTCAACCTAACGTATTAGTAAATAAATGGCATTAGTTATAACTAGAAACAAACTAAAATGTCAGACAGTCAAAAGAAAACAAAGCAAAGAAGGAGATATTTTAGGTTTAATCAAAGAAACTCCTAGGGAAACTCAGAACAATGAGCAAAATAGAAGACAGCATCCAAGATGGTATCTTTAATAACCTCGTAGATTTGAAATGATGACATATCTTTAACACAAGAACTGGACTACTGCAGAAGCAATTGAGTTGCCTAAGTTCTTGAGAATTAAATTTAAATGAAAAAGACATTGAATCCTAAGTGTTCACAAAGTTAATAAGGTGCAGCTGCAGTGGGGTGGGCCCTAAAGACGACACAGAGGCACACCTCAACATGAAGATCCAAGAGACAAAAAGGCTGAAGGTGTGAAAGGATGAGAACACAATTAGACACTGTGGAAAATAGATTCAGGAACTTGAATAATTACTCCAGAAGGAAAGAATGGAGGAATGGAGTGGACAAAATGATTAAAAATAGAAGAACAATTATCTTCCAGAAAAAAAAAGATGTGGTGCAATAATCAGAACTGTCCAAACTTCTACAGATTATTGCAGGTTCCCTGAGCACATGGTTGTTTCTGCTTCTTTCAGCTGTGTGCAACAGCTTGGCTTCTCCTAGTTAAGGGAACTGTAAAATCTTCTGGGTCTGCTTTCTCCTGGTTCTCCTGGTACTGGTCAGCTCATCTCCCAGATAGCTATTGTGAATTTCTGGCACAGGGATTCCAGACCACTTAGCATCGAGCAAGCTCTTTCTTCCTCTAGAAGACTATTCTTCCACTTGCACCATAACAAAGTGGATACCTAGAAGAAAGTTGTGTCCACTAAAGTTCAGACTCACAGTGACCTCAGTACTTCCGACTGTGGATTGTGGGGAAGTGGAAAGCCTGCTCCATTGCTTCAGTTCTTATTGAGGCTGGACTTGTGAGTTGTCCCTTTCCTCCCTGAATCCTGTTCCTGAAACCACCCAGAGAGTTGTTGCAGCACCTCCGCCATATGGAGTCCAAGAAGGGACTGACCACGCACAACACTTGAGTCATCAGAAGGAAAGATACAGCCATTGGTTTGCAAAATTATTGGTTATTTAAACATAATCTGGAGAAAATATTTTATAATTAACATAAAAATGAATTACTACTTTTTGTATAATTTCAGATGGATTATGTTATGCATCCAGCTTATCTTTAGTTTAGAGGAATTTCAAACATATTTCAAACAGAAACGAGAAAGGAACTTGAAAGCCCAATTTTAAAATTCATTTGGAGAGAAAAAATGAATTAAAGATTTTGAAAATTTATAAAACCATAATGAAGTATGCAGTAGATACTGTGCTTTTCTACCCAGATCCCTTGTTAGGACCAAAAAACCTGCTTCTCCTGCTGCCTAGAGTTCTGCCACCTATAACTCAGCCCTTCCCAGGAATTTTTCTCAACACCGGAAGTCACTTCACCCAGAATTTGTGTTCCTTTTCAGAAGAAACCTACATCCAATTAATCACTGATGCTAGAATGTAAAAGTTCACCATCTCACCCTAAATTGAGATATTGCTGAAGACTTATGTTATTTCCAGAGCTCCCTGTGGGTCACCTGTGGCTTTGTTGGATCATATTAAACCTATTTCTCCCTCCACCCATCACTGCTTCTGTCCCTTCCCCATTTATATTGGTCACCAATAAACTTCCTGTATTCTGATCTCCATCTCAGACCCTGTTTCCAGAGAACCAAACTTGCCCTATGAAATATAGATGTAAAAGTCTGCAAAATACTATATTAAAGAGGGAGAGTCCAATATGTTAACAGACAACTGAATCAAAAAGAGAATAGAAAGGCCCGAAACAGATCCACTTGTAGAGGGTCATAAGGGAATGTTTTGTTTGTTTTTCAAACTTAGAGGAGAAATGATAGAAATAAATGGTTGGGGACAATGGTTGTTCATATAATGTATATATTTATAATGTATACAGTATAGTCAATTCTATATATTTTGTCATGTATTAAATATAAATTACATAATCAGGAACAATGACACATTTCTGTAATCCCAAAAACTTGGAAGACTGACACAGGAGGCTTGAAAGTTCCAGGGAAACCTAAGTGATTGACCCTCTCTCAGAAAATAAATAAATAAATAAATAAGGACTGGGAAATAGCACAATAGTAAAATATTCCTGGGTTTAGTGCCCCATAGAAAAAATAAATACAAAAATTACACATAAAATAAAGACAGGGATAAAAATAAGGATATCTAGACACTTGGAATTAGGTGTCAAACAAAATTTTATAATCTTGGATAAGAAGCCAATATTACAGAAAATCTTCCCAAGCAAAAGCAAAATTCCAAAGTCACTTTTTAAAATTATTCCCAGACTTTAAAAAATGCACTCATTCTTTATATATAGAAAATTTTTTCTAACGTGCACAAAGTTTTAAAAATAATAAAAAGTGTTTCTGGACACATTTCTCTTTTATACTAAGAAAAATAATGCACAAAACATTATGTAATACTTAGTAGGTTTGTTTTTCATAGAGATATAATTTAGCAATTGTTACGGTTTGAATGTGAGTTGTCTCCTTAAAGCCCCTGTTAATGCAAGAATATTCAGAGGTAAAGTGATTAGACTGTGAGAGTCGTACCCTAATAAATTCTGCCTGGTTTGAATGGGCTGACCGCACGGTAACCTTAGGCGTGCGGAGGAGATGGGTCACTGGATCTGAGCCCTGGAAAGGCTTCCTTTGGAAATTGGCAATATTAGTAACTCATGGTTATAGACAGTTGATTGATATATAGATAAATTGATCTGCATGTGCCCACTTTGCATTCTCACTTCTGTCTACTAAGGCCTAGAAGTAATGACAATCTGGTATTGATGAGCAAAACTAGTGTCTGAATCATTTTTTTTATAAATACCATTCTCAAATGAAAGAAACACAAACTTTTTAATGAAAATTCTAGAGAAGAGGTAGTATATGGTAATCCTAGAATATCTTGTTATGACAGAAACTAAGGAAACACTTAAAAACTGTGGGCAGCATTTTAAAAGCTAACTCTTAAGCTAACCCTAATAGCCAAATCTGGAACACAGCATACAATTATAATTTTCTATTCTAGTACAGAATAAGAAAATAAGAAATCATAAAGAAATAAGTCAAAAGGGAGGACTCCTTACAGTACAAGTAATAAATGTAGAAAGAATGGCAGGAACAAAATAATCACCATTTGACAAACACAGTAACAATAATTGTTTCAGGCAAGAAACATCACTGAATGTAAAATAGTGGGTGAAATTATGATTAGAGATAGATTATATATATATATATATATATATATATATATATAGGCTCACAATAATTATGAATTACATTTCTCTGTAAAATATTTATTAATTATAAAGAAAACTAGTGCTGTTACAGAGGAGAAACTATGGATGCCAACTTAACAAGTATTAAATTTAGTGTGAATAATGGACCAAATTGACACCATAAATCTTCTCTATGGTTTACCAAGAAGGATGCAATTTCAATTTTAAGTATTTTTTTTTCCAAATACATATATCCTGAATTTAATCTCAGGGAAAATCAACCAAAATTACCTTCAAAATAACTGGCCAGTATTCTTCAAAAGTATTAAGGCTATGCATAGTTTTTGTTAAATTTATTTCTGAGTAATTTTTGTTGTTGATAGTTGTGGTGCTATTGCAAATGGGATTTTTTCTAATATCATGCTCTATACTTTTTTTTCTGATATATGAATGTTCATACTATGTTCTGCTACCTTACCATATTACTTTGTGTTTGAGTTAGTTTCATCATTTATTTTGTCCAATAGGGTAACTACCAGTAATATGTTTATGGTCTAGGAGAACTCAATGTAGAACACTTGAATAATTGTAGGAAGTTCTAGGAGATAAAAGATGCTTTAAGATTTTTATAAGTGTCCTATAATGTCTGCAATACAGGTACTTTTAGTTCTTCTTTAGGATTTTTAGACTGCTGACAGATTTGTTCAAATTTTAGTAAATTAACATAAGTTAAAAAAAAGCAACAATTTTACATCTGGGAAAATTTATATAGAATTAGTAATCAGCCTGTCTTTATCTTTACCTCAATTGAAATTTCTCTAATGTTTCTACACAGAGTAAGTTGCTAGCTTTTAAACAATGAGAAATACACACATCAGATATTCATATCTAGATATCAACATCAATATATAGAGATATACATGGATATGTGGTGGCATATTCCTTTAGTTTTAGAATAAAATATAATGTATATTTATAAGTATATCTATTAATTATTATATAATCATTAATTCTTATAAATATACATATATTCACTCAGATTTATTTTTAACTATTCAGGAAGTATCTATCAAGTCCTATTTCTTGTTTTTTTTAACCATAAATAATATACAAATTATTATTTGTCACTTAAAAATAAAACCAAAAATGAATAGTCTTAATAAAAAATGGCAACTAAAAAGAACCAATAAAATAATTTAAAAAGCAATGATCTAGATTTGTTTGCGAAGAAAAGGTTTTTAAAAGTACCCTCTAATGAAATGTTAAATGTCTTCTATCCGGACTTTTCATTGTTCTTTCTTTCTTTTTTTTTAAGTCAGCCTCATAATCCATCTGGGAAAAGTAAATTAGAACAACAATTATCTGTTTTTTTGACTCTATAACTAAGAAAAATCAGACTGATCATATGTATTCTTGACTTGTAAAGATAAAAGCATTTTTAATATAACTTTTTAAAAATTATTTTTAGTTGTAGATGAACCCAAAGTACCTTTATTTATTTTTATGTGATACTGAGAATTGAACTCAGTGCCTCAGAAATGCAAGGCAAGTGCTTTACCACTGAGCTACAGCCCCAGTCCTATTAATATAACTTTTAAAGATGACATTTGACATATCTATTGAAATTAAGTATGCACACACCATTTAATCCAGAAATTCCTTTTTTTCGGGGGAGTACCAGGGGTTGAACTCAGGTGTGCTCGACACTGAGCCACATCCCCAGCCCTATTTTGTATTTTTTATTTGAGACAGGATCTCACTGAATTGCTTAGCACCTCACTTTTGCTGAGGCTGGCTTTGAACATGCAGTCCTCCTGCCTTAGCCTCTAGAGCCACTGGGATTACAGGTATGCATCACCATGCCCAGCTCAGAAATTCCATTTTTAAGAATACATCCTATTGGACTATTAACACAAGTATTCAGGGACATATGTGCAAAAATGTTTACTGCAATATTATTATTATTATCATTTTTCCAAAACAAATAAATAGAGCAAGTTTCAGTAAAATTTTATTTTTATAATATGAGTAAAGTTATGCATATGCCCTTGCACTTGTTCTTATCTATATAAACTTCTACAGAAATTGAGAACAACAAAATATTAATAGTATTTACCTCTGTAGTGATTAAGATTACATGTGTTTAAGAAGAAAAGAAAATGAGACTTTCAATTTTTATTCTATAGGTTTAGGACTGTACTATTTTAATGGTTTACACCTAGCATTCTATCATTATTTACATTATAATTTTGTTAATGTTATAAGTTGATTTTACAATAAAAATTAAACATTTTATTTATCCATTTTTTCACTAACCCTGATATTTTTAAAAAGAAATTATATAAAGGGAAATGTCTCAGAGACTTGAAAATGAAAATGGTATAAATGAACATGGTTTTCAATGCTCCTAGTGTATGTGAAAACGTTTGTGTTTGATGACTTCCCCCACTCTAAAATATTTGGTAAAACCTTCTTTCAAATAACCTAGATAATGTAAATAATTCTCTAATGCATACAGATACAAAGAGCTGATATAATAAGCTAAATCTCAATATTGGAACAGAATTTTCAGTCTCTGCTGCTGCAGTGTTACAGCAGACTCCAACCACCTGCCAGTGAATTATTTCTGGGTTCTTGCCTTGAAAATTTGTAGAACGATATCCATGGATAAGAAAGAGTGCTCCTGAAAGAGTAGGATTTATTCAAATGAGAAGAAAGGGTTCCCACAAGGTCAGAGGGGACCCAATAAGAGTTACCACTTAAGTGTGCTGATCTAGGGACTTATGTAGCTACTGGGTAAGTGCACTGATCGATATCTGTGCCAATCAGCTATTGGAAAAGTACCAACGCTATTGGTCAATATCTATGCTAGACAGATACTGGAAAAGCATTAATGCTATTTATTGGTTCAGCCCACAATATTCTGATGGATAAGGTAGCACTTAAGTCAGTAGCCTTTACTTGGGTCTATCCTACTTCCTTTGGCCCACCACCCCAGGGCAAAGGAGTTGCCTAGAATGTTTGGTATATTTCTACTAGTTAATTTCATGAAGTATCCTGTTCATTTAGAGAAGCCCTTTTTGAGGAGGGCAATATTTCTCTAACTATCTGTCTCTTTTACAATCTATGCTATCTTATTAAATATTATGAAAAGGAAATTACCAGTCATTATTATGGCATTAAAAATTTACTCTTTCTGGAATTCAAGAGAAAAAAAATCTCCTTCCTTTTTTTTTCATTACATTTTAGCATACCTTGGAATATTCTGGATTTCCTCTATGTCTTAATCCACTTTGTGCTGCTACCACAGAATACCACAGAGTGGTTAATTGATAAAGGGCAGAAATTTATTTCTCACAGTTCTGGAGGTGAGAGTCCAAATCCATTCTTCATTTTGTCCTCTCTTCCAATACGATCCTCCTGATAACTTAATGATAATTTTATTTTTAAAGAAACCCAAAATTATATATACAGTTATTTTCTGCCACAGTCTGGCTGGGCCCAAATAACTGGGAGGTGACGAGCAACTTGTGAAGGTTGAAACGGGAACTACTTTATTAACAGTGAACTCAGTGGGAACTCAGGGAGAACTCAAAAGTAGTGGGCACCCGAGTTAGCAGAAGGCGCCTTATTGCCGGACAGCAGAGGTATATATACATAACTGAATACACAGCTTGTTTCAATTTAGCATCATCCAGTTACAGCAATCAGTCATTAAGGAATCCTCATCATCTTAATAATTATACACAGCTTAACTTAATTAACATCATTAGATACAGCAGTCAGTCATTAAAGAATCTCCATCATCTTAATGGCTTGCTGGCATTACTTCTCAAACCACTCCTTCTGGCAAAGTGCCAGATGCCATCTTGACTTGGTTGTGGCTCTCAATAATTTTCTCAAAATATTTCAAAAATAAAACTTATTTTCTCATAATGACTAACACATAAACTCAAAGCAAATACACTAAGAAATTTGGATGTGCAAAGAAACTAATATTTATTTTGCAATTACATTGACATTTGTGCTACAGGATTCACAGTTTTGTAACAAAACATGACATATGCAACCTTATCCCCATTTTATAGATGAGGAAACTGAACCTTTCAGAAAGTAAACGTTACCCAAGATCACATAGTTAATCAGCTAGTAAGTGATTAATATGATATTTCAAAAAGGGCCTTTTGAACATTAAGCATCCATTGCTTCTCAGTCTTTTGGCTAAGATCAAATGTAAAACCTTAACCTGGATATCCACTCTTGCTCTCATCCATACACTGATGTAGAACTAACTACATTCCTTAAGTATTTTGCTGACCATATTTGTTTCAAATGGTCCATCAAATGGCATAAAGGCAGTTGAGAAGGAAAAAAAAAATAAAATTACGTCTATACTCATTATATGCATTTGAAATCTGTTTATCATTCTATGGAAATACATTAACTTTAATTATGATAGCATTGAATGTTCTCCATTTTTTTTAAGAGGACTGCCTCGGTTGAGAGTTTATCTGGTTTATCCTCTCTAAAATATTTCAATGTCATTGGCATGCTAATTTTTACATATGTTGATTTGTACCTTTTGCTTTTACCTTTATGCCACCTCATATCCTCAATTCAAGAAAGATGTATTAGTGCCTCAGAAATGGTTTTATATACATAAAATAAGCAGAAAAATACATAACATGAACTATGCAACTCACAGAAATAATTCAAATTGTATCAAAGAGATATGTCTCTTAAGAAAAAGTAAATCACTTAAGCACATGATTGATGTTCATAAAATTGTGATTATTTATATAAGCACCTGAAAATGGAAATTGCAAACAGGGTGCAAGATAAAAAACATCTGAACTTTAAATACTATTAGACTAAGGAGCTAATTAATTGGCATAAAGCCAGTTAATTCTGCATAGTTAAAAAAAAAATGAGAAACCCAGAATGATCTAAAGATGTTTTTATCCCTCTGAATTAGTAAAATAATACTTTACAGTAAAAATATTTTTTTATAAAAAGAAAAACTAAGATTATAGTTATAGCATTCAAAATTTTAGTCTTGAGAGTTAAAATGAGGATAAAACACAGCATGGCAAGATATTTGCAAAATCAAGTAGAAAATTAAGAATTAATGTTCTGTTCAAAGAGAAAGCAGCAAGTTAATGAAAAAAATAGTAAAAAAAAACCATGAAGGTAATGACATATGGTATTGAATGCAATTAGTATCAGATGATCGTGAAGCAAAATATTTTGGCTTATAGCTGCAGATAACCCTTGAAATGCAGAATATTATTCTGGTTTTGGACCATATGTGATACTTATATTAAGGGAAAAAAATCTTGATATGTTATTAAAATCCCAAAATCATGGGCGGATAGATATTTTAATTTTCAATTGCTTTTTGTGCCATAACTTAGCTGGAGAAGTGAGCACCAATTTCATCATTAATATGGAATCACCCAGGCATGTACTAAGAATGGGCAATGTGGAAGAGATGTTGACTCTTCACAGTAATTCACATGAGCTTCACTCACACATAGTGCTTGGTAGTCAAGCTTAGATTTCTGGATTATGATTCAGTAATGAAATCAACAGTAATTATCTTAAATATGGACAAAGTATGTTCTTTAGGTCTACACCTTTGCAGAATGCTGAGTAAAGAAACAGGCAGCAACTATGAACCTAATTTCCCAAATGAACTCTAATGTACTTCAGAGTTAAGGATATTCACCCAATAGGAGATGAAACTGTTTCTTAATGGATGATTCTAATACTGGAAGTAAAAACACATCTATGATTTTATGTGGCTTATTTAAGAGGCATAGATTAGTGATACATTCAGCATGTTGCAGAGTCTAAATACATCATAGATGGAAATATTTTTCCCAATTCTTCATTAATTTCTTAATACTCCAAAGGAAAAAAAAATGTTGATAAATTACTAGGAATATTTTAAAATCACATGCAAATGATACTATAGAGCAGGAGAAATCTTGTCAAGTGCTGAATCCTTCCAAAGACTGGATGGAAAATCCAGCTGACATTTTCCTTCTATCTGAACTAGTCCACCCAGCAGCTTCTGATGGAAACATACCCACCATGCGTCTTCCATTAAGGATCCCTGGAAAGAGCTATTGAATCCATCCGAACCCAGTACTGTCTGGCATAGCCATCGCATTTTAGCTCTCTTCCTGATGATCTAAAACTGTTAAGACTTTTCACTTAGTGGAAAAATAAGAAATGCAAATAGAACCTGGTTCATTACTCAAACTCTCCATCATCAAAACAGAACATGCTGCATTTCTTTTTCTCTCCACTCTTATGAAGCAGTTAGTTATGGCTATTAAAAATGTATACTTGTATTTATATTCTAATTTTCAAGGTATTGTACTAAAATAGAGTTTTACATAGACCTGAAACTGATCATCAGCATTTGTTTAGATCACACCAGGATGGGCTGAGGAGACCAAGTGTCCGAATGCAAGACTGCCAAAGGAGTTCTCTGTACTGTAGGGCACCACTCTCTCCATCCTGTCTTCACTTGACCCAGAGAATGAGTACCATAGGTAAAGCATCCAGAAACTAGTCATCTTCAGACTACCCAATTCAGAAGAGAAATGATCATAGCTTCAGAGCTTTCATCTATAAGTGGTCAATTTCTTCCTGGGAAAGGCCTTTAGGAGGGTCAGTGAAAATGGCAAAAACTACTCAAGGTGTCATATGATAAATAAATACTATATATACAAAATGAGCCAGAAAACCTGTGCTAAGGGGTGCTCATACGTTATCCACTGATTTTTTTTAGAGGGCTGGAGGTTTTAATCTCTTACTCTGGAACATGCAAGCAGATAAAGGCCAGTCATAGGCTAAGTTCTTTGTTATCTCTCAAATGTCAGTGTTCATTCCACCTTCTCTGCTGTATCGCCTTGTGTTTGTTTTCATGTATATTGCTCTTTAAATGTACCACAATCACTTTCCTGAAGATATCATCTAAATTTACTTTTTGTAAGATTAATTACATTATGAATATGGGAGACTAATCGCTACATAAAACCCTATCTTGACTGTTTTGTGTTATAAAGAAATCCAAGGTAATGGGAATAACTGTGTGATATACCCTGTTAGGATTACAAGTTTGAATTTTTACATCTTAGTACATGTACATGTCAAGAATCCTTAACCCTGATGAAGTTCCTTATCCTCCTTAAGTAGAACAAAAATTATCTGCAAAGTTTCAGGATGTCTCAAGGTACACTCGTTGCTGTTGTTCCTGTGTCCTTCTCACCCACTACTGAGGCCGCCACTGCTGTCCATGGTACTGTCCCCGAATGTATTGGTCATTGGAATCATACTGGAAGGTTTCACAAATCTCAATGTTCAGATTATATCCTTCATTTTTAAATCAGATTGCCTAGTGGAAATAGGCATGTGGATTTTATCAAAAGTCCTGGTGATTCCAAGGGCTTCAATATTTGGAACCCATAGACATGCTTGGAAATTGTCATCTCCACAGCTTCAAAGTGGTCTCTGGGGGGTCAATGGAGTAGAATTATTGTTCCATCTTTCCTACTCTGTTTTGGAGTGCATAAGTTAGTTTTCTCTTGGTTCCTGTCAGCATGCATGGCTTTTAAACTTTTTCTTTCTGTTTTGTTAAATCTGGAAGCATCCGAACTATTTTCCTGAACTCTTTTAATAACTACTGATTTTTTATTAAATTCTGCCAATTGGAGGCATTGGCAAGCAATTGGAAAACAGAAGAAGGAGAGAAATTATTTTTCCTCCTCTCGTTCTGGCAGCACCTGCTATATTAGCACTGAGTCCAACAGTGTGTAGGGACTGCAGGTGCCTGGCTTCTTGCTCAATAGCTGCAGTGACAGTTCCAGCTGCCTTGATGCCTTTGCGGGTTTGGGGCAATGCCATTTCCTCTCCTGCTTCTCAGCCCAAGCATTTGTAGCAATGTCTTACCTTTACCTAGGGTGATTTCTGATTGGATGACTGGACCCCAGTTGATACAGAAGATTGTGGAGCAATGTTTTTTGAATTTCTATGTCATCATGAGTTATTAATGAAATAACTCTTTCTGCTTTTTATTTATAGCCCTCCTCCCCACCACTTCAAGGTACTCTATCATTTCCGAGGGCAGAACACTGTCAAGAGATACATCTTCCCTGTACTCAGCATCCTTCATCTGATGAATAAGGAATGTTTGACTACATCTAGCTTGCCCTGCCACTCTTCTAGGCTGAGGCTCTCTTTCAAGAGACTCATGAGGATGTCTGCTTCCTCTAGGCTTAGATGGTCCCAGAGTTCTGCCTTGCTATCAGTTTATGGAACACATCTGGACCTTATTGTCAGATATAAAATGAAGACTGAAGTTGGGACACTTACTGAATTGTTTTGCTTCTCAACTTCAATCTGATTTACACTAGCTGCTCCTTTTAAAGCTCTTCTGAAAGCATTAATTCTTAAATTAATCCTGAAAGCATTAATTCTCAAAATTTACTATACAGAAGAATGACTTCGGGAACTTTTCCAAATGCAGAATATCTGGCCTCAGGTGTCTCATGGGGCAGGGAACTGTCTTTCCTTCAATAAGTCTGTCGCCCTGCCTAGAATTTCTGTGTTTAACAAGCACACAGAAGATGCCAAGGAAGGGAGTCACGCAAGAACAGACAGAATGATCACCAAAGCCTACCTTTTAGCTTCTTTTTTTTCCTCTTTCTACACACTTTATTTTAAGGAGTTGATGTTATACATAAAAACCCAAACTGAAAATTTTGCTGCTTACCAAGTATTACATAATTTTGGAAAATTATAGCAAAACAGAGACCTACTGAGTGGGGATGTGAAGTGGAGGCTCAGGAAATTGTGAAGAAGTGTGCAGACCCACCAAGAACTCATATGATGTCTTTGGGTAAATTTAAAAAGGTACTCCCCCTTTAGACAAATTAATTTTTAAAAAGAAAAAATAATATGAAGGTAAGCTTTTTAGGTCGATAGAGCCCAGGGACACATAGCATGGAGCAGGTATTTTCTCTCTGTGGAAGGAAGGGACGTCTCCTCCTCCAGCATGACAGCATCCTTCACTGAGGCAGGAGCTTGGCAATGAAGCCAGGTTCTCTTCCACTGAGCACCTCTTCCAGGCACCTTTGTCCTTCACCCTCACAGCCTGAGGACACGGAAGAGTAACCATTCTTGCTTACTTGAACCAGAATGTGGGAATTCAAAGGAAAGGGATGACCTAGGGGATTTCTGGGGAGAGATATTATGTGGTGGTAAGCCAAGCAATACTGTGAAAGGCTGAGAACCTGCTGTAGGAACCTGGGAATGGAGCACCACAGTGTGTACTCTGCAAAGACCAGAAGTGGACACTACCACCATGGAATTATCAAATGATCCTTCTAGATGATTTAGTCATTTCCATGTCTCTCTGGTTCAGGCCACTTTATTTATGAAAACCTGACTGTAAAACCCTGGTAAAAACATATTTTAACTGCAGAAAGAACCCCTAAATAGAAATCATTTCCTTCTTTGTTCTGCCTTTAAAAACCCAAAGCTATAAACCAAATTCATTTAGCCTTTTGTTAACACGCAAAATGTCTCTGACTTTGAAAAATACATTCTTTGTTCCTTTTTTTAGTTAAAAAAATGTATCTCTCACTTAATATTCACTCACTTCAATATTTTTATGTACATCATCTTGTTTATATTTTTCCTTTTTCTTTATGCTCATAAATTTAAATATATCAGTTAGATAAAACACTTAAAATAGTTTTACTATGTAAACGTTATATTATATGCCTGTTTTCTTTCTTTCATTCCTGATAACCTTCTTAACTTAAGGATGAAGTACCTTATTGGCTAACATTGAGACACTGCTAAGGTTTCATGTATCCTCCAAAGATCCTTCAACGACCCAGGGTGGTGCTACTGGGCAATGATGGAAATTTTAAGCGGGGGGTACCTAGAAGGAGGTCATTGTGAGTATATTCTTGAAAAGAATAGTGGGGTCTGGTCTTGTCCTGTTTCTTTTGCTTCCTGGCTCATGGTGTAAGTAGAGTACTTTGGCACACATTCCTGCCATGAGGTGCTGTCCTCAGCAGAGGCCCAAAGTGAGAAGGCCACCCAATCTTAGACTGAAACCTCCAGAACCATAAGCCAAAACAACCCTTTTCTCTTTATAAATTGATTGCCTCATGTGGTTCATTATACTAATGTGAAGCTGATGAATACAGACATCTTACAAAAAGAATCAAGCAGAAATACTATGAATTTTCTAGTAGATCGCAATCTTTTATTTTTAATAAGAAATTATTTTTGTTTTCTCATTATAAAAGTAATATATGATCATCATACCTAAGAGTTTGTTCTATCACAAAGGAACTTGACTGAAACTTTAAACAATAAAAATATCCCAATGCACAGTAAATTAATTGTACATAAATAGTTTTAACATTTATAATAAATTGCAATGAAAACACAGGTAAACACTGTTTTTCTTTTGCTTTTAGAGAAGTAAATAATTTACAAACTCTTTCACAAGCTTGGTGTTAACTGCTCCTGTTGTTATATTCTGAGCACCTATTTCAGCTTAGTAAATTGTGACTTAATCTGTCTCATGACCTGTGATTTGTAGCTCATGTCATTACAATCTTACAGGAAAAGTTTAGCCTGTATCTTGGGTTTGATTTTGTGTTCAAAAGAAAGAACAGTCCTTGCTCATCATTTTTACATTTTGTGTGTGTGACATTTACCATTTCTACTCATTTCCTAGGTTGTCTTAAAAAATTAGATGTCTTAACCACAAACTAGATGTCCTAAAACAATGTAAGTCTATTTGCTCACAGTTCTGAAGACTAAAAAAGTATAAAAATCAAGTTGTGTGCAGCTTTCGCATTCTCTGAAGGATCTGAGGTAGAAATCTCTTCCCAGACTGTGGCCAGCAACCCTGGACAACCCTTGGCTTGAAGATGCACTGATCCCATTTCTGCTCTGCCTTCATCTGGCACTTTCCTCTCTCTGTGTGTCTGTATGTCTGTATCTCTTTATCTCTATGTCTCCATCTCCTTCTTCTTATATGGACATCAGTCCTTGGACTTAGAAGCCCACCCTAAAACAGTGCGACCTCATCTTAACTACATGCAGGTGGGTGGGATGGGAGTTAGCACTTGAACATGTTTCTTGGGTAAACTCAGTTCAACCCACCTTATTCCTTGACACTTGGTGTTGTCTGTATTTGTTCTAGAATATTTACTGTCTGATACCTCTCTCTTCAGGGATTCCCTCTCTAGATCTTCTTCCTATGAGAAAAAATGTATTGAGAGTAAAAGAGTTGAGAGGAGTGGTTCTCCTATTCATCCTCCAAACCAAACTTGGAACCCTTGAGACAAAGAATGCTCCTGTATAGCAAAAGGGATGTTTTCCCGTCAATTATGAGGGAATATTCTAGAATAATCTGTTACAGTTGGATAACATTACAACTTGAATGTTAAACAACTAGGAGTAGATTGTAAGAAAACGTAGATGTATTTCTGTATTCCATTATTTTTTAAGTGACTTAATGTATTCTAAGTCACAATTCATGTGTCTGGCTCCTAATCAGGAAAGCTGTTCTGTTTTGTCAGATCATTGAATCTGGCCAATTCAGGTGGTTTGACCTTCTGGACTCTTGCTTTTGCTGGTCGGTCCAGTCTTTCCTTTTTGCAAATCAGGGTTCTTGGTTCATTCTGGAAGGGTTTGAAGGAAGAGGAAATAATTCTTTCTTGATAAGGAGAAAAACTAATTGGATAATGCTGAGCATCCCTGTCATTTAAACTTATCTTTACTGGGCACTTTCCTTGGTCCTTCAGATGCCCCCTCCATTCCCTCCCCTGAGCCACTTTGGTCGTGAGGTGTACACCTTCCTCATAAGGCAGCTACTTCCAACTCAGCCTCTTGTTTTCTCCTCAATCCATTCCACACAAAACTCTTCTGGTTAAAATTCTACCACTATTCTAGCATTGTAGTCAGCAGCATTTGAAAGGACTTCAAGTCAGCTTTCTCCATCAACTCTGGATCTTGGAAAAATTCATGAGAAAAAAAATTGTGTTCTTTAAGATGCTGCCTTGAGTATTTTTTGGTACTGCTGTTAGCCTTGACATTCATATTCTCTCTCTCTCTCTCTCTCTCTCTCTCTCTCTCTCTCTCTCTCTCTCTCCCTCTCCCTCTCCCTCTCCCTCTCCCTCTCCCTCTCCCTCTCTTCTATCTATCTATCTATCTATCTATCTATCTATCTATCTATCTATCTTTCTTTCTATCTATCTATCTATCTATCTATCTATCTATCTATCTATCTATCTCTTTCTTTCCTTGAGATAACCCAGACCTGTATCAGATGCTTGTTCTATCAAGCATTAGTAACCCTTCTCCCTGGGGGGGGGGGGCATTCTTTGAGGCTGCCTGTCACTCAGCTCAGGGATGGATGAGAGAACCCTCACCCAATATTGGTAAGGTAGACCTAAAAGCAGGAACAGAGACTCTATAATGTACGGATCAGCCTCTCATTGCTCACCAGTTTCTGCCTTTCTTGTGAGCTTGCTAGCTCTCTCTTCATCCTCAGACACCTCCTGAGAAACTCCCACCCAGCAGTCTGGTACGGCACTTTGAAATTCCACATCTACTGGATCCTGTTGACTCAACTGAAACTGAGAAACAAAGAGCCCAATGTGTGAGCATCACATCATTAATTGAGAGGCCTCCTTTTCAAATAGTACACAATAATTTAGTATTGATAAGTGGCTATATTCAGGGTATTTTTTTCATTTTGCATTTAATTTAGAGAAATAATTTTAAAAGTGTTTCTACTTTTAGTCATGACTATGGAAACTTTTGGGTGGACAAGATATCATGACTTAACATCTATCCAGATGAATTACAAAGTCCTTGAATAAATAGAATGCTTACCTAGCAAGTCTAAATCCATAAAATTAAATATTTTACCAGATATTTAAAATATCTTTGATCTCAGGTAATCAATCTATTTATTCACATGAATTTGCAAAACATAGCACTGGTAGCCACATTAGTCTTAAACTGCAAATCATATTAGAATTTGACTTACTTAATCTTCCCCCTGTCTTTCAAATATGCTTGGAATAAAATCCTAGTTCCTTCCTTACTACACCAAATTGAGAGAGAAAGAGAAAAGGGTGAGGTGGAATACGAAGGAGTTCAGGAACTGATTTTCAGAAAAAGCAGCTGAAATTTTCAGATGCAATAGATGAGCAGATCAGTATTTTCAATGGCATCACTGATGTTTGAAAGCTTGGGTGAGTAGGGAGAGAAAGAGAGCTCAACATATACTAATTTTACAGTAAATAATAATAATGATGATAATGCATTCACAAAGGTGGCAATTCAACACTTGGGCTGACATAGCAGCACTATAGTGAGCGAATTGACAAATGAGTGGCAAAAAGGGGAGAGGCCATTTGGTTCCTTGTGAGGATGGCAAGGAAACCAACCTGAGAACATCTTGGGAGCTGGGAAATTATATTTTCATTGTAACTCAAACTTCAGTCAGTTCATTTGCTACAAATTAATGAGGAATCATTTGTCTAAAGGTGTCTGCTTTCTCAAAACACTCCTGATTTTTCCCCTTCTGCTTTGGTCCTGAGAAGTCAAGACAGCGTGTTTATCCCTCACTACTCCTTATGGCTCAGCCTTCAACCTCTATGGACGAGGCAACATAGAGAGATAAGACATTGCCTTTTGCAAATTGGAATGCTACCAAGATTTGCTCGTTTTAAAAATCATTCTCCACTCAGAAAGAAAGATTTTCCAGTTCCAAAATGCTGGATACATAGGAAGGAAGGGTGGCAGTAGAAAGAACACCCCAGGAGTGGAGAAATTAATCTCTATCTCATGGAAGTGCTCAGTTTTCTCTTTGGTGAAAAGATACAAGCTCTGCTGCTTGATGCTGGGAGTCTGTGAACTACTCAAACTAAAACTGAGAACAAGGTTTTTGTGCATTTATGCTTGGTTCTGAGAAAAGTCTTCACCATTCTACTGGAAGCTCTGACATTTACTCTCTTTAGGTATTCTGCACCCTGAAAATGTTCCTTCATTCGAATATTAGCAGTCAGTGATAAAATTAGTATAAACTGGGGCTATTTTGATGAACTTGCTAGAACGTGGTGATAACGTATCCACGTTTCCTTTTTAGAAAGTACAAAGATTTGGTAAAGGAGGCTATGACTCACCCAGAGCAACATGGAATCTTTAAGTGGTGAACTATTCCTGAGCATCCTGTGATTTCCGCCAGGGAGAGGAGCGGAGAGAAGAGTAGGAAAAGGGAAGGAAGAGAAGAAAGGACGAAAGGACAGATGTTCTCTCCCTAGGGGAAGTGCTCCTGCAAGAGAAAAACAACAAGTTCAAAAGAGTTGATGCATCCAGTTTCACCCAACCCAACTTGTTCCCTCCAAATATCACATTACACTATAAAATGAAGGAATGCATTTAGTGAAGCTATCTATGATTATAGTTAGTGGGAAGGATTGGAAGAAGCTTGAGAAAAGAGGCCTGCTTCAGAGGGAACTAGGAATGAAGCATGGGGAAACAGAGGGAACTCTGGATTTTTCCAGAATTTTCCAGAAAAATAAGGCAATTAGTAGACCTCAGAATCTAATTTGGAGAAACAAAGACCAAGCAATGGAGGCTTTGTGCAGTTCCTGCCTTCTTGTCACAGAATCATCCACCACACTTAGGGTTTTTTTTGTTTGTTTGTTTTTTAACTCTGCTTGAAACCAATGACAGGGAGTGATCAGAATATTGCCAAGTAAACTTATAGCTCATGAAAACCACAGTGATTTTATTTATTTATATTTTTATTTTAAACACAGTGATTTTTAAAATGCTGGACTTTCTTTTGAACTGAAGGATCTGCAGCTACTAGGATACAGGTTTATTTACACTAGCTTTGCCCTTATCATCACTTCAGAGAGAAATATATAGTTATGGTGAAAATCATCCTTTAATGGCAACATAGAGGGTACTTCATCCCTTGGCAATCCTGACCTCCAGAAATCAGCTGAGGGCTCTTGGGACCTTAGAGTTCCAGTTCTATAACAAAGGTTTTATAAACAGCTAGATTTCTTTAGAGACTAACTTTGATTTTTCACATCGAAAATAGAAGGCTTCCATCAATAGGAAGATGTGTGAGTAGATCATTTCTCCTTCTTTGAGGCTGTAAATATGACCTAAAGGTGATAAAACTGCTAGATTGTGAGTATCTATGTTGGGATGGGAAGATAACGGAAGAGTGCTCAAGAAAGAAATCCAGTGGCTGATAAAGCTGGACTAGGGATCAACCAGTGCCATGTCTAAGAGCGAGGGGCAACTACCCCACGTATTGAAAACACTGTATTGTAGGAAACAGGGCTAGTAGAGAGAACACTCAATAACTGAGTCTTGGGTTATGTGAGAATAATAAAATTATGATAAATAATTTATGAGCAGCTCTGGGGCACCATGGAATCAGCCTGGTAAGCGTCTCCTTGAATTGCATTCACAGTGCACAGCAAGTAAATGTGTCCCTTCCCTTTCATGTTCACATCTGTAGCTGTGTGATTTCACCTTGACCTTGGTACAGATGGCCATGAAGATGTCCTAGGCATTAGTAGGGGTCACAGTGAGAGCTTAGCATAGCTGCCTGCCTGCACGTATGTCTGACAGGTGGCCACCTACAGTCAGGATTTGGGACACGCGCACAACAACACTCCCTTTTGTCCCCCTGTCACCATAGTGCTGGGCAGCTGGAACATACTTGCATATATTGAATGTGCCTCTGCTTTCCTCTGTCTGAGCCTGACAAGCTCATGCTGAAATTCCTTTCCCCTCCCTGGGACCTCTGGTGACAGAGGGAGTGGGAAGAATTCTGTTCATCAGCTTCTGACTAGGATGATAGAAATCCAGAGCATGGAATATAAACTACCTGGTGAGGGTAGATCAAAAGAAATTAGGGTGGCAATTGAGAATATTTTTTTTCTGGCTGTGTTTTCATAGCCAGAAGTTTCAGGGTTGCACATTTCCTCTGAGCATATGCCAACTCCAGTTATTGTCACACATCCTGTAGGACTGAGATCACTCAGTCTGGGCTGCATTGGTTGCCTCTAGGCCACTGTGTGACTGTCACCTGGGGTCTCTCCTGTGGCCATCATTATGAAAAGCCCCTTCCATTCTACCCAGAAATCCTACTCTCTGAATTCCCTGCCTCCCCTTGGGTTTCTAACAAAAGGACACTTAGGAAGTTGATTTTTTAAGATTTTGCAATTGACTAATAGTTTGACTAAGAACAGATTCTCATGTAGGATGAATTTGTCTTTAAATTTGAGACTATCATTTTACTATAGTCTCATTTTTAGTGTAGTGGGGAAGATTATTGCTCTTTGAATTCTCATTCCCTTCTGGGTAAAGAAATATTCTCTTTCTAGAACGTTTGATAAACTACTGTTTTATGTGTTTTTATGTTTTTCTCTAGTGTCTGTGGTATGAGTCTGTTTTCACATCATGTGTTTGGGTGTTTTTTAGACATTGTTAATCAGAAAACTTATTGTTTTCAGTACTTCTGTCAAATTTTCATGGATAATTCTCTGCCCTCTGTTTTCTCTGTTCTCTTCAATAGAAACACCTTATATTTAGATATGTAAACTTTTGGACTGATTGTCTAATAACTTTATTTTACCTTTTTTATTATTGGTTTTTATTTTTGTTATCATATTGGTAGACTTCTGAAAGTTTATTTTTCAAATATTCTATTAGCATTTTCATTTATGAAAAAAATACAAATATATATAAAGAGAGAGAGAGAGAAGAGATGGGGTGGAAGCATGTCTTGTAACTCAGGGAAAACTCCTAGAGAAAAGGAATACTTCTGTGGTTGAACCTTTAAGAACAGATAAGAATTAGATTAGAAAAGAAGAATATGGGGGATGGGAAAAGTAGCTAAGGAGAACAGAGGAAAAAAACACGGAAATAGTAACAAATATGATGTGTTCCAGAGACTATACCTGTGTTAGGGTTCTCTAGAGGAACAGAATCAATAGGAAGCGTAATTATAAAAAGGGGACTTATTAGGTTGGCTCACACGGCCAGAAGCTGGGTAGTTCATCATGGCAATCTGCAGCCAGGGAGCTGGAAAAACCAGTAGCTGCACAGTCCAAGAGGCTGAAGCCCCAGAACAAGAGGGACCAACAGTGCTACCCTAGCCTGAAGGCTTCTGGAGAATCACTGGCAGAGTCCACTTTGGAATAGTGAAGAAGTGAGAGTCTGATATCCTCAGAAGATTGCAGCCCCAATCAAGAACCCATTGGAGGAGAATGGAGCTTGCAACTGCTGCTTGCTGCTTCCTTGTTCTTCCACCCTTTATTTCATCCAAACCATCATCCTATTGGATGGGGCTGCCCAAGCCTAGGGAAGGTTTCCATTTCAGTTGGCTATCCCACATGCCAATCATTCCTAGACACACCCTCATTGACACACCCATAAGCCTCTTAATCTTTGGCATCTCTTAATCCAATCAGGTTGACAGTTCAAATTGACCATTACAATTCTGAATTGGCTGAAGTACAGAATATGTAGATGCATACATTAAAATTCCAGGGACATTTCTGTGAGAATGGTGATCCACATCCAATGGTACATATTTATGAGATACCCTATCACATTTCAATATATACATGCAATGTGTAATGATTAAATCAGGGTAATTGGCATATCAACTATCACTAATATTTCCTTCTGATGAAAACATTCAAAATCCATTAATTATTTTGAAATACCTGTAAATTGTCAACCATAGTTATCTCATTTAATTTCTTATCTTGCAACGGTTTGAGAAGGGAACTATTCCCCAGCTGTACTTTTATATAAATATTCAATTAATTCTACTGCCTCTGTGTCCATCCTGAACCTTCCCATTTAAATCTACTCAGGACCTCTAATTCTTGAAGTTTCCTGGAGTCCTTTAGAACGAATCTGCATGATCCTGGTTCTGAGTCATTCCGCTATAAACCATCTTCTCTATCTCTCTTACACACAGACTCTCCTTTATCTCCATCAGGCATGTCAGTACTTTGTCTGTTGTTGAAGGCATTTATTAAGAAAACAACAATCTGCACAACTTTTCTTTTCCTGGGTTCTAAATTATTTTAAAAATATCAACATTTTTGAAATGTTAATGCTGATACCAAATGTTCCCTCTATCTATAAGAAAGTAGATGTCATATTACTGAACCTAAAATGGGAAAGATTTCCCTGCCCAGAAGTACAGGACCAGGCCAAACCCCGCAGGAAGAGCTGCTGCAAGGTATCCAAAACAAATATGACCTGCATTCTATGGATTCCTAGAAAGAAGGAAGGAGCTGGCCACCCATGCTCACTTTCCCCCTCCAATCAGATCCGGTTCTCCACCTGCTCTTGCTCAGAATGTATTCTTAGTACGAATCAAGAGAATCATGGTGCAGAGTCTGGTTTCACATGGAGGCGATGACCAGGAGAGAGGAAGAAGCTTCAGGCCTCCAACACTCCCCATGTTCTTATTTCTCTAAACTCATCAGCTTCATCATGAAAGCTGTGGTCTGTTGGGAGGTGCTACCTCCCTTTTGGGAAGAGATTAACTGCCCATCAGGATAATCTTTCGTGATGCCATTCCCCATTTAATGGCTGCTCATTTGGCTTCCTCTCGGGCATGGGTTGGAAGAGTGCATTCAATAAATCATTTCCAAGGCCACTTTGTACCCAAGGCTGAAAAGTCACTCTTTATTCTCTTTTCCTTCTTAAATTATGTCCAGCCATTTTTTCTTTTTCTTTTTTTAAGAGGTTCTTGATAAGATCAAATGACATCATAAATGTATTTCAATAATAAACTATATAAAGACACTGTAATAATGAAATTCCAGCAACACAGAGATGCTTCAGATTCAAATATAAATCTCCTGCCATCATCAGATTTCCTTGGGAAAAAAGCAGATCAAAAGATTAGATCCCCTTCAAAGATAGCCCAAAGATCAAAATATGTATAGAGTCATGATTAAATTACATCGCCCTTCTGGGTCCAGTGAAATTTAAGTCCACCCCAATTTCTTATTTCTTATCAATTTTAAGGTTTAATGGTATTTGTTGTGTTGTTCAAATGTAGTGGACAAAAAGCCCAGAATCTAAATCAAATTTCCTGAGTTTGAGTCCTATGGGCGTTACTTGACAGCTCCATGACCATAGAGAAGCTTCTGAAGTTCTTTGGCTCTAAGGTACCTAATCTGTAAAATGGAACTGATAATAATATCCACCTCATGAAGTTGATTTATTTTACCTGAAATAATGTATGTAAAGTTCTAAAGAGATTACTTGGGATAGAATAAACTCTCCATAATCATTTATTTTACTTTTTTTAGTGGCTTCAGCTTGGGCTATCTGCCCAGGTTATGACTGGTTTTGGTCCTTGGAAGCTAAATTGATCAATGCCAAATCTCTGAGACTTCTCATTTTTAGAATCCAAATCATTAACAAGATTACTTAGAATATGAGAACACTGAGACCACATATTCAAAATGCAAAATCCTCAGGGACTAGAACAATAATCCCAGGCAAAATCATGTCCCCAGAAGTCAGTATTTGAAGATGCCTTATCAATGGTAAATGATGGAGAGGATGAAAATAAAGAAAATTATTATTTAGCCTTGCAGTAATTCAAATAATTCAGAATCCATGACCTGTGGATTTAAAATGTCCAGCAAGATATGTATTTGAACACCTGCATTTCAGCAAATGGTAGAGGATAGAAGGGACCACACATACATTCAGCTCTGCTTTTATTTGCCATTATCTTCACAGTTTCTTAAAATTCCTTTCCCACTTTGAATTCCACATGTCCATGGGTCTAGGACAATTAAATAAGAGAGAGACATAGGCACAGATACGGTGGTTAATTGCAGTCAGCACAAATGCACTCCTATACAAGTGCTCTAAATAACCCCATCTTCCCAGGGCAATATTGATGTCTGAGAGAGATTATGTTAATAGAAAAACCTGCATATGGAAGGAAGACCCAAGGATGGGGATGCATGCCACTCATCGTTTTCTTTCATCTTTTCATGGAAGTTACATTTGGTTTCCTGGAGTTTTAGAAGTTTAACTTAATCTTTCTCCAATTTATATTCTTATGTGCATTATGTTTTTCTTTCTCTTATTTTCATTGTGTTACTTCTGTGTTCTATTTAACTTTTTGAATTGGACATTCAACTCATTAATTTTGCCACTTCTACTCTAAGTGTTTAACTATACAGATTTCTTGCTAACTAATGTGTTTATCCTGCAAGTTTGTATATGTAGAACTCGGATGATAATTTAGTTTAAAAATTAGGAAGTCACCATTGTAAATTTTTTTGATTACTTACTCAGAAAGTTATTTTTCATTTTGAATTCTATGGAAGGTTTTAATTCATCTTTTATTTTTCGTGTCCAACTAAATTGCATTATAGTAAGAAAATGAGTTCTGTATAATACTACTTTTTTAATACTTGCTAAGACTTGTTTTAAAATATGCATTAGAGCAGAATGGGGATTTTCTTTATTTTTCATATTGATTTTCTTAACATTTAAAGTAACAACCAGAATAATCATTCTTCATACATCGTTAAGTGCTTCAGTCAATTTCTTAACCGTATCTCTCTCTAATACAATGTCAAGGGTATTTTCTAAAGAATTAATGGTTTGACCATTTTTAATGTTTTCATAAAATTGCCTGCACTATTCTTCCAAATTGCATTTTAAGATTAAAAAATTCAAAATTTTTGAAAGCTTCAATTAACAACAACAACAAAAGACTTGTTTTAAGGTCTAGCATGTAGTACATTTTATGAAATTTTTTTACTTGTTCATAAAGAATGTAAATTCTCAAATTGTTGTATGTATTGTTATTATGTTGAGTGATCTGTTTGTCCACCTAGATTGGGCAACCTCCTACTGTCCTTACTCTTATCCCCAGACCTCTTCACTCTTCTTGGTCCAAGAAGACTGCCATTTTTACATTGCATCAGAATAAGTGTAAGGAGGGTGTTCATTCTACATCCCCTCACAGTGAGGCCACAGATTGGCAGTGGCTATGTTTCTCTCCAGAAAACCCTAGCTTTTGTAAGATGGCGGTTTTTGGTAGTTTCTGCTATAACTATAACTTTCCCTAAGTTCATTAATATCGTCTCTTGTTTCTTTACACTTACAGGTGATAATGGTCCCATGCTGTAGGCAGCTCTTACCTCATCTTCCTTTGCTGGTTTCTTCTAACTCTGCTAACAACTCACTAAATAGTTACTCTCCTCAGTCCTAATCAGTTCAGTTTCAAGTACACTCTGTTTCTTGTTAAGCTTATGACGGATATAGTTCTATAGGTGTTTTATTTTATTAAACCCTTTTATTGTAGTGTTACATTTTTTATATCTTTTTTGTGAGAGAGAGGTCAATCATTAATAGCAGAGTCTTTAGTGGTAGACATACTCATGGTAGACTATTCTCCCAGTTAAATTTCTTGAATTGTTATAAAGTCATCCTGTTTATAAGTAATTGCCTCTTTTTGTTGTAGCTTATTTCACATTATATATTTTAGTCCTCATTTGCATGTAGTAAAATTCACTCTTTTTAGTATAAGTTCCATATAAGTGCATAGTTACATAAAAATCCCCCCCACACAAAAAAAATCAAGATGTACAATAACTTTATCATTCCCTCCTGAAATTTCCTTTTCCTTTCTGGTAGTCAATCCCCGTGTCATCACTAATCTATGGCAAACACTGATATATTTTATGCCCCTATAGTCTTCCCAGAATGTCATCTAAGTGGAAGCATAAATCATCTTAAATGGAAGTCCTTTAAGTCTGTATTCAGCATTTAGCTTAAAGTATTTGAGATTCATCCACACTTTCATATATACCAATAGTTTGTACCTTTTCTTGTTGCTGAGTAATATTTTATTATATGTAAGTGTTACTGTATGTATGCACTTGCTGATGCATATTTATATTGCTTTTAGATATTGTCGATAATGAATAAAGTTGTCATAACCATATGCACACAGATTTTTTATATTGGTATATGTTTTTAGTTCTCATGGATGGGTTATATTACTAGGTTGTAAGGTGAGCTTATGTTTTATTTCATGAGTTACTGGCAAACTCTTTATACAGGCTATATCATTTTGCATTCCCACTGGTAATATTTCTTTGATTAATTCTGAGTAATTTCTTCAGATATGTAATTGGTAATTTTCTATTTATTGTTACCAAATGTCTTCAGATATGTAATTGTTAATTTTTCTATTTTTTGTTACCAAATTGTTGAAGTTATTAATTTTAATAATTTTATATTTGAATTAATCACAATTTTATTTGCTAGTTTTCACACCTGGCAGTTCTCCAAGATCTTATTCCTTGCTTTTGTTTTGGTTCTTTGATTTGTTACTTTAAATATTTTTAATGTAGTTATATCTCTCTGATATTTTATGATTTGATATTCTTAGTGTCTGAAGTCTAATTGTGACTTTTTTTCCTGTCCCGGCTCATGTTGATCATAATGTTTTTCCCATTTGTGGTGTTTATATTGGTTTTTAATCAATATGCAATGTTTCCTAGTGTGGATATTAATTTTGGATTAACTTGCATTTGTTTGGGATCTTATTGTGAGAATCTACTGAGCTCAGGGCATAGTCTTCAGAAATTTTTTGAATTAGACTTTTTTAGCAACCTCAGGATGCTACCAATTCAGGATCACTGTGAGTTAATTTTATGAACTTGAGTTCCTTTTCTTTGAAGGAAAGGAGGTTTCAATTTTGTAGGGGAGCTCAAGCAAAAGAAATGTTTCCTCTGATTTCTTCTTTATGTCAGGAGATTTTTATTGATTTTTTTCACTCTCAAGGTAGTCTTCCAAATGCCTAACCTAATTACAGTTTCTCAGTTCTATCTCTATACACTGTCAGGGTGAAACAACATCTCGTTTTCCCACGAGGCTGTTAAAAATCCCAAACTTATTGGTTATGGACACAGCTAAACTCCAGTTTCACTGATAATTCCATTGCTTAGTATTTTACTTTTGCCCCTTGATTATCTGCACAAAGAACATCCTATTATTTTACATATTCAAACTGTTCATTTCAAACATTTTCAGCTATTTATCAGTTTCTTTTCTGTTACTGAGAAGTGGGGCAGTGTGTGCTGTTACTCTATACCCAGTGAGATGCAGAAGCCTTTAGAATTGATTTGTGAGAGAAGTTTGGAAAATCAGGCTAGAAAAATCCCAGAATGCTGTAAGGGGATCACTTTATTTGACCACAAAAACTTAAGGGGCAATTTTGGTGGAGGCTCAGGAGACAAAGATGCTGAAAGGAATGTGGACAATAAATGCTAGGCTTATGAAGCTTCAGATGGAAATGAGGATTTTATTGAGAATTGGACTAGAGACCACCCTTGCTACACCATGGCAAAAAAGTATGATTTCATCTTGCCCATGCCCTGATGGTTTGCAGGATGCTAAGTTTAGTTATTTTTGTCTTTGTTTTTGTTTTAAACAAGGGATTGAACCCAAAGGTGCTTAACCACTGAGCCACAACCTCAGGCCATTATTTTACTTATTTTGAGATAGGGTTTCACTATGTTTATTAGGGCTTCTCTAAGTTGCTGAGGCTGGTTTTGAGCTCCTGCCTCAGCCTCCTGAGAAACTGGCATTGCAGGCATGTGCCACCAAACCCAGATGGACACTGAATGTATAAAGGTGATGGATTAGCTTATCTGATGGAAGAGATATCAAGGCAGTGAAGCACTCAGGGAGCAGAGGAATATTACTGAGTGCTCTTAGCAAATTTTAGTAAGAATCAGAAAAAAAAAAAACACAGCAGAAAGATTTGAAAAATTTGCAGCTTGGCCAGAAAAAGAACCTGTGTGCAAAGTTGCTGCCAAGGAGTTGCAGCCAGTTGCTAATTCCACTAAAAAGAAGCCAAGTGCTTTGCATTAGTGCAGCAAAAAGAACACCCAGAGAGCATGTGTAGAAATGCAAATTTGTTTCAAAGACTTTCATTTGAGAAAACAGCCCTGGGGGCCCTGCCTGCTGAGAACAGCATGTTTCCCTATGTTCAGCCCCAAAAAGCATTTGGGGGGCTGCTTCTACCATAGTACAACTTGGTCCAGGTACAGCTTATGCTGAAGGCAGATCATTGTACTGTCCACATAATGCTGGCTTTGCAGGCATGCAAGATGCAAGAGCTATGTAGTCAGGGCAAGTTCAGATGGTTCAGATGGAGACTTTGAACTTGGACTTTTGAGTCATGCAATTAAGTTTTGGGTGACTCATGGAGATGGACTACACACACTTTTCACTGTGAGATGGACATGAACCTTGGAGCCCAGGAACAAAAAGCTATAGTTTAGATTTTAATGTCCTCTGAAGTTCCACGTATTACAGGTTTGGTCCCCAGGGTGGTGGTGCTGGAAGGTGGTAGAACCTTTAAGAGGTAGGACCTAATGGAAGGTTTATAGATCCTTGAAGGCACGCCTCTAAAGGGTTTAATGAGACCCTGTCCCCTCTCTCTTTTTTTTTTTCATTTGTTTCCTGACAATGAGGTGAACAGTCTTGTTCTACCACACGTTCTTGCCATGCTGCCTTGTCACAAAATGATCAGGCCAACTGATTATGAACTGGAACTTCCGAAACTGTGAGTCAAAATAAGCCTTTTCTCTCTGTAAGTTAATTATTTCAGGTGTTTTATTATAGTAATGAAAAGCTAACACGTTAGATGATAATCATAATGTGTGAAATTTTTTATGGATATTGTTTTACTGAATTTTAACTATGACTCATTTCCTTGTGTATTACTTGATCTTGGTGTTTTCGTATTTGGTGACTTTATCTGTATGAGAATCCTATGAGGCTTCAATTTTGTTTTTGCAAGATGCTCTGGGAGATAATGGTTTAAGTACCTTGGGATCATTTATCTTCTTCTAAGTCTGGATTATCACATTATGTTCAGGTGTTTCACATTGCAGTTGACAATTTACTAGCCAGATCTTAACCTGATAAAGGTTAGCTCAATGTCCTAAGCAATGAGTACCACAAACGTGTCCTAAAAATGGAAATCTATTTGCTACCCATCTCTGTTCATTTGCAGATATAAAGAATAATTTCTGATATCTTGAAGGTTTGATTGCTTCTGCCAGGGTCTATGACTCCCTTCCTGATAGCAGCTAGCATTTAAAGAACCCATCCAATCACCTTTTAGACAGGGGATAGAGATCAGAATGAAATTCATTTATACAGCAAGAGACTCAAGAATGCCCAATGCAGTTACAGAAAAGAAGAAAATTTCCACATAAGTTTATGTATGAAGCTGGTGGTAGATTTTGGACAAAGACCCAACTGGTATGATATGAAATGTGCAACATTTCCATAGATATGCTCATCTCTCAGGATCTAGATTTGTGCAGTGAAAAAGATCAATTCTTATTGTGTTTTCTGGCTTCTTCTTCTCTCCTTATCCATTTTCTAACCCCAGGATCCTCATTAATATGGATGTTTGGGCTTTAATTATTCTTGTTATGGTATTAAACCAGATAAAGTTGTTACAAATGTCTCTTGCTGGTTTTGCATTCTAAAGATTATAAATCTAAATCCTGTTAGAGTTCAATAGCAAGTATTTATTTGTATGTGTTCTAATACCATATTAATCTGAAATATCCACCTTTGTAATTTATCGTTTCGGATGAGTGGAGCTGAGAGTGCATTTTTTGTGAAAGTGCATTTTTAAGCAAAGCTGTGGTATTACCCAAACTTCAGAAAAAATGGTTATCCACCTTAAAAAAAGAAAAGGCTTCCATTTCACATAAAGCCTCTGTTTTCCATAGCTGACATATTCATTACAAGTCTTGTCTTTTCTATAATGGGAGTCATGGATATTCAGTAGGCAATGCTTTGTTAACCTGATTCAGACTTTGTGGGAGCAGAACTTTTTAATTAAAACCAAAAAAAAAAAGACATTACAAATTCAGAACCAACTGCACTATTTCAATTAGCTGGAGAGAAACAGGAAGACTTTGAAAAATTATGTTGTGAATTCATTCAAATGCTACAAAATGTAAAGAAAGAAAATAATAAATAATTTGTATCAACCTTTAAAGAAGGTAGTTTAAAAGAAAGGTAAAATTAAGTCTAATCCCTATAAATTACAGAATGAAGAGAGTTATCCTGTGTTTACTTTCTCTCTGTTGCTTTTCCATGGAGTCAACTGCTGTTGTAGATTCTTCAAAACTCCTTTCAAAACTTCCCTAGGAAAACTTCCCTTACTCAAGGACTTATTTATAAAACATTATTCTATTCTTCCAAAACACTTGCAAAATCTTTGTTACAGTACTCTCACACAGCAAAGCAGTATTTGATTTACATCTGTAGACATTAAACTCCTAGCTCTCCTAATAGGGTCATTAAACTTTAATCTGTTTGAAGGAAAGAATCATGTTTTATCCCTCTATATCATGACCCAAATCTATAATCTGACATAGAGTAGGTATTAGGTAAATATCAGTCATAGAACTAGCTCTTCTCCCTAGAAGTAGACTAGATAAATATTTAGAATATTTATTATTATAATTTTTATCATTTAAACACTTTATTATAATGTTCTTTTAAGAGAAAGAGAAAATAACTTATTCCCAAGATTTTTTTTTTAAGTTTAAAGTGATTTTATTTCTATATCCTTCAGGCTTTCATTAAATTGATGGAAAACATTGCAAACTTCATGCAATTAGTCACTTTTAATACATTGAGTCAGAGAGAAGAAATTATATAGGAATAAATTATAAGAGAAGTAACTAAGAAGAGAAGATAGCAGAGACATAAAACATTCTTCCAGAAATTGAAGAATAGTCCATATCACCATATTTTTATTAAGCACCTACAGTAATCTATATACTAGATTCTATAACACATAAAATTCAATGTAATTCATAAATTCAGGGAATTTGAGTCAGAACGTGAGAATAAAAATGAAAGAGTTAATTTCTACTAACAAGTTACTAAGGACTGAGGTGGGAAAAAGGGACAAGAAATTCACTTTCATAGCTACTCACTCCTACCTTATTAGAAAATAGAAAAGTTGTGGTTATCATTCATGCTCTGCCAATGAGTAGGTACAGAGCACAAGGCAAATCCTGAACTGTCCTGACTTTGAGCACTGGTCCAGCCAAGCAGAATGGTCAGGAAAGAAGACTGAGAATGAAGGTGTACGGATGTGTCTCTTACGTGGTAGGCGCTCAATTTAATTAAGTAGATTGTGTTTTTCTTCATTTTTTTCCTGGATATCAATGGACATCTCCAAAGTATTAGGGGCACTCTGAAAGTTTAGGAAGTCTAATGTTCCCACATATTTAGAGACGATCTGGGTTTGCTTGACTTGTATCACGAAAGCCACAGAGTGACAGAGCAACTGGAGAGGGCTGCCCCTCACTCAGGAAAGCTGGAATAGAAGGTGGCTTCCCAAAGTCCAGCTTACCTCACAGGGTCTTGGGGCTTTGGTTCCTGGTGAAGATAATAAATGGTTCTTTTTCCTCTCAGTCCTATTGCTGTAATGTCATAATTGGAACATTTGTGACACACAGGATTCCCACTGGCCAAAAAACAATTACTCAAATCAAAAATTGGATGGCTCCTTTCCTAAGTGTTCTGATCACTGTGTACTTTGCTAAGGAGACAGATAAGGTAAAACAGAGGGTAGGAAAACCCTTGTTCTGAAACCTACCAGAAGGAAATTATTCTCATGCCTGATGTGGAACAATGCCAGACATGTGTGGTAAAGGAAGGGAAGGAATTGAGACTCTGGTGGTTGTCCAACACCAACCTGAAATATCTTAATTCCACAAAGGTATATGTAAACATACACCAACCCACAAAGATACCCTAATACACAAGAGTACCAATGAACTTACTAATAACCATATATATTCAAAGACACGGAAAGAGTAGGTAAAGATGTGAGAGGCCGAGTGTCTTGGCAGATGTGCAGGAAAGTGAGGAGGTACTCAAGGTAGATTAGAGATGGAGAAGTTGTGAGCATGCTCCACTGTCACCAAAAGACACTAGTGTGCACCACATGGCTCTTTAGAAAGTGAGCAACCAAAAGGTTTAAAAGCCAGAGGGATTATACCCTATGTGATGAACAAAGATTCTAAATTCATCTGTGCCATTTGGAGCCATCATATGCATTCATGTTTGACCTTCCCCGGGGGCTAGCTGTCAGACTCCAAGTGAGACGTTCAATTTGAAAAGTTTACATTTGGTAATTATTTATTTTCTTCAGACAATTAAGAAATCTGTCTTTCCACAGAAGACATTTCTTCTATGCCCAACAGCAAATGTGTCAAGTCTTTAAGTGACAATATCTTCAAAGCAATAATCACATTTACCTTCCAACTGTTTTCTTTGCTTCTTGTCACCAGTTAGCCAGAGTGCCTTTTGACATTCTGTGCTGGATGCCTCTGCATATTGTGTCACTGGGATGTAAATGCCCCATGTGAAATAGATCAGGAGTGGTAATTGCCCAACTAAAAGTTCACTATAACTCCCTTAGAAGATATTCAAATATCTTACCACTGCAGAGAATTTAGGTATAGTGAATATTTTGTAATTTATGGAGTAAAATGATATATCTATTTAGAAGGTAAGCATTCAGAGGCAATAATACTGTACTAAGGGCAGATTTAAAACTGTTCTCACTGGGAAAGATTATAGATTTTTTTTTGTAACAACAACAACAATAATAAGACCTTGTCTTTGTAAACATGTGCACACTCATATTCCCACAGGTGTTGATATTTGATATAGACAACTCAGAATTGTACATTGTATTCGCCTTTGTAGAGCATCATGCTGACAGCTGATATGTTGCTGGGTGGTATGGACTCCTTCCAATTTGGTAGACTTTCAGAGATTTTCTTAAGATAAATACAATGGCCTAGTCGCCTGGAAAGCTCTGCCCAGTGATCTGGCCTCATGAGAACTAACCCTGCCTATGTAGAGAATTTTTCAACCAACTTGTACTGTTAAAGGCAGAAGAGTTGGCACTGCATGATGAATTGTCCTCATCTCTGAAGCTGATCTTATGCTTCCCTGAGGCTCTGGAGAACTCCTAGAAATCAGTGGGCAGTGGGAAGGCCAGCAGACATCACACTTTCTAACTGCTTCTCACTATCCTAGAACTCGAGATGAATGAAGCAATAGTGTCTTCCCTTGGTACACATGATTTCCCCCCCACAAAGCATCAACAGGATGACTGGGGTAAATTACATTTAAGTAAGCACTATTTCTTAGCCAAGTTGCTAGTCACTTCATCTATAGCATGTCATTGAACTCCAACAATCACTGAAACAAATTGACATTCTGATATTCATTTTAGAAATGATCAAATTGAGAATCAGAAAAGCTAGTGTAGATGAAGTCCATCTTGATAGTCAATGGCAGGACCAGGATTCAAACCTAGTCAAGATGATAATTAAACCATGATGGTGTGCCATGCCAGCTGTGACTTGCATGTATGTGAAATGTAGTTTTCCCAAAGCAAACTGCAGTGCACTGCAGGCTGGGAGCCATTGAAGACAGGTCTGAGAAGAGCTGGTTTCAGAGTAAACACAGGGCATTGATCTTCCTGATATTTGGCTGCCCTTGTGAATCTTCCTTCCAAGGTTGCACCTCTACTCACAGGGATAGAGATTTCCACCAGGCTGGAAAAGTCGTAGCATAATCTGCTGTGTCTGTTTCCTGGCCAATCTCCTTCCTTACCCAGTAGAGCCCCACAGGCTGTGGATGAAGGTGAGAATGTTCTATCTTGTCTGCTCCCAGGAAGACTGAGGGCCAACTTTCCAACTTGGAAGCAAGGAAGCTTCTCTCTACCACGCTGTTCCTGCCTCCACAAACTCCAATGTGTCTGTTTAGCACATATTTCTTTCTTCTAAGTGGTGTAATTTAAGAAGAGAGCAAGGAGACAATTTTTGAAGTCAGAGCAGCAGTTTCAGAATTAACACTCCTTTGAAGTTCCAATATTTTTAAAATAGGGTGTCAGGAAGTAACGGAGAAGCAACTGAGAAGGGGGGGATTACAAGCTACTTTTAACTGTGTTTTCAGCACCAATGAGACTGAAAAGCTTCAGTTCTGTCAGTTTTGCTCCAAGCATGTGGAACGCTTGCTTAACTAAGTCCCTTTCTTCAGAATTAGATGTAACATACTGTCTTGATTCCATCTATCCTGGGCAAGGTGGCCAATGGTCTAGATGTCTTTACAAATAGTCAGTGACCAGGCATGCTTTTCCCAGCCATGAGAATAGGTTTGGGACAAGCCACACATTTTTTCACATGAAACCTCCTATAATCAATAACGCAGAGTAAGAAGTTTAAGTAGGTTTAGGAGGACTATCTGAGCAATTTTTCTCTACAAAGTTATCTGACTCTTACAGAACCTTTCATTTCTCCAGCAATATAACCAAAGGAACTCGGGCCAAAACAAAGAAAGCACACTTCAAGAAGAATACACAAAGGAAGTTAAAATGCAATTTTTTAAATTTACATTTCCTCCCTTAAAATGAAGAATACATCAAAAATGCTAGAAGGGATCTTCAAGATGGTCCTTCCAATCATCACAAGGAAGGAGCTTCGTTTCCTCCCACAATTTAACATGGAAACTTTGAGGGAAGGACTGCTATTCCTCTTTATGTCTTCAGTACCTAGCATCAACCTCCTGCATGACAACCATTAAAAATACTCACTAAACCTCTCAAATTGAACTGCTTCCAGTCACACAGCTAGAAAAAGACAAGCTGAGGCTGAAGCTGAGATGTTTTAAGAACACTACACAGTCCACTGTACTATCAGATAAATAAAATTCAATAAATATTTCCATTTAACTGTTAATAGACATTTAAATTTATTCCATATTTTGAATAATGCTACAAAGGTTGTGGGAGAACAGATATCACTTTGACATACAGATTCCATTTATTTGGATATATGCAGTAGTAGAAATTCTGGATCATATGGAAGTTCTATTTCTTTTTATTCTAATTTGTTATGTATGACAGCAGAATGCATTATGATTCATATTACACATATAAAGCACATTGTTTCCTATCTCTGGTTGTACACAAAGTAGAGTCACACCGTTCACATCTTCATACATCTACTTAGGGTAATGATGTCTATTTCATTCCACCAACACTTCCATTGTTTTCTGTAATGTCTGTACCAATTTACAGTCATACCATTAGTACAAGGGTTCCATTTTAATCTCTGCATACTATCTAACTTTTTTTCCTCTTGATACTAGCCATTTTAGCAAATAGGTTATGGTATCTCATGTAGGTCACCTTTGTCTGATGATTAGTGTGTTGAACATTTTTCATACATGTCTCAGCCAACTTTTGAGAAATGTCTATTCCATTCCTATACCTTTTTCAAAATCAGTTTGTTTTCTTGGCAAAACAAATGCTTATTTGTTTTAATTCCTTATCTACTTCAGATATTAATCTGCTATTAGCTGGGTGGTTTGCAAATGCCTCTCCCATTCCACACCTGGTTCCTTCAGTCCACTGATGATTTCATTTGAGGTGTAAAGATTTCAAGTTTTACTCAATGCTATTTGCTTATTCTGCTTTTGTTGTTTTTGCTTTGGGGAACATATCCAAAAACTTCATTGCCCAGACCAATGTCATGGAGTTTCCCACTAAAATGGTTTCTTCTAGCACTTTTATAATTAAAGGTTTCTCACTTGAGACTTTTGAGACAATTTTGCATATGGCATGAGATAAGGCTCCACTATCATTCTTTTGCATTTCATCATTGTACATTCTTGGCATTTTTTTGAAGATCACCTGACTGATTATTTGTTGATTGTTTTGTGGATTCTGTATCCTATTCCATTGGTGTATATCTAGTTTGGGGTAGACGTGATGCATGTGGATATAGGAAGGAACCTGGCTCAGAATCAGTGGGACAAACCTAGGATTGTGGAGGTGGGTCTGGGTCTACCAGCCACCTATACCAGACTTTTAGATTGTTGTACTTTTTAGTATTTTGAAGCCAGGAAATGCGATGCTAGCTTTGTGAATGGGATTATTTTCTTAATATTTTCCAAATAGTTTGTTGCTAAAATATAGAAACATAATATATAGTTTTATATGTTGATTTTGTAATCTGCAACATTATTGACAACCTTATTTAGTTTCCCTTTTAGGCTATTTTAAAATTTCTCTGTTTTGGGATTTTGAGAATTTGATTTTAATGTGTTTCAATGAAGATCTCTATGCCTAACTTATTTGAGTTTTGGGGGAATTCATGGATCTCAAACTCCAATTCCCTTTGTACATTTAGTAAGTTTTAAGTTATTATTTTTTAAAATAAAGCTTTTTGCCCCTTTGTCTTTCTCTGTTTCTTCTAGGACTTGTGATGCATACATGATCTCCTTTGAGGATCTCCTATTGAAGCCAGATTTAAAGTTAGGTAGTCAGTGTAGTTAGGTAAATCGGGTCTAATACCGAGTGAAATCTAAAATGGAGGCCATGCTGGCAATGATTCCGGGAAACGCAGGACAACTCAAGGAATGTTAATGAAGTCCAAAAAGGCCCTAGGCCAAAGTCCACCTCAAAGAAATATTAATGAACAGCCCCCAGCAAAAAGGTGCTGACTCAGAAGTCCTTCCTGACCAGATTACTTCTTTGGCCCACCTGTGTCCCACCCCTCGGGCCTTCCAACCTACATTCCATCACCAAAACTATAAAAAGGGGAAACAACCTCACTTCCACGGATTCCACCTCTTGGGTCCCCTTCTTCCTCCGGGAGAAGTCTTTTCTGCTGTCCTTTAATAAACTTCTAATTTCTACTCTGACCTTGCCTCGGCGTGCTTCTTTGGTGTTATTCTTCAACATTGGGGAAGCAAGAACTCGTCACCGGTCAACAGCCCTAACACTATTAGCTAAACAGAATTTCCTGAATCATTTTCTTTTTTTTTGTTTTTGTTTTTGTTGTTGTTGTTCCTTTGACTGGGTAATTTCAAATGAACTATCTTCAAACTGACTGATTATTATTATTTATTTTTTGCTGAATCATGTGTTTTTGAAGCTCTCTATGAAAATTTTTAGTTTGGTAATTGTGTTCTTTAGCTCTAGATTTCTCTTTGGTTCTTTTCTTGATAGTGCCTCATTTTTTTTTACATTTATAATTTTGTTTATGCATTATTTTCCTGATTTTGTTCTATTTGCATTCTCTTACAGTTCACTGAGTCTTTTGTAAGATGAATATTTTTACTTTTTGTCAGGCAGTTTGTAGATATACATTTCTGTAGGTTTGGCACTGGTGTTTTATTTTGTTCCTTTCCTGTTGCCATATTTCCCTGATATTGGTCATCCTTGGGTTGGTATCTGCATATTTGAAGAAGGTGTCACCTCTTCCAGCCTTTACAGAGGCTTTGATAGAGAAAACCTTTCTAATAGTCCATCCAGAGATCATGGGCAGTATTACTGTTAGAGTCCTTGAGTGGCTGGCATGATGCCCGGGTCCATGAGGAAAACCTGCAGTCTGGTCTACATGGGTAGACTTGATACATGGGGATATAGGAAGGAACTTGGCTCAGAATCAGTGGGACAAACCCAGGATTGTGGAGGTGGGTCTGGCTCTACCAGCAGGCTTGGTGCTAGGGTGGGTCTGTCACCTAATTCCAATCAGATGGGCTTAGGATGGCTCTGGATCCTGTATCTGCAAGGGTAGGTAATATCACTATTATTCTGTCTTTGCACCTATGAGTCTAGGCATAATCATGATTAAATAGAATATGTCAAATTCTTTTGACTACTTAGCCTCCTTGTAAAATCTCATAGCAATACTTGAACATATTATTGTTAAAAATTTCAAAATATCACAGAATCTTAAAGTAAATGTGTGGACACATTATAGTTACATGAATCAAGTAAACAGAATATCACAGAGATAAAAATAAAGCACACTTTTACAGACAAGAAGAAACAATAGCATCAAATTAGAGAGGTGGGGCATTTCAATTGAAATTGAGACTACAGAATTGATGAGCATAGTGTCAGATAATTGGAAAAGGGAGATTAATGGTTGAAGCTGAGTAGACAGTTTGAATAATAAATATATGAGACTCAGTCTTAGAAATGATTCAATTTTTAAATTGCTCAGTCAGGAGGAAACAGAGAATAGAAAAAAAGGAAACAAATCACAGAGAGTTGGTGGTAGAACTAGGACTGGAACTGTTTGTTTAGGTTGTGTGGTTACCTAAAAGTGACAGCTCAGAGGCAAGTTCATTAATGTCTTTGGGCTCAGAAGAGAAGGATAAACACTGGGTAGTGGCTGGTGGGGTGGAGAATCCTTCTTTACTGAGATGGCAGCAGAATAAACATCACTGAGGTCACTTGCTGAATAGTTGTTTTGTTTCCCTTTCTCAAATATTTCTGATAAATTAATTGAGAACTTTTGCTGTTCTCACTTAAATTTCTTTTCTGTCCTTTAACCAGATTCTAATTTCTCAGATTTATTTGAGACTAAACACTTTTTTGAGATGACCATATAGCATAATCAAGTGAGCGTGGCACCATGGCTTAGCTTTATAGGCAACCACCCAGTTTTCTTGAGAATGAGCTGATAGAACTGAACATGAAGTATTTTATGTCTGTGAAAAAAAAATTGGATTATGCTCTAGCAAATAAATAACTGAGTCCCATCTTTAAGAGGTTTCAGATTCTCTACTGAAAACAGAAAAAAAAAATGATACTTAATGCCTCTAGTTTGCTATGCCTTCAGTTGTCATTATAGGTTCATTCAACAATTATGTACTCTCCTGTATGCCTGGATGTTGGTGAGAGTAATAAATACATTATAAAGGGTTTAAAAAAATGCCTTTTGATGTTAAAATCTTGTTAATGTCTGTCCACACTGCAACAAAGCTGGTATCAGCTTTCTAACTATTGAGAGTCCAGAGTTAGGGAGAGCTGGATTTAAAATCAATTTATGCTTGTTTTCTAATCTATAAAATGTGGTTAATAAAATCAATACTACCATCAATATTATCAGAGAAATTAAGCAATATATATGAAGTTCTAGCCCAGTATGGAACTTGTGGTAAGCAAACATGTTATTATTTGAACATGTTTGTGTTTTCTACTCAAAGTTAAGAAAAGAGCAAAGAAAACGACTACTTATGAGAAAGATCCATTGGGAGACACCCAAATTATTATAGATGATGTCACTTAATCATCTCAACAGCACATCAGGTAGGTATTATCATGTTTATCTAATAGATGCAGAAAGTAAAGTTCAGATTGCAATATTTAACTTGTCATAAAGTTACCAAGCTTACAAGCAGCAAATGCAGGGTTGGAAACCAAATCTGTATCCACTTTGAATATATTCTGTTCATTTGGAAATCAGTTTGCTGGAGTGAAAGTAGAAGAAAGAGCCTGCATATCTACACTAATTGAACAAGTCTTCATTAAGCCCCTACTTTAGTTGCCAGTCTTATTTTAAGAGTAGGTCCTTATAGTCTAGGGAGTAAAAGTTATCCTGGAGCGGCCACAGAGAAATCTCTCCTTCGTGAGGAGGAGGGAGGTGCTTACACAAGCTCAAGCAAATGGAAACCATCACCTGCACAACCAATCAGCCTGTCAGCCAGCCAGTGGGATGCTGAGTGCACAGCTGACATCTGTATCTCATATTAATCACAGAGCCCCAATCACAGGGACACAAAGACTCAGACAAGGAGCAGTGAATAACCCTCGCTCCTCCATGGTTCTTCCATCTGTCTATCAGAAGTGCATCAGCAGGAGTGTGACTACACTGATATAGTCAGGAGAGAAAAAGGCGACCAGCAGAACAGACAGGGACCATGTCCTTATAAATATTAGATGTGTCCAACGTTCCTGTTCAAAGCATTTTAAAAAATAATTTCACACATGTTTGTACTGACAAGTTGTGTGTGCTGTATTTGTGAAATATGACTTCCTATTTCTTCAACCCGTTTAGGCAATTCTATCAGGTTTTCCTAGAGGATCTCAAATATGCATACTAAATTCCCATCTATGTTAATTACAAAGGACAATCAAGTTGGAAATGGACTTTGCTTTGACCAAAAATGAACCATTTCTTAAGAGTTCTTCTTATTTCATTTTTGACACCTTTCCTTCCAAGTTCTGCTTTTGTCCTGAAACATTTATTTATATCCTACTCCTTGATGATCTTCCCTAAGTCCATTGGCTCCATTAAGCTCTGAGCAGGCAAATCCCCTCTTCCTTCTCCCAGAGGCCATCCTGCCTGCTCTCCTAGATCAGTGGTTTCCAAGCACATGAGAGAATCTAGTGAAGTGTCAGTAGAAAAATTTCTTAATAGAATAGGAAGGTATTTGACAAGGCACAAATATTATAAATGTGTGTATTTATATATGTCTATTTCTATATCTATATATTCATCTTCCCTACTCTCTGTAAATCCAAGAAATAAATGGTGCACATCTTGGAACATGGCCATATCGTCACATGTCAGTACAAAGTGATGGATCTTTGGGGGAGTCGGCATATCCTCACTTACTTGCTCTCAGTGTATTGAGATACTAAGACTTACACTTAGGCATGTCTGGTTAAGTGGATTTGTGCATCAAACAATCCACTGCCTTAATTAGCCCTTGCAAACTGAGAAAAGCTCCAAGAGAGTTTCTCTAAGGATATTGTGACTTGACTATAATCGAATAAACAAGAACATGGCTGACACTTCCACTTTAGGCCAGCCCTGCAACATCTTTGTCAACAACAGTAGAGACAAAAAGATTTACTACCCATAGTGTTTGATACCTGGTAGATATTGTCAAAATTAAGAATATGTTTCATCTATGTAAAGCTAATAGTTAATTGTATTCATATAGTAACTATATTAAATATTTATAGCACTAAAATTTAACAGCCAATCAGAGGCTGACAGCTGCCAAAACATGACCATAGAAGGCACTTGCCAACTACAACCAATCAGGTGGTTTCTGTATGTCAACTCCTTTTCTCTGGCTGTAACTATAACCTGCATAAGATTCCAGGTTGCATTCTGAACCATCTTTGGTGTGGAATGATGTCTGGCTCTAGAACTCATTTTTCTTCCTTGAGTAAATTTTGCTAAGTTTAAAAAGAAAAAGAAAAAAATATATATATATATATTATATATATATATATATATATATATACACATATATATGTATAATCAAAGCTCAATTTCTTCCATTATGTTGATAAAAAAAGACTTAGTGTTATCAAAGAGGATCAAGAACTATAAATTCATGAATTGTGGTAGAAACATGGAAGAACTATCAGTTCAATTGCAGGAGCATATGGGAGTGGAGAATTAAAACAAAATTTTAAAAATTATTAGGCCGGTCCTTTAAACATGAATCAAGGAGGTGATAGGGAAGTTATTTCAGAGACAAAAATACTTGGTGAACTGCCTTTGAAAAACTCTGATGCATTCATTAGGTTAATGTAAGAGTGAAATTGATGAAGATGCTGTACTTGACTAAACCCTACTCAGGTCCCCTAAAGTTTCCAACAAGGCTTCAATTTTTAAACTTTGTATCTCTGCATTTTAGTAAGACATTTTCTAAGTCAGTTTAATCAGAACCCTCCACCCTCCACATCCAATCACCCTTGGTGTCCAGTCAGAGCCACTTTCTTCATGTTCTCCCAGGGAATATCTGATGGCCTCAGCTTGGCTACCTCACAACATGGTGAGTGGCATCATGGTCGGAGCACATGCAGCAGGTAGAGGGCCACACTGACACAGAAGCAAGAGACCAGGGAGAGGCCAGGCTTACTCTTTTCACAACAACCCACTTTCACAGAAGTGAATCTCCTAGAGGCCAGCATTAATCATTTCTGAGTGTGGAGCCCCATGTCCTAATAAACTCACACTAGTCCCCTCCTCTGTCACTCAACATCATCACACAGAGGGACTAACTTCTAGTGTGTGCATTGTTGAAGGACACACTCAAATGATATCTAAAACCTTAACACTATTTTAAGGGAGTAAGTTTATTGAAAATTCAGTGTGAAATTTATTTAGAAAATGAATGTGTTATTTTTAAGTCAAAATAAATTTGGGCTTTTATGAAATATTTTTTATTTCCACCCAAATTCAGTTGTTTTTGTCAATATAGTTATGACAGATAAGTATTGCATTCTCCAGCTGAATTCATATGATATATATGATAAATATATAATATATATTTATATACAATATTTATATACAATATATATTTATATAAAATATAAATATATAAAATACATAGTTATACAATTTATATATATATATATATATATATATATATATATATATATATATATATAAATATCATAGTTAAAGGGCTTTCCAAGATAGATACCTAAGAAAATTCATTTATTTTGTTATTTGGATCCTATAATCTTAATTTTCTAAAAGAATGCTTCTAATTGAATGATAGACATGTAAATTCTGGAAACAAACCTCTAACATAGCTTCTGAAGAATCAGAATGAAATGAACTTTGAAGATGATTTTGGTCCATTGCTCGTTGCACTTCATCACTACTCCACCAGGGGGCAGAAGACAATGTGGGAACATGAAGTCTCAATTCTGGCTGTTCCAGCGTAGTGGGGGTAAACTGATGATTGGACAGAAGCCTCATGGGTGATCCAACACCACATGTCTAAGAGAAATGAAGAACTACGTGGATATAGGTAGTGGAAAGGCCCCGGAAAGTTCTCAAGGATGGTGAATATTCAGAATGGCCTGGAACAAGAAGAATTCAACTGTTGAAGACAGGAGGATAATTCCAGGTAGACAGAGAAAGAACTTCATGCAAAAACAGAGAGTGATGTTCACCTGAAGCAGCCATCAGAACTTGGTGAGGCAGGAAAGAAGGAAAGAGCCAAGTTATCACTAAAGGACCTTCCAGACAAGAAAGGGAAACTCCAGTTGGATTGAGTTGTGTGTTTATGCCAGGCTGAAGAACTGGAGCCTCATTTTCTTGGCAAAGAGGATAACTGATATTTTAAGTTGAGAAGTAATATAATTGAAATTGTTATTTTGATATCAATGAATAAAGTAGAAGAGGTATTGGTGGTATTGTCTCATGAGAAGCCTATTAACACAGTAACACTTGATGAAATGATGTCTTCATGCTTGTATGTTAGTATCATTTACCATTTTTGCAAATGAAGAAGGCAACATGGAGTTGTAGTAAACTGCAACGAGACCCTGCTGTTTTATTTTCAACAACTCTGACATCTTTTTGTCTTATCAGAAAACAAAATATAAAGAATAAAACATTTATTAGCCAATTCTTCCTTCAAAAATGCTAAAAATTATAAGTATTAGTATTATTTAAAAACATTTATTCCAGTATCTCATGCATTTTTGCTTCAAAAAATTCTTTTTAAATCAATAAGGATTAACTTCATCTGGCAGATTACAAATATGCAAGTGTACCTAATAATATGATTAATTTTAATTGCTATCTTCTCTGTTCATTTCCAAGCAGTGTTCCAAACAGAGACTTTCTTAAGGAGAACAACAACAACAACAAAAAAAGTATTTCTTTTTACATGCAATTTCTAAGGCAATCATAAAAGTTCCTCTAAAGTTCCAAGTAAATAATGCCCAATACCATCTTATAGAAGAGAGTCTGCTGGGAGTGGAGGGCTGAGGGCAGACATTCTGATCTATGGAACTTCCTGACCCAAGGCATCCTAGAACAACCTGAGTCCTTTGAGGTCCAGCTCTCATTTTCATATCACCTGCATATTAATGCCCCAGTTCTTTCATCAGAGAGAAATGGGTTTGAATATCAGTTCCACCTTGTACGCTGGGACCTGGAAAAAGTTCTATAGCATTACTTTCCTCCTTCGTGGGTCAGGGATAGTACTTAGTTCCTCAGAGGTCTCTTTTGAGGAGTAAATATTTTAGTTCATGTAAAGGACGTTGCCCAAAGTGACTGTTCAACACATCCTAACTGTTATAATAATCACTCATTTAGAAATCACAGAATCAGAGCTCAAAGGAATTCAGCAACTCTCTGATTTGGGAATTGGAAAAAAAAAAAAAACCTGAGGTCTAGACAGAGAGCATTTGCCAAGGTCACATAGCTAATCCATCACAGGGCCAGGGCCATAGGCCAGATCATTGGAATTCTGATCTGGCGTACTTTCCACTATTACACACCAACTTCGGAGCTGCAAGATATATATACCTGGGGCTGTTTTACAGCAGCTGTGCGGCAGTGCTGTCTGGCATAAATACCTGGAGCTGAAACTCAAGTAATTTGGATGTGCCCAGGGGAATGGGTGGAATAAATAAGAGCAGCCTCCCACTCCCACACAGATTGAAGAATCAAGCACATTGATCACGTGTTCCGCTCCCTTTCACCTTTGTATTCTTTGGGATTTACAGATCTTCTTTGCACACAGGAGACTGACTTCTTTGAAAGACAGGTAGTGTGAGACACATGCCCTGAACCTTCGAGTGAAGAGCAGCTAAACAGCTGCGTGAGCCCCAGCCCCGCCGTGGAGCACCCCCTTCATCTCCAGAATGACAGGTAGCTGCTGGCGGCAGCTGATCTGTCAGCCTCTTCACTCCCCCAGAATGAGCAAATAGTCTGGGCCTGGATCGAAGATGAGGAAAAACAACAGCATCATCAGTAAAAACCCCCGCCACTGACGCACATGAAACAGCAGTTTATGTCAACGAGAGAGTCACACGGCTGGCCCGTATTTATTATATTAAATGACTGTGTGCATAAGTGTCTGGCTCCTCCTCAGGGGAGGAAAGGTCTTCCATCAGGATCTGGCTCCAGCAGCGTCAGTTTCAACCCGAATCATTTTCTAAGGAGAGAGACATGCTTAGCTCTTTTCACAGTAGAAATATGAAAAATAAAAATAATACTCTAAATAGATAGGTATCTTTGCAATTCAATGGATATTGTGTCTTCTGCTTACCGGTGTCTCCTAGGGACTAAAACATGTCACTGTGACTGTGTATTTTATTACTCCGTGTCAAATTGGAGTGCTGAATTAGGTGATCTCTAAAACCCTTTCTCCAGAGTATAATATGATAACACTGAGCTAAAATCTGGAAGCTTAATCACACTGATCTATATCATCATATTTTTTATGAGCACTTGCTAGCCCATAATAGATAGGCTTCCCATTGATGCAAGAAGAGTCATTAAGAAAATATTTTATATACTCAGGCAGTTTTCCAAAACTATTAGAAACTATTTAACCCTCTGATACTTGGAGAAATAATTGTGGTACTCATAATTGAGACATAAGAAGAAAGACAAATAATAGTAATAATTTATATTAAAAATATTTTATAGCTTCCTAAACAATTCTATATATTGTATGTGATTCTCACAAAACCCCATGACATAGATATTTTGTGTTTTTCTCTGAAATCCTTTAATTCCAAGGAGTAGTGAAGTTTGCCAAGGACACACAGCTTTAACCAAAATTCAACATAGGTCTTCAGGTTCAAGTCCAAACCCTACTCCATGTTGGTCTTCTGCAGAGGGACTGACTGCTATTTTCAACTAAATGTATACTTTTAAAAAATAAATAATAATGTTCAACTTCTCTGCTTTCTGTGGTCTGAATGTCTGTGTCCTCCCAAAGTCTATGTGTTAAAACCCAAACTCCAAGATGATGGCATTGGGGTGTGGAGTCATTGGTAGGAGATTATTTTCTAAGGCTTTATAAAAGAGGCCTTAGAGAGCTGCCTTGCTCTTTTCACCAAAGAAGACTATAGCAGAAATACAGCCAACTACGAACAAGAAAGTGGGTTGTCACCCGATACTGCATCTGACAGCACCTTTCTCTTAAAACTTGTCAACCTCTACAATGGCAAGAAATTGAGTTTCTGTTGTTTATAAGCCACCTGGTGGCTTTGTTGTAGAAGTTTAAAAAAAAAAGTCTATGACCCATTTAAATTAGACAAATGTAAATATAAGTAAAATATTAAAATTTTATCAAGACAAAATTATGCAGCAAAAGAACAAAAATGAAAACCAGAAAATATGGATGAGAATGCTTCTTGAGATAAATAAATAGGGAAAAGATTGGGAAGGGAATAATGTAGGCATTACAAGTTATCTATACATTTTTTTAAAAAACATGAAAAGTATTACACACACATATTAACATAAAATATGGAAAGTATATTTAAAATTGGCCAAGCTGCCATGAAGGTCTGCAATGCATATTATATTATTCCAGGTATTTTTATGTGTGTTTGATATAATATGCTAACTTTTTTCTTAAGGTACTACATGGTAAGTGACTAATATCTGCTTTACTGAGGTCTGTCCCCTGCATCTCTGCTTTGAAAAGGAGGAGTGGAAGAACCAGTCCCAACCATTTCTAGGACCTGTATATCTGAGGGGCTTGTATATCTGGTTATACTGTTGATGAGTTCAGTGGGTTTCATAGAACAATAGCTACAATTACTAGAATATAAAATTACTGAGAAATCATGTTCACAGTTATGCCAATAAGGAACAAAGCATTGAGTTATTCAATAATTTGGCAAGTTTCTCCCTCTTCAGTGAAATTGGAGCAGGATAAAGTATTTCCACTGGTAAATAACTATTATTAGGTGATGAAGACATGAATATTTATTATACCATTATTTATGATTGTCTATTTACTCAATTTTAGTCAACTGTTATGTCCTTCTCTATCTGCAATGTGAGAAATTGGGGTATTTTTCTTTTCAGCTGTTCAGTTTTGGTGGGAGGAAATTATTATTTGTGAAGGAAAAAAACTTGGAGAAACTCCCCTAATAAGATATCTTTGGTAAAACAAATCTTTCTGAGAAGAGATGAAATATTTATTTCAACTAAGATAAATCTTCAACGTTAATAAATAACATTAATAACTGTAACATGATGTAATACTCATTTTCAGTCCTAAATAGGTGTCTAGTATGGAGATGTTCAATATAATTACATCTTTTCCTTTCTGGTATTGTTTGTGGTGTTCTAGCATGTTGAAAAGGCAGATTCAGTTAGCCACAGTCTGACAGTGTTTGAATTTCAATTCGTAGAGACCCCACTCCCTTTTATGCTAAGAACATCTCTCAGTCTACATTTCTATGTGTTTAATGCTAATTCTTCATGCCTGTAACTCTTTTTTTTTTAAGTTTTTGGTGTTTTTTTTTTTAAAGAGAGAGAAGGGAGAGAGAGAGAGAGAGAGAGAGAGAGAGAGAGAGAGTTTTTTTAATATTTATTTTTTAGTTATTGGCGGGCATAACATCTTTGTTTGTATGTGGTGCTGAGGATCGAAACCGGGCTGCACGCATGCCAGGGGAGCGTGCTACCGCTTGAGCCACATCCCCAGCCTGTAACTCTTGCTTGCCATCATGCTTTGGCTGTGGCCTTGTTCTGCTCACCACCAGGCACATTGGTACCACTGTTGATTTGCAATGTTGATTAGCGCAATCTACAATTCCTAATGGCCCATAAGAAATAGAAAACTGTTTCTTACACCTGGGGCAGTTACTATCCTTGAAAATTAAATCAGTTCTTTCCATTCATCCTGACAGTGGCAGTTTAACATTGAAATTTAACAAATCTTTTTTGCCTATTACTAGTCCTTTCTTTAAAGAATGTTTTTATAGCTTTTTTAGGTTTACTCCAGAATTGAGCAGAAAGTACAGAGATTTCCCACACATGTAAAACCTTCCCCATTATCAATTTTTGCTGTTAATGTACCTACAATGATACATTGTTATCCCAAAGCCAATAATTTACTTGAGGGTTCCCTCTGGGTCTTGTACATCATAAGGTTTCAAAAAAAATATAATGACATGTACCTACTATTACAAGAATATACAAACTATTTTCCCTGACCCAAATTATCCTTCTTTCTCCCATCTCCTGACAAACACTTATCTTTTTACTGTCCCCATAGTTTTGCCTTTCCAGAATGTCATCTTTTTGGAATCAAACAATATTTAGGATTGGCTCTTCACTTAGTGATACCCATTAAGGATTCTTTCACATTTTTTCATGGCTTAATGGCTCATTTCTTTTAATAATGAATAATATTCCACTGCTTAGCTGCATCTAAGCTTTTTATCCATTCTCTAATTAAAGGATACTTTGGTTATTTCCAAATTTTGACCATAGAAGCTCCTAGAAGCATCTATAGGCAAGTTTTTGTGTGGACATGATTTCTTAACTCCTTGGAGTAAATTTCAAGGATCACATTTGCTCAATTTTCTTTAGAAAATCAACTTTAAAAAGAAAGAAAGATCAGTGTGGGTTGGTGGTTTCAGAGGTTTTAATCCATGGTTGCTTGGCCCTGTCACTTTGAGCTTGGAGCAAGGCAGAACATCATGGAAGAAACAAGTGGTAGAAAAAATCTACTCACCTCATGGCAGCTGAGAAGCAAAAGGAAAAGAGAGAGGGTCTAGGGTCCCAATATCCCCCCTAAAGGAGCTTCGGCAATGAGCGAACTTCCTTCCATGAGGCCTCACCTCATGATTTCAGCACCTCTCAGTGGAACTACCCCAGCACTAAGCACTAAGCACTCAGCACATGGAATTCGGAGGGACAATCCAGAATCAAACTATAAAAATGTGGTCAGCACATGTTTAGTTTTATAAGAAATCACCAAACTATCTTCCACAATCACTGTTGCAATTTAAGTTCTCACCAGCAGCAAACAGCATCGTTCATGTTCTACATTTTTTTAATCATCCCTTTATCATCTCACATTTCTATCAAAATTGTCACCGTTCTAAGACACACGCACAAACATAGAGTACTTTCCAAATATACACTTTGTGTCAGTCCAGTGTCCAATATCCCATATTTGCCAAGCCAATAATCTCTCTAGTTCCTTGAAAATGTCATTTTGCTATTATTTCGATGAAGAGGAAGGCTGTACTTGAGTGTATCCTTGGTGACTCACGGATGGAAGACACTCGATCTTGAATGTGCAGACAGAAGCAGTTTGGGAGGTCTCTGAGAGAGCTCTCCTGGTGGTGCATCTCTGTAGGAGAAGGCAGCCACTGGGGCAAGGGCACAGTGATGTGACTGGACCCTACTGCTTTATCTTTCTGTGGAATTAAAGTTTTAATATCTAAGGAAAGGACAAAACTTGTTTTCCACAGTCACTAGTGAAAACACGTTGCATCTGAAAGAAAGAAACAGAAAATAATCTTCTATTTCTGATAAAGAGGAGGAATAAATTCTGGGCCCAAAACAACAGCTACAGCCATGGCAGGACTACTTGTAAAATTTGAGTCTGGAGTCTCAGGGACACAATGTGGCTGAAGTTTGAGCAGAATATCAAAAACTGTCCCCACAGCTCCCACCATCAGACTAGCAAAGATTGAGTGAAAATAATAGTTGCATACTTCCATGTAGCAAAATCATTGTTAGAGGAATTTGAAGGCTACAGTTCATCAGGGTTGCCACAGTGGCCTTAAGCCCCAAACAATTCTTGGCCAGTTTATGAGAAACCTCGACATTAAGTGTTGGAAGATTAAAGGCATATCAAGTGCTATCAATAAAGACTATGTCATTCCATAGTATCCTACATGAACTGTCATTTTAAAAAAAATGATGAGACATGCCATAAGTTAACCAAAGCAAATTTAGATGTGATGATAGTTGTTGGAACTCTTTAATAAAGCATTTTTTAAATAAACATGATAAATATGTTAAACATTCTATTGCAATAGGTACGTAGCATGAAAGTTCAAATATGTAACTTTAGCATGGAAATAGAAGTGAAGGAAAGAATGAAATGAACATTATGAAAATAAAAATCCTTGCACAAGAGATGAGATATGCCTTTGACAAGCACATCATTAGACTTCACACAGCCAAAGAAAGAATCAGAGAACTTGGATACAGGCCACAAGAATTACACAAAATGAAACACAAAGAGAAAAATATAAAAACAAAATAAAATGAAAACAACACAAACTCTAACTGCCATGGAGAAAATATTAGATGGTCCAACACTTGTTTTCAGAATCCCAGAAGGAAAAGAGGCGGGGAGGGAAAACAAGATAGAACAGAAGATATAGTTGAAGAAATAATGACATATAGCAATGTGCAAATTCAGGAAACTTTGGGAATATAAAATAATTTTTAAAAAAGTACTTAGCCATAACATATGCAAACATCTGGAAATGAGAATATTTTGAAAGCATTCAGAACAAAAGGGCAAATCAGAAACCATGCCAGAATGGAATCAGGTATTTAAGTACAGAATAAAAAACACTGTCATCTCAGAATTTTCCACTCAGTGAAAATATCTTTCACAATGAAGATGTCATGAAAATTATTTTGGCAGACAAAAAAATGAAGTTAGTGGTAGCAGATTTACACTACAAGAACTGTTAAAGGAATTTGTTTAGTTATAAACTTAGACCTAAGCAAGGAAATTTTGAGCATTGGAAATGGAATAAATAAAGAAAAAACTAAAATGTTTCTCTTTTATTTTTCTGTTTTTGGTAGATATTCCACTGCCTAAAATAAAAATAGCATTAAAATGTTATTTATTCATAGTATATGTATAAATAGAGTATATAACAACAAAAACACAAGCATGACAGAAAATAATTAAGGATGTAACTCTAAGACCTTTATATTACATGGGAAGTGGCATAAGATTATTTTACTCAAATAATAATGTGTCCATTTGTTTGTCAATTGTATGTTGCTATGACCAAAATACACAACAAGACCAACTTAGAGGAGTGAAGGTTTGTACTGGGCTCACAGTTTTAGAAAACTGGGCTGATTCCACCATGTTGGGCCTGAAGTGAGGCAGAACACCATGGTGGAAGGGTAGTTATGGAAGCTAATCACCTCATGATGGCCAGAAACTAGGGCAGAGAAGGCATCTGCAGGGAAATGAACCTTTCAGGACATACCCTTGTGACTTACCTCCTTCATGTTGCCTGCCTACAGTTACCACTCAGTCAATTCAAACTATTAATCCATCAAATGGATTAGCCCACTGATTAGGTTAGAGCTCTCGTGATCTAATCATTCCACCTCTTGTATTATATCTGAACAGTAATAGGAAGTACACAAAGGACCAGGATAATATAAATGAATAAAATAGTTAATATTTTTAAATAGGAAAGACAAACTCTTTCTTACAGAATAGTCCATTCAATAACTGTAAAAGGAATTGGGAAAATAGGAAATTATCATTAGACCATCAAAATAATAATTATTGCTTGTAAATATGCTAATGGGTTTGGTGCATAAAAGTTTAAGACATGATATTTGAATAGTCTCATATTATCTCTTCCAATACATTCAGCCTTAAAGGGAAAAAAACGAATTTTCAATGCAAGAACAAGAATTCATCAACTTAAGCAAGCAAATACAGATTAAAATACCAAAACATGAAATATAATGATCTTCTATTAACCTGATATAATTCACTATGAAGGACATATCACTTCCCTACACATCAAATAGAAAAACAAGAAATCAGGGAAAAATATCAAAATTGCCCCTGAAGGACAGTCTACAAAATAACCAACCAGTACTCGTCAAAAGTGGAGGTCATGAAAGACAAAGGATCATTAAAGAATTAGAAGATGAAAAGGAAACATATAACTACATGAAATATGGAATATTAGATTGGATCCTGGAACAGGAAAAGGTCACTAGTGGAAAACATGGTGAAATTCAAATAGCATCTGTAGTTTAATTAATAGTATTGTGTTGATTTTGATTGCTTAGTTCTCACTTTTTTACTTTGGAAATACAAGATATTAATACTAAAGAAAGCTGAAAGAAGCTGAGCGCAGTTACACACCTACAATCCCAGAAGCTAAGGAAACTGAGACAGGAGAATTGCAAGTTCAAGTTCAAAGCCATCCGCAGCAATTTGGTGAGGTTCTGAGCAACTCAGTGAAACCCTGTCTCTAGATAAAATACAAAAAAAAGGGGGCTAAGGATATAGTTCAGTGGTTAAGCACCACTGGGTTCAATCCCTGGTACCAAAAAAAAAAAAGAAAAGAAAGGAAGAAAAAAGAAAGCCAACTGAAGGATATATATCATTTTATTGCAACTTTTCTTCTAATTCTAAAATTATTTATAAATAAATAAGAAAAGCATTTTCAATTACATAATTAGATACCAAGTAATAATGTCATGATTTATATGCAAAACTGTATATTGAAAGCTATAAAGCATTATAAAGAGAAATTAAAATAGAATTAATAAGTAAAAATATACAGCATATTCATGGATGTAAGGATTCCATCTTGTGAAATGCTAAATGTTACAAAATTGATATGGACTCAACACAAACTCAAATAAAATTTAACAAATAGTTTTGAAGAAATTTATATGATACACATTTGGAAAAACAGGATCTTAAATAAAAAAATTGAAATTAAAATTAATAGGAATATTCTACCTGATTATAAGACTGCATAAAGCAAAAGTCATTAATATAGTATGATATTATTTTAAGTACAGACAAATCTACACACACACATCCATATTCATATATATGGTACATTGACTAGATGAATAGATCTACATTTATATGTTTAATTGATTTTCAACATACTTGCCAAAGTAAATCAATTGGGATAAAGTATCTTTTCTTCAGCTGTATTGAATAATAATGGAAAATAAAATTGTTAGAAGTGAGTGCAACATGATATTTGTTATATGTGTGTGTGTGTGTGTGAGAGAGAGAGAGAGAGAGAGAGAGAGAGAGAATTCTTTACCTTAAGCTAATTAACTATTTACTATTTTATATGGTTATCACTTTTTCACATGTGTGACAGGGTTGCTTAAGATCTTCTACTCTTTTAGCAAATTTCAATATAATACATTATTTTTAACTATAGCCAACAGACCATACAAAAATCATTTGACTTATAATGGAAAGTTTGTATGCTTTGACCCTCATATCCCATTTCCCCACCATTTTAACCTCTGCTTCTGTGTATTTGACTTTTTCAGATTCCACATGGACATGAGATCATGCAGTGTTAGTCTTCCTATGCCTGGTTTACTTCACTCAGCATAGTGTCCTCCACATTCATCTGTGCTGTCACATATGGAAGGATTTTCTTCTTTATAAAGGCAGAACATTATTCTGATATGTGTGTGTGTGTGTGAGTGTGTGTGAGTGTGTGTGTGTATGAGAGCAGAGACAGAGGCAGAGGCAGAAAGACAGAGACAGAGACGGGGGAGGGATTTTTTTTAATCCGTTCATGCATTGAAAACTTAGGTTGATCCCACATCTTGACTATTTGAATGATGCTGCAGTGGACATGGAAGTGCAGATGTCTCTCTGATATGTAGATTTTTATCTCCTTTGGATAAAGACTCAAAAGTGGCACTGCTGGATTATATGGAAATTCTGTCTTAAAATTGTAAAGACATTCCACACTATGTTCCATAATACCATCATTAAAATACATTCCACCAACAGTATATAAAGCTTCCCTTTAACACTAGTTATTCTTTGTCTTTTTGATAAAAGCCATTCTAGCAGATATGAGGTAATATCACTGTTGTTTTGATGTACTTCTCCTACCAATTAGCAATGTTGAACACTTTATCTTTTACCTGTTGGCCAATTTAGAAAAATGCCTATTCGGTCCTTTGCCCATTTAAAAAAATATATTTTTAGTTGTAGATGGACATAATACCTTTATTTTGCTTATTTAGTTTTTTGTTTTGTGTTGTTTTGTTTTGTTTTTATGTGGTGCTGGGGATTGAACCCAGTGCCTCATGTGTGCTAGGCAAGCACTTTACCACTGAGTCAAAACCCCCAGCCCTGCTCATTTTTTAATGGTGTTATTTTTGTTTGGTTTGGTTTTTATTTTATGCAATCAAGTTATATGAGTACTTAATATAATTTGGATATTGGCTAAAAGGCCTGAAAGAATTTTTAGGGGCAAAGAACTATTTTTTCTAATCTTGATTGTGATGGTGTCTACCCTTCTGCTATCAATTACCAAAACTCATTAACTGAGCGCTAAAAATACTAAATTTTGTTACACGTAAATTCTACCTCTTAGAGACCACTCTCACTGAAAACAGAAACAAACAAGCAAACAAAAAAGCAACTGCTTTACTAAAAGAAAATATCAGAAAAGGAAAAAATAACATGCTAGGGGCTTAGCTACCATAATATTAATAAATAGCTTTTATGGTGACTACTATATACCACAAACTCTTCCAAGTGCTATATGTATATTTACTCAATTACCCTTTACCAGTATCCCAAAAGATAGACATTGTTTAGATTACTTTTTCACAGATACTATACTTGAATTACAGTCTGATAAAGTAAATTGCCCAGTCACATAGTAAGTAACATTTGTCTAAGAATCTCTTTATTTCCCTTGTCTTCCTATAAGATACTTCTGTTATATATACCACCTTCTTAGTTGGTTATGTCTTTCTCAACATTTTGGCAATATTCTACACTGTCTTCTGGCTTTATAAGAAAGGATTCCTATATGTTTCTGGCAAGCACTTAGGGATTTTATCAACTATAAGCTTTTAAAAATTTATTGTGAGAATTTTTACAATTATGTAAGGACTAAAACTTCAGACCTCCAAAATACATGAGAATAGCTATTGTTTGTATCAGGAGCAAAACTGTATATACTTTTTAAAAAACTTTATATTCTTTGGTTTTTATTTTTTTCTTCTACACAAAAATATGCAATAGGAATAGGTATAATTTTTCACTGAGGGATATTCAGCATTCTTGCACTAGAATTTTATTTGTGATTTTTCTGCTTCTAGTCTTTAACATACCTAGCATAACATAACATACATACCTATATTTAATTCCCTGGTTCATTATAACCGTAAGATTCAAATCACCAGGCACTAGCAAAAAAACTTTTGGGAGCCCCTCCCTTTGAAGCTCACATATTTATCATCCTGGACTTTACTTGGGGCCTATAACATTTTCATTCTTTCTTACCCAGTTCATCCTTGAATTTAAAAGTAGATTTTACACACTTGATTAGGCATTTCTGGTGTTTCAAGATGAGAGTGTTTTTAGGCTAATCTGACATGTTGCTGGAAATTGAAGTCTCCTTTTTAGGGTATTTTAGAAATACTTAACAAGGAGCAATAATTAATATTGCACACTGAAATTATTTAAGAAGGTTGTTTGTGTTTTATGTCCAAAGACTTACATTAAAGTGCTGAAAATTGAAACAAATGCAATTAAATTTTCATATGAGAAAATTTACTTGATTAATTATAATAGAGGAATACCAACTTATACCCAAAGTGATCCAAATCTTAAAATATATTCATCTTTTTTAATATGGAGAGTAAGAGAAAATTAAAATGAAAGAAAGCTTGTGAGAATCTGAATTCAAATACATTTGTCATTTGATAATGATAGTATGGATAAATCTTAATCTTTAAACACTTCTGTACTTCCAAAATTCTATGTAATGAGTGTTTATTAAATTATGAAAAAGCATTAAAATACCTCCTAGAGTTGGTTGTATGAAAATATTGCCAGAGAATTTCAAATGGATTCTGCTTAGAAAAATAATTGCCCACCATTTAGCTTGCAATATAGCAAAAAATTAAATAGCTGATTGAGAAAGATAGAGAGAAATATTTATTTCATTTTATCCCACTCTAGTAATAAAATTGTCAACTGTCATACATTTATATGAGAGCGTACTCTTTAGGCAAAGGGAAGAATTGGAGAAAGTGGACAGATGTATGGAACAGGATATGGGTGCTAGAGAGAATGTTGGTTATGAGTCAGGGAAGAGAAGTTGACAACTGTGTTCCACACACTAGAAAAACCATGACTTTCATGGACCATAGATATCATAAATAAGAGCATTATTCACAGTGTTTTGGTATGATCACTATTCTAAATGAAGAAAAGGAATCTACAGGGACTGGTTAAAATTTGAATTATTTAGCCTTTAGAAAAAATCCTAGCTATAACTTTCTTTATGTAAAAGTGGAGGTTGTCTGAGTAAAAGTGTTGATTTTGTGCCTGTGGGAAAGTAGAATGTATGTATGTTGTTACTATTAGGCCACCAAGCTTTATTTAAAAAAAAATGTTTACTTTTCAGTGATGGGTTCCTCTTATTTTCCTTCCTTAGGAAAATTTTCCTAAATGTCTTGGAAAATGAAGCTATTAATTATTGAAACGTTTTATACCCAAATAACTGGATTTGAAATATTCCATGTTTGACCCTGTTTGACAAGGTTTGAGTTGATGATCTTCTGATTGTAGTTCAAAATACTCCCTTACTGATGGCATTTTCTCATTTTATAGGAGGTATCTTAAGTTACATTTGTAATTTGGATGACTGCTCTAAATATCTGAAAGCCTAACAGAGTATTTTTACTACTTTCTTTCAAATTGAATAATAAATAATAAACACATTAACTCTTTTACATGACTTTTTTTTTCTCTGTTTCTGCTGAAGAAGCACAAGGAGAAAATTTATTTAAAGTTAAGCAAGAGGAAATTAGTTAGAAACCACCACCTTTGGCTAGGCAGTTTGTAAAAGCATGTAGTAGATTTTGAAAATGGCTATGAAGACATATTGATTTATTTTGCTCACTAATGCCTATTACAATACTTGGTAGCTTTGGGGAATTGGGTAATCATTTAACTGAAAAATAACTGCTTACTTGCATCGAAATTTTATTATATTTGAAAGGTTAACATATGCAGCCTTTCCAATAGAATTATGAGTTCATTATTCTATAGCTTTATAAAAGTATCAATAGCTTCAAGAAAATAATATTGTTAGTTGTAAGTTTGGCCATTTCTGATGCATTAAAGATAAAATGCACTTACCAATATATGTTCATCAATGCAGGAAATTCCCATGGTAAAATTAATTTTGGATTTGTTTGTCACTGTAGAATGCACTGAAAATACTACTGCAAACTCTTAGTTCCAAGTAACTCTAGTTAAGGCCTTAGTACACTGACTTTGAGTATGAGAGACAATAACCATTCCGGATAGAGTAAGAAACCATTAAATTCCATAATTTCACAGTTTTACATAAACCAGAAACAGCATGCCAATAGGGTGCTTGAGAACAATAATGGCAGGACTTCCTAAGGGAAGAATGTGCCATCCTCTCAGATATGCATGACTCCTGCTGAGTGGCAAGGAGACACAAGGTTAAATAGCACCACATCACGTGACACAAAAGTTTTTTCATCTACTCATTTCAGTATCTCTGATTGAATCAAGGTAACGTTTGTTTGACGTCTTTAATGGGCTGATGAACAGCCCTGGTCAGAGAAGAAAAAGCAATGATCAGATTCTGCTCCTGGAGTTAAATATTTTTATTTTCTTTGTTTTCATAGCCACCTTCCACATGGGATTCAATTGTTTTCCCAATGTAGATGTTATTTTAAAAGAAAAGTAGCTGGGCTGGATCCTTCAAAGATAAATATGAAGTAACAGTGGTCTAGTAGTCTTGGGTTCACAATATCTGTCAATTCAAATTTGTGAATAAAGAGAAAGCAACAAAAGGACAAGAATTTATACAGAAAGGGGCAGAATCAACACTCCTTTTCAGCATGTTGAATGAGACTTGTAATAATTAGCAATGCTTACAGTTTGGGGAATAGAGAACATTAAAAGTTCTGCTGGTCTCTACCTTGACTGGCAATTAAAATCACAAATAGACAGTTACATAGTTACATGGATGAATCACAAGACATGCCCTCATAATTTTTCTTAACTCTAATTTTGCAGGCTCTGGGATAAGCGCTGTCATTTAATTTAATGCTATAAAATTTTTAAAAAATAATTCCAGTTTCTCCAGGAAAACAACCTAAAATACTGTACATCAAATCCAACTATTTCCTGAATACTGTAGGGATCTGTGAATTGGTCAACCCTAAGGAATAAGACTCTAAAATATCTAGCAAAGGATGAGCCCAGACAAATCCCATGTCACACAGGAGATAGAGAAGAATGTAATGTTCCCAGGGACCACTCCTGGCTCTAAAGAAAAAGAAACCTACTTTAATGATGCAGAATATAGCTTTTACCTCGAAGATACCAGCTGTACAAGAACACAGTGCTAAAGGTAAGGTGTGTTTGCTCGGTCACTTTCTGAAGGTAGCAGCAGTTAGAGGATGACCATTTAACTCTTTTGTTATATATTTAAGCAATAAGTCCAGAGGTGAGGACACCACCTTCCTGAAAACTTTAAGTTGACCTCCTAATGGTTCCATAAGCCAAAGAAACAAAATGAACAATGGCCAGAAAACTGAGTCATCCTGCAGAGAAGGCTTTCAAATGCAAGCTTTCAAACTTGCCTGATCTTCCACTTTAGGAAGTATATCTGAAGAAAAACAGATAGATGAATGTACTGAAAGAAGCTTCATATAAAGATGCTCTTTATGGTTATGATTTTTTGACTATTCATTTACGGGGGAAGACATCCAACTGACAGATTCACATATATAAAATAACGTCCTTGCACAGACATTAACGTAAGAGGATTAATGCATCATGCATTTGTTTGCATTTCTAGTCTCAAATGTAATCATTCAGCTAAGTGCCTTCTGTTTTTTATTAATATTTCCAGAATTTGAAAGCAGTGGCTGAGTCTGTCTTCAAGGGTATGCAAATTTTATGTAATCCAAACATATTTGAGAAATGTAAATATACATCTATTGACTAAGGACTATAAGCAAAGACTGAGCTTTGATTTGAAATTCTTAAAAAGAAGCATTTAGTGTAGTTTCAAAACCTGTTCCAGTGCAACATTTCATTTAAAAATCCTAACCCTGTGAGGAAGTTATTGTTATAATCAATATTTGATAAGTGGAGAACCTCTAAGACAGAGAAATAATTATTTTGCAGTTTTAATAAAGGGTAGAGCTGCTTGTAAACCATAGGTCTATTCACAAAGAAAACATTTCTTGAGTTGATTATGTTGTCCAAACAGAGTCCTCAGTGTTAGAGGAGAGAAAACCCAAGCAGAATTTTTAAGGAAATGTGATCTAGGGCAGAAAGAGAGAGAAAATAATCTGCCAAAATACAATATTGTTGTTGACCAGAAAGTCAAGTATAGAGTGCTATGGGAAATCATACAACATAGGCAGCAGCTAGTGCAGTTTAGCAATCTGGATTTGAAGAACTACTCTTGAAGGTAGGCAACTTAGCATTTAAACATTGATGAAGGGCAATAAGGACTGCACAGGACATATGGGATGCTGTATGTAAAAGTGCTCTTTATGGTTATGATTTTTTTTTTTTTGACTATTCACTTACAGGGGAAGACACCCAACTAACGGATTCACATATATAAAATAACGACAGCAGCATCAGTACATATTATGGGATGGATTTCTATATGATCCTGGAGTCAGAAATTCCGGAGCATGTGACCCAAGAGTAGAGAGGACAACAAGTGAAAGCACAGATGGAGAGGCCAGATCATGAGAGATCTTCTAATAATGCTAAGACGGTCAGTTGCTGGCCTGAAGGCTATGGGAGGCCATGAAGACATTTTAATAAGAACATATCATTATGAGACTTCATTTCATAAAACTAAACAAAACAGCCTCTGGCAGAATGTGTGAGGATTATTCAGAGGAGGAGCAGGCCTGGACGCAGGTAGTTTAGTTCAGAGGGTGAAGCAGTCTGGGGCTTCTGTTAGGTTGAGAAGATGCACTGAGAAGAAAAAGGGCATCACGATATTAAAGCAAGCTGAGAACATAGAATAACTTCAGGTTCTCAGACTCGGTCAACTAAGTGCCTATTGAACGTGAAATGTGAACAGAGTTCAATTTTAAATATGTTTAATTTGGGTGTTTAATGGGGCAAACACTCAAGTAGTGTTGAACATATGAATCCAGAGGCCAAAAATTTGGACTAAAATTATGTTTTTGTTCTATAGCAGAAATAGAGTGAGTCTTCAGAGACTCTACATGCAAAAGTAAGAATTGCTATATATTCCTAGCTTTTTTTTCCTTTTTTTTTTTGGCATCAGGGATTGAAGCCAGGGATGTTCAATTTCTGAGCCACACCCCCAGCCCTTTTTATATTTTATTTAGAGACAAGTCTCACTGAGTTACTTAGGGCCTCGCTAAGTTGCTGAGGCTGGCTTTGAACTTGCTATTGTCCTGCCTCAACCTCCAGAGCTGCTGGGATTATAGGTCTGCACCACCACACCATGCCCAGCTATTCCTAGGTTTTTAATTAATTCTTGAACAGCAGCAGTGTCCTCCATGCCTCAGTTTTCCCACTAGCAGGGCTAGTCCTAAGTACTAGAGAAAGTAGTCAATATTACCCTCTCCTTATATTTTGACCCCTTCAATACCCAAATTTCACTTCTTTTGACCCTGATTATCCTAAAAGTTTCCTTCAGACAAAGCATATTTACTGAACTTGTGCTCTATGGTTCCAGTGACTGGAACCATTTCTGCCTCAAGAAGACCACAATTTGATACCAGAGAGGAAATGGGAGGCCTTCTGCTTGGCTTATCTGCCTCTCTTATCTACACTGAAGGTCCTACATGACCTCCTCTTTGTGTTCCATCATCACTTCTTTCTAAGCCCTTCAATAATATGGCCGATGGTGGGGCCACTCCTTTCTTCTCTCCTGCAGTATCTTTAACGTATCACTGCTCCAGCTTCAGCCATTTCTTATGGGAGAAGCTGGCTGATCGTCCACCTGCTCTGCTAAATCTTGGTTTACCACAGGGCAAGAAATTGGACTTAAAGCCTCTCTTTCAAATTCTAACCTCATACAATTCATTTCCTAACACAGGATTGTTGAAAGCCTGTTATTAATATAAGTGACTATAATACAATGAAGAAATGTTATAAAAGAAATATAAAGTTTTATAAGAAGTCAAAGAGTCTGAGGTACCATTTGGACTGAGCTTAGAAAAGCCAATAGGTTTGGATATGCAGAAATGGAGCGAGGGAGGTATTCCATGCAGAGGGATTAGCGTGAACCAAAGCAAATATTTCTTAGGAGCTCTCAGGCGTAACATGCAAAGGAAAAGTCAGAGATATGAGTCACCTTGCATTGCCGTAACAAAATATCATAAACTGGGTGGCTTAAACAAGAGATTTATTTTCTCACTGTTCTGGAGGCTAGAAGTCTGACATCAGGGTGACAGCAAGTCAGATTCTGGTAAGAGCTCTCTTTCTGGCTTGTGGATGGCTGCCTTTTTGCTGTGTCTTCAAATGGCAGAGAGGGAACAATGCCACCCTCATGACCTCATATAAATCTATTATCTTTTAAAAGCTTGTCTTCAAATACCACAACACTGGGGCTTGGACATTTACATTTGGATTTTAGGAAGAACAGATCTGGGTCCGTGGCAGTCAAAAGATAAGAATGGGAAGAGATGTTTTATACTGAGAATGTTTTACATTGAGTCAAGGATTATTTGGTCAATCATGAGGAACAAACTCATCCTTGTAGCTGTGAGAATAGGCAAGTGTTCACATTATTACAATATGAGAAATCATAACAAGATTAGGCCTTGGTCCTTGGAGAAAAGCATTTTCAACAGAGCTTCTTGAGATCTGTTTCAACTGAACATATGGACTTTGGTTCAGATATGACCCACTGCAAGATGAACATATTAAGTCGGGGAAGCAAGACTTTTCCATTGGTGACAAAATAAAACCCCAGGAAAGGTTAGCAATTATAGTTTAAATCCTGTCTACTGGTCAGAAATAGGTGTGTGTGTGTGTGGGGGGGAATCCTCCAATTCAAAAATCTAGGGCCAGTCATCTTTGAGACTATTCACAAATAACAATCATAACTTTAACTTTAAACACATAGAGCACAGCTGGTTTTACTAGTGCCCTGGAATGTTTCAAGAGTCCTTGTTTCAGGGGTCCCTTTTGAACTTGGCCACTTGTCTGGAGACCTGGATATAGTCCAACTCCCAAACATGGAATATGCTGCCTCCGATATCTAAAGAAGACAAGAGGGTGTTGAACCACTTTTGTTTGAGATAGGAGCTTTAAGTTAGCCATAATAGGTTGGGGAATGTCACTTTGGGCTGATGCCCATTTGGTCTTAAAAGGGATTTGGATTTTTATCCTTATGGCTGTCTATCTTTAGTTGACTGTGTTTAGATGGCATGCAAAGCAATGCAGGCCATCTCCTCTGTGGAGCCACTCTTAAAAAATCATGAATATTCATCTGGAAGTTTTCAAGATACTGCCAGAAAACTATGTGGGCAGTATAAATGAAACAAGAATGTCAAAATGTTGATAAATGTTGATATTAAAAATGTATATGGATATATACATGGTGGCTTAATATACAATCTCCCTGTTTCATGTGTTTAAAAACTTCAAACTAAGAATTCTCTAATGTTTGGACTCCGAAAAGCAATTCCTAGTAGGCTAACGTTTTCCCAGCTCATAGTTAGTGTATCACTAGCAAAGATTCAGGACAGACTTTGTACATTGAATGTCTCTCTGGAGGAGGTCAAATTTATCCTGCTTTTCTTGTGGAGAATTATGGGGGGGAAATCTGATACAAGATTGCATACCAAATGCCAATAACAGATATGTTTGTTAAGTCCTCTTCATGATGTTGGTCATTTCTCTGAATAGTCTTGACAGTCCACAGTGAAGTACACAGTACCAGTGACATTTTAAAATTTTCTAGTCAGATAAGGTGGCTGAACTGGGGAAATCACGTTGTATTACATCTCTGCTATGTTAAGTCTTTTAAATGGAGACAAATTCATTTCTCTACACCTGGAAAACAGTGTTGTTTCAATTGCATGATTGTGGCAGGTTTTAGGATTATAGTCATTTCTCGGCAATGCCCGTGGTCAAATGTGATAGAAGCCAGCAGCAGGGGTCACAATGATTTCATCCAACCACCTTGTCCTCTCACTAGAGCTGGATTTAAGGAACTCAGAAAGCCCAAATCAATTATACAGTCTAACAAAAGAACAGCAAGGCAGTCCAGACAATAGAGCCAGTAATAGCTATGGAAGAATAAAAATACAACAAGGTCTTATATAAGTCTTCCCTACCACCCCTGGGATGGGGATTGGGAAGTAAAGCCTGGGATGAGGTCCTAGCCCCTCCTCTGCTCAGATTTCCTGCTGAGCTTATCCTTGCATCTCTCTTAGGTCTGTTCTGGGTCTACAGAGCCCACTTTCTCTGTTATCCCAAATACCTTCTTAAAACAACAAGGGCAGCTGCTGTAGGTTAAGTGTCTTGGGTTGAATGTGTTCATCCAGAGTGCAAGTGCTACTGCTTGATTTTGCCCAAGCTCTGCTGGGCAGGCCTCTCTTCCCTGGTATCAGCAGACTTATCTTGTTTGTATTTACCCTGAGGCTAATACAGCATTCTGGAATTTTCAAGGGATCCTTTTCTTTTTTTTTTTTTTTTTGGGGGGGGGTGTCCACAGACATGATAGTTCATGTATTCAACCACCCAGTTATGAGTCATCTTAGTGTGATCAGTGCCCTAGTCATTCCAAGGCTATTACAGGTCACAGGCAGGATGGGCACCTGGTGGCCAGCCACTTTGGTGATCTGCAGTCTCCTCCAGGAAGGTGTTTTATCACCAAGCTAACCCATTAGAACTGTTTCCTCCATTCCTCAAAATCCTAGCACCATAAAATGTGATGTACAAGAAGCACACACTGCTGGCAGTACATTCAATCAGATTTATTAGGGAAATTTATAGGCAGAAAAGCAGCTGAGCATGTGCAAGTTTGGAAGTAAATGTTTGCCATCCCAGGGGAGGAGGTTGATCGGGGCACAGCTGAACTCACATGGAAAATGATCCAGGAAAGGGACTCCACTTATGCCACACAACATATTTATAAGGTAGTTAGGAGGGGTTTGGAAATCCCTAGCAGATAATGGGATGGTGGAAACTTCCCGGCTGGAAATAAGCCCTTTTTATTCCTGACTTTAGCTAGATGAGTTTGCATACTAATGCTCTTGGTATCAGCTAAGGGCCTTGGGTTCCCATAAACTAACTCAGGTCTACTGGAAGAGCTTACTGAAAAACTTCCAGGAGGGGAAATGCAGAGAACCCAATAAGACCACAGGAGACAAAATATTTGTCTAGCCTTGCTCACTAAATGTTTTCGCCATCTGTTTTTCTGCCTGCTGTCTCATTAGTCCAACGTTCCTTACAGCATCTTCTCCACATCCCTTGTGTAAGAATAACTTACAACCACTCTGAACTTCTTTCTAATTAGTCAACAGAACTATGTTTCCTACAGCCTCTCTTTGGCTTCTGTGAGTTTGTTGACTGTGATAGTCAGTTGGAATGACAAGCTAAGGGTGGGGTCAGATTATTCTTGGCTGAGAACTGAGTAAATATTGCATGAATAAAGTTAATTGGTATAGTTTTTTTTTCTAATCAATAAACATGATGACAAGAAGAAGGAGACAGGAGAGTAACTTGAACAGTAACAAATTAAAGTAAATGATTCTTTTTTTCGTAACAGGAGCATATTTGTAATCAAGGAGAAAAAGTCAGTGAGGGAAGAAAATTTGGAGACAGTTAAATGTAGTTGGGGAGAAAGGAATAGACTAGGAAATTAAAGAGTTTTTAGGACTAGAAAAACCTTCATCCTTTATTATTACAACATTCGTCATCCTACCACAATATAATATTAAGACAGATGAATCTAAGATTCTCCCCAGATGCTACAGCATCCTTTTCCTATGCCTTTGCAAGCAAGCAGGCAGGAGGAGAAATAAAATCTGCCACATGTAAGATGGTACCAGGATCATTCTTGCCATAATTTCTACACAGAGAAGTTCAACAAAGTTTTTTTGTTTTGTTTTTTTCCCAGCAAAGAGTGTACTTAAATTTGAAACCTGAAGGATGCTTAGTTATTAAATAATGAGGAGGAGGATTGTTCCAGGAAGTGCAACAACCAATGCAGTTTCCCCGATGCAATAGGGAGCACAGTGCTTTTGGGTAATTGGAAAAAAGTTCAGTGTGATTGTCATAAATTGTAGGGGAAGTGGTACAGGATGAGGCAAAAGGGTAGAGGAAGCTCTAGACATTGAAGAATCCTATAAGTCATAATACGGATTTTGGGACCTCATCCTTAGAGGGACAAGCCGTAACACTGAAGAATTTTAAGCAAGATCCTGATGCTTAAACTAGTATTTTTAGAAAAAACTTGACTTGGGTTGCAGTATAAAAAACTGACTGAAGAAGACTCTAGTCGGGAGATCTTGCTAGAATCCTCAGGTCATAATCACTTCAATTCCTTAATGGAAGTGAGAACAGAGAAATGTTCATCCATTAGAGGGAGAGGTGTGTTGGGGAGGAGGGACTAGCTGTCTTTTGAAGCACTAGGTCAAACCTGTGCTGAGGGGAGGAAGAAACTTCTACTCTTATTTCCAGTGTTACTTCCACGCCTTCCCAACTTTTTCCTAAGGAAAAAGCCATGGCTAATATGATCGTCAGACAGTAGGTGAGCCATTTACTAGCACCTGTGGAACAAGAGCCATGGCCTCCCTTCGCCATTTCCTTTCTGTATCCTTCAGGTCAGCACATGGAGCCTGGTTTCTAGGAGAGCACCAGCAAGTCTTATGCAGAATAATGGTTTCAGGGTACTTTGGTGGGTGTTCTAGCTATTATTTTGTTTCACAGGTATTATTTTGTTTTACAGATATGCCTGAAGGTATAGATCCCCACACTGAGATGTGGCAGAAGGCATATCATAGCAACTCGTAACTTATGCTGGTGAACCTCCATAGAAGACTTATTTTCTAGCTTTAGGGAGCATATTGAAGACTTAACTGTGGAACTAGGTCCCATTTTCAGATGGCTGACAGACAAATAGTTTGCTCTATAGGCTCAGGAATTTTATACTGAATGGGCTAAAGAATGAATGACTCCACTGAAACTACTATCTTCCTCTCTGTTTTCACTCAAGAACACTCCATGAGAATGGGGAAAAGACAACGTTACTTACTTTCCCAACTCTTGATTATATAATATGCATCAGTCAAAATGAACCAGCTGAACACATCGACATTCATTCTTGCCTGTAGTCTACACCCAGGATGAATTGACTGGGTGCTCCACTCATCACAGGTCTCGAGAATCTGAAATTGTAAAGATTTTGTAGACATATCCTTCCTAGATGATAAAAGAAGTAAAAGGGGGTGTGAAGAATTCCTCCATTGGTTTTTAAAGTTTCCACTTGCATGACACACTTCACTTACCCCTTGCATTTCATTCTCCAAAAATGACAAGTTTAAAATATAATGTGGAAATGCAGTCCAATCACAGGTCTGGAAGGCAGAAAGCTGTAAACATTTGGTGAAGATCAATCACTAGAGATGCCATGAAGTCTCTTGTTTCCCATTTGGTGACATTCCTAGGTAGGCCCACAGAACTGAGAAACTTGGAGCACCAAAGACAAAAGAAAAGAAATGTACAAGTGTATGTTTCAGGGTACAACCATTTCTTTTCTTTTTTTTTCTTTCTCTCTTTTTTTTTTTTGTACTGGGTTGAATTCAGAGATTCTCTCTACTGAGCTACATCCCCAGACTGTTCTAATTTTTCTTTTCCAGATAAGATCTTACAAAGTTCCTGAGTTTGACCTCAAACTTGCTATCCTCCTGGCCCAGCCTACCAAGCTGCTGGAATTAGAGTGATGTGCCCCCACACCTACCTCCAATAGATAATTAATGAAGGTAGGGAGAGAGAGAAGAAATAATATAAGACAATCCTTACATTTCTACATTGGAGAATCTAGCAGGTGATGATGACATCTTTAGCATAGAATTAAGGGGCACATTTGCCCTTGCCCTCTAGAACCTCTTTCAATTTTGTATCTTACATTATACTACATCTTCAAATATTATGAATTATCACAAATCACAGTGTAGGGGAATATCTATGACTTAAAATTGTGATATACATAATACTTTTTAAACTTAGCTACAAGCATTTTGAAATATATCACTGCATATTGTATTTCTACAAATGCAGAATTTCTTATAAAAACAAGTGCCACTCATGGAAAGATCAACCCCACCAGGTGAGACTGTGTCATTCCTCTGGTCTTCACCCAACAGCAGCCTGATCTTGCACCGCCCATCCCATTTTAGCCACATTTTGCTAGAGGGGGGTCTTTCTTTTTTTAATTGAATTAGTTATTTATTCTAATTTGTTATAGGTGACGGCAGAATGCAATTCATTTCATATTACACATATAGAGCACAATTTTTCAAATCACTGGCTATACACAAAGTATTTTCACACCATTTGTATCTTCATACATGTACTTAGGGTAATCATGTCTAACTCATTCCACCACCTTTCCTACACCCAGGCCACTTCTCTTTCCCTGCTTCTTCTTTGTCCTTTGTCCTATCTAAAGTTCCTCCACACACACCCGAAATTGCCATCATGAGTCAGCATCCTTATATCAAAGAAAACATTTGGCCTTTGTTTTTATGGGATGGGCTAACTTCACTTATCATTATATTCTCTAACTCCATCCTTTTACCTGCAAATGCCATGATTTTATTTTCTTTTAATGCTAAGTAATATCCCATTGTATGTATGTGTGTGTGTGTGTGTGTGTGTATATATATATATATATATATATATATATATATATATATATATACACATATATACACATAACAAAGTTTCCCTATCCATTCATCTACTGAAGGGCATCTAGGTTGGTTCCACAGTTTGACTATTGTGAATTTTGCTGCTATACACATTGATGTGGCTGTGTCCCTATAGTATGCTGTTTTTAAGTCCTTTGGATATAAACCAAGGAGTGGAACAGCTGGTTCAATGGTGGTTCCATTTCCAGTTTTCCAAGGAATCTCCATACTGCTTTCCCGATTGGCTGCACCAATTTGCAGTCCCACCAATAATACATGAGTCTGCCTTTTCCCCCACATCCTCGCCAACACTTATTGTTGTTTGTATTCTAAATAGCTACCATTCTGACTGGAGTGAGATGAAATCTTAGAATAGTTTTGATTTACATTTCACTAATTGCTAGAGATGTTGAACATTTTTTCATATGTTTGTTGATTGATTGTATATCATCTTCTGAGAAGTGTCTGTTCAGGTCCTAGGCCCATTTATTGATTGGGTAATTTATTTATTTATTTATTGGTGATAAGTTTTTTGAGTGCTTTATATATCCTAGAGATTAGCGCTCTATCTGATGTGCTTGTGGTAAAGATTTGCTCCCATTCTATAGGTTCTCTATTTATCTCTTTGATTGTTTCTTTTGCTGAGAAGAAGCTTTTTAATTTAAATTCATCCCACTTATTGATTCTTGGTTTTAATTCTTGCAATATAGGAGTCTTACTAAGGAAGATGGGGTCTAATCTGACATGAAGAAGATATGGGCCTACTTTTTCTTCTATAAGTTGCATGGTCTCTGGTTTAATTCCTAGGTCCTTGATCCACTTTCAGTTGATTTTTGTGCATGATGAGAGATAGAGGTTTAATTTCATTTTGTTGCATATGGATTTCTAGTTTTCCCAGAACCATCTGTTGAAGAGGCTATCTTTTCTCCAAAGTATGTTTTTGGCGCCTTTGTCTAAAATGAGAAAACTGTAATTATGTGGGTTTGTCTCTGTGTCCTCTATTCTGTACCATTGCTCTACAGGTCTATTTTGGAGCCAATACCATGCTGTTTTTGTTACTATTGCTCTGTAGTATAGTTTAAGATCTGGAATAGTAATGCCACTAGTTTCACTCTTCTTGCTAAGGATTGCTTTAGCTATTCTGGGTCTCTTATTTTTCCAGATGAATTTCCTGACTGCTTTTCCTATTTCTATAAGGAATGACATTGGGATTTTGATTGGAATTGCATTGAATCTGTATAATGCTCTTGGTAGTATGGTCATTTTGACAATATTAATTCTGCCTATCCAAGAGCAAGGGAGATCTTTCCATCTTTGAAGGTCTTCTTTAATTTCTTTCTTTAGCATTCTGTAGTTTTCCTTGTAGAGGTCTTTCACCTCTTTCATTAAGTTGATTCCCAAGTATTTTATTCATTTATTTATTCTTTTGAGGCTATTGTCAATTGGTTAGTTTTCCTATTTTCTCTTTCTGATGATTTGTCACTGATGTACAGAAATGCCTTTGATTTATGGGTATTGATTTTATATCCTGCTACTGTGCTGAATTCATTTATTAGTTCTAGAAGATTTCTGGTGGAATTTTTTGAGTCTTCTAGGTATAGAATCATATCATTGACAAACAGTGATAATTTGATTTCTTCTTTTCCCATTCGTATGCCTTTAATTTCTTTTGTCTAATTGCTCTGGCTAGTGTTTCAAGACCTATGTTAAATAGAAGTGGTGAAAGAGGGAATCCTTGTCTTGTTCCAGTTTTTAAAAGAAATGCTTTCAATTTTTCTCCATTTAGAATGATGTTGGCCTGGAGTTTAGCATAGATAGTTTTTACAATGTTGAGATATGTTCCTGATATCTCTGGTTTTTCTAGTGTTTTGAACATAAAGATGTGCTATATTTTGTCAAATGCTTTTTCTGTGTCTATTGAGATGATCATATGATTTTTACCTTTAAGTCTATTGATCTGAAGAATTATATTTATTGATTTTCATATATTGAACCAACCTTGCATCCCTGGGATGAATACTACTTGATTGTGGTGCATTATCTTTTTGATATGTTTTTGTATTTGTTTTGCTAGATTTTTATTGACAAATGTTGCATCTATATTCATTAGAGATATTAGTCTGAAATTTTATTTCTTTGATGTGTCTTTCTCTATGTTTTGGAATCAGGGTGATATTGAATAGAATGTGTTTGGAAGCATTCCCTCTTTTTTTATTTCATGAAATAGTTTGAGGAGTATTGGTGTTAGTTCTTCTTTAAAGGTCTTGTAGAACTCAGCTGTGTATCTTTTTGGTCCTGGGCTTTTCTTGGTTGGTTGTCTTCTGATAGCATCCTCTATTTCCTTGCTTGAAATTGATTTGTTTAAATTGTTTATATCATCCTGATTTAGTTTGGGCATATCATATGCCTCTAGAAATTTGTTGATGTCTTCGATACTTTCTATTTTATTAGAGTACAGATTTTCAAAATAATTTCTAATTATCTTCTATGTTTCTGTAGTGTCCATCATATTTCCTTTTTCATCACGTATGTTTGTAATTTTAGATTTCTTTCTCCTTCTCTTTGTTTGCATAGCTAATGGTTTATCAATTTTATTTATTTATTTCAAATAACTTTTTTGTTTTGTCAGTTTTTTCAATTGTTTCTATTTCATTGATTTTAGCTCTGATTTTAATTATTTTCTGTCTGCTACTGCTTTTGGCATATATTTGTTCTTCTTTTTCTGAGGATTTGAGATGTAGTATTAGGTCACTTATTTGTTGAGTTTTTCTTCTTTGAAAGAATGAACTCCATGCAATGAACTTTCCTCTTAGAACTGCCTTCTTGATGTCTCAGAGATTTCACTATGTTGTATCAGTGTTCTCGTTTATCTCTAAGAATGTTTTAATCTCCTCCTTGATATATTTGCAACCCATTGTTTATTCAGTAGCATATTACTCAGTCCCTAGGTGTTAGAGTAGCTTTTAGTTTTTATTTTATCATTGATTTCTAATTTATTTCCATTGTGGTATAATAGAATGCAGGGTAGTATCTCTACTTTTGCTTTGTGAAATAATATATGGTATGTTTTAGAGAAGGATCCATGTGCTGCTGAGAAGAAAGTTTATTTGCTTGTTGATAGATAATATATTCTATATATGTTAGTTGAGTCTAAGATATTGATTGTATCATTGAGTTCTATAGTTTCTTTGTTTAGCTTTTGTTTGGAAGATATAACCAGTGGTGAAAGAGGTGAGTTATGTCACACAGAATTATCTTTCAGAGTTTGGTATATGTTGTTTCAGGATCTCCTGGCTTTGAAGGTTGGGTTGAAAAATCTGCCTAGATATGTATTTGTCTTCCCTTATATGTAATCTGATTTTTATTTCTTGCAGCCTTTTAAATTCTATTCTTATTCTGTATTCTAGGCATTTTCATTATAGTGTGTCTTGGTGTATATCTGTTGTAATTTTGTATGTTTAGTGTCCTATAGGCCTCTTGTATTTGATTTTCCAATTTTTATTCTTCATGCTTGGGAAATTTTCTGATATTATCTCATTGAAGACATTGTGCATTCCTTTGGTCTAAATCTCTGAACCTTCCTCTATTCCAATAAATCTTAAACTTGTTCTTTTGATGGTATCCCATAATTCTTGGATATTCTGTTCATGGTTTCTTACCATCTTCACTCTGAGGTCAACATTATTTTCAAGATTGTATATTTTGTCTTCATTGACTGAGGTTCTGTCATCCAAGTGATCTAGTCTGTTGGTGATGTTTTCTATGGAGTTTTTTTATTTGGCTTATTGTTTCTTTCATTTCAAGGATTTCTGGTTGTTTTCTTTTTTCTTTTCAGAATCTCTCTTTCTTGAAGTAATATCTTGCCACCTGTATTTGCTCTCTTGTCTCTTTGCTGGTGTGATTGATAGTTGCCTGTTTTTATTCTCTTATCTCTTTGTTGGAATGACCAACTTTTGCCTGTATCTGTTCACTTAGGTCATTCTTTAATCCCAGATTTTTTTAGTTATGTATATTCTGAACTTCTTCTCTGAGATTTCATCTACTTTGCTATCTATGGATTCTATTGTTTTAGTATCTTGGTTTGTTTGGGGCACTTTCCTCCCTTGTTTTTTCATGATGTCTTTGTGTCCTCCTCTCTTGCAGCATAGATCTGAGGTATTATTGCTTCCATCCCATTGTCTTATAGTGTCCCTGCAGATTACCAATACCTCACCTTTAATGGAGAGATCAAAATTACAGCACTCAATGTACCAAATACGTAGCCATAGACCAGTTAACGTCTATTTTTACATTTACAATTTTGTCACTATAATCAGAAATGATGAGTTCAGTTATTTTCTACCATATAGTCAATAGGTTTGTGTATTGGTTACAGTTTCTAATGGTTGAAGGAGGGGCTGGGGAGTGTTGGCTGAGATGTTTATGAGGTATGATGTGAGAATATGGAGGTATTAGATTATAGGACTAGTGAGAGGTAATCATAAGAAGTTGGCTATTAGTAGGAGAAACAAGAGAGAGGAAATCCCATGCAAGACTCTCTGTTATCCCAGCAACAGGATAACTGTTAGCACCCCTAGTAGAGATACCTCTGGTGCGACCAAGCCCACAGAGACCTTGATGACATCTTACTAGGTTCTTATTATTGTCTCTTAATAGAAGTTGGTGATATCCCAGTTTTATGGTGGTGGCAGCCTCAAGCTTATATGTACGCTGATGTTGGTTGGGCTGTGGAACCACATTTTGGTGAATAAGGAACCCTGGCAGGGTAAGGCCTCTCTGCATGGATGCAAGGTGGGCCTCTCTCCAGGTCACCAGGCCGTGGGGTGATGGGGCCCAGGGGGAGACTTTCATAGAGATAGAGAGCACAAGATAAAGATAGTTTAGGAGAAGAAACAAATTCCATTTTTGCAAAGTTGGATGCTCGTGGTCTATGAAGCGTCTGAGTAGGAGTGACAATAGGTGATGGACATTCACGTTTTAATCTCAGGGGATAGATCTAGGGTTGATGTATCATCTTTGAGCATCAAACACATACTAATAGTGATTAACCTATGGGAGTTAATATTCTTTCTTCTTCTCCCAAGGCAGGACTCCAGGGTATCACCATTTCTCCGGGTTCTGAATGGATTCAAAATTTCTCTCTTAAAGGAATAACTTCAGTTTCATATTCCAAGTTGTAATCCTTAAGCTTCTTCTTTTCTTATGCAGCGAAGATTCATTAAAGGCTGAAATGTCACAACTTAAGGGGCAGTGGAGTCCTAGGTAAAATTACATATCAAGAGAAAGTTTTACCTAGCTGTGCAATCAAGAAAATGTCCAAGATAAAGTTTTTTCTGTAGAATATTTTTAAAGGTGTTTAGATAATTTGAGGATAAACACAAATATGTTTAAATGCATTAGGCATATTTAATGAAACTGTTATTTAAGAAGTAGTAATATACAGAAACTAATCAGGGTATTTCCATCACTAACATATTTTCCTCTCTATGTCATTCTTTGAAGCAATGTCATTTTCATCACCTGTAGGAGTCTCCACTGGAACACTACTGCTTTACTTGGTTTTACCCTTTGCTGCAGGTTCAGGCATTTGGGGAAACCTCAGTACTGCTATGTATGTGTATGTGTGTTTGAAAGATTGGACCACCCATCTTTTATATTTCACCAATAAATATTTTAAAAATGGAAGAAGTTGTTCTTACAGAAAGAGGAATAAATCAAAGATAAAAATAGAGCCATGAACTTCATCATCTTTGGTAATTATGTCTACTATTTTGGGGGAGGAGAAAAATAATTAATCTCTGTTTGACTATTCTTTATGCATCCTGTCTTCTCTAATAATATTCTCTTACCAATTTATATTCCTCCCTCTTAAATATTTAAAAGCCTTCTAATTTTTCATCTAGTGTGTACCTAGGCAGATGTGGCATGTTTAATTAAAGGATTTGCTTTTACCTACAGTTTATAATAGGCTTCTTTAGCCACTTTGGAGAAATCTTGCAAAAACAGTTATTATAAAATGTTAAAGTTTTAAGGGTTTTAGATCAAAATATTATTATATATTTCATCATAAATAGATTATTTTCATTTATAATATTGTGAACATTTTCCAAAACAACAATTTTTTTTTCTGCAATGTGATCTAAATAGTAGTATATGTGGAGCCATTCTAATTAGCCAATCTTCTCCTATTTATTTAGGAGATTTCAAAGATTTTGCTATAATACTTCTTTATGATAATATGTAAATTTCTATAGTAAACACACACATACATCTTTACACATATCAAATCTTATTTCTTATATTTAAACAAGTGTTTTGGTGTTGTTGCATGGGCTACTATGATAATACCATTCCCAGGATTTTCTGTGGCCTTATCTTACTACTTTAGAGTACAATCTTAATAGATTTGTGACTGTGTGAAAAGTTAGGAAATATTGACAACAAAAAAGCCTAGAGATTATCAAGTTTAAATACTATACTTCCCCCCAAAAAATGAAGATACAAAACCACTAGAATATTTAGTGGCATAACAGAAATCATAAGTTATTGAAGGGCAGAGTTGGTATAGTTTACTATGTGCAAAGATGTATGTGTGTGTTGACTATAGAATTTGATATATTATCATAAAGAAGTATTAAAACAAATCAATGTTTTCCCCATAATTTTACTCTGCATGACATTTACTTTCATTAGAAACAAAGGATTTTTCTATTATAAAATAATATTGGTATCAAACTAGGAATGACTTTGTGTTAAATAATGGAAAATTCCTAAAATATACAACTTTTTATGTTTTTATATAGCAATTATAAAAATAAAAAAAAAATGAAAATTTCTCATAAAAAGCAGTTTCTCTGTTAAATTCCCCTCTTTTGTTATCAAAATCTTGGGACTATTATTAATTTTTTTTCTTTGGTAATGGGGATTGAACTCAGGGTTGCTTAAACACTGAGCCATACCCCTACTCCTTTTGATTTTGTTATTTTCATTTTTAGATAGGGTCTTGCTTAGTTGCTCAGGGCCTTGATGAGGCTGGCTTTGAGCTTGCGATTCTCCTACCTCAGTCTTCCCCGTCACTGGGATCACAGGCACGTGCTAAGGCACCTGCTGAGATTATAATTCTTAACTGTCTGAGAAAATATTTAAATGCATTGCTACCATTAAAGATTTCTCCATCTTGGCACAGAGGTCTTTGGGAATTGTTAAGTGGGTTTAGAAATACATGGTACTGATCACATTCTCTTCTTATTCTGCATCTCTGGTAAGCCAACAGAGAGAAGCGGCAAGTTCCTTTGACATGTCTTTGTTCCAACTTTCTGAGCATTTACCCGCTATTGATACTGTCACAGTTCCCAGTGCTGCAGGTCATCTGCTAGGAACCTATTCTGCAACTTCTTTCTCAGTTGCCAACAAGAAGTTCTTGTGTCATTTCTAAGATCTACATTTTCTTTCTTAAAAACAAAAATAAGTTATAGCTTCATGTGTACTCACTGTTTTAGACCGAGGCCTGCTGGCAACAAATTCTTCCCCAGTTTGTGTCTGAGAAAGTATTTTGCCTGTATTTTTAAGGATATTTTGTCTGGATGCAGAATTTCCGGTTGACAGTCCTGCTTTTTGTTGGAAGGACGCTTCTGCATTGTTTTCGGGCTGGTATTTCTGATAGGAAGCTTGTGCCGATTCATTGTTTGCTTTTTCTCTGGCACTCTGCCAGGGCCTTTTCCTGATCCCTGATTTTCAATAATGTTATAAAGGTTCCCCTTATGACTTATTTTCATAAAATCCCCAAGCTGTTGTTCTGTGTCTGTGCTGCTGGTGTGTCTGTGAAGTTGTTGGCTCTGTGGGTTTAGCATTTGCAAACAACTCTTAAGCTGGACTCTTTAGCTCCTCAATGAGTTTTCTTCATCCTCTCAATTCCAGCATTTTTGTTAGAAACTTGATATTTTCCCACTGATCGTTGAGTCTTTGTTCAGTCTTTTTTTTTTGGGGGGGGGGGAGTTTCTATTTGTTATATCTTTGGATTTATTGATGAAATCTTATGCAATATTTTCTCTGCTATAAATTTTATTAAATGTATTTTTTAAAGTATATTTGATTACCAGAGCAGCATTTATCTCTTTATTTCCATTTTGTATTTCTTTTCTTATTACATTTATATATTTTCATTTAATTCTTGTGTGTGTGTGTGTGTGTGTGTGTGTGGTGCTACAGATTGAATCCAGGGGTGATTTACCACTGAGCCACATCCCTGGCCCTTTTTATTTTATTTTATTTATTTGAGACAAGGTCTCACTAAGTTTAGGATCTTGATCTCTAAATTGCTGAGGCTAGCCTTGAACTTACTATCCTACTGCCTCAGCCTCCTGAGCCACTGGGATTACAGGTGTATAGAATTACACCAGATCGTCTTTAACTCTTAATTATATTTATTATATTGATTTTTTTTTAGTCCTTGTCCATTGAATGCTTTGTTTCTCTCTTTTCTGAGTCTATTTTCACTGGCTGAAGTTTCTCCTGGTTATGGATCCTATTTTCCTTTTTATTTATGTCTCTGGTGATTTTTTTTTTATTTGATGCTGACTTAAAGATAGATTGTGGTTGAATATTTGGATTTTATTCTTTTCTTTACAATGCATGAAATTTTATTTTGGCTGGTTATTATGCTACTTGCAAATTAACTTGAAATTTTCAAGGTTGGTTTGGAAAAAATTCTCTAGCAGCTTTAACTCTAAGGCTCTTTCAACCATACTCTGAGATTTTACCCTTCTGAGATTTTGATTAATACCCTGACACTCCTGGGAGATTTTCTAATGGGGATAAACCTGAATGTGTCCCATCTCTTTGTAATTTGGGGAGATTGTTAAATTTTCAGTTTCTCTGTCATTGTTTGCCTAGGGACTCTGACTTTCACTTTGTATGTGCATAACTTACTGTTTTGTAACAGACTTGAGGAGTTCCTATGCAGATATTTGGAATTGTAATTCTGCTAGGTGCCTGCTTTGCGGTAATCAACTTGGAAAAGACTCAGTGACTTATTTTCTTAAAATCGTATTTTTTTTTCCTCAATTCAACATTTACCTAGTGCTGTGCTTGGATTCCCAAGAACCATCCAAAATGCAACTCCAACTAGAAATCTGGTGCAATTGAAGAGCTCCTTCTTTATTTCTCCTCTCTTAGAGATCACTTACCTGGGTAACTCACTGTCTTATATCTGAAAATAGTGTAGTGTTTTAGCTGCTTATGGCAGAAAGAGAGCAAGAATGCTGTTTTCTCCATTATGGTATTGGCATCACCAATATCTTTATCGCCCATGCATTATCAACCTAGGTATTTATTCAAGTATAAATAAATGCATGGACTCATTTTAGGTTTTCTTTTGTTTTGTTTCAACATGTACAAGTCTCATTCATCACCTCAAATGGCTAATCCAGACTTGTATCATTGAAGTGTTAAATAAGATATTATTTTCTCTGTGTAATCCAAATGCGTACCTACCAGAAGTTAAGCCTGGGTAATTTGAACAATCTCTAAGTAGATGATCTTTTTTGTCTCCTCAGTTGTACTAACCACTCTTCCATTTGCAATAATCAGTTTGTTTTAAACAATTTACGTGGTTACAACTTACGTGGTTATAGAAGCCTTATAAGAATAAACACTATGTGCTTATATTTAGATAACGAATATAAAATTGAAGACTAAGAGGAAAATTAGAGACAATGAACAGAGGGAAACACAATAAAAGAAAATTAAAAACATTTCTAGTTGAAAACATAAAACATCTCTAGTAATCAGTGTCAGAGAAACTTCAAAAGAATTGAACATATATTTGTACTCATTTCAAATATATAGTTTTGCAAAAGTCACCATCTAAGGCTTAAGATATTACATTTGATATGCTCTCTCAAAATCTTAAAACCACCATGACTTTCTGATACCATTAAAACCCCCCACACACAATATTCTAGTCATGATGCCAGTGATTTAAGCAGGTGGCTTTGCAGAGGGGAACTACTTTCTATTGTCTCTTTGTATCATTTGCTCAGCATTCATGTTAGTTGATCATTAAATTAGTCACATAAAAATGTAAGATTAAAAAAGAAAATGTCACATGACTTGCAGTATTTGGGGATGAAAGTAAGAAAAAATATTGAGAAACAAATATTTATTTTGAAAAGGCAATTGTTAAACATTTCTTGTTTGATTCAAAATACTTACTACCCACGGTGACCTTAACAGTATCACAAAATTATAGCAATCTGGATTTCAGTGTACTGTATAGGAAAGAGTTCATTAAGGATCTAAAGTCTCCTTTTGGTTGCTTCATTAAGACATTAAGCCTTGTTTGATCATAATCAGCAATATGACTCAAATAGGACATAAGGCCATTACAATCTTGAACTGCTTTAGCTATTAAAACCTTTTTCCTCATGTTCATATAAACACCTGTCCATTTGATTTCCCCCACTGACCAACTTCTGCCCTTTAGCACCGTCCTAAGTGTGTCTGATCTCATGGCTCCATAGTTACCTTTCAGATATTTGAGTAACGTTATTAGGATCTTACTGAACTTTTTCTTTTCAACTAAGGCTTCCAACAGCTTGCTAGACATGTCCATAGTTATATGAAAAGACAACACTTAAAATAATACACTTCTATGTCCTCAGCTCTTTTATATCTCCCCGGAAATATTCCCTTCATCAGAACTTGCTCATTTGGAACACTTTCATATGGACTTAATTCTACAGTTACCCAACTTGCATCAAACCACTCTGCTCTCTGAAATGCTTTTCAAAGCTGCCTGTATTTCTGCACAAGCTCCATTCACCTCACATATTAGAGCAATCAGCCTACAGTCATACGATGGCTAGAAATCAAACCTTGCCTGATTTGACACGAATTTACCCACATTTGACTGTGATCACTCTTTATGTAATCAGACAGGTTTATATTTCAGTCCATATAAAAATGGGCAAGACGTGTTTATTCGTATCTATTTTACTTTGCCCTAATTTTACAGTGTATATTTTTCTCAAGTATTTATTTATTAATAATATTTTACTTCTTCCAGGTACCATTTAAGGCTTGAGGGGTGGGATTTCCACTTCTTCAGGTGTCAGGTTCTGGCCCTCTTTTATTGATGGTTAAATTAACAGACTTTGAAACCACTATCCTTATTGAAAATCACTCTGATATTATCTGCATTCAGCACTTTGTTCCAATATCTAAAATAAAACATGTTTTAATTAAAGAGATGTTTACTAAAGGATTCATTCAAAATATTTTCTGATAATTTTCTATATGGTAAGGCCTCTGTTAGAGCAAGGTACAAAGGAAAATAGGAAAGTTTCCATTGGTCTGGCTAGTTGAGGGTTCTTCTCTGCTCTTAAAAATCTGGACTTTGGTTAGTAGGCACACTGCCTTATTCCATTTGAAATATTTTCAGTATTAAAGACAATACAACAGGCTGGGAATGGTGACACTTGCCTGTCACCGAAGCAGCTTGGGAAGGCTGAGACAGGAGGATTGTTAGTTCAAAGCCAGCCTTAGCAACTTAGCAAGATCCTGAGCAATTCAGTTAGACCCTGTTTCAAAATAAAAGACAAAAAGGACTGGGGATGTGGTTCAGCATTTAAGCACCCCTGGGTTCAATTCCCAGTATCAAAAAAAAAAAAAAAAAAACTACAGCATCTAACAACATCTATAAGGTCCCTAAGATCATAAAAAAGAAGGAAAAAGAAAATGAAGAAGAAAAAAGAAATAAAGTTGAGAGTAGAGCAAACTAGTTACAGGAATCATAACAATTAAGTGCTTCTGTCGGGTTATAAGTTGATAAAAGCATCCATTCATTTGCTCACTTGTTTTTCTGACATTCCTATAGCCTAAGCAGCAGGGAGATGGCCTCTCATTTGCTGTCCTTACTGATCACTGTGCATTAAAGTACAAAATGGTTATAACTAAATGAGAGAATCAGCTTTCATAAAAGGGTACTGGAACAGGAGCTGGAAGACGAGTTCTAACCCTAGCACTGCCTCTAACACGTCCATGAACTTGAGTGATTTCTGTCATGTTCTCGGTTCTCCATTTCTCCTCCATAAATGAGAGGCTGAAATGTGACGATCTCAAAGTTCTTTATAGCCTCCATTTTCTGATTATATCATGTTACTTGAAAAGCCAGTAAAGGCAACAGAAGGAGCCAGCTTGCCCATTTGCAAAGGGAGTTGAATCCTGGCACAGGAATTCGGGACTGCATGTGGGAAGATGTGATTATAGTACAATCATTATGATTCATCAAAAGAATAAATTCCCTTGTTGGTTACACACACACACACACTCCCCACCCCTTCCCACTCACAACTTTAACTTCCTGGTTTAGGAATGGTCTAAAAGTAGGGGTAGGCTGTGGGTGAGGTGGGCAGAATGGAAGAAAGGGAGCGGAAAGTATTCTGCATTTGGAAGAGAGTTCGGGAAGCTCTTTCTCCTGCTCATTTATGCCACCTACGAATTTTATTCTTCCATGCTGAATGTTTGATCATCTTTACAAGGCAGAAAGTAATAAGTCAAAATAGTTATTGTCACTCCTTTTTATGCATAATAAGCTCAGTTAAAACATCTACATACACACACAAAAGATGACTTGATCCTCTGAATAAAATTAAAAGAAATCAAACTTGAGAGATCCAATCATACCAAGAGACGAAAAAATTCTAGGAGGAGGCAACTCAGGACACAGTTCTATGCTTTGGTGTGAGGAAAAAAATGGCCAAATTTGACCTTTAAAAAGCAATTTTCTGCCTTTTGTACTCTGATAGAGTGTGTCCACTCTTAAGTAATCAAATAGCTCAAGAAAAGAGCTCATTAGTAAGTTTTATTAGCTGATGATATTGAGCTCAGAGACTCTCTGAGGTAAGAATGGCTAATTCTGGCACTCTCTGGATTACACAAGGGAAACTGTGGGACTCAGGGCACTTGAGTAGGTGGGGGAAGCTCACAACAACAGGATGGACTTAGCTGAGCTTTCTTTGGAACTCAAAATTCAATGCAATTTCCAGTGGAACAAGATAGTATAAACATATTCTTCCCTGGTCTTTTTTGCTAAGTACAAGTAAAAATCCTGGAAATAATACAAGACATAATAAAAAGTATACCCTGAAAGATAGAAACAGGAAGGCAAACTGAGTGGGGACCCCAGGACTGGATCTACATCATAGTGTCAGGACTTCATATTATCTCCTACCCAACAAAAGAAGATGACCCTGGATCGTGTCTCCAGATCCTTATGATGGCAACAGACTTGGCTATTATGGCTATTTGCATCTCCTGAAATCCACTTGTGAAACCTTAACCCCAGTGTGATGCTGTTGGAAGTAGGGTCTTTGGGAGGTACCTAGGTTTAGATGAGGACAAGAGGTAAGACCCTCATGATGGGAATAGAGCTCTTAGAGGAAGAGGAAGACACATGGAACTCCCCTTTCCTCCTGCTCATGCACTGAGGAAAAGTGCTGTGTGCACAAAAGAGAAGGTAGCCATCAAGGAGCCAGGACAGCCCCTCCCAGAACCCCACTATGCTGGCTCCCTGATCTGAGTTCCAGCACCAGAGCTGTGAGGAGCTAAATGTCTATTGTTTCATCCACCCAGTCTATATACTTTGCTATAATAGCTGGAACTAAGTGGCCCATTAGGTCATTCTTCACCCAAGAGAGAACAGGACTTCTGCTGACAATACCAAAAGAGATTAGTGGCCCAGCAAGGGGGATTTATCAGGAGCTCTGCTAATAGTTATTCAGGGACATGCTTTCCTTCCTTGATACCTCTGAGACTCCCTGCCACCACAGAAAGATGTCAGTGGTCAGAGGCACCAATACAGGTATCCTTCATGAAGTCATTCAAACAAATATTGGCTTAGCATCTATTTTGTGCCAGAGACTATTCTAGATGCTGCAGTAGGTCAATGAAAACCAACAGCAATAAACTATCTATTCATAGTTATGCTTGATGTATTTTTCAATTAAGAATTTTAAGAAGGCAACTAAAGGAGCATAATATGAAGCTAACGACCGTATGCCTACATGCCAATATACACACATGGATTAAAGTTCAGGTACTTAGTTTGAATTTATTATTTTAAAGAAACTGGTGGAAACCTTAGGCCGGTTATGCTAATGTAACTGTCTTGGCTCTGCAGCTTTGTTCCTGAGGGTTTGCCTATTTTCTTCTTTATGCCCTATGCTGTTGCAAACCTGGAAACTTTGTGCTGAGTTAGCAGGTCCCTTTATCAGAATCCATGCTCTCTGTACCAACAGTCATTCACAGTTTGGATTTTAAATACAGTTTTCTACAAGTCTGCTATGAAGATTGTTTCTCCCCAATGTACTCTGTAAAAGACCAGCTGCCTGTTTTAATCTGGAAAAGCATCTGTGGATGCAATGCGGTGTGGCTCTGCTGTATGATCAGCAAGCATCTATGGCTTGTTGCTTCCTTGAATATTCTCTGGGATCCACCCAACATTGTAGCAGTGGCAATAGTTTAATAGCCTTCAATTTGCTGGAAGAAAAAGTGATGTCCTAACTCAATCCAAGCTTAAAAGATACTCTCCATGTGGGGCAAATCATGAAATCTATGTTAAGCTTTTAAATATCTCAGTGACTGCAGTTTCCTGAGGATTCATTTTTTAAATATTTCAGGCTCACTAGCGTTAGCTAGTTAGTCAAACTGGGAGAGATCCTCCTCTTTCTTCACATTCGTACTGTTATTTGCTTCACGTGTAAAATATTATCCATTCAGTTTTACAATAAGGGGATGTTGTTTCTCTGCATTTAAAAGAATGTTTTTTTAGGTTCTTTTGTGTTTTCTTAGCAACCTGATCTTTAGGTTCATTTTAGAGTATAGAATTGTGAAGATAATATGGAGATAAGTCTTGTATACTCCTTTCCCAGGTTCTTTATCTTATATCATTTTGTTACGTTTGTCAAAACTAAGACACTGACGTTGGTACATTACATTAGGAAAACTCCTGACTAGTATTTGGATTTTATCAGTTTCTCCATGATGCCCTCTTACTATTCCAGGATCTAATGACAGACCAAGTTGCTGCTAATTGTCTTCTCTCCCCAAGCTCCTCTGGTCTAGGATAGTATCTCAGTCTTCAATTGTTTTTGATTTCCTTGGCAGTCTTGAGGAGTATTGGTCAGGCAAGAATTCTATAAAATATCCCTTACCCTGAGTTTATCATATCTTATTATGTTCTCATAATTAGATAGAGGTTTTAAGATTTGGGGAAAGGAAATGTAATAGGTGAACTTGTCACATAAAGGGGAGGGAGGGAGGCAGGGGCATAACAGTGATAAAGCCTCACCAATGTGTTGAATGAACCCTGTCACATCAACAAAATGCAGATTGCCAACTCTCTCCACTGTGAAGCTTTTTCCCTTCTCCCTCCTCTATTCTTTGAATGTGTAACTCATTGATGATATATTTCTTTTAACTTTTTAAATGAATACATTTTGGAAAATAACAAAACCTATATATCTAGTACCTAGAGTTTAATAAGTTTTTAAATTTCGGTTTTTTGCTTCAGTGATTTTTAATTGAAAGATAATGTTATTCGATGAGTTGATATTCTTTGTATGTTACTTCACAGTTCCGTTTTCTCTTTTTTGGTTTTCAGAGAGACACAATGATGAAAAATTAATGTTGAGTGAAAACGAACAAATTGACAAATACAGCATGACAACATTCAATAAATTTAAAAAACAAAAACCAATTATACTATACAGTATATTTTATGGATATCAAAGTTATGGAACCAAAAATAATTCTTTTTTTTCCTTAGTTATCATTGCTCTGTGACTCCCTTCTTCCTTTTGAGTTTCATCTTTAAGTGTATCAATAATAATATGTCTTTAACAAAAATTTGAGAATACTGAACCCCCAGTTTTTTGGTTGTCCAAAATTATCTTTGTTCTTCCCTAATTGCTGAGTGATATTTTAATTGGGTATAGAAATCAAGGGTGAAAGTTATTTCCCATCCAATTTCAAAGATACGCATCTCACTGCTGCCTTGAAACTATGGCTATGAATACAACAAGGCTATTATTGGTTTAAATTTTTCTGAAGGTTAACCACCTTTTCCCCTGTTTAATTTCACTATTTTATTTTATATTCTGTCATTTCACTGGGTTGTATCTAAATGTAAGTTAATTATATATATGCTGCTAATGAGTCAATGAGCTTTGATATTTGAAAATTTATATTTTGTAGTTGACTTTCTGACTATGACCCAAGTCCATTGAAAACCTTTCTTTTGCTGAAGAATATAATTTATCTAAATTCCTTTCCTTCTATTGCTTCATACATTATGACTTTTCTGGTGTTTGGTCAGATGTAGCTATGCTTCTATACCAGATGATTTCTGGAAAGGTCCAAATCTTTGCTCTAAGTTACTAAACTTTACATGGTTTTGATGCTTTATTGAGTACTTAAAGTCTCTGTCCTCTCTCTTCTATGAATTTGGTTTCCCTCTTTATTCCACACTTGGACATTTTCCATTCAAAATTTCAAACAAGAGTATGATTTATTAAATAATTTTTTCTTATTTTCCCAGATTTTATAAGTATTTGTAGGAGAGACATATCATGGCAGTCTGCATTATTAACTAACTCGAACTACCCAAAAAATATTTCTGTATATTTATTTCCTTTGCAAATTCAAAAAGAGTGTTGACCAAATGCATTGTCTTTACTTTCTAGTTGCTTAAAGTCTAATGAAGATATCACAAAATGTAAAAGAAAAATTGTTGCTAGGCAACACTGCATCATTATTTAAGCTATTTTTTTCTATTTTCTGTACCTTAAATTTTCTTGTTCATAAAATTTGGGTTAACTTTATCTATATTAGAGTTGCAGTGAGGTTGAAGTTTCAAGATCCAACATTACAAGAATTCATTATAAGTTACATATAAAATTTTCTTCACAATAGAAGAAAGTTTAAGAACTGGTTTCAAATTTAACCTAAGACAAAAGTGCTTTAGCAGAATGTAGATTTTGTGACAAAAATTATCTTGAAAACATGCTATACTTCCATTCAAACCCACCACTTCAAGAGAGAAGTGGTGTGCCTGCCTGCCTTCCAGTTGATTAAAACCAGAGACTGATATTTTCCATTGGAATTTGAAAATTTTATTGGAAAAGCATGGGCCACCAACTTAAGAACAAATTAGATAATGATAGATCAGTTACAGCTAAAGGAGAAGCACAGCTTTGTCTGGGAAGAAAGCCCCAATGTCCGTGAAAGAACCTAGCAAGAATCCTGGGACTAGGTGTTGCTGTCATTGTAGTGGATACAGTTGGACTAGAATTTTGTCTCTTGTCCAAAAACAAAACAAAACAAACAAAAAAAACCACTGGGATGTAATGAAAGGACAACAGAGAATAACTATTTGCAGTGATTTGCTGAAAATCCATGGCCTCGGGTGGTGCAGTCACTGGAGCAGTAGAAGACATCATTGCACAGGAACTGCAAAAAGAAATAATTCAGCAAGGGAATTTGTATGCAAGCATAATAAGATTAATATACCTGCCAGTTCCAGAGAGCACAAAAATATTTTTTAACAGTGCTAGGCAAATATGACATTCTGTTTGAAACATTCCCCAGCAAGAAGAGACAAAGGTAAGAAAGCAATTAAAAAACAACCACATCTTCCCCCAACACTATTGGTTCCCCATCGTAAAATACTGTGTTAGTGAATATCTCATATTACCTGAGTACAGAGCAAAATGACAGGTTTGTATAATACGCTTCCAAACAAGTACTTCAAAGGCATTCCCTGTCTGAGTTCTCTTCAATCCAGAATGGCCTTCCACTATTTCATTTTACAATTTCTTCTCAAATTCGAAGTTTATGATATTTAAAAATAAATATTGATTACTGATTACAATATTTAATTATAATATTTAAAAATAATCTTATATAAGAAATGAGTTATCCATGACAGATAGTTACACATACATTGTTTTTTCTAAACAAATGAGATAAGCTAGTCTTTTATTATGCAAAAGGTGCTAAATAAACATATTGTATTATAATTTACAGAACTATAGTTTACAGTTTTATTCCTTTCTTAGCCCAAGTATTAGACAGTTTTGCTATTATTATTCTCATTGCTATTAATTTCTATTTCATTGTATTTGTATTCCGAAAACAATTTTTAAATCTTTAAATAATTAAGATAAACAGCGGGATTAATTTTGCTCAAATTCTCTGTGAAGGTAGTCTGTGAAGATCTATGAAATTACTCTGTCAAGTGTAAGTAAGAATATATGCCTTGTTTGTAAAGGCAAAATATTTTGTATGCTATTTAATTCATCTTTATGTTTTACAAGAATGTGTATTTGTTTTTTACATTTGTTCCATATATCAAATTTAAGAAACTATCAAACATTTCATCTGTAAATATTTCAGCATGTAGGTCTACCAGATAAGTATTTTAAAATATATATAACCACAATAGTATTAGCATACCCCCAAAACACTGTAGGCTGAATGTGTGTGACCTCTCCAAGTTAATATGTTGAAGCCCTAATCCTCAATGTGAAGGTCTTTGCAGGGTAGGCCTTCAGGAAGTAATCAGGATTAGATGAGGGCATACAGTGGGGTCCTCCTGGGCCTTGTGCCCTCCTAATAAAAGGGAGAAACACCAGAGCTGTCTCTCCTTCTGCACATGCACTGAGGCAAGGCTACAATTAGGAAGCAGCTCTCCACAAATCAGAAAGAGGACGCTGACCAATTGCCCAAAACACCAGTCCTTTGACCCTTCCAGCACTCAGTGTTGTGAGAAAATAAGTGTGCTATTTAAGTCATCAGTTATGGTAATTTGACACAGCTACTCAAGAATATGGAGTCACAACCGAATTAAATAAGGATTGTTTTCTTAATATCATACAATGTTCACTCCATGATCAAATTTCTCATTTGCCCCAACATATTATTTTCATAACCACTATTTTGGAGGCAGAAGTGATACCATATCCTTTATTACCCTGATGGTTTGCCTTAAGGAAACTTCTAGAATATGTGTTAATTCTCTTTATTTTTTATATTTTTATATAACACTTAAAAAAAAAAAAAACTACAACCTTTTTTTCCCCATAGAGTGTCACATTTTTGACCTGACAGGTTGTACCTGTGCTGTTTTTTTATCTGTTCCTTTATCCACCATTTGTCTTTAGAACTAGAAGGCTCAATTCAGAATCAATGGTAATAACACTGCACAGATGCTGCAGTATATTTCTTACTATATCAATTCAGGGAGTATGAAATGGCTCATGTCCCACTTTTAGCTTTATTAAGGCCAATCAGCAGGCCAAAGTGAAACCATTCGAATTCATTCACAACAAAGAGTCATCAGTGTACTACTTATTGGTGCCTGAACCACTGATGGTGGTCACCTAGATTCATTATTTTTGCAGGATTTGAAAAATTGTTATTTCCTAGCTATATCGTACCATCTTTATCTAAAGGCTAGAACTCTTTGGAAGGAATTTTTCCTCATTAGCTTTTTGGTTATCAAGAAGTACAGTCCATGTATTTTGCTTTATTGTTTCTCCTTATTAACCAGTTTTATAAATGAGTTGATACTTTAGCAAAGACAAGCAATCACTTTTCATTTTTGTTTTATTATAATCATGGACTCAGGAATTCTCATATATTTGAGCTGTTGCAATTAATGCCATCATTTTTGTTATCATGCTCAGACGATCTCATCTTTGGCCTACTGGAGGTCTCTTCAGATAGCTTCTCTTGTGCATTTGAAATTTGAATCAACTGAGATAGCTTTTTATTTTTTTTTTAAAGCTTTCTTGATCAACATCCCAGATTCATCTTGCATATTTATTACTCCTGCTTTTTCTTCAAAGAAGTTCTGATTCATTTTAGTAAGAAAGTTTATAGACCTTAATGTGGTCAAAGTAGTCATTTTTCTAGGACTATCATTGGTTTTAAGTTTTTTTTTTAATGTACAGAACAAGAAAGAAAATATGTACATTTAGAAAGAGAAAATAGTATTCCAAATTCAAATTTAATATGTTTCATTAAAATTGATTTGATCTTATATCTATATTTCTATTCTATTACATAAAGTGCTTTTCAAACCATTAGTATAATTACTTATTAATATCTCAAAATAGTAATACCCATATTATTATTTTAAAAATACTAAGATCAGACCAAGATTTCTTTATATTTTCTCTTGAGATATGTACTCCTAGGAATATGTAGTTATTTTTAAATAATTGCAATAATTCTCAAATATATTTATACAATCAATTTCTTACACAAGTTTTACTTCTTTTCTCTTTTTGCTAAAATTTATGAACACTGACCTTAAAGAGCCATATTAGATCAACATTGCAAATTATTGATAAATCAAAGCTCCTACCTACAACCTATGATTGACACTAGTAGTCTATATAGCCCTAATTCACATGTGTACCTAGCATAAATGTGGATATTTTCTGAACTAAAAGTTGAGATGGGGTCCAAATAGTTTAAATTGTTATTGCCTTCTAAAATAAGATCAAATAGTTTAAATTGTCCTTGCCTTCTAAAATCAACACTGTATCATTTTTGAGCTGTATTTCTTGTCATATTCTCTGCTAGGATATTTTTTGGTATATGTCCAGGAGTGTTTCTTGACTCAAGGACTGGAAGATTTTGGAATCATCATACAATAAATGAGACTGAGGGAGGATCTGAGATAGCCTCAGAAGAACTTAAGGCTCTTAGATTTATTTCAGACACACTTTGGTTTCAATATGCATTTTGGTATTAGGAATATTGGGCAAATACAATGAGTTCCAGATTTTCAAAATATGCTTTTCAAAAAGAAGACTGTATTGTGTTCTTTCCCTATTATGAAAGATTTTCTTTTCACTTACCTCATTTTAGGAAGAAATTTTTAAAATCCCACTTTGACATCGGTTTATGTGTGATCTTCAAAAGCAGAGGCTTCATGCTGTTTTTGGGAATGCCATGGAGTTCCACGAGCTGCTCAGGTTCCAGTCCCATCACAGAAGACCCTGCAAGGGCAGAAATCTGCACCTCAGACCTTCTTGTACTCAAAATGCATTTGAATAGTTCTCATATGTAATTTGATTCTTCACAGAGGCTCTATCTGAAAAATGATGTACCTTCTCCTTAAAAATAAATCCAAACCCACCATTTTAAAAATGCATGTGGTTGGCATCCATTTTCTTTCAGAGCTTGGTATATATTGTTCCAGGATATCCTGGCTTTGAGCATCTGGGCTGAAAAATCTGCTGTTACGAATTTATCTCCCCCTACATGGGATCTGATTCCTCTCTCTTGCAGACTTCAAGTATGTATCCTTAATCTGTACGCTAAGCATTTTCACTATAGTGTGTCTTGGTGTAGATCTGTGTAATTTTGTACATTTGGTGTCCTATAGGCCTCTCGTATTTGATTTTCAAATTCATTCTTCTGATATTTGCAAAATTTTCTGATATTATCTCATTGAAGCCTTTGTGCCTTCCTTCAGTTTGAAACTCTGTGCCTTTCTCTATATCAATAACTCTTAAATTTGGTCTTTTGATGCTGTCCCCAAATTCTTGGATGTTCTGTTCATGAATTCTTACCATCTTCATTGTGTGTTCAACTTTATTTTCCAGATTGTATACTTTGTTTTCATTATCTGAAATTCTGTCTTCCAAGTGATCTAGTCTGTTGGTGAAGCTTTCTATTCAGTTTTGTATTTGGTTTGTTGTCTCCTTCATTTCAAGGATTTCTGGTTGTTGTTTTTTTTTTTTTTTTTTTTTCCTTTGTTTTTTTAAGAATCTCTATCTCTTCCTTGAAGTAATCTTTTGTTACCTGTATTTGCTCCCTTATCTCTTTGTTGGTGTGGTCAATGAAAGCCTGTATTTGCTTCCTTATCTGTGTATTGGTGTCATCAATGGTTGCCTGTATTTGCTGTCTTATCTCTTTGTTGGAGTGATCATTTTTTGTTCCTGTATTTGCCCATTTAGGTCATTTTTTTTATTTCTTTTTTTTTTTTTTTTTGTTGTTGCTGGGGATCAAACCCAGGGCCTTGTGCAAACAACTCAAGCATTCTACCAACTGAGATATATCCCCAGCCCTCATTTAGGTCATTCTTTAACTCACATATCACTTTAATGATGATCATTCTGAACTCCTTCGCTGACATTTCATCAACTTGCCTGTCCTTGGGTTCTGTTGTTATAGTGTCCTGGTTTGTTTGGGGCACTTTCCTCCCTTGTTTTTTTCGTGTTTTCATGAGTCTTCCTTTCTTGCAATGTGGATCTGGGGTATTACTGTTTCTACCCTCTAATCTTGTAGTATTCATGTGGATTATCTGTATCCCACCTTGGTGTTGGGCTTCCAGACCCTGTTGATGTCTCACAGTGGATGATACTACAACTAATGGTGGTGACATCAATAGCAGAGGTAACTCAAGATAGCAGTGGAATTGCCCCAAGATGGATGCAATGTCTTTCAGAGATGAGGGCTGAAAGGGTGGGCCTTACACTGGCTTTGGTATGCGTGCTCCTAGATGCAGCTCATTCTAGGTCCTGTCTGTTGTCCCAAGCTAGAGGGCTACTGCATGGGGAAGGCTATAGAGATGGCTGCAGTGAGCCAAGATGGAAGTGGGTTAAGCCTGGGCTCCCAGGTAGTGGTAGTGTGGGGCTGGGCCTTTCCTGGGCCTGGGCTCCTGCTCAGGTCAGTGGAGGTGGTGCTGGGCTCGGCCTGAGCTCCGGTAATGTTAAAAATGTATGTGGTATACTCTTCTATTTTTCCACCTAGAAACTGGTATGAGCATGTCAAACATAGCCTTAGAACAATAGGAGAGATGCAGGTTTCTTCCACAGAAAAGTCACACATCAGCAAAAAGCAATTACATTTTTGGTTCAGAACCCTCTGCCTTCTGCAAAAATACATACAAATCTTAAACTTAATGTCAAATTAAAACCTAAATGCTGGTCAATTGTTTCTAAAACATAGCTGGGCACAGTGGAGAACACCTGTAATCTTAGCAGCAGCTCGGGAGGCTGAGGCAGGAGTCTTGTAAGTTCAAATCCAGCCTCAGCAAAAGCAAGTTGTTAAGCAACACAGTGAGACCCTGTTCCTAATACAAAACAGGGCTGGGGATATGGCTTAATGGCCAAGTGCCCTTGAGTTTGATACTCCCCCCAAAGAAATATATATATAGCTAATAGCTGCAATGTCATAATTGTTGTCATAGTCATCATTATCATCATCATCAGACTCTTCTCCATCAAGACAAATAAGATTTCCTGAAGAAGAAATACTTTGCTTGGACATCAAAAATTTTGCTCAGACATATTATAGGAAAGTTCTTGGAGTAGCAAACTGGTCTTCAATTAAAACTTTTTTTTTTTCTTAATGAAAAACTTTGAATAAACTCTTCATAGAAAAACAAAACTCCATTACTGAAAATATAATTTAAAATTGTGTCCTCTACTTTCATACAAGAACCCCTGTCTTTAAATTTATTTCCTATTTGTGTTTAGTGCTTCGAAGACCAAGATAACTTATACTGTGTGAGAAACATAACAAAGAAATGATAAACAGAGAAGTACTGAAAATTTCAAACAAGTGCCTGCCAGGAATATTTCAGGTGTTTCATATTTACCTAACAATAAAAGTTATAGTATCACAGTCTATCTTAAGATAATGTTATTTAAATAGTTCCAGGAAATTGTGTCAAATATAAAAATACACCATAAGTTATCTTCTATCATGTCTTCAAATTCATACTATGGCTGCACACTTGAACACAGTTCACTTCATTTAGGCCTTCCTCTACTTAGCTTAATAATATCCTAATTTAAAAACAAAATATTCAAAAAGAATGCTCACAGCTTGGTAAGTAAACAGAAGGGTGAATTTTGATTTGGGGACAATATCCCATAACTTGTAGTGGCAATTTTGGTGCAACAAATACAATATCTGAATTTTCTAAATTTTAATATTTTATTTCATGGTTTTCCTAGGTATATTTTTTTTATTTAAGAGGCCACACCTTTTCTTTTCTTTGTTTATTTTGACTAACGAAATAAAATAAAATTAAACATTGAGCTCTCCAAGTCAGTTAAAAGCTAGATGGGGTCAATAATGAGCAACTGGGGAGGATAGGGTACTCACAGGCTTGTGGTAGACATGGGAATGTGTGACTTCCAACTTCTGATCCTTTCTGGCTTAATTTGCCAGTTACCTTCCCTGGGCACCAACAGAAATGTGTCAGGTTACAGATAGTCCACTGAGAGAATACCACAATGAATTGGGCTGGCTTTCCCCTTCTTATGTCTGGGTCCTGCTTAATTTTTCCTACTTTTCAGTATGCATCCTTTGTTATGGATTAGGAGCTCCTTAATGAAGACTCATTATCTACTGCAATAGCTACTTCATCTTAATTCTTCTAGTACCAGCAACTGTTCCATTCACTTGGTGTTTGTACATAACTTGGACTGCTGCGTTATTTTTAAACTTTATTTTGTTCAGGATTGCTGTTTGGAGTACAGACTTTGTAGTCAGATGACCCTGGGCTTAAACTCTGCTTCTGCCATGTATTAGTACTGTGCGAGCTCAGGCAAATTATTTAAATTCCTGCTGTTGAGTTTCTTCATGTGTAAAATTGCAATGGTAATACTGTGGAGACTCTGTGAGCTATAGGGCAATTAAGGTGACCTTATGATATTTGACTAGAACCTCAAGTCCCAGTCCTACGTGATGCAGTCACCTCTGCCCTCAGAGTCCTTGAGACTAGCACAGAGGTAGCTGGCGTTTTCTGAGCCTGAACTCCAGAAATGAATCTCTGGATGCAGAGTAAAACACTTTGCTTACTCTTTTTTCACCTCAAATCACCCCAGGTCAGACTTACTTCATTTTTATGTAGCCCCAAATCTGAATTCCATTTCAATTCATCATTTCCATGATGAAAAAAAGTAAATTTCAAAAAGTAAAACTAAATTTCCTAGTAATAAATGAAAGAGAAATAAGGTCATTTGTTCCAAAGCCATCAGAGGTCTGGCTACAAAGGAAGAGTGAGCAGACAGCACTTCTATAGTATAATAGTTGTTGCTGTGTCGTGATCAGATCCCCAAGCATTAGCACTGAGGTACATTCTAAAACTTGAAGTTTGAGGATCCAGATCTGGAAACTTCCTTCCTGAGATGGGGTAACTTGACCTCGATCTCAACTTCTTCAGGATATAACTGAGAAAGGACTGAAACAGGATCTCAGAGGAATGCTGTGTACTTCCCCATAAAAGCCAACAAATACCTCCCTCACTTGTTCATTTTAAAGATCAAATGAAATAATGTATGGAAAGCACAGAGACCAATGCTGAAAATAGACCCAGCTATTGTAAGAAGGAGACTGAAGAAGTATTTGTTGAATCGACTATGTCATTTTGTGAAATTGTCTCTCCTGCTTTCTTCCCTTTGTCTTCCCTGCAGGAGGCTGGGTTTGAGGCTGCACCATGACTTTGAAGAAGATCACTGCATTTTAAACTCCTTAGAAGAATTTGCCTGTGAGCCTTGTGCAATCAGGACATAAAGGTACAAAGATCAGTACCATTGCTTTGAAAAGCTCGGGACCATTCTAATTGCCTCGCAGGAGAGAGGGGCTGTGCAGAGGGCTGGAGCACCAGGACGAGCTGTTAGGAAAAGGGTTACATGCATCTGAGCTCTGTTGGTTCTTTGAAAATCAAAAAGTCTGACAATGCACCCTCGGGACGCAGCTGTGCTTGTGCTTTTCAGGCAGATGAGCTTAATATTTGCCATGGCAGTGAATTTAGACACACTGCCTTCCTGGAAACGAGATTGTATTTAAAACAACAGGCTCTTGTTAGCTATCTCTTTTCTTCTAAATAATAGCAAGAAAAAGATGCTGCCTTTGAAGGGGGATTTTGATGTTTATTGTCACTTAATATGTTTGGAAATGTTAGACTGGCTCCATAGATAGTGATCACTTCCCCCCTGAGCCTGCAGTTCTGGGAGCTGCCAACTTAAATCTGAATCTCTCCACCATCATGATTTTCCCTGGGCATGGACCACTGGAAACATGGGCAATGATAAATAATTCCATTCCTGGAAATATTTTCTGTAACACATAACTTCTTGTCAAGTTAGTAGTATAAATATTTTTACTGGACACTTGTAATGACCTTTAAGAATACTTAAGGAAAGATGTCATTTAGAGAAAGATTGAAAGGAGCATAAAGCCCAAGTATACACTGAGGCCTTAGATGCTAATCCGCTCGTTGTCACTTATAAATCATCTCTTAACTGGACTTTGGTTTCCTTTCTGTTTCTCCTGAAATTTTGACATTTTTTTTCATTACAGTTTTGGAAAAATGTGTGCCTTACAACATTTGGTCACTTGTTCTTTGTGTTTTAAAAGTCTTATCACATTTACTTCAGCTTCTTGACTTTCTTGAAAGTCACTGCCATCAGGAATTCTCCTTGCTGGTTTTGCAATCACTTTCACTTAATTAGCCTGCTCTGTTATACAAGAGGATTAGTCTTATTCCTTATTTCATGAGATTTTTTAAAAACAGAAAATATGTGTCACTTATTTTCTTGACATGCAAGAACTCTGTATTAAATTTTTTGCCAATGAAGAAAAAAATAAGTTAATTTAGTAGCCAAGGTGGTTTTGAATTCAATGAACTACCTCTATCCTTCATCAATTGTCCACTAAAATCCAATCACTTCTCAGTTAGGGCCTGCAGGTAATAAGCACTTCACTCACACTAACCTGTTCTAAAGGAAGGAATTATACATCTAAATATGTTCAATACCTTTAAACAATGGTTCTTGAATTATATCATGCTGCTTGTGATTGTCCCAGAGAAACACTAAGCTTGTTGAAGAAAAAGAAATTGGCTTTTGAAAATAAAAACTAAGAAGATAGAAATAGAGATTTGAAATCCAATGCTGTCATATCTTGAAAATATTTGCTTATTTAACTTGCTTTAGGACAAAACCTAGATAGGCATAATTGTTTTCCCAGAAAGTCTTTTTCCTTTCTACATTCTAAAAATGTTTAAAAACCACCTGAGCTCTGAGGAGACATGCTACAACCTTTCTAAAAAGATGTGAAAAAAAAGCAAGTGACATCATTGCCTTCAGTAGCATCCTTAAAACAAAGAAATTTAAAAAATCTTTGACTAGAATTACACTTGAATTAAGATGGTTTTGACATTCAGTGTAATTTGGGGACATTTTATCTTATCACCTATTGTCCTTCCTGTGTTTTTAATGAAAAGATGTCTTACACAAATAGTAAGTCTATAAACAGAGCAATGGCTGCAATTATCTCAACTTTCAGGCAAGTAACTGGCAAAAAGAACCGGGGTCTTAAAATGTAGTAAAAATTTGGACTGAATCGGAGTCTTTAAATTGTTGTCACTAACAAATTGAATAAACCTTACATAAGAATATAAAATTATGTCATGTTTTTAGTATTATATAACCATTTGTTGAAGTTCATTAGTCATTCAAAGGCCCATGATTTGGGATTATAAAAGAGAAATGGATCAGCGAAAGAGAGGGAGTATATGGAGCAGGATGCAGAGATACAGAAAGAGGGAGAGAACAGAATTTTTTTTCTGTATTCCGTATGGTCTGCCTCAGTGTCACTGAGGATAGCTATATTTTTAGCTTATAACTTTTGAAGTAAAGAGAAAATATCATTTATTTATAATCATATTATGTTTCTTTTCAGGCAATAGAGGAGAGTGGTTATCTACCTGGAGACATAGAAATCTGGTTTTAATCCTGAGAGGCTGTTTAATATTTCATATCGAAGTTTCTTCTGTGTAAAGTCAAAATGGTAATTTCTAATTCAGTTTATTATGGGACAAAATAAAAGGGCATAAAAGGAAACCTTCACAAGAATCCAATCACTGATAATTCCAAAACTACCAGTGGATGCCTGAAGGTACTGAACCTTATGTATATATCATGTTTGCCTATATTTCCTACAGCATTGCCACATAGTACTAGAATCAATCTGCTCTTCTATATTTTATGCACTGATACATTTCTGGAATCACTACTCTTGTGCTAAGGAGACTGTGTTAAGTAAAATAGGGATGATTTGAACATAAGCACTAGCACTGGGATACCAAGACAGTTGATTTGATAACTCAAATGGCTGCTAAGAGACTAATGGAAGTGTAGTGCATCTTTCATGGATACGCTGGACAAAGGGATGATTCACTAACCAGGTAGATCAGAGTGAAACTTTGTTAAGTTTCTCCACACTACTCAGAATGACATTCGATTAACAACACATGAATTATTAATTTGTGGAATTTTCCATTTAATATTTTTTGAGATCAAAGCACAGTTTACAGCCAGTGACTGAAACTACAAAAACTAAAACCACAAGTAAGTGATCGACTACATGAATATCACCACAAGCAGAGATGATGTGTGCAGTGAGGTGAAGTGAGAATTCAGAGGACTTTTGGAATGGCAACATGAAAAGCTTTGTGGACCCTCTCAACCATGAAACAACTGGTGAGCAATTTTTACAAACAACAATTTGAAATATCTAGAATTTGTCCTAGGAGCATGTAGCAAGTGAAGAAACATTTATTCAAGAAAATCTCCTACATTTGGACAAGAAGACCAACAGTCTGTCATGTGAGCTATGACCTGCTTCATTCTCTCCTCCCATTTCAGCATTGGGAAAGTTCTGGGCATCTAGGCATATTTAATTAAGAACACAGGACTCTCTATCTCGCTAGATCTCAATCAAGGTCTAGATTTTCTCCTAGAGAGGCAAGCCACCAGCATTTCTCACCTTTCTCAGATCCTTATTGCAGAAACTCTATTCTAGAAAAGAGTCCCTGAGAATTCTGGTCCTGTGTTCAACTCCGCAACAGACTAAGGAAAATAGTGAAATACTGATACTCATGAAATACTCATGAAATACTGATCATCCTTGTCCAAGTTCACTCATAAGAAGGAGAGATGACTTGAAAGAGACAAGCCATTGAAAACTGTAAGCTAGCATCCTAGTCCAGTGCCCTATCCATGAAGCAGAGATGTTACTCAGAGATAAATAGTATCCCTGCCTTTAGCTATAGAGGTCCAGCAGTGAAAAGGTTTAGGCCAGAGGAGAAGAAGAGAGAGAGAGAGAGAGAGAGAGAGAGAGAGAGAGAGAGAGAGAGAGAGAGAGATCTGAAATAAGGAGTTGAAGCAGAATGTAGGGAAGACCAAGGTTAAATGAATGTTTAAACAATGGAGGTTTGGTAGTAAACAATTAGCAGGAGGGTAGTAGCTTCATGGGAGCCAGAAGCTAACTCTTAAGCTAGCTACAGGTGAACCAGAGAAAACCTGGAAAAGCAACCTATAACAAGAGCCCTGATGAAGTCAAAACAAGTCTCAAAGAGGAGCTTCAAAGATTTCCTGCAAAAGGGTCATGAATTTAATTGGACCAGATTGCTGAGTAATATAAACTCTGGGGCATTATTGCAAACAATAGAAAATTCACTAGCAATTAATGGAGACTAACAACTGAGTGTGCTACCAACATAGGCAAAGAGCATAACAGAGAATAGTAGAGAAAGACAGAGAGACAGAGAAAGGTAGCCCTGCTAAAGCCACTGTCACTCCAGGCTTGTCCTCTAAGGAGTAATACCAGGAGGTACACACCTTGTGGTAAGTAGACTTCCCTAATGTAGACCAGCAAAGACAAATAAATAAGAAAGCAAGGAAAAGAGCAACAAACCCCAAGGAAGGAAGATCAAAAGCCACAGTTGACAAAATGCCACAACACAACCCTATGCAAAGAAACAGTAACATGTGACCCAATGAAAGGAAACAAAAGCAGGCAAAAAACTACCTGTGTGAATAACCATATATTGTATTAAACATAAAAATATTTATAAGTAACTATTATAAATATATTTAGAGCACTATAGGAACCTATGTTTAAAGTAAAGGAAGTTCTGAGGCTGAGGTATAATTCAAAAATGCAAATAAAAAGAGAGAAATTATATAAAAGACCTATGTAGGAATTCTGAAGACAGTAAGTGTAGTTCCTGAAACGAAAAATTTAGTAGACAGTTTCAACAAGAGACTTGAGCTGCTAGAAAAGAGGAATCTACAAACATGAAAATAAACTGATATGATTATGTAGTCTATAAAACAGAGAAAAAAAGAGAAAGGTGAAAATGCACAGAGCCCGAGACAAATGTGAGACACCATTAAATGCACCAACATATGGGTGATGACAGGAAGGAGGGAAGGAGCAGAAATGGATTATTAAATAAAAGTGACTATCAACCTTCTTTTCTTAGCTATTAAAAATGTATCATAAAATAGTATGCATATAACTGTGCATATCATTGAGCTTGTAATATATAGAAATGTAAAAGAAAAAAAGCCCTGAAAAATAAAAAACAAATTTGAGAATTTATGCTTTTCCTACATTCCTGTCAAAATTTACTTCAAAGCTGCAGTAATCAGGGCATACAGACATAATAGAGCAACAAAATGAATTGAGATTCCAAAAGTAAGCCCTTAGCATTATGGACATTTTCTTTCCAGAACAATGATTTTTAAACAAGTATATATTTGCATGAGAAAGAATTAAGTTAAAATCCTTCCACAAAACTTAATTCAAAATAGATCATGGAACCAAATGTTAGAGTTAAAGTTATAAAACTCTTAAGAGACACTATAGGAATAAATCTCCATGAACTTAAGTTGGATAAGTCTTTTAGGTATGATACTAAAAGCATAAGTGACAAAATAAATTATCAATTGAATTTGATAAAAAACATTTTTAAATCATACTACAATGAAAGCTATTTAAAATTTTAAATATAACCCAGAATGGAATAAAATGTTTACAAATCATGTTTGATAAAGGATTCACAACTAGGATATATAAGAATTCTTACCTTTCAACAACAATAAGACAATCCATTCTTTTTAATGGGCAAAGGATTATATTTGAATATATATTTTAAAATGAAGACATTGATATGACCAATGAGTGCATGTAAAGGTGATCAATATCATTAATAATTAGAGAAATGAAAATTGAAAACACTTCACACCCTGTAAAGATGACTTTAATCAAAATGACAGATGACAAGTGTAAAGTCTGTGGAAAAATTAGAACCTTCATACACTGCTGCCAGGAATATACAATGCTGCTGTCCTTATAGTACAGCAGTTCTTCAAAAGATAAATTTACCCTATAATCCAGTAATTTCATTCCTAGGCACATTCCTATGAGAAATGAAAATTGCATCTACATAAAAGCATGTATTTTAATGTTCATAACAGTTTTGCTTGTAAAAACAATTTAATGTCCATCAAAGATGAATAGATAAGCAAAATGTGTCATATCCATTTAATCAAATATTATGCAGCAATAAAAAAATGAAGTACTGATATAACATGGATGAATTTTTAAAGAATTCAGCTAAATGAAGGTAGCCAAAGACAAAAGATTATGTATTGTGTTTTACCAAAAATAGGAATAGCTAGAATAGGCAAGTCTGTAGACATAAAATATAGTTTGGTGTCTGCTAAAGGCTGGTAGCTGACAAAGGAGGATAGTGAAATGGAGAACAACTTACTAAATTTAATTCTTACAAAATTATTACTAAATTTAAATTCTTTTCATATCAATAATAAAACTATGCTAAAATTAAATTGTAGTGTTGACTTAAAATGTATTTAAAACATTGAATTGTAGACTACAAATTGGTGGATTTTACATGCAAATTATATTCTGTTAAAGCCATTTAAAAGATATGAGAAAGGAATTGACAGTTCTTTCACAATTGTTTTTGGGGAAAACAATGAGAAAATGCATAAGCAAAGAAGAGGCAGAGGCAATCGAGTTGACATGCAGGAAACTCCTGAGTGGGTTTTTTTTTCTTTTTATAGAATTTTAAAATTTATTTTTCATCAAAAATATGTACTCTATATCAGACATAATAGTACTTACTACATTTTTACATTTTTTTTCCTGAAAGGATATAACTGTCAATGTTCTCCAATTGAAGGACATTAGTAATTAAATGAAGTCATTTAACTTGTTTGGCCCTTTAATCTGGCTCCCTATCCCCACAGCTTCTGATCTTTCCAAGATGGACACAGGCCATTACTGGTATACTAAGTAAGCTCTTTCTTAGGCTTTGAGATCCCTACTATCCTTAGACAGGGAGATGTAAACGTGTGGGACTCAAACTGAATGAGCCATATAGGTGTTCCCCTTATCCATTAGCTTCTGCTAGCTTGAGATCAATCCCTGTACTGTTCTCATGTCTGGATACTTGTACTACTTCTGCCCAGTTTATAGGTCTCATTGGAGTAAGTCTATTCTGGAATCCTTGACCCTAAAGCTCCATAGACTGCATGTACTATAGAAGGTGTTTGTCTGCCTGGGCTATTTACCGCTCAGGACCTGCTGGCAGATGCTCTGCTTACTACACCTTGCCCACCAAGAGGGAAATATCTTTACCTTCTGTCTGCTGCCTGGTCTTTGGCTTGTGATGTGGCCTTGGAGGGTTGCTACCGTTCCTTTCCTTTCTAATGCCTTTTTGACATGAGAGAAATATAAGTGGTATAACATCATGAGTCTCAAAAAGTTCCTGTGAAAAGAAGTAATAGTCAATTTTCTTAGATAAGTTAGAAATTCTATAGGGAAAACAGTTTCAAAAAGAGCAGAATGAAACTAGAACACTAATTTACTTGAGTTAGCCATGTAATCATTGCTTTAATAACTTTATAAACACACTTCTTAGACTTTCTTTTTTTAATTTTTTATTAATTATTTTTATATGGCAGTGGAATGCATTGCTATTCATATTACACATATAGAGCACAATTTTTCATATCTCTGGTTGTATACAAAGTATATTCACACCAATTCGTGTCTTCATACATGTACTTTGGATAATGCTGTCTTTAAGTTAGACTTTCAAGTTAGCCATAAGCAGAAGATAATCTCTCTTTGACCTCCTAGACATTTTACTTGAATTTGATACTTTTCCATTTGTCATATTTTTTTAGTCATGTTCTTTTTGTTTGTTTGTTTGTTTGTTTGTTTTTTGTTTTTGCCAAATTTGACTTCTTTTTTTATAATATCACACTAAATTCCTTGCATATGACTTCCATTGAAAGTCTATCTCCACTCCTCTAATAGAGTGATAATTCCCTCTCCTTAACTTCTCACAGAATTTCATATCCAAATGTCACATTTTGAACATTATTTATTCATGAACTTCACAACTATTGTGAAGATAACATGACATATTAAAATCACAGGGTTTGAAAGTCACTCCAGAAATCATCTCGATCATCTCCTGTTTGCTCTTGGTTTTGTACCCCATCTCATCTCCATAAATATCAATTCTTCTTGTTGTTCACTCTGACAGGTAACAATTGTATGTGTGGGACATCATGAAGCCAATAACCATTTTACCTCCAAGAGCAATAGAGAACAGCAGCATCTGGATTCTCTGCTAAGACAGAACTGCCTTTTTTCTCTATCTGAGACCCACAATGGATTTGATGATGCTCGAATTATTGGTGAGGGTGAAACTTTGTTCATTCTGCAGATTCAAATGTAAACTCCTCAGGAAACACCCTCACAGACACGCCCAGAAATAATATTTTAGCAGATATCTAGACATCCCAAAGCCCAAGAAAATCAACACATTTAGTTATCCATTATATCAATACATTTTCATATACGAGTTTTTATGGTCACCTTTAAGATATCTGTTCACTATGACAAATAACCAAGAGTTCATTTTACTTGATACTCAAAAAGACAAAATAAAACAAACAAATAAAAATTGAGAAGAATTTATTCTTAGTTGTACAGCATTAAAGTTAGGTTAACTATTTCATATAATATTCTTACATAATAATTATTAATAGTTCATTAATAATAACATAATTGGTGTTCTAAGCAATTTATATACCTGTGTAATTTGAGGGTTATAGTGGTACTTTGAGAAAGACCTCTTATTATCTCCATTTTACATTGAGAAACTTAGGCACAGACATTATATTTGCACAAAGTTACAATTAAGCACCTTTTAAAATATTTTAAAGTCTTTGAAAATAGAAAATATAAAGAAAAACTGAAAACACCAAATAATTGAAAGAGAAATCAAATCACTAATCTTTACCTGATTCTTTTAAGTATGAGGAATTTTTTTTAAATCCCCAACAATACAGAGAACAGACCAATCAATCCCCATTTTTACCCTTCAACAAGCTTCCAAAAAATCAACATACCATCTGCCTTGTTTCATTTATACCATTTTCACTCACCTCACCATGAATATTTTAATGCAAATCTCAGAACTCATTGACATATCATGATTTTCTCATAAATGTTTATTATGTACTTCTCAAAGATAGAGGTATTTTGAACATAATCACAATATTCTTATAATACCTAAAATAAAGAACAATCCATTAATAACAGAACAGATACAAGTAGCCCCCCACTTCCTTGAGAGTACCCTCTTTTGACAGTTTTTTAGACCTGAAATATTAATAAGGCCTGTACATTGCAATTGGTTAGTATTTCTCTAGATTTAATCTACAGGTTTCCTTTCCATTATTGCCTTTTTAACATTTTGTTTATCCAAAAGGCCACTCCCTGTAGACATGGAGCATCTCTCCAAATCTATACTTTCCATATACCATCACCGTGGTTTATTTCAGCAGGTTCTTCTGCACTGTGTACATTTTAACTTTTACTTTTTATAGTTAATTCTAAAAGTCTCGATCACTTGGAGTTTGAACTTCAGCAAGAAACTTCATAGGTGGTATGAAGTTTTAACATAAAGAAAAAGAAACTATTGGTGTTTCTGGAGAATTGAGAATGCAGAGAAAAATCTACCATCTGTATCTATTCAGTTAAAATTAAAGGGAAGAACAAGTGGAGAAGAAAATTTTGCCTGCTATGTACATCCAAAACAGAACTACAATGTGGAAGAACACACTTATATTTTTTCAAAAGTGTTAGTCTTTCTCCAAGCTCAGTCAGTGTTTCCTGGGCCACTCAACATGGCTAAATCAAGCTCACAAGTTACAAATAGGTAGGCCTCATTCCTTGCTCTTTCATGGTTTGTTTCCTAACTAGCTCTACCAGGGTCATTTGTCACATATTTCTCAGTGACACTGTTTAATTTTTATAGAAGAGAGCAGGAAATCAACTTTGAAAGGTACTAAGGGTTTTTGTAATGGAAGCAATCTTAAGCTTTCCTGAGCAAAGAAAAGAGTAGAGAAAGAATTTGTTGACAGTCTAAAAAGAAGAATTTTTTAAAGTTTTGGAAAACTGCATAAGAAAAGGAAGCCTGTGCCTTTTATTCTAAATTTGTTGTCTAGAACAAATTGCAAGAGGGAAAACCATTAGTAGTAAAATTTGCACTTCCCTATCTTCATGCCTAAGGGACATGTAGTTCCTATTTTTGGCCATCTACATCTTATTAAGTCTAACATTGTTGGCTTTGTATAAAATGGCAAGAGACAAGGGAGATGAAATGAAAACCTGGTCCAGGAAAAACATACCTGCCTAGTCTGAATTGCTTTGTATAGTGTGATTATTTTCACTTATCCCATCCAGATATTCCATCAAGCTCTGCTAATGCTGAGTCCCTGACCATGATGTTGGTAAGACGCAGATTCTAAGCAGCTTTGGATAGAAACCATCAGTGTATTACACTCTTCCTTCCAATCTCTGTTGTATTCTTTCATCTGTATTCTGTACTTTGGAAAATGATTCTTGATCTTCATTCTGTCTTTGTATTTGCCATAGGGAAAGAGTTACATTTCTTAATACAGGACTCTAGGGTATGTGAATCAATTTGCTGTGCAAAAGTAAAGTTCATATTCAGTTCTTTATCCTAGATCCATCAAAGGAACAAGAGAGCTCATAGTTAGAGCTATCTATAGTGTTGATAGACTAGAACCACTATAGAGGGTATGATATAACCATATAACAGGTGTAAATAACCATTATAAAGGGACCCTGATCTCCCTTTTCATCCAAAAGATGCAAAGCCTACTTCATAAAGTAGAATTGTAGCTTTTTAGGATGTAGACCCCTGATTTAAATCTCAGCTCTCTCCATGTACCATCCTTGAGAGTCTAGCATGTCTCTTACTTTAAGAGGATTTTACCAATATAAACATCTTGCTTTTCAGATAGAATCTTACTATTTCTTTTCTCATCAGACTCTCTGAGAGTGTGGCCTGAATTTATATATAGGGATTCCCATAGGTGGCTTTGATGCAAACCCAGACAAAACAAATACTGCTACTAAGCATTATTTCAGCATTCTAAAACATGCAATGCACTGATAGCTGAACATATTTCCATAAGTTCATTGACCCTTAATTTTTCATATTTTGTGATTTTTCAATTCATGAGCATATTCTACTTAGCTAAAGTTTATGTTCTTACGGATTTCTAAGTGATCATTTTATATGAAGGATGTTAACATGTGTCACATGATTTGAAAGTTTCTTTCATTTTTTTGCTGGCATCATACTAAAAATTTACAAATGCTGTTTAAAAATACTCAAAAATCATTATTTGCTTGCTGGTTTATTTTCATTTATGTAAGCAAAATGCCTCTAAGCCCTAAGATGACATTAATATTTATGTAGTATATGTAAAATGCAATATGTATTATTATACAAATACGAAGTATGTATATATATATATAATTGTGCAGGACCATGAAAATGTTCACGCTGAACCAGAGAAATTGACAATAATCTGTAGGGAAATTTACAACGATTATCTTTAAAGATCTTTGTCAAAATCTAAAAGACTCCCATATTTTTATTATAAATGTGTAGAAAAATGAAAAAATAGTAAAACTAATGTTTGGTAAGTACATTGAAATTTTAAATGTTCAAAGTTTTAAAAATTAAAATGTTTCATTTCTTTGCCAAATGCAAACACATAGAGGGTGGTTTAAACAAGTCACGTCTTGACGTATGGGATGGCAGGTGGGGCATCTTTTCTAAACCTGGGTGATTGTCATTCTCCTCTCCAAGTCTGGTTCAACTTCAGGTGTTTTATTCCCTTGCACGCATGAAACATCTCTAAGAGTCTCTTTAATGTAAGAATAAATGCCGATTAACATCAGTTGTTCTGGGATATCCATGTTTTTTTTACACACAAGCTACTTTCCAATTTCATAACTAGTATTATCACTTTATTTCTAGGCTCCACCTTTGTCTTTGTTAACTAGTTCCTTCCTTTGACTATCATACATTTTTGTAAAACGTCACAAAGTTTCTTAATGGCAGCCAAGAGGACAACACGATTGTAAGCTTTCCTATCTACTTGGGAACCAACAGATGTGCAGTGACCAATAACCCATAAACTTTGAAAGACATGACATGACTGGTCCCTGATCATTCATGTCGTGACTGACTTAATTCTGGATCAAAAAGCTAGAAGCAAAATTTGAACTTTCTGCAATAACTCACTGTTAATATACTGCAGTAAGTGAAATTTGAACTGGTTGTTGAAGAACTAATATTTTTAATTAAACCATGGTAAAAGAAATTCATGCCTGTCAGACCATGCTGTGATGGATGTCTGTCTATAATAAAATAACCAATATTTCATTCAATTTCTTTCAGGGTATCATGTATTACGTGTAACTTTATTAAGTAAAACTTACAAAATCATTTGTCTTCAGACAGCTGGTTGGTAACATGAATATAAAGTATTTACTGGCTATACAGAAAACTCTCATGTAAAATGAAAATTACAGTCTACATTATCATTAAAGAAATTTAAGCCTTGGAATGTCTTTTGCAAACACTGCTAGTGAACAAATATTTACATACCAACCCCTCATTGTTATGTTTATGAGGACAAGGAAAATTGATATTTTTACAAAATTGCATCTAAAATAATATCTTAATAAAAAAGGCAGCTTTCTTTTTTGTTAATATCTCTGAGAACTTACTAAAATTATAATTATAAAGCTATTACGAATATTTTCCTAAGTGTAATTTCTGACTCTTGTTGATATACCAAAAGAAAGTTGAGTTGTTTTCAGTTTTGTAGGGCTATTTGAATTCTCTCTTAGTGTGAATTATGTTCAGTTGACTTAAGTTGATGATGAATTTTCCAGGTGGAAAAATATATGGATTTGACTTTTAAAAGATATTAACTATTATTTTCCTCTGACCTAAATTTAGTTTGAACTTTGTGCAAACACAATTGGCATAATTTATGCCCTTGTCTTACTCATAACTATCCTGGGAATGTCTCTAGTGTTTTAGCTTAAAATCTAATGTCTGTATCTAGAATCTTAATAAAATATTCATCAACTATTACTGTTGCATGTTAGCAATTCAATTGTGGGTGTTTGGTCAATATCTTTAAATGTACAGTTGGGTATTGTTTTGGTCAGTTTTGTGATACTGTAACCAAAATAACTGATGAGAACAACTTTGAGAAGGAAAAGTTTAAAATTGGCTCCCAATATCAGAGGTCTCAGTCTATCAGTCCATGGACAGCCAGCCCCATTGTTTTGGGGCCAAGATGAGGCAGCATATCATGGAGCAAGGAATCAGGGGGCATAGGCCAAGGGAACACAACCCTTCTAGAACATGATCCTGGTGACCACCTCCTTTAGCCACCCCTACCCCTCCACACACAGTCCCTTCAAACTAAAATGTACTGATTAGGTTACAGCGCTCACAATCCAATCAATATTCACCTCAGAACTTCCCTGCATTAACACAGGAGATTTGGAGGGACACCCCATATCCAAATCGTAACAAGTGTACAAATGGATTTCCTAATGTGAAACTTTTCTTGCATTCCTAGATTAAATTTTACATGCACACACTATGATTTTATTCTGTAGAGCATTTGTCTTGACCTAGTTTTGCTGAGTATTAGCATCTCTTTTCATAAATAGTGGCTATGTCATTTTTAGGAGCCACATTTCTTTGCTTTTCTTACTAATATTGTGGCAACATAATAAAATTGATTAGAATTTGCTTTGTCATATATCTCTTCCCTGGAAGAATTTAAGAGTTAGAGAACTATTAGCTGACAATTTTAAATAATCAGCCAACAAGTACCCTAGAAACTTTTTCAGTTATGTTTATAGACTATATTAAATTTCTACCATATTTCCTCTTCCTTCCAAATATTTCTCTCATCTGATACTTACATCACCTGATGAGATGTATATTTTATCCATTCTTTTTACTTTTTCTTAGAGTTTTATTACTTGCAAAAATTCATCTGAATTATTTATTTTAATATCTGAATCCCAATATTTCTGTAATGTAGTCCAAATCTCTTTACTTTTTCACAGTACTCAGAATTATCTACTTTATTAACTTTGTGAAAGAATGAATCTTTAAAATTAAATCCCTGTTTTAGTGTTTACCATAAAATAAAAATACATAGTATGTTTTGGAATATTATTTGGAAAATATGTATCTAGCAAAAGACTTATGCCTAGAATATAGATATAATTATTATAATTCCAAAATAAGATGACCCACTGACAAAAAAGCCAAAAATTCACAACAGCATTGTAAAAAAATGATATAAAGACAGCAAATAAATACATGAGAAGTGCTCAAAATCATTAGTCCTCAGAAAAATGCAAATTAGTATTCCAATGAAATATCGCTATGAACCTAATAAAATAGCTTCAATTCAAAAGATTAACAATAAAAAGTCCTGACAAAAATGCAGATTGTGAATCAACTTTTTAAATATGTTGCTGATAAGAATGCAAAATGGGCAGGTGCACTGAAGCATATATGTAATCCCAGTGGCATGGGAGGCTGAGGCAGGAGGATCAAGAGTTCAAAGCCAGCCTCAGCAATTTGTCGAGGTGCTAAGCAATTCAGTGAGATCCTGTCTCTAAATAAAATACAAAATAGTGCTGGGGATATGGCTTAGTGTAAAAGTGCCCCTGAGTTTAATCTCTGATACCCCCCAACAAAGAATGCAAAATGGTTCAAGCATTTTAGGAAAGTGTTTGCCTATTTCTTAAAAAATCAAACATGTATTTGCAATGTGACTCAGCAAGTCTACTTCTGGTTATTTGGCCAAGGGCAATGAAAGTACATATTTATATAAAAACTTTCACAGGAATGATCATAGACACTTTATTAATAATAACTAAAAGTATAAATAATACAATTTCTATTACTAATGAATGGATAACCAAATTGTAGTAATAGTATTTTTATGTGCATGATAAGCAATAAAAAGAAAAAATATTAATACGTGCAACACAGGGTCAACCTCTGAAGCATTGTGCTAACTAAAAATGACTCTTACACACAGGATTATTCATTCTCTGAATCTATTTATATGAAACATCAGGAAAAAAAACAAATCTAATTAACAAGGATAGTCTACAAAGCAGTGGCTGCCAAGGGTTGTGGGTAGAGGTGATCACGTGAGATGATCTCAGAGACAACAGAGTATTTTTTTGTTGATGAAAATATAATATATCAGATTGTGGTGAATGCTATATGAATGCAATTTTTAGTCACAACTCATTCAATTGTACATTTAAAACCAATTATGTTTATATAAGTTACACCTGAAAATGCTCATTTTAGAAGCCTAAGCCTTTAAAACAAAATTTAAAAAAATAAAAGAATTTTTTATAAAGCAAAATGAAAAAACTACAGGCAAGTTATAAGAACTATAGGTATTATCAAAAAGCACACAAGGACCTGTGCAGGACCCAGGCTTCCAGGACCTGTCCATCCCGTCACCAGCAGACCCCCCATAGAGCTGTGGCTGTGGCACAGGACAGCCTTTTCTGACCAGCAGACCACCGCGGGAGCTCAAGCCCAGCATAGATCCGCCCACACCGACATATGTGGGACCCAAGCCCAGGACAGGTATGAGTTCACCCCACACAAACACCTGGGAGCCCAAGACTAACCCACTTCCATCTTGAGACACTGCAGACAAAACCATAAACTTCCCCATGCAGTAGCCCCTATCTTTTTGACCACAGACAGGGCCTAGAAGCAGCTGCATCTCAGAGCTGGCATCCCAAAGACAGTGTAAGACCCACCCTTTCCACCCATCTCTGTAAGACATTGCATCCATCTTGGGGCACCTCCACTATTATTTCAAGTTACCTCGGCTATTGCCGCCATCATATTTAGTTTAAGTAGCATACATTGAGGGACACCAGCAGGGTCTGGAAGCCCAAAATCAAGGTGAGGTACAAACAATCTGCATGGGTACTACAAGAATATTGGGTAGAAACTGTAATATCTCAGATCCACACTGTAAGGAAGGAAGACACATAGACAACATGAAAAAACAAGGGAGGAAAGTGCCCCAAACAAACCAGGATACAATAATAGGACACATGAGCAGCAAAGTTGATGAAATGTCAGAGAAGGAGTTCAGAAGGTTTATAACTAAAATGATCTGTGAATTTTAAAGAATGACCTAAGTGAGCAAATACAGACAAAAATTGATAATTTCAACAAAGATATAAGAGAACAAGTATAGGGAACAAAAGATTACTTCAAGAAAGAGATAGAGACTCTTAAAAAAAAGTCAAAAATCCTTGAAATGAAGGAAACAATAAACCAAATGAAACACTCAATAGAAATCTTCGCCAACAGACTAGATCACTTGAAAGAAAGAACATCAGATAATGAAGACAAAGTATACAATCTGGAAAATAAAGTTGACCATACAGTGAAGATAGTAAGAAATCATGAGCAGAACACCCAAGAATTATGGGACAGCATCAAAAGACCAAATGTAAGAGTTATTGTGACAGAGGAATGCACAGAGTTTTGAACCAAAGGAGTGCACAATACACTTCAATGAGATAATGTCAGAAAATTTCTCAAGCATGAAGAATGAATTGGAAAACTAAATACAAAAGACTTACAGGACACCAAATATACACAATTACAACCCATCTACACCAAGGCACATTATAATGAAAATGCTTAGCATACAGAATAAGGATAGAATCTTAAAAGCTGCAAGAGAGAGAAATCAGATCACATATAGAAGAAGACCTTTTCATATCTCAGCAGATTTTTCAACTCAGACCCTCAAAACCAGGAGAACATAAAACAACATATATCAAGGTCTGAAAGAAAATGGATGCCAACCAAAAATCTTATATCCGCAAAATTAAGCTTTAGAATGGATGATGAAATAAAAACCTTCCATAATAAACAAAAGTTAAAAGAATTTACAATTCAAAAGCCTGCACTACAGAACATCCTCCACAAAATATTCCACAAAGAGGAAATGAAAATCAATGATGAAAATCAGCAGAGGGAGGTATAACACTAAAGGAAAAACAGATCAGAGGAGAAACCAAGTCAAGTTAAATACCAAAAATAAACAAAAATAGCTGGGAATACAAATCATGTCTCAATAATAACCCTGAATGTCAATGGCCTAAACTATCAAAAGACATAGACTAGCAGATTGGATTAAATAAAAAGACCCAACAATATGCTGCCTCCAAGAGACTCATATCATAGGAAAAGACATCCACAGACTGAAGGTGAGAGGTTGGGAAAAATCATATCACTCCCATGAACTGCAGAAGCAAGTAGGGGTTTCTATTCTCATATCAAATAAAGTGGACTTCAAGCTAAAGTTAATCAAAAGGAATAAAGAAGGATACTACATGCTGCTCAAGGGAAACATACACCAACAAGACTTAACAATTATAAATATATGCCCCCAATAATAGAGCATCTACATTCATCAAACAAACTCTTCTCAAGTTTAACAGTCAAATAGACCACAACACAAAAATTCGGGACTTTAACACACCCTTTTCAACACTGGATAGATTTTCAAAACAAAAGCTGAACAAAGAAACTATAGAACTCAATAATACAATCAATAACTTAGACTTAACTGATATATACAGAATATTTCACACTTCAACAAGTGAGTACAGTTTCTTCTCAGCAGCACATGGATCCTTCTCTAAAATATACCATATATTATACCACAAAGCAACTCTTAGCAAATATAAAAAAAATAGAGATACTACTCTGCATTCTGTCAGATCATTATTAAGTGAAATTAGAAATCAAGGAAAAAAATAAAAAATAAAGGCTACTTCAACACCTGGAGACTAAATAATATGCTACTGAGTGAACAATGGGTTGTAAAAGACATAAAAGAGGAGATTAAAAATTTTAGAAGTGAATGAGAACACAAATACCACATATCAAAATCTCTGGGACACTATGAAGGCAGTTCTAAGAAGAAAGTTCATTGCATGGAGTTCAATCCTTCAAAGAAGAAAAAGTCAACAAATAAATGACTTAACCTTACATCTCAAAGCCCTAGAAAAAGAAGAACAAATCAACACCCAAACAGTAGAAGACAGAAAATAATTAAAATCAGAGCTGAAATCAATGAAATTGAAACAAAGGAAACAACTGAAAAAATTGACAGAACAAAAGTTGGATTGAAAATATAAAAAAATTTTACAGACCCTTAGCCATGCTAACAAAGAGAAGGAGAAAACTCAAATTACTAACATTCATGATGAAAATGGAAATATCACAGCAGACACTACAGAAATACAGAAGGTAATTAAAATTTATTTTGAAAACTTGTACTCCAATAAAATAGAAAATATGGAAGGCATTGATAAATTTCTAGAGTCATATGATCTGCCCAAATTGAATAAGGATGATATACACAATTTAAACAGATCAATTTCAAGCCAGGAAATAGAAGACTCCATCAGAAGACTACCAATCAAGAAAAGCACAGGACTGGATGGATACACAGCTGAGTTTTACAAGACCTTTAAAGAAGAGCTAATGCCAGGGGCTGGGGATGTGGCTCAAGCGGTAGCACACTCGCCTGGCACGCATGCGGCCCGGGTTTGATCCTCAGCACCGAAAAGTAAGAAATAAATACTAAAAAAATTCTCTCTTCTCTCTCTCTCTCTCTCTCTCTCTCTCTCTCTCTCTCTCTCTCTCTCTTAAAAAAAAGAGCTAATGCCAATACTCTCTAATGTATTTCAGGAAATAAAAAACAGGGAGCACTTACAAACTCATTCTATGAGGCCAATATCACCCTGATTCCAAAACTAGGCAGAGACACATCAAAGAAAGAAAACTTCAGACCAATATCTCTAATGAACATAGATGCAAAAATTCTCAATAAAATTCTGGCAAATCAAATACAAAAACATATCAAAAAGTTCATGCACCATGATCAAGTGGGATTCATCTCAGGGATGCAAGGTTGGCTCAACATACTGAAATCAATAAATGTAATTCATCACATCAATATACTTAAAGATAAGATCATATCATCATCTAAATAGGCACAGAAAAAGCATTTGACAAAATAGAGCACCCCTTTATGTTTAAAGCACTAGAAAAATTAGGGATAACAGGAACATATCTCAACATCATAAAGGCTATCTATGCTAAGTTTCAGGCCAATATCATTCTAAATGGAGAAAAATTGAAAGCATTCCCTTTAAAACCTGGAACAAGACAGGGATACCCTCTTTCACCACTTCTATTTAACATAGATCTTGAAACACTGGCAGGAACAATCAGACGAAGGAAATTAAAGGGATACATGTAGGAAAAGAAGAACTTAAATTGGCACTATTTGCTGATGATATGATTCCATACCTAGAAGACCCTAAAAGTTCCACAAGAAAACTTCTAGAACCAGTAAATGAATTCAGCAAAGTAGCAGGATATAAAATCAACACCCATAAATCAAAGGCATTTCTGTGTATCAATGATAAATCCTCAGAAATGAAAAGGAGGAAAACTACCTCATTTACAATAGCCTCAAAAGAAATAAAATACTTGGGAATCAACTTAATGACAGAGGTGAAAGACATATATGATAAAAATTACAGAACCCTAAAGAAAGAAGTCAAAGAAGACCTTAGAAGATGGAAAGATATACCTTGCTCCTGGATAAGAATAATTAATATTATCAAAAGGACCATACTTCCAAAAGAAATACACAGATTTAATGAAATTCCGATCAAAATCCCAATGGCATTCCTCATAGAAATAGAAATAGCAATCATGAAATTCATCCAGAAAAATAAGAGACCCAGAATAGCTAAAGCAATCCTTAGCAGGAAGAGTGAAGTAGGTGGCATTGCTATCCCAGACCTTAAACTATACTACAGAGCATAGTAACAAAAACATCATGGTATTGGCACCAAAACAGACTGGCAAATCAGTGGTACAGAATAGAGAACACAGAGACTAACCCACAAAATTACAATTATCTTATATGAAACAAAGATGCCAAAATATGCATTGAGAAAAGATAGCCTCTTCAACAAATGATGCTGGGAAAACTGGAAATCCATATGCAACAAAATGAAGAAACATATTTTGTAAATAAGAACTCAAAGTAGCGCTATTTGCCAATGATATGATTCTATACCTAGAAGACCCAAAAAATCCAATCAGAAAAGTTGTAGAATTAATAGATGAATTCAGCAAGGTAGTAGGATATAAATTCAATACCCATAAATCAAAGGCATTTCTGTATATCAGTGACAAGTCCTCAGAAAGGGAAAGGGGGAAAACTACTCCATTTACTTGGGAATCAGCCAAATAAGTGAAAGATATCTGCAATGAAAACTACAGAATGCTAAAGAAAGAAATTAAAGAAGACCTTAGAAGATAGAAAGATCTACCTTGTTCTTGGATAGGCAGAATTAATATTGTTAAAATGACCATATTACCAAAAGCTCTATACAGATTTAATGTAATTCCAATCAAAATCCCAATGAAATTCCTCATAGAAATAGAAAAAACAGTCTGGAAAAATAAAAGACCCAGAATAGCTAAAGCAGTCCTTAGGAAGAAGAGTGAAGCTGGTGGTATTACTATTTTAGACCTTAAATTATACTACAGAGCAATAGTAACAAAAACAGGATGGTATTGGCACCAAAATAGAATTGTAGACCAATAGTTACAGCATAGAGTAATCCATATAATTACATTTATATTTTATTTGACAAAGGCACCAAAAACACATTGGAGAAAATATTGCCTCTTCAATAAATGGTGCTGAAAAAACTGGAAATCCATATGCAACAAAATGAAATTAAACCCCTATCTCTCACCATGCACAAAACTCAAAGAACCTAGGAATTAAACCAGAGACACTGTCTATTAGAAGAAAAAGACGGCCTAAATCTCCATCATGTGGGATTAGTCCCCGACTTCCTTAATAAGACTTATATAGCACAAGAATTAATATCAAGAATCAATAAATGGGATGAATTCAAACTTAAAAGCTGCTTCTCAGCAAAAGAAACAATCAGTGAGGTGAATAGAGAGCCTACTAACTGGGAACAAATTATTACCACACGCACATCAGATAGAGCCCTAATCTCTAGAATATATAAAGAACTCAAAAATGTTAACACCAAAAAAATAAAATAAAATAACTCAATCAATTAATGGGCCAAGAAACAGTACAGACACTTCTCAGAAGAATATATACAATCAATCAACAAATATATGAAAAAAGTTCAACATTTCTAGCAATTAAAAAAATGCAAATCAAAGCTCCTCTATGATTTCATCTCACTCCAGTCAGAATGGCAGCTATTAAGAATACAAACAACAATAAGTATTAGCAAGGATGTGGGGAAAAAGACACACTCATATATTGCTGGTGAGACTGCAAATTGGTGCAGCCAATATGGAAATCAGTATAGAGAGATTCCTTGGTGCCACAGTCTGGCTGGGCACAAATGCCGCAGTCTGGCTGGGCACACAATCACGAGCCACCACACAGCTTGTAGATTCAAACAGCAACTCTTTATTCCCGAACTCACACCAGCCGTCTCTGCCCAAATCCACCTCCACTGGGCTTCTATCTCCCAAAAATATACTGTCTGAATCCCGTGAGAACTCAAGGGGAACTCAGGCAGCAGGATATGCCCTATTCCCAGCAGGAATAATCTTAAACCTTAAACCTGGAACCTAAACCGGGAACGCCCTAATCCGCCTTGGTCCTTGAGCAAGGTCACCTACATTCAATGTCACTGCAACATGGGGTACGCTGGCAAGGAAATTGTCATACCTACTTGGCTAATGGCTCCCAGCACCTTGGAAAACTGGGAATGGAACCACCATTTGACCCAGCTATCCCCCTACTCAGTCTATACCCAAAGGACTTAAAAACAACATACTAGAGGGACACAGCCACATCAATGTTTATTGCAGCATAATTCACAATAGCTAAACTGTGGAACCAACCTAAATGCCCTTCAGAAATGAATGGATAAAGAAAACGTGGTGTGTATATATATATATATATATACACAATGGAATATTATTCATCATTAATAGAGAATACAATTATGGCATTTGCAGGTAAATGGGTAGAACTAGAGAATATAATGCTAGGTGAATGTAGCCAATCCCCCAAAACCAGATGCCAAATGATTTCTCTGTTTTAAAGATGTTGATTCATATATGCTGAGGGTGGGGGAAATGGGAGGATTAAAGGCACTCTAGATAAGGTAAGGGGAAAAGGGGAGGGATGGAAGGAAGGGAAAATAGGAGTAGAAAAGAAGGTAGAATGTGATGGTCATCATTACCCTAAGTACATGTATGGAGACATGAAGGTTGTGACTCTACTTTGTGTACAACCAGAGATATGAAAAATTGTGCTCTATATTTGTAATATGAGTTGTAATGCATTCTGTTGTCACTTATAACAAATTAAAAATTTAAAAAATAAGTGAAGGAATAAAAAAATTTCTTCCCATTTCCTTCTCTTTGCCTTCCCTTAAGACTGGTACAGATATGTTGATTAACTTTCTGTTTGTTTCTCACATATCCAAATATGCATTTTATGAATATTACATTCTATTTTTGTTTTCTGACAACCAATGCAAGAAAGAAAACATGGACAGTTACAACAGAAAATTATACTGCACTAAGGAAAACACTTTTATGATACTACATTCAAAATAGAGTCTACTTTGTGTAAACCTAATTAAAATTCATTCAGCAAATGTTAAAGGGGCATCCCCTAAGATCAAGCCTTTTGCTAGATGTTTCAAAGATAAATAAAATATTTTCCTTTTAAAAAACATTAATTTTAAGAAAAATCAAAAGGAAGAAAGATCTAGAAAATCCAGAAATTTAAAATATTTTGAAAGAGATAACTGCCCAGAAATTTAATTTCTCTAAAATTGGTATTTAAAACCTATATACAGCCAGGCATAGTGCTGCACGCCTGTAATCCCAGCTGCTTAGGAGGCTGAGGCAGGAGCATCACGAGTTTAAAGCCAGGCTCAGCAATGACAAGGTGATAAGCAACTCAGTGAGACCCTGTCTATAAAAAAATACAAAATGGGGTTAGGGATGTGGCTTGGTGACAGAGTAGCCCTGAGTTCAATTCCCAGTACAAAAAAAAAAAAAAAAGGATGAACATTAAATCTAAAATACATTCAACATAAAATCATTAAAATTTACTCATGAAGAAATAACTGTAATTATTATAAATATAGTATTCTACAAGTGATGTCAATTACATTAAATTGACACTCTACGGAGTCCTAATACTTACGCCCTAACTTCATTGGTCACTACACATCTCCAAACGTTCCAAAAAATATTCTAGTATCAAGGCATTTGACAGGCAAGCTTTTTTACTTTTAATAGGAAAAAAATTCCTATATAATAATAATTTTCAATAAGACAGAATAAATACAATAGTTTATCAAAAATTTTATGAGGTTATTATAAATCTCATAACAAAACTAAAAAATTGTGGTACCAGAGAGGTAATTAGCAATCATTTTCTTTGATGATATAGATGTGAACTCGTAATCAATTTGTTGTGTAATCAATCCTAATTATTGAGTATAGTTATTGATTTTCATTCTCATAACAGGGTAATATGCTTCTGTGAAAATACAATTCAATTTAATCACCATTTCTTCAGTTGATGGGAATTTGGATTGTACCAATTTCATAATATTATAAATGTTGCTGCTATTGTTATGTACACACCTTGCCAGGAACATTTCTATGCATTGCTACTGAGAGCATATACACAGGAATGGAACTATGGGACAGAGGACATACATGTATTCAGCCTTGGTTGGCACTTCCAGTTATCAAAGTGGTTGTATGGCCTATAGACAAAGAGAGAGTTTCATTGTTCCATATCTCCATCAATTCTGTTAGTTTTAAGCATTTCTATTTTAGCTATCCAGGTATGAGGATGCATCAAATTGTGGTTTTACTTTAAACATTCTTTATGTAGGATATGCTTACTGGCATTTAGATATTCTCTTTTGGGAAGTTCTTATTTAGATTTTTTCCTATTATTTCTCTGCTCTTTCCTTACCTATTTGTAGGAGTTCTCACTTGAACTCTATGTGTGTCATTAGTTGGACATAAGTATTACAAATATCTCCTTCCCCCGTCAGGTTTTCCTTTTCACACTTTGCACAGAAAATTTAATTTTAATGTAATACAATTGATCAAAATATTTTAGGATTAGTACCTGTGTTCTCTCTGAGAAAAGTTTCTCCTAGAGAAAAGTTTCTAAGGTCATGAAAGCATTCCTTCTTTATGAAAGCTTTACATTATTTTTTAGTTTTATTAACATATATATAATTAACATATACTCCCTCTCTCTCTCTCTCTCTCTCTCTCTCTCTCTCTCTCTATATATATATATATATATATATATATATATATATAATATGTATATTGAAAGCTTCATGTTTTACCTTGCACAATTAACATTTCACAAAGTATTTATCTCCATGTAGAGTCTAAGCTAGGAATACAGATTTATTTCTTATATTAACATGCAATTTATCAAGCAAGATATATCGGAAAAATATTTATATATGGCAATTCAGATTATCTTTGTCAAAAATTAAAAGACAAAATATGTGGAGATATGTTTTTGTATCTGTCTTATATTCCATTAGTCTATTTTTCAATTCCTTTACTAGTATATTGCTGTTATGGTTGTCTACTGCTGTGAATAAATTGGCCCAATATTTAGCAATTTAAAACAACAATTATTTCTCAGAATTATTTGGCCTGACCAGGTTCCATTAGGTTGTTATCACCTGGAATTTTGTTAAAGGTAGTTGGAATTGAAGTCATCTGAAGGCTTGATGGGGCTGGATGTGAGAGGTAACTCCTTTATTCACACGTTGGTATTGAGTTAGAATGGCTGAAACTGCTTGGGTTGGGATGGGTAACGTTCTCAAATGTGACCTCTGTACATGGTTGACAAGCACTTTATCACATATGTCAGTGTTAGGCTACTTTGACATCTTATATCGAGGCTTCTAGTTTTCCCTAGAAGAAGTGGACCATGAGAAATATGTTCTACAAACCCAAAGATAAAAAAATGTCATCCTACTGACCTTGTTTTATAAATCTAATAATGTTGTTTCTACTGTAATATTCTTGTCAAGAAAGTCACTAAGGCCACCCAAGTGCAAAAAACAGGATGAATGGACCCTGATTCTCAATGAGGAATTAAATGTGTGTATGGAAAATAAAAATATTGTTGATGGCCATTTTTGAGACAAACTATCAAAGTTCCTCTTTAGTTCTGATTATGCATGTCTTTCTGGTGTGTACATTCTACACTGTAAAAACTACTGCTTTATTTTTTTTTCTGTAGATTCTCAAAAATCTCATACTGCTATGCAATCAGCTCAGATTCTAAGATCTTAACATGGAAGTCATGTCCAGGCATGTGTAAGATCCTTGACTGAAGTTTAAGAACAATTCATCTCAATCTGAAGACCATAAGCTAAATAGAGAATTACCTACCTGACTCACAACACATAGTGTTGAAACAGATAGAGAATAATTTCCTAGAAGATCCCATTTGAAAAGACATGGGACAAATCCACATGATAGGCACTAAACAGTTTGAAACCATGACACATATCACCAGTTCCTTGATGAAGAGCCTGGGAATAATTCTCTACTGTAGCTCTTGGCATCATGCTCTGGGTTCTGGATTCTACCCTCTGGATCATCTCTCTTTTCTATAAGAGACAGACTTCTTAATTTTCTTTTTTGTATTTAAATTTTAGAAGTCTCTCATCTTGTCGAAAGTGTCCATCAGGGATGCCCATAAAATTCTTAGATGTGATCTTGACTCAATGGAGAATGGCTAAGTGACAAGTTTATTAATGTTAGTTTTATGCTATAATTTATCTTTGTGGATATTTCATATGCACCTGGAAAGAATGTACATTCTGTTTTTGTCCATTAGATTGTGTGGTGAATGCCAACTGGGTTAAGTGGGTTGATAGTGCCATTTAGGGCATCCAAATTTTTGTTGACTTGTTCTGTAAATTACTAAGGAAGTTGGAGTCTAAAACTGTAATAATGAATTTGTCTATTTCCACTTCCAGATCTATCAGATTATGCTTCATGTACTTTGAAGCCCTGTTGATGAAGGCACACTAAGGATTGTTAAGTTTTAGGATTGATTACTTCAGCATATGTGATGTCCCTCTGTATGGAAAATGAAAATAAAAAGACCTGACAGTCTTCCATATTTGGAAGTCTACTTTGACTGAAGTTAATGTAGCTACTTCAGTTTTCTTTCAGTAGGAGTTTGCATGGTATATCTTTCTCAGTTTCTTTCTTTTTAAAATAGACACTTGTTTATATTAAAGTGTGTTTCTTACAGACAGCACATACAAATGACTTGCTTCGTAGTGTCACCTGAAAAGTTTTGTTTGTTAACTTCCATCTTTAGACCATTCATATTAAAACTTACTTTCAACTTGTTTGTATCAAAAAGTACTGTCTCTCCAGCTGTTTTCTAATTTTTCCTCTTGGTTTTTTAAATCCCTTTTTCTCAATTTTTTGAGCATTTTAAGTTTTTCTATTTTATTTACTCCACTGGCTTATTCCTTATACCTTTCATTATTTATCAATTTTAGTGATTGTATTATATTTTACAATAAAAAATGTGTAAATAGTTTGAGTCAACTTCAAATAACATTATAATGCCTCTCATGTAATGCAATAACATCCTAATACCGTATTCCAAATTCTTCCCTGCCATCTCTTACACTATTGTCCTCAAATGTCTCATTTTCTGTATAATATAAAAACACAATGCATTATTAGTATTTTAGCATTAACATTTCATTTACCTTTTAGAGCAATTTTAAAGAAATTTATTTTACTTTTATTTTTTCTGCTTTTGATGCTCTTCATTTCCAGATGTGTATCTCAGTTTCTAAACTTTTTTATATTCCATCTGTGCAAAAAACTGTCTTCAATCTATTTTTTTTCCTGAGAAAGGCTCTATTCTCCTTTACTACTGAAGAATACTTTCAATAAATACCCATCTGCAAGAGATATTTTTTCTCAACTCTTTAAAGATGCACTCAATTGTCATTTTGATGAGCAGTCTGGTATATAAATTCCTATTCTTCCTCTTCTGTGTCTTTTTCATATAGATATTTTCAAAGTTTTCTCTTTGTTCTTCATTTTCAGCTCTGAAGGCAATATGCCTCACTGTGACTTCTTAGTGTTTTTCCTGGCTGGTACTCCCCGGCTTCTTTTATCTGTGGTTTAATGTCTGTCGTTAATTTTGGGAAATGCTCAGCAATTATTTCTTCAAATGTTTCTTCTTCAAGTTCTTTATTTTTCCTTCTGGAATTTCAGCTGCAAACATTCCAATAAGTCAATTAACATATAACACTGATAATAGCCAGGTACAGAGGTGCATATCTGTAATCCCAACTTCTAGGGAAGTGGAGACAGAAAGACCACAAGTTTGAGGCCAGCTTGGACAATTTAATGAGAATAGCTCAGGATCAAACATAGAAAGGGCTGGGAATGTAGCTCAGTGGTACAGTTCCCTAGTTCAATCCCATTACTACAAGAAAAATAAAAAATCTGATATTGTCACAGCTCTTGGATGTTCAGGTTTTTGATCTTCCCAGCCCACCCCAAACAGACACTTCAGTAAAGGTAGTTTCTATTGACCTATCTTCAAGTTTACTGAAACTTTCCTGCTCTGTTGAATCTGCTCATGAGCCTATTTCAAGCATTCTTCGTATCTATACTTTGTTTTTGGAGTCTGGTATATTCATTTGATCCTTTTCTACCTCATTAGAGCTTCTAACATATTAATCATAGTTTTTGTGAATTCTGTGTCTGATATTTCTGATGTGTATGTCATTATGCGCGTAAGTCTTGTTTGGATGATTGCTGTGTCTCTTTCAGCTATGTTTGTATTGATTTTTTATGTGTCCTAGGTTTTTATTGAAACCCAAATATGATGACTAGAACAGCAGATACAAAAGTAAATAATTTTTAATCTCAGAGTTTAAACATTCCCTTTCCTTCTGTCAGGACTTAAGTGTGGGAGTTCCTATTAATTTAGTCTGTGATTAGCCTTGTTTCATACAGACTTCAAATTTCTCATGTAATACTTATGCTTAGAGTGCAAAAGATTTTTCCCTCCGTGTCTCCTCCTTCAGCAACCCTAGATGTCTGCACTACTGTTTTCACTCACTGCTTGTTAGTGTGGTGATGGTAGCTGCGTGTGTGGACCGGGCTGGAAGCAGGGAATGTTTTCTGACATGTTACTAAAGCCTCAGCCTTAGGCAGGTGTGGGGCACCTGGGTATTAGAGGTGTGGCATTCACAAGTGTTGCTGTCCTTCTTAGAAAGGCAACTATTCTGTGTTCTTGTCCTTCTCCAAGGTGCAGAACTTTTTTAATTTTCCCTATTTCTGTTCCAATCTGCTCATACTTTTTGTTAACTTTCTCCCTCAGGTCAAGTCTTTTATCCTTAATAGGGAAACAGAGAAGGTGAGTCTGGGTGGATCAGCAATCACTGACTGGCCTGCTGCTCTTCTCCTCTGGCCAGCACCAGAGGAGGCTGCTCAATACCCCCCACCCCGGGGCCTCCCACTGAACACCTCACAGGGTTCCTGGAGGAAAAGGGACTGTGAAGCTCTGTAACTGCATCTCCCAGGCCTTCACACTTTCATGCTAGTTTTAGTAATTCCTTAAAGGTATCCTGCTGAAGACTTTCATGGCCTAAATTATCACAGGCAGCATTTGTCCCAGATAAGCAAACACGGAGGTTCCGTTTGCCATGGAAGTTCCTGTCTCCTTCCTTTACAGCATTAGTGATTTTGTGTTTCTTTTTGCCCTGAAACTTCAGTTCTCTCATGAGTCAAGACTAATCTTTGAATTGCAGTTTGTCTAATCTAGCTTGTTTTTCTTTTCCTTTTTTCTTATTGTAAGGGTGAAAACAGAGCTCTTGAAAGCTCTCTTCTCCAAGCTAAAAGTAGGAACTTCTGCAGGACTCCAAGCGCCACTTCATTGGTGTCTCCTGTGATAGGCAAAGACAGCCGTGTAGGCACCAGCAGATTCTAGGATATAAATGCCTGAAGCATACTGGTCAGACATAAACATCTCTGTATAAATGTACTGTGTAAATCCACATGAGGGACCACTATACAATAATGAAAAAAAAATGAAATATGTTTATATTCATACAAAATTGATGGATATCAGAAACCCATCTTCCAATAAGCAAAGAATGAAACAGAAAGCGGCTGAAATAAGAAAGCATTTGCAATATGTATTATAACAAATGTACACATAAAGCAACACTAGAGACACATGTTAGTGTTACATTTTCACATGGATTTCTATGAAGTAGTAAAAAGAGTAGGGATAGGGAGATTAACTGCAACTTGTTTATATTTTTTTTCCAAAATTAACTGAAGAATTTCATGTTTCTTTCAAGACTAAATTAATTTCCAGTAGATGGGATATCCAGGTGAAGATGACACTGATTTTACCCTCTCTAGCCATTCCCCAGATGCACAAAAAGTCCAGTATTTTCCTTTTTCTTGGTTTGGCATTGAAACCTCCATGTTCTCTACCATATTTTGACTTTATTTAACCAAAACCCTCTGGTTCTCTTCTAATTAATACCCCTAGCAGATCATATAAGTAAACTACCTAACCCACTATCCCCGTATGCCACGGCCCAGGCCAGTTCATCTGACTGGAGCACATGTCTTTCTTCCCATATCTGACAATTGACTTCTCTCTGTTTATCTTTTATGTTATATTTCTTATTCTTTATCTTTAAAAAAAATTTTCACAGAAGTTATGATGTTTCCTTCCTTTACAGCATTAGTGATTTGTTTATTCCTAGTGTGTTCTCCTTCATTTGAAAATGCATTTCCTAATTTCTTTCTTTTATGAGTCTGGATATTAAATGAACAATTACAGGAAAAAAAATGCCCATTTGGACAGCTCACCCTTTGTCTGTTTCATCTCTTTACACTTTAGTGAAACTCCCTGTTTGATGCTTAATGATGCCTCTCCATCCTCTGAACCCCATACAATTTGACATTGAGTATTGAAAAGAAAATCTAAACAAAACAAACTCACTGTGTACTGTAGTTTATCATGATGCCTCCTTGTAATAAGAGCTAAAATGATTCAAATTTAATTTTATATGGTAATTTAAATTTTAATTATATACTGTATTGAAAATATTGGTGTGAAGAAAACAAATACATGTATTAGTTTAAATGACATAATACAAGTTTCTCACCTTGATTTGAATAAACTCCATTGACTGTATTTCTTTGTAGTCCCTTTACATGATTCTATTAGTTTAGAAATACAGAAATGCTACATATAATAAAATATTGGAAGAATTTTTCTTATGGCTTCTGTTTAATGTTTAAAGTATGAAATAAGAGCAGATTCAACTTTTTCCCCTCGCACTCACACATCCCAAGCTGACAGTTTAGGCAAAGGGCCAAGCTATGCTATAAATGCAAGCTGACTTGTGAGCCTTTGGACCATTGCAATGCTCTCTTCATCCAATTTGCAAAAACATTCATGCCTACGGCCCTGAGCATGCAAAACCTAATTTGGTATGGATGTGACAGGAATTCTGAGCTTTTTCTGGGAATGTAAGAACTAAAACATTCTGCAATCAGAGCAAAGAATGGAAAAGAATATTTACTGGTGTTCCCTATACTGACTCTGTATGTACATAGTTTTTGCTCTTCTAACATTTGGCTTTCAATTTAGTTTGTCATTAATAAATTCTGATTATTTTATGTGTATTTTCCTTTAGTTTTATGTTTGACAGTTGCAATCAACTGAAAAAAGTGTAATTATTGGAATGGCAATACTATAGTAATTAGTATTGGCTATTGAGTAAAAAATATAAATTCAAGGCAGTGGTATGATTTCCAATAGCTGTGTGACCTTGGGCAAATTATTAAAACAATGCTATACTCAGGTTCAGCCTCTGGAAAATAATACCCAAGTCATAACATTGTTCTATTTATTTGTACTGAGAATTATCCACTCATTTAGCTCCCTTTCCCTCATTCCCAGAACAAATTTTCCATTTTCAGAGTTCTGGAATCAGGAGAGTTGATCCCTAAGGATCAACTTGTGGAATCCATTGAACTCTGTTTTTTTTTTTATTCTATTTAAATAATAAGAAACATCCGGAACCTAAAAATGCAAAGAGAGAGCTCAGGTTACTTCTCCCTCCATTCCTAACTTAGCACTATGGTTATAGCAGGGTGTGTGCTGACTTCTCCAGCTCCTGTTGGAGGCTCTCAGTCCTTTCTGGATTCTGATAGCATCACTTGCTTGACCCTTTAGGTTTGATGGAAGTAATGGCTTCCTGATATTACTAGACTCTGGGTAAATCAACATCATTCATTTATTCCAAAACCCTTCCCACACTTTCGAAAATAGTCTTTTCATCCCAAAGTAGCACCTTAACAGCAATGACCCAGTACAATGCTTCATCTTAACTTCCAGCTTGATTGGATTAAGAGTTGCCTAAATTTAAGAGATTTCTGGGTGTTTCTAGGAATGATGGGCATAAGGGACAGCACACTGAAGTGGGAGTCCACCCTAAATGTGGGCAGCACAGTCCAATCCTTTGGAGGCTGGATGAAACAAACAGGTCGGAGACTGAGGAAACTACTGCAGACACAAGCTCCATCTATTTTGAGTGGGTATTTCCATTGCTGTTGGGATTGGCTGAGGACATTGGACCCAGCTCCTTCACTCTTTCAATGGAGTCTCTGAACAAGGACTCTCCAGGGAGTTGCCAGGCCTTTGGTCCAGATTAGGGCTGAATCATTGGTCCTTCTGCTTCAACAGCTCTAGCTTCCTAAACCAAGCAGCTATGGGTTCCTACAGCTTTCCACCATGCAGACTACTATTGTGGGGCTATCCAGCTTCTGGCTGTGTCAGGCAATCTAATAAATCCCCTATTTTAATCATATATAAGCAGGAGTTCTCTATTCCCCTAGAAAACCCAGTTAATCCATTGAGTGGGTGTTTGATAGCTATGGACTTCATAATATTTCTTTTAACTTTCATATATCCAACATTTAGTTTCTATTTAGTATTCTTCTATCTCAGATTATTATATTCACTCTTGATTAATCTTTCTATTTCTCTTATTTTTATTCTTGAAGTATGGTGAACAGAAATCCACATAGACTTTGAGAATAATACCCAAGGGGTTTGCTGAAGAAAAAGATCATATTTTTTAATCATTTCCCATATGTCAACTAATTTTAAGATTTAATTATTCTTTTTAGTCTTAGAAAATATATTGAGAGTGTAGATTGCTAGAACCCAAGCAAGATCATACCATCTGCAATAAATAATTTTATGCCTTTTGGCAAGAAAACATTTTCTTGGAGACAAAACTGATAACCTTGCATTCATGGACTTCAAGAGATCATGCAGCCCAAGTTGCCCATCAGGAGCTGAGTTCTGTCAGACTTATCAGAAGCAGGTATGCCCAGTGGATATCCATTTTAAGACATCATTGGTTAATTTGGCATTTTACTTGAGCAGGGCCAAAGAGCACAAGTAAGACTCTTCCCCTGTTAGTGGGAGAGGTACCCTTCCTCAGCTCACACCTAAGTCTTAAGTGTATTTCCTGCAGAAGAAAGGAAGGAAGGAAGGAAAGAAAGAAGGAAGAGGAGAAATACTTTTCAGGTGTCAGTCTATGATCATGCACACACACACACACACACATACATACACATACATACACACATACACACACACATACACACACACAATCATACATAGCCTGGGCATGATTCATAATGGTTCTTATGATTTTTCATAAGTAATCTTCTGCATTGAAGATCATTCTCATTTAATAAAATATATCATTAATTCAGTCAATATTTTAATATTTTTTCAACATTTTTTTTCACATTCCTTTCATAAGACCCAAAGCAGGCACCTCCAGAAACCACAAGTGGCCCTGGTGCCTATGAAACTACCCAAGGTTCCTTCCAGAATAAAATTTTGTTAGTGTCTTAAGAACTGTGAGTTTTGTCCTGCTCCTACACTTTTAAGACTAAAAGGAAAGGCAGGGAGCAAGAATTGGAATGGTGTTTGAACTACAGGCTTTCAGAGCAGCATTGTTCCTTTAGCCAATGCCCGTGCTTTGTATTAACTGTGATAGAAGTGGCATGACCTGAGTCAAAGGAGAAAATAAATGTTTACTCTCACACTGAAAGCTAAAAACCAAGGCAGAGGATTGGGAGACAAGTATACAGAAATCCAGGGATAAAAGCAATGCTGTTGAGTTCCATGCAGAAAATCTGTGTGTATCTACATTCATTTAAGCCAAAGTAACTCAACCAGGCAGATGTGCCAAATATATTGCTATTGAGTGTCAGAATTTTAGCCAAGGAAAAGGAAAGAAGCAAGCATAATCTTTATCAAAGGTACCAATGTGTACTCTGGTACTATGACATTTTCTGTTTTGAAGTTCTTAGCTCCATCTAAAGAGACCAAAATTAGAAATATCACTAGAAATATCACCAAAATAGAAATATCGCTACCATTAAAGAAATTCCTTGGAACAGAAATTATGCAACTCCTAGAAGAAAACATAGGGTCAATATTTCAGCTTATAGGCTCAGGCTATAAGGCTTTCTCAATAGGAAGCCCTAAAGCTTAGGAAATAATGCCAAGAGTTAATAAATAGAATGGTTTCAAATTAAAAATGTTTCTGCACAGCAAAGAAGATATTAAGAATGTGAAGAAAGAATCTACAAAATGGAAGAAAATCTTTGATAGCTACTCTTTAAGATTTAATTATTCTTCTTGGGCTTAGAAATATACAAAGAACTCAAAAATCTATACACCAAAATAAACCAAATAATCCCGTTCATAAATGGGCAAATGAATTAAACAGATATTTATCAAAAGAAGAAATATAGATAGCAAAGAAATATATGAAAAAATGTCCAACATCATTAGCAATTGGGAAAATGCAAATCAAAACCACACTGACATTTCATCTCATACCATTTAGAAAGGCAGTCATCAGGAATACAAATAATAATAAATGCTGGAGAGAATATGAAAAAAATAACATTTTTACATTGTTGGTGGGACTGTAAATTAGTAAAATCCCTGTGGATATCAGTATGGAGGTTCTTCAAAAGGCTAGGCATGGAACCACCACTTGATCCAGCTATACCACTCCCCAGTATTTACACTAATGAATTAAAGTTCTCATATTACAGTGCTACATGCATATCCATGTTTATAGCAGCACACTTCACAAGAACCAAACTATGGAAACAGCCTAGGTGCCCATCAGTGGATGAATGGATAAAGAAAATGTGGAATATATACACAATAGAGTTTTATTCAGCTATAAAAAAAATGAGATTATGTCATTTGCAGAAAAATGGTGGAACTAGACACCATTATGTAAAAAAAAATAAGTCAAACTCAAGGGTCAAGGGTCATATGTTTTCTTTCATATGAGGAAGCTAGAGGAGAAAAAGGAAAAGAAAGGTTGAGGGGAGCTCATGAAAACCAAAGGGAAATTAATAGAAGAAAGGTGCTAAGGGGTGAGAGATGGGGAAGGAGTGGGGAGTGCTGTGGAGTGATATTGGCCAAATTACATTGTTATACTGTGTGTCTGTACAATTATGTAACAATAAATCCCATCATTTTTCACAACTATGATGCACCAATAAAAATGTAGAAAAAATATTAAAAAATAAGGAAAGAATTTCTGAACAATTGAAAATATATATCATATGTATACTTCTATATTTTGGGATTCTTATGGAAGAGTTGAGAAGAGGTCAACTATAGCCCTAATGGATATTAAAGTTAGATCCAGAGTGTCCACATTATTATTCAACGAAGGGTATAGTGCTGGAATTTCCCAGTGGAAAAAAAATACCTAAACCTAAAAATACCTCAAATACTTAAACCTAACAGGCTTCCAGAATTCTTCTAGTTTTAGACAGCTCTTCAGAAGCTTGAAACTCTCAGAAACCTTCCACCAATTCAACTACTAATTTGATGCATGAAGACCTAAAAGTTGAATAATTTGGCACATGTGTAACATTGGAAGTTGTAACAATAATTTTCCAAAATCTACAAAAACACAAGGTATCACATACCCATTAAGCAAGTATAAGGAATTAGGATGACACTTTTTCCAAATCAATACACTTAAAAATGAAAACCATTGTTATTAAATTATGCCAAGACAACAGGTATAAGCCATGCCAAAATTGGGCAAACCAGGATGTATGATCATCTAAACATAATTCAAACTGGTTAGCAGATTTGGTATATAGGAGAAAAATCATGAAGTTGAGATCAGGGATTCAAGCAATGACAAACAACGGAGGATCTTGGCTTCTAACCATAGATTTTTGGACACGTTTTTGATATTAGGAAAGAATTCTTCAGATGAATTAATTTGACTGATTAGGTGCCTAATGTCAGTATGTTCCATTTTTAGAAATTCAAAACATCAAGGGCAAATATATACTTTGCCATCCATTTCACAGAACAACTTTGTCACATCAGAATAAGTCTTCTAGGTGTTCCAGAACATTCCAGGTATTGATTTGCCACCTTCAATGCACAATGTATAATATTGAGTGAATGTATAAATAATCATAGCATAGACCCTGGCTGAGGGAAAAATAATGACTTACATAAACTAGCTAGGTTTAACACAAAGCAGAATTAGGTAAATAAGACAGAACAGTAGAAACCAGGTCTCCATTTTCTGTTGCCTTTGTTTTCTGCATAACTTACATATAAAATTCTGATTCTGGGCTCAGTAATTTATGGAGTTGGGCTGAACATTGAACCTTACTTAGGCATTACCTTTAAAATGGATGTTAGGAAAAATATCTTGACTAGATCAATTATTTGCAGTCTAGGGCTCCCAGGGAAAAGATGGTTGATGGAAAGATTGTATTAACCCAGTTGAGTTCGCCAAAATGCATTTTATTTTCAGTTTTTATTTTCCCATAAAATTCAGCCTGCAGAATCATCTGTTTCCAAGCTCACAGGCACAATCCACTTCCTAAGCACCACGATTTAATGTGGGAGAGTTCCTTATGCAAGCAATTTTCTGAGAAATATAATAGGCTATGAAGAAAGTGGGGTTGATTGTTTCTAAGCAGCATGAACAAGGCATGATATTGTTGTACCTTCGGGAGCAACAAAGTAAACATATACGTCATCTGAAATTATAGCTGTCACAAAACAACCAAGCAGCACACACGGATTTTTCCCTCTAGACCATGATATTTAGCTTCCTTATTTCTTATTTAAGTACTATTCCAGTCCCTTGATTTATAATCTGGGTATGAAAACTTCAGAGTTTAGTAATGCTGCTAGTTGCTGAAAAATAAAATAATAAAATGGGGAAAATCATCTTTGATACAAGTTAAAAAAAACATGGTATATCTCAAATCCAATAGTTGTTTGCATAAATTTGAATACATAAGAGCTTGAAGCATTGACTAAGAGCGGGTACAGCTATACCCTACATACATTCCAAGATAGAGTTTGGTCTTGTTCTTTCAAAATATAAATATTAATAACATATTTTAACAATACTTTGAGTTTGCTCTCTTTTTCAATTTGATTTAACACATGACAAATATTTCCTAAGTAAACAGAACTTTAAGAAATCAATTGGACACTGGGAATCTTTTAAATCTTATAAATACATTCATGCTGTTCTCACGCAATAACACCTAGCATAAAAGCTAAGTTTACACTATTCAAAAATGTTTTAGGATTAAGAAGAATTTGGTAATTTTTAATTTAATGATATTTTGAATTTTAAGAGTCAAACAAATTACTTGAAAGATTCAAACATTTAATATGCCATCATCATAATATATGAGCTATCTCCACTCAAATCTATAGGAAGAAATATAAACTAAGAAATTGGGGTTAGAAAGACATTAACAGAAAGTTCATCAGTACCAAAATAAAGACCAACCTGTTGGTATCCTGAATTCTGTATTTAGGATTTTTCGTGTGTGTGTGTGTGTGTGTATGAGAGAGGGAAGGAAAGAGAGAGAGAGGGACAGAGAAAGAGAAAGATCCCATTATCCTCCATTGTAACCAAAGGGAAATGAGTCCCAAACCAAATCTTCTTGAAAATTTTAAGTAAATGATTGATGAACTATTCATTATGATTTTAAAAGATTAAGCTCAGGGGAATGAGTCAGTGGTTTTAGACAGGACATGTCAAAACTCATGAAGCCCCCCTCACATACTAAGAAGAATAAGAAACAGTTCAACATAAACTGTGTAAACAGTAGATTAGTTATGAATAGTATATTAATTAATGTTGTCAGTGAAATGCTTTCCCAAAACTCATCAGATAAGCCAGAATTTTCTCAGTTGTTAGGATTTTAGTATATTTGAACCATATGAATCTTCCTTAGTAATCTCCACCTGAAATCCCTTATCTCCTTCACTGGAGCATACATGTCTGCCACAGATGGATTTCTACTATTCCTGGTTAAGAAAAGTTCAATTCTGTCTCAAGTTTATAAAAGTGTATAAACATAGGTTATTATGCCTTTGGGATGAAAAGTATCATACAAATATAAGATATTAAGGTGATTAATCAAGGACAACTTTTTAATATCCTCTGTCAAGCTAAATAAACAAAAATGCAAAAGAACTTAATATATCACTGCTGGAATATCCATCAAAAATAGCTACAGCTATTCCATTTTTGGTTCATTTTATTTGTACAACCTTAAGTTCCAAAGATTTCTAAATGCATGTTGAAATATAATTCACCCCCTCACATACCTCCCATGACACTGTTAAGCACTTGTTAAGTGCTATCATAAACAAAAATGCATATCTGTCTTTATGCAATTGACACCAAAACTTTAAGCTGGTAAAAAGATAAATTTAAATTATAAGTTGTCTTTCTACATATCAAATCAATGAATGTAATAGTTAAATTTTAAAGTTCTCAGAAAATTAGGGTGGGATACACAGGAATAAACTTTCCTATTTTCTGAAGACTAGTTGGAGAATGGTAATATTTCCCATTTGCCTGTAGATACTATGGTCCAATTTGAATGGATTCACAACCAACCTAAAGCCATTGGTGATGGCATCTGTCCTTTTAGAATAAGTGACTTTTCTCTTAAGTTAGTTCACAAATCCCCTGACATTTTCTGAGGAAAGAAAAGGCATACCTTTTGTGAGGGAATGTGGAACCTATTCAAATATACTACTGAGAGGAACAAGAACAGGGTTTAATGTTAATTGAAGTTTTGGCAATATCTTCCTGAGAACAAATAGTTTCATTCCATTGTCATGCTCATCATTACCAGAGATTGCATTATTTGGTATTTGGTATGTGCTGGTTACTATGCTAAGCACCTTATACATAATCTTTAATTATAAAAAAATAGATTATTTTATGATGAAATAAAAAATGGTATAGGTTCCATTTCAGAAATTAGGTCACTTGTCTTAGATAACGCTCCTAAAACATGGATGAATCTGAAAGTTGTATAAGAACGTGGAACTAGTCTAAGTTTGACTTCTAAAATCTGTTTCTCTGGAGGACCTACAATGCCTAACCTCAGGCCAGAGGTAATGGTGAAAAAATGCATACATAGCTATTAGGTTGAATTTCCAAGGTCAGTGGTAGAGTCAGTGTTTCTATACAGTGTGATATAGGGTGGGAAATCTCGTGGGGAAGGAGAGAGGCTTCAGCTAAAGACTTCTCTTTCACTGTTCATAGCAAGTAGTAAGATGGAGAAAATGGACATATATAAGAAGTGTAGGTGTGGGATTGGGAAGAGAAATGTTTGTGGGTATTACAGTGGAGGATAGAAGACTTCAGTGACCATCCATTCATACTACCACTGTCTGAGGCACCGACAGAACTAAGTGAAATTTCCACTGTAGCTTGGCCTGTGAGTGAACCAGCCTCATGTGATGGTGGACTTAGTCCTCAGACATCCCGGTGAGAACCTTCCCCTAACTTTAAGATATATGTTATTCTCTGTCTTTCTTATGTTCTTTAAAATATTTACTTTTTGGCCCTGCAGCAGTTTAAATTTATAAAGATTAAATTTAAGAATCCTAACTTCATAGTGAACTCAACTTCAGAATGACTCCCACCTTGAGACTTGATAACTGCATTGAGGATCAGGAGAATTTTGTCAAAGTTTTCAAAAATTGATCTTAGATATTGAACTTGTTTGAGTCTCTTTGCCATAGGGTAGAAGACGACACATGATGTGGAAAAACAGAAAAAGAGTCAAATGTTCTGTTATGAAGCTTAATTCATGTCATTTAATATTATTGTGTAATAGACTCAAAATCATCAAGAGCAGCACACAAAACAACCATTATGCTATTCAAAATAAGATTTGTCATAAAAGAGTAACAAAGCTCTATGTGAATTTCTGTTGGGAAAGATTTAATATGGAAAACAAAGAGACCTTCCTAGAGGATATATCAATAGAGAAGATCCTTCAAACTCACATGCCCCTTCCTTTGAGGTAATTCCTGGGGGATATTTGAAATAGACCAACAAAACCATATAATGTTGGGGTGGATACCAGACCTTAGGCACAATCCCATGGGAAAAATAAATAAATATCTTGGATTAGAAAAGTTTTTGATCATGAATACATTATTTGTGGCAGGAACCTGATCTCCCCAACACAAAAATAGTATAAAATGGGTCTAAATCTAACTAGAGTAACTTTACGGACTTCGACCTGTAAGCTTTCTCTCTGTGAGTGTTAGTCTCACTACATTGAAGGTTATTTAAGACTGTGAATATATTATGACCATTGTAATCTAAGCACAAAAACAGAGCTGAGTACTGAACACTCATTCAGTCAACATCAGATTAATAAATGAAGTATTATGTATGTAAACTGAATAGTGAAAAAGCCAGAGGAAATAGAAATCACTGGGAACTGAAGTAGAGTAGGGAATTATGGATCTATATTTACTTGAAGGCTCACTCTTTTCTGGTCCCAGGCTTAATGCTATTGGACCTCCAAAGTCTGAGCTTATCTTCCAAGTCAGGGAAAACTACAGTGTCTCCAGGATTGGGAATGATGAGGGAACAAGAACTGAACAGGGAGCCCTGGACTTGATGCATAAGTATGTCACATGCTCCATATCTCAGTCTTAACTGTCCAGTATATCTTTCACAATAGCCTATTACAAAAACATAAGACGTGGGAAAGATATGAGAAGGTTGCCTAAAATGCAATGTATACTTAAAGGAATAAATTAATAAAGGAATAAATTAATAAAGGAACAAGGTGTTCCTAACAGTAAGAGAGAACAGACCTCAATGGTTCTGATCTATGTTCTTTATCTTCATGGTCAGGAAGAGTAAATATCTGTCTTAGAGTGTATACATAATGAAATAACTAAGGTAGAGCCCAACTATTTGTCTAAGGTAGGAGCATTGCACATTATACCAAGAACATTCTGAGCTTAAAATATATTTATCAATGTTTATAGTAGATGTTTGCTTCCATCATTTCCAGGTATTAGTGACAAGGATTACTTGGATTATATACTTTTGAAAATCTACCATTAGTCACATCTATTTATGGATACTTGGTATTTTCAGGTCCCTGACAACACCATCTCTTACACACTTTTTAAAGTTAGGAAGGATTTAATTTAGCTCTGCTGCCCTGTACTGAGGACGTTCGTTATCTCTTTGTCATGTAGAATGCTAACTTGGACAAGTAGTTGGAATATTTTTTCTGTATTCCGATGGTCTATTATTAGAATTATTCATACATTAGAATAAGTATAACAATTCCTTTTTTAAAGACAGATGGACGTGTAATTTGAAAAGTAGGAAAACTGGTGAAATGTTTGGATGAAGTGATGAGCAGTCCCACAGCACCAAATATATTTCAAAAAAACATTGTATATGAAGTGGCCTTTTTGACCTCGCCATCAGGAGGAAACTATTTTAAGTTTCTCTCTGGAGAGGAAAATGAGTCATTCTGAACCATTCACCTTTATTTACCCCACCACTCATATCCAGCGGCATTGATTGCAAATAGGTAACCATGCTCCAAAATTGAGTGGCCCTGTGGCTATGGAAAAGTTCCTATTGTAAATCTACTATGACTGCATGGAATTGACAAGATTTAAAATGGCTAGTCGTCTATTTTGAACTAAGATCGTTTTTACTTTTACTAATTAACACTGATTGTTATTTTCTATGTGACAAGCACTGGTCAAATTTCTAACATGCAGATATATATGTCAATTGACAAAGGCAAAGAATAGGTAGGAAGGGATTCTCTTCCATAGAAATTTCCACATAGGGAATTTCCACATTGGGAAAGGGAAAGAAATTAGTAGATTACACCAAGGAGAGTGAAAGGAAGGGAGGGAGGATAGAAAAAGGAAAGACAGTGGAATAGATCTGAAATAATTTTCCCATGTACATATGTGAATACACCATAGTGAATCCCACCATTGTGTACATCCATAAGAAAAGGGTCTTAATTAGAATAAAATATACTTCATGCTTGTATAATTATATCAAAATGAATTCTACTAAAAAGCACCTACAAAAATAATTTTTCAAAAAAGAAATTTATGCATGGATCCAGAAAAATAAATCTCAAGTTCCAATTACAAGACACATGCATAAAACTAAGCTGGGTGAAAGCAGAGAGACAATATTCTTAGACACAAAGACTAGAGAAAATGGATATATTGAATTCTATACCTGGCTAATGCAATCTCCCTCGAGTTGCAAATGTTGACCCGTTTTTTTACACTGAGTCTATTTTCCGCTTTCTTCCATGTTCCTGCCTATTGTACCATTGGTTGGAAAGCTTCCATGCTGAATGTCTGTTTTTTCTAGCATCATAAACCACAGCATTTTGTGGATATCACTAAAAACATTTATATGGCCACCTCCATGGAATGTATCTGGTCACATTTTTCAGAGTTTAGAGCATCTGGCAGTCTTGACAATTCCCTCTTTTACATAATACTTGGATGATACTCATCTTTCTTGAAGTCCTTCTTCTCTTCCCATTTCATATTTTATTCATGGACACTTTTGTTTAGTTTGCCTCTAAATATTAGTACTTTAATCATCTCTGTTCTTATTTTTTTCAATTTATGTGAAATTATCCAAGTATGCAGTTCAGCTATCACTAATATCTTATGCTTCTCCAAACGAAATTCCCAGAGGAACTTTTCTACAGATCTGAGATTCACTTATCTGACACTATTAATAATTTCAACTTGGATATTCGACAGTCTCACTTTGTTCATCATCTACCTGTTCAAACCTGTATACACCTCAGTTCATTTTTATTACTATAACACAATACTTAAGGCAAGATAACTTTATAAGAAGTCTATTTACCTCATAGTTCTGGAGGCTCAAGGGTATTGAACTTCCATCTGTTCACCTTGGGTGAGGACCTTCTTCGCTATGCCACATCATGGTGAGAATGTTTGTGTGAGGAAGAGATTATATCTCAAAACAGGGGCTCAGAGAGAGGCAGGGGTCTCACAATCCCTTCTGAAGGTATTCACCCAGTGACTCGAGGACCTCCCTGTAAACTGACCCTTTTAAATGTTCCAGCCCTTCTCAACACCACCACCCTGTGGTCCAACCTTGCAACACACTAACCTTGGTGGACCAACTGTAAGACCACAACAACGTCCTTCATTTCCTCTCTCAGGTGATGATGCCCAGAGTATCCTCTTTCCCTCTTCTATTATCCATCCATATTTTGTAGACCTGACTTCCTGTTCGGTGTGGGTTCTCTCAGCTTCAGCCTTATTGATTTTCATCATATCTCATCTAAACTACAGAATGAACTTCTGTCTCCTTTCAACATATCTTTTATTACATAATGTTTCCCAAATTGTTCTTTTTTATTTATTTAATAATCATGCCGTGCCTCTGTTAACACCTTCCAGACACTATCCCCAACGTTCATGATAAAGTTTAAGATCTTTCACTCAGTACACAAGGACAGTTTCTGCTGCCTACTTCTTTTTCTGTTTTCTTCTGTTTCATCAACTCTCTCCAGTCCTCTACTTACATTCCTTGATCCTTCCTGCCTTTTTACTCACTAACATCCCTCCAATCTGCATTATCATCTTTCCTTCCTTTTGTTACCTAAAACACATACTCATCTCTACTAAAAGCCAGTTTAATTATTATCTCTTCTAAGCAGTCTCCCCTCATACTATTTCATTTCAATGTACCAAGTATATAGGACCCTGTCAATCCCTCTGGTGCCTTCATTATAGTAGTACATAATAATCATTGATTCGGTTATCATTTTTTCGAGATCAGCTATGAAGCCTTAGAACAATGTCTGACTTCTCTCTTTCTCTCATAACCTTCACATCATCTGTCAGGAATTCCTGTTCACTTTATTTTCTAAATACTTTTGGAGTCTGGTCATTTCACATTACTTGCTCTCTATCTCCCAGTTCAGGCTACCAACATGGGGTTGGACTTTTTTTTTTTGAGAGATAAAATGGATTTTAATATTTAAAAAAGAGGAATTTTTTGTGTGTTGTTCTATATTTATTCTGTGAAATTACAAACAGCAAATTTAATTAAAAAAAAAAACCAATTATTGTTCACATTTGCCTTCATAGTCTGGGGAAGACTTGTATTTATGATCATCACCCAAGAACCAAGCAGAGTAAGACCTTCGGAAGAGACATTAGAAGTCAGTATTCACATGGGTGATGCAGTGCATGGCTGGACTTTTGAAATTAACTTTTCAACAGGTCTCCTACTGTCTTCCCTTGACTTTGAGCTATTCATTCTCAAAACAGTAGCCAGAGTGATCATTTAAAAATGTAAGTCAGGCCGTGTCATTTCTATGCTTAAAACTCTTCCATGGCTCCCCATTTTACATGAATAAAAAGCCAAACCTTGGAAGGCTCTATATGTTCAGGTTTCCCACAACCTTCTTGCCTCAACAATTACTACTCTCTACCTGCTCAATCCACCTGATATTACGTTGTCTTCTTTGTTGGAAATCGTACCATCCCAGGACCTTCATAATATCTACTCTTGCCCCTGTGTAATCCCTTTGCCCACATTGACCCTGGGCCCAAATGTCACTTTCTCATTGAGGCTTACTCATATTATTAAACTCAAATTTTAAACCTGCAATTCTTATCAAATCCTGGCCCTTCTAAATGTATTTTCTTTGCTCTATTGATACTTTCATTACATGCTAATGTATTGCTTGTTGTGTTATTATTTTCTGTCTCTCTTCTCTAGGACAGAGAGTTTTTTCCCCCTGTTTTGTAGTTTTTAAATATTTTCACTGGTGTTTTATTATCCAGACCCCAGGCATGGCTGAATGTTGAAGGTCTTTCACTGACAAATTAAACCTATAAAGCCCAGAAGATGTGCCTCTCTCCTCACACATGCAGAGATCAGTGTAAGAATACAAGGCCATGAATAATAATAAAAAAGACTAGCACCACAAAATGAAATTATTAAGATCCCACTATCTGAGGATAAGAAGTTATAAACATTATAGACTTACTAACAGAGAATTCAGAATGATCCTCTTAAAGAAACTTAATGAGTTACATCACACACACACACACACACACACACACACATGCATACACTGAGGGATGACTAACTAAATTTAGAAAAACAATACATGCCACAATTAGAAGTTCAACAAAGAAACAAAAACTATTTTAAAAAGTCTTTGAGTAGAGAAAAATAAAATAAATAACTTCCACCACAGATTGGTCAAGAAGAAAAAGAAATCAGAGGATTCAAGTACTGGTCATTTGAAATTAACCAATCATAGGAAAAACAATACAAAATAATAAGGAAAGCACATAGGGATTATGGGACATAAGCAAGTGGAACAATGGATGAATTATGGAAATCCAAGCAGGAAATGAGAAAGAAAATTGGATGAAAGTGTATTTTTTTAATAATGGCTGAAAACTTTCTACATCGAAGGAGTGAAAGGGACCTCCCTATTAAAGTCACCCAATAGTTTAAATCCAAAAGGGCATGAACCAAGACTTATTATAATAAAATAGCCAAAAGAAGAGAGAATTTTGCAAGGAGCAAGAGTAAAAGCAAGTCATCACATAAAAGGGAACCTTCATAGATTTTGAGACAATTTCTCCATAGAAACCTTGAAGACTGGAAGAAAGTAGAATGATATATTCAAATTATTGAAAGAAGAACCTGTCGAACACGAGTACTATACCTGGCAAAGCTGTCTTTCAGGAATGAAGAAAAGAAGATTTTCCCAAACAAAAAATTAAGGGCATTTATCACCACAGACTTAAGGAGCTCTTCAAGCTGAAATGAAGGACAATAATTGATAATGTAAAAACATATAAACACTAATCAAGATAACTCAAGAAAACTTCTAGAACTAGTAAATGAATTCAGCAAAGTATCAGGATACAATATCAACACCCATAAATCAAATGCATTCCTATACATCAGTGATGAACCCACTGAAAGAGAAATTAGGAAAACTACCCCATTCACAATAGCCTCAAATAAAATAAAATACCTGGGAATCAATCTAACAAAAGACCTGAAAAACCTCTACAATGAAAACTACAGAATACTAAAGAAAGATATTTATGAAAAAAACCCTCAGAATATGGAGCATATCCATGCTCCTGGATAGGCAGAATTAATATTGTCAAAATGATCATACTACCAAAACACTATACAGATTTAATTCAATGGTCTATTAAAATCCCAATGGCATTCTTCATAGAAATAGAAAAAACAATCATAAAATTTATTTGGAAACATAAGAGACCCAGAATAGCCAAAGCAATCTTAAGCAAGAAAAGTAAAGCAGGAGGTATCACAATACTAGAACTTAAACTATACTACAGAGCTATAGTAACAAAACAGCATGGCATTGACACCAAAACAGACTTGTAGACAAATGGTACAGAATAGAGGACACAGAGACAAAACCACATAAATACAGTTATCTCATACTAGACAAAAGTGCCAAAAACATTCACCAGAGAAACAATAGCCTATTCAATAAATGGTTCTGGCAAAACTGAAAATTCATATGTAGCAAAATGAAATTAAACATCTATTTCTCACCTTGCACAAAAATCAACTCAAAGTGGATCAAAGACTTAGGCACTACAAAAGAAACCTTGTGCCTAATAGAAGAAAAAGTAGGCCAAAAGGACTTAAAATCAGCATACTATGTAATGCAGCCACATCGATGTTTATAGCAGCTCAATTCACAATAGCTAAACTATGAAACCAACCTGGGTTTCCTTCAATAGATGAATGGATAAAGAAAATGTGGTATATATATTCAATGAAATATCAGTCATTTTTTTTAAAAAAAGAATGAAATTATGGCATTTGTCAGTAAATAGATGGAGTTTGAGAATATCATGCTAAGCAAAATAAGCCAACCCCCAAAAAACAAAGGCTGAATGTTTTCTCTAATATGTGGATGCTAATTGGCAATAAGTGGGGCAGGGCACTAGAGAAGAATAGAGTTACCTTAGATTAGGTAGAGGGAAGTGAAGGGAGGGTTGGGCAGGGGACAGAGGGATAGGAAGGATAGTAGGACAAAACAGATATTATTACTGTATGTGTATATGTGACTGCATGACCAATGTGATTCTACAACATGTACACTCAGAAAAAAATGAGATATTATATCCCAATCTATGTATCATATGTCAAAGTGCATCAATGCATTCTATTGTCATGTATAACTCATTAAAACAAATTTTAAAACAGATAAATATATGGATAAGAATTGCCTAATATGGTAATTAGTGTCCATAAAACCACCTTCAACTTTCATAAAAAATGTTTTTAAAAGCCAAATGCATTAAAAATAAATATCGAACAATTTAGTTTTGAGATGTGTAATATTAAAAAGATCTTTATTCTGACATCAATAGTCTAAGATGTAAAGAAGGGAAAAAGTTATAATTACAGAATATTTGAATGATTTTTAAGTTAAATTGTTATAAACTTAAAATAATTATAACCATAATACATTTTATGTAAGAAAAATTACAACACAAAGAAAATATCTGTAATAGATACACATTAGTTCAGTGGTATCATGCTTGATTCTGTGAGGCCTGAGGCTCTCAGTTTGAACCCTAGCACAGAAATTAATTAATTAATGAATTAATCAATTAATCTAAATAAAAATTTATAAAATAACAAATAAGGATAGGAAGAAAGAAAGAAAATACAAAGCACAAAACAATAAAATGAAAATAGTATATTTTAGCTATTGATACTATTTTAAGTGCATGTGTATTCAATTATTAATCAAAAGAGACATTTTAAAAAATAACAAGATCCAGTGATACACTGCCTAGAAGAGATTCACTTTAACTGTAAGGACACACATAGGCTGAAAGAGAAGGGATGGAGAAAGGTATTATATCCAAATGGTAAACAAAATGTGCAGAGGTAGCCATGTTTATATCAAATAAAAAAGACTTTGAGTCATTAATATATTCCAAATTCTAAAACAAGGACTAACACACAGTGTGATTTCATGAAATATTTATTAAATCGATGATTAAATCAATGGGCGAGTAAATAATAATAGGGTTGGTGAATCAGTCTTCTCTTTTTATACCTAGCATTGTATTTGAAAAACACATAAAGTGGCTACTGTTTTATTCACTGAGATTTCTGTTCTATTCACTCATGAATAAAGTCAATAATGAATTGCCCAAAGTAATAACTGACGAAGAGTGAGGTTTTTTAAAAAATATTTTTTCAGTTGTCAAATAGTGACCTTTTGTACATATTTATTACATGTATGAAAAAACAAATGTTTATGAAAATAGGGCCCAGGAATTTTACCTCTTTCTTTCCAGAAGTAGCATAGTTTCTGGCACACACAGTGGCTGAACAATTATTATTGATAAAATAAATGTAAATGTAGAAAGACAGAAAGAATGAAGGAAGCAAGGGAAGGAGGAAGAGTTATTTGAATGGTTGGAAGACAAGGTAGAGTATAGAAGGATGAGTAAGATGTAGTCTCTGATTTGAAAATATTTGCCATCTAGAAAAGATAAGCAAACTATGCAACTGTAAACCTACATCTAAGGTTTAGAAACAACTACTAGTCTTGGTTCTTCTATTTCATTACAATAATTGCACAATTGTTGATTTGCTAAACTACCAAATTTATATTATCCTCATTTCTCATAATTTCCACAGGATCCTAATTATTATTTTTTTCTTTACTTTGTCTTATTCCATAGAATGGCTGTTGTTCTCTTGTAATATGAAGCCTTTAATGACATTTTCCATGATTGGGCTCATAAAAAAGGAAGCCCTCAGGCAGGAGATGGTAGTGTGGTCTTAGAGAAGACTATTATTACTTTAGAAAAGAGATATTTGATAATTTTAATTTTCATTAGTATCTGCTCTCAGGTTTTTATGTTTGGATGGAGAGAGAAGGTTTTGTTGGTTTCTTTTTTCTGTTTTCCATCAAGTAGATGTTTTTATGAGGTAAGTAGAAAAATTGATTCATACTAAACAAGTTTTTTCTATATTGGAATTTTAAATTTTACTTAATTTTTATAAGATGCTTAGAAAGGAAGAATTAACATAAAAGTGAGACAAGAATATAGAGAGATTAGCAGGGACACATAAAGGAAAACCTAGATAAACAGGAGAACTCTTAAAACTAAAATGCCTATGAATACGAACTGTTGTCTAAGACCTGTGCATCCCTTCAACTCCTAAAGAAAAGTTATTTGATCTTGGCTTGGACAGGCACTTTGCCACTCTAAATGTTAAAAGAGGACAATGGTCAAGCTGGTTTCTAGTGCAATACTAAGGAATTCTTGTCTTACACTATTGAGATTTGTTGTGTATTATACTGTGATAAAAATCCTTTTATATTGTACCTATCATTATACTATGTAAGATTCAAGTGCCTTGGATAGTCAAATAAAAACTAAAATTATCTTAGCATTAAACACCAAAAAATATCTAGAGGTAAATTACCAAGGAGAGCATTTAAATGATGGGGGAGATTTCAAAGGGTGATAGTAAGTTGGGCATGTATATAAAAGGGAGAATAATTTCAATGTTTTAAGCAAAGATCATGCAAATCTGATTGAGCTATGGAAAAGTCAACAAATCTACAACTGGAATTTTTATGTCAGATTATACCAAGCCTAGGAGAAATCATTAAGTTTGACATCACTAACAAAATTTTCCCAGTAATATTTAGTTTTGTCTAAAGAATATCACCTGTAAAAAAATTCATAAGTAGAAAAACTTATACTTCTCCTAGGTATGCATTTCTATTTAGTGTCTCTCAGAAGAGGAAAAGAATTATAAGCAAAATGATTAAAAAGTGAGAACAGGTATTATTATTGTTTGAGAAAGAAGTTAATATTACAAGAATAAGAGATCTAAGAGTGACATGTTCCAGATTTGAATTCTACTTCACAACTTACCATGAGATCTCAAATAGCTTACTTAATCTTCCTGAGTCTCAATTGTACCAACCTAAAAAATTTTAGATAGCAGCATCAATGCTTGATACTTAGTCTTCATCCTCCACAAAATAGTGAAGCTTAAAAGGAAACTTTCTATTTAGAAAGTATTATTTATAGGTTGACATACTTGAAAAAATAGGAGATATCTAGGAGAAAGAGGATATCAAGAGACTATCAGTATTAGATATGTGGCAGGAAGCAGCTGCACTGCAGTACCCAGTGTTCCACAGAGTGCATGGGCATCTCTTGTCACTGAGGTAAACAATACTCATTCCCACTGGGGATCCTCAGAGATGAGTCTGCACACACTTCCCCTGTCAACATTTGGCAGTAAGGGTAGAGTAGCCTAGAGCTACTCTTACACTGCACAAACCTGAGCTCATCTCCCCAGGTGCTCCACAAGCATAAATTATCACCACAGTAATGAGGGTTTCTATACCAAAGGACCAATTTTATTACCAACCCAGACTCAAGAGATGTGTTCCCTTTGTGTGCTCATGCTTCAGGTCTCAACTCCTTTGCCACTCAGGCAATTGTGCTATGTCTACAACCATTGCAAGTGGACCTGCAACCAATCCTACTGACAAAAAAGGATCCATACAGCCACAAGTTCCCTGATAGACAAAAAGAGAGCAAGAAGAACTCAGCCGTCATGTAACTGAAGATGCCTATGACCATAAATATTACTGCAGATATCCATAGCATTAGTTACTGATGATCCCTGCTAACTTTGTCATCACCAACTTCAGCTAACAGCTTTAAAAAAACTACAGGGCTGTACCTCTACTGGTGTCTGATTGCCTACACCCCACCCAACAAGCACTCTCCAATAGGAAACATCATCCAACAGTTACACTAACTCATAACATCTTGAAGATGTAACTACTTTATTAAATGTGAAGATACCAACATTAATTGATAAGAAACATGAAAAAACAAAAAAAGAAAAAGAAAGAAATACATCAGAGAATGTTAATTACACAGTAGTTTACTCCAAAGAAATGGAGTGAGCCCAATAATAAATTTAATAATTGATTTAAATGAGTCTCAGTGAACTTCAAAAAACATAGAGAAATAATTCAACAAAATTAGGAAATGTTAAAGAGCCAAAGCAAGAATTACAATAGGTTGAAATTCAAGAGAAGAAGGAGAGGAAGAAGGAGAATAAGAAAAAAAGAAGAAGAAGAGGAACAAGAAGTAGGAGGAGGAGGAGAGAGAGAAGGAGAAGGAGAAGAGGAGGGAAGAAAAAAGAAAAAAATTCTAGAGCTAAAAAATACCATAACTGAAATAAAAAATACAATAGAAAGTGTCAACAGAAGACTACCTTGTAAGGACTCTTTAACACAAACACAGGTTATTTAAAAACATATAGTATAAGGAGAAAAATAAATTTAAAATGAAGAATACTTACAGGACTATGCAGTAACATAAAAAAATATATTCACATTATAGAAATCCAGAAAAAATAAGAGTATCTCAAAAAGCTTACTAAAAAACATAAAAGCAAAAAACATACCAAGTCTGGGGAAAGATATAAATATTCAAGTACAGAAGATCAAATATCTCCCATAGGATTCAATCTAAACAAGATTATGCCACAATATGTTATAAGAAAGCTGTGAAAATAGCAAAGAAAGAATTCTGAGAGCTACAAGGGAAAATAAGTATATTACACATGAAGAAGTTCCATTAGATTTAATAGTGGGCTTCCCAGAAGAAAACTTACAGGCAAGAAGAAGATATATTAAATGTAATGAACACAATAGATTCTCAACCAAGAGTACCTAGCAAAGCTGTTTTCACACATGAAGGAGAGACAGGGACTTTCCCATTCAAACTAAAGATAAGAAACTTCAACACAACCAGGCATGTCTTACAAGAAATGCTAAAGGGAAATTCTAAAAATAAAAGGATGCTGATTAATAACACAAAAGCATAAAACCCACTGGCAAAAGCAAGTAATAAATTTCAAATATTCAATTACTTTGATGATGATATGTGAATATAGATCTCTACAAGAAGGTTAAAGATAAAACTATTAAAAATAATAATAATTAATGTCTTTCTACTGTCCTTCAAGCTGTCATAGAAATGTATATGAATGTCCTGAATGATGCTCTCAAGACCATCAACAATGTCAAGAAAAGAGGCAGGTTGTTGTTAGGATAGGCTACAAATTCACCATCAACTTCCTAAGTGATAATGAAGCGTGATTGCATTAATGAATTTGAAATAATGATAGAGATGGGAAAACTGTTTAAACTTCATAGGTGAGTTAAGTGACTATGGATAATCAATTCAAGATTTGATGTGCAACTGAAAGATCTAAGAAAATGGTTGAATAATCTTCTTCCATTCTATCACTTGAACTCATTATGCTGATAAGTTCAGCTGAAGCAATCATCATGAATAAGCATGAAAAAAACACACAGGAAAGAAAAATACTGAGATTCTTTTTTTAGGGATGCAATACACACGTACAAATAGAAGGCTTCAATGGCAAAAAAATTAATAATTAGTAATAAGCACAATATTTGGCCAAGGAATATACAATAGAAAAATTATAAATTGTGCTATAAAAACAAATTATTGGTGGGATTAAAATGTAGTTATTATGTGTGATCAAAGTTAACTCTTTGTCAGCTTAAAATAGCCTAGTATAACTGTTAGATGTTTTACATAATCTTTTTTTCTTTTTTATTCTAATTTGTTATATATGACATCAGAGTGCATCACAATTCATATTACACATATAAGTCACAATATTTCACATCTCTGATTGTACACAAAGTATAATAACAGCATTCGTGTCTTTATACATGTACTTAGGGTAATGATGTCCATCTCATTCCACCATCTTTTTTACCCCCTTGACTCTTTCCTTCCAATACCTCCCCTTTACCCTATCTAGAGTTTGTCTAATCTTCCTACGCTCCCCCTCCAAACCCTACTATGAATCAGCCTCCTTATTTCAGAGAAAACATTTGGCATATGGTTTTTTGGAATTGGCTAATTTCACTTACCATTATATTCTCCAACTCCATCCACTTACCTGCAAGTGCCATGATTTTATTATTTTTATTGCTGAGTAATATTCTAGTGTGTGTGTATGTGTGTGTGTACATGCATGTGTGTGTGTGTGTCTGTATATATATATATATAAAACATATATCTATCTATATATCTATATATATATATCTATATATATCTATCTATCTATATATCTATATATATATATATATATATATATATATATATATATATATATATATATATATATATATATATATATAACATATATCACATTTTCTACATCCATTCATCTACTGAAGGGTATCTAGGTTGATTCCACAGTTTAGCTATTGTGAATTGTGCTGCTATAAATATTGATGTGGCTGCATCCATGTAGTATGCTGTTTTAAATTTCTTTAGGTATAGACCAAGGAGTGGGATAGCTGAGTCAAATGATGGTTCTATTCCAAGTTTTCCAAGGAATTTCAATACTGCTTTCCTGATTGGCTGCGACAATTTGCAGTCTCATCAACAATGAATGAGTGTGCCTTTCCCCCATCATCTTCACCAACAGTTATTGTTGTTTGTATTTTTAATAGCTGCCATTCTGACTGGAGTGAGATGAAATTATAGGGTAGTTTTCATTTGTATTTATCTAATTGCTAGACGTGTAGAACATTTTTTTCATATATTTATTTATTGATTGCATTTCACTTTCTGAGAAGTGTCTGTTCAGTTCCTTGGCCCATTTATTGTGTTATTTATATATTTATTTACTTATTTATTGGTGTTAAGGTCTTTGAGTGCTTTATATATCCTAGAAATTAGTGCTGTGTCTGATGTGCTTGTGGTAAAGATTTGCTACCATTCTGTAGGGTCTCTATTAACCTCACTGATTGTTTCTTTTGCTGAGAAAAAGCTTTTTAGTTAAAGACTTTTTTTTTTTGTTGTTGTTGTTGTTTTAGAAGAAGCAGCTTTTTATATCTGTAATATGGTCATTTTGACAATATTAATTCTGCCAATCCAAGAATGAGTAAATCTTCCCATCTTCTAAGGTCTTCTTTAATTTCTTTCTTTAGTGTTGTGTACTTTTCATTGTAGAGATCTTTCATATGTTTCGTTGAGTAGTTTCTCTGTATTATTGAGTACATGTACAGAAATGCTGTTGATTCATGGATGTTGATTTTATATCCTGCTAATTGCTGAATTCATTTATTAGTTCTAGAAATTTTCTATGGAATTTTGGGGGTCTTCTAGGTATAGAATCATATTGTTGGCAAATAATGCTAATTTGATTTCTCCCTTTAATTTCTTTTGTCTGTCTAAAAGCTCTGACCACTGTTTTAAGAACTATGTTAAATAGAAGTGGTGAAACAGGGCATCCCTGACTTGTTATAGGTTTTAGAGGGAATGCTTTCAAGTTTTCTTCATTTAGAATGATATTGGCCTCGGGCTTAGCATAGATAGCTTTTATAATGTTGAGATGTGTTCTTGTTATTCCTAGTTTTTCTAGTGTTTTAAACATAAAAGGGTGCTGTATTTTGTCAAATGCTTTTTCTGATATATTGAGATGTTCATATGGTTCCTCTCATTAAGACTATTGATGTGATGAGTTACATTTATTAATTTCCATATGTTGAACCAACCTTGCATCCATGGGATGAACCCCACTTGATAGTGCTACACTATCATTTTTATTTGATTTTGTATTCAATTTGCTAGGATTTTACTGAGAACTTTATTTTATTGCATCTACATTCATTGGAGATATTGGTCTGAAGTTTTCTTTCTTTAATGTGTCTTTGCCTGTTTTGGAGTAAGGGTGAAATTGCCCTCATAGAATGAGTTTGGAAATGTTCCCTCTTTTTCTATTTCCTGACATAAATTGATTAGTTGGTATTAGATCTTCTTTAAAGGTTTTGTAAAACTCAGCTGTGTATCCATCTGTTCCTGGAATTTTTTGTTTGGTAGGCTTCTTATGGTATCTTCTATTACATCATTTGAAAGTGATCTGTTTAAATTGTGTATATCATCCTGATTCAATTTGGGTAAATCATATTACTAGAAATTTGTCAATGGCTTTGATATTTTCTACTTTATTATTTTACAAGTTTTAAAAATAATTTCTAATTCTGTATTTCTGAAATCTCTTGTGATATTTTCTTTTTCTTCATGTATGTTAGTAATTTGAGTTTTCTCTCTCCTTCTCTTTGTTAGCATGGCTAAGGGTTTGTCAATTTTAGTTATTTTTTCAAAGAACCAACTTTTTGTTTTGTCAATTTTTTAAATTGTTTCTTTTGTTTCAATTTCATTGATTTAAGATCTGATTTTAATTATTTCCTGACTTCTACTTCTTTTGGTGTTGATTTGTTCTTTTTATAGAGCTTTGAGATGTAATGTTAGGTCATTTATTTCTTGATTTTTTCTTCTTTTAAGGAATAAACTCCATGCAATAAACTTTCCTCTTAGTACTGCCTTCATAGTGTTCCAGAGATTTCAATACATTGTACATGTGTTCTCATTCACCTGTAAGAATTGTTTAATCTCCCCCTTGATATCTTTTGCAACCCATTGTTCATTCAGTAGCATATTATTTAGTCTTCAGTTGTTGGAGTATTTTTATTTTTCATTTTATCCTTGATTTCTAATTTCATTTCATTATGATCTGATAAAATTCAGGGTAGTTTCTCTACTTTTTTATATTTTCTAAGAGTTGCTTTGTAGCATAATATATGGTCTAATTTAGAGAAGAATTCATGTGCTGCTGAGATGTAATTGTATCCATTCATTGAAGGATAAAATATTCTATATGTGTCAGCTTAGTCTAAGTTATTGATTGTATTATTGAGTTTTATAGTGTTTTTATTCAGCTTTTGTTTGATTTATCCAGTGGTTAAAGAAGTGTGTTAAAGTCACCCACTATTTTGTGATCTATTTGACTCTTGAACTTGAGAAGTTTGTTTGATGAATGCAGATGCTCCATTGTTTGGAACTTATAAATTTAATATTGCTATGTCTTTTTGATGAATGGTTCCCTAAGCACTATAAAATATCCCTCTTTATCCCTTTTGATTAACTTTGGCTTGAAGTCTATTTTATTTGATATGAGGATATAAACCCTGCTCACTTTCGCAGACCATGTGAGTGGTATGATTTATCCCAACCTTTCACCTTTAGTCTGTGGATGTCATTTCCTAAGAATAGTCTCTTGCTGGAAGCATATTGTTGGGTCTTATTTTTTTAAAATCCAATCTGCTAGTCTATGTCTTTTGATTGGTGAGTTTAGGCCTTTAACATTCAGGGTTATTATTTATTGAGACATAATTTGTATTCCTAGCCATTTTTGTTATTTAACTTGACTTGGTTTCTCCTTTGATTAGTTTTTCCTTTAGTGTAATACCTCCATTTGCTGATTTTCATTGTTGTTTTTCAATTCCTCTTCATGGAATATTTTGTGAAGGATGTTCTGTAATGCAGGCTTTCAAGTTGTAAATTCTTTTAACTTTTGTTTATCATGGAAGGTTTTTATTTCATCATCTATTCTAACACTTAATTTTTCTGGATATAAGATTTTTGGTTGGCATCCATTTTCTTTCAGAGCTTGGTATATGTTGTTTCAGTATCTTCTAGCTTTCAAGATCTAGGTTGAAATATCTGCAAATAATATAACTGGTTTCCCCCCAAATGTAATCTGATTCCTTTATCTCCTGGATTTTAATATTCTTTCCTTAATTTGAATGGTAGGTATTTTCATTATAATGTGCCTTGGTGTGGATCTGTTTTGATTTTGTATATTTGGCATCCTGTAAACCTCCTGAATTTGGTTTTCCAATATATTGTTCATGTTTGAAAATTTTTCTGCTATTATTTCACTGAATAGATTGCTCATTCCTTTGGTTTGGTACTCTATTCCTTCCTCTACCCCAGTAATTCTTAAATTTAGTATTTTATGCTATCCTATATTTCTTTAATGTTATGTTATCGGTTTCTTACAATTTTCACTGTGTGGTCTTCATTCTTTTCAATATCCTATATCTTCATTGTCTGAGGTCCTGTCTTCCAACTGGTCTAATCTGTTTGTGATGCTTTCAATTCAACTTTTAATTTGGTTTATTGTTTCTTTCAATTCAAGGATTCCTGATTTTTTTTTAGAACCTCATCTCTCTACTGAAGTAATCTTTTGCTTCCTGTATTTATGTAGCTCTGTCAAAATGATCTTTTTCTTCCTGTATTTGCTCTCTTATATTATCCTTTAATTCACAGAACATTTTAATTATGTACATCCTGAACTCCTTCTTGGTAATTTCTTCTGCTGTGCTGGCCATGGATTCTAATAATGTGTTATCTTGATTTGTTTGGGGGCACCTTCTTCCCTTGTCTTTTCATATTGCTTATGTGTTTTCCCTTCTAGCACTTTGGATCCCAGGTGTTACAGTTTTTACCCAATAGGCTTATTGTGCCCCTGTAAGGAACCAATACCTCTCCTTTGAGGTTAAGGACAATGTTATCAGATCTCAATATAAACAATATACACCCTAAAAACAAATGCCTGCTTAAGATGTTTACAGTTTGGGCACAATGTACAGAAATGGTGAATTCAATTATGATCTACAATATAATCAGTGGGTTTGTAAAAGAGTTTACAGTTTCTGATGGTGAACAAAGAACCAAGGGAGAGGAGTAGGATGTTATGCTGAGGAGGTAGGAGGTGAAGATATAGAGTTGTTATATCTTAGGAAGTGTGAAACAGAAATCTAAAGAGGAAGATCAGTAGTAGGAGAAGGGAGAGGAAGTAATTTTGGGTAGACAAGTAAGTGGAAAGACAGAAGAGTACATAAAATGAACACACATATATATTAAGAAAAATAAAAAAATGTTAAAATAGTAGAAATTGCAGGGTGGGGAGGGAATATAAAACACAAGTCTAATATACTATTCAGATGTCCCAGTCCTCAAAATCCTAATTCATGCAAAGTACTTGGTTTCACATATGATGGGGATGTGAGCGAGGGAGAATAGAGAAGGAGAGGGAAAAAAAAATCTTGAAGGAAGAAATAAGGATGGTTTTGGTTGGAGATCAGCATCTTTCCGGCTTCCCTTCTCATTCAGTTGGTGGGGTCATCTTTAGTTCGCTAGTATCTCCACACTCAGGATGGTGAAGATAACCAGGGTATCACTGTGCTGGGGCAGTAGCCTCTGGGGAGATGGGTGAGTTAGAAACTCTGTACCTGACCAGCCAAATTTCCAATCTGGGAGTTGCTCCCACTGAAGATGGTGATGAAGGTGATCCAAGATGGAGGCACCTGCTTTCAGTGGTGGAGTGTCAGGTCAGGTGGGGAAAGCCAAGGGATGGCATTGGACAATGAATTCAGAGACAAGCTCTGTGGCTTGTAGTGTGTGGCTGTTGGCTACTTCAGAGCCTTTGTGAAGTTTCCTGGTGCAGGCAGGCCACTGCACAACTGGGGAGCCCCACATTTGTAGATGGGAGTCCACACGGGAGTGGCAGCTGGAGTTCCTGTGGGTGGGTAGCTGCTCAGTGTCCTATGTGAGAGCTGCATCGTTGATTTCTGCTCAGGTGAGTGGCTGAAAGTTCTGTGCAGGGGGTGATGGTCCTGCTCAGGTACCCGGTATTTCTGCAAGGTCTGGAGCCCTGGATGAACATGGCGGCAGTGATTCCTGCACCAGGGCAGGAATATCACTTGCAGAGAAGCAGAATTCTCACTACTTGAATCCCAGGTCATGGAGTGACACTGAATGCTGCCTCCCTCTCGCCTGCTATCTTGGATAGCCCTTTACATAAATCTTAAGAGCATATACAAAGCAAAAGCCTAAGAAGATATACAAAAGGTAAAAAAAAAAGATGCAAATTACAGCATACTACTAGAGAAAAATTTTTTATCATAAATAAAGGCAGTAAGAGAGGAAGAAAAGCACAAGGAAACTTTAAAACAATCAGTTCAATGCAGTAACAGTAGGGGATTTCAATAATCTGCTTTTAACAGTAGATATATAGACACCCCCAAGAAGAAGCATTGCATTTGATCTATACTTTAGACCAAATAGATCTACAAAATATTTTATTCAACAGCAGCTGAATACATAGTTTTCTCAAGAACAATGAAATGATCACAGGATATTTTGTGTTGGGCTAGAGAACTTCACAAATTTACAACATTGAAGTTATATCAAGAATATTTTCTGAACATAATGGTATGAAACTAGGAATAAGAAGTAATGGGAGAATTTCAGGTAATTCTACAACAGATTCTTCTTGCAGAGGAACAGGTCAAAGAAATATTTAAAAGAGAAATTAAAAACATATCTTGAGACAAAGGAAGACAAATGAAGATGGAAAAATGTCTGCCAAAACGTGGTATACGGCAAAAGCAGCTCCCAGAGGGAGGTTTATAATAAGCCATATCACAAGAAGAAGAAATTCCTCAAGGAGCCATATTTGCACTTCAAGGAAGTAGAAAAGGAAGAAGAAACTGAGCCCCAAGTTAGCAGAAAAAAAAATCAGTTGTAAAGATGAGAACATTGGAAAATAATTTAGAGTCTCAACAAACAACAGAAAAGATCAATGAAACTGAGTTGGCTTTTTTTTCAGAAGAGAAAAGTCAACAAAATTTTAGCTCATTAAGAAAAAGTAAAATCAGAAATGACGAAGGAGACATTACAACTGATACCACAAATACAAAGGATTATGAGAGATGACTATAGAGTATTACTCACCATTGAATTGGAAAACCCAGAACAAATGGATAAATTCTTAGACATATAAAAACACCAAGGTGGAATAATGCAGAAATAGAAAGTCTGAACAGACCTATAACTAACGTGAAGATTGAATCCCATCAAAGAAAAGCCCAAACCGAAAGGCTTCATGGCTAAATTCTAACGAACATTTAAAGACCTAGTATCAATCCTTCCTGAACTCTTTTTAAAAATGAAGAGGAATGCTTCTAAACTAATTTTACAATGACAGCATTATCCTAATGCCCAAGCCAGTCACGGATAATACAAGAAAATAAAATTACAGGCCAATATCCCTGATGAACATAAGACACAAAAATTCTCAACTTAATAGTAGCAAAACAAATTTAATATCATATAAAAAGGATCATGCAATATCATCAACTGAGACTTATCCCTGAGATTCAAGGATGATTCAAGATACACAATCAACAAATGTAATACTCCATATCATCAAAATGAAGGATAAAAATCCCCATAGGTCATCTCAATAGATGCAGAAAAAGGCTCTCGATATAGTCTAAATGTCCTTTTATGAGGAAAAAAGAATTCAACAAATTAGGTATAGAAGGAATCTACCTTAATACAATGAAGGCCAAGTATGACAAGCCATGGGTAACATTATACTCAAAAGGTGAAAAGTTCAAAGCTTAAGGTCAGGGACAAGACAAGCATTTCAACATAGAACTGGAAGCTCTCCATAAGGGCAATTAGGCAAGAGAAAGAGATAAAAGACATCCAAATAAGAACTGAAGAGGGTAAATTATTCATGCACATAATCATTTACATTTACTATATATAATATGTTATTTATATATTATATATTATATTATATAGAGTAATATATATTATATATAATATATAGTAAATGCTAATCAAGAAAGTTAGAACTAATTTTAAAAATCTATTAAGTGTGCACAAAAATCAGTGGTGTTTCCATCTACTATACAAAAAAAAAAAAGATAATTATCTCATTTGCGGTAAGTACAAAAAATTCAAGGCTTGGCAATAACTGTAAAAAAAGAACCCAAAGTCCTATAAAATGAAACATATACAACATTGATAAAATAAATTGAAAAAGCTAAAATTAAGTGGAAGGATATTCATGTTCATAGATTGGAGATTTAATATTGATAAAATGTCCATAGTACCCAATGTAGTTTACAGACTCAATGAAACCCCTAACAAAATTCCAATAACATCTTCAACGAAAATAGAAAAAATGATTCTTAAATTCATATGGAACCTAAAAGACCCCAGATAGCTAAATTAACATTTGTCAATAAAATAACAAACCTAAAGGCATTATTCTCCTTGATTTAAAAATCTAGCACAATGACACAGTATTCAAATAGTGTGATAATGGCATAAAAACAGATACACCATTAAAACAAAGTGGAGAGCACTGAAATAAAGCTGTATATTTAAGGTCAATTTTCAACAAAGATAACAAGAACAAATAATAGGTAAAAGGCTCTCTTCAACAAATGACTTTGGGTAAACTGGGCATCCCTATGCAGAAGAATGGAATTAGAACTTCTCACACCATATGCAAGAATCTACTCAAAAGGAATTAAAGAGTTAAATATAAGACCAGAAACTGCAATTCTATTTAAAGAAAATGTAAGTAAAATCCTTCACAATGTTAATATGGGCAATACTTTTTATTTGGATATGATTCCAAAAGTACAGGTAATAAATGTAAAAATAGATGAATGGATTAAATCAAACTAAAATCCTTCTGCCCAGCCAAGGAAATAATTGCCAGATGGAAGAGACAACCTATGAAATAGAAGAATATATTTGCAAATCTTACATCTGATTGGGACCTAATATCCAAAATATATAAGAAACTCAAAACAACTAAATGGTAATAAACAACTCAATTAAAAATTAGCAAAGGAACTTAAAAGGCATTTCTCTAAATAATATATATCAATGGTCAAACAGGTATATGAAAAATGCTCCATATTTTTTTCCTAATGATACTAATCAGAGAAAATTAAAGTCACAATGAGATATTTCTTCACAGTAGTTAGAAAGGCTGTTATAAAAGAAAAAGACTAATGATGACTGTTTGACTAAGATAGAGAAAAAGAGGAATCTTTGTACACTGTGTGTGGAAATGCAAATTAAAATAGAGCTACCATAGAATTCAGCAATCTCACTACTGGGTTCATGGACAAAAGATATGAAATCAGAATGTCAAATAGATATATACACTACCATGTTCTTTGGAACATTACTCATAAGAACCAAATGAGCCTCAGTTTCCATCAATAGGTAAAGAAAATAGGTTCAACCTTAAAGAAAAAGAAAGGAAATCTTGTCATTTGAGACAACACAGATGAACTTAGAAAAAAGCCAGACATGGAAAGAGAAATATATGTAGAGCCTAAAAAAATCTCATAGAAACATAGAGCAAAATGATAGTTTCTAGAGGTTGAGCTGTGAAGGAATGGGCAGATGCTGAACATGAAATTCAGTTAGATAGGAAGAATATATTCAAGAAACCTATTGTACAGTATGTTGACTATAAAATATAGAGTTAAAAGCAAAACATGATAAACTTAAAAATGGTAAGAGAATAGAAATTAAGTGTTCTCACCAACAGAATAAAAATAGGCTGATTTGGCCATTCTGCAAAGTATAAATCTGTCAAAACATCATGTTGAACATTACAAATATGTACAATTTTTAATTTTCCATTAAAATACATTATAATAAAACTTTAAAATAGAATTCATAATATATATCTGCTCTTGTGAGATGTTAATAGCAAAAGAGCATGTGTAAATTCCAACTATATTACCTGACACAGAATACGTACTTGATATATCAGTTGTAAATGAGATGAGGAAGAGGAAAACGAAAATATATTTTCATGACAATAAAATGAATTTGTCTCATGATTATTTAATATACTAACATACATTTGTCTGTGAGACTCTTTTCCCCTCATGTTGACCCTCAACACCTCTCTGATAGGAGTAAACTGGAACAGGTCACTGCATGCTCCTGACAAGATGCCCCCTCCTCCCTACTCACCAATCCAGCCCCAACATCCCTAAGAGCTGCTGTCCCCATTTTACTAGTTGTATCTTAGTCACTAGGTGTAACCCACAACTCTCAGGTTGCCCCTCAACCTCTGACTCCAATTCCCTAGAAACTCTTGATGACCTACCTCCCATTTCTGCCCAACTCCTAAAACCCATCCACTCCTCCCTTTAAAGTTCATAGACAGCCATCTGCAAAACTAAATAACTGCCACCTTTCTTCTGTATTAGCATTTTCATTTTCATCTCTCCTGAAATCTAAGTTTCCTGGAATGTCTTTTCTCTTTTATTCCCTTTCTACCTACAAGTGGACTCTGCAATTCCCACCACTCCTATATCATCTTATGGGTTTTTTTCCCTGAAAAGTCAAAAAGAAACAAAGAAAAACAACATTATATCTCCTGTAGCTAAGTCATACCACCATCAGAGTTCCTTGTTACCACCACTTATCCTGGAAGTCACTCATAGGTATTCCTTGGAGATATCAGCTCTTGACTGTCACTTTTAGAAGCAACAAACCGAGGACAATTTTAGTGTCTTAAAATTTCACATCATTGATTGTTCCAAAACCCAGATTCTTAATTTCTTAATTCTCTAAAATCAATTTATATGTTATCCTATCATAGTCATAACTTTATTATCATATCCCATCCTTTGACATTAACAAAAAACTACCACCCCTCCTGATACTTGATTTTTAAGCATCCAAATCTCCAGCTACCACCTACTATTTTTATAGTTCCTTCTCTCTAATGTCTTAACTGTTACAATTCTTCAGAGCCATGGGTACCTATAATCTGTACAGGTGGCCTCCATTTAACAGTTCTTTGTTTTCCTCAATTTTTTACTTACCCCTTTAACCAGTTTGGATATCATGATCTAAATTATAATCACCTCTTGCATGTACCCCAAAATCTTTCATCCCTCTTCTATTTCCATTTACTTGACTAAATCCACTGCTTTTTCTAGCCTTCAGGTGATCTGTGGCTGGAGAAAGACCAGGCATTTTGGCTGATCTCACATTCAGTTGATATCCAGTAACCTCAAGTTGACTCTGGTCAACCTCAAGTTGACCCATGGCAACCTTTCAACATTCTCTCTCACATAACTGTTTCATAAGTTATCATCTCAAACCTTTCACCCCTCAAGTCCAACATTTATGTTCAGCTGATGTCTTCACTCCCCTTTCACAAAGAAAACAGAAGAGACAAAAAGAGAGATCCACAGTTACCCACAACACATTGATTCACTCTTCTGTACCTGAGCCTTGTGTTTCTCCCTGTTATGATGGTTAAAGTGTCTAAAATCCTAGCTGACAATTTTAATGCTGGGATATGGAGCTTGGAAAGGATGTCAGTAAGGCCATCACGGAAAGCTTGTGTCTCATATTGATCAAGCAAAAAATTGTTATTTTCATTCTTGACCATGAAATCCATAATTATGGATATAAAATATAAAATAAAAATCAAACCAGATTTGTACTAATTTCTATAGCAATCATCAAAGCACACATTCTACTGATGATGAATTAACAGCATACATTCTTGACTACAAATTTCAGAACAATGAATTATCAACCAATCTCTGACATCAGAGACTCTTTTTCATTCTTAATCCCACTAATTAATTCTGCAGTTCTCCATTGCTGTGAAACAAAATTCTCCTGGCCTTTTCTACTTACATTTTCTTTTCTTCCTCCAGGTGATTCTGACTTCTTTCCAATAATGTCAGAAATAGTGATTGTCAGTAATAACCAGCAGGAAACAAATGACAGACTGAAATTAGACGACTAAAGGCCCATTTTGAAAAATATGGGCAAGGCTTAAGGGGAAATGTAATGGAACGATAACCCAGAGTTACTGAGATCAGTGGGACTACATTAGTCCTGAAAAAGACAAGATGTAGGATCAACAGCAATTTGGAGAGAATACTCTGTGGAGAGGACTACCCTAAGAGGAACAGAGAACTCACAAGAACACACACCTCCTAGTCTCCAGACTTCTTGCTGGTGCCTCCCATTGGCAAAATCCAACCAGAAGGACTGACCCAAGTGGTGATGGAAGTTCAGTGTTAAACATCATCATTGGTTAATTGCAATCTCTAAGTCAATTAAGTACTTTTCACAGATGGTTCTCAGTCAATCAAAATTCTCAGGTCATGGAGATGGAATTAGCATGTTAAAGAAACAGCATACAGGGGCTGGGGCTCAGCAGTAGAGCACTTGCCTAGCACATGTGAGGCGCTGGGTTCGACCCTCAGCACCACATACAAATAAACAAACAAAATAGAGTATTGTGTCCACTTACAGCTAAACAAAATATTTTGTTTTAAAAAAAAGAAACAGCATACAGGTTTCAGTTCATATTGCAAAAGACATTTAATATGTGAAATTGGATTTTCATTCCACGTAAATTCCTGGGAGAATTTATGTAATTTTTTTTGGGTCAAAAGTTAATCATGACTATGTTCATAAATTTGTCAGACAGCATGACTAACAGGACGTAAGAATCTTTATTAAATAAACCTCATTATTTGTATATAGAACCGTAACTCAGTAGGTTTCTGAACTGGAATGACAGCTCCCTCTGTTTCTTTGCTCCTTCCAACCTTGCTCTGTCCCTGCTCCCCATCCAGGTCACTGTTCGGCATACTAATGCCAAGCCTGCTTTTACCCAAAGTGTCTGCTTCGTATGCTGTCATATATATAGTGCAGGTTGGATCTCAGCCAGTGGAATTAAATAAAATGGTTTTCTGTCAGACTGAATACTAATTATGTCTTCATGCCAAAGCTAGGTCTGCATAATGACATCATTTGCAAGCAGGTTGGAGGTTGAAGCACAAATAGAGTTTGCTCTGATATTTATGGATATAAACAAAATGGTGCTGTGCTGTTCAGTCTTCCTGTTTGTGGTGGTTTGTTCATCTTAGAGATTTAGCTTGGAAAATCCAAGGTCTCTGAGTAATGCTGTGGATTAAGTAAAATTTTGCACTGCCTAAATCAGTTGTCTTCCCATTTCAAGGCTTCAAACCCACAGTACTTTTCCCCGGGGAAGACTTTAGGAAGCTAACTTTTAATATTGTCAAGGGCCTGGGATTTCCTCCTCCAGGTCATTCATACAGGCCTGGCATGACTAAACCACATTGAGGCAGTGTGGTTTATTCTGTTGGAACCAACGTCCTCTTTCATTCTTAAAAAAACATCTTATCTTGTAAATTACATGATTTCTCCCTCTCACGGAACCCAAAAGTTTCAATATATGGTCCACTCTTTTAGAGTGTACACCTTAGTCTCAAAAGCTGATTGGAAATAATCATTTCTTTCACCCTTAAAATAAGGCTAACATATCTAGCAACATTTACTGTGCTCAATTAGCTAAATGACTAATAAATCCATGTTATGATGTTAATGAGAAGAATCCCTCCAAGGACCCCATTTTTTATCAGTTGGCATTTTAATAATGTCTTTCCATAAGAGTAACTTTACTCATGGGAATAAAAAAACAAAGTATGGTAAGGGAGTTTCATTAGGAAGAAAAGTTTAGGTCAGGAGAAAATATGTGACTTCTATTTAATTCAACATCTACATAACACAGTATTTTTAAATTTAAGGCATTTTTATAGGTATTCCAGGCATTGAAAGATTGACATTTGAATCCTCTGCCTCAGCATCTCATAATTATGTAAGATCATGAAAAGAGAATTAGACTAATTTTCTGAAGATATTTTTAGATTAATCCATATCACTAACTAGGTAGGTGATCTTCGCAAACCGTTTAACATACTGGACACTGAAGGATGGGACCACAGAAGATGATCACAGATATATGCAGTCTCTAAAATGATCTTCTCTTCTTTGGGTTTAATATATTCATAGTGAAACAATTATTTCAAACTCTACAATTATACAGATATACAAACAAGTATACAAACATACTTGCTTCCTACTACTGTCAGAGAACCGCCACTATCTCAGAGCATTATGGCATGTTCTGCAGTAAGAAGTTAGGAACTCAGGCAGGGGTGATTTTTTTTTAACTTCAATATTTGGCCTACAATTACCAACTCATTTTTCCAAGTGTGTGATCCATACTGCTTCATTTCCCACTTATGCCCTTTATGCAGTCTGTATTTATGTTTAACTGAGATAAGTTTATGTTCCTTTCCACTTCATGTAGCAGAAGCAAGCAAGAAGTACAGTCAGACAAGCAAATGTCAACAAGGTTCAAGGCAGTGAAAAATACAGTGGGAGAACACCAAGGTCAGATCTCCAGAGCAGTGCCCAGGGCAGCTCTGTGGCAATCCACTATTGACTCTGTCAGAATTTCTTCCTTATATTTGCTTTTACCATTTAGATACAAGAGACTCCAGGTGATCCTCCATGGGTTGGAAGGGCTCTAACCTTTTAAAATTCATGTTCTCATCCACCTGGGGTGAAAAATCATTTTCATCTGCCCAAGACTTTTGTAGCTGTGTTGAATAATAACCCATTATGAGAATGATCATTAGGAGGTTAATTACACCAGTCAGTATTTAGTGTGTACTTGATTTGGTTTTTTGCTTAGGCTTCAGAGTTTTAACCTTTTAGGTTCTCTATTTCCTGAAAAACAACCAAGGGCTGACCTGAGCCAATAAGCTCACTGAACTTTGCAGGAAGATGCTGTGCATAGCTGTGTTTTATTCTGAAGCTCATGACATGAAACATCTTTTTTTTTTTTAACTACATCGTCCAAAGAGGGTTGACCAACAAATAGGAAGCCAGGTGGAATGGGAAATGTATCATGATCAAAGTCTCCTGGAAAACACAGGCCCTGGTTTCAAGTATTTCATAATCCAACAAACAGGAAGAAAAAAAAGTTCTATGTAAGAAAAAAAAATTTTTCTCATTCTTTTTTTTTTCTTTTCTTTTTTTTCTTTCTTATTCTTTGGGCTATCTTAATTAGGGTTGCATGAACTCTTTATGGTAATATGTTTCCCTGCCTCCTTGCTACAAAAATAATTTAAACTACTATGTAAGGATAAATAAAGTATTTAAAAGCTATATGGATTAGTATAGACAAAAATATACAGAAGATAATAGGTTCCTTATTGTTTGACATCTGGTGTCTCCAGGATCACACATCAGGATGTTGCAGAAGACCATTTCACCTGGAAGATTGAGCTAAATAATGTACAGACACCAAATCTTAGCGTTAAGAGTGAGCTAAACTCTGGACCAAATGTCTTACACAAATTCAGAAAACCCTTCTTCATTAATTCTGAAACATGATCGTCAGTATCAGTTTTTATTGTTTGTTATTATTCTTTAAGGATAATACCCCCTGGATCAGACTGCTCAGCTGAAGGAAACCCAAAGGTGATAAAATTCTTCAAATTGAACTGAAATTTACCTACATCTCACTTCTTTTCACTCTTCTGAGAGATGTTTGGAAAGATCCAAGTGAAACCTACTTCTTCCAAACATTAGCCTTTCCAGCAACCAAACAGAGCTATTTCCTGTGGATTCTCTCTTGTACAATGGTTAAGAAATTGGGCTTCAAAGCCAAATATGTTTAGTTTAAATCCTGTATATGTAACACAACATTTTTTGCTTTTTATTCACGGGAGTAAAGTTACTTAAATGCCCTGAATCTGTTTCTTCAGTTTTAAATGTGGAATATTTATCTACCAAAACAAGTTATTGTGACCACCATAAGACAATATTAAGAGAAATCATATAAATTAAGGACAAAAATAGGCATGATATTTGCTGTATATATCTGATAAATTTCCCTCTCTTATTCCCTTCATTCCCAATTATCTGATATTTCCCTGAAATGGCCTATATTCTGTTCTTCCTTGTAAGTCTATCGAATATCACTGAATTCATTATAATTGCAAATTCTAGAAGGCAATAAATATTTGTATAGATGAATTGTAGATATTTATAGGTGTGTTTTTCAAACCTATGTGATTTGGCACCCACCTTTATAATAAATATTTTTGTAATACTGTCTTTTCTACTTTCTATATTAACAGAAAATCATACTACCTATAAAAATAATTTCCAAAAATCAATATAATATCTTAAGTATAATAAAAATGTGATTTTTGAAAAAGACAACACAATAATATAATATTTATTTCAACATATAAATGATTTCACAAGACTTCAATAGTTGATATACTAAAGAAAAGAGATCACACCTGTACATAAGAGGTACATTAAAGCATCAACCTTAAATGCAGGCTAATAAAGGGAGTAAATGATTGATCTACTGTGATAATTCTCTGCAACTGTAAATAGCTCCAGGTAAAGTTGTGAACAAAAACCAAAGTACAATCTTTCATTTCATACGGGGTAGTTTTATCTCTAGTAAATTCAATATATAATTAATACCTTGAATAAATGCCTGGAGTTTTTGTTTGTTTGTTTATTTCATGAAGTTAAGTGTTAAACTCGGATGTTTATAAGTAATTTTTATCAGTAATAATAACCTTCAGGACATTTGAAAATCATAAGTGATGTCAGAGAGTTCTTCAGAGTTTTGGTCTGACTTTGCTGGGTGGAGAGTTAGCATTTCCAGACAGTAATGCTCACCAAACTCAAAGCACTGGAACAAGAAAAAAAATGTACACCCACAAATTTCCAAAGTGTTTTCTTTGAGCAACACTGTTTTAAGGGTTACGGATGTACATGTGCAACTATTCTTTGAGCTTTTTGTGGAGAAACTACAGAATAATTTTGGTGCAATATACCTGGAGACTTGTGGGTTTTGAAGCAGTGCCTCTTCTTTCAAAACTGTCCTCAATTTAATCACTTTCCAAAAAATCTTAGGTAATTTGCATAAATCTAACTTCGTGCATCTCTTTCTGCTAAATTATTGTCTTTGCTTCAGTCCATTTTGTCAGTCTGTCGTTTTGAATCTTCATTCTGACGTGTCATATTATCTCTTCCAGGTTTTATCACCTGCAAATTAGATAAGTATTTCTCATCTGTCTTTAAGCTGGTACAGAAAATGAAGAATCAAGTATAATGAATGACAGGGCTTTTGTGAAGTTTGACTAGACACTTGCCCTCTTACTGACAGAGCTCACTGCATGTTACCTTTTTATTAATAAGTATATAGCTAAAAGGGATCAATGGGAAATACGGACAGTAGCTTTGTTAAAACTAAGATAAACCTGGCACAGTGGCCCACCCCTCTAGCCCTAGATACATGGGAGACTGTTCAAGGACAGTCTCAGCAACTTACTGAGCCTCTCAGCAACTTAGCAAGATCCTGTCGCAAAATAAAAAATAATCAGGACTTCAGATGAAGCTCAGTGGTAGAGCTGGGTTAGAGCTGTGTTCTATCCCCAGTATCTCAAATTATAATAATTAATAAGGAATAAAAAGTAAAAATAAGATAAATGAAGATATATAAATAAGATATATAACCACAGAATTTCTCTTAGGCACCAAGCCAGTAATATTATCATCTACCTCTAATTTTAGGGCCAAATACTTAGTATACTTATTGCCACACTTTAGTGACAATAACACTCTTTCCAAATTATTTCCCTTCCTTAATATTTATAACTTTAATAATTCTGACATAAATATACAGTTTTTAAATACTACTGTGTTGGTTTAGCTTCTATAACAAACCAAGAAATCTCCATGGCTTAATGCAAAAGAAGTGTATTAATTACTCAAAGTTTGATCTATGGTAAGTGTGGAAGGGCTTTGTTTCACTAAATTATTCAGACAGCCAAGTTACATCCATTTGCGGCCCTGTGGTTGATCTGTTCATTTTATGGCACTCTCTGGCTGATTTCACGTTTCTTTCATGGCATGGTGTAAGACTGGTCACTGGAATGATGTTGACACACATATTTTGGATTACATTTACTCTTGTCAGAATATAGGACAAGCTCAAAGAATGGGGCTATCAATGGTCCATATGGTGTGAGCCCCATGAATAAGCTCCTGCATAGAATCTCACATTTCTATGTTGAACCACTGTACTGCTCAAATCCACAGCATCGGAAGGTGGCAGGTATGGTAGCATTTGCTCTTAAGACAACAACCATCAGTTCCTAGGGAGATTATCTACCCACCACCAACTCTGCATCATGTTCTAGGAAACCCCTCATGGGTAGCTTCAGCAAATTCCTCAGAGAGTATAAGAGACCCTTATTCCACAATGCCAAAGGGTCATTCTTATAATGTTCTCTTCCACCTCCAATCAATATGGCAAGGTCATGCTATTGTGAATCAGGCCTAAACCACGCTAGTTGATAAATTATTTTTTAAGGTATTTCTTGTATTGGATGAGTAAATTCTTCGTGCTTCAAATAGTGGGTTTTCATCTTTCTTCCTCACTAGAGTTAGTGTACAGAAGGCAAGGGAATGGATGACATTGAACAAGATCACATTCTAGGAATGTAGTAACTACAACATGAAGAATTCAAGAGAAGATATGGTTGAAGGCATGTTGTTTTATGTTTCAACTCATAAGGTTAAGATGATCAAAAAATTGATTCTCAATCACGTTTTTCTTTACCCTCTGGTAATACTTGCCTTTATGCTTCTCATGTATGAAACACAGTAATAACCTTTGAGTAGGACATTGAAAACTGGTATTCATGGGAGATGGACAAGAAATTAGATAGGAATAATACCTTTGACAATAGAGAATGTGAAGGGATTGTCCCAGGACCTCAAAGAAATCAATAGTGCCTAGTCACTACAAAGAAATTTCAATTTCAGACAGGACAATACACAAATATATACATATATTTTCTTTGATAGATAACTATATCTGCATATGGCCTATGAATGGTATAATCTTTAATTAAATTATTCACACAGATAGGAGCCCTGTCAAAAAAAATTTGTATGGGTTCTGCATATCAGAGAAATAATCATAGTCTTTGCAACATTTATTAGCTAGTATTCCAATAATCTGCTCTACTTTTCTACATTTGCTCACCAATTTAATTTAATGAGAAACTTTAAAGCTGGATTACCCTCTCTTTTTACCATCTCAAGCACACTTTCAAGTCCCATAAATGCCTACTCCTAAGCTATTCATGTCAAGGATAGGGCAGATCTCAACTTTATCCTACTCAATATGTACGGTTTAAAAAATGCTTGCTCACTGGTTTTACCAAGATACTGACAAATTCCACACGTTCCATGTAGCTTCTTCTCCTTCTTTTTAATTTTTTTAGCTTTCCTATTTCTTATTCACATTTCTCTTGGGTGGCTCTTCCACTCCCTTTGCTCACCAATCCCTACTCTCTAGAAGTTGTTTTGTTTTTGTTTTTCAGACAGAATAAATTTTATTTTTTATTTGTTCTTTCCAGTTATACGTGATAAGCTGTTTCTTTTTTTTTTTTTTTTAAAAAGATCCCCCTTTCATGAATTCTTTTTTTTCAGAGAGAGAGAGAGAGAGAGAGAGAGAGACAGAGAGAGAGAGAAAGAGAGAGAGAATTTTTTAATATTTATTTTTTAGTTTTCGGCAGACACAACATCTTTGTTTGTATGTGGTGCTGAGGATTGAACCCGGGCTGCACGCATGCCAGGTGAGCGCACTACCACTTGAGCCACATCCCCAGCCCGATAAGCTGTTTCTTAAAGGAAGGACAGGTCTGATTCATCTTCCCATCTCTAGTACTTACAGCAGTGCCTAGAACTTTGAAACTTACTACAGCTCTTCCCATTCCCTACCCTTTTACTTCTGTCCTTCCGTGGCATGTCGTGGGATCCTTGTTACACATTTCTGTCTATAATTTTATGAGTAAAACAAATAAAAAAGGAGAACTCTTTTATTAGCAGTTGACTTCATAAAACTTAAAGCACGTCTCTATACTTCTGCATCTTTATTCTCCCAATCACCAATACCTCATAGCAGCCCCTCCAAGTCAGCAGGAATTGCTCTAACTCATTCTTAAGGACTGTATATTTCTCATATGGTGCATCATAATCTATTCAGCCATCCTCTGGTTGATGAGATTTCACTATTTTCTTCTTTCCTTTTTCTCTTTGCCAGTGGATGCAATGCATCTTTGTATAAATATCATTATAGTCTAAAATGTTTTCCTTAACATAATTGCATATATACCCAGCAGTGGAATTGCTAAGCCAAATGACATATTATAGCAGATGCTGCTGAATTCCTTTTAGAAAATCCTGCAAAATTTCACATTTATATTAGCAATGCATGACAGAACAAATCCTTTACCTATATCCTGCCAGCAAAAAGGTGTTATCATTGTTTTAAATGTTTGCCAGTCTGTTACTTTAAATTGCATTTCCCTGAAAATGACTGAATTTGAACATTTTTCATGTGCTTATTTTGCATTCAGATTTGCTCTTCCACGAAATGTGTATCCTTGTTAGTTACTCAATGTTTTCTATTGAGCGATTTGTCACTTTTGTCAATTTATAAAGATTTTGCATATTATTAGTATGAAATCTTTGTCATCTTCCTGGGAAATATTTCTTTGTGCATAATATTTGTCTACTTTGTTTGGGTATCTTGCCATCAAAAACATAATTCTTACATAGTCAAATATGGTTTTTCCCCCTTTTATAGCTATAAGTGTCTTCTTTTGGTGAAGAAGTTCATTCCCAAGAGTAAATTGTACTTACAGTCTCCTGGATTTTGTTTTAAGATTTTATTTTCTTAAATTTACACTTTTTATCACTCAAAAAGAATATTTTCATATAGATATTTCATGCTTCAAAAATAAACATTTTATAATAAGATTAAACCACACTTTTTTGAAAAATCATAAAGAGGAACATATATTTAACTATATTTGCATTCAACTATAACAATTATTAATATTTTGATGTATGAAAAAATATAAACACATACATGGCTACTCAACATTACAAATTTTAAGACTTTTTATAGCTTGTATATAGCATAACATCTTAATTTTTAGAAACTGTGTTATATTATACTACTTACACAAATAGCACATGGAAATTATGGGAAAATATAAACATAGAAAAATTAATAGAACAAAAAACCCTTTAGAACACTGGAACCCACCCACCAGTGGTGGAATCATGATTTGCATTGATGCAGTTGCTGGTGCCTCGTTGTTGCTGCTTTATGGAAGTTGACTATTATGGTTTGGATGTGATGTGTCCTTCAAAAGGTCATGTGTAGAGCAATGCAAGAAGGTTTAATGGAGAAATTATTGGGTTGTGAGAGTCTTAACCCAACCAAGGAATTAATTCCCTGATTAACTGAGTAGTGACTGAAGGCAGGTAGGGTGTGGCTAGAGGGAGTGGGTTATTGGGTGTGTGGCTTTGGGGTATGTATTTATATCTGGTGAGCTGATCATCATGTGAGTCGCTTTCCTCCACCACACTTTTCTGCCATGATGTTCTGCCTTGAGCCCAGAGGAATGGAGCTGGCTGTCCATGGACTGAGACCTCTGAAACTATAAGCTCCCAAATAAACTTTTCCTCCTTAACAATTGTTCTTGTCAGGTCTTTTAATCAAAGCAGTGAAAAAAACTGACTAAAACAGTGATAATCTGCTATTCTTAGAGTTTCTTTATCTCTGTATTTCAATAATTTATAGTGGGTGCCTAATTATAGGTCTTCTTTTGCTGATATTACCTTGTCCTTTTGATTTTCCATCTTCTAATCTCAATATTTAGGAAAAAATTCTAACCATATATTGGATTGTTGATTTCAATTAATTGCTCTCATTTCCTTCTCATTCTATTTATATCTATATGCATATATATATAGTACATATATATGAGGAATATACATATATACATGTATTCTTCATATATATACATAATTATTCCTCATTCATATATAATATGAAACAATTTTCAGAATTTTATCATTTTTGTTATTTACTTAGGGCTTACTTCTTATGTAAACATCTATTCCAATAAATACTGTAATTCTGCTGTCATATTTATGATTTTTTTCAATTCTTATAGTTTCAGCTCACCTGTCTGCCTTTTCATTTTATTCTATATCTTTCCATTATATCCTTTTTATAGTCTTGGCTTATTTTACTTATTTTTATGTAGGGGAAAAGGTGAGAAGAAATCTTGATTGTTTTGTATCTTATTGGCAATTCCACACAGTCTTTTGTACAATACTATGGAATCAAATATATGTATTATATATAATAACAGAAATCTTTCTGTTTATAAATTACAGGAAGATTTCTGTGCATGGGATGCAACACTAGGTATTCTACTTTTAACATGGTCCTTCTTTGGAAGTTTAGATTCTACTGGGCTGAGAGAGGTACTTACAGCACAATATGGGAAAGACAGGGAGAGTGTTGGCTGCTTCAAAAGGTCTGCATATGTGAAATACACATCCAAGTCGCTTTCTGATTTTCTGGTCAGAACAGCCCTTGTCATTCTGAGATGGGGATTAGAAAGTGAAAGAAAAGTGACGCATTTAGCAACTGCTTTCAAGAGTTGAGGTTGTTGTTTCTGACACCAAAGCACAAGTGAACCCTAACTATGTTTTTCCAATTCAAATTTAATCATTTTGAAATCACTGATACTTATTCCTAGAGTGTGGCTACAACTAATGATATTCTGAGTTTCTGCTAATGGCATGGGGTTATCTTTCTTAGTTTTGATAGTTAGGAGTTCAGAGAGTCCCATCAGGCTCCTCAAGTCAGATGTCATTTTAATCCAGATTCTTCTAATTTAGAATTAATCAAAATTTTCTTGCTTGCTCCATTTTGGGCTAGAGAAGACAGATGCAGATGACAAGTGAATTCTCTGCACTGGGAATAGTGTCCTCTCAAGCAGCTTTTACGTGCATTTCCTAGCTGGCATTTATAAGCCATCATCTGACTAATTCTCAGACATCCTCTGACATACTCACCAAGCACTTCTGAGATACAAACACTTGTGTCTAAGCCTTAGAGGTAAACAACAACAAAAATATCACAGTACCTTTTGTCACGTAATTAAGAATAAATCAGGGAACACAGTTATTAAGCAAATAAATTAACAAAATTAACATACATGTACATACCACATATGCACACATGTAAGAAAAATTAGCCTCAATTCAAATTGTAATCATCTTAATTGGAGCAAAAAAAAAAAAATAGACAAGAAAGAGGATAGTTTGGCATGCAGTGTCTGGGTTTCTGCTACCTATTGGACATCCTCCTGGTGTCCAGGAGCACCATTTCTCTATGGCAAAACTCCTTGCTTGGACCTTAGCTTTTCAGGTTCTCCTGGTGAGAAATGGCAGAGATGCCTCTGCAGCAACTGTTGACCTCCTCTGCATACTCCTTCCTACATGAGACACAGTGGGCCCAATGCACCTTCGCCTACGTTTTCCCTGAAAGTAGTTCTCTATTGGGTCTTAACCTTCCATTGTATAAAAAGAGAGGGCTTCGGCTCCTACTTTCCCAGTATTGCTTGCTCTCAGAAGTTTTCATCACCTGACAAGTAAAAATTTTTCATATATAGTGAGTTCATCATTTATGCTCTTTCTCCACATACAGGATTAAACTGTCTGGTGTTTGTAAAGGCTCTGTTTACTTCTAATTTTAGTTTTCCTGATAGTGGTATATGTAAAATTATATGTGTGTGCATATGTGCTTTGTTGGGGCTTTGTCTGTTTTTTCTAACTTTTGTTCATGTACTTTTTATGTCTAACATAATTGAAAAACTCTCTGTATAACCTCAATAACCTGTTAGATCACCTCATTCTTCTCCACTAAGACTGTACAAAGAAAAGTAGTCAGAATTTCATCTTATAGAATCTCTAAACTCCCTTAATTACATTCTTTCAGAGTTCCTGGCCTTAAGATGCTACCTATATTTTCTTCAAAATTTTAAATCAAGCCCTTGCAAAGCTATCAAATTGAGCCTAAATAGTATTTACTGTTGAATTTTGAAACAAACGTCTGAATAGATCTGCTGAATCGATGAAGAGAAATTGCCAGGAATCTATTTGCATAAAATCATAGCCAGAAAAAAATTTTATCTTAGCAATAAAATCCTAGTTATTGCTAAATAGAAGCATTTTGGAATGTAGCTTAATATCACCCATAAAATATCACCTTCCCATCTTGTGTTTTGGTTCTTATGAGAAAGAGCTGAGGGTCAAAAATAAGGAGAAAAAAATCAAGTAATTTTCCTGAATGAAAAAAACAAAGGGGTACAAGCCCACTGCTTTGGTTTATAAGAACTGGGAAGAAAAGAGAAGAAATCGCTTTCACTGTCCTGTGTCACTGAATACTGTTGGTCTCTCAAGGACAGACAGAAGCAGACCCAAATGGGTAAATGTGCCGTCAGATTAAAAATGGGTCCTTGGCTGGACAGGGCTAGCTGTGATCAGCCAGGCCATAAAGTGACACTACCCAGAAACAATAGCAGTACCTGGTAAATACCACATTGTAAAAGACCAGATTTGCCTTTGACAGCATGCACATATAACATGGGGCATCAGAAACTATCTGCATATAAGGTAGGATTTAGTAAGGTTCTCCTCATCAGAATAAGTTTTACTGTGGTAACAAAGGACTACACAACTTCAGTGATTTAACTCAGCAGAGGAGTATTTTCCACTCACAAAATTCATGGTGGGTCCAGAACAGGTCTCCAGGTCAATGCTCATGCTGCAAGTCAGTAATCCAGGCTCCAGCTTCCTCCAGCTGCCACATCAGATAATGCAGCTAAGAAAAAGAGACCAGAAGATGTACACTGACATTAAAATCTCCAGACTGGAAGTGAAGATATCACTGACCAAGACTCATACGTGACCCCAACCAATCACAGTCGCCTTCTTCCTAAACTAGAAAGTATGGAACTTATGCCTAAATGTACCTAAGTATTTAAAATAGCAGTCTGGCTCTTATATGTACATGTGAGTAAAGATTTTCTAAAATTTGAGTTTTAAGCTTTATATAACATAATTTGTATATAATATATCACAGGCTGTTGGTTCGTGTAAGTAATTTTTATTTATAAAATCACTAGATATAATAATAAACTTCTGTATCTGTGCTTCTCAGTCAGGGGCAGTTTTGCTCCCTCAGGGATATTTGCCAATGTTTGGAGACATTGTTGGTTGTTTTACTGGCATCTAATGGATGGAATACAGTTATGTTCCCCACAAAGAAATATATGGTACAATATGTCAATAGTTCATAGGTTGGGAAGTTCTTATGGAGCAGTGAATCTATGTTATGAAGGTGTAGCTGAAGCACAGATTTGGAGAAAATACCCTTTGAGAATATATTAATCTTTCTTCCAAGACACATTAGCAATCTGTATCAATAACTATTATGTAGTACTGTGTCCCCAGTAGATAGACTACCGAGGTTCAGAAACAAAGGGTAGACATGGACATGGTTATACTAACATCCCAGTGATCTACTGACCAATCCACACTTCCTTTTTCCATAACTCTAAGCTCTGTGAGTCTGTCATTTGGGTTCCCAGAGGGGAGGACAGGGCAAGAGCTCCATTATTTTAAGCCAGCACTGCCTAGTGACCTAAACCTCTGTATTCCAAGAAATCAGCACTTAAGCAAAGGAATTTTTACCCTGGCAGATGTAGTTGGTTTGATCATCAGGGGTACTTACATCTGAAATTGCCCAACACGGTGAGAGAAGAATATGTCTGCACCAAGTAATCTATAGGGATATTTCTAGCTCCACTGCTAGTTTTGATGGTAACTGACATGAGCAAGAGCCATTGACTTACAAGGACAAGTTGACTAAAGGTTCAGACCTCTCAGGGTGATACCCACTAGGGTAGCCACCAAGACCAGCAGAGGTACTGCTCAGGATGATAGGAATCCAAAATGAATATTATAGAAGGGAAATGATGGGCATCACCTATACTTTCTTGGCTGGATGGAGTGGCAGAAGCCTGTAATCTTAGCTACTCAGGAGGCCGAGGCAGGAGGATCACAAGTTCTAGGCTATCCTGGGCACTGTAGCGAGACACTGTCACAAAATAAAAAGTTTAAAAAAATGGTCTGGAGATGTAGTTCAGTGGTACAGTGCCCATGGGTTCAACCCCCAGTACTTAATTTTTTTTTCTTTTCTGAAACCAACATCAGTTGTAATGGCACAACCAACTAATCTCCTCTTACATTTTCCCAGGAAAGAGGACTAACCAATTCCCAGTACAATCTCCTCCCAAATAAAAATTAGTGCTGCATGTAGTAGATTGTCACAACACTAGAGAGCTCTTCAGACAAGCCCCACCTCCAAGACCAAGATAAACGTAGGACCCACATCTACCAGAAGTGCTGCCTGCTGAGGCTCACTTTTGACTACCTCCCAGGAGTTGCCATTAGCCAAAGAGACCTGCCTCCCCCAAAGTTGAGCCAGCTTGCCAAGGAGGGCTCAATACAGTGACTAATCCGTGTGGAAGCATAAAGACCTGATGGGGCAGAATAGAAGAACTATGCCCAGCTTCACAGATCCCTATGGTATTGGGTGAGGCAAATCTCCCATTCCTCACTTCCTACCAGGGGTATGCACACAAGAAAGTCCCCATAAATTACCTGTATGCATTCACCACTTCATTGTATATTTCTTCAATGAGTGTCAAAATTGCAACGTCTATTTTATTGGTAATTTCATTAACATGTGATCCCAAAACAATAAAGTTTATATTTTCAAAGTATATAATTCAGTGATGTTTTTTTTTACTGCACATAAAAACATGAGCATATCATCAGAATTATCCAATTCTAGAACATTTTCATCATCCTGAAAGAAACCCCATACCTGTTGACAGTCAGTCCCTCTCATCCTTCATTCCAGGGCCTGGCAAACACTGATCTAATTTCTGTCCTTATGTATTTTTCTCTTCTAGACATTTCTTATAAATGGAATCATACAATGTGTGCCCTTTTGTATCTGGCTTCTTTGAATGAGTATGATGTTTTAAAGAATAATGCATATTGTAGCATATGTCAGACTTTCATTCCTTATTATTGTTGCATAATATTTAGTTCCATGGATACTTATATTTAGCTTATCTTTTCAATAGTTGATGGACATTCATTTCTACTTTTTTGCTATTAAAAATAAAGCTGCTCAGAGAAATCAAGTATATTTATATTTGTGGACATATGTTTTCAGTTCTGTAGGGTACATATCTAGAAATAGAATTGCTTGACCACATGGTGAATATAGATTCAGCTTTTTAAAGAACTACTAAACCCTTTTCAAAGAAGCTATGTTTTATATCCCTGCCACCATTGGATGAAGAACTGGATGATTCCCCATCTTCACCAAAATATTATTGTTTATTATAGTTATCCTATTTTGTGCTTTTTTAAAACTTGTATTTCTATAATTGCTGTTGATTTGAACATCTTTTGTGTACTTATTTAGATTTCAGTTCAAATCTCTATTTTTAATTGGCTTGCTTTTTGATAATTGAGTTGTAAGAGTTTATCTATGGTCTGGATACAAGTCAGATATAGTATTTACAAATGTGTTCTCCCATTCTGTGATTATCTTTTCACTTTCTTAATAGTGTTAAGTTGGAAACACAAAAGTTTTAATTTTTTTATGAAGAAAAGTTTTTTTTCTCTTGTTGTTTGTTCTTTCGGTATCATAGTTAAGAAATAATTACCTAATCCAAGGTCATAAATATTTACTATTTTGTTTTATTTTAAGAGCTTTATAATTTTAGCCCTTACATTTATGTCTATAATCCACTTTGAATTAACTTCTTGTCTGTGGCATGAGGTAAGGAACCAATTACATTCATTACATTTGGCTATCCACTTTTCCCAGAACTGTTTGTTTAAAAATTTTGTTTTCCATATTTAGTGGTCTTGAGACCAATATAATTTATGGTTATAAATATAATGGTTTATTTCTATACTCTCAATTATATTCTATTGAACTATACATTCATCCTGAGTCCATACACACTTTCTTGGTAATGTGGCTTTGTAGTAAGTTTTTTCTGTGTTCAGGGAGTTGGGGTATTGCTAATTGATGAGCTTCCCCAGGATGACTTTGCCTCTTAGGTCTGACCTTAGCCAAAGATAAGCTTTAGACACCAACTAATGCTCAAGTGGTTTATTCTGGAAATGGTTTTACAAGATATGTAATGGAAGCAGGTTGGTGTCATGGGACAGATGCAGCCACACAATCAACTAAGCAGAAGGGTCTTTGTCTAAGCAGTACTCTCTAAGTTTGGGGAATCCTTTCTTTTTTTTTAATACTAGTATATATCCAGATCTTTTAACCAAGTTTCTTTAATAAAGGAAGTTTAAGCTATTCTTGTAAGGGTAATCTTTAAGTTTCCTGAATGCTGCATCAGTGCTGTGTTGGTCTTTTTTTCCTGGAAATTGCTGGATCAGTGCTGAGAGCCATTGCCAAGTAGGAATGACGCATCACAATTTCTTTGTCAGTCTACTCCATGTTGCTTAGAGGAAGGCCTCTCCATGGTGGACCCAGGTTTTGCAGTGACTTTGCATGAAAGGTGACCTTGCTCAAGGACCAGGGTGGATCCAGGTTTAGGGCAGATCGGGATTTAGGGCGTTCCAGGTTTAGGGCGGTTCCAGGTTTAAGGTGTACCCTGCTGGGAATAGGGCGTATCCTGCTGCCTCAGGCGCGCCCGCTCCTTGAGTTCGCGTTGAGTTCTCGCGGGATTCAGAGAGTATTTGGGATTCAGAGCCCGGTGGAGTGGGTGGATTTTGCCCAGAACGTGGATTTTGCCCAGAACGTGTTTGTAGAGTGCCCGTGTGAGTTCGGGAATAAAGAACTGCTGTTTGAATCTACAGGGCTGTGAGTGGCTCGTGATTTTGTGCCCAGCCAGACTGCGGCAGATCAGGTTGTATCACAGTGTTGATCCTGAGAGATGCTTGAGTGACCTTCATGTCTAGATTACTCTTTGAGCCATGATATGTCTCTTGGTATACTCCTGACCCAGAGGGGTCAATAATAAAAGACAACCTGAGCACAAGAGTAGACTCTGATTAGCCAAATCAAGAAAAATGGATTTTGCTTCAGAGAATGAAGAATCACAATGTGAAGAATGCCAAGAGGAATAAGAGCCCAATAGGAAATGAAGTGTCCTAAATCCATATAGGGCCAATCACAAGAGAAAAATCCAAAGAAGGCGGAGGGGTTTCTTGGACATGGGAGATGATCTGAGTGATTCTGGTCTGTAATTAAGGTCCTAGACCACCTCAGACATTTGGTGTCATAAACAGCAGGAGGTATAGGATGGGAACAAAACTCCTTCCTAGGGAGCCAAGAGAAAGTTAAAGCCATGGGATTGCCAAGAGCTAATGGGAGGCAGTGAGGGTCTTGAGAGCCTTGGTTGTGATCTGTACCTGATTAGACATTTATTTCCTTGACCCTGGTGAGTTAAGTCACCTACAGCTGTTGCTACCCATCCTTCACCGAAGAAACTCACTGCCCTGATCAGTGTGGTCCCCCCAAATGGCTGCTGCAACTGCCTCTGCCACATGCTATGGCACCCTGGGAGGGCAGAGGAGTGAGACCCCTAAATACCAGTAGGTTTTCTAATTGTAGCAGGGTACCATAAGACAATCCAAAAAGAAGTTGCCTGAGACTATCTACAGAGGTAAATGCAAATTACCAAAACAGCACTACTATATCCCCTAGGGGGTGTTAGGTGAGAAGTATAGAATCAACCAGTCCAGAAGATTTCATAAGTATGACAGGACATATTGTGACGGTCAGACAAGAAGGTAATATTCTACAGTTTTCAAATTTAGGACCACCTTGCTAACTTCTGCCAAAAACAGATATGTAATTTTGATAGGGACTACATTGACCCACAGACCAAACTGGGGGATATTTTCATATGAACAGTATTACTTCTGATTCATGACTAGAGGGTGTTTTCCTGTTCATATAGATCTTCTATCATTTCTTTCATTGATACTTTGTTTTCAGTGCATGTCTTATGTTATTTTTCCCTTAAGTGATTTTATTTTTAATACTATTTAAATGGAATTACTTTCCTCACTTCATTTTCAGATTGTTTGTTGCTAGTGTACAGCAATACAATTGATATTTATATATTGATTTTATGTCCTATAACCCTGCTGAATTTGTTTACTATGTTTAACATATGCTGGAACTTGTTTTCAATGCCCCAGAAAGCAATTTGCAACTCTGCCTTAGTCTTTAGATTCTGCTGGATAGAGACCGGGGGTCAGCCAAAGGGAAAGGTTTGGGGTCTGGTTAGGTCTTTCCTGGGCATATGCACAGCTTTTCACATATACCCAGCTTTGCACATGCACCCAGTTTTTTACATATATGCGGCCTTCTATTTTCTCAAGAATATATTTGAGCTTTTAAAAGCCTCTTAAGGACATCTCAGTCTCCAGTTTTTCCTTTTAGGTTTTGGTTTGCTTTTCCTTAGCCGCAGTTAGTAATGCCACCTCAAGAAGTGGTAATGTTAAACTACTCTGTTGCTTAAATGCTCTGTTGGTAATTTTTGCATGAAGAAATTCCATGTCAGGTTGAACAAGAAAAGTCTGAAGATGGAGCTTTTCCAGACAGGCTAAGTAGTAACTATAGTTGGAATAGGACTTTTGGTGAGCTCCAGATGCATTCTGTACCTCCTGTGGGTGCTAGGCAGTTGATTATCACAGCTACATAGTTGTGAGGTTGTGGTTTTTAATGCTACTATGGAGCTGGGAAGAAGGGCATGTGATTAGGGCAAGTTAAAAAACTATAATACTTCCTGTTCTTACCAAGATTTAACATTTCCCACCTGCCAAAAAAATCATTCTTCCAATTATTGCAAATCTTTAGTTAAATTTTTAGTTCAAGATTCGAAACTGTTATTTTTATTTATTTATTTATTTATTCATTTATTGTTTTTGTTTTGTTTTTGCTAACATTCTTGTTGCTTACAAGAAGTAGGAGATTTTTGGAATAACTTACTCCATCATTCTGGAGAGAGCACAAAGAATATTTGTTATATTCATTTAAAAAAATTGGATGCTGGTTACTCAAGTATGTTTACTTATAATATCCATTCTCTCCATATGCATGATTTTGTTATTTTTATGCATATATTTTATGCTTCAATACAACTGTAGGCATAATTAAGATATTGTGAGCAAATATTTATGTATTGGTATGTATTATGTCCTGTAGGTAGCTACAGCGATATTTAAGAATATTCCAGTGTTTAAGTTCTTAGATCACATGCAAGTCCTTTTAATTATACTTCAAATTTTATATTTGAGTAACAAATAAGTTTGAATGTGCATTCAATATTAAGGAACAAACTGTTTAAAATACTGTCAGCATTGCTCAGTATTCTTTAATACACTTTGAGGTTTAGAGTCTTCACAGTTGTTCATCCTTTATTTGGATATTTAAACTACTTCCAATATTTCCTTTTAAAATGGTGCAATAAACATTCATATAAATAAGTCTTTGAGCTGATAGTTTCCTTAGGATATATTCCAAAAGTAAAATTAAGAGGTCAAAATAAGCAAAGATTTTCAATATACTTAATACATATAATCAAATTGTTTGCTAGAAACATTTTACAAATTTACTGTCTACTGTCCTCCAAAATAAATCAGAGATTTTATTTTTCTGCCTCCTGCCAAACACTGGGATAACATATTGCAAAAAATTAAAATATACTATGAAATGTATTGTAATATATGCTATATAATCCCATAATATTTATATATTCATTATATATAATTTATTTAAATTTTTTGATGTATTAAAGGCAGCATATTATTTCATTGTATAGTTAGAGTTGTGTTGAATACTTTTTCTATGCTTCTTTAATTTATTGTGATTTTTTATTTGGGATTATATTTGGATTATGGTTGGGATTATATATTATATTTATATTATCTTTATTGATTTATAAGATCACTTAGTATTCTTAATACTGTTTTCTAAAGTTGATGTTCCATATTCAAATAACCCTAGTATTTAATGTTCTTTGATATTTTAACCTCATTTATTGCTTGACCACCCCTGTTTTACCACTTCCATTTCACAAAGCATCTTTTCACTGGTGTTCAGAATAATGTACAAAATGTTTTTTCTGATGACTTCCTTTCTTCTCTTCAAACTACTGGCCTCCAAACCTTCAAGGGTAATGGAGCTCTCACAGCGTTCAGCCTGCCTTGACCATTTTTGAGTTCTTAAAACTCCCATTGGAGAAGATGCCAAGGGATAAAAACAGAATTTTATGTGCTTCTGGCACATTCACAAAATAGAATGGGATGTATAACTATAATGCACTATTAAAGACATTTTTGTAAAGAATGGGAAAATATGGAGAAGGTAGCAAATGATACAATTGTTTTGAAAGATTCTTATATGTATTGAATGTGCTGAATCAGTAGGTCAATTTGGAGAATCTGTAGGTCAATTGAATAATATCATCTTCGAATCCATAAATATGATATTTTTCCATTTATTTAAATCATTTCAACTTTTCTCAACAGTGTTTTGTGGTTGTCAGAGAACAAGTTTTTCATTTATCTTATTAAATCTCTTCCTGGGTATTTTTTTTCTTTTTGATGGTATTGTGAATGGAATTTTAAATAATCTCCTTTACAGATTGTTCATTACAAGTATATAGAGAGCACTTTTTATATGCTGATATTGTATATTGTAAACTTACTCAAATATATTATTAATTCTCACAGTTTTCCACTTGGATTCCTATAGAAAAGATCATGTCTCCCACAAATAGAATTTTGGATGACTTTTATTTCATTTTCTTCCCTAATTGCTCAGAATAGACCTTCAAATGCAATTTAGTAGAGCGAGTGACATCTTTGTCTTGTTTGTGATCTTAGGGAAAGCATCTTGTCAATAAATATGGTGTGAGCTGTGTGAGTTTTGTAGATGACCTTATCAGACCTACCATTTAAAGGGCTAGAATTATAGAAGGTACTCTGGGATTACATTAAATGAAACTATAATTCAGTAAGCGAAGATGATTAATAAAGTCACAAATATGTTAAAATTAATAACCTACTCCTAAATACTCAATGCACAAAAGAATAAATAACAAAGAAAATTATAAAATACTGTAGGATGAAATGAAAATAAAACACAATGTGTAAAAACTTCCAGAATGCAACTAAAGTGGTACTGAGAGGAGACTTTTCATCAGAAAAGTATCTGAATTGATGTTACTCCAAAAAACATATATAATGACAAATGAACACATTAAAAGATGCTTAGACAATGGATCAATTACAACCACAAAGAGAGGTCACTTCATACCCATTGCTAAGATGGTCATAATCAAAATGAGAGACACATAGGGTAGGTAAGCCTGTAAAGAAATTAGAAGCTCTCTTACATAATCGAGAAATTATAATGTTCATCCATTTTGTAAATCATAATAACAAGTCCTCAAAATATTAAAGAGAGTTACCTGTGACCTAGACATTCCACTCCCAGGCATATACCCAAGAGAAATGAAAACATATGCACATAAAAATGTACCTAGAAGCCACATTTATAAAAGCAAAATGGAAATAATATAATCAAAATTTCAACATCTGATTAATGAATAAAGACAATATGATCAACCTATTTGATAAAATATTATTTGGCAATAAAAAAGAATGAAATACTGATACATGCTAGAACACAATGGACTATTAATACATGATGCTAAGTAAAAGATAACAGCCACAATAGACCATGTAGTATATGGTTTGACTTATAGGAAATTCCAGAATAAACAAAGAAGTGGAAATTGGTGTTGGCTGTGGGGAGGGGAGGAAGTGAGGCAGGAGGAAGAGGAGTGACCACTGATTGGCAAGTGATTTCTTTGGGGAGGACAATAATGTTTAAAATTAGTTTGTGGTGATTGTTGTTAACCCTCTGAATATACAAATAATTTTTGAATTATACCCTTTAAATGGTGACATACATGTCCTATGAATAATATTTTGTAAAACTAAAAATACCCTTTATTGGCCCTTCCAATGTCTGAGCCTATGGAAATACACATACATCACCATTATCACCCATTTTTATCACTTCCATTTCAAGTATGGAAATTATCTCTCTGAATGAGCTACACTTCACCTCTTCCACTTCACATCTTATTTTAAAGCTTAAATTTAGCCTCATGATGATTTCTAGTTCTTGACACCTTCCAGTTCTGCAATATTCTGTCCACATCTACGTCACTATTGTACTTGATGTTGGCCAAATCTAATCTTCTTTCTGTGGGTCAGAAACTTCTCTTCTTGTTGTTTTATCATATTTACTTTATCAGTGACAATTTCTGCAAAAATAAGCATTTCATATTCTCCAGATTTAATGCAAATCTCCAGAGCAATGAAGGAGAAAATAATACAATGTCTCCATGGCTGTCCTGCAAAGCCATGCTATCTTCTGTATCAAATACAACTGTAATGCAATACACTCAGTCCTTCTCAGTTGACTCCGGATTGTCCTAAGATCTGCTGTTCTCTCATGAATGAAATGTCTGCTCTTCACCCCAATGGTTAATCTCACTCTCTATTTCCATGAAACAAGCCCCACCCCACGTGAACTCCCTCAGTTTACCTTCCATCCAGTTCAGTGTGTTTCTATGTATGTCCATTGTGTGATGTTCTGTCTTATGAGGACCAAGTAGTCATGTTAGTTTTCAAAGTAAATCCTTCATATTTTGTCCTTGTTCCTAATCTGCCATGTTCTACAGGAACAGCCTCATGGTCTTTAAATGTCTTTGATTTGTTTCCACCCATGGGTTGCCCTTCTTCTTGAATATTCTGGCATTTCTCATAAAAATAAAATTGACCTTGGAGCTATTAGTTCTCTTTCCATTCTCTTTTCATATATATCTCATATGATACACTCTGGTTTAAATTCTTCTCCTCCCAGTTATTTCTCACTTTTGGTAAACTGTCTTTAATCTCAGTATTTTTTTTTTTTAAAAAAAGCTTAACATGATTGCAGTGGGCACTGCAGTGCTGCCCCTGTCCTGCAGCAGCCCCACCACAGAATGGTGACTTTTTATGGAAATGGACTCACCACTTCTTTGCCGCATGCTCTGCTGATGGATTCTACCCTTCGACAGCTCCTCCCTTTTTGCTATCTCCTCTTCCATCACCTTTTTCAATTTCACAGGTCTTCATATAATTTCCTTCTGCTGCCTTGATTTTAATCCCACAAATCATCCCTGGTTCTTCCTCCCTAAGTACAGACTCTCTTTTGATCTTTAAATCTTTCCAGCTACCCCCAGAAGACATTCCCCACATTGTACCTCAGCACCAAATCCATCATGTTCATTCCTATCCTGTGCCTTCCCTGGCTCCTTGTCAGTCAACGGCCTCCCCATTCTAATTCATTGTTTGAAGATCAGGGTATCATCCCCCTTCCTTTTCTGGACTATTGACATCTAATCACTGGCCAAATGCTAGAGACTCTTTCATCAAAGCTTTGAATTGCTTCTTTTTTTAATTATCTAGTTTGCAACTTTTAACTTTTTCCTGTATATTATAATATCTAACAACCTACTTCAGATTTCTCCACCTTGAAAAATATGATCTACATTGCTATCAGTTATTATTCTAAGCCCAGATTTTATCAAGCCACTGATAGAAAAATTGAAAGTGACAATTATGTACTTACTCTATGCCAGGGATTAGCCAAACACTTCACATTTAATATCTATGATACACTCAAGAAAATCTTAGAGGAAAATAGTTTTATCACCAACAGAGAGATTAATGAACTTGCCTCAAAATCAGACAGTTAGTAAGTGAAAGAGGCAAGACAGAGGTGGAATTTAAGCCCTGATCTGAGTCCAGAGACCAACACAGACTGCCAAATATACCTTTTTTTCCCCAAAAACTTCAGTGGCTTTCTACCTAAATCTAAATTCTTAAATTGAACTTTCAGTTTCATTCCATAAGATAAATGTCACATCTTTATCAAGTTAATGTTTCTCTTTTCAACCTTTGTTCTTTCTGCAAGAAGAGCTCATGTAAATAAAATAAGTGTATAATATTTCTTTGGGCTTTGATTTCTACGGTTATGAAAATTCTGTAGCAGAGTAGATAATCTCTATGGTCCCATCCAAATCTAATATTATAGGATTCCAAACTACTTTTCATATTATAAACATTTCCTACTAATGCCGTAACCATACTAAAATGAACACTTCATGAAAAAGCCTGAAATTTCTTTCTTTTGCATTACACTATTCCTCTACCCTAAAATCACATCTCCATGACCATACTTGTCCAAACTTTTCACAAATTTTCAAGTGTATGCTCAAATGTCACTTTTTCCATGAATTGTTGTTTAACCCCATATGAATATTTACAATAAATGTATCCCCCCAAGCCAGCTATTCGATTCATACTTGTATTAAAGCACTGTGTACACTACCTTGAATTTTAATCAGCTTTGTGCTTTCCTATCTTATGCACTGGAGGAAGTGTTCACTGAATGAGCAACTATTTCACCTGGCTTGCTCTGCAGCCCTCCTTGCTACTAGGATCATATCACAAACAGCAGCCACTCAGGAATTTCTTCATAAATGTGTTGATCCCCAACTCACTGGTTTAATTCACTTTCAAATATTTGTATCTAAATGTTTTTAGCATAGTGGCAAAGCATTCAGGTGGTTTGTATTTCAACCTCTAATACCCACTTTCACTCTTGTAAGCTTACCTTCTTCGTCCATGGAATGGTGATAATAACAGTAACTACTGCTTAGTGTTTCGTGAGATTCAATTCATATAAAGAACTGGAAGAGTATCTGTAATTTTGTAAGTGCTCAGTAAAGCTTAGCTATTATTGTTGTATTTTTTTAAACAAAAATAAGGGTTTAAAAGAGAAATCTAAAATGGTTTCCAACAAATGGGCCTGTGTGTGCTCTGTATGGCACTTCCTGGCAGGTGAAAAATAACAATAAACCTAATTAAGGGGTGACTTTTCTGGTCAGTATAAAGAACAGAGCAGCTTTAATCCTGGCAAGAAGCAGAGTCTGGATGCTTTTCATATTCAATCATTTTCTTTAACATGAATAAGTTGAGTGCTCCATTAGTTCTGGAGAGGAGAGTATAATAGAATCAGTGCTATAATAGGGGCATTAAGCCCTTTTGCATTATGGGAAATTATTGAAAAAGGCTGCCAGGCTCTGATTTCCTTGCCAAAATATGGCTGTGGATGTTCAACAGTAACATCAAACCTGATAAAAATAAATAAAAAATAAAAATAAAAAAACTTTTGCTTTAAATGGCTAGAAACCCAAAAGGCAGCACAGAATGTCAGTCAGTCTTGTGCAAGAATGAGAATAAAAGGGAATAGGCACAGCCCAGTGGCTCAGAGCAGGTGCTTGCTTCCAAACATCACTCTAAGATGCTTTAATTAAGATGAGATGGTATCGAGGTTGTTTGTTTTGAACTTGCATTTCAACCGAATGTCAGAATTGAAATTTTAGCCAGCATCAACAGTCTAAGGAAAATTGTGAGATTTTTTCACCTTGTTGGCATTGGAGAAGGCCAGCTCTATCACTCTCTCACATTAAGGAAAATTCAGCTTCAGTTTCCTTTTTATGACGTTCCTTGAGAGGGAAACTTATTTTCCTCCTATTCATTCCATTTATTATTACCACAGCATTTCTTAAGGATACTAATTTGTTTATCCATCGCATGCTGCTTTTTTATTTGAGAGAGGAAATTTGGAGTCAATCTCACACTCATTAAGAAAACTGTGTGCTGGTATTTACCTGGCTTGTCCCAACCCCTTATTTATAGGGGTTAAGCCTCTGTGTGAGACTTACAGCATTAACAAACAGGTAAACTGTGGATGGGCAGAGAAACCTAGTACTGTCAGACCCCTCCAGAGAAGAACGAGAGGGCTCTTATGTACCAACTGAGAGAAAATAGAGACAACTTTGGCAGGGAGCACATAAGTCCCTTTAATAAAATGTGAATTAGTGGAGCTGTCTTCCAATCATCCCTTCCTTCTAAGATCTGTTCTAATTATGTTACAGTCTCATTTCTTACATGCAGATTGCTCCTGTGCCCAGCCACTGAAATGAAATAGATGCTTCAGAAAAATTCCATAACTGTCTCTTTTTTTTCTTTCCACCTAGAATTGCATGAATCCCCATGCATTCCTATCACTAACGAATCCAGATAAGTAGAACCAGCTCTCTAGCCCATATGATACGTAAAAGAGTTATTTCCTCTACTGTTGGCCCCAGTATTCTTCCTCAGTCCAAATATCTCATTATTCACAGAGGCATTTTAAAATGTGCAATTCAAAATGAAGGCAAAACTATTCAATCCCATGACAAATGTATATCTTCTCAATAGTTTAAGCCAAACAGATTTCCCATTTAACCTTCCATTTCATTTAACAATCTAACAAAGCATTTGATAACAGACTCTCTTGTTCCTTTTTTAGTAGCTATTCAATGAGAATCAGAAGTGCTTTTTAGACTTGTTCTTCACTCTGCATTATCAGATTGCAATCATTCAAAAAGAAAGAACAATAAAAATCTCATTTCGAGCGAGAGGTGCTTAGAGATATGATTAAACTAATAAAAAGATGGAGAGAAGTTTTATCATCATATTATTATGAGACACATCTTCCCAATGTTTGCAAGGAATCTGAAGATAATTTTTAATAGTATCAATACAAGCTAAAAGGATAGATTTCTCTATTCTGTTTCCCAATGCCCAACCCCAGCCATCCCTAAACCCTTGGTTAGTGCCTGTCATAAAGAAATGTCCTACTGATTGCAGATAATAGAATTCTAATTTGAGATACTCACTTGGGAAGTTAGAGAAAAAATAAGTAACAATTTAAGGTGACTTGATCTTCACCCCTCAGGACTCATTTCCTATGGTATGTTTTAAGGCATCAAATACATATAAGTTGTACATAACATATACTAAATGCAATATAAATGGAAAGTTATTTAAATTTACCTTGTGACTTTCTGGTGCATAGGTATGGTGCTACTCTTAAAAGTAAGAGATTACAAGATGACTAGAGAAAAAACAAGGCACTTTCCTCTAGGAAAGGCGATGAGTAGATTTTCAAGATGTAACAAACGGAAGCTCACAACCAAGGCAAAGGAATTGAGGGTGAAGTGGGAGCAACTGGAGTCAAATCACCAAAAAAATTCTCCAGGCTCACTACTCCCCTGGATGAACACTAGGATGAGAAGAAGATACCCAGTTAGTGAGAAGACGGCTAGAATCCATTCCTGAGTAGAACTATTGGGAAAGATGGGGAGACCCTGGAAGGAAGTGGCTGAGCGATGCCTCTGAGCAAAGATAGGCAACAGAATACATCAGACACTAGTATGGCAATATGTAAAACAGTGGATGTGTAACCGATGTGATTCTGCAATCTGTATACGGGGTAAAAATGGGAGTTCATAACCCACTTGAATCAAATGTATGAAATATGATATGTCAAGAATTATGTAATGTTTTGAACAACCAATAATAAAAATTAAAAAAAAAAAAGAAAATCTACTCATCGGTTCAGAGATACTTTCCCACATCTGGGCTCAAGTTCTTTCCATGGCTTCCCACAGAAGTTTCTTCAAATGCAGCTACTATAACCTTGAACACAAATATAAAAGAGCAAGATCTGTGGCAAAAAAGAAGCCATTCCTTTTTAATTTTATGCTCTATCTGATTGTGATTAAAAACTAGGACAAAAGTCTCATGAGGTTGGGGCTTTGTCTTACCTGTTCATTACTGATTGCCTGCACTTAAAATGGAGCCTGGCTCATAGTAGCTGCTCAATAAATATCTATTCAATAAATAAACCCTATAATATCCCCTTTCTGGGGCTGGGGCTGTAGCTCAGTGGTAGAGTGCTTGCCTTGCATGGAGAGGCACTGGGTTCAATCCTCAGCGCCACATAAAAATAAATAAAGATATTGTATCCATCTACACCTAAAAAAAAAAGATTAAAAAAAAGATCCTCTTTCTGTATTTATACCTGTGAAGATAGGTTTTAATAATTCCTTCTGTTAAGTATTATTTATTATTCTGAAGTTCCTAAGGCACCAGGTTAAAACCAATAAACCAACAACAACAAAAATGGTAGAAAGTTACTTGAGGAGAGTAAGTAGACAACTGGAATGAGTTAGAGACAAGGTTTCCTCTAGTGACCTAAAGGCTGGCTCCCTCTATACAACCCAGAGATCTAGCAATATTCCCCAAATTTTAGGACAAGCTTAAAGAGGCTTTAATCATACAGTAGATATTGGGGTGAAAAAAAACATTTCTCAGAAGCCTTAAATCACAAATACAAGCAATAGCAGCAACACCTCTTCATCTCCCACCAACATATTCTGAGTTATAAAGGAAAGACCGGTTTTCCCTGAAGAGGGTTCAGGTGGCTGACCATTTGCAGTTAACTTCCAAACCTGTCCTGTCATTTCCCCTCCACGTTATGCTGTAAGATTCGAGCACAGAAGCAGAGCTAGAATCAAGGTGCACCACGGGCGAATTTCTATATGAATCTGAGGCCCAGGAGTTTCCTTCTCTGCCCTTATATTAAAGATTCTTTGTGATGTTAAAACTGCCTGGAAACTGAGAGCTTGATCAATAGCTCTTGGTCCCAACCCTCAGCCCTCTTCTCCTCTAACCTTTTCTTCCAAGATAGGGCAGCATGACTCAATGAAATATCCCTTTAGTCAAAGTTAAACTCACTTCAGTGATGTCACATTTTTATGCCTTAAAAGTGTTTTATTTTTCTACTTGAGACTATAAACGGGGTATTTTATTGAAAATATCTCTTGAGCGATTACTAGACTGTTATAACTAGAATGCCCTGCCAGTGAAAAATGAAATATGCATCCATTATTAGTTCCATAATAATGTTAATAACATGAACCAAACTCAATAAGCCTAACTAAATATGGATCTACAGAGTAATCTCCGGATATGGAATAAGCACTACCCTCAGTGATTCATTTCAACATGCCACGACTCAGAACAATCCCGTGTGATGAGATAGTTACATTCTTAGAATACTGCAGCATTCACTGAATGCTTTGCATAAAATGAAGACATGCAAAATATGGAGCTATAGCTCTCATGCCTGGAGACAATCCAAAGCTCTCGATTAGAAAATAGATAAGAGATCGGAGCCCATTAAAGACCCCTGGATGAATGAGAACACTTTTGGGAAGCTCTGCTAAGAGATGCACTTCCTGAAAACAGCCTGCTGTTGTCATCTCAAGGCTGTGGCCATTTGGCTACTTTTCTTGGAGCAGACTTCCCTTCATTTTTCAAGTGGACAGCTCCTTGTCTCTGGTAGAACTCAGCTGATCCATCAACTTTCACAAGCAGACTTCTCTGAGCCTCAGTTCCCAGGCCATGCCAGCTGCCTCTGCTCTAAGCTGCTAATCCTGAGTGAACATTCTGCATTTATGTCTTAGGATGCCTCTCTCTGTCATAAGCTGCTTCAGCACGATGCCCTGCCCTTTATCTTTTTGGTTCTTGACCTTGTATTTGACCTAGCCTATAGCAGGAGCTTGGGAATTTGATGGTGATGCCTCTTCATTTGGTCAATTTTTTTCTCATTGCTGAGACCTTAATTTGTATGTGACTTTCACCAAAAGTCCTTTCCTGACACCTCTGATGACTTTTGTATCTTCACAGGGATTTCCTAGTAGCTTTATCACAATTTTAATTATAACTATGAGTGTGAGTATTTGTATAAACTCTTCAGCCACTAGGCTTTGAGCTGTGTGAAGACAGGCCACGCTGTGTTCCTCTGGACTTGTAGTCATATCCCTAGTGACTTACAGAGCCTTGTACATTATCCACATGCAAAAGTAGTTGTTGAATGAATTACTTATTCCTGCTACAATATGGATAAAGCATAATATGATATGCTAAGTAAAAGGAGCCAGCTATACATCCTATGATTCCATTAATATCAAATATTCATAATAGACTAATCTGTAGAGAAACAAAGATTAGTGATTACCTAGGAATGCAGGAGAGAGAAGTATGGGGAGGGATTGCTGATGGGTATGGGGTTTCTTTGTGTGATAATGGAAATATTCAAAAATTATACTGTGGTAATGATCATGCAACTCTGTAAATACACTAAAAATCAACCACTAAGTTATACACTTTCAATGGGAAAATATTATGGTTGGTGAGTTATATTTCAATAAAGCAATTATAATGATTGCTTAACAAATGAATGATTAGAAGTTTAACTTAAGGTGCAGGTGTCCCCTCATGTAGTGAAGGAAAGGTGGGTCTGGAAATGGCAACCTGACTACACAAGATCCTCTTGTCATAGTCTTTTCAAAAATGCATTTCTAGCATAAAACACTGTCAGTTATTTTTATTTTCATTTCTTATTCTCTGAATCTATAAGATGATGCTTCTTGTAGTTTCTTCCACCTTCTGGATATGTAATTGATTTCCAATTCTCCTGGAAGGCAATAATGTTTATAAGAATTTCTTACCAAACCCTAATAGTCATCTGTTTCTTCTGTCAATGCTTTGAATTCATCATGGACCACTGAAAAGTTAGTATTATGACATTCCACTAGATGTGGACAAGTGATGAAAATCAACTTATCTTTTCCCATGTCCCTCCATGATGCTTCTGCAATGCAGATGTGATTGGTGGCTGTAGCTTAAGGAATCACTTTGGAACATGAGAACAACCTCTCTACTTTATGAGTTCCAGGATCAAGTGAGGAGATTATGAAGCTGTCTTCAGCTTTATCATAGCAAATTATAAATTTCAAAGTGTTTATTCTAAACCACGATCACTAACTCTTTCAATTTATGGACACAATAACTTATAGAAATAAGAATGACAGTAACACCAGCACTTTCTCAAAAAAGAGTAAGCATTGGAGTCAACAAAGACATATGTAGTTTTTAATTCCAACCATAATTTTTTTTTTATCCATAAATGATGTTCGTAATACTTACTGGCTCACCAAAGGACAAAAATCATCTGACGTTGTTTGATGATGCCCTGGAACTACTGGGATGTTGGAGACACTTTAAACAAGCTTGTTCCCTTCTAACCTAATCACTAGAAGAAAAAAGGATAATTCAAATTTATCTTTACAAAAAATAGCAGCTTAGTCAATAAATCAATCAAGAAACATTACTTGTGAATCTACAATGTGCTCTATGATGCACTGGGAGTCAAGGGGGTGGGGCAGGAAACAGAAATAATAGGCATCATCATTGTCATGAAACTGGAAAGTCATGACCAATCCAACATAAACCACAGAGAGCACGGCATGGCATAGACAGATAACACAGCAGCATCTGCTCACAGGAAGCTTCCTAGGAAAACTTAAGTGGGAAATGAAACAATCACTGCTATGTGGGGTACCAGGAAAAAAATAAATACATGGAAGAGGGTGTGTTTTATCAGAACTTGACAAATCTTAACAGAAACTTCTACATGTAACAATGCATTAAGCATTTATTGTGTGCCACATTGTGGGTACAGCTAATTCTCCAATTTTCTTTACCAGTTAATATCTGCTCTGGACAGAGGAAAATACTCAAAGATACCACATCAGAACTGTGGCTGCCAAGGACACACTAGCAAGTCCACTCCTTTCCATGTCCAGCAAATGGCTGAATCAAGAATCAAGAATACCAAGTTCAGCCAGCTTACAGTGAAAGGATTTGGAGGGGGATTTTAAGCCATGGTATAATTAAGAATAAAGTCAGGAAAAGATTTCTTTTAAAATTTGGGGAAAAGTAAGAGGCTGAGTATGAACTGCATTCAGTTATACAGAATAATAAATAAAATAATAAATTAATAAAAGGCATAAGCACCTTGCAGATGAAAAATTCTTTATGAAACGCACTGAAAGAGAACAGAAGAAATGCGAGTCACGCAGTCGTCTGTATTCTACAGGAACATAAAGATAACATAGGGTCTGTGAATCAATGGATAAAAGAAACCAAAAAAAAAAAAAAAGGACGATATTAAAGGAGATTCAAAAATAGAATCCTATGGAAAATAGCTGAAACCCTAAAAAAGAAAGTGAGGAGGAAATTAAAACCTTTAAAGTATTTGAAACCCCATTAGAAGTAGAAAGGAACAGAATTGCAGAGGAGGAACCTATCTGGTGAGAGTAAAGGGAAGTCAGGGCAGAATAATCACATGAAATTCAGAGTGAGGAGATGAGGAGATTGCAGCGATCAGACAGAACACATCATTAGAAAGGAAAAACGTGGAGACCAATTTATGGATAATTGCTCTTGGGGAAGACAAATCATAACATGGAAGGAAAAAAACACATTTTCAAATACATGGTGTAAGGAAAACTTCCCAATATAAAAGAAGACCCAAAGAGTCAGATTCCAAGGAAAGGTTATTAACAGGAATGTTCAACTAAAGTATATTCCAGTGAATTTACAGAAACTCAAAAAACAAAAAGGCAATTTTCTAATGATCCAGGCAAGACCTGTATGTCATTCAGAAAGAAAAATAAGTAAATAAGTCTGGTCTCTGACTCTCATAAGCCCAGGATATTTGTTGATCTACAGTGTATGTGCTGGGAACAAAGAGATGTGACTAAAACCACCTGGAAGTCTAGTCCCATCCAGTTGGAAGACATCGTCCTAAGCTGGAAGACATTCCCTAGACAAAAAAGTAAAAAATCAGGAAATATATCACTAATGTTTCCTTCATTTCACACTCACTTGAAGATGGAAAATCCTGGGAACAACATCTAAATTAAAATAAGTTAATTCTAATTGGTTAAGTGGTTAATTTATGTAAAAAAAAAAAAAGGCCGAACAGAGAACATAAAACCTGAATGATTGTCTAAATATGAAGGTCAAGAACAAGATTTAGGATGAGGACAAATGGATGGATATTTTTCAAAACCTGAACAAAATCTAATCATTTAGTGGTCATAATAGATCGTTAACAGTGGATGGAGACTAATACCACAAACAGGTCAATAAAAGAGGAAGGAGTAAAAGAAAAGAAGTTGATATAAATGAACTAAATATTATGTGTTATATAGGAAGTCAATACATTTGCCTTTATATTTGACACTATGTACCTACATATTTATATAGACTTAGATAAGCAAACATATAAGCATACTCATATTTGACATAGCTTTAAACTTGTCATATTCTTATATTTTAAAAATAACTATTATTAGAATTATAGATTTCAAATGAAAAGGTAACATAAAAAAGAAAGATCAAATAACAAAAGGGAGAAAACTTAAGGAACAAGAAAGAAAGAATAAAAAAAAATAAAGAATCACTTATTATTTCCAAATTATGAACTCCTACTTCATATTAGGTACTGTGTAAAAATCTGAATAATACATAATAATATAACAGTTATAATATGTTCCTATTCAGCAGTCCAACAGTTTCTCCCTCCCCCACTCTCTCTCCTCTACACACACACACACACACACACACACACACACACACACTCATACACTTCAGGTTGCAAGCCTCATTACTTCAAAAACCATGCCTTCTTCAGTCCACACAACTCCAGGGAGCTCTGCTGCTTAGCAAGCCTGGTATTGACACAGGGTACATGGTCATCCCACCCAGGGGACTTACCCATCACCTGTGTTCATCAGCCAGGCCCTTCTTTTATAAATATAAATAAAGACTTCTATTAAATCATGAACCTTAAAAGATGCTGTTGGGAGTTGCCCTAGCTCCAAGGACTAGCTTCCCCATCCCCCGAGAAGAGCTGTCCAATAGTGAGCCCTGCTGGCTCACATGATCCTTACCCAACAATCAGAAAGCACCCCATGCCAACTGTCAAATCCTTTAACCATTAAACAGTCATAACTGTCAAACCATCCCCGGCTCTATAAATATGCAGAGCTGTTCCTCAATAAATGGGCATTTTCTCCAATGACAAGCCTTGTTCATTCTTTCAGATGCTATGACAATTCTTGATGAATGAGTGATACAAAAAGAAAGGAAAGAAGGAAAGGGAGGAAAATAAATGAAAAGAAGGGAAAAGAAGAGAGAATGAACAGTGAAAAAAACTAACTTATGAAATAAACAGTACTGAAATCCAAGATAGTAATTTTAAAATTAAAATATGAAATATTCCAGATTATAGAGCTAAAAGAACTAGAATGTATACTGAAAAAGTAGGAGATAGGAGAAGAATCTCAGGGGAGCAGCATCTATTGAACGGAGCAATGATGTCTCATACACTAGCCACATGGGGCTGGTAAACACTTTAATGTGGCTCATCCAAATTGCAACAATAAATGCACAAAGGAAGTGCAAAATATACAGACTGAATACTAAAACAGAGCTATTACAAAAATGCAAAGTGTCTTAATATTTTTAAATTGTTTACATCTTAAAATGAATTTTAAAAATGGAATTAAATAAAATTTAAATTATTTTCACTTAAATTTATTTAAATTACTTTCACTCGTTTCTTTTTAGTTTTTTAAATCTGGCTACCAGAAAAATTGAAATCCCAGAAAATTATATTTCATTATGTTTCTTTTACACACTGTTTCTGTAACAGAAGTTCAGAAACAGAAAATAAGCAGGGGGGAAAGGGGCCAGCAATTACCAAGAGAAATCATGACATTAAAGAACTAAAAAAAAAAATCTTAGTAATATTCATATCGAAAGAGGTGAACTAGTACTAAGAAAAACAAAGCAAGTCACATACAATTGAAATGTTAGAACTCCAAGAATGAGAATGAAATATTAAAACTTAAAAAAAAATCTACATAAAATAGGCATCTCATCATCACCACTAAATATTGAAATATAATTTTTCTTGGAACATGTTTTTCTCTCAAGAAATTTATACTCAGCTAAGCTGTCAATAAAATGTGAGTCTAAAATAAGACAATTTCTGATAAACAAGTACTTAGAAATGTACAAACCACAAAAATATAAAAAATTTACTTGTGGAAAATTCAGTATAAATTTGGAAAGACAAAATATATATAAATATTTATATATAAACATAAATATATTATATATGCAATTTATATAAATAGAGAGAAGGTAATATGGGCTATAAGACAAAATAGTAAATATGTCATGATATGGACCAAATTAGAATCAATTGAAAGCCAAACTACCCACCCCAACCTTGGTCAAAAACAAAGAAGAAGAAGAAGGAGGAGGAGGAGGAGGATGAGGAGGAAGAAGAAGAAGAAGAAATCAGAATATCTAAGAGTGAGACTCAGTAATTAATATTTTTTAAATTTCACCATCTCCAAGGTAACTCTACTATACAATCAAGTTTATAACCATTGATGAATTCAAAATAAATTTTAAAATAATTCATGGCACCCTAATACTTCAAAATTCAATTTCAAGTTATAGAAAAGTGCAAGATCAAGGTGCTGGCATTGGTATCTCAAGAGAGAGACTTCTCTTTCCCTTGATCTACTCATCTCCTCCAGAAATCTACTCTTAATTATTTAACTCCTATAATTAGCCCTGAAATCATAAAGCAAGTCCCCTACCTTCTTCTTTGAATATGTCTTCATCATTCAACCTTTTATTTTGATTAGATTTTAAGAATCAGTCTTTATTTTTCTTAAAATTACACTAAATTAATAGATTCTGATCCAAACACAATATCTTTATAGCAATGAAATTTTCAAATGAGGCATTTAAATTGTTCAATGTTTTTTTATGAAATTTTATTTTATGATTTTTATAATTGTTTATAATTTTGTAATTTTCTAAATAATGGCAATTTATCTCTCTTCTGAGATTTATTTCTAGGCACTCATATTAGTCTGCTTGAGCTGTCATAATGAAATACCAGGCACTGACTAGTTTAAACAGTAGAAATTTATTTTCTCACAGTTCTGGAAACGGGGAAATCCAAAATCAAGGTGCTGGTAGATGGCCACCTTCCTGCAGTGTCCTCACATTGTAGAGAGAGAGTTAACTCTCTGGTGTCACTTCTTGTAAGGACACTAATCCAATAGGATAAGGGCCCATATGAATAAACTCATCTAATCTTAATTACCCCTGTATATGTCCTACAAAAGTAGGAGAAGTATACACAGATATTTTCTATCTTAAAATACAATCATGTTGGGTTAGGTTTTAAACATGAGAATTTTGGAGGGATACAATTCAATTTATAACAGTGCTTCAATTTTTGTTGCTATTGGAAATGGTAACTTAAATGGTACATACTAAAATCATTTTCCTAAATTTTTTGATTGCATAAAATAATTGAATTGGACTACTTTTTATTTCCAAGATGTAAAAGACTTGGCAGTCTAAACACAACCAGAGAGGGGGAAGCCAGGCTCAGGCCACCTCATGTGCCAACCACATGACCCAGACACTTCACTTTTAAGCATTTATGCAAGAGAAATAAAGGCATAAGTCCATAAAAGACCTTCATACAAATGTTCATAAAACATTTGTTTTATTATTTTAGTTTTACTGGGGATTAAGCCCAGATGCACATTAACACTGAGCTACATCCTCAACCCCCTTTTATATTTTATTTTAAGGCAGGGTCTTATTAAGTTGCCGAGACTGGCCTCAAACTTGCAATCCTCATGCTTCAGCCACTAGAGCAGTTGAGATTACAACAAGCATATGCCACCATGTCCAGCTTGAGAAGTTTTATTTTTAATAGCCCAAGTTCGAAGCAAAGCAAATATCCCTCAATGGGTAAATGATCATAAAAATTGTGGCATATACATACACAAGATATTAACAATGGAAAGGATGAATTACCAATGTATGTAACAATATGAATGAATCTCAAAATAATTAAGCTGATAAAATCAGACAGATAAAAGTATACTTTAAATATGTATACCTTTTTCTATGTTGGTCCAATAAAGCACCCATGTTTCATGGTATTTTATATATCTAGGACAGAATAAAGTTAGGTAAGGACCAAACTGAGCTCCCTAAACACAGTGGACTGATCACATATTAGTTTCTCTTTATCCTACAATTACCACTATGTTGAAGTAAAACAAATTGTAGTCATACAACAAGCAAGGAATAGAAAATAGACTAAGAATGTGAGATTTCGACCAATAAGACACTGAATGCTGACAGAAACACAGTAACTGATACAGAGATCCAGAGGAAGCACCCACCTAGGACATGTATGGAGGTGTATATGTCGGAAGGAAGCGTTGATATGCTTGGAATAACCCCAGGAAGATTTAAATGATAAATACCAGGCAAGATGGTATTTCACTTTTAGAAGGCTTAATGTGTATTAACCCTGTCACTCCAATTACAGCTCAACATCTGAAGAACCCAGCACAAGGACACAGAGATCTCAGGCAGATAGCTTTCCATTTCCTCACACTTGTACATGAGAGAGATCTATTGAGGAAATTCTAGAAGCCCAAAGAGACCAAGATAAATGGGAGGGAAAGTCTCACATAAAAATGATGAATCTGGGAAAAAGAAAAGATAATTTTAAAAGCCTCCGTTTAGTGCTTTCAGATAGTTTTGAAAAGTTAGTTCATTCTTAAAATCAGGAAGTTATAAAAATATCAAAGTACAAGAGAATTCTCTTGACATATTCAATATGACTTCCAAAGAAAAGTAAGTTGAAGTTTTAGAAGACAATATTGATGAAACCATCCATCTTATTAAAAAAAAAAAAACATCAACCAAAAGGAAAAATATAAAACAGATAATCTACTTAGTGGAGAAAGGAGAAAAATGCTAGGAAAAGTATCAAAGGAGAAAAAGCTGATCTTTTTTCTGGGCCCCATATTGCTTCAAAAACTGCTTCAAATGAACAATTCCTATCACTAAGAATGTCATTATGTTTACTTCATAGCATCACATTTTAAGTAAGACACTAAAAATGTCCTGGAGTGAAAAAAAAAAGAGTCTCACTAAAATAACAATGATCAGTTATCAAACTGATGCCATACCCCCACCAGGCACAGTTTCTAGAAAGCAAGGCAACAATATCTTCAGGGTTCTTTAGGAAAACGATGTTCAAGAAGAACCCTAACACTCCTAATAACCATCAAGAGCCATGGGAGAATAAAACGTGTCAGATACATAAGAACCTAGATTTCTCTCAAGCCCACCTCCCTTATGAAGTGGTTAAATGAGTGTTTAACAAAACCATTGAGTTATCTTGGGATGAATGGATTAATAAAATGTGGTATAAAAACATAATGGACTACTTTTCAGCCATAAGGAAAAATGAAATTTTATCATTTGTAGCAAAATGGATGGAATCACCTGAGGTGAAATAAGCCAGGCACAGAAATACAAGAGTTGCATGTTCTCTCTCCTGTGTGGAAGCTTTAGAAAGTCCACCTGGATGTAGAAGAGTGATCATTAGAAGATGGTAAGGCTGAAGGAGAATGGGTACAGGAAGACTGGATTTGGTCAGTACACTTGGTATGAGGGGTTGAAACACCACACTGAACCCTGTTATGAATAATCAATAAGTGTTAATCAAAAACTTAAAAAATTAAAAACCATGAAATAAAGGAAATAGGAATGTCAAAGTGAAAACTGTTCAGAAGCTATTAAGAACAGCATCTGTGTATGAGGCAGGGTTGTTGAAGGCTCTGGGACAGAGGTCTGTGGATTCAGTAATAGGTGGACAGGATGCAGGACAAAGAGGGAGAAAAAGAGAATGTGATAAAGGCAAAGATTGCAAATGTAGTACTAGTACAATTCTTGGCTACCTGACAAATAGCATTTCTTAGGTTCTAAAATGTAGATATTCTTTCATGCATTTTTCAGCAATTTTTGAAACTTACTAAGTGTATTTTAGAAATTCTAGGATCAAACCATAGATAAGTCACATACTCCAAATTCCCTTAATTATGGCTATATAATGTAAAGTTCATCCTTGGTCATGTTAAAATGAAAGTTCAGGTGACAGAAGTTGGGAGGTAGAACTGGTGGAGGAGAATCAAACAGAAGGTTTAGAGTACTGACATGCTTATTTAATGGAATTACACATCATCCAATACTGATAGAAATATGTCCAAGTCACCCTCAGCAATCTCTTAGTTTTTCTCAAATAAAAAAAAAAAAAAAAAACCCAAGGGGTATCCTGCGATATGGAAAGATGGATAGAAAACCATTAGTAAATATCATTATGATTTGGAAGATACTCTTTAAAGTCAGTTGCAAAGAGTAAACACCTCATGCCACCATATCTAAGTTTACTTTCTATGCTTTCAAACACATGGCTATGTATTTTTTTAAATTCTAATGTCATTAGTTATTTTATATTTATAAAGGATTTTTTTGTCAACCTCCAAATTAAAAACAAATAAGTTCGTAAGCTGAAATTTTTATCCAAATAAACTACATACAGTTCAATTACACTCAGAATTATATTCTCTGCAAAGAAATATGTGTTTTCTGAGCTTATCTATCTTATCCAAGTCAGTGTTATAGCCTGCTGCTGATCTGTATTAGATAATATGAATATTGAAAGTCCTTCACAAATAGGTTCCTGATAGTGTTTCCAAAGATAACTGACAGCTTTTATATCATATATTTTGAATGCTAACACAGCAGAAACTGAAATTTCTATTATACTTTTCTAATGTTTGTATTAGTTAATTATAGTCATATACAATAGCAGGGTTCATTTTGACATATTCTCAAAATAATTCAATTAAAATAGTCTTCATCAGAAATCTGTTTTAAGAAAGAGAACAGAACTGTGCAGAGGTTCTAGAACCACACTTTGTGCTAGGATAGGGATTTTAGAACATCACTGAGGGGCAGAGACTGAGTCCTCAATATCCCCCTGCTGGACCTTCAGAGTGATCTAGACTTGAAATGCTTCATTACTTGGAAAGGTAGAGGATACCAGATGACTCTGACCTCATTAATTAATTAACAGCTTGCAAGTAAAAAAAATAAATAAAATGTTTCTAAAATATATAAAGTGTTTGTATATATATTATGAAGTGTAGATATATATATATATATATATATAGAGAGAGAGAGAGAGAGAGAGAGAGGGAGAGAGAGAGAGAGAGAGAGAGAGAGAGAGAGAGTTTGTGTGTGTGTATATATGTGTGTGTGTATATATATATAAAATAAGCCTTGGAAATCATGGTGTTTCTGAAATTATCAGAATTCAAAAAAGATAATTTGACATCAAAATGTTGCTAAACATAGCCTTAAAAGCAAGCCATGGTAAGTAGGACACCATCACAGATTCCCCAACTTCACAGTTACTATTTGTGTTTGAAGATAACTGTATCAAAGTGCTTGGGAGGCAAAGTCAAACATAGACCATTAATATTAAGACACTTAGACTTACCATACAGACAATAAAGATTTTGGTTCAGTCCAATGTTCTTGTCTACTTGATGTTATTTAATCAGCCATTCCTTTCTGAAAGCAAGATTTTTAACACAGCATTTTTCATATTACCTGTTTACTAGCTAGAACCAGAAATATGCAGGATCTACTGACCTTGTTCAGCTCAGTGATGCTAAGCCACAGGCATTCTTACATTTGACCCATGTGCTGGAATTTAGAACCATTTCCATCAGTTTTTCAGGAGTAAATTATAATTGTTAAAAAAAATAATAATTGATGGTCACACATAGGAAGTGCGGGAATGTGGTAAAGAAGGAAGGCACACCAGTTACTGAGATTAGTTTCAACATTTATGGGTACCAAGAAAAGGAGTGATGATGTTCTTGGATCCCTAAATCCTAGCATAAAACATAGTTCAAGCACCTCTATACTGTGCTGCCCCCTTTCTTGAAATAGATTTTTGATGAAGACTATCTTGTTGATTGTAAATAAGTCACTTTGATTAAAATATGAAGATAAGAACAGGGATCATTTTGCTCATGCAATATTGAAAAATCTTCTTTCTTAGACTTTTGACAAATCTCAACATAATTTCATGACAGCTAAACAATGAGCACCTGCTTTCTGCTCACAGACACTGTATGTAGAAAGATAATAAGTAGGTAGTGCCTACCTGGCTCCCTCAGGCCAGGCATTCTTCTCTTCTATGCCATGTTGGACCCCACATAACCACTGAACGTGTTATGCTGTGCTGTGATTTTCTTTATGAAAAACACAATCTCTCCCTCCTCCTTTTCCCTCTACACTGGACTTCCTCATGGACAGGGACTCTGTCTTATTCACCTCCATGTTCTGAAGACCTAACACACCCAGTAGTTTTGTGCTGCACAAATATCCTGTACTTCCACCACATGATTTTTCTGTTGAATGAAGATATGGGATCACAATCTTGCAGTGGAGATAGAGAACTATGGCCCTATGGAAACTGTATTAGAACATCATGTGTTGGCTTTGCTCTAAGGAAAGTGAAACTAATTACAACCTACTCTTTATCATTTCCCCAGCCCACAGATCTCTGCAAGCAGCTTTCAGAAAGATATTCCTTTATTTCCCAGTCATGTTGCCAAAATAGTTGGAGATATTCAGCATAGTAACTTACTACTGAATTTGAAAATACATAGCAAAAGCCATGGGGGAAAAAAAGAGAGAATAGAAAGATGAAAGGGGGAAAAATCAACTCTAAGAAAGCAATAGTTAACACATTTGTTAATTTGAAACTTCTGACACAAAACTCTTTGGTTTAGCCAACTATGCTCATGAGTATGAATGTTATGAAAATAATTCATTTGTATACTGAAAAGAAAAGTTGCTACTCCTATTGGTAAGACTCGATTTTATAACCCTGATTAGCTTCTCTTTTTTTCATCAGTGTAAGACTAAGACTATCAGAATAGAGTTGGATGGTGCCTATCTACTATTTCATATGTCATTGCTCTTTAAATCTCAAGTAAAAACATCCATGGAGATTTCCCCAGAAAGCAACAACCTGCTAGCATAATCATTTAGCTATTTTCTTCTCCTTAAATATCTGCCATAAAGACTGTAATCAAATGGAGATAACATATATTAAGGCAATATGGGAAGTTCAAAAATGCATGAAATGGTATTTTTATCATAATTTGCATGTACACTTATCTCTCTGATTACATGATTTTGGCAATAGTGTGGACTTTGAATATGGGCCATTGAGAGCAGAAACAATGTTTAATCTAATACTGCTATGTGTTTGGCTAGGACTCCATATTAGTATTATCATCATCATTATTATTATTTATTAGTGGATCAACCTACTTTATTATACTAGAAATGTACACCAGAACAATTCCATGTTTCATCTTTGAATACGAAAATAAGCATTAAACTGTAGTTTTCTTTCCCGGTTTTCTGAAAACAAAATTGAGAATTCATTTGGCCATAAAAATCTTCCCTCTTGTTCCCTCGAGAAAGATGCTCTGAATATTTGGCCCAGTTGAATCTTTACATTTACCACTTCCTCACTACTTTATATAAAGATGACCTTGGATATCAGAAAGAAATAAAGTTATAAGAAACTAGTAGGGTCCTATACAAATAACTGAGGTGCCAAGTAAAATGGCTGCTGGCCAAAAATAGATGAATTTCAGCACCAAGAAACATAGTAAGTGAAAACAATTGATACAAATTCAATATATTTATGCCCATGGGATCACAACAATGCTGAACACAGTATATCCACCCTACTGGTCATCTTTGGGAGATATGAAAGAACTTCTTCATCATTTTGAAAGTGATTTACAAGAGGAAAGTGAGTATTTATCTTGATTTTCTTATTAATCCATATCTCGTAGAGATCCAATAGCTGAGGAAGGGATGTTTCTTTATAGGTGAGTATTCCAGCTAAGAAATAGAAATTAACAACAAAATGAGAATCTGTCCATCATACAATGGCTAGCAGACAGATGCATATTTGTGATGATCATCAAGGATTGTTGTTCTTACCAGAAGAAAAGTAACCCAGCACCACACACCTCTTGGTAGCAGGGCACAGCAGAGACCCACCTTTAAAGTAGTTTTTCAAAAGTAAACAAATACACAGGAATTTGAATTCCATTGCATCTCTAGGTCCAACTAATACGTTATAGGACATTCTGAGGACAGAGAAGCATACAAAATAATGAAACTATAAGACTATGAGAAACTAATAGAGAAACTATAAGACTATACTATTTTCTTCAAAAACAACATTAGAAAAGAGCCTCAAGAAGTAAGAGACATGAATTAGGATATATTTGTATCCTAATTCAGATGAACAAAATGTAGAGAAAAAAAGAGATAGACATAGAAATAGAGATAGGAAAAAAGGAAAGAGAAGGGAAAAACCCATATAAAAGACAATCCTGAAAATTTGAACACTACCTGACTATCCAACAATACTCAGGAACTCTTGTGAATGCTTTGTAGCCATAAAAATAATAGCTTCTTTTAAAACAGACCTTATCTTTAAAAATATGCAATGAACTGTTTAAATAAAGATGATATCTGATATTTATTCAAAAATGATACAGGCAAAATAGGAGGTGGTATATATTATACAAGATTGGCCATGTATTGTTAATTGTTGAATTCAAGTTAATTTAAAAAGTAGGTGATTAAATTCATTATGCAATTCTCCTTGCTTGTATGCATTCAAAATCTTCCAAAGCAAAATATGTTTTTAAAAAACTCTCCTGGTACAACTCTGCAGTCAAAGATCTGAGAAACTGATCTGATGATTCTTACAGCCTCATATAGATTGTGACTCTGAAGTAAATAAATATCCTATTTTGGACACATTGATGAAAACCAGATGAAATCAACATCTTCTCCCCAAATGGCCACAAGAATCCAGCTGGTCAAGACGTCTGCTGCTGAGTGACTCCTCCATCATCCGGGAAGATTCAGAAGTATTCATATTTTGATCTGAAAATATCTTTAATATGATAAAATCTGGAAATGGCAGAAATCTACATAATATCATTTAAATCTGTGCAACTGTAAGTAAAAATAATGGATTTGGGATATAACACATGACATTTTAGTAGGTAGGAAGCCCCCATCAAAGCCCATCACCTAATGTAGATAGTAAGAAAGAAAGGAAATTATTCTGTCAATCCACAGTCATGCACCAGGACAAGTTAGAGGTTGGTCCTCATCTGTTTTCCATCAGATCACACCTACTATATCATGACCATTAAAGATAGCTAACCACACTGGAAAGGTTATAGAATTGAAGTAGATGGTTAGAAAGCTTAATATTTGTACTTCAGGAAATTTTAACATAATATAGAATTAAGACTTGGGAGAGCAAGGGAATGAGCAGCATGTGAGATCCTGGAGTTGGGGACATGCTGGCCTGATAGGTCCACTCAGAGACTGCAGATTCCACCACCTAAAATGAGTATTCTCCCTTCTGAACACAATGGGAAAAGATTACAGGGAGACCAAACGAGAAATCACAAAAAATAACTTTCAACTGTGGAGTTGCTTAAAAAAATCAGAGGTTGTCCCTCATGGAGGTGTGCACACACACACACTGGACAACCTTCTTACTGGTATGTCATAAATGGGTTGTTTTTCAGTTCTTTACAACCCCCGAGAGTTTGAAATCAGATCTGTACTTTATCATAACCATTTTGCTTGTTTGGCTTTTCTTTCTTTTATTCTAAATGGCAGGTACTTTCAGGGATTATTACCAAACTATTTGTGTCCAAATCACAGCTTCCATTCTTTATAATTAGCCACCTTTTCCTCCCCCTGCCTCACGTGTTCACTGTTGTCACGATATGTGGCTTGAAGTGTAGCATTTGATCACAGAGGGGCGGTTGTTACCTAGTTTGAGCTCAGCAAGAAGCAGACGGGTGACTAGCAAAGAGAAAGCTTCTATATATACACACACCTAGGCATAAATGATGGGGAAGGGGGAAATCAAGATAAAGAACATGGCAAGTAAATTGTAGCCATTAGGTTAAAAGTTTTTGAGTGGAAATAAAAGGCTTACATAGCAGGATGTCTAAATGGAAACTCCACTCTGTAGATTTAGGCTTCTAATTTACAGAACATCAGGAATTTAGAGGCAGTGTTGCACTCTATGTCTGCTGTAGTCTCCTACATTATTCCCTCGTCAGTCCCTGACCCAAAGGGGTAACTACTGCCAGCACTTGTAAAACAAAGAAATACAATTAATAATATTGACATTATTCTGAGATGATTGAGTTCTTGCCCTAGTAAGTTCTTTGAATTTTGTTTTGAAATATGTAGCATCCCTATTACTTATTCCTTCTCCTTTTTTGTTCCCAACACATTAACTGGGCAATTTGTTGAAATGACAAATATAAAGAACTTTCCTCCCAAGCAGGATGAATTCTGCTTTTATATTACCCTAGACATTTTGCTAGATTTTATAAATGCGTGACATGACTAAGTCTAAGAAAACCTAATGTACACTAATGACAAAATATTAGACTTCTAGTTATAGGTGCTGTTCTGGAGATGCTTTTAATCATGTCATGCCACACTAAAGCTGACCCAAAATGACTAGTCCAAAGAATGATTGGGTTTCATAAATGTTGTTAATGATTTCATAACAAAAATCATTTAATATACACACATCAGAATCCAAGCTCTGATTTCATGCTTTCTTAGGTGACATTTGTGACATCTCTGTTTTCCCATTAATGAAATGAAATATTTGTAATTAGATCATAATTCTAGTTTTAATAGTCTGAGTCTTGATAAATTAGAGCAAATGAGGAGTACATTTTTGGTTAAAAATCATTCCATATAAATACAACATGTGGAAAGATATTAAGAGAAACAAAATACCATTTTTGAGGGAAGAGGAATAGGGAATAGTTCATGCTTTCCAAAATGTTTATAAATGGCTGTGCAATGGATATATAATTGGAAGTATTGACGTTTCAATATTTAAAAAGCAATACTTATTTCTGAGCACTGTTTTGTCTAAAGATGTGAGACATCAAGGATCCACCTTGCATGTGCTGTTTGTTTAGGATAAGGTTCCAAGTAGAGCACTGTATCATCAGTATTAATGCTGATGATATTGGCAGTGTTGTAAACAGAGAATAAGAAGCACAGACAAGAATGAAGAAGACGTGTAGGTCGGGTATCATGGTACTTTATGTTGTAGTATAATCATTTAAGAGCCAATCCAAGTTGTTTTGCTATATTAAAAACAATAACCAATAGACTTGGCTTGCAGGGTATCTCTCTAAATCCCAAATACCACTGGGGTCCACCATGGGGTATGATTTGGGCATGGTTCCATTTATTTCAAATACTTAGTTGGAGTTTTGACATTTTCCATGTTCCCATCTGAGGTGCAGGATCTGACTCCCCTTTTCACTATGCATACTTTCCTATTATTTTAGCAAAAAGAAAAGATAGTTGATTCTTTTGCCAAAATAGGGAGTCATGAAAGAAGTCCTATAGGTTTTGATGAGTAGGCTGAATCCTGGCAGATGAGAATGGGCTCCTTCCTACATTAGAAAGCATGGAGAAGGGACAAAGCAAGGAGAGAGCTTTCCAAAGAGAAAAATAATGGCCAGATTATGAAGAGTTCATATCATTTGCTAAAGAATATCAACCTCAACACTTGGACAATGATCCACAAAAGGAATATTCCAAGTCATAATGGCCTACAATTCACATTTTACTATGTTAGGTGGTACCGAAAGAAGATTGAGAGGTAAAGAAAGAAAAAACAAAACTAACAGAAAACAAAATGCAAAAGATTTAAAAATCAACCAGAGTATCAACTTAATACTCTTCTCATTGTATATATTTCTACACTGAAAAACCATGTTAATCGGATAATATCTGATAAATATTTTCTTATATTTTGTTTGAGTTCAAAGATATATCTGATTGATACCATCATTTCATTCTGGGATTGATTTCCTTTAAACATGAATTTCCAAGTTGCATTAACAAAACTCATTGAGCAAAGATTTCCTGCTCTGTTCCTTTAAATCTCAAGAGTGCATGGTCCCTTCCAAAATCTAAATGACAACTTTTTTTTCAGAAATAAGAAAAACCCAATCAAAAATTCATACAGAATCTCAAGGATTCTGAATAGCCAAAATAATGTTGGGGGGAAAAAAGATAAAGTGAGAAGACTCATGCTTCCTGATTTCAAAATTTACTTCAAAGCTACAGTAATCAAAGCAATGTGGAGCTAGTATAACGACAAATATATAAACCAATGAACTAGAATAAAGAGCCTAGAAATCACACATGTAATCAAATGATTTCTGACAAAGTTTCCAGGCCCATTAGACTGCTAAATAATAGTCCTTTCAAACCACACTGCTGTGAAAACTGGATATCCATGTGCAAAAGAAAAGAGCCATATCCTTATGTAATACCATATACCAAAATTAACTCAAAATGAAGCAAAGACCTCAGACTATAAATTTCTTAGAAGAAATTATATCAATATGGATTCTACTGTCAGGTATAACTAAAAGAACCAATAAATTTTAAAAATTATATACTATTGGTTTTAACAGTAATGTCTTGGATAGGACAACAAATACATAGGCAAAAAAAAAAAAACACAGACACATTAGACTAAACAATGTTTAAGTTTGGTACAGGAAAAATCAATATCAACATGGTAAAAGGGTAATCCATGGAATGAAGAAAATCTTTGCAAGTCATGTATCTGATAAGGGATAAACATTCAAAAAATATAAGGAACTCCTATAAATTAACAACAAAAAAGCCCAATTAGAAAATAGGCAGAAAACCCAAATAGACATTTCTCCAAAGAAGATATACAAATGGCTAATAAGCACATTAAAATGTTCAACATCAATGATGTTGAAATGCAAATCAAAACTATAACATGGTATGCGTCAAAAAAATGAAAAATAAGCAGAATGAATCTTCATAACTTCCTTATGTGCTTATATGAATACAACACAGTGAACCTCAACAACATGCACATCCACAAGACTGGAATCCTAATTAGAATAAGATCTACTCCTTTTTTGTATAAATATGTCAAAATAGACTCTACTTTCATGTATAATTAAAAAGAACCATTTTTTAAAAAATGGAAAATAATTGTTAGTGAAGTGAGAATTTGAAGAACTGTGAACCATTTTAGAGTGTTGTTGACATAGCTAACACATAAAATAGTATAGTAGTTCCTCAAATTATTAAAAACAGAATTAACATGTGATTAAACAATTCCATTTCTGGGTATGTACCCAAGAGAGGAGAAAGTAAGATCTTGAAGATATATTTGTAACCCCATGTTCATAATAGTATTGATCATAGTAGTTAAAATATGGAAGCAACACAAATGTCTACAACAAATGAATGGATAAGAAAATGTATCATGTATATGCATAAAGTAGCATATTATTAAACCTAAATTGTAAAGGAAGCAATGAGGTGAAGTTCATTAATTGGTATAAACAATGTATTTTGGGATTCTCCAAGAGAAAATATTGACAAGGTAAAAGAAGAATTAGTGGATATAGACAAGAAAGCCATTAACAAGAGGTGGACGGTATGAAACATAAAATAGACAATTGTGATCACTAAAATGAACAGATCACATTTGCATATTAGATAGAAAAACAGTACCATATGTTTTGGTTGGGATAGCTGAGAATCCCTACATGAACTTGGACACATTCCTTTACCTCCTTGTTTGCTTCTGTGCAAAAGAACAAGCATAATTATATCTTCTATAACAGGGTCATTGTGTCACCCCAATTAGAACACCAGTAAAAGGCACTGAGACCACAGATGGAAAGCTCTATAGTGGCACAAGTGATAACATCAGGAAAAGGATATGTGATACCCCAGCTGCAGCCACTAAACAAACCCAGTTTCCAGTGCTGAGCTGAGGTCAGTGGATGAAGCTGGTACACAAAGAAGTACTTTGGCAGCAGCAGAAGCTGCATGAATCAAAGTTGTGAAACAAAATGACCATCAGCTGCATTCAAGCACCATTGTGGAAGAGAATCAATATTTAACAAACATTTTGTAAAAGAACACAAATTAGAAAGGCAAACATTTAAAAATATTTCGTAGGAGCCAGACAAATAGCAGGAAGTAAATGTGCAAGGAAACAGTCCTGCATGTCTCTGAAGACATTCCTTGGAAAATGTTCTGGGCCATAAGAACAGTCACATTCCATAAGGGAGAACTAACCTTGCTACAGAATGCTTTGATGTTTGTGATAGATTCTCAGTCATCTAAGTTAATGAATTCACTACCTTAGAGAAAAGCACACCATCTTCAATAGGCAGTCTGGGCAAATTTGCACAGTTGCCTGACACTTATTCAATACAAAGGTTTCATAAGTGATTCTCATCTGTACGAAGTAACTACAAATAGGAATTCAACGATTCTAGGACACACTGATTGACAGCAAGAATAAATATGATTGTAATGCATTGAATAATAAATATAATTTTTATCTTTATATTCCTGTAGATTATTCAGATGCTGAGTGAATCCTCATTTCATGAAACACTTTTTTTTTTTTTAATGGAAGATGGTGAGCAAACTATAAAGGGCCAACGAGTAAATATTTTAGGCTTTTTGTTAGTCAGCTTTGCATTGCTATGTCCACAATACCGGACAAGAATAACTTAGAAGAGGAAATGTTTATTTTGGCTTATAGTTTCAGAGGTTCAGTCCATAGTTGTCTGACTCCATTCCTCTGCGCCCAGGGTGAAGCAGAAAGATGAAGGCTGAGGAAACGTCCTAGATCATGGTGGCCTGGTAGCTGAGAGACAGGAAAAGGGGTCACAATGAAGATGAAACCCTCCAGGGCACACCCTTAGTGGCCCATCTCCTCCCAGCCACACTCCACCTGCCCATGTTACCATCCAGTTATTCAATTAGATCACTGCTCTCATAATCCAGTCATTTTATCTTTGACTATTCCTGCATGAATGCAGAAACTTTGGGGAGACACCTCCTATCTTAACCATATCGGGCTTTCAGACCACACGATCTCTGTCTCATCCATTCAACCCCATAGTTGTTGCATTAAACAATATGTTAAAGAGTGGGTTCCTGTGTTGTCCCAATAAAACATCGCTCACATTGCAGATGGCAGTTTCCATTTAGTTCACTGTAGTTTGACAATCCCAGTCCTATAGCATGAGCCTGACTGTGCTTCCCAAAGCTTTCAACGTATCTATGCTGACACTCAAAAGCTTTGCCTTCTCTTTTGTAGCTTGCCTCACCTCCTCCAAATTAATCATTCACTCATCTGCTATATCCCTATTTAAACTCTACAAAGCTAAAATGGATATGAATTTCCAATTTTCTTATTTCTTTATTGTCTTTCCTATGGTTTCCTCCACCCCCAAAATATAATTCCAACAAAAAAAGGCCTTCTTTGTGATCCTCAGCACCTTGGGAAAATACGTGGCACTTACATAGAATCAACAAATGATTTTAGTTCAATAATTATATACTAGGACATTGAGAGAGCATTTATGTTTGTCTTGGGCTATTAAAGCTTTGAACAATAGGCAATTGACCCCATATTATAGAGACAAAATGGAAGACTCATCTTCACAGAAATTACTACAATGTATATTACCCCAACTGTTCCCCTGGGTATCACAAGGGTCTTTTTAATAATGCTCAAAATCAAATTTTCCTTTCTACCAAGTTGAATATCTTTCCCAGTTCACTTAGTAGTCTCCTTATTGCCCCTAAAATTTTGAGTCATTTTTTTAATGCACATCTCTCTCCTCCATACAATCAGTCACCATCTTTCAGTTCACAGACTTTCATATGTCTCCTTCTTTCTTCCACTCTATTCACCATCTAAATTGCTGTAGTTTGGATCTGTAATTTCTCCCAAAGGCCCATGTGTCAAAGACTTGGTCCCCAGCTTGGCTACTATTAGGAGTGGTGGAACTTTCAGCAGGTGGGGCTTGGTGGGAGGTCTTACGTCGTTGAGGATATGCCCTTGAAGGGGATATTGGGTAGCTATCCCTTCCTATTGCTGTCATTGAATTCCTGTCAGTGAGTTCAGAAGCTTTGCCTCACTACATGCTCCCTGCCACGATATACTGAATGCCACAGATGCAAAGTAACAGGGCCAATCAATCATAGACTTAAACCTCTGAAACTATGAGTCAAAATAAACCTTTTCTTATAAGTTGATTTACCTCAGTATTTGATATGATAAAAAGCTCACTAACACACTAAGTCAAGTTACCTAGACAACTGCCATGAACCGTACCAGTTTCCCTTGCCAACCATCACCCACTTGAAAAGATGATATACGTTGCTACTGAGTAATCACCTCACATGATGGAATACTACTCAAGTCTGCGCCAACACTCTATTTCCTAGGCTAAACCCTAGCCTCACCTTGAAAACACTCTAGATCTAATAAATGGTATATTTCCTACCTGATCATCTGTCACTACTTTATGTAAATCTGCCTTAGTTACCAATTCACCTTTCCTTCCCACATTCTAACTTGGCCATCGTATCACTCTCCACCTTTGAAAGGACTCTTGAGGAGAAAAAAGAAGCATGGACATGCAACTGTGAGACAATATTCCAGACTCACCCCAGTCATCATTTGGACTGGAATTCCCATGAGAGGGGTCATGTGAGATTAGGCATTCCCAAGGATCCCTAGACTTGAGAATCTCAGGGGAAAGGGGGGAAAAAAAGCTAAATTCCAAAACTAATTCATCAAGCTAGTCTCTAAGCTTGCTGTGAGTCTTAGTAGCTCCAAGGTAGAACCAATAAGTCTGTAGTTTAATAAGATTACTAACTGATAATATTGATCAGACAGGTATGGGAACCTTGGTCCTCTGCCCAAAGGTAGCTGGGTTGGGAGACTACAAGTTAGTGATGAGAGAACCCATAGTTATTATTGACCCCCAGTTATTGTTATGAAATGGACAATGTCATTCTCTTTTCCCCAGTCCATATACCACATCTCCCCAAAACCACACAGCCCCCCAATTGACCCACTTTCCAGGCTTTCTTTCAAAAACAGATTACTTGTCTTTTGCTCTACAAGGCACAAGCACCTAATCTAAAGGATTTCAGTCCATTATCACGGCACAAAAGTCCTATTCTGAATAAGTTATCATTTCCTATTCCACCTTCTGAAGAAAAAACTATGACGTCCTCCAGCTCACTTTCCTCCCACAAACAGTACCTTCTGCCCATACCTTCTAAACCTGAATAGGAAAAATTTCAGACTCCATGGCAAATTAGAAGGGGAAGGGGATTAAAGGATCTAATAAGAACCAGTGTTCACCCAGCACTGGGAATCGTTCTTGGCTAACAAAATCAGCCAAGACAGTCACGTGCAGCTTGAGCAACATTACCTGTAAAGGGCAACTCCAGAGGTAACAAGTGGCTTTACGTTATAACCACAGATTCATGACTCAGAAAATAGCAGGTCAGCCTTAGAGGACTTCCCTGTCCGCTTCTGCAGTCAAGTAGGACAGAAAGCTCAGAAACAACTCAACCAAAAGCCTCTCTCTGCTTTGCTCTCCAGAGAGAGATTCGCATTTCACCTTGGCTACATTTTATTAGCACTGTCATGATATTATGGTAATTACCATAGCACTTGGCGATTTTAAAAAAAATCAATTAGGCAATTTTGCTTGAGGCTGTGAACCAGGTGAGACTAATTAAGGTCTAAGAGAGCCAGACTGGTCTAACCATCCTTGGTGAACTCAGGCCAAGAGTCATTCATCTGTTTCACTAGCAAAACATAAGGCCAAGTTTTACTCCCTGGGGAGTAAAAGAAGCCCAGAAAATGTGGCCAGGACTTTTCTACTTGACAAAGACCTGATATATTTTTCATTCCTGACCAGTTAGAATCTATTCAAATTATATCATTGAAAACATTAAAATAAATGCAATAATTAAAGTGACTGAAGTAAGCAATATTTTCTCATAGAAAAAGATGCCCAAAGTTAGGTAGTTCTAGAAATGACTCAGTGACTGAGCAATGTGAGGGCCCATAAATGAGCAGATCTGAAATTACCTCTTTCCCCTGGGGTTCACAAGATGACTGCAGTGGTCCCAAGCACCATACCCTTCCTACAGCAGTATTTGAAGGAGAAATAAATATGGTAAAAAGAAGTGTGTTGCATGCTCCTTCTGAAGAAGAGAAATCATTCCCAGAAGCCCCAAATTTTCTGTCTCTCATGAGAATTAGTCATATTCTTAACCTGAACAAATCACTGCAAAGAATTGGACTCTCATGATTCACTTAAACACATTCCATTCCTTTGGTTTGCCATCTTGTTGCTAAAACAAGAAATAAATGACTATTAGGCCAGCAATATCTATGTAATTAGAAAAGCAATATCCTCTTTGATGTGGGTAGGAAAGGAATAGGGGATGCTAAGTACACAGTTTGGTTATTATCAACAGTTGTGTTGTCATCAACATGTCAGATTTTATGGTACTTATAGTAAATATGTGATGTGTCCCTAGAATTTTGAGGTGAAGCTGCTAATAAACATTTCTAGGTACTGCAGTGTCAGGAATCCAGACAGTAGTATGCCAAACAGTGCATTTAGAAGGAGTCACTAATGAAACTTCCTTTCAAGTCACTCTCAAGAAATGTACCCCACAGAATGGAGAGTGTCAGGGTTTCAAGAGGATGAAAAGCTGTTTTATTGAAGACATCAGCAAGAGGCCACAAGATACCAATGAGGCATACTAGCTTCCCCCAAGAGAGGAGTGCCGAAGAGCCTGGTTATTTTTAGAATCAGGAGATTGACATCAAGCTGGAGAAAGCAGAAGAGTGAATCCCAGACTTTTGCATAAAAATAACTGGAGATGGTAAATGACTTCCATATCCCATATCCTACTATCACATTGTGGCTGAGAGTTCTGACCTAGAGAGAAAGGGAAGGAGTAAAGTGTCCCATTAAAAGATAAGTGGACAGGCATGTGGAGTCATACTGACACAGTCATGAAGTCCAACTTCAAAAGGCCACGTTGTTGGCTGAGTCTAAACAGTCATATGGGCCAACAGCTGGGCTGAGACTCATCAGCTATTCTTCCCTAAACAACTCTAAAGTTAACACATCTTCTCTTCCTGATACTGTACCTTAGCAGGCAGCCATGAGGAGGAAGTACCAAGAAAGAGAAAAAACAGGGGAAGACTCATAAGAGGTCTTCCTGTCTCCAACCGGGGATTTGTTTGGGAGTAGAATCCAAAGCAGGAAAAAGATCCCAAAGAGCAGCAGACCCCAAAGCATTTACTGCCAGCCAGACTCCTGGAAGCCACCTGGTGCCCCTGGTCCACTGTGCCTACTTTCTACATCTGGAGGCTGTGGCCTTTACTTCTGCCTTTAAAACACTTGGCAGCTTTTTCAGGCTCTGCAATCAGGTTTGAAATAATGGAAGCAAGAATGGTAATCTTCTCATGAAACTCATCCAATCTCCCCAGAATTTAAGAAAGAGCCTCAAGTAGGAAAGAGTCAAATGATGAACAGATTTTCAACTTCTCTTAAGAAGGCACGTGTTGTATTCCTTTAGGGAGGTTGATGAGGCCCTGAAGGGGGGTATAACTTACAAAGATTCAAGGTATACTTTCCCTGTAATCAACAACTGCCTTAAGTTGGTGAATAATTTGATTAAATGGAGTTTTAAATCAAAGACATAAGAGTTTAATTAGGAACTATTCTTGTCCCGCTGAAGTTAACAGGCAGCTGTGCTGATTTCTTCCCCCTGCAGGATTTTGACAAACTCACAGGGAAGAGAGACTTAGAAATAAGTATTGAGCTAAAAATGTGTGTGAAAACACAGTTACCAATGCAACAGACTGCCAGGTATTCTCTACAATAGCCTTAAGGTCTGATGAGGTGGAGAAGTCCCGTAGAAGAGAGTTTGGGTCCCTGGAGGCAGATCAAATTTCCCCACTCAAGCAGAATTGGGAAACTGACTTATTTTTCTTGATTTATTTTTAATATTTCACTTATCCTCTTAGGCACAATTTTCTTGCTCCCAAATATATGATTCCTGAACTACTGATGATTTCCAAAGATCAATGTGTCTGAGACGCATTTTTATTTTTTTTTTATTTTTTTTTTTTTAATTTTTTATTGTGGGTTGTTCAAAACATTACAAATTTCTTGACATATCATATTCCACACTTTGATTCTAGTGGGTTATGAACTCCCACCTTCACCCCATACACAGATTGCAGATTCACATCAGTTACACATCCATTGATTTACAAATTGCCATACTAGTGTCTGTTGTGTTCCGCTGCCTTTCCCATCATCCACCCTCCCCCCTCCCCACCTCTCCCCTCCCCTCCCCTCCTCTCTCATGACCCAGCTATTCCCCTTCTTGGTCTATTCCCTAAAGACCTAAAAAGAGCATGCTACAGGGACACTGCTACATCGATGTTCATAGCAGCACAGTTCACAATAGCAAGACTGTGGAACCAACCTAGATGCCCTTCAATAGACGAATGGATAAAAAAAAATGTGGCATTTATACACAATGGAGTATTACTCTGCATTAAAAAATGACAAAATCATAGAATTTACAGGGAAATGGATGGCATTAGAGCAGATTATGCTAAGTGAAGCTAGCCAATCCCTAAAAAACAAATGCCAAATGTCTTCTTTGATATAAGGAAAGTAACTAAGAACAGAGTAGGGACGAAGAACAGGAGAAGAAGATTAACATTTAACAGGGATGAGAGGTGGGAGGGAAAGGGAGAGAGAAGGTAAATTGCACGGTAATGGAAGGAGACCCTCAGGGTTATACAGTTGAGACGCATTTTTAAAAATGCATTTAAAAAGCAGATTGCTCCCCTCCTAACCCTACCTTGGCTTCTCTAGGTCTAAGCTTGTTTAATCTTCTTTTTCTTTACTTTCGCTTTCCTTCTTTTTTTCTCACCCAGAGTGTCCTTTCACACACTCAGCAAGCACTCGACCACTGAGCTATACCCCCGGCCCCAGCATCTCCATTTTAGGTATGTGCCCCAGGTAGCTTAATGCATAACCCCAATGTCTCTGTTCCGTCAATTCTCTATCCTTCACCATCATTATTTCCCATGTTTTACATACTTCAATCTATTATCTGCTTTCCAAACTCCCCCTTTCGGGACTATCTTACACACTCTGAATCTTTTAGTAAAAGGAATGTGGAAACATGCTAATATACAAAGTAGAAGCCAAGATCTGTATTGCTACAGCAGTCTGTAAAAGGATATTGGTATATTAGTCAAGAATGATCAAATATAAATCACTACAGATCCTAAGAAAGCCACCTAATTCTGGGGACTCTTCAAATTCTCTCTAGGAAGTTCTTGATAGTTCCAAGAGCTTAAAACAAAGATGGCTATACAAGAATAAACCTTCGATCACAAAACTGGAAGGGATCTTAGATAATTTATCCGTCAGCAAAGCAAGGTCCAGAGAGATGAAGTATAGCCATATATCACTGAACCGTAAGGCTCTATTCTGTGAAACGCATTGTTAAGCAATTTTGTCGTTGTGTGAGCATCATAGAATGTGCTTACACAAACCCAGATGGTGTAGGTTAATCACTCAATGTGGCCTCTCAATGCAATCAAGAGGCACAGCAAACAGGAGATGGGCGAGGCTGCTGCCAGTAAAACATGCTGTACTATTTTATAGTAAGTATTTTTGAAAGTAGAGAGAGTATACTCTAAAACAATAATGGAAAGTATAGAACAGTAAATACATAAAACAGCAAGAGTCATTTATTGTCATTATCAGTATTAAGTATTAACATAATTGTTTGTACTGTACTTTTATACAACTGGCAGAGTGCATTGGGTTTCTTCACATCAGCACAGACATGTGAGTAATGCTTGTGCTGCAACATGCAATGTTATGACAGCTATAGTGTCACTAAGTGATAGGAATTATTCAGCTTCATTATGATCTTATAGGATCAGCATCTTATGTGCAGTCCATTGGTGACTGAATTGTTGTTACGCAGCACATGACTATAATAAACTCATGGCAAATTCATGAGTTAGTGACTAGTTAGTGATTTTTCTTAGGATTCAGTCTAAGTGGCTGATCTCTTTCTGTTGGAAACACACCAATTCCAACCACCACAGGTCTGAAGAGATTCACACTGGCTCTGTGGAGAAAGGCAATGAGTTGGAAGAGCATCACAACTATCAAATCCATTTGCTATGGTTTTGCCTAAAGAATCTAGAGTTCTAACAAACAGAAAATATTGAGGTCCAGAGATGGAATGGCAGTACTCAAAATAGCTCCATGTGTTCAGCATTAGAATTATATAGAAAGTTCCCACCCAATTTCAAATGCTCTGCCGGTCGAGTGTGGCTTTCTTGTCCATTAATTATATTTATGTTCACTCTAGATGAGCATTCGTGAGACGAGTCAGTCTAATATTTTAAACATTTTCGGGAGACATTTCTCTAAATAAAAATTAAACTAAGAATGAAGAGAGAGAGGGAAAAAAACAGTAGTATTCAAAGCATATGCCTGAGCTGTGAAATCACACGTTGATGTGCTCTGCTGGTTCTTCAAGTAACACTTCTGGAAGCAGTTTGCCTAGCTCCACCCCCTCCTCCAGAAGACCAGTATTTTTGTAAAATTATGTACACTACTTTTGGATACCAGTCCAAATGTAAGCAGAAAATCCAAGCTGACTTTTTGTTGCGTATCTATGGGGTGTGTGGTGGAGGGAGGCATTGGCAAACTTTGAGTGTCTTTTTGAAATTAAGAAACCTTTTAAGAAAGAGGGCTGGGGATATAGCTCAGCAGCAGCATAGAGTACTTGCCTAGCATGCATGAGGCCTGTGATTTGATCCACAATACTGCCAAAGGGGGGGAAAGAAAAAAGGGAAAAGAGACAGAAGGAGGTGGGATAAGAAAGTAAATCATACTATTTAAATTAAAATAATAATAAAAATCACATGCATATTAATGTTTTACCTATATCTCTATTAGTTTCATTCCTCTGAAGAACCCTGATTGATAGAATGCTAAATTTTATTGTAGCTGCCCGGGATATTTTTATTGATGAATCTTCAATGTCCCCCAAGGGCCCATATGTTAAAAGCTAGGTCCCCAGGATGACACCTTTGGGGGGTTGTGGAACCTTTAAGAGGTGGAGGTGGGGCCTAGTGAGAGGTTTTTAGATCATTGGAATTGTACATCCTGAAAGGATAGTGGGACTCCAGCCCCTTCCTCTTCCTTTGATTCCTTAGGAGGTAAGCAGTTTGGCTGTGCTTTACACTCTCACTGTGCTGTGCTGCCTCACCACAGAGCCTGTTGTTGTTTGGATATGAGGTAGCCCCAGAAAACGTGTGTGCAAGACAATGCAGGAATGTTCAGAGGTGAAATGTTTGGATCATGAGCACGGTGACCTAGTGAGTGGATTAATCCAATTAGTGGATTGATGATTTGAATGGATTAATGGGCAGTAACTGTAGGCAGGTAGGACATGGCTGGAGGAAGTAGGTCACTGGGATCATACCCTGGGGGATTATATTTTCCCTGGCTCCTAGCACTAAATCTCCCTCTGCTTCTTGGTTACTTTGTCCTGAGCTGCTTTCCTCTGCCATACCCTTCAACCGTGATATTCTGCCTTACCTTATGCCTAGAGCAATGGAGTTGGTCAACCATAGACTAAACCTCTGAAACCATGAGCCAAAATATATTTTTTCTTCTCCAAGGTATTCTTAGCAAATCTTTTGGTCATAGTTATGAAAAACTGACTAAAACAGGCCCAAAGCAATGGGGCTAACTGATCATGGGCTAGGACCTCTCAAACCATTAATCAAAATAAAACTTTTCTTTTTATAATTTGATTATCTCGTGAATTTCTGATAGAAAGCTGACTAGCACAATGGGCTTCTTTGGGGCCTTCTTCTCACATTTTGGAAATTCTATGTCACTACAAGAAAACCCTCAAATTTCCCTTCTACATGATCACAGCAAGTATTACTGGAGACTCTCAGAACCTTGGCTTGACGTGGGTAGACAGGGATAGATTAGCAGGATCCACAGACCTGAAGCTGCTTCTGATTCCAATGATGAATCTCAGGGCAACGTTTTTCAATCTCAAATATTAATATTAAATATTCACCACAAGAAAGAGTAACATGTCTTTTCACAGGCCAGTACTATTCGGCACACTATCCTCAACATTCTAAATTAGGTGGGTCCTGGGTAAGTCCAGAAATTTAAAATATTAGTCAATACTGTTATGTTTATGAATCCCAGAATTTTGGTAAACACAGAAATCAAGTAAGGGCCTTATGAAAGAGCTCCCAGTTTTAAGGATAATTTATACATTAACTGAAGGAAGCTACAAACGGCCTCAAAGGGGGCATCCATCTTTTTAAAATGTTTATTTCCTTATTTACTTACTTTGGTGCTGAGATTGGACCCTGTGCCTCCTGCATGCTAGACCGGTGATCTACTACCTCTGATCTACATATCCAACCCCAAGAAACATCCATTCTAAATGTAGATTCACATCCAGATTGATAATGACATAGTTTAATATGGTTATTTTATTTATATAACAGAATGAAACCTAAATTTGGGCCTCAGATTACCATGTTAGTTAATTTTTTTCTAATTCTAATAACTCTAATATGTAATAATGTATCTAAGGTGAAAAAGAAATGCAGTAAAGACCGATCCCACAGGCAAGAATATTATGAATTGGGAGGAAAGCCCACACGGATACTTTAAACTAATAGGCAAAACAGCCTGCCAGAAAAGCGTTTTTTTTTTTTTTTTCAGAGTAGGTAAATCATAGCCTTCACCCCAGTTCCTTGGGCCCCTTTTAAGCTTTATGACCACCCCCAAAATGTTTAACATTTAAGTTCATTTAACATCATTTATAAAATGAACTAATAACATCTATTATGTGAGTTTTTAAGGATTTAAGTGCTGACTTCAGGAGATGGCCTGGCATAAATATGTATTCAATAAATGGTCAATGTTATATTTTATTTGTTCCCTTTCTAATGTTTATAGTGACACTGGCTGTTCTGAAATAATTTCATACAGAGAAAGGCTTCTAAGAGCTTGTGGAAAAGAAGGACACAGTGACCAAGCCTCGCCTGAGAGAGAAAGACCCTGACACACAGATTGGTTGATCTCCTGCGGTACATTTCTCTAAGCCCGGTATCTGGGCCATCTGGATTAGTGTCTCCTATGCATTTCTAAGTTGAAAATTTGAGCCTCGCTTAGGAACTACTGAATCAGTATTGGTGGTGGGGCCCAGGAATCCACATTTATTTTTGAATAAATTTCTTGGATTATTTTTCTATAGACAAAAGATTGAGAACGCCTACAATAGAAATACTTCCTTTACTCCGCAACACTAACACACTGTCCCTGCAGCAGAAGAACATTTGAGATCACTCAGGGAGTTTCAAAAGCCTCAAATACATACTCCTTCCAGCCAACATCTTCTGATTTTATAAATTCCCATTTTCCATCTCGGTAGTTTCTTAGTCAGAAATCCATGTAGAGGCTAATAGAGGTCTGTGAAAGCTCTGAAATTTATTAAATTTTGCATGTATGTGAGTATATGCAATATTCTAGAGAGATGGTACAAAGATTTCGAAATTCCCATAGGTTTCTGCAACCCAATGATTCCTGAAGCTGCAAAATTGGAAGATAAGGTCCATCAAAGAAGACAGATTTGTTTTCAACAACTCTTTTGGGTGACTAAAACAGAACAAAGTGTAAGGCTTAGCAGTTAAACTTTTGCTAAATGGCCTTATTTGTCTGTATGTCAGTTCTTTATAATTAAGTAGACTTTGACTAATTTGAATTAAGTGTGCCTGCATCCTAAACTCCCCCCCTGCTATTTGCCTTATACAAACAGAGAACAAAAGAACTGTGCTCCCTTTTCCCTGTTAGTCACCTCTGAGGAGCATAGGTGTCTTTGCTTTGCTGTAGAATAAATTAACTCTAACATCTTCTCTGATGAGAGTCACAGATTCATCTGATACCAGGTGCAGAAAGAAATCTTTGAAACTCTAAACAGACTAAGGATAAAGAAGGATCCCAGGGCACAAAGCAGATGTTGTAAGTAATCACAGAGACAGAAATTTTAATCAGTTCTTCTGTTTTTCAGAGACAATTCTGTTTCTTGGATTAATAGGGAGCGGCGAAAACTGAATTGCCCAGGTGTGGCAAGACACCATCCTACCCTTCTAACCTTGGGAGGCATGAAGACGAAAATCTACTTCCTCACTAGCATTTTAAAGTTATCTATTTAGGTTTTATCCATTGACATATAACCTGTTAAGCTTTGGCGTTAAAACAAGAGTTTGTTCCTTCATTTTGTGTTTGCTTTTGGGGAGTGAGAGGTTTCAATTACTAAAACCTTTTAGCCTCTTCCACCATATTCAATATGGTAAAAATCTTTAATTTATGAAGCTGATGAGTCTTACGTAAAAACACAGAAAACAATTTGCATTTGGTATGGACATGATGTTCTTTCTCTTCCCATTACCAGGCTGAAATGGAAGACCAAACATTTTGAATGATCTGAATTTCATACCTGTAAGCTTCTGAGATGGGTCCCAGTGATGCCACTTCCTGACAACACACAGGCCCTGTGTAATTCTGCCTGAGAGGGGATGAAACCTAATGACTAATGAACAGAATAGGGTAAAGTTGCTGGGAGGTCACTTGTAAAATTAAATAACAAAAGACTTTGATTCTTTCTCTTCCTTACATTCCTGCCTTCCACCCCTCTCCCTCTGGCCTCACTCTGGGAAGAGTAAACTGCCATGTTGTGAGTCGCCTATTGAGAGGCCCAACTGTCAGGGAACCAATCCCTCTGCCCACATCATCAGTGGCTCCAGGCTGCCAGTGGCTCTGTCAGTGAGCTTGGCCAGGAGACCCAATCCTGGTGTGGAAATGACCACGGCCACAGAGGGTACTTTCAGATTGTAACCAAGAGATTGAAAGCCTTAGGACTCAGGTCCACTGAACCCTGATTTCCCACCAGCTGAAAGAATAAGGTGAACATGGTTTGTTGCCTTAGGCCACTCGTTTGGAACTTTCTTGAACCGTAGTAAATGACAAAAAAATAAATAGAAAGCATAAATCTCTCTCCTGAGAAAGACAAAGTTGTTTCTCTGCACACTAGTAACCCATTCAAACTCATTCCATAAATCTGTGTGGTCTTCATAATAAAAATTATTAGAGCAGAAGATGAAAGGATGAACAGGTACTCAACACTAGCTAGGTAGTATTTTAAGCATCACATACATTATTACCAGGCTTCTAGAAAGTAAGATGAAGATATTTCAATATTCATTGAACTGTGCCTGACTCTGTAAAGGGTTTTCCATGGACCATTCCACAGGATCCTCATGGTCACCCCAATTGTTGCTCTACTGGACCTTTCACAGCTGAGAAGATTCAAATAAAGAGAGGTTGAATAGCTTTTTCAATCCACTCAGATAGATTCTGAATCCATATCCTGGTGCTATTCCCTGTGTTTATTTAGAAGCACAGTGCTGTGAAGAGACCTAACAAACGTGACACCAAGCACGAAGTGAATATATGACTTTCTTTGCCAAGTCCATTCAATGATAATAGAAAATACCATTTTCCAAAATGCAGCAATACTATTAAAATAACCCATAATTGTTTAAACAAGCCCATAAAATGTCATAGAAATATAAAAATATTTAATGCATATCATACACATAAAGCATTTTTGTACTGTAGTAAAATTTGCACACGCTAAGACATTTCAGAACTACGAGTGCCTACACACAAGACATACGTGATGATAATACCTAAAAATTTTCTTTCCATTCTTCTTTCTTTTGTTCAGCACAATTTTGACCAGAATAGAAGAGCCATACGATCATGAATAGTTGACAGAGAAAGGTTTTATCTTCCAGTATCCATCCCAGTTTACATAGGAGAAAATGGAGGCGTATTTGCTTGCAGCCACACACTCATCTGGAGGCAGTAGGACCAGAGCTACGGAGTCACAGTTGAGCTTGGAGTCCAGTGCCAGGCGTGGTCCAATGAGCTCTGTGTAGTACTGAGAAAGCATTGGTTTCTTTTTTTTCCCCCAATTCAAAGATGGAATCAAATTGACTAGCATTGAATTAGTAAGCTCCCTCTTGAGAAAAAAAAATTAAAAAAATTATTTTGAAAAAGACATAATAAGATAGAAAACTAATTCTTCATGAGATTTAATTCTAATTTGAATGGAGAGATATCCTTAACATACTTAAAGAAAATACTTGCCAATTTGGAATTCCATACTTGGGAAAACTAACTTCAAAATGAAAACTAGCAGGAATACTGCAGTGAGAATTTTAGGCAGAAGAAAATACAAAAATTCCAGACAGAAGTACAATAATGCAAGAATTAATTAAAAAGGTGGGGGCAGAAATACACTGGTAAATTAAAATGAAAATGGCTGCATAAACAATTATAGTAATGACTTGGATGTTCTAAAACATATTGGGATAAAAATGCACCAGACGCTGTGTTGCATGCCTGTAATCCCAGCAGAGGATCCTAAATTCCAGGCTAGGCTCAGCAATTTAGCAAGGCCCTAAACAACTTAAAGAGACCCTGTCTCAAAACAATATATATATATATATATATATATATATATATATATATATATATATATATATATATATATAAAGACTGGAGATGTGGCTCAGTGGCTAAGAGCCCCTGGATTCAATCCCTAGGTGTGGGTGGCTGGGACACAAATCACATCAATAATACTACAAAAAGACAAGAAAATGATTGGAATTTAAGAGTTGCACTACCTTTGTGTGTTTCTGACAGTTGATAACAGTACATATTGAAGATGCATCTTTAAAGTTGAAATTATGTATGATCTCTGGGAAACCACTAAAATAATGATAAAATAATATAAACTTACGTTGCTGATAGGAAGGAAAGTTGAATACATTAAAATATTTGAAAAATACAAAATACATCAAGAAAGCAGAAAAGAAGAACAAAAACTGAGGAGGTAAAGAAAACTAAAAAGGGTACAGATTTGAACACAAATATACTAGTAGCATTATTGACATATCTAGGTCAAATAATAAAATTAAATGAGAGTTTGTGATATTCTTTGCAAACTAGGAATAGAAAGGTATCTTTTACAAAATGTTCAAAACACATACTACTAACGTTCAAATTCTGGAAGCTTAATCCCTCATATCCAAGATGAGATAAGTACATCCCATTATCATGACTTCCATTTAACCTTGTGCTAGATGTCCTAGCCATTGCAAGAGGTAAGAAAAAGATATAAATATATATGGAAGTAAAATAAAGAAAGAAAATGTGATTAGTTTTAGTCATATGATTTGAGTACATAAAAATCCCAAATAATCTATAAATTATTAGAATTAATAAGTGAACTTAGCAAAGTTGGTAGATCATAGTCACTATGAATACTTACTTTATCATTAATGTAAATTAGCACCAAATTAATCTTAAAATCTATAATAGTTATGGCAAACAATATAAAATGCCTACAAATAAACCAATCAGAGGTGGACCAACACATCTGCAGGGAAAACTATAAGACATTATTGGGAAAATTAAGAGCAACCTAAATAAATGGAAGATTATAGTACATTAGGTATTGGAAGACTTGATATTATAAAATCATCAACTGTCCTCACATAAAATTATAAATTCAGTACAATGTTAGCCAAAAATCTCAGCAATATTTCTTTGTGCAAATTGATAGAGTAATTATAAAATTCACATGGAAATCCGATGACTCCAGAATATTGAAAGTAATTTGGAAAAAGAATTAAGGAAATAATTATATTAACATGTATCATGACTTATTTTATATTAAAAAGTATTAAGGAACCAGGTACAATGGTTCACACCCATAAATGCCAGCAGCTTCAGGAAGCTGAGTCAGGAGGATCATGAGTTCAAACCAGCCTCCGAAACTCAGCCAGGCCCTAAGCAACTCAGCAAGACCCTGTTTTTAAATAAAATGTAAAAGGGGCTGAGGATGTAGCTCAGTTAGTTAAGTGCCTCTGAATCCAATACCTAGTACCAAAAAAAATATATTAATGCAAGTGAAAACTATTATAATTAAAATTGTATGGTATTAATACTATATAGATGATAGAGCTATACATAGCAAGTTCTAAAGCATACCTCCACAAATGTAATGCAAAGGCCACTGGAATTCAGTTAGGAAGGAAATATCTTTCCAATCAATAGTGTTGGAAAACTTTCTATTCATGTGGAAAACACAAAGATCACATACAAAAATAAACAAAACACAGTGTACTTAAATGTGAAAGGTAAAGCAATGCATTTTCTGGGATACAGCAGAATATCTAAATGGCATATAAATACTATTAAGAAAATAGTAACTAATTAGGCTTCTCTAATCAACACATCTATTATTTAGGACATCAATTGAAAGTGAAAGATAAATCAGAGTGGGAGAATATTACATACACACACACACACACATAGAGAAAGGTATATACATATATATATATATATATATATATATATGAATGATAAAGGACCCTTACTTTGACTATATAAATAATGTATCAATAAGATATTGATTGGCAAAATACTTGAACCAAAATAACTCAAAAGAAGACATACAATTGGTCAATAACTATATGCAAAGATGCTTAACATCATCAGTCACCAGGTAAATGCAATTGAAGTCACCCTCGTTAAAATGACAGTAATTAAAAATAATCCCAAGAATACCAAATATTGGCAAAGATATGGAACAACTGAAACTCTCACTTATTGGTACTGTAAATTATTAGGGTCACTTTAGAAATAATTTGACATTATCTGTTTCAATTCCTTATATAAAACATCTTCTATTCCTGATTCTATACCTCTTTATTATTGAAGACTTTTCTTGGAATTTTTGAGAAAAATGTATAAACAACCAATATGTGGTCAGAGAGAAAGAAAAAGAAGACAACTGACTAATAGTTTATCTTCTATGTGGCTTTCACTCCCTTGTGTTTAAAACTCTTTGTTTCACAACCATTTTTCTTGTCTTCTGGAGGCCCCATGACTCAGTGACTAGGATCTACCAGTTGTTCCTCAACCAACATGTTCTGGCTAGGTCTCTAGAAGAGCAGTGTCATCAAGAAATAACAAAAACTCTGCTCTTCAGGGCTCATAAATAGAGGAGGAAATTCAGGAAGTATCCAAATAAAAACATGAATTAAAAACTATAAGTGATCCCAGGAAGACACTCTTAAACATAGTATACAGGACTGTTTGCTTAAAAAAATGTTTAATCCAAACCGGCATTCAAGGATTCAAGGATAAGAGGGAGATTCCTTAGAAAAAAACGTACCATGGAAGCAAATATTTAAATGTCTATTACTTGCTGGGTATTGTTTTAATTGTGCACTTATGTATTATGTGCCATAATATATATACGTAATATATATCTATATGCATATAATGTTAGACATATATTATATAAAACTATATATAGATTTTTTTTTTCAAATACAGGGTTTTATCAATTTTCAATCATCCTAAAAAGTAGGAACATTGTTGTCATCTCTACTTTATAAATAAAATGAAGAGGTCAAAACTAAAAGGCAAAGTAACATTTCCAAGGCCATAAGCCAAAAATGGAAGTGAAGAAATCCCAATAGGGACTCAGGAAGTCTGTGTTCTTTCCTGCTTTGCAGCAGGAGCAGAGAAAGCATTACCCTCCAGGAGGATCTAGTCTCTTCTGAAGATAAGCATCACAGCGTGGCTGAGCAGTGGGAGATGAGACCTGTGGTAGCAGGGCCCAAAGAGTACTATTCCATAAAATGTGGACCTGACCAAGTGAGGAGTCATTGAAATGCCTTAAGTTATTGAATCATAAGCAAGTTTTTATTTTAGAAAGATCAGTTTAACAATGATTGGAGGGAAAGATAAGGAAGTAAGATGGGAAACCATAGTAAACCCAAGCAAGAAATGATGAGGTAGGAAGAAGGGCAGAGTGTCAGGCAGTGGTTTTCCAAGCTGGGACAGGAGGCTGGCATCAGCATCACCTGGGAACCAGTCAGAGATCCATGTTCTCAGACCCTACTCTAGGCACATAATTCAGCAACCTGGGGCAGAATGCAGAAATCTCAACTTTTACAAGTCTATCATGTCCTTCCAATGCAAAAGCTTAATAACCACAGACCTGGAGCATTAGTTCTTAACCCAGGGTGCATATTAGACTCACATTCAAGACTTTCAAATTTCATTAGTCCTCTATCCACTCATTCTAATTTAGGAGGTGTGATGTGGGGCTCCACACATGTATTTAAAAAGAAAAAAAAACTCCTGGTTAATAGTGATGCATCCCCTGATTTTAAAAAAACTGCAAAAAAAAAATCAGAATCTGATTTTTGTTCTCGACTTTTCCATAATAGATGCATGTCCACCCACCCTGTATGGAAGGTATTCCCTAGTTAAAAGAAAACTCCCCACTCTGAAAAAGTAACTTACTAATGTCTGAACCTAAGACTGTCTTCAGGTAAATCTTTGCCTAAGATGTCTTTTCATGTTTGTTTATGTGCCTGAGAGCCATCCTCCCTTCTACTTTGCACTCCATATGACCTTTTGAATGTTTGTATTCCAACCCTCAAGTACAAGAAGGAAAAGTGGCACATCTACTAAATGTGTATTGCTGAAATGTATCAGATAATGGTTCCAGAGTGAGTGATTTAGTTCCTAATAATAACACTATATTAGCTTGTGAATCCAATTTAATCTGAATTTGTGGGAATATTCAAACAGTTTCATACTTGTCAGTCTTCAATTTAAAAAGCGAACAAACCAGCAGCAGAAGAGAGGCAGACAGCTATCCCAAGATCAGCTCAGGAGGAGCTTTATTTCATATCTGTCTCCTTCCATCACCAGATTCATCTTTCAGTGCTACCTTAAACTGCTTAAGTCTCTTATTTTTCTTCTAGAACCTTCTGCTCTTGAAACAGGTAAACTTAAGAACCCATACAGACATTCCTGTGGTGGTGAAAATTTCAGAAACCAAGCCAGCTCTGGAGCATGCTCTCCTCTCTCAGTATCCTTCTGGAGCATGCTCTCCTCTCTCAGTATCCTTCCACAGGCTCTGCCATAAAATCCAAACTCCCCAACATTTCTCAGATGGATGGGGGTGACTATGTAATTTATCTTCCATTTCCAATTATTTGAAAATGAAAAGCAATATTAGTGGCAATTCCAGTGGGATAATTAGGTAGACCAAAAAGGTCCCTATCAAAGGGTCCCTTCATCCTTCCCACTTGGCAGTCAATCATCTGACCCCTAGTTATACAGCCAGCACTTCATTAGTGTCTGCTTCATAGCAGACTTAATATGTGCTGCATGGTTTGGGTGGGATTTGTCCAACCAAGGTTTATGTGCTAGACGATTGGTTCCCAGTGTGGTGGTGCTCCAGTGGTGAAATCTCTCAGAGGTAGAGGCTTGTGGAAAGTAACTAGGGCATGGGAGCATGCCACACCCAGTGCAGCCAAATTAGCAAGTTCCAGAAGGGCTGGGAGATTAGAAAAATGGGAAATCAGAAAAATAAAGACTCAGATACACAGATTTTGAAGATAACAGCTGGAATTGGGTAGAGCACTGCTCTCCGATGGAGAAGCAGGTCTAAAGAATTATGCCAGTAATCTTTATTATATATGTCTTCTTAATCAGATTAAAGACTAGGCAAACATTATTCTTTGTATTCATGAAAGTTACAGAGTTAGCAACACTATGCAGTTTATATCTCAGTTACATACTACAGTTACAATGTGCAATGTTAGGAGCTTTGTGTAGCTCTCAAGGAAGTCCATTGTTTAAAGACACTGCTAAGTTTGTAGGTTCAGGAGCAGCAGAGCCAGTGAAACCTTGTGGTTGTCTAGCAAAAGAGTTCATTTTTTCCCAGGAGCTGTGGGCCTGAGATCAAGGTCAAGGCTGATAAGACTCTAGCACAGAGCCTCCTCACAAAATTGCAACTAGGTATCTTGCACCTTTGCACTGAATTTTTTCAGGCACCAAGCATGCCACGGCCTTGAAATCATCAGAGACCCCAATTTCAGACACTTCTCTCCCATTCGTTGTCACCACTCTCCACAGGAGCTCTACCTTCATGAATGGATTAATGCTGTCTCATGGAAGTGGGTCAGGTCTCATGGAACTGGATTAGTTCCTGCACAAACAGGATGTTAGATAAAAGAGCAACCCTGGCTCCTCCCCTATCTCTTGCTTGTTTTCTACCATCTTGTAACACAGTCATGAAGTCATGACCAGAGCTGAGCAAATGCTGGCTCCATGCCCTCGGATCTCCAGAACAATGAGCTATGTTAGTCTCTTTTCTTTTTAAATTTCCCAGCCACAAGTGCTTTGTTATAGCAAAACAAAACCAACTAAAATAGATATATTATTTCTAATCATTGCCCCAGTCTTCTGTTTTATTATTATCCTTACATTAAAGATGAGAAAATAGAAAGAATGAAGAAGTTTTCAGAACTTCAAACAGGAAGAGACAGAACAGAAGTCAAATCCTAATGCTTGGTTTCCGTTTCTCAATTTTTCCTTAGGTGAGGACTTTCCTTAACAACATGTAACTTTCTAAAATAGAATGAAGAGTTACACAAATCTTCACTAAATCCTGAAGAGTGAGTTATAAATAACACAATAAAGAAAAGTTTAATAATATATAGTCAAAATATAAGTTCCTCTTTACCTCTACTAACAGTTAATCCAGTTCCCTTCCCAGACTAAACACTATTTGCAAAATCCACTTATATTTGAAAAAAAAAATTAAGATGAAAACATAAATGTGGTTTTCTCCTTATCCACACTTAATTTGGAATATATTATATAAAGATTTTCTTAACACTTCATTAAGAAATCCAGACAAATTTAAAACAAAGATATAGAGTGATTTTCATATAAATTAGAAGACAAACATAAAATGTTCACATTAATTCTTTAATTAAAGGCTAAAGGACACTCAGCAATAAGCTCATGAGAGTGGAAAGAACAAAGTGTGTTTCATGCTAAATAAATTTTGCTCCTGTAGTTGGCAAGCTCAAAGACTTCAAAAGATAATCATTGAAGCCTGACCCTGTGCTATTGAAGTTGGAGGACATAATTTTGACTCCAAGGAGTGAGAACCATGAAGCCAGTTCTACCATGAATAACCTGGGTCACAACATTGTTACCTCTCTGAGTCTCTTCTAAGTACAAAAATCAAAGAGTAAGACTTCGTGCATGTAAGGCCCTCCTCAGTCTGCTTCCTTTTCTATAGTACAACATCAGACAAACATTACTGCCCTCTCCTTTGTATCAACTGGATCCTTTTCTCCAGAGCAGAAAAAGAATAAATATTTTTTAAAAATGCTAGAGAATTACTAACTTATGGAAGGTCCATGGCCTATTGAACTTGCTCCCACAGAACTTCATACCTTTCATAAAGGGATAAGAGAAACACAATTTTAATTTTGGATACCTCAGTTCCATCCCAGAAATCTTCTTGTGATAAGAGGAAAAATAATATAATTTCTGTTCATTCTCTACTTGTTTACTCATTAGGGAGATTCTGCTAGTATTGGTAGATCCTGGAAAACACCTGGGCATGCATACTATTCTGCTTGAACCTTGGACGAACTGCTCTAACAACAGTTCTAGAGGCTCAAAGTCCACGGAAGTGCCAGTGAATTTGGTTCATGGTTAGAGACCTCTTCTTGGCTTAGAGACTGCTGTCCTACCCCAACCCTATATTCTCACATGGTAAGAAGAGAAGGGAAATAACCTCTCTGGCATTTCTTCTTAGAAGGTCACAGATCCCTTCTTCCCACCTTCATAGCCTCATCTAAAATTAATTACTTCCCAAAGACCTCATCTCCAGTTTGCAGTACAATGGGGATGAGAGCTTCCATGTGTGAACTTGGGACACAACTGAGTCCACAGCAACATGCTCAGATCAATCTTTTGGGAGACCTTGCATGTGAATCCATTTTTTAAAATTGGTGAATTATAATTATACATAATAGTGAGATTCATTATGCCATATTCATACAGTCACAAAACATAATTTGACCCATCTCATTCTGTAATCCTTCTCCCTTCCTCCTTCTGATCTGCTCATCCTATTTTATGGGTCTCATTTTATTATTATTATGACTATTAATATTATCATTTTAATTAGTGTGTGTGTGTATATATATGTACATATACATACATACAGAATTCATTGTAGTACATACATACATGAACATAGCATAATTTGGCAGATTTTATTCCCCAGTACTTCCCAGTACTTCCCCATGCCCTCTCCTCCTTCCTCCTTCTCAATCTTTCTACTCTATTGTTTTCCCTTCTATTTTTATGAGATCCCCATTTTTTCTAATCTTTTTTCTCTCTCTCTCTTTCTAGGTTCTACATATGTGAGAACATATCTGACCCTTGACTTTCTGAGTCTGGCTTATTTCACTTAGCATGATATTCTCCAGTTTCATTCATCTACTGGCAAATGCCATAGTTTCATTTTTCTTCATGACTGAGTAAAACTCCACTGTGTATACACACCACAGTTTCATCATCTGTTCAACTGTCGACAGGCAGCTGGGGTGGTTCCATAACTTGGCTATTGTGAATTGCGTTACTGTAAACGTTGATGTAGATGTATTGCTATAGAACATATTTTTTGTATATATACCAAGTAGTGGGATAGCTGGGTCATATGGTGGTTTCATACATAGTCTTTTGAGGAACCTCCTTACTGATTTCCAATGTAGTTGTATTAATTTGCAGTCCCACCAACACCTTCTTACCAGCAATTAGTATTTGTTGTTTTTTTTCACATTTTTATTGGTACATTATAGTAGTATATAATGATGAAATTCATTGTTATATATTGTACATGCACACAATATTACAATATACTTTGCACTTCCAGCACTTCCAGCAATTATTATCAGTAAACCCTATTTTTTATCTCATGTGCAAACTTTTCCACCAAAGTCATGAGTTTTTACTTATTTTAAATGCTGTAAACCTCACTGGCCCTATTGGGATAAGTTGCCTGATTCTTGGGTGTGGTGTTAACAGTTACATTTGTCTCAAAGATTTAAAACCAGGCAACCAGGCCCTCTTGGTCTTTATCTCAGTAAAGGTGATAGTCTGGGCATATTGCAGTTGTTTTGGTCCTGTCAACCACTCCCACCAATTTCTCCTCCAATACACATTCTCCAACTGAGCAAAGAGTGTAGGGTGTGTGTGTGTGTGTGTGTGTGTGTGTGTGTGAAGGGAAATGGATGGCAGTGGTCCCTCCATAAGTAAATCTGTGCTTGGCTGCTTTTCCACACACATATTTTGCACACACTCCACAGCACTCACAGTCAGCAATCCCACAGTATGTCACGAGTCTGCCTTCCACGTAACACATCCTCCACAACACATGCTTCTGTGGAAATGAGAGACTGTGTATGACTCACCAGTATTCAAGGGTAAGGTCATTAGCAGAAAAAAAAAAAATCTAAATAAGTCACATATCCTTCAAAGACAGGACATAGCCACCAGGAGGAATTCAAAAAAGTCAATCATAAAAGAAAGTATGCATTCAGCCCAGAGTTATAGACAAATGTTGATTCCACAGGTAAAGAAATTAGGAAACATTTTTATCTCAAATAATGAGACAGAGGGGATAGCTTCAGGATTAAGTTGTTCAAGTGGTTTATTTATATATCAAGACTATGGAAACTTTTATCTCTAACATCAACAATATGTCAATTACTCAAGGTAGCTTGCTGCATGGTTATTGGTGATCACTCTTGCTCCATGTTTCTCCACTCAGACCAGACAAGGTCTAGTGGGAAAAGAATGAGGCATCATTTTCTCTGGTCTTTTTAGAAGAACAAAAAATCCTTCATCCAAAGTACCCAAGGGGACTTCTCACATTTCAGAAGCCAGGTCTTATTTTTTTCCTAAATCTATGCTGAAAAAAAGCATTGGGATTAGCCTGTTTCTCCTAGGCAAATCAGGTTTTATACCTGAGTCACAGTGGAGAACCAGGACTCAAGCATCATGGAAGAGGGAAAGTCTTTTGAATCAGAGCCCATTTGAATCAATGGGAAACACAAGGCTATGCTTTTCATGGTACAATGTAGGTTCCTTTCTCAGGACAATCTTAAGTCTCCCCACCTCTGATATGTGCCTGGAGACTTCAAGGTGGAGAGGAAAGAGTGACCAAACAATGATTGGGACATAATCTACTGCATCAGCTTGCTGGCATAGGAAGACAGTGGTTATTTAATTAAATTATGCAAATACTTCCCCAAATGGCTAGTGCTCTTGTTTCCTTTCACAAATGGATGAAATGAACAAATAAATTATAGGACTACTCAGATTCTGTTCCTTGGGAACTGTCACATGCCTCCTGCCAATGAACACAGTGGGGCAGAAGGAGAGCAATGGCTTTGACACAATTCCAGCAAGACAGTAGTATCCTGGCAGCCCATGTGGAGGTTTAGATTAAATGTGCTGCTGCCAACATGGGAGAGAATCACATTGCTGTTCTGATGGCCCCTTTACTGCAACCATTTATATAGAACACACACAATTATTCAAGAAATGTTGATGGTGAGGTTACTCATATTAATTAGATAAGAATCATATGAGAATACTAAAATACATCCAATTTTCCGCCAATTAAAGATCATTGCATAATAAAACTCTTGAAACATTTCAATTTCTATAGCCCACATTAATTTTAAGTTATAATAAAATATATGATACCTCTGCTCTTTTGTAGCTATGATGCTAAGCGCCAACTTGTGGATCGCCTAGGCAGAGAAAGGCTCTGAATTTTCAGGTATGTCCATGCCATGTGGGAGGTACAGTAATCAATGGAAAACGTGTAAGATTTAGAAAGAAGGAATTGACTTTAATGGTCATCTTTGGTACTTAACACTGTCTATATATATATATATATATATATATATATATATATATATATATATATATAATTATATATAATTATTTTTCAGTTTTCGGTGGACACAACATCTTTATTTTTATTTTATGTGGTGCTGAGGATCGAACCCAGCGCCCCACGCATGCCAGGCAAGCGCGCTACCGTTTGAGCCACATCCCCAACCCAAACACTGTCTTTTATGTTAATCAATTACTTTCAAGATCAACAATGAAATGGGGATAATATTCTCTCCTGTGTAGGCTTATCATATGAAACCCACAGTGTTGTGCCGGCCACATACTAAGTACCTGGGGATGATATACAACATGCACTTTATTTTGTTCTGTTAGAAAAGGAAATCTAAACCTAGACTCACAAGTAGCATTTACATTATTTTAATAATCATGTAAATTGAATCTCTTAATGTGTAAGAATTTAGACCCTAGAATCCAAAAGATAAAACTTAAAGTCTCCTGTGATGGTTAGTTTCATAGGTCAACTTGGTTGGACCACAGGATCTAAGATATGTAATCTAACAAATCCTAGAGTTTCTGGTAGAGGTGTTTGGGGGTAAGGTAAACATTCAAACTGGTTGGCTTTGACTAGAACAGATCACTCTCCATAATGGGGAGTGGAGTGAACTCTGTGGACTCTCCTTGAGGAAAGTCATAATCAATTATTCTCATTGACTTTGCTAAGGACAGTGTGTTCCATGTAATTCCAATTTTAAGGCCCTATTTAGTAATTTCACCAGAATATCCACCTCCGTAATCCCCATATCCTTTGTTTTCATTTAGTGGAGTCAGTCTACCCAATCAGCTGATGGACTAACTAGAGCAAAAAACTAACTGCCTCTGAGCAAGAAGGAATTCTGCCAGAAGATACCTTCAGATTTTGATCTGCAATGGCGGTTCCTACTTAGGTCCCCTTCTTAGGTCCCTGGAGGCCTTTGGACTTAGACTGCAGCATTGGATCTTCCCTGCATGATCAGCCTGGCAGGCCTTGGACTTGAACTGCAGCTTTGGCTCTTCCATGGGTCTCCAGCCTACCAGTCCACCCTGCAGATTTTGGAATTGCCAGGCCCCATCATCTCTTGAGCCACTTCCTTAAAATGGATCTCTTTCTGTCTATATACACATCACGTTGATTCTGTTTTTCTATATAACTCTGATTTGTAGAAATCCTCAGGCCAAAAGGTATGTCATGTTCCACATCATGGCAGCAGCTGGCAGGTGTGATCTTAGCACCGTGGCTTTTCATACAAATAGACACTGCTGCTAGGTGGCATGCAGAGGTGCCACTTGCCATTGAGTAAAGGGCAAACTGAACTCTGTGGACCCTCCTTGAGGAAAGTCATAATCAATTATTCTCATTGACTTTGCTAAGGACAGTGTGTTCCATGTAATTCCAATTTTAAGGCCGTATTTAGTAATTTCACCAGAATATCCACCTCCGTAATCCCCATATCCTTTATTTTCATTTAGGGATTCATTCAGCCTCTCTTGTTAAAATGTATCTTACGATATCTCTAAGTTCTCCTCTATCTCCTGACCTCAATCTCTCACCTATCGATCATCTATCTTGCACTTATCTGCCTATCTTCTGGTTTACTGCCAGATGCTGACCTCCCATTTAATTTGTTTTTCTAAGGAAAAGTGTAACCTGTTAGAGGAATGCACCTGCAATTCTAATAGCACAATTAGCCCACTTTTTAGCTAATTTTTTATGGAAGCATGCCCATCTTAAAGATAATGATACTTTGCCCAGAAGTGGTCTATAGCAAGTCAGGATAACATTTATAAAATCAAATTAAATTACTTTATTGTAAAGTCGAACTTTACATCTTACTCTGGCAAGAGGGCTTTGAGGAGCTAAAGTTCACCCAATTTGGGAACTTATCTCTTAAAACCTAGTATGTATCCATAAAAACCAAAATTACAGTAAAATGGTAAATCCTAACCAGAATAATGGTGATGAATACAATTTAGATTAAGACAAATGAATTAATCTGAGACAGAGTAGTTCACCTGTACATTTTGCACCTGAACCCAGATTATAGAAATATATGCTCTGTTTAATAACCAGGTCAGGGCTACTTATGACCTTGTCCTTTATCCCTGAGTCCCCTCAAGCTAACCTGTGTATAAAATAATATGTTATCAGAGAAGAGCCATTTTCCATTTTACCAGGAAGAATGAAGTACACATCTTGGGTGAGACTAATAATATCCACTTTGAAATATTTACAAATAAAGCTACTCAAGGTGCTGTGTTTGAGGGAAAATCTCTGAGTATCTGAAATGTGTCATATGTTTAGGAATAAGCCCTGAAGGTTATCTGTACCTTATTAACCTTTTAAGGAGTATGAATATTTCTATCTATCTCCAAGTTTTGAGGGGAAAAGAAAATCTGTGGTGGGAAGAATTTTAACAGTGTTCCCCAAGATTCTATTTTCTGATTATTCAGTCAAACACTCTCTGAGTAGGGATGTTGGGGATTTTTCAGATATAATTGAGGTTATGGACCAGGAAAAAAAAAAAGGGAGAGTAGCCTGTATTATCGAGGTGAGCACTTGACCCCTTTACAGCAGAGAAACCTCTCCAGATGGAGTCAGCGGTGAGCTCTGACCAGGGAACTGAGTGAGAGAGAAAAGAAGTAAATGTATTTGACCTCTAAATACTGAGGATGACCACAGTTGACAGCCAGCAAGGTCACCAGTACTTCAGTCCTACAACCGCATAGACTAAAATTCTGCTGAGAACTTCAATGACCCTGGAAACATCTGTCACTTCTCAGGTTCTCCTGATAAAAGCCCAGGGCAAGCTAGAGCCTTGATTTTTGGCTTTGTGGGACAATTTTGGAGCTAAGCTCAGCCAAGATGCCAGATTCCTGACCTGTACGACTGTAAAATGATAAGTCCATGTGGTTTTAAGTCACTGAATTTGTGATCCTTTGTTAGGGCAGCAAGATAGCATTACTTCAGTATTTAAATTTTTTAAATTCCTTCTCTTCGTCTACTACTCCTGCTATTCCTAACTCTTCTATGATAGCAAAAGCAGTTTTCAGTGGATCCATAAGAGGGAAAAATCTATACTTTGCAAATATATCTTATAAATTTAAATTAGCCAAGAACAAATTATTTGTATTATTTTCCCTTAAAATCAGTTTAATGAGAGAATTAAGTGTACAATTGTGTTGAAAATTCCAAATTCTCACTCTGCCATTTACTAGTTTATATGAATTTGGACATGTCTTGTAACATGGTATCTCCATGTATAAATGGGAAAATGTATACCTGCATCACAGTGGCATTGGGAGAACTAAAATTGGTTTTTTAAATAAATCCTTTCCTTATGAAAGATTTTCAAAGGATTTTTAAAGACACAAAAGGATAATATTGTATTACCTACATCTGTCATGTTTTATGACAGAGGCATACAACATTTATTATAAAACAAACATTAAGGAAATCAGTCAAGGCAATTTTTAAAAATAATGATAATTTGACATTCTAGACTAATTCTCAGCAATATTTTGGTGCATGCAGCTTTCTATACATTCAAGTTTTGCATCTTAGGGTGCATAAATCAATCCACATTTTGCAGGAAACGGAGTCTCATGGAGTAGCCATACCTGGGTCTACTCTTCCTGCCCACCCAGGACAGGAAGTTTCCTTGGCTACGAAGGGAAAGCCACTTGAGGCCCCTGCACTAATGTTCCTCCTTGGCAGCAGTGACCAGGAAGGGAGGTGGCTAGAATGGCAGCAATGACTTTTCCAGGGTCCAACTCCTGTTCAGCAGAGATCCTTCACTAGACCAAACTGCAAGGTGATGAGGTCAGAGTAGGTGACACTGAAATATTTATTATAGGAAATATTTTAAAATACTGGCACCCCTTACATGTAAATTGGTGGGGAGTAAGACAGCTGAATTACACACATTCAGGTGCCAATAAATACAATTATATAATAGATTTACAAAATTCTATAGCCTTTTTTCTCTTTGATAATGCTAATGATTTAGTACTGTTTCACATCAACAAACAGAGCTACAAAATCATTTTAATACATCCATAATATTATTTTGGATAGATACTCCATAATTTTTTTTTATTAACAACATGTTTTTGCACATTTTGGATAGATTCAAATTTTTATGATTATAAACAATTCTGCTATCAAGTTCAATTATCTTTAAAATAATGAAAAAGGAAGTCAAGGTGATCCAGGCTTCATGAGGATTAAAGCCAGGAAGCTGGAAAGCACAGTCAACGGAAGTTTAGAAAAAAAGAACTAGGGTGATGGTGCAGCTCAGTGGTAGAGCACTTGCCTGGCATGAGCAAAGCCCTGGGTTTAATTGCCAGCACCACTAAATTTTTTTTTTAAAAAAAGACACTAATTTGCATCTAGTAAAGATGCAAGTTCTCCCCATGCATAAAGTCCATGTGCAGGCTTAGTACGTCCCCCTCTTGGTTATTTTTCAGTGCCTTTTAGTTTGGTTTCTCTCAAACAGAGGTAGCATCCTGAAAGCAAGACAACAAAGATATTGCTTTGCATATTCTCAGGCTTTCTGCACAGTTCTTCAAAGAGTAAGTGTGTGAAATAATTGTAAAATTATACTTGTTGTGTTGTCTAAACACATACCAAGGTGAAGAGACCTTTTTTTTTTTAATTGTGGACCACACTTATCAGTAAAATCATGTTATGACTTGGCTTCTTCAAAGAACAGAAGCCTGTGATGGTTCAGTACTTTTACTCGTATCTAAGATTTGATTTAATAGCAGTGTTTAGCTCATTGCAAGTTACCCAGACAGCTGGACTATGAACACACCTTTTGGTGCCAATAAAGACAGATGATTTTGCTAGGGAGACTGAATGTCTGGGATTTTGCAATTTTTTCTTCTAATGATTTAATAAATAACATGATACAATTTAATAGAGCTCACATATTATTATATTTTGTTCTTTCAAATATTTTTTGTTTATTACCAATTTTCAGAAGCTAAATTGGCTTTTGAAATTTCAAAATACACACACACATACACACACACACATGCACATATATATATATATATATAATATATAATAATATAATATGTACAATATATATAAAGGGATATATATCTATATCCCTTTTTATTTTTATTTTTTGAGGAGGGAATCCCTTGAATTGAATCTAGGGAAGAATCTTTACATACCCAAGCTAAATCAGTGACAAACACTTCATCAAATTGCCCCTTGGTCAGATTCAGTTCATTTTCTCCTGGACAGTGTGACTTCTAAGTCCAAATGTAAAAAACTTCAGACAAACAGTGCCAGTATGTCCTAGATAGAGCCTGGCTTCAGGCCTCCTTTTCCCTGAACTTTGTAGGTAATATCCACAGGGAGTTCCCACTACTGGAGATTTGTCACCTCCTAGCAGCCAGGAATCAGCCCTCCCTGTGGTATCTAAAATCATCATGTGAAAACATGGACCAGCTAAAATGGCTGAAAAATTCCACGTGATGAGGAGCAGACTAAAGTATCCTAGAAAAAATGAACAGTCTCAGAAGACTAGTCGTGCAAACACAGTGCTATAAAATGGTCCCAAAGTTCCCAGGAAAATATCAATCCATTTTTATATTTCCTCACAGGAGCTCAAAAGTCCACTTTCACACATGTTCTTTAGAGGATGCAGAATCCAGGAAACATATCACCCTAACAAGTTACAGCTGCACTTCCTGTTTCAGACTGAGGGGAGCTTTGAAGGGGAGAAAATACCCTCAAACGAAGCAAGACAAAGTGGTGTGTGTGGCAGGGGACACAGATCAACAAGTGAACTTCATTTCTTCTTGCTGTGGCCTGGAATGGAGAAAAGACACCTGACTGCAACACACACACACACACACACACACACCTGAACATCAGTGTTTTTAACCTCAAATTTCATAAAAGCATCAACGATGAAACTCTTCCCAAGGACACTTCTCCAAATCACTGCTCAGACACCAGAAACTTAAAGTCCTAAATTGATCTTCCTGCCTTTTCTGTCTCCCAAAGAGACAAAATCCAATGAACATTAATATAGAGTCCAACCTTAAGGGTGACCATAGTTACTTACGTAGGAGATTAAAAAACTCAGTCATCATTTTAAAGGACTTACTGGCATTAGTGGGGGGAGAGAAAGAGGGTATTGCACCTACACCTGGAATGCCATCTCTCTGTGCTCATTTTACTTTTTATCTCTTTTAAGTTTGTTTTTCACATGTACGTACTTGACCATCAGTGAAAATGCGTTATGTTTTGTTAGGATATGTTCTCCTGGGATATAAATTGGGCCCTATAATGAACATATTGAACAAATGTGAAATGAACAGATAGCTAGGAAAGCCCCTGTGAACTATCTAATTTTCTAGTCTGCCTCAGCAAGGACAAACAAGCATATCATTTTTAGATCTAAACAGAAGCTTGGTCTTCTGAGAAAGAAGGAGCAAAACAGTTGGTGCCAACACCAAGGTGATGTTAATAAGTAACACACACAACACACAACACACACATGAACCTGAGTTACATTTCACTTGGAACAGTCCTACTTCTATATTGGTTCTAAAGAGTGAGCTACTTTATGAGCCTTCAAGGGAAAAATATTGCATGTTAGATTCTGTTCTTTGAATCTTTCAATGAAATTATTGATGAACATGAGCAATGGAAAGACACTGTCATTCTTCATCTTTTCTTCTTAATTAATGAGATCTTTGTTTCAAAGACAAATAAGGAATTTTCTCTTGTGAGGGGAGTCTGAAACTTGGTCTTCAGAATCAGTGGCATGCATTGTCAAAGCAGATCCCCAGCCTAAAACCCTACCTACGCTGCTTTGGTGACATCCTGAATTCAGCATTGTTCATCAGGATGCCAAGGCAGCAGTGGCAATACTAATTCTCATGTGCTGAAGACTTTATAACTAAGTCATTTTGCCCTAGAGTCTTCTCAGGTAAGAAGAAAGCACTAATTTCAAACAAATAAAACTACAAAGCAATTTCACTTCTATTACTTAGACCATAACAAAGATCATCATTCAGAAACTAATAGCGCATTGTACCCATGCCCTGAATTAAATAATTTGTGGTTAGGATTAAACCACTCAACACAAATTAATCACAGTTTGGTAAATGCTACATTTCTACTTCACATGCAGATAGGTGATCTATTAAAGGAAGGTTAATGGCAAGAACATGTGTGTTTCATCTCTGCTACTTGATACTATTGGACCAAAGTGTTAGATACAATTCTAGAAAACATTCGTTGTGTGTTGTATAATCCAAGCCAATATTTTAATGTAGCAGTTTTATTTATGTATATGCTTTCTTAACATACAGGTTAGTAGTGCAATTGATGAAAGAAGGAAAAAAATTTATTTGTTTTTTAATTTAAATTTTAAATTAAAATTTTAAAATAAAAATTTTAATTTTATTTTCAGACTTGAGATTTATCTACCCTACGCCAAAATTCAGAAATGGTAGCTATATGCAAAGCTATCATTTTCTGAGTTCTAAAACATGTTAGGCATTGTGCTATTTTCCAAGAATTTCCTCATTAATTCATTCTCAGAGGAGTTCTCTGAAATACTTATTGCAAACTTCATTTTGTAGACTAAGAAGCTTGTGTGTGGATTGAAATGACAGGACATACCACCGCAAATTATGGTTTGGATGTGAGGTATCCCCCAAAACCTACGTGTGAGACAATGTGAGAAGATTCAGAGGTGAAATAATGGGGTTGTGAAAGCTCTAACTCAATCAGTGAATTAATCTTCTGATGGGATTAACTGGGTGGTGGCTGGAGGCAGGTGAGTCCTTGGGGGCATGCCTTTGGGATATATATTTTGTATCTGACCAAGTAGATCTCTTTCTCTCTCTCTCTCTCTCTCTCTCTCTCTCTCTCTCTCTCTCTCTCTCCTTCCTGATCATCATGTAAGCTACTTCCCTCTGCCAAACTCTAATGCCACAGATGTCTGTCACAGCTCAAGCCCCATGGACAGAGCCAGCCATCTATGGATGAAGACCTCTGAAACCATAAGGCCTTACATAAACTCTTCCTCCTCTAAAATTATTCTTGTCAGGTCTTATAGCCACAGCAGAAAAAAAAAGGCTGACTAAAACAACACATCTATGATAATGGCCCAAATCCAGAATCCTGAAAACACCAAATGCTGGAGAGGATGTGGAGCAGCAGGAGCTCTCATCCCTTGCTAGTGGAATACAAAATGGCACAGTCACTTTGGAAGGCAGATTGGCAATTTCTTAAACACTAAACAACACAAGTCAGCAATCATACGCCTTGGTATTTACCCCCCCCCCAAATATATTCAGATGAAAACCTACACACAAATTTTTATAGCATCTTTATTCATAATTGCCCAAACTTGGATAAAATCAAGATGCCCTTTAGTAGGTGAATGTACAAACTGTGGCACATCCAGACAATGAAATATACAGTGTTAAAAAGAAATGAGCTATCAAGCCATGGCAAGGCATAGAAGAACCTTAAATGCATAAATATGTGAAAGAAAACAATCTGAAAAAGCTGTATACTGTATGGTTCCAACTACATAGTATAACATTCTGCAAACAGAAATGCTGTGGAGATGGTTCAATTCTGGAGATGGTTTCCTAGGGGAAGGGAGAGGGATAGATGAACAGGTGGGGCACAGAGGATTTCCATAGCAATGAAAATGCTCTGTATGACATTAGAACGGTGATACTTACCATTATATATATTTTCAAACTCATAGACTTGACAACACCAAGAGTGAACCTAATGTAAACTTTTAGACTTTGAGCCATAACAATGTGTCGGTGTAGGTTTATGAAGTGTAACAGAAGTAGTACCACACTATTGGGGGATGCTGATTATCCCGGAGATTGTGTGTCGGGGCAGGGAGCAAGTGGTAGCTTCATCTTATTTTCCGATTTGAAAGTCATCTTATTTTGTTTCCAATATTAAGCTATAAAGTGGTATTAATTTGACTTTTTTCCCCTTATTTAAACAAAATTTTGAGAACCCAGTAAGCAATGAGTGAATTCTTAAAGAGACTGAGTTATGCAAAGAACAGAGCTGAATGGGACTATAAAGTACCATGTTTATTGTGGTTTTTAAAATGCCAAATATAATTTTACATGGCTTCAATGCTTAAATAAATGATTTACAATAAAAGTAATAAGATAAATCTAGAGATTGAAACTACAAAAATTTATCAGTTTGTTTTAATTTTTCCCTTTTGGTCTAAAGTGGTTTTATTCTGATCTCTATTCAAAACCTGACTATGAAAAGAAAATATTTTCTCTTTTTCAGTACTAGCTTGTTGAAAATCAAAATCTTTCAGTGTATTTGAAAGTAGAAAGAATAATATATCTTCATTTAGCCATCAACACCACCATGGTCAATGTATGGTCACTTTTGTGAATCAATGGCCTGTCCTCCATCCCCTGATATCCTTACTGGATTGTTCTGCAGTATGTTCCAGACATTCTGGCAATAATTTTTTAAGGCAATAATGGTATATATTAAGAATACCCCAATCAAATATTTATAGATTAATTTTATTTAATCTATAAATATTTTTGCATTTACCTCTAAAAGACTTTAAATGTCTGAGCACGGTATGATTATCACACTTAAAATTGATTCCTGTTTTCTTCAAATACCTAATAATGGCATCCTGTAATTTATTTACATCAGTAATCCAAATGAGATCAATATATTGCAACTCTTTTTGTGTCTCTAGAGTCTATTTTTATCAGTAGATTGCTCCTTCACCTCTCTTCCTGTAATCTATGTGTTGAAGTCACTGGGCTATTTACTGTGCATACTATAGTACCAATGGCACTTCATCAATTGCCTCTTTGTGACATCCTTTAACATACTCCTCTGTCTTCTGTAAATACTATAAATTGACTCTTAGATTTAAAGGTTTTCTAGGATTTGACTTGAATTTTTTTCTGGCAATAATTTTTAAGGCAATAATGGTATATATTAAGAATACCCCAATCAAAAGAAATATAAGGTCAGATTGTCTTTTTTTATGTAAGCTACAATTTATAATTACTGCCTGCGCTCTTATTTCATGAGGGGTCAGAAAAATGGTAATAATTCAATTCTAACATTATTTTTCATTACTTAGTTAAATTAATCTCTACAGAGACTTTCTCTCATCAACATTTGATTACCCTGAAATGTAATCCATAAAAGACAGGAAAGATGCTTGAATCTATTCATTTATTTACCCTTTTTCATAGCAATATTTGAATTCCTCTTGTTTTTCTAAGGTGTTCAGTGAAATTATTTTTAATTAAAATTATTATGAACTTATAGATTTAAACATGTTTGATGTATTTTAATCTTCTGTATTTATTTTCTTTTACATTCTCAAATATTTCTATTTTAGACCAGTGGTAAGATCTTCAAGTTGACTCCTCTGAGTCTTTCTAACACACCTAATAGCTCTTTAAATCTTGCTTGCTTTTCAGTCAGAAAATGATGTTCCAAGCTCACCTTGTAAGATATTCAACTCCAAATGTGAAATAGACTATTTTTCGGCAATGAGCCTTTGTTTGGGGAGAAATGCTTGTAAAGCACAATCTGAATAATGAAGTTGCTGAATTTCAGGTCATTCCTGTGTAATTTTAAGTGGACAAAAGTAGAAATATTTTTTTTTCTTTTTTGGGGAAAATGCTTCATGATTTTATACTGATATTATTACTCCAAAACTCACACTATGGGAATTTGTTTATTTCTTCTATTATGTTTTTGTATTTCCTTTAAACCATGCTACAAACCCATTTCCAATGATGTCAACAAATTTACCAACCTGCTCCATCATTTGACACACACAACTATCTCAGTGGCAACGATGCAACACAATTACTGAAAGCATATATTTTAAACAGTTTAATAGGTTTTTCCCAGTTGTCTTTTGTCCTTATCTATGTGATAGGGCTATAAGATAAATATTTGTGTTATAGTCATTGAAATAAAATAGTTCTGTATGGCAGTACCATCAGCTTAATAGATATGTGTGTGTGCGCGCACACACACACACACACATACACACACTCATACACAGATATACATGCATACATGTATGGTTTTACCTGTCTTATTAAATTTTCATTTATAGGTACTGATATTTTAAACTAAAATTTCCATTATAATTATACAAAATATTCAATGTTATCAGAGTTAGGTCTAAAATAAGCTATATTCATATAAAATAAAAACCATGCGGATAAATTAAAAGAACTCCTTGCCTGACACATTAGACAATGAAAACAGAAATCCAAGAGGAGACTAAAGATAAATAATCTACAAAGAAACATTTGTAATTGCTTTCTTAATAACAAAAGTGAAAACTAGAAGCAAAGTTACATGATATATCCAAGGAGCTGACAAATAAAAAGTCACGCTAAAATTGAACACCCCCCAAAAATTGCCCTCTCAAAGTGAAGATGAAATAAAATATTTTCAAGTTACACACACAAAAAAAAATCCTGTGGAACTTTACTATCAACAAACAAGGGTAAAATGAAAATCAAAAGATACAGACTAGAAGAAAGCAAATAATCCCAGAACAAAAGCCTAATGTGAAATGGGCAATGGTGAGCAAATATAATTTTAAACCTGTGAGTAAGTATGTCGACATGAATATGTATAAAAATAACAACAATAAAATTTGTAGAACTACCAAAATAAAATCATTAAAATTTCAGATGAGATTACAATAATATTGGTGAAATGGACTATTTAAGGTAAAGCCTTCTAAGCTATTTGTTTTGATAGGGAGAAGACAAAGCTACTGATTAGCTTTAGAATGAAATATGCTTATTAAAATTCCAAGAATAAACATTAATAACATAAAAAAGAGCATATAACATCTGTGTTAGATTTTCATCACTGTGACCAAATTACCTGACAAGAATAACTTAGAAGAGGAAAAGTTTATTTTGAGTTCCCTGTTTCAGAGGTTCTGTCCATGGTCGGCCAACTTCCTTGCTCTGGGGCTGAGATAAGGCAGAACATCATGGCGGAAGGGAGTATTGGAGAAAAGCTACCTAGCTCCTGGCACCTAGGAAGCAAAGAGAGTGAGATGAAGGGGCTGGGTACTAAACCTGCCAGTCACCTGCTTCCTCCAAGTAGGTCCAACCTTCCAGTAATCCATTTAGCTAGCAAAGAGTTAATCCATTTACTAGATTAATCTACTGAAGTCAGAGTCTTAAGCATTGTTTAAAAGCCTCACCTCTGAACCTTGCTGTACTGGGGACAACACTTTTATCTAACAGCTCAAAACACAAGCTTTTCAGAGCACATTAAGATCCAAACCATAACAACTTCAAACAAGTAGAAAAAATGGAAAATACGGCAACTATTTAATCTCAAATAAATAAGAAAGAGGCAAAATGCAGAGGAAATTTGCTACAAAAATACTCCAAAGAAGATTATATGGATAAAATACAATCAGGAATCCAAATAATTTTAATGAGCTAAGTTTGTTCATTAAAGAAAACATTTCCCCCAATTTATATTTGTGTCTATATTAGTGTTTGTGATAAATAAAATACACATATATCATAAAACAGAAAAACTAGAAAGTGAAAGGATGAGGAATTATATATAGGCAAATATGAACCAAATCTAAGCTACTGTTACTTACAGATAAATTAAACCCAAGGCAAAAGGCATTAATAAATATCAAGAATGCATCTCGCTTCAATGATATAACAACTTGAAATCTGCTGCCACCAAGGAACATCGATTCATCATCTGTAAAGCAAAAGTTGAAAGCAGTACAGGAAAAAATGCATAAATTTACCACCATTATGGATAAATGTCTGTAATTAGTACATCTATCAAATAAAGAGATCAGCAAGACAGAGAATGTTTGAATCACATTATTAACAAGACTGATTAACAGACTTGTACGGAACCAGACACCCACCAACATCACATGGTGGTGCTGCTCCTGATAAAAGGATGTTTACGAAAACCACACAGATACTAAGCTGTGAAACCCACAAAACGCATGGCACACAGAGGAAAAGAACCAAAAAAAGCATAGACCTGTTTTATTAGAACAACTCCATTAATTTAAACATAGCAAAAAAAACCCTCTAGATTTCCTAAATTAAGTTTTTGTAAAAAAGCACTTCAAGGAAGAAATAATAATTGAAACTAGAAGATACTTCAAAATGAATTTTACTATTATATTATTATATGTAATAATAAAAATACTACATATTAAAAAATCATTAATATAGTTATAGCTGTCTTTGAAGAAATAATCTTCTCTTCTTTGAAAACTTTAAAATCTGAAAAATAATGAGCTATTCAATCATTTAAAAAAGTTAACAGAATAAATTCAGAATACAGTGGAAGAAAGGGGATTTTTTGAAGACTAGGAATTAATGAAATAGATAAAAATATAAAGTGCAATAGAGAAGTTTAATAAGCTCAAAAAATTGTTCTTTAAAACAACTAAACCATCTCAAGAAGGAAGAATTCAATGATGAGAGAAATGAAAGACACAAGTAACCAATAGTAAAAGTAGCTAGAAATAAGGGGAAAAATATGTATATATATATGCATGTGTACTATATATATGGGGATATATGCTATACATTATATATTATATGTACATATATACAAATAAACCAAGGCAACACATATGCAAATACACACACATAAATGTATGCTGCATTCACACACACACACACACACACACCCCTCTATAAACAAGTACTTTTGTCAATAAATTTATAATGTTAGACAAGAAGAAAGTCTCTTAGAAAAAAATAGAACTTACCAAATCTAAAGAGAAACTGCAAATTGAAACGCTCTGTGAATATCAAGATATGGATCAAGAATTAACAGTTTCACAAATAAAAGAACAATTCCAAAGAATTTTTTGAAAATTTCAAGCAATAACTACAATTTTATACAAATACTTTCAGAAAATAAGAGAGGAGATATGCCCAAAAGGAATTTTAGAAAACTAATATAAAAGTGACCCCAGAATTAACACAAACATTACAAAGGAAAAGGAATGTTTACTTATGAACATGATATAATATGTGGGCCTGTGCATGCATATACAGATGCCCTCCATGACCAATTGTGTATTTATTTCAGGAACATAGTGTTAGTTAAAGTGAGGAAAGCTGATTAGTTTAGACCACCAATAAGCTGATGACAAACTTGTACTACACGAGGACTATAGTTAATAATATTGTACACTGAAACTTTGCTGATATAGTTGAGATGTGGTATCTCCTAAAAGCTCACGTGTGAGACAGTACAAGAAGGTTCAGAGGAGAAATGATTGGGTTGTAAGAGTCTTAACCCAATCAGTGATTTAACCCCCCAATAGGGATTAACTGAGTAGTAACTGACGTGGTGGGGTGTGGCTGGAGAGGTGGGAATGAGGATGTGGCTTCGGTGTATATATTGTTATCTAGAGAGTGGAGCTTCTCTCTCTGCCTCTTGACCACTGTGATGACAGCTGCTTCCTTCTGCCACACACTCCACCATGATGTGCAGCCTCATCTCGAGCCCCAAGAAATGAACTAAAACCTCTGAAACCATGAGCCCTCAGGTGAACCTTTCCTCGTGTACCATTGATCTGGTTGGGTCCTTTAGTATCAGCAGGGTAAAAGCTGACTACAACAGTCACTAAGAGAACAGATCTTAGGTGCTCTCACATATGCACATACAAAGGGGAGGCACGGAAGGTGATGAATGTGTCAATTTGCTTGTTCACAGTAATAATTTCACTGTATATTTGTACATCAAAAAATGAGGTCTTAGATCTCAAATGTGTTCACACATACATCCATAAAATAAAGATGACAAGCTGATCATTGAAAAGATGAAGGCAAGTGCTGAAGACAATTTCATGATGTATTCGTGATAAAAAGAAAAAAGTTATTAACAAACGAAGAAAAAAAGTAAACATTTTTTCCCTTTCTCAGGCAATCCACCAAAACTTAACAGCACTCAGCAAGTAGGACAGCTGAGGACGCCAGCGAGGGGCCAGGGGGAGGCAAGAGCCAAATCAGGAAGCAGCAAGGACTGCAGCTGTTACAGGTGTTTCTCACCATTACCCCTGAACTCACAGCCGGAATGGTCGGATGAAAGATAGGAGCAGAAACAACGCATGGCCCAGGACGACACCTCTGATGGTCTCAAATGTCTCCTCAGAGAAAAGATTTCTATACACAAGTTATGAGCCTAATAGGCTTAGCAGGGTTACAGGATGAAGTCAATGTACAAATGGGGATGAAACATAACGTATGTAGTGTATCCAACAAAAGGGGAAATACCATGCAAGTCTAAAGTCAAAATAACTTTAGAGAGAAGAAATGAGTCTCCACATTAAGTTGTTTTAATATGTAATTTAAAGTAGTTTGCCAAAACCTCCTAAAGCATCTCTCTATGTGAGGAGCTCCTGTGGAGAAGTTTTAACCAAACATGTTTTTGGAGCCAGGAATGTGTTCAAGTCCTCATAGACCAAACTCTGATCAGTCCCATACTCAGAGAAAGAAACAGTGGATGCAACCATCAAATAAAGTTCATCCAGAAAAAAAAAAGACATATAATTAGTCTGTGTATTGATTCTTTAAAAAACTAGTATTCCATGATATTGGTGATGTTAACTTAGTTTTCACATAGGGAAGTTCTTGAGATTATTAGTTTTGGGTCAATGTTAACATTGCGTAGCTTCACCTAAAGATGCAAAACCAAAATAATACACATACTAAGACAGTTTAGTGGTGTATATATTGAACTTAATGGAGGGAATTAAAGAAACCACATGTGCCAGGCATCGTGGAGCATACCTGTAATCTCAGGAGGCTGAGGCAGGAGGATCGTGAGTTCAAAGCCAGCCTCAGAAACTTAGTGAGGCCTTAAACTCAGCAAGATCCTGTCTCTAAATAAAATATAAAAAAGGATTGGAGATGTGGCTCAGGGTTAAGCACCCCTGGGTTCAATCATCCCTAGTACCAAACACACACACACACACAAATTTGCTTATATTTAAAATACGAATGGCAATAAGTTACCTAAGAAAAGTTGAGGCTATCATATATTTTAGTGAATAGGAGCGAATGAGGGTCTAGTATTTATCTCCTTATCCTAATCAGTAAATGTGATTATTTAAATGGCATTCATTGTAAAGTAGTGCTGGTTTGTTTTAAACCATATTGTTTTAGGAACCCTCAGAACCCAAGAGGAAGTAATAAGAAAAAAAGATTACCAGGTAATCCAGGTGAGGGAGAAGGGATCCCAGGGGACATGCTCAAGACCAGCTTTCTGCAAACTCAGAGACTGTGCCATTGCTGCACCCAAATTGCGTGTGATGTTCTAACATGCTTGTAGATGTGGAGAGTGATGCTACAGCTTGGAATGTGTTGACCCTTCCTCTCCTCCTTCTTTGCTTATACATTGCAAATTCCAAGAAAAATATTTTGCAAATCATGTTAAGTAGGTGAAACAGCAAAACAAATGTTTGAGAAGTTGGAGTTTTCTAATCTGATCAATAAAATGTTGACTATAGTTTGCTGTCAAGATGAGTTAGTTTTTAGAAACTGAAAGGATTCATGAAAAGAGGCTGGAAATCTACACAGAACATTGCATTAAAAAAAAAAGAAATCCAATGAAATCAGCCCAGAAAACAAAGAAGAGATTTTTTTTCTTAATTCAACCTTACTGATTTCCTTGACTGATATTGATGGGGCAGACATTTCCAATTGTCTGTCAGTACTGGTTCCTTTTATTTTATACAGCAGATTTTTACCCTGATGATAGCATTGAACAAGTATTTTCAACAAGTTTTTCTGAAGCATTTCTTCTCTCTCAATATTGACATTCACCCAGCAGCATCCCTGACTTGGAATTATTACTGGGAAAAGTAACTTGGACTATTATGCTTACAGAAGACATTTTTGAGCAGCCATGTGCTGAGGAGAAGCTTGAAAATTTGAAGGAGAAGAGCTTGGATAAGCTACCAGAAGAATCATTCTAGACTAAAAAGTAGGGCTTGAGAGAAAGATGGAGAGAGTAGCAACTGGACAAAAGAGAGAAAAGGGAAAGAGAATGAATGGGAATAAATTTGAATAGACATCTCACAAAAAAATATACATATAGATGGCCAAAAAAAGCACATTGAATATGCAAAATGCTAATATAAGCCATAATGTTCTACTAGTATGTTTCCATACAATGAATAAATGGAAAACCAAATGTTTGCAAGGATGTGGACCGACAAGATTCCTCATACATTGATAATAGGAATGTACAATGATTTAGTCTCTTTGAAAAATATTCTGGCAGTTTATTATGCAATTAAATATGTGAGTCATTATTCCCCTTCATAGTCATATACCCAAGAAAAATGAAAATCTCTATCCATGAAAAGATTTGTTTACTGTTTTGGTCAACTTTGTGTCACTGTGACAAAATGCCTGAGACAGTTAACTTATAAGAAAGAAATATTAATTTGGGTCAGAGTTTCAGAGGTTTTAGTCCATGGTTTCTGGACTCTGTTGTTTTGAGTCAATGGTTCCATAGTAAATTATGGCAGGAACTACACAGCAGAGGAGATCTATTCACCTATGGCAGCCAGAAGTGAAGAGAGAATGAGAGAGGGTTGTGGTTCCAATCTCTCCTTCAAGAGCATGCTATAAAATGACCTAACTTCCCTCCACCAGACCCCACTTCCTGAAAGTTTCACCACCTCCCAAAGGCAAGGGATCCAACCTTCACCACATAGGCCTGTGGGGAACATTCAGGACTTAATGTAGCATACACCAATGCTCATAGCAATTTTATTCATAATAGCTAAGAACTGAGAACAGCTCAAATCACATGAACAAGGGATTAAATAAATTCTTACAATGAAACACTAATAATTAATAAAAATGAATGAACTATTGGCATATGCAAAATCATGGATACATCTCAATACATTCTGGAAGCCAGATACGAAAGATTGTATACTGTGGGATTCCATTTATGTGAAACTCTAGAAAATGCAAACTAATCTCAAAAGGCATAAAGTGGATCAATGGTTGCCTGGGGTGCAAGATAGAGAGTATTAAATGAAAGGACATTAGTAACCTTTGGGATAATGAAAATAATTTTTCATCTTGCCTGGAGGAATGGTTACATAAATGTTAACACTTGAAAAGGCTCATCAAAGTTTATACTTCAGTGGGTAAATGTTGCTGAGTGTGAATTCAAAACATGTTAAACACGTATCTGCATAGACATAAAGAGGGTACCTGGGAAGAAGGGTGAGAGAATTAGAAAAGAAGTATAATTCATTTTGGAAAACATCACAGAGTCAGTGGCAGGTACAAAAGTTGCCATAGGATTTTAGGTAGGACAGAAGGCTATGTCCTTGGTAAGGAGGTAGCCAGGCCTTGGCTGTGAGATCAACCCGACAGGTCATTGCTAGGACAGTACCATGGGGCTTTTAGCCTGGGTCATTCTGATCAGCAATTTTATCCACGACTTAGGCTCTTTCAGGTTTAATATTTTATGATTCTGTGTTCTGCAATAATGTATTGAAATTTATTTATCAAACCTTCAGAAAGCTTACAACTAGAAAAGATAGCCAGCTAATTCTTCGGTTGACAGATTCAGGATTCAAAATCATTTTGACACACAGGAACACTGGATTGAAACCAACAAGATGAAATTGAAAAGGACGGATTTCTTAGGTTTAGAAATTCAATTGTGCAAACATGGTGTAAGCATAATCTGGTTTCAAGAAATTAAAAAAAAAAACACTCATACATTTTCCAAAGGAGGAAAATTCTTTGTAAACGACTATATATGTATACAAGATTTTATTTATATGTATCTCTAGAAAATGCAAACTAATCTATAATGACATAAAACAGATCAGTGTATTTTGCCTGGGGTCAGAGGTAGAAGGGGCCAAAAGACTGCAAAGATGTATTAGAAAACATTGAAAGTGGAAAATATAAATAATTGATTGCAAAGACAGTGATCCAGATTGTCAAATGATTACTAAGAATTCCTTTCAACACTGGACCACATATAGAGAAGTAAATCTAGAACACTGTAAATAAAAGTCTCATTTTGTTCTGTACTGGTCACATCTGAAACATAGTATTCAATTATTGACGGATTATAAAGAGAGTACTCTAAAAAAAAAAGCAATCTCGAGAGACTCTCTACAGCATGTCAGAGACTAAAATTGTAAAGCAAGTCCTTTCTAAATGCTTGAAGCAAGGCATCATACAAGAAGAGGAGAAATAGTGTACTGGGTTAAATATTAGGATCAGTGTCTATAAGTTACATAGAAGTACAAATATTCCAAAAGAAGGAAGTTGAATACATGGCTAGTTTGTAGTGTGTGAACTGTCTCTTGGTGTGCCAGGGAATCAGTCCATGGGAGCAACTGAACCACATCTGCATAAACACAATACAGAGGTGCTACATGAGAATCCTGCCATGGGATGGGTAGTGACAGCAGAAGTTACTGATTAAAGAACTGAGAAGATGACATTTAATGCAGCCTCAATAGTGGAACACACCTGAAGAGGCAATGTTGGGCAGGGCGGGGAGCAGATAAGATGGGGAAGACACACTTATATACAGACGCAATGGTATGCAAGTTAAAAAAATAATGGGAAAGTTTGGTGTGTCTAGTATGTCACAAGAGACCAATCTGACTAAATGTAGTGTTCCTGTTAAGGAACAGCACCCAAGTAGGCCTAGGAAAGTGAGAAGGGCCTTGGCTTTAGCACAAGACACTTAATATTTGACTATAATGAGCCCAAACAAGAAGGCTCCGCTTTCAAACACCTTTGCAATTTGAACGCCTTGCTCCCTTGCTCAGTCACTAACAAGGGGAGGTCATTTAAGGGATGGTATCCTCAGTTTGTGCCCATGAGATTCCGAAGGTAAAGCAGTTCAGTGAGGAATTAAAAAAGAGAAACTTGGAAGTGTTGAGGGAGGGGGGAAAATATCAAAAAAATTCAGACTTTATTAAACCCAAATCCTCACTTGGTTTTGAACATCTAAGGGGAAATTCAGGGACAGCCTAATAAAGAAAAGGATGATAGAGGATGAATAATCACAGTAACAATTGAAGAGGAAGACAAACCATCCCAGGAAGAAAGGCTGAACATTTCAACACGGTCCTGCGTGTCCCAGCAGCCCTCAGGGTGGACAGGGCTCCGGGATGACGTCAGCTGGGGGTGCGAGAACACCCATCACCTCTGAGGTTCTTTTATCTGCTGTATTTGTTTCTCTGCATTTTGAAGACAGATGGATTCTCTGCTTCATTGAACACAATAGTTAAAGCAAGTGAAAATTAAATGTTGACTTGGTCTGATTAAAATATAAATCTAAATGCCGCATTGAGAATCAGAGTGAGAAGAGAGATTCATTAGACATTCAGATATACATACAGAAATTTGGCTTACAAATATCCTTATAATGAGTTGGCTAAAGACATAAAGTCAATAGACATGACAGTTTTACCTTAACCTGCAGATTACATCCTATGCATTAAAATTCCAGAAGCTGGGAAATGCCTATTAAAAGAAATTCAATTCTTAAAGCTTAAAGCAAGAGGCCAAACACCTGAGACCTTCCTGTTATCTCTTATATAAAGGAAAACATGAAGGTCTTAGTCAAACATCTATGTACTTAGAAGGTCAATATACACGGGAAAATACATGCAAAGCTTCAGTACTAGATCAAATGACTATTTGGATGGAAATGTCCTTGTTCAACCAACAAAACTGCTCACAAGGTAAGTTTGGCTAGAAGGCTCTGAAATCCTTGAAGCCCCAAGTCAGGGACTTGAGTGAGATAACCTTGCAGGGCATCTCTCTCTCGGCACCAGCTTCATATTCACCAGGAGTCCCTCACTCTGAATGGAGACATGTGTTATCATTCTCAAAAATCCCAAGAATCCTTAAAGAACCAAGTCAAAAAGCACAAGCCCTTGTTCCCAGCAAGGGGCCACACGGTATCAACAGGAGTCAAAGTAATGGAACCACACAGAATTCTTTTTCCAAGTCTTCTACATTTACTCCTAATTATACTCATCTACTCTTTGGTCCACACCAACCCATAGAAAGACAACTGAGTGATACAAGATTGACAGGTGAGAGTGGCAGTGCTGAGTCAGAGTCGATTCGTTTTTTTAACTGAAATAACCACTGATCCCTGCAACATCAATTGCATTGAAATACAGAGAATCCGATTTGTTCTTGGAGATTTCTGAAATAGCCAAACCATGACATGTCTGAGAGAATTATTTCTGTCATTGTAAAAATAGATTCAGATAAACTGAGCAGTGATTTGCTTCATTATTTGGTCATCATCTATTCTGATATCTGACATAAAAATCCAATGACAGAGAAGTTGACTTAGGTATTCCCTATAGATGGAGTCTGAATGTATCTTTTATTATTTTTCCAGGTTTTCTAAATAATCAATCAACTAGTAACCATTGCATCAGCTTACCAACCCTTCCACCACAAGACAGAGATAGAGACAGAGACCAAACATTCTGCCATGAGAGACAGAGGGATGTATTTGCCCAAGCTGTGTTGAATTGCTTATGTGCAAATAAAGACAGAAATAAGTTTTCATTTTGCAAGTCCTCATTTAAAAATACAAAGTGTGCATTGTGTCTTAATCACAGAAAGTATTAGGAAGTGGTCCAGCAATTTAAATTTTATTTTCATTATTTTTGCAATGCACTTTACTTCTATCTGGCACTCTGTGTGATGTGCATAAAGAGATAGTAAAAATAAAAAATATAATCTAATGTCCACCCAGCAAACAGTGTAGCTGTCAAGACATAACCTACAGATATCTTTCCCAGGCTTCCATCCTGAAATGAATGTCTAATATTGTTTACTTAGAGGGCAATTGATGACCAATTTTTTTGGAACCCAACTAGAGGAAAAAAATCAGAAATCTGTCAAGCATGAACACTTATAATGGTTTGAAATTCTCACTAAAACTACTTTATGCATTCTATTATTTAAATGTTAATTTTTAAATGTCATTCAATGTTTTATAGTTTCAGTATAAAAATTATCAGCAGTGCAAATCTGCCAGACACCAATATCTATACAATGTCACAAGTGAAACAAAATCCTAAAAAATTAAAAATCTGTACATATTTATCCTTAAATGTCAATGTCCAAGAAATATAAGGAATAGAAACAAGTAGAAAAAAGAGTGAATGGCTCACAACATCTGGAAGATGATGGGAATCTTGCAAGCAAATTTACACACCAAGCCACAAACATGTATTTTCCCGTGTATATTGATAGGTAGATGGACAGATGGATAAACCAACATATCTATAGGTAGATAGATAGAAAGATAGAAGAGGGGTGGATGGATAGATTGATAGATAAAAAACAAGAATCTGAAGGCATTTCAGAACCATTTTCAGAATGAAAAGATTAAGCTGACACAGATGTTTGAAAAATACCTTTTGATTTAATTGTCATATAATATGTACTGGGGCAGCTCTAAGGCAATGACCTAGAACAGATATTTGAAATCCATAGGATTGCAAAACTAGACTGGGACAAATGTAAACATGCAAATATACATTCGCCAGAGTTTCCCAGAGTGGAACGCATGTGTCTCAAGGTTCCCAAAATGATTTCAAAGAGCATATAGATCATCAGTAGCACTGACTCACACAGCAATAATTATTTCAATATAATTAATTTCAAGGATCAGATCTCCTAGTGCTATTTGGGTCCTTCAAACCTCTCTAGCATGTGGCAAACTCCTTTTAGTAAGCAACCAACCAAAACCAAACAAAACAACTACAAGCAGACTTCTAGTTGACAACCCTCCAAATGCATTTCTACCTTTCCAGGGCCGTGAGTCACAGACCGAGGTTTCGGCCATGGTCTCTCACCAAGGGTTCTCCAGAAGTGGGTGTCATCTTCTACTTGGACATGAACTGAAACAGCCTGTGTGAGCTTCGCCTCTCTTGCTTTCAGAATGGACTGACCCAAGGTCTGCTCTTTGGCTTCTCAGCCTCGTTCTTCTGTGGTTAAGGTTCGTGCCCCAGGAAACACTCTGGTTCTGCTGTCTCCTCACAGTTAAAGACGAAAAATAGACAATGGCATGTCAGTGTCAATGGGCTTTATTTTCTTCCATCTCTACATTCACCGGAGCCTGTTGCTAAAGAAGGCAGATATCCAGCCTCCCACTACCGTAGGTTTCCTCTCAGACCCTGAAGACAGGCTCCCTCCCATTGCTGTCAAAGGGAAATTGGTCACTCCCTACCATGGATAATACAACCATAATGGCACATCACCCAACCAGAAAGTGCAGCATCCTCTGCCACTTCCATGCTTAGTTGGAATTAAAATAAAATTTTTAATATTTAATTAGAAGATGATCATAAGTAATTTTCCAAGGGGCAAAGGAAGAAGGTAACTTGGGCTTGGTCAACTTCCTGAAGAGCATCAGTACATCTTGGCCAAAATTCCCCCCAGAAGAAACCATGGTCCATTGGAACCCTGCCCTGCAGCAGGTCCCCACTATTGCATATGCTTCAAGAAACCCAGTCCTTGTTCCCGTGCTGCTGTCTTCCTGAGTGACACCCCCTCCTCCTTCACATCTGAGTCTCAACCAGTGCTAGGACCATCTCCTCCAGAAAGTCAGCCTCCACTGCCATCGGAAGCATTAGGCTCTACTCACACAGCTCATGGCCTGCATCACGGTGTTAACAGGCAGCACTGCAGGTATTGTTTTATTTACACATCACTTCACTGAAAAAGTCTCTCCCCTCAACGTGATCCTCCAGCATCTGTGTGAATCCAACCAGAGACCTAGCAAGATACCTGATCTCTGGAGCTAGGGAAAGAATACATGTTGAATGAATACAGGACTGAATGGCCTCCCAAATCTGCTGCAGATTCCTGCCTTAATAAGAAGATCAAAATAAAATCCCTTCACCACCTTTAATGTATGTTGGCAGGGGGAGCTTTGGATATGAGTTAGAAAAATGTAACTGAATGAATCTCCAAAGTGAATTCATGCGGAATCTGGGGTAAGGCCCAGTTTCCTATACTTATAAAAAAAAATCCTTGTTATTGAATGTCCTCTGCTTTAAATTTTTAGCTGAGAATGCTGTACTATTTACAGGGAATGTGCTGCACTCACAGCCTTGCGTTTTTCATTTTAATAGGACCCTCTATCATTTTCCCCTTAAGTTTGTTAGTAGCTGTCATGTGTAAAATTACCACAAATAAAAGAAGGAGGTGGAATGTCAATGTGCAGAGGCAACACGGTGTGGTAGGCTGAGGTGCAAAAGGAGGTTGAAAAATACTTTGCGTGGTTCCCCAGGGAGCAAGGAATGTAGGGCAAGTCACATCAGGAGCCTAGTGACTGTTCAGCCCAGATATCTATGTATATATGTATGCATATGATTTTTTTTCTTGGAGGTAGAATCTGTTAGAGTCTTTCTGATTCACTATGCTATACAGGCATCTGCTGCTCATAACTTAAAATAGCATACCTCTTTTTATTGCATGTAGCCTATTCCTACAAAACCAGCTTCCATCTCTTACACCACAGACGAATTTCATTTTAACAAGAAGAGAGGACAAGTCAGAGAGGGAGTCTCCCAAGCAGGAAAGCAAACAAATAGGGGAGAAGAAGAAGAACATATTCTGGCTTCAAAATGAAACTTCTCTCTTCCATATGCAGTTAAGTGAGTGTCAGTATGGGCCCTGGGAAGCTAAGAAGGAATTTGAATCAGGGGAGAGGTACGATCAAATTTGCTTTAGGGCAAGTTCCTGCTAACTGCAGTTCTGGGGCAAGGTGGAGAGTGTTGAGCACATCTGGATAGAAAGGGCATAAGTCAGTGACAGAGATGAAAGATTTGAGGGGAACATATTGCAAGGAAATTCAGTCAACACTTAGGGAGAGACTAGAAAGTGACTCTCTGACTTGAGAAGCCACTTATACAGTGGAATCATTACTTACTTACAATATTTCACCACAAGTCTAAGGAGACTTCTATTGTATTATATAATGCCTATTCTGACATCTAATTTCAGAGCCTCAGATGAATCACAGAGCCCTTCTAAATTTCTTCATCATCACATAAAAAAAGGGCAACAACCTTAAATTATTACCCCCACATCCAAACCCATTTTCCAAACTACCCTCTCTCCTCCCAATTACTTAATCAACACTACTCTGTCAGTATGATAGAAAAGTTCAAAACAGTGAGCTCTCCATTTCTAGAAATCTAACAAGGAGGCACACATTTCTACTTGCTTGGAAACTTCTTACATGGAGATGTAAAAGCCCCTAGGCTTAATCTAGCTAGAGACACGCTGACATGCTACAATAATAGTATTTATTAATGGAAACTAAAATGTACATGTACAATACTCTTCATCGAGAACCTCTAATCAAGCTTTATTAACTTAACAAGCCACCCAAGAATTCTGTGGACCAGTGTCATCAAATTCCCTCTTCACTGTTCATGGATGGGATGAGACCATGCAAATATGAGACCTGAGTTCTAGGTCAGCCTCTGGTCTAGGTTAGCTGGATAATTCAGGGAAAGTCATCCCTTGTTTTAATACTTAGTTTTGTTATCTGCAAAATGAAGAATCTGAACTCTAAAACTGTTTCCAGCTTTGCTGTTCTGTGCCTTGGGGAATTTCTATAAAATGTTTTTTTCATGCTTTAATTCTTACCAGCTCTAACAAATGGGAACCACCAACTCATTCAAGGAATATTAATGTGCCTGGAGTCTGTTAGACCAACAGACATAATGTAATCGAAAAATACAGCTGGTGTTTTCTGTCTTCTCGCCAATCCAACCAACAACCAACACTGGAGACCAGAGAAAGCTTCCTGCACTACTGAAACAGCACATTCTAACAGTGCCACAATCACCAAGCAGAGAAAAGTAAACTTTTATTTTTTCCCCCGGAATTAAAAGTGTTTTGCATTATCCTCTATGCCCGGTCTTCGAAGTTACAACCAGTTGCCAAGAAGCTGGTGACAGCAAAATCCTTCTGATGGCATTACAATATTCCCCTTGGCGCTAGAGCATACCGGCAAACTCGGAGTTGTGCCCTCTTGTGGCCAAACTCTCTCATTGCAAGTTCCTTTTCTGGGAAAGGAGTCCCATCTAGGGTTGTTTGGGATCATTTGTGCATTTCAAATGATTGTGATTTTCATGATCTGATTCTTATCTGTGATGCAGTGTAAAGAGCACAAGACTTGAAGGTAAAGAGTCCCAAGCTGAGTGAGTCCTAGGTTAATCATTGTGGAGATGGGTGAGTTTGGGCATTAACCTCTGAAATTCCCAGTGTTTCCATCAATGATGGGTCTGTCACCCCACCCCACGCTGGGTTTTTATATTAATTAAATAAGGCTATATATCACGTATGCTTTGTAAAATATAAAGTGCTTTGTAACTATCACTTTCTATTATTAATAAAATGCAAAGAGAAAAATCTTTTCGTTTCTTGAATGCATAAACCAATACTAAGAAACTATACCTCTGAATAACACATGAACATTTATATATTTAAAAAGAATAAAAGAGGTTTTTCCACATTTCTCCCTTTATCAACCAGTTCTCAACTTTGCCATGTGTATTCTCCGAACTCACAACTGTATCCTCAGGTAAAAGTCTCGGATGAATTTTGATTAAATTACATGAAATTTACTCAAACTACCTTAAAAGTTAAAAAGATACTTGCAAAGTTCCAGAGCTTAAATAAAAACAAAAATTATAATAGAGTCAAATAAGTTAATAAGAAAATAATGCTGGGGCTAGGGTTGTGGCTCAGAGGTAGAACACTCACCTAGCATGCCTAAGGCACTGGGTTCGATTCTCAGCACCACATAAAAAAATAAAATAAAGATATTGTGTCCACCTACAACTAAAAAGTAAATATAAGAAAATAACGCCACTTATAGAAATGCTTGATAAAAGTACAAGTAGTTTAGACATAAAACTATGAAAAAGATATGCCATTTGAACATTAGTCCACTTTCGGTCAGAGCTTCTCCACAAGTTGCTTAACTTCTCTATACTATAAAATTCTCAATACTATACTTCTCTATAAAATTAAATTAAATTACCTAAAATTTGTAAATGGCTATGGGTGATGGGATTATCCATTATTTTGTTTTCTTCTTTTTTCTATTATTGTGTATGTTAAGAGTACATGGCCAAATTATTTTCATGAACATAAAAACATTATCTCAGACCCATTAGAAAACAGTGGAAAATTCTATGTGAAACTGACTAATTAACTTACTTAAAATATAACCCCGTCCTCCACAAAGCACACAAACCTAGTTGCACCCAGACAGCAACTGTTGTAGTCCTCCTTTTCCCAGAGGTGTTTATAGATCATCCCAGTCCACACAGCACCACCATACACCCACTCCTCTGCCCTCTCTTCCTCACACATTTTGAGAACATTTTTTTTTAAATTAAAAGTATGCTAAGTAGTTATGTATAGAGTATGTTTCTGTTTGCAGCAAGCAATTAACACTCCACTATAACCAAAGTAAGTGATCCCTCTGGGTCAGCCTCCGTGCTAATGTTACACAGAGAGAAAAGCCACGTGCAAGCCCGGAAGAAAGGGGAAGTCCTCTTCTGTTTTCCAAGAAACTTCTCCTTGTGCAGTCCTTGTAGTGCTAGAAATCAATGGAGATGATGCTCCCTCTCTTGGAAGAAAATTTAAGTGATGGATAGACAATCTGCGTTCTTTTAAAGAATCCAAGAAAAAAGAAAATGCTTAGTCAGAAGTAGTGTTCTTACCCAGAGTGTGTATGATGGTGCATTGATTTTGCTCCCATTGTTAGCAGAATAATCTGCAGTGGGGATGAAGCTCAGCCGAGGAGAGATCCCTGAGGAAGTGAGGCCAGCTTTGCACAGAGCTCCTTGCCTCATCTCGGAGGGGGGAGCCTACCCTCCTGATCTTAAAAAGTTCTCCCCTCAGGCATTTTCTTTCCTTTTCCGCTTTTATCCCTAGACCCACTGTTGGGCTCTAAAGAGATCAATACCATTAACTAGGTCATAAGGTTGACATCTTATGATGTAAAATTTCTTTATGAAAAATAATTCCTTTTTCACTAGTATCTTTACATCTTAGGAAAAAGAAACTGTCCTTGGTACACTGACAAAGAACACTGACACAAAAGGGGTTTGTAGTAGATACATTCCAGGTTTCTGCTTAGCCACCATGATTTCCCTTTCTTTGAAACTCTTCTCTGAAAGTATTGAGGCAGGAAGACACAGGCATCCAGGATAGGGACCTTGGGGGACAGGACAGGAGGGGACATCATGCAACCTGAAGGAGACATGGGGTCTGGAGGACACCCTGCACTGGCTACTCCCTATCAGCCTTTACCACGGGACGTCTTCTGAGTTAGAACACCTGTTTCCATTCCTCATGCTTCAACCACAGCCACCCGTCTCTAGTTTCCCTTGCCCCTACCCCTAGCAATGGCAGACCACCTGCAGCATTTCCTCTCCCCAACAAATGAGTCAACCACACAGTTAGACTTGTCCTCCTAGTTATGTAAATAAGGAATTGAAACTATGCACTTCTGCTTGGCTTATTAAACTTAGAGCTTCATTGGCCCATGCTAATGTCCCTCCTCCTGCCAATCACCTGTGCTGGGTCATCAGATATGCCTTAAAAATCCCTAGACAACAGACACCTGTTGGCATCCCTCTCTTGGGACCCTCCCTTTTGGGAGCTGTAGTTTCTATTACTTTAATAAATCCTGTTACTTTGCTCTCACCCTGTGTCCACGGATCTTATTCCTCCAGTTCATGAGACAAAGAACCCACCCATCCATGCTCAGTGTTACACTACTTTTTTTTTCAATGACACTGACTCCTTGACTTTAACTGATTGCCCAGCAGTAAATACCAGAACCAACCTGATCCAAGAAAGTGCTCATCTTCAGAAAGTTGAAGTGGGTTCTCAGAGGTATCCCACAGGTCTCTGCATTTGGACATGTAATAGTGGAGGCAGAATAATTTTCACGAACCACTCCCAAAACATAAATGCACGAGTTATCCCTGGTTCCCATCCACCTTGAAGCACAGTTCTTCACCCCTTCCTAGCATCTGTGAAACAGCCCCAAACTATTTTTTCCACAAACTACCCCACTATATTTCTGTAATAAATAATAATATTTTTTACTTAATGAATATTTTTTTTCTGAAAATTTTCCAAAGTGGAACAAGGCAAAGCAAATTATCCTTGGTCTTCTTTCTACCCCTGGAAACCCCTGTGCTGGTCTTATTGAAGAGGACAAAAGTTCTCCCTACACCTAAAGGAACCACGTATTTCTCTCTAATCAGTCCCTTTCTGCCATAAACACTGGGCTCTCTTGATCTCCCTTGGTCTGTCTTCATTCTTGCCCAGACAGGACCCAGGCGTGCTCTTTCTGACCCTGTGTTTCTGTTCTTGCTCTGATTGTCAAAGCAGCTCTTTAGATCTTGACCAAGGCGTTGGTTGGAGAAGTGGCCTGGGAGTTGGATCTTCAGACCAGTAGGTGTTATGACTACCACTCAGAAGAACTCCCACTTTGATTTCCCTACTTAAACTACTAAACAGTGTTCTAGCCTATTCTAATGGAGAAGCACTGTATTAAATTGGAATATATGGCATTTGGACATTTATTTAAAAAAAAGATAGAAAGTATTACTTCACTTCTCATTTGCCCTAATTTCAGATCTTCTTGATTCAAAACTAGAGAGAAAGAATGGCGGGGAGTAGAATTTAGACACTGAAACTCACGTAGAACCTCTCTGGAGCGTGACTCACCATGGTGTGCTATATACAAGTTCCCCTGCATATAGCTCAGTACTTCTCAGTTTGGACTACTCATTAGAATCTCCTGGAAAACTTTAAACTTTCCCAATTCTCAGTCAGCATCCATGCCAAACTAAATCAGAGTTTCTTTGGGTGAGAACCACATCAGTGAATATGGAGTGCAGAGTGAGAACTCTGTCCCCTGTTCTTCCAATGGCCTCTGCTCCTCTCCTTCACTGAGCTCAGACCCTGGAAGAAGCAAAGAACAGGTAGGAGATAACTAGAGAAATGAAGGTTGGGCTGGTGGCGGCAAACATAGTGCGTGGCTTTACAAGTTAAAATTCTTGCAAGATAATTTATTAAATTAAAATAGAAGGTCAGGCTGCTTTGATTGGAATTGTATTGGTCTTGATAGACAAAATTTTAAGGGGAAAAAAGATCAAGGTCTGGAATTAGGTGAAAAAGCCAAGTTACACAAGCAGGCTAAGGGGAGGTGACTAAACATGAATGGGCGTAGGGAAATGTAGGTGGACGTTAGTCCTCTCAGGCTGAATAACAGAGTCCCACACGTTGGGTGGTGTAAAAATTAGAAATGTATTTCTCACAGTTCTGGGCCCTGGACGTCTGAAATTGGAGACCAGCATAGGCAGTTTCTGGCAGGGGCTCCCTTTCTCTTCTTGTTGGTTCCTTTTAGTTATGCATAACATTAGGACTCATTTGACATCGTTATAAAAGCATGGAATACAATTTGCTCTAATTTAATCCCAAGTACTTCTTTCCCACTCCACCTCCCCCCACCGTTCCCTTCTCCCTACTCTTTACTGATCATTCACCTATTTACTTACTAGTTGTTTCCTTCCTTCCTTCCTTCCTTCCTTCCTTCCTTCCTTCCTTCCTTCCTTCCTTCCTTCCTTCCTTCTTTCCTTCCTTCCTTCCTTTCTTTCTTTCTTTCTTTTTAATTAATGGCTTGTGGGTATACATGAAGGTGAGATCCACTACAGTACATTCATGTATTGACACAGGAAAGTTAGATCAGCTCCATTCCACCATTCTTCCTTTATTCTTCTCCCTCCCCCCATCTCTATCCTCTACCACACATCTTCTACTTTGATGGAATCCACCCCCCCCACCACCACCATTGTTCTTTTTTCCTCCTTATTTTGGACTAGTTTCCACATATCAGAGAGAATATTCAATCTTTGACTTTCTGGGTCTCTTATTTCACTTAGTAACATATCAATTCCATCCATTTAACAGAAAATGCCATCGTTTAATTTTGTTTTTCTTTATGGCTGATTTCATATATATATATATATAAACCACCTAAAAAGTGTTCTATCCTATTCTAATAGAGAAGCACTGTATTAAGTTGGAATATGCGGCATTTGGACATTTATCAAAAAAAAAAAAGATAGAAAGTATTACTTCATTTCTCATTTGCCCTTATTTCAGACCTTCTTGATTATATAATATATATATATGTATATATATGAATTTCTTTATCCATTCATCTGTCAAAGGGCACCATAGTTTGAGAATTGTGAATTGTGTTGCTATACACATTGATGTGGCTGCGTTCCTTCAGTACGTTTATTTCAGATCTTTTGGATATATATTGAAGAGTGGGATAACTGGGTCGTATGGTAATTTCATTCCTAATTTTTTGAAGAATCTCCATACTGCCTTCCAGAGTGGTTGAACTAATTTTCAGTCCCACCCACGATGTATGAGAGTACCTTTGTTCCCACATCTTCGCCAATACTTACTATTATTTGAATTCTTGATAATCACCATCCTGACTGGAGTGAGATGAGCTAATGTGGTTCTGATTTGCATTTCCTTAATTGCTAGAGATGTTGAACATTTTTTCAAATATATATTAAGTACTTGTATTTCTTTTTTTTTGAGAAGCTCTTTTGCCCATTTATTAATTGGGTTATGTGGTTTTTGTTTGTTTGTTTGTTTGATGTTAAGTTTTTTGAGTTCTTTATACATTTTTCTGGATATTAATGTACCATCTGAGGAGAAGGTGGAAAAAATCTTCTCCCATTGTGTAGGCTCTACTTTTATGCTCTTTAATTGTTTCCTTTGCTGTGAGGAAGTTTTTTGTTTTGGTTTGGTTTGGTTTGGTTTTGGTTTTTAATTTGTTGCCATGCCACTTACTGGTTTGAGGTTTTATTTCTTGACACGGGCTCTCTTCCAGGCTTAAAGATAACCGAAGTTTCGTTTTGGGGTTGTGGCTCAGTGGCAGAGCACTTGCCGCACACATGTGAGGCACTGGGTTTGATCCTCAGCAGCACATAAAAATAAATAAGCAAAATAAAGATACTGTGTCCAATTTAAAAATTTAAAAAAAAAAGACAGCCGTCTCTTCACTGTGTGTTCCCATGGTCCTTCTTTGGTGCAAAGAAGAGGGCTCTGGATTCTCTTCCTCTTCAGATAAAAACACCAGCCTCATTGGACCAGAGGAACTCATTCAGGGCCTCATTTAATATGTTGTGGTTTTTTGTTTTTGTTTTTGTTTTGTTTTTTTGTAATGGGGATTGAACTCAAGAGCACTGGATCACTTAGTCACATCTCAAGCCCAATTTTGTATTTTATTTAGAGACAGGGTCTCACTGAGTTGCTTAGTACCTTGTCGTTGCTGAGGCTGGCTTTGAACTCGCAATTCTCCTGTCTCAGCCTCCTGAGCCACTGGGATTACAAGCATGAGCCACTGTGCTCCGCTCTCTTTTAATCTTTATCAATTTATAGGCACATTGGAGGTTAGAGCTTCAACAAATGAATTGAAGGTTGGAGACAAAATTCAGCCCGTAGCAAAGTCTTCCAGTTGGCTCTAGAAAAACAAGTAAGTTGATAATAACTGGAAAAATTAGATTTTATCTCAAAATAATACTGATTATTCATTGAAGTCTAATGTAGCAGGCACCATGATACAATATAATACACATAACACATGGTTCTTAATGAAAATTATCTCATTGAATTATGGAGAGAGAAAAAACAAGATTATCTAGAGAAACTGGGAGTGGGTGTTTCCTCTTCCCAATTGTTGTTGCACTGTGTCCAAATTGACTAAGCACATTACTGCAAATGCAGCACCTTGAAATCAGTTCCTCACAAAAATCACCAGACACCAGCGGCTTGGTCTCAGACAACTCTGTGACTAGTGTCTGTCTCCACAAGGTAGTTTATTCCCTAAACCCAAGCTCACATGTGCATCAGAAGAAGGTAGATAAGGACATAGGATGCTTTCCCTGGGGCACAAAGCCAGCTGAGTCCTACAGCTTCTCCCAAACCCTGAAGGGTGTCCCCAGGATATAGGACAGCATGACTCTTCTTGCTACACTTTGGCTGTTTGTCCCAGGAAAAAAAAGAAAGAAAGAAAAAAACTGTCCCAAGTAAATCACAATTCTCAATCTGGTACTTCTCAATTTTTTATGGACATACTAAATACCTGGAGGGCATGGTTCAATTGCGGTTGCTGATCTAATTTGTTCTCGGAGGTTCTTAAATTTCTAATTCTAAAGGCTCTGGAGGATGCTGTAGCCTACAGAAGCCACGGCTGAGTCTTGAGGAACAGGCATGCTCTGTGTAGCGACCTTTCCCACCTCCATCCTCATGGAAATCGTCTGCAATAATCTCCTTTCTAGTTGTAATCATCACTTTGTACAACTGGAAAATAAGCCTCCGTAGGCTATGGATTTGCGGAGTAAGGGACAGATGCTAGAGTTTTCATTGGTTTTTTTTGTTTGTTTTGTTTTGTTTTATTTTGTTTTGAAAAGAGACAATGTCCCTGTTTCTGTTCTTTCTCTATTTATAAATTCATCAATTTTAACTCACTATATGACCATGCAAACCAGCTCTGGCAAAACATCTAGAAAAAAAACCTGGGTTTTTTTTTTTTGTTTTTTTTTTTTTTAATGAGTCACAGCTCACCAACCAATTCTCTGTCTTTTAAATCTAAATATCTATAATTTAGTGGGTGGCAGACTTCAGAAACAGCTAAGGGCCACTAGCCTGATACTGTTGGAATGTTACATGATTTTCTTTCTTTTGATTTTTCTTAGGCCCATGATACCTAGTACACAGAAGAATGGGCAAAAGAATGAATAGCTGTATAGATAAGTAATTGAGATTCCTGTGTTGGATCCTATGTGAGGTAACTTTTTGCTGCTTTAACCAAGATACCTGACGAGGACAACTTGGAGCAGGAAAAGTTTACTTGGGGCTCACAGTCTCAGCTGACTCTTGCCCAGTGCTGAGCTCAGGCAGAACAACATGGTGGAAGGACATGGGGAAGAAAGCTGCTCAGCCCAAGGCAAGCAGGAAGCAAAGAGCAAAGAGACCAGGAACAAAATATAACCCCAAGGGCATGTCCACAGTGACCTGCCTCTTCCAGCCATGCCCCACCTGCCTACCGTTACCACCTAGTGATCCATTCAAATTATTAACCCAGCAAAGGAGTCGATCCACTGACTAATTAGGTCACAGCTCTCGTGATCTAATCATTTCACCTCTGAACATTCCTGCATTGCTACAAGACCTTTGTGGGAGATCTTGCATCTACAGCATAAGAGATCTTAAAGTTTAATGGTGTTATTCTCCTTTAGGTTATCCAGGAAATAATGGACAGATGATTGATAGATAGACAATAAATAGACAATTGATATACATACACATATATATATATCACATAGATGTTTTTACTATTCTATATGACGTATTTTATTTAAATTTATATAAAATAGGGATTAAATACATGCATATACCATAGAAAATAAGCATAAAAAGCAAACATTTTTATCTTGCCTGCATGTCCTTTGAATGGATTAATCAGGATCACTTCAAAATGATACCAAAACCACATGATTCAAAAAAGAGATAAATTAGACTCATGAGCTAGTCTGTATTCTGCCGATTTAAAATAATTTAACACGCGTTTCAAAGTGATATTGTACCCAGCCCACTTCACTGAACCTATTTGCATATTCATCTGAATGCAGAGCACAGGCTTGAAGTGAATTGCTGTTTAGCTTTCTTTCCCTGAGTTCTCTGCAGGATCCACCTCTTGCTGACAGGCACACTAAAGCCCCTGGGGGAGCATTTATAAAATGGGTTTACAAATTTGTTTATGTGTGCTACCCATCTCACCAAAACAACAGAAATCACCATGAGCGTGCAACTAAAGCAACTCTTTCCATTTCCTCGGCTTTTCTTATTCATTTCCCACTCTCCTTATTTTGTACAGTTTTAATTTGGACTTCGTGTTGCCCTATTGTATCTTCTTAAGTCATTTGACATGTGCGGCAAGATATCAAATATTCATTAAGTTCCTCTTACAAGCCCAGCTCTGTTTGGTGAAGATAGATCCAGATAGAAGTTTTAACAATTCATTTTCTTATTATTGTAAGAATAAAACATACACGTTTAAAAATACAAATACTACAACTGGTTATTAAATTGACTCAGTTTACCCCATTTCCAAAGCCTCTTAGTTTACTTCTTAGGAAGGTGGATGTAGCTCAGTGGTAGAGCACTTGCCTAGTATACAGCAGGCCCTGGGGTCAGCCAACCCCCAGCTACACATACACACACACACACACACACAGACACACACACACTCACAAGAGACTTGCTATAGTTTACTTATTGTGTTGTGACTTCATTAAAATATAATCTACATACCAAAAATTAACCTATCATAACAATGAATTTTAGTAAGTTCACCAAATTCTGCAACAATCAGCATAATCCAGTTTTAGAACATTTTCATCACACAACTCTCTCCTGCTCATTTGTAATTTCTCCTCATTCCTAGAACCAGCCCAAGGCAACCACTAATATACTTTCTGTCTTTATAGATTTTTCTTTTCTAGGATTTTTCATGTAATTTGAATCGTAGTGATTTTTTTGCTTCTGGCTTTGTTCACTTAGCCTCTTGGTTTTGAAGTTTATCCAGGATGAAGCATGTATTGATGTATTTCTTTTTTCTTTTTGAATAGTGTGCCTCTTCCTGAAATACCACATTTGGCTTACCCATCTACCAGATGACAGACACATGGTGGCTCATTTGGATTTTACAGGTTCTACGAATAGTGCTGCGACAAACACTCAATTTCAGGTTTCTGTGTCAATATATATTTTCATTTCTCTTGCATATTCTTCTTAGTGATATTACTAGTTCCTACTCTAAACTTGTGTTGAACATTTTTAAAAGAAAATATTATTCTTCTCCAAAGTAGCTGTTTTATTTTACATTCACACCAGCAACGTGTGAAGTTTTACCTTTTTCCAAATCCTCATCTGTATTTGCTACTGTTTGTCTCTTTAACCACTCTCATTTTAACAGGTATGAAATGGTATCTCACTGTGAATCTAATTTGCATTTCCCTAATGACTAATGATGCCGAGCATCTTTTCAATGCACTTATCCAGCGTATCTTCTGTGATGAAATGTCTATTAAAATCTTTGCCCATTTTTTACTTGAGTTGTTTTCTTATTATTAAGTTGCAGGGATTTCCATTTATTTTTATATCATTATGGATAACTGAGTTTAAATCTACTTTCTTGAGTGTTGTGTGTGTGTGTGTCTGTGTGTGTGTGTCTTTGTTCTCATCTGTTCTCTTCCTCTTTATCTATTCTGCCTTTTATGGAATTGTTTTATTTTGCTTCACTCAACTTCCTTTTAAACAAATTAAAAATGAGATCACATCTCTTTTGGATTACCACTTTCCATCATTTCCAGTGTTCTCTCTTCCTTTGTGCAAGTATTTCTGTCCAGTACTATTACTTCTTTTCTACCTAAAGAGCATCCAATAGCATTTCTTGATGTGCTTGTCTTAGGCAATGAATTTTCTCAAATTCATTTATTTGAGAACCTTGTTTTCTAATTAAAAAAAAAACTCTAATGTTAAAATGAAGAGCAGAAATGAACCATAAAAGAAATAAATAATTGAATTAATATAGAATTCTAGATATACCTTTTTAAAAATTTTAATACTTTGAGATTCAATCCCATGTCATATGGCTTAGTTTCAAATGATAATTTTATTATTATTCTTATCCTTGTTCTTCTGAACAAAATATGTCTTTTTATGCTTAGTTACTTTTAGGATTCCCTCTTTATCAGTAATTATTAATAGTTTGACTTACTGTTTCTTTATGTCTCCTTTAGTAGGAGTTCATTGCCTTTCTGGATTTGTGAGTTTATTTTCAGTAAATTTGGAATACTTTTTATATTTATTTACTTATTTAATGCTGGGGATAAAAGGATCAATCCCAGGGCATCAGGCATGCTAAGCAAGTGCTCTGCCACTGAGCTACATCCTTAACCCAATTTGGAATATTTTAGACCATCATTTGTACATGTTTTTTCTGCCTCCTTGCCGCTCTACTTGCTCTCTCATCCTATTAGTTTGAAGTTTTCTGCACAGAACTTTTCTTAATCAGGTAGGTAGATTTGATTTCAATGACATACTTTATAGAAGAAAGCTGAAATACATTGTTAATTTTCTCTAATTGCCAATTTTCAGATTAAGGATTTATTATCCTAGTCACTTTTAATGATGTCCAATGAAATGAGTATACAGAAGAAAAGTTAGCATAGTGGTGCTGTAACTGCTTACCTTTACAACACCCTGATCCAAAAGCTTGGCCTTTGGCTGGCACCTGAGAGCTCAGAGTTTGGGGAGGGTTCCCACCATTGGTAGAACTGCCAGGAGTACCTAAATGTACCTAAATGGTTTGTAGAAACAATGCGGTTTATGCTGAACACTGGCCCTTCTTTGGGTGTCTGGAATTTTGGCACACGCTAGGTAGATGGAGCCTATGTGATCAGCACCCGTTACAAACCTAGGGCATCATGCCTCGAGCAAGGTTCCCTAACAGACATCATTTGTCACGCTTGGCCACAGCTCATTGCAAGCTGCACCAAATACTTATGTGTCTTCACTGGGAAAGGACCACTGAATACTTAAACTTGGTTTCTTCTGGACTTGACCACATGTGCCTTTCCCCACTGATTTTGCCTTATATCCTTTACTGTAATACATTCCAGACACGAGTACAATGGATGGTCAGCTCTCCATACATGCAGGATTTGCAGCCATGAATTCTATCAACCCCAGATCAACAATATTTGGAAAGCCCATTCCACAAACTTCCAAAAGGCAAAACCTGAATTTGCTGCCTGCTGAGCACCATACTAAATCCATACAAATGAAGAGATATGTGCAGCCCTGTCGCAGCTCCCCATCGTTTCACAAATCCTCATCCGCTCCCCAGCACTCCTAGTTTAAGCATCATTCACGGTGGGTCATGCCCATGTATCACGAGGTTAAGTCACTGCTACACAGTGGTTGCATATGAACTGAGCATGTCCAGACCTTTTTTTCTTGTCATTATTTCCTAAAAATATAGTATAGGAAGTATTTACAGAGCATCTACATTTTATTGTAATTATAAGTAATCTAGAGATGATGTGATGCAAAGCCTACAGGACAATGTGTGTGCCTAGACTGTGTGCAAGCACTATGCCAATTTATAAAATGGACTTGAGCATCCTTGAATTTGGGTATCCACTAGGGATCCTGGCACCCACCCCTGCACAGAACGGGAGATAAATCGTCTATGACGAGTCTGCTGAGTCCTCCTGGTGAATCATGGGAGAGGGGAGTTTGGTTTTGCTCTTTCTTTGTCTTTTTGTCTGCCTGGTTTCATTATCATCAATAGGTTTTAATATAATAAACACATTGCAATAAATTTCATTCATATTTTTTTTCTTTTTCGGAAGCAAAACTGTCTCAACTTTGGCCAATAGAAGCTATTGGTTCTTCTCACCCTTTGTCACTACCACATATCCCAGACTCACCCTGAGAATATTCTATCCTGTATTTAAATAAGCCATTCCTTTAGGTAACTTTAAAATAATATTTAAAGCCACCATCTGGGCACTAGGTATGCTGCTGTAAATGAGCTCTATATTGGCCTTTTCAGCTTTTTAAGTGGACACATAATTTATGAAATGAAAGATCAAATCATGAGTTCACACTATAAAAAGCAAATTGAAATTGTATAGTACTGAATTTTCTTTTACTTAACCTCTTTGATTTTATACTTGTATCTCTTTACTCTGACATTGAAAATTGTGGTAATTGACACCATTGAAATAACTATACATTTAACATTATCCTACAGTATACATAAAACAGTTCAAAAATAAAACTGAGGTTATGACTAACAATAAACTTGAATAAACTTGAAAATGTGTTTGCAACTCTATTTTTTCCTTAGAATATATGAAATTAAACATGTATAGTCAAATACTCTTTCTAAAATCACTTGAAATAATTCATTCTCTCTGTGATGGATACCATCACCTTTATTTAGGTTAATTTCATTTTATTTTTAATTTTTAGTTGTTTTTATATTTTATCTTTTGGATTCTATATGATTTAGAAAATGTAAATCATCAGTTTCAAATAACATTAACAAGGTAGTTTTCAGAGAAATCTTGATTTAATACCTGTTTAATTTTTGTGTTTTTATTATAGAAACAAATATTTACATATACAAATAGTTGCATATTAAACATATTCTTTAGAACCATGATTTTTTATTTAAACATAGCCTACAGATAATTCCATATCAACCTACCATAGACAGCATCTGCATTCGTTTTTATAGCTGCATAACATTTCATTGTATGAGTGGACTATTGGATATTTGACCAGAACCTAGTAATGGGCATCTGGGATGTTTGTATATTCATTACTTAAGACACTGTTTTAATGTGTAAGATATATGGATGTTATATAACTGAATTAACCAATCCCATACTTTCAATCATTCAAGTTCTTTACAGTAATTTATCATCAAAACAAAAAATGCTTTAGGAAGAATTCCTTAGCAAAATCTGTAAACAAATACTTAATAATTTTCTTAGGAAAAAAATCTTAGAAATGGAATTTCTGGGTCAAAACCTTTGCACTCAATTAGTATTTTATATGTACTACTTTAGTTCTTATTTAGATAGCCTGCAGCAAGTACTGATCTTGAAACCAATTCCCAATTTAACCATTTAGTAACATCATTCTGTAATCCTGAAAATAGAGTTTCTTTTTTTCCAAATGTAGAACTTACAGACACCAGAGGCTGAATTTAAAGTAATAACAAAAAGCATTTTAATGCATTAATATCATCTCCACTATGGAAAAACAGCATTGGGTTCTCGTACCTATGACATGAAAGTTAGTGGTCTGTTGAACTGATTGAATAAGTGAAATTTTCAATTAAGATGATGTGCAAATTTTTGTCCGCATAGATGGTCCTCATTTCAGGAGATATTAAGTATAATTTGAAAATTTACTTTGAGTTTACAGATAAGTGTTTTTCTATGGCTTTATTTATGCCCTTTTGCACATAGTACAAATGTAGCAAACTTTGGAGCTATTGCCAAATCCCACGGAAACCTACAACTGGATATAGTTGAAAAAAATTAATGTATTCTACACAATTCTCATGGGGAAGGCACCGATAGACGCAAGGTTAGCCAACTGAGTCAAAAGAAGAAACTCAAGGAGGAGCAAATAAGAAACTAGTCCACACCCAGAGAGCTACATACAGGTAACAGATTGTATCCCTATCAACAAATGCCAGAGAGAACAGCTGTATAAGACAAAATTGCTGCTATTTACCCAAGATCCATTTAGCAGAACAGGAATTCTTGGCCATTACAGATCACTGGTGCCCATGATTCCAGAAAACCCCATGAGGAGCCATCATGTAGCAAATTACAGTGAAGGATCAATTATGGCATATCCTTTTTCTGAGCTTTATAGCATGTATAATTACAAAGATAAGAGGTTACATGCGAACAGAGGGCAGAGATCCTGACACAGTATTCTGAAGAGAACTCCATTGAATGGAGGGAGCATTGAACCTACAGATGAAGACGGTAAGCCATAACTGGCAAACTTGAGTCTGTCCTAGGACCTGATAAAATTCAGACGTAAGCCTCACAAGTGTCAATAGCAGAGCCACTCAGACAAGAGGGCGTGGTGACGAGAGAGGACGCCCAGGAGGCTGCTCTCCCACCTAAATATGGCAGCGCCCACTCAGACCCAGCTTAGGATGTGGCTAAGGATTTGGGCCCAGTGTTACCAAATTGTCTTCTTTTTAAAGAGAAGCCAGAAATACTCTGCATGAAAAAAACATCAAATGATCTGTTAACAACAAAATTTTTAAATTCTTTAAAAATTCTATATTGGATAATCAAAACTGGTCTGCAGTTTCCTAGTTTGTGATCTGCGTAAATTGCTGGGCCTTAGGAACCTGTTTATTCCTTCTGGGCCTTACCATCTCTTGATGAAAAAGGAATGACAGATGGCCAGGGACAATAAACTTTACCAAAAAAGGCAGCCTTTTTTTTTTTTAAGGGCAATATACAGCTTTTACTGACTTTAAGTTTCACAAACTCTACAAGCCCCTAAAAATTAACAATGTACATTTAAAATGCACTTCAACCATATCTTATAAAAGCCTTAAAGCTAAGTCAGGACTATACCCTCCTGAATTGCAAACTGGTTCATAATGGGGAAATTCAAACCTTTTCATGCTAATTTCATTTTATTGCTAATAAAAGTGGCACACTGATGAGGCATATCATGCCTTCCCCATTCCATGCAATCAAAGATGCTGATGCAGCCCTCTGAAAAGAAACAGCAAGACCCATCCCCCCTCCTCATTAATCAGTTGATTAATTTTCTCACTGCAATGACCAGATATTTTGTTGCTGCTTAGATATAAGAGATTACTTGCAAGGTCAGCCTGGAGAAGTTTATGAGACTTGATATTTTATAGCTCCTAGTATAGTAATATACTTATTTCTGTTCCTTTTCTAAAATGAATAGCTATTTTTAATTTGGATGAATGTTTTTATATATAAGAATTTATCCCCTTTCTTCCATCACCCCTCTCCACACCAATCCGATCTCCACCAATATGATTTCATCAGAATGAAGGAATTCGTTGTTAAAAAACACTTTGTTGAACATCTTGGTCCAATATCTAATTCAATGGAGAATTCATGCTATGGAACCTCGATGAAAGACCACTTAATCTCTGCTTTAAACCACGGGTGACTTCCATCCAGTCCCTAAGAATTGGCTACTCCCCTACTCCATCTCAAGTCAGCACATAATAAAACCAAAGGTCCCTGCTATCATCTCTCACCTATAATATTCTGCTCTCGTTAGTACTTCTCAGCACTGACAAACACCCAACAGACTGGCATCCCAAACATGAGTAGTGACTCACAAGTATCTGATTATTTAAAGCAGTGAAATATCACATTTGGCACCTCTCCTGAGAGGCAGCTGCTGTGCTCAGCTAGCGAGTGAGCAGTTGGTGGGTCCTGCCCACTGGCAGGACAGTCAAAAATAGTCAGTGCCCACGTCAACAGTCAAAACCACATGGTTTCAGTAAAATCCCAGAAACTGTGGGGGCTAACTCAACTAAAATGAGACAGACACCTACATGAAAGTCAAGACAAATCACCTGCCTAGCTTGGTGCCCTATCTGTCCTAGAGAAGATTACAAATCACTGACTTTACATAATTGGTCTGAGTGTGCCCGAGTCTGGAACAAAGATACATTACCATTTGAAATCCAACAAATTTATTATGCATAGATCATTTTAAAATCAAAATAATAAAAATTATTTTAATTCTTTACAAATATATATGGGTGCTTTTTGAAATCTTAGATTTTATGTCATGTACTATCCCTAATACTACAAGTACCTAGGGTTTCTAGAGCTCATAAACAGTGTTCTGGAAACTTCCACATATGAGAGAGTATGTGTAGTGCATATATTTTTTGTCTGGCTTATTTCACTTAACATAATATCCTCTGGTTCCATACATTTTGATGCAAATGACAGTACTGCATCCTTTCTTATAGCTAAATAATATTCCATTGTGTATGTAGAGCACATTTTATTTATACTAATTAATTGATGGACATTTAGGTTGATTCCATACCTTAACTGTTTTGAATAGTGCCACAATAAATTTCATTTCCTTTGGATGTGTACATAGAAGCAGGATACCTGAATCATGTGGTAGATTCTCATTTAGCTTGGGGGAGCAAATCTTCATATCATTCTTCATAATGGCTATAAGCACTGACGATCTCATCAACAGTATGTGAGAGTCCCTCTCCCTCCCCATCTCTTCACCAGCATCAGTCTGTCTTTCTGACATTGGCCACACTAACCAGGATGAGATGCTGTCTTATTGAAGCTATCATTTCTTGTTTGTGCCAATGACACAGCCATTAATCTTTGGTCAGTTACATATTTGAAGACATCTTCCAAGTAATGTCTTTTTGCTTTCTTTGCAGTGAATTTATATGAAAAAAAGAGAAGTATTTAATTGGATGCACTTGTATTAACCTTTTCTGATACATTTTGTCTCTTATGCATTGTAAGAAATATTTTCCATTGAAAAACTTTAAACTATATTTAAATTATTAAATTTAAATATTAAATCTATTTTCTCCCAAATGTTTACAGTTTGGCCTTTCATCAAGCCAAAATTATTATAAGAATATGGTGTGAGGTAAAGACTCCAATGTCGTTTTCCCAGCATAATAACAAATCTTGCAACATTCTCCTTCTCACTGATCTATAATGTTACTTCGCTTGCATATCAAGAAATCACAAATGTAGATTCTGATTCTGGACTCCGGATCCTTTTTTATGAGTCAATTTGTCTACCAAGCATAATTATCACCATTTAAACACTGTGACTCTAGAGTACATCCTGATATCTTGTAAAGCAAGTCCTCACGTCAACAAATTTCTTCCCCTCAAATTTTTAGAATTGACTTGTCAAGTTTCTCAAAAATTCTAGCTAAATTGTAAATACCAGTTTTATGACACTAGGTTTTCTAGTACACCCTATAATAAGAGTTACATCTCTTATTCTTCCTTGATGTCTTCCAAAAAGTTTTGATTTTGTCTTTCATTGAAGATGAATGCAGTTTTATTTGACTCATTCCCAGGTACTCTCCACTTTTGTACTATTGTAAATGCTATCGTTTTATGTTACCTGTTTATTCGTGGTTTTTAAAAATTCAATTAAACTTTTTTATATCTTATGGCCAGTCACATTGCTAAAACCTCTTATTATTCTAATAAGTACTACATTTTAAGTTTTTCGATCAAGGCAATCATTTTCTACAAATAATGATTTTATTCTAGCTCTCTTTATTTCTCTTATAATTCTTCTATTTTATATCTTAAATGTACATAGTACATTAAAACACAGAAACTAATATTGAATAGAGATCATTATGTTGTTATTTTTGTCTTGCTTCTAATTTTATAGGCAATGCTTCTACTTTTTATAATAAAAATAAATTTTTAAAACATTTTCATAGATACTGCTTTTCAGGTTAAGCAGTTTTCCATCTATTCCTGGTTTGAAAAATATTTATAAGAAATGGATTATTGTAGGAGGTCCTGGGGAACGAAGTGGAGCACATTATATTATGTGCATATATGCACATAAAGGAGCCCTACTATTATCTATGATTTTAATAAAAACAAAAAAGTAATGGTTAACATTGAGTTTTATCCAATTTCCTTTCCATATTTTGAGAAAAATCTGTGATGGTTTCCTGTTGTTATAGCAAATACCTGAAATAATTGACTCATAAAGAAAAGAGCTTCATTTGGCCTCCAGGTCTGGATTTCAGTCCGTGGATGGTTGGACCCGTTGCTTTTGATCCTGTGGTGAGGCACAGCATCTTGGCAAGGGGTATGGGAGACCGAAATCACTCATCTCATGGATGGGAGACAAGAGAGAGTAGAAGAGGGACTTAGGTCCCAATGCATCCTTCAAGGTCACACCCATGATGACCAGAAGACCTCACATTTCCACCATCTTGAAATAGCGCCATGCTGGGCACCAAACCTTCAACACACAGTTTCCATTGAGAAACCTTAAACGGTTTTCTATATTTTCTCCCAAATGTTTATAGTTTGACTTTTCATCAATAAGCCTATAATCAATCCAAAATTATCAGAAGAATTTGGTGTGAGGTAAAACCAAAACATGTTTGTCTCTCTTTTAATGAGTTAATATAGAAAATTTAAATTATAGATTGCTCAAGAATAAAATACTCCTACATGACAACAGTGGAATGCATTGCATTCATAATTATCCATTCACAGCACAATTTTTCATAACTCTGTATACAAAGTATGTTCATGCCAAAGTATGCCATTATACATGAGCTCTCATTGATTTTTTTTTGGTTACAAGTAAAATTTAAAACTAATAATAAAAAAAATAAAATACCCCTGAATTTTTGAGGAAAAACACAATTTGTAAAGGATATATGATCTTTCTAAGCCATTTAGTTTGCTGGAAGTTTTCTCAGAATTTGTACATTCCAGTTCTGGAGTAAGGTGGCCTATGATTTTCTTTCTCATGATGCCTTTATAGGGTTTTGATGATAACACTCATCCCTCAGGGGATTGGTTTTAGGAACCTGCATCAAGGTGAGGAACCAATCTGCTTCTTCAAATTTCCACAAAGGAAGGACATTTAAAAACACCTTTGGTAGAGCTTAGTGCAGGATTCTCAGATTTAGCTTTCTCATTTTGCCAGAGGCCCAAACCTCTGCATGGCAGTGCCTGGACGGGTGTTCTCCTTCACGCAGCCACACTTTCCGGTGGTTCCCTGGCTTGCTTCCCCTTTTGCACCTTCTCTGTGTTTTCAGCTCACTGGGTTTGATTTTGTTGGCTTATTTTTGCCCCTGGATATTTTTGTTACTTTCTAGCAAATCTAATAATGCATTAAATATTATATTTGCGGTAATTTCTAAGGATTTCATTATATTTCAGTAAAAGGATTCCTCTGACGATGCTGTCCATTAACCTCCTGAGAAAGGAAGTCTTGTTTAGGATTTTCCAAATTTTACTAAAGCGAGGTTGGAAGAAAGAGGCACCATAATTTATTTATAATTATGGTCTTCAGATTTAGATTCAAGAAGTATTTTCTCCTGGAAGAACGTTCTAGTCCAGGGAGACCTTATATATATATCTTATACCTCTAGCCCTGCTGCTTGTTTATCCTAATAGTAAAATTCAAACATTTGAATCTGGACAACTAGTCCTCACATTTTAATCATCTACTGTTGTCACCTGTTCTGATGGGGACATAGACAACATTCTCAGTAGGGAAATGGGATTCACGAGAACCTCACCGACGATTCTTGAAGCACAGTGCCTTGATTCCCTGCAGGTCTGGCCTCCCCCACTCCTTCTCTGCTTTCTCCATCCTCACAACCAAGACTTCAAGGTGACTCCTAAACTGATATTTGCCACCACCCCATAAATTCCTCACCTTCAGATTGTCCCTTTGAATTTCACCCAGTGACCAGATATCAATAGAATTCTGTCTTCTTTCCCAAGTCCTCTAGTAGCCATCCTGATGGATCATCTACTCCTTCTTTATCTGTCAAGACTCTGAATCTCACTGTCATTTTGCTTAGATTTCTATCTGAACACGTAGAGCATGTCACTGGTAGAGGAATCAGTCTCTTGTTTTTTTGAAAATACATGTGATATCTTAGAATATTGATACAAAGATAAATAGATATACAATATATTACACATATATAATACATTGTACCTGTATGTATGAAGGGTGTTACCTGCCTTGCTGATTCATGTTAAAGCTATACCCCAATCTTTTTTTAAATTTTATTGGTTCTTTTTAGTTATACATGACAATAGAAGAATTCATTTTGATATAAGTATACAAGCATAGAATATGTCTTCTTCTAGTTAGGACCCCATTCTTAAGGATGTACACATTGGTGGGATTCACTATGGTGTATTTATACACATACATAGGAAAATTATAGCTATATCCAAATCTTACTGAAGTTAATAAGAGTAGAAATACTTGAGCCGTAATTTTTTTCTCTTTCTTTGTTTGCAAGTAATTCTGCATCTGATTTTTCTAACTGTATATGGGAAGTTTACCTCATAGCATCTTTATCAGCATTAGTTATTATTGATCTATGTAGACTTTCCCAACATGAAAAACAGAAGAATTTCCTATTTTAACTCATGACTACTGATGCTGAATTTTTTTATGTGTAATGTTGACGATTGATACACTAGTATGGCAGTAGGTAAAAAAGTGGATGTGTAACCGATGTGAATCTGCAATATGTATATAGGGTAAAAATGGGAGTTCATAATCCGCTTGAATCAAATGTATGAAATATGATAGGTCAAGAACTTTGTAATGTTTTGAACAACTAATAAAAAAAAAAGAAAAAAAAAATGTTGACGATTGGCCTGAATTATCCCCAAATGAAATAATTATCTTTTCAAAATGTATCTTATATTTCAAATTTAAGAGAGATTGTGGTTATTGTGATAAGTAACTGTTTAATGTGGTCTTTTCAGATAAACAGTAGGAACTGGTTACTTTCAAAAATGATTAGATCCTATCCATATTGCTTTACTGCTAAACTCATATATGGTTTCTAATTCATTTGTTTGATTATTCAGAGATTAAATTGAATATTCCGAATTATTGGAAGTACTTTAATAATGATGTCAGCTCTCTTTAAGGTATAAAAGAAGTTAGAATATTTTTATAAGGCTTCAAACCAATCTGTTCAGGGCCACAACCAAGTTAAGATGGCGCCTGGCAGTATGCCAGGAGGAGTGGTTTGTGAAGTAACGCCAGCGAGCCATTAAGATGATGAAGATTCCTTAATGACTGACTGCTGTATCTAGATGATGTTAATTAAGTTAAGCTGTGGTAATTAGTTGGGTATATATACCTCTGCTGTCCCGTAATAAAGCGGCTCCCACTGTCTCAATCTTCACAAGTCGCTTGTCACCACCCCCCCACCCCCACCCCCGGTTATTTTGCCCAGCCAGACTGCAGCCCCAGTCACTGAATTTAGTCACAGCTTCAAACATTTGTAGATATTTGAAGTAGGGAAGTCCTTAGACAGAGTTAAATCCAGCCCTCCTACTTTATGAATCTGACACCTATAATTCAGAAAGGGAGGCTGATTTATCAACGTCACAAAAGATGTTACTGGTAAATCCAGGATTAGAATCCAGGTGTCCTGCATGCACTCTCTTTCTCTCTCTTCCTCTCTCTCTCTCTCTCTCTCTCTCTCTCTCTCTCTCTCTCTCTCTCTTAAAACCATTTTATTACCACCACAATTTTTCCATAATGAGAAAGGGAATTATGGCATTGCATATGTTTTATATATTCAGATAGATACTTGTATGGAGACTATAGAGAATATCAAATTTTCTCTGACTAAGGGGTGGGAAGAATATTTTAAGGAATAGTCAATGTGTCTTTTATTTTATAGCTTCAAACTATTCAAAAATAATTGGGCTATATCTCATTTAGGAAGTGTCTTAGATAGCCAGTAATAAATTGGGTCTGTGATAATGATACTTCTGGTATTGTTTTTGAAAAGATATTTGATTGCCATTCTAAGAAAAAAAAAGATTTCAGTTGGAGTTATGAGATCATCAGTGACTTTTTTTCACACAGCACCAAACTGAACACAGAACTTAGCCCATGCCTCAGTTTCTACTGAATCACCCCAAACCACCAAAGAACCTGAGTGTATAGAAGAATTTTTTCAATAGCTGTAACCTAGCAATTCCTATCTTCCAAAGAAGACACTATGAACAGCAATCAAGTTGGAAGGAAAAGTAGGGCATGTATTTTGAAAATGCTTTGCAAACAAACTCACCATGTTGGCTTAGATTATGTTTTTCTTTGAGGCATCAGGGAGACATTCAAATAGAAAACAGTTCTTTTTATAAAGAATCTTATGGTCAGCCTGCTGTCAAAGGTTTATCCTGGGTGTTTTCCAATGCAGAATCCAGTATACATCGTGTTAGGATGTCTCTCTTCTCCATCTTTCATTTCCCCTCCCCTTTCAGCTCTCTCTTCCCTTTCTGAAGAGCAAAACACTTTTTCTATTGTATATTTGCCCTCTTCTCTGAGTCAGCATGACATCTGAGGACACTTGCTTGGGTAAAATTCCAACCAAGGATGGTTCCCCTGGAAGAGCAAGTCTCATGTCAGCTGTTCTTCACCACATTTATCCACGTAGTAGAGCCATTCTGTGAGGACAGAATAGAGATTCGGAGTTTACCACAGAGTCTTCAATGCTCTCTGCACTCTGGTTATCTTTCTCTGTTCTCCTAATTCATTCCATTCCTGAATAAGTGCCTCTCTCCTTGTGAAAAGGGCATTCTCAGGTTAGTTCTTCCCACTTCTCATTTTGTTCCCAGGCCAAGAGTTTTCCAGCCCTCCTCTCCACGGAAGAGGATGAAAACAACTTTTCTTCCAGTTTCCCAAATGGAAGTTCCAAATGGCCATCACTCCTTATCTTGCTCTACCAAACAAGAGGATAGTTAATCCAGTAATCCCCAACTTTCCCAGAATTCTGAAAACATTATTCTTTTTCCTTTATTCATGGTTCTCAATTTTCAACCCAAGCACCCCAATACCTCTTATTGTTCTGTTCTAGCACTTTGGGGAGAGAATATTGCAATTTCCTCTTTATATGTTACCATTTGTGTGTGCTAGCACTAATTTAAAACTCCTGCATTTTTTAAACCACCCCAATGAAACTTGTTTTTCCACCGAAAAGATGTTAAACAATGAGGTCTTAATCTATTTGGGTGCTACACCAAACTACCATAGAATGTGTAGCTAATAAACCACAGAAACAACTGGTTTTTTTTACAGTTCTAGAGGTTAGAACATACCAAATCAAGGTGCTATTTGATTCCTTGTCTGGTGAGGGGCTGCTTCATCTCAGAAGGCTGTATTCTCAGTATAACCTCAGGTGACTGATGGGTGGACAAGCTCCCTGGGACCTTCTTTACAGAGCATCAGTTCCACCCATGAAAACTCTGCTTTCAGGACCCAGTTACCTCCCTGAAGCCCCATCTCCAGATACCATCACCATCAGGCTTTGGATTTCAACATATGAATTTGGCAGAGACACAAACATTCAGATCATGATAAGCTGAAAAAAATAACCTTTAAAATTGCTCATGTCTTTGTAACTGTTTCATATTGTTTCTCCCAAAAAAAAACATAAGATGATAGCTTCATTATCTCAGCAGACCCTCATTTTTCAAAAGAAATGTTTAATATTCATTCCGCCTAGATATTAGATTCTAGTCTCATTTTCCCCTGTTTTTTAGACCCTAAGAGTTATCATTCAATCGATGTGTAAAACCATTTTGTTATAAAGGAATTTAATGACACTGGAAGAAGAGTTTCTGTTGTGCTCAGTTAAGTAGCTCGGTAAGTTAAGCAGCGTTTGTCTGAGCAGCATTGTTACAAAAGCCCCTGCTTCAATACTCCAAAATAAATTGCTTCAGGAGTCTTTAGACCCATCAAGTATTCTGTGTTGATTCTCAGTTGTGAAAATCACTTTCATTTGTGGATGTCTTGAAGATGACTCTGTTTTAATGAAATACTTTCTCTTTACAGTTTGAATGTCTTCTTTCCGACGCTTAACATTATGACTTGGTGAGACGACCAATTTAATTCAGAAGAAAGGATTCAGGAAGAGGACCTGATGGACAACAGCTCAGAAATGCACAATTAAGGGCTACACAGTTTAGTACAGGAGGGGCAAGTGGGAAACAGCACTGTGCTTGTAAGTGGGAATTTAAGTGGGAATTTAAATGGGAATTTGGTGGGAAATGCTACTTAAGTTTTGAGAGTGTATATATAGCCTCCTTGTCAGTAGATGCTGGCCTGATATGGGTGAAAAGTGATTTAGAAGGTGCAAAAGAATTTCATGTATCTACCACATCATGGGATACACCAATTTAGAGTTTGCTTTTTGCTCCAATTCTCAAATTTTTATTATTGAAAACAATATTGGCCCTTTCATTAAAAAGAAGAGAACGCTTTATTCAGAAAACATGGGAAATTCTTTTCTGTCCACTGAACACTTTTTCATAATCGACCTCAATTTCTTCAGAATAACCTGCCTGTCTCATCAAACTGTCACATAAACACCTAATGCATAATCACCTAACACATTTCTCAATATATACTTAATATCTCGAAGTTTGCTGCTACACATAACTTGTGTTGTTTTTTCAATTTTGTGATCACTTATTAGCCAGGGGCTAAGAAGAGAAAAAAACAGGTGTAGTGTCTGGAAAAGGCAAGAACATGACTGACAAGCAAGAACTGGCCCCCTAGCTAGTTCCAGTCAATTTCCTGAACAAAAGATTCATTCTCAGTCTTTCTTCCCACATAAAATAGACCTAACTGAAGGACTCTTACATAATCCCAAATCTACAGCATCATTGCAAGTCAGAATTGAGAGGCTTGCTCCATCAGGTAAGGGATGAGGCAGAAAGTCCTCCATTTAGATCATAAAAGGAAAATAGATGCAGAATGAAATCTTCAAGTTTCCAGCTCTGACTTCATTATCATTCTTAGTATGTCATGAGCTGTTCATGTTTCCTCAGGTTTCAGAAATCTTCACTTTTTTACTTCTATTGTCAATTATTATCAATTCTCCCCACACCCTTGTGAGTGTGTGCACGTGTGTGTGTGTGTGATTGTGTATGTGCATGTGTGTGTGTGCCATGTGACCCTAGCTATTGTGAGTATCTCAATGTGTATGACATTTCAATCCATCACATAAATACAATCAAATTTATCTTCAGATGTTGAGAAAACCTGCTTTCATTTTTGTATGCTTATTAATCCCCACTCCGATAGCTTTTTTTCACATAGAATATTATCTTGTAACCTAAATATTTCAGTTGCTCTCTTAGAGAATCTTTAAAATTTATACAAATATCTGAGCTAGTGGAGCCCAAAAGAAAGCACCGGCAAATCTCTGATTAGTGAATATTAATGTAAGGTATGTACATTATTCCCCTGGGCACTTAGATATACATCTGTACCATCAGCAAAGTTATATACTGATTCCCTTTCCATAAGACGTAAAACAGCAGGCTGGCAGCAACCCTCCTGTGTACTCTAACCATGTGGTGAAGAAACCATGAACTCCCACCACCAGGCCCCTTCCATCTCTGTGGGAGCAGGCTCACAGCCCTTCTTGCTTCCTATTCTATGAGGAACCAGAAACACACATGTCATGCAACTTGCTACATGAAGAGGTATTTCTTGAAGACCTACTTTTCCATTTGTTTTTAACTAGGTAATTTGACTGATGCCTAAGTCAGAGAGAAAACTCTAATCAATGATTCCCTCAATGAGTAGGAGATCCTTGCAGCTGGGGAACATAGGATACCTAAGGCTAGGGAGGTGGTTCACTGGTACAATACTAACTGATATGTGTGAGGCCCTGGGTTTAATCCCCAATATCACCAAAAAGAGGAATGTACAACACCAACAACATAGGAAAATCCAGCGTAAAGACAATATGATCTAGTACATCGATGCTACCTTCTGCAGGTAACCTGGTGTTCAGAAATGCCTACAGCTATCCTGGAGTCAGAAAATTATTACATGCTAAAGGTCTTAGAATTCCCCAAAGAGATCAATCATCCTGAGGAAGATGGAGGCAGGGAAACCTTATTCTCCAACACCAAGTCTCCATGTTCCCTTCTCCACCCTCATGTACACTTCCCTCCTCTTCTCTCCCCCATGCCAAAGTCCAAGCTCCCTTGAAATGCAGCTGCCATTTGATTCCAAATTTCACAGGGTAGAACAGCAGGCTGTTTTAGAGGAGTTTTAGATTCACACTTTATGGTAGAGAGGATGAGAAACAACTCAGTTCTGCAAACTTGCCTGGACTTCAAATTGAATATCTGAAAACCAATTAGAGTTTATGCTCAGCAAAGATCAACTTACCCCAACATATCTCCCATAGCTTGTCATACCAAAAGACTGTCTCATCCTTCCTAGCTTACACACGATCTTAAAAACACTAGTATTCTATCTGGGCTTGCTTCTGGGTGGGAATAGAGATAAAGAAGGAGATGAGGAAGATAATTCTAGCATAAGTTCAAAAGTAATTATAGTACTAATATATTCCTTTATCCACATGCAATAATGTCTTTATTTTTATGATAAAAATTTCAAGCATATTCCAAAGTCGATAAAATCATCAATAATCCCTATATGCCCATCACCCAGCTTCAACAATTATCAAACTCAAGTTGTTTTGAAACAAATCCCAGTTGTTACATCATTTCAATCATAAATATTTCATACCCGAAAGTATCATGACTTTTTAAAACACAAACAGGAAAACAATGTCAAAAAATTAGCAATGATTCCTTAACACTATGAAATATCAAATTACTCCTCAAATCTAGCCCATTTTCACATCCTTATATTTATAATGTTTTATTTTCTCAAATCAGGATTCATATGCAGTGCATTTGGCTGATATATCTCTTAAGACTTTTTGAATCTAAGAATTCTCCCCTCCATCTTTTTTTTTATAATTTATTTGTTGAAGAAATTACACCATTTGTCCTCTGAATCTGGCCCAGTCTATCTTTTACTGATTTCATTCCAGTGTTAACTTGGCATATTCTTTGTCCTCATGTATATAAATGGTTAGATCAGACTCAGTTTCCTTTTCTGTTTTTCGGGAATGCCTTCCAAGTGGAGTTGGACTTTCATTAGACATCAGTAGCACTTCATGGACACATGTCTCTGTTTTGTGATGTTAGAATCTGTTATGATAATTGCTTACTTTCTTTAATTCCCCCAGGGGAATTCAAAAAGATGTAAAGAAGTCACAATGTGTATATAATGAAAAGAGAAATCAGGGAACCCAAAGATGAGTAAGACAAGCCTTGCTCAGAAAAACTTTACAACTTGGGGTAGAAGAAACAAGAAACAGATGCAGAAAAAGAAAAGTTTTTATAATGCAAAGCAGAGTCTGGTTATACCAGATAAATTCAAAGTGTTAGACTAAGTCTCATGAACAAGAAAGACAGACAGAGCAGTCAAGGGACACATCATGTGTAAAGTCAAAGGTGAAAAACAGTAGTAGTGCAAAGGTCATGGGTGTGTGTGGGAAAGCCAGGTTTTCATTGTCCAGCCGCACAGTGAGATAGCTGATCTGTCTACCTGTAGAGTTCTAGCAACCCCCACATTTAACCTAAGATGCAGGCAAAGCACATGCAGAACAAAACAAGAAACAGCAAAGCCAATGATGGCACTCTTCAGAACAAAATTATTTACTTATTGTTGAATTCAACTTCTTCAAATAAAAGTTTCAATCAGAAGAAAACAAAGTCAGTAGTTAAGATATTTGTGGCATTTCTGCTACAAAGAATCTCTAATTTGGGGGACTTCAGAAGTGACCATTCCAGTTCTTTATTAAGTTTAATGTCAGAGCATGATTTTTTCAAGCCCTCAATACATTGTGAGCACAAATATAAATCAGGAAAACAACATTTTGAGAAGACAATTTGGAAATATCTGCTGATAAGATAAATTTGCATACATTTTGACCTGGCAATCTGCACTGAGCATTAAATTATAGACAAATACCAATGCAACTAGGTAAAGATATTGACCGTAACCTTGCTTGTGATAGCGGTAAAATCTGTACTCATCAACAGAGGATTAATTCAACAAATTATCATTTGTCGAACAGTAACTACAAAACAGCACCAGAAAGAATGAGTTAGATCTCTTAATACTAACAAGATTAATCCATCAATGTAGGTGAAAATGTTAAGTTAGTATACTGGCCACCAAGTTTGATTCTTGTAAAAACAAGGAAGAGTTATGTATCAATTTTTATTTATTATAGAAAAATGTTTATAAGTATAATATCAAGCAAAACTTTAACAGTATTTACTTTCAGAAAATACAGGAAATTTTTGCAAATTTTAGTTTTTCTACATAGATTTTCACATACTGTATTCTTTATATATTATTTGAATGCTTTACCTGTATATACCTAAGTGTGGGTGAAGATGTGGGGGAAAAGGCACACCCATACTTTGCTGGTGGGACTGCAAATTGGTGCAGCCAATATGGAAAGCAGTATGGAAATTCCTTGAAAAACTGGAAGTGGAACCACCATTTGACCCAGCTAACCTTCTCCTTGGTCTACACCCAAAGGACTTAAAAACAGCATATACAGGGACACAGCCACATCAATGTTTATAGCAGCACAATTCCAAGAAGGAATCTTGTGGAATCTTTCAATAGATGAATGGATAAAGAAAATGTGCTATATATACACTGGAATATTATTCAGCATTAAAAAAGAATAAAAACATGGCATTTGCAGGTAAATGGATGGATCTGGAGAATATAATGCTAAGTGAAGTTAGCCAATCCCCCCCCCCAAAAAAAAAACAAATGCAGAGTGTTTTCTCTGATTTAAGGGTAGTGATTCATAATGGAATTGGGGTTGGGGGGCATGGGAGGATTAAATGAACTTTAGATAGGGCAAAGGGATGGGATGAGAAGGGATGGGGGGAGGAGGGTAGGAAAAATGGTAGAATGAGATGAATATCATTACCCTAAGTGCATGTATGAAGACAGAATGGTGTGACTCTACCTTGTGTATAACGAGAGATATGAAAAAGTGTACTCTATATGTATAATATGAATTTTAATGTATTCTGCTGTCATATATAACAAATTAAAATTTTAAAACTTAATAAAATAAAATAAAAATGAGAATATAACCATGTATATATTTACATGATAAAATGTACAAAATATGTTGTAAATTAAAACAATAAATTTTAGTAGTAAATTTAGCATCTGTACATCATCTCAGCCATGTGACTAGATGTAAAATTCATATCAAATGCACCAATATATGAATAACAATGATCTCTCAGCATTAAATTATGATTGGATTTGTTTATTTTCCATTTTTCATTATTATTAATGCAGACTCTATAAAATATAATATAAAAATAAGTTTAAATTTAGATATAAAAAATAGAGGAAAGGCAATAATTTCATGACGTATTTCTTTTTTCACTTCCATCTCACTCTGATTGGAGGCCCTCACCCCATGAGCAAGCTCTTGCCACACACACTATAAAAAAGTAAAGAACAAATCCTTGCTTAATACTATATTCCTCCTGCTTTTGCCTGACTTCCTCCTTCTCCTCACAAACATGTCTGATTTTCACACCACCTCTTCAAGTTCCCACCCAGGTCATCAGGTTTCAGTCCCCATGGCACCAGTGTTTGTGGCCTTCTAATTAGCAATAAGTGTGGGCTACCTGGCGTCTCCATCCTGGTCCTTCTAGTGACACTCAGCATTCCTCTGCACCTACTTTTGGTGGCTGTATCCCCCAGACTTTTATAACTTTCCTTCTTGAGGTTCCATGACACCATCCTCTGGGCATCCTCTCTACATCCCTGTTGCACATTCAGTCTCCTCTCGTGAACTCTTTTATTTTTGTCACCCTCAAGTGTCCTCCTTGTCCCTTTTCCCTCATTTGCTCAGGAGTCTATCCTCCCTCACATCCTCCAGAACTTTTATCTTTGATGCTCTTTCTTGTGTTTCTCTTCCATGTTTTTCTCCACCACCTCAAGCCATGATCCCAGCATGTTCATGTTGCTCCATAGACTCTCTTTCTCTCTCTCTCTCTCTCTCTCTCTCTCTCTCTCTAACAGCACACACACATTGAAAGTTTTCAGTGTTCCTTCCTTCTGTTAAAGCCAACTTTTGTGAAAGAGGATCCAACACCTGCTATCCCATTACCACTTATTTATTCATCAGTTAAAGATGGACATATTGGAAAGCAAATAAAGTTGTATGCCAGGGCCCTTCGTTGCATGAGCTCCTTCCAAAGACTTACATGTGGTTTTGAATTTTTAACTTTGTTTTATTTGCATTAAAAAGAATCCCCCAAATTGAACAGGGGCAGGCTCCCATAATTTGGGTTCACTGTGGCTCAAATCATTGAAAACTGGCTTCTGTTCCAATCATTCCTCTGAAGCTACTCTGACAAAGATCACAGTTTAATGCTTAATTAGTAAATCCTTAGGTCATTCTTACTTTACTTGACATGGATTATTTTAGTTACTGCCCTACATTCTCACTTTCCAATCTCATTTCAAAACGTGGCTCAACAACTAATCTACACTCCAGCCAAAATGCCTCCTATTCCCAGAAGGCTCACCTATGAAGGTGCCAACTGTGTCTTATGCCTGAAGAACCATTTTACATTTTCTTCTGTTCCTCGACCCACAGTCCTACTTCCTTCCTCAGGTGAACTGAAGAGTCACCCCCTTGACTACCTGGTTTTAAGCCAGGTTGGCATTTCTTGTCCAGAAGCAATAACACCTGTCTCACCTATGGCTCTATGATAGTAGCCAACATCCTACGTGGTAACTGCTGGTTTAGTTGTCAGTTTCCCTGGAGGGGCAGTATTTCTTGGAAGCAGGGAATATGCTTAACCCATCTTGTACACAAAGCACCAGAAATAATGCTTGGGACATAGTAGAATCTCAACCAGTGCTTGTCTGATAAATGAGTAGACAGATGGATGCATAAAATACTTTAATAGAATGAGTTTGGGAATCTTTTTGCCTCTTTATTTTTCTGCCTAAAGGTTCTTTTAAAATTTAATCATAAGTTGAATACCCTGATCTCTGTCTGAAATGAAGATACTAGTTTGATTCTTTTTTAATATTTCATGTTTATAAAATATTTCTTTTCATCAGTCTGATCAATGCCACAGAATAAGTGGTTCATGTACTAGGGTCTTCAGGGTTTGCATACTATGAAGCACCAGTCAATGAAAGATGTTCTTACTAATCAGGTTGATTTCCTCTGTTATTATCAGACCCACTCTCAAGTTTGAGAGAATTTATTCATATTAAAGGATCAGAGATTTCACAGGTAAGTGAAATGTCTATAGAGGTCAATCTAACTTCAACAAATGCCATTACAAAGACTGACAGTGAACAAGAAAGTTGGGGTACTAGCGTTAAGTATTCAAAAGCCTGAATTCATGTCCTCTGAACCTCCAATTTTCTCATCTAGAAAATGAAAAGATAACTACATAGCCTGCTGTTGACCTCCCACCCTCCCACCTCCCTGTGGAAACCTGATAGCCTGAGAAGTGAGTCTCCTGGAGATGCCATAGGAGGGGACACTGAGGAGGAACCGGCACTTCACGGAAGCTAGAATGCAAACCAAGGGTAAACACACAGGAAAAAGAGCAAAACGAGGCAGATCTTGAATGGCTAGTCTAGTCCTTCTCTGCCACTGTAAAGTGAACTGACCACAGAAAGGTTCACAGGAGAGGAGCTCTGGAGCCTGCTGCTCTCTGACGTTCACACCCTAGTTCTCTTTTTCAGAGCATGCCAAAGCTCACTAAGCCCTTAGGACCCAATGGGGTCCAGCTACCTTTGCCTCAGTTCACATGGGAAACAATATGCCTCCTCCCTAATCCCTGAACTGTACTTAGCGAAGCATTTTCTAACCAATTTTCTTTCTTATCCTTCCAGTGTTAATATTTCAAGTTTGCCTCCTAGCTTCCGCCCAAGGTCTCTCACACACGTGTGCATGCACTGTATTCAGGTAATATTTTCCTTTGCATTTGTATACTCTTTATCAAGTCAACTGTCATACACACATGCCCTTACATGCGCGCGCACATACACACACACACACACACACACACATTCCTCTGCACATTTTCATACCCAGGCACAAGAAGTGGGGTCCAGAAAAGCAATGGATGATGAAAGTGGAATGGAAGAGAGTTAATGAGGGGGTTATTTAAGAGGTACAGGAGGAGCTAAGAGAATCCAAAGGAATGAAGAAGCAACTCAGGACTAGCAAATGTTAATAGTTCCCTTACTTCTTTTAGGCCAGAAGGGCAACTAGAAGAAATGGATGCCAGAGAACAGTGAACAGGAGGGGCTTCTTTTCAGGAGCCATGGCCATAGGTAGAAGAACATACCCAGAGCCAGGTCAGAGCAGAAAGGGAAAAGATCTCTCTCTTTCTCTCTCTCTCTCTCTCTCTCTCTCTCTCTCTCTCTCTCTCTCTCTCTCAAGCTTTCCAAACAGAAGTCTGAGAGTAAGAGATAATAAGAGAGTCCTCTGAGTATAGAAACAGGTGGAGAATGTTCTGGTAAGGGTGAACAAAATAATCAACAAATATAGATACATGTTTAAAACAGTGAAAACAGGTGGAAGATTTGTACACATATGTCCACAAGCAACATAAACACAAAAGGAGACAGCTCAGCAGGCTGTGGAGACTGGATTGAGAGATTGTCACTCTTCCACCCTGATTTCAACCCTGATTTCTGACCATTGGCAAGTTCACCATCCTTTGTCTTTTTCACTACTAAAATAGTAGTTAATAAATGAAAATGAGATACATAAATACCCTAGCTTAGTAACCATAAATGACAATTGTCACTAGGTGATTAGACATGCAGAATATAGCTGAGGGAAGTGTGTACAGCGAGTCGCACACAGTGAGGAGGGAGAGAGGAGAGTTGGCAAAGATACTAGAGCACAGTACTGTTCCTTAAAACAATGGCATTTGGCTTGGTTTTGGGGTGAGTTCCCGAGCTTTATGTTGAATTACTCAACTGGAGGCAATATTGTCTCTTTGTTATCAGTCAAATTTCTTTACTGCTTAATCCTCCCTTATCACAAATGTGTCTCATTACAAGCCTGTGCCTGTGTGTGTTTCTGTGCATGTGTGCACATGAGCAAGTTCGTCTCATAATTTACATAGAAATGTACAAGGTATTATTCCACTTGTATAACCACACAGTGATATTTCATTGTCGGGGAAAGAAAATGTATAAATCAGTGTGGGAAATCTGGTTCAGTGAGGAAAATATTATTGCATATGTCAATTTGAGGTTGACATGTTTAAATATGCTTGGGAATTCAAACAGCAGTCAACGCACTGGCACCTTTCACAGCATGCCACAGTGTGAAAACTGAAAAGATAAATAATTCTTATTAGTAAAGAACTTTTATACTAAGACACGGAACTATGACAGCACAGATGGAGTGATTGCTATTCAGCAAGAGTAAGACAATAGAAAAAAATTAAATGATCTGGAAAAATTGGAATTGATTGAATGAGTACAGAGTAGAGGGAGTCTAGAGATTAGGCTGAGGTATTATAACATATATCAAATTCTTAAATCAAACTTATAATAGTTATAACAGCAAATGACGTACACCTGGGGGGAGAGATGAAGACTGTTGACACAAGCAGAGACACAGGTATGAGAACTAGATATTGACAAAGAGATTATTAAGATGCTGAGAGCAGAGAACAAAAAAAAAGACAGACAGGGAGAAGAGGGAATAAGAGGACATGGAATATCAAGATACAAGGGAAAGAGAAAGGATGAGATAAAGAGAATGATGGAATCTCTAAAATAGAACTTAAAGGAAAAAAATGGTGGATTTATTTCCTTGAGGAAGAAACCAGAATACAGTCTGTGTTGGTTAACTTTTTTTTGTCACTGTGTTAAAATGCCCAAGAAAATCAACTTAGAGGATGAAGGATTAATTTTGGATCATGGTCTCAGAGGTTTCATTCCATGGCCACTTGGTCCCATTGCTTTGTGCCTTTGGTGCAGCAGAATGTCAAGGCAGGAAGCATGTGAGAGCAGAGCTCACTTTATGGTGACTGGAAATAATAAAGAGAGAGCTGGGAAGGGGCCTGGAACACCCCCCAGTGACCTACTTCCTTCAATTAGGAGCCTCCTCCTTCTATTACCTACCAATAATTCCATTAAATTATGAATCCATGTATGGATTAATCTAATGATGAGGTCAGAACCCTCATGATCCAATCATTTCCCCAAAGCTCTACTTCTGCATATTGTTTTATGGGGTACCAGCCTCCAATAAAGAAATTTTTGGAGGACATTCCAGGTCCAAACCATAACTCAGCCTGAAAACCAATTTATTCCTACCATTGGTCCTGATCATGATTTTGTCACAACCCTGGAGCCATTTCTTGTAAGGAAAATTAAAAAGGGAGCCACAGAGACAAATGCAGAGGCAGGGAAAGAAGTGGCAGAATGGTGGAATGGCCAAGCCACCAGCTTTATTGATATCTATAGGCTACTTTAGGTCATTGGCATCATTAGTACATATTGTTCATTGTCTTACTAGGCAGGTTACAGACTTAGCAACATTATGCAACTTATTCCTCAGTTACATACTAAGTTGCAATATGTGATGTTAGGAGCTTTTGTGTAGCTCTCAAGAAAGTCCACTGTATTGTTATAGTTAAAGCTTCATCCCCAGGTTTCATAAACTGACTTCCAGACCACTCGAGTATAATCGAATCAAGGCTTTATTGAAGCACACAGGTGGCGGCTGACCAGAATTTAAAGCTGTTCCCCTGATCAGCCCCAAACAATTGCAAGGGCGCTCCTTATAAGCCTGAAAACCACAAAAGAGATGTTCAGGGGTCCAGCCAATGCAAGCAAGACAGGTTACAGAAGCAGGAGAGTACAGTCAAGCAGTGGGAAGCCTAGTTATAGAAACAATGCCCCATTAGGTAGTTCCTTGTTCTTAAAGGTTTCTATAGCAAAAGGAAAAGAACATCTTGCCCCGGTCATGACCCTTCTACTTGGCATGGTTGTTTTACAGGATGAAGTCACAAAACAAAGTGGAGTCACATTTGCTTCTACTATCACAGTATAAAGTTACTGTTACTGGACAGATTTAGGTTCAGTGAAACATTTTGGTTTTCTAACAAGAGAGTTCCTGAATTCCCAGGAGCTGTGAGCCTAAGATGAAGGTCGAAGCTGATAAGACTTCAACATAGAACTTCCTTGTGAATGACATTGCTACAGCAGCCAGGCATCCTGTGTCGTTACACAGACGTTTCCCAGCAGCCAATCATTCTGCATCTTTGCATAGAAACTTCCTGGCCACCAAGCATGCCACATTCAGGAAGTTTATCGGAGACCCCAATCCTAAACACAGAACCTCTGCAATTTCTTTCTAAAACTGGGTTCAAAGTTCTAACGTGGGGGATTATGTGCCTCAGGAAGGTTCATGAACACCCTGAAATTGTATGTCACCATCTGGGGAGAGGAGGTGGGTGGGTGGGTGTATATGTTTTATATTCTATTGCACATTTCTTAGGGGGACAGGATCCACAACTTTCATGAGAGTCTCAAAAGATTCCTGATCTTGAAAAGGTTAAACTATGAATTTAAGAGTTTTAATCAGGCACTGCCATGACTCCATTTTGATGAGTGGGATTCTGACAGTGCTCCCAGAGCTAGTCTCCTGTACCCAGAAATGATGTCAGCCATGACACACCAAGTCAGTTCAGTGTGTGTTGTGCATTAAACTTCTGGAATGACTTGGACTTGGTTTTGAGATCTATGTTTGAGGTGGAGGAGGGGCCTCTGTGGTACCAGAGTATAGAATGAGTCTCTACTACAGAGGTTTGGGCTGCTCAGTAGGAGTGAAAGTCAACATGGGGTCATCTGGGGAGTCATCAGAATGACATTTCACTTTCAAGTTTGTTTATGCATTTGGATTTTCCAATTTAGGTAGGATAACAAAGGCTAGGACCTGCTGTTTTGGAAGAAGAAATAAGACTTTTAAAATTTGGAGACTTGCCAGGCACAGTGATGCACACGTGTGATCCCAGTGGCTCAGGAGGCTGAGGAGGGAGGATCTCAAGTTCAAAGCCAGCCTCAACAAAAGCAAGGTGCTAAGCAACTCAGTGAGACCCTGGCTCTAAATAAAATACAAAATAGAGCTGGCGTTATGGCTCAGTGGTTGAATGCCCCTGAGTTCAATTCCTGGTACCCCCACTTCCAAAACAAAAAATTTGGAGATTCATTTGCCTACTGCTTATGAAGCCTGGGAAGAGACACAGGGAAATACTTTCTAGTGATTCAATAATTAGTTGTTCAGTCTGAAGACCTGTGTGACATCTAGAGCTACACAGTGTAAATTCTTTGTCATTCAGAAGACAATGGTCCCCTTTTTATATGATTGATGTTCTTCCTTTTTATTTCTGTCACCTGATATTTGGCAATTGACATGTTCCCTTAAGGGAAGGGAAAGGGAAAAGAACTATTTTTTTTCTCAGTTTTGCTTCTTGTTAGCAGTTTTGAGAAAATTATGGAAACAAAGTTGAAGCTGGGACTGAAAATGAGATTCCTAGATTGGATTGTTCATCTATAGATAAAATCCTATTAGTGATATAATGAGACAAGCTAAACTCTTGTTCAAGGTCCCATTCTATGTTGGATTTTGTAGCTATAAAAATCTATCTTACTTTACAGTAAAGTCCTTTACCAGGAAGCGTGTTACATGATTAAAGGGAAAGATATAATATGCAGAATTTCAGAAGCTCCTTTCCTCTCTTTCAACAAGCAAAGTTTCTTTTAAAATAGAGCAAAAGCAGGAGAACCTCAGATGAGTATTTCGGAACTGGATAAGGAGAAATGGACAAAGCAATACCAGGGGTTTAAAGTTGCTTGGAAGTCAATGGACTCACATTTGACTTTTGCTTGTGAAATATATGTAAGAGGATTATAAAATACAAATTAAAAAGAGTAATATAAAAATGATACATTTTCCTATCAGAGATAGATACTTTTTCAACATTTTGGTAACTTATATACATATATTATAGTTATTATGTGAATATTTTAGGAGAAAATTGGTGTTTTGTGAATATTTTAAGTACAGCTATGACTTTCCCAGGTTCGATTTTTGAGGGAGTTTTAGAAGAGCACATCAGGGACATGGGACGAAGAATGAACCTAGAGAATCCCATGGATGATGTCTTAACTTGTCAGAGGAAAATGATACCTGGAGGAGAAAAACTGTAGATCTGGGACAAAGCTTTGAGGAGATTTTATACAAAGTCAGGCAAGGCATGATTTATATGGCTTGGAAAGCTCTTGGGTTCAGGTAGATAAAAGGTAAAAATGTCCAAATTAGTAGTGAGGATAAAGATATAGCGGTTATTTTCAATTTTATTTATTAAGCTGGAATTGCAGCAGTTGCTGGAAAGTGACTCGTGTGGATGTACTCCTTCTGTGGCATTAGATCTAGGGCTAAACACATTTAAGGTGACAGACAGGTGAATATGGAGATGAATTTTGGGTGTGCTGGAGAGATGGCTGGCTCTCCAACAAACAGCCTGGGTTCCACTTCAGTAGAGCAGATGTCACTCAGAAAGCTCGGTCCAGACATAAACTACACTTCTCAGTATTCCTAGCAACTATGTAGCCATATGACTGAGTTCAAACCAATGAAATATGAGGTAAGATGACATAGAGCCAACTCCAAGTCTGGTCTCCCAAGTATCCTACCAGATTTTCTTTTCTTTTCTTTCCTTTTTTATAAAATTTTAAATGCTCTTTGAACCTTCAAGTTGGTTTAGGCTCCAGATACCTCAGGACAACCGGAGAAACCACCTACTGATGATGACAGAGTTTCTGCCAGTCTGGTTTCCTGAATGACTGGCTTTTGGACATATGAAACGGAGGAATCATTTGTTCACTTATTCAACAGATATTTATTGTCTATGCACCAAACACTGTTCTAGATATAGGCATAGAGGAGTAACTAAGATAAAATCTCGACTTTTAAAGAACTCACAATGTAAATGTGTGCGTTTATGTGCAGAAAAAAAAATCCATGCAAATAAATAAGTAAATAACATAATTCTGAATGGTGGTAAGTTTTAGAAACAAACATAAAGGGTAACAGATTGAGAAATGGTAAGGGGAAGTGCATGGTCAGAGGAGCTCCGTTTGAGGAGGGATACTTGAACTGAGACTTCAAACAGGAAAAGAATAAAGCAGCAGCCACATGATGCTCTGTGAAATGGGCATTCTGGACAGAGGTTGTGGAAAAGGCAGTCGCTCTGAGACAGGAATGAGCTTGGTGTGTTCAAGACACGGGAAGAATGCTCCGAGTGTTGAGAATGAGAGGGAGGGTGAGCAGGGGTGGCATCAGAGAATGGAGGGCCACAGAGAAGGTCCTCAGAAGCCATGGGATTTGAAGCAGAACATTGACACCATCCGATTTCCTATTTTGAGAGGACATCTGGGTGCTGTGAAGAGAATGAACTGCAGCAGGACAAACGCCTGAGGCCTACTGCGATAATCCAGAGACAAACTGTGGAAAGATGCAATGAACATGCATCCGGAGACGGGATGTAGCCTATAGTGATGGACGGTGTTAGATCTCATTATTAGTCACTGTGACCATTATGCCACAGGAATATGCAAATTAAGAAAATGTGAAGCAGTGTAATAAGGCTTAGCATCCTATATTATTATCTGCCTAATATTAAGATTCTTATATTAATACCTCATTATGTTAAAGAGCCAGGTTTAGTAAACTATGGTCAGCGGGTCAAATGCTGCCTGCTGCCTGTTTTGTATGTAAGGATTTTGTTGAAACATCTATCCCCATATGTTTATATGCTCCATGTGGCCGCTGTTCCCTAAGGACAACTGCAATGAGAAGATGATATAGGGATCCTAAGGCCAGCAAGGCCTAAGATAGTTTTCTATCTGACCCTTTTTGAGTTTGCAGACCCCTGCTGAAGAGCATCATTCTGTTTTATCATTTAGTTTATTACAAGAGGAATCTGGAACTGAAACGATAAAATCATCTAATTCTCAAGAAGACAGCTTATTGGATCACTCAAGAACCTGGCTTGTACTTTTTCTTTTTCTTTTTTTTTTCCTTCTTCTTTTTTTACCCTTTAGTAGCATATGTTTGCTTTAGGGCAGTCACTAAAATCAAAATTAATGCAGATCAACCCTCACACAGATTGTCTTAGGTTTGGAAGAAATCTTAGTGACCATCTGGTCTGACTGCTTTGTTTTTAAAAGGCCAAAATGGAACTCCACAGTCCTTATGTCAGTAGCTCAGGGCTACAAAGTCGGTCAGCAGCAAAGAGAAGCCTAACGTGCCTGATTCTGGTCTCATGGTCAAATATTTTTTCCACTACAGCACTCTGAACTATTTAAAGACAGACATCGGAAGACTTGTTATCAAAGATAACAAGATCTCAATGTTTATTTCTCTTGAAGTAGGTTGCTTTTCATTTTATAAAATGATCCAATTTATCCTAGTTTTTAATTTATATTATATAAACCTTCAAAGAGAGGAGATGATAGCAAAGTGAACCCCCATGTCCTTGTCACCAGCTTGGACAATTAACACTTGACCTCCTTTATTTCATCTTTCTCCTCCCTCAGTCTTCCAATTCCACCAACTGGATTATTTTGAAGCAAACCTTAGATATTTTATCTCTTAATCTGTAAATATTTCAATATTTATCTTTAGATGATAGAACTTTTAAAGAATTCTTACATTAAAAAACTACTAACCCTTTAATATCACAAATGTCCAGTCAGGGTTCAAATATCACCAATTGTTTCATACATTTTTGAAATAAATATGAAGATTCCCCACTTTTGTTGTTGTTAAAAATTCTGGACATTTGTCACTGGAACTACCCATAATCTGAATTTGTACAATTCTATCTCTGTATTTAAAATATTTAATTTAAATAGTGTTACTGTAATTAATGTAAAAAATTTTGATTTCAAAAAAAATGTAACTTGGAATTTTTTGAATAATAATTTTTTTGTATTTATTGTTTAAATGGGCTAGGTAGCATGTCTACACAAGCATGCACCAGTTTTTAAAACCCAAGTCAGGTCCTGACACTTCTCTGTTGAAAACCTTTCAGTGGTTTCCAATCTCATGCAGAGTAGAAGCTTCCACCTGCCTCTGGGATAGGCCCTGCGTGGTTTATCCTTAAACCAGCCCCCTAGCCTTCTTCTACTCCTCCATCCATCACTTTCAGGCTCCAGCTAACTGACTCACACCCTTCTTTATCTAAATCCCTGTTCATCTTTCTCAGGAGCTTGACACTGGGGTTCCCTTTTCCTGGAAATATTCACCTCTCAGATGCCTCTGTGACTCATTCCTGTTTCCCCAGATATTCCCATGACTCATTCCCTCATCTCCTCAGCTCTCAGTCAAATGTCACCTTCTCAGTGAAGCTTTTTATAACCAACCTGCTTCATATGACTGTCTCTGCCCAGCACTCTCATCCCCTTTCCCATATTATTCACCTCACTAGACACATGATAAATTTTGCTTATTTAATTGATTTCTAAGATCCTGGCATTGAAATGCAAGCTCAAAGAACACAGTACTTTTTAATGTTTTGCCCATTTTTGTATTCCCAGTGGCTAGGAAAGTGCTTGCTACATAATAGGCACTCAGTAAAATATTTGTTAAGTCATGAATAAATATGTGTAGACATTTTTAGTATTTAAAAAAAATAAACAGTATTTGCTTTAGGTCGGAAAGTCTCTCTTAAATTCTTGACTATTTTTCTATTCAAGTGAGTTAGGCAGGCCAACCTAGAAGATCTACAAATTCCTTGGGATTTAGTGAGCTAGCCAGTACTTGCTTTAGGAGTAGGACAAAGTTCTCCTTGCTTATAGCAGTCCCCTCCTGAGGGCCTCAGCCCAGCAGACCTGAGTTTCTTTAGGACAAGATCCATCAAAAAGAAGGTAAGATTAGAAAAGGGAGCAAAGTCAAAGTAAAAGACAGCACTGGGGGTGAGATGGCATGGGAGGTTGCTAAGGGTCACGCTGCAATCCAGAGGTTCCATGAAAGGCAGGTGGAGCCCAACCAGGTTCTGGTTCCAACTGTGGCTGGTGACAATACTTAATCCCAATCTCTACCAGAGCATGAGGTCAACCCTGACCTGTGCACACTTCACCTACCAAGCACAGAACACATGGTGGGCACTCAATATGCAATAAGTGAACAAACCTATTATGGAATGGATAAAAAATGATAATATAATGGATGGAAGAGGAAAATCCACTGTGAAAATAGAAAATCCCCAGAAAAGAAAACTGAAATGACTCAAGAGGTACTTGATGACACATTCCAGGAACAAATTATACCCATATGTAAGAAAAATGAACTATATATTGCAGACATGCTGACCCAGCAGAAAATAGATTGGTGACAGAAAACACAGGGACAGTTTAGTAGTAAACCTTCAGGTGAGGAGGCAGGAAAAACCACTTGTATTGTCAGATAACAAAAAGATAGAGTGATTTTTATTAATAAATAAATAAATAAACAAACAAACGTGGACTGGGGTTGTGGCTCAGTAGTAGAGCACTTGCCTAACATGCATGAGGCACTGGGTTTGATCCCCGGCACCACATACAAAATAAACAAATAAAATTAAGGTATTGTGTCTATCTATAACTAAAAAATTATTTAAAAAAAAAGGAATACTGAACTGGTCTCAGACTTCAAAAAAAATTTCCAATCTGGAAGACTGCACAACAATGCCTAAAAGTGCCCAAGGAGAGGGTTGTTAACACCTAAGATTATACTAAATGGTTTTGAAGAGTCCAGAGCTTAAAGGATGTGCTTTCCATAGTTCTGCTTGAAGAAAGGAAAATAATATGTGAAAATAATGCTTTTGGGGATAACGAACTACAGCCTACAGAGAGATGAATGGAAATAATTCTAAGATGTAAGGTGAGGAGAACTGAATCCACTTAAAGTATGATTAAAACCAGAGTTTGCAAAGGTTCATTACAGAACAACAAGCAATAACCAAGGGTTGGTTACGAAACACAAAACAAATGTTATAAAAAGTTGGCAAAGACACAAGTGAGATATGGTGAGAGGCAATGTAAATATGCTCATTTTTAAAATTTAATAGCCAAGGATGAATCTGTTTTATTTAAAATGAATAAACAACTCAAAGAAGCAAGGCTTATTCAGAAGCACAAAGGTGAAAACTAAAAAATATGATACAATCAACTAAAGATGGAGAACAAAAAAGGAAATACCCCAATTTTATCATTGCTTCCCTTTATGAAGCAACAATTTTCATCTTAAACAGAGCATTAAATCTCTTTTTGAAAGCTATAGTTGTAATGATGATTACTTAAAACACATACAAAAAGACAGAACACATAGGCCATGTATGAATAAGTCTATAAAACAGAAAGGACAAAACTGAGACTATATTTGTCATATAAAAATGAAGTGAATGCAACAGTAAAAGAAGATGCTAATAATGAATCACAAAGATTTCTATTGGACAGAAAAATTCACTAAGCTAGTCCAGACTCGGGGTTATGGAATCCAACTTTACCAATGGAAGGAGTTGCCAAGTATTGTTGGAGACGGAGGTAAATGGTTCCGTCCACAGCTCCAATTAATCTATCACATCGATCATTTACCAAATTAGTGTAGAAAAAGAATTGTCACAATTTACCTTTTCCTAAGCGATATGTCAAAATTTATCTTGCCTCCCAAATAGTGTTTTGCTGTATTTTTGGTTTAGGGTTTATTTGTTGGGGTTTCTTTCTTCTTTCTTGTTTTTTTTTTTTCTGGTTATGTTTATTTTTCAAATTATCTACTTTTCCTTTGCGTTTTATTGTAAGATATTTTTAAGAGTCTCTTCATTGATTTCCGAATGTTATCTTTTTGTCTACCTATATTGCTTAATTCCACTCTTGTCTAAATGTCTTTCAGCATGGACTTTGCTAGTATATGGTCATATCTTCAGACAATAATATTATACATCTCCTTTGGACTTTTTATATCTCAAATGCGTGTGTAAGCTACTCAAGTCCAATGTGTAAGCTATTGTCCTCAGAACATTGTTAAATAATAGTGATGCTAATGACACATATGTTTATTGCTGAATTTAATGGAAATCTCTTAATGGTTCTTAATTTAAAATCTACTTACTGTGGCTTTTGGGAGAGAAGTATATATTTTATCATCTTAAAGGCCCTAAAAAATTTCAATCTGGTAATCCAGTACTTCTTAAGTTGTAGGACTATCATGTGGTTTAGAATGATTCATAGAGACAACTCCTTAGCAAAAATAAATTAGAAAGCAGTCTACTTGAAATCAACGTAGTAACATAACCTCAACTGTCCCAGGGATTTTACACAAAGACTTTCTGCACTATGTAAATTAAAACAGGTAAATAAAATAGAGCCAGTGCCATAAAATAGAGCATGCTTCCTTGAACCAGTGGTAAATGGTATACCAACTAGTAGGGATATAACACGATCATTAAGGCATGGATTGAAGAAATATCTAAACAACAGTATTAACTAAAGAATAGAAACTACATAAATAAGCCTACATATACAAAAAGATATACCTTTTTAAGTATGCTCAGGAAAACAAGAAGTATGAATGATAATGTAGCTTTAAATAGTGGAATCATGAGGTTTCATCTTTCACGTAACTTTCTGGGTTTGCAGAACTTTCAAGAGAATACTTTTTTTATATAACTTATGAAATAGCAAAATTTTGATATCAACATAAAGGCCCACCTTAGACTCTCACCCTCTGAAGTCACAGCCAATTTCAGACTGGAGCAAAGGTGCAGCTAACAGCTGGACAAATGGTATATTGTTAAAAATCAGTTGGATTTACAAATGGTAAAAATCAGTTGGACTGATTTTTTTTTTAATTAGTTGGCAAGAGTTTGATACAATTAGACATATGTTCCAGATATTTTAGACCTGAGGAGTATAGAGGAGGAGGTGACCTTTTTGTTTGGTTTTTGGTTTTTGGTTTTGTTTTGGTGTTGGGAAATGAACCTGGGGCCTCACAAACTGAGCAAGCACTCTATCACTCTATCACTGAGCTACACCCCGACTCAATGAGGTGACGTCTTTACACCAGAAAACAGGGCTGCAGCCGCAGCTGGACTAGGAGGTGTCCTTTTGGTTGTGTAGGGAAAACTAATGTCAAGTTACGTTCCCTTTTCCCAATCGCATAAATTACCTGTACTTATTTTCTTCTTCTTCCTCTCCTACCCAATATACTTTATAAATGCCTAATGCAGGTTTCTTATTCTACCCTTTTTTCTACTCGATTTGTATTACTGGGGTAACTTACATGGTATGGGAAATTGTGACTTAGGAAAGACTTACCTCAAGATTTATTTTAGTGAGTCCTTCCAGCCCTATTCAGGGTCACCCTTGGCTGGCTTTAGAAGTCCAATAAAAAGGCAGTGGCATCATATTTTAGCCATTTCTCACCTCTCCCATTGCACCTGAGCCCATTTGTTTTTCCTTCGTCCTTTTCGGGCTCTATTCCATCTAACAGTTCATATCTGTATTATGAAAGTCATTCGATTTAGAGATGACTAAAAATAATTACTTCATCAAAATTGCCTGCTCAAGGGTCTGTCACCCTTCAGCTTGTGTCTGTCATTCTGTCATTCCTGTTCTTTGTATCAGGATCTTCAAAGATTTTCTTTCCCCCTAATAAAAGCTTCTGGGTCTCCTGCTTCAAACTTAATTTTCACAAAGCTCTTAATATTGGCATCTTTCCTTTCCCTTGTCTTTCAACTGAATACTTCGGAAATTAATTGGTATTTTTATATTAACAACCTGACAGTTCTTTCAGTATATCATAAGTGACTGAGCTGAATATGACTTTGATTTGATGTTGGTGGACAAATCTTTACCATCAGTGGCTTTCCAAATGCATCTTTCTACAGGAATATCACTCAGAGACAGTCAGGAAGTCCTGGTGGGATTGAGTTTGTGTGAGTAAAATTGAACCACAGACCAGGAAGCACTTTAGGATTCTTGATAGCTCTCAAGTATTGAATGAAAATGGAGAACATTGGCAATGTCTCTGTAGCATACTTTCACATTCATAACTCATTCTATCTTTGTTATGACCAGGAGAAGGAAGTGTTATTGCTACTAACAACATGAGACCTAAAGGATTTATCAATAACACCTGCTCCAATGAAGTACATTTGTTAAATTTTAAATAAAAATGTGATCCTGCTGTTGTGTCTACGGTGAAACAGGGATACTAACTGATCTGCTAGTAGTATTTTCACATTCATTCTCCTAATCTGTCTTGTGCATATCTCACATATAGTTGAAATCAAACTATGAATATATTGTTATCCATTTCTTCTTAAGTTATGATGTGCTCTTTAAAAATATCATTTAAAATGTCTCCATAATTAATCATTTTAATTAATTTGACTATATTCTTCCTATTGATCATTTAAGCCAATTTTTATTTGTGTGCTTCTGAAATATTTTTTATGCATGAGGGCTCTACAGCATTTGGCCTTGTTTCCTTAGATGAATTTCTATCAGTGAATGGAAAAGTGCTAAGACTTTTTAGGTTCTTGATATACATTAGAAAATTGCTTTCCAAAGAATTATGTAATTTACAGATGCACAAGCAGTAGTTGAGAAAATATTCTTGCTAGAATTAAGTTATTCACGTTTGTCAAATTAAATATCTAACTTCAGTTAAATATATTATTTTGATGATGTTCTAATTGTCATAGTATTTACTTTGTGAGATAGTATTTTTCCATGTTTTTATTCATGTAGTCATTTGTATTTCCACTTCTATATTTTGTTTGTTGACCACTTATTTAAAAATATAGTGTCTTAGTCAATGTATGTAACATCTAAATGTGTCTTGTATGTATAAATATTAAATATTTTAATCTTTTCTATATATATTGCATCTGTTTTCTGGTGTTTTAGGCTGCCTAATATGTCTTTTAATTTTGTATAATGTATTTTTTAAACACTTAATTGTAGTGAAATCTACTATCATTGCCAAGATGATTTCTTTCATTGCTTTCCATATCAGAAAATAACTGTGCAAAGACTGACAAATATTTATTTATATTTTCTGATTTTTTTTAATTGTAAGGTTTTATTCAGCATATTACCTTTAAAATTTTATTTAGTACATTCTAGTGTGTCATGCATGGGAAAAAATACATATATTGATTAGTTAGTTAAAAATTGCTATTGATTAATCGACATGCTCAGTATGACTTATTGAATGATTCATCTCTTACTGATTAGGGATGTGTCATTAATCATATGATAATCCTTTATATAAATCAGTCTGTTAATGGTTCACCTATTTTGTCATTTTGCCATTCCTATAGTTTAATTTAGTATAACTTTATGAAGCATATCTGAAGAGTCTATTTCCAGATTAATACTTCTATCTGTTCAAGCCTTGTGGGAAATGTTCGTTCCAAATATTTTTTTTTATATAGTTTAAGAAAAGTCAGAAATATAAATTAGTTTGAGAATAGCTTTTTTTATCTTTTGTTTGGGGATCCCCCTGTATTCCTTGGTATATTTTGTGGGATTCTTCATTGAATATTGTTAGTGTCTGTTTAATTTTTTTCTTTAAAATATACAGAAAAAAAGATAAATATTGCTTATACAGGGAGAGATCAAGGCAAAGTACTAACCTAAGAGAGGGTCTTAAACCTAGATCACAAGGGATGCCATAGAGTGGCCCTTAATACCATGATGAATTTATCACATTTTAGAGACTATCATGCTCCAAGGCCACAATTACTTAAACTATTATGCTGAGGCATAAAATATGAATACAAACTATTGACAAGAGAAGGAAGAAAAGCTATATCCACATGTGGATACAGGTATCATGCTCATGAATTTCAAAACTTAATGTCATTTAAACACTCTTTCTTAATAGATTCAACTCAATCACAATCAAAATTCCAAAAGTCCTTTGTTTTCTGTTCTTTTCTTTTTCTTTTTTCTTTTGTTTTTAGAACTGTCAAGCTGGTTCTAAAATTTATGCAGAAAAGCAAAAGATAGAGTATAGTTGAAATGACTTGAATAAGTGGACAACAGTAGAGGACTCACACAGCTTGGCTTCAAAATTTACTGAAAGCCTACAATAAATAATTTCACTATTTTGCAATTAGTTAAAAGGTAGATACAAAGCAATGGAAGAGAAAAGATTGTTTGAAAATACTCCCATGTACATGATCAATTAATTTTCTACAAAGATTCCATAATACTTCAAAGGAGAAGGACATGGTTTTCTCAAGTTGATTGGACTAAATGGATATCACATAAGAAAATATTAATGTTGACCGTTACTTCATACCATAAACAAAAATTAAATTAAAATAAAAAAGAAGAGCCTAAATGTAGAATCCAACACAACAAAAAGAATTTGAAGGAATATACAAGATAAAATTTTTTTATTAGGAGGACAAAGCAAGAACAAAATGAAAAATTGGATTCCCTCAAAAATCCTATTGCCCTTTCAAAAACACAATTTTAAAAGAAAGCAAGCCACACCAGACTAAATATTTGCAAAGAACATACATATAAGGACTGTCGAGAAAATAAAAGGAAATCCTAAAACTCAGTAACAAGGTGATCTCCCAAAATAACCACAAGATTTGAACTGATAACTTAAAAAGAAGATAGATGAACAATAAAGATATGAAATGATGCCCAACATCATTAATCACTAGAGAAATACAGATTAAAATCACAGTGCAATATTACTGGATACCCATTAAAATGGCTAAAATCAAATAACCTGCCAAGACAATCTGTTGATATTGATATGAAGCAACTGAAACTCTCTAAAATACTGGTTAATATGACTAAAGATGGAGCATTTTATGGCATCTATTTCTGAGTTCCTCATTCTTTTAGCAATAAATAGAAACGTCTTCCAAATATGGAATATGAATAACTTAGTTCCCAGTGCTGTTGTGGTAATAGGTCTTTGTGTTAATCAGCTTTCCATCATATAACAAAATGCCTGAGAAAATCAACTTAAAGGAGAATAGGCACATTTTGACCCATGGTCATTTGGATCTGTTGTTTCTGGGCCTGGAGTAAAATAGAACATCATGGAATGGAGCATGTGGTAGCCATGAAGCAGAAAGAGAGAGAGAAGAGGGCCAAAATGCACCTTTCAAAGGTCTGCACCCAGTGATCTACTTCTTCCAACTAGGTCACACCTCCTAAAAGCTGCACCATCTAATAGCACCACAGGCTGGCAACTAAGACTTTAGCACATAGCTTTAAAGGGACATTGCAGATCCAAACCACAACAGTCTACACGGACACTGTACAGTCCAAATACTTCTAGATTTAAGTAATAAAACCCTCCTCAGCCTGGCATAAACAAAAATCAATGAGACTTTAATGAGATGCTCAAATCCAAGGTTAAGAAGTAAAAGTGGGTTTCTTGTGAGCTTAAATAAATTGGTGCAGAGAGGTCAAGGAATTAATTACCTCTGCTTCTGTGCAGCCGCCAGCCAGTATCTGCTTCTGTGAGCATTTGCAGCATTTTTTTTTTTCTCCTCTGAGCAAACCAGCTTTCTCTATTTCTCTTGCTATTTCCCTTGCACATGTTCAAAAACATTACCCCAGCCTTCAGATGACATGTCTTGGCTCAAGAGACACAAAGAAATCAACGAATGTTCTACTAGTAGTTCCAAATTTCAGAGGAAAAAAGTTTGATCAAGCAGCCCTTTATCTATCAGCTATAGCAACGGGGGTCTCACCACGTGATTCACAAAACTGCCAGGTCTGACTGGGGGTGCAGGAGGTGGCACAGAGGAAAATGGCTGGAGTGGAGAAGCAGGCAGTTATTAAAGAGAAATAAATAAGCTGTTAATAGCGACCAATTCACAGAAAGGAGGAAGGGAGTAAATTAGACATAATTTTCATGCTCCCATCTTACTCTAGGACTTTTCTGTGTGTTTTATGTTTAAGGTTAAATAGTCTTTTACCATTAAAGGGACACACAAATTTATTTGAAAAACACAAAGCAAAAATATATGCTTTGGGGGCTGGGGTTGTAGCTCAGTGATAGAGCCCTCACCTCGCATATGTGAGGCACTAGGTTCAATCCTCAACACCACATCAAAAGAAAATAAAGGTGTTGTGTCCACCTACCACTAAAAAAAATTATTTTAAAAATATGCTCTTTCATCAACCTCAAAGATGTGACTATTGTTAAACATTTAAGTACCTTATCAAATTTTCTATACATATTCATATGTGTCTAAACACATGCACATACTTTATATACAGAGATATGAAAATTTGTGCTCTATAAGTGTAATAAGAATTGTAATGCATTCCACTGCTGTTGTGTATTTTTAAAAAGTAAAATCAATAAGAGAAAAAAATATATAGATAAATAAATAAACACATGCACATACCTACACATACATATTTTGGAAATACAGTATACACACAATATCCTCATTTTTATTTTCTCATTTAGAAACATGTCCTGGCAAATTTTTCCATAATTCATTAAACTATTTTCCTATTTATTTATATTTGGGTTGTTTCTTTTTTATTTTGTACAAACATATGAGAAAAATTTAACTTTAGATATAGATTGTTGAGTGAAAAACTAGGACTTTTTAAAAAAACTTTGAAATACTTTTATCAATCTGTTTTGCAAAAAGACTATTCCAGTGATGTACCCCAATAAAATAGTGCAGAGAAGATACTCTAGTATCATATTTTCCCTGACAATGTGTGTTACTAAAGTCCTTTCTGATAACAGGAGTCTCCCTTACCCGGGCATATGTGTTCCAAGACCCCAAATGAAACATGAAACTGTGGATAGTTCCAAGCCCTGTTCATATTATAGTTTTCTCCCTGTATATACTTTGAAAAAGTTCAATTTACAAGACACAGTCGGAGATTAACAATAACAAATAATAAAGAACAACTAACAATATGCTGTAGTTAATGGCAATTTGGGGCCATTGTTAAATAAAATAAGAGCAATATACACTCAGTACTATGCAGCTGCTGCAGCCAACCTGGTCAAAGTGGTCAGTGGCTACGGACTGACCACTGCCAAGTGGCACTCAGAGCATGGACCAAGGGATGACTCACATTGTGGGTGGGGCAGAGCAGGATTTTATCCCGCTACTCAGAAAACACACAACTTAAAACTTATAGATTGTTTATTTCTGGAACTTTCCACCAGGATTTTCAACCCACAATTGACCATGGATAGTGGATACCATGGAAAGTAAAGCCTCAGATAAGATGGGGTTACTGTGTTTTGATTTGCATATTCACAAGAACGTAAGAAATTGTCTATCTTTTTTCTGTGAAACTTCATCATATATTTTGCTAGTATTTCTGTTGAATAGTTTCTCTAGTTTTTGTTGACTAATATGAACATAAAGGGAGTTATACCTGTTAATACATCATGTTTATATCTATATATGTTGTGCCTAGTGTCAATGATACCTGTATTTTTTTTAATTTGTTCTTTTTTAGTTATACATGACAGTAGAGTCAATTTTGACATATTTACACAAACATGGAGTGTATCTTCTTCTAATTAGGATGCAGTCTTGTGGATGTGCATGCTGTGGACATTCACTGTGTTGTATTTATATGTACATAGGAAAGACATGTTAGATTCATTTCACTGTCTTTCCTGTTCTGTCTTCCCTCCCTTCCCTTTATTCCTCTTTATCTAATCCATTGAACTTCTATTTTTCCCTTTCTTTTCCCTTGATTTATGTTAGCATCCACATATCAGAGAGACTATTCCAGCTTTGGTTTTGGGGGGATTGGCTTATTTCACTTAGTATTATATTCTTCAGTTTCATCCATTTACCAGCAAATGTCATAAAGCCATTCTTTTCTATGGTTGAGTACTATTTCATTTGCATATAGACCACTTTTTCTTTATCCATTCATCTGTTGAAGGGCATCAGGTTGGTTCAATAGATTAGCTATTGTGAACTGAGTTGCTATAAACATTGAGGTGGCCCCGTCACTATAGTCTGCTGATTTTAAGTCCTTTGGGTGTACACTGAGGTGTGGGATACTGGGTTAAATGATGGTTCTCTTATCGTTGACCAGTGATGAGTCCTTGCTTCCCCAATGTTGAAGTATAACCCCAGAGAAACACACCGAGGTAAGGTTAGAGTGGAAAGTATAGGCTTTATTAAAGGACAGCAGAAAAGACTTCTCCCGGAGGAAGAAGGGGACCCAAGAGGTGGAATCCCTGGAAGGGTAGTTATCTCCCCTTTTTATAGATAAGGTCTTCTTTTAGCTTTCCCGAATTCCTGTCACATTCCTGTCCTTTGTTCTGTTAAGGGTGGGGCACAGGTGGGCCAAAGGAGTAATCTGGGCAGGAAGGACTTCTGGGTCAGCATCTTCAAGTTTGTGGCAGCTGTTTCATTGACACTCCTTTGGGATGGGCTCTGGGCCTTGGGGACATTAACATTCCAAGAGTTGTTCTGCTTTTCCCGACTTCATTCTTCTTCATTTTCGATTTTACTCCATATTAGACCCGATTTTACCTAACTACACTGACTGCCTATCATTAAATCTGGCTTCAGTTCCATTGCTAGTTTTTTGAGGAACCTCCATACTGCTTTCCAGAGTGGCTGCACCAATTTAAAGTCCTACCAACAATCTTTAATTCCTCGTTTCTGATAGAAATTTAGTATTTGTACTAACATGTATTCATTTCTAATAGTATCATTTGCCATTTTCCTTACTGAATTGTCTTATTGTTTGGAGTAGTTTTGCAGTAGAACTGCTCCAGTTTTCTATATAAATTTTCACATTATTTGACAATAACCAAGTTGCAGTGCAAAAGATAAATATTGCTAGTGGTCTATCTTTTTCATTTTAATATCCTTTTTTTAAAAAACCTTTGAAAAAAAACATTACATTATTACTGGTGCTAATTGGCACCATCATCTTGTTCCTGAATTTAATGAGAATTGTCCAAATGTTTTATTAGTTTAAGAGCAAGTTCTTTTTAAGAGCAAGTTCTTGCTATGATCCTATAAAATTGGGTTTTATTTTTATACATGTGTCAACTGACAAATATATTGTGAATGCACCAAACAAGAACATTTGCATTTCTCCAGAGGAGATATCCCAATATCATTTTTAAAGATATGCATTCAAAGCACAATGCTTACTTATCTCAAGCACGGCACAATATTTTTAGATTGTAATGGTTCTCTGTCTTCAGTATAAATTTCTCAAAATTACTACTTTGAGAAATTGCCTATGATTCCTATAAGCTATTTAGCACCTTAATATTTTTGCAACTCTCTACCAAAAGTTAACAAAAGTTCTGAATAATTTAGTTTTGTATTCACACTGGTCTTGTATCAGTGTGAAAAGTTTTAAATTAAATATTTTTTGAGTAAATAATTAATTTCACATGTCATGGACAAGAATTCTCAAGTCATCCTGACCTTTTCCTTTAAAAAAAAAGAGAAAAAAAATATATATGGAGATATATATATATATATATATATATATATATATATATATATATATAGATATAAAGAAGCCAGTAGCTATGAATGCAAATTCTTTGAAATAAAAAGTCTGCAGTGCTTTTTCTTTTTTTATTTATACATGAGAGTGTAATGAATTATAATTCTTATTACACATATAGAGCACAATTTTTCATATCTCTGGTTGTATACACAGTATATTCACACCAATTCATGTCTTTGTACCTGTACTTTGGATAATAATGATCATCACATTCCACCATCATTAATAACCCCATGCCCCCTCCCTTCCCCTCCCACCCCTCTGCCCTATCTAGAGTTCATCTATTCCTCCTATGTTCCCGCTCCCTAACCCACTATGAATCAGCCTCCTTATATCAAAGATAATATTCGGCATTTGGTTTTTGGGGACTGGCTAACTTCACTTAGCATTATCTTCTCTAACTCCATCCATTTACCTGCAAATGACATGATTTTATTCTCTTTTATTGCTGAGTAATATTCCATTGTGTGTATATGCCACATTTTTTTTATCCATTCATCTACTGAAGGGCATCTAGGTTGATTCCACAGTTTAGCTATTGGGAATTGTGCTGCTATAAATATTGATGTGGCTGTGTCCCTGCAGTATGCTGTTTTTAAGTCCTTTGGGTATAGACCATGGAGAGGGATAGCTGGGTCAAATAGTGGTTCCATTCCCAATTTTCCAAGAAATCTCCATACTGCTTTCCATATTGGCTGCACCAATTTTCTGACCCACCAGCAGTGTATGAGTGTACCTTTTTCCCCACATCCTCACCAACATTTGTTGTTGTTTGTCGTCATAATAGCTGCCATTCTGGCTGAAGTGAGATGAAATCTTAAGAGTGGTTTTGATTTGCATTTCTCTAATTGCTAGTGTTGATGAACATTTTCATCCTGTTAAAATGCTTGGTCCTTGTATCCACTCACTGTTAGGAAGCTACTACACAAATGGAGGGTTCTTGGCTTAGGGGTTAAGAGATCCTGCCAGTCCCTACACACTGTTTGATAGACTGCACCGAACACCCAGCAGGCAGAGGACAGGCAGGCAGCAGCAGGGAGTGAGGTGCCTTCAGCCAAACAGCAAACAGGGTCTTGTCTTCATGTGCAGTACTGATAGAATAAAGAACATGACTGCTTTGAGTCTGGATGATTTCAAAAGGGTATCACAGACACATTCAGTGTTTATAAAATAATGTTTATATTCCTTCTTGGTTTGTGAATTTCCTTTGATCATCTAGGGAGAATGAAACAAATATCGCTGATATATTTGTGTTTCTTTGATGAAATTTATCTTTAAAAATACCTGACTGTTTCAGCACTTCTGTCTTTATGAACTGCATCATCTGCCTGCCAGGGCTAAGGTACTCAACATATTGATATGTGAAAACCTCTAGATAGAAAACATAATGTTTCGATCTTATGTCACAAAAGCAGCTGGAGTATGTTAGTTTGTAATGCTGTCATAAAATCTTGCATAAATTAATAGAACAGGTAAACACACCCAATTTTTCATTGACTTCTTGACAGGGAATTGTACTGGGGAATGAACTAAGGGGTGTTGTACCACTGAGCTAAAGCCCACCTTTCTTATTTTGAGACAGGCTTTCTCTAAGTTGTTGAAGCTGGCCTTGAACTTGTGATCCTCTGGTATCAGACTCCTGAGTTGCTGGGATTATAGGCAGGCACCACCACACCTGGCTTTTACATTGACTTCTGTCAGTATAAAAAAAAATCAAAATTTATACATTTCACTGGAATGAAAAATGTAACATTTTATAAGATGTTAAGTAAGCAGCTAATGTTCATTCAATCATAAAATTATACTGAAAATATCTTGTTTTGCACCATAAAGGACAGATACTCTGGGAAGAGCTCCACACATGGAGTGAGACATTCTAGTTTCAAATTCTACCCTGGAGACAGAGCTGTTCTGAGAATTAAATGGGAGAAAATATAGAAAAGGGTTTTGAACAATTCTTTAAATGTGTTAATATAGATATAGTTTTATATTTTATTTTAGAGGAGAAGTTTTGAAACGATCTTGCAAAGCCATTGCTTATGTTACTAATATCCATTTTGACCACTGTTTTCCTCCTGGTATATACAGATGGGACAATTTCACAATGGAATTGCAAATATCTGTGAGGAGTTTTCATCTATGCACTAAGTCATCAGTTCATTAGAATATGTGCCTGTATAAATACACGCACACACACAGGAATGAGCAGGGAATGAGCTTATGAGCTAGTGAACAAGGAAGATATTAACCAAATAATCAATCAAATGTCAGCCAGATGGCCTGATGAGAGGAGTTCCCCAGGCTAGGGAGCACAGGAAGGGTTTCTTGAACTCCATTCATCTTTTAAATAAATGTTGGTTCTAGTTTCAACCAAGATTTATAAAAAGTAAAATAGGAATTCACAAGGAAAAAGCTAGAAGACTTCTTCAGCCTTGGGCAGAGCCCTGTGATAGGAGGGCATGTGACCAGGACACAGGACATGAAAATGAACGGAAAGTCTGGAACTAAGAAAACAGTGCTGAGGTAGTAAGAGGAGGTGAAGATGTCATCATGGCCTTTTTTTTTTTTTTTTTTTTTTGTACCAGAGATTGAACTCAAGGGCACTCGACCACATCCCCAGCCTTATTTTGTATTTTATTTAGAGACAGGCTCTCACTGAGTTAAGACCCCTCGTTTTTGCTGAGGCTGGCTTTGAACTCATGATCCTCCCACCTCAGCCTCTGGAGCCACTGGGATTACAGGTGTGCACCACCACATCTGGCATCAGGGCCTATATTAAAACTCATATTTGGAGTTGACAGCAAGAGAAGGAAGAGCTCAGATGATGAATTCAGTTTTAATCATCAGGGGCTTGGAAAATACCAGGGTGGAGGGAGATTTGGACTTCTCTTCCTAGAGAAATCACAAGGCAAACAAACATGAGCCATAGAAGCTTGCAGACAGGGAAGGGCGGTAAGGAAGAACTCCCCAGGGTGGTACCTGCCTGTTTCCTGTCCCAGATGGTATTATGAGTTAAATACAAGAATCCCCTTGGACCAAAAGAATTTATTGTCACAGAGAGGTCAGAGAACTGCAGAAAAGCCTGCTGCAATAGCCACAGCTGCTTCTCCACAGGCTGCACAAGCCCAGGCTGTTTCAGGAGACATCTCCTAGTCCCCACATCCACAGGCTTGGAAATCATCCTACAGGGTTCTCAGCTGTCTCACTTTCTCTTGCTTTATGTTTCCTTCAAGGCTCATTCTTGTCCTGTTTATTTAAGCCTTTACAAAATATTGTCTTTTAGTGAATGAACAACTTCTTCTTCTTCTTCTTCTTCTTCTTCTTCTTCTTCTTCTTCTTCTTCTTCTTCTTCTTCTTCTTCTCCTTCTCCTTCTCCTCCTTCTCCTCCTCCTCCTCCTCCTCCTCCTCCTCCTCCTCCTCCTCCTCCTCCTCCTCCTCCTCCTCCTCCTCCTCCTCCTCCTCCTCCTCCTCCTCCTCCTCCTCCTCCTCCTCCTCCTCCTCCTCCTCCTCCTTCTCCTTTTCCCTCTCCTTCTTCTCGAAAAGAAACCAAGATTATGTAACTTCTAAGAGTGACTGCTTACGCAGGAAGAACAGGGAACATCCCTGAGGGGCAGCCGCCAGGTCTCCTCCAGTGCCCTCAGTGACAGAGTATGACATAAGACGTGAAGCCACAGGCAAGGCAAGCCAGATCTGTGCTTCAGCCAAATGACCAGGTTCCCCTCTTGAGGATCTTTGGGGGTGCTGAGCAGGGCCAAGTCAGCAACCTGTGGCCCCTTTACCTCATTAGGCCAGGATGTCAGGTTTATGTTCCCTCTGTATTTTTCTAGAAGACATCAGAAAATTCTTGAAGTATCTGATGGTACAAAAATAGTCTGATTTACCTGTCAGAGAGATAGTTTTGTATTGTATTATCACTGGCTATTCCTAATTAACCTCAATCTGTAACCTAGAAAACATGAACTCACCAAGATTAAATAAACAGAATCAAGAAAGGAAAAGCAAAGCAAAATACCACAGAGGAAGGAAAGACCAAAGAAACACATTTGAGAAAAAAATAAATAAATTCAGGGTTTTAAAGGCAAGTAAGATTTATTTAGGGCACAATGTAGTGAGCCAGAAGAGACTATTTCAAGTGAACAAATTAAATGACCTAACATGTACGTGGAGTTAAAAGCCTTAATTAATATCTAAATTAAAATTACATATATCAACCATGGGCTAATTGTGACCAGTATACTAATTTGAATCCAGGTAGACACAGAAGTTTTGCTTTTAAAATTGAAAATACAGCAGAGTAGAACAGAAAGGTGTCAGAAAGAATAACATGATAATTATACAGTAACACATTTTCATTTGAAATAAGATATTGATCACTGGGATGATGCACATTTTTTATGCCCTAATGCATTTCAACATACCAAAGTAGGATGATAGATCTAGAGTAATTATATAAAAATTGACAGCACATTTATCATTATTTGTGATTATTTCAAAGCATTGGCATTTCTATGAATTATGGCATGTCATCTCATGTGTACACAAAAGTTAAATCATTTATGGCAACAATTGATCATTAACTATGGCATATGCTGAAGGGTGGCACCTGTAAGACTTTCAATTAAGGGAATGCATTTGGTGGTTCGGTTGTGCAATTAAGTTGACAGGCACACTGAAATTTTAAAGGTGACTCATATTTCATTCATTTTGTTTCCATCTATAAAATGTTATTGAAATGAGCTAAATAAGCATGCTGAGATCATGAAGTATTTTTTCAATACAAAAATAGACTCAATGTTACAATATGAGTGCTGGGGAATACTAGCTACCTGTTCTCTAGAAGAAATGGATCTACACCCCTCCACAGACACTTATCCAAGTTTCTAGACAGACAGCTAGTAAAATGATTGATTGTTAATTACTCTAGGACTGAAGCAGGGGAAAAAAATGGGATGACGGAAAAAGAGAGTGTTTGAGTTAAATGTTCCCCTGGCTTTGTGTGGCAAAATTTAATTCTCATTGTGAGATCTTAAGGGACTAAAAAATTAATCCAACTATTTGGTTAAGAAGTGGAGCCTTTGGGAAGTGATTTAGGATTAAGCAAATTGATTAGGGTTGAGTCCCCATGATTGGATCCTGGTGGCTTTATAAAATGAGAGACCAAATAGACTCACAGACTCTCTCTCTCTCTCTCTCTCTCTCTCTCTCTCTCACACACACACACACACACACACACACACACACACACATGTTCCCTAACTGCCCCGTGATGCTCTAATCTCCTTAGGATGCTACCAGCAACAGCCTGTGGCTAGATGAGGTCCCCCCAGACCTTGCACCTCCAAAACCATGAGCCAAAATAAGCCTCTTTTCCATAACCTATCCAGTCAGTGTTATTTTGTTATTAACAATATAAAATGGATTCATGAGCAACATAAAAAAAGAGACACAAGCAAAGAAAGGTCAAAGAGAGTAAAGAAAGGGCTAGGAAAGAACAGGAGAAAAAGAAAGAGAATTCAATTCAAGACCAAATTTTCTATTTGAAACTGGTCTGATTCAACAGTCATTTAAAGAGTATCTACAAAGGGCAATCACCTTGACCTTCTTTGTCAAATCAAGATCTTCACTAGAAGGTTCTTTGACTTATTCTTCTTTCATTTTGTATTCCTACCATGGCCCACATTCAGGTCCTTAATTCCTTCTTCCTGGATTATTTTAAGAGACTCATAACCATTTTTTGAGTATGTAGTCTCTCAACTCTTGCATTTCCTATGTATCAATGCCAAATTCATATCGTTAAAATTGTCTTTGAAAACATCATTCATTTCAAAACCTCTTGGCTTATCTACAAGAAAAATTCAATTCAATTCAATTGTCTGTACCTCATGTTAGTTGGGGACAGTAATGTATTGGGCACCTGAAATTAGTCATAGACAGTAGTATGCTAGTCAGTTGACTTTAAAAAATATCCTAATTTTTGCATTTGCTGATTTTCTCTGTGACACTTTTTCCACCAGGACCAATTTCAAACTACCACCTGATGTCGGTGAAGCCAGAGTTAAGAAGATACATGAAGAATTGGCTCTTTCAAGTCATATGAACCAACACTAACACACCACTGTTTGGGAATATAAATCAGCATACAGCCCTGCCTTATCATAAAGCAACGTGCTAGTATTAACCAAGTATCTTAATCTATAATGAGAATTCCTTTTTTGACTTAGTGTGGTGTGTATCGTTTTGATAGCTCATATGACATCTTTCATATAAGTATTACCACATTTACCTGAACTGCATCCTAAAAGTTTAGAGGAAAGAGACTATTCCACACCTCTGTGCAGTCAGGACTTCCTATGTAACCCAAAACCTTGACAGGGTAAGCATTAAACAAATCAATGGTCAATGAGGGTTAGAATGAAGTGAAATCCAGAAACGAGCTGCTCTGGTTCTCCAAACCTGGCAGCATCATCACACACAGTTTTATGCTCCTGTGTGAAATAAGACAACCAACTCACTTGTATGTGCCCCAACAGGTATTTTCCTGTCTAGAGCTGCTCAATCCATTTTTTTATGTGAGCTGGGTTCCACTCTAAAGATATCTAGTTATGTTAATCAGATTATGTTATATAACAATGCCATTTATTGCTACCCCTCCCAAAATCTCAGTGACTTACAAAACAAAAGTTTTTGTCTCAGATTTCAGGATTTCAAGTAGGCTGTAGGTCCCTGTAACTCTATGGTAGGTGCAAGTAAGTAGACTGTACTCCTGCTCCATTGTGACTTCACATCCAATCATCTGGACTGAAGAGGCAGCTTCTATGTGAGATGTCTGTCACCTACATCAAGATGCCTGGAGCTCCTTTCTGGACATGGTCAATGTTGTATCCACTCAGATGCTATATTACTCCAAGTAAGTCACATCAGCCAATTTTACTCCTGCTCCATTGTGACTTCACATCCAATCATCTGGACTGAAGAGGCAGCTTCTATGTGAGATGTCTGTCACCTACATCAAGATGCCTGGAGCTCCTTTCTGGACATGGTCAATGTTGTATCCACTCAGATGCTATATTACTCCAAGTAAGTCACATCAGCCAACTTTTACTCCTCTAGAGAAGGCATCAAGAGTCACAAACAAAGGGCTGGAAGATACAAGCCTCTCACAGGAAAGGAGGGTCAATATTTGAAAACAATAACACAGTCTACCATACCATCCAAGCCATTGATTACCTAATTTTCCTGTATAGGACTGTAGCCTCCTTCACATAATACAAAAGCCCTGGAAGCATACATGGTAAAGCCTCCATGAGGAACCCTCCTAGATTTCCACTTGCAATGGAATCTCAGATAGAGACAGAATAATACTTGTTATTGCTTTATAAACTCAACCCTTATTTTTTCATTAAACCATTGAATTACTATTGCATAGGGATGTTCCAGAGTGGAAGCCGTGGGCCATGTGCTTCCTGGGGAGCTGGGAATGCGAGTTTGACTCAGAGCCTGCCCATGTTAGTGTGCTCATGGTATTTAGGTGTCCTCTGAGCTCCTTGGTCAGGACTTGATTACAAAAATGCAGCAATATCATCCCTTGGGGATGATAGCAAGAAAACCAGTGAAAAGGAGCTACAGTAGGAGCCAGAAAGAGCCAATGCAAATCTTGCTGCCAAAATTGTATCTGCAGGATTTGATCTTCTCTGGGTGGTTAAATACAGTTCCCTCCTGTATGTGCCAGTTTTCTGCAGAGGGCTGGAGAGAAGAATGAAATCCCACCAGAACCAAGTTAAAAGGTGGTCCAACCAGGTGGTTTCTGGGGCCATTGATTCTAGGGAGAACCAAAGCATTACTCAATTGCATCTTTCTGTTCAGTATTTCAATAATGTGTCATGCCACACTCTCAGAACCAGCTGAAATTCTGAGACCAGAGAGGTCATGGATCAGGGCTTTCTGAAAGACAAAAAATGACTCCTTTTATCCTATAAATGTAAATGCCTTCCAAGAAATTGGTAGGACTCAAACTATTGCAAATAGCAAGTATCTATCAAATACAATCTTCACAAACTATAATTAAATAATATATCAAATCCTTTCATTTGAAATCAAAAAGCTTTATAAATTTTATTAATGGAAATTTATTTTCAACTTGCTGAACTAAATTTTAAATTTTGTTGAGTTTAGCTCAGCTAAGTATTCAACAAATATTTGAGGAGCAAAACTTTGAAGAGGAACCACCTGGATGCCCGTATGTCAGTATGTAGAGTCCTAGGTCACATTCATTGGCCAGAAAGCAATTCTGCATCCTCAGCCTCCTGCAGAAAGCTCCATACTGCTCAGACTTCTCCAAGATGATAAACTGGCAATTGTGTGCTGTGATTTGGTCCTCTTGTCTGCCACATGGTATAGGCCATTTTATTCCTCCCCTGTCCCTGCTGTCTATGGATTCAGTCTCCTATCTTGGCCAAGACTAAAAGCAGGAAATCTGCTGGCACCCTCCAAAAACACAACCCTCCATACCTGCCAAGCACTGTCGAGAGTGTCAGCACCTGCCAAGGTCCCCAATAGTCTGCCAGTGCCCCGTGTCAAGGAGACTGACATTTGTGCAGAGGGCACCTATGCCTGATGTCATGAGTCCTGTTATCTGTACTGAATTCTCTGTCTCTTGTCCTAACAAAAGCTGCTGGCACTACCTTCTGTTGCTGTCAAATGTTCTGGCATGAATGCTGCTGACCACATTCTCAGTGGTCCAACTCTTTTAATATTTAATTCATCTTCCATTGCTCCTGTCTCCCTGTAATGCATCACCCAAGTCTGCAGGACTGGTTGGGAATGGTGAAGTGATGGAAATCATGTTTTCCACAGAGTCACTCCACACAGCCACTGACCATGGATATATATGCCTTTCCATTAGGTAGAGGATTGCCCAACCAAGTGAGCAAGGGCCTGAGACTCTGGTCCACCCAAGAAAGGAAATTGGCTGTGTTTTGCAGGATGCCCGAGCTGGAGGCAGAGATATCATTCAGGGTTCCCTGGCACTGAGTCCGTTCCCTGCCCCCCAGTGAGGAGGTGGCCACACAGATGCTAAGCCAGTGGAGCCAGATTATGGTGAACTCTCCATCAGAAGAATGTGTGCAGATTGTTAGTACAAAAACTTTTTTGGAGTGGAAGTACCAAAGGGCAGGTGTGGGAGTATTTTTCTCCTTTCTGAACTCTTTTGTACTTGCCCAATGTAGAGAGTGTAGCCCTATAGGAGACAAGCAGATATGTACCCCATAGGAGACCACAAATGTCACACCCAGCCTCTATTCCTTCTTCTGTCCATGTCATTGACAAAATAAATCAGAAACTTACAGCATGTTGGTGTGTGGTCTCTTCTTACCAATCCAACCCACAGTAGTTAAAGGAAGGTGGCTACTTCTCAGGCAAGGGCAGAGCAAGGAGCCCAGGAGACAGTCATCCCAAAGCAACAATGCCAAAGCTATAAGCACAGGCTAACCAAGTTCAAAGCTACAGTTTTGTCACCAGCCAGTATGATGACCAGCTTCAAGCCCTAAGCAGATCCCCTGAGCTTGCTGGCTCAGCCACAGAATCCCTACAGTGGAGCCCAGGCCTTCACAATGGCAGAACCACTTGCTGCTCCCTGAATATCCATGCACATTTCCCCAGCCCTTGCAAATAGGAGACATCAAACTAATTCTGGCCAATGGACAGTGATAGAAAGAACTTCTGTCCCATCTGAGCCAAAGCATTTCAGAAGGGATGAGTGCGTCCTGAGCCCTTTGTTTCTGCTGTGAGGATTGCAGTAGGGTACCCAAACAACTATGTGTCTTGTGTCTGAGCAAGTAGTTGGTTCCAGGCCCCACCAACTACTACCGATGAAGTGAGTGAAACATAAGCCTTTTTTAGAAGTCATTACAATTTAGAGATTCACTTTATATAGCACTGTGTCCTGATGAACACATTCACATCAGCCTCAGGAGATCTTGCCAGCCTCTGTGTAACAATCCATTTATTTCCTGGTTGTCTGTCCTTTACTTAAGATCCCATTCCTACTTTCTAGTCGTCCTTTGGCTCTTCCTTTATTTCTTGAGCTCTCTATACTCAGACTATAAACTTGATTTGCTTGGCCAGTACCCACTCATGAAGCCAAAATCTAGGAACTCAAGGGGTAACAAAGGAGATGTTCAGGAGAGATTCCCCTAGGCATTGGTACAGAGGCAGGGGAGTATGACCATACCTAACCAGGTAATCTCAAACCATGGCCTTTTTGTATATTCACAAAGATAACACATCACTTCTCTATTAAAACTTTAGTCACAATGGTCAACTATTTGCCAAGTTACATTTGACCTCTTTTCCAGAGATAGAACTCAGATATAGCAACATACAATTCTTATCTGTGTGTACCCACCACTAGAATCAACATTACTACAATAAATAGTACTCAGTTGACACTGTTAATACTCCAGTGTTTAGAAACAGAAAATGGAAATGTTCTCATTTCTAGCTAAATGTCATATACAAATTATACTGGATAGATAGCTGTGATAAAAATAATAATAATTATAATGGATGAAAAAAATGTCCCTACTCTTTCACCATTTGAAAGGCATCTGAAGTTTATGTATGAGATATATTAAAGAGCTTGTTTTTCTAGTGTCCAAGTCTAAATGGACCATTTCCAGGGTTCTTTAGGGTATATTTTTATAACCGTATCAATTTATTATAAAGGTCAATATTTTTTTCTCTTTCAAATTCTTTCAAGTGGATTTTTAAAGACCATTTTCTGAAACATTTAAAATTCTAACAACCCATTGCAAAATTACCAGAAAAGTCCTGTGGGATTAAAAAAAAAAAAAGCATACCATTTGATGCAACATGTACCTGAGCTACAATAAAATATCATTAAGCAAAGGTCAGCTCTGGAAAACAGAGAACAAAGACAAAAAAATCATTGGGCATCTTGGAAACTCTGGCATCAATGGAACTTATTGAATCTTCTTTCAGAATATGAAACCAGAAGCTCTCAAGTGTTGGTTTATTGAGAAATGAAAACACCCATCACCCATCATGTGGCTAAGGCAAATCTAACCTTCAACTCTTTTCTCCAGTTGTTTTGATCAACAGACACTTGGTTTAATTTCTTCCTCTTATACTGTTTATCTCAAAGGAGAAAGGTGCTTTTCATTGTCAATAACCATTTCTTAGTGATGTCTGCAACCACTAATCATATCCTGGGATGGAGAGCATGAGCACAAAGATTTTTCGAAGGAATAAATGGATATTTTCTGGGTCCAAAGACAAGTATAAAAGTAGAAAATTCCATCTATCAGGTTATTTGTTTGCAAGACACCAGTAATTGGCTTGACACTTTCCCACTGAGTTTTAGGTACAGATCAATTCATTCTTATTGAGTAAGCACGCATAGTCCATCCTCAGTCCTCTACCAAGGATGAGTCAAGGTGTCAAGGGAAAGAATATTTCACAGGTTGGCTGTGCCTGAGTATAGACCTCTCTATGCAATGAACCTAGTTGAATGTACTCTTTTTCTTGGCATTGGCTCTGAAGCTTTGTAGATGATTCCTCTGGAAGGCAGCCTGCCCAGATCAGCAGAACTCTAGATTTTTAAAAAATATTTTTTATGTTAATGGAACATTATTTTATCCATTTATTTATATGTGGTGCTGAGAATCGTACCCAGTGCCTCACACTTGCTAGGCAAGTGCTCTACCATTGAGCCACAACCCCAGCCCAGAACTCTAGATTTTAAGGCCAATGCTTCTCATCCTTACCCATCTCTGACTAGCTTGCTCTCCTATGGAAGTGGGAGATTCTCAGATGTACTTAGGGTGAGGAGGCAATGCTCACATTCTGTGAGGACACAGGTCCATCTCTAGCTTGGATTCACAAAGCCACTCTGTAATTCAGCACAGATCACTATTCATGTTGCACTTTGGGCCTAGAATCCCAGCTAACATCCTGGTCTTCCTTGTCAGGATGTGGACTTTCATATGCCTATTTTTTCCCTAGGAGCACTGACTGCTTTATAATGAAGTTTGTGTACACCCTTGGGGTCCTGCCATCTATCTCTTTATAGAGAAAAAAAATCTATGTCCACAGCAATCACCTTAGCATAGCCTGACAATTTAGCAGCACATTTTCTTTTTTTTTTTTTAATTTTTTATGGTTGGCTGTTCAAAACATTACATAGTTCTTGATATATCATATTTCACACTTTGATTCAAGTGGGTTATGAGCTCCCATTTTTACCCCATATACAGATTGCAGAATCACATCAGTTACACATCCATTGATTTACACATTGCCATACTCGTGTCTGTTGTGTTCTGCTGCCTTTCCTATCCTCTACTATCCCCTCTCCCCTCCCCTCCCCTCCCCTCTTCTCTCTCTGCCCCCTCTACTGACATTCATTTGTCCCCCTTGTATTATTTTTCCCTTTCCCCTCACTTCCTCTTGTATGTACTTTTGTATAACTCTGAGGGTCTCCTTCCATTTCCATGCAATTTCCCTTCTCTCTCCCTTTCCCTCCCACCTCTCATCCCTGTTTAATGTTAATCTTCTTCTCATGCTCTTCGACCCTACTCTGTTCTTAGTTACTCTCCTTATATCAAAGAAGACATTTGGCATTTGTTTTTTAGGGATTGGCTAGCTTCACTTAGCATAATCTGCTCTAATGCCATCCATTTCCCTGCAAATTCTATGATTTTGTCATTTTTTAATGCAGAGTAATACTCCATTGTGTATAAATGCCACATTTTTTTTATCCATTCGTCTATTGAAGGGCATCTAGGTTGGTTCCACAGTCTTGCTATTGTGAATTGTGCTGCTATGAACATCGATGTAGCAGTGTCCCTGTAGCATGCTCTTTTTAGGTCTTTAGGGAATAGACCGAGAAGGGGAATAGCTGGGTCAAATGGTGGCTCCATTCCCAGATTTCCAAGAAATCTCCATACTGCTTTCCAAATTGGCTGCACCAATTTGCAGTCCCACCAGCAATGTACAAGTGTACCCTTTTCCCCACATCCTCGCCAGCACTTGTTGTTGTTTGACTTCCTAATGGCTGCCAATCTTACTGGAGTGAGATGGTATCTTAGGGTGGTTTTGATTTGCATTTCTCTGACAGCTAGAGATGGTGAGCATTTTTTCATGTACTTGTTGATTGACTGTATGTTCTCCTCTGAGAAGTGTCTGTTCAGGTCCTTGGCCCATTTGTTGATTGGGTTGTTTGTTCTCTTATTGTCTAATTTTTTGAGTTCTTTGTATACTCTGGATATTAGGGCACTATCTGAAGTGTGAGGAGTAAAGATTTGTTCCCAGGATGTAGGCTCTCTATTTACCTCTCTTATTGTTTCTTTTGCTGAGAAAAAACTTTTTAGTTTGCGTAAGTCCCATTTGTTGATTCTAGTTATTAACTCTTGTGCTATGGGTGTCCTATTGAGGAATTTGGAGCCCGACCCCACAGTATGTAGATTGTAGCCAACTTTTTCTTCTATCAGACGGCACGTCTCTGATTTGATATCAAGCTCCTTGATCCATTTTGAATTCACTTTTGTGCATGGAGAGAGAAAGGGATTCAGTTTCATTTTGTTGCATTTGGATTTCCAGTTTTCCCAGCACCATTTGTTGAAGATGCTATCCTTCCTCCATTGCATGCTTTTAGCCCCTTTATCAAATATAAGGTAGTTGTAGTTTTGTGGATTGGTTTCTGTGTCATCTATTCTGTACCATTGGTCCACCCACCTGTTTTGGTACCAGTACCATGCTGTTTTTGTTACTATTGTTCTGTAGTATAGTTTGAAGTCTGGTATCGCTATATCACCCGATTCACACTTCCTGCTTAGCATTGTTTTTGCTATTCTGGGTCGTTTATTTTTCCATATGAATTTCATGATTGCTTTCTCTATTTCTACAAGAAATGCCGTTGGGATTTTGATTGGCATTGCATTAAACCTATAGAGAACTTTTGGTAATATCGCCATTTTGATGATGTTAGTTCTGCCTATCCATGAACAGGGTATATTTTTCCATCTTCTAAGATCTTCTTCTATTTCTCTCTTTAGGGTTCTGTAGTTTTCATTGTATAAGTCTTTCACCTCTTTTGTTAGGTTGATTCCCAAGTATTTTATTTTTTTTTTGAAGATATTGTGAATGGAGTGGTTGTCCTCATTTCCATTTCAGAGGATTTGTCGCTGATATACAGGAATGCCTTTGATTTATGCGTGTTGATTTTATATCCTGCCACTTTGCTGAATTCATTTATTAGCTCTAATAGTTTCTTTGTAGACCCTTTTGGGTCTGCTAGGTATAGAATCATGTCATCTGCAAATAGTGATAATTTAAGTTCTTCTTTTCCTATTTTTATGCCTTTAATTTCTTTCGTCTGTCTAATTGCTCTGGCCAGTGTTTCGAGAACTATGTTGAACAGAAGTGGTGAGAGAGGGCATCCCTGCAGCACATTTTCAATGTACACAAACTAATAGAAATAGAGTTAGAAGGAAGCATGACAATTTGAGAACATTATTTACTATTTGGGCTGAAGCAAACACTTCCTATCCTATTTCTTTTTTAAAAAAGAAAATAGACTATTAGAAATAAAATGATAATTTTATTATAAATTCAATGCACATTTGCAATGGGTGAAATTGTCACCTTGTTTAGAAATATAAAAAAATGTTGCCAAATATATTTTTTGTTTATCTGTTTTATTTATTTTTTTATTTATTCAGGTTAACTTGCCCATGATGAAAGTCATATGGTAAAAATTACCAGTCATACCTGTCTCAGCATGAAGACAATGAGGAATTATTTTTTTAACCTTGGCTTGCAGCACCATCTGAGCAGCAGTGGTGACATTCCAGTCTGCTTCTGAATTGATGCAACATGGACAGCTACCAGTTAGGATCACACAGAGGGCAATAGCTAAATCACTGTGGCCAAATAAGGCTGTACAGAAAGGTCCTCTTGGGCATTTACACAGCCAAGACTGTCTTACTTCTGGAAAATAGATTTCAGTAGAAAGACCCCCAAGCTCACTTTTACCCAGTGTGAGGTCAATGTAAAACACACCTAATCAATTGAGAAATGAGCACTGGATCCCCAAGGGAAAATAATTGCAGAGAAAATACTCTACATTTTCTCTATATTCAGAATCCAACAGTAATTGTATTCTCCAACTATAGTCTAAAATTTTCTCTTCTGCTGCCATTGTGTAGAGATACCATGTGTGAAACTAATACAATTCCTCTCCAAAGATAACAGGGAAAGGATGCTGATCCCACACATGGGACTTAAATCAGAACATGGATTCTAACCTGGAGTCTACCATTGACCTCCTCTGCTCCAACAGGCAAATTTCCTAATGCCTCTAAGCTTTAATTCTTTCCGACATAAGCTGTGTGTATTTGGACTTCCTTGACCAGGTTCCAGAGCTGCTATGAGGACTCAAACAGCAATTCTCAAGCTTTGGCATGAATCATGCATCAGAGTCATCTGACAGGCTTGCCCAAACACAGCCTGCTGGTCTGAGAGTTTCTGATTTAGTAGGGCTGGGTTGGGACAGCAAAGAATTTGCTTATCTAGCAAGTTCCCAGATGATGCTGAAGCTACTGGCCTAGAAATCACAGGCTGAAAGACACTGAATTAAAGAAAAAGAGACCTGTCTTCAAGGCCCACTATGCCCTATCTCCCCAGATTTCTACCATCTTAAAAATACCCTTCTCCCCTTCTCAGTTACCCTCTTCTAGGGTTTAGATATGTGTTGTCCCCCAAAGCTCATGTGTGAGACAATACAAGAAAGTTTAGAGGTGAAATGATTGGGTTATGAGATCCTTAACCTAATCAGTGCATTAAACCAATGGAATGGATTAGCTGGGAGGTACTATAGGCAGGTAGAGTGTGGCTGGAGGAGATAAGTCACGTGAGTATGACTGGGGTATATATTTTGTCCCTGGTAAACTGTTTCTCTGCTTCCTGATGCCATGTCCTGAGTTGCTTTTCTCCTCCACGCCCTTCCACTATGATGTTCTGCCTTACCTTGGGCCCAGAGCAATGGAGTTGACCATTTGTGGACTGATACCTCTGAAATTTTGAGTACCAAATAAAATTTTTCTCTTCTCAAATTGTACCTGTCAGGTCTTTCAGTCACAGTGATGAAAAAGGTGATTAAAACACTCTCCATCCTTGATGAATGTGTGATTTATCACTATATCCTTGATCATAGGATAAAGGTGATTTCTATGGTTGGCACTCAATTGTTAAAAATCAATGTAATGGAGTAATTTATTGAAGAGGATTTTGAGACCATAAAACATTATATATGCATGAGGGACAAATGTTAACCATAGGATAGACTAAGTTATTTAGCTATAATACCTAATAATAGAGTGAGCCATCCAGGCTTAGTGAGGGAACAATGCTTCATAAGGTCATTTAAGAATCCACGTGACTTCTAACTTGTTGCTCCATCATCTTCTATGATGTTATCTTCATTGACACAGTTTCTTATATTTTGTGGCCATGAACATATTCCAGGTCCATAAGAAGGGAAGGAGTAAATTCAGCACCAGGAAGATGACCCGGAAGTTAAACACGTACCTCGCACATTCATTGGGTTACATGTTGATGGATAACCACATATAGCTGCAAGGAAAGATGGGAAATGTAATCTCCATATGACTGTTCATGTGTCCAACTAAAATTCCAAAAATATATATATTGATAACTTCTATAAACTGAAGTATCTGTCATAGAGGATACTTGCTGGCCACATAATAATCCATACATGTCCCCCTACAAAGAATAGTCTCAACCCTTGTTCCCCCAATTTAAACTCTTTATTTAGACTTACCCTGTTCCTGCACCCAGCTCAAAGACCAGAATCTCTGATTCCTGCATCAGAAAATGAAAAAGAAATTTTAGGAACAGCAATCCATAGATAAAAAGTTGCACATGCCATTTTTCCCTTGCCATTGGCCAAAATTTAGTCACACTTTTCCTCCAATACAGGGGAGTCAGATGCTTAGTTACATAACAGGGTTTTGACTAGATTCTTCCTATCAAATAATGTGTAAAGACTGTTTCCTGTTGGAAACAGAATGACAATTAATTTCTACATCACATATACTAATAGTTATATGTGACATTTATCATTTTAGCTCATAAGTTGCCTTGTTCACTGAGGAAGGTTGTTTCTTGAATATCCTTTAAATAGAGAAACAAATGAAAAGCAAGTGTGTAGACAAATAGTTTCACAATTTCAAAATAATTCACCCATTAATTTAATATATCAATATATTATTTCTTACATAGATAAAAACAACTTGTTGATTTAGTTAAATTTATGCAAAATGGTCAGAAATTTGTATCATTTTGAATAGTCTTGATGATATGTTACAAGATGAAGAAAACAATGTTGTAATATCAATAGCTATAAAGCTGCCCTTTGTAATTAAATAGCTTTCAAGGCTATTTAGAAACAAGGGCCAGAATTTATTTTTCTTCTGATGATCTATAGCACAAATATGCACAATGACTACAAATAGGCATAAATAATATCATTTATTAAGGTTCTGCAAAACATGTTCTAGGATTCTGGAAGATGGCGGCGAGGGGAGTGCATTACCCCCGTGTGCTGCTTCACTGTGTGGGAGTATGACAAGTCAGGACGGCTAAAGGATATCTTGTTAGGAATTTCCAGCAATAGTGGGGTGCTCCGGAACCTGGAGGAAGGATTTCCATCGCACGAGGATCGGCTACGGGGACTCAAACGCGAGAGGTTTGTCGCACGGAGGGTAACACTGCTTATTCAGCAAATCGCCCCACGGCTAGAGTCTGCAGCGCGCGCTGGGATAGAGAAGCAGGGTTACAGTGCTGCAGTTTCTGCGAGCCGCGCAAGCACCGCACTCAGGGCTGAATTCTGGGTTCGAGACGGGGGAAGGAAGCGGTCCATCTCGGTTCTCCACACCGGTCAGACCACAGAGGAGGCCAGCAGCCACCATGTTGGTAAACTGACGTCACCTTCCCTGTTTTCGACTGACCGCAGCTCATTCAGCCATAGAACAGGTAATTTCAGGCTGCAATTCGCCTGCGGCTTGCAGACAGATTGCTAGGGTTCAGCGCCTGGGTGCTTCTTAGAATCTGATCTTATCGGAGCGAACACCGAGCGCGGGGCGGCCGAGTTCCGGCTCCCGGAACCGTCCCGGAACCGCCCTGGCTCAGGGCTGCGGAGCCCGCGGAGGCTGCTTCTTGGACCCTGCTACTATCAGAGCATACACCAAGCACTAAGCAGCCGAATTCCGGCTCCCGGAACTGAGCCCGCGGGGACTGCTTCTTGGAGCTAACACTTATAGGAGCTTACACCGAGCACGGAGCGGCCGAGTTCCGGCTCCCGGAACTTCCCTGGCCCGGGGCTAGGAGCCCGCGGAAACTGCGTCTCGGTCCGGGTCCTGCTGAGGGCCGGTCAGGACTCACCCGTTGCTTTGGTTGCCCGGCAAGGGGAACGAAATGCTGCCATTCGCATAGGATACCGACATGGCAGAGATCTGATGTCAGCAGAAAGCGGCGGAGGAGAGATCTTCATCAATACCAGCGGTGACATAAGCAGTTGGTCTCCTGGTAGGGGGGGTGAGGCACAGTCACCCGAGTCTCCTCAATTTGTCCTCGAGCCAGAGGGGAGGAGCCGGGCCGCCGCCAGCACCCGGAGCAGGCCCAGCGGCTCGCCAGCGTGGTGACCGCGTGACCCCAATTGGAGAGGGGGCGGAGCGGAGCCGCCACCCACACCCGCAAGGTGGGCAGACCCGCGACCCAGTGGTACATGGGCGTGGTAGGAGGGGCAGGGCAGAGCCGCCCTTCGCGCTTGCAAGGTAAACAGACCTGTGACAGCCTGGCGGGTCAGGCCCAGTGGCCTGCCAGTGTGGTACACACGTCACCCCAACTGGAGTAGGGGCAGAGCAGATCCTTCTCCCATGCCAGGATCAGGCCCTGCCGGTGTGGTGGTCACGTGACCCCAATTGGAGTGGGGGCGGAGCGGAACCGCCACCCGTGCCCGCAGGGTGAGCAGACCAGTGATCAACCTGCAGATCAGGCCCAGGGGTCCGCAGGCGTGGTAGGAGGGGCAGAGCAGATCCGCCGCCCGCGCCTCCAAGGTAGGCAGACCTACAACAGACCGGCGGATCAGGCCCAGGAGCCTGCCGGCGTAGTACAAACACCACCCTAATTGGAGTAGTGACAGAGCAGAGTCGCCTCCCGTGCCAGGAACAGGCCCAGCGTCCTGCAGGCGGGGTAGTCACGACACCCCAATTGGAGTAGGGGCAGAGCAGAGCCTCCACCCGTGCCCGAAAGGTGAGCAGATCTGCGACCGACCAGCGGGACAGGCCCAGTGGCCTGCCGGTACGACAGACACGTCACCCCATTTGGAGTAGGGGCAGAGTAGAGCCGCCGCCTGCGCCTGCAGGGTAGGCAAACCTGCAACCGACCGGCAGATCAGGCCCGGTGGCCTGCCGGCGTGGTACACTCGTCACCCCAATTGGAGTAGGGGCAGAACAGAGCCGCCGCCAGCTCCCAGAACAGGCCCAGTGACCTGCCGGCGTGGTAGCCACGACACCCCAATTGGAATAAGGAGAGAGCAGAGCCGCCGCCCGCACCTGCAGGAAAGATACGCAAGCAGTATGAAAAGACAAGGAAAGAAAGGACCACAAGCAATGCAGGTCAACGCAACTTTAGAAGAGGTAACAGCTGCAGCAGATGGAATGTCAGATAAAGAATTCAGGATATACATGCTTCAGATGATCTGGAGTATCAAGGAAGACATTAAACAGCAAAATCAGACAATGAAAGATCACTTCGACAACGAATTACGCAAACAAGTCCAGGAAGCAAAGGATCAACTATACAGGGAGATAGAGGTTATAAAAAACAAGCAATCAGAAATCCTAGAAATGCAGGAAGCAATAAACCAACTTAAAAACTCAATGGAGAATACTACCAGCAGAGTAGAACACTTAGAAGATAGAACATCAGACAATGAAGACAAAGTATTTCAACTGGAAAAGAACATAGACAGCTCAGCAAGACTGTTAAGAAACCGTGAGCAGAACATCCAAGAAATATGGGATAACATTAAGAGACCAAACTTAAGAGTCATTGGGATACAGGAAGGTACAGAGCTCCAAACCAAAGGAATGAGCAGTCTATTCAATGAAATAATACAAGAAAACTTCCCAGACTTGAAGAATGAGACAGAATCCCAAATCCTAGAAGCCTACAGGACGCCGAATGTGCAAAATCATAAGAGATCCACACCTAGACACATTATAATGAAGATGCCCAACATACAGAATAAGGAGAGAATTTTAAAAGCTACAAGAGAAAGGAAGCAGATTACATTTAGGGGTAAGCCAATCAGGATAACAGCTGATCTTTCAACACAGACTCTGAAAGCTAGAAGATCCTGGAATAACATATTTCAAACACTGAAAGAAAATGGGTTCCAACCAAGAATTGTGTATCCAGCGAAATTAAGCTTCAGGATGGAGGATGAAATTAAAACCTTCCACGATAAACAAAAGTTTAAAGAATTCGCAGCTAGAAAACCATCTCTTCAAAATATCCTCGCCAAAGCATTACAGGAAGAGGAAATGGAAAATAACAATGAAAACCAACAGTGGGAGGTAGGACAGTAAAGGGGGGCGGGAAATAATCAAAGAGGAAAACAAACCATGTTTAGTAACATAAATAAACAAATATGGCTGGAAGAACAACCCATATCTCAATAATAACCCTAAATGTTAATGGCTTAAAATCACCAATTAAGAGACACAGGCTAGTAGAAGGGATCACAAAACAAGACCCAACAATATGCTGCCTACAGGAGATGCATTTGATAGGAAAAGACATACATAGGCTGAAGGTGAAAGGTTGGGAAAAATCATATCACTCATATGGACTTCGGAAACAAGCAGGCGTGTCCATACTCATATCAAATAAAATAGATTTCAAGCCAAAGTTAATCAAAAGAGATAAAAAGGGACACTACATACTGCTTAAGGGAACCATACACCAACAAGACATAACAATCATAAATATTTATGCCCCAAACAATGGTGCAGCTATGTTCATCAAACAAACTCTTCTCAAGTTCAAGAGTCTAATAGACCACCACACCATAATCATGGGAGACTTCAACACACCTCTCTCACCACTGGACAGATCTTCCAAACAAAAGTTGAATAAGGAAACTATAGAACTCAATAACACTATTAATAACCTAGACCTAATTGACATATATAGAGTATACCACCCAACATCAAGCAGTTACACTTTTTTCTCAGCAGTACATGGATCCTTCTCAAAAATAGATCATATATTATGTCACAGGGCAACTCTTAGACAATATAAAGGAGTAGAGATAATACCATGCATCTTATCTGATCATAATGGAATGAAACTGAAAATCAACGATAAAAGAAGGAAGGAAAAAGCATACATCACTTGGAGAATGAACAATAGGTTACTGAATGATCAATGGGTTATAGAAGACATCAAGAAGGAAATTAAAAAATTCTTAGAGATAAATGAAAACACAGACACAACATATCGGAATCTATGGGACACACTGAAAGCAGTTGTAAGAGGAAAATTCATTGCTTGGAGTTCATTCCTTAAAAAAAGAAAAAACCAACAAATAAATGATCTCATACTTCATCTCAAAATCCTTGAAAAAGAAGAGCAAAACAACAGCAAAAGAAGTAGAAGGCAAGAAATAATGAAAATCAGAGCTGAAATTAATGAAATCGAAACAAAAGAAACAATTGAAAAAATTGACAAAACTAAAAGTTGGTTCTTTGAAAAAATAAACAAAATCGACAGACCCTTAGCGATGCTAGCGAAGAGAAGAAGAGAGAGAACTCAAATTACTAGCATACGGGATGAAAAAGGCAATATCACAACAGACACTTCAGAAATACAGAAGATAATCAAAAACTATTTTGAATCCTTATACTCCAATAAATTAGAAGATAGTGAAGGCATAGATAAATTTCTTAAGTCATATGATCTGCCCAGATTGAGTCAGGAGGATATAGAAAACCTAAACAGACCAATATCAATTGAGGAAATAGAAGAAACCATAAAAAGACTACCAACTAAGAAAAGCCCAGGTCCGGATGGGTATACAGCAGAATTTTACAAAACCTTTAAAGAAGAACTAATACCAATACTTTTCAAGCTACTTCAGGAAATAGAAAAGGAGGGAGAACTTCCAAATTCATTCTATGAGGCCAACATCACCCTGATACCTAAACCAGACAAAGACACTTCAAAGAAAGAAAACTACAGACCAATATCTCTAATGAACCTAGATGCAAAAATCCTCAATAAAATTCTGGCGAATCGGATACAAAAACATCAAAAAAATTGTACACCATGATCAAGTAGGATTCATCCCTGGGATGCAAGGCTGGTTCAATATACGGAAATCAATAAATGTTATTCACCACATCAATAGACTTAAAAATAAGAACCATATGATCATCTCGATAGATGCGGAAAAAGCATTCGACAAAGTACAGCATCCCTTTATGTTCAAAACTCTAGAAAAACTAGGGATAACAGGAACATACCTCAATATTGTAAAAGCAATCTATGCTAAGCCTCAGGCTAGCATCATTCTGAATGGAGAAAAACTGAAGGCATTCCCTCTAAAATCTGGAACAAGACAGGGATGCCCTCTCTCTCCACTTCTTTTCAACATAGTTCTCGAAACACTGGCCAGAGCAATTAGACAGACGAAAGAAATTAAAGGCATAAAAATAGGAAAATAAGAACTTAAATTATCACTATTTGCAGATGATATGATTCTGTACCTAGCAGACCCAAAAGGCTCTACAAAGAAACTATTAGAGCTAATAAATGAATTCAGCAAAGTGGCAGGATATAAAATCAACACTCATAAATCAAAGGCATTCCTGTATATCAGCGACAAATCCTCTGAAATGGAAATGAGGACAACCACTCCATTCAAAATATCTTCAAAAAAAATAAAATACTTGGGAATCAACCTAACAAAAGAGGTGAAAGACTTATACAATGAAAACTACAGAACCCTAAAGAGAGAAATAGAAGAAGATCTTAGAAGATGGAAAAATATACCCTGTTCATGGATAGGCAGAACTAACATCATCAAAATGGCGATATTACCAAAAGTTCTCTATAGGTTTAATGCAATGCCAATCAAAATCCCAACGGCATTTCTTGTAGAAATAGAGAAAGCAATCATGAAATTCATATGGAAAAATAAAAGACCCAGAATAGCAAAAACAATGCTAAGCAAGAAGTGTGAATCAGGCGGTATAGCGATACCAGACTTCAAACTATACTACAGAACAATAGTAACAAAAACAGCATGGTACTGGTACCAAAACAGGTGGGTGGACCAATGGTACAGAATAGAGGACACAGAAACCAATCCACAAAACTACAACTACCTTATATTTGATAAAGGGGCTAAAAGCATGCAATGGAGGAAGGATAGCATCTTCAACAAATGGTGCTGGGAAAACTGGAAATCCATATGCAACAAAATGAAACTGAATCCCTTTCTCTTGCCATGCACAAAAGTGAATTCAAAATGGATCAAGGAGCTTGATATCAAATCAGAGACGTGCCGTCTGATAGAAGAAAAAGTTGGCTACGATCTACAGTTGGTGGGGTCGGGCTCCAAATTCCTCAATAGGACACCCATAGCACAAAAGTTAATAACTAGAATCAACAAATGGGACTTACTCAAACTAAAAAGTTTTTTCTCAGCAAAAGAAACAATAAGAGAGGTAAATAGGGAGCCTACACCCTGGGAACAAATCTTTACTCCTCACACTTCAGATAGAGCCCTAATATCCAGAGTATACAAAGAACTCAAAAAATTAGACAATAAGAGAACAAACAACCCAATCAACAAATGGGCCAAGGACCTGAACAGACACTTCTCAGAGGAGGACATACAGTCAATCAACAAGTACATGAAAAAATGCTCACCATCTCTAGCTGTCAGAGAAATGCAAATCAAAACCACCCTAAGATACCATCTCACTCCAGTAAGATTGGCAGCCATTAGGAAGTCAAACAACAACAAGTGCTGGCGAGGATGTGGGGAAAAGGGTACACTTGTACATTGCTGGTGGGACTGCAGATTGGTGCAGCCAATTTGGAAAGCAGTATGGAGATTTCTTGGAAAGCTGGGAATGGAGCCACCATTTGACCCAGCTATTCCCCTTCTTGGTCTATTCCCTAAAGACCTAAAAAGAGCATGCTACAGGGACACTGCTACATCGATGTTCATAGCAGCACAGTTCATAATAGCAAGACTGTGGAACCAACCTAGATGCCCTTCAATAGACGAATGGATAAAAAAATGTGGCATTTATACACAATGGAGTATTACTCTGCATTAAAAAATGACAAAATCATAGAATTTACAGGGAAATGGATGGCATTAGAGCAGATTATGCTAAGTGAAGCTAGCCAATCCCTAAAAAACAAATGCCAAATGTCTTCTTTGATATAAAGAGAGTAACTAAGAACAGAGTAGGGACGAAGAGTAGGAGAAGAAGATTAACATTTAACAGGGATGAGAGGTGGGAGGGAAAGGGAGAGAGAAGGGAAATTGCATGGAAATGGAAGGAGACCCTCAGGGTTATACAGTGGAGGAGGTAGAGAGAGAGGAGGGGAGGGGAGGGGAGAGGTGGCGAGGGGGGAGGGTGGAAGATGGGAAAGGCAGGGGAGCCCAACAGACACTAGTATGGCAATTTGTAAATCAATGGATGTGTAACTGATGTGATTCTGCAATCTGTGTATGGGGTGAAGGTGGGAGTTCATAACCCACTTGAATCAAAGTGTGGAATATGATATGTCAAGAAATTTGTAATGTTTTGAACAACCCACAATAAAAAATTAAAAAAAAAACATGTTCTAGCTAATTTATGTTTGTTATTTTTATATATCTCAACAATACTACAAGGGGATAAGCTGTCCTTATTTTTAAAATTATAAATAAAATCAAAGAGCTTAAGTGATACCAGGTGTTGGAAATATCAAGAATTCTTTTAATGCATATTTAATGAACATGTGGATGAATCTAGATTCAACCTCACCAAATCAAACATTTAGGGTAATATAACCTTGAAGTATAATACAAGTTCTTCTCTCTTATGAAAGTGTCTGACAAAGAGGCCTTATAACTTTGATTGTTAGCAAGTAAGAGCTCTGTCATGGTATTATGCTCCTCAGATTTAATTCCATTTTTCTTCATAACTGAGGGCATTTACACAAAAACAAGATGCTTTCCAAAGAGTTTAGATGTTTATATATTGCCTGAGGTCATGATTCTCCCTTTGGATATGACAATTACTTCCATCACAACCAATTGAGAAATGAAATATAGAAGCAAAACTGTTTCTAAATTAATGGCTTTTAAAAGTTTCCTGGGGAGTTGTCAGACAACTCTAAATATTTTTATGTTCCATATCAATTTCCAGCATGAAAAAGTGGCAAAGCTAGACTGCCATTCTCACATTGGCTGTGAGAAAGTAAAAGGAACCTTTGTAAATAAATTAAATTTTGCCATCTAGATATGCAGCAAATTGTTAAATTACAGAAAAGAATTGGAAGCAATGTTTATGCTAATAAGGTAGCAGCTATTGTTTCATTCAAGGTCTAGTTTGTTTCCAAATGGGAAAGCATGACTTAGTTGACAGCAGAGTTTCCCCAAAGTGACCCCATCTGAGATGTCCTTTCACATGGCATTATTTCCAATACCTCTGGGTCCCATCACTGAGTTGATTTAAAATTTACACTCTCCATCCACTACACACATCTGACAAAGCACAACCAAACTAAGCACACTCGCCTGTACCCCTGCACAAAGCCCTGGTGTCTAGTCCTCTCTACCTTGCAATTGTAGAAGGCTAAGTGTTCCCTTATATAATGTACCTAATGTTCAGAGTGGGTGGCATTCGAAAATTCTCAACTGACATTATTTAAAGAATGGAATTGCTCTTGAGCCATTTACAATAATTATGCTAAATGTGCATGTACACATTGTACCAGAGCCTACGTTTCAGATGGTACCTTGTCATGACAGGCACCACCCCAGTATCTATGCATGTATGCACCTTTGTAGTTTGCTGTTGTTACAAATAATAATGAACTTATGCATGTTTATTTAAGGAGGAATATTTAATATTAATTCTATAAAGAGTCAGGTATTAACTAAAGGAAACAGATCAGTCAATAATGTGCAGTCACGATACGAGTGTTGAGCAAAAGCAATCAGAAAGGATCTTGATTAGTCAAAATTTGAATCAGGATCCTGGGACTACAGTTTATGCACTATGTCCCAGTCTCACAGATCAGAAGGATTCAGAAAAGCCTGAAGCAGCCAGTGGGAGAATGAATAAAGTTAATGATAATTATTGAATCCACGGAGGTATGTGCCATGAATATTTCATATTTAATAATTAGACTAGCAATTATACTCTTCATGAGTATTAATGATTAGCAGTAGCAAGCAAAAGAATGATTTATTGTTTAACCTACTTTAAACATTACACATGTATACATGTATTGGAATATCACATGGTACTCTATTAATCTAAACAATTTTGTATTTTTAAGTATTACTAAAAATTTAATTTAAATTTTAAAAAAGAATGATTTATGGTGATAAATTATACAAAAATTAAAATAAAAGTTTTTAAAAAATGACTGGTGTAAATAAGAATAAAACTCAGGAAATTCCAAGCTTTGAGCCTTCACCATAAACCCTGATTGAGGAAGGATTTTGTGTCTTTCATGCCTAGCACAGCCTCTGAGCCATGCCTAATAATCACTAGTTGAAATATATACTATATACTCATGCAGGATGAGTGTGTAACCACTTGGGTAACTGGTAAGAATTACAGTCACCCAGAACCTAAAGACCAGACTGAGATGCCATTTTCTTGAAAGCAGAAGCTAAAAAGACCAGGAGTGAAAATAGGAAAGCTTTTGAGAGTGATCCTAGGGTTTTTCAATCTTCTATTGGCCCATCAGAATTCTCAGCGAGGGATAAGAGTCTAGGGGGCATTTGGCAATGTCACTACTGGGTAGAGGGGCTACGGGCATCAAGTTGAGGCCAGAGATGCTGCCAAACATTCCAAAGTGCACAAAATAGTACCCTACAAGAAAGAACGATCAAACCCAAAATGTCAGTAGTGCAGGAGTTGGGAATCTCAGCCTAACTGGGTGGACCCTTCTGCTCATGTGGTTACTCCTCCTCCTTGTCTTTCTGGAAAACTTCTACGCATCCTTCAAATTGTTACTCTTTTCTAGAACTTACCCCTCTTGCATACCTCTGAAGAGAATTAAATGCCTCTTCACCAGGGACTTGAATCCCAAAAGCACCTCTCACCTATTTCTATCATTGTATTTGTCACGAATCATTGTTATTTGCAATCATAGTTAGGTATTTCAGTTGAATTGAAATCATAAAAAGAGCTACCATGAATTAAGCATTTACTATTTGTAGGACATTTTACTCAATTATGTAGATCATAGTTATTTAGATGATTATTTGTATGATCTCATTTAGACCATGCACAAAAACATATGAGGTACTAATTGCTATCTCCAATTTACAAATGATGGAAGTGAAGTTTAGAGGGCTAAGAAATGGATACAAGTTCATGCAACTAAGTGGCAGAACTAAGAACTAAGGAAGCAATCAAATCAGTGTGATAAATGTCCCCCAAATACAGAGGTAAGAAGTATGTGGTAAGGAACGACCATATGTACCCTTTTGAGACAGAGGTGGTGAAAATGCCTGTGGCCTGAATATGTATCCCACCCACTAAGATGAACAGGAAGAAGGGCAAAAGGCCTACATGCCAGGGCTGACAGTGGATGCCCCCAAAGGAAAGGAATCAAGCAGATTGTCCAAACAGTGCAGAAACACTTGCTAAAACCCACACAAACAAGAATAGACAAGTTAAAATGATGTAGTCATTAGAAAGTGGATGGAATGAAGGATGGACAAACACTCACTTGTGGTCAAATGTACTACCATTTAAAAAGAATCTTATAGCAGGGAAATTAATATAGATTACCCAGAGCTGGGAAGGTTGATGACACACTGTGATTTGGAAATAGGAAAGGGCCTGGGAAAAGCCGTGCCTGACTCAGGCCCAGAAGGAGGCAGCACATGCCCCTGATCAGCAGCCCCCTCATCATGTGAGCCAAGAGATGGTGACAGAAGGGATGGGCAGGACTGAGGTCTGATACCAATTATGAGTGACACATCAAGCAGGGAATCAGGAATAGCCAGGTTGCTAAACTACAGGACATGCTGCAGGCACCAACTGAATTCAGCTGAGGCTAGGCAGTAGGAAGTGGGAGGGGGATTGAGCCTCCACTCCCCTCACTATGCAAGAAAGAAAAGATAGTAAAGGCTGGAGCCGGGCCCTGGCTGGTGGCACTGTTGCTTTTGAACTGGAACTGATGGGATCAGGGCTGGGCTCAGAGTCTTCCAATGTTCAGAAAAGAAATAGGTAAACATCAAATATATTATAGACTGAAAAAATAGTAAACACAGAGCCTGAGAGGGAAAAAATAATTAAATGTGGGAAAATGTAATATTTCCCCAAATGTAATTTTTTAAAAATTCTGACATTTGGGCAACATTTTTCAAAATTTAAAATAAAAAGAAAAAGTTAATGTCCTCCCTGATCTCTTCCCAACCCAACATGTAGAGAACTGCTAAGTGCACAGGTAAGGTGCTGTTCGCTGTACATTTCCAACCAGGCTGAACACATCCTGGCATTCTCCCCCAGGGAAATGACCCTGACAGGGCAACCCAGAGTTGGTCCCACCATCAGAGAGGAAATTTCACTATTCATCACAGTGACTCCAATCCCCCCACCCATCCACCCCCATCTCCTTCTCCCTAAGACCACACACGCAACAGACTCCCATGTTATTATAACAAAACAACATAGTCTGGCCATTAAATTTCAAGAGAGACACTACTCCATTAACCAGAAGGCTATTACCCACAGAAAAACAAAATCCTCCAGTGGTCCCCACCAAATGACCCCTTTCCAAATCTCCTAGTAGGAATCTCCCTCAAATCTTTTTTTTTTTTAAATTCCCTACTATGAATTAGCTGTATATGCTTAAAATTACGGAAGAGGATACTCAGACTCCATTCAATGTGACATTAGGGGGCACGTCTTAGCAAAGAGCTTCTCTCTCTGTCCACATTTTGTAAGCACCAGCAATCAATCTGACCTCCTACCACAGAGGACTGACTCAGCCGCTTTTTCTTATGGTCTGGTAACCAAACTTGTATTATGACATTAGAGGCAGTTACGGACGCTCTTAAATGACACGTTTTTCTAATCTTTCATCCAATGTATTTCCAGCCAACTCAAAGTAGAAAGGGGGAAAAAGCTGATTACACATAGCCAGTAGCTAGAATCATTTAAACTAAATTAATAAGGTCTATAACTAACTGTGTCCTTCCTCTTAAAAAAATAAAATAAAAAGAGAGAAGGAGAGATTATAAGGTTAGCAAACAATCAGAGGAATGGCCTATTTTCCTCATCAGGTTATTACAACTCGAGGAAATTTCAAATTAGTTTCAGGGAAAATGTAACACCCCATGTAGTGTGCTGCAGGAACGATGACTGCATTTATTGCCTGTTAACTAAAATCCGGGTACAATCCATTTACAAACACACTTGTTCACTCTTCTTTCTATAGCTACTAATATTGCACTACTTAGTTTTAATGTGACTTTGTTTTTCTTTACAAGTGGATTAGATTTTAGACTGGGCATTCAATGTCATTGATTTTTCTACTTTGGATAATTTGTAAACTCTAAAGAGCATTTCTTACAGAAGTTTCTGAGGAATAGATCAGATGTCCTTGAATCTGATACTGCATCTTTCAAGAGGCCTCATTATTTTATGTACCAATCAAAAGGAAAAATATCAGCAATTAAACTATGATACAATGTGTTCTTATCACTTAGAATTTCATTATACACAAATTGAAAAGGCCTTCTGATGTATTTAAACACATAATTTTATCATTCTTACCACTGTATGTAAATCTGAACAAAAACATGCATGACATATGATGGTTCACATACATTCCTAAAGCTATCTCATGTTCAGAATCTGACTCTTGTGATTACTTGTGAGCTCAGTCATTAATGGCCATGTTGTTCACAGTACTGCTGAGGCATTCTTCTTAAAAATCTACAAAAAGAACTAAAAATTGTTTAAGCGCAGAAGCTTAAACAATTATGAAGAGCTAGAACATTCCCTTTCCTGCAATCGTTTGGTTCTGAGGGGTTCAAAGAGTGTTCCACTACTCTTTCTAGAAATTTCTTCCAAGCAACTGTTAGTCATTCTGCAACTTCAGATGATGACGCTTTGGATGTTTCCACATCTCAGGCAGCACCAGGAGTACCCTGGTAGCCTAGCCATCAGCAATGGTTCCATACTATTGCTATAAAACACAGAGGTTTTAACATTTCCATCAGTTTGTGGTCACTGAATGCTCTGAACTGGAAACTTATTTCCTGAATTTAGAAGAGTCTCTCCTCACCTAACCGAGAAACGAAACAGAATTTTTCTATATTGGCTTCTTGGCAGGGTATTTGGGCTTTTCCCAGGATATTTCTGCCCCAGATTTGCCATCTGAAATTTAAAGAAGATAGTCATCTGGGCAAGTGTTAAGCTACCTATGGGTTACTTAGCGCTTAGAAGGAAGTAAGTTAATAAGATACCACCCCTGTGCTTGGTAAGGTGTGGAAGGCGGAGTAAGTTTGAGAGTGAAAGAAGAGGCCAAAACAAGTATGGATCCTGTCCCCCCAGCACCCCATCCTCATGAGATCAGCGCCTGATTGGGGTGCTATATGGAAGTGCGGTAAATAGCAATGCAGCACCAGGCACAGAGGAAGGACACAGGGAAAGTCGGATAGCATGCTAACCAAAATCCACTTCATTTATTCCTTCAACCTGTCAATGATGACAGATAGTTAGGGTCCTGTAATGACGGTAAGATGAAAGCTTTGATGTTTCTTCCAAGTTTTGACCCACATTCGTCTTCCAAGGGAGACACAGATGGTTGCCCTATAAGTCCATAATCTCCATGCTTTCTTCTGAAATTTGTGTTTTGATGTCTTAATATATGATCATTTTTCTATCCCCCCAAATCCTTTATCTATATTAAAAAAAAAAAAAAAAAACATTTCTTAGGGCAAATCATTATACCAAAATGCACAGTACCCATATGACAATTCAGTTCTGGCTTTAAAACTCTTTAAGGAATTCAGGTTGTTTTTCCTGAATTTTAGTAGCATTGCAAACTTTCTACCAAATCAAATTTGCCTAACAATACATTTCAAATCCTCTACTATAGGAAAAATGCAGCTTATATTAGTAAGAATTAAGGTTATCCATCCAAGCAGCTGAAGACTGCCCTGGTTTAACTCTGAAAGACTTTGATGGGTATCCTTTTATTTAGTTATTTCTTCTAGAAATGATCCAGCATTGAAAAATTAGACATTTTGTTATTTTTTCCTCCATCAGCCCAAAAACTAGGTTACTGTTTCCAAAACTCCAAATCCACTGATTTTATTTATTTATTTTTTTTTAAGAAATGATTCTTTCTTTCCTCCAGTGTAGTTTTACACATCACTGGTGCTGTGCTGGATATAGGCTGCCTCTGTGACCGGCTGGATAGATGACTGGACAACTCAGGGTATGCTGGGTCGGCTGAGAAGTGAGTCTCTGTCCCCCATGTCACTTAAGAGCCTGTGACGCCTCTGTCCTGTTTCCCTGTACTCTGGCCACTTGACATGAATGCTTAGTTCCTTCTCTTTATTTTTAGTCCTGGCCCCATGTCCCTGCTTGCTACCTGCTTGGCTCACCTGTAATTGACAAGCAGGCCCTTCTCAGCCCCAGGACATCTCTAGGAAGTCCCCTCCATGTAGCCTCTGACAGAAATTTTTTCCTTGAGGTCCTCTGTGTTGCTGTTGTTGTTCTAGGGAAACAGACCAAAACAGTTAAATGCATTGGCTCTTGGTTGGTTGGTTTTTGAAGCAATCTTAATTTGAAATTGTAAAATACCCCACAAGCAATCACTGGTTTTATTTCATTTTTTTTTCAACTAGTTGACAGGCACCCTGGAGAATGACAGACTCAGAAGGCTGATATTGGTAGCAATATGCTTGGTGCCACCGGAAGGCAGTCACTGGATGCTCCCCAGGTGATCCATATACTCAGGGTCTGCACCAGCTTCAAGGAGACTTAGATGCCAACTTCTGTTGACCTTGGAAAGTGAAGGTTGACCCTTGAGTGACTTCACAGAATCCCAATCAGGTAACCACTGCCAGTAGGCAGTTGACAAGCCATTTGATAGCAAAAATAAAGCTGGTTTATGTTTTCCCTGCCTACTTAAAAATCAGCAAATCAGCAAAGGAGTGCTGACCTTTGACCAATATCTACATATACAAAGTAAGCTTGAGCTATGTAAATTATGATCCCATCAGTCTAGGGAATATTAAGGAAGATTAGGCAGTCCTTGACAGGCATTTGCAGGCAGTAGGTTTTTGCAGCAATCATCTTATTCATTTAATGACAGAAAGAAACCTGGACAAAGGAAGCTTGGTAACACATCCTAAGGATTATTTGCCAACTACTGCGTTCTGTGTGCAAAGGCTTATCATAGAGAAATTAAATTCCTTTGACAAAAGGGAAGACAAAAAAAAATGTTCCTGGAGTAAATATGTTGAGAATTCATATCTAAATCCTGCAAGTCTGGCCCATGAGTTCTAATTTTATCATCTTCTACTGTCTACACCACTCTTCAAAGTGGGACAGGAGGGTCTATTATTTTAGTTTATGCACAAACTGTAGTTCCAATATAAAATCAAGTAAAACCATTTAAAAATCAAAGTCAATGTTAACAAGATGATCTATTTTATCCCCCCAATAGAAGCTAATGAATCATTGTGAATTTATTGTGACAGAAAGACAGTGGCTGCTGGCAATTACACTGATGAGCAGAAATCCTCACAAGTGGGTACTTTAAAGCAATTATTTTCCATTTGGTTCTAAAAAAGCTTCTGAGTACAACTAAGCTTTGATTACCTGGCATCTGAAAATATACATTCTCAGAGGGGTATTTGCAATGATTATTTTAGTAGAAAGAAAGTAAACAGCTACTGTTTGTGAATGCTCGGTTGTGAGTCTCTTTAAATTTAGAAAATGAATTGTGCAAAACACGGAGCTCTAACTTAATGGTCTAGCACATTATTACATTATGTTCCCCAACTGGAAAGAGTCAAAAACTTACTGGGGACTTGAGGATCAAAAAGCTGTTTGAAATGCATTGTCTCATGAACCAGTCTCTAAAACTCAAAAGCCAGTGTCATTCTTGCTAACAGACTCCCCAGTCCCAAGCCTCAACCTTGATCCTCTATTGTTTCTCTTTAGACCCAGATTTCTGGAGAAGTAAAAAGTGTATTCGAGAGTGACAGATGTAAAAAGCTCACCTTGTATAAACACTGATTCCTTCCAGAGAGGCAGGCCAAAGGGCACCCGAAGAGGGAATGAGGTAGAGAAAACATTTTATTTATTTTTCAGTACAGAAAGAGTGGGGGTTCTTTTTAAGGGGTACTGTGCCCTTTTCTGTCTAATTTAAGCTTATTGGTGCACAGTGGAAATCAATAGACTACATTTAAAAGATTGAGAAACAGAGACCAACTGAAGGTTAAAGACTGCAAGAAAAACATGTTCAAACTGAAAACTCAATTCATGACTCCAGGTCTGGGGATGGTAGGCACAAACACGGTTAGTGGTAATCAACTTTTTGCTTGTCTTGGGTATTGTTTTTCTCCAAATGGGGGAAGAAAGAAAAAAAAAAAGAAAGCAGGCAAGCAGGTTCTGCACTTCAGTGGCTGATAAAGAGACAGAGGGGAGGTCCTGGATCACGGAGCCAAAGTTAACAAACCAGAATCATCATCTTCTCAAACACGTCTGTCTGGCCCTCAACCATTTGACAGAGTATCATCAAAACCATGTGGATTGTGATATTACCTTGTACAAAGCTCACACAACTCACTTGCACAAGCTCACACAACTCACAAGTTGTAGAATGTGGACTAACTGCTTCCTATTTGTTTTTTTCTTGATATGAAAATAGTACATATTCCTTTAGGAAGGTCAGAGGTAGAAAAAGTATTCCAACTATTTAAAAATCACAATCCCAACTCCTAAAGAAATTAAAATTTTATCATAGTTCCATGATTTTTCTATACATTTCTTTGTATATGTGATACTATCCTGTGTTCTTTAAATTTTTATTATAACCATCCTCCCTAGCCTTAAGAAAACACAAATGAATATCAAAATGAAGTCTGCAATAATTCCAAATGTATTATTTCTTTACCTAGGCAGTTCCTTGTAACTGAACATTTTTTTGATGAGCATAAATTACAAAACATCAAAACTTGAATTCCGGGCCCTAAAAATATGAGCATCTTTAAAACTTTTTACTCATGTTCCCAAATTTAACTTTCTCAAAAAGTTAAAGTATATTACTTTTAGCAGTCTCTGGAGTGCCCACTCCATGACACATGAAGTGTTGCATATTCTCTTGTTACATTTATTTAATTATTACAGATTATGTCTGATACGTATGTCTCATTTTTATTTGCAAACTTTGGTCATGCAATAAACCAAATGCTTTCCAATGGTTACAATTCCTTTGCATTTACTTTTCAGTGAAGTAAGCATGCATGATACTTACTGGTTTATTTATTGGAGTCTCAGGGTTTTTCTCATTAATTTTCAAGACCATGTCTGTCATGCTTGAAGCTGGGACTCTGGCACTGCATGTGATCAAAATAAAAATTAATTGAATTACTCCTTTAGAAGTCAGCATTATCAAGCATTTTCATATCTGTCATAATGATTTTTCTTTGCCATCTTTTAATTTGAAAGCACTTGAATCTCTTTTCTCTTTTGCAAATCCTATATTTGGCTGAAGTATAGAGATACTGCCTAACATAGAACTCAGAAAAACAGACACTCAACTTATCATCTATAAGTTAATAAGGATCTGGAACTTATTTCAATATAGGATACGAGTTAAATACATTTTTGTTTAAAAATAATGACCTAACCACTTATTTAACCAGACCCTTCCTCAAAGCACATATATTTAATTCATATCTATACTAAAATGCCTTTTTGGCAATTTTCTGTTTCTTTGATCTTTCTGAAGATATTTATGATTGTATCACATTGAGTGATATAGTAAACTATGGCTTTATACCATTTTAATATGTCACAGCAATAATTTAACTTATTAATTATCTTCATATTAAATAAAAATATATTATTTAACAAATATAGTCTCCATGTATATATTTTTCATGGTGCTGGAGATATAACCCAGGGCAGTGCACAAGCCAGACAAGCACACCAGCACTCAGCTAAACTCCAGGCCCTGTATCTACACATTGTTTCTCATATCTTTTAAAAACATATTTTAATAATAAAAATTTCAGATCTCATTAAAGGAGTATGTTCACACACTTTTTAGATGGAACAAGGAATATAGGAGGCTTCTAATGCGATGCCATGAACCCCCCAATTTCCATTTCTTCCCAGAAGGAACCAAGTTTTCTTCTAACAGTTTATATTTTTAATTCATCTGGAAGGCACCTCCAAGACTCTAAATAAGACACTTATGCTATGTACTTTAAAATTCACCCATCTCAAACATGATCTGCTTCCAACAAGATTAGATTCAAAGTAACTCTGTAGATCCTTTCCCTATTCCTTCTATTATAGTTAAATCACTATTTACAATTCATCTTCCAGTTACTTTTGTGACTTTAATTCATGTATTTTAATATGCATTTCTTGCTCAAATAACTACAGATTTTCTGCAGACTTTTCACTTTACGCAGTAGAGGGCTTGGTGTCCCTATTCTTCACCTATCTCTCCTCCCTCTACTTCCTAACTTCCTTCACCTGCACATTTGTGTTATACTGCCTAGTTTGATAACACTTGCATTCCTGTTCTGGAATCATAGTTGCAAAAACTCACAGTAACACATAGTGTGATTCCAAAAGACTCAGTAATTATGACTGTTTCAACCATCTTTTCCTGTCCTGAATAAAAGGACAAATGGGATGTTTGACCCTAATGTTTCGCTCTATGAAAGGATGCCGTAAGTTTTCTCTCACCAGGAACAGTGGCCACAAAAGACATTCAACATGTGTACCCTGTATTTAAGGAGCCCAGTGGGCTGGAGTTAGACTCCTACTAGGGACCTCTAAAGAGGAAGAGGTGGGGAAGCTGGGGGGTTTGATGCAGGAACAAAAGAGAGTTGGCTATGCTGGGATTGGTTGGCATTCTCAGAATTTGTTGGGACATGAGACTATCCTGTGGAAAAGAGGGGTGGGGGAAGGATATGAATAGGTATGGTTTGATGTAAAAGGACTAAGGAACCATCAAGTAAACAATAAAATAGAGCATTTGTCCTTTCCTGGATATCTTTAGTTGAGGGATGCTCTGGGATAGAGGGACTCTCTGAAGAAAACATCCCACAAGGAAAAAAATGAGAGTTTATCACCCACCAAATCCAGAGCGCAAGAGGCAAGAACACAACCAAACCAGAAGGAACACCCATCTCCATTTCTCCCTCCCCACTCTGACCTATGAAAGGTAGAGAGCCATGGCCAAGAGCAGGCAGAAGAGCTATATACACGATGAGAAAAAAAGGACTTAAATTTGAACCAAAATTGAAAGTTTAAATATTATATGAGCCTGGATAGTAAACAGTGAGTCAGTGTCTTGTGACTTATGGTGACAGAAACTCTCTCTGCATTCCATAAAAATGGTCACGTTTCCTGGCTTTCCATCCAGGAAAGGTAAAAACTAATCCAAAAGAGTAACTTTAATAAAAAGAGAAAAGGAGAAAGAGTTACTTTATGATTAATTCCCATAAGTGAAATTGTTTAAAGCAATGATTTCATAAGGTTAAAGACAGACGGAGTGGAGTTAATGACATTTGAGGCCAATTTCAACCAGTTCCGTGTTTCTTATTTTTAAATCTGTCTTATATTTGTATCCCTATTATTTTAAGAGTATATATAGGACCACATATAAAAAAACTAATTTTGGAAGGTTATATATGAATATATTTTAACTAAATCATAATTTCTCCATCAGATTGTTAAACTTAATTTTACTTCTAATGTTTTTCAGATGTCTAGGATTCCAATTATCTATATCCTTTGAACAAAATTCTGATTATTATAAAACCAATATTGAAAATTGAACAAAGAAGCTGAAATACATGACAACTCCTTATTGCATTTCTACTTTGGTACAAATTCTTAACTCTATTTATCACTTTTATAATCTCTTATAAAATAATTCCATACAAAGACTTTTAAATCCACGGATAACTTTCCATGTCCACACTTTCTCTCAATCAAGTCTGCAGAAAAGTATTTTATATGGTGTGACCAAGATTTGCTAAGTATCATTAGCGATTATCTGGCCATTTGTTGGCTAGACACAGGTCACTGGCAGTAAAATGTCAATCAAAAATACCATTTCCTTTTATGCTTCTGTAGTTTACAGAATCATTATCCCCTGGCCTTATGCATAGGCCTCTCTTATCCTACTCTTAATAGTTTGCTTATAATTTCTGCTTTTCAAAAGGGATTTTAAGTCACCTTAAAATAAAATTCATGTGTACAACAAAGCTCTGGAAAAAATAACACATCAAAGATATACGGAGGAGTAGAAGAAAGCAAAAATGCGAACCATGAGATTTGATATAATTGTTGTGATTCCCTATTCAATTTTGCCTTGCATATCCTCAGAGGCAAGAAAACCAGTCTATTGAATACTTCAAGTTATTTGTTTGAAGAAAGCAAACCAATTTTAACAGAGAAAAAGAAACAGAGACAGAAAGAAAGAGATAAATTCTAAATGGGCTTATCAAATGAGACTGTACACACAGAATAATAGGCAATGTATCATTGACCAAAATTATCTACCAAATACAAACAAAATGGAAGATGTAATATTTAAATGTAATTCAGTGAAGGTGGTTGTTCAGAGGACAAGTTAATAGGAAAGAATTATGTAACTGCCTATTACTCTGCTGGATTCAAGGGTAGAGGCAGGATGCCTCTGAGAAGTGCTGGGTGCCATGCTGGCACCGCTCTAGATAGGATTTTAACCAAGAGATGGTTGGCAGGCAGTTTGAGACTGAGTGCTCCAGAGCTGAAGTTGCACTGTTTGTTATAACAAAGAGAACTATGTGTTCAACACCACATTGGTAAGTGGTGAGGCTAAGGTAGGTGGTCCAAGAACCATGCCTCGAGAGATACAGCAGGGCAGGAAGCATCCATCATATTCACAAATGTGAGTTCTACTATCTCCCATGTGTCTCCAAAAATATATTGATTTCTTTTGAAGCTTTAAGTCGATAAAGTTGCATTAGTCTGGCAACGAGGACATATGTCTCCAACAGTCTCCTGTGGAAAAGCTTGTAACTTCAAGTCCCTCAAAATAAAAAATACCTTTTCAGAAGCAAATTTATGTCTATTCAAACTTTGGAATTAAAAACATAAATTACAAATATTTTTCAAGCATGCTGTTCATTCTCTAAGTTAAAAAAAAATACTCCTTGGTATTTCACTGTTTCAAAGCTTTGTTAAATCCCCAGTGTAACCTGCTTTATTGGGGGAAAAAAAAAGTTCATTTGCTTTAAAGTGTTGTGATCATGCTAATGTATTTTTAAAATCAATTAAACTTAATCCAAACATCTCAAGAGAGAGAAAGTTTTACTCTTTTTTTAAAAAATCTAAACCACAGACACAAAGTCCTTAGTAAATACATTTTTATGTTGCACTGGGATTATGTTATGTCCATGCAAACTGCTTAAATGTCATCCAGCAAAGTGCAGATCTAGTGTATAATTTGGAAGAATAAATGTTTGAAAGCCTCATGCACCCAGATTAATGGGGGCTCTAGTTATATACAATGACATTGTTATGCTAAGGGAGGATGCTAGCCAGATGATTTTACAGAGTAACACGGGGAACTTGATTGGCAAGTTTCTCAGCTAGAACTGGAATGCATAACCTATTAGGACTTTCTTAACTTAAAAAATATTAATCAAAGGTCAGAAAAGTATTTTGCATTATACTCTGAAATGAGGTTATGATCATGTTTTGACAACTGAATAAGAATCAGAGAAAACCAAATTGTTTGCTAACTCTAACATGCCCCAGGCCATCTAAACATTCTCACTAGGTCTAGCAGAATAAAAATGCAAACTCACCAAACAAGGGTCATCCTGACAGAGATGAGTTGGTCCAATTAAATGTGATGAGCATTTTATTCTAGCAAAGTCAAAATCTCTCCCTAAGCAAAAACTCATCTCTCCCAGAGCATTTCTTCTATGACCATGTTTGTTTCTATAGCTCAAATAAAATGCCTAAGTCATCTCTTTCAAGTCTGTCTGCCACTTCATGAATTCCCAAGTAGCTACTGAGTCCCTACTGTGCACAACTTACTGCAATATACTCAGAAAGAACAAAAATTAGTCAAAGACATATTTATAGATAAATAACATCCCAGCTGAATAGAGAACATCAGGAATGCCACCATGTAAAATAAAACACATAAGTACATGGAAAAAAGTAGGAGGTTGAAATTAAATATAATTTAACATCAATATATTTGTCAACTATGAATTTAACAAAAAAATGTTGCTATAATATAGGGTTATAGATAACCATTTCCTCTATTTTCCAAGAAAATCCCCATATAAAATTGCAAAGGTTTTGTACAAGGAACATGTAAATATGCATCTGTCAAAATCCCAGTGGGGCTGAGGATGCAGCTCAGTGGTAGAGCACTTGCCTAGCATGCAGAAAGCTGTGCATTCAGTCCCTAGTACAGGAAGAAATAAATGATCGGTATAAAATAGAATATGTTTAAGAGTGTCTTATAATTAAATTGAGGGAAAAAACAAAATCACACAAAAAGATTAAAGAAAAAAATTGAAAGTAGTATATCAACATTCAAAAAAGAATGCACTATAAAGTACAAAGTATTATGTAGGTAATGACCAAGGACTGAGGTTGGTCAGGGTGGCTTCCTGAAGGAAGTGATGTTCTGGGCTATGGGAAGCAAACTTATTCTCTGACAGATCATGATAAATTGATGAGGCTACAGAGAAGCTGGAACAAATGTAATATTAGTTTGTAAGAATGCTGAGTCTGCAAGAAAGAAGATGATTTCCCACACACTGCAAGAGTATGGAAGGAAAAAAAAAGGCATTTTTTTCAAAAGCTTTTGTGGAGTGGCAGGAGAAACTCTGTGCTAAAAATTAAATGACCAGGATTTTGTGCTGGTGCAGTCACTTTTGGAACTCTACTTATTTCACCTATATTCTCAGTCTCAATTTCCTCATCTGAAAAATGACAACAATTATTATATGTAGCCTCTCACCTTCCTTTGTTATTGTAAATGTCAGATGACATGTTTCTGAATATAAAAATGTAAGGTATTGTGTATGTGCACCGAGTTTGTACAAGGAATGTGTAAATATGCATCTTTAAAGTGTCCCATGGGGGCTAGGGACAAAAAACAAGCCCCATGAGCCAATCCTCAGCTCTGACCTCTCCATACTCTACACTCTCCTGGCTGAACCTCTTTCATACCCATGATTTCCACCCCCATCTGGCCCCTGGTGTTTCTCAAGTTATTATTTCTAACTCAGATCTAACATCTTATAATTTGGGTGACTTTTCAACCTTATGGGGCAAGGACAAGTTTTCCAAACTTCTCATTTTCCTTTCGAAGCTCAAATTTTATATTCATTGTAAATATTGTTTATTGTTTTCCTGTAAGTAATAGGATCACTTTGTTCATTTTGATAAAATATTTGCCCAGTATTCACATTTTAATAAATGTAGTTGTGATCTTTAAAACATGGCTAGTTCAGCTGGTGACTGAACTGCACCAGTGCTTTTCTTCAAAACTATCATGGTGTTGAAATTCAATAGGGTCATTATTTTTACGATTTCATCAAAAACATTCTGCATGTGAAATTGTGTGGGATTTGTTGATGCTGTTGTTGCTGTTTTTATTGCTAGTTTGTGATGGTGAAGAATACAATAACTAATAGTATAATTTGATGGTACTGCCTTGATTTTGGTAAGAAACCAGCCCTTTGTCTGTCATTGATCTTGAACCAACTTTGCACAAGTCAGCATTGTGAAAAAGGCAAATAACACTTTAGAATTATTAGGAAAACCATTTTGATTTTGCAGATCCTCTGAATGTGTCTTAATGACCCCCGGGAGTCCATGGGTTCCACTTGGCCCTTCATTGGCTCATCTCCTAACTTTCACCTCCACAAATCCTTTCTTAGGTCCCTGGCTGTAGTATAAGTTACAGGCAACCAGCATGGTTGGGAAGAAGAATCCTTCTTCCCAGACACTGTAAGTGAAAGATGCTTTATATCCTGGGAGACTTTATCCTAAATAAATTTTCATTTGAACAAGTAAAAACTCATCTCCATTTTCAAGTATAATCCAAACTTAAGACGACAATTCTCCAACATATACATATCTGACATGGGAGCAGAGAGCAAGTAAAATAGCCTCCCATCCTGTCTTCTTGGTCACAGTCCCCCTTTGAATTTCAGCTTCTCCTGCAGGCAAAAAAAAAAAAAAAAAACTCTGTACTTTTTGAATTTGACTTCTGAAAATTTAATAACCTTGTTCTTAGCAAGAAATTGTCTCCATTTTAACTCTGCACAATTCAGTAACCTTTAGATACAAGAAAAGATGTCAATGATCCCAATGAAGTACCTAATGAGACTCTGTTACTCCTGCCAAAATAAGACATCTCTTTATTCCTAGTTTAGCAAGGTAAGGACTGTGTTCTTATATGGAAATAGGGAAGAATAAAGAAAGGGAGGGAGGCATCTGTGTAGTTAGGAAAAGTAAGTTCTTGGGACAGGGGTTGAAGGCAAGTACAGGTCTCCTTTGGTGAGACTCCACCATGTATCCTGACGTATACAGAGATGAGGGCCCTGCATCTAGCTACACAAGATCTGGGCTCCTCGGTGTCCTTCTCTCCTTGGGGAATAAGATTATGGGTCCTTCCTTGTTTCCTCTCCCTCTTTCTGGAGCAGTGATACATGCAGATCTGGGTGGCCAACATCTTTCTTCCAAATTACATGCACTTGTATTGAGACCTCTTAGTCATAAACTCCATAGGTCTCTTCCAATTTAAGACCCCTGAATCAACGCATTATATTTTTTAGTTTAATGATACCCCTGTTCTTATTCAAATCATTTCTTCATCTCTTCTTAGATTCCATCCCTAAACCCCCAGATTCCCAGTCTTATATCAGTGTCCTGTCTAGCTATCCCCACCTAAGAGACTCTACCAGAACCAGTGTGCACTTTCAATGCATGGGGAATATTTTACCCTAATTTTAAATTTTCTTCTTTATTCTTATCCCTAAATTCTAAGTTCCTTGAGGCCAGAGACAGGGGCTTAGTTTAGTTTAGTCTTTATCCCACTATGTGGCAACCTACTCTATGGGCAGCAAATGAAAGGCGGTTGACAAAAGATTCATTGATAAATGCTTAACAAATGTCTGGGGAATGATACATGACGGTATGTAAGACTGGCATCAGCTTTGGGTAAAAGGGTTAAGCTGTAAAAGAAATTGAGATGAGAAATAGGAAGTACTTCAATGAGAAATTTTGGTTTGTCTCTTAGAAAAATTATAAAATAGAAGAATTGAAAATACCTGTATTCCAAAGTTTATAGCAATATGGGTCACAATAGCCAAGTTGTGGACCCATAAGCAAAGCAATGGATAAAGAAAATGTGGTACATATACACAATGGAGTTGTACTCACCCATAAAGAAGAATTAACTTGTCATTTGCTGGTAAATGGAAGGAAATGGAGAATATCATGCTAAGTGAAAGAAGCCAGACTCACAAAGTCAAGGGTCGAATGTTTTCTCTCATTTGCAGAAACTAGAGTTAAATAAAGAATTTTTTAAAAGGTAAGGATCACATGAAAATAGAAGGGCATCCAGGGTGGTAGAAGAAAGGAACCAAGGGAGAGGGAGGAGGGATGGGAATTAGAACTGGGGAATTAAATGGAGCAAATTACGATATATACATTTATGGATGTCACAATGATCCCCACTATTATATGTAGCCATGATACATTAATAAAAACAATAACATAATTAAAGACATAATATATGCAAGAAATATTAGAGGCTTAAAAAAAGTGAGCAAGAATGTAAAAGTGGAAAAACAATTCAGATGCAGAGGAGGTGATTAGATTAGACTTTGTTCTCAAACGTAGTAATTAGAAGAGGTAGAAAAATGAAAACTTCTGCATATTTTCAAGGTAATAAAAATGAGGTCATATTTGGTCTTGAATTTTTTTTTGGTTATTAAAAAAGAACATAAGCATTTGAGTCCTTGATATGAAATCTAGTTCCTCATTTACCAACTATATAATATTTAGGAAATTTCTGAAACGAAGTTACAGGGTTTTTTAAAATCAAGAAAATATAAACATAAAAATTATAACTAGACCTCATACTCCATAGTGGAATAGATATTACATTATAAAGTCCAGCACTGTGTCTAATACACAAAATATTATGCTTACTTGTTCACTTATTATTTATTCTTTTGCCATACCAAATCTTTTTGCAATTTCTTTGATGTCTACATGCTTTGGAGATGGGACTAGAATCAGTGGAGAATACTCCTAGGAACTTACAGTCAGACCATAAATGGATTTTCTCTTTCAGAAACACTTGATGGCATATTAGATGGCCACAAAAATAGCTGGTGGCTTTGCTAACTTGTGGAGAACTATACAGATCTAATTCTTTGTTATGTCTTTCCCTTTCCCTTCTCCCCCACTTCCAACTGATTATGCTTCAAACTGGAGCATGGATTATTCATTAAGGTAAAATCATTAGTTACTTTAAGGGCACAGCAGAGTTGCACTTCCAAATACTGAGGAAAGAAGAAGCCACAATTATTTTTTTATTAAAATTGATTTGTTGCTTTTATCCCCTAACGTTGAACGTAATGTGCAACATACTAAAAGGAATGTTCTATCTCCCATTAACACAATGTCTTTCCACTGCATTCCCTGGGCTCCATCTGGACCCTTGCAACTCATGCATGGCTATATAACGGGTCCTCTTCCTCACCTCCCTACAGTAGAGAATCACCCAACAGCCAGTCTCCATGACCATCAGTCCATGCTGCCCATCCTTTCCCCTCTCATTTCTTCTTCCTCCCTCATTTCATCTTCTCCACTTCTTCATTTAGACTCCCACACATACCTCACTAGCTACTTATCCACTCTCAAATGGTAAAGTTTCCGGTGCACCTTTGTCTATTACTAACATGTACACATGTCCCAATGTATTTTTTACCTAAAAATATGAAAATGGAATTTAAAAAGTAATATGTTTTTAACCTTTGTATCAATTATAGACAGGACTAGTTTTATTTCCTTGATCACAGTTTGAACTGAACTTTTTCTCATACAAAGTCCTTGTTGAAATTCTGACTTTCTCAAGCACCATTTATACTTACAGATCTAAAAATAAAAGGAACACATCATTTTTCTAATGTGAAACACACCGATTTTCTTTTGTATTTCCAAAAGGAATGCATGGGCAATGGTTATAAGCAATCAACAGCTATCACCAAGTTCAAGAACTGTGTTGTTTGCCAAATATAGTAATTGGTAAGACCCCTGGGTCTTACTTAAAAGAATACTCATTCTTTTGAAGTCATTTTGCTTTTGAAAGGTTCTTACTTCTGAAATTTAAGCACCTTTGTCTATTACTAACTGAAAGAAATTAAGGTTGTAAATAAATGAGAAGACTTCAATTTAATAAATTATTTAAATTCCTATCATAAGTTTAATTGTGATTTTAATAATCTGACCACTGTTCATTTCCTATTTTAGTATAAGGTAGGTCTTCCACATCACATGACTGCATTTAAAAGTCAAGCATTTTCCATTATTTAAATAGCACACATCTAAAAGAAAAGACATAAAACAGTAGCACTTAAAATGGAAAAAAGAGAACTGTAGAAGAAGCAAGGGCATTCTTTAAAAAGAATAGATTGTAGTCCTTTGGTACGCATAGATTCTTTACTAACACTCTCAATCAGTCTAGAATTTGAGGAAGAAGAGAGGAAACCCTCCTGCATTCATGCATTTATCTGATCTTTCTCAAATCAAGTGTGTCTCTTCAAATCTTTACCAAAGAGATTACACAAAATCTAATCTGAAGCTATTCCCATAACTAAAGAGACAAAGTTTAGTGTGGAAGATGATCCTATGACTTAAACTGAAAATGCTCTAAATCTAATCCAATTACTAAATTGACAAGAAATCTATAAGGAAATTATCTCCTCATAGAAGTAAGCAAAAAGACATCTATAAGGTTTAGAGTCTTCCTAATCAATTGCCAATAAATAAACAAAAAATGAAGGAACAGTTATCTTGGGTTGAAAAAGAATGAACAAGATGGCTTTATTAGCATCAATGAAGGCAGAGGTCTAAAACGTTCCCTGAGAACTATGTAGCTGAACACAACAAGATGCTGATAGCAAGAAAAAGGAGGGAACAGAGGATAGCAAACATCACTGTCTTGAGATCATAAGGACAGTTTCAAGTACCTGAAGGAAAAACACATGGATGAAACTGGGGGAATTAGAAAGGACCAACTGAACCCAGAGAAATTAAGAAAAGTTGAGAATGGTTACTGTTTACTGTGGAGAAGATAAGAGTTTTAAAACGTTCTCTTTTACCAATCTGTATTTGGGGTAAAAATGGGAGCTCATAACCCACTTGAATCGAATGTATGAAATATGATATGTCAAGAGCTTTGTAATGTTTTGAATAACCAATAAAAATAAATTTAAAAAAAGAAAAGGAAAAAAAATAAATAAAACATTCTCTTTTAAATATTTAAAGAAAAAAAAATATGGAATCAACCAAAATAAATCACCCATACTCAAAGACAACAATTGTTAACATGGTTTCATCTCCTTTCAGCAACCACATTGAACCCATATTGTTTTATAATCACTATTTTTGTTTAAAACTACACTGAACATTTTTCTTGATAATTAAACATCTGTGTGTGTGTGTGTGTGTGTGTTATATCTTCCTTAATGGCTATGTAGTATTTCCTAGTGGGGATCTACCATGATTCCCATGATTCACTTAACAATATTTTTGATCATCTCAGTTTTTTCCAATGTTATATTATTAAAAACAAGTACACAATTTTTTAAAAATATACATGCATTTTTGTGCTTCTATACATTTATACCATTGGGATAAATTTCTACCAGTCATATGTCTATTGCTCAGGGAAAATGCATATTATCAAACTTTGCCTCTATTAGATCACCTGTGCCCCCAGCAGGAGATTGCCGATATTTCCACATTGTTACAAACACTAGTCATGTACATTCTTTTTATACTTTGTCACTTTGAGAGATAAAAATAATCTCACTGTTGTAACTGTGGCCAATCAGTTATCAGCAAGAATATATGCATATATAATTTCCCCCATTTATCTTTTTCCTTAACAAAACTCTCTCTCATCCTCTCTTATTCTGTTAAAGAAGTCTATATTAGATATTTAATATTGAATAATCGTGGATAAGATAATAATAATGAGTTATTTACAAACATAATTAGGAGAAGCTATAAACAGAAAACAACAATAGAAAAAAGGAGTAACTACACAGGACAGAAGTTGAATGAGGAACATTTAGTTTTCATTTTAAAGTCTTTAAATATCTTCATGAAATACATTAGCAAAAGTAACACATAAGCATAAAAAACTTTTAATAATAAAGAAATAAATAGGAAAATACAGTTCATGCCTTCAAAGAACATGGTATTTGTTGGAAGAACTCTTAAGCTAAAAATTTTCTTGTAGGGCTTAGATTTTTACCAGGTAACTAAAACATCTTTATTATTCCTGACTGCATTATATTCATAAAATATTCAAGAGCTTCCCTGTTTGCTACACCATAATCTCCTGAGCAGTTTTTCACCTCAATTTTGCTGGATAATCTTACAAATTCCAATTCTGAAGCAAAGAGGAAGTCTGAACTAGAACTAAGCAATGTCTAGCTGTTCCTTTAGACTGAACTCTGTCATTGCTAAGTATCCTGTTGAATCCTATTTCTCCTGTTTGGGTCCTTCCTAATTTATTTTGTTCATATCTTGCTTGAACTAGAAGAATAACAGGAGAATAACTATTTTGATTTTACTTATCACTTCTTTTGTCTGGAATACTATCATATTGACCAAAGCAATGAAGGCACACTTTGGGGTACCACCTGAACTTGAAGGATTGTATTAGAATGTGGACAAGCTCGAGGACTCTACCTAGAAATGTTGTAATGAAGAGGGAAAAGGTATTGTGTCCTGGAGTTTCTTTATGCCTAGAGGCCTGGTATGCTCTACTCCAGAGAGGACACTTAAGGCCCATTCTAGAACAGAATGAAACCCTGAATCACATTGGAACTGGGTCTGTCTATCCTCCTGCCCAAGGATTTGACAGTGGGGAAGCTTGGTTGCATCTAGAGGACCTCTTGTATTTTCAAGTTATAACCTAAAATCCTGAAGAAACTGAACAGATGGTTAACTTCATCAAAAGAATTTAGTTCTGTAAAGCAACTAAAACAAACCATATTTCAACTGAAGTTTCTTTTACAATATATTATATTGCTCTGTGGGACTGTGCATCATTGTATGGACAGAATAAAATGTGGTAGAAAAAGAGGGAAACAGACAAATAGGTGTTTAAAGATACATACATAGCTACACACCAGAAACATATTACTGTGGAGGTAAATAATATGCATGGACTCCAAAATATTCATTAAGAAATCTAATCAAGAGAATTAGATCTTTTGCTATGTAATTCATATCAATAATTAGTGTATTTAACTGATAGGCAGCAGCATGGGTAGCACAGGTATTGCCTGTGAAAGGTCAGTGATGGGTTTTCAAAAAAAAAACAAACTTTTTCATGCACCCATAAGTCCAGAAAGAACTTGACCCAAACAATCTATTTATATTCAACAGAAATTCTAGAGCTATTCTTCTTTGTATTAATTTAAGTATCACACACAAAAATGATATAATTTCAGGCGATACTTAAGAACATGCTGCCCTCAAATATTTCCTATTGTCTCATCCCCAGATCTGCTGTAGTAGCACCCTGCATTTCTGCCCAATGAAAACTCCATATTTAGATAAAGCAGCTGTCACTGGATTTGGGAGACCACAAGAGAAAGATGAATGATGATATTTTGAGACTACTATAGAGATAGTGAAGAAAGACTATGGATGTTTTCTTAGTATGGAAGTATGAATCCCTTGTAGGAAGCAAGGTGAGAGACCAATTATCCACTCACCTTTTTTTAAAAGTACCTTCTCACCTAGGTAAATCCTCAAGTTAATTCATTTTTCATGGGTACAATACTCCTCAAATGTTAGAGAAAGCATAAGGAAACTCTTAGTATGAATCTAATTCTGATTTTTGCTAAAAAAAAAAAAATGGGACTCAGAGACAGGGACTTCCTATTTCTAGGTTATACAAACATCATTAAAAGTAGAAAATTTCTCAGAATCTGATTAATTTGATTATATCCAGCCATTGCACAAAGAATGTTTTCTAATCACCTCATGTTTGTTACATATGACATTTCTCCATATCAAGAACTTCTTCAGTGATTCTCTGACAAAACAATAAAAACAAAAAATAAAATATCCTGATTCTATTTTGAGTTCTAGAAAGCTGATGGTTCAATGGGGTATGACTCATAATGTGGAGACCAGTGACTTTGAAACCTGAATAATTCCTACAAACAGTTCTGAGGCTTTTCAAAAAAAAAAAAATTACAACTTCTTATGCTCCCAATTCACATTTTTTGAATCAGAATATCTGGAACTATATTTTTTTAAAATTCAATAATAGCAGTAAAGCAAATCTAAGACTTCCCCCCACCCCCCCCAAGAAAAAAAACTGGGAAAAGAAGAAATGAAACCATACAAAACTTACTCTCAACTTAGTAAGACAGAAAATATCAAAACTTCAAAATTTTCATGTAACTAGAAAAACAAACAGAAAATCTCAGCAAGGTATATCCTGCCATAAACCTGCCATACAACTCTGTAGAAAGCAAGAGCAGTTGGGGGTAAGAAATGTAGGAAGAAAGAGAGTACGCCTGCTACCAGGAAGGAAATATCAACCATGAGTGTGGAAAGACTGAAAGTGTGTACTAGTAGATTAAAAGCCTTTACTGGCTAATAGGACCTAAAAGTCTGCTCAGGATGTGGGGAAGCAGTATTGGAAAAGTAATATTTCCAAGAAAAATTAAGGTTAAAAGAAAATGAGAGATGCCCCTTGAAAGCCTAAAATAGAAAAAAAAAACAAGAGAAAAAGAGAAATTTAGAAAGTATGAATATAAATTAAAATAAAAAATTAAAAGGCATGTAAACACTCTTCCAACTGCTGCCCTAAAAGAGCCAAGCAACTGAAAAAAATAAAACCAAAACAAGAAAACCATCCAAGAAAAAATTTCACAATTCAACATACTTCAGTAGACTGACAGAGGAAGGCACTTGTGAAATACAAACATAATAAAACAAATCTTCAATTGTTTGCGTAGAAACATAATGCATGAATCTTTTCCATCTATACAAAATTACAATAAAAAGGAAACAAATAATGCAAAAGAAAACAAACCAAATATTAAATGTCATCTCATCCAAAACCTATGATGAAGGGGAATAAAACTGCAATATAACCCTACAATCTAAGTTAAATATTATCAAATAAGAGGTGTCAGAATGTAAAAAAATCAAAAACATAAATGAACAACCAAAGAAGAAATAGCATAATAGTTGAATAAATGGAGGGGCAAGTACAATAAAAATATAAAAGTATGCCAGAAATTGAGATTAAATTAGAGAATGGTAAGATGGCAGAATAGAGGAGGTTGCTTTCGTGGCTACTAATGATAGGAAACGAAGAAAGCAGATAGGCAGCTTCTCAGCAAGGTGGGTGAAAAAATAAAGAAATAAAAGAGGACTTTACTGGGAACTAATACTGGATATTCAAAGCACATTGGGGACTCAGGAAGTTAGATATAATAAAATAAGGAAGAAATCCCTAGTGATACCGCTGGTGCCACCAGCACAAGTCAGAATGATCCCCGTGTGTGCAAAGACGAGGGATAAGAGAATTAAAGCAAACCACATTTTTGGGAGGCCTGTGGTGTGATTGGGTATAGAGAAATCAGAAATCAAAGATTAGAGATCAAAGACATTGCTGGACTATCCTGAAAGGTGTGCTACACACTGTCCTTTTGTAGGACAGGGCTGCATCTCTTCAGGTTGCTTGCTTACACAGAAAGGAGCCATTTTGCAGACTGGTTCCTGGCAAACCTGAGCTGGTCCCAAAGTGAGGACCTAGCAAACCCATAAGACAGGACATAGAGAATGCCTATGTAACCAAGAGAGGGTCAGACACGGAGAGGTTTACGGGGGGGTAATACAGGTCATGGAAACTCACCTGGCTGTCCCCCTCTCCCTCCAGTTTGCCCACTGGAAGGACCAGCTGGGAGGGACACAACTGGCCTGCAATTAGGAAGATCAGGGCAGTAGTGATTGAGTTTGGAGACTGAACCTGAGAGACTAGGAAACATGACTGTGGGTGGTGAAGGGGACAAAGGATTGGCTCCTTCATCCAGTGAGTGGGACCCAGAGTCTCCCAGCATGGACAGACAACTGCTGAGCCCTGAAGGAGCACTGATTTAAAATCTTCAGGCCAACTGCCACTCAACAGCCTCCAGCAGCTCCACCTACAGGATTTCCTCTCACATGCCCAGGACTTCACTGTGAGGGTGGAGCACACATCACACTCCATCCCACCCTACAAAACACTGCTGGGAAGGGAAGCCAAGAATTTTTTAAACTCCAATGGAAACAATTCTTTAAGTTTTCATCAAGAACTTCTTTTTCTTTTCTGTTCTCTGCTTAATTGTGAGATGAATGGTTCATGGACATGATAGCACCAGTTACTGTGAGGAATCCTTGCTTTCCCAAATGCTGAAGTATAATACCAGAGAAGCACTCCGAGGCAAGTGTAGAGTGGAAAATAAAGGCTTTCTTAAAGGATAACAGAGAAGACTCCCCCCCTCCCACCAGAAAGAAGGGGATCTGAAAGGCAAATTGTGGGATGGGGAGGTCTTACCCCTTTTATATCTAAGGTCTTCTTTTGTCCTTCTACATTTCTGTCCTTTATTTTGCTTATTTTCTTCTATCCTGCATGTGATGGGGGATGCAGGTGGGAAGGCCAAAAGGTGGAAACAGATAGGCTGATGGGACAGTGGGTAGGAGTGATCTGGGCAGGAAGGGCCTAGTGTGATTTGATTAGCACCTCCCTATTTGCTGGGAGCTGCTCTATTAACAGTTCTTTAGAATGGGCCTGGGCCCTGGGGACATTAACATTTCAATCTCCCAAGTGTATTTCTGATTTCCCAGGATCAGACCAGACTCCATTTTCTTTATGGACTCAATTTTCTTCATTAGCCACAATATCAGACCCTATTTATCTAGCTACACTAACTACCTCTCTTTAAATCTGGCTTCAGTTATACATAAACAATTTGTCTGTTTTTCTCATTATTAGCATTTTTTGAAGGCAAGCACTTTCCATGGCTCAGTCTTTTGAGGGCTAGAATTTTTTATTTGTATACTATGGTTTTTGTTTGTATTATTTTATTTTTACTATATTAATTTTTAATTTTTCATTCTATGTATATATTTTTCTTTTTTCTCACGTATCTGTTTTCCTTGACTCTTTTTCTTGCTTTTCTTCTTCTAACAGTCAGACTCTGTAGTTCTTTCACTCTTCCTTCAATGTTTTTACTTATGTTTTCTCTCCTCCCTCATAATCATCACATCCTAAATCTCTTCTGTGCTGTCCCTATTCACCATTCAAAATTGTAAAGCCTTTTGCAGACTGACTGTTTTTTACAGTGGCAGTAATTGAACACATCATTTCTGCTCATTGTGACAATTAATATTGTAGATGTCATAGTAGGAACTATTTGGTTTAATGTTGTATATTCTTTGCATTGCTTGTTGTTATTATTTGTCTCCCCCTAGAGAGTGAGACTGAAATACTTCAGGGATACTATAAGTCCACAGGTTAGAAATTCTAATTCCTCAGTTACATACCATTAGATGGGTAGACACAGAAACAACATGAAAAAGCAAACAAACAAACCACCCAAACAAACCAAAATACTTCAATAACAGAATCCATCAACACCACAGTGGAAGAAATATCAGAGGAGGAGAGAAAGTTCAGAGTTATACTGATCTGCAAAGTAAAGGATGATGTAAGGAGTGACATCAGAGAGAAAATATGGGACGGAAAAGATAATTTCAATAGAGATTCTGAAAATAAAATTCAAGCAGAAATCCTGGAAATGAAAAAATCAATAAACCAAATTAAAAATTCAATGGAAAGCATCAAGAGCAAACTAGACCACTTGGAAGATAGAATTTCATACAATAAAGACAAAATATATAATCTTGAAAATAAAGTTAACCATGGACAAAAGATGTTAAGAAAACATGAACAGAACTTCCAAGAAATATGAGATAACATGAAAAGACCAAATATAAGATTTATTGGGATAGATAAAGACTCAGAGATACAAACCAAAGGAATGCACAATATTTTCAATGAAATAATATCAGAAAATTTTTCAAATCTCAAAAATAAAATGGAAAATACTGGAGGCTGACAGGACCACAAACATACAAAATATCAACAGACCCATACCAAGGCACCTTGTTATGAAAATGCCTAACATACAGAATAAAGATAAAATTTTAAAGTCTGCTAGAGAAAAACAACCAGTCACATTTAGGGGAAAACCAATTCAGATCTCAGCTGAATTCTAAACTCAGATCCTCAAAACTAGGAGATCTTGGAATAATATACACCAACCTCTGAAAGAAAATGGATATTGGCCAAGAATATTATACCAACAAAATTTAGCTTCAAAAATGACAATGAAATAAAAACTTTCCATGATAAACAAAGTTAAAAGAATTCACAACTAGAAAGACTGCACTACAAAATATACTTAATAAAATATTTCATGAAGAAGAAATGAAAAATAAAAATGAGAAACAGCAAAGAGAGGAACTACACTAGAAGAATAGTCAATCAAAGGAGAAACTAATTCCAACTTTAAAAACCAGAAATAAATCAAAATGACAGGGAATAAAAACAATTTCTCAATAATAACATTGAATGTAAATGGCCTAAACTCATCAATCAAAGGACATACATTGGTAGATTGGATTAAAAAACAAGACCGAACAATATACTCTCTCCAAGACCCATCTCATAGGCAAGGACATCCATAGACTGAAGGTAAAGGATGGGGAAAAACATATCATTCACATGGATCTCATAAACAAGCAGGGGTTTTTATCCTTATATCAGATAAAGTGAACTCTAAAAAAAAAGTTAATCAGAAGGGACAAAGAAGGTAACTTCATATTGCTTAAGGGAATTATACATCAAAAAGATATAATAATTATAAAGATTTATACCCTAAACAATGGAGTACTGTGTATATTAAACAAACCCTTTTCAATTTCAAGAATCAAGTAGACCACAATACAGTAATATTGGGTAGCTTAAACAGGCCTTCATCACAGGGTAGATCTTCCAAACAAAAACTAAATAAAGAAGTTATAGAATTCAAAAATACAATAATTTAGACTTAACAGACATATGTAGAATATTTCATCCATCAATAACTGAATACACTTTCTTTTCAGTAGCACACAGATCCTTCTCTAAAATAGAACATAACTTATGCCACAAAGCAACTTTTATCAAATACAAAAAAAGAGATAATACCTTGCATTCTATCAGATTATAATGAAAACATATTAGAAATTAATGATAAAATAAAAGCTACTCTAACACCTGAAAACTAAATATATGCTATCAAACAGCAGAAGTTATCTGGGATGAAATTAAAAAAATACTTTAGAGTTAAATGAGAATAGCAATACCACATATCAAAATCTCTGGAATACTATGAAAGTGGCTCTAAGAGGAAAGTTCACTTAATTGGGCTCATTCATTAAAAGAATAAAAAAATCACCAAACAGATAACCAAACATTACATCTCAAAGCCCTAGAAAAAGAAAAACAAATCAACACCAAAAGCAGTAGAAGATAGAAAATAATAAAAATCAGAGCCAAAATACATGAAATTGAAACAAAAAAAAATTTCAAAAAATCAACAAAACAAAAAGTGGCTCTTTGAAAAACTAAATCAAATTGATAAACCCTTATCCAAGCTAATCAGTAGGAAGAGGGGAAAAAACACAAATTACTAAAATCCATGATGAAAAAGGAAATATCATCACAGACACTACTGAAGTATGATAATAATCAGAAATTATTTTGAAAATTTATACTCCAATAAAGTAAAAAAATATTGAAGACATCAACAAATTTTTAGAGTACATGACCTACCAAACTGAATCAGGAGGACATGGAAAATTTAAACAGGTCAATTTCAAACAAAGAAATTGAAGATACCATCAAAAGTCTACCAACAATGAAAAGCCCAGGAGCAGATGGATTCTCAGCTGAGTTCTACAAGCAAAGGGAGGAACTACACTAGAAGAAAAATCAAGCGTAAATCCTTCAAAGAAGGACTAATATCAATCCTTCTCAAATTATTCCATGAACTAGAAAAGGATGGAACCCTTCCACATTCATTCTATGAAGTTAGTATCACCTGACACCAAAACCAGACAATGACACATCAAAGAAAGAAAACTTCAGACCAATATCCTGATGAACACAGATGCAAAACTTCTTAATACTGACAAATCACATATAAAAAAGATAGTTCCCCAAGACCAAGTGGGTTTTATCCCAGGGATGCAAGTTTGGCTCAACATACTGAAATCAGTAACCATAATTCACCACATCAATAGACTTAAAAGAACCATATGAATTTCTCAATAGATGCAGAAAAAGCATTTGACAAAATACAGCACACCTTCATGTTCAAAACACTAGAAAAACTAGGGATAGTAGAAACATACCTCAACATTGTAAAAGCTATATATGTTAAACCCAAGGCCAACATCATTCTAAATGGAGAAAAATTGAAAGCATTCCCTGTAAAAACTGGTACAAGACAGGGATGCCCTCTTACACCACTTCTATTCAACATAGTCCTTGAAACTCTAGCCAGAGCAATTATGCAAAAGAAAGAAATTAAAGGGATATAAATTGGAAAAGAAGAACTCAAAGTATCCCTATTTGCCTATTACATAATCCTATATATAGAAGTCCCCCCAAAAAAGCCATCAAAAAACTTCTAGAACTAATGAACGAGTTCAGCAAAGTAGGAGGATGTAAAATTAATACTCATAGATCAATTGCATTCCTATACATCAATGATGAATCATCTGAAAGAAAATTTAAGAAAACTATCCCATTCACAATAGCCTCAAAAAAAAAAAAAAAAAAAAAAAAACCTTGGGAATCAATCTAACAAAAGAGGTGAAAGACCACTACAATAAAAACTACAGAACACTAAAGAAAGAAATTGAAAACACCTTAGCATATGGAAAGATTTTTTTTTATATTCTTGGATAAGTAGAACTAATATTGTCAAAATGGCTATCCTATCAAAAGCAATATACACATTTAATGCAATTCCTAATAAAATTCCACTAATGTTCTTCATAGAATAGAAAAAGCTGTCATAGAAAAACAAGAGGCCTATAATAGCCAAAGCAACCCTTAGCAAGAAAAGTAAAGCAAGAAGCATCACAATACCAGACCATAAATTATACTACAAAACTTTAGTAACAAAACAGCATGGTATTGGCACCAAGACAGATATGAAGACTAATGGAAACTAAAGAGAAGGCACAGAGACAAACTCACACAAATACAGTTATCTCACACTAGACAAAGGTTCCCTAAACATACATTGGAGAAAAGATAGGCTTTTCAACAAATGGTGCTAGGAGTCTGGGGATGTAATTCAGTTGGTAGGTAGTTGTGCCTCACATGCACAAGGCCCTGGGTTCCATCTGCAGCACCAAAAAAAAAAAAAAAAGACAAATGGTGCTGGGAAACCTGAAAATACAGATGTACGTAAATGAAATTTAACCCCTCTCTCTCACCCTACACAAAACCTAATTCAAAGTGTATCATTAGACCATAGACCCTGAACCAATTAGAAGAAAGTGTGGGCCCAACCCTCCATCATGTTGGCTTAGGAAATTACTTCCTCAGTAACACTCCTAAAGCTCAAGAATTAAAGTCAAGACTCAATAAATGGGACAGTATCAAATTAAAAATGTTCTTTACGGAAAGGAACAATCGATAATTTGAAGAAAGAGCTTACAGAATGGGAGAAAATCTTTGCTACCTACACCTGAGATACAGCAATAATCTCCAGGGTATATGAAAAACTCAAAAACTTAACAACAAAGAAACAAATAACCCAATTACTAAATGGGCAAAAAAAAAAAAAAACTAAACAGGCACTTCGCAGAAGAAGAAATAGTCAACAAATATATAAAAAAAAGTTCAACTTCTCTATTGATTAGAGAAATTCAAATTAAAACTATACTGAGATTTCATTTCACTCAAGTCAGAATGTCAACAATCAAGAATACAAGCAACAAGAATGTCGGCAAGGATGTAGGAAAAAGGGTACTCTCATATGCTGCAGGTGGGTCTGAAAATTGGTTCAACCACTCTAGATAGCAGTATAGAAATTTTTCAAAAAACTAGATTTGATTCGGTTATACAACTCCTGTATATATATATACCAAAGACTTAAAATCAGCATACTACAGTGATACAGCCACATCAATGTTTACAGTAGCTCAATTCACAAAAGCTAAGCTATGGATCCAACCAAAGTGCCCTTCAACAGATGAATTGATAATGAAAATGTGGCATATATACATAATGGAATATTACTCAGCCATAGAAAATGACTGTATGACTTTTGTTAAATGTATAGAACTAAGTGAAATAAGCCAATTTAAAAAAAAAACAGTGGAATGTTCCTTCTGATATGTAGATGTTAACATACAACAAAGAGTGGGGCAGAGAATAGAAGTTCAGTGGATTAGATAAAAAGGAGTGAAGGGAAATAAAGGGGAATGGGAATAAAAAAGATAGTAGAATGAATCAGACATAACTTTCCTTTGTTTACATATGAATACACCACCAGTGGAACTCCACATCATGTACAACCACAAGAATGGGATCCTAATTAAAATTAAATATACAACTCTCTACTGTCATATACATCTAAAAAGAATTTTAAACATTAAAAATGATTAGATTATATAGCATTGAAGGAGGAATATAATAAAATCAGAGAATGCTAAAAAAAAGTTTCAGATAAACAAGAGTATGAAACTGAGACAAAAGTAACATTAAGTATCAGAAAACTGATAAAAGGATCAGATAAAGAGATGCAAAAAAGGAAGATACAGGTCCAGGGGCTGTAGCTCAGTGGTAGAGTACTTGCCTCACACTTGTGAGGTATTGGGTTTGATCCTCAGCACCAGGTAAATAAATAAATAAAACAAAGGTATTGTGTCCATGTATAACTAAAAAAATATTTTTAACCAAGTGGAAGATATACTACGAAGATGCAATATACATGTTATTGGAGGACCTAATTTACATATTATAAGAACCAACAAGGTACATGGGAAATTGACCCATAAGAATCAGTTTTGAGACATAAATCTGTAAAAACATTTGACACCATAGATTTCCAAAAGTCAGTTCCACTGCTTCATTGCAAGTGTAAAGATCAGGTAAAATGCAAATACATGATAAGAACAAGAGCGTTAACCTGACAACAGAATATCCAAAAACAACAAAGGCAACAGGAGAATAAAATTTTTAAAAACCTTGAAGTAAAGAAGTTGTGAAGAATTTTATGTCCAACCAAACTATACATTTAGTGTAAAGGTCAGAGAAAAAAACAGTTTTAAACGTTCAATTATATTACGAAATTCTATAACCATGAGCTTAATTTAGAAAATCTACAGAACAGGAGATGCCAAATATGGTTTTATAAGGGGACATATAGTAAATGTTTTCCACTTGCAGCCTCTGTTGTTTCAACTGATTTGAAGAGTAAGAGCAGCCATAGACTCTATTTAAACAAACTGGTAGAGCCAAACTTCTCCCATAGAACGCTAGGCTTAGCAGAAGGGTCATAGTTTCCAGACTTCTACACTAGAAGATAAATTTCATTCAACCAGGATAAGACTGCATGTATGTCAAATTATGCCAACTTTAACTAGTTCACATGCTAAATCATTTACTTGTTATGTTCAATTATGCTTATGTATTTATTATGGTAAATAGGCAAGTTATAGTCTAAGACTACAATAAAGCTGGGAACTGAGTGAGAAAATAATCCTGTATATGATTCATGAAGTACACTATAAGTTATGACCAAGTATAAATAACACATCTAAAAAAATGGAAGATGAAGAGAGGAACTAAGGGAAGGTAAAATAAGCTCATTGTCTCACAGGCAATAGATAGAAGCTAAAGTTAAAAACTGACAACTCAAATCAGCATTTGAAAACAAAAGCAGAGCAAGGCAAACACACCTGTAATACCAGAGGCTTGGGAGGCTGAGGGAGAGGATCACAGGTTGAGATCAGCCTCAGCAACTTAAGGAGACTCTGTCTCAAAAAAAAAAAAAAAAGAATCTGGGACTGGGGTTGTGGCTCAGAGGTAGGATATTTGCCTTGCACGTGTGACGCACTGGGTTGGATCCTCAGCACCACATAAAATTAAATGAAAACACAAAAATAGAACCTCTGAATTATTACTCAGTTAACACTAACGAAAGAAATGTATATATTTCTAAACATCAAAAGAATTTGACCCAGCTATTCCCCTTCTCGGACTATACCCAAAAGACCTAAAAAGAGCATACAACAGGGACACAGCTACATCATTGTTTTTGTTCATAGCAGCACAATTCACAATAGCTAGACTGTGGAACTAACCCAGATGCATTGGATAAAAAAATGGATGAATGGATAAAAAAAAAAATGTGGCATTTATACACAATGGAATATCACTCAGCACTAAAAAATAACAAAATCATGGCATTTGCAGGGAAATGGATGGCATTAGAGCAGATTATGCTAAGTGAAGCTAGCCAATCCCTAAAAAACAAATGCAGAATGTCTTCTTTGATATAAGGGGGATGACTCAAAACAGAGCAGGGAAGAAGAGCATGAGAAGAAGATTACCATTAAATAGGGATGAGAGGTGCGAGTGGGAATGGGAGAGAGAAGGGGAATTGCACGGAAGACGGTAGGAGACCCTCATTGTTATGCAAAATTACATATAAGATGGTGTGAGGGGGAAGAAAAAAGAGAGAGAAACGTGTCACAGTAGATTGGGTAGAAAGAGGTGATGGGAGGGGAGGAGGGGGGGGATAAGAAGGGCAGCACAATACAATAGTCACTAGTAGGGCCCTATGTATAAACGTGGCTGTATAACCAATGTGATCCTGCAATCTGTACACGTGGAAAAATAAGATTACATACCCCATTTGAATCAAATGTATGAAATGTCAAGATCATTGTAATGTTTTGAGCAACTAATAAAAAATTAAAAAATAAATAAATAAAATAAAATACACACTAAAAAAAAAAGAAAAGTCAAATTATTTAATTATTTTTAATTAGGGTAAAAAAAAGTCCATCAAATAGATCAACACAATGAATATACCTGATTGCAATATCATAATATTAACAAATATAAGCTTAACTCATACAGTAAAAGTAGAATATTTTAAATTTAAAATATTTAAAATAAGATAATAAATTTAAAATGATTAAACTATATTCCATAATTAAGAGACACACCAAAAAGAAAAAAAAAAGACTAAAAACAAAGGAAAGAGTCAAAGTGTACCAGGCAACTACAACCAGAAAGAAAACAAAGGTAGTGATAATTACACCAGCCAAAAATAAAATTAAAACTCAAAAACATTAAACATGACAGCCAAGTGCACTTTTTAAATTGTTCTAATTAGTTATGCATGACAGTAGAATGCATTTTGACATATTGTACACAAATGGAGCACAACTTCTCATTCCTCTGGCTGTCATGGTGCAGATTCACTCCAGTATGGAAAGCCAAAATTCACATGAAATTCACATCAAGTAAGATTATCTAAGGACCAAAAAACTCAGTAACAATCTATATAAAGCAAAACTGCCAGACATGCAAAGGGTTATAAATGAAAATATAATAAGAATTGTTAATATGCCACTCTCACTACAAGATGCATTAAGTGGGGAAAAAGTAAGTAAGTTCATTGAAGACTTAAAGAACATAACCAATATGGTAGTTCTAGTGTATAAATATCAGTCTTTACACCTCAATAACAAGGAATATACTCCTTCTCATGCATACCTGACACATGCAGAAAAGTTGGGGGGAAAGATTTGGTCAAAAGAAAACATCCATCAGAAACTTCCAAAAATAGAAATATTACAAACCAAGATTCCTGATCACAAAATAAGACAGATAAAAGTTGACAAAATATATTTAAAGATCTTTCCACTTAGAAATTTTAAAGCTTTCTATTAAACAACAGAGGGTGAAAGAATAAATTTAACTCAAAGTTCCATAATTTTAAAGATAATAATAATAACATTATTATTATTGCTGTATATTAAATATGTGAGATATGTGGTATATATTTTCATCAGTGATTAGAAAATTTAGAGCCTTAAAGACATGTATCAATACAACCAAAAGTATAAAAATTAATGAATTAAATTCCTCTCTCAAAAAATATATCTAAAGATTGATAATACAAATTGTTGCTAAAGATATGGAGCAACTGAAAACAGCATAGGTTGCTAGTTGGAGAACCACTGGGCAGTTTCTTATAAACTTAAACATAGAGTTATCATAAAACCATGTGATGCTACTCCTAGGTATTTATTTACTCAAATGAAACAAAAACATATTTAGTACAGCAACCTATTCATAACAGCAAAAACAAAAGCAAAATAATGGAAACAATCCAGATACCCAACAACTGGTAAATGGATAAATTCAAATGGCCCTACAATAGAAAATCAATTATTATAACAAAGAAAAAGTTACTGACCACAAACCATGATAAATGGTTTTTTGGATGAATTTATGCTTATTTTTAGAAAAAGAAGCCAAACTCAAAGGACTATTTACATACACTAAGATTTCACTTAAATCCACCTTATCTTTCCCACTGATTGCAACTAAAATTTTTGGACAGAAAATATAAAGCAACAATTTGAGAACTCTGGAAAGTAAATCTTAGAATTGAAAAGAATACTAAAAACTCAAAGAAGGATCACCATAATATCTCAGAGAGTAAAGTAATTCCTAGGAAAATTTGTACAAAGAAAAATAAGTTCCGTAAATAATTACTGAAGCCTAAAATCTGGGTGTGATATCAAGAGACTGACAGCTTAACAGAGAAATCAAGTCTAGAGACAGCCTTAGAGAGCCCTGATGAAACTATCCTCATCTCAGTGACTGTGCAATGCTTCTAAAGAGTAATATTAAAGACCTCAAGCTGCAGAAGAAATACATTTCACCAAAATAATCCAACCAACTCACTAAAATAATAAGTTAAAAACAACACAAGCCAACCCCAAAGACAGAAGTACCGCTATTCACATATTCATGTTGCTACAACATTACCTAAAATCTCTAGGTTCAAGAAAAAGTTTTTGTGACATGCAAAGAAATGGGCAAACATGATCTACCCACAGGAAAAGAGCAGAAACTAATAAAGAGGATCAGAGGAAGATAGATTAGTAAGAATTATGCAATCTGAAGGATATAGAGTAAAAGGGAGAAAAATGAACAGAGCATCAGAGAAATACTGGACACCATTAAGAGAACATCAGCATGTGTATAATTGGAGTACTAGAAGGTGAGGACAAAAAATGAACAAAAAATGTTCAATACCACCTATAAACACAAATATGCAATTATAAAGTCCAATCATATTAATGATTATATTAAGTATAAATGGTCTAAAATGGGAGGAATCAAGCATTTCATGTAAATGGTCAGCAAGTAGTTTAGGCTTTTCAGGACATATAATCTCTCCTTTACATATTGTTCTATATTTGTTTGTTTTCTTACAAGTCCTTAAAAATATGAAAATTATTTTTAACTAATAAGAAGTATAGTTCACAGGCTACAGGTTCTAGTTTGGCAACCCTGGTTGAAACACTTCAGGTAAAAAGCAGAGGTCATCAGAGATGGAGGAAACAATGCTCAATATATTGATGTCTATAATGATATAGATAGGTTAAAAGTAAGATGATTTCAAAAGATAGGCCACATCCATTCAGAGGAAAAGAAAGATGGAGTATCTATATTAATATCAGAAAAAAATGGAACTTAAAAGCAATAAAAATTATAAAAATTACCAGGATTGAATGTGGATATTACAAAATGATCAAAGGATCAGTTTTTGAAGTATGCTTACCAATTTCAAAAGTGAATGAACCTAACAACACAGTATTCAAACACATGAAGCTAAACTGATAGAACTGGGGAGAAAATGTTAAGCCCAACTGGAGGCTTCAAACCTCCTCCTCAGTTACCAATAGAGCAATAGAGAGAAAATCAGCCAGGCACTAAGGGTACCAAAACAACCTGAGCTCAATGACAGCTATAGAGTGTTCCCTCCCCTAAAAAAGCAGAGTAAACATTCTCAAATACACATGGAATATTCTTCAAATCAGTGTCCTGAATCATAAAACAAATGTTAACAAATTTAAAATAATTAAGCTCAGACAATATATTTTCTCTGACCATGATGGAATTAAAATATAAATAAAACACAAATGGTAACAAGAAAATACTCAAATACTTGGAAACAAAACAGTATTCTTTTAAGTAACCCATGAGTAAGAAAAATTCTCCAAGGAAATGTAGTAGTCCTCTCAGGTTGCTATAACAAAATGCCATCAACTGCATGACTTAACCAATAGAAACTAATTTTTCACAGTTCTGGAAGCTTATTTAAGTGCCAGTAGATTTAGTTCCTGGCTGGAGCTCACTTTCTCACAAGGTCACCTTTTTGCTGTGCCTTCTTGTGATGGAGAAAGAGAGCTCTGGTCTCTCTTCCTTTTTCTTCTTAGAATTTCAATCCCATACTGGCCATAACCACTCTCAATGCCACATTTAAATGTGATGACCTCCAATGGCCCCACCTCCATCACCATAACACTAAGGGTTATGGATTCCACATAGGAATTTGGGGAGGACACAAACATTCATTCCATAAAAGGACTTAAATATTTTGGAAATTAAGTGAAAATGAGTTATTTAAAACTAAGTGAAAATGAAAATACATCAAGATTTATGGGAAGTAGCTAAACCAGCTTGGAAGAATACTTATACTATTAAATGCAAGTATTAGCAAAAAAACAAAAAAAGATCTGAAGTCAATCAAAGAAATATTTATGGTAATAAACTATGGAGGAGGAAGAGCAAAGTAAAATCAAAGCAAACAAAATAAAGCAAAATTAAAGACAAGAGCAGAAATATCAGAAATTAACTGGGAGAAAACAATGAACCCAAAACAGATTATTTAGAAATACTGATAGATCTGATAAACCTCTGGTCAGACTGATATAAATCCATCCTGTGTTCTGACTTAGGGTAGAGATCCTTAGGTCTTCAGATTCTGTGACCTTGGCTCTTTGGACTTTGTCTATAACTCTCTACTTCCATCTAATGTCAGAGCATGAGTAATGCATTAAGCTTCTAAAAAAAAGCTCAAACTTCAGTGCAGCTGAATGAGTGTTTTTGACACATACAATCAAGAGTCTGTGGTAACATTGCCATTTGAGGCAGACGGTCTCACAAGTTTCACATATAAAGGGTGATCTGCTTGTAAGCCTCATCTTAATTCTAGTTGGTGTCTGCCTTGGAACTCTCTCTGATCTCTGACTCTCTGGCCTCCTTCCAGAATCCACAGCTTCACTTCCCAAAACATGATGTCAGCAACTGCACTGCAAGAAGATCAACTGGAAAAGCAAGTTATTTGGCTAAGATGACTTTTCTTTAGAAGAAGCTTCCAACTTCCTTTGATATGTTTTTAAACTTGTCCAGTTTAATAAGTATTCGAACCCAGGACATTGCTATCTGATGAAAAGACTTCATTTATTCAACAGCTCTGTAAATCTCTGCCCTCAAGAATTTGTAACTAGGTGGAAAGCAAACAGAATAAACGCAGACAATACCAGACAATCTAGAACTATATTAAAAAAATGTTGATTCCTGTAGTAGCAGCTGTCAATGTTATATAATTTTAGAGAAATCGAAGATCAGTGAGAATTAGAATAGCTTCATGTGTCAGTTTAGACCTAGAAGAAAATGCAAATTACTTAGAAAAATGGGAACCATATGAATAAAAGCATCCAAGAGGCAGGAAAGAGGCTGGCAGTACAGAATTGCATATTTGAGAAGAAGTGTGGTTTGAGGATTATCACCATGCAGGGAATTAAAAATTGTGGCTGGCAGTTGCCAGGACCTGGGGGTGGGCAAATGTGAAGTTACTGCAATAGGTGTAGAGTTTCTCTTTTTTGGGATGAAAAAAGTTCTGGAGATGGATGATGGTGATGACGACCTGACAACAGGAACACGCTTAATGTCATTGGACTATGAACTTAAAGAGGCTCAGACAGTAGATTTTATGTTATGGTACATTTTACCACCATTAAAAAAAATTGAAAAGAATAGAAGTTAGTCCATTTTGATTACAAAAATCTATATTCCATCATGGTTTTGTGTTGTTGTGAGAGACACGTTCTTTTTTACTTCCTATGGATAATAAAATAATCAGTTCTTTATACTGGATTACCCAGCAATTTCCAATGACCAATGGTTTTTTGAGATATATATTTCTCATTACAGAAATACTTTCTGTTGAAACAACTTTTCATGAAAATTTATATAAAAGGAAAGAAATTGCATAAATTTCTCATAAAATTTATGTAATTTTATCTTTTGTCTGCAGTATTCTGGGGAATGTAGATAACATATCCATCCCAGTCTCTAGAGTTATAAGGAAGTTTACATTTCTATGCTAACTCCTTCATGTTGAGGATAAAGAAATTGAGGCCCAATGGAAGCTGAATGATATGCACAAAATCATCCATGGAGCTGGAGGAAGAACTTGGACAAGAACCCAAGTCTTCAAAATCCTTGCTCAATATGCCTTTGGCTATGTCTACTCTCCAAAGCAGAGTCTTCCTCGTGAATAATTCTGTATATTTGTGTAGAAGCCTCCTATGGGACTTACACTGATAAAAAATCCCTTTGGGGAAATAAATTTCTTGTTCCAGAAAAAGGACACAGGCTACTACATTCCAAATTAATTGCTGTAATTATGTATTACTCATTTTAATTAGTCTATCAATCTATAAATGACTATAAGGCATAGTTATAATCCTGGGCTCAGAAAGTACTCTTAAATAAAGGTAATCACTTAGATATTATTAAAAACATTTTCTATATAAACAAACATCATTTCTAAACCTAGAAAACTTTGTGACTTATAATCCATAAATTACACTTGCCCCCAAAATCATTTGCAAGATCGAAAATAAAAAAAGTGAAAAAGAAGTCAGGGTCACATGGCTCCGTATCTTTTGCATCTGTAGTTCTCTTACTAAGCTATTCCTTGGTCACTGTAAAATGAGCAGATTTATTGAAGTTGTTCAACTCTGTAACAGGGTGGCTTTCCCCAGTAGTTCTTGTCTTTTATTTTGAGGCCCAAGGATGCTGAGCAGTGCACAAAACCATCCACAGGATTGGTAGAAGAACTGGGACAAGCGGGTCTTCAAAAGCCATGCTCAAAGAGTCTCTGTGATGTTTATAAAGAGAGAAAGGTACTTTATTTTCTCTCCTCTTAGGTCTAACCAATGACACATAAATAACATATACAGAGTGACATTTCTCTGAGCAGGATAGTTGAATAGGGATAAAACGTTCTCCCCATCAATGACTGCTTTGCATTTGTTCTCATAGTACCCACAATTTCCAAGGCTACTGTAGCAAATATATGTTCTGTGTTCTGGGATGAAGAGGGACCTCAACTCAATACGGAACTAATCCCTCTGAGAAGTCAGGCTCATCCTCTATGCCAAATCATTGCTGGCCACTGTTGACTGCACTCAGCAGTCCAGGGAGGAATAGAGTACTGAAGTTAATAACAGGTAAGAAAAATCCACCTTAAATAGCAAACAAAGTATTTACCGTATTAAGAAAGGATACAGAAAAATATTGCCCTTCAAATTTCCATTTATTTTTTGCAAAGACAAGAAAATTTACCAGAATTTATGTAAGATTTAAAAAATGAATTATGAATCTATTAGCTATGGTGCAAAACATTAATTACTGGTTTGTGATAAGTAATAGAATCGTGTTCAGTTTTGATGGCACAGATGGTGCAATTTGGCTATATGGCATTGTGACTATTTTTGTTGGATTGCAGTATTACTAAACCTTAGTGATTTCATTGTGAGACCCTATGATTTTGGTCACTAGCAATAACTGGGCGGGAGTTGGGATAGCAAAAGACTCCCTCAGGCACTGTTAGGTGAGATTCAACACTTCCACAATATGTTGTTTCTTTCCTTAAAAACTGCCATTGTTAACATAGTAATATAAAAGCCTATAAAGAGGAACCAGCTACATTCTAATCACCAAGGCACAATAAAATGACATCTCCTTGTAGGAGACAAAAACTTTTTAAATACAGCCATGCATCACTTCACAACAGGGATACATTCTGAGAAATTTGTCATTAGATGGCTGTCATTTATGGTTGTGCCAATACCATAGATTGCACTTGCACAAACTAAAACAGCTACCACATCATTAGACCATATAATGTATGAAACAACGGTCACATATGTGGTCCATTCTTGGCCCAAACATCATTATGAGGTGTGTGCCGGTAGATTTTGTGTCAAAGAAAAAAAAATAATATCAAAACTGAAATTTCAGACAATTTAGAAATTTCTGAGAATGAGGTTTACATATAATATATATATATATTCATATACATATATATTTATATATGTATATATATGTATATACACACCCATGTTTTGTGAGAAAAATCAGAAGCAAGTTCATAGTTATGAATTTTTTTTTTTTTTGCTCATAGTTGAATAAGAAAGAGGTCACGAGATAAACAAATACCTTAAAGATACAGCGGATAAAAACCAGTCTGAATCATTCAAATATGTTCGACCCTGGTGGAACATCTAAGCCATGATATAGAACAGAATACTCTAGAGCATATTGTTGATTACAGTATTTCTAATTGTACCTAAAAGGCACATGTCCAAAAGGTGTTAAGAGACCAAGGTGCAGGATTATTGATGTAGTAGACAACCATTAAAGTTTCTTTTCTTCTTTTTGAGGTTAAAATGTGGAAAGGGGAAGTGGGGAATTTAAGGTCAGGAATAGCAAAATGACTTCCATTTTATCAATTTTGTATAGTATTGCTTAAACCCATTTGTATCTTTAAAGGGTTTTTTGCCAATTTATTATTGAGAATGTATTATTTATCCAAGTGTATACATTTTAAAAAATGGTCAGGGGTTCAGCTCCACTTAGCAGCTCAGTTTTTATTTCCTTTGAAAAGAGAGAAAGTTCTGGCTAGCTCTCCCCTTTCCACCTCTCCTTATCCCACTCCATGTGAAAGATGACGTTCTATTTTTTTAGTCCTCTATGGTCAATGTCCATTTTCTTTCATAACATCACTTTCCAATCCAAAAGTGACTTGGTAGATGAGCAAGTTTTTATGTTTGTACTTTTAAGTTTTTTTCTTGGATTCCCACCCACATTCTTTCTGTTTAAAAGCAAAATCACTTGCTTATACATAAGTATTCTTCAGTGAAATGTAAATAATGTTCAGATATTAAATTTTTCTCATCCATGTTGTCATCCTTCCCTTCTGAGGATTTTAAATGTTTTCTTAGTTATTTTAAAGAGTTTTGTACAGTATTGCCTAAATAAACATATTTCCACAATTCCACATGAATTATTAAATGCCTGTGAAGTTACTACATTAGCTATGTGCATCTATGTAAAATTAATTGGTATGTATATATATAGTTGTTTAAATTGGCTATAGCTAATAACTAAATCTACCAAAAGACAGAAACGAATAGTGACATTGCAACTCATAAAAAGCAGTATTTTCTACAGTTTGATTTTAAGTCATTTTGCCTAATTCTTTTATTCACAGTTTCTATTCACACTCTTTATTTCATATTCTCTGCATACCTGAGCCTCTGTTGGCTTCAGGTCACATCCCCCAGCTATTGGCTCCCCAAAATTCCATCCCAGCTTTAATTCCTACTGGAAATGGTTCAGAAGTTGACATGTCACAACCACTGCTTGGTTATTAAAAGTAGGTACCCTGAGGAGCAGAGTTCCAACAGTGCCTGGCTCTCCTGTGTAAAATACAAAGGCAATTTTCTTTCCTTGCACATAGTTAGAATGAGCACTGCCTCCATGTGCAAGGTCGAACTGAGTTCCCTGCTTGCTTGAATGTTTACACCGGAAATAATGATGATTCCCCTTTCCAAAAGGCTTCAAATGAATCCATTCAGAAGCTGCTATTCCCTACCTGGGATTTGCCTTTGGATTTCTGCAACCATCTGTTTTAGTCAGTTTGTGCTCTTGAAACAAAATATCATAGTCTGCATGGCTGATAAAAACCAGAAACTTATTTTTCACCATTCTGGAGGCTCGAACTACAAGGTCAGGGGGCCGACATACTAAGGTTCTAGTGAGGATCTACTTTTGGGTGGCAAGCAGAAGTCTTCTTGATATGTCCTCATATGACAGAGGTTTTCATATTTGTCCCTTTTGAAAGGACCCTAATTCCACTTATGAAGGCTCCACTCTCGTGGCTTAATCACCCACCAAATACCATGTCACAGGGGTTAGAATTTCCACGTGTGAATCTGGGGGTGACCCACACCTGTAGCCCAATAAACCAGCTGAACCAGAATTCTGCACACTTGACGCAGCATTTCTTGGAGGAATCTGGAATCATTTGGATAATAGGAAATGAAAACCTGAGTTTACAAAGTTAGATTTCCCCCAAACAAGTCAGATCCACAGAACACATGGACTGGAGGACTCTGGGAAAAAAACCTGCTCCTTTCTGCCATCAACACCTGCTTCTTGGATGACCACACCCAACTTCATGCCTGGACTCCATGCCTGGCTCCAGTAGAATAGCCTAAATGTCTACCTGTCACCCCAGTCACCTTTAATGTTGTCTCTCTTTCATCGTTTAAAGCTGAAACCCTTCTCCCTCTGTTCCAGCTCATGCCACATGCAGCATTTTGTTTAAAATATTTATTGATAGGAACCAGACATCAGAGATAAAGAAAATAGTGTTTTTCCCAAAGGAACACATAGATTTCTGAGAATTCAAATAAATAAGTAATGATAAAGAAATAAGTATGATGAGAAGTTAACATGCACTGTTAGATAAGCATGTATTTTTCCTCCAAAGCTTTGGTCCTGTCTTGCCCACTGCATGATAATCTATTTTTTTTTATGGCTCACAAAAATACTAGAATAGTTTATTGAGCAAAGTCAGAACTCAATAATGACTTTTGAATTAATGAATAAAATGCATTTTGTCTTATGTCATTCTTTTTTGGTTCTGGAGATTGAATCCAACCAAGGGTTCTTTACCACTGAACTATATTCCAAGCACTGCCTTAGACACACACACACACACACACACACACACACACACACCTTTTTTATTACTTATTTTGAGACAAGGTCTTCCTAAATTGCAGAAGCTGAACTTGAACCTGAGGTCCTCCTATCTTAGCCTCCTGAGTCACTGGGATTACAGGTGTGCACCACCACCTGGCTTTCTAATCATTCTTAATACCTTAAACATGATGCTAGAGAGAGAACAAACATCTCTTTACAGAACGTATTCTGTGATATATAGTTTAAATAACTTCTAACTGAAATATATCTACTATGTCACAATTCTGAAGCCTTGGAGCATAGATTCTAGTCCCAGATCAAGGTGTCAGCAGATTTGGTCTTCCTCAGTGCCTTGCAGATGGCCACTTTCTCATTATGTCCTTACATGGTCATGTCTCTGTGGACACATTTGTCTGTAATCTCCTCTTATGAGGACACCAGTCACATTGCATTAGAGCCCGCCCATATGACCTCTTTGTTCTTTAATTACCTCTTTGAAGCCCTTTTTCCAAATACAGTCACATTATGAAGTATTGAGAACTAGGACCTCAACATATGGATTTGCAGGGGATGTGATTCAATCCATAACATTTACTAAAATATATTAGTCTCGATATAACATTGTTCTATAGGATTATGTCATGAGGTATAACTAGGGGAAACTCTATAATGGGATTCTTTTCTACCCATTTTTAACTAAATCTCCTGAAGTTTAATGTGTAGAATTTCACTTAATTCTATGCAAAAAAGTACAATTACAGCAATGTTGCAGCATATAATCTTTTGATAAATAGTTTGCTAAAAAGAGATTCACATAATTCTTCTGCTTGTATCCATACCAGTCCTAGTGGCCTCCCAGACTGCCCCTGGTCTTTTCCATAAGACTTACTTTGACCAATTAGACTATAGTGAGTGTGACACAGCAATGCTTGAAAATCACCTGTGCACTGGAGCCTGTCCTTGGGATATGCTTGGCTCCCCTTCAACCCTGTGAATAAGCCCAGGATTCTGGATGATGAGAGAAACAACCTAGGCAATTGCCAACCAAATCCCAGAAGCAGAGCCAGCCGGGTTCACTGCACTCATATGAGTGAACCCAGCCAAGATCAGCACAAGACCACCCAGCCAAACCTAGCCCAGACTGCCAACTCACTGAATCTTAAGCTAAATGAATGGTTATTGTCATAAGAAAATTTTTTCATGTTGTATTACAGCAAAAGCAAAAAACGATGCAATGAAATCTCAGAATTAAGAACTTTATGGATTACTTATTTAAACACAAACAGAATTAATATTTGTGCATTAAAGAACCTACAAAAGAGTTGGTAAAAATATTCAGATAAAAGAAAGCTTCCACAAGTCAAATCATTCCATATTAACTAGACTAAATGATGGTAAAAATGTGAGTGTGTACTGCAGACAGAGTTCATTAGGAAAATGATGTCAGAATAACTCAACTATTAAGGCAGATTGAGTCTAAATCACAGATGCTTCAGCAAAGCATCACCCCATATTATAGAATTCCCTTGTGAAATGAGGTGAATTTAAGCTTATTTGTTTAAAGACTGATATAATTCTGTGGTAGAAATCGGAATTATAGAATAGGAATTTACCAGAGCATTTTAAGTCATAGAAATCAATGGCTAACCAAGTGAGGCCATGAAAGGATTTTGCTCAACCAGATATAACCAATAAGTAAACTGATTTCCCATTGATGATTCATGAAGAATGTGCCAGTGAGACACAGTGTGCTAACAGATAGGAAATGAAACAAAAAGGGAAAGAGTGAAAGAAAAAATCTCAGTCTTGACCATCAGGCCCTGCTAAGCAGCAAGCAATCTGTTTGTCAGAAGAGGAAGAAGCAGAGGGAGAGGTTGTGGGTTAAAGGCTGTGGGTTGTGTGCTGATGACTCAGCCTTCTGAGGCAGGCAATTCCTGGTGCAAAGCCCAGCTCAGCAGCTCTAAGGGGATGCTAATTGTTAATTGCTAATTCATCTCACCTAGATAAATTAGTCTGTCTGCTCCAGGAGGAGAAGGCGGTGACTGTAAAGCCCAAATCAGAGTTCACTGGCCAGATGTGACAATTCACAGGAGGGCTCCCTGGGGAAGCACTGAGGGTGTAATGCCACCTGAGACCCCTGGCTCACTACTGGGAGACAGAAAGACAGGAGAAGCAGAGGTTCTATGATGAAAGAGCAGGAAGGCTGCACATAAGCTCGTCAGTGAAGGTGACTATATCATATATTGCCTATACTGAAACAAGTTTGAGAACACAAAGGTGTGCCATTAATGATTCTGATGAAGCTACAGGTGTGAGCTGGAAGTGTCCCAGGTTTGGAGAGAAGAATATGCAGGTTGATCATATGTAAATATATTTCAGAATCATATATATGTATATTATATACATATATATGATTCTGAATCATATATATGTATATATATATATGAATCATATATATGTATGTATATATGATTCATATATATGTATATATGAATCATATATATATACATATACGGAATATATATATACAGAATCATATATATGTGTGTGTGTGTGTGTATATATATATATGAAAGGAAAATACTGTAAAGCATTACAATGAGGATCAAGAGGAAGTTGGTAGAAGACTGTGACTTAGAAACAAAAAGACAGCCTAGAGTCACTCTCTAGGGAAGGAGTAGTCTACAGTTTTCCTATCAAGGGGGGACATACAGCCTCACAGAAGCTGAAAAACTAACAACCACTTCAAGAAGAAGAGATGCATCCTGGGAGTTGGTGACTTGCTACCAAGAGGTTCCACTGCTTGTGAAACCAAGCTGCAGAGAAAGTGGGCAACAGTCCTGGTACAGATATTGAGGAAAGGGAACGAAGCCTTTTGTGTTATATTATCCAATCATTTTCAGTAAGGCATGGGGAGCCAACTCTGTGAAACCCTTCTTTGGATGATATGATAGTAGATGGACAGACAAGGTCTGCACTCTCTGGAGCTTATTTTCTAGCAGTAAACACTATAAATACATAAGCACATGGAGCCAAAATCATGGAAAGGGCTAGAAGGAAAATTAAAACATGGCTGCAGGAGATAGCGTCAATGAGGCAAATAACAAATTGTTGATAAGGAAAGTCCTGAGCAGATGACTTTTGAGATAAAGGTTAGAAATGAAACTGGTCATACAAAGACCTTGGAGGAAAGAATATTTCAGACAGAAAAAACAGTGGGTGCAATGAGTCCAACAGCAAAAAGCAATGTGTCTGGAGAGCAAAGGAGAGAGTGACAGAGGTGACAGGAGAGTTGGAGATGAAGGGTACATAATGTAAGAACCGTGAGCTTCATTTGATTTTCCCAGAGGCAATTAAAGATTCTCTGCAAAGGAGAAACGTGATCCAATTTACCTTTTAAACATTGTACCCTGGTTGTTCTCCAGAGAACAGATGGTAACTAGAAAAGAGGAGGATTTGAAAAAGTCAATGGGTTGTTGCAGAAGTCCACTAGGAACATGATTTAAGTTGGTAAAAATATGGATAAGCCTTTGGGTTAGGCTGTGTTTTGTTATGGTTGAGATGTGAAGCCTATAAGAAAGAGGGATAAAAAATGAACTCACTTTTACTTAGCCACCTGGGAGGATGACTCAATAAATGAAATATTTGGGGAAAGTAGGTTTACTTCTGTCTTGTAAATATTAAACTTGAGACAACTATTAAACATCCAAACACAGACATCCAAGTAATAGTGTATCGATGGCTCTGAATCTCAAGGGCAAGGCCAGAGCTGGAGTTATAACTTTTGGAATTATTAAAGAGAAATGTCATGTAAACTAAAGGACTGAATGAGATTAGTTATGGAGAAAGAGCAAACAGAAAAGGGCCAACTGTGTGGCATCCTGAAATTTAGAGGTTGCACTGCAGAAACCAGTACAGGCAACCAGGAGGGAGCAGCCAATGATGTAGAAAGAAAATGTAGTGTCCCAGAAGCCAAAAAAAGACGGTGCACTTGGAAAGAGAGCAGTCAGCTACATCTACATGCAGAAGAGTGATTGAGTAAGCAGAGTACAGAGACGCAGCCTTTGGAGCTTGCAACAGAGATGAATAATAACCTGGACAAGAACAACTTCACAGCATGGTGGGGACAGATGCTCTACTGGAGTGGGTTGATAAGGTTAAGAATTAAAGATTGGGACTTCAGATATATTTTTCTAAAACTTTTGTTGTAATTCTTATTTGCTCCTTTAGAGTCACATGAGATGAATTCTAGTGCTCATAGAGTCTGGAGATTATTGTCCATGTCCCTTTGGATAGCTTAGCAGAGAGCCCACTCAGCAAGTCTGAGCTACCTCAACAGTCTGGCACAGTTGCTGAGCTCCAAAAGATCTCCCCTTCCATCAGGACCACGTTTTGATTCTATTTTTAATTGACACATACTAATTGTATATATTTACAGAGTATAGTATAATAATTTGACACATATATACATGTATAACAAGCAAATAGGGTAATTAGCATTTCTATCACCTTCAACAGTTATCCTTTGCTTTGTGTTGGGGAACTTCAAACTCCTCTCTTCTGGTTCTTCATAAAATACATAATAAGTTGCTGCAAGCTATAGTCACCCTTCTGTGCTGTGGAACACTAGAACTTATTCCTCATATCTAATTTTATTGCAGTATCTGTTATCCAATCTCCCTCTATCTCTCTTCCCGCCTACCCTTCCTAGCCTCTGACGACCATGATTCTATCCTCTTACTCCATGAGAACATGCAGTATTTGTCTTTCTATGTCTGGCTTATTTCACTTAACATTAATGACCTCCAGTTGTATCCATGGTGCCACAAAAGGACAAGAGTTTATTCTTTCTTTATGACTGAACATTATTCCATTGGGCGAGTGTGTATCATATTTTCTTTGTTCATTCATTCACTGATGAACACTTAGGTTGATTCCATGTGATAGTACTACAAAGAAATCATGGGAAGGCCGGAATCTCTTTTATGTATTGATTTCATTGCCTTTGGATCTATACCCAATCGTAGTGTTGCTGGATCATCTGATAGTTCTAGAAGTTTTTGAGGAATCTCTATAGTGTTTTCCATAATGGCTGTAATAATTTAAATTCCCACTAATAATATATAAGCCCTCCCGTTTCTCCATATCCTCACTAACATTTTTTGTCTTTTTGATTATAAGCATTCTAACTGGAGTAAGATGATATCTCATTGTGGTTTGAATTTACATATCCCTGACGACTAGGGACGTTGAGTATTTTTTCAGAGGTTGTTGTCTTTGTGTATCTTCATTATATAAGGATCTATTAAAGTCATTTCCCATTTTTAATTAGATTGCTTGCTTTTATGCTGTTAAATCTTTTCATCTCATATAGTATGAATATTAATCCCTTATTTGATGAATAGTTTGCAAATATTTTCTCTGATTGTGAAAATGATATGCCGTTTCTTCATGCTCTGTTGATTCCTTTTCTGTGCAGAAGCTTCTTAGTTTGATGCAATCACATTTGACTGTTTTTGGTTTTGTTTTCTGTGCTTGGGGGATTTTATTTTTAAAAAATCGGTACCCATACCAATATCTTGAAGTATTTCTCCTGTTTTCTTCTGGTAGTTTTATAGCTTCAGATATATTTAGGCCTTTAATCCATGTTGGGTTAATATTTGTATATAGTGAAAGATAGGGAAGAAATTTTCATTCCTCCATAAATAGAGATCCAGTTTTTCCAGCACTATTTATACAAGTGATTATCCTTTTCCCCTTGTATGTTTTTGGTCCTTGTGTCAAAAATTAGTCAGCTATAGATGCATTTATTTTTTTCTGGGTTCTCTATTCTGCTGCCTTGAAGGGTTCTTTTTTTAATATTTATTTTTTAGGTGTAGATGGACACAACACAATGCCTTTATGTTTTATGTGGTGCTGAGGATCGAACCTGGGTCCCGCCCATGCTAGGCGAGCGCTCTACTGCTGAGCCACAATCCCAGCCCCAAAGGGTTCTTTTTAATAGAAGGTGTTCATGCTTACATAGTTGTCCAGATAAGGGTTTGGCACACTTTGGCCCCATAGGTAAAATGGGACCCACCTATTGCTTCATATCCAAATATTATTGTTACATAATATTTCCCATTAATGTACATATTAGGTATGGCTGCTTTCATTCTACAAAGGCAGAGTTGAGTAATTGCAATAGAACATATGAACCACAGAGCTAAAAATGTTTACTTTCTAGTCCTTTACAGAAAAATCTTGCCAACTATGATTTAGATAATATACAGTCTTTATAAATATAAATATGCAGTCTCTATAGATATAAATGTATAGGATCCATAATTGTGGAGAGCATGACAGGGGTGGAGTCCTCACCCCTGGATCACTTGCCATGGTGCATCCAGTCTAGCTCAGTCCACCTACACCCACTGCTTGGGCATCTTTTATTAAGTCCTATTTTATGTCTGCACCACTCTAATTCTAGGGGCCTATATTTTTGGCCCCTTTCCCCATGAAAGGTAATGATGGAACCAATTCTTATGTAGTGTATTGGGCTTTAAAAGGAAAGCATATAAGAAATAAATTGTGAATTATTAGAGAATATATTTTAGATAGATAGATGATAGATAGATAGGTTTTCTAGAAAAACAAATTTATAGTTCCAAAAACAGTTGTGTTTTGGCTAAAAATGTTGATCATAGATGATGCAAGGAAATATTTGATTGGGATCCTGAGGCCCTGAATCTTTGAAGAGGTAACACTGTCACTGATAATATTGTGTGGGGAGAGAGTAATACGTACAGAATATACTTCAGGAAAATTTAATGTTCCTGATTTGGTATCCAAATTACTGTTTTTCCTGTGTTGCCTCCAGGGTACAAACACAAATAACTAGCTAAATTGAGGTCAAATTACCACCTCCTTTGTCAATAAATCTGGATGAGAGGTAATTGCAATTGCAAAGCCTCCTTTATCACTTCTTGAACCTACAGCTTGGTAAGTAGGCAATTGCGAGGTTCATTCAGTCACTGCCTTGAAGAAGCTAAAACTAATAGAGAGGAGCACTGCCAGTCCCTGCCAAACTTGGGATCATGAAAACATGAATGACATGTCACTGGAGCCAGACTGGAGTGGGCATGGTCCCTGTTCTTGGGACTCCCAGGCTTCCAAGCTTGCCTCAGTCTCACCAATTGAATTAGAATCACTCTCTTTGTTAGAGGAAGAAGTTGCACACAGTTCTCTCCAATCCTGCTTCCTCCTTAAGAATGGAACAGAAGTAAGTTAAAAAAAAAAATCTATAATGTTGCCACTAACACTTGGCTGGATGAGCTATGGGCATTACCTTTGACTCTTTAGCTTTAGGCTTTAACTAAAATTAAGGTGATTTTTTTTTTCTTGGCTCTCTGAAACTTAATATTCTCATAGTGACAGCATGAGATAGTGACAGCATAAGCTCTTTTTTCCAGAGGACCAGAGCCAAGCTTACCTAAGCTGTCCTTGCTGGGCTTCCTCTTTTCTACCAGTCCTTCCATGATCAGGGACTTCTTCCAAAAAAAGTCTTCCCTAGCCCCTCTTTCAGGGAATGATGAGGAGAAAAGGACCCCCCCCCCATGATGTCATCTACTCCTGAGTGAGAGATTTTTTCCTACTCACCAGGAGCCTCTAAATCTACGAAGTGGAAAAAAAAGGGTAGGACATGTATCCTTGATTTTCACCTAGAGGTTATGGGATGCCTCTGACAAAAAGCTTATCATGAGAACTGGGAAGAAAATAATTTGCTATTCTGAAATTGAAAAGGAAGATGAAATATTCTCAGGAAAATATCAAGGCAGTCAATATCACTTCTTACATTAAAAAAAAAAGATGAGCAGTGGATGGAGTACCCAGTAATTCAAAGAAGAACATAGCTGAAAATACAAAAAAAAATGCATCTATTTTAGCAGATACACCAAACCATATAATATAGATTCAGGGTGGGGGGGGGGGAGTCAAGGTGAACTTGAGGCTTAGCAGAAATCAATTTTACCTCATAAATATCACTGAGACCTGGTGGTATAGAATTCATTATGAGAAATATGATCAAAAGATATATTTTGTTCAAAAGAAATAAATCAGATAAAAATGGAAGCAAAATAAAATTATGACTTAAAGAATTTGTAACAGACTGTAAGTTTACAAATGTAAGGATGTCAATGCCTAGAGACCTTTTTGGTGAAGAAGAACTGAGGCAAGGGCATCATCATAGTGGAGGTGTTAATAAATGGCATTGCTGCATGACTATATATATAAAATGTATTTCTGAAATGGAATTGAATGATGATTGAGGTATAAAGGATATCGGGAGGGACCCTACTCTGGCAAGGGAAGCATGCCAGTAAAACTCTCTCTCTCGCTCTTCTCCCAACTTCATTTTTACTCTCTTACATAGGAAGAGGAGTTAACTATTTGATATAAACAGAAAGAATTTGACATCAATTGATTTAATTTTTTGATTAAAAAAAGATAACGACATAAGAGTCAGTGGTACATGTTATCTTTATCTCTTTGATCCCAGTTTCAGGACTTGACATGAATAAGACTTTACAGATAGATAATTTTCTGTCTGGAGAAGAGTTCCATCCAGAATTTACAGACTACCTCTGACTGTAAGAACATCACAGTGACTGATAACTATCTGCCTTAGAGACTCCTGTCTCCACGTGGCAGCCCAAGATCCAAACCCACAAAGCAGGTGGTGGAAAGCACAATTGTTTTGTCATGTCCATGTCACCTGCTCCAGTCCAGAGATGGTAAAAATAGATACCTTGGCATTTGTGTTCATTTCTCACACAGACTCCTAAAATTCTAATTATGGGTACTTGAGTTATTTCCATTTTAGAACTCTCAATAATTCAAACAATTACTTTCAAATGTTATTTTCAGTGATCAAGACAAACAGCTCACCTTGGTCTTAAGATTCCTTCTATCTTTCTGGAAATCTCCATCCCATTTTTTTTTTGATCCAACTCAGATGCCACCTTTATCTTTGACTACTAGAGTCAACGATAACTTGAGTTTTCTCTAGACTGTAAATGTCTTAGAGTAGAAACAAAAAAATCATAATTTTTTTTTGTACCTTACCATCACTTTTACCTTGTTCCTATCTCTATAAATCAAGCTAAAGATTTCAGAGACATTCTAGGATCCTGTTTCCAATTCATGCTCCCCATGGCTTACAAGACAAGGTGTTTGTCTCTGGTTATTCCAGTTAATACTTGGTGCCATGGCATAAGTGTTAAAAATGCCAACTCTTACTCTCAACAGTGCCCATAATGAAGAAAAAATGATAAAGCCACCTTGAACCCAGAGCCAACCTTGCCTTCTTTCTGTCTCTTAACCGAGTCCATCTTTTCACCATCTTTAAGACATAAGTCCTAGCTTAGACTTCCATCAAGTCTCATCACTGTGACAACCTTCTAATTCCTGTCTAAGAGGCACAACTCCCCTTAAAAGCTACCAAAGCGATTGGTCTAAAACTCAAATGTGTTAATGACATGTCCTTATTTTGAACCTACCTATAGCTCCCCATAGATAAGTCCAAATTGCAGTGTCTGGTCTTTGATTACATCTAATATCTACAATTTATTTTTGTAAGTGAATTTAGTTACACCAAAATGCAAGTGTTTACATACCCCATGCTGTCTTTCCTCATTTCGCCTCTTCCCATGCTGTCTTCTTTACCTGGAATGCCCTTTCCTGCCATTGCCGTCTTTCCTCTTCTTATCTGGATGTTATTCATCCTTTGGACTCAGCACAAACATCATCTACACCAGACACCTCCCCTGACCACCCCTAGTCACCCCTGATTTTGGTGATGGGACCTTTTTCTGTGTTTGCATAATAAATTGTACTCAGCCCTTTTGAATTTATACTATAGTATTTATATGGTTTACATGTTTGGTTTTCTCCATGAATTGGGACATCTTTGGGAATAAAGTACCATATATTTGTGATTTGGAAGATCGTGGTCTTGACACAATACCAGTCCATGGTGTGTGACTCATTGTTTTAGTCAGCTATTTTGCCACTGTGACTAAAAGACCCGACCTGAACAACTGTAGAGGAGGAAAAGTTTATTTAAGGGCTCAGCGTGGGTTTCAGAGGTATCTGGCTCAGAAGGCCAGCTCTATTCCTCAAGGCTTGAGATGAGGTTGAACATCATGGCGGAAGAATGTGGCAGAGGGAAGGAGATCGCATGATGATCAAGAAGCAGACAGATCTCCATTTGCCAGATACAAATATATACCCCAAAGCCACACCCCCATTTTCCACCTCCTCCAGCCACACCCTACCGCTTCAGTTACCACTCAGTTAACCCTATCAGGGAATTAATTCACTGATTCGGGTAAGACTTTCACAACCCAATTGTTTCTCCTCTGAACCTTCTTGCATGGCCTCGCATGTGAGCTTTTGGGGGTACCTCACATCCAAACCATAACACCCATAATATTTTTACAACATTTATTACAAAACACTTCAAATATACAGAGAAAAATAAGACTATAGGCACATGTGTAGGTACCAGTTGGCTTTTGTCAATATCATTTTCCAAAATTGCTTTATCACATTCTATTTGTTCCTCCATTCATATATCATTCTACTTTGTTTTTAATGCATTTCAAAGTAAATTGATGGCATTGATACATTCCCCCCTAAATCTGTCAGCATGCATAGCATTGACTAAAGTTCATTAGTTCCTTGTATTTTTTTTTCTTTTGAGTCAAGATGTATATACAATGAAATGCATAAATCCTAACTATGCCTTTGCTAAGTTTTAACAAATATCTATACTGGGGTAACCTATCCATTCTTCATTGAACTGTGTTTGCATCTTTGTTAAAATATAGTTGACTATATTTGTGTTGATCTATTTCTGAGCTCTCTATTGAATTATAGTGATCTATATATCTATTTCTCTGCCAACACCATTCTATCTTGATTAACATACCTTCATAATAATCCTTGAAATGGTTGTTTTTGTTACCATTTCCTTTCAGCATAAAGAACTAATTCCAACATTAGCTCTAATCCAGGCCTACTTAATTTTCTTTTATCTTTTATCTTACCTTTCTTTTATCTTAAAAATGTCTTCATTTTGCTTTCCATTCTTAAGGGCTATTTTTTCTGGATAGAGAATTCTGGGCTAACAGTTGTCCCCTTTGGCACTTTAAACATATTTTTCTAATGTATTCTCGCCTCAATTTTTTTGAAATACATAAAGCCCTTTTTTATTTTTTTATTTTGAGGCAGGGTCTCACTAAGTTGCTGAGGCTGGCTTTGAACTTGCAGTCCTCCTGCCTCAGCCTCCTGAGCCACTGGGATTACAGGCATTCTCCACCATACCAGGCTCTGGCATCAATATTTTTTTCTTTTTCTAAGAAGGACTCAGTAATGATTTGAATCGTCTTTCTCCTTTTTATAATGTGATTATTTCCTTTGGTTACATTCAATATTTTCTCCTACTCTTTGGCTTCCTGCTATTTGACTACATTTTTCCCGTATATAGTTTTCTTTGTTTATATATCCTATTTAGATTTTTCTTTTTTAAATTTTATTTGTTCTTTTTAGTTGTACACGAGTCTATTTTGACATATTTATACAAGCCTAGAGCACATCTTATTCTAATTAGGATCCTTCCAAGCTTCTTGTTTTAGTAAATTTTTCACTAAAATAAAATTTTTAGTCATTATTTCTTCCCCATTATCTCACTTCTCATTCTGGGGCATGAATTATACTTATGGTAAATGTTTCCATACTTAGCCACATGTCTCTGAGGCTCTGTGGAATATTTTTAAAATATTTTCTCTCTCTTCTTCAATCATTTTTATTGATCTGTTTTCAAGTTCATTGACTCTTTCTTCTGTTATCTCCTTTACTAGATTAAGTCCATTCAGTGAATTTTAAATTTTTAAAGATTATATTTTCAATTCTAGGATTTCCATTTAATTATTTGTTATTCTTTTTACTTCTTGACTTTCTCTTAATTCATTATGAGCACATTTTCTTCATGTCCTTCAATATCATTAAAATACCTACTTTAAAATTCTTGCTTGCTCATGTTGGGGTTGGTCTTTATTTACTTTCTTTTTTCTTGATATCTGTTTTAGTCAGCTTTTGCACTTCTGTAACTAAAAGACCTGAAGAGAACAATGAGAGGAAGAAAAGTTTATTTGAGGGCTCACAGTTTCAGAGGTCTCATTCCATAGACAGCAGCTGCATTTCTCAGGGCTCTAGATGAGGCAGAACAACATGGTGGAAGAATATAACAGAGGAAAGCAGCTCAAATGATGAGCAGGAAGCAGAGAGAAACCCTACTTGCAAGATACAAAAGATATGCCCCAAAGCCACGCCCCCAATGACCCACCTCCTCCAACCACACTCTACCAGTCTTCAGTCACCATTCAGGTAATCCCATCAGGAGGTTAAGTCATTGATTGGGTCAAGACTCTTATAACCTAATAATTTCTCCTCTAAACCTTTTTTCATTGTCTACACATGAGCTTTAGGGGGACACCTCACGCCAAACCACAGCATTCTGTCCCTGGCTCCCAAAAGATTATGACCATTTCACAATGCAAAATATATTTAGTCCGTTTCCAAGAGTTCTCAGTCTCAAAAGTTCCAAGATTGCCTAAAAGTTAAAGTCCAAAGTCTTCTCTGAGGATTAAGGCAATCACACAGTGTGAGCTCCTATAAATATCAAAAGCAATTTACAAGTGCCCAATATATAAAGGTACAGAGTAAACATTTCCATTCAAAAAAATAGGGCCTAGAAAGAAGGGATGGGACCGATGTAAGACTGAAACCCAGTCCTGTAGTTCTGTGTCAGGCATCTGGACACATGATATTGTGATGCTCTTTCCAAAAGGCTTGTGTACGTCAGCCCCTGCAGCCTTGTTGGTTGCAGCCCAAGTGACCCTTCCGCTGGTTCATCTCAGATCAATTTTTTCAGCTTTCCTAGGACAAGGTCCCATGATACTGGCAAGTCTTAATCTCAGGGGTCTCTACTGCAGCTTTGGCTTCCTCCTCACATCTCCACAATTTGACTTCTCAATATATATGATTATATATTGGATACTTGCCCACAAACCTGGTGCACTTTGCCTGGCCTTCTAGCTCTTCCTTTGAAGTCTAGGTGAAAGCCTCCACGACCCCCTAACCCCAGCATCCTGAATTCCTGCAGAACCAGCACCATGTGGTTGGTGACAAGGTCTCTTGACTTCTGGAACAGTAGCCAAGCATCTGGGGACCCTGGTTGCGGCAGCCTCTGAGTGCCTGGGTAGTTGAGCATATTGCAAAAACTTTCTAGACCCCCTTGTGCAAGAAGTGTACCCCACTGATCTCTTATTAGGAGAATTTTTATTCTTAATTCCTTCAGTCTGAGATGGATATAATCTTGCCAATTCCTGAGATGCTCTTAAGACATCCATCTTATAGTTTCTAGGCAAAGTCCTTAGCATTTCTTTAGTGGCATTTATGTAATGTCTTTAACAATTGCAACTTCCTTAGTCCCAGTTTTACTCTCACCTTTTGAGTCCAAGTTTTTTCAACTCTTTCTGCTCTGCTTTCTGTTCCTGATTACCACAATAAATTTGGTTAAAAGCCACCAGCAATATTCAAGACATTGCCTAAATGCTATGCTATCTAGAAATTTCTTCTGCCGTATTACAAAGTCCATTGCTTTTAAAAGCAGTCTCACAGAAAATCTTAGGACACAAGCAAAATTTGGACAACTTCTCAGCCAGAACATAACATGAATGGCCTCTGCTCCAATTACCAATGGTGTCCTCCTTTTTCTCTAAAACCTCATGAGCCCAGTCTTTTTACTGTGCACAATTGGCATTCTGGCCTTCTGAGCTCCCAACAGAATCATCCATTAAGTTCTGCTTACAACAATGTAAAGCATTTACAACTTGCTGTGCTACACATCTCAAAATTTCTCCCCCCAATTCCAAGAAGCTCCAAAAGCTTATGAACCACACAGTCAGTTTAGTCACAATAATGACCCCACTCTTGGTACCAATTTCGCTGCTCTGAATAAAAGACTTGACAAGAGCAATTTTAGAGGATAAAAAGTTTATTTGAGGGTTCATGGTTTCAGAGATCTTATTCCATATATATATATAGTAGGCTCCATTCCTCAGGGCTGGAGATGAGGCAGACATCATGGCAGAAGAGTGGTAGAGAAAAGTGGCTCATATGATGATCAGACAGCAGTGAAGGACTCCACACACCAGATAAAAATATATACCCCAAGGTCACATCCCCAATAGCCTACCTTCTCCTGCCTTGCCACACATCTACCAGCCTTCAGTTACCACTCAGTTAATCTCATCAGGGGATTAATCACTGATTGGGTTAAGACTCCATAACTGTGAGGATGGCCTTAGACCTCCATTTTAAAACTTCAGTTTAAAAACTTCAGTTTAAAACCGGCAGTCTTACCAGGCATGCCTAACAGAGCCCTCCAGTATGGCCCATAAGCACAAACAAGTCACTCCACCCCACCCCAGCCCCGATAAATTCAGAGTGAAGCCTATGGCAGGCTGTCCTTGTCCAGTAAGAGGGAAAGGCAAAAAGATCAGGTTGGGGACCACCAGACCAGATGTTTTAACCCCAGGGTAAATGATGTCACTGAGAAATCCAGTGGTAGCTGATAAGGATCGAAAGGGAGGTCAAAAGCCCCAAAATTTAGTATAAATAATAGAGCAAATGAACAGATATTCAGCCAGCAGTTTCTGATGCACACAAACTGGAGAGCCTGATGAGGATTTGGTCTGACATCCCAACACTTCTCATCTGCCTGAACCACTGCGTTGTTCTCACCGCTCTCAAACTCTATAGCCACATCTTGACCCTGGTGAGAGCCGCAACTTCTCCCCAGGACCACCTCCTCAGCTGGCCATCAGCTCCATCCCAGGAGAAGTCAGCCTTGGTTCTGGGCCTGATCACCACAATTTGAGAGTGTGCATCTGCTGTATTTAAAGCCTAAGGCTTGAGACTTTTGATCTGACAATTGAACATAGCACGCAGAGGTGCTTAGCCTGTCATGATTAAGTGTGTTTGCAGTACTTAGAATTAATCTAGAATTGTTTGCTGTGAATTAATTAATCTAGAATTATTTGCTGTGAATTGATTATGTCTATTGCAGTGCCTAGCATTAAGGATTGTCATTTTTCTTGATTAAGAACCTATAGAGTGAAATTGTATTGAGTGATTTGAGTGAATAAAGCATAATGAAGCATGTGGACATCCTTTATTTCTCCCCCTGGACTGCATAAGTCACACCTTTTGCCATCGCAACAATAACCCAGTCATTTCTCCTCTAAACCTTCTTGCATTGTCTCACAGGTGAGCTTTTGAGGGACAATCCACATCCAAACCATAACAAGACTAAATCTAATTCTCCTGAATTTTTTTATATCAAGTAATTTTGGATTGTGGTTTGTTGGATTCAGTGCTATTCCTCTACAGAGTATTTTGGTTGATAAATTTACCTGTTAGCAGGTAATTAGAATGATAGGCCTCAAACTTCAAACTCAGTTTCTTAGATGGCAGTGTCAACGTAATCTATAAGTAGGCTGTTTGGAATCTGCTTTAATATTTATGATTGAGGTTCAGTCAGACACTTGGAATATGTTCATAGACAAAAGGTGAGGCCTCTTCTCTCTGATTCCATGGCTTTCCACAAGCTGTACTGTTCAGAGCTTTGTTCTCTGATGCTTCAGACCAGAAAGAATTCAGGGTTTTCTATCACAGTTTAATATTCTACACCAACAGAAGCAAACTGGAGTCTTCAATCAATTTACAAGCTGGGAAAATGGGGGCTTATCAGCCTCCTCCCTTCCCCTAAGTGTTGAATGCCTTCCTGAATCTGACTACATTTTGTTTCTATCCAGTGCTTCTGGTCAATGTTTTGTTTGTTTTTCTAGAATTTATATTTGTTATCTGTATTTTTCTAGAATTTACACTCATTTTCAGTTAGATAAGAGCTTATTCACACATTATTAGAAGTCAACTTTGTTCATAAATATTTCTCTAATAAAAATCTTATTCTGTTACTTTAAATACAGAGATTTTTATCTGTTTATTCACCAGTATATCTCAAGTTCCACAAATGAAACATGGCATATTTTCAGTGCTCAATAAATATTTGTTGAATAAATGAACATACAACTAGTTATTACTGCAATGGCTTACATAAACCAACATTTACATCTTCCAGATGTCCTAACTGACTTTTTAAGAAATCTAACACATACTAAAAAGAAGCATAACCTCCAAACTCTTTTTTAAAAATAACAACTGTGTTAATATCTTGACGTATTTGCTTCATGTATCTTTTTAATAAGAATTACAAAAATTATGTGAAAAATAATAAACTTCTTAATATATCAAAATTTTACTCTAACTTTGGACTTTGACATATATATTTGTGTGTGTGTCTTTTTATCTCAATTGTAATAAATCCATTAATATTTTCAGTTTCCTGAAAGGAAGAAGGAAACAAAATCTCAGGTGGTGATAAGTAGTTCCTCTGGAGGTGTTCAGTAGACAAATAAGTGAGGAATGTGACATTTTCAGCAAAGTTTTACATCTCATCTCCTCAGCATTAATATCTGCTACAAAAGACACTGAAGACAGTATATGGCACCTGGCACTTCCCAAACATACCTGACTTTGGAACACTCATCCTAGAATATCTCATAGGACTACTTTTTCTTGCAACACACTTTGGGGAAAGCTAATATAAATTACCCTATATTTCTCAGGCAAAAATTTAGGCATGAAAAGCTACCCTCTGATGGAGTGAATCAGCTCCCCATCTCTTTAGTTCCTCGAATGGAGTGTTCTTTCCTTCTCCATTGAGCCTGGATTTCATTTCTCCCTTTCCATTACATTTGCCTTAAGTAAAGTAAGCCATCATCCTCCGTTATTTACATGTTGATCCAAACATAAAAGAGACAGCACAGCAGTGCTGTGAAGGAGCCATGAAGAACCTGGAGATATAAAAGGCAATTACTTTCGAGAGGATTCGCCCAACCCACAGAGCTTTCTTTCATGCTTAAATTCTTTTTGAAATCCAAAATCAAAGGTGCAGCCTATCAGAGAGCTATAAAATCTATAGTAAGAATAAAAAATGTCACCAATGAGAGCCATCGTGGTATTATACTGAATGCTTTTGACAGCATCTGCTACCTAAGCATATGCGGGGAAACTTCGAGACATGCTGAACATTTCCTTTGTATACAAAATTCCACAATGGGGTGCCCAGTGAGAGAGAAAAAGAAAGAAAGAAATGAGACGCAGTGGGCAAAGTCAAAGCAAGCAGAACTAATGCCTCCAAACTGCAGCCCAGGTATCTTCACCTCCCCCAGGGGATCGGTTGGGAACTATGGCTTTCATTTAGTCCTTTCAGAACTCGATTAATTTTTTTCTGCTTGGCTGGGTAAGGACTATATAGGGGACAGGCAAGGGGCAGGACGAATCCATTTTTAAAACTCCTCAATCAAATCCTGAACAGGCACTGGTAATATTCAAAAGGTGACACCCATGAGGAATAAGTATCCTTGGGAACCCAGAAGAATTTTCTAATCAAGGACGGAAAAGTCCCAAACTGGGTACACTGCATAAAAGCCCAGTTAATTGGTTGCATGGTTCCTCTCGAAAACATCTTCTGTTTTGTGGTATTTCCACTTGTCATTTTCACTTTAGAGTAACTGATATCAAAAGGAATTTAAGAGGGGTGGAGGAGAAAAAGGGTCAGAGTGATGTGTCTTTATATTTGCCCTATAGGGCAGACAAAAAACAGAGACTGACAAACTGCAAGTGAGTCTTTTTATTTGGGGACCCAGAAGTCTACCCTGCACCATCAGGAGAATCATGTGAATCAGTACCCACATTGACCACAGGGTTTGTGAGGCCTAGGCATTTATCATACCGTAATCCCAGCAGCTCAGGAGGCGGAGGTAGGAGAATCACAGATTCAAACCCAACCTTTGCAACTTAGAGAGGACCTAAGAAACTTAGCGAGATCTGTCCCCTCCAAAAAAAAAAATTAAAAGGGGGGTTGGACTGTGGCTCAGTGGTTAAGCACCCCTGGGTTTAATCCCTGGTACCAAAATAAAATAAAATAACTTTCTGATTACAAAAGAAATGTATTCCCAATTAACACAATCACACAAGACAAAAAGGTAGAATGAAGAAAAAAATCACCCCAAGTTCCACCATGCATATGTTAGTCCTGTCAAAGCTTGCATCCAGGTTTCTATGAGACATAAATCATATTCTTTTAAAATGTTATAAAAATGAATTCTTCTTCTGCATGCTCCTTCATGACTTTATTCCACTTAACTATGTACCATGATCACCTTTCTGTATGAATAACTACATCATAATTTTTAATAACTATAAAATTTTAAGTTGCTTACATCACTTTTCACATGTCTAAGCCCACTGATTAATATTCAATTTACCACTGTTATAAACATTGTATTATGCAAGTATATGCATGCTTGCTTATAAATCTTTGGGCACTTAATTATTTCCTCAGAAAAAATTAAAAACCTATATCTGATACTCCTGGATCAAAGATATTTGAAATTTTCATATATTTTGGCAGGCTGCAGGTGGTGGAACCTCTAGGAGGTGGGGTCTAATGGGAGGAAGTTAGGTCATTAGAGGCATGCCCTCAACAGGGCTAGTGGCACCCCGTCCTTCCTCTTCCTCTCCTTTCACTTCCTGGCTTCCATGAGGTTAGCTGCTTCCTCTGCCATGCCCTCCTGCCATGACGTACAAAAGCAATGAGACAACAACCACAGACTCAGACCTTCAAAACTGTGAGCCAAAATAAACCCTTCCTGTTTCTAAGTTGGTTAATTCAGGCTTGTATTATATCCCCAGGAAGGTGACTAACACAGCCACCTATGAAGGTTTGGACTCCCTAGGGGCAGCAGCAGCCTGATTACCTATGTCTGCACCAAAGATTAAAATGTCAGTGATTCCTCCATGGAGGCCTAGTAAAGGTTCTGATGTAAAGGACAAGTTATTATCATGACCTCTAGGCCCCAGGAGTCCCTGCCTGCCCCATTACTTTTCCAACTTCTTACACCACTATTCTCCACATCCAGTCACACTGATATCCTTGTGTTTACTCCAACACACTAAGCATGCGCCCATTAGGGCTTTGGCATCTATTATTCCTTCTTTCTAGAACTTTCATCTTCCTAATAATCTAGGTCACATAATCCATGAAGTCTTTCCATTTCAAGTTGTAATTACCTCAATATTCTCCATTCTTCTTCCATTATTTCCCTCAATATCATAATTACCACATAACACCATACATTTTACTTGTTTTTTCTTATTTATTTCTTGTTTACCTCAATTCAATGGAGCAGGAATTTTTGTTTGTTCTTTTTACCATTATCTTCCCAGAACCTAAGAGGTACTCAGTAAACAGATATCAAATGAAGAAAATAATGTATTAAAATAAAAAATGAATAAATACATCTGTAAATACATCTGAAAAAGTTAATTACCAGAACCAGAAATGAGACCACAATGAGAGAAGCACACATGTCAATGAACACAATAAAGTTAAAACATGGACCTGAGTTAAAGCATCAGAGTTTTACAGTCATTCAATATTTATAAGAGTGGGGAAATGTAGGTAACCTTGAAAAGTATACCTAAGGATAGGAAATGCCTAAGATATTTTACATATAGCATTTTACAAAGTAATAATAAATTATTAAGTACAAGGTAATAGTCAGTACTGAGGAGGTATGACCAAAACCACATTGATGAACAGAAAAAGGAGTTTAGAAGTTTCTAAAAGGAGGTAGAGCTTGGATTTGTGAACAGGAGTGTGCAATGTATGCAGGTGCAAGCAGAGGGTTTTTTCATTTACTCATAAACATTAGTTAAAAATTCTTGATCTGCCCTCAAGGAACCTGCAACACAGCAGGAAATAAATAAATATGAATTCTACTGGGACAGCTGTCATAGCTACTACTTATAGCAGACATATAGTGGGGCCTTTAACCTAGGTGAGTATGCTGGATAGCAAACAGGCATTTGTCAGGTAAGAGCGCCAGTGAGCTAAGAGCTAAGTGTGAAGAATATATCAAATAGGAGTTTCCAGAAAACACACAAGGAAATAATTACAAGGGAAACCGTGTGCAAAAGTTTTAAGGCAAAGACAAGATCTAGTGCCCTCGGAACTGCAGGATGGGGAGCCCCACTGAGGCAGAGAGGCCCTGAACCGGTAAGACATGGCTGGAGAGGAAAACAAGGCCCCAGGAATGGACTCTTATCTCCTGGATTCATCTGAACCTGGAGCCACTGGACTCCCTGAAAGGAATTAAGAAAAGTCAGTGATATGGTCAGCTCTAATCTATAATAAACTCATTTCACAAAATTTCAGACAAATAGAACAGACTGAAAGAGAACAAGAATCTACTTAATAGAATCTGAAGCCTCTGCCAGAATCAAGGGACTTCTGTAAAAAGATGAAAGGTACAATTTAGACTTCAGCCCACAGCAGGGCTGCAGCCGTGGGTGCCCCAGGCCTTAAAGGAGGACAGCAGCAGAGGGCACTTCGCCAGGGAGGAGCGCTGGCTGCTGCTGCCTCTAGAAAAGCCAGGAAGCACTGTGGGCAGCGATCACCAGACACAGGGTAGGATTTGGCTTATTTTCAGGTCATTTCCTTCCCTCCTGTAGTTACATCTGTTTTCCTATCATGAGTGATTCATAGGATGTTTATCTGATCAGAATTGACTTTCATTGAATAAAGAATTGAATATAAGACAAATGACAAAAGCATTCGTCTTCTGTGTCATTTATCATCATTTTTTCTCCATTGCAACAAATTGTTCTGGATATGAAAAAAAAATTGGCCTCTAAGCTGAGCATATGCATAAAAGGAACATGTCATCACAGCAGCTTCTGCACGTCTGAAACACATGAGAAATCTAAACTGTGATGCCTGAGCACAACACCTAGAGATTCTCACTTACTTGGTTTGGGGTGATGCTTGGAAATTAGAGATTATAATGTTCCTATTAAAATCATAAGAAATCTAGTTTTTTTTTTTAAATTTTATGTGTTTTTTTTAGTTGTAAGTGGACACAATACCTTTATTTTATTTTTATGCGGTGCTGAGATTGAACCCAGTGCCTCATGCATGCTAGGCAAGCGCTCCACCTTTGAGCCACAACTCCAGCCCCAAGACATCTAGTGTTTTTTAATAAATAAAGTTTTATTATAACACGGCCACTCTTCATTCTTTTATGCATCTTCTGTGGTTACTTCATAAGGAGCATCATAAATACAGGAATGCTGCAAGTATTTATCAATAGCAAATAAATTATCTATAAAACCTATACAGTAGAATACTATAAAGACTTTAAAATTATGCTATAAAATTATGCTCAGTTGGAAAATGAATCTAATTTTAAAGATCAAGTTTGATAGTATATAGCCAAAAATGTCCCCAAATTTTTTTTCACCAGAAGATCATTTTTTGACAGAACACTTACTGATATCTAACAAAACACTAATCTTTAGGAAAATATAATTTGAGATGTTTGAATTTTCTTATTAACTAGGTAAATGTCTAAGAACCATATGAATTTATGGCTTTTCTGTGTTTACTATTGATCCTATTTGAAAGGAATATTTCTATATTTACCATTGATTGTACAGGAAGAAGACTGGACTTTTTCTCATCCTCCCCATTTAGGTATAATTATTTTTAGACAAATGACAAGCAAGTAAACAGGCGATGATCTTCCTCTTCACCTAGGACTACCTATTAAACAGAATACGAAATCCATGACCCCTGACTCTGTTCTGCTCGGCCTGTTCAGCCACAATAAACCCTGCTCAAGGATAACAAATAACATTTCCTCAAAGCAAATGTCAATAATTTACAACTTTCCCTTATTTTTTTCATGACCTGTGGCACAGGTTCATGATCTGTGAAACAACTAGTCCAAGTTGAGTAATAAATATTAAATAAGCCCTTCCGAAGCAATGCATGACGGTAAGAACAGCACCCCCTCTGGAAAGAGCCAGACCTGAGTTTAAATTACATCTCTAGCATCCTATTGGCTTTGTACCTTAGGGCAGATTCACTTCCCTGATGCTGAGTTTGACTAATAACGTGAAGGTGCCTGACCTATCTAGTTATCAGGATTGTTGGGAGATAAAAAAAGTTGCCTAGCAGTGCGCCTGACAAATAGGAACCCAATAAACATCTGTTGAGTGAATGTTTGCTGTTTGCTTCTAAAGTAATGACAGTTTTATAAGTGTTTTTTAAAATCAGAAATTGTTTTAAAATTTTTTCAGAGTATAATGTTAAGGCAAAGTTTTAAGTTAAATTGCTCTCTGCTCACAGGTCATTTTTGAAACAGTTGAGCAATCTGCTGGAAATTCAAATGCCTAAAGCCCTGTGATATAGTTAATATCAAAGGCATATGCATAAATTCTTAATGTCCCATTCCTGAATAAATATTAGCAATGAACTTCTTTATGTTTCTATCTTCACAAGCATATTAGAGCCAAAGGACTCGTATGTGTTAAGAGGTGTGGGCAGCCACCTGGGGGTATTGATGAAAACTAGCATAAATATAGCTGCTCTCAGGGCACACACTCAAGCAGGAATACTGAAAAACAAAGAATCGGTGGGGAACAACCTGCAAATATCTGTTCCAATTTACAACTGATGCTTAAAACTGTCCAATCCCAGAAGTTCACTTTTTTTTAGGTACATGACAATAATTTTGCATCACTAGAGATCAATTGAAAAATAACTTATAGTGTAAACTTAATGAGGAAGTGGTCCCATTCCACACAGTAATTTACATTACTACTTATTAAAGATTTCTTCAACTCTTATTCATCTCTCACTATCACTCTATACTATCTCATAAAGGAATGGAAAATAAATGGTTGTTCTAGTGCCTTAATCAAGTTCCTGATACTGGAGAAATTTTTGATTTCTACCCTTTGGGATGGAGGTTAAAGTTGAAAATATCCAACTGACTTAAACTCTGGCTGCTGGTCCTCCCTCACCTCCAAGTCTTTATGCCACATTTTTCTGTCCACCCTAAGCCCCCACACCCTTTCCCAGGAGTGTTCTACCTACCCCTCCCAGTACCTGACTACCACATATTCTCTTGATTGTCTCTTTCCCACATCCAGCTGGGTTATTTTCCATTACTCCCAGAGTCACATGAGTCACATGCAATGGCGCTCACCCTTACTTTCTCCCCACCTACTTTCCTTAATAGATTGTGAGCTCCTGAGGGCTAAGACTTTCTCTGTCTTGTTCAACACAATCATCAGGACAAATACAATACGATTTTAGAAAATAAATTAATGTGGTGCATGAAGAATAAGTGAAGGTAGAACTTGAGCTTTTAACCTGGCTCTATTTCTACCCCACCCCCATCTTGCTATTTCCCCCCCTCAAGAAAAGGGGTGAAAAGTAAAAGAAAGGACACTCTCCTTGTAGCATTTTCTGATGTAAGCTGTGTTTTAATGTCTGAGCTATTTCACAAGCATCAGTCACAGCTTTTTAGTTCAAAAGACTCTGCAAGAAAGGCTTCAATATTTAATATTCTACATCTTCTAATAATATGAAATGCAATTAGCATCCCATGTTTGTTCAAGAAAAAATAGATACAATGTATAATTATTAAACAGGTTGGTAGAGACAGGAAATTTATTAAGTAAACACAGTTGAATGACTTGCTGTACATATTTTTTAATTAAGGGGACTAATTTTAATAAATTAGCTGTCAGATGACGCTTTTGCTAATTTCCTTTTACAAATCTTCTTTACCCATGTTTTAACTTCGAATAAACTGAATGTATAAAACAAAGCAAGGTTTTATGATGCAAAGGTGAAAATAACATTGAAACAGGATTTTTAAAAATTTATCTCAAATATTGCTTGATGAAAAACAGCTCTCATAAAGGAGGCAAAGAACATAAATCCAGAATACCTAAAAGAACTTAAAGTCTTAGGAAGGAATGATACTTTTTCATGTCTTATTGCATTTCAGGATTTAGGTTATCCTAAGCAGTGTACATACAGACAAAACTATTCTTACCTTCATCATCCATGATCACTGTTATTCACCAATTCATAAATGGAGCAAGGATAAGGTAGTAAGAAGATAAAAAGAAAAGAGATATTTGAACAAATTAAGAAAAAAAGAAGCTCAAGGAAAATGTGTGTGTGTGTGTGTGTGTCTGTTTATGGAATTACCCAAAATGGAAACAACTGAGCTGTGAGTGACAATTTAAGCGGTCAGACAAAACCACAACTGTTTTGAAGAATATAAAGTAGATGGTACATATGAAATAGTTCATCAAAGCTCTGAGCCCTGCCCACCATGCTTACTCACTGACTCAGGAACAGCCAGGGCTCTCCAGACAAGAGTTGTTACTGACGCAAGCAAGGGAGTGAGTCAGCACCACCTTGTTCATTTTTTTCCTCTGTCTTATCAGCCTTGACAGAATTTGGAATTGCCTGATTCATTGTGTTTGCATCTGGGGAGGTAGGGGGTAGCAGGGGATCCTCTAAATTAAAAAGAAATCTTCTTAGTCTATCCCTTCCCTGGGACTCTAACATCAATAGAAAACACTGGCAAAATTCTCTTTTCTAGAGCCAGTTTTTTTGTCTTGGATTTTTCTCAAAACCTGTATCTTAAAATTATAACTTATTTGAAAATAAATTTCACAAAAATATCACTGCTCTGTGAACAGTGAAAAATAAAATCTCCTACTCTTTGACATGAAACATGATTTAATCTTAGGAAATAAAATATGAAAGTATTATTTCAGACATTGATTTCTTCACATTTTGAACCCATTTAAATCAGTCAGGCTTACAAAGGAGGAAGGAAGGAAGGAAACACGGGAGAGAGGAGGTTCAGATGAACTCAACTTTGAGTAATATATGTAGAAAAACTGAAGTGTTCCTCATATGTACAGAGACTAGACATTTCTTTCCAAAATATATCAATATTTTTCTTTTCCAGGTTACAGAATAATCACGCTTGAGTCCAAATCCTTAACACAACTACTGGGGAACAGGAGTGGGTCTGGAGGAACTCTCTGCAAGCAAGTATTTAGAAGTCAGTAGCTTCAGGGAACATGCCTCTTTCTGGATTTCATCAGCCTGTTGCTTAAAAGAAACTTAACAGCTGCTTACAAGTGGCTGACAAGTCCCAAAATGGGGATTTCTTAAGGAAATATAAAGCATACTACTGAAAGAACAGGGAAGTTTGTCCTAATGGGAAAACTTGCTTCTTGGATTCACTACGGGATGATGACTCCCTAGGGAAAGTTTAGAGAGGAGTCACTCTGTTTAATACATCCACATTTCAGAATAAAGTACATGAAAATGTTCACATAGCATCTGAATCTCCCTCAAGAGAAAAATCCTTGAGGTTGGAACTCTTGGTATATCTCTCTGTTAATTATCCTGGTATGTAGAGCAGAAGTTGGCATAAGAAAAGAAAACCATTAGCATTTCAGGTGTTGCTACCACTGAAATCCAACTACAAAGCTACAGAATGAAGGTTTGCATGGACATAAATTCCCTTCTATCAGTGCTCACTAACAAAGGATGTTAGAAAAACTAGGAAATCATTCCAAACCCTTGAACTCTAGGTTTTACATCCTTTGATCTAAAGTTAATATTTATGTCATTAAGTACAAGAAAGAGTGCATAGCTAATGTAAGTTCCTGAACCCATGGTTTTACCTGTCAGATTACCTAGGATGTTATGGAAAGCCTATTCCAAAGAAAACAAATACACTGGGAAAGACCTCCTCAAGTTAATGTTTCAGTGTCTGGCTGGCATTTAGAATCACCCTTGTGATGACTCCTTGTTGGGTTCATCCAGATGCCTCCCTCCCCTTTTGGCAGGAATACCCTGCTTTTATTCTTCTCTCACCTCTCTCAAACTCTCCCTTTCTCTGTGGATAGCTCATCCTGATGCCCAACCCACATGCCCAAGAGATGAAATATTGCCAGCCTCAATGATTAGAGTGCATCATTTTCCTAAGTAGAGCAACATTTTTCAGACATGGGCACATGGCATCAGCATAACCACTTAAAGTCTATCTTGAGGCTGTGTACTGACAGATAAGACCTTGATTTTCATGGTGCATCACAAGGACCATATCCATTGGACTACCACTGTCCATCCTTCCTGATATGTGGCTACAGCATGTAAAAAAAAAGAAACCATGTGCAGAACCATAAAATAGAGATTAAAACAGAAATAGGGATGGCATAATCCAAGCCCTTGCCTCAACTCTGCCCAAAATTACTCAACCCTCCTTGCAACATAAGCCAATATGTTCTCTTTTCTTTTCTTTTCCCTTTCCCTTTTATTTCTTTTCTTTTCCCTCCTCTCATTCCTTTCTTCCCTTCTTTCTTTCATTGTGTGTTTGGTTTCTGTCCCTTGTACATGAACAAGTCCTGACTAATGTAACAAGACCTTGGATATGGGGCACACAGCACCAAGTGTTTAATCAATAGGCCAAAAAGACCCAGACTTGATAATTTACCAGTTTTAATTATAAATGCTATGAAAACCAAATGACTGAAAACCTAAACTCCAATTTTATCAGATCTGACATCAGGTACCATAACATCACAATCACGTTTAGCTATTATGGAGTAGAAAATGGAATAGAAAAGCCTTATATAATAGCTAAACAGATGTTTAATTTCTTTAAGATTAAGCATAATGATAAGTCTAACACAAGGTCAGCAAAAAGCAATTTCTCTGTTCTAACATACATGATGGAGATGAAGTTTTCTTTTTGTTTGTTTTTGTTGTTTGTTTTTGTTACTGTTCTTGTTTTGTTTGTTTGCTTGCTTGCTTTCCCATACACACAGATTGCATTCTTGTTTGCCTTCTCTCAAAAAGATACCTAAGGCCCTTTGTAACTGGAAACAGAGAACTATCATGAATGAAACTGAAGTATTTATGGGAAAGTGTGGGTTCTACTTGGAGTAGATCAGCCACAGGTCAACAGGGCCACGCTCCTATGTGAAGAACATGGCCCATATAGAAGTTGTGGGAATTGTAATGCCTGCCTAATTTTCTTCCCTCAGTATTATGAGAAACACATATCTCTGTCAATTCAGTTGCTGACTTTCTCAGGGCAATGAGGAAGATGTGGTAGAAATCCAGACACAATCTAAAGGGTTATGAGAACATTTCAAAATGGCACCCCTCCCAACAAGTCATGTTGCTGTCCTACATTCGGTTCCTTCCCTTCCCTTAAAGATAGCCTTTTCCTGTGCTAAGACTTTTATCTGCAGTCAACTTTTGGTGAGTGTAGCTGCTATTGTTTTTCAAAGCCTGTGATGGTACATTATCTTCAATTAAATAAATTTTGATCCTCTAAATGGGAGAAATTCTATATGCAAATTATATCAGAACCCATCCACCCTTCGTAACCAAATCTTACCTTTTTCTAACTTAGAAGAATTGAAAGAAATCTTGCTCCATATCTTGCCTAATAACACCTGATTTCCATTTACTTCGAGTCGGACAGAGTCTCTTATATCCAGTTGCATGGAGCTGAGAAACTGAAAAGCAGAGTCAAGAACTGAGGGGCAGCTTCCAGGCTGTAAGAAAGGTAGGGAGCTTTCAAGGACTAACCCTTCATTTGTCATTCCCTCTCTTCTTAAGCCATGCCTCTGATGACATACACACCCCAGAAAATGGAGTAGAGAAGCATTATATAATAGCTAAACAGTCCCCTGTCCTTTAGAATTCTCAAGAAGAACTTGCCACTGAAATTTTATTAAAGCCTGCTCTTATGGCAATTTATACCAGGGGCTGTAAAAATTTATCATTCCCTTCAACCCCAAAATTCCACTCCCAGGAATGTTTCCCAAGGAAAGAACTCAACAAAAGAAACAAAAATAAGTTCACAACAATGTTATTTGCAGCTCCATCTAACCTAGTAAACTATCAGAAGTAATCTAAATGTATAATAATAGGGAATGTTTAAGTAAATTATTGTATAGAAGTTGATGGAATTTTATACAATCCATAAAGTTGCAATTAAACTCTCTTAATATATTATTCAGTGGAAATGTATAAAATGTTAATTCACCATTATAAGTGCAACTATAAAAAATTACAAATGTACATAAATGAACATTAAGATGAAATATAAAAAAAATCATGATCAAAGGTAAGATTTGATGAAGTCATTGGTGATCGTTATTTTGTCCAAAGTAACTTACATTGCTATTATAAATCAAAATATGAATAATGAGAACTGGAGGCTGGGGTTGTGGCTCAGTGGTAGAGCCCTTGCCTAGCACAAGTGAGGCACTGGGTTTGATCCTTAGCAACACATACAAATAAATAAATAAAAGTCTTGTGTTCATCTACAACATAAAAAATATATTAAATAAATAATAAGAGCAGCTTTCTTCAGCAGAGAAGGAAAACCAGCCATAGTTATCCCATTCATTCCCTAAAGAGGCTCATACTAAGACAGAGTCTATTTGAAATTAGGAATATATTCACTAGAAGACCAAAGTCAATTATGTTCTAACCAATATTTCTTCCCCTTTGTTCCAAAATTAGAAAACATTGCAGATGTTTATCATTTTATATTTCTGGAATTACCATATTTTGTCAAAAGCTGATGCCCACTTCTCTTCACATATGAAAAGTCTCTGAAATCAAGATATTTTTCCTAATTTATGACATCTTAAAACACTGTACCCCAGGTAGTAGTTGTGATAAAGTTGCAATTACCTGCACATGTGCAAACCTGGCCATAGATCTTCATACAGTTGTTACTGTAGTTGATTTATTTGCATTGTTGGTACTACAAATGATGAGATTTGTTTTTGCCTCCTAAAGATTGCAATATTACTTGGCATTAAATAAAATGTGATTATACATGCAGAAAGGCAAAGGATACTGAGCAACAGAGTACAAATCTAAGAGCAGTGCAGCAAATAGTCTTCACAGGAGGGATGATTACAATTCCACATATTCCCCAATAACAACCAATTTATTTTACTTATATTTTCCTTTCACATACATGAAAAAGATATATGATGAGAGAAAAAAAAATCTAAAATAATCCTAGGATGACATAAAATAAATTAACTTAAAATGTAGGGAACAGAATGTCATAGTTTGGAAAGCATTGCTTTTAGTGTTACATAAAAATAATGATACCATATAAAAATCAGTGGATAATAAAGTAACTGACAGTCCCACCCACTGACATCTGAATTGATTTCATCTTCAACTATTTCTCCTTTCTCCTGGTTGGTAAATAGGATTTTCATAATTGGATACTTTCATGCTCCATGCCAGAGAACTCAAGGACTGAAGATGGTGGAGCAAGTAAGAAAAGCATAGGTCCTGAAAATGCTTTGTACACTGGGTCACTGTTAAGGTCAGTGGTGCCAATTATTCAAAAAGAGCTAAGAGGAGACATCTGTGATAGACATGTCCCATGTAGGGGAAAATATCACAGTGGCAGACTGACCCTGATCTGGACTGGTCATTAAAAAGAGACTGAAAGAGACTTGATTCACTATGTTGTAATGAGGGTCCCCTATGAGGTTGCTTCTCTTTGACTTTCAACCTTCAAAAGTATGCTTAAGAAAACTTCTATTATTTATAAAGTATCCAACCTGAGACACCCACCAGAGCTCAGGCATGGCCCAGACGCTCCTCAGTGACCTGAGCGGGAGCTCATGCCCAGAGTAGGCTCGAATCCATCCCACCACTGGCAGACATCCACCAGAGCTCAGACTTGGTCCAGATTCATCTCGCAAACCTCTGGGGGAGCAAGGGCCCAGGGCACTGGTGAGGCACTGGGTTTGATCCTTAGCAACACATAAAAATAAATAAATGAAAGTCTTGTGTTCATCTACAACTTAAAAAATATATTAAATAAATAATAAGAGCAGCTTTCTTCAGCAGAGAAGATTTGCCCCCACCACTACCATCTGGGAGCCCAGGTCTAACCCACTTCCATCTTGAGACACTGCAGTGGTCCTCATAGCCTTCCCCATGCAGTAGCCTCTACCTTGGGACAATGGACAGGGCCTAGAAGCAGCCACATCTAGAAGCAGGCATCCCAAAGCCAGAGTAAGGCCCACCCTTTCAACCCATCACTGAAAAATGTTGCATCCATCTTGAGGCACCTCCACTGCTATCTTAAGTTACCTCCTGCTATTGCCTCCACCACCTATAGTTGCATTAGCATCCATCCTAGGACACCAACAGGGTCTGAAAGCCCAACACCAAGATAAGATACAGATAATTTGCACAGATACTACAAGATTATAGGGTAGAAACTGTAATACCTCAGATCCACACTGCAAGAAAGGAAGACACATAGACAAAATGAAAAAAATAAGGGATGCAAGTGCCCCAAACAAACCAGGATGCTACAATAACAGAACCCATGGACAGCACAGTTGATAAAATATTAGAGAAGGAGTTCAGAATTTTCATAATTAAAATGATCTGTGAATTAAAGAATGACCTAAATGAGAAAATACAGGCAAAAATTGATCACTCTACCAAAGAGATAAGACAGAAAATACAGGCAACCATTGATGATACCAATAACCAGATAAGTGAGCAAATACAGGGATCCATTGATCACACCAACAAAGAGATAAGGGAGCAAATACAAGTAGCAAAAGATTACTTCAAGAAAGAGATAGAGATTATGAAAAAAATTAGAAATCCTTGAAATAAAGGAGACAATAAACCAAATAAAAAACTCAATAGAAAGCATCACAAACTAGATCACTTGGAAGACAGAATATCATACAATGAAGACAAAGTATACAATATGGAAAATAAAGTTGACCACACAGTGAAGATGGTAAGGAGACATGAACAGAACATCCAAGAATTATGTGACAGCATCAAATCACCAATCTAATAGTTATTGGGACAGAGGAAGGCACTGAGTTTCAAACCAAAGAAATGCACAGTCTATTTAATGAGATAATATCAGAAAATTTCTCAAACATGAAGAATGAATTGGAAAACCAAATACAAGAGGCTTACAGGACACCAAATGTATGAAATTACAATAGATCTATACCAAGGCATATTATAATGAAAATGCCTAGCATACAGAATAAGAATAGAATCTTAAAGGCCACAAGAGAGAGGAATCAGATAACATATAAGGGGAGACCAATTCATAACTCAGCAGATTTTTCAACCCAGACCCTGAAACCCAGGAGATCCTAGAACAGCATATACCAAGCTCTGAAAGAAAATGGATGCCAACCAAGAATTTTATATCCAGCAAAATTAAGCTTTAGATTTGATGATGAAATAAAACCCTTCCATAATAATTTTAAAAAGTTAAAAGAATTTATAACTAGAAAGTGCACTAACATCCTCAGCAAAATATACCATGAAGAGGAATTGAAAAATAACAATGAAAATCAGCAAAGAGAGGTATTACATGGAAGGAAAAACTAATTAAAGGAGAAACCAAGTAAAGTTAAATACAAAATATAAACAAAAAATGGCTGGGAATACAAATCATTAACCCTGAATGTTAATGGCCTAAACTCACCAAACAAAAGACATAGACTGGAAGATTGGATTTAAAATAAAGATCCAATAATATGCTGCTTCTGCAAGACTCGTCTCATAGGAAAAGACATCCAGACTAAAGGTGAAAGGTTGGGAAAAATCACATCACTCAAATGGACTGTGGAAGCAATCAGGGGTTTCCATCCTCATAGCAAATATAAAGTAGATGTCAAGCTAAAGTTAGCCAAAAGGGATAAAGAAGGATATTTCACACTGCTTAAGGACACATTCATCAACAATACATAACAATAATAAATATATATGCTCCAAAAATTAGAGAGTCTGCATTCATCAAACAAATTCTTCCCAAGTTCAAGAGTCAAACAGACCACAACACAATAATTCTGGGTGATTTTAACACACCTCTTTCACCCCTGGATAGATCTTCCAAACAAAAGCTGAACAAAGAAACTATAGAACTCAATAATACAATCAATAACAGATTTAACTGATATATAGAGAGTATTTCATCCTTCAACAAGCAAATATACTTTCTTCTCAGCAGCACATGAATTCTTTTCTAAAATAGGCCATATATTATGCCACAAAGCAACTCTTGGCAAATATAAAAAAAGTAAAGATACTACCTTGTGTTCTAACAGATCATAATGGAATGAAATTAGAAATCAATGATAAAATAAGAAATAAAATCTACTCTAACACCTAGAGACTAAATAATGAACAATGGGTTGCAAAAGACGTCAAGGAGGAGATTTAAAAATTCTAAGAGGTGAATGAGAATACAGATACAACATATTGAAACCTCTGGGACACTATAAAGGCAGTTCTAAGAGGAAAGTTCATTGCATGGAGTTCATTCCTTAAAAGAAGAGTCAACAAATAAATGACTTAACATTACATCTCAAAGCCTTAGAAAAAGAAGAACAAATTAACATCAAAAGCAGTAGAAGACAGGAAATAATTAAAATCAGAGCTGAAATCAATAAAATTGAAACAAAAGAAACAATTTAAAAAATTAACAAAACAAAAAGTTGGTTCTTTGAAAATATAAATAAAATTGACAGACCCTTAGCCATGCTAACAAAGAGAAGGAGAGATAAAACTCAAATTACTAACATACATGATGAAAAAGAAAATATCAAAATAGACACTACAGAAATACAGAAGATAATTAGAAATTATTTTGAAAACTTGTACTCTAATAAAATAGAGAATATTGAAGGCATCAACAAATTTCTAGAGGTATATTAATTGTCCAAATTGTTTTTCTTTTTATTGGTTGTTCAAAACATTACAAAGCTCTTGATATATCATATTTCATACATTAGATTCAAGTGGGTTATGAACTCCCATTTTTACCCCAAATACAGATTGCAGAATCACATCGGTTACACATCCACATTTTTACATAATGCCCTATTAGTAACTGTTGTATTCTGCTACCTTTCCTATCCTCTACTATCCCCCCTCCCCTCCCCTCCCATCTTCTCCCTCTACCCCATCTACTATAATTCATTTCTCTCCTTGTTTATTTTCCCATTCCCCTCACAACCTCTTATATGTAATTTTGTTTAACAATGAGGGTCTCCCTCCATTTCCATGCAATTTCCCTTTTCTCTCCCTTTCCCTCCCACCTCATGTCTCTGTTTAATGTTAATCTTTTCTTCCTGCTCTTCCTCCCTGCTCTGTTCTTAGTTGCTCTCATTATATCAAAGAAGACATTTGGTATTTGTTTTTTAGGGATTGGCTAGCTTCACTAAGCATAATCTACTCTAGTGCCATCCATTTCCCTGAAAATTCCATGATTTTGTCATTTTTTAGTGCTGCATAATACTCCATGGTGTATAAATGCCACATTTTTTTTTATCCATTCATCTATTGAAGGGCATCTGGGTTGGTTCCACAGTCTAGCTATTGTGAATTGTGCTGTTATGAACATCGATGTAGCAGTATCCCTGTAGTACGCTCTTTTAAGGTCTTCAGGGAATAGTCCGAGAAGGGCAATAGCTGGGTCAAATGGTGGTTCCATTCCCAGCTTTCCCAGGAATCTCCATACTGCTTTCCAAATTGGCCACACCAATTTGCAGTCCCACCAGCAATGTACAAGAGTACCCTTTTCCCCACATCCTCGCCAGCACTTGTTGTTGTTTGACTTCATAATGGCTGCCAATCTTACTGGAGTGAGATGGTATCTTAGGGTGGTTTTGATTTGCATTTCTCTGACTGCTAGAGATGGTGAGCATTTTTTCATGTACTTGTTGATTGATTGTATGTCCTCCTCTGAGAAATGTCTGTTCAGGTCCTTGGCCCATTTGTTGATTGGGTTATTTGTTTTCTTATTGTTTAATTTTTTGAGTTCTTTGTATACTCTGGATATTAGGGCTCTATCTGAAGTGTGAGGAGTAAAAATTTGTTCCCATGATGTAGGCTCCCTATTTACCTCTCTTATTGTTTCTCTTGCTGAGAAAAAACTTTTTAGTTTAAGTAAGTCCCATTTGTTGATTCTTGTTATTACCTCTTGTGCTATGGGTGTCCTATTAAGGAATTTGGAGCCCGACCCCACAATATGTAGATCGGAGCCAACTTTTTCTTCTATCAGATGCAGAGTCTCTGATTTGATATCAAGCTCCTTGATCCATTTTGAGTTAACTTTTGTGCATGGCGAGAGGAGGGGATTCAGTTTCATTTTGTTGCATATGGATTTCCAGTTTTCCCAGCACCATTTGTTGAAGATGCTATCCTTCCTCCATTGCATGCTTTTAGCCCCTTTATCAAATATAAGATAGTTGTAACTTTATGGATTAGTCTCTGTGTCCTCTATTCTGTACCATTGGTCCACCCGCCTGTTTTGGTACCAGTACCATGCTGTTTTTGTTACTATTGCTCTGTAATATAGTTTGAAATCTGGTATCGCTATACCGCCTGATTCACACTTCCTGCTTAGAATTGCTTTTGCTATTCTTTATTTTTCCATATGAATTTCATGATTGCTTTCTCTATTTCTACAAGAAATGCCGTTGGGATTTTGATTGGCATTGCATTAAACCTATAGAGAACTTTTGGTAATATCGCCATTTTGATGATGTTAGTTCTGCCTATCCATGAACAGGGTATATTGTTCCATCTTCTAAGATCATCTTCTACTTCTCTTTTTAGGGTTATGTAGTTTTCATTGTATAAATCTTTCACCTCTTTTGTTAGGTTGATTCCCAAGTATTTTATTTTTTTTTTTTTGAGGATATTGTGAATGGAGTGTTTTTCCTCATTTCCGTTTCAGAAGTTTTGTCGCTGATATACAGAAATGCCTTTGATTTATGCGTGTTGATTTTATATCCTGCCACTTTGCTGAATTCATTTATTAGTTCTAGTAGTTTTTTTGTAGACCCTTTTGGGTCTTCTAGGTATAGAATCATGTCACCTGCAAATAGTGATAATTTAAGTTCTTCTTTTCCTATTTTTATGCCTTTAATTTCTTTCGTCTGTCTAATTGCTCTGGCCAGTGTTTCGAGAACTATATTGAATAGAAGTGGTGATAGAGGGCATCCCTGACATGTTCCAGATTTTAGAGGGAATGCTTTCAATTTTTCTCCATTCAGAATGATGCTAGCCTGAGGCTTAGCATAGATAGCTTTTACAATGTCGAGGTAAGTTCCTGTTATCCCTAGTTTTTCTAATGTTTTGAACATAAAGGGATGCTGTACTTTGTCAAATGCTTTTTCTGCGTCTATTGAATCAGGATGATATGCACAATTTAAACAGATCAATTTCAAATGACAAAATAGCAGACACCATCAGAAGCCTATCAACCAAGAAAAGCCCAGGACTGGATGGATACACAGCTGAGATCTACAAGACTTTTAAAGAAGAACTAATACCAATACTCTTCAATTTATTTCAGGAAATAGAAAAAGAGGAAGCACTTTCAAACTCATTCTATGAAGCCAAGATTACCCTGATTCCAAAACCAGACAGACACATCAAAGATATAAAACTGCAGATAAATGTATCTAATTAACATAGATGCAAAAATTCTCAATAAAATTCTAACAATTTGAATACAAAAACATATTAAAAAGATAGTGCACCATGATTAAGTGGTGTTCATCCCAGGGATGCAAGGTTGGTTCAACCTACAGAAATCAATAAATGTAATTCATCACAGCAATAGACTCTTTAAGAATCTTATGATTATCTCAATAGATGAAGAAAAAGCATTTGACAAAATACAGCACCCCTTCATGCTCAAAACACTACAAAAACTAGAAATAACAGGAACATATCTCAACACTGTAAAAGCTATCTATGCTAAGCCCCAGGCCAATATCATTCTAAATAGAGAAAAATTGAAAGCATTCCCTCTAAAAACTGGAACAAGTCAGGGATGCCCTCTTTTACCACTTCTATTTAACCATAGTTCTTGAAACATTGGCCAGAGCAATTAGAGAGACGAAAGAAATTAAAGGGATATGAATAGGTAAACAAGAACTCAAATTAGGACTATTTGCCAATGATATGATTCTATACCCTAGAAGACCCAAAAAATTCCACCAGAAACTTCTAGAACTAGTAAATGAATTCAGCAAACTAGCAGAATAAAAAATCAACACTCATAAACTAAATGCATGTCTATATATCAGTGACAAATCCTCTAAAGGGAAATAAGGAAAACTATCCCATTTACCATAGCCTCAGGGGAAAAAAACTTGGGAATCAACTAATAAAAGAGGTAAAAGACCTCTACAACAAAAACTACAACATGCTAAAGAAAGAAATTAAAGAAGACCTTAGAAGATGGAAAGATTTACCTTGTTCTTGGATAGGCAGAATTAATAATGTCAAAATGACCATACTACCAAAAGCACTTTTTAATGCAATTTAGCATGATTTAAAGCACAGATTTAATGCAATTCAAATCAAAATACCAAAGACATTTCTCATAGAAATAGAAAAAGCAGTCATGAAATTCATCTGAAAAAATAAGAGACCCAGAATAGCTAAAGCAATCCTTAGTAAGAAGAGTGAAGCAGGTGACATCACTATACCAGAACTTATATTATACTACAGATCAATAGTAACAAAAACAGCATGGTATTGACACCAAAACAGACTTGTAGACCAATGGTACAAAATAGAGGACACAGAAATTAACACACATAATTACAGTTATTTTATATTACACAAAGGTGCCAAAAACATAACATTGGAGAAAAGATACCCTCTTCAACAAATGGTGCTGGGAAAACTGGAAATCCATATGTAACAAAATGAAATTAAACCCCTAGGTCTCACCATGCACAAAACTTAACTCAAAGTGTATCAAGAACTTAGGAATTAAACCAGAGATACTGACTCTATTAGAAGAAAAAGTAGGCCCAAATCTCCATCATGTCAGATTAGGCCCCAACTTCCTTAATAAGACTCCTATAGTGTAAAAATTAATATCAAGAATCGATAAATGGGATAGACTCAAACTAAAAAGCTTCTTCTCAGCAAAGCAATCAATGAGGTGAATAGAGAGCCTACAATTTGGGAACAAATTTTTACCACTCACACATCAGATAGAGCACTAATCTCTAGGATATATAAAAAACTCAAAAATCTTAACACCAAAAAAACAAATAACCCAATCTATAAGTGATTGGCCAAGGAATTGAAGAGACACTTCTCATAAGAGGATATACAATCAATCAACAAATATATAAAAACAATGTTCATCATCTCTAGCAATTAGAGAAATGCAAATCAAAACTACTCTAAGATTTCATCTCACTCCAGTCAGAATGGCAGCTACTAAGAATCCAAACACCAATAAGTGTTAGCGAGGTTGTGGAGAAAAAGGAACACTCATACATTGCTGATGGGACTGCAAATTGACACAGCCAATCTGGAAAGCAGTATGGAGATTTCTTGGAAAACTTGGAGTGGAACCAGCATTTGACCCAGCTATCCCACTCCTTGGTCTATACCCAAAGAACTTAAAAACAGCATACTACAGGAACACAACTACATCAATGTTTATAGCAGCATAATTCACAGTAGCTAAACTATGGAACCAACCTAGATGCCCTTCAGTAGATGAATGGATAAAGAAAATGTCCTATATATACACAATGGGATATTATTCAGCATTAAAAGAGAATAAAAATCTTGGCATTTGCAGGTAAATGGATGGAGTTAGAGAATATAATGCTAAGTGAAATTAGCCAATCCCAAAACATCAAATGCCAAATGTTTTCTCTGAATTAAGGCTGATAATTCATAATGTGGTGTGTGGGGGGCATGGGAGGATTAGATGAACTCTAGATACAGCAAAGGAGAAAAGGGGAGGGAGGAGAAGGGAGAGGGCATGAGGGTAGAAAAGACGGTGGAAAGATGGACATTATTACCCTAAGTACATGTATGAAAACATGAATGGTGTGACTCTACTTTGTGTACAACCAGAGATATGAAAAAGTTGTTCTCTATATGTATAATATAAATTGTGAGACATTCTGCTGTCATATATAACAAATTAAAATTTAAAAACATAAAAAGAAGAGACTAAAACTGGATGACAGATGAAATTTAGGAAGACAGACCTGCATTTATGAAGAGTTTCTCTAATTTATGTGAATCTTACCTCTTTGAATTAGGCAGGAGACATCCACAGCCCAGTCTCTATGAACTTGCAAGCATTGGAATACAATTTAATTAATTAAATTCTAGGATCTATCAGCAGCCTGGCATCTGTCTTCTTAGCAAGATCCTGAAAGGGTTTGTTACATGGCAAGAGACTGGATGTATGGTCTAATATTGGCAAGTATCTGTTCTTTTTCGAATATCATTAACACTCATTGTCCATCCATCCACAGGCTACAAATAGGCTTTACAAAAACAAAGCTCAGAAATCACGTGGAGGATTTTATTCTTCCATTCTTCATAAAGACCGTGCAAAAACATATGTCAAGGGTTGGTTTTGTTATCAGAACTCTGTAAGTAACAGCTGTTTCCACTGGACTCTTTTAAAAGTCTTCCTGGAGGTACAGTTAGAGTTGTGAAATGACCTCTCCATGTGAAACAAACCAGATATTTAATTAGACAAACAAATCAAGTCTTCTTGCCTCTGCCAGTCATGAGAGATATGGCTGATGTCTCCAAGAGATTCTCTTAAGAGGTTATAGCATTAGTTCTTAATCTTATTAAAAATAATCTGTTGCTTCCAAAACATTTTTTCAACAAATAGTTGCCCTCAATAGGATTTTTCCATCTACAGAACTGATGTCCCAGGTATCACAGATTTTTGGGTTAGATTTTGTTGTATTTTTTGGAGTAGTTCCTGTTAACAGCACACCATTTCACTGATAATTCTTACTGCCTTCTAAATGGTAATAATTTCAATGTTGGTAGCAAAAAAGCCAACATGCTCTGACATTTGCAGCTCATTTTTGAAACTGCTCTTTTGCTGACCATTCGCTGGAAAAGAAGAAAAGGGGGGTGGGGGAAGAGAGATGGAAAAGAGGGGTGGGGGGTCCTCACTCATTTCATCCCAACATACGCCCTCAAACCATCTGGGCTCTGTAGTCAAGGATTTTTACCTCATAATGTTGCTGCCTCTATGAGACCTCCCTCTAGAATCGATACCCTGTTTTCCTTTTCTTCCCTTTAACTTTCACGAGGATGATGCTTCTGCAGAAGGTATAGTAGGCTCAGAGCCTTCGGGATTCACACCCACCTGCGATAAAAAGGCAGGAGAGAGAGATTGTGGCAACAAAAGCACAGTCTCGCCTTTTTGCTCCATTACCTGCCCACTAACAAAGAGTTCCTGTGATCTTCTGAAAATCACCCTCAGCCAGAAGCTGAAAGGCGTCACCTTTCCTCCCCAAAGGTCTGTCCCCTCACCTAATTTCCAAACACTTTTCCAAAATCTAGTGCTTTCTGAAGAGGGCTGGGGAAGCTGGACTGGACAGGGCTCATCCTCGAAGTGCTGTCTTGCTCTTTGCACAAGTAAATGTGGTGCTCACATTCTGTAGGTATCTACTTAAGTGTGCTCCATCAAAGAGGCTTTCCTCAAACATTCTGCAAAAATGCTGCACACACTCATACTCACGAAGAGCTAAGACACACATACCTGTCATCCCTCACTACACTTACCCAGTTTTATTTTTGTCATAACACATCATCACCTGTTATTCTATTTATTTGTAGCCTGCATCCATTCTCTAGAATCTAAGCTACAAAAGAGCAGATTGTATCTATTCTGATCACTGCTATGTCCCAGGTACTACCTGTCAGTAATAGTACCTGACAAGTCAGAGGCACTCAATAGCCATTGTTAATAAATGAATGAATGAGTGAATGAATGAATGAATGAATGGAACAACTCGGCATAGATATCTATAAAATGAAAGGGTTTGACTAAATATCCTATGAGTTTCCTTCAGTTCTGTCATCCTGAAATTTTAATCTATTGATGGATTACTTAATATTTAAATGATCGATGGCTTACTTCAAAGCAGGATTAAAAGTAGCGACAGTCTCTAAGCTTCAAGATTTTATGCTTCTTGAGGGTGTCTTCTGTTTTGACATATCTGTTCAGGAATATAATAGGTGCTCAAAAATGGTAAATAATCTGTCAGCAAGATAATCATGTGGGAAAAGATAAAGTGTTCATCTTTACCCTTCTCTAACTTCTAACATTTCTAACTTTAATTCTAACTTTTGATGATCAGGCAATCATCAATGACAAAAAAAGTGATTGATTAAATTTATAATATATGAAATATTTAATTCTTATGCCTACCCTACAGGTTTATTACATTATTACATTTTACTAGTTAACATATGAACTAATAGACAAAAACTGGCAGAGAAAAACTTGAACTCATGACTTTTTGTTCTCTTATTATTCCTTGGACTTTCAATTCCACTCATTCTTCTTCAATCTTAATTCCAACTAGCAACTCCCCTGTTACAATTTTTCACCAGGGCATGCAACTTGGCATTTCAATACATTGTTTTTCTTTACCAGTTCTCTCTTTCCATCTCATTCCACACAGTAACCTTGATTTTCAGGAAGAAATGCACAAGCCTTGGCCCAGCCCCAGCCATACCAAACAAGAAGAGATCTTCATGGAGAGGAATAACACTGGGAAAGGGAGTTGAGAATATGATGAATCACAGACAAGTGAACAGATACTGCACCTCACATAGTGGCTGTCTGCAAATGAGGATCAGAGCAACACAGGAGGGTGTTGGTGCAACTCCTCAACAGCAGTTTGCCTTAAATCTTGATTTCCAGAGCAATCTAAGGAGTGCAGAGGGAGCGTGGGCTGGGATATGGGCCCTCCATACAATGGAGGTGCACCAGCAGGGCACTGCTCTCCTGTTTTTGCCTGTTTGAATCTTGCCCAACTCCCTTCTCTTCTCCTTTTCCCTGATGACTTTGAAATCATGCTGGCTTTTCACCAAGGAGCTAGTGTGGATGTCCACAGCATTTTTATATTTGCATTGAGAAGGTATTTCTGGCAGTGAGGAGAATATACTGGAGTAAAATTAAACTTTAAGAGTTCTAGTTAGGAAAATAAGAGGCAGTTTCAATAAAAAGCAGGGATGAATTTAGTGGTGGAAGTTGAGGAGAGTGCAGTTTGGAGACAGGATCTTGCAGCAGAATGGACAACTCTCCAGCTACCTGGGCACCTGGTCAGGACCACTCTGGTTAAAGCAACCCCTATTTTCCCCCTTGACAGGGTCAGCAGTGGGTGATATATATCTCCTCCCTTCAACACCTGTAGTCACAGACTCCACTCTTACTTGTAACTCAGCCCTCTTTGAAATTCACCTTTACCTGGCATTAAGCGCTTATAGGGCCTATTGGTCACAGCAGAAGCAAACATCTAAAATATCTGTAAGGGTTTACATTCTACAATTGATGTTAATTAAAAAGATGGTCATTTTGCATCTGAGTTGCTAGAATTCATCTAATCCTTGCTCTGAATTGTATCTACTTTACAACCTATGTAACTATTACTAATCACAGACTCAGAGTAATTAGGGTTTTATTAAGGACAGGTTCTTATTTAAAACTATGCTGTCATTGAACCACAAGTGTTTATTTTGTATGTATCATCGATTGATTCAGGTAGGAATACCAGTCTCGACTCCTCATATGATCATGGCTAATGTAATGCAAACATTGTATTTCTCCACAAGGTCAGTGTCACAGGAGAGCCTGTGGATTAAAAAAAAAAAAAAAAAAAACTTGATCAAATAAACTTAGAAAATGTTGCATCCTCCTATGCCTTCTTGAAATACCATTGATGTTTACGTTAACATCTCAAGGCTTTGTGAAGTCCTATATTAAGTAAACCTATTACAGGGAGCACTACCCAAACATTGAGGCCATTAAAGCCATATGTAAGCTGGAAAATCTATTCAGCCTGACTGTGCTTCACTGCTTCCTATAGTGGAAGTATGCAGCTTTTATCTCCTGCAGAACATGGTAGAAAAAAAAGTGGTGATAAGCACAATTGAGACTCACTTAACAAACAGGAAGTTGCTGCCCCTTAAAAGCACAGGATGTGTCACATCTAGGCCATGTACAGACCATTGTTCCATTGGTCTGTAACCTTCCTTTCTCAAAATAAGCCTGGGCCATTTCTCATATTACAAGGGTGAAATCACTCCCTGGCCATTGCAAAGTGAACTTAACAAGAAAATTAAAAGAAACAGAAACAAATGGAGATGAAGACAGATCTTTCCAGATGGAGGTCCACTGTGAGCTCATGGGCTTGCACCCAACAAGCCCCAGGGAAGACCTAGCCCCATGTGACATAATCACATAGTTCTGTAAAATTTAACTAGGGTGGTTTAGATCACTGCTCCTTTTCACTCCAATTTCCTGTCACATTTTCTTCAGTGTGGGGTGAGCTGGTACAATCATGGATCATTTTGGTGTTTAGCTAAGATGAATTATGGACACACTGAGTTTGGGTTTATTAGGACATGTTTATGTAGCTTCTAGTCATTTCTGTTACGTTGTGACCAGCCATCCCAATGTGAAAATGACTTCCAGAAATACTCCTGCAGCCCACTGTGCCAACTTGCCTGGCATCATCATTTGAAATGCATGGCCAGAAGTTATACTGTGATGTTAGCATGTCCAACAGTTTATCCAGCACTAGAATTATGTAGGCTATACAATGGAAACAAGGTTTAAATGTAGGAAGCCAAAAGCTAATCTGTGTAATATTTTACACAAACGATTCTGTTTGCATGGATGCATGATCAAAATTTAAATTTTCTCTTCTCAGGAATGTACTGAATTATGTTGCATACACAGATAAAAATACATCATACAGTTTCCCCTGTTTATGAGAATCCTTTTTTATGGAATTTGCCAGGACTTCTTTGCTCTTAGAAGCTATAGCTGCCACGTGTTTTATGCATTCCCAGAAATTAAATTGTACCTTAGAATATCTGATACATATTGTCCTGATAAATTCTAGTGGTTTGAGATTAAATAGCACACAATATTGTCACCAACACAGTGAAACAGAAAAGAAGAATCAAGTGTGAATATACATTAATAAGTCACTGTATGTGGTACAAGATTAATTTTATTCAATACTTCTAGTTGAATAAAAAACAGCAGCTATTTAAAATGCACTCAACTATTATTTATTATGCCTTAATTTTATATTCACTTCATAATTTTCAGAATTATTGATAATACTAAAACTCAAATGCAATAAGAAGTTAAAATGTCAACTGAATGAAAACCTTGGCAGAAGTTTCAATATCACAAAAATTATTATATAACAATGCAAGCTAAAACTTGGAGATCAGGATTGTGAATATGAGAGAAAGAATTACACACGACTGTCTCAAACCAGAAATTAAAAAGGAAAAGGCAGGTGAATGCTATCATATAGAAAAACAAAATTTGTATGAGGATGTCAACTACACATTGCTTAATGGGTGTTGTCAAATAAAATAATATTTCAGAGAAGATATCACTTAAAACTTAAAATGCCTCAAGTTTATATAAAAGCAATGTTTAAAGAAGTTTTCCATAATTTGACCAAAATCCCAAATTTTTGCATGATATACCAATAGAAGCTTGCTAAACTAAAATAAATGTTTCAAATAAATTTTGAATTGGCATTCTTAGAGAAAAGACTATATTTGTATATTATCTCCATAGAAAATGACACTTAAATTTTTGTCATTTGAATAGGTGAAAAAAAATGCAACTAAAAATGCAGCAATTATTGCCAGGCTTTAAGAAGTTAATTAATAAAAATATTGTGTATTTTTAGGATTTTATGATAGTTTTGTTATCCATATAATTCTTTAAATACAAAACTTACGGTTTCTCATTCTACGAACACCCATTTCTATGCCTAATTTAGCATTTACAACTTTTAATTTTGTTTCTTAAGGAAAACCCTAGAAGTCATAAAAGCCTCTGACCCAACACAACCTGGCTATGCTCCTGACCTATCATTTCTTAGTCTTTGGAGAGTTGATTGATTCAAAGTTATTGACCAATTGGTTATTGATAACATTTACATAATAACTCAACTACTAGCAAATTTAATCAAAATGGATGCCACTCCTAGACTTCCCAAGGTAAGCTTTTCTGAGCCCAAATCATATCCCGATATTGAAATAATTAATGTAGAAAATGATGGTGAAAGTTAATGTTGGTATGTATTCTGGAAATTTTCAAATTCTAAACATTGAGAATGATTCCATAAGATGATTTGGACATCAGATTTTATAAAGTTAACATTTATAAAGTTAAATATATCCAAACATCATATCCTGGTTATAAAAGCCAATTCCCAGAGGGAAAACGTTAGCCCTTACTCATGGTTGCGTTCGTAGGCAAAGAAACTCAAAAGTGACATTTGCTTTGTGACTCCTGGTCATGCTGCTGCCAGTGGATTGACAGGGGCAGCTGAAACCCCTGCAGGTGATCAAAAATCTTCTCCTGCTTAAAGCAACTCTGAAGACCGAGAGAAGCTCCTGGAATATCCTACCCTCCCTCCCATCAACCATGACCCACTTTCTGAGGAATACGAAACAAGCCGTGTGGTATTTGGGAGATTGGAGAGTCCTAGACACTTCACTTTGTTCTAAACAGCTTTGATTATGACTCTTAGAAAATGTAATTGCTATCTCCAACCTCAACTTCACCATAACCAAACTAAGAAAAACTCAGGAAAAGAAGAGTAAGTACCTGTTTCAGTCAGCTTTGCATTGCTGGGAACAAAATACCTGACAAAAACAACTAAGTGGGGGGAAAGGTTTATTTGGGCTTACAGCTTCAGAGGAGCAGTCCATGGTGGGCTGAGTCCATTGCTCTGGGCCCAAGGTGAGGCAGATCATCATGGCAGAAGGGCATGGTAGAAAGAACTGCTCCATTCTTGGCAGTCAGGAAGCAGGGAGAAGGAGAAAGATAGGGGGTGAGAAAAGGGGTTTCAGGGAAGATGCACCCTTCCAGGGCACTTCCCCAGTGACCCACCTCCTCCACTCATGTCCCACCTGCCTACGGTTATCACCCAGTCAGTCCATTAGAACTAGGATGGCTGATTAGGTTGCAGCTCTCATAATCCAATCACTTCTCCTTTGAATATTCCTGCACTAACACGAGAACATTTGAGGAACAACAGTAGCAATGCACAACAGTTCAACATGAATAACAGAGTGAAATACCTTAAATTAAGGTTAAGATTCTAAAGTTTTCAACCTGTCATCCTCCTTCAATGCTGACAGATAATTACAAATAAGTACACATATTCCATCTGCAAGAGTTATCTTCATAATTAACTGGTGGTACAAGCTCTACTCACAGAAAGCTATTAAAAGAGATGTCAACTCAGCAATGTTGTGGTACCCCTTCCATTTTTCATTGTTATGTTGATGAGAAATTGAAATGGCTGTAATTAAAATGATGCTATAATTCTATTTTTAGTAGCTCTGTTCACTGTCAAAATTAAATATATATGGCAATAAAATGTAACCTGACATGGTGAGCAGCATAAATAGAAAACAGATGGTGCTGTAGAGATGCCATCCTATAATCATGTAGAACAATCTCTGAAAATTGTATGATATAGTCCATTTTCTAACAAAGTTTTTAAATTTCCTACTTTATATCATATAAATTATTTTTTAACTGCTCTGAATTCCTCAGATGACAAGTATATTATCAGCCCTCCAGGGCTCCTCCTTGACGTGGCACTAAAGTCCCATCAGCCATCTGTGAGCTGACAGACTCAAACCTCGGTGATGTTATACGATGTGAGTCCCAAGACCCAGAGGGATAAGGATGGGAAGGTAGGGTTTGCTACCATTTTGAGGTTTCTAAGCACATGATCCCCTTTCTCCAATATGATGGTTTGGATATGATTTGAGTGGGTCCCCCAAGGGTACATGTGTGGAAGCTTCACCCCCAGTGGGGTGATGTTGGGAGACCGTAGAATCTTTGTGGGATCTGGAAGGAGGAAGGAGGCTTTCAGAAAGGGTAAAGTACTTCTCATAGGAGGTTGGGTGGTTCCCACAAGAGTAAGAGAGTAAGAGTAAGAGTAAGAGAGACCAAGACTGACCATTCCCCACACTTGGCTTCCTATCTCACCATATGATCAATTTTGCACAAGTTCTCACCATTGTGATGCAATCTGTCATGAGTCCTTGCCAGCGGTCAAATCAATGGGGCTGCCTGATCTTAGACTTTCAGTCTCTAAAACTGTATGCTAAATAAACTTATTTTCTTTATAAAGCACCCTGAGATATTTCATTAAGATAATGGAAAGAAGACTCATACACCCAATAAGGTAGTGAAGTGCCATGCAAGCGAGTATAGAAGAAATGACCCTTGGCCTTGGAAAACTGATTAGGGATGTTAGACTCCCAGCCTAAGAGCCATCATCTCTGCCTCCAGGCAGGTGAACCTCCAAGCCACCCAACACAGCTGTCTTCTCCTCACCTCCATCTACAGAGGAGTCAAGGGACCACTGAGGCCGCTGAAACAGTCACATAACAAGACAGATATCAAGAAGAAAAGATTCCCCCAGTGGAAACTAATATTCCTGTTACAGGGAAGATTGTACAAGAACACATTCCAGTCATGGTGACGATTACTATAACACTGTGCCAATTCATGTCACAACACATATCTATCAATGTCAGCTGGCCTTCTTGTTCTGCTTCCAATAGAGAAAGAGATGATCACAGATCTGATAGCTATCCATCATGTCCCTTATTTTCCTGTTTCAGCAAGACAGGGAGAAATGATGACCTTGAAGTATTAGTGAAGTATAATCTATCTCTCCTTTATTTTCTCTCCAAAAGATATTCCACCTTACTTTTCACTTTTTAAATCTTTTTTGTCAAGTCCAAAGATCTATATAAATGTAAGCTATTATTACAATCTTGGCCACTACTATTTTAGTTAGCTTTTTCATTGCTGTGACCAAACTACAATAACAATTTAAAGGAGGAAAAGTAAGGGACTACAGGGAAGATGCACCCATCCAGGACACACCTCCAGTGATCTACCTCCTCCAGGTATGCCCTACAGTTCCCACCTAGACAGATCCTTCAAACTAGGATGGACTGATTAAGTTGGAGTTCTCACAATCTAATCATTTTACACTTGAACCTTCTTGCATTTACAAGAAATATGGGGAGACAGCTCATATCCAAATTATAATAGTCTACCCTTGCCTCCCCAAAGCTCATGTCCATCTCACAATGCAAAATGTATTTAGTCCATCTCTAAGAGTATCATAGTTTAACAGTTTTTGCATTGTCCAAAAGTCCAAGTCCAAAGTCTCCTCTGACACAAGGCAAACTCTTGGCTGTGAACTCTTGTAAAAATCAAAAACAAGCCACATATATCCCATGCATAATGGCACAGAGTAAACATACCCATTCCAAATGGGAGGAAGAGGGGCACATAAGGGACGGGACTAAAATAAGACTTAGACCCAGCTGGGCAAACAGATCCCTTAATATCGTGTATAGCATATAGAACAAAAGGCCATTTGATGTGCTCTCCAAAGGGGTTGGGAAACCCTATCCCTTTGGCCTTTTGGGTTGCAATCCACATGGGCTCATTTTTATCCTGGCTTTCTCCACACTCATCAACTTTTCTCAGCAGATAGTCCACTTTGCTGGCCTCTCTTAATTCCTAGGGTCTCCAGTCTAGCTGAGGATTCACACACAACTTCATGCATCACTCACAAGCAGCTCTCAGGGAGTCCAACCCAGCTACATGTTTCCTGGCCTCTGAGGCCTTCCTTTGAAATCTTGATGGATGCCTCCAAGACTTCATCCTGCTTCCTGTAGAACCAGTACCATGTGAATGATGCCAAAGTCTGATGTCAGCTTGTACAATACCTGGGACCCCCGGAATCATGGCTTCAGTGGCCTCTGAGTGCCTACACAGTTCAGCGTGGTAGAACAACTTCCTCATCCCCACAGTCTCTTCACAAAGGGATTTTTCCATCTACACTCTTGATCCTGAAGTGGCTATGGTTTTGCAAATTCCTGAGATTCCCTTGAGGTATATTTTCTATTGTCTCTGTGCAAAATACTTAGCATCTCTTCAGTGACTAAAATGTCTTTAACAACTACAATTTCACCCACATTTTTCTGGCTAACCTACAAGTTTTTCAAATTTTTCTGTTCTGCTTTTTGTTCCTGATTATCACAGTAAACTTGGCTAAATGCTGTCATCAATATCCAAGCCACCACCTGAATGCTGAGCCACCTTGAAATTTCCTCTGACAGATTAATTAGTCCATCACCTTTAATACAGCCTCACAGAAAGTCTCAATGCATGGACAAGATAGAGCCAAGTTCTTTTGCCAGAATACAGCATGACTGTCCAATTCCCAGTAGAGCCCTAATTTTCTTCTGAAACCTCTCAACCACAATCCTAATTCCTATCATCATTCTGGTCTTCTGAGTTCCCACCAGACTCACACATTAAGCTCTACTTACAACATTCTAAAGCCTTTACAGCCTACCTCGCCAAACTTCTCAAAATTCCTCCCACAAACAAGCTCCAAAGACTTCTACTCCACATGGTCAGGTTAGTCACAGCAATGACCCCACTTTTCAGTACCAATTTCTGTTTTATTTAGCTTTTTTGTCATTGTGACCAAAACACCTGACAAAAACAATTTAAAGGAAGGAAAATCTATTTGAGGCTCACAGTTTTGGAAGTTTCTGTCCATAAATGACCAATTCCATTGCTCTGGGCCCAAGGTGAGGCAGAACATATGGGCAAAGAGGTGGCAGAGGGAAACTTCTCTGATCATGTCAATGAGGAAGCAGAGAAGGAGAGAGAGAGAAGGAGTAAGGGGTCACAGGAAAGATGCACCCTTCTGAGTCATACCTCCAGTGATCCACTTCCTCTAGGGATGCCACACCTGCCTATAGTTGACACTCAATCTATTCAAACTAGGATGGATTGATAAGGTTCCAATCTTCAAAATATAATCATTTTTTATAGTTGTAGATGAACAGAATGCCTTTATTTTATTTGTTCCATTTTTATGTGGTGCTAAGGATCAAACCCAGTGCCTCACACCACTAGGAAAGTGTCTGCCAATGAGCTAGAGCCCCAACCTCCAGATATAATCATTTTATCTCTAATTCTTCCTGCATGAACAGGAGCTTCAGTGGAACAGATCATATCCAAACCATAATAACTGCTATTATCTCCAAACCCAAATCCTTAGATATATTCCTTAGACAGTTTGATATTGTCACAAGAGAAAACTTGGAAAAATTCTCAAAGCCTAAGAACTCAATCTATTTCCACAGACTTACTCAGGCTTAGGAAATTTCCATTCACATATATTCAGTTGGATGAAAAGCTAATACATCAGACCATATCTTATACATTATTGAGATAGGAAATTGATACTTTCTCTTTATGAATCTGTTTACTAAATAATAAGTAAATTATATCTTATGTGCATGGCTATTAATCTTAGATAAAGGAATAAATGGTTATCAAGTTCTATTTATATAGTCTGTCCAAGGATTTTCAGATTAACCTTCTGGAAGGAGCAGTGAGAACTTAATAGCCACACAGCCCTCAGCTTGTGTCTAAAGCAACAGCAATATGAAATTTTTCCCTGCAGGATAATCTTACTACATATTATACCCACTTTAGTCAATAACAAAGAGGCTGCTTCTTTCTAGAGTCAGTGCAATACAGTGATCAGGGCATGACTCATTAGCTATGTGATCCTGGGTAAATTATTTACCTTCTCTATGCAGAGTTTCCTTCCCATAAAATGGAGGTGGTAACACCTACTTCATGGAATTGTTATAATTGTTACATGTGTAAGAATTTAGTACATGTAAAAATTTAGGACTATAGCATCTTATTGAATTAGTAGCTGTCAATAATATCATTGCTAATGACAGGTATCGTGCAAAACAACTAGTATTCTAGACCTAGGGTTAGCAAACACCTTTTGTAAAAAGTCAGAGAGTGAATATTTTAGGTTTCATAGGTCATGTGGTTTCTGTATAACCCTGGCAGTTTAGCATGATAAGAACTATAAAGAATAACAAATAAACACATGAGTCTGGCTACCTTTCAAGATAATTTTGTTTATAAAAATAGGCAGTAGGCTGGATTTCACCTATAAGACATAATGGGCCAATTGTGTTCTAGACTAATAGTCTACTCTGATTGTTCTATTCTATAGACCAAAAGTCTAAAGAAGATCAAGTTACAGTGTTTTTTCTGGATTCAGTTTCCTGCAAGAAACTTTCCTAATTCTTGACTCAATCCTTGCATGAATGCCATAGTCAAAACTTTGACCTTTCTAATTTTGACCCTGCCTATGACCTTGGTTCATCTATGAACTATGTCATTTTCTTACTTCCTCTGCTGATCTTTATCCCCTTGGTGTTGTCCCTTAACATCATGATACCCAAACATACTATCTTTTAAACAAATCGAGTCCATCCATTAATCCATTAACCCAAGTCATTATGTCATGCAATCAATTAGTCACAAATATTAAAGTTTGCATTATACATGTGTATGGATTCTCTGCTGGGCGCTGGGAACAGGAATATAAACAGGACCTACCAACATTCTACATCTAAAGTCTCATATGCCAATAAATTATTAAAGCAATAGGTGATTTTACCTACAAATATGATCAAGACACATAAACCCAGAAAAGGAAACTTCTTCCTCCCTCAAAGTCTTCAAATATGCCATTCTCTTTGATTAGAGGACATTCAACCCACACTCCACCTGGAAAACTCCTGTACATCCTTTACATCTTGGTTTAAGTGGCACTTCTTCAAAAAAAGTTTCTCACTTCTATCACTTCGGGAACCTTACACTTCTTTCACAGGCCTAACAATAATAAATAATTATTAATGATTATTTTTATGTATATATATATATATATATATCCTCCACTGGATTGTGACTGTCTTCCTCACTGAATATGCATGACATAAAGTAAAAGGGAAACATCATATTTGGGGTGTCTTAAAGGATACATAGATTTCAACAAAAAGGCAAAAAGAAATGGCATGACAGAAAGTGAAAAGAACAAGAGGAGCTTATCTCACATCCATGTGGAAGAGCATGATGCATTTGGGGAAATAATTAGTTGATAGTTCCTTATGGCCACAGCTCAAAAGGAAATAGGTAGTTGATGAAATTGGAAAAGCAGACTTCCAGTCTCTGTTTCTGTGCATTCAACTTTTTAGATTGCATGTGTGAGACCAGGCAATATTGTCTTTCTGTATCTGGCCAATGGACATGTAAATCACATTACCACATTATTTGCTTTGAATATATAATTTTTGCCAAATATATCCCAATAAACCTGAAAAAAAAACTTAAAAAGCTAGCAGGAAACTGATAATGAAGAGGGAACTTGGCAAGGAATGTAAACACCTTCCTATATATTCTAGGGAGCCACTGAAGACTTGAACAAGAAAAGTGAGATGACGCATATTTTAGAAAGATGTCTCTTGACACAGTGAGGGAAAGAGATTTGATGCAAAGGAAGTCAAAGAGAAAGTCACTGAGAAATGAAGGACTAGATTAAGAAACCCAAAAATATAGAGGAAGAGATGGATTTAAGGGGCATTAGAAGACAGATTTAATAGTTTTCTGTCATCATTTGGACATATATGGTAAGAAAATAGAAGGGTTATAGATGACACAAGGGGTCCTTGATTGAGTGACTTGTGAGTAAATTAAACAATAATGTAAATGTAAGAGGAGGTGCCACTTGGGGTGCAAGATAGTAGTTTTGCATTTTGCATTTACTGGGTTCAAGGTTCCAGGAAGGAGGTTAATAATCAGTCAAATTGGGAGACAGGTGGGGCTAGGGCTGGAGATTTGGGAGTTATCCATGAATGAGTGGGTGTTGGTGCCATGAGAGCAAATCAAAGTGACAGGAAGAAGATGGAGGATGAATGGAGAAAGGGGCTAAGTTTGGTGTATCAAAGAGCACCAGCACTTAAACTGCCAGCCTCTCCCTTCCAGGACACCATTCGTCATCCTCCGCCAACTGAGACTTCCTCCCCTGCAACACTCATCATCCTCTCAGACCTTTCCTATCACTACCAACAACCCAGTGCTCAGGTCTTCTTTAAGAAAATCAAACTCCAATTTCAAATGCCTTCAGAGGAAAGTAAGGAAAAAGGAAGCAACCCTAAGGCTTCAGCCCATCACAAATGACATGGCTGTGTTGATGACTGCCATATTAATTTGCCTGGGCTGCCATAACAAAGTATCACAAATGAGTTGGCTTTAATGACAGAGATTTCTTGTCCCAGAATTCTGGCAGATAGAACTCCAAGATCAAGGTGTCAGCAGGGTTCATTCCTTCTTAGGACAATAAAGAATAATCTGTTCTGTGCCATTTTGGTTGGGGTATGAATGTCCCCCAAAGACTAACCTGTTAAAGCCTTGGTTCCCAGTGAGGTCATGTTCAGAGGTGGGGCTTTTGGGAAATGATTTGATCAGGAGGGCTCTGACTGATTAAGCCACTGGTGAATTCATAATTTGAATAGACTACTCTGCAGTGGTAGAAACTAGGAAATGGGACCCTATCGAAGGTCATAAGTCCTTGAAGGAATTCCAGTGCTTCTCTCTCACTCTCTCCTTCTCAGCCACCATGAGGCAGGCAGCTCTGTTCCACCAGTCCCTCTCCACCATGATGCTCTGCCCCACCACACTACCACAGGCCCACAGCAATGAAACCATCCGACCATGGATTGAAACCTCTGAAATGAGCTAAGATAAATTTTTCCTCCTTTAAGCGTTTTTTTTTCTCAAGTATTTTGTCACATCAATGAAAAGATGATCAATAAGCATACCTCTCCTGGCTTCTAATGGTTTGCTGTCAATCTTTGGTTTCTTGGGCTTATGGCATATTACCCTGATCTCTGGCTTCATGTTCACATTCTGTCCTCTGTGTGCATGGATCTGTGTACAAATGTTCCTTTTTAATAAGGATATTATTATATTGAATTACTTACCTTCTTAATGGCCTAGTTATAATTAACTAGTTATACCTGCCACAATCCTATTTCCAAGTAAGGTAACATCCTGACATATTAGGGTTTAGAATTTCAAAATATGAATTTCAGGGGGACACAATTCAATCCTCTACAACTGCAGACCACCATCCATGTGACTTTCGTCTACAGATAAGTAATTTCATTCATAAAGTAATATATGAGAAAGCACTCCATGATCTGGAATGTTTTTTCTTTCCATATTTTTTATTGGTGAATTATAGCTATGCATAATGATGGTACAATATGTTGTTACATATTCATACATGCACATAATATAATAGTATAAATTGGCCAATATCTCTTCCCAGCATATCCCCCCTTGATCTGGAAATTTTTGAAGGCATTATAGTTGCTCCTTTTTAAAAATCTTTTTGTAGTTGTAGATACACAGCATACCTTTATTTTATTTGTTTATTTTTATGTGATGCTGAGGATTGCATCCAGTGCCTCACACATGCTAGGCAAGCACTCTGTCACTGAGCTACAGCCCCATCTCCTATAGTTGCTACTTTTTAATAAATATTTATTTTAATAAATAAACAATACAATCTTAAAATTATTAAGGGATTAGTAAAGGGTTCTTAGTACAGACACTATAGTATGTTATGATCACCATGCTACCTTTATAGTTGCAAATAACATTGGTTCAGACTTTGAGCAGATGTCCCTATTACTATTTTCAGGCTTAAGACTGCCTACCTCATCGCCCCCATGGACTTTGTAATGGCATCATAGAAAATGTCTTCGCCCAGATTTGATTAAAGACTCAACTGTTAGGATTGTAGCCATGAGTCCGTGACTGGCCACTGAGGCATTGGATCATCCCACTGCTTCCAGGATCATGACTACATTCATGACAGCCCCTACAACTGAGTTTCCATGGAGTCATTTCAGAGCTGGTGGTGTGGCTGGGTGTAGAGGCATCTCAGAGTCGGAGCATCACTATGTTTCTGCACTACACCATTGTTCCTTGTTTCTGAATAACTATTTTTAATGAAATCCAGTCTTATGCTTTTCATTGGCTTCAAAGCTTCTTCCCACTACCTTAGAACTAAATATGTAGATACTGACAGAACTCTAAATCCCATTGCCCACCTGAGACAAGGGATCAAAAGCTTAGATTTCCTTTTGATCCCTATAGCACAATGCTATACACAGAGGCCCTCAAGCTGATTATATTTTGTTCCTGTTTCTTTGAGGAAATCTTTGTTCAAAAGCTGTTTTACCAAACAAAATCACAGCAAAACCTTCTACTCTGTGTCTTTGCACTTTCTTTGACTCCAAAACCTATTCCCACACATGTAATGTCTCCCTCACAAAACAATGATAAATATCTGCATAGTGCTTTGTTTGATTCTATGAGGAATTACAGCCAATTCCCTGAGACAGCCACAGTTCCTGTGAGCTTCCAACCAGCTGACTGGGTGACAACAAACCTGGATTCCAATGCTGGGCTATTTTATGTATAATTTATTATATTTGGAGAGACAAAAATCAGTGAACTCATTAGCCTCAAAATAGTTAGAGCCCCAAAATAAAGCAGAAGGTTCTCTTCCTTTAATTTAAAATTCTTTCCTTTTTTTCTTTCTCAAGCTAATTCCGAAGCTCATTCGAACTCTCTTTATAATCTGTATAAAATAGCCATAAATCAGCATAAATCAGAATTCCCACCTTGCTAGACACAAAACAAGGACAATAGTATTTTGGAAAAAAAAAAAAACCACTCTCTGACTCAGAGCTGATAATGCTATAATAAATTTTGAGTGCAAAAATCTTAACATGAAATTGCTGCCAAACTAGAGAGGACATATATTGTGACTCACCGAAGAGAAAAATTACAAAGGGTTTGGGTTGGCTGCATTTAGCCCAGTTGATAGCTAAGGGGCAGATGGAGAAAATCAAGGAAATGTAGTTCTGGACAATTGAAATCTACTTTTCCAGAAAACTAGTTGGTTGGGGACATGGATGTCAGGTATCAGAGACACTCTCATGTCCCACGATGTTTAGAATGACTAATGAGGTGAACCGGGTTTGGGGGTACAGTGAAGGACATGAACTAGAAATTAGAATAAGGATTCCTAGGAGCACAGTGACTGATTGATGAAGACTATCTCTGAGGTTATCATGTCCTCCAAACAAAAGCCAAAAGTAAAGTTTTTAAAACATTAAACAATTACATATCCTGCAAAATCCAAAATCCAAAAGCTGACTGGAGGCAAGAGGTTTAATGCCACCACTAAAAGCCTGGGGAAGGACAGAGCAGCAATGACAAGGAGATGTGGGAGGGTGCTGTTCAGTGGCTCAAAACCACCCAAGATTTCCAAAAACTGCAAGAGGACTTCATCTTTCTCACAAGGGAGGAACCTCAGTTCCACTGCTTCTACTTCTTCTTGCTAAATGCCAGAGAGCAAAAGCATCCCAAAGGAGTTTTACTTTCTTTTCAAATTAAACAAAAAACAAAAAAAATGTAAAAGGGTTGGAAACTGCAATTATGTCTACAGATGCTACTGACCAATAAATAAAAAGGTAAAGGTAAATAAAAAGGTAAAGGAGGACCAGAAAGTGCAGACATAAGCAATTCGCCCAGTTGCAGAGGAAAAATGGGGTTCTGTCAGGAGCTGCCTGGCTCCCAACCTCTATGGCTGGCATCTGCTCCCAACTCAGCCTGCTCCTCCTCCTGTTCGCTCTGCCCATGGGCTCAGTACAGCCAAGCCAGGTCAGCACAGACCATGTATAATAAAGAGTCCTTTTAAGACTCACGGTGTATTTTGGCTGTTACTTTTTTTGACTGTATATTTTCTAATTGAATCCTGGTCTGGATGATAACCTGTACCTAACCCTTTGTGCCAGAGGCTCCCTCTGGACCTTTGTCATTCAACTTTGCCTGTGCATGTGTCCCAGGCTCCAGAATTCCAGCTCTCTGTTCCTCCAGCTTGATCTGACTGCGCACCTCTGGCCTTTATTCCTCTGTGCTTCTCATCTGTATCTTTGTGAAGTTCCAAAACTTGGGTTGCCGCCCTCGCATATGGACTCCCTGACTTCTTTAGACCTTGATACCTATCAGAACATCCTCTGGACAATGTGCAGACCCTATTTAAAGGCCACTCTAATTCTTGCATTGGTAAACATTAAAAAAAAAAAAGATCTTTTGGATCTCTTAAGAATTATTTGTTACTAGGGGTGTATGGATATTTGTTAAATGGTAAATAAAAACCTAAATCCTTATGGGTATTCTCTATTCTGTTAGGGGATAAAATGGTGACCGTTAAGCAAGTCTGAAAAAGAATTGAGTAAGTTAAGATATGGAGTAAGAAATGGGTATAAAGCAACCTGAAGGCAAGGAATTAATGAATATTAAGCAACATTGGGAAGTAAATTGTTTTTAAACTTTAAACAATTACATATTTTGCAAAATTCATGTTTTCATATTGTTCTACATAAATAAATAAATGTGTAAGAAAATGCAAGACACAAATTTCTGGAGCAAGGGCTTCCAGAATAAAATCTACTTAAAGGGCCACACAGAGACTTCCCCGTGGCCATTCGGCCAGTCAGAGCTAGGATCATCATAAGTTGTGGTTGTGCTTTTCTCACCCATCACTCCACCTCAATGTCATGGGCAAGAGTGGGTTAAGAGGTTCAATTCTATTGCATCTCATCCCTGGCCTCATCTCCTTTCTTTCCCAATTTTTGGTTCCTGCTGGTTCTGCCCGGGAACTCGGGGCTTAGAGGAATGGGCAGTTATTGCCCTTTTGAGAATAAACTCAGAGCCAATGACTTATCAGCTTATAAGTTTGTACCAGACTGATGGAAATCCTGTTTCTGTCACAGACTGACAAATTAGCATAAGAGAGAGATTATGTAACTCTGCTTGAGAAGCTATCAGGGGACCTGAAAGCTGTATCAGAATATGCTTCTTATCATCAGGAAAACTTCCAGGCTGAAAACTTTAAATATTATCAAAAGTGCTAATGATAACCTGAAAACTATAGTTAATGAAGGGCAGATATGCCCTGGAAGTTGTGTTCTTGAATCTGACCCTGGAAAAACATCTATATTCAAGGAGTTATAAAATATTTTGCAATTCAACAAATGCAATAGCTTTATAAGAAATAAGAAACAAAAACAAAGTTAAGAATGCAAATACAGGCATATTTGCCAGCTTGCAGTAGAGAAACCCTAAATACAATAAATGAATTACACCTGTAATTCAGATCTGATGTCATTAGTATCAGTTGCCTGTGTGAAAAAGCTGAACAACAACAACAACAAAAACTCATGGTATTTATGTTGGCAGAAAAGTAGGAAATGATACCCAAAAGTCTGAGGCCTCACAAAAAGTAAAACCTGAGGATTGGTCAAGCCCCAAACCAACTAAATGAAAAAGGGAGACACATCAGCTTGGAACTGAGATACATTATTCAAACTAATTCATACAGCTCTGCTCACTGTTACCCAGAGGATGTTTTCCATAGTCTTAAACCTCCATGGCTGGCATCTGCTACTAATTGACCTCCTCAAATTCCAATTTAAAAGAAAAACAGAAATGTTTTTTGACTAGTGATTGAGAATCTGATGAATGCTTAGACTTCTTCCTGGAGATAAAGTACAAATGCAGATACAAAGCAAAATTTACAAATAATTCAAGAGAACTCATGGCCAATGTTCAAACCATTAATCCACAAATCATGTATTTTTAAATTCCTGCATAAGGGCTGGGGATATAGCTCAGTTGGTAGAGTGCTTGCCTCACGCGTGCACAAGGTCCTGGGTTCAATTCCTAGCACCACCAAATAAATAAATTCCTGCAAATGGTTATAGCCTGGCATAGTGGTATATGCCTATAATCCCAGCAGCTCCCAGCAGCTCGGTATGCTGAGGCAGGAGGATGGAAAGTTTGAGGCCTCCTGTCTCAGCAATTTAGAGAGGCCCTCAGCAACTTAGACCCTGTCTCAAAATAAAAAAATAAAAAGGGGAAAGAGGCTGTATATGTGGCTAAGAGGTGAAGCACCCCTGGGTTCTATCCTCAGTACCCAAAACAACAACAACAACAACAAAAAGACTGTGAAAGGAACAAGCAACTATCCATGACATTTTAAAAGGTGTAGCCAAGAAGGGGGCGGGGGCTGTACAAAGACCCACATCCCAAACCTGCAAAAAGTTATTAGACCCAAGTGCTCACATGTTAGAGATAATCTCTGAAATGTTCTTAGTCAATTATCCCTTTACTGAAAAATGTACCAAAAGAATCTCTCTTGGTCACCTTTCTTTTTTCACTTTCCCTCATGTATTGCTCTTTCCAATATTTATTCACTTATCCTCCATCTACCCATTCACCTCATTTTTGAATTTTTTTCCCCGACCTTCAGTGACCCTATTCCTGACCTAGGCACAATCCAACACTTCCATATGGCTCTAGGAACCTCAATACATCAAGCAACCCACAAGTTAAGCTGCTTGAAAAAATTTCCTCAATGTCACAAAGACGCTTATTTGAACTTCAAATTGCAAGTTGGAGTCACCCTTGGCAAATTCTGGGAATGAGATTGAGCTCCTCAAGGCATGTCACTCATTCGCTGACAATTGCAGAGTTTTCTGTCACCCTTTCGGGGCATTGGCCACATAAGGAGAATGAATCACCACTCCATGATGATCTGGAAAAGGGCAGTTGTGAAGGAAGTGATCAGAAGGCCACCCAGCGGAGAGTAACCAGCACTGAGATGGCTTTCTGGAACAAATACATCATTTAGAGCATGTTTAAAGCAGCAATGAAAATAGCAGAAGCTGCTAGAAAGTGAAGGACAGCGCTTTGACAGACACAGTGTGGAATAGCCATTTGTGGCGCCTAAGTCTTTCCAGCCACACCCAACACACCCAACACAATCATGGGGTCCTCTTCTACCACAAAGAACTAATGCAAATTTTTAAAAGTACTTTCCAATTCTTCAAGTAGTTTTGAAAGGGCAATGGAAAGACGTGGTTATTGGATGATCTTTATGCACCATAAAACAAAAGAGAATGCATCTGAATTGGGTTTTGTCAGGTAGTTGGTGAAGCATGGCAAAGCACAAAGAGAGAAAAATAAATACGATAGACCCAGTTTATGTTGCTCTCCTGAGTGATGCAGCCTTCAAAATAAAACAACAACAACAAAAAAGGAATGCTTGCAAACACTTTCTAAATTCAATGCACTGTTCCATGCTGTAGGCTAGTGATTTTCAAATTCGGCTGTCTAGAAAATTATCTAGGTAGGCTTAAAAAATCAGATTCTTGAGACTCTCCTTAAAATATCTATATTAAAGTCCCTAAGTTAGGGCCCTAGACTGTATGTTTTTTAAAGGCCCTTAGGTGATTCCGAAATAGCTCATGGTTTCCTGGTAAAGCTGCTGCTACAGGACATAGAATAATAAGACGGTCCTTGCCTGATGTACTTTAGAGAATAATTTTAAAGAAAATGCATATGTGTAGATAAATTGTGAATGTCTCAAGAGTTTTTTAAAAAGTACAGAAAAGCAAGGAATACCATGACTCAGAAAATAATAATGCTCGTTTCTCACTCTGTCCTTGGACTGAGCACTGAGAAGTGAGGGTTATGAAGCAAAGATTGAGCAGAACACAAACCATCCCTTCATTTTACTAAATTATTCCTTTCTCTAATCAGAATTAATGTGATGTAAAAGGCAAGCACTGTTTGAGGGAGAAAATCAGAAGAAATAAAAAGATTTACTGTTAGCCAAAATGATTTCTCACATAGTTTTAAGCATGCAAACAATTAGCACAGAGCTAATGATTAAGCATTTATAACAATAATAAAAACACATTAGAAGAACATGTTCACATCTTTTAAATTTTATCACTCCTAAAAAGTGATTATCATTTTAAGTTGCCTAATTAAATTGATGTTTGTCTAGCAGTAATCTAAAAATTTAACTATAAATTATCATAGTATGTAAAGGATAAGAAAAAACAAATATAAAAGTGTAAAATGTACAGCAAATTAACCAATGGTTTGATAAATTATATATGTATGATAAATTTTATATGTTGCAAAATTATATATGTTGCAAAATTCCGGTCATTGGTCCTCAGTCTTAGCTTTCGGTAGCTTCTATGTTACCCCCAAAAGCAGGGCAGGTATTGGCTACTCACCAACAGAGTTCTCTGAAGTCATTCATCAATGAGCCAGGTCTATTGGTTATTGGCTGCCCTAAGAGCTCCCAAGAGTGCTTTTAGAACACTCCCTCTTTATCTTAGACTCCCAAGGGCAACCCTTTTTCCAAGCTGTGATACACTGCTGTTGTACCCTTCTTATGCCCCACAGTTCAGACCAGGCTTTAATCAAGATAGATTTCACCATGTGAACAATATCTCTAAGAAGAATTTTATTTGCACTTGAAACATGGTTCCTCAGAGCATTTAAGCCACACCCAGTGGGTTATTTTGAATATGAATAAACTAATCAACTACTTTTGCTCTGTTAATATTAGCTCATCATTGCTCTAGTTATATGCAGAAATGCAAAGGAAGCTTAAAATATGTTACCTGTTCTTTCCAAATTTAAAATGTAAAAAATTAACCATGTTTACACAGAACAAACCATGAGAAGCAGTACAAAAGAAGGGTTAAAGTTGTGATGTGCCCTTCAAATATTGGAAGGTTGAAAGGAAAAGAGGCACCTGGTAGAAAGGACACTGCACCTAGGGTTTTCCAGGGCTGAGGACTACCCTGCTCCTAATGGATGTAAGACCTTATCCTAACTGCTCTATGTCTTGGAGAGCCTGTTTGTTAAGAAGAGGATTGAATTAAATCAGTGTTTTATGTGGAGAAGATCAAAACCATTATGAAGATATTGGCATCCTCCCTCCTGTTATCTAAAAGATCTGAACACTACCCACCCTTCATATCATCACCTGAAAGCTTGCAAAATATGAGATAGCTAGAAAAGAACAGTTAAAAAAAAAACCCATGCAATTGTTATCTGTCCTCACCTATCATTTGAAAGCCCTAAAATTAAATGGTATCGAAGGATTTATGATTCTCATTGTCTATTCTCAGAAACATCAGCACCATATTGGAAAAGTTTGATCTATAGTCTTGATATATGAGAAGACATGAAATAGGCAGAGGCAGCGATTCTCATGCCTTTGAGTTTATGTATATAAAAATTCATTGAGTGAGTATTTATCAAGCACCTACTTGGAGCCAAGTAATCCTGGGGAATCAATGGTTAGAAAAGAAGCACAAACACACACGACTGAAGCCTAAATCCTTCAGGCCTCCTGAAGCTGGCCTTCTCTAACCCCACCCCAAAAGATTCTGGATCTGGGTCCTCTTTAATAATAACACCACACACAATAACCTAAGTGTGCACAACTGTGAAGTTGTGAAGTTGAAGGGCCATGGTTCCATTCCAGCTTGCTTTAGACCCAACTGTGAAGTACACACATTTAGGCCGCTGAACTCCTTAAATTCCCCCTCCAGTCAGTTCCCACTTAGGGGCATCCCCAAAATGCCCACACAAGCATTGCCTGGCATGGCAGGCAGGAAGTGCAACAGAAGGGAATCAGGGTGGACAGGGACAATTCCTAACTGCAGTTAGAGTGCCTTACTCTTGATAACTTCATAAGCACATGTCACCACGCAATGCCATGCAGGCCTCCTTGAAGGGACAGGAAAGGACCCAGTCATGTGAGAGGCCCTGAATCTTCAGCTCCTTTAGTCTCACTGTAATTCTCCCTCTGACTGGGGCCGGGGGCAGCAACCAGCAGAGTAAAGAATAGCTAATGCAGAATCTGAGTTTGATTCTTGCTCCATATTAATTTAAGCAAGATATGTGACGAGCAGACACATCACTAAAACCCACTGATGAGAGTTGTTTCAGACTTTCCTTATACAGTCTTTTGAATATTCCTACTCAATACTTCTATTGTTTTGTTGTTGTTTAAAGAAACTGTGGAAGGTCAGATTTGACAAAATCTTCTTGTCTGTGGGGTATTCAGACTACGTAGTGGGAAAGCAGTAGAGAATCTGAGGATTTTAAGGAAGTCCATTGCCTTAAGATCAGAGCCCCTCCATCAGGTGTCTCCGTGGATGCAGGCAGGCAGACTGGAGAGAAGAGTTCATGGGTCTCCTCTGTGGCTCAGCTTCCCTGTCTTTGTCTTTCCCAGATCCATGGTGAGGCCTGAGGGGAGACTAGACATCACAAGACCCCGCCTCCCCCACTCAGGGGTAGAGAATATTAAAGTCAGAGGCTAAAGGACTTGATGCCACACTGAGGAGTTTATATTTTATCCCACGGCCCACGGGAGCTGCTGGTAATCAGCCCGCAGTTTGGCAAGACAGCTGTGGCATGGTGGGGTCATTGTTCTGGGGCAAGAAAGGCCCAAGAAGAGCTCACTGGACAGTCAGGAGTCTGTGACACTGGTCAGGGTGAGAGATGGTAAGGCACTGAAGGTGTGGTGACAGTGACCTGGAGCTCCATGGAGGGAAGGAAGGGCCAGCACTGTTTCTCTTCTGTCCCTGCTCTACTCTCCTCCAGGGCAGCGCTCACTGTTCTCCCCACACCATCTTGAGATAATCATGGGCTTCAAGGGCCATGGTTCCATTCCAGCTTTAGACCCATAGCCATGAAACACATCTTCTTTAGCTGGGGGAGAAGGTGGCACAAAGAACATGAAGGACCCCACAAGAGCATAGGACCAAACTCAGGACCCTCCCATGCCCAACTACTTTGTTATCTGCGGGATGATCAATAGCATGAACCAAAGGGATTGCATCTCCTGTGGTGGAAGTTTTTCTATGTCCTAACGACATATAAAGAAGTCTAAGCAGTTCCAAACTTCAGTGCCTGCCTGAGCCCAGCCTGTCTGGGTTTCTTAGACTCCCCCAGGCAATTTCCTGTCAAGCTACACAAGCTTCAGAACTCCTGGTAATGTACCTGTTGGAGACTCAGAACTGCCTCCTCTGCCTGATTAATTTCCCAAGGGGACTAAGCAGCTTGTCTCAGAACCATTCTGCTTCAGATCAAGAGCTGAAAAGATCCATCTAGATCACAAAGGATCAGGGAGCCAGATGGGGCACCTGTCCGTAGGACACAGGGTGGCGTTTGAAAAAAAATAAACAGGTCCAGCTGCACCTACCTTCCGTATGAGTTTTCCTCAAGTACGAAGAGGATGGGGGAAGAAAGGTGGTATTTTCTGATAAAAGAAAAAAAAAGTTGTCTTTTATATAACATTTTCACAAAAAAGTAAAGTAAATCCTATGCACTTTCTTATGGGAAATGATATATTTATATCTTTGAGATTCTAAAGTTATTTCAAAAGTGCACTCTGGTTGCAATTCATTATCAGAAAGAAAAGTGCACCATCATCTAATGTCTAGTCTCTTTTAAAAATTGCTTAAGTCAGAGAAGGTGAATAACTAACACAAAATCACACAGCAGCTCACTCGGGCATAGAAAATTCTTATCTTCTTGTTCCTAGACCAGTATTCTTCCAACCATGCCACTCCCTTACACCACAGATAGAGGCAGCATAGGGAACAGTTGAGTCAGACTAACTGAACTTTTATCCCAGCTTCTGCTAGGTGAGCCTCCAGAAAATTTATTCAAATTCCCTGTGCCTCTAGGTCTCATCAGGGTAATAGGAATAATCATAGTTACCTCTTTATAAACCTGCCATTTAAATAAAATAATACATATTAAATGCTGGTATAGGTAGGCATGCTTAAATATAATCTAACCAACATTACCATCATTATTGTTCAACTGAAGAAGTCATGCATATGTGAGCCTGAATAGCCCATTTTCACTGAATTCGTATGTTAAAAATCAAAGAATTAGAAACTCCTAAATGGGTTTGTAGAATGTACAATTCACAAACAAAATTTTCATCAAGTCTGATGCCTGAATGTATGCCCTTTCTCTCTGCCTTCTCAGATGAACATCTCTGCTTTAAAATATGCTTTAGGATGCAAGCTTTCCCAAGACTTTTCTAGGGGAAAAAGGTATAAAACTTATACACGGATCACTACATTCAAGTGGATTCCCAGCTCACATTCCATACCTTGCTCCTCATGTTATTTTTCAGGATTTACTGTATTAGTGAAATTCTGTGGTGCTCTTGTAGCTGAACCTGGCCAGGTAGAACCTCTGATCTCTGTTGAACAATATTCTTTCCAGTTTTCCACCAACCCTCTCAGAATAGAGTAACAGTCTCCAAACTGTAGCGATGTTCCTCTTTCTAACTCTTACATTTGAATTACCAAATTCTTTTTTTTTTAATTTTTTTTTATTGGTTGTTCAAAACATTATAAAGCTCTTGACATATCATATTTCATACATTAGATTCAAGTTGGTTATGAACTCCCAATTTTACCCCAAATACAGATTGCAGAATCACATCGGTTACACATCCACATTTTTACATAATGCCCTATTAGTAACTGTTGTATCCTGCTACCTTTCCTATCCTCTACCATCCCCCCTCCCTCCCCTCCCATCTTCTCTCTCTACCCCATCCACTGTAATTCATATCTCTCCTTGTTTATTTTCCCATTCCCCTCACAACCTCTTATATGTAATTTTGTATAACAATGAGGGTCTCCCTCCATTACCATGCAATTTCCCTTTTCTCTCCCTTTCCATCCCACCTCATGTATCTGTTTAATGTTAATCTTTTCTTCCTGCTCTTCCTCCCTGCTCTGTTCTTAGTTGCTCTCATTATATCAAAGAAGACATTTGGTATTTGTTTTTTAGGGATTGGCTAGCTTCACTAAGCATAATCTGCTCTAGTGCCATCCATTTCCCTGCAAATTCTATGATTTTGTCATTTTTTAGTGCTGCGTAATACTCCATGGTGTATAAATGCCACATTTTTTTTATCCATTCATCTATTGAAGGGCATCTGGGTTGGTTCCACAGTCTAGCAATTGTGAATTGTGCTGCTATGAACATCGATGTAGCAGTATTATTTTAGGACAGTGGTTTTCAAATGCAGTTGTATATTCGAATCACATAAAGAACTTTTAAAAATACTGAATCCTGAATCCCACTGCTGAGGAGTGTTAGTCAGTCTGGAATCCAGCCTAGGTGCTGGGATTTTTTTCAAAGCTTCCCAGATGATGCTAAGGTGCAGCCAAGGTGGAGGACCTCTGCTTAAGAGACCTATCAGATCTAGACAGGAGGCTGGGATGAGAGGAACCCAGTTTCTGCAAGGCCTGTGGGTGCTTCCTAAAGTCCTATTGACCACCTCTTCCTTTGTTTTCCTAAAGTACCCCCTCTATAGCCCCTCTCAAGCTGATTTGCTTATGAATACCTCCTGGGTTCTTCACTGTGAGCCCCTAACAGCTGAGATCATTTTTCTCTCACCCCCCAACACTGCAAACAGAATCTGAGCACCCAGAAGGTGCTTAGCAAATGCTTATTGCACCAAACTGACAGTACTTATCCCTTCTACCTATCTGATTAAAGTAATCATGTTAGAGAAACTCTTTCCAGAAAGTCAGAACTAGGATGCTACCCAGAGAATATCTGAAGGACTCCCGAAAGGCATCCTGTGACGCAACCAGCCCCCTCATCAGTAAGTGAGAAACAGGTGCACGACAGCTCTGGCGCTGATCCTCTGTAACTTGCTAAGTGTTCCTTCCAGGGGCTCCTCAAGTGTGGATATAATTAAAGCCTTTGAATATTACCTCTTCCATTGTGCCTGGTCCTAGTCCCTGCTCCTCATTCAGATAAGACAAGACTGATGAATGTGAATACATCTGAAGTTAAAGCAGGCAGGAGATAATGAAAATGGCTGATTGGAAAGTGCTTATCAACTCAAGAGAGCGCTGAGATACACAGAGCTCCAGGAGGACGCGAAAACTCTCTCCCAAAGTCAGGAAGTGGAACTGCAGTCGCTGCAAACTCTGCAGGCTCCTCACCACCCCGCCCTCTGGTCCACTGAGCCACCTGTGCACAACTCCAGGGGGATTCAGGTTCTATAGGGATGGTAACCTCTGGGTCCTGCGGCTCAGCAGTCCTGAAATTGCCTATGGTGGGCAGATTTGCAGTGTATGGCACACAAGGTTACCTTCATTATTAGGAAGCTTTGAAATGATCAAAATTACATATGGTAGTTATTGCTACTTTCTACAGCTTGGTCCTGGCTCTCAGGTGTGACCTCAGCCCTCTGTTCATAGCATGTTACCAACACCTGAGAACCTCTAGTTCTGAAGTCCTGCTCCCAGCTCCCATCTCCTCTCTCATCAAGCTCTACCCACTAACAGAGGATCCTGGGGATTGTTCAGACCCCTGGACAATGATGGGGAGCTCCTTCCAAGGGCTCCTCAAGTGTGCCTGGTCCTAGTCCCTGCTCCTCATTCAGATAAGACAAGACTGATGAATGTGAATTTGTAATTACAAATCCTGATGTACCATTTATTTTGTTTTCTTTTTTTGTTGCTGCTATCTTGCTACAATGAAACAAGGATTAATCCTCAGTTTGGATCACATTGCTGACAAGAAACAGGAAGCCTTGGACTTCCATGAATCCATCCATTCTCAGAACAAATCATCACCACTCCCCATTGTTCAATATGGTGGCCTGATAAAAGTTACTGACCTTAGAGCTGGGTGACCTGGGTTCAAAACCCAGATTCATTCCTTACAAACATTGATCCCTTTGGCAAGAGTCATGCTTCAATATTCCCGGCTATAAAATGTAGATGACATAATAGCGTCCACCTCCTAAGGTTGTTTTGAGAATCAATGCTATGCTGTAGACCAATGCCTAACATACATACCTCAATACTATCCCCAGATCTAAGTTTTAGGATAAGACTGACTTTGCTAACTTGTACTCATAGTACTATTTGAGCATCTGATCACTCCTTTTCAGTTCCCAAAATGGTTTAATCCTTACCTTGACACTCTCTTCTTTTTTTCATCCTACAATGTACAGCATTCTAGAAAATGCTTTGTTCTTTTCTTCCCTGCTATTGATTCAATTTACCTAAAATTGGGATTATCTCTCTTTCTTAATTAATTTATTTATTTTAATTAAGTATGACAGCAGAATGCATTTCGATTCATTGTGCACAATTGCAGCACAACTTCTCATTTCAGTGGTTGTACACAATGCAGTGTCACACCATATGTGCAGTCATACATGTACCTAGGGCAATGATGTCCATCTCATTGTACCATCTTTCCTGCCCTATTGCACTCTTCCCTTCCCTCCCCTTTGCCCAGTCACAGTTCCTCCATTTTTCCCATGCCGCCATATCTCTTAATATTAACCGTCTCTTGTTAAAACATCCTTGATATTTCCTTGTGAATCTCAGGGTGTGGAAACCCTGTTCTGTCTCTACTGTCCTTCTGGTCCACCCTCTATGCCATTCTTCTTTTGAACTGGCCTCTTTCTTCTGTTACAATAGTCCAGTACCTTCCCCAGCCACAGGTGTTCAAGTCCTACCACAGCCAGGAAATCAATATTTCTCCTCAGAGTGTGTTATTCATGCTTTTCAAATAGAGAGCTGACTTTTCAAAAACCATCATTATCACACTTACAAAAAACTTTTGGTACTATGCATTGATATTTTAATAGAGACCAACTCCAGGTAGTTCCCACCCTCAAAATCACTTTTTAGAACACAAGATATTTTTCCAAGCTGAAATAAAAAGATAAAGCTCAAGTAAATCAAATACTGTAATGAACAGAACAGGATGTTGTAAGATAAGGATAGGAAAGACAAGTGTGTAGTTTAGATTCCAAGTTTAGCAACAGAAAATTGGCATGCACTGCAATAAGTTAACATGTCAGTGAACATTACCTCTGAGGCCTGCTCTGACTCAGATTCTGTATTTCTCCTTCCAGGACATTCTCTGAAGTTATTCCCTGCTTAAGTTGTAACTTGGAGTAACATGGCCCACTGGGTAGAGGAGTAGGAAGAAAGTGCAATTTGGGGAGAGCACATTATTTCTAAGAGCTTTGCAGAGCCAACGACCCGTTAGTTCACCCAAAATGACTCATCAATAAACCTGTTGAGATTCTAGAAATGCCAAGTCTATGGTCTTAAAAATGCCCAGATAATTTTTTTTTCTCCTTCAGCTTCCTATCATTTGAACTTTTAATTACTTGTTCCCCATAGCTGTTCCTTAAGAATACTTCATCTCCTAATGGTCACCAATCCCTACTAACAAGCCTTGGTCTACTACAACATGCTGGGCAGAGTTTGAGGAGCTATGAGAACTGCCTGAGAGAATAGTAACCTGGACAAATATAAGCAAACAGAAAGCCATGTCCCATAGTCACTTTGGAAGTGTGCATGATCAATTAATAGAATTCTTAATCAATTAATATAATTTAAGAAAAAGAAGATTAGACAGGTAGTAGGAAGACCTAGTGTATTTAAGGGAGAAGACAGATTGGCCAGGACCAAGGTATATGAGAATTAGAGATTTGGGCATGATGTCAAACTTGGAAAGAATTATAAAAATATATATGTAAGTGTGGAATGTTGGATAATGTTTTATGTTGAAATAGCACTGAATGGGAATAAGCAGATCCCTTAGTTAACAAGGGAACATAGACAACTGGACTAACGAATGGAAGGCCTTAGTGGACTGGACATTCAAAGCTCTCAAGTAGCAGGTGAGCTCATTGAAACCACAGGATAGAGATGGGAATCTGTGGCTGAGGATGGACTTTAACAGCTGCACTCATCTCCTTGTTGCTGTAACACATACCACAAACTGTATGGCTTAAGACCACACAAATGTATTGTTCTACTTTCTTGGAGGCCAAAAAGCTAAACTGGGTCTGACTCAGCTAAAATCAAGGTGTTGGCAGGACTCTGTTCTTTCTGGAGGCCCTTGATAGACCCCATTTCCCTTTTCAACTTTTAGAGATCACCACAAATGTTTGACTTCTGGCCCCTTCCTTCAAGGCCCGTAATAGCTGGCTGACTCACTCTCGCATCATATTATACTGACAAGCCTGTCTCCCTCTTCCACACTTAAGAACCCGTGATGACACTGAATCCACCCATAAAATCAAGGGTCATCTCATCTTAGGGTCAGATAATTAGCAGTAATCAATTCCATCTATTTTAAAGCCCCTTTTCTGTGGAGGGTAACATATTTACAGGGTTTGGGGATCAGGATGTACACATCTTGGCCAGGGGCGTTGTTACTCTGCCTATCACAACAACCCCTATAAAAAAGAAAAAAAAAACATTAAGGGAATGATGATTAAAGAACAAAGCCCATGTGTGGAGAGTGGGGAAAGGGAAACCCAGCAGAGCTGATCTAGAGCCATCTTGAACCAGGAATTGCAAGTTAATGTGACTTTAAGAATCAGCTCCACAGAGGAAGTGCCTCAGAGCACACATTGCAGTCAAACCCAGGATCATCTGTGTCTCCCACTGAGGGGAGTTCTCTTCTCTGTCTACACATTATTTGGAACACAACTCACAACCGGAAGTTCCTTAATCCACTCATCATTCAAGGACTCATTCAAATGCTGTCTTCCTTAAGGAAGAGACTCTGCTTACTCCCAAAGCAGAATTAATTTCTCTTCCTTGGAGCTCTGTCCTTTGGGCCTTCCTTTCCTATGGTACTTATCATTCTGTAATATAATTTCCTGTCTTTGCACCTGTCTCCCCTGCTGGATGATGAGGCCCTTTTAAGGACAGAGACCATGACTTATGCATCTTTGTATTCTAAGCACCTATCCCTGTGGCTAACACAAGGAAGAGTCAACATGTGTACTAATGAAATAAGAGGGGTGAATTGAGAGGATCCGAGCTCCGGTCTTCGGGAAACATGATTTGTGAATGCAACTAAAGTATAGCAGCTTTCAAACTAGAATAATGCACAGTAAATCTCTAAGTCCCGAGGATATGTTTGTGAGAGGGCTTTCAGAAACTGATAGGAGCTAAGAAATGAAGAAAATTTTTCTCTGATTCACTGCAGATTTAAAAAGCAAGGTCAAAATGCAGACAAGAAAGTTCACCTGCTGTGACTATTCATTTCAGTCACAAGCATTCAAAGGAATGGAGGAGGGGGGCTAGAGTTTTAGGAAAAGGAGAAGAATATTATATAATTTTAAGCAGATATAACTTTCAGCCAACTTATGATACATTTTTTTAAAAAATGTTTCCAGATGCAAATTTTTTCTGAAATATTTTATGAAAAATTTTAATACTAGTTGATTAGGAAGAAGCAGACATTTCTGAACTGCTTTTACCCTCCCTGGAAATACAAAACGAATTGTTTCGTGAATTCCAAGTTGAACTTGGGCGAAAAGAGAAACAAATTCAAACCTAGCTATTTGCAAAAAGACCTGGGAGAAGAGATCAAGTAAAGAAAGAAGACAATAATAGCACAAAAGTTAATAACTAGAATCAACAAATGGGACTTACTCAAACTAAAAAGTTTTTTCTCAGCAAAAGAAACAATAAGAGAGGTAAATAGAGAGCCTACATCCTGGGAACAAATCTTTACTCCTCACACTTCAGATAGAGCCCTAATATCCAGAGTATACAAAGAACTCCAAAAATTAGACAATAAGAGAACAAACAACCCAATCAACAAATGGGCCAAGGACCTGAACAGACACTTCTCAGAGGAGGACATACAATCAATCAACAAGTACATGAAAAAATGCTCACCATCTCTAGCAGTCAGAGAAATGCAAATCAAAACCACCCTAAGATACCATCTCACTCCAGTTAGATTGGCAGCCATTATGAAGTCAAACAACAACAAGTGCTGGCGAGGATGTGGGGAAAAGGGTACACTTGTACATTGCTGGTGGGACTGCAAATTGGTGCAGCCAATTTGGAAAGCAGTATGGAGATTTCTTGGAAAGCTGGGAATGGAACCACCATTTGACCCAGCTATTCTCCTTCTTGGTCTATTCCCTAAAGACCTAAAAAGAGCATGCTACAGGGACACTGCTACATCGATGTTCATAGCAGCACAATTCACAATAGCAAGACTGTGGAACCAACCTAGATGCCCTTCAATAGATGAATGGATAAAAAAAAATGTGGCATTTATACACAATGGAGTATTACTCTGCATTAAAAATGACAAAATCATAGAATTTACAGGGAAATGGATGGCATTAGAGCAGATTATGCTAAGTGAAGCTAGCCAATCCCTAAAAAACAAATGCCAAATGTCTTCTTTGATATAAGGAGAGTAACTAAGAACAGAGTAGGGTCGAAGAGCATGAGAAGAAGATTAACATTAAACAGGGATGAGAGGTGGGAGGGAAAGGGAGAGAGAAGGGAAATTGCATGGAAATGGAAGGAGACCCTCAGAGTTATACAAAAGTACATACAAGAGGAAGTGAGGGGAAAGGGAAAAATAATACAAGGGGGACAAATGAATGTCAGTAGAGGGGGCAGAGAGAGAAGAGGGGAGGGGAGGGGAGGGGAGGGGGGATAGTAGAGGATAGGAAAGGCAGCAGAACACAACAGACACTAGTATGGCAATATGTAAATCAATGGATGTGTAACTGATGTGATTCTGCAATCTGTATATGGGGTAAAAATGGGAGCTCATAACCCACTTGAATCAAAGTGTGAAATATGATATATTAAGAACTACGTAATGTTTTGAACAGCCAACAATAAAAAATTAAAAAAAAAATTTAAAAAAAGAAAGAAGACAACAGACTGAGTTTTCAAAATTGCTTTTCTTCATGCAAAATCCTTTCATTAAATTCTTCTTCCTCCACACTTGACAGGTACATGGTTGTCTTATACTATATATACTAGTCATTAAGCTGAGAAAATACAAAATAGGCAAGAGTGAATCCTAAAGCTCAACCCTGATAAAGACTGGCACAAAATTCAGCAATATCATTTTTTTCTCAGTCAAATTTATTTTCATTTTTGAAAATGAAAGGTAACTTCATGATTTCCCACTTGTGATCCAGTTGCAGTAAAGAATTAATAGGTCTCCATCTTTCTTGACTACCTGTCACTCCACATCAGGAGCAGTAGCCAGGTAGGAAAGATGGTTGAACAGGGAACCAGGAAAGTATAGACAGAACAGGTTGGTGTTCCATGAGCAGAGGTGGTGAAACCATGTGCAGCTGAGAAATTTACTCAGATTAGGGAGTAAAAAGTGGGTTAAGAGTGGCATCCAGGAAATCTTAATATTTTAAAATTCAATCAAAGAAAGAGGAGTCCATCATAGCTATTGATAAGGAGAACTGAAATACTGGAATCTTCCTCCATAAGGTATTTCGATTTGGGTTTGGATTTTTTTTTTCTCTATGGAGTCCTCCCTAGGAATCCATACTCGACCCAATACACATCAATAAAAACATACATGCACCTGTTGATACCTCATGGAAAATGAACTGGGGTCCATTTTGATAAATGTTCAAATAGGTAAGAAGAAAGACAACAAATGCAATGTTCCTCGATGTTTTCACTTTCTTAAAGGTCAGTGGACCAATCAGCTCCACTGATTTGGAAAGAGAAGCAACTAAAGCATTCAATCACAAAAGGTTAGGGCATGGTTGACTGACAGCAACCTTGCCATTTCTAGAGGCAGACAAAGGTTTCAGCCACCACAGGTGAGTTGTGTTTATTAGGTAAATTTCATTTAACCTATACAGCTCGGTTTGAAGATCTAAGTGTACAGTTTACAAGTATTGCACCAAAGAAAAAAAATGAGAATAATGGGAAAAGGAAATTAGTGATTAATGTAAAGTATTTGATATTCACCATATCAAAAGAGAGGAAAGATAATTATCCCAGTTTCCATATAAAAAAGTTGTCGGAGATGTTCTATTACCAGAACCACATTGCAGGAAGCCATCTATGAGCTGTGTGTGACCTGAATGACCTTCCAGCCATTAGCCAGGGAAGCCCAGTTTGGGGAACTCCCGGGCGGAATCCACTGGTTCAAGAATGTCCAATTCACATTGGCGCTGTGTTCTAGCTCACTGCTCAAGTACAAGCACAGTCCCAGAGATGGGAGTAACCGGTTATGAGCCAAAGAGCCTGCCTACCCCCACCCCTATCCTATTTTTCCTAAAAAAGCTCCTCCCAATCCCTTTTGATCTATACCGCCTTAAATAAAGCAAGCACTGGCTCTTTCTTTGTTAGCAGCTGTACCCCTGTGGTTGGCTATTAACCTGTCACTGCCCCGGCTCTTTAAAATATATTTCTGGTCCTTTATATTTATTATATGATACTACTTTCATAGCTTTATTTCGCAGCTAGCCCATCCCTCCAATGGGTACCCATTTCCTCGCCCCTGCAGGACGTGAGCAAGACCACATCATGCTGCCTTTCAAAGAGAGTGACAGAGCAGCAGAAGCATCGTGGTGACAAGAGAGGAATGACTGCTACTTTTCAACTTAAATAAATAAATCATACATATTCTCATAACGATCCTCTTGCCCTTGACAACTCAGGTGGATGCCTAGATTGATGGACTAATTGATCAGCCCATGGATAGATGGGTAGACCACCTGAAAGTGAGTTTTGTCACCTGGAGAAAATGGCCTCTGCATTCCTCACTCAATTTGCTTTGTGTTCAAAGGCCTCTCCTTTAAAAAAAGAAGGGACAATAGTGGGTGGATGACACAATCTTGAGTGTTCAACAAGTTTCTAGGTTGCTTTTCAAAGCTGGCAAACAGGACATCATATTCTGTGAAGAGAGCACACACTTAGAGGCTGTTGTGCTTGAACAGGTGGACTGGCTTTCAGCTCCTCTTCCAGTATGAATGCTCAGCCTCGTCCTCCACATGAGCTGACATCTAATGAGAAACCTCAGCGGGCCACATTAGTGCATGCAGTTTTCCTTGCCAGTATAACTAAAGGGATTTTTCTCTAGCTTTCCATTGTATAGGGATTGTGTTTTTTCTCTGTTATATGACATCCTTTTTTAAAAATTTGTTTTTCAGCATTTCCACACATGGAATCAGGAAGAGAACTTATTCATCTTAGTTTAGTCTGCTATGAGGCCAGACATCTCCTCATTGATTTTGCAATAAAGGTCACTGGTAACTTAAGAGTATTTGTTTTATCTATTGCTGCACAGCAAATTAAACCAAAATGTAACAACAATAAATATTTTTTATCTCTCATGATTTCTGTTAGATTTGAAGTTAAGGAGTGATTTGGTTAAATGGTGCTGGCTTGGGATCACTTATAAGGTCACTTACCCATAATTCCTTACAGAGCATTTTGTCTCACAAAATCATTCTCTGACCTCTTCATAAAGAATCTTTTAGTCATACCCTCAACTTTAACCTTATATTATGTATTCCAGAGACTATCCTAGCTTTGGCCTTTGTCCAAAAAACAATTTCTCCATTTTTAGCATTATTTCCCATCTAAAGAGACTAGAAATTTTCAAACCCCACAAGTCCTAACTGTTTCGGGTATTACAATTTCTCTTAGGCTTGGTTCTCTCCTCTTGTGTTTTTCTATAAGCAGGAAGAAAAATCTAGAAGGTACCTTCAACACCCTGCCAGAGAAACTCTTTAACTAGATAATCCAATTGGTTGAGATCCATTTTCCAGATTACCACAGGTGATGATGTTGCTGAATTTCCTACAACTACTTGGCAAGAATCTCCATTCCTCTAGTTTCCAAAAACAATTTTCCTCTCTTTCCAATCAGCCCTCATCAAAAGCCTACGTGAAGGCACTGAGATTTCAGTACAGTCTCTATGGGGCTCTTGGCTATCCTAATGTGCTTCTCAATTCTTCTAATTCTTTTATTCGGAAAGAAGTTTATACTTCTTCAAGATTCTAGAAGATGATATGACATTACAAAGTTAGAAGAATCAGGCCAAGTCTCCCCACCTGTATCTGTTGAGGGTCTCTGTACCCATTTCATCAAGGAGAGAAAAAGGAAACAGCTTGCAAAAGGACCAGTACTGAGATGAGCAGGTACATGGATGCAAAAGACCAAAGTGTCAAACTCACACAAAATTCAGGTCTGATTCAACACCAAACTCTGCTGATGACCAGCAAAGAATGCCAAAAAGGAGCTACCACATGCACCACACTGATATTTGGGAGGCATCAAATCCCTGATTCCATATTGAAATGTGAGTTGGTTTTCTTGGCCTAGCAGGGGCTGTCACCTAATAGGGAACTCACTTGGCTAGAAGGTCTCTAAGCCTTTACACCTAACTAGATAGTTTTATAACTAACTTCTACCATTAAAAAGTGTAGATGCATCCCATTAATCCACAAAGTGTAGGTATTCCCCCAAATATTCCTTAACTAAGTAACCAGTACATTATAAACTCCTACTTAAATTCACTTATCTTCAACCTTATGAATTCTACCAGTCACTGCTTACAAAAGCCTACCGTGTCCTGGAAGAAGAAGACCCAAACTCATACTTTCTTTCTCAGCAGGAATTAAGAGAAGCCAAGGAAAGGCAATTCACCAAACATTCACCTTTCCATTTTCCCATTTAACCATCCCAATTCTATTCTACATAAATACTCGTCTAAAATTCCTTCCCTTACCTTCCTTTTAAGAAGCAAAGTAAGCTTTATCATAATGTTATTATGAAAGGAATAAAAACATTGTACATTTTTCTTTCATTCTCTTTTTCCTGGGAGCGGGGGTGGTACCTCATTCTCTTTTAAATTTTCTGTTCTGTCTCTCTCTCTACTTTGCTTCTTGTGCTTTAAAGTCCATTAAGATCTGTTTTAAAGAATTCGAACATTTATGGGAAAGGCAGTATAATCCCTTTAATACCAAGTAAGTTCTCTGGCAACAGGCAGACTTGGGGAAGCATTATCAAAACATCAGCAAGAGGAGTTTCTAAGAAAGTTAGTTTAAATAGATGGCAGTAATTAATCAGTAAAAACAAATACCTTGGTCATTAGGAAAGAATGGCGAAGGCTGGCACTGAAATACTGACTGTGCGCACACTGTGTAGGAAACGTCCCTTTCTGCCCTTTGAGGGGCTAAAAGAAGCATAAAGAAAGCTTTCCTGGATTCAGACAAACATGAAATGTGCATGTTGAACAGAGGGCAAGAGCACTAGACAGCTTCGAGAGACCAAGTTCAAGGAGGAGCTTTAACACCTGGCAGGGCTTGCCAGAGGTCACAGAGCCATGAGCAAGCCTCAAACAAGCAAGGAACTAGTAAGGACACATTGTTAATAAGTTCAAATACAGGCACACAGCTGGGATTAGATGCAATAACTTTTATAAACAGCACATGATTAGCAAACAGTAAGTACTAACTTGTGCCAAGTTTCGTGTTTCTTTGTTTTAAATATTTTTTTTAGTTGTAGATGGACCCAATATCTTTATTTTATTTATTTATTTTTATGTGGTGCTGAGGATCAACCCAGTGCCTCATGCATGTTAGGCAAGTGCTCTACCACTGAGCCACAACCCTTTATGTGTTTCTTTATGAAATTATTTTAAGCTACTTCATATTTATGGAAATAGATTAGGATTTTAATATTGAAAGGAATTGTGGATATCTATGTATTTTGGTCAGTCTTTTCATTGCTATAACTTAAAGGCCTGACAAGAACAATTTTAGGGAAGGAAAAATTTATTTAGGGGCTCTCGGTGTCAGAGGTCTCAGTCCTTAGAAGGTCAGCTCCATTCCTGGGGCTCAAGATGAGGCAGAACATCATGGTGGAAGAGTGTGGCAGAGGGATGTGGCTCACATGATGATCAGAAAGCAGAGAAAGAGACTCCACCTGCCAGCTACAAAGTATATACCCCAAAAGCACACCCCCCAGGGATCCACCTCCTCCAGCCACATGCTACCTGCACTCAGTTACCACTCAGTAAACCCCTGTCAGGGGATTAATTCACTGATTGGGTTAAGGCTCTCATAATCCAAACATTTGTCCTCTACACCTTCTTGCATTGTCTCACAAGTGAGCTTTAGGGGACACCTCACATTCAAACCATAACACCATGCCACTGAGAAATCCAACTGTTCACTTGTCAGTCAGGAAGCAGAGACAATTAGTGATGCATCTGAACTGAGCCATGTTCTTAGCTAACTTCTTATCCACAGTGCTTTCTAGAATGTAACTTATTGTGCACCCCTGCCTTCCTCCAGCACCCTCCAAATGAGGATAGGATTTTACCTACTTCATTAACTGTTAAGTTCCCTGCAATTAGAACAATGTTTGCATGTAAAAGATATTCAAAAAATACTGGGCTGGGGATGCGGCTCCAGCAGTAGCGCGCTCCCCTGGCAAGCGTGCGGCCCGGGTTCGATCCTCAGCACCACATACAAACAAAGATGATGTGTCCGCCGAAAACTAAAATAATAAATATTTAAAAATTCTTTCTCACTCTCTCTTTCTCTAAAAAAAAATACTTATCAAATGACTGAATTGTAGGCATAGTTCAAAGGATAATAAAGCATTGCTACCATTTAACCTCGACTTTCCAACTCTTCACTACCACTATCCCTCCCTCCAGTTTCTATTTCCATCTTGAATTCACCCCTGCCCCTTCTAAGACCTTCTCTCATTCCAAATTCAAGTAAATTTTTCTACTACTTCTCTCATAATCAAAAATAATTTGAATAACCTAGAAAGATATTGACCAAGTAAGTACAGAGGTAAAGTTCTAAAAACTAGAGTTCATTTCAAGTTAAATCTGAGAAAGGACATAGGTAAGAACAAATAAAGACAATGAGAAGGGTTGAGATAGTCCAGGAACACTATTTATTGACAAACAACTAGAATTTATTTTTTCTCCTTTAAAAGGTCACAGAGCCATGAGTGATGTCAAATTTAGAAAAGTACTTAGTGAGACAAAATATTCATTTCAGGAGAATAACATTTTTACTATCATCTCTATAATTAAAAAAAAGACAAAAGCAAGTTGTGAAAAAGAAAAATGAACTGAATATCTTCCCTAGCTTAGATAAGGAAAGACAGTAATGTCATTTAAAATATCATTATAGATTTATAATCTATTAATGGGCATCAAAGACAGTATATTACTGAAAAGAAACTCAATAATGTGAACAACAAACTTGAGTATATTGCAAAACTATCTTGGTATGACTTGGATGTCTGTGTTCCTCCAAAACTCAGGTTAAAATCTAAACCTATTGTGGGGATATAAGAGTCAGGAGGCCTCACAAATGAAATCGGCACTAATATCATGGTAGAAGGCATAAAAGATTCCTTCAAAAGAGGCCTGAAGGAAACTTCTATACCTTCTACCGCGTGAGGGTACAGCAACACGCAGAAATGCCTCACAGCACAACCAAAGCTGCTGGAACCTTGATGGTGGGCTCCCCAGACTCCAGAGCAATCAAAATAAATAACAATAAATCCGTGTTATTTATAAATTCTCCAGTCTAAGGAAGTTTGTCATAAGAGCACAAACAGACAGAGACAAGTCTCAAACTCATTATGCTAAATGAAAGAAACAAGACATAACAGAACATACAGAGTTTGATTCCACTTACATAAAATTTTAGAAAATGTAGATTAATTTAGAGTGACAAAAGCATGTCAGTGATTGAATGGGGCCAGCAGCAAAGGGAGAGATGGCCTGCAAAGTGGCACAAAAAATGTAATAAGAATGATGAAATGTTAAATTGCAGCTTTGCTTTTATAGATGTATCTGTCAACATTTATCAAATTGTTTGGTATTTACTTAAATGATGAATTTGTACATAAATCATAATAATAAAGTTGGTTAAAATAAAATTTCACTAAAGACAGAATAACTCTAGCCACGTATGTTGATAGAGAACTAGCGTGATCAAACTAATAGTCTAAAAGTATTTGCAAAAACTCAGTAGCAATTCTTTTTTTTTAAGAGAGAAAGAGATTTTTTTTTTAGTTTTCGGTGGACACAACATCTATATTTTATTTTTATGTAGTGCTGAGGATCGAACCCAGAGCCCCGCGCATGCAAGGCAAGCGTGTTACCGTTTGAGCTACATCCCCAGCCCAAGTAATTCTTGATTTAAGAAATAGGGGGCAGCAAATATCTGAAGGAGCATCTACCTTAAGTCAACATTGAACAATATGCTCATTGGTGGCACAAAACCCACATTCTCTCTGAACTTGGGAACAGGAGTGGCCAACATTCCTACATTAGTCATCACTGTGTGTGTACCAAGAAGAATAAATGAAGAGAACAAAGCAAAGCAACAAAAGTGAATCCAAGGAAGGAAATGATACAGGCTTAAAATAATTTGATGCAAAATAAAACTGTAAAAATCAATTATGATATGCTAGTAATAGCCACTTTATACAAAGAAATGGAATATAGATTCCATTCATCGTTGATAATTAAAGCCCAAAACATAAATGCTGAAGAACAACCTCAGAAAATCAATTGCTTCACACTAATAAATAAAATTATTAAACACAATTGAAAGACATAAAAGTAGTCTTGAAAAACTGTACAGACATTCCAAGTTCATAGACAAAAAAAATTGCAAAAATTAATTTATAATTATAACTCAATTCCAATAAAAAGTCACTTGATTTAAAAAATTCTAAATCAATATAGAAGAAAAATGTATTACTCTATCCAAGTAGAAAATTCTGAAAATAAAATGTAATGAAAAAATTTTACATAGGAAAATTACACATCTATGAAGCACAAAAAAACTCCACATAGTACAAAAACTGAAAAAAAATTAGCCAAAAAAAACCCCAGTATATATTAGAGCTTAATATAAAAAAGATGTATCACCAAAATAAAAGCCAAAGAATGGTAGAGGATCGGTTAGCTATTTTTAAATTATTTTAAGTTACATAAGACCTTAGATATGTTATTTTAGTTAGATAACTAAACAACGTTACAAATGGATTAAGGAAAGAAAGTCTTATTTTAAAAAATAAAGCATTAATAACTATAAAAACCGGTAAAAATCTAATCATAAAAGGAGATTACTAAGACAGTAAGAGATGTTAGGAAATGACTGTGGGTTTAAATACATAGTTTTAAATTATTTTTTTCTTTATTTTCTAAATCGCACAAGTGGCAAGTCTTTTTTTTTCTTTAATTTTTATTGCTGGTTGTTCAAAACATTACATAGTTCTAGACAAATCATATTTCACACTTTGATTCAAGTGGGTTATGAACTCCCATTTTTACCCCGTATACAGATTGCAGCATCACATCGGTTACACATCCACTGTTTTACATATTGCTATACTAGTGTCTGTTGTATTCTGCTGCCTTTCCTATCCTCTACTATCCCTCATCCCCTCCCCTCCCATCTTCTCTCTCTACCCCATCTACTGTAATTCATTTCTCCCCCTTGTTTTTTTTTTCCCCTTTCCCCTCACTTCCTCTTGTATGTAATTTTGTATAACTCTGAGGGTCTCCTTCCATTTCCATGCAATTTCCCTTCTCTTTCCTTTTCCCTCCCACCTCTCACCCCTGTTTAATGTTAATCTTCTTCTCATGCTCTTCCTCCCAACTCTGTTCTTAGTTACTCTCCTTATATCAAAGAAAACATTTGGCATTTGTTTTTTAGGGATTGGCTAGCTTCGCTTAGCATAATCTGCTCTAATGCCATCCATTTCCCTGCAAATTCTATGATTTTGTCATTTTTTAATGCAGAGTAATACTCCATTGTGTATAACTGCCACATTTTTTTATCCATTCGTCTATTGAAGGGCATCTAGGTTGGTTCCACAGTCTTGCTATTGTGAATTGTGCTGCTATGAACATCGATGTAGCAGTGTCCCTGTAGCATGCTCTTTTTAGGTCTTTATGGAATAGACCGAGAAGGGGAATAGCTGGGTCAAATGGTGGCTCCATTCCCAGCTTTCCAAGAAATCTCCATACTGCTTTCCAAATTGGCTGCACCAATTTGCAGTCCCACCAGCAATGTACAAGTGTACCCTTTTCCCCACATCCTCGCCAGCACTTGTTGTTTGACTTCATAATGGCTGCCAATCTTACTGGAGTGAGATGGTATCTTAGGGTGGTTTTGATTTGCATTTCTCTGACTGCTAGAGATGGTGAGCATTTTTTCATGTACTTATTGATTGATTGTATGTCCTCCTCTGAGAAGTGTCTCTTCAGGTCCTTGGCCCATTTGTTGATTGGGTTATTCTTTTTCTTATTGTTTAATTTTTTGAGTTCTTTGTATACTCTGGATATTAGGGCTCTATCTGAAGTGTGAGGAGTAAAGATTTGTTCCTGGGATGTAGGCTCCCTATTTACCGCTCTTATTGATTCTTTTGCTGAGAAAAAACTTTTTAGTTTGAGTAAGTCCAATTTGTTGATTCTAGTTATTAACTCTTGTGCTATGGGTGTCCTATTGAGGAATTTGGAGCCCGACCCCACAGTATGTAGATCGGAGCCAACTTTTTCTTGTATCAGACGCAGAGTCTCTGATTTGATATCAAGCTCCTTGATACATTTTGAGTTAACTTTTGTGCATGGCGAGAGAAAGGGATTCAGTTTCATTTTGTTGCATATGGATTTCCAGTTTTCCCAGCACCATTTGTTGAAGATGCTATCATTCCTCCATTTCATGCTTTTAGCCCCTTTATCAAATATAAAATAGTTGTAGTTTTGTGGATTCGTTTCTGTGTCCTCTATTCTGTACCATTGGTCCACCCGCCTGTTTTGGTACCAGTACCATGCTGTTTTTGTTACTATTGCTCTGTAGTATAGTTTGAGGTCTGGTATCGCTATACCACCTGATTCACACTTCCTGCTTAGAGTTGTTTTTGCTATTCTGGGTCTTTTATTTTTCCATATGAATTTCATGATTGCTTTATCTATTTCTACAAGAAATGCCGTTGGGATTTCGATTGGCATTGCATTAAATCTATAGAGAACTTTTGGTAATATCGCCATTTTGATGATGTTAGTTCTGTCTATCCATGAACAGGGTATATTTTTCCATCTTCTAAGATCTTCTTCTATTTCTCTCTTTAGGGTTCTGTAGTTTTCATTGTATAAGTCTTTCACCTCTTTTGTTAGGTTGATTCCCAAGTATTTTATTTTTTTGAGGATATTGTGAATGGAGTGGTTGTCCTCATTTCCATTTCAGAGGATTTGTCGCTGATATACAGGAATGCCTTTGATTTATGCGTGTTGATTTTATATCCTGCCACTTTGCTGAATTCATTTATTAGCTCTAATAGTTTCTTTGTAGACCCTTTTGGGTCTGCTAGGTATAGAATCATGTCATCTGAAAATAGTGATAATTTAAGTTCTTCTTTTCCTATTTTTATGCCTTTGATTTCTTGTAACACCTTTTGAGAAATAGCACAACGTCATAAAGTGGATAACACCCGTCCCCTCACCCATGCCAATCCATCCCACCTCCCAGAACTAAAAACTATTATTAACCAAGTTTGTATCTTCACACTTTTTTTCTACATCACACACATATTTTAATGAGTATAGGCAGTGAATTTTTAATTTATTCTGAAATAATTACAGATTGATGGAAGACTGGGAAGAAATGTACTGGGATATTTTGTGTACCCTTAACATGGCCTCCCTCAACACAGGTAACTTCTTACATAACTATCATACTCTATCAGAATGAGAAAATTGACCCTGGCCTGCAATCAATACTCTTAAGCATTCTATTTCACAGGCTCCCCCACTCCACCCTTAAGTAGTCACATTCACAACCTCCTCCCTCTCCACCACCCCTAATTCCCCATGATCACTAATCTGTTCTCCACATGCATGGTTATGATAACTCATGACTGTTCTCTGAATGAATCATATAATATGCCTCCTTTTGAGATGGGCCTTTTTCAACTCAGCATAATTACCCTGATTTTATCCAAGTTATTTTATGTATCAATATTTTCTTTGCATTGCTGAGATGCATTCCACGGCATAGATGTACTCATTTGTTCAACTATTTACCCATTAAGACATTAGTTTCCAATTTTCCATTATTAAAAATGCAATTTTTTATGAACATCCATGTGCAAGTCTCTGAATGAAAATAAGTTTTTATTTCTCTGGGATAATTTTCAGAGAATGTAATTGGATCATATGGTTGTTGATTTTTAGGTTTTTAAGAACCCGATAAACTTTTCTCAGTAGGGCGGTAATGATTGCATTTCTACCAGCAATGTGTGAGTGAGTGATCCACTTTCTCTACATCTTCGCCGGCCTTCAGGGTTGTCATTACTTTTTATGTTAGCCTTTCTCATAGGTCTGTAGTGATGGCTGGCATCATTTTAATCTGCATTTCCCTGATAGATCATGATGTTGAACGTCTTTTCGTTGCCTATTTGCCATCTGTGTTTCCTCCTTGGTGATATGTCTGTTCATGTCTTGCCCATCTTCTAGTTGGACTGTTCTGAGTTTTGAGAGGTCTTTCTATTATATATTCTTCATACTAGTCCATTGTCAGCTATGTGGTTTCTGACTATTTCCTCTTATTCAGCAGTTAGTCTTTTCAACCTCTTCAATAGAGGCAAAGTTTTTGATTTTGATGAAATCTGATTTATCTACTTTTCCTCTTATGGACTGTGCTTTTGGTGTGAGGTCTAAGACCTTTAGCCCAACTCTAGGTCCCAAAGATTTGCTTCTGTGTTTGTTTGTAGAAGTTTTATGGTTTTGTGCTCTACACATAAGCTTGTGATCAATTTTAGATAGCTTTTAGTATAGGACATGAGATTTAATGAAGTCCCCCCCACCCTTTTTTCACTCTTGTACAGTTGATGGTCTAATTACTCCAGTATCATTTATTAAAATGCTTTCCCTTGAACACTGAATTGCTTTTGCTTCCTTATTCAAAATGAATTGGGTATATTCATGTGGGTCTGGTTTTGGATTCTCTGTTTTGGCCCCTTAGTCTATGTTCCATCCTCCACCAGTGCCACCCTGTCTTGACAACTGTAGTGTAATTTAGGCCTGAACATTGGAAATAATGATTTCTCCTTCTTTTTCTTTTCTTTCAAAATTGTTTTGTTCACTCTAGAACCTTTCAGTTAAAATATATTTTAAAATGACCTTGTCTATCTTGTTAAGAAACTTCTGAGATTTCGGTAGGAATTCTTAAACCTATAGCTCACTATAGAGACAACGTCTCCATTGTACTCCATCTGAATATATACATTTTTAAAACTCAATTCAGAATTTGACAACAAAATTAAAGACACATAATATAACCAACAAAAATGGGAACTAAAAACAAATATTCTTAACAGACAAAACACTTTTACCAATGAACAATATTATTCCCAATACTCTAAAACAACCCAAATGGAACATTCTTTAGAAGAAACCAGTTTAAAATCCCAGCTTCACTTAGTAATTTAAAAAAATGAAAATTCAAACCAAAATGAAATAATTGCTTAAATGTGCCAAATTGACGGATACTTCGAACAAACAAGGTCTAGTGATGGAGATGAAGGAAGGCCAGATCTTGGTCACTGATGTATAAGTCTAAATGCTATAAATATTCCACAATGCTGTTTGGGGATATGCATCAGAAAGCTTTAAAAGTCTTGCCCTTTACCTCACTGTTTTCATTTATAACAAACTCCCTTAATGAAAGTAATTGGAATTGCAATAGACATTTTATATACAAAATGTAGACCACAATTATAATAGTGAAAATGAGAGAAAAAACAAATACCAGATGATAGAAAATCTTTGAATAAACTATGTATAGCTATATGAGACAGGATTATGCAGCTATTAGTAAACTGTGCATTTGAAGAATTTAGTGGAATGATTACTCACCATATGGTACTGAGCAAAAAAAAAGCTATATGCAAATATGTTAATGAAATATAATTCCAAAAGTATTTTAAAGTGTATTTTTGTAGAAAAAAATAAACTATAGTGACATGCAAAAATGTTAACTTTTGTCAATGTTGTAAATTTTGAATAGTTTTCCTTTTTTATTTCTCTGCATTGTGTGTCTTTTTTACAATAAATATGTATCTTTTAGAATCAGAAAAGTATTCATTCATAAAGTGCCCAGCAAGTTAAGTAGTTATTATTTAGTAATAACAGGCCCAATCTTCTGAGCTCAGATGATGAGCTGATGTAGCAGTGTCCTACTGAGGAAACCTTTCAAAGGGCTAGTTGTGTGTGAACAGAAGCTGACGCCCTCTGTAAGTAGAAATATTTTCTCTGCATGCAGCTTCCACAGTGAATTTTCTCACTGAAGATGAAAAGCAAGATTATGTTACTGGAGTCCTAGGCCAGAGGGCCTGCCTTCCAAGGTTCCCAGTAGATCAGATCTGGCCACTCATCACAAAAACCAAATGGAAAAATAATGGCGAAGTAGGAAAGGAATGTATTGTTCAGTGTGGCGACACTGGGAAACAAGGGGACTAGCATCCTGAGCCCTGTCTTGAGGTGTACCCACAAGAGCTTCAGATTTAAATGGGGAAGGAACAAAACTGGAGAGTATGTATAATTAATCAGCCTTGGTTAAACTGTGGTCTGGTTGATCATTATCTCAGGTCTGGTTCTGCAAGGTCCTGCTGGTTCCAATTACCTTCTGAGGGGGCCATCCAAATCCCCATCAGGAGTTGATTACTCCTGCCAGGGGAGGGGGACAGCCTTAGTTCCCATCATGGGGTAATTGCTCATGCTTGGAGGGGTAGCCCCATCATGGGGTGATCTGCCTGCAAGGCTGGCTCCTCCTAGAATCTTGAAAATATCTTAGTTAATCTTATCTTTGTGTCTTTAGTCTAAAAAAAGAGACAAGAGAGATCAGGTAAAATTAAGACCAATCAAATTTGTATTACCAGTTTTTAAACAGATTTTCCATAAGTGATTAACATGTGTATGTGCAGAGTTTAAAGTAGCCAAGGAGCCACAAAATGGAGGCTGAGATGCCAAGCTTTTCTCCTGCTTTTAGTTAACCATCTACAGGCCCAAGTGCAGAGTCAGTAAGTTTTAGCAAAAGCAGCTTCTAACTCCTTTATACCAATAAAGTTAATAATAATAAAAACTGTTAGAGTCTGTAAACAAGTCTGGATGGCGCCTGGCATTTTGCCAGAGGGAGTGGTTAATGTTAAGGTCTGTAAACAAGTCTGGATGGTGCCTGGCAAAATGCCAGAGGGAGTGGTTTGTGAAGTAAGGCCAGCAAGCTGTTAAGTGCGGAGATTCCTTATTGGTTGACTGATGTATCTAGTTTATGCTAATTAAGATAAACTATGTGGAATGTATAAATACCTCTGTTGTCCTGCAATAAACGGCTCCCATTCCTGCTGTATCAATCTACACAAGTTGTTCGTCACCCCCCGGCTATTTTGCCCAGCCAGCCTGGCTGAGGCAAAAAACAGCACTGGAGAGAGAAATGTTAAGTCATCCTAGATAGAGTAATGCTCTGTTTTTAAGGGCTTGCTACCTTGTAGTCCTGGGTCTTCTGTACTGTTGTCACCAAAATGCCACACTTCTACCCTCTAGAGAGAGTTAGGAGTCAGGGAAAGCCTATACCAATTCACACGTATCCTCTAATTGGAAATCTGGTTATTAAAAGGCTCATGGTCTGTTTCTAAATGTTTTATATCTCTTGCAGAGAGGTACTAGGAGCTCTCAGTATTAAAATATATATATATATATATATATATATATATATATATATATATATATATATATATATATATATATTATGTTAGCTTTTCATCTCTGTGACAAATACTTGATAAAAATAGCATAGAGGATGAAAGATTTCTTTTGGTTCATGATTTCAGTCCGTGGTGGGCCAGCTCCATTGCTTTGGGCCTGAGGTCAAACAAAACATCATGGTGGAAGGGTGTGGCAGAAGGAAGCAACAAGCAACACATCTCATAACAAAAAGCAGAAAGGGGGAAAGGAAGGGTCCAAGAACTATATACCATCCTCAAGAGTATGCCCCCGTAACATACTTCCACATGCCCCACCATAGTTTCTACCTCCTCCTAGCAATCCATTCAGCTGTCAATGGATTCGGTGAGATCCCTCACAATCCAATTCATTTCCAAAGTCCCACCTCCAAACATGAGCTTTTGGGAAACATTACAGATCCAAATTATAACAGTCATTCCTATGCAAAGTATACCATATAGAAAACCTAAAGCACATTTCAAAGCATCAAAATTCAGAACATCAATAACTACACTCAACAATTACTTAACAATTGAAAACAATCTTCAAACATATCAAATTGTTGTCTTTGGATACTTATCATCAGGTTGACCACATAATTAATTTACAATCTAAACAGGGATACTTCTAGGTGTGAAATGGATGCCATAACAGTTAAGCTGGAATAATAAATGTAAACTAGTATTGTTTGACCTCTTATTCCTCAAAACTTTTTATTCTACCTCATTGAAACAACCAATGCCTTAGGCTCCTTCTTTCCTCCTAGTCATTAGTTTTTTGTTTGTTTGTTTTTGTTTTATTATTTTTTTTTATTTCACATCTATCCCTGGACCTATTGTCTAAGTGCTAGGCAGAGTTATTCATGCTAGCCACTATATCATATCATTCTAAGATTTCAATGCAATAAAAGGTTCTTGCTTGCTCAAAGTCAAATGTAGGTTGAGCAGTTCTCTTTGGTAGTAACTTTCACACTGAAAACATGTTTCTGATAGTTTGAAGATGGAGAAAATAAAAAGCCAAAGACTAACTGGAGACATTTTTAAGAACCAGGTCAAAGGCAGTTTACACCACTGGCACTCATGTTTCCTTGGTCATCACCAAGACATATAACCCTTGTCTAATTCCAAGAAAGACCAGGAAATGTAGACTTCCCAAATGGTCCAGGAAGAAGTGAGATTGATGAACATCTATCCAAGACTCTGTCATAATATAACTTACTTCCAGTGCAGACAACACTCTCACCATTTGTCTTTTTCCCACAACCATTCAGATCTCTTTAATCATTGACATTTTGCTACTCTATATATCTTGATATTCCCAAAAAGAATTGTACTATTAAGAAATTTTGCACTACCACAATTGAGGAGCTCCTCTCTCAGCAGGGACCTTGGCATGGATTTGAAATATTTTTCCTGCATTCTTTTCCAGTTTTACTGGCAAATATCCAAACTCACACATCCCCTCTTTTTCAGGAAACGGTTTTCACCAAAAAAAAATCATTATTCATGATGATGGTTGATTGGTGGTTGATTTGATGGATCCATTAGGCTAAGTGACAGTACCCAGATGTTTGATCAAATACATCTCAGTGTTGCTGTAGAACTATTTTCTAGAAAAGATTGCCACTTAAAATAGGTAGACTTTGAATAAAGAATATTAGCTTCCATAATGTTCATGGGCCCCATCCAATCAGTGGAAAGTCCTAAGAGAAAGAATGGCTTCTCCTGATAAAGAGGGAATTCTGTCAGCATACTACATCCAAACTCCAGCTGCAACATCATCTCTTCCCTGGATCTCCAGCCTGCCAGCCTACCCTGCAGGTTTTGAACTTACTGGCCTCCACAATTTTGTGAGTATGCACACACAAACACACACACACACACACACACACACACACAGCTTGTGAAAGCTTCATAGTCTTTGACCCAGTAATCCTACTAATAAGAATTTATCTCAAGAAAATAATAAAGAATTAAGTTTTAATATTTTAAGGATACCAGCAACTTAGAATTCGGGGATATTGTGGCCCTTTCCCACAAACCTATAAAACCTATAAACAGGCTTGCCAGTCTCTGCCCAGGAGTGTACAAGGAGTTGGGGCCAAATCAATAGACTGGACCATAGGCAGCCTCACTGCCATTTAAAGAAACATAAACCTTGAAAAGAACACGCAGTTATCACCTGTAGAATTAACTCAGATACAACAATAAGTACAAAAGAGATACAGTGAAATCTGACCCCTAAGAGAACTGTGGCATTTAGAAGGAAGAACTCTCAAAAGTATAATCTTCCTGAAGGACAGTTGAGATAAAGATCAAAACCTATATTTAAACCATTCAACATATATTTATTGAATATTTACTATCTACCAAGCACTACTCTTAAGTGTTTTAACTTAAGAATTCCACTTTCAAAAATGTATCCATAGAAAAGTAATATAAATGCAGACCAATCTTTATGTACAAGGAATCCATCGCAGTATAAAAACAGCCTAAGTAGCCAATGATTTTGGAATGATTAAATAATTTATGCTACATATATAATATAAACAATGAAAGAAAAGTTTGAGGAAGAGTTAAGATCTAGAAAGATTCTACAATTTTACAGGAAAAAATAAAAATCTGCATTTATAGTATGAGCCCAATTTCTCTCTCTCTCTCTCTCTCTCTCTCTCTCTCTATATATATATATATATATATATATATATATATATATGTATTCAGCCAACAGATATTGATTTAGCATCAAATATGTGCTAGGATTTATAAAGAGAGAATCTATAAGACCTCTGGGTGAATAAAATAAAAGCTCAACTTAGATATTTTTTCTATTATTTTTTTCTCCATCTTATAGAAATTGATGAGAGCAGGCCAGCACATTGTAGAGTGCTTTGTACCTTAGTCATGAATAAAAATTTTTCCTAAGATATAATGAAAGAATAGAAGTCACGGGGAAAAATGTAATTTGAGTTTCAAGTACTTTGTGTTTAACAAGCGGTGGAAATTTGAATTTGAATTCGTATTTGAATTCACCTTCTAGGGCAGACAGGTTCTTTGGGGGAAAAAAAAAGGATATATCAGGACTTTTAAATTATGCATGGGTGAAGAGAAGACAGCTCAAGTGGAGAACTTTGGACAATCTGAGGCTGAAAAATCTGAAAAAGACAAAATGGAAAAGAGAGAGTAGCTTTTGGGGGGGAGAGCAACTTGCTTTGAGAGAATAAGGTTTAAATTCAGGGGAAAGAAGGAAATGAAGGGGATATTTATTACTAACTTGGGTTGCACTACACCCTAGGTTAAGAAGACAGTAGAGGTGGAGGGGTGACCAGAGGGTAACAGGGTCTTCATCAAGACAGGAAGCAATTCTGGGCTAGAAGGAGCTCCCTAAAGGCTCAGTTAGCTGCATGAATATTATGGCTCAGAATTGGAGCAGGACCTGCCTCTAGATAGAGCTCAGAAATTTCAGGGCAGTGGCCTCCGTATAGATCACAAAGTTCTTATAAGTGGAACAATGACAGCCTTCCAAGTAGCTTCCAGTCCAATAGGCATGGACAGTTGGGACCTGGACAGGAGAAATAAGATAGTGTTAAGATGGTACCCAGCATCTGTACCAAAATAACAATGAAGGAACTTTGTGATGGACACAGATGTTTCAAAGACTAACAAAGCCATGGGATAAGAGAATGTGTTTTCAATTTTATCTAAATTTTCTACAATGAACATGTATTTCTTTTAGAATCAGGTAAAAGAATGCCCCTTTTATTCTGTAGCGTGTTCTTGCCTTGAATGGCCCTTACTTCTCCCATTGAGAGCAAAGACTTTTGAGGAAACTTCTCCCCCACCCTCTCCTCAAAGCCTCTCACCACCAGCATGTTCTCAGGAAGGTCACGGACCCCCTTATGCTGGAACCCAACAGGTACTTACCAGCAATTTTATTTTTGTTTACTTAATCGTATGAAAGGCTGTTGACACTCCAGCCTTCCTGAAACTTCCTCTCCCCTGATGTCCCTGACTCTCTTACCTCTCCTCCTGCCACTCCACCTTCTCCTTGTTTGTCTTTGGGGGTCCTCACCTTTTAGAAGCTGGGGTCATACAGAGCTCTGGACCAGGTCATCTTTGCTTCTCTTACATATGATCCCCAGGACACCTTATCCACAAGAACCTAAACTCATGGCTTTGTCTACTGCTAAGTCTGCAGGGCCCAGGACAGTTCCTCAAACCCTGAAGGTGTGTGACATGCAGTGGCTCATTTGATATTCAGATCCTTTTTAAACGCTGTCCTCTTTGACACAACAAAATTTTTTTAGCAATCATTTTGAAATAATCAGTAGTGGTCATTATTTCCTTTTTAATTTTAGTTCAATATACAATAAAGAATAAATTTCCACTTTAAACATTAAATTCAGTAAAATATTTCAGATATATACTCAAATTTAGACTTCCCAGTTTTACACTCGGTTCTACTGTTTTTTTTTTTAATATTTACTTATTTATTTTTAGTTTTCAGCGGACACAACATCTTTGTATGTGGCGCTGAGGATCGAACTAGGGCCGCACGCATGCCAGGCGAGCGCGATACCGCTTGAGCCACATCCCCAGCCCCGGTTCTACTGTTTTTAATTGAAACACAAATCAGAAAACCAAGGTGTCAAATGGAATGGCAACTCAAGTTCTATTCCTTTGTCTCCACAATCCTCTGTGCTAACCATTGTTTATTTCTAATCTTCTGTTTAAATACAAAATATGGAGTATCCCAGGGCATGGATACAGGAACTGCTCTCAAAATGAGCTCAAAGGATTTCAAACCATTGTAAACTTACTCTTTAAACAAAGGCATGTAGTTGAGTTCACAAATGTCAGGATCAAATACATAAAGGGAGTTCTTCAAATTGACACAGAAACCTATGTTTGTAAGGATAAAGAAGAAAAAATGCATGGTGCTGAAACTTGGAAACATCTTGCTAAAATTCAATAGCAGAACCACACAGGGTGGCACACACCTGTGTAATCTCAGCTACTCAGGAGGCTGAAGCTGGAGGATCTCAAGTTCAAGGCCAGCCTGGACAAATTAGTGAGACCCGGTCTCCAAAAACTAACACCAAAAACTCAGTAGCAACTACGACCATTGTTTAGAGTTTCGCCTGAAAAAGATTTTTTAGTATTTAATCATCAACTTATAGCACTTGATAACTATAAAAAGACTATGAAAGAACAATTCTGCCAGGCACAATGGCACACACCTATAATCCCAGTGGCTCAGGAGGCTGAGGCAGGAGGATCACAAGTTCAAAGCCAGCCTCAGCAACTTATTGAGGCCACACACAAAGGTGCAAAATAAGAATGCTATTAGGGGGCTGGGGATGTGGCTTAAGCAGTACAGCGCTCGCCTGGCATGCGTGCGGCCCGGGGTTCGATCCTCAGCACCACATACAAAGAAAGATGTTGTGTCCACCTGTGGTGAGCCGTGTTTGTAGACCGCTGCCGCCATTAGAAGATGGCGCCGGTCTCCGTTGTGGATCTTGGTAAACAACTCCTTATTTGGGAGAGTTGGCGTGCTGTCCCTCAATACCCTATGAGAAAACCCCGCGTGGCAGCTTTGGATTGGACTTGAGTAAGCTTTATTAGGCTATGCTTGGGCGCTCGGCAGGGGGTCGCTAGAAGATGATACATGAAACAAGGCCTGAATAAACTGCTGAAAGAAGAATCCTGTGTCGTGTTTTCCCTTGCCAGCGAGGGGTCGCGACAATTGGTGGCCCGGACGGGGAATTATATTCCTCGAACCCAGGATCCAGAACTTTCAGCAGTCAGGGTGGTGCACCGGTAAGTTCCCAGGTAAAGTGGGAATCCACAAGCAAATAGCGGGGCGCTCTCTCTGTAAATAGAGAGAGAGCGGGAAAAAGGACGCTCCCCTGTAAAAGGAAGAGAGCGGGGATTTTTGTACTTTCACTTTCTTTATAGCTCTAAAAACATTATGGGCGCTACCTCTTCAAGCCCAATTTTGTTGGCCCTAGATGGGTTGCTACGTTCAAAAGGACTTAAGGTAAAGCAGAGCACTTTGCAGATGTTTTTGAGAGAAGCTGCCGGGGCCGCGGCCGCGGTCTGGGCATGAGGATGGCGGTGGGCTCAGTCAAGATGCAGCCGCCGTGCGAGAACCCGGCCCTGGCCGCGGCGGTGGCGGCGGCGGACAGCGCTCTGCGCCGCAGTCCCAGCGCGCGCGAGCAGCCGCCGGCGTCGCTGCGGCCGCGGCTGAAGGACCTGCCTGCACTGCTGCGGAGCGGGCTCACGCTGCGGAGAAAGCGGAGCACCGCCGGGGGCCGGGACCGGACGGAGCCGGTGTGGGTTCCAGAACGCCTGACAAGAAGAGTCCCGACAAATACATCTGAGTTAAATATAACCACTTTGGCCATTACTTCCCAGGTGTTAATTCCGTTGTCTCCTTCTAATGAGACCTCTAATGCCACTCATTTTAAGGCTTCTCCTTATTGCACCCCTGAGTATGGCTTCCCTCCTATATTTACACCTTGTCAAGATCACTCTTGGGAGAAACATCAGGTCGCCAAAGGTTTTTCCCTTTCCCCCTCTCTCAAAAGGTACTTGTATAATTCTTCCAACAATAATTCCTCTATAGGAGCGGGTTGGTCCTGGTTTCAATGGTTGATTTCCAATGAAAAGGGGGCCACAGCCGACATCTCCACTTTGGCTCAATTACGAGGAGTCCAAAGTTGGCTGTTTAATGTTTCTGGCAGTAGTACCCAAGACTCGGTGTGGGGTAGGAGACTCAAAAATATTTCACACAATGCACAATTAAGTAATGCAACATTACCCTCTGCAGCAGTCTGTCTCCAATCTCCGTTCCTGTTTCTTTTGGCTAATGTTACATCACAGGGGATGCTTAATTGTTCTAATACTACCTGTTACTTGTCTGAGTGTTGGAATGGCTCCTGGACTATGGCAGTGGTTATGAAAATTCCAACTTTTGTCCCGATCCCAGTTACTGCGGATCCAGAGTCATTTCCTATTGTTGAACTGATTAGAGCCCGTAGAGATTTTGGAATTACGGCAGCTATAGTGACAGCTGTGGCAGTGTCGGCTGCTGCAGCAGTTACAGCTGGAGTAGCCATGGCCAGCCAGGTTCAAACTGCTGCCACTATTAATCAGGTTATTCAACAAACATCCACCATACTTGAATCTCAAAGTAGAATTAATCAACACATTCTATCTGGGATTTTGGCTGCTAATCAAAGGATAGATCTGCTTCAAGCTCAAGTTGAGGAATTGTCTGACCTAGTACTTTTGGGTTGTATTGATCAACGTGCACATTTATGTATAACCTCTGTCAGATTTAATGATTCCAGAAATGCCTCCCGCATCATCGGGGAATATCTATCCGGAACCTGGTCCATGGAAGCAGAAAACTTGATCCAGTCTCAACTAACTCAGATTGCTGTTTTGAATAGCACCCGTGTCGAACCAGTGACTTTGGGCCAATTCACCAGTTGGCTATCCTCTGCCTTTTCCTTTTTTAAGGAATGGGTGGGAGTGGGCATTTTTGGTGCAATGTGTTGCTTTGGTGTTGTACTTTGTTTGTGGCTTCTCTGTCGCCTTAAAACTCGCCATGCGCAAGAAAAGGCTATGATCGTACAAGCTCTTGCGGCTTTAGAAAATGACATTTCTCCACAAATCTGGCTTGCACAGCTTAAATAGTGATTTCTGGACATGGCCATTGCACCCCAAGTTAGTTTCGCATTGCACTGGGATTGGCATGCCCTCTTCTTTATGCTCTCCCAGTACTGGATAGCCCTTGCACTCTGCAGGTCTTGTTACCATTGCACGCAGATGGGTTTCAGGACTGGTGTTTCTTCTCTGCTATAAAATCTATACCTTCCTCTGGGGCTTAGGGATAATGTTGCCAACTTAATTTTTGTCATTACTACCAGGCTACCTGTGTTATCCTACTTCTTGCCGTCGTCAGGATGCGAGGCAAGGCACTGCACTTGAGTGATCCCTCAATGGACCTCAAGGAAAGCATGTCCTATTGCATGCGGGTTTGACGTCCACGCCCCGTCCCACGAAAAAAGGCGTCGGCTGATATGGTGTCAGGTCTGGGGAAGGCGCCTCCTTAGGACTGAACCATACAATGCAGCCACTTCTGCACAGTGGGATAGGACCTCTACTTTCGCCTGCATTGTTTTATAAAACAGAAGGGGGAACTGTGGTGAGCCGTACTAATAAACCGTGGCCGCCATTAGAAGATGGCGCCGGCTTCCACTGTAGCCTGTGATAAACAACTCCTTATATGGAGAGTTGGCGTGCAGTCCCTTACCACCCTATGAGAAAGGTCCACGTGGCGGCTTGGGATTGGGATGCGGGGAGCTTTATTAGGCTGTGCTTGAGTGTGTGCGCAGCGGGTCGCTAGAAGATGATACATGAATCAAGGCCTGAATAAACTGCTGAAAGAAGAATCCTGTGTCGTGTTTTCCCTTGCCGGCGAGGGGTCGCGACATCCACCGAAAACTAAAAATTAAATATCAAAAAGTTCTCTCTCTCTCTCACTCTCTCTCAAAAAAAAAAAGAATGCTATTAGGACCATGACCCAGCATGAAAAGAACAACAATAGTGAAATTTGGAAAAAAGCATTGAGACCAAGGTGTAGATGGAATGGAATTAAATGCCAACATAAGGGTTTTTCTCTGAAAGTGATGAAGCATCAATACAGAAGCCACAGTCACCTCCTATCTGGTTGCCATGCATTTGGCCATTCCCTTACTTAGCTGTCCTTGTGACCAAAACCCAAATCTTACTATGTCTTATCCTTATTTGAATTCTTTCCTCATGACTCTCCAGAAAGAATACACAACTGGCCAATAGGCACAGGAACAGATATGTTCAACATCACTAATCCTGAGGAAAATGCAAATCAAAACAACATGAGCTATCTGCTCATACCCAATAGGATGGCTACTATCAAAAAACAAAACTACCAACATTGAGAAGGTCGTGGAGAAATAGACCCTCATGCATTGTTGGTGGGAATGTAAAGTGATGGGATCACTATGGAAAATAGTATGGTAGTTCTTCAAAAAATTAAAAATAGAACCACATATCATTCAGAAATTCTATTCCTAGGAATATAACCAAAAGAGTTGAAAGTGGGGTATTAAAGAAGGTATTTGCACACCCAAGTTCATTGTGACATGTTCACAATAGCCAAAAGGTAGATGCAACACTAGTGTACATCAGTGCAGGATATACTTTAAAACGTTATTCAGCCTTTTACAAAAAGGCATTTCTGACACAGGCTGCAACATATGACATTCTGCTAAGTGAAAAGTCAGGCATAAAAGGAAAATATTGTATGACTGTACTCATTTGAAGTACTACGAATAGTCAAAGTTGTAGAGATAGGATGGGGAGATGAAGATGAACCATCACTGTTTGATGAGTTTTCATTTTTGCAAGATAGAGTTCTCGACATTGACTATACAGAAATGTGGATATACCTCATACTATTGAATTATACACTTAAAAATCATTAACATTGCAGATTTTATGTTATGCATATTTTATCACAATGACAAATAAAAATTTTTTTAAAGAATTCTCCTCCATGGGCTTCCACCGAAAGTATTAATGTTAAAACCTGTAGCATAACACACACAGCTTCCAGGTCCTGACTACTTCTCCTGTTGAAGAAGCAATAAGTATAACCAAAAGTATTAAGTTTTGTTTGGATCACCCCACAAAAAAAATACATCCAGAATCATTTTACTTTTAAATATAACCTCCAGTGGGGTTACAGTAGAATGACTTGAAATTAAAAAAAAAAAAAGTGACAAAGATTTTGATAATCATTGAATACAATGAACCTTCAAGGAACACTCAGTAAAACTGCTGTTTTTATCCACTGATGCAGTTTTTTTGAACCAACATTAATTTCTACAATAACCATTATTTTATGACTTAGGTAATATATTCAAATAATGTTTCATAAGCATTTGGAACTAGGGAATCTTATAAAGCATCTTAATGTGTGTAACAAGAAAGTAAATTAAAAAGTTCATTAGCACCAAGAGGATTCTTATCTTCCCCCTTCATGTCAAAAGCTTGACAGAAGTTCTCAATCTAGTGGCAAGCACTTTACAGATTAAAGGCTCATTTCCATTTTTAAAGGGCAAAGTCATATTTCTGGTCTGTTTCCTTCTAAAGAGGAGCATGGACACATTTCCTCCAGTTTCTTTCCAGTATATCTCATCACCAGTCACACAACCCAGCCCTTGGGCCTTAGCTCCAGGATGCCAGATGAGTTGCCCCATTTCTGCACTCCCATAGGGTCCTTCTCACGCTTATAAAATATTCCTGACTAGTTCTTATTCAAATGTCTTCTGGTTTGTACATCCTCTCCAAAGGAATACAATTTGGGAGCAGGCAGAAAGCTCAACACTTGGAAGATACTAAAAATTGAACGGTTAAGCTTAGAAATAAAAGGAATGTTTGGAGAGCTGTGTTTTAGGAACATTCATTTGACCAAACATGGTGCATTACCTTACTGGGGCTATTTTGTAATAAACGCTCCCAAACTGGAAGTCTTTAAACAGCACAAATGCATTCTCTAGAGTTCTAGAGATCTGAAGTCCCACATCAGCATTGCTGGATTTAAGCCAAGATGTCTGCGAGGCTATGCTCCCTCTAGAGGCTGACAGGGGAATTGCTTCCTTCCTTTTTCAAGCTTCTAGACCTGCATTCCTATCATTCCTTGGCTCCTGGCCCCTTTCTCTGCCTGGAAAACCACAGTGGTGCATCTTCAGATCTGTTGCCCACTCCTCTCCCCCACCCCTTCCCATCGCATTGCCTTCTATCTGTTTGAGTGTGGTTGATCTCTCTCCACCTCCTTCTCATAAGGACTTTTCTCAAGATCTTCAATCGCATCTATAAAGACCCTTTACTATATAGGGTAACACTCACAGTTTCCAGGAACTAGGACCTGGATGTTGTGGGGGCTGCGAGCATGCCACAAGTGGCAGAATGACAATGCATCAGGTAGAAAACTACCATATTACTGACAATTACTAAAATCTATTGCTCTAAGAAAAATAAAGCCAAAGATGTGCTAGGAAACAAGAAATAGTAGAATATGGTGAATAATTAGATGTAGATAGCAAGAAAGAAAACAGGACTCCAAGTTCAGAGCTTTGGTCTCTAGGGAAACATTGGTGCCTTGGATTCAATGTAAATATCAGAAAGGAGAGCTGGAGTAAAAGGGAGAATAATTTCACTTTTAAATATGCCATGTTTGAGTGGCAGGCAGGACATTTACATAAGCATGTGAAGTTTTGTAAAGAGCAAGACAGGAGAGCTAGAAAGAGAATAAAGACCAGAAATAAAGATCAGGACCTGGAACTCACATGAATTTAAGCAGGCTCATCGAGAGCGGAGAGAGGAGAGAGAGACAGAGAGTGAACCAAGGTTGTGTCTTCCAACAACTCACTATTAGGACTGGGAAAGAATGAGGAAAAAGAAAAAATAAAGCCAGAGGTGAAGGGTAGCCCAGAGTCACTGGTGAAGAAGGGGGAAGAGACTAAAGCAGGACTCCATCTCCTACAGCGCCAGAAGCAAAGCAGCGGAAAGGGTAGGGATCTGGGCGTAGGAGAGACTCATTTGGATCTGGCGATTACAGGGGGTGGTGAGCATAAGGATTCCAGAAGGGCAGGGGTGCAGGAAGGTGGATTGCAGGGTAGTACCAAGAGAGAAGCAATGAATAGAAACCAAACTCTGAGCAAGTTTGATGCTAAAAAGCAAAACAAGAGAAATACAGAAGGAAGCCTAGGTTATCAAGGTACTATGGTCTGAATATATGATCCCCCCAGATTTCACACATTGAAACCTAATCCTCAAAAGGATAGTATTAAGAGACGGGGACTTGGAAATTGATTAGATCATAAGGTCAGAGCTCTTGCAAGTCACAATTTAATACCTTTTTTAAAGAGGCCCCAAGGAGCTCAGAGAAAGGAGGAAACATCTATCAAAAACAGGCCCAAGCAGACACTGGATCTGCTACCACCCTGATCTTAGACCTCCCAGCCTCCATATCTGTCATAAAGTAAATCTCTGTTGTGTATAAGTCACTCAGTCTAAGTATTTTGTCATAGCTGTCCAGGCAGACCAAGACATAAACACAGGTTTTATCAAGGTAGGGGAGTTGTGAAATTGTTTATAAGGAGGCAGAAAACGTATATCTAAAGAAGCAAACCATGGAAGGAACAAGAGTAAGGTCACAAGCAGAGGGAACATCCTTGAAGAGATTCCCTGCCCTGCAGAGGCAACAGGCTTCCCAGTGAATGGATAGTACACTTGGCGGTCACCCTAACTGACCTCTCTTTCATTCATTTTCCCAGTAATGAAGTCATCCTACTATCCCTCCAGTATCCCTCCCATTCACTTTTTTTTAGGGACAAAGTTCAGATGCAAGCCTCTGATTTTCTTCTAACTACAACATATGTGAGGTCGGTGTCCTTGACTTGGCAGGAAGTAAGCAATCTGTGCTTTGATCCCAATTCAAATTTCTCTCTCCTGCCTGCTCTGCAGGGTCAAACTTCCCTGGTTGTAGATCCTGCCTGTCTGGGTCTGACCATTCCTCCCTATAAGTTTCTCTCCTTCAACTACACATCATGTCACAACCTGAAACATCCATCAGCCAGATGGCCCCCATCTAACCCGACTTCCAGTCTTGGATGTCATAGCGAAGTTTCGTGTATGTCTTTTGACTCCCGAGTCCCAGCATAACACTCTAAGCCCTTTAGCAATATTGGCCTTAAGCATTTGTGTCAAGTGAATAGAGACATTGGTCAGTGACCAAGTGAATTTATTCCACAAAGTTCATCTGTATCATTGAGATCAAGCACTATAAAAAGAAACATACTTTCCTTAAAATAAGTTTCTCAGCTGATTTAGTTGGACATATATTTGAACAGATGACTTGGCTTTCCCACAGATTTTTAAGAGTTTCTCATTTTAAGCCACTTTCTATTTTGTTCACACCTGGCCCACCAATTAGCACACCATGCATCATTAATTGACAATATCAGTAAATCTGGGTGTTAAAGGAGGTGCAAAATTAATAACCAAGTGGACTGAGGCCTTTATCTGGACATGATGACATACCTAAGTTTCCTGTCAAAAGGATATCTCCAGAGTAGAAGTGTTTATTCACTGAATTGACAAACAGGTTTTCAGGACCCATATCAAACCAAGTTCTTCATCATAGACCAGAAGCCCTTCTGCTACCACAGAAGGGCAAGTTTAAATGCTCATTAGAGGACACTTTTTGGAGGACAACAGCCTCAAACAGATCATGATAGAGAAGAAAGGGGAACTTTAAAGAGCCTATCCCAATAAACAGCAAACACTGAAAGGCTTACAAATCTGCCTGCAGAGAAAAAAAAAATTTCCCAGTGTGAACTGTGATTCTCGCACTTCATGCTGAGATCCACACGCTCTTTCAAGTCCTCTGCCTTTCAAACAAAAGGCAGAATTAAACCTTGTAAGGTTGCCCCCATGTTATCTATTATTAGCCTAGACTGGTGTTTAATAACCTATTCATCTGTAGCTTTTAAACAGCTACACAAATGACAAAAGATGAACTTGGCGTGCACACACACACACACACACACACAGACCTCTTATCTGAATGGAGAGAATGTACAGCCCAGAATAAATTAGGACAGAGTGAGCTCAAGATGAAGCAGTATTCCAGACACAATATAGAATGTGTCTGTCATCAAAAAATGTGAAGACAGACTGCACTGATGCCCTTTCGAAGCAGACAGATATTGCTGGTCCCTACAGTTGGGCAAGGCCTCGGGCAGCAGGGTGTAGGGTTTCTGCAGGTGCAGAGATGCCTTGGTCCCCTTGGAAAAAGCAGCTTGTGATCCTTCCATTCCCTTTGGTTCTTTATCTTCAAGCAGGAGCCTGCTGAGGCAGTGGAGAGAAGGAACAGCCCAAGGAGGAGAAACCTCTCAAATAAGTTTCATCTCAAAGCAAACGTAGCTTTCATTTTCTGCAAAGAAAAAACACCAAAGGCAATTGATTCTTCTCCATCATTGTTCTGATCATTTTTTACCAGTCTCATTTGCTATTAGGATACAATTTCCCTCCAACTATCTCTGCCTGCTAATATCCAAACAATATTAGCCACACACAAACAGGCCTGGAGAAGAGGAAACAAGCCCATCCAGACAGGGCCTCAGGCTCCCAAGGCAAGAGGTTGTTAAAAATTTTTGCCATACTCTCCAGTCAAGGCAAAAGAGAGACTTAATCAGGCAACGCCTCTGTGTTAAATCACCTGGGCCACAGAAAGCTGCTGTCCTTGATCTGGTGTTGATCGTATCTTAGGAAGGATCATTCCCAGACTCCAGTAGATAATATAAGGACTGTGCTCTGTGGTTCTTAATTCCAACCTGGCTATCTGGCGTTCTGAAATACAATGCTAAGGAGAGGAACACTGGGTGGCCTCTGCCATAGTCTCTACACATAACAGCCCCAAATATATTGTCACTGGACATTTCCCTTTCTGATGTCAATTTTATAATGTTAATGGATAAAGTATGCTGTTGACAATAACTTTGACTTTGGCAAAGATATGCTCTGTATAAAAATAGATGGCTAATATTCCTTTTAAAATATTCTGTTTCATGTCTTTTCAGTAAGATGATATAAAACCCCTTGAAAATGGATATTTCCATGCTTTTTTTTTCTTTGATTTTTGTGTAGCTGACTAGGTATAGCATAAAGCAGATGCTCAATTAAAAAGAAATATTGTGAGTCAATATAAATGCTAACCTTTAAGAGATACATCAATGCACATAGATAATCTTAAAGTATACAGTTTCAGAACTGGAAGCAATCCTATGTTATTTAGCTCAAAAATTCTCATTTACATATGAGGGAAATGAGGCCCCAAGATCTGAAGTGCGACTCTTTTTTAACTGAAGTGACTCAGCTTACCAATTACAGAAGATCTACTCTGGGACGGTCATGATCATACCACTTCTTGAATGTGGTACCTTGTTTTAGATATCAGATTGAAAAGAGCTGATATTTCAAAATGTATCCAGAGGAGTGGAGGGTCTTGAGAAAATTTCTTGAAACAAACATTTTAATGTACTGGGACTGTAAAATCTAGAGAAGAGGGGACATACTGTCTTTCCTCAAACAGGTGACAGTTCCTCTTATCTATCAGCAGTTGAGCTCCTTGTTGTTGGGAATGCACAACCAGAACCAGCAATTGATCTACCAATGAGAACTGGGCTCCATCAGAAGAGGTGTTTGTTCTCATGGAGCATTGACCTCCCTGTTCCTAAACATGATCAAGTAGAAGCTGGATGTCACATGTCAGAATCAAATAGACAACAACAGAAGCCAGCCTGAGCTAAGAGCTTTCAATGCACCAGCTCTTAGAGCAACCTGTCCTCACTTTACAATGAGGAGACTTCTCAGTCTCCTTAACTCAGAGGTTAAGGAGCTTAGCCAAAGTCATGTGACACAAAGAACAGCACAATAATTTTAAGGAAAGTCTGCAAAATTTCAGAAATTATTGAACAGTCGAGTGACAGAAGAACCAGTCTCACCAGCATTGGGTATTTGGGATTGAACCAAAGCAGGAGGTAAATTTCATGTCATGCTAGTTACTAAGCTGGGCCAAGAGTTAATATATCTATAAAGGAAGTTGATAAAAACAAGTGGCACCAGCATTCATACCCAGATCTCTGACTCCAAAATCCAATATCTTCCTACCTAGGTGTTTGCATGCATGTTTCATCCTCAAATTCTTATTGGCTCTAAGATTCTTCAGTTTTGAGATTACTCTTGAAGGTAACAAATGTAACATCTCTCCAAAAAGAAGCAGAGAAAAGCTGCATTAAAATTGAGATTTTTTAAAAAATCAATTTTATAGTCGATTTATACAAATCTCAATTTGTGTTCAATCATATACCATGAACACACAGCTCTGCCACTAGTAGGAATCTAAAACTTAGGTCTGATGCAACCAGAGTCTATTTTATTGTACTCTTATCAATCCAGCATTCTTTTCTATTAACCAGGTTTGAAAGTTAAACAGAAACTATGTGAAGAAAGCACTTTTAGCTGTGTTTACAAACTTAACCCTAATCCCCCTATTAAAAATGCATTTATTAATCATATTACCAGATTTCCCCTCCCTGGACTGAGCACCGTAAAATAAACTTCAGATGCAGCTACTGTCTGTTATTGACTCACTCTCAAGATAACTCAGGGGACAGGGAGGCTTCCATAGCAATTACTTTTTTTTTTTTAAGGATTCTGCTTTTTCTGGATAAAAGGATTTATTTCAATACTAAAAAGAAGTCATTTACAGATTAACATTTGATTTTATCATAATAACATGAACCACTTAGCTCTTCTTAAGGACTTTCCTAAATCATAGAAAATGCCTTGATCTGTTTCTAATTATACCCAAATCTTTCCATACGGCTTTTAAGTAATCCTTGTTAGGAAACAAGATGCCACCACCTTATATGTCCTTCTTCAAAACCACAGAAACCTGGAAATTAACTTTTTTGAGCAATGACCTTTTTCAAAAATCTAATGAATGGTATGGGTCTTGCCTCCACAAAATTACACATAATATACGCACATGACATCATTTTTTATTTTATTTTATATTTTCTATGTTTTTGTAGTACTAGATATTGAACCCAGGGTCACTCTACCTAGCTATATCCCTAGCCTTTCTTGATTTTTATTTTAAGACAAGATCTCACTAAATTTCCCATGCTGGACTAGAACTTGCAATCCTCCTGCCTCAGATTCTGAGTAGCTGGAATTACAGGCATGCAATCGCACCTAGCTTCATACATACAAAATCTTGCAAACAGTTCCTTATATTGTATCAGAACTATTTCTTCACACAGATGAGAAAAAAAAATCTTGAAGTGAGTTTCTGTTTTCTGAAAATTAGCATCGGCTGATATCTTCACTTTCTCTCTCAAATAGCTAACAAGAAAAAAAACTATAGAAAAAGAATATGCATATGTATATTTCATATATATTTACATATGATGCAATAGACCTATGCTAGTCATTTTAGTGTGGATTTTTAAGTATAAAAGACAGCCAATATATGTTTAAATTGTTCATTTCAGTGACTCAAATCTTTTCACTAGCTAACTGTATTGTACATGATAAGCAATAGCAATAGGTTTTTAAAAATATATGTATAACCACAGTGTACATTTACAGACTTTATATAGTCACAAAGAGAAAATAAATAGAGCTAGGCATGGTGGTTCACATCCGGAATCCCAGAAACTCGGGAGGCTGAGGCAGGAGGATCTTAGCAAGGCCCTAAGCAATTAGTAAGACTCTATCTCAAAATTTAAAAAAATTAAAAAGGCTAGGGATGTAACTAAGTTTTAAAGAGCTCCTGGTTTCAATTCCCAGTATATAAAAAAATGACAGAAAGAAAAAGAATATTCTTGCCCTTCTTATTGATATCTAAGAGCAACTCTCCTAATATGACAATAATAATTGCATCCACATTAAAGTTCCATTTTGATTTCTAACAGGACAAAATATCTAGTTGCGGGATCCTGAGCAACACTCTGAATCACTTTCTATTTTCCTCCAAGTGGCTTGAAGAAAGGAATTTACTCAATTTGTTTATGCCTCTTTTGGTGTGAAAATATTGTAGAGCTCTCATTAGTGTCTTATGACCATTTAATATCTGCCATATCTACTATACCAAAGACCCTGGGAAAGTCCTGCAAGTCCAAGATCTTGACATTTGGACATGTGACAAAATTTTCTATTCTGGGAAGAAATGGGCTAGACAAGGCCAAATACCATCCCAATCCACAGTGCCAGTGGCCTTGGCCATTTCATTGCAAAAGACAACTAATACACACAAGTTACAACTGAGGAAAGGAAAGAAGATATGAATAAGTTTTACAATATTCTTAACTATTGCTCTTGTTCTAATGAGTGATTCATATTTACTTGTATGTGTCTCTATTAGAAACCTCACCTTCAGTGTACCAAAGGAGAAGGAAAAGTAATGAAACCACGTAATGAACAATCATCTCTATTTTAAAAAATAGCAATACGTAACCCCAGCCTTAGGAAAGCAGAGATCAGGACTTAAACAAAGATCTGTTTCAGGAGAAACCTGTTTTGACCTATCTCAGCTATAACAGGAAGACCGGCTCGAACTATTAGAAGAAAGAAATCTCACCAACAGGGGGCTGAGAAACCAAGTGGGGGTAGAACCTGATTCTTACTTAATACAATATCAGTACAAAATAAAAGGAACTAAACTGGAAAACACTTTTTGCCTAAAACTGCATTATCTTGGAAGGTTCATTATCTTATTAAAAAGTAACCAACTATGTTCTTGCAAAGAGGACACAGAAGTGTAAATAATATAAAAATTTACCCTAAAAGAATTAAGATATTAATCCATAAGTCAAAATATGTAAATGAACCACCAAGGAAAAATTACATGGCTTATAACAGCCCTAAAGATTACAACTTAAATATGAATTTTTAATAGGGAAAAATTTTTAAGTAACTTTTTCAAGTAAAATTTTTCATACTATAGACATTAAAGGAACTATTCAATACACAGATCCTTCATTCTGAAAGAATTCAATTCCAATATTTTTAAAAGGCATTAAATATATTTTGACAGTAGTTCAATCCTAACATATATATGTATACTTCCCACCCTAGTTTATTTTACGAACTGTCTGGGAAAAATGAACAATATATGAGAGACTTTAAAATATTTTAAGAGTAATTCTGAATTCATTAACCCTGTTTTGTTTTCTTTTGTTTGGGGGATTAACCCAAGGCTTCTTGCATGCTGGTCAAGAGGTCCACCACTGGTCTACATCCCCAGTCCTTAATATATTGTTTTTTTTTTCAAAACATTACATAGTTCTTGACATATCACATTTCACATTTTGATTGAAGTGGGTTATGAAATCCCATTTTTACCCCAAATACAGATTGCAGAATCACATCGGTTACACATCCACTGATTTACATATTGCCATACTAGTGTCTGTTGTATTATGCTGCCTTTCCTATCCTCTACTATCCCCCCTCCCCTCCCCTCCCCCCCTCTTCTCTCTCTACCCCATCTACTGTAATTCATTTCTCCCCCTTATTTTTTCCCCTTTCCCCTCACTTCCTCTTGTATGCAATTTTGTATAACCCTGAGGGTCTCCTTCCATTTCCATGCAATTTCCCTTCTCTCTCCCTTTCCCTCCCACCTCTCATCCCTGTTTAATGTTAATCTTCTTCTCATGCTCTTCGTCCCTACTCTGTTCTTAGTTACTCTCCTTATATCAAAGAAGACATTTGGCATTTGTTTTTTAGGGATTGGCTAGCTTCACTTAGCATAATCTGCTCTAATGCCATCCATTTCCCTGCAAATTCTATGATTTTGTCATTTTTTTGCTTTTTTTATTGGTTGTTCAAAACATTAAAAAACTCTTGACATATCATATTTCATACATTAGATTCAAGTGGGTTATGAACTCCCATTTTTACCCCAAATACAGATTGCAGAATCACATCGGTTACACATCCACATTTTCACATAATGCCATATTAGTAACTGTTGTATTCTACTACCTTTCCTATCCTCTACTATCCCCCCTCCCCTCCCCTCCCATCTTCTCTCTCTACCCCATCTACTGTAATTCATTTCTCTCCTTGTTTTTTTCCCATTCCCCTCATAACCTCTTATATGTAATTTTGTTTTCTTATTGCTTAATTTTTTGAGTTCTTTGTATACTCTGGATATTAGGGCTCTATCTGAAGTGTGAGGAGTAAAGATTTGTTCCCAGAATGTAGGCTCCCTATTTACCTCTCTTATTGTTTCTCTTTCTGAGAAAAAACTTTTTAGTTTGAGTAAGTCCCATTTGTTGATTCTTGTTTTTAACTCTTGTGCTATGGGTGTCCTATTAAGGAATTTGGAGCCCGACCCCACAATATGTAGATCGGAGCCAACTTTTTCTTCTATCAGATGCAGAGTCTCTGATTTGATATCAAGCTCCTTGATCCATTTTGAGTTAACTTTTGTGCATGGCGAGAGAAAGGGATTCAGTTTCATTTTGTTGCATATGGATTTCCAGTTTTCCCAGCACCATTTGTTGAAGATGCTATCCTTCCTCCATTGCATGCTTTTAGCCCCTTTATCAAATATAAGATAGTTGTAACTTTGTGGATTAGTCTCTGTGTCCTCTATTCTGTACCATTGGTCCACCCTCCTGTTTTGGTACCAGTACCATGCTGCTTTTGATACTATTGCTCTGTAATATAGTTTGAAATCTGGTATCGCTATACCACCTGATTCACACTTCCTGCTTAGAGTTACTTTTGCTATTCTGGGTCTTTTATTTTTCCATATGAATTTCATGATTGCTTTCTCTATTTCTACAAGAAATGCCGTTGGGATTTTGATTGGCATTGCATTAAACCTATAGAGAACTTTTGGTAATATCGCCATTTTGATGATGTTAGTTCTGCCTATCCATGAACAGGGTATATTTTTCCACCTTCTAAGATCTTCTTCTACTTCTCTTTTTAGGGTTCTGTAGTTTTCATTGTATAAGTCTTTCACCTCTTTTGTTAGGTTGATTCCCAAGTATTTTTTTTTTTTGAGGATATTGTGAATGGGGTGTTTTTCCTCATTTCCATTTCAGAAGTTTTGTCGGTGATATACAGAAATGCCTTTGATTTTTGCGTGTTGATTTTATATCCTGCCACTTTGCTGAATTCATTTATTAGCTCTAGTAGTTTTTCTGTAGACCCTTTTGGGTCTTCTAGGTATAGAACCATGTCAGCTGCAAATAGTGATAATTTAAGTTTTTCTTTTCCTATTTTTATGCCTTTAATTTCTTTCGTCTGTCTAATTGCTCTGGCCAGTGTTTCGAGAACTATATTGAATAGAAGTGGTAATAGAGGGCATCCCTGTCTTGTTCCAGATTTTAGAGGGAATGCCTTCAATTTTTCTCCATTCAGAATGATGCTAGCCTGAGGCTTAGCATAGATAGCTTTTACAATGTTGAGGTAAGTTCCTGTTATCCCCAGTTTTTCTAGAGTTTTGAACATAAAGGGATGCTGTACTTTGTCGAATGCTTTTTCTGCGTCTATCAAGATGATCATATGGTTCTTATCTTTAAGTCTATTGATGTGGTGAATAACATTTATTGATTTCCGTATATTGAACCATACTTGCATCCCAGGGATGAATCTTACTTAATCATGGTGCACAATTTTTTTGATGTGTTTTTGTATCCGATTCGCCAGAATTTTATTGAGGATTTTTGCATCTAGGTTCATTAGAGATATTGGTCTGTAGTTTTCTTTCTTTGAGGTGTCTTTGTCTGGTTTCGGAATCAGGGTGATATTGGCCTCATAGAATGAATTTGGAAGAGCTCCCTCTTTTTTCTATTTCCTGAAATAACTTGAAAAGTATTGGTATTAATTCTTCTTTAAAGGTTTTATAAAACTCTGCTGTATACCCATCCTGTCCTGGGCTTTTCTTGGTTGGTAGTCTTTTAATTGCTTCTTCTATTTCATCCATTGATATTGGTCTGCTCAAATTGTGTGTATCCTCCTGACTCAGTCTGGGCAAATCATATGACTTAAGAAATTTATCAATGTCTTCACTATCTTCTATTTTATTGGAATATAGGTTTTCAAAATAATTCCTAATTATCTTCTGTATTTCTGTAGTATCTGTTGTGATGTTGCCTTTTTCATCCCGTATGTTAGTAATTTGAGTTCTCTCTCTTCCTCTCTTCGTTAGCATGGCTAAGGGTCTGTCGATCTTATTTAATTTTTCGAAGAACCAACTTTTAGTTTTGTCAATTTTTTCAATAGTTTCTTTTGTTTCCATTTCGTTGATTTCCGCTCTGATTTTAATTATTTCTTGACTTCTGCTACATTTGCTGTTGTTTTGCTCTTCCTTTTCTAGGGCTTTGAGATGAAGTGTGAGCTCATTTATTTGTTGGTTTTTTCTTTTTTTGAGGAATGACCTCCAGGCAATGAATTTCCCTCTTAAAACTGCTTTCATTGTGTCCCATAGATTCCGATATGTTGTGTCTGTATTTTCATTTATCTCTAAGAATTTTTTGATTTCCTCCTTTATGTCTTCTGTAACCCATTGATCATTCAGTAACATATTGTTCATTTTCCATGTGATGTAGGATTTTTCCTTCCTTCTTTTATCATTGATTTCCAGTTTCATTCCATTATGATCAGATAAAATGCATGGTATTATCTCCACCCCTTTATATTTACTGAGGGTTGCCCTATGGCATAATATATGGTCTGTTTTTGAGAAGGATCCATGTGCTGCTGATAAAAAGGTATATCCACTTGATGATGGTTGATATATTCTGTATATGTCAGTTAAGTCTAGGTTATTGATTGTGATATTGAGTTCTATAGTTTCTTTATTCAACTTTTGTTTGAAGGATCTGTCCAATGGTGAGAGAGGTGTGTTGAAGTCACCCATAATTATTGTGTTGTGGTCTATTTGATTCTGGAACTTGAGGAGAATTTTTTTATGAAAGTCGCAGCACCATTATTTGGTGCATAAATATTGATAATCATTATGTCTTGTTGGTGAATGGTTCCTTTTAACAGTATATAATGTCCTTCCTTATCCCTTTTGATTAACTTAGTCTTGAAGTCAATTTTATTCGATATGAGGATGGCCACCCCTGCTTGCTTACGAGGACTGTGTGCATGGTATATTTTTTCCCAACCTTTCACCTTCAGCCTGTGTATGACTTTTCCAATCAGATATGTCTCCTGGAGGCAGCATATTGTTGGATTTGTTTTTTTAATCCATGTTACCAGCCTATGTCGCTTTATTGGAGAGTTTAGGCCATTAACGTTTAGAGTTACTATTGATAGATGGTTTGTACTTCCAGCCATGTTTGATTATTTATCTTTTTTTTTAATTTAGTTTGTTTCTCCATGATTAGCTTTCCCCCCGCCCTCTGTCTTTACTGAGGCACTTCCCACTGATGGTTTTGGTTATTGTTTTTCATTTCTTCCTCATGTAGTGTTTTGCTCAAGATGCTTTGCAATGCTGGTTTTCTGGCTGCAAATTCTTTTAACTTTTGTTTATCATGAAAGATTTTTATTTTGTTGTCATATCTGAAGCTTAATTTTGCTGGATACAAAATTCTTGGTTGGCATCCATTGTCTTTCAGTGTTTGAAATACGTTGTTCCAGGATCTTCTTGCTTTCAGCGTCTGTGATGAAAAATCCGTTGTTAACCTTATTGGTTTACCCCTGAATGTAATCTACCTCCTTTCTCTTGTAGCTTTTAATATTTTCTCTTTGTTCTGTATATTGGATATCTTCATAACAATGTGTCTTGGCGTTGGTCTACTGTGATTTTGTATGCTCAGTGTTCTGTATGCATCTACAATTTGTATATCCGTTTCCTTTTTTATTTCTGGAAAGTTTTCTATAATTATCTCATTCAGCAGGTTTCTCATTCCCTTGGTTTGAACCTCTATACCTTCCTCTATCCCAATGACTCTTAAGTTTGGTTTTTTTATGTTATCCCATATCTCTTGGTTGTTTTTCTCGTGATTTTTTACCAGCCTTTCTGAGTTGGCTAGACTCTTTTCAAGATGATATATTTTGTCTTCATTATCTGACGTTCTGGCTTCTACATGCTCCACTCTGTTAGTGATACTCTCATTTGAGTTTTTAATTTGGTTTATAGTTTCCTTCATTTCTAGAATTATTGTTTGATTTTTTTTATAATCTGTCTCCTGATAAAGATGCTTAATTTCTTCTTTTAACTGTTTATGTAATTCATTTTCAATGTGTTCTTTCACTGTTTGAATTTGCTGTCTCATATCCTCTTTAAGGTTCCATTCCATCTGTCTAAGGTAATCCTTGAGTTCTTTATTTGACCATTTTTCTGATGCCTCTAAGTCCTCCTGAATATTTAGGCTGTCCTGCATTGTTTGTACTCCTTTTCTTCCTTGCTTTTTCATGCTGCTCATGTTACTTCTTGTTCTGTTTGACTGCTGAGTTACTGTCTACTCCTATAAATTTATTTGATGCTTTGGAGGAAAGGTATTAGAAGGGAAGGGAAGAAGTCACTTAAGAGAATGAGAGTAAGCAGGTAGAATTCAATGAAGTGGGAATAAGGAAATTGAAAAGAAATAAAAAGACAAGAAAAAAATAGAAAAGAAAAAAATAATAAAAAAATTAAAATTAAAATTAAAAATTAATTTAAAAAATTTAAAAAACAACAAAAAAATGAAAATAAAAAAAACCAAATTAAAAAAAATAATAAATGCAGTCTTAGAGTTTGATTAACTTCTCTTCCAGTAGGTGGAACTGTGCCCACAGGGCCAAGCTTCTCCTCTCAATACGCAGGAACCAATCACTGTGCAGCAGCTCCTCATCCCAGACTGGGCGGGTCTCCAATCCTGAGTGCCTAGGGCCTTCTCTTGTGTCTAGTCACTTCCCCACTTTTCCTCAAGCCAGGCCCCGCTCACCGGTGACGCTCACCACAATACTGGCTACACGCCAGGTCTGCTACTCCCGGGAGCCCTATTTTCATGAACGACTGGGCACACTCTCCCTGTTTGCCATTCCCTCAGACCCTAAGTTTGTAGAGCTTGGAGCTGAGAACTCTCAGCGAATTTTGCTTGCTCTCCAGTAGCCACGCCTCCGGTAGCTGGTGCAAGAGACCTCAGTTGTCAGCACTGGTGGGAGCAGTAGCCGGGGGTTCTGTGCCGCAGGTCCCGCGCCACTCCTGATTCCCTCCGTCTGGCTATCTCGCTCACAGGAGAGCTGGGAGGGGCCCTTACGGGAGAGCTGGGAGGGGCCCTTAAGGTTTCCCCGCTGTGTGGAGAGGGAAGGCTAGGGGGTTACACACCTGTCACCACCGGTTTCAATGGAGTTATCTCCTCCGCCGCATTCCGGTGACGTCAGTTCTCTGCCATGGCGACAGTTCGTTCCCTTTGCCAGGTGACCAATGCAATGGGTGGGTCCTGACTGGCTCTTCCAAGCCCCGTTTCAATCCTGTGGCCACTGCCTATGAAGGCTCAGTTGGCATTAACCTCCGTAGATTCAGAAGGGCCAACCAGTTGTTTCAGCGGGATTGTTTAGTCCTTTATATATTCTTTCTAAAGGTACTTGTAAGGTGCCTCACCTGGCAAAGAGATAATAAAATAATAATTAAGGGAAAACAACAGCAAAAAAAATGTCAAATCAGAGATACCTTAAAGAGAAAATTAAAAGTAAATATTTTAGAAACACTCTAAAGCAGTTTTTATATTGTATTTTCAAGAGCTTTATTGATCTAGGTTCTGAAGTCAGTGCTCAAGAAGTTCATCTTATCTTCTTACCTATTTTGACCGAAATTAAGATGCGCTGTATCCAGGAGGATGGCAGCTTCTCAAGGAGAGCCTCATTATCCAAACTGCCAAACTCCCTCCTGTCACAGATGCTGGGTGTCTATTACTCCTCCACAACTTCTCTTACAGAAATGTAACTCAACAACATGCTTTAAAATATGCACTTCTAAGGCCAGTGCAGTAGCCACACCTGTAATCTGTGGCTCAGAAGGCTGAGGTAGGAGGATCCTGAGTTCAAAGCCAGTCTCAGCAACTCAGAAGGGCCCTAAGCAACTCAATGAGACCCTGTCTCTAAATAAAATAGAAAAAAAGGGCTGGCAGTGTGACTCAGTGGTTAAGTGCCCCTGAATTCAATCCCCAGTACCAAAAATACACACACACACACACACACACACACACACATATATATATTACTGAAAAGACCTAATACAATGTAAATGTTTTTTGAATAGTTGTTATACTGTATTTGGGGGGAATGATGTCAAGAAAAATAGTCCATATGTGTTCAGTACAGATGCAATTTTGTTTTCATATATTATCTATCCACCACTGAATCTAAGACTATGGAATCCACAGCTATGAAAATCCAACTATTTAAGATATTTGCCATCCCTGAACTAGATAATCTCCAAGTATCCTTCAAGCTCTAAGTTTTCTGAGTGATAAATTAAATGGGAATCACAAACCACAGACATTCTCCAAAATGGCAATTCAAGCTGTATTCTTTTTTTATATATATAAATTTTTATTAAACTATTTATTTGTTCTAATTTGTTATATATAATGGCAGAATGCAATTCATTTCATATTACACATATAGAGCACAATTTTTCAAGTCTCTGGTTGTACACAAAGTATTTTCACACCATTCACACATTCATACATGCACTTAGGGTAATGATGTCCAAATCATTCCACTGTCTTTCCTACCCCCATGCCCCCTCCCTTCTTCTCCCTCCCCTTTGCCCTATCTAAAGTTCCTCCATTCCTCTCATGCTCACTGCCCAATCCCCATTATGAGTCAGCATCCTCATATCAAAGAAAACATTCAGCCTTTGTTTTTTTGGGATTGGCTTACTTCACTTAGCATTATATTCTCCAGCTCCATCCATGTACCTGCAAACGCCATGATTTTATTCTCTTTTAATGCTGAGTAATATTCCATTGTGTATATATACCAAAGTTTCCCTATATGCTCATCTACTGAAGGGCATCTTGGTTGGTTCCACAATTTAGCTATTGTGAATTGTAGAAGCTTCTTCTCAGCAAAAGAATAGAGAGGTGAATAGAGAGCCTACAGAATGGGAGCAAATCTTTACCACAAGCACATCAGATAGAGCACTAATCTCTAGGATATATAAAGCACTCAAAAACCTTAACACCAAAAAAACAAATAACCCAATCAATAAATGGGCCAAAAAACTGAACAGACACTTCTCAGAAGAGGATATATAATCAATCAACAAATATATGAAAAAAATGTTCAACATCTCTAGCAATTAGAGAAATGCAAAATCAAAACTACTCTAAGATTTCATCTCACTCCAGTTAGAATGGCAGCTATTAAGAATACAAACAACAATAAGTGTAGGCAAGGATGTGGGGAAACAGGCACACTCATACACTGCTGGTGGGACTGCAAATTGGTACAGCCAATATGGAAAGCAGTATAGAGATTCCTTGGGAAACTTGGACTGGAACCACCATTTGACCCAGCTATCCCACTCCTTAGTTTATACCAAAGGACTTAAAAACAGCATACTACAGGGATACAGCCACATCAAACTATATTCTTTACACCAATTTTCTTTGGCTCATGTCAAGTGCACAAAGTAACTCCAATTAGTCCCCCTGGCCACAACTGATGATCAGGATGGAATGCATAAATCAAAAGTAAGTATATACACTCTGGACACCAGGAAGTCAACGTAGAGGTCTCCTTCTTGGGAACCAAATCTTCTTTGGGGAAAAATATGAACAGGTGGCACATACCAAAAAAGTTTGTTGACTTAAATCAAGCTAGATCTTACAGGATTAAAAAAAATGAGCTATTCTTCCACTACTGTATAGGGCCTATATAGCCTTGTCAAAAAAAATAAAAAAGAACCAGGCTCCAGAGTAATAGGGACTCAGAAGTCAGGAAAGAAGTATACTTTCCCAAAGTTACAGTTCAGGAATTAAGAAAAGCAGTGGCTACTACTTGTTTCTCACTTTATGACAAGTTCAAAGGGAACAAAGTTTGGATTAGAAAGGAGTTTAAAGTCACGCTTTCCCTTATAATTGTCTTACTCAAGCCTCTTTGTCCCCATTTCTTCATTCATACTGTATCTCATGGAGAATTAATAATGCCTCTCCTAAATGTTTGTTGTAAAGATAGGAATTTGGCTATGTAAAGCAGTACCTGGGATAGGAGGAGAAACTTTCCCAGTATTTTAAATATTTTGGCCTTTTAAAGAGGATCAATCAAGTACCAGATGCAGGTGTGTTAAGGGAGGAGGAGGAGAAGTGAAAAATTAACCTTGAGATCATCTATCAACAGGAGAACTTTGGGGATGACAACCCTGCTAAACAAGATAGGAAATGTCAGTGTCCTTTACATAACAATACAATTCAAAGGAAAACCCTATTAAACTATTGGAGAATGGAAATTTTTAAGCTTCAAGAAACTTCTAAAAATCATTCATCCATGTCTCTGTCTTATATAGGTAAATGATTCAGAACAAATAGTTGTCCCTACCTTAAGGTCACCAGAGAGATCAAATAAGTGCCCTCCCTGAACACTGACTCCCAGTGTTTGATCCCTTTAAGTCCTGCAGAGCCCCACTCTCCCTGTCTTAAGCCCTTTTCATCTTAATATGTTTGCAATGTCCAGTTTTATGAAATTAAAACTCTTTCTAGATGGTAGTTATCCTTCCGCATCTTCTCCAAAAGCAAACCAATCTCCATTATTTCCATTTCTCTATAGCATCATTTTTCAGCTCAAATTATTCATCGTTTATGGTCTTTCTCGAATCTTCTCTTTTGCTACCTTTTTTTTTCACAAGAAATGATAATGATGAAGATTATCTTATTACCTCAGAAAATCGACTTCATCATTTAATTTGTTGAACTCTTTCCCCATCCAAATGTAGCAAAATAATTATTTAACCCGGAGGTTTCACTCCCTAGGAAGCTTGGATTTTGAATAATTAGCTGTTAAATTATCCATGTGCAGAAGGATAGAAAATGTTTGGGAATGTCTTTTTAAATTTTTTTCCTCCGATTATTTACATGCTAATAATGATAACACCTTGAGACCCTAATCGGATGCTGAAAAAAACACTCCAGGTACATAAAGATGAGGTGCTGAAATTAAATTCTTGTTTTAGTCCTGGGATCTTTGTAATTACCCTACATTTTCTTACTGCTCCCAAGAAATAAATTTTGCATTAAATACAGGATTAAAGAATTGAATCTAAATATATTGAACTTCCAGTTAACAGTGGCTACCTTTGGAAATGAAAGTTGGAGAGGCTACAGGGCAAGTCCTGGTATGAGGAGAGGGGTTTGGCACTCTCACCATAACACAGAGGTCAGGATCCCTGCAGCAAAGTTGAAGAGCCTTCAGTCCAAGAGGGACAGGGCCTGGATGGGGAAACACCTTTCAGATACCCTAAGACAATGAAAGGAACACACAGTGTTCAATATTTGTGCTCCCAAAAGCTCACAAGAAGAAATTGGAATGAAGAGACTCAGATGTTTCTCAGAACAAGCTTAATTAAAGTTTCTTTCAAACCCTGGTCTTGTATTAGGGGTGGATGGTAAATGAAGAGTAGAATTTTTAAAATTTGAAATCTATTTCTTTTCTCTTTCACTAGGGAATTTAAAATTTTTTGTTTTGTTTTGTTTTGTTTCGTTTTGTTATATCCTCCCCTCTCTTCCAGCACACATAGTTCTCGTTAGATCATCTTTTCCCCAAACTCTTCCTTTGACTGATGGCTTTTGCTTAATGATTAATCTCTGTTTTCTTCCTTGTAATGAATGTCATTGAATCCAATATACCCCTTTCTGATACACTTTCCTGCCTCTGTAATATAGTTAAGGGATGTCAGAATTATCTCAGAGGTGACAAGTCTCCCTTATCTCAGGATGCTAGAAATGTCCTTGGTGAGGATACCTCATAACTATTTTTAAGGATCCCTTTGCCATATTTAAATAGTTCCAAGTTGAAAACAAATAAGAACCTGGCCCTTTTAAAGAAAAAGAAGCAGTCAGAAATCATTAGTAAAGCCAGGCTCTGGAACTGCAGAACTTGTGAATTAGGTGGCCCATGGCTTTATCATGCACAGAACTCTCTCAAGAGCTCAGAGTTCAGGGAAGGACAATCTGCAGAATCCACTGTGGTCCCCGAGATAAATCCAAGATGGCTCCCCTGATTGGAAGCCAAAGTGATGCCAGGAGACAGGGTAATTTTGGGAAAATTGTTTGTTGTATGACTTTTCACTAAGAACAAAGGAACAAAAATGTTCGCAGCAGAAGTTTTCAGAATGAAACGGAAGTTTTCAGAGAAGCTGCACCTGCTTGCACCAACTGTGATGGATCCTACATTCTCCTCAGCCTCCACTGGCCTTTGAACATGGAAGAAACACACAGGACCCCTCAGGGCCAACAGTGAGGCCATCCTGTTCCAGGCTTTTCTCATTTTGATTCCTTCCCTTCCCTTTTTAAAGTCTTTAGAACAGCCAGTAAATACCTTGCCTATCTTCTCTGAAATCAGATTTAGAAAGAACTGAACATAAAATACCCTTAAGTTTTAATCACTAAACTGATTTTACTTTACTATAAAATAAATATATACTCTTCTAGGCACTTACATCTTCAAGTCTTTGGTTCACTAGCAGCTCAGGAAGCTGAGGCAGGAGGATTGCAAGTTCAAAGCCAGCCTCAGCAAAAGCAAGGTGCTAAGCAACTTAGGGAGACCCTGTCTCTAAATAAAATACAACATAGGGCTGGGGATGGGGCTCAGTGGTCAAGAATGCCCCTGAGTTCAAATCCCGGTACCCACCTCCCCCAAAAAATGTCTTCAATTCATAAATATACGTTGAAAACTTTTGGTTTGAGGGATGAAGGAGTTTACCCTAAAAGTTTATTGTATTTTCTAATACTGGATTTTGCCCTACATAAGAAGACTGAGGGATATTTTTCCAAGTGGCATCTTGCTGTCCTAAGATGAAGCCAGCCAATGGCCGACTACGGCATCATGAGGACCTATTTCCCAAACCAAGCATTCTTAAAGGAAAGGGCAATTGTCTAATCATGAATCTTGTGTGCCCAATGGTAAGAAGCTCCTGAATCTTATAAAAAGAATTTCCCTTGTAAACTTAATTCTATTGAGGGATGGTAAATATTACCTACCTTAGACTCACCACTAAGCTGACCTTTCTTGTATTTGCTTGGATCAGATGTGTCTATTCAGAAAGACTAGGATTTATTTGTCTCATAACTAGAACAAAGATCAAATTTATATCATCATTGAGCTTTTCTGAGGCCCCATGGTACAAAAGAAATATATCAGACCTGCCAGAAAGGATCCCTCTACTCTAGGACAGTAACTATCAACTATTTTTCCACCTAAAGTCTTCTGATCATTTCCTTCTGTAAACTTTGTGATTTGAAAGATTTTGTGATTTGAAAGATTGTCAAAGATGAACATATTAAGTAATCATTCATTTTCCCTTTTCACTAATTTAACAAATATATCTGCCAATAGTTAGAACTCTGAAGAGAGATAAATTCATTACAATGAACTTACATAATCCCAGCCCAAAGCAAAGAAACTTGACATTTTAGTCTGTGCAACAATATTGTGAATAAATGTATAGTTTCTCTTAGATTTTCAAGTCATCAAAAATAGCTCGTAGATCCACATTACCATCCTATGGACCATCTAATTAAGGATAGAGCCCGAGGGCTCTCTCTCTCTCTCTCTTATTCCCCTTATCCCCAAGCAGTCTCTCTTCTCTCATGCTGAATTCTAAAATACCAGTGAAATGCACTGACCTATCAAGCAAGTAATGTCTTATCCACCTCATTCCCCATTTTATGCCCTGACACTTGTTTCCCAATGAAGAATAAATTTAAACTTCTAGCTTGGTCACACCTCTAGTCCCCCAAGATTGGCCCTGATGCCAACCGCTCCCCATCTAAATTATTCTCACAAAAAGTAACATCTGTGAATTAACCTTGCAGATAGGTAGCTTTGCCAAGAATGTCCAAGTACTTCTGACTGGAATACATTTTTGCATAATAAAGCTTTACTAATTCAGTGGGGTAAATAGAGCTGCTTCCAAGAATGAAATGGTTGGGTTAAGGATTTTCTTCCTTTCCTTTTATGTTCTCCTTTATATATTTATTTGGGGGCAGAAGAGGGGGGGGGGAATTATATAAGCAGAGCATCAGTTAGCTAATTGTACCTTCTACATTTCAATTGGTTTGACACAATTTTGTGTATTTACAATCTGACAAAGTCCTCCCGAAAGTGGAAAAGTATATAAATGTGGTCCCTCTGCCTTCCTATAAACTCTAAAAATGGAGAGAACAACTCTTCTCATTTATACCTAAACAAGCATGTAGGGTTCAGATTCAGCCTGTGCCTAGTACTTTTCTTAAAATACTTTATTCACCATAAAGTAAAGCAGGGGCCAGAATGCCCAACTACATTGGAATAACATCCAACATACCCACTGCCTGAAGCCTGCTCTTAGACTTGCTCACCCTGAACCAGGAATGGGCACTGAAGAGACAATTCTATCTGTTGCGATAAGTGAAAAAGATTTAAAATGATATTCCCATAATTATCTGCAAGCCATCCATTAGCATTTCCTCTTGGAAACACATCAGTAGCTTTAGCCACACTGTGGTCTCCACTGTTCCTGGACACACATTTGCCTGGGCTCTGTGAGAAGAAGAACTCACACTCTTGTGGCCATTCTATGGCTCCCTAAGACTTGTCAGATGGCTGAGCTCTCCCTCCCAAGGGAGGCAAAGGGGCTGAGCTATGGATTATGTGTCATGCATGTCCCTCACAAGAACTATGTAAGTATCATAGAAATACGAAATAAAAGACAAGACCAATGAATTATTCACACGTGTATGATTCAGGGGAAGAGAAAGGCTTTAAAGAAAAGCTTTAAGGAAAAATATGTCCTGCGTCAGCACATCTTCATCAAGATGAGGTTCTTTTCCAGTGTTCAATATCCGTTACCTCAGTTCTTTAAAGCTCATAAATCTAAGGACAATGTAATTTGTGGTAAAACTCTAGCCAATACTTTAAAGCAGTTGTATTGAGGTTTGATGGCACCGATTCTCCCTTCCAAGATGCTACACAGATTCATAACAGTGGGCCACGACGTGTTGATTTGTTTCCTCCCCAGACAGAATAATATGGCGCCAAGAGGCCATTTTTCTCGGGCTACTACTGAGCTCAGCACTTATCAATGGCTTGCCCTGATCTCTATGCCAGTCGGCAAAGTGCAGGAATTAGTTCCTGCTGTCTTATTCACCCTGGTTGGTCAACTGCAGTCCTACCACTCTTTTGCCTGTGACACTAACCTGTCCATTCCCTGGGACTGCAGGAAAATTGAAGAAAGTCAGAAGCTCTGGCTGTCTCTAAACAGGTACCACATATCAAGCTTCCTGCCTGTCAGCAAAGAGCCTCTCCTGGAGTCTGTTGAGTACCTGACCTCATAGTTCCTAATGACTTCTAACCACCTTCCAAGGAACACTTTATTCCATTAATCCTTGCCTTTTGTATCACAAAATTATATCTTCTCACCTGGTTCCAACCCCTATAACCACAAGGGCCTATAATGACATGTTGTCCTTCCTGGTCTAGGCCTGGATGATTCAGCACCCCACAGGAGCCCAGAACACATGGAATCCCACTCCCCCCAACCAACCTCCTTGACAGTTAAGGCTGCATCTCCTCTGCTCTAAGCACTTGCCTAGACAAAATATGTCATTCCCCAACCCCAAATTAACTGAAATAATTAATTTTTTCCCCAAGTATATAACTGAATATACCTGCTCTCCTCCAAATTAGAAGTCTCCTTAGGGAAGAAACCATATCTTCTTAGCCATTCTCACCTGGAAGTATACTTCTTGCACTAAGCATTCAAGAAATGTTGGTTGAATCTAATTGAAACAAATTGTTTTCATTTTTAAGTGTGAAAACCTGTTTATGCTAGTCCAGTTGGAGCTGCTTCTGTTTGGGGTAAATTGGGTGATTTAGTGCACAGATTCCCAGGGCTTATGTGTTGGCCAGGTTGTGGAGGTGGGAAAGCTGTTTATACATCTCCTGCAAATCTCTTCTAAGCTCCACAGGCCTCACATCTCATTCCTTTGGAGACTCACTGCATGAGAGACATTACTGAAAGCAGCATGCAGAAGTGCTTGTGTGCATTCAAAGAGAGAAAACAGAAAAGATTTGGGAACCACTCCTTCACTGATGGATGGTCTTAAAAAGCTTGCAGCAATAATCATTTCCCAGGAGATGTTATACTAGATCATAACAGAATCTGTCACCAGCCTATGAATTTTGACCTTAAAAGGGGTGAAACGAAGCAGGTTGGATAGCACTGAGCAATTCATTGTAACCCACTATAAAACACAGAGAACTTTGGCAACAAGGGTCACTGCAGCTGATAGCCCAGGCTGTAGGTAAAGATACAACATTTTATGCATTATAAGGAATTCTAAACTAAGTGCGCAGATCTCTGTAATGTTGATGCTGATGTTATCTGCCTTCCATGCAAACAAACAAAAATTAAATATTGGAACACACTGTCTAATGCACAAGAAGAAAAAATTTTTAAAAAGAGAGGTCTCAGATAACTCCTTGAGGACATGGAAAATCCATCCAGTGGCCCTGCTTTCCAATATGCATCCTAATACTCGAAGCCTAAACCAAGGATTCCCCAACCTCATACCAACTCCCTAAAACATCTAAGACTTCACACAGGGTTCAGTTCCTCTAGGAATCTTTCTGACACAAATATGAACATACTCACCCACCCTCACCCTACACCCACCCTCCTCTACACACACAGTCTAGATCAGATGTCTACATCAGTGCTCCCAAAGCCTCCTATCAACACCTGTGGCTACCTAGAGGTTATCTGTCTGTCTCTCCCATGGACAGTGAACCAACTGAACATAGAGAATATAGTTTTGCTTTCATATATTTAGGGCCTAACTACATGCATATATTTGATCTTTCAATAAATGTTTATTGACTCAAAGAAAGATTTTAGGAAATGAAACAAAAGATAGTCTAGTATTTTGTGAATACAATATTCTTTTTTCTTCATTCCCCAGTGGTCTGTCCATGCTAAGCTTAGCCATCTTTGCTCTCCTATTCAAGGGATTTAAGCCTTAAATTGGCCCATAACTTAGGTATTTAAAAGGTTATTTTTTCCCACCATATCCATATCAAGGGCCACAGTCAATTTCCATTGGCTGGCCATTGTTTTGTTCCTATCATGTTCCTAAACTCTTACAGCAAAATGAGAGAAATAGTTGACACAGACATTATCAATGCATACTAAACCATTATAGAAAGAATTATGAGGGAATAGGCTATCTCACATCTCCAAAGAACTGTGCCAGAAATTACTAACTAAAGCAATAATGCACCTTTACTAACAGAGAGTTCTGGCAACCCACTCCTTAACCAAGTGATCAAACTTAGCATCACTGATAAAGAAACAACATGATATTTCAAGTCTGCTCATGTCATGCAACAAGAAGTGCACAGCATCACCTAGGAAATACTATTGCAAAAACTATTTAAGTCTACTCATGCCTCCAGACTTGACCTACAATTTACAAGAAATGCACAATTGGAGAAACATGGTGAATGGCACCACAAAGAAACAAACAACAAAATAGGCCCAGACTGTAGTATAGTCTACAAGACTACTGAACTGATATCTTCAAAAATAACTAATGTTAGAAAAAAGTAGTAAACTTATCTAGCTTAAAAGCTATTGCAGAAGGCATACAGTTTGGAAAGAAAGAATAAATCCTCTGTAGATGGTATAGTTGTCAATATAAAATCCAGAAATCTACCAAAAAAGTCTTAGGATAAATTAGTTCAGCAAAATCATGGGGTACAAAACCAACATAAAACATTCAATCGCATTTCTACCTTAACAATGAACTTGCAGAAATTAAAATTTAAAACATAATTCGATTCACATTCATTTTTAAAAAAATGAAATATGTAGCAAAACAACCTGTATGCTGAAAATCACAAAACACTCATGAGGTTAACCTAAATAAATGGAGAAACACACCATGCTCATGGATTGGAACCTTCAATGTCATTAATGTTTATCAAGTGTCTACTTTGTGTCAGGCACTGTCCTGGATGTTGGCAATACTTTCAATTGTTTCCTTTCATCTATTTATTTTTTACCATTATAAGTGCACAACATTACAGAGATAAATCAGTTTATGGCTCTATAATGAAATATTATCATTCACTTTAAATATGCTTTTCAGGAATATATGACATGAAAATTGTCACCTTAAAATAGTTTTTGAGGATCTGTCTAATCCCAAACATTAAAGATACATGAATGGGCAGACAAACAAATTGGTAGCAGCATAAATTGTTAAAAGCAGTTAATCCTTGGTCCAAGGTTATAGATGATTTTAATTATTTATTGTGATCTGTTATATTTTCTAAGTTGCCTAAAAATTGAGATCTACTAGGTCGGGCTTGAAGGCTTACTTCTTTTAACCACCATACATGGGACACCCTCATACTCATGGAGCCATGAATTGAGCACAAAAGTCTTTCCACCACACTATGTCATATGGATCAAAAATCTAGGCTTTCACATTAACTCCCTAACACTCTAGTCCGTCCTCCTTGTTCCAGGACCTAAATCACAAGCAACTGAAAGTCTATATACCCTGCTCAGACCATGTCTACCATTCTTCCTTTCAAAAATCACTTTTCTCTCCAGGCTTCTCAGGCACCACCTCAACGGATGGGAATGAGTAAAAGATCCCCTTACACTGGCCAGTTTTGAATTTCCTCCTTACCAGGTCCTACTTTATAGGATTAGTCTTCTCAGAAGCAATGATTACCCCAACCCGCCGGAGCTCTTATAGTACTAGACAGACTAACTTCCCTCTCAGGACTGTCTTTTGTGACTAGTTCTCTTCCCAGCCTACTTTTCTCACTGACACCTTCTATCAAGTTTCCCCAAATGCATCAAACCAACACTCATTCCCCTTACAAAACCACTTCAGGAGCTACATGTAGGTAAAGTCATCTCCATAAGAGCCATAATATTTTATCTGTCTCAACATCACAGATCTTCCTTTCTATATTTTTCACATGGCAATAATAGAGCTGCCTTGAGAATAATGGCGACTCAATGATTTTTCATCCATCTTGCACTTGTCAATTAGATAAGACTTAGGTCTAATGTTGAGTCAACTCAGCTCTAAAAGAAATGAAGCATTGTCAATTATGGAGAGAACTCAGATCCTATTTTATTGGTCTCTTTGAGTAAATCAAGCAAAGAGGTAGTTTATGGAGAGAATAAAAATTCATCAGAGCTAAAGAGAGATGATTTACACATAAAACTAAAAGTCCTATTAAATAATTACTTAGCATGACAAGAAATAGAGATAGAGAGAATAAAATTCTTCTAGGATGAACAGAATATGGATAGAGAAATACTTGGCATTACGGAGGTAAGAAAGTGCTTTATAATGTTCTTTAAAATTTTACAAAAATGGGTAATTGCTAGCTTCTAATGAATTTCAGTGATAAAGTGTTGACGAAAGTTATATCTACTGGCATTTAAGACACTATCAGAAAGACTTTTTCTCTAGATTAAGTGGAAATCAAAACTGACAAGCCATTATCTGTTACATAAAGTTCCAGGGTCATTTTGTTAGAGAGAAGGAAAGAATATTAGTAGAACAGATTAAATATAAAGTTATTAAGTTGCTGCCACTATATACAAGACTGTGTGATAAACAGACCTTAAGTCACAAACTAATGTTATTTTCTTCTAGAACATCACTTGTTATCAGGGACAGGCAGAAAAATAAGCTTTTTATTCTTGCAAACCCATGTCAAGAAACTTAACTGTTCACTCACCTGAGACAGCCCATATTTAAAATAAGAAGCTATTTATTTCTTGCTGCCAGAAAATGTGGTGCCCGGGAGAATAAACAGGGGAATTCTGGCCCAAAACTCCCCTACATGCCCTTTGTACATAGTTCCTCATACATCAGAAGGAGATTACAGAAACAGCATCAGGTAGATTGTACCATGAATTAATTATTCTGGTTCCAGGTTTACAGTATTAGGAGAGCCTACTTTACTTCTTCCCTGACTTGTACCAACTTTGACTAATTTTGTTAGCATACGTGGACTTAGTACCAGTCAGGGGATTTATTTACTCCAGCTGCCAGGATATCATTTCCAAATCAATGGATGTGCGGTCCAGTATAACTGATAAGCTAAGGAAACAAAGGACCAGCTCTGTGCTGGTGAAAGGCCACCATCGCACTTTGTCTTCACTATGTCAGCTGCCTCTGTGATGGTATTTCTCAGCAGAACTTAAAGGGACTAATGAGGTAGGGTGATTTTTTCATTTGTGCATTTAACAAATTTTAGCTAGAAATATACATGAATACTTTCTCCATAATGAATTGCTAAAATTCAACATATCTAAGTTGGCTGATTTCTTTCCCATCCTCTGAGAAAAATCTGCAGTCATCTAAAGATTGATTTTATCACCCAAAAGTTGTCTCAAACTCTTGTCCCATGTAAAAGATGACATTAGTTGAATAGCCAAAAAAGAGATATCAAAATGTCAGCCAAGTCTCAGCTCATTAGAAGAGAGGATCAAGCACCAACTAAAGGCAGAAACAAGAAGTGACGGGCTAAAGAACTGCAAGAGGAAAAAGCAGTTCATGTCTACATCTTGAAACCAAGAACATTCTACCCCAAGATATTTGCAATTCTGGCATTTACTGGCCATTCGCCTCTTAGCTCAAAAGGAGTTAGGTGGATAGGCCTTCCTAGCCCAGGAGACAGTGCATGTCCTGGGCTCTAGAGCCAGAGTCCCTGGGTTTAAATTCTAGCTTTGCCATTTACTAGCTGAGCATTCCTGAACAAGTCACTTAACCTCTCTGAGCCTTGCTTCTAACGTCTTTTAAATAGAATCTTAATAGTAATTCATAGTATAACAGTTCCAAGAATTGCATGAGATAATGTGTGTAAAGCACATAAGACAGTGACTAAGTCATTGTGAGTGTACAATAAGCATTAAATAATGTAATGGGGTAATCGTTAAGATTTTGACAGGGAAAATATGATAGAGAAGAGATGAAATACCAAGTAAGAATATCAGATCAAAGTACCAGTATTTTAAGAAATTTTGAGAAATAGATGTGCACCTCTTGAACATTTTATTTACCTTGAAAATGTAAAATGATCCAAATAAGATATTGGAAAAAGCAGGTTTTGTGAGCAGATTCTCTTTGGGCATCTCATTCCTCCCTTTGGGGATGGAGAGGAGAGGTACCCTTGACTCTTAGCGTCAAGTCTACCGGGAGGCCTTCGTATTGACCCCTTACATAGGTGCTAGTGGACCCAGTATGATTCCTACCTGAGAAATCTCTGAGGCAAGAGATGAGTATACTAAGTCCCTGGGTGGCAGAGTTAGAACAGAGCTACTGAGTCACTTTACCTCCCTCTCTCAGAGTTTACTGTGCAAAAGTTGCCCATGAACTAGAAGTGGTCCTTGAAGGAGACAGAGGCAGCCTATGAGAGGCAGAGAGCTTCTGAATATCACTCAGCATGGGAGTCAGAGGTGTCCAGCAAGAAACCACTGAAAAGCCATAACACCATGCAGGGGATGGTTAGCATTTTTTTTATTTCTATTTATTGTGATAAGAACATTTAACCTCAAATCTCCTTCTTAGTGAATTTTTTTAGGGAGAGTACCAGGGATTGAACTCAGGGGTACTTGACCATTGAGCCACATCCCCAGCCCTTCTTTTGTAATTTTTTTTTTTTTTTTTAGTGACAGGGTCTCACTGAGTTGCTTAGTGCCTTACAGTTACAGAGACTAGCTTTGAACTCAAAATCCTTCTGCCTCAGCCTCCCAAACCGCTGGGATTACAGGAATGTGCCATCAAGCCCAGCCCCTCTTAACAAATTTTAAGTGTACAATATGTTATTGTTTACTATAGATAGAATTTTTGCAAAGCAGATCTCTAGAGTTTATTCATCTTGCCTAGCTGAAACTTAATACCCATTAACTACCAACTCCCCATGTCCTCCTCTTTCAGTCCCTGGAAGTGCCATTCTATTCTTTGATTCTAAGAAGTTGACTATTTTAGATATATCATATAATTGGAAGAATTTTTTATTTGTCTTTCTATGACACACTTATTTCACTTCCAAAACGTCCTCACATTTCAGCTGTGTTGTCAATGTTGAAAAGTTCCTTCTTTGCTTAAGGCTGCATAGTATTTCATTGCATTGTGGTGAGTTTAATCATGTACCAGCACCAACAAGCAAAAATCCAGACTGCCCTGTGTCTTTATCTCTTCCCATTGCTATACCTCCACCTCCTTTGACACAGGTTGAGAGCAAAGCAATAGCTGTACCTGGTGAGGGAGATGAATAAACAGAGCAAAAGTCAATAACTACCACTATCACTACACCTCTTCTCTGAAGGCCTGGCATGAAAAGAGAAAAGTGAACATTTGAGAAGGGGCCTGAATTAACATGTAAAGTGGGTTAATATCTAAGGTAGATATTCTATTTATAGCATTGAGACTATGTTTGTGACTAACCCTAAGAGACAACCAGAAAATCATTCAACCTGCCCAAAATTTTATACAGAATCAAGGAAAGAATACTCTCACAAAATACAATTTTCTAACAATAGCAGGTGGCAAAAACAAATTTACATTTTGATTATTTCATGAGTTATACTTATTCAAATATCTCTTACACTATTTTCACCTTTCTTAGACCACTCAATCTAAATTAGTTACTGGGATGTAACAGTCAAAGTCCAGTGTTATTTCCTTTAGATCCAAGATGAGATTATCTTAGGTATTTATTCATTTCCTTTAGTGTCCTTCAGCCTACACTAGAATGTCAGCTATGGATAGCAGGCACTATGTCCAGTTTTCTTCTGTGTCACAGCTCCCAGGAGATGGCCAACCACGTCACAAATCCTAAACAATTATTCTGTAAGTGACTGGCTCCTGATAGTGTGGTTAATATCCCTGTCAATCCACTCCTTACTTCAATTAGGTTTTCATATCTAATGATTATAAACTTGTCATTCAAAATCTGAAGACCCAAGTTGGTTCCTTTACCAAGTAATAAAAGGAACAGATGGGGTAAGGAATGGGGAATATAGACTTTGAAAATAAAAAAGAGAGTCTAAAGTTAAAAAAATATGTAAAGATAAACAAGGTGAATCAATAGTAAGTTGGACTGACTTGTGTAGCCAATGGTTCAGACGCCCCACCTCCCACTCTGGTATCATCCAGCTGCATCCATACAGTACTCCTTCCCTGATCTACAGTAGACTTTTTTCAACAATGCAATCCCACCATTCTCTACCTGACAGTGCCACCCAAATCCAGGGTTCTCTAAAAATTCGATCAACAAGCCTGAGTACTCACAAGCCAAATAAAAAAATGCAACCCATCCCAAGTTACCTGCCACAAAGCACTAATTAGAACAAATATGAATTTCTATTCCATAATGGAAACTTGTCTCCCAGGTTTTAATTCTTCAAGGAAAAAGAGCCAGCCTTATTCAGAGACATAAAAGTACAATATATTCCACTTCTACCCTGAATTATAAACTGTGACAGTAATTGCTTTCCAGTCACAAACCAATCAGACAAAAAAAAACACATAAAATAATGTTTCAGACATTGGACAACAGGAAGCTCAGGACTGTGATGGTTGAAAGAGGTGAGCCCTACAATTTCCAAACTTGCTGGAGGCAGAGGCCACAGCTCAGAGATAGGAACAAAACAGAGACCCATTTGCTCACTGTATTCTAGACAGAAATCAGAGTTTAAGAGTGTCAAAGTAGCCAGAATTTGCAAAACAGAATGAAAGAAGAGGAAGATACAGGGAAAGAGAGAGAGTTGTGACACTCTGAAGAGGAAAAGGAGTCTCTCCAAGTATTTGGTTATATACAGATCAGTGTATGTATGAGAAGAAAATTCCTGGGATCAGAGAAAAGCCACCAAAAAGCATTGGGCTGAAGAATTCCAGAGCTCATGCAGCTTTCAGAATGATTTGTGATCTCTCTTGACAAAGTGTAATACTTGGAGCATCGGTAGAAGCCTAAGAAAGATTATGCCTTAATTGTTGGGCTTAATTAATTCCAGGATAGAGGTTGCTCTGAAGCTTCCCTATCAAAGCTTAAATCAAACCTCAAAAGGATCAAGACTATCCATGAGTTGCTTAACCATTTGCCAGAATAAAATCTAATACTTTTAAAGAAATATCATAAACCCTACAACTCAACAATGTAAAATCCACACAATATTTCAGCATCAGATTAAAATTTCCAGGCATGCAAGTAAACAGGAAATGTAAACAAAACGTTGGGTGGAAATTATCTACCCTAAAGGTCACAGAGGATGTGTATAATAAAGAAAGACTTTAAATAGTTATTATAAAACTTATAAATAAATCAACAGTGTAGAAATTCAATATAACAAATAACAAAAATAAATAAAAGATACAAGAAAGCCCCAAATTTTTCCTCTAGAGGAAAAATACAGTAACTAAAATAAAAATATGCAGAATAAGTTTAACAGCAGTTATTGGAAAAGAAAAATCAGGTACTTAAAGATGGTGGAAGGAGACCAAAATGAAACAGAGAGAAAAAAAGACTAAAAAGAAATGTTGAGCTGTGAGACAATATTAAACAATATAGCACATGAACTGGAGTTCCACATAAGGGGTGAGTAACAGAAAAAAAAAAATAGAGAAATAATGACCACTTTTTACTTTTCTAAATTTGATGAAAACACAACCTACATGTCCAAGAAGCTTGGTAAATCTCAAGCAAAAGAAATACAACACCAGAAAGGACCATCATCTACATCAAATTGCTTAAAACAAATGCTGAAGAAAAAAAAATTAAAGCATGGGGGGTGACTGTCATTTTAAAGTTAAAATGACAACAGATATTTCATAGGGAAGCATGCAAAACAGAAGACAATGGAATGTCATGCCCATAGAGAAAAGGAAAAGAAAGTAAAACCTGCATTCTAGAACAAGTGGAAAAACTCATTTAAAATTAAAGCAAGGTAAAGACTCTCAGACCAAGAACATCCGAGAGAGTTTGTAGCATCAGACTTGCTCTGTAAGAAACAGTAAAGAAAGTTATTTCATGAGGAGCAAAGGACAATGGTCGCAGATGGAAATGTAGCCAAAAGAAAGAAGAGCAACAGAAAGAATAAGTGTCTGGGTAAAGAATTCAACCTAGAAGACCTCACTTTTAATAATGGAGAGCTAGTTAGTTTGAACCACCCTCTTCTACCCATTCTCCAAACAGAAGGCAGGATGGTCTCAAAATCATGGATCCCCTTGGTTCTTAGGATAAAGGTCTTTGAACTTCAAGTCCACACATAACTTGACTCTTGCCTCTTGGTCGGGTGTTTTTTCTCTCCCCTTTGCTATCTTGACTCAAATCAGAAGAGCCTTCTTTGAGTTCTATTATCGGTACAAATGCCCAGCAACAAAAGGGGACTACTGGGATTACAAGTGCTACGGGCACTCGCACCACTCATCAGGCCTTTGGAACATTCCACCTGCCCTTCTTTACCTAGCTGGTCCTTATAAGTCCATCAAATCTCAGATCAAACATAACTTCTTAACAAAAAGCCTACATGAACCTCCTAGCTAGAGCATATTTCTATTGTATTTCATCTCAGTTTTTAAACATTCTTTTGCAATTATTTGATTAACATCTGTCTTCCCCCAAGGAAACATTTTTGTGATTCAAGCTCTCTCAGTGTAAAAGAAAGCTCAGTTCCTTTCGCTGAAATATACAATTCTGAAAGATCAGGATGTGGAGAGATGTCATCCCCTGCCCTCCCTGCTCCTGCCTCTATTTCCCACTCTCTCTGGTTCTCATTGAGAATGATAATATTCAGCAATAATAAACCCAAGTCTACTTTTTAACAGCTGATCACCCTGACACCCGGATTCAGTGATACAGAAGCCCATGTCCTGGTAACAAATAACTCCAAAATCTTGGTGGTTTGTAGCTCACAAGTTGATGAGACTTGATTCATAGTGACTATCTCATTCTGGCACCCAGACACATGAAGCAGGAATCATCTGAAACAGTACCTGTCACAGTGACAGAGGGAAAGAGAATGTGACAAAAAAGAGGTATTGGTCCTTGAAGTTCTGCGGGGTTGCACTATATATTACTTTCATTCCCATTTCATTGGCCAAGGGAGAACAAATGACGAAAACTGACTTCAGTAGGGCTGAGAATCATAACCCTCCTTTAGGAAGAGGAAGTAGGTCTTGGTGAACAGTAATTCAATTCACCATAATGCACTATTGTGGAGGAGTCATGGAAGGTCTGAGTAGGAGAGCATTTGATCCAAGTGAAGCAGACTGAGAAAAGCAGGTTTACAGGAGGGATTGAACAGGTGGTCAGGAACACGAAGGATCTTCTGGGCTCTTGTAAGGACTTTAGCTTTTACTCAAGGGAATTTGAAAGCCACTCTAGGATTTGGAGCAGGAGAGGGATGTGGAAAGCCTTGTGCCCTTAAAAAAATAAATAAATAACAGAAAGAAAGGAAAAGTTCTGGATGGCATATAGATAACAGTATATAGGGGTGAAAATGAGAGTGGGAATACCAAGGGAGAGTCTGTTCTGCTCATTCAAGCAAGAGATAACAATGGGTTTCTAAGGTAACAGGGGGAAAGGGCTGAAGTCAGAATGTACTCTGACATGAGAGCCAATAAGATCTGCTAGGGGAGAAACCTGTGAGGAGCTAAGATTCAAACTCAGCTTCACTGACTACCATCAAATTACACTATCTCCAGAGAAAGTCAAGGCAACCAGCCATGTCACAATCAAAACAGCAATTCCATTTGCTTTGAATTAGCTTTTTGGCAAATAAAGTATGTTTTGTTCTGTTTTCTATCTTTTTATAGCAAAAGTAGCCATGAAAGTACAACAACACATAGTAAGCTTCTTATGATATCACACATAAAGCTCAGGTAAACCTAAATATCACCAAGCTTCTATAGCTAACTTCCACTTACAAGAAATCAAGACAAAAGGGAACAAGTTAAATGACATCACCAAAAAGGTACAGGAAAATCCAAAACATGGGATATTGTCCAAGACAAGTGATCCAATCTTTGCAATAAATTAAAAAGAGAGAATTAAGACCATTTTAGATTAAAAGAGCCTCGAGAGACATAGCAACCAAATGGAATATATAAACCTTGCATGAATCCTGAGGATATATACAAAAAAAAAATCTGTAAGAAGAGATTTTTTTTGAGGAAATTGGGGAGCTTTGATTGAAGGCACATTATTAAATGATACCAAATAATTATTGTTGATTTTTATCAATTATGATAATGACATTTTAGTTGTAAAATACTGCTTCTATGTTATTTAATGTATTTAAATTTATGTAAGAGTAAATAATTTCTAAAATTAACCCTAAAATACTTTGGCAAAGTAAATGAAGGTATAAAGTAAATAATATTGTGAAAACATACATAATTTTTCAGTCTGGGTAATGAGTTTTTATTGATTTATATTATCATCCTTTCTACTTTGTATGCTTAAAATTTTTCCAAAGATAAAAATTGAAAACAAGTATAAAATAGTAACTGAAAAGAGGCTAGCTACAAAGACCAAAACAGATATGCATAAAGCTTTTCACTAGAAACTTCACATGCTAGATGTTTAAATTCAGAATGATAACACACCTGATAAATACATAAATCTAATAAGAGTTAAAAATGACACACATTAAGTTCATATATTAGGCTTCTTTAACAAAGCACAAAAATTCAGTAAAGAGAGGGCATATAATCTAAGGGGGAGGGGGTAAGATATTAGAAAGTGTAGGCTAAACAAAAAGCTATGTAAGGAATTCACAGTTCAACCAGGGACATTACCAAAGTACATTATAATTTTGGTCATTTGATACACTTAAAAGATGGGAGTTGATTTTTTTGCCTTTGATGCTAAAAACATTTTCCCTGAAGAGACTTGGGTTTAGTTTTTAGGTTCAATAACAGTTCTTAGTTTTTGCAGTGAATAATGCTTATGTAATTAAAATATCATAAATACATTTTGGTTTTTTATTTTTAAAGTCACCAAAGCATGAAAGGCTTATAATTTTAAAAAAGAATAAAAATGGCTTTATTATTGAAAATGTAAACAGTACACCAGCTGGAAGTCAGTAAATTATGAGGGACAATGTAAAAATGAGCCAGGAGTGCTAATTTCTTCTATAATAGTGGGGAGGAAAATTATATTGTCTAAAGTCATAGATCAACCAAAGAAGTTCATGTTTAGTATGCTGTTTAGCAGCATATATGTAAGTTCGGAAAAGAAAAAAATGAAAGAAAGGAAAATATCAAAGTCCCACTTAATCTAAATTCATTTTCTTTTAAGAAGAATAAGGAAGTCAATAGATGATATTTAAATTTGGTAAATCAACAAATGTCATATACATATAATTTATTGTTACAGAGGTAACCTCAAATAATCCAAAACAGAGATGAGGTATGAGAATGAGAATTGGGGATTGGGGCAAAAGAGTTTTAATTTTGATTTTCATCTTCCAGCACTGCTTGAATTTTGATTCCCATGAACATAATTTACTTTTATAACTATATGTTTTATAACCCAACGTCCAATGATTGAATAAAATTCTCCTTGTATAAAATAAATTTTAAAAGATGTAAATCACAAAAAAACTGAAAGACTCTCCAGATGAAAAAAGAATAAAAAATAAAATAAATACTACATGTTCAAGAAATAAAGAGAAAATAATAATCGATTCCAATGTACATTCAATTAAAATGTTCCAACTTAGATGAAAATAAAATTAAAGGAAATGATGTCACAGCATGTCAATCTTTGTTGAAACCATAAATTTTAAAAATTATAATAAATGCTCAAAATAAGACAGCCAGACACAACCTCAATTTCTGAATTGGAGGGAAAAAAAGCAGCCTAAGTATTCTGAAAAACAATATAGAAATTTATAATACATTGTGAATCTTATGGTAATTACACATGAAGAAAATAAAATGGAAGATTCTAAAAACTGTTATGAAGTATTTCATTTGCTGAAATTTTTCAATAAAGGCATACAAGGTTTAATAAACTATGCTTTTAATAACATAAAACACACTATGAATCTGCAAAAATACCTATGGAAATGTATTTAGATATAGAATCTTAGATTTGACATAATAAAAATGAGGGCTTGGAGACGTACTATGGGAAAAATTCAATATGCAAAACCATGAAATAAAAGTATTTTTTCAGTTTTTAATACAATAAAATCAGAAAATAAAATCACTTTAATTATAATAAAACCAGTACAGCCAAAATAAATGGGGGGGGGTGCATCTGAAGTTTAGAAGTACCACTGTTTAGAGTTGTTTAAAAATTCAATAGTTTATTGTTTTTCAATTTTTATAATTTTCCAGTAAAAATTAATTTAAAAAAGGTTTTCCAAAGAACACTTTAAGTGAATGTTCTGAAATATACATATTAACGTTGAGAATGCCTTTGAAGCTATGATCAACCTTAAATGCTTGAATGTATTCATAAGATGCAGTGTTGAAGAAGCTATTGACTGTTTTCTATGTTCTAGACACTAGCAGCATGCGGGAGAGAAAAGACAAATAAAGCCTCCTACAATGTTTCTGGCAATCTCTCCAAGAGGTAAATTGGGTTGAAAAACTAGATTGGGTATAATTTTTTTAAATGTAATGAAAATGAGTGTGTGAAAATCAGCTTTAAGAAACTGAAAATTAAGGAACAAAACACAAATATAAATCTCCAAGTATAAAGTTGCCAGAGTATATGAAAATGCAAATGAAAAAGAGAAAAGTGTCAAGAGGGAAAAAAGAGAGAAAGATTTCTGTTACCAAATGAATCTCAACCATTCCACCCAAAACCCTGTCAATTTAAGAATCTCTAAGACAACAGCTCAGCCAACCTAGCCTAGAGACTAGGCTTGCTCTGTCCCTGTCTAGTAGTTAAATGTCCTACCCGCTTGGCTGATAACTGAGCCCTTCCCTGAAGTATGTTGAATCTTTGCCTAATTAGTACATTTTCCCCTTAGAATTCTTTCTCTCTCTAGTTGTAAAGGTGCCCAGGGTCTAAATAATCTCTGTGCTATGGTACCCAAATAAAATTCATTTCTTCATTCATTCATTTGATCATTCATTCATTCAATAAATACTCTCAGCATTTTGCAGTGTGCTGGCTCATGTTGGTAAAAAGGGAGACTCTTCCCCATAGAGATAATAGATAAGAGTTAACAGTTTGATACAGAAAATATAAGCCACCTTCATAGCAGTCTCCAAATATCAAATTTTGATGGCACTGTCTCCAGCTTATTGATAAGACATGATGGATATCTAAGGAATACAGGACGCTAATTATTCATGCAGCTGACTCTAAAGTCAACAACACAAATCAATTTTCCTCAGATTGCTAAGGATAAAAATGACAGCCATGTTGCTCTTACCTTTAATCAAACAAAATACACCCACTAAAATTCCTGAATGATAGACAAAGAAAGTTCCAAGGCAGATACTGACATTCCACTCAAGGAAGAAAAATAGCTTGAATATCATAAGTGACCTTTAGTCATAAGGAACTTCTTGGCTTTGCAGGTTAACGAAATCAAGAATAGAATTTTTTTTCAAAACAACATAAACATAACTGAGACAAGTTGTAAAGTCAAAGAATATTAGAGATAAAGAAACTATCTCAGACCCAAAGAGCCAAACTGATTGCTGAAGATCGTAACTTGAGATACAAGCTGGGTTACAACTGGAAATTAGGTCACCAGTACCCAGCATCCTGGGCTTTGTGTAGTGGGTTTTAAGGTGGGCTTCCCCACATTAACCCTTTTCCTCTAGAAGAGGCTGGTCTTATATAAAGACAAGAGAATTAATTCATAGCTTTTGCTTATATTCTTACACTTATCAAATATAAGTTTCTTGGGGCTACAGGTATAGCTCAGTGGTACAGCACTTGCTTAATATGCACAAGGTCCTAGATCCAATCCCGGCACCATCATAAATAAATATTTACCTTTCTGCACAAAGGGGAACAAAGTAAGACTCTTGTGCCTGATAAAGAAAAATACAACAATGTATTTCCAAAGTTACTATTAGTAATTTGAATACATTTTTTTAGTACCAGTAGACTTTTTCACTGAGCCATACCCGCAACCCTTCAACACTTGTTATTTTTATTTTGAGACAGAATCTCAACTAAGTTGTTTAGGACCTTGCTAAATTGCTGAGGCTGGCCTCGAACTTTCAGTCCTCCTACCTCAGGCCTCCAAGCTGCTAGGATTACAGGTGTGTGCCACCACGCTGGGTACAGTAATTTGGATACTCTTATCTGTAAGAATCAATTAGTATGAGGGGCTTTTAGGAACCAAAGTCTATATTCCGTAGGTAACACACTAACATTTAAGGCCCAGATGTCTCAAGAGTTTCTTTACAGAAAGCCTTCAAGTACATTTACACTTACATTCCTGTAAATGTCTTCATTTTCCAACTTCACCCAAGAAATTTCTTAACACCTGGCCCTTTGCACTTGAATTTGTAGAGTTACTGTCTTTACTGGAACTGCTTTTTGTGAAGGTCTACAGTTCTAAGGCTTTCAGGCAAGAAAATTTTCTAGAACCAAAATGAAGAGTACAATGCCAAAGAAATCAAAGACTTCGTTTTTAAAAACAGACACTATGTATACTTTTTCACATGGACTAGGAGGGCCATAATTTTCTACCTCAACAGCTATCTGGGATACATGGTTGTGTCCTTTTGAGAATTACACTCAGGATGCAGAAGAGAAGCAAAGGACTTGAATACATTTTAACATATATGATGACCTATCACTAATTCACTCATTTATACAATAAATATTTTTTGAACATAAGCTGTATACCGGGCACCATTTCTTAAAGTTTGAGATACATCAATGAACAATATAAAACTCTTCTTCCCTTGGGGACTTTCAATGGGAGTGAGAAGAAAGATTTACAGTAAACAATAGACCTAATAAATTTCTTAAACATATTCTGTGTGAGAAGACAATACGCATTATCACAAAAGGGAGAATCAAGCAGCATCAAGTGGCATTAGGAGTGGAGGCAGTCAGAGTAGTTTGTAGTATTAAAGAGAGTGGCCAGGGTGGGCTTATTGAGAAAGTTCAGTACAGGCAAGACTCAAAGGGTGAGCAGCCATACCAAAATGTCTGTAGAAAGACAAACACTGCATGTTGTATGTATTGGAAGCCCAGAAAGTGGATCATGTAGAAGTAGAGAATGAGGGCCACTAGAGGAAGGAAGGAATGAAACAGATATAAAGGAGACCAAAATACCTAGGAAATAGGTAATCAGGAGACCAAAATACCTAGGAAGAATCGATTCTAACACTCTATAGCACAGTCAGGTGATTGCAGTCTATAACACTTCACTATGTATTTCAAAATAACTGAAGAAGAGTTTGAAGGTTCTCAACACATAGAAATGATATATTTAAGAATACAGAAATGCTATTTGCCCTGATTATTATGCATTGTATACATGTATCAAATTATCATATTAAACCCCATAAATAAATACAAATATTACCAATTAAAAATAATTTTAAAAATAAGATTCCTTAGGGAAGAGCATTATAGGCACAGCTTGTAAGAGGGAAGTGTTTCTCTAGGGAGTGATAAGTGGAATACTAGGAAGAGTGAATGCTGAGAGAGAAAGAGGTAGAATCATATTGGATCTTGTGACATTGGTTTTTGCTCCAAGAGACATTGGGTTGCAAGGAAAGGAGTTGTTGTAATTGAGTTGCATTTTAACAGGATCTTGCTATAGCTGGGTTGGAAATACTTTGTAGGAAAATGAGGAAAGTAGAAGAGAGAGCTCTTAGGAAGCCCTTCTTATGTCCCACATGAGAAATGAAGGTAACTTAGGGAAGGGTACTTACGTGGGACTGGAAAGAGCCACTTGCATCTGGATATTATATGGAGATTTTTCTGATACATTGAATGTGGAAGATGAGAGAAAGAAAGTGCAATATGGCTGCAAGGTCATATTACAACTGGAAGAGTCAAACAGCCACCAACTGAGCTAGGGGAGGCCACAGATAGAGCAGGTAGAGGGAGGAGTTGCATAAAAACCAAGAGTTCAGTTTCACACAAGCTGAGTGCGAGATGTTTATTAACCTCCAAGTAGAATTGCTGAGAAAGTGGTGAGACAGACAAGTCTAGAATTAGGGCAAGCATTCTGGAATAGGAATAAAAATTTAAGTATTGATCATGTATAGATTTTATTTAAAGACAAGGTTCTAAATAAAATTACCACAGCAGTTCATAAAACAGACAAGGGGACCAAGGCTTGAGCCCTAAGGTTCTCCAACATCAAGAGGCTGGGAGCAGAGAAGAAAGCACCAAAGGAGACTGAGAAGGGGCATCCGGGGGCATAGGGTCAAGCTAAGACTGGCCAAGGGACTCGGAGGGGAAGAAGGAGGGACAAAATGCCTCCAGGTAGGAGGAAGCCTCACACTATTGGCGGAATTGGCAAGGTATGGGCACTGGTGGCCCTAATGAGGACAGTTTGGGTGGGATTTGTGGAAATGAAAGTCCAGGTGAAGTGATTTAAGAATCAATGGGAAGAGAGAAGTTGGAAAGAATGAACTAAAGAAGAGAGAAAAGAAATACATCAGCTGATGGAGGATTTAAAATCATGAGATTTTGGTTGCTTTGTATAAAATGACATTTAATGCTGGTGGCAATTGTCAATTAAGGGGGGATGATACGTAAAGGATACGTAATTGCTAGGTCAATATCCTTAAAGAGATGAGATTTGGAAGTGGAATGACTAACTTTAGACGGAAGCACAGATGCTTTATATAGCAACAGGCAAGGAAGCAGAGGTGTGGATGCAGGTGTTGGTAGGGAGGTAAATGGGATGTGGGCTTCTAGAAATTCTGTTCTGATTTCCTCTGTCTTCTCAGTGAGATGATTTACCAACTGAGAATGAGATCATAGAACCAAAGCAGAGAAGGTGGGTCAGATGAGCAGGTGAGGAAGAGCAGTGGGGATGTAGCATGTCATGACCTAGTCACATCATTATGGTCATGAGTGTAAAGTGGAACAAGTCAGCATGATTGTGTGTCTCTCTTAGCTATTCAACTGCATGTACGGTACAGGCTTGGAAAGGCAGAGAGATTCTGTTTATCTGGGGCTATGGTTTTGCCAATGCTGATTCTGAAGCCAGAAAGGAGGAAGAGAGTTTATGGTAAATACACAGAATGAAGTTGATATGCTCATGGACCTTGGGATGGAAGCCTGGGAATTAGAACAGATAGAAAGCCATGCACATCATCTGCCCTTCTATGTTTGTCCTACCTTAGGCTGTGAAGGACAAGACCATATTTTCTGCATTTTCTTTAACTCTCTATAGCAACTAGACCTGTATCCACAATGACTACTCAATTAATACGTATTGATTGTCTAGTCACTTATGGGTGTGAAAATGTAACAGGTTCTCCAATCTTCAGTGATCCTTCCAGAGTTAAGCTCCACTGGCTATGACAGATGGTCTATAATTGTTATATTTGAAACACCATATGTCAAGTGCCAAAGCTCTATACATACTTAGCTTCAAATTTTCAGGTTTGGGTGATAATGTATTTGGTAGCACCTGTGCTTCAAAATCTGCCATCCAGAAGCTTCTATTTTCTCCTCCCCACACATTCATCACCTCCACCAGATGCTCCCAATTTCCTGCTTCCTCAGAGCACGGTCTGGCCATCCTGGGACTGAATCCCATTTCACCGGGTCTTATGTAAGAGCCCTGGTCCAGGATCACTGAGTTGCCATCTGTCTACTCCCCTTCCTCATTTCTTAGAGATCACTTGGTTCAACTGCTGTTTCAGAAATCGTTGAGGAATGAACTAGTGTTCTGCACTCTCACTGAAGGCTTCATCTCTGACCCACAGAAGTCTCCGGCCCTTTTTGTAATTACTGCACACCATTTGGGTTTATCTATCCAGGCACCACTTCTGGCACTGACAAAATATTATCCCATTTGTGTTCTGCATCAGAAATGCCAACACCACACAGCTTACTTACATATGGAAACTAAAGCACTGTGGCATTCTTATCCTAGGTCACTCAATATTGATGTGATGATAGAGAAATAAGGTTATTCACATTCCCACTTCAAGGTACTTGATAAAAATCATATGTCAAGTGTTCAGCACTGTAATTTAAGGCCTTCAAGTTGATAATCTGAAGACAAGCATCTTGCTGATGATTCAAATGAATGCACTCTTTTATAGATGCCCCATCAATCACTTAATTTGTTTTTTTTTCAGGCACAGAATCAGTGTCTCAGCAAAGATGTTCACCTTATTTTCCTTTGACTCCTACTCTAAAAGCTGAAATACTTCCTATTATGAGTAAAAAAAAAAAAATGTTGGACATACACACAATGAAACCACATCCTAAAATGTAGCCAGTAATTACATGTAAAGCAAGTGTTATATTTTTGGACTATCCATATTTAATAATATTAACATATGTGCACAATTTTTAATGCTAGACTCTTTAGTGCTAGACTCTTAGAATACAGAAGCTAAGGAAGGAGATACTGCTCTGCCCTCAAGGATTGACTGACTAAAGGGGAAAGATACACAGATATATTATACAATGGAGTTCTCAAAGTCTTTCTAGGTCAGAATTATGCAAAGATGTCCTGGAATTTGAAGAATCCATCATTGTTTTGTGGGGTTTTTTCCTTAAAAAAAAAAACCAGAAAAGCAATAATTTAGTCCAAAACCAGGAGTCCTGGCAATATACTCATTGGTCACTTGTCTTACCTATGTTGCCCTAGAACTAACCCAAGACTTGTTGCAAACTCCTTAATTCTTCTAGTTTGAGATGCAGGGGTATTTCTTTACACTACTGGTCTAATTTCTACATTTTCTAATTACATCTTTCCAGACATCTTCACTTGTCAATGCCTGTTACTACATCCTTGGCAAAAGCCACATTCATATAAATAAAACAACCATCTCATAACACTGGAAATTATGTATTCGGAATAAGCTTTCTCACACAAGAATGTGGCAATCAACTGGAAAGTACACATAGAATATAAAGGGGCCTTACTTAATATGGTGAGTGGGTGGCTGTCTCCATGTAAACTGGAAGTTTCACTGAGGCGCCTCCTTTTCTATCATCAATCAATTTTGACAGCTCTTAAATTAGGAAAGAAGACATCTGGTTCTTTTTCAGGGCCATGAAACTGAGGCAGCCATAGGGAGCCCCTCTTCAAATCCCAATTCTTGTGATCATGCCAAAAATATTTCAGACATGACACTCAAAATAGCAGACATGAGTTTCTTAGTGGGATAGAAAAAGGGAAAGGGGGACATTCTCAAAGGAAAACGTGGGTCCTCTGAGAGTGGAGGACAGTGCACCCCTCCTGCTCTCCAGTTTTATCGGGAGTCCCACCAAGTCCACCTTTTGATTTTTTGACTGACAGCATAGGAACTGCATGGATTGCTTGGACGGTGTGGTACTCGCCATGTTGGAGATTTTAAAGAAATTGAGTCCCCCTGATTTTGCCTCAACTTCCTTCACTTTTAATCAGTTTATTACCCTTTGAAAAGCCCTCATCATGCTTTCTTTGTGAAGATCTTGATGTTTGGGTTGCTAGGTGGTTGGGAGTTGTGATAGTTTCAGTGATAAGAGAGGGTCCAGGCCACCTGTAGACTATGACATAATTTTGAAACAATAGTTTTTCTTAAGGGATGTAATTATGACTGGGGGAGGTTTCAACATATCAAGCTTCCTCTTCCAGGTGCTTATCTGTCAGATGAGGGTCCCTGTGGTTCCCTCACCCTTCCCCGTCCTTTCCCTGTACACCCATTCATGGCTGACTAGCTACCTAACAGTTCCATCGTCAGAGAAAAGTTTTCTATGTGTTTTAGTCAGCTTTTGTGTGGCTGTGATCAAAAGACCTGTCAAGGACAATGTAAAAGAGGAAAAGTTTAATTGAGGCTCACAGTTTCAGAGGTTTCAGTCTGTATAGATGCCCAACTCCATTGATCTGGGCCCAAGATATGGGAATCAGGAAACAGAAAGAGCTCTGCTCATCAGGGACAAAATATATACCCCAAAGGCACACTCCTAGTGACCTACCTCCTCCAGCCACTCCTCACAGTTACTGCCCAGTTAATCCATTCAAGTGAATTACTGTATTAATTAAGTTAAAGTTCTCATAACCCCATCATTTCACCTCTACACTTCCTTGCACTGTCTGACACACCTCATATCTAAACCATAATGCTATAGAAATACAAGAGCCCTTCCACTCTCAGTTTTATTTACTTCATAGTTTTATTCAGCAAACTGGCCCAAATATTTGAAAATTGTTTTTATTTGCAATGCTGGGAATCAAACCCAAGGGTACTCTGCCACTGAACTACATCCACAGCCCTTTTTATTTTTTATTTTGAGAAAGGGTCTCACTAATTGCCAAGGCTATTCTTGAACAAGCAATCCTCCTGCCTCAGTCTCCAGAGTACATGGAATTACAGGTGTGTACCCAAGTTTGAATTTGAGTTTTAAAAGCATCTACTGCATATCTCTTTTATAAGACATAAGGGTTACCTAGGAGTCATCAAGGAAATCATTTTGGTGTGCTAGGGTGCTCACCAGTCCTACCCAGAATGAATGTGAGGACAATTGTGATTTGTGCAGAGAGAACAACCTCAATTCTCCAGAACCAACTCCCCATGATGAAAACGGTTTTTTTTTTTAAAAAAGAACCAAAAATTTGTCAACTTTTTATAATAATATTCTATTCAGATTAATATTTTATGCTTTAAAAAAAGAATAATTTTTTTTCATCTAGATTCCCATCCTTCAGTGGGAAGATGAGTTGCAACAGGAGAAAAGAAACTCAGTAAAACATTCAAAAACACACGGAGTCATAAATATTTGCAGCTTGATTTAGTCAGCTTTTTCTATCTATGACTTCCAGATCCAACCAGAACAACTGTGGAAAAGAAAAAGGTTATTTGAGGGCTCACTATTTCAGAGGTCTTAGGCCATAGAGGGCCTACTCCATTTCTGAAGCCTGAAAGTGAGGCAGAACATCATGGCAGAAGACCGTGGCAGAGGGAAGCAGCTCATATGGTGATCAAGAAGCAAAGACAGAGTCCTAACTCGCCAGATACAAAAATATATACCCCAAAGCCACACCCCCAATGAACCTCTTCCTCCAGCCACACCCACAATGAGCCACTTCCTCCAGCCACACCCCATCTGCCTCCATTTACCACTCAGTTAATCCCATTAGGGATTAATCCACTGATTAGTTAAGACTATAATCCAATCGTTTTTCCTCCAAACCTCCTTGCATTGTGTGGCATATGAGCTTTGGGGGGACACCACATCTAAACCATGACACAGCTTATTCATGATTTCATTTTACAAATGAAAACTGATATTTTGGTTCTACAGTCAGATTTCCAGTCTGCGGATGATGAAACCCCACAGGAAGGTTAGACAATGAAGAGCTCTGAAATCACTTCTCCCACCTAATACCTTCCAGAGGGCATTTAGTCACTGTGGAAGGTAATTGAAGGAGAAACGTGTGCTTTACCGCTCTTGACAAGTGGATCTTCTAAGTCTCCCTGTCTTCTTTGAAGCCAGCGTCTAGCAATGAACCCTTCCATCCGACAGTGCCTGTTCCACACTTCTAGGCAAGAGACGTATCACAATCCTAATAGCTGCGACTTCTGTAGTCCTCCGCTAATGACACTTTGTGTTTCCGCTCCCATTTGCTAAAATGCTTTCCACTAATTTAGTGACCTGATCAGGGATATTAGGAAAATTGGAAAATAGTCATTCAGAAATTCATTAAAATATCTCAGTGCAAAATGAGAGTGGTGTGCATGAGAAGAATGAAGGGAAAGGATGAATAAAGATTTCAGAATCATGATGGCTGCTGTTGGTTTGTCAATCATAGCCTGAAAGCTGCAGGGCAGGAGGGGCAAGTACGAATTTAAAACCCAGAAGAGCTGCTTAAAGGAAACATGAGATAACCTCTGTACCATCAGGACAATCTATTATAAAAGAAATAATCTTTAGAAAGAAATCCAGCCACGTCTTTGTGAATCCAAATGCTATTTAAGTGAAAATTAAAATTGGTCTCTGACTCTTGCTTGAAAGCCTTCTGACATAGACTCATAAATTCAATGTCCCTGAAAAATGTGTCCCCCTGGAGTTTACAGGAAACATGAAACCAGGCCATTGAGACTTACTGAGGCAGGTTGCTTTCTCCACCAAGATTAAGGAGACAAACTAAAGAGATGCATTTTCATGTCAGATAAACCAGCGCTTGTTGTTTGATATTAATCGAATCAGAGGCAAAAAGCAGCTCTAATTCCCCCATTCAATTCTACCTCCAAATTTAAAAAGTACATACATTATTCCTTCTCTATAATTAATACTGGACATATATACACGGCTATATATTTTTAAAATGTTGAAGATTTCATAGATGATGTGCTTAAAAGGACTATGTTCTTATGAGTAATTTTTTATTTATTCATCTATACATATGGAGGCAGATAATCCATTTTCTCAGCTAGTTAAAAAATGAGAAGGTAGTATAATTTTTTAAAAACCTGTTTACACTGAATAGTATTAAACTATTCAAATTATCAGTTGGTCATTTTTCTAGCAAAAAAACAATAGTCAGTTCGATATATTGTTTCACACTCTCAAAAATGGGATCATGATTTTTTCATTACCCAGGAGGAAAATGATTTTATTTTGTATTTATTTATTTATTTTTTTGTACAAACCATTTATCTAATGGCACCGTTGTCTAAATTTGTCATTTTCTCAGTCAGTTTCTTCTGACTCTGCCAAAACCATTTACCTGCCATTCTTAAACAGGGGACGACCTGTTGTTGGTTACAGGTTCTTCGTTTATTATTCATCCACCAACCTTAATTGCTTACCTTCAGTGTGTCAAGAACAATGTTAGTAACCTGTGGACTCTGAGAACACCTTCAGGATAACCACAGGTCCTAGAACATCCCCACTTTCACCCATTCAGTAAGGAATCTGAGTATTTCTACCTAGGCTAAGCCTCACTCTCTTCCCACTATCAGAATAAATGTTCATCTTATGAGCAGAAAATCTGAGCACTTCCTAAATACTTCTGGGGATTCTCGGGGAGTACTTGCGTGTGTGACTCCACAGGGCCACCCCCTTTCTCTGCTGACCCCTGGGTATATCTGCTTCTCCATAAGTCATCCTCTCCTGCCTTCCCGGGTGGTTTGTACATGACACAGGCTTCAGACTCTTCAGCTAATCAGCTTTACTGAAATCTGAGGATATCCTAAGGGAGTGATAATGCAGAAGAGGAAAACAAACTCAAAACCAATAATACTGCTCCTGGAGTCCAGGTGTACCTCAGCCCCAGAGCCCATCCCCAGGCCTCAGTCTGCACCAGCCCACACCTCTCATCAGAGGAAGATGAAAAATCTGCTAACTAGCATCTCGGGAGCCCCCTCAGCCCAAGGAAGCAAACTATTTTATTTATTTTGATCATCTTTGTCCTGGTTCCTTCCCTTTAGGCCAAGCATAGGCCTCCCTTCACAAAACCTGATGTTTTCCCAAACAGAATTCCTACTTCTAGGAGGAATTTTGACTCAATTATAAAAATGTAGAAATACCTGTGGTCAATATTTTCGATAGAAATTATCATTTCTCCCCCTTTGTACTCTCTCCATTTATCAGATGATACTATGTTAATATTTTCCTAAATATGAAAATAATGAGATAATTATAAACCAAAGTGGAAATATAATATTTAAAAGGTAAAATAAAAATTAATCATGGTCCCACAACTCCAATCCCTGTTATAAGTTAGTAAATTTCCTCCCTATATTTAAATATGTATGTGTGTACACGGGTGTGTGTGATAGTCTAACACTGGTAACCCACTGACAGCAATTCAAACTTCCTTGACTATGAGTATTTCATTATTTTAAAGGTTTCATGTTGACCTAACTTGTAACCATCGTGGTTAGAAGCAGCCCTGTTGAGATTCACAGATGTCCTCAGAGTCTAAATGCAGCCTGAGCCTAATGGTCCCTTGCCATGGACACCCACAAGAGGCTAATAGAGGGCCTGGGAAGGAAACTCACCCCAAGATGTGAGACAAGGAGATGAGGTCTAATAGCAGGGCCTCAGACTTTAGAGGAGAGATGCCCTTCTGACTTCAGAATGGTGTTCATGGCTCAGGTGTGCCTTCTACTTCATTTCGTAAAGGCTTGTGTTCTCTGGGAAGCCAGGAGGCTACAAGTTCAAAGCAAAGAAAAGCCACATGTAAGGTATTGAGTAAACAATAGTTGTATTTTGGAATTCATGTGAGAACTCTAATAGGAAAGGGGGCATGGAACCCCCATGGCTTAGGTTCACTGGGGTCCCCCCAAACACTGCTGCACCTTGGCCCATGGAAGTCTTCTGTGTACCTGTGGTGGGGTCAACTCAAGGCAGTGACAGCTCAAATGAGGGCACTGCAGGACAGTATTCATTCTCTAAAGACAGTTTAAAACCAAGACTGATTCTAGATTAGAACAGGAAGACAATCCCAAAGGTACCTAGCAGCTTGTTCATATGCAAATGTGAGATAAACCAGGGGCTGGGCATTAGCAGTGGAGTCAGTGAGTAGAGAAGCTTTAGTAAAAAGGAGCCTACATGAATGAGTAGAAATGAGAAACAAGGACTGTATGCACAGGGGGCATCCCTTGGCCAGAGGAAGCCCCTCTCCAGGAATTTGCTTACTTCATACTAGTTACATTTCTGAAATCAGCTTTATCATTGCCATGACAAAAAGACCTAAAAAACTACTTAGAAGAGGAAAAGTTCATTTTGGCTCCGTTTCAGAGGCTCGGTCCATGGTTGGCTGACTCCAAAGCTCTGGACCCAAGGTGAGGCAGAACATCATGGCAGAAGGGTAGGGAAGAGGAAACCAGCTCAGGACATGCCGATCAGGAAACAAAGAGAGAGCTATGCTCACCAGGGATAAAATATAAACCCCAAAGACATGCTCCCAGTGACCCACTTCATTCAGCCATATCCTACCCACCTACAGTTACCATCCAGTTAATCTGTATCGGTGGATTAATCCACTGATTAGGTAAAAGCTCTCATAATCTAATCAGTTCACCCCTGAAAAGTCTTGCGTTGTCTCACACTTGAGCTTTTGGGGGACACCTCATATCTAAACCAGAACATACATAAAATTTTATTTCTGACAACCCAACAAACATACTTCATTTGTCTTCAGTAGATAAAGAAATGACTGCATCATTCTCTACATAATCAATTTGCATTGTCTTGAAATCCATAAATGGTCTTTAGTCCCTACTAAATAAATTGACTTCATTTGCCTTCTCTGAAGCCAACTCCAAAGCCATTTCTTCAGGAATGAATGCAAAGATTCCTCACTGTGCAGCCTGACCACAGAAAGGTACTAGAGAAGAGTCATGTGAGGCTTCCTCTGTCCCACACCCCAGGGAGTGTATGGTTACACCCTGTAATGTCAGAAAGAGAGAACAGAGCAGAATGTGTCTAAGATAAAGCCATTTGCCAATCTCTTTTTAAACGAAAATTACCACTCGCTTCAACTCTGTGCAAATAAGGAGACAGAAGGACTGTGTTCCTTCGGTCATTTGAGTCATCTGTGAATTAAATGGTTGCATAATGGCAAGTAAGGAGGACACGTTAAATGACGAACTGCATGAGCTACACACTGTGCGATGACTGTATCTACAGGGTACGCTTGTCTCATTACAGGCAATTTTAGCTGAATTTCTCCAAAAGATAAATAATGTAGCCTCACTCTTCACCACTGAAAAAAAATGTTTGATGTTGCCGAAATAGAATAATCAAGATGGTGATGACTACAATGACACACTCAGACTATTCTGAACTTTTTAAATTAACTCATTTAATTCTCACAGCAACCCAAGAAAGTAAGCACTATGGTCATTTCCATCTTACAGCTAAGGAAAGTAAGACACGAAGAGGTTTAGGATACCTGGTGGGGTATTGTAATAAGTTGTGTGACCAGATTTCAAACCCAGAAATCCACAGTTAAAATTTACAGAAACATACCAACACCCAGATCAAAATGCAAAACGTTTAATCTGTGACACTGACATTGTTGATTTCTCAGAATTTTGAAGTTGCTTCAACTGACTGAGTTGTTTTCTTTTCATGTAAGTGACTTTGTCCTAATGAATAAAGTCACTACCTAAAAGGCTAAACACAAAAAAATATTTAAATAGGCCTTACAAATGGACACATCTTTTATTTCTTGATAACTAAAGAAGTTCATTTAAATAATGAAGAAGGTTTACATTTTACATACTAGCTCAATATTCATTGGAATAAAATTCTTGTAAGAAATCCCATTCTCCAGACCACAGAAACAATGACATAGGTTTGAATTAGATATGCATCAACTCCTGAGGGGAAGTCCCTTTTTATTTCTTTACTAAGAATCTCCTAATGTTACCTTACGTTTGTTTACTTTCACTCTTGTTTACCAGCAGTTGTGGTCTTTGGGGAAAGAAAATGTCTGTGCTTTGAAGCAGCCACATTGTTAATAGCACCACATGATTCCAATTGCTTTCTCACTGGTCCCTTGATCTCCACCCTTCCCACCCTCCACTGGACCTGGGAGGAGGTGCCACTAAGATCAAGTTTGTGTGTGATGCAATTTTCCCCTGTATCCGGGTTTAAATCCTGGGCTAAATCCAAAAATAGAATGGCTGGTTCTTTCTTCAATAGCTCAGTACTCTTGCTTTTATGCTCTGCTCCCAGTTTGATGTCTGCATTGGGCTCTTACCAGTTGGGCTTTAAGAAAGTGGATTTAAATTTTCTGGCTTAGTCAGTTTTCATGAAGATGTGTACCTATAGGACAGGCTTCTCAAGAAAGTGTCTATTCATTCCTTATGTAAGCACCCCAATGAATGCACCTCTTAAAAGAATAGATCAAGCAGTTTGGAGCAAGGAGCAGTGCCCGTTTGCTAATGTGGACTTGATCCATAAACATAAAGCCAACCATCAGCAAAAGGTTACATTTATCTCAGTGTTGGAAACTCTTTACTCCTTGATGTCCTCCAAATTGCTCCTTAACAGTGCTTGATAGAAGTTCATTAGCTCCAGGTACAACAAACACCTTTATATAAATGAAATCTTAGAGCATCCTTCTGTGAGATGATTCCCAGGACCTAGAAGTTCTCGAAATTCTTTAATGCTCCTACATTTTCCTCCCCTATCTGACACGGCATGAAAACATATCACTGATCAGATGGCAAGGAGGTGAGTTATTATAAGATAGGAACTTTGTTTTCCTTTCCTTTCTTAAATTAAACACTCTCCTTCCTTCCCTTTATTTTGACATTTTTTATTGTGGGATATATAATACAGAAAGAAGCATTATGTTTATGCAGCTTAAAGAACAGAACACACATTTGGGTGACTTAGTTTTCTTCCTCTCTTAATGGAATCTTTTAGACATCTAGTGGACTATTTGGGAAATAAGAATGAAAACTTTAAGTCAAAATTTAAAAAAAATACATTTTATGCTGTATATATTTGTATATATACAGTATATAATATATACATTTATATCATTTGCATATATGTAGCCTACTGAGAAATAAATTAAGAAACTACATAAGACTATGGAGAAAGTTGACTTTTTAATTTGGAAAAAAAAAAAAGTTTAAAACAGACCCCACGTTCCTGCTCTTTTGATCTCTTTCCTTTTGGAAAATTTCTATCTTCTCCCCTTCCTGCCCCATTTTCTCATCTATTTTATATTTATTTGGCATCAGACAATTAATAATCCACAGGCAATAGTTCTGTAAAACAAGGTTCTGATAGCTGCTGACATGATATGGGCCTAACTGCACATGAAGCTATAAAGTCATTTCCAGTGGTTCCAACCACATGTCTTGCAGCATTTTCAGCAAAAGAAAACCATACCCTGACCCAAGACCAGCATCACCAACCCATGTCTTCCCCTAGCCAAGCCAGTAAACCCCAGCCCTGCTTCTGCTGAAGAAGCTGTCTAACCTGGAGGAACTCCCTCCTGCACATCAGCAAAATGAACCCCTGAACCTGGACTGGAGTTGCTTCAACAATTTTTTCCTTGAAAAAGTTAACATTTAAAACATCGTCTTTACTTGCACATAGTGCGCTCTGCTTTCTTGGAGGATGGGACTGTCCACTCAGACAGGCGGTACACCCAGGATGGAGGCTTTCTCTCTGCCTGTCAGATGGCACCAGGAGAGGGCAGTGCCCTGAGTGGAAGCAACAATATCCTGTTACCATAAACCTGCTGGCCTGGTGCCACTGGAATTTTCTTAGCTCTCTTTGGAGACTTCCAACCCTGAATCCATACACTCGTTCTTCCAATAAGTTTTTTCTTCTGTATGTCTCCCTGTCAATCAAAGAGAGAAGCTACAAGACACTACAAGGCAGGATGGATTGCTATAGAGCCAATCAGTCCCATGTGAGCACTGGGCACCAACAGTGGCGCCTTGCTCCCTCATGCAGAAGAGCAGATCAGGGAACGTATGTGGGTTCCAGCATCCACAGAGCCCCGGAGAGTCACCAGATTATGTCTCCCATTTCTTGGCTTTGCTCTCTACCACATATAGCTACGTGCTACCAAGGAACGTTCCAAAGCCCACAGAGCTAAACTCACCCACGTGAGGTCTCAGAATTACTTAGTGTCAGGGCTGAAGGTAGAATCTGGTTTCTGTCCCCAATGTTTATACTAAGCATTAATTAGCAATGATAAAAATATCAATAATAATAGTTAATATTTATTGACTCACTCTATGCCAGGTGTTTTTCTAGACACTCATATGTATCAATTCTTTTCATCCCTACCAGAGGTTATGAGACAGAGACAATTATTTTACTTCTAGTTTACAGATGAGGAAACTGAAACTTGGAGCAATTTCAGAATACCCAGGAAGACAGGGAGCCAGTATTTGATTCCAAGAAGTCTCATTTCAGACCTAAAACTTATAAGTGACTGGCATTTTTGCTACTCTAGGGCAAAATGAAAAAAGCAATAAGGAGAGCACAGCACATTTTCTTAAACCTATATTTTTCCATTTAAAATACTATCCTTTATTGTATTTTATACTTCCTATTTTAGAATATTAAAAACATCTTCATATGAGAAAATATTGAGAGTATATGGTAGTTGGTATTTTATGAATTTCATTGTTTAATAAAAATATATCTTGGAAGCCATTTGTGCAGGTGAAATTACAGAGCCCAAAGTGCACCTCCTTAGATTGCTCACATCCTATAGGAATCTGGGAGAAAGCTCAGTTGATCTCATGCTTCCTATGTAGGGTCTGGTTCCCTGATGAATGAGAAGTAGGGTTCAAGGAAGGACTGATTTTTTTATATATATCTTGTTCAGTCAGGACTCTTTTAAATTCAAATAAAGGACTTAAGTTTTTAAAAAAGTATATAAGTTAATAATACAACTAAAATATCTGGGGCTCAGAGACACACATTATGTCTCCCATCTCTTGGCTTTGCTCTCTACCACATATAGCTCCATGCTGCAAAATGACATTTTTGACAGTGACTGACCACACATACCTTCAAAAGTGATTCCATAAGATTATATTACCCTGTGACATTACAGCTGTCTTTGTTTGTGTAAGTACACTCTGTGTTGTTCACACTGTGAAACAACAGCCTAACACTTCTAATACTTCTCACGAAGTATCCCAATTGTTCAGTGACATCATAACTGTGTTAGCTTAATTGGGAAGCTTCATGCAACAAGATGGCTGCCAACACCTGCAGCCTTCTCTATGTTCAAGTTCAGAGAGGAAAATATTACCCGTCACTACTGCTCCCACACAGGATTGTCTTTGACTGGACTAACAACCTGCATAGCCATCCCTGAAGGAGAGTCATTACGTTTAGAGGATAGATTTATGCTACTTTCCCAGTTTGAGTTACACATTACACTCCTGGAGCTGGTCATAGATTCAGTTCCAGTGCAGCTCTTTCTCTGAGAGTAGGTAGAGGATGTTTCTCTAAAGGGAAATTGAGACACTGTTGCCAAAAAAAGAAAGAAAGGATGTTTGGTGGTCAAACCAGCAAATGTCTGTTAGTCACCTAGTATGTGTCATTCTGGGAGCTGGGTGATGTTCATCCCCTCTATCACTAAAACTAATGAAAAAATAAGTTGCTCCAGGGTGTTTCAGTTAAAGCTTGATCCTGGGGCTCAGTAACCACCCTCCCCAGCTCTCCCACAGAGCAATGATGCACTTACAACCATAGATGGCTATCCCTCTCCCACTCCAAGAATTAAGAATTCTTTCAATATTTGTTCCTGCTTTCCCCACTCTACTTGAAAGAGCTAAGATTAGAGATACTGAGTATGTCTTGCCTCTGGGTGGAAGAGAAAATATAATCTAGAACTAATATAGAGGGATGCTAATCAAAAAGCGAGCAATGTCAATTTGATTTAGAATCCTCCAAAGTGCTCAGCACCTAGCATACACACCTCACAGAATGTCTTTTAGCCATTAAAAAAAAAAAAAGAAAATGAAGAAAGAAAGAAAAAGATATATGTCTAATTAAGAGAACAAGAGTGCTTGGAAGAGATGCACCACTGATACAGACAAGAAGAGCTTTTTTTATTTGTAGAGCAAGCATAGTAATCACAATTGTCCCACAACAGTTCCAGGAAACTATTCCCTGAAACGGTAAATCTGTCCAATCAAAATTAAGTGCTCAGAGCTGTAAACAGTATTCAATGCTTCTCTCAAAATCTAAAACAGGACCATCATTTGCAGTTCCAGATACCACTAAGGCACCCAGACCATAAATAAGATTACTTTAATAAAATATAAAGCTGTGACTGAATTTAATATGGAAGAGATCTAAGATCATTAATCTTCAGGCTCAACATTAAAAACAATTTTCATTATTTTCCCAAGAAAATGTTCACATTTGAGGAAAAAAATAATCGTCATAAAATAAAAATAATTAAAGCTTTTGGTATCAACATAAAAGCACAGTAGACATGTTAAATCTTGGCTGTCACCTAATGTCAGGCCAGCTAGCACATGGCTTTACATGGACCAAACAGCACTGGGGAGGGTTCCTTAGAGAGGCCCCCGGTGAGCCTCGCTCAGCCCAGTTCACCCTCCACTCCCTGGTGGCTCCAGAAAGCTGGTTGGGTTCACATCTTCTCCTCTGCCCCTTCTCTCTGCTCCTAGTCCCCCTAAGCAGAGGTACTTACAGGACACTTCAGTCCTTGCCCTGGGGCTAACACCCATCACACAGCTCCAGGGAATGTGACCTCGAGGAAGGAAGTCTAGACTGAGCCCATTAGTAAATTAATGGAGACCTGCAAAAGTAAACAAGAAAGTTAAAGCCCTACTGGGAAAGGAGCACATCCAAGGGGATACAAGGCAGCCAGAGATAATCTGGTTTGGGGGGGGGGGGGGGAAGGTTTTGCCTCTTCAGTGTCCTGGGCATGAACAGAGGAGGCCGGGCCTGCAAGGAGACAGTAGAAGTGACAGCAGTTCCCAGCAGCAGAGCAAAGAGGCCTGGTAAAGAGAGAGGTGTAGGGTCCTATGGGTGTTCAAGGCATCCTGTGGCAATGGGCAGAAGCAAGGTAATAGGTGGAATAGCGAGAACCACGCTGTCACTACCCTGAGCTTTAGCAGACACTTGTTTTTCAGTGACTTTCCAGAATACCTGCATCCCATGGGGAAAGTGCAGGGGCAGTGTTCTGGCAAAACAGGGACTCAGTATAACACGAAGGTACTGGATGACCTGTTAGGACTTTCCGGCTCTGTCTTTGAAGAATTATGTGATGGCTACAGGTGGGGAAGAAACCTTGCCTCCTCCACCCTGTCCCCTCCTCCACCCTGTTCCCTCCTCCACCCTGTCGCCTCCTCCCGATTCTTTGCCCTCAGTCTTCATCAATAGCAAGTTGAGCCCCCAGAAGACAGGAATGAAAGCAACCACACTGAGGAGCATTTCCTTCTCCCCTCCTTGTGTGGCCGATTGTTCTCCGCCAGTGAATCCCAGGTCCTGCCCAAGCTCCTCTTATAAAGCAGGCTCTTCCCAAACTGGCTTCTCCCCTCACATCACCACCACTTTAGGGAATCCCTAGAACACAGGGCTCCAAGAAAAGGCTTTAGTCTCCCTTGGGGCCTCTAAATCTCACTCTAGCCTCTTTCATTGAAAAGGAAACACAGGGAGTTTCTGATCTCCCTTGGTCCTGGTGCTTGCAAACCCAAAATTCAGGTCCAATATTACTAAGAACATGCCAGCATTTTAAAAATAGGCAGTGGCTAGAGGAGTTTCAACTTGATGGGTTAATTAACACAGGAGCGGTATTTCTTCAAATCCTCCTTGCAGTCACATGGTCTGTCATCTAACCCTGTCCTAATCCCTAGCAAAGACCTCCTGGCATATTCCATAGCTTATCAGACTCTTTTGACTATTAATATTATTCCTATTAAAAATGTCTAACACCATAGCTGTTTGGAAATTGTCCCTTTCCTCTTCAAAATAGGTAGACCCCGAGTTCTGGGTTCTTAGAGTGAAGAAAGAGCTTGGTATGGCTCTGGAAGAGCTTCTCACCTCCCTCCTTGCCAGGTCTGGCAGCTCCATGCCCCTGTGGGCAGGGAGGAGGACCAAGTGAAGCAGAGCCCCATGATGAGGGCCTCCCTCAATTTTATCCTCTTCCCTTTCGCCACTGGTCACTTGTGCTGGAGTAGTTAACCCTCCTGGACACTGCATGGCCTTTTAAAGGCAATCCTAAGTTTCACCTTGCCCATTATCTAGTCCTGGGCACCCTCAGGAAAAGGGGCATCCCTCTTCCTTCTCTGTTCCCATCTCATCACATGACTCAGCCCTTCCTCTGTGTTGGGTGGTGCCTTGCTTGGCCCAGGGAGCCTTCCTCTCTTGCCCCTCCCCTCATCTCTGTGGGGTTCTGTGTCCTCGGGAGGTCACAAGAGAGTAGCAGTAGTCGGGGTGTAACAGCATCCTGCTCTTCTGGCCTCATGCCATGGCCCCTTCTTGCTCAGCTGGTGATGGCTAGCTATTCCAGCAAGGCTCTGTGCTCAGAAATCTCCAGCTGCGCAGAGCACAGGTCTCTAGGGGGCTTAAGGCAGGTCTCCTAAGCCTTTCTCGCCCTGTGCTGCAGCACTCCAGTGCCAGGACAGAAGGAGCCCACAGCTTCTGGAGCTCAGAACACAATGTCAGAGGAGAGCCAAGTCTCACAGACACCCTAAGCTTTGGAACAGATTCCCTTGGAGGTCTTTTACTCAGGTTCTTGGGGAAGGGAGCACTCAATCTCCCCCATGGAGAAGAGAGGGAAAACCCTTTTGTTTGAGCTCTAAATCCTCTTGCAGACTGGGAAAAAACAGGATTTTCTCAGTGAGGCAGGTTTAACCACCTCCTAGTAAACAAACCTGAAGGGCCCCCTGGTGGCAACTCTGGTAACTCTCTGTAGGATGTCATGGTTCACTAGCTCTTCTTGCTCTCAGTTTCATATTTTTGCTATAATTCCAACATGCAAGGGCAAAATTACTCTCAGATCTTGTTACAAAATTCAGTGGGCCTGTAAGAGCTAAACTGTGTAAAACAATTCTGGCAGGGTACCGATCCTCTCTACACAAACAGCCACGTCCCAACTCTCCATCTATAAATACCCAGACAACTGGCAGAATGACAGGCTTCTGTGAAAAGAAAGACCTTAGACAAACTAAATGTAGCAGAGTTTACTTGAGCATAGACCCATTCATTAATCAGGCAGCACTCAGAACCAAAAGAGGTTCATAACGGTCCACTCCAAAATGTGAGCAGAGGAGCTTTTATAGGCCAGTCCCACAGGTAGTCACCTAACTGGCCACAGCTAGGTATCTGCCTTCTTTGGAATGGTATGATGTGACTGGCTGCCTGTGATTGACTAAAACTCAGCTGTTTATTATACCTCTGAGTTAGGTTTCAGTTTATTAACATACTAAATTAAGCTGCTGTTCATTACCTAGGAATTTCAGCACGGAGACAGCTTCCAGCAAACAGCCTCCTGCTAGCCAACTATTTAGGGGAGTAGACCTACCATCACTGGCTTATCATCACTGGCTTGCAAGCTAACATATGAATGCTTCTGCATGCAACAACTTAATATCTAGAGACAACAATAAGAATGTGTACACAGATAGTAGCATGACTTACGCCACCAATCCTGGCCATTTTGTTAATAATCTATTTCAAGGATTGGGAAATTGAGGCATATACATTTCCAAATTGTGCAGAATAAAGTCAAATCATCACTTGAGACCTCAAATGACTTCAAGTTACTCTCTAGCTCAGTGAAGAGCAAAGCTTTTTTATCCTGCATGAAAGGTCAACACTACCTTCTCTGTGACATTTCTTAGTAACTTTACCTAAAGGTTTTTGGAAGAAATCCAATCTTGGTCCATAATCCAAAAAGCAATGTCATGTTAATAGTAAGCCTGATGTATTTTGGGCATAAGTGGCCATTTGTTAAGTTACAGGTCATCACACAGGATATGGCATTTTTCCCTGGAAACTTCTTCCATTTTAAATGTATCATCTTTGGGAATTTTTTATTCTCACATGACCTGGGACACAGAAAAGTATGTGAGTACTTAAAATATTTTAGGCACCAAGTAAGTCATGAACACAAAATAGGCCTCTTATTTATCTAAAAATGTACATAAAAGATCAGAAGCTTTTGTCTGTCTATAGCAAATAATTTTCTTTGCTTTTCTGACACACTTGTAGCCATTCTGTTGAAAATCTGCAATTAGAACATGATTCATTTGCCCATGAAAGTAATGTAAGAGACCCTATTTGTGTTTTTCTTGGAGACCTCCTATGGTGATGAGGAAAATGCAAGATTCAAATTAGAGTGTAAACCCTCCCCCTCAGAGGATGGAGGATGCTTTTAGAAGCCTCAGTGTTTCTTCTTCAAATTGTGCACTAATGAAGACAATTACCAGGAAGCTTTCTGGGCCCACAGCACAGAGTTAGCCTAATACCAGCTCCTTTTTAAGTTGCAACACAAGTGCAAATTGGGCCAGTAGCCAACAAGTAGGTTGTCAGCTTGTTTTGCTGTCACCATTGTCATTTGTCCTATGTGTCAACACCAACAGAGCTCCATGTCCCTTAGAAGCCAGAGGCTGTAAGTCTACAAAGCACGGTGAAAGTCATCTGGGAGGAACTTTTAAAATCCTGACATCCAGATCAGTTAATTCAGAATCTCTGGGAGAGAGACCCCAGTATCAGTATTCTTCAAAAACTCAGATGATGTCAATGTGTCCCCTAGGAACAAATGCTAGGAGAACCACACTGAATATGCACAGAAAAGCAAAACAGGTCAGCTGCTAAATATGAGTAGGCTCAAAATTATCATCAAAAAAATTTTGCAATAGTCTTTCTTCCATTTTCTACAACTGTAAATAATAGGGTCGGGTTTACTTGAAGGTGAGGTTCAAGGAAGTAGATATAGAGACAGGAGGTTGCAAAGGAAGGTTGGGCCCTAGAATAAAGGACAGTGATACTGGAATAGAATTGGTCACCAGGAATTCAGTGAAAGTTTGGGTGCACTGATGTGACATGATTAAGAGGGTATTTTAGGAAAACCAATCTAACAGCAGTAATAGAATAGATCCGGGGGTGGAGAAAACAGAGTTAGAGACCAATTAAGAGGCAATTAGGGTAGGTCCAGAACTGAGGTGGTGAGAGTCTACACAGCAGTGGGAATGGAAATAACTGAAGCCATTAACTAGTTATTGAAGCAGTGAATGGGCATGTGCATTGAAAGGTGATGTTTCAGGACAAGTCAGAAAGAAACTGGAAAGTCAGGAAGAGAAAGAAGTTGAAAATAAGAGAAAATTATGTTGTCCCATTTCTCTTAAAAAAAATGGACCAGGAAGCCAGAAATAGGAGCCTGGGGATAAGCAGAGATGGCAAGATGGACCAATATCAAATCTCTCCTGTTCTCACAGTTTGGAGAGGTTTTGAGAACCAGGTGAGTGGTCACCAGACTCAGAGCTTAAAGACAGGAATTCTTTCTTGATCATCTTCTTTTCTGCCAAGACCTGGCAAAGTTCCTGGCACACAATAGATGTGCAGTAAGAGTGTGCTAAGCAGAACTGAAGTGAACTAACAGGAAACAGTTGGAGACTCTGAAAAGAATTTTGGCCAGATTCATAGTTTTGGTGAAGATCTGCCAAGTGGTATGGAGACAGATAGAAGCACCTGAATCCAGAGAAGAACCCAAGGGACACTCTGAGCTGATGCAGAGGCCAGCCAAGAGGATGGAGGGGCAGTTGCCCAGTTGTGTCCTGATGGTGCAGCCAGGAGACAAAGGAGCAAGTGTGATCCCTTCCTCCCAGGTCTTGACTCCTAACAAGCTGGAAGGAGAACTGCTATGGATAGAATGAACTAGAATGTACACTGAACAAAAAGATGTATACTTTGAATAGAATTCCAAATGTGAGTCCAAATACAAAAACCACTGATACCTAGTAAAAAAGCTAAATATTTGACATCCCTAGGATAAATGGCACCTGGTCTATCAACATCATTCCTTACCATCATTTATTGTTTAAGAATGGAATGAATATTATTTCCTACCACAGTGCAGTGTACAATATGAGTCAGATTTTCATCACTATGACAAATACCTGAGATAAATTAACTTATAAAGAGAAAAGTTTTCTTTCAGCTTAGAATTTTGGAGGTTTCAGTCTGTGACTGATTAACCCTGTGGCTGTGGGCCTGTGGTAAGACAGCACATAATGGCAGAAGATGCCCATCTCATGGCTAGGGAACAACAACAACGAAAGAAGAAGGATGGGGGTCAGAGTCCACTGTCCTCTTCAAGGGCACATACTCAATAACCTGAAGACCTTCCAGTAGGCCCCACCTCTTAAAAGTACCACCATCTCCCAATAGCACCAATCTGGTGTTCAAGCCTTTACTCCCGTGTCTTTGGGGGATGGTCGAGAGCTAAACTATAACAAGCACTATTATTCTCATGTATATGTGAGTTGCTAAAGTTAATAAGGAGTGCAGTTTTTATATTAAAATGTAGTCCTCATACTAAAATACTTAGAAACCAAAAGTACATGGCTTTTTACACCATCCAGGTTATTTTTTTCTGAAATTCAAAAATTATTACTAATTTCAAAAGTCTTGTAAAATTATGTTTTAAAATGCCATTATGATCAAATGTGATATTTTATTAAATTTAAATGAATTAATTTATGAAATTTTATTAACCTTTGTTAATTATTTTAGTAATTAATTTAAATGAAAATTAAATTACTGAATGTAATTTTTTCATCATATTTGTTTGGAAATCACTCCATGTCTTCTTTAAAGGATAAGATTTTTCAGCCATTCTTTATTCCTCTTTCCTTTCCTGGAGTTTGGTATGTAATATTTTTATGTTTATATTTAATACTGTATGTGTGTACACTTTAAACTATCATACATCATTTTCTGTGGCATTTTACTGCTTAAATGAATAATATTATACTATGTGGATTCAACTTTCTTTTTTGTCCTCAATATAGTTTTTAAGATTAAGTCATTCATTGTAGCTGCTATATAGTACTCCATTGTTTGAATAACTAGATTATTAGCTCATTCCTTTATCTAAAGTTATTTATGGTTTTTTTCTTCAATTTTTATTGCAAAGATTATTGCAATGAAATTCCTTGCACATGTCTCCTTGTGTACTTTGGAAAAGTTCTCAAAGCTGAATTGCATTTATATGAGGGCATGCACATTTAACAGAATGCTAAAATAAAGGCTTTGCCTAGGACCCTAAGATGATAGATACCAACAATCAAAGTGGGATACCAGACCAAGATCAATATATCATAGTGTCATGCAGAACCTCCCTCACAATAATGAATTCATATTATTGCAATTGAGGAGTGTCAATGGGCTTGTGGTTACAGGATTCTTTGGTCATACAATATACCCCAAAGCAGTGAGACCTATGGAAGATCTAAGAGGCTCATTAAATTGCCAACACATAAAGTTAGGGGTTCAACAAATTATATAGCCTGGTTTCTAATGGTCAGCATCAAACCAACAGACTAATATAACATCATTCCGGTTCCCTCCCAAAAAAAGCAGAACGTGGGGGTTCCAACCTAATAACCAGGGAGCAGAATTAAAAGTAGCCCCTTTCTTAATCCAGCTAATGACCCATTTAAAGACTGTGCTTCCCTAGTTTGGATGCTGAAAGGTTGAAGGGTTGGAGGTGCTGGCTGTCTTGGACTGAGACAGTGGAATCAGTAGGAGTCAAGCTGAATTGAAAGCTGCAGTAACCACTTGGCCAATGAAGTCATCAGTGCCCAGCAGGCAAAGTATAACCATAAGCATGGAAGTGATTGAAAGTGACATCTATGAAGAATTAGGATTGTCCCTGTACAATGGAAGCAGGAAGGAGTACATCACACTGGAGATTCACTGGGGGGCTCAAGTATCAACATACCTGATATCAACTGTTCATACACAGTGATAGCCAATATGTCAAGTACAGCAAGTGTGTTTTAATGTGAGCTTCCCAGACATAGATGCTGAAAAGGTCATGAGTCCAAGTATTTTATTTGGGAGTAAACCCAGAAAACACTAATAGGAAAGTGAGAGTGAGACAGGAAGTGGGGAGAGCTAGTCTTGAAAATCAGGGTCGGATCCACATTCCCCAAGTGTTGAAGTTTAACACCCTAGAAACACTGAAGCAAGAAAACAAGTTTTATTTAAGGGATAAAACAGAAACAGACTTCTCTGGAGAGGAGAAGGGGACCCAGAGCTGGTATCCATGGGAGTGGGGATGTCTTGCATTTTTATAGACCTCAGGTTTCCTTTCCTCTTATGCCCCTCCTCCTCCTGTCTAGCATACATGACCAAAAGGCAGGAAAAGAGCTGCCCACAGGGAACTTGCTTGTGTTGGAAAGTATAAGGTTCTTGCTTAGCATCTAGACAGCCATCTTAAGTGACAGCCACCATTTTAAGAAAAAAGTTTTGCTTTCCCACCCAAGGGCGTTTCTGAAAAAGGCTCACCACTCCCTCATACCAACCCAACTCTTAACCACCCACATTAGGCCCAGCTGGCTGGTCTCTAGCTTGCTTTCCCTTCAGAAAGTACAATCCTCCCCCTCTCCCAGAAATGTTAGCAACCACTTGATGAGGAAGTGCCATCTACCCATGTCCTTTCTTTGATAACCAGCTAACTGTCCTTTGACTCAGGTCTAATTATTGCTGTGAGCAACTGGAATCTAATCCTTCCAGGTAGCTCTGGGGTCCATGCCGAGCATAGGAAGCCAAAATGTGGGGAAGCCAAGGCAATTATCTACCATCTCTGGGCCAAGCAGTGGGTGAGGGCTGCTTCCAGGGGACTTATTTTCTGACACTTCTGGCTGGGCTTGCTCTTTGCAAGTATGCTCCTAAATCCAGAAAATAAGACCATCAGTCATAGAGCCTGCAAATACCCATTTGTGCAGCCTTTAGGTACACAGAGGACACACAAGCCATCTGCTACAAATAACAACCCAACAAGGTCATGTAAAATTTATGTTTTCTATCAAATTTAAACCTTAATATAATACCAACATGGTTACTATAACTTAAGTTTTACATTTATAATGAAGCCATCTGAAATTAGGGAACCATGTGGTCAAAAGGAAGCCATCTTGAAATTAAGGAATCATGGATTTAGAGCCATCTTGAAATCAGGGAATCATGTGACCAGAATGGTGCCATTTTTAAATTCCCTAATGAATACCCAATCACAATTGTAGTGCTTCCCTTTTGCCCTTAATATTAAATTAGCCAATTGAGTAGATTGTACTCCCAAGCTCTTCCTATGAGGAATGACAGGTAGTACCTTGTTAGAAATTAATGTTGGCAGTCTGCCTTCCCAGGTGTGCTTGCTCCCCAGATTTCCTTTGGGAGCACATCTTTCTGCAGAAGTACATTTCCATCGAAGACCCTCTTCAAAGCATATGTTTGATTCTTGCAGCACCTATTTCTAACAGAACAGATAAAAGTTCAGATTTTGCTCATGGTCTCAGAAGTTTTAGCCCCTGGTCAGCCAGCTCTAAAGCAGAAACTTCATGGTAGAAGGACATGGCATGTCAAAGCTGCTCACTTCATTGTAACCAGAAAGCAGAGAGAGAGCAAGGAATTAAGGCACACCCCAGTGACCTACTTCCTACAACTATTCCCACCACCCACAGTTTCCACCACTTCCTGGTAGTCCATTGGCTATTAAAGGATTAGCTCACTGATAAAGTCAGAGCCCTCATGATCCAATAATTTCTCAAAGCCCCACCTCTAAGCACTGCAGCACTGGGAACAAATTCTTCCACATATGAGCCTTTAGGGAACATTCCAGATCAAACACAGAGATATAGACATAACATTTAACCAGGATCACTCTTCCTATTTAGTTTGAAATTTTTCAGATTACATGAATACTGTGAATTCTAGCCCTAAACCCATGGAGGTGGGCTGGTGTTTGGAAATTCTCAAGAGATTTTTTAAATGACTCTTCCATTCTACATTTAGCCAAAGCCAGTCTTATCCAGCACAGATAGCAGGTTCAAGTCAGTAATCAGACCTCCCACCACTGAGACATCTTGGTTTCCTATACCTCCATGTGAGCCTCCAGGGCACTTAGTCAGCTCAGGGAAAACTAGGATTGCAGAGCTCGTTAATTTCTGGGGAATCAAGCCTTCTTGCTATTCTGGTCTCTGATTGCTTCTCTTTTCACTGTCTGTTCAGCCATGCTTGTATTTTACAGCCAACATTTTAAATATCTTGGACTGGGAGGGTTTTCTTGGAACATTTGTCCACAGTATTAACAAGAAAAAATTTTAAAGAACATTTGTTCAATTTTGAAACAATCTTAAATTTATAGAAAAGTTGGAAGTTGCGCTTTGCGTGTTAGTGTATTTTCTAACAACAAAAAAAACAATAATTTTATAAAATCTCACATAATCATCAAAATCAAGAAATTAACCTTGTCCTAATCCCAGAACTGTTCTAGTTTTGTTGTTTGTCCTAATAATGTCCTTCATAGCTAAAGGATCCAATTCAAAATCATGTGCTTCATTTTATTGTCATGTCATTTCCATTCCCTTTTAATCTGGAACATTTCCTCTGTCTTGCTTTGACTTTTACAACCTTGACAATTTGATGATTAAATTCTAGTTATTTTGTAATGTGCTCTCAATTTGGGTTTGTCTGATATCTCCTCATGAGTATACATCTTTGACAGAAATAACAGTTTTGTTTTTTTTCTGGAACTGAGGAAGTATTATTTTTCATGCATCTTTTCTGATGGCCCACAATTTTGATTTATCCCAATACTGATGATGTTCATTTGATTAAGATTATATCTACCAGGCTACTTCACTATAAAGTTCCTCTTTTTTCTTTATTTTGTTTATTTTTATAATGAGTAAGTACTTTGTGGAGATTATAAAATCATTTAATTTCCTTTTGCTTTCAAAATTCCAATTTATTTATTTATTTGGTTATTTATGCTAGTATACACTCAATGGCTTATAAAATGTTACTATCATTATTTGTCTAGGTCCATTCAGGCTGCTATAACAAAATGCCTTAGACTGGCTATTTTATTAATAAATTGTAGCTCACATATATGGAGGTTGGGAAGTTCAAGGTCAATGTACCAGCAGATCTGGTGTCAGCAAAGGCCCATTCTGATAGATAATGTTTTCTTGATGAGTCCTCACATGGCAGAAAGGGTAAGAATATTCTCTTCATCCTCTTATAAGAATACTAATCCCATTAATGAAAGTGGAACCTCGTGACAATTGCTCCCCCAAGGACCCTACTCTACTAAAACTATCACATTGGGGATTGAATTTCAACATACAATGATAGTATTAGAGGGACATCATCATTAGGACAATAACACTGTTTGACAAGATGATGATGATTCTTGGTATAATAATCAAATTAACCCCTGTCTGGCTCCCTGACCATCTCAGTGGAGTGAACTAAGAGGAATATGTATGCCCAAAAATTATATGTGTGCAAATCGATGAATACATATGTATTCATACTTTAAACCCTATTTTATTCCTATACCTATATGTATTGAGAACCTCAAATGCACACAAATATTTCCAATTCCAATCTAACCATGACAAGATTCTTTACAGTTGTAACCCTGTACACTCTATAATCCTTAGCATATTTACTTAAATTAATAATCATTATATGCGACCAATTTCCAATCTCCCCTACCTTCCTCACTCTCTTATAGACATTCTTCTCTCACTTCATTCAATTCCACACACCATGCTGGATGGCCACCAGCCTACCCCAGCTGGACTCCCTGCTGCCCAGCAGGGCTCTGGCACCCCAAGGCAGGCAGTCCCTGTGGAGATATCTTCCTCACATAGTGCTGCATGGACACTCCTCTCATCCTGCTGGAGCTTCACCATTTTTTTGTCCATCCTTTTTTAAAAACCATTAAATACTGTTATGGCCTAAATGTCTGTGTCTCCCTAAAATCCATATGTTGACATCCTGACCTCTAGTGTGATGGTATTAAGAGGTGGGACCTTCAGGAGGCAAAAAGGGCAAGAGTGTGGGGCCCTCGTACATGGGATAACTGCCCTTATAAGAAGAAACCAGAGGGGCTTGCATGCTCTTGTGCAAATCACCAAACCTGGAAATCCCCAAACCAGAAAGTATGCCCCCCAAAACATTCTTTTATCATAGACTTGCAGCCTCCAGTATTGTGAGAATTAAATCTCCATTGTTCATAAGCAACCCAACCTATGGAGCTTGGCTGCAGTACCCCAAGATAAGGCAGATATATTCTGTGTCTTCTCATTACATTCACATGCATCTTTCCCTCTCTGATTTTTCCCTCTCTGCATTCCTGGGTGCTGCAGTCTGGATAATTCCTTCCACTCTGCCTTCTGGGTAAGTACATACAAGGTCAGCAGTATCAAATCTGACGTTCAGACCTTCCACTGACTTCTTAACTTCATTGGCTAACACTGCATTTCTCAAAGGTCAATTTGTTCTTTTTAAAATACAATGTGTTTCAGTGATATGCTACTTGTGTATGCAGTGATATTTTTCTTTGTCTATTTAATCCTTCCAAACATTTATTTTTGTATTCTCATTTAGATCATTTCATGGAGCTCAGGAACCCTGACCTTCCTATGTACTGTGTTTTCTTTCCTCTTTCTTGCTCTCTCTTTCTCTATCCCTCTCTCTCATTTTCCAACATAATTTATAATTATGATTGTGAGATAATATTTCAAGTGGTTTATTTTTTTCTCTGAGAAACTGTGGACCTAGTTATGGGAATATATTTTCCAAGTAGCTTTGGATTTCTGCTGCGAGGTACCCCAAGGATATCAGTACACGGTGATGAAATTTATTTCTCAATTAGGGATTCTAGGACAACTAGACAGTACTTAGGAGATCTGAGTTATAGGATGCTCTGGAGATCACTTTCCTTTTTTTAATCCAGAGATCAAATTGAGAGAATTTCCTCTTCATTACTAGAAATGGCAGGCTGTTTTCCAGTCACTTCTTGCTATAAGGGTACAGTTCTTTGAGGGTCTTAGTTATATGAAATTTTCTCATTTATGACACATCATTTCAATCAGACTCAAGGTTACCAGGAGAGAAACTTCTACCCCAGGCTTTACCCATACCCAGGGCACTACAGAGTCCATATTCTTACTCTGGTTTTAATTCTTTCTCCATTTCTGACTTCTGCCATTGCTTTCTTACCAAGAAGTCTGTATTCAAATTATTTTATCTAGTATAGTAGTCCTAGGGATTTATCATAGAAGGTTCTGGATGTCATCTTAGTTCTTTCTAAGATTACCCTTTGCCCTCTATTAGGGGTCTTTTAATGCACCACTAATGATCACCTCCACTGCACCTGTCTCTTACGCTCGATTCTGCTATCATAAGCTTCCTTGGATTCTGACCAATTTCATTAGGTACAATCTGGCAGGTTTTCTAAAGTCATCCCAACTTTCAGTTCCAAGTCCCCAACCTTCACCTACTTCTTAAACCAAGAAAAGAAATTAGACAATTTTTCTTCAATGATGGCAGCATGAATAATAATCTCAAGTTATCTTTCCATGTTCCTTCACACATGCCACTTAATTCAGTGTCCAAAAAAATAGTTCTCATTATCTGGCTCTTGCTTGTCCCTCCAGATCAAATTGAACCTCTGAACAGAAACTGACTTCTAATTCTCAGCCCACCCTACTTCCCTACTTGGACATCAAATTTTGTTCATTGTTCTCAATGTTGGTCTAAACCCTAGATTCCTACCTGACCTTCCTCTAAATAATTATACTATGTTCATTTGTTCCTGCAGATCTGGTCTAACTGGTTCCCAGTACTGACCTGAAATGCCACATTGGACCCTGTGCTATGTCAATTGTTCCTGTCTTCTCCAATCCAGCTGCCCTGGTCTTCTAAGTGGTGTTCTTGCCTCCCAACTAATCTTTCCCCCTTTCTGCTACCAGACTCGTCCTCCTCCAGCAGAGCTCTAATTTTTTTCTCTGCAGTGCTGTAATATTTAAAACTCAGGTCAACCCAGCACTTATTGATCTACTCCTTTGTATTCTCTGTTACAGCTTCCCACATGTAAGTATTGTTCCCTCAATTAAAAGTTTCTAAAACAAAAGTCAGCAATTTGTTTCTGTAAAAAGTTAGATGGTAAAATTTTAGATTTTATGGCCCATATCGTCTGTCTTTGTGGCTATAGAGTCTGTCTCAACTACTCTGCCACTATGGCGAGCTTACAGTTGGAGATAAATACATAAACACTGCACATGAATGTGTTCTAGTAAAACTTTATTTACAAGAACAGGCAACCAACCCACAAACTATACAGCATGCCGACCTCTGATCTAAAGGACCTGAGGACCATTGGCTATTCTTTGTCTTCTGTGGGTGGAGAAAACTTTATATAAAATAGTTAATAATACTTGCTTGGTATTAATACTCATTGACTCTTCTAAGGAGGAGTTCAAAACAGCCACTTGGCTATTCCAACTCCAATAAAGACACAGTTCAACTGAATTTTAAATGCCTATTCTAAATATTAATTCGTCTTTCAGAATTTGCCTTGATTACATTGAAATATAGAAATCATTTCCTTGTCCTCAACCCTCAACATTAATTGGACATTTCAATTATTTTTTTCTAATCATATTAATTGATTTAGTTCAGTAAGATATTTGTCAGAGAAGAATGAATAGATGCACAAAATCACAAACAGGTAGTCACAGGAAAAAGAAGCAGACAAGTATGATCAAAAATGTGGATATTGCATTGAGCTATAATAATCATTCATTATTGGCCTCATTTTGACTCCCTTTTCTAAGGCTTACAAAGTTGTGAGGGTCCTTTGACTATATGCAAGTATCAGCTTGTGCCCTTCCTTTCTCTCCCGAACACCATTACTTCTAAAACATCTGGGAAATAGCTAAATGAATGAATAAGTATTTAAAGGCATGGGAGTAATTGCTCAGAGATCTACATTCTCTATTGTAAGTAAAAATACTTGCAACTTTTTTTTTGCTTTAATTGTTTAGAAATTTGGTTGATGTGTCTTAGGCCATGCAATTCTGAGACCCTAAAACCATCAGGTTCCTACATCTGTGGATCTAGACACAAAGCCCACCATTTTTATCAAGCCTCTTCCAAGACCAATGAGCAAGAATTTCTAAGGCACAGGCCTTCATCACCACCCATCTCTTTCTACTCCAGTGCCTAATAAGTATTGAATTTCAACAGCTATTGAAGATTGACAAGAGGAAGAGTTAAAAAAGGAGACTCTATGACAAAACCAATAGAAGCAGAATAAGGCAAGGATATGGTCTTCCCAGAACTTTGTACTCGAACCAGCTATCTGCACTCTCCTGCACAAGAGGATCTGACTCACTGAAATGTTTAATTTGTCAAAATACTTTGCTTTCTATCTCGCTTTCAGTTTTTTTATCTTACTTTAATGTACAAACAGGGAGATAAGAGAAGGAGCTAACACAGAGAATGTTCTCTGACAAGAATTCCAAAGGATGATGGTCAGAAAGCATAGTAGCATTCTCAAGAGGCCACCTACCTACAGTTCTAAGCCCCAACCTTCACCTACTTCAAAGCCAGGCATCCTGAAAACTCAGGGCATTAAGATATAAGTGTTACTCATTTGGTGCATGTAGTAGTACCTCCTCTCATTTGCCCTAAAATGATACAATATTCTTTTGTTATAAAACTTTCTATCCCTGTAAGAATGTTGATTTATTTTTTTCTTTCCCGTCTTCTTCTGGGAATTGTGCCACCACCAAAACCACTTCCTGCACCCCATAGCAACTGCCATTTTCTCACTTTGTTCCAGCCTTATAGAGAGAAAAATGGTTCTGAAGTTTTCAATCTAGGACAAACTGACCCCATTGCTTTTGGCCTGTGGTGGCACAACAGGGTCACAATATGTAGTGGAGTAAAGTTATTTACCTCATGGCCTGGGACAAAAGAAAGGAAGGAAGAAACTAGGGGCCTACAATCTCCTTTCAGAGCACACCCCCAGTGACCTAAGACCTCCCACTAGGCTCCACCTCTTAAGTCTCCAGCACATGGAAATAGCACCACTCTGTGGAACAAACCTTTAACACAGGGGCCTGTGGAGGATATTAAGATCCAAACAATGTGCAGCATCACCCAAAACCCAGTTAGGAAAGAGGACAACCTAGGCCATTTCAACCCTGGAGTTGAGTAAAGGAAATACTGAGGTGGCCCAGAGATAGAAACTGCATGAAGCGATTCCACCCCTAGGGCTGGGCAAAGAAGGGGGGAAGTGAGCATGACCAGAACCTGGGAGCTCAGAGGAGCAGGCCATGGGCCTGGCTCATACCTCTGAGGGAACACTGCCCATTTCTTGTCCTAGGAGTGCCAAAAGAAACTGGTAGCTGGGGAATGGTGCCACCACCAGAGATGTGAGGGGAATAGTAAGCAGGGAAGACCTTGTGCCTTTCCATTTCCCTCTGGGGTCCTTGTGGGTGGAACCCAATAGGGAGCCAATTGAGGAAAGAGGAACAAGTAATGCAGTCTAGAGCAGCCAGGCCCAGCATCACAACACAAAGTTGAGAAGACTTCCTGGAACTGAGGCGTGCTCTCTTAATAACCAGCAGAGCATCTGATTCATGCTGGTTATCAGATTTTTTAATTTAGAATGAAAAAAAAAAGCACAAGGTAGTTTTTCTTCCATTCTTCAGCAGTGGAAGATGTTATTTCTACTACTGAAGAAAATTAGGCAAAAGCCCAGGCTCTACATCCAAGAAGAAAAGTCATCCTTACTCAAAAAAGAGAAAAAATAAATAAAAATAAAAATACACTGCAGGTACCGTGACTTTTGGCCAAAACTGAACCTGGATAAATCCTGCCAAGGCTAAACTACAAAAAAACAAGCAAACAAATAAAACATGTAGACTAAAATAATATTTTATCACAAAGGAAATAAAATATTCTGAATACCCAAGGGAAGAATACACACTGAAAATTATTTCCTATAGAAAACAGAAATTTTTATTATAGTAAAATATATATAGCCAAAAAATACCATTTTGCCATTTTAAGCATATGATCCAGGGGCTTTAAGTTCATTCACATTTTTGCAGCCCTCAATATACTTTTAAATTCCTTTATAGTCTCCCCAAAAATATAAAGAGCTAGCTTCAAAGAGGGGGGAAAAAACACAGGGAGCCAAGAGAACCAATTGAAATAAAGGCAGAAATAAAAGAGAAATAACTAAAAACCAGAAAGCCCTATTATTTTAATGGATTCACACTAAAATTCACATTATAGACAGTTAAAAAAAAACTCATGAAAACCTATTCAGTGATGTGAAGAACAAATTTACAAAAAGTCTCCCAGAACAAAGAATAAACAGAACAAAAAAAGAAAGATGTAAAAAGAAAAATTTTTTAAATAAAAGAAAACAGAAGAACATTGACTGGTGTTTGCCACTCAAGATAGCCCTGTCCCCCATCATAGTGACAGGTCTAAACTGGGCATGTAACCTGCGATTATCCTATCAAAATGAGAACAGAAGTTTTCTCTCACAAACCTGAAAATAAGTACCACATATTCTCTCTCGTGTGGGAAACTAAAATTAATTAAATACATAAATTTGATAAATAAATATATAAGCTTCGTGGTGACACAATATCGTTGCTGGGTCTGGGACAGGGGTCAGGGAGAACAAGGGTAGATAGACACAATCAATATACTGTATACACACTTGGAAATATCACAGTGAATCCCATTAATTTCTACAATTAATAGGTGACAATAATCAAAAATAAAATACATTTTAAAATGTGAGAGCTGATGCTTCCTCTTCTCCTGGGTGTGAATAAGGACCCTTGAAGCCCCTGAAGCCACTGACAACCACCTCACTTAAATAAAGGAAGGTATCCCTAGAAGGTATCCCTGGAACGAAGCTTCCAGAGGATCAGGGAAGAGCAAAGCCAAGAGAATTGGTAGCCTGAAGACTACTGATAAGCCGGTGCTGCCATCAGGGCAGAAGAATATGTATAAGAAAGGTCTTGAAGATTGACAGGTGTCCCTCTGGTTTGGGGGCTTACACGAGCACACAGACAAGTTCCCACTGCCCCTCTGGAGAATCCTGAAAGCTGAAGACTGGCTGGAATCCCATGGAATGGAAAAGAGGTAGCAATAGTGTGAGGGAAGGAAGAATGAGTTCCCTGTGGGCCAAGAGGACACCAAGACAGAAAGGAGGCCTGAGCCTCCTTGAAGATACCCCTCCAAAGAGGATGGCTTGCTGGCTGAGGAAACCCCACAGACAGTGCTGTTAGGGAAGGGGGTCACAAGCTAACACTGGGAGTGTGCAGTGACTCTGTAACAACCACTACTTGGATAGGCCACAGCCCCACCACTGTGCTCAGGTCAAACACAATTTTTCTAGATGTTTCTGAGAAAGTATTTTTAGATGAGATTAACATTTAAATCAATATACTTTGAATAAAGCAGATTATTCTCTGGAATGTGGGGCCTTATGCAGTCAGCTGAGGCTTTAAGAGAAAAACAAACGGGCTTCCCCCAAGGAAGGGGGAGTATTTCAAGCAGCCTGCCTTCAGCTCAAACTGCACAATCAACTCTTCTTTGGGTCTCCAGCCTGCCAGCCTACCCTACAGATTTGGGATTTGGCAGCACGCGCACACACACACACACACACACACGCACGCACACACATATGCACACACAAACACACATATCAGAAGAGTCAAAAAGGAAGGAGAAGGGAGAAAAAAAGATGACCAAAAAAAAAAAAAAGGCCTAGCAGTTTACCTTAGACTAGAACACACATTTTGGTCCAAGATATCATTAAGGCTTAGGGAAGAGAAAAATGCAAAGCACAATTATAGAAAGCAAAGATCCAGAGAAATAAAGCTATTCATAATTGTGTCCTGATCATCTCAAAACTTTCAATAATCTAGTTTATGCTACATTAGAATAATACCAAAATCAAGAGAAAGAAGCAGGAAAAAAACAAGAAGCAAGGGACAGAGAGGGAGAAGGAAGGAAGGATGCGGAGACGGATGACACTGGAAAGCAGGTGAAGTAAGGTGATTACCAAAGTAGAGAGAAGTCAAGGGAAAAGTCATTCAATTGGACTGTGGATCATTTTACCCTTATTAAAGTATAACTCACAATAACATTAAAACAGACACGAACCTAAGATATTAAATAATAGAGTATCATAGATATGAGAGGAAAATGGAGGTGGGGGAAATGTAATCTTCCAAAAGTGATTCTGAAAATATTAGCCTGAACAGGCCAAGCCACAGAAGAAATTGAAAAAGTTATCAAATAATCACTTTCTATAACAGGTCTCAGTTAAAATATTTTATAACGACATATCCAAATGCTTGAAGGAACAGATAATTCCCAGCCTGCGTATTTTTTTTCAGGGCATAGCAAAAGATTAGAAGTGACCCAATTCAGTTCATGAATCTAGCATAGCCAATTCTGACCCAAAATCCATCAAAAAAAAAAAAGTTTTAAACAAAGAAACCATTCACCGTTCTCTTTTTTTTAGTATCAACACTAATTCCAGATAAAATGCTAGCAAATTTGATTTAGTTTAACTCAAATAAATAATCCATTATGATCAAATAAAATTATTCCCAAAATGCAAAAAGAAAGCCTCAGTGTTAGGAAATAAAAAGTATCAAACCAACAGCCTCTAAGAAATAAATCATAAGATCATGATAATATATGCAGAATATGCATTTGATGAAACTCCCAGCTCACCATAATAATCCCTCTTGAGCCTAGAACTATTACACTCACAGAGTAATATTCCAGATATCTCCATTAAAATAAGAATCAAAGTATATGATGCCCAATATCATCACTGTTAGTTGACATTATTCTGGAGACTTTTACAAATAGAAGGTACAGAACAGAAATAAGAGGCATAAATCTCAGAAAAAAAGTAATCTTCCTTTACAGATAACAAATGAGAATGTGCCTGAAAATTCCAATATCAGTTGAAAGCCATGTTGAACATAAATGTATAAAAACCTATCATCTTTATGTACGGCAGTAATAACCAGTTAGAAAATATAATGAAAGAAAAATCCCTTTGCATAACAGTAACCAAAAAACGGAAGATGAAATACATAGGAATAAATTTTTTTAAAAAACATAGGCTTACATAAAAAGAACTAAACTTTACTAAAGGACTTTGTTGTACAGAAAGAGTTTAGAAGGAAAAAATTCCTCCACATATTAATGAACCAAACACATCCTCATTCATTAATAGGAAAAGCCCCAACTCTTAAACATATAGTTTTAAAAGTAAACCTCAAAGAAATACAGATGCAGGTCAAAATGGTACCATTTTTATCTATCAAACAAAAGAAGTTTTTGTTTCTTTGATTACTTCTGTTTCTAATGGTATTGCTCAATACTGGCAAGGGTGAGGTAAAATAGGCAGATACACACTTTTGCACACTGCTGGTGCCAATATAACTGAATCGATCTTTCTGGAAAGTAATTCTTCCATGGAGAACCTAGATGAACAACATTAGAAAAATCTTAAGCACATTATAGAATATTTACATGCCTAAATATTATATAACCATTAAAAATGAGGTCTACAAAGAATTTTTAATTTCACTGAGAACTACAGTAAATTGTAGTTATTGCTATGCAAAAAAAATCAGGATACAAAAGCATATCAATAATGTAAGTTCAACATGTTTTTTAGATGAAAATAAGAGGAGCAAACTAAATTTATCCACAAGTGAATAATAGCTGTCTCTTGGTACTGGGTTATGGGTAATTTTTCATTTTATTTATTTATTTATTGCTTTGTGTTGCTACAAATTCAAGAGCATGTATTATTAAGAAGAAAAACATAACTTGAGCTTCTATAACCTGGGTTAGTTGATGAACAAGCTTCAGTGTGTCTATAATTCCTCTAATATTGTATGCAATTTTTTTGGTGTGACTAATTTGCCTGAAGGTGATAGGTTTCAAAGGGTTTTTTGATTGGAAACTTTTAGAAAGGGGTGTGGAAGGGTCATGATTACATATCAGTCATATTCCCAATTTGCCTTATGCTTTTATATTAAAGGGTTTATGGCATTATAAATATCAATATTTTTTTAAATGGACTTCAACAAATTTCATTTGTTTGACATTCAAATGGAAAAACTCTTAATATGTTCATGAATATTTTCCTTATTTAATGTCTAGCTACAACTAAAACTGTACCCATCTAAGGAAGGTTCTATAGAGCATGAAAATCCTTCTCAGATAAGAACTCTTGGTTCAAGGGACATTAAAACATTACATGATGCTTGTTCATTTATGTATACAGAAGAGCATGTATGCATGTGCATGTAAGTATATATGTAGGTATGCCTTACCTTGCTCAAAAAAATACATGTGAGGATGGCATGCCAAAACAAATAAAACATAACAATATAAAATAAAAATAAGTAGGTGAGCCAATTGGGACAAAAGCTAAAATAAGATAGGAAAAGTAAGGCGAAGCCAGGGTCAGGTCAGTACTCTCAGTCCATGCCAAAGTTTTAAGTTTCCTTGCAAGCTTAACAAAGAGGTAACCACAATCTGTTACTGGATACTCGGTGCAGAGAAGATAAAAAGAAGCCAGTTAACTCAAGAGAAGCCCAACTGCTGCTGGTTCTAACATCAAAGGCAAAGTTCTCCCATGGGTTCCCATAAAGAGGACAGTTTGCAATATATTTCACATCCTCACAGGATTAAATAGGTAGCAACATCCCCGGGTAAAGTGCTAAGCAAAATATGTGTGTCATGCGCGGTATCCTAGGATCCTCCTTCGCTGCTCAGTCTATTTTAACAGCAACACCCGCTTCCCTTCCTTGTTTTATTTTTCCTGTAGCACTTACCATCAACTCAAATTTTGTCTTTTTTTTAATCTGTCTTCCCTCCACTAACTTATATATAAATCCACTGAAGGCAGAAATTTTTGTCTATTTTGTTGTTAGAAGAGAGTATCAGGCACATAGGATTGGTTTAATACATATTAACTGAATGAATGAATAATCATCAGTTTTATTATTACCAAGATATCATTATTGATGGGATTCAAAGAACTCTTTTAAATAATATTTTTCAAGGTTCACAGCGAATGACACTAAAACATATCAAAAGCAATTCTATGAAAATCAAAACTAATGTTGTAGACCAATGTTGCTTTAGGTAGTTGAGATATGAATTTCATAAGACGTTGAGATATGAATTTCATAAGACCTAAAGGAATCAATAAGCCACATGGTTTTGAGTAATCCTTCATAAACATAGATTTGATCATCAAGATGGAGCTAGAAATTGGGATTACCATCCCTGAGAGCTGTTGGAGAACAGGTGTGCCTTGTTCCTGTGATGTGAACAGCTGTATGATTCGGTCAGCTAAGTCAGGTAGGGAATTGGAATAAGAAATCCAAAACTATAAAAATAAGTTTTGTCACCTTTTTGAAGACACAGGCCACAGTGGATCCTCTAGCCAGAGCCAATATTTTTCTTAAAAAAAAATCAGGTACATATTAAAATAACAACAACTAGGTGACAAGTATTTATACAATAATTTAATCCCTCTGGGATGTACCTCAGTGGTACAGCAATTTCCTAGCATGCTGAAGACTCTGGGTTTGGATTCCCAGTGTGGCAAAAACAAACAAACAAAATACTATAGCTTAATAACTGTAAAATCCCAGATTTAAAGCCAAGTATCCAAATGTTCATGCATCTGAGCCATATAACACCTTAGCAAGATTTCCTTAAAGTGATATAACCCTTTAGCATATTCTAGTTGCGAACAAACACTTAAATAAGCAAAAACACTACCTGGATAGATACAAATACAAATACCTTACTGGACAGGTATGTTTTCCATAAAGGGCTTAAGTTTCAAAAAAACATTTACAAATATAAGAACTTTCACTGGATACTAATTACTCTGTAGTTATTCTTTCCCAAACCATCATGTAATACAGCCAGTTGTCCATTTAAGTCAGTCCTGGTTGCTAACAATAAAACCATGTGTCTAGTACATAGGAGAATGCCCTATCCCGACTACGGGAATGGGGAAGGAAGGTCATTCATCCAGCTCACCTTGAAGTGGTATCATTTCCCTTTTTTCTTCCTTACTTATTTGTTCATTTTTAATACTGGGAAGTGAATCTAGGGGCACTTATCACTGAGTTAAATCCCCAACCCTTTTCTTTATTTTTAATTTTTTGAAACAGGTCTCACTAAATTGCTGAGGCTAGACTCAAACTTGCGATGCTCCTGCCTCAGCCTCCTGAGTAGCCACCATACCCAGCTCATTTCCTTTTTTCTAAGTGACAAAGAGGAATCACAAAAATCTCCCTGTTTTGTTTCCAACAAATAATATTACTTGATTCCCAAAAGCCCATGAACACCAACCAGACTTACATTGATGACTATTGATAATGCAAATTGAAAGTGATTTGTGGTTCTGGTGGGTGCTAGAGTGCACAGCTCAGATCCCCCTTCCAGGTGGAAAGACTTAGGCCCCTGCTACTGAGAAAGCAGCCCACATTCAGCTGTTCTCTGCTAGCCTTTTGGTGAGTCACCTGTGCTGAGGAGAGTTACCTGGCCCAAATCTATACTCCTTCCTTGGTGGAACTGCCAGATCAAAGATAGATAGGACACCCAGATAGATGTGAATTGCAGATATATATATATATATATAATATATATATATATATATATATATATATATATGGTATATATATATGGTATATATAGTATAAGTATATCCCAAACATTACATGGGACATACCCATACTCAAAATAATTTGTTGTTGATCCAAAATTCAGATTTAACCAGGTATTGCACATTTTTATTTGCTAAATCTAGTCACTTTATTCCCAGGCAGCCTGAAGCCATAACTGCTCTACACAGAGGCCTAAAAGGGCAGGCCAGCCCCTCTTCTTGTGGGACAACTCTGAACGGTCCCCTCATTTCAGAGGTTCCCTTGGTGCACTTGAGGTCTTGACTGAAATGTATCAGAGACCAACCTCTCCTCTGCCCTGTCCTGCTTCCTTTCATCTTCATTAATCCCAAAGAGCATGTAATAAATTTCCCTGCACACTAACCTTCCTCTAGAGCCTGCACCCTGGGAGTGCTAACCTGAGACAATGTCCTAAGAGGGTTTTGTGGGGTTTTTTGTTTGTTTTTTTAAGAGGGAGTGTGAGTATTCATAGAAGAAAAGGACACTTGCTAAGGGATTCTGGGGAAGCCTCTGGTAAAGGTGGTATCTAAGCAGGTGTTTGATGGGCAGGGTAGATTTGGCAGCTATGGGGAATCATCAGAGCTACACAGATGGGGATCTTTAGATGGTTTAGCTACAACATAAGGCATGACAATGTCAGGGCTCTCTGGAGAGAAAGCTTCAGGTCAGGTTGTGAAAGATTCTACACACACTACAGTTAAACACTGCCAGACTGACGAGTTCACCTGTTGTCTCGAGCCATCCATGGACTGTATGTGGATTGCTGAGCATAGTAGCAAAATGAGGGAATAGGTCTGGCATTGCAAAGTCCCTGTAGCACCCCCTCAGGGATTGATCACCTGATGCAGGTGAACCTCCCCCTCACGCTCTACCTAAGATCCCACACAGCACCTGAGATGAGTGTGACCTGCCCAAGATGTCAATCAACCTAACTGCAAGACATCACAAAGCAGACTCCACCCTTGAAACCTTACCCCTGCCTTTGATGTACCCCCTTAAATAAACCACCAGATTCATTTTGTCTTGGTCTAGTTCAAGAACCCACGTGGACTAGATCTATCAAGAGCTTCGCTTTTGTAAATATATTTCTGAGTGTTTGTGCTTAATTATTTGTTAATTATTTGAGATATTAAGATTTTAGAGTGACTATTTAGGGTGGCTTGGATTCCTCGGGGCAAAAGAACCCTCCAATGAGATGCTGGCTGTCTTCCCCTTGAAAATCTATCACACTCTGGGCTGTAATTTGGAAATAAATATCTAGAAAATCCTTGTCTTTTATTATTCTCTGTGGAAGGAAGAACATGTGATGTGAAGGTCTAATGGTGAGGGGCTGCTACTTCTTTACCCCAGTGCTTCCTGGAGCCTCTCTACATGTTCTAAGAGCACAGGATGGGAGTCCCCGGCGTCTGTGGCAATAGACACATACTTGGATGTCTTTACTTTAAATATTGGCACAGATCGTGCATTTAATTTATTGCTTGATGCCAATTTTTTTCTCAAAATTTTTCAATTAATTAACTTCCAAAAGTCGTTCCACAAGGCTCTTATCACTTGATGTGTTTTCTGGAGTCAGCGATTCATCCTGGGGGCACTCTGATTCCAGGTGGGTGCCTTTACAGCATCTATTTATCTCCTTTCTTGCAGGGTTTATTCTAAGGAGAATTCCGTCAGTTCTCTTGAGTCCAAATCCCTTTCTCCTCTAGCTTTCTCCTTCACAGAAGTTTCTGCTTACCTAAAGAGAAAAAAAAAAAAAGCAATATATTTGCAGGGCATCTTAACTCTCCATTGCTATTCTATGCCAATTCTAGACTTGTTTAACAGGCATATCATGCCTGAGTCAATGTAAATGTCTTTTTTTAGGTTGCCCTGGCAACACTTGGTTATTATTTAAAAATCTATTTAAAGGAGGCTGAGGCAGGAGGATCCCAAGTTCAAAGCCAGCCTTAGCAGAAGTGAGGCACTAAGCAACACAGGGAGTCTCTGTCTCTAAATAAAAATACAAAATAGGGCTGGGGATGTGGCTCAGTTATCCAGTGCTGCTGAGTTCAATTCCTGGTACCACTCAAAAAAATCTATTTAAAGATACCAAGTCAGACAATCGAATGAATTAGACATAACCTCCCTATGTTCTATACAACCAGTGTAACTCCACATGTAATATACAACCAAAAGAAGTGGAAGTTATACTCTATGTATGTATGATATGCCAAAATACAGTCTATTGTCATGTATAACTAAAAAAGAACAAATAAAAATTATAAAAAATAAAAAGATATCAGGTCAGAAACTAAAAAAAAAAAAGATAAGACATATAATCTAATGATATTATTACTACATTCTTTGGGCCATTTTCCCCTCAACTTATCTTCTGCACTTGCCCAAACAGAAACTCTCCACCCATTTTTGTGAGACACTCCTTTGATTTGCTGTTGAGCAACACTTCACTAAAGTTGTCTGAATCAAAATGGAGTCACTTGTGCTAAGCACTAATAAAAAAGTAATAAAATAAAATAAAGCTGGGAGGTTATGAATGAGGAGCTCTTGTGCACACAGGCCTGATAACAACTATGGTAACTATCACAAAGCATTTCCAGATCCACCAACTTGCACACAGGCCTCCACAACCCAACAGAAGACTGCAAGGACATCTGTGCGACCTTGTCCTTTCCAACTGTAGGTGATGCCATCCTTGTTATTAATAGTTGTAGCCAAGGATGATTGTTGCAGAAAAACTTATGTAATCCTCCTTACTTTGCCTTTAAAATTCTTCTCTTGCCTCCACCTCCTTGAACACACACAGAATTATTATGGTTATGAACAATCCCACTGCAACACCATGCCTGTAGACATTTACTGATCTTTGGAGAATCACTCTATTGTTGTTGTTGTTTGACACTAACTAGAAGAGTGCACAATTAGGTAAAAACCTGGAGTTTCATTGCACAATTCCAAATTAGCTCTCAAAGGTACCAGTGTTACTTCTTCAATCATTCATCCCTTCCCTCCATTTCTCTTGTAAAATCAAATTTCCATGGTATTGGTTTTCTACTGTTTCTGTAATAAATTGCCACAATTTTATATTTATTGCCTTAAAGTTCTGGAGGTCAGAAGTCTGATCTGAGTCTCACTGAACTAATTCATGGTGTCAGCAGGGAGGCTCAATAATCCATTTCCTTACCTCCCCCAGCTCTAGAAGCCACCCACATTCCCTGGTTCATGGCCCACTTAATCTTCAAAGCCATCAGTATAGCATCTCCTATACTTTTTCCATTATCACAATTCTTTATGATTACAACCTACAAAGATTCTCCACTTTTAGGACTTCATATGGTTATATTAGGCCCATTCAGGTAATCCAGGATAATTTCCCCATTTCAGGATCCTTAATTTAATCATGTGATGGTTTAGATATGAGGTATCTCCCAGATGCTCACGTGTGAGACAATGCAAGAATGGTCATACCTGAAATTATTAGATCATGAGGGGTTTAACCTAATCAATGGACTAATCCAATGCTATGGATTAACTGGGTGATAACTATAGGCAGGTTTGTCATGACTGGAGGAAGTAGGTCACTGGAGGTGTATGCCTTTGGGGTCTATACTTTGTCCCTGGTGAGCAGCATACTCTCTCTGCTTCCTGGTTGCCATGTCCTGAGGTGCTTCCCTCTGCCAAGCCCTTCTGCCATATTGTTCTATCTCACCTCAAACCCAAAGCTATGATTTGGCTGTCCATGGACTGAGGCTCTCTGAAACAGTGAGCAAAAATAATCTTTCCCTCCTCTGTATAGTTCTTGTCAGATCCTTTGGTCACAGTAACACAAAGCTGTTATCATATCCGCGAAGTCCCCCTTTGCCAAGCAAGGTAATATATTCACAGGTTCTGGGAATTGGAGATGCAGGAGGAGGTAGTATTCTATCCACATCATCTACCCATAACAAAATCTTCTTCCTCATTCTGGGCTAAATCATTAAAACAGATTCAAAACATTCCAAGAGTTAAAAAGCAAACATAAGTGTATGAGATAAGAAAAATTAAGCAAAATTACACTAATCCACACCAAGCTTCTCTTCCTCTACAAGACTTTCTTCCCTGGGAAAGGTGTTGGTTAGATGACTTGAATATTTCCTCTCCTTACCGAAACCATACAACTCATTCCCAGTATTCTGCCACAGTAAAAGTAATGATACAACAATCAATACGACATCCCAACAGTCAGTCCTTCTACGAAAACTAAAATTGTGCAATTAACAAAACATAGTAATACTTCTAGAGTTTTCCTAAGGGCAGAAAAGCAAAGTGTTCCTGGATGATGAACTGAGTTCTGCAGTGATCTGAATGGTATATAACTATCTTATATACAGGAAAATTCCTCAAAATGTTAAGATAACTTTAATTTCAAACTCTGAGCTATAAAAGGCGCTTGTTTCCATATGAAGTAAATTTCTGCCATAACCTTATCAATTCTACACTTATAGTCCTCATCAAGTTGAAGTAGTAGAGATACATTTTTTTCTTCTGTAAGAGATAGAAATGAAGAATGCCTTCCTCTGTTTATTTACAAAATGTTAAGATAATCTTCCACTTGGGATATTATGAGAGTCCTAGAAAAATGAATAGCATAGCATTTGGGGAGAAAATAAGCATCTATCTACTTTTCATAATATAAAGATATTCTGTTCAATCCCATTTCCTAACTTTTGCCTTTTAAAAATTTCTTGAGAAATCTATATGCAAATTCTTATTCGGGAGGCAGCTTTTGCAGTTAAATACAACCAAGATTTATTGGTTCTCCTTCCTCTGTGAAAATCTCTCCATAATGCCCCTTTTGATTTTCTAAAAGACTTAAGAAAACAAGCCTTTATGGATATTTTTGACATTTTTAATATAAAGTTGTGAGCAATTACTTCCAGTCTACCTCAGACATCGCCTCTCCTGAATTTGTTAGGAGCGACCCCCACACACCCCAACTGCTTCTAGAACTGCAGGAAGCTAATGTCAACAGTGAAAATGAGTCTCAGAGAGGTGCTGAGAAAAGTAAAGAGGTAGAGAAAGCAGTATGGAGTTGAAGTCACAGCAAGAAATAAAGAACGTGAATATGTCACTCTGAAAACAACAGTGCCCAGAGTGGTGCCAGGCATGTTGTTCCAACTGGCACTCAATAAATGTTTACTAAATGGGGAAGTTCTTTGTTTTCTATTGAATATTTTTTTATTACAGCCAAGAGCAACTTGATACCACAAAGATAGTGTGTCCAGAACACATCTATTGGGAAGGGGTTGACAAGGAGGATGGCTGGAGACCTGAGTTCTTCACATCTCTGCCACAACTAGATGTAGGATTTTAAATGACTTTGACATTCTGGATCTGACTCCTCAACTGAAAAAATGAGGAATTTGAACTACGGTCTGTAAGATTCCTTCAAATAAAAATTCTGTGGTTCCTACAACAGAAGAGATGCAGTTATTATGATTCTGAGTCTTGGTCTTAGCCCATAGTCAGATTTTGGCCTTCTTTCTTTCTGCTTTCTATAGCTGGGACATCTTACCCAAGGTCTGCCAGTAAGACAAGTGACAGGGACATATAGGAAACCACTGTGCCCCCAAATTCTATTCCCAGATTGGATCTATGCTTTGTTTTGGTTTGGGTTTTCTTTTGGGGTGCGATGCTAATGAAGAATACCAGGCAGGCTTAGTTTCTCTGTGTTCTGTGAACAGATGGTGAACTCTGATCACCTACCTATAGCATTAACTATGGCATATTAATCATTAGAAGACTAAGAGAAAAATAACTGTGCCCAGCTCAGACTTTGTCCTATGCAAATGTTCCAAGAGCATTCTCCATTGCCCACAGTGAGTCCTAATAGGTGTCCACAAAAGGAGGTTTTTTTCTCTTATCTGGTCTCTTTCACTTAACCCTGGTGTCAAAACAGCAGGTTTCTCACAAACCGTCTGCAAATAATCATATATAATTTATAGGTCCACATTCAAGAAGAGAAAACATTTACTTAATTCAGTTTCTGAATATTCAGCCTTTAAAAAAGATAGAAAACCTCCTGAATGTTTTACCACAAGGTTGCCTAAGGATACCAAAACACATAGACACACAAATCAAGTGCAAGAATCCTCACTAAAATTGATGAACCCAGTTCTTCCATTCTGACATGTTCCTGAAATTTGATCAAGTGAACTCATTAGTGTCAGACCATTTAAATAAAGGATGCTTTTAATGCAAACCAAAGAAGCAGACGTGTAGGCAGCCTCCAAGTCTGCCTCCTTTTTACTGATCAGTCAGTAACTGTTACAGACACTCACTGAATTATATGGCTTCCTTAGGGAGAGAATGCAGGGGAGGAAAACAAGCTCTTATCTTACTCTACGGACATGACTTTTTTAAGCAAATTCCAAAAGAAAGGGCTCAAGATCATTAATTTTAAAATCGCTGAAAAGTTAAATTAGTGGCAAAGCATAAATCTTGAGTCTAATTTATCAACACAGAATCTAAGCATGCAAATTTCAGGAGGCACAAGTCAGTAAGGTTGACTTTCTCCTAAATTAGTAATCAACGAATTCTTCCAGAAATAAAATTGGCTGAAGTCAATTTGCTCAAGAAAATATCATGATAAATATCAAATAACAATCAAGATACCAACTTGAAATCTCTTGGGTTCCATATTTTGCCTGAGCAACAAAAACTTACCCATTTGTTTTCTATTCAAATGTTTGCCCTAGGTCATGAAGCCAAGGACTTCAAGTATCCTCCAAGAAGGTTGCAGAATTCAAATCAGTGGTCCAGAGATCCTGGAACTTTGCTTCCTAGAGCCAACAAACATAGATTTTTTTTGAAATCAACTAGCTTTGATTCTACAAAATGATCTGTTTCAGATCCCAATTATATTTAAAGGGACATAATTGATTGAGAGAATTTAGTAAATTTCATCTCATTAGATAATGAAGGACATTTTGCATCAAACAACAATATATTGAACCTTGCAGAAGAAGTCAAAACAATGTAAACAAATTAAAATCAACTTAGAGAATTAACCCATGGGAGAGGTAAAGTCTATTAAATAATATTATATCAAATTAACATTTAGAAGTTATACATTTTTCCATAGGGCATGTAACAGCAAAGACATGAGATATTCTCCTGTATCCCATTTCAGCTTACGCTACAGTTTATTGCAAAAGAATGGAAAGGAAAGAGAAGCTCTTAGTATTCTTAACACAGAGTTGGACAAATATAGGACTCTGTACTCTATGGTTGAGCAAGGTTTCCAAGCTGCCTTCCACATCAGATGTGAAGGAATCCAAGTCTGGAAGCCTAGCACCCACCACATGGGGGTGCTTTCAGATCCCCTGCAGCACACCACTGCAGACTGGTGAGAACTCAAAAAGGCCAGAATCACACCACTGGCCCACCTTCTGGAGGATAACACTTGGTTCATCCATCTCCTCAGCATTCTAGGCAGTATGTCAGGATCATACAACAATGTCAAGAATAGCAAATCTCTATCCCCCCATTCAGTAAAATCCTTTGTCAAGCATTATTAAAATGCAGATTTGCAGACCTGAACATACAAAGCAAGAATTTCCAAGTATGTGGCTAGAACATATGTATTTTTAATACGTATATTAAAAAATCTCTAAAGGAGCTATTGATGCAAACCTAAGACTGCAAAACACTTTTCTTGAGTACAGTCATCTCTGCATTTCATATTATTTACTTATTATAGATGCTAATCTTAGAAATATGGGTGCCATTTTACCTTAAATTATTCATCACTCATTTATGTAGTTTTCTAGGAATTTACCTGTTTCTAATAAATAAGACTATTCTTATTTTTTTCCACTTAGACCTGTAAATGTTGTGAATTAAGGGTTTAAATTCCATTTACTGGACCACCGACAGAAAAGGCCCAGTGGCCCGCGGCGGGACAGAGCTTCCAATCACTCCTGCAAGGTAGGTGGGCCTGCGACCCACCGGCAGAAGAGGAGCAGTGGCCAGCTGAGAGGCAGAGCCGCCCCCTCCCCCTGCACCGGCAAGGTAGACAGAACTGTGACCACCCACAGAGCAGGCCCAGTGGCCTGCTGAGGGGCAGAGCCGCACCCCACCCCCCGCGCCTGCCAGGTAGGCGGAACTGTGACCACTGACAGAAAAGGCCCAGTGGCCCGCGGAGGGGCAGAGCTTCCAATCACTCCTGCAAGGTAGGCGGGCCTGCAACCCACCGGAAAGAGGAGCACCGGCCTGCTGAGAGGCAGAGCCGCCCCCCACCCCCCGCGCCTGCCAGGTAGGCGGAACTGTGACCACCAACAGAAAAGGCCCAGTGGCCCGCGGAGGGGCAGAGCTTCCAATCACTCCTGCAAGGTAGGCAGGCCTGCAACCCACCGGCAGAAGAGGAGCAGCGGCCTGCTGAGAGGCAGAGCCGCCCCCTCCCCCCGCACCTGCAAGGTAGACGGAACTGTGACCACCATCAGAACAGGCCAGACCTGCAACCAACAGAACAGGCCCAGTGGCCTGAGGAAGGGTACAGCCGCCCCGCCCCCCACGCCTGCAAGGTAGGCGGACCTGCGACCCACTGGCAGAACAGCCCCAGAGGCCTGCAGAGGGGCAGTGCCGCTTCCTGCGCCTGCAAAGTAGGCAGAACTGCGACCACCGACAGAACAAGCTTAGCGGCCCGCAGAGGGACAGAGCCGCCGCCCACGCCTGCAAGGTAGGCGGACCTGCTACCGACCGGCAGAGCAGGCCCAGTGGCCTGCCGGCGTGGTAGGCACATTGCCCCAATTGGAGGAGGGGCAGAGCCGCCGCCCGCGCCTCCGAGGGAGACTTTGCAACTATACAAGACCAATATAAATATATAGGGGGAAAATTCAATAGCACAACAGTTTCACCAAGTAGAAAGGAATGCGAACAGTATGAAGAGACAAGGAAAGAAAGGACCACAAGCAATGCAGGTCAACTCAACGTTAGAAGAGGTAATAGCTGCAGCAGATGGAATGTCAGATAAAGAATTCAGGATATACATGCTTCAGATGACCTGGAGTCTCAAGGAAGACATCAGACAGCAAAATCAGACAATGAAAGATCACTTCAACAATGAATTACATAAACAAATCCAAGAAGCAAAAGATCAACTATACAGGGAGATAGAGGTTATAAAAAACAAACAAACAGAAATCCTAGAAATGCAGGAAGCAATAAACCAACTTAAAAACTCAATTGAGAATACTACCAGCAGAGTAGAACACTTAGAAGATAGAACATCAGACAATGAAGATAAAGTATTTCATCTTGAAAAGAACATAGACAGCTCAGCAAGACTGTTAAGAAACCATGAGCAGAACATCCAAGAAATACGGGATAACATCAAGAGACCAAATTTAAGAGTCATTGGGATACAGGAAGGGACAGAGTTTCAAACCAAAGGAATGAGCAATCTATTCAATGAAATAATACGAGAAAACTTCCCAGACTTGAAGAATGAGACAGAATCCCAAATCCTAGAAGCCTACAGGACGCCGAATGTGCAAAATCATAAGAGACCCACACCTAGACACATTATAATGAAGATGCCCAACATACAGAATAAGGAGAGAATTTTAAAAGCTACAAGAGAAAGGAAGCAGATCACATTTAGGGGTAAGCCAATCAGGATAACAGCTGATCTTTCAACACAGACACTGAAAGCTAGAAGATCCTGGAATAACATATTTCAAACACTGAAAGAAAATGGGTTCCAACCAAGAATTGTGTTTCCAGCGAAATTAAGCTTCAAGATGGAAGATGAAATTAAAACCTTCCACGATAAACAAAAGTTAAAAGAATTTGCCGCTAGAAAACCATCTCTTCTAAACATCCTTGGCAAAACATTACAGGAAGAGGAAATGGAAAATAACAATGAAAACCAACAGTGGGAGGTAGGATAGTAAAGGGGGGAAAAATAATCAAAGAGGAAAACAAACCATGTTTAGTAACATAAATAAACAAATATGGCTGGAAGAACAACCCATATCTCAATAATAACCCTAAATGTTAATGGCTTAAACTCACCAATCAAGAGACACAGGCTAGTAGAATGGATCACAAAACAAGACCCAACAATATGCTGCCTACAGGAGATGCATTTGATAGGAAAAGACATACATAGGCTGAAGGTGAAAGGTTGGGAAAAATCATATCACTCATATGGACTTCGGAAACAAGCAGGAGTGTCCATACTCATATCAAATAAAATAGATTTCAAGCCAAAGTTAATCAAAAGGGATAAAGAGGGACACTACATACTGCTTAAGGGAACCATACACCAACAAGACATAACAATCATAAATATATATGCCCCAAACAATGGTGCAGCTATGTTCATCAAACAAACTCTTCTCAAGTTCAAGAGTCTAATAGACCACCATACAATAATCATGGGAGACTTCAACGCACCTCTCTCACCACTGGACAGATCTTCCAAACAAAAGTTGAATAAGGAAACTATAGAACTCAATAACACAATTAATAACCTAGACTTAATTGACATATATAGAATATACCACCCAACATCAAGCAGTTACACTTTGTTCTCAGCAGTACATGGATCCTTCTCAAAAATAGATCATATATTATGTCACAGGGAAACTCTTAGACAATACAAAGGAGTAGAGATAATACCATGCATCCTATCTGATCATAATGGAATGGAACTGAAAATCAACCATAAAAGAAGTAAGGAAAAAGAATACATCACTTGGAGAATGAACAATAGGTTACTGAATGATCAATGGGTTATAGAAGACATCAAGGAGGAAATTAAAAAATTCTTAGAGATTAATGAAAACACAGACACAACATATCGGAATCTATGGGACACATTGAAAGCAGTTCTAAGAGGAAAATTCATTGCTTGGAGTTCATTCCTTAAAAAAAGAAAAAAACCAACAAATAAATGATCTCATACTTCATCTCAAAATCCTTGAAAAAGAAGAGCAAAACAACAGCAAAAGAAGTAGAAGGCAAGAAATAATTAAAATCAGAGCTGAAATTAATGAAATCGAAACAAAAGAAACAATTGAAAAAATTGACAAAACTAAAAGTTGGTTCTTTGAAAAAATAAACAAAATCGACAGACCCTTAGCCTTGCTAGCGAAGAGAAGAAGAGAGAGAACTCAAATTACTAGCATACGGGATGAAAAAGGCAATATCACAACAGACACTTCAGATATACAGAAGATAATCAAAAATTATTTTGAATCCTTATACTCCAATAAATTAGAAGGCAGTGAAGGCATCGATAAATTTCTTAAGTCATATGATCTGCCCAGATTGAGTCAGGAGGATACAGACAACCTAAACAGACCAATATCAATTGAGGAAATAGAAGAAACCATCAAAAGACTACCAACTAAGAAAAGCCCAGGACCGGATGGGTATACAGCAGAGTTTTACAAAACCTTTAAAGAGGAACTAATACCAATACTTTTCAAGCTACTTCGGAAAATAGAAAAAGAGGGAGAACTTCCAAATTCATTCTACGAGGCCAACATCACCCTGATACCTAAACCAGACAAAGACACTTCAAAGAAAGAAAACTACAGACCAATATCTCTAATGAACCTAGATGCAAAAATCCTCAATAAAATTCAGGCGAATCAGATACAAAAACATATCAAAAAAAATGTGCACCATGATCAAGTAGGATTCATCCCTGGGATGCAAGGCTGGTTCAATATACGGAAATCAATAAATGTTATTCACCACATCAATAGACTTAAAAATAAGAACCATATGATCATCTCGATAGATGCGGAAAAAGCATTCGACAAAGTACAGCATCCCTTTATGTTCAAAACTCTAGAAAAACTAGGGATAACAGGAACATACCTCAATATTGTAAAAGCAATCTATGCTAAGCCTCAGGCTAGCATCATTCTGAATGGAGAAAAATTGAAGGCATTCCCTCTAAAATCTGGAACAAGACAGGGATGCCCTCTCTCACCACTTCTGTTCAACATAGTTCTGAAAACACTGGCCAGAGCAATTAGACAGACGAAAGAAATTAAAGGCATAAAAATAGGAAAAGAAGAATTTAAATTATCACTATTTGCAGATGACATGATTCTATACCTAGCAGACCCAAAAGGCTCTACAAAGAAACTATTAGAGCTAATAAATGAATTCAGCAAAGTGGCAGGATATAAAATCAACACGCATAAATCAAAGGCATTCCTGTATCTCAGCGACAAATCCTCTGAAATGGAAATGAGGACAACCACTCCATTCACAATATCTTCAAAAAAAATAAAATACTTGGGAATCAACCTAACAAAAGAGGTGAAAGACTTATACAATGAAAACTACAGAACCCTAAAGAGAGAAATAGAAGAAGATCTTAGAAGATGGAAAAATATACCCTGTTCATGGATAGGCAGAACTAACATCATCAAAATGGCGATATTACCAAAAGTTCTCTATAGGTTTAATGCAATGCCAATCAAAATCCCAACGGCATTTCTTGTAGAAATAGAGAAAGCAATCATGAAATTCATATGGAAAAATAAACGACCCAGAATAGCAAAAACAACTCTAAGCAGGAAGTGTGAATCAGGCGGTATAGCGATACCAGACTTCAAACTATACTACAGAGCAATAGTAACAACAACAGCATGGTACTGGTACCAAAACAGGCGGGTGGACCAATGGTACAGAATAGAGGACACAGAAACCAATCCACAAAACTACAACTACCTTATATTTGATAAAGGGGCTAAAAGCATGCAATGGAGGAAGGATAGCATCTTCAACAAATGGTGCTGGGAAAACTGGAAATCCATATGCAACAAAATGAAACTGAATCCCTTTCTCTCGCCATGCACAAAAGTGAATTCAAAATGGATCAAGGAGCTTGATATCAAATCAGAGACACGCCGTCTGATAGAAGAAAAAGTTGGCTACGATCTACATACTGTGGGGTCGGGCTCCAAATTCCTCAATAGGACACCCATAGCACAAAAGTTAATAACTAGAATCAACAAGTGGGACTTACTCAAACTAAAAAGCTTTTTCTCAGCAAAAGAAACAATAAGAGAGGTAAATAGAGAGCCTACATCCTGGGAACAAATCTTTACTCCTCACACTTCAGATAGAGCCCTAATATCCAGAGTATACAAAGAACTCAAAAAATTAGACAATAAGAGAACAAACAACCCAATCAACAAATGGGCCAAGGACCTGAACAGACACTTATCAGAGGAGGACATACAATCAATCAACAAGTACATGAAAAAATGCTCACCATCTCTAGCAGTCAGAGAAATGCAAATCAAAACCACCCTAAGATACCATCTCACTCCAGTTAGATTGGCAGCCATCATGAAGTCAAACAACAACAAGTGCTGGCGAGGATGTGGGGAAAAGGGTACACTTGTACATTGCTGGTGGGACTGCAAATTGGTGCAGCCAATTTGGAAAGCAGTATGGAGATTTCTTGGAAAGCTGGGAATGGAGCCACCATTTGACCCAGCTATTCCCCTTCTCGGTCTATTCCCTAAAGACCTAAAAAGAGCATGCTATAGGGACACTGCTACATCGATGTTCATAGCAGCACAATTCACAATAGCAAGACTGTGGAACCAACCTAGATGCCCTTCAATAGATGAATGGATAAAAAAAAATGTGGCATTTATACACAATGGAGTATTACTCTGCATTAAAAAATGACAAAATCATAGAATTTACAGGGAAATAGATGGCATTAGAGCAGATTATGCTAAGTGAAGCTAGCCAATCCCTAAAAAACAAATGCCAAATGTCTTCTTTGATATAAGGAGAGTAACTAAGAACAGAGTAGGGTCGAAGAGCATGAGAAGAAGATTAACATTAAACAGGGATGAGAGGTGGGAGGGAAAGGGAGAGAGAAGGGAAATTGCATGGAAATGGAAGGAGACCCTCAGAGTTATACAAAAGTACATACAAGAGGAAGTGAGGGGAAAGGGAAAAATAATACAAGGGGGACAAATGAATGTCAGTAGAGGGGGCAGAGAGAGAAGAGGGGAGGGAAGGGGAGGGGAGGGGGGATAGTAGAGGATAGGAAAGGCAGCAGAACACAACAGACACTAGTATGGCAATATGTAAATCAATGGATGTGTAACTGATGTGATTCTGCAATCTGTATATGGGGTAAAAATGGGAGCTCATAACCCACTTGAATCAAAGTGTGAAATATGATATATCAAGAACTATGTAATGTTTTGAACAGCCAACAATAAAAAATTTAAAAAAAAAATAAATTCCATTTACTTCTGCTAAGCACTTATCACCTTGCATTGTAACTGCATGGCAGTCTTCTCCCCTAAAAGCCTTGTAGCTTTTGCCTATCACAGTATCCTGGAACATGGTAATAACTCAATAAATTTTATGTTAAATGAATGAATATAATCATAGCAAAGTCTTTTATATTGAGAGATACAACCAGTCCTAAAGCAGGCCCTCAGCAATCTGATTCAGTCTCATAGAAAGATAAAACATATATGCAAATAATCATTATATGAGGTAAGGTAAGATAAATGGCAATATAAATGGTCTATGAATCCCAAGATGGGACATTTTTCTTCCAGGGGAACATTCATGGAAGGGTTCATGGAAAATATATATAGCACTAGCTAGGCAGCAGAGGACAATCCTTTCAAGCAGATTTAAAAAAAAAAACTCGCAGGAATAAAGGAAAACTTGGAAAATGTGAAGCTGTTCAGGAGACGAATTGGCTAAAGAGATGACTTAGAACTGGAATAAAAAATAGGATCAATGTGAAAGACAGTTACCTACTTTCTTATGTATATCACCCCCTTCTTCCTTAGTAACAGAGTTCTGCATTCAGCTAAACCCCTCACCATCTCACTAGGAACTACTTCCCATCCTTCTTAGCTATTAGGTGTATCCATAGAACCTATCTAGCCAATGGGACGTTATCTGAAATGTCATGTGGGACTTCCAGCAAGCCACCTTCTTCCATTATGTGTCTGGCACTCATTGGTGTAGACTGAACTCTCAGCAGCCATGCTGGACCATGAGGACAAAATACATAACAAAAGTGGTAAGAACCAGAAACAACCTTGGTACCTGGGGGCTTCAAACAGCCACCTTCCAATCTTGGACCTCCAGCGTCTTATCTTGTTTAACAAGACAAAAAAAAATGGTTTCTCTGTTTTTCAATACTATGTCATATTGGATTTTAATATTATGTGAAACCAAACCTAATCCTGATACATTTTTAAAATATTTAAGCACAACAAGCAAAAAAAAATCTATATATATATATATATATATATATATATATATATATATATATTTATACATATATATATTTTAAATTCTCTTACATTGTTCAGCCAACTTTTCCACTCATCACTATCTTGACTTTCCTAAACCCAAATGACACAGCTCTGCTCCATTTAAGTGATGTTTACCACAAACACAGCCCCTGAGAAATCATCTTCAATAGCATCATCGAAAGCAATTTTCCAGCATCTGATTTTGGTTTAAATCATTAAGATTCTTGCTTTGGCATGCTGCAATTATAACCAGGCAGGGATGCAGCACGGAATTAATCAAGACATAGTAACCAGGTCAGCTTCAAAGGACTTTTTAGTTTCAGTAGAAGCTGATGTCCAGGACAGGGAAAGGTGTGATACTGAACTTACCCAACAAGGCAAATAGCTGCCCATCTCTGAGCAGGTGTAAGTAAATGCCTAAAGAAATATGAACCCTGAATTAAAAGGAATGATCGTACAACAAGATGAATCCTTATAGGTATTTGCCAAGCAAAATCTGTAGTCCTCTGAATAAGTATAGGAGAAAAGCCTCTGTGTCAGGGCTCTACGAAGTACAAGGAAAAACACGAGACACACAGTGGTATACAAATTGGAAAGGCAGTGGTGGCAAAGGACAGGAGCCGCATGGTGACAGCAATTAACCAATAGCAGGCCCCACCTGACTGATCATCTAGCTCCCTCCTTCCTGGGGTACTTGGATGGCCCCACAAGTAAAGTCAACATCTGCCAATTGCTCTCTTTGAAAGCCCCTTTTGGAAATGAGGGGTGACAGGAGACAAAGGGGGCAGCACTGCCTCCTCTAGATGGCAATTCCAATCGACACAGGGCTGACTCGGACCATGCTGAAAACCGAAATCCAACCTCCTCTTCTCATTGGCTTCTTCCTCACTACCCCCATCATCAAAGATATCAAAAAAAAAAAAAGACCCATACTTTTATTACAATTAAACAAGCATATCTTATATCTTATATCTTATATCTTTTGATCCCAATAACATCTTAATTGAGAAAACTGAATCCCAAAACACTCCATCTAATTCACAACTTTTATTGAATGATTCCATTTTTTTGCAAGGCACTGATCAAGGCTCTGGAGATGATGGATAAATGTGCTGATAGAAGGTACTAAGGAAGGGAAGAAGAAAAGACATGGACCTGCTTGAGAACTGACAGAAGCCAGAGAGTGCCAGGTACACTCTGCAAAGTGTGGCCGGGTGTGGACAAGAATCAGCGACCTAGAGAAAGAAGAAGGGGATCGGGATGGAGGCATGGGTGAGGTCCATGTTGTGAAGGGCAGAGAAGTTGTGTTTGGATTCAAAGGGAAGTCAATGAAAATATCTGTGCAAGTAATCACGTGCCTTCAGAACTGGCTTTACCAAAACTATCCTGACAACAAAGTATAAGTCATCTGCAAGCAGAAAAACTAAAAGCTTATGAGGTGATAAATACAATATTCTCTCTCACTCACACATACAAACCCACAATTATTTTTCACAACCAAAGCTATTCCTAAACTGAGGCTTCCCCTCCTTTTAGGTTTTTAGCATGCCTGACTCTGTCCTGCATAGCTGCCTAGGTAAAGCCTGACTCTGTAGAAAGCCCTGTGCTCAACACTTAAGGGACCCACTCCTTCTCCAGCAGCTGCCCAGCGCCACCACAAAACAAATATGTGTGACTGTTGGCAGAAAGCAATAACCCTTCCTCCAGCTGTTGAATAAATTGCCTATTAGCAGTCTCACACCATAATTCATGTCAGATCATGTAGATTTGACCCTTATGAATGACTGGGAAAATCTTATCATTAAATGAAGTTCTATCCCAAATCCCTAAGCATGTTCTTGTTATTTCCTAAAGCCGTTTCCCCCTCCGGCTTACTCCTGAACTTTCTGAGAGCTGGCAGAATCAAAGAAAAGCAAAAAGTTCATCCACTCTGTACACCATTCCTCTGGGGAAGGGCCTCTCGGGTCCTTGGGATCTATATTTTAGAACCACAATTTAAATGCAGATTTTTTAACTCCCATGTTGAGCAGCCCAGAAGGAGCTTGTGACTTGATTAAAATACTGCTGCATAAATTTTAGACTTAACACTTTTCTTCTATAGCATAAACCCAGATAGTGGGAAGGTAGTGAGGAGATGTTTTTAATGAACTTTCAAGTCATGCATGAGGTCTCAGAGAAGATCATTGTCATATATCAGTTGTCTTAAGTCTTAAAGGAATAGAGTTTTGCCATTTTTAAATAGCATTCTTAACCACATCTTTGACAGGGGTAGATGGTTAAACTGCTTGTCCCTGTGTGGGTGGAGAAGGCAGAAAAGCTGGGAGACAGGAGATGAAATGTGGGTCTTGAGTTCTAGCAATCTAACATTCTGAACTTGGGATTGGGAAGACATCCTAAGCAATTTGAGCCTCAATTTCATTGTTTTGTAAAATGAAGATGGCTGTCACGATGAAATGACCCCAAACTGCTCCCCCTTGAAACTAAAAAGTCCTACAACAGATGTGAGTGCCTCTGGGTGTGCCATATCTTTTGTGAACTTGAGCAAAATCACTCCAACATTCCAATTCTCCACCAATCAATTTCCTGAATTTTTAGAATGAGAAAGTTTAGATTAAATGACCTAATCTAGTCCTAAAAATGATGATTCTCTGATCCTACTCTAAGGATCACAGCCACTAACCACTATGGGTACATACACTGTATGTGGTAGGCAAACAGGGACAAGAAATATGTTGGTAGCAAACAGTCCAAGATGTCAAAAAGTGTAAGAGAAGCGGGGAGGGGGTGTGGAACAAGCAGAATTGAGATATTCTTTTTCCCCCCCATCTCCTGCTACACATAGACCTCACTTTAGGGGAAAAAAGTAAAAAAAGAATAAGATGAAAGGGGGGAATTGGAGTGGGGGACAATAATAAGTATAAAAAGTCAAGAAGGAAATTTTAATAGGAGATATACTATATACAACTTGAATACGACATAAGATGCACTATATAAAGAGAAGATGTACAAAAATACTATATTGGAAGCATAGATCCTCTTTGTGGCAATCCCAAAAGACCAACATCTTTTCTTTCTCACTTAAGAATGAATGCAACCTTGAAAACTGAGTATAAAGAACTTTCTAACAGATGCAGTTTGAATTCTATTTGATTTCTTTTCATGACTAGGCAATCCAGGAGACAAAGAGACAGAATGTCATTGGTGTCCCCTAGCTGCCAGGAGAAGACTGATGATGAAAGATTTAAAACATCACAAGGTCCATCCACCCGACTCCTATGGAAGCTCCCAGATTGTTCTTGGGAGTTCAGCAAGAGGCAAACCTCAACCAGAGACAGCGCTCAAGTAAGACACACAGCATTCTCCAAGAAATTCACTAAAGACCTTGGGAATTCTACTTTGCAATAGAGTTCAAGATTTAAAATGGCAGTAATAGATTCCCAAAATTCTTGATTTCTCCAACTAAATTTCTTGTATACGTTATTTATATGCATTCTGCATTTGCTTTTTGTACAGTGACAAATTTTCAACAAAAACTATATTTTGTGGGGGAAGAAAAGACATCCTTGGCATTTTATGACTGATACAGATTATTTTAAAAGGAACAGAAAAGGACATGTGAGTTATACGGAATTGAAGTAGAACTATCATACCAATGACAAGTATCCAAAACGTACTCTCACTTCCAGCCCATACAAGAAAAAGTTAAAAGCATGTCGTTGATCAGGTGCTTTAAGATCTTAAACCAGGGCTGGGGTTGTGGCTCAATGCTGAGGGCTTGCTTAGCATGTGTGAGGCACTGGGTTTGATTCTCAGCCCTGCATATAAATAAATAAAATAAAGATCCATTGACAACTAGAAATAGCTTTAAAAAATAATCTTAAACCAAAAAATTTAAAAAAATTGATTTCTAAAAATATTCCTAAAAATTCTATTTCTAGCACTATTGTAGAAGTACTTAATAATCTCTCTCTGCCTCTTGCCAATATTTTCATACTACACTTTACTAAATAGTGTCATCAATAGTTGTGCATTTTTTAAAATTTTATCTATGACTTGCATATAGTCTATCACTTCTGTTTTTATCTTCTGCTGTTCATGAGTTTGAACTCTTGGTGATGAAACCTAAGTCTAAAGTCCTGCCTCTAACCTGGAGCTGATTCTGCTACTGGCCTCTTTCTGCAGACACAGGCTCCTTCCCCAAGTTCTTGCACAGAGACTTGGAATCAATACAGGAGAGCAATGGTTCTTTCAGAGTCTTCAAAGTTCATACTAGAATTACTACATTCCTAATGATATTTTCTCTGAAATGTGCACTAATGATGCAAAGCAATGATACAGACATGTACTAACAATGTTTTGTTTTGTTGTTTTAATGCCAATTTCATTTCTAAATGTCCTTGATAAATGAGCACAAATTATTTATCAAATCTCAACCCTCAATATACATTTTTTAATATTCTACATGACAAATGAGAATACACATAAACACTTGGGCTTCATACAAGAGTTCCATGGTCCCAAGGGAAAGCACTTATGTGAATGAGTTGGCAGCTAAACTAGCCACTCTTTCCACAGAACACCATTTTGGCTTAACTACTGAGCAATGAACTACAGTTATCCAGACTCAGCAGACAATGTCTCAAAAATAAAGGGATAGCATCACATCAAGGAATATAATTGATAATGTTGGTTGAAGGTAATAATATTTGATTTTTCAGGCAAAAATCAGAACTTTGGAACATCTGTATTCACTACCTGAACTTGTGATACTTTCCAATATTTTTGTTGTTGTTGTTACGGGATTGAACCTGGGGTGATTAACCACTGAGCCACATCCCCAGATCTCTTTTATTTTTGAGACAGGGTCTTGCTAAGTTGCTTAGAGTCTCACTAAGTTTCTGAGGCTAGCTTTGAATTTGCAATCCTTCTGCCTCAGCCTCCTGAGCCACTGGGATTATAGGTGTGTGCCACCACACCCAGCAATATTTCCCATCTTAAAGACATTTCTAATGAAAGATGAGTTTGATAAATATGTTTAATCTTCCGTCATATTTGGAAGTTCCACATAATTTGCTGAATCAATATGTTCCAAACTACCCATTTACAGTTGCATATGTATAAGAGCCATTCAAAGTGCAAGACTGACTATTTTAATAGAGTAGAAAAAGATTATTCATATAATTTCAGATTCCACATTGCAAGTACTTTTTAAGAGGCTACTGCCGCAGTCTGGCTGGGCACAATCAGGAGCCACTTATCAAAAGAAACTAACTTTATTTTTAGAACCACACACGCCAAACAAAACAGCCTCTCAGGAAAAACCCTCAGAGCCTCAACTGCCACCACCGGCTTCCCACAAGCCTCTCTCTCCCACACAAGCTTCTCTCCACCTCCCACAATCCTCCTGCTCTTGAGGCCGATTGGCTGGGTCACGTGGGCAGAGCCAAAAAAGTCCCGCAATGAGCAGCTCCGTGGTCTGAAAGGGCAGGGAAACAGTCCAATGAGCATCACCGCAGAGGAGCCAATCAGCTAGATGTTGCTGGGGCCGAGGAGCCAATCAGCTAGATGTTGCTGGGGCCGCTGTGAGCCAATCATCAGCCAGCAGCTGGAAGTTTGCTGGGGCCCCTTTGGCTGTGGCTCTCAACATCTCCCCCTCTCTGTTTAAACAACAAGCATGTGGCTTAGGGACCGTGCCTGTTAGGCAGTCCAATTGAACATATGGTCCTTACCCGTCATCGGATGAACTGACCTCTAGGCGTCAGCCTCCTGTCTTAGGTTGGTACCGCTGCAATTGGATCATACCCGTCACTGACTACCGGTCCAGCATACAGCCATACTTGTGGATAGGCCTTTGCACCTGTGGGGGGGTGAGGTTCTTTGCCTCACCTCTGTTGGCCCCCAAATTTTAGACCATCACTAGTAGAGGAGGATGCAAAATGCCATGACATTAAGCCAATTGAGGGCTCCTTTGAAAAATTGTACCACCGGTGACATCATCAGCAAAAATACCCCAACACTACCACAAGTCGCTGCACCAACAGATAGTTCACAATGCATACAGGTGAGCTCACAATGTGTCCAGGCAAGTTCTGCAAGCAGTTCAGTGATGGCTATTGTAGAAGCTGTAGATTGGTTTTATCTTTGACTTCACCAGCACTGGGATGAAGATAGGAATTCTGGCAATAATGGCTAAAGAAAAAATTATGTAACATTACAGAAGGCACTAAAAGAAAACAATTTTCTTAACAATTTACATTGTCTTCACTGGCACTGGGATGAAGATAGGAATTCTGGCAATAATGGCTAAAGAAAAAATTATGTAACATTACAGAAGGCACTAAAAGAAAACAATTTTCTTAACAATTTACATTATCTTTAAGAGAATTATTAAATATAATGAAAAGGAAAGGTGAAAGTAAACAAACAGATCTGTTAACCTTCTTTTTTGTTTACATATTAAAACAATCCTCAACAGTTGTTTACCCAATTTAAATTAAACCATATAAATCACGTGAAAAAAAAATATCTGGATCCATTTTATCATGAGCACTCATCATATATGATATATGGACATATGTACATTCAAACATATAACACAAAACACAAGTGTGCACACATAATATAATACATACAACACACAACATTATAGTAAAGGCCTTATAACTTTTTACAGGTGAAATCTCCATTGCAATGTTTAAAAACTCTATAGTCAAAAAATAGAACTGATCAGCAAAACATTAACCTAGGTCTGTATGAGCTCAAAAAACAAAATAGAACTTCATGATATGGCAAAGGGCAATAATAAAATAGATATTGAAAAAAGCATCCTGGTTCTGTTGCAGATGTAAGAATAGCCAAACTGGAGTTTTGGATATGAGTTGTTACGGATTTGAGCCAAATCATCTTCTTTTTGGTCTGTAGAAATCGCTTTAGTTAATCTTTCTGGAATCCAAATCGGCTGCTGTTCTCCCTGTGGAAACACATAAACAGACCCCCGACTCCAGACAATCACTGGGTCAGGACCTTGGTTAATCTCTCTGGAATCCAAATCGGCTGCTGTTCTCCCTGTGGAAACACACAAACAGACCCCCGACTCCAGACAATTACTGGGTCAGGACCTTTCCATTGTCCTGTTAGAATATCCTTCCAAAGTACCTTGGGCTTATGTACATTTTTGGACACATATGCCTTTCCGCAGCACTAAGTCCTGATGAATCCAAATTTAAAAAGTTTAGAGTAAAAAGGGTTATTTTAAGTTTATCTTTGGGGAATATATACCCCTTCCCAATTCCTTCTTTTTGCTTTAATAAGTACATTTTAATAGTTTGATGAGCTCTTTCAACTATGCCTTGTCCCTGTGGATTGTATGGGATTCCTGTTATATGAGTAATGCCAAATGTTGAGCAAAATTGTTTAAAAGAGGTAGAAGTATAACCAGGGGCATTATCTGTTTTTAACTGTTTTGGAACACCCACAGTGGCAAAATTTTGTAAGCAATGAGCTATAACATCTTTAGTTTTTTCTCCGGCATGAAGGGAGCCCATCAAAAATCCAGAAGAAGTATCAACTGTAACATGCAAATATTTTAATTTTCCAAATTCTGGCAAGTGTGTGACGTCCATCTGCCAAATATGGTTAGGTATCAATCCTCTAGGATTGACTCCAAGATTAACTTGTGGTAAAAAGGTCACACAATTTTGACATTGTTTTATTATTTGTCTAGCTTGTTCCTTAGTTATTTTAAAACGCTTTTGTAAAGTATTAGCATTGACATGGAACTTTTTATGAAAATTTATAGCTTCTTCTAGTGTAGAGAAAATATGTATGTCATGTGTAGTTTTATCTGCTAAATCATTGCCCAAACTAAGGGCTCCAGGCAATCCTGTATGTGCCCTGATATGTCCTATAAAGAATGGATCTTTTCTGTCCCAGATTAGACTTTGTATAGTGGAAAGCAAAGAGAAAACTTTGAAAAAGAAGGGGAAATCCTACCAGCATCTTCAAGAGATACTATAGCATTAACTACATACTGACTATCAGAAAATAAATTAAATACAGAATCTTTAAACATCACAAAAGCTTGTAAAACTGCATTAAGCTCTACCTTTTGAGCTGATTGTTTGGGTACTAAAAATGTAAAAGTTTGATCAGGGGTAACTACTGCTGCTGTACCATTATTTCACCCATCAGTGAATATATTTGGAGCATTCATGATAGGTGTTTTTCTTGTCATTTTTGGAAAAATTACAGGATGCAATGACCAAAAAGACAATAAAGGATTAGATGGTAAGTGGTTATCAAATGAAACATTAGATTTGCACATGATTATTGCCCAAGTATTTAACTCATTAGCTAACTCATCAATTTGATTCATAGTATATGGAGTAATAATTTTATTGGGAGAAATTCCAAACACTCCCTTTGCTGCTTTTATTCCTTTGAGTATTAATTGTCCTACAGCCTCAGGATACCTAGTAAGAATAGTGTTAGGAGAATAAGATAAATGTATCCATAATAATGGACCTTCTTGCCAAAATACTCCTGTAGGAATATTTTTTGTTGGTAGTACAATAAATAATAAAGGCAAACTTATATCAATTCTATCCAAATGCATATTTTCCATATATGTTTCAATGATTTTTAATGCCTTTCTTGCTTCAGGCGTTAACATTCGGGGTGAATTTGGATCTGATGGACCTTTTAAGATATCAAATAAAGGTCCCAACTCTCCTGTTGGTATACCTAAATAAGGCCTTATCCAATTTATGTCTCCTAATAACTTTTGAAAGTCATTAAGTGATTTGAGTTGATCTACTCGTATTTGAATTTTTGGTGGACGGACCATGGTTGAGGATAATAGAACTCCTAAATAATTAATTGGAAAATTTAATTGTACTTTATCTATTGCTATCTCTAGATTATAATTTTTTAATAAGTTTGTAAGTGTGGCATAACATTCTAGCAATGTGTTTTTATCTTTGTGTGCTAATAATACATCATCCATATAGTGAAATATTTGTAGTTCAGGATTTTGATTTCTAAGTGGCTGGATTACTTTGTTAACATAAATTTGACACATAGTTGGGCTGTTAGCCATCCCTTGAGGGAGTACTTTCCATTCATATCTCTGATCAGGACCTTCATGATTCAGTGCAGGGATAGTAAATGCAAAACGTGGACTATCCTCAGGATGAATTGGAATTGAAAAAAAACAATCTTTAATATCTATAACTAAAACATACCAGGTTTTTGGCAAAGCAGACAACTGAGGAATCCCTGATTGAGCAGGTCCCATAATAACCATCTCATTATTAATGGCTCTTAAATCTTGCAATAATCTCCATTTACCAGATTTCTTTTTGATGACAAAAATGGGAGTATTATGGGGAGATACAGAAGGTTGTATATGTCCTTCTGCTAATTGTTGTTTGACCAGGTCATGGGCTGCTTGTATCTTTTCTTTAGTCAGGGGCCACTGAGGAACCCATACTGGTCTTTCTGATTTCCAAGTAATTTTTATTGTCTCAGTGGCCCTTTCTGAAAATCCAACCCATGTCTGTCTGTTCCTTGATCTATTTGTATTGGTGCTGCTATACCTTGTTCTTGTTTTTCTAATCTTTTTCCTTTCCTAAAACCTTGTCTAGTCATAATACTGGGTGCATTTTGGTTGATGTTATTTGTTAATGTCAAACCTAATTGATCTAGGACATCTCGTCCCCATAAGTTTATAGGAAGATGATCCAATACATATGGCTGTATAGTTCCTTCACATCCTTCAGGATCCTTCCAATCTAATACCATTGCACTTCTATGGGGATTAGTTTCCACTCCTAGGCCTCGAAGCGTTTGAGTGGCTTGTTGTAATGGCCAATGTTTTGGCCATTCTTGACGAGAGATGATGCTAAGGTCTGCACCTGTATCCAGTAGCCCATTAAATTCATGTCCTTGAATATTTAGTTTTAGCATGGGGCGAGAATCTAAATTTAAAGAAAGCATAGCCCAATCTACACCTGTGGAGCCTAATCCCTTGGAACCTCTTTCTACAGTACGACTGGAAAATTTATCATGTAGGCTGGGTATTATTAGTAACTGTGCTATTCTATCTCCTGGTGAAATTACTGATATACCCTTTGGAGCACTGGCTATAATTTTTATTTCACCTTCATAATCGGGATCAATTACCCCAGGACTTATCATAAGTCCTTTTAGAGTAGAAGAGCTGCGTCCCAATAATAAGCCTACTGTTCCTTTGGGAAGAGGTCCTTTCGCCCCTGTGGGAATGATTTGAACTCCCATCTCTGGAGTTAGTACTGCTCTGGCGGAGGCGCAGATGTCCAACCCTGCGCTCCCTCTGGTTTGTCTGATGAGGGATCTGATGGACAATGTGTCCTGGGCACTACCCTGATGGGGTTGCTGGGTTCCTCCAGTGCTCCGTATATTTGTGGTTTTGGGCCCCGGAGCATTGGGCCCCCCTGTCCATTTTTTGGCAATGGAGCCCGATGCCTTTCTCCATGATATCGTGGATAAACACCTGGTCCTTGTTCATTTTTTGATAATGGAGTACCCTCTATGGTGGTTTGAGAACGGCATTCATTAGCCCAATGTCTCCCTCTACAGCATCGTGGGCAAATACCTGGTATTCTACTCCTTTGATACCTAGTTTTGTTAAACCCTCCTCCAATGGGGCAATTCCTTTTAAAATGTCCTGTTTGTTCACAATTGTAGCATGTTCTTGGCCTGGCATCTAAAGCCTGTTTTACTGCAGCTGCCACAATTTGCCCTTGTTCATTAATGTCTCTGGCATCTAAAGCCTGTTTTACTGCAGCTGCCACGACTTGCTCTTGTTCATTAATGTCTCTACATAATTTAATATATGTGTTTAAATCTTCATGTTTCCATGGTCTAATGATATCTCTGCACCAACGATTCGCTTGCTCATAAGCCAGGTGTTTTAGTAATGGCATTGCTTGTTCTGTATTCCCAAAAACTCTGGTAGCTGTTTGAATAAGCCTATCTACAAATTCAGCATAAGGTTCATTAGCTCCTTGTATTACCTTAGATAATTGACCTTGTAAACCTCCATGTCCTTGTAAAGTCTTCCATGCCTTAACTGCATCTGCAGCAATTTGTGCGTATACGCCAGGATCATATGCAATTTGTTGCTGCTGATCCTCATAAGGTCCCTTTCCTAACAACATATCTAGATTTCTCTGAGGATAACCAGCTGCTGCATTTCGCCTAGCCATCTCCTTGCAAAATTCCTCATTGGCAACCTTCCATAACAGGTATTGTCCTCCATTTAGCACAGCTTTACACATATTAGCCCAATCTGCTGGCGTCATGTTCAAGTTGTTAATGGATTCGACCATGCTTACAGTGAAGGGTGCTTGAGGACCATAGGTTGTTACAGCCTCTTTTAGCTGCTTCACTGTTTTGAAATTTAAAACTTGGTAAAATCGCTGCCCTCCTGCCTCAAATACAGGGCATGTTAATATTTGAGATCTTGTCTCAGGATCCCAACTATCAACTGCGGGGGTTGGGGGCCTCCCAGCATATGGAGGTGGCGCTGTTGGTTGGACACTTACGCCCTCTGGTGATAGAAAGGTGTTAGTAGCAGTCTCCTGTAGAGGTGGTGCTGTTGGTTGGACACTTACACCCTCTGGTGATAGAAAGGTGTTAGTAGCAGTCTCCTGTTGTAACTTTCCCCCTGATGGCTTTTTCTGTTTTACACTTTCTTTCTCTGTCTGACTAGCTTGAGAGGCCTTCTCTTTTACTTGAATCTTTTCCTCTGTCTGACTAACTTGAGAGACCTTCTCTTTTACTTGAATCATTATGTCTTCTCCTTCCTCTACCATTGTCTGAACTGAAGGCTTTGGACTAAGCAAACAAGATATGAACGTCCACAATGGCAATGTGCCATCTGGCAGAGTCCCTGGGCTTTTCTTTTCTATTCTTTTTAAATCTTCACCATGATGGTTCCATTGTGATATATTTAACAACTCCTCCTTAAAAAGCCATGGGCTACATTTTTGTATTGTATCAACGTATGCCCTGATTGTTCTTGATTTTACTGAGATGCCTCCTTCCTCTAACAATTTACTTAACACTCTTTCAGTTTGTTTTTTACTAATTTCTGATCCCGTATTTCTACTATAATACAACCCAACAAGATGACGCCAAACAAAACCGAGACAGAATGAAATAAAAAGGGAACAACAAAAAGTCATTATAGCCTTTCTATCCTCCTGACATGTGCATCCGTCCTTTCTCCCTATCTGTTCCTCAGACGTAAATAGTTTTTCCTCAGATGTGTGCGGTTTTTCTTCCGTCTCACTCATCTCCAGGGACAGGCAACTTAAAACAAAAGTGAAGCAAAATAAAAGAGGAATCTTAAAATGGCTACCCATCCTCTCGCCCTGCCCTCAGGGGCGAGCAGTTTCACTTACCCTCAGTCGCTCCCCGTGCGAGCCACCAAATGCCGCAGTCTGGCTGGGCACAATCAGGAGCCACTTATCAAAAGAAACTAACTTTATTTTTAGAACCACACACGCCAAACAAAACAGCCTCTCAGGAAAAACCCTCAGAGCCTCAACTGCCACCACCGGCTTTCCACAAGCCTCTCTCTCCCACACAAGCTTCTCTCCACCTCCCACAATCCTCCTGCTCTTGAGGCCGATTGGCTGGGTCACGTGGGCGGAGCCAAAAAAGTCCCCCAATGAGCAGCTCCGTGGTCTGAAAGGGCAGGGAAACAGTCCAATGAGCATCATCGCAGAGGAGCCAATCAGCTAGATGTTGCTGGGGCCGAGGAGCCAATCAGCTAGATGTTGCTGGGGCCGCTGTGAGCCAATCATCAGCCGGCAGCTGGAGGTTTGCTGGGGCCCCTTTGGCTGTGGCTCTCAACAGGCTACAACTTGTGAAGTTTTGATGTAGTATCAAAGAAAAATATCCACAACCATATAGGAAAAAGCTCTTTATATACTCTTCTCTTTTCCATTTATTATTAAATATTAAATCTAAGGCCAGATTTTCTTCACATATATTAACCAAAACAGCATATCTCAATAGATTGATTGAATGCAGCTGATATAAGAATACAGGTGGCTTCTGTTAAATCAGACATTCAGGAATTTTGCAAAAATAAAAACAATGCCATTCTTCTCACACTCTTTCAGAAAATATGATTCACTAAAATGTTACTTATTTTAACATATAATGAAATTATTGTTTTAAGTGAATTTTTAAACTTATCAGTTCTAATTTCTGATTCAATAAGTATCAATAGACATAATACACATAAAATATCTTGGGGTCCTCAATAATCTTTAAGTGTAAAGGATACTGAAACCATTGTGTTAAGAAGTCAGGAATCCCAAGGGTCATGTATCCTCAAAGAATTCTTCCCACAAGTTTCCCTTTCAAGCATATCAATTCTCGGCTACATTGGGAGCCTAGCCAATACCCAAGACCACTTGGCTGAGTCCTCAGAACTCTTTTTTTCAGCTCTCCTAATCTCTCTCCTGATGGGCTCAGTTCAATTTTCCCTGATAATAGATGATCTGATGAAGCAACTTCATCAGAAAGGCACAGTTATCCAAGATGAATATTTTTCTGACTTATGCATTTCTATTTTAATTGACTGTAGAGAGCTGGCCTTCCTGCCCTGTTTGTGAGAACAAAATTAAAGTTGGAAAAAAAATAAATATCCAATATTTCATGCCTTTGCTCAGTTTAAGTTATTAAACTTTGCAGAGATAATTTTGACTTATGAAGTTTTAAAATTTTAGATGCCATTAAGTTTTGTTAAACTGTCAGAACAGGCATAATTGCAGAGAAATTAATAAGAAACTTTGAAAGGAAAAACGTTTTTAAAAAAACATTTATAAACTGGACACGGTGACACATGCCTGTAATCTCAAGGCTCGGGAGACTGAGGCAGGAGAATTGCAAGTTCAAAGCCGGCATTAGCAATTCAGTGAGGCTCTAAACAACTTAGCAAGACCCTGTCTCAAAATAAAATACAAAAAGGGCTGGGGATATGGCTTAGTGGTTAAGTGCCCCTGGGTTCAATCCCTGGTTCCAAAAAAAATTATACTTTTTGTTTTAATAATTGCAATTGATTTTTTCCCTTATTATAAGAAAAGCAAATGACCAAATAAAATACAATTTAAAAGTAAGAAAAAAATCATAAAATTATTCCAGAGTAATCTTATTTTAATTCTTTTGGTGGTAGCTCTCTTTGATAAATCCTAAACGCACAAATATATCATTTTTATGCAGGTTCACTTCATGCATATTAGTTTTTCCACCTAACAGGAGAGCACAGATATCAAAATCCATGAGGTCTGCCTATCTCTCTTATGTAATCTCATGTCACTCTGCCTTTTGATCATTAGACTCCAGCCACAGTGCCTGCTTGCTGTTTGTCTAACCTGCCCGTTTTCCTGCCTCAGGATCCTTGCACGTGTTTGTTACTTCTGCCAGGATAAGTTTCCCCCAGCCTTTAAAGGACTAGATCCTTCTCATCCTACAGTTCCTGGCTCAAATAGAATTTTCTCAGAGATGCCTTTCCTGGAAACCCAATCTGAAATAATGCTTCCCCCAGCCACACTTAAAACACCATCAGGGCTGGGGCTGGGGCTCAGTGGTAGAGCGCTCGACTAGCACGTGCAAGGCCCTCGGTTCAATCCTTAGCATCACATAAAAATAAATAAATAAATAAAGGTATTGTGCCCAACTATGACTAAAAATAAATATTTAAAAAAATCATATCACCTATTTCTCTCTTTCATGTTTTTTTTTATTTGATCACATCTGCATGACATCAACACCACCAAACACATAAGATAGTAGACTCCATAGAAAGAGTCTTGTTTGCAGCTGCGTCTTCAGGCCCCCTATCATGCCTTGCACATAGTAGGCCCTCAACAAGAGTTTCTGGGTGCATGCATGTGTGGATGGATGGATTTATCATTTCATGTCAATATTTTTCTGCAAAACATTGTTTTTAATGACGCTTATTATTTTAATGACCCCAATATTCCATCATATAGGTGTAACAAACTGTTTAAAAATATTTCATTATAACACATCAGGAAAGAAAGAAAGAAACTGAATGAGAAATAAACCTGTAAAATGTAGAAAGCTAGAAAATGCACAAATATGCAGAAGAAGTTGCCACATTCACTAGGATTCTTCAAATCATCTTACGAAAAATTAGTTGGGCTATCTAAACCACTTTCAACCAGGCTACTTTTGACAAGCAGTTTAAACCTCCCAAAGCAATCACTAGGGATATGGATCAAAAGAAAGTACAGATATCCCAAGTTACCACTCTTGTCACTTCATGTCCCACCCTGCCCTTCATCAGGGCCACCTATGCACCTACCTTACCATGCAAGTGTGTGTTCAGAGTTCAACCTCAATAGGGCACAAAAAAATTGTAGGAGAAAACTCCCTCCTTTCTGTCCAGCAGCAGCCATCAGATAAGCCAAGATGGGTGCAAGCAGGTGATCCAGGATCTGTGGAGGAATAATCAGTCCTGTGGAATATTCTTTCTTCTAGGGTTTGCTACTGGCTGCACCACCACAGGGCTTCCTACCCCACCTGATGAGATAAAGTGCCCAGACCAGGATATAAGACCAAGCAAGGTGTGTCATACATAGGTTTCATGAGTACTGTGGTGGCTACAAACATGCAATGCCAAAGCATACTACCTATGGCAAGCCTGTCTATCATAGTGTTAACCAGCTGAAGTTTGCTGGAAGTCAGACCTTTTTTTTTTTTTCCTATAGCCAAAGAACAATCTGGTCACCACTGTGAGATACCAGCAGTCCTGAATTACTGGGTTGGTGAAAATTCCACAGAACAAATTCTTTGAGGGTGAAGAAATCTATTCCATAGAGGTATCAGAAGATATCCTGGTACCCAGTGGATCACCAAACCAATTCACAAACACAGAGAGATGCATGGGCTGACATTTGCAGGCCACAAGAGTCACTGCCTTGGGAAGGGTTGTCGGTTTCACCACTGTGTTAGTGGTTCTCACCATGCACCTTGGAGATGGCACATACTCTTCAGTTTCAGTTAACACCAATAAGTTTGTAAAGTTCACACCTAATAAACAATTTAGGACCCACACACACATACACACACACACACACACACACAAAATAGCTTCTGAGCCTCCCCTGCTCCTATCTCAGCCAGTGTCTGCCTAGGGACTCCCTGGTTCATGCTTTGGTAAGGCCCTCTGTATCCCTTACCCAGCACTTTCCATCTCCCATTTAATCATCCACAACACTGAGCACTAAGCACTACTGTTATTCCCCCTTGACCTTGCTGATAAATGGTAGGTTTACAGAGGCTCAAACCAAGATAGGACAGTTCCAGAATCCAGCCTGCTGCCAGCTCCACTTCACTGCTTTCACCCGGGAGCCCTCTCCTGCTGAGGGATGGGCTGTATCTTCAATCCAGATGATTCTTTAGTTTGGGGTTTAAACCATCTTCTTCAAAACAGCTGCAAAGACCTCTGGCATCTCTATTAATTGCTTGAAACTAAGATTTTTTTTCCCCTTCTAGTCTCACCACTGAACTAATATATGAACACAACTCGATTTTTTATTCATTCTTCACCTCATTTGGCCTGCAGTTAAGGTGTCTCCCGGTTCCATTTTTCTCAGTAACACATGACTAACCGACGCTGTCCTGGAAATGAATAAGAGCTGAGAGAAGGCTGTGTTTTGATAGCACCGCCACCCTTCTGCAGGAGGGGAGGTCTCCCTGCAGGAGACACAGTACTGTTTGTAATCATAAAAACCCAAAGGAGATCCTCCCTTGGAATTCTCACCCACCTACCCCGTGCCTGCTGCTTTTAATCTTTCTAGTTTTTAACCTGCAGATTCTCCTAAACTTCTTGGGAGGCATGTAATGATATTTAATTTTAATTCTACGGCTACAATGGATTTTGCTGATTAGAAACGGAGGCTTCTTGATGCCGTACCTTAATCCTCTTTAAAAACAGCTTCTAGGGCTCTCTGCAGCTGTAAATTATAAAAACTAAAGCAGGATTAAAAAATACACATGTGCCATGCATAAGTATTTAAAAGGGCAACATAGCAGGTTTAAACAGTAATGTGAATACATCTCCGGGATAAATGAAGCATTAGTGGCATAAGTCTTGATTATTGATTACTCTTCTTGGATTTTATCATATAGTAACAATGCAAGGGGAAAAATTAAATAAAAATTAACCCCTGCCTGTCTTTTCTACAATCTGGACATTAATGTAGATAATAAACATGATGAATTCTTCCTCACTATTTCTATGGCTCCTCTGCTACTTCGTCTCATAGAGTCTTGTCTTTTCTTTTAGATCCTTATTTAAATCTGTTATCACTCATGCAATTATTTAGCACTAGACTGTTAACTTCTATGAGGGCAGGTCTGTGCTTATTTTTATAACAAGCATACTCCTAGCATTGGACCAAAGATCCTAATTTGCTTGGGACTGTTCCAGTTTTGACACTAAAAGTCCTTCATCCAGAGAAGCTCCTCAGTTAGAGAAAGACTGGGACTACTGGTCCCAGTATTGCTAGGGTTACTAGCACCTGGTTCCATGTAGTTTTGAATGAAGGAACAGCCATGAGGTGAAGCACACAGCATTCCTCAAAGTAGTTGCAAATATAAAGCACAGAAACATGCAGAACTGGATATCCCAGGTTCAAATCCAAGCTCTGACACTTACCAGCTCTGTGACCTATTAACCTCTCTGTATCTCCTTCTACTCATCTATAAAATGAATGTTAACCATACCAACCACAAAGGGCTATTGGAAAAATCAAGTCCGATGATATATGAAAAGCACTGAAAACTGAGCCCAATACATGTTATTAAAAGCTATAAAACATCTTATGTACTACTTGGCCCATACTAGAGATCAAATTTTATGTTACTTAAATTGTTATGGACAGGGATTACTGTATACTAAAATGTGAACTAAGGGTAAGTGTTTCATTTGTCCTACTTCTTTTTTCTAGGGTTGTCAAAAGCCAGATCAGGCACCCCACTCCTGGGTAGGCCCCAGCAAACTTGGCCCCAATGGCAGAGCCTTGTTTTCTGTCCCTGTCAGGGCCCCATGTTCTCCAGACTCGTCCCTCCTCAGCTCATTAACATGCATTTTGCATCCACAGCTGCCTTTGCCCTGTTACAGAACTAAGTCGCTGGTTGCTGATGAATTCATTTGTGCTGAAATGCCTCCTGCCCACCCTTGTTCGCCTCCCACACCCAGGGATTTAATTTTCAAAGGGAACTCCCAGAAACTGTGTCTTTTAATCTAGGAGAACTAATCTCTAATGATTGGGATTTGAGGCTATGCGGGAGGGAGGAGAGAATCTGGGAGAAGGGTCGTTTCAATGACATCTCACAAGTTGCCAGGAAGACAACTGCCTGCTGCACGGAAAATTAGTTTTGCTGGATGCCCTGTCCATGAATTCTCGCTTTGAAACACATAGTCATCACTGATTGTCTACTATGTCCCAATGCTGATTATATCGGAAAGCTGCTAACAGATGAAGACTTATCTCTTACCCTTGAGTGGAGATGCAAGGAAAACAAGTCTGAAGAGACAGTTTGGAGAGAACAGAACTTATCGCCCCACCACTATTCATTAGGGTGAATTTCTAAAGAAGGACAAGGTCTCAGGAGAGGAGGTTGAAGGTGAAGCTCAGGAGGAATGAAGACTTCCACTTGACCTTTGCCTTTACCTGGGAAAAGAGCCTAAGAAATGCCTAGTTAGACAAATTGTGAAGTGCCTCGAGATTAATTTAAGATTTCTCCTTCATTGCTAATACCCTCTGTCTGAATAGCCTAGATTCAGGCGCTCAAAGTCAGCTAAGCTCACTCTGATGTCCTTCTCCTTAAGTTCGTTTTCTGCATGATATCCCATGCTTTCAACTCCCGTCTCCCACCAAAACCTTCCTGTCCCATTCGCCATTCTTTCAGAACCATTTTCTAAAGCAAATCTAGTGAAATACATTGTGCCAAGAGATGACAGATACCAGGTAACATATGACCCCTCTTATTTGTTCTTCAGTGCCTTAACCTGAAGGCAAATTTCAAGTATTATAGCAGGCATACAGAGGAAATATTTAGTGATAAGTATACATGCCATTCCTTAAAAACATGCCCTACAATTTTCCACTGGTAATCAGATTGGGTAGAATTTAATGTCAATACCCAGCATTTCCATGGCAAGATTTTTACAAAATACTCTTATTTTGCATTTGATCATTATTTAAAAATAAGCCATCTTTAATTTGGGATGTTAGTTTTATTATGAAAAAAAAAGAAGAAATGTGTTTAAAAGCTCAAGGTGACGCTTGGTGACCACCCTTCCTTTCCAATAGTCCTTGTTTAAAAATTATTATGAAAAAATAATTGCTCTGGAAACCCAGGGACAAAGCTCCCATGACCTTTCTTAATAAATTTGGACAAGAACTTGAGCACAGACTACTGAAAACAAAACTTAAAAGGATGGTATAGAAGCTCTGAAGTTCAAGGCTAACAAGAACCTCAGTAATATCATTGGTTAACATACACCAACCAGTAACCAACAAACATTGCTCAGAAAAAATTATGTGGGTTGTAAGGTAAGCCCCTCTCCCTTCCACTCAGTTTTTCAGAGGTAAAGAGAACCAAGGTATGTTGTCCAGTGTGGACCAGTGCAGTGATTCTTTGTAGATGTCATCTGGGAGCTTTGAATTATTCCTACAGAAAAAATATTTATCCCTACTATTGCACAAGCTGAAATTTTTTTTTTATTTTTTTTTTAAAGCTGAAATTTTTATTCATTCTTTTAGCTAAAGCTGAATGTCTCCAAAATTCCCTGAAAGCATACAAGAAGTAGCAACACATTAACCCAATTCCTACTGTTGGCACCATTTATTTGTTGTTTTTGAGTTTTGTTTTTGTTTTTGTTTTGGCTATAAAGGATGAATGAAAGGAAAAGCATACTATTCAGATGTGGAGGATCTACGGCATAAGTGAATAAATGAAACAGTAAGTAGTTACACTGATGTACGGATCTTTCCCAATAAATGTGGAATTATATACAAGTGCTATGGCTAAATTGTGCACTGCCCCCCCCCCAAAAAAAAAAAATCCATGCATTGAAGTTTCAATCCCCAATAACTCAGATTGAAACTACATTTGCAGATAGGCCCTTCAAACTGTGATTAAATTTAACTGAATCTGATAAGGTACTATACGCCTGGTGTCCTTGTGGGAAGATAGCCACCAGAGATGCACATGCACAGAGGGGCCACCTGAGGCAAAGCAAGATGCCATCTGTTTTCAATCCAAGGAGAGAGGCTCTGGAGAAACCCAACCTGCCCACACCTTGATCTTGGACTTCCAGCCTCAAGAACAGTGAGAAAATACATTTCAGTTGTTTTAGCCGTCCAGTCTATGGTATGTTGTTACAGCAGCCCTAGCATACTAATACAACAGAACCTCAATTATAAACAGAAATTGTATTGCATTTGGTTTACTCCTAAGTACAGATACCAGATAGGTGAGGTTCAGGAACCTATTCAGTTCCCAGTAGCACTAGCTCACAATAAACCCTCTGCTTATATACTTGTTGCCTGAATGAAATGATGGGGCAGAGAATAAGTAAACAAGCTGACTGTAGCAAGTCTATTTACCCATTGCCTAACTGGAAGGTAAATGGTGGAGGAGACCAGAAAGTTTGTGCCCCTCTTTTGCTGGTTGTTTTTCTTCTTGTTATTAATGTTACATGGTTGGCTAGTTGTCAGCCAGCTTCCCAGAGAGAGAAGATTGAGATTTCTGCCACAAAACAATTTGCTGGACTTAAATCCCGAAATATTTTAGGTGGCAATTTATCTTAACTTTCTCTGCTTCTTTGTGTCTGTGTATGTGTCTGTGTCTGTATGTACATCCTCCTCTCTCTCTCCATGAGTGCCCCCCCATCTTCCCTCTCTATGTTCCTCCTCCCTATGTGCCCCTTTTCTGTCTCCCCACACTTGTAGCAGAATAATTACATGGCAAGAAACAACCAAAATGAAAGTGACATGATCAGGGGAGGCTGCAGTCTCCCCCTTCAGTGACCAGTCCATATCCCTTTGGGTCAACCACTTCAGCACACAGTAAGAATTCCAGCAGTCAGCATCTGTATGCATTGCTTGGGTGGTATTTTATGACTTCCAGACTTAGAGCCCCCATCTCCATGCAGGGCTGAAAAATCAACACCTCTGCATCTACACACTACCACCACCCTCTGGCTACCTTCAACCAAGGACTCACAGGAGTTCTTGTGAGAATGTAAACACCCCAGCCTCTTCACCCTCAGGTGGGACAGTTCTACACAGCAGATTAAGGACCAGTTGCCCATATTAGTAACTTGCTAGATAAGTTTTCTTCACTGTCTGTCTGCTGTAATAGTGTCTTATTTTCCTACTCCCCTCTTCACATTCCAAACTACTTATACTCAAATCCTTAATTCAAGATCTGATTCTTGGCAAAGCTAAATTCAACTGGATGAAAACAGATCTGGTTTAAAATTCTGACTCTACCACTTACAAGCTTAGGCAACTTAATAATTTATGTCAGTCACCATTGCTCTATTTCTAAATGAAAAGGATTAATTCTTACATTGTGGGTTTAAATAAAATAATACATATGAATCACTGAGTATTGTGTCTGGCACAGAGCATATAACTAACAGTTTTAGAGTTTTCTTCTTCAAATAGGTGTAACATTTACACTTGCTATGTGACAAACCACTCCCGATCTAGTAGCCTCAGACAGCAATTTTATTTAGTTCACAATTCAGAGAGTCAGCAGTTTGATCTGGGGTTAGTCAGATGGTTTTTCCGCTGTCCTGAGCTGGGCTCACTCATGCAAATGTAAGCCAAAGCAGATAGCTGGATGGTTATACACCTGAGAGGTCAACTAAATGTTTGCTGGAGTGACCAGAATGGCTGCATCGCATGTCTAAAAGGCTAATGTGGGTTTCACATGGCAGCTCAAGTTCTCAAGAGCAGCAAGAGGAGGGCACAGGTATTTTGCAGTTCTGCTTGTGTCATTTCTGTTACTGTCCCTGTGGCCAAAGTAAATCAAATAGCCCAGCTCAGATGCCAGGAGGAAAGAAAGACTAGTTTTTAATGGGAGGAGCTGCCAAGGCATTACAAGTGTTATGGTTTGGATGTGAGGTGTCCTCCAAAATCTCATGTGTGAGACAATGCAAGAGGGTTAAGAGGAGAAATGATTGGATTATGAGAACCTTAACCCAATCAGAGAATTAATCCCCCTCCCTCTCCTTCTGATCATTATATGAGCTGCTTCCCTAGCCACACTCTTCCGCCATGATGTTCTGCCTCACCTCCAGCCCTGAGGAATGGAGCCAGATGTCCATGGATTGAGACCCCTGAAATCTTGAACCCTTCCTCCTCTAAATTTCTTCTGGTTGGGTCTTTTAGTTATAGCAGCAAAAAAGCTGACTAAAACAACAAGGGAGTATAGACAGGAAATACAGGAATTTGTAGCCATATTTGTTATCTACCACAAGAATGTCATATGCACATCTGATGGCCTTCCCTATGGTGTCTAGGAACCCACTGAAAATTGGTGGTAGGATTTTCCAGTGCTTAGTAACTTGCTAGATAATTGAAGAACAGGTTGGTTCACACAGATCCCAGGTAATCTCTAAATTTCACTTAATATTAAGAAGCAAAATGCAAGTACAATTTTTGTCTTTGATCAAAGTTAGAAATTTTTGTTGGCAGGCAGTAAATATTCAAAGTTTTTAAAAATCAAAAAACATATTTGTTATAGTAAATTGTTCAGTGTGTTAACCTTTTTTTCAACCATCATCGTGATGTATTGTCGTAATAAACTCTGAAATGGAAGTTTATACTTTCGAATGCAGGTATTCACACAAACAAATCTGTCTCGAGATGGAACTATAATTAATCCAGGGAACCATTTTAAACTGAGCAGTGCTTCCTTTCACCAAAGACCAATTAATTGAAAGCCCAAAGACCACACAAGGAAGCCAGGAATGATTGCTGCCTGCTCATGAAAGCCAATCATTTTTCTAAGTCAATTATGGGTCATAAAAATTATTCATCTTAATTTCTGTAATAATTACCTTCATACAATTTTTTTATACAAAAAAAAGCCCTTCATAAATTCTGCTTTATAAAACTCTTCAAATAAAGAAAGAAAATATTATAAATAACCTCAGGGGGAAAACAGTACCATGGATCTAGTAAATTGCAAGTGGCATTCCTGGCTGCTGAACAAAATTCGCTCTGCTCGATAAAGCCCAGAGAGGTCTGGGGCATAGCCATGAGATTGGAATAATTCTGAAGCTGTTGTAATTGCATTTATTTCCTATTAAACTTCTATATACATCCAATATTGTGTTAGACTCTGTGTATAATCAGGATAAAAGAATTAAGGCTTGAGATCCGCCTTCCAGCAAGTCACTATCCAGGGAGGGCCTGGCATGACAGTGACAACCCTCTCTCCTCTGCAGCCCACACATAGCAGTACCCATGATCAGCCTGAGCAAGACCAGGAAATGTTTTCTAAGAGATGCAACCAGGCCCTCTGGATTCAGGGCCATGACCAAGGCAAAGGATTCTGAACTTTCTCACAGACAACAGAACAACTCAGCTCCCTGCCAGCCACACTGCAGCTCTTTCTGTGCCCCTTTGGAGGGACTCCTCGCTAAGCCAGGGCTGAAGTGTTGGTCACCCCTTTCTGAATATGGAATCCACCCATCTGACTCCTCTGCAGATGGGGTAAACAGGAGGTTTCAAGCTTAAGGGAATTCTGGATTCAGCTAACCCATATCCAGAGACAGATTGACTGCCCAGTGAGACAGGACAACCCACAATGTTGATCAGACCAAGCAAGGATAGAGCAGAAGTCAGTGCAAGCAGATTCCAGGTCCTCTTCAGTACCCAGAAGGGCTGTAACAAGCTACACCCAACAGTGCTGACCCTCCATTCTGAGTAAGCCAGCATAGCTCACAGTGCCACACAGGGGCTGTCCCTGTGACTCTGGAGAGGATGGGGAAAACACTTGGAAGCTTCTTCACTTCCTGCCATTGTTCTACTCTCAGGAGAGCCACTGTTGGGAGAAAGAAGGATTTGTATTCACATCTGATGCAAGCACTTGGTGAAGCCTGGCTCGTCACTCAGCAGAAGGACTCAAGTACTGACATGTCCTCTGAGACTTATCAAGAACCTTGACCCCCTTACAGACCTGTGGGTCTTTCCAGTACAGTCATGCACCACTTAATGACAGAAATACGTTCTGAGAAGTGTGGGGCCTTCCATGTGTGATCCGACATTGACCAAAATGCCATGAGGTGAGGACCACTGTGTTTTACCTTCCTGTCCAAGCCGTGGCTCCTCCATCTGCTTTGCAATGACCTGCCAGTGTTCATCTGCGTCTTCCAGGGCTTCCCTCGGAACATCACAGGCACATGCATACTCCATTAATCATCCCCACAGCCTACGCTCAGCCCTTGACCTTGACCCTCAGGGGGTCCAGTCAACAGAGAAGTTTGCACAGTGGTTTTACACCTCTCTCACTTTCCAGACAAGAGAAGGATTAGAATTTTAGTCTTCCTTTGATTATTGTAGAATTTCTTTTCATCTAGACACTTCATGGCAGGGAAAAAACCACACTCTCCCATCCTCAGTGAATGCATACGCTGCAGATGACAGTTGGAAGATCTTACAGAAGCTCAGTCAGTATTAAAGTATTAGAGTTTTATCTTATTTGAAAGAGGACTGACTCATGCCGTCTGCCTGCTGAGTTTCTTTTCTATTGTAAAGTTGCCAGATATTACTGTACGAAAACAGGTTTGCTGACATGATGCAAATTATTTTTAAAATCTTTATGGCGAACACTTGCTTCATCCCTGCCACCCACCGAGTATTCTGGTCCTGCTAGTCATATTAACATCTGTCACTGGAGATGAAGCTCTTCTTAACCTTTTTCCTTCTTTCCCCCTACATCCATCCAGTCATCTTAAATTCTTAATGCTCAGCCCATTTCCCTCACTCCAGTTACTACTAACCTCTTTTTTAACTTAACAATCATAATTGGCTTTATTTTTGATTCTAGAATCAGCAAACACTGCATTCCATGAACAAGGCTAAATGTTCTCTACCATTCCTCTTGACCTTGCACCAGAGCTACAGCAATGACCTTCTACCAGGATTCCTGGTCTTCAGGCTCACACACCTCCAACTAGTCCCAGCCATTCACCAGATTACTCTCTTAAATCATGCCTCCTGGGACATGCCATCACCCTATGCTAAATCATTAGAGGATTGCTCTTGCCTTTGAGAGAATTCCAAGTGCTTCATAACTGCCAAAGTCTGACATCAGTCCAGTTCACCATTGTAATCTCTCACTGTTCACAGGCTGGCAACCTCCAGTCAGGAGATGGAGATTCCTACACTCACACCATGATGGGTTTAGACTTTCTTCCCACCAGGGAGGGACCCCAAATTCCCTAGTGTTTCTCCTGCTGTCTAGATCAGAAGTCAAAGTGATGAGATTGCTGGCTTTGAAGATGAAATGGACTCACTAGCCAAAACGTGCAGATGGTCTATAGAGACCTTTGAAAGGAAAGGCAATGAAATCTTCCTTAGAACTTCCAGAAGAAACACAGCCCTGCTGATGGCTTGACTTTAGACTTTAGACCATTTTCAGATCTCCAGAACTAGAAGATAATAACCCAGTATTGTTTCAAGGTGCTCGATTTGCAGTAATTTGTTACAATAGTACAACCTGATCACTTGTGCTGAGGTAGACACTAGCTCACTTACTCAGCTCACTCGGCCACCCACAACTTTATAGGGCAGTTATTACTCTTACCTCTATTTCATGGGTGAGGAAAGTGAGCCCTAGGAAAGTGACTCAAGGTCACACACACATACAGTTGGTAATGGTGGAGCCAGATACCAAACTCACGACTCTCTGATGTCAAATTCTGAGCAAAAAACCATTTCAAACCTGTCTCAAGTATGAGAGGGGAAAAAATGGCTCACAAGAGAGCAGCTCTTCCTGGGCCCCTTTGGATGGACACCCCTCCCTCACAGGCAGAGCTGAACTTTTATTCACCCTCTCTGAATGTGGCATCCACTCATGTGGCTCCCCTTCAGGTGGAGCAAACAAGAGGTTCCATGCACAGAGAGAAAGAAACAGCATTGTTATCTCTTGGTGGGCCAACTCATGAGAAAGAAAGAAGTTATTTCCTTTTTAAACAGAACCTACAAAGTATGAAAAGAACAGGCTGCACCCAACCTCCCCTGACAGGCACAGAGGCCATCAGGCAGCTCCAGGAGCACTCCTGCAGACTTGCACATGATAAAGAAATCTTTTTTATCTCTTCGTAGGCCACAGGAAAGAGGGAAGGGGAGTATAGATGAGGTTCCTTGGGCACAAACTGACTCTTTCCTTTGCTAAACATCCCCCAGATAAGACAACAGATCCCAGTATTGTAGCAAGAGACTGTTCCCTCTGCCTATCACTTACAATGTAAATTTTAGCAAAAAAAAAAAAAAAAAAAAAAAAACACAAGCCTTTCTTGATGTCCTTCCCCCAATCTTGTACTGCCTCCCTCAGCACTGGAAATCTCCACCTTGAAATATTGCTACTGTTACACTTTCCCATTTTACTTATGGAGTTATTTAATTAAAAACTCTTTCCCTGGAGAGAAGGGAAATTGCATGGTAATGGAAGGAGACCCTCAGGGTTATACAGTGGAGGGGGTAGAGAGAGAGGAGGGGAGGGGAGGGAAGAGGTGGGGAGGGGGGAGGGTGGAGGATGGGAAAGGCAGCGAAGCACAACAGACACTAGTATGGCAATATGTAAATCAATGGATGTGTAACTGATGTGATTCTGCAATCTGTGTATGGGGTGAAGGTGGGAGTTCATAACCCACTTGAATCAAAGTGTGGAATATGATATGTCAAGAAATTTGTAATATTTTGAACAACCCACAATAAAAAATTAAAAAAAAAAAAACTCTTTCCCTGGTCTCCATGAAGTTAGGGATTAAGTCTATGTTGGTTCACACTCAGTCCTCAAGGAGTCACTCTGGATTCCCATTTGTCCTAACCGATTCCCCTAGGATCAGAAAATCCAGCCAATCCCATTTTCATAGTTACATCCCTGAGTCCTCCATTCCATCGTTCTTGCAGCCATCAATGTCCAGCCCTTAACCACCCCCCATTGAGGTTTCTGCCCTAACATTCTACCACCTACAAGGCTTCTCTACAAACCTTCCCCAGATCACATTTACAATAAAATATGAACCCTGTGACCTGAGTAAGTGAGCTGGTGTCTGCCTCAGCACAAGTGATCAGGTTGTACTGTTATAGCAAAGTACTGCAAACCCAGCAGCTTGAAACAATACTGGGTTATTATCTTCTAGTTCTGGAGATCTGAAAATGGTCTAAAAGGTCAAGCTGTCAGCAGGGCCGTGTTCTTTCTGGAAGTTCTAAGGAAGATTTCATTGCCTTTCCCTTTCCAGCCTCTAGAGACCATCTGCATGTTTTGGCTAATGGGTCCATTTCATCTTCAAAGCCAGTTTCCAAGTTCTGCAGATCTGACTCCTACCTTCATCTCTAACCTCACACCATTCCAACCTCATCTTGAGGCCTTTATTTTTTTGCACATATAACATGTCAAGTTCATCCTCACCTGAGGGCCTCCCCAACGCCCTGCCCTAGACTTTCTTTCACATAGTTCAAACACCAGCAGTCACCTCCTCTGTTCCCCGGGTCTCAAGCATCCCCCTAGTCAGTCCCAACATGCTTTACTCATAAATTTTCTACCTGGAACGTCCTTCTATAGAACGCTTTCCTTTCTTACTTGTTTCTGGTCCATTGTTCTTGCCCTTCATTTATATTAAGCTTTGTGAGAGCAGAGACAGTGTATTTCTGGTCTCTGTGGTATCCCTGTGATGAGAACAAGGCGCTCACTGAATGTGAAGGGAATAAAAGTATGATGAGGCACTTTGCCTAGTGCAGAGTGAGTTTTCTGCAAATATTTGTTGAATGAATGAAAGCACAGAAATTTGGTTTAAAATTAAAAGTTTATACATTTTCTATTCAGTTCGATGTTTTTAAAAATTGTTTTAAATTTAAGACTCAAAATTTTTTAATTCTGATTTCAAGGCATTAGCTAAACCTATTCAAACAAACATCTAGCAAAACTTATATCAAGTTTGAGATCCAATTGTTCTCACTGCAACTCTACTTTGAGCAATAAAATGAAAACTTGCTGGCTTTGGGTTCTAACTTTATACACTTTCTGATATCTACCTAGATAATACAAGCCCAGATAATCTTGTAAAATGCCTTCATGATGATCCCTTACATTTGTATGGCTACCTAACAAATGTCACCTGAGTTTTCTAGACCATTCCTATGAGAATAAAAATTAGCACTACAATAAAAGTCATTAGATGGTAAATATCTGGGAAGCTCTGTCATCAGATTATCTGCCAGAAGTACCTAACAAAATCTCCCACTGCACCTTCAAATTTATAATAGTTGTTCCCAGGTGTGTCTTCAATAAGCTACATGAACTAACCTACTTTGTAGCCATGTGCAAATCTCCTTTGCCACTTCGCTTCACTCTAGTAAAATCTGCATTCACTGTGGCTCACGAGAGCCCACCAAAACTCCCACTGGTGAAGCCAAGTGGGGGCGTCACCTCTCCAGAAGGCCACCCTCTGCGACACAGCAGCCATGTCCCATGTGTGGAATATGCCATTAAAGTACTCTGATGACCTCAAAGCTCAGTATCCATCACTGCTGCAACTGCTGACACCCATCTGCTGAGATCTCCTTTGTAGGTTCACAGATATTTGAGAGAAATTATGGTTTTCAGTTATCATATAATGGAAGCAAGATCAATTTCTACAATTATTTTACATGTCAGGGAATAGAAGAAAGATAGAGTGGGTGAAAACCAGTGAGCCAAACACCAAATAACCAAATACCTGATGAAACCAAGGGTTTTGGGTTTTGGTTTTCGTTTTCGTTTTTTAGGCCTCTCAACAACTCTGGAGTTCTTTCAAATATATGTCAAGATGTCAAGGTCTCCCTACCATCTCTGAGTCTACACCTGGTTTCCAACTCCTCTGCAATCTCAATCAAACCTAGAACATCTTGACTCTTCTGAAGTTCTATTAATTTCCAAGTGAATTTTTAGTTTTCTTTTTTTAGTTTAACCTGTTGTCAAACCCTCCATTCTTCCCCTCAAAATGTTCATTGATTCTTTGTGGCTAAACTCCCATCACTTCTAAAATGGAATCCAAGAGCCAAACACCATACTATCCACCAGGGTCATTGGATATGCATATTAAGAAGAGAGAGACACAGACACAAGCAAGTTGAACCCCTGCTAAATTAAGTCCCTTTGCCCTTATTTTATAGCTAATAAATAATTTGCCTGAAAAGGATTCACTTTCCTTTAATGGATGGATGTGTTATTCCAATATTATTAAAAATAACAACACCAATTTTCTTTTTCCTTGAGTTGTTTCACAGGAATGATAATCTCTGAATCTCAGTTTTCTCATCTCTGAACAGGGAAGAGCAGCAGGAATACATCAGGTTTTTGAAAGCATCTTTTAGAAAAACAGGAAAAGGCCAGCACAGGTGTTACACTGAGCAGACACATAGTAGGTGTCTTCCTAGTTCCTGGACTACAGCAAATTGGATAATTAAAATTTTATGAACATTCTCTGTTCCCTTCAAGTTTACCTAGTGCATTGTAAAGAATGTAAGCAGGGTTTGGTGGTGTGGCTCAGAGGCAGAGCATGTTCTTAGCATGCTTGAGGCCCTGGGTACAATCCCCAGCATAGCAGGGGTGAAAAAAAAAAAAAAAGAGTGTATGCAGGGGCTGGGGCTGTGGCTCAGCAGTAGAGTGCCTGCCTAGAATGTGCAAGGCTCTGGGTTCCATCCTCAGCACCACATTAATAAAATAAAGGTATTGTGTCCAATTACAACTAAAAAAATAAATATTAAGAAAAATTACATACATTAAAAAAGAGTATATGCAAAGTCTTTCTAAATTATTTTTCATTCTTTGCCTTGTTATAACATTTTTGTTTTTTGTATTATGTAAATTGATTTTAGTCAAATTGTATGTGCTCATCCCAGCATCTGTCCTTGATTTTTTGATCCTACTAACCAATTCCATTTGTAGCTAAAAGAGTACATCCACGCCTATCCTCCCTCACAAAAAGTTCCATTCATCAAGAGGTGAGATGGAGGAGGGAAACATTTTTTGAATGGCTTCACCTTCCAAAATATAAAAGCTAGTCTTTGTATTATTTCCTTTGTTGAAAATAATCAGAATATTTATAATCTCTTTGGCAGCCAGTGAATAAATGAATAGGTACAACTTGTCCCTAAGAACTTTTTTTTTAAAACAAGGAAAATTTCCATATCATCTTGTATGTTGTACTGTGATTTTTAAAACTCATTTTATGTGGAATCTCCAGTTGAAAATGCTATCCTAAACACAGAAATCCCCATTTATTGTAGTAGTGAAATAATTTAGGGGTTCTTTAATTTTTTAAATAAGATTGAAAATAGCAAGAAATTTGGAAACCAAAAATGAATTGCGGCCCTCATTAAGTCAGCTAACATGGTTATTTTATTTAATTTTATTCTGGTTTTGTTCAATGGCAGAGATCACTAGTGCTATTGTATTTATTGTGTATAGTATTCAAACAACATGTGGGTCACTGAATCAGAGGGTGCATTTTTATTTTTTCAACCTATAGAAATCCTTGGAAATTTCTAACCCCATAATTTAACAGGTTAATACACTTCAGAGCAAAGGAAAAAAATTAACTATCCACAGGAAGAAATGCCTTGACCTGCCATGCCAAGGCTTTGAGAGAACAGACTGACCAGCATCACAGCTTGCAGGAAGACAGAGGCAGAATTGCCAGAGCACACCTGTCCCCCTTCTCTCAGCATGCTGCAAAGAAGAAAGCATAGAAATGAACTGATCTCATAGAAGCAGAGGGTGAAACAGAGGTTTCCAGGGGCTGGGGGGGGGGGCATGCGTAGGGAGGGATAGAGAGAGGTTGGTTAGGTATAAAAATACAGAGGAGAGGAATAAGTTCATTGTATAACAAAGCAGAGTGGTTATAGTTTAATAATTTAGTATATATTTCAAGAGAAAAAAGATTTTGAATGAAGAAAGAGTTTTTGGATGATAGTTTTCAGCTCAATAGATACCTTGAACAAATCAGATTTTTCTTTTAGGAAAGGTTATGCTTTCCATTTCTAGAACATTCTAGGTACATCTTCCTTGCAATTCGTGCATAATCATCCCATATGTGTTTCATAGCTACACAAGAAGACTCCCTGCCTTTTTAGTATTTGGTCCTTGGAGTACTGAAGATGTTATCATTACCCTGGAATCCTCTCTTCTCTAAGTAGATGATCCTGAGTTCTTTCAAACACACTTTTTTCAACGGATTTTTCAGACATTTTTCCATGTTTTCTCTGTGAAAAGGTTTTGTCCAACCTTTTGCCCTGATTTACAGAAGCTATCTATGTGGAAAGACGCTCAGGATTGTTGGTTAAACAGCCACAGTTGCTCTCTTTGAATAACTTTGATTCCATTCTTGATAGAGGTAGTGTTTGGAAGTCAGTGCTCACCAGAGTTTCTGGAGAAATCTTCTTTGATTTGCTTTTTGATATTGTGGAGTTGGACAAACTTCAGTCTGATTCTCTACTTTTACTGTGTTCTCTTTTTGATTTTTCAATTCTTTACAGTGAAATTATTCAAAATTCAGAAATTTTGGAAGAATAATACAATGAACTCTCACATACCCTCATCCTAGATTCAATACCTATTAACATTTTGCTTTTTTATTGACCTTTTTCTATGAACACACACACACACACACACACACATACACACACACATTTCAAAGAAAGGTGTAGGCATTATAACACTTCATCCCAAAATATTTCAGCCTGGATTTCCTTTGAGTAAAGATATTTTCCCCCAATGCTGTAATAATGTTCAAGAAAGTAACAAAAATTCTACATATTAACTAAAAGCCAATCTATATCCAATTTTCCCTACCTGCTCAGTAATTTATGAGTTGTGGAAAGTCCCTTAACCATGGATAAAGTTAACATCCCTAATGTTAATGAGAAGTTCCCTCATTTATGAATGAAGTTAACAAAAATACTATGAAAAATAGTTGTGAAATTATAAGACAACATTCATTTGTTCAACAAACATTTATAAAGCACCTGCCTTGAGAGCCAGATGCTGCCCCAGGGACTGAGGATCAAGTGATGAAAGAGGCAGCAGACACAGTCTCGGCCATCACTCCAGTCAAGAGGAAATCCATGGCAATCTTAAGTGATAGTAGAAGCCGTCTTATCTATCAAAATTCAGGTCAACATTTGGGTGGTTAGTCAGGAACTTCAGTTTAAAGGTATATGCATTTCTCAATTATGATATTTTAACTCAAAATTTATGGTCCTATTTATTAGTAATCTTTTGATGTGAGGTCAGAACCTCTCTTTGATATCAACACCAACTTTCTTGCATAAAACACTCAAAAGATGCACAATCTTGGATTTCTAGTGTCCATTTCTTTATAATACAGTGATAATATAAAGATTCTGACAGGTCATTCTGATTTAAAGTGGCAGATGAATTACATAAATAACACCAAATGTCAATTTTATTGTTATTTTTTTCTATATTCCTGAACAAGTAAAATGCAAGTGAAAGAATTTATTCAATATTATTATTATTCAAAGATAAAGAGAACAGAGAAAAAACAATAGCTGATGAAGATTTCAGCAGTTATGTTGAAGACAAAAAGTGGACAAAGAAGTGGCAACTGACCTAACAGCTACAGAAGTTACAAGCCAAGTGCCTACAGAGAGGAGAGGCTGATGAGAAGTGAGACTCCTCCCCAGCAACTCAGGGACTCCAAATATCATTGTATTGGGTAGCCCAAAGGATGAGTCCAGGCATAGAACAGTCCAGGATGAAAAATAAGACTGAACACAGGGAATCAAGCAAAGAATACATACAAAAAATGAAAATAGGAGTCTTCCTTCCCACCCCTAGAATATGGCAGATAGGAGATACTGTCTCCTCCATCACCTTCATCCTTCATGAGACAGAAGACTAGAGGGGTCTTCCCTTGATAAACTAAATCATCCAGAGAAGAAACTGGCATACTTACATTTGGAGGTCTGTTGATGAAGAGATCAGGTGATTGACTTGGTAGTAAAACCCACTATCAACAGCCTCACCTCCCAATGCACATGTGCATGCACACACACACACACACACACACACACACATTCTTTTTCTTTTTAAATATTCATATTTTAGCTTTAAGTGGACATAATATCTTTATTTTACATTTATGTGGTGCTAAGGATCGAACCCAGTGCCTCATGCATGCTAGGTGAGCACTCTACCACTAAGCCATAACCCCGGCCCCAACACACACACATACACACACACATACACACACACACACACATTCTAATCAGCTTTCAAATCACAGCCTCATTTGTATATATGAACAGACACAACTCAGGACCATAAGTGCATGGAAAGAAAGACTTCAGTGCTAAAATTTAAGTTCAAGTTCAAAGCCAATAGCCAAAAACAGAAAAGAAAGAAAAAAGAAAAAAAATCTTTCAAGAAATATAGACAATTAGGCAATACAAAAAAATTCAAAGAAGAAGAATAGAATGGTATTTTTTAATCAAACAATAAGAAGGATCTCTTAGAAATTCCAAATATGATAATTGAGATAAACTACTTAATAAAGAAATATAAAATACGCTCAAAGAAATCCCCAAAAAGTAGAACCAGAAAATAAAGGGTTAAGAAACAGGAGATAAAATAAGAGAAAATCAAAGTACCAATTAAAAAATAAAAGGACCAGTATCTGACTACTGAAGTTCTAAAACTGAACAGAGAACTAGATGGGAAGAAATTATAATAGAAATGATGTTAAAAGATTTGAAAAAGTAAGGGCACAAGTATGAAGATTCAAAAGGGTCATCAAACACCCATCACCATAAATTTTTTAAAAGCTCCAAATCACAAAATCATGGAGTTAGAAAACTACATGTATAAAGAGAAGGTCATACAAAAGGTGCCAAAAACACACATTGGAGAAAAGATAGCCTCTTCAACAAATGGTGCTGGGAAGACTGGAAATCTATGTTACAAAATGAAATTAAATCCCTATCTCCCACCATGCACAAAACTCAAAGTTGATCAAGGACCTAGGAATTAAACCAGAGACACTGCACCTATTAAAAGAAAAAGTAGGCCCAAATCTCCATCATGTCGGATTAGGCCCCAACTTCTTTAATAAGACTCCTATAGTACAAGAATTAAAATCAAGAATCAATAAATGGGATGGATTCAAACTAAAAAGCTTCTCCTCAGCAAAAGAAACAATCAATGAGAAACAATAAATAGAGAGCCTACATTTGGGGAGCAAATTTTTACCACATGCACATCAGATAGAGCACTATCTCTAGGATACATAAAGAACTCAAAAACCTTAACACCAAAAAAAAAACAAATAATCCAATCAATAAATGGGCCAAGGACCTGAACAGACACTTCTCAGAAGAGGATATACAATCAATCAACAAATATATGAAAAAATGTTCAACATTGCTAGCAATTAGAGAAATGCAAATCAAAACTACTTTAAGATTTCATCTCACTCCAGTCAGGATGGCAGCTATTCAGAATACAAACAGGGGCTAGGATTGTGGCTCAGCGGTAGAGTGCTCCCCTAGCAAGGGCGGGAACCGGGTTCGATCCTCAGCACCACATAAAAATAAAGGCGTTGTGTCCATCTACACCTAAAAGATAAATATATTATTTAAAAAAAGAATACAAACAACAATGAGTGTTGGCGAGGATGTGGGGGAAAAGGCACACTCATACATTGCTGATGGGACTGCAAATTGGTGCAGCCAATATGGAAAGCAGTATGGAGAATTTTTGGAAAACTTGGAATGGAACCACCATTTGACCCAGCTAACCCACTCCTCGGTCTATACCCAAAGGACTTAAAAACAGCATACTTTGGTAACGAAGCCACATCAATGTTTATAGCAGCACAATTCACAATGGCTAAACTGTGGAACCAACCTAGATGCCCTTCAGTAGATGAATGGATAAAGAAAATGTGGTGTATACACACTATTCAGCATTAAAAGAGAGTAAAATCATGGCATTTGCAGGTAAATGGATGGAGTTGGAGAACATAATGCTAAGTGACGTTAGCCAATCCCAAAAAACTAAAGGATGAATGTTTTCTCTGATATAATGATGCTGATTCATAAAGAATTGGGGGGAGGGAGCATGAGAGAATTAGACAAATTCTAGATAGAGCAAAGGAGAGGGAGGGGAAGAGAGAGGGCATGGGGGTAGGAAAGACAGTGGAAGGAGATGGACATTATTACCCTAAGTACATGTATGGAGACATGAATGGTGTGACTCTAATTTGTGTACAACCAGCGATATGAAAAAATGTGCTCTATATGTATAATATGAATTATAATGTATTCTGCTGTCATATGCAACAAATTAGAATAAAAAAAGAGAAGGTCAGAACTGCTTTAATCACAACAGCATCTGATTTTTCCCCAAAGCAACACTGGATGCAGGAGGAAGAGGAACAAGGCTTATAAAATTCTTCCAGGAAATTATTTTCAGCCTATAATTCTTTTTTTTATTTATATATGACAGTGGAATACATTACAATTCTTATTACACACATAGAGAACAATTTTTCATATCTCTGGTTGTATACACAGTATATTCACACCAATTCATGTCTTCCTACCTGTACTTTGGATAATAATGATCATCACATTCCACCATCATTAATAACCCAATGTCCCCTCCCTTCCCCTCCAACCCCTCTGCCCTATCTAGAGTTCGTCTGTTCCTCCAATTCAAGCCTATAATTCTACCAAACAAATTTGATATATATGTATAAAAGGATAAATAATAACATGTATGACCATGCAAGCACTAAAATATGTCACTTCCTGTGAATCTTTTCTAAGCAAGATTCTGGAGCATATGCATTAATTAACCAAGGGGAAAAAAATCAAGACAGGAAGGCTTGGAATCCAAAAACACAAGTCACCATTCCTATAGCATCCATGTAGGAAAACAAGCTGTTTTCCCACAAGAGTCATCAGTCAAAGGAAGTCTCCAGACAACAGCTCTGCCCTGTTTCTGGACATCAGCTAGTCTAGCTCAGAGCAGCTACATGGTGGGTGTGAGAAGCAGGATTAGGGACAACAAAGATTAAAACAGGATTTCAAATGTTTGCAGTATTTCTTTTCTGCATGGTTGACAGATATGCTGAAGTATTTAGAAAAATTTCTTAGCAATTAATATATAGAAAACTAAAAAATACAAAAGCAGCACAATTATTAATTATAAAATAAAGTGTCCAGAGAAAAAGTATAATCCTATAACATCACTTGGTTCAACTATAAACAAACTCATCAAAATGTAAATTCTGATTCAACTAAACATTGTAATATAAAGAGTAGGAGTGGGGAATGTGAAATGGAGTGGGAGAAGGGGATCTTCAATCATAGTAACAGGAAATCAGTAACGACTAAAATCAATCATAAAACAGCAATAAAAGCATATTGTTTAGATCAGAGGAGAAAAATATCAAAAGAATCAGCTAAAATTATTAAAAGTGGCTTCCTCTGGGAACCACCCACGACAGTGCCCAGCATATTGTGTATTAATCAGAATTATATCAGTTGCAAGTGACAAGAACTCAAACTAGTTCAAGCAGAAAGAGGACTGTATTAGCTATACAGCTTAGAAAAACATGGGTCCAGATAGATAGATCCAGATATTCTAACAACACTCATACAAAGTCTGTAAGAAACCATCACTTGTTCTCTCTCTCTCAGTCCTGTTTTCCTCTCTTCAGGTTGGCTGTATTTTCAAGCAAGCTTCCTCAACACAGGGACAAAGATGGTCCCCTAGCTCCAGCCTTTCAGGCCATTAGCATGTACACTCTAAGAATGAGACAAAGCCCCAGGCTTGAGAATTCTACCAAAAATCCCAGGACAAACTGTCATTGATCTGGGTTTTTTCATATTTCTACCCTGGAAGTAGTCTCTTAGGCCAGGAGAGTTTGATGTTATGACTGATCAGACCTGGGTCACCATCTTGCCCTTGGGGCCAGGAAGTGAGGTCAGCTCCACCTGAAGAACACTGGGGAGAGGAGTTCTCCAAAAGAAAGTTGGGGTACATGAAAGTTAGCTTTATGTGTCAAATCAGATAGCCATGATACCCAGATATTTGATCAGATACACTTCTAAATGTTTCTATACATATATTTTTAGATAAGATTAACATGTAATCCAGTAGACTATGAATAAAGCAGATTACTCTCCATAATGAGGCTGAGCCTTATCAAATTAGCTGAAGGTCTAAAGAGAAAACATGGATGTCTCCAAGAAAGAGGGACTTTTTATTGGAGACTGCCTTTGGACATCAGACTTTAGCTGTAATATCAACTCTTACTTACATCTCCAGCTTGCCAATCTACTCTGCAGATTTTGATTTGACAGCCCTCCACAATCATGAGGCAATTCTTTTTCTCTGTCTCCAGAAGGGTGGGTAGGAAGGAAGGAGAAGGAAGAAAGGAAGAAAGGCCAGTTGCTATACTCTTTGGTAGGCCCATTGTTGTAGTAGGTAGATATTTAAAATAAGTGATCAACACTACCTTAGGTGAACACATGCTCATAAATTCTTAGTAACAAATGCGGGTGAAAAGATAAAGGCATGATTCATATAAAAGTGATTAAATAAGTTTTATCTTTGAAATGCAGTTTTCTCTTTTATTTCAAACATGGAAGATAAAGTCAGTTTAGAGAATTCACCAGACCAGGAAATTGGACAGAATGAACTAAAAAGTGATGCATGGATGACCAAAGACCCATAAATAGCAAGTAATAGCAGATGGGGCCACAAATCTGATATCACTGATGGGATTCCCAACCACAGCTGAGGGCTAAGTAGCAACTTCTGGATATATCCAACTTCCCCTCGGGACCCACGGAGTCAGTGAGCAAGGCTATACAGAGGCTCTAGGAACTGCTGGCTCTTCTGATTTTTCCTGCTACCTAAAAATCTAATTATTATCTGGGTTTCTTTTGCTTGAAAACAGGATCCTTTTATTAAACCAGGGTCACCATTCTTTTTTTTAAATATTTTTTATAGTAGATGTACACTATATCTTTATTTTATTTTTATTTGGTGCTGAGGATCGAACCCAGTGCCCCACAACTGGTAGACAAGAATTCTACCAACTGAGCTACAGACCCAGACCCAAGGTGAGCATTCTTGCAAGTGAGAGAACAGGTATCAACATTTTGGTAGCATGGGGGCAGGCTTTTTCCAAGTCCTTGAACAGGGCCCAAGTAAAACAATCTTAAGATTTAATTCAGGTAATTTCAATCTGATGCTAGGGTTGTACGATGAGGCTTGGGCAGCTAGAAAGATAACCAACATGAAAACATGCTATTTGAACAAAGAACATAATGACCTAGGAGCAGGAAAAATAAAAATAAAAAGATAACCAACATTCCTTACCCACCATAAATAACAACGATAAAAAGTTTTCATACTATATATGGGCTTCCATTTACCAAGGCACACATTTTATTTTAAATAAAAGTGACAATTTCAGAAAATTTACGTTACTGGCCTTCTGGTCACATCACCTTGTAGTCCAGCCCATACTGAAAGGAGTTGACAGGGAGGTGGCTTGCCAACACCATCTCAACAGAGCTAGGCTTCTTGTAAAAGTGCCCCAAGGGAAGCAGGCGATGAACAGCATGGATTTTAAACAGCTCCTGAATGAAACATCCTCCTTAGTATAAATAAGGAGCTGAAAACAATGACAAAGCAAGTCATAAAAACTAGCACAACAAAATTGTCAAACTTGAAAGTGATTTTTTCATACTAAACAAAACTGCAAAATATTCACCCAAAATTCAACCTTTACAAGAAGTCATAGCTATCAAATGATCAAAATAAATAGATAAAATTCTAAATTAAAAAGAGAACAAGAAAGGGAGTTTTGAAATAAAGTATGATTAAATAGAGTGAATCTAAACAAAAGATAATAATAAAATGGTAATACAAGAATACTGAAAGTAATGAAAATGAATAAACAATATTAGATAAAATAATTTTCTTTAAGAATTAAATAGTATGGGAATATGTATTTGTGAAGTACCACAAAATGAAGCATAATAAAATGAGGTATGCCTGTAGCTAAAAATAAAAATCAATTCAAAGACTACCAGAATGAAAGAAAATAAAATTACAAATGGTTTTAGAAATTCAGAAGTCCCATGACTAATACTGCATTGCCATGTAAACAGGGTCACTTTGCAATAAGATGACAGATGATTGATCTTCCCAAGCTGGAGACCACTGCTGCAGTTTCACAAGGCTTGTTATTCCTGAATAAATACAGCAGTCCCTCTTTGTGGAAGTTTTGCTTTCTGTGGTTTCAGTTACCTGCAGTCAACCATAACTGAAAATACTAAATGGAAAATGCTGGAAACAATACATAAGTTTTAAATTGCACATTATTCCAAGTAGCATGAGGAAATCATGGGCTGCCCAGTCCACGCCCCCCTGGATGTGAATCATACATTAGATACATTGTCCAGTGTACCTATGCTTTATACCTGTCCGTCAGCCACCTAGTAGCTGGCTTGGAGATCCAATTGATAACTGAGTATCATGAAGCTTATGTTCAAGTAGTCCAATTTTACTTAATAATGGCCCCAAAGCTGAAGATGTGCCAAATAGAAGCCATAAAGTGCTTACTTTAGGTGAAAAGGTGAAATTTTTCTACTCAATAATGAAAGAAGGGGCTGGGGTTGTGGCTCAGTGGTAGAGTGCTTGCCTGGCATGTGTGAGGCACTTGGTTTGATTCTCAGCACTGCATATAAATAAATGAATAAAATAAAAGCCCATTAACATCTAAAAAAATTAATAATGAAAGAAAAAAATTATATGCTAAGGTTGCTAGAATCTATATAAAGAACAAATTAACAAAATAACAGTATAGATGGCATTCAGTACTATCCACAGTTTTAGGCATCCACTGAACATCTTGGAATATATCCTCCATACGTAAGAGGGTACTAGTATAGCTGAATAGAATGTCTCAAAATAAGGACTGTAGACCACATTCCCAATTGGCTGCTTGAGGAAGAAAAACAAGACTCTAACAGTGACCTGTCTGAAACTTTAAGTTCCTTGGGGGCTGGTTGCCCAGCATGAAACACAGGCTGAGAACTGGCTATTAACCTGAACAGAGCTAAATCTCCATCCTTGGAAAGTACATGATAGCAATGTCATTAGGCTGTCCCTTTCATCTCAAAATATCTACTGACTTGATTCTCTTTCTCAACATGCATTCCAGGGTATCTCTCATCTCAAGCTATAGAATCCAAGTACCTTCAGGCTTTCAGCACCTACATGAGAATGATAAGGACAGAGCTGGAGGTGGACCAAGGTCACACACTACAGTGAGCTTAAGCAGGACACTGGGGTTTTACACCTAGTGTTTTCAAAATAAGGTCTGTGGGTGGCCTTCCTCAGACCCTCTGGGAGGGCCAGGTCACAATGGGACTCCTGGACCCCATTCCAATCTCTGAAGCAGAGCCCAGGAAACTCCATTTTGAACCCCGGGTAATCTGTATGCTCTCCACACAGGTTTTCTGACTTAAAGGGGAAAGTGGAATGAGGGAAAATTGGAATCAATCAACAACAACTCCTACTCTAGGCAAGAGCCAGGATATAAAGACAAAGGGAAAATCTAGCAGCAATACCAGGGACACAAGGAGACTAGTCCACAGAAATAGAAAAGTAATGCTGTGAGTCTCAATATATTTTCTGGACTCAGGATGAACTTTCTTGGAAGAGCTACAGTCCCCTTTCTCCTATAAGCATGCCCCTGTATCTTTTAAAGGCCTGGTACTCTGACAGATTACAGCTCTTTACTGATTAAATTGTAAATCATGTTTCAAATGTTTAAGAAAATCAAGGACACTAAAATCCAGGCATCTCCAAGAGTAGAGAAGCTGTCTTAATCTTGAAAGAACGCAGCACCCCCCAAAGAATCTACATCAGAGGGAAAGCAAAGAGTCCTTGGGAGGTAGGGATGGGAGTCGTTAGCTTGATAGAATGCAGTTATATGTTACCGGGACAGTGTGTACCTAACACATCCTTAAAATTTCAGCCATTTATCTGAATCTTCTTTTCAAAATTTAAAGCCTACTCAAAAGGTTACAATGCCATTTATCTTCCATCTTGGGCTCAATTCTAGATTTCTTCTAAAGACCTGAGTCTCTCACAATTTTGAACGATAGCACCCATGTTTTTCAATCCACTAGTTTCAACAGAGCAAAAGAGTCTGAAGTCCTAGATCTAGGAGGTTCTTGTTACACCTCTACTTTAAGAAAAAGCACAGCTCCAAACACTGTTTACAAAATACCTCTCTGCCTGGCATGCCAGTTCTTGCCAGGGATTCAAATAAAAATGGTCATAAGACTAACTTTCTTGTACACTCTCCCACAAATATGAATCTCCTATAGTGAGGAAAGGGGAGGACAAGTACTAGTATTGGTAAGAGATATCAGTCAAATGTTAGAGTTGGTGAGGGGAAATTTCTTTTACCTCCCTTCAAGTTTCCATGGGAAATCATTAATGTAACACTCATGACCTGTCCCCCGACACATATTCAATCCCATGGTCGGTAGAATGGTCTCTATGACTAATGAGTTTGAAAAAGAAATTCAGCATGTATTCTTCACCCATTTTGCCACACATCCTCCATTTCTTCAGGGTTGCAGGGAGGCCCATGACTTTCTATCCCTGAATGTATCCAAGTCTCCTAATTCTGGGATAAGGAGTCAAGAAGTTCAGTATTACCATATACCCAAGCCACATTTTCAAAACTAGGCTTTATTACTAATATAAAGACATTTGGATTTCCACCTGCCTCTTTATCTCTCTCTTAATTGGTTCAGAACTCTACAGGAAGGAAAATTGAATAGTGCATTGGCTATGTTCAAACCCCCAACATTTGGCTTCTATTTTCAGTTTAGGAAAGATTGCTTCAACTCTTCTAATCAGAAAAATAGAGGGCTCCTCAGCCCCCATTGATTGTGAGTGAGGGGGAAAATAGCTTCTCAACCTACTTTTTCCATGTCTTTTCCTTCTCTCAACCCCTGCCCCATTACCCTGAGGACTCTGGAAAGCATAATTTCCTTGTTTATAATCTTTTTCATCTCCAAATCCTGATTCGGTGCTTGGCATATGGCAATGCATAATAAATAAGTGAAGAGAGAGAGAGAGGCAAATGGAAGAAGAAGAGATAGTTATAGAAAGACACAGACAGCAGATAGAAGAGAAAAAGAGAGAGATTCCAACAAAGAGAGACCAGAAAAAGGAAAAGAAGGCCTAAATGGAATTCAAAAGGAAGAAAAGAAAGATAAAGTCGCATACTTGCTAAGGTCTTACCAATACTAAAGACAGTTGTCTGTGAGACAACTGAGAACAATGACAAATGTAAGTGACCATGAATCAAAGTGCTTGCTCTGGTAAATTCCATTTAGACTCCAAGCAGACCTACAGAATTGCCTCCTTACTGCTAGTCAAAATGTAGGGGAAGAGAGAGTTTACATGTGCAAGTGTTCATGAACGCTCCCACGCATGGAAGCTATTTCAACTGTGTTAGAAGAAATGTCTTATCTACTTACTAATAGCATTCCCCAATCCTTTTTAACTTTGTCTCATATTTAAATAAAGAAGAAAAGAGTTTAAATGGATTCATTTTTAATTTTGACCTCCAAACCACATTGTTTGCTTGCCTGGTTGTGGGCTTTAGGAGATAATTTAAACCTTAACGTTTGCATCATAAGGCACTTTTTTTGTAGGCAAGTCATAAATCTGCAAGATGAACTGTGATTCATTCCTGTAGGTGTTAGTATGTGATTATGTAAGCATTGCCGATAATGAAAAAAGATTACTAGAAATATGGCAAAGAGCAAATAAAAGCAGAAATATCTATAAAAGTGTTATCTCTAGATATTATAATTAAAGATGAGTTGGGGATAGAGAAAGAATTTATAACATTTTTCAGATGATCATCTATCTAATCATCATGTACCAAATAGGAAAAAAATAAAACAAAACATAGTCATATAAATAGAAATAACTAATTAGAGATTCTCCTCTTATCACTGTGTCCTCCCAAAGAGTTGGATTATTTCTTCAAAGACTACCCAGCATATAGAGGCCTGTGATACATTCAAAGCATTTCCTCTCTCTACCACAGTGTCCATATCAGACAATCAAATCCTAGTGGTCAAGACATAAGTAATTCTTTGTTAAGCATTTAGGACTACAGTGCATGTAAATAGGCTTTTATGTTCCTTTGTTGGTTGTTGAAATTCTTTGGAAGGCTCTGTACAGTTTCTGGCATTCAAAGAACACTTCAATGATGACAGATTTTATGTAACATAATTGTTAACATTAGAGGATTAATCTTGAGATGGAGAAAGACCCCAAATTCTTATTTTAGGAATTGAAACTTTGTGCCCTAGTCTTAAATATGTTCTCACCATTAAAAATTCTTCACTCATAAAATTTATGTGTGGGAAATACAGGAATTCCCAGGATCTTTATGAAAGCATTGCAGAGAAGTGGTTTTCAGTTTGGGGTTCATGAATGGGCTTTAGCCAGCCATTAATCCATAGACATGCACTCAAAACATGTGTTTGTGCACATGTAGATGCATTTTTCAATAAAATTATTGCATACTCAAAGGAACTGCATTACATAGTCAAAGGGATCTGTGGCCCAAAATAAATTTAGGAACTCCTGCTATTGCATAATCTTAGCATAAGTACTGCTCTTCCTTAAATAATTTTCTTGCATGAATTAAAGTATCCAGAAAAGCTCTGCACCTAGGGTGAATAGTATATTTCATAAAATCTAAGAATTAATGATAAAAAATGAAAAATGAAGTATCAAGAAAGAAGAGGAATACTTATACCCAGAGGCCCAAAAACCAATATGCCCTATGAAACAAACAAGTTCCAATGATTAAAACTCAACACATGCTTGCTTCAACACCTGGGCTTGAAATATATTAGAAATAAATGTCATAGCAATTAATAACATTCTCCTTCCTGTCCATATTCATTGGGAGAAAAATAAATAGAAGTTTAATAATTGCAAAAATCAGGAAGCAGAGTTTTGTTAGTTCTGTAATAAATTCCAAGGGAAATATATTTCTCTTTTAATGAAACACGCTACCAGCCAAAAGATAATGTAAGGGAAATTTTGTGGCAATTTCAGAATATTGTTTCATAAGGACAACTCCCCAAGTCTGATTCCAACCATCTCAGTTTTCAGAAATTCTTAAGAAACCATTTACAGACATACCAACTATGTCCTTCACTAAAATTTCATCACTACTTTCCACGCTATTCAAACAAAGAACATCCTATTACTGAAAAGACTACTAACCTACTGTTTTATATAAACAGATATCTTCAAATGTCTTATTCATTCCTAAGGCAAATTGTTCGAGGTACTTTGGTACTATACAACAGAGGCTAGAGGTAGGAAAGCACTAAGACAGATGTTGTCCCTGATAATATTTACAATCTAAAAGAAAAAAAAGAGAGGAAAAAGTTAAATAAATAAGAGTTTAAATAGTTGCACATTGTATTTAATATTGTTACAAAAAACAAACAAGAGGTTTCAGTTCAGAATGATAAAGAGGAACTTAGATAGCCAAAATAATACCAAAAGCTTGGTCCTTGTCCCTGATGTCAATCCAAAAACTAGGACAAAGTTTTGAGAAAAAGGACAAAGTTTTATTGCTTTGCTAGCAAAGGAGAAAGGAAATGGACTCAATGTCACAGAGGCTACCATTCTAACAAACGAGGAGAAAAGAGGGCTTAAAAAGTGGGGGCTGTGAGGACTGTTTTCCAAGTATCACTATCAATAGATCTAATTAATTTTTAACTCATATCCTTGAAAGAGCTGTTGTTCCAGTTTCCAGGTCCAGAGTTTCTTTGTTCTCATGGACAGTGAGTGGAAAGGGAGACAACTCAGCTTAGGATAGGAAGCATGTTAGTTTTGCTTCCCCATGGTGGGAAAGGGGACATAAGAAGAGGGAGAGGGGGAAATGTCAGTCTTAAAATAAGCTTCCAGTGGTGGAGCCCTAAGGTTTATAGTCAAAGCATCAAGTGTCCGGACCCCTGTTACATGAAAGGGACACTTGTGACAAAAGGAAAATCTTTCTAAAGAAAGATCACTTAATCTGAGACTAAAAGATTTTTAAAACATAAAATAAAATAAAACCAGCAATGTCAAACATAGAAGGAGAAAAGGAAATTCAATGGTTGCGAAAACAGCATGTTCAAAGACTATGAGTCTGAAAAGAGCATGGCATTTTTGAGAAAGGAAAAGGAAGAGCAGGTGGACTCCATTTATCAAAAGGGGGAAAGGCCGGGCATGGTGGTGCACACTTGCAATCCTGGAGATGGGGGAAGCTGAGGCAGGATGATCAAAAGTTCAAGGCCAGCCTGGGCAACTTAGTAAGACTCGGACTCAAAAATTAAAAACAGAAAAAGGTTGTGGATGTAGCTCAAAGGTAGAGCACTTGCCTAACATGAGTGAGGCTCTGGGTTTAATCCCCAGTACTGTCAAAAAAGGTGAGGGCAGGGGAAGGCTAGGCATATGGTTGGAGACAGGAATGAGATTATGAAAGTTCTGAAGCCATGGTTAATCAGACTTTGTGCTAGACGCAGTGGTAAGCCACTGAAGGGTTTTAAGCAATTTCTGCTCCAAGACTTCCACCTTTAATAATACTATATATGATCTGTGAATTGGTGTGGGAAGAAAGAAGTTGACTTGGAATAAGTGGTAGTAATAAAGTTGGAGAGAAGAAGAATGGTTAAGGCATATTTGAAAAATAGTATAAAAAGAAATTTCTGATAGACTACAAAGGGGGAAGCAGAGAAAGAAAGGAATCAAATATTACTTGAACTAACCAAGAGGCTAGCAGGGCCAGGTACTGAGGTTAAGTTCTATTGGCAGGAGATGTCAACAATTTATTTTGAACTTGAAATTTTTGTTCTACATGTGGGACATTCAGACAGAAATGTCAATGTGGCAGCTAGATTGAATCTGGAAGCATAAATTTTGTGGTCTTTAACATTATACTGGTATTAGACTTCATAGGAATAGAAGAAATCTGTCTAGGGATAGCATTTGGAAAGAGAAAGGGGTCCATAAGAGCCCCCATAAAATAATCATTTAGAGGATTAGCTGAGGAGGGGAAATGAGCAAGGGAGGTTAGGAAGGGGAGGCTTGGGAAGCAGGATAAAAACCAGGGAAGTAAGGAGCCTTGGAAGAGGAGAATTCCTTAAGAAGGAATGGCTGAGTATATCAGATGCTACTGCAAATCATCAAATTGAGTAAGAACAGAGAAACATTCATTACATTTAGCAACATGAAAATCTTTTTGGTAGGGAGGAGGGGTACCAGGGATTGAACTCAGGGGCACTCAACCACGAGTCACATCCCCAGCCCTATTTTGTATTTTATTTAAGACAGGGTCTCGGGCTGGGATTGTGGCTCAGCGGTAGAGCGCTCGCCTAGCACAGGCGGGACACAGGTTCGATCCTCAGCACCACATAAAAATAAAGGCATTGTGTTGTGTCAATCTACACCGAAAAAATAAATTTTAAAAAAAATTCCAAAAAAAAAAAAGGCAGGGTCTCACTGGGTTGCCTAGCACCTCGCTTCTGCAAAGGCTGGCTTTGAACTCGTGATCCTCCTGCCTCAGCCTCCCAAGATGCTGGGATCACAGGTATGCACCACCATGCCCAGTAATGAAAATCATTTTTATCTTGACTGTGACAAAAGTAATTTCAGAGAACTAGGAATCATGGTAGAAATCAAACAACAATAGCTTAGGAAGGAGATGCAAAATGAAGAAGCTGAAATGTGAGTTAATCAACTGTTGACACCACAATAAAGGCCTATCAATAGTTAAGTATGGGGAAGTCAAAAGTTATACACAGATTTTTCACTGTATGGGGGGCCAGCTCCTCTAACTCCTGTGTTGTTCAAGGACTAACTATAGATTTTAATAACCTATAAAATCTGTATTTGTTCATACCCATTACATGCCTCTCTCTTCTCCAATATAACCATTAAATTTTGAATATAAGCTTCTTTTACAAAGAATAAAAGTAATTCTGAATCAAATTTTGATCACTATGATATTTTGATTTTCATTATTCATACCTATTGTCTTGACAGATATATCAATTTTGGGATGGATAATATAGTTTTAAAGTACCTTGAAGAATCTGGAATTTTTTTACATTTCTTTGATTGTACATATACGATTTTTTAAGTTAATTATATATCATTGAAATTTATATGTTTTCTTGAGGGTCAACTAGGAGCTTTTATCTGACGCTCTGAGCTTTACTGATAGACCTTCACAAAATTGGTTATGTTCACCACTTTCTCCCCTTTTTTGAAAGTCCTGTGATGTAGTCTGAAAATTTTGGCATTCTCTGATACCTTTTATTGCAATGCTTGGTGGGTGATAGGCAGTCTTTTATATCCAAACTCTATGTTATGGTGCTACATTGTAGTATAAATGTGCTTTAAAGTATTTTTGCTGATGTTTTACAATTACACTGAATTAAATAAAAACCATATGCATTTTGGTACTACCAATGATACCAATTCACCTGAGGTGATCTCCTGCTATCTGTGCCTGGCAAAGTTGACTCAAGCACATGGATAAGTAATAACAGCTTATCAGGGTCGCTGGCTGGCAACTGGAGAGTCTCTTTCAAAATATTTTAAGATTTGCTGTTTTTCCAAGAAAAGAGGATAAGGCTACCAATAAAGCTATTGTGTATCAGTGTCATTTCTAGTACACTGGGTGGATCATGAGTTTCCTAATTTCAGAAATGTCAATATGTCCAAAATGTGCATCTTGCAATCAAGCAAATATGTAGTGTTCTTTAATGAGATGTAATATATGATAGACTTTTTAAAAACTAACTTCCTGTGGTTTAATTCATTTAATCCTCATAATAATCTAACAAGTTGTGGCTCTTGTTTCCATTTTATAAATAAGGAAGCTCAAGTTGTAAGATTAAGTATTCCTAAGACCTTCCAGCTATAAATACAGAGCCAGGATTGGAGGTCAGACTATCTGATGGCAAGTCACATGTGTTTAATCAGTAAATCCAAATGCTTCTTCATTAATTGTGCAATAGTCAGAAGGTCATTAAGATAAGATTAATTCATAAGATTAATTTGTTATTAATATTATCATAGCTTATTTTTTTGTCATTATTCAATTAACTGAGCTAATTCTTGCTCTTTTTCCAAGAACTGGGGACAAGACTACCAATACAACTATTGTGTATCAGTGTCATTTCTACGGCAACTTGGGTGGGTCATGAGTTACATGTACTTGGTTTTCTCATCTTCAAATTCATGGAGCCATTTCAAATTATTATAATAACAATGAGATGAAAACGACTTGCAGTCCGGGTTTTATAAGGAGCTCAGTTCACTCCCACAAGTTAAAATGACAAAAAATTAAAACAACAAAAAGTTAAAACGACACCAGCCTCACCTAATCCAGATGAGCAAAGCAAGGAACCAGTGAGCAGCTGCCTAGAAGAGAGAGGACGCCCTGGACTCATGCTCACTTTCACAGGGAAAAAGAGCAAGATGACATGTACATGGTGTCAGGCCCAGGAGCCCTTCAGTTAGGATTCTGCCTCCAGGAATGGTACCAAGGGGCTGTGTGTGGGCCAGCAAGGACTCACAGACTTACTTCCCTGTGTTGAGAGATAGTGATACTTCCTCAGGCTAACCAGCCAGGATTCAGTGAGCAAAGCCTTATTGCAATGATGGAGATAACACTATACCACCCCAAAATATGCTGCTTTAGCAAGGTGATTTTGTGTAAATGTGTGGTGCTGGGGATCAAACCCAGGGCCTTGTGCATGTGAGGCAAGAACTCTACCAACTGAGCTATATCCCCAGCCCCTAGCATGATAACTATTTTTATTTAAAGGAAAAGAAGAACAAAGAGGAGGAGGAGGAGGAGGGGTGGAGGCAAGACACAAGACAGTTACTCTGACCACCCTTCTGTTTCTTAAAAGCACAAGATGAAATTTCACATGAAAGATGCCCTCCCTCCACCAGAAGAGAGTCAAGTTTTTATCATCAAGGACAGGACGTGGAGGCCCAAGGAAGTCTGTACAAATAAACCTTGTTAAACTAGCCTTTATCTTCCTAGTCACTTATCTTCTCAAATAACGCATCCCCTGGCTTTGTCACATTTTCACATTTCCTGTTCTTTGTCCAATTCAGCATATACAGAATTGACTACTTCTTTGGGTCTGTGTTTCCTTATGAGGGTCCCTGTGTCACACAAAACTTGTATTAAACAAATCTGTATGCTTTTCTCCTGCTAATCTAATTTAATTCTCAGGCCAGGAGGGAACCTAAAAGGACAGAGGTAGAATTTTTCCACCCCTACACTAGATACAACCAGGAGCAGAAAGAAGATGACATTCTAGACCCAGATACCACCAACCACTCCCCACCATGGCTGGAAGTTGTCCCTTCCCTCACAAAAGAGCAAACTTCTTGCCCTCTGAGTAACAATATATAAATAAGACTCAGAACTAATCCTCTAATCACAGCAACAGGACCATTTGGAATTCAAGTATGACAACTCATCTGGGTCCTGGGAGGCTCATAGCATTCAGTTCCCTGATGCTGGGGACCCACCCTGAAAAGCCTCTTTGACTTTCCAAAGGCTGTGGTTGTCTTTCTTTACTAGATTATCTAATGAACTAAAAAACTCATTGCTGTTTAGCGAACTAAAAAGAAGACATGAAGACCTTTATGTGTGAGTTTTAAATGTTTGCCTTGTTTCTCATTTTCTCCTGTTCCTTTCAGACCCAAGATTGCTTTTATTTCTAATTTCACCATCTTCACAGTTTCCTGCATGGTGACTTAATTTCCATTCCCCTAATACTAACCATGCTCATCAGTCACCCTCTAATTGGTTTACCTTTTTACTTATCTCATTTATGGTTTTTGTTCATGTTTGCTACAAACATGTATTGAGTTGCTATCACATCCCAGGCCCTGTTAAGTATGTTGTCTGTGTTACTATCTGGGAACACTGAAGTCACCTTAAACATATACTTGTTGAACAAACAGAAAATTCAGTTCTGTTGTTTCCCAGAATCCCAGTTGGCTTCTGGATTCCCCTTTGTAGCATGTTGAGAATAGAGTCTAGATCTTCCCCTCTTTATATCACCATCCCTGCTATTCCAAGGGAATTTCAGAAGCTGGAGGACCGTAGATTTTGGCATAGGTCAAATTTGGTCCAAATTCTCTACTACATAGCAGGTATGAAATTGAAACAAGTGTTTTAAGTTCTCCATTTGCTTATTGACTAAATGGGACAACTGCATCTATCTCAGGGTTGTTGGAAGGATCAAATGAGTTATCCTAAATACAGTCATACAAAGAGGCAGTCATAAATGCTATTTCTCCAGTGAATATTCCTTTCTTATTTATATATTTATCTTAACTATGTCCTGTTGCAAATATATGATTGTAAAGCTCTGAGGACATAGTACGAAGCAAAACTTTTGGGGGGAGGGGTGGGTACTGGGTATTAAACCCAGGGGAACTTTACCGCTGAACTACATACCCAGCCTTTTTATTTATTTATTTATTTTTATTTTGAAACAGGGTCTCACTAGGTTGCTAAGGTTCTATTTGCTCCTTCAACTTGTGATCCTCCTGCCTCAGCCCCCCACATGGCTGGGATTATAGGTATGCACCACTGTGCCCAACTAGGAAGCAAAAATCACAGGGAACACATTTGCAGGAACTTATTTTCTGATGGAACAGATAAACACTAAGCAACCAAATATAAAGAGAGATATTTTTCTATTTTTTAAAACAGAGCAGAAAATGGCAGCTCCAACTTTTCTACACTAGAAGGGTTGAGGCAACCTGAATAGAAGGGAGACTTGTACTAATGCTATCTATATCTGCAAAGGATGCTAGGTTTTTACAAAGTATCAATGTACATGGAGGGTGGGAGTAGGGGGATGCTGATGGGAAACATGTTCCCACACCAACCAAATTTTCTGCAGAGAATAGCTGCTTCTGCCCACCTGCATAGCGTAGACCACTGCAGGCTTCCCTGGGCACTGTTCCCGGATGCCTTTCCAAACTGGCTTCCCTGGGAGATAACAGATTCCTGCTGATGAAGCTTTTTTGGCTCCAAATGACAAGCTGCCTACACCAGCGTCTTTCAACTAGCTTAATTCTTTTTCTACTAATTACTTAATTCTTTTTTACTAATTCTTTTCCTTCTACTCAGATTTCCATTGCTTGTTTAGCTGCCCATTTCTTCATTTAAGATTGGTGACAACCCATTTTTCTTTGTTATTTCCTCTGGACTAAATAATCCAGTTTGGAAGTGAATTAACATTATGTGTACACAATATCTATTTAGTGTGTTTTTAGGTAACCAAATACATTTCACATGCATTATCTCATTAAATAGGAAGAGATAGTATTACTCCTCCTGTGTTGAAAGTTAAAAATAAATAAATCTTAGAAAGATTAATATGTAAAAAGGATCTTCAACTCAAAATGTGCTTCCCATCACCATAAAATTGAAGAATTATCACAAATACTCTGCAAACAAATTTACAAATTTAATAGGATATAAAAACAATTCAAGCAATTACCTGACTGATACATGTACTGGGATTTCCTTTCTTTTGATCTTAAGTACTTTGGACATTATCTAATCTACAGGAAGCAGTTGAGTGTAAATTTTGCAAAGCAACATCTCAACTAATTTGTGCTTTTCGAGGGACTATTTAGTTGTATATTTGCTTGAACATGGGTAGGCCAGAGGACTTTTCAAAAGTAATAGAGTTCAATTATTACTATGTGCACCAATTCTTTGTGTCTGCATCTTATTTATGTACTGACAAAGCCTTTTCCCCTAGTGTCAGCACTGTGTATTTAATATAGCTTTAGAAAAGAATTGTATTTGCTTCTGACTCATACATCACTAATGAAATCACTAGCACAGATCCAATTCTCAATTATAAGCACAAAACAGTCCTACATTTTAGCATATAGAAAGCCCATCCATTTCAACAACTGTTCTCCTTCACTGATGTATTTCATCAGTACTAACAAGTCATCAGAAGACCTTGAAAGCTCCTCCAACATCATTACTTGGTATTTTCATTTTAACTCTCCAATCTGTGCCTTTCATCATAAAATCAATAATGACTGCTCTTAGAACAGGTTGTTTTTTACTTTTATTTGCACTTATTTTAGGCTAAATTTATTTCCACACCTTAACTTTTTGTTTCTTCAGATATCTTTTTCTTCTATGCACACCCCTCTTGTGATTCAGGAGTAATTTGTTCCTTTTCAGTAAGGATCATCTCAATGTGACAGAGGAACTCATGCATGAGTTAATTCAACCATGAGCTCTGGAAGGATAACTGTACATTTTAGGTGCACCATTGACCTGGATATGTTTGATAACCAGAGAAGCTACATCTAAACCCTTAAGTTTAGCACCACTCTCTGAATTTTTAAGCAATGCCACAAAAACTCAGCACTCTTTTGAGGCTACCAATCCTGTGCTCAGCCCCACTGTTTGGCCTAGGCACACCTACCAACTTCACCATTGGATTCCCAGAATGACACACATTGTAAATCAGATTTTTTTTAAAGGATGTATAACTTTAGAATAGGCACCTCACGGTCAAGGTAGGGAGACCTAAGAAAACCTAGCCAAAAAAATTCCGTAATTTCATCAATCAGTTTTCCTGGGGTAACAACACATCAGTGTACACTCTCTCACCCTAGAAAATATCCAATAAAGTAGGATATCCTAAAAACCACAGTATAAATGCCTATGTCAACAGCTAAGGCTGCTGTGACAGAATGCTGTAGACTTGGCCTAAACAACAGGGTTTTATTTCTCACAGTTCTGGAGGCTGGAATTTGGAGATCAGGATGTCAGCGAGGTCTGAATTCAGTAAGGGCTCTCTTCCTGTTACAGATGACCCACTTGCTATGCACTCACGTGGCAGAGAGAGCACATGAGCAAGATTTTATTAGGGCACTAGTTCCATTGTGAGGACCCATGACTTCATGGAAACCCATTTACCTTCCAAAAGTGACATTTCAAAAATCACTTCAAGGTTAGGGCTTTTACATAAGAATTGTGGGACATAAACATTCCATCTATAAGAATGTCCTCATTATGGATGCGAAAATCTGTTCAAAAGGCTTTAAAACCGCTGGCAATATTATTGGCTTATATACAGTCCTAAACATACCTAAGAATTTGCTTTGCTAACCAAAATGCAAACACACACACAACAACAATAACAACAACAACCACCCAGGGTAAAATTAGAGAGGGAGAATAGAAGAAGCAAATATACTAGGATAATAAAAAGAATAGATTGAGTATGAATCTGGGAACCTGGGAACTTGTACAAACTCTGTCACAAATTCTGTGACCTTAATCTGTATCATTTCCTTGAGCAGTGTTTTAATTAGCTTTTTTGCTACTGTGACTAAAAGATGTGACCAGAACAATTTTAGGGGAGAAAAATTATTTGAAGTTTATGGTTTCAGAGATCTTAGTCCATAGACCCCTCATGTCTGACTTTTTCTCATTGTTGGGTCTCCACTCCAGTGTCATATATCCCCTGAGAGCTTTTTTCCTGACTTCCCTGGCTAAAGAACCAACTGTGCCTTTACCCTCAGTCACTTCCTACTTGTTTGCCCCTTTATCCTTCATACCACTTATCACTATGTGAAATTACTTTGTTCACACACACATTTTCTCTCTCCATTCCCCACCTTCTCTACAATGTGTCGTGAAGGCATGTGACAGGAATTTCCCCAGCACTTAGAACCATACCTAGATGGTTAATGTCTGTCAAATAAATGAATGTCATTCCTACTTTACAAATACAGAATCTGAGGCCCAATGACTTAAGAAACTCAATGACTTTCCCAAGACTATATACTAAATTGGTAAATCAAAGATAAAAGTACAAGATTGTTGTTCTATTCATTGTTTCCTCAGTTGTTTTTCCCCATTATTTCTCAAGCCAGAGGGGACTGAATATGAATTTCAAACATTGTTACATTTTTGTTTTTATGATAACAGAAAATAGAAAAATGAGCATGCTCAGAACAATATGGAAGACTACGTTTTCACCTTATAAATGAATACTGCTTCACCACTTTAGGGCCTACATCTGCATTTGGTTCTCGAATAAGTTATAATGTCTAGGCAAAGACATCAAGGCTATTCCTCAAGTAAGGTCTATAGACATGCTATAGAAACAGACGTTTTACAACAGTTCAAATGGATAAAAATAATGAAAGAATTGAATCATCACATGACTTGTCATGACTTAAGCATATCAAACTCCATGAATCTGTACTTTGGGTGTGGCAAATAACATAGTCTAAAAATGGTCCTAGAAGTTCACTAGAGGTTACCTGGGTTACAAGTTACCAGCCAGCTCCAACTGAACCAAACCCAGTTTGGTGACCAGTTTCTCCTAGCAGGAAGGCCTGTGCCACCCCAAGCCCCAACAGGTCCCCAGCATCCTTAGGTAGCTGATTTTCGATAACTCTTTTAATACTAGATCCAAATCCAGATATTCTAAGGTTTAATTACTGTGTCTTATTTCTGCTATGGCCACTTTCTTGTATATAGACTCTGAAAAGGTAAATGATTAAGGGCAAAGAAACTTCATTAAAATAGACATGCACAACATGGCCAGCCAATTTTGCTAGCCCCAACACACCTCCCTCCAAGGACTACCATCTGCTTTTCTTCTTGCAAATTCTTCCTTTTTAAGTTTCCCCAATAAAGCCTATTCCCTATTCTTTCTGGCTGGCAACATGGAATTATTTCTGAGCCTTGTTGCAGGATGGACAGTGATCATGATGGGACCCATCCTGAATGGTAATAACCACAAAGAGCTACCATACTCACACAAGGAAAACTGATATAGTTTTTGATATGCCAATATTAGGTAAGTGTTGTAGATATGGATTCTATCTGTTTTATAGGCTCTAGATATTTAGTTTATAAATTTGATTTGGATTGTAATTATGTAAGAGCCACAGGTACAAAATCTTCATATCCAGTTCTATATTTATCCTATTTAATCAATATTTTAACAAGATAATTTAAATCAATATCAGGGGTATTGATGTAATTTTTAGGCTCTGCTCAAGCCCAGGTAAGTAACTCTAAGATTTCAACCAGCACTTTTTGTATATCCCTGGTAAGAACTACAAAGATGTTGCATCTGGTAAAAGTAAGTTTCTATTGTATTTTCATGACTATTTTCTAAGCAGTATTTAGGTATGAGGAAATGTTCCCTGTATGGGAAGGATGATATATAACCCCAACCCCCAATATTAGAAATTATACTTTGGACTTTCTGTAATCAGGAGTTGCACTGAGCCAATAGCAATAGCATTTGGTGCTTCTGCAGATTGATGGGGGATTCCACTGAGATAAAACTTCTCTTAAATCCAAACAACTTGGGCAAATTCCAACCTTATCAGCATCACAGGTTCACCTGGATGTGGGAAAAGAAGAGAGACTACAATCCTACATCATTGCTGGAGGACTGGAAATATTCCTGAGTTTTCTTATGAAATCAAGCAGGTCCATTCCATGACATCAACTCTGAGTAGACCTAAGTTACTTAGAACAGTGAGTTATATCACACACTGGAACCAAACCAAAAAGTAAAAAGGACAGAGTTTCTGGACACCTTCGGTTTTCTTTCCTTCACTTGAGTTTGTTTATTAAAACTTCAATCCTTGGTCCCATTTCTACTGCCCCCCACCTTGGCCTTCAGGGAGATTTTGACACACATGTGATCACTTAGAAATGAAGCTATCATGACTGCATTTCTAGTCAAGTTAAATTGGTCTCTCCTCTCATTTGTTTTTTCCATGAGAGAAGCTGTTAAGTTTTCCAACAATCATAACATAAATGCATTTGTTATTGAGGTTCTCAATATAATTTTAATTCTGTGGTTTAATGAAATGGTTTATAACAATATTCTGAAGATTTCAAATCTCACTATTGATCGTCTCTTGGCATGCTGTGTTCACTGTCTCCTACTATGTATGCATTCTTCCAAGAGAATTAACTTATTAAGTCAAAGATCCAGGAGAGGACAATATTTAATCCCACCATTGTTTATAAACTTGAAACAAATTCAGTAATTGGTTTGGGTATGGAGAAACAGCAGCCAACTGTAATATTAATATTTAACACTGTCAAAATACATACTATGTCAAATCCTATTTTAATGTGCTTATTATTGTTGTATTAAAATATCAAAACATTCATCAAATGTTTTCATGTCTGCATGTATTTTAAATCAAACATCTGTTTTGCACTCTTTTAGGAAAGGGTTTACATAATTGATTTCCTTTTTTGTATTGAATTAGACTAAACAGACCAGCAGAAAGCTCATAGGAACCGTTCAGACACCTGAGGTTAAAAAAAAAAACACAGAACTATGCTTTTTGAAGTTTATTAAAAACATTTCCCATAGGATTTTGGAGGGAATTATTTGAAGAGCTGCAGCAGCTCAGTTGTTCTGGAATTAAGGATTTATTAAAAGGAGAGAGAACAAGATGTTATTGAAGAAATTAAATCTAAAGGGAACTTTAAATTAGAATGCAATTTAATGTCAAAGTTCATGAAATTAAAACCCCTATTCAAGTTTTACTCAGGATTTTCCATATGATCAGAGCCTTCTGATGACGGTACTTGTCCTCACCAGGCACTATTACAAATGTGTTATACACATTGTCTCATTTTATGCCTCCAACAGCCCTATGAAATAACTACATTACAACCCCCTTCTGGGTCGGGAGAGAACTGGACATTTTACCACTGAGCTACATCCCCAGGCCTTTTATTATTTTTTATTTTGAGACGGGTTTTTATTTTTTATTTTGAGACTGGCTTCCCTTGATGTTCAGACTCTCTGTCCAGAGGTTCATGGAGCAAAACCATCTTCATACTCTCCTTACAGAGGACAGGATGTCAGGACACGCCCAGTATTTCCAAGTATTTTCCTTCTTTGTGCCCAATGAGCTTCATAAACAAAGAATTAAGGTCAACATTGCATGACTATAGAAGAGGTAAAAACAAAGACTCCACTAATAGACACAAAGAAAAAAAAGCAGAGCAAATTCACCCAAAGAGCTCGGGCATGGTGAGTAGGGCCAGAGACAGATTTAAACATCGCCCACACAGTATCTCCACTCCATATGTGAATAACTGGCATAAACAATCAGGCAGATCTAACTGATATATGCAGGGATTCTACATGCTAAATCCAAAGCCTCTGACTCCTCTTATTTAAGTGCCCCTGGATTTATATAAAAATATATCACATGTTAGGTCACAAAGAAAATCTCAATTCTAAAATGTAGACACTTTCTTTTAACATTTTCTAATCGTAGTGAAATGAAAACTAGAAATAAATGGCAACAATAAAAAAAGATTTTTAAAACATCGTGTATAGGTATTTAAACTCTCAAACAACTCTTGGGTAAACAAGAAGTGAAAGCAAACATCTCAACTAGACCAGTAGAAAATAGTTGTAATAAAAATATTAAATGATTAAATCAAGATTCAGAGAAAAAATCAAAGCTAATTACTAAACCAAAAGAAGACCAAAATGTATTAATTGAATCTTCTAATTTGGGAAACTGAAAAAGCACTATACACTGAAACCAAGAAATTAGAGAAGAAATTAATAAAGATAATAGCAAAATTAATTAGAAAAGAATGATAGAAGCTCTAAATATATTGAAGAACTATTTTTAGAACAAAACAAACCATTAAAATAGATAATTTAAAAAGGGAGAAAATAAAGCACAAATAAATAAAATTGGATATTTTGGAAAAGGCCACAGACATCATAAATACAGAGTAAATTAAAAGAATTATAGGAGAATACTTCATTCACCTTCATAAAGATATTAGATTTCAATATATGCCATCATTTTTATAGGTCAAATATAGTTAAATATTTGCAATTTTGTCTGGTTTAGCCTATCTTTAGAAACTTAAATGAATGACATCCAAGAGTATGACAAAATATAAATTAAAATTGACCTATATGTATTTCCAAAAGCTAATGATATTAAAAGGTAAAGTGTTGGTACATTCACTAAATTCAGAAAGGAACAAGTCCATGATGTCCACTAGATTAACTAGCAAGAATTTCACATAAATTTTAGGCAATACCATTAATAATCATGACAATAGTTCAAATTTACTGAATCCTTTTTCCAGGCACTATTAAAAATGTGTTATACACATTGTCTCATTTTATGCCCCCAACAGCCCTATGAAATAAGTACATTACAACCCCTTCTGGGAAGGGAGAATACTGGGCAATACCACTGAGCTATACCCCCAGGCCTTTTTTTATTTTTTATTTTGAGACAGGTTAATCTTGCTTACAGTTTTGCTAAATTACTGAGGCTAGCCTCAAACTTATGATCTTCCTGCCTCAGCCTCCCAGGTCACTAGGATCACAGGCATGCACCACCACACACGGCCCTTATCCCCATAATATAGATATAGAAAAGTAAAACACAGAGTAGTTAAGTAATATGCCTGAGGTCATAGAGGTAAAAAGTGCAAAAATCTGGATTTGAACCCAGTCTCACCTTCCTGCTAGGCTTACAAAATGAAAAAAAAAAAAAATAGTAGAAATTGGAAATGCAGAAACAAATTATATAAGATCTCATGTTTGAAAAGCATCAGTAATCCACCAAAATCTATTCTAAACTGTTGAGTATTCAGTATGGTGGACTGACTATATTAATGGATTAAATTTCCAGTTTAATCTTTCTGTTCATACTCATTTAAATAAATACATATGTTATATATCCTAAAGATAATATTCTAAATAAACATATACATGTTAGATGGTTATAGTAACAAAAAAATGTTTGTTTTAATATCTAGGAATAAATTTAACTAAAACTCAGCAGACCCTTCCTGGAAAAAAATGTCACTTCTTTTGAGGGCCATATAAGATGACTTCAGAAAATAAAGAAATACATTCAAGGGGCTGGGGATGTGGCTCAAGCGGTACCGTGCTTGCCTGGCATGTGTGCGGCCCGGGTTCGATCCTCAGCACCACATACAAAAAAAAAAAAAACAAAGATGTTGTATCCCCCGATAACTAAAAAATAAATATTAAAATTCTAAAAAAAAAAAAAGAAATACATTCTATTCTTGGGCAAGTTTAAAGATGTCAATTCCATTTAGATTAACATATAAATTTAATGAGTAAAATAAAAATAACTGAAAAGGATTTTTCATCTTTAGAAACTGCAATTTTTTTCCTTTGCATAATTTCATTGGCTAATCCTTTCAGAACAAAATTTAATAGCAATGATGAGAGGGGTCATCATTTCCTCACTTCTGGATTTAATTAAAATACTTTTAACCATTACTATTATTCTGGCACTGGATAACATCTACACACATACTGAAAATTTTTAATGATATAAATAAAACTTTCTTGTTCTTATTTTATCAAACTTCTTAAAAGCAGCCAACTCAATACTCTCTCTTCCCACTTTTTCCTTATAACTTCTAATGCCATCGTTTAATACCCTGTCTCTCCTTCACTCTCAACCTTTGCCATCTATTTCCCTTAAACCTGATATTTGAAAGTTGGAGAATTTCTCTTCATCTAAACTCTTGATCTATGCGGTTCATTTAGATAAACTTTAATTAAAACAGCCTGCCCTGATAGCCCTCCCAGGATCCTTTCTTACATCCAATTGCCTTACTGATATCTCCATCTGTATGTCCAGTAGACATCTCAAACTAACGCGTCCAAAATAGAATTCTGTATTATCCCTGCCCCATAACCTATCGCTCTTCAACTCAGAAAATGGCACCGCCAAACACCCAGTTTGATTAAGTCACAGCTGAGTTCTTCTTGTTCTTCTCTACCCTCTATTCCTGGCCACTGCAAGCCTCCATCAGTTCTCAGCTGGACCACTGGAGCTGCCTTGTGACAGGTCTCCCTGCTCCCACTTTGGTTGTATTCCCACCACACATTCCATTTTCTCTACAACAGCCAGAGAGATCATCTTAAAGCACAAATCTCTTCTTTTCACTCCTCTGCTTACAGTCTTCCAATGGCTTTCCTTTGAAAGTGTAATAAAATCTAAACTCTTCACAGCAGCCCACAAATTCCTCACTGTTAGGACTCCTACTTCCCCTCTGCAGCCTTTGTACTTGCTGCTGCTTTTGACTAGAACACTCCTCCCCACTCCTCATTCTCACATGGAAAAACACATCACAAGAAGTCAAAAACCAAAGTGGGAAAGACCATTTGCAATATCCAGAGGTCTTGGTATCTTAGAACATAAAGAGGTCTTTAAATGCATTTTTTTTTTCAATATTTATTTTTTCATTGTAGTTGGACACAATACCTCCATTATATCTATTTTTTTAATATTTATTTTTTAGTTTTCGGTGGACACAATATCTTTATTTTATTTTTATGTCCTGAGGATCAAACCCAGCGCCCCATGCATGCCAGGCGAGCATGCTACCGCTTGAGCCACATCCCCAGCCTCATATATCTATTTATTTTTATGTGGTGCCGAGGATCTTGAACCCAGGGTCTCACACATGCTAGGCGTGCACTCTACCAATGAGCCACAACTCCAGCCTTTTAAATGCATTTTTATGCAGAAAAAAAAAAGAAGATATTTTTAATACAAGACAATTCTCTTGCTATGGAAAATTTAAAATCATACAAAATCATTATTATTACTCACCTCTAGTTTCTATAGAAATCCCAACGGGATGGGAAGGAGAGTATAATTAGTTAAAATAGCTAAGATCCTTTTGAAAATAGAGTAATTGAAAAAGAACAGTTTTAGCAGATGTTAAATGTATTACAAAGATAAAACAACTAAACAAAAAGTATAAATTTAGAAAAGAAGGGAATACATATTTGCAAATGATGTGACTGTATACAGAGAGCCCCAAAGAATGAACTTAAAAGCTAATTAAAAGTGAGAATTACTAAAGATATCAAAAAATACAGAAAAATACTGAAACAAATAAACCTTTATTTAAAAAAATTAATAGATCCTATGTGTAACTTAAAACATAAGAGTTCCATATGCAACATATGTAGTGACATAACATCAAAAAAAAAAAAAACAGACAATCTTAGATTTTTGGTAGGAAGACAACACTGTTGAAATATAAATAAGTTCCTTCTAATTTGTCTTTCAAATTCCAAGTAATATTGCCTCATTTGTCCTCTAAATTCTACCCAGTATTGTAGTGAAACAATACTTGTCCTCTGCGCTAAAGCTAAACTCTCTCTCACTGCCTCTATTCAACCCTTCCTGTCCTCCACCAAAGGCACCCACAGTTTTCTTGAAATGAGCAAAGGAAAACCAGATGTTGAGGATGCTATGCAGACCAACAGCCTGCTGCCTCCTGGGCTTGTGCAGGCGCTCTTGGTGGACTGGTGACTTTGAGCTGTGAAGCAGTGGAGGTTTGCTTTGGGGACCCCCCCGCCTCCCCTTCGTCTTTCTTTCCTTGGTCCCTGTCTTGCAGACCTTCACCTTTCCTGCCCTACATGTTTGCGGCCCTCCTTCCCACTCCCAATACGTGATGAGGAGACACTTGGCCGTGCCCATTTTCGCTGGTTGGGTTTACATAGTAAAAATGATCCAGAGCTCATCTCATTCGTATTTTAAACTTTTATATAAGAGTTAAGAAGAGAAAGGCGTGAGTGTGCTGGGGATGGAACCCACACCCGGCCCCCATGCTGGACAAGCACTCTACCACTGAGCTACAGCCCAGGCCCAAGGAATTCCAATATACAGTCAGGTTTGAAAACCCCTGGAGTTGCCACGTGGGATTGTTGAAGACCTCTTACTGTGGGTTATTTATTAGAGAGGAGGTGTTCCCAATTGAGCTTCAGGGGCCTGAAGCTCTCCTGGTTGGCTGACTCCTACTTCCAGATACCTTCCAACCCTGTACTATTTCCTTCATTTCCTGGGGAATGTCACCCTCTCCATTCACCCTAAGTGCTTCTGTATCCTCAGTAAGACCCAAGTGTCCAAGTTATCAAGATCCAGTGCATCATCTTGCAGAGTTCTCACCCTTACCTCATGATACAAGCTCCTGCCTGGCACACTTCCACTATCATCCCTAACCTGCCCCCAAATCGTGGTCATCCCCACGCCCTTAGCCCAGGATCCTTTTAATCAGCCCTCAAGCATCCCCAGAGCAGGGTAGCATCAAGAAACACAGATGTTGATTACAGACCCCTAAGTGGAAGTGAGGACCTAGACAGAAACATAGAAGACAGGTGCACAAGAAATTATAAGAATGAAGGAGTTAGTTCCAGGCTGAGAATGTGTGTTTGTGCGTATGTACTAATGGGCACTGGTGAAAAGTGTGTTATTGAAAAACTAATGGGAAGAAAAACTAACATTTTGTCCTGACTCTGTAAAAAGTAGTACCAAGTAACACTCAAATCATTTTTCATTTGCATAAAAAGATTATTTTCTGCTGTGTGAATACATATGTGTACATATCAATGAATATATCAGATTAACTCATAAATTTTATTTGGTGGCTATTCTTAGTGCTGCTTGGATTAGTCATATTACATATTCATAGTTTGGTGCTCAAGATGGGTCATCTACTAACAACTTAAAGAACTAATAGGGAATTTCAATTAAATATATCCATAATTATTTATAATATATATACTTGTATAATATTATTACAAGTTATAGGCTTGTAATATCATTCAGAATTTTTTATATATGAGGTTCAGTTTTGATCTATATCACTGTTTAATCTACAACACACACATCCAACTAGCTCTGTTATATCCAGTTATTCTTCACAGAGTGTTTACAATACCCTGTGTGTTAAGATGTGATCTGTCTAAATAAGAGATTAATTGAAATTTTGTCACAGCCTACAGAAAGTAGCTACTATATACAATGTACATAATATCCATTCTTCCAGCAGGGGGCTCTCTCATCATTAGAAGTATAGATGGGAAAAGTTTCAACACATTATCCCCTGGGTTGTTCATTCATTTATTCATTCACTAAAATGTCATTAAGTTCCTCCTAGCTGCCAAACTCTGTGTTATTTTTCTGGGGATACAATAAGGAATCCTTTGTTCTCATGGAACTTAGAATGTAGTATCCCTCCGCTAGAAATAATCATTGTTTTCTAAGTAAAAGCTGTTATTACTAGAGCATTCATTTGGGGGCTGGGTGATTTTGGTTGTGGGAAAGCAAGAATTTTGAAAAAGGCTTTGAGTACACATTACATTTGGCTCTGATCTTTGTGCTCCAAAAAAAAAATGTATTTGTTCCTTCAACTAGAAGAGTCTTCAATAGTCTGTCCTGAGATCTAGTCCATGCTGGATTCTGAGAAGAAATGACTAATCTAGAGGTAGAAGTTTCCTGTGACAACAGTTTCAAATTTGTAGGCTTAGAACCTATTATTCTAATAGCAGTGAGGGAATTAGTACCAATATTCAAAATGCAGAGACTAAAAACATCTAGGGCAATGGCAGTATAAGAGGAAATTCCAGAAACATCAGAACTTTTCAGATCACATTTTTGTGTTTCTTTCAAATGAAAACTATGTCATTGTGGCTTATGGGGCAATACTATTCTTGAAACTTGGATTATCCACTTATGTAAAATTTTAAGTGTGAATGAATGAAAATATTAGTACTATTTTATGAGTCATTAAAACATTAATGTCTGTACATAGTCAGGAAGTAAAACATAGTGGCTACTTCAGATCTTTCAGTCCTGAGTGTAGTTATTGGTCTAGTGCCCATCCCTTCTCATTTTGCAGATTAGATGCCTAGAACTCAGAGAGGATACAGGGCTTGTCCAGGTGAGTTCTCAGGGCACTTTTTTTTTTTTTCGGCCAACCTCAGTTCCTAAAGATTATGAAATCATAAGCATCTTGGAGTTAAGACGAATCTTGTGAAGTCAATCAATTCAACTTCTCCCCACAGTGAAAGCTACTTCAGCAGCATCCCTAAGAGGACATCCTCTAAGGAGTGGCAGAGCTGATTGCCTCCCACCCTCAGAGGAACCCACTCCCTCCAGAAGTTCTTGCCATTATAAAAGTCTTACATCAGGTCCAGAGATAACTTTCTCATCATTTCTAATTTGTTGTATGGATCTATACAGTTAGCTATGTTACAATTATTGAAGAGCAACCCCAGTTCTCCATGCTAAGCTAAACATTCTTAAATTTTCCACCCATTTGACAAATGCTATCCACGATTTCTCTTCATATCCACAATGAAATGCCATAACTCAAATACAGAGTTATTACAGATGAATCTGGCAAGCATGGGTACAGCAACATGTACAAAGACACAAAGGAAAATATGTCCATTTCTCTGAAAACAAACTTTATCTATGAATGAGAAAATAAGGAGCATTTTACCCCTGAGCAACAAAAAGAAACTGCTTCTCAAAGCCATTTCGGTCTGAGGAAGGATTTTTCAACTTAGCCAGTTCACTAATTTAAAGAATGAGTGTATTTAAAAAACGCAAATCTAAGAAAATCTAAACATTTCGTACATATAGAAGCAATACAAACCAACTCAGAAGTTCCAAATAACCCTCCCCCTCACAAAGTTCCATGTACTGGGCTCAGGTTAACCGGATCCAAATGGATCAAATACTTAAGAGATTCAGTGCTTTCTTGGAGATTCACCATTGCCACGAAGCACAAGTGCCCCTTTGGGTACAAATAAAAAGCATGTCAAGAAACCTACCAGGGCTGGGGATGTGGCTCAAGCGGTAGCACGCTAGCCTGGCATGCGTGCGGCCTGGGTTCGATCCTCAGCACCACATACAACACAAAGATGTTGTGTCTGCTGATAACTAAAAAATAAATATTAAAATTCTCTCTCACTCTCTCTTTAAAAAAAAAAAAAGAAAGAAAGAAACCTACCAAAGAGTCAACAATGCCAATTACCTCAATTAATACATAATATGTGGATGTGTTTATGCAAATGCATGATTTTTAAAAGTACCCATTTAACTATTTCCACATAATGTCCAGTTCCTAAAATTAGTTTTAACCAATTAACCATGGTAAAAACTAATCCATTGCCCTCAATCCAGCTGAAACTCTTGATGACACTTTAAGCAGCTCAGCTAAGTCACTCAAAATAGCCCTAGATTGGAAACCAGAAAGTCAAGATTGGCAGATGCTCAGAGTTAAACTCCAGCTCCTAACAACCTCCCTTGATGATCTTCTGCATCTTTCCACCCAGAAATGAGTCACAGGGTCATCTGTTGTGAGAGTATCAAGGGATTGTTTCAGAGACATAGTGACTATATTCACCAGGTCAAAAGTAAATTGACTTCTGGGAACAACAGGACAATATGTTTGATATAGTATTTACAGAAAATTTATAAGTGAAAATTTAAATAAAATTAAAAATAAATAAATAAATAAAACGTATTATTAACACTTGTGCCAACTTGAATTTAGTCATGTTCCATGTACTGAGATCCTGTCTTAATGCTAAACCTTTAAAATACTGCACACATTTACTTTCTCTGTAGGCACAGAGCATTAAGGCAATAGCTAAAGCTATGCTAATGCAATCTGTTGGGTACTTTCCATATACTACTCCCTTTGGCCTTCAGAACAAATCTTTTCACATAGGTTCTTTTTCAAACACATCCTGCAGGTGAGGAAACAGAGTTTTAAGAGAAGTGATTTCATTTGTCCAATTCTCTTAGATACGAGATGGCAGAACTGGAATTTGCCCCCAGGTCTTCCTCCAGAGTTTATACAGAGCACTGTACTTCACAAAGTGTGCTAATCATTAGGAAGAGAGGGTCCTGATTATTACTACACCTGGAGGGTTCCTGGGCTGAGAGGGACTCTTCCACTTTCAACATGGTTCTGAACACCAAACCAAATATCTTCAGTCACCTTATAAACATGTGTTTGCAAAAATCCTAAAAATCTCCTTAAATTCTATGTTGAAATCCAAATTCATCTGCTTCCTGCACAGAAGCAGCTTCATGTACAGAGTTAAAAGTCAGAAAATTGGGTTCTAATTCAGTTTCACCAGCTACTTTTGTGGGTATTTCCCCAAAAAACTCTATTCCCTCAGTTCTAGAGTGAAAATAATGATGTCATCAGCTTCCTAAAGTTGTTCTAAGTATTAAATAAGAATAATACACGAGGGGCTGGGGTTGTGGCTCAGCAGTAGAGTGCTTGTCTACCATGGGCAAGGCCCTGGGTTCGATCCTCAGCACCACATAAAAATAAAATAAAGGTATTGTGTTTAACTACAACTAAAATAAAATATTTTTTTAAAAAAGAATAATACATGTGAAAAATGTTGGGCAAAGTTCTTCTTATTGTCATGCTTTCTATTTATTTATATGATTTTGTGATAAGATGCAGCCTTCTAGAATATTTTCATATTTCCATCTTTTTATAGCTAAGTAACAACCATAACTCAATAGCGAAGGAATTTTTAAAAGTTAATTCTCATGGTTTGCCAAACAGACAATAAAACTGCTTAAACCATATTGCTATACCACTTCACCTGTTCTAACAAGTACAGAGAACAATACATTTAGCTCAGTCTGATTTCAGATTAACCTCTCTAACACACAACAGTTGATTTTTATAATGTATGCAGAGCGGGTAATAAGCACAAAGTATGTAATTGCTTTCTAAGAAATATTTGTTTTCAGTTTAAGTTTCAGAGCAATTCGGAGGACTAACTTATATTATTTTAAATGGGCTTAGGTAAATCTCTCAATATCAGTAATAGATTGGGAAATGGAAGCATAGGCATAGAAAAAAAAGAAAATTAATTTTTAGAACCATTGGACCTTAAACTCTATCATTGCTCCATATACCACAGTGAAGACAACAGTCTATTATTGAAATAAGATTATCAATCACATTTTGCATTATTTTGTATACTACTAGATGTACTCTATTATTATATTTTTAAATGTGTTTTAATTCAACGTTTTCTTTTTTATAATCCAAAAACAAAATGAAGATGTATTCAAATCAATGCCAACTTAAAATTGAATATCTTTCATCCTGTATCTTTTTTTCTTTATATCTGAAAAAAAAAGTTTATGTTTAAGAAATACTGGTTAGTTTATACCTTTCCTGCCCTACATGTCTGACACCGTGTGTGGGATCCCACTTCATCTCCTCTTCCTTTACACTAATACTAAACTATAATTTTGGAATTTCCTTACTCCAAAGTCTGCTATTATTGCTTTGCCCTCTCCTGCCAGTCCTTATACTACTCTAGCTGCACCCCAGCTGTTCACCATGTATGTCCATCTCCCTGCAAACCAAACACCTCCCTTCACTGAGCTTTGGAAAGGCTTAGCAGACAGGATATCAGCAATCTTCATCCTCAAAAGAAAACTATGGGTTTAAAAATAGGCTCAGAATGTTCTTTATCTAAAAGCAGGGATGTCGGGTGGTCTTAGAGCAATGGTCTGTGTATGCATTAATTCATTCAGAGGTGGAGTAGCCAAGGAGTGAAAGCCTGTTCTCTAGAACAACACTCCACTCTCTACATTGCCACTCACTCACTAGAGCTGTATGATCTTGGTTGATTTATTTAGCACCTCTGTGCCTATTTCCACATCTATAAAATATGGAAAATCATGGTGCCCATCTCATGGAGTTATTATGAGTAGCAATTGAATTAGCAGGTGTCAAGTATTTGGAGTGATTGGCACATAGCATATGCCCCATGTGCTTTCTATCACTATTACTATCATTTGCTTATTATTCATTCATTAAATATTGACTGACCTCTGCTAGGGCTGTTATGCTAGGCATTATAAAACAGCACTGAGCAGAGCAAGCAATGAAGAAACAGCCTTCGTGGAAGCTACAAAGAGAAAAGCATTCATCAAAAAAGCTCACAAATGTATAATTATCAACGTAAGATAAATGCATAAGAGACAACTACTCCCCCTAAAAATCTCAGGCCTATCTACTAGATTTCGGCAGTGCCTCTGTTTTTCCCAGGTGGACAGAAAAGAGTCAGTTCAGTTCAGTCGATGAATTAGTCCTGACTCGCTAGACAGATGCCACTAGGCCTCGTCTCCAAGAAAAGGCCTGCTTCCCACTCTTTCCCGTCTTCTTTCTGAACAGCTTTGTTAAATAACACAACCCACATCTCAGGCGTCAGCATTGCAGCACTGTCCGGCCTCGTGGACTCCTGATATGTGGGTGGCAGTGGGGTTCTCTCTGGCATATTACTCCAGCTTCCTCTTCCCCTGTGGCCCCCACAGTCCTGTTCCCTTCCGGGACATACAACTTAGAATAAATGTCTCTGGCTTCAAGTGATTCAAATGCAGCCTCTACTTCTCATAGCTGTAAGAGCTTTACCAAGTGACTCAGCCTCTCTCAGACTTTGTCCTCTGATCTGTCAAATGGAAAGTAAAATATACACACCATAGAAAGGAGTGGTTTAAACAAGATTAAAATCTCTTAAACTACTTAAAATGCCTTCACACTCATATGTCATTCACATAAGAATATTGGTCCCTGAACACTGAAGATATTTAGCCAACAAGTACCCTTTAACATAGGGCAAAAATCACATAATTTAATTTCTTCATTTATAAGGATTATGTTCTACTGGGAAAGGCAGCTAGAATATAAAATAATATAAATTGTTATGATAACTATAAAAGAAACAATAGAAAAATCACAAAATAAAAAAAATTAAAGACTTACTATAGGTAAAATGCTCACAAAAGAGAAATAAAAAGAAGCATCCAGAGGAAAGAGGATGGGCAAAGGTCCTACAGTAGGAAAGATTAGCAAGTTTAGGAACCTGAAAGACCACCATGGTTAGAGCCTGGTAAGCCATGCATGACAAGACACATGGTGAATTTGGAGAGGTGAACTTTCTAGGCCTCCATTGTAAACAATTTGGAGCTTGCTTATAGTCTGAGTCCTCTCCCTCCTACCACTATCTCCAGACCCTGGTTTTAGGTTTGAATACCAGAAATTGCTTGTACAAGAGTCTGATAAATCTCCAGTTTAGAAATTTATCCTGTTACTGTGAACCTAACTCTTTTTTAGAAGAAAGAGGGGCAAGGGAGAAATATTCTTTTATTTTCTTCTAACTCTTCCATTGTTGGTGACTCTGGGGACTGAATCCTGGCGACATTCCTTAGTCCCAGGGCTTTCAGTAGCATTTACACTACAATGACTCCCAGTTCCTATCTCACTGGGCACCTCCAATTTGATATGACTGGAAGAAAACCCTTCACTTGTTCCCTGAAAACTTCTTCCCTATCCCTTCCACCATCCAACATTTTGTTTAAATCAAAATTGTACATACATGCCTTGATCCCTCCCTTTCTTTATCCAATTTATCAAGTATCATCAACAATACATCTAAAATAGATCCTTTATCCACCTACCTCTCTATCTCAACAGCCCCTGCCCACAACCACTACTAGAGAGTATGCTTTACCATTTGGCTACATCACCTACTGGTTCAACTACTAAATCATCGATTTCCTCAAAAAACAATTGTTGGTGATGGTTAGCCCCAACAATCAATGCATCACACATCAGCCAAAGTGATCTGTTGAGCACATAAATGTAGGTCACATCATGTTACTCCCCTGCTTAAAACCTCCGGGGGCTTTCCCACTGCACATAGAATACTGTCCAAAACCTTGGCCCGGACACTGCCAGCCCCTTTGCTGATACCCTCCAACCTCAACTTGGATCACACAGGTCTTCAAACATGCCAAGAGTTTCCACATTCCTAGATCATGGCAGGTAGGGCTTTGTTTCTCCTTAAGCTTTTGCTTTGAAATACTTCTCCCTCAGAGAAGTTCCTGAACTGCTCATTATACAAAATCCCCTCAACTCCCATAACCCCGTGCAGTGGCACTGTCCAACAGAACTTCCTATGATGACAGAAATGTCCTATAATCAGTGCTGTTTGCCAGGTTTCTGTTCTCGCGACTAAAAGGCTCAGGGGTCACTCTAGTTAAAATGGGTTACTGGGTTGCACAAAATAACCACACAAGAGACACAAATACCTTTTTCTTTGGGGTCGCTGTGACAGCTCCTCTGACCTTAAGGGTCTGCAGAAAGAGAGAGTGAGAGCACGCGCTGACCCCTTTTATTGAGAAGAAGCTATTCAAATGAGGCAAGGGGTCAGGTTCCAGGGGGCTGAGTCTATCTTCATGATGTCCACTATCAGCAGATTGACTGACACCTGGGTAGGCCACACCCAAGGGCGCAGTAAGAGGAGGGGACACACACAAGGCACTTCCATGGAAGATTCTATCCTAAACAGGGCGAGGGAATATATTACAAAGGAACAGGTAAGCATAGCTTCACCCATGGGGCTGTAGCAAGACACACCCATTTCTGTGACTGAGCGCCTCAGCACTCAGCTGGGGAGTGTAACTCAGTCACCCGTAAGGTTGGCCTCCCACAGCTGTTCACACAAGAACCACAAGCCAAGACACAAGCGGCTAGTGAACTCTCAAAATGTGCCTTCTTTGGCTGGGGAGCTGAATTTTTTAATCTTATTTAATTTTTTAATTAAATTTTAAATTCCCTTGTATTGATGGGAGTTGCAGATTGGATACTTGTGGATCATCACCATATTTGAATCCCCTCAGAACACTAATAACTGCCTGAAGTTATTGTGATGATGCCTTGTGTAAGTCCCATTAGGGCAAGGACCTGATCTACCTAGAAAAAGAGTGAGACACATAGAAGTTATTATGTAGATTATGTATTTCTGCATAACAAATTGCTACACATTTAGCAGCTATAAACACCACTCATTTCTTACCTCTCAGTTTCTGTGTGTCAGGAGTCCTGGGCAAGGCTTAGCTGGATGCTCAGCTTCACTGGGTCTCACAGTTCTAGGACCAATGTTTTGGCCAGGACTGGGGGTCTCACCTGTAAGCTTCACTGGGGAAGAATCCACTTACAAGCTTATGTGGTTGTTGATAGGAATGAAGTCCTCCATTCCTAGCTGGCTGTTGGCTAGAAGCTGCCTTCAGTTCCTTGCAACTCCAACATAGCAGCTCATCTCATGGCAGCTTGCTTTATCTAAATGTGCAAGCCAAGAAGGAAATAATTTGTTAGCAGGACAGAAGTTACAGTCTTGCCTGGCACGGTGGCACACACCTGTCATCCTAGTGACGTAGGAGGCTGAGGCAGGAGGATCACAAGTTCAAAGCCAGCCTCAGCAATTTAGCGAGGCCCTAACCAACTTAGTGAAACAGTATCTCAAAATAAAAAATAAAAAGAGCTGGGGACATGATTCAGTGGTTAAGCACCCTTGAGTTTGATCCCTGGTATGGAAAAAAAATTACAATCTTCTGTAAACTACTCATGCAAATGAATCTGATCGCTGATTGCTTTTGCTGCATTCATATGAAATAACAGCTCCTCCACACACTATAGAAGGAGCCCCTGACACCAGGTTCAAGACCAAATGATTCTTCTCCAAAAGGCCTGTACCATTTTACATGCCTAGTAACAAGTATATTTGTTGTAAAACTGGATTCAAGAAATTTGTTTTATTCTATTGTAATATTCTATTGCCAGTATTCAAGACTCTGAAATTTTTCTCCAAAGTCTTTTTCCTGGAGACCATAAATTTCCCCTCATACTCTTTCTTGACCATATGCATCTATAGATTGCCCAGTATGTATGTATTTAACCAATTGATCATATTGCTTTAAATAATACAGTCTTCCCTCCATATCTGCAGTTTCCACATCCACAAATCCAAACAACTCCTGCCTTAAAATATTTAGAGAGAATTTTTGTCTGTACTGAACATTACAGACTTTTTTCTTGTCATTAGTCCCTAAACAACGCCATTTAACAACTATTTACATAGCATTTACATTGCATTAGATCTTACAAGTAGTTATCCAGAGATGCAGAAGATGTGCCTATGGCATATGTAAATTCTATGACTTTTTGCATAGGGACTTGAGTATGTACGCATTTTGGCATCTGCAGGGGGTCCTAAAACCAATTTCCCACAGATGCTGAAACAACTACTATCTATGTGCAGCTAAGTAAAGTTGAAGCATACAATCTTCATTACTTAATTCAGTTTGATTCACTTTAAACGATGGTGCTTAACAAGGGGTGATTTGGCCCCTGTGGGGACATCTGACAATATCTGAAGACATTTTTGGTTGACACATTGAGAAGAGGCAATGCCACAGCATCCCTGGAGTAAAGATTGAGGATATTGCTATTGCTACATATCCTACAAGACACAGGACAGCTCCTCACCACAAGAAGTTATCCTGCCCCAATGTCAATAATACTGTGGTTGAGAAACCCTTCTAGTTTTCCTTCTTCACTCCAGGACTCCTCCCCTTCTTGATCTAAAGAGGTCTCTTCTGGCTCCTGAGTCTTTAAAGAAGCAAGATTCTGAGTGGCCACCCAAGACCTCCCATCCTCAGTCCTGAACTGTGCAGATGAGGGCACCACTGATCTCTTATTCTGAAAACTCAGAACACTTTTACTCTTTCATGTGCATTGAAACCTGGGAATGTAACAACTCAGTCTGTGCCATTTTTTTCTGTACAGTATATAGTCTTAAAGCCAGGATGGACCTTCAATTTCTTCACCTAAATCCAAGTGGCTTGGGAAGTACAGAACCTCTCCCTGCTTCTTTCCACATCTGCAAAATGACATACTAGCAAAAGCAACTTCACAGAGTAGGTTTGTTGTACAGATGAAATAATGGGGAAAAGTATCTGTCATCAATAAAACAAAAGAATGTTTGTTTTTACCATTATTCTTTTCCTCCCCAGCTCCTTTCAATAAAAATGTCTTCTAAATGTCTTCTAAACACCCTATTCCCCTTTGGTTCATCTACCAAGGCCTCCATAACAAGGATGTCACATGTTTAAGCATTTGCTTTTAACTTCAAAATCAGCATATTGTGACAAGTGTATTTACTTGACCTACCCCATAGACAGTATGTCTGCACAGTCATATCTAGAAGGGTGGAGAAGGGCTTATACTGCAGGTGACCTATTCCTAAATTTATCAGAAAAAAATATAGGTGTTTCAGAATATTTTCTATACAGTGCCTAGAAATGAAATATAAAATGAGTCATCATTAAATATAGTATTTTCTCAAAAGAACAATCTTATGATGTGTGGTTGAACAAAATTTTACAACAAATAAATCAAATAAGAACAAACAAAAAAGAAGAAACTTGTGAAATCTTTAAAACAGAAACAGTGTGCTCCAAACCATATACAATGAACATTAATGTGTTGTACACATTGATACATATTTTTGTTAGTCTTAACATTTAGAAGACATTTTTATTGATGACTGGATAGTCTGTTTTATAAAAACACGACTCATGCAACAAGTACATGAAAAAATGCTCACCATCTCTAGCAGTCAGAGAAATGCAAATCAAAACCACCCTAAGATACCATCTCACTCCAGTAAGATTGGCAGCCATTATGAAGTCAAACAACAACAAGTGCTGGAGAGGATGTGGGGAAAAGGGTACTCTTGTACATTGCTGGTGGGACTGCAAACTGGTGCGGCCAATCTGGAAAGCAGTATGGAGATTCCTGGGAAAGCTGGGAATGGAACCACCATTTGACCCAGCTATTGCCCTTCTTGGACTATTCCCTGAAGACCTTAAAAGAGCGTACTACAGGGATACTGCTACATCGATGTTCATAGCAGCACAATTCACAATTGCTAGACTGTGGAACCAACCCAGATGCCCTTCAATAGATGAATGGATAAAAAAAAGTGGCATTTATACACCATGGAGTATTACGCAGCACTAAAAAATGACAAAATCATAGAATTTGCAGGGAAATGGATGGCACTAGAGCAGATTATGCTTAGTGAAGCTAGCCAATCCCTAAAAAACAAATACCAAATGTCTTCTTTGATATAATGAGAGCAACTAAGAACAGAGCAGGGAGGAAGAGCAGGAAGAAAAGATTAACATTAAACAGATACATGAGGTGGGATGGAAAGGGAGAGAAAGGGAAATTGCATGGTAATGGAGGGAGACCCTCATTGTTATACAAAATTACATATAAGAGGTTGTGAGGGGAATGGGAAAATAAACAAGGAGAGAAATGAATTACAGTGGATGGGGTAGTGAGAGAAGATGGGAGGGGAGGGGGGGGATAGTAGAGGATAGGAAAGGTAGCAGAATACAACAGTTACTAATAGGGCATTATGTAAAAATGTGGATGTGTAACCGATGTGATTCTGCAATCTGTATTTGGGGTAAAATTGGGAGTTCATAACCAACTTGAATCTATTGTATGAAATATGATATGTCAATAGCTTTATAATGTTTTGAACAACCAATAAAAAAAATAAATTAAAAAAAAAAACACCACTCATGGAAGTTTGAATTGTTGTCTGGTTTTTCCCTGAATAAACTTCTCTAAAGCTTGCAGAAATATTCAAACTTTTTCACTATCTAGTGAAACTCAAAGTCTTATTCATAGGAGTTCATTGCAGGATCTAAACATTTGAAGCTTTCTTGAGAAAAGGCTTATTCCTACAATTACCTTTATCTTTCAGCATCAGATGGGAAAATAAACCACAGATGGAAAGCTAGGCAGAAATGAGTGGCATTAAGTGCAACTACAATTCTTCAGCTTTGAGTATTGGAAGGTATTAATGAATTGACTGTTGGTGAAGCACAGAGCTGTGGAGACCCCCTCTTCTCATCACTTTGTTTTGTTCCCCTGGGTTACTTTCCAGAGTCAGCAGCATGAAACACTGCTTCAGAGACTGTGCAATGAATTAGTCTATTTGGAACAAGTGGATTACAGTGTTAATTACCCCATTACACACATTAGTGTTTATTTGTCTCTGTTTCCTAGTAACCTGTCTATAGATTATATAGAATATGATTCCCTCACCCCATTCGTATTCTTTAGTAAGTAAATAAAAATCAACATTTTAAGATTATTATGGCAAAAATGTTACAGATGCAGACATTTTGATGTGTGTAACTTGAATAAAAAATCCATTTCCCTCCAGCTATAAGCACGTTTTTGGAAGTTATCCCTGATGCTTCTGATCAGATTTTACACTGAGACCATAATCAACACATGCAATTTACTGACACATGCTCAGGAAAGCAGATTGTTGTTTAATAATAGTCTGATGAGATTTTAGTTCTTCTTTTTAAGAGTTTGTACCACAAATTGAACTAAATGTGGTAGACTTTGCCAGCTAAATCTTTGTCTCTTGTTTTATCGACTCTGACATAGTTCCTAAGGGTCCATTTTAGAAATCCCTAAATGTTACCTGTGGCAGCCCAACATTTGCCTTTTCAGTTATAGATTAGAAGGGCAAAATCAACATTTTAGAAATAATTCATCGCAGTCTAGGAATGTGCCTTCAAATTCAGAAACTGGCAAAGGTGAATAGCGATACCTGGTACCAGATTTCACAGAGGTGTGGATTAACAAAAGGAAAAACTACTTGCTTTCCAGTGGATAATGTTTTGTCTTTAACAGTTCACTTGTTTCCTCATCTTGAAATTGTTTAACTATCAGGGTTTGAGCCACTCATGACACTGTATCTACATAATAATCTACGTAATTGAAAGAGAAATGGGAAACTGAATTTTGGACTCCTGTAGTCTTTCTGTGTGGTTTCAATGCCATTTGAGCACTGCAGCTATCCTTACCACATTTGAAAAGTTCGTCAGTAGTTTTTTATAGGTCATTGTTTAAGTCAGCTTTTTTGCTGCTGTGACTAAAAGATCTAACCAGAATAATTTTAAGGGAGGAAAAGTTTATTTGAGGGCTCACAGTTTCAGAGGTCTTAGACCATAGAAGGCCTGCTTCATTCCTTGAGACTCGAGGTGAGGCAGGACATCATGGTGGAAGAGTGTGGCACAGGGAAGCAGCTCACATGGTGATCAGAAAATAGAGAGACCAACTCATAGCTATGTATACCCCATAGCCACGCCCCCAAAGAACCACTTCCTCCAGCCACACCCCACTGCCCTCTAGTTATCTCTCAGTTCATCCTATTAGGGATTAATCTGCTGATTAAGTTAAGGCTATAACCCAATCAATTTACCTCCAAACCTTCTTGTATTGTCTTACACCTGAGCTTTTGGGGAACACCACATCTAAACCATAACAGACATACGTTTTCTTCCTGTGAAAATCCCTACAACACACTCAGCAGGTCCACACCATGGTCAGAACTTGCCTGGACTCTTTGCTTACATGTTTCTACCAGCCAAATCCACCCAACCTGCGGTTCTCCCAGGCCCACGCCTGCTGGGACCTTTGTCATTGCTGTTCCTTCTACCTGGAGGGTGCTGCCAGCAGAAGGCTGAGTGACTTACTCCTCCTCATTCAAGTCTCAACTCAACAGTTCCCATCTCTGACAGGTTGCCTTTGACCGTCCCTCTTGCTAACATTGCCCCCACCAACATTTGTTCTGACCACACTCTCTTTAGTTTCTTCATAGCACTTAATATTATCTAAATTACTTTATTAATTTACTTGTTTATTAAGTAGCTCCCCGACTAGAATACTTACCTCCATGATAAGAGAGATCTTATCCTTAGTCAACACTTTCTTCTTGACCCCCAAAAGAGTGTTGGGCACTTAATAAAATTTATTGAATTGATTATTTATTGTAAATGCATATTACTACATTGACTATCTAGTAGACCTGTGCCATCAATGCTCTTTATTTTCCTCTACCTTTAGAACTTTTTTTTTATTGTAATGGCTTGAAACTCCCTCAACTGCGTTGGACACAAGTTCTGCTCCACCTAGTTGGAAAATTAGAATTTGTTTATAGAAAACTAGGAAATTCAGAAAAGTGTAAGGAAGAAAGCAAGAAATCACCATGATTCCACAATTCAGAGAACGCCATGATCAATACTTGATTCATTACTATATATATCCTGTATATATCCATACATATATGTATATATCCTGTATATATGTATACATAAGACACATATAAAACCCCTTACCATGCTTTTCCTATCTCAAATCAGAAGTATGCACCATAGTTTACCAGTTCTGCTGAACAATGTTGGTGTTTATCTATGTGACCCTGTATGGAGGAGATTAGGAACTGCAGTAAAGTACGTTTTCACTTTTTACTCTATACACAATGAAGTTTTTAAAAATTTTTTAAAACAAGCATGCATTCATATTTTAATTTTGTAATATGGAAATAACACAACTCCAGTTAAAACTCTCATGATCATCTTTATGATCATTCTTCTTTTTGTGTTTTGAAGTAAAGCTTAAAATTCTTTCTTTTGGAAGAATCTTTAGATCCTGTTTTCAGTGTTCTCTTTCCCTCCCACCATGCAAAGTAAGGTGATTGTCCACTCAGGCATGAATTTAATTAAAGTCCTTAATTCTGCTAAGAAAATGCATCCTTTCAGTAATTCAAGAAATATTTATTGAACATCTACTGTGAGCCAGGTGTAATGATAAATACCTTGTATATAACTCATAGCAAGATAAAAAATTCTGGTCCTCATTAAAACTGTGTTATAAACTGCATGATTGCATCTCCCCAAAATTCACATTTTGAAATCCTAATCCCCAATATGATGGTATGTGGAGGTAGGGCTCCGAGAGGTAATTATGTCAGAAGGATGGAATTCTCATGATAGCATTGGTGTCCTTATAAAAACAAAAGATCTTTCTCCTTCCCATCCTCTGTCTCCCCTCCTTTCCCATTCTCTCTCCCTCTTCACCCCCCCATTTCTCTCCCCATCCTCTCTATTCCTCTCTCTCCCCACTATGGGAAAAAAAAATCAAGAAATGGGCATTCACCAAAACCCAACCGTACTAGCTCCCTGACACCTTGATTGTGGTCTTCTGGGCCTCCAAAACTATAAAAAATAAATGCTTGCTGTTTTAGCCACCCAGCCTGTGATCTTCATCTAAATACCACATATTTGTATAAATACCAAGTAGTCAGCCAAGCGGACTATAACTTTCTTCTTCCTAATGCAAGAGGCAGATGATAAATAATTATATTATCCAAGACAGGCTAGGTTATTTCACCATAAAATACAAACCCTGAAATTTCAGTGGTGTTAAACAAAAAACATTTATTTCTAAATGATGCTACATGCCTAGCACAGGTGGTAAGGGAATCTGCTTGCCAGTTACTCTACAACCCAGGCTGAGGGCTACAACTCTACCAGAAAAGAAGGCACTGCAGACTCATAATGGCAGTCAAAGTTTAAATGTTTTGTTCATAACTCATTTGTCAGAACTAGTCATATATCCCCACTCAAACACTAAGGGGCCAGAATGTGTCCTAATGGTGACTTTTGCCCTCTGATCCTCATACAATGGGCTTACCCTTCTTCCCATGTGTACAACATATACATACCATCTTCCAGGGAAATAACCAGAAAAGTTCTTTACTATCACAGTATAAATCTCAAAGTTAGGGCCTCATAGTAGTTGGTCTTTTCTTGATCTGAAAACACATAAACTAAATAAATGAAATATCCCTCCCTTCTACCTACCATATAACAGTAGAGCAGGAACATGATAACCATAATCACCACCCCCATTTAAAAAGAGGAAGAATGGCAGCAATCATTAGTCTATCGCAATTCTGGAATCCTGCCCAGGCAGATAGTGCAGGATCCGCTCCTCCAGGGCAGGACACGTTCCTTGATTAAGCCACAATTCTGATCCATGGTACAGTCCTCCACCGCATACGGCTTCTGGAGGTCCTCAGCTACACTTTATAGAAGGGCACTTCTTTTCCACAATCCTACTCGTCCTTGTCTCAAGTAGGCACTGGAGAACATGTTCTTCTGGGAGTGTGAGCAGTTTTCTTGGGTTGCTTCCTATCTAAAGAGGTCCAGGGTTTTTTCAAAACTATTTACAGTTCCTATAAATATGACTGATTTTGGCATTGCTCTCAAAAATTTAGTCAGTTTCTTCTACATTTGATCCAAATCAGCTCCAGGAGTCATAACCTTAGCCACTATAATTGTTAAGATCCTACTTTCTCATTTATTTTTTTCTCATAGGTACCTTCAGCCTATCAGGCTTTAACATGGGAAAAACTATACCATTTTGTCAAACTGAAGAGTTTCACTGAACACCACCTTAATCCAGGATTTGGTCCTTGCCACAAGCCTGAGTTCTAATCACCAATTGTTGCTCAGTTTTATTTTTTTATTGATTGAGGATGAGAATCACTTGCATCTTCCACTTGGGCAAGTCTCCAAATTTCTGGAGGCTTTACAATCATTTTCATTTCTACCTGCAAGCTGGACAATTATTTCCCAGACAGATCTCTTCCTGTGTTATTTTATGTAATCAATAGTTACCAACACATGACGCCAGCTTTCCATTTCTAGCCTCTTCCACTACAGCTTCAAGTTTATGGAGCACATTATTTGCCTCCCATGCTTCGCCATGCTAGCACCGGAGTTTCACCAAATGTTTAACACCTGGAAATGTGAATCACCATCCTTATGCCTCCTCCTATTACTCTCTTTGTTTTGTGCTACCTGGCTCCTAAGCCAAGGCAGTTTATTTACATTTTTTATTCTAGTAATATCCCCATCTGGGCAATAATTTCTATGAGTCAAATTGGCTCACCTGGAAATAATTGCCAAAATCTCTTAAAACAATAAAAGTTTCATATCCATCATGGTCTGGTGGAGCATCCTTAGAGAGCTCACTTAGGACCCAGACTGACTATGTATCTACTATCTTGAATATTGCTGGTTGCTGTAGCTGAAGGAAGAAACATACTCTGAAGGGTCTTGCATTAGCAAGCCTGGAAGTGACTCATATTACTTCTGCTCATAACTAACAGGCAAAATTAGTTACATGATGTTACTCAACAACAAAGAAGCCAGGAAGAGCAATTCTCTCTTGCATACAGAATTGCAGGCAAAAGGAAATATTTGTGGAACATCATGAATACCTATAAAAACAGATATTAAAAATAATGAAAACATTTGTGATAAGTACCATGTTGGGGGATGAAAACTGGCTATATGACAGAAAGAATGGAGGGACCTACCTTAGGTGGGTGGTCTCAGGAGTCCTCTCTGAAGAGGAAGCATTTTCACTGAGACTTGAAGGAGTGAGTGAGAATTAAATGAATATTTTAGACAGGAAACAATGGGCATAAATGCCCTAAGGTAAAATGTGCCTGATTTTTCCTGAGACTGACAGAAGACAAGATATATGAGAATAGAAGCATCAATGCAGGGTGGGAGAAAATTTCATAAAATAGGGACACATCACAGAGGCCCCTAAAGGCCATAGCAAATAATTAATATTTTAACCAAGTGCAATAGGAAGAAATTGAAAGGTCTTTGGGCAAGAAGCACATATTTATGTTTTAATATGGCAGCTCTCTATGTGAAGAATTACCTGGAAAAGGACAAATTAAAATGAGGAGACCAGTGGGAAGGCTATGAATGCAGAGATGATAGTGGCTTGGGTGGCAATTGGGGGGGAATGGTCAGTACTGAAGGTACCAGAAATGAACTAGTTTAAGATACAATTCAAAGCATTTACTGGTGGAAAAGTTGGGAACAACAGAAGCTATTAGGACTACCATATTTCCAGTTTTAATGACAACGTAGAGGTGGTGCCATTTACCAAAACAGAAAGCATATAGAGAGAAGCAGGTTTAGAATCTACAGGAGATCCCAAGCCTATTTTAAGTTCAAGACATTTGAATAGGTAAGAAGGTAAATATAAGAAAAGACCACATATGAGAAGTCTGGGTTAGAGACGTCAAGAGTGGTCATTGCAACAACACAGAGATCACACAGGTGGAAGTGTGAGCCAGGGAGGAGAAGAGGACTCCAGGGTTTACCTAAGAAGTTCCTCCTTAAGATTTGCTTTTAGAAATGTATCATCATCAGGTATGTGGATTCATATTTCCAACTATTAGAAAGCAAAATAAATGGAATAACAAAATGCATAGCTGTTAAGTATTTAGAAAATTTTTCTGGATTTGAAATCTTTGCTATGACTAAATGACAGCAAAAATATACTTATTGAGCACCACTGTTTTCTCTATCTAGCACACATGGAAAACTAAAGCAAAGAAACTTGCCTGAGATGACACAAAATTAGCAACAGTGGATCCCATGTTCAAAATCTAAGCAATCTGGCCCCAGAGAGTATTTTTAACCTCTTTATTAAGTGGCAATAGTGGTATAGTAGCCTGATTTATTTGTTTAGGGAGTTGTAATAAGTTTTATACATATATATAAAAGCTCTAATGAGAGTTTTATTGTATCTCTCTATGTTCATGCATGCATGTCTTGATCATTAGGGTTATGAGGTACAATTCACCTGGTGGATGTGCCCTAAGGCATTACAGCCAACCCTAGAAAGAATAGAACTGGCTTCATAAGAAAGATCCAGAAGCACGAGACTATTAAGAAAACAATAACACAAAGTGTACAAGACAGGTTTGCTCTACCTTGTGTCATTAAACCTAATTTCTAATTCTGGATGTCATTTGATGGGCAAGAACATGAATTTTTTTCCCCCATCACACACTTAAGCTTTTCCCTTTACAGAACAGTATACATAGTATTAACACACTAAATTCACATGGCTATCTTGTGTTGAAGTTTCCTTGAAGGCTGGAATACTTTATTCTATCCTATCTTCTTGGTGCCTACCAGAGTCTGGCACGTAGTCGGAACCCAAATAATGCTATCTAGTGGAGAAAAAGAAGGAGGAATGGAAGGAGGAAGAAGGGAAGGAAGAATGAATGGGAGAGAGAAGAGGGAAAGAGGGAATGAACGAACTAACAAATCTCCTGACCAGCAAATGACGTACAGGACTGGGAATTCAATTTGATGCCACAAGGCAGAGTAAACCTGTCTCGTGATACAGTTGTGTGAGTGTGAGTGTGTGTGTGTGTGTGTGTGTGTTTTAAAATTGGCTTGAGGCAAAAAGAAAGGCAAGAAAAAAGGCAAGCAATCCAAATCAAACACTTCTGGACATTTTTTAGGTGAGCAAGATGTCCTCCAAGATCTTGTATTTGCCCCCTTTCTCACCAAAATAATAATAATAATAATAATAATAATAATAATAATAATAATAAAACTTTGCCTATTTACGGTGGTGCAGAAACGTCCTAATTCCACCCCAAATCCTCTTAACTCCTAGGCCTCATCCCTGCCTGGCCTGACTTGGGCAGGATCCGCTACACTCAGCCTTCGGCCCCGCCTAATCGCCCCTGCTCCTCCCTCGGCACCGGCTTCGGCCCGCGTGGCCACTGCGCCTGCGCACAAGGGGCAATCGCGCCACCGCCTGTAGGGGCGGGGTCCGGAGCGGGGCGTTCCGCCGTGGGGAAGAGGAAGAGGAAGTTCGGGGAGGGTCCTAGCTGGGAGTGAACCGGAAGTGTAAACGCTCCTGTTTCTTCTCGGCGAGGCGGAACCTCCTCTGCTGGGCCCGGTGGCCGCAAAAGAACTTTCTCCCGCCCCAACGGTGGCCGCGGCCAACTGCCTCGCCCGCCTGGCAGCCTCACTCGCCTTCTCTTCTCCTCCTCTCCGGCTTCGGGCGGCCCGTCTCCTTCTCGTGCGGCGGTATCCGCTTGCTGCCGCCACCGCCTCCCTCGTCTTCTGCCCGGTCAAGCGGCCCTCCCCGCTGCAGTGATGTGCGACAAGGAGTTCATGTGGGCCCTGAAAAACGGAGACTTGGATGAGGTGAAGGACTATGTGGCCAAGGTAAGCGGGGTGGACATGAGGTTGAGGAAGCCTATGAGCGCTGCGCTGGCGGGGGCGGCAGTGTCGCCGGGGAGCGTCCAGGCGGAGACAAGGGTCTGGGTAACTTAGTGGCCTGTGCCAGGTGACTGCTGCGTTGGTACGGTCAGTCTCTTGTCTTCATAACGCCTTGGAGGAGGGGAGGTGGCAACTGGCTCTGAGCCTCCGCTGAGCACTCATCATTTGAACAGGGCCCTCTTCTACACCAGCGTTACTCAAATCTTTCTTTGAATGAAGTAATTCTCCATCTTGGACGTGCCCATTACTGAATGAAGTAACCTAGGTAATTGGGGTCATAGGAACCTTTTCTTTGACTTTGGGCCTGATAGGAATTTAAAGAACTCATTGACCGTGAAAAGGAGTACTGAAAATAGCAATAGTTAAAATTCTGAGACTTGGTATCACTTCACTGTGAAGTCTTAACTTTGGGTGTGGCTTTTTTCCTCTTCTCCCCCCCCCCCCCACGTGCTTTCAGGTGGTAAGGTCATCAGTTGGCATCTGGAGTGTGGAGGAAATCTGAATAGTTTTTCAACAAGCACGTTAACTTTGGTTACTCTATCTTCCTCCTTGATTCGTCTGAAGTGCTTACTTGTGTAATAGTCATGCAGTTTAGTCACAGTATATTTTGGGGGTAAGATCATGATTATGAAAGCCAAAGTCAAAGCGAAGCCCAAGATGTCAAACTGAATACACGTTGTGGTGGAGTGGTGAACTTAAAATTTTAAGTTCCAAGCTAACCTGCCTTTGGATCCTGAAACTGCGCATTTTGTAATTATAAAAGAACTTAATGTGATTGGTGGATGATAATTTGTTAACCATCTTCCAAAACAAAAGTGTAATTTTATGACAAACAGGAAAAAGTATCTTGTTCAACTTTATTTGGGTACAGGGGATTGAAGCCAGGGGCGCTTAACCTCTGAGTCACATCCCCCAGTCCCCCACCCCCTTCTTTCTTAAAATTTTATTCTTCTGAAACTAAAACAGGGTCTGGCTGTTTCTTAAGGCCTGGCCAAGTTGCTGAGGCTGGCTTTGAACTCAAGAACCTCCTACCTCAACCTCTCCATCTGCTGGATTACAGGGGTGCGCCACTGGGACCTGATCAACTTTAAAAGTGTGAGAACCAGGCCTAAGTTTCATTAGTATGACCACTGATATACTACTTTAGTGGTCTGTGTTAGGAAGTAAGCAAAACGGAGTTTCATAAAACTTGCCTGATTGTGCAAGGCAAATGCTGATGGTTTTTCATCTGTTTAACTGTATCACAGTTTAGACTTTTTGCATGTATTTGATCTGCTTAATTGTTATTTGCAATGGATTTTTAGAATAACCTGCTTTCTATTTACTGCTTTCATACCTAGTGGCAGGCTGAAACCTGAATTATTGCCTGTTTCAAAGTAAGGTTAAAAAAAGAAATTACTTGGAGCACTTCAGTCTATGAAAAATTTGCCAGTGGTGGGACACTGTAGTACTTTGGTTTCCTGTCAGGGTGGAATCTAGGGTATTTGAAATACAGAAAGTTGGTAAGTACTAACTGAATTTACAGCTACAGAAAATAACTCAGTTTATGTAGTGTCTTCCTGATTCACTTTACATCTTCCTTGTGAGTCTTGTGAAATAAGCCTATTAGCCCCATTTTACAGATAAAATTACTGAGTTAAAGGGTACTTACGAAAGGAATCCTGAATTATAGAGATCATGTATGATAAAACCAGAACTAAATTGCTGACTCCAGAACTGGTTCATACAGTCACGATCCAAACATAATTGTGACAGCATATAATACAAGCTTTCTAGTAGGACATCCCCAAGATCCATATTCAGGCAGATAAATTGTGCACTAAGAATGGTATCGCACAAAAACTTTAATGTAAATATGTGACAATAAAAGTGGATGGATCTAACTTATTTCCAGGTCATTTTTAAAGTTAGGTTGTTGTGTTCAGCTTGACCTCCCCCCACCCACATTACCACTTAAACTGCCTGCTATCTTAATAAAAGAGGTGTGCATGAGAGGGAGGATAGACATTCAAATAAATGTAAAAAAGCATTGAGAACTGGTTTATCCATAAAGGTTTGACTTTAATTTAATCCTATGAACAGATCATTGAGCTTTTTGCTTTCTTAGTGTTGTTCATTGAGAAGTGTAGGTCTTAATATCTTTTACTTTGTAAATAAGGAAAATTAATTTTAAAAACTTAACATTCTGGTTTTATACTGACTGAACTGCCTTATTGTGTCAATTCACACTCAAGTTCTTATTGCATGGCATCTTCTACTCGGCAACCACCTTCTGTATTTAATCATCAACTCACCTTTTTCATCTACCAATTTGTGAACATTCATTATTTTCTTGGTTTATAGAATATACCTTTATCTAAGTGGGTATAAAGTATTAAAGAAACACTCAGACTGGGCTAGTTTTCATTATGAGTAGTGACTTTAAAATACTCTTGTAAGATCTTTTGCACTGTTAACATATGAGAACGAACTAAGTAGCATTTTAGTATGTTTCCTTTTTTTTATATAATACTTTGAAAATTCAGTAATTATACTTCCCTATCTGCTTCTGACTTTTCTACAGAAACTTGAAATATAGTCTTAATTGTTGATGTTGAGTGAGCTTTTGAACTCTTGACTTTAGAGTTCCAAAACCACTGAAAATTGCATGTTTCCAAATGAAAAAAACAGAGTGTAGAGAAAAATGTATATTTTGCTATCTTAAATGTTTATCTATAACATTAAAATGACATCTGAAGCAATTTAAAGTTTTTGAACACTGTGTTTTGCCTTCTCAGATGACCTAAAGGCCATGTTTAGTTAATTTATCTACTTTTATTGGACACCAAACACTACTAGACCTAGCTGGGCCTAGTAGCTAAAAAAGTTGAGCTCAGTGCTCAGGGAAGTTAAACATCTATATTTAGTAGACTTATGTGAAAACACACTCAGGCTTTTTAAAGTAATATGCAAATTACAAGTAACATCTCACATAAAATTTGGTAGTCCAATTGGAAAACAAGAGAAAGACAGAAAGTAAAAATAGCCTGAGCAGCCATAGTGGATACTCACAGCCCAGTTTTTGATCTACGTGCTGCATCTGGGTGACGGCATTTTCGCCCCTGTCTTCTATTTCCGACTTAATGTTAATTTCTCCCGCTGGAATTAATTTTGGCACTACCTGAATGCCAGGTTGCCTATTGGATACCTCTGTTCATATTCCAAATGAGCTTTTTTCCTCTCGAAAACTTTCTATTCCTGTTGTCTCCTTTTTGACTTGTGACCTCATAAACCAGCCATTCACCTAAACTAGAAATTAGAAGATTTCTCTAATTTCTGAGGATTGTCAAGACTACCTTCTTCGTCTCTCTCATCTGCACCTCACTCTCCATTCTTAGCACTGCTATTTTAGGTCATTTGCTGCTTTCCAACCTGAACAGTATTTTCCTTGGGTATGGTCTCCCCTCCCCACATCTCCTTCCTGGTCAACTTATAGTTTACCTGGAAGAATTTCTTTATAGTGTGAAACTAAGCATGTTATCTTTTTTATTCAACCTCCTTCTCTTAAGATATCCTCGTGATTCCCACTGCTAATTTAAAAAAGGGCGAACTCCTCCTTGGCTTGGCATATTAGGCCAGTATGATCTGACCCAGGCCTGCCCTGTGCTCCAGAACTTACCATAGTAGTTCTTACAGAAAGCAGGATTACTTTCCATGTACTCTTCATTCTCCTTGACCAAGTTGGCTCCACCTCAGTCCCTAGCCCCAAAGCTAGTGAATTTATTTATCTTCTTAGCATATTACCTCTTCCAGAAAAACATTTCAACTTCAAATGGAGCTCTGATGTTTTTACTGTTTCACTTAACATTTTGCTGTGATTTTGCTTATATATATATCTTTCATTAAGCTCTGAGAATCTGGATGGTAGATGCTGTACTTTTTTTCATCTTTGAATCTCCCATATGGTGTCATAAAACTTCACACAATAAAAGTTTATATTCTTGGGAATTCTTTTCATTCTTCACAATGATTTCAATAAACTATGTAATAGTAATTACCATTGACTGGTTAATTTATGTTGTAAAAAGCACTCTGAAAGATATTTTACTTGTTTTCATTTGCTTATACCATAGGGTTTCAATATTACCATTTTAAGAATGAGGAAATCAAAGCTTAGAGAAGTAATTTGACAAGGTCACACCCTAAGTAGCCTAACTGCGATTCAGACTCAAGGATTTCTGAGTTGAAAACCTATACGCACACACACACACTCTTGTTTAATTAACCACACTGGTCTGCTTTGAAATAAATTATCTAGTTTCTTTTCTTGAAACAGTTTATAAGCACTTTAAGAAAAATAGGAGAGGGGCTTGCAAGAGGCAGGACAAATTAGTTCTGACTCTGAAGACATAGAAAATAGCTTTTTAAAAAAATTTTAAGTGTAACAATTTGGAAATAATTAGTACACAGACAGTCATTTCTGTAAACTTAAATTTTCACCAAAAGCTGTCTTTGCTCAAGGTGTGTCTATAAATAGAATGATTGATAGGTTGTGAGAACTTTTTCTGTACTTACAGTCATAATTTTACTTTATAATTTAGGTTCCTAATTGTAATCTTACACAGTCCAGAAAAGGTTAAAATTGTGACTCTTGGCCTTAGGACAAAACTAGTAACTAATTACTGAGATTTCTATTCAGAGCAGTTTAAATTTGAGCATTTGTGTTGCATTTTATGTATTATTTCATTTACTTTTCACGTAGACCCATGAATGTAATTAATAAGTTAACACCATTTTAGAGATGAAGAACTGAGGCAAAGATTTAATAACTTGCCCAAAGTCATTAAAGTTTTTGGGTGGTGAAACTGAGACTTGAACCCAGTTCCATGGGTGCCGAAGGAGCTTCAGAACTCCTTGTTATTAGCCACTTCACCCTTCACCTTCTCGGGGCACACTATATTGTATATAAAAATATTAAATATTAAAGAATTGGGGGGGATCATAATGATCCATTGAGACTGCTTAAAGATAAGCTCTCTGATATGAAGATCCAACACTTTTTCAGGTGAATGCTTCAGGTGATGAGTAGCGCCTTAAAATCTCTAGCAGGTCTGATATATGTACTCTCTTGTTTACGTGTACTTCTGTTTCACTTGCTGTGAAATACTATACATCAGGTCTCTAACTTCCCTTTCTCTGTGGTTTCCTTTCCCTCTCCATCCCCCATTCTAATTACATCTGCCTTTGGCTCTCTGATAGGTTTAAAAAGCAACAATTGTGCACCATGTGAGAGAATAGGATCTCTTGAACCTGAGAAAGGTATCAACTCTAATCTTTACAAATTTCTAGACTTATTTGGATCATTTTTCACTTTCCTAATATAATAGCCAATTTAGAAGAGAACTTGATTCAGTCTGTCTTTTGATTGGCTTTAGGTTGCTTCCTGGTGTTTTGTTTGTTTTTTTGACTCAGTTGTTAACATTTATCACTTTGTACTACTTTTCCTATAGCGGGGCTGGTGACTGAGTAAAAACTATTGAATAGTATAAAAAAAGTTTCATTGCATATTCCTCCTACTTGTGATTTCTTCCTTTAATATGGAAAACTTACTAAGTGTCTTAGAGACAGAAAAGGGTACAGAAAACAAAAATTAGCCCATAATTCTACATCTAGATAACTTCTACTAACTTTAAGACATAGAATCTATTAATTCCAGTACAAATTAGAAAATGCAACAGTTAGGACAGAAAGGACCTCCTATCAACAGACCCTGTGAACAAGGTAATTAATTTTGGAAAAACATTAAAAATTACTTACTCATCCATTTTCTCCATTTAGATTTTATAGCCATACCTGCACTTTGTTTTATTTAAATTACTTAATTTATCTTAAAGAAGTATATTGAAATTTATTGATTACCCTTTTTTGAAATGGGGTACAATATTCCATTTTATGGGTATGTCATAATTTATTTCACTAATTCTTTATGATAAATATTTTGGTTCCAGTTTATTTTTGCAATTGAACAACCTTATAGTGGATCATCTTTGTGTGTGTGTGTGTATACACACACACACACGCATATGTATGCACATGCACATATCTTGACAACTTTTGAAGATATATCTGTCATTGTTCTGTGACAGTCTTGTGACATGGATATTGTGTCCATGTTACTTATTTTGAAGTAAAGCATAAAATAGGAATATAGTTTATGAAATTATATACCATTCTGCCTATAATGGTAAGTGGCAAGGTATGTTAGCTATTAATGATAATAACTGTAAGTTTGTTTAGGAGCAAGACTACTTAAAATGTAGTCTTAATTAACTTATAGATAGGGAAAAATTGGATGTTAAAGACCTTGACCAGAGTCATACTGCTAATTGAGGTTGGGACTTTATTTCACTTTTCCTGATCTTGAAATGGGTATTTTCTTTCCACCACACTATTGTTTTCTAATGAAGTGCTTTATTTACTCTCTCTTGGAATATTATTTTTTGCTCCACTCCATCTGCTTGTATCAGTCAACTTTTTCATTGCTATAATGAAATACCTGAAACACACTAACTTAATATTAAGAAAAGAGGCTTATTTAGTTCACAGTTCTGGAAGTTCAAGGGCATGGAGCTGGCATTGACTGAGTTCTGGTGAGTGTCTTCTTGGCTGTCACATCATGGCATATTATTATAGCTTTTTTAATAACCCTGTCAGAGAACCACTTTAATGCCTTCCCAAGGGCAGCACCCTCAGTTGATCCAAGGCCCTCCCTCTAAGCCCTGCCTCTTAAAGGTTCTGTTAGCTCCCACAACACCACATTGAGAACCAAGCTTTCAGCACATGTACCTGTGGGGAACAAACCACATCCAAACCATAGCACTGCTTGTTTTTAAAGGTTTTGTTCATGGCTATTTGGTTTTGCATATCATTTCATAACCTCTCTTGCAGTTAATCCCTCATTTACGCCATTGTGGCATATAATACAGATCTTTTTAACTGCTTATTCTTTATTGTAGAGGTATATAAACTTCAGAGTTTATGAGCTCCTGATCTGAGAAGTCAGTGACTTGAATATGAAAAACAGTGACTTGCTCTGTGGAATGTATCTTCAAGTTTAGAGCTTTCCAAAAGAGTTTTGTCTTAATGATTGGTTAAAAAACTATAGGTATAGGATCAATTATTACCATTTATTGCTTCTTGACAACTCAGTGACTCTCCCCTAAAAAATAATCTGCAAGTCATGATTTAAGATTCAGTGTTCATAGGAGAGCATTTGTCTTGTGGGATAAGATAAATGGCTTCCCAACAATTGAAGCCCCATCCTGTCCTTGAGTTCTCTACTATGAATCTTGATGAGATGTAGGACCTGGCTCCCACCACAACACAGCCAAGAAGAACAAATAAATTGCTTTCTCCTGCCAACACAGGAAATGGGCTCATAACCCAAATATGACCATTTGAATGCTTATGTCTGGAGCCAAGTACAAAGACTCAGGCACAGTAAAAGATGTATGGCAGCAATAAAACATCTGATATTCAAAAACAGTAGTGGAATGCCAGTTGTGAAATCTCTTCTATGCCCAGGTAGTTCTTTCTATGACAGGTTTTTGTTTCTTACTTTTATGTCTCTTTATTTCTTGCTCATTTCTTCAGCTTTCCCAGCAATTCTGGGAGCTACTTTTAGTATGTTTTAATGCATTACACTTCTTTTAATTAGTCTGAATTGGTTTCTGTTGCTTGCAATTAAATAAAAAATAAATTATTTATTTTTACCTGCCAGTCTTCCTGATATACCATGGATTTTTCTGAAGATAAAAATTATTTTTATATTCCAAATAATTATCACATTGCTTGTTATCAGCCTTATAGTTTAGTTAAATCTGGGTTGGGTTGGTATTTGCAGAAATTAGTCCTTTGTTGTTTCCAAAGTTGCTTTACCATATACCTCTTTGTAACAGATGTTCTTAGTATAAATGATGTTCTTTCATTTCCTCTCTTAGAAATAGTTCTAAGTTTTCAAATTCTTTGTTGTTTTAAACTCAGTGAACTCTGTCCAACTTTTCTACATTATTGTACACACCATCATTTTAGAATTTCAATTAAGAGATTTTAAAACCACACAGTCTAAAAGTAAAGATAGATTTTGTGCTATTGTCTATGAAGAGTAAGAATCATTAGTGCATTTTTTCTTGATATTAGTGAAAAATATGCTTAATGCCACATTACTTATAACAACATAAAAGCACAGGCCCCTCTTTATTATTTGTTATTTTAAAGCTCTCTGTAAATTGCTTACTTTTCGCCCTGCATGTCAGAGGAAAAGAGTTTTATTCCTGACCTTACCCACTTATTAATCTTGACCAAGATATTTAATTTTATCAAGCATAATAGTATCCAATTCATATATTTTGTAGTTTTAAGAGATAGTAAATGTAAATTCACAAAGTAATGCCTACACATTGCAACTGTGCAGTAGAAATTTTCTGTTTGTGGTGTTGTCTGTGTAGATCATTTCCTAAGTAAAAGTTCATAAGAGAAGCCAAGGCAGGGTTTGGCAAATGGTTTTGTAAAGGACACGCTAGTAAATATAAACATGAGCATGTTGCTAGTATTCCAGTAAAACTGTATTTACAAAACAGGCAGTAATCTAAATGTGGCCCACTAGTCAGATTGTTCACCCCTTCAAAATATTGAAATTAGAAAAACTAATTTGTCTAATAAACTAAATTTTACTTCTTCAGCTTTTTGAGATCTAAAATTTAAATGTATGACAAAATGTAAAAAGTATTTTGGGGATGAGCATTTCAAAAAATCCAATTCAGAAATCCTTAGGTTGAAAGATGAATCGTAAAGAAAAGTGAGGAATGGAGAGTCATGTGTAGATTCGGTAGAAGAGAAAGAACTTGAATGAAGCGATCTAAAAGGAAAGTGCAGAACCTAGATTGTAAATGAGATCTAGAATTATTCTGAAAATTAGGGGTCATTGTTTGTAAATATACAAATAGGAACTAATTTATTCATAAACTAAAAGGAAATTCTGAGGGTGTGGGTTCAATCCCCAGTGCCACAAAAAAAAAAAAAAAAAAAATTTAGTTATAGAAAGGAAATTCTACAAAATCTTTTCAATTGCCAAAATGTTTACCAAAAATATTCCAGAATCTTTTCCCCAAGCCTGGTACCAGTTCTGTGAACTGACTTGATTTCTAGCTCCCAACAGTGAAAGAGGAGGATAGTTAGCACAGTTTTCACTGTTTGGTGCATAATTCATTCAGCAGATATCATTTGAACATCTACAGTACCTGGAATACACTAGAAAAGTACTTCTGAGGATGAGTTTTCTTTGGAAGTTCATTAAGAGTATGCAGGAAGGGCTGGGGATGTGGCTCAAGCGGTAGTGCGCTTGCCTGGCATGCGCGGGGCACTGGGTTCAGTCCTCAACACCACATAAAAATAAAATAAAGATATTGTGTCCACTGAAAAATAAAAAATAAAAAAAAATTTTAAAAAGTATGCAGGAAAACAGCAAGATTGTTATGGATTCTGAATAAATTATTTTCCTTATTTAATACATGAATTATGGACAAAACTTAGAAAGCAACTAACTATACATTTTATTGAAAACTTACAGCTATATAAAAAGAACAGAAAGAGCCAAGATAAATTCATATTTGATTTCAATATGAAAGAGAATCAGCACTAAAGAACATCAAATTCAGAATTCAATAAGAATACCTGTGCTTGGGGAAAATTTGGAAGGATGCATACCAAAATAATACCAATGTCTATTTTAAGAGTGGTAGGATTAAGAGTAAAAAATGTTTTCCTCTCTCTTCCAGCTTTTCATTTATAATGCAATTTAATATTATAGGACAATTCTAATAATGATTAAATATTTTCAGTTTTTTCAATTCATAACATATTGTTTTATTTGTCTTTTTGATTCTCTATAGTCTTATCTTAAATGTTACATCTCATCTGAAATACTCAATTACACTAAATATTAACAATGACAGTTTAAGTGACTTGAATTTATATATAAATATAGCTTTCACTTCTGCACATTACATTATTATCCTATTAACCATTATTTTAAAGATTTTGTTATTTACAACTGATTACTCCTAGTAAATATTTTTCCCCCTGGGCGGGGGTGTGGGGGGGAGAATGTGGAAAGAGGAAAATACAGATAATGGGAACAGAATGCCTTCTCTTTGAGAACACTCTATTCCAGGTACAGTGTACATAATTATAATTTAATTCTTGACAACTGAGCAGGTAGGCTTTATTCCCATTTTGTAGTCAGGAAAATGGAAATTAAGTAATTTGCCTGAAGTCCTACAGCTGATGTAGTAGAAGGACAAGATTTGAACTCTGATCCAAAAGAGTATTCCTATTCTCTTTTTGCATTGAAATATTTTAGAACTACAAAGAAAATTTATAGATGAAAAAAATTGAAGATGAGGTACTATAGTAGAACATTGTGATTGAACCAGCAAAAAATGGGAAGAACATATACATTTAAACTAATAGATAGAAATTGAAATTTTCAAAACTGAAAAGATGACTCTTTTCAGTTTTGAGGGTATATATGTATATTTTTTCAGTACAGAGGGTATATACTTATTTGCAAAATTAGTAAACAAGTGAGGAGCAAGCCATATCTTGCTAAAATTTTTATGAAGTCTTTTTTAAAAAAATTTGTCATCCTATTGGTAGAATAATATTTGTTTCAAGACAATAAATGAACTTGCCTTTAGGTTGTTTTCTAAAAATACAGGGTACCAAAAACAGTGAAGCAATTATGTCAGAAATACAGGGTATGAAAAAAATATATTCAGGTTATCATTCTGTATCATGGTTACAGAAAAACAATCTTAAGAAACCTTAACACTCTTCTCACTCAATAGATTTGTAACATTATACCTTGAAATTTAAGAGACTGAATTTTTATCTTCTTTCTCCTCTGTTGTCTGCCCCCCCACCTTGCCCCTTTTTTATCCCTTTCTCTCACATTACAGGTTTATTTATAAATATAGCTTTTTGGACATAAGCATTGAATCAAGATACTTGATATTTCCCAGCTTCATAAGATTTTAAGAATAAATTCCATCTATGGAGCCATGAATTCATGTCTTATAAATGAAGCTACTTTCTGATCATATCAGGTTTTTTTCTGCAAACTTGAGATACCACCTTAATGTTTTGAAAGAAGTTTCTTAATTTTGGTAGTCTTTCTTAATATAAATATATGCATTTAATTATTAAAATTTTTATTTTATACCACAAATAAAACCTTTTCTTAAATACCATGATTTCAATTAAAAATAGAGAAAATTTCTCTTCCAAAGAAGAAATTAACCTATTCACATTTATTGTCATAATATATCATAAAAATTAAGTGTGCATTTACCTAGTAAATCAGCTTTATAAAACTAAAAAATCAAATTTTCCATAATTTAAATGACTTTAACAGTTATTTTGAGGGAAAAAATCCTTTAAGTTATTTCAAGATAAGGTTTGAGGCCTTAACTATCACAAGTTCCATTTTAAACATTTTTTTGTTGGTCAGAAAGGTAAATACTTCAGATATTTTATTAGTTAAAAATATTTGTCAAGTTATGCATTACATTTGCACTTAAATTTTTTTCTGGTTCACTTTTTTTTTTTTCATCCCATTAGTTCTTTGTGATAGTGGTAAGTAATAAAAATTAAAATGAACTTGTAATTGGAATATATATTTCCAGAATCTTGAATAGCTTTAGGATAACAATTTTTTACAGATAAAATCTATGATTTAGTTTTATTTTATAGTTACCATTCCTAAACAAGATTTACATCTGTTTTATTTCTGTAAACAGTTTCTTTTCCTGCAAGAAAATTTTCTTTTCTGCATTCTCTGTCATTGAATTGTGCTTTGTAATAATTTCTCATAGAAAATATCCCCCTCAGAACATGTCTGAGGTAACTGATATGTTAGATTACAAATGGTAATCATTCACTTTGGTCAGGATCTCCCTACTATGGATTTTAACAAGTAATAAAGAACTATTCTTTAAAACATTTAAATTATTTCAAGAGGATGCATTATGTATTTATTTAATCTTGAGATTTGTTATCATTTATTGTTTTGAGATGAGTTTTTAACATTGAGAGTTTAATGCATTTGGTTGGTGTACCCATTAACTTTTTAGAAAATATGTAGAGTAAGAAAGCAAGTTGATTTTATATTTTCCAAACCGCCCCCACTGAGCTACATCCCCAGCATTTTTTTTTTTTTTTTAATTTTAAGACCGGGTCTTGCTAAGTTGCGTAGGGCCTCACAAGTTGCTGAAGCTAACCTCGAACTTGGAATCCTCTGACTCAGCCTCCTGAGTCTCTGAAATTATAGGCATGTGCCACCATACTTGGCTTGACCTCCTTCCTTTTTTGTTGTGTCATCTATTTTCCTGTACTTTGTAAAGTTCCAGATAAGTATTACCACCTTTTTTGTTTGCTTTGCCCCTAATTGGTTGATTTTACATTTGAACTCATTGCTATGCTGCAATTTATAATTTTAGTACTATTTTATACAATGTTATCACCAATAAATAATACATGATTCTTCTTTGCCAAGTTACATCCTGAGTAAGGACTTTTGAGGAGGAGACAGGGGAGAAGGAACATACAAAAGGAGAAAGGTAGGAAAAGAAGGACCATAGCATTCATTTTAAAAAGATCTCTCATTTAAAAAAATACTAAACACTCCATTAGGGAATTCTGCATTCCAGGGACAGGTAGGTAATACTTAACTGACCTATCAAAGACAGACTGTATATACAATAGTGTTCCATAAGATTATGCCACCTATTGTATAAAATCTGAACTCTTCTTAAAAGAGAAGGAACAAATACTGAGTTTTGAAGCAGCATGGTGGTATAGAAAGAGAAAGAGTGTAGAACTCTACCATTACGGAGTCACCTCTTTTCAGCTTTAGATTTTTCATGTATTAGAAGTTCCCTATCCTATTAGGTTAGTTTGAAGATTAGAAAATAATGCATATAGCACAGTACTAAATACATAGTAGCTGGTCAGTAGAAAATATTAATTATCATTGTTGTAAAAATCTCTTAATCCTCAATGAATGGAAACTACTTTTTGAGGGCTTAAGTTCATTTTCTGACCCTATATCTCATCCATCACTAAGATTAAGTCATGGTCTTCTGATAAGTATTTGTATAGTCCTGGGTTTCTTTTTTTTAATAGCACTTACATTTTGAAATTATATATTTCATTGTATGGTTATTTTATTAATATCTCCTACACACGCACTTGATGTTAAGGTGAGCTCTATGCAGTTGGAAGCCATGTTTGATTTTGCTCACCCTTGTCTTTCCAGCACCAAGTTCAGTGTCTGCTGTCCAATGGGACTTTAGTAAAAGTTGAAAGAATGAATGAATTTTATTTTGTTGAATTCCTAATAGCTAATACTTGTGATAATGATAGCTGCCTCCATCAAAAAATAGCATTGCTTTCTTTATAGAATTAAAGGGCATATTATATGAAATGTACAGAATCTCAATACCTGAACTTCTTTTGTGGTCCCATTGACATTATATTTTTTTAATTCCTTAGAGATGATGGGGCACAGTAATATATTTCATTACATTTAGTATTATTAATTGTGTATTGTTTTCAGTTTAACTAATCATGATTTGAATTACTACAATTCTGTATGTTAACATGCAAAATTTCATTTTGGGTTTTTATTTCACTTTGTAATAAAGATAATTGTTTCATGAAACTTAAGCCTAAATTTAAGAAAGTAAAATTGTTCTTCATTTTCTTTCTTCGATCTTCTGTCAGAATAAACGTTTTCATTTGGCTTCTCTTATAAGGGAGAAGACGTCAATCGGACACTAGAAGGTGGAAGGAAGCCTCTTCATTATGCAGCAGATTGTGGACAGCTTGAAATCCTGGAATTTCTGCTGCTGAAAGGAGCAGATATTAATGTATGTAAAGAGTATACATTAATACATAACATATATAACGTATATCGTTCTAGGAAAAATTTTTACATATAATTTGGGTAATTGTTTTCTATAGATTTGTAAAATAGTTACCCACAGAAACCTCTTCTAATAATACAGCTGAAATTATGCCAAATTTCCTGTAACTTCAAAATATAGTTGGAATTTTTAAAAAGTAAGCCAAACAAACTGACTTTTTTAAGCTAATAAACTAAGGATTCATGTTTCCCCCTTGGCTATTGCTTTTTAAGTTCTAAATCTTGAGGAGTTAGCACTGTCTATACGTAGCAAATGCTGTCATGTAGTGGAACATAGGACTCTGTAGTCATAGTCTACATTTAAACGGGATTGTGGGGCAAAGGTCAGTAATGAAGTAATCAGACAGAAGCAGTCATCTCTGGACTCTAGCCTGTTATAACTTCTGCATTTCAGACTTTAAGAAAGTTGTTTAAGTAACCATAACAGCAAGTAAGATGAGATTTTCACATTTCAGGGAAAGTGCTATGGTCTATCCATCTCTTCCTTCCTGGATCACATTGGCATTTCTACAGTAGTAGGAAACTTAGGCTCACAGAGGCTAAGTAACTAATCACACACAGTAAGTGGCAGATGTAAGATTTGAGCTGAGGTAAGAGCCCACTCCTTCCACTATGCAAACTTCCAAGGCTACTTGTTACCATTCTAAGAGACTAAAAACTTATTCTGTGGAAGCAAATGACTGTTTATTAATTATGAATATTCTCAAGAATTCCCTGCCTCAGATGTAGAAAGAAGGAAGAAATGAAAAGAGGATAAGGTTCTCTCTTTATTTGTCATTTCATAGGCTCCAGATAAACATCATATCACCCCTCTTCTGTCTGCTGTCTATGAGGGTCATGTTTCCTGTGTGAAATTGCTTCTCTCAAAGGTGAGGTTATTTGCTCATTTTTATTCAATTTTCCCCCATTACTGTGCAACTATTTAAGCTAAGTATTTAATTGTTAATTTACTTAATTTCATATGCCTACAGGATAGAAAACTTGAGGTAGTATCTAAAATTGAGATCTACAATGGTTTTACTCAAAATAACTGGTCCACAAACTGTTATCAGTTCCTGGTGGACATGTGGGAAAGGAGTTTGGACTAGTCTCTTCCTCAAGAAAATCTTATAAAACAGTTAGCTGAAATAAGCACATTATACTTAGGGATGTAGAAAATGTCATGGATGAGTAACAGTTTATGGCCTGGCACTGGATCACAGACCACACTTTGAGTAGCACTGGTTTGATATTAAGTTTCAGTTTCCATAGTCCATACTAAGCAAGATCATTAGAGGCATTTTGCTGTAAGTAAGGACACTTCTAAGTCATCTCGTTACTTGATATGATTGAGATAGTGGTAAATCTGGAGATTTCCAATGGTTTTTTTGTTTCGTTTTTTGTGTTTGCTATTAATATTAATGGACTTCCAGAATCCATCCTTAGGAAGTAACCAATTAGTAGCAGACATTCTAGCTATATTAGATGTTGGAAGGTAAGAAATATTTATAAAATAAGACACCAATATTAATTCCAAGCTTGCCATTCTATGACCATTCTCTGAAAAATGCTATTCATAATATACTCATTTGGGATCTTAGAATAAAACCTGCTAAAAAAAAAAGTAAGGAAGAATAGAAATTAAAAGAGTAAATGTATATAAAGCATTTTCCAGAGTGCCTGACGCCAAATAAGTGCTCAATAAATAGTAGCTTTTATTATAACTAAGACTGAAAGAGGATTTTGTGTTCCTTTAACTAAATTTCAATAAGGTATGAAGAGAATTGGGAAAGAGGTGGCACTTTTATTTCTAACATTGTGTTGACAACTTTTTAAAGATATGGTTCTAAGTCAATTTATTCAGGTCCTCTAAAACTAGAAAATTTTTTCTATACTTAGCTTCCTGTTAAACACAATTATTAGATTTCTTTAAATATGTGGTTTTTGTTGTTTTGTTTTCTGGGTATATATTAACAGCAGTTTTTAGGTACTATATACCATGCTGCAAATGGTATGGGTCCCCAAAAAAACAAAATAAATGGAAATGTTTTTCTTTGCTACTATGGTGGAACAGCTTCTGTGATAGGGTATGCTCACAAAGATTTCCAGTCACTATGTTTTCCAGCTTCATCCCTGGGGAAATATTTCTTGCTTACTATATCAAAAACATGTTTCCAGTAGTCAATCGGGCTATAAGTACAGATTGATAATTCATGAAAGGCTGATATAATTCCAATAGTATATTAGTAAGGACTATCTGTATTGCAGATACCTAAACCCAGCATAGACAGACAAATTAAAGGGAGCTTATTGACTCATAACTGTACAGCTGAGGCCCAATGTGACCCTGGGTTTAAGCCACATGACCAAGATCTGATGTCTGTCTCTCTGCTCCTCCTCAGTGTCACTTAATTCTCATGGCCTCTGCCTATTTGCTAGCTGAGCATATACTAAAAGAACTGAATGGCTCCTCTTTCCCCTCTTCCTTTGACCTTTTCTGCTCACCCAAGGGTTTTTTCTGAAAATAAAAACTTCTGTGGGGTCCTTTTAACTTAGAGTTATTTACTACATGCATTACCCCTAAGCATGCTCTTTCCTTTTAGCTGTATCTGGATCTATATCAGAGTAAATACTCTTTTTCTGATAGTCATCTTTTTCCTCCTAGGTAAACATAATTATTGTTGTGCTTGAGAGGGCCCAAATCATTGCTTTGTAGACCTTAGTCTCCAAACACAGTGTTCTAGCTTATTGAAACCTTGTGGTTGTAAGTTTTCATTGTTATGGAATCTTCTAAAATAAAGAATTCCTGAAAGTCCAGCTGATTTGTATGTACATTAGGCCCTTATATGTTATCTTTAAAAAGTTCTCTCTCCCTCCCTCTCTCTGTCTCTCTCTTTCTCTCTCTCTCTCTCTCAAACACACACACACACGTATGTACTGTGTTGCTAAATCATTATAACTTTCAAGCAGTTTGGTTTTTCTTTTGCTTATATCGTCCTTTAAGTTTGTGTTTGAGCCTTGTTTTTGTAGGCAAATAAAAGACATTCAGCAAAGGCTCTATTGATGGAAGATTGACTGTAACCCTTTAGAACCATTATTTGTTTTACATGAATTCTTTAAACTTTTTGAAAGCAGCATAGAAATTTTTAGTTCTGCTTTCTCAGAATTAATTAATTTGATATTGATTGTGTGATCTTCTTTAATGGACATGCTATGGTTTTGTTAGCCAATTTTTTTAAAAAAAAACCAATTGTCCTCTTTGAAAAATCCTTAATTGCTAAAATAGGGCTATTCCCCATCTTTTAAAAGTTATAATCAGGGCTAGGGTTGTGGCTCAGCAGTAGAGTATTCACCTAGCACATGTGAGACCCTGGGTTCGATCCTCAGCACCACATAAAAATAAGTAAAATAAAGGTATTGTGTCCAGCTACAACTAAAAAATATTTTTTAAAAGAAAAGTTACAATTAATATTTGTATTAAGTCCAGTTCTGCCTCTTGTCACAGTTGAGTTCTTACGGTTTCCAGAATCATTGACATTGCTAATATATTATCCAGCTGATATATATCATTATTAGCATAGGAAAAAAGACAGAATAATAAACAGCAATTTATGCTGAGACTTCTGACTGAGCCTTTGCTAAATGGATACAGTATCTGTGTGCTCCCATCCAGTTTGTAAATATTTTCCCGTTGACGGCTCTTCTCTTCTTGGATTACTTTGAAATAAAGCTTGCTTTTCCACAAAAGAAAAAAAATAATAAACAGCAATTTAGAAACAGCAGGATCACAACTAATGGAAGAGGATCACAAAACACAAACAAAAAATGCTAGAATATTTTAAATCAAACTGTAAATGATATACTATACCACTTATAATTTACTGTTAATTCAAGTACATAGGTATATTATCTCCACTTTATGGATAAGGAAACTGTATATGTTTGAAAAATTTGACTGCCTGAAGGCCAAACAATATAATGAACTCAAGATTTGTTCTAAGATGTATAATTCAATAACCTATATTCTTTCTACTACTTGAGATTGCCTTTCAAAATTAGGGCAGTTATAAGAAATCGAGCCTGTACATATTTGCAGGTAAAATTTCATGCAGCATCATGTTTAATTGTTGAATTGGGAAATTAGAAAAATGTAGAGATTAACAGATGAAGGAATTCCTCTTCTAGATTGATGTCTGAGCTCATGTTCTACTATCCCCTTTTTTGTCCCCAGTGACAGAAAAAGTGTTTTTAAAGTGAATGAATCAGTATCTGCTTTGAACCATAAGAGGGGATTCATTAGACAAGAAACAGCAAATCCTTGAAAGATAGAAAGCAGGCAAAGACAGGGGCAAAAAAGAAACATTTCTAAATATGCACAAGAAAGCAAAAGGTAGGAGCTGATCCAGGACTTCTGTAGGGCTTCTCCAGGCCCAGAGGAGCTCAGTACTCTTGAGCACCAAATGGAATGATAAGTTGGATGCACTTCAGGAAGAAGCAGATACAAGAAGGAATAATAAAAAGAAATTAATACCTGAATAAATCAAAACAAATATTAAAATATGAAATGAAAATTAACTGGCACTGAAGAATTGGTGAATAATAACATATAAGATAGAAGACAGACACTCAAAAGCTCCTGGTGTATGAGTATCCAAAGCATATGAGAAATATAACAAAACTGATGAGAAAAGACAAGGAAAAGGAGAAGCAGGTGAAACAGACTAAAATTGAATCTCAAGTAGCACCCTCAAAAGTGTAACAGCAGCAGAAGAATGAGAGCATAAGAAAGAAGCTGTACTGGGTGTGTAAAACAGACATCCTTGGTAGAGAAGTGGAACTTAGGAGCACAGCAGTCAGAATAAAGGCCAAGCCCAGTACACTTCAGCCTGTTTTTATCAAAACAAGAACAGACTGTGTAATCATGTGTCATTTAGAATTGTAATTATCTTAGTTGAATAAAGTACTCTTTTTTGCCTTAAAAATGTTAACCAGGAAGGGTTGGGTTTTTTTTTTTTTTTGGGGGGGGGGGATATTTAAAATACAGTTTAAAAATATCCTCTAGTACAGAGGTAGCCAAACTTTCTTGAAGAGTCACATATGCCTGGTATGGCAGGTATAACTTTGCCACAGCAGCTCCAGAGCTGCCATAGATAGTACATCAGTAAATGGGCACAGCTTTGTTCCAGTAAAACTTCATTTATAAAAACAAGTATCCAAGCCATAGTTTGCCAGCCAACCACTGCTGATACTCATATATAGTTTTAGAGTTTATATTATGCATCATTTTAAAACCTCAGCCCTCAATGACAAAACAGTTCTTCCCAAGTGATACAAGTTCAATTATGCAAGCACTTATTTCTCAAATAGTTTTATTAGTTTATACAGTCACGCACAAGCTTATAGGACAGTGCTCTAGGACTTTTGTCGTTCGTTCATTTCTAAACTGATTAAAATCACAAATACCTGGTTCATAGCAAGATGCAATGAGCACGTTATTTATAAAAGTAGTATTCTTGAACCATAATTATCTGATAGGCTTTCATAAATTCAAAAATTCATTTATTTTCAAGTTACATGTGACATTTTAGTCTACTTTTGTGCTTACAAAACAATTCTATAAGAAATAATTGTTTGCCTAAAGTATCAGTACATTATCATGTTGGACATTTCTTATATTAATAATATACATATTAGTATGAATTAATATATTTATTGCATATTAAACTTTCTATAATATTAGTACTTACTAAAATTCCTTCTATGTAATCCTTTATAACACATAATTGATAATAAAGGATTTTTAAGGAGTCCAGTATTCTTGCTTCCTAATCCTAGGGAAAACCATTTCTAAATAATCCTCTCTAGGGGATTGTGGAGCAGTGTTTCTATTGTCAATCCTTTAAAGATACTACATTTGCACAGTGGCTCATACCTGTAATCCCAGCAGCTCAGGAGGCTGAGGCAGGAGGATCTCAGATTCAAGGCCAGCCTGAGCAGCTTAGTGAGACCCTGTCTCAAAAAATGAAAAGGGCTAGAGGTGTAGCTCAGTGATAGAGAACATCTAGGCTCAATCCCCAGTGCCACATAAAGAAGGGAGAGTGGCAGAGAATGTTGTATCTTAACATCAAAAATCAAAATACCATAAATTGAAAATTTAATGAGAACTTTAAGCATTATAATTAGTTTTATTCTTAGATTACAAAAATAAACTGACAGCATACTTAATTTTTTATTATATATCATCGTATCGTCATCCTGTTACTAGAGATATTTGATGTACTAAGCTATATCTGAGAGGAAGAAGTCCAAGAGAAACTTTGCTTTCTTGTTTTCATCTTTCTCTGCTTCACACTGTCAAAGAATTTATCTCCTTAGGAAGTCCACTCTGACCTTACAAGAAAAAAATCTATGTATGTATAACCCCTGATTATTGTGCAACACTAATTTTGGTAACTCACAGCTCTTTTATACCACTTGGTTTGGTTTGGTTTGGTTATTTTGCAGTGCTGGGGATCAAACCCAGGGTCTTGCACAGAGTAGGCAAGTGTCCTACCACAGAGCTACATTGCCAGCCCTGTTTTAGACCACTCTTAAGTTAACTATTTCTTATTTGCTGATATTAAAAAAAAAAAAAATCAGTCTGCTTAGAAATCAGAAAACCATTTTATCTATTATTGTTGATGTTTTCAATAAATATATTTTCTTTTTTTAAAATCAAGCAACCACTTGAATATCTCTCTCAAGTACCAGTATTGTTGATTCACAATGAAGTATGTTACAGTACAGATTTCGCTGCTGTATTTAAGAATCAAATGTATATAAGTGTTGAAAATCAGTCCTTTTGAACATATGCATATAGATGTGCTTGTTGGTAGAGCCAATTTTTATTCAATTTACTCACTGCCCTGCTTCCATAAAATATAAGCAGCTTCACGTATTCTCAAGCACACATTTATTATTATTTCAAACCACCAAAGTTCTGTTCCATATAATATGGTTAAGGTTTGGACTACTGAGCCTTGCAGTATCTTTCTGAATTGCCTTAAGATGAGACTGCATCATAAAGGGCCTACCCAAATGATTACTACAAAATTTACTCTGTAATAACTGAAGAATCAATTGTTACTGTTTTGATAGGTTTTATATACCTCATACACAAGTGTGTCCATTGTAAGCTCATTGTTTTTACTCATGTAGCTCAGTTAGTGACACATTTGTGTGTCATGGTACCAAACAATCCTAAGTTTAGTGCTCAGTTCAGCTTCTTAATAGCTCTGTGACTTTGGCAAGTTCTTTAATGTCACAGCATAGCTTTTTTTTCTGTAACAGGGGACCAGTACTTACCACATAGAGTTGATAAGTATAAGGTAGCTCACGATAAAATGATATTTCCAACATAATGTTGTCTTCTTTAAGTGCTTGATATAAATAAACTCACCTTATCATCACAATAATCATATTAGGCATGATTTGTGTTCCCTATTTTGTCATTGGGAAAACAGGCACAGAGCAGTTAGGATCACACAGCTTGACTAGGTGTCTTAGTTTATTTTCTGCTGTTTTAACAGAATACCTCAGACTGGGTAATTTAGAATGAACAAAAATTTGTCTCATGGCTCTGGAGACTGGGGAGTCCAAAGGCATGGTACCAGTATCTGGCAAGGACCTTTGTGCAGCATCATCCTGTGGTAGAAAGTAGAAGAGGAAAAGGAAAAAAGAGACAACATTGGACTTATATTTATAACAAATCCACTTTAACAATAACTAACTCACTCCCCAGGAACCGCATTGATCTATTCGTGAGGGCAGAGCTCATCTGACCTGATCACCTCTTGATATGTCCTCCCTCCCTCCCAAGCTGTTGCACTGGGGATTAAGTTTTCCACACATGAACTTTGGGGGATCTCATCAAACCATAACAGAAAGGGAGTTAGAATTCAAATCCAGTCAATTTGGCTTCAGAGCCTGCCTATAACTACTACATTAAAGCAAAGTAGATAACTGAAAGAATGTGGATATAAGCCACTTGTTGCAAAGCCCCCAGTATATCATAAATTTTCAGTAGATGCTAAAACTAGTCAGAATGGATGTGCTTCTCAGAAAAGGGGAGACCCTCTTCAGGAACAGGGGTTCCCTGAAAAACATAAGCTTTATGAAAATAACTTTTCATAAAGTATAGACAAATTTCAAGTATAGACAGATTTTTTCAAGTATAGACAAATTTCCATCTAAAATTTATGATGTTCTACAACAGAAGTACTACAACAGGTCAATACTGAGTGTCCTTAGAAGTCATTTGAAGACTCACTTATGCTTTACTTCATCCTCCTATTTCTATGATGAGTTTTTCTCTGAAACCTCTAAATAATCTTTTTGTTCTTGCTAAAATATGGTTGTAATAGAAATGTTAAAATCATTTTTTTTTACAGTGAGTAACATAAGAACAAATCCACAACCATTTTATCTGCAACTGAAAATGAACTGTGGTCACTGTGTCCAAATAAGAAGTTGAAACGTAAAATGTGTCTCGTGGCTCATATGTGTGTGTGGGTTTCATTTGTTAGTTTCCGTTAAGTGAGTAAGTTGCAGTGGTTAGTTGGAAAACTTTTGAAGTACCTACCTCTAAGAGTTAATTGAGGCTGCAAGAATTGTTTTGTTGTTTTGTTTAAGTAAGTGAAAGAGATCAGACAATAGCAACACTTGGCTGTTGTCAAGTGTAAAGTTCACATCCAGTGCTGTAGTTAACCCTAACCCATTGTGTAGGGAGCAAGTCATTAGGCAGAATCCTGCAATGGAGGATCTTGACCATGAAGTTACAAAGCCTGGATTTAAAGCTTAGTCCTATAACCTGATAACCAGGAAGTCACTGACATCCGAACTCAGTGGGATTAATAGTGTTCATCAAAGAAGGTAGTGGGTGGTCTGTCCCTCTATTTTTAGTACAGTACTTGCCATACATTTGCATAAATGAGCCTTTCCTCTGTCCTAGATAGATTGTGAAAATAGGAGTAGTCTGTTCCTTCTCCTTAATACCCTAAAACAGTGGTCAACAAACGTCTTCTGTAAAGGGCAGATAGTAAATGTTTTGAGCTTTTTGTGCCATGTGGTCTGTCACAGCTACTGTTGCAGCCACCATAGCACAAAAGCAGCTCTAAACTACACGTAAATGAATGAGTGTGACTGTGAGTCAATAAAATTTTATTTAAAAAGACTACATCTGGTACTTAATAGAAATTCAGTAAATGCTTGTTGAATTGACTTGTGGACTGAATGTCTGCAGATATTCTCTATCCTCAAAGTGTTCCACAGATGAGATGGTATCTCGTGTATTTATTCCATTTTACAAAGATATTCATTTTCCTGAAGAGAGACAAATAAGGTACAAATATCTAAAGGTAATAAATTCTTAAGTCTGGGACTCTTCCTCACATTTTTGGAACAAGAAGCTATAGATGATTTTCAACTAAAGATTTCATAGAACACAGGATTTAGAGTCAGTCTTATAATTTTGTTTGGTAGTAAATGTCTCATAAAGAGGCTAGAAAATGTAAATGTTTATTCTTCCCTTCAACAACCCACTGTCGGTCTGACTGACATTTAGCGAGTTTCTTAATCTCTGAACTAAAGAACCTGTCTATAAAATAGAGTTAACAGTGCCTATTTTATGAGACTGCTGTGGGGGGGGGGGATATATATATATATATATGTAGTTAAGGTCACCTGCTACATGGCAGTTTTGAAATGTGTGGAACATGGCGTTCACATTGCATATTTTGTATTATATTAGATACTCCGGGGTATCCAGAAACACTATTTTGTCTCCTCTATCACTGTGTAAGTTAATTATGAAATTAAATATGCTATGAGATCCTGTACCACTAAATACAGTTATACAACATGTACAATTGTGGGTATTTGGATTTTTTTTTTAATGTCACTAAATGCCAAATTCATTTTTAGTAGTCGCCAAAATTGAACTGTGTAAGTTCTTTGGCAATTGTAACATAGAAGTGTACATTCAAACAGTTGAAAGTTTTCAGATTCTCAATATTCTATCAATAGCACTGTGGAATTGCAAACAGACACCCCACAAACATGAAATAATGGAGTTGGGTGGTGGTTTATTGTTTTGTGGCTTCATTTTATTGAAGTTTTTTGGTGGTTTGTTGTTTGTTTGTTTGTTTGTTTTTGGTTTTGGTTTTTTTGCACTGCTAGGTATCAAACACAGGGGTTCATGCATGCTGGGCAAGCACTCTTCCACTGATCCATACTCCCAGTCCAGTAACAGATTCTTTATGAACATAGCACAGTTTCTCAGGACTGTTTTAATATGCAATAAATTGATTGAAAATATCTTGCAGTATTCTTTTTAATATAGTGAGAAGTGGTGGTACATATTCAGGATGGTAGAAGAGATACTTGTTCCTTTTAATTGTGTGGTGTTTGTGTGTGTGTTGTGTATTCACTAAGGGTAATATTTGTAACTCAGTATATATTTACACTGTGACCTAGAAATGAATTTTTTAAAACAAATTCTTGTTGAGCCTGGCTGAATACCAGGCATTAATCCAGCTATTAAAGTTACAGAGATGAATATAACAAGAACCCTGTCCTTATTGAGTTCAGCCTAATTTGGGAAAGAGAAGTTTGTTTACAGATAATTGTAGACTCTAATAAGTGCTGTAAGAGAAATTCAGCCACAATAAAAGCCCCTACTGTAGCAATCTAAACAAGAAAGTGGCTCATATCGAGATGTCTGAGATATGTAGTACAACTGGCTCCACTGTGTGCATCATCATCCTACCCTCACGCCTCCTTCCATCCCCTCTGGTCGTAGGTTACTAGATGATTACCTTACTTCTATGCCTTGGGTCTGTTTTTCAGAAAAGAAGGAGGAGTTAAAGAATAACCCACTATAAGAGAAGCCAAAAATTGTGTGAGGTGGCCACATGTATATTCCCATTTGTGGGAATTCCATTTCTCTTCAACTTTTGTAGTAGAGCAAAACAAGGAGGGAGGAGTCAAAGTGGGCATATTGGTATGATCAATAACAGGCTGTGGACTTAAAGGAGGAGCCAGCTGCCTGGGAAATTCCCAAAGGGCTTCAGAGAGAATGTAACAGTTGAATAAGAGTTAATCGGATGGTTAAAGGGAAGAATAAAAATTTACATTTTTTAGCCTCTTTATGAAACATTTACTACCAAACAAAATAAATACAGTCTATTCATTTAAATACTGGGGATATATGGATGAAGAACATAAACAAGTCTGCTCCTCTTGGAGACCTCATTTTCTTAAAGGAGAAGATGGAATAAGCAAGTATACAAAATGTACTTTCGATTGAATGTAATTTAATTTCAGGTAGTAACAAATACAGTGGAAAAGAAAAAAATGCCTTTGTAAGAATAAAAACATTTTAGCTATTTTGGATAGAAAATTTCTTAAGGATATTAGGTACAGTTCTCTTACGTAGAATAAACTTGGTTAACCCTTTCCTTGAAGACTTATCAACATCATACACTCTGGGCCTGTTTTACTGTGTGGTTATTCATAACTCTAGTCCACTGTTAAGCTTTAGCAGTGATTCAGTCTAAGGGATTTTGTTTGTTTGCTTGGGGTTTTGTTTTGTTTTGTTTTTTTGGTTTACACAAGTCATGTCAAAATTCTGTCAGATGTTTCTGCTGTTAGCGTAACCCTCTTCAGGAGACTTTCCCTGCTCTTTGGTTTTGTTTCTGATTTTATTTGGACTGAGAACAATACATATTTGAAGTAGGAATTTCTAACTGAGGACTCTAGCATGCTTCCAGAATATAATATAGAGCTTAAACCCTGGAAAGCTGTTTCAACAGTTTTATAAAATTTTAGATTCAATTCCTAGTTCAAATGACATGAGATTCACTGGAATACTAGCCTGGAAAAGTATGTCATAAAGGGAAGAATAAAAATTTACATTTTTCAACCTCTTTATGAAACATTTACTACCAAACAAAATAAATACAGTCTATTCATTTCCTTTCACATGTCCCTTGAATTGGCTTTAATTCTCAGCTGCTGTCTTCGTCCTTTCAGGCATTCAGTTTGTGTTTGATTTTAAACTGCCTTCTCTCCACAAATGAATTAACTATTCTAAATTATGGTCGCTAAATTTTTTTCTGAAGAAATGGGTTATATTCTAAGGTTGTAAAACAGTTTTAACGAGAAATGTCCACTAATACTCTGTGTGTATGCACGCACACACACGTGTGGGTGTATAGATAGGTAGGTCCATGTATATTTTTACCATATTAATGTGCATCGAAGCAAAACTGGTTCATATGCTAATAGTTGATTGGTATAACTGTAATCAGCATCTTTGCCACAAAATCCCTTTGTGAAAATAACATCACATTATTAATATAAGTTTAAGAGTTTCATTCTTAAATGTTACTAATTCATTCTAAAATGCTACTAATTCAGTTTTCTTGACCTAGTTGTGCCTGTTAAGAATGGAATTAGGCTATCTGAGGAGGAAAGTAAAAAAAGGTAACAAGCAGGAGATATATTCTTCTTGTTTCATGCCTGTACAGATTATCTTTCCAACGAGGTTGTAAACTATTCATGAGCAGATATAAGATGACTTAAAATTTTTTTAACATTTCCTACATTCTACCATATACTATTAAATAATACTTGATATCAAAAAGTAGGACTTCTGAAAATCAATAAATTACTCATATTGCCTTAAAAGTTTTACTCTCTGGAACGATGACCAGGCTGTTTGCTATGGCCACTTTAATTTGGCCATAGCAGCTTTTCCTACTTAAGAAAACTTTATCACCTGAATCAAGCTCTAAATATAGGCCAGATAGAAGCCACAATGAGAAAAGTCACAGGACAAAAAAGATCACAATGCAGTAGGGTATGGTAGAATTTTTTTCTGGCGCTTCAATGTAGGATAGAAGGAATTTAGCACTAAATATGATTAGAGAAGTAGGTAGTGAGCAAATGTGCCTTTTTGTATCATGTTATTTGTCTTCGTTCTATTTTGCAAGGGTGCCCATAGGCTTAGGAAGGTGAGCAGTGTGGTCAGCTTTCGTTTGAGAAAGATTACCCAGACAGATGTGTGGGGTATGAGTTGCATGATGTAAGAAAAGAAAGAAGAGAAAGGAAGCTATTGCATCAGAATATTTACATGAAGACCAAACTAAGAGAGCTATGGAGAAGCATAGACAGATGGGCAGTGTTAAGAAAAGTGACTTGGTGTCTTGTGGGACAACTCGGGAGATCAACAAGAGCATAATGTCTACATGTTCTTGGAAGGTGGTAGTGTTCTTCACCATGATGGAGATTACTGAAAAAGGAGTGAGTTTTTAGGGAAAAGTTGTAGATTCATTTTAGGAGAAGTTGAATTTGAGGTATTTATGGGACTGAAAGTAGATGAAAACTCAAAGCCAATATGTATACATGAGCTTAAATTTCAAGGCAGCTAATTCCACATTAAGAGTGGAATTAGACTATCTGAGGGATAAGGATAAAGGTTTGACATATCTGAGAAGACTAATGAAAAACACCTTGAGCAAGTCACAAAGAGTTCCAAATAGAAGAACCATGAAAAATAGCAATATATATAGGACAGCCAGAGAGCAAGGAAAGAGGGGGCGAGGGTGAATTGAAAGAGTTGGTGCAGGGAGAAGGCAAGGCAGGGTAGACAGAATATGGACCTAGTGTCTTGAGACTGAGGGCTGCACTGTTCAAATACTGCTGATAGTGATTGATCTTGGTATTAAGAGGACATCGATGACTTATTCCAAATTATTTTCAGAACAGTAAGAGTCAGATTGTAGGCTGTCTGCCATATCTGTTTCTTCCTCAATCATTTAGGAAGAGAACCCCAGGTCTTAGTTGCACACATGGCAGCTGGTTAGTCCTTCTATCTCACCTTCCCTTGCAATAAATGTGTCTTTGGGGGCTACTCTGGGATGTGCATTCATGATGTGTGCCACTTGCAAATCATCACCTAAAATGTGAAGCCAGTTGCTGTGGACTTACCCCACCACTCCTGATATAGAGGGCTGGAAGCAGGTATAGAGTTAAGCCAGCTTCAGCCATAGGGATGCAGAGGTACTCAAGGAATGGTAGAAGGAACCCAAGTCCTTAAATGACCTTGTGTGACAGAGCCACTCTACTGATATTGATGCAGTTAGCACTAGACTGAGATGAAAGAGAAATAAACTGAGTTTAATCCAGTGCGTTCTAGGTTCTACACATTATAATGGTTTATCCTGGAACTAACATATATGTTTAGAAATTTGTTATTTGTAAATAAATAAACAGTACTGTGAAAAACTCAGGCTGCTACTCAGGGATTTATCTCCCAGTTCTGTCGCTTGTGAGGATAGCAGAAGGTTGCAGTATTGGAACAACAGAGAGAAAACTAATCATAGTATTCTGCTAAGTGCCACAGCAGATGGTGTTTACCTAGAAATAACTTAAACATTGTTCTTTTTTTTTTTAACTATAAAAATAAACCAATAAGAAAACAGTTTTTACAAATCAGAATAGTTAATCTTAAAAAACAGAAATGCTGACAAGTTAGAGAGTATGACGGGAAATTAAGAGAAAGTGCCTTATGAAATTAGTGTGTGAGAGATAAGATACTATCAAAATTGATAGAATAATACGAAGAAAGAAAATGGCATTTCAGACATAAAAAAGAGTCCCAGGAAGATGATGGTGGTGAACTGAAGCCTCTTCTACATAGCAGGAAGTCAGAGAGAAAAATCCAAAGCTAATAACTCAGCATGAATATATCACCTAAAGCTATGGCAGTAATCACTGAAACAATTAAAAATGTTTTTTCAGAGAAATGATAAATAAACAAATATATTTAAGTTCTATATAGCTGCATCAAGTACAAAAAAAAAAAACTTTCTTGTAATACTCTTATCCATTTGACAAAACCAGTTCATTGTCTTTTTTTAGAACTGATTCCACTTTGTTAAATATATTAAGTACTTTATTAATTTCATTTAAAATGTGAATTATCAATTGCATCTGACTTGCAGGATTAAGAATATTGTTTTTCTGTGTATTCTGAGTTTTATTTCATAATTGGATATTATAATTGGGAGGAAAGGTGATTTTAAAAATTTTTTAAATATTTTATCAGCTAAATATTTTGGCTGCAAATAGCAGAAATTGACTGCAACAAGTAGGAAAGGAATTTTTGACTAGTCATGAAATCACAGGGAAAGCTGGAGGATCAGGTTGAGAGAGAATGCAGCTGGGTGACACCAGGGCTCTGAATAGTAGGAACTCTTCAGCTTGTCATCCAGGTGACACCACAATGATAAATAACCTCTAATTTCTTTTGGTCTCTCCACCTGAGATTCTAAATTAAGAGAAAATCCTGTTTGACTTATACAAATCTTCAACACTGGACAAGGGAAAAGTACATGGCTCCTTGATTTATATCCTAGGAGTCACACTGCAGAGGACAAAAGAATCCTCAGAGTGCTATTATCAAAAGAAAGGAAATAAACTGATGGCTTGCCACATTATGTAACTCTTTAATAATGCAGAATTATAGTTTCCAGTGCTAGTCACAAAAAACAGCCATCAAAACGAGTAAGAAATCATTTTTTTTTAATGCAGTGGTCCCAGTTATTGTTATTTAACCTTTGTTGCAGGAGCTTACCACATTGAATTGAAATTCTCACTGATTTCTCTCCCACTTGACTGAGTTTCATGTCTTCCGTGAAGCAATTAATTTCAATTAGAAAATGAAAATATAGACTTAGTGATATTGAGGAAGACCTTGTGATAATTTAAGACTTCCCAGATATCTGTCACCTCGTCTCCCTCTTATACTTAATCAGCTTATTACTCACCAAGACTCAGCCCAAGCACTACTTCATCCAGGAAGGCTTTAGCCCTCATGCCCTCCCACAGCATCCTCTTCTGATTTATGAGCCACTTCACCACCACCCCCAGGGAATGATACTGCTGCTGTATTCACCCCACTGTGCCATGTTGACTTGTCAGTCTCCCACATCAGCCAGATTGACAGACTCTGTCTGGGTTTTCTTTGGTTCTCTAGTCCCTTACTTAGTAAGTACACATCAAACATTCAGCAGATTCTTGGTTGGATGGATGGATTTGCCAGAGAAAATGGGATAAAACATTCCTTATGGAGCCCCATGTGTATGAAGGCATGGCTCATGGAATGTTCATGAACTGGTGAGAAATTCTGTAGGATGGGAGCACATATGAATTAATGGGAAAAGAGGCAGATAAGTTTGACTAGAGTGGGTCTCTAAGGTACCATTTACATTACATGTAGACAAATGTTTAGGGTTCGGAACTGACAGAAGAACAAGAGATTGGCGAGGGGAGCTGGGCGGAGCTGAGCCTGGTGAATAACTATTGGTTGTGGCAGGGGTCCTTGAAGAGAACCCTCAGATGGTAGGATATTGTCTCTGGGAGCTAGAAGGTTCAAACCTAGCTTGGGAGCAAGTGTGTTACCTACCATGGACCAGGCACTTACTTTTCTAGGTGCTGGGATGCAGTGGTGAGTCACACAGGATTCCTGTTCCCATGAAGTTTTCATTCTAGAAAGGACTGACAGATAAGAACGTAGAGCCACTACGGGACAGCACCTGCAGGTGAAGCACTCAGAGCAGTCGGGAGTCTGCACTGAAGATTTCCCTAGTTTAGAGAGCAGCCTCCTTACAGCCCACATCCCAATCATTTACTGCTAAGTGTTCCTAAGTAAAATGATCAGTATCACATATGTTCTTAACATACATAACATTTAGCCACTGTAGAGAAAAATGTTGCAGAGAAGAAAAAAATAATTTTATCACAGGAGTACTTTCTTTAGCAAAAATGTCTTTCTTTTGTTTCCTACCACACAGAGGGATATTATTTTTTAAGCTTAATGGGGTAAATATGCAATAATAGTATGAACAAAAGCCAGTCATTGCTTGTGTTAATGCCAAGTTGTGTTTGTAGCTTATTATTTCTGGTGCCTAAAAAGTAATATAGCATTTTTACAATTTAATCCATAACCTCACCAAATTCTTTGTTGTTTCTTTTTCTGTAATCCAGTGAATTCCAGCAGGGGAATTTTTTAAATTCTCAGTGTAAACATTAGCCTATGCCACATAATCTACTCTTGTGTTTTCTTTACCCTGTTATGGGTTCACTTAATGCTGAAGGCTCTTCCCTCTCTTTTCCAGGGTGCTGATAAGACAGTGAAAGGTCCAGATGGACTGACCGCCCTTGAAGCCACTGACAACCAGGCAATCAGAGCTCTTCTCCAGTGATGGATGGACGGACTGATAACTTGGGAAGAATGACTCTCCTGTGGCCTCACACTGCTGCCTGTCTGTCTGTCACTCTCTATCTGCCAGCTTCTTCAGCTAAATACTTTCAGAGGGGTGAGGGGAGAGAGAAATTCATAACAAATCAGACTACCAGAAAAAAACAATGTTTTGGAGGAGGGGAAAAGCCAGGATCAGGATTTTACCAGGATTCCTGATCAAGCCAGCCTCTTTTCCATTTCTAATAAAATACACAGCTTATACCCAAGGGAGAGCAAAGACACAATGTACCAGGAACATTTGACCTTTCCAGCTTCCTAGCTAATTCATTAATTAGATTGTGTTGAAGGTCTGATTATACAAAGGCCAACTCTTATTTGGCAGCCCTACCTGTGAGCAGTAGTGGCTGCTGCGATGTAAACCTAGGGTGCTGAGATAAGCAATTAGCTACAGCCTTCTGCCTTAAGAATGCACTCTCCTGGGGATTTCCCGGCACAGTTAAGAGCGCTGCCTGTGGTTGGTAACCAAATCTTCCCTCAGTGACTTTAAGCTTTATGTGAAAGCTCAGTTAAGGTGAGGAGGGGCACACTCCTAAATTGCTGGATGACTGAACTTTGGATTTTCTCTCCCCTTTCATGAGGATTTCATGTCTCTTTAGATAAAACTGACTAGTTTTATTTATAAAATCTTAAATTTTAGAAATCTAAAGGAGAAACCATTCCAGTATGCGTATTTTTTTTCTCCTGTAGAGTCAGACATTTATGTAACATTGAAACACTTTCAAACTCCTGCTGGTAGTAAAAGGGGGTTTAAAAATAGAATCATAGCCATAAGCGTGTTAGTATCACATAAAGAGAGAAAGGTTTTCTTAGTACCTATGGATTTTCTTCATTTGCTGTTTGAATTAATTGACCTCAGTTATGTTTAGAGAATCAAGGAACATTCTTTGGAATGCCTCTCTCAGACCCATCTTGGATGCTGATTACTTAGTGCACCAAAGCTATCACTGGGGTTAGATTACTATTTGGACAAATTTAACCCCATCCCTACAGAGATATGCTTGTTACCAGGTTCCCCGAGTTGTGGACAGGCTTCTGCTGAACATGCCAACCCACCTGCATAATGTGTTTTTCTTTCTTTTCTTTTGTAAGTCATGCATTGCATAAAGTGTAACAACTTAATAATCTATTCTGTGTTCTTAGAATACAGTGCCCTGAAATGGCATTCTTATGAATTGCAGAAAATTTAAGACACATCTCCAAATGTTTATTTCATGAGCAGTAAAATTAAACATGTAACCTTAAATTTGATATCTTGCATTTAAAATATTGAGATTTCTTTGACTTGCCATTCATATAGGCTTACTAAAATATTAGGGTCTTTCCTTAGCCGAGTCATGCAATAATTGAATGTACCTCAAATTTTTAAAGGGGGGAGGGTGGGTTAGGGACTTATATTCAGATTGTGGATAATATAGAACTAATGATTTTTTTAAGGCAATGTAGCATTCTACAGCAGGGTTAAACTATTATCAAGAACAGTCAGCTCCTGGCTAATAACAAATTTTATTAATCAGTTGCTGGTTGGTTGGTTGGTGTGTGTGTGTGTGTATGTGTGTGTGTGTGTGTTCATGAACCCTTTTTTTATCCTGTGGCTTTTTCACTTTCAACTAGCCTAACCCTGTAATTTTCCTATGTCCAAGAAAACAATCACAAAATGGTGGTTTAAAATACTTTATATTTGGCAAATTCTGCTGTCTTAATGCAGCCTATTAGAAGTTGGACATTCTGATTGGAAATGGAGGGCACTCTGTCAGTCTATAACTATCAGCATAATACAAAGGGTGGTTTCACCTCTTGGCGTAATGCTATTTTTAAGGCTTGAATTTTGCCCTTCACACAATTTTCACCTTTACTTTGCAAGTGTTGTATTGTTGTTGGCTGTTGCAGAGAGTGCACCATCCCATCATTCCTAAATTTGGTCTGCTTTCTGCAGTCATTATGGGCTTCTTTGTACGGTTTATCCTGATGTTCCTTGTAATGCAGTAGAGGCTATCTCGCCTTCCCTCTTCTTTCTCAGCCATTTTGTAAACCCCATAATTATGAAGCAATTGCTTGAGAAAATAACATATAAACATAGAATAGAATAGACTGACCAAGATGGTTTACACTTTCTTTTTTTTTTTAACTAGGTTATTTATAATGTATTTCTGAACCACTTGGCAGAGAAATTCACAACACTTATGTTCATATTTTGAGTAAAGCTAAAACCATGTCTGTTTTTTTGGTACTACGTGCATTAGCAAAAGGTTAAGTAAGTTTTGTTCTCCACTGAAGTACTATTTAACATCTCAGAAAAAATCTTGCATGTTCAGTAGTTTTGTATTAAATCAGTTATTTTGTATGCACTATAACAAGTAAAAACAGGTTGTTTGCCTGTTTACAGTAGGATACTAACAAATTCCCCCTGCAGCTGCAGACTGGTGTTTATAGACTTAGAGTTTGTACACAGCACCTGAGTCTCCACGTAGTTCTTTTTTGCACAGCTCACCATTCTAAACCCAGCTGGGCACAGCAATGTAGTAGGTAGGTGCAGTGTGTGGAAGCTGCAAACGAGTAGGCCCTTTATTCACTGATTTCTTTCCCCAAATAATGGATTTTAAATCTACATGTACCTGTTTGTTTGGTTTTTTTTCCCTGAAACTTCAACTGAGCTGCTGTTTTCTTCCATGCAATATTGTATACTCAATTGTGTATAGAAGAAGCTGGTAAGAGTGCCCTCCTACATAAATAAGCAATTGCAGTGTTTGCATGCAAAATTTTAAAAATTTAAATTGTCCTGATTCTATTTTGTAAATGGAGAAACAATCATATCTTTCTAAGCAGTAATGGAGAAAGACTAGTGCTTTGTGCATTTTGATATATTTGAGTTCGTTTTTCCACAATGTCATACTTTTGACACAATTGGGTTTCTCATAAGTATCCTAGTTCATGTACATCCGAATGCTAAATAATACTGTGTTTCAGTTTTGTGTTGCAAGAACAAATGGAATAAACTTGAATTGTGCTACAGCTAATGTCAGCAGTGTTTTTCTCCCTCAGTTACTATTGCCTTCCTTTTCAAGTCTTCTCTACAACTATACCAGAACCTTGATTGACTCAAGGTTGGGTTGGTTGATTGACTTGGGTTCAGTAAATCCCACTCTTAATCTAAATTATTTTATTCCACTTCCAGAAAAAAAATAATAATAATAAGTGGGAGAAAATATTCCTAGTCATTGAACTTTTTTTTTTTTTGCACCAGTCACTCATTGCAGTAATTTGTAAATGTTTAACAACCCTCTTGGCCAACTGGGAACTAGATACAGCTGACAACATCAAACTTGTCATTGGACTTGAAGAAAACAGTCACAGTCCGCCTCGTCCACACATTAATTGCACATTTAAGTTCCTACACATTTTTTGGAGATACACATTTTCCAAATTCATGATCACCAGCTCTTTTAGGGTGTTCTTTTTAGGATGAAATGATCACTTTGAATCACAAACTGAGCAAGATTATATGTGAAATCAGCAAGATTATATGTGAAATATTTGATTCTATTGTAAGCTTGTCAGCACCAGAAGACTGCTGCTTAGTTTATTTTTGAAGTGGCCCATTAATGATAGAAAAAATCTGTGCCAGTCCAAAGATACAGCAAAAGCTGTCTTAGAACATCCATGTTGTTGGCCAGCGTACAAACAGGGTGCCTATGTGTCTTTACGAGGATATGATCACAGAAAATGTTTCAAAAATTCCCATTTTAATTGGGTTCTAGAAAGAAGGTGTTTAAATATGCTTAACTATGTTTTTTAAAAATATTTTTTAGTGATAGTTGGACACTTACTCATTTTCATGTGGTGCTGAGGATCAAATCCAGGATCTTGCACGTGCTAGGCTCTACCACTGAGCCAAAACCCCAGCCCGCTTCACTTGTGTTTTAAAGGGAACAGAACCCCTTTCTACATAGACTGAAGAGAATGAAAAGCACACGTCTGAAGGAAGGAGCAAGCTAGAGTGGAATTCTGTGATTAGAGAACAGCTAGCACAGAATGTTCACACAGCAGTGTACCAGACTGCCATATATATATATATATATATATATATATATATATATATATATATATATATATATATATATATTTTTTTTTTTTTTTTTTTTTTTTTTTTTTTTTTTTTGGTTTTGATTTTTCCTTTCTGTAAGATCGGTTATTCCAAAACTGGTCGTGAACCAGCAGCATCACCATAACCTGGAAACTTGCTAGAAATGTACATTTTTTAACCCAGCAAACGCTACTGAATCAAACTCTGGAGCTAGGCCCAACAGTCCTTTGGAACAAGCTCTCCAGGTGATTGTGATGCACACTAAAGAAGAAGAACCACTGTACAAGAACAAAGGAGAGAAAAAGCTGAAAGCCTATAAAGGGGACATCATCAGGCATGGCTTCCTAGAGAGAGAGAATGTGGAAGACGTCAATATGTGGCAGCAGAAGTGGCTGAATCTTAACCTTTTTCTCCTCTAATGTGCATCAGTTGTTGTAGCAGTATTTCCATAGCTGAATTCCTCAGTCTTGAGCCCTACCTAAGTCCTTTCTCTGAATTTCCAAAGGGGGACAAAAGATTCCTGGGAGAGGTCATGAGCCCATCTCCTAACAGTATTGTGGGTTCTTGAAGTCACTAAGTTGTGTGCCTGACAATCCTGCAGCAGCAGGAAGGCCCCCCCAGGGGACTGAGTGCTGCTGTGAGTCTGCTGAGGGGCTGGACACCCTTGCAGTGGTTGCACCTGTGGCTCAGAAGCAGCAGCCTTGTGCCAGGTGCTCTGGAATGGAATGTCCCCCTTTCTCCACACTGTGAGCTGGCCACTTCCTCCTGTTTTTGTTGTCCTTGTGGGTGTCACTCAGCCAGTTCCTTCCCCAGATGCTAAGCAGATGGTCACAAATCAGCCACAGGGGGTTTTCTCTTAAGGCTTTTACTTAAATAGCTACAGAAGATGTTTTTTGAGCAACTTGAATAGCACCTGACACATGGTAGATATTCATGGTAGTTTTCCTGAACTGCTACTGAACTCTTACACCGTAAAATGTCGGAGCAGCTGGGTTCAGTAAATCCCACCCAAGATGACCTATTAGAACTAGGCTACCTGAGTAGTCAGTGTCCCCAGCCACTGGGCAGAGAGCTTCATAAGTACTACTGGTAGTGCAAACTCAGATGAATGAGGTGAAGACAAATGCTGTTCATGAAGGAAATGCTGACCATGGGGTCAAATGTAGGTCACTTTGAGCCACTGCGGCATATACTAAAGCACAGCTGTAAATGGCAGAGCAAAACCAAGCATTGTCTGGCCACCCTAGCAGCTTCTATGCATTCAGCCACTGCAGCAGCAAGGACGGTCTTATTTACAAGTGGTTAGGGCAGAACAATGGGTCACGTGTCTGGCAACTCATAGCAGAAGCATCTTGTCATACAATGGAAAATAATACATAGACAATTCCTAGTCTCTGGATGCCAGTTCTAAGGCTACTACTACATAGTAAAATAAAAATTTTTTAAAGAATTTATCTTTTCTAACAAATCTGAAAGTGTACTGGACACTGCACATTCTCCTCCTATCTAATAACGTTCCATATGTTTATGTGTGTCCCCTGCGGCAAATCTATGCCACGGCTCCCTGTGGCTTGCTTGTTGCATTTCAGTAGACTTGAAAGTACTCAGATCTAAGTTAATTTGTTGATTTTTCAATGAAAAGTTCTTGATACATGAACCTGTAAACAATCATATGTCTATTGATTTTCTTTTAAAGTTAGTTTTATGACATTTTGATGCTTGTACCATTTTAATAACATTTACTATAATCTGGGCAACACTCTCAAGTATTTTATGTAGACTAACTCATTTGGTCTCCATAAAAACCTCATGAAGTAGAGCTGTCATCAATCCTATTTTCAAATGAGGAGACAAAAACTCAGAGCCTCGGTAACTTTGTCTACTATGGTCACACAACTAGTCAGTGGCAGAGCCAAAGAGTCTTGGCTCCAGAGTCTGTGCTTTCCACATCTGTATTATATTGTCCCTCTGACTCACTGAACCAGCTCATTACATTTTATTCTATGAACACAACTTTTGTTGAAACTCTTAAAAAGATATTTAGAAAAGATTATATGGATTTGTTTATGGTTTTAAACAATTAGATTTTAAAATGTTATGAAACATGAATATACACTGATCAGTTTCTTCCCAGGATCCACAAAAATGACATTTAAGTTTCATGGCATTTAAATTTCAAGTTTGAGAAGTCGCAATACTTGAGTACAATATACAATATTTTTGACAATCTAGAAAATCACAATCAAGAATTGACAAACTAGCGAGGCGCAGTGGCACATACCTGTAATCAGTGGCTCAGGAGGCTGAGGCAGGAGGATTGTGAGTTCAAAGCCAGCCTCAGCAAAAGTGAGGTGCTAAGCAACTCAGTGAGACCCTATCTCTAAATAAAATACAGAATAGGGCTGGAGATGTGACTCAGTGGTCAAGTGCCCCTGAGTTCAATACCCAGTACCCACCCTCAAAAGAAAAAAAAAAAGAATTGGCAAGCTAAGGACCACAGGCCAAATCTGTTTTATAAATAAAGTTTTATTGGAATGCAGCTATTGCCCATTCACTTACATATTATCTCTGGTTACTAGTGCTCTTGAACAACAAGTGAGTAGAGCCTGTGGTTTGTGAAACCCAAGATTTTTATTATCTGCCCCTTAACAGAAAAAGTTTGCCAACTCCAGATAAAGATGTTAGGTGGCACGGGTAGAGAAATCCTCTGTAGAATTGGCCTGCTCCTGTTTATAGAGTGATTAGCAAGGTTATGAGCAAATGTAATGGCTTAGTGAAAGCAAATAAAAAGCCCAGATAATGTGCCTCTCTTTATGCCACACAGTGATCCCAGTAAGTCCTGCCTACCAGCACCCACGTCCTTGTGTAATCCTTCGCCACACTGAGTCTTGAGTTTAGTCAAAGGACTTGCTTGGCCACAACTGAGACATCAAATGTGAAACAAGCAGAAGCTTGACAAGTGCTTCCTCCTTGGGGCTTGCCTCTTGGATCTCAGCATGAAAAATCTAGGGTCATAAGTCAGGAGAATGGAGGTGTCCCTGCCAACAGCCCCAGGTCACTGCCATGTGAGTGGGGCCCCCTTTCTCCACAGAAAAGTCTTACCTGGGCTTCTCCAGAAATCTTCACCATGGCTGATTTTAGGACTGTCAGCAAAAGAGTCTCTACAAAAGAGTTCAATGTAGATAAACTTCCTATTTTTGTGTTGCCTTGTTTTACTTGGCCACTGGCCGGGAAGAAATTGGCACTCCAGGTGCTGGACAGCCCCTTACTAGTTCTTCACAAACATGTATCCAGTGTAGTAGTTTGTAGAAATGTGCAAACAAGGCCTCGGGCCTTGAGCTGGGCTTCACAGAGATGTCTACATTTATTTCTAAGATAAGAGAAGTTAACAGTTGGGCTCCATGGTAATAGCTGGAGGGGGAGGAAAGAGAGGGAAGAAGCTCTCCCCTTCTCAGGTGCTGTCCTTGAAGGGTTAACTTGCCCAGAACAGTGAAAGGAAAAGCTGCTTTAATGTGAACTTCTGCAGAGTGTGAACTTCTGGGCTCCTCCCCTTACATGCTGGGTATAAAACTCTGAAACTCCCTGAACTCCAGGTTCAGGGGATTAATTGATTACAGCAAAAGCCATGCCCTCTGAACCTGGCTGCAGCCAAATAAAACTGTTTCCTGCTGTCTTCGGTGCCTTGCCTCCTCTGACCCTACAACATCATGAGTGCGTCCAGCGAGAGCAGCAGGAGCTGAGCCCTGTCCAAACTGCCAAGTCGGTGAACAAAGAAAACTGCTGGTTTTTAAGCCACCAGGTTTTGGGGTGGGTTTATTTTGGTTTGGTTTTGGGGGAGGGTGCTGGGGATTCCTTCCACTCGGCACTCAGAGTCATTGGCTGGGGTGGGGTGTGGTAGGTGGGGGGCCATTCCTCTGCAAGGGCTGTTCACCTACTCTGGTCTTGGTGCTATTGCTCTTGGCCATCTTTCTTCTTGTGTGTTGGCCTGTGTCACCATTACAACCCTGCAAATTAGAAGGTCTAAACACAGGAACTTGGGCTCCTGACACTTGAACTTTGCATTCATAAAACAAACACCACGAGCCCCACACCTGAGTGAGGCATGGGCGCTCACCCAGCCAGAGCAAGCCGCTCCTGTGGGCCACCCCAGTGTGTCTTCTCCAGCCTGGATTCTCTCTTTCCCTCCAGCACACATCAGGACGTTTAGCTACTTTATTTATGAGTAGATTCCCCACTCTCCCACCAGGCAATACGCCCCTCGGAGATACACATTTTCCAAATTCATGACCACCAGCTCTTTTAGGGTGTTCTTTTCAGGATAAAATGATCACTTTGAATCACAAAACTGAGCAAGATTATATGTGAAATTAGTTTGATTCTATTGTAAGCTTGTCAGCACAGAAGACTGCTGCATACTTTACTTTTGAAGTGGCCCATTAATGATAGAAAAAAATCACTTAACCAGGTCACTTAACCACTGAGCCACATCCCCAGCCCTTTGTGTTTTTTTATTTTGAGACAGTCTTGCTAAGTTTCTTAGGGCCTCACTAAGTTGCTAAGGCTGTTGCAATCCTCTTGCCTCAGCCTCCCAAAACATGGGATTATAGGCACGCCCCCCCACCTTTCTGGGGTGGTCTTTTGCTGCAACAATAATAGATACATGTTCCTGATGAGACATCAGGAGCATCCCTTAGAGATAAGAAAACATATCTGAATATTAAAAGGAAAAGAAAAAAAAAACTGTAAGAAACCAAGGAAATAGCACTAAGGACCCAGGATTTTATTTTTTAAAAAACACTCTTAAAGGAAATAAAAAATAGTTTAAAAAAAAAAAAACCCTTTCCCTTCCATCTAGGAAGATTAGGTACTGTAAATAATAAACTCCTGCATTTCTACAGAAGCCTTTTGTAAGAGATAGAGAAGAAAAGTCTCTCACATCTTATAGGTTTCTTCTTTATTTCCGTAGAGGGATTCACAGCCTAGTAGGGATTTGCTGATGGGTGCCAAGCTGGTGACTTCAAAATATGAGAGGAAAAATTGTGACTTCACATAGCATATCCCCCGTATTCCACGAAAGGAGGACTCGGGTTGAGATTCTCACCTGGGCGTCCTCCCTCACCGCAGGCTAGCCAGTGTGGGCCTTCCTTCCTGCAGGCCTTGTCTGGGCCCAGCAGGGTGTGGGCGTGAAGGCCATGCACAGTGGCAGCTGCGGCACAAGGTCCTTCACGCTTTACCCCAGCACCACCTCATTGCAGACATTTCAAAGCAGCCTCCTCGAATTGAGACCCACACCAGCCCACGGGAGCTCCAGATGCCTCCAGGTACAGGGAAAAGAGGGGACAAGAAAGTTAAGGTTCGGGGATCCAAAATATCTACTAGATGCCCCAAGAATATAGCTACAATCAAACTTGGGCCATTTCAGCTTCTCGTGGATTTAACAGAGGGGAACGGCGAGTTCTAGAATTTGTGAACTTCAATTAACAATAAATATCTATTGGGTTCTGAATACATGGTGGGCATTGTAGACAGAACAAGAAACACTACTCACGGACTCCTCACCAAAGGGTGTGTTGCCTGGTGGGAGAGTGGGGAAATCCACTCATAAATAAAGTAGCTAAACGTCCTGATGTGTGCTGGAGGGAAAGAGAGAATCCAGGCTGGAGAAGACACACTGGGGTGGCCCACAGGAGCGGCTTGCTCTGGCTGGGTGAGCGCCCATGCCTCACTGAGGTGTGGGGCTCGTGGTGTGTGTTTTATGAATGCAAAATTCAAGTGTCAGGAGCCCAAGTTCCTGTGTTTAGACCTTTGCCACCTTTTAGTTTACGGGGTTGTAAGGTGACACAGGCCAACACACAAGAAGAAATATGGCCAAGAGCAATAGCACCAAGACCAGAGTAGGTGAACAGCCCTTGCAGAGGAATGGCCCCCCACCTACCACACCCCACCCCAGCCAATGACCCTGAGTGCCACGTGGAAGGAAAGGAGGCTCTGTTAAGGGGCAGCAACAAGTCCCCACCCCAATGGGTTCTGCTCCAGAGCTCTCCAACAAGATTGCCCTAAGAGGGCCCACAGGAGACAGAAGCATAGCTCTCTCTGGGGGACCTAATGGTGCCTCCAGAGAGGATGACTAGGGTTTGGCTTGCCTCACAGAATGGGACTGTGGTTCCAGGGCTTCATGGCACCAAGGAGGCTGTGTTCTCCAGTAAGCACAGAGGGCATGACATTGACTGGGTTTTCATCTTTTTCTTATTCCTTCCTTTTCTTTTTGAATATACCATTGCATAAATCCTGTAGTACATCTTGTTTCAGGTTATTATTTATTAGTGATTCTTCCCACAAGGATAATAATCAATAAAGACACCATTAAAACCCAGACAACTGCCACCTGTTGCCTGAGGCAGCTGGACCATTCACGCAGAACTTATTGCTGGGTTGGAGGCTCTGAGGAGTCCCTCTCTGGGGATGACCAAACCGAACGCACAATGTTTTGGCTGTGTCACCCAACTAGGTTACTTTTTAAAAGTTTAAACTTCTTTTTTGCCAGGCATGGTAGTGCACGCCCATAATCCCAGCAGCTCAGTAGGCCGAGGCAGGAGGATCGCAAGTTCAAAGCCCACCTCAGCAACAGTGAGGCGCTGACCAACTGAATGGGACCCTGACTCTAAATGAAATACAAAATAGGGCTGGGGATGAGGCTCAGTGGCTGAGTGCCCCTGAGTTCAATAAAAGTTTAAACTTCTTCATTTCAAAAGGCTCAGAGAGTCTGACTTCAAAAGAAGGTCTAACTGGTTAAATACTAGGGAAGTTTATTTGGTGCTTTTATTTTTTTTTCTTTTTCATTTTTTTTTTTAATCTAATATCTCTGCCCTGGAACAATTTTATTTGATAGAATTTTCTGAGATGGTTACCATTTTTACTAAGGGAATCAAAGACATGAGTTAGAAAGTTTTGAACAAAAGGAAGGTGGTCTTTGTTGATAATTATTTTTTTTTATGACCACAGTTGTTTATTTGGGTTAGAGATTGCCTTGTGCTTCCTGACAGATTATATTTAGAGTTTGGCTATGCCATGAATCAACTTCACAATCTTTTTGCCAAAAATCACATTTGTATTTTGGCCCCCACTCTTTCTCTTTGAAATTGCTTGCTTGTGAAGGAGAAAGAAATATATGTTTTCATCAGCCTCAGGCTAATTATGTCACAGAGTAGGGTGTGGAAGCAGATTTCAAATACAGGATGCTGGGCTTCATGAGGCTGAGCTCTGGGGGACCCAAAGTGCAGGGGTGCTTCTTCTTGTTAGGATGTGCTATATTGTCCCTCTCAGACATTAAGACATTCCTGGCCCACAGACAAACTTGCATGCTGGATGAACTTGTCTAGCTTTTCTGTACCCACACTCAGCTGAGTTAAAGGGGCTAAAGAGTTTCCAGGGAGCCCAGAGACAAGTAACAAGCTCCTTGTATCCATAAGCATATCCATCCATTGCAAATTGAACAGAAAGGACCTCATCGCCCAGCCCTGCTCCCTCCCCTGATGAAGCTTCATAGGCCTAACAAGGTACAGTTAAAACCATCTGGAATAATCCACAGAATAATCCAACAGCTCCATGAGAAGCATTGATGAGCCCAATTTCAACTAAATTTACTAAGGGAGTCAAAAATGAGGGTAGTCAAACAAGAAGAAAGTGCTGAGAATCTGGTATCACATCACTTGGGAGCACGGAGAGGATATGAAATGATCTCAAGATGTTTACAGTCTGTTTTGAGAACACAGTTGTGTCCAAGGGTAAGAGATGTAAAAGCACCTTCTGACCAAGACAGACTTCTAAAAGAGTGGAGACATGAACAAGAATGCCCTGGAATCAACAAGGTCAGGCCAGCCCCACTAGTCTGTCTGCATTCCAACTCCTAGGACACTTCTACCTCGTCCTCAAAGGGACAATGCACACAGAAAAAGCCCTTGTGGCACCAAGTACAGCTCCTTAGGGTAGGAGTCTCGCCCCACTGGAGAAAAGTTGTGCACAACCAGTTGAGTTCCTAACACTAAAGATTGACATCAAAGCCAGAAACAGAGCCAGGACAAAGCACAGGAAGTAACTCAACAGTTCCTGACTGACCTGAACCATCATCTCTAGGGAAGACCCCCAAATCCACATCTTTCTGGAAATCTCTCCCAAATTCTGGGCCCTCACCTCCAACAATCTTGTGCATCCTATCTTCAATGCCCCATTCACACACACAAAGAAATCATTTCTTTCCTTCCAAATGGAGTGCTGGTTAAAAATGAATTAATTATGTGTATGTCACAATATTCTTTTAATCACATAGATTTTAAAACCCTTATGTTGTGGGGTGCAGTGAAACAGACTGACAATTCCAGCAACTCAGGAGGTGGAAGCAGGAGGATTGCAAGTTCAAGGCCAGCCTGGGCAACTTAGCGAGACCCTGTCTAAAAATAAAAAAATAAAAAAGGATTGGGTATGCACCTCTGGGTTCAGTGCCCAGCATTGCAAAAAATAAAATTAAAAACACTAATATTATTTCACCTGCAACTCTGTGACTACTCTTAGTTTCCTCTTCTGCAATCACTTTTTTTTCCCATTAAAATTCCCCATGGTCAGGCTCAATGCTCCATTTACCCTGTTGCCCAAGGATACAATGCAGTCAACTCCCAGCAGGAAGTCCCTCCCATTTCACCTCATTAGCATACGTCATTTAGACTCTCACTACCAACATTTCACCTTCACCAGCTCACCCCTTGTGGGTTAAATTGTACCCCCAGGAAAGATACAGACCTCAGAAGGTGCCCTTATTTGGAGATGGGGCCATTGCAGATGTGATTAGCAAAAATGAGGTCACACTGGAGCAGGCAGACCCTTGGCCAGACATGACCACTGGCCTTCGGAATGCCACATGCACCTGCAGGCAGACTGGAACAACGGAGCTGCTGGCCTAGGAACATCAAGGACTGACAGCCACCAAGAGAACCTAGGAGGAGGCAGGGAGGTTCTATGCAGAGTCTCAGCAGGAGCCTGGCTCTTCGACTCCTTGATCTCTGACTGTAGCCTCCAGCACTGTGTTAGGCCACCCAGGTTGTGACTCCTGCCCCCACAGCCCTAGGAAGCTAACCAGACCCCCTTCCTTTCTAAAACTCTGAGTGGTTTCTGGTTCCCCATCACCTCAAGTTCACCTCTGGCCGGCTCTGGAGGCCCTGCACTTCCCCATCTAAGCCTCCCGCTGTTTCCTCCTGACTTTCCCCAAACTCCAGCCCATGCTTCCCTCTCCCTTCTCAATGTCTTGCTGCTCGGCTCCCCTCAGCACCTCTCACCAGACTCATTGTGCTTATTTCTGCAGCTCTCTCAGGCCATAAGCCCCTGGAGGAATGGAATGTGACCAACTTTTCTTCCCAAGCTCCCCTGAACACAAGACTCTAAAAGTCCTTGGAGATGAATTGATTTACCAGCCATTGCATTAACCGCCCTGGACCCAGAACACCCCAGAAGACTACGAACTACACTCCAGGGACCATTGTTCTTTCTAATCTTTGTGTGGATTCCTAACACAGTATCTGGCATTTCATAGGAACTCAATGAATATTTTACTTAATTCATTTAAACAATCCAGCATGAAACCTATCCTCTGGGTCCTTCACAGGCAAACCACTGTCGGCCTTCTTTGAAAGAACTTGCTAATGAAACACATTTGAGTTCTTCAAACAAAGGCGGCAGAAGGCAAGGGAACCATTTTCTTTCTCCAGTAGCCTGGCTAATAGGTCATTAGAAGGGCCCTGGCCTGGAGCCCCAGGGAGCCTATTAGTCCCTGGTGACCCATCCTAGAGGAGAACCTCCTCCCAGGCTTCCTGTTTATTAATACATGATAGGCTTGTTCTTCCACCCCCATTGTTACCTGTGCTTCCAGAGCCCTTTGAAAGCATAAATAAATGATAGCTGGCTGGTCTCTCACCCTAGGACTTTGTCAGTGCTGAGCATTCTGACAGCTCTCTAAGACATAATTTGCCACTACAAATGCCAAGTGGGGCAGCCCCTGTCCTCTCCTGTGCATGAGATGCTTGATGATTCAAAGTGCCAACTCCTTCCAACAGAGTCAGACAGACTGATGTGCTGCCACAGGTCTCAGGTGAGAGAGCTGTGCAGTGCACTTTTCAAATAGCCCAAGCCTTCACTGGACAGAGGACCTTTGCACAGCAGGTAAGTCATTAAGATCTGCAAGATGCCAGCACTCAGATAGCCTGCAGGGACCACAGAGTGACTCTGGAACATCAGAGTCAGGCAAGGAGCCCAGAAGTTAGGTATATTGTTCCAATTCTATTTGCCAATGTCTCTTTTTCTCTATCCAAAGCTAGGAATGAGCTTCCCTAATAGACTTATGGGTATTTCCTTGACCTTGAACTTGACCTTGTCCTTGACCTTTACCTTCAGAATGCAACTGCTCTTACCATCCTCTGGATGTTTTGAGGGTTAGGATGGAGAAAGAGATTCCGTGTAGAGGAGTCTAACCTTGGAAGGTGGTTAAACACCAAAGAAAGGGAGTATAGACTATCAGAAGAATGTATTGTTGATACACTTGAGAGAGAAAAGTAGAGACCTATTAAAAGACCAGGTTATAGGAGTAGGTCAAGTCTGGGACAGATTTTTCAGGGGAACACATTTTAGAAAGTAAATGTTTAGATCTATGTTGGCTCAAAATAACTCATCAAAGGACTCCCTAGACATTTTTGCCAATATTCTGTCCTCGGCAAACTCTTGACCCAAAATACTCAGAACACTTTGCACATTCCTGGAAGACAGAATGAAGGAATGTGTCTTGAGAATGTGAAAAGTGGGATGAAGGGTAGATTTGGCCTTACGAAAGTGTGTGGGGAAGCTGTAACAGCTGCCAGTGACCACTTGCTTCCCCTTCTGAGACCCTCTCCTGCCCCGGAGGCCATGGCTCACAAGGCCATGGCTGCTTCTGGGCCTCCTACACAGAGAACCTGCAGACATGTAGTGTCATGTCATCACATCACCGCTCCGCCTAGGGAAGTTTGCATTGAATGAGTGACTGTAAAGCCTTCCAGACCTAAGAGTCCATCTCTGAGGTTACTGGACTATAGCACAGTCACTTGATTTTCATCACACAGGTTTCTAGGAGTCCCAGAATTTGAGCCACTATCATACGTGGGAGCAAAGAAAAAACTTTTGTGGGGGGGTGGGGAGGGTGGGGTGGTTTTAGGGATCAAACCCAGGGCTTTGTACATGCTAGAGAAGTATTCTAACCCACGAACTTCAAACTAGAAAAAAATTTTCTTTTTTTTTTTTTTTTTTTGGTACCAGGGATTGAACTCAGGAGCACTAGACCACTCAGCCACACCCCCAGCCTTATTTGGTATTTTATTTAGAGACAGAGTCTTACTGAGTTCCTTAGTGCCTTGCTTTTGCTGAGGCTGGCTTTGAACTCGCAGTCCTCCTGCCTCCGTCTCCCAAACTGCTAGGACTGCAGGTGTGCACTGCCACACCCAGCTGCTAGAAAAATATTTTTTAAGGAAAAATATCCCTTTATCAGTGCTTCCCACCCCAGCCTACCCTATAGCAACAAGCACACCTTGGATCCGGTTGCCATTCTCCAATACCAAGAACCAGGGTTCTTTGAAGAAGTGGTGGCTGCAGGTCTGAGCAAGAAAACCACACCATGATCCTGTGGTATTTTCTGTCGAAAAGTAAGAAAAAGTATAAAATTTCCTTGCAAGGGTATGCAAACCGTCTGGAAGAGATCACAACGGCCAATTTTAACAACTCAGCAAAAAATAAGATTGAATTCATAGAATAAAAAAAGTATAGTCTATTCTGATATGATAAATATATAAATTACCAATAAGACCTAGCAGTCCTTACCAAAGAAGCCAAATTAATATGTGGAGGAAAAAAGGAAATATGAATTCATCATTAGAACCCCACTGTAATTATTGGTGGGCAAGATCTATCTACCCATGGATGCAAAATTAATGGGCAAAAATTTTGAGGAAAAACAATATCATCATGATATAAACGCATGTCTCCAAAGGCACTTATTAATTATAAAAGGAAGCATAATAATTTTGCATCAGACATAACTTAACCCAGTGATCAGGGAAAAAGGACCAGTAATGAGACCTATGGACATCATGTACCTCAGGTCGAGGCACTGAGGACACATCATTTCTGAGATATCACATCAAAGATCTATAGTCAAATCTAATCATGGGGGAAGAAAAGCTAGACAAACTCAAATTGAAGACTAGTCTACAAAACAACTGACCATTAATTACTCTTCCAAAGTGCCAAGGTCAGGAAAGAGAAGACTTAGGAATGGTCACAGATTGAAGACTAGAAGACATGATGACTCAACACAACATGGGATCTGGAATTGAATCCTGTGATGGGACAAGGAAAACTGGTGACTTTCAAAGTCCACTGATAGTTATTAGGACTGTGTCAATGTCAATCTCTTGGTTTTGACCATTTCACTATGGCTCAATAAGATGATCAACATTAGGGCGGCTGGCTTAAGGGTACAGGAAAATGTGTTATTTCTGCAACTTTTCTCTAAGTCTAAAATTATTTCAAAATAAAAAGATTTTTTAAATCATGAAACATAATTTCTTTTGGGGAGGTGTTGGGGAGAAGTGGAGCTGGGGAGATGGTACAGAAGGGATAGCTACACAGTTTCTCTGCCCTCCAGGAAAAAAAAAAGGTGAGGGAGTCTCAGAAATTGGGACTATTCCAAGTGAAGGACAGATGTTCAACGCTGGTGTCATGGAGACAGAGGTGGAGCAACAAGGGAGGTAGAGGCTGGCCTCTTTCCAGCCATCCAGCTCAGAGGCAGGCAAAGCGCCTTTATTTTAAGATTGTCAGCTGTTTGAGTCCACAAAAGAGAGAGATCTCGGCTTCAACACAAATAGCTCAGTGGACATCTACCCCTGGCTGCTGTCCCTCCCAGCTGGTTGATTCTGTGGCTCTGGCAGCTTTGAGGCTAATTATGGTAGGGATTAGCGCCCAACATCTGGGAAGCCCAGATAACTCCTTTTATTTAGGAAGATCTACCATAAAATGAATGGCTCCCACCTCCATAACCACCCCACTCTCCCTGCCACCTTTAATCTTTTCTCTAAGCGCTTTTTGGTTGTTTGGTTTTGTTATTACACAAGAGTTTTTGAGTATCCATATTGTTTAAGGCATAAGTAAGCCCCAAAAGACAGAAAATAAGTCTTGGATAACAATGAAGCACTAGGAGCTGAGAGCACAGCTCAGTGCGCACACTCAGCAGGCCCAAGGCCCTGGGCTCAATCCCTAGTGAAAAAATAAATAAATAAATTATATATATATATATATATATATATATATATATATATATATATATATATATATATATATATATTAGACTCTCAATAAACTTGAGAATCTAATGGACTTGAGTGCCCTTCCTACTTACAGGAAGCCTTTCTATACTTAGATTATATTAGATTATGGTATTTAAGGCCACCATCTCTCATAAGCACAGTGACCCAGATAAAATATAAATGATGGGAGCTGAAGAGTAGCTACAAAAATTATTAAAGGCATAGTTTTTTAATGGAATGAGTCCTCAATACAAGATGTACCAAGAAACCTAGATGAAGAGTATAAATAAAAAAAATAATAATAGATTCCAAGTGTTTGCTCTCTGCCATGTATTTAACACCCATAACCACATACAAAGTAGGAACTATTCTGATCTCCTGATGGCAGATGGCAGGCAAGTGGCCCAGCCTGGACGTAACCAGGTACCCAGGATGGATTCCTGCTCTTGACCTCTCACTCCACTTCCTTCCACATTCCTTACTCCTGGTCTGGCTTTACCATGGGATTTGGGGCAAGTTTTTAGAATTCTCTGAACCCCGGTTACCTGCCTATTCTATGGAGATAATAATCTCCTCTTGCCTTTTTTCAAACACTCATTTATCAAGAAAACATTTGTAGAAGTTGAACATATCCATAGATCACAAAAGAAGAAATCCCCTGAAAATTCAGAGACGACAGAAAGATCACATCTTTGGCCATAATGCAATTACATCAGAAAACAGCCATTAAAAGACAGTTGAAATTTGTTTTAAACTTAATGTGCTCATAAATAAGTCATGAGCTAAAGAAATTAAGTCTCATTGAAACAAAAACTATTTTTTTGAAGATATAAACCCACAAAATCTGATTGCTAAGCCACAGTTATTAGATATGGAAAATGACAAACCCCCAAATAGTGAGGCCAGGGGAAAGGGAGTGAGAAAGAAAGCCATACATTGAGAGCATTGATCCTTTCCCAATGCTAAAACAAACCCTGGGGAGGAGGTATCCATTAATCCTAGAAATGCAGTCTCTGGGAAGAGCCAAACATTGATCCTTCTCTCTAAACAAATCCTTTCCCAGATGCTAGCCACTGACCCCAGGCACTCCATCCAGTCCAGTAAGATAAATCCCAGATACTGACCGCTTACCCCAGACTCCCGCCCATTTCACTCAGTAAAACAGACCCCAGATTCCTGAGTGCCCAAGCTGATATGCTCATTGAGTCACCTCTCAGCAAAACCTATATAATCCCAGTCCCCTCCTTTGTACAGTGGCTCATATTTCACCAGGAAGGTGGATCCATTCCACCAGGAAGGTCTTCCAGTCACTTCTTTGTTCTATTGTGGTAAAACATATATCATACAAAATATGCCACGTAAACATTTTTATGTTACAATTCAGCGGCATGAAGTACATTCACGATGTGATGCAGAGGCATGACTCCTTTCCTAAATAAAGACTTTTGGCTGATGCATGAAGTTTGTGTCCGGCCCAGACCTTTTGTGCTAACAACAATGAGGTGAGGCCAGCTGAGAGTCACTATGTTGTTTACGTTGGGTCTCCCCAAAGATCCAGAGTTGGAGGAACCAGGAAGTGGGGATACAGAAAGGTCTGAAAACAAGAGGAAGGGTTGGAAATCAGTTTAGAAGGCCCTCAGGCCTGCATGTGCTTTCCGAGGACAGAAGACAGAAGGTCTCTTGACCAGGTAACACCATGCATGGTAGAACGTGTTAGGTTCAGGAGAAATTTGACCTGAATATTGAATCCCCTCTCCTCTCAGCCCTTCCCCCAGCTCACTATCAAAACATTAGCAGCCAGGATCCTATGCTTCAGGCAAGACCTTAAAGGAGGCTTCACAGGGAATCTCAGTGTAAGGATTCTGAAACCCGAGTTCCCTGAGGAACTGGCCTGGCCAGAACTCTCAGTCAACAAGCCCTACCCTAGGGCTTAGGTCTTCCAGTCACTTCTTTGTTCTATTGTGATAAAACATATATAATCCAATATATGCAATGTATTGCAATTCAGCAGCATGAAGTACATTCACCTCCATTTCCACAACTTTTCATCACCCCAAACAGAAACTCTGTAACCATGAAGTAATAGCTCCCACCTCTGCCTCCCCCCAGGCCCTGGTCACCTCTAACGTATTTTCTGCCTACCTGAATCTTCCTATCCTGGATACCTCATATAAAAGAAAGGTCTGAACATACTTAAAATAACACTTGTCCTGAAGTGTCTTATTTCACTAGCTTAATATTTCCAGATTTGTGCATTCGTAGCATGGATTGGAATTCTGTCCCTTTTATGACTGAGTAATATCCAGTTTTATGTAGATACTCCATTTTGTTCATCTATTCATCAGTTGATGGACACTTGAGTGATTTCCACCTTGTGGCTACTGTGAATAATAAATACAAGGAACACCTTCATGCAAATATGAGTTCTCCTTTTTAATTTTTTTTAATATTCTAAATCACTTTTTTAATTCCTCACAATCATGACATTAAAGACAAAGATCACCAGACACCTGAGAAAAACATTTTAATGAAAGATAAAACACGAACAAAAAAAGAAAAAGAAAGGAAATAAACTTTCAGGAAATAAAGACCATCTTGAAAGAAGAAAAAAAAACACATATTCTAAGAAAGATTAAAAAAATTTGCATCTATGAAATGCATTCTCTAAAAAAAAAAAAGGAAATTTCACAGGATGGGAAAAAGTGAATTCTTAACTGTAGGAGAACAAAAATGAAAACTCAACAGATAAAACTTAAAGTTTTAGAAAAGAGAAAGTGTGACAAAGAGATGAAAAATGGGAAGGAAAAACTAAGAAAAGTAGAAAAGCTGAAGAGAATAACTGGCATCTGAACAGAATGAAGCTCTTTAGATAACAGAGAAAATGGAAAATAATACCAATAAAACTAATGCTGGAATAAATAATAATAACAGGAAATAAATTATTCCTATGTTCAAGAACATTTCACAGAGCTGAAGTTCATGAGAAAGGCCCAGACACTGTTCAGCACAACTGATGGACATGGGCCCATGTAAGGCACTTGTGCAACTTCAGAGCACTGAGGATTAGCAGAAGGTTCTACAAGCTTCCAAAAAGAGGGAACAATACTGCAGGTAAAGGGTCAGGAGTGAGGGTGACTTCTGACTTCTCCCCACAACTCTGGAAGCTAGGAAACAATGGAGTAATGTCTTTAAAATCCCTAGGGAAAATATCTTCAACCTAGAAACCTCTGTTATTAAAGGCACCTCCTGTGTCACCTCTACACACCCGGATGTGACACTTCACCTGAACAGTTTGTCTAACACTTCAGTATTCTATACTACCATAAGGATTTTGCCAAATGCATGGAACACTTGTTCTAATTTTTATATTTTTTTCCTAAAACTATGTCACCTTTTTTTCACTTAAATTACCAATAGAATTCAGTATGAAAAAAAATCAGCTATCACTTGTGATAAATAGAAAGTAAAATAAAAAATGAAGCCAAGTTGACATCAAGTTCTTGTTGACTCCTGTTGGCTTCCAAAATCTCAGAGCCCAGAGCCCACTTTCTCTGTATAATAAAGGAAAATGAACATGGTTTAAAAAGGTGTTAAAGACCAACACTGCCTGATATGCTTTTTGATGTGATTCAAGAAGATTGAAGAAATTTGAAAGGACTAATTGTGTGACTCAACGTTATGTAATATCTCCTCGGCACACCACCTCCACCTCCACGCCCCCACCATTCCACCAGCTCCTAGTCTTGGCAGCACTATACTGAAAGGACACACTGAGGCCGTGTCCCACACGCTGACAAGTCTTAGGAATGACAAGGTGGCCCGTGTCTTTGTATAGAAAAGCACTGGAGCCCGTAGACCTCACCTGACTCAACAACTAACATCAGAGAGGACACTAAACCCTGTATTGGTTTATAAAACCCATCTCTCTCTGCTTTACAAAGCCCTTGAACTTTCCTGCCAAAGGGCAGGTTTCCTCTTGTGGATCAAACCCAGGGCTTGCTTCATCCGATCCTCTACCTGCAACTCCAAAGTTACTCAAGTCATCTCAGTATGACACTTCAGAGAGTGGCCTCTGCAGGCCCTCTCCAGGCAGGGTTGGGAAATAGATAATGGCAGCTTCATGACACTCTCTAGGCTTCTAGAAACATTTGTGGTTTTCCTTTGTGTTAACACAGCCACTGGAGCTGGTATCCAGACTAAAGTCTTGCAGGTCCCCGGCTGAGACACACAATTTCATAACTGTTGACTTTGCACTCAGCATACTCTCCGGAGAGGCTAAGCCAAGTCTTGACAGAGTCCAAGACTATGTCACCTGCCCTCTGTACCCTCCATGACCCATTCAAGCCATAAGATCAGTGTGAGCAAGGTCTGGTGTCCAGGGGACCAAAGAGAAGAGCTAGGAGAGAGAGTTAGGTTAAGTCAAGGAGGCACCAATCACGCCTGGCCTGGCCGACAATGAACAGCTGGTGCTTATAAACTGAAACCCCAAAGGAGGGTGACCTCTCGAGCCCTCCATAACCTGGATTTTTTCTATAAATGTTGGAGAACTATGAACCTTGTCCTTGGACAATCTCTCTCATCTGTTCTATTTACACACTCTCCTTTGCCACCTCATCGAGTATGTTGATGGCTCCCAAACTTCCATCTCCACCCCCAAACTTCCCACTCAAAATCCAGACTTCCATACGCACCTGCATACTCAGTCCCAACAGCTGGAGTTCTAACAGGCACCGCAAACTTGACATGCCCCAAACTGAACTCCTGATCATGCCCCATAAATCTTTCTCCTTCAGTCTTCCCATCTCAATAAATGCTCATTCCTTAGTTCCATTTGCTCAGACCAAAAGCCTCACAGTCATCACTGAGAGTTTTTTTGTTTTTGTTTTCACTCCACCCTCATCTGGTTCTGCAAATCCTATCAGTTTTACCTCCAAAACATATCCAGAGTCTGATCATTGGCAATATCTGGCTAAACCCAAAAGTGTCATGGTGAGAGGTGACAGTCACCAAAACACAGACAGCTTTTGGGAGTAGTGAGGCCTGTTGTTCAACAGTCCTCTGTGTGTAGTCAATAGTGAGAATGAGTCATGGCTGGAAGCAGGAAGCAACCCAAAGCATCAAATGAGTCTCTTCTCTGATGTCTCTTAAAGCTTAGCTGGGAACTAAGGTTCAATGGGGCTGACATACATCAGCACCTTTCCAGCACACATGATCTTCCTAACCCAGGGAGGTAGCCACTGATGGTTCACTGTGCAAATGAGAAAATCGAGGCTCAGAGAACTGGCAAGTGGTGAGACCAAGATCAACCTGAGTCTATCTCCTAAGCACAAACATGGACTTCCCACTATAAAAATAAGCTTTATGGGGAGAGAAGAGCCCCTTTAGCATTAGGAGAAACTCTCATCTCAGGGAAGTCAAGTGTTTCAAAGTAGATGAGTCCATAATGTGATCCACATACCAAAACAACTTTCCTACCTGGAGAAGAGGAGTGAATGGTGGAGAGCACCATACTTGGAGCAGAATGGCCAGGTGGGGTGTTCTCTCACCCTGTGGTGTCAGCAAAACCCCTTCCCACTCTCCAAAGACGCTCCTAATGTCTTCCCTGCACCTCAGGGGTGCTCTTTAGAATGTGTGAGATTTTGATGACTGAAAGTCTCTACAAAATTCTCATGTTAGACTGACCCCAAGTCCAACAGGGATTGAGGCATCTTGTGCCTCACAGCTGTAGCTGCTGGCTGAACACAAATCAGCTTCAGGAATGGAGGAACATGAGCTGAGATCTAAAGCAATTGCCAAGGCTGGACCTTCCCTCCTACGTGGATCTGCCTGTTACGCCTCTGCCATCCATCCATGAGTCACATTTGCTTCTCCGTTAATGCTATCAACAAAGACTCCATCTGTGAAATGGGGATAGCATAAGAATCCCCAGATGGAAGAAGCCTCTAGCAGCAATGTGGCTTGTCCCCTCCTCCAGGGCTGCCACCACTGTTCTCCATAAGTGCTCCATAAGATCTTCTTGAAAGTGGTTTCTCCATTCTTCCATAAGTGCTTTCAGGAATCTAATCATCACACCAAGAAACTCTTCCTTCCTTACATCTGATTTCAATTTCTCCAGGGAAATTCCTTCTCATTTTGTTCTGCATGAAGATCTTTTCACAAAAGGATTTTAAAAAATTCAAAGCACACTACAAAATTGAGAAAGGAAAAAGTCACTCATAATCCCATTAGCCAACCTTAATTTGCATTTCCCCACTTTCCCTTTCAAATTTTAACCATGTGTATACATATTTACAATAGTTATAATCCTAACAGAGGCACCATTTAGTAGTATCCCTTCTCATTTTCACACACAAGTTCATTTTCATTGCCATCTTTCAGGCTAATCCTCATTAACATGCTCTCTTTCCTGTGCAGATTATTCCTGGAGTCCTCACCTCTGCTTCAGAGGAGAAACCATGAGTACTTGTGTTTGGGGTTGCGGGTGATGGTTGAGTTCATGGATCAACTAGACTGGATCTTGCAGTGCCTAAATTAAACATTGTTTCTGAGCATGTTTATGAGCTTAAATCCATGGACTAAATAAGGCAGATAGATCTCCCCAAGGTGCGTGGGCCTCATTCCGCCCATTCCGTGAATAAAACACGGCAAAGGAAGGAGGAATTCACCACCACCACCTCCTCACCCGCTGACTCACGACTTGAGCTGGGACTTCTCATCCTCTTCATAATAAATCTCTCTCTCTCTCTCTCTCTCTCTCTCTCTCTCTGTGTGTGTGTGTGTGTGTGTGTCTGTGTGTGTCTGTGTGTGTGTGTCTGTGTACATGCAAAGACACTTGAATGGATGGATAGATACACACATCATACTGGTGCTTTATCTCTGGAGAATGCTGAATAATACAGAGAGTTGCCTAAATTGTTTTGGGGGCATTTGAAGGTTGATTTTTTCCCTGTTTCAAACCAGGTGAGAAACCACTAACCCTTCACTTGGGCACACACAAGAGAGAAGGGCCCAAGTGACTAGAGGGTCCTTATATCCGTGCTTGAATTAAACAAAGGGCAAAGGGAGGAGCATGTGTGCCCATCCACCAAGATGAGGAATACACTCAGCCAGCTCCCCGGGTTTTGAGCCCAACAACACTCAGGTATAAGGTGGATGCTTGGGACGACGTCAAGTTTTCCTTACCCTTGGGCCTTGTGTTACTAGACAAGGCCCATTTTCCCCAATGCCAATCATTAAAGTGATTAGTTTTGCAATAAAGAAAGAATTTATTCACAGGACTGCCAAACATGAGGAGGTGGGAGCTCCAAGTCTCAAATTTGCCTCCTCAAGAATAGAGTTTAGGAGGTACTTATGGGACAAAACAGCAGGGTGGTCTGAGGCATAGGAAAAGGTGATTGGAGGCAGGAGAAGGTGGAGTCACCAATGGTCTGCACATGTGTCATCAAGCTTCCACGATTCTGCACATAAAGTGGGTTCAGAAAATGGCAGCATTAATGTGATTTGAGGGTGGGAGTTTGGGGCCCTCTTGTGACAAAGGGTCATCTATTGGACATTTGTGGAGACCCAAGTGAAGAGCCAGTGGTTTCAGCAGGTTTGAGATAGACAATTTCCGAATGACTGAAAAACAACTTAGGGCACTGTTAGTACCGTGACCATGTGTCAGAGGTGTTATCTATACAAAGCTCGTGGAAGTTCTTGGCTTAGTGGGTGACTCCAGGATTGGTGATAAAAGCAAGTAACTAAAAGCAAAGAGAAGCTAAAGCTTTATTCAGCTTCTCCTGGTCCCTGCCTCTTGCCTCCTTTTCAACCTAGATATGGACCCAAAATTCACCTGCTTCGTTTCCTGTATGCCCTGGTTATGGAACTTAATGCTTGTTCATGTTGTTCTGGAACTGCAGGGCTATGCATGACCCCAGACTTCCTGCCCATTCTTCACCAAACGTTCATGTCAGCACCTGCACACCAAGATCTATGTTGACATTACAGGTCTGCTAAGCTCCCAGACTACTGATGTTCACCTTCACTGAGACCCAAGTCCCGCTGACACTGCTGTCCCCCTTAGGAGACAGAATATGTTCACAACACACTTTCTACTTGAAGTTCTAACAACAGTCAACTTCAAGCACACAGCCCACAGTCCACAGCTGGGAGATGAGTTTGTTCTCAGTAGAACTTACTTGCTGCTGCAGAGTTAGTTGAACCTGTGACCTTCCACTATGCTTTCAATTATGGCTAAATAAGAATGAAATATGAGTCCACTCTGAATCTATCCTGGGAACTAAAGAATTTTTTTTATGAAGCCAAGAAAATGAGAGTACTAGTTCCTGGAAATACCAACAAGCAATGAGTTTACAACTAGAAAAGAGATGCCAGCCCAAAATCAAAAGTTGATTTCAGTTAAGGAGCCCCAAACTACATGAAGCATAATGTCAAGCGCCCTCCCCTCCCAGAGTTTCTTATATCTGGCACATGGGAAAAGACTCTCTCTACTTGCAACAATTCTTATTGGCAATCGGATTTCCGAGTGTCATTGTTTGCCCTTCTACAAACATAAAGGATGATGACTTCTGGCAGAAGGCCCAGGGAGAGTTGTCAGACGTCCTGATAAATGGGAATCATCCCTGTTCTCAGTGTTTGTACGTCTCAATGCCAACCTTCTACAATTTTCTGATGACCATACTGACTTTCCTCCCAATAGCCAGGCATAGAGCCAAGATAATGAAGGAGCATCTCCGTCCCTTGCTATATAGGATATGATGCTCTCAGAAGAACATACAAGGAGGCTATTGACAATGGTGTGTGGGAGCCAGTTCAGTCCAGCTTGCAAGAGCTGCCTGTTAAATTTTTGGAATTTTGAGAGCTGATTGACATCACCTCGAGAGCTTGACATGAGCCATGTTGGGATTATTTACGCCACAGAGATTGGCAGATACTACAAATCAGCATTAGCTGTTAAACACTTATCAGTCTAGCACTGTTGGTTACTAAATCCCTGGGATGTTATAGACACTCAGAGAGAGTCAAATCTTGAGCCAATTCATTTTTAATCCCCTGCCCCAGAAAATAATAGGAAAGACAGAAACAGAAAGTCCTAACATGTTAGGATTAGAAGGGATGCTCAGGGTCACCTACAAGTGAAATACTGTGTCCAAGAGAGGTTACAAGAATGTCACATGCCAGGTATTGACAAAGAGGAAGAGGTCCAGGTCTTGTCTCCTGGCCACCAGTCTGCCATAAACATACGACAAAAAAAAAAAAAAAAAACAGGCAAGGAGTAACTGCTTTCACTCCATTGTTCCAGGAGTAAGTTTTCCCATCTTAAAAGCAAAACATTTTGTTCACCATGGCTTTCCTTAACCTGAAAAGCAAGTATCTCAAGGAGTTCCCAAATGTTTTATGAAAGAGTCACTTCCTGTTTCCCTCAAGATTTCCAGGGAGTGAATCTGGTGTAGTGGTACATACCTGTCATCCCATCAACTTGGGAGGCTGAGGCAAATTCAAAGCCAGCCTCAGAAACTTAGTGAGGCCCTAAGCAACTTAGCAAGACTCCGTCCCAAAATAAAACAAAATGGGCTGCAGGTGTGACCCAGTGTTTAAGCACCCCTGGGTTCAATCCCTGTTGCTAAAGAAAAAAGTTTTCCAGGGAACTTGTTCTGAGCAGGAAGTCCACCCACACACAAAGTGGAGTGTGTGCCTCCAGGTGACAGGCCAGTTTAGGTTTCTGGAGTCTCGAAGGGTTAATAGCAAAGAGCACAGAAATTCCTGCAGATGCTGAGGAGATAAGGTCTCTGCCACTCTTCTGCTATCACATGACCCAGCGCAGCTGGCCTGGACTCTCACATTGATCACCCATAGCTGAGGGACACTCTTCAACCAGAAACTGGAAAGCACATCAGAGTTCCTGCACCTGAAATCCCTACACTCCAGCACCCCTGAAGGCTCTCAGGAGCTGGGTAGAGAAGGGACTGCTAGCCTTGTTTTGTAGTCTGTGGTAGACAAGGTATAGCAGCTTGTCCAAGTTTATGAAAAAGACAAGGCTTACAGATTTATTTATGTGGAAAAATAATTGAGAGCCTCTCAAAGAGTAACAGTGAAGTGCTAATGAGCTAATTAGCACCAGTGCATTGTATGCTAATAGTTCACATGTGAACAGAGTACCTGCCTTTGGTACTTAGAAGTTTGTTCTTAACAATTAAAGAATATTAACTATTCAAAGGGAAAAAGTTAGGTGTTAGATTATACAGGTGACTTTACAAAAAATTACAGAGTTCTTCAAGAAAAGTACATTTGAGTTAATCCTGTCTGAAATCTCTGAGGTTCTTAGTTCCAGTATTTGAAGTAAATGTAACAACTGATCCTATTGTTACTCTAAGCAAGTACCCAAAGCCAAGCAGTGGCAGACACTTGTGATGTGCCCAGATTTAATTCACTTCCGTGGAGTTGATTTTGTGACTTGGATTTATTTTGGCAAAAAGGAAAGCATCATTGAGCTTTAAGGAACATAGATTGGTTTTCTAGTTCTATTCAATTCAACACTCAATGTATGCTTACTGTATGCAGCCCGTGTTTATTTTAAGGTCCACAGGAGTCGGTTGAGGCTTTTGATGCTAAGATGTAGATTCTGGGCCACTGATCTGGTGCAGGGCCTGAGATTCTGCATTTCCAACAAGCTCCCAGGTGAGGCTATGCAGCTGATGTAGGGACTGAACTTTAAGCATCAAGGTGCTAAGAGATGGAAATGAAACAATGAACAGGACAAAGTTTTCACATCTTTAAAGTCTGCAGACTCATATACGGGCAATTTCAGAATAATGGTGTCTATGACAGAGGTACCAAACGCACAGGATGCTGGGGCGCAAGAAAGGAGACAGCTAACGGCTGGGAAAAGGATGTCAAGGAAATCTTCTGGAGAGAAAAGGAGACTCTTCAGGAAGGTCTTTCCTCTGTGGCTCCAGAGTTCAGAATTTGTTTGTTAAGCAGGATGAAACCACTGAGGGTTGTTATTGAACCCTGGAAGCAAAATGACTTGAGTTGGTTCAGAAAATCACTCCATAGCCACTAATGGGTTTGGGGGGACATCCTGGATTCTTTCCTTTGCAGGATCTATTGATTCTGTACCCAGATTATATTCCAGTCCTATCCACTTCTTTCTAATTATCCTCCCACTCATTTATGTCCACTGCCATCATTTATAATTTGGACCTAATGCAAAATCACCTCCAAACTCATTCTCCAACTTCTAATCTTGCCCCTGTGTGGATATTTCCATGCAGCAGCTGGAGTCATCTGTTTTGAAGGTACATCAGATCATGCCACTCTCCTGATGAGCACCCTCCAATGGCTCCCCATGACACTCGATTTCTACTTCATTCCATGGCCTGCAGAGCCCCACGTGATCCCACTTCATCTCAGACTACTCTTCCCTTCACCTGAAATCCTCCAGCCCCACCAGCCTGTTACCTCTTCTTCCAACACACTGAATGTGACCTGCGTCAGAGCTGCTCTATGTGCTGTTCTCCCTGCCCACGTGCCCTTCCTTCAGACCTCCAGAGACTGGCTCTTTTTTTCTTATCACTCAGGTCTCTGCCCAGATGTTGCCTGCTCAGACAACCCTACTCTGAATTTCCAGATCTAATTCCCCCTTCAGTCACCTTCTAGCCCACTAGCTTGTCTTTAGAGCACTTATTGGTATCTTGTTCACTGACATGGAAATACACGTTCACACATTACTGTGGATATGCCCAGTGACAGCAGATACTGCATCTCCTGTGTACCACTAGATCCCTAGCCCCTAAAACAGTACCTGTGACAGATGCTCCATAAATATTTGTTGAATAAATGGGATAGTTGGAGGTAAGATGGGTGCCAAGGAGATCAGTCTATTAGAAAGCTTGTGCAGTCATCAAGGCAAGAAGAGAGGAAGCCTAAATTAGGGTGCTGGTAACAGAAATGGTGAGAGGATTGGTTGAGAAATACTTAGGAAGTAGAATCAAAGTGGTTTGGTGATTGAAGAGAGATGGTGTATGTGGATGAAAGAAGAAATAAAAATGACTCAAAGACTTCTATCTTCTACATCATTGGATGGTGATGCCACGGAGACGGGGAATCCTGAGTGGAAGATGATAAATTCCGTTATGGACGTGATAAATTTGAGGTTCCTCTGGAACATCCACATGAAGGATGAATATATGAATCTGGAGCTTGGGGGAAAAATACAAATTGGGAAGATACAAATTGGGAAGCTATCAGCACCCAGGTAGGAGTTCGATTGCTGAGAGAGAATATATTTAGAAAGAAGAAAAATATGCAACAGACAAAATTTTGAGGTATGCCTACAATAAGATGATGGGCAAGGAAAGCAGAGCCCACAAAAGAATAGTCACAAAGAAACGAGGAAAGACAGGACATGTTTCTATGTGTCAGGGAAGCCAAAGGAACATAAGAGTTGCAAGGAAGCAGGAGAGATTAATGGTGTTAAATTTAGCAGAGAGGTCAAGGAAGATAATGAATGGAAAGTGCCCCTGGATTTGGCAATTAGGTGCTCATGGGCTCCGTACATTCAGTAGAACTGTGTAGGTGGAAGTCAAATTGCAGCATAATGAAGATTGAATCAGAGGTGAGGAGATGATTAAAAAATAATTCTTTCAAGAAGTTTGAGTGGGACGGCAAGGAGAAAGATCATCAGCTGAAGAGGTCACTGGAACTTTGTCTTTAATGATGGGAGAGACTTAAACATGATATGTTTGTGAGCTAAGGATAAAAAAGCTAGTAAAGACAGGAAGGTTAAATATAGGAGAGGGTAGAAAAGTGATGGAGCGAAAGTCAAGGGAGATGGGAGGCCAGGGACCGAGGATGGGCCTAGGACACAGGCAGGGGCTCAGCCTTCAGCAGTGAGAGCATGCTACATTCTGAGTAAAAGGTGGAATGAGATAGGTAAGTGAGATTGGTTAAATATAATGATTTTAAGTTCATCAGTAAAACGGGCAGTAGCTAAAGAGTTTTTAATGTAAGAAGCAACATGTTTAAAAAAAAAATGTGAGCCAAGAAGTCACACCCTGGAAGCCTATTCATAATGTGCGAGTAGACTGGGATCAGGGAGACCGTGGGGAGGCTGCTCCAGACTGGAATGCGCAGCAGTGAATAGAACCAAGTGTCTTAATGCTGTGTGGGAAGCAAATAGCAGCACTGCTTCGGCCCCCTGCCAGACACATGTGTTGACACATCATGAAGACCTGAAGCAAATTCAAGGCCTTTATGTCCTGCCCTATCATTCCTCTTCCCTTACCTATCTAAATGTCTCGTGGAAGTGGTGTGTGTGGAAACGAGTCAACACATCAGAACCAAGACCACTACCCTTCAAAAGACCAGCTTGCAAGGTTGGCGTCGGGGAACTCAGTGCCCCCACAGTTCCCAAAGCAACATGGTTGGTTCACAGTGCCTGGGCTGTTTGTGCAAACATTGTGGTTTATGCCAAGCACCTACTTCCTTCTGGGGGCCTGGAATTTTGTCATGAACCACATAATGGGTACTTATTTGACCGGCACCCAGCAAACTTCTTGGGCATAGAGTCTTTGACGGGATTCCCTGAATAGAAACACCATAAACCTTTGCTACATTTTTATTGATGGAAGAAGAGGGAACTGTGAGCTCCCTCTTAGTTATCCCTAGTTGCCTCTAGATTCTGCATGTGGAGAAGTCCATATCCGCCTGCCTTTTTCCCTTTATGATTGGCTATACACATCATATTACTGCAACTAATCTTGGCCATGAGTACAATTACATGCTGTGTCCCACCAGTGCTTCTAGCTCAGCTCTGAACATGGAAGCCTGGGGAACCCCAACACATGGTCTGCACATGCCTCCCATTTTCCTGTCCCCTCCCGTTTACTCTGCCACCAAATGCAATCCAGCTCCCATTCATAACACTCCACTGAAGTGGTGCTTACCAGGGACGTCTCTGCCAAACAACTTCACGTGAGTCCTAAGAGTCAAATGTCGCAGCCATATCTATCATGTATGTTGGAATGCCTTTCCAACTATCTGGCTAATGTGCTTTCATGGGTAATTCAAAATATGTTTGCCAAGGTCTCAATGTCCCTCCCAACTCATTATTTTCCAAATGCATATGTTGATGGTATTTGGAAGTGGGGCTTTGGGTGAAGGTAAGTGAGATTAGATAACATCATCATAGTGGGCCCCGTGGTGGGACTGGTGGATTCATAAGAAGAGAAGGAAAGCTCAGGGCTGAGGCAAGTTGGCTTTGTCTCACCTTGTGATACCCCCGCCATGTTATGACATAGCAAGGAGGCTCTCGCCACATGCTAAACAGCTGCCATGCTCTTGGATTTCCCAGCCTTCAGAATCATGTGCTAACCAAATATTTATCATTCATAAATTACTTGGTTTTAGGCCTGGGGATGTGGCTCAAGCGGTAGCGCGCTCGCCTGGCATGCGTGTGGCCCGGGTTTGATCTTCAGCACCACATACAAACAAAGATGTTATGTCTGCCGAAAGCTAAAAAATAAATATTAAAATTCTCTCTCTCTCTCTCTCTCAAAAAAAAATAAATAAATTACTTGGTTTTAGGTATTTTGTTATAGCAATAGAAAATGGACTAAGATGTGTCTCAAGAAGTTTCTTCAGGAAACCAAATGTCCTCAATTAAATATCAGGCCCATTAGCTGAACACTAAAGTGTACCCTCTTGCCTTCATTGAACGCTGAAATGAATCCATGAACAGGAGTCAGCAAGCTAAGGGCAAATTCAGCTCCATGCCTATTCATGTAAATAAAGGGTTTTTGGGGAACACAATCATGCCCATTTGTTTACTAATGTCTGTCTGCCATAATTTGAATATGGCCTGAGTTTGTTCTGTATTAGAAGTTTGGTCTCCATGTGCTGATGTGAAAGTTGACAAAACCTTTAAGAGGTCAACTCACATGGGAGGTCCTTCGGACACTGGGGCCCTGTCCTCAGAAGGGGTTAACATAGCTCTCATGATTAGAACTAATCTCTTGATTAGTTCTCAAGAGAGTGACTTGTTAGTGTCTGGTCCCTGAATCACTCTCTGGCTCCCGTCTAGTGATGTGATCTCTTTCCCCCTCATGGGAGAAGAAGGAGAAAGAAATCATGTGCTCTCACCATGGTGCCAGCAGCCATTCAATCCTCACCAGAGACCAAATCAATAGGGTTTCCCAGTCTTTGACTTTCAGCTTTCAAAATTATGAGCTACAGCCTCCATTTTTTATAAAGTTGCCTTCCTCAAGCATTTCATTGTAGTAACAAAAAACAAATTGATACAGTGTTCATGATTACTTTGTCTCTACAACAGTAGGATTGAGTGGTTTAAAAAAAGAAGAGACCCAATGGCTCAGGAAGCCCAAAATATTTCCTAACTGGCCCTTTACAGAAAATGCTGGCTTACTTGCCTTAATGGATAAAGGTTTCACAGAACAAGACAGAATAAAGGAGGATGGACGTTAAGAGACAAACTTTTCCCATTTTGCATGTTTGCTTCAGGCTTTATGACATGTTGTCCATAAAACTACATGGTATTTATTTTTTTTCTTTTTTGTGGTATTTATTTTTTGAGCTGTGAGTCAAAAGTGCATATCAAGTACTACTTTATCCCATCTCTTGCTAACTTATAGACAGTTCAATTCTTAAAACTTATTCGGGTACAGTTGAGTAGACTCGCATGAGATCTAAACACCCTTGAAAACCTTCTATAAATCTTTCAGGTTGGTTTCCTTTAAAAGAGACAGACTGTATGGGGTCAACAGTAAAATTAATTTGATCCTCCAAAAATTTAAATGTATTCCATCACCTAAACAGCAAATCCAGGTTTGGCAAAATGCCTCCTTATCTTGCTGGGAATTCAGTCCACAGAGATAAAATCAAAATTATTTATAACCCATAAGGATTCAAGAGCCTGCAGAGAGTTACCCCACAGTAAATAAATTATATGTCCATTTCCCAGAGTTGGTTGTTATGTGAACATAAGAAATAAATCCTTGTTCCATGGAAGTTACTTCTTTCCTCTCATTTGGATAATACCAGCCCTGTGGAAGGCTCAACCTTGAACTTGCCTGGGGAATATGATACAAATCTTGAGAAGAAACCCCCCCCCCATAATCACCCTTGACCATAGGTTGATCTGAATTTTATTCCTAGACAATGTTGACGATTTGGGCTGGAAAACCCAGAAAAGACAATGGGTCAGGTCACTTGTCTGGACTGGAATTCCCTTGAGAATTCCCTCTGACATCTCACTGTATTGGGTAATTCTTATTCTTCGTACTGGGAAAGAAAGCCTCCCTGTACTTTTCACCATTGGTCCCAGTTCTACCTCCGGGTGCCATGATGTCACACAGGTCTTTGTCAACCCTCTGGGCCTCCCTGTATCTGCGATTCCCTCTTCACTGATCCCAATGTATTCCATCATGTCTAGGTGCCTCATAAAGCAAGGAGTCCAGACCCAGAGGTAAAAATTCCAGGGGAAGTCTGATCCCCACGGAGTTGAATTGGGATTTCCACCTCCTTTAGGCTTGATATTGTGTTCATACTCCTGAGGCCCAGAATCACACATTCCTATGACAGCCGCAGTATATCACTAATCCTTTTTATAGCTCACATATCCCAATTAGGTGTATAGTTACTTTAAGAAGGAACTCTTTTAAAATGAAAATGTTTCTGGAAAGGCTCACATATAACACCAGAGAGACAAACTTTATTGTGAATTGGTTTCTCCAGTCTGATTCCTTGGAGTGAGACAATTGGGCACCAAAATGATACTGAACTTGAAGAAAGAAGAAGTACAATGAGAAGCCAGGTCCACGAGGCTCTACAAGGTGCTGCCTGAAGGGGAGGGGAGGAAGGACACAAAAAGAGGAGGTGGGGTGGTGCTAAGGTCAGAGTTCACATTTTCTGCAGTTTTTCAAGAATTTAGAATTGCCTGAACCAGCACAGTTTCTCTTTTCTCTTTTCCTTCCAGTGAATTCTGTAAGACCAGAGACCAGTCATCAGTCAGCCCTCTCAGATGGACTGTTCCCAATTTCAGGTTCTTCGACCTCTTCTGTCAGGTTCTAGTCCATACCATTTTCCCTTTAAGCTTTCTTTCAAAACGATCTTTATTTTTCCTCTAATCAATGTAGTCATAAACAGCTGTGTGACTTACGCCAAGAAATTAATCATGACAGGGGTGAAAGTGGGGACACAAGCCAGAAAAGTCACCTGAATAACAGCTGTTGCACTGTAGATCCACAACAGTATGACTCTAGAAAGGCATCAGCAAAACTGATTTCATGTGACTTACACCGGAGCCTCAGAAGGTGGGGTGCAATGAGGGAAGGTGATTTTGCTAAAGTCTGGTCCATTGAACAATCAGAGGAGAGAGAGAAAAATAATACAGTTGAGTACCCTAATCTAAATGAAATGTTTGTGATCAGAAGAGTTTTCATGTCTCAGAGTCCTCCAGGTTTGGAAATATTTGCATAGACTTCACCTGGTTGAGCATCCCTACTAATCTGAAAATCCATAATCCATAATGCTCTGAAGTAGAAACATTCTGAATGCTCAAATGATACTCAAAAAGTAAAGATTTTGGAGATTAAAATTTCAGATTTTGAGATTAAGCATGCTCAATTGGTTCATTCTGAGCTCTCCAGGAGCAGGCTGCATGCTTTCCTTATGTCTAACACTCACATTAGCCTTGCAGAATATGTGCTTTAAATTCACAGAGGGTAAGTTCACAGACCTTGCCCAAGATCATACAGTTAACAGATGGAAGAATAGGATGTGAACAAATCCAAAACCCATCTGTGTGTGCCTACTACACAACCCCCAAACGCTAGAAGAATTGCATCTGCAGGTATTTATTCCATTTGATTCTTGATTTGTCAGTCCTCAATATCGCAGCATGCTGAAAACCATGGACACAACCATATAACACTGTAGCAGTGAGAAATAAATAACCAGGTGAATGTTAGGAAAAGTTTCCTCTTCTGCTTTCAGTTTATGAGACAGAATCACATACGGCTACAGAGCCTGCAATTAACAGTGTGCATCCCCAAGCTAAGGAGTCACCATTGGAGAGCAGCAGGAGGTGCCAATAGTTACACACCACATTCAGGAGCCTCTTTATTCTATGGGCAAAGTCAGTCCATTATCTAATGCTCAAAAGCATAGACATGAAGTACACACACACACACACAACTACACACAAACAAATACATCACTGTAGCCTCATTTCCCAGTGTACACCTCATTTAAGCACACTGAGAAGTTACTTTGCCATGTATGCTTGGAAGGTGAAGCTGGAGATGCTGGTAATGTGGGTGGAGAAACACAAAGAGCTACAGAGCTCTCTATTTGGAGATATGCAGGGATGCGTCCACTGGGAAGCATTTCCATCTCCCATGAAAACAAGGCTGACAGCCTCTCCTCAGGGCAACTGGAAAACACTGGTTCATGGTGAAGCCTCTGACTAATCAGCAACCATAAGATAGAACCTGTTAATTCCAAACACTCATACCCACAAGAACCAAAAAAAAAAAAAAAAAAAGAATTTTAGTAAGGACCTTGACACCTCATAATTTCTAAGACAAAATTATGATTCTTTTTGTACTGAAAATTACTAATGCTCACATTTTGATATTCTACCTAACTCACCCAACAATACATAAAATACACTAAAAGGGAAAAACTAAAATTCACAGTTGGACTCAAAAGAAAAGCTGTCACAGAGCAAAATGATCAAGGCTGATCCTGCAGGAGCAGCAAGTGGCTCAGTCACTCTAAAGGTAACTAAGGAAGTTCAGGCTGTCATAACAAATACCACAAAGTGAGTAGGTTAAACAACGGACGTTTGTGTTCTCACATTTGTGGAAGCTGGAAATTCCAGCTGAAGGTCCAACAGGACTGTGTCTCAGGAGGGCTCATTTCCTGGCTTCGAGACAGCTGCCTTCCTCCTAGGTCACCACATGGCCTTTCCTCTGCAGTCATACCAGGATGTAAAGAAAGAGCCCAAATGTGGTCCCCTAGGGCCTCCTCCAACCCCACCAACTTCCTTAGAGGCCCTGCCTCCTAATATAGCCACACTGGGCATCAACATATGAATTTTGGGCAGACACAGCATTTAGTCTATAACAGAAGGAAATGACCTCAAATTCACTGTTGGAACCAGGTGGGAGGAGGGGGCTTGGATATGGGGAAGATGAGTATCTCCAATCTTACGAAAAGAGGCGGCACAAAGCTATGGACCTACTGTGTGAGCCTCGTAATCAGAAGTTCATTCACCTTTCTGTATCATCTCCAATATTTCCATGGAGCAGGAATTCTAGAATACTAGACTCAATTCTTCCTGTACACCTCAGAGATCAGAATCAGGCATCAGCAAAAATCACAAAACTCTAGTTATAAATTAGAAAAAGAACAAGACAACCTCTTTTAAAATTAGAAGTAAGTAAACAAATGTAAGAACAGAAAATATTTAAATAGGAAACAGACAATAGAAAAGACAAACAATCCAAGAACCAATTCTTTAAAACTAGAAAAATCCCTATCAAAAGTGATTAAGGGGCTGGGATTGGGGCTCAGTAGAAGAGCAACATGTGAGGCATTGGGTTTGATCTTCAGCACCACATAAAAATAAATAAAGAAAATAAAAATATATATTTTAAAAAGTGATTAAGAGGGGTTGGGTTTGTGGCTCAGCGGTAGAGCGCTCGCCTAGCACGTGCGAGGCCCTGAGACCGATCCTCAGTACCACATAAAAATAAATAAGTAAAATAAAGGTATTGTGTCCAACTACAACTGAAAAATAAATATTTTTTAAAAAGTGATTAAGAGCCAGGAGTAGTGCATGTCTGTAATCTCAGCAGCTTGGGTGGCTAAGGCAGGAAGATTTCAAGTTCAAAACCAGCCTCAGAAACTTGGCGAGGCCTTAAGCAACTCAGTGAGACCCTGTCTCTAAATAAAATACAAAAAAGCTGGAGATGTGGCTCAGTGGTTAAGCACCCCTGGGTTCAATCCCTAGTACCCAAAAAAAATGATAAAGAAAAAAATAGAAATGACACAAATAATAATATTAGGAGAAAGAGGACACATCAATAAGGCTGCAAGGGTTTTTTAAAGTCTTAAGAAGATACTGTGGATATGTTTGACATAAATATCTTTCAAAGTTAGCATAAGATGGGTAATTTTTTAAACAAAATAATGACAAAACTGACTCATGAGTAGAAAGAAAGCCTGACAAAGGCAGTAATTATTCAATAAATTGAATTCATAATTGTAAGACTACCCATATTCCTCAACTTAGAAAAAGAAAAGGAAAAAGAGGGCACCAGACCCGTGTGATTTTATAGGCAAGTTTGCCCACCTTGAAGAAACAAATAATGTCAATATTCTAAAACCATATCAGGGGGCTGGGGTTGTGGCTCAGTGATAGAGCACTTGCCTAGCATACGTGAGGCACTGAGTTTAATCCCCAGCACTGCATAAAAATAAATAAATAAAATAAAGGTTAAATTCTTTAAAAATAAAAAACTATATCAGAGAACAGAAAAAGAAAAAATGTATATCTCTATTATTTTGGTCCAGAATCTTTTTATAAATTAGAATTAAAGACAATTCTTAGTTATAAGCAGCTGATAAAATTCTTGAGTAAAACACAAGGAAAATGAATTTAACAAAAAGATCTTGATTGAATTTAATTCAACAGTTTGTCCTAATAATGCAAGAATAGGTTAATATCAGAAAGCAAGATAATAAAATAATAAAATGTGCTTAACCCTGAAAGGTTTTAAAAAATGATCAGAAAGCATATCACTTAATACCCATTCATGAAAAAATAAAGCCCTTCACTAATTAGTAATGGAAGAAATTATCCTTAATCTAATATCAAATACATAGCAAAAGTATAATAATCCTCCAGGGCTCCTGCAACAAATTACCATGAATGACAGAAAGTCATTCTCATATTTCTGGACTTTAGAATCTTGAACTAAGGTGCTAGCAGGATCAGCTCACTCTGAAGGCTCAAAAAGAATCTTTTCTTGCTTCTTCCAAGCAATTCATGGAATTCCTTGGTTTGTAGGTTCATCAATTCAACCTCTGCTGGCATAGGCACATGGCATACTCTCCATCTGTGTGTGTGTGTGGATGTGGGTGTGTGGGGGCACACACACACACACACACAAATTTCCCTCTTTTAAGGACAACAGTTATTGGATTAAGATTGGCCATAATATGATCTAGTCTTAATGTGATAACATCTGCAAAGACCTTAATTCCAAATAAGGTCAGGTCACAGGTACTAGGAGTTAGGATTTCCACATATCTTTTGGGGAGACACATGCAACCCCTAAACATAGCAAGCATACTTATTGGTTAAATGTAAACCTTCCCTTTAAAGTCAGGAATAGCATAAAAATCCCATTAATATTTCTGTTGTTCAATGTTTGTAGGTTCCAGCTAATGTAATAAGACATCCTTAAAAGGCATTCAGGCATTCCTTAGAGAAAAAAAAGGAAGAATAAGAGCTGCCCAAGAAGAGAAGCTAGCCTTGTTTGCAGAGTTAAGATTATCCAAATAGAAAATAAAAGAGTCTATGTGTACTTTATGCTACATAATAAGAATTAAACAAGAAGTTGGTTAAAAATCAGCATAAAAAATCAATAGCCTTGTCCAATAGATACACAAATAATGAACAGAAAAATACTCAGAAAAGAAGGATCCCATACGAAATACCATGAAAATGTTTATATTCTTGCTGGGGGTTAGCAAAGGCCTCTAACAATACATGTATAAACAAACTAGAAGGAAAATAATGGAGCATTGTTAGCAAAAACAGCATTTCTAATTAATAGAGGGATAAATATTTATTGATGAGAAGACTTGCTTTAAGATGGCAATTCTACCCAACACAATTTAATCAAAAATCACAGTAGACTTTTCCACAGAATTTGACAAGTTGATCTAAAATTCATAGGAAAATTCAAAGGTCCAGGATAGTTAACATTACTTGAAGAAAATACTTGGAAAGATTTGTTACAGACATCAGATGTAACAAATTAAGAGCAATTAAAACAATATGATATTAGCACAGAGAAAACTAGATTGACAGAATAAAATGGATCAAGTGCAGTAACAGATTTTGATAAATGATATGCATGATTTTACCAATCAATAGAGACACAATCACCTAAACAATAGAAGTTAGAACAATTAGTTGTCCAAATGTTACATTATACCATTCCCCAAAATCAACTTCAGATGCATTGAAGACCTACATGTTAAACAAAGTTTTAAAATTTTCAGAGTAAAAGATAACATAGCTTTAGGACTTAGTAGTAAATAAGACACTAAAGAAAATGTTAATATATTTACCTTAAAATAAGAAAAAATCAACTAATGACAAAATACAATGATAGATAAACTGTGCACTGAAAGAAGATTCAATACAAATAAAATAAGTGCTTGGTATACAGAATATATAAAGATTTACTGAATATCAATAAGTAATTAGGATCCATTTTTGTAATGCATTAAATTAAGCAGCAGAATAAACTACAGTAGTTAAAATGAATCAACTAGAGCCCCATCTATCAACATGAATAAATCTCAAAAACATAATTTTGGATAAAAAATAGCAAAGTCATATGATATAGCATATAACTTTAAAATAAGCAAAATAACTATGTATTATGGATAAACATCTATAATTATCATATAGAATCATGAATTAAAATTATAAACACCACACTGAAGCTTAGCAACTACCTCTAATGGGCGGGAGGGGCTGGGAACAGTTATCTACAATGAGAGATTCTGATATATCCACTATTTTTTCTTTAACACTTTCTATCTATCTAAAATTATGTGTACATATGTTATATTTATAAATATCAAATCATATAGATAATGGATTTGGAGTGTATTTGGCCTTCTTTTTAAATGAATGTCCTTGAAATCTCTTTAGGAGTATATCATTCACAAAGTAGAATATATATTGCCATTTTTGTGTGTTATTTCCTATCAGATTGGCAATAAATTGGAAAATTTGTAATATCTATGTTGGGTGCTCATATTCTACTGTTAGTAGTAAGTAAAAACTGGTGCAAATTTTCTTAAAAGAAATCATTTATATTCATGAAATTTTAAATTTCAAAAACGCTTTAATAATTTTATCTCTAGAAATCTGTCTTAAGGACCAATACAACAAATACAAAGAAATGCACACATAGCAATGTTTGCTATGGGATGTCTATAAAAGACCAAAAAGGAACTTTTAATTACTAAACAGTGGTTCCAGAATTGAGAGTCAAAAGCTGTTTCCTTCCAGTTATATGAATATGATACACCCACATGGTGGAATACTACACACCCACTACACATGCACCCATGGACACCGGAAAATGTTCATCATAACATATTATTAGTTGGGAAAAGTTTATGAAGCAGTAAATGTAACCTTGTATTCACTAAGTTTCTTCAGATTGTAAGCGGAAACTGATTCTGATTGGCATAAGCAGAAAGATAGAAGAAAGAGGCAAGGGAGATCTCGAAAGACACTGTATCATTTCATGGAACTGAAGAAACAATAAAACTAAGAATGAAAAAGAAAAGAGAACTTCAGGAATCTGAGCTGAAAACAATTTCCAATTTGGGGGTCAGGGGTATTAGTCTAGATTTATCTAGACTGGGTCAGATTTCTACACCACAACCCAGTAGCTTTAGCTCATCAAATACATAAAGGAGGAGGAGAGAGAGTGATGACCAATTGTCCCCAGGCTCTGGCACTGTACTAAGCAAATGCTTTTATCAAATCCTTTGACTTGTCTATGTTCCCACTGGTGCCCAGTGTTTTCAAAATCCTCCTACCCTTTCTGCCTAGAAGAGTGCATGGCACATAATGGGAATCCCATATGGGAAGACCCTACTCTGATTACTGGGATGTTCCAAAGTTAGAAAATTGTTCTGCATATACCCAGGAAGTACGACCCCATTTTTTAAATATGGTGGGTTTAAGTGTGGATATAGCACACGGGGATGGAATAGTGAATGAAGATCACTTTCTTTTTATGCTTTTTCTGGTTGCTTCCCCCCATCCCCACCACAATGGACATACATTATTTTTATTCTTTTTTCAAAGCAATTTTCTTTTGGGGGAAAAAAAACTGTCACTTTAGAATTTGCTAAAGTATTTCATGAGGCCTTGGATGAAACTGACAGAGGATGCAAAGCTTTCATCTAATCCTCTTAAGAAAAGGGAGGCCAACCCACCGCTCTTCCTAGATGTCTTCCGCTTTCCCTTCCCTGTCACTCACCCAAATTTGTTCCCAAAGAAAAGGTGATTATCCTTCAGGGTATACCATAAAAATAAGGACCACAGACTCAAAGCCTCCCCAAAGACAGAACCTTTTCAGCTGTCAACTCCGAGATGATCATCTGGTGATTGAATGCTTTGCACAATTAAGGACATTTGAATCTGTCTTTCTCTGCTCAACTGATTCACAGAGGACAGATCTTGTTGCCGTTTCCCTCTCCCTCCCCGTTACTGCTGCTTCTCCCTTATCCCCCCCTTTCTTTGTAGGCATAGATGATTACAGGAGAAAGAAATGCAGATCTTTTCAAATCACTATGGTACCTCTCTCCCTTTCCCTCTGCCTTCTACAAGAATATTCTTCCCACAAACATTAAGATCTCCATGAGACCGAACCACTGAGGCTCTGCCATCAGAATGCCCTGAGTTTGGATCTTGGCTTCACTTCTACTACTTGCAAGAGTAACTGAGGCAGAAGGGTATGAAAGCTTTTATCTCACACACAAAAATTGTAATTAATATGTCTATTTTGCCTTTAAACTATTAATAAATAAAGGGAATTCACTCCCCTTTGTATCCCCAAGGCTAGCCCAGAGCCTGGTGATGGTGATTATGAGGAAGAGGAAGAGAGAGAGTGATGACCAATTGTCAGCAGCTAAGCAAATGCTTCCATCAAATCCTTTGACTTGTCTATGTCCCCAATGGTGCCCAGTGTTTTCAAAACCCTCCCACTCTTTCTGCCTAGAAGAGTGCCTGGCACATAATGGGAATCCCATAATTGTTTGTAGAATGAATGTCTGCAACCAACCAGCTGTACATCCTTATGTTTCACCAACATCTCCTCTCAGGCCAAAGCACTCTTGCCAACAGAAACAAAGCCAGAGAGAAGTCAAACATTAACAGTGAGCCACTAAAGAAACAGCCTTAAAGCTCTTCAGTCGCTCCCCCCATTCAAGTCAATGGTACAATGTCACTCTGTGTTCCATATTCAGTCCCTACTCCGTTTCCAACCAAATGAGAAGAAAATAGAAAGTCTGTGGGTATAAGAGGAACAGTAACCAGAAAGATCCAATGAACTAAGGCGAGCTACGCAACCAGTCTATTCACCACCATGGAGCACAGTCTTGCCAAGGATGAGACACTATTACAGCTTGCCTCTGGAATGTCCCCAAAGGCTCATGCCTTCAAAGGCTAGGTTTCCAATGCAGCAGTGTTCAGAGTTGGGGCCTTGGGAGGTGACTGAGTCATTAGGGCTCTGGCCTCATGATTTGCATTAGTCCACTATGGATTCAGAGCTTCATGGGCAGTGGGTGGTGGTGGAAACTTGAGGAGGCAGGGCCTAGAGGGAAGAAGTAGGTCACCGGGGGCATGCCCTTGAAGGGTATATTTTGTGCTTGGTCCCCTCTTTCTGCTTCCCGGCTACCAGGAGACAAGCAGCCTTGCTCCACCTCTGCTCTCCACCATGATGTTCTACCTCATCTCAGGCCCAAAGTGATGGGGTCAAACAACCATGGACTGAGACCTCTGAAACCATGAGCCAAAATAAAGCTTCCCTCCTTTAAGTTGATTCACCTCATATATTTTGTCACCGTGATAGAAAGCTCCCTAACACCGACGCCTTTCAAAACGGAGATGGGAACTTACAACCTGGGGATCTCATGTGTGATCTCAAAAGCCAGTGAAGGACTTGCTTTGTTGGGAAGAACTCCCAAGAGTAAGCAGTGAGCACCTGTTCAGAGCCTCCCAGATGTGTGAGTCCTCAAAGGCACCTTTGTCACACAGAGGGGGTTAGTAGCCACCACGGGCATCAGTGACACCTTTATTTGTCTCTCAGGAACAACGAATAGAAAGGAACGGCTTGGCGTCCCCAGTGAGGCAATTCTGTCATTCCAGAATGTGCGCAGACTGCTTAAGGATGTTGAGTCAGGATATAGGCCGTGTTTTATTTCAGAACCACTTTCCTTTTACTGATGATGAAAACAAAACAAAAATAAAGATCAGAGAAAGTGATGGAAATCTTGCTGGTTTGCTTTACAGAAAAGAAACAAAATCAAGGGAGCTGTGTAGAATTAAATGCTGCTAATGAAATTTAGGATCAAGAGTAACAGAAGACGCAAGTCCTGCATCCCATTCATCAGGAGGGTATCTCTTTATCACGAACAGATCCCAACCCTGGCACTTCCTTCTCAGGTCTGTGCCAGTGTCACCTGGACTCCCAACTCAAAGCATCATCTTCTAAAATAAGGATTGTTTTAGCCACAAAAGACAGCTTTTTCACCACTGTGATCAGAAGACCTGACAAGACCAGTTTGGGAAGAGAAGTACTCTGATGCTCATGGTTTCCTTCCATAGCACTTGGCCTGAGGTGAGGCAGAACATCATGGCAAAAGAGTGGGGTGGAAGAAAGCAGCACAGAATGTGGTAATCAGGAAACAGAGGGAGCTCTGAACACCAGGGACAAAATACATGCTCCAAAGGCATGCCCTCGGTGACCTACCTCCTCCAGTCACACCCCACATGCCTACAGTCACCACCCAGTTAATCCATTCAAGTGAATTAGTGCGGTGATTAAGTCAAGGCTCACATAACCAAATAATTTCATTTCTAAACTTTCTTGTATTGTCTTACACATGAGCTTTTGGGGAACAGCTCGTATCTAAACCATAACAAGAATAAAATGCAATAAAATGCTTAATCAAAGATGGCCCAAGGGGTACCTGGTGGTTCTGAAAAGGAGTTCCACAGCTCCATTCTGCAGCATGGTGGAAAAACCACAGGGCACCAAGAATTGTGTGCAGGGGCTGGAACTTACCTCAGACACAAAATTTAAGGAGACTCCAAAATACTCGGCCATCAAGATAAATTCATTAATATCTGATGCAATATTCTTAAAAATCAAAATGAATTACAAAAAAAGAAAAAGTCCATGAGGAGGGGTCAGAAATGTAGCCCAGTGGTAGAGTGCTCATCAGATCCCTAGAACTACAAAAATAAATGAATAAATAAAATAAATCGAGAGAAGCAAAACATCAACATTTTAAATTAAGACAGGATCAACAGTATTGATTTTTCTTTCACCTCAGGTGCCAGTACAGCTCAATACACTGCTGTCACTGACCCTGTCTTCCTCTAAAACTCAGGTATTCTGTTCACCATAAATTATTTGTGCATTTCAGTTTTGTTACTCTTGCCTTAAAATACAATTTATCTTGGTTTCTGAGATTTGGGGTTGCCGCAGTCTGGCTGGGCACAAATGCCGCAGTCTGGCTGGGCACACAATCACGAGCCACAACACAGCTTGTAGATTCAAACAGCAACTCTTTATTCCCGAACTCACACCAGCCGTCTACAATCACGTTCTGGGGAAATCCACGTTCTCTGCCCAAATCCACATTCTCTGCCTAAATCCACCTCCTCTGGGCATCTGTCTCCCAAAAAATACTCTGAATCCCGTGAGAACTCAAGGGGAACTCAGGCAGCAGGATATGCCCTATTCCCAGCAGGAATAATCTTAAACCTTAAACCTGGAACCTATACTGGGAACGCCCTAAACACGATTATCTTAAACCGGGAACACCCTAATCCGCCTTGGTCCTTGAGCAAGGTCACCTACATTCAATGTCACTGCAACATGTCAGCAACATGGGGTACGCTGGCAAGGAAATTGTCATACCTGCTTGGCTAATGGCTCCCAGCATGGGGTACTCCATAAAGTTTGGGGCCCAAGGCTCTCCTCAGTCCTCTTCGCCTGGTCCTCCTCTCCATGGTCCCTCCTCTCTCAATGGCTTTTCCTTTGACACCCCTAACTCATTTACATTCTCCCTAGACTCTTCTGTCCTTCTTTGAGTCTGTGCAGAGAGAAGGCACCAGAAGCCGGCCTCTCCAGATGGTCCAAGCCACACTTCCATTTGCAATCCTTCCTGGGCTCATTGCTTATGATTTTTGGTGTAATTTTATCTGCCAATTACTTGTTGCCCTAATACCATCTTCATCTGGACCCCTCACTATACTTATAGCAGGAGGACCTGAGCACACCTATGCCAATGGTATTCTTCCTTTTCTGGAGGAATCAACTCCTAGTGATCTCCTAGCTGTAATTTCATCAGGCTGGAATAACTTGACACCTCCATTGTCTGAAACAGAGGCCACTTGTCTTCTAAACCTCAGGGTTGGGGTTGTCACAGACTCCATCCTCTGGTCTCCTCTTAGAGGACTGTGACCACCTGTAACTGAGATAGACACTCAGTCCATAAGCAGCAGGCAAGGAGGGAAACCCAGAGGTCGGAGTGAGTGAGCTCCACAGGCCAGGCACTCTGAGCTGACCAAATCTCTCTTCCACCTGCAGGAGCCCCTGGAGGCAGGACAGAACTCTGGACAAGAGGCTGATGAGCACTGAGGAAACCTTAAAGCCCTGAAAACTCCTGTGCCTCCTGTACAACTGTCAAGCAGGACATTGGCTCTTGAGTGACAGTCCCTGGGATTGTCATGGGAAGCCTCAGAACACTGTGGTACACTACAGGGAGGGAGCATCAAGTGATGTGTATGGAAACCTGGGGCCAAATACAACCCTGCCCCTTAGCAGCTATGTAACCTCAGCCTTTTAGGTGGCTTAATCCCCATGGTTAATAACTGTTCTATTTCAGAGGGCAGCTAAGACAAAATGAGTTATCATTGTGGAAATGTTTGAAAACTCGACAGCACCAAATGTATACATAAAGTTTTTATACTTATCTAATCAAAAGTGATTAATAGACATTTTTCAATATGAAATACCAAGGCAAGAGATCTGCCTTCTAAATATACAAGGCAGTGTAGGCCACAGTCTTGAGAGGACTCATGCTGTGACAGCAGACAGTGCGGGAAGCTCAGGGGTACAAGGGCTCAGCTCCCTGTTGCTTACACACTTGTGTTTGGTAGGGCCACATTCCCGCTCCAGCCTGAGTAGGCAGAGGTCTGAGCAAAGTGGCACATGAAGCGTTATAATCCAGACACCGTGGAGGAGCCCTGGAGTGCAGTCTTCAGGGTAGCCAAGAAGGCAAGCAACAGGATCAGGGTGGAACCAACATGTCTCCAGATTCCATCCCTGAAGAACAGAAGGGGTCCAAGCATACTCTGCATGGAGAACAGGAGGTACAGTGAGGAGTAGTTCAGTGAGGAGTGTATGACCAGAAAGTCCCCATGGCAGGGAAGTGTGACACCAAGGAGCATATAAATCTGCAGAGCACATGGCCAAGTATCATGGACACTTGGATTTTATTTTGGGGCTTGCCGCAGTCTGGCTGGGCACAATCAGGAGCCACTTGTCAAAAGAAACTAACTTTATTTTTAGAACCACACACGACAAACAAAATAGTCTCTCAGGAAAAACCCTCAGAGCCTCAACTGCCACCACCGGCTTTCCCCAAGCCTCTCTCTCCCCCCCACAAACTTCTCTCCCTCTCCCACAATCCTCCTGCTCTTGAGGCCGATTGGCTGGGTCACGTGGGCGGAGCCAAAAAAGTCCCCCAATGAGCAGCTCCGTGGTCTGAAAGGGCAGGGAAACAGTCCAATGAGCATCACCGCAGAGGAGCCAATCAGCTAGATGTTGCTGGGGCTGCTGTGAGCCAATCGTCAGCCGGCAGCTGGAAGTTTGCTGGCAGCTGGAAGTTTGCTGGGGCCCCTTCGGCTGTGGCTCTCAACATCTCCCCCTCTCTGTTTAAACAACAAGCATGTGGCTTAGGGACCGTGCCTGTTAGGCAGTCCAATTCAACATATGGTCCTTACCCGTCATCGGATGAACTGACCTCTAGGCGTCAGCCTCCTGTCTTAGGTTGGTACCACTGCAATTGGATCATACCCGTCCAGCATACAGCCATACTTGTGGATAGGCCTTTGCACCTGTGGGGGGGTGAGGTTCTTTGCCTCACCTCTGTTGGCCCCCAAATTTTAGACCATCACTAGTAGAGGAGGATGCAAAATGCCATGACATTAAGCCAATTGAGGGCTCCTTTGAAAAATTGTACCACCGGTGACATCATCAGCAAAAATACTCCAGCACTACCACAATTCGCTGTACCAACAGATAGTTCACAATGCATACAGGTGAGCTCACAATGTGTCCAGGCAAGTTCTGCAAGCAGTTCAGTGATGGCTATTGTAGAAGCTGTAGATTGGTTTTATCTTTCACTTCACCAGCACTGGGATGAAGATAGGAATTCTGGCAATAATGGCTAAAGAAAAAATTATGTAACATTCCAGAAGGCACTAAAAGAAAACAATTTTCTTAACAATTTACATTGTCTTCACCGGCACTGGGATGAAGATAGGAATTCTGGCAATAATGGCTAAAGAAAAAATTATGTAACACTACAGAAGGCACTAAAAGAAAACAATTTTCTTAACAATTTACATTATCTTTAAGAGAATTATTAAATATAATGAAAAGGAAAGGTAAAAGTAAACAAACAGATCTGTTAACCTTCTTTTTTGTTTACATATTAAAACAATCCTCAACAGTTGTTTACCCAATTTAAATTAAACCATATAAATCACGTGAAAAAAAAAATATTTGGATCCATTTTATCATGAGTGCTCATCATATATGATATATGGACATACGTACATTCAAACATATAACACAAAACACAAGTGTGCACACATAATATAATACATACAACACATAACATTATAGTAAAGGCCTTATAACTTTTTACAGGTGAAATCTCCATTGCAATGCTTAAAAACTCTATAGTCAAAAAATAGAACTGATCAGCAAAACATTAACCTAGGTCTGTATGAGCTCAAAAAACAAAATAGAACTTCATGATATGGCAAAGGGCAATAATAAAATAGATATTGAAAAAAGCATCCTGGTTCTGTTGCAGATGTAAGAATAGCCAAACTGGAGTTTTGGATATCAGTTGTTATGGATTTGAGCCAAATCATCTTCTTTTTGGTCTGTAGAAATCGCTTTAGTTAATCTTTCTGGAATCCAAATCGGCTGCTGTTCTCCCTGTGGAAACACACAAACAGACCCCCGACTCCAGACAATCACTGGGTCAGGACCTTGGTTAATCTCTCTGGAATCCAAATTTAAAAAGTTTAGAGTAAAAAGGGTTATTTTAAGTTTATCTTTGGGGAATATATACCCCTTCCCAATTCCTTCTTTTTGCTTTAATAAGTACATTTTAATAGTTTGATGAGCTCTTTCAACTATGCCTTGTCCCTGTGGATTGTATGGGATTCCTGTTATATGAGTAATGCCAAATGTTGAGCAAAATTGTTTAAAAGAGGTAGAAGTATAACCAGGGGCATTATCTGTTTTTAACTGTTTTGGAACACCCACAGTGGCAAAATTTTGTAAGCAATGAGCTATAACATCTTTAGTTTTTTCTCCGGCATGAAGGGAGCCCATCAAAAATCCAGAAGAAGTATCAACTGTAACATGCAAATATTTTAATTTTCCAAATTCTGGCAAGTGTGTGACGTCCATCTGCCAAATATGGTTAGGTATCAATCCTCTAGGATTGACTCCAAGATTAACTTGTGGTAAAAAGGTCACACAATTTTGACATTGTTTTATTATTTGTCTAGCTTTTTCCTTAGTTATTTTAAAACGCTTTTGTAAAGTATTAGCATTGACATGGAACTTTTTATGAAAATTTATAGCTTCTTCTAGTGTAGAGAAAATATGTATGTCATGTGTAGTTTTATCTGCTAAATCATTGCCCAAACTAAGGGCTCCAGGCAATCCTGTATGTGCCCTGATATGTCCTATAAAGAATGGATCTTTTCTGTCCCAGATTAGACTTTGTATAGTGGAAAGCAAAGAGAAAACAGTAGAAGAAGGGGAAATCCTACCAGCATCTTCAAGAGATACTATAGCATTAACTACATACTGACTATCAGAAAATAAATTAAATACAGAATCTTTAAACATCACAAAAGCTTGTAAAACTGCATTAAGCTCTACCTTTTGAGCTGATTGTTTGGGTACTAAAAATGTAAAAGTTTGATCAGGGGTAACTACTGCTGCTGTACCATTATTTGACCCATCAGTGAATATATTTGGAGCATTCATGATAGGTGTTTTTCTTGTCATTTTTGGAAAAATTACAGGATGCAATGACCAAAAAGACAATAAAGGATTAGATGGTAAGTGGTTATCAAATGAAACATTAGATTTGCACATGATTACTGCCCAAGTATTTAACTCATTAGCTAACTCATCAATTTGATTCATAGTATATGGAGTAATAATTTTATTGGGAGAAATTCCAAACACTCCCTTTGCTGCTTTTATTCCTTTGAGTATTAATTGTCCTACAGCCTCAGGATACCTAGTAAGAATAGTGTTAGGAGAATAAGATAAATGTATCCATAATAATGGACCTTCTTGCCAAAATACTCCTGTAGGAATATTTTTTGTTGGTAGTACAATAAATAATAAAGGCAAACTTATATCAATTCTATCCAAATGCATATTTTCCATATATGTTTCAATGATTTTTAATGCCTTTCTTGCTTCAGGCGTTAACATTCGGGGTGAATTTGGATCTGATGGACCTTTTAGGATATCAAATAAAGGTCCCAACTCTCCTGTTGGTATACCTAAATAAGGCCTTATCCAATTTATGTCTCCTAATAACTTTTGAAAGTCATTAAGTGATTTGAGTTGATCTACTCGTATTTGAATTTTTGGTGGACGGACCATGGTTGAGGATAATAGAACTCCTAAATAATTAATTGGAAAATTTAATTGTACTTTATCTATTGCTATCTCTAGATTATAATTTTTTAATAAGTTTGTAAGTGTGGCATAACATTCTAGCAATGTGTTTTTATCTTTGTGTGCTAATAATACATCATCCATATAGTGAAATATTTGTAGTTCAGGATTTTGATTTCTAAGTGGCTGGATTACTTTGTTAACATAAATTTGACACATAGTTGGGCTGTTAGCCATCCCTTGAGGGAGTACTTTCCATTCATATCTCTGATCAGGACCTTCATGATTCAGTGCAGGGATAGTAAATGCAAAACGTGGACTATCCTCAGGATGAATTGGAATTGAAAAAAAACAATCTTTAATATCTATAACTAAAACATACCAGGTTTTTGGCAAAGCAGACAACTGAGGAATCCCTGATTGAGCAGGTCCCATAATAACCATCTCATTATTAATGGCTCTTAAATCTTGCAATAATCTCCATTTACCAGATTTCTTTTTGATGACAAAAATGGGAGTATTATGGGGAGATACAGAAGGTTGTATATGTCCTTCTGCTAATTGTTGTTTGACCAGGTCATGGGCTGCTTGTATCTTTTCTTTAGTCAGGGGCCACTGAGGAACCCATACTGGTCTTTCTGATTTCCAAGTAATTTTTATTGTCTCAGTGGCCCTTTCTGAAAATCCAACCCATGTCTGTCTGTTCCTTGATCTATTTGTATTGGTGCTGCTATACCTTGTTCTTGTTTTTCTAATCTTTTTCCTTTCCTAAAACCTTGTCTAGTCATAATAGTGGGTGCATTTTGGTTGATGTTATTTGTTAATGTCAAACCTAATTGATCTAGGACATCTCGTCCCCATAAGTTTATAGGAAGATGATCCAATACATATGGCTGTATAGTTCCTTCACATCCTTCAGGATCCTTCCAATCTAATACCATTGCACTTCTATGGGGATTAGTTGCCACTCCTAGGCCTCGAAGCGTTTGAGTGGCTTGTTGTAATGGCCAATGTTTTGGCCATTCTTGACGAGAGATGATGCTAAGGTCTGCACCTGTATCCAGTAGCCCATTAAATTCATGTCCTTGAATATTTAGTTTTAGCATGGGGCGAGAATCTAAATTTAAAGAAAGCATAGCCCAATCTACACCTGTGGAGCCTAATCCCTTGGAACCTCTTTCTACAGTACGACTGGAAAATTTATCATGTAGGCTGGGTATTATTAGTAACTGTGCTATTCTATCTCCTGGTGAAATTACTGATATACCCTTTGGAGAACTGGCTATAATTTTTATTTCACCTTCATAATCGGGATCAATTACCCCAGGACTTATCATAAGTCCTTTTAGAGTAGAAGAGCTGCGTCCCAATAATAAGCCTACTGTTCCTTTGGGAAGAGGTCCTTTCACCCCTGTGGGAATGATTTGAACTCCCATCTCTGGAGTTAGTACTGCTCTGGCGGAGGCGCAGATGTCCAACCCTGCGCTCCCTCTGGTTTGTCTGATGAGGGATCTGATGGACAATGTGTCCTGGGCACTACCCTGATGGGGTTGCTGGGTTCCTCCAGTGCTCCGTATATTTGTGGTTTTGGGCCCCCCTGTCCATTTTTTGGCAATGGAGCCCGATGCCTTTCTCCCAGCCATTAAATTCCATTCCTATATTTGCAGCACACCCCCTGTGCATCTAAGTAGAAAGTCGAGCCTTCCTCCTAATAGAGGAAGAATACTTGGGGGTGGGGAGCCAAATAGTCACTCCCCCAGCCTCCCACACAGCTAGACTCAGGCAAGGAGCAGAGACCCATGTGTCCTGGGCTCTGAATCAGACCTTAGGACGCACACAAAGAAGCAGCCACTGGCAGCATGGCAGCAGCCTTGAATTTCAGGGGCAGGGATGTCCAGTGCCCTGGGCTGGCAGCAGAAGTGGTACCAACAAAGGTGCCCAGTGTCTAGGGACAGAAAAAGCAGTTGCTGTGGCCTCACCAGGATGTTCTTGGTATGTTCTTTGGGTTGGAGTTCAGTTGATGTTTGGTCTCCTATTCAAGCCTAATTTCCAAACTTGACCTTATGGCCTTCTGTTACGGGCTGAATATATGTATATCCCCCAAAATCCACATGTTGACGCCTAATCCCCAATGTGATGGAATTTGAAGGTAGGGCCTCTGGGAGCAAATTAGGTTTAGGGTAGGAGGATATGAAGGAGTCCTAAAGGCTGACTGTGGTTTGTCCTTTCCATTATAAGGTATTAAGAGAGTAAAAACTTAACCCAACTATTGTGCTTAGAGACAAGGCCTTTGGGAAGTAATTATGATCAGAGAATGTTCTAGTTAGGTTTTTCATCACTGTAGCCAAACTAGCCAACAAGAACAACTTAGAGGAGGAAAAGTTTATTTGGGTTTGTGGTTTTAGAGGTCTCTGGAACCAGATTTTTAGCCTCTACTGCTTTAGTGCAGCACCATAGCCCAGTCACCTGTCAGTGGCTCATTTTCAGGTTCTTGGCTCATGAATTTGAAGAATGAAATTCAGACAAGGAAGAGTGAGCATAAAAGAGTAAGGTTTATTCAAGTGAGAAGAAAAAAGCCAGAACTCCCACAGGGTGAAAGGGGACCTCCTAGGGGTTGCCACTTAAGTGTCCTAGTCTAGGGATTTATATAGCTACTAGGTAGGGGCATTGATCAATATGTACGCTAGTCAGGTCTTAGAAGAATACCAAGGCTATTGGTCAAAATTTGTGCTAAACAGGTATTGGGAAATTATCAAGGCTGTTGGTCTGGCTCACGATCTTCTAATTGACTGTGTCCTTGTAGGTCTTGAAATTAAACTTTCCTGTTGTAACCTCTGTTTAGGTCTGCCCCCAGTTCCATTTTCCCACTCAGAGACAAATTATTTCCAAGGAGTGAGCTTTATATTTGAAAAGAGCCTTATTGGGGCCCATTACCCTTACTGCCTGACCATCCTATTCTATCTTATTCACCAGTCCATAGATGGCCAACTCCATTGCCCTGGGCCTAAGGAGAAAGGTGCTCAGCTCATGGCGGGATCAGAAAGCAGAGTTGAGGGGAAGGACCACGGGGAAGATTCACCTTCCAGGGCACAATTCCAGTGACCCACCTCCTCCAGCCATGCCCTGCCTTCCTATGGTTACCACCCAGTCAGTCCATTCAGACTAGGATGGGCTGATTAGATTACAACTCACATCACTGAATCATTTCATCTCTGAATATTCCTGCATTAACAGGGACTTTGGAGGGATACCTCATATCCAAACCATAACAGAGAAGGTCATCATGGTGGAACCCCCATTATTGAATCCTGGGGGCTTTTGTGAGAAGAGGAAAAGAGGTTGAAACATATTTGCCTACACTTTCTCTCACCAAGTGATGCCCTGAACTGCCTTGGGACTCTGCCAGCAAGAGGTCATCATCCAGATGCAGCCCCTAAATCTTGGATTAAAACTACCAAATAATCCTTCTTCCTTTAAAATCTACCCAGTCTGCAGTAATATATTATTAGCAATAGAAAACATTAAGCAGACTAAGACAGGGTGGGACCTACATGTTGAAAATAGCACTTTACAGAAAGAAGAAAATCAAGATTCATTCTCTCTCTCTCCCTCCCCTCCCACCCCACACCAAGCACACTGCAAGACCATGTGAGTACACAGTGAGAAGGTAGCTGCCTCCAAGACAAGAAACACCTCATCAGAAATCAGATCAAGAAATAAGTGTCTATTATTTAAACACATAGTTTATGATGTTTTATTATAGCAGTCCAAACTGACAAAGACACCTTCCTAGGGTTTCCTTGCCCTATTTAATCTCCATCGAATAAATCTCCTTACTCAATCTTCTCACTCTTTCCATAAGCAGAGGTTAGATCTGTGGTTTACCTTGAAGAAGTTTGCATGACATACCTAGTCAAAGAAGTTCCCCACATCCACATTCTTGATCCCTGACCATGGCTTTGGGCAGTCCTGGGCCTTGATTCTCAGTACAGCTTTGGCTGAGGTATGGAACTGAAGCACAGATGCAAGAAATGTGCCCAACTGCTCCAGTCACATGATCAAGATGAAAATCTCTCTACAATAGGTATTTGTTTCACATCCGAAGTTTAAAGAAATTAAGTGTTTTTGGATTTGTGTTTTGATGGCCTTGATCTCAGTAAAATAGTTCTCTTGCATGGTGAATTTGGCCATGAACTGAATAATTTTTAAAACTTAAAATGTGTTTCTGGCACATGCTAACTTGAGGTAAACCAATGAGGACCTGCCTTGCTAATTCAGAAGTGTCACAATCTTGAATTAAGCAAATACAGAAAACTTCTAGCCATGGAACAGAAAGAAGGTTCAACACAAAGTGTCTGACCACAAGCCAGCCAGCTCCTCAGTGCTGAGCCTACTCCCTGTCCTAGTTCTGGGTGACACACTCTGGTTCAGGTGAGCACTACTCTCCATCCTCAGCCCAGAAAGGAGGCAGGTGGCATCTACACCACCTCAACCCCAACACACAGTGTAGACTGATGGAAACAGCAGGATTTTTTATGAGATAACATTCAAAATCAGTGAACAGTCCCAGAAGTCTGAACCTGGAGACAATAGTGTGTCAGTAAATACTCAACAATCAGCTATCAAAGGAAAAAAAAATGCATGTACAATTGAGCTTCCCCAACCTGAAAGTCCAAAATCCAAAATGTCCCAGAATCTAAAATTTTGTGAGCACTGACAGGATGCCACAAGTGGAACTTGTGCCACAAGTGGTACTTCTTTTTGACTTGGTATATCTTATGTGATGGGTCACAGTCAAAAGGCACTAAAAATATTGAACACAATTACCTTCAGCCTGTGTGCATAAAGTGCATATGAAACATAAATGAATTTTATGCTCACACTTGGGTTCCATTCCCCAAGATATTTCATCACATATATGCATGTATTCCAAAATCTAAAGAATCTAAAATCTGAAACACTTCTGCTCCCAAGCATTTCAAAAAGGGATGCTCAAGCTGAGTATGCATATGTGAGGATGTTTTAAATTTACCAACATAAAGATATGTGACACAATTTGCAGATAATAAGCTACTCAGTGGTCCTTCGTGAAGACCCATACTGTTCACTGATTCTCTCAGGGAGGTTTTTGTTGATTTTTGTTAAACCACGGATGCAATTTGATGATGATTTGACAAACAAAGTTGTATCTCAATCTCTTTTCCCAGTACATTTATTGTCACTACCTATGAGATCTACTTATAAACTCACTCTTATGTAGACGACGTTGGTTGGACTGATTCCTCTTTCTGCTCAGTGGACACAACAGACTTCTAAGTTTAAACTGCCCTATACATTAGTCCCTTCATTTTCTTAAGCCTAGACAATCAGCAAAATGATGAATCAAGCACTTCTTTGTAGTATTTGCCAACTCTGTGGTGTAAATGCTCTTACCATGGCCAAGGTCAAACTAAACACAAGAGATTACCAACCACGGAGTTGAGAAAGATGTGCAGGAGAACATCATCACATCCTATTTTCACAAAACGGACGTTAAAAAGCTTCAAAATTGTACGTAAAATAAACTAGCAAAGTAATGAGGCAGATATGTTTTGAGTATTCATTATCTTTACTTTTAGTAAATATATTTAATTGTACATTTATATATATATTTAAATGTCTGCATTTAACAACCAGCTCACAAAATTCCTAAAAGCTTAACAACGCTCACATGTTGGCGTGAGTTGACCTCAGCACACCAGTAGCAGGAAGAGACCTGGAGAGTCACATACATCTACTTCTCCACGTATACAAAACATCTGGAGGTGGGAGGTAGGAGGGTGAACACGTGGATCAGGCAATCAATCCAACTGCTCCACTGAGATGTCCCGAGCATTCACAAGTAGCTGCAGGTCTGAGAGTAAAGTCTGAGCTCTGTTGTGGTCCCGGTGTGACGCTCTCCAACTCCTCCCTGTCTTTATGGATTTGACCTATTTTCAGACCAAAAGAATGCTGATTGATTCTCCAGTTGCCAACTTTGGCCGCGGGTTGCAGGGACCTCACTCCATCCCCACAGTCAGACACATCCCTGGCTTTGACAGCATTTCCCAGAACTCTGCAGGTCTGGAAAGAATGACACAGCTGGGGATCATTTAGAAGACAATTAAGGCTAATGAGCTGACTCAGCAAAAGCAGCAAAAAAGGCAGGAAATGGCTCTGGCTGGAGGATAGCTTTCCCGTGGTAGCTGGTAGAGACCAGTTGGAAAGTAAAATGGGAGATCCAATTTAGTAGCAAAAATTAGGATTTGCTTAACCAGGCCTTGATCTTGGCTGAATTACAGGGTGTGTGTCCAGTGAGGCTGTGGGAACCATGAATGTCTGTGGATAGCAATTTGACCTGACATCTCGCAGATTTAAATGCACATTGTCTGTGACCGGACCCTCAAGGATATTCCCCGAAGCATTGTTTGTATGAGTGACCCTGAATTAGAAGCAAACTCAAAGTCTATTAATAGGTGGCTTGCTAAACTTTTAAATAACAATACTATAAATCCCGACAATAAAACCACTAAAGAGACTGTGGCAGCTCTTTGTTACTGCTGTTGAATAATCCCAAAGGTACACTATTATGTGAAAAAGGCAAGGCAAAGAACACTGTGTCGTAGGCTCCCATCTGTGTACTTTAAATCATGTATTTTGTAGTTAAATGTGCGTGAAATGTCTTTGGAAGGAGACACCAAGAAACTGTTTAGAGTTTGCCTCTAAAGAAGAGAACTGACAGAGGACAAGAGTGGAGAAGGACTCACTTATCAGTCTGTCTCTTCAAAACTTCTTTAGTTGGGGGTCAGGCACAGCCTGGTGGTTCACTCCTGTAATCCCAGTGGCTCAGGAGGCTGAAGCAGGAGCATGGCAAGCTCAAAGCCAGCCTCAACAACTTACTGAGCCCCTAAGCAACATAGTAAGATCCTGTCTCAAAATTTAAAAAAATAAACAAATATAAAGGGCTAGGAGTGTGGCTCAGTGGTAAAGTGCCCTTGGATGGTTCAATCCCTGGTACCAAAGGGGGAAAAAACTGCTTAATTTTGTATATGTTATCGCCTTTTATTAATAAAATTAAAAAGTGTGTGTACTTTTTAAAAAGACAATAGTTGATATACTTCTAAGGTTACTATCCAAAGTGTTGAGCTTTCTCTAGTTTTTCTATAATCAGATTTTAAATAAGCTCCCCTACTCCAGTTTGCCTGGAACTGATTGGTATTAGCACTGAAACTTCAGTGTCCTGGGAAGCCCTCTAGTCTTGGCAAACTGGGATGGCTGGTGAACATTAAATAATGACTCTGCTTTAAAGGAAATAAGAAAATAATTTATTCTAAACCAAATATGAGTGACCACGGCCCCAGAACACAGATTTTAAGTTACCCTGAATGAATGCGGAAGAGGTTATGTGAACTTTTATAGACACAGAAAAAGGAAAGTCATAAATCAACGTATTTACCAATGACGTTGGTGGCAGCATCAGGCAGGTGGGGAATGTGGGGGAAATCTCCTCTGCACGTTGCAGATGTTATCTTCTAGCATTCTTAGCTTTAGGGTTGGTGGAGGCTAGAAATCTGCTCAGCTTTGTAATGCATTCTGAGAAGTTTATTACAAGGATGTTAGGTCAGATACAAAAGTTAAGGTACTTGGCTATTAAAGGACCTAAAATAGCCCAAGATAATTTTGTTCTTTGCTACAACATTCCATCTCTCCACTATCACAATGTTCTGGTCAGCCAAGGTCAAGTCTGCAGGGTCTTTAATATATAAGTGGTTTCTTCAGAGAACTTGGGTTAACAGCACCATCACATAGCCAGGTATGAAGTAATAAGAAACACATATTGGTCTCTGCCCCCAGTTTCTAACACAGACCTCCTAAAACTCTTGGAATTTCCTGAGTGACAGTGTCATCAGATGAGTTTCCAGAGAGGGGGTCCTCAACTCAGGACAAGGGGAATCCTTGGCATATGTAATGGAAAACAGTTTCAACCATGCCAGTCAGAGACACAGACAGGCTTTTGTTGTTGTTTTGTTTAGAAAAGCAGAGGCACATTCAAGGGAGAATCACAGATCAAGAGAGAGAGAGATCTTTTGGAGTAAAGCAAAGAGCGCACCTTCAAGGGAGAATTCCGTGTTAACCTGTGTATAAGACAGTGCCTAGGGGCTGGGCTAGAGGCGAAGTCAGGATGGAGTTCTGTGATTTTGCACCAGCTTATAGCACTTGTGCATTGCCTCTGCATCGTGTTGCATTTTGCAGGCAAAATCCTATGATGAGTAGGCATCATCCAATCCAAGGCCCGGGCTGGGTTGCCCATGAGTTGCTCATTTTGCATTTCAAAGGTTCGTGTGCACTTCTGTTTGGAGACTCATTCTTTTTCTCTTTTTCTGTATCCCCAAATTCCTATCTCAGCAGGAGCATCTTTTGTTCTAATGAGAAGGCTCCTGGTGGGTCTTAGATGGTCAGTGCTCACAAGGAAAACCAAGTCATGATTAGAAGCTTAGAACTTTCAACCTGATCCCTCATTCTGCACAGAGGGGAGAAGGGCTGAAAATGGCCCTAATAGTTGGCTTAGTCAGCTTTCTGTTACTGTTACAAAGTTTCTGAGAGAATCAATTTAAAAGGATTTCAGAAGTTTCAGTTCAGGGTCACTTAGCCCTGTTCCTTTGGGCCTGTGGTGGCACAGTACATTGTGGTGACTGCACATGGTAGAAGAAGACTTATTTGCCTAATGGCACCAGGAAGCAAAAAGAAAGAGGAAGGGGCCAGGGTCTCAACATCACCTTCAAGGGCCTGCCCCCAGTGACCTAACTTCTTCCCACTGGGCCCACCTCTGAAAGGTTCTGTGACCTCTGGGTAGCTGTATGGGCAGCCACTAAGCCCTTAGCATGTGGGCCTTTGGGGGATATTTAAGCCCTGAACCACAGCAATAATCAGTCATGCCCATGTGATGAATCCCTGAATGACCCAGGCATGGTGGCACGTGCCTATAATCCTAGCAACTTGGGAAGCTGAGGCAGGGGGATCACAAGTTCTAGTCCAACCTCAACAACACAGCAAGACCATGTCTAAAAATTTAAAAAGAAAAAAAAAATGTTAAGGGCTGGGGTTGTACCTAACTGGTAGAGTACCCCTTGGATAAATCCCCAGTACCACAAAAAATCAAAATTAAAAATCCCTGAAAAATTAGGTTCTGAGATTTTGCAGGTTGTTAAGCTCCTAACTCAGGACCTTTCCAGACTTGACCCTATGCATCTCTTTATCTGGATGTACCTGAATTCAGTATTGCCATGAGTGTTTCTTCCTTATTTTGCTGCAAACATGTACACATACACATGTAGCTATGTATTTTTTTCTTCCCTCTCTTAGTCCCTTATCATGTAACATAAGATGGATTAACTTTATATCATGGTATTTACATATTGGTAATTTTATATCATAGTATTCAAGTCCCAAGGCATCAAAGAAAAACACCTCTCAAGGACTTTACCTCCTCTTCTGGGGAAGGGGTTAGTACACAGGAGAGTTCACTCTAGGTGGGTGAAATGGTGACCTTGATACTGTATTTGGGGATTAAGTATGGTTTAAGGAGCTGTGTATGGATGCCAAGTTCACAAGGGATGGCTGTGAGGGGTCATTTCGTATACCGACGTGGTGGGCCAGGAGGTGCCCAGATGAAAACACTGTGCCTGGGTGTGTCTATGTGGTGCTTCTGGAGGAGATTATCATTTGAACACGTGGACTGAATAAAGCAGAGGGCTCTCCCCAGGATGAGTAGGCATCATCCAATCCACCAGGACTGAACAGAATATAAGGTAGAAGGAGGAGTTTGCCGCCGTTCCTTCTTTCTGCCTGCCTAAGCTGGGACATGCACCTTCTCCTGCCCTTGGACTGCAGTTTACACCATCGGCTCTCCTGGTTTTCAGGCCTTCCACTTGGACTTAATTATACCACTGGTTCTCCTGGGTCTCCAGCTTACCAACAGCAGATGTGGGACTTTGAGGCCTCCATATTCAAATAAGCCAGTTATTCATAATAAATTCTCTCTGTATATTTTCTTTTCTTTTGGTTCTGTTTCTCGGAAGAACCCCAATACAGCTGGTACACTGTTTTCTTCCCCCAAGCCCATGTAGTGCCCTCAGGTGAGCTCCCCGTGGTCTCCCTCCGATGGGCTCCTTCTCCTGGTCTTCCACTATGGATTCCCACTGGCTAAACTCACTCAGAAGTCAAAGGGTAGAGAGCTCTTGGCTGTCATCCAAACAGGTCAGAAAGAAAAACTACAGTGGTGGGAGGAGGGTGGCAATGGAAGATGTCCTGAGGTCTCCCAATCTAAAGAATTCTCTGTTTGAGGACTTGGGATCAATATCAGTGAGCAGGGACTGACACCCAGGTTCTAGTTCAACTCTTCCACAATGTGTTTCTTCAGTCTATCCTTTCACTTCTCTGGGCCTCGGTTTTCTCGTTTGTAAATGAATGGGGTGTCATGGATTATCCATCACTGTCTTTGGGAAATTTCTACCCAAGAAGCTACCTGTTCTATTTCAGGGTCCATTTGAAAGTTGTTTTCTCTTAAACCAGCATTTCTCAACATAGGGAATCAGTTCTCAATGTTAATGAGGTTCTGATTCAGGACACCTAGGGCAGGAATTCTTAAACCAGACCTTGAAGCCCCTGTCTTAAAGGACAAAGCTGCATCATAGTATAAGAATCTTCAAGTTCATTTTCTCTTTAATGAAAACAAACTGTTATTCTGTAATGGTTCTTTTTAAAACAACAATAAGAGTTTTGAGGCACCCAATTCATTTAATGCCTTGCAGCATGGAACTACTTGCTAAGTAGTAAAATTGCATTTCAAAACATGATCAAACATCAACCTAATCAGCCAGGTGTTAGGCTCTCAATCATAAGCCTCAAAACACATAATCAAGTATCAGTAAGCAGGTGTTTTAAGTGAAGACTGAGATAAACAGATGCCTTTGTGGTTATTTAGGAGGTTTTGCAACATTAAAATGGAGTACCTCACACTCAAGCAAGCTGACTTCAGAAGCTCCTCTGCAGAATAAAGCCAAGCAATAATTAGCCCAGGAGATTTTAACTGGATTACAGTTAAAGCCTTTGGTCATAGGAAATAGTGTTTCATTTCCTTTACTCCCGCCATCTTTAAAGTCTTTGAAAAAAAAAAAAGAAAAAAAATCACTGGAACACATTTCACTCTTTCAGACTGAGGACTTTGATTCCGTTAGAGAAAATCGCCACAGTGCCAGACGCCCATCCCACCTGTCTCTCCAATGTGACAAAATACAACCTGGAAATTCTGAAGAAAAATTAAAAGTTCCACTCTAGAAGTTACTTTGTGTTTTACCACACTTCAAAATGGCTTCTCAGCAGCCCCATAACTAGTCCCATTAAAATCACTGAAGATGGAGGGGGGGGGCAATTAAGGCAACTATTCTCAATAGAAAGGCTCTTTTTAAGAGCCAATGTTACTTAGGTTTATTAGAGTTTACCCTTGTTATTTATTTTAGCAAATGCTGAGAAAGCATCCCTGCTTCACATCACAGTTAATGAATTTCTACTAATTCCCCTTGATTGTGATGAGCAGGTTAGCTTTGAGAGGATTTCTTACACTGCACTTTCTGTTTCTCTGCCCCTTCCCTTGGCTTTGTATTACCACCGCCATAGTAGTTTTAGTTCTTATAATTTTATCTCCCACAGTTAAAGGAGCTATTATAGCATTTAGTCACACATGATACCGACCAAACAGATTCTCAATGCCTTTGCCATCCTGTAGATTCAGAATTATGGTGACACCAAAAAGTTTCAATCCTGGCTATCAGTGTACTCCTCTGAAACAAAAATCAAGAGACTCTAACCAGGTCTGGACAAATCAGGGGTTCTGAGGCTATGGGTTCTACAGCTGAATAAGCCTAAATGAATTCATCTTTCACTCCCAACAATCCCTGAAACCTGTTGGCAATTGCAGAACCACATTAGAAACTTCTCTTTTATATCATCTTCCTCTTTTCAGTCATGAGATTCAGCTGGGAGCTAGTTAGTGTGTAAATGGGGCTTTTGTGATTCAGGGCCTGTAGTTTGAGTCTACTTTCAAAGAAAAAAAGTTTCCTCTCTAAACCAGCAAGACTAGCCATTTGGGGACTATTCTGAGAGGAAGAAGAGCATCATGGCGGAAGGGCCCAGCAGAGGAGCGTCATTCACCTTACGGCAGCCAGATGAAAATACACGCAGAGAATACACACATATAAACATCTGAGCTACTTCAGGTTTGTAATGTTTCTGTCAGCATCTTCAATGCTGTGACCAAAGACCTGGCAAGAACAATTTTAGAGGAGGGAAAATTTATTTGGGGGATGCATATTTTTGGAAGTCTCAGTCCATAGATGGCAAGCTCCATTCCTCAGGGCTCAAAGTGAGGCAGAACATCATGACAGAAAAGTGTAGTAGAGGAAGGTGGTTCAGGCCATGCAATCAGGAATGGCAGAGAGAGAGAGGGACTCCACTTGCCAGTACAAAGTATAAACCCCAAAACCATACCCCCAGGGACCCACCTCCTCCAGCCACACTGTACCCACCTTCAGTAAGTCAGGGAGTTGGTTCATTGATTGGGTTAAGGCTCTCATAAACCAATCATTTCTCCTCTAAAGTTGGCATTGATTGTCTCACACATGAGCTTCTGGGGGATTCCTCACATACAAACTATAACATCATTATTAGAAAAACAGAAATTTGAATGAATCTGAATTCATACTGTTAGAAGAAAAATCGAGAACAGTTAAACTTATCAAAGTTTACTTGAGGGGGAAAAAAAAAGAATTCTAGATCAGGGCAGCATTCCAGACCAAAGATGGTTCAGAACTCCACAGTTCACCACAGGTGTAGGTTATATTTATAGCTGAAGAAAAGGAGTGACATACAGATAGAATCTGATGGGCAGCAATTGGCATTTACCTCATGTGATCATATTTTTGACAATTTTCAGCCTTTGATTGGCTGGAAGTTCAACTGCTCCAATTAGTTGAGACTCAGTTGCTTGGTTACAGGAGTATACTCAGGTTAAAATTTGTTTACCCATCAAGCTAGGTTACAGTTCACAGTGTGTGGAGACTGCATTAGGCCCAACTTTATCACTCAAGAATAGACCGTTTTAGGCCACACTTAACTTCCATTTTACAATATGTAAACATATACACCATTTAGAATACATACATACAAAAAGTCTATATATACAAATATCTGTACATATTTTACAAGTGTTTAGTAAGTTTAAATAGATGTCTCACTTTTTCAAAAAAGCAGGAGTATAAGGAGATGCAAATTATTTGTTTATATAGGTAAATTCCTTATCCGATACTGCTTTTTTATCATTTTTTTTTAAATTTTGCCTAGTGAGCTATAGAATAGTCCACAGTTGCTTCCTTTCTCAGTCTTTTGCTGATTTTTAAGTATTTTTAAATTTTTTTAAGTTGTTGATAGCCCTTTACTTTATTTATTTATATGCTGTGCCAACATATAAACCCAGTGCCTCACACATGCCAGGAAGTGCACTACCTCTGAGCTCCATCCTTAGCCCCTGATTTTTAAGTATTTTTTAGTGTTTAATCAACACATGGTAGTTGTACCTGTCTAGGGATTATAGTGTGACATTTCAATACTTGGATGCAATGTGTAATGATTAGATCGGGGTACCTGAACATCTATTAACTCAGACATTTATCATTTCTTCGTGCTGGGAATGTTCAACATCCTCTCTACTAGCTATCTGGAAACATTCCATTTATTGTTGTCAACCATCATTATCCCCCTATGCTGTAAACGTTAGAAGTTATTCCTCTTCTCCAACGGCACCCCTGTTCTCATTAAGCATCCTCTCTCCATCCTTCCCTCCCCCAGCTATTTTGGTTTATCTTGCATATCTTACATAAATTAAAACTGTTTTGTGTCTTCTGCTGCTTCTGTGTTATCCAAAGATTTATAAAAGTGTTGGCTTCTACTAAAGAAGTGGCTCTGTGACACGTATTTGTGCATCGGGAAATGGTGGGAGCTGAGGGCATGTTATTTACTTAACATTGTCAAATACTAAGATATTTCATTTTCCTTCTAATTGCATATATTGTGATGACAAGACATGAAGAGTCAGGGATGGGAGTGTAGCTCAGTGGTAGAGCACTTGCCTAGCACATGCAAGGTCCTAGGTTTGAGGACCAGGAATGAAAAAAACCTAAAGATATGAAGAGACAATGAGAGAAATTCTAAACCGATGATTTTGACATAGGAAATATATTTCATTCATAATTTTGTTAATTCCACCTTTTCCAAATGCCAATATGTAATTTATTTTATCATATTTATAAATATGACACTATGTCAAAAAATAGTCAATAAAGAAAGGTGAAAAAATACCAACTAAAAATCCCCATTATCCTACCCACTGGAGCTGATAACATTGAAGGATTTTGTGTAAGCTTTGGGAACTTTTTCTAAACTCTTATAACCATATGCTAACATACTATTTTATTTATTTTATTTTTAAAAAATAAGATCATATTATATGGACCATTCTACAACATAGTCATATTGTTTTGTTACTTGTTATGGCCCTCAGTTCATTTAAGCATCTTATGGAGAAACATTTGAGTTATTTTCAAGTTTCTATTGTTACTAACAACAGTTGCTTTGCACATTTTGTACCTGATCTTTGAACAGTTGCCTCATTATTTATGTAGATAAAATAGTTAACAGTAGTCTTCCTTGATCAAGGAAAAGCATGTTTAAATTTTGATGGTATCAAATGATACTCCAAGAAGATTGTGCCAGTTTACCCTCCCCCACCCTCTCCAGCAATGGACGTCACTGATCTTTTATGTTTTGTTTTGTTTGCTGAAGATCAAACCCAGAGTCTTATTCGTGCTGGGAACTGAGTTACACCACCAGTCCTTTAGCTTTTAATTTCTACCACTCTGATAACTCAAAAAAATGGACTCATCTCAATGAGCATTTCTTTATAATCAAGAAGACAGAACTTCCAGTCTGTTGACTGTCCATTTTAACTTCTAGTACACACTTATTCCTGTCTCATTCATTTTTCTGGGGGACTGATTGCATCATCTACCAATTTATAAACTTTCTTTAGACAGAAGCAATATTAATTTTGTGATCAAGATGAAGTTTTCCCAGCTTTGTTCTTTTTTATTTATTTTTATTTTATTTTACCTACAAGAGGCTTAGCTTTTCAGTTAGTCAAGTATATCCATCTTTTTTCCTCATGATTTCTGCTTTTCAGATGATGCTATACAAGACTCTCACCACCCTATGATTATAAAAAGAGTCATCCATATTTTCTTCTAGCACTTCTATAATTTCACTTCTATACTTGTTACTTCGTGGAGTGTATATTTTGGCAAAGAAAAGTGAAATAAAAATCCACTAGAATCATACTCTACATACTATTTCACAATCATTTTTTCATGTAATACATTGTGACCATATTTCCATGTTAACAGATATTTTTCTATAATATTACTTTGTACTGGATCCATAATTTATTTAATAATCCCCTATTATCGGATAATTGGATTGTTTGCAACCATTTCAGACAGCACTGTGGTAAACATAACAGCAGCTGAACTCTCATCTATTACTTTAGCAATTCAAGCGCTTGATCTTCTCCAAAACCCAGACCTTGATTAATCTTCTCATCACAGTGAACTATCCCTCATCCTCTTGCTCAAACCAAATCTTAGATATAGTCTTTGATTTCTCACTACCTATTGGGCTCTACTTATTGCAGTCTTACATCCATTCTCCTGCTGTCCCACACCAAGGCACTGCCTTTCTGGCCAGGACAACTGCAGTAGCCTCCCTATTCCTACTCTAGCCCACTAATCCAGTCTCCAGACAGCACAGAGCACCACTGTAGGATGGAGATCAAATCAACTCCCTTCCCTGCTTAGAACCGGCAAGTGGCTTCCATTGCACTCAGGAAGTAAAGCACAAGAGCCCTCATCAAGTCCTCCAAGGCCTGGGCACCTAGCCCCTGCCAACCTCTCCGACTCCTGTTCACCATTCATTCCCTCTCACACCAGTTGCCAGGCTATGACCTCCTTTCTGTTCCTTAAATGGACCTCTGCCCAATAGGCGCTAGTAGCACCTCCCCTATGTGACAACCAAAAATGTCTTAAGACATGGCCAAATGTCGCCTGCAGTGTAAGATTACCCCAGACTGAGAATGTTGAGACCTTGGCACAAGATCTGCCCTGTACTGGAATGTTCTACCTGCTGAATTTTTACACAAATGTTCTCTTCTTATATTCAAGACTCATATCAAATATCCCCCCCACCCCACCCCCGCCAAGACCTTTTTCCAAACTAAATAAGCTCCACACCCATCACCAGTGACCCTCTGTCATATCACTCTGCTCTGTTTTCCCAACTGCTCTTGTTTCTGTTTGGAGTAACCTTGTCCAGTTATTGGTTTACTTGCTGTTTATCCCCCCTCCTAGCATGTCAGCTTCTGGCCAAAAGCAGCACCTGGCATGAATAAACAGATGTTTAGAAATATATGTTGGCTGAAGAAAATGAATTTTCAAAAATGGAGACCAAAGATCTCTTTGTTGTTAAATCTAATGGATATATAAAAGTTCCTTTGTTAAACCTCTCCAACATTTGGCCCCCTTTCGGTGCAGTGCTGGGGGTGTATGCTAGGCAAGGGCTTTGCCACGGAGCTACATCCCCAGCCCAGCCTGCTCTTTCTCTGAGTCATCACTTGCCTTGCTTCTGTGAGCCTGGGTTATCCTGGCTGATCCCCACACCTTAGGCCCTCCTTTCCAGCTCCTCTCCAGAGCTCTGCTTCCTTGGCCTGTCCCCACTGCACTGCCCTTCAGGAAGTACCATCCTAGTCCCTCTTCTAACCCCTCATCATACAGCATGGTGACTTTGGCAACACTTCTTCATCTACCATCTATTTTCTCGTGACTCCCAAATCTGTATCTTTACTCAGATGCTAGTGGCCCCTGGGTTGTCCATGGGCTCCTCCAGTTCAACATCTCCAATCCAAACTCATCACTTCTACCAACTCGGAGCCACATCCTCAGCAACCTCTCTGTGAATGGCTAATCTTATGTGCCAACTTGACTGTGGCACATTTGTCCAGTACTTTGTTTTTCAAAGGGTCGTCCCTATACCAGCAGCATCAGTACCTCCTGGAAGTTGCTGGAAATCGAGAGCCTCGGGCTCCTGCCAAGCCCTGTTGACATGGGTGCATGTCAGCATTTGAGAAACACTAGGGAGATCCAGAAGACCAAGTCACTGACTGTCAAGCTTGGCTGTCTATTGAATCTGCAGGAGCTGAAAAACACACTGATGTATGGATACGAGGGTGGAGATGCTGATGTCCCTATGTCTTTGGGATTTTCAAAAGCTCCCGGCAACGTCTGTGAACCCCTGCACTGAGTGGTGTGGGGTGGCAGTGTTCCTGCAGAATCAGGGAGGCGAGCATGGCAGTCAAGGAGCTCTGCATGAGGCAGACATGAGCATGTATGGTCATGAAACAGCGGGAAGACCTCTCTGAAGAGACCAGAGGCCTGGAAAGGTCAGATTATGATCATGGGCTTCAAGACTTAATGTAGTAAGAATCAGGACACTGGAAGAGAGAGCCATGCTTGTTCAGATGAAGGTTTGCTGGAGAGGATGGAGCATAGGGGGCTAGATTCAGGGAGGCCAGTCATTCTCAGGAGACCAGGGAATGGCAGAGGGGCTTAGAGAAGCATGATGTCTACACAGAAAGAAGTGAATCATGACAGATGTGTCGTGTTAGTGTGCTAGGGCTGCTGTAACCAAGTCCCACAGACTGTATAACTAAGCAAAGGAGATGTGTCATCCCACAGCTCTGGGAGCTAGAAGTCCAAGACCAAGGTGCAGTTAATTGGTGGGGTTGGTTCCCTCAGAGAGCTGTAGAGAGGATCTGCACTGTGGCTTGGTTTTGGTGACTGCTGGCAGCTTTGGGGCTCCTCTGGCTAATAGAAGCATCACCCCGTCTCTGCCTACCTCCTTACATTGTGTCCTCCCTGTGTGACTGTGTCCAAGAAAGCCACCCTAAAGACCTCTGCTTAACTTGATTACTTCTGTAAAAATCCTAATTCCCCACAATGGCACATCTGAGGAATTGGATTTGAAGACTCAACATAGGAATTGAGAGAAGGGAAGCAAATTCAATCCATAACACACACCTAAGGAGAAATCCTATGAAAGATCCAGTCTTTTCCTTCACACCAAAGATAACCAAAGTGGGCTGCATGGGGCCCACTCATGTCCTCTGAGGTTGATGATGGTCTTACCATTCTGGAGACAGGAGCAATAAATGTGAACCTGAAGGGGACATTCCATGACAGGGAAAACCAGCAAAAGAATTGTTTATAAATTCAATTTTTACTCCATCACAGCAATGGCAGATGGTTTAAACATGTCAGTTGGGATTTATTTTGAGGTTTCAGAGGTTCTTCACACTCCCTGTCAGAGAATAATGGCTGTGCTCTAACTCAGAAGGGCGGGGCAGTTTGGTTTGCCTTGGCTAAGTGTGCTGGGTGCAGTGAGAGGAGAGCCCGTTACTTATGGGGAGGTGCCTATGAGCCATTCAAAAGGGAGAATGGAGTCTTTCTTGGAGACTATTGGTTTTGTCCCAGAAAATCACCATTTTTTTATTATTTATTTTACTTTTTACTTAGGAATTGTCTGAAGAGAGAACAAGGCTATGGCTAACAGAGACCTGGCTTTTAATGTGAGAGAGGTTTGGTCTTTTTTATATAAGAATCTTTTTTATATAAGAATACCCTCTAACTAGACTTGCTGTAGGAACTGCATTAGGGAGTTAGTCAAAAGAGAAAGTTTAACCAAAAAAAAGTTTAAATTAGAAAAAACTGGTAGTGGTTTGATTAAGTCTTTGTTTTTGATGTACAGCTGAGGTCCAGATGAACTGCTCTGAAATGGAGCCTCTTAAAGCCAGGCCTGATTTCAAATTAAGATTGGAGTAAGGGGCTGAGAATGTTCCCCTCCTCCAGGATCAGGAAAAAAGCTTTCTTTCAGTAACATGTTTGAGTCTTCTTGCTTTTCCTGTGTGTTCTTTCAGGAGCTTGGAAAGTGCTCCTCCAGAAAGCAGTTCCATTAAGTCTCTACTATCTTCCATCCAAGGATCCCCTCTGTCCTGATGAATTCTGGCTCCCCAGCACCCCCATCAGTTCTTCCCACTGGCACCCCCTCTAGGGTTTGGACTTGGTTTCAGCCAGTCCAAGAGCCAAGCACCGGACAAGGTAGAACAGAGTCAGAGCCTCAGAGTGTCAGTTGCTACCACTGACACTCTGAGCCACAGTGAAGCCTGGCTATCCCCAGGCCCCACTGGGTCACGACCTGTCAACCCCTGCCAGGTTTCCCCATTATGCCCCTGAGGGAATGAAGCTAACTGGGCCCCCAGTCAGGAGCTGGGGTCTTGCTATTTAATTGAGTGAATCATCTAGGCCCCCAAATCATGCCCATCCTCCACACAGGCCCTGTAGATGGCCGCCCCTGCAGCACCACACCTGAGCACTGGATTGCTCAGAGGTTCTCAGTACAGTGTTCACAGCAACGCGTGGGAGCTCGTCAGAAATGAGAAGTCCTGTCTCCACCACCGCAGGTTCCAACTCAAGTGCCTGCCCCACACACTCATCCGTATTACTGGGTGAGCCTAATGGAAGAGTTCTGGGAACCCATCTTCTATAATGCTACAGGGTGAACAAAGCCCTGAGGCCACGTCCCATACAGCCCTGCTGCCTTTCCCTGCTCCTCCCACTGACCTCACCTCTTCATATCCCTGCTTTGCAGCCACATCCAAAAAGCCGTGACACCATTGATAGCCTTTTCACATTCATCGTACTGCATTTAAAACATCTGTTAGTTGCAGGCTGTATGTTCTCTCTCAAACTAACAACACTGTAAATTACACCATGATTTCCAGTCCCAAGTACATATAGGCTCCTGTATTTATCTGGCAGTTATTTAATTTTGCATCTGAGGGAACATCATAGAGCCTTTAAAAAGAGATGCTGCCAAGTGCTACAATGAGGACATTAAAATATTATATGATCTCACTTATATGCAGAACCTTTTTAAAAAATTGAAACAGAATAGAACAGTGGTTACCAGGGGAAGGGAGGAGGAGGAAGTGGGGAGATATAGGTCAAAAAGTGTTAAGTTGCATTCATTCTACAAAAGAATAAGTCTAGAAATATCATGTATGACAGGAGGACTACAATAAGTAGTTACTATGTAGTTAGTAATACTGTATAGCTAAAAGTAGTTAAGAGCATAGATTTTAGGTACTCTTACTACTCATATGCAAAAAAGGTACCTATGGAAGGTGGTGGATTTGTTCAACGGTAATAATCATTTCACTGTTATATTTCATTGGTTGAGTCTCTGTAACCTGAGCCTCCATCAATGGCAGATGAAAATACTGGGGAAAAAAATTCCAGAAAGTTCCCAAAAGCAAAACTTGAATTTCCCACACAAGCCCTATACTGACTCCACAAACCAAATGAGGGGTGGGCATAGCCTGCTGTAGCCCCCTTGTACTTCACAGACCCCAGGACTCACTGCCTTGCTCGTTGTTTGAACGTTGTCTGGTCTCTTGTTCGTGTGCTGGGCAGTGCGGCCCACACTGGCTGTATCTGTCCTGAACATGGGCAGTTTACTTCTTGTTATCATTTCTTAAACAATACAGTACAGCAATATCTGTATACCATGTATATTGTATTAGATATTATAAGCAAGCGATCTAGAGATGACTTTAAGTACATAGGAGGATTGTGTAGGTTTGCAAATTATACATCATTTTATATAAGGGACTTGAGCTTCCGTGGATTTTGGTATCCTCAGGGGTCCCGGAAACAACCTCTGCAGATATGGAGAGACAGCTGGACACGTATAATCAAAACATCATGTTGTAACCTTAAGTATATACAATAAAAAATGAATTAAACAAATTCTCTATCTGGCAGTGAAAAGAGGCTAATTTAAGGGGTATGCATTATTAAAGAGAACTATGTGTTGATACTTTGAGCCTGATGAATACTTAATGAACTATGGTCACAAAGAAATAAAATGGCAAACGGTTTAACCTAAAAAGGTAAAAGAAAATAAAATAATAAAAATCATTCTGTTTGTTCCATTTGGTCTATCTTCATTCTTTTCATGTTGTGAGGGAGGAAAAAAAAAAGTTCGGGCGGAAACTTCCACTCCTGGCTTTATTTGGAAAGCTGCCTGCAGGACCGGAACCCCATCTTGTGGGCAGACACCTATTTGCACTTCACAAGCTCCATACACTGTACCCGCCTGACAGCCAGCACTGAGACTGTCCAATTCCCTTTCCTCCTCTCTGGGATTGGGGTCCAGGCTGTTCCTTAGGCTGGCCTCTCCCTGTCCCCGTCCCCTATTGTGCTCCTTTCTGGCTTCACAAGACATAACACTGGGGCCTTATTAGCATAGAGAAAGACAGCAAGAAATACAGTCTGTGGGAAAAGCCTTCCGCTTTCTCCTTTCTCTGCAATTATCACTCAACTGCTTCAGTAAACAACAAAATTGTTCCCCACACACATCATTACCGTTTACAAGATTAAAATAGTCTCGAGGTCGGGAAGGCAAACACAGGTTGGTTTGAGCTTTTGAGATGAATTGCTCGCCCTGGCTACACTGGGAGAAATTGAGGATAAAGAGCCAGGCTGATGTCAAGCTAGCATCTCCCCACCCAGATGGAAAGATTGTGGAGAGAGACAAAATGAGGGAAGGACAGTGCTCAGTGAGGCCTCAGTCTGGGTGGGGCAGGCTGTGCAGCTGGGCTGACAACTGAAGGTCTCCACCAACCCGACAACATCTTCTTGGGCCTCCGCCATTGTGGTGCATTCTCCTCAGGCATGGGGCTCCTGGATTCTGCCCCAATCCAGGTCAAGTCCCAAGCAGGGCATCCTGTCTGAACAGCTTCGTGTTCATCTCTTCAGATTATGGTCTTGACTTTGGTCACCCACTCTCGCTAAGTGGGTATGAGGTGTTAGCATAACCAGGGCAGAAGAGGAACATTCAGAACAGATCCAAAGTCCCAGAGCTCAAGAACTCTTTTAAACCACAGGTCCCCCTTGCCTGACTCCAGGGACCCATGAACACTGTATTCTTTGCCCTGAGGTGGTCACACCATGGAAGCCCTCAGTCAGGGGATATTGCTTTCTGGCCTAGTCAGCTGATGTTTTCTGATAACAGGCAGCCTTTCCAGATAAAAAGACATTTTCCATGATCTTCAAATGTGTCCTAAAAAGAGGTCATGAGCTTTACTCATGAACAAATAGATTTGATTGACCAGACATTTCCTAACACCAACTTTACAGGGCCAACAAACTCAAATGACCCCGGGGGCCAAGAAGGTAGCACATATGTGAATCGTGGCCTAGCTAGATACACACACCAGACTTTAAATTCAAGTTCAAGCTCAAGTTCAAAAACTATGCTGGCCAAACTACAACTTAAAACTGCGTTCAACTTCCTGGCATCCGGTTTGCATTTTCTGGACCAAAAAAGGACCAGTAAAAGGGAGAGGAGGGAAGACAAGGGTGAAGGGTTTTGTTCTCCTACTCTGGGCAGCACACACTTTCTCTACTGTGAAGGGCCATCCAGATCACAAAAAAATGATCCCCATCAAAGGGACACATTTTCAGGATGTTTCTCCAGGAATCAGGATAGACTCTACAAGCCAGACCCCTCTGTCTTCAAATCCCCTGAAAGACCAGGAAACCCTTGTGAAATGTCTGGCCAACACTGAGAATGGATCTGCGGCCACAGACCAGAGGGTTTTCTTGTATTGAAACTAATTAGCATGGTCCAATTAAAAAACCCATGAGCTTGGTGTTATTAGCTTAAGGTTGAAACAGCAAGGACCAGCCCAGTCTTTGGGTATTTTGACTTGATGCCCAGAGAAGATGGGAAATAGAAATACACAATGATGGTATCCCAAGTGGTCTCCTGTATCTGTGCCACACAAAAGAAGGCAGCCCATCACCTCACACCACCATCACTGTTCCTCTCTAAGATGTGGGCCGCAGCATGGGCAGATGATGAACTAGGGGTCAACCATGTCAAACTAGATTGGAAATATCCAGAGCTCTAAGCAATGATGATTCCTGCAGCTGCTCCCAGCAAAGATGCTGCTGGTCTGTAGAGATTGGCTTCCTGGGGCAGAGGGAGGGCAAAGTGGGAGAAAGGGCTCCAGTGATCTGGGGTTGAAGACCAAGGAAGGAAGGGAAGAATTTGTCAGTCTTCAGGGACTTGTATCACATATGCGTTCCATATGGCCTGGTCCAGTAAAGATCAATACGAAGGATGGTTTTGAGAATTTAGAGGCCTAATTAAACAATAGCTTATATTTAATTGGTTTAATAACATTTTCTTCCCCTAATATGATGCCAATCGAAGGTAAACTGTTCAGTTTCTTTTCTTATATTTTCCCAAAGTAGAAAAACTCCAAGGACATGGGAAGAGGAAGGAGGATCACTCCCTTGTGTGTGTTTTGAAGTTTGGTTTGCGAACTTGTTAGAAAATGGTGGGAAATTAAAAGCAACAATGAAGGAAGGAAAAGGGAGAGGAAGCCAGGTGGTAAAGAACTGCTGCTGTGAGCCCCTGAGTCTCCCATACCTCCACTCCAGCCACCCCGCTCCTGCCAACCCGGAGGGCACCATGGGAAACTACCCTGGCATGTGCCATCACACCAGCCCACCAGACCCCCCACCATCCCACCATGGCTCCTGTTCCCCTCTCCACCCCTCCAGGTTCCCCTGGCCACTGCAGGCCCAGACCCTGCAGACACTCAGTGGCCACCAGATCCCCAAGGTGGTGGCTTCCTGGCTCCAAGCCTGCACTTCCCTCAAGAGTACCCTTGCATGGCCACCCATGGGAGCTACACCTTAAGTCTATAGCATATTATTTTCAGGGAAAGGGTAAAATCAGAGATGGGTTGGCCTAAAGACTTTATCGTGGAAAGATAAGGCCATATCTCATTAGTATATATTGAGATTATTTGGGGAAAGGTAAGAATCAATACAAAACTGATATGATTAGAAAGGTATCAGATAAATAACAACTTGATCAGATCAAGGGGGAGACTGGTAAGGCAGAGTTTGGACAATATGAGCTATTCTCTCCTGGCAGTACCCACCCAGCAAACCCTGAGGCAGCTTCCCAGTATTTTCCTAGCTTGAAAACAGAAAAGATGGATCATTTCATTTCATTTCATTCAGCACCCCAAAGAACTCTCTGGTGACATGGTTTATATGAAACTCACTAATCAAACGCCTCAGGGTAAGTCAGCCTTTCCCCCTTCACTGACCCAGTTCTGTCATCTCCAAGAGAAAGAAGAATTCCTGACCCAAGACTTAGCCAACTTAAAATCAGTGATCAATGGTCACTCGTCGTGGTTGAGGATGGCACGTATTTTTTTTGGCAGAGCAACAAGAAATAGGTTCCAAAGGATAAAAGGTCACTCTCCTATACCCTAGGACTGACTCCAAAGTAGAAAGATGAAGTCTCCCAAGAGAGAGAATGACTCCCACACCTCCAAGGCTGGACTCAAGGTATAAACAGAGATAAAGCAAGAGCATGCCATCAGAAATGGAGGTGGCAGTCCCCATCCAAGATGTGTTCAGAGTGATGTTCTGGCCCATGTCAGCTTCATGAGCTTGTGGGCCATGCGTCCCTTACTGGACCATGACTCACCAACTTGAGGCCCTTCAGCCATCTAACTAGCGCTTTGTTCTGATTTGAAGCTCACCAAGCAATCTACTGCTGAGGATGGGCTTGACGATGGTTCTACAGAGAGAGACTGGTGTGAGCCACCGCAACAGATTTTATCTGCAGTTGTATTTTCAGAATAAATCAAGAAGCTGCCTTCTGATTTGATCCACAGACCTGTACCTTTGGTGAGGGCAAAGCTTTCTCCAGCACTGGACCTGCTCTCATGGCAATGGATGAATAAGACTTTGACCCCATAAGGCTAGGGGCAGCCCCTAAACGTGGAGGAGGCCACCAATACCAGTGTCACTAGAGTCAGGCGGCTTCCCTGAACTCACCTCACTCTAGACCTTCCATTCACATCTGTAACTGCTACCTGAGTTGGATTGCCAGGATGCCTGTGTGGTGGGCTACTCTGAGCCTTGCATCCCAGAACCAAGGTTCTCCCTCTCCTATCTGATCTCTCTGGGGCTTAAACCCACAACATAGGTTTCTGTACACCCAGCTCTGGTCATCCACATGGGAAAACTCTTGTGGAAACATTCCCAACTTCTGAGCCCCTTACATGGGTTGGGGGTCTCCAGAGAGACTGTGATGGCATCCCAAGTTAACAGAGGCGTCTCAGCCTCTCTTTCTCTCCCACTGGGCTCTTACAGGCTGACCTTGATGGCGAGCTCTACAGAGATGTCAACAGTGCTTTCCTTCTGCCTTCCATTCTTGTCAATATCCCCAAGGCCTAAGAGAGCGCTTGATACGCACCCAGCAGAGGCTGTTCTGGAGGGAAGGAGAGATGAAATGCAGTGCTTCTCTAGCTTGCCTCTGTCCCCACATCATTCACAAGCACGGCATGTCCCTATGAATAACATCTCTCATTGAACAAAATGATTCTCAGTAGTTTGGGAGGGTGAGAGGGGATCAGTTGTCTGTCAAAATATCTGAGTCCTTAGATTAAATCATGTCCCTAGATGTACACACATCCCAGGAGATTCCAAAATGTCCATGCTGACCCTTTAGAAAGTAACTTAACAGCAGTTGCTGACCATGGAGGCATCTGGCCAATCTTGGACAAAGCTCAGCAGAGCCCAGAGGACGGCTGGGGAAGGAACAGGCAGATCTCCAAGCCTGCAGGGTCTGTTGCTCCTAGACATCCACCCACACGAAGGGAACCTCACTGATAGCACCAGGGTTTGCCATTTTCTCCATGGAAAATGGTTAAGGTAATTTTGTTTTCAGAATCTCCCACTTAAAGGTTCAATGCCAAAAGAGAAGCTGGGGAGCACAAGAGCTCACCATGCACCATGACTTCAGACTAAGTCTTGCGTGGGGTTTTTGTAGCCCTTGGGGCTGCTCAGGATCCAGTTAATATGCAAAAAGCTACCACTGCCATGTCCTGTTCAGAGATGACGATAGGAAGACCCTGTTCTCCAGGCACATCAACGTCACCTGATACACCATCAACAAAAGCCAACTGGTTGTAAATCACAAGAACCCCATGAATCACAGAGTGCTTGCCACAGGCCAGGCCCAGGACTGGACATCCAAAGGCCTCTCTCTTCCAAATAAAGACTCCCATCATGCCTTTTCTTAATAAATGAGATTCAGAAGGGTTGAGTTTATGCCCTCAACAAAGAGCTTCACCCTTCTGTCCAGCAGGGTCAATTTATGAAACTAGGACTTTGAAATGTTAGTTGCTACGGAAGAGTTTCCCCCCAAGTATGGAAATAAAACCACACACTCTCTCCTATGTATCCCTCACTTCCTCCAACTATTAAACACTTGCCAAGAGCCTTCCTGTGCTTGGCACTGACCTTCATTAGCATGTCCCCAGGTACTGATGTTCAGTGTTTGCCATCAGAGTAGTGGTGGTCAGAGGGCCCAGTGCTGCTGGACGCCCAGATCATGGTCTGGTCTTTGAAGATAGCAGTGACTGTTTGCTTGCCAGCTCCCCTGCTAGGACACATGAGAGGCAGGGATCCCTAAGACACTTGCCTTAAGGACAACAGAAAACCCCTCCAAAGTAAAACTAAAAAGAGGTCTGTCTTCAAAGATATGTGCCCCACCTTTGTTTTTTAGTAGAAAGAAAGACAATTGCCTTGCTAAATACTGAGAAGACGAAACTCTAAGACATCAGAAGGGGAAGATTATCTGCTCACTTGGCAGCCTGGTCCGTAAGGAGGCCTGGTGAAGTGGGTTAGGGGATCCCGAAGGAGTCCATATGACCCCCCCCAAATTCTGGCCCTTTGCAAATATTGTGCAGGGCCTCCTTCTTGAGCAGAAGTCTGCAGAGTCGGACCCCACACCAGCCCTGCTGAATCTAAAGGCCTTGGTGAACATCAGTGGCTCTGATGCCACTCTGTTGAGAACTGCTGTCCTGGGAAGAGGAGCTCCTGGGTGTCTGTACTGGCTTGTTGAATGGCTGGGTGCAACACAGGTGCAAAATCATACCCACAAGCCAGGGAGAGCCCGTGCCACGGATGCAGACCATGACTGAGGCTGCATGCTGAATTCCTTCTTCCAGTGTCACCTCAGAGGGCAGGGTGTCATTTCCTCAGTCACAGATGCACCACACGTCTTGAGACTCACTTGTCCAGTCAGACTCTGCCTCTCACTCCCCTGCCAGGCAGATGGTCCATGGGGCGATTCCAGAGGATCAGGAACAATTGCAGGACAAAATTAAGAGAATCTTCACAAAGTGCTTTAAACCATGTCTGCCTCTTTCGGGTTTCAACCGACTTCTGTTCCTTCCAGTTTCTTCCCAACACAATTCTTGTGATACATATAGGAATCGCAGACCCTCTGTAAGTACCTGATCCATCCTTGAGAGGCACACAATCTCCTCCTGTGAAAGAAGGTCCCAGATCATCACTTTGTCTAATCATCCATCCCCATGCGTGGCTCAGAAACCATATCAGTGCCTCGTTATGGAAATGTACCGTTTGACCCTGTTTCAGCACAAAGACAAAGCCACACTGTAAAAGCACCTATTTGGTGGATCATTTGTCAGCACAGACATCAATATCCCCTGGATACCCTGCCACACAGCAGGACACAGTCACTCTCCACCAGTGATTTACCTATTTTCTCTTTTAAAGGGACAGGGAGAACTTTGTGGCTCACGGGCTCCAGATTTAAATATATGCCTCTGATATTTGACTCTAAGATTGGCCTTCATGGACCACCATCCTCAGACCACGTGGGAACACATTTCTTGACACTGCTTAAGTTCAAGAGGGCATAGAGAGGCGTCCACACCTGCCAGAGACCGAGTTCTATTTGCAGCTGGGATTCTAGGGGGTCAGTGAGATGGGTTCTTTTCTTGTGAGCTCTCTGTCCAGCAGAGGAAGGTTTAATTGGCAAGAGAACCAGGAGGAGGATGCAGATGTAACCTCTGCCGCCTGCCCCTTCCTCTGGGAAGTGGGAGCTGCTCGTTCTCCTCTGCAAGGAAGGCACGCGGAGCAGGCTGCTCATTTGCCTAGCTTGGAGTCCTCTGAATTCTCCTGGTGCCAGTCAGTCAGCCACTCTCCCCCCTTCTGAGGGGCTGCTGCAAGGGCTGGAAGCAAATTATCTTTAATGAGCCTGGAAGGGTCCCGTCTGGGACCAAGCTGCTCCCTGCTACGTGGAGCTCCCTTTCTTCTCTGTCCCCAGAAGCATCTCCTTTCGTGCCTCATTTGAAAGGCCTAAAAGGCAAGCGAGCTTCCAGACTTCTTCCTCCTCACACTCTAAGCTCATTAATGGAGACGGAGAGGGAAAATAAAACTGTAAATGCAAAACATATTTTCAAAAAAATATTTGAAAAGGTCTCCTTTTTGTCTTCTGTTTTCATATTCACTCACAGTTGGGCAGGAACATTGAGCAATGGCCTCTGTTTGAAAAGAACATTGTGCTATCCTCTGTATGAAAAGACAATAGAATCCTGTTGGAAAGACCATTTATTTATTCAACAAATATTTATAAAACACGTTCCTTAAGCCAGGCCTTCTGCTAGACCCCAGAGTTACAATGTGTCTCCGTTTTCTGTTATTATGACAAAATACCTGAGCCTGGATAATTTATAAAGAAGGGAAATTTATTTCTTACCCTTGTGGGGGCTAGGAACTCTATATGAAAGACCTGTTATCTGGTGGACCCTCTGCAAATAACAAAACCCAAGGATGCTTAAGTACCTTATAAAAAGTAGGATAGTATTTGCATATATATATATATATATATATATATATATATATATATATATATCTTCTCCAGATTACTTGTAATAACTAACACAATGTAAATGCTATGCAGATTGCTGTAATATAGCATTGTGGAGGGAATAATAAAAAGAAAAAAGCTTTGTAAAGAAGATGCATGTTCTAGGGCTGGGACTGTGGCTCAGTGGTCGTGCACTTGCCTGACATGTGTGAGGCACTGGGTTCGATTCTCAGCACCCCATATAAATAAATAAATAAATAAAGGTCTATCAATAACTTTAAAAAATATTTTTAAAAAAGGAGAAGAAGATGCATGTTCTTTGCCAAATATTTGTTATTGGTTGAATCCAAGGAGAGCCAATTATTTATATGGAATAAAAATGCACGCCACACTTAGCACCGCCAAAAAAATAAATAAATAAAATGCATGCTACATGCTGGGGAGAAAGAAGTGCAATAACTGAGTGGAGAGGGGGAGATAGCGCAGGTGAGACCCTGCCGAGGAAGCAAGACCTGAAGTATAAAACAGGCCAACCACACAAAGAGTCAGGAGGAAAGGTATCCCTGGCCAAGGGAACGAAGTGCCAGAAGACCAGATATGGCAAGTGCTGAAAGGATCTAAGGAATACAAAGGAGCCAGAGTGACACCGGTGAGAAGGGGAGGAGGGGGGTACAAAGATGAAGCTGGAAGGCGGGGCAGGAGCCTGATCAGGCAGGACCTCGCTGCCATCCTGCTAGGTGTGGACTTATTCCAACAGCAGTGGAAGGCCACTGAGAGGTCTTCAGAAGGTACACACAAATGGTACAATTTAATCTAAGAAATCACTTAGGCCACTCACTGTGCATGGAGAAGAAACCGGAAGGAAAAAAGAGGAAGCAGGAGACAAGAAAAGAGGCTCTGCAGGAGTCCAGGGTGGAGGGTGCTGCTGGACTCAGAGCAGCAGCAGAGAGAGGAAGGAGCAAACGTAGGTGAGGCATCTGGGTGACGTGCAAGAGCATGGGGTGAGGATGATGCAGGATTTCTTATCAGAACAATTAGGTGAGTGATGGTTCCAGTAGAGATGGGGCTGAGCCCTCTGGTGACAAAGGCCACACCTGATGGGAACAGAGGCAGGAGTGAGAAACGCAGAGGGCTGCTCTGAGCCTGCCAGTGTGCAGTGCGTCGGGGCACTAATGTCCCACACAGTACTCAAGTGTCCCCTGCTCTGTGCTGGATGTTGGGCAGAACTCGCCAGGGAACCTGCTGCAACCCAGGGCTCCTGGTTTCACAAGCTCCATAGAAATAAAACTTACTTTCTCTTTCAACCTTTGGAGTTAAATACGACCAGGAATATCTCAAAGAACACAGTCCAATGAGATTTCCCACTTTTCCCACAGATGTAGGTGCCTTCTTGCCTGTGATGCCCAAGGATTGGTCTCTACACAGAGCTGGTTTTTAACTAAGGAACTGAGCAGATTCGGAGACTTTGAGACCCATAAATTTCAGAGGCACCCACATCTGCTATCCCTGGTCCCACTCTCTGAGCTAACCCTCACCCCCCTCCCTGAGTTCTACAAGAACTTAACTTGGACATAATCTTGAATATCTTAGTGCCCAACAAGAAATTCAGAGCAACTTTCATGAGGTATAAGTAATAACTCCAAGAATCCAACCAAGCCTCAATGTTCTTCCCTAGCAGGTATCACTTTTTAACTGTTTATTGAACTTGTCTACATGCTGTCTCTTCCACTTGATGCTTCAAAGGCAGGATCTTCAGCCTGGTTCTTGGACAGAGGGGCTTAATAGACCGTTCACATGATGACAATGATGTCATCAATCTCCAGTTATTGGCCAGTGGGACCTACCCTAGAAGTGTGTTTTAATGGACAAAAAGTAGGTTCCCCATGCCAAAAAGCATTTCCTTTTTATAACTACCTTACAAATGAACCAGACATAAAATCCTTAAGCCAAAGAGGGGCAGGAGGGCACAGCAGAGCACAATGTTGCACTGAGCAGGTTCAAGTCCCAGCACCATCCCTCACTAGCTTTGTGAACTTGGGCAAGTTACTTGAGCTCTTTGGACCTAATTTCCTCACCTCTAAAATGGAGATAGTGAGCCTGTCCACACTCTACACTCCCACTTCCTTCCCCAACCCTGAGGCTGTGTTTCTTTCTCTCTCCTCCCCACGCATTCTATTGCTGGCTGGTTGTATTGGCCAATTTTCAGTGTCCGTTAACTACACTGTGCATTGCCCAATGTAAACTGGGTGTGTCTATGACGGTGTTTCCAGGTAAGATCAGTATTTTAATCTGTAGACTTGGTATTAGATCACCTTCCCTAAGGTAGGAGGACATCATCCAATTTATCGAGAGGCTAACAAAAAATGATAAGGTGGGGACCAGGCATGGTGGAACAGCTACTCAGAAGTCTGAGGTGGAGGATCACATGAATCCGTGAGTTCAAGACCAGCCCCTGCAACTTAGTGAGACCCCCCCCATCTCAAAAAGAAAACAAAAAAGATGAAGGAAGGAGGAATTTGTCCCCTTTGCTTTCTGCCTGCCTCCTTGAGCTGGGACATTGGCCTTCTCCATTTACTCCATAGTTCCTCAGGACCTTAGACCAATCTCTCTCCTCTTCCCACATCTACAACCTGGTCCTGTTTCTCTGGAGGACCTTGTCTAACACACTGGTCCCCATACAGACTCCATTTCAATGACAAAAAGCTATTAAGGGTACAAAACCAGCAAAAGGATAGACAGACATAGTGTTTTGTGCCCTTGGTCAATTTCAATGGTAACAGTTTCTCTGGGTCTTGTTTTAACTAGAACAGGAGCACTGCAGGTCGGAGGGGGAAGCCCTTCCAGGGTGGGATGCTCTGTCCTCCAGTGTCCTCAGAGAGCCCTTAGAACCCTGTGTGAGATCACTTAGCCATCATTTCCAGTGGCAAAGGTGGTGCTACAAGTCCAACAGTCTTTCCTGTGAATTCCCTCACCTTGGGGAAATGCAGAAGCCAGAAGTGAAAAGAAATACAGCCCGAAGCACAGGGGCCTGCAGAACCCAATAGAGCAGGTGGGTGGTTCTGTGGGAAGACTCCTCACTCTGCTCCATCCCAGAGATGACATCATCTTATAGTGCACTGAGTGCCTCTCTCATGAGACCAGATGCTGTGACCCGTCCAGGAGCCTGAGGTGCTCAGCCTCTCTGCCAGGAGCTTGCTGCTTGAGTTCTGGCCGTCACACCATCTCTCTGGAATTCAGTATCTTCATCTGTAAACAGACGGGTTCAGATCAGGAAAGGTTCCTTCCAACTCAGTGCATTTCTGAGCCTGGCATGCTGTCCCTTCTCCAATCTTCAACATGATTGACCCAGGAAAGCCTGAGGAAAATCAGTGAACTTTACATCTAAACTCACATTCACTATGGAATGCTTAACTTTTTTTCCAACATAGGTTTTGTAATCATCATTAATATGATGAAACATAACAGCACAAAGTGTCTGATAGTCTCATCCCCAAAGAGATGGTAAGCTCCTCAAAGAAATAGGGCTGTCATAACTCTTTCATATCCTCATAGCAACTCCCAGAGTGAAGGGTTGGGATTCCCTTCCCAGAATCTCAAGCAGTAGAAACCTGGATTTTTCAAAGCTCTCCCATGATTCTAATGAGAAGCCAGCTTTAGAAATCTCTAGTTGAGCAATGCATACAGTAGGTACTCCATTTGTGGAGTGCACATTGACATCTAGACACTTGGTAGATCCCTCCAAAACAATGATACAAAAGACATGAAAAATGGAAACTCTGTGTGTGAGAAGTAAGAAACTAAGCAACTGTCTGGCCTATGGGAGCAGCTCCTCACCTGCCTGACTTCCTGTGTTCTTTGCTATCACGTCAGTTTTTCTGGAATGTTTGAGCTTGCCCTGGAGGATAACAGTTATTATTTATAGGGTGACACACACACTAAATTAAGAAGACAATAGCGCCAAATCCCTCCACAAGCTTTTAGGTGCAGAGAAGGAGTTCATCTATTAATTGTGCTAAATCAGCCCAAGGATAGGAAGTTTGCAGCAATCTGTGTCCTTGGTCAGTCAAATCTTTTTGTCGTTTATGTTCCTTAATTCTAGAACACAGTGAGGCAACTGGGGAGTGGGAGGCAGAGGGGGAAGAAGAGGAAAGAATAGAGAGAATTCTTTTGTATCTTTTTCTGATCGTCGGCTTTTCCTGAGCTCACACTAGAGGAGGGAATCATCCTGGCACTTTGCCCTTGGCCTGCTAATACTGATAATAGTTCCCTTGATCTGGACGAGGCTCGCAGCTCATAATACAGGCAAGAGATATGATATCGCAGCCACCAGCCACTTTAGCTCTTTTCTCTCTCTATGTCAGGCATGTGATTGCCGTACAAAGAAAAGGGAAAGGCAGCCACCAGCTGCAGAGGCCGGAAGGAGGCTGGGAGGAGAGGGGATGTCTTTGTCGTGATAAAGACATTTTACACCAGGAGAGTGAGATATGACCGTCAGAGCAGCTCTCCTCTGCATGGCCCGAACCTGCAGCAGATCAGGAGTGGGTTGGGGCTGCAGGGAGGCTGGTGGCCACAGCTCAATTCCCAGGCCTGTCTGCATGGACCCAGGCCCTCAAAACATCTTTTAGTGGTTTCTAAAGCTGGCTGCTCATTAGAATCATGGGGGAGCTTTGAAAAATCTATCTCCCTTCACCAAGGGAAGGGAGAAATGCTGAACCTAAGGGGCGGGGGAAGGACTGACGGCATTGATCACCTTCTCAGAGTCAGTAGTTTTCCAGTGTTCACATGCATCGAGTGACCAGGAGATCATGATAAAAATCCAGATTTCAGGGTCTCAGCCACAGAGGGTTTTGTCTTAACACCAGGTCTTGACCCAAAGCCCTGAAGGTCCGGCAGGTAGAGAAAAGCCAGACTTTCTCTTCTATTCCATTAATGCATCATTAGAAAACAGCACAAAGTCCGCTGCATGGTCCCCTCACAGGCATGTTGGTTACATCCATGGCTTGCTTGGCTGTAACCAATGACCACAATGGTTAGTGGGTCTCCAGCAGGTCAACGAGCCCTAGAAACCTAGGCTGGCTGTAGGAAGCGATCGCACACAGGAGCTGTGTTCTTGTTCTGAAATGGCTGGCAGGCCTGGGCCAGGCCATGGAGAAATTCGGCCCTGGGTGTGTATCAGGAAGGCTGCCGACACTTGAGAACTCACTGAAAATGTGACCAGGATTAGATTTCCCCCTTTGAGCCTGTGCGATCAGATTTCCAGATGCAGGGGAGGACATGTGGGGACAAGGCTTCAAATGTCCTACCCTGTCATCAGTAGTATTCTACTTTGGACCATCACACTCCCCTGAAAAGAAAGAGTGTGTGTCTCTGTGTGTGTCTACACTGTGTGTGCCATGCGGGCTCGGGTATGTGCACCCAAGGCGTTTACCGGGCTATGCAGGAACAGTGGCTCTCAGTGGCTGCACATGCACAGGACCCTTCAGGGTTGTTTACTGCAGTCTTCTTTTTGTTGAAGATAAGGTCCCTGTGCTCTGTAAGTGTTGACTGAGTGCCTTCTCTGTGTCACACACCAGGGGAGACACACAGGTCCTTATACTATCAGAATTTGCAGACTACTAGAGAATTCTGCAGAGGGGACTGCCTCTCACTCTCCTTCTGATCCATTCCCAATCCATCTCACCCCATGTTCTCATGGAGCTCAGACCACTCCCCTTCCTCCAGTGTTTGCTGGTACCCTATTATATGTCAGGTGTAAGGCCAGGTATTGCAGTATACCAAAGATGTATAATGAACAGTCAGGGAGCATGTTTATCATGCACAGAACCAATAGAAGAAGATTATGAGATACATTTCTGATGCTGATAATGTGTATGTAACCCAAGGATCTTCTCAACCATGCTTTTTCTCAAATTAGGATAACAAATAGTCCCTTCAAAGGAAATAAATTTCAAAAAACTTCCAGTCTGCCTTATAATCTTTTATCATGCTACTTAAATAGGCATAAGTATAAAGCTTGGTATAATGTTTTAAACTTACAAATAAAGACCAAAGCAAATTTGTAAGTGCTTTATTTAAAAAAAAAAAAAAACTTCAGGAAAAAAAACAGTCATATTCAAGCTAACAACACCAATTTAATGATAATGTTTTGCTAAAACCAAATTAGTGGTGTTGAGTTTAATAACAGAAAGAGCCTCAGGTCTGATTCTTTCTTTAATCAGCTTTGTGGTTTGGCTTTTCTAAAACTAATGCAGGGAGGGCCTATTTCCCTAAGAGTGCTGTTCAAAATGACATGAATGGTTTCAGGCTTTGTCTGATCGTTCAGCATATTCAGACCTTATATTTAACCAAAACTCACCAACATGCAATTCTCAAAAGCCTACTTCAGTGCACCTTCTGATAACACTGTAAAACTAATTCAGTTGAAGATAAGATTAACATTGTGACACTCTTGAGTCTGTTTCAAACTTAATCTTGTTATTGCCTGTATTACAAGAAGAAAATTTCCACATTGTAAATTTCCTCCTATACTTATTTTTAATGAACTTCAAGTTGTAAGATAACAGTTGAGCACACAGAAGATCTGCTTATATGTGAAACTGTGGTGGCACAGGTTCTTTGGTGGTCAGCAGGCCTGCACCATTTTAAGCCACACGTGGACAAAGGTCTCCCACCCTACCTCATTATTTCTAGCTAAAAAGCTTCATTCATAACAGCCACTGTGATTTCACTAGGCTTTCACTTGATGAAATGGGGCTGGGTATAGAGGTGTAAATGTAAGCACGAAAATATTATGACAAGGTTTAAAGAATGGCCATTCAAAAGATCTTAGGTTAACATTTTTAGATTCTCATGAAGTAAAATCATAAAGTTTAAAAAAATTGCAAAGGGGCTGGAGAGATGTGGCTCAAGCGGTAGCGCGCTCGCCTGGCATGCGCCGGGCACTAGGTTCGATCCTCAGCACCACATAAAAATAAAATAAAGATGTTGTGTCCACCGAAAAAAACTAACTAAATAAATAAATAAATATTTTTTTTAAAAAAATTGCAAAAACATGATAGACCACTGAGATGGATAGGCTTGTAACCCTCCATTTGGCCCTTCCATCTCCCCTGTTCCTCCACGCCAGGCCATCCAGGTATACTCACAAGAATTAGGTCAAATAAAAGAACGAACTCAATGTCAGAGGGGAAGGGATAAAACTGAGTACTAAATAAATAAGACTCTCCCAGACTTCAAAGGAAGAGCATCTGAAACATGCTCCACACAAGTGGCCGTGACCTGGACTTCCCATATCTCTCCTCTTACTATCTCCGTCATCAAACCTCCCAACCTGGAATCTCACCTTCTGGTAAAACCAAAGCCCTGTACACTGAAAGTGACCTCATGCCCATCATCTCCCTTCTCCCCAGTTGTTATTTCCCAGCTCCAGATCTCTTACAATGGCAGAGGGTCCTGAATATTCTCTTAGGTAATCACCAATGGCCACTGTCTTGGTTTGAAAGTGTTTGTCACCTCTGAAATTCCTGTTGACTCTGTATAATATTCAACCCAACGATATTAAGATGTACAGCCTCTAGGAAGTGAATAGACAGGGAGAATTCTGCCTTCATAAATGGATTCGTGCCCTGAAAAAGGATCACAGGGAACAAGTTAATCCCTTCCATCCTTCCATCATGTGAGGACACAATGTTCAGCACCTCCAGGGGATGCAGCAACAAGACAGGCACCATCTTGGAAGCAGAGGCCAGGCCCTCACCAGACAACAAAACTTGGAAGCACCTTGACCTTGACCTTCCCAGCCTCTAGAACTGTGAGAAACAAATTTCTGTTCTTTGTAAATTATCAGTCTGTGGCGTTTTGTTTTAGCAGCACAAACCAACTAAGATAGCCTTTAACACACCACAGAGAAGTCCAGTGAGAATAGCTTTGGAATTCCTGCTTCCCAGTTGGTCTAGGATTTATCAGATCAGATTGCCTCTGTGACATCTCCCAAGTGGGTCAGAGGCATGGTTATTCCTTACCTGTTGGATCTGTTGGCACAGGACCATTCACACACATGCAGGCACACATGCACACTGACACACATTAATTCTCAAGGACAATAGCTGCTCCTCATAAGAAACTATTTCCTAACTTTCATAATTTCCAAGGTGCCAGCTGTAATCCATAATGTTAGGAAATCACTTTATACAGAATGGTGTTTATTTCTTTTTCTAATTCCCCTTTGGGTTTACAGACCAAGCAAAAGGCCCAAGTTCCTTAATAATAGCTTCCCTAGGTACATGAGCAGCTTTGAATTGACCATTCTATTTAGAGTTTTCTAAATTCCCCACCCATGACTTTCACCAGTGGAGACTGACCCTTGAGGAATGAGGAGACTGTGAGACTCAGTCCTAGTGACAACTACTATGGGTTCTAAACCAGGCAAATGTCAGCATATTGTAGAACTACCAAGGAGGCTTCACGGACAAGGTGAGGGCTTAGTCAAAGCTTGAAAGCTGATTAGGCTCTGCACAGTCATGCAGATGATGTGGGATGGGGCAGGTAGGAAGAGACACAATGGTCTGCATAAGATGGAGCCAAAGTGTGAGGACCCTGGACCTGGAGCTCAGAGTGGGAGATGGACTCTATGACTGATGGGATCCATTATAGGGCCACTAAAATATCAGACTGAGTTTAGACTTAGCCCAAAAGGCCATTTACAGCCACTGTGCATTCTTGAGCACAGAAAGTTTGGGGATGAATTGGTACTTGGGGTAGAAGAATCTGGCCACAGTGGGCAAGATCCATTGGGCTGGAAATGAATTAAAAAGTTTTTGTTTGTTTGTCTTTGGTTCTGAGGATTGAACTCAGGGGCACTTTACCACTGAGCCACATCTCCAGCCCTTTTTTTTTGTATTTTAGTTAGAGACAGTGTCTCACTGAGTTGTTTAGAGACTCACCAAGTTGCTGAGGCTGACTTTGAACTCATGATCCTCCTGCCTGTGCCTCCCAAGCTGCTGTGATTACAGGTGTGCACCACCATGCCCAGCTAGGAGTTCAGTAAGTTCAATCTTATTGCAGTAATGCAGGGCACAAAGCCCTGACTGTTAGACTTTAGCTCCTTATGGACAGGTGTTGTGTCACAGGTGATAAACCCAAAGTCTACAAGTGTGCCTCCAGAAGAGGGGGAGCCCGCCTTCCCAGAAAATTTCCACCCAGTCCCAAAAGACTTGAATATCTTTCTCCTTTAACAGCCTGTGCCTTCTCCTCATTCTTTTACCCTGTAACTGTAACCCACTGACCTCCAGTGCAATGAGAAGCTGATCTGTGAGCCTTTCCTCCTGCTTCTCCTACTCTTGACCAAGAATAAACTTTCCTTCGCTGCTTCATCAGTGCTTATTGGTTCCACATTTCCAATGAGGTAAAATAGTGTTAACAGTAGCAGGGCTATTTCACAAAACCCCCAAGAGCCCACTTCCCAAGGACATGAAAAGGGGTGCCGAGGCTGAGTTGTGAAGCTTAAGAAGGGCTCCTTGTTTCTTAGTGAGGCAGAAGAACAGAGGCCACTTGATTTGGAGCATCAGGGACGAGAAATGCCCAGGAGCTGGGGCAACTGGCATATGAAGTTGGGAATGGCCTCCGAGGAGACCTGACTGGGGGGGCAGCAGCAACAGAAATCTTAGCAAATAATACTGGAGGCGACGGCTGGAGGAACCACGAGCCACACCAGCAGGGGAAGGGGCCTGCAGGAGTGCTGGTCCAGCCTGGGTCAGAGGGTACAGCTGCTTCTGAGACCAAAATGGGCCAAAGGAAAAGGCTCATCTGTGGGCTGGGGCATTCCAGCATGCTGTATTGCCAAAGAGAACAAGAATTCCAAGTCCTGCACATTAGCCAGGGTCCCAAAATGACAGAGAGACCTTAAGTGGATTGGTCACTGTCTAAATCTGTCCCAAGTAGTAAGAATGGTAAGAGGGGGCTGGGGATGTGGCTCAAGCGGTAGCGCGCTCGCCCGGCATGCGTGCGGCCCGGGTTCGATCCTCAGCCCCACATACCAACAAAGATGTTGTGTCCGCCTAGAATTGAAAAATAAATATTGGGCTGGGGATGTGGCTCAAGTGGTAGCGCGCTCGCCTGGCATGCGTGCGGCCTGGGTTCGATCCTCAAGCACCACATACAAACAAAGATGTTGTGTCCACCGAAAACTAAAATAAATAAATAAATATTAAAATTTAAAAAAAAAAAAAAAAAGAATGGTAAGAGATCACATGTGAAACTTACTTCATCCAAGCGCCATTTGTTCCCTATAATCCCCAGAATTTGCAGTAGGTTTGTCTGTGGATGTGAGTGGGTGGTATGTGGAATGACCAAGAGGGACAAGGGGAAGCGGGGTGGAGTACGAGTTAGGGTCTAAGAGGGATGTTGGATGCCCTCTGTCCTCCATTTGGAGACTGAGGAGCTCTTTGACCACTTTTTGGCGCTGGGGGATCAATTCTAATTTCCTCTCCTTCTAGACAGGAGGCTCACCAGCAACAGGGCTTGCAGAGGAACTTGTTTTTTTCCAACTTCCCTTCCCCTCCCCAGAAGTGGAAATAATTGATGCTGACACAGATGATCACAGAGACATATTTATAAGGCAACAGGCCAGTAATTTTGACCTTCAGATTGCTTAGCTCAAACCAATTGCACTAATGCAATGGATTACAGCTTGTAAACAGGAGTGGAACCCTCTGGCTGCTGGTTCAGCTGATAACATTATTTCCAACTGTCCTCTTCTCCTAAGAAGACAGCGCCACCTTGTGTACAAACAGCAAAGTTCGGAATATGCCAACCCATTTTTTCCTTCTAGTTTAGATTCCTACAGTTTGGCCTGGGTCTTCTTATTTAATTTTTCAGAGTATTCTGAGATATTGCATTACAAGAAACATAAGATTTCCTCAAGCAGGTTAAGATGTTTCCAAGTGCAGAACATGATTCTAAAGATGTATCTGGCCCCAGAGGATGCCCTTCAGTGTGGTTCTTGAATACCTATTACCTTTCTTCCTCTAATTTGGGTTTAATAGAAGTGAAATCTGTCTGCCTGAAATCCTTCATGTAAAGCATATCTACAAAGTAAAAGCTTTCTAAAGCTTTTCCATCCAAGTCTGAAATAGGCTGTTGAGCTTTTCTCCATAATGTATGGGCCAGTCATAAGATTGTTCCTGATATCTAGCACTTGCTGACTTCCCTGACGCAAATACTCTCACCATGGCTGATTTCAAGGACCAGAGTGACATTGCTGCTGCTGAGCTCAGAAGAGATCCACCATCTGCTCTCAGCAGCAGCAGGTGCAAGCTGGCTCCAAGATATCACCGGAGACCCACACAGTGCTCATCCTACAGTGTCTCCCAGTCATTGCTCAGAGATAAGTCAGAAGCAGAGGAAGGACTGATGGAACCAACCAGTTCAAGAACCCAGTGATCTATAAAAGTATCAAACAATGCCAGGAAGAGGAAGCAAAAAAACATTTATCTCTGAACCCTTTTACAAAGACACCCAATTCCAGCCTTGGATGCCCTTTATCAGAAAAGTGGTTTTCAGGACAGTGGAAACACATGGAAGGTGCAGAACATAGACAGGGCTCCATATGTCTTTGTGGTTCTTGTTAAAATTCACCAGCCCTCTGTGGCCCAATAGACCACATACATTGATAAATCCATGATTTCCTTCAGTGAGGCTCCAAGAAGAAAAATTGCATCTTCTTTAACCTCCAGCTGATACTCCCTCAGCACTTACTGCAAAGCTCTGAGTATTTTCCCTTGAAAAGGGCCCAAAGGGAGACAGGCAAACATTCTTTCAACTAGGACAGCCCTCCTAGGGACATGGCATTTATTGAGCACTAAGAACATGGTAGGAAATTAACTCAAGGTCTCATTTCATCCTTGAAGTGACTCTGTAAAGGAGGTGCTATCATTGTCCTTTTCAATGAGGAAATTGGGGTTCTGAGCTGGTAAGGCAGTTGTCAGGGGCCATTAGGTAGGGTGATGACCAGCTGAGGTAATTCGAAGTGGGACCTTTTGGACTCAAAGCAAGTCACTTCTTTCCACACTGCCCTTGGCTGAGAAGAGGCAGAAGTCAGAGTAGTCATTTCCATCACCCTGTGAACTCCACTAACACGTCATATTTCTGAGTGATCAGGACCTCTGGATTTATGCAGCATGGGCCTGTGCACCCTTACAGGCTCGTGGGTGTATTTTGTCCTCTCTTCTCTGTTACCTGTACCTCAGGGCCATTTTCTCTTCTGTGCCCTAACCAAAGCAAAAACAAAACACTCTCTTCCACTTGAATAAAAGACAAAGATTTTTCCCCGAGGAGGCCTAGGGCAGGGGAAGAAAAGTTGGTGACCACTAAAACCAGAAATGTAGGATGGTCTGGACTCCAGAAGGATGAGAAGCATTCTAAGTTTGCCGCAGTCTGGCTGGGCACAAATCACGAGCCACTCAAGAGGAACATACTTCATTTCTGAACTCCACCAGCACACTCAACACACGCTCCCCAGGAACTCTCCTGAACGCCACGCGGCTCCTCCCGGAACCACCAACCGGAAATCCCTCCTCCGGCACCTCCCCAACCAATGCGAACTCTTCAAGAATCCCTGCGAGAGCTCAACCGGAACTCAATGGGAACTCTGTGAGAACTCAAAAGTCATCATCTTAATGGCTTGCTGGCGTCACCTCTCAACCACTACTTCTGGCAAAAATGCCATACGTCATCCCGACTTGGCTGTGGCCCTCAACATAAGTTGAAGAGACCCTCCTGACAGAGAAGTCCAGTGATGAAGGATGCACTTCAAGTAGAAGCCCCTGCCAGCTTCTCCCATGGTTGATATCCTAGACATGTCCCCAGATAAGTCCTTGGATCCACAGGTCAGTCCCTGACTGAGGGGAAACTGAGCAGAAAACTGTAGAGGCATTTTTCTGTGAGTAGGGGCGACAGAAAACCCTCCCTGCAAACCACCTCACAATATCGGCAGACCCTAGCCTCCGAGTAGGCTCCCTGCAGTAGGCAGTGCCAGCTGGACTGTGAGTAGAACACATCGTTTGAAATAGCCACCACTAAAACTTCTCTTCAAGAGGAAACTCCCTGTTTGGAAGGGTCACTTGGTGAGCACCATGATGAGATGGACAGTATTAAAGAACAGGATGTGCAGCACCAGGGACCCTGAGCACAGGGAAGCTGGCGTGGAGGGAGGGAAAGAGGAGGCCTCCAAAGAAACACTGGAGGCAGGAGGAGAAAGCCCACTGTGTGGAGGGGTGGACGGTCCCTCTCTGCAGGCACCCACTCTAAGAAGCACATACGACCCTTGGAGTGATGGGCACAAAGGGGACTTTCAGGCAACTTAAGAAGCAGCTGTGGTCACATCCGGGAAGCTCTAAGCACAAATGGGGACCTGGGGCTGCAGTGACCCTGTCTACATCCACCGCCAAAGGTGAAGAAACTGCAGATGAAGACAAGTTTAGCTGCTGTGTGTGACCTTGGGAAGCTCCTGCTGATGCCTGGCTTGAATGAGACAACATTAATTCCAGAAGAGGAACAGCTCACTCAGAAGAAACTTCATAGAGCCATTCACATTGACAGCATTGACATATAGCCAGGAAGGCGGGATTGTGCATGCTCAGAACCAACCCCACCCTCTTTGCACCAACTAGACACATTATCACTGCTGGTGGCAGATGGCAGAGAAGGGCACTTCCCTCCGACTTTCTTCAATGAGGGGAACAGTTCAGGAAGAAAATATAAAGTGGAGGGAAAAAGGGGGGGTTTCCTGTCCTAGGGGAGGATATGTAGAGTCAAATAACTTAGAAATATGACATGCTGGATATGTAGAGTCAAATAACTTAGAAATATGACAGACAGAGCTATTGATTTTGCTGCTTACAGATAATTGGAAAATCCCTGATTTAAAATCTGAAGGCTTGGGGACCCAGAATTTACTCTTATGCTATTAGAATAATTTGATGGTTTGGGTAATTTCTGAATGTAAGTACTTTAAGACACCTTTCTGCCTAAGGCTAACAAATAATCGTGGTATAACTAAGCACTGGATGCATTAGCCCAGAAATGCAACTCCAAACAGTTGCCTGACTGCAAGAACAGCTCATGGTTGGCACACACTGGATGTTTGTGGAGGAAGGGAGTCCCCAACAGCTGCGACAGACAGCTATCATGAACTTGGAACTGTGAGAGAAAAGTAAAGGGTTTGGAAGACAGGGGGCACTGTCCCATAGGAGACTGCAGAGGGAGCTGGCCCGCAGAGCTCCTCCAGCCAACTAAAACTGGAACAGAGGCTGGGATCCAAGTTCCTCCCAGCCCGCACAAGGGCTTCTCTAGTTTGCTTGTTTGCTTTCCTTTGATTTCTGCTGTTCAAAGGCAATAGGGTGTGTTGATGTTTGGAGTGAAGAATGTGCTTTCTGAGTGAGCTGTTCCTCTAACAGTAGAACAGAGAGGGAAAGAACAGGTGAAGGAAGCAAAGGTCCCAGAAAACCTCTACAGAAGGAAACCATGTGAGCTTCTCATATAAGGTCACATGAATACGGGTGTGCCCTACTGTTGGGCTAGGTCCTCCATCTTACCTTCCAGACTATGGACGACACAAATACCAGTGGTATAAAAAATGAATGGTACCCAGGGGAGAGGGGAGGGAGCTGGGAGAACTAACTGGAAGAGAACTGGGGAGAAAAGAACTGACTGGACACCTTATTTCCTTTAATCCTCACACCCACCCAAAGGATAGTAGTGTAAAAGCAAAACAAAACAAAAACGGGCCCAAAGAGAAAAGCCACACAGCTGGGGGAAGCCGAGTCCTTTCCCTTACTACTGCCCCAAAGGTGATGAAGACCGAAAACTACAGAACAGGATTTCCTCGTGAGTCCAAAAGTGCTTACTCCTGGAAGTAATCAGCTTCTTAGAAGTGTCATTTTTTTTAAGAATAGATCCATATGGATGAAATATTTTTAGCTCGCCTGCTTATTACAGTCTATTAGGTTCTTTCCAATAGAGTAATGGACAAGGTGAATAATGGGATTTTCATCTTAAGAAGTTTAAATTTCCACATCTAAGTAGCTGTGGTATGTTGGGATAAAGGAGTTGTTTTGCCTTCTAAGTCAAGGCAGAGCCCAGAAAGCAGATTACAGAAGCCCTGCAAGTTAATACACGCCCCTGGGCAGAGAGGTGAGCCGGAAAGGTGGGTATTAGACTCTTCCTCCTGCCGCTTTCACATTGTTTGACGTGAATCCATCTTTAATCAGAGTCTGTGTTGATATGAGGAATGCTGTATCTGTCTACACCATCCCAAATAGCTTGTAGGCTAGTCAGCCGTTCAACTCTTCTCTCCACAAATGCCCATTTTTCCTCTATTTACTGAGTTTTTCATTCTTCATCCAAACGCTTGGGTGTCTGTGCAAGTCATGCACACAGATTCTGAAGTTCTCTCAAAGCCAAATATTTGGATTGTGAAACATTGAGAATATCCACATAATTGATTTTTCCCTCAGATATTTGGCATTGTGTCGGTCATACTCTCCGCTACTTAATTAAGTTTTAATAATCAAGTCTAAGAATGGATAGGGCGGGCTAGCGGTAGAAAATAATGGTGCTACATCTAAATAGTGCCCACTTCTTAAGCAGGTGAACATTTTCAATGGGCTGAAGTTCTTCTTGATCTGAGGTTCCTCATAAGTAGGCTGAGCCACACGGTCAGGATGAGGTCTCAGCTTCCAGGCTGAGCTGAACTCAAATAATACCAGATACCACTGAGAACAGGAAAACCAAAGGGCAGAGTTTTTCAGACCAGGCTAGAGAAGCCAATTCTACTGTCAGAAACAAAAGCAAAGGGGCAAGGAATTGAGTAAAACATCATTCAAGATCAAAAGAATGAGGAAAGAGGTCCCAGATCATGTCTGTGAATGGGCTACAGATGAGCCTTGATTTGATCAAGCTCAGCCTCCTGCTGGCCTGAGGTTCAGCTTTGGAGAGGACCATTTTGCAAGGCATGGATCTTCTGGATCTGTACAGGGCTTGTTTGGTCACAGAACTACAGCCAGCAAGACCACTTGAGGCCAGTTTCACCTAACAGACAAATTATTTTCTTTGGTGTCATGCAGGCCAATTCACCAGGCCCCTGCCCTAGTAGATGAAGAGTGTATGAAAAACCAAATCGATGCCCAGAACCAAACCTCCATGAAGTTGCAGCTTTTGGAGGAGGTAAGGAAGGAAATTTAGTCTTGTCTAGGAATAGCAGAGCTAATAGCTGAAATCATGGACCTCAGATTCAGACCAGGATTCAGATCCCAGCTCTGCAACTTAATTGATGTTTGGATTCAGGAAACTAACCTCTCTGAATCCGCAGCCACTACATTAGTATAACAAGCATAATAATGGCACCTACTTCAGGGGGATGTCACTGTGCTTTAAAGACACAGTAACACCTCCTGTTTAGTCCTTGCACAGTGTTGTGCTCTTACATGTACTATCGCATGCTTTGCAAATGGTAAAAACTCAATGACAGGTATGATACCCATCTACATTCCAAAACATTCATAAAGGAAATGTACTAGTGCAGAGTTTAAACCAAGCAATACAAAAATATCATTCTTAAACTCAAGTGTACTCATGAATACTAAAACATTTATACAAAGGTCACATCTAAGGAATAGTGGTGTATGCTACAGGTGATGTAGAGATAAACTAGAGATGGTCTCTGTCCTTGAAGAACTTCTAGTCTAGGAAGGAAGATAAGATAAACTTAGAAATAGCTGGGAACTATCGTATGCAAGAGTGTATCAGCACTGAAACTGAGATGCCAAGAGTACATTAAGAGCAAGAGGGGGAGGAAGTCCTTGCATCTGAATGAGAGAACAGAGCCTCATGGAGGAGGAGGAGGAAGAGGAGGGGAGAGTGTGACAGACAGAGATGTTGGCTGCCTTCCTTCTTGTTCACTTCCTAACTGAATACCCACTTCCCAGCCTCCCTTGCAAAGGGGTGTGACCTTGTGCTATAACATAGTCCATGACACCTCTGAAGATGGCTTATGTTTGACAAAAGGGAAATTCATCAGTGGTGATGCCCTTGCCCTTCCTCCTACCTTGAACATGACACTTTGGAACCATATTGCCATGAGTCAGAGAAGAAGGATCAACAGGGCTTGCCCAGGAATTGGCCCAACCACTCAAGGCCCCCATGAAACTGAAAGAACTTAGCTCAGCCAACTTTGAGGGAAATTATATAGATGTTGGGTCACTGAAAATTTGTTGCTATTAAGTTTCTAAATATATACTAAGCCCTCAGTATCACCAGGTTCTAAATCTATGGATTCAACCTACCATGGATCAAAAATATTTGGGAAGAGCTGGGAGCACAAGCCTGTAATCCCAGTGGCTTGAAAGGCTGAGGCAGGAGGACTGCAAGTTCAAAGCCAGTCTCAGTAACTTAGCAAGACCTGTCTCAAAACCAAAAGGGCTGGGGACATGGCTCAGTGGTTAAACGCCCCTGGGTTCAATTCCCGGTACCAAAAATAAGAAGAAAGAAAAGAAAGAAAGAAAATTGCATCTCTACTGAATATATACAGACATTTTATTCCCTAAACAGTACAATATAATAACTGCTAGATAGCCTACATTGCATTAGGTGTTATGAGTAATACAGAGATGTTTTAGAGTATGCAGGAGGATGTCCATAGGTTATGTGCAAATACTACACCATGTTATACAAGGGCCTTGAGCCTCTTCAGATCTGGTGTCTGCAGGGGGCCTGGAACCAGTTCCCCTCAGATAATGAAGGTGACTGTGTATATCCTTCTCTAAGGACCTCCTCCTAGCCGCCTCTTGGTTTTAAATCAGTTCACTGGTTTACTCATTGCCAGCTTACAGACAAAACTCAATGTCAGAGAGAGCAGAAGAGCCTGCTGTTCTCATAAATATTCTTTGCTGGATGTAGAAGGTGAAAGGTAGAGCAGAGAGCCAGCAATCAGGGGAGTCGAGGGAGTGGATGACATCTGTGCTTCTGGTCAATGCTGTTGAAGAAAGATGGTTTTCTATTTCCCCACCCTGCCACACTAATAAATAACCACAGCAAATCATTCAGTATGACAACCTATATAAATACGCACTGTCAACCCTGAGGGTGTCCATTCCAAGGAAGAAGGTTCTGTCCCTACAGGGAACATCTGAGGTGAGGGTGGTGACTGGGAGGAGGTCAATGACTGCTTTCTCCCTGTCATCCAGACCAGAAGGATACAGCCCCAGCCACAGCCACAAGGCTGAGATCTCCAGGACATCATGAGCTGTGGTGTGATACTCTGCTCCACCTTCCAGAGAACAAAGCACAAGGCCCCTCCTGTTTCTCTGGCCATGCTGCAGGAAAGTGCTCCAGCTTTTTTAGGTCAGTGGCCAGCAGGGCTTGCACAAGCCACCTCTCAGGGCAAGACTGGTTGGAACTTGCCATGGCAACAGGGATTCTGCTCCATGGTGCCACCCTCTCTTGCCTGCCAGCAGCTGACTGGCCCTAGAACTCTTGTGCCCAAAGAAGAGAAATGCACAGATTTGTGCAGACCCCATGCATTCTGATGCTACCTACACAGACTTTGCCCCACCCACAAACATTCATACTATCACCTGGAGTCCACTCTGCCTGCTCAGCCTGCCATCTCCTAGACTGGCAAAAATGGTACACACGTGATTATTCCACAAACAGTTACTAGTATCTACTGTGTCACCAGCACTTCTTGGCACAGGGAGAGACCAATATTAAACAGAAGGCCTGTCTTCTACCCCTAAAGACTTCATTTGTCCACTTATTCATTCATTACATTTTCAAGCCACTTAATATACACCAGGCACTGATGCTAGGTAGCTTGAAGTCAACAGAAGAAGAAAAAGGGCTCCCCCCAGAACAACTAGAGAATAACCCCAGACAGACACAGCACGTTGGCAAATCATGACCACTGCTGGTACCTGATGCAAGTCTAGCCACTGAGCTTACTGTTTTACATGTGTTTGGGCACATTAGAGCCAAAGAGAGCCCAAGTTACCATGGAGACCAGTGTGTCCCTACCAGGTGACTGACTGCATCGGAATCTCCTGGAGAGCTTCCTAAAAATACAGGTTCCTGGGCCTTGGTCCCTGAGATTCCAATTCAGTAGTCTGGATTGAGATTCAAGAATCTGCATTTCTGAAACTCCCTGGGAGTTGCCCATGTACAACCAGGTCTAGATCTCTCCAGTCCAACTTCTAAATTGAGAGACGAGGAAAATGCAGTCCAGGGAAGTAACAGTGATTTGCCAAAGGTCATTCGGCTCCCTAATGACTGCATTGGAACCTGCCTAAATCAGTGGTTTCTGGCTGGACATCTGAATCACCCCTGGGACCCCTCCCAGGCCTACTGAATTTCAGGATTTCTAGGGGAAGAGGACTGACCAACTAGGATTTGTAAATATTCCAGGAGCTCTTAAAATTCTGACATGAGGCCAGAACTGCAGATTTCTGACTAAGTCTTCTGGTTCTTTTCATTCTCACATGCTGGACACCACATTTGGCTAGGAATCAGGAATCGTGCGCCCACTGCTTAAGAGGGCTGCTACCAGTAGAGTTTCCAGCCAATTCTGGCGGTTTAGTATCTGTGCTTCTTTCCCCCTTGAGAAACAGAGATTTTGAAAACTTAGACCTCACCACTGCATATTTCAGGGTCTAGCATGTTGTCTCTGTTCCCCAACACAATTGAGAACACAGCATGTGGAAAGATAAACACTGGAAAGGGGCCGGAAGAGACCATTACATTGCAAAAATAAGTCACATTTCTCACGTTTCTCTAAGTCCCCAGCTGCCCAAGTTAGTGCAAAGACAAGACCCACTTCCAGAACTTCCTTCCAAAACAACACTCCCAAACCTCCCAGAGTTCCTTACGCAGACCTGAAGGGAGTCCTACCTACCCACTGGGCAGCCAGGTACACAAGCTATCCTGCTTAAAAGCAGATCAAATTCCAAAGGGCCAAACGTCTAAAGCTAACCAGCTCCCTGGGAAGGATCTAATGTCATCAAGGATTGTGATTCAACTGTGTGAAGCCTTAAGAAAACTTGGGGATGATATGTGTTCTGTGAGACTGTCTTCTTGAGACTAACCCATTGTCACCCCCATCCTGAAGAAAAGCAGAGCTTTTAACAGAGCTGTGATCTCCCCTTCAAATTAACTCTTTGATGCTGACAGATTTGAACAGGCCTTGAAGCTGTAAGCCACGTATGGCTTGTGACCATTCTGCAGCAGCAGGTTACCACATGTAGACTTAAAGGTCCTGAGCAAACTCCTTGCTATCATCTGACCTGACATTAAGCCAAAACTCTTGACAATAAGCTTCTTCCTGTAAATTGTGTTGGCTTCAACCACCACTTTTCCTCATCTTCTCATGGCTTGACAGACATCTCCTATGTCACTTGATCTGCTTTTTGTCCTTCTAATCATACTGCCTACATAATTCACTACATATCTGGAAACACACAGTGGACTGACAGACTGCATGGCTGCTGTGAGCGGACTTGCATGGCGTCCACCAACACCACCTTCTGGGTGTACAGTGTTGGTGTGCTTTGGCTCTGAAGCTGGGCTTGGCAGTGGGAAGCTTGCAGGTGGAGAAGCCTCTGTGCAATGTTCTGTCTTCCCCTGTTCTCCAGCTTTGATGGCTCTGCTCCTTAATGATGTGACCTTGAATACTAGAACAGATCCCTTTACCCTGGGAGTCACCAGGGCAGAGTAGTGGGTACTGCATCCTGTAGAAATACGGAGCCCGGAGTACAGTGCAGCTGTGGGCCCTGCAAGGAATCCTGTTCTCCAGCACTGAGCCCAGCCATGGCACAAACCTTGAAGGCAGGTTGGGAACTTCCTTGAGCTTCAAATGTCAAGGTCTTCGTACCCACTTGTTTCTAGCGTACTGATGGGAAGACAGCTCTCACACAGAGCCATGTATTTCCCCAAAGGCACACCCACAGATCCAAGATTGTTGGATCAAGCGTGGTTCCTGATTCAGCCAAATCCTGTGGCCTTCTCTAAGCCCTGTGAAGAGCTTTCCTCCATGCCTCCTGTTACTCTTTCCTGCCATCTGGCCTCTTTTGAGCCAACTCAGCATACCATATAGATGGTAACAACAGTGGATTTTATAGAGAAGGTTTTAGGGTCTCAGTCCCGTCCCCTGGGGATACCCCGTGCTTCTTATACAAATGTGCCCAAACTCATCATTACAATGAACTTGCTTGGCACATATACCACTAAAAAGCCATTCTGTGAACTTTCTTAGAACAAGATAAGGGAACATAGAGATATGAAAATTGGAAGGGAAGAAGTAGAACATACTATTTACAGGTTCTGTGATGATATGCCAGAAAACAGACAAAAAAATTACCTCAACAGTAAGAACACTGAGTAAGGTAGCAGGCAACAGCACTAATGAGCAAACAGTAACTGTTTGGAAGAGGTAATGAAGGAAAAATCCATTTATATAGAAACCAGAGATAAAAATGGTAAATTTAAAAAGCTCAAAGCCTATAGGAAGAAAATTTGAAAACAGCTCTGAAGGAAACAAAAGAGGAATGATAAAGAGACGCATCATGGGATATGTCAACACTCTTTAAATGAATTCATATATTTAATATTGTATCCATATAAATACAAAGAAATCTTTTTTTCCTGCAGCTAGACAAGATGATTCCAAAGACCTCCAAGAAACATGAAGTAGAAAAATTCTGAGAAGCAAGAGTAGTATTAACATATTGGCATATGTGGTATATACAAAACTAATGTATGTTGATATGTGGTATTGACATATATTAATAAGCCTCCAAATTTTAAATTGCATTTGACTAGTACAGAAATAATCAGGCTAATGTCACAAAACAAAAAGTCTAGAAATATTCTAAATACATAAAAGAATTTGCTGTATGATGAAATTTGGGGACTTAGTGGGGGAAAACATGGACTTTTCAATAACTGATGTTATTTCAACTGAGGAGGCATCACAAAAACTTTTGGAAGTCATACTTTATGCCGTATGCCAGGATACCTTTCAAATGAAACAGAAATTTAAAAATAAAGACAAAAAACTATCATAAAACATACGAGAATCCTTTTATAAGCTCAGAGTGGGTAAGACTCTTTTTTAAATGATTCAAAGTCCAGATGTCATGAAAGAAAAAAACTGAAGAGTTTTACTCCATAAATACTAAAACCCCTGCATGGATAAAAACAAACAAGTGAAATACCGTAAGCAAAGAGAAATGAAAAATAGAAAAATATTTGCAATTCACATCCCTTAAATACAAAAATCTGTTACAAATTGACAAGAAATAGATTGATAGTCCAAATAAAAATAAGCCTACTAAAAGGAAATACCACTGCTCTATCTCTCTCATAAAATAAAAGATACAAATTAAAACTGATCGGATACCATTTTCCCACGTCCCATTTTGGCAAGAATCCAAGACTTTAATAATGTGGAAGCCTGTAGAGGAAACAGGTCCTCTCACTTGTGGCTGGTGGGAGTGTAAATTGATGCAATCTGTCTGGAGCAATTTGGCAATATCTAGCAAGTTACAAAGGCATATTGCCTTTGGTTCAACAATTCCACTTCCAGGAATTTATCCTACAAGGGCAAAATGGCCTGTGTACAAAATTATTTACTGAAGTGTTGAATACAATAGCAAAAGACTGGAATCAGCTTGGGTGTATAATCAATAAGACACCATTTAAATAAATTTCAGAAAGTACACAATGAGTAAATGCAAAAATAGAAGGTAGAGCAGGGACAGTGAGAGACCCCCAAGGAGAAGCAAGTAGAGGTTGCAATAGTGAGCTATGGTGCATTCCTGTGTAAGGATGTGACCAGAGCTGTGCTTTGATAAAGTCAGTTTGAACAAAGACACATAAGTGGTTAGAGCAGGATCTCATGCAAGACTGCCAGACCTGGGCAGGGGTCTCCAGGAAGAACTGTCAGAATAGTGGGAGTTGAAATAGAATCAAAGAAAAAAAAAGAATTAATTTTTTTTTTCATTTCTAAGGCAGAAAATGATTACTCTTTGAGGACAAGTTGGCTATAAGGTGTGAAGTGTTGGGAAGAACTTTCATAGAAGACTCCAAGGTTCTCATAACCTTGCCAGAAGGACTGGGCATTCCCCTGGGAAGAATCAGGTAATTGGGAAAGGGAGCTGGGATTCAGGATGGAAAGATGATTAACAAGATTAATTAATAACATTAATGAGATTGTGGGGAGAAGTACTCTGCGGCAATTGCAGAATCTCCCCTACTAAACTCCCTCATGTGGTTTTTCATATGTAGAAAAGAACCTAAAGTCACTGTCTTTATGGTCCGCCATGCTGGACTACCCCACAGTGTGTGTTTTTCATATTTTAACCCAATGACTTTTATGTGTGTGATTTTGAAGTTCATTGACTACAAACTCAGAAAAGGTTAAAAGATGTACTTTTAGCTTCATGCTCACTCGTTTTGAACTCGTTAGAGCCGTTCAGCCTCATTAGCTTCACTGATTTACAATCTTGGAGGAGTCTTCTCTGGAAGCCCCTGCTTGCCACGCTGCGTATGGACCCCACTTTATGCTTTCCCGTCATTCTGTGTGCATTCATTTGTACATCTCCCTTCACGCCACTGGCATTCGGTTGAATTCAGTTTTGAATCAGGTGTTCAAATATTGTAGAAATCACATCTGAGTGAACGTTTGATTGAAATCCAGTGTTTTCTCGTTGCTTGACTTGGAAGGAAAAGGCAGCTCAGCCTAGAAATGTTCTCCCAGAGATACTCCCTATCTCAAACCAAGTACACATGGAGAGGGAGTTCCCTGGAAAGCTGGGGTGCAGGAGTGGTGGGGGGAATGGTGGACGCTATTTTGAGGCTGTGATGTGGTCTCCTGACAGCCTTTGGCATCAGTGGGTGAAGGAGGGCCAGCCTCCCGGACTGAGTCTCCCAGCCCACATTCCAGGAGCTGCTGCTGATGAATGGTTCTTTTCTGCAAGGAAAAAGGTGCTACCCACGTGAATGGTGGGTCTGTCTGGGCTGGCTGGAAAAGGTCTTGGCGTGTTTCTAACAAACTCCTGGCTCAGGGACTTATGAGCTTCATTGGCAGGCTGCCTCATCCTCCTCCATCCCTCACTCGCCTCCTTGCCTGTCCTCCTTCGCCTTCCCTTGTCACCTTCCTTCCTACCCTCCAGCATCCCGCTGGAACCACTGCCTTGGAAAGGAAGGAAGGGGCAGATGCATGAGCTCCATGAGGCTCCCCTTGACGCTCCGCAGGAGCAGCTGCAGCCCACAGGACCCAAGATCCCTGCCCAGACATGACACTGCTAGAAACTGGCTTCTTCAGTGGCTACGGAGCAGGAGGGGCCAGATTCACTGACATCTACTCCAGCTGTACCCAAATGTTCCCTGCTACACCTCAGACTGTGTCCTAGTATTTGTAATTAAAAAAAAAGGTATCATGTCAGCATGATGTAGGTGTTAAACCCAAAAACCCTCAAGCTAGGGGGATCCATTTGAACAAGTCAAGTCACCAAATTTGAGGTCTACAGGTCTATATGTTTCCCTGCTTAAAATATGCTCAATCTCAGAGCCCAGCATGGACTGAGAATGAAGACAGAGATTATTAACTGGATCTATCTGGTGAGATGGGAAACTTCATACAACCAGGCTGTGGAGTTATTTTTTTCTAACTACCCTAATATAGCAAGGACTAAGGGGAGGCCTGAGGATGTCTGACGTCCTCACTCAGGATCCTTTCTTCCCTCAGAGAAGCAGGTGATGGTGCTCTTGCCAAATCGGTAGGCAAGTAACCTCGCCTATAGAATTTATCCATAACCTGGCTTGCCTCAAAAACTGTCTCAGCATTTATATGTATCTCTGAATGAAACCTTATTTGGTTCCCCATGTTTGCAAATATCACGGAGTATATGATGGTTTGAGAATTGCTTGTTTCACTCAACATTGTTTTTGAGATTGGTTTTTTCCAGGTATAAGCCTCATTTACTTCTCACTGCTCACAGCACAGTTCTGTGTCATTTTCTCTTCTGTGGATATTTGTGGTGTCTCCAGGTTTCTCATCATTAACAGCAATTCTACTGTGAAAATCCTCTGCTCATTTGGGAATGTTTCTCTGGGGTGCAAGAGTGGAATTTCTGGGCCATGTGGTGTTTTGCAACTTTAGCTTTTCTAATAGTGCCAATTTTTTCCCCAAAGTAATGGTGCTAATTTACACTCCCACTACTAGTGTTTTGCTTCACGTCCTTGGTATTGTCTGAATTACTAATTTTTGCCAGTTTAATGGCCTAAAATAGTATCTCCTCCTTATTTTAATTCACATTCCCTGATCAATAATGAAGTTGAGCACTTTTTCCTATGTTCTTATCCATTTTCATTTCCTCTTCTGTAGTGTGTCTGTAGGTTCTCATCTGTCTTCTCTATTTATATACTATGCACTTTATCTTTCTCTTAGTGATTTTTAGAAGTTATTTATATACTCTGGTTAATAAATTTTTTTGTTTGTTTATATGGGTTACAGAAATCTTCCACAGGTTTGGAGCACTTAGTTTCACTCTTTTTAAAGGGGTTTGGTAGTTCTGTATTAAGGTAGTAGAATTTATTAATCTTTTCCTTAGTGACTTGCACTTTGGGGACATGTTTAAGAAATCCTTCCTTACCCCGAGGTCATAAAGATGTTTTATGTATTTTTTTCCAAAAGGCTTAAGTTCGTGCCTTTCATCTGTCAGTCCTTAATCAGTCTAGAACTGATTTTCGTACACTGTGTGATACAGGACTCTAATTTCATTTGTTTTCCATTATGAGTGATTATTAAATAGTCTGCCACTTCCCCATTTTTCTATTGTGCCATTTTTTTTTTTCTTTTCAAGTTTCCCAATGTGCTTAGATCCGTGTCTGGGATCTCTGTTGTCTTCCAGTGGTCTTTTTGCCATTCTCGCACGAATACTCCACTGTCTCAATTACCTTTGCTTTAGAATGAGGCTTAATGGATAGTTGGGGAGATCATTCCACTGTCCTTTTTCCTTCTAGACTGTGTTGGCTATTCTTGGACTTTTGCCTTTCCAAATAAATATTAGAATCAGCTTGCCAGCTTCCATGAAAAACCATGTTGGTATTTTTATTGGGAATGCTTTAAATATAGAGCTCAAATTTGGAAAAATGTACATCACTTCCAAGACTATAGAATTCTCCACGTTTTTATGTCTTCTTTAGGGCCTTTCAATATTAGTGGGCACCTTTATCTATATAGATTTTACCTATTTGTTATTAGATTTATATAAGTGTTTTAAATCTATAAATTTCCTTCCAAATACCACGTGAGCTGCAACTTGTACATTTAGATATGTAGTACTGTCATCATTTTGCAAGTAAAAATATTTTATTTTTCATGGAACAATATATGGTCTATGATCTACTGTAAAGTGAACCACCAACTAGGTCAAGAAACAGAATAATGTCTGTACCTCAGAAAACCCGAGTGTCCCTTCCCAGTCACCACATATTCTCACTTAAGATAGTCAGCCTAAACACAATAGTTTTACATTTTTGGTTGGCTTTTTGTTTATTTCTATAAATAGGTTCATAAAGAACACATCCCTTTGGTCCTCGTTGTTTTCATTCAATATTATGCTTGTGAATTAGAGAAATGCAAATTAAAACTACACTGAGATTTCACCTCGCTCCAGTCAGAATGGCAATTATCAAGAATACAAGCAACAACAAATGTTGGCGAAGATGTGGGGAAAAGGGTACGCTCATACATTGCTGGTGGGACTGCAAATTGGTGCAACCATTAAGGAAAGCAGTATGGAGATTCCTCAGAAAACTTGGAATGGAACCACCATTTGATCCAGTTATCCCACTCCTCGGTATATACCCAAAGGACTTAAAATCAGCAAACTACAGTGACAAGGCAACATCAAGAAGGAATTAATAAACTAGAAATAAAATTGGAGAAAATACTCTGAATACAGACCTGGAGGTAGGTTGTAAGGAGATGATGATTAAATTTTAAGTTAAATAACATGAAAGATTGAATACAAAGATTTAACATACAATTATTTGAAATTGGAAATAAGATCATAGAAATAATGGGAACAAGTAATATCTGAGCAGATACTAATTTGACTTTTTCCCAGAATTAATGAAAACACAAATTCTCAAAATAAAGAAGCCCCACGAATTCCAAGCAGTGTAATAAGAATTAATCTACATTAAGACTATTAAAAGTCCTAGAATACCAAAGAGAAAGAGATCTTAAAAGTAACAGAGAGAACCAGGTGCAGTGGTCCATGCCTATAATCCCATTGACTTGGGAGGCTGACACAGGAGGATCACAAGTTCAAAGCCAGTCTCAGAAACTTAGTGAGGCTCTAAGGAACTTAGTGAGACCCAGTTTCAAAATAAAATATAAAAAGGCCTGGGGTATGGCTCAGTGGTTAAGTGCCTCAGGGGTTCCATCCCTGATACAAAAAGAAAAAAGTAACCAGAGAGAAAAGAGAAATTAACTTCTCAAACACAATAAATGAAGTCAAAATACAGTAGGTATTAATATCTTATATAGATAGATAGATATAGATTGTAGTTGTAGGTGGACAGAATGCCTTTGTTATTTTATGTGGTACTAAAGATGGAACCCAGTGCCTCACTAGCTCTCAGTGGTAGAGTGCTAAGCTACAACCTCAGCCCCTAGAACAATATTCTTTTTTTTTTAATATTTCTTTAGTTGTAGATGGATACTATATCTTTATGCATTTATTTATATGCGGTGCTGAGGATGGAACCCAGCGCCTCACGCCTGCCAGCCAAGTGCTCTGCCACTGAGCCCCAGCCCCAGCCCCATTGAACCATATTCTTAAAGGCCTAAGAGGGAGTCAACTTGGAGCATCAATCTAGTATATTCTTTCAGGAACAAAGATGACATAAATATATTTCAGACCAACAAAAACAGAAATTTGACTAACAGCAGGCCTTCACTAAAGCGGAAGTAAAGCCATCAAAAAAAAAAACAGGAAATTCACAGGAAAGAAAATAAAGAGGGTAACTTTGAGGTGTCACCTCAATCTCTCCCTTGTTCTGAGATCAAACAAAATACAATTTGGTCAACTCACTCATGATATGGTAGGAGCCCACTTCAAATAAAGACAAGACAGAGGGAGCAGCGCTGCTAGCACGAGCACGGCGCTCGCAGGCCAGTGGCCCGGCCTGTATGTGCGCGCATGCGCAACTCCGCCAGACAACGTGGTGCCTTCGGTAACCAAGTGCGCGTTTCCCAGACATAAGAAAGGCGGCATGGCACACTCATTGTGCATGCACCACTCCTCTGACACTCAGGACGCATGCACAACCCTGAGGAAGCCACACACACACACACACACACACACACACACACACACACAGCCTGCACAGCTCTGTCATGACTTCCTTATGATATTATAGCATAGAATACCCATGCAAAATGTATTTTTCCATTTAGGGGAGACTAAAGGGCTAATATGTATGGGGCGGGGGGTCGGCTAGCAGGGGCTATATAAAGTGAAGTTCTGCTGCGTTGGGGGCTCGGCCATTGGATGATAATCTGCCAAGTCCGTGCTGGCACAAAATAAACACGGCTTCCTGTTGAATCCCCCAACGCCCTGTCCCTGTGCACAGATCCTGCAACAATGAGGCTGTCAGAAGCATAGTGGGACTGGTTCAAAGGAGAAGTATAGGCCGAGGGGTTGTATAGTCATTAAAGAAAGAAAATGTTGAAATGAGATTGCTAGGTTAATGTACTCCTGAGAAACATCTCTACTATAAAACTCTGCAAGTTAACATCTAACTTCAGAATCTGGATCTTTAATCAGCAGTAGAAAGCAAGTCGCTAGAGGTATATCTCCCTTAACAAAGAACCCATAAAGGTAAAACAATGCTTCATCAAGAGATTGAAAGGACACAGAAGCCTCCTTTCGCCTTATTTCCAATAAATCTCTGTCTACTGAAATAAACCATTGACAGCAATGGCCCTATCCTTGACCAGAGCCTAGGTCACAACTGCCCTGTCCTTGACTGCTCAGCATCTCCATCAGCTGTTGAGTCTGGGGATATCCTCAGGGCTCCCCCTTGAACGAGGGAGTGGAGTCTGCCATTTTGTGGCAGCCATGTTTGTTCATGCTCACACCAAATAAGTAAAAGCTGATCTACAGAGAAAAAGGAGCATTCAGCAAGCACAATGAAAGAAACCAAGGATCATAGTGTCTCTCCAGGTGAGGCAGAGAGTGGGAGAGAGAGAAGTGAGGGTGAAATAACCAAGTAGATTCTCAATGGTTTTCCACTGCTTCCTGATCCAGGCCTTTGCAGAGCCCAGGTTGTGTAGTTCTTGGCCTTGGGTTTTCGAGATACTCCAGTGGTTTTCCAGTAAATTCCTTTTTGTGCTTAAAGAGAGTTAAGTGAGTGGTGGGGGGGTAGTAGCCAATGATTTGACAGCCCAGATAATCAAGACAGAACAATGGGACCCTATCCAATCAACACAACTCTGAAGCTCCTGGTGTAAGACCCCTTTGAAGTGTCAGAAAACATCAGAATGTACATGTTTCCTATTAACCCAGGGTAAGGCTACTCTGCTAAGCAGGAAAGTGCCCGACATTAGACAGTGCAGACTTGCCATGAGACAGAAACGCCATTGGGCTAAGCTCATGCACTCCGATACAATAGATGTGTAGATCCAGGAGAAAGTCCTCCTTTCTCCTTTTTCCTGCTTCTTATTCTTCATCCGGATGGGCTGACATCCAACAGCCTGCCGTCAGTCACCTGTATAAAGCAAGACACAAGAAATCCCGCCACAGTCCTTTCGTTTATCTTTCAGAGGGGTACAATTATGAAATTGATTTACATACCCACATCTCAAGTTGGTATTTTCACTTTTATATTGATTTTTTTATTGGTTGTTCAAAACATTACAAAGCTCTTGACATATCATATTTCATACATTAGATTCAAATGGGTTATGAACTCCCATTTTTACCCCCATTTTTTTTTTTAATGATCAAGCTTCCAAGCCAATATTAAATACTAGAAATCTCTACAAAACCCCAAGGAAAGGGGAAAGAGACCAGGAAGGAAGAGCAGTTCTGAATGAATGGGGAGGCATCTGGCTAGGGGCGGACCCCTTGTCAGAGATCCAAAGTGGGGCTGAGAGAACATAAATTGGAACTGGGAAATCTATGACAAATCAGGAAAAGCCAGATATTACCCATCACTCACCCTGTCTCACTCCTTTCTTAAATTATCCTGGTGACTGTGATAGCAAATAAGAAATTGGAAAGGGACTTTTCTGAAAAAGCTTTCAGAATATGTGAAATAACAAAAGGTCTAGTTTTCCATCTCAGCTGTTTTGTGCAATCACATCAAATAGAAGCTCAGCAGGCCTGAGGGCCACTGCTGCTTCTAATTAAGGCCCCAAGGTAAGGCCACCCATCAGGGGGCTTCAGACCAGCAAAACACAAATTCCACCTCTGTCTCTAGCAGCAGAAGGCTGATTTGGGGCTCAGTAGGCCATGTTTGTTCTCAGCTTGCATTAAAGGGGCAGGCTGCACCTGCCTCCCAACATCCTACAAACCAGTTTATCCCGGTACTGATTCTCTTGTTCAAACAACCCAAAGCGTGGGGAACAGATGTTAAATACAGGAGGAATGAGGAGCAAGTCATTCTCTGACCTGTACCCATTCTTCTGCATGTGTGCATGTGGACAAGGGGTGATGTACATAAAAACAGTTATTATTTCTTTCCTTTTCAAAAGTGACACCCGTTCATCACGCAGGTGTCAACTCTGACATTTTGAATGCTGGTGGAGGGCCTTATTTCTGCCACGCATCTCAAGGAGAATGATTCTCAAGCCTCTGGGATCATTAGGGGCACCTGGAGAACTTCTTAAGCTGCAGATTACCAGTCTCAGCCCCAGAGTTTAGATTCTGTAGGGTTGGGGTGGAGTCTAAGAATTAGCATATCTGACAACCTACCAGGTAATGCTGACTCTGCGGCTATGGGGACCATGATTGAAGAATCACAGTTCTAAGATAATACAGAAATAGAAAAAAGGCAAAGAAACATGAGCGAGGGCTTGAACCCAGCCTTGTTGATGTTTTCTGAGGCCCTGCTGGTAGACACGGGAGAGACAGCTGTGTTTGGATGGGAGAAGGTATGTGAAAGGGTGAATGCATAGCAGGTGGAGTTTTTAAAATGATTACCAACTCCAAAACAGTGTCTGCAGAGTAGGATTCACTTTTGCTGCCTAATGAGGTGTGAGCCTCCAGCACCTCTACTCCATCCCCAAACCTCTTGCAAGACCCTTGTTCTCTGGGCTTCCCTAGCTCAGAATGGCCTGACACCCATGCTCCCCTCTGCCCCATGTCTCCCCCTGTGGAAAGACTCAGCTTGGTTCCTAGTGAAGGGCCAAGAGTCAGCACATTCTGGGTTTTGTTGTCTTAGGGCCGGAGCCACAGGATGCCGTCTGCCTCCAACCCTGTTCCCAGGCAAGCATCCCTCAAGCCCAGTTAATCCTGCCGGAGATGGGCCATTTTGTTAATGATGGCAGATGGGAGGATCTGCTCTGGAGGTCTTAGAAGGGGTCTGTCAATCAAAGGGAAGAGAAGCACCACGTTGCCATGTGGTTTGTCCTTCCTCGCTGACCCCTCCTCTCATCTGATTCTCTGTGAGGTAGTAACAAGCTGTGCCAACCCACCTAGTGTGAGCCACGGGAAGGATTAGCTACATAATTTTCGGGATCCAATGCAAAATGAAGTGCAGGGCCCCTTAGTTCCAAAAGTATTCACAGTTTCAGGATGGCAACAGTGGACTCTTAAACGGAGCACTTTTCTGTGTATGGAGGTCCCAGAGTCATGGGATCATCTGTAGGAGCCTTCAGGTTTGGGTGGAAAACTCTGAACTCTTCCTAAGCCAGGCAGCTGCCCCCACTGGAATGGAAGAGACCTCTCCCTTGTAGGCCCTCTAGAAGGAATGGAAAAAGTGAAGTCAAACAAACAGAAAACACAGTCCTGGCCTCCGAGAACTGTGGGGGAAGCAGACAGATACTGAAAAGCAGATTCTTGCAAACTTCTCACGGCTGAGAAGACATATCTGGACATCTAACTCTGCATACAAGCACTTTTCCAGCGAGGTTACCCAGAAAAGGGTGGGGAATGGAGAGCTGAGGTAAGGAAGATCAAGGACCTTCTGTGAAATAGCATATTTTGTGGTCACCTGCTGGAAGCCTCTGACTCATTTTTCCCCCAGTGCTGGAGATGGAACCCAGGGCCTCACGCAGGCTGGTCAAGTGCTCAACCACTAAGCTACATTCCCAGCCCCTATATTCAGAATTCTCATGAACAAACCAAGGAACTGAACTACCCGGCCTCTAGGTCTCTCCCAGCTCCGTGAACATGCGCCTGGCCTTCTTTCCATTAAAGCTCTTAGTGTCTATTATAAAACAAACCAACTAAACTTGGCTTAAGATGACCACCACTTTTATTACATCTCACAGGTTCATGTGTAAGGAATTCAGACAGGACTCAGCCGTTCGATTTTTTCTGCTCCACATGGTATGAACAGGCTTTGTTCCTAAGTCTTGCACCATGATGAGGATGGCTAGGGGCTAAGTTCTACTAGGACCCTCCTCTGTAGGCCTCCAGATAGCCTTTCAGGCCTAGGGACTCAAGGGAGTGAACTCACTTGGAAGCTCAGGGGTCTCCAGGAACCCAGCAAAGAATTGCAAACCCAGCCATGGAACTCCCACAACATCACTTCCTCTGCATTCTATTTGCCAAGGGAAAAGCCAGCCCAGCTTCAAATAGAGGAAAAGCCATCTCCACCTCCCAATGGGAGAAGTAGAAAATAATTTGTAGACATTACTGACTCATCATGAATTAGTTCATTCAAAGAAAAACCAGTCTAAATAGTATACCCATAACCAAAGCACAAGTCTTGACTTGTCATTATAATATTAGAGAATAAAGTTACAATTTATATTTTAAAGCAAAACAAAATATTTAATATATTTAGGCCTTATTTTTATACTGATTCCTCAACATTTTTTCCATTTGCTTTGATCTATTATTTGACTCAATTGTATGGAATAAGAATCTATTGTAAGTTTTTTTTTTTTAATTCAAGAACTTAGATCCATGACAAGTCCCTATTTATCCTTAGGATTCAAAGCCCAGAACGTGTTTGCTATCCCAGGGTGTAATAATAATAATAATAGAGTGTCTATTAATAGACAGTCCCTGCAGCTGGCATTGAGAAGCTCCCATGCCCAGGGCCAACTTGTCTGGGCCACTTTCACCTCTTCCCTCCCCTGTCTTCCTAGTTCCACCATTTTCCAGGACACACCTCAACCCCATTCTTCCCAACATGAGGCTCTCTTTCTCTGCCTGTTTCTAACTTGAGCTGGGCCATGCTCCTCACTCCACAATTTCAAAGGATACCACAGTTTTCCTTGTTCAGATTCTGAAATGGCCACCAGCTACTAACCCCTCTCCTGAAGTCATTTGTGCTCCTGTTCCTGACGCTTCCCCTAATGATTCAATCCTAGGTGCCATCACACCCTCTTCTTCCACAGACCCTATAGTGGCCCATCAGACCCTGTACCTTGGCAGTTTTAGCATCCTTTGTTGCCATGGTAACCATCTCAAAGTTTCCCCTTCATGTACAGAATGCCTAATCCACTAGTCTCTAGCAAACCAGAGACCACATTTTTCAACTCTTCTTCCCCATTAAGCCTTTTCCAATTAACCTCACCCCTGGGTGTCCTGTTCTTACTTTTAATTTCAACATTTCTGCCTGTGCTTCATGCCATCTCTCTCCCTGAGTGCACATTAGGACTGCTTCTATCTTGCTACACATATGTGTCCCCTATTCATGAAAATGCGAACCCTTAGAGAATAGAGACCATGGTTTATGTATGTTGGGTTTTTTTCTACGAGTGTAGATTACAGGACTGGGCTTATGATATCTGCTGTAAAGATGGTCACCTAAATTAAATGTCTAAAAAATGCACATAAATTTTGCCACGCAGTAGACTAGGCACTTTATGTTAACTCGTTTCCTTCTCGCCCTGTACCACTCACGATTATCTCTTCGAAGTTCCAATTTTAACAAAATTCCTCCAAAGGGAAAGAATTTGGATACTGCACATAATTCATTATAATGGGATTTGGCATCTTGTACAAGCACAGCTGAGAATGCCAAATAAAGTCATAAACATCATCAGGTAGGGTCAGTGGTGACCATTTCCTGGAAGGTGAACTTGACTTCACATAGTTCAGACTCCAGACAAAGAACGGAAGAGACAGGCCTTAGCAGCGAACCAGCCATTTCTGCGGGAGGGACAAGAAGCAAGTTCCCTGCTCTGGAGGAGAGGAAACCTGTAGGAGTTGTGAGGAATGAGGTAGAAGAAGTGATGGGTGAACCCTCAAAAACGTCAGACTTTAATTGTTTTATATATTTCATAAAAGTTAGAACCAGGGAGGACAAGAACAAGCCACAGAAATTCATTCTTGGCTCCTGCCAGACAATCAAGCCCCAAACCACGATTTTAAAATCTGTTTGCTATTGAGCAGACGATTTGAAGACCAGAAGGCCCTGACACGTCTGGGGGGCTCCCTGGCTCAGGAGCCAAGCTGGAGGGTTAGGAACATTTGCCAGCACCCTGCTCTGGTACACTCTGTCCCTGCCTAAGTCTACTGCCATAATTAGCTTTGCTCATTAGTTTCAAGTAAATAATCTCCTTGTCACAGCTGGGATCCTTTAGCAGAACAGTGGACATTAGAGTTCACAGAAAAAAAATGGTTTTTCTTCCCCCCAGAATTCCCTGGAACACTCAGTCATGACCCAGAGATCTGAATGAGGCAAGGAAACTTCCAAAGACATTGAAAAGTCCCAAGGAACAGCTCTGCCTCCAAGGTGAAGGAGTTGGGAAGTAAAAACAAATGAACAAAAACAACAGCAAGAAATCGTTTGGAGCAGATAGGGTTTTTTCAACTCAGTTTAATGGTTTCATACCATCAAAATGCATGAAGAATTTGTTCAGTGTAGACACGGAGGTCATCCCTGCCCTTGAGGAGCAGCCAGTCCAGGGCAAGACTGAGCAGTGAGCTGGTAATAAGTGTCACATTCATCCACCTACAATGCTCAGAGGGAGGAACCTTACCCCTGCCTGGGCCTCCATGGAAGACTTCCTGGACTGGGCATTGAGAGAGACGAAGAGCCGCAACTGTGGGAGGGCCTCTGCAAGAAGGCTGGCCTCTGCAAGAAGGGAGGCATGGGGTGGATTCTGAGGCCATTAAAACAATTGGCAAAATACATTCCCTCCCCATTTTGTCTCTTGGTCTCACATCGTTATTCCCATTTCAAAGGAAGAGAAAGTGAGAAGGCTTCGACTCTAGCCTAGGATGGCCTGTGGGTTGGCACTAACAACAGTGCTGGGGACCCCTGCCAGCTTCAGTGAGTGTCCTGTGATGACAGGGCATCCTGTCCCGGGCTCCGTATGTTTCCCATCCCTACTTGCTCCCTAAGAACCACCAGGGGCATCTTTAGCACCCTCGGTCATTGCCAAAGAAGGTGCCCAGGCTGCTGATACCTTCCAAGCCTGCCTGGGCCACAGCTCAACCCTAAATGCCACTCTCCACTCAGTGTGGCAGAGCCTAGCTGTAGAGTTAAACACAGGACCACCCAACAGAAGAAAGGCAAAAGGTTATGCTGTCTGGGAAATTACAAGATGGGAAGAAAGTCAAGTCAAGAAGAAATAATTGCATGATGGTTAAGAACATGAGCTTTGGAATCAAACAGTTCTGAATGTAGGTTGTACCCTGCTGCTTCCTAACAGCATGAGAAGACCTTCTTGAACCTCAGTTTCCTCATCTTTAAAATGGGTGTAATTATAGTTTTCTCCCCAGTGGGGCATTATAAGAGTTAAATGCAATACTATGTGCAAACACTTCATGCCCACGATAATAGTTATTCAGTAAATGAAAGCCATCATTGTGTGTCCTTTTGCATACCCATATGAATGTATAGGGTACCCAGATTTACCAAGGGTATACCTAAGTCATCTGGATAACTGTCTCCATTCGACCATTTTGGAAACAGCTAATGATTTTTTATATCAGTAAGTTTTTTTTTTTTAATCAGAAAATGAAAAGGAACTCCTAGTAACAAAGAAAAATTTCTGGGGAAGATCAGAACTAGAGGCAAACAGCAGCTCTCACATCCTTGTAAGAAGAAGGAGCTTGTATAATAGGACTTGGTGTTATTGGTCCCCAGCCCATGCTATGGGCACAGTTAGAGAGGTGTGATGTCTGAAATGGGTAATTCTTTTGAACAGTCCAGCTGGACCACAGACTCCCCAGTCCTGGCATGAGTTGGACTAGAGATGAGAGAGCCTTCTCCACTGATTCACATGGAGCAATTCACATCAGTTGTGGCTTTGATTAGCAACTCCACATTTAAGGCTCTGCTTTAAAACCACTATCCTAGCCAAAGACAAGAGAGGCAGAGTCCCCCATGGGTTGCCCTTTGATTATGAAATTGACACTCTCCATCCGCAGTTGTGTTCACAATCAGCAAACCAGACTTGTTTGCAACCTACAATGTGCATTCCGAGCAATCCCCTCCCAACAAGAGGGGCAGCTTAGGTTTTCATCCCTGTTTTACAAGAGAGGACATAATCGTACTTGTTCCACACCATCCAACTGGACAAGGGAAGAAACTAGAGCTGGGTCTCCTGACTCCAAAGTTCTCATTGTCATTAAATCCGGCTCTTTGGTCACGTTGAGGAAAAAACTGAATTCTTTTGCCCTTTGAAACCTGGAGGACATATTTCTAGGACAGACGGCTGGAGTTGGAGTACAGGTTGTAGCCCCTGAACCCCTACACTTATTATTGCCAGGATCTATCATCCATCCAGGAAGAGAATTCTGCAGCTAGTTTTGTCACCTTCCAAATTCTGCTGTTATCTGAATTAGAAACATTCCGTCAGCTGGCCAAGACTGAGCCGAGGGAAAGCTCTGGAACTTACAGGATTTCTGGGAGGAGGGAGACAGCACTATCGGTTCATTCTCAATGGAAAATTGTATGGACTGCTCCCAGACCATTTTATGTCTGGACTTCAGGTCCTCTCTCTAGGTGACCCACCTCTCTGTACCTATAAGAAGTACACATGTCCTAAAATCCAATAACCTCCAGACCCTGCCCTCAGCCAAAACTTTGGTGAGAATCACCCTAAAGAGCAATTTCATTTTAAAGAGATGCTAACTTAATATGTTAATATGTAACATATTATATAATATTCTCAGGGTTGTTTGCCATTTTTTTAATGAGAAAGTTGTTAACTTTCATGGCAAAATCTTGGGCATTATGACAAGTGACTAGGGACGTACTTTGCATCAAGAGGTCCTATCACCACACAGGGGAGTCCGTGGTGGTAAATTGCCCTTCTCCTCTGTCCCATATGGTCAGGCCGAGGTCACTCATTTTCCTCTGAAATCAAAATCTCCTCTTCCAGCTGCTGGGAAGAGAGAACAAAGCTGCCAACTGATTATTATTCAAGAACAAAGCAGACCATTTATTTTAGCAGGTTCAGAGCCATTATCTCCCCAGGACACACGCTACAGTATGTGCTGGCTTTATCAACCCCAGTTTCCTTCTGTCCTCAATCCTTAAAGAGTGTGTTGTTCCTTTCTCTCTGGAGCAAAACAAAAGAGGACAGGAGTGAGGAATGTGTTGCAGTAATGATGAAGGCTCCTCTCTCCTTCCTTTGCTGCCCGGACTTCTCAAAGGCATCAGGATTTCTTGTTTCTTGCAGAAACCCCAGGTGGACGGGAGAAGACTTGGATAACCATGTTCCATTTGGACAGGGCCAGCACCCACGCCCACAAGTTCACTGCCATCGAGCTTGTAGGCTTCTTTGCTGCTAAGGATCTCAAGGAAGAACTGACAGAAAAACACAAGACACCCGTTAAATTTGAATTTTAGATGAACACTGGATGAGTTTTTTAGTATGTCTTAAATATCGCATGGGATTTGCTTAGATACTAAAAAAAAAATTGTTCATTGTTCATCTGAAATTTAAATTTAACCAGCTGTCCTATATTTTTATGGGCTGAATCTGACAAGCCTAGCACACTGTCCCCGAACCCTACCATCTCCATCCCTCCCTGGCCTCCACAGAGTCCGTACTGGTCACCTGAAGCACAGCATAATTCTACTGCTGAGGATAAGGATTTGGGGGGCACAACCAGAAACACACAAGGATGGTGTGGATCTGAGTTCAGCATTGATCAGTGTCAGAGATAAACCTCATCAGAGTCACCTTTGTCTGGCTGCTTCACATCTACTGGTTTAAGGTCACACTGAACACCTGAAAAACCAATAACTGTGTTCCGTGCTCTCAGAGTAAACAGAAAACTATTTTCCCATAGAAGATGAAGGGGGGCTTCCCCTCGCATCTAGGGAAGTTTGTGGAAAAATGTCAATCTCTCTGGGCCTCATCTGAAAACAGTGATGTCCAGACTGGTCCTAAAGCCTCGGCTCTAACCTTGTGCACAGACTGTCCCAAGAGACTCCCTAGCGCCTCCTCCTGGTGGTGTTGCCTGCTCAGCCCCAGGACACCCAGAGGACATGCTCCTGCCCAGCTCCTTCTCTCACTGGGGTCACCGTAACAAATTACTTCCCAGCAATTCCCGAAATGCCCGGCACATCTCGGGCCTCTAATCTCACCCTCCCATCCAGAGCACCTCACTGAGTAGACCCCCCAAGCCCATGGCTTTCCCATTTACCCTGGTTCATCTGCAGCTTCCCCAAGAATAGCCCGTCAGCAGTAAGCAAGAGTCCTTACCCCTGATAAGTAGTCACTTTGCCAAATTTAGGCTGAAAAGCAATCATCTCAATTCTGACCATAATACAAAGTCTTCATGCGAGAGTCCTTGATGTACTTCGGCAGTTTAGTAAAATTCATTTTTTTTTTAAAGTAGCATTAACCCAATACCACCCAGGGTTCATTCTTCTAACATAATCATTCTTCCCTCTCACTGCAAGTCTTTATTTCCTTCTTGAACTTATTGCTGTTTTAAATATGTTCTCTTTCACCCTTTATGTTCAATTTGTCCCTTTGGACTAATTGACTAGTAAAGGCCATGAAAAGTCAATCTATCTTTTTATTTTTTAATTAATTCCCCTGTAAGAGCTAGAAATAGCTTATATTTTTTTCTCTCTCACAAGGTATATCCACTCTCTGAAAATTCACAGGGACTTATATTTTGTAATCTAACTCAGAAGGTCCTCTGAAAGCATCCAGCACTTTTTTTTTAATTATTATTTACTGAAAGTGGACTCTACTCTCAAACATTTAACCATTTAGAAAACAGAAACAGAATTGTCTAGTCATTTCCCCAAGTCAACACTGGTTAAAAAAAAACAAATCTGGGATTAAGAAAACCAATACCATCAGATTTTGTGGTAGAGATGTTTCCTTTTCTATTTTGCTTGTGACTTTTTCCAATGCCAAAATTTCATAACTCGGTGACAAATATTCTCCCATGACTCTCGTGGCTGCTAATGGCTGCATTTGAGAACGATTTCTTTCTAACTGTGAGAATCTCAAGGTTTAACATCCCAGAATGCTGGCTCTATTGGCAGAGAGAAAAAAGGTCTTCCATGCATTATCTATTTCTATTGTTTTATAAGAATGAAAAGAAGACACATAATTAAGCCTGCACAGTGAAGAAAGGCGCTCCAGACATGCCTTCTGTTGGGCTGTGATAGTGGATGACAAGGTGGATGAATGGGAGCCCGAACAGTCCCCGGGGAAAAGGTCATGCAGGTCATTCTCCTTGTTCTCCTGCCAGGCTATCCCAGGCTGATGTTTGGTATAACACAGATAACCAGCAGAGGAAACTTTATCTTCCAGAGTCACCCCATTAATTTTTTCATTCATTCATTCAAAACCCTTCAGTGGATCTCTCATGGGCCAGGTAACAATAGATCAATAAGATCCTTTCTGTCCCCTCAAAGAATTAGATTAAATCTGCAAATAATAAGTGCATTGCAAGGTGTCATGATGCGTGGGTCTAAAGAACTGGCTTCCTATCATTGCGGGTCTCATCCAGGCTCATTTTGTCCCTCGGGGAACATTTGTAAATGTCTGGTGACATTTTTGGTTGTCACAACTTGGGTAGGGGCTGTTACTAGCATCTGGTGGGTAGAGGCCAGGGATGCTGCTAAACACCCTCTATTTCACAGGACAGCCCCCTACAACAGGGAATTATCCAGCCCCCAGTGTCAGCATTGTCAAGGTCGAGAAACCCGGCTCTCATGGACACACTGTGATGTGGTCAGTTCTTTCTAGTTGGCTCAGGACTTTGGACCACTCAGTCCCTCTGTCATTGGCTTGTGTCCCTATGCTAGTTACTTCCACAAAATAGAGCTGGAACCTCTGATCTCTAAATCTCCTCTGGCCTGACAATCTATGGTTTTATTGGGCCAGTGTTTGTGCTTCCACTGAACTCTGCCCCCCACAGAATGTAGTGGCCAAAAACTGTTTACCCTGCCTCAGGTCCAGGAGATAATCAAGTGACCTGTGTTGATGTGGCATGTAAATCAGGGAGGACAAGTGTAATCTCTGCCAGAGGACCCTGAGTTACTCTTCTATCTTCAGAACCTAAGTTTTCCCATCAGCAAACAAGACCATTTAACGGGTCTGCCTCCCAGGGTCAGGAGGAAAGGTTTGAGTACATGAAGCAAGATGGAAAATTACCTGGATGCAGCTCCTATGGCTCAGGCCAACCACAAATACCACTTGCCCGCCTTTAGGAGACCTGTGGGAATGGTGGGTAGGAGGGATCCTGCTCAGGACCAGCCCTGTGGTGCAGGGCATGGCTGGGCCAGGGAGGGATAGTACCTCTTCCTGTGTCCGTGGCAGCTTCTCAAGGTGGACCTTTGTCCTCCGTCCACCTGAGGAGTTAGACTTGGCCTTTTGGCCACACACATTAGGGGGATTCACTCTCGCTCCCTCTCTCTCCTGTGGCTCTAAACTCAATCACCAAACAGAAAGTGCCTGACGGGTCCTGCAGGCTGGGAGCCCAGGGCCGTGGTGGAGCCCAGGGAAACTGGGCCCAGGAAGGGAGAGGCTCCTGCCTGGCCTGAGCTCAGGGCCTCCTCGTGCTCCGTCCTCTGGCAGAGCAGGCTGTCACCAGACAGGCCAGAGAAGGAGCCAGGGTGGGGCTGGCTTTGGCAGCGACCCTGCTTCAGTGTCTCTGGACTCACTGTCCCAGCAGAACAGCAGCCAGGTCTGCCACTGGAGCACCTTTGTGTCCTTTCTATCCAGTGCCATCTGAGGTTGCAGAGGCTGCAAGCGATGAACAAGTAAACCCTCTTTTTCCCTTCCTAATAGAGGAAAAACGAAAATCCAGACGCATTAAGGAACACGCCCAAGTTACTTAACCCATTTTGTCCCAGGGTCCCACATGTGGAACACCTGTGAAAACTTAAATATAGTAAATGATAGAGTATATAATTATGTAAATTATATTATATAATTTAGCACATTATAAATTATATTAATGTAACCATTATATTAATTATATAGTTGACATGATTATATCCTAATGTAGAATTATATAACAAGTTTAATGTTAATTAATATAATAATATGTATAAGCTCTGGATTACGATTTCCAACCCATTTTAACATACCTGTGTAAATTTTGGTAAAATATTCACAGAAGTGAAAACTTGAGACTTAACGGGTTAAACTACTGGACAAGGGGGGACTGCTACCAATGCCACTTCCTGTCAAGTTTGCTGCACTGAACTTATCAACAATAAATGTTCCCAAGTCAGTTAGCCACATGTTTCCCATCCATTATTTGGGATTTTGTGTTCTGTTTGGGAAGAGGGTTGGTATCATTTATAATTAGTAAAATGTGCAAATCTTAAGCAAACAGCTCAGTGATATTTCTATGTGTGTACACCCATGCAGCATTGCATCCTGATCAAGATATAAAGCCTTGTACCATTCTAGAGCATTCCCTCCAACCTGCTTCAGTCAACAGCCAACCTGCCTTCAAGAAACACCTGTTCTTTCTTGGTCTGCTATAGGTTCATTTTGCCTGTACTCTAACTTCACATACTAACCTCATACTCCAACCTCATACTCTTTTGTTCATTTTCAGGTATTCTGGGTTCATACCTGTGCAGCAATTTGCTCTTTTATTGCAGAATAGTATTCTATTGCATGAACATAGCATATTTTATGTACCTGTCCTCTATTGATGGATATTTGGGGTGATTTCAAGTTTGGGATTATTATGTGTATTTATTCTAAAGACATTAATTGGGCAGGGATGATTTTTGTTATTGTTAATTTGTCTCAAAGCATGTGCCTGTTTTAATTCCGCACTAAAGAAACAAATGAAAATCATCCTCCAAAGGTCTCAGAAAATGAGATAGAAAGGAACAGATGCCCTGGGAGGAGGCTTCAGCCTCGAGGTCCTGCAACTCAATCTCCTCTGCCTGAGAGTGGCTGCTCCTCACCTCCCAGGCACGGTATGACAGGGGTTTTCTCTGAACTGCACTACAGAGAATGGCCGTCTCAACACAGAGAATGAACCCTCATCAACAGAGCCTAGAGCTTTCATTCAAACACAAGAAACATTCCCAGTTCCCCACCATTTGATGTCTTCTCCTAACAACAGATACTTTCCCATTCTACCCACCAGAAGGAGCTTCCCCCAGTCCCTCTGCTATGGTTTAAACAGATCTTTCGATGAAACTCTAGCTGAGGTTGGTCTCCAAACCCCAGTGTTGAGAGGTGCTGGAAGCTTCAACGGGATTAGCGCATCAAAAGGGATTAATGCCTTTCTCCTGGGAGTGGGTGCTCCATCTTGTCAGACTGAATGGTTGACCATGAGAGTGGATTGTTATAAAGTAAGCTTGGCACCTCTTCTAGCTCTTCCCCTCTCCTCCCCTCCTTCCTCCTCTCCTCTCCTTTTTTCCATGTCTCTCCTTATGCTTCCACTTTCCACCATGAGGACCTCACCAAAAGCCAAGCAGATGCCAGCACCATGCTTTTGGATTTTCAGAACTATGAGCCAAAATAAACCTCTTTTCTTTATAATTTTCCCAGTCTCTGGTATTCTGTTATAGTGGAAGAAAATGGGCTAGGATACTTTCTGGCCTTCATGGAAAACAATAGTTGTTTCTCCATGAAATATGTGGGAAAGAACAGGCCACCGTGGAACTATCACCCAGGCCTCCCTCCAAAGCAGTTTCATCAAGAGGTTTTCAGGTCCTTCAGTGGATTTCTACCACACACTCTTACACTGATCTATATTTTGTCTAATTCTAACTATAATGAGTCCACACTGTACCTGGCTGTGTTAGTCAGGTTTACATCATTGTGACCAAACAATACCTGACAAGAACAACTTAGAGGAGGAAGAGTTTATTTTGGCTCACACTTTCAGAGGTTCCGTCCATGGTCAGCTGACTCCATCGCTCTGGGCCCAACGTGAGGCAGAGCGTCATGGCTAAAGGGCACCATGGGGGAAAGCTGCTCACCTTATGATGACCAGGAAGCAGGGGGCTGGGAGTAAAAGGGGCTGTAGGGAAAATGCACCCTTCCAGGACACACCCCCAGTGACCTACTGCCTGCAGTCACACCCCATCCGCCTCGAGTTACCACCCATTCAAACTAGGATGGACTGGTCAGGTTGCAGCTCTCATGATCTAATCACTTGACCTCTGAATATTCCTGCATCAACCCAGGAGTTTTGGGGGACACCTCAAATTGAAACCATAACACTGGAAGTCTAAGTGCTGGGTGCAACCCCACCCCATCACAAAAGCAAGCATCTATTTAACCAGAGGAAGAGTCTTTATTACTCTACCTGGGCATGCAAAGAAGAAAGGGAGCAATCATTTGAATGATACACGCATTCACTAGACAAAAAACCACTTTGCTTTAAGATTTATCCCATGAATACTCATTGAGCCATAAGGACGAAAGTCCCAAAGGCCAGAATCACTACAATTGTGGTTCATAACATCCAGTACAGACACCAACCAAATACCTACTGAGGTCCTCCCTCCTCACACCTCAGGCTTCAACCAAAATACCATGGCAGGGCCATGGGGCACACCAAGGCCACCCATCCCTCCTGGTTTGCCCTTGATCTCTTTATGCCCCTCCTGACCTCTCCCTTTTCCTAGTGAGTCTGGATTGTCTACTGATCTCTACTCTTCATGGGCTCACAAAACAGGGAAGAGGACAACCAGACGTGGATACTGCTACTAAAGAGTCTCTGCTCAAGCTGTTTAGATCCCTGTGTCCCCATTTAAGCACTCTCGGCCCCTGAAGCCCACCCCCACCCTCACATGTACCCCGGAAGACCTTCCTGCACCCCAGCTAGCTCAATGCACCATTGTTTCCCCAGCTCCTTCTAATCAAGGTCCACAGCTCCCGTGTCTCACCCACTTGCTGTAGCAAGGTGTGGAGGGAAACTGTTCTCTGGGGTCCTAACCAGCAGGGGGGGTCCCTGAGCTCAGGGCTCTCTGGGCCTCACAACAGGCAGGGCTGATGCCTACCGGATGCTGGCCTCACCCTTTTCTTAAAGTGACAACACTGCATAATCAGCTCCTGAGCCCTTGTCCCACCTCAGCAGGCCCCATCTCTATCAGGGCTCTGAAGACGCCATCCAAAGCCCAGGGTATTTTTCTAACCTCTCCCTGCTCTCCACCCACCTCTTCTTCTTTCAAGAACAAATTCTTCCTCAGCATTCCTAAATTCAGAGAAAGAAAAATTTTTAAAAATATGTATTTTTTCCTTCCATTTTGATTGGGGATGACAATAAATTAGTTATCATTTATTCACCCCTAAGTCAGATTCAGTAATGAACTAGTCCTGGACTGGATTTGAATTTTAAGGACAAACCTAAAAGAGCTCCTGAGGTATTTTTTGAAAATTCACCAGAAGTGGCCAGGAGGTGAATTAGCTAAGCTGTGGTTGTTGGCATTGTGTCGCAGAGCCAGGAAATTCTCTGCATAACTAGTCTGTCGTCCAAGCCTGCTGGGAGCCCAGACTCCAGCTCCTCCCTGATGATTTCTCCTGGGTCCCCAGTCCTACCACCCACTGGCTCTAACCACCAAGGCCGCCCAGCTTACTGTACGTTACAGCGAATGTTCACATCCATTCCTCAAATCCCTTCTAGGCTCAAGATCAGGGGAGAAGAGTGAATTTAACTTGCAGAGACTTTAATCACTTCCTCCATAAAGGTTCTTCTTCTATGGAATCAAGCCAAAGAGCAGCCAAGATATCAACACCAGGGAACTTTCCATTCTGGAAAATTCCCTCTGGAATCACCACTCTCTTCCATCTTTCTCACCCCTAATTCCAATGCACATATACACGCAGTGTATTAGGGTAGGCTAGCAGCTGTAACAGGTACCCCCAACATCTCAGTGAATCAATGCCATGAAGATTTACTTGTCTCTCACATCTAATGTGACTATTTTTTAATTATATTTCTTCCCTTCTAGGTCATAATTCTTTGAGGAACTGGGACTTCACATTTTTGTAGAACTGTGATATCCATCTTTATAATTTGTAGTATAAATAGCATACCCTCAAGCAGGTCCCAGAGTGCAATTTGACCCCCTAGAAGTTGGCAGGAGCTAGAAATCCAGTCTATACTTTCCAAGGTCCTTTGCCTTAATGTATTCAAGGATAACTGAGTTGTTACTACTACGTAGTAAGGATAGGAGAAGAAAACACAGAGCCAATGAGAAGCAGGGAGTCAAATCTTCTTTAATTTGGCCTGGGTCATATCAGCTGCAGGCTGGTAGCTAGAGAAGAGTTCTGTGTCCCTGGGATAGGCAAAGTTCTCCCTGGAGGCCACAGCAGTGACCCTGCTGGGCTTTGCCTAGTCAAGAAAACTGTGCCAAAGACCTGAGTCCCTTGCCTCAAGGACTCCTTCAGCTACTTCTCAGGAGCACTGGACCAGATGGGCTTCAGCAAGTACCTCAGAGACCCAAAACCATAATTTCTTTCTCTCCTTCCTCAGTCGGGTGGATACATCAAATGTCTCTATCTATCCATCCATCCATCTATCCCTCTCAAACTTCCTAGTTTGAGGATCCAACTATCTACCTCTACAAATGGACATGGAGTTGATCCAATGCCCATGCCCAAGAGATCTCCCCAGTTCTGACCCCCAGGGGGAGGGTGTGAAAGCATGTGGTAGATTGTATTAATGTTTATCAGCTTTTCCACTCTATGGGAGGATTATACATCCCTGGCCTGCTGAACTCAAGTATTGCCCTGTGACCTGTCTTAGCTCTTTAAACATGGAGCATGTCACTTTAGAGCAGAAATTTCAAGAGCCAGCATGGTTGCAGGACTCTTTTCCCCTCTTCCATGATGACCAAGCAGTACTTCATATAAAAGTTGCTCCATTCTCCCAGGACATCACAGAGGAAAAGCCATGGCAAACTCACGATGAATGAGAAATCGACTTTTACTTATTGTTGTTGATGTATACCCTTGAAATTTTGGGGTTGTTAATGCAGTACAACTTGATAGATCCTGACTAACAAAGAGGAAAACCAGCCCTTTGTTCTCAGGGGACCCTGATACTCCTTGTGTGAATTAGCCCAGGATTTTTCATACCCAGAGAGTCTTGTGTAAGAAATCCTTTCACATCTTTTCTCCAGGTCTCCTGCGCTTGGTAAACGAGTGTGTCTCAACATTTGCCCTTTTAACTTAGTCTCTACAAAAATTGATTGACAGTTCTTGTTGCTAAAGATGGAAATAATAGTAATCTCTCAGAGGACCCTGCCACCACTTACCTACCTTTGCCCCACAGCAATCTGTGCCTGGAGGACACAGGATGATATTTTCTGTCTGAAGAGAACAGAGATAATTCTAAAGGAAGGTTTAGCATCATTAGTAAAATTAGAAAGCCTAAGGGGTGAATGAAACCATCTATAATTCGTTTCTATCCATGCTATGTCCCTGTTTTAATAAACTTCTCATTAAAAACAAGAGAAGGGGATGGGGTTGTGGCTCAGTGGTAGAGCGCTTGCCTGGCATGTGTGAGGCGCTGGGTTCGATCCTCAGCACCACATAAAAATAAATAAATAAAATAAAAATATTGTGTTAACTACAACTAAAAAAATAAATATTTAAATTAAAAAAAAAACAAGAGGAAACAAACAAAAAAACTAGAAGCTAACGGTGTAACTGGTTATTACAATGATCTCTGGCTGGATAAGTCAAACAAAAATGCATTTCCCCCTCTTTGGCCTCCCTAAACAAGGCACCTGTACTTGGAAGGACATTTCACAGTCACTGGTCTGCACAAAGCCAAGCCGCTTTGTGATTACATTCCAGATGCTTCAGTGACATATAGCCAGCTCCAAGGGCTCCACCAATGCAGTCAGACTGTGACAACACTTCCACCAGAGGAAAGCTCTGGACTTCTCCGTTCAGCTGACCTATCCCTGGGTGAACCTAAGCCTTACTGCCCTCAATTCCGGCTCTGGATGGCAGAGCTGGCAGCAACAGCCGGGTGTTCAGGCCTCACATAGATTCAGGAGCTGAATTGCCCCTAATTTCTTCCACCTGGCAGAGAACCCTGTGTGCACCCGGACCCCAACGCAGCAGAAGGATGTTCTGACCTGGACGGCACTAGTGTGCACGTACTACCGAGTCATTTATGTTGGCAACCCTCGAGGGCCAGATGACTTTTACGCTTGGGAGGCTGGCACTTCATAATTACAGCTGTGTTTGTGTTGTCATACCAAATCGCCTCACTTCCAGCCTTAAAATAGATTCCAGCCTAAAGGTGCTGGCTGTGCAGACAAAGAAGGAGCCATCTGAAGACTCGGAACCCGGTTCTGAGCAAGAGGCAAGGACTTGAAGCTGGACACACAAGTCCCAACTGTTCAAAACCTGTGACTCCTCTCCTCTCTCCTCCCAACAGAAATAGAAGTGCCATAAACATGTCCGTTTCCAAACTGGAACAGGGTTAACTTGGAGTTCCGTCTGCGTCGCTCTCCCGTTCATTCCTTCATTCATTCACTATTTTTCCTACTTCTGGATGGGATCTGCTCTCCTTGCCCTTCAGATCACTCTCCCCCTAGGTCACTCTGTGCCTGGAGGTGGACTTCCATGGACCCCTTTAACCAAGCTCTTTGCCTTCTGGCAACAAAATGGGCCAGGCTGCTGGGAGGCAGGAAACAGAAGTTAGGAAGTGAGAAAGAAGAAAGTCCCAGGGTTTATTCCTCTGCTCCCCCGCTGCTAGTCTGGGCAGAAGTGGGGCGCTCCTAGTAGGTGGTCCCTCTGTTATAATTTGCTGCACACGGGCTCACCTCCCCCCCCCACCCCCTCACTCCTCAGGGCTAAGTGCAGTGTATTAGTTTCCCAGAGCTGCTATGACAAAATGCTACAACCTGAATGACTGAGAACAATGGGAAAGTATGGGCTCACAGTTCTGGAAGCTAGACAACCAAAATCAAGGTGTCAGCCGGGCCATGCTCCCTCTGAAACTTGTAGGTCAGATTCCTTCCTTGCCTCTTCGAACTTCTAGTGACTTCTAATGCAGTCCCTGGCATTCCTTAACTCCTAGATGCATCGCCCCAATCCCAGCCTCCACGGTCATGTGACTGTCCTCTTCCTGTATGTCTCCGTGTCTCCTATTCCCTTCTTATAAGGACACCAGTCATGTTGGATTAGGGCCCACCCTAAAGACCTCATCTAAACTTGATTACATCCGAAAAGACCCTGTTTCCAAATGAGGTCACATTTTCAGATACTGAGGGTCAGGACTTCAGTGTGCTTTGGGAGTCGCTGGAAACTGCAATCCAAAATAATGCTATTGGCCCCTCCTGTGACCAGTGCCTAGACTGGTTCCCTAATCCTTTTACTCCTCTATAAATTGTCCCTACATGGCACTCATTGATTCCTTCCCAGAAGATGTCGTCTCTTTCCTACAAGGACTTTGAAGCCCGACAGCCTGACTAGCTCACTGCAGAACGCTGCCAAGCGCCAGAAGGTACTGGGGACACAATAGTGAGTGACAAGGGGCATATTCTCCACTGTCTTCATGGTGCTTGATGGCCAGAGCCAAAATATCACAAAGTCAAAGTGCAACTGGGATAAAATCTACAAAGGCGAGCTCCACCGGGCCATGAACAGGTGTCAGTGTGGGAATCACCCTCATCAGGGAAGCGAGGAGGAGCTTCCCTGGGAGACGGGAGCCTGAGCCAAAGTGGGGAGGATGAGGACGTCCACCAGGCCGAGAGGGGGTGTTAAGGCTCCCTCTTGATTAAGGAAGAAGACCCAAGGGTTGTGTCACTGTGTTCATATTCCTCATTCGTATTCCAATCCATGGTGACTCTTCTCTTCAAAAAGGATTGGCCTCTTTCCCACCCTCATAACTACAGAACACAGCAGAGACCCCAACACAGACGGGATCAGTCAAGGTGGACAGAAGCCATTCCCCAGGCTAGGAGGAACAGCAGCAGGTCAGAGGATGGACTCTAGGGAAACCAAGTCCCAGCAACGCCCCGCACCCCTGGGCCTGGGCATTGCAACACAGAAATCCTCCTCCTCCAGCTCAGTCTCTGCTGGAGACCCCAAAACGTCCCGTCTGCTCCTCCTACATTCATCTCCTGCTCCAAGTCACCTCTGTGTTTCCAGCTCTACCTCCTCCATCTTTCTCAAACCCACACCCTTCTCTCCTTACCACTGGCTCCTGCCCTGACTCGGGTCCCTCTCATCTTTCCCTGGAACTCTGATTCCTCTCGACTGGTCTCAGCCCTGTCAAATCCACTGCTCCAAGTCACCTCTGTGTTTCCAGCTCTACCTCCTCCATCTTTCTCAAACCCACACCCTTCTCTCCTTACCACTGGCTCCTGCCCTGACTCGGGTCCCTCTCATCTTTCCCTGGAACTCTGATTCCTCTCGACTGGTCTCAGCCCTGTCAAATCCACCCTCAGCAGCACGACCAACCACAGAGATGACCACCTTGCCACCCACTGCCCTTGGGGAACCCGCCAGGGCTCCCTTTTATCAGTAGGGTACAGCCCACAGGTGGCACACGGGCTCTGACCAGCCACTGCCTTCCCACCACCGACACACCTTTGGCTGCTCTTGGGCTGATATTTCATCTTCCAACAAGGCTGAGCCACTTGTAGCTTCTCAGCTGATCAAGTGGTTTCTCCCTCTGTGTTATATATCAAGTGAGCCACTTCCTTCCTCACAATCCAGGTCAATTCAACTCACTTCTAAAAGCTTAGTTCAGACATCAACTCCTCCAAGAGCCTCCCCTGGGGCCTCTCCCCCTCACATTTTCTACCAGGGAATTCCCCCATCATTATGTGTTCTAAATATCCACGGAGGCACTGATTGCCCTCTTTAGTTACAATCAATGTTGTCAAAATGGCCATACAACCAAAAATGCTCTACAGATTCAATGCAGTTCCCATCAAAATTCCAATGACTTTCTTCATAGAAATAGAAAAGGCTGTCATGAAATTCATTTGGAAAAGTAAGAGGCCCAAAATAGTTAAAGCAATCCTTAGTGAGAAAAGTGAAGCAGGAGGCATTACAAAACCAGACCTTAGACTGTAGTACAGAGCTACAGTAACAAAAACAGAATGGTATTGGCACCAAAATAGGCAAGAAAACCAATGGAACAGAAGAGAAGGCACAGAGATAAACCCACATAAATACAGTGACCTCACACTAGAAAAAGGTGCCAAAAATACTCACTGGAATGAAGAGAGCCTCTTCAACAAATGGGGCTAGAAAAACTGGAAATCCATTCATAACAGAAAGAAAGTTAACCCCTATCTCATCCTGCACAAAACTCAACTCTTAAGTGAATCAAAGTCCTACACATCAGATCAGAAACGCTGCGTCCACTAGAGGAAAAGGTAGGCCCAACGCTTCAACATATCGGCACAGGAACTGACTTCCTGGCAAGACTCCTAAAGCATAAGAAACAAAATCAAATGGGATGGCATCAACTAAAAAGCTTCTTCCCAGCAAAAGAAACAATCAAGAGCACGAAGAGAGAACCTACAGAATTGGAGAAAATCTTGGCCACCTACGTCTCAGATAGATGTTCATTTCCAGGATATGCATAGAATGAGGATTCTCAACAGCAGAGACTGTCTTATTTGGCATGTGACTGGCACAGAGGAGAGGTTTAAAAACTAGATGAACAAATGAGCAAATGACAGAAAAAGGGGAGGTGCTGATTGTGCCACTTCTGTGCTGGGCCTGCCGAGTGGACAGGATCTCCCCCATACCTACCGCCATCAGATGGGACCCGCTACTGCTTTGTGCTCAGGGGGCAGATGCTCCTTACTGGTCTTTCGTTTTTTGCTTCAGCCCCGGGTAGTCAGTACATGACTACCTCTGGGGGCTGTGGGAACCCGGTTATTTATCCTTTCCAATCTTCAAGTTCCCATGTGTCAAATGGACTCCCCTTCGGATGTACTGAACAGAACTGCTGTGGAACTGGAGGAGGTAAAGCCAGGTGTGTAGTCAGAACTGTGCGACTGGTTGATATAACTGAGCTGGGAAATGGATGAAGAGATGCAGGCAGGCGCAGTGACTACAGGGAGAAAAAAACGCCTGGGGACCATTGCCTCACATAGGACACCCCCAAAGGTCTTCTCTCCCTAATCCACAGCTCTGGGAAGCTCCATCCCCCGGCTTTTTCTATGCTCTGTTACAAAAGGCAGAGCTACCCGTTTTCTTATCAATCTTGCCCAGTGCACGTAGAATTGCAGCAGAACAAGAAAAATATGGGGGGAGGAAGGCTGTGTACCCAAGGCCAGGACTCGCCCCGGAGAAGTAGAGGCATGTGCCTCCTGTGCCGGGTTGGAGTGGGGAACGAAGCCTGGTTTATCATCTCGTGAAATGAAATGAGTTACAAACTCATTCCTCCCCTCCCAAATCCAAAAGTGAATCCCCAGTTTAGTAATCAGTAGATGACGGTTTGGGGATCTGAGGCTGCAGATGATCAAGTCCAGGACTGGAGGCCAGGAGTGTGCTTTCTGCTCAGCCCCATGCTGGGTCCTCTGGGCCTCGCTTGCAGATTGACAAAGTGAGTACAGAAAGAAAACACTGCACCTGAAGTGGGAAGTAGCAGAGCCAGCAGAACCAACCCCCGAAGAAGGAATGGCGAGCTGGAACCAGCTCATCCTGGCTTCCCAGAAGCAGACTGTTGGTATCTCAGAAATTTTATCAACCACATTAAACCGTCAGTCACTTGAAAGTGGCATGGTGAGAGCATTTTCTCTGGCAAAGCTGGCATGCACCACAAATCAGGGCTTCTCCCTGCCCCTCCAGAATCTGTTCATCTTTACTGCACTAAGGGGTTCCCACAATGTAAGCCTTTGAGGCAGGCTAGGGGAGTGGTTTTGCATGCAGGCTGTGGAATCACATAGACCCAGGCTGAAATCCCAGCTCCACTAGCTAGCTGTGTGATCTTAGGCAGACTACTTAACCCCTCTGAGCCTGTTTCCTCATTGTATTATGGCACCAATGCACTGAATGTATGTATGTGTATGTGCCAGGTATTGTCCCCAGCATTTATACATATTAACTCATTAATTCCTCACAACAACCTCGAAGAAGGAACTATTATTATCCCCAAGCTATAAAAGAGGAAAAGCAAGGCAAAGAGAGATCAAGGAACTCTTCCAAGATCCCACAGCTAGTAAAAGGGGGAGCTGACAGAGGGTACAAAGACAGGCAGCTGGCGCAGACTCTGCTCTCTTCTGATGCTGTCTCATGTGGTCCCAAGTCTGGCTACCTGTGGCTGTGGAGGACTCGAAAAGTGGCTGGTTGGAACTGAGATGCACTATAAGCGTGAAAACTTTGTGCAAAAAAGGAACGCGAGACACCTTACACATAGAAATTATGTAATTTAGAAGCAGGTGCCGTGGCGCACGCCTGTAATCCCAGCACTCAGGAGGCTGAGGCAGGAGGATCGATGGTTCAAAGCCAACCTCAGCAATAGCAAGGCCTTAAGCAACTCAGTGAGACCCTGTCTCTAAATAAAATACAAAATAGGGCAGGGGATGGGGCTCACTGGCTGAGTGTCCCTGAGTTCAATCCCCAGTACCACTCCCCCCCCAAAAATTATATGATTTAGGATTTTTGAGTTAAATAAAAAGTAGTATTACAGTTCATTGCGCCTGATTCTTCTTACTTTTTTTTTTTTTTTTTGGCAGGGAGAAGTATCAGAGATTCAACCCTGGGGTGGTTAATCCCTGAGCCACATCTCCAGCTCTTTATTTTTATTTTGAGACAGGGTCTCGCTAAGTTGCTAAGGGCCTCCAACTTGTGATCCTCCTGCCTCAGCCTGCTGAAATGACAGATGTGTACCACCCCGCCCAGCTTCTTCTTACTTTTAAAACATATCTACTGGAAAATTTTAAATCACACTTGAGACTTGCATTCTAAGTCTTCGGGTAAGTGCTTTTCTACCCTGACCTCACAGTTAGTTGTAGGCATTAAACCAGCAACTACAAGGCGAGACCCTTGTCTGAAACAAACGAAGCACCCCGTAGTTATTATTAATATTAGTGAGATCAGCGGTTTTCAAATGTCAGAGCTGGGATTGCAGAAGAGGAGACCTCTAGGTGTTCTCTCAGGTGGCCCCTTCACCCTGGTCACCATCTCCACAGACTTGGAACTCACCAGGGTGGGGATCTTTGGATGCTCTTGAGCTCTAGCATTCCCCCTCTGTGATTTCAGAAGTGAGGAAGACTAAATGTCCATAGCAGTGCTTTTTAAATGATCCTGGAAAATACTGCCATCTTGCTTGGAGACTCCCAAGGGGCTGGTCACAGATCTGAGCAAAGATCTGTGAAAGGGAGGTTTGCGTGAGGTTTGTCTCCCACAGGCTCGTGAGTTGGAAGCTTGGTCCCTAGTGTGGTGGTGTTAAGAGGTGATGGGATCTTTCAGAGCTGGGTCTTCCTGCAAGATAATTGGGGGGGGGGGGGGCTACTGCCCTCAGAAGTTCTCATGGGAGCAGGTTGATATTTTTAAACAGTGAGTCTGACCACCCTCTCCAAGCTTTCTAGGCTTTCTGTCTCAGCTCTGATCCCTTTCACATGCATTCCTACTATTGTGATGCCAAGTGACATGAGGTCCTCACCAGAGCTGAGAAGCTGGCACCACAACCTTGGACCTCCAGAACCATGAGCTAAATAAACCTCTTTTATTTACAAAGTATCCAGCCTCTGGTACTTTGTTATAACAACAGAAAAGAGCCTAATACAAACATCATGGATGTGACCTGTGTGGGGGGGTCCACTCTGGGCTTCTGGCTTTTGACCTACACAGGATCGCACATGTAGCACTTTTGTATGTCACCTCTCCACTTCTGCTCCCTCACAATCTGCCAACTCCTCACCCACTCAGAACCTGGGAAGGCCCTAGGCCCCCAGGTCCGGGGATGACAGATGGTGACATCGGACCAAGTGCTACAATGATTTTGCTGTCCTGAAGGCAATTCCCGGCTCCACCAGGCCCAGTGTCTGCCAGGCAGCCGCTCAACTCTTCCTCCAGCCCGCGCCCCTGGCTCTGATGTAGTATGTGTGGACGGACAGGGAGGGCAGCCAAGTCTTCGCCGGGCTCTCTAACAAGTTCCGCGGGTCTGTTTGTTAAAGAAAAATTCCAGTGGGTGCATCCAACACATGGAACTCAAGTACAGAAATTATATTTATCCACCCCACTGCCAAGGAGATCACATGCCCCGTGAGTCACTCCAGATGTGCTCAAAAACAGAGACTCTGTGTGGAAGCCCAGTCCCCAATCCCAGGGAGAGTCGGATTAAGAGAGGTGCCGACTCCGTCCCACCCAGGAGGCAGTGGCTGGCCTCCACCCTGCGGAGGCGCGCAGAGGGCATTTCTTCCCTCCTGGAAAGGGAAGGGAGGCAAGAATTCTACCTACGTCTCCCTGGGAGGAACTCTAGGTCCACCTGTAGCCACTGGGATCCCACCTGGGCTGAGGGTCCATTCTTCACCTTTTGGGAGGAAAAGATGGATTGGAAGGCACTGGTGCTCCTGCTGCTATATTCCCATGCTCAGGCTACGGTGTCGCACAGGTGGAGCAGGGGTGAGTTGCTTTTGATTCATTGGTTGGTTGGACGCTCATTCTTCTTTCTTAAAAATGATTAGAGGCTGGGGCTGGGGCTCAGGGGTAGAGAGCTCACCTAGCAGGTGTGAGGCACTGGGTTCGACCCTCAGCACCACATACAAATAAAATAAAGATATTGTGTCCACCTACAACTAAAAAATAAATATTTCTTTTAAAAAGTGATCAGGCACTCGGAGGGCAGTGAGCAGAGGGAGGGGAATTAGAAGCCCCTGCCCTCTTTTTGCCTCATCTCTACCAGTACACCTTGGTGGGACCTCCTTGTCAGGAGATGGTGGGAAATGACACCGGGAATCATGGGAGCTGCTGATTTGGGAACTTGGTCAAGGTAGAGAACGTAGAGGGCATCCCTCTGTGGGGCCAAGAGACAGCTGGGCTCTGCGGCCTGGTGTGCGACAGGCTCCCTCTATTTCCCACCAGCTGTGCGGCTGTGGCAGAGCCTCTGGAGAGCAGGTATCAAGGTCTTCTGCCTACATAATGGAGTCACAGGCGCTGGGGTTCAGGAGGCCTGCTCCCTGGGTGGCCTGGACAGGGGACTCTCAGCCTGGGTGGCCAGTAGGGAGGTCTCCATGCTGCCCCCAACCAGAAGTGGATGCATCTTTGCGGCCGGGTCAAGCTGGCCAGCGGCAGTGAGGAAAGACCCTCTTGGGCACCCAGAGTGCTTGGCCACTCCCACTGGAGTGGCAGGGCCACCAGGGGAAGAAGAGACCCCTGCAAAGGCTTTTGTCTCGTGGCTGAATTCCTCTCCCTCAGGATGTCACTCCCCAGAGCTGGGATGGCCTCTGTGTCCTGGGACTGGCTCCGGCTCGCAGTGCTGAAGTAGTCAGGGGTCATCAGTTAGGCGAGGAGGGATCGAGAGTGCCACCCACCCTGCGCCAATAGAACTGAAATCTTTCCACTGCCTGAAGTCAACTGAGTTCATGTTCCCAGAAAGAACTGGAAGAAGAACCGGGTGTCCTGAGGTCAGATGGTACCGGCATCTAGAGACCCCAGTCGGAGGAAGGCTGGGGTGGTGACCTGGGATGCAGACCTGCTTCCCAAGGACAGGACCAGGGAAGGAAGGAGTGTGGGAACAGCATCGTGGAGGGGAAGGAAGACTGTGAAATGGAGGGGTGGGGGCAGCAGAGCCAGGCGCTTACGCTGGATTTTATTTCTTCCTGTGGAAGCCAGACACTGGGAACCTCCCAGTCCTCTGAGCTGAACAAACCACTGCTGCCCAGGGCAAAGAACACCCATTTCCCTCTCCTTTTCCTGACAACCTCTTTCACGCGCATGCCACACACGTACACATGCAGACACACCCCTCCCTTCTCAAGGTATGCACAGACTTCAGGCAGCAATGGAAGCAGAGAGCAGAGACTTCCAGAACTTGGGTTCTGCCACCTACCCCTGGGTCACACTGGGGGCACAGCTTCCTTTACCTATTAAAAAGGGATCATAATATCTCCTCTTCCTAAAGCCTAGCCCATTAGAAAGTCAAAGGAGCCAGGCACAGTGAGTGGTGCACGCCTGTAATCCCAGGGACCCGGGAGGCTGAGGCAAGAGGATGGAACATTCAAGGCCAGCCTGGGCAACTTAGTGAGGCCCTGAGTAACTTAGGGAGATCTTGTCTTAAAATTAAAAAAAAAAAAAAAAAAGAGTGAGTTGTGGGGGAGGAGCTGAGGGGCAGAGTGCCTGTATGCATGGGTGGTGGTTTCAATCCCCAGCACTGCAAAAAAAAGAAAAAGAAGAAAGAAAGAACAACAAAAAAAGCACAATGAGATGATTTTACCTGTAATACAGCTTATAAACCCTCTAGCTACTTTAGGAGCTACCCTGTAAGGATAATTAATTGATTATTTATTAAGGGTAACTAATTAATTGGCTGTGTGGTTGCTGGCAAGCCTCTTAACCTGTCTGAGCTGTAGTCACTAACAGATAACAAAACTTACCCTCATGGGGAGTGGTTACGACCCTCATGAAGGTCATATTCAAAAATATAAATGAAAATGCTTTGTAACCAATGAAGCACTATATAAATGCTAGTCACTACCTACAATTTTAAAAAAAATGATAATTTTTCGTTAACATTGAAGGCTCTCAACAGAGTCTGATAACATCCTGGGAGCAATCTGCCCTCACCAGAGCAGATCCATCCCCACCAGGGCCACGGTCTATATAAACTTGGGAGGCAACAAAACTGACAGGGAGGTTGTCATGAGGCAGCAGATGTGAGGGCTGGAGCCGGGGCTCTACTCTGGGTTCAGAGCCAGCGAGTTCTCACCCCACTCACCCCACCCCAAGTCTCACCCCAAGTCTTCCACGTGGCTGATTTTTTTAAATGTTTAATATTTTTTCTAATTACAAAAGGAATACACAATGCTTGTCAACTTTTTAAGATGAATGAGGGTCACACCCAAGTAAATGACAATTTTTCCGAATGCGTGTTCCCTTCATCTTCACCCTTATCCCCCAGCCCCCGCCTCCAGCCCTGGCTCGGATGAATTCCCCCTGGAAAGAGTGCGAGGGCACCCTCTCCCTAGAAGGCCCCCTCTTCCATCTCCCTGTCCCCCACCCTCCCACCCTGTGGCCCCACACGTGGAAATGGAGAATACACCCAAAGGGAGCCGGGTGCTGGCCCACACCCTTCCCACCACGAGCCCAGCCTCTCCCTAAGAAACGCTCTCTAGGATTCCACCCTGGAAGGTGTTTCCACGCCAGGATCCAGGATTGCCCGCTCCGGTCCTCCAGCTTAAGACCAAGTGATTCACCTGTGGTCAGCACGACCAATCCAGGGACATAGGACACACACAGCCCCTGTCCTAGCATACCCCAGGTCCCGCCAGAGCAGCACTGAGGGGGTGGACCCTCCAGGCTTTTAAAAAATATGTATCTATTAATTGATAGAAACATCCATGCTGTTAAACACACGTGCGTTACTGTTTAAGAAGCAGTTTAGCCAGGCGCGGTGGTGCACACCTGGAATCGCAGCGGGTAGGGAGGCTGAGACAGGAGGATTGTGAGTTCAAAGCCAGCCTCAGCAAAGCAACTCAGTGAGACCCTGTCTCTTAATAAAATACAAAATAGGGCTGGGGATGTGGTTCAGTGGTCAAGTGGCCCCGAGCTCAATCCCCGATACCAAGAAAAAAAAATAGCAGTTTAGTTGGGGAAGGCTGGGACACTGCTTAATTGGTGGAATCCGGTGGCTCCTTTTCAGATGTGCACTTAGAGTTGTGCGGGTTCAGGTCATGAAGGCTCTGGGGGGCGGGGCCTGAGGTCGGGGCTCCGTGAGTGTTGGTAATAGACTGGTTGCACCTGCCCCTGGGTGTGCCACACAAAGCCACCTCAGTATCTCCAGGAGGTAGGTGCAAGTGTGACCATTTATAGGTGACAAAACCAAGGGAGAGGCAAGAAGGGAGGCGCTCAGGTCACCCTGCTGCAAGGGGAGGGAGGGATCTGACCTGTGTCTCTCTGGCAAGGTCTCCCTGTCCTGGCTCGCCCCCTCTCCATCATCTCTCCACCGCCCCTGAGGGGTGGAGTGTCCCAGCCAAGGTGGCTACTCTCCGAAGCCCACTGAGGACCCCAGCACACGAGGAGAGACCCCACTACCTCTGAGCAGCGCTGTGTTTCCAAAGGGCTGGCCCAGAGCCACAAAGTGAATGACATCAGTAGAATCTGGCAAAAGATCTTTCACAAGGAGAGCCTTTCCTTTCCACACCCTTAGAGTTGCTTTGACTGATTCATTAAAACCACAGTGGGATTTTGGCTTGGTGTGGTCTGGAGTCTGGATCCTGTCCGGCAAGCTCTCTGGTGCCAGTGCACAGTTACGTGAACAGGGGCGTCCTTGACATCTTCTGCCGTAGTGACCATACTGCAGGGCTGGGAGCAGGGAGAAGGAGATGTTTAGACTGTGAAAGGTCGAAGAGAAGGTCAGACTGCAAAGCCAGGCAGGCTGCTCTACTTCAGGGGCCCGTGGCTGCCTGTCCAGGCGAGGAAGTCTGCAGGGATACGGCCTGGGGAGAGAGCAACCACTGAGATAAAGTAAAAGTAGCTCCTTCCAGGCCAGAAGGAGGGCTCCTCTAGGTAAAGGAAGGATGTGGGGGAGACAGAAGTCGACATGTACTTTCTGGTCTTTAGCCAGGACCTGGAACTGCAGATAGACTCAAGAAGCACCCTGTTAGAAAGAGGAAGGTTTTGTAAAACACTCTGATTGGAAAGAGGCAAGTTGCGAGGCAGGGGTAGCAATGTGTTGCTATGTGGTTGTTCATTCATTCATCAAGGGGTACCGAGCACTGTGCTAGGCACTGGGAATACAGCAGTGAAGGGAACTGACAAAATCCTATACCCTCGTGCAGCCCTCAATCCAGGGAGGGGACACAGAAAATGAACACATAAGTGACATCTATGATATGTTGGGTGGGAACAAGGTAGGGACCAAGGTTGGAGCAAATGGAGGGTATGGTAGTCACAGAGGGCCTCACTGACAGAGCAAAAGACCCGAGAGGACAGGGAGGGAGTCCTGCAGTCCAGGGAAGAATAATCCAGAAAGAAGGAACATAAACGCAAAGGCCCTGTGGCAGAAGTTTGCTTGGTGTGCTCAGAAACACACAGGAACAAAGGGGTTGTGAGGAGGCATGTGGCAGAGCGGTGTGAGCCAGGGGAGCAAGGAGTCCTATCAGGCAGCTCCTGCTGGCCTTTGAAGGTCTTTGGGTCAGAGAGACATGGGAAGGCAGAGAGGGTTCTGGGTGGAGGAGCCACATGGTCAGACCTGCGTTTCTGCGGACTCACTTGGGCTGCTGCGTTAAGAGTAGAACCGAGGCAGGGTCACTGCCGTTAAGGGGAGATGCTCATAGCCAGGACCAGGCGGCTGCAGAGGAGGTGGCAAGAAGTCGTCACATTCCCGATAATTTCTGAAGATACAGCCAACAAGATTTGCTGACTGGCTGGATGCGGGATGTCAAAGAAAGTCCAAGATGAAGGTTGAATGACAGAGAGAGGTGGGGAAAGGCTGGCGATGGGGCAGACGTGTGCGCATGTTGGGGGTGACGGGAAGGAGAAGCAGCTACCACACATCCAAAAAGGAGATTCCAGTAGGAAATAGAGGAGTCTGGCCTGGAAACCAGGACAGCTGGAAGGTAGCACAGAAGTGAGTGTGGCTAGAAGAGGAAGGGAGCCCAGAGCACGGGGAACAAGCAGACTGGGGAGAAAAAGGGCGGCCATGGAGCAGGGATTTTTTTTTTTTTAATTATGATGGAAGACATAGCAACGTGTTTCATGCTATTGTGAAAGATCCAGTAAAGAGGAGAGAATCCATGATGTAGGAAAGAAAAGGCTGCTATGCCGGAGGGACGTCCTCCTCGAGACTTCCTGCACACAAGGAAATTTGGGCTGTAGATGGGAGCGTGAGAGGAGAGCAGAAGAGAAGTTGGAGTATAAACAGAGGGCAGGCAACCAGCTTCAGGAGGGAATGGAACAGTCACTGGAGAAAGGCAAGATGACAGGAATCGAAATGTGATGGCACTTTCAGGCCCATGTGGAATGAGGGACAGTGAGTTTAAAGTAAGGCCATTTAAGGCGGTCGTGTTTTTCTCCAGCCTCACGCAGGTGCGCGGATGCAGGTGTGGAGCAGGTAGGGTTGGGTTGTGCAAAGGAACGAGTGATTGCACAAGTGTCAAGTGATTTCGAAGGAACGAGAAGGGAACAAAGGAGCGAGCCCAGGGGCCATGCTGATTTAGCCTGGTATATGACTTTTTAATGTACATGCCTTAAAGAACGTGTTTTATACCAAATGCATTCATTCATTCGTTCATTTACTCCTTCATGATTAACTACCTGATCCTCCCTGAAGTCATTCAGAACTGAAGAATGTCCGGTGTTTGGACAGATGTATCCACAAAAAGAGAGCATTGTTCACCGTATCAGTGAGACTGGGTTTCAGAGTCCGGAAGATCTTGATCTTTAGTCTTATCTCAAACAAATTGGGTGGCCCAGGACAATTTCCTTAACCATCCAGTTCCTTCATCTAGAAAATGGGAAGTTAATGCTTACCTTTCAAGTCTGGAAAGCACAGAGCTCACGGCGGGGCACACAGTGGTTGCCCCCGAACTGTTATTATTTCTGAGCCTCACATTTCAACAGCTCTAGAATGAGGCCCAACAGTGTCCCTCAACAGGGGACATGGGTGGGACCTTCCATAACACATGAATCATGACTCTCCAGATCAGGTTCCTGGAGTAGCTTAGTCCACGTGGCAGGACCTTTGGTGAGTGAATCACTTGTTCCCTGCGGGTTGGTCCGATATATCACAGATGCTCGTTGTCTGGGGAACTGGGGAGGAGAGGAGGAGCTCTCAGCTCCCTGCCCCAGGGGCAGTATGTGCAGCAGACTTTCACTCAAGGAGACTAGTGAGGCCCAGCTGTGCCCAGAACAGACACTGAGCAGTCCGCATAGGCACGTTCACATTCCAAAGAAATACCTAGAGAACAGGCTGGGTGTGGGGGTTGAGTAAAGAAGAGAGAAAATGATGAATGGTCCCAGTTTAACACCCAACGAAAGGTACCCAAAGCCAATGATTGACAAGTCTCTTGTCTGAGGCTCTGTGGTCCCAGGGATGGCGGGGTACCCTCCTGCCAGTCTCTGGTCTCCCCACTCCGCTCCCCCCTTCTCTCCCTTCTCTCTCAGGGAAGGTGCCATTGCTAATGGCCACCCAGTGAAGAGCACTAAGGGCTCCCTGCTTGCTGAGACTGCACTATTACACCAAGCAATTCACCCTAATGGCTCGCAGGGAGCAGGGAGCTGAACTTACGGTGACCTCCATAAGTTTGGGGGATGGGACAGAAGGAAAAGGGAAGAAAATCAGCACAACCTGAATACTCCCCAGGGCTGTTGTTTTATTTTGTTTAATACCTAGTTTATTTTTTTAATCATTCCAAAATATATATTGGGCCTGCAATTATGCAGGTTTCAAGGTCATACGGAGAAAACATAAAATACATTCCCTCCCTCTAGGACCCAGCAGTGCTGATGACACTTCCTAGGGGTTATCCATCAGGGTGGGAAGTGTGCAGAATAGATGATACCAGCAGCCTCAGGAGACAGAGAAGGAAACCAGTGAGTGGCTGGGTGTTCGAGAGAGAGGCTTCCAAGGGAAGTGGGGTCCTTCTTCTAATGATGTGGAAGCAGATCTAGCCTCAAGATTTGCACGTATGTATACATGTGTGGAGCTGGCCTGCCCCTCTTTTGGCCATTAACACTTCTGTCAGGATCCAGCCTTTATCATTATGGACAAGAACGTCTAGGAATAGTGTACATCTAACTTGTACCTCTATGTTTTGACATGGCCTGGAGAGAGCTATTTCTCGCCCACCACCTCCAGCATTAGCAGCTCAAGAGAATATATCCTCTCCAGGTCTCGACTGGAGAGTCAGACTCTGGCCACTGCTCAGCCTCATAGCCCTCCTGCAGCCGAAGAGGACATAAATGTCCCCCACCTCTGTCCAAAGTACACAGTCAAGGCAACTACAGAAATATGGGGGGCAGTACTTCTAGGGGATGGGACAGATGCAGGAAGAGAGAAGGGAGAAAGGGACCCAGTTTAAAGACTCCAGTGCTCCCCACATCTACTTCCTCCAGCAGTCCTGGTTCCCCCAGGCTAGAGGACTGAGGCTGATTCCAACAATTTCCCCCAAACGGTTATTGTGAGGTATAAGAACAAGGGCTGTCGGAAATGACCAAGTATCCATTATTAAGCTTGGTTTTGAATCAGGAAGTATTTTCTTCTCAATCTTGAAAACCAGGGATCCACCTGGGGTGAGCACGTGAAAATTGCTGTTCACAGGGAAACAAGAAAGCCCAGGTTTAAGATGGCAATAACCTCCCCAGAGGTGACCACAGAGAGCCTCTCATTTGGAGCAGAGAGAGCTCCATGTCCATGACATTCCCTCCCTGCCCCTTCTTTTGCTGGGGGATGAATTTTTTTTTTTTTAAGGAAAAAGTACTTTTGCCAGGTGCGGTGGCACATGCCTATAATCCCAGTGGCTTGGGAGGCTGAGGCAAGGATCATGAGTTCAAAGCCAGCCTCAGCAAAAGCAAGGCACTAAGCAACTCAGTGAGAACCTGTCTCTAAATAAAATACAAAATAGGGCTGGGGTTGTGGGTTCAATCCCCAGTACCCCACCCCCACCCATCACAAAAAAAAGAAAGAAAAAAAGAAAAGAAAAAGAAAAAGTACCTTTAATTTTGCAACAAGAAAGAAATTCTAGGAAGAGAATTAAAGACATGAAGTTGCTCTGGAATCCTATCCTGAAGAAGGGGTTCACTTGATCCAGGACCCGGTATCCTTGTATCATATTCTATCAAGAGAAATCAGAGGCAAATCTTCGCTCATGTTGCCCTCAACTCATTACTTCAGGCTCTGATAGGGACACGGAGACGTGAAGCCATCTATCCCAGCCCTTGGGAAACTTGTAGTATCCATCATAAGTGAGTTACTGAGAAGACAATATTTCATCAGTTCTGCATCCTATGAGCTTCTTTTGAGAAGCAGGGGATTCCTAAGTGAGTTTTTCAGGTAATTCTCTGTCAGCTGAAGATGTTTCCATTTCTATTACCTCTGATGGGAATCTTTCTAAACTGCTTCACACAACACCTGCCTTCTTTAGCACAATTTGACCTCTTCTCCATGGCTGAAGGGCACCATTATCAACTAGCAGGTCTGTTATGGCTGGTTACGCAAAGTAAGCTTGCCCAACTCCAGGGGGTGCCGCTCATGTTGTAATCTGGTTTTTACAGTTCTTTCTCCAGTTTTCTGGTAGATGACAATCAAGTGCCTTGAAGAAGAGGCACCTTTTCCTATCTGTTGGCAGCGGGTTTACCACTGTGACAGGTGCAAAGAGGGGCTGAACAGAGGCAGGGGCTGTTTGCTCCTAGTCTGATGTGACCCTGGAAAACAGCTGCCTGTGACGATCTTCCTGCACTCTGTAACAGCCTTCTCTTTCCCTTGTCCTCAGTCAGTTCCCAGTTCTCCCTATCCTTTGTTCCTCTAAGCGCTACACTTCTAAATGCAACCACTGGGGAACAAGGTGAAGTCACAGACTCCATGCTAAATGCGTTGCTAAATCTCATGGCTCTTAGGGGAAACCCTGAGCTGACCACAAAATCCCCTAGAGCCAGGTACTGGGGTCTTGTGGCAGCTCTCTTCCTTTGTTACTTGGGTTCAAATTTTTGGCAGCTGTTCTGCAGATGGCTAGGGTGAGCAGAAGTCTGATTCTCTGATTGACAGCATGGTGAAAAACTATAATCCAGTACTCCATACTGATAAAAAAAAAAAAAAAGTGCTCAGTTGTGTGTTTATTAGAAAACAATATCTGGGGGAACTCACTTGCTGAACTTAAGGGTTTTCGTTTGCTGGCTCCCATCTGTTTTGATTTATTTTTGCTGTGTTTTAATATGAGGTCTCTAGCACAAACGTACCCCTATGCCTATATATTTTTCAACACTTTCTTGGATGGTTCTGATGAGCACCCAGGTTTGAAGATGCTGCCCTGACGTGCCCGGGAGCTTTCTGAGACACACCAGGGGAGTCCATCACCTCTCCCCAGGCTAGGTCAAGATGCACAGGCTACCTTCATGGTTGAGTGGAGGGCGGTGGTCTGTGTGCACAGCAACCCACAAGCTTACTCTGTTGGTTCTTTTAGCAAAGCTCTTCCCTGCTGCTCATCGGCCAAAGAGGTCGTCATCCATGCCATTGAACCCAGTCCTGCAGACCTCCCTGGAGGAAGTGGAGCTGCTCTACCAGGTAGGCAGAGGAAAAGGGGTCAAGCCAAGCTCTTTCCACAGCTGCCTCCCAAGTGACTGTGTGTGATAGTGACAAGAGCTGTGTCCTCAACCATGCCTGGCTTCATGCCTTTCCACAATCCATGTATCTCACCAGTTCCTGCTGGCTGAACTTGAGATCAGCCCTTCTTTATCTTTTTTTTTTTTTTTTGAAAAGAAGAGATGACCCGTCTGAGTCCCTGAATGGTGAGCTGCAGTAGGGAATGGCCTAGACCCATTTGTGGAGGTCATAGAATCCTGCCCATCCCAAAGGAAGGAATTGCTCACACCTCGTCTCATTCCCCATGAGCCTGAACAGGGAATGACAGAATTAGCAGTTCAGCCCAGGCAAACTCGAGATTAGATTTGTCCCACAGGTGCCACTGCCCACACTCAGACACCAGAGTGTGGACGATTCCCAAGCAAAGGTTTGGAGGCCGACTCATCCATAGTGTCCAGGCAAGGCCACGCTGGGATCTGGGTGCAGACCCTAAGGCCGTAGACCCTGTCTGCTGGAACAGCATTGCTGTCTGGCTGCCCTGCTAGTCCACGGAGGTTTCCAGAAGCCTGAAAGGGTCTCTTCTTCTGCCACTCACACCTGCCCCACTGAGATCCTACTCCTCCAAACTACAGAGCAGATTTCCTGAGGGCTCTTGGTTCGGGTCAGTGTGACCTTGCATAAGCCACCGGTTCTCTCTAAGCCTAAATCTCCTCAAGTGTTATATGAAAAAGTTCAATTATGGCTCCCAAAATTCCCCTCCAGCTTTTATATCCTGTGACTGTGTATCAAAACAGTCTGGTTAGGAAAGAGACTGCCTGCAGCAGCCACACAACACAGTGGAGCCAGGGAGATTTCAAACCCTGTCTTGGGGAACAGTCTGGCGAGGCTTGAATTTGGGAGTCACAGAACAGAGCCAAGCTTTAGAACGATAACAGACGGTGTTGGGGAGACGGAAACAGAGAGCAGACTGGAGACGTGGAGTCATCTATCCAGGTATTTATCAGGCTCCTCCTGTGTGCCTGGTGCTGGGTAGCGACAAGGATGGCAGACCCAGACCCTATTCTTACAAGCTGATAAGAGTCGAAGACAAACCTCTGTATCCCACTGAGTTCCCAGCACAGTTCTCTGCATCCTTTGAATCTCAAATTCTGCTTAAAAATTATCAAAAATAATTTATGCTTTAGAAAATTCTTTGTGGGTGAGAGGGAAGAAGGGACTGATCTGGGACACTAGAAACAATAATTGGTCACTTAAATAGTGGCCATGGACCAGGCACTGTCATACTTGTCCATATTTGTCTTATGTACCTCTCATGATATTCCCATATCCCAGTATCCCTCCTTTTGAGGAGAAGGAAAGTAAGGCCCAGAGAAGTGAGGCAATTTGTCCAAGGTCACGTAGCAAGTTTAAAGATCAGAAGTGAAGCCCAGGTCTCTTAGATCCAAAGCTCTTTCCACAGCTGCCTCCCTAAGTGACCATGTGTGATAGTGACAATTGCCGTGTCCTCAACCACGCCTGGCTTCATGTCTTTCCACATTCCATGTATCTCACCAGTTCCTGCTGGCCGAACTTGAGATCAGCCCTGACCTGGACATCTCCATCAAGGATGAGGAGCTGGCCTCCTTGAGGAAAGCCTTGAACTTCCACACCATCTGTAATGATGTGATCCCCAAACGCATCCCAGACATCCGCCGGCTGAGTGCCAGCCTGTCCAGCTACCCTGGCATCCTCAAAAAAGAAGACTTTGAAAGGACACTGCTGACCCTCGCCTACACAGCCTACCGCACGGCCCTGTCCCAAGGGTATCAGAAGGACATCTGGGCCCAGTCCCTCCTTAGCCTCTTCCAGGCCCTGAGGCATGACTTGATGCGATCCTCAGGCCCTGGAGTGTCTCCCTGAGAGGCTGGCCCACATCAGGACCTCGAAACAGGGACCAGCACACACAGCAATCCAGAAAGTTCACTCTCTACTCCATGTACCATCAACAGAGAGTGGCAGAGATAGACTAAGAGTAACTCCATGCTCTTCTGCTCTTGGTGCTTCCTGATACACACCCCCGATTGGTGTCATAATGTGACCTGGGCAGAAAGAAAGGACTAAAGGGGTATTCAAGATACCTCCAGATGCAGGATGATTTGCCAGGTGATGCACAGAAGTCCAAGATGTGCTTTGACCAGAGAAGTTGCCACACACACACACACACACACACACACACACCCTTGAGTGAGGATACAGTAGAGAAGACATCATAGTTTTAGGCATGGCTTGAAGACGGGAAACAGATTCCTTTGGTGCTAAGGGACCAGGGTGCCAGACGAAGGGGGTAGGGGAAGGGGACCTGTTTCCTAAGGTTCTACAGTAAATGTCAAAGAGGTAGATCCATACCCTAATAAATATGTGGTCAGTCCAGGATGTATGGGACTTTTCCAAAAGCCATCAAGAAGAATCAGCTAGAAAATCAGTCACTGTAAGACCTCTATGTGTCTTTGCTGAAGGTCAGTCTACTACAGAGGAGACACAGGAAGGGGGCTCTGAGAAATGGGGCCATCCCATTCATATCCTGTCTTTTGAACAAAGAGACTAAGCTAATGCAAAGAGGTCCTCCGAACGCCAGAGATGGCACCAACACCCAGGCCTATCTGTAATTGCTAAGCCTCATCAAATAATTAAGTGCTGCAAATAAAAGTGATTTTCAGTTGGCAGAATTTTACCCGTTCAAATGCCAAAATTTTCATTTTAAAAATATTGACTTGGTATCTATTTGAACCCTATGTATATGGTTTAAGCTTCTATTTGGTATCTTAAGATAATCATTTGGAACATTCTAAGGAAGGAGGCGGATAAGATAATCTCTAAGTTTCCTTCTATCTATTAAATTCCTACAATCACTTGCAACCGTGAAATGCTACAGGGACGGGGTCTGGATCTGAGAGGTCTGCTGGGCTGTTGAGACCACCCCTGCAAGATCTGGGCTTTGCCCACTGTGTCCAGTTCTGAGGTTTTCGCTGCCCATCAGGCTGTTGGAGCCCACCTTCACAGTTTGTTCTTCTTTAGCTTCCATTGCCTGCAAACTGAGGTAGCCCGGCTTCTGAACTCCGTTAATGAGAGTTAACAGGTGAAGGCCTCTGCTACTAGAAAGGTACCCGTGTTCTGATACAGATTCCTCACCAGCACAGAGATCTTTCCGGCTTCTCCTCCTAGGGTTACTGCTGGGTTCCGGAGGCTAACGCTGTAAGAACTCTGATCTCTGGATGAGTTGAATTCACTGGGCTAAACTTGATTCTTTAAAGAGTATTTACTAATCACCATTTGATGATCGTGAGGTCCAGGCTTCCTCAAAATCTTTGAACAAAAGAGCTGCCTGTCAGCACTAACTGCATGGTCTTTGGAGAACTATCGAGATGCCAGAGAAGGCATTTATTGTCCAAGAAAAATACAGCTTTGCATTCTGATACTCTCAGGCTCAGAAGTTTAATAATTCTTAGCCTCTCTGTCTTTCTCACTCCCTGATTATACCACTCTTTCCTTTCCTCAAAGGCAGATTCTGATGTGTGCTTTTTTTTTCGCTTGATATTTCTCTTTCTAACATTACATGTTCTCTTTGATACAGTTTCTCTCTCTCTCTCTCTCTCTCTCTCTCTCTCTCTCTCTCTCTCTACCTCTATCTCTCTTTCTTTTCTATTCTTTCCATTCTAGTTTTTGTCTCTGTTCCTCTATATTTTGGCCCAATTCTGATTTTGTTTTTTTTTGGCCTGTACTAGAGGTTGAACCTCAGCCCTCACACATGCAAGGCAGTTGAATGAGCTACAGAGCCAGCCCTTTTTAATTTTTATTTTGAAATAGAGTCTCTCTAAATTTCCCAGGCTAGCCCCAAAACTAGCCTCCTGCCTCAACTTCCCAAGTTGCTGGGATTATAGGTGTGAGCCACCATGCCCAGCTCTGAATATTTTTCTTTGTGTTTTTTATACATCTCCATCCCTTCTGGTTGGCTTCTGCTCCATCTCTCTTTATCTGCCTTCCCATATTATCACACTCAGTGTCATTCAGTTTCCTTTGAACAGAGCAAAGGTCAATGTACAAACAGGGTTAGAATTGCCCAGGGATGGACCTCAAGCCTACCTTCACTCCCTGTACCTTCCTGGATGTGGGGTGGGAAGGAGACTGGCCCTTATTCTCAGTGCTTGGATACTGTGCAAGATGGTCAGTCTTGTATCCCACTCCGAGAGTCCACTCCCATCAAAACGGGTCTAAGAACTTTCTTGTACTCAGAATCACCAGGTGGAAAGATCCATCTGTATAGTTCCTGACTACCATGTTAAACAAAGTGGCTGCTCCCAGGAGTAAGAGATCTGTAAACAGGAGGACCCTTCCCCACTGGGAGCAATGACAGCTTATTCACTCAGCAACAAAGAATCAAAAGGCACTTTATATTCATAAATTATGACAATCAATGACTAAAAAAAACAGGGGGAAAGGGACAGGACATTTTTAAGAATAAAGACTTCATTTTCAACAACTAGATTCTTAAACACTATTTTAATCTAAGATAAATTCTTACCCACAAAATGTCTTTAAATAATGGCTTCATGACATACAAAATCATATATGCTCACCATCTCCACCCAAAAAACCCTATTTCTTGTCCAGGGAACAACAGAGAAATAAGGTGGAAACAGACTCTCCCATTTGGCCTCATGAGCATAACACTCTATAGACAATCACAATCACAGCTGGCCTGCCTTTTGTCACATTTACTCACAGAATAATTTGGGGGTGGATGTTTGCAGTGGAAATTTGCCTGTGGCTTATGGGGCATTTCTGCCATTTCTATACTGCTGGGAAGTTTTAGTGTCTAAAAACTCCGGAAGCTTCCTGTATGGATGGCATCCTGGTGGCTCTCTCTGGTCATTCAAGAGACAATGACAAACATCAACATGCTGAATCTTTCATTGCTCTGTCATTCTAACCTTGAATCTGATGATAAAATAAGTTACATAAAAGGTATGTCAAAAGGCATTTGTGTAGGTAAAACTAGTCTAAAAAATCGTAATCTTAACTGTGTTTAAGCCTCCGGTACACTAGTGTTACATCTATGTAACATTGTTTTGTGGAGGTGCTTTTTGTTGTTGTTGTTACTTTGTTTTTGTGGTGCTAGAAATCAACCCCAGGGCCTCCTGCATGCTACACAAATGTTCTACCACTCAGCTGTATCCACAGTCCTGCATATTGTGCAACAGACCTCTAGAACCATCATTTTACTTTCTTTTTTTAAGAGTCTGGCTACTTTTGATACCTCATTCAAGTGGAATCTATCTTATATGTCTTGAGCATTGGATTCTGGAAAGTGTTTTCTTTGTCTAGAAAATGGATAGAGTCCTGAAGGAGAACTACTGGTCTTACTGTGTTACTCGCCTTACCTAATTTTATTTAACAATATTCATCTATGGTATAATAAAAATGCCACAGTCAAGTTACTAAACTCTCTGGAATCTTGGTTATCTTGGATTAACTCACTAAAAGAATTTGAAGTGGTTCCTAGGTTCAGTAGTGGATATGACTTCAACAGCTGTTTACTATCCTCTGGTCTCTCTAATATTTGCAACCAAAACATCACACATATGGTCTTGTTCATTCTGAGTTTCAAAATCATTACAAAAACGAAGCCAGAATCTCGTAAATACAAGAGCCAGGTTTTAATATACATGTAAAGAGATGAGTCACCCTAGCCTGTCCTACAATGGCAAGATAACCTCAAAGATCGGGGCTATCCACAGGTGCACCTGCCTTAGAAGTCAAGAAGGACTGGATTCTTGGAGTCATTATACCTTTAGCCTGGGGATCATTTCCAACTGGTATAGCTGCAAACCTGAGAAGATGCCATTTCTCAGATACTGTGTCTTGGAGAAAACATGAGTTTCATAAGCCCAGGCTCTGCTCAGCATCTCCCAGATCAGGGTAATATTGCCAAAGACCACCACTTAGAGAAGGTTGGGGGTTTTCTCTTTTGCTTGCTTGCTTTATTTCTCCCCAACCTCTTTCCTTCCCTTCCTTCTAAATCCACACATCCTCTCTGAGAAATGAGGCTACTGCTTCTCCCCATGTGTGAGCAGGAAAAATTCCAGTCTAACTGCCACTGGTCCCTGAAGTTGTCAAGTTCTCTGCCTTCCCACCTTTCCCTGGTATAGCAGCCAAAAGGGGCCTCCTGCTTCCTTGTTGGTACAAAGCCTCAGAAAGGAGCATTTGGGCACCTACCCTAGCCAGAGACCACCAACATCAGGCTCAAAGGGACTCTGAAATAACACAGGCATCTGGACTTCTCCAGAGAGGCAGCTTCCCTCCTGCTTCTCCCAGATGCTCCAGCAGCCTTTGTTCCAGGGCCTTTTCTGGGGGCTCAGACCCTTGTATAGCCCCAGGTGCTGAAGAATCGACTGTGGCCAGCAGGGATGCCTGAAAGGCTTACTATCCTCCACTCTGGGACAAATTCCTTGCCACCCTGTCCTCTTCCTGAGGACCAGGTCAGCAAGTGGCCCTCCCAGGGAAAGCTCTATGTCCCATGCCCAGAAACATCAAAGCAGAGCTTGGGGAAGTGGAATCATGTTTACCATGATGATCGCCACTCTGGCCCCTAGGATGTTTGAGAAACGGAAAAATAAGCGTCGCCTGCTGCCTAGGTTCCGCAGACTCAGCAGGCCCCTACTGTGACCAATCAAAAACTGCCTTTGGAAGAGACACTGACTCATTCTTTTCAACCTGCTGATTGGCTTTGAAGAATGGGCGGAGCTACTACTCCATCCTGGCTTTCCATTGGTGGATGAAAGTTCAAGGTGGGCCTCCAGAGGGTTTTTGTCCTGTGACAAAAAGGAATGTCTTGGGGATTTTTACCCCCCCTGCTTTGGAGGCCCAGGCTCAGGGCCAATTATAAGTAGGAAACCAATTTGAAGGAAAGAAGTTGGAAACGAGTTAGGGTGCCAGGTCCTGGGAGAGAGCAGCAGCCCCATCTGAGGCCTGCATGGGCCTCTGACAGACTCAGGTGCTTGTTTTAAAGGGAAAGGGCTTCCAGAATTTACCAACAGCGAGCCAGCTAGGAGGTGAGAGAGGTACTCCCCCAACAGGCCATCAGAGGGAGGGGAAATGACGGAGAGCACAGTATGCTCTTAGCATTTTTATTTTTAAAAGATTTTAAATGATTCTTCAAAGCCGAACAGCAGCAAAGTGTGGGTTTAATCGCTTAAGAGGGCTTTTCCCGATGGCTAGAATGAGGTTGCTCTCTTGCTAACCACGCGGAGAGGGAACCCACTATGCCCCAGTTCCTTCTCGCTGGTCATAAAACCATGCTCATCAATCCCACCTAAGGCCAAGGCCAGGAGCCCAGCCCTCGGTGGGAAAGGGGGTAGAACAGCCCTCCTCTTCTGCCCCCAAGACCAGAGAGGACTCTTGGGAGCCAAGAAAGGTTTAAGAAGTCTTCCTGGACAGATGCCGTGCGTAGTGAGGACCAAAGGCGCTCCGGGCAGAGCAGGTCCAGGGGCGCGGAGAGGAGATAGGGCCACCATGGGCCTTCTTCAGGGCCTTCTTGGAGCAAGGAACCTGCTGTTGGTCGTCTGCGTTCCGCTGCTGCTGCTGCCTCTGCCCATCCTCCACCCCAGCAGCGTAAGTATCCACCTGTGCCTCTCCAGGGCCTGGAGTCAGTGGGAGGGCAAACAAGGGAGATGGGGAGGCAGTGGGGTGCTTATGCAGTACCCACAAGTGGGTTATTGTGGGACTGAAGGAATGGACATGATTTTCTAGAGGAGACCAAAATGACTTCTTTCTAAAAACTGTCATATTTACTCCTCCATCTCAGTGCCAGAACCCCAACCCTCTGATATTCAGCTCAGTGGGGACAGAGTGAGGGATGAGGCTGAAATGACTAATGTGTGTTGCACAAAGCTGGGGACCAGGCAATGGATCCATAAGAAGGACACACTGGTGAGCAGTTACTCATCAGGAGTCAACCTGTGACCATCTTTATGTGAGAGCAACTAGAGACACAGGGAGACCACCTGTCATGACCCAGAGAAGGATGGGGAAGGAGGGCATGGTGGAGCCTGTGTCGGATCTGTGGTCAGATCACAGGGGGCTCTGATTATCAGAATTTGAAAATCTTGGGAACTTTCCAGAAGAAAGTTTAAGTTAGAAACAGAGCTTGATGTGTTGCCCTGGTCGGTGCATATGACCCTTTTGTTATTTTTAGCCTCTGTGTTTCTCTCTCTGTGCTCTTGAAAGACAGACATAAAATGATATGAGCCCCCAAACCCTAGACTGTGACTTAATTTTTAACCAGCATTGTTTAGCAGCATCGGCTCTGCATTTGGCTGGCCTCTGGCCTCTTGCTTTCTGCCTTTCCTTCTTCCCCTCTGTTCTATCTGTGACTTTATCCCTTCCTCCAGCTGTCACCTGCCTTGAGATTTCAGGAAGAATAAGCTAAGTCAGGCTGGTTCTGATTGTTGGGGGTGGGGTGTCTCCCTCTGCACTCCTTAAGTAACTTGGTAACCAAGATTAAGTTAAAAAGTTAAATAGAGGGGATTAGGATGGTTCTTAAAAACAAGCTGGCTTATGTCTTTAGTAAAATAAATACCCCAGCATGCCAGGCAGACGCCGAGTAGCACTGGGCTGGGATTAGCAGCTGGTGATTACTGCTGACATTTTTCCTGGGCTACTTTGTCCAAATGGACCTGATTTTTTTTTTTCCTTTTCTTTTCATGGTATTTTTTTACTCAATGTCAAGTTGATTTCAGGGAATGCTAACAAGGACACATTACCCTCGTCTCCCTAGCACTTATTAGGGAGGCCTGCTTTCCTTTAAATCAACCCCTACCTTTGGGAACCTTAACCAGTGCCCACAGGAGTGACAAATTAGGGGCCCAACACTGACTACGTCTTGTACCCATCCTTCAGCTGTTGCATCAGACTTTTAGATTCTGATATTTCATGCTTAAAACTCCTGGATGAATTTGCTTGCACTGGGCTGCCATTAAGAGAAGTGGCTGGGACCTGGGCAGGAGCACCTGACCTACAGTTTTGATGGTTCTTCAGAGTGACAAGCCACCATTACACATTAGGAGGAATCAAAATGACTTTCCCCTTTTTCTTGCCCATCTCTCTAACACAGGAGTCCAGACTGTTTATCATATTACAGAAGAAGAGGGCAGTGCTGGGGTCGTGGCTCAATGGTGGAATACTTCCCCAGCATGCATAAGACCCAGGGTTCGATCCCCAGTATCAAAAAAAAAGAAAGGAGGAAGCGAGAGGGGGCATCATCACTCAGCCATTTTTCCATGTCCCTAGTAGGGTAACACTTGCACCCCAACTTCCCAAGCTAAGTTTTACAAAGGGCCCATTGGTCATTTAGGATAGCAAATGACCAGATTTCAAGCCTCGTCCAGTGAGTGGGATATCATAGGGGTGGAAAAGGGGCAGATCCAAGGCTGAGTTAGTAAGTAACAAGTTAGGGAACATTCTACATGAGAAATGTCAATTCTGAACTCTTTAAAAAAAAAAAAAAGAGCAAAATAGAATTGACAACACTGTTTCTTAAAGACATTCCCTGAAAACCCACCAACTCCCATATTCCTTCCAGCCGCTGGCACTGAAAAGGGGCCTGGGGGTCCAAAGTGTTCTCCCTAGCGAGATAAAAGAGACTTGTCAGCTAATAGAGCAGTCCAGTCCAGCCAATATTAATTGAGCCACCTGCAAGACATGGGCCAGGTGCAGGGACATCAGACTTCTAGAATGGAACTTTGCAGAGTATCTTAGGCTGTGTGAATCCAGGCTTACCAACGGCCTTTTGAGAAGACTGACAGGGGTAAAAAGGACATGGATGTAGATTCTGTGGGTGACCTAAGTGAGCAATATCTGAAAAGACCCTCTAAAGGTATTTTTAATCCATTCTTCTGCTCTAAGGAAAATCCAGATAAAAATGTTCTTAATCCTGATGGGTGAAGGTGGCTTCCTCTGGCTCCAAATCCTAATGATATTTGCAATACTATGTTTCAGACCCATCAAACTTTCAGATTCTGATATCTTATCCTTAAAACTCCTGGCTGGATTTGCTTAGACTGGGCTGGCATCAGGATCACGAGTTCAAAGCCAACCTCAGCAACTTAGTGGGGCCCTAAGCAACTCAGCTAGACCCTGTCTCTAGATAAAATGTAAAAATAGGACTGGGGATATGGTTGAGTGCTGTTGGGTTTAATCCCTGGTACCAAAAAATAGAGAGAGAGAGAGAGAGAGAGAGAGAGGTAGAAAAGCTGGAGAGTCTATCTCAGCTTGCCCAAATCCTCTAATTCAAATCAAAAGGCACATAGTTGAGAAAGTCTTCCTCTCCGCCCTTCTACTGTTGCTGCTTGCTCCTCTTCCTCTTCTTCTTCCCCCCCCCCCATCTCTCTCTGTCTTCCTCTCTCTCTCTTTTACCTCTCTCCCTTAACTTAGGGCCTATAAGGATAAGGATCAAGACTTCCCAGTAGAGGACAGACATTCTGATCCTCTATCTTCACCTGGAATTAAGACCTGTCACTTTGTCTCTTTTCCACACAAGAGATGAGAATAAGCCAGATTGAGCTCCTTTAGGTAGTTTTAGGTCTACAGGAAAGAGGATATTTCTCTAATTTGCATTCTTTACCAAATGGAGCCATTTCCCCCCCACAATGGATTCTGTTGTCTCATCAGCACTTCCAAAAGTTTTATCTTCTCTCTGATCTTTTGGCCCCAGAGGAAATCTCAGTAGGAGCTCCAGTCAACAATCCCTGGGCCCAGTTCCCATCTCCCAAGCCAACCCCAGAATCCGTGACTCTCAGGAGGGAGCGAACCTGCCCAGCCAAACCACTTAATCCCTCCCCCCACCCCTCACTGATTACAGAGAACTTTTGTAACTTTCGTGCAAAAGCTTGAAGAGCTTGTTCTCAACTCAAGGGCTCTAAAATAGAGCAAGGTTTGTCAGGTTTCTGAAACAGCAGCCAGACCCAGGGCAGGTCAGACTTGATTCCTGATGGATTAGGACAGTGTGAAAATTGAGAAATGCACTACCAACTTGGATTTTCTCTACAACGGCCCTCTGAGGCCTGCAGCCTGGTGATGTTATCATTGCCAAGATCTTGGGCAATGACCTCCCACAAGAGTAAGCCACAGCCTTCCTCTACACACTCATCAGTGCCTCTGGGACAATCAGCATTACTAGAGGCCAAGGTTAAGGAGGAGTGGGATTTGATACTTATTTACCCTGTGCACCCCGTGGTGGCACAGTGAGTGAGATGGAGGAAAGGCTGATAAATGTCCCCACCTCTCCTTCCAGCTGGATGGCCCCTCTGTGGGAGGTGGGGTCATTCTGAGCACCATCTCTGGTCGTCACACTAGGAATATGCTACGGGGGGTACTGGGTAGAAAGCAGAGATGCTGCTCAACATCTTATGTTGCACAGGACACAAAGAATATCCAGTCCCAAAGGTCATTACAGCCAATGTTGAGAAAGGTCGATTAGGAGGTCTCCATTCTCCCTGGTCCAAAATGAGAATCTGTTCTCCATTCTCCCTGGCCCACCCTGCCCTCCCTGACTGCAACCTTCAGCTCCTTAGCAACTCTTCAAAGAGCCCCTGAGGGAGGAACTCACCCGCTCCATACTAGTACACCACCAGAGAACCTGAGATCGAACACTGAAGGGGAAAATAGCCAACCAGCTCTTGCCTAACAATTTATTGGATTAAAATTTGCCCCTGAGATGGGTGTGGTGGTGCCTGCTTGTAGTCCCCGCTACTCAGAAGCTGAGGTGAAAGGATGTCTTGAGATCAGCCTGGGCAGCATACCAAGAGCCCATCCATTAAAACAAAACAAAACAACAAAAAAAAAAGTTTACTACTGAATTGACTTGTTTTGGCAAATAGACTGAAGTAGGGGGATTTAAGTTTATTCATTCATTTTTAAAGCCATGAAGCTTTTTAGTAATTTTTTAAAATTTTACATGTTATGCCAACATAAATAAATCAAATAAAAGCAGGGCCACTGGGGTTGGGTGAGGCTGGAGAAGGGGTCTGGATTCAAGTCCTTGCTGGTCCCCCGGCATGTTTCTGAGACACACTCAGGTTTCCAGCGCTACATGAACATAGTACAGAAGCCAGCTCTTGGGTGACTTCTAAATCGCACCTCCTCCTGGTCTGCTTTTCTTCAGTCAGGCACAGTCCGAGTGCCCCCACCCCCATCCCTAATCTCTTCCACCTGTGAACTCAGGATGCTGACCTCGGAGCTCACTTGGGAACATATATCGACCCCATCTTCAACTCCCCCAACAAGCTCCAGTATCTGACTAATTGACCCCAGGAGGTTAGGTCCCAGCCCAAGTAAAGTCATCAAACTCTGCCTTGACACTTGGGTCTGGATGTTAAGCCTAATATCAACCCCTGCCCTCTACGGCTTCATGAACCAGCAGAGCTGGGTGAGATTGCGACAGTCCTGTGGCTGTTGTGCTTATCACATCTGAGGCATGGGTCCCCCCAAGAAGAGCCTTCACTTCACCCATAAAGAATGGGTCTCATCACAAATCTACCACACCCACTGCCAAGTCCACCTCTGCATCTCCCAGAGCTGAATCCTCGTGCCCAGGGGGGAGTCCAGGTGCCTACTACCTTAGCCCTGGTCTCATTCAGATGCTTGATGGCAGTGACTGTCCCTGTGACTAACCACCTCTTCTTCCCCTTCCAGGAGGCTGCGTGTGCTTATGTTTTGATCGTGACCGCTGTGTACTGGGTGTCCGAGGCAGTGCCTCTTGGAGCTGCAGCCCTAGTGCCTGCCTTCCTCTACCCGTTCTTTGGAGTTCTCCGATCCAGTGAGGTTAGACCACTTGTGATCCAGCCCTCCTCGGCTTGGGTCCTACCGAGTTGGTGTGGGAGGGATCCAGGGAAAATGAGATTCATAGAGCACTTGAGGAGGGGCTTTCTCACCCCCTGGGACCACCCTGAACACTGCCTTTGCACCTGCAATTCCAGACCCGGAATTCCCCACCTTCCAGCCCATCCTTGTCTTTCAAACTGGCTCAAAACTTGCCTCTTTCAGGAAGTATACCTTGATTAGACACATCCAATTACATCTTCAATTTGAAACCTCCTAGGAACTATATGATGGGGACCTGTGAATCATCTGTGGCTCATCTTTTCCAGCCTCTTGCTGTCCATTTTTAGTAGCCACACACAAAGCAGGAATCAGCACCCCCCCACCTGTTGTATCTCTCATTCAGAAAGCTGAGCCCATAGAAAGTAGGTGTTTGATCAGTGCTTGTTGACAGAGAGGCCTACCATGATTCCCTGGGTCCCCCAAAAAGAAAAAAAAATTCTGTTTCTTCCTCCCCAACTCCAGATTACCATGTGGATTTTCTTTACCCACTCTCTGCCTAGAGTCTGCCCCTCTGTTCACTTCCTGTGGCATTCTCAAAAGTTCAAGCAGAAGTGATCAACATTAAGCTCAGGTTGTAGCCAAATGTCAGGGCAAATGTTTATGCCTAGCACAAACAAGGAAGATGGGAACCAGCCAGAAGAGGAGCAAAACAGATGCTGGCTCTCAGTCATGAACATCTGGTTCCACTTGGGCTGTCTCATCAGGGCCCCTGGTCTCTGCTTAGTGTTCCTGATGAAGAGGTGGGAATGAGGCGTGTCAGAAGCAGAGAAGGGAGAGGAGAGGGAGCGAAGGTTGGAATTGCTAAGAGAATTAGGCGACATTCTAGAAGTGCTGCATTCATTATGGCCCTCCCAGGGCCTCTACGAGGTAGATGTTAATATTTCCAATCTACATGTGAGGGAAGAGGCTCAGGGAGCTGAGAAACTTACCTCAAATCACAAAGTAGGAAGTAGCAGAACTGGATTCAAACCTATACCTATTAGATTGCAGAGTTCACTGTATCCTAAGAAAGACATTCCATAAAGCACTGTGGGACTCCGTGGTGTTATCAGTCCATGGAATTACTACCTAGAACCGTGGGCCTCTCAGTCTCTGTGGTTTGAGGAAGGATGTCTTAACCCTGGCAAACAGAACTTTCTCAAAAGTCCCAAAGGTAGAATTAGGGGAGTGCAAATGAACGCTTTGTATTTCTACTAGGTGAACTCAAGTGACCAGTTTCTGTTTGCTTTGACCTTGGGTTTCTTTTTTTCCTTTTTGGTTTTTGGTGGCATTGAGTAAACAGAGCATCAGGCTCTCTAAAAAGAATAGGATCCCCAAACTCTCAGCAGTACCTTTGTCTCTGGAGTGTACAACCTCAACATCCTGGGGACCCATCTAAAGCTAGTCCGTGACCAGCATCACCAGTGACTTCAATTTTTCTTTCTTATCTAGAATAAAGAATAGGGAAGATGGGTTTTTGTGCATACCTAAAGGAAAAATTGACCTTAACCATGACTTTTCTTAAGAGAAGTGTACAAACTTGTGCTGCAGGTTTCCATTTAAACTGAAACCAACCCTCAGGGGGGTAAGGGGAGAAAGAAGAGGGTAGAGGGCTAAAAATGAAGTTTAGAAAGAATGGAATCCCAAGTAACATTCTAATGGAATGACTGTTCATTAAGAGAATTAATCTTTGTCTTTCTCTTCAGGCAGCCCCAAAGCCACGGGTTGGCCTTGGCCTTAAAGTAGATGATGTCTTTGTTTCTCTAAGGGCTGCCCACAGTAGGAATCCCCTCCAGCAGCCCCATCAGTCTACAGCAACTTGATGTTGCTAGGCAACAGCTATCCAAGGGTCACCCCTCTACATAGTCAGGGGGCCAAAGGACAGAGTCTGTGGGGGCAGCAGTTGGCAGGGTTAACAGGACTCTGCAGAGAAAAGAAAGAGCATCTTGAGGGATTAGGTGTTGGTACGCTGAGTGCTGGAGGGGTGAGAGGGCCTGTTTTATCATTTGAGATTTAAAAAAACCTAATCCATCCATTTGATATGAATGGCTTTGACTAGCAATGATATTCAGCAATTGGGCTACAGGGAGCAGCTTAGTCCAAATATAGTCTGTTTAACTGACCTTCTTAGCTCAGATTAATGGGAAATGCCAGGAAGTTAGAGGACACGGGCTAGAGTGTTGCATGGGCCAGTTAACTGCAGACAGAGAATACCTGCTCTGCCACCAAGGCTCCTGGGGAAACGCTGTGAGTCCCCTCATCATCTGTGTGTCACGCCCTGAGTCCAGCTCATGCTTGACCAGCCCCTGCCACGACTTGGGCCATGTATCCACTTTGGCAAGTTTTCTCCAGTTTTAAAAATCCTACTCAATTACTCTCTTTGGTAAAGACTTTCCAAAGACCTCAGTGTCAATCTCTTCCTTTTGAGCCTATTTGATGTTTTTAACTTTTAGATGGTCCATATCAGACACTCAGACATAAACTTTTGATAGACATGGGCTCTCTCCAGCAAGATTCACCACCTCCCACACACCCCCAGGATTTATGATGTCTGACAGCCCATCCGCAGCCCAGAGCCAACCCACATGGCCCTAAGCTCATGGTTCTTGAGCACAGCGTTTGTTGATTGTGTGTAACTAGTGTCATCTCTACATGAAGCCATGGGAACAGGATCCGTGTGGCTCTGGGACTGTGGCTTTTGTCCCTCGTGTTATTCATTCGACATTCTGAAAAGTGCTTCCTGAGTTCTGTATCTGCCATGTGTGAAGTGGGATGGGATGGTACCCAAGAATGACAAAAATGAAGAAGAACATAATTTCTGCACTTTCCAAGCTCATTTCTGGCCCTTCTGATGTTCCCACCCTCTGAAGCTAGACATGGGCTGTAGGGTTCTTCAGAGAGACAGAACCAACAGGGAAGTAGGATAAATACTGATGTAGATAGCGCTCGAGATAGATCCGTCAGGAGGAATTGGCTTGCTCAGTTGTGGAGGTTGAGAGATCCATGACCTGCCATCTGCAAGCTGGACACCCAGGGGAACCCATGGTATCAGTGTGGGACTGAAGGCCTGAGACCCTGGGGAGCTGATGGCGTAAATCCCAGCCCAAGAGCAGATGAGACGAGATGTCCCAGCTCAAGCAGTGAAGCTGGGAAAAGGGGGCAAATCCTCCTCCCCCACCTCAGTGGACTGGATGATGCCGTCCACATTGAGGACAGACATTCCAGTCTCACCCAGAAGCACCCCTACAGTTATACCCAGAAACCACCTTTCACCTGGGCACCCCTTAGCCCATCCAAGTTGGCACGTAACTGTAACCATCACCAGTTCATAAAATGGTTACCTTTTATGGTATTAGCTTGTCACCAGCAGGAATTTAGAATCATTTGCAAAGCTTAAAGTGCTTTCTTTCAACAGAAGGTGCTGGGAGGAGATATGAAATGAAGAAAAAAAAAAAAAAAGGCTCCTGACTTTCAGAAGTTTCTATTCGAGTAGAGAAAAAAGCATAGAAAACGTGGGAAATGCAGAAGGCTCTGCAGTAGTTACACGCTCAAGTGCCCATACTTTGACTTGGCCACTTTTTGAGTACAATCTTTCTAAAGGGTTTTATAATTTCTTTTAAAAGGAAGTAGTTAAATATAAATTACCTTTTTCCTTGGAGCCTTCAAGATTTCTTGGAGGGGGTGGCCACAGATCCTCACTCAAAGGAGGCAGTGTGGGCTAGAAGGTAGCAGAGCTGAGGAGCCTGCGTGCTGAACAGATGACCTATAGAATCTTGAGTGACGTGTTGGCATCGGCTGCAGAGAGAGCTCAAAGGAAATTTGACTTGGCACATTAGAGGATTGACAGGTGGCTAAGCAGGATGGGGGTGGCTGAGGTATGGTGACAAGAGTCGATGTTGCCTGGATGATACAATCGGCTGAAACTGACAAAATGAAGTTTAATAAGGATACATGTTAGCAGTCGATGTGAAAAGGTCCTTGGCTTTTAGCTGAGTACAGGTTTACTATGAGTCATCTATCACTACAATGTCACTGCCAAAACTTTGAGCAGTTACCGTATGCCAGCCCCTATGGGTTGTCATTTACATGCACAGTATCATTTAGTCTTCTATGAAGGAGTTATTATTTTTATCTTCATTTTACAAAGGAGGAGACTGAAGTTCAGAGAGGTCAAGTATCTTACCGAGGTTACACAGCTACTAAGTTCAAGATTGTTTGACTGCAAACTTGCAGTCTTGACCCGTGGGCAATAAATACCCAAATCTCCTGTTGAATTAACAAATGATGTGACCAGATCATCAAATTCTCTTCAAAGAGCTCATCTAGAGGTGGTTGGCCAGGAGGTAAAAAATCTGGAACCTGAGTCCCTGAGGAATGAAGAGAAGATTTAGGGGGACATGATTTGTGGCTTCTATGGCTCATCACTGGGCTCAAAGTCAAAGTGCCTCATACAGAGTGCTCTCCATTCTGGATAAGGGAAAACTCTGGAATGGGTTAGTTACCGTGTTTGATCCTCATGTTCCTGACCCTGGAAGTTGGAGCCAAATGACCACATCAGGCACACTGCAGATGGACTTTGAGCCTTGGCGGATAGGTTGAACTCTGTGTCTCTTTGACTTTAGAATTCCGTGATCTTTTTGTGTGCATCTGGCACTACTTCCCTCTGCTGCTACACAGAGCTTGGTCCTGGATTTTAGGTTTGTTTATGTTTGGTTTTTTGTTTGACTCCTTTGTGACTCTCATTATTATCATTATATCTGACTCAAAAGTCCTCTAAATGTGTTGCTCCCAATGTTGAAAACCTGGGCACAACACCCATGTCCATATAGTTAGCTAATATTTACAGTCTATAGGAGAAGAGTGCATAGGTGGGCACCCTAGGGCTCGGGTGGGGGTAGGGGCCAGAAGTAGGCAGGGGCTCAGGACCGCCGTCCAGGAAATCAGGGTCAGGAACACCTTGGGCTGTCTCTCTCTAGCCCCTTCTCGACACTCTCTCCCTCTCTCTCACCCTCGGTCCACCAGCCACATCAGTGGCCCTGCACTGCAAGCCTCTGGGACAGCTTCTAATTCCTGCCAGGGAAAGAGAGGAACAGAGGCAGCTCCCACTGGAATAGCAAACCATCTCTGCAGCAAGTGACATTTGAGTCTGGTGTCATGAATCTGTTTCCCTGTTGGCCCCTCATCTTCCTGACCCACTAGATGCCCACCCATTGCCTGGTCTGTGGTTTTCTCTATTTGTTTAAACTTGGAGGCTTTTCCTACTCCATTCTTGACCCTGCCTTTCTGGCCTCTGCTCCCCATGAAGGCTAATCCTCCTCTTGCATGCAGGCCCTTTGGATATGTAGGCTATGCATGAGGCCGACACCTGCCTGAGCCCAGCCTACCCACCATCCTGTGCCATCTGCACACAGCTTGGGCTGAGCGGCATGCCTGGGGCCTTAAGTAGAAACCTACCATCCTTGCCACCTTTGAGACCAAGTCCATGTTTCCATGGGAGAAACAACTTCCTCAGACTAGACCAGACCTTCACCCCAGGGCTCAGAGCCCAGCTCCTGCCTCAGCCTCCCCACATCTGGGCACATCTGGGCAGTTCTCACAGTCCCAAAGCAGAAACTGGGGCAGAGTAGCAGGTGTGAACCAGTGTCTCCAGCCATGCTGAGGCTAAGTGATTTCAGGATCAGGTGGGCACCTATCTGGATCTCTCTGCTTTCGATTATTGAAAGCAGGGTTTGCAAAGAATGTTTGTAGCAAACAACATCTTTTCTTTAAACCAAATCTTAGGAAACTCAATATATAAAACAGGAATAAAAATCTTACTCAATTTGGGAATGGGGGCCTAGAGAGCCAGCTACTTGGACCTTTCCCTCTTACTCTTTCTTCTCCACAGCAGCCCCTGAAGTTTCCTGAGGCAGAGGGTGTGGCTTGAAAAACCTCTGTTCTTGGCAATGCAAGAGAGGGGATGGAAAGGGTGTCCGAGCCCAGGCTGGCGCTTCCCCAGCAGAAGTGGCCTGCCTGCCTGTCCCCAGGGAAAGGCAGAGAGACAGAGAAGGCTGGCTTCGGGGCATTGCTTGGGCACTAACTAGAGTGCAGCAATAGGGGCCCCTGGCCTCACAGGGCTAAGAGGGAGCTGGCCCAGGCTTTCATTATTGCTGCTCACTACTGAGATCTAGAGGGTTCCATCACACAATTGTTGAGATGAACCAAAACTATGTGTGTTGCTTCACCACGAGGCTCCTGAGGGCTAGACACTCACCTTTTGAAGAAGGTTCCCACAATTCACTGGATTTCTTTTCTTTTCTGTTTTTATTTTGTTTTTGTTTTAACCAGAGATTGAATCCAGAGGTGCTTAATCACTGAGCCACATGCCCAGCCCTTTTTGTTTTTTTGTTTTTATTTTGGGTCTCACTAAGTTGCTTAGGGACTCACTGAGTTGATGAGGCTGGCCTTGAACTTGCCTCAGCCTCTCAAGCCACTGTGATTACAGGTGTGGGCAATTCACTGCATTTCTGAGGCGTGCCACCCGTGTCAGGAGAGTGGATACAGTCACATACACAACCTGCTGCTCTCTGGCTCCGAGTAGGGGGAGGGATTCCCACCTCCACCGTGAGTAAGTATGGTGGAAATGCAGGGAGGGTCAGGATCCAAGTTTGCAGCAAGATAGAACTGAGTTCAAATCTAGCATTGTCCCCGACCAGTCTTGAGCAAGTTCTGCAGCTCGACTGACTGCTGTTTACTCATCTCAAAAATGAGAGTAATAGAAATCCCTACCCTCTGGAGATTTATGGCAATTTCAGACTATTATGAGTACGAAAGTGCCAACTGGGAAGAACTGGTCTGTCTCTGTCACACCTCTGTGGGACAGTCCCAAGAAGGATGATCAGATAATCAGTGAACAAGACAGTGAGCTGAGGTAAACATCCAGATTTCCATTATCAAACTTTTAGGAATAGAACCACAAATTCCTGTTTTATTTTCATTTTGGGGGGATATCAGGGATTGAACCCAGAGGTGCTGAACCAGTGAGCCACATCCCCAGTCCTTTTTATTTTTTCTTTTGAAACAGGGTCTACTAAGTTGCTTAGGGCCTCACTAAGTTGTGGAGACTGACTTTGAACTGGTGATCCTCCTGCCTCAGCCTCCCAAACTACTGGGATTACAGGCATCTGCCACTATGCCCAACCTGCCTCCCATTTCCAAAACTCCTTTGAAAGATAAAAAACATAATATCTGTAGTCTCCCCTTTTCCATGGGGAGGGATGTTTCAAGATGGAGACTTGAAACCACTGGTAGTACAGAACCCTATATACATAGTTTCTTCTTATGTGCTCTGTAGTGTCTTCACATAGGGCCAGAGTTAATCTATCCATCCATATTTTATGTCGTGATGCCTCCTTCACATCTCTACTCTGTGCTTTGGAGCCATTATGAAGTAAAATAAAGGTTATATGAACCCAAGCGCTATGATACTATGACAGTGAATCTGATAACTGTGATGACTACTAAATGATAATGGGAGGGTAGTGTATATACAGTGGATATGCTGCGTGAGGGGATGATTCATCTATGTCCCCAGCAGATGAGATTTCATTGTGCTACGCGGAGAATAATGTTCAATTTAAAACTTGTGAATTATTTGTTTCTGGAATTTTTCATTTAATATTTTCTGTCCAGAATTGGCCTTGGGTAACTACAACCACAGAAAACAAAACTGTAGATGAAAGGAGATTTCTGTATCTAGAGAGAAATAAAGAATACTGTGCCCAAAGTAGTTCATCATTAACTGATGTCATTTACAGTTCCTTGACACGGGACCAGATAGTTAGCAGACCACGTTTGGCAGCTTTCTGTCCTTTCTTACCTGTGATTATAGGCTGAGTCAGAAAGTTCTTTCGAAGCTGTCACTCTTTGCTTAAGAAAATTTGGAGAAATCTTTGTCTCTTAGGTCTGCTGTTCCCTCTGACATCATGTCCTTCTCTCGATCCCTTCCTTTGCTCACGTGCTGGAGCTGATTCCTAACCCCACCCTCAGCCTCCAGCTTTGATCTCTTTTTACTCCCTTAATGGTAACATTTATCGAGCACTTCAGATGCACCAAGCACTGTTCTAAGAACCCTCAGGCACTCTTACTTAAGGCCCACGTCATGACAGATCCAGTGAACTGTGTAGCATTGCCATTGGCACTTACAAGGTTGCAGTGACAGGGTCCAGAGGTTCATTAGCTTGTCCAGTGGCCCACAACTCACCGGTGGTTCGCCATCCTCCTGCCCCAGGGCTGCTCCTCATTGCTGTACTCTACACACCTTTCCAAGGTGGCCTCCGTGAACCCATCTTTTATAAAACACAGCCCAGCTACCCCTGTGCTCTCCAAGTTCAGTGACGTGGCACATTAAGAAAACCACAGAGAAGAAAGGCGGAAAAAGCAACCAAGGTGCAAACCCTAATGTCACGAAACCCTGCACTTGACTCCCAGGAGGAGCACCCCTTGAGAATCCAACTTCTCTTCACAAACAACTCAAGCATCCTCTGTTATCTGGCTTCTGAGTCACAGAATATCGATTATAGGATATTAGAAGTGGGGAAAGGGCTGCTAAGGGCAAGGATCCTGGCAACAGCTGCAGCAACCTAACTATAGGACACAGAAAAGCATAAAATGCAGATGTGGGGCTTGGAACGGCAGCAGCCTGGACGGGTAGCTTAGCGAAAGCGCAGCAGCGTGGAGTTGCTGGCTGAGGGTGCCATCTCGGAGGGCTGGCAAGAGGCTGGAGAATGCCCGGGCTCTGTTAATAAAGGCAGGAAGGAGGCAGAACATTTCAGAAAATGATTAAGATAATCCTCAGCAATCCTGGGACTCTGGTGTTCCCTGGGGGGTTCTAAATAAGCAAGGTTTTATTGTGAGAGAAAAATCAATGGGCTAGAAAACTAACAAACAACACCACTGTGCGGGATTTTAATTTATAAAAGTGAAAAGGCAGCCCTGTGGCTTTGCTCTGAGCCCACTGTGTGCTAATGGCCTCAGACCAAATCAGCCTTTGTGGGGAGCATTTAATAACAGGAAGAGTCTCTAGAAATCCTGGCTGTCTACATGGCAAGCCATGTTAGCTGGGTCACTTAATGTTTGTGACAACCTTACAAAGTAGGGCCTCCCATAACCTTTTTCTTTTTTAATAAGAAAATTGAAGCCCAGAGAGGTTGAATAACATGCCTAGGCTTACACAGCCAAGACTTGGCTGGCTCTGCAGTCCTTGATTTTCCCACTGGACTATGCTAACTTTATAATCACAAACTGCAGCCTGAGTGCCAGGCTGCATCTCCCAAGCACATGGTAACACCAGACAGCAAGAAGGGCATATGAATAGACTCTCACCCACCAAACACCCAAAGAGAAAACAGCACAGAGCCAATATCTCACTGAAATTGGGCCGTATTTAGCCAAGCCCTGGGCATTTAGGGCCAGCCTCAGGACAGCAATTATGGAAGATAAGAAATAGGTGTCAATGCAGTCCGTTGACCAAGAAAATTCTGGTCCCAACCAGTTTCCAGATTGTCTAGGTGGCTTTGGATTCAGACAGACCTGGATTGATATCCTACCTCCACCCCTGCACTGTGACCTTGGAAATGTTCCTTCACCTCTCTGAGCTTCCTTATCTGTAAGTCAGACATCAGCCTCAAAGGGCTGTGGTAGATCTCAAAGGAGAAAGTGAATGCAAACTGCAGGGTGCCTGGCACCCAGATCTCCACCTGTCGGTGCCTTCCTTTCCGCGGTGCCTTCCTTTCCCTTTGAGCAGAATCCACAGGAAATAGCCACACCTGCTGTTAGGTACTGAGCCTCCTAAAAGGCTATCACAGACAAACTGGTGTCCTGGAATGATACGTGCCAAGGAGGGAGGAAACTAAATTTTGTCATCAGTCCCCTAAGAAAGTAATTCTGGTCTTATTGACTTCAATAGCTTCACAGCAGACACACATCATGATGGAGGAGCCATCTCCAAGAAGTACGCTGTGGGTTCCCTCCTCTGCAGACAGACAGTAAAGCCCTCTTGGTGCAGAGCTGCCTCCTGCAAGCCTGAGAGGGAAACCTGGCAAGGATAGGGTCCTGGGCTCCCAGCCACCACCGCGACATCCCAGCAGCTCCCACATCTAGCTAGAGGGCAGCATCTCCCTCATGACACTGCCCCTCACCCAGAACCCTGGACCCCAGAGTCACAGGGCGTCCCTCTGCTCTTGGGGAGCCTCGACGACCATAGTCAGCTGAGGAATAAGCCTGGAGACAAGATCTAGGTTAGCCAGATGCAGAGAACTCCTCTCCCAGGAAATGGTCGCAAAGAGGACAGATGTTCCCATTGCATAGATCTCATCAACCAAATGCAATGAAATTTCCATGGGGCAAAAGAGAGAGGGAGAAATGGAGCAGCCTGACTTTATTATGGCTTTGATGTTATCAAAGTGTTACATGCATGAAGCCTAAAAACTGAATAATCTGCCCTTCCCCATCTTGATCCCCCCTCAAGCCCCACTCTGCCCTCAGACTAAGGATCTTTCAGCTTTGTTACCTGCTTCTCTGGCATTAAGCTCCATATTCCTATGTGATATTGTTGCACTAGTTCTTGAATCGTCATTTATAGACATTTTCGGTTGACTTCCTGTGAGGACAGATGACAATTTTGTTCTTTTACATCCTCTGCTGCCTCTCCTCCACCCCCCAATATAGTTATATCAGTTTTTGTAAATTCAATCATCAAAATGTAATACTGGTATGATTATGCAAATATTGGTCACATATTTTACTATGTTTAGTTTCCTTCTTTTGTTCCATTTTTATCTTTCCTGCAGTTAATTTTTTTGTTTTCTCCCTTTAAGAGGAATTTTAAATTAGAAGTTTAATTTTTCTATATATTTTTCTTTCAATGTCTGTCATGTTCCTTCCAGCTAGGAGCAATTCTCGTGTACGTGAAATATTTACTGAGTATCTACTTTGGGATATAAGGTGTTAAGAGATAAAGAAAAGGCCCCGCAGTGGTTGCTCAAGCCTGTAATCCCAGCGGCTCCAGAGGCTGAGGCAGGAGGATCATGAGTACAAAGCCAGCCTCAGCAAAGGGTCTCAGCAACTCAGAGAGACCCTGTCTCTAAATGAAATACAAAATAGGGCTGGGATGTGGCCCAGTGGTCGAGTGCCCCTGGATTTAATCTCCAGTACGAGAGAGAGAGAGAGAGAGAGAGAGAGAGAGAGAGAGAGGGATAAAGAAAGGTCCTTAGGCATTAGCAGTGCAAAACTGAGTTGAAAAGTAAGAAATAAAAAAAAAAAAAAATTGACCAAACAACAGAACAAGTACAAAACACCAGTTCAAATGTTGCCCCAAGTGCCCTATGGTGTGTGGAACTAAGTGTCCATAGGGAGCTGTTAGACTTGCCTCTCCCTCCCCGAGGGTGCCCTTTCCTAGGTGCATAAGGCATGCTTAGGTCCATCTCTCAGGTCTCAGCAAAACACTGGACAGAGAGTGTCCTTGTGCTCCCTTTTAGAAGCAAGATTCTGGCAACTACATATAATCCAATGTTTCTTTTCTTCCCTTTTTATCATCTATAACTTTCTTCCTTATTTGGCAATGCTTTCTCTTATTCATTAAAATGTATATACAAAAAATTAAGGCAAATTATAAAAACACCTTCAATAACTCCTAGTGGGCGTGGTGGTGCACGCCTCTAATCCCAACAACTTGGGAGACTGAGGCAGGAGGATCACAAGTTCTAAGCCTGCCTTGGCAACTCAGCAAGACCCTGTCTCAAAATAAGAAATAAAAAGGGCTGGAGGGGCTGGGGTTGTGGCTCAGTAGTAGAGCGCTTGCCTTGCATGTGTGAGGCACTGGGTTCAATTCTCAGCACCACATACAAATAAATAAATAAAATTTAAAAATTCATCAAAACTAGTAAAAATATATATAAAAAAGGGGATGCTGGAGATGTAGCTCAGTGGTCGAGCACTTGTCCAGCATGCCCAAAGCCCTGAGGACAATCCCCAGTACTGAAGGGCAGGGGGGAGTCTATCCAGGAGAAACAATCACATTTACATAAGGATATTTTATGCAGAAGGTCATTCTTTTTAAAAAATATTTTAAATTCCAATTAGTTATACATGACAGTAGAGCGCACTACGACACATCATACATAAATGGAGTATAATTTCTCATTCTTCTGGTTGTACATGATATAAAATCCCACTGATTGTGTAGTCATATTTGTACATGGGGTAATAATGTCAGAAGATCATTCTTTGCTCCATTGTAGCACAAATGAATATTCAACAAAAGGAAAATGACTAAATAAATTCCATGGTAAATTATGTTGCCATTAAAACAAACTTTCCCAATAAATTTAAATATTATAAGAAAATGATCAGAAAAAAAATAAAGAAAATGATCAGGGTATAATATTAAATGGGAAAAAAAAGGCAATGTATATACTTTTCATAATGTGAAAATCCATTTATGTATCTACATAGCCATAGGGAAAAAAAGAATTGAGGGGAAAATACTAAGTTATTAACAAAAGTAGAATAATTTTTCTATATTTTGAGGTTTTCCATACTGAGCATGTATTCTTTTTCCTATAAATAGGAAAATTTTCTGAATATTTTTAAAAACATTAAACATGAGATTTGGATATAAACCTAAGTTTATTTTAATAATTTTTAAAGAGTAAAATAAAATTATCCATGTGTTTATTCTTTAAAATCATATTCACATCAAATTTAAATACAAATATTATGTTTTAAAAAGTTGGGAAGCTGGTGTGGTGGCGCATGCCTGTACCCCAGAGTCTCAGGAGAATGAGGCAGCAGGCCTCAGCAACAGTGAGGCGCTAAGCAACTCAGTGAGACCCTGTCTCTAAATAAAATTCAAAATAGGGCTGGGGATGTGGCTCTGTGGCCAAGTGCCCGTGAGGTCAATATCTACCAATGGGTTTATCGGATGGGTTAAATGAAATCATCTTTGTAAAGTGCTCACACAGAGACTGCCTGGTATGTGCTGGGCAGATATTGTTCTAAAGTAATCAGCTATCTCAGCTGGTGGTGTAGCTCAGTGGTAGAGCACTTGCCCAGCTTGCACAAGGCCCTGGGTTCAACCCCCAGCACCACAAGAAAAGCTATTTGATGACGCTCCCCTCTCTGCTGGCTCTTTGCCAGCCTCTGCCCATGAAGGAGTTGGGGCACTACCTGTTCTCCCCACTGGCCAGGCCTTGGGTCTGGGAGAGTAGCTGACCTGCCTGGGCCTCCCCGCAGGTGGCAGCCGAGTATTTCAAGAACACCACTCTGCTGCTGGTGGGTGTCATCTGCGTGGCGGCCGCCGTGGAGAAGTGGAACCTGCACAAAAGAATCGCCCTGCGCATGGTCTTGATGGCTGGAGCCAAGCCGGGCATGTGAGTCGTACTCGGGACACCTAGTACGTCCAGCCTGTCAGGTCGCAGTGGGACATTCACGGTAGCTTGTCGTTCTATTCGTGGGGATAGGGTAATACTAGAGTTGTGGGGCTCCCATCCCCTATCAATGAGAGTTCCTGTGGCCGTGGAATATAGATTTGAATCAGTGACCCTGGTGTCACTGTCAGCAGAACCCAGAGAACTTACCTGGTAACCTAGACTGCAAAGACAGCGGGTTAAAACACACAAGGGGCTCATTAGGTAATACAGGGGCCAACCTTTCTCTGTCTATCAGGGAGCAGGCTGGAGGAGGAAGTGGGCGTCCTCTCTGCCATTTAAGGAACTGTGGATGTTTTCTCCCATCCGCCCACCAGTTTTTGTTATGGCTTCAGAGCAGACGCATTAGACATGTTGCATTGATGAAGCTCTCAGCTGCTTCCTCTTTCCACTGTGTCAAGAAGGCCACGTGGGAGAGACTGGCCCCTGGAGGCATGCATGGCAATGTCGCAGTTGGTGCTTTGGGGAAGCCTCCCTCCTGCTGCCCTGGGCACCTTCCTGTGTCAGCCCTTCTTGCTTCTTCTGGTTTACAACTATTACATGTCATGGAAGGTGTACTGACTCTTGGGAGTGGGCATAGAAATAGATCATTTATATCATTACTTTTCAAAATCAGTCCCTTAGACACATAGGCTTTGCTTACGCATATGCTCCTGTCTCGTAGATCATCAACTGGGACTGCTAACTGCCCCTCCCCAGCTATCTTGTCCCTACATTCCATCTCCTAGGCCCATGACACTGTTCCCCCACATCATGGTGGGATGGGACTCTGTGGCTTTGGGAAACCTCTGTGTACTGTCTTCAAGAATTTTTGTCCACTTGTGTTTCCACTCTTCCCTCATACCACATCACCTAGCACATTCCCACCCTGCTCAGTCTTCACCCAGTTGCCAGGGCATGTGCAGGCCAGAAAACTCACGTTGCTGTCAGCCTAAACAGAGCACCCCCAGGATAGGCCCCTGTTTTGTCACACAATCACATGACAAGTGTACTTCCCGAAATTGTGTGAAGTCAATGATTCCACCTAAAATCGCAAACACAGGTGATATTGGGCATATTGCACAGTGTTTCAAAGTCAAAGAGAAAGCATTTGAAGGTTATCTTCATTAGTGTTTCCCTCCAAGTGTTGACTCTTTTAGATACCAGTTGAAAGAGTTCACACAGTGGTATGGAATACTGCTGTGACTTTGGGGCCACACTTTTAGCATGTTGACAGTGGGATGTGTAGTGGGCAAACTGTGAGCCCCTAACATTAGTCTCTATTTGGTAACAACTATGGTGACTTGGCTGCAAAGTAGGAAATACAATGGTACACAGAATTGCTGGCTACAAGGGCAGAAGATTTCCCTTGCCAGGTACACACTTGTAATCCCAGCAACTCAGGAGGCTGAGGAGGAGAATTCTAAATTCAAGGGCAACCTTGGCAAGTTATTGAGACCCTGTGTATATAAAGAGCTGGGGATGCAGCTCAATGGTAAAGCACCCCTGGGCTCAATCCCCAGCACCACCAGAAACAGAACAAGAATTCCCTTACACACAGGAAACACATTGCTAAGCTCCACATAATATCCACACGGAGAGACGAGCAAACAGTAGGTCCACACCCTGTGACCTTCTACCAAAGCTATGTGAGCTTACTTTGCTTAAGTAAAGGCTTTTTCCTGACTAAGGTCACTAGCCCATGAAGTGTGATTCATTCATGTGACAAATAATGCAATTAAGGCTCATTCAGTGCCAAGCACTAGGAGTACAAAGCTGAATGGCCCCGTGGGTAAAAGCCGGCTACAGATTCTAGACCAACGCCGTGAGGTAGGGAGGAGGCCCCAGGGGGTTTCTGCGGGATCTGCCATTGGCCGGGGAGATGGGCACTCTGCTAACGCCCTGCCGGCCACCCTGCCTTCCAGGCTGCTGCTCTGCTTCATGTGCTGCACCACGCTGCTGTCCATGTGGCTCTCCAACACCTCCACCACGGCCATGGTGATGCCCATCGTGGAGGCCGTGCTGCAGGAGCTGGTCAGTGCCGAGGAGGAGCAGCTCGTGGCGGGCAACTCCAGCGCCGAAGAGGCCGAGCCCATGAGTACGGTTTGCTGGAGTTCATCTCCTCTCTGCTCCCCCAGCCTCCCCCCGGGTGCCCTGCCGGTCTTCTCTCGTGATATTGCCCAGCTTGGTGCCTGTCCCCATAACCCGCTCATTTCCACTTTCCCTCTCTTCCACACCAGCTCTTATAACCTGGAGCTTCCCTGATCCCCACCCCCCGCCAGCTCTTCCTTCCTCCTTCACTTATGGGCATCCCCCTCTGCTCTTTCCCCCAAGACGCTCAGGAGTTACTACAAAGCCGAGGGCTTTGTCTCCGTCTATGAGCTCCACTGTATCAGAGCAGAGAGAAGGGGGATCGTCACCCAGAACACCCCCTGCCCAGCCCGATCCCTGGCTGCTCTTCCACCCAGGTGTCAGCTCAGCACCACATCTCATTTCTCACATTTCTTTGCCCCTGTAGGTCTCGATGTAAACAGCCAACCATCTCTGGAACTCATCTTTGTCAATGAAGAGTGAGTATGACTGTCCTCTCCCCAGACAGAGCCTTGTGTTTCCCATTGGAGAGGTCAGGAAAGATGCGACTATAAATAGCTCTTTTAGATGTCTAGGCCAAGTTCACCATCTTCTCTCCATCCCTCAGAGTCACTCGCCAAGATTTTTAGGGCAATTCCCTTAACCCCAGAATACTGCAGTGATGGAGAAGAAATAGAAAGACCAATACTGAATCTGAGTGGATATAGGAACTGTCAATCCAGCCACCAGGTACAATTTCATCTAAATTGATGTCCTCTTAGAAGAATATTTTTTAATGGAAAAACATACAATAGATGTTACTAGAGGTTCTTGGAGAATCACAGAATATTTTATAGATATTAGATATAGTCTTACTAGATTTGATCTTAGATATGGCAGAGAAAAATTAGGTGACAGGGGATTAGGAACCAGTTGGTGACACAGTCCTGTAATGGTAGAAAAGGAAATGTGGGAAAGGAAAAATTTAGCCAAACATTTATGGGAAATAGATCCATTAACAACTTATTTCTTTTGGAGATGCTGTATGAAAATGTCATCTTCAAGGTATTCTGTGACAAATATTACACATTTAAAATCTGGATTTGTAAGGGAGCTGGGCTTTGTAATTTGCCCTTTTCATAAAAAAATCAAAATCTCACATTGTGTGAAATTAGCATAATGGGATAGATGACAGAGGATACCAACAGAAAATGGTTTTGTTTTTCTCTTCCACTGCCTCAGTCATAGCCCATTGGCTTTCCCTCCCCCACCATTTCCCTCTTCTGGCTTTTAGATACAGTGATCTCATTTTCAGATGCTCAGCAGTCTGGTCAGATTCTTATCCAAACTGCAGTCTCTGGTCCACAGCTCCCCCCACCCCCCGCCCCTTGTGTCCAGGCCCAGCCTACAGAAGAGCTGAAAGCCAGTTGGGGAGGGAGTTGATCTTCTCCTCCCCTGCTCCCTGTCACTCTCCTGCTTCTGACTTCTCCTGGGCTGGGGCAGAGGCTGAAGGGTGCAGGCACAGAGGGTCTGGGCTGGAGCCAGGGCAGCCTGGGGTTGATGCCCTCTCTGAGATTCACACCTTCCTCTTTCACTGTGGGGCTCCCACCTTCAGGAGTTCATCCCCTTGAGCCTGGACTGCTGCTGGATGACCACTGCTCCCCTCCTTGGTTCACTCACTCCCCTGCAGCCCCTTGGTTCTTGGGCTGCCTCTGCCTTTTCCAGCGGGCACCTGCCCAGCTTCCTTCCATATGTCCCTGCTCCCAAAGGATTCAGCAGCAGCTGCCCTGTAGAACTGAGAGCTCACACTGCTCTAGTGAAGGTGGGTCTTTTCTCTTCAGTCTGGCCTGTCTGCCCTTTTGCACCAACTTGTTTGCTTTTTCCATGTACAATTGTGTCCCCAAATTCCAAAGTGAAAGCTCAATTTGACCTCTCCTAGCATGCTCTGTGCTGTGGATGCTAAGGCTGTTTGGCAGTCTTCTCGCATGGCAGAGCCTCTCCTGTAGTCTAAAGAAGTCCTTGCCTGCCCTCAACAGCCAGTTTAGGGAGAAGGGAGGGAAACACAATGGCACGTTTTCCAAAGAATGCATCATTCCAAACCTCCGTCACCTCCTCTCCTTCCCTGTGAGAGCCTGAGATGGGTGGTGGCGCAGGACATCATGTCCTGCATGTGTGTGCCCAGTGTTCTCATCTGGCTTCACAGTCGGTGAGCTGGTGGCACCCGCTGTCCTCACAAACTGGAAACACTCATCGAGGACTCAGAGAGTCAGTAATTCTGATGGTCCTCATCTTCCTCTGTGTTCTGGCAAAGGCTGGCCGATCCACAGTTCCCACAGGGGACTCAGTATGTGCAGTGTGATCAGAAATCTTCCCCCCATCTTCTCATTCTCACTTGCTTTTCCCTGGATACAGCCAGGCCCTCCCAGCTCCTGTTGCCTCGGATAAACATACCACAAGTCTTTCCTTTTAGATAGTGGCCTTTCCCAAGTCAGCCAGTAAGGATGTGGTCAGGGCACAGGCTCCCTGTGAGATAGGGAGAGGCTTCTGTCTTAAGAGGAGAGAAAAATCAGGTGACAGGGGATTAGGAGCTGTCTTTACACCACTCACATCCCAGTGCTAAGTAGTGATGCAAATGCAGGTAGTGACACCTGTGCCAAGGATCTGTTGTGAGGACTAATGGTGTCACAAGGAATAATGTCTACAGTGAAGTGCTTCGCACCTGACAAGCACTGCATGTTCATAACTTTACTAGTGTTAGTGTTACTCCAAAGAAAGCACACTGCCTCTGCCCTCGGGGGGGAAGCAGGCTCTGGCTGCATGAATCTTACAGTACCCCCTGCAGCATCTCAGAAGGCAAGGACGATTCGGCTAGAAAACTGGAGTCCACAGTCAAGTCCCTCACATCAAACCCCGACATGGGGAAGAGAACTCCTGTATAACGAAATATGGCCCACTATGGTTTCCGTTTGCTTCTTTCTAGCACGTCAGCTGCAGACTTCACTTCTATGATGCAAAACAAGGTATGGCCTTGTGTTTTTTCTGTGCTTTGAGATTACCTGAAGGTCCCTCAAGGTAACTTAGGCATCAAGACACCTGTCAGCTTATCCTGTATCCCAGCAGCCTCCAAGGACATAAGGGCAAAAAGGTTGTCACACAGGTTGGATATAAGAGCCAGTCAAGCTTGTGGCAAAGTCCTGGATAGTCCAAGCCCCAGCCCTGAGTACTAGTTTAGCCACATAAAATACAGTTTAACCATTTTAAAAAAATTGAGAATCGAACCTAGTGCCTCACAAGTGCTAGACAGCACGCTACCACTGAGCCACAACCCAACCCTAGTTTAAAATTTTCATGAAAACCATCCAGATTTCAAGAGCCAATAATTCAACCTTAGGATTTTTCTGAGGGGCTTCCATTTATAACGTCCTATTACATAAAGGGGTACATTTATAGAGGAGAGCAGTGCTTACTTGTACACTGCTGCTCAAACTCAGCCCCCACCCCCAAAAGCCAGTTTTATGGATGTTCATGAGGAGCACAAATGGCTGATAAAACTGTGGACTTCTTGTGGTGTGATTTAATTTTTTTCTTTCTATTAAAAAATACTAAAAATATAAATAAATAAATAAAAATAAAAAACAAAATGATGCAAGTATGAAGATTATATATATATATATATAAATTCTAAGAAGTTCTTCATTAGCTAATGAAGTCCCAGAAAGTCAGGCTCTCCTGAAGGACACAGCCATGTCTGCCAGGTCGTGAAAGCCTCTTCACATGGGGTGCCTGATGCTGGTGGGATGGGAAGCTGTGAAGATGGCTGGAGATGGGCCTGGTGAGGTGCACATCCTCCCTGACATCTGGTCCCCAATTCCCATGGTGCCGGGGTGTGGGGGGACCCTGGGATGGCTAGGAATACTTCTTCAGGCATTTGCCTCACCACGTCCTCTTCCTAATAGTGTGATGGGTTTTGTCCCAACAGAACCTGAATGGTGTGCCCACAATCACCAACCCCCTCAGAACAGCAAATCAACGCCAAGACAAGAAGCAGCCATCCCAGGTAACAGAATCCCACCTTCTATTTCCTACCCACAATGCCTGGAGCTCCCCAATGGCACTTGTCCTGGGGCTGTGAAGGCTTCAGGCTCATGAGCTGTCACCAATGTCTGGCCTTTGTGCACCATGACAGTGAAGCGCCTGGTCCACACGGCTCCATCAAGGCCTCCCACTACCTGGGCCCAGGCTTCCCAACTGCAAATGCTGATGGTTGGTCTACCATAGGTGCTCAAACTATGCCTCAAAGGTGCTTCAGGGACACTGCAAATACTTTGTTTTAGTATCCTGAGATACTAAAGCAACTGCTTTTCTGCACAAGTGAGGGCTTTCCTGGTTCTATACCACAAATGAATTGTATACCAAATGAATGTAAAAACTAGTAAAAATTGGCTACTGTCACAACCTTGATTTCAAATTTTTGTGTTCATCCAAACAGTCTTGATTAGTTAACATCCATCATCATCATCAATAACTGCCACCGTTTATGATGTACTGATTATGTACCAAGCATTTTCTCCCCAGTCTTGGCTCAGTGAAGCAGTGATTTTGAACTCCATGTTTTTGCAAATGAGACAGAATGATGAAATCATAACCCAAGGCCCAAGAGCTTGAGACAGCAGCATCTTGATTCAAATCCAGGTGTCCCTGACTGTTACCAAATCAATCTATGCCAATGAAATGCTTTTATGTTTGATAAATTGGGTTTATGTGTAATATATCATCCTGCAAACTCCCTGAACCAGAGAATCTAAGCGGACCTTCCAGCTCTGATAACCAGTGAGTCTTTCAGAGGTTTGGAAGGGCCCAGCCTCCCTGTGGCTCTCCTTGGAGGAGAGGGCAATGGTTAAGGGCCATGAGAAACATGGCAAGGCAGCCTCTTCCCCACTGGTTTTCTTATAATCTGACCTGCTGACATCTTCACCAGGCTTCTCCAAGTCTCATGAAGAATCAGGGAGGGTGACCAAGTGTTGAGCAGGGAGGAGACTCTTCCTTCTTTAGTGCACTTGAAACCAGAGATCACCTCTGTGACCTGAAAAGCCCTTATCTGGACCAAGCAGAGCCTGAGAGGACCATGGCAAGGATGAGGCTTATAGGCAAGGTGGGGAGGAGAAGGTAGAGAGGAAAGAGTGAGGCAGACAGGGAGGAGTCCCACACTTCAAACCTCGTCCCACAGAAGCTAGGTTTTCATCAGGACTATCACTCTACTCCACACAGAATAACCGTCTTCTGTTGGTTCTAACACAATGTGGAGAGCAACTAGCTTTACTGGAGTTCAAGCGAACAAAAACAAAACCACAAGCATGCTCTCAGTATTCATAACATTAATAACTACACAAAATCATAATAGCTTACCGATCATTAAATATCAGGAAGTGATCTAAGTGGTCACTTAGATCACTATAAACCTGGTCACCTCACTCCCTGCTTAACTTTCCTTGGATATATATATCCAAAGTGATATATATATATATATATATATACACACACACACACACACACACATATATATATGTATATGTATATATATACATACATACACACACATACACACAGACTTATATATATATTTCATTTAGTTCATTTACTCCTCACAACAATGTGGCAGAGAAAATATGATTTTTCCCATTGTACCGAAGAAGAAACTGCAGCCCAGAGGCATGTCCAGGCTGGCAATGATAGAAACTGGGATTCATTTTCTGATTCCAAAGCTCAAAACCTTTCTGCTATACCAGGTGCCTCCTGCCTGTCAGGCTTTGTGTGCTAGACAGCCCAAGCTGGTGCAGATACTCACTGATTTTCCTTTGGTAGGAAAAGCCACTTGGCCTGACCCCCAGCCCCAGGAATCAGAAGTTGAACAGAAAGTACAGGTCCCAGCATGACCAAATGATCTGCAAGTGCCTCTCTCTGAGCATTTCCTATGCTGCGACCATAGGCGGCCTGACCACCATCATTGGCACCTCCACCAGCCTCATATTCCTGGAACACTTCAACAAGTAAGTCATTCACTCAGTCAACCAATACTTACTAACCACCCACTGGGTGTCAGGAACTGGCCCAGGTGCTGGCAGAAGTCAAGAGGGAAAGAGACCGTCAAGTTGCTGCAGTTGAGTATGACCAGGGAAGCCGGAATTCTGCTAGGAGAGCTCACCAGCTCTGCAAGGAGGAAGTGCCTCCCCACAGAGGTGACAACAAATGGCCACCTGAAGGCTGAGCCATAGCACACCAAATGAAGGGCGATTTCCCACAAAGAACACAGCATGGAAGAGGCTCCGAGGCAGGAGAGAAGAGCACATAAAAACCAAAGGCCGAATGTTTTCTCTAATATGTGGATGTTATTCACAATAAGGCAGGGGGCACTAGAGAAGATAGTGTTACCTTAGATTAGGTAGAGGGAAGTGAAGGGAGGGGAGGGGAGTGGATGTGGGGGGAGAAAAGATAGCAGAACGAAACAGGCATTATTACTGTATGTATATACGTGACTACATGACCAATACGATTCTACATGTACAATAAGAAAAATGAGAAATTATATCCCCTCTATGTATGATATATCAAAGTGCATAAATCAATTCTACTGTTATGTATAACTAATTAAAACAAAAAAATTAAAATGGTTAAAAAAAAAAAAAAAAAGTAAATGACGGAGCAAAGGAGACCAGGCAGGAAGATGGGCAGAGACAAAGGGCTAAGAAGGAGCTTGGATATCAGCCGGAAAGGGTGTGAGAACCCTTTAAGGAGAGTTAAGCAGGGAGAGAGGTGACCAGGTTTATAGTTTCGAGAACTCATGCTGTGTGAAAAATGGAGAACAGATTGGAAAGGAGAAAACAGGATAGTTTAGGACACTGCTGCCATTGTCCAAGAGATAGCTTTGGTAGCCTTGGATAACACTGGCAGCAGGTAGGAGAAAGTCAGATCTTAGAGATACAGAGAGATAACTGGACGGTGTTGGTAGCATCAGGGGGAGCCTGGGAGGGAGGGCCACGCCTGACTCTCAGCCCTCTGGTTTCAGCAGCGGGGGGACTGGAGAGAAAAGATGAGAATGGAGAAGCTGGCAGAGGCTGAGGTGTGATGTTGGGGGCATGACTCTGAATCTCAAGAGAATTTTCTGGCTGAATAGATTTGGAGTTCGCGGCCTGCAGGCTGGCACCATGCATGAGCAGCCTGTTTGGTGACCCAAGCCACTGTGCTCTGAGTGGCCTTATGCTTGGTTTAATGTTGGCTGTCCCTCTAGAAACTCTTGATAATCTTTGAGCAAGAGGCCCACCTTTTCATCTGCCCCTGGTGATGGAAACCATAGGACTTACACTGTGACAGGGAGAGCAGGGGACAGGAGAGGGGAAATCCAGGAAGAGCTGTGTCATTCTACCCAGGAGGAAAGTGTTTCAAGGAGTGGCTACAATATTTCCTGTTAATGAAGGATGACACAAAATAGGGGTAAAAATGCAGCCCTTGTGTTTGGGGACATGGTGGCTACAGGTAGCCCACGTGAGAGGGGTTTGGTCAAGTGGTGGGAAAAGAGGCCAGATCTTGGTGCCTTGAGGAGTAAGAAGGAAGTGAGGGAATGGAGAGCTGGCTGAAGGAAGGAGGGGTGTAGGGTGATGGCAGAGAGGGAAGGAGAGAGAAGGAGAGGTCTGAAGATGGAAGACACTGGACTCTGGTCAGGACGATCCAGATGAGAGGGAAATGGAGTATGGGGGAGAAGGGTAATGGACAGTGATGCCACCAGGGATGGGATCCAGAGCTGAGCCCAGCTGATCATGGACCACAGGAGGAGCCCGACTTTCCTTCTGGCAGGAAGGAGAAGGAAGAAAAGAAGGGAGAGGATGGAGAGGGAGAGAGAAGGAGGGAGGGACGAAGGATGGAAGGAGGGAGGGAGGAAGCGTGGAAGGAGGGAGGAAAGACAAATTAAAATGAAGACCTGACCCTGCAGGAACCAAGCCCAGTTCTTCCAGGCTGTTTTTCTTGGCATGTGAGCAGATCACCCACCTTTTATTTTGCTGATGTATGTATGTGCTTAGAGGTTCCAAGTCCTGGTTCTTTGATGGGCACCATCCATACCTTGAACCTTATGAGGTCCCAGAGCCCACAGTGATCTAGAATTGGCTGCAGTGTATCACCCCACCGCTCCCCCCATCAACACTTATAATTCTCAAGTGGCTTTATGACAAAGTGCACCGTCTTTCCTCTCCATTCTGTCGTCTTGAAAACCAGGAGTTCAACTTCTCAAAACCATTATGTAAATTAAGGGCAAACAGGTCCTGAGTAATTCTGAGGGTACTCAGGAGAAGATATGTACTTCAGTGGTATTGATTTTAGTTTCTTAAATGTGTGTGTGTGTGTGTGTGTGTGTGTATTAGGCTTACTTCTTTCTTCTTGTCTTTCTTCTTGTACAATTGCAACAAACAAATTAATTACTTCTAGGTAGAGTCATCATATTGTAATCATTAACTCTCCTCTTACCCAGCTGTGTGTGTTCTTAGGGAGTATTTAGCTGTCAACCCCCAATATCATTTGGAAACCCTTGCTCTTCTAATTGTTGACATGGTCTTTACCCTCCAGCCAGTACCCAGCTGCAGAGGTGGTCAACTTTGGCACCTGGTTCCTCTTCAGCTTCCCCATATCCCTCATCATGCTGGTTGTCAGCTGGTTCTGGATGCATTGGCTGTTCCTGGGCTGCAAGTGAGTCTCAAGGCCCTGCCAGCAAAGCACTGCTGGAAGGCTGTGCTCAAAGCAGGGAGTAACCAACAGGATGCCTGAGGAGAAGGCAGTGGACCACATTGGGAGCCAGATCTTGTCTCCTCTAGAAGCTCTAGACTTATATGACTCTCTGTTCTAAAGTAAAATGTCCTTAATTTCAACTAATTATTAAAAGTATGAATTGGAGAGTGTTTAATGTAGTTTCATTGCTCTCAAAGAATATAGATTTATTCCAAGTACTCTTTAGAAATATGATTCCAGGGCTGGGGTTGTGTCTCAGCAGTAGAGCGCTCGTCTAGCATGTGCAAGGCCCTAGATTCAATCCTCAGCACCACATAAAAATATATAAAAATAAAGGTATTGTGTCCAACTACAACTAAAAAATAAATATTAAAAAAAAAGAAATATGACTCCAAGTAGAAGTTTCCTTTGGTTTGATTTTATAGGGGGAGTCATATGGAACATGCACAGATCCTTCAAAATAACAAGTTAGATTTGTCTCTTACAGTATTATTTCTAATATTAATCTGCTTAGTAATCCTTTTCTTCATAATTATCTTTTCCAAGTTTGAAAAGTTTCAAACACATAAAGGGAAGATACATATGATGTTTTGCTAAGAGTCCACGAAGCCCAACACTCTGCTGGTCAAGGGATATTCTCAGAGCTGACTTCTCTTTTTACTCAGAGACTGTCGTCAAACCACTGATGGCTGTATACTTCTGTAACTCCAATAGTATCATATAAAATTCACATCCATTTTTCCCCCAGACAAGCCTTGTCTCTAGACAAATAAATGCACACATGCACACACACACACATACACACACACCTGTGCATGTGGGACGCATAGACACACACACATGCAGACATACATACCAAATCACACTGATTCTTTTCCTTATGTATGAGTATGTAGAAACAACCACATGTAAATGCTCCTGCGCAGATGCATAAGACACACCAGAGCTGTGCCCAGATGGACATACCCAAGAGGCTGGGGGAGGCTGGTGCAAGGCTGGGGAACCAGGCAGACAGAAGCTGTATGAACAGAAGGACAGTGCACGTGAGCGGGGAGAAAGGCCATCCCAGCAAACTGGTGGTTTGGTAACTGTTTGATATCTGATTTCCTCTGGGTCTCAGAAGTATGTTTTCTCTTTTGCTCATTTTCCCCCTCTCAGCTTTAAAGAGACCTGTTCTCTGAGCAAGAAGAAGAAGACCAAAAGGGAAGAGTTGTCAGAGAAGAGAATCCAAGAGGAATATGAAAAGCTGGGAGACATCAGGTAAAACCTCAGCCACTGCCCTTGTTTCCTTGTCCAGGACAGAAACACAGCGAGTAAAGTGAAGCACAAAACAGCCTTGTTCCTGACATTGGGCGAGTTTCCCACATCTATGAATCCAGGCATTGAAATGCTACTTAATGCCCAGGCCAAGCTTTCCCAGACTGCAGTGACACCCTTCCCTTTGGCTATATTTGGAGTCCAAGGTATAGCTGTGGTGTGGGGGTGGAGTGTCGCAGACAAGGCAGCTGGGGAAAGAGCAACAGAACTATGGCACAGGGCAGTCTTGGAACATGCCAAATCCCCTCCTAAACTAGGACTCCTCACACTGATCAAGTGGGCCACCGCAGTGAGCCAGTGACCACTCCTAGGGAACTGGGAGGCTTGGTGCTATTTAGAGAATAAGGCAGCATTAAAGAGAAGTTTTAAGAAATCACTAACCAATGCTCAGCCACTTCTATCAGCATTTCTACAGTGACCCAGCATTCTAACTAATGCTATTTCTCCTCTTATAGCTATTGGCATGTACAACTTTGGGTAAACAATTCAGGGAGAACTATTTTTAAAGCTTTAAGTTATAAAAGGAATACATGTTCACCGTAGAACATTTATAAAACACAGGAAGTATAAACAACTGTTAATATTTCTTTTCAGGGGCTGTGGCTGTGGCTTAGTGGTAGCGCACTTGCCTGGTATGTGTAAGGCACTGGGTTCAATTCTCAGCACCATGTATAAATAATTAAAAAAATAAAGATCTATCAACAACTAAAAAAATTTTTTAAAAAATTTCTTTCCATACTTTTTTGTGCAACAGTACATGTATTTTTGGTAAAATTCATACTGAACATACCTGCATATTTTGCCTTTTCTCACTTTTCATTGTACTATGACTATGTCCCCACGTCATGAATTCTGTTGTGGAAACATGATGATTAGCGGATGCATCTCATTTTAACACACAGTTGTACCAAAATGCATTCAGTGTCAACAGGAGATCATTGGATAAACAAAATGCTTGTTTCTCTTTTTTAATAGGTAATATTTCGGTGAGCATTTCTTGTTACTGTCTGAGATGAAGGGAAGGACCAAACTTAAGGCTCCTGATGTCTATACTTTGAGGTCAAATGACCTCAAAAATGTTGTACCCATTTCAATTCCTGCTAGCACAGTGTCCAATGCCCATTTCGATACCCTCTCTTTGTAGGGTGTAGGTAAAATTATTTTCATAAATGGGTAGTGCTGAAGTCTCTCCCTTCCCACCTAAATTTCTCTAGGACATGTGGTGAACTTCCTGTTTATTTTTTGGCATTGCTTGATTGGTCTTCTTCCTGCATCACTGCCAGCCTTTCTAGTGGCAAGCAGTGACTATGTTTTATGCCTTGAGTATTGCAACTCTGAATAGGAGTTTCCAAAAGCAAAACAACAACAACAACTAAACCAAACTCCCCAGTTCCTGGAGTGGCTCATTCTGTTTGATTTTATAGCTACCCTGAAATGGTGACTGGATTTTTCTTCATCCTGATGACCGTACTGTGGTTTACCCGGGAGCCTGGTTTTGTCCCTGGCTGGGACTCCTTCTTTGAAAAGTAAGTAGTGATGTTTCTTCCTGAAGAACCAATCCCTCACCCAGTTTCCTCTGGCAGTGACCGCTGGGGTCCATCACAGCTCTTAGGGGCAGACATGAGATATGAGACCAGAGAGCTTTTCATTCCCTGAGAAACCTGCTCCCTCTAGGGAAGCAGCAGTGTGGAGTCAGGAAGAAAACAGTATTTCGAATCCCAGTCTGGGCTTGGGGTGCAGCCACTACTCACCAGCTGTATGACCTTCGTCTTCTCACATGGGCTCTCTGACCTTCAGCTGTCACACAAAGTGTTAGACACTGTCTAAAAAGTGCCAACTGTAAAGAGACTGCACTACAGAGAGGCTGAAGCCTGTGGGAGGAAGGAGAGGTTCACACAGGATCCCATGCCAGGACCTCTGAGGGCCAAGACCAGCCACAGGCCCCAAGGTCTCCAAGTACCAACTTCTCATTTGAGGAGGGTCACAGGTAGACCATGGTGGAGCTGTGGCCCCACAGGAAAGAAGACTCAGCCTTTTCTGTTCTTCCTTATCCAACGGCTCCTGATCACTTCTAGGACTCACCCCAACTAAGGGCCCATGAGTTTACACTAACACATCTCACCCAGCCAGGCACGGCCTCCAGACAGTAACCATGAACTATGAATCCGCTGTGGCACAGCTTGCCAGCAACTGGCAAGAAGTCAGGTTGCTGTCATCTCTAGACTGTCCTAAAGAGAGGCACCGTGTTCAGACAGACTTTCTTATTCATAATATTTCCGAGGATTCCCAACCCCTCCTCCAGCCATGCTTGTGTCTTTGCTAGGAAAGGCTACCGCACTGATGCAACAGTCTCTGTCTTCCTTGGCTTCCTCCTCTTCCTCATTCCAGCAAAGAAGCCCTGCTTTGGGAAAAACAATGACGGTAAGGGAATATTCAGGGGGAGAAGCTGGGGATGGCTTTAGTCAAAGAACACCCAAGTAAGAATGATTCAAAGGAGGCTTGCCAAGGCCCTTCAGACTCCCCACAAAGCGGTACAGCCATTTCCCAAATCCTCCAATTCACCCATGAGATCCCTAAATCTTCATAAATCATGTCCATAAATCTCCATAAATCACGTCCATCTCTCCCTGCCTTTGATCTAGGTACAAGCCTGGAGTCCTCCCTACAGTCTGAGCCCATCATCACATGGAAGGACTTCCAGAAAACCATGCCCTGGGAGATTGTCATCCTGGTGGGAGGAGGCTATGCCCTGGCTTCTGGCAGCAAGGTAAGTCCTCAATTCTGCTCTTCAGGGTCAAGTATGAGTCCAGAAGCTTTATCTAGAGAATCATTATAGCCCTGGGAAGAGGCTTAAAGAAGCTGAGGGAGAGGATGGTGGGTATCGGTCACTGGCATGGACAGCAACAGAGCAGGATAGACGTCCTGTCCATCCTTGACCTTCTCAGTGCTTCAGGGAACACAGTTACAGATCAGCTGTGATTCAGGTCATGGTACACCAGTATTGCCACCTCCTCTGCAGGTCCCACATTGCCACAAGCAAAAGGTTTGTTGGATTTTGTAGCCATTCCCTGGGCTCTGACAGTGATATAGGAGATGAGTCTGTAAGGGCTGAGAAACTAGCCCAAGTGATACAGTGGATTGTCCCTGTGGGTCAATAGCATAGACTGAACGTTTCAGAGAAGCTTTGCCAAAGCTGATGTAAAGATTTCTTGGTTTCCCAGTTGGGAGCGTCTGGAATAAGACCCTTCTAATGGAGGTGATGGGAAAGAGCTGAAGTGCTTTCTCTGAAATACAAAACGGTCCTAAGAATGAGTTGGGTTAGCTATGGAAATCAGTGTGGAGGCTCCTCAAAAGACTAGACATGGAACAACCATATGACCCATACTCTACTCCTCAGTATTTACCCTAATGAATGAAAGTCAACTCATACAGTGATACATATTTATAGCAGCACAAGTCACAATAGCTAAACTATGAAACCAGCCCAGGTGTCCATCAACAGATAAATGGATAAAGAAAATGTGGCATGTATACACAACAGAGTTTTATTCAGCCATAGAGAAAAATGAAATTATGTCAATTGTAGGAAAATAGAACCAGAGACCATCATGTTAAGTGAAATAAGTCAAACTCAGAAGGTTAAGGGTCATATGTTTTCTCTCATATGCAAAAACTAGAAAAGAAAAATAAAAAGGTAAGGGTGGGGGGGTCTCATGAAAATCAAAGGAAGATCAATAGAGGAAAGGGACCAATGGATGAGAGGTGGAGAGAGTGAGGGGAAATGCTGGGGAGTAATACTGGCCAAATTATATTGTTATATTGTTTGCAGGTATAAATATATAACAACGTATCACACCATTATGTACAACTGTAATGCAACAATAAAAAAATGTAGGAGCCGGACATACCTGTAATCCCAGCAGCTTGGAAGGCTGTGGCAGGAGGATCAAGAGATCAAAGCCAGCCTCAGCAACTCAGCAAGGCCCTAAGCAACTCAGCAAGACCCTGTCTCTAAATAAAATATATTTTAAAAAAGGGCTGAGGATGTGGCTGAGTGGTTGAACACCCCTGAGTTCAATTCCCAGTGCCAAAAACAAAACAAAGCAGTGTAAAAAAAAAAGAATGAATTGGGTTAAGGTTCAGACTGTTTCTCTCTCTCCCTTGTCCATATGAATGAGCCCATTCTAAACATGTTTCACTTGCACTTGTGCATTCTGAGTATCAGTGACTGCCAGGGCACAGAATCCTACACTGGGAAGGATCCTCAGAGGACACTGAGCCCCATCTCCTATGCAAGGTGACAGTCCTTTCCAGGATGCCAGGGCCTGGACACCCTTAATGACAGGGTACTCCCTATGTGAAGAACAGTTATTTAAATCCCACTTTGTTCTTTACTCTCCATGTATCATCATTGTTGGTTTTGGCTCTGTTCTCTGGAACCCTATCCTAGGTAATAATTAGTAAAATGATGGTTTTTAAATCTGTTTTTCCTACTAGAACTCCCTCACTCTTTTAGCCATTCTCAGAAAAGACTGCCATCCTAATCTCTCACCTCAGGACTCACTGTGGTTTACCTACCCTGGCCTATTCAGACATGGCCCAGGGTGGTCAGTCTACTACAAAATGGACTATTATATTACCAAACCCATCTCCCACCTCTGACGTAAGCACCAGCCTACAATTTTATAGAAGCTTTTACAGGGCTTCCTGGGCACTCAAGTCAATGTTTATATTGAAATAGCCGTCAGCTACAACCCTTCATCCTTCCCATTGGTAGCCACTATTAAACTGGAATTCCTTCAACCCATCCTGCATATGTGCTGTCAACCTTTCTAATTCCAAGTATAAGATATTATATTTATCTTTATTGAATTTCAGTTGTTAGTTTTGGCTAGAGTCTAGCCTAGCAAGACCTTTCTTTTTAAATCAAAATTGTATATGTATTTCAGATAGTATAGGTGATTTTTCTGTAAAACCTATTTGGATAGGTTTGATTCTGCCAATTTTTAAACTTTAGTAATTCAGGTACAATCTATGACTCCTACTGAGTTTGAAATAATTTCAGAGTTGACACTAGTGAGGAAAATTCAATGTGAAATGTTCTCATACCCAGGGGCTTAAAAAATTAAGACTTCCTTCATTTTGTTTTGTCTAACTTTGCAGACTAATTTATCAACTTCTTTCAAATTATAGCATGAAAGAGTTCTGCTGGAAAAATAATTGCCATTAAATTATGTCACTTTACTTATGAGTACTATTTGGATGATTTGGTAAATAAAACTCCATTTTTTTTTTTTTCACAAAATGTACTATTTCCACTCAACTAACTGCTCTTCCTCCCCTGCCTTTGTCCAGTGAGTGAGGTTTAATGTTGTGAGAGGGAATAATTAGAGTTCCTGCAGCTGCAAGTGCTGTACCAACCATTGATTGATGCAGTCTTCACATATTCAGTTTGTAACTCAGTCAGTTGGAAGAAAAAGGAAGAAAAGTTTCCAAGGTGAGATGGTTACAACAGAGAGAATTCTGGAGATCTTTCATCACAGTTGTCTGTGAGCTTGCAGGGAGCTGGTAAGGGAGCATAGAGATCAGATGAGCTTTTGATGAATTTGGGAAAGAGGAGAAAATGTGGCTTGCTGACAGCGTAGTGAAGGCATAGTAACATTTGAGTAGCAGGACTTTAGCTTGAGGAATCATAAAAACAACTCGCCTTGCTTTCTGCCCCTACTCTCCATTTCGCTCCTGCCTTGGCAGTCTGGGGTTCCACAGCAAGAGCCTGAGCATGTCAATCACAGAAGGGAGAGGAAGAGGGAGCAGAAGAGAAACGAATGCATATGGCAACCTGGGGGCTTTTAGTTCAAAAGCTTAATGGTGGCTTTCATTTTTTAGAAGAGGAGACATACCATTGGCAGATGAATATCTTCTAATCCAATGAATCATTCAAAGTGGGAATATTCATTTATTTGAGTGGATATGTACAAATATTGCTAATGGGAAAGGTTCAGAGTGAGCAATATGCCTTCATATCTGTGGTATGCACAAAATACCGACAAGATAGTACTTGTCAACCATCATGGGAACTGAACCCAACAGTTGGGGCTTAATGACTATGCTGTAGGCCAGGGAGGAGGCTCCTTCCCCATTAAATAGACTTTTTCTCTCACATTTTTTATTGGTGCACTATAGTTGTAGTGATGGGATTTCTTGTTACACATCTGTACTTGCACACAAGAGAACAATATAATTTGTCCAATATCACCCCAGCTCTTCCTGCCTCCCACCCCTTGGTCCTTTTCCTCTACTGATCTCCCTTTGGTTTTCATGAAATACCCCCCTACCTTTTTTTTTTTCCCCCTCTCTGGTTTCCATAATAAGAGAAAATATATGACCCTTAATCTTCTGAGTTTGACTTATTTTACTTAACAAGATGGTTTCTGGCTCCATCTATTTTTCCTTCAAGTGACATAATTTCATTCTCTTCTAGGGCCTCAGCAACTTAAAGATTTGGGATGTAGCTCAGTGGTAAAGTACACATGAGTTCAATCCCCAGTACCAAAGGCATAAGAAAGGATTACATCTGGACTCTGTACAAAGGGCATCACTGAGGTGTGAAGGTGCCAGAGGCTGGAGATAGGATGAGACTGATATTGAGGGGCTAAAGATGAGGGGTAAAGATCTCCAACCCCTGCTGAGAAAAAGTCCCAGGAAGGATCACAGCATGAGATGTGGCTGTGCACACCACATGACAGCCGACTGATCAGGACATTGAGACTGAATGCTGTACAATCATAAATTTCTGAGCTACAGAAATGATCTAAACATAAAATCAGGACTGCATCTGTCTCCAGTCAGATTAAAAATAGTATTGGATGAATCCTGGTGGTTCCTTCCAGCCAGCTCTCCTGACCCTCTGAAGTCTAAGAACCCCTTTGGAATGTGCTTTTCCTCCTTCCTTTTTACTCTAACACCTTTTCTTACAGAGCTCTGGTCTTTCCACGTGGATTGGGCACCAGATGTTATCCTTGAGCAGCCTGCCGCCATGGGCTGTCACCCTGCTGGCATGTATCCTGGTGTCCATTGTCACAGAGTTTGTGAGCAACCCAGCCACCATCACCATCTTCCTGCCCATCCTGTGCAGCCTGGTAAGTAGAGCAGGGCTCCCAGGTGTCTAAACAGTTGTCAAGGTCCTGCAACGGCAAGCCAGCTCCAGGAAGCAGCTTCTGTGGCTGTACCTTCTTCTCTGGTCACTGCCCACAACAGCTTTCACTGATTGGTATTCAAACCAAAATTTGAAAAAAAGTTTTCAAATAGCAATTAATAAATAAAAGATACACTAATAAATCATAGTAAGAGCTGTGGAAATCCTTTTTCAAAAGATTAACTTAGGGGCAGCCCAAAATGAAAACAAGAGGATGGACAAATAGCCAGGTGTGGTGGTGCACACCTGTCATCTCAGCTCTTGGGAGCTGAGGCAGGAGGATTGCAAGTTTATCAAAACTCTGTCTCAAAATAAAATATAAAGGGCTGGGCACATAGCTCAGTGGTAGAAATCTTGCCTAGCATGCACAAAGCTCTGGGTTTTATCCAGACTGCCAAAAAAGAAAAGAATAGACAAAACAATCTTAAAACCCTAGAATTCCATTTCCCCACAATCCTCATCAACCTTTCCCTGCTAAGATAAAAACCTAGCAGTAGGGCCAAAGAGGTAACCACAGAAAATGGAGTCAAAGCACACACAGCTGCAAAAACCAAGCTCACAGCTCTCAGGATCATTACTATCTCTGCCCAACTCCTCCAGAAGGTTCTGAGAATTGGGAGCAAGGTCCTTTATTCCATGACCTCAGACCAATGATTATGAATGGAAAAGGGATAGAGGGCAACCGCCAGGTAATGAACTTGACCCAATGCAGCATATGTCCACACTGGGAGATGAAATCTAGGAAATGGAAGCCTTTTCCCCATCTTAGCAAAATAGCCTCTTCCTGCTCTTCTAACCCCAAACTCCCCTCTGCCCATTGGTCAACTCTCTCTGCCCATTGGTCAGATGTCTCCCACTTCTTCTATCACCTCGAGTGTGTGAGCTTGGGAGGGCACTCATTTAAAACTTGACAACAGTGACAGCAATACTATGGGTTTGAATCCCAAATAAAACAATTATCCTCCCCAGAAAAAAAAGCCCTCAGTACTATACCCCCAAGGGTGAGGGATACTTGCTTTAATCAAAACAGCTTATTAATGAGATTTTTTTTGTTTGAAGAAAGGATTTTTCAACTAAATAATAAGGCTTAAGAACCACTTCCTTAGAATAGCATAAATTAAAAAAATCAAATACTCATTCTAGAAAGTTCCTCAAAGCTTTAGCAATTTGGGTTGCCAAGGGCAGCGCATGCCCTGCAGGGGAGGGAACCAACTAGCCCTGTCCAGTGAAGACTAGACTGCACTGTGCCATCATTTAAAACAAATTCATGCACAGGAAATGCATGCCTAATGTCCAAGTTAACATTTCTGTGAATTCTCTCTTCTCCTAGTCTGAAACGCTGCACATTAACCCACTCTACACCCTGATCCCAGTCACCATGTGCATCTCCTTTGCAGTGATGCTGCCTGTGGGCAATCCCCCCAATGCCATCGTCTTCAGCTATGGGCACTGCCAGATCAAAGACATGGTGAGTTGCAGGTGCCTGCTTCCGCCAGGTTCAGCCACCATGAGGGTGGGCAAGACTGGCTGCAGGCCTTCTCCCAAGGTTTCTTTTTTTGTAGCAGTATCTATCACCTGTTAACATCCTATCCTTTGTGGTAGAAAGAATGACACCCATAAAAAGGTTCTTGGATGGTACAGAAGCTCTAAGAATAGCAATAATGTGCTCTCCCCAGTTCTGGAGAAAAGTGGGCAGATGGATAGAAAAAGCTGGTGCAGGCACTGTGTGTGGCCCAGTTCCAGAAGCCATGAGCTTACACAAATCTCTGCCTCCATTTCTCCATTCTTCTTTCTCCATTTCATTGGACTATTGGGGACATTCATTCAAAAAGCCACTGGTTTGGGGTAGAGTGCTTCTTTTGCATGCACAAGGCCCTGGGTTAAATCCCCAGCACCACACACACACACACACACACAAAAGAAAGAAAGAAAAGAAGGAAAAAGGCACTGGTTTATTCACAGAAAATAGAGTATAAGAAATATGAATCTAGGGTGAATGTGTTTTGTAAGAGCAGGATCCTTCTGCTTGACTCTTTCCCCAGTAAGAAAGCACTAAAGCAACAATGAAAAAAATAAGGCACCACTTTTTATTTCTAATTGTCAGTTGGGCTCACAAAAAATGACTTTGAGGAGCCATTTTGCCACTGACTCAACCACTCCTCAACCAATACTCACTGCTGTTCTTAATATCCAGCTGATGGGGGTTGGGGAAAGGATAAACAAACTGATAGAAATGACTGAGGCCTGACCATCGGATACAGAGAGGCCAGTCACCCTGAGGTGAAAAAGAAATTTTTCACTGTTGAAACTTGTTCTCAGCAGACCTGTAAAATATCAAATGAAGAGAAAGAAGAAAGTGTTTCAGGCTGGAAGCAGATTCAAGTTGCTTATCTATATCATCTGTGCTATTTCAAGGACAGGAAGTCACCGCTGTCCCTCATTCCTGCTCCCCAGTCTTCTCACATAACTCTGCCCAGCTCTTCTGCCTCTGCTTCCTCTGTTGTGTGCCCCCACTGCTCACCTCTAGCCATTTACACTGGAATCCAGTGATCACAGACAGTCCTTGTCAAAGGCACTGAATGACAAGAAGCAAGCCAGTCCTGGGTTCTAGTACCAGCGGGGTTAATTCCAGGCTTTAATTTCCTCATCTGCTAACTAAGGAGGTTCCAACTAGATTCTCCCTGTGGTCCCTTTCAGCTCTAAAGGACCTTAATTTAGCTCCTCAGAACATGTTGAGAAGCACAGGCTGTTCTCCATGCCAAAAGACCCAGGGAGCCAGCCTGATTGAGGGGTCCATGGCTCCAGCCAGAGGGCAGTACAGAGGTCATGTCTACTTATTTGTTTGGTATAATTTCCTAGCATCTGTTTTTTCCCTTTAATTTCCCCAACTTGCTGGCAGCTAGGGGACCTGTTTCAGCTACAAGCTGTGTGCCTGGCTACCCCCTGGAAGGATGCCGGCTGTCCTCACGGTACACATTTTTCCAGCTGGCCCTGGCTTAGCCGCCCATCATCCCTCACATCACCCTTCAGCTTGTCAGTGTCAATGACAGTTCAGAAATGATACAGGTTGGACTCAGTAAGGTAAAATTCCCAGGGGAAGAAGCAAAGGCCCTGATGCTGTTAGTAAAGGGCTGAGCAGAGGCAGCTGACTTGCTGCCCCAGGTGACCCAAGACACTTTACTTCCCTAAGTTGTTTCCTCGAGGGAAAAAGGTAACAGTGGCAAAGCCTTCATATAATATAACCCCTGCAAGTTCCTTGTGTGTATGAGCACATAAGGCTCTGAGAAGTTCCTGCTTTAAAGAGCTGTTTAATTTTGTTAACACATTTCACTGCAAAAATAACTCTCAACATCCTAAATAACTAACAGACTTCCTGGGATTCCACTTCCTAGAGGGAAGACTACAGGCAAGAAGTGGAGATGATTCTAATTGTCCTCATCCAGCCCTAATCCCTCCTATTTTTCTGGTCCTTCCACGGTCCTGTGCCACCCCATAATGCAACACTTGAGCATCCCAGGCAGTCAGTGAACAATCAGGGCCACCTGGGTGGACCAAGGCTTAGCTGGGAGCCCAGGAAGCGCTCACTTAGGGATCTGTGCTGGCTTGTGTCCTGCAGGTGAAAGCTGGCCTGGGAGTCAATGTCATTGGCCTGGTGATAGTGATGGTGGCCATCAACACCTGGGGCGTTAGCCTCTTCCACCTGGACACTTTTCCAGCCTGGGCGAAGGTCAATAACATCACCAATCAGGCCTAACACAAGTGGACAACCTGGCTCAGTTGAAGGAGTTGCGCTGAGCACAATCTGAACCACAGGCAAAGAAAATTACCAGGAGCATGCCCCAGAAACACACTGAAGGCAGCGGTGCCAGAAGATCCTGCCACCTAAACCTTGAAGTGCAGGGACCCTGCAATCACCACAGGCATGGGCTGGGCGGTTGATGTCTTCTTTCCTGGCTGCCTACCTGCCTTAGCATCACAGCTCAAGAAACTAAAAACTGATCTGTCTTCCTTGGGTCCAGTCTTTCCTATCTACTCTTCCTAAGACAGGAAAAAAAGAAAGCCTGTCTTAATTGCCCCTGAAGGGCGAAGCCTCTCAAACTGACTGGCCTCACTAGGTTTTGTTATTTGTAGTGGCTCCTTAGGAGTTGAAGGAGATATGCACATCGTTCTACCTATGCAGATGGTGAAAAGAGCGACTCTATTTTGAGGGAACCTTACCCAGAACTTGAGCCATCTCAAGTTTTCTATCCTAAGTTCTCTTCACAAAAAAAGCCTCTTTTATTACTATCTTGATTCAGTTTTAAAAAATGGCTCCATCTCTCCATCTTTCCAATGGCTCCCCTTTGACACCAAATTCTGTAAAGAAATAGTTTTCCTCTTTAGAAGAAAAGCTGGTATCATTCACTTTATCAAAGGAGAAGGAAGTAGAAAAAAGACACATTGAATTAGCTTCTTTCTCCACTCACTAACTGGAAATACCATTGCCTTGGCTACAGGTGGGGAGGGAGGGAAAACATTCATACCTGTCTTGTTAGGGAGATCAAAACTATAATTAAGACCACATCACTTTTATTGGTATCATGCTGGCTTGCTTCTGGATTTAATGAGTAGTTCATTCCTGAGAAGACAAAGTACATAAGTATAACCCAAAGGTCCAACATGCCAATCACTTTTTCCTGTTGATAAGTCCCCTGAGGGGAAGGAGATACCTGCATCTCTTGAATTCCCCTGGCAACTTCTACGATGTAGTAAGCTGTACCTGCTCAATAAATGCTCCCAATAAGAATCACTCTGCAAGGCAAGGCCTTATTCCTCCTGTAGATCAAGCAATTTTTTTCATGAGATGTCCTTGTTGCATGGCTGGATATAGCTCTCTATCCCTCCAAGTTTGTTGTCATTAAGTATTTCCAATTTCAACAATCAGTTGCTTACTTAATACATCTTAAGGAAAAAATAGTCCCCCATAGTTTTGCACTGTAGTAACTAATTTTAAGATACTGTCAATATCATGTGAAGTTTTCCCACAATAATTTATCTATAAAATCACTCCTTTAGTTTATCAAGTGTCTGAGTTATAAAGTTGTTTTGTTTTTGTTTTTGGGTTTTTTTTGTTTGTTTGTTTTTGTTTTTTGTGCCAGTTAACACACTCCAACCACAGAGGGGCTAGAACAAATCCCCTGTGGATACAAAATGTGATTGGCCATGTCTAACTGGGAATGCTACTGCTTTTGTCCTGCTTATTAGCTTAGTCGATATCTGGCCAATTTTAATAGTAAAGATCTCAGGGATCAAATGAAATGCCCATTGTTAGGTATGCTACAACTGGTTTGATCAAGTCAGCATCCCTCCAATCAATCTGCTTCAAAGGTCAGGTGTTGTTACTATTGTCAAGGCAGCCAAATCATCATATTTCTCAACCCTACACAGACCCTACGCCAAGTCAGAAAACAAGACAAAGGTACAGAAAATCAGTAAGATTCCAGGAGTGTAAGTATAAAGAGAATAAGTTGACTTAGAACTTAAGTGGATTACTGGCCACTGTTCAGCACTGTTCAGCTACTTGGGACCCTGAGTCACTGCTAAAGGGGAAGCGGCACCAATTTCCCACTGCAGCTGCAGCCAATGCTCCATTAGCAGGTGTATTCAACCCGCTGGTTTAGAAATCTCATTTGTTTCAATCTGTTCTACTGGCTGCTCTTAAGAACGGTACCATTTTTTCCTAAATCCAGATTCAAGTCAAATGAGATTGCCCATTCCAGTGACAGGAAATGGAAGATATAATTAATAATGCCTAGGAGTTATTAATTATTAAGGTGCAGTGATTCATGACTGTAATCCCAGTGACTCAGAAGGCTAAGGCAGAAGGACTGAGTTCAAAGTCAGCCTCAGCAACTTACTGAGACCCTAAGCAACTTATAGAGACCCTGTCTCTAAATAAATTTTAAGGGCTGGGAATGTGGCTCAGTGGTTAAGCACCCCTGGGTTCAATCTCCAGTACCAAAACAAAAACAGAAACAAAAAAACTCCTTGTCCTCCCACTGTTGGATAACTTCTAGCCCTTCTCAGTAGTCTTGTCTCTTCATATTATTTGATTTTTATCTTTTAATGTACATGGATGAAAAAGCTTTAGATGATCATCTCATACCAGGTAATTTTCCTGATTATGAAACTGAGAGTGAGAGCCACTTAGTTGCATCTTATTCTCAAGTCAATTACATATTAAATTTGCTCAGTCAAGGTTGCCTTTAAAATTCCTTTAAGTCACCAAAGTACATGGTATACAGTCTTACACTGGCATTTACATGTCACAAAGACTCATATGCCACCATGTTTCAATTTTTAAAAATTGCTACTTTTCCCTTCAATGTCAGAATAGATCCCTATTTCTTTAGCTGAACATCAAATGAAGTATAGCTGTCCTCTGTATCCACAGGTTTTGCCTTAGTAGCTTCAATCATACTGGACTGAAAATATTTTTTAAAAATTGCATCAGTACTGAGCATATAGACTTTGTTCCCTGTCATTATTTACATAGCATTTACATTGTATTGTTATAAGTAATCTCAAGAACACAGGAGGATGTTATGGGTTATATGAGGATATTATACCGTTGCATATAAGGAACTTGAGCATCTGCAAATTTTGGTGTCCATGGCAGTGAGGAGGGGGGCTAGAACAAATCCCCTGTGTATACCAAATGAATATAGTTGGCCATTTGCATGTGGGGACTACATTGTTTGAAAAAATATTTCTAAGAACATCCCACCATATTGCCAAGATGCTTAAACCATTAGAAGACAAAGGGAACCAAGACCCTGAGTACACTGGTAGCTTACCCTGGGGCTGCCCTCACTGAAGGAATGCTGAGCACATCTCAACTGTTTACATGGCACCTTTCTTTTGTCCCAGTTCTGAACAACTGTACATGTATGACAGTGTGACTCCACTTTCACACAGTCCTATCACTGAGGCAGTGATTCTACAGGCCCAGGACCCAGGTTTTGCAACACTCCACCCTGGGTGGGCACTTTCCACAAAATCTCCCTTTTCTCAGTTCTTTTTTCTTATCCAGTGCCTTGTACAACAAGCCACCCACCCATTAGGACTTTTGTACCTAACTGAATGTTGCAACCAAATTTAGGAAAAGTATAAGCTGAACATTTAAAATTTTAAGTGTCACATACTCCCTATAGGCAAGCCTCAAAATATTTTCCTTTCACTGCCCTGTTTCTTTCCATAAGGCAACGCCCTAAAGTGGAGAAAAAGAATCCATTCATCTGCATAAGGAATGGCAATGCTACGTGCAAAACCCAGACTGGAAGTTTCAGAAGTCTCATTTGCTCCAGTATAGTATACAGTGTTCCTTCAAGAGGAATAGCTCAGAAAAAGCACTTAAATGTGGGAGACCTCAGCAGAAAAACAAACACCATTACAGTATCTAGGGCGTGAACTGCTCAGTGGAAATGAAAACATTACACATATACATACGAACTAATATGTCCAGACAACTAGGAAAGCCACACAGCTTCTCTGTAGTTATACAGATGAAAACTGAATTAGAAAAATAACATTGCTCCTTTAACTGAGCAGATAACTGCTTAATTCTGTAAAATACCAAATAAGAAAAGCCTACAGATGTCAAGTAGTAAGCTCAACTCATAGAATTCTGCCCTTTTTTGACAATTTTAAATGATTAATTTGGTTTTATTTTGCTGCCTAAATCTAAATCTTTCAAGTTTAATGTACTTATTAAGTTTCCAATATCAATCCTGAAGTTTTCTATTTCATAATAGTGGACCTTCATTCTTCAAGGCTGTAGTTAATTCTGATTATTCAAGATCAAATTGTGAGTGAGGCAATATGATTAGGGTGGATACTGTGAACTTTCATCAATATCTAACACCACAGAATAACACCACATTCTGCATGTTCATGCACTGGTTCCAAAAGTGATTGCAGAAATACAAAAATATCCTGACCAAAAGCAACATATTTGGACTAATATCTACTATTTATTGGACAATTTGCAAAGCACACCATATACATTATTTATTTCTCATGAAAATCCTATGAGGTAGGTATTACATCCAAATCTTACAGATTAATGCAGAGTTTCAGAAAGAATAAGCCATTTGCCCACTTCCCACTGCAAGGGAGAAGCCAAACCATAATTTGATCCTAATCTGTCTCACTGGAGGATGATCTTTACAGGGATAAAATTTATCATCATGTATGTTTTCAAAGAAAATCAGAATCACTTTATTTTGGAATCACATATAGGGTTGATGTCATCACTAAAAAAAGTTGTCTCTAAGTAATCCTTCCAGTGTTTTGATTCTGCTAAAATGCCTTCAGAAAGGTATTACTGACAAAGCTACCCAACAAGCCCTCTGAAACAAAAAATGAAATGGATATTTACCTCTATAAGTGTAAATATAGTTTTAGGACTTATATCTTACAGCTATATCCTGCAGAGGTATACATAATAACATTAGGTTTTATGTTATCAATGTAATAGAAAAGAACAATTTAAACAATCTTTAGTAACAGATTAATTATGGTTCATCCATTCAATAGAACTGTATACAGCCAAAAAAGAAGTAAGGCTTCTTGTTCCTTAAATGCTGATACAGAATGAGCTCCATTAAGAAAAACAATTATGTATAGTTTGTTACCATTTGCATATAGACATGTTTAGGAACAGACTCTTCCTCAAAAGTAAACTGGGAATGTGTAACAGTGACTGCCCAAGGAAGAAGAGCTAAAAATAAAGAGGATAGGGATGAGACAGGTCCTGTATTTACATGAAATCACTTCTGTATCTTCACTCATTGGAAGAGTTACCTACTAAAATATTTTTAATTAAAAAAATTCAAACTAGTAATGGGGCACCTATAATCCCAGCTACTTGAGAAGTTGAGGCAGGAGGATCACAAATTCAAGACCAGCCTGGGCAAATTAGCAAGACCCTGTCTCAAAATAAAAGCTGAACATGGTGATGCATATCTGTATTCCTAGTGATTTAGAAGGTTGAAACAGGAGGCTCATAAGTTAAAGGTTGGCCTCAGCTATTTAGCAAGATCTGTCTTAAATTAAAAGGGCTGGGATATAGCTCAGTGGAAAGTGCTTCTGGGTTCAATCTTCAGTATCACAAAAAAAAAAAAAAAAAGAAAAGAAAAGAAAGAATAAAAAAGGGCTGGAGATGTACTTGTAGTGTGTTGGCCCTGCATGTGTGAAGTCCTGTGTTTGATCTCTAGTACTAGAAAAAAAATTAAATAAATAAAAAAAAAAAAGACTGGCCAGCATATTGATGTACCTGTTATCCCAGCATTCAGGGGGCTGAGGTGGGGAGATTGCTTGAGCCCTGGAGTTCAAGACTAGCCTAGGCAACAAGACTTCAATTAAAAAAAAAAAAAAAAATTATACGTGGAACTACATTTTTCTTAGGAGAAGCACTATGAAGTTATAATGTAAATATATCTTTTAATGTAAAAAGTCTTAACATTTCCTTTATCAACAATTTGACACTTACCCATGATAAAATGTCAAATGTACCTGTAATCCCAAGAATGATTCTTTTGAAGAAAAAGAGTCAGATCAAATACATCATTAACGAAAAACATGCATGCTAAATAGACTGTGAATGTCATTAGAACAAAAATCATTGTTTTTCATATTTTTTAATTCCCCAGTTACTGATAAGATTCTTAGAATAGAGTGTCTCAGTTCATGAATAGCAAACTGATTTATTAGTTGAATTATCAACTATGGAGCTGCCTGACAACAGTAAAAATAAGTGGATAATTCAACAGAAACTGGATTCTAGATATTAATTTTAATTACTTTGAAACAACAAAATTTAATAACAAATTAGTTTAACAAGCACCCATTATAACTGCAAAACTATGAAATTAGCATTATTTGTATCTGATCAGCTATACAAAAAACTCACTAATTTTTCTTTCGACAAAAGGTAGTAGAAATCCCAAACAACAGGGGAGAAGCGACTTTGCTAAACTAGCACCATAATTCCAGTCAGCTGGAAGGAAAGGCGGGGGAAGAGGCAAGGCTGTTGGACACATAAAGGGTAGTTCTTAACTTATGGCCCCACTTTTGCTCTGAGGCAACACTGGATCTATCAAAGAAGAAAACTGCTGTGGCTGGAGATGAAAAGATGAAAACAAAAGCTTTGGGATCAGATGGTACAGGAGGCCCCTCAGGGGCGGCAGAATCAGAGTATCCAGAACGTAGGGCTGGAGTGGGCATCAGGAACTAGGGGGTTTCTTCTTGGCTTCCAAATCCTTTTTAATCTCTTCAAGTTTTTTAGCCAAGTTTGGTATCTTTAAAAAGAAAAATGGTTATTGTAAGGATTATTGTATCTACCTAATCAATATTCTTTTACTTCTCTTTCTCCAAAGGTGGTTTTACAAGTTTTTATTTTCCTATGAAGGAGATCTGCTCAACAGCAGTATTTCTTAGCCTCATAACTACATACAAAAAATAGCAGAGGTTGTAAGTTAATGTTCTTTCTCTGAAAGCCAGACCCTGATTCTCCTTTTGAACACACACTTAGTCCCCTCAATCTGATGCCAAGTAAAAGTTGTATATGTAAATAATAAATGTGATAGAAAGCAGTAAAGCCCTTGTCTAGAAAGCCAGATGACTCAAATGAAGGTTGACAAAGTGAAAAACTTTACTACAAAACAAATCAAAAGTTAATATCTTTCTTTCGCTTGTCTTTTTAAAATGCCTCTGGCTTTCAACTTACCCATTTATAAAGCAAGGCTAATATGACTTCCCACTTCACCAAACTCTGTCCTTAAACATGTTACACTGCCCTGTTCCATCTCCAGAATTTTCAGTCATCTCTACTACTGGGTTAGGACTGAAAAGATTATCCAATCAATCTTTAAATTCTCACCTATCACATGATTTTCCATAGAACAAATTAATAATACTTGGGCTAGGGAGCACTACTTAGGATCATCCTGAGACCACCTAAACTGATGGGATTTTGCCCTCTTGTGGTAATGTGGAGGACAGATGTTTCTGTAAATTTAAAAAAAAAAATTTTTTTTTTTTTCCAACAGTAGAAAAGCTTTCTATAAAATTCAGGATTTTCTCCTCAGACTTAAGATTTCATTTACCCAAAAGTGCACACTTTACCTCAACAAAGAAAAGACACTATGAAACATGAAGACAGCCACTTACATCATAGTTCTGAGCCAGATACATTCCAACCACGTTGCCAAAAGTAAATCCAAGCTGAAAAAACAGAACAGGAAGAGTTACACTGCATACCGAGTCCTGTGCCAACTGAGACCAAACCACAATACACAGATAAGATCCTTCTCAGGAGCTCAGGACAGGTAAAGAAGCTTGATGTCTAGCTTAGGATTGTTTAGCATGAGATGCACATTTTTCTTCTATAAAATAAATACAGATGTAACTTCCCTCAAAATGTTAAAGAGCATATGAAAGAAAGAATGGTAGCAATGAATAAATCTACTCTAAATTCTCTTTGTCCCCTCACAAATCCCATAAATACCAGAATATAAACTCTAGAAGCCCAAGCAGATTTTGTTGTTGAATGCTGCAATTTTTCAGTTGTGGATACTGCTATTCCTCTCTACATCAAATAAAAATTATTCAGTTGAATCACAGGATCTTAGAGAAGGAAGGGACTCTCACATTTCAATCTCTTCATATTTCAAAAGAGGAAGTTAAGGTCCAGAGAGTAAAGTAACTTATCCAGGGTCATTCATAAGGAGCACAGGACATTAGCACTCAAAAGTACATAAGCGGGCTGAGGATGTGGCTCAAGCGGTAACATGCTCGCCTGGCATGCGCGGGGCGCTGGGTTCGATCCTCAGCACCTCATAAAAATAAAATAAAGATGTTGTGTTCACCAAAAACCGAAAAATAAATATTAAAAAAATTCTCTCCCTCAAAAAAACAAAAACAAAAAAAATACATAAGCACTCAAAAGGTACAATATGTAATGACTAGGAAACTTTGACACACCACTGAGCTTATCAGGCCCCTGCCATGGTGAAGTCTGATGGGCAGAACACTTAGGCTAAGTGGGCAACAGGGATCCAACTCAGTGCTGAGAGAAACAGTCACAATTTTTGGAGAACTATAAACGTTTATCCCCTTGGGTAACTATCTTCCTTAACAAAAACTGTTTCATGAAAATCTAGCGTATTCCCTATATGCCAAAAGGGCCAAAGTTCATTAACTTAAAAAAAATTTTTTTGTGGTGTTGGGGAATGAATCCAGGGCCATGTGCATGCAAGGCAAGCACTCTATCAACTGAGCCCCTTAGCTTCAAATTTTAATGATAATTGTTTTTTTCTCCTAGTAATTAAGAACCTCCATCTAAAGCTTAATTTCTAATTTCATAAATTCAAACTGGCATCCATTTTTTCATCATTTTGTTTAATCAATGTTGCTTTTGTCCAATCACAATAGAGAGGATAAAACAGAAAACCGAAGTGTGGCACTTAATGTATTATCAGCCATATGTGGTATGGTCTAACCTTATCTTCAAACTGGAAGTGCATACAGAGAAACAGAATACACCTGGGTCCTTACTATGCATAAGCATTCCCTGAGAGATGAGATCACAGAAAGAAGTGAAATGCTACCTTTCCAAGCTCTTCAGTAAATATGTTACTATCATACCCTCTCTGCAAGGATTTTGAGATTTTAGAAATTTGAAAAAATATCTGCTTCTCAAAAACACACCAGAAACCATAAACAGTAGAACACTAGAGGCCCAGGGAAGGAAGAGTGAGATGAGGGAAATGGTATAGGGGAATGGGTAGAAAGAAGATGCTGGAGCTAACAGCCCAGGAAGAGGAGTGGAGACCAGCTCAGAGTAGTGAATAATAGAGGAATGGCATTTTCCAGCTCTGCAATTAGATCTTATTTGGCAGCAAAATCACATCTGACTTAAACAGATATATGACTATTTATAGTCTTTATCACATTTTAGTGTGAATAATTTTTTTGCTATAGAAATAGAAATCTTTATAAGATCTACCCTCAACCCCACTGAAAAATGTTTAACAGCAAAATTTTTTAGTGAATTTGCTTACAAACTGCTATCCCAGACCCTTCTAAGTTATTGAAGTATCAAGTTATATGTAGCTTATTATTCTTCTATAATCAAAAAGTAACCTAATTTCCCAAATATATCTGGCCCCCCAAATTTTAAGAGATTGCAGGTTCCTATATACTAAAATTAATTTCATAGTCAACCCTGCAAAAGGTTTACTTTGTCTCTAAGAGAATTTATATGATACACAGGAAGAAATACTACATAATGGCAATTATATAACAACAGTAGGCAGCACCCAGCACAGGATCTTGAATGGTACAGATGCTCCAACAACTAGAACAAGGTCTGCATTAAGAGGGAAAATGAATGATATAGTTAAGAAACCACCTGAAAGGAAAGGATGTATTATAAGTTGTGTCTTTAATAAGGCTCTAAATATGCTGAGGAAGTGTTAAAATTTAAATTGGCCAAAGAACTGGAAGGGGAACTGACAGTGGAGAAGCAAGACACAAGATGGGAATAAGGATATGACTAGAATAAAAGAAAAAGGCCTAGCTGGGTGCAGTGGCGCACGCCTGTAATCCCAGCGCCTGAGGAGGCTGAGGCAAGAGGATCAGGTTCAAAGCCAGCCTCAGCAACAGCAAGGCAGTAAGCAACTCAGTGAGACCCTGTTTCTAAATAAAATACAAAATAGGGCTGGGGATGTGGCTCAGTGGTTTAATGCCCTTGAATTCAATCCCTGGCACCCCCTGCTCCTCCCCCAAAAGAAAAAGGCCTGATTAGAAAAGAGGAATTGAGTAAGGAATGGAGAACAATATGCATGTAGAGCTCAGCAGGGCTAGTTGACAGACCTTAAAAAACAAGCAAAGGAGTTTCATTCCCATAATATGGTAGCCAGTGACTATCCTCCAACAGCAGAAATGGGATGAAAACCCAGCTTTGGAAGCATTCACCTCAAAAAAGCTAAGTACAGATTAATGTGGTAACATGAGAAAACAAGCAAACATGAATGAAGAATCCAGAAACAAACATTTACATTCATGGTCAAGTAATTTGCAACAGGGTATTAAGGCAATCAATGAGGAAAGAATAGTCTTTTCAAGAAATGGTGCTGAGACAACAGAATAAAAGTGGATCCCTACTTCACATCATACACAAAAATTAACTCAAAGACCTAATTACTATAAGAGCTAAAACTATAAAACGGGGGAAAAAATGAAGTAAACTTTCACAACTTGGGGCTAGGCAATGGTTTTCTTAGTTATGATACCAAAAGCATAGAATGACAAAAGGAAAAATAGACACATTAGGCTTCATCAAAATTAAAAATATTTATGTTTCAAAGATTATCATTAAGAAAGAAAAAAGACAGGCTGGGGTGTAGTTCAATGGTAAAGGGCTTGCCTAGCATGCTTAAGGTCCTGGGTTTGATCCCCAGCATTGCAAAATACATAAACAAATAATAAAATAGATAAATGATTGGCTTTGAACATCAGAAAGAAAGGAAGGAAGGAGAGAGAAAACCCACAGAATAAGATAAAATATTTGCAAATCATATATCTGGGATACTTGTATTAAGACAGCAGAATAAAATAGATATTATTATTGCTGTATGTATATACGTGACTGCATGACCAATGTGATTCGGCAACCTGTACAGTCAGAAAAATGAGAAATTATACCCCATCTGATATGTCAAGATCATTGTACTGTCATATGTAACTAATTGAAACAAATGAAAAATAAATAAATAAATTTTTAAAAAAGAATAAAGAACTCTTACAATCAAATGGTAAAAATGACAAATAACTCAATTTAAAAATAGGCAATAGTTTTGAAAGAATTTCTCCAAAGAAAAAACAAAAAGACAGTAAGCACATAAAAGGATGCTCAACATCAATTACCACTGAGGGAATGCAAATCAAAACTATTGTGAGACACCAAGTCACACTCACTAGAATGGCTGTAGTCAAACAAAATGAACAAATGTGGCTGAGAATGTGGAGAAATTGGAACTTTTAAAAAATGCTGTTGGGGATGTAAAACGATACAGTGACACTGGAAAACAGGCTAACAGTTCCTCAAAAAAGCTCAGCAGACAGTTAACATATATACCGCAATTCCATTTAAGAGCATATATCTTGAGGTTAGGGCTGTGGCTCAGTGGTGGAGTACCTCACACTGGGTTCAATTCTCAGCACCATATAAGAATAAAAAAATAAAATAAAGGTGGTGTGTTCATCTACAACTAAAATAAATAAATAAATAAGAGTGTACACCTAAGAGTCTTAAGTGAAACATACATACACACAAAGAAACTTGTGTATTCCTAGCAAGATTATTAATAGCCAAAAGGTAGAAAAAAACTTAAAATGTACATAAACAAGTGAAGTGATTAAAAAATGTGGTATATCCATAGGATGTAATATTATTTAGCCATGAAAAGGAATGGAGCACTGATTCATGCCATGATATAGATGAATCATGAAAACACTGTGAAAGGCAATCCAAAAAAACCCCACATATTGTATGATTCCATTTAAAGGACATACCCAGAATAGACAATTTCACAGAGACAGAAAATAAATTGATGGTTGCCCAGGGTTGGGGGGAGAGGGAAATGAGAAATGAATATTAGTATGTACAGGGTTTCTTTCTGAGGTTATGAGACATTAGGTATAAAATGAGATAGTGTTGATGTGTGTAGTCTGTGAACATATTAAAAAACACTGAATTTGCCAGGCATGGAGACAGTGGCATGCTCTTGTAATCCCAAGTGACTGGGGAGGCTGAAGCGGGAGGAACCCAAGTTTCTCTGCCAGCCTTAGCAACTTAGGGAGACTCTGTCTCAAAAAAACAAAAACAAAACAAAACAAAACCAGAATGGGGATTGGAGAATGTGGCTCAGCAGTAAAGCTCCCTGGATTCAATCCCCGATACAAAAATAAGCAAACAAACAAAACACTATGCATCTTAAATGGATGAATTGGATCTCAAAGCTGAAAAAGTTATTAAAATTTGGTAAAATAATGTCAGTCACTGGGATGAACCTAAAGAAATCAAAGACAATTTTGAGGCTTCCAGAATGGACAAATGTTTAAAAAGAATGGAAATGTCAGAAATGAAAAAGGGAGATAAACTGAATGAAAAAGTCAGATAATTGGCTCCGTATGAACACTCGATGAAAAATGTTTTCAGCATTTTTTGTTGTTGTTGTTTGGACATACAGGAGCAGATCAGTCACCATACTTTAACTATTAACGTAAAAAAAGCACAAACTCTTAAAAGAACAAAGCCAAATCCAAAGTAAACTGACTCTTGCTCAATTCCTTCCCCAATCAAAAAGTTGTTAGCAAATAAAGTTACAATATATTTTTGGAGTAGGCTCCTGGCAATAACTTACAGCGGTTGACAATAGCCCAAAGTATGTGACAAGTCTGAACTATGACTCATCAATTACATTTTCAAAAGTGATACACCATTTAAGAAATCTAAAAATAATCTCATTTTACTTAGCAAATATAGCTTCAACTAGCATTCAAGAGGGTACCTAAAAATGATTCATGGCCCAAGGTAAGAAAGTCTACACTAAGAAGAAAGACAAAACAAAATTAAATATTACTAATAAAGTTGGTAATTTTATTTCTCAATTTCAGACTCAGCTAGAGAAGCAGTCAAAAGACTTCTACATTCTACGGAGGCACAAAACAAGTCACCATTTTTTTTTGTGCCTTAGTTTTTAAACCTGATGCGGAGAACATTTTCAAATGAGTTTAACAATACTTCAAGTGATAATAAAACTCATTCTGTACATTAAAATGAAAATCTAAGGATATAATCTATATTCCTTCTACTAATGCCACAGAGAAGCACATTTTTAAGAGTAAGCTACATTTTATATTCAATAATTTTGCTTATAGAATAAAAAAAAGAAAGAATAAGGGGATAAAAACTGTTAAATCTTTAATTGCACCAGTAAATTAAATAGAGACATTCATGAAAAACCAGTTAACACTCTGGAAAAAGGTATACCATGTAGAACTGGTTTGACTGTTCTCAAAGAAGCTGAGGCAACTATTCAGTTGAATTATGACTGAGAGTAGTAATGAGGCAAAGGACAAAGACCTGCAATTAAATATAGCTGTCCCAATCCACAGGGGTCTGGTTCCTGGACCCCCTCAGCTACCAAATATGCAAATGCCCAAGACCCTTCTATAAAATGGCATGGTAACCTATACACATTCTCCTGTATACTTTAAATCATCTCCAGATTACTTATATTTTTAGATAGTCATTTTGCTGTATTATTTAGGAATAACGTCAAGGAAAAAATTTACATGTTCAATACAAATGCAATTTTTTTTTTCAAATATTTCTGATCCACAGTTGAATCTGCAGAAGCAGCCCACTAATCTGGAGAGCCAATTTTAAACAAAATCAATCACGAAGTATTGACCAAGTGCCTTGTACATACCCTTCCTAGGGCCTTTAGTAGCTGAGATTAACCGTCAGCATATTAGCTAAAATGAAGAGCCTAAAATAACGCTTCCAATTCAAAATATAATAAATTCTATATCAGCTAGCTAGTCTGAGAGTGGAATGAAAACTATCCACTCTGCAAAAGTAGTAGGGGGAACAAAGAGAACTTTTCCTAAATAAGCAACAAGACTAAATGGCTCAAAAAAATTTTTTTATTGACAGCTTATTACATGCAAGGTAACATTCTAATTCTTTTTTTTTTCCATGAGTTAACTCACATCTTTAATTGCACCAGTAAATTAAATAGAGACATTCATGAAAAACCAGTATCACTCTGGAAAAGGGTGTACCAGGTAGAACTGATATAACCTTACAAGCAGATATTAGCATTGTCCAGTTTCATGTTGGGAACACTGAGGCAGAGAGCAATTAAAAAACTTGCTCAAGATTATATAGCAGGAAAATAATATGAAGCATGAAGAAGCCAGATGCCATGGTACACACCTGGAATTCCAGCTGCTAGGGAGGCCAAGGCAGGAGGAGGATCACAAGTTCAAAACTAGTCTCAGCAACTCAGTGAGTCCCTAAGCAACTTAGTGAGACACTGTCTCGAAATTAAAAATAAAAAGATTAAAAATAAAAGTGCCCCTGGGTTCAATACCCAGTACCAAACACCACCACCACCCCCAAGAATGAAGAAAAGAAATAAATCAAAGACTATGTCAACATTTCAAATATGGGAGATATTTGAGAGCAGGAGAACAGAAAAAGAAATTAGGTGGGATAGGAATTGGAAGGAAGAGATAATGGGTCTGGACATGTGGAGTCTGAGATAGAGGCAGAAGTGAAAAGGTCAGCTGATTTGATATCAGGGAACTGGATGGACTCAAGGTAGTTTTGGAAGCTGCCTGCAAACAGGTGAGATGTGATGGCATGAAAAGGAACCCATTCCCTATAAGTGAGTCTGTAGAGGATAAAGCAGGGTCAAGGACTAAGCCTTGAACAACACATAGTAACCAAGAACAGAGAAAAGCAGCCAGGAGAAATGAGAGCAGTTTCCCAAACTAGTGCAAGCAGATATGATACCTCAGCCCTGGGAAGAGCCAGCACTCAGAGATGGTCACCTTCACTCTGTGGGTTTTTCCATGAAAAAAAATAATTTTTGCATGTTATAACATGAAAGAATATTGGAAAGTACCAAGATACGGGATCCAAAAGCCAACGAAGATCAAAGATGAGGTGATCTGAGTTGAAAGTACTGCTGCCCAAAAGCAGAAAAACAAATGACAACAGTAACAGTACCACAGTGGCATGCACAGAGCCACAGCAGTGATACCAATTAGGCTTTCCCTTAGAACAGCTTCCTTAAAATAATTTAGCTAAACTAGGAACAACTTGTAGAAATAGGGATTATGGACAAATACTTTAAGGAGAAAGGAATATATAAGCAACACAAGTGCACTGGAACTTCACTAAGTATTTACTATATTAACTTATTTTTAATAAGTTATAACAAAACTATGATGAGGAAATAAGCATAGAAAATTTAAATAACCCACCCAAACTCCCACAGCTTGAGAATGATAAGAGGTAGGATTCAAACCCAAGCAGTCTGATTCTGGAGTCCAACCTCTTAAACACTAGGACGTGACAGCCCTGTTTTACAGTTGAAATGACTGAAAACAAAGAGAAAGACTTGCCCAAGTTAACAAAGTTAGTAAATCATGTAAAAGAGGAGGACTCAGTGTGAAAAGCAATGCTATCCACTGTTTTCAACAAAAGCAACAGGTAGGAGAGAGGCCAGGAGGCAACAGAGTCTAATTACTTAAGAGCTAGGAATTCAATCAATGGCTTCAGCATCTCTCCTTCAATGCTGAGAATTTTGAATTCTCAAATCAGAATCCATGTTTATACACAGCAGAAATAAACTCAATTCTGCTGCAAAAGCACTTAAAAAGTTAATTGTAACTGGCCGATGACCCCTCAGTTTATCAATGAGCAACTGATGTAGTGGGACAATCAATTATGTCATCATACACTTAGAGGTTGATACTGCTTTTAACTAAGTGCTTCCTACAAGCAACTGCTAATTACTCGTAACTCCTAAGCTAACACTTAAGACACTATAGAAACTCCCACAGACAAAGGAGTAGCCCTGTTTAGAAGTTTAGATCTAGGATTCTCTCTTGGTTAACTGGACTTAATAACCAATCGCTATCTTTCCAAAGTACATTTGAGAAATCAACTCATTCCCAGAGCAGCAGGGTTTCCACTGATCATCTAAGATACAGAATATCTGCCTCATTAGAAGTAGAGGTTGAGTTGGGCATAATGGCAACCACACCTGTAATTCCAGCTACACGGGATGCTGAAGCAGAGAGATGGCAAATTCCAGCTCAGCCAGGCGACTTAGCAAGACCTTGTCTCAATTAAAAAAAAAAAAAAAGGGCTGGGGATGTAGCTCAGTGGTAGGTCACCCTTGAGTTTAATCACTAGGACCAAAATTATGATGTTAATGATGATAAAATAAGAGTGAGGACTGGGGATATAGCTCAGTTGGTAGAGGGCTTGCCTCGCATGCACAAGGCCCTTGGTTCAATCCCCAGCCCTACATAACAACAAGAACAACAACAATAATAAAAGGTTGAAAGCATCAAGTTTGGACGCACAACAGTTTAGTCAAAAACTTTCACTTGGAACTTTGGCAAGTCCTCAGGAACCGACCTTCACCAGAAAATGCATTTTTAACTCAAATAGCAGCCATGAGAAATAATCTGCTTACTCATGGTTATACTCATACCCCCACCCCGCCTAAAATAAAAACGGATTCTGGGAAAAATTACTTGTACAACAGTGTCTGACTCACTCCTCAAAGTCAGAAACTTATAAAAAGGTCGGGTGAGGCTGCCGAAGGCTCTCACTGACCTCGTGAGGTGGCGGCCAACCATCAGGCTCTAAGTCAGGATGGGGCCTGGGCCTTTGTCGGGGGACAGGAGCACATAAGAGGGGACGACTACAAAAAGTCACTAAGGACGTCTAATGACAAAGCTTGCAAGGGAGGATTACACAATGAGCGCCCTGAACTCCCCTCCAAGTTTTAAGACCTGGGATGCCTGCAGATGAACGCTGGCAAAGGATCTAGGGAGAGGCAGAAAAAAACCCCACAGGCCTCCCCGAGAGGCGACCACAGGCACGGGGCTGCGGGGACGGTCCCGCGCCCAAAGCCCAAGGGCCACCGCTGGCGTGGCCGGATCCCGAGGCGACCCTGAGCTGCGGGTCCCGCTCCTCGGCAGCTCCACTCACCAGGAACTGGAGCATGCTGTCGGCCGAGAACACAAGGAGGGACAGAAACCCGGCTACAGCTCCACTGGCCGGTCGGAGCCTGCCTGCCCGGGAGCGAGGGCGGAAACCACCGTCTGCTTCCGGGCCACGCCACGCCCCCGGAAGCGTCTCGAGGCGCCCCCTAGCGGAGCATCCCAGGCTCGCCGCCAGAACAGGACCACTTTGAACTTCCGCTTTTGTAAACTTGCCCAGATGCCCAGGTATCTGTGTTCATCCAAGCACACCAAAGATTCTGATCACAGCCAGGTTTAGGGCACCGTGACTCACAAGACGGGATGAAGAAGCGCGTCCCATCCCTGAATGCGCAGCTCAATGGCCTGGGAACCCTTCCCAACATTTACCCAAACACCACGTGGATTCTGAGGTACTAGGGAGGAATTTTCAAAAGCTCCACTAGTGCACCCTATCTGAGGACTCAAGATCGAGGTTAGGTGCTTAAGTAGTTAAGATGGAGACATATGGGTGCTAGCACAGCAATGAGTCCAAGTCCTGATTTCTTTGCACTATCTGGCAGCCAAGGGCAACTAACACTTCTAAATTTCAGTTTCCGCCTGTATAAATGCAATTCACATCAGCTACCTGGTAGAACTGAGATCAAGAAAGGGGATCAATATAGACAAAAATACCCCTTAACACACACACACACTCACAGTGAACCCACCCTTCTCTGCCTGCTCTCAGTACTCCAAATCGACCTAATCTATATTAAGTAGAACTGATTATAAATAATAAAACCCTCAAAGTCATACAAGCTTAAACTAAACAGGAATGCATTATACAGATCTGATGGACAACAATGCAGTATTAGGAATTTAAATATTTTCTCTACATTTCTGTTTTTCTCCATACCTCTGACTCATTGCTTCTTTCTGACAAACCAAGAGAAGAAAAATCTTTATGATCTCAGATTGGAGGAAAAAATAATTTAAAACGAAAACAGTAATGTACACTATAAAATCAGTCAACAGACTGAAGGCAAATATCTGCAAAAAAACCTTAAAAAATTAAAGCCATTCTCAATGTATAATCACTCCCTACACAGAAAATGGGGGGGGAAGCATATTAGGGGAAAAAATGGCGAATAATACACAAATATGCAAATCAATTGAGATACTTAACTGTTTTACACTCATCAGATTCGTTAAAATTAAATGTACAACTGGAAGTATTATCCATGGTGTAGTCACACAGATAGGGGTACAATGAGGCAACCACCAAGAAAAAAATTATGTCTGATGAAAGGAAAGCTCTTAACCTTTAATGCAGGATTTTCACTTCTAATTATATACTCTGTATAAGCCTTCTTTTTTAAAAATATATTTTTTTAGTTATAGGTGGACACAGTATCTTCCTAGCCCTATATAAGCCTTCTTAAGAGTCTGTCTCATCCAGAGAGACACATATGATGATAGTCATTGTAGTTTGCAAAATTTTGGAAACCTAAATGTCTGCAGATCCACTGTTAGTACAAGGCATAAGTAGTGTACTTGTATAATAGGACACTGTAACTATTCAATAATCATAATAAACAAACTTGAGAAATTATCAAAAACAATGTTGAATGAAAAAAATTTGCAAATTACTCCACGCGGTATTGACACACATAAAAACATTACCAACTTGCAAAACAATACTATTTAATGCCTATGAATATACCCATATGGAGTGGAAGTATAAAACATATGGATAGGATTAACGATGAGGTTTTTTTTTTTTTTGAGAGAGAGAATTTTTTAATATTTATTCTTTAGTTTTTCGGTGGACACAACATCGTTATTTGTATGTGGTGCTGAGGATCTGACCCAGCGCTGCGCGGATGCCAGGCGAGCGCACTACCCCTTGAGCCACATCCCCAGCCCCAACGATCAGTTCTTGAGAGGGAAGTAGGACAGTGGGATCAGGGATTTCACAGAGGCTTCAATGATATCTACCATATTTCTTTTCACAAAAACAAGACCTGAGGAAATAAATGAGTAATAAATTGGGTGTATGATGTAAGCCTAAGTATCTTGATGCTTATTATATTGATTATATTATTTATATGATTGAACCTAATTTTTAAATAAAATACTCGAATTAAGACAATGGTTGTTAAGTTTTCAAAGTTATCACCCACAGATTACTTATTACAACGGGAAAGAAATAACCTGTATAATGGAGATGTGTGTTAAACACCATCTTGACCAAGAGATCAAACTTAATATCATGAGTCTGTTATGAATCTCCTGATATCTTTTTTTTTTTTTTTTTGCTAAGGCTGGCTTTGAACTCACGATCTTCCTGCCTCAGCCTCCTGAGCCACTGGGATTATAGGCATGCACAGGGCTCTGATATGATGTATTTAAGGCACAGTTATAAGATCACCTATACAGTTGGATTCTTACTGAAAATGTTTAACCTGAATCTAATCAAAAGAAGTGTGGAAGTGTGGAAGCTTTTTCAAAAATTGCTTAAGTACTTTACCACCTTCCCCACCAAAAGGGTAAGGAACTGTTTAAGAATAAAATGACTGATTATAATGTATAATTCTTGATCAGATCCTAGGTCCAATGAAAGTTCTAAAGTACATTTTTTGATCAATTGAGAAAATTTTGATATGGACATACTATTAGAAAATGTTTTTTTATCAAATGTCTTAAATGTGATAATTGTAGTTCAGAAGAAAATATTGTTCTTGTTAAAATATTTAGGGATAGTGTCATGATTACAAGTTAAGGAAAAAATTAAGATACATATGTATAAACACAAACACATACTCATAAAGATATGCAAATTATTGAGAATTTGAATCTAGGTAAAAAGTATTTGGTTTTTAGTTTTCTTCCAACTATTCTAATTCAAAAATTTTTAAGAGTTGGGAAAACAATAGACAAATATTTGGAACAGGCTAGAATGTGTATAGTTCAAATAAGACATGTTAATTTGCATGTCATCCATTTGTCAAAACTATAGTGATAACGACTAGGAAGATAGTACACTTGTTTCCCAACACCAACAAACTAATGAACTCAATAAAAATGAATTAAAATCGTACATCAATTTAGTATTTTTGAGGATTAGATGAACCTTTGCTTGAAATGCTAACTTTAAAAAAAAAAGTATCTAACCCTGGTTTCCTCCCCTTTGCTTGGCTGAATGGCCAGGCTGTACCCAACACCCTTTGCCCTAGGTAACAAAGCCCAAGCAGGTTGCTGCTTGTCAGAAAAAAAGCATTTCTGGTCAGCACCACAATAAAGCTACAGTCCTTCCTCCAACTCCCTCACACTTCTCCAGTGCCCCAACTTCTGATCTACAATCAGCTACATTTTTGGAAGAAATAAGAAAACAAGATAATGGTGTTTAGTAAACCCACAATTTCAATTCCAAATTTAGCAAATATCTAGTATGGAAGGGTTCACAGGTTTATAAAGTGCTTAGTTTCCATGCACAGCTTTGCTGCTCATTCAGGAAGTGAGCCTGTGTTCCAAATAAAAGATTATTACTATATGCAGGCTGGGGTGTAGCTTAGTGGCAGAACACTTGCCTAGCTTGTGTGAGGCCCTAGGTTCATCCCCGTCCAAAAAAAAAAAAAAGTATGTGTGTGTTTTTATCTGAGCAGTGGAGCAACAGACATGAGGAGAGTTATTTTGGATCCACTCATTTCATTCATTTACCTCCCACTAAGATTTCTATTAACTATTGTCCAGCTAAAGACTATTGTTTATAACTAGTGGGCAATAAATCAACTTCAGAATATAACAATAATCAAGCCTTTAAAAAAATACTTAAGTCATGGAAATTTTATTAGATTTAAAAAAGAAAACACCACAACACCATAGAACTAAGTATTAATTTTCTGTTTCTACATGAATCAAGACTTATTCCCCTCTTAGTAGTCTCTCCTATATATTAGGTTAAAATAATTGCTGGTTGGAAAGGAAAAAATGTTCCCTCAGATGACACAGTCACTTGAATATAACTGGGAAATAGTGGTGATTATATAATTTTTTTTAATCCTAGAGATACCCATTATATTAATGAGAAATATTGAAAGATGATTGAGAAATGTCACAATTATTTGTAAGGAACAAATGCAAATTAACATACTGTCATTTTATGTGCTGAAAAGGAAAAAAGGGTAAAACCTAATTTTAGGAGAGAGATGACTTTTTGAGCATTTCTATAATATGCTTTCAGGTATTGCAGACTATTCAATAACAAAGGATGGCAAGAGCTCTTTATCCACCTTACCCCATGGAGTAACCATGAATATCATAAAATTATAATGTAAGTACAATGAGCAAAAAAAGTTAGGGTTCCCAGACTATGCCTTTATTTTAATGTTCAGAATGTCTTTAGGGGCAAACTACTAATGTGGAAATTTGTTAGATTTTCAGTAATGTTGATCATGTCCTAGTTAAAATTTCAAAAGAGTGACCATACATTTGCTTTGTTTTTTTAAAAAAGATTTATTTTTTTTTTTACAAGTGAGGATGAAATGAGGCAAAGAGTTTACAGAAAAAAATGTCCATATATAAAGAAAGAAATAGCAAAATATTTTTTGGTCATAATTTAGAAACAAACTATAAAAAGAAGACAGTGTTTCCCAATTTATCTCTTCCACTGAAGAGCAAAAGAACAGGCTCAGTTCCTTGATATCCTCAGTAGGCCACGGATACGTCTGACAAGAGCCTGTATGAAACTATAACGAGATCGAACTTTTGAATATAATCCTTCAATGTCCAGGAGTTTCTTTTGTAGTGATTCTCCGAAAGCGTTGATGGCATCAGCCTGAAGCTAGAGGTAATACAGATAACACTGTATTATTAAAATTGTTGTCTCAAATATTTCTTTCATTCTATGTCTTTAAATTTAAAATATTTCCATTTTGCAATGTAGTCTTACCAGGGTAAAATATGCTTGGATTTTTGTAATGTGGTACCAAATTAAATAGACATTCACAGTTTCTACCTTGGAATTTCTTGGTATGAGCCTAGTGATTTTTTTGCCTTACCTTTCTTGTATAAATGTGTAAATTTTAAGATGTTTAAATAATAACAACCATTCATGTTGATGTACTGACATACACATAAAAAGAACTGCAAAAGAGCCATACAAGAAATAACTATAGTTAAGAGTGGTTTCTTCTGGGGAAAGAAAGAAAAAATGCAGGTGGGAAAGAAGGTTTTACTTTCTACTTTATTTTGTAATTTTTAAAAAATATCAATGGGGTATAGTTAGACCTAGTATATACTTTAGAATTCATATTTATTTAGAATACATATGTAATCTCAGAAGTATCTTTCTGATGTTTATTGCCTTCACTTTTGCATTAAAATCACAGCACCCAGTGAGACTATCCTATACTTCTTCCCTTAGCTTTGTAACAGATGACTCTAAATGGAACCGTACCAGTCAGCCATTCAACATGTTTTTATTAATAAACATCTTCTAGGACTGGGGATTCAGCTCAGTGGTAGAGTGAGTGCTTGCCTTGTATGCACAAGGCCTTGGGTTCAATCCCCAGCACCAAAATAAATAAATAAATAAATACATAAACAAACAAACATCTTCTGGAGGATCTATTCTTGGCCTAATTCTGCACACGGTCTCACTTAGTACTAACTTCCCTACACAAGCCTGGCCAAAAAAACAAGCTTCTTTCACTTAGGAATGAATGCAGTCAGGCCTAGGATGAGAGTATGCTACCCAGGACATCTCTGCAGGCTGCTATAACTGCACCTCTCTTTTCTGATAAGGCTCAACCTTTCAGCTTTAAGAAAGGCAGCAGCAAGGAGGAATGAGAAGAGTAGAGGCTTATCAAATCATGGCCAAGGGCATTCAGATGCCCACTGGAAGATCTAATTGCAACACTTTGTCCCTAATATCACATCCTAATACAGTTTGTTAGAATCAAGACTTTGGTATTAATTTAATATGAGGTTTTCATTTCAATTGTTTTTCATTTTTTCCAATACTATTGATCAAGAGATTACTAAGAGCATAATGCTACCTGTTATTGATAGACTACTATAGTAGAATTTTTAATGGTTATAATCTCACCATTATTTTCTAAAAAATTAAGTGCTAAGAGAGACTGTGTCTAAAAATTCTACAAAGCTAATCAAAAGATAGGATTTCCACACTGCTATGGTCCCCCAAAGGTCCATGTGTTAAAGGCTTGGTCCCCACAGTAATGGGAGGTGATAGAATCTTTAGGAGGTGGGGCCTAGTGAGAGGTTCTTGGGTCACCAGAGGGCACGCTTGAAGAGTGACTATGGCCTTTCACTTTCTCTCTGGCCATGAGATAAACACCTTGCTCTACCTGCCACTCAGCATGCACACTGTAGACCCAAAGCACTGGATTTGCCCAGTCTTGGGCTGGAGCCTCCAAAACTGTGAGCTACAATAAATCCTCTTCCTTTACAAGATATCTCAATTACTTATAGCTAACACACAGTCACAATGCCTACTGATTACTCAGCAGTTAACATATTCCTGGTACCCCACTGGGAACTTCACATACAAAAAACCTCATTTAATTCTGACAAGACCTTCCGAGGTTGAATTATCATTCCCAGTACTTAGATAAAGAAGGAGAGGCTAGGAAGTTAGGTTGCTACAAGCCACACAGGTATTAATGAGCCAAGCCAGAATTCAAATCAGGTCTGTAATATGCAACTCTGAAAATTATAATCTTTATTGACTTACAGGGCTTTCCCTTTTCCTTTAATAAAGAGGAAAAAATAAATAAGCATATGAGACTAGAACCTTACCTGGTCTATATCATGTTGGTTTACTACAGTCAACCCACTTTTAAAATCCAGATTGGTTTCTGAGGAGAAGGAATCTAGAGATAAAAGACATAGTCAAGATATCTTCGTAAGTACAGATCTACTAGTGATCTACATGCTAAAAGTGAACAATGCAGGTCAAGAATGAAACTCCTGCAGCCATGGAAGCTATTTCACTGACTCAAGCCAGGGTTCTCAAGATTTTCTTGTTTCTTCCCACCTGAGAGTCACTCAAAGTGGCTCCCTCTAGCAATCACTAAGAATTCCAGCCTAGTGGATGACCCATTTCTGTTCTTCTGGAAAACTATCTGTGATCAAAGGACTCTAGAGCTAAGTCAGCCCTTAACATCAAGAAACTAAAGAACAATTGACAAGAAGACCCTAAAATATTGTTATGCTCACCGTAATTTCCCATGGACAGAAAGTAATATACAAAAAATAGCTACATCTATGACTAAGTAGATCTCAATTACCCAATTCACTCTTAGACACCTGGAACATAGCAACAAATTTCACTTTATGTATAATTTACCAATAAAAATAAGTATAAATAAATAAACAAAAATAGTTGGCAAGGGGTTGATTTGAATCCAGGAGTCTGACACGAGACTAACATAATGAGGCTTTGTTTTAAAAAAAAGTCACTAGTTACAAGGCACTAATGTGCATAATTTTCAAAATAAAGTTTACCTTGTAGTCTTCTGTTTTTAAATAAGGTTCTGGAGGCAAATAAGGAATCTTGAGAATCCGTGGGTGTGCAATGTAACAAATAGTACTCCAGATGGCGCCAAAGAATAAATAAGCAGGTCTCTATGATAACTGAGCTCATATTAAAGGACAATAATCTCATTATACTATTTTACTAGCCAGTTTCTGAGGAGGGGTAAAGGAGAGACTGTACTCACATAATGATGCATCTATAACCTCAGTCTAGCAGACAGGTAAGGTTCCAGTGAGGTAAGAGAAAGCACCATGGGGTGCTGAAAGGAAGAAGGGGAGGTGGCAGGGTGCTGTATTCCCTGTCTTAAGTCCTTACCTCCTTCCCAGAGAGAAAGTCTGCATATATTATTAGCTACCCTAAAAGAAAAAAAATTTATAATTTGGAAATATATTGGGCATTTACTGGAGAAAATTAACAATAATTCTGTCCCCTTCCACTGGGTTTTTGTGGCCAAATAATGTGAGAATAAGTACACAGTTCCTCCATTTAAAGGTCACCACTCAAGTCGATGACTTCATAAAGGATACAAGAACAAAGGGAAAGCAGCTTAGCTCGATTGTTGATCAACTTCACCAAACGCCTTCTCGCTAGAACATATTTCTGGGCAGTGGAGATTTTATCAACACCAGCAGGCATCACAGACTGGCACAACTAAGAAAAAGAAATAAATGTAGCATAAAAGTGACATAAATTGTAACAAATTTAACAAAAATCTACTATAAGAAGGTCACTGTGATAAGTGCTGTGAAAAACACTCAGATTTAAAAATCCTTGCAGACAAAAAGTTCATTATCTACAAATAAGAGCCAAAGAAGCAGTCAGATTCATAAATGAATGTTCACCTGCTGCCCTTTGAGAAAAATCTGACCTAGAAAAAGACTTTCCAACCTGCTAAAGGGCCCAACAACCCTGAATTTCCTGTCACCTTGAAACAAAACAAAAGTTCTTCAAGCAGTAGGTGAAACAATGCCAGGGAGAATTTAACAGCTGTCAGGTATCTTCTGAAGAAAAATAAATATACTCTTCTAGGGCACAGTAAACATATGATCATTAACTAAAATCTCCCTGAGCACTTCTAATTTGGCATACACATTAGCACAGTGGTTCAATTTAATATTCTGACATTGGGTTTGACAGAAGGTGTACTGAAGAGGGGCTGGTGGAATGCACACGCCACTATATTTCTGGATACATCCCGCATCTGCACAATCAAGCAAACACAGATCAAACTCATTTAAAAACAATAAATAAACTACATCTATTCTAAGCATATAGATTTTTTCCTTGTTACTATTCCCTAAACAATATAGTATAACAATAATTTATATGGCATTTATATTGTATTAGGCATTCAGTAACCAAAGAAGACTTAAAGCCTACAGGAGGATGAGCATTAAGTTATATACAGGGGCTGGGGATATAGCTCAGCTGGTAGAGTGCTTGCCTTGTATGTACAGGCCCTGGGTTCAATTCCCAGCACCATTAAAAAAAAAAAAAAGTTATATACAGATAGATGCTATGCTGTTTTACATAAGGGACTTGAGCTCCTAGGAGTATGGCATCCGCAGGGGGTCCTGGAATTCACAGCCCGAGGGACAACTCTTTTAGCATTGCCAACAAACTATACAACAAAGAGGAAGGACTGTCAGATATAAATTACATAGTTTCAGGAATAGCCTAAAGCTAGTAAGTCTGCCTCACCCATTGTCTTTGGGCAAGTTATCCTAGTCTTCTGTGCCTAAGTTTCCTCACAGACAAATGGTAGTAGCACCAAGACCTGCCTTTGTATTCAGCTAGAACATGTAGCTCACAACTGACTCAATAAATGTTCCCTGTGATTATCAGAAGAGTGACAAAAGGGAGTAGGCTTTAACCAATCACACTAATGACATAGAATTTTTGTCACTGAAGTCTGGTGTAAACCAGGACTGGCAAAATAGCTCAATATCCAGGCTGCCATGGAGCACCAAGATACTTCAGCAGGACCTAAGAATTGGCCAAGAGGTGTCCTAGAGCTCGGCTGTGCCAAATAGAAAATAAAGCAAACTAGTTAGGGTGCAAACCCAGTAACTTGGTATCTTCAGGTACAGAAAGGAAAAGAGAATGATTCTGGGTCACTGAGAAAGCGGTGAAGTCTGATGTGCTATCCCATTTGTTTGAAAAATTCACTAAAAGGATACTAAGGATGCTGAAAACAGAGACATTTACCTAAGTTTTGTGATAGTCAAGTCAAAGTGACTCTATTTTATTTAGTAACTCCATTTTGTAAAACAACCATGCCAAGTAGAAGGGTCATGACCAGGGCAAGATGTTCTTTTCCTTTTGCTATAGAAACCTTTAAGAACATGGGACTACCTAATGGGGCATTGTTTCTGTAACTAGGGTAACAGGGCTCTGTTTCTGTAACTGGGGTGGCTGGGCTAATTGTGATTGGCTAAGCGTCCCGCTGCCTGACTCTCTGTACTAACCTGACTTGCTTGCATTGGGGACTCCCAAACATCCCTTTTGCGGTTTTCAGGCTTAAAAGGAGCGCCCTTGCAATTGTTCAGGGCTGATCAGGAGAACAACTTTATGTTATGGTCAGTCACCACCAATATGCTTCAATAAAGGCTTGATTCGATTATACGTGAGTGGTCTGGAAGTCAATTTATGAAACCCCGGGACGCTGCTTTAACTACAACAGTTTTACCACCAAAATATCTGTAACATAAACACCAGTGTCTGCATAGATTTTAGAGTGGAAATTACCCAAAACTCATTAATTAAAGGCCAGCTTTCTATTTGCTTCAACAGAAGCTACTTGACTAGTGGGTTTTTGTTGTTGTTTTTACTTATAGATGAACACAATTTATTTATTTGTTTGTTTATACCAGGGATTGAGCCACATCCTCAACCTTTTTTTGTATTCTATTTAGAGACAAGATCTCACTGAGTTGCTTAGCGCCTTGCCGCTGCTGAGGCTGGCTCTGAACTTGGGATCTGCCTGGTCTCAGCCTCCCGAGCTGCTGGGATTACAGGCGTACAGCACCCAGTGCCTCACCCAGTGCCTCACGTGTGCTAGGCAGACACTCTACCACTGAGCTACAACCCCAGCACTTACTTGACTGTTTTTCAGTCAAGAATGTCCATGCTAAGAGCCTGGTGCAAAGGTGAGACTCTCCTTCCAGTCTAACAAAAGAATCAGGCAATTCCTTCAGTCTAGCTGCATGTATCATCCTCACTCCCAAGTCTGGGATGAGTACTCTAGCCCTGATTAGTGAAAGCAAGTTTCTCAAGTTCCCATCTCAAGATTCATACCTCTTTTATCTCATCTGGAGGAAGCTGCTCTACATTCTGTAGCTTGTTGACACTACGTCGGTGACTGTCGTAGTAGCTGAAGAAATCACTGGCGCTCTGTTTCAGCAGGTAGACAATAATGCCCAAACCAGGTAAGCGCCAATATGGAACCACTGGAGCTTGGGTATCTAGTAGATGACATAAAACTATGTTTCACTTACAAACACTTTGCAAGAATTTTTTTTTTTTTTTTTTTTTGTACCAGGACTAGAACTAAGGGTCACTTAAACGCCGAGTCATATCCCCAGCTCTTTTTTGTATTTTAGAGACAGGGTCACACTAAGTTGCTTAGAGCCTCACTAAGTTGAGGCTGGCTTTGAACCCATGATCTTCCTGCCTCAGCCTCCCTAGCTACTGGGATTACAGGTGTATGACACTGTGCCCAGCCTATTTTGTATGAATTTCAAATGACCCACATAAAATAATGGATATTCCAGAATTTAAGGACATGTAAGTTACCACTAAAAGTAACCTATGACTACATTTAAACACCAGCGATAGTTCAAAAAAACAAGTGGTTAGGAGTGATTATAATCAGGTACAGACGTAAGACTGGAGACCTTGAGAGACAGAGAGAAAGAAATGTGGGTGGTGGACATCAGCAGAGTTTTTCCTTTATTGGATGAAGACCACTTTGTAAACTTTATGAAAGATACGTATTCTACCTTTACCCCTCAACCTGCAATGCAGACACACAAATTTGGTAGTGCTTAGCCCTAGGTGAGTAATCTCTGCCTCACCAATTAGCTGTAGTTATCTAGGGTTCATTTATAGACTACATCTTTCTGGTTATTGAATTGAATGCTCAGTCATTCTTTTCAAGGTACCAGAAGAACACTAACTGAAATACTGCAAATATATAAATGGGTTTAAATGTTAAAAAGTGTTTTACTACATTTTGTGTGTGTGTGTGTGTGTGTGTGTGTGTGTGTGTGGTGCTGGGGATTGAACCCAGGGCCTTATGCATGTGAGGGAAGCACTCTATCAACTGAGCTATATCCCCAGCCCTACAATTTTGTTTGGGTAGCAAAACTAGGTTTTTTGTTTTGTTTTGTTTCGTACTGGGGATTGAACCCAAGGGTACTTCACCAGTGAAATACAACCCTGACCCTTTTAATTTTTTAACTTGGGACAGGGTCTTGACAAGTTGCTAAAGGTCTTGCTAAGTTGCTGAGACTGGCCTCAAACTCTTGCTTCAGCCTCCCTAGTCTCTGGAATTACAGGAATGTGCCATCATGCCCAGCTAAATAAGATAATCTGCCTTTTACCTGACTACCTTTCAACAAAGGTGCAAAGCAACAGTGGGATACCATAAAGTTATTTGCAGAAGAACTAGGGAGCAATAATGATACCACCCTTAGAGCAATTTATTCTAATGACTGGGGGATGTCTTGGAAATACCTTGGTCATTTCAAGCTTGATTTGGAGATAATAGTTGTTTAGTGGCCCAAACTGCCAAGATGCCGAAAGGGGGATTGTATTTGCTTCTTTCACTACCAACTCCCTTAATTTTGCTCTCAAGTCAGATTTCACAGATGTCATGTGAGGGGGATATATTATCAACAGATGCTAAAACCAATCAGGATTTCCTAGACAGATTTTCTTTTCTAGTCTTCAGTGAAGATGTTATAGTCTTCAAAATATGTCATTATTGAGAGCCTTCTCCTGGTGAAATTGAGTAGCCTAATACCCAAATGACAACGATATCCTCAAAGAATTAGCATATGGTCTAATGCTCAGAGGACTCTAAAACATTTCAGAAGTTCTCACTATACTGACTTGCTCAAGTCTAGAAAATACTAGAGCATTCAAAGGCTAGCAAACATCAGATGAGGATGATTTGTGAGAACTGAAGTACAGAAACAGATTCCATAGGGGCCTAGGGCTATGTGATCTAAGAAGTAAAAGTCCTGCAGGAAAGGGTCTCTGAATCACAAATAATAAGTAATATACTACATGATAACCCCAACAATAATAATAAGAGCAAACAATTACTACTAATAGGACCAGGTACTACTACTATGGAAAATAATACTACTTTCCATATATTAACACATTTAATTCTTGTAATCAATTCGTTGGAGGAGAGTTTGTTATTTCCATTTCACAGATAAAAACCTGAGGCACAAAGAAGGTACCTAAATTCTCTGAAGTCACACCAATTGTTACTAGTAGAACTGGGATTCAAATCTCGGCAGTTTGTCATCAACTTGTGTTCTTGACTACTACTTTGTATTGTCTGTTTTCAAACCTATTACATATCTACAAGCTCTCGTGCCTAAAATTGGCAGAGGAAAATGAGGCTGTTAACCCTAAAAAAGTCTAAGGAAAAATGTTGACCAGTTTATAAAGCTTCATAAAATTGATTTTTTAAAGTATTAAATACAAATGTCATGGTATGCAAGACTGCCTTGGAAGGAAAAAGCAACTAAATAAAATTTTAAAAATTATAAGTGATGTATTATTAGCATATAATAAATGACAAAAGTACAGTTTTGTTTGAATATCTGGCGAGGGGAACAAAAGCATTGCCTTTTTGACACAGCAGTCTCCATCAAGCTACAGACCTAAAAGATTAATAGACTGATGTTCATTTGCCAATTGCTAGAAAGGGAATACAGATCAGCCTAAAAGTTCCTGCTGGGAACCCATTCCCCTGAATGGAAAGGTGTTGAGAGCCACAGCTGAAGGGGCCCCAGCAAACTTCCAGCTGCCGGCTGATGATTGGCTCACAGCGGCCCCAGCAACATCTAGCTGATTGGCTCCTCTGCGGTGATGCTCATTGGGCTGTTTCCCTGCCCTTTCAGACCACGGAGCTGCTCATTCGGGGACTTTTTTGGCTCCGCCCACACGACCCAGCCAACCAGCCTCAAGAGCAGGAGGATTGTGGGAGGTGGAGAGGCTTGAGGTGGAGAGAGAGGCTTGTGGGAAGCCGGTGGTGGCAGTTGGGGCTCTGAGGGTTTTTTCTGAGAGGCTGTTTTGTTTGGCGTGTGTGGTTCTAAAAATAAAGTTAGTTTCTTTTGACAAGTGGCTCCTGATTGCGCCCAGCCAGACTGCAGCAGAAAGGGAACTCTGGGCAAGATTTCCAGTCATCCCAGCCCTTCTAAAGTAAAGGTAACCCCTCATTTCACATTGGAGCCACCTGAATGGGAAAGGTAACTTAACCCTTATGCTGAGGATGTAGGGTTGGAATCCTCTCAAGATGGTCCCTTTTTATTCTAGAGTAATCCCCTGACAATCAACTTTTTGAGTGGGGGGAAACTGAACCATGTAGAATTAATTTACTTAACCAAGTCAAGAGGTATTTTATACTTCTAGTTTAAATGACTTTTAACCTATAGACTATAAATCTCTATAGCCACTTTCCAAATTTCTTTAAGGAATATTCTCATCTATGAAAGATTACTTCAAACAAATTCATTGAATAAAAGGTATCTTTTATGAAGATTTCTGCTGGGCTGGGGATGTGACATGGTGGTAGTGTGCTGGCCTAGCATGCATAAGTCCCTTAGTTCAATCCTCAACAACATACACACACCTCAAAAGTAAAAAAAAAAAAAAAAAAAAAGTAGAACTTCTGCTTTCAAGAATGAAAAACAGATCATACCAAATAAATTTCTGTTTTCTCTGTGCCTTGCCAACAGAAAACCAAAAGCCCTAGACATAATACAAACAAAAGCAGACAGACACTATGGAAAAAATGCAGATATACTATCAGAAAACAGAATAGTAGGTGTCTGGGCTAGGGGTTAAAATAAACGATTAAATGCAAAGGAACAAGAAGAACCTTTAAAGAAGAGGAAAAAATTTATATGTTTTGATTGTGATAATAGGTATACAAATGCTTATTTTATTACTAAAATTATTCAAACTGTATATCTAAAATGATTGAATTTTTTGTATGTAAATAATACCTCAATTTTCAAAAGAATATAGTCCTATTAGCTAGGACACTTTTATAGTAGAGTTGGAATTCTTAGCATAATTATATCTAATAGGTAATATGCTATTAAAATAACATTCTCAAAAGTCACACCACAGACTTTCTGAAATCACCACCAGTCTATTCCATTACAACTACTGAATACTAATGGGCTTTGTCTTTTTAGTGCCCACAGGATAACAGCTTTAAAAATTTATAATCCTGCCCCATATTCTGTATCTTCCCTACTGACTCATCAGAAGATAAGTTAGCCTACTTGGTATCTAAATTTACTTTGCCTTGTTATATAAATTTGTAACTACAATACAAAACCCAATTTAGTCACTGAATTCAGCTTAATCAGACTTAACATACAAAATTGCCTGTTGTATTTCATTTTCTTTACCCAGCTAGCTTACACTCCAAATCTAGATTTTTTTCTTTGGGATCTCAAGTACTATTTAAAACTACACTTCCCCACATGGCTCTTTTAGAGTTAGCCTCAGAAAATCATGAATTTTTCCGTTCTCTTGAATTCTCCAGGTTTATATGTGGGTCTGACAATAGTACCTCCCACACCTTCTTTAAAGAGTTATTTTAAAATTTCCCCATTAATGACTCATATAAAGAAAAAATTGCATCTCATTAAACCAGAATGAAGATCTACATCATGATAATGGCACCTTCATCCCTCAGATGCAGGAAAAAACTGGTCTCACCTTGCCGCGGTCCATCTCTATTAATGGTTTCTGAAAGACTAGGGGTGAAGAGACACACAGCATGCTGAAACGTAGGGGAGCTCTGTAGCATGAGTGACTGGCAATACTCCATTACGTTGGCACAAATCTACAATGGAAGAACAGCAGTAATAAAAAAATATCTGCCCCCTAAATAGTTTAATACCATAGAAATCTAGATTTAAAGAAGACCCAGGTTGTAAATCACCTTCTAAAATTATACACCTGTTATTTTCAACAGAGTTTTCCCAAAACACAAAAATCTTGTGGCATATTCCCAACAATTCTCACCCCCTCCTACCTGTTGCATGGCAAGTTCAATCTCATCTTTCTTGCTCACTTTATCTCCCTCCACATTATCATCTTGAAATTTAAACTGTCGCAGTCTGTCGGAGCCACCAAAGCGACTTAACAGTCCCAAGCACTGACGCTAAGAAAGAAAAAGATATTGTTCAAAATTAGTAAACTCTTTTTCTTCTTGAGATATGAAAAAAAAAAAAAAAATTAATGGGAAGTGGTACTGCTCTTAAAAACGTCTGTTATCTTACTTCCAAATGAGCCAACTAAAGGTAACACCATTAAAAATCACCTTTCAGTCAATTCATTAAAAGAATACCAATGTTTTTTTTAGCAATTAATTCTCAATATAATTTAAATGCTTCCCAAAGAATTTTATATGCCATGTTCAAAATAGCATTTAATAATTCTTTGGGAGATAGTGGTTAATTGACACACAAGTTGAAAGGAAAATGAGAGAGCAACTAGAATTTGTTTCATGACAAACCACAACAATTTTGTCTACAAAGTTCAAATTTAAAGGCCATTACTCCTTTGGTTGCTTTTAGAGATTTCTTTGGGGGGATGGGGACACACAGGTAGTCTTGACATATAACATGCATATGCTGCCATCTTGAAATGCTGGTACTTTTCACCTGAGGGTACAATTGTTCCTAGGGCTCTCAGAGGGAAAGGATCACTTTTCAAAACTGGCAGCACATCCAGTGATTAGCAGATGGGTTTGGATTCAGAACATGGATTCCAGCAGCAGCCATAATGTTTTGCATGTGACCTAGGACAAGTTACTTATTTCCTCAAGCCTCTATGTTCACATTTCTAAGATTGTTGTCAGGATTATATGAGACATTGTATTATATTTAAAGTGTTTATTAGCACAGTGTTCTGCACTTAATCAGTATATAGTGAAAGCATTTATTTTAAAACTTGGTAACACTATATATCTTTCTATATATAAACAAATATTCAGTATATATATATATATCATAACATACAACATTTTGTCATGTAAACTGATGTTTAAATAAGTTTGAAGGCAAAACTTTTTAATCAAATTATGAAATAAACTTCTTTTGCCAAAATAGAAGTATTTTTTAAACTTATAAATATGCCTTACATATATAAAATAGATATCCAAAGGTCACCTTACAAAAGATCCATCAAAAAGATTTTTATCCCCCTCCCTACTGGTAAAAAAAAAGTGAGAAGACTAAAAAAAAAAAAAAAAACAGGGCACGTGGGTTTCACTGATGAGAGTACTACCTCTCTGGGCAGCTGTTTCCTAACATGCTGTCAAAAATACTATAGACATATCCTTGGACCCAGTTATACCATGTCATTTAATCCAGAATTTTAAAATGTACATAAAAATGCTGATATTTTTGTTGTGCTAGGGATCAAACATAGGCCAGGCAATCTCTCTACCACTGACCTACATCTGTAGCCCTAACATTTTTCTTTTAAAACTGAAAAAACAATTTATGAAAAGAGGACACGTTAAGAAAATTACTATATGAAAATAATGGAATATAAATTCTAGTATATGATTATGCTGTAGCAAATAAAAAGGAAAGGTGTTTAGATCAAAGCAGGTTAGCAGGCTCCCAGAAACTATGATAAAATGCCTGATTGACAGTATGGTGGTTCCTCAAAAGAGCAGGCACAGAACCACCATTTGACCTAGTTACTTAAAGTCAACATACTATAGTGACATATGTATACCATGTTTACAGCAGCATAATTCACAATAGCCACACTGTAGAAACAGACTAGGTGTCCATTAGTAGATGAAAGGATAAAGAAAATGTGGTATTTATACACAATAGAATGTTCTTCAGCCATAAAGATAAATGAAATTATGTCACTTGCAGGAAATGGATGGAACTAGAGTCCATTATGTTAAGTGAAATTAGCCAAACTCAGAAGGTCAAGGATTGTATATTTTCTTTCACACAGAAGCTAAAGAGGAATAACAAAAGAAAGGTTTGGGGGCTGGGAGCAGAGATCTTATGAAAATCAAAGGGAGATTGCTAAAGGAAAGGAACCAGTGGAGAGGGAGAAGTGAAGTGCTGGGGAGTGATATTGGCCAAATTATGTTGTTATATTGTGTGTATGTACAAATATGTAACAACAAATCCCATTATTATGTACAATTTTAATGTACCAATAAAAAATATGGAAAGAGAAAAAAATTAAAAATAAAATTACATACATCAATTAAAGCCTAATTGATAAAACTATCCAGTATGTTTGGATATATTCAAAGGAGCTGCATGCAGTTGCACACGGCTGTAATCCCAGCGGCTCAGGACGCTGAGGCAGGAGGATTGCATTTTCAAAGCCAGCATCAGCAGCAAGTCCCTAAGCAACACATCGAGATCCCCGTCTCTAAATAAAATATAAAAAAAGGCTGGGGATGTGACTCAGTGGATAAGCACTGCTGGGTTCAATTCCACATACCCCAAAAAAGAAAAAGAGATTACAAACCTGGAGGAGAGTGTAAGAAACATTAGTAATAAGTATATAAAAAACCAAACAAATTTTTAAAAAGCTGCAGCAATTACCAACTCTAGAGAAAACAAAACATTGCATAGAAAAGTAGCAGTAACGTCCATAGCTTAATAATAAATGTCATTTACATGGTCATAATAATGTAACATTAAATATTAATATAACCAAAATTATGATGTGATTATAGTGACTTTTGGTGTGGTGCAATGAGAAATATGCAAATTGTATGGTGGAACAAAAGAACTAACAAGATCTAAATTCTCATTTTCTTTAATGGAAAGCCAAAGCTGATTTCCAAAATGGGAAATCAGGTAGCAGCAATATAAGCATGTTATTCAGAGATAATAAAGAATCAATTAAAACAGATGAAAGGAGTTGCCCAATCTAGGCAGCAATGAAGAAGATGGGCCAGACAACTGTTATGTTTTGTAACACATTTTAAACTGCTATTTAGAAATAGAATCAGTTACCTGGAATCTTCCAATATGTCCCTGTAGCTCCATTAGAGATCCTTCATTTACATCAACGTCAAGTTCACTTAATATACCTACAAAATTTGGAATACTTTATTAAATACAGTTCTATACTAAAATAAAAACTAAGAAATAGTAAAAGAGGTTCTGAAATTTACATTGTTTTGCGTATGATCAGATTTTTGCCCTGAAAGTTTTGAGAAATATGATTCTACAAAGACTAAGTGTTTTTTATATATTAATAACACTGCAGCAGCACATGTGCATTTATATACAATCTAAAATTTAGATTAGTGATTTCAAAAAAAGACACTAAAAAATTTCAAGAAAAATGTTTTGTTTATAACCATAAAAGTTAAAAACTTCCTAAACTCAACATTGTTAACTACTTTTTATTTTATTTTTTGTAGTTATAAATGGACAGAATGCCTTTATTTTATTTGTTTAATTTTATGTGGTGCTGAGGATCGAACCCAGTGCCTCACGCAAGCTAGTCAAGTGCTCTTCCACTGAGCTACAGCCCCAGCCCATTAACTACTTTTTAATTAAAGACTTTAGACGTAGAAAGAAGTTTCACTAAAAAAGGAAAGGGGCCAACTTATACCATAAATACTGAGTGATGGTGGTGGCTGACAGAAAAAGAAACAGAAATTTCTGGTGGACTGAGCAGTATTAAACTCATACTCATGATTCTTATCTATCCCTCAGAAGTAACAGAGGAAAGACGATAAACCAACAAATGCTCTCGGAGACCTAGCAATTTACAGACAAGCATATTGAGAGTAATTAATTCTTAGAGAACTCAAAGGAAAAAAATCACTAGGAAAACCACTCCATGGCACTACTGGGACCTCTGTAGAGGCAATAAAGGCAGGCCTGGCTCAGTCTCATTATAGACCACTGGACTGAGTTGGAAACTTAGACATACCACAGGTTGGGTAGAGAGGACCCTGAGATCTCTTCAGGAAGGGGACAGGCTCCAAGTACCTCAACAGGCATGCTCACAGCTCTTCCCAAATCTCAATTTCTCCCTACCCAGACTGTTCAGCTACTCAGGCATCTTCAGAGAAGAAAAGACCTTGGGGATGGTGGGTGAAATCTGATTATCTAAGACTTCTCCAGAGCAACAAAAAAATGGAGATAGCTTATAGTTAAGCACACAGAAACAGAAGCCACACTGTCTAGGAAACTACACTACCAGTGTTATCTATATGACTTAGGACAAGTTAACCTTTCTGTGCCTGTAAAATGTGGATAACAGTTTACTACTTAAGACTGTTGTGTCCTCAAACCAATTAAGTGATTTTAACATTGTCTGGCATATAAATGCTTAATAAATATTCAAGTGTTATCACTGATACTACATGTTCTGAAGGAAAAAAGACAATCATAGTTGGTCATGTGGCCATTCCAAAACAAAGACAGCCTTTAAACATTCTTAACAATTAGCAATTTGGAGAATGTTGTTTTTTTTCCTGGAGGGAAGGGATCTATAATAAAAATTAAAAATATCAAGACATAACCCCCCAAAAAGAAAAAGGATGGAGAAGAAGAAATGGTGTTTTGCAGTGAATCCATGTAAATATACAAAGAAAAATAAACAACTAAAGGTACTGTGATTTAAAATCTGACTGTAAATGTTATAAAACCTGACAAAGTAAAGATAACATACAAACATAAATTGAAGGTAGAAGAGGAAGTGTTAAAGAACACATCACTTCATCTTTCACATCTGGGAGTTAACTGATTCTAAAATTTACATGTAAGTAAAGAATTATATTGGAGGAAAAAGTGACAAAAAATTTTAATTATTTTCCATAATTTCTCATAACCATACTGACCTTTTAAGAGCTTATATCTCTATACTACTGTAGTGAAGAAACTTTTTTTTAGAATTTAGCAATCCCTTTTATTTCTTTTCATTGAGTTTTTTAATCTGTCAAATTTGTATAAAATTAAGTGTTTTCTAAAACAGCATGTGAGAAGGTAATCACCTTTGCATGTGTGTGTCCATTTCTCTCTCTCTCTCCCTCTTTCTCTCAGTTATCATACACAGTACAATGTTTGAACCTATTCATCAAATGTTAACTTCTGGCAATTTATAGGTAATGAGATTTTTTTTTTTTTTTTGGGGGGGGGTCAGGTTTGTGTGTGTGTGTGTGTAAATACACCAGGGACTGAACTTAGGGGCACTCAACAACTGAACCACATCCCCAGTCTTATTTTGTATTTTATTTAGAGACACTATCTCAATGAGTTGCTTAGCACTTCACTAAGTTGCTAAGGCTGGCTTTACACTCTTGATCCTCTTGCTTCAGCCTCCTGAACTGCTGGGAATATAGGCATGTGCCATCACACCCATCTAAATAATATTTTAAATGTTATTAATTATCTCCTTGAACTTTTAAATTTTTTTTAATAATGATTGTATATCATTTCTATAACATATTACTTAAAAAGGCATGTGACTGTTAGTGGTACCAATTTCAAATAAATCATACACAGCTGCCAGATAACAAAAAACTGATTTCATTAAGCATATGTCAGTCTGTAAAGAAAAATTAAAAGTCCACTCAATACAATCAACTCACCAGGCAGTGCTGCTTTACTTATAATTCCTGTCAGCAGAGCCAATTCCTGCAAAGAGCCAGCACTAACATCCTGACAGCGGAGGATTGCTTGTATGGTATCTGAATGCGAAATGAGAAACTGCAACACCTGAGCCATGGAATAGGCAACACGGAGAAACAGGAAGAAGAGTAAGAAATATGTTATAAATGTGTAATTCATCTTTTTAATAATGTTGAAGCAAGTAATTCAATGTAATGAGGAAGAATAAGAGAAGCAATTGTTTTCTGCACTTATATATTTTATATCTTCAAGAAGCAAACATTTAACTAAATTCAAGTTTACATTTAATCTTCAAGAAGCAAACATTTAACTAAATTCAAGCAAACATTTAACTAAAACTAAGTTAAAGGTAAGAACTATTTCCAAGTCTGTAAATTAACATTAGAAGCTACTTCAGAAGACTAGAGTATAACCTGGTACTAATATGTGAGAACTATTAATTGGCCCTTATATTATTTATTTGTTTAAATGGAATTAGAATAAGAATTTTAAATTAATGAGTATAATATGGTTACTGAATTTGAGAAATTGCAATATGAAAAGTCTGACTACTATGACATGGGAACAATCAAGTAAAGCTTTCTGATGTAGAATAAAGGAGATCAAAACTCTGCCTTTCCACCTTGACCTTTCATTTTATTTTAATCTGCCATCATGGAAGATTCTCTCAGCACTTTCATATGATTATCTCAACTAAATTATAAATGCCTTGAAGGCAGAGACTAAGCCAAAACATGCTAAGTACCTCAATCACTCAGGAACTGTGCCAGCTTTTAGCTTTTAACATAGATCCTTAGTGTCGCCCACCACTGAATTCGAATCAGTAATCTGTACTTGCTGAAGAAGCTCTAGTGATTCTACTTCACTCAATACAAGACTGGTATTAGGGAACCAACATCTTACGTCTAATGTCCCACTGCTACTATAAAATCTTAAATTTCCATAAAGACAACAAGAAAAGAACTAACTCAATGGCCATGTGTAGAAAGGGCAGTAGGATGTCACCTAGACTACTACAATGTAAAATAGGGTTATCATTTTAGAAATAGCAGCATCTATCCTGGTGAGACAAGCCTGAGCCTAATGGCAAGAAAGCAGATAAAATTACCAGAATTCAAAGCACTTCCGAAGAGTTCCTAAAGGTATCAAATATACTAAAGCAATATAACAGAAGACTACAGAATCATGATAGGCCTAATTAAACAGTGAGAATTAAATTATGTATTATTAATTTAAAGAAACAGAAATAAATGTCTAAATGAAAATAAAACTAATTTATGGTGTTAAAGACAATTTTAAAAAAAATTTCTAGTTGTAGATGGATACAATACCTTTATTTTATTTATTTATATGTGGTGCTAAGGATTGAACCCAGGGCCTCACACATGCTACGCAAGTGCTCTACCACTGAGCCACAACCCCAGCCCTAAAGAAAATTAATTTATTTAAATTATTTCATTCTGTAAACATTGCATATAAATATGGTGCTATTTTTAATATATTTTCTGTGCATATTCTTCTCTAAACAAATATCTAGTTAAATTATACCTTAAAAACCAGCTTATTCCTATCATAGTTAACTATTTTCTTTTTTTGCTATGGGGATTGAACTCAGGGGTACTTGACCACTGAGCCACATCCCCAGACCAATTCTGCATTTTATTAAGAGTTGCTAAATGCCTTAATGCTGAGGCTGACTTTGAACTCGTGATCCTCCTGCCTCAGCCTCCCCAGCTGCTAGGATTACAGGCATGCACCACCATGACCAGCATAGTAACTATTTTTTAGAGGAACAAATTCTGACCTTTTGCTTTCCATTGCACTAGTCTATTAATTTGCTTGAGTATTTCATTCAAACAAGAATACAAAACAAACCAATGTAATTCAGGGCAAAGTATAAGGGAGCCTGTTTTCTGTAGGTAGCTCTGCCACAAATAGGACTGAGGTCAACCCACCTGGCTTCCTATGCAATGTTTCTGCATTTGTGAAAGGAGGATTTTGTACTAAATAATCTCTAAGCATGAATTCATCTTACCTGCCCTGCTGCCTGCAAGTGCTGGGCCATACTGGACGTGAGGATGACCTGGCACAGCTGGAGAGCTGGAAGGAGAATCTGCCGGTAGCGATCCACTGGCGTTGGGATGAACATTGGAGGGTCTCTCATGCCAAACATGCTTGATTCATTTCAACCAAAATAAAAAGGAGAGGGTAATATTCCAAGAATTAACATCAGATCTTAACAATTCCTTACTATTTACATGGCACGGAAACATGGCCAGTTGACTTAAGATGTGAAGCTACCAGTAAATACTCTATATCCCATATACATATCAGTGAAACAAACAAGTGTTTTTACCTAAACTTACAGCTTACTAAAAATGGAGTTAGTTGAAATTTGAAAAATCTTACTAAGGAAAAGTTGTAAAATTTGGAAATGTAATGCCCCAAACATCTCCTAATGTTCCCCTGGGCCACAGAGACTCTAAGAAATAGATAAAAACAAAGGTTATTGATCATGCAGTAAGAGGTATCCCTCAGAGGTACAGCATTTGCCTAATACAGGTGAGGCCCTAGGTTCAATTCCCAGCACTGCAAAAAAATAAAAACAAAGCGCAAAAATAAGAAACCAAAAAGTTATTTCCCTCTCTTATATTTGAGCCAAAAACAAATCTACATTGTTCATTACATAATATAAAACAAGATTAAAATAAGTTAAAATGAGGTTTTAAAAAATCACTTAATCTTTAAAATTAGGCCTCAGAATACTGTGATAATAAATTTTCTTTTATTATAAATGTTTAAATTTTTAGACAAATGAAAATGGTTGCCTATTGAAAGGGAGTTGAAGCAGGACATGGAAATAAAAGTTAATAAATAAGAGACTTTGCAAAGATAAGTGATAATGACAGGACATGAATTGCATCCCCCTTTAGGTAATGTGAAAATAATAATTCTCATATTTAAAAGTTTAGAAAGTAATAACAAAATAATTTTTTTCCTGTAGGTAATATAGTAATGCAGGTGAGCCATAATTATCCTTTACTAGGAGCCTAATCAATTTAGTTGTGGACACTTACCCTTGTGGGTCCATTTCTGGGCGCATGTCATAGACTTGACATTGTGCTAGTCTCACAATCACCCCAGATCTTAGAAGCTCTAAAGCACCCTGTTGTATCTTAGCCACTCTTGCGAGAAATGCCTACAAAGTTGCAGAAGGAAAATTACCACTGTTGAAATCATGTCCAAGGACCTTATATAAAAATGAGACACTCCTGACACATTTCTCATCTTTAGTCACCACCGAAGACAAGACGTTCTGAGCAGTTGCAAGGGTATATAATAACCTCCTTTCTCATAGGTTTTTTTGAGGACTCAATGGTACAACATATCTAAGGTGCTTGCATATGGTACTTTGAATGATTTAAATATTCAATTACACTGTAGTTTCTGTTATCATCATGTAGTCTTATGGAGAGTAGGGAAGTTTGTTTTACCAATACTAAGTTGTTTCTAATACTTAATATCATGCACCTGGGTATAGTAGGTATTTAATAAACACCTGTTGAATAAATGAAGGAGAAAAGAATTAATGAAGAATCTAAGACATTACTGCTTCTAAAACAGATTTGAGAACTAGAAAATGATGAAGTATATACTGAATCAGTACAACGGAATTTCCAAAAGTTAACTAATACAGTTTTAACTTTGTTGCTTTCTCTTCAAGGAATACCTGGTGTCATTTGACCAACACTGGCAAGCTGAATAAGTTAGCAGCAGTCCATTTTTCAACTAACCCTCTCAGGATCACTTCATCCTGTCTTCTGCATATTCAGAAGATGATTATTAACACAGATACCCCATTTAAAACTCCTTAAAAATGATTACAGCTTATATGATAGAAACATTATAAATGTATGCCACATTAATTTTCCTTCATACATCTACAGCCCCAGAGTAAAAGAACTGCTGACCTAAAAGTAAATATGAATGAAACCTTACCATTTTAGACTCATAAGTATAAAGGGCCTTTAAAAGAGGAGGCTGTGGAGTGAGTAAGCTCTGCAAAGTACGGTCATCTTCTACCAAGCTATCCACAAGGACCTTCAAATAGCCACTGTTAGAAAGATACAAAAGCCACTGCTGCTGCTTATCCACAGAGACAATCCGATCAAGGAGAGCCAGGGCCAGCATCTAAAGGAAGAATGAAACAAAGTCCAAACATGCTGATGGCTACCAAAATCAATAAGAATAATTGTCTTTTTTGAAAATAGTTACAAACTTTTCTCATAAGAAGGTTACTTGCAATAAAATTTCCTTATATTGTTTTCTTGAGAAGTTGAAACTATATGTATACAGAATCTCAATTTATTAATAAAAGACAAACTTTCAGGATGAAAGTTAAATTTCTGAACAAAATCTAACACATTAACATAATGGCATAAATATATTTTAGCTGCCCTTCAATAGATGAATGGATAAAGAAACTGTTGGTATATATACAAAATGGAATATTACTCAGCATTAAAAGAGAACAAAATTATGGCATTTACAGGAAAATAGATGGAGTTGGAGAATATCATGCTAAGTGAAATAAGCCAATCTCAAAAAACCAGGGGCCGAATGTTCTCTAATAAGTGGATGCTAATAATCCATATGGCGGGGGTAGGTGCATGGGATAAGTGGAGGAACTTTGGGTGGGGCAAAAGGGGACGGAGGAGGCAAAGGGGTAGGAAAGATGGTGGAATGAGATAGACATCATTACCCTAGGTACATATATGACTACACTAATTGTGTGACTCTACTTCATACACAACTAGAGAAGTAAAAAATTTTGTTCCATTTGTGTACAATGAATCAAAGAGTTTTCTATTATCGTGTGTAACTGATTAGAACTAATAAATAAATAAATGATGTATATATTTTAGCTGAACCTAGACATTTCCTTGTTAAAGTAGTTTTTAAAATATCTTTTTAAAATAATTCTAAAATTGTATGTATTATAGAAAACCTAGAAAAATATATAAAAAGTATACAATCTAATAAATATTAAAATTTTAAAACTTGACTCAGTTTACACATTCAGAAAGTCAAAAATACTTATTCAGTAACAATATTAACAGTTAATTTACCCTTCCAATCTCATGACCATCACAAGCATCTCGACAGACCACTTCCATAAGGGCAGCGCCATAACTCTCAATGATGGCTATGTTTTCTCGTTGTAATTTGCTAAATACATCTTCAGGAGCTGTCAGCCTTTCCCACATAGTTTTCTTTGCTAAAGAGTTAAAACAGAGAAAAACACTCTAATAAAAATCAGTTTAGTAACTAAGTAATTATAACTCACATACAACAAAAAATCTTTCCATTACTACATGCACACAAAGGACCACTGACCACCCATTTAGTCCAGCCAGGCGAACCTCACAAACACCATGCACATATCATGCTTGTGTACTAAAATAACAATGTATCACAAAAATAATAAACCATACTTAAATCAAAATAAATATTGAGACTCCAAGAGAATCAATATCCTCTGTTTATCCTGTTAACCAATCTCCTGTTATCTTTTACTGAGATTTTTGAGAAATTTGGCAAGAAAGGAACAGGTGTAATGTAGACAAAAATCTTCCTCCAAAATTATAGGTTTTTTTGTTTGTTTGTTTGTTTTTAGACAGGTTCTCATTGTGTTGCCCAAGCTGACCTTGAACACAATGGGTGGCTTAGATGATCCTTTCACTTTAGTCTCCCCAAGTAGCTGAGATCAAAGGCATGTGCCCCCATGTCCAACACATTCTTATTCTTTATTATTTTTAGTTGAAGTACTTAGTAAAAACAAAAAGTACTTCCATTATAAGGGTGATTTAAATATTCAATGGTAATTAATAGTATGATCATACATTTCATATAAGATTCATGCAAACCTTAGAAAACATTTGTAAATACACCAAGTAAAACAATATCCTACATATGAAATTAACCTTGTGATTTTTCTTCAACAACTACATAGCAGCAGTTTTTAAACTGGCATCTTGATAACTTTCTTTAACAAGCCATTTTTAAAGAATCAACTAAATATATACTGTGCAAAGGGAAGGGAGACACTGTACAACTCTGTGGACGACATATTTTGTTCAACAGAACTAGAGGTAAGTAAGAAGAGTTACAGAAGTAAATAAAGCTTACACTTTATTTGAGGGTATTTTTTTCCCTTACAGTATTCATGCGCTAATCTTCATAATTCTTATGAACTGAATATGCATCCTTGATTTTAGTCTTTAATGATTATGTTAAGATTCATTAATTATATGTGTGCTTAGCCAAAAGATGGAGAAGTGATTTTCTTTTTTAAAGTAATCATCTCTAAAAACAGAACAAGACTAGGAATTGATCTAATTCTACCTGCTTCTAAGGTATCTGGTTCGTCTGGTCTCTGGGCAATTTGTAAGTAATAAAGCAGAGAGCCATATAGGTGAGTCCTCACTCGTTGAAATCCACCACCTGGGAAAATCAAATAGATGTAGGCATTTGAAAACCATTTTTTTCAATTAAAGTTAAAACAAATTAAAAGTTGTAATTTATAGAAAATTTAGATTAAAAAAACCTGTCTTCAAAATGAAGTCTAACAGTTTCTTCAATATGATGTGAAGTGAAGAATCTCCAATAGAAGCAAAACCCACCAATGGGTTCTCTGCTGGAGGAGGTGAAGAGAAAGAACTATCAAGCATTAACGGATAATGGGCCTCTCTGGGTCCTGAAACCAATGGCTGCTTCTGTTCTGTGCGGACCGATTGGCTTAGGTGAGCAGTCAGGGTGAACACAGCACCAGCGACAACTGGCATTAATTCCTGTGCAGCTTCGTCATCCAGTATCTTAAAGTACAAAGGCAAAACAGAGTGAGGATCCTGCTTTCAGCTACCATTGACAAGTTTGTATATATTTAACTTTTCAACTACTAAAACAATATAAAAATGGAATATAAGTAACATTCAAAGGGAAAAAAGCTAATATATAGAGAGAAATTTAAACATAATGCAGAGAAACAGGCGCTCTTAACTAGAAGGGATTCCTATCAAAATTCCATTCCATAAGGATGTTTAATTTATTTGTTGTTGAAATTCACAGAAATGGTCTCACCACTAGGGTCTCATTCAATAGGTGTGGAGAGTGATCTATCTATGTATATTTTTACAAAGCTCGCTAGACAATTCTGATATACCTATAGTAGCTGGGAGCCCCTACTTAACAGAATTAATCCCTTTCTTAAGCAAAGCCTTGAGACCGGTATCATACAACTCTATTTTACTTTCAATCTAAAATGGAAAATAAGGATGAAAACAATATTGTTTAAATGGCATATATTTGTTCAACCTTATGAACTACTTTAGGAAGCATGTCACCTTATCATGTACATCTTGTAAAATATCACGAATAATCAGTTGTCGATCCTCTGCCTGAATGAGGTCCTGGGGACAAGCTGTCAGTATAATTTCTACCAGCTGCCTCCATGACTCCAGCACATGCCGTTTTGCATGAAGACACTGCAGTAATTTGTTTCTTCCTACCACATACTGAAGAATAGTGCTGATTTCCTAAAGCCACAGAAATTGAAATGCTAGGTTAATACACAAAGGCAAATAATGTCTGTTATTAATAGGTTCCTGTCAATTATTCAGAAAACATTTATTCGAAAACCCACAATGCATACCAGGCAGCAGATATCTTTTCATATTATTTTTGTGGCCAACGCTATGAAAATTAACATATAAAGTTCTTTGTGAGACAGAGGGACACAGGGGGAAGAGGGTGAGAGAGAGAAAGATGCAGGGACAGAGGTGGTATAGATGGAAATAAACTTTGTAACCCCATCTTTCTCCTTGAAATAAATAGTCTTTTTATATTTAGTTTAGAGCCCTAGAATTGCTTACACACCAAGTTCAAATGCATGTTTTCCTAACACGTCTTTATTTGTGACTTTCTACTTGGCCTAGCCAGATGTGTTTCTATGTATAAGATTCTTCCCATCTGACCTCTTACCCATAACTCCCCTCACTTGTAATGAAAAAATGACTCTCCTCTCTCACTAATAGTCTAAATCCCTAACTTGCATATCAGAAAATTTATGTGATATACCAGACATTAAGCTTCAGTTCAGTTTATAAAAATTACAAAATCAAAAGTGAAAGACTCAGGCTGGGGTTGTGGCTCAGTGGCAGAGCGCATGCCTAGCATGTGTGAGGCACTGGGTTCAAATCTCAGTATCACATATAAATAAATGAATAAAATAATGTCCATCAACAACTTAAAAAAATTTTTTTTAAAAAGTGAAAGACTCCATGAAGGTTTAATTTTTAATGAGTTTTGTTTTGTCTTGCGATACTGGGATTATACCAGTGTCTTACATGGTGCTACGCAAGCAATCTACTTCTGAACTACATCCAGAGTCCTTTTTTACTTTATTTCGAGACAGGATCTCCCTAAGTTGCTGAAAGTGGTCTTGAACCTCAATTCTACTGCCTTAGCCTCCTGAGTAGCTGCAATTACAAGATGTAATCCACTGCACTCAGCAAATAATTAAGTAGTTTACTAATTGATAAACTATAAGTCAATTTACAGTCTTGTCTTGTAACAAGTAACTTAGGTCATTTAAGTAATTAAAAAAATAAAACTAACCTACTCCATAGAACTTACCTCCATTAGTAGTGGTCTCTGTCCTATGGCTGCCATACCCTGAAGAGCATTTACTTCAGCTACCAGAACCCTATGAAGAAGCTATAGAATTAGGGGAAAAAAGAACAACAGACAATTTCAGATACTGGTAGAAATAATAACCCCTAGTAATTACTATAAACTGGCTTAAAGGGAGTTTCAGATATCTCTACACATAAACTAACAATGGCACTGTTCAATTTCCAGACAAAAATACTAAGAATCTTTCACATTCCAGAAAGTAGTACCAAAGAGCCTCTGTGGCAGTCAATAAAAGTGCCCTGGTTATCTTCTTCTTTCTGTGAGGACATTACCATTTGCCTGATAGAACATTAAGTAGTTAAAAACTCTCCATAGTACTAGTTCAGTGAAATAATTATGATAAGGAAGGAAATGGGGAACCTTTTAAACAATTAGTGTGGTCTATTAAGTTTTATTTCCTGGCTGTTTGATTAAAAAAACAATGAAACAAATAAACACACATACACACACACAGAGACCAATAAGCTAGAAACCAAAATCTCTTTTGCGGGAGAGGTTGGATTAAGTTATACTTTTTCTTATGGTTCAATGACTGAACCATTTGTACTCAGGATACTTAAAGCAATCCTCACCTTGACATTGCAGACTGTCTGTCCCCGTAAATTTTTATGTTCACAGTTAGCAATAACTTGTTCAATCTGGGCCCGATCAAAAAAATCCAACTGCAAAGGCTCAGGAATCTCCTGACTGAAGTCAATCGAATCAAGAATACTTAGAATTTTTCGACGTACTAAAAATAAAAAGCAGTAAATCAATTGTACTTGGGGCATCTGAAGAGACAAACAAACCCTCATACTCAGCTCACTCCAAGATTACTCTGTTCAGAAAGGGCATTAGTCTAGAAACTGAAGACTGTGTTGAAATCTAAATCTGATTTTATTTCTGTTATATCCACTTACAAAAATAATTTCCTTCTTATCCTATAACCCTAGCTATTAAAAACATTTATAAATGACAAATATTGCTTTACATAGTTTTTCTATACTAGTTCAGAATTTGCAGGCACAATAATCTCCATCAGTTTTAAGCAACTGACTATGTCTACAAAATAAATGTATTATAAAATTAAAAGTTTACCTTTTGTAGTAGTGTCAAAGTGAAGGAACCCAGAAACAGACCTATTTTCATCTTCTGTTCCTCCTTCACCATCTGCTGGAGTATCAATAATAATTGATTGTAAAATAAAGAACAAACTCTTAAAACTACATTTCTTTGAATATGACAAAACATTGTGCATTTTATTTTTAGGTCACTGTGTCTAGGTCAAAAAGCCCTTTGGTAATGAAATTCAAATGCCAACATCGATGAAGACTCACCAACATTCATCTAATTCTTTCCATCCCTATACTATCATCCACAATTTCAAAGAGGATAATCACAATTTCAAAACTGGTAAGATCCAATTATGATAAAGAAATGATTCAAAACCTTATCTTTAATTCACATGTGTAAGACATACTGAAATAACTTTGGTCAGCTGGATAGTGGCGCACACCTGTAATCTCAGCGACTCAGGTAGCTGAGACAGGAAGACCATGAGTTCAAAGCCAACCTCAGTGAAAGGGAAGCGCTAAGCAACTCAGTGAGACCCTGTCTCTAAAGAAAATACAAAATAGGGCTGGGGATGTGTCTCAGTGATTGAGGGCCCCTGAGTTCAATCCCCAGTATCAGGGGGAAAAAAAAAAAGCAAAATAGCTTAGGTCACCCTGGCTCGGTATGAGAAACTCAACAAAACACTTTGTATATAACTGTATTGTGGATGTTTAAAACAAAAATAAAATGACAACCATGGGATGATCTTAAATTTTGTTTTTCTTTCTTTCCCCCTGGTACTGGGGATTGAACTCGGGGGCACTTGACAACTGAGCCACATCCCCAGCCTTGTTTTGTATTTTATTTAGAGACAGGGTCTCACTGAGTTGTTTAATGCCTTGCCATGGGTTTTGAAATAACGATTCTCCTGTCTCAGTCTCCCCAGCCCCTGGGATTACAGCCTGCGCCACCACACCCAGCTTAAATTTTATGTTTTGTTTGGTAGTTTGGTACCAGGATTGAATCCAGAGGTGCTTAACTACTGAGCCATATTTCCACCAGCCCTTTTTATTTTTTATTTTGAGACAAGATCTTGCTAAATGGCTTAAGGCCTCACTAAGTTGCCTGGGCTAGCTTTGAACTCATAATCTTCTTGCCTTAGCCTCCTGAGAAGCTGGATCATAGGCATGTGCCACTGCACTGGCTAAATTTTGTGTTTTAAGGAAAAATATTCTTACAGTGGAAAGAACTGTTTTGGTTGACAATTACATACTTAGCATAAAATTCAGATTTGCATTTGGACTGACAAAGACCAATTATGAGTACAATAAAACAAGTGTCAAAATTCACACATTCACCTGAGTATGGTTTCACTGGCATGTCATCTAGTAAGAGGTGTAGGAGCCTCTGGGTATGAGATCGCTGGCGATTCAGAGAAGTAACTCTTAGTTCTATTGAAGCCGTCTTCATAAGCCATGACATTTGGTTCAACATAGAGATTTCATATTCTGAAATTTAAACATATAAATTTAATTTCTTAGAGTCATAACACAGGATCAGAACAGACCTAAATATCCATAACTCATCAGATATTTTCCCATGTAAAGAAGCCAATTTATGAAACTTGGCAACATCATATTACTCTGTAAAATTCTAAAAGAAAAAAGATACAAAGGGAGAAAAAGTAACACAGTATATATCTATAAAAGATGAGCTAAAACAAATGAAGAATAAGAGAATCAAGTTTTCATTACCAGGATAATTTCATAAGGCTCTTCTAAGTCTGCAATTATGTGATATTAATACATAATATTTTGTTTTGAAGAGTATTTTCAAATATATATCTCAAAAACTATCATAAAATTCACATATTTAAAGTTAAACCCATACTGCATCAATTTTATGATTTTTTAAATATAATTAAGAACATTTGATTTAACATATAACTAGGGGTAGGAATTACAAATATGAGGAGTTTTGAATTCAGTATTATTTTTATATGCTTGCCTTTGAAGTCCTAAATGATAATAGTGCAAACATAAAACTCACCAAATAACAATATTTATAGACTGATGCAAAGCTGATCAATTTTTTCAAAAACCCATACCATAATAAGTAAATATTAACTATTCTTTTTGATTAGTTAGGCATATAAAGAGTTTCACTGGATGCAGTGGCACGTACCTATAATCCCAGCAATTCTGGAGATTTAGTCAGGAGGACTACAAGTTCAAGGCTAGTCTTGGCTGGCTATCTTATATATCTTATGTTATCTTTATATCTATCTATCTGGTACCAGTGATCTATCTATCCATCCATCTATCTGGTACCAGGATTGAAGCCAATAGTGCTTAATCACTGAGCCCACCGCTCAGCCCTTGTTAATTTTTTATTTGGAGACCATCTTACTAAGTTGATTAGGGCCTTTCTAAGTTGCTAAGACTGGCCTCAAACTTGTAATACTCTTGCCTCAGTCTCCCGAGTAGCTGGGATTATAATTATGCGCCTAGCTAGCTTTGGTAATTTATTGAGACCCTGCCTCAAAATAAAATACAAATGCTAGAGATGTAGCTCAGTGGTACAGTGCCCTGGGTTCAATTCCCAACAATGGAGGGAAAAGAGGACAGGGTTTCTAAAAGCTTTTTATATAAACAAAATCTCAGGACTAAAAAATAAGAAACTTATTTTGAAAATGAAGTGCAAAAAGGTTTTGCCATTAAATAATTCCCAAAGGTGTCACTCTTAAAAGTAAGTTAGGGGCTGGGGTTGTGGCTCAGTAGTAGAGTGCTCGCCTAGCATGTGGGAGGCACTGGGTTAGATCCTCAGCACCACATAAAAAATGAAATAAAGATACTGTGTCCACCTACAACTAAAAAATAAATATTAAAAAAAAAGTAAATTAGAAGCTTCCAGTTACTAATAATAGAAATTTATTGGTATAATTTGTGACCCTCAATTTCCTAAAATAAAAAGATAATATAAAGTAATTTTTAAAAAACATAATAAGCCATATGGTCTGGATATAAACTGAATTCAGAAAATTTTTAAATATTAATCAAGAAAAAAGTAGAATTCTAATGATACTTGGTCTGTGATAATTATTATCCATCTCAACTAAGTTATGTTTTTCACTATAAACAGTTTTCAAATTTTTAAGACATAAATATGACTACACACCAAAAAAGTAAACCAAGAGTTGTACAATCACTTTCAGTAAAAAAAAATGTAAATTTCCTCCATAATTTTTTTAATCTAAAAATTTTCTTATCCCTTTCAACACAATCTTTAAATTTTGTTTGTAAAAGAATCAAATTCTGGGGGCTGGGGTTGTAACTCAGCAGTAGATTGCTCACCTAGCACATGAGAGGCACTGGATTGATCCTCAGACCCACATAAAAATAAATAAATAAATAAACAAATAAATAAATAAAGTGAAGATATTAAAAAAAGAAGAAGAATCAAATCCTGTCCATAGTAAGATATGTTTAAATAATCTTATGATAGAAGCTAAAATGTCAGGTTTCTCAATCACAAATTACAAAAGCAATCCACAATAACACAAATGCAAAGTAACAAAATCAAAACAGAATTCCATAAAAATTATAACTGCTCCCCTCAAATACTGTATAAATCAAATCACTCATCATGAGCTTATAATTTTGTTAAAAAAGATTTAACATCCCTTATCCAAAAATCCCAAATTCAAAATGCTCTAAAATTCAAAATTTTTGAGTACCAAGCAATAAAATACTCTACATCTGACCACATGTGATGGGCTGCAGTCAAAATATACGTATACTAAAATGATTGTGTAAAATTACCTTCAGATTATGTGCATAAGATGTACATAAACATAATTAAATTTACACTTAAGAAACTTGGGTCCCATTTCCAATGGGATATGCATATGCAAATATTACAAATCAAAAAATATTCAAAATCTCAAACACTTCCGGTACAAAGAATTTCAGATAAGTGATACCCAACCTATAATAGCAAAAGAAAATAATGGCTTACCTGTGTTAGAGAAAGGGAGATGTTGCAGCTGAGAAAATAAGAAATCCTGGCTGGTTCTCAAATATCTCATAGTAGGACCAGATGTATCGGAGCAAGCACATAACTGGTATATCACCTAATGAAATAAAAGAAAATCCTTAAATCAGTCTTTTTTGTGTGTTATCTGAAAGACATTTGTTTTAAGATAACAAAATATTAACTTAGAGCTACTATGTGAAAAATTAAGACACATCAACAACAATATGGATAAAACCAGGTACAAAATATAAACTCTAATTTATAAATGTCCTTAGCCAAGTAGCTCAAGGAAAAAAAAAAAAAAAAAAAAAATATATATATATATATATATATATATATAGAGAGAGAGAGAGAGAGAGAGATTAAAATACAAATTGAAAGTGCTGACATATAACTAATTTAAAAAACATTTTAAAATATTTGTCAATACATGTGCACATAGTTTGGTTTTAGTATTTAACTATTATAGTAGCAAGTTACTTAGCATTAACTTCTGAGAACCACACTTCATTTCAACCTCAGGAAGATAGAACACTAAAACTGAACAAATTACAAAAATTATAAAGATATGCAAACTCAGCTATATAAATTCTAAACATAAATTTAATTGAAAACAACAGATTTCGGGGAAAAGTTTTTTTATATTGAATGTAAAAAGAGATGATTAGAGCTAATACATAAGAGCTCCATCCTGTAAGAGAATATCACAAAGATCTAATAAACAAAAATGGCAAAAACACTATATATGAGGAAAAATAAATCAAAATTTAAAAAATATATCATCTTTTTTTCAGCAATAAACAATAATTAACCTAGGCATGATGGCATGTGTCTATAGTCCCAGGTAGCTGGGGAGCTAGGTAGGAGGATCACTTGGGTCCTAGAGTTTTTGGCCAGCCTAGGCAACATAGCAAGGTTCCATCTCTTAGAAATATAAATGAATGAATAAATAAATAAATAGGGCAATAATAATCCAAGTGCCATGTTATAGCTCATAAATCAACAAAAATTCTTATTGTAAAATGCAAATCATGGTATTTGGCAAACTAGCAGTGGAAAATTTCACTCATTTGTGATTCATTTTACGAACATTTATTAACTGTTTTCCACTAACAGACTCTTTAGTGTCATCTATTATCAGTGCCATTAATACAAGTTAAAATCTAAAGTCGTAAAACTATGCCTTCTGACCCTACATAATTGATACTCAATTATTTATAGATTCTGTATTTGCTTAAATGCTTACATGCTAAAATTTATTTGTAACCTCCAAATCAATACTCAAAGTACTTGAGGCAGAGTACTGAAAAATTTCAACCAGCTTATACTCAAGCAAAGCAATACTCTCTTTGCCTTCCTATTCTAATTCTATATTGCAAACAAGTCTTTTTTGTGGTCTACTTAGAGCCACCTTTTTCTCATTTTTGTGCTTTTTACTGGTGATTCTGCTGTTTAAAACAGTCCAAACACAGTTTTGAAATGCTGTTTAGTGTTCCTAAGCCCAAAAAGGCTAAGGTGAAAAACGTGTGTAAAGATAAACGTCACACAGGCATTTTTGGAGGAAAAATATAAGACAAACTTGATATAAACAAGAGTTCCAGTGCTATTTGCCAAGAGTTCAACGTTAAGGAATAAACAATATATACTACATAAGGTGTTTTTTTAAACAGAAATATATGTGAAAACAAGATTATGGATGGATTCATTAGTTGAGGAGAATACTAGGATCCACAATTTGTAGGAATCTAGTTCTCTATTTTTCCTAGGAGCTCAGGATTTATCCCTTCAGTGTTCACAATGACTCCTTAAAATATAACTACTAAGAATAATGAGAACTAACTGCAAATCCATGTCTGGAAATATATTCTTTTGGCAGCATGGTGGTGGGGATAATATATTCTTAAGTAAAATATAAAAACAACCCAAAGTAACTGAATAAGTTCACCAGACCAAAGTTAAAATTGGGAAAACAACCTAAATGTAATTTACACTATAGCAAGTATAATATAGAAAGTATATATAGAGAGAGGGTGTAAAAGGACACATGTGTACTGAATACAACTAAATAAACACTAGGTATACTCAAGGAAAAGACCAAAAGGAAAGGCCAGGTATAAAGCAAACAGTTCTGCTATAGTTGTATGCTTCTTTTTTGAGATTGTTTTGATATTCTATAAATAAAGCCTTAAACTAATACTTAACTTCTCAAAACAAAATTAAGTAAAATACAGTAAGACACTCTAGAATGTGAGAGAAGTAACAATAATTTGGCAGAAAAACCTGGTTTCTAACACGGTACAATCAGGAGCTAGAGTAAGGCATGTGCTCTCCCGTCTCTCAGACCTTTCTCCCCCTCCATGCCCCTTTCCTGACTTAAACCTGGTTTCATTCACTTTCTAACAATTGCTTCTACCTATATATTAAGTTCTATAACACTGCACTAAAGTTTGCTCTGACATTAAGGAAGAGTTAAATTTGATTCACAGAAACACTTAGCTGCAGTATAGTGCAGTGAAAGGATGTTTGGACAGTCTGAAAACAGAAGTAAACAGTGAAAAATTACAAACAAACACAGAAAAACAGAAAATGCCAATGAGAGGTTAAGGATGCATTTCTTATAAAAATGTGCATCACCGTACCCACTGAGTCACATAAAGTCTAGTTCTTAAAATACTTATTAAAAGTAGAAAAAGACAAAAGTTCTCGTAATTTAACTTCACATTACCCTTTCTACCATCTTACACAGCTGTAGGACTTTATGACATGGCTCTTAAAAGGTATTTCCATGCTGGGGTTGTGGCTCAGTGGCAGAGCACTCACCTCGCATGTGGGAAGCACTGGGTTTGATCCTCAGCACCACATAAAAATAAATTAATTAAAGGTATCGTGTCTATAATAAAAAAAAAAAAAAGGCATTTCTACTTGTAGTCTCATTTTAGTCTCGCAACAGCCCTTTCAACAAATTGAAAAACTCAAGATCCGTAGAAGTTGCATGACACAACCAAGGTGACTTAAGTTTGTTCCCAAGCAGAGACAGAAACCACAGGTCTTACCCAAATCCACTGCTCTGATCTCCAAAAAAAGCTACTTTGTATATGACACTATTTAAGTTTCTACATTACCTGGTCAAAAAATCAAAAACAAACAAACAAAAAAAACCAGCTAATTTCCCTCATTTTCAAGTGATTAGGAACTTCAGATTTATAAGACTTGGGAGTCTGTAACTTACGGATTTTATCCAAAAATGAAAGTCTGGTCAAACTACTAAATGAGCTCATTTTAATTCAGTCTCACTGTTATACTGTCCTACGCTCAGGTATCTGAACAAATTTCTTCTACTCAGTCTTCAGAATACCTGGTAACACAGCTCAGCCAGTTGAGGAGATTCTTGAACTGCCACTGGACCTGTTCTCCCATCCGTTCCTTTCTCCAGGATGTTTAGGATGGCATGCAGGCACGTCCGAGGGCAACCTAACACTCCTACATGAAACCAAAAGAACATTCAACTTTTCTTGTAGAATTTCTGCATTAGAAATCTCTTAGCCTGTCTTTGTAACAAATTCTGTAAACATGCAAATAAATGCACTGCTATAAAACTCTTCCAAATCTGATACACAAAATTAATAACTAAGGCCAATTCTCTAAACCTCCATTTACCTACTTGCTCTAAGTCCTAAAGATTGACCCATCATATTATCTTTCACTTATCTGTTTTTTTCAATGAATTACCATATGAGCACAAATTCAGTAAGAGACCACTCAGATACACAAATATAGCAACAAACAAATGCCCATATATCTTATGGTTATACCTGGATCCTGTAAGTTTGTGGTACTGACAGGTTTCTTCAATTCAAAGCCCAACAAGTAGAGAGCAAGATTGGGTGGATTGCATTCCAGAGAGGTGATGAGAAGATTCAAGATGTGGATTCTTGTTTCATGATGGATTACAGCTAATTTCTTTTCCATTTCTGATCCTTAATGTGGAAATAACAACATATTATGAAACAATACCAGGTTAACAAAAATCAAAAATAAAATTACAATACCAGGCATGGTAGTAGAACATGCCTGTAATTCCAGCAACTCAGGAGGCTAAGGTAGTTCAACTTCATCCCAAGTTGAAGGCTAGCCTGGGCAATTTAAGAGACCCTGTCTCAAAATTTAAAAAAAATATAAAGAACTGGGTATGTTGCTTAGTAGTAGAGGTTATGACAAAAGTTTCCCTAATCTCCATGTTCATTTTAGATTACCAGATTAGCCATTATAAAGGTCTGATTTATTTAAGAAAGAATCCTAAAGCATGGTGGTACATGCCTATAATCCCAATGATTTAGGAGGCTGAGGCAGGAGGATTACTGAGTCTAAAACCAGCCTCAGCAACTTAGTTAAGCCCTAAGCAACCCAGCAAGATCCTGTCTCAAAACATAAAAAAAGCCTTATACACTTACTCTAGCAAATCCCCAATTTGTCTTATATCACCACTAGACAGTTAAGAGTTCCAGATTTTATTCTTTATGTTAAGCATACATATAAAGTAAAAAATAGCCGGCCATAGTGACACACGCCTGTAATCCCAGTGGTTTGGGAAGCTGAGGCAGGAGGATATCAAGTTCAAAGCTAACCTCAGCAATTTCACAAGGCCCTAATCAACTTAGCAAGACCCTGGCTGTGTACAAAATATAAAAATGGCTGGGGATGTGGCTCAGTGATTAAGTGCCTTTGGGTTCAATCCCTCATACCAAAAAAAAAAAAAAAATGCAAAATAAAAAATAAGGATGTTAGATAATCTGAGGCATACCCTCTTCTAGACGTACAAATTCTTCTGTATCTTCACTATCCAAACACTCCACAAATCCAGCCATCAGTTTCTGGCTTACACTCTAAGGTCATATAAACAAACAGAAAAAAAAAGGATAAATTAATAAAACGTTTCTAAATATTAGAGAAACTATGATAAATATGGTTTAACTATAAACATCTGTCTGGGAAAAAATAGGCAAATCTACTCCAAATAAAGTTTGTAGGTTTTAAATTTTGGTTATATTTAGAAAACTTAATTCCTTAAATTTTTTTTAAGTTAGCATTCATTGGAAATAAACTAATAAAGATTTTAAAAAGTTAATGATTCTAAAACTTTTGTTTGCCTAATTTTCCTTCCAAAAAATCAAATTATTACCTTAAAAATAATTTTAAATTGTTGTTTCATGATGTCTTCATTATATTTTCAGTGTTCTGAGATCTTAACCAAAATATAAAATTAAGGTTCTCATCTTCTTTCTAGAAACGCATCACCTAACTTATATGTCCTGACTGATTTCTCCTTTAGAAATCTAGCAGGATGTTAAGATGGATTCAATAATTTAAACTAAAATGAGTGTCAGCAAGCCAAAAATCCCCTGATTATCCCATATTTCCACAAATCCACAGATTAGACATATATGCATATAAATAGTGCTGCTCAACCAGGGTAGTACCACCGATCTACAGGACACTATGGATGTGGAGTCATTTTAAGTTGTCACAACTAGAAGTTACTCCTGACATGTAGTGGCAGGGGAACCAGTGATGTTAAAGGTCTAGCAGAGTGAGTGTCAATTAGCCACAAAATGAAGATCTGTCCCACCCAAAGCGAAAATGCTAGAAGAACTCCTGTTTTAAAACACTGTGAAGAAGGACAAAATCCTTTAGCTAAAGGAGTGATTTCTGAAGTAGAGATACAATAAGATAAATGTCTAAAAAGGAAATTAAAGGAGTCCCTAATAGGAGTCTATTCAGTGTATAGAAACACAACTATTATGAATTGAATAAAAACACTCTACAGTGTAACATCACATGAAGTGACACAGATGGGTTCACCAGACAACCACAGACGTGGACAGCTCATAATAGTTAAACACATTCAGAAATATAGAGGCTCACTTAGAATAGAAGCAACTAATAGGATGAGACTAAAAACAAACAGAAGTTGTGTCCACAAATTCCATCATTTTACATGTGCTTAGAGTAGAGCCATTTTAAAAAAATATTTTTTAGTTGCCAATGGACCTTTATTTTATTTATTTATATGCAGTGCTGAGAACCGAACCCAGTGCCTCATACATGCTAGGCAAGCACTGTACTACTAAGCCACAACCTCAGACCCAGAGTACAGCCATTTTGTAAGCTACAGGGCCACATCCTATGTATAGTGTATGTATTATACCTGTGACAAGTACAACCAAGTACTTATTCTTGGAGAATTTTTCCACAAACAAGAATATGGTTCCTCCATAGATACTGTGACTTCTGTCAGAATGCACCAAAAACAACATCAGTTACCTGGTCATGTGTGAAATCTCCAACCAATTTTATTTGAATATTGGAGTTGCAAGAGATACAGCAGAGGATCTTTGCACTTTCAAAAGCCAGTTCTGGATTAGTATTACCATGATACAGGTATCTTTAAAACAATAAAACGTTGGATGAACAATGTGATCAAACTTGATTTCCCATCATTTCACTAAACAAAGTTTAGAACCAGGGATTCCCTAACCCATAGAGCACTTTGGGGTAAATCAGAAAAAGATATCCCCTTCTAGTTAGGAACAGCCTGTCTTAGGCTAAATTGTGTCCTTCCAAAATTCATATGTTTAGTCCTAGTAGGATATTAGCATACGTAGCAAATTAAGTAAAACTGAAGTCACTGAAGAAGGCCTTAAAGACTGGTGATCTTATAGAAATTGGGGATTTGGACACACAGATCACCATGTGAAACTCAAGTGAGAGATCGTGGTAATGCTTCTGTAAGCCATAGAACACAAAATCATCAGAAAGCTATGATACATGTATGGAGAAAGATGTTTACTTCCTATCCAGCCCTATTCTACAAACACCCAGTTACCAGGCAGAAAGCAAATAATAATGTGTATTTCAACCTCAAATATTTTTAGGATACAGAATAAATTAGGGAGAAATTTTGAGATTCAGTTACTAAAATCAAAAGGGCTAGAAAAAGCAAGATTAAAAGGCCAATAATAAGGGATGCATTAGAGATCCAACAAGATTTAGAAATCAAAGTTAAATGCTCATCTGATTCATATCATCATTTCTCTACCTATGAATATAACTTACCTTGCAATGTTTACTACATTATCTGCCTTCTTAGTTCTGGGATTAATTCCCTGCAATAGCTGTTCTAAAGGAGAGACTATGAGAGCCAGCTGACTCTCTCTTAGAAGATCCATGAAGAGATTTTCCTTTTGCAGAGTAAGGTTGAGAAGTGCAAGGCAATGCTGCACTGCTTTCTCCAGGTGTTTCTTCCCTGAAACCCAAAAATGAAAGTTAAAGCCAGGTGCAGTGGTGCACACCTGTTATCCCAGTGGCTCAGGAGGTCGAGGCAGGAGGATCACAAGTTCAAAGCCAGCCTCAGCAACTTACCAAGTTACCTGCCTCAGCAACTTACAGGCATCCCAAGCTTAATTTAAGTTTAAAATTTTACCAAGGCCCTAAGCAACTTAGCAAGACCCTATCTAGAAAAAAAAAGGTGGTGGGGGGGAAGTGGGTGACTGGGTGGTGGTGGTGGTATACAGGTAATATAGCTCAGTAGTAAAATACGCTGTGTTCAATTCCAGGACTGGGGAGAAAATACTGTCATTTACAGAAGAATAAACTGTTTTTAAAACGTAACAACTTTTAGGTACATACCAGGAAAAGGGGCATAGGTATCAAGCTGTTTAACTCCTTCTTCCAGTAAACTAAGAGCAAGCTCCAACATTGGTGACTCATTCAAAAGATGATACATTAGACTAAAGCCAGGTGGTTTATAGGCTATAATTTCTTCTCCTAGATAGAACACAATAGTTGCAATGATGATGAATTAGTATTTTTGTCACATCCTGGCTTTCTATGAAATCATGAGATGTATAAATTCAATGGGATTTACACAAATGAAGGTAACTTCAATTTAGAGACAGTGACATAAGCTATATAAAGTAATAACAGTACTATAGACTATAACAGTACAGAGGAGTAATTCCCAAAAGGGAATTCCCATTTCATATAACAACTAGTCACCCATTAGGTTAAATCATTAAAGAATCCATAATGTAGTGCCCTTTATCTTCCATTCAAATTTTACTTTATTTTCTCTTGAACAAAATAACTGAGATGATTAAAATAATGAAAACACTACTTTAGCTTATAAATATAAATTTGAACTTACAGCTATTTATAACTTATAAATTTTATGAGTTATAAATAGCTTTATAAATAGTTGACACCTTGTTTGAAAAGTGACAAATTACCTTGTAACTCCACAAACTGGTCCACAAAATCTTCAAGCTGAGGCTCATAATCTCTGAGCAGTTTATAAAATACCTCTAAGACAACCTCAGCAACTTCCCACTACAAAAAGAAACAAATATTTTAATAACAGTAAAATAGACCAAGGTAGTAGCCTTGCCAGGCTTTGCATTCCTATCACTTTTCTCTGAAAAATGAGTGAAGTCCCCTATTATTATCATTATTTTTTTGTATCAGTGATTGAACTCAGGGGTACTCAACCACTGAGCCACATCTCTAGCCCTATTTTGTATTTTGTTAGAAACAGGGTCTCACTGAGTTGCTTAGTGTCTCACTTTTGCTGAGGCTGGCTTTGAACTCAAGATCCTCCTGCCTCAGCATCCCAAGCTTAATTTAAGTTTAAAAGTTTTAAAAGTTCTATACAAATAAGGGAAAAATATTTACATCAAAGGATGAACGTATACAGCAATATACATGGTAAAATTAAAACTTTAATGCTTTAAAAATCTATGGCACAGAATTGGCATAAGATTGGTACTGTAGACAGGATGGTTGTTGAAATTATTTTCTTAAAATAATTCTTTCTTATATACTTCATTTTATCAAGGCTGAATTTTGGAATGGGACTACAGGATGACCAATTTTTATTACTTTAAAATTATTTACTTTTTTGTATTTTCCAAAATTTTCAAGAAAATTTATTCAAGTAAAAAAGATATATCATCACATGATGAATTTTCGAATTAAAACCTATAGACATTGCCTCTAACACGCTATATTTATTATTTATCTCAATGCAAACCACTGTTTCTATGAGAAGCTGTTGTCCTAAAAATAGAGTTCCATAAGTCAGGCTCAAGAAGACTTTTAAGTAAAATAAATTCTAAGAATTGAGGGAAATATTTTCAGGTAAATATGTGGGGGTAGAACAGAAATCAATGACAAAAAACACTTGAGAAGTAGCTACATATGGATGAAAAAGAATAACATCTGGAAAGAACTTGGCTGACTAGAGCTCTAAACACTTAAGTCATTGACCTTTTTAAGAAAAGGCAGATAAGATATTTAAAACAAGTCCAAAAAAAGTGTCAGAACATTTTTTTGAAGATACTGCAATGATCAGCACCCATTAATCACCTAAAATGACTTTATTAATGAGGCATGGCTGCTGTTAATGATTTCATCAGATCAGAAAATTTATGTGAATAAGATAGCTTACATAAAATGTATTCCCTTTCAAATGTGTATTTTTATTATAAGAAAAACAAAAATTATAAAGCAATTGACAAAAAATAAAATTCAGTTATTTGTGATTATTATTAGAAATAAGCTTTTTCGACTGATAGGGCAATGAATACGCAAACTATGCTACATACAAATAACGAATGTTATACAATAACTAAAAAGACTACTTTCAAAGAATCATTAATGATATGAAAAATATTCATGAAGCTAAGTGGCAAAAAAGGAACATAAAGCAGTCTATTAGCTCAAATGTTATTTAAGTATATATGAATAGAAAAAAGATTAATAATAATCCTTCTTTTAGCAATAGGGTTATGAGTAATAACATTTCTACTTAAATTTTCCAAATTGCCCCAAATTAGCAGGAACTAAGCTATTTTTATAATCATTAATATAACCCAAAAAACCCCATCAGGTTCCAAAACAACAAACTATAAAAATAAAGCAGAAATGTTCCTACAAGATACAGCCAAGGGTATTCTATGAACTAATAAATAGTACTATAGACTAACGTGAATTACATCAGAACCTGGAATGGTCTCTTACATAGCTTAGTGGTCATGAGCTTGGATTTGGAATTAGAGTCCTAGGTTCAAATCCTGGTCCTGGACCTTAAGCAGGTTCCTTAACCTTGCTAAGCCTCCATCTGTAAAATGGGAATATTAACAGTACCTGCCTCAAGATAATACTGGAATTACATAAAATGATATATAAGCTCAGTGGTATCTTACAAGCAGAGTCAATGTGTGCATAATGTCAGTGCTCCCTCAGCCTTCAACCATGGCAGCCACACCTAATGGTCCATAATACTCCTTTTCCCACTATGCCAACACTCCGCAACCCACAAACACTACTAACAGATAAAATGTGAGCAAGTTTAAACTTCCTTTAATCCCTGAACTAACTCATCCCAATAAGGGAAGTGTGTTTTCAACAAAGGTATAACATTTGTGGTTCAATTTTAGTAAAAATATGCTCAATTAAGGATCTAAATATCTACATGACTATAAACTCATATAAATTACTCATTCCTAAATGTCAGTGCTTTGATGTTAATGCCCAAACTTATTTCTAATGCACAAAAATTAATCCAAAGACATTTGAGAATTAAGACTAAATTTTACTAACTTTCAGAGGCTAGAATGAATTTACAGAATTCTAGAATGATAAAAGAAAATGCAACAATAAATGAATAAGGAGAAATAAGTTTTTCTCTGAACATAACCTTTTCGGCTGCTCTTCGGTAAGCTCTTGTGCGGAATCGGAGAAACACAGAATCTCTAAGAAATTGCAAATAAGGGTCAAAGCCAGGGGGCCGAAGACCAGCGCCCAAATTAGAAGGAAATGAGCTCTCCACCAAGGTACTAATAAGCTGGCAAAAGGCCCGAGTCAATGGGTATTCTTCACATCGGGATTCTATTTCATTGAGCTCAACCTTTAAAGAAAAAATAAAGAAAATCTGACAATACAGAACTAACAGCTGAGTAGTGCAGAACATTTTACAGAAATTAATTAATAGTACTATATCACAACAAAAGATAAGTAACAGAGATTACTAATTTTTCACTGAGAGGAAAAAATAAAAGTATTATATCAATATAGAAGGGTCATCTGAAAGAATTTCAAATTCCCACACAATGTTCCAAACTTGAATTAAAAATAGAAATCTTAAATGTTTCTTTAAAAAAAGGAAGAGGGAAAATAGAAACTAAAAGAATTAATTATCACTTCAGGTTAACTCAAATAACCTAATTAAACTGAGTTCAAATCAAAACTTTTCAGTTTGGATAGCTGCCATGTAACATTCTTTTCCAACATTGAAACATTGAATATTTTGGTTCCTTTCACTTAGTGTTTCATCTCTATTTCAACACTGATCAGAAAACCCTTCAAATGCAAAAACATTAGAATTAAAAACTATAGACACTTAAATGTTAATAATTTTTGCATTTTTTTTTAATCATTACAAGTATAAATGAATATAGCATTTAACTAAAAGGAAAACTTTACCTCAATACCAATAGCTTGCCTCTGGCTTGGAACCCTGACGGTCTGCAGTATCTTAAAATAAGAAGTAGATGTTAGGAATGCTCCTCATTCATCAATTCACAATACTTTACTCTCCAGCAATGTAATATCACATACCTCACCCACCACACCCACACATCTCACACTGTCCATCAGAAATAACAAGGGAGGAGCCCTTCCTGGACTTTCATTAGCAATTCTGGGAGAGTTAGATACAACTTTCAATTTTATGGTGTGTAAAAAACTGGTAATTTGTAAGATCAAATAAGAGCTCTGTTCAGCAAATTTCCTCTCAGATATTCTGGAAATGAATCTTAAAAAAGTTATTTACAAGAAGAAATCTCACCAGCGTGTAAGACACTGCTCTCTGTCCACAACCAGCCCTACTTAAACCAAGAAGTTAGCTTACTGAAAATGGGTTTCTTAAAGAGATTTGGAGTTAAGATGTTGTTCTGATCTTGTTATGGGTCTAAGTATTCTACCATATAATAAAATTATATTTGTGTATAATTTATATGTAACATATGTATAGTAAAATTGTATTTATTCACAATACTTTACTCTCCTGCAAGTCAAGAGTGTACTATCAAGTAAAATACTTTAAAATTTAAAAAAAAAAATGTTTTGCTCTAAGGATAGAAATGTCATTGTGTAACTAAGGAGAACAAATGAAAAAAAAAAAAAAAAAAAGAATGTCAAAACCCAATTGCATTGCATTTCAGATGTACAGAAGTAAACAGCATGTAGGAATCTGATAAGTACTGGTATACTCATGAATCAAAAAGGCAAGTGTTGCAAGGTGCAGCGGCTGTACCTATAATCCAGGCAATCAGGAGACTGAGGCAGGAGGATCACAGTTCAAAGCCAGCCTCAGCAACTTAGAGAGGCCCTAAGCAACTTAGTGAGATCCTGTCTCAAAATAAAAATAAATAAGGCTGGGGATGCAATTCAGTGGTCAAGCATGCCTAGTACAAAAAAAGAACCTGAAGTGTCAATAGTAAGCCAAAAGTGGCCCAGCCTCTCAACACACAGTCCCACTAATTATTGTTTTCCATTTTTTTTTATAAAGTACAATTCACATCTTTAGGAAGCATATGTTAGAATTACTCTACAATACTACTTTAAAATGGATGCTTCTGTAAATAATGAGTTATAATGACAGGCTCGTTTATGTTGTATTGCTCCTAAGACAAAACACATATTCCATCTAACAATTTTCTTAGGGATATTTCTATAAGGCATATCAATTTTTCTTTTCCACATTATCACATAGAGAATATACTTGATAGAAAAATTCCAATGGAGCTTGCATTTAGAGAAAGAAAAAGACTCCAAATATTATATAACCCATATATTTCCCCTCCCATGTCAGCATAAGTACATTTCCTAAGTGTGCAGAAATAAAAAAAATTCCTGCTATATGCCCATTTTAGCACAAAAACTATGTTCCTGGCAATAAGCCTTCGTGACCACCAGTAAAAAGTTCTCTGGTTATTGTTAAAATTTCTGTACAAAAATAGCAAACTTGTGTTGCCCTTTAATAGGAAAACAACCTCCACAGATATTTCACTCTTCTGATATAGGGAAAGATGGATATAGGAAAGAAAAACAGACATTTCCCATTTTAATGTGTTTATATGACTTATGAAGGCTTACAAAAGTTTGTCTAAAAGACAGAGAAATTCCATCTACCTATCTTTACAGACATTGAAAAACAAGATCTTCAAAAATGTATCTGAAAAACCAGTCTCTGGTAACCTAATAAACTTACCAACTAATCCAAGAGAAAAACCCAGGCCTATTAGTTTCTGATGCTGTACGTGGCCCCCAAACCATAACTTTCTCATTGAGAAGTCTAAGACATACCGTAAGTTAACACGTTGCTCTTGCTTCTACGGTGTTTTTGAGCTCACTTTCCAAATAATACAAATAAGGGAGTTCATAACACTACCTGAGTGTATTCCAATGACTGCCAGAGGGAAGCAGCAATTTCAGGAGACTTTCCAAAAGCTGCGAGAGTCTTCAGTAGTTCAGCTTTGAGAACAGGGGGAATACTACACTGTAAGAGCCCAAGAATCACCACAACAGGGGTCCACTGAGGATGTTCACACAGAGCCAAACGAGCATTTTCACTCTGAGAAATGAACACACACAAAAATTCTCAATTTTACTTTAGACACTCTGTTGCCCATGCTGATCTCTAGTTCCTAAACTCAAGTGATTCTCCTGCCTCAGCTTCCCCACTAGGCTGGAATTTACAGAGGTACATCCCCAAGTTCAGCTTTCCATTTTTAAAAACTAAGAAAGGAAAATAACCAGCAATCACTTAACTGCTAGCATTTATACAGAGCCCTGACAGATTTAATACATACTAAACAAAGATAAGCCTAACATGTTTGCTTGAAGTCTACCAGTGGATCAAATCAAATTGATAGTATGGTCAATGTAAAGAACAGAGAAGAAGCAGCCTATGAAGAACTACTTTTGATGATCCAAGTATGGAAAATAATACTACAGAGATAAATGGTCTGCTAGGGTCTTATAAATATTATCTCAGCATCTTAAATCCTCTCTGGAAAAATATATTATAGTGTAATATCATGCATGAATGAATAAATACTTGTCTTTTTCAGAGGAAAAAATAGACATATATAGTATCAAGTTATCTCTTCATTTTCAATAATATAAATTACTAACTTGACGTTTTGACATTTAATAATGTTAATCATGATTAGAAAAACCAAAAAGCTAGAAGATACTATTCCTTTCCTCCAGAGAAAACATCAGCCTGAGCACTTAACTTTGGTCTAGAAGTTGGAAAATAATATTATGAAGATAAGTCTGATTGTAGCTAGTAAAATGTTTTGTTATGGGGATAAAAAATAATAATTCCGTAAATCGCCTTTCTTTTTAATTAAAGTTATTCTCTATGTATGCACACACATTATCACTACATTTGTGTTAGAAAACCTTCTAGAAGGATGCATACCTAAAACTCATTCTTACATGCCACTCTGGTTCAGGTTCAGGATATTATTTTCATACCAAAGTTATTCCAATGAACAAGGTTACCTCAATTTATACCCTCTACCAGGACAAGAAAAGAAAAAGCTTAAAGGCAGAATGCTATATTGTGCTAAATTTATCACTCACATGTGTAAGAATGAAGAGAAAACGTTTGACCCCTTAAAATATTACTGTGCTAGAATATAAGTAAACTTATGCTGTAGATTGGTTACCTACCCAAGTAATGATGGTAGATGTGAGCTGCAAAAAAGCAATCAACCCATCTTGCTCCTTCTGGGTGATGCCACGTGAAGGAAGGTGACGGTACTGGACACTATCTGCACTTGGAAGATCCTTTCGGAGATGTTCATGATAAAGCATTAAGGAGTGAAAGAAATGCTCCCAGGAAACAGGACTACCACCTGCTCCCTGAATATTTTCAACTGTAAAGAAAGGTGGTACAGAATATTTTTTCAAAAACCTCTATTCATTTGCTTAGAAATGAAAATAAAATTAATTTAAAACAATAAACTTTGTCTTTGTCATAACACAAAGGCAATCTTGTTCCAGGTAAGTAGTATGTTGAAAAAGGGTTAACACACCTCTAAAACTAGAATTTTGAACTAATTTTTCCTAAGGGCTAAGAATGGGATGATATCCATGTAAATATTAATTATTTTGCATGTCAGTTACCTGCTTAAGACCCACAAGAGTTCTGTGCTGTCATATAGCTATTCAGGGCTGCTTTCCCCCACAAAATAACCCACAAATATTAAGCTTTCCCAAAGAAAGGTAATTACATTCAAGATTTGTAAATTATGCTATTTTGTATATTTTGCCCCTAGTGTACAACAGTAGGGGCAAGAGTATAGGATATAGAACAAGGAGGCCCTGACAAAGTAGATCTGACAGGCAGATCTCAGTTCTAATCATGGCTCCCCAATGACCTGTCACCTTGGGTAAATTATTTTACATCTCTAAACCTCAGCTTCTTCACATTTAAAAATGAAAATAATATCTACCTGACAAACCAGATGTCTACTATCTCTTTTCCAGTGTTTTTGATTTAACCAGACCTAGTCTAAAAATGAAGTGAGAAAACTGGGAGAGGGTCAAGAGAAAACTTTAGAAAAACAAGTATTTTTGAAAATAAAAAAAGAAAATAGATGTGGAAAGGGAATGTATTTTTCTTTGTATACCAGTTGTGTTCTTGAAATATTACACTTATTCTGATTTGTTAACCTGAACTGTACCTATAAATGAGAATGACAAAATTCCCAAATCTGTGAGACCATAATCAGTGTGTCACCAGCATGCTTCTTGTCCTCTGTTGTCATAAGGATAACTTATATCTTTGGAGAAACCCAGCAAAAATAACCAACCTTCTTTACTAAGCAGTGGGATACCAAACTCAACAGTGTAACAACAAACTTAAACAACATCCAATTTCCTTACCATGACTACTACCATTGACTTTGAGCAGGCTAAAACAGTAGTGTGCACACTGAGGGCCATTGGCCAATCCCTGGAGCATTTTCAAATAGGGAATATAAATAGTTGGAGGCAAAAGGTCACCCATTTGCCTAACAAACTTTGACAAGACAACCTGAAATAGAGAAAAGAAAATAGTTTAAGTAAAGCATATATTAACTATAATGCAACATGGACTAGCTAATAAAGACTATATAAGCTAAAACCAGTTTTCTGATTTTACCCTTGCAAAAGACAAAATTGGTATTCTATTTATGAAAATAGTTTTTTAAGCTTGTCATCAGCAATTTAATGCAATTACAGAATATTTTTGTGAAAATAAAATGCATTTCCCCCCCAAACATCTCAATGTTACAACATAAGACTAGATATATTTTTTTCTTTTTTTGCAGAACTGAATATTGAACTCCCAGAAGTTTGGGAGGGTGAGGCAGGAGAATTGCAAGTTCAAAGGCAGCCTCAGCAACTTAGCGAGACCCTGTCTCTTAAAATATACATATTAAAATGGGTTGGGGATGTGACTCAGTGGTTAAGCACCCCTAGGTTCAACTCACAGTACCAAAAAAAAAAAAAAAAAAAATCTTGCATATTGAGCCCAAGGACACTCGACTACCAAGCTATATTCCCAGACCTTTTTTTTTTTTGTAGTTGTAGATGGACAGAATGCCTTTATTTTATTTGTTAATTTTATGTGATGCTGAGGATTGAACCCAGTGCCTCAGCAATACTAGGCAAGTGCTTTGCACTGGGCTACAACCCCAGCCCATCCCAGACCTTTTTTTAAAAAATTATTTTTTATTTTGAGAAAGGGTCATACTAAGTTTCCTAGGCTGGAGTCAAATTTACTATCATCCTGGTTCAGCTTATGCAGCTGCTATGATTGTAGGCGTGTTTCACAAAAACTGCGTGACTATACACCTTTTAAAAAAAAATTTTTTTTTTTAGTTGTTGATAGACCCTTATTTATTTATACATAGTGCTGAGAATCGAACCCAGTGCCTTACACATGCCAGACAAGGGCGCTACCGCCCGAGGAGCCCCAGCCCCAGCCCCTAAACACCATTTTTAAATATGTAAAATACCTGAAGAAATTTACTAATCCAAAATTAACCAGCAAATTCAAAGGTACACTTAGAACTCAAAGTTCCTAAATGCCAACTGCATTAGTATGAAAACCAAGCAATCAGTAATTATTTTGACAGTAACCTAAACATACAACTGTTGTGTTCCCACCAAAACCATGTTCCTATACTCCTGCTGTATTAAGCTTCTTTCTTAGTTTTCCCTTTCTACTTGCTTATATTTAAAACCTATGACTAAAAATATTAATTCAGACTCATTAGTTGGAACTACACTGAAAATGTATAGATATCTGAGAAATTTTATTAAATGCGTTAGGTATAACAAGGTTTTATAATGACATAGGAAAATATCTTTATTTTTAAGACAGATCCTACTTATTATTAAGGAGTGAAATGTGATATAGACTATAATTTCCTTTAAAAAAATCCCAGCAAAATAAGTGTTAGAAATAATGGGAATAGATGAAGCAAACATGGCAAAATGTTAACATAAAATGTGAAATTAAGATGTTAAGTATTCATTATAATTATCTTCCAAATGTTTGAAATTTTTAACTGAAAAAAATTTTAATCTTTAAAAGGTTAAAGAAAAATTTTAATCTTTAAAAGGTTTAAAAGGTTAATACATCCTTCTCTGAAACATTTTTCAAACGGGGAAAAACTGAAATAACACAAGAAATACAATAAAATATAAAGAAAGCATCTGATCCCAGACTGCAGAGAAAAATAAAAAAATATACAGCATAAAAGCTTCTACTCCAAAAATCCCCAAAAGACAAATCCTGACATGGCAATCCATTTTATTTACTTCTGTACTTCACACTTTAGACAATATAGGATGGAAAATGAACTCTTGTCTATGTTATCAATAGTTATCATAGGCATGTTGTCATCAATTAAAACTTCTAAGGGCTGAGGTTGTGGCTCAGTGGTAGTGCACTTGCCTAGCATATGTAAGGCACTGGGTTTGATTCTCAGCACATCATATAAAATAAATAAAATAAAGGTCCAACAACAACTAAATTAAAATAATTTAAAAAAAATTCTAAGCCTTGCTCCTTAATATTTGTACCTCTCCTACTCCTAAAACTTGATTAAAATCATGTATATTGATTACTGTTGTACCTTTGGAGGAGAGACTAAAATACTAATAAAACTAATGATGAGACTTGCCTTTTTAGCCTCTAAGCATTTAACACACAACCTGTAAAATGATTAGAACTTGAATTTAATGGTTTTAAACTTCCCCAAATAAAGGAAAAGTATAAATTTCTAAAAATTAACACTAGAGGTCTTTTGTATTAAATAGCAACATCAAGAGTAACATCTTTCATATTTTCAAAACTCCCAATTACCACACCAGAGTATAAAAGTAGAAAGCCTAAAGACTCACCTGGCGTTGAGGGGGTCGCTGATGAGCCACCCCCAGATAAGAGCCCATGATGGTGGGAGTCTGCAGAGGCTCTGAGGGACACCAATATTCTAGGGCAAGCTCCAAATGAAAAGGATTTTTTTTATATAGTTCACCAATCTGCAATGAATAAGCAAAGACTGTGGGAAATGCTTATAATAAAAAAAATGCTTTAAATAAGAATATACAATAGTATTGATTTCACTTGTGGATTTAAAGTACGATAGCTGAAATTTTCTAAAGTAAGGAAAAACATAAGGAAGGGACAAAGAGATGACAAAGTACTCAATATAATTAGTGGCTTACCAGGAGCATTAAGTGTTCTAGATCTCTTCTGAGAGAAATGGGTGGTTCATTACCCATCTGCATACTCATGTGAATTATTCGAGCATCTTCATCTGCCCGGTTCCTCAGCTGTTTCACCTATTAAATTTATTAGATGAATATGAACTTCTTATTTATGGAATAATAATATTGAAATCAGGATATTAGACAATTATCTTAAAGTGATTATATACCAGAAAAACTTTAAAAAGTGTCTATTCTACTTCAGCGACATGAAGAAGTATGCAAGGAAATTTATTACAACATTACTACCTGTAATTTCTAATATCTTAACACTTCAAAGAATTTTAGACTGCTTAGAAGTTGAATTTAACCCAGTGTTTTCCCAATGGGGCCACTACTGACATTTCAGGTAGGATACTTCTTCACTGGAATGGATTATCCAGAACATTCAAGACACTTGGCATCCCTGGAACTAAATACTAACCACCAATAACAACACTACAGTAATTATAAAAAGCAAATGTAGTCCTGCTCATTTCCCAACATGCTGTATATCGTAGCCCTGCTTTTGTTTACATTTGTGTAAACTAAATACCCACCGAAGTAACAAACTACTTCTTAACAACAACAAAAACAAAACAGCTTGATGTTTGTGGAACATTCCACAGAACAGTAGAACATATATTCCTTTCAGGTATACACAGAGCATATATCAAGATAGGCCATATTGAGCCATAAAACAAATGTCAACATAATTGAAAAATTACAATGTTCTCCTACCAAAACATAACTAAATTAAAAACTAGCGACAGAAAAATAACTGGGAAGTCCTCCAAACATGTGGAAAATTAGACAACATACTCCTACATAAATACTCGGGATATTTTAGAAAATATATTGAAACTGAAACAAACAAAAAAATGCAACCTGTTAAAATTTGTGTAGCACAGCTAAAGCAATTACTAGAGACAAATTTATAGTACTAAAAAAAAGTTTATATAGGGGGAAAATGTTTCAAATCAATAATCTAAGCTTCTACCTCAAGAAACTAAAAGGAAAAGGGCAAATTAAACCCAAAGCAAAAAAGCAAAAAAAAAAAAAAAAAAAAAAGAGCTGAAATAAGACAACAAATTAGGCCCAAAGCTAATTTATTAGAAAGACCAGTAAGATTATAAACCTCTACCAGGTTAATTAAGAATGGGAGAAGGCGCAAATTACTAATATCAGGAATTAAAGGAAATATCACTACAGATCCTATAAAAACAAAAAATACAATATAGTACGTTAGGAATAACTTTATGCTAATCAACTTGGTAATTTGAATGAAATAAACAAATTTAAAAATTTTTAGTTGTAACTGGACACAATATCTTTATTTTATTTATTTTTATGTGGTGCAGAGGCTCAAACCAGAGCCTCACACATGTTAGGGGAGCGTAGCTCTACCACTGAGCCTCAACCCCAGCCCTGAAACAGACAAATTTACTGACAGCTACAAACTGCCAAAGCTCCCTCACAAAAAAAAAAAAAAAATACATAATCTAAGTAGTTCTATAGATACTAAAGAAATTCCAGTATCCCAACATTATGTAAATTCAGTGTTTACCTTATTACACACCACTTATGATTCTTCTATCAAAATTCTTCTCAACCTTCATCTTTTCATAATCAGACTCATTTGGGTTACTAATTAGGAGATAATTTTAAACCTTAACTCTTCTAAGGATTCCACAAATATAAAATGAAAGGATTGACAGGTTATCATTAAAAGGACTTGATGCTACCTATCAAGTCCTTTGATGTTACTGTCGTTTAGATATCTGTTAGGTATACTCTATTCTATTCCTTACCATTGTAATTTACTATCTGCACCTCTTATTGTTACAATCTATATATTTTTTGTATCTATCTTATCTCATGAATTAGACTATAAATTCTTTGTTGACAGGGAATAAGTTTCCTACATTTTTTTTTTTCCTTAGTGCTGGGGATTGAACCCAGGGTCTTTTTCATGTGTGGTACCACTTAGCATATCCCCAGCTTTATGTGTCTTCCTCACTATACCTAAGCATGGTACCTGCATCACAGGAGAAACAGTGAACACTGGATTCATTAAGTAATGAATAAACACTTCACTCCTTGACTGTTTTTGCCACTTTTTTTTTTTTTTAATGGACACAATACCTTTATTTTATTTTATTTATTTTTTATGTGGTGCTGAGGATTGAACCCAATGCCTCATATGTGCGTGCTAGGCAAGGGCTCTACCACTGATCCACAACTCCAGTCCCTGTTTTTGCCATTCTTGGTAATTTTTCCATTTGCTTTATGTTTTCTAAAAGGTATGGTATTAGAAATCTAATATGTATTTTAAGTGTAGAACCTATGGGGTGCTTTCTTTTTAACATACAAAGGGACAGTTTTAAAATATACATATATTTACTTTCTGCCACCATTTTGATGACTTCTTAAGCACAAAATGGCAAACAGAAAATAAGGAACTGTCAGAAATGGCTCCAACAACTCACTGCATTAAAGCTTCTTAAATCCATTACTTTACTTGTTTACATCCTGAGGCCCATTTATACATGATCAAGAGTCTAAACAATTATCTATGAGATTATTCACTGTGCCTCTTACAAATCATTATAAAAATAAAGTTGTCTACTTTTTCCTTATAAACCATTTTCAATGTCAACTATCCCTTCTTAATGGTTTATTTTTGACTAATGGGGACTCTTTTATTTCATTTTCATGAGTCACAACTATAGTTACAACATACCATGTTCAAATTTTAGTCTATACAAGCACTAGACAAGGTGGCACACTCCCATAATCCCAGCAACTCAGGAGGCTGACAAAGAAAGACTGCAAGTTTGAGGCTAGCCTGGTCAACTTAGTGAGACCCTGTCTCAAAACAAAGTAAAACAAAAGAAAGTGCTGGGGCTATTGCTGTGTGCGTTATAGAGCAGCCCTGAGATCAATCTCCAGAAATGCCAAAAAAAAAATATTTTCTTAGTATCTTAAAAGAGTTTTTTAGTTTCAAAAAAAAAAAAAAAAAAAAAATCAAGCAGTACAAAGTTATTTTACAAAATTCATTCACTACATTTTACTCATTTTGTATTGCTATTCTTACCTTCATTGGCATGAGTGCAAGGAAATCTGTAATGAGATTATGGGTTCTACGAATATAAAATTCTTCCTGATAAAAGTTTTCTGACACTACTACAGACTCAGTGAGGAAAAGGAAAACATTGTCAGCAACTGCGAGCTCTGCCATTGCTTCATCTGCTTCTGTGAATTCAGCCAGAGCTAGAAACATATTTAGAAACAAAAACATTGGGAAAAAGTCATTAACTCAAGATATAATACCTCATAATGGTCTGCTGATGGTTCAAATTTCAGATACCTTCCCAACCTTCTATCATGTGCTATACTTACTAAAATGAGATTATGTATAACTGTAACTAACTCATAAACTCCAAAGAATTACTGAAAAAGTATATTATAAAACTACATACTCTTCATTTAACAAAAGTGATGAAAATTAATTTAGACATGTGTAATATAACACTGACACAGTCAGAGAGCTATTATCCAAACAGTAAAATATTAAAAATGATACTAAGGCTTTCATAACAATGAAATCGTATTGGTCATTTGGAAAAAATCATCAAGCCAATGAGTAAAGATCAAAACCTGAAAAACAAAATCTTTACAATAAACTGACCTGCTTACAACATTTTTAACATTTGGAAAATTTAAGTTACTACAAACAGAGAAAACATAATGAACTTCAACATGACCATCATTTCATTTCAATATTATCAATTTACTTCAGCTATATATCCTCTCTTCAACAATATCACATTGAAGAAAATTTCAGACAAACATCTCAATATTTTAACATTTCAACATTTAAATATTTCTTTATACAACTCAATAAGATACTGAAAAAATACAGGTGAGGTGATGTATGCCTATGTCTGTGTAAGGCCTGTAAAGGCTGCAATTGCAGTTACATAGGTGGCTGAAGCAGGAGGATCACAAGTTTGTGGCCAGTCTCAGCAATTTATTGAGAACCTTGGCAATTTTAGCTCAGTGGTAAAGCACTCCTGGGTTCAATTCCCAATATAGAGAAAGAAAAAAAAAAAAAAAACCCAAACAAAATGATCAGTATATACACACACACACACACACACACACATATATATATATATATATATATATATATATACATACATACATATACACATACACACACACACATACACACACAAAACCATTATCATATCTTCAAAAATAATTTTTCACTGTCAAATATGCAGTGATTAAATTTATAATTATATTATCAATGCGATGTAAGATTTTACTTTGCTTCTTTTGTATGGTCTGTTTGCTTTAAATAAGGATTCAAATAAAGTCCACATATTGCAGTTAACTTATACATTTCTAGGCTTCCATACATCTTTTTTTTTTTTTTCTTTGTGGCACTGGGGATAGAATCCAGAGTCTTATGCATGGAAGGCAAGCACTCTACCAACTGAGCTATATCCCCAGCCCCATATATCATTTTTATTTTTTCTTTAAGTATCCCATAGTTTCTACAATGTGGTTAGGGACTGCATCCCAGTGGTATAGGTTATTTTCCTTCTTCTGAATATACTAAAAGTTGGTAGTTCTACCTAAAGACGCTTGATATGGCTTCAAATTTTTGTTAAAAGTATGTCACAGGTAGTACTGCACTTTTCTAACAAGATACACTATTGCTTGTAACTGCTTCTAAATTTTAAATACAAAATTGTTAGGTAACTTTGTGGCAATCTGGCATTGGAAAAGAACTGCTACATAACTTATTCTGCTTGGCTGTCACAGACACCAAATACATAGAAAGTACACTTTCATTGTTACTGTTATAGAAAGTACACTTTCATTGCCTTGAAAAAAAGTCAAGAATATATAGAAGCCAGGATAGTCTCCATCAGAATAGATGGCTTTCTGTTTTGATATATGTTTTATTTTATATTTTGAAATAAAATCTGCATTCTACCCATAGCATTAAACTCACTGAGAACAAAATACTCTCTTAATTTCTTATTATGATTGATACTGACACTTAATTAAGTTACTAATGTTAGCTAAGTATTATTAACATCATTTATAGTTTACAATTTCTTGAGGCTGAAGTATAGCTCTGTAGCAGAGTTTGTGCTTAGGAGTTTAATTTCAATACCCCACCCCCACATCACTCTAATAGCCCTAATTACTAAAATATATTTAAAAAAAAAAAAACGAGAATATTAAACCAAAAAGATTAAGTAGCCAAAGATCTGGGACTTAAAACTATAAATCATAACATATTCTTATCTACTATTCTATAGCAAACTATAAAATAGGATAGCATATTCTACAGTGCCCCTTAAGATGTGATATGGGAAATTATAGTATAAGACTTTGATTAATGATCACAGCCACTTGAAGTTTAAAAGCTAATTTTATGTCAGAAAAGTAATGAAATAAAGACATATAAATGAAAAGAGTATGTGTAGTTGTAAAATAAGAGTTTGTACATGAATGTTAAAGTCTAAAGGCTACCTACCCAAAGTCTAAAGGATACCTTATTATTATTATTATTGGTACCGGGGATTAAACCCAAGGGCTATTAACCAATGAGCCACATCCCCAGCCCTTTTAAAAATTTTTGTTTTGAGAAAGGGTCTCATTAAGTTACAAAGATCTTCCCTGAGTTGCTGAGGATGGCCTTTAACTTGTGATCCTCTTGCCTCAGCTTCCTGAGTCACTGGGACTAGAGGCACGTGCCACCATGCCTGGCTAATAATTTTTTTATAAAGTGACCAAAGATAGACTACTTATGTTCATATTTATTTATGTCAAAAGATAGTACTTCTCCCAAAATGTCATTAACTGATACACTGACTCTCATTATAAAATTACCTACAATTTACCTGTCACATCAGGTAGTTGGGATATTCCCCTCAATGCCAGTGCCCAAGCAAGTCTAACAGTGGCTTGCAGCCCAGGTAATTTCCAAGGCTGTGAATCCTGAAGACGAGAGTGAACTGTTGCAATGTACTGTCTTTCTGTCAACAGTGGAAGCTGATGAATCATATCTGAAAACATAAAAATAGATGACTTTACCAAAAAGTACATAAATGAATTTTCACTTTTGACACAAAGATATAATGTCTGGAACTCAGAGCATCTGAGCATATTCAAAAAAGAATTATGGCTAGTTAATATTAATGTCTGACATACCATACATACTACTGTTAAGTACTTACACACAAAAAATGAAAGAAGAAAACAGATAACCAATTCTAAATTCTAATTTCATTACTTTCAATAATTTTTATAATATAAAATTTAAAAAAAGTTAGAGCCACTCATTTTTTCTACATATAAATTCTAAAATGTAAATAAATGTTAATCCTCAAAATCAAAAAGGTTTATGCAGCTGGACACACTGGCACATGCCTCTAATCCCAGCAGACTAGGAGGCTGAGGCAGAAAGATCGGAAGTTTAAAACCAGCTTTAGCAACTTAGGCCCTAGGCAACTTAGTGGAATCTTGTCTCAAAATAAAAAATTTAAGAAAGGACTGGGGATGTGGCTCAATGGTTAGATGCTCCTGGGTTCATTCTCTGGTACAAAAAAAAAAACTAATGTCTACAAAAATTTTTATCTCACAAAAAAACCAAACAGCAAAGATGAAATACTACTGACATTATAGTCAACAAACTGTTTTCCTGAAAGGTTTGAAAATGTGAATAAGTAGTAAAGAAGCATGAGCATGTATTAATATACATGCTTCCTTCAACATGTCCACTCTAAATATGGAAAGAAACCAATCCTGTAGGAATAACTAATGGAGCTGCATTTTCTGTTGCTGTGATAGTGACCCTAACTATTCTCATGTGTCAACCATGCACTCTGCCACTGAATGTGAGTCTTAAATGTGATCTTACATCTAAACATTCAAATAAGGCTGAACTGCACACACAGAAATAATAGGCAATTGTGTATTTTGGTAGCTAAATATTACCTTTCTTGAATATTTTCTCCACAATTTTAAACCTCATTTTCAAAAACAAACGTACTAAAACATATAAAATTCAATACCATCTCGTTCTTCTGTGCTTTGTTCTATAAAACTGATATCAAAACAATATAGAAGTGCCATTAGAAGAGCCAAATTCACTACATCCAGTGAGCCATTAGCCTCAACTGTCACTCGTTCTAAATGTCCAATAAGGAGGAGAGTGTCATCTTTGCTTAATGGTGACTGGCATGCCCAGGCAAAAAGACTTTCTGCCAGAGACTGCCTGCACTCCTTGATAAGATCAGAAACCTAGAAATAAAAACATATGATTATCAATATAAATAAATTACAGGAACCCTGATCATATTACAAAATGATCATATTACAAAATTTTGTCAAAGATAACAAAACTATCTGAATCCAAGTGATCCTAAAGTCTTATTTCTAGAATTATGAATAAATCCTATTGTTTATTCCTTAAACTTAAATTCCTTAAAAATATGGGGTAACCAATTTCTTGAAGAGCTCATTTCAGAACAAATACTAGAATGGCACATGCACAACTAGCTGAAACCAATGCTAGTGAATAGAGAGCTGACTACATATTTTGAAATGCATTATTAATTTTCTTTTGCCTTATGTCAAAAGTATTATAATTGTCATGATTCCTCTGTTTCAGATTTGATACAATCAACCCACAAATTCATCTCATCTTGCCTCTTTGCGATGTTTTTCACTGCCCAAACCTCTCTCTCGTTGTAGTTTCTCAAATTCATTATTCACATCAATCTGTGACACCAGAGTGAGGACTTTATAAGTCAATCCTTGTTCCATCAGCTCATCTGTAAAACGTGTTGTCATGGAAACCAGTTCTGGACTGTAATGAAAAGAAATAAACCTATATTGAACAATTATGCTTATACTTCCTCATAATAAATGATACAGCAAAAGCTCTTTAGATAACATATTACTGAAAACAACCAGGATGAATTAATTATAACCTACCTTTTTACTTTTGGGTACCAGGAATTGAACGCACGGATGCTTAACCACTGAGCCACATCCCTAGCCATTTTTATATTTCATTTTGAGATAATCTCATTAAGTTGCTTAGGGCCTCGTTAAATTGCTGAGGCTGGCTTTGAACTTGTGATCCTCCTGCCTCAGCCTCCTGAGCCACTGGTATTATAGGCGGGTGCCACAGCGCCCAGATAAGTACTTTTATTTGTAAACCAAATAAAGCAAGTTTAAACTGCTTGCTTTATTTGGTTTACAAAATAACTACGTTACTAAGTTTAGCTTATACTACATATTTTACTGAAACTGTAAAAACTTATGGAAATTTCTGTTACTTTTAAAATTATAATTCTTTAGGTAATCTCAAATTAACCTCTGAAATCCCAAGAAGCAAACAGACCTGAGTTCTAGAGTCCAAGTCTTTCCGCGTCTGGACTGTATCAAGGCTTTCAGAGAATTTGCAATGCACCGTTTTCCATCCCAGTATAAAAGAACAGCTACTAATCCTCTAGTAAGTCCAGGAAAATGTGGCTGTTGGTGCTCTCCTAAAAAAGAAAATTCAACAATAATTTAGTAAATATAACAAGTTCACTCTGCCTTAAAAAAAAAAAAAAAAAAAAAAAAAAAAAAATTTTATATATATATATTTTTTAGGTGTAGATGGACACAACACAATGCCTTTATTTTTATGTGTTGCTAAGAATCAAACCCAGGTCCCGCCCATGCTGGCGAGTGCTCTACCGCTGAGCCACAATCCCAGCCCCTCACTCTGCCTTTTAGCCTACTCTCCCCTTTGAAAGAATTCCAGTCTTTCAGTTCATCTCCTACCTTTCTTCTCTACCCCAATCACTGCTCTTCTGCACTCACTTCAGTTCCCTAAATTCATCACTTTGTTTTCCCCTCGTCCAGGTGATGTCTTCTGCTTGATGCCCTCTACTTTCCCGAGTGTCCCTCATTCCACATTTTTGCAACACCTGGACTTGTTTGCATACAAACTTGAATTCATGCATTGAATTGTTTCAAAATGGTTTCCACATATTTCTCCATGACTAGACTATATGTTCCTTTATACTAGTTGAAGTTTTATTTATCTTCATATTGCTAGAATCTTATGACAGGGCCTGGCACAGGGTAAATATAAAATAAATATTTCTTAAATGCAAGTTCTGAGTTACACTCAAACCTAAAGCATGTCCAGTTAACATCCTTCCCACAGAAGGAAAAACTACCTGCCTCGTTCTCAATATCATACTTCTTTCAATGAAGTTTAGAACAAATAGAATTTTGGTAGGCACATGATACTTTTTTGGCGGGGCAGGGTACCGGGATTGAACTCAGGGTGGGTACACAACCACTGAGCCACATCCCCATCCCTATTTTGTAAGTTGCTTAGTGCCTTGCCATTGCTGAGGCTGGCTTTGAACTTGTGATCCCCCTGCCTCAGCCTCCAGAGCCTCTGAGATTACAGGCATACTCCACCATGCCAAGCAGCACAAGATACTTTTAGACATTAAACACTGGTTCAAAATGTGTGTATTTTCTTCACATTTCCTCTGTCATAATTAAAATAACCTGCTCATTTTATAGAAATTCCAATCTGTTATTCTGGATCATATATATTTCAACTTCCCATTGCAATCAGATAAGATCCAAGTAACTCCCATGGCCTACAAAACCCAACACAATCTGATTCTTGCTGCATCCTCATCCTCTTTCACTCTCTTGCGCATTCATGAAACTCCAGCCCAGTGGTATTTTTCCCTTAACCAGGCCTTTTCTTCACACCTCAAACACCTACTGCTTAGTCTGCCTGGTACAGCCTTCCCCAATAGGTTGGGGCTGCCACCTTCTCATCACTGGGTCGCAGGCCAAATATCAACTAAGAGGCTGTGATTAAGTATGCGATACAGAATTACCCTAACCTGCCCCTTCTATGTCCCACTAACTTATTTTATTCCAAATATTATTATTGAAATTATCTTATTTTTGACCTAGTCATTCATTTTCTGAATCACCTCATCCAAAAATCTGTAAAAAAGAAGTAACCTTACCTTTATGGCAATAAATGCTTTGTGCTATAAAACTCCGAAGATGAAATTTCTTCTTTCTTTTCCCCCTTGTATTGGAAATTGAACCCAGAGGCAAATTACCACTGAGCTATATCCCCAACCCTTTTTATTTCTTATTTTGAGACAAGAGCTTGCTAAGTTGCTGTGGGTCTTACTAAATTGTTGAGACTGGCTACAAACTTGCAACCCTCCAGCCTCATCCTCCCAAATTGCTGGGATTATAGGTGTGTGCCATCACACCCAGAACAACCTATTATTGTTTGCTAGTAAGTTACCATGTAAAAGCCTACCATAATTCAGTGTAATTAATTATCTTAAGAATTTAACAACTCTGATCACTAAGTTGAAGTCTTCCCTTTAATCAAAGGTAAACAAAAAGAAATATTTTGAATATGGTTTTGTCAAGTAAACCACATCCTTAGAAATTATTTTAGAATCCAAACATTGAAATACTTTAATTTTGAGTGCCTAATTTAATAGTTCTATACTGCTTTATCAATGTATCAGTTAAATGTCAACCTACCAGCAAGGAGAAGCTCAACAGCTGCCAATTCCCCAATATCAAAAAGGTTGCTGAGAATAAAAGCTTCTTTAATGAGCTGTTCAGGAAGAAGCCGGGTTCCCTGTTGACCCTGGATGGCGACTCCCTCTGTACTGGCTTTCTGAACCTTCTCATGCTGTTGAACATTTTTTGGCTAGAATGATAAAATTGTAATCAAGTAATGAAAATAGTAAATGGAGAGAAGGGCCTACAGCATTACCTATAGAAGTGTATTCATGATAATGCAGACTGTAACAAGATAAACCCCAGATAAAACAAGATTAACCAAGATAGTCTAGAATTAAATCTTTATGAAGTAACATTTTGCAATACTTCAACTTTTTAATTCTAATACTACCTTCTCAATAAACTATCTCTGCTAAACTCTGAACTATAAAATTTAGACAAAACACACAAACAACATTCTATTTTTCAAGTTTCTAAAGAACTTTTCCAAATATACACCTATTTAATAAAAACATAAGGTTTTTAAATGGGAAATAATAAATGGACATATGAATTATTAAACTACTAGCAGAGTTTATTAATATAAGATATAGTTTTATTTCCAAAAAGATTCTTTGATTTGTATATTTAACAAATGCCACGGGCAGCACTTGCCTATAAGTCCAGCAACTTTGTAAGACCCTGTCACAAAATGAAGTTTTTTAAAAAGGGGGTGATAGTGGGGGATGTAAATCTGTGGTAAAGTGCTCCTGGGTTCAATCCCCAGCACCTCCAAAAAAAAAAAAAATTTTAACAAAGGACATACATCACAGAATTATCTCATAAACCATAAAATTTTAGATCTCAGAAAAGGCTACAAAAGGAATGATAGTAAAATGAATCAGACATTATTACCCTATGTGCATAAATGATTACATGACCTTTGTAACTCTGCATCATGTATAACCAGAAGAATGAGAAGTTGTACTCCTTTTATGTATGATGTCAAGATGCATTCTACTATCATATATAACTAATTAGAACAACAAAAAAAAATTTTAAATGAAGGGGAAAAAAAAGACTACATAAATCATTTCACCCAGCTCTGCTATTACAGACAAGAAAACTGACACCCAGACAATCCAGGTAATTTGTCTATGGTCATACAACTCTATAGTGATGGACCCAAGTCTGGAACTCAGCTCAACTGGCTCCCAGGCTCCAGGACAGGGCTTTTTCTATGGATGGATGGAAGGATGGATGGAAGGAAAGAAGGATTGAAGGAAGGGAGGGGAGGAAGGGAGTGAGTGAGGGAGGAAAGAGAGAGGAAGAAAAAGAGTTTTCAAATTTGAATCCCCTCCATCAAAATATTCTATTCCTAGTTGCAAAGAACTTCAAGATGCAGAGAATAATAATACATTAGAATTAATTAGTTTAGCTAACAAAATTACATAACACTATGAACACTTAATATGCTAAAGTGTGTCTGGAAATAATCTTACGGCTGAGGTATATTAATAAATATAGGTCTGAAATTCTAAGGCAGCTAGTATTTGTGGAATATAATGAATTTCCTAACTTCAAATATTATTAAGTTTAACTCTTAGCTGGAGATAAACTCATTAGTAACTTCTATAGAGAACAAAAAGAAGACAATAGTTACTCCAAGAAAAACTTGAATCACTGGAACAGTTTAAGTAACATTTTATTTACATGCACTAAGAGCTTACTTGCTCCTTCAATTCTTTAAAGAAAACAGAAAAAAGAAAATTCAAGAAGAAAATTTCCTACTGGATTTTTGAACAATGAGATGAAGTCAGGTTTGTGTTTCTTCAAAATCATGTCAAGAAGGTGGATAGCTTCGGGCTGTCTTCTCCAAAGAGCATTTCCCACTGTTTGCCAAATGTCTTTGTAAGGACCCCATAGACTAGCAGCTTGAAGAAAAAAAAAAAAGAAGAAGAATTAAAACCAGCGTCAAAGAAAAAAACATACAATTTGGAAAATAATGTGAGGTTACCGTCCAAACAAGTTGGCCACATTCGTGGCTACTCTTTAATATAAGAGGTTATATACAAGCTAAACATTGATATAAAATCAAGTTAGGAGAATTCTTAGGTAAAATATAACCATCATGTTTCCTAACTTAACATAAATTCAAATAAATTCTGACTAAATCTGAATATAACTTAAGGTCTTATCACCAAATTAGCTATGTGACCTGGAGTGAAAAAATAAACTCTTTCAGCTTTGATTTCCTTATGTGTAAACCAGAGGTGTCATCTGCTGCAAAGGGTTTTTAATGGTTTTATTTATATACATATATATATATATATCATGTTCATATACATATATACGCACCTACACTAGAAGTAGCAAAATACATTTTCCAAACTGTTTTCTTAGTCATATCAATTTTATTTTTTTTAATGGTATTTATTTTTATTTGTTTTTATGTGATGCTAAGGATTCTAACCAAGTATTTCACATGTGCTAGGCAAGCATTCTACACTGAACTATACACAGAGCACCCTTTCTTTTTTATTTATTTATTTATTTGCTTGCTTATTTATTTATTTGTTTGTTTATTTATTTATTTATTTGTACTGGGGATTGAAACCAGAAGCACTTGCACTGAGCTACACGGTTCTTAAGTTTTTAAATGAGATAAACACAATACAATGCCTGCCATGTCACTGGTACTCAATAAAGTTTAAGTGCCTTTCCTCGCCTCCTAATATCCAAAAGAAAAGCAGGAATAGGAAAATAACGCAGATTTTATAAAACAAATAAATAAAAAATTTGTTTAAGAAGCTGAAAAAAATGTACTTTATTTTTTAATTGTGGGTGAGATATGAGCTCTAAAAAAACAGCATCAACCTCTAACACTGCAAAATTAAATAAGTAAACAAACAGCATAGAAACATGAAATACTTAAAAGTCACATAAAAAGGATCACATTTTGACTTATGAAATATAATAATAAAAATTTCTTTTTTTTTTTGGTGGTAGTACTGAAATTGTACCCAAGGGCACTCTATCAATACCAACTACTGAGCCAATCCCATTCTTTTTATTATTTATTTTTAGACAGGGTCTCAATAAATTGCCAAAGTTGGCCTCAAATTTGCAATCCTCCTGAATTGCTCGGATTACAGTTGTGTACCACCACACCCAGCCAATAATGGGTAATTCTTATTGAACTTTTGCTATGTGCAACTAAGCACGGCCCTAAGCTCTCATGTGTATTTTTATTTTATAGTGCCCTATAAGGTCAACCCATATATTCCTCCATATCACAAATATAGAAACTGAGGCAAAAAAGTCAAAACAATCACTGAACATCACACCGGATAAGCAGGAATTGAACTGGATAGTCTGGCCTCAGAATGTGCACAAACCACCAGGTTACACTGCTTCCACGCAGAATACTTGGAAAATGAAAGTTTCAGAAGACAAATTTAGGTATGTCAGAAATACATGGTAAATAGCATGGCAAGTGAAGAGATTAATATCACATCTAGACAAGCAAATTCATTTACCTAAAAATACTTAAGCTTCATCAAGGATCATCAAAGGTTGAATCACACTGAATAAGATAAATAATCCTAAACCGGCTGCAGTGGCACACACCTTTAATCCCAGTAACTTGGGAGACTGAGGCAGGAGGACCACAAATTCAGGGCCAGCCTCAACAATTCAGCAAGGCCCTAAGCAACTTAGTGAGACTCTGTCTCAAAATAAAAAGAGCTGATGATGTAGCTCAGTGCTGAAGCATCAATCCCCAGTATCAAAAAAAAAAAAAAAAAAAAAAAAAAAAAAAAGTGACTAGAGGAATAGTTCAGTAGTAGAACACAAAGTACTGGCTTCAATCTCTAGTACTGGGGGAAAAAAGATCCCTAGGCAAACAAAGCATGGCTTACAAGTATTCCAGAAATCTGATAAAGAGCTGACAAAAGTTAATTCTGTACTCTTAAAATATTTAATATATAATAGGATCTTTGCAGAACTAATAAATATCCTTGTATTTTACATGATTGGTATAATAAGCTCAGTGAACTTTAAAGTTCCACTTTCTCCTTTTCTGGGGAAGCAGTCAATAACAGATCAAACACACACACACACACACACACACACACACACCATATACATGTACTAGCCTATTTAGTCCATCATTAATATCAACACATCACCAAAGGTAACCATGACAAAGATTTATCTTCAGTTTGATCAATTTTAAACTTTTTTTTATAGATTACTAATTAAAATTAGCCAAGTGTAGTGGTATACACTTGTAACCCTAGAGACTGAGACAGAAGTACAGGTCAACTTGGGAAACTTAGTTAGACCCTGTCTCAAATTAAAAATAATAATCATCATAATGAAAGCTGGGGCATAGAGCTTATTTAATAGTAGAGCATCCTGTGTTCAATCCCCAGTACCACACAAAATAGAGGAGTTATAAACTTTCCCAAACAACTAAATGTGTAAATTTTCATTTTCCTTGACATTTTGGGATACCTCCAGCAAATTTTATTCACTCATCCATCATCTATGAGGTACTATGATCTTATAGCGTAATGAGGAAACATCGATCATACGATCGTGCATAAATGTAATATCCAATTGTGTTAATAAGTACTATGAAGGAAGGTGCCCAGGACAAGAGGCACATAATAGAGGGATATGAACCAACTACAGCGGTGAGAAGGATTCAGGAAGTGATAATTGGGCTGAATTCTGAAGAATAAAAGTAGAAGTTATCTGGAGGATAAGAGGTAAAGATATGCATTTCAGGAAAGAGATAGCAAGTGAGACCCAAGGCAAGCGGGAACACTGCCCTGTCAAAGAACTAGAAAAGGCCAAGAGAGCTGGAAACAGACAATAAGGATTTGGCAAGGGAGGCCACTGCCGTGCTATACAGGACTTCCTAACCCATGCTGAGGATTTTGGTGCTTACTCTAAACAATCAAGCAAGATGAAGATTTAAAATGTCTGTTAGACTGTATGAAATCTAACTATTACCTTTACTGAGAGCAGTTTAGGAGGATGAGAACAGACTAGAACAAATGAAGGAATAGAAGATATGAAAATGGAGTCAGTGAAAACTGACAAATCTTTTCAAAGGTGTGACTGTGAAGAGGAGCAAGAGACAGTAATTAGGGCTGGGGATGTGGCTCAAGCCGTAGCGCGCTCGCCTGGCATGCGTGCGGCCCGGGTTTGATCCTCAGCACCACATACAAAGATGTTGTGTCCACCGAAAACTAAAAAATAAATACTAAAAAATTCTCTCTCTCTCCTCTCTTAAAAGAAAAAAAAAAAAAAAGAGACAGTAATTAGAGCAAAGCATAACATCAACCTAGAGAAGGGAGTTAGTGGAGAAGAAAGAGCAAGAGGTGAATATACAAGAGAGAAATAACAGGGAGAAGGACATCTGAGTGGGATTCACCTTAGGTAAGCCAGAAGGAAACGGATTCAAAAGGAGGCAGATACATTTAGATTTTTAGGTTTGAAGATGAAAAAGAATTCATACCTGTTGGCTTCTATTTTCTCTAGATAGGGGTTGGAATTTAAAGGTTTGAGGAGTGGCTTTAAAGGGTCTGAAACAGTCACTACTGTACTGACAGGGCTGACCAGAAGAACTGTCAAATGACATTAATATTGGCTTACATATTAAGCTGCTAGTATGCCTACTCAGTGCAGGTGATACAGTTCACAATACTAGTGACTCATACAGCTGAAATTCAAGCATAAGTTTTAGAATTCTCATTCTTTTTTCCCTTCTCCAAATTTTAAGTTGCGTGTGTGTGTGTGTAATTAAAAAAGAACCAACATGGAATACCATCTTTTGTTAAGTATATTTACACTGTCTTGCAAAACTGAAATTATACACCCATTAAACAACTCATTCTCTCTTTCCTAGTCCCTGGCAACCACCATTCTATTTTCTGTTCTAAGAGTTTGGTTATTTTAGATAGTTTATATAAGTGAAATTAAACAATATGTCTTTTGTGACCCTCTTATTTCACTTAGATAATGTTCTCAAGATTCATTTTTGTTGTAGCACATAATAGGATTTCTTTCTTTCTTTCTTTCTTTCTTTCTTTGGAACCAGGGATTGAACTCAGGGGCACTGAACCACTGAGCCACATCCCCAGCCCTATTTTATATTTGATTTAGAGACAGGTTCTCACTGAATTGCTTAGTGCGCCTCACTTTTGCTGAGGCTAGCTCTGAACCCTCAATCTTCCTGCCTCAGCCTCCCAGGCTGCTGGGATTACAGGCATGCACCACTGTGCCTGGCCCTAAAATGGTTTTTGTTTTGTTTTGTTTTGTTTTCCATATTCTCTTGGGCCAGGAGTGTAGCTCAATGGCAATGTGCTTGCCTACCATGAATGAGTCCCCAAGTTCTATTTCCAGCACCACAAAAACAAAATAACAATAATAAATTTTTAAAATAAATAAACAAAGATATTCTCCTGGACTCCATGCCTTTAAGTGTTTCCTTTTTGGTTGCAAATTAAACACTCCTGTCACAAAGCTTTATTACACAATGTATACTCTTTTGGAAACTACTTTTTGCTTTCCTTCAATGATTTATGTTTGATGATAATATACTAAGCCTGGCGTGGTGGCAAAGGTTTATAATCTCAGTGGTTTGGGAGGCTGAGGCAGGAAGATCCTGAGTTCAAAGCCAGCCTCAGCAAGTGAGACAACTAAGCAACTCAGTGAGACCCTGTCTCTAAATACAATACAAAAAAGGACTTGGGATGGGGCTCAGTGGTTGAGTGCCCCTAAGTTCAATCCCCAGTTACCTCCCCCGCCAAGGTACATACTAAACAAGTGGACATTTCCACAATTATAACATATTCAACAGCCCCGGAGGGGTTATAACATGGAAGCCTTGCTTTTAAGTGTACATTTAGTGAGAAGACAGCATCTACAATATTAAGCGTGTAAATTCAATGCCAAATTCATAAATATAAAAAGTTTGTCATAAGATCAATTAGGTTGTGCTTAGGCCCTAATATGCACTAGCATAAGCTCAAAAGATTGGTTTAGCTGTTTTAACTTTGAGAAGTTAGTCAACCACTCAAAGTCTCATTTCTAAATCTATAAAGTGAGGAATTTCATAGAAGCTACTCCAGGGGTCATAAAGGATATTAGATTAGGTAATGCAAATATTACACTCACTCCAGTTCTGGGGCATGTAGGTGCTCAACAAATATAACAACTCATTATTATAAAATAACTTAGGGCATTTCTGAAATGGTTTTATTTACAAAACTCATAGTTAGACAACTTCCCAAAAGTAATGGTCCTGTGAAAGTAGAACTGTAACAAACAGTAACAACAAAAGACTGCAGAAAATACTCCCAGGAAAGAGATGTCTTAGTTCTCTTGAATGACATTCCCTACATGCGATTGCAATGATAATCTCTTAATAGTTAAGAAAGTCTCAATCGAGGCATTAAGATTCTGAATGTTTTCTGGACCGTTCTGCCCTGCTCAGTTCTTTTGGAATCTTGCCTTGCCTACTACAAGCCTGTATTGCATCTCAGGAATTGTGACTGTCAAAATACACCCACTTTTCAACAGCCCCCCCCCCGGGGGGGGGGGCGGGGTTCAAAATTACCAAAAGACGACCGCCCTAAAACCCCCATAGTTCCTTTACTATCTTCTAGTCTACTTCATCCCCAAGGTCCACTGATTCAAAGGCAAAGGCACCTGAGTATCTAGGGCTGGACCACGCCCGCTGAGTTGGGAGGAATTTGCCTAGCTCCCGGCACCACCTAAGCGGCAACCTTCTGGGCGGAGGACTTCAGAACCTGGAGTCCCTGCAGCCTGTTAAGAGACCCCGACGCCCGCTCCGGGATGAGTTCCCACCTCAGCTCAGGGCTAAAAGTCATCTCGGGTCATCTGGCCTCGCTGCCAGGGACTTGACGCGTATGCTGACGAAATCTGGACAGCAGGTTCTTAATGGAGAGGGGTGAGAGAAATCAGGCTCAGCCCGGGGCTGCGACAGACTGCACAAGTGGTTACCGAGAACCAAGCCTTCCCGACTCCACGCTCAAACCCCAACTCTAGCGCTAGAGCCGCGGCGCCAACGCGCGCCATTCAAACTGGGGAGGGCGGGCCTCGAGGCCCAGAGCCGCGGCAAAGCAGGCACCGCGCACAGCGTGGGCCAGGACTCCGAGGACCCGCACAGCGCGGGTCGCTCCTGCACAACCGACCATCGCGCTGCCCCACGCTCGTTCTCCTGTTCGGCCGCACTTACCCGAATTTACCGCCAACAGCGTCGCCATCTTGCAGGCGCACTGAGGAGCCCTCCTGCCGCATGGAGGACCCGGGAAAGGGCGAGGCCGCCCGCGGCGATGCCTGAACAGAAAGTGTCCACGCCGCCCCTGCCAAACGGCGAGCTCGGCCCACCTGGCCGTTCAAGACACTCCAAAATCGGCTCTGGGTCACAATCATCAGTTTCCACTAGGACCATGCCCATTCAAATAGGGCAAGAGCAACCCGTTCGGAGACGCGAGGTCCTGGACTTGACGTTAACTGTGCAGTGCATCCTGGGACTTGTAGTTTTATTAAGTGGTGCGTGAAGTTGGTTAGGTGGCATGGAAGAAGTAGGTGGAAATAGAAAAAGATACTCTTAAACTAGTTATTACAATGACTCCCACTTAGACGTAAATTCAAATCATTATCTGCATTTCAACTTAAATCTTGCATTACTGTCTTGTCTTGGGGAGTGAAAGACTTCAATTGACTGTATTGTGTTGACTAGTTACATATAACAAGTCACAATTTTTATTAATTATCAAACGTATACAAAATTTGAACAATTACCCCCCTTCAAAAAAGTGACAGGCACCAGGCATGCACCGTGCACCAGGTGGTGCACCCCTATAATCACAGGGACACAGGAGACTAAGGCAGGAGGATCTTCTGTTTGAGGCCAGCTTCAGCAACTCAGGGCACCTCATCTCAAAAATAAAAATAAAAAGAGCTAACAAGTCTCCACCATGTCCGCTTAGGGACTTACTTCCTTAACTCCTAAAGTGCAAGAAGTAAAAATTCAAGAACCAATAAGTGGGATGGAATCAAACTAAAATGCTTCTGCACAGTAAAGGAAACAATCAATAACGTGATGAGAGAGCCTACAGCTGTAAATGGGAAAAAAAATATTTACCAAACACACCTCAGAGCATTAATCTCCGGGATATATAAAGAACTTTAAAAACTTAACACTAAAAAAACAAACAAACAAACAAATAACCTCATCAATAAATGCACACAGGAACTGAACAGACACTTCACAGAAGAAATACAATCAATCAACAAATATATGAAAATATTCAACATCTCTAGCAATTAGAGAAATTCAAATCAAAATTACACTAAGATTTCATCTCACTCCAGTCAGAATGGCAATCATCAAAAATGCAGGCAACAATAAATGCTGCAGGTTGTAGGGGGAAAGGTACACTCATACATTGCTGATAGGACTGTAAATTGGTGCAATCACTATGGAAAGCAGTATGGAGATTCCTCAGAAAACTTGGAATGGAACCACCATTTGATCCAGTCATCCCACTCCTCAGTTTATACCTAAAACAGTTAAAATCAGCATACCACATTGACACAGCCACATCAATTATAAATAGCTCGATTATTATAAATAGCTCAATTCATAATAGCTAAACTATGGAACCAACCTAGATGCCCTTCAACAAATTAATAGATAAAGAATTGGTATATGTACATGATGGAATATTACTGAGCCATAAAGAAGAATGAAATTATGGCATTTGCCAGTAAATAGATGGAACTGGAGAATATTACACCAAGCAAAATAAGCCAGTCCCAAAGAACCAAAGGCTGAATGTTTTCTCTTATATTCACATGCTAATTCACAATAAGACAGGGGGAGAAGAGGTAATTTGGACTAGACAGAGGGGAGGAGAAGGGGCCTGGGGGTAAGAATGATAGTAGTAGAATGAATCAGACATTATTATCCTATGTGTGTGTGTTACATGACCTGTGTAACTCTACATCATGTTCAACCAGAAGAATAAGAAGTTATACCCCATTTGTGTATGATGTGTCAAAATGCTTCTACTGTCATGTATAACTAATCAGAGCAAATTAAAAAATATATAATAAAAACAAATAAATAAATAAAAATGGCTGGGGATATGGATGGCTAGTGGTAGAGTGCCCTGGTTCAATCTCTGGTACAGGGAGGGAAAAAAAAAAAAAGAGGGTCAGTCTCCTCCACTCCCCACTGCACAATAAGGAAGATTATTCTGAAGTAAATTCCAGGCATAATTTCATAATCACCTCTGCTGTGCGACCAGCATGCTAGCTTCAAACTAGAGGTTCTAAACATAGAAGTTAACTAGTGAGATCAAAATAAAGACACATGGGGGCTGGGGGCCATTGCTCAGTGGTAGAGCACCTGCCTTGCATGTGTGAGGCAGTGGGTTCAATCCTCAGCACCACATAAAAATAAATAAAGATATTGTGTCCAACTACAACTAAAAAAATATTTTAAAATAAATAAATAAATAAATAAAGACACATAAACTTAATTTACCTTTTTCTTGCCCAGCTAAGAGACGGCCTTTCCTGAGTCCTGCCTCGAGCCACCTGATGTAGTGGTGAGGTTTACACAAGAGACCAGCAGGAGAGAGGAAGAGCATGCCGGAGAGTGGGCTTTTATAGGGGAACAAGAAATGCAGGGGAAAATTCCATCCAATGAAGGTCGAGGGGGACAGCATTCCAAGGTCAGGGTCAATGGTCAGTCACACCCCCACACGGACAGGCTCTTGCACCTAAAAAGGGTGGGGATAAGCTCTGACACAGCTGGATGGAGCGCCTCACACCCAGTCAGGGAGGTACCCAATCACGTGTGAGAACGGCTTCCCACAATCACCTAGTGTTTTTCTATCTAAGCCCATCAAAACTTTCTTTTTTTACTTGTTAAATTTTAGTAAGCTAATTTTCAAACTAAAATATATAATCATTACCCCTTACTATCAAAAGCCAGATATTAAAAATTTTGTGTGCATCAGGTTGGGAAGGTAGAGTTGTGCTTAGCATGCTTAATGCCCTGGCTTCAATCCCCAAGACCAACAAAAGAAAAATAGGAAAAGGACTTTACTTGCATTTATCTCATTTAATCTCTGCAACAGTTTTATTGGGAAAATAAAATTATAGCTACTTATGTCAGAGATGGTCTGTGTACATTACAGTCTCTATCAACTCACTAACATTCCGCTGAGGCTGGAAGTAAATAGGGCTTATTTTCCCATTTCAATGTTAGAAATCTGAAACATATAATTAAGGTAAAATCATAGAGTAGTTGTTAATAATATCAGGAATTTTAAAAGAAGAATATTAGGCATAGGGCTGGGACTTGTAGCTCAAAGGTAAAAGCATACCTAGCAGGTATGAAGCCCTGGGTTGGATCCCCAACATCCCCCTAACCCCTCCAAAAGAATATTAGGCATACTAATTCTTTCAAACAAAAATAAATTAGGAGACACAAAAGTCACTGGCGACTTTTTGCAAGTCATTATGATATAGAGACAAATGCCAAACTACAGTGAACGTGTTTTTAAGGAGTAAAGGGGGAGGAAATGAAAAGGCAAAGTCATTTTTCACAAATTTTAGCATGAAAGAATAATACTGACCAGGAATTTGTCAGGAAGTAGCATTCAATGAAGATTTTCATTCTCAACACAACTATTACAGGTCTCCCCCCCGCCCCCCCCAAACACAATGTTTTAATTTTAAGCCCACAAAATCTGTATAGCTGACTTTGCTTTCTATGAAGGCTCTCTTGAACTTCCAACACTCCCTGTCACCATCATCACACTTACAAGCATTCCCTCTGTGTGCTAGAAATTCGGCAGTCCTTTGCAACTGGGATATTGTCATTATAACCCCTTCTGAAACTACTCAGCATAGTCACCTGGATCAATCATCAGATTCTACAAGCATTTTTCTGGATTTCTTCGATGTATTTCCTCCTGTGGATCATGGGGCACCACCACTCTTTGTTGTCTTCCTACCTTTTTAGTTCTTTTTAAAGTTCCTTTGTGGCCTTCCTCTTTTCATCCATGAATGGCAGCTCTTCCCCTGGGGTCATCCCCTAGCCTCTATCCTTTTCATTGTACTAATAGCGCTTGGAAATCTTGCTGAGTGAGGGGACAGTTGTTTGCTGATGAATTCTATTTTTAATCTGTAATCTGGTTCTCTCTGCTGAGTTTCAGATTTTTATATCTGTCTGTATACTCTCTATTGTCACACAGGCATCTCAAAATCAGTGTGTCCAAAACTTATGTCATCATTTTCCTCCTAAAATTCTGACATCTATATCCACCAAGTTGTCAAAGGCAGAAGCCAGGAGTCCCTATATTCTTCCTTCCATTGAAAATCCCTGTTCATTCAACCCCCTAAATTTCTGGAACTCTTTTTCTCTTCTCGGCTACCTATGCCATTTTTCTCTGCAGGTCTCATCGCCTAGTACTTGGTATCTTGTAATAATCTTCTCAGTGGTCTCCCTGATTTCTATCTCATTCCTTTCTCATGGGCTCCTGCTATGGTTTAGATATTAGGTATTCCCCAAAAGTTCATGTGTAAAATATTGCAAGAAATTTTAGAGGTGAAAGAATTGGGAAATTAGAGTTTTAACCTAATCAGTGCATTAATCCCCTGATAGGGATTGACTAGGTGGGGACTGTAGACAGGCAGGATGTGGATGGAGGAGGTGGGTCATTGGAGGCGTGCCTTTGGGATATTCATTTTGTCCCTGGAGAGTGGAGTTGTCTCTCTCTGCTTCCTGGTGCCACATTCCCAGCTTCTTTCCTCTGCCACACACTTTTGCCATGATGTTCTGCCTCACCTTGGGTCCAGAGCAATGGAGCTGGCTATCTATGGACTAAAACCTGTGAAACCAAGAGCCCCCAAACAAACTTTCACTCTTCTAATTGTTCTGGTTAGGTCTTTCATCCCAGCAGTGAGAAAGCTGAATGAAACAACTCCCCAGGTGATTTTCAAATGCACAAAGTAGGTCATATGCTTCTTCTGGTCAAAACTTCTCAATGATCTCCTATGACCTAAGAGTGTCATTTGAAAATTTCCTAGCAAGGTACCACCAATTGACCAGTTATCCCACTCCTCAGTTTATAACCAAAGGACTTAAAATCAGCATACTACAGAGACACAGCCACATTATGCAGCTCAATTCACAGTTGCTAAACTATGGAATCAACCTAGATACCCTTCAACAGATGAATGAATAAGGAAAATGTGGTATATATACACAATGGAATATTACTCAGCCATAAAGAAATATGGCATTTGCTAGTAAATGAATGGAACTGGACAATATCATGCTATGTAAAATAAGCCAAGCCCAACAAACCAAAGACCACATGTTCTCTCTGATATGCAGATAATGACTCACAATAAGGGGGGTGGTAGGGAACAACTGAAGTACTTTGGGTTAGATAATGGGGGATGAAGGGAAGGGAGGGGGAATGAGAATAGGAAAGATAGTATAATGAATCAGACATTACTATCTTATGTGCATATATGATTACATGAGTAATGTAATTCTACATCATGTACAACCAGAAGGATGAGAAATTATACTCCATGTATGTATAATATGTCAAAATGCATTCTACTATCATATATAACTAATATGAACAAATAAAAATATTTTAAAATTTCAAATTCCTCCTACAGAAGAATATTGAAAGGTAATTAGCATTCTGCTTCCACCATTTAGATACCTAGCTTAAGACTCTGATGTTTCAAATTAAACAAAGATAAGGTATTTTGTTTTGTTTTCGTTTTTGGTACTGGGTTTGAACCCAAGGGACATTTTTAAATTGCACTTTTAATAAGCACAGAAGTGATAAAGACTATAATTTAAATCCTTATAAAATTAGATAGAAAATTTTAAAGTTTTTTTTAGATGTTGACGAACCTTTATTTTATTCATTTATTTATATGTGGTGCTGAAAATCAAACCCAGTGCCTCACACATGCTAGGTAAATGCTCTACCACTGAGCCACAATCACAGCCCCTAGATAGAAAATTGATGTGGCTTCAGGAACTCAGAGAGTTGATTTTTACTAGGATTTTAATATTTCTATCTCTAGCATGACATAAGCATGACAATTCAAAGCAAGGAAATCACTTAAATTTTTTAATTTAGGGAGGAAAAAGGTAATATCTAGCAGCAAAACACTATTGCTTGTTTTTTTAAAAAAATTATTTTTTAGTCATACATGGACACAATATCTTTATTTATTTATTTAAATATGGTGCTGAGGAGTGAACCCAGTGCCTCACATGTGCGAGGCCAGTGCTCTGCCACTGAGCCACCACCCCAGCCCAGCTTGTGTTTTTTTTTTTTTTTTTTTTGTAGTTGTAGATGGACAGCATGGCTTTAGTTGTTTTTATGTGGCACTGAGGATAAAACGCAGTGCCTCACACGTGTGCTCTACCACTGAGCTACAATTCCAGTCCCTTCTTCTTGGTTTTTAAAATTAACTCTGCACAGTACCTACTGCAAGTCTAGGTAATCATTTTTTTTTTATTGTGGCAAAATACACGTTACCTAAAATTAACCATTGTAACTATTTTCTTGTCTACAGTTCTGTGATTTAAGAGTAGTCCCATTGTTTGTGTCCATCACCACCATCCATCTATAAAACTTTTTCATATTCCCCAAATGGAATTCTATACCCTGTTAAGCACTTAACCCATCATTCCCCTTACCTCACCTCTAGGTGAACACTGTTTTCTTTTGTCTCCATGAATTTGACTCTCCAGATACCTAATGTACCTAGTGTAATTGGAACCATACATAATTTGTTCTTTTGCTATTTTTTTCACTTAGCATAATACCTCCAAGGTTCACCCATGGTATAACATGTGTCAGACTTCCTTTTTAAGGTTGAATAATATTCCATAATCTTTCGTATATGTATATACTACATTTGTTTATCCATTCACCTGTTGATGAACACTTGGATTGCTTCTACCTTTTGGCTATGGTGTATGATGCTGCTACGAACATGAGTGTACAAATACCTCTTTGTATCCCTACTTTCAAGTCTTCTAGGCATATATCCAGAAGAGGGACTCCTGGATCATATGGTAATTCTGTGTTTAATTCTTTGAGGGATCATCATACCATCCGCAGTGGTTGTACTACTTTACTTTCCAACCAGCAATGCACATGTGCTCCTTACTTTCACTTTCTAGTGTTTTCTTTTTCTATAATTACCATCCTAATGGGCGAAGTGGTATTTCATTGTGTTTGGTTTGCATTTCCTTAAGGACTAGTGATGTTGAACATCTTTTCATGTGTTACTGATCATTTGTACATCTTCTGTGGCAAAATATCTATTTAGTCTTCTGCCCACTTTAAAAAAAAATATTTTTAGTTGTAGATGAGCACAATACCTTTATTTATTTATTTATTTATTTTTATGTGGTATTGAGGATTGAACCCAGTGTTTCATATATGTGAGGTAAGCGTGCCACTACTGAGCTACAACCCCAGACTTTCTGCCCACTTTTTAATCAGGGTTGTCTTTTATTGTTTAGTTGCAGGAGTTCTTTATATATTCTGAACATTAAATCCTTCTTGGGTACTCATTTTGTTTTTCAATGCATTATTTTTAAAACTAGGATCATTCTGCAAGTGACCAGAAAAGGTTGTCATTAATAAGTCTTTAGATCATTGGAAAGCTTCCTTATTAATTCATTTTTTGAATATTATAATATTAAAATATAAATCTCTGCACTTAGAGATAACTTCAGTAATTTGGGGGGTTGAATGTTAGAAAACCTTAGTGATGATGGAATCCTAAAGCTAGAAAGAAAGGTGCTTCTGGAAATTAGTCTATCTCCATCCCTTCAGACAGAAAAAGGCAATAAATATGATAGAAGAGAACAAATCTTGTGGGAAGCCATTCTCGCATGTGATTGGACACCTCCTTGATTGGGTGTGAAGAGTTCTGGCCAAACTGTGTCAGAGCTAATCCCTACCCTCTCCTGGTTCGAGAGCCTGTCCGTGTGGGGGTGTGACTGACCATTGACCCTGAGACCAATCACTGACCCTGACCTTGGAATGCTGCCCCCCTCGACCTTCATTGGATGGAATTTTCCCCTCAATTTCTTGTTCCCCAATAAAAGCCCACTCCCTGGCGTGCTCTCTCTCTCTCTCTCTCTCTCTCTCTCTCTCTCTCTCCTGCTAGTCTGTGTAAACCTCGCTGCTCCACCAGGTGGCTTGAGGCAGGAGCCAGAGGGGATAGCCCTCTCGGACCTGGTCATAGAAAAAAGTAATTGAGTCTGTGTGTTTATTTTGATCTCACTAGTTAACTTCTATGCCACGAACCTCTTTATGAAACCAGCGTGCTGGACGCGCGGTGGAATATCTCCTAATAAATACCATCTCTCTTATAAGGAGGATTACAAATTTAGGAAACATGTAAAAAATAGGTCTGAATCAGCTATTCAGGTATAAATATGAGGTATTAAGCATCTTTTAAATGTAAAAGTCATAGTGTCATAAAAATAAGTATTGTAAAATTATAATGGAGATGTATAAAATACTATATCAAGATGTCCAGAACCAGGCATGGTGGCACTCACCTGTAATCCCAGTTACTCAGGAAGCTGAGGCAGGAGGATTACAAATTCAAGGCCAGCTTAGGCAACTTAGTAAGACCTGTCTACACACATACACACACACACAAAAAAAAATAGTGGGGAACTAGGGATGTAGCTCAGTGGAATCACTGGAATGTATGCTACATGAAGACAGGGATATTATTTTATTTACTCATGCCACTCAAGAACCCAGAACAGTATCAAGCACCTTGTGGTAGGGTCAATAAAAATTCATTGAGGTCTCACCAATGGGATGCCCTCTACCTTGTTGTGATTCACCTCTCACTAGATGCCAGTTCCACATTGTTGAACTTCCCAGCCTCCAGAACTGTGAGCTAAATAAACCTATACGCTTCATAAGTGGATTAATAATAATAAATATTTGTTGAATGAATGTTCAGGAGGGAAAAAAAAAACAGACGTATGGGATAGAGTTAGACTGAGAGAGAAGGAACTGTTAAGAAGACCCCAAGGGGGGGGAAAAAACCTACAATATTTTTAAGGATGGTTACATACATCCTTACCATACAAAGGCTTACTTTGTGAATGTTAATTATATATATATATATATTTTTTTTTTTTTTTCTTTTATAGTGCTGGGGATCAAACAAATTCAGGATTCAGGACTTTGTGTATGCTAGGCAAGTATTCTATTACTGTGCTACACTCCCAAGCCCCAAATCAGAAAATATTTTAAACCAGGAAAAGAGAAAAAAAAGAGAAGACCAACTAAAGCAACTGTGAATTATTTTTAAAATAAAATAAAAATAAGCCTGTAGCTTGACTGATCAAAAAAAAAATGAGCAAATACATCACTTCAGTATTTAAAAGATACATCACTTCAGTATTTAAAAGATAAAATATTGTGAACAACTTTACATCAACACATGTCAATTGACAACTTAGATGAAATGGTAAATTTTCCTCAAAGACAAAAATCTAGAGAATAGAAAACCCAAACAGCTTTGTATCTGTTGATAAAATTGAATTTGAGGCTGGAGAATATAGCTCAGTGGTAAGAGTGTGTGCTTGGCACACACAAGGCCCTGGGTTCAATTCCAGCACCTTCTCCTCAAATGGGATTTATAATAAAGAACCATTCTACAAAGGAAACTCAAGTCCTCAATGGCTTTCTTTGTGAATGTTAATAAATATTTGAGTAAAAAAATGATACAGATCCTACAAAAATTCTTAGAGAAAATAGAGGGGTAAACACTTCCCAGGTAATCTTAAAAAGACCATTATTCATCTGATAAAGCATTACGACAAAAGATAATCACAAACCAATATTTCTTATGGACATCAATGCCAAAATCCCAACTACTAAAAAATCCCCCAATCCAGTGATATATAGAGAAGATAATATATCCTGACTAGGTAGATTAAAATTCAATTTTAGCAGTTTCTTTCCATTCAACCCTTCTACTTAGGACCAACTAAAAAAGGTTAACAAAAAATGACAAGCATTATAATTATCCAGGAGAGACAACTCATTAATTCAATTTTATAAAGAGAGTAAATGGCGAAAGAGAATATTTGCTTATCAAGAGAAATCACTAAGTAAAGTCTTTGGAGAGGATGGTCTCCTAGACCATCCTGGCACATCCTGACAGTCACAAATCTAGCTAATCTGATCTCCTTTTTCTAAGACAGACCTTTCTATTTTGTGTGTATGCTACTGGGGATGGAACCCAGGGCCTTGCACATTGTAGCTAAGTGCTTTCATTTTTTCCTAGAATTGATTTATTGAGCAACTCTGTTGATGAGATTAGAAAATACTCCTCTCTGGATTGTACTTGTTCTTCCAAATATCCATAACAAAAAAAATAACAAAAAAAATATATCCATAACACATTTGCACTATATCTCCTAGCATTTCTTGTAAATAAATGACCACTTCATCCATCAAACTGGGTGATCACTATTAAAGTTTGTAGTTTATAAAAATCATTATTAGTTTTCCTCTCAAATTATTTGACAAATTGTTTAGTGCCTAACTCTCTCTTGAAAAGACATGAGGGCAGAGACCTCCTTCTTCTCACCTATTTTTCTCAGCAACTAGCCCAGCATATGGTTCAATAAATAGTTGAATAAATGAATACAGTAATCTCAAAGGATAAATTTTTTCCTGACCTCATTCCCCAATTCTAGGACACATTTTTTTCTTGGTACTATTTTTTAGGCACAATTCTCTTTCCTTTTTGCAGCATTTTGAGCACTTTGAATAAATTATTCCTGTCTAAAAAACATGGAGTGGGAAAAAGTATATGAATCCTTTCCATAATCAGGATTAGCCTAGCATCTGAACATATATGAGAAAGATAGTACTACTTGCCTTTATGGAGGACAACACTTCTACTTAGGACCAACCAAAAAAGGTTAACAAAAAATGACAAGCATTATAATTACCCAAGCTAGAAAATGCCAAATATCCTCACTCCAACTAATATGAATGATTGCCACTTCTTCCCCAATTACAGTAGTCCCCAATTATCCACAATTTCACTTTACATGGCTTTAGTTACTTGCATTCAATATGGTCTGAAAATATCAAATAAAAAATTTCAGAAACAATTTATGTTTTAAATTCTGTGCCATTCTGAGTAGTGTGATAAAAATCACATGCAGTCCTGCTGCATCTGAGTATCATGAATCATACTGTTATTCAGCGTATCCAGGCAGTATATGCTACTCTTTTGTTACTCTTCCATTAGTCACTTAGTAGCTTTGAGATTATAAGATCCATTATCATGGCAAGGCAGTGCTTATGTTTTACTTAATAATGGCCCCGAAGTGCAGGAATCATAATGCTGGTGATTCACATATGCCAAAGAGAAGCTTTAAAGTGCTTTCCTGAACGGAAAAGGTGAAAGTTCTTGACTTAATAAGGAAAGAAAAAAGGCATATTCAGAGGCAGCTAAGGTTTTCAGTGAGAACAAATCCATTGGTGAAATTGTGAGGAATGAAAAATAATTCATGCTAGTTTTGCTCTTACACCTCAAATTGCAAAAGTTATAGCCACAGTGTGTATGATAAGTGCTTAGTTAAGATGGAAAAGGCATTAAATTTGTGGGTGGAAGACATGCACAGAAAACATGTTCTGATTGTTATAATTGTTCTATTTTATCATTAGTTATTGTTTATCTCTTAATAGCCTAATTTATAAATTAAACCTTACCATAGATATGTATATAAAGGAAAAAGCATAGTATATATAGTTTTAGTTTCAAGCATATACTGGGGTCTTGAAATATATCCCCCATGATAAGGGTGAACTACTATAAAGCTTTAGCCTCTAATCTGCCCATCCTATAGATAAGGCATATTAGAAATCCCCAACCCTAGATCTACCTCCCACTTCTAGAAAGCACCTAATCCAGATTGAACCTCTGCTTCCTTGGACCCTATACAGAATTATTAAACCAAATCTCAAATCCTTTAATTCCTTTCTTATACCTTCTTACTAAGACTTCCTACAGTTCCCCATTGTGTGTATTCTACTTAACAACAATGAGTAATCAACCAACGTGTTCAATTATAAATGTGTTCCTGGTATACATTCACCATTCACCCTGGGCTTGTACAGTACCTAGCATGAGGAAGTGCTTAATAAATATCTTAGGTAAATAAATTAGAAATAAAAGGATTAATAGTTAATTTTCATCTTCATGTGCCTAAGTGGTTGAATGGCTGACACATCTGGATGAATGACTGACCTTCACAGGAGGTACTATTCTGCCTTGCTGTATGACTACTTAGCTATCAGTTCTCATTAGCAACCTCCATAAACTTTTTTTTTTTTTTTAGCACAGTGGGGTGGTTCTGGGATAAAAAACAGGTCCTCACATGCACTAGGCAGCTTTCTACCACTCCAACTACACCTCAAGCCCCAAATTCTTGATTCTACCTTCTCTGATCATCTACCTTTATAGAAGAGTTTTCAGTTCTTTTAAGATCAAACAAATTCTTCCATGATCTTGCATTACTAAGTTTTGAATGCTCAGCACCTATTACATAACTCTCTGGGAGTTAGGGTTCTAACTCAGTGGTTCAGCACTTGCCTAGCATGTGCAAGGCCTTGCATTTGGCCTCCAGCATTACAAAAATAAGAAAAAAGAAAAGAAAGAGAGAAAGGAAGAAAAATTATTCTTTTGCCAAGCCGAAACTCTCACTGGTAAGTCTGCATAGTGGTTATCTATCTTACTCTTTCCTAGTAAGAATTCTTTTGGCAATTGGCTCTTGACTTCTTTTCTTACTCCATCTGACTTCTATTTTATTATTTTGTGGTTCAAGGGATTAACCCAGGACCTCATGCATGCTAGGTGATCACTCTACAACTGAGCTACATCCCTGGCCCCAATATTTTAAAATGATTTTAACAGTAGCACATGTTCATTATAGGGCACTTAGAAAGCACAAAATAGGGCAAAGAATAAAAAGCAAAACTAGCCACAATCTAATTGAAAACTTGATTTAACCCGTTGGACACATGGGTATTAGTATAAATTATTAATATTATATATACAGATTGTTTCTGTGTTTCACATGTACACCATGGGCATTATCTTCATAATTAAACATTTTCTTTTTTTTTTTTTGGTACTGGGGATTGAACCCATGGGTACATTACCACTGAGCCACATCCCCGCCCTTTTTGTTTTTTATATTGAGACAGAGTCTTTTTTATTTTTTAGGTGGACACAATATCTTTATTTTATTTTTATGTGGTGCTGAGAATCGAACCCAGTGCCTCAAGCATGCTAGGCAAGCATGCTACCACTTGAGCCACATCCCTAGCCCCAGAGACAGTCTTTCTAAGTTGCTTAGGGCCTCACTAAATTGCTGAGGCTGGCTTTGAACTTGCGATCCTCCTGCCTCAGCCTTCCCAGTTGCTGGGATTACAGGCATGTGTCACTATGCCTGGCTAAATATTTTTTTTAATTTGTCTTTTAGTTATAGATAGACACAATATCTTTATTTTGTTTATTTATTTTTATGTGGTGCTGAGTATGGAACCCAGTGCCTCACATATGCAAGGCAAGCACTCCGACACTGAGCCACAACCCCAGCCTTTAAATATTCTTTAAATCACCATTTTCAGTCTATTTCATTCAAAGAACATTTACATGCTGAGAACTCAAAGCCAACATATTACTCTAGCACATGGACAGATACACAGTCCTAAATAAATGTAACTTATCTCTTAATACTGAATGTTTATATTTTTTCTAATTTTTTGTTATCCACAACTTGATAAACATGCTTATGTATAAATCTTTGTCTACATTCTTTAGACAGGTTTCCTAAAAGCAGTATTATTAGTTTAGTATGTGGGAACTTTTTAATACTGTCCATGTATATTGCAAAATTGCTTTAAAGACTTTCAATTTAATTTCTGCCAGAGAATATACTGATTCTCTGAACTTTACCAGCATCAAATACTAAAATTTTTATATAGATGTTATTGAAAGTGTTTTTTTTTTTAAAGTAAAAACAGTATCTCATTTCAATTTGCATTTTTCATTGCTGGTGAAGTTTTGAACTTACTCAAATACAAACATTCCTCCTACTCTATATTTAAAAACATAAATAAAGCAAAATACATTAAAAGTAATAGGAGGGCTGGGGATATGGCTCAAGCGGTAGCGTGCTCGCTGGCATGCGTGGGTCACTGGGTTCGATCCTCAGCACCACATACAAATAAAATAAAGATGTTGTGTCCACCGAAAATTAAAAAAAAAAAAGTAATAGGATACAATAGTTGTCTAACATAAACTCATTATTATAGGGCCTCCACAAAAATGAACCAAAAATGGGATAAAGTCTAATACCGAGAAATAAAACTTGAAATCAAAACTGTGGACATTCAGTTGCCATATTTATATGCAATGCTGACTTCAGAATTACTGGTAGGAGAAAGAATCATCAGGTCATTATTTCAAGGGATCATGATTTAGGGAAAATATTCTATAAATTTTGCTTATTATGTGCTACAGAGTTAAGCTGTGACTAAGATTAAAGATAGGAGGGAAGAGAAGAAAACATATTTCAGACAGAAATACACCTCTCTGCCAAAGGTGCAAAAATACCCAGACATTTCCCTGGTGGTATTGTGCAATTGTTAGTATGTTGCATTTTTCCCATACAAATTGTATGACTCTAACCTGTAGTCAGTGCTGTTTTGCCCCCTCAAAATTCTCTTAACAAAACTGCCTGAATCCAGATCTGTATTTTTAACCCCCTTGAGAGTCTCCTTGAATAAATCACTTGATCAGAGTGTGTGAAAGGTGCTCTGAGCTCTGAAGAGCTTCAATTGCATTATAGTTTATTCACATAAAATTTAATCCAACAAGCATTAATTAAGAATCCATCATGAAAAACTGATTTTAAAAAAAGAGGTCCAGTAGTAACAGGTACATCAGCACATGGCCACAGTTCACCAGGATGCACAGGGTAACATGACTGTACATAAAGTGCCCTGGAAAGAAGAGCAGATAAAATATAGGGAAGGAAACTCCTCTTCCCTCTTCATTTGAGTGGGTGGACAGAGGGATTTCTACAGGAAGAAAGGGCAGAGTGGAGCAATAAAATAGGGTGAAAAGGAAGAAAAGAACTTCAGTTTTCCCACACCTACAATACTACCCCTTCTGGCAATTTAAGCCCTAGTTAGACTTTCTAGATTGATCTGGAATTAAGGTAAATGGCCAAAATTTGGGGACAGATGACTAAAGATTTACTGGGCAATATGAATGGCTCATAGAAATGGTTCATTACATAGAAAATTGAATCAGCTATTACAGGCAAATGCAAGTGGTCAAATTTCTAACTGAATGGAGTTTTACAGGTTAAAAAGTCCTCCTTCCTCCATGTATCATCTAATTTTTCCTCATATCAATTTAGTAAATGAGAAGCTATTATTTTCCCATTTTACAAATGAGAAAAGTGTAGAAAAGTCAAGTGGTGTGCCTAAGATTACCCAGAGGGCTGGGGATGTGGCTCAGTCGGTAGCACGCTCGCCTGGCATGCGTGCAGCCCGGGTTCGATCCTCAGCACCACATACAAACAAAAAACAAAGATGCTGTGTCTGCCGAGAACTAAAAAAAATAAATATTAGAAATTCTCTCTTAAAAAAAAAAAAGATTACCCAGAATGTGGTACAGCTAGACATAAAACTGACTGCAACTTCAGTATTCTTTCTAGAAGAGTCAAAATACATTATAAAGCATGATGTTCTATGCATGCATGAAATAACTCCATCTGCTAGAATTTACTTACACATTTCCAAAGAGGCATTCTTTAAGCCTCTTAAAATATATATAAATATAAACACATGCACACACACATATAAATATATACATATGTCAAAGAGGCATCCCTCATTGTTGTTGTTGTTTTTGTAGCAGGGATTGAACCCAGGGGCACTCTACCACTGAGCCATATCCCCAGATCTTTTCATTCTTTATTTTGAGACAAGGTCTTACTTAGGGCAGCACTAAATTGCTGAGGCTGGCCATGAACTTTTATCCTCCTGCCTTAGCCTCCCAAGTTGCTGGAATTACAGGTGTGTACGAACACACCCAGGTATATTTTAAATATTTCAACAGAAATTTCTGCTAGGACATTTTACACTTACTTGATTTCCTCTTTAAAAGCTCATACCATGAGCGGGGCACAATGCTGCCCATCTGTAATCCTAGTGGCTCAGGAGGCTGAGGCAGGAGGATTGTGTTCAAAGCCAGCCTAAGCAAAAGCGAGGCACTAAGCAACTCAGTGAGACCCTGTCTCTCAATAAAATACACACACACAAAAGGGCTGGGGATGTGGCTCAGGGGTCCAATGCCCTGACTTCAACCCCTAGTACCTCTCCCTCCCCAAAAACCTCATACCATTAATTTTAGAACTTTGCAGCAGTTGGGCGCAGTGGCACATGCTTGTAATCCCAGTGGTTCGGGAGGCTGAGGCAGGAGGATCAAGAGTTCAAAGCCAGCCTCAGCAAAAGGCAAGGCACTAAGCAACTCAGTGAGACCCTATCACTAAATAAAATACAAAATAGGGTTGGGTATGTGGTTCAGTGGTTGAGTACCCCCGAGTTCAATCCTCGTACTTCCACAATAAAAAGAATTTTGCAGGGGGCTGGGGATGTCACTCAGTGTTATAATACTTGTCTAGCATGTGCAATATATGGTATGCCACTGATTTAAGAAAAAGATGTACAAAAAATATAATGCTTTAGGGACTGGGGGTGACATTCAGTAGCAGTAGTAGCGTGCTTGCCTAGCATGCATGTAGCCCTGGGTTCAATCTCTTAGCACCACACTTTGCAAATTATAGTGCTCTAAAATTTTTACCTATCTTATGAATGGAGAAATAAAAGAGGAAGTAGCTTTTCTAGCTGAAGGAGAGAGGTAGGCAAAATCAACTGCATCAATATGCAGAAATAATACCATCTGCACCATCATTCTGAAAATTGCTATTCCTTAAGCCATTATGGTCAATTTGTTTTCCTAGTGGCCTCTTGATGGCTTCTGTTTTGGCTTAGGCTGGTTATTTTTCACTGATCACCCCCACTGGAAAACTGATAAACATCACAATTGCAACTTGGCTGAGTGAAGTGCCACACATTTCTGTCTCACTTGCTCTGCTATTTATCAAGTATCCATGAATGTCTCAGATGGAAATGACTGTCTAAATCTTTGGAAAGGAACTGAAGAACTGATTCCCATAGACGTCAGTAAATTGCCAAATGAGGAAAATGAGTCTAAAAGTATTAATTTCCAAACCTTCAGCATTATTTTGATGAAATCACTAAGATCCCAAGTACACTAGCAAAAGTATTTGAACAAAATTTTATATATATACACACACACACATATATTTAAAATTATATATATTGTAATAGAAATTTCTGTTATGATATTTTGTATGGTATATCACTTATTTGATTTTTTTCTACAAAATCTCATACCATGAAAATAAGAACTCTGGAGAGGCTGGGGATGTGGTTCAGTGGTAGAGCACTCACCTTAGCATGGGCAAGGTCCTGGATTCAATTCCCAGCACCACACACACACCAAAAAACCAAACAAACAATGAATAACAGCAACAATAACAACAAAAAACTTGTTTCTTAAAAATGATTTGAGGGGGCTGGGGATGTGGCTCAAGCGGTAGCGCGCTTGCCTGGCGTGCGTGCGGCCCGGGTTCGATCCTCAGCACCACATACAAACAAAGATGTTGTGTCCGCCGAAAACTAAAAAAAAAATAAATATTAAAATTCTCTCTTTAAAAAAAAAAAAAAAAAAAATGATTTGACATTTGGCTGGCACAATGGTGTACACCTGTAATCCTAGCAACTTGGAAGACTGAGGCAGGAGGACCTTAAGTTTGAGACCAGTCTGAGCAACTTAAGGAGAACCTGTCTCAGAAAAACAAAAAGAAGGGGGTAGCAAGCTGAGGATGTGGCTCAGTGGTAGAGTAACCCTTGGCTTAATACTAGAAGAAAAACAGCATAGTTTGGAAGTAAATAGACCTGAATCTAGAAGGATTTTTTTTTTTTTTTTTTTTTAATTTTGAGCGGACACAACATCTTTATTTGTTCGTGGTGCTGAGGATGGAACCCGGGCCGCATGCATGCCAGGTGAGCGCGCTACTGCTTGAGCCACATCCCCAGCCCAGAGAGAGAATTTTTTAATATTTATTATTTAGTTTTCGGCGGAAACAACATCTTTGTTTCTATGTGGTGCTGAGGATCTAACCTGGGCCGCACGCATGCCAGGCGAGCGCGCTACCGCTTAAGCCACATCCCCAGCCCCAAAGGATTTTTTTTTTTTTTTAAATCTCAAGTAATTTCACTGTTTTTTTTTTTAAGAACTTGAATAAAAAAAAAAATCACACAGAATTATGCCCTCAATGACACAGCAAGAAGTATCATTATCAGGTTTTTCTTTTCTTATATACTGTATTCTCATCAGAGGATCTGAAATCTGCCTGCAGCCAATGGGCCACTTCAATGTGTAGCATGGGCCCTGGAGTTCCACAGATGCTCAATACACACTTCTTAAACAAGTGAATGACACAGAGGGACGATACCATTAGACCTAGCCTCTATATTCTAGAATGGCTCTTTACAAATACAGATCAGCAAGGGGTGAGAGGGAGGGAGGAGGGGGAAATGCTGGAGAGTGATACTGGCCAAATTATATTGTTATATTGTGAATACGTAACAACAAATACTATCAATATGTACAACTATAATGCACCAATAAAAAATGTGGAAAAAATACAGATCAAAGCTGGGGAGGATTACTTGCCCAACTTGTATGAAGTCCTGGGTTCCATCCCAAGCACTGCAAAGGAAAAAAAAAAGAAGAAGAAGAAGAAAAGAATATCAGTCTCTCCCGAGAAAATAAACCAAAGATCTTCTTTGCCCCAAAGTTTTTGTGACAATCAAACTGAGAGGAGAAATCAGAAAATATTTAAACTATGAACAAAACAGTCTTTAAATAGAATAATTTTCAAGGTCTTTCAGAAGAATCATAAATTATTATAGTTTTTGTCTGTCTCTGGATTCCCCCTAGTGGAAATAACCCATTTGTTTTGGTTCCATACCGAGTATGCAGTGAAAAGAATGTCTCCCGCCCACCGCCCACCGTTTCCCCTCAGCCAACAAATTCCTTCTTCAGAGGCAATCACTTTTTTTTTTTTTTCCCAATGCTGGGGACAAAATCCAGAGCCTTGTGCATGCTAGGCAAGTACTCTATCACTGATCTACATAGCCAGTCCCAGAGGCAATCACCATTTCTTGTTTCCTGTGTATCCTTCTGGAGATAATCTTTGCATACATGAATTTTTTCACAAGTGATAATAAACCATACACACACTTATTTCCCCTCCTTTTTCACCTCTCAGGATGTGTTGAGTATGACTGCATACCAGTGTATAAGTCTGCATCATTATTTTAAATATAGAGAATTCTATTATATGAATATACCATAATTTCCTTAGCCAGTCTACTATCAACAGACATTATGTTTACTATTTAACCAATATTTTACTATTATTATTATTATTTTAATATTTATTTTTTAGTTTTCGGTGGACACAACATTTTTATTTTATTTGTATGTGGTGCGAGGATCGAACCCAGTGCCCCACGCATGCCAGGCGAGCGCGTTACCGCTTGAACCACATCCCCAGCCCAATATTTTTACTGTTATAATCTTATGTTTTACTAGTATAACTAATGCTGAAGAAAAATACACCTAAGCATACAGACCATAAATATCTTAGTGGGAAAATAACATTCTATAAACACTGAAAAAGAAGGCTCTTTAAAATCTTACTTGGGGTACTTATTTCCAAATTAAAAAAAAATACATGGTAAATTAGGAAAACAATAAAATAGAAATTAGAGGTTTGTACCATGCAAAAGAATACTAGATTCTGGGGAATGAATTACTTTCTTTAGGAGTAGGATGGTTTAAGAATTAAGTGAAGTATTTGGATAACAGAATGAGATGGTTGAAGAGAAATAACATTAGCTACATGTACAGATTTTTTTCCAGAGTCAAAGCAACCCAAAACCTGGAAAGAGAATACAGACCTGAAAGTTTGAGATGACTGAGGTTGGGAGAAGGGTCTCAGTAATGAAAACGCAGGTTCAAATAGGGTTGTGGTGAAACATAGCAAAGCAAAAGGTGGAGAACAATGGCAAGGGAGAAACAAAGGAACCAAAGGCAACTCACAGAGAAAAAAAATAATAGTAGTAGTATTCCAGAAAACTTCCACACAATAATGGGCCCAAATAGGTTATGTATGAAACTCATGTAAATCTTTTTTTTTTAATATTTATTTTTTAGTTTTCGGCAGACACAACATCTTTGTTTGTATGTGGTGCTGAGGATTGAACCCGGGCCGCATGCATGCCAGGCAAGCGCGCTACCGCTTGAGCCACATTCCCAGCCCCTCATGTAAATCTTTTTGCAAATATGTTCTTGCATCTCAATCTGTGGTCAATCCTGATCCTTCCATTTCCTCAGCCAGAAAATTTGGGGCCGTATCAGCCCAGAGAAGTTGGGAGCAATAATCAGGTTGACACAGTGGCACATGCCTGTAGTGTCAGCTACTCAGGAAGCTAAAGAGGAAAGATCACTTGAATTCATGAGTTCAAGACCAATCTGGGAAACACAGCTAGATTCTGTCTTACTAAAACAGAAAGAGGGTAATCAATCAATGTTATCAAATTTCTGGATGGCTAATGTAGAAGTATGACCTAAGCTCTGCAAGTAGATACTCTTTCTAGGACTTTCCAGGAGTAAGTGATTCAGGAGGAGGAGCTAGTCATATTTGATTTGTGATTGCATGTAACTCTAGATACAACAGTGTCATCTTTGCCATGCAGAACAATGATTAAGAACATGATGCTGGTGACATTTGCCCCGCTGGCAACCAGGTCTCCCCAGTTTGCAGTCTCCTGGTTCCTGCCTGTTTTCCAAGACTGATTTTCCATTTTTCAGCCAAATTATGTGAGTTATCCAATATCCTTCTAACAAATTTACATTCTACTTATAATAACCAGGACTTATTGTTGTTTTTCATATTCAGGAACCCTTGACTAATACAGTGAACAGGAAGGCAAGCAAGTCTCTGAGAGAAGTAAACATAGCACAGAGATCCCTGGAACTGGGGTCTTAAGTGAGATAACTTTTAACATCGGGTATAGAGTTGATCCCCTCATGAAAGAGCAGGAAAGTAAAAAATCAAAACAGAGGTAAAAAAGGGATGCTTTGGTCTCTGGGAATTAGATAATGCTCTTTCCTTCTGATATGGTTATCAGAGCTGTCAGAGGATAAATGTCTAAATTCTCTCTTCTCAAGCAAATAGAAAATGGTTGGGCATAAGAATGGGGTAGGACAGCTGGTCAAGAGGAAATGAAAGTATCCAGGCAAAGCTACCAAGTTCAAATCCAGTTGTCCAAAGCAAGTTTGGTGAAGAGGTGGTAAAGAAACTCTAACTTGGAAATGTCAAAATAACATGAGCAGGCTAAGAAGTGACTAGCAGAGAAGGATTTGAGCCGTTGCATTTGAATCCAAAAGGAATTCATTTGCTTTGCTCACTGTCATGTCTCAGTGGCTCTGATACACTGTAGGTCTTCAATAAGTGTTGAATGAATGAAAAAATCATTATACATTGGACACCAACTATTAATTGGTGCATGCCATCAAGGGTTCCCATGAAAATCGGATGCAGGGACACTTGAGTTTTGAATCCAAGACCTATCTTGACTCCCAATTTCATATTCTTAATCAATTGAGCTATGTTGTCTCTTTCCTAGACACAGCAACAGAAATTGCTCAGGATTATGCTGCCTGCCAAAGAGCAAAAGAGCTCAGCACAGGTGCTATTGATTTTCAAGCTGCCCCACTTGCCCTGATCATCACTGCCTTCCTTTCTGGGTATCATCATGGTAGATATGTTGGAATTTTCAAGGTGCCAAATCTCCTCTAAATTCTGAGAAATGCTTTGGATGTCACGCTTTATGTGTGAATATAAAAGACATGATGCTAGCACACCAATGTCACACAGATTTAGGGAGATCACTCTCTCAGTATTGAGTCATAGCTCATGTTTCCTCTTTTCTCCACTACATACCCCTGCAGCACTTGGGTGCCCATGTTACTCAGACTTGAGTTTCTGGAGGGGGCTGCGATTTTGAACACAAATATGAGTAACAAGTTGATTCAGTATCATCCCCTGCTTTTTCCAGTGACTAAGGCTTTGTTACAGTCTTGTATGTCAGTCCTCTCTAGAGAGTAATCTCTCTCAGGAGATTTTTTAGGATCTTCCACAGGCAGATTTCTGGTAGCTATCCCTCCTTCTCCTAGAGATATTCAGATTTGTAAGAATCCCAGCAGTGGGCACAAATGAGATTCTCCCTGGGGTCCTTCTTGGGCACAGTAGCTTTGAGCATTTATAACAAATTCTTTCTAACTCTCATAAAAAAAAATCAACAAGATAAAGAATGTTAAATTAAGTTTCCATTTTATATGAAAAAATATATAAAGCAGAATGACAGTGATAGAGAAAGTGATAAAGAAAGGTCAGTGGCTGCTGGAGGCGGACAGTGGGGAGAGAGGAACACTGCAAACACACACAAGGAAGCTTTTCAGGGTGAAGGAATCATTCTATATCTTGTCTGTCGTGAGGCTTATGTGATTGTACACCTGATGACACATGACAGCTTAAAGTCCTTCAAGATCAGACTGGGAAGTAAGAACTTTGGTGGAAGTAGTTATTGTGGGAGATGATCCCAAGCATGAGCGAGGAAGTATGGAACATAAGATAAAAAGAGTACGTTTATGATCAGTTCAGAGGTGGGTAACTGGTGCCCAGTCCTGCTGAGGACCCTCTGAGATACTATGTGCAATAGGTCTCAGAATTGCCCACCAAGAAGACTAGAAGACAGGGGGTATTTTTTTAACCAATCTTCAAGCCCTCTTGTCTGAAGGTCATCCCTGGTGACATTAAAATCATGCTTCCAGGTTACTGCAGCCTGCAGCCAAGCAGACATAGTGAAGACTCTGACATAGTATGTTAGTCAGCTTTCCATTGCTATGACAAAATACCTGAGATAACCAACTTATAAGAAGGAATTTTCTTTCTTTTTTTTTGGCTCATGGTATCAGAAGTTTCAGGCCATTTGGCCCTGTCACTTTGGCTCTGGGGTGAAGCAGAACATCAGCATGGGGATTGTGTGGTGGAGCAAAGTTGCTAGGAAACAAAAGAGAAGTGGGGCTAGAGTCCCAATGCCCTTCAAGAGCATGCACCCAAAAACCTAACTTCTAGTACACCCCCACCATCTAAAGGTTCTACCACTTCCCAATAGGGCCATAGGCTGGTGACCAAGGCTTCAGCACATCGGCTTTTGGGATACATTAAGATCCAAACAATGATATATGGAAGCTGAGAAGTGTCCAAGTCAGTAGCAGCTGAAGTGAACTCCAGTGGGCTGACGGGAAATGGGGCAGAGCATCAGAGCCATCTATAACACACTGTTATCAGATAAGCTTCAAGCTTCCCCTAGGGCCAAGCAAATACCTCCCTGGTTAGCTGTCAGCAAATCTAAGCCTCGTCTGTTTTGAAGGACCACTTCTGCCAGGGAGTCTATTTGGTCCTGTAAATCTTTAATGGTTCCTGATAGAGTTTGTACATCATCTATAAGTTGTTGAGACAGGCGACGGTAAAAGTGTATAGCCGTGCCTAAGCCAGCTGTACCTGTGCCCACAGCAGTTGCTATTCCAAGGCTGGCAAGGAGTGGTAAGGCCTGTATTGCCCGCCTGTGTCTTTTGACTAAGGTGTCTAGGCTAGGAATGGGTAGAGGTTCGTCTCCTGGGACAACAGTTATATCAGGGAGTAATAAGGCAAGAACACAGCCACCGGTCCAATTCGCTGGAAGCCTGGGGAAGGCCGAGTTTCCTCCACACATAAAAACTGTGCCATTGGGGGGACAAAGAGATGGGGTGGGTGAGGAATAATTTTGTACTGTTGAGCAATTTCCAAAGGAAGTAACTCCAACATCAATATCATAGGTATTATTCTGCATCACGCCTAAAAGACATGATGTAAAAGTGCCCATAGGCTATACTTTAAAAGGAAGTCCGGGTTGGCATGTATCATCTTTGTTTATGCTAGAATTAATAGGAACTGCCACAGGCATGATTGCCCCTGTTGTCATGCAAAGCCAGCAATCACCAGCAAGGGTGGGGTTGGAATTATTAAGCAAGGAGAAGGTAGTTTCCAAAATATCTAATGTATTGGTATCTAAATCTGGGAGTTGGGATTTAGGCAGCATTAAGGGATGATATGTGAGCTCAGGGATCTGGGATTTCAAAAGTTTGATTATCTGAAGATGCTTGACAGCATCAGTGGGTCCTCCACCATCAGGGACCCCCATAGGGGCCTTAATGGGCCAGCAGGAGGGTTTACCAACAGTGCCTTGGCATCCAGCCAGCCGCAATGGGGTGAATTGGCCTTCTCCTCCCCAGTCGAAGAGAACAGGGGTATAATGAACAGTGTGCCCTCCTCCCCGGAGGTCAATGTGTCTCCAGGATTTAAAACTGGATAAAGGTGGTTGGCAACCTTTGGAGCCTTATTCATTAGGGTGGGATTTTGAGGGGGACCAGGAAGATTCCCAGGGTCCTGGGGAGACTGAGAAGGATCTATGTCTATAATAACTGAAGGGCATGCCGAGGGGGGACGAGAGGGACGAGAGGTCTTTTGCATAGCCTCTTCCCCAATCCTGACAAGTTTTAAGGTACCATTGTCAAAGGATGAACTTTTAAGAATTTCATTAATTAAGTTCCAGTAAGAAAAGGTGGGAACAGGCTCCTTTTCTGGGCCAAAGGATTCATAATAATCTTTCAAACAGTCTCCTACTCTAAGCCATCTTTTACCATCAATGGTTCCTTGTTTGACTCCAACAGGCCTTAGCTCATACAATCAGAGGATCAAAAAGCCCAAGGACAGAACTAGGGACTCAACAATGTCATCAGGTCTCTCCATCTGTTAGTTCTGATCTCCTCTGTGTGAGCTCCCTGACAAGTTCTGTGTGGTAAAACAAACAAACAAACAAAAAAAACAAACATGTGAAATCTCTTGGGTCTATAGACACCAGATGCAGCATCTCTTTTTCACCACTCTTACATAAGTCCCTGGGGTTGCTCTGATTGGACTAACTTGGATTACTTATCTCTATACCAAAGAGTCAAAGGGACGGAAGGATGTGAATTGAAGAGACTTAGTCTTAGACCAACCCTGAACCATCATACTATCAGGGTGGCTCAGGAGCTTTGATTCTTTAATGGGCCATAGCCATGTGTCCCACCTCTAGTGATTCCATCACCTGCAACTCAGGAATATCAAAAGGGGAAATTATGTTTCCCTGAGAAATTATCAGAGTATCTTTCCAGAAAAGATCAGAATGAATGCTGGGCAAACAAAAACTATGTCTATTATACTAGTATAATTTAAGTTTTAATATGCATATTATGTAAGTTGGAATCTTGTTAAAAAATATAGATTCTTGGAGCTGGGGTTGTGGCTCAAGTGGTAGAGTGCTCGCTTAGCACCTGTGAGGCACTGGGTTCGATCCTCAGCACCACATAAAAATAAAATAAAGATATTGTATCCACCTAAAACTAAATATTTAAAAAAATATATAGATTCTAATGCAATGGGGCTTGAGATTTTGTATGTTAACAAGCTCCTAGGTGGTGCCAACGATACACCTAAAGTAGCAAGATGCTATACTCACAAGCTAAAAAACACATCATCCATTATTTCCCTTACTCTCATTCATGGTGGTTAGTTGTGTCTTCTGACTCAGTTCTCACCTCTCTCCTTCCTCTCCAACTCTTCCACTGAGACTTAGGATTTCTACTCTGTGGTCAACAAGTATCCTCAATATCTTGCCAGATCATTTTCTTTATTTACTACTCTTAACTAAACTATAAATGTACCCTAAACATACCACAATACGGGAAATAGAAGGGGCTTATTTTTATATCCTGCATATTTCAGGGAACAGATTTCTATTGTTCTTTCCTTTTATCAACTTCAGAATTCATGTAATTTGGCTGTTATCCTCTCCCCCTACTCTTTAATATCAGCTACCATCCTGGCCACTCCTGCTCATCACCTTGCACACTGTTTTTTTTTTTTTAAGATTTTTTTTTTTAGATGTTGATGGAACTTTATTTATTTATTTATATGCAGTGCTGAGAATTAAGCCCAGTGCCTCACACGTTAGGCAAGTGCTCTACCACTGAGCCACAACCCCAGTCCTTTGCATACTGTTTTTTTGATTCAATCCAACTCCTGTCGCATGACTTTTCAGTTCCTTGACCTTCTCACCTCAATGACCATTTTCTTGATTCCACCTAAGCTACCCCTCCCAAAGTCACAGATCCTTGTGGTGTGTCAGTTTACTGTGGTCCCCAGAGTAGCTTTCTGAAAGGACACTGTGCAAAGAAACTTCCTGTCACACAGTCCACTTGCACTGCACAGATCCACTTTTTCATACATGTTCAGGAAACGACTCCTCCTCATTCCCTGTTGGCCTGTCTTCCTGAAAGTAAACTTGGAAGATTTTTTTTTTCTTTTTTTTGGTACCGGGGATTGAACTCAGGGGCACTTGACCACTGAGCCACATCCCCAGCCCAATTTTGTATTTTATTTACAGATAGGGTCTCACTGAGTTGCTTAGCACCTTGCTTCTGCTGAGGCTGGCTTTGAACTCGTGATCTTCCTGTCTCAGCCTCCCAAGCTACTGGGATTACAGGTAAGCACCACTGGGCCCAGCAGGAAGAGTTGTCTAATGGGAAGAATTACAGCCTACATTACTGCAAAAAATTGGTCTGGAGGCTACAACTGGTTTTCATTCTTTCCCTTTCCCATTACCCAAGTTAAGCTTCTCATCCTCATCTTGGCTGTTCTTGGAGGTTCTCCTGAAAGTTTAATTAAAACCTCCTGAGCTCTTTGCAATTGTAGCCTTCTCAGGCCATGACTGCTGCATATGTCCTGTTGCAATTAAAATGGGGTAAGGGAGTATTAGGATGCATTCAAGTGTCCCATGTGCATTCCAGTACACCCCTGTTGTGGAAATTGGCTGTTATCCTCTCCCCCTTCTCTTTAATATCAGCTACCATCCTGGCCACTCCTGCTCATCACCTTGCACACTGTTTTTTTTTTTTTTAAGATTTTTTTTTTTTTTTAGATGTTGATGGAACTGATTATTAGGTCATGAAGATGGGGATTCTTCTCACTTTTGGTTCCTGATCATAAGGAGTTCAGAGAGCACTGGTGGCAGCAGTACCTTATAGTTCCATTGAGCCCTGGTAAGCTTACATCCTCCAGCAAGCAAATGGCCTTTGTGGGTACCAGAACCATTAACACTGCAGAGCCCAGCCTTCAACATGGGAGCATAAAATCCCCAGTGGAAGTGGTGGCAAATGAGGCCACTTCTGCTTCACCCTTAATTTTTAAACCCATTTTCTCTTTCTCTTGGTGACACTGTGTCACATGGACTCTAGTGTAATGTATGTACTGCATCTAGAAGGACAACATCCTAAACATAGTGTATTTTCTCCAACCTGATGCTTAAGATGTGCCTTTGGTGCTTTCTGCAGTTGACTGATTCTGAAGGGAGTGGTAGATTTTTTAAAGGCATGATAGGTACGATTATGAGGCAGCTATGCTCTCTGCAGCAGGTTCTTTTCAGAGGACATATGAGTGACGCTCCCCTATGGCTGACACATTATCCAAACTACTGAAAAGCAAAGATATCTTTTGACTCAAAAAAACATCTTTCAAAAAATATGTCAATGTAGCTGGGCATAGTGGAGCATGCCTGTAATCCCAGAAGGCTGAGGAATCCGGAAGGCTGAGGCAGGAGGATTGCAAGTTCAAAGCCAGCCTCAGCAATTTAGGGAGACTTAGTGAGCAACTTAGTGAGACCCTGTCTCAAAATAAAAAAATAAAAAGGAGCCGGGGATGTAGTTCAGTGATTAAGTGCCCCTGGGTTACATTCTTAGTATCAAAAAGATATGTATATATTTTTTCAATCTAACAAAAGCTGAGAGAATTACAGAGAACAATTGTATATTACAATAAATGTTTAAAGGAAGTTTTTCAAGTGGAAGTATGATAGAGATCAAATCTGTATGAACAAACGAGCTCAACAAATGGTAACATGAAAGTAATTTTTTTTTGAGAGAGAGAGAATTTTTTATTATTTATTTCTTTTAGTTTTCGGCAGACACAACATTTTTGTTTGTATGTGGTGCTGAGGATGGAACCCGGGCCACACGCACGCCAGGCGAGCGCTACTGCTTGAACCACATCCCCAGCCCAAGAAAGTAATTTTTTAAAGAGATAATTGATGTCTGAAGCAAAAATAGTAAATGATATTGTGAAATATGTTTTTTTGGTCTTTGTCCAGTTTCTTGGTATATAACTCCTGAAATCTTGAGAATCTTCAAAGTGAAAATACTTTTTTGTGTACTAATCAATTGACTGATGACTGGTTGCCTCTAATTAACTTCAGAATGGGAGCTGCTCACAGAAAGACCAATGGCAGGATTAGAAGGCTGGGGTTTTCAGTCTCACCCACCAGCCTCCAGGGAAGGGAGAGGAGCTGAAGGTTAACCTGATCACAGAAGGCCAATGATTTAATCAACCATGCCTAACTAAAGAAATATCCATATAAACCAAACAGGACAGGGTTCAGGGGCCTTCCAAGTAGGGAAACACACTAAGTTCCTGGAGGATGGTGTACCAGTAGAGGCCATGGAAGCTCTGCACCCCTCCTGCCATACCTTACTCTATGTATCTCTTCATCAGTACTCTTTGTAATATCTTTTATAATAAACTGGTGAATGTCAATAAATGTTTCTCTGAGTTTTGTGAGTCACTCTAGCATTAATGGAACCCAAGGAGAGGTTTGTGGGAATCCTGATTCATACTGGGTTAGTGAGAAACACAGGTAAGACAAACTGGGGCTTAAGATTTCATCTGTCAATCCTCAGCACCACATGAAAATAAATAAAGATATGTGTCCAACTACAACTAAAAAATAAATATTAAAAAAATAGAAGTTAAAAAAAAAGATTTACATCTGATATGGGGGGCAGTCTTGTGGGACTGAGCCTTAAAACTTGAATCTGATATTATGTGCATGTTTTAGGAACTGAATTAGAGGATATCCAGCTGATGTCCCCTGATGAAGGACTATTTGGTGTGTGAAACCTGCACACATTGGAAGTTACAGAAATATTTTGTGTTGTGAGAGTATAGGAGAAACTAAGTCTGTTATTCTTATAATCTCAGAGTAGTAATATATTGGGGATTCATAACTTATGTAAAACAAAATATATGACAAAGAATGGCAAAGAGGAATTTGAAATATGTTGTTATAAGTTTTTTTTTGGTGCTTGTAAAATGCTAGAGATTGAATCCAGGGCCCTGGGCAAAGTCAGCAGGTGTTCTTCCACTGAGCTATACCTCTAACGCAAGATGCTTTTGCTGTCTGTGGAGTGCTACAAAACTATGCCCTACAGCCCTTTTTTTTTTTTTTTTTTTTTTTTGGTGCTGGGGATCGAACCCAGGGCCTTGTGCTTGCAAGGCAAGCACTCTACCAACTTAGCTATATCCCCAGCCCCTGTATTTTTTTTTTTTTTAATTTAGACACAGGATCTCACTGAGTTGCTTAGGGCCTTGCTTAGTTGCTGAAGTTGGCTTTGAACTCATAATCCTCCTGTCTCAGCCTCCCAAACTGCTGTGATTACAGGCATGTGCCACTGCACCTGGCTAAAAGGTAGATTTTAAAAAAGTTTTTCAAACATTTTTGTATTGGTACATTATAATTGTATATACTGATGGGAGTTGTTACATATATGTAAATACACACAATTTTTAATTTTTTTTAAAGGTAGATATATTAAAGATGTACTAAAGATATAAAACCTAAGGGTTAAGGCTGAGCTCAGTGATAGAGTGCTTACCTAATTACCTAACAGATGTGCAAGACTTAATTTTGAGCCCCAGCACTAAAAAAAAAAAGAACTAATAAACCAATAGTGGAAATGAAATGGAATAAAGTATATCTAATACAAAAGAAAGCAGCAAAAAAGGGCAAAAAAAATAAAGATAGAACAAACAGAAAACTAGCAATACAATAGATGAAAATCCAACCACATATGGGGCTGGGGATGTGGCTCAAGCAGTAGTGCGCTCGCCTGGCATGTGTGCGGCCGGGGTTCAATCCTCAGCACCACATACAAACAAAGATGTTGTGTCCGCCAAAAACTAAAAAATAAACAAAAAAAATTCTCTCTCTCTCTCTTTAAAAAAAATTAAAAAAAGAATCCAGCCACATCAATAGTTATATCAGGGTGGGGTGGTGCACACCTATAATCCTAGTGGCTTCAGAAACAGGAGATTCCTGAGTTCAAAGAAAGCCTCAGCAACTTAGCAAGGCCCTAAGCAAATCAGCGAGATCCTGTCTCTAAATAAAATATAAAAAAGGGCTGGAGATGTGGTTCAGTGGTTGAGCACTCCTGGGTTCAATCCCTGGTACCAAAATAAATAAATAAACAGTTTTAACAGCCCAATTAAAAGGTGGTGATCATCAGACTGAATTGAAAAGCAAGACTCAACATATGCTATCTAGTAGGAGCCCCAGAACGAACACACATGACTTTCTTTTTCTTCTAACTTTTTGGGGAATCACTAGTCATCTTAAATCAATGAACCAAGGTATTTTATCACTTCTGGGAAACTTCCAACTGTTATCTCCAAATACTTCCTCAATTGCAGTTTATCTCTTCTCCTTTGGGGATGTTAATTACATGGAGTCATCTCATAGCATTCTATATATCTGTTGCTCTCTGATTCATATTTTCCTTCAATAGAGACACCTTCAGCATGTCTCTGAGTTTTACTGTGGATGAATCTTTCATCACAGAGTTCACTTTTCTTTTCAACAATACCTAATCTTCTGTGAAACCCACATACGGAATTCTTCATTTTGGTGATTATCAGTTTTTAAATTTCTAGTTGGATCTTTTCCAAGTCTGCAATGTCACTTTGAATAGTTTCTAGTTCCTTGTACAAATTTTTTTTCTACTCAAAAAGAGGAAATGTAATTGTTTTGTAACCTCTTCTGATTATTTTAAATGTCTCTGAATTTTGTTTTCTGTTGTCTGTTTTTGTTTTTTTTGGTTCTCATTTGCATTGTCTTAATTTCATGTGTATTGCATATTTAATTGGACTTAACTAATTTTTGTGGTAATGGGAATGGATTGCAGGAGGGGCTTTACCAATGAATTATATTCTCAGCTCCCTCCACTTTTTTTTTTGAGACATGCTCTTGCTAAGTTGTCCAGGCTGGCCTTGAACTTGTGATCCTTCTGCTTTAGTCTCCTGAGTAGCTAGGATTACAGTCTTCGGCACAGTGCCTTGGCGCAGTGACAGGGTCTCACTGAATTGTTTTGCGCCTTGCTTTTTGCTGAGGCTGGCTTTGAACTTGCAATCCTCCTGTCTCAGCCTCTGGAACCTCTGGAATTACATGCATGTGCCACTGAGCCTGGCTAATTTTTTTAGTTGTTGATGGACCTTTATTTTATTATTTATATGCAGTGCTGAGAACCCAGTGCCTCACATGTGCTAGGCAAATTCTGTACCACTGAGCCACAACCCCAGACCCAAGGATATTTTTTTCTTTTCTTTTTTTTTTTTTTTTTTATTGTTGGTTGTTCAAAACATTACATAGTTCTTGATATATCATCTTTCACACTTTGCTTCAAGTGGGTTATGAACTCCCATTTTTAGCCCATATACAGATTGCAGAATCACATCAATTACACATCCATTGATTTACATATTGCCATACTAGTGACTGTTGTGTTCTGCTACCTTTCCTATCCTCTACTATCCCTCTCCCCTCCCCTCCCCTCCCCTCTTCTCTCTCTACCCCCTCTACTGACCTTCATTTCTCCCCCTTGTATTATTTTTCCCTTTCCCCTCATTTCCTCTTGTATGTTCTTTTGTATAACCCTGAGGGTCTCCTTCCATTTCCATGCAATTTCCCTTTTCTCTCCTTTTCCCTCCCACCTCTCATCTCTGTTTAATGTTAATCTTCTTCTCATGCTCTTTGTCCCTACTCTGTTCTTAGTTACTCTCCTTATATCAAACAAGACATTTGGCATTTGTTTTTTAAGGATTGGCTAGCTTCACTTAGCATAATCTGCTCTAGTGCCATCCATTTCCCTGCAAATTCTATGATTTTGTCATTTTTTAATGCAGAGTAATACTCCATTGTGTATAAATGCCACATTTTTTTAATCCGTTCGTCTATTGAAGGGCATCTAGGTTGGTTCCACAGTCTTGCTATTGTGAATTGAGCTGCTATGAACATCGATGTAGCAGTGTCCCTGTAGCATGCTCTTTTTAGGTCTTTAGGGAATAGACCAAGAAGGGGAATAGCTGGGTCAAATGGTGGCTCCATTCCCAGCTTTCCAAGAAATCTCCATACTGCTTTCCAAATTGGCTGCACCAATTTGCAGTCCCACCAGCAATGTACAAGTGTACCCTTTTCCCCACATCCTCGCCAGCACTTGTTGTTGTTTGACTTCATAATGGCTGCCAATCTAACTGGAGTGAGATGGTATCTTAGGGTGGTTTTGATTTGCATTTCTCTGACTGCTAGAGATGGTGAGCATTTTTTCATGTACTTGTTGATTGATTGTATGTCCTCCTCTGAGAAGTGTCTGTTCAGGTCCTTGGCCCATTTGTTGATTGGGTTGTTTGTTCTCTTATTGTCTAATTTTTTGAGTTCTTTGTATACTCTGGATATTAGGGCTCTATCTGAAGTGTGAGGAGTAAAGATTTGTTCCCAGGATGTAGGCTCTCTATTTACCTCTTATTGTTTCTTTAGCTGAGAAAAAACTTTTTAGTTTGAGTAAGTCCCATTTGTTGATTCTAGTTATTAACTTTTGTGCTATGGGTGTTCTATTGAGGAATTTGGAGCCCGACCCCACAGTATGTAGATCATAGCCAACTTTTTCTTCTATCAGATGGCGTGTCTCTGATTTGATATCAAGCTCCTTGATCCATTTTGAATTAACTTTTGTGCATGGCGAGAGAAAGGGATTCAGTTTCATTTTGTTGCATATGGATTTCCAGTTTTCCCAGCACCATTTGTTGAAGATGCTATCCTTCCTCCATTGCATGCTTTTAGCCCCTTTATCAAATATAAGATAGTTGTAGTTTTGTGGGTTGGTTTCTGTGTCCTCTATTCTGTACCATTGGTCCACCCGCCTGTTTTGGTACCAGTACCATGCTGTTTTTGTTACTATTGCTCTGTAGTATAGTTTGAAGTCTGGTATCGCTATACCGCCTGATTCACACTTCCTGCTTAGCATTGTTTTTGCTATTCTGGGTCTTTTATTTTTCCATATGAATTTCATGATTGCTTTCTCTATTTCTACAAGAAATGCCGTTGGGATTTTGATTGGCATTGCATTAAACCTATAGAGAACTTTTGGTAATATCGCCATTTTGATGATGTTAGTTCTGCCTATCCATGAACAGGGTATATTTTTCCATCTTCTAAGATCTTCTTCTATTTCTCTCTTTAGGGTTCTGTAGTTTTCATTGTATAAGTTTTTCACCTCTTTTGTTAGGTTGATTCCCAAGTATTTTATTTTTTTTGAAGATATTGTGAATGGAGTGGTTGTCCTCATTTCCATTTCAGAGGATTTGTCGCTGATATACAGGAATGCCTTTGATTTATGCGTGTTGATTTTATATCCTGCCACTTTGCTGAATTCATTTATTAGCTCTAATAGTTTCTTTGTAGAGCCTTTTGGGTCTACTAGGTATAGAATCATATCATCTGCAAATAGTGATAATTTAAGTTCTTCTTTTCCTATTTTGATGCCTTTAATTTCTTTCGTCTGTCTAATTGCTCTGGCCAGCGTTTTGAGAACTATGTTGAACAGAACTGGTGAAAGAGGGCATCCCTGTCTTGTTCCAGATTTTAGAGGGAATGCCTTCAATTTTTCTCCATTCAGAATGATGCTAGCCTGAGGCTTAGCATAGATTGCTTTTACAATATTGAGGTATGTTCCTGTTATCCCTAGTTTTTCTAGAGTTTTGAACATAAAGGGATGCTGTACTTTGTCGAATGCTTTTTCCGCATCTATCGAGATGATCATATGGTTCTTATTTTTAAGTCTATTGATGTGGTGAATAACATTTATTGATTTCCGTATATTGAACCAGCCTTGCATCCCAGGGATGAATCCTACTTGATCATGGTGCACAATTTTTTTGATATGTTTTTGTATCCGATTCGCCAGAATTTTATTGAGGATTTTTGCATCTAGGTTCATTAGAGATATTGGTCTGAAGTTTTCTTTCTTTGAAGTGTCTTTGTCTGGTTTAGGTATCAGGGTGATGTTGGCCTCATAGAATGAATTTGGAAGTTCTCCCTCTTTTTCTATTTCCTGAAGTAGCTTGAAAAGTATTGGTATTAGTTCCTCTTTAAAGGTTTTGTAAAATTCTGCTGTATACCCATCCGGTCCTGGGCTTTTCTTAGTTGGTAGTCTTTTGATGGTTTCTTCTATTTCCTCGATCGATATTGGTCTGTTTAGGTTGTCTATATCCTCCTGACTCAATCTGGGCAGATCATATGACTTAAGAAATTTATCTATACCTTCACTATCTTCTAATTTATTGGAGTAGAAGGATTCAAAATAATTTTTGATTATCTTCTGTATTTCTGAAGTGTCTGTTGTGATATTGCCTTTTTCATCCCGTATGCTAGTAATTTGAGTTCTCTCTCTTCTTCTCTTGGCTAGCATGGCTAAGGGTCTGTCGATTTTGTTTATTTTTTCAAAGAACCAACTTTTAGTTTTGTCAATTTTTTCAATTGTTTCTTTTGTTTCGATTTCATTAATTTCAGGTCTGATTTTAATTATTTCTTGCCTTCTACTTCTTTTGCTGTTGTTTTGCTCTTCTTTTTCTAAGATTTTGAGATGAAGTATGAGATCATTTATTTGTTGGTGTTTTTCTTTTTTTAAGGAATGAACTCCAAGCAATGAATTTTCCTCTTAGAACTGCTTTCAATGTGTCCCATAGATTCTGATATGTTGTGTCTGTGTTTTCATTAATCTCTAAGAATTTTTTAATTCCCTCCTTGATGTCTTCTATAACCCATTGATCATTCAGTAACCTATTGTTCATTCTCCAAGTGATGTATGCTTTTTCCTTCCTTCTTTTATCGTTGATTTTCAGTTTCATTCCATTATGATCAGAAAGGATGCATGGTATTATCTCTACTCCTTTATATTGTCTAAGAGTTTCCCTGTGACATAATATATGATCTATTTTTGAGAAGGATCCATGTGCTGCTGAGAAAAAAGTGTAACTGCTTGATGTTGGGTGGTATATTCTATATATGTCAATTAAGTCTAGGTTATTAATTGTGTTATTGAGTTCTATAGTTTCCTTATTCAACTTTTGTTTGGAAGATCTGTCCAGTGGCGAGAGAGGTGTTTTGAAGTCTCCCATGATTATTGTATGATGGTCTATTAGACTCTTGAACTTGAGAAGAGTTTGTTTGATGAACATAGCTGCACCATTGTTTGGGGCATAAATATTTATGATTGTTATGTCTTGTTGGTGTATGGTTCCCTTAAGCAGTATGTAGTGTCCCTCTTTATCCCTTTTGATTAACTTTGGCTTGAAATCTATTTTATTTGATATGAGTATGGACACTCCTGCTTGTTTCCGAAGTCCATATGAGTGATATGATTTTTCCCAACCTTTCACCTTCAGCCTATGTATGTCTTTTCCTATCAAATGCGTCTCCTGTAGGCAGCATATTGTTGGGTCTTGTTTTGTGATCCATTCTACTAGCCTGTGTCTCTTAATTGGTGAGTTTAAGCCATTAACATTTAGGGTTATTATTGAGATATGGGTTGTTCTTCCAGCCATATTTGTTTATTTCTGTTACTAAACATGGTTTGTTTTCCTCTTTGATTATTGCCCCCTCCTTTACTGTCCTACCTCCCACTGTTGGTTTTCATTGTTATTTTCCATTTCCTCTTCCTGTAATGTTTTGCCGAGGATGTTTTGAAGAGATGGTTTTCTAGCTGCATATTCTTTTAACTTTTGTTTGTCGTGGAAGGTTTTAATTTCATCTTCCATCCTGAAGCTTAATTTCGCTGGAAACACAATTCTTGGTTGGAACTCATTTTCTTTCAGTGTTTGAAATATGTTATTCCAGGATCTTCTAGCTTTCAGAGTCTGTGTTGAAAGATCATCAGCTGTTATCCTGATTGGCTTACCCCTAAATGTAATCTGCTTCCTTTCTCTTGTAGCTTTTAAAATTCTCTCCTTATTCTGTATGTTGGGCATCTTCATTATAATGTGTCTAGGTGTGGATCTCTTATAATTTTGCACATTCGGCGTCCTGTAGACTTCTAGAATTTGGGATTCTGTCTCATTCTTCAAGTCTGGGAAGTTTTCTCGTATTATTTCATTGAATAAATTGCTCATTCCTTTGGTATGGAGTTCTATACCTTCCTGTATCCCAATGACTCTTAAGTTTGGTCTCTTAATGTTATCCCATATTTCTTGGATGTTCTGCTCATGGTTTCTTAACAGTCTTGCTGAGCTGTCTATGTTCTTTTCAAGTTGAAATACTTTGTCTTCATTGTCTGATGTTCTATCTTCTAAGTGTTCTACTCTGCTGGTAGTATTCTCAATTGAGTTTTTAAGTTGGTTTATTGCTTCCTGCATTTCTAGGATTTCTGTTTGTTTGTTTTTTATAACCTCTATCTCCCTGTATAGTTGATCCTTTGCTTCCTGGATGTGTTTGTGTAATTCCTTGTCGAAGTGATCTTTCATTGTCTGATTTTGCTGTCTAATGTCTTCCTTGATACTCCAGATCATCTGAAGCATATATATCCTGAATTCTTTATCTGACATTCCATCTGCTGCAGCTGTTACCTCTTCTAAAGTTGAGTTGACCTGCATTGCTTGTAGTCCTTTCTTTCCTTGTCTTTTCATACTGCTTGCGTTTCTTTCTTCTTGGTGAAACTGTTGTGTTTTTGAAATTTCCCCCCCCCCTATATATTTATATTGCTCTTGTATAGTTGAAAAGTCTCCCTTGCAGGTGCGGGCGGGGGCTCTGCTCTGCCCCTCTTCCAATTGGTGTGAGGTGTCTACCACGCCCTCGGACCCCTGGGCCTGATCCGCCGTTCTGTCGCAGGTCTGCCTACCTTGCAGGTGGGGGCGAGGGCTCTGCCCTGTCCCTCCTACCACGCCCGGCGACCGCTAGGCCTGATCTGCAGGTTGGTCGCCGGTCTGCCCACCTTGCGGGCACGGGTGGCAGTTCCGCTCCGCCCTCACTCCAATTGGGGTCACTTGACCACCACATAGGCGGGCCGCTGGGCCTGATCTGGGCGCGGGCGAAGGCTCTGCTCTGTCCCTACTCCAGTTGGGGTGAAGTGTGTACCACGCTGGCAGGCCGCTGGGCCTGATCCGCCAGTCTGTCACAGGTCTGCTTACCTTGCTGGCTCGGGCGGCGGCTCTGCCATGCCCCTCCTACCACACCCGCAGACCACTGGGCCTGATCTGCAGGTTGGTCGCAGGTCTGCCTACCTTGCGGGCGTGGGCGGCGGCCCTGCTCCTCCCCTCTGGCTCCACGACAAAGCAAGAGAGACTCGGGTATCTGTGACTCACCCTCCCTACCAGGAGACCAACTGTTTCCGTCACCGCTGGCACCGATGAAGTTCTCTCCTCAGCCGCTCTCCGATGACATCAGATCTCTGCCATGCTGGCATTCCCTGTTCTATGGCTGAATCCCATTTTCTTCTCTTCCAATAGGCGGAGCTGTGCCCTCTGAGCCGAGCTTCTGCCCTCTATGTGCTGACAGAAATCCCTGTACGGTGGCTCCTGGGAGTCTCTCAATCTTGCTAACGTGGATTCCGCTGGGAAGGAATTCTGTCAGAGGAACTCTGGTGATGTCACCTCTCTGCTATGGCGGGCCCCAGGCTCCTTGCCGGAGTGTCCGAAGGGAGGGGTGGGACTGGTCTGTCTCTGGTTGGTTTCAGCTCCCGGTTCGCTATTTCATGAAGGCTTGGCGAGAGACCTCTTCCTAGAGTCCCTGCACTGCTCCTGCTGTGCTGCGCCTCGGAGGCTATCCGCCCTGACGCGGGGGCCGCGTGCAGGCAGCCGACAGTCGCCGAGTCGCACGGGCAGCGGCTCTCTTTTTTTTTTTTTACTTGACTTTATTTTATTGGTACCAGGGAGTGAACCCAGAGGGGCTTAACCACTGAGCCACATCCCCAGCCTTTTTTTTTCCTCACAATATCTTTATTCTATTTATTTATTTATTAGTTGTAGTTGGTTGGACACAATACCTTTATTTTTATTTATTTATTTTTATGCGGTGCTAAGGATTGAACCCAGGGTCTCACATGTGCTAGGCAAGCACTCTACTGCTGAACTATAGCCCCAGCCCATCCCCAGCCTTTTTTATATTTTATTTAGAAACAGGGTCTCTCTGAGTTGGTTAGAGCCTTGCTAAATTTCTGAGGCTGGCCTTGAACTCAAGATCCTCCTTTCTCAGCCTTCCAAGCCTCTGGGATTATAGGTTTGCACCACCACACCTGGCAGGCCATTTTATTTTAAAAATTACTTTTAGGTACAGTTTAAAAGCTAGGATAACATATGCTTCCTCCATAATTTTTTTTATTTCCTTCTATCAAGTAATTGATGGTGCTATTAGTCCAGAGAAAGGCTAGATCACCTAGTTGATCCATTGGAATTGGGACCTTAACCCTATTTTCTTAAGTAGGGCATTTCAGGGTACCAACAAAGGGCAGAAAGTCTCCACCATTGGAGATAATGTCTGTTCTTTTAGACTCAGGTGTCCAAGAAGCTACTCCATTCTTTAGCACTTCCTTCAGATTAGCAAATGACCCCTCGTTAAAAGAAGTAGTCCTTCAGCATATATATAAGGATGGAAGCTGGGTGAGGTGGTGCACGCCTGTAATCCCAGCAGCTCAGAAGGCTGAGGCAGGAGGATCACGAGTTCAAAGCCAGCCTCAGCAATGGCGAGGCACTAAGCAACTCAGTGAGACCCTGGCTATAAATAAAATACAAAATGGGACTGGGGATATGGAAAGCAGTATGGAGATGCACCACATAAAAATAAATAAATAAAAATAAAGGTATTGTGTTCAACTACAACTAAAAAAAAATAAATAAGTAAAATAGAATAAAGGTATTGTGGAAAAAAAAAGTTGGGGATGTGGCTCAGTGACAAAGTGCCCCTGATTTCAATCCCTGGTACCAAAAATAAATAAATTAATTAAAAAAGATGGAGAATATCTGCTTTTGGCCAGCAGAACCCTTTACCTTTAGCCACTGGCCCAAGGTAGCCATATGGCTCAGATGCCTTTTTTGAGAGATTAAATGCCCCGTGGACAAAAATTACTTCAATTTACCTCTTTAAGTTCCAACTCTTTTCCAGTTCAAAGCCTATTATATTTTTATGTATTTGATGCTTTTCAGTAAATGCTTCTAGTATTCATTCAACTTCTTTATAGTTGTCTTCAGTGAAAGGTCAAAGGGACTTATATTTAATGAGCCTCCAAGAACCAGAAAGTGGAATGAAAAAGACAAATCTGGATGGTCCTAGATACCCAATCCTTTCCCTCTTTTGTTATTGTGATAATCATTCAGCAAATATTCACTACTTTCCCCAAGTTTTCCAGCTTTGACTACTGAAGTGCTACCAAATGTGGTGCAAGGAGTAGTTTGACATGTGCTTGCATATCAGGGCTTGCCCTCCTGTATCTAAGCCATGTGAACAGCTTTGCTCAGGAAGTGACCACCCCTGAACACACATGAAAGCAATCCTGAACCTAACACACCAAGAGAAGCCAATCCAGCTAGATTTGCAGTTTGCAGCAGAGCCACCCAGATGAGCCTGGTTCACATCCACTGACCCCCAGTTGCCCAGAGGTTGCATGAGAAAGAACAAATGACTGTTGTTATAAGCCACTACGTCCTTTCCCTTCCTTCCTCCCTTCCATTAATCTTCCTTTCATAGGAGGGATGGAACCCTGAGGTGCTTTACTACCAAGGTACATTCCCGAGCCCCTTTTACTTTGAGAGAGACTTGAAGTTGCCCAAGTTCATCTTGAACTCGTGATTCTTCTGCCTCAGTCTCTGGAGTTGCCAGGATCACAGGCGTGCACCACCAGGCCAGGCAGTTATCTTGGAAGCACTTTTGTTATTTATACAAGTAGCCTAACAAGATACTCCCTCAACAGAAAAAAAGGGCTTTCAACAGAACCTGAGCTCCAGAAGCTTCTCCTTTCTAACAAGGTCATTTTTTCCAGTTAGGAAGTTCTTATTTTTATATAATTGCCTAGATGCTCCCTATTTCCAGTCTCTATATGTAGTTAAAACAGTGAAGGATGGCTTTGGGGACATAACTCAGTGGTAAAGCACCTTCCTAGCATGCACTAGGCCCTGGGTTCAATCTCCAGCAATACTGGAAAAGAATCACGAAGAATAGACTTATAAACTGGCATTCTCCCTCTGGGAATGGGGACACACCTGGTTTACTTATGTCAGGCTTAAGCATGTGTTATCTATTAGATAATAAAGAATAGTATCTTTTTACATTTCTGCCAGCAATTTATTTTTCTCCACTAAATCTTTACATTTATACTATGCAGAACCAGTGGTGTATGCCTCTGAGTCCCTTGCACAATAAGAAAGTCTGGTCAGATTCATCTTCTATGCTATTACTGGAGGCCAGAAATCTCAATGACTATTAAAAACCTATAAACAAAACTTAACAAATTTTACTGTTTGTGGGGTTGGAGATTGAACCCAACCAAGGCCTTGTACATGCTAGGCAAGTATTCTGCCACTGTCCTGTACCTACCCTTTCCAACATTGCAATTTTTTATACTGTTTTGTATCATCACTGATATGTGGGAATCCTACTAAAATTTTTATTTTATTTTATTTTTATTTATATAGACAGTGGAATGCATTATAATTCTTATTACATACATAGAGCATAATTTTTCAAATCTCTGGTTGTATACAAAGTATATTGACACCAATTTGTGTCTTTATACATGTACTTTGGATAATAATGATCATCACATTCCATCATCATTAATAACCCCACCCTTTCCCTCTAACCCCTCTGTCCTATCTAGAGTTCATCTATTCCTCCCATGCTCCTACTCCCTATCCCATTATAAATCAGCCTCCTTATATCAAAGAAAACATGTGGCATTTGGTTATTTGGGATTGGCTAACTTCACTTAGCATTATCTTCTCTAACTCTACCCATTTACCTGCAAATGCCATGATTTTATTCTCTTTTATTGCTGAGTAATATTCCATTGTGTATATATGCCACATTTTTTTTATCCATTCATCTATTGAAGAGCGTTTAGGTTGGTTCCACAGTTTAGCTATTGTGAATTGTGCTGCTATAAACATTCATGTGGCTGTGTCCCTGTAGTATCTATGTTTAAGTCCTTTGGGTATAGACTGAGGAGAGGGACAGCTGGTCAAATGGTGGTTCCACCATTTCCAATTTTCCAAGAAATCTCCATACAGCTTTCCATATTGGCTGCACCAATTTGCAGTCCCATCAGCAGTGTATGAGTGTACCTTTCTCCCCACATCCTTGCCAACACTTATTGTTGTTTGTCTTCATAACAGCTGCCATTCTGACTGGAGTGAGATGAAATCTTAGAGTGGTTTTGATTTGCATTTCTCTAATTGCTAGCAATGATGAACATTTTTTCATATATTTGTTGATTGATTGTATATCCTCTTCTGAGAAGAGTTTGTTCAGGTCCTTGGCCCATTTATTGATTGGGTCCTACTAATTTTTGCATGTTGAGATTGTATCTGTGCCACCATGCCTGAGGTTATATGAACATGCCTGATGTTATATGAAGCAGCTCGGGAGGCTGAGACAGGAGGCTTGTGAATTCAAAGCTAGCCTCAGCAACAGTGAGGCGCTAAGCAACTCAGTGAGACCCTGTCTCTAAATAAAATACAAAATAGGGCTGTGGATGTGGCTCAGTGGTTGAGTTCCCTGGTACCAAAAAAAAAAAAAAAAAAAAAAAAAAAAAATCAAGCCATCAAACTGTGGCCTGAAAGCCAGCTATCTGTTTTGGTTAAGATTTTATTAGAACCAGGTCTGGATTAGGAAGGAAAGTGTAAATTCAGGGCTAGATTTTTTTTTTTTAAGTACTGGAGATTAAACTCAGATTAAACAAAGCTACAATCTCAGAGTCCTTTTGATTTTTAAATTTTTTAAATTTTACTACATTGCCTAGGCTGGCCTCAAATTTGCAATCCTTCTGCCTCAGCCTCCTGAGTTACTAGGATTACAGGCCTGCATCACCATGGTTGTCTTCATGTATTACTGTTTTGTTCATTTCGAATTTTGCATAAATTTTGTTTTTTTAAAATGTTTACCACAATATTGTTTTCTGTGATTACTGAGTTTTTTGATGCTTCCTTATATTTTATGTCCATAGTAAATGCATCACTTGCCTCACCCTACTTGTTGTCTTGCCCTGGTCCAAGTCATACCTTATCTCCAAGCTGTACTTCTGCAGTAGTTTCCTAACTAGTTTGTCCACTTCTACCTCTGCTAATCATCTCAGATCCATTGTCCACGTGGCAGCCACAGTGATCTTTGGAAAGAAAAGGTAAAGTCATGTCACTCCTTTGCTTTACTGTTCAATTGTCTCTCATTCTACTTGGAATAAAATCCAGGTTTCCCATAAAGTCCTGCATAATATGAATCTCATCTTTTTCCTTAATCCCATTCCTACCACTCTGCCTTGCACTAACTTTATTGGTTAACTTTCCATTCCTGGAACATGGTAAACATATTCCCACATTGGGGTCTTGGTACAGGTCATTTTTTAAATGTTTAATCTCTTCTAATCCTTTCAATCTGAGATTCAGTTATCTCTCTGAGAGGCTTTCCAATATAAAGTAGTCCCCTCCTGATATTTCTTTTCCCTTTTAATATTTTGACAACATATAAGTATTTTGCTTATTATTTTGTTTGTTGTCTGTGTTTTCAAACCCTAAATCTTTGAGAGAGCCTAAGGCTTTGCATACTATCATATACCCAGTATTCAAGACTTCAATATTCACTAAATGATTAAAACTAAAAAATGATGAACATAATAAAACCTAAAATTAATAGGCCTTTGGGGAAAAAGACCCACAAATAAAGTGGCATTAGTGTTTATTAATATTAAACAGTCTGACAATAACAAGGGACATAAAAGTGATCATTTCTTTTGTCCAATATCACAAGAATATAACTTAAAAAATGTTATTTAAAATATATATTAATAATTTAAAAAGGTTAAAAAAATGGGAAACCACCCACAACAATAATTGCCTTGTAAACCTCCCTCGTTCTCATTTTCTGTTTCCAGCCTAGGTTATCCCATATGTCCTTTCTATGGCAGAATCCAAGAAGGTAAGCATTATCACTGGGGAAAACAAAAATCAACAAGTTGGGCAAAATACTACTGTCATAATTTTTCTTTCTTTATTTTTGGTGACTTAGGGCCTAGTACATGCCAAACACACACTCTACCACTGAGCTATACTTCCAACCACTTACCAGGATTTTTAAATTTACCAGTCTCAAGTGGGAAATCATTATTTCCCTAAACGCCTGCTGTTTTTCTGCAGAAGTTGTTCTCTTACCTTCTCTAGATGCTACTGCAACACTCACCATTCTCCTTTTACCAAAGAAGTCACCGTCTATTAGGGCATTTAAGCCAGAAAATCTGAGTCATTCATAACCAGTTTATCACCAAGTCCTATTATTTTGGTCTCAGACATATGTCATGAATCCATCACCTTTTTTCTACCTTCACTGTCACCACAATAAAAGCTACCATATGGTTGACTGCAATATTCTTTCAATTTATTATTCCATTTTCTTTTTAGAACTTTGGGTTGAATACAGGGGCCTTTTACCACTGAGCTATTTCCTAGCCCTTTTTATTTTAGATTTCGAGAGAGGTCTCACTAAGTTACTGAAGCCTCTTGACTCAGTCTCCCAAGTTGCTGATACAGTAGGATTCCATTATAGGCGTGTACTACCTTGCTCGGCTTAGTTTTTCCATTTTCATTCTTGCCATTCTCTGATCCATTCTCCACACAGCAGAGTGATCTGTCTTTTTTTTTTTTAAAGGATAAAATGGATTTATACACATAAATTCCCTCTACCTCTTTTTAATTATAATCCCTCTACCTCTTTTTAATTATAATCCTCCTAGTAACTGACAACACATTAAATATTTGATGTGTATGAATCCTTCCACTATTTTCTCTGTTATTATATAGAAATGTATTCATGTGGTTTTGAGAATTGTTATATGGATAAGTTTATATGAAATTATGCACATACACATTAAAATATAAAATATGTAAGAAATTGAGGCACTGGTCTGAGAGGGTAGTAACTCTTACTGATTAGTTGGTGACCTAAGACCTGTCACTTCTCTAATGTCAGTCTCCAACAATGAATGATTTTCAAGATAGGAATGGCAATGCCCCCTAGTGTTGGATACTCTGGGAGGTATTGTTGACCTTTAGAGTACAGAAACAAAGTAGCTAGGCTTCTTGCAAAATTTGGGCCTGCTCCTCAGGAAGGAAAACTATTTTGTGTCTCACATGACTATTAAATGTTCCACCATAGGTGAAAAATAGTTTGTAATTATCTGTACCTAAAATATATAACTTAATTTACATATGAACACAAAATTGTTTTTTGTTTTTAACTTTAACAGAAAATATTTTAGGAATGCAACTATAGTACAGTGAGGACAGATCAGTGTTATCCCACCAAAGGCAGCCAAAACATCATACTGTGTCAAGTTAGTATAGCTTTCACATTCATGGGGATTTTATTAATAAATGCTAGCACATGATAAATTGATTATATTTTCTAGAATAGTCACGCTTGACACTTATGTTAAAACATAACTTTAGTATAAATTCTTTTCTTTGTACTTCAAAGAGTACAATTTTGATTTAAAACAAAATCATAAATGTAAGTAGTTTATATTACCTATGAATTTCACTTCAGGCTCATCAAGGGGACATTATGAAAATATTTACTTAAAAAAAGAGGTATTAGGGGCTGGGGATGTAGCTCAAGTGGTAGCGTGCTCGCCTGGCATGCGTGTGGCCTGGGTTCGATCCTCAGCACCACATACAAACAAAGATGTTGTGTCCGCCGAAAACTAAAAACTAAAAAATAAATATTAAAAAATTCTGTCTCTCTCTCTCTCTCTTTAAAAAAAAAAAAAAGAGGTATTAGTCAGGCATGGTGGGGCACACCTGTAATTCCAGAGACTTGGGAACATAAGGCAGGAGGATCACATATTCAAGGCCAGCCTCAGCAACTTAGTAAGACCTTGTCTTAAAAAGGGGGGGGGGCTGATGTAGCTCAGAGATAAAGAGCCCCTAGATTCAATCTCTGATACTAATTTATTAAATAATAGTAAAATAAAATAGAGGTATCAGTTGTCAGCAGATTAGGCGATGCTTAAGATCCCTTCCAGTTCTTATGTTAACAATTCTTACTGGTTGAACCTTTAATAATGGAAATATTCTTATTTTTTCTTTTTACTACTTTGTTTAGCCACTATAAACTAGTTATATGTATATACATATGTATGTATATATAAGCACATCAAAAAATACAGGTCACCTGTACTGAACATTTAGGCATTTAGTTACCTAAAGGTGAATCCAAATGATTTCCCAAGTTTCCTTGCCAGATGATCATTTCATGGCTCTATAATTTCAAAATTATGGTAAAATGCATATTATTTCATATATTTTCGCCAGATATCTCTAGATTTGATGAAGAAGCTGAAACACAGAAAACTTATTATTTTTTTTTTTTAAAGAACAAAATGAGGGCTTCTTATTATGAGATTAGATTCATGGATTCAAAATTGCAACCTCTCCATACTCCTCTCTTCCCGGTTTAAAATTTTCTCCTTAGAATATGCAATTTTAATCATGTAATTTTAAAATCGATTGCCTCCTCTCCTCTCTCCCTAACCACAACACACACTAGAATATGGACAGGGAATTTTGTGTTTTGCTCACCGCTGTACTGGCAACGTAGTGCTGGGCACCCAGGAGGAGGTAAATGAGTATGGGTGAACACACGCAATAAGTAAAACCGACTGCTTCGAGCGCCACTTTCACCAGAATTCTAGGAGGCAACCGAAAGGGACCAATAAATTGACTGAGTTTTGTGATTGAGGATTCCTGGGTACTGCATTCTTGTGCTCTTTGGGATGTGTTGAAGCGTGCGGAGTTTATGAATCTGACACACACAGCTGTGCAGGCAGGTTTCCGAATTAATAATAATTTGCATCGGAGCCTGCGACTGTTATCAAATTCACATAACCAGAAACTCATGTTACTTTAAGTGCATGGGTCTGACAATTCAGGGTATTTTTTCACGGGAGGTTTTACGGTTAAGAATGGGATCAAGGTTGATGGTTCCAGAAAGCGCAAACTGGTTAACCGAGAAACGAATTAACGCTCACTTTTCTCAGTAACACGCCAAGCCAGAATCAGACTCTCGCTCTAGATCAAATCCCGCGCTCTTCTTACCCCCAAACTGCCTCCATCTCCACCCCGCCGCGTTTAGATACCTATCTGTGGTGGGCGGGGCAGAGAAGAGACGTTCTCGGCTCCCCCGAATTGGTTATGCCTGCCCCGAGTTTTGGTTTCTCACATTTCAGCAAACACTGAGGAAACAAAAATACTACCGAAAACCACCAACCAAATGTCACTGAAGCCGCACACGCGGGAGGGAAGAAAGCAAAACACGAAGAAAGGCGCTGGTCCCGCAGCCACGTGAGGTGGGCGATTCCAGCTGCCCTCTCAAGTGAGGACTTCAACTCCCGGCTTGCCCCTGGGCGGTTATTATCCCAGGACTACAACTCCCAGGGTGCTGCGGGCTTGGCCGCCGCAACCTCCCACTCGGCCGCCCGCCGCTGGTCCCGCCCCTCCCCCGCCCCTCCCGGTCGGATCGGCGTGCGCCTGCGCACCAGAGGCCGGAGGAGTCTTACCCTAATGTAAGATGGTGGCCCGTCTGGCTGTGGAACCCACCGAAAGCTGAGAGTCTCTCTCTCAGCCGTAAAGGTCGGACTCGCTGAAGCAATCAGGCCCGGTTCTAAAGAGTTTTTCCCCCGACACTCGTTCAGTGGTCTCTTGTGAGGACACGGCAGCGCGTGGAGTCGGCTAAGGGAAAAGCGAGGCAAGGCAGGCGGGTGAGTCTATGCGGGGTTGGGCTTAGGGGAAACCCGGGGTTGACCGGCTACGAGAGAGCGGAGGCTTCGCTGGGACTGTGCAGGCCGCACCCCCCTTTCTCCCCACCCCCCTCCTCATCTTCACCCTCCTCCTCCTCGACCTTCCTCCTCCTTCTCTTCCTCCCTCTCCCCTCTACGCCACAGCAGTTACCACCAGGAAAAGGGAGCGGGGCAGGAGGCAGCGCGGCGGCCAGCGCCGACTCTCTTTCGAGAATTTCTTCTATTGGGGAGCCGAGGCGGCTTTTGGTCTTCAGCTTTCCCCCACATTTTTCAAGGAGCAGGATTCTTAGGTCTCAGTCCTCCTTGTTTCCCCAGCTCCCTTTCCCCTCTCTGACGTCCTTTCCTGCTGGCCCCGGTCTCCCAAGACCAAAGCCATCACTTCCACGCTGACCCGTGTTGCTGCTGCTCGTTAAACCCACTGCTCATTGCCCACTCGTCCTGCTTCTTGTTTTTTGCTCCACTGCTACCGCTCTGGAGTTAGCCTTTGCCCCCCTCTGGTGCTTGCAGTCAGCCCCCAGTCTCCTTGCCAGGCTGGAGCCTCTTCCTATTTGCAGTCTTTTCCTTTAGCCACATCTGTCATCTTAAAGCTTCCCTTAAGTATCTGGATTATGCTGCTGCTCCTCCTAACCCACCTGTTTCTCAGTCTTCTTGAGAATTGTCCGTTCCTCCCCTCTTTCCTATGCAGATTATTTCAACACACATTTCCAGAAAAAGGGATGCCCCGAGTTGGTCCTTGAAAAGTAAAGGAAGTTGGTAGGTGAATGAAGTGAGGTAGGATACTATTAAACGTTATGAGTAAAGATTTTTATTCACGCCACTCAGGAGCCTCGTTTTGCTTTCAGTGATCTATTTGTCGATTATTCGCTCTGTTGGGACTTGGCTGCTCCCTTTCCCTTTTTTCATTTTGGGCCTTCTCGCCTTACCAAGTGTTCTTCTGAATTGCCTCCCCTCAGGACACTTAATGGGTCTCCTGATTATAAATATTAGTCTAAGCATTTCAAAATATACACTCACATTATATCTGTAAACTCCACAAGCAAATATAAATGATATTTTAATAATGTGTGTTTCAGATCTCTTTTATCTTAAGACTCAACTATTGACTGAGTTATTATATTGATGTTCAGCTGAATTGATGACATTTTGTTTATGGTTTAAATGGAAATTTCCTCCGGCTAACATCAGATTTACTTAGTATTTTTGGATTTAGGAAGTTTTCTTCTTTGATATTTTAGGGTGGTAGCTATCTGAATAAATTGTCTTGCAAAAACTTTAGGTATATAGGCAAAAGAAAAACATATTTTGTTTTGGAAAACTTAAATCCCTTAATTTTTTTTATAGAAAAGAAGGGGGCTGGGAAAAGATATCACAAAGCTGTGCATACATGTATATTTAGTGGTACTGTCATTGTTATTTACAGTAAAAAGCAGAAACAGAAGCAAGAAGTGGCTTATGATATGCATGTTTTAGTAAAAGTAAAATTGAAATGTGACTAACGGCATAATGGGAAGAAAGAGCCTTTGCTATAATAGAGCACTTTGAAATAAAGAATTACTAGAAAAGCAAACGAGATTATGTAGATCAGATACGCACACATCAAGTTTGAACATCAACAAGACATTGTGTTTTTAATATATTTGTAAAAATCTTTAAAGTTATAATGACGATATTATGCAGTAATCTCTCATTGGCAAAAATGATATCTTAAGTGTAAATTCAAATACACTTTAATCACTTCTGCACATTACTAGATTATTATAATCATGTATTTTGCCTGTGAAACTTGAGTATCATCTTACATTTGAAGTTATAGTCCTTGAGTGTGAAAAATAGTCTTTTTTTAACCAGTGTAAACTAAGGTTAGAAAAGCTGTTTATAGCTGGGTGCAGTGGAGCACACCTATAATCCTAGATACTTGGGAGGCTGAGGCAGCAGGATCACAAGTTCAAAGCGAGCCTCAGCAATTTAGTCAGACCCTAGCTAACTTAGCAAGACCCTGTCTCAAAATAAAAATGGCTAGGCAGTCCTCATACCAAAAAAGAAAAACTGTTTATAAAACTTATTTCCTTTCAGCCACTTAAGTCCCTGTTTGAAGGAACTAAATAAATCCTTACTTTCTGAGAATTGGAAGCAATTTATATAGCAATCCCTGTCCTAAGTTATAACTTGAAGTTTTGAAAAAAGTGTTGCTTCCATTTAATTCATGAGGAGCAGCAAATTTAATAACTACTCTTCGACTCCAAGTAAAAAATATACGTTGTTGGAAATGCTTGCCACTTTGAACAGTTCTAACATAGGTCTAGAAACCCTTGGCAGTTATACTTGGCTGAATCCTAAGCAATGTGTTCTAAGGAGAGGACTGTTTGTCTGACAGAAGGGGATGAATGATTTTAATACATGTTTTCTTTTGTAAAGGTACTTGACTCACTAAATATTTTCTTAAGTAATTTTTCCTTTTCCATACTTTTTGCCTATAGACATCAAATTTTTAGTTTCAGCCCTCTGAAGTCAAAATGAATTTATTAGGGATCTTTAATATGTCTAAAGAAGATACATAAAGTGACACTTTGAGAGGAAGTAAGAAGCTGAAGCTTCTAAATATTTTTGTATGGTTTAAGATTTTAGTTGTAACATCAACATTGTAGCTTCATACTTTTGTGATTTCTTTTGATAATTTGGAATACTTTATGTCAGTTCAGTTGTTGAATTCTTCAAATGAATAGATTACTTGTAAAGGTTTTAAACATGAATTGCTTAAGGTTGGCTTTCTATAAAATTTGTTTTTTGAAATTATATAAACAGATCTTTAATTCTACTAGGATGAGACAGTTAAATGGCAAAATACAAGAAAATAAAATGATTTTGTAATGCTCTTCATCTTCAGTTTAAATTGGAGTATTAGCAATAGTTCATAATTCATTACTTTGTAAAAGAAAGAAGGAGTCGCCTAATGATGAACTACTAGCATTAAGAGTGTTTTATTTCATTAATTTATTTTTGTGATGCTGGGGATGGAGGCCCGGGCCTTGCACATACTAGGCAAGTGCTCTCAGGGGAGTATTATTTTTAAAATGACTTTATATGTCTTAAAAGAATGAAAACTAACTTCTCCATTTAAGCAGTTTGGTTTTAAGAGTCTTCCCTTTCTACTCCTCCTTACTCCCAATTTTAAAATGAAGCTGTAATCTTCATTTTAATGAATTATTTTATGTGATTGCAGAGAATTCTTGATTAATCTATTTATACTCAGTCTTTTTGTTTTTATAGACTATATAATTGGGAGAGAAAGTTTTAAATGGAAAACTTCAGCCTCTGCTGAAAATTCAGTTGGTTCTTTGTCAGTATCTATAATTCTGTGTTGACTTCTAGTGAAAGAAGTTACATTCAGCTCATTTGGTTCTGAAGAAAACTGTAGGGAACTAGGTTATAGAGGATTTTGCTGTTCTAGAAACAATATAACTAGAATGTACTACATACTTTTCTCAAAGGATTTCTTAATCTAAATGGAACTTGTAAATGGTTTTCATCCCACTGGAATAGCAGGTATTTGATAAAACTTGTTAACACATTCTGACATTTTACAAATTTCATGTTATCTCAGTTATTAGGAAAAATCTACATATATCAATTCTTGAACAGAAAGTAGCAATATCCCTGATAATTTCAAGGTTTCATATTTCTTCCCCTCAAAAGTTCAGAGTACACAAATGATAAAGATAGCATAATTTACTCAGTTATTTTTGTAATGCAAGAAAAGGAGATAGGTGGGACTTTTTAATCAGATATAGTATTATTCAAAAAGTATTCATCAAAATTATTTTTTATCTTGTTTTTTGGACTTCTTTACTGGAAAAGATTGATAAAATTCAAAAATTTCATATGTAATATAATCTAGTGGGTTTTTCCCCACACATGTTTATGATATGATTCTTTATTATTTAATCAGAAAGTTGATTATGGAAAGTTCAACACTCTTTTGGCCATGTGTATTTTATTTTATTTGCTGCTGGAAATCAAACCCAGAACCTTGTGCTTGCTTATAGAGCTTGGTGTGGAGGTTACTTGTGAGCTCTTACCTTTGCTACATTCTGAGTCTGTTTTGCTTTTTTATCAGCAGAGGAAAACCTGACTTAAAGGTAGTACAAATATAAGGCAGTATGAGTATGACTTTATTTTACTTATATGAAGTTTGTTTGTTTTGTAGTATTAGGGATTGAACCCTGGGGCACTCTACTACTGAGCCCAGTCTTTTTTTTTGTTTTGTTTTGAGACAGGGTCTTGCTGAATTGCTGAGGCTGGCCTTGAACTTGGGATCCTCCTGCCTCAGCCTCCCAGTCCCTGGGATTACTGGCATTAGCCACTACATCGGCCGATATTGATTGCATTTTGAATAGTAGACTGCAGTATCAAATGGGGTGGAGCATTCCTTACCAGCAACAAACAGATACATTGTCATTAAAACAAATATCTGGAATTTCTTAAGCATGTTTTTCAGTCCTTGGAATACCAAGAAAGTTATTTTCAGATAATTTAAGAACCTATTAATTCCCTGTTAGGGCATCAGGTGTCTTCAGATTGTGAATCTCCTGAAATAACATTGGCTGATTTGGGTTATTGAACAATTTTTTTCTCCTTTTTAAAACTTAAAATAAATTTCCTGCCAGGCACTGTGGTGCCCATCTGCAATCCTAGCAACGTGGGTTGATGACAAGGAGGATTGAAAGTTGGAGACCAGCCTCAGCAACTTATCGAGACCCTGTCTCAAAAAAAATAAAAGAAGCTGGGGATGTATCTCAGGGGTCAAGTGCCTTGGGTTCAATCCCCAGAACTGCAAAAAATACAGTTATTATTTGGGAGGACTATTTTGTGGATGCTGAAATTGAATGAAAATTTGTAATGTAGACAGTATTGCTTTGGTAATAAGCATATTTTGATGGAGATTCTCTCCATTTTGATTGTATTTTTTCCTCCAACTTATTGTTAGATGCTCCATGTTTCCTGCCGAATTAAATCTTTCCAGAAACTCTCAATGGAAATCTAGGTATTTGTTGAGTAAGGAAATCATTATAATGTATTTTGGTTTTGTCGTTACTTATTTATTTATTTTTTAAGAAGCCTTTTTTTGTGTGTAAAATTTAAGCAAGTACAAAAGTAGCTTTGAGGGCTGGGGTTGTGTCTCCAATGGTAGACCGCTTGCCCAGCATGTGTGAGATGCTGGATTCGATCCCCAGCACCACATAAAAGCTAAACAAACAAAATAAAAGTATTGTGTCCATCTACAACTGAAAATATTTTTGAAAAACGTAGCTATGAACTGGCATTAGTTGTCCGCTTCAAAGATTATCAACTCATAGCCAGTTGGTTTCATCAGTACCTCACTTACTTTATCCCTCTTCCCCCTACTCTTTGGTCTTGTTTTTATTTTTCCTCTCTCTCCTTTCTGTTTGTGGCACTGGGAATTGAACCTAGGGCCTTGTGCATGCTAGGCAAGTACACCCGCAGCCCTGGTCTACAGTATTTTTTTTTTTTTTTTTAAAGAGAGAGGGAGAGAGAGAGAGGGGGAGAGAATTTTAACATTTTTTGTTTTTTAGTTCTTGGCGGACACAACATCTTCGTGTTTTTTTTTTTTTTTTTTTTTGGTATGTGGTGCTGAGGATCGAACCCGGGCCGCACGCATGCCAGGCGAGCGCGCTACCGCTTGAGCCACATCCCCAGCCCCTGGTCTGCAGTATTTTGAAGCAAGTTCTGGTCATCACATTGTTTTATTTGTACTAGAACTCTTTTGTTAAAATATCTTGACTTTTTAATTAGTATTGTTCAATCAGTTTTTCAAGTAGTCTGAGTGCTTATTGGAAAACGATGTCACTTTTCATAATAATATAACTAGCACTCTTCAAGCAGTATACACACAATTGTGATACTTGTAGTTTGAGTCCTTGTGTCAGGTTTTCTTCAGTCTCTTAAGTTTTAGGAGTGAGGCTTCCTGGGGAATGTGGGACTTGAATAAAGAATATGGACTATTTGTATGGTAGTGCATCTCCAGAAGAACATTCCATACATTGCACGTGGGGGATGAAAACACGAGCAAACACTTGGTGGTGGGGACCAGCATGATGTGAGAGGGATGTAAGAAGTCTAATCTCATAGAATAAAGTGTTAATTTTTGGGAATGGTGGCAGAGTAGTTTGTAAAGGAGGATAGAGTTAGATTATGAAATGTGTATTCAGAGTCAGTTAGAATTTGATCTGCTAAACAATAAGGAGCCAGAAGAGACTGGTAGTGTGAAAGGTAACATGCTCAAGGTGTTTTTTTAATTGAAAGATTGCTCTTTCAGTAGTGTGCAGCATAATTGGGGGTTGACAGTTGAGTTTTGTTTGAAAAATTGAAGACCAGGCCAGCAAAGTAAGGAGCCATTCTGAGAGAAATAAGGGTGGTTCTTCTACAGGATTAGGCAGCTAATTGATTCCATCTTTTCTTCAGCTATATTCAAAAGTGACACTAAAGTTTTAAGAGTAGACAATTGAGAAAATGTGTTCATTTATCTTTGATGGTAAACAGCAAATTTTTACCTCCTTGTTTTGAGACAAGTTCTTCTTATATTGCCCAGGCTGGCTCTGAACTCCTGGCTCAAGCAGTCCTTTAGCCTTAGGCTCAAAAGTAGGTTGGGACTACAGGCATGCATCACTGTGCCCCACATAAAGCCCAGTTTTTGGAAAGGAAATGATCCATGATTACTCAAATATATTTTACTCAATGATCCATGATTACTCAAAAAAATTTTAATAGAGAATAGGTATCAGTCTTTCAAGTATTCATTTATTGGGGAACAACTACTTGGAAAATAACGATTATCTTTATTATGTGATATAGTAAGAGATAAGACAGACCTCATTTGTGAAAGAGAAATTGATGCCTCATCTTTTTCCTTGTGTTTTATTGGTACAGAAGGGATGTTAGGAGACTTCTTATTTGAATAATTTTAACCAGTAAATGTTATTAGATATCTTTAGAGTCTAATAATGGCCTGCTTTGAACAGAAAGAATGATAGAAAATTCTGATAAAGTAGGGCATTAAATATTGTTAGCTCCAAGCTCCCTTAACAATGGTTAAGCTTAAGTCAGTAGGCTTGCCAAAGAATGAAGGGACATTGTGATATGAAGATTTATTTGATTTACTTTGATACACTTTGTTTTGCAGAAGTAATACCTTTTAAAAATCTGATTAAACATGGGCCATATTTTGTTTGAGTTGGATTTTTTTGTTTTTAAAGTTCTGAGACTCAGTTATTCTTTGTTTTGGTTTGTTGACCCTTCAGGAAGCTAACTTTCTTCATCTTTTGGGTATTTCTGGATAACATGATTATATATATATATTTCACATTTATTTTAAGACTGGGGGATAAAGATTCTTGTTTATGGCTTTGTAAATGGTGGATGAATAGTACTATATTGCCATTTATTTTCTTCCTGCTTCATTCAGTATCTCAGGATTCCTCCTCTAGTATATTTAGCATGTGGACCTCGAAGATTCTTAAAATTGAGGCTGAAAATCTCTCAAGCCCTGGATGTTTACAATTTTAAGGTTAAACTTAATTTTACCAATTATTTTCTTTCCTATGTTATAAAAGTTAGGATCTATCAAAATGCCACAGGCCTATTCTTACTTGGGAAATATTAGTAATCATAAAAACCATTATTTAGTTTTGTGCATTATTGAGAAATACAGGTTGGACCTTCTTTTCCCAAGAATCTTAAATGCTTCAGAATTTGAAACTTGAGCACTGACATGACAATCATGAATGGAAAATTCCACACCTGACCTCATGTGACAGGATTCTGTCAAAAGGCAGGCACACTAAAATTAAAATTTTATTGTGTAAGATTACCTTTAGTATATGTGTTTAAGGTATATATGAAACATATACAAATTTAAATGAATTTGTGTTCAAACTAGGGTCCTGTTGTCAAGATGTCTCATACAGATATTCCAGAATCCAAAAAAAAAAAAAAACTTGAAATACTTTCATTTCAGATAAGAGATACTCAGCCTGTATTCTGTTTTTCAGTGACATTCCCTCTATCTTCATCTTTAGAGCTCCTTAATCTCTGTAATGTGACAGGTTTATTATTGTTTTGTTTTGTGTGGTACTGGAGATAGAGGCCAGGACATTCTACCATTGAACTACAAAGCCAGCCTTTCTAAAAATTTTGTTAAATTTTGAGGCAGGGTCTAAGTAGCTGAGGCTGGTCTCAAGTTTGTGATCCTCCTGCCTTCTTAGTTGCTGGGATTACAGGTGTGCACCACTGCTCCCAGGATGACAGAGCTTTTTTTTTTTTTTTTTTTGGTACCAGGGATTGACTCAGGAGCACTCAACCACTGAGCCACATCCCAGCCCTATTTTGAATTTTATTTAGACACAGGGTCTCATTGAGTTATTTTGCTGAGGCTGGGTTTGTACTTGGGATCCTCCTGTCTCAGTCTTCCGAGCCACTGAATTTTTGACAAAATTCTTTTACTACTTAGCTGTTCATTTGTCCTGTCAAATAAGTAAAATATAAATATATTGCCTTCTCCTTGGGGTTTGTTTTAATAGGGGCTTTAATGTATTAATTTTGGATGTAGGATCTGAGTTAAGATATCCTTTGTGCAGGAGAATCTTGAGAAGGATTATTCTGCCCCCACGGTATATTGGAGGGAAGTAAATATCAACTGTGCTGTATAGAAGAGCGTTAGTATTTGAGAATATCTTCAGTGGTAGCTGCCCAATGTAGTCTCCCCCAACCCCAAATATTTTTATTTAATTCCTTTGTTATAGTTTGGATGTTGAATGTCCCCTAAAGACCCATGTGTTAAAGGTTTAGTCTTCAGAATGATGCTACTGGAAGATGGTGGAACCTTTAAGAGGTATGGTCTTATAGAAGGTCCTTAGGTCATTGGGGACATGCCCTTGAAGGGGATTGTGGTACCCTGGACTCTTCCCCTTTTGCTTCTTGACCACAAGGTGACTGATTTTACTCCTCCATATGCTTTCTCCTCCTATTGCCATCCAGTATCACTAGAGGCCTAAAAGCAATGGATCCGCCCAGTCATGGACTGGGACCTCTAAAACTATGAGTCCAAATAAACCTCTTCTCTTTTTTTTTTTTTTAAATATTGTTTAGTTGTCAATGGACCTTTATTTTATTTATATGCGGTGCTGAGAATCAAACCCAGTGCCTCACACATGGTAGGCAAGTCTCTACTACCGAGCTCCAGCCCATTCTCTTCTCTTTATAAGTTAATTATTGCAGGTAGATTGTTTTAGTGACATAAAACTGATTAATACACTGTTGAAAGTGTGGAGCCACTTATAAAAGCATCACAATGGGTGGCAGTGGGTGAAAGAAGGAGAAAATTGCTTTATGATTTAAAATCTCTTCCAGGTAGTTTGGGAACTGGAGACTAATTTGAATTCATCTCAGATTATTAAAGGTTTATATACTTTTCATTCACACAGTGGTTGGGATGAAGCTGGTTTTGTAGACTGTCCTTAGGGATGCCTTGTTAGCCAAGAGGGTAGATGCTTATATACCCAGGAAAAGAGGAGAGGCAGCAAATAAATACTTCAAATTTTATTAATGGTTCCTGTGTACTTTTGTGTAAGTCATCAATAATACTGTTTTCCTTTGCTGCCTTTGTCATATACTTAGGTTTTCTTTTCTTTTCTTTTTTTTTTTTTGTCCCTTTTTCTGATTTACTTTAGTCCTTTATTAAAGGTAAATAGTCTCATAAGAAAGATGGTGTTATAGCTCTGGCCTAGCATGCACAAGGCCCTCGGTTCCATCCCCAGCAAAACATGGGTGTGTGCATGTGCGCGCCCGCACACACACAAACACAAACACAGTCTCATAAGAAGTAAATGTGTCCGTCCTTAGACAAGCAGAAAGTGTGTAAATGTATGTATGAGAAAGACATGTGAGGTTCCTATCTCTGCTGTAGGTTTTCTTTTCTAAGTTCACCTGTTATAATTATTTGTAGAAAGCCACAATCTTTAGTCTTTTCCAAATCAAACTAGAGTCCTTTTCCTGGCCTGTGCATTTTAATCTATTTTTCCCCCTTTTTTTGTTACTGGGGATTGAACCCAGGATTGCTCAACCATGGACCCACATCCCCAGCCACTTTTTTTTAATATTTATTTTTTAGGTATAGTTAGACACAATACCTTTATTTTATTTATTTATTTTTGTGTGGTGCTGAGGATCAAACCGAAAGCTGAGCCACAACTCCAGAAAGCCCCCTCCGCCCGCCACTTTTTAAAATGTTTTATTTAGAGACAGGATCTTGCCGAATTGCTAAGTGCCTCTCCAAGTTGCTGAGGCTGGCTTTGATCTTCCTGCCTCAGCCTCCTGAGGCACTGGGATTACAGGCATGTGTCACCTCGCTGGCTTAATCTTTCTATCTTAAAACCTGACGAATTTATGTCCTGGAAAGAATGGGAAGATTGGAAAGAAAATGATAGTATGGTGCTCCCAGTCTGCAGTGTTAGTATTGTTTTATGGAAGAACTTCTGCCTTTCATTTTAATTTTTATGTAATCAATTAAAATAATCTAATAGGCAGAGGGAAGGGAAAGAAGGAAAGGAGGAGGGAAGTGCTGAGGAGTGATATTGGCCAAATTATATTGTTATATTGTGTGCATGTACAAATATGTAACAACAAATCCATTATTATGTACGACTATGATGCACCAATTTAAAAACGTAACCTAATGAATTCTCAGTGAGTCCTTAGAAACTTTTTTCTTCTCTTTTTGGCAGTACTGGGGATTGAACCAGTGGTGTTCTACCACTGAGCTACATCCTAGCCCTTTCTATTTTTTTTATTTTAAGACAGGGTCTCACTAAGTTGCCCAGGCGGGCCTTGCAATCCTTCTGCCTCAGCCTCCTGAGTTGCTGAGATTATGGGTGTGAGTTATTTATTGGTACTTTTTGGAAATTTCTTGCTTGTACTAAAATTTTATTTTTTGTTATTTTGGACCTAGTCCTAGATATAAATTTTGCTTCCAAAAGTTAAAGTTGGTAATCTTTTTAAAGTAATAATCTTCTCTGCATTGTATTCAAATCTTTCAATCCCTGATGAAAGCAAGGATAAGAATAAAATAGTATAGGCATGCTAACAGAAAACATTTGTTAGTCCTGTGTCACAATGCATTTTAATTTATTTATTTATGCCTAGTAAATATTTTCAGCAGATCGATATGTGATATATTCGTGTTTATAGTTTTGTTGTTTTTTTTTTTTTTAAACTGGGCTATATCTCTAATCCTAGATTGCTTTCTACTATATACTATTAAATTCTATAATTTCAAAAACTTGGCATGATTTTAAAAGAAATGTTCACCATTTGGAGTAAAGGACTAATTGAAATAATTTCTTTTTGTAGTTGAATATAGTTTTCAATAGTCTGTAGTTTTTAGTGTAAACCCTTTGAACTCTTCTTGTTTTTATTTATTATGTTAGCTGGGAGTATGGGTGGAACCAAATTCCCTGAGTGTGAATCTTGGCTCTGTCACTTACTGACTTTCAGACCTATGACAAGTCACCTCACTTTCTGGGCCTGTGTTTTTTTTTTTGTAAAAAGACCTATCTTGTGTTGAATAAAGAGTTAAGGGGCTGGGGATGTGGCTCAAGCGGTAGCACTCTTGCCTGGCATGCGTGCGGCCCGGATTCGATCCTCAGCACCACATAGGAACAAAGATGTTGTGTCTGCCGAGAACTAAAAAAAATAAATATTAAAAGATTCATTCTCTCTCTCTCTCTCTCTCTCTCTCTCTCTCTTTAAAAAAAAAAAAAGAGTTAATATATGTAACTGCTTAGAATAGTGTTTGGTGTATAGCCCTGTAGAAGTATATGTATTTACCGTTAACACGCATTTAAAGTCAAGAAGTATTCAATTTTTTTATTTTATACACTTTTTTTTTCATGAATAGGAGCTGGACAGACATGTTTCATTAGTTATTTGACCAAATGGAAATATATGCACTGTGTTTGAGGGGTAATCAAAAGACTGGCCTGCCTGGAATCCTTTAGAATCAAGGAGTGATAGAAAATGAACTGGATAGATATGATACAAATGGTTTTTTTTTCTTCTTCTTCTTTGTACTGGGGATTGAACTCAGGGGCACACAACCACTGAGCCATATCCTCGGCCCTGCTTTGCTTTTTACTCAATGAGTTGCTTAGTGCCTCACTGTTGCTGAGGCTCCTGTCTCAGCCTCCTGAGCTGCTGTGATTACAGGCATGTGCCACCATGCTTGGCCGGAGTGTTTTGAACTAAGGCAGAGAAATGTAGTTGTTGTTGATAAAAGGGAATCATTGCGAGTTTTTTGTTTGTTTGATTTAATTCAAGGTTTTTAAAGTGTTATTTAGTGGAAGATAATTTTTTGTTTGATATGTGCTAAGGCAAGTGCTCTATCACTAATGTATACGCTCAGCCCTGGACAATGGTTTTGAGTATCCTTGTTAGCATAGAATTTTTTGACTTTACAAGAACAAAGGATTCCTTTTTTTTTTTTTTTTTAATTTTATTTTGGTTTGTTCTATTCACCGATCTGTCAAAAGTGACCCTGATAGATAGTAGGCACTCAATAAATGTTCCTTTGGTACACAAACCTGAAAAGAGACTGAGATAACAGAAAAAGTGTCACTCCTTAGCACTCCCCTCCTTCTTTCCTTCCTTCCCCTCCCTCTGCCCTTTAGATTTAATTGATTACATAGGACCCAAACTAAACTTTCAGGGTCCCTACCTTTCAGAGGTAGGAAGTGAAAAAGGTATTATTAAAGGAACAATTAGAGAGGTAGAAGGAAAATGAAAAAGTTTAAGTCTTGAAAAGCAAAGTAGGAGATTTTTCCATGAGAAAAGTCAGAGAGAGAGGGGGGGGGGAGGGGGGAAGAGGAGGAATAGGAAGACCTGGATTGTGTTGCTTGTAGGTAGCCAAGGAAGTTTCATGAAGGAAAGGGGCTGTCATAACATTTAAGAGGAATAAAGATAGTTTAGGATTGACTTGGTGGGATAACCATTGGACCAGGAAAGAAAGTATAAAATCAGATTGGAGAGGTTAAAGAGGGTACAACTGGAGACTGTGCTAAAAACCGTTCAGTCGAAAAAATGACTGTAAAAATGGCAAGAAAACAAATTATAATAGCAGTGTTCATAGTTACTGTATGTGTACTTCATGAGTTTTGTTTTGTTTTTTTGTTTTTTTGTTTTGGGGCTTGAACCCAGGGGCACTCTGCAACTAAGCTCAATCTCCAGCCATTTTATTTTGAGACAGGATCTTGCTACATTGCTCAGGCTCCCCTGGAAGTGTGATCAAACTACTGCCTTAGCCTCCAGAGTAGCTGGGATTACAGGTGTGCACCATCATGCCTGGCAAGAGATTCTATTTATTAGAGATGAGAAAACTTAAGGCAGGTTGTGCTGAATGTTCTTAATACAGAAGATGTATTATTATACATACCGTTCCACAACTCTGCCCCTTGCTAATTATATGATTTTGGGAAAATATAAATTTCATATATCTGTTGTAAGGATTAAATTGTTGAATCTTTTAAAAACAAAACACTGCTTGACATGTGGTAAAATATTAGGTAAATGCTAGCTGTTATTATCATATACTGCTGAAATAAGATAGAATGAGATTGAAGGCTTGAAGAAAAAAAATAGGAAAGAAAGAAATTAATAAAATTATTACCAAGTAGTACAAGAACTAAATGAAAAGGCCTTAGGATCTTTTCTTTAGCTGTTCCCTCTGACTGAATAACACATTTAAAAATATCTATGTAACTATCTCCTTGGGATCTTTGTTGGGATCTTTGTTCAAAGAATCCAGTAGGACAAGAATGTTTGTTTTGTTCCCTGATATGCTGATGTACTTGAGAATTTAGGAATAGTACTTGTCACGTAATAGATGGTAAATATAGTATTCTTTTTATAACTTTTTTTTTGTACTGGAGATTGAACCCAAGGGTGCTTAACCACTGGGCCACATCCCCAGCCTTTTTTTTTTTTTTTTTTTGAAACAGGACTCTCTTAAGTTTCTCAGGGCCTCAGCCTCCTTAGTAGCTGGGATTATTGGCATGCACTACCACACCTGGCTAATATATTCTTTTTGAATGAATAAATTAATTATTCTGCATTGAAGTGGGATGGTTGAGACATAAATTAAAATGCTTGGGGCTGGGATTGTGGCTCAGAGGTAGAGCGCTCACCTAGCATGTGTGAGGCATTGGGTTCGATCCTCAGCACCGCATAAAAGTAAAATAAAGATATTGTGTCCATCTATAACTAAAAATAAATATTTAAAAAAAAATAAATAAAATGCTTGTAGTATTTTTTTTTGCGAAGAGCCAGTTTTCCAAGATTGATATTACAACATAGAAGTTACCTTTCTCAAACACTTCCTTTTTACTTCAAATGAGTTTTCTTAAGTTTATTTTATACTGATTTTCACTTGGGAAGCCCATTTAGCTAAGGAAGGGAAAATGTAAAAATTAATCTTTTTTATTTTGCTATAGTTATTAGCTGATAACAAGTTTACTTTTGAATGTTTGATACTAGACATTTAAAAAAAAATTTTTAAGTTAAACATGGACACAATATCTTTATTTTGTTTATTTATTTTTATGTGGTGCTGAGGATTGAACCCAGTGCCTCACATGTAGGAGCAAGCCTCTAGAGCCACAACCCTAGCCCTTAGGCATTGTTTTAACACTCTTAATTAGTTTAAACAAATTCTGTAACAAACAACTTTCCAGGAACATTAGGTTTCTTGCAGCCACCATCAGGGATCTTTGCACTGAGATTAAGAGTATGCTTCCCCATATTGCTATCCTCCATTGACAGGATTTCCAGATATCCCATTTCTCCCTTTAACATTTATAGCCTTAACACCACTATCTGCCTGAAGTTCACTAGGACTAATTCTATTATGTCTTTTATTTCTTTTTATGTTAGCTACTACCAGTTTCCTGGGTAACATTTCATGTTTCACACTTTAATTTCTACAAAGTTCTGCACATTTCTTATCTTTTTTGTTCCCTTCCAACTCTTGGAATCTTACACCATGCAACCTAGTAGAATTCACAGTCTGTCATCAGCAAAATCCTATATCCTTGTGTTTTCATTTTCAATATTTCTTCTCTTTTCTACTTTCCTGAGGATGCTACGTCCATTGGAGCATTCTTTCATAAAAAATTAGTAGTTATCCGTGGGCTTCCTATGAACTAAGGCTTAAAGCTACATTTCCCCACTCTGACCTCCTCCATTAACAAAAATCAAAGGAGAGCCTGGTTCTGCTGAGCCTAAAGTAGGACAGATGTCTACCATTCCCTTCTTCCTAAAATTTCTGTTAATAAGTTATATTGTTCATAAACCTTATGTTTGCTGGCATCTGTATCATGGATTATTCCTTCTCTTTTCTTGACTTAATTTATCTCCTAGCTCAACTGTCATTCTTGCTAACATATATCTTTAATTCTGGGCAATTTTAGTATGTCATCAGTGGTCCTTCAAATACTGTGTCCTATTAAGTTCTAAACATCCTTTAATAATCTTGCTCTCCAGTGTTTCTCAACCACTCTATAGTTGTTATTTTTTGTAACTTAAACCTCTCCATGATTTTCATGCCATCCCCTCTCTTGACTGTCATCTAGTTTTTCAGCTCTACCTGGTATTCCAACTCAACAATCCTTTACTGTTACTGAGACCTCCCGTCCTCTGATTCTATTTCTTTTTCACTGTCCTTTGCCTCCTTGATTTTCTTTCTTCTCTCCTTGTCTAGAAGACACTCCATAGGTAGTTACATTTGTTCCTTTTCAGGTGCCCTCGACTCTCTTGCTTAGCCTTTCTTGCTTTTTTATATTTAGTGACTAAACCTAAGTTTTAAATTAGTTAAATTAGCCTTTTGAGCACTACATGCCTACATCAGTGCAGCTGAAATTAGCTGAAGAAAAATAGAACTGTGATGACTCCTTTCACTTTAAAGTTCATTGTAAGAAACCTCAGGTGATTCTAATATTGTCTGGCAAATCTCTTCTATATGCTTAGTCCATTCAGTTTCCTCTCCTAAATCACATTATTTATACCTCTTTTTTCGAATTCCAACCTGCTTCCTCACATTTACTCTCAGTTGATAGACTCTGTGTCTACTTTATTGAGAAAAGAGAAGCAGCCAGGAGAGTACTGATGAGACCCTGCCACCAATCTGTGTTCCAACTGCATATATACTCATAGACCTTTCCTTCCTACTTTTGATGGACTGTGTTTATCTAATTCTATTTCTTCTGATTGGTGCATTAGATATCATCCCCTTTCATTTACTCTGGACATTACCCTTCCTCTTCTCTCTATATCATCAGTTCTCTCCTAGATTAACATATAAACATTTTTCTTACCTTTTTTCATCATAAAAATATCTTTCCTTGATTACTGTTTCTTTTCTCTGTTTTCATTGCTGTAGAACCTCTTAAAGCATTGTCAAAATGCACTTGTTCTGAATTCCTTCTCATGTTCTTTCTTAAGCCATTTCAATCAGGCTTTGGTCCCTACCACTGTACTAAGATTGTTCCCCCTGCCCCAGGTCTCCCAATAATGACATGGTTAAATCTCATAGTCAGTTCTTCAGCTACACTCATTCTCTTCTGGATTTTTGCTAGTTTGATAGTTTTGAATATCTTCTAAATGATGACTCTCTTCCAGGCTTAAATTTGCCCATCCAGTTATATATGTAATCTTTCTTCTTGCATGACTATTAAACATCTCAAACTCAACATGTCCAAAATGGAATTTTTGCTTTTCCCTCTTAAACTTTCCCTCTCATGCCTCTCTGCCCACTTAGCCTTCATCATTTCAGTTGTTGGCAGTGTCTAGTTGCTGTGTGTAGAAACGCTGGAGTAATTCTTGACTCTTGCTCTCATATCCCACATTCATTTCACCAGGAGGTTGTCGACTCTTCCTTCACAACATCCAGAATTCAATCAATTTTCATGGTTTCTGTAGCCATCATCATCTCTTGCTGGGTTAACCACAGTGGCCTTCTAACACGTTTCCCTGCTTCTACTCTTACTCTCTGTATCTGTTATTAATATAGCAGTCAGGGGCTGGGGAGGGCAATATAGCTCAGTGGTAGAGTACTTGCCTAGCATGTGAGGCCTTGTGTTTAGTTCCTAGTACCACAAAATAAATCAATAAACATAGCAGTCAGAATGATCCTTCAAATACATAGTCAGGTGGCAAGAGATTTTACACTACATTTAAGGAATTTCACGAGTTAATAAGATTAGAGGTGGTTCTAGTCTTTTTTTTAATTATTATTATTAAACTAATTCATATTGGCCCTAGGAGCACATTTAATGTAGTCTTTGAGTATGTGAGTTTGTATGGGTGAGGAAAGAGTTGTCAGGTATGATTCGTGGCCTCTCTTTTTTTTCTTCCCACTAGCCCTTTCTCTCCCATCCTGTGCACAGAAAGATTCCTGATGAAATTGGAAAGAAAGGGCTGCATTGGTTGCTATTTGGGAAAGTTGCTTTGAACAGAAGAATGGACAACTGTTTTTCAGTAGAGCTCTTTTATTTCATTATACCTATAACCGTTAGCTACATTCTTACTTTCCCCCATCCCCTGCCACTTTTAGTGTCCTCTCTGTTTTTTCCTCATTCCCAGATAGAATGTTTTATTTATTAGGACCTTTTTCTTGCTGTATTTGAATTAGTATTTTATACTCTAAACATCCTTTTCAGATAGTTAGAAATCCATTCATATAGCTCCTATGTGTTGGTTTTATTTTTGTTAGTTTCCAACACAGTGATATTGAACAATAGTAAAAGGGAAATTGATACAAATAGGTGAAGAAGAAATCATGTGTGAAATTGGGGAAATGAAAGATTTTTATGAGGTACTCTGAATGTACTTGTCATAAGCTAATAATGCCAATGATGTCTAGAGCGGTTACACCACACTACATATAAAGAATCTTGGGAGATTGGCAAAAAAGAACTTCATGGTTGATTTCTTTTATCTCTTTACAGTCTTTGCTCTGAAGGCGAATTTCTAGTTTTTCCTTGATTCCTTTCAGAGCACTTCTTATTGGGATCACCAATCACATAATAATTGAATACTTAAATTTGTTGGTCTGAAATACTCACTCGATTCCCCAAGTTACTTCTTAGACCTGTGTTTTACATCATGGAACTTTGTCTACCTAGGGCTCGAGATGTGTCTAGTCTGAATTGAGATGTGCTAAATGTAAAATACACACACGGGAGTTAGAATCAGCACCAAAAAACAAACAAAAGAATATAAAATACTTCCTTAGTAATTTTGAAGTATTGATTGCATATTGGACTGATCATACTTTCAATATATTGGGTTAAATAAAATTAATTTCTCTATTCTTACTTTATCTTACTGTGGCTAGCAGAAAATTTAAAATTATGTGTAGTTTGCATTATATTTCTCTATTAGTGTTATCTTAAGCTTATCTTTGTCTTTTACCCTAACATATTTGGAGTTACTTTATTTCGGTTGATCTGTTATATATTCGCTAAAAATGTTTTCAGAAGTGTGTATTATCAAATAATTTTCTTGAAGTGAACTACTTTACTGTTTATATCCTTTCTAAAGTATTCACTTTCTCGAGCCTTGAGTATTCTTTAAATTGTTCGACTTTTACTGTAGTGTATCCATGGTACTACTTACACATAACTTACTCTTTCTCTACATTGCCTGGAAGAGTTTTGAAGAGGAAATTTAAAAGTAAAAGTATCAGAAATAATTTTTATTTCCTTTCCTTCTGAGAATTATGGTTATGAATAGTACATTTTACAGTCCTTCCATTATTAGCATACAATTTTAAAATATAAAGAAAAAGCAAATTTATGGATAAAAAAAGAAAGTGAACCAATTATTTTGCATATGAAGAAAGAGATTATATCTGCTTGAACATAAAACCCAGCAAGTACATAAACAAACAAACAAAAAAACCCACAGATTCAGTCTACTGTCATATGTGCTTTGTTTTACTAAACTCCATATTATGATTGATATTTCCAAGATTTAAGTTTATGAGTTTTTAAAAAAATATTAACCTTTTTAGGAAAAAAAAAGATTCATATGTGCTTCAATGAATGCTTTCTAAGGGTTAAGCCTTGAATTCTGTTTAAAATCAAGTGGCATATAGCTTAAATCTGTTTATTTTTTTATGTGGACAACAGATTATTGGGTACCTTGTAGGTGTTTGATTTTTTTTTTTTTGGTACTGAGGATTGAATGCATGGGTGCTTTATCACTGAGTTATTTTTTATTTACTTTTATTTATTATTTTTTATTTTGAGACAGGGTCTCACTAAGTTGCTGAGGCTGGCCTTAAACTTGTGATCCTCCTGCCTCAGCTTCTCAGGTTGCCGAGATTATAGGGTTTTTCACTGTGCCTGGCTGTCTGTAGTTTTTAAAGAGATGTTGATTTGTGAGCTCCAAAAAGTATTTCAAAAGAACTATTATTTTTACTATTCTATCCATTCAGAGTTGACAGTACACACTTAGAAATGGAAAATCTATAAAAGAATGTTAAGAAGAGGGTATATGAAGTTAAAAAAAAGTTTCTGCCAACAAAATTAATTTTTAAAAAGGGGATTAGAATTGAGGAGGAAAAATAGCTATTATAAATAGAGACATTTAGGAAAAAGAAGATATCTAGAAGAAAAAAAACGGACTATAGACAATGGGAATTTGGGGAAGGAAGATACGCGAGGTCATAAAAGTCCATATTGTTGGATTCTCAAAGGAAGGATATTCCTTTATAGACTGAAACAGATTTTGCTGCTTGTTGGTATTTATCTTTTTGGTTCCTCTTAAGCTTTGAGGCTAGGTCTTCTTTCTGTTGGATGTGAAGACCTAGATTTGGATTGATCCATAAAAAAATTTCTGAATCTATATTGCGTATTTCAACTCTGTTTTTCCTTTTTATTGTTGAGTAGTATCCTATGTATAGATGTACCACAGTTTAACCATATCACAGTTTACCTTGTAAAGGATATTTGGATTGTTTTCAGTTTTTGGTTCTTACTAAAAGAATTGTTGTGAACATCCATATATAGGTTTTTGCATGAACATAAGTTTTTCTTTATTTTTTTTTTTTGTTATAGATGGACACAATATCTTTATTTTATTTATTTATATGTGGTGCTGAGGATTGAACCCAGTGCCTCACAAGTGCTAGGTGAGCTCTTTACCACTGAACCACAGCCCTACCCCCAAGTTTTCATTTCTTTAAGACAAATGCCCGAGAATAAAATTGCTCAGTCGTTTGATAAGTACACATTGGGTTTTAAAAGAAACTGCTATCCTATTTTCCAGCATGGCTGTGTAGTTTCTTATTCTCATAAACATTGTATGAGTGATCGGCCAAGTTTCTTTTTGTTACAACTGAATTAGATGTTTAGATTTGTGTAGCTTCTTTAATTCAGCATTATATTTATGAGATTCATAGTATAGTATTTTATAGCAATAAAATATTATTTTGTTGTAAGACTATACCACTATATCTATTCTGCTACCACTGGAAAAATGAATTTCCATTTTTTTCTTTAAAATTATTTTGTTTTTAACTGACACATAAGGATTATAGTATTTATGGGGTACAGTTTGATGTTTCTTTTCATACAGAATATGAAAAGATGTATGTATGTATATTATGTGTTTTGTGATTATCAAATTAGGATATTTAGCATATTCATCACCTAAAACATTATATCATTTTGTAGATAGAACATTCAAAAGTCTCTCTTCTCGTTATTTTGAAATGTACAATATTGTTTACTGTAGTCAGTCACCCTTCTACAGAACATCAGAACAGATTTATTCTAACTACTTAACGATTAATATGTCTATATTCTTCTCTTCCCCCTACCCTTTCCTGTTTTGGTAATCATAGCTTTACTCCATGTTTCTGAGGTCACTTTATTTAGATTTCATAAATGAGTAAGATTATGTGGTATATGTTTTTCTGTGTTTGGTTTATTTCATTTGATATAATGTCCTTTAGGTTCATTTGTGTTGCTACATACAAATGGCAGGATTTCTGCTTTTTTCCTGACCAAATAATTTTCCTTTGTGTATGTTTTAAAAAAATATTTATTCTTAAGTTTTAGGTGGACCCAATATGTTTATTTTACATTTATGTGGTGCTGAGGATTGAACCCAGTGCCTTGTACATGCTAGGTGAGCACTCTACTACTGAGCCACAACCCCAGTCCTCCTTTGTGTATTTATACCACATTTTCTCTATTCATTTATCTGCTGATGAACATTAGGCTGTTTTGTATCTTAGCTTTTGTGAACTGTTTTGCAATAAACATGGAAGTGCAGATAATCTCTTTTTTATCTTTCTCTGTGTGTGAGAGAGAGGAAGAAGCATGTGAGAGAGGGAGAGGAGTGTAGGGGGGTGCCTGCTAGGTAAGTGCTTTACCATTGAATTGTATCCCCAGCCCTTTTAATTTTATATTGAGACAGGGTCTTACTAAGCTCAGGCTGGCCTTAAACTTGATATCCTCCTGCCTTAGCCTCCTGAGTAGCTGGGATTATAGATGTGGGCCACCACACCTGGCTGCAGTTATCTCTAGATAATTAGAATACTAATTTCAATTCCTTGGTAAGTATCCAGTGAGATTAATGGATTATATAGTAGCTCCACTATTATTATTATTATTGTTTTTTGAGTAATCTCCATACTATTTTCTATAATAGCTGTAGTAATTTGTATTCCCACCAATGGTGTATAAGGATTTTCATTTCTCCAGACCCATGCCAATATTTGTTATTTTGGGCTTTTTGATAATAGCCATCTTAACTGGGAGAAGGCAATACCTTATTTTGGTTTTGATTTGTATTTCCCCAATGATTAAGTAATATTGAGCATTTTTTTCATATATCTGTTGGCCAGTTGTATTTCTTGAGAAATATCTATTTGTATCTTTTCCCATTTTTTAAATTGGAAGTTTTGTTTTTTGCTGTTGATTTACTTGAGTTCTTTATATACTCAATAGATATTGTGTCAGATGCAGTTTACAAATATTTTTTCATTCTATAGATTCTTTTTACATTGTTGTTTCCTTTGTTGTATCATTTTTTAAATATAAAATCATACAACACATTTCAAAAAATATCTTTATTTTGTTCATATGTTTTTATGTGGTGCTGAGGATTGAACCCATTTCCTCACATATACGAGGCAAGGGTTCAGCCCGAGCCCTGTATTTTTTATTGTAGCCGTTTTGGTAGATATGTAGTAATATTTTATTGTGGTTTTAATTTGCAGTCCCTAATGATGAAGTATGTTGAACATCTTTGTTATGTTCTTATTGGCTTTTTTGTTTATCTTCTTCAGTGAAATGTCCATATATCTTTTGCCCCTTTTTCTAATTGAATTTTCTTTTTACTGTAGAGTTTTTTAGAGTTCTCTATATATTCCAGATATAAGTTCTTTGTTAAATATGTGGTTTGCAGATATTTTCTTCCAGGATCTAGTGTTTATTTTTATCGTTTTTGGAGTATTACTCACAGACCAAAAGTTTTGTTTTTTTTTAAAAAAATGTGGTGCTGGGGATTGAACCCAAAGCCTTATGCTTGCAAGGCAAATGCTGTATTTCTTCAGATCTAGCTGGGAAAATTTTTAAATTTGGAAGCTCAGGGTCTGGGCCTTATCATAGGGGAAAAAAAGTTTTTCTCATTGCCCCCCCCCCTTTTTTTTTTTTAACAAAATGGCTTTATTTTATGACTTTTTCCTGTTCATATAAATTTTTTTTTTGTGTGTGTGTGTGTGTATTTTTAATAGTACTAGAGATTGAATTCAGGGGTGCTCTACCACTGAGCGACATCCCCAAGCCCTTTTAAAATTTTATTTTTAAACAAGGTCTTGCCGAGTTGGCCAGGCTGTACTCAAATTTGCTGTCTTCTACTTTAACCTCCCAGGTAGCTAGGATTACAGGGTGTGCCACTGTGCCCAGTTTCATATAAATTTGAGAATAAGCTGATCTATATTTGTAAAAATCTTTCTGGGATCTTTCTAGGAATTGCTTTATTCTTATAGGTCAGTTTGTGAAGTATTGATATCCTACTGTGCTATCTTCCAGTCAGTAAGCATAGCCTCTTCACTTATTTAAATCTTTCATTAGCATTTTGTAGTTTTTAGTATACAGAACTGCACACATTTTTTGGACTTACATTTGAGTATTTCATTTTCTTAGGAGTGATTGTAAGTAGCATTATATTTTTAATTTTATTTTTTACATGAATTTTTATCATGAATGTTTATTGCTAGTATATAGAAATGTGATTGATTTTTTAATATATTGTTCTTGCATCTTGGGACCTCCCTGAACTTGCTTACTCTGAGGGAATTTTAGGGTAGATTTCTAGAGACATCCTAGGTAGATTGTTGTGCCATTTGCAAAAAGTCAATTATTTTCTTCTTCTGCTCTGTTTTCTTCTTCTGTACCATTCTGCTTTGTTTTTTAATGCCTTTTCTTTATTGTGCTAGCTAGAATTTCTATAACAGTGTTGAATAAGATTGTTAGAAAGCCATTTCTTGCTTTGTACCTGAGTTTAGGAGGAAAGATACTGTTTTTATCATTAAGCACCATAAGTCTGATGTTAGTGAAGTTTTGTTGTTGTTTTTTAATTGCTGTACTTTGCCAAATTGAGGGAGTTCCCCTCTATTCCTGATTGGTTCAGAGTTTGTTTCTGTTGCTTTTTATGGTATGGGAGATTGGACGCAGGATTTCCAACATGCTAGTCAAGCACTGAACACATCCCTGGGTCTTTATATTTTATTTTGAGACAGGGTCTTGCTACGCACGTTGCCTTGAATGTGAGATCCTCTTGCCTTAGCCTCTGAACTAGCCAGGGTTTACAGGCTTGTACTACTGTGCCTCCCTTACCCCCATTCCCCCACCCCAGCTTTTTGTTGTTGTTGTTGTTCAGTGAATTTGTTTTGTGGTGCTGGGGATCAAACCCAGGACCTCATGTGCTCTACCACTGAGCTATACCTCTAGCCCTGTTCAGAATTTTTATCATGAATTTTGTCAAATGCTTTTCTGTCAATGGTATGGTCATGTAATTTTTCTTCTTTAGCCTTTCGATACTGTAGAGTATATTGATTTTCAAATGCTGATCCAGCTTTGACATTACCTGGAATAAAATCTCCTTTGGTCAGGGTTTATAAATATTTTATAGATTGCTGGATTTTATCTGCTAACATTTTGTTTAGGATTTTTCTTTTTTTAAGGTACTGGGGATTGAACCCAAGCCCAGAGGCCCTTGTAGTACTGAGCTACTTCCCCAAACCTTTTTGTTTTGAGACAGCATCGCACTGAGTTGCTCAGGCTGGAGCTGATCCCCTTGTCTCAGTCTCTTGAGTTGCTGGGATTACAGACATGTGCCATCACTCCTGGCTTGTTCAGGATTTTCGTATCTAAATTTGTAAGGGATATTGGTCTAAGTTTTTTTGTTTTATTTTGGTAATATCTGTATCTGGTTTTGATAGCAGGGTAATCTTGGGCTTATAAAATAAGTTAAGTGTTTTCTCCTTTTTTCTGGAAGAGATTGCATAAAATTAGAATTAATTTTTTACATTTTCAGTAAAATTCTCCAATAAAGTTGTTATGGCCAGGGGATGCCTTTTGGGGGAGCTTCAGTTTCTTTAGTGGTTATAAAAGTAATTGGATTATCTGCTTCATCTTGATTGAGTTTTGGTAGTTTGTCTTTTAAAGAAATGGTCCATTTTTTCTAATTTGTTGAATTTAGGAGTATAATTTATTTAATTTCTTTATCGTCTTTTTAATGATGTAGGATCTGTAGTGTTAATACCCTATTTTATTGTTCTATTGGTGATATTTTTCCTCATTCTTAGTCTTGCTAGAAGTTTATCAATTTCACTGTTTTTGTTTGTTTTGTGTGTGGTGCTGGGGATTGAACCCAGGGCCTTGTGCATGTGAGGCAAGCACTCTACCAACTGAGCTATATCATCAGCACAATTTCACTGATTTTTCTTTTACAAAGAATCAGCTTTTTGTTTCATTGATTTTTGGGGGGGGGGGTAGGGAGATACTGTTTTCTGTTTTCAATTGTATTGCTCTCTATCCTTTATTAATTGTTCTATTCTCCTTGCTTTAGGTTTATTTTCTGCTTCTATTTATAGTTTCTTAAAGTAAGCTGAGATTATTGATCTAAGACCTTTTTTTCCTAATATAAGCATTTAGTGCTATAAATGTTCCTTAAAACACCACTTTAACTGCATTTCACAAATTTTGATATTTTCATTTTCACTAGGCTTTATGTATTTTTTAATAAATTTTTTGAGACTTTTTCGTTTGGCCCATGAATTATTCAGCAGTATGTTGTTAAATTTTCTGATTGTGTGGAGATTTACCTCTTGTCTTTCTGTTCTTGATTTCTACTTGGATCCCATTATGGTTATCTGTATGGTTTCAGTTCTTTGGAATGTTTTATGGCCCAGAATATCCTCTATCCACATGAATGTTGCATGGATACTTGAAAAGAACATGTGTTCTACTTACTTTTTACTCTTTAGTCTTACTGTAGTACAACCTACTTCCCTATGCAACTCTCTTGACCCCCTGCCTCTTCTGTTCTGTTTGGTTTATTTTCTTTATTATTGGTTTGTACAGCATCACTGGTAATTTATTTTTATTATTTTCTCCCCTTAGAATTCTTGAACCATGTCTCATTTGACATTTCTAAACAAGAGTTAGTATTCTTTATTTTAAATAGTAACACCTTTTTATGTTGACAGTCTGTTTATACTAGTGGCAAATAGATTTGAAATGCTACTACTCCATGTTGAAATATGGAGTATGTTTTTTGTTATTCTTCTGAAAGTCATTCACAAAGTATGATTCTCTGGATAAGCCTAGACTGAATTAGTTGTGTGTGTGTGTGTGTTGGTGACTGAACCCAGACCTACCTCATATGTGCTAGGCAAGTGCTCTGTGACTGAGTTATGCCCCTAACTCTGAATTGGGAATTGTGTGTTAAACATATTGCTGGCAATTAAATGAAAGGAAAATCTGCTTTCCCAAGGCATTTCATGGGGTACAAGATGAATGCTCTGCAGTCATTCTAATAGTGTAGAACAACAGACACCAGAGATATAGTGGGGAAGTACTATAGAAAATCAGTAAAGGAGTCATCAAAGAATGTGGATAGCAGTAATTTATGTAGTTTTTGAAAAGATAATACTTGAACAAATGGTAGATAAAGTAGAAAAGGAAGTTGAAATGAACCCAAGGAACACTATACGAGCCAAAATGAGCATGGTCAGCCATGAAATGATGTGGTAGGGCTCTGCAGCTAGGAAGGTAAACTAGAGAGTTTCTTAGGCACCAAGAAGGAATTTAAATTGGAACACAAGGCAGTAGCCAATTTAAAGGTTCTTAATCTGACGATTGATTTCAAGACCATGGTTTAAAGCAGTGGGATCACCTGGTAGCTTGTTAGACTTGCATAATTTCAAAGTCTACCACAGACCTAGTGAATTAGAATCTTGAATTTTTGACAGGATGTTCAAGTAGTTTGTATGCATGATCAAGTTTGAAAACTCTGTTTTAAGGGAATTGACCAAACAGCTGTTATATATGAATTCCAGACAAAGAGCCTATGATAAAGAGTAGATCCTATATTAGTAATAAATTTGGAATGATGACCAAAAGACATATAAGAGAGATGTTTTAGAGAAACAAAATAGAATTTAATGACCAGGATTTAAAGGATGGAGGACAGTTCTAGATCAAAGATTATGATCAAGTTTTGGCACTGAGCAACTGAAAACTGGGTAGGCCCTTAATAGGAAATCAAGCCAGGGTGGCATAAAAAGCTGTGATTATTCTTTACTCCCAGGCTTCTAGAACTAATTATTACAGAAAATCAGCGTAATAACAAACACTGGATAAAATCTTGAAAAAGATGGGAAAGAGTTCCTTTTAGTTCCAAAATCCTAAAATAAACAGTGGTTCATCATTTTTGCATGTTATCTTGATTCCTTATAAATATGTGAACTTGATTTTAGATTTAGTAGTATAAAATTATATACTTTTAACATTTATCATATAAATATTTTTGTTTCTTCATAATTTAATTAGGTTTTTTTGGTTTGTTTTTGGTACTGGGGATGTAACCCAGGAACACTAACCACTGAATCACATCCCCAGCCCTTAATTAGTTTGTAAAGGAACTTTTGCCACTATCAAATACATATACCTTCATGCAGATATTAAATATGTAAATTAAAAATAAGAATGATTCAAGTACTTACATTTTAGATTGGTAAGGATTAGTTCTGGTTCTGATAAGCTCTTCTTTTTCTTTTTTTTTAAAGAGTGAGAGAGAGAGAGAGAGAGAATTTTTTTAATATTTATTTTTTAGTATTTGGCGGACACAACATCTTTGTTTGTATGTGGTGCTGAGGATCGAACCCGGGCCGCACGCATGCCAGGCGAGCGCGCTACCACTTGAGCCACATCCCCAGCCCTCTGATAAGCTTTTCTAAGAAAGTAAATTGGTACAACTTTTTAAAAAAATATTTTTAGTGGTAGATGGACTCAGCACCTTCATTCTATCTGTCTGTCTATCTATTTTTTTATTTTTATGTGGTGCTGAGGTTTAAAACCAGTGCCTCACACTTGCTAGGCAAGTGTTCTACCACTGAGCTACAACTCTAGCCCCAGTATAACTTTTATGTGATAATTTTCAATATTTGTCAAAGATAAAAAAAAAGTTAATTCTAGTAACTTTTTTTTTACATTCTTAATTGTAAAAATTAAGAATGGTATTGTATTTGAGACATTGGGAATAATGAAATTACTAACTATTGGAATAATAAAATATTTCATTCAAGAAAGATGTGAAAACACTCAAAAAGTGTTCTAATGCTCATCAGGAAAGATAAAAAAAACAATGACTAGAAGTAAAAATTAGCAAATATGTAGAATTAGCAAATATGTCTCTTATTAATAAATTTGAAGTTTGTAAATAAATATAAATATATAACATCTGTTAAACACAAATATTTTAAATAGATCTTTTAATGTATTATAAAATATATTTATACATATAAGTAATTATAAATATACATAAATACATCGAAATAATATATTAATAATATACCTGGTTCATGTATCTGATTTGTTCAGATACATGTGTAAATTTTATAATTTCAGTGAATCTATTATTATATTTTGGAGATTATACAGGAACATATATGTTGAAGGGTGTGCACTGTAATATTATAATACCAAAAGACCGAAAACAGGGGTCTGTAGGGAGTTTGTTAAATTATGTGTGCATGATATGATAGAATATGCTGTAATCATGAGAAAGAACATAGTAGAGGTACATCTCAAGATAAAGGAACTTCTAGTGTATATTAAGTAAAAATGGAAAGTCATAATAATGTATACATGTTTTCCCTTTTCAATTCGGAAAGAGGGTATAGCAAGAGAAATTCATGAGTGTATGTTTATACATTGAATATATCTAGAATAATACACAAAAATTGTTTACAGTGATTATCATTAGGATCCTAAAAAATGGAATGATGTTCATAGGTACCCTTTTATTTTCTGTTAATTTTGATCACCCAGTTAATAAAACTAAAATTACTTTTTTGTGATGCTTGGAATTAAATGTTTATAGCATTATATTTATTATAGTACATGTGAAAAATGACAAAATAGAAGGAAAGCCTTGTATAGATAACTGTTAAAAGTTTATTGTGTTAGCTTTCAGTCTTTCTATTTTGTATTTAGCTTGTACTTTTTAAATATTAGCTTGTTGTCCTTACCATAGCATTAGTGTTCTCCAGTTGTCATGTACTCTACCATACTGTCAGAAATAGGATGGGGACATAAAAATAAACAAAGCATCATTTTTAGCGGTGGCTTAATAAATATCCCATTATAATTGTGAGGGGAAGACAATGTGATGATTTGTATTACCACATTTATTGCCTGGACTGATGGCTGATTTCATGCATTGTGTGGTGGATTCTCTCTTACTCATGGTTATGTATCTATCTCTTCCAAAGCACCACAATCATATACTTAGAAGACAACAGCCTACTGGGTAAGAAAACTTTTTCCCCCCAGTGGTTGTTCAGATTTTTTTCTTTCTTTCTTTCTTTTTTTTTTTGGATATTACACATATTATGGTAATGTATCTTTTTAATTGAGTATCATTTTTACACACTGAACATATTGGTCTTCCAAGGATATTGTGAATACATGTATTTTGATCAGTTGTACCAAAATTGATGAACTTTCATCAGATTATTTTTCATGTAAAACTATGTTAAACTAATTTATTGGTCAGTTTTCTACATAGCAACATTAAACTTTTTCAGACTTTTACCCTTATTTCATTCAGATTAATTTTGCTGGGGTCAGTTATTTTTCTTTTATAGTTTATAATGAACATTTAATTTATTGACTCAATTTTTGTTCTAAATTCATTTTGAAGATTATAGATTGCTCTTTCTTTTGTCCTTTTCTCTTCCTTTTTCCATCCCTTCCCTTTTCTTTTTTTCTTGGGGATCTGGCTGTGTTGCTCATGCTGGCCCTGAACTTATGGGCTTAAGTAGTCCTCCTGCTTTGGACTCTCTACCAGCTGGGACCAGGTGCTCTACCACATTCAGCATTTGAATGTTGTTTTGAAATTCTGCCAAATTCAGTTTTCCTACATCAAATATTGTGCACTGAGATTTTGTCAAGACGGCGATATGTCTTACTCTGTGTAGTTTGTCTTGGTCTACTTAATTTTATTATGTAACTCTGCCATTTATAGTCTTTATGAATTGGATAAAAGACATCTTTTATTTCTAAACTAATCTATGAGAAAATTATAAGCAACTTCTCTTTGATATTATGGATTCTAAGTCTTATTAAGTATCAAAATTCTTTATATCCTTTTGTATTTCAATTGCCTTTTCACTCTGAAAGTATTGCTCATGATATGGACATCTTATTTTATTTTGTTCCAATGATGAGATATATAATGTGGAATTCTGCTTGCGTGTGACTTTTCTTTGGCTTTGATAACATTTTATTCTATAGGTTTTTGTTTTGTTTTGTTTTGTTTTTAATCACACAGATAACACCTGGGAAGTGCCGCAAGGCAATTTGGATACTTTGTCCAAATACAAATATTATACTGACTTAAGCCAGATTTCATCTCCTTTAAATTGACTGCTAAGTTGTAGTAACTGCACTCTAAACTGCTATACAGAGTTGAAATAGCTGGCATTTCTTGTAGTTAAATTGTGCGCTTAGGCTAAATTTCCAGGCATGAAATTATTTGATCAGAGGATATTATCATTGTTGTAGATTTTGCATTGTGTTGATTTTCAAAAAGATTGGACCAGTTTATAATGCCAACAGCAGTGTATAAGCACTTCAGTTTTAATAAATTTGATATAGAATTAGGTTTTATTATTTTGAAATGTTTTACCAAATTAGGAGTACAGCAGTCTTGTTTGGAAGTGAAAGTTTGAAAGTTGCTTTCATTTGCATTTTCAGTTACTTTGTATAGAAATTTAATAGGAGCAAGAAGTTAGAAGCAGGTTAGAGGCATGTTACAGAACATTTGGTTATGCAACCTTCTGTGTTCTGCATTAATGTGTTGAATCAGAACCAGTTTAAAAATTAAGATTGATCATTAGCATGATGAAAACATCCTTGGAAAGAAAACCATAGAATATCTTAGAACAAGGGAGTTTGTTCTTTTGTCTTATGTCCCTTTAGAATCAGAAAAGAATAATATGCTACTTTTATCCTGCAGTTTGACAGACATTGCTTATTAAATCTGTCTCTGCTTGAGATAGTTTAAAAAGATACTTTTTAATTCTTTGGCAAATTGGTAATTATTTTTTGTGATTTTGGTGATATTTTTTGCAGGGAAGTAAATAAAAATATTTTTTTTAGTTTTTCATATCCAAGTTTATTAACACGCACAGATGGCCCCTACTTGGGATATTCTTTTTTTTTAATTTAGCTAGAAGTTATTAGAATAGCTCCACTTTTTCCTTATTGTTTATTTTTATTTATTTATTTAATTTTGGTACCAGGGATTGAACCCAGGGGCACTGTACCACTGAGTTGTATCTCTAGTCCTTTTTATTTTTTTAAATTTTGGGACAGGGTCTCACTAATTTGGTGAGATCGGCCTCAGATTTGCAATCCTTCCTCAGCCTCCTGAATCACTGGGATTATAGGCATGTACCGCCTCTTCCCACCCTTGTTTTTGAATGTGGTGTGTGTGTGTGTGTGTGTGTAATATATGTGTGTGTGTGTGTATGTATATATATATATATATATATATAATTTTGATATGGGGTCTTGCTGCGTTTCCCAGGCTGGACTTGAATTTGTGATCCTTCCCAAGTAGCTGAGATCACATGTGTGTTACCACAGTGCACACTTTTAATCTTTTTTTATTTTTTAAATTTTTTTTAGTTGTAGATGGACACAATGACCTTATTTTATTTTATTCATTTTTTTTTAATGTGGTGCTGAGGATTGAACCCAGTGCCTCACACATTCTATGTAAGAGCTTCACCACTGAGCCACAACTGCAGCCTTGCAGCCCTTTTTGATCTTTTTTAAATAAAGAAGGTCACTAGTTCATTTATCAGAAAACAAGAAATACTTAAATGGGAGGTTGAGTGAATATTTTTATTTACTTTCCCATTATGACACTTTTGAGGATTTTATCAAATATTCAGGCCAAAAACTTTATTGTGAGTAGATTTTTACAGCAGGTTAATCATTCTTGTTTTTTTAGTGTAAGACAATCAATCAATTGTATTTTCATTTTTAAGAGATTTGCTTAGAATTTTTTATAATTTGTGAATTGCATACTTTGGTTTCTTTTTCTCTCTCTCTTCTTTTGGAACCAGCCATTTTCTTTAGATTTAGCTTAAAAGGGTTAAGTGCAATGAGATGCTTTCTGACATGACCAGCATGTAGTGAGGAGGGCTTAACATTTTGTCTAGGAAGATTCCTTTAGGCTGGTAAGGATGTATTCCAACTCTCTGCTTAGTGTAGGGACACTGCCTTCAAGGCATTAGTGTACAGGTTAGTGAAATGAAGATTAACATATAACAGGACAGTTATGAAATGTAGTTCATTGTGTAATCAGGTGCTGAGTATAGAGTTTAGAGAAGGGTAAGTATATATTGGCCAATAATTCACTTTCAAGGCTACTGTTCTTATTTTCAGCTTTATCTCTTGATAATTTTCTTTCTCAAAGCATCATTTTATCTGGGACTAGGAGTGTAGTTCAGTGGTAGAGCAGGTACTCAACGTATGTGAAGCCCCAGATTCAATTCCCAGCACCAAGAAAAATGAAAGAAAACAGAAAACCACATCATTTTATCAAATTCTTTAAGGATTAATGTTTAGCTTCCATTTGTGAAAATACCGCTTCTAGGCATGTTTTAGAACTCTCATAGTAATTAATAATTGTCATGTGTTTTAGTTTGATAGGTTTTTGAGGACTTTCAGACTTTCTAAGATAATGAAGTATCTTAGTTTCTTAAAAGTATCACTTCCCCATCCCCCTCCAGCCCACTAGGTATTGAAACCAGGAGCACCTTACCACTGAGCTACATCCCAACCCTTTTTATTTTGTTTTTAAATTTCAAGACAGGGTTTTGCTTAAGTTGCTTATTGCCTCACTAAATTGCTGAGGCTGGCTCTGAATTAGTGATCCTCCTGCATCTCTTGATTACAGTCATGCATTATTTTTTCCCTATTGTTTGGATGCTCTCTGAATAGTTTGGCCAAAAAAAAGAAAAAGTCATTATGTGAGCCAATTGGAATCCCTTTTTGGTATTTCCACACTTCTTCTAGTCTACTCACTAAGGTTTACTATGAATTGAAGATACTTGTCTTGAGTATTTCAGTGTGTAGAGTTGCAGGACATGTCCAGAAGACTGTCCTCCTTCTCTTAAAGACTTTACCTATCCTCTGAGTCTTCATCACCACCTGAGTAGTGCAGACAGAATCTGTGGACCGGGCTCAACTGCAAAGGTTCTGCAGCCATGGACATATGTAGAGATTTTCTGCGTAGCTTAAATTAAAAAAAAAAAAAAAAATTTGAGGTCTAATTTACATACAATGGAACATAAATTTTAACTGAGTTAAATACATAAACCTGTGTAACCTACAGCTCTATCATGATTTGGAACAATTTTGTCATCCTAGGAACTTCCCTCATACTTGTTCCTACTCAATATCTGTCTTCCAGAGTATTTGTTCTCATTGTCTCCAGAGCTTAGTTTTGGCTGTTATAGAATTTTGTATAAATGGAATAGTTTTGTGACTGGCTTCTTTTACTTAGCAGGATGCTTTTAGATTTGTTTGTGTTGCATCTATGAACAGTTCCCTTTTTTAAAAAAAAGGATTTATTTTTTAGTTATAGGTGGACACAACATCTTTATTGTATTTTTATGTGGTGCTGAGGATCGAACCCAGTGCCCCACACATGGTAGGCAAGTACTCTACCTCTGAGCCACAACCCCAGCCCCAGCAGTTCCCTTTTTTCGCTAGGTAGTATTATAGTGTTCTACTGAATGAATATTTTAGTTTGTTTATTCATTTGCATATTGGTGGACATTTGGTGTGTTTCAGTTTTTGCTATTGTGAACAAAACTGAATACGAACATTTATGTATATATAAGCCCTTTTATGAACTACGTTTTCATTTTTCTTGGGTTAATTGCAGGGCGTATGTTCAGTGTATTTTTTTTTTTTTTTTATAAAATTTTTTTTTTTTTTTTAACATTTATTTATCAGTTATTGGCGGACACATCTTTGTTTTTTTTTTGTACGTGGTGCTGAGGATCGAACCCGGGCCGCACGAATGCCAGGCGAGCGCGCTACCACTTGAGCCACATCCCCAGCCCCTGTTCAGTGTATTTTTAAAAAATATTTTATCAAGGTCAGTATTGAAGTACAGTAGTAGAAAGAGATGGGGGTTAGAGATGAGTCAAATGGCTATGTACCACTGGGCACAGTGCAGCATGCCTGTGATCCCAGCAACTGGGAAGACTGGCAGGAGGATTGCAAGTTCAAGCCCAACCTCAGCAATTTAGTGAGGTCCTAAGCAACAAGACCCTGTCTTAAAATATAAAAAAGGCTGGGTATGTGGCTCAGTCGTAAAGCACCCCTGTGTTTAATTTGTGGTACCAAAAAAAGGTGGGATGGCTATGTACCATAAATAACCAGTTAGATCATTTTATCCCTAATGCAAAATAAGGACAAGAAAAGTTTTAAGATAGAATAAAACCATCAAATTTATATTTTTACTTTGACTGCTTTTTTTTTTTTTTTAAACTAGCGCATTATAGAATGTACTAGTGGAGTTTGTTTTCTGACTGCTTTTGAAGAGTGAGGATCCAGTGAAAAGGACTTGTCAGTACTCTTGCAGATGACGGAAAACATTATCCAAACTAACTTGAACAAAAAGAATTTAGGGAGGCCTCATGAATGATTAAGACTATGTAGTATCATTCATCCTCAGAGCTTTAATATGCTGAATATGTCAGCTAGGCACAGTGGGAACACCTGTAATCTTAGTGACTCTGGAGCTTTGAGTGAGGAGGATCTTAAGTTCAGGGCCAGCCTGGGTAACTTAGCAAGACTTTTGCTGGAGATGTAGCATATGAGGGACCATATGAGGGTCTCTCATATGCTAGTCAAGCACTCTACCACTAAACTACACTCCTAGTCCATATATATCTATATACATACTTCTTTTTTTCATTTTTCTGAGTTCCCCAGGCTGACCTCAAACTTATGATCCTCCTGCCTCAACCTCCCAAGTAGCTAGGATTATAGGAGTACACTACCACATCCATCTCAGGGCAAACTTTTACTTCTACCTTAAGGACATTTTCATTAATTTTTTCCTATCTGTAAATTGTCCACAAAACTGAAGTTCATCACTTTTTAAAGAGTAAATCTAATTAGATACCTATTACACATCAAATTAGTAAGCATTTATAATGATGATGACAATGATGACAAAGACGTCGTTGTTTGGGGGAAATATTAATGACTAATAAGTTTACTATATGCTCAGTGACCTTCACTCTATGAACATAGAGAAATTTCAGGATTTTCCAGATTTTAAAATATAGCATCTTGGTTCTAAACATAGTTGTGCAAACTACTGTGCAAACCTGTCTACTCCATGCTGCAACTAGTTTCCCATCACCACTAAGAATCAAACTTCTTTAGTCAATAGGCTATGATGTAAACATGTAAAATTTCTAGAAAATACAAGGTGGGATTGGTAAGAATGGAGATAAGGACAGAAAAAAAAATAGAAGTATTGGTGGTTTAACTGAATTATGCGGCAAACTTTTCTTTTTCATTTTCTTCACAATTTTAAAGAAATTTGTTACCTGAAGAAAATAAAATATATTCCAGATTACTTGATGCTTAATTTTCAGACACTAGAAGCAAAGGAGTAATACATTTTTTCTCTCACTCTCAAATAAACCATGAACAACTCTATGGCCTTTGGTTTTTTGGGATTAGCTTATTTCATTTAGCATTATATTCCCCAACTCCATCCATTTACCTGCAAATGCCATAATTTTATTCTCTTTTAATGCTGGGTAATATTCTATTGTGTATATATACCACAGTTTCTTTATCCATTCTTCTATTGAAGGCCATCTAGGTTGGTTCTACAGTTTAGCTATTGTGAATTGAGCGGCTATAAACTTTGATGTGGCTGCACCACTGTAGTATGCTGATTTTTAAAAATTTATTTATTTTTATTTATTTTACAGTTTTCGGTGGACACAACATCTTTATTTTTTATGTGGTGCTGAGGATCGAACCTATCGCCCCGTGAATGCCAGGCGAACGCTTTACCGCTTGAGCCACATCCCCAGCCCCTAGTATGCTGATTTTAAGTCCTTTGGGTGTAGACCAAGGAGTGGGACAGCTAGATCAAATGGTGATTCCATTACAAATTTTCTAAGGAATCTCTAAACTGCTTTCCAGAGTGGTTGCATCAATTTGCAGTCCCACCAGCAGTCTATCGGTATACCTTTCTCCCTACATTCTTGCCAACAGTTATTGTTACTTGTATTCTTGATAATGACCGTTCAGACTGGAGTGAGAAGAAATCTTAAGAGTCATTTTGATTTGCATTTTCTAATTACTACAGATGTTGAGCATTTTTTCATATATTTGTTGATCGATTGTATATTTTATTCTGAGAAATGTCTGTTTAGTTCCTTAGCCCATTTATTGATTGGGATATTTTGTTTTTGATGTTAAGTTTTTTCAGTTCTTTATATATCCTGAAGATTAGTGCTCTATCTGATGTGCATGTGGAATAGGTTTTTTTTTCCCACTCTGTAGGCACTCTCTTCACATTATTGTTTGCTTTGCTAAGAAGAAGCTTTTTAGTTTGATTCCATCCCATTTATTGATTCTTGCTTTTATTTCTTGTGCTTTCCGTGTCTTATTAAGGAATTCCTGTCCTAATCTGACATGATGAAGATTTGGGCCTACTTTTTCTTCTAGGTTCAGGGTCTCTAGTTTAATTCCTAGGTCCTTGATCCACTTTTGAGTTTTGTGTATCATGAGAGATAGGGGTTTAACTTCATTTTCCTGCATATGGCTTTCCAGTTTTCCCAGCACCATTTGTTGAAGAGGCTATCTTTTCTCCAGTGTATGCTTTTGGTGCCTTTGTCTGATATGAGATAACTGTTATTTATGTGGGTTTGTCTCTGTATCTTTTATTCTGTACCATTGGTCTACATGTCTGTTTTGGTGCCAATACCATGCTGGGTTTTTTTTGTTTGTTTTTGTTTTTTGAGAAGTGTCTATTTAGTTCATTTGCCAACTTGTTGGTTGGGTTATTTACAGGTTTTTTGTTAGTTTTTTATTTATTTATTTATTTTTTTTTAGTATTTGGCGGACACAACATCTTTGTCTGTATGTGGTGCTGAGGATCGAACCCGGGCCGCACGCATGCCAGGCGAGCGCGCTACCGCTTGAGCCACATCCCCAGCCCAAGTTAGTTTTTTTTTTTAATTCTTTGAATATTTTGAATATTAATCATTTGTTAGGGGAGTAGCTGGCAAAGATTTTCTCTCATTCTGTAGGTTCTCTCTTCACGTTCTTTTTTTTTTTTTGTCCTGGGATTGAATGCAAGAGCTCTGCATTCATTGGCTGAACTACGTCCTCTACTTTTTCTTTTTTTAATATTTATTTTTTAGTTGTAGATGGTTACAATACCTTTATTTTATTTATTTATTTTTATGTGGTGCTGAGGATCGAACCCAGGGCCTCACCCATGCTAGGTGAGCACTCTACCACTGAGCCACAACCCCCTCCATTTTTTTTAATGATTTAATTTATATGAATACTATTTTCTTTTAATAGATTTCATTTTGCATTTAGTTTAACAACTTGTTAGAATATTTTGACTCCCTGAAAGTAGCCTGGTTGTGATTTTTTTGAGACAGTGTCCAGTTCCATGTTGCCCAAGATAGCTGTAAACTTGGGATCCTCCTGCCTCAGTTTGTCAGTTGCTGGGATTATAGTTATGTACCATCATGCCTGCTCCAATCTTGTAAGGTTTCACTTCTTTTCATTCTATTTTTTCTCTGTGCCCTCTTCCTCTTCTTCAGAGTGCAGATGGAAAGTTTGTAAAGGTGATTCTATATAATAGATCAAAATAGATTAGACTGAAGAACATAAGGGCAAACTGGAGTAGGCTGATTATATTTTGTAAATTCCCATTTGTTCTGATATTCCAGCATGACACTACAAATCAAAAGTCACCAACTCCACTGAAGTTGGTGATACTATAAAGTAATCCTTCTTCTGTTAGTCTTCATCCTGTACCTGCAGATTGTCTACTTTCCATGTTTTCCATTTAAACTTTCCTATTTTTCTCCTTTCCGTTAGCTTTCTTCAAGATTCACTTGCGTAGTAATTTTTTGCAAAGGAACATAAAATATAAAGCAATATACTTATAAGACAGATATTCTTATAATAATTCTCTGAAATTCACTGGTCTTATCCTTATTGTTTAAAGGGTAGAATTTGCAGAAGCTGTTAAGAGTATTTTTTTTTTTTTTGAAAATGTTCTCTTGTCAAGAAAATATTGAAAGTTTAATTTTTAATATTAGTTTTACTATATTTTTTCTGCTTATTATTTCTAAAGGTTTTATAGGTAAAGTAGAAATGCACTGTAGAGGGGCTGGGGATGTGGCTCAAGCAGTAGCGCACTCGCCTGGCATGCGTGTGGCCCAGGTTCGATCCTCAGCACCACATACAAACAAAGATGTTGTGTCTGCTGAAAACTAAAAACTAAATATTAAAAAATTCTCTCTCTCTCTCTCTGGAAAAAAAAAAGTATCTAAAAAAAAAAAAAGAAATGCACTGTAGACTAAAATGGGAACAATTCGATGATGGTGTTTATTTCTGTAGCTATGAATCATTAGGCAGCCATAGTTGGGTATACTGATTTGTTGGCAGCTGCTTTACAGAAAATATCTTCTAAATATTTGAAAAGAGTAGTTGAAGGGTTAAGAACATTAGCAAAATCATTTACTCTGATTAATACCTTTAAAATTGCTTATTTCTTTTTTGTACACTAGCCTTTTTAATTATAAAATTAAAATAATTATCTAGTCACATGGGAGTTAGAATAAGATATTATAAAAGTAAATTGCATTTCATAAATATAACTAAAAATTATCACACTAGACTATCCAATAAAATATGGTGATTGGCACACACCATCTGGAATTTTGGGTTGATTTATTTTCTTCACGGGTCTTTGTAGAACTTGTACATCAGAAGTCAGCAAACTGGCGTGAAGGCCACCTTCTGTCCATGATCTGTTTTTGTAAGGTACATGAGCTAAAAATGGTTTTTTACAATTTTACAAGATTTTAAAAACCAAACAAAGAATATGCAACATAGATTGTGTGTGGCCTGCAAAGCCTGAAGTGGCCCTTGAAGGAAAAGATTTGCTGATACCAGATCAAGATCCTAGTGAAGCTGGGCCTGGTGGTGCATGCTTGTAAACCCAGTGGTTCAGGAGACTAAGCAGGAGCATCATGAGTTCAAGGTCAGCCGCAGCCATTTAGCAAGGCCCTAAGCAACTCAGGGAGACCCTTTCTGTAATAAAAATATAAAAAAGGGCTGGAGATGTGGCTCAGTGGTTAAGCGCTCCCGGTTCAATCCCAGGCACCTAAATAAATAAAGCATAGTGAAAGCTCTGTGTGGTCATGACAGAACCATTTTAACCATTCAGAGTTACAGTTAAACTAACATAAATAAACATACATGGATTTTTTTTTTTTTTTTACAATATTGCTTACAGCAGTAAACCTTTGGGAAAAAAAAGTCTAGTAAAGGAGACTAGTTAAATTACAGGATATATGTATAGTAGACTATTATAACACTTGATTTCTGCAGAGGAATGGTGTTAATTGCATTAAGAGCTTAGGAGAGCCGCTGGGGTCTTGGCTCAATGGTAGAACACTCGCCTAGCATGCTTGAGGCACTGAGTTCGATACTCAGCACCACATAAATGTAAAATAAAGATACTGTGTCCACATAAAACTAAAAAATAAATTTTAAAAAATACAAATCCTGGAGTTTTTGTTAAAAAAAAAAAGAGAGAGAGAGAGCGAGCTTAGGAGAAACCAGATTTCAGAAGAGCATGGTTCGTTTTTTCTTTTTCTAAAAAAAAATAAGAAGCAACACTAAAGTACGCTCTACAAAGCATACCTTGATGTTACTTTTTGAAAGAAGTTTGGATTAACCAGACCATGAAGGTAATCTTAAAATTGCATGTCTGTATTTCCTTTTTCTTTCCTTATTTTTTCTTTCCCTTTTCCTTTCCACAGTATATTAAGTATAATTTACATAAAGTGAAATACAGGTAGAATATCCCCAATCCAAAATGCTCTCATTATGTGTGTATTCTGAAGTCCAAAAATTTCTGAAACACTTCTGGTGCCAAACATTTTTGAGAAGGAATATTCATTTTATAGATCTATATACCAGTGTTGTCTAAATATCCAGTCTTCTTTCATTTCTCTCAGTGCTATTTTGGGATTTAATGTAGATGTGTTTCACATCTACTTTAAATTTATTCCTAGGTATTTGATTTTTTTTGATACTATTGTAAATAGTGGGGTAGTTATACTTTGTTTCCATTGTATGTTACTACTATTTAGGAATGCAATGGATTTTGCAAATTGGTTTTATATAAAACCAGTGATGTAGCTAAATGAATAGTTTTCCCATTGTTTAGGATTTTTCTGTGTAAGACCAATTTTATTTATTTTCCAGTCTTATATCTTTATTGTTTTTTTTCCCATGTCTTATACATGCTAAGACATGTAGTAAAATGTTGGATAAATTGAGAGCAGACATTCTTGACTTGTTCTTGACTCTAAAGAAAGTGTTCAACACATAGTCTTACGATTATTTTTTAAGAGAATGAAGAAATTTCCTTTTGTTTCTAGTTTGCCCAAAGTTTTTATTATGTATAGATGTTAGCATTTGTCAGATACGTTTTTCTGTGTATTTTTGAGATGATTGTATGATTCTTCATTATTCTATTAATGTGAATCACACTTTTTTTTTTTAATGTTCTGCCACTTTTGCATTTCAGGAACAAATTCATAGTCATTTTAGAGTTTGGTTTGCTGAGTTATTAAGGATTTTATGTCTGTGTACATGAAGATCCTTGTTCAGTAATTTTTTTGAATGATTTTGTCAAGATAGGGTCATATGGCCTTGTTAAATGATCTTCTTTTCTACAAAAGACCTTGTCTAAGTTTGGTAATACTTAAATTTTAAATATTTAAAGGATTTGCTTGTGAAGCCATGTAGGATGGTTTTAAAATATAAATTAAACTATCAGAGGCCAACTAGATTTTCTGTTTCTTCCATCAGTTCTGGGAAGTTTTTTTTTTTTTTAAGCTAGACATTTCCTTTAGATATTAAATTTATTGGGATGCAATTCCTTTAATATTATTTTATTTATGTTTTTTTAATATTTGTAGTATCTTAAAATAATCTCTTAGCCAACCCCTCTCTTTTCTTTTTGAGAGACAAGGTCTCACTGTGTTGTCCAGGCTGGCTCTAGTGATATTCCTCCTATTGCCTCCTCAGTAGCAGTGACTACAGGTGCATGCCGCTAAGCCGGAGCCTGTTTCATTTTTTAAAAAAATCTTTATTTTTTAGTTACCAGTGGACATAATATCTTTATTTTATTTTCATGTGGTGCTGAGGATTGAACCCAGTGCCTCATGCATGCTAGGTGAGTGCTCTACCACTGAGTCACAACCTCAGCCCCTTGTGTTTCATTTTTTATGAGTAACCATTTGTTCTTTTAAAATACTTTTTAAAATGCTATTTCTTAATCAAAAATTTTTATCTAGCTTTGGCTACAACTTCTGGAATCATGTTAGTAATAATGGTGTATTCCTAATTTTAGTAATAATCTCTTTAATGGTTTATCATTAGATTGAATAAGAGTAGAGTAGGTACCAATTGTGTTAGAGGATTGTCATTTTATCCCTAGTTTATGAAGAGATTTTATAGGGGCAAAATATTGGTTTTTATCAAGTGACTTTTGGGAATCTCTTGAGAGGGGCAATTTATTCTTCTGAATTATTAAGGTGCTAAATAATTTATTATTACGAAGTCCTTGCATTTCTGGGAACACTCTGAGGTTGAATTTGGTTTTGCTATTATGATATTTAGGATTTTTTTAAAGTCTGTTTTTGTAAGATTGTTCTGCAGATTTTTAAAGTTGAGATTTTGTTATTAGATTTATTATCTAGTTTCCTTTAGTCTGTTCTTGCTCTGCTTCCCTTTCTCCCTCATCCTTTTCTATAATTATTTTTTTTAAAGAGAGAGAGAGAGAGAATTTTTCAATATTTATTTATTTTTAGTTCTTGACGGACACAACATCTTTATTTTATTTTATGTGGTGCTGAGAATCGAACCCAGCCCCCCGCGCATGCCAGGCGAGTGCGTTACTGCTTGAGCCACATCCCCAGCCCCCTTTTCTATAATTACTAAGCACCCACTAAGTATACAACACTTCATAAATATTGTTCATTACTGTTAAATTATATAGGCTTTTTTTTAAAAAGTCATTCTTAAAAATCTAATCAAAGTTTGATTAGATTAGCAGGATCTCCCCTTTGATTTCTCACTACTGTTGTTCATATAAACTATTTTTTCTTTAAACTCACCTTTCTCCTTGTCTATCAAACACATTAGTTCATCTTATCTGTTTCTTATTAAAACTTAACCTAGAATTTGATAAATGTTTTATCTTACTTCTAAGCCTTTACTTTCTTTTTTTAATATTTATTTTTTAGTTATAGGTGGACACAATATCTTTATTTGTATGTGGTGCTAGGGATCGAACCCAGTGCCTCACGCATGGTAAGCAAGCACTCTACCTCTGGGCCACAGCCCCAACCCTAAGCCTTTACTTTCTTTGATCTTTTTTTTTTGGTACTGGAATTGAACCCAGCCAGGGGTGCTTTGCCACATCTACAGCCCTTTTTATTTTAATTTATTTTTATTTTTTGCCATACGAAGCATTGAATGCAGTGATATTCTACCACTGTGCTGCACTCTCAGCCCTCTTTTATTTTGAGGCAGGGACTCACCAAGTTGCTGAGGCTGGCCTGGAACTTGTGATCCTCCTGTCTCAGCCTTCAAATTGCTGGGATACAGGCATGGGCCACCACTTCAGGCTGATCCTTCATTATTTATATTTCCTTTTCATTGTCACTCCTTTTTGTTCTACCAAGTAAATTTCTTCCTTCCACGATGTATGAATCTTCACCCAATTATAAATTTATAGGGTATTCTCTATAGGTGTTGATTACATTTTTGAGGACATGCTTTGTCATGTATAATTCCAAGTGGCCTTGTTTTGATTGTAGTCTTTGTTTGACAGTCTGAGTCTTTCATGTCAGTATTTATCTAGTATTTCTTGATTTTGTCCAATTGGAAAAATATGCCTGTATCATCAAATTATTTCAGGTTTGTGGAATTTTAAGAGTGTGAACATGCAGAAAGAATTTTTTATATTTTAAGATAAGTTTGGCTTCATTGCATGCTAGGCAAATGCTCTACCACTGAGCTATGCCCCCAACTCTGTATTTTAAAATAGTTTTATCTTTCTCATAACATGCTAGGGCCCATTTAACAAGACATGTGTAAAGATAAAAAAAAGAAACACTTTATTCTCACACTCAGCACAGAATACTTTTGTGACTAGATGTGAGGAGGCCATCCCTGCCACCCTCAAGCAGTTCAGCAGACACAGGCCTATAATTCAGTTCAGTTCAATTCTGATACCATCTATCAGGAGCTTAAGTCAGATCCCACAGGTTCAGAGTTCAGTCCCACAAGACTCAGCCCCCAATTTAAAATATCAGTCAAAAGTAGTGGGTTATCAGCTATACTTTGGATTTACCAGCTATAAATTGGTGATCCTGCAGCGTCCTTCTCGAGTCTGATTGATTTGCTGTGGTGGCTTATGGGACTCAGAGAAGCATCTTATTTAACATTTACCCAGTTTATTATAAAGATTACAGATGAACAGCCAGATGAAGAGATGAACAGGGCAACATATTAAAGGAAATATACAGCACTTCTGTGCCTTCTCTGGGTTCACCACACTCCCAGGACCTCCATGATGAGTTTCAGCAACCTGGAAAGTCATCGAATATTCAAGAGTTTTCATAGAGCTTTATCTCTTCTTCCCCTTCCCAGAGGTTCACGAGTAGGACTGAAAGTGCCAATCCTATAATCCTTTGGTTTTTCTTCTGACCAGCCCCATCCTAAGGACATCTAGAGGCCCCAAGGCTAAGTCATCAGTTTATGCTGGTAGCATAAACTCAGGTGTGATCAAAAGGTATATATATTATGAATAATAAGACAGCCCTATCAGGAGATTTTTAAGGGTTTAAGGAGTCTTGTGACAGGCACTGGAGATGAAGACCAAACATATTTCATATTACATCACTACATGTAAAAGTGAACCCTTAGAGGGAAGAGAAACCATTTGCCTAATATAGTACTAAACAGATTTTTTTTTTTTTCAGTGAGAAGTTTAAGGTCCAAGACTTTGCATTCCTGCGGCTTCTTTGTTGGTTTAGAGTAGAGCAGGGTGGTAAACTATGTCCCACTGACCTTTCTAATGCTTGTTTTTATGAAGCCTGAGATGTAGGAAAAAAATAACCAAAAGAAGAATAGTATTTTTTGATATGGGAAAATTAAATAAAATTCAGGTTTTAATGTCTATACGTAAAGTTTCTTGGAACACAGCCACACTCGTTCATGTATTATCTGTGACTACCTTTGCATTTAAAGAGCAAAGTTAAGTAATTACAAAAGTCTATGTGGGACTGACAGGGTGTATATTTATTAAGCTTTTCACAAAAAAGCCTCTTCTTGGCTGGGTGTGGTGGCAGATGCCTATTATCCCAGCAATTTAAGAAGCTGAGGCAGGAGGATTGCAAATTTGAGGCCAGCCCCAGCAATTTAGTGAGGGCCTAAACAATTTAGCGTGACCCTGTCTCAGAGTAAAAAAATAAATGAAAAAAAAAAAAAAGTGTGTGGGGGGGGGCTGAGGATATAGCTTGGTAGTAAAGTGCCCCTGGGTTTAACCCCAGTACCAAAATAAAAAAGGTTCTTTTCTTTGAATGTGCTCAGTTTTTTTTTAAATTTTTTAAATTTAAAAAATTTTTTTAGTTGTAGATGGACACAATATCTTTATTTTTATGTAGTGCTGAGATTCGAACCCAGTGCCTCACGCATTCAAGGCAAGTGATATACCACTGAGCTACAACCCCAGTCCCTGTGCTCAGTTTTTAACTGGGGCTTTAGCATTCTAAGATGGCAGTGGTATGGTTGAGTTAATATTATTTTCCATCTCATAACTGAATAAAGAGAATATCTTTGATCAGAATTTATATGCATATATATTTTAGTCCTTTTTTTAAACTTAAGCTTAATTTCCTGAAGCCATTTAAGGTATATATTTATTTATGTAGACCATTTTGGCTGCAAAATGAATGTTTCTTTCTAAATGGCTCTTTGCTCATAGTTGATCATGGACTTTTGTTTTTAAAGTGTGTATATACAGCACATATATTTAGGGGCAATTTAAAGAATAATAAAGCCAGCACCCATATATTGACTGTTACTTTCTATGTTGGAAGCATAGCTTTTGAGTTGGTTGAATAAGTTTGTGTTGTTTTATGTATTTAACTCCTCCTATCCCCCACATAATTCTTTGGGAGTTTTTTGGTGGGACAGAGATGATAGACTATGTTTCACAATTGTAATCAATCTAGTGTGATGAATCAATTTATGTTTATAGAATGTTTTATTCTTTAAAACAATCTGACATATTCATTTCTCTTTGGGGACTTTCTACATGAATATTAGTTTGGTTAATATTTTCTGTTGGAAATAGGAATGAAGTGGATGTACATAGAGAATTCTTGACTACTATTTTAATTTTATAATGAAAAACTGCTGATAATCCAGATTTTACTGAGTCACAACAGAAGTGAGGCATATGTAGAGATTAAGGAGGAGCGAAAATTAAAAGACTGAATTTTTCCTCTTAAAGAATTCAGGGACTGAGTGCCTATAATCCCAGCAGTTTAAGAGGCTGAGACAGGAGGATCTTGAGTTCAAAGCCGGCCTCAGCAACTCAATAAGACCCTGTCTCTAATACAAAATAGGGCTGGGCATGTGGCTCAGGGGTTGAGTGCCCCTAAGTTCAATCCCTAGCATCCCCCCAAAAAGAATTCATAGGTATTACTTCTGTATTTTAAGACTCTTAAAACCTTTATTAATTTTTAAATTTTATCTTAGATGGTTGCATGCCTGCATATCCAGAAATCTCATGCCAACATATCTAGAAATCTAATGACATTTCCAGGGAATTTTCTGTGTACACTTACTTCCAATTTTTGCCTAAAAAATTTAAAATCTTTTTTTTTTTACCCCATTTAAAAAACTGCTATTTATCCATATATTTCTTCTTTCCTCCTGTATGAGTTCTGTCTTACTGTACTCTTCCTTCCTGCCCCACTCAGTCATAATAGTTGAAAGGGTGGACTTCCATATGAATTAGTGTTTACCATGAGGTGGAACGACAGAAGTGGGGCAGAATGATCCTGAATGAAATGAGAGAAGGATGAATTGGCAGTGATACCTTGGTGAAAGGAAGAGCACTTGGTCGCATGCCACCTGGGATCAGAATTTAGGAGGTGGTAAAATGTAAGTGACTTGGTTATGTTTGGATTGGGCAAAAGATAGTCCGCACTTAGCCATGCTAAATAAACAAGCATTAAAAAACAAAACAAAACATAAAGGCCCAGATTAGCCCTTATACACCTTATACACCAGTTTAGTGTTTCTCCTCAAATTAATTTTTGTATTTTGTCTGTTACTACTGGGATCTTATAAATTGATATACAGAACATCTCTAAAAACAAATTTTTAAGTCCACACTGACTAGAAGGGAAGTACTTATGATACCTGGGTGCACTTGTTTCAAATCTGTGTATGGGTCAGTCCTCAAAAACCTTTTTTTAATTCTTGTGAGTTTTTATAAGGTCACATTAAGCAAATTTAAAAGGGTTCTGAGACTTTTCTTCCTTCTTTTTTGAGTTCTCACAAACTTTAAAATAGGCACACCTTTCTGTCAAGTACTTTTTTTCCTCAAATAGAACTTTTATATTTTATTTCTTCCTGAATTGAAAATGCATTGATACAGGCAACTCTCTTGACAACCTCTGCAAGTATGATAGAGAACTAATTTAATTAGCACACTAATTAGTCTCTTCTTTGATTTTGTGCAGATTTAATTTTATCTTACTAATGACACTTCCATCAGGCTTGGCCTTTAATTTCTTAAACTCCTAGCTAGCCTCCTTCTGACAGAGCATTAAGTTAATAGGAAACATGTTAATGCTGATTTTCTAATTATACATTAAAGTTTGTTTTATCTCATTGCTTTATTGTATCTTTTTGTCAGTTGTACTTAATTTTTAACTAATTTAATACTGTTTTTCCCTTCATAAAAGTAATGTTCACTTCTAAACATTAGGAAGTAGAGGAAAATAAGAGGAAGAAAGCCAACTACCCCTAGCCCTACTACTCAATGCCCAAAACTGTTTTTATATATTTCCTTTAGATAACTGTTTTATGATTGTCCCATGCACACAGTTGTAGAGCTTCTGATTTACTATACATACAGTCTGTGGTAGAGTATTGAACAAAATAGGTAGTCTTCATATTCAAAATATTGAAAGGTTAGTATCCCAAGAAAGTTATTTTTGAAAATTAATTTGTTTTATAAGAAATACATAAATAGTATCTTTGCAAGGAATATAGGTAAGGTTTCAGTTTCTAAATCCTTCTCTTCCTTGTTTTCCTAGCAGTAACCACTTTGAGCAGCTTGTAATTTTTTTCTGTGATTTTTGTATATATAATTATAAAGAGAAAATATGTTTTTTAAAAATGTAAAAACTGATATACAGTATTTGCAACTAACTTTTTATTCAGTTTGTTGGTATGTGCCAATCCATCTTAGTCTTTTACGTTGCTTTCATTTTATTATTAAAAGATAACTTAGCCATTTCCCATCATTGAACATTTAGAGTTCCAAGGTTTTTTTTTTTTTTTTTGGCTGTTGGAAACAGTGCTCCACCTGTTTGTACATGGCTCCTCATGCAAATGTGCAATTGTTTGTCTAAGGAAGATAAAAGGAAGTGGAATTATTAGATCATAGAAGATTATATGATTTTACCATTCTTAAAATTTACCATTGAATAATTTCTTATTTCACTTCCCTCCCAACTGACATTTTCTAGTATTTTATTTTATCCTTCTTAAGTCTAACAAATTAACGTTTTTACTTGGTATGTCACTTTTAGCTTTTTAATCATGAAATGTTTTAAAAATACATGAAAGTAGACTAAATGAGTAATAAAATCCAGTATTTTAATCCCTAATTTTCTACAGTTACCAACATTTTGTTAGATTCATCTGTTTCCCTTTCTGTGCCTCCCTTCCTGCTAGAATATCATCACGAAGTCTAAATACATCAAATGAATCTCCTACTGACGAGGTTTAATAAACACCATATTGTCATAGTATGACCAAATTAGCAGTAATTTCTTAATATTATCTAATACCTAGCCCATGTCAAAATCTCCTCTATTATTTAAAAAGTGATGTTTATGCTTTAATTTTCTGATTTCAGGGTTATTGTTTCCTAGGAGCCTAATTTTAAGTTGACAGTCATTTTTTTCTCAATATCTTGAGGATAGATATATTTGCTGCCTCCTGGCTTCAATTGCTGCTGTCGCAAAGACTCCTGATATTCTAATTCTCATTCCTTTGGGTAAAGAATCCCTTCTTTATGACTACTCTTTAGATATTTATTGCCTTTAGTGTTCTGCAGTTTTATATTCTTGATCTGGGTTTGTTGATCTCCCAGTGGATCTGAGATTATTTTTAACCAATTCTGGGAAATTTGCAGCTGCTATTTTATTGTTTTAGTACTTTGATAAAGTAAGAAATATACATCCAAAATTGTATAAAAGACATGTAACTGTAAAATATATGCACCTTGACTATAAAGCAAACCTCTTGCTAATCTTTTCATGAGTGTAAAGTAGGATATTTGAAGTATCTCAGAATATCCCCTGCCCCATAGGCATTGCCACTTGTAACCCCTTCTCTCTCTCTCTTTTTTTTTTCCAGGGATAATCACTATCTTGATTTTTATCACCTAAGGTACATCCCTAGAAAATACAGTCTTCTTTTCTCTTTTGATATTTATATGACCAGCATTCATATTTTTATATGCCTTGCTTCTTTTGCTCAATATTGTTTGTGAGATTCATCTATGTTGTTGTAATGCATAGTCTTTCATTTTCATAGTTGTTATTTCTTTTAAATAATTTTCCTTCTCCTTTCTCTCTTTCCCCTGTTCTTCTAGGACTCCCATTAAATGAGTTTGTTGATGTGAGTTCTGTATTTAAAAAGTATTTTTTTCTTCTGCTTTTTTGAAGACTTAAAGTTTGCCAGTTATTCTATTTCAGATGATCTTTTGAACGCCTAGTGAATTTTTTCAGTCATGTGCTTTCCAACTCTATAGAGTTTTCATTCTTTTTTTATTTTCTCCTTCAAGAGTTGGGGTCTTCATATATTGCCCAGGTTGTCTAGGCTCAAGCGATACTCTTGCCTCAGCCTCTTGAGTAGCTGAAATTGCAGGTGTGTACCACTGTGCCCAGTTTAGTTCTATTCAGTAGTGTCTCTTTATTGATTTTCTTGTTTTTTTGATGTGCCACTGAAATCATACCTTTCTGATTTAATTATGGTTTCATTTAGTTTTTTGTTTATTTGTTTGTTTTTGTTTTTTTTGCAGGGGTGGGGAGGGTGGGACCAGGGGTTGAACCCAGAGGCACTTAACCACTGAGCCACATCCGCAGCTGTTTTTAGTTTTTATTTTGAGACAGGGTCTCACTAAGTTGCTTAAGGCTTAGCTAAGTTGTTGACACTGACTTTGAACTTGCAGTCCTCCTGCTTCAGCTTCTTGAGCAGCTAGGATTATAGAAATGTGTCTGGCTCTGTTAGTTGTTTTTAAAATTGTGTTGTGACTCCTTTAATACCACTCTCTGTTAAAATCTATCATTCACTAGCTCTTGCAGGCAGTATTTTTTGCCTGCATTTTTTTTCCTGGTACACGGGTTAAACTTTCCTATTTCTTTGCATAGCTTGTGATTTTGTTGTTGTTGGAAGCTGTGTAGTTACATAATACTGTACCAGCTCTAGGTACTGATCTCCTAACTCCCTTCATCCCCTTCAAGAGTTTATTGTTATTTGCTTATTTACTGGCTAGGTAGATTATTTCTTGCAGTGTTGCTTCTTAGGGAAACAGATTTGGGTTCCCTAGCCACACCCAGGTTTTAAGATCCATTTGTTTTTGGCTGACTGCTTTGTTGTTTTTAACAGTACCCTGGGACATGAAATAATTCTCTGCCATAACCAAACAGATCTTTGGGTCAGTTCTTGAAATTTGTTCAGACCCTAGGAGATCTCATTGTGGTTCTTTTATTTCCTGGATCTCATCTACAAACTAGCCTAACCCTGCAGTTTAACCTGTACTTTAGATCTTTTCCTAAATTACCTTTCACTTCAATCTTCTTGGGTTTGAGATTGCTTTCAGGCCTGAACTTCACACTGTTGCAAATGGAGTCAGTATTTTCAGGAAGACACTAGACTTATCTCTGGGAACATGTTATATTATGTAAGATGACTTATATGCTTCTTTTGATTTACATTTTACTCAACAGATAGCAAAGTGGAGGAGAGGTAGGAAGCAATCCCACATGGTTGATTTTTCTGTTAACACAGTTTTAACTTTTCAAGAGAGACAAATTTTAAGTTCTTAGGTAGATATTTTTCTAAAACATAGATAAGATTTCTAGGCCTCCTAAAGATATTACAGATAATCCTGAGTTCTGTTACACACACACACACACACACACACGTATATATTGGGACTTCAGTACAAATTTAAAAGGGGTAATAGGTATTGGTGCTGATACTTAGTCACTTTCCTTTTTTATTTATCAAACTGTCTAAAGCTACTGTGAGTCTGTTTTGTGTCTTTGTATAATTTATATAATAACATACTTTCTGAAATGTGAGTCTAATACAGAAGCAGTGGACAGCTTAGTGCTGTTTTTTTTAAATACTTTTTTAAAATACTTTTTTTACTTGTTGATTGACTTTAATTTATTTATTTATATGTGGTGCTGAGAATCGAACCCAGTGCCTCACACATGCTAGGCAAGCACTCTACCACTGAGCTGTAACCCTAGCCCTAGTGCTAGTTTTTATTTTTGAAAAATGTTGTTATTATTAACTGACATAACAATTTATTCCTTTTTTTATCTCATTAATGGAATATGTGAGTGCTTAATATTTACTAGCAGCCTTGTTGTAGAAATGTTTTACCATGATAAGCAGGATGCACAGGCTGGGCCTGGTGGCATATACCTATAATTCAGCTCAGGAGCCGAGGCAGGAAACTTGAGAGTTCAAAGCCAGCCTCAGCAAAATGCGAGGCACTAAGCAACTCAGTAAGACCCCGTCTCTAAGTAACTGCAAAATAGGGCTGGGGATGTGGCTCAGTGTCCCTGAGTTCAATCCCTACTACCCGCCCCCTCTCCAGCTCAAAATAAATAAATAAAATAAATGGGATGCACTAGTACCTTTTTGGCTCTATTCCAGTGAGAATAGACATTGAAGTAAACAACAATTTATAGTTAAAAAACACTAGTTAAATAAAATATAAAGTATGTGGTATTATAGATCTTTAAAAAACTTACAGTTTATAGTTCTATGTATATGGGATTTTAATGGGAATTTTAATGAGTCTGTTCTAGATCACAGTATATATGTGTTTATGTTTATAAATAGCTTTTAATTATGTGTAATTACAGAGTACATATAATATAGTTAGCAGTGTAATTTCAGTGCAACTATCAGCGAAGTTGTATCACATGCATTTATCTTATTAGATATTCAGCTATTAGGGGCTGGGGTTGTGGCTCAGTGGTTGCCTGGCATGTGTGAGGCGCTGGATTCTATTCTCAACACCGCATATAAATAAATGAATAAAATAAAGGTCCATCAACAACTAAAAAATACATATATTTTAAAAAAAGAAAATTAGCTATTAGATTGGCAGAATATTAAAGGATTAGTTAATTTGAATATGACAATCAAATACAATTTTTGCATTTGTACTCTTTATTATTTATTTAAGGGAATACATGGCATATTTACTTTTGTGGGTTTTTTACTATGATAAAATATGTAATACCATCTTTTAGTATACAACTTAGTGGCGTTATATACATTCACAACATTGTGTAACCATTACTATTGTCTGTTTTCAGTTATCCTAAGCAGAAATTCTGTACCCATTAAATAGTTTAACTTTCCATTCCCCACCAACCCCCACTCAATATGTCTCTATAAATTTGCCTTTTCTTGACACTACATACAAGTGAATTCATAAAATACTTGTCTTTTTGTGACTGACTTATTATTACTAAGTATAACATTTTCAGAATTCACTCATTTTATAGCATGTATCATAATCTGACTCCTTTTATGGCTTAATAATCCATCGTATTGGTATACCTTGTTTTGTTTATCCATTTGTTAAATTATTCCCACCCTTTGGCTATTGTGAATACTGCTGTGAACATCAGTGTGTAAATATCAGTTCAGATCCTTGCTTTCAGTTCTTTGGGTACATAACTAGAAGTTGAATTACTGAACATATTCTAGTTCTGTGTTTAACTTTTTGATTAACTGCCAAATTAGTTTCCACAGTGGCAGTACTACTTTACATTCTTTTTTTTTTTTAACAGTCCTAAACATAAAATCATGTATATAGCATTATATAATTGATGAGGAATTTTCAAGCCTAGTTTTGTGTATGCAGTTTTAATTTTGTGCAGTTGCTATTTGGTATCTGAGATTTTTGGTGATGCAGTTCAGAGTTTGTCTATGTTGTTACCATAAGTTACTTATGATACAGAGAAGAACAACTCAGGTAAAATTTTGCTGTGGAATTTAATTTTTGGGAAAGCAATGTCATTTTATTTGGCGGGGGGGCATTTTCATTTCACACCAAAGTATGTGACTTCTGTCTTGGAAAGGGCATGGATTTTGATATTGGCAATCTTTATTTTTGAACTCTAAACTTTAGCCTCAATTATGTGTTTTCTAAAGGGTTCATATTCTTTTCAACTCACTGTGAGGATTAAATAATAAGAAAATAAATACTTTTTCTATAGAATTAATTACTGAATTAAAAACTGATCACATCTATCCTAAGCACCCCCATACCAATCCAGGAAGTCATTAGCTTTACTTGCCTTTTTCATAAATTAAATGAATACCTTTGTTATCTTGTTTCAACTTACTATGTTTTACATTTATTTATTTATTTTAATATTAGTAGACTCACGAATAAAATTATTCTTCCCTATGAAAATTTGAGCCAGAGTATTAGGAGGGGAGAGAGTTTTTTTCAAATATTATTTAAAAAACTTAGTTCAGAGAGATTACATTTGGAACTTTCTTTATACTTGAAATTCCTAAAAGTTCATGTCTCTTCACATTTTTGAGACATTAAGTTCTAGAACTTCTGAGTGTCTTATCCAAGATCATAGCTACTTAATGGATAATATGAAGTGAAGTCTTTTTCTTTAAATTTCAGTGTTCTTCTGTATCAGACTGATTAACCTGCTGTGTGGCATCTCTCCATGGTGCTAGAAGTGTGAAGATGTACCTGCTTTTGTATTAGGTATACTTCTTACTTCTTTGTCCCTTTTCTTCCATCTAAATGGAAAGATGCATAGTCTTGTAAACTTTTTTAAAATTAAAAAGCAAATCTAATGAAACAGACATTATTATTACTGTGTGTATATATGTGACTGCGTGACCAATATGATTCTGCAACCTGTACACTCAGAAAAATGAGGAATAATATCCCATCTGATTCAAATGTATGGTATGTCAGGGTCATTGTACTGTCATGTGTAACTAATTAAAACAAATAAAAAAATACAAAAAAGCAAATTAATATTAAAAAGCAAAAACTTCAATGTGTCATCTTTTATTTATAGTAATATACTTTCTAGAAAGATTTGCAGGTCATAAACACCAGTATATTATTTCCTTCCCATCCATAGATTCTTTCACTAAAACGCAAATAAGCTGTAGTTAAGCAAAAGCTGGCTTATTGTCTAAGGTATTAAAAGTACAATCTGCACTCCTTTATTAGTTTAGTTTGGTTTCCTGTTGATAGAACCTGTATTTAAGCCTGTGTTTTCTAGAGGTACAGTTTTTGAATGGCCAGATTGGAAGATCCATTAGAAAATAACTGAATACTGCTACTTTTATATATGAAGGTATCTGATAGTGGCAAATCCAGATCTGTAGCTCAGGAGTGCTATATTGTTTACCAATACATATTCAGTGTATTTCTTTCTTTGTTGTTGTTGTTGTTGTTGTTGTGCTGAGGATTGAACCCATGGCCTTGTGCATGTGTGGCAAGTACTATACCAGTTGAGCTACCCAGCCCTCGGTGTACTTTTTTTTAAACACTTTAATTTTGAAGTAATTACAGAGTCACAGAAAGATACCATTTCTTTTGGTGGGGGGGGGTAATTACTAACAAAAGTCAAAAGTTTCTTGAGGGAAATGAAAACAATTTCTCTTCTTAAAATTTGGCCATTTGATGTATGAAAATATTTTTTTTCAGCAATTCAGATAATACCAATTTTTCTAACAAAAAATTAGTCATTTATAGTTTGTTTTGTAATTTGACAACATCTCAATGTTCAAACTTTTTTTTTTTTTGGTGAAGGAAATATCTGTATCTATACTTCTGTCTATATATGGCTTAATAAATCTATATAGAAGTAAATGTAGGGCTGGGATTGTAGCTCAGTGGTAGAGTGCTTGCTTAGCACGGGCAGGATCCGGGTTCGATTCTCAGCACCACATAAAAATAAAGGCATTGTTGGGGCTGGAGATGTGGCTCAAGCGGTAGCGCGCTCGCCTGGCATGCACATGGCGATGGGTTCGATCCTTAGCGCCGCATACCAATAAAGATGTTGTGTCCGCCGAAAACTAAAAAATAAATATTAAAAAATTCTCTCTCTCTCGCTCTCTCAAAAATAAAATAAAGGAATTGTGTTGTGTCCATCTACAAAAAAGATTGATTTATTCTCTCTCTCTCAAAAAAAAGTAAATGTATATAAATGTTAGTTTATATGTATATATAATGCTCCTGTTTTCAAATGCTTAACTTTAGAATAAGACATATTTCTGAGTTAACACATATTTACCTTATGGCTTATCTTAACTTACTTAATGATTTCCCCGTTAATGGATGGTGTGTTGTTTGTAGTTTTCTATATTATGAACAGTGCTGAAGAACATAGCAACTGCTTGATGCATGTGTGTGTTTATGTAGAAATCTTCTTAGTTGATACAAGGGAGTGGATTGTGAGCAAAGGCTTCCTGAAGGGAATCCAGGCAGCCTCACTTAATAGCTGTGTAACTTAAGGCAAGATAATAGATTCCATTTCCTCCATCAAAGAGGGACTAGATTAGTGATAATCTCCACTTTTGAAGTGGAGGTACGAACTTCTTTGACAGACTAATAGGAAAAATAAAAGCTATTTTTTGGTTGATTAAATAAAGAAGTTGATCATCTTTTCATCATTATTTCATAATCAAAATCACTCATAATCAAATCACTTGTAATTCTCCTGTGAGGATGTTTAGCTCTAGCCTAGCTTTTCTGTGGCAAGAGCTTGATATTAATGTGTAATACTAGATGATTAAAGTTTTATCTTTTTCAATTGGTTTCATGTAAATTGTGACATATTTTTAGCATATTATAATACTTCTTTAGATAATATGGCAATTTTACTAGCTTTTAGGTCAGAGATAAGATATTTTATAGTGTTTTTAAAGCTTAAGATGTTTCTTTATCTTATTTTCATAAAATAATTAGTAAAATAAATAGTGCTGTAAATTATTATTAAATGTTTTATCTAGAAAAAAGGAAGTTCTTTTATATTTCTGTTGAAATAAAAAAATTATTGCCAGGCCTTTTGTATTGCTATGCAAAATTTTTCAGAAATCTAAGATTAGAGCAGAATATTCTCTCCTTCATCCATCCCACTCACCACCCCCCCTCCATCAGGGAGTATCAGGAATTGAACCTAAGGGTGCTTCACAAGTGAGCCACATTTCTGGCCCTTTGTATTTTTTATTTTGAAACAGGGTCTTGCTACGTTGCCCAGACTGGCCTGGAATTTGCTGTCCTCCTTTGTCTCCTTCTCTAGTTGCTGGGATTACAGGCATGCCACACATGGCTTTTTCTAAATTTTTTGATGATATCATTTTTGATTATTGGGTATGCTGTTTTCTCCAATAGTAAACATTATCTTTTATGTTTCTTATGCAGGTCTTCAAAGTTCTACATTTTAGCTTTCAGTGCTGAACTTCCTTCTCCCTTAAATTATTATAAACTTTTGCTGCTGTTTAATAAACGTGAAGATGTCTCGAAGTCCTGATGCTAAGGAAGACCCTGTGGAATGCCCTCTTTGCATGGAGCCCTTGGAGATAGATGATATCAACTTTTTCCCTTGCACCTGTGGCTACCAGATTTGTCGATTTTGTTGGCATCGAATTCGCACTGATGAAAATGGACTTTGTCCTGCATGTAGAAAGGTAAATACTTCAAAATCACCTTATAGTTATTTAACTGTATAGTGTTTAAAAATTTTTAACTTTACAGTTCTAACTGTATAGTTCTTTTCCCTCATGAATATGAGTAATTGGTTATAAACAGTCTGCAAACCTCAGGTGAGATTATATGTAGCATTATATCTTTAAGAAATAGTGAGGGCTGGGGTTGTGGCTCAGTGGTAGAGTGCTTGCCTAGCATGTGTAAGGCCATGGGTTCTATTCTTGGCATTGCATACAAATAAATAAAGGTCCATTGACAACTAAAAAAATATTTAAAAAATAAAATAAAGGGCAAAATGAGGTGGAAAGAACATTGCCCTGGGAGTCAGACTCAAGTCAAGGCTTTGTTGTTAACTAGCTGTGTGACCTTTATGAAGTTAAATAACCTTTCTGGTTGAGGAAATGGACAGTCGATGGGGCTTGCTGTTAAGAGATTAGGAATAAAGAAATGAATTTGGGTAGGATGATATGAAACTGGAAAAACATGCTCTGTATATTGTTGGGGAGTTCATTTAAATTCTCTAGTACAAAATAGGTGAGAAGTTAAGATTTTTACTGAAAGAAGTTAATAATGGCAGAGAAATTATGGTTCAGAAGTTTATAACTGCTTATTTGTTGAACCCTTGCTATAATTCTAGGCTGATATTACCATACGCGTTTTACACTTGTCCAGAGTCACCAACTTCTGAGTGGTAAATTTGGAATTTAGATAAACTTTTGAGTATAAAGTCTTTTTTTTTTTTTTTTCCTGAAATACTGTGTTATTGAAAGCCCCTTCTAACTCTAAGAATGTGTGAGTTTTGATGTTCTGTGGATTTTGTTATTTTGATAAACAACTACAACACAGCTACAGTGTAATAAATAAACTATTAGGGTAGGTAGGACTGCTACATTTCCATTTAAAGGATTTTATTTGTGACCTTAGGGATTAAGATGTCTGTTATGTTATTATGAAATTTGTCTTCACTTTCATATTATACAATTCAAACTTTGTTTTTTTTTTAAATTACTTTTATTTTTTTAAATACATGACAGTGGAATGTATCACAATCTTATTCATATCTCTGAATATAAAGTATGTTCACACCAATTCATGTCTTCATACATGTACTCTGGATAATGATGTCCATCACATTCCATCATCGTTACTAACCCCCTGCCCCCTCCCTTCCCCTCTCACCCCTCTGCCCTATCTAGAGTTCGTCTATTCCTCCCATGCTTGCTCTGCCTACCCCATTTATTTTCTAATTAACTGTTTCAAAGAACTTCTGTGTTCATTACCACCAAATTTTGAAAAAATCAAAACATGTTTTTCATGTCTAGAATTTAGAAAATAAACTACTTCTAACCTTTTTACCTGAGGATTTATAAGAAATTTCAGAAACTGATGCATAATTCACTTCTGTTTATTTTAAAAATCAAATGGGCACATATTTTATGTCACATAAATAAAAAATCTATTTAAGTGTTAATATAGTTCATATATTTGTATATTACATATATTGTACATATAACATAATATGTAATATATCTATAGCATGTATTTATATAGAAATGTGAATAGAAAGGTAAGTGAAAACTTTAGCATTGCTTTAGTCAAAAAATATATACATTTTTATGAATTTTAAGTATTTAGTCATATTTTTAAAATCAGCCATTCAAAAGAAAACAGTCATATTGAACTATTTTATTGAAAGAGGTGACTTTTAGGATCACTCAAGATTCTAAGAAGTGTGAATTTGATTGACTTCACAAAGTCATTATTTCTTAATAGATTGGGAGAAGCTCATCAGTGGGACATGAGCTGAATGTGTCCTGTCAGAGACTAGTAAGTCTTTAGTCTTTGGAGACCAGCCCCACTGGCTGTGTTTACACAGAGGGTTATCACAAATGTTACTAGATGTCTGAAGAGGGCAGGGAAGTGCCTGCAGTTTACTAGTAATCCAGTTCTGTAGGAAGAGGGCCTACAGAGGCCACTCTGTAAGGTAGCTTGTCAAGATAGTGTGAGTAAACTTGGAGTTGCAAGTGGGGAGATGGTTGAAGCAAGCTCTGGTTTTGGCTCACAAGAGGAAATGTGTCCTTCTGCAGGAAGGTTTAAGAGCTTTGAAAAACAAAACCAAGAAAGTTTAGTGTTGCTCTTTGTCCTAGTTGCTAAACAGATTATTTGGTCAATTTTATTTATTTATATTTTTATTTTTTAGTTATAGTTGGACACAGTACCTTTATTTTATTCGTATATTTTTATGTGGTGCTGAGGCTCGAATCCAGGGTCTTGCACGTGAGAGGCGGGTGCTCTACCACTGAGCCACAACCCCAGCCCAACTTGGTCATTTTTAGTATGTCCTTTTGTCTCCCCCTCCACCCCCAGGCTTTTTTTCTTTTTTTTCCTCATGGTGCTGGGGATCAAACCCAGGTTCTTGCGCATGCTAAGCACATACTCTACCACTGAGTTATATCCACAGCCTTAACTGCCTTTGTGTGTCCACTTAGTGCAGCATTTCTAAGAAAAATACCTGGTGGGAAACAGGAGATGTGGGGGAACATAGGCGGTGCATTGACATAGTATCATGTAATATTCACTCACATGAAAACCAGAGACTAAACAAGGAAGTGTGAACTTCAACAGAAATGTTACTACTTTCATCTGAGAAATAATAGAAGATATTGTGTCCATGAAACAAGAACAAGACAGTATATGCCCTTCAATAGATGAATGGATTTAAAAAATGTGGCATTTATACACAATGGAGTATTACTCAGCACTAAAAAATGACAAAATCATGGAATTTGCAGGGAAATGGATGGCATTAGAGTAGATTATGCTAAGTGAAGCTAGCCAATCCCTAAAAAACAAATGCCAAATGTCTTCTTTGATATAAGGAGAGCAACTAAAAACAGAGCAGGGAGGAAGAGCATGAGAAAAAGGTTAACATTAAACAGGGACGAGAAGTGGGAGGGAAAGGGAGAGAGAAGGGAAATTGCATGGAAATGGAAGGAGACGCTCATTGTTATACAAAATTACATATAAGAGGATGTGAGGGGAAAGGGAAAAAAATCAAGGGAGAGAAATGAATTACAGTAGATGGGCTAGAGAGAGAAGATGGGAGGGGAGGGGAGGGGGGATAGTAGAGGATAGGAAAGATAGCAGAATACAACAGTCACTAGTATGGCAATATGTAAAAACGTGGATGTGTAACCGATATGATTCTGCAATCTGTATACGGGGTAAAAATGGGAGTTCATAACCCACTTGAATCAAATGTATGAAATATGATATGTCAAGAGCTTTGTAATGTTTTGAACAACCAATAAAAAAATGGCAAAAAAAGAACAAGACAGTATGAAAAAGAACATTCAATGAACAATAACCATAGTTATTGTTTTTAGTAGAATCTTTTTTTAATTTAATATTTTTAGTTGTTGATGGACCTTTATTTATTTATTTATTTATTTATTTATTTATTTATTTATTTATTTATATGACCTGCTGAGAATCGAACCCAGTGCCTCACACATGCTAGGCAAGCACTCTACCACTGAGCTACAACTCTAGCCCCAATAACTATAGTTATTAAAAATTAAAATAAAGTAGCAGAAATAACTTAATGAAAGTGTTGGAAGATGAGGTGGAGAAGATCTTTGAGAAAGCATTAAAAAAAAGATATGGAATATTTGAGAAAAATTAAGCATATTTGAGGAGCAATCAAAGAGGTCAAATACCAATAATTAAGTACTCTGAAAGAGAATATAAAGATACAGGGGAGAAATAATTATCAAGTATATGATGGAAGAGTATTTCCTAGAACCAAAAGTCATGTTTCCTGATGAATAGGCCTTTCAAGTACCTAGCATTAACTTTTATTTTGAAATATCAGAATACTGAAGTTCTATGAATTTGCAGAGCAGAAAAACATATGAAAGACCAAGAATCAGAATTGTTTCAGATTCTGATCTTTGTTATCCATCTGTAAAATAAAAATTATGGTCTTCTGTAATGTTGATTTAAGAGATCAAAATGAAAATTATAAGGGCTGAGGATGTGGCTCAAGTGGTAACGCGCTCGCCTGGTATGCGCGGGGCGCTGGGTTCAATCCTCAGTGCCACATAAAAATAAAATAAAGATGTTGTGTCCGCCAAAACCTGAAAAATAAATATTAAAAAATTCTCTCTCTCTCTCTCTCTCTCTCAAAAAAATGAAAATTATGAATTATTTTGAATCAGTAATTGTAAAATGACTTATCTTAATATCTAGAGTGAGGCCTAAATGGTATGTAAAGGAAAAGTTAAAGATGTAAATGTATTAGAAAACAGAAGAAAAATTAGCAAACAGAACAAAAATTAGCAAACTTATTTTAAGCTTTTGAAATCAGAAAAGAAAAAAAAAGCTCTGGTATGGTGGAAGGTAGGGGAGTAAGCAGAATTTAGTGAAATAGGAAGAAAAAGTTCAGTAAAAGAGCTGATTCTCTAAAAAGACCAAAACAATCAAATTCTTGGAAAGTCTGATAAAAGTAAACATCACAAGTAAACAGCATTTGGAATCAAAGCAAGAACATAACACATGGGGAAGAAATTAAATGATTACAGTAGACCAGGTTAGTTAGTAATTTGATATGTGATTCATCTTTGTGCTTTTTTTGGTACTTGTTGTATAAGTTTTATACTAGTGTGTACACAGCTCCAAATACCTTCAAGAGATTAAAATCCAGTCAGGTAGATAAGATTGGAAGGAGATAATACATGTACAGAAAAGTGAGACAAGAAAGTTTTGAGAGGCAGAGTTGAGAAAAACCTCAAATGAAGACTATGTGATTGATTGAGGAATTGAACTTTCTTTCTTTAATAGATCTTAGCCATTTGGGCCCTGGAATTAAAATGCAAGAAATAATTTAATTTTCATCTGAAAAACATACTTTTTAAAGAAAATGCTGCTAAATTTCCAATTTTAGTTAGTAATTTAGTGTTTATTTGGCAGATACTGAACTTTTAAAAAGAGCCATACTGTGTTATTTTATATTTGATCCTGGAATCCTAAGGATCATACAAAAGTCAGGTCACTGAGCCAGATGTTTTGTTGCCCCCTACTCACAAGTTGGAACATGCCAAATAGGACCAATTAACTAAGAGGTTCAGATTTTGTGATGTTTTAATCAAATGGCATGGGTGCCAACATCGTTTTTAGGTGACTAGGTATATAGTTTTTTGATGATATGATAAGCTATGAAGAGTATACAATTTTCTTTAAAAGCAGCAGGTTAAATTTGAAAGTAGGCATAAAAGGGAAAGAATCAGGTTGTTGGAGAACTTAAGATACTAACTAGTAGAAGTTGAGGAACATAAAAGGAAATCTCACTTTGTAAATTGCTGTTCTGGGTATGTTCACAAGTTTGAGGGGTTTTGTTTGTTATTTACTTACATATGAAGAGATGAAAATAATTTCATATTAAAGGCATTAGTAAGGATTTAGGTTTCTGGATAGTCTCTCCATTATTCTCTGTTCCTACTTTTTTTCTTATTGGCATAATTTTTGTTGTCCTCCACTTCCATATTCTGATAGGCACAGTTTTCCAGCCAATTCTGGTTCTTATTCCTTGCAATCTCTTCATAACCAGTTTTTAATATTATTGCATTTAATGTTCATCTTCCATTTATCATTAGCAATATTTATTAGTGATAATAAATGACTTTGGTTATGGGCAGGACATGATTTTAATCACTTTATAAGTGTATTCTCTGCTAACTCTTACAAAAACTCTCTGGCTAAAGTACTGTAATTTCTGTTTTACAGATGAGGAGACTGAGGCAGAGAGGTCACATGATCTCAGGGTGAGCTAGGATTCAAAGCCAGGCACTCAGACTCCACAGCTCTTATTTGGACTCCTGTAGCCCTGACATTAGCAGTAGGAATGAAAATAATGCCATAATTTTGAGAAGCAAAAGATAAAGACACAAAACAGTGAAATTCCTAGCTTATTGAGGGATTTATTATGTGCTAGGCACAGTAAGAATAGCTCTTTTAGTGTTACTTTATCTTTACATCAACCTTTAAGATTATTTTCATTTTACATACGAGGATACTGAGACATAGAGTCTAACTTGCCCATTACTACCTGACTGCTGTTAAAACTAAATTCAGACTCCTGAGTCCAGTATCTAGATATTACTATTTGCTATTTCTCTCACTATCAGACTGAGGATGTATTAAAGAAAAAGCATATAACTTTATTAATCTTTCAGCATGTGGTAGATTTTATTATGTATTTGTTGATTATAATATGTAAATCCCATATTTAGATAAGAGAATGTATATTCTTTGCCTCTTATGCATTACCTTAGAAGCTTCTTGTAAACTGCGTGTTGTGCACTGTGGCAAATACCAAGACTGGGTGTTGGTGGTATTGGTGGTCACTTAGAACCTTTGATATTTTAATGCTAAAAGTGGTCTGTGCTAAGTTCCAAAATGAAGTATTTTAATAACTATTTTATTTGATATTTAACTTATTAAATAAAAACAATTTAATCTATTAAAAAAAAAAGGAAATTAGAAACAACCTTATACCCGCCATCCAGAATTGGACACTTGTTATTTATTCAGTTTTTTATTTATTTAATGCTAATGTCTGTGTTTGTTTTATGCTTAAAGCCATATCCAGAAGATCCAGCAGTTTACAAACCCCTCTCCCAGGAAGAACTGCAAAGGATAAAGAATGAGAAAAAACAGAAACAAAATGAGAGAAAACAGAAAATATCAGAAAATCGCAAACATTTGGCTAGTGTACGTGTTGTACAAAAAAACCTCGTCTTTGTTGTAGGTCTGTCCCAGCGCCTAGCTGACCCAGAGGTGAGTGCTCTTCCCGTTTTCTTTGTCAACTTGACATTTTTCTTGTGTGTTTGCTGGTTTGGAAATGATAGTTGACCCTATTTACCTGTAGGATCCTTCTGAATATATGAAACCTTGGAGAACATAAGAAATGACATTTTAATAATAGCTGAGGAACCAGTGACCATTTATGATCTTAGGCAAATGTTTCATCTCTTTCTTGGCCTCAGTTTCTTTGGTTGTAAAATTAAGTAGGTGAACTAGATTTCTGAAGTTCCCTTTACTCTGCAAATGGATAATGGTTCTATTTTTGCCCTTAATAGTAACATGTGACATGAATACTCTGATTCTTTCCTCTTTTCTGTAGCTGTGTTAAGGACCAACAATGGAGATGCAGTTATTTGAACCGACTAGAGATCATAATGACCTTTTTTTTTTTTTAATTCTACCTAAATAGTAATTTTTAGTTTTTTTGTAACTGCTACAGTACTATGTCACTCTCCTTTATTTATTCATTATAATATAATTTTAGGAAAAAGAGGATAATTTGATTAAGTGAAATAAAGGACCAAGTTATTTGTTACTCATTTGGGGCAGGATAGATTTTAACTTTTTTTGTTTACTGCCTCTTTTTCTTTCCTTCTACCACCAGTCTGATTGACGTATTATTGAGTTTATATTTTTTTTGAGGCCCATAAATATGCATGTGCAGATTTTTAATTTCTTATATACTATGAAGAGCTGACTAGATTGTTGGGATGGCAAGTAGAAACTGACTGACAGCCAGAGTATTCAGTAGGAGAGAGTTGGATTTTGGGAATCTTCCAAAAGGACTCCTTGAAAGTGGTTGAAGTAATATCTTTGTAGTGTCAATCAGAAGGAGAATTGTAGTAAATGTGCCTAAGGAAGAAGGAATATTTGAACTTGGCTGAAGCCCCCAGAAAGGGAATAGATTGTAGCTCAGTGAAAGAGCTTGTACTTAGCATGTATAGGCCCTGGATTCAGTCCTCTCCTGCACAAAACAAAACAAAAACACCCCAGAAAGAGGAACTATAAGGAGTCTATCTGTGTGTAAAAATTAATTTAAAATAGTTATTTGTTGATAGTGAGTTTGTTATGTGTTGAGAGTATAAAGGACTTGAGAATCAATACAGGAGAAAGTCAGGGAGACATTATTAAGGAGAATCTTATGGTCAGTTAACATGGAGGCAACTCAAGAATTACTAGACCCTAGGTTCAGTGATCCTGACAGTAGTGGGCTACATGATATGCAGAAAACCAGGTTCTTTCCAGAGCCAAAGAGGTGAGTGAACAACTCAACTGTAGTAACTATATATGTTGAGAGCTTATTTTAGCACTATGACTCAACTTTTCAGCAGCTAATTCTTCGATTTCCTAAGCTTCTATTTTCTGCTTACTCCTCAGGCAGACAAAAATCCCACCTCTCCCTTAACCATTTCCTTGAACATGGCTACAATTTTGCAGTAAACCTTTTCTCTCTTAACTCTGCCTCTTTTTCTACTCGAGGGCACTTCATATTTTCTACTCCTGATCTTACTGATTAGAATCTAATTTTCTGAAACTGCTACTCCAGTAAATTAATGGAACATTTATCTTGATTTGAGAGCTCTTGGATATGAATGTACTTGTTTTTGTTACTATGTCTTGGGTCTACTCAATTCTAGTACTGGGGACATATGGAACAGACACAAAGGTAGATGAAATTAAGTCATAGCTCAACTCTGATATTTGGATTATAGGTTTCCAATCTCTTTTGAGTCTGTGATTTGTAAGAGGATTTTATTTACTTACAGAGATTCTTTATTTTTACTTCAAATAACTTCAGATTAATCTGAAGAACTGTTACACAAAAGGAAAGCAATCTAGGTGGTAACTACTTAGAGATAGCACTTTATCAGGAATCTAAATATACCTATAAAAATCACTAGTTTAACACTTTTAAAAATCATTATTGCTAATAGTGAGATTCATTTTCTTAAAACTTTTAATTCATTTTCTTAAACATTTGTTTTTAAGACCAGAGACAGTGCTTTTTAAAAATCAAATACTACTAATTCTTTGTGTCTTTTAAAAATCTCTTTAATTTATTTGTATAACTTTATCATAAGTTTTTGGAAAACTTAAAGTTGGCTTCACTAAAAAATTCAAAGAAATTTCAAATTGTCAGTGTTACTTTCAAATCACAGACGATCCCTGTAGCTTACTTATATTAAAGTAATTTGCTATGTCAACAAATTCTGGTTAACAAAACAAGTGAGAAATAAAGCTTATTTTGAAAATAATTTTTGTACACTAGAAAGCTTTATACTAAGATTGTAAAGTGTATTCATTTATTTATTTCTGTGGTCAATAGAAAAACGTCTTTGAAGCCATGGTAATTAGTGTCAACGATTAGATTAGAGGTAATGATGAAAAAATTTTAAGTTTACAAATTTTAGATTTGGAGAGACTTACTTCATTAATTTCTTGGATATATACCATGTGCTAGGGAGCTTTGATATTGGGGATAATTTAGATAGCAAGCCCTACCAATTCTACCCTTAACAATCTTGCAGTCTAAAGAGGAGACAGAATTTAAATGCTTATGTGGGTGTTGAACACTTATAAATAAGGAAGTATACAGCTTTTTGGGAACATGTAACATGTAACAGCAGGGTGCTAAGCTAGTATAGAGATTTACAAAAAAACTCCTTGAAAAAAGAATGATTTATATAGGCTTAAAGACCTAATAAGCCGGTCTTAACTAGGGACAGTAGCATCCCAGACATGTGTGGTAGCCCCAGAGAGCATTGTGTTTGAGGAATTAAAAGATTGTTTAGACACAGCCATTTTATCTTAAAAATGAGAAACTGAAGCAAAGAAAGGTTGAGTGATTTGCCTGTGGTCATAGAGCTCCTATTCTAGTGTATTCTATACTGATGATTGGTCTATTATTATCCATTTATTCATTTATCCACTCAACCGTCCATGAAATTTTTGTTTTTCTCTGTAGTGTCTGTGAACACTTAACTATGTTTCCAAAGAACATTATAGCAAGACAATTTAGTCATTAGGCATGCTATTGAGCATTTATAATTTTGTCACATAATTATATTTTAATTATATTGTATGTTCTGTGTTAATGCTAAAAGAGACCCACTGTGAAGTAAATGTATGATATTGAATACCTAAATAATGAGCTGATAAACAGCATGCTCTGTCTACTTCCCATATCCTTTCTTTATTCAATAGAACACTGTTTTGCTTGTTGTTTAGGCAGAATATGGAGTGTTCAAATTAATATAAAAAGTTTAAATTCTTGGGATTTCCCTTGCCTGGGCAGCCTATTCCATATTAATATATTGCTGTCACTTGGAGGTTCACCAGTGCTGTATTCCATATAGTTGTTTGTTCATTGCTAACACCAATTTTTCAGTAAACATGTCAGTAAGTAATATGCCAGGCACTATGTAAAATATGATAAACAAGATAGTACCTGCTTTTTTACAAAAATAACAGTATGGCATGAGAAGTACTGTGTGCTATGGAGGCACAAGGGATAGCACCTGATCTCACAGGGGAGGTGTATCATCCTCTGCTATCTTTGGGGTAAAGTGCTCCTGGCACACGAACTATATACAAAGAGACTTCTATCTACAGTATGATTTGTTTGACCAGAATACTAGAGAGGAATGGTGAGAAAAAGGGTAGGCAAGGTAAGTGGCAGTGTCATAAAGGGCTTTCTAACAATGCTTAAGGAAGGAATTTTCACTTTATCCTAAAGGCAGCAGGAAGCTGTTGAATGTTTTTAAGAACAGAGTGACACGGCTAAATATGTGCTTTGAAAATAGCATTCTGGCTGCATTGTGGACATGTCAGTGTAATATTGTACCATTCTTGTGTTGTTATGAAGGTTATTATACCCAAATGTTTGCCAGAAACTATTTCTATAAATGAGTGGTTTTTAACTTTATCAGATTCATCGCCTACTTAAAAAAAAAAAAAAACTGATATGTATTATAGCCCTTTACTTTAATAAAATGACTTCTTGATAATATGTTTCCCCATGTAATTTGAAAAAAAATATGTATATAAAGGAGAAATAAAAGGAAAATAATCAGAAATTTATAGCTACATGTAAGTGCTTGGGCACCACTACTCTAGAACCTTTTTGGTCTCAGGGCCACTAGCAGGGAGCTTACTATGAAGACACTCAGGCTCTGCATTAGATCTACTGGATCTGAATATGCACTTCAGCTAGCTCCTCAAAGGACTTGTATGTGTATTTGAGCTCTTGAAGTACTATTTTTTACACTACAAAATAGAGTAGTAAGATGCTTGGCCTCCTACTTGTAGTCTCACTGAATGTGATGACCACAAATGCACCTTGCTAAAGGTATATGCATTGGCAACTTGGGTACCATGAAATACCAATAATGTGATTTTTGTGAAGCAACTCTTAGTAAAATTGCACATACAACATGCGTAGTCTTCCTTTAATAACATCTGTACATTTAGCACATGTCAAAACTGGGGAAATACTTAAGAGTTTGTTTCTAGAGTCCATTATAAATAAGCTTTTTAAAAAATATATTTTTAGTTGTCAGTGAACCTTTATTTTATTTGTTTATATTCAATGTTGAGACTCAAACCCAGTACATGCTAGGCAAGTGCTGTACCACTGAGCAACAAACCCAGCCCATTAACTTCATTAATGTCTTAGAGAACATTCACACATTGTGCAGGATGGCTGTTTTGCAGGACTAGCTTAAGCCTTATAAGACACTCCTGACTTCCATCCACTGAATTAATGTCTCCCAATGAGCTACCCCTCAACCCTGAGACTTTATTATAAGCAACCTGAGGGTCATTATATTAGTTACTGTTTTTATCTTATCCCTAAAAGGATTTGGGTGAAAAAATATTGAAGACCTTTTAATCCATTAGAATTGGCTGTAACAAGCATAACAATTTTACTTATATGAGCACCTAAAATGAAATATGTTGAAATTAATTAGTTATATTAACTTGAAGATTGTTAAGAATTAATGACACCAGCCATAGACTGTTTACTTAAAGCTTTGATTCTATCAGATATAGAACATATTTAAATTATAAGTATGTGAACATATTATCAAATACAACTGGAAAGAGAAGTATTCTGCACCAACTCAAACAGGTGTATGCAGAAAACTTTCAGTGGGAGAGAGCTTGTTGTTTGGAGAGAGTGCAGCAACAGTAGGGCTATAGTTAATTTCTAGGGAGCAACAAAATTTAATGTTGAGTTATAAGTCATGGGAGAGTGTTTTGTGTCAAATTCGCATACTGATCAAATTAGCCAAGGTTAAGTAAGTTTGTAAGAGAAGGTAAAAGAATGCATATGATAATTACAAAAAAAAAAAAAAAAGGGAGAGGTAAGTATGAAGGGAAGTAGCCACCAAGAAGTAACCAAGTAATAGAGAAAAAAAAATGTATAATTCCCGCCCCCCACCAATGTAATTTACCAGAAAAAAGCACAGGGTGGGTGGGGGGCAGTGTGGGAAAATTTGGGAGACAATTGAAAAATTGTAAACTTGATGGACATTGAAAACTACACAGCAATAAATCAAAGCATGGAACGTTGAGGGGACACTGTTATTGTATTTGGAATTTGTAACTTATAAACAATGTCTTAATATAAAATACATAGATGTATGAGTAAAGATTGTCTTATATCTGTCTTTTGTTTCTGTCTATGCTCTTAAGACATAATTTCAGTCACTGTATTGAGAATAATTTCTTATAAGGATCATCTGTTAATGACAGTACAGTTAAGATAACTTGATCTGTTTTGTGTTTTAGAATACTATGACAATAAGAACCCATAGATCATCAGTGCAGATATTAGAAAAAATAATAGATAATACCAAAGTTAGCCTCAGTTTCTATCAGTTGGTAAAAAAAAAAAAAGAGTAGCTTTTTAGACTTCATTTTAGATTTTCTATAGATTAGCTATATAAATAACAATTAGGGAGTAATAGCATTTGTTAGAAAAAAATTACCTTTTTCCTTTTAATGACAAGGTATGGTGAATGTCCCTATTATAAGGATAAAATTGATGAAAATGGGGACAGTTTATACCTTATTTCTTCTTCTTTTATAGGTTTTAAAACGACCAGAATATTTTGGGAAGTTTGGTAAAATACATAAAGTTGTCATCAATAATAGCACATCATATGCAGGCTCACAGGTAACTAATTATAGGGATTTTTGCCTTTCCTCCCTATGGTCTGGGCTTGACCTGGGCTGTTCAGAAGGAGAATTTACTTTCTGTTATTAGAAAGCTTGAGGGTCAAAGATGTAAGGAGTGTAGTGACCTCTGTTGGTGGGGTGGGGGATTTGGAGTGCTTATTAAGAGGGAAATAATAAAATAGAAATTTTGGTCATGGGGTAAAGGGGGAAGAGGGGGAGTTGAGTTTATTATTAGGCATTCTGATAATTAGGTAATGACTTACAATCAAATACTTTTTAAGATATTCCAATTTAATTGAGCATCTTTTTAATATTGCTATTAACAGGTAGAAGAATACACTTATAGATTACATCTATTTTTGAGAGAACATAATTTCTCTCAAACATAACATAGTGTCTGTAAATATTAATTTTTAAATCTGAATTTCAGACTGTTTTGTAACCTTGACGAGCCTGTCAATTGACGTTTTAAGAAAGTAAATGCTAAAACGAAAATATTTTATTCATCTGTTATAGTCTACTTAAAATCAGATAAAGTTCAGGTATGATTGCTTTTAAATGAGCTAGTTTAGGATTTTTATAAAACTACTACTACTACTGCTACTACTACTATTAGTACTTGTCATTATTATTAACAATAGTAGTGGTAAACACCTTTAGCATTCCCTAGGCAGGTTGCTAGAGAATATTCTTTCTTTTTTTCTTTTCTCTTTTAAAGTATCCTTAAAACAATTTGAAACTAATAACAGTGGTTTGGGGTGTTTTTCCTTTAGGGTCCAAGTGCCAGTGCTTATGTAACCTATATCCGGTCAGAAGATGCTCTCAGAGCTATACAGTGTGTCAATAATGTGGTGGTAGATGGCAGAACACTTAAGGTAATATGATCCTCTTGATTTTTTTTTCTTTCTTTTTAAGAGCGAGGAATAAAATGTAGTAAGTAGAGAGAGCCCAACACATACATACTAAAGGTGAAGGAAGTTTATTTGAAGATTGCTTGTTAGGTACCCATAGCAATCTACGATAGCTGATTTGTTCATTGGTAACTTCCATAGGGTCCTGTTTGCAAGGTAGGAATCAGCATGTTCATTATTACAGGATAATCTTTTTAAAATCTTCCATATTTTGCATTTTTTAAAATTTTGTAAAAATGGTACTATTATTCTTACCAGAAATATAGTGTTCAGGTTTGTTGTCATTAAGTGCCTGAACCTTGGTTCAAATTTAAGAAAAAGATCCTACCAAGCACTGCGATGTGTAAAGAGAAGAAGAATTAGACAAAGGAATTTGCCTTCTGTGCTTAACTACTCCTAACATGAAACAGAATTTTATCTGTCTACTCTCCTGATGTCTAGGGAAGCACCTTTGGTGTTCATGTTCTAGTAGCCATAGACTGAGACGTTTTCTTTAGTTGTTCCAAATGAGCATTATCTATAATAAATCCTACTAGTAATAGTCTTTGTATTCTTGGCCATACTTATTGTTTTATCTCATCTGTGCCCATTTTAGGTGAACACTAAACATGGAAATTCTCATTGGGATGTCAGTTCACATTTTGAGTCCTCTTTCTCCCTCCCCTCTTCTTCCTGCAGGCATCTCTAGGTACAACAAAATACTGCAGTTACTTCTTAAAGAATATGCAGTGTCCAAAACCTGATTGCATGTATCTACATGAATTGGGAGATGAGGCGGCAAGCTTCACAAAAGAGGAAATGCAGGTAGTGAAGTCATATGAATTATCAACTTTGCACAAAGGGAGTACATTTTCTTTAATAAAAGTTAAAATTGCATAAGCAAAATCTAGGGAGTTGATGAAAACTGGTATTGCTTTAAAGTAGCACTTTCCAAACAAAGTGTTCTATGAAGTGTCAGTTCTGCAGATATTGTTACAATAAAAATGGGTCTTTGGTCAACTAAGTTTGAAAATGAGATTAATGAAGATGAACAGGTTTCTTTGTTTCAGGACCAGAGTTTTTATTATGCTAATAAAAATGGATATGTACATTTAAATAACCAGCACTCAGTTGACCAAAGGAAACAGTTTGTGAAATGCTACTTTAAGGGGAATGTCAGCAAAATGAAAACCAAGTGGGGAATTGTAATCATTGTTTTTTGGCCCAATCTCTATACAGAATAAGCTAGGAAATAATATTCTGTCTACTGATATTAATAAAGCAGCATTTTTATAAATTGATTCTCCCTCCAATGTGTCCACAAAGTCGCTATCCTGTACAGGATGAATTGAAGGCTTGATATCCTATGTTCTTTTCACATTTCCTCTTCTCCTATCTCCTTTCAATTTGTAGTATAAACATGCTTTTACAAGTAAAAATGTTGACCATACGGCCTATTAAATGAGGATTATACCAAAGCACAATGCTGCACTTCCCTATTATAGATGAGGACTTCAGATTGTTGCTGTGGACTTTTGCAGGAATACTTCTCATTTAGAAGGTGGGGGGCATTCATTGCTACCTTTCATTCTCCAGGTCAAACTAGAGAAAGTCTGGTAGGGCCTCCTTTAAGAGCAGATTGTTAAATAAAATGAAGTATTTTTACCCTTTTTGACTTGGAGTTAATACAGATTAAATCCCATTATAATAAGTACATTGGAGTTGCTCGACAGTATGGTCTTTATGATTCAAAACAGTGTGAAAGTAAGGTCCATCTGTATTTAATGGGAATGGAAGAGGGATTTACTGCTTACTTACTTGATAATGTTTTTTGGATAAAACTTTATAATAAAATCTAGATAGATCCTTTTCAAACTGAATTTTAATGAATGGAGAGCATACTTTACTCATATACTGTTATAATGAAAATTTCTATCAAAGAATTTCTAAGCCCCAGGTGATCTCATTTAAAGTATAACTGAGTAATAAAGCAAAATATATGGACAATTGGTTGAAATGTACTTATAATGGGATTTAAGATGTCTATAGGAACTGCCCCCAAAGAGTCATTTGAGTATCAGATTGAACACTTTGTGGCTAATGAAAGCCACAGTATCTCCTGAAATTTTCAAGGCTTCTCATGTTTTAAAGATGTAAAATCCACATCTAACTGTATTATTTTCATAACTTAAAATTGACTTCATAGTGTTGTCCTGAACTCATCCTGTTCTTTACCTGAATTTGAAAATTACTTTGAAAGGGATTTTGTTGTTGTTAAAACACTTTCCAGGGGCTGGGGATATAGCTTAGTAGGTAGAATGCTTGCACTGGGTTCAATCCTCAAAACCAAAAAAAACAAACAAACAAACAAACAAACAAACAAAAAAACCCCACAAACAAAAAACCCACTTTCCAGTGTAGAAAGAGAATTTGAAAAATTAAATCATAAAAAAAACAGAAAAATTTTCCTTGTTACTGTATAACTCAAAATTTAGAACGTATTTTTAGATCCAGTTGAAAAAAGCAAGTGACCTCAGAACAGGGAACGATGCATTGTGCAGTGTACATGATACAATCGTGCTAAAATTTGCCTTCACTGAATGTTTTGCTTTTGTTTTGATCTGCTCCATTTTGATTTTGCCATAACATCTATTTAAATCATAATTTTAAAATATTTGATATCCTTAAAGATAAGTAAAAATACCCTTTCAGACATGATACACATATAAAATGTCACTCAAAGTAGTTTCAATATAATTTATTTTTGTGTAGCTTTCACAGTGAGTCTTGGTTTGATTTTTTCCATTACATTTGTGATATTGTCTTCTGATGTGTAGCTCCACAACTATAGTAAGTACCACATTTTCTTGTTGTGTGTAGAGAAGATGTCAGCAAACCTTTTTCATAAATATTTTAGGATTTTTGGGCTATGTGGTCTCTGTCATAACTACTCAACCATCTGTTTTAACATTCCACTTGACTGTGTCCCAGTAAAATTTTATTTACAAAAACAAGTGACGGGTTGTAAATTGCTAACTCTTGGTCTAGAGTTTAAAATCACATTAATTTTTAGTTTACTCTTGATGGAGGAAAGAGAGTAAAAACAAACTAATGAAAATTTTACTTAGTGCCAAGATAATGAAGCATATTAAAAAAAATCTGTATGTGTATTATTTATATTGTTAATCTCTAGGAGATTGATTGATAAATTTGGAGTGATTGTCAGTAAACTGAATATTGGACCTGTTAGAAGACTTAATTATATGGAAGCTTTAGAAGTAGGTTTAAAATGGACCTTCTAGTGTCCTGAGCTGGTGAAATTGTTCTCTTCATAATATACTTTTCTGTACAATAAAGGGGTTGATGAAATGCTATTATATATCATAGAATTTTAATTGTAATAACTTTTGTTGGTCTAAAATTTTTTAACATCATCCTTATAGGTTTCCCTGAATCCATGAACAAACTTTGTATGTTTTAAGATATCTTTAATAATTCAGAAGTTAACTCCATATTTGATATCTGCCATTTTGTGAATCCCACTGCAGTTGTAATTTCTTCTTTTATTAGGCGGGTAAACACCAAGAATATGAACAGAAACTACTTCAAGAATTATATAAATTAAATCCCAATTTTCTTCAATTATCTACGGGTTCAGTTGATAAAAATAAGAACAAAGTGACACCACTGCAGAGGTATGATACGTAAGTACTGATATTAACATAGTTAGACATCCTCATATCTGTCAATCTTCTCTTCATTATACATCTTTTTAAGGCAAAACCTTTGACAACGTCTGTCATTTATGCACTATTGTTTAGCTGTATGAGAACTATTGATTCACAATTTCTGGGCTCAAAATATTTTTTTGCTACTGCTCCCTGGTAGCATTTCAGATAAGCCCCTTGATGATTAGACTCACCTCAGTCCAGGGAACACCTTTCTTATTCCAGAGGAAATTAAGGGGCGTTGGATATGATAACACTCTTGTCATCTAATTGAAATTTCTCCCTGATACAATGAAGGAGAAAAATATTGTAAAAGGGAGCATGGGAGTTTTTGGAAGGATTATGTGTTGGGGGGACGCATATTCATGGATATTTAATCCCAGGAATCACTGAAATCTTGTATCCTGTGAGCGAGGGTACTCATTTGGGGAGACAAATTGTCTTCTATCCTACATGCCCAATATGGTTTGGGGTGGGTGATATTGTGTCAGTGTTTAAACAAATGTATGTAGTCTTCAGTATTGAGTCTCATTCTGATCTGTAATCTTCATCTCTTGGATTATATTTGGTTTTGACCTGTCAGAAAATCATTGTTAAATAGTGATTGGAGATTTTTACCCTATTTCTGGATGTTCTTAAGCTTTATGTGTTAGGATCTTTGTTCTATTTTTTTTATACCACAGTCAAATTTAAATGATAGTTTTTAATTTAAGTTTTAAGGTTTGGATATTCAGTGTCTATTTAGTTTTTAAAAAAGTCAGAGTCATTTTTTTCCTGCTGGTACTGGGGATTGAACCCAGGGGCACTTAACCACTGAGTTATATCCCCAGCTGTTTAAAAAAATTTTTAGACAGGGTCTCAAAGTTGCCCAGGTAGGCCTTGAACTTTCAATCCTCTTGCATCAAGAGGCAAACAGCTAGGGTTGACTCCCACATAGCTAGGATTACAGATGTGTACCACTGTGCCGGGCTAAAAGAGCTATTTTCAGATGTAACCAGTAATAACTGCATGGATTGTTGTTAGAATCCATTTCTTCAAAAAGATATTTGTATAAATTGTTTAAATTTTGAAGTCCCTATTTATTCGGTTTGATAGTCGAGATTATTTAAATATTAAAGACTATTTAAATACTTATTACTTAAACACGTGTGTGTATATTTATATTTATATAGACTTCCAAGCAAAACAAAGTTGCTGTATAATAAACTGCTTGAGATTTCCTTATATAAAAGCTAGGAATAAAAGCTACGTCCAAACAGAAATCTTCCTGGGTTAACATAACAAATCTTAACCCTTTGATCATTTGTACCTGCCCTTTTCCAACCCTGTGTGTTCATGATGAGCCGTGTACTCTTTCTTATGTTATTGGTTGCTGCTTTTATAGTTCTTGGTATAAGAATGAGTCTATTGTAGCAAACATTTATTTCAGATGCATTCAGTATTTATATGCATCATCGTTCTCATTAAAAATGTTGTTATTCTAGTTAAAGTCATATTCTGGGTTTATAGCCCTTAGAGACTTCAGAGTATTACTTGAAAATTTAGATTATCTCTTTGATATAACATTTGCTATTTTCTGAATATAAAAGTTAATATTTTTATTGAAGGAAATGTGAAAAATTTATGAAAGTATACCGAAGAAAATAAGTATTGTATGTGGTCCCAGTCCTCAAGGGTTCTCACTGAAAATGATTTTTGTATTTTCCTTGTAGTATGTATTTCCTTGTGGTCTTTTTCTCCCTATGAATGTATATATATCACTATACACAAAATAACTGATTTGTTACATCTGAAAACTCAGTACGCATTATTATAAATATTTCCCCATGTCTTGAAAACATAATTTTTTCTGGCTGCATGATACTTCATTTGGTATAAATATTTGAGATGTATTAAGTTAACCTCCTGTGTTTCTGTGTTATGTTACTTTCACTTTGGTGATATTATTTATAACACTGTACTGAACATCTTTTCATGTAAATGTTTTAGTTACAGTTTTGATTGTTCTAAAAAGTAGAACTACTGATCACAGAATCCAAGAGTATACCTATTTCCTTGAGTTTGGTTTTTTCCTTCAACATATTTACCAGTTTGATAAACAACAAAAAAGATTAATTTGTATTATCTGTATTAAAATTAATTTTAATTTGTATTTGATGAATAGAGTAAAACTTTTTATACATTGTGAATTTGTTTCCCATGTTTTATTTGTGTATTTGTTTTTATGTGAATTACAGGGATGTGACTTTTTTCAATTAGTTGATTTGTGTTTCAGAATGAATTAAATTTATTTATAATTTGAGGAGGATTTATATTCTGCAACATTGATTACTTCCAACCATTATCATGGCATATCTCAAATCTCTTATCTGAGCACTGAGATGCACACCTGTAATCCCAGTGACTCAGGAGGTTGAGGCAGGAGGATCACAAGTTAAGGCCAGCCTTAGCAGTTTGGTGAGGCCCTTAGCAATTTAGCTAGAATCTGTCTCAAAATAATAAAATTAAAAGGACTAGGATGTAGCTCAGTGATAAAGTACCTCTGGGTTTAATCCCCATTATCAAAATCATCATCATCTTATTTTTGTTTTGTGTTTTTTTTGGGGGGGTTTCTTCTCAGGAAACATTTTTTTTTTTTAAATCTCTTTTCCTGATTTATCATTTTGGATCTTCCACGACTTCTAACTGTTGGAAGATTCTTAAGCAAAAATTGGAGAACAGTGTTAGCCTATGGAGCTAGCAGGCATTCTTGTCTCATTTTTACTTTTAAGGGGATATTTCTAGTGTTTTATTTGCTCTTGCATGATTTTGATCATTTGAAATAATTTTTAATTGCAATATTAAAATACATTGATATTCCTAATTTATTGAGTTTTTTTCCATTAGGTTGGAAATAAATATTGGGATTATCAAAAGATCTTTTTGGCATTTATGTACTTATTTTTCATCATTCAGAAGTTTTTAATAAACAACTTTATTATAAAAACTTTTTTTGAAAATGTAACTTTGTAAAACATTGAAAAAGTCTACTTTAACAAAGATGCTCTTTTTTTGGCATTTATAACAAGCAATTAGCTTTTACATATTTTTGTGATGAATTATTAATTTACTAATGTTTTATCGACTTTGCCTTCAATGTGAGGTATAGTTAGGTGATACACAGAGTACATTCATAATTGTTTTGGTAACAAGAGATGGCTTTGGTAACAGGAGCCAAAGTCGCAGGGGGTGGGGAGATAAAGAGAAAATTTTTTGGTGGCGGGGGTTATGGGGAGTACTGAGGATTGAATCCAGTGCCTCACCCATGCTAGGCAAGGGCTGTACCACTGACCTATATCCTTAGCCTGAAAAGGGGGAAATTTAACACAAATGAACTCATTTAATATAACTTCCCCAAACCAGGACTGCTGGGACCAGAATAAATTATGACATAGGTATTTTTGCTTTGCACATAGTTTATGATAAGGAAGTTTTTTCTGTTGTTTTTTGTTTTCTTTCTTTCTTTTTTGGGGGGATGTGTGTGTGTGTGTGGGGGGGGGGAATTGAACTTGGTGTACCACTGAGCTATATATCCCCAGCCCTTTTTGAACTTTTTATATTGAGGCAGTGTCTCACTAAGTTGAGGAGGCCTCAAAATTGAGGATCCTTCTACCTATTCCTCTCAAATAGCTGGGGTTACACGTCCAGCAGGTAGGCCCAGCAGGAAGGGTTTTTGTTCGGTTAGTTTTTGTTTTCATGTACTTATCCAAAACTTATTAAGTCACATTTGATGGCAAGGTCTAATAGCTTTCTTTCTTTCCATGACAATCCCTGAAAGAGTAAGCCTTTGGCTTTATATCCAGGGACCATGTCATACTGAGGGTCTGCTTTGCTTTGGTCTCCTCTTGCATCTTATTGCCATCCAGGGTAAGGGTAAAAAACCAGTAGGTGGTAGGGATGAATTCATAGATAAGGTTTCTTCTTTGCACGGGGAAGACTTCCCAAGTTAGAGTGATGCATATTGTAATTCTTGCTTTGGTCCTACCCAAGAGGTAGGACCCCCACCCCCCCCCCCACCCTATAAGGTAAGTTGAGAATTAAACTTTCTGGGAATAAAGAAATTCAAACAATTCTATTTTCTCATTTTTCAGTATTCCTAGATAGCAAGTAGCAGTTTTCCAAGAATTTCAGAAAAGCAAAGCCTGTGACTTCATAGATTGAGACATTAAACTTAAAATGTAATTTTAATTAAGCCAGAATACAAATCTTACAAATACTTGTACCATAGCTACTAATCTTCACTGTACCCTGATGTGGTCCCTGGATATACATATATTAGTTTGTGAATTTCTCTGTAATATCTTACTTCTATCTCATTTAATGAGCAAAACATTTTTAAAAAAGGAATTTAAAAAAGATTTTTTTTTAGAGTGGAAAGTAAAAAGCTTTATTAAAGGATAACGGAAAAGACACCCCCCCCCCCAAGGAAGGAGAGGACCCAAAAGGCGGAATCCTCTTCCCTCCATTATTATGAATTTGAGAGCATATCAGTTTGATTGAGTTTTGAGATATTGAGTACACTATTTTTCTATGTTACTAAATTGCTTTGAAATGATGACTAGCTGAGTGTGGTGGTACATGTCTGTAATCTCAGCAGCTCAGGAGGCTGATGCAGGAGGATCGCAAGTTCAAAGCCAACCTCAACAAATTAGTGAGGCCCTAAGCAACTTAGCGAGAGCCTGTCTCAAAAAAGGGATAGGGATGTAGCTTAGTGGTTAAGCACCCCTGGGTTCAATCCTGGTACCAAGGGGGAGAAAAAAGAAAAGAAGTGATGACTGTAAGTGATAAGGATGTGCAAAAGAGGAATTTGTGCAGTAGTGATGTGGGAGGACTAGATATTTTATTTTGAAGCTTGGACTTTGAAATACCTTTAGATTGAGGTACTGCAAAAAGAATAGTAGTAAATATTAGCTAGGTGAGCTGTTGTGCCCACACTAGTGAGCAAGTCTAGTTGTCAGACTCCTTGAGAATGCAGATCATTCAACATAAATGGTTGTGATTTGATATTGTAACACAAACAAGCCACCATTGAGGAAACAGAGATATTAGGTTGAACAAAAACTTGGGGTCTTTTGTGTTTATTTAATCTGCTCAATAGTCGTAATGGTAGGTATGTTATTATTAAAGATAAATGTCAGAGAATTTAAATGATTTATCAGGTTCCTACACAAATAAGTTGTAGCAACCAGATTCTGAACCAAGTCTCTGTCGCTTTTTTAAAGCCCAAGTTGATTTCCCTGCTCTGTCATAGTTTAAGAGCTGAAATTCTTAAGAGGAAACTGTTAGAAAAAATCCTTAACGTCTATCAAATTAATTCAGCTAAATGAACCTGTGTCATACTGTATGTAGTTTGACTATGAAGATCTCTGGTGCTTGAAACTTCTTACCTCAGGGCAATACCGTGGATGAACTATAACTTCCAAGGAGTTGATGGTATTTTAATCAGAATAAGATTGGTGGCAGTAGTGGATTAGCTAGCGAAATATTAAAAGGAAGACTTCTATGGGAATTTATCACTTATAATTACATTGAGGACAGGTACATCTTTTTTATAATATGGCTATCTCCATATTGAAAATGAAGTATGATCTCTGAAAGTATATTTAAAATACCGCATTAATTCAGGAGAATGGAAGTGGTCACTGCATGGTTTCTTCACTCTGGATTCCCTGGCATTATTTAGTAAAGCCCCAAGATCTAGAAAAGCTTTAGTATGTAGACTTGTAGGAAATAGTCTCAGGCAGAGCTTGTGAAATCATGGATAGGCTTCAAGTTATCTGTGAACCCTGAAATTTTTGTAAAATTTTGCATGTGTTTACATTTTTCTTGAGAGAGGGTCCATGACCTGTAAATAGTTCTATACATATAAATCAGTTCTTGGTGTAGATGGGTTAGAGGTGAATTTAGGAGTGGTGTAGTGACTCTCAAAGTGTAGAGTGGTGTCATGAGAGGTAGCCTACATTTGGTAAAATGGATCTCCAAAAAGGCATTTCCTATTTTATTATGGATAAATGATTTTCAGTTCCCCACTTTTAATTTTGTATAAAACTAAGGACTGTTTACTAGTAAATTAAATGGGTGAGTTAAGGTTTGCTGAAATTTGATATTTACATTAAAATGAGTGACTTACCAGATTTTTTTTTTTTAAGTTATGTCTCAAAATCTTTCGAAGTTTTCTTCTCATGCTGTGTTTGAATTTATACACAGTTCCTGCACATGTGCATATATAGTAGAAAATTGTTAAGTTATCTGGGGGATCTTACTCCACCTAAAAAAAATAGAATAGTTCTACAGGATTTGTTCCAGATAGGGCTGGATTGAGTGGGGCTGGAGAAGAGAGGTTACAGATAGGGTTCTATGTGCCTTTGTTTCCTAGAAGAGAAGAAAAGGCACATCAATCGAGCAATTGTATGTTTAAACTCAACTTGAATGTGTAATATCTTTTTAAAATTTAAAATTAAATTTTATTACTGAAGTACAAAATTAGAATAAATTAATGGTTACTTGCTCTTTTTCAAGGGTTGCCACGTGCTTAGATGGTAGATATCCATCTTCCAAGTTTAATATTAAAAATAATTAATTCTGTACCTACTAATAATCACCCATTTATTTTCTTTTGAATTAAGTAAGTTTTGGGGTTATGAGAAAATTCCAATTAAAATAATACTTGCCCAACTATGACCTTCCAGGATTATTGAGGCATCATCCCCCACCCCCGCCAGTAGCTAATTGTGCCACTTGAGATGTTCATATTTTAGTAACAAAATGGTACTCTAAATGTTTAGCCTATCAAATAAAATGTATTCTGTGAAGGCAAGTTTTACCTGTTGATAACATAAATATATCCTTTGTGGTAGTAAATGTTTAAGTATATCTGAAGAGTTATTTAAGATTCTTGTGAATATAACAAATTAAAATGAGTTCCTCTAAATGAGTATGGGGATTTAGGAGCAAAGTGAATACATACTTGAATTTGTGGTAACATGGCAGTGAAATTTGGAATGTCCATTATATTGATACCTGTCTTTATGTAAATTTTACCTTACATTAAAAATCTAACTAAAAACTAATACAATCACCATTACTACTTTGATCTCTTAAATTTGATAAACAGAGAAACTAGACCTTCTCAACTTTTTTTCTACTTCATCTTTAGTCCCCCAAAGTCAATTTTTCTTAGATTCTTCGACTGTAATTTTTTTACTTTGAAAAGCATCCAGGAGACTACACTGAAAGTAACTTGGTTGGCAGCACCATTAAGGAAGGAAATTTAAGCACTGCATTTGGGGCAAGTTAGTAGAGAGCAAAACTTGGCTGGGCAAGATGGCGCATGTTTGTAATCCCAGTGAGACTTTCTGAGAGGTTGAGGCAGGAGAATTGCAGGTTAGAGCCCAGCCTCAGCAATTTAAGGAGACCATGTTTGAAAATAAAAAGGGATGGGGATGTAGCTCCCTGAGTGGTAGAGCGTCCCTGAGTTCCATATCTAGTACTGCAAAAAGATTAAAAAAAAAAAAATGCAAAACTTGGCTGAGGATCTCAAGATCCCAGCTGAGGCCCAGCTATGTCGCTGCCTCTTTGCAGATGGTTTTGAATTTTGGCTTCTTTATCTGTAAAACAAAATATTTAAATTTGATATTAATGATTCCTTCTAGCTGTGAAATCTAATAATTTGAGAGACTTTGAGGAGACATGATGCCTTTTCACTGCGTTCCTCTTCACTTCCTCTATTGCATCAGATGCCAGAGGTGTTTCAATTTAGACTAATTGAATCAGAATCTCCAGAGATGAAGACTGGATATATACCTTATACTTTCAATAAATAAATAAATAAATAAAAATAAACATATCTACATAGGCTTATATATTTATTTTTTGAAGCGCTCCCTTGAATTTGATTTCAACTGTTTGCATTAATTTAAAAATATTTGCTTCTAAGAAATCTGTGATCTCACCATAGATTTCAGAACTATTTAGGACTAGAACTTTAAAAAAAGAAGTTAGCGTGAGTGTGAAATATGTTTTCAGAGTTTTATCTACAAAGATTTACACACAAATTGCCTTTTGGAAATAATAATCTTGATAATCTTATGAGATGGTTTTAAGATGGTTTTATTGGTACTTCTCAGTGCCACTTGAATCTAATAGTTTTCAATCAGCTGTGTTAGTTGTGGGAATTCATTGCTTTGATTTTTTCTTAGCATTATAACTGTCATATTTGAGTGAACCATAGGAATATGTCTTCCAGCTCTTAGCCTTTTCAAATATGGTTGTGAACCTCTGCTTTTGCTTCTCATTCTTTGGTCTAATTCAGCTTATATTATCTGCTTTTGAGAACCAAATTGATATCCTTAACTTTTCAAACACCTTTCTAGTTTTTTCTCTCACTAGGCAACTCCATGCTCTCTGGTGTACAAATGGTTGGGAGGTGGTTGTTTGTTTTTTTGTGGTGGAGGTTGAAGCCAGGACTTCATGCTTGCTATGCAAGTGCTCTATGACTGAGTCACATCTCTAGTCCCCACATATAGTTCAAAAATCTTTCCATGGAAAATGGAGTGAACAACCAAACTTTTGCTTCAAAATGTAAGCTTTTTTTTTCTTTTGGTGTAGCAAAAAGAGATTGATTTAAGGAAGCTTATGAAGTTTTTTGTTTGTGTGGTTTTAAATTTTAAAACCTATGTTGCAATTTATCTTGGTACAATTAAGCTTCTTAAATCTGATATGATAGGAACCTGGCAGTTCTCTACCATAAAATAGGTCTTCTTTGTAGTAAACGCAATATTACTAAACTTTGTTTTCCTTTCCTTTTTTTTTCTTTCTTTTTTAAGCATTTGCCTTCTAGGCATGATAATGGTGGTTGAATGTTGAAAGTAAAACAAATTTGTCAAAATGACCACAGCTTGAGCAGACTGGGCTTGATGAGAAGGGAAGTTCTATATCTGATGCCAGTAAAGTCATGAGAACTCTGACCTGTTAGTAGTAGGCACATGATATAATTTATGTCCAGCCATTAGAGATCCAAGGAGTTCATATTTTTAGGAATTTGTAAATATCCTTTTTCATTTTATTGGGGTTATACATGTTTTGTAGGGACTTTCCCATGGTTTCTTGTCTGCACTTTAGGTGCAACTATCATTGATTTTTAGTTTTGTTTTCCAACAGCCCACATGTAAAATAATTTCTAGTTATGTATATAGTTTTAAATTTTTATTTTATTATTCCTTAAATCTATTAATTATTAAATAAATTGAGAAGGATATAATAAGACTAAGTGGAATATAAGCTTACTATAATACCTATTTTTTAAAATAATGTTTTAGTTGTGGATGGACATAACACCTTTATTTTATTTATGTATTTATTTTTATGTGGCGATGAGGATTGAACCCAGTGCTTCACATGTGCTAGGCAAGTGCTCTACCACTGCGCCACAACCACAGCCCAAATACCAATTTTTCAGCAGCTATTTTTGAATTCATGATTCTAATCTAGAAATGCTTAAGTATTTCCTGAGGAAGCATAAAGGTGTCATAAAGTCACACTTATGAAAATGCAATTGGTATGGTGGACAAGATGATATAAATTATTTGAATTTGTTGTAATCCAGAAAGATTTATTGACCTGAATGTTAGTAAGACTGACTCAATTATAATGAAAATTTTATTTAGTTCTATTTAATGATTGTGGCTAGGAGGATGAACCAAGATCCAGACACTGAAGTTCTTCTCTTGTAATATCTTGCTTTCATCTTTTTGTTACTACCTCTTCCTCTCAACTTGAAACCCTTAGCCCCATATTGTAAGAATAGGGCAACTTTATCTTAGATCACTTCTGTTATGTTGCATACCGTTCTTTATGTCACAAAAATTAGCTTTTCATAAACATTGCTTGCTTAGTTCATTTCTGTGCTCAGAAATTTCCACTGTCCTATTTGTTAGCTAATTACCTAACTCCCAACTCTGCAGCCTTTCGACTCTTGACACCTGTGCTGTTGCTGCCTTTACTGTTTGCTTGCTTTTCTTTCTTCTGAGGTGTAAGCCTTTTTAAGGACTTAAACAATTCATGATAGCTGCCCCTGGCAGATAGTCTGTTTGCCAGAATTAAGAGCATCTAGCAGTGTTTCTGCAGAAGATATACCTGGAATTCAGATTGAGTACTAGCCCTTGCTCAGTTTTGTTTAGAGCAATTAAGTATGGTACCAGTAAGTTATCTCTTTGCCAGGTGACTTTTTTATATTTTCAGGAATTAAAATAATTTTGAGAAACTTGCTATCTTAACTTTTTTCCCCACATATCCATTTGGGTAATATTACTTACTTTTGTTCATGTGCTAAGTTAAATAAAGTTAGTTATGGAAGTGATGTCACTAAGTCAGTGTTGCAGTGTGTATAGAAATTTTATCTAGCCTTTAATCAGATGAGTTAAAATGGACTTGAAGTTAGTAATTTCTGTTTTTACCATGATTCTATAGTTTTTTGTATGAAAATAAAACAGTGTTTGTTTTGAGTCAGTTTAAATAAAAGTGTTCTTCATTTGTCTCTTTTGTGTGTGTATGCATATAAACATATGCCTATTATAAGGATAGGATTAGTATCTAGAAGTCTTCAATGAAATTTTTGGCTCTTAAGAACCTGTTGAGAACGTTCAATGACTTTTATGCCCTTGTGTCATATACCAAGAAAAATGGGTCAGTTTATCACAGGCACAGAACTAAGTGATGGAATGCACACATGTATATATATGTATATATATACACATATCTTTTGATTATAGATGGACACAATACTTTTATTTATTTTTATGTGGTGCTGAGGATCAAACCCAGTGCCTCACACATGATAGGCATGTGCTCTACCACTGAACTACAACCCAGCCCCTGGATAGACTCTTGACCTGTGAATTAAAGAAGTATATGATTTAAGCAGTACTCCCCCTTGCCCCACAAGCTGTTATTTTCTAGAGTCTGATTAGAATGTTATTCAAGGGCTAATGATCAAAGAAGGGTAGTGTACTTCTTTGTGCTCTCATTATATAACCTAATGTCTTACATCACATTGCCTCAAATAAACATTCATTAAGATGGTAAATGTCTATTTTTCTGGCTTTGGGGAAGTTTGTTTTTATTGTGGCAGAATGACTTTACTCTTGATTTTATTTGATTTGTTTTCTTTTTACAGCCCCATTGATAAACCTTCAGATTCTCTCAGTATAGGGAATGGTGATAATTCCCAGCAGGTAAGATTTGGATAAAGTATCACTTTGTCTGCCATACCCTGAAAACAAGGTATTCTGTGCTAGCAAATTTTCTAAATAGTGAAAAATATTTTAAATACTGACAATTTAAATTAAATACCTTTGATGGACAGCATTGTTGAGTGTGTTATTAGTAGCCTTCTTTTCCTTCACCGAATATATACAGCATAATTTAACCCTTTCATGATGATTTAAAACTGTCATTAGGACCATATATAATTGTATTTTATGGTAGAATCTGCTTCTGTTATTGGTTTTTTCACTCAGATGTTCCCAGGCCAGCATGCCTTGTGAGTTCTTTTTTTTTTTAATATTTATTCTTAAGTTTTAGGTGGACACAATATCTTTATTTTACATTTATGTGGTGCTGAGGATCCAATCCAATGCCTTGTGCATGCTAGGCGAGCACTCTACCTCTGAGCCACAACCCCAGCGCCCCCTTCTGAGGTCTTTTAAGAGTTGATTCTCCACTATATTCTCCCTGTCTTTTGCTGCCAGAATTTGCGCCCAGCGTTCTTACCCCTTAACATCTTTCCTCCTTTCTTTGCTAAATGGCTGTTGGCTTTGAAATGGTAAACCAGATGAGCTGTTCAAACTTTCATTCATTATGAAACCAAATGAAAACAATTAGAACATACTTTGTAATATTTTATTGCTTAGGAAACTTGTTTTTCACTACTTACATTTATGTACATCTCTTACACTGGTAAAATAAATGTAATTTTAATTGCTTTAATAGCAATGGCCAGTTTCCCACAATATAGGTGAAAAACCAAGAGGTCTAAAATACAGTGCTTTCTTATACTTCTCACTCACAAATTCCACAAAAGAATTTGAAAAATCCACATATCCCCTTATGTATTCTGGGTTGACATTTTTTTCATAAGCAAAATACATCCTTTGTAAAGGATGTATTTTTAAGTAAAAGTGCTACATTGCTCCTTCAATAACTAAGAAGTTTAATGTTTTGACATCCCATTGTAATGTTTTGATCATACATTTTGATACCCCACCATCCGTTTTTTAAAAATATACAAACTCCTCTTTGTCAAAAATTGTACGTCATTTCTTTTCCTCTTTGACCTCCTGTTTCTATTGCCATTAGGGTTTTATCTTGATACGATGTATTTTTTTTTAATAAACATACCCAAATAAAAATATGCATATAAATTTTGAATTGAAATAAAAATATTTTTGCTGTGAAGTCTTTAAATGTCAATTTTTTTCTGAATATTTATTAAAAGGAATTGTTGATTAAAACAATGTGTGGATTTTGATAAAAATCATTAAACATAAAAACTGAACTTACTGGAAATTCATTTCTTAGGGAGATGAATTAGGCAATTTTAAATTTAGATTTCATGTATTCTACATGAATATTATCTGTTGGTAAAATGAGACAGGTTTTAGCAATAGTCCTGGTTTTTAATTTTCTTAGGATATAACTGCTGAGGCATCTTGTTTGTGTAATTAAGTAGATAGGAGAAATATTACATTATTATCACTTAAATCTTTGAATTCCTTCTGAATTAGATACCTAAAACACATATAAAGATTTACCATAATTATTTTTTAATGATAGCTTTGGAAACAACTTGATTCGAAATCTTCAGTTTTCTTAAAAGCAAAAAAAAAAAGGGGGGGGGGAGGGGAACATCTGATTTTACAAAAGGTTCTAGTTGTTATAGTCACTCATTCTCTTGTTACCAACTGGAACATTTCTAATAATTTGTCCCTAGAAAATTTTTATTCTTAAGAAAAATACTGTAATGAAATCCTAGAGAGTGAGAAATATTCTTTGTTTACAAAGTGAGAGGAGTAAGATTGTAAAAGGAAAGGAAATTGGTTTAATCTTTTCAGCTGGATCAGGTTTTTTTAAAAAAAGAATACAGGTGCAAGTTAGTGATAGAATTGATTTTCTGACACTCCATGCTTTAATTAAAAAGTCTGAGTTCCCTCGTTTGAGATTACAGTTCTAATATATTTAGTTGCAACTCTTTTTAAGTATGGCTTATTGAAAGTATAAACTTGTATTGATTATTTTCTTTTTCTTTTTTATTTAGATATCTAACAGTGATACGCCTTCACCACCACCTGGTTTATCAAAATCCAATCCAGTCATCCCCATCAGTTCATCCAATCACAGTGCACGGTCCCCATTTGAAGGGGCAGTAACAGAGTCACAGTCATTATTCTCAGACAATTTTCGCCATCCCAACCCTATCCCAAGTGGGCTTCCTCCTTTTCCCAGCTCCCCACAGACATCTAGTGACTGGCCTACAGCACCAGAGCCACAGAGTCTCTTCACATCAGGTATATAACTAAAGTGCCCGGACTTGTAACAAAAAAACCCATTGAGTAAGATATATTGTTAGCCCTTTTCTCTTGTACTTTCCTTTTATAAAAGTGTAAACATTTAAACTGCATGGGATTAGATGATAAGATAAATTGTTGTATATAACCCACAAGTTTTTGTGTTAAAAGACATTTCTGCAGAAATCAAGGGGTATATAATTTTTCCAATTAAAAAAAGCTTATTTCTCTTGGAATTAGGAGTTTTTTAATTAGGTTTGTGCTTTTGTAGTTAAATTTAAGATTCTCCCCTCCCCAACTGATAGTTATCTAGTTGTAAAAATTGTTTTGGCATTTTTTAAATCTATTTTCATTTTTATTTACTATAAATTCTCTTATTGATGCCATAAATTAGCATTCAAATCAGCACCTATGAAGCAGACAAAAAACCTATAATATTTTTCATTAAAGTGCATTTTTTTTTCTTGGAAGTATATAAGACATTTAAAAAATATTTATACTTTGTATTTGATAAATACATTTTAACAAATAAGTTTTACTAATTAAAATCTGTTAAATTGTATTTATTACTTTGTTTCATTAAATGATTTATGCTGGTTTTGATTATGAATTGTTGCATGTAATTTGGATATCAAGTAGTTTGTAACTAATTATTTTACCAAGCTAAAAAGTCATATTAATTTTGTACGTATTTGCTTTTATCTTACATTACGACATGTTTTTCATAGTTGTGGTTGCTTATTAATTGTGAAAGGGACCGGATGCATATTATATTCATCACTATTTTTCTTCCTAACAGAAACAATCCCAGTATCATCCTCCACAGACTGGCAAGCAGCATTTGGCTTTGGTTCTTCTAAACAACCAGAGGATGACTTGGGGTTTGATCCCTTTGATGTTACTCGAAAAGCCTTAGCAGACCTGATTGAGAAGGAATTGTCCGTCCAAGACCAACCTTCCCTTTCACCCACATCTCTTCAGAACTCCTCTTCACACACTACAACCGCCAAAGGTCCAGGCTCTGGATTCCTACACCCTGCTGCACCGACAAATGCCAACTCTCTTAATAGTACCTTTTCAGTCTTGCCACAAAGATTCCCTCAGTTTCAGCAGCACCGAGCAGTTTATAATTCCTTCAGTTTTCCAGGCCAGGCAGCCCGCTATCCTTGGATGGCCTTTCCACGCAATAGCATCATGCACTTGAACCACACAGCAAACCCCACCTCAAATAGTAATTTCTTGGACTTGAATCTCCCGCCACAGCACAACACAGGTCTGGGAGGGATCCCTATAGCAGGTAGGTTCATTTAAAGCCTTTGAAAATTCTTGAATAACTCATGCCTTTACTTTGTTGGGTGGGTAGGGAAGGAACTATTGAATAACAGAGGGTACTTATTGGTCATGAAAATTTCTGTAAAAAAAAGTTAGTCTTTATCATAATATAAAATATTTTTAATTAGACAGATGCCTTGTAATATTGAGCTTTATAAGGATGGTGGAGTATTATACCAAGTCATTGTTTGGAAGCATTTTACTTAATAGGATATTTACCAAACTTTCATATGCCATATAAATGCAAAAAGAAAAAGAAAAAAAAATGAACTCTGAAATTATGATGCTGTGAAGTTCAACACCATAGTAAAAAAATCTTATTTTATGTTATAAAAGTAAAGTGGTTAAAACACATTTTAAAATGATAATCAATGAGAGCATGAGGGATAAAGCCACTCTAACTGGTAGGGCATTTACTTATTTTGACAGATACACACATACACATATCAAAACTGCGCTATAAATAAAGTATGAGAATATTTGAGAGCTCTGATTATTAATGTTTTGTAACATGTCACAGACATACTTTATATGGAAAAGAAATTGTTCAAGGAGAGAAATTACCCTTTTAGTTTGTCTTGTTTTTATTTCTGGGGGAAAATATTAGGTATATATTTAAGAATATAAGATTGATACCAGAATACTTCTGGTCTTGTACTGCTACCCTTGAAGGTTTCAGAACTTTTGGGTCTAAGATCCTGTAACATTTTTTAGACGTAGTGTTTTCTGAGGAAGTCATTCTTAATAGTGTTCTCATTTAATTTGGGCTTTTGAGATAATGTGTAAAAGAGAGTTTCTTCTTTCCTTATTCTTTCAAGTAGAATAGAATAATCCTATACTGTGATATATAATTTATATAATTTATTTTTATCTTGTCATAGCCTTTAAGGTGTGGCATGACACAGGTGTTATTATATTAGAATACTTTGACAGTAAGGTATTCGTTCTCTTGTTGTTAGCAAGATAGATAAATGAATATGCAGAGGTCCATCTAAATTCTTTGTATTCCCTTGGAATGCACAACATTTCATGATCTAGACAGAAAGCTAGATCTTAGTTTGTGACTGTGGATAAGTGAAGTGAATTTACATAATTTTAAGAGCACCTGATATAGTGATTTACACATTGATGAGACTTTTGGTATTTGCTCTTTTAATTATGGTAGATAGTAGGTAATCCAGAGTGACATTTTTCAGTCCTCTCCTTCTATGTGATATTCCCTTATGAAACAAGTGTTCAATTTTTGTACACCTTTTCTTTTCCTCCATTCAAGATAGCACATTAGAATACAATTATGTTTTGTTTTGCTTTGTTTTAATCATTTAGAAAGGTGGTGTTTTAATTATTAGTAGTGAATCTTATAATTGATTATAATATTAGAAATTAAAGTCCCCCTCAATATTTAAAAATAAAGTATTAACCCAATTACAATTAATATTTCAGTTCCCGTTTGATCAAACAATGAGCCAGGCCATGTGGGGATACAAAAGAAGTATAAAATACAAACACTATTTCCAAGTAGTTTAGAGTGTACTTGAAGAGATAAAGTTATGTATGAAAATGGTAACATTGTATGGTGCTGGAATCTGAGAGACATCAATGTACCCTGTAATTGTTGGGGAGATTTAATTGAAGAAATAGGAATTGATCTGTACTACACTATCTTGGATTTGGGTTAGTGGCAGGGGAAGAGAAAGGGCCTTTTATGTTGATGGAAACCTCTTTAGTAAAGGCACAAAGGGCAGGCATTAGTGTGTCATTACATTAAGATGCATTGCCTTCCATAATAGGAAGTGCTTCTTAAGCCATAGTAATACAATGGTTGAGAAGATGAGGCTCTCTGGAGAGCGAGGCACAATAGTGTGGGCTTGATATGGGACTCTAGTCTTAGCTGCCTTCATTATATACTTTTATTTGACTTTCTACATGTCCATCTTCAATAAATTATGTGTTCTTCCAATTTCTTAGTTTTCAAATTGTCCGTTAACACCAAAGAACAATTTTAATCCAAATATTTTAAGTAAGCAGATACTTTGGAGTGCCACACTGGTAATGAGACATCACTGATCAGTGAATGTAGTTTTCCTATGTTAGTTATTAGAAATCTTTATCTGTAGTAGATACTTTATTTTTAAAATGTGGCATTAAATGATAGTTCTGTCTTTGTTTTTTTTTTTTTTTTCTTTCTTTTACTCTATACTCAACCATAGGACACTAAAAACTTATTTTTCAGAGTTGCTAAAAAATAAAGCACTAACTTTAGGTTTTGAATCATTGTTGTATTTGGTGGGGGGAAATTTGTTATTTCAGGTTTTCAAGTTTTGGCTCTACATACTTGCTTGGTATTTAAATAGTGACTGTGGTTAAGCTGTTAGATTATTTTTAAGGCTCTGATAACTAGAGAAATTTCAAGTTTAATATACCAGAATATTTAAAATTGTTTGGCAAGAGTCACACAGCATCCTCTCATGGTTTATAAACATTTGACAGATACCTCAGGAAACTGAATGTGCTAAGCCTAAAAGCAGAATAATTGAATCATTGCAGCTAGATGATTTAGGATTTTCAGTAACTATGACAGAGTAAAATGACAGAGTAAAAAATCTGAAAACCTATATACTTCTTCAATGTCTCTAATTTGAAGCAGTTTATACCTAGGTGATATCTGTCTCCCCATCTGCAGTTGGAACTCAGTTGTCCTTGAGTTGAACTATTGAAAGTGAACTATTGTAGTGATCATCATAGTATCTCATATAGGGTAGTTACTCATTAAATGCTTTAGTAATGAAGACTCCATACTGTTTCAGTGGGGCTTGCTACTTTAAGATAAAGAATATTCTAAACTAATTCTACACTGGGAACAGCATGTATATTTTATTCCTTAGGTATGAAGGGCAAAATAGGGTTCCTAACTGTTGGAGCAAATCAGAGTTGGCAGCCACCTGTATATCATTACAGATTTCATGTCTGTGTATTACATATTTGTATTAAATTTTATTTTTGGTTTGTTTCAGTTAATCATTAAAAAGTGATGTATCTGAAACCTATCATGGGAAGAACAGTTACCAGAGGTTTGACAGAAATTCGGCTTCTGTTTCCTTTATCTAATTGAAAACATTTTTGTTTTTAGAGTTATTTCCTTAATTAGGTGAAATCTTTTAGCAGCATTTTCTTAGCTGCACGTCTGGTTTGCTAAGCTTAGAAAAAAAATTTAAATATTCTTGGGAGGAACTTTGATTAGTGGGCAGTTATAATAAATTCATTTAGATTTTTTTTTTTATTGGAACCCTGTGCTTTTGTTGTAAAAAGTGACTTATCTTGTCCAGTTTCTTCATTTTAGGAATGGCAGAGCTGTATTCTAGGAAGCTTAACTACTTTGTTAAAGGTCACACATTCAATTAGTAGTAGAGTTAGCATAAGAACCCAGACCTCAAATTCAATAATGCAAATGTTTTTGCACTACAACACTGATGCTCTCCTTCACAATTGAAGATCACTGGCATGTACTTTAACTTGGCTTTCTTCCCATAGTAATTGACTTTTGCTCTCACATACTTGCAAGTCCCTTTTTATCAATAGTATTTATTCATGAGACAAATTGGCCCAGCTCAGGGATATAGCCTATAGTAAACAAATAAAAACAAAATTGAATGAAGTTTATTGACTTGATGAAAATCAGTCTCTAGCTTAGTTCTCATTAATACCATGATTTTACCTAAGAACTTTAGTCTAAAGTTTTGTTTTACCAGTCTTCTTGCTATGTATTTGGGATTTGTAGGAAGTTTGCCAATTTATTGAAGAACTGAACTAATCTGTTCTATGGATTGAAACACTCTTTGTCTACATTTTGTCAGTTAAGCTATCTTTCCAAATGTAATTTTGCAGATTTATTCTAAAGAATTCTCTGCCAAGATGTTTTTATTCCATGTTAAAAATTATTTGGAAAACAATAGTAAGTCTAAGTCTGTATGTTTTGTTGTTTCAAGATATACTTAAAAAATATTTGAAATTGTTTAGACTTGGGATTTTTTTTCCTGTTTTGTTAATTCTAATTTTACTTATGAGAGCATTTTTCTTTAAATTTTCTTTGTTTCTATATCAACTGCTTTCACAGTGACTTGATTGAATTTTGAGTCATATGTGAAACCATTCACTTTTAGTGAAATAATGATCAGTTATAATTAGGAGAACTGATTACATTCATATGTAGTTCTCTGACCTAAAAGTAGTCATCTTACTTTCAGTCAATTGGATCAATATATTGTTAGCATTTTAATATTTTTCTGGTACCTCAAAAGTACACATTAAGTTTTCATGTTATATGTTAATTTATTGATTTAATCTTTATAATTTCCATCTTTTCCTAATGTATATAGCTTATGCTTTTAAAAGATGGATTTATAATTTTTTCAAAAATGAGTTTTTCATTCCTGTGAATCAATTTTTAATTTTTTCATAAACTATTTCTCATTAGGAGTATCTCTGTTTATAAGGCGTCCAATTGGCTTGGAAAAGAATGGCTTTCCTGCCCTGTCTTCCTTTCTTTTTTCTTTTGGTAGTATATTTGTAATCTAAATCTACTATATTTGATCTTATCTCTGACAGCATTAAAATTAAGGGTGTGTTTAGAGTGTAACTACTTTCTAAGTACTTGAAAAGTTTAAATTCTAGAATTCGTGTCTTGTTTCACACCCGGATTCCAACCATTAAGCATGTATTTTATATATGTATCAGTATTCCAAATATTTGAAATCATTTTTAAAGGGACTGTTAACAAATCTAGTCACCCATAACTAGACCATGACTGACTTTTCCACAGGGGAAGAAGAGGTGAAGGTTTCGACCATGCCACTGTCAACCTCTTCCCATTCATTACAACAAGGACAGCAGCCTACAAGTCTCCACACTACTGTGGCCTGACAACAGAACTGAGAGGAGAGGATTAGACTCTGGGGTGCTTGCATGGGCAACCGGATTTTTGCATGATTCCTTTCTGATTTTGCATTTAATGTATACACCCAAAAGAGCCAATATAAACGTTCCTCATGCCTACAACTAGCGTGTTACCTCATAGTTGCTAAAGTATTTCTTCATTAGGCCTTTAACATAATTTATTAGCATAATAATTTTGGCATTGTTTCTCATGAGTGATGCTATTTTTAACTCATATGAATAAACTTATAATACTAATTAAGATCCCAGATGAGATTAGCTAGAATTGTTCTTATTTTGGCTCTATAACTGAAAATATACAAAGGTAATGATAGTTCTTTGTTTTCTGATTTGTGAAAAAAAATGGTAATATCCTAATTTGAGAATTGAGATGATAATGTCTATTGCATTCTTTGAATACTTGAGAAGAAAGAATACATATAAAACAAACTTGGTTGGTGTCATTTAATGCTCAGAAGGATGTTGTCAGCAATTGTTTTCAGTTACCTAGATTTATATCTTATATTATGCATTACATGTGTAGAAACTGTTTTGTTCTCTCTCATTTGCACATTTGCACTTTATTTTTGAATGGTTGTTAATTATAAAATAGATGGTTAAAAGATAATTATTATGGCCTAAATGCAATATAATCTCTTTCCTAACGCACTGCCTAGTATACCAGGAAATGCCTCAAAAAACACAATTTCAACTTCTAATTGATTTATCAGAAACTTGAATGTGGGATGAACATTGTATGTGAGTAGCCGCTAAAGTAGTATAACATTTTTATTGAACAAACAGTAGTTTGGTGGGATATTTGTTTGGAAATTTCATTGTTTAATACCTGAAATGTGGAATAAGTCTTTGTAAGTATTTGACCTAAATGAGACTTAAAGTAGAAGAGAAAAGTTTGAGTGTCCTCTAAAATTAGTCCATGTAAGTTGTAAATGGATATTTTAGTGAATCACAGAAAATAGTGGAGTACTTTATAGGATAATGTAAAGTGATGTTTTTGATAATACAAAATTTCTTGAAATAGTTTTAAAACTGATAATAAAAGAAAACTGAACTCAGTTTGGAGCAGTGGACAAAAGCTGATTTAGAAAACATGATCATATTCTGCCTGTGTGAAGCAGCATCTGAGAAGAAAGGGAAAGTCAAAACAATTGTGATTTAACAACAACAACAAAAAAGTATGCCTTAATTTGTTTAAAAAAAAATACAAGAGGGGTGTCATGAATACCAAAAAGGCTAGAGATTTTAAATAATAAAATCTGCTTATTAGTAGATGATGCTATTGTTATGTTGGAGTTGGAATTTGGGGGTTATACTCTATGTAAGATCTGATTACTTTTTCTAGATATAGTGCAACAAATTAAATGGCCTTATCCTGAAGTATAGTTGGGTAAACCAAAATCTATACTTAATATCCTGAGATTTGGTTACCTGAGGATGCAGAAGGAACTAATTTTCTAGCCATCTAAGTTATTTTTATGAAACTCCACATGAATACCAATTTCTGATTTTCATTTAGAAGTGGTTTTAAGCCAGCATTTTAAGAAAATCCAGTAAAATACAGTAGACTTATTAAACATCAATCTTTAATTATAGCTTAATTTAATTATGATTTTCATTTTTGTTGTAAAAGACTAACACTTTGCCAATTATTTCCTGCGGAGCAAGTGGTCCTTCACTTTGTTAACAAAACATGGTCTCCTTGTCATGATGCTTATCAGCTCATAGCTTTCTCCAGCTTTCAATGTAAGCTTTTCATCTCCTGGATCTTCTTACAAAGCCATAGCAGGTGGTTAGCTCTTATTTACTTACTTCTCAGTGTTGAGAGAGAGACCTGTTAAACAAACCTCCTTTCCTGATCTTTCTGTTTCTATTTCTTTTTTCCATTCATAATTTGTATAGAAAAGCTGTCTTGAAGTTTACCCAGACTTTCCCAGAGTCCTGAATAGATTCCCAAAGCAGTCCCTTTGCTGCTGCTCATCTCTCCCTGCTTCCAGGCACACCACCAATAAGGAAAATGCTTCTTGAGATAGTAAGACTCCAATTTCCAAATTTTTATAAGGAATGTCTAAAAGTGATCCTTAAATTCACTGATGAATTTCAAGACCACTTTGTAAGGCCTTATCTTTTTGCTTACTTAATAGTTTATTTAATATGTTTCCTTAGAAGTATTAAAAGTCAGCCATAATTTTATGCTCAAGCACCATTTCACCTGACTAGCAAATTGTAACCAAAATGATGGTAAAGAATGAGAAATTCTAAAAAGCTTCAGGTTTGTTTCGGTTCATCTTTTGCAAGGAAAAGTTTACACACACACACACACACACATTTGTACATCCTTAACCTTTATAAAGCGACTAGTCTTTTCCTAACACAGGAATTTTAACCTGGAGTCCAGAACTCTTTGAAGCTACAAAATTGTGGATTTGTGTGCATGTACCCATCTATTCTTTTTTTGAGAGAGAGAGAGAGAGACAATCTTTAGTTACTAGATTTATAAGGGGTTTGTTGACACCCATCTGCACCTCAAAGAAATAAAAAAGGGGGGATTAACTGTTGCCTTGAAAAGTTTTTGGTGCCACTGTAGAAAATAGTCTTGCACTGAAAGAGTTTAGTTATATAATATCAAGTGCCTCTTTCTTGACTACATTTTCTTAAAGATCCCATTAGAAAAAAATGTTTTGATTAGTAATGCTTTCCTTCTACTGTTGCATTGTGTTTTTCCAGGGGATATTTTTGTGTATTCTCCCCTTATTTTCACAAAGCTTTAATTAAATATTTGAGTACTGATTTTGTGTAGTGACCTGAGCTAGATCTTGAAGGATACAAAGCTGAATGAAATAAATGTACATCCTGTCATCAAGGATGAGCCCAGTGGCAATTGTATTTTCACATTGTTTTTATCAGGTCAGCTCTTGATATGTTTTAATAAGAATAGTCATAACAGTCCAGATTCATTTCATTGTTCATCTCTCAGTAACCTTTCTAACAGTGGCAACAAAGGATATTGAATACTTTTACTTCAAATATTTGATAATTTGTAGGAGGTGAAAAAACCTTAATAGGAAAAACATATATTCGTTATTCTTATTTAAGTGTGTGTATGCTCATGTATCTTTACTTAGTGTTCTGGGAAATAACTGAAGCCTTCCATATACGTGTTGTGTTCCTTTAAAAAAAATCAACTTTAATGTATTTGTCTGCACATTTCTACTGACATGGCTCCTACTTGTATCTTATTCCAAGTACCTTCAAGATTGCCAGACCTTTCTTCTGCTGTGACACAGGCCCTTAGGAAGGTGGGAAGTACACCCACAGAGGCATTGCTGCAGAAAGTCAAGAGAAAGGAACAAATAGCTGTATTGAAATCTTACAAAAATGAAGATTATTATTTATGCAGACAAACTGGGGTACCATTTATCCTATGCTGATTTGTAATGTTTTGGATTTTTGGTTTATGATTTTTAAAAAGTATTTATTTTTTAGTTGGACACGATATCTTCATTTCCATTTATTCATTTTTATGTGGTGCTGAGGATCGAACCCAGGGCCCCGCGCGTGCTAGACGAGTGCTCCTCCACTAAACCACAATCCCATCCCCTGGTTTATGATTTATTGTAAAGTGTCCTCAAATCTGTTTAAGTGATATCATACAATTGGAAATACAATTCAATCTTCCTTTTTTTTTCCCCACCCCCTTTCCATGTTTTAGTTTTGAGACAGGGTCTTGCTAAGTCTTTAGAACTTTGCTGTGCTGCCAAAGTTGGTCTCAAATTTGTAATCCTCCTGCTTCAGCCTCCTGAGGCACTGGGATTACAGGTGTATGTCACTGCACCCAGCCAGCCTTTTAAAGAAGTAATAATGCCAAACAATTACACACACACACACACACACTTTTATTTTCCAAAATTGGCAAAGTCAGATTATCTGGTGTCAGTCTTGTCTTTTTTCACTTTAGTGCTATGCCCTTCTCTGAATGAGTGAGTGGCAGTAAGATATGAAAGTGTTCATACATGTAAATATTTAGTGAAAAATATCAAATATGCTGATAGTAAAGAAAAGAAGTTCTTGTGAGCTGATATAAGGAGAGGCTTCATGAAAAGAGTATGGGACTTTCTGACTTTCAAAGATGATTTATATTTAAAATGAAAGCAGAAGAAGATCAGTACAATAAAGGGGGAGGATTGAACCACAGACTAGAAGTAGAAATTAGCATGGTGCAAAGGAGTTAGAAGGGAAGGACAGTAAGGAAATACACTCGCTGAGTTGTATAGGTCCTGTAGGTAAGTCAAGCGCTGAGAGCCTTGAATATTAAAAAAGGGAGTTCCACCTTGATATGGTAGAGGTAGAGAACTGTGGGGTTTTGGCAAAAATGTTGCTTCATTATAGCATTTGGGGGAGAGATGCTGGGGAGTGAATCCAGGGATGCTTAACCACTGAGCCACATCCCCAGCGCTTTTTATATTTTATTTAGAGACAGGGTCTCGCTGAGTTGCTTAGGGCTTCTCTAAGTTACTGAGGCTGGCTTTGAACTCAGGATCCTCCTGCCTCAGCCTTTGGAGCCTCTGGGATTGCAGGTGTACACCACCTTGCCTAACTCGTTATAGTGTTTTTAAGAAAAGTAATTTGGATAATGTGTTTGACTACGGTGAGGACAAATTAGAAAGCAGTGCCATTGCTGGGCAGAGTGAGTGAGGTCAGCCTGGGCTACAATGTAATAGTTGGGGTGAAGAAGAAATTATGACCTAGAAATTGGAAAGCATGAGATCTGAGAAAGGGACTTTAGGTTTGACTGTCAGATCTCTGGTGACCCAACTTTCATATAAAGGTAGGAGAGGGAGCCAGATTCCTGGAACTAGTCAAGGAAATGTGAAGGATATGAATATCTACTTATTTAAGAAATTTGGTAAGAAGGTGAAAAGGAAAACATAGTGTTAACTAGATGGGTGGTAGAGCTTAGGAGACACTGCTTTTTAAGGAAAAGACCCATAAGGACATATGACAGTTGAGAAGAGGAGACTGACAGTAGTGAAGGCAAGAGAGGCCAATTCAGCAGGATAAACGTACCTCTGCAGATGGTAGAAAGAAATGACCCTTGAAATGAAGTTGTGATTTATCTTTAGAGAAATGAGATGTACCTTTTCCCATCATGTGTCAGGGCAGTTAAAAGACTAGGGGAAAAGAAAGCAAGATTAGAGAAAATGAGAACAAATTATAGCAATAATTATTAGAATGCATTATTTGAGAATGAAGGTGAAAGAGAGTTGAGAGATTTTTTAGCTTTGAAATATAGAATTTCTGTGTAAAGATATGGGTCCACTTAGAAGTGTTTATAAAAGAGTCCACATTTGTGTAGTTTTGTGTGTTCCTCTGGTTTAGCACAAAGCATCAGGAGTAGAAAAGCAAATATTGAGTTTGGTTAGAAGATGAAGAGGAGATGGATATAAAGATGTTTAGGAAGACAATATTAAAATACCTAATCTCATGGTCAGGAAGAGTCCACTGAGATAGTTTTCTGTGAACCAATGGTCTGAGTCATGTGGAAGGGAGTTTAATGATTTTAGATTTAATGAGAATAAAGAATAAGTTAGTGTTGTTAAAAAGAATGGCAAAGGCTGAGGGTAGAGTTCAGTGATAGAACAATTGCCAAGCATGTGCAAGACCCTGAGTTCAGTTCCCAACACTGCAGTAAATACATAAATACATCCATTAAAAGAACGGCAAATAAGGAGACTGGTCAGTGTGTTGACCTCATAGTGCTAAACGATGGGTGAGAAGCAGGGGAAGAATGGTGGTCCAATGTCTAACTAGTGTTGGGGGTTAGTAAGAAGCCTAGCTTTTATAACCCTTTATGCTCTCTACCCTGTCCCCACTCTTGTCTTTTTGTGAGAGTAGGAAGTTAGTCTGTATGAAAGAAAATTATAGGAAGTGTGGTATTACCAGAGAATCCTGAATAAGGTTTCCAGTTGAAATGATTCAAAGCAAACTTCTTTTCTCAAAGCACAATAGGAAGTCATAGAAGCAGAGTGCTGGGGAGGGGCTGGGAAAAGCCAGACATGAGAATAGATAGGCACAAGTAAGTCCAGTGAGTGCAAGGAATTGGCAGAAATGTTACTTACAAAGTGAAAGATTAAGATAGAGTGGTAGGTCTGGGATATGATGAGTCTGAAGGTTGAGGAGCTCATGTTACAGGTGAGCCAGCTTCTGCCAGTCTCACAAGCAAAATAGAAAGCTCCCTTCCCCACCCGCATAGGCTTTCCTACTTACAAAGGGAAAGGATCTCTTCTTATGTAGTTGGATGAGGCCATTCTTCCTTATGTATATAGTAGATTTTCATTAAAAAGTAGTATATTGGTGTAAAGCAGAAAAGAGAAGTTAGGTTATAAAAATATTTTGGCACTCCCCCTAAGATAACATACTATGTGAATAAATAAAATCTCCAAATTATTGGACAAGTCTGTAGTTTGCTTACTTAGAATATAACCTTATAGGAAAACTGCTGTAGATATAGTAGGGCAGGGATGAAGATATATTTAATATCAACAGCAAATATCACTAGTTTGGAAGCAATCTTAGTTTCCAGGCACTAAGTTATTTAAAAATTCACAGGGCTTATTTCCATATACATCAGTAAGATATCAACTGTGAAATTTGAAAATGATAATGCTTCAAATTGTAAATCATTACTCGAGAATACCATGTTGCAAAATCATGCTGATGGCTTGAGAAACCACGCTCCTTAGACCTCCTTTCTGGTCTGTGGTTTACTTCCAAGAATATCAATCTAGCCACCCCAAATTGCTGGTCACACCAATTTATAGCTCTTTTAGGAGCTATTTCTATAGAATCAGCTCTTGATAGTTCAAGATTTATTAAGGATATTCATTAAGAATTAATTCTATTTCATGGTCTTTAGTTGTAGATGGACACAATACCAAAAATTTGTTTGTTTATTATTTTTATGTGGTGCCAGGGATCGAGGCCAGTGCCTCATGAATTCTAGGCAAGCACTCTACCACTGAGCCACAAACCCCTGTCCTATTTCATGGTCTTTTGAAGAGTCTATCCTGAGTTTGAGTTATACAGAAATCTAGTTTACACTTGTTAGGTACCTAAAACAGGAGGTGGTAAACCCAAGTTTGTTTGTTTTTGTTTGTTTTCTTGTACTGGGGATTGAACCCAGGAGCACTTTACCACTGAACTATAGCTCCAGATCTTTCTATTATTTGTTTTGAGGTATAGTCTCACTGAATTGCTGAGGCTGGCCTCAAACTTGGTCCTGCCTCAACCACCTGAGATGCTGTGATTGTGGACCGTGCCCAGTGGTAAGCCCAAGTTGTTCAAGCCACTTGAAAATTGAATTACATAGAAGTTCTAAATTACATTGAAGTTCACAAAACAGCTTGAAATTGTTTTGAGAACAATCCTTTTCCTCCAGGTTCCTCTTGGTCACCCTTCCTAGTGCAACTGTTGACTTTTCTGTTGTAGCCCATTTCACATGCTTAAGGTTATTTTAAAGGTTTGTTGAAGCTCCAAACTAATCTGGAACATAATATACTTAGAATAGTTTGGTCATTCCTGCTCCTGCTTGGTGTTCAGACCCATTAGAAACACCCCCAAAGCTTTCTCTCCATATAATTTATAATGTCTTGGAAGTATCCAGTAGCTTTCTTTTTTTTTATCGAGGTGGAATTCACATAAAATAGAATTAACTATTTGAACTATTAACTGTTCACATGAAATAGAATTCATTGGCCCAGTACTATTTTTAAAATTATTTCTCTGTCAAAGTAGTAGAATAAATAACCTGTGAGAATTTTGGCCCCTTCCTTTTTAGAGCTGTATGATAATAGCTGCATCTAGACTTATTATTTTACCCATTAGGCTGAAAGGCAAATGGCAAACCTTAAAATATTCAAATGTGTACCTTCCCCCCAAAAAATTAAAAATAGAAAAGCAACAAATGTGTACCCTCCCCCCCAAAAAAAGAAAAAATAGAAAAGCAGGGAGCTTTGGGCAAGAGACCCTTATAAAATTTGTTTTTCTGAGTAGGTTAAAATGTTTGAAGCAGTCCTCAGAGTAGTTTTGAAATGGTAATGACAATTTTACTATCTCTATGATACTTAATTAGCATTGTATAAGAAAAGTAATCTAGAAGACTAGTTCTCTCCCAGAGCATGCCTGTAATTTCAGGTTCTGGGAAGGGAGAGGCAGGAGGATTGCAGGTTCAAAGCCAGCCAAGGCAACTTAACCAGATCCTGTCTGAAAAATAAGAAAGAAATAGAGCTGGGGGTGTAGCTCAGTGATGGAGCGCTTGCCTAGCCTGTGCAAGGCCCTGGGTTCCATACCCAGTACCACAAAAAAGAAAAGACAAGACTGGTTCCATACATGTGAGTTGGAGTATGTGTACATGTACATATGTGCATTTATATTGTTGTTTTTTTTTTAATATAAAGTAGTTTTCAGTTAAATTCCCCTTAACAAATACAGCAAAGCAAAAAGTCTAGGCCATTTTTCTGTTACTTCTCATTTGTTTATTCCTTCTATATTTCAATTATTTACATGTTCAGGATCAATATTTTTATTCTGAGTTTGTTTTTTAACAAAAGAAAGACTGTTTAGATGTAGTGAGGTTACATTACTGGTGCCCAACTCACCCTGGTCATGCTTTATCTAAACAAATATTTCATAGCTTTTTCTCATCAAATTCTTCTCACACTAAGGATATCCATCCCATGTCACACTCTTTGGAAAAACCTACAGAAAAGATAATTAAGAATACAAGATTTGTATTGAGGTCATGAAACTTGAGAGTGCTGATAGATAACCATCTTTAACAGGACTTTTTAGAAATCAGATGATGATGATGATGATGATGATGATAACAAGGCTCAGAAGAATTGTGGTTTACCCCTAGCCACATTCTAGCAGCAATTTAAAGTTGCATTAGCCTTTACCACATGAATTTGTTTTCACACATAGAATTCAGTGGAAAAAAGAACTTCAAAATTAAGGATGTATCTCTTCCCTAAACATTGTTCTTACAGTTTAGTTATAATAGCAGTTTTCTCTAATTAAGGACTTCCAACTATGAATCAGTGCATATAATACGAATTTAAGTCTTTCAAAATGTCCACAGACTGATAGGTATGGTCAAGTCAACCTTATGTTAAATGTGGCCCAGTGATCTTAGAGTAACTTTGGGAAGGATAAAAACTACAACCTTGCAACTGTTCTTCATGAAGACTTAATTACTTAATTCCCAGTGTCAGGAGAAAAATAAAGAGTAAAACAGGTAGAATTTAATTTACCTAGGATTTTTCTCTAGTACCTAGGAGCAGTTAAGAACCAACAGGCATAACCACTAGACTGCTGACATCCTTAATATTACAAAATAAAGAAGGGGGAAAAATAATGGCACCAAGATACACTACACCCAAACTAATGGTGTGATTTCAGATTCAACTTTCAAGAAGAACTGCCCTGCACTATGTCATGTTGAATGATAGCATATCTACTGATTTTATTTTTCCAATCAAAGAGGTTGTTGTTTTCAGCATACAGAAACAGGGAAAGCTCCATGAGGATTTAAAGATGATAATAACTATCACCATCTCAAAGACGAAAATCAAGACTGACTGCAATCAACTTTTGTAACCTAGTGCTATTTTCTAACATGGTGAGATCTGTCCCAAAGACCGCCAGAATTTATACTCTGTTATTAGTCTTGGAGTAGAACACTGTGATTTGGAACTTAATTAGGATGTTTTTAAACTTCATCATGTAATATGTTGCCATTTGCAAGAAGTTGTTGACTCCCCAAAGCTGGTTATTTTTTCCTTTATTGTGTCTGTAAGTTGAGTCCCCAGCTAAAGGTAAAGGAAGCGATGGGTTAGGACTTCAGCAACCAAATAGGAAGGTTTCTCATTGGCCATAAGCTGAGTGTTGGGTTACATGCCTTTTACATTTTCTCTATTAAAATAATAGTTTTTATTAACATTTATTGTTGTAATGCTTGCCTAGCATGTGTAAGAACCTGGGATCAATCTCGAACACTGCTTAAAAAAAAATATATATATATATATATATATATATATATATATATATATATATATATATAAAAAATTCATTGCTGATCTACATGCCTTACTTCCCTAAGGCCCCAATTTAGAGAAAGATTTGCTACCAGATATGTATTTTTCTCTTTTCTAAATTGTTTGCTAATAAACCTAACCATAGTCGTCCACTGGTCTCACAGTTGTAACATTCCTTGAGTTTTGGTCTAGTCGGTCCTTTTAAGGTATAAACTCTAAAACGTGTATTTTAAGTGATAGGTTATTATTTCATTAGAATAAAACATAATACTAAAACTAGCACTGATTTAAATAATCTCTGAATAAATATACAGAGCCCTTCAAGCTTTATTTTAATAAAAAAATCTTTCAATTCTTGATCACCTTGAGTCCCATTCTGATAGCTGTGCTCACCTCTCCATCCAGTTTCTTTTTCCTTCTTTGGACAAAAAAAGTAATCATTTCTTTTTCCATGTAACTTACAACATTTAATAGGGAGGTCACAATTAGATCTTAATGTTTATTACCTGCATGATTTCTCTGTTGGATCCTAGACAAGACTGAATTTTCCCTCTAACAGAAGAGAGCTCTTCCTCCATCCAGCTGTTCAGTGTTCTTTTGGAGTGTCTACTCGGTTACCAGAGTCACTAGACCCTGTATCTCCTTCCAAATCATTCTTCTAGCTTTTTAGCTTATTTCCAAACTGGCTTTTGATTTTAAGTGACCATATTCTTTATTCTCTTCCTCTTCACACTCTTTTAAATCAAAATAGAATTTTTAAACAGAAGGCATACTTTTGTTTTTGGAGTTGGTTGAGGAACAATCACTACATTGTTAAAAGTTGAATCAGTGAAGATTTTTACATTTTAAGTTTTGCATCATTTAATTCACCCCCATTTAATTTTTTTTTTTTTTTTTTTTTTTAGTTGTTGATAAGACATCCATTACACCCTTTATATGTGGTGCTGAGAATCGAACCTAGTGCCAGGCAAGTGCGCTACAACTGAGCCACAGCCCAGTCCTAATTGACCCCATTTTTAAGGTGATGCTCACCCTTTTAAAAACTACCTAACACTTGGGAACAAAAAAAAGAGGTGGATAAATAAAATTTATCTAACACTTCTAAACAATATAACTAAAATTCATAAATGTGTTTTTTATATAGTTAATTTTTATTTTCACTAAAACGTAAATCAGAATAAAATTCCAGGATGTCTGAAATAAGAATTATAATTTCTGATTTATATTTAATAATGTATTCATCTGATCTTCCTTCTCTTTCCTCCTGCCTTTTTTCTCAATAGGATTCAACATTGATTGCCAGAGATAGTCTTGACAGAACCAATTCTCAATCTGTTATAAATTCAACTATAATAACCATAGCTAAGGATGAATATTTAAATAAATGTATATTTTAAGTGATTTTTAAACAAAGAGCCCTTTAGCTGGTGAGCATGTAAGTCTTTGAATGCATCAGAGTCTTTTAAAATAATGTCCTCCACAGGAGTATCATCCTGTGTAGGACTGGACAGGATGTATTATTATAGGACTACTTGTGACATACATAATCAGTTTAATAATTACAGCTCTGTAGCATTAACATTAGAGTAGTTAATACTAGGACATTGTGATATTGTCCTGAGCTCAAGAGTCTCCATAGATACGGACTTTTAAGATAGAGACATCATTTGAAAATTGGAAGCAAAAGTTTTATTTATATTAGTATATGAATAAATAGAAGGAAGAAAAAGCAAAATAGTTTTTTAAAAATATTTTTTAGTGTTGATTTAGAATCACAGCAAAATTGAATGGCAAATATAGAAATTTCCCATATACTCCCTGCCCTCACATGTCCTCCTCCATTATCAACATCCTTCAAAGGAGTGCCACAGTTGAGCCACCTATATTAACATGCCTTTATCACCCATTGACCATGGTGGGCGTTAGGCTCTTGATGTGATACATTCTGTAGGTTTAGTTAAATGTATATGGGGCTGGGAATGTGGCTCAAGTTAGCGCACTCACCTGGCATGCCTGCGGCCCAGGTTCGATCCTCAGCACCACATACAAACCAAGATGTTGTGTCTGCTGAAAACTAAAAAATAAATACTAAAAAAAATTCTCTCTCTCTCTCTCTCTTAAAAAAAAAAATGTATAATGACCTGTGTTTGTCATTATAGTATCATGCAGAATAGTTTTACTGCCCTGAAATCCTTTATGCCCTTCCTACTCATCTGTCTCACTTTCTCTCCTCTCTGATCCCTGGCAACAACTCATCTTTTTACTATCTCATAGTTTTACCTTTTCTAGGTCTTGTATTTGAAATCATATAGGATATAGTCTTTTTAGATTAACTTCTTTTACTTAGTAATATGCCTTTAAGTTTTCTACAGTCTTTTGTTTCTCTTAAATCACATATTTAAGTCAAATTTAGAAAAAAAAATATTTTAAAAACCAGTCTTAAGACAAACCTGAAATAAATATCCCTTAGTTGGGTAACTTGTACAATGAGAAAGAATTCTTTTAAAGATATGATTGGTCTGATATATTGAAAATGTTTACCACTATACTCATTTAGTTTTAGTATAAAATAATGGGAAATTATAACCTTTTCTGAAATAATTATTTTCTGAAATTAAACAAACTATTTTTTTAAGGCCTAAAAATACTATCCAAACATGAAACTCATAATTGGGTTATGAAGCATTTATCAATTAAAATCATGTTTTGGAAAAAATGAACAATTTTAGTCTTCTTATTTAGGATTGTTGTGACTTTGATTTAAATAAAATAATTCTATGCTGATAGGACCCCTCCTTTTAGAAAAAGATGAAACATCTTCAATATTGAAATAAAAGTAAGCTATGTAATAAAAACAGTGAAGAACTGGTTTGATGTTTTAAATAACTTCAATAATTTGGAAATTTTTTAATTTGGAAAATTATGAACATCAAAAATCTTGAGAATTTCAGTAGACATATAAGCATCAGGGGAATTGCTGCAAAGGCTCAAAATACTTTGATCTGAATGCAAGCCTGAAGAGAAATTTTTACCCCAACAAAAATATGCTGTTGGCAGTAAACAACCAAAAGATATCACTAGACTTTCTTTAAAATGGCCAACCTCTAGTGACTCAGTAAAGAAAGAAAACAAGCACAACAGTGTGACTTTTAGGAAACTGTTGGAACTCCAGAGAAATTGGCCCAGAGTAGACATTCAATTAATATTTGTTGAATAAGAATTAGTGTTTGAGAGCGGGATGTTTCTGGAGTTCTGCAAAGCACAGATCTGCTTTGTGTTACAGCAGGACTTCTGGAAGCATTTGGAACTCATTTGCACATGAGTTATAACTTACCTCTGGATTCTGTTGTGGCCTTCTGTGTTAAGATTTCCTCCCCCACAACTCCTCACTGTGTGATTATTCCTCTTCTTCTTCTTCTTCTTCTTCTTTCTTCTTTCTTCTTTCTTCTTTCTTCTTTCTTCTTTCTTCTTTCTTCTTTCTTCTTCTTCTTTCTTCTTCTTCCTTCTTCTTCTTCCTTCTTCTTCTTCTTCTTCTTCTTCTTCCTTTTTTTAACTTTTGAATTGGGAAAACTCACCTCTTAGCTTTTTTCAGGTGTTCTTCTCAATACCCCACCAGCCATCACCACCTTTAAAATTTTTTTATCTCATACCACTTTTCTTACCATCCTATTCCTATTTATATATAAAATGTTGACAAATTTTTAATGAAACACGTACACAAAATTCAGAAAGACCATAAAAAGAATCTGCTTTTTTAGAACTCTATGCATACTGCTGAGCTGTTTTAGGAGCTTGTTTGTAGGAAGTTCTTTGGGGCAACTTGTAATTGTTAACATTTTTCCCTGGTGTTTTAAGCCAAAGTCTTCTCATCTTTTCCCATTTGTACCTTTTGAGAGCAGTTTATCAAATATGTGAAGACAGTTACCATTCTCTGGTAACTTCCTGGATGTAGCTTAAACATCCATTCCACATGTAACATGACATCCAGTTTTCATGTAGTCTAGTATTCTTCTACTCGTATTTTGGACTTGACAGTGTCTTTTCTTAAAACATGAAGCTCTAAGACTAGGATTGTAGCTTAGTAGTAGAGTATTTGCCTAGTATGTACGAAGCCATGAGTTCCATCCCCTGTACTACAAAAGTAAAGAAAAGGAGAAGCTCACACTTGAATAATCCACATACATTCAGCTAATCTTAATTTTTCATGAAAACTATTCTTATTACTACTATCTTTACATTTATAGAATTTTTTTTAATAAAAGCATCTTGTGGGATGAGTATTATCTCCATTTATAAATGAGGAAACTGAGGCATAGTGGTTACCATTTGTGTTTGCCCAAGGTCAGATCATTGCTAATTTAGACATTGCACATCCATTTACATGGTCTTAATATTACCTTTTTAGGAGTTCTGTTACCCAAGTTGTCATATCAGGTTTCACGAACCTATTAATAAAGCCCCTTGACCTTTTTCCTTATACACTAGTTAGCTTTCTTTTATCCTGCTCTGTCCTAATGCATTTTTTAAAAATCTGAATGTATATATATATTCAACTTTATGTGATTGAATTTGACATGGTTAGAGTATATCTTATTTGTACATCCTCTTCCTATAAGTTTGTGTAATAAACGGACTGTTTAATTATAAAGCAAAAGATAAATATTATCGATAACACTGTTAATAACATTTGTGTGAAGAATACAAGAATTTTAAGGTTAGGTAGTTTCCATTATTGATTTTATCATCTATAGAATTGTTTTTTTGTTTGCATATTTAAATGAACTTTGTGGGTTAAATATAATACAAAGCATGGAGTCAAACATAAACCATAAAATCATAGACACCTTTAGGTCAACACAGTACCTTTCAGTTCTGCGTAAAATCATTTAAATATTGTTACCCATGCTATACTTAACTATTTCATCCCAAAAGGAAATCTCAGAGAACTTAGCAGAAACTGTCGAATTCAAGATACATTATGCTGCTTCTGACATCCTGAGAAACTATCCAGAGAATAAATTACTTTGGTATGATTGGTTCTTTATGAAAATTCATTTCAGCTTTCATCAGTCACTCCTTTCCACTCTTTTAGGATTGATGTGTCAGTGGAATGGGAGTGGAGCTAGCTGCAAAGTCTGTAATTTGGGCAGACAGCAGAAGAGAAAAGAGAGTAAGCCACAGCATATAGGAGGACATTTCCAATGTTAAGCAGTCATCAGTAGAAGCTCCCTCCATGACCACCTGTTGAATTTCAAAATCAAGATTTATTTTAGGTGGAAGAGAGTTGGGGTTCTATCCAAAATGCTACCTGTTGTCCCCCCCCAAAAAAAAAGTGGAACAGTGGTTGATAAACCTGTCATATTTATTTCTGAAGACATTATCAAGTCCCTAATCTGTTTCAGAATCTTCTCAGGAACTAATTCTAAGCATGTGGCTTCTGTAGTCTGCCATTTCCTCTATTTCTGGGACTTCTCTTAACAATGATATTGTGATCTCATCTGTGAGTATTAATACTCTAGGACACAATCCATTTTGTACCTAGAAATGGTAAATACATTTTAATTGAGTAGATGCTCTTTTACCATTTTCATATCTTTCCTGACAATCTCTTCTTTGTGTTGCTTAATCTTTGCTATTGGTAAAAAGATCACACTCTTATAAAATTAGAAGGGAGTAAAATGAACACGAAACTACATTGCTCTGTCTTTTCTCATGGCTTAATATTATGTTATCAGGCTGAATAGTGGCCTTTCTTAATTTTCTCATAATTTCACACACAGCTTTTTCTTACCTTCAGCATTTTTTGTATGCCTCAGATCATTATGGATTCTGACCTTAAGCCACAAAGGACTATGATACTTTTACATACAGGTAGGATATATCTTCTTTAAGCTTTCTTTTAAAATCTCATTACATCAGATTCTACCTATACAACTGGCTCTCATTTTCTTATTAGTATTCTTTATTATTGTGTTGCCAGAATGATATGTTGTAACACCTTCTGTGGCCTGTGAACCACTATTCCCTGTAGCCAAGGGACCACCCCCACCTATCCTTTCTCTGATCTTTTTTTTTTTTTTTTTGAAAGCTGTTTTATTTTAAAAAACAAAACAAAAAACCTGGAAGCAAGGGCTATTTGTTTAGGTAACTTGAATGTACCTACTGAGGTTCAGGTTCAACTACTATTTACCTAATCAAAGAGGACTTCAGAATCTAGTTGGGAATAGGATGCCTGCCATCCAAGAACTCAAGTTCAGTTATTCTCATTCTTTGTCCCTGTCATATACTCCAAAGGTTTGCATTTTCTCAGACACTATCCAGTTGTTTGTTGATCAGAATGAAGTCCAATATTAAAGATTCCTTCCTTTCCACCTTGGAAAAGAGAGACAGATGGTCAGTAAGGAACATGTATCCGGTTTATTTTCTTACAGCAGATTTTGATCTCAGAAGCTGTTCATGTAGTTGACACCCTCCATGTATCTCAAATCCTGTTTTGATGACTGTTCTGGTGATTGGTGTGTCATCTCCTTGGTTGTACCTTTCTGTGGTCATCTTTAGATCACTCCACAGGGCTTTGGCCATAGCCATTGCTCAGTTTGGTGCTCATTTCTGTGTTTCCTTCCCCACTTCTCATTTTAGGCTTTGCAGATTTCTTAGGTAGATTGTCATTGTTTGGTCCTCTCCTTCATTTAGCTCTGTTGTTTACAACTTGTAGATCATCTGAACCAGTCTGTGTTGCTTCTGAGAATGTATTTTTGCATTAAATTTTTAAATTTGGTCTTTCCTTATTTTATATATGACTTTTATTTACATATATCTTTACACCTGGACATCTCTCCTTTGATTCTGCTTCCTTAGATCCTTAATAAATCATCAAGATGTCTTCCAGCTCTCAGAGGATCTGATTCTCCTCCAAAATAGTTTATAGATTCTTGTAGGAACATTCTAGAAGAGAAAAATGTGCATTGTGCAAAAGACATCTGATTGTGTTTTAAAGTATTCCTTCTTTTTATGATTGGCTGCCTGCACTGCCCTGTGTTCTACATGGAATGCTTTTTCTACTTCCATGTCAGCTTGTCTTCCTTAGGCCCCTGGTCAGTGGTGATCCTACATGCAGAATGGCAGGATTGGTCACTTCTGTATTTATGCCTTTTGTTCATTTTAGTGTAGTCTTTACTGTTTGTCACATTGTAGTTACTTAAACCTGTCTGCCGAGCCCCTTAATTGGCTTATGAGTCCTGCCAGGACAATGACTAGTTGGTACAAATGTTTTAGAGTTCGCTGATTTTAACTACTGACTTCCATTCTTTTTAACTGTATATAATCTTTGGCAAATTCTTTAAACAACCAGAGTTTACTTGGCTGTCTCATTTGTAAAATGAAGCCACTTCTTAACCCTTATTGGAAAGTAATCAAGTACAAAAAGTGCAGATAAGTGAATGAATAGTGTGCAGAATAGAAAGTGAGTAAAATATATCTTGTACACCTTGGTTATTGCCCTGTACATAGTATTAGAATACTTTTTTTAAAAAAATTCATTGTCGGATACAGTGGCACATACCTATAATCCCAGAGACTTGGGAGACTGAGGCAGGAGGATTGCAAGTTTGAGGCGAGCCTCAGCAATACAACAAGACCCCATCTCAAAATAAAATTTTAGAAAGGGCTGGAGATGAAGCTCAGTGGTAGAGCACTTACATAGCATGCATGAGGTAAGGGTACCAGGGGGAAAATCCTTATTAAAACAACAATAATCCACTGGATTTTTTAAAAAGTATAGACACTTGGGTTTTGGCATCTGAAACATTTAAGAACATCATCATAGTGTTTCTCATTTCCCTCAGTTTACATGTACAGAGGCCTCTTGAACCCCCAAACTTCCTCCTGATTTCAGAAAGATTTTTGGAAAGAACCATTTGTTCATAGCATCATACAGATAAGAACTAAACAGACTTTGTTGGGAAAAGTCACTTTCCAGCTCTTCTCAAGTCAAACCTTCCAGTCTGCATCTTAAAGAATGTAAAATATCTTAAGACACTGAGCTACATGCCAACTGAGTGTTGTTCAGTTTGTAAGTGCTGTCATGTGGAATGATCTGAGTGGAAGAAAAAAGGCAGACTTTTGGAAGAGAGTAAAAATTGAGAAGATCAGGAAGGCGTTCTAGTCAAGGAGAATGACAGGAAGTAAAGTCCAGATAGCATAAATCATATTTAGCTGATCCAGATTTTTGACTTTTTTTTTTTTTTTTTTGCTATTACTTTGTCCTTTATATCTGCTCAGATCCATCTTCTTTTGAGTTTTTAAAGATTTTCACTTTGTCTAAACTTTGCTTTTGTACCTATTAGGCTTTAAGATTTTATCTATGCCCCAGCAACTCAACTGTACAGTATCGATCTTGCCTTTATTTAATAAACGTAACCCTAGAAATTTGGTAGACATTTTAGGGAGCTTATACTTTCTTGCAATAAGTAGTATGGAGATGGACTTTAATCTAAAACTGGTAGTAAATAATATATAATAGAGTGAGGTGGACTGGGGGAGGCAGGGAGTGTAGGGACTGAGATAGGCTGTTCCCTGTGCCCTGCTGCAATTGCAAGAAGTAGGAGCATCTGATTTTGAACTGTAAAGGACAACAGTGAACCGGGGAAGATAAAATAAAGACAATCAGGTTGTATATTGAGACTTTATGTAGTAACCATTAGATATGGCTTAAAAACTGAAGTACAGACTGAACTTTAGGAAAATTTTGTGACTGGGACTCCTCCCAGTTACACCTTCCAATTGGGGTGTGTCTGACCACTCTCACAGAGCAGTTTAACCTGAAATGTGAGGTCTCTGGCCATAGGTACTACAGGATATAATGGAAACCTAAGGATTCAGACTTAGTATATGAGCCAGCTGTCCTACACAAACATAAAAACTGGAGACATTGTTGATTTGTGAATTCATTGGCATCAAGGTGGTTTAGTTAATGAAAGACCTGGCGGGGAGAGGGGTACCAAAAAGAAGATGGAGGCAAAAATACGAAGAAGGCTTCCAATATTATATATAGTTACAGTGCACCAATTAAAATACCAAGAATGCTTAATATTCAAATCTCGTGGTAGAAAAATGTACTAGTAGAAAATAATACCTGGAATAGCCTTTGGCTTTAGGGCTTTTCTGCAGTGTGTTTTTATCTCTTTGTGTTGTCATTTTACAGAGATCTTCTGTCTTCACCCTCTTAGCAGCGGATATTTTTTCTCAAATGGAATTTTCTGTGATACCCTAATGTGTGAAATGGATGGAATCGGGGTGAGATGGATGCTTTGTCCTAGCGTCTTGCCCTCTCAACTTCCTCCATTGTTTCCGGTAAAGATTTTATGTAAACCAAAAAAGCTCATTGGCTTGTGGCCAGTGACAGCTTTTGGTAAAGAGCAGGTTTATCTACATTTTGCTGTCTGTAGTTTTGCATTTTGTAATAATTAAGATGCACCAGTTAATCTGAGAAACAGAAAGTAAAGAAACATTCTGTATGTGCACTTGCCTGAATCACTGTCTTTTCCTGTTTTATGATGTTCTCTTAAAGGTCTGATGTCTGAACACAGCCTAATTTTATCTTGTGCTGTAGTCATTGCTTATAATGTCTTTCCCTCTTTTCCTGTAAGTAGTTGGTCTAGTCCAGTGTTAAGTAGAAATACCAAAAATAGTTTCAACCTGGTGCGAGATTTTCAGATTCAGGGAGCCTGTGTAGTAACCAAAATTGACTCCTTGAATGATGCTGTGCTTCGACCACCGGGAAGTTTCCATATATGTACTCAACCAGACTCTTGTTTTACTGGACTTTTTCGGTATTTGTTAGTGATGTACATCTCTGGATATTTCTTTTGTTGCTTGGTCTGCACTTGCTGACCTTTACATGTACTGTCATTGGGACAGCTTCAAGCTTCTTGAGAACAAAGGTGATGGTTTAAATGCTTTTGCACTCCTTCCACACTGGAGGCACTCAGTCAAGAATTGCTTTGCCTTTTAGCTTGGCAGTCTTCACACATATGTTTTATACAGATTTTCTATTATTGTTGCTTAAGAACTAGATTTGTCAATGTGGTCAGTGTATAAGGATTTACCTATTAACGGTTAGGTGTTAGGCCACCAACAAGCTAGCAAATTTTTTCATACATATATATATTAGTTGTAGTTGGATGCAATACCTTTATTTTATTTATTTATTTTTACGTGGTGCTGAGGATCGAGCCCAGGGCCTCGCACATGCTAGGCGAGCGCTCTACTGCTGAGCCACAACCCCAGCCCCAAGCCGTCAAATTTTTAACCATAATATTCTCTAAACCAAGGAAACTGGTCATTTACTTCTCACACAAGAGAATAAGAGTGGTTGTGTAGCATCCTGAAAGTACTTTAAGTGGCATGTCTTTTGAGTTCTACGCCCAAAAGAAAAATATTATAATTTGACCCCCCTCTACCATCCTGGTTTTTAAAACTGAAAATAGTGTTTTACTGTACCTGTCGATATAACATAAAAATAATTTTTAACATCATAAAACATTGAACCTTATTAGCAATAAACAGTCCTTCCCCCAATGTAGTGTTCTAATTAAATGCTTTAAATAAAATTAGTATCATTTTTAATATAAAATGTGTTCAGTAGTTGATTTTCATTGTACTTTGCTTGGTCTTCTCAAACTTTCCTTATGGAAAATTTAAAGTATTTCCTACATCTTAATTTGTCTTTGCAGTGTCTTGGTGATGAGAGTTTATTAATTAGGTTGACTACACAGTACTTCTGAGAATGATGGATGTTATCCTCAAGTTCCTAAGAAGAGACTTTTGCACAGGGCCAATTCCTGGCAAATAAGAAATCCCCTGTCTTGGCTTATTGGAAAGGTTACCATCTGTTCAGGGTTGACCACTAGAGATGCATTTGTTGTTAGACATCAAGTAATGAATGTGCTTCAAATTGCTTATTCTTCTCTTATTTCATTTAATCCTTATGAGAGAGTAAGGCAGATGTTATTCCTACTTAATGAAGTAGGGTCCTGGAATGGTAGAAGACTAAGTAGAACACATGTCCAAGGTTATGTTGACAGTCAGTTGTAGAGCTGCCTTATGCAACCCATCTGCAATGTACAGCCTGCAGATGGGTTTTCTGCATTAGACCTACTGATTTGCATATTTTGAATTCCCAGTGTGAGTTCTCATATAAATAAAGGGAAATGAACTTAAATCAGGTTGACTCATTGGTCAGAGTCATACTTTTTGAAGGGGAAATATGTACTCAGTTGGAATTATGTAGAGCCCTACAAACAAAGCAACCAACTTCCCTTGTGTTGATCGTGGTTCTCTGCTGGGAGAGATTTTGCCATCCACCCCACCAGTTCACCCCCTACACAGCCCAAACATTTGCAGTGTCATTTGCAATAATTTTGGTTGTCAAACTGGGGGCTCTATGTTCCTAGCATCTTGTGGTAGAGATCCACAGTGCTGCTAAACACCCCACAATGCATAGGACAGACCCCCCACAACAAAGAATAATGTCCAAAATAATCAGTAGTGTTGGACATTGCTAAACCCTGCTGTGGGGCTGAGGGTGTAGCTTGGTGGTAGAGCATTTGCCTAAAGTGTGAGGCCCTGGGTTCCATCCCCAGCACTGCAAAACAAACTGCTATATATACTTAAAGGAATGCAATTACTAGAAGGCCACAGCCAAAACAGAGGCAGGGGGTACAGGGAGGGTAAAGGGACAATTTCAAATGCAACTGGATTGGGGTAAGCTGTTTTGATGAGGTTAGGTTTTAACAGATTGCCTCTCTCTTACCCTTTCTTTATGCCAACACTTGCCTAACTACAGTGGAGAAAACAATGAAGTTAACCTATTTTCTTCTAAGCTACTTGGAATCTGATCCCATTCCAAGAGGTAAAGAAGACAGTCCATTTCCCTGTCTCACTTTTGCTTCACTATAAAGCACACACTCAGTGTTCTCAGGATTCCAAAATGCCTTCATATGTGTTTTGGGTTGTTGTTGTTGTTCTTGTTTTATTGCTCAAGATTATTAAAAATTATAAACTAGCTAAATTATTTCCCAAAGTAGCATAAAATCCTAGTATATCTGGAAGGATCTAAGTTCTTCACTATTTCCTCAACATGTGATCTTATTTATGCCTCATGAATTTCGCTAGCTAACATCCTAACACTTTATTAGTCTGAAATCTGAGAAACAAATATCGTTTGTTCAAAAAAGAAAGACTTTATATTTTTAGAGTAGTCTTAGTTTCAAAGCAAAACCAAGCATGAAGTAGCGAGTTCTCACAGACCCCTTCATTGTCTTTTGACTTTAGGCTAAAAGTCATTTTAAATACATTTTACACACATACCAGTGTTATTCTGCTAATGCAGAATTAAGTGTCCTTTAATTTCATGTTTCACTAAATGGGAAGCAAAAGGAAAGAGCAGATTGGTCTGAGTGAGTTACAGGGTCTTCTCCCCTGCTCAGTAGAAGAGAGGAGCCCCTCATTTGCATAGACTTCTCAATTGCCTTAGCTACCTATCTTGCAGAAAATTTCCCATATGGTTCTACAACATCTTTTTTATTCAGAGAAATTTTATTTCCCTCCAAGGAATTGCTTTTGGTGAGAGTTTGGTTATGTCTAGTTAAAAACCATTTTGAGTTTATTCAGCCTGTCAGTTTGACTGCTTTTAAAGGTCAGAATGTACCAGACACCAAACCTTCCTGTAATTGAAGGTATTCTAGGATTCTGTTATCAGTGTGATCTTATTTATGCCTCATTCAGTTAGGGAACTAGGGTTGTGTCCTTGATTAGAATGCCCCCATCCCATCCTCCCTGGCTGCAGAGTCTAGTCTGTTCTTTCAGGAACAGTGTTTCTCAGTCCTGCTAATCATGGCCAATGGACAGACCTATAAAGCTTCTGTGTTTCTTTTTTTTTTTTTTTTGCCTCCTTTTAATCTCATATCTCACTGACCCCTGGGTTTTTCCTTAAATATTTGACCCATTTAAAACAACAACAACAACAACTAATAGTCTATACAAAACGGATAAAAAGAGTGCTTGGTATATTTTGTTTTTATTTTAATACAACCCCAAGGTTCAAGTTCTCAATGATGAGTTCTGTGAACTGGACAAATTATTCTTGAGTCTGTTCCTTTATCTATGAAATGCAGATATTCCTCCTCTTTTGCCTACCTCACAGGGTTGTTGTGAGGGTCAAATGAAATAATGATTAATTATGAGAGTGCCTTGTAAATTAGATGACACAATGCAAATGTAAAATAATATGTAGCTATGAGAAGGATAATTGTAAAAAGAAAGTTGTTTTGAGGAATTGATTTTTCCTTCTATTGTTTGTATAGTGTACAGTAGTTTATCTTCATCTTAGTCAAAGTCAGAGATGATTCTATTTGATTTAGTTGTACTTTTTCTTTTTATTAATAAGGTGAAAGTAAATGCTTCACTTGCTGAAACTTGATAAAACTTGGCGCAGACCAGTGATTGGTGCAAAGCAATTACAAAAAGAAAATTCCAAATTCCTTAATGGCATAGACTGTCCCTGATAGAATATCATCCTCATCTTCCTCATGTTCCTCCTCCTCCTCATTCTCAATGTTGACTTAATTCTGTAGAACTAGAAATATTTTTCTATGCTTTTTTTTCTAGTTGGTAATTTGATTCACATTTCTATTTTCAGTAAAAACAATTATTGTAAGTAGTTATTAGAGTCTACCCAGTACCACCACCAGTTAGTCATACTGTGTGGATTCTGAATGGTAGTGCATCAACTGAGCTTAGTCAGAATTTATAAAAAGCCTTTTTATTGTTAGTGTCTTATGTTTGACATTATTCATAAATAGGCCCTGGAAACTGTAGGACTCCAGAACTTAGCTTTTGAATAATTGGTAGAGATGTTCTAGTAGAGTAGCAAACTGTTGGAAATTATTCCATCCAAGAGGTGTCCCAGTCCTTGCCTCCTTGGTCTTTGTGATTAACAGAAAAATCCCCCTTTCAAATTCAAAAGCCTGTTCATTACTGCTTTGTCCTCTGAAATGCATTGCCAGTTTTATAATCAGGAAGAACTTAATTATTATTCTTTTTATATTGGCTTATGTTTATTCTTCATACAATGATTTCTCTTTTCCCTTTAATGGACCCCAAAATAAGCTCCTATATTGAACTTTGCAGACTTGATTTTTTTATAGTGTACATCAGCTCGGCTGGCTAAATGCCTTACTAACTGAATTTTCATAATATAACTGGAACTAGATTGTGTTCTGGAGCATTGAGTCTTGGAACTGGATTTGCCCACACATAGTGGTGAAGAGGCTAGAGAGACAAGAAGCTCCCTCTCCAGATCCTTGAGCAGGTTTCCCCTCCCTTAACTTCAGGGGCTCTGAGCTCACAAGCAAATTCCTAACCCAGTTTATTTTGCTAGAACAGCCCATTTTAAATGCTCAATAAAGAAAGAATAACTCTTCTCCCGTTTAACCACTAAAGAACAACATATGTTTCTAACGTCAGCTTTTATTTTTTTTTTTTATCTTTCATTTTTTTGTTGGTAAATCTCCCAGACAACAGCAGTTCTGTAGAGAGTTTAAATATGAAGGAATGGCAGGACGGGCTAAGGGCACTTCTACCCAACATTAACATCAACTTTGGTGGACTGCCCAATTCTTCTTCCCCCTCCAACGCCAACCACAGTGCACCAACGTCCAACACTGCCACCACCGACAGCGTGAGTTGGGACAGCCCTGGCAGCTGGACAGACCCAGCCATCATCACAGGTAACTCCCTCATCCCCTTCAGCTCCACTCACAGCCTACATTTGGTTTTTAGCACAGATTAGATCAAAGCAGAGGTCTCTTGGACGTGCATTCCTTTCCACAAAGCCCCAAGTGAGGGGTGGCCTGTTTGATTCTCAGGACTGTGCAGTCTGTGCAGCTGTCGGCCTCGTTGTGTAGTAAGGCGTTTGGTGCCTCGGTTGCTCCTTTTGGTCTAAGTAGGTGTTCACGTCTGGCAGCATGTGTGTATTTTATAGGCCTCAAAGTACAAAAGAATCTGAGCCGTCTTAAAAGAAACATACTCCACTTTTTAAAAATAAAGCTCTCTATTATAAGGCTATCTTGTTTATGTATCCCTCTTAGAGAAAGACAAGCACAGTGGGAAAAATATAGTCATTCAATTTGGGGGGAATAGGTTTTTTGTTTGTTTGGTTTTTTTTTTTGCAGTTCTGTCTCTGACAATGGGGGACTAAGTCGCTAGTTGAAGAGGGGCATGGGTTTGTGTGACAGTAAATCTTAGTAATTGCTGGATTCGGGGAATAAATGGAACATAATGAGGTTTTAAAGGTTTTATTTGGAAGAAACTTCAAATTATAATTTCTTTGCATTTCTTCTTGGATAAGCTAATCACTTTTGTCTTTTCAATTTGGTGAACTACGTATTCTTCCTCTACAGACTCACCATTTTCCCTCCTGTTTTCTGTTCTCTCTTTAGGTATTCCAGCATCTTCAGGAAACAGTTTAGACTCTCTTCAAGACGACAATCCTCCACACTGGCTAAAATCCCTTCAGGCCCTCACAGAAATGGACGGCCCCAGCGCTGCTCCGTCGCAGACCCACCACAGCGCCCCCTTCAGCACACAGATCCCCTTGCACAGAGCCAGTTGGAGTCCCTACCCTCCTCCTTCAAATCCTTCCAGCTTCCACTCCCCACCCCCCGGCTTTCAGACGGCCTTCAGACCCCCCAGCAAAACTCCCGCAGATCTACTACAGAGTTCAACACTGGACCGCCACTAGGCAAAGAGGAGAAACATTAGAAAATGCAGGATTTGTCCCACCCTGTTTTCTCCCTCTCAGCCCACCCACAGCTCCCTCTCATCTCTTATGTTCTGAAGAATCCAGTTCCTGATCAATTTTTTTCTCCCTACCCCCAGATGCAATGCGATCACAGGGTCATTACCATCTTTTTTTTAATTGTAAAAGTTTCTGTTGATTCAGCATTTGAGTGACACTGTTGAATGTTTTAAAAAAAAAATGCCTTTTTAAGGAGAGGGGAAAAAAAAGAAATCAAAGGGCAGTCTCGATACTTAGAAAATTACTGTTTGTCTGTTGCGCATAATAATGACATAATCTGCTTAGCAGAAAATGACGATTAATCTATAGGAAAGGTCAAGGAAATGCATTATCAACTGCAGAAGTTTGAAAACCAGGTTAAATTAAATGAGATTGCTAGATGCATGGGGGAAAGCAGTGATCCTGGCATCCATCTTGTATTCAGCTTATCACTATTGCAGGAAAAATGCTTTTAATTTAATTTTTAATTCTTATGTTGAGTTGATGGGGAGGACTTGATTATGTCGTTAAGCAAAAGAATTTATTGGAAGTCGATGGAAAGACAAATTGATCTGAAGTAGTAACTGGCCTATTGCTAAAGAGCATAAGGAGGGGAGAAGTGATTTTTTTTTTTTAAGGAGAAAACAAATTTTGGCTTTAGATTTAAAGTAAATTCAAATGTTTTAAAGAAAAAAAGTATTCACAGATTTAATACCTATACATATTATAAGAGCTGAAATATAAGTGATTTCTTCAGTCTTTCTCCTCTGTCAGAATCTTTTTTTCTTTGACCTTCAATCCACCTGATGAGGGCACTCTGAGATAGCACTGCTCTGGGGCCACACGATCACCAACAGGAGCAAATCTCTGACCTCCTTGCCTGCAGCTTTTACATAACCCTGTAGTTTCTGGACGTTCGTGCAGTATTGAAAAGACAGGAGAAAAGCAAACAGAAACCTGGTTATAACCTGATGCTAAAACTAAAAACAAGGAAATGTACCTCTTTCTTCAGAATTAAAACTAAAATCTTAAATAAAACAAAAAACTTGATGATGACCCTTGGGTTGTTCTTGCTTCTGTTTTTCCATTTTTATTTCATGTGAGTTTGAAACATTTTGTGACAAGTGCCATTTGATGTTTTCATTTGATTTACATCTTCAGCAATAGAGAGGATGGTTTAGAAGAAGAAATTAGGAAAACAAAACCAAACCATTGATTATAATTTTTGAAGATCAGTTTATGTTGTCCACAGAGCTCTTCTTCCACTGGCTCTCAGGAAAACAAGACCTGAAAGCCAGTGGAAGAAGATACATGTTTTTGGTTTGGCTTTTTTGTTGTTGTTGGGTTTTTTTGTTTGTTTGCTTGTTTTTTGGTACTAGAGATTGAACCCGGGAGCCATCCCCAGCCCTTTTAATTTTTTATTTAAGAGACAGGGTCTCACCAAGATGCTTAGAGACTCCCTGAGTTGCTGAGGCTGGCCTTGAATTTGTGATTCTCCTACTTCAACCTCCCCAGTTGCTGGGATTACAGGTATGTGCCATGGTGCCCAGCCCACAGATACATCTTTTAATGGTAGACCATTTTAGGGAGTGCCTCCTGATGGAGAAGTGATCACATTACTGATCAAAGGAGGGTAGAGGATAGAAATTAAATTTCCCCTTCTAGAACACTAGCAGTCTATATGGTGTCTGTCTTATTTGGAACTGCTCTCAGAAGTTACCATTTTATTACACATGTCCATGAAGAGGAACTTTGTAGGGTGAATTACCTAGATCTAAATTCTATTACTGTGCTTTCAGATTGATTTTCTTAATTTTTTTAAAAAACTAAGGTATTTCCACAGGGATTCTTTCCCTTGGTGGTAACTCAGATGATTTGCGAAAGAACATATACATGGGCCCACATATTCAAAGTACACCTGAGAGGAATTGGCCATTCTACAGACTTGTTCTGCTTGGTTCGTCTCCAAGGGAAATAGTGTGTTTGGCAAGTATTAGACTGCCAGGCACAGTGGCGCATGCCTGAATCCCAGTGGCTCTGGATGCTGAGGCAAGAGGATCACAAATTCAAAGCCAGCCTCAGCAATTTAGCGAAGCCCTAAGCAACTTAGTACAATAAAAAAGGGCTTAGTGGTTAAGATTTTCTCATTCTTTAGTTTGTACTGTTGTTTTTAAGAAAGTTTTTGAGATATCATTCTCAAATAAATGTTGCTACAAATAGATGTTGACCAAGAGGGTAGCAAAATGTTTGTAAAATTAATCAAAGGTGTTTCTGTGATCAGAGAGGAAAGGACTGGTAATCACAGACTCTGTGCCCTATGAACTTGGCCTTGGTCTTTTGAACCATCACATTGTGATGGACCAACACATGAATAATATTCAGGAAGCAATATCTTGTTATTAAGGTTTTTTTTTTTTTTTTTTTTTTTTTGTGTGTGTGTGTGTGGGGAGAGAGAGGTGTGCTGGTAGGGGGTGGGTCCTGAGACAGGTGTGTCAATGAAAAGTTGTTTTTTCAGTCAAAGGAGGGAAGTTCTCACCTTGGGAGGTTGTACTGTAATTGTGTTTATGTTTACTGAATCATATATCCAAAAGACTTTATAAAAAAAAAAAACTAGGACTATTATTTAAAGGATAAAAATAAGCAATAATGACCTATGTGCCTAGCACCCAGGTTAGGAATAGAGCCTTCAATATGTTACCCCTTTGGGTGCTTCTCTCTAACTCCACTTCCCTTTCTTCATCATCCACAAATAACCATTATCCTGTTTTCTTGTGTCAATCTTGTCTTCAGATTTTTGTTAGCAATATATGTATCCCTGAATAATATACATTGTTTAATTTTTTTTAAAAAGATGAGTAATAAGCCAAGCCTTGCTGTGTAAGAGAAGAGCAATATTACCATCAATCTCGGGGTTAAAAAATCTCTGGGTTATGGTTATAGTGGTTAAAGTAGCTCTTCTGGTAAGTTTTAAAAGCTCATTTGGGGGAAGACATGGGTTGGGGTATTTGACAGGTCTGTTTGTAAGCCTAGTCCTTTATTTTTGGCACATGTAGGGTCTAAAAGAGCCATCTGCTATTTTCTGTACCCAAGGTCACTGTGTCTGATTCAGGCATCCTATTGGTACAGTAGCAGTGAGAATCCTGTTGCTGACAGTGCTGTGTCTGTCTCTTAAGTCATGATACTCAGATCCTATGTACAGTGATCATTCCAAGGATTTCCCTTTTCCTTGTTTGGATCCTCTTTTTCCTATAGTGCTAGAACCCATACCCTAGCCTTTTTTTTTTTTTTTTTTTAAGTCTCTCACTTTGCTGGAGTGACATTCTCCCATAATTTCTTGAGAAAGGTACATGAAAAATATTTTAAACAAAATTTGTATATCTGAAAATAATGTTCTATTTCAATAAATAGTTTGGTATCTGCCAAATTTAAGCTATATTTTTTCCTTCAGAATTTTGAATGTATTACTTCATTGTCTTCTTTCCATATTGCTGATAAAAACTCCAAGACTACTCTTATCCTTTATATGTACCCTGTTTTACTCTCTCTGGGGAAGCTTGTGGCAAGTTTGTCTTCTGTGTTCTGAAACGTCAAAAGTGTGTATGTTCCTATAGTGCTAGAAACACTAGCACTATAGGTGTGGCTTCATTTAATTCATTGTGCTGAACACAGTGTGGGCTTTTTAAATCTGGTAATTCATGTCCAGCTCTGGGAAAATGTTTTTTACTTATTTCATTAGTGAAATTCTTGCACTTATTTTCTCTGTCCTTCTTTCGAAAGATCTCATTATTCAAAAATTGGACTTTAGGGACTTTTCTTCTGCTTTTCTTATCTTTTCTCCAGTTTTCCATCTCTAACTTTTCTTCTTTTTTGTAGGAAGTTTTCTCTTAACCTTGTTACGTATAGTTTTCTTGTTTTCCCATTTCTCCAGATTGATTTTATCTCTGTTTGCTTCCATTTCCATCTCCCTTTTTAGAGTCTTCTCCAGTGCTTGATAACCCTTTGCTATCTGCTCATGAATAAGACTGAAGATTTGATTGGAAGTTTTGAAAGCAAAAAGAGAGCTTGCCAACTTTGAGCTCCTGTTGGAAGACCTGGGTGGCTGGGAAACCCTTGTTGCCAGTGTCTTAAGGGCCTTGTCTCTGATGGTCAGAATCCATAGAGAAGCAGCTGGCCTGGAGGGTAAGGGTCTGACTGACAGCGAATCAAGTATTGAGGCTTTTGTTTTCATTAAATATATATTTCTTAATCCCTCTGTTTTTAGCCCTTCCCAAAGATTACGTCTTAAAATACCTGCTCTTTTAGAAGAGTGATTTTGCCATGGGGTGGAGTTGGGGAATGAGTCCAGGGAGCTAACTTCCTGTGTCACTTTCTTAGTAGTCTATTTTAGCCTCCTCCTATATGCTTTATCGCTGGTTTGAAGGTGCCCAGCACTGTCAGTTTCTGTGCCCTGGAAGATTTTTGTCATATAAATAGGATTGGATCTCAGTTTTACCCACTGTTAGCTTAAGGTTGGACTTCCTCAAATCAACTAAGTCCACAACCATCTTATTTCGAGGTTCCCACATTTTATTGCTGTTAATCCGCTTTTACTTCTTTACTCTAATTTTGGTGAACTTTTAGAAAGAAATGAAATTAGATACATAGGTTCGATCTGCCATCTTTGCCCAGATTCATGCTCTGATTTTACAAACTAATAGGCATAATTTGTGTGCAAAAATGTAGGGGGGTTATTCTCTCTTCCCATTGGCCAATGAGCACTAACCAGCATGTTGTATGTTCCTTGGTTTGAATGGCACCTGTCATCTGTTTTTAACCTTATTTGTGAGAGTGTCTGGGGACCGAAACCAGGGGCTGTACATTCTCTACCGATGAACTGCATCCCAGCTGATTTCCCTTTTTAACTTACTGTTTTCCAGCAGTGCTCTTTTAGTTTGTGGTTAGTTTAAGCTGAATGTTAAATTTTGCTGCAGTTTTGGGAGGGTGGGTGTTGCAAGACAGAAGGATATGGGTTATTGCCTGGACTTAGGCGATTAAAGGATAATTACAGAATCACAGAAAAAGGAAAAATAGCACACTTTTACCTGCATATGAATTGTATTCTGGGAACAGTTTCATAAGTGTCAACAAGGTATTTCCACAGGAATTCTGCTATAACACAATAATGAGCTAAATTTGATTATATCTCTTCAACAGTTTGCCTAAACTTGAAGACATGGGATATACTGCACATGAGTTTTCTATCAAAGTTTTACCAACAACATTTGGGTTAAGATCTTTATTATTAGGATTTGTAAACTTTTATAAATCAGAAATCTTAGATTACCTAAATGTGTTTATGAGATATGTCCTCTGTTGGATTTAACTACCTCTGCCCAAGTGGTCTGTGCAAATGAAAGATGGCTGAAGTTGTTAGCAACAACTATTTGCAAAAGTGTATTTTATCACAAAAATCAGTACTCTCTTTGTACTTATTACCAGATTGTTAATGTAGTTCAGGATTAATCTTCAGACACTCATGGATGGTCCAACAGGAAGATTGAACAAATTAATTTAGGGAATTAGTAAATGATTTTAAAAAAATTTAAAAACTAAGGTATTTCCACAGGGATTCTTTCCCTTGGTGGTAACTCAGATGATTTGCGAAAGAACATATACATGGGCCCACATATTCAAAGTACACCTGAGAGGAATTGGCCATTCTAAAGAATATGTTCTGCTTGGTTCGTCTCCAAGGGAAATGGTGTGTTAGGCTAGTATTGGACTGCCAGGCACATTGGCAAATGCCTGTAATCCCAGTGGCTCTGGAGGCTGAGGCAAGGGATCACAAGTTCAAAGCCAGCCTCAGCAATTTAGTGAAGCCCTAAGCAACTTAGTACATGGCTTTTCCTCACAGCTGAAGGAAGTAGGTGTGCAAGACTAATTCACAGGCCAGAGAGAGAGATTTGTGTGTGGGCTGGATAATGTTAAAACTCTAATAACAAACTGATTTATGCCTTTTCAATTTAATATTTCCGAAACTAAAATAATGTTAATAAAGTCCCTGGTGTATTACAACCATCCAGAGATACATTTTTATGTTGTTTCAGTAGCAGGAATTCCTATGCTTTTATCAGACTCATGTGCCAAAAGTAGACAAAGTCTTTGTCTTAGGTCACAGATTTTTTTTTTTTTTAAGCAGAGATCGGACTAATTTTTGCCCATCCTGGGCTACATTTATTAATGACTTGGTTCCAAAACTCCAAGTGCTTGGCCAGCTTTTTTGTTTACAAAGTGGTAAGAGTGTTATCTGTTTTGGGGGGAGGGGGTACCAGGGATTAAACTCAGGGGCACTTGACCACCAAGCCACATCCCTGGCCCTATTTTGTATTTTATTTAGAGACAGGGTCTCACTGAGTTGCTTAGTGCCTCGCTTTTGCTGAGACTGGCTTTGAACTCAACCTTCCTGCCTCCACCTCCCAAGCCACTGGAATTACAGGCGTGCACCACCATGCCCGGAAAGAGTGGTATCTTATTCCCCACCTTTTTTTAAATATTTATTTTTTAGTTGCAGTTGGACACAATACCTTTATTTTATTTATTTTTACGTGGTGCTAAGGATCGAACCCAGCGCTTTGCACATGCTAGGCAAGTGTTCCCCCGCTGAGCCATAACCCCAGACATTCCCCCTTATTTTAGTTACATGGTGGTTGGTGAAAGGATATGAAGAGATACTGCATTTATTCATCCCAAATCAGGGTGTGAGTCAAAGTTTGCATAAGAAGTCCCTTAGGAACTTCTTGTTTATTTTGTGCTTATATGGGTTATGTTTACATTCATTTGGACTAATAAGTTGGCCAGTATCTTCTGGATTTTATACGGATAAGGAACAAAGACAAGGTGATTATCTTCAAATATTTAAAATACAGTTCTGTAGAAGAGAAAAATAGGACGAAGGACACAATTAGGACTGAAATGTGGATGTGAGATTTGGGTTTAATTAAAAATTTTTTAAAATAAAATATCTATTTTGGGCTAGGTGTAATGCAGGTGTAAAAAATAAGATGATCTCCGCTATCAAACTGAAAAGTTTCGTATGGCTCTAAAACAAGGCCAAATGTGAGTTTCAGAAGGGCAGAGTGTCAAGGTAGCTCAAAGAGGTGAGAGCTTTGGATATTAATGGAGATGGGGGAACAGGGAAAGGCATCAAAATGAGAGCGCCTAGGGCACGTTTGGGCACTGATCTTAATTTGGAAGGAACTTGGGTTTTGTAGGGGGGACTTGTGGGAAAGAAGTCCAGAATTGTAAGGGGCCCTGCTTTCTTTGGAAATGAGCCACTGACAGTTTCTAAGCAGGGCAGAGAGTTGGTAGGATTCTGCTTTATGAATACCCAGTCCTCTGTGGGAAGGTTTTGTGCTAATAAGGGAGTTTGGTTGGAATAGAAAAAAGAGGGAAGAATTCAAAAGAGATTTAAGAAGAAATGGACAAATTTTGCAAGTTACTAACCATAGTTGAAGGATAAAAGAAGCTACCTAACAACAATTTTAGATTTCTTCTAGACCCTCTACCAGGTTGTAAACTCCTTGAGAAACAACAATATCACACAAAGTAGGCTCTCAAATATTTTACCTGATGGGAGATAAATAATATGAGGTGTACAAGACTATTCACAGGCCAGAGAGATATATCTTTGTGTGGTCTGGATAATGTTAAGACTCTCATAACAGATTTAAAGAGAAACTGATTTATGCCTTTTCAATTTAATATTTCTGAAACTAAAATAATGTTATTTTGAGCCAGATACTTGGAATAACTAATTGTATTTAAAAGAAATGTGAAAAGGAACTACTATAGTTCAAACAAAGCCAATTGTTTTGTTTTGTTTTTTTAATTTGTTGGCTTAAGGTTCTAGCAGATAGTCTGGGTGGAGGTGTCCCAGGAAATAGTTGGAAGTTTGGCTGTGGTGCAAAGGAGAAAGGCCAGCTGTAGAAACAATTGGGAGTTATCTTATAAGAGGCACAGGTGAGATAGGAACTTTGGGGAGTGGTCCAAAATGAAGTGTATGATGTCACTGTAGGAATGTTTCTAATGAAGAATTTTGAAAACCTGCATGGGGAGGGCCAGAGGAGGATGGTCAGGGAGGCTCTGCTGGCTTTCAGATCTGGAATTGCAGGAGTCCTTCAAGGCCTCCCCAGAGTGCCCTCAGCAGGTGACCCCAGGAAGATTCTAAGAAGCTGCTACCAAAACCCCACATTTACCAGTGGCCACCTGCCTACAGCTGCCACTTGGAGAATGATGGTATCTTCTCTTCCACCTTTCACATTTCACCTGTGTCCCTCCTGGTAGCAGGATCTAACTAGGGAGAGAATCTGAAAACTGTAATACAGAGGAGAGGATGGCAGCGGGTAGAGCGGATGACTCATTGTCAACAGACAGCCAGCACCTGGGGTTCAGAGAGACTAAAATGGTTCATGTCACGTCCCTGTCAAAGCTGTCCAAGGACACCCTCCCCAGCACCTTCATAACAAAAGGTTGAATCTGCCAATGCAAAACCCATGGCTGGGGCTGCTGTGGGACCCAGCACTCTCTCTCCTATTTCACGTAACCATGCCTCTTCCTTGCACATCTGTCTTCGCAGCTGGAAGGTATATATAATTCCTGTCCCCTCGCTGGTGATCTGCCCCTTGAAATTTTTTCTCACATCCCTGTGCAGATTTAGGGGGGTCCTGCCTCCCTTGATATCTTCAGTATGCCTTCATTATACCATAACCTCCTTGAAGAAGGGATGTTTCTTCTTGTCTCTACAGTAGGCCCTCTGTATGCATGGGTTCTGCATCCGAAGATTCAACCATCTGTGGATCAAAAATATTTGAAAGAGATTTCTTCTGTTCTGAATATGTAGGCTTTTTTTCTTGTAATTTCCCCTAAGCAATTCAGCATAACAACTATGCATCATTTACACTGCATTATATATTAATAGTAATTGAGATGACTTAAAAATATATGGAAGGATATGTACAGATTATATATAAATACTATACCATTTTATGAAGGATTTGAGTATCCTCGGATTTTGATATCCATGGAGGGTTCTGAAACCAATCCCTTATGAATAGGGGACAGCTGAATGTACCCAAGGTTTAGTTAGCATAGTGCCTCACATTCTTTTTCTATTTTTTATTTTTGGAGACAGTCTCACTAAATTGACTAAGCTGGCCTCAAACTCGTGATCCTCTTGTCTCAGCCTCCAGAGTTGCTGAGATCACAGGCATGTGTCATCCCCACTGCTCCTTACTCCTGACATTTATTTTGAATGACTGAGGGAAGGAAGGAAGGAAGCTTTTAGTGGTGGGTGATGCTATTAAATTTTACTGACAGGAAATAAGTAATGATCTTCAAGGGATTGGTTTTAATGTGGGGGAGGCAATGGAAGCCAAATGCAATGGGTTGAAGAATGAAGAACAACCAGGAGTTAATTGGAGATAGTGTAAGCTGAAGAAGCTTGAGGAGGGGTTAATGATAACACACTTTCAAGTGAAGGAAGCTTTTTTCCCTATAAAGGAAATCGTAAGTCGCTAGAAGTCAGACTAAGACTAAGACAAAATTATTTGGAAAAGCAAATTTGAATAAGAAAACTGAATTGAATAGACTCAGGAGCATGTTTGGAGGCCAAGTCTTAGGAAGAGGGATACTCTTTCTCCAAGAGAGCAGCAAAAGAAATAAGAGAATTTTCAGGAGAAGACAGGATGTTAAGGACCCATAAACTGGGTATAATTAGGGGGCAGGAGGTGGAATCATGAGCTTGAGAACATGCAGCCTTGAAAGCAACAGGAAGGTGAAAGAATGGACAAAAAGGGCAAACGAGGGTAAACAACAGGGAGGGCCCAGATGAGGCTAATAATACTACATCCGAAGTGAGCCCAACCAGAATGATTTGATATTACCCAGAAATTCCCATCAGACTTGGAGAAAAAGAAAGGAACAGAAGTGGTGGAGATTACCAGGAGCTTCTGGCAAATAGAAATGGCAGAAAATCCTGGGGCTGGGTCTCCGGGAGATGGTAAATGTATCCAAGCTGTCAGTGTGTAGGTCCCTTGAAGGCCACCAGCAGAGGGCGCTCTTCAATCAAGCCATCCGTCTCCCAGAAAGGTATTGGTGCTTTCCAGCTGGGTTCAGATTGTGCACCCCATTGTCAGAAGACAAAGCCATATAGTGAATGCCACACCAGATGACAGGATGACGCACCCTAATTTTTTTTTAACCAAAAGTAATAGTTTGAGCTCTTGGTGAGTGGATACCCAATAAGAATGACCAATAGATGAAGGGATGGAGAGAGGTGGTAAGTAAGGACAACTCTGGGTTGATTCCCAAAGCAAAGTCTTGATTCCCAAAGCAAAGTCTCCTCAAGCAAGCGAATCAAAGGCCTTTTATTGGGGAAACTCATACACAGCCATGCAGGAATGCCTCATTATCACATGCAGAAGTGGCACATTCCTGAGTATGCTCAGTTCAATGTCATGCCTCTTCATATATTGTATATTTTAAAAAAATGGCAGATGGGAACATCCTTGAGGGGGAATTTCCGTATTATAATGAGCAAAGTTCTCTTTTAGGTCACCTAAAAGGAGTGTGGAGCAGGATGATTCTGCAAACTTAGCTGAGGCAGAGTTCACTTCCAAGTAACCTTCTAAGTTTCTCTAGCAGGCCTTCTCAAAAAAAAAACAAAAAAAACAAAAAAAAACACTTGAGAGGCAAGCTCACAGTCATTTAACATCTTGCAAGTATAGGCAGTTGTCCCTGAAAGCACCAGCATAACAGCTAACAGTTTCTTTCAAAATTTAAGATTCTATGATAATTTTGGGATTACTATAGAAGGTAGCAATTGCTAGAATTCAAAATTATGTGAGAAATTTGATAGAATGAAGACAATGTATTCTTTTATAAAAATTCACAATAGCCAAATTCTATATATTGATTTTCTTTCAGGGAAGTCTGTATCTTCTTGTTAATAATATCTACATCATTCTCTCGCTCATTTTTAATATTTATTTTTTAGCTGGAGTTGGCACAAAACCTTTATTTTATTTATTTATTTATTTTTATGTGGCGCTGAGGTTCAAACGCAGGGCCTTGCACATGCTAGGCAAGTGCTCTAACATTGAGCTACAATCCCAGCCCAACATCATTCTCTTTTTGTCACTCAATAAACTTTGATTACACATGGAGGTATTAGCTGTGATATGCTCTAGGGGATGAAGCTAGAAATAAAGTAAACATGACTCTTAGGGCTCAAATTCAGGTGGTGGAGATGACCATGAAACAACCCAACGAATATATAGTCATGACAAAAAATGCAGAATATGTTTATAGCCTTGGGAAAAGGAAAGCATTTGCAACAAGATGTGAAACACAAGACCCCAAAGAAGAACATTTTGACCAATTTACTAAACCTATATTTAAGGCTTCTATAAGACAAAACACTATAAATAAAATTAGATTAACACCAGACTGGGAGAAAATATTTGCAACTGAGGTGGTAGACTAAGGATCAATATTCCAACTATATAAAGGATGCCTATAAATAAATCTTTTTAAAAGATTAAGGAAAAATGGCCAAAGACAAAATTTGCAGATAGGGATAACTGAGAATGTTTTGCTCTTGTGATTAACAAAAGCAAAATACATTGGTGTAGGAAAATAGGTATCTCATGCACCTTGGATATGAGTATAAATTGATGCAAACTTTTTTTTCTTTTTGAGAATGAATTAATAAAATGAAAATGAAAATTTCCCATTAATTTTATCCCAATAATGTCTCTCCTGGCACTTGTTTATTATGTTTATTATGTTTATCATGTTATTATGGCATTATTTATAAGAGGAAAGAATTAAACAGGATTAATGCTTATTTGCAATTCATGTGTTAGACAACCATACTATAGAACATCATGAAGAGATTAAAAGAATGAAATTAATTTTTATGTACAAGGCACATGGTGAAAAAACTATATATATTATTCCAGCATTTACGTTATACACATATATGAAATAAACAAAACCATGTATTTATATGTGTCTCTGTACATGTAAAAGCATACACAAGGTCTGGAAGGATCCATGCTAAAATTATAATAGCAACATCCTTATGAAAAGGATTGAACTGTGGTGGGGGATGACAAGGGGGTATCAAGAAGAATTTCTTGTATTATCTATATTGTTTGATTTTTTAAACCATGAGAATAAATTCAGGCATTACAAAATGAAAATTTTCATATAACTAACAGTTCTGACAGTTCTTTAAAGGAAAAGTATAACATACAATAATTGTGCAGTAGAGAAACTGCTTTTAATCAAAGCAACAGAATGTAAATGATAAAGTTCTTGGAGAGCAGACACCATATTTAACTGCTTCTATATACTCAGCAGAGACATTGGATGAATGGATGGAGGGGTGGGTGGGTGAACAGATGAATAGATGGATGGATAGAAGAGAAAGCCTCACTGAGAAAATGATCGGCAAACCAAAATCTGAAGAATTTGGAACTGTTATCAATTGGCTTGAGCGTTTGGACAGAAATCATGAATAGGCAAAGTGAAGCTCCCTTAATGTTAGCAGCTCTGAGCTTTGAATGCCAGCAGCTTTCAGTTCTTAGTAATTTCAGTAGCTCTTCCTGTGGACCTTTGTACTTGGACCTAGCAGTTACCAGCAGTTCTCTGGGGGCTCTTTTATCAGCCAGAGCCAGCAGCTATTGGCAGCTCTCTGGAACTCTTTCAACATCTGGAGCTAATAGCTCTTAACAGCTCTCTCCCCATTGCTCCGTAGCTCCCCACAGTTCCCTGGCTGCTGGCTGCCCTCAGTGTTACGAGCCCCAGCTGCTGGCCACCTTTAGTGCCTGCATCCTTTAGTATTACCAGCTCCTCGTACAACCAGCTCAGCCTTCTCCACACAAGATATAAATCACAAAGGAGAAATATAACCATGCAAAAGAGGGTTTAGTATGACTTATGTTGCAGCCTAAGGGGAAGCAGTATGTGGACTGATCTGATAAGGGCAAGAGGAAGGCTTCTTATGTAGACAAGATGGTGGTTCCTATATGTGCAGTGTCCTGTCAGCTAACTGCAGACTTCTGCTTAGTCATGAGTAGAAGAGGGGCTCCTCACCAGAGTAAGGACAGTTGAAGCAGCTGCAGAGGGACAGAGTCACCTTGAGAGGATGTGGGGTGGAGTCTATTTGGGACAGTCATCAACCAAAACCATTATAGCCAAAGCAGAGGTCTCTTGGAGCATTCACACAGCATTTGGGACAGGCATAGTTGTCAAAGATGAAAGAAAGAAAAATAAAAAGTTCCTCTTGGGAACTGCCAACTCCAACAAGGGGGCACCGAGGAGAATTTCTTGTATTATCTATATTGTTTGATTTTTTTAAACCATGAGAATAAATTCAGGTATTACAAAATGAAGGGAAGAGCATGTGTAAACACGTGGAGACCCTACTATGGGGACTGGTCACATGAAGCTGAAAACAACCGTGTCCCCTGGTGCACAGTGAATGAGGTGGAAAATAATGTGAGATGATGCCTGTAAGTTGGGCCTGATGGTCCATGGCTTTCATAGCTGGCCAGGTAGTCTATTTAGTCCCAAGAGTGATAGGTGGATGGTGACAGTGACTGAAGTGTCTCTGTGGAAAGGGTGTGAATCATAACAGCAAAATGTAGTGTAGTGTGACCTGATTTGCTTCCAGTCACTGTAAGTGGGTGACAAGAATTAGGACTTGGTTCTTAGAGTTACCAGCCTCCATTCCATTCATTTAGCATGTGAAGCCTTTTTTCATTGTTATACTGCAGATGGGGAAAGAACACAGAGAGTCTATGGTGGAATGGTTTAGATGGAGAGTTACAAACTCAGAGTGCCTGGATATAACTACTAGTTTTATAATTTGCTAGGTGGGTGACATTGGGCAAGTTGCTTAAACTTTAAATCTCAAGTGTCTTCCATGGGTCAAATCAGGATGACTCTATTAATATATAATACTAATAATATGTAATACTAATAATAACTGTGTAATAATAATTATCAGGATAACAGAGTTATTATGTATTAACAGAGTTATCCTGATTATTATTATTATTACACAGTTGTGAGGAGGCTTAAATAAAATAACTTATGTAAAGTACTTAGCATTTTACCTACTCAATAAATGTTAGAAATTACTGAAGTGTTCTATTACTGCTGGTACCAGAAACAGATCAGTGGCTTGAGCAAGCTGGAATATTTAGGCCAGAAAAGAGAGCAGACCACCCACAAATATTTGAAGAAGAGGAATTAGACATTTTTTTTGCAGTCCCACTGAGGATAATTAAAACTTATGGGAAGAAATTAAAGGGATACCCAATATAAGGAAGACCTAATATGGCTAAGGATTGGTGTATTCGTTTTGTGTTACTATCACAAAATAGCTGAGATAATGAAGTTGTAAAGATAAAAGGTTTATTTTGAATCATGATTCTGGAATTCCAGGCCAAGATCAGGCAGCTCCATTCTCTGGGCCTTTGGTGAGGACAACACATCTTGGTGGGAGTTCTGTGGACCAACAAATTGCTTATATAATGGCCAGGAATCAAGAGAGAAAAGAAGATCCCAGCTACTTAGGAACTTGAAGCAGGATGATCACAAATTCAAGGACAGCCTGGGCCACTTAGTGAGACCTTGTCTCAAAATAAAATACTTTTTGCAAAAGGTCAGGAATGTAGCTCAGTGGTAGAATATTTGCCTAGCATACATGAGGCCCTGCATTTGACCCCCCAAAACAAAAAAAGGGCGCGGGGCAGGGGAGAAAAAACTAAAAGCAAGCTGGTTGAAGTGGTGCACACCTGTCATCCTAGAAATTGGGGAGGCTGAGACAGGAGGATCACAAGTTTGAGGCCAGCCTCAGCAAAATCCCCTTTGAGGGCTCACTCATGCCCTAAGGACTTCCCACAAGGCCAGCTCCTAAAAGTTCTACCACCCCGCAGGAGCACCACCCTGGGGACCAAGACTTTAATACATGGGCTTTTGGAGGGCACCCAGCAAACCATAGCAGTTGCTAAAGGGAATTCCTTGCATTTATTGCAAGATCAGACTGAGTGACCTCCTAAATTCCTTCCTAATCTAGCAGTTACTTATCAGTGACAAGAGCAAGTAATCTTGGAGTATGTGATAGCATCAGGTTTTGCTCCGATACTTACACTGAAGATCTTGAAATAACTTCTTGATTTCCAGGCTTTAGCAGAAAGACCTCTGAATGAAAAGGCAAAAAGTGTTACCACTGACCAGTTGGCCTGGGGAAGACCAGATGCTACCTTTGACCTCTGTGTATTCACCTATGTACCGAGTTCACTATGCTCATGTGGCTTCAAGGCTAAAATGAGATACTGTGAGTGAAAGTGTTTAGAAAACTAAAGTACAAGCAAATAAAAAGTGTTGTAATAATTTGCTGCAAAATGTTTTTTTGCTCATTTTGCATGAAATGCCACTACAGCACTTCCCACTGGTGGCCAGGGTTTGGGCATAAGCTGTTGACTGCATGGATTTCTCAGGTGTAGAAGAAGGTGCGCTGAGAAGTCGCACAGGCCTCACTGCATATTGGAAAGACACCCACAATTTCCCCTCAAAAAAGACCTTCTGTTCCAGTGGCTTCTGGTTTGAATTCTTTTGAACAGCTCACCTGGGGAAAACCAGTGCTTGGGGTTTGATTGCCTCAGACTATCAGTTGACAGCTTTGAATAATTACCCTGATTATATTTGACATTGAAGAGTTACTAATCTTAACCCAGATGTTGTGATAACTGTTCTCTCTCTCCCTGTCCGCTCCCCCTTCCCCCTTCCCCCATATGCTGGGAAACTTCATTTGGGAAGAAAATTCCTCTTTACAGTATATTGCCAGGGTATCTCAAGTAGATTATGAACTCCTGTGCCCAAGAAGCATTTCAGGGACCACATAATGTGTCCTTGTGTATCCAGAGAAGACTGAATTTTAACCCAGTGTAGATGGTTGGAAATTATATTTATTCATTGAACACATACTTATTGAGCCCCTGCCAGCTAGAATGCCCAGGATGAAAAGATGTGTTCCTGACCCCTAAGAAAGTCACAGGCTCATAGGAGAGGCTGGCATAAGTATCTCTTAAGACTTTTTAATTGCAAAATATAACACATAACGAAGACTGGAAAGCCATAATGTGCAGAGTAATGTGCTGTAGTAATGTGGTGGGAAGAGGGATGTGTTCAGCCGTGGAGGAGGAGTCGACCATGCAGGATGGGAAACCCAGAAACCAGGCTATAAAAGATGAGCAGGGTGAAGACCAGAGATTTGGGGTGGGGGCTGTGGAGGTGCAGAGAGGATAGAAGCATGTGACATTCCAAACTGGGGAGGTAGCAGTTACAAAGACAGTGTGATTGTGGTGGCTTAAAAATTGAATGGATGGTCTCACTTGTATGTTGAATCTAAATAAGTTGAGGGGCTGGGAGTATATATTGCTCAGTGCTTAGCATCTCCGAGGCTGTGGGTTCAATCGCCATCACCAAACACAAAAACTAAACAGCAACAACAGAAAGAAACAAAGTTGAGCTCATCAGAGTGAATCATGGCTGACCAGAGGCTGATGAGGTGGGTGGATGAGAACAGAGGAGATGCCTGTCAAAGGGGACAGTTTCTATTAGAAGAGTAAGTTCTAGTGATCTTTTTCACAGTATAGTGACTATTATTAATAATGTAGTATGTATTCCAAGATTGTAGAAAGAGTATTGTTTTATATGTGTGTGTGGATGGGGGGGGTGGGTTCTAGGGATTGAACGCAGGATCTTGTCCATGTGAGGAAAGCACTCTACCAATTGAGCTATATCCCCAGCCCAAAAGTAGATTTTAAACACTTTCACTAGGAAGAAATGAGTCTGTGAAATGATGGGTATGCTAATTAGTTTGATTTCATCATTCCTCAATGAATACATATATTATAAATCAGGTTGCACCCCACAAATAGGTACCATGATTATTTGTTGATTGAAAAAAAAACAGTTTTCAAAAAAGTGAATGAGATGCAGCAATGAAAAGAAATTAACTCTAGCAACACAATGGCATGAACTAGGCTCACAGTGTTGAGAAAAAAGCAAGATCCACAAGGATATGTAAAGCCTTCGCTCATACATAAAAATATTTAATCTATAAACTGGTAAAAGAAAGCTACATGACAGCCTTAAAAAGAGGGCAAGATGCTGAAAAAGAGGGATGGCACTTACTGCTAGAAGGCAGAGATTATTAGAGGGAAAGCCACAAGCTGGGGCTTTGGAAATACTGCCATGTTTCATTTCTTGACCCTTAGACTCTACGAGTGTTTACTTTGAAATCATTTGTGGTATGTATGCATTTTCTCTACATAGGTTACATTTCAGGAAGAGTAAAACCCAGGCAACCATCTTACATCTGCTTCTCAAACTATGCAGAAAGTAGCTTTCAAGCAGCCAAGAAAGCTTAGAGTACCGCCTTCATGAAATCACATCATCACCTTTGGCCGGCCACATCTTCCTGATTTCTTTCCTTTAGTCTGTTTCGATAAGCAAGGAGGGAAAGCCTAGTAACTTGGTGGCAATGTGACCATCACTAGGACACTTGCCTGGCAAGATGAGCATTATTTAGTATCAGTACTGCGCAGTACAGTGAGCGGAGGAAAATCAACAGCTTACAAGGGCTGAGAAGTGGGCTGAGGTTGTGGCTCAGAGGTAGAGCGCTCACCTGGCATGCATGAGGCACCAGGTTTGATCCTTAGCACCATATAAAGTAAGATAAAGATATTGTGTCATCTATAACTAAAAAATAAATATTAAAAAATGGCTGAGAAGTCTTTGTTCCCACACTCTGATGTTAAAATTTAACTATCATATAATTTTTTAAAAAATTTTTAAACATTTATTTTTTGGTTGTAGGTGGACACAATACCTTTATTTTATTTATTTATTTTTATGTGGTGCTGAGGATGAAACCCAGGGCCTCGCACGTGCTAGGTGAGGGCTCTACCACTGAGCCACAAACCCAGCCTCTTGACTCTTTATCTTGAACTAATTTTAGTGTTTTGGAAAACTTTAAAAATAGTATAGAGAATTCCCACATATCCTTCAACCAACTTCCTGGAATGTTAACATATAACCATAGGATACTATCCAAAGCCAGGAAATTAACACTGGTACAATATTTTAATATATACTTTTATATATTAGTATAAAATATACTAATATATATTTGGGGGTAGGTACCAGGGATTGAACCCAGAGGCACTTTACCACTGAGGCTCATCTCTTTTATTTTGAGACAGGGTCTCACTAAGTTGCTTAAGGCCTCGCGAAGTAGCTGAGGCTGGCTTTGAACTTGCAATCCTCCTGCTTCAGCCTCCCTAGCTCCCAAGATTACAGGTATGTGCCACTGAGCCCAGCTAGTATATATTTTTTATTTAGTCAGCTTTTTTAGTTTTAGTCAGCTTTTTTCTACTGCGACTAAAGACCCAACCAGCACAATTATAGATGAGAAAAAGTTTATTTGGAGGCTCACGGTTTCGGAGGTCTCCATCCCTAGACATCCAGCTCCATTCCTCAGGTCTCCAGGTGAGGCAGAACAACATGGCGAAAAATGTGGTCAGGGGAAGCAACTCACAGAAAGCAGAGAGAGAGAGAGAGAGAGAGAGAGAGAGAGAGAGAGAGAGAGAGAGACTACTCTGCCAGATACAATCTGTACCCCAAAGCATGCCCCCAATTAACCACTTTCTGAGCCATACCCCACCTGCCTCCAGTTACTACTCAGTTAATCCCGTAGGGGATTATTCACTGATTGGGTTAAGGCTATAACCCAATTGTTTCTCCTCCAAACCTTTTTGCATTGCACATGAGTTTGGGGGACACCACATCAAAACCATAACAAGAACATTTTTATGTGGTTGGTGATTGTTTCTATTTTCTTTTTGTGACATTTGCTGGGGTCATCAGCCAGTTTTTCTCCTGGGTTGTCTATTTTTTTTTCCTTATTGAATTTGTAGCTTTCTTATGGCCCTCATTCAATGAGAATTGTTGCCGAATATTCACATATTAATTTGTTTAGGGTAACATTTGAAATATATTTTCAAATATCTATATTTTTAGGAACCAGGAGTAAGGATCAGTGTAGAGAGGCATTATTTTGACTTTTCGTGTTTGTTTGCTGTGCTGGGGACCAAACCCAGGGCCTTGGGCATGTGAAGCCCACACCCTACCCCTGTGCTCTCTCCCCAGTCCTATTTTGCATTTTTGCTGGCTTCTTTACTGTCTGCTTTGAAGGAGACAGTTGAATTCTCATACCTGCTTCATTCAATTTGTTGTGAGACTTTTAAAATTTGCCCTGTATTCAGTGGTGTCAATGAACCAGAGTCATTCAGCCATTTTCTGATTGATAAGTATTCACTTTGTTTCCAACTTCATGTTTTTTGTGTTGTTGTGACACAATAAATTTCCTTGCATGTTAAAAAGAGAGAGAGAGAGAGAGAGAGAGAGAGAGAGAGAGAGAGAGAGAGAAGTGAAAAAGTGGAAGTAGCCAGAGAAGACTAATTTTTTTAAAAACATGAAATTCCCCATCTCTTTTGAAAACAAGCCTGGATTTTAAAAACTGCATCCCTTTTCTTAATCTCTTTGTGTTCATTCTTATAATTTGATCAAAGCCCACTTTTGCATGTTTGCCATTGGTTTTTGCTATCTGAGGTGCTGCCTCTGTAACACCCCAGCCTCTCTTCTGCAGTCCTAGTGAGGTTCTTAAGCAGAAGATGGAAAACCATTAAATTGATGCTGGGCACAGGGCACACCCTGGAATCCCAGTGACCAGGGAGACCAGCCTCAGCACCTTGGTGAGACTTGGTCTCTAAATAAAATATATAAAGAGCTGGGATGTAGCTGAGTGGTAAAGCCCTCCTAGGTTAAATCCCTACTACCAAAGAGAGAGAGAAAGAGAGAGAGAGAAGAGAGAGGAAAAGAATCCCACTAAGTGGAATGTTTTTTATTAATTGTAAATAGCATTGTAAAGATGGTGTCCCCGGTGTCTATAGCAAACCCCTCCCATGATGCTAATGATGTCCTCCATGGCATAGTCGAGGACTTCAACACTATGTGTCCAGTGGTCACGATGTGCAGTGTTGACACATGATCTGCTGGGTATCTGAAACCTGGACCTGGCTTGCATTAGGCTTCTAGCCTCTAACACCTGTGAGATTACTCAATACGTTAGCAGTCAGTCATTTTGCTCTTCCAGACCACAGATAGTTTCTGCATCTATAAAATGAGGAGTTGAAAATGATTTTGAAAATTCTCCCCCACTCTAGTGAGTTCTTGTGACAGTGGCATCCATTTATCAGGTGACCGGCCAGGGCCACATGTGCCATGTAGGCCTGGGAACATGTCAACACTAGCTGGTCCACATTGGGATTTAGTCTGCTGGTCACTGGCACCCGACGCTGCTCTGTCCTCTTCCCTGGGGACCTCAAGGCTTAGCCTAATCGATTAAGTCCTTCTCTTAGGCTGGGTTCTTAGGGCACAGCTTGGCTCGGGACTGACCTGGGAACTCTCAATTAGGGAAGTGAGAGGAGGATGTGGAGCCAAAGAGCCCTAAGGAAGTGAGGCAAGTCTCCGGAAGCCTCCCATATGCTGTGTTCCTCTCCCGTGTGATCGATGGCACCCACATTCATGTCACGCTTGAAGACAGGCTAGCTGAATGACAGGTGGGTTCCTAGTACAAGCCCCTAAAAATAGGAGAGTCAGGGCTGCACTCCAAAACAGTGACAGTATCAGCAAGTTAATTAAGAAATCTGCCAGTTACGATGAGAAAACTGGCACGTTTCCCATTCAGATCAACACTGCTCAGGATGAGCTGAGTGGGGGTTTGTTCCTGGGGCTGAGCTAAGTCACAGACTGAGAGAACAGCTCCCCGGAGTAGGCTCCTTCATGTCAGAGATCCAGAAAAATCCCTTTCTCACTGGTGCATATGCTCTCCGATCAGATGACATTTCGATGGAAAACTGTGTAGGATTTCCGTTTAAGTATCCAATATCACAGCCAGTTCCCATCATGCCTTTTAATTTAGTCCACTTGTGTTTCATGGTGTTTAATTTTGAATCTGGTCCTCATTAGGTGATGCTGACCGACATCAGGGGTTGGATGAATTAAGGAAAGCACAGAGGCTTCTCAGTAGGCTGATGGGGAAAGGTCAGGCAGAGGTAGGCTGAGCAGTAGTTAGAGAACTGAGCAAGTGGGCAGGGGAGGGAAAGAACAGGAAGGAAAAGTAAATAGGAGGGAATAGTGGCCTGCTCTGTCCTGGGATGTGGCTCTCTGGTCTTGCCCGTGTGGCTGGTCCCTGAGCCAGCTTCTGTGGAGAGGAGGTGAAGTCCTCTCCCACATCTGGATCTGGTGCCTGAGATAAGGAGTGTGGAGGTATTATTATTATTATTATTATTTTTCTGTTTGCTATTGCTATAGTCCTGCATGTCCAGCCACTGTCTGGTTATTTCCATGTAGATGTCCACTGTCCCTTCATACTTAAAATGCATGAAACCTTCCTCTATTTCCCCCAGCCTGTTCTCTCCCCCTCATCTGCTCACAGGCTTCGTCAGTACTGCCCAGGAGTGGATGTGGGAAAAGTCACAGCCTGCAGTGACCCGGGTTCTATTCTTAGCCTCGCACTGATCTGGGTGTCTCTGGGAGACTCCGGACGTTTCTGTGGGAAACACTTGTGAAACCACCTGCCAGCTATGCCCGGCAACCATGTGGCACAGTATTGGACATACACATTGCGATCGAAACCCGTATTTTTATTGACCTGACACCAAAATCTGTTGATAAATACCCACCTTTTGTCATTTACTATGGATGATTCTATCTGAGCCATTGTTTAGTGGCATGCTGGATATTTTCTGATCACTCCTCCAGATCCCTCTTTTGCCTTTGCTCATCAAGGGCTGACCTACCTAGTTCTCACCCCAGGGGCTGACCTACCTGGGCTATATCAGGGTTCATGTGCCCTCTGGCTTTGGGTGGGTTTGGCCAATGGGAAGTACTGTAGGAAATTATAAAGACCTTTAGTCTACCAGGTTCCTACTTGTGAAGCATCTTGGTGTCTATTAACAAAAGTTCAGACATTTCTCCAATTATCCTCCTCCACGTGACTGTCTCCTAAGTGCCAATCCCCTCCTTCCCCTGTCCTTGGCCTAAGGGCGTGAAGAGTCCCTCCGTAGTTGCTAGCCTTGGATAACTACAGATTCAGTGTAGCTTCTCCACATTTCATCTCTGCCTTTGTAAAGGATCTAATTTGATGGTGCCTTCTGCTCCCTGCTGGGAGTCTAATTGGTAAGCATTAGAAAACAAAGGTGAGGCCAGGCGCACTGTCACAAGGCTGTGATCCCAGAGACTCAGGAGGCTGAGGCAGGAGGATTGCACATTCAAGGGCAGCCTCTGCAATTTAGCAAGGCCCTAAGCAACTTAGGGAGATCTGGTCTCAAAGTGAAAAATAAAAAGGACTGAGGATATGGCTCAGCGCCCCTGGATTTAATCCCCAGTACAAAAAAAGAAAAAGAGAGAAGGGTCAGGGCGGAACTTGGGCAGGGGACATATAGAGACCATTCCAGGGCTCACAGGTGCACTGGCTGATCACCTGTCAATAGAAGAGGAAGTGGCTGTGTTGCCCGGCTGGTATTGTCCTTAGGCCTTGCTGGCAGGCCTGCTCCGGTATGCCTCTGGGCAGGTCCTTTCCCCATGCCAAGGAGTCTGTGTCCAAGGGATCATGCTACCCTGGAGTCCCTTTTGCAGACCATGCTATCATTCCAAGATCCTGCTGTTCCCACCCAGATGGCCAATGGCCACTTGAAGGCCGCTTGCCCAGGTGTGCACTCCCAGGCTCAACCAAGGAGTCACCTTAGGATATGACTGAGGGCAGGTGCTGGTGGGGGGCGGGGAGTGGACAGACCTCTGGTGTTTGGATGGGGATGTCCACTTGCATGTTTCTCGTGGTGTGGGATGGAGCCAAGGAAGAGGAAATCAGGGGACTGGGCTGGAGCTGAGGCCTGTTGTCCCTGAGCCGCACAGCTGGAGCATAGACTTCAAGGTTTCTGAATTCAGAGTGAAAATTAGCTACCAGGTTGTTATGAAAGTGTATTTTTCAAGATAGAGCATATTTCTTTCACTGTTTGCCTGATTTATAACTTTTCAATAATTAGACACTTGGTATCCAGGCCTCCATTTACATTTCTGCTTTGGGTCCTGCAAATATTATGGGTGGGTGGTCTTCAGTAGTGTTGTCCCCAGTTAGTCCTATTTGGTAGCAGACAACCTGTTTCCCTTACAGGAAAAGAAAATCATCTAGCATCCCTATCAGTCCTTGCAACAAACTCAGCCTCTTTCTCTGATTCTCTTTGTGAAGTCTGACTTCCCTTAAGAAACAGACTATTATGACTTAGAAAGACCTTTCTAGTAACAAAATGAAGGCTATTTACAGAGGAATTCTAGTTGGGGTGCTTGTACTTTCTAGTTCATACGAGAAAAGATTAGGACTGGGCACTCTGGAGGATGGGGAAGACAGGACGGGTGGCCAGGACTGAACAACGGTCCCACCTCCCACCATGCCATGCCCCTTACCAAGGGCAGCATGTCCCAGGACGCTTTGGCCATACTCACAGGAACATGGCAGGAGCCCAGGATATGGGCATCTTGCTGATGCTCTCGCCAGCATGCCAGGGAGACAAGAAGGAGGTGCCACATCTGTGGGGGAGGCTGAGTGTGTGTGAAGGCCCTGGCAGCGTGTGTGCCTGGCCTCTGAGGAGGGGGTGCTCTGCAGAGGGCTGGAGGGCCCTGACAGAAGTGCAGGTGGAAGAAACTGGTCCCATATCCTCATCTCACCACTGCCCTGGCCTGAGGCTACCATTGAAAATTAGACCCTCTCATTCTTCCCAGAGCCAGAAAAAAAAAAAAAAAGTTCTAAAATCCATTTAGAAGAATAGAAGACCCAGAACAGCCAAAGCAATTTTAAGTCAAAAAAGTAATGCTGGTGACATCACAATACCTGGCTACAAATTATACTACAGAGCTATAGTAACAAAAACTATATGATACTGACCCAAAAACAGACACAGAGACCAATGGAACAGAATAGAAGACAGAGACAAACCCAGACAGCTAAAGCCATCGGAACCTTGACAAAAGTGCCAAAAACGCATTGGAGAAAGGACAGCCTATTTAACAAATGATGCTGGGAAAACTGGTTATCCGTATATAGAATAATGAAACTAGACCCTTATCTCTCACACTGCACAAAAATCAACTCAAGCCAGCGGCTCAGGAGGCTGAGGCAGGAGGATTGCGAGTTCAAAGCCAGTCTCAGCAAAAAAGCGAGGTGCTAAGCAACTCAGTGAGACCCTGTCTCTAAATAAATAGGGCTGGGGATATGGCTCAGTGGTTGAGTGCACCTGAGTTCAACTCCTGGTACCAAAAACAAAACAAAACAAAACACCTCAAAATGGATCAAAGACCTAGGAATTAAATCATAAACTATACAAATAATAGAAAAAAAACATAGGGTCAACATTCTAACATATAGGCACAGGCAACAACCTGCTCAATAGGACCCCTAACGTTCAGGAATAATGCCAAGAATGGAATGACTTCAAATTAACAGTCTTCTGCACAGCAAGGGAAACAATTAGAAATGTGAAGAACAAATTTATAGAATGGGAAAAAATCTTTGTTACCTACTCTTCTGACAGCGGATTAATGTCTAGAATATGTAAAGAACTCAAAAAACTTTACACCAAAAATCAAATAACCCAATTAATAAGTCTTCATCTTGTACAACCAGAAGAATGAGAAGTTATACTCCATATGTGTATGTCAAAATACATTCTACTGTCATGTCATTCTAATAAGAACAATTTAAAAAAAGAAAGAAAAAAGAAGTGCAGACTGAAAAAAAATAAATGGGAAAAGGAATTAGACACTTCTCAAAAGAAGAAATACAAATGGCCAACAAATACATGAAAAAATGTTCAACATCATTAGCAAGCAGAGGGAAATGTAAATCAAAACTACACTGAGACTTTACCTCACCCCAGTCAGGATGGCAGTCATTAAGGATACAAACAATAATAAATGCTGGTGAGGATGTGGAGGAAAAGGAACACTTTTACACTGTTGGTGGGACTGTAAATTAGTACCACCACCATGAAAATCAGTATAGAGACTCTTCAAAAGACTAAGCATGGGACCACCACATGACCCAGACATACCAATTCTTGGTGTTTACCCTGAAGAATTAAAGTCAATTTACTATGGTGACACATGCATACCCATGTTTATAGCAGCACAATTCACAATAGCCAAACTATGGAACCAGCCAAGTGTCCATCAATGGATGAATGGATAAAGAAAATGTGGTATCTGTACACAATGGAATTTTTATTCATCCATAAAGAAAAATGAAATTATGTCATTTGAAGAAAAATGGATGGAACTAGAGACCATTTTGTTAAGTAAAATAAGTCCAACTCATCAGAAGGTCAAGCGTTGTATGTTTTCTGTCATATGCCAAAGATAGAGAGGAAAAAAGAAAAGAAAGATGGGGCCCGATCTCATGAAAATCAAAGAGATCAGTAGAGGAAAGGGACTAAGAGTGAGGGGCAGGGAGCAGGCAAGTTCTGGGGATGACATTGACCAAATTGTTTTGTTTTGTTGTATGCATGTATGGATATGTAACAACAAATCCCATTAATATGTATAACTTTACCAATTTAAAAAGGTGGGGTGGGGGAAGGAAAATTGGTTCTCAGCCTCTGCATGGCCTACACTGCCCCCTGGTGGGGATGCTCCTGCTTTGGGGGCCAGCAGATCAGGGAGAGGCTCAAGAACCCTGAAAGAGGATGATGGGATCCAGAGCACAGAGAAAGGCAGGGAAGTGTGTCCATGACCCCTGGGCATTCTTGTTCATAAGCCTCCAATGTCTCCTCAGTACTAGGCTGGGGAGGCCGACTCTTCCTCCTACGTGGGGCCAGCTCCCTGGGTTCTCCTGGAGGGCAAATCAAAGCAGGATGGTCTGGGAGAGGCACGTTGGGAGCCAGGCATGGCTTCACGGGCATAGCCGGGAGTCCCAACAAGCTTCCATTGCGCTCTCCCCCAACAGAGAACTTCAGCCATGGAGGGACCCCTCTCTCACCACTAGCTTGGCATATCTGTGGAGGATATGGAGAAGTTGCCCAGAGGGAGTCCAGACAGGGGCCAGCCCTCCTCAGAGGGAGATATGGAAGGAAAGCAGAGCCTGGCCTCAGTGGGTCACGTCCCCACGGTGCTAATGCCCTTCTGTCAGTCTCTGCTGTCCTTCTCTGTTCACAAGGACCACATTCAACACTTCTCTGATCCAGTGAGAGCAGAAGCTGGAACCTGGGCCTGGGCAGCCAGAGGTGTCACTTGTCCTCTTACAGCTGCTGTTCCTGGACTGAGATGATGACTTGCAGCTCCTCCTAGGAGGTTATGGTCATGCAACTGGCATTGTGTCCTCTCTTCATTCTGCACTTTGTCACTTGACCTTAATATCCATACCTGTGACGATGATTACCATTTATGCAATTGCTTGAATCTCCAATTTGTCATCTCCCAATTTTCTCCTGGGAGGTCTTCTGTATGTATGGACATCGGCCTCCTTGAGGTCTCTACTTGGATGTTGCAAAGTCATTTGAACAGCCACACTCAGGTTCTTCCTTCCAAACCTGGTCCTTGTTCAGTCTTACCACTTTCCATCATATAACCCAGGAACCCCCTGCCATCTCTCACCATCTTGCTGCCTTCCTGCACCCTCATGGTCAATGCATCACCAAATTCTCTTGATTTTACCTCCTAAATCTCTTGATTTTTTTTCCTCCTAATATCCATCCGGTTTTGTCTTTTTTTTTTTTTGAGAGAGAGAGAGAGAGGGAAAATTTTAACATTTATTTTTTAGTTATTGGTAGACATGACATCTTTGTTTGTATGTGGTGCTGAGGATCGAACCCAGGCCGCACGCATGCCAGGCGAGTGCGCTACCACTTGAGCCACATCCCCAGCCCGGTTTTGTCTGTCTTTACTGTTGCTTTGGTCTTAGCCACAGTCTTTTATCACCTAGACTCCTGCAAGAGCCTCTTACCCAGTCTTCCCACATTTCTTCTCCCCCTTTCTAGTTGATTTGCTACACATCAGCCAGGACAATCTCTTTGGAACACACCTGCTCACATTACCTCCCTATTTAAAACATATCAATGATTTCCCATCATTCTTCAGTTGAAGACAAAACTTAACATGGCCAACAGGGCCTGACCAATGTGGTGCCTGCCCAGGTCTCCTGCCTGGCTTGCACCCTGCTCCCTCCTCACCCCTACACACCAGGTTTTATTTGGCTCCTCACATGCTCCTGTGTCTCCTGCCCTGTGTCTCCTGCCCTGGCTGCTGCCTCTTCCAGAAACATGGTCATTTCACCAACAGATCAAACCACAGTCATCATTTCCTCAGGCAATCTCTTTCTGACGTGTTTGACTAGGTAAAACCTTCTTTGTAATGAAGTTCAATGGCACCATTGAAATTATATCTTGTCACATTGAAATTATATTTCGATCTGTGTAATTAATTGATTTACACTGGTCTCTTCTACTAGGTGATGGGTTCCAAGAGGGCAGGGGCCTGTGTGTTTTTGCCAAATGTGACATACCCATCACTGGGTGTGATGCTTAGAATTGTGGTGCGTGGACAGCTGGGTGGACGGCTGGAAGGAAGGAAGGACCCAAAGGAGGAAGGGGTATTCATTCACTAATCCTGCTTGGGCTGGCATGGTGGTGCACACCTGTACTTTCAGCTATTTGGAAGGCAGAGGCACAAGAACCAAAAATTTAAGGACAACCTCAGCAACTTAGTAAGACCCTGTCTGAAAAGAAAAGAGAAAGAACTGTGGACATAGATCAGAGGGAGAGTGCTCCAGCTTCCATCCCCAATACTGGGGTGCAGAGGAGGGGAGACATGCTTGAATAAAGCCCGAAGGTAATGTTCTCTTTAGATTCCTGTTCTCAGCTGGTATGGCATTGCAGATTGTGAACATCTTTTCTCTCCTTGTCTTCTCCTTGGAAGACACAAGATATAAGGAATAGACCCTTTGATAAAAGCCAGGACTTGGGCCTTGACTCAGGGACACAGCATCCAGGGAAGTCACATTGGGAAATCACATGTGTGAGCTGGGATCTGGAAGCCCCTGAGACTCCAGGTGTCCTCAGTGGGACCCTTTTGTGGTCACCCAGTCCAGATGGCTTTTATTTCCAAGCATGCGGTCAGCACCATGGACAGGACCCATGCCCGGTCTCAGAGGTGGGGTGTGCTCAGAATCTTGGCCCAGAGCAGAGGCAGGCCTATTCCTGTCCCTAGGTGGAAGGGAGCTGGTTTCTATCTCTCCACTGGGTGTCACTGCCGCCCTTGTTGTCTGTCCCTGAAGGCTCTGGCAGGCCCATCCCCCATCCCAGCTAGGAAACCGGGAGGGAATGACCTGGATCCGTCTAGAGAATGCTAGCTGGGGGCCCAGTCATGGGTTGTAGTCTTTGTGTGCCACTTACCAAGCAGTGACCCTGCTTGACCTCAGAGGGAGGATTGGGTGGAGGGAAGCTGGCTGATGGCATGCTGTGTGTGTAGCTGTTTCCTGCAGCCAGGGAACCCCAACTCTAGTCTTCCTGTCAACCTCAGCATCCTCTGCAGACATGTGGCATGAGCACTCTGGAGCTCATGGAGCATTCTGGGGAGTTTCTGGAGCTCAGCACCCATCCCACCCCCATCCCAGCCTCCCTAGGGGCCCTTCCATTCCAGGGTGAGTGCTACCTGGAACATGCTCAGTGTGCCATGAGTCTGAGGCCACTAGCTCCACAGGTGGGGGACCTGTACCCAGAATGAGCAGATCAGAGCTGCTCCTTGGCACTTTCCTGTAAGGAAGCTCCCGGCAAAGAAGACGGGGCCATCCAGGACGAGGGAAGAGGGGTACTCCTGCCTCGTGGCAGCCGTGCTGGGAGAGGGCAAAGGTTAGTGGGACAAAGATTTTGTGGAAGAGCCCAGGACAAAGCTCTGTCACGCTCCCTTGCATGGGAGGAGCCTCACCGTGTGCTGGCCTGAGTGCACCCACCCTCTGGGACTCCTAGTCGCCACCCTCTCCCCTAGGGACAGTCAATATTATGCTGCCTGTTTGGTGACATCCTGCTCAGCCCCCAAAAGCCCACCCTGAAGCCCATCTACCTTAATGCTGTGGAAGCTGGAAGAGGGAGCCCAGTGCCTGCGCCCTGTGTTCTTTAGAGCAGACCAGAGGGACTGGGCAGAATGAAGGGAACTTATGTCACAGCAGAACACCCTCCAGTGCTGGAGAGCACTGTCTCTGGACAGAGAACCCCAGGAGGGACTCCATCATAATACCCCACATGGTGGCAGTGATGTGATGCGACATCTGCACTGTCACTGACTTGAATATATGTCTGTTCCACCTTCCTCTGGCCAACCTAGAACCTGGTAAAGCAACTCCCCTCTCTGTGTGCTGAGAATCAGGCCAGAAAGAACATAGGCCATCAACCATGCTCCAACAAAAGTGCTGCCCATGGGGATTATCTGTGGGTCCATCCCACAGAACCAGCCTCTGAATTGGGGTAGCAGCCACTGCAATGGAGTCACACCGGGGTGAATCAACAAGGGCAGCAGGGGTGAATGTCCCTAGGAGCCACTGCACTGCCACCCTTCCTCCCTTCACCTCCACGACCTCCCCCTGCTCCTTCCTGCCCACCTGCTTCATAAAGCCCCCTGACTGAGCAAGCGCCAAGCAGAAATGTAGCCCTGGGTGTGGCCCTTCTCTTCATTCTCTCTGAAAACTTTCTTGATAAACGCTGAGGTGTGTGTGTTTTGTTTTCGGATGCACCGAGTCTTAGCTGGTTTTCTCAGCCTGAGCACTGGCGTGGAAGCAAGGTTGAAGTTCATTATTGGAGGCTTTGTTGAATGCCAGGCTGTTCATCTTTCAGTGTTTAAGAGCAGGATCCTCGGCTGCATTCCTGCAGCCGACTTTGTGTTGAGGAGGGAAGGAGGCCAGGACTTTCCCAGGTGGGTTGCCCTGTGCAGGATGGTGGGTGCCCCTTCTGAGTCAGGAGGGATGATGAGACCTGAGCTACAGCTGAGCCAGGAAGCGCCCTGGCCTGTGTCCTGGCCAGTTCTCCATGCTTCTGCTTTTGACTTGATGCCAAAGAAATCACTTCTGATTCTCTATCTTTCAGTTCCGTGTTTAGTCTGGGTGATTTAAGCTTGTTGTAACATGGAAAATATTCCTGCCTGCCCCGTCCTGCCATTTCAGGTCATCATTTCTTCCCCCTCCTTCACCTGCCAAGTCCACGAGCACACGCAGAGCACCCAAGGAGTCCTGGACACTGGAGTCACCTTTATCAGACCATCAGTGTGCTTGACCCAGTGGCCTAGGGCTCTCAAGTTGCATCTTTGAATTTACAGCATACCCAGAACATTCCCCAGAGCATTGGTGTGGTGAGTAGAGCTGCTTAGGAATTTCTACGTGAAACACACCTCCTGAACCAACTGGAGAAGCTCCCAGGCTTCTCCAGGACAGTAGAATGGGGGCAGATAAAGATTAATCCCATCGCTCCTTTATGGTCCTGGGAAATAAAAGCAAAACCAAGACAATACTGGGGGGAGTGTGTGTCCTTATAGGGGTGGTGTCCTTACAGGGGTTTGCATGTTTCCTGAAAAGAAACCTCTGGGAGAGATGTGCAGGGCCTGAGTTCCACATGGGACAGTTTGGTTGACCCTAATTTCCAGCCACCGTGCCCTCGCTCAAGCTCTGTGACCTCCCCAAACTCAGAGCTGTTTGCAACCATTTTCCTTTTAGGTTTTGGGCACTTACTCTCTCTTCCTTCTCAGCTCTGAGATCAGATTACTTCCCCTGCCAGGGGGGAAATTTTGCTTAGCACTCTTGATTTTTTTCTTCCATAAATCTGCCTTGTCCTTTGCCCTGGGCCCTTGTTTTGGAAGAAGGGATTTTTGAGGCCATTGCAAAGGAGATGGTGACAAAGGGAGAATGTCCAGGAGCTATTCTGGTGAGAAGCTCAAGACGAACCCATTAGCATCATTTTGTCAATATTCCCTGCGTTCTTGATGCAGTGGCATTTGAACTCCCTGTCTGGCAAGAGTCTGCCTTCCCAGGGCAGCCCGTTCTGAGAGGCAGCAGAGGACTCCCCTGTGAGTTGCATTTCATGTGCAAACCAACAAGCCAGAGCCCACAGCCTCCACCACCTCCTTTTTCTTGTTGCTCTAAGATTCCCTGCTTTAATCATCCCAGGGCCAGGTAGGAACAACCCCTCCACCCTGAAGACTACTCAGATTCGTCAATCTATATGCAGACTGCAATCTGCCCGGTGGCTTACCCTGCCTTGCCTATTCCTCTCCATGAAATACACAAACAAAACCTCTTGTCCACATTTTTTCCCAGAATCTTTTGTGTCCTGGTCAACTCTGGGGTTTCCCATGTGGCGCGCCTGGTGTGGGTGCCCCTCTTCTTGGAAACTGTGAGAAATAAACTCTCTTTTCATGGTACTCATCCCCTCCCACCCACATCCCATGTAGGAGGTGGGAATGGGGTTCCCCTCCATGGAATGGGATGGCTGAGAAATAAAAGCTGGGAAAAATAGAACGGTGAAAAAACCCTTAGAAGACAGAAAGTAGTTTCAAAGTGGGGGCAGGATGGGTAAGCTGACCAGATGGATCAAGCTTCTGACAAAATGGAGCCCATGCCTGCTTTATTTACATGGGAGACATCAAAGAGATTCTATAGAATGTTCTTTTCCAAAATCGGATAAAGATAGGCTGTTCAGTACCTGATGGGTTACAACCATCTCTGGTGCCACTATGTGGAACTTTTCTAACAGAGCTGAGGGGAAGGTCACATGCATTGGGCAGTCTGTCAACGTGGGAGAGCCACGGGAAGTTCCCATTGCCAGGCTTACCCCTCCCTGGCTTCCATGCCGAGAGAAGGTCTTCATGTATTTCATGGATGGCTTCCCACAATCTTCTGACCTCATTATACTGGAATAAAAATAAGTTTCCAGGGGCTGGGGTTGTGGCTCAGTGGTACAGCGCTTGCCTAACATAGGTAAGGTCCTAGGTTCGAGCCTCAGCACCACATAAAAATAAATAAATAAAGTAAAGGTCCATCTACAACTGAAAATTAAATAGCTTTCCACATACAGTTCTAAAACAGTAAGGAGTTCTAACTCCTTGACTAATGCATACATCTCTCTGAGGAGCTGTTCCACCCTCTGAAGTGGGTAAAAGAATTCCAAAGTTTTTGAGAAAAGCCAGTTCTGTGCCTTCTCCTGTGGCACTAGCAGCAGCTCCTGCCATGGAGAGGGCAGTGTTTGTGCCTGGCACATGGGCCACCTCTTGTTGTCAGGCCTGAGCCCAGGCACGTGGTAGACTAGCACCTGGTCTGTGCTTTTGGAGATCCCCTGCTGTCCTGTAGCCACAGACTTGGAAAGTGGCACGAGGGTGTTAAGCCCGCCTGTATCTACATAAAAACCTGACTCAAGAGACCAGAGGCACAATTTAGTGACTAGGGGGGACTGAGTGACCTTGGACTATATGACTGGGTCCCATTGCCATTGGTCAGAAACAGCATGGGGTGGGGGAGTGGTGAGCAACCAGGCTTGGAGGAGACCAGTCATGATTATGGGCCCTGCTAAGGATTACCTTCACTCTATGCTTAGAGTTCAGGAGAATCAGAGAGGGTTTTTAAAAGGTAAGGACACCATCAGATTTGTGTTTTAAGAGTTCATCTAGACCACTGTGCTTAAAATCAATTGGATGAAGACAATAGGTTATGATGTAAGATATAAGGAAACTGATGTAGACTGGCAAAAGGAGTGAAGACGGTGGCTTCAATGAGGTTAATACAGTTGACCATGGCAGAGAATGGAGCACACATGAGAAATTATTGAGGAGGGGAATTTGGCAGAACTTGGGAAAAATTGCACATGGCGGTCCAGTTAACAAGGATGATGCCCAGGTGTGACTTGGGTCATCTGGTTGGTGTCATTCATCAAGGCAATTCGACTGGATGAAGTAACTTCCCTCCTTCTCTGCGCCTTACTTTCTTCTCTAGTTCCTTCCAACGTTCTCAGTCTCATTTCTACTTCCTAGAAATGTAGAGACAGAGATAAGCTGAAGGGTTAGAAGAAGCAGTTACCAAGATTACACAAGAGCAGCGACCAAGATTATAAATGACAAATTGCCTACCAACATTTCCTGCTGAGCAGCTTGTGTTCTGCAGGAGTGAACTCAAAGAAAACCTTGTGGTCTATGCAGTTCCAGAAGGAAACTGATACCTGTTGAAGAGGAGGAAATACATTTTTTTAAAGTACCTAAGTATATGAGTTGTTCCATTTATTGAAATCAGGCCCACATTGTATATTATTTAATAAAAAGTAAAGAGAAATATGATATGCTGAAGACTTTTTAAATTGAGTGATTTTAGAAAATGCAATCATAATGTTAAGTACAAATTGTGGGTGGTCATGGTGAGATGTTGCAGGTTGGTCAGTTGTAACAAATGTGCCACCTGGTGGGAGATGTGGAGTGGAAGATGTGTGGGGGCAGGGAATAGATGGGAGCTCTCTGTGCTTTTTGCTCAGTTTTTCTGTAAAACTAATTTTCTTTAAAGAAAAAAAGGAAAGTCTATTTTAAAAAGTCATTTTTTGGAGTTGTATTCTAGAAGAGATCAGCACTTTTTTTTTTTCTGTGAAGGCCTCTGTGGGCCTGTCAGAACTGTTCCTCTCTTCTGTTATAGCACAAGGGCAGCCCCATAGAATGTGCAAACCAAGTATGAGCACGTTCCAAAATAACTTCATTTACAAAATTAGGCAGTGGGCCCATTTTGGTCTATTAGCCATAGTTTGCCAACTCCTGTTCTATAAACTGAGATTCAATTAAGCATGAGTATGGAAAGTATTTGGACCATGAATTAATTCATAAATCAATCACTTGAACTCACCTGAAGCACCTTCCCTAAGCTTCATGCTTAGGAAATAATCTTGCAAATCCAAATCTAGAATTTCACAATTTCAACTCTGGTGAAACAAGCCAGGGCTCTAGAAAGCTGTATGGAAAAACTCACCTATGACCTCTATGGCTAAAGTTGGTTTCCTTATCTTTTGCATCATGTGCCTGTGAAATTTGATATGTAGTTGAGTGAAGCGCCTTAGAGACAAATGGTATTTTGTTGTTGTTCCCAGGGATTGAACCAGGGGTGCTCTACCACTGAGCCACATCTCCAGCCCTTTTATTTGTTATTTAGACAGGGTCTTGCTAAATTGCTGAGACTGGCCTCAAATTTGTAATCCTCCAGCCTCAGCTTCCCAAGTTACTAAGGATTACAGGTGTGCGCCACTTCACCTGGTAACAAATGACCTTTACATTGTTTTTCCAACATTCAGTTGGATTGGTTAGCCACATTTTAGACAATTACTTCTGCTGTGAAAAACATGTTAAGGTGTTTCGTTGAGTTTGTTCACTTGCTTTTTCATTTTAAAATATTTTTATGCTTCTGAAATTTAACAATCATTATTCATAAAGCCTAAAAACTGACCAAGTACTATGTAAGTAATTCTAGTGAAAACAAAAAACTGGTCTAGGATTGAAGACAAAAGTGTAAGTTTGTGGATTGTCTTTGTTGATTGTTTGCAAGTGACAGAGACCCAGATAAAATTGGTGTAAGCAAAAAAGAATTTAGTGACAGATGTAGTCATATACAGCATAACAATATTTTGGTCACTGACAGAATGCAAAAATAGTGGTAGACCCAGAAGATTGTAATAAAGCTAAATATTAGTATTACCCAGTATTCCACTGTACGTTTTCCATGTTTAGGTTTGTTCAGATACACAAATGGGTTGCCACTGTTTTATAGCTGCCTACAGTATTCAGTGCAGTATCACACTGTACAGGTGTGTAGCCTGGGAGCATTAGGCTATTCTATGTGGCCTGGATATGTAGGTGGCAGTATCATACAGGTTTGTGTGAGTGTTCTCTGTGACATTTGTACAATAACAGAGTTCCCCGTAACACCATTTCTGTACGGACAATTGAGAAACTGATGTGACTCCATTTTTGAGAAACCAGCTTCTACCTCAGAGCAAAGCCTGTCCAAGGAAGGGGGCGTGACCCTTGTCCTTGGAAAAACCCACAGAGCACTCCTAGGCACATCCCCACCCTGCTGAGTTGTTTGTCTGCAAATAACAGGAGAGATCTGTGGCACCAGGTATCCCTGACTCAGTTAGGCTAGGTGAGGACCCATAGCAACCCCCCTAGCAACCACCAATCAGCATGAGACAGGGAAAATACCTGGGGTGCCAGATGATCCCCCCCAGTAGTTTATGGCGGTTGATAACATGTTGGGAAACCATGTAGTTTAGCACGTACACCCCTCGTGGCTTAAACCAATCAGTTCAAACAAATCCCCCTCTTGTACTAACCAGTCACACCTACCCAACTTGTTCCTGCCAGTGAATGTGCTAATCAATGTTAAGAGTTGTTGTTTGATTTTCCCGTGGTGTGAAACGATTTGCTGTGTGATGTTGTGACACATAGAGTATCCCCCCCCAAAACCTATAAATCCTCACTGAACTAAGGCCTGGGACTCACTCTTTGGGGCCACAGTGTTGGAAACAGTTGTGAATCCAGGCTCGAGCTTGCAATAAAGACTCTTGTGTGATTGCATTTGGATTTGGCTCCTAGAGGTCTATTGGGGTCCCACGAATCTGGCATTACATCTGGGGGCTCATCCGGGATCCTCCAGATCCTAGGACCCCAAAACTGGAGAGTCTAACACCGGTGAGTCTTATTATTTGTGTGTCTGTTGTCTGCTTTGTTCTGACTACGGCCAGTAGAATCTGTATTCTGGGCTGGCAACTGGCCTTGGTGGATGCCCTATAGGGTCACCAGCTGGGGCTCCTGGGAGATGTCCCAGACCCCAATCTGAGGGGGATACTCCCCCTCTGTTTGTCTGAGGGGAAGGCCCCAGTTGGCTTGGGGCCAGCACCCCACTTCTGTTTTTGTTGACAATCTGAAAAGGGAATCTGTGTTTTTGTGTGTCTTTTTGTCTGTGTTTCTGTTAAGTGTGATGGCATTGTTTTACTTTGGACTGACGCAGTGTCCCAAGTTCTGATCTGCCTTAGATGTGTGGAGGTAACTTTTGCTAAATTTTAGCCTAAAAATATTCCTAGTATGCTTCTCCTGCTTCCCTGTAAGGAACCAAGTTTTAGGTAGACACAATATCTTTATTTTACATTTATGTGGTGCTGAGGATCGAACCCAGTGCCTCATGCATGCTAGGCAAGCACTCCACCACTGAACCACAACCCCAGGCCCGAGGTATCATAATTTTCAATATCCAAACCTATTTAACTAAAACGGTTAAAATGCCTTAGGCATGAGGTTTCTGCTCAGAATAGCAGTTTTCCTTGCTCCTTCCAGACCTCAGCCAGGTGTTACATTGAAGTGCAAATGGAAGAAGCCTTCAAGCTCAGTAGGAGACTGATCTGAGGCCCAAGGGAAAAAAAAAGTAAAAGTGTCTTTTACCTGAACTCAAACTAGATTAAACCAAAAAGTAAATTGTATAGTACTTTCTAATTACTGGTTGGTCATTTTTTTCTGACTCTTGCTTTTTCTTAGATTCTGGTTTTTTTTTGTTTTTGTTTTTTTTGAGCTCATAATTTTGATCCTACAGACCTAGGTTAATGTTTTTCTGATCAGTTCTATTTTTATTCAACTGTGGAGTTTTTAAACATCGCAATGGAGATTTCACCTGTGAAAAGCTACAAGGCCTTTACTATTTAAAGCACACTTGTATTACGTGTTATATGTCTGTATGTGCGTATGTCCATATATCATGTATGTGATATGAAAATTGGCAGATATATAAGGAGCGCTCATGAAATTAAAAAAAATGGATCCAAATATCTTTGATTCACGTGATTTAAAAGGTTCAATTTAAAGTGGGTAAACAGATGAAAATAAAGATGTCTTTAAAATTAAGCTTACAAGTTTTTCTAGGTGTTCAAAAAAAAAAAACTAATGAAATGTTGATGTCTAGGAAATGTCTGATATGCCTTTGTTATGGGACTTTTCTTCAACAAGGAAGAAATGGCTAACACTGTTCAATACACTTGTCTGATATTTTGATAAAATAAGTAAAGTAGATTTGACATGGGATTACTCATTTATGAGTACTTTTGTTATATATCTGATTGATTTACAAGGTTAAAATGCCAAATGTTAAATATGACATTGAGTACTCTTAACTCCTTGAATTGCATTGGATAACATTATTGATGTTTCCGTAAGTTGTAAATGAAGCAAAAAGGTTTAAAGTTGTTTTGTCATCACTGATACTTAGACATTGTGTTTTCATGAAATGGTAAGCAGATGTGATTCTATATACAAGAGTTTATAGAAGATTTCTATATATAAAGGCCCAAAAGTTTTAACTGTTCCAATTAAGAGTACTGTAAGTAAAATCAAGTATTTCTTTTTATTAAAATGAAATAATTTGGGGCTGGGATGTGGCTCAAGCAGTAGCGCACTCGCCTGGCATGCGTGCGGCCCGGGTTCGATCCTCAGCACCACATACAAACAAAGATGTTGTGTCCGCCAAATACTAAAAAAAAAATAAATATTAAAAAATTCAAAAAAAAAATGAAATAATTTGCCTAAATTCAGAAATTTACAAGGACTGTTTCAAAATGTGAACAGAAAAGGAGATTGACAGATGAGAAGGAGAAATTAGAAGATTCTAGGTATGGAAATCATATTTAATAGAAGAGAAAAAAGTGTTCCTGGATAAGAAATTCTTTATGTGATGAAGTAAATAAAAGAGTTTAAGTAAGTGATAAAGAAGGTCTGCGTAAGTTTGTTTTTACAATCAGCCATATGTTAAAAGGACAAAGATTTCTTAAAACATTAGTTTACTCATAACATTGTGTTTATTAAGTTTTGTTTCTTGTTTCTAGAGCAAGTAATCTTAAATAAATTAAACTGCTGGTTAAACAAGAACTGTTATTTTAGAGCACTGTGCTATGTTATTTCTTTAAAAACTAAACTTGGTTAATATAAAAACATCAATGTATTTGTGATGCTATTCAATGTGTTCATATCTTCCAGGTATACAAGACTGTAAGGTAGAAGCTTTAAAAGAACATTATACCAAGCTGGTGTTCTAAAGTTGTATGGTAATTTTAGGCTTAAAAGAAAAACATATTGGAGATTTATTTATATCATTTGATGTTCTATAACTGGGCCTGTTATCAATAAGATATGTAAAGTTTTATGTTACTTTTTACACTGGGGTACAATTTAAATGTATTTTTAAGTTAATGAGATCCTAATCTATGTAAAGGTTAATATTGTAAACACAAAAGTACTTTGCTACTTTTCCACAAAAGGTTAAAAGCTTTCAGCCTTTCTTTAATTCATGTTTTAGATGTGATATCATATTATGTTAGTTAATATTTATGTGAATTGAGCAACAGTTTATGTAAGCTTTGTAAAATGATGTTTAAAAAGCACAGATCAGCTTCAGAACTAGAGCACTTTACTTAAGATTTATGAAGAGCACTGCCTTACCTGAGATAAGACTCTGTGTCTCATCTTACTACATGTGAGAATGACTCCACAGTAGGCCAGATTTCAGTACATTTAAAGTTGTGTTCAAAAGTAATCTTTTTGTCAAGATTACTAGGATCTCAAACAGGGGATATAATGTATAACTCAGCCAAAGTTCAAGGTAGCTATTACACGAACTAAATATGTTTTTACTCTTGTTAATTTTATTTTGTAGTTTTCTTATAAATGGTCTAAAGATTGCCTGATAATATTTTGCAGAGGTACTGCTTTAAGAACACACAGCCTGGGTTGATTTAAGATAATGAGTTATCACCTACAGGATAGAGAGATAGACATTAAAGCCCAGTACTCTTAATATAAGGCTGTTGAAACTGATTTGCTGGATGTTTAAGATTAAGATTTAAAATTAAAGTTAAATTAAAAGGGCCAAGAAACCAATATTTGGCTCTCTGAGTCAGTGTGAATCCAGGGAACAGGGGACTTCTCTAAAGAGCTTTGCAACTCTGGGCCACATAACCTCCAGATCAGGGAGATTAATGAGGCTATTGGAAAACAGAAAGCCAATCAGTGCATTTGTTATGAAGAGGATGGTCATTGGAGAAGGGAGACATCCCTGATGCTTCCCAAGGAAGCCACATGGTCAAGCAAGACCTGGGCCCATCCTAGTGCAAATGGCTGAGAAGCTGAGAAGCTGCTCTCAAGTTCCCCCAGGACCCAGTTATATCCCCAGGACCCCCAGGGAAACTCAGCTGACTGTTAACAATAGATAGAAACAAAAGTCAGTTTGACTGCTTCATCTTAGCAAATATAGTTAAAACCAAACACAGCTATTCCTGGGTATTTTAAATAATAATGATAATAATAATAATAGTTAAATGTAACATAAGGTATACACCTTGTGTTAGCCCCAAGAATAAGTAAGACTGGAGGCTCCAAAGAGATTCTTAGGCAGGAATGTCTGATAACTATCAAAAGAAACTATCAAGAGGAACTGCCAGAGTAGTTTTAGTTTAAGGCCTACAGATATTCCTAACCTACACAGGTAGGCTTGCTGTTTGCCAATATGATCATGCAGCCCTACGTAACAGTATTAAAGGTTTCTCTATTAGACACAGAGGTCATACTAGTAAAAGGATTTTACAAGATGAGATGACATTAAATTATTTAACTATATCTTTTGGGGAAGGACATCTGTAACATTAAAAGCTGAATGTTATGTTTACATTCTTGATAACTGGGGATATTAAAGCCTGGAGAGGGAACTTCTATTATACAGTGACGTGTTCCAACTGCTGCAACATTTATTCAGTACTCATGGTTTTTGTTTCTCTCATAGAAGCACTCATCCCCAGATGACTTTACAACCTGTTCTTCCCCAACCAGACTTCAAACCAAACTGAATTCTAAAAGGGAACTCACGTCCCCAACATCGTCGAGCCCCCTCCTCACGTTGCCCTCCTCTCAGTTTTGAAGCAGCCAGAATGAGCCATCGCCCCTTCTCCTTACAGCAATAAGGAGTTCCTAAAATTAGGGGGGAATGAAGCCAGAAATAGATAGATAGTCAGTGTAGATAGGTAAATCGAGTCAGGTTGGATCTAGGAGGCCAATTTTGAGTGAGTCTGGGAAGTTGAAGACTGTCCCCTGAGTGTTACTGTTTACTCTACCAAGACGTAGGGTCTGCCCAGATAGACCCCCAACTGAGGGAACCATGATTGGTCCCCAAATTTCCAGACAAAGAGGAGGATGAGAAACTGATGTGACTCCATTTTTGAGAATCCAGCCTCTACCTCAGAGCACAGCCTGTCCAAGGAAGGGGGTGTGATCCTTGTCCTTGGAAAAACCCACGGAGCACTCCTAGGCACATATCCACCCTGCTGAGTTGTTTGTCTGCAAATAACAGGAGAGATCTGCAGTGCTAGGTGTCCCTGACTCAGTCAGGCTAGGTGAGGACCCATAGCAACCCCCTAGCAACCACCAATCAGCATGAGACAGGGAAAATACCTGGGATGCCAGATGACCCCCGAGTAGTTAATGGTGGTAGATAACATGTTGGGAAACCATGTAGTTTAGCACATACACCCCTCATGGCTTAAACCAATCAGTTCAAAGGAATCCCCCTCTTGTACTAAACAATCACCCTACCCAACTTTTTCCCACCAGTGAATGTGCAAATCAATGTTAAGAGTAGTTGTTTGATTTTCCTGTGGTGTAAAATGATTTGCTGTGTGATGTTGTGATGCATAGATTATCCCCCCAAAAACCTATGAATCCTTACTGAATTAAGGGTCAGGACTCACATCTTGGGACTGCTGCATCTGAAATGGTTATGAGTCCAGGCTCAAGCTTGCAATAAAGACTCTTGTGTGCTTCCATTGGATTCGGCTCCTGTAGGTCTATTGGGGCCCTATGAATTTGGCATTACAGTATCTTGTTAAGCAATACATGACTGAGCATGGTTTGACGTATAGACCAAATATCACCAGGACCCAGTCTCAGCTCAGCTCTGTTCCCCATGCTGACTTCTTACTTGGGTTCTATGTTGTGGTGAGATCATTGCCAGAAGCTCCAGAGCAGCATCCTCCAAGTTCAAGTTGAGTGAAAAGGAGAGAATGCACCTCTCCTCAAAGTCCAGGTACAAGAACCCTTGCATGTGCTTGGCTCCTTAGCATCTCACTGATCCAATACTGTGATTGGGATATTGCTGTGCTCTGTTGGGCCTGTGCCCTCATGCCTGCAGCCCAGGTGGAGTACATTCTGTACAGGGCCTGAGAGCTGCATATCAGGATGATTCTCCAGAGGAAAATTGAGGGCAAGCTCAATGGATTCTGATGGTGACACTGAGAGCTGCCACCTACAGCCTAGGTGACCTACTCTTGAGAAGCCACTGGTGTCCTTCAGTCCTGTAGTCAGGCATGATTTTCCCCACAGCTATCCATTGGCATAGACTAGTTACCAATTAAATTATCTGTCTTCAACAGTGAAAAGGCCTAGGTCATGCCTTCCAAGCATAGAAGGATGGCACATCCCAAAGGGGCTAGTGGCCTTCTTCCAAAGTGCCTAGGGCCTGAGGAACGGCTTCAAATGTGGGATTATAAATTAATGTGTTGTCTTTTCTTGGGTTGCTATAGCAGAATACAGTAGGTTGTGTAGTTTCTAAGCAGCAGGAATTTATTCATCACAGTTCTGAAGCCTGGATGTGTGGCATTGGGTGGCTGTATGGTCAAGTTCTGGAGAGGGATCTCTCAACTCCAGACCGCAGATGCCTCCTGCCCATGTCCTTCCAAGCTGGAAAGAAGGTGAGGGAGCTCTTTGGGGTCTCTCTTCTAAGGACCCTGGTCCCATCTGTGAGGGCTCCACCCTCAGGGCCTAATTACCTCTCAAAGTCTTCCACCTGCTAATACCATAGCTTTGGGGTTAGGATTTCAACATGTGACTTTGGAGGAATACAATCAGTCCATCGTGTATGTGAAAATGTAATGGTAGCATTTTGATTCCTTCAGGTGATCTTTCCTTCAGATTTTTAGGAAAGATCATGGGCTCCCAGAGAGACCACACACTCCTTTTTTATTTTTGGTACAGAGGATTGGACCTAAGGGTCCTTAACCAGAGAGCTGTTAGACCATAATGCAAAGAAAAGACCACTGACTCCAATTAAAATCAAATTAAAGCAAGCTTATTATTTCAACCTGCTGGGCTGCTTTTCTCAACAAAAACCGCAGGAGCAAAAGACAGCCCCACAACTCTCTAGAAGCACAGCTTTATAGCCCAGAAAGTTACACAAAGCAGGGTTTGAGAAACTTACAGATAACAAAACTCTGATGAGCATAACACAAAGGCTGGTTTATATTTTTGTTGGCTCCGACATCAGAATTTATGAAGGTAATTAGAGCCTCAGAGAGGATTGTTATCTGGCCAGGGAAGCCCAAGATTTATGAGGTGTCACTAAAGTTTCAGGGAGGGTTGTTATCTGGCCAGGGAGAGCGGGCATGGGTGAGTCCAAGGCACGGGCAGGCATTCCAAGCAAGTTTAGAATTCGCAGTAATTTATTGTAAAGCCAAAATTAGCTTTTCATGCCTTTGTGGCAAGATGGATCCTAATTTTCAGAGGGAATCAGGCTGGGTTTATCAGAGCCACACCTGAAAAATCTTTTTATTTTTAAATTTTGAGACAGGGTCTCACTGAGTTACTTAGGGCCTCATTAAGTTGCTGAGGCTGACTTCAAACTTGCAATCCTCCTGCCTCAGCCTCCTGAGTCACTGGGATTACAGGTGTGTGGCACCAGCCTCAGTTGATACCCTGTACTCTTCAAATTCCTTCCATTGTTTGAGCTACTAAAACTCTGTAACTCAATCTTGGTAATTTAAAAAACAAGACTCAGAATGAAGCATATGAATCTGTCACATGTGCACTATAATCTCAAAGTGGTGTGCATGCTGGGTCAGGGGATGATTCCAGCAGAGGGAGCCTGAGGCCCCACCTGTGGCAGCTGAGGCTATGGGGGAGTTGTGGGGCACCTAGGATGGTCTGGATCTTAAAGCCCCCTGAAAGCCAAATGCTAACAGCCTAGTTTCGACCTGTGGCACTATTGGGAGACAGTGGACACTTTGGGAGGTGGGGCAGAGTGGAAGGAGTTTGGTCATTGGGGTGTGCCCTTGGAGGGGATACTGGTACCATATCCCCACCCCCACTTCCTGCTGCCATGAGGGATCAGTTTCCTGCTCTCTGCTATGATGGTCTGACTCAGCACAGCCCAAAGGCAACAGGGCCAAGTGACCATGAACTGAACCCCCTGGAACTGTGAGCCAAAATGAGTCTTTCCTCCTTGGAGTTGATTATTTCAGTATTTTATCATAACCATGGAAAGCTGACTACCCCAGGGCCACAGTGACATTAGGACAAGAGACAGTGGCAGAAGCCAGGACAGGCTGCTCAGGAGCAGAGGGACCACAGTTTGCAGAAGTGACTTCTGAGGAGCAGAAAATGCTCCCCTCCCTGAGCCAAAGGGTGAAAGCAGACAGGACTCCTACAAAGAACAGGTGAGACCAAACGACAGGCCCAGATGAGAGGACTTGAGGGTGAAACATGGGGATCATTCTAGAACACACTGTGCAGGCAAACAAAGTGCATAGTGGGAGGCTGGGTCTCACCTGAATTGGGAGCAGCTAACCCTGAGCCCATTTGCCTCATGCTAAAAGGAGTGTAACTGTACATCTCAACAACGGGAAGGAGGCCAGGGCGGAGAGTCCAGAGGGCACGTGGTCCCTGCTACGCTCAAGGTGGCATCTATGAGACTGAAGTTTCTTGTGTTCACAGGTCTGTGAGCGCGTCGTGGGTGTGCCAGCCTGGCCTTCCTGCAGGAATGGCTCTGGTGCTTCTCTCTGTGGACACCCTGGAAGGTGTTGTGCCCTGGTCTTGGTCACTCAGCTCAGGGAATCACCCTCAGAGTTCTCAGGGGAGCTCGATGGCCTCAAGGGGCCCTGCCCTCCGGGAGCTACACAGTCTCAGTCTCACGCTGGAGGTGAACTTGGGGCCCTTGGCACTGTGGGGGCAGGTCCACGTTTCCTCAAAAGCCACATTGAGGAAACCTTGAAATCCCCGGGCTCTGTCTCCTGGAGCCCTTCCCTCTGCAGATGCAGTTCCTTCCATGTTCAGTCCCAGGGGTTGTATGTCCACCTTGGTCATCCCCTTGACCCTGCAGGCTGTGGGGTAAGGCTGCCTGGGTTGGTCTCTCATCTCCTGCGCTCACTGTGAACCATGAGCAAAGAACTTATCCCACCAATACCTGAATTTCTTAATCTGTGAAATAAGGATGTGAAGGCTTGTTTGTCATCAAGAGTAAATTATACCCTTACCGGGATGGTATTGGAGTTCCACAGAGTTGAAGAATAAACACTAGAGCACGGCTGAGGTAAGCAAGTGAGCAGGAATTTTATTAAAAGGAAAGTGAGAGCAGGATTCAGAACTCCTCAGCACAGGGACAAGAGATTTCCTGTGCTCCTTCTTTTAAGGGCACTTAAGGAGAAGCTGACAAGCTCTTCTTGATTGGCTTTTGATATTTGAGTTGTCCGGCAGTGGGCGTGGCTGGATCACAGATGTTGCAACCGCCCTTTCTGGTAAAGAGGAGCTGTTTCATAACATGCAGGGCCAAGTCACATGGCCATTTCCTGCTTGCCTTCCTGTTGACTTTCATTAACCCTTCCCCACCCTCCGTGCCTAGCTGTTTCTGTGTCAGTAAATTAACACGAAGGAAGGAGTGGGAGGCACAGTTAGGAAAGCTTAGCTCCCTAGGGACTTCCGCGGCTTCCTTCCTCCACAGCCTGAGGCAGATCATCTTCTCCCTCCTCAAACATCTTACTGTTGGTTTTTTAGGGCTTCTACTTGGACCCATTCCCACTGGCTTTTCTGTGGGTTCTGACTTGTGTTTTCCGAAACCTCAGTAGCTAGTGGCACCTATTCCAGAAAATTCTTCCATCATGAGTAACTGCAACTTTGGCTTGCTTTGGATTTTGTGGGTTGGGATTTATTAATAGGTTTGTTTTATTTTGTTTTGCAGTGCTGGGGATCCATTTTAGGGCCTTACCCCGGGGTAGGAAGGTGCTGTACCACTGAGCCACATCCCAGCCCTTATCATGAGTTTTTGAGGAGGGTCTTTCAAGTGCTCTGTGCAGGAGAAGAGCCAAACTATACCTTGCTGGACTTCATTCATAAGAGGAGAGTTATGGGAGGTTCGGGGTCCTAAAGAGGCAAGTCCCCAAGGGCTGGAAGCTTTCCCCTGAGTCTTGTGATGTTACAGGCAGGAGTCAGGATCAAGTCACATTCCACAGAGCCGAAGAAAGAACACCACAAAATCCGAAGTGAAAAGCAAGGAATTTTATTAAAAAGGAAGGTGAAAGTGATAGACTCAACCTGATCTTTTCTTAAAATTGGGAGCCACCTCGCCACAAAGCCATGAAAAGATAATTTCGGCTTTACTATAAATTACTGCAAATTCTGAACCTGCTTGGAATGCCTGCCCGTGCCTTGAACTCACCCATGCCTGGCTCTCTGACCAGATAGCAGCCCTCTCTGAAACTTTAGTGACGCCTCACAAATCTTGGCCTTCCCTGGCCAGACAATGACCCTCTCTGAGGCTCTAATGGTCCTCATAGATTCTGATGTTGGGGCCAGCAAAAAAATGTAAACTACCATTAGTGTGATGCTTGTCAGAGTTCTGTTATCTGTAACCCCACTTTGTGTAACTTTCTGGGCTATAAAGCTGGGCTGCAGGAAAGCTGGGGTGCTGTCTTGTTCCCACCGTTTTGGGAGGGAGAGGCAGCCCGGCTGGTCGAAATAATAAGCTTGCTTTAATTTGATTTTAATTGGAGTCAGTGGTCTTTTCTTGCATCCTGGTCTAACAGAAAGAAAGACTCAGAACTCCTGGCACAGTGTGCCTGAGAGGGCCAACAGTGTCCTTTAAGTCTTACAGTGTTCCTTCTTTTAAAGGTGCCTAAGGAGAACTTGATAAGCTCCTCTTTTTTTTTAAAATTTTTTATTGTTGGCTGTTCAAAACATTACATAGTTCTTCATATATCATATTTCACAATTTGATTCAAGTGGGTTATGAGCTCCCATTTTTACCCCATATACAGATTGCAGAATCACATCAGTTACACATCCATTGATTTACATATTGCCATACTAGTGTCTGTTGTATTCTGCTGCCTTTCCTATCCTCTACTATCCCCCTCCCCTCCCCTCCCCTCCCCTCCCCTCTTCTCTCTCTGCTCCTTCTACTGACATTCGTTTGTCCCCCTTATATTATTTTCCCCTTCCCCTCACTTCCTCTTGTATGTACTTTTGTATAACTCTGAGGGTCTCCTTCCATTTCCATGCATTTTCCCTTCTCTCTCCCTTTCCCTCCCACCTCTCATCCTGTTTAATGTTAATCTTCTTCTCATGCTCTTCGACCCTACTCTGTTCCTAGTTACTCTCCTTATATCAAAGAAGACATTTGGCATTTGTTTTTTAGGGATTGGCTAGCTTCACTTAGCATAATCTGCTCTAATGCCATCCATTTCCCTGTAAATTCTATGATTTTGTCATTTTTTAATGCAGAGTAATACTCCATTGTGTATAAATGCCACATTTTTTAATCCATTCATCCATTGAAGGGCATCTAGGTTGGTTCCACAGTCTAGCTATTGTGAATTGTGCTGCTATGAACATCGATGTAGCAGTGTCCCTGTAGCATGCTCTTTTTAGGTCTTTAGGGAATAGACCGAGAAGGGGAATAGCTGGGTCAAATGGTGGCTCCATTCCCAGCTTTCCAAGAAATCTCCATACTGCTTTCCAAATTGGCTGCACCAATTTGCAGTCCCACCAGAAATGTACAAGTGTACCCTTTTCCCCACATCCTCGCCAGCACTTGTTGTTGTTTGACTTCATAATGGCTGCCAATCTAACTGGAGTGAGATGGTATCTTGGGGTGGTTTTGATTTGCATTTCTCTGACTGCTAGAGATGGTGAGCATTTTTTCATGTACTTGTTGATTGATTGTATGTCCTCCTCTGAGAAGTGTCTGTTCAGGTCCTTGGCCCATTTGTTGATTGGGTTGTTTGTTCTCTTATTGTCTAATTTTTTGAGTTCTTTGTATACTCTGGATATTAGGGCTCTATCTGAAGTGTGAGGAGTAAAGATTTGTTCCCAGGATGTAGGCTCTCTATTTACCTCTCTTATTGTATCTTTTGCTGAGAAAAAAACTTTTTAGTTTGAGTAAGTCCCATTTGTTGATTCTAGTTGTTAACTTTTGTGCTATGGGTGTCCTATTGAGGAATTTGGAGCCCGACCCCACCGACTGTAGATCGTAGCCAACTTTTTCTTCTATCAGACGGCGTGTCTATGATTTGATATCAAGCTCCTTGATCCATTTTGAATTCACTTTTGTGCATGGCGAGAGAAAGGGATTCAGTTTCATTTTGTTGCACATGGATTTCCAGTTTTCCCAGCACCATTTGTTGAAGATGGTATCCTTCCTCCATTGCATGCTTTTAGCCCCTTTATCAAATATAAGGTAGTTGTAGTTTTGTGGATTGGTTTCTGTGTCCTCTATTCTGTACCATTGGTCCACCCGCCTGTTTTGGTACCAGTACCATGCTGTTTTTGTTACTATTGCTCTGTAGTATAGTTTGAAGTCTGGTATCGCTATACCGCCTGATTCACACTTCCTGCTTAGCATTGTTTTTGCTATTCTGGGTCTTTTGTTTTTCCATATGAATTTCATGATTGCTTTCTCTATTTCTACAAGAAATGCCTTTGGGATTTTGATTGGCATTGCATTAAACCTATAGAGAACTTTTGGTAATATCGCCATTTTGATGATGTTAGTTCTGCCTATCCATGAACAGGGTATATTTTTCCATCTTCTAAGATCTTCTTCTATTTCTCTCTTTAGGGTTCTGTAGTTTTCATTGTATAAGTCTTTCACCTCTTTTGTTAGGTTGATTCCCAAGTATTTTATTTTTTTTGAAGATATTGTGAATGGAGTGGTTGTCCTCATTTCCATTTCAGAGGATTTGTCGCTGATATACAGGAATGCCTTTGATTTATGTGTGTTGATTTTATATCCTGCCACTTTGCTGAATTCATTTATTAGCTCTAATAGTTTCTTTGTAGAGCCTTTTGGGTCTGCTAGGTATAGAATCATGTCATCTGCAAATAGTGATAATTTAAGTTCTTCTTTTCCTATTTTGATGCCTTTAATTTCTTTCGTCTGTCTAATTGCTCTGGCCAGTGTTTCGAGAACTATGTTGAACAGAAGTGGTGAGAGAGGGCATCCCTGTCTTGTTCCAGATTTTAGAGGGAATGCCTTCAATTTTTCTCCATTCAGAATGATGCTAGCCTGAGGCTTAGTATAGATTGCTTTTACAATATTGAGGTATGTTCCTGTTATCCCTAGTTTTTCTAGAGTTTTGAACATAAAGGGATGCTGTACTTTGTCAAATGCTTTTTCCGCATCTATCGAGATGATCATATGATTCTTATTTTTAAGTCTATTGATGTGGTGAATAACATTTATTGATTTCCATATATTGAACCAGCCTTGCATCCCAGGGATGAATCCTACTTGATCATGGTGCACAATTTTTTTGATAAGTTTTTGTATCCGAGTGGCCAGAATTTTATTGAGGATTTTTGCATCTAGGTTCATTAGAGATATTGGTCTGTAGTTTTCTTTCTTTGAAGTGTCTTTGTCTGGTTTAGGTATCAGGGTGATGTTGGCCTCGTAGAATGAATTTGGAAGTTCTCCCTCTTTTTCTATTTCCCGAAGTAGCTTGAAAAGTATTGGTATTAGTTCCTCTTTAAAGGTTTTGTAAAATTCTGCTGTATACCCATCCGGACCTGGGCTTTTCTTAGTTGGTAGTCTTTTGATGGTTTCTTCTATTTCCTCAATTGATAATGGTCTGTTTAGGTTGTCTATATCCTCCTGACTCAATCTGGGCAGATCATATGACTTAAGAAATTTATCTATGCCTTCACTATCTTCTAATTTATTGGAGTATAAGGATTCAAAATAATTTTTGATTATCTTCTGTATTTCTGAAGTGTCTGTTGTGATATTGCCTCTTTCATCCCGTATGTTAGTAATTTGAGTTCTCTCTCTTCTTCTCTTCGCTAGCATGGCTAAGGGTCTGTCGATTTTGTTTATTTTTTCAAAGAACCAACTTTTAGTTTTGTCAATTTTTTCAATTGTTTCTTTTGTTTCGATTTCATTAATTTCAGCTCTGATTTTAATTATTTCTTGCCTTCTACTTCTTTTGCTGTTGTTTTGCTCTTCTTTTTCTAGGATTTTGAGATGAAGTATGAGATCATTTATTTCTTGGTTTTTTCTTTTTTTAAGGAATGAACTCCAAGCAATGAATTTTCCTCTTAGAACTGCTTTCAATGTGTCCCATAGATTCCGATATGTTGTGTCTGTGTTTTCATTAATCTCTAAGAATTTTTTAATTTCTTCCTTGATGTCTTCTATAACCCATTGATCATTCAGTAACCTATTGTTCATTCTCCAAGTAATGTATTCTTTTCCCTTCCTTCTTTTATTGTTGATTTTCAGTTCCATTCCATTATGATCAGATAGGATGCATGGTATTATCTCTACTCCTTTATATTGTCTAAGAGTTTCCCTGTGACATAATATATGATCTATTTTTGAGAAGGATCCATGTGCTGCTGAGAAAAAAGTGTAACTGCTTGATGTTGGGTGGTATATTCTATATATGTCAATTAAGTCTAGGTTATTAATTGTGTTATTGAGTTCTATAGTTTCCTTATTCAACTATTGTTTGGAAGATCTGTCCAGTGGTGATAGAGGTGTGTTGAAGTCTCCCATGATTATTGTATGGTGGTCTATTAGACTCTTGAACTTGAGAAGAGTTTGTTTGATGAACATAGCTGCACCATTGTTTGGGGCATATATATTTATGATTGTTATGTCTTGTTGGTGTATGGTTCCCTTGAGCAGTATGTAGTGTCCCTCTTTATCCCTTTTGATTAACTTTGGCTTGAAATCTATTTTATTTGATATGAGTATGGATACTCCTGCTTGTTTCCGAAGTCCATATGAGTGATATGATTTTTCCCAACCTTTCACCTTCAGCCTATGTATGTCTTTTCCTATCAAATGCGTCTCCTGTAGGCAGCGTATTGTTGGGTCTTGTTTTGTGATCCATTCTACTAGCCTGTGTCTCTTAATTGGTGAGTTTAAGCCATTGACATTTAGGGTTATTATTGAGATATGGGTTGTTCTTCCAGCCATATTTGTTTATTTATGTTGCTAAACATGGTTTGTTTTCCTCTTTGATTATTTTCCCCCCTTTACTGTCCTACCTCCCACTGTTGGTTTTCATTGTTATTTTCCATTTCCTCTTCCTGTAATGTTTTGCCAAGGATGTTTTGAAGAGATGGTTTTCTAGCTGCAAATTCTTTTAACTTTTGTTTATCGTGGAAGGTTTTAATTTCATCTTCCATCCTGAAGCTTAATTTCACTGGAAACACAATTCTTGGTTGGAACCCATTTTCTTTCAGTGTTTGAAATATGTTATTCCAGGATCTTCTAGCTTTCAGAGTCTGTGTTGAAAGATCAGCTGTTATCCTGATTGGCTTACCCCTAAATGTGATCTGCTTCCTTTCTCTTGTAGCTTTTAAAATTCTCTCCTTATTCTGTATGTTGGGCATCTTCATTATAATGTGTCTAGGTGTGGGTCTCTTATGATTTTGCACATTCGGCGTCCTGTAGGCTTCTAGGATTTGGGGTTCTGTCTCATTCTTCAAGTCTGGGAAGTTTTCTCGTATTATTTCATTGAATAGATTGCTCATTCCTTTGGTTTGAAACTCTGTCCCTTCCTGTATCCCAATGACTCTTAAATTTGGTCTCTTGATGTTATCCCATATTTCTTGGATGTTCTGCTCATGGTTTCTTAACAGTCTTGCTGAGCTGTCTATGTTCTTTTCAAGTTGAAATACTTTATCTTCATTGTCTGATGTTCTGTCTTCTAAGTGTTCTACTCTGCTGGTAGTATTCTCAATTGAGTTTTTAAGTTGGCTTATTGCTTCCTGCATTTCTAGGATTTCTGTTTGTTTGTTTTTTATAACCTCTATTTCCCTGTATAGTTGATCTTTTGCTTCTTGGATTTGTTTATGTAATTCATTGTTGAAGTGATCTTTCATTGTCTGATTTTGCTGTCTGATGTCTTCCTTGAGACTCCAGATCATCTGAAGCATGTATATCCTGAATTCTTTATCTGACATTCCATCTGCTGCAGCTATTACCTCTTCTAACGTTGAGTTGACCTGCAATGCTTGTGGTCCTTTCTTTCCTTGTCTCTTCATACTGTTTGCGTTCCTTTCTACTTGGTGAAACTGTTGTGCTATTGAATTTTCCCCCTATATATTTATGTTGGTCTTGTATAGTTGCAAAGTCTCCCTTGCAGGCGCGGGTGGTGGCTCTGTCCCTCTGCGGGCCGCTAGGCTTGTTCTGTCGGTGGTCACAGTTCTGTCTACTTTGCAGGCGCAGGCAGCGGCACTGCCCCTTTGCAGGCCTCTGGGGCTGTACTGCCAGTGGGTCGCAGGTCCGCCTACCTTGCAGGCGTGGGGGGGGGCGGCTCTACCCTTCCTCAGGCCACTGGGCCTGTTCTGTCTCTCGGTTGCAGGTCTGGCCTGTTCTGATGGTGGTCACAGTTCCATCTACCTTGCAGGCGAGGGGGGGAGGGGGCGGCTCTGCCTCTCAGCAGGCCGCTGCTCCTCTTCTGCCGGTGGGTCGCAGGCCCGCCTACCTTGCAGGAGTGATTGGAAGCTCTGTCCCGCCGCGGGCCACTGGGCCTTTTCTGTCGGTGGTCACAGTTCCACCTACCTGGCAGGCGCGGGGGGTGGGGGGCAGCTCTGCCCCCCAGCAGGCCGCTGGGTCTGCTCTGTGCGTGGTCACAGTTCCCTCTACCTTGCCGGTGCAGGGGGAGGGGGCGGCTCTGCCTCTCAGCAGGCTGCTGCTCCTCTTCTGCCGGTGGGTCGCAGGCCCGCCTACCTTGCAGGAGTGATTGGAAGCTCTGTCCCGCCGCGGGCCACTGGGCCTTTTCTGTCCGTGGTCACAGTTCCCCTACCTGGCAGGCGTGGGGGGTGGGGGGCGGCTCTGATAAGCTCCTCTTGATTGGTTCTTGATATACATATATATTTTTAGTACTGGCAATTGAACCCAGGGGCACTCCACTACTGAGCCACATCCCCAGCCCTTTTTTAAATATTTTATTTAGGGACAGGGTCTTGCTAAGTTTCTTAGGGCCTTGCTAAGTTGCTGAGGCTGGCTTAGAACTTGCAATCCTCCTGCTTCAGCCTCCCAAGCTGCTGGGATTACAGGCATGTGCCACGGTGCCAGGCAGTTCTTGATATTTCAATTGTCCTTCACTGGTGTGGGCTGGATTACACAGTTGATCTCTGTGAGATGAAGATTTGTGCCCTTTGAGAAATAGGAACTGTTTTATAACATGCCGGTTCATGTTAAGTGGCTGACCCCTGCTTGCCTTCTTGTCAACCTTCCTTGTCCCTTACCCACTCCACTGCCTATCCTTTTCTATCTCATTCCCTCCTCTGATAGGAAAACCCTTACTGCTGTAAGGGAAGCTGGACAATGACTGCTCCAACTGCTTCAAGCTCAGAAGTGTCAATGAGTGGTTAGCAGTTGGAGTTTCCCTAAGGGACAATGGGGATGACCAAGAGGCTCCTGGTAGATGTCATCTCGGAACGAGATGACTGCTAAAGGAGTCTGGCTGTTCCTGCTGTTAAGGGGCATTGAGGAGCAGCCTTGGTGGCTTGTCCAGTGGTCCCCCATAGATGTCCATGTGAGACTCCTTTGTGTCAAAGAGGAAGAGATTTTGTTGTTGATAAGAGACAGGAGTCTGTGTAGTGAGTGTGGTTTCAATTACTCTGAAGGACACCAGGTATTCAAGGGATGATGCAGCACCTTACCAGTTAATACCCCAACCCTATGATTAAAAAGTAATAATTAGAGCATATCCAGGTTTGCATTCCCGTATTTCATAAAGAACTTCCATTCATGGCCATAATGAGGTCTGGATTGGACAGGGGAACTTTGGAGTTCTCCCTCGGGCTGAGTAATCTATGGCTAAGGCTGGTTGACGATCATGTTCAGAGTCTCCTTCTAATGATTCTGGAAAGTGGCTGGGTTTAAATCTTTGCAAGTTTTTATTAGAGCCATCCAAACTTCTAGAAGCAAGGATTGGTATTTAGAAGGCAGCTCTCTGAGAACCATACCCTCCTTTAGTGCTCAGAATTCCTGAAAGATCATGAGAAATGGATACAGTAAGATGCCTTCCTAGAGTTATCTTAATTGCCTCAGGGACCAGCAGCCACTACTGGAAGGCCACAGGGCCCTCCTTGGGATTCCATATCAAGCTCTTTGCTGAGATATGTTACTGGCTGTTGAGCTGGCCCACTTCTTTGTGTGATCAGCCCTAAGGCTATTTGTCACGACCCCTTGCCCGCAAGGAAGACGCAACTCGAGAATCTTCTTTCAACAGTTTATTCAGGCCCTGGATATTTCTTCTTCTTCCTCTTGGATGTCCCTCCCAGCCTTAATAAAGCATCCCAAGCCCCAATGCAAAGCTGCCGCGTGGAGCTTTCTCACAGGGTGGTGAAAAATCATGTGCCAACTTTCCCAGATAAGGAGTTGTTTGTCACAGACCACAGCGGAGCCAGCGTCATCTTGTAATGGCGACCATAGTCTGCAGAAACGGCAGAAGCGGCTCACCACAGTTCCCCCTTTTCTGTTTTCTTAAAACAATACAGGCGAGAGTAGAGGTCCTATCCCACTGTGCAGAAGTGGCTGCATAGTATGACTCAGTCCTAAGGAGGCGCCTTCCCCAGATCTGAAGCCATATCAGCCGACGCCTTTTTCCGTGGGGCGGGGCGTGAACGCGTCTAACCCGCATGCAATAGGACATGCTCTCCTTGAGGTCCACGTCAAGGATCACTCAAGTGCAGTGCCTTGCCTCGCATCCTGTATTGTGACGATGGTGGACGAAGGGGGATAGCTGAGGCTGAACTGTGGCTGTTTATAATGACAAACAAGTTGACAGCACCCTGAAAGAAAGGCACGGACTTCAAGGTGATAGAAAAGCACTAGTGTGGAAACCCATCTGCGTGCAATGGCAGTAAGACCGGCAGAGTGCAAGGGCTTTCCAACACTAAGAGAATAACAAGGAAAGTCATGTCGATCCCAGTGCAATGTTATAATAACTTGGGGTGTAACAACCATGACAAAGGTTTACTGCTTAAGATGCGCAAGCCAGACTTGAGGCGAGTTGCCATTTTCTAAAGCTGCAAGAGCTTGTATGATCATAGCCTTTTCTTGTGCATGGCGAGTTTTAAGGTGACAGAGAAGCCACAAACAGAGTACAACACTGAAGCAACACATTGCACCAAAAATGCCTACTCCCACCCATTCTTTGAAGAAGGAAAAAGCAGAAGATATCCAATCGGTGAATTGACCCAAAGTCACGGGATCGACACGGGTACTGTTCAAGACAGCTATCTGGGTTAGTTGAGACTGGATCATGTTTTCTGCTTCCAAGGACCAGGTTCCGGATGGATACTCCCCGATGATGTGGGAGGCATTTCTGGAATTATAAAATCTGACAGAGGTTATACATAAATGTGCACGTTGATCAATACAACCCAAATGTTCTAGGTCAGACAATTCCTCAACTTGAGCTTGAAGCAGATCTATCCTTTGATTAGCAGCCAAAATCCCAGATAGAATGTGTTGATTAATTCTACTTTGAGATTTAAGTATGGTGGATGTTTGTTGAATAACCTGATTAATAGTGGCAGCAGTTTGTACCTGGCTGGCCATGGCTACTCCAGCTATAACTGCTGCAGCAGCAGATACCGCCACAGCTGTCACTATGGCTGCTGTAATTCCAAAATCTCTACGGGCTCTAATCAGTTCAACAATAGGAAATGACTCTGGATCTGCAGTAACCGGGATTGGGACAAAAGTTGGAATTTTCATAACCATTGCCATAGGCCAGGATCCATTCCAACACTCAGACAAATAACAGGTAATATTAGAGCAATTAAGCATCCCCTGTGATGTATCATTAGCCAAAAGAAACAGGAACGGAGATTGGAGACGGACTGCTGCGGAGGGTAATGTAGCATTAAACAATTGTGAATTGTGTGAAGTAATTTTAAGCCTCCTACCTCGCTCCGAGTCTTGGGTACTGCCAGAAACATTAAACAGCCAACTTTGGACTCCTAATATTTCCCTGGGGAAACACAAGCGTGGACTAGACTAGCCCAATCTGAGGGAGTCATGCAAAATCTAGTAAGTCCCTCCACCTGAGTGAGAGTGAAAGCGGCATCTATGCCATAAGTGCGGACAGATTCTGCCAAGGTTTTAATTATCTTAAAGTCTAAAGGCTCATGATATCTTCCCCTGTTATTGTCCTGAAATACAGGGTATGCAAGTCCCATATCTGTATTAACTGTCCTCCAAACTTGTGCATGAAAAGATCTCCCGGAACCTTGGCTCCCCCCCACATACGGAGGTGGGGCAATCGGCACCATATCTTCTTCTAGATATTCTACCTCCTCCTCCTCAGAGTTTTGTTGACCAATGTTAACTCCCTTCCCCTTCTTACAGTAGGCCTGTGTGCCCTGTGTCTCCTTTTTCTTCTTTTTCATTTTTATCTTATGTAGTTTTTGTAACAATATATCAAGGTCCTCAGAACTCTCTGAGTCGCTTGTGTTCTCAGGCGTTTTTAATTCGGTCAAGTCTGGGTAGAGCCTTCTCCTATTTTTATCTTCAGGCTCTTTTGCCTTCTCACTACTCTTACTTTTAATACTCTCTGCCACTTCACTACATGATCCTTCAGATTTTTCCTCATGCAGTTGCTCGAGAATAGCTTGACCCTCACTCACAGCTTCCTGGCATTTACCATCTGTTATACATCCTCTAACTAACTTCCAAAGTGGTATAACGCCACCCTCTAAGGTGCCTTGCTCACGAGCGAAATCTAGATCTTTCCCTAATTTGTCCCAGCTGGGAACCGTAAGACTCCCTGAAAAAGCAAACCAAGGAGCCGCTATATCAGCTTCTCTTAAAAACATCTGCAAAGTACTCTGCTTTATCTTAAGTCCTTTTGAATGTAACAACCCATCTAGGGCCAACAAAATTGGGCTTGAAGAAGCAACGCCCATAATGTTTTTAGAGCTATAAAGAAAGTGAAAGTACAAAAGTCCCCGCTCTCTTCCTTTTACAGGGGAGCGTTCTGTTCTATGAATTCCCCGCTCTCTTCCTTTTACAGGGGAGCGTCCCTGTCGTCACAACAACAAAAGAAGCACAAAAAACAAAAGCGAAATGACACAACAACAAAAGAAACACAGAAAACAAAAGCGAAAGTAGAAGCGAAAGTACACAGTGCAGCTGCAATAAAATGTAATGCTCTCTCTTTCATTACAGAGGAGCTGCCCGGCTTTGGTCGCGGATCCCACTTACTAGGGACTAACCCCGCTTTGATCGCGGATCCCACTTACTTGGGATTAACCCCGCTTTGATCGCGGATCCCACTTACCTGGGACTAACCGGTGCACCACCCCTGACTGCTGAAAGTTCTGGTTCCCGGGTCTCGGCACCACTTGTCACGACCCCTTGCCCGCAAGGAAGACGCAACTCGAGAATCTTCTTTCAACAGTTTATTCAGGCCCTGGATATTTCTTCTTCTTCCTCTTGGATGCCCCTCCCAGCCTTAATAAAGCATCCCAAGCCCCAATGCAAAGCTGCCGCATGGAGCTTTCTCACAGGGTGGTGAAAAATCATGTGCCAACTTTCCCAGATAAGGAGTTATTTGTCACAGACCACAGCGGAGCCAGCGCCATCTTGTAATGGCGACCATAGTCTGCAGAAATGGCAGAAGCGGCTCACCACAGCTATTCCTCCCCTTTTACTCACAAACAGATTATATTTTTTCTCTGTAGGCTAGCTGAGAGCCAGAGCTTGAAGTAAGGCCTTCTTTAGGGCTTTGAAAGCTTTAACATACTTTGGTTCTCATATAAGGTTGTTTGTCCCCAATGTTAGTTTTTTTTTTTTTTTTAGGAGTTGTTAAAAGAATCTGGCTATTTCTCCTACCCAGGGATCCAAAGCCTGCAATATCCAGTTATTCCCAGACATCCTCTGAGTTGCGTATGGTCTAGGATAGTTGGTGTCATCCTGTAGGGGCAATCCTTTCTTCTCATGTCTGTGGATTCCCTGAGACATTTGTAATGCCAAGTATTGAACCTGAGGTTGGCATACTTGAGTTTCTTCTTTGAGACCTTATGCCCTCTATCAGCTAAATGATTAGAAGCTCTGTAGAGGCCATTTGTCATTCTTCCTGGGTGGTAGTACATGGGAGAATGTCATCCATATATTGGAGGACAGTTACAGATGAGCTGTCCTTGAATTCTACTAGATCCATGGTGAGGACCTGTCCTAACAAGTTGGGACTACCTCTGAATCCTGGGGTAACACTGTCCAGGTTAACTGAGATTCACTGCCTGGCTCCTCAAAGGCAAACATATTGTAACTGGTTGTCTGGGGGTACTCAGAAAGACATCCTTTACATCTAATAGAGTGAACCATGTGGCAGAATCTGGGATCTCAGATACAAAGTATAAGGGTTGGAGGATGACCACAGGATGGAGGGAGATGACTGCTTTATTGATTATCCTGAGATCTTGGTCTAGGCACCATTCCCCACCTGGTTTCTGGACTCCTCAAATGGATGTATTGTAGGGGCAATTGCAAGGCACAAAGAGTCCCTGTTGTTTAAGGTTTTGAATGATTTCCAGTAACCCTCTCTTTGCCTCTGGGTGCAGAGAGTACTGTCCCTGGTGTGGGAAGACAGAGCGGTCCTTCAAAGTTATTATAACTAGAATTGTACTCTTTGCTTACCCAATTTTTCCCTCAGTGGTCCATACTTCAGAGTATATATCACATTCTAATAGAGGTAGACATAATGACCTTGGGGTCCCAAATTCATGGAAATGGAGACCTGAAATTTTGAGAGTATATCTCTTTCCCCAAAGGAGTAGGGCACTCTGGGACTATCAGAAACGCATGAGAAAGCATCCTCCATTCCATTCACAGCTTAACAGGGGGGTAAAATATCTAGTGATAGGCCATCCAGACACCCCTTGCACCATCATGGTATCAGAGGGAAGGGGCTCAGGATAAGGGACAAGTACAGAGAAGCTGGTGCCAGTGTCCAGAAGCAAGCTGACCTTTTGGCTCTATACTGAGAAGCATACCCAGGGTTCCTGTAGAGTAATGGGTGTCACTAGAGTCATTAAGGTTGACTCTGCTCCCTCCCCTTTGGTCCTTGTTGGAGGAATCTGAAACATGAGAACCTGCATCCCTGGGGACATTCATTCCTCCAGTGATTTCAGGGCCTTGACAGATTGGATAGGGCCTTGACGGGGTCACCAAACCTATTGTTGGCACACCGGTTGGTAATGTCCCTCCTTTCCAGTGGAAACAAGTTCCTTTTGTGATTTGAGTTCCATTCCATTTATCTCCTTTAATACCCCACAAGCTGATCCCTCAGGGCCAGGACCAGTACTTCAGCCTTCCTTCTGTCTCTACTTTCCCTTTCCTTCCTCTCCTCCTGATCTCCATTAGGAAAGACGGATGTTGTGATTCAGAGGATATCATCTGCCTGATCAGGGCCATAAGCCAATTTTTGTAACTTCCTCCAAATGTTTGGAGCTGACCAAGTAATAAATTTACCCCCTAAAATTATGTCTCTCTGTGTGGATTCAGGATCCACTATGGTGTGCTTTCTCAATGCCTCCAGAAAGGTTGTGGGGTTCTTCTGAGGGCCTTGATGGATTTCAGATTGTCTTAGAGTAGCTGGTAGGCTTCTGCCTCAACCTTCTGAGACCTTCAAGGACCAGAACCTGAAAATATCTCATTTTCTAATCATCTTGTTCATTGTTCGGTTCCCAGTTGGGGTTGTTCCTAGGAACTGCCTGTAACCCAGATGGATACATTTACTTCTCTGCTATGCTGCAGGGACACAGCTGAGATGAACATCATCTCCAAAATGCTTAGCTGCCATTAAGAGTTCCCATTTCATTAGAGGTCAAAATTTGATTAAGTAGTAACATAATATCCCTCCAGGTATGACTGAGCATCTGACAGTTTGGAACACCTCAATGTATTTATCTGGAAGCTTTGAGAACTTTCCTAAGTCCATCTTTATTTGCCTCAGGTCTTGAAGAGAAAAAGAGGAAGATACACCTTGGTTGACCCAAATTCCCCTCCTGGCCTTTCCTGAAGCAACAACATGCTTTGTCCTCCTGTAGGAGTGGATGTGTGGGGTCCTGGGTAGGGAGGATGCCAGGGCTGTTGGCAGGGGTTAGTAGGGTGTTATGGTTTGTATATTAGGTGTCCCCCAATGTGTAAGACAATTTATGAGAGTTTACAGGTAAGGTGATGGGGTTAGGAGAGCCTTAACACAATCAGTGAATTAATTTCTGATGGGGAATAACTGAGTGGTAACTGAAGGCTGACAGGGTGTGGCTGGAGGAGGTGAATCATTGGGAATGCCTTTGGGGTATATATTTTATCCTTGTTGCATGGAGCTCAATCTCTGATTCATGGTGAAAGATCTTGGGCTTTTCCCCACCCACATGCTCTTCTGCCATTATGTTCAGCTCACTTCAAGTGCTGAGGAATGGAGTTGGCTGTCTATGGACAGGGAATGAGTCCTCTGAAACCACAAGTGAGCCCTAAAATAAACTTTTCCTCCTCTAAAATTGTTTCTCTCTCTCTCTCTCTCTCTTTGGTACTGAGGATAGAACCCAGGGATGCTTATCACTGAACCACATCCCAAGATTTTTTAAAAAGTATTTTATTTAGAGACAGAGTCTCCATAAGTTGCTTAGGGCCTTGATAAATTGCTCAGACTGGCTTTGAACTTGTGATCCTCCTGCCTTAGCCTCCCGAGTGGCTGTGATAACATGTGCTACTGCGCCCAGCTTCTTCTCAGGTCTTTTAGTTACACCAGTGAAAAAGCTGAATAAAACATAGGGGTTGGGAATTCTTGGGGTATTTCTGACTTCTGCCCTCATAGGTATCTCCTCAGACTTCTTTTTCATTATGGCAGTAGTCGTAGCTGGGTCTAGCTCACACTGCTGACTTAATTTGGGGTTCTCCTCAGAGAAAATAGCCCTGAATAGGGAATCTCAGACCATCTTCCTTCCCTTACAAAACAAACTAACCTGCCAGGTAGCATTCAAGTTTATACTTCCCTCTGGTGGTCATAATTCTGCATTGGAGCCCATCGGGTCTGGTGGCCATGATCTCAACTGAGATTACACCTGGCAGCAGAAAAAAAATCAAGCTCTTTTTCATTAGTGTCTGTAAATTGAACATGTCCCAATTTTTCAGTAGGCAGGCCAGTGGTGAACTTGGCACTACCTCTGAGGCTGAAGAGCCCATCTGGATAAGAGCAAACAGAAGTCTGGTGTCTGCTCCAGAAGAACTGAACTCTCCTAGGGCCATCTCCCTGGAGAGCTTCTCAGAGGTTGGCAATCCACCCCTCTAACCCTACATGACTCACTAGATTCGTTATCACCTTACCAGCTAAGTTGTGTAGGTCTTAGTTTCCACATGACAAAGATCCTAGGGACAAGCCAGGCTTGGAGGACCTTCCTGGTTTCCTCTGGCCACTACTGGACTTCCAGATATGATGGCTGATAATTAAGTGTCAGCTAACAGTGGGATGTACTCCTCTGCCATGGGTGTCTGCGAAATTGAGCCTACGGAGTATGAAATCTCAGGTCCAAGGAGACTATGTAAGACCAGAGTCATCAAGGACACAGGATAATTTTAAAGGGAGTTTTTCATCTACAGTCAGGATCCCAGGGGTTCTAGAAGGACAAAGAGAGGAGGTTGTCTCAGGGGACCTTATGTCTTCCTCACAGAGAAATTTGAGGAAGAATTTAAGTCACAGACTGTGATTTGGCATCTCTGGTGGACTTGGAGATACTCACAGGGACAGAGTTCAGCTTCCTTCCAGAGAGGGAATGAGAACGTGTCTCCCTAGATCCCTAAGGAACAAAAAGAGATGGGTGCCTCCCATGCCCTTACAGACAAAGAAATTGGGGAGGCACAAGGGGGCCACAGAAGCAGCGAGAGGGGTGTCTTTGGCAAGTGTGGAGCCCTTCAATATTGAGAAGAGGGATCCCAAATCCATCCCTACAAACCACTCTGCATAGTATATACCTCTTCTGCAGATGGACCTTTAGCTATGAGGGAAGCCCTCAGGAGGATTGAGTGTGAAGAAGGTACCAGGGCTCATGTGAGGTGCTAGACTAGTGGAACGTTTCTCTGCTCCATGATCAGCCAACCACCCCAGGATACCCAAGGGGCTGTTGGGAATCAGGGTCAGAAAAGGGGCCTTTGAGAGTCACAGAAGAGCAGCCTTGGTGAGAATCTCAGTTGTTTCTCAACTTCACCCAAATCCTGGCATCCAATGGCAGACCAGGATCAGGGCCACTGTCTACTTGTTCCAGGCACACCCCAAGCCAGGATAGAAAAGTAAGAAACTGTTTCACAAGAGCCCACCATGTCTGACCCTCAGGGCAGGTGACTGGGGACTACAGAAACCCAGAAACCTATCACTAAGACTCACTAATTACTTTTAAATGACTGATGGGTACCCAGTTTTCCTCCAAAAGTTAGTGAAATCAAAGATCATCAGGAGCAAATGACTTACTTCAGTGGGGGGTGGGGGATCCCAGATGAGCTCCCAAGATGGTACCGGCAGGAGTCAGGGTTCATGTTACAGAGAGTTGAAGAATGAATACTGCAAACACAAAGGTAAACAAATGAGCAGGAATTTTATTAAAATGGGAAATGAAAGAAGCACTCAGAACCCCCGGTGCAGTGTACCTGGAAGGGGCTAGAATTCTTTTTAAAAAATAAAATGAATGCCCTTTAAGTCTTACAGCATTCCTCTATCTGTCTATCAATTGATCTATTTATTTATTTTAGTACCAGGGATTGAACCCTGCAGTACTTAACCACTGAGCCACATCCCCAGCCCTTTTTATTTTTTATTTGGATATAGGGTCTCACTACGTTGCTGAGGATGGCTTTCAACTTGCCATCCACTTGCTTCAGCCTCCAGAGCCGCTGGGATTACAAGTGGGTACCACCAGGCCCGGCTAGCATTCCTTCTCTTAAAAGCACCTAAGGAGAAGTTCATAAGCTCCTTTTGATTACTTCTTGGTATTTCAGTTATCTTGCTCAGGTGCAGGCAGGCTTATAGTTTCTATCCAGGAGATGGAGAGCAATGCCTTTGAGAAACAGAAACTGTTTTATGACATGCTGGGACATGTTGAAATAACCCTTCTCCTGCTTGCCCTCTTGCGGACCTTCACTGTCCCTTCACTCCCCTGGACACCTGTCCTTTCCTTTCAGTGAGACCCTTGCCTGGGTAGCTGCTGCTCTGACAAGAGATAATCACCTTTCCTTCATTAATCATTGTGATGATTTCCATTCTAGCTCAAAAAATTTTTCAGTTTAGAAAACTTCTCAACCTCCCTGTTCAATGCAGAGCCTCCTCCTCCCACGCCTGTTCCCCCTTTCCTCCTGAAGCCTGGTTTCCTGCAAGTTCTCTCCAGCCACGCCCTGGCCAGCATGTGCTCTGCTTTATGTCCTTGGTGCCACGGGGATCATTAACTTCTCTGTTGCACTTATCAATTAGGAAAGCTTTGCCACTGTTGGATGCACCTCGGTTGGTCCCCTGAGGGAGGAGGCTGGAGGGGATGTCTGTGACAGAGCTACATGCCCCTCCCATCTGGAGCCCCGCCCTCTGCCCTGAGTCAGGCTTTGGGCAGTTAATCCCTCTGTCTGGCAGCTGTGTCCCCTCTTGCTAAGTGTTCTCTGTCCTGCTTCCCCAGGGGAAGCCAGAAGGAGAAGACCTACCTTGCCATGGACTCTGGGGTCAGCAACTGTGGGCACGATGGCAGCTTGGTGAGTGCTGGTGGAGATGGGGGGGAGAGGAAAAGGGGAGCAGGAAGGAGGCTGGGGAGTCCCAGGGGGGTCCTGCTGCTCAGGTTCGGATTATCAGTCGCAATGGTAGCTCCCTCCCTGCCTCCAAGCTCAGCTCCCTCAGGGCCTGTCACCTCAGGTGACCATCACAGCAGACAGGCTTTCCTGAGCACTCCTCTGCGTGTGGCAGGAAGCAGTGGGAAGAGGAGGAAGGCTGGATTTCCCGACCCTGCTCGGTCCATGCTGATGGCTTTCCCTTTGCCTCCAGGCGGCCTCTGTTGAAACTGAGTGTTGTTTTTCTGGGTTCTCAGCCTTGGACTTTCTCTTCTGAGAAGGTTTTTCGGATTCCAAGGCTTGGGAAGGAGTGAGGGCAAAGAGTCAGAGGGAAGAACTTCCACTAGAGGGCGATGCTTCGGAGGCACTGTCTGAAGAGCTTCCTCCTTGGAGGCACTCTGGTCCTGCTGGAAGGGCGAGGGAGCTGCGGCTCTTCACTGTCCAGCACCCTCAGGCTTCTCCAGCCAGTCCTTGGGCCCCAGCCCCAGCACCCTTTCCAACCTATGGTGGCCACGTAAAATAACAGGGCGGCCCGAGTGGAAACCCTGTGTTCTTGTTGCCACCCACTGCAGGGCCTTACGAGCCTCTTCCTGGAGGCCAGGGCTGTGGCCCCAACCAGGAACAGCCAAGGGATCTGGGGACACTGGCTGCCGCGTCCGGCCAAGGGAGCCGAGACCGGCGAGGGACGGCGAGGTTAAAAGACACACAGGACACCAAGGTTCTTCATCCAGGAGTCAATACCCTTTATTGCTAACACACTTTTTTTATACCCCAAGCAGCAGAAGTGGAAAACTACCCAAAAGCAGGAGGGAGGGGGGAGAAATTTAGTTTCAACATCTATTATTGTCAGGTACCGAAACCCCCCTTAACAAGAAGTCCATCAGACCAGAAAAGGTCAAGGCATTCCCGTGGGACACATATGTCTCAGACAGACAAGCAGGAACAGAAAAACCGCAAGTTCGCCATGGCCTTGTGAGCTGGCCACACTGGCATGCAGAACAAACTAGTGGAGGTAGGGCTCCAGGGGCCAGGGTGGACCTGCTGCCAACAACTGGCCATGGGGGAACCTGGGGAACCTGGGCTATGCTCACAAAGTGTTCCCTGGAGCCCAGTTGCCAGGCCCTGCCCATTGCTGGTCAGTGTTCTGTAAATGGTGCTCAGTACTCGCTTCTGAGAGAGCTGAGGGATACTGAGAGAAAAGCTCTTCAGCTGGCCTTACCACAGAATTATTTCAGCCATTTTTCTCAGAGAAAAAAAAATTCAAGGGGATAAGCTGAAGACTCCATTCCTCCATTTCCTGAAGGCTGTGGTGTTTCCTGGAGCTTGGGCTTCCATGAGGAACCCGGAGAGCAGTGGTTCTGGGCAACTGTGCGTCTCCTTTTCAGTGGGTTTGGAGCAGGGCACCAGGTAAGGAAGGACCCTGAGGCGGGATGCTGAGGCCACAGTGGGAGAAACCTGGACAGTTCATCTGAGCGTAGGTGAATGGCGGTGTTAGGTGGGGTCTGGACCCTGGGAGGAATGGATGGCTGTGTCAGGTACACATGGTGTCAGAGAGGCAAGGGGCCCACCTCACCTGGGGGATCGTTGCTGCTCCCACTGCAGCAGGGCTTCCTCTTGCTTGTTCTTCTACTCCTGGGAGGCTAAGGACCACCCAGTACCCAGAGGGCCACAGCCTTGGGCAGCTGCCCTCCATACCTGGAGATGCGGTGGATTACTATGCAGATACCTTGTGACTTCATTGATCCTCTGTCTCCTCTTCTCTCAATGGAGACAATGAGATGGTTGTGAGATTCAGAGGAGAGGATGCACTGGAAGATCTTTGTAACTTGTAACGTGCTGGAAAATGCCAAGGCTCAGTAGATGTCTCTTTGGATCAAATCTTCCAGTGAAATTACAGTTCACATATTGAATAGAGAGATGTAGTGTCAACGTGAAGAGGTTGTTGGTGCCCATCCTTTTGTACCGTTGCTCATTGTTGGAGTGTTCTTCACGAAGAATCCATTCTTCCTCCAGGAAGGGGCTCATTGGCTTTCTTCTGCTGCTGTGTGGGTCACATGCACAAATGCCCTCAGAAGAGGCCTCTCCCTCCCCCATTGGAGAATTCCTGCTCTGCAATACAGGTGTCCCCTGTTTCTGTGGATGTCTAAGATGCTCAGGGTTCTTTTCTGACACTCAGACTCTAAGTCTACTGTGTCCCACTGTGTCCCTGCTGGTTTTGTTTCTATGACAGACATCTTTCCTTGGATGACTTAAGGAAGTTTACAACAAAAGATGTATTTATAAACAGGCGAGGAAAACAGACACCAAGTGCCACAAAAGGAGAGGGAGGCCATTGTGTTTGGGGACAGGCGCGTATCATTGAGGTCAAGGTGTCATTCTGGGGCTCCGTGCTTTCCCCCAACACTAGCTGATGGCTTCATGGAAGTGACACATGTTTTTCCCAAGGGAGAACCAGGTGTCCTCAGGGAAGACAAGCTTTTCCCAGCTGTAAGTTTTAAACTTTTTCAAGTAGGATTTTATGGAGAATCAATTTCCCAAACCGTTGTTTTAAGCCAGTGCAGATATGATTTCCATAAGTGTCAGATGGCCCGTATTGACATAAAGACAGAACTTGGGAATTCAGACTGGTGACAGTCTTTGATGTTGGTCTCCACTCTTCCTTTTCTGGAAAAAAAGGGCAGGTTACAACCAGTTTTCCCAGTCCAGGTTCTTTCTCCCTTTTCCCCTTCCCCTTCCTGGGAATTTTGTGAGGTCATGGGAGAAGATGAAGTGAACTCGCTGGGAGGACAGACAGCTGTAGGGGCCACAGCTCATTCCTTCGTGGGCACACAGGACGTGGTGGCAGCACGCAGCACAAAGCTCACGCCTCTGATACCTTTATGACTATCCCAGATTCTAGGTGGTGGGACTGAGGCTGGGAGAGGTGAAGTCATGTGCCGAGGGTCATTGAGCCGGGAAGTGACAGAATCACATCTGTCCAAGTTCTTTTGTATTCTGCCTGCACCTCTCTGAGTCACCTTTCTAGAATCAGTTAATCAATCAATCAATTATCAATCAATCAGCCTGTGTCACACATCTTTTCTTTCCTTCTCCTCCTTCTCTTTCCTGTCTGTTTTTCTCTGCTGTCCCTTACAGATTCCTGCATACCCCTTATGAGAAGTTCCCAGAAGTTCACCACTTCCTGCAGTTCATTCCTCTATATTTAGACCAATGCCGACCTCAATTGGAAAAACAGATTTTTTTTTTCATGTGCAACCAGGTACCAAGAATCATCCATATAGCCTTCCAAGACAATTACTAAATACTTAAGTAGAGGGTAGCATATATGGTGTGGATATGTTGGACAAAGGGATGATTCACTTCCCAGTAGGTTGGAGCTGGAGAGTATGAGATTTCATCACGCTATTTGGAACAGCATGCAATTTAAAACTTACAAACATTTTGTTTATTTCTGGAATTATTCATTTAATATTTTTGCTCTATAGTTTTACCTTGAGTAACTGAAGGGTTGGAGATGGAGCCCCTGGGTAAGGAAGGGGGCTCTGTAAAATGTTCCCTAGGGACAGTTCTGAACTCACGAATGTGGGACAAACACCCTGCTTTTGATCTGGCAGTTTTCTGGACTTCTACCTCATCTAAACAAGTGGCAAACTCACTGTATCTACTGCCACTTCTGCAGAGCAGAATCACAGATCCACTGGGTTGGGTAGGCACTGTTCCCAAGGCCTTAGGACTTTTAAAGGCCCGTGACAAAATTTTCATTTCTTTTACAATTAGTTGAAGGGAATACACTTACGATCAAAGAAAATATTTTATTATGTTAATATATTCCTCTTTATACCTATGTAGTCCCCAAATATAATTTTAATATTCTTTTAAGTAGGAAGGAGCCCATAGAATCAAGGTGCCCAGCACCTGCCTATCAGTGTCACAATGTGGCCCTACTCCAGAAATGTTCTTAGAGGCTGGACTGAAGTACAGGGTACTTAGACATGGAGGTGGGCATTGGAGTTGATGACTTCAACATTCTTTCCAGAAATGTCTCCATGAGATACCTGTAAGAGTGCAGACCCTGCCCCCATGGTCTGGCCAGGGACCAGGGTCCCCCTGTGGACACTTCACATAGAGTGGCCGATCTTCATGCTAGTAGCCTTGACACTTCTGGCCACACCAGAGACAATGCTTTCATATTCCTACAACCCATGGTCAGATGCTCAGCTGTGGGCCTCAGTCCATATTCAAAGCCCTTCCATTTAAGGAGGTTGATAAATACTGCAGCTAATATTATTGGGTAGTTACACTGTGCCTGGCCTGGATTATGTGGTTCTTCCTGCAATATAATTTTCTAGCCAGGTGAGGTGGCACATGCCTATAATCCCAGCCACTGGGGATTTTGGGGCAAAAGGATGGCAAGTTCAAAGTCTTGTTTCAAAATAAAAATTAAAAATGTCTGGGGATGGAGTTCAGTGGTAGAGCTCCCTTGGATTCAATCCCCAGTACTGGAAAATTAAATCAACTTTCTCAACCATCTGTGAGGGAGGTGTTAATTCTTTTATATAGATAAAATAACTGAGACTTGAAAATCTTACTAGTTTGGCCAAGGCTAATAAGCTCTACAGTGAAGGAGTAGGAGAGAGGGTCTACAATTCAGAGTTAATGTTGGTTAAACCCGGAGGAGTACAAGTTGGCTGTTGACACAAATCCTTCTGTGTGAACTGCAATCATTTACCTTGGCATGTTACATTCAGTGAGCCTGTCTACACTGAGCACAGGAACTGCACGAGAGACTGGGGTTGCGAAGGCAAGGAAGACAATTTTAGTAAGTTCTTCCTGATATTCACAACCAGGAAAGAACAAGGATGGAGACCGTCCATTATGATAAAACACACTCGGAACAGGGCTTTGGCAATGGAAGCACATGCAAAGTACCATGAGGGAACCTACCATCTTCTACCCTGGAGGTTACCACCTTCTCCCCCACAGAGCTGCCTCATGTCTGCCAAGCCTTTGGGTAAGGCCTGCTCTCCCCTTGCATGGCTCCAGACTTGACACAGAAGCTGGGATGCAGATGCACAATATAGGAAATCTCAGTGTGTGGAGTCTGATCTTATATCACCTGCTGACTAACATTATCCCTGCCCCACTGCCTCTGGCCTCGGGAAGGCTGTCCTACCATCCAATGGGAGTCAGAAAATGTTCTTGTTTCTTCTTGAAATGGTCACATGTGTCCTTCTCTTGTTCCTAGCAGACGGATGATGGCGTGCTCAGTTTCCACACTGATGGCCAGGTCACAAGAAAGGATGGACAGCCTAAGAGTCCCCGTAGCCACCTGGCCTATGGCGTTTTGGACATCCCACCATGGTATCTCTGCATCTTCTTGGGGATCCAGGTAATGCCACTCTGCAAGCACTAGGTCCCAAGAGGCTCTGCCTCCCAAGTTACCAGGTCACACAACCAGGTCAAACTGTCAACACCGCCGACTTCAGCTAGCTTCTTGTCTTCCATATGCTTGACCTTCAGGGGAACTCAATCCCCTTTAATCTCCCTGTCTCTGGGCATTTGGGGATGGAAATGTGTTATTACAAAAGGATTCTTCCTCATGCTGAGCTGACTGGTCACATCAATGACACAGACTATTCCATTGTTCTCTGGACTGGGATCAATGGCTTGGTTAAGTCTACATCATGTAGATGAAGTCAGAGAAGTGCTAGGCTCAATAGCTTCCTGGTGCCAGCCCTGCCTAGTGGCACAGCACCTGCCTAGAATATGGGTAGGTGATGAGTTCAGTTATCAGCCCTGAAAAGGGAGAAAAAGATTTTTTTTTCTAAGAAGAGGGAGTTGACCCTGATAATTGTGGTCATCCCTTGTTGTTGGACAAATATGAGGTAGGAAATGAAACACTGGTCGATGTTTGGCCTAGACAATCTTGTGTCTTGTATTGACCTGGCTGTTGGAAGGTCAAGAACATTGATAAGAGGTCATGAAGGATGAGACATCTCATGTCATGTATCCCAAAGGGACTTGGGAGTGATGGCAAGGATTGTCGAAGGGAACCTACATATATATCGACATTTCTTCTCTGGAGCCCCCACTCCTCTTCCTTAAGGGGCAGTTCACCCCTCACTGATTATGGTTTGTTGAAGTTGTCAGGTTAATCAAGGAAAGAAGAGTGGGCGACTTTTCTTTTAGTGGGAGTTCAAAGTCTGCTCTGCTTCCAACACATATCTCATCCCACCTTCTTCTGCTAAAGACCAGTGCTCTTCATACTAGTTGGATTATTCCAGAACATTCAACGAGGGGATTAACCTCACTACATAATCCTCTGGTCCTTTTGAGACATTGCTTGGCATGGTAACAGGAGCTGGAACTGTCCCCTTAAAGAAACCTGGCCGTGGATTTCACTTCCATTTTCCTTCCATTGCTATTTCCACTCATATGGCTGGAGAGATGTGGGGGTCCCTGTCCCTAGGTGCTGTGGCCCAAGGTTCTTCCTGGCACCCAGGCCTGTCCCATCTTAGGCAGTGGACACCTACCTCCTATCCTTCTCAGAGGGCCAATCCTGTGTCCTGCTGGAGTAGTACACATTCTGAGACTCCATTTTCCCTGAGGGTATATGGGGTGTGGAAAAACGGGTGCATGCAGTGTATAGACGATTTTAGTTTTTTCTTAATATTCTTAAAAAATCCTAATTTTTATCTGGTCTAATTTAGCTCACATTGAGATTTTGGATCAAACCCCAACAAAATAAGAACAGAAGAATGTGCCTTATTTTGCCTCCTTTTTGTGTAGGTCTGGCTGTTTTGTGGGCAGGAGGAGTGCTAGGGACAGGCAGGGTCAGGTGTTCTGGGCCTTGTGTCTTCATTCCACCTAAGGACACCTTGAGGGAACTCTTCAAGGCCCTGCCCCTCACAGTGAGCTTTTAATTTCCCTCCTTTCTTCCTCCTTCATTCCTTGTTTATTCCTCGACTGGTCCAGCAGCTAACTTTTGTAACCAAAGCAAACCAAGCCTGCCTACCCTTCCTTCACCTAGGCCCTATTCTTATAGGATGAGGTAGACCCCCACTCTACTGGGTGAACCTGCAATGGTACATTTGCTGCAAATCAGAGGGATCCTATCAGCACCCACAACATGCTGAGGTTCTGGTCAATTAGTTGCTTGGCTACCTTGTCGCGGTGGGTAGAGATGTGGAATCAACACACAGACTCTGGGAGCTGATGAGAGAACTGGCTGGAGACCCACCTCAGGTCGTTGTCCAGTGGCTCAGTTTATTTTTGGAATGCATACAATTGTTATAGGGTCTGAGTGGGGCATGCCCATCAATCGCACACAAGTAAGATAGCATCCATAAGCCAATCATCTTATGCCTAATGTAACCACACTATGAAGATGCTCTAAATATTGCTATCATCAGGAAGGGTCTTTGTCCCTAGGGAGGGGGTTTCTAAGTTAGAAGTTCCATGTGGAAGCTCCTGGCTCTCAGTCTCCTGGCCTGGCAGCTTGGCAATGCTAACCACAAGTGCTAAAGATGTGGTTTCACTAACGGCTCCCTAGAGCAGAGCATCCCATCCTGTTCCTATCAGGCCTGAACAAGTGTGGATTCTTCAAGCACTCCGAGCTGCTCATAGCTGCTAGCTGCTAGCTGGAAACTGAAAGTTATTCCAACAACAACAGGAGGCCCTGTGACTGTGCCAGCAGAGGCATGGCCCAGCTCAGCAGAGCATGGGGAGGATCGGAGTAAAGGAAAGAAGCAGATGGCTTCATGTGTCTTTGTTCTCAGAACATTTGGCTCAGTGGTCAGATTTTTTGGTGGTATGGGGGGACACTGGGGATTGAACCAGAGCTCACTCTCCTACTGAGGTACATCTCCATTCCTTTTTTACATTTTATTTTTATTTTGAGACAGGGTCTCTCTAAGTTTCTGAGACTGGCCTTGAACTTGTGATCCTCCTGCCTCAGCCTCTCTAGTAGCTGGGATTAAGGGCATGTGCCAGAACACCTGGCTCCATGGTCAGCTTTGTGTGGGGATTGAAGCCACACACTGGACACTTGGTGTGGCTCAGAACAGAAATGGCCACAGCCCATGAAAACTCGTTAAGACCTGTTCATTGTTTCTGCTCTGGAGCTAGAGTGTGTGAGACAGTGGCCCATTCATACACTGTATTGATTGCTTGGCCCCCTATCACCCTACCTCCTCTCCTTCTAGCTATGTGTCTATGTATATACTCTATCTCTGTCTTCTATTTATCTCCTGTCTGATACTTATCTACATGTAATTTACCCTGTGCATAACTGAGGCCGTCAGCTATGAGCTCTGTCCTGTCCTGAACTCTGGGTCTAACTCTGTCCTTTCAGGAGACCTCAAACAGCCGTGGGCCAGTGGCTCCAAGTGAATGCTCAGGCCTTCCTTGTCAATGGCTCTCACTGTTGCGTCATGGAGTGAGGAGCCCCTTGCTATGGTCTTATTCTTAGGCCCTCATTTGGTTCCTGTTATGCCCACCTGTGCTTGTGTTTCTGACTCAGTTTCTTTCCTAGGATACCAGTTCCTGGTTCCTGAGCCCTGCTCTCACAGCCCAGTTCCTCTGGTGGGGTCACTGTTTCCCATGCCTAGTTTGGATGTTTGCCCCTCACTCATGCCTGGACCCCTGCAAAGCTCTTGAGACTGGACCTGGGAAGGGCATTCTTGTTAAGGGTAGGGTTGTACCCTTACTGGTATAGTCACAGAATTCTCACACTCATGTCCTGTCTCTGTCCACAGCACTTCCTCACAGCCCTGGGAGGACTGGTAGCAGTGCCACTCATCCTGGCCAAGGATCTGTGCTTGCAGCATGACCCCCTGACTCAGAGCTACCTGATCAGCACCATATTCTTTGTCTCTGGCATCTGCACTCTCCTGCAAGTGCTTTTTGGGGTCAGGTAAGTAAAACTTACCTTACAAAATCCAGGAGTCCCCTGGATTTTGACTTACCAGCCAATTATCAGCAAGGTCTGCATGGCCTGCAGCTTGGGAGATGGGTAGGAAGCTGGAGTGGTGTAACAGAGGGGTGCTCCATCCATTTACCCCTTTCCCTCTCTCTATTTATCTCCAACTCAAGACTGATGATCCGTATTAGCCAGGATCTTGATGGACAGTAACACAAATCCAGATTGGCTTAGGGGAAAATGTTTTTTTTTAGATGTTGATGGATCTTTATTTTATTCATTTATTTATATGTGGTGCTGAGAATTGAATCTAGCGCCTCACACATGCTAGGCAAGTGCTCTACTACCAAGCCATAGCCACAGCCACAGCCCCGAAAATGTGTTCTTTATTAACTAAAAAAACCAACTGAGAAAAAGACAGGGTTACATCCATGTCTCCAGAACATGAAGAAACCAGGACTCAAATGCCTTTGAGCTCTCTGCTATCTCCCTCTGTCTCTGTTTCTCCCCATCTCTGCTCAGGCATTGTTTGTATTAATGGAGATTGAAAGATTCCATGTGTGAATGTTAGAAAGTCATAACCCAAGCTGACATGCTCTGAAATACATCATGTCCCTGTCTTCCCACCTGGAAGGCCAGGTTTGGATTTTTATTTCTCTGGCTCCTTAGAGTTCTCCTTTGGAGTCTGGCAGTACTGGGACACCAGCCTCCAGCCTGTTCCCCACCCACCCCACTTCATGTTTTGCTCCAGATCACAAATGGTCTCAGAGGCATGAGCGAGGACACCCAAACCCGCTCATCCAAGCTTCCCACAACAGACTCCCCAAACAGCTGGCCCTTTGCCAACCTTCAGGCCTGGGGGTACACCGTTCCTTAATTGTCTGCTGTAGAATGTTAGGCCTGGAAACGGGCCCAAATGGGCACAGGGCCACTCAAGCAGAGAAGCTGAGAGACTCATGGGGAGGGGGCCTCTCCCCTTGATCCTTTCTCTCTGAAGGAGCCATGCTCCATACTCCAGAGCTTAGAGCTAAGTGTAGGCTGCATACCTGTCCTGGTGGGGAGGGCAGGACTCTGACAGCATCTGAGAGTTTTCTCTCAGATAGGTTCTTTCTTTTTCTTATGGTACATTATAGTTGTACATATTGATGGGATTTTTAAATCACATATTCCTATGTGCTCATAATAAAGCAATTTAATTTGGTCAGTGTCACCTTCAGCACTTCCCCCCTCCCTCCTTCTTAGTCCTTTTCCTCTACTGGTCTCCCTTTGATTTTCAAGAGATCCCCACCACCACCACCTTTCTTTTCCTTTTTCCTCTCTAGCTTCTGCATATGAGTGAAAACATATAACCCTTGACCTTTTGAGTTTGACTTATGTCACTTAACATAATGGTCTCTAGTTCCGTCCATTTTCCTGCAAATGACATAATTTCATATCTTTCTTTCGGTCTGAATATATATATCTATATATATCACTTTCTTTATCCATTCATCCATAGGTGGACACCTAGGTTGTTTCCATAGTTTGGCTGTTGTGAATTTGTATCCCTGTTTAGTAAGTTGACTTTAATTCTTGAGAGTAAATACTGAGAAGTGGTATAGCTGTGTCATATGCTGGTTCCATGCCTAGTCTTTTGAGGAAACTTCATACTGATTTGCATAATGGATGTACTCATTTACAACCTCATCAATAGTGTAAAGTGTTCCTTTTTCTCTACATCCTCTTTAGCATTTATTATTATTTGCATTCTTGATGATTGCCATTCTAACTGAAGAGAGATGAAATCTCAGTGTAGCCTTGATTTGCATTTCCCTACTTGATAATACATTTTTTCATGCATTTGTTGGCCATTTGTATTTTTTCTTTTGAGAAGTGTCTAATTCATTTCCCCATTTATTAACTGGATTATTTGATTTTTGGTGTAAAGTTTCTTGAGTTCTTTATATATCTGTATATTAATTCTGTTAGATGAGTAGCCAGCAAAGATTTTCTCCCATTCTGTAGATTTTTCTCTTCACATTCCTAATTGTTTCCTTTGCTGTGCAGAAATTAATTTGAAATCATTCCATTTATTAATTCTTGGCATTATTCCTGAACTTTAGCGGTCCTACTGAGAAAGTCATTGCCTGTGCCTTATGCTGGAGTATTGACTCTGTGTTTTCTTTTAGGATTTGTATAGTTTTTGATTCCTAGGTCTTTGATCCATTTTGAGTTGATTTTTGTGCAGCATGAGAAATAAGGGTTTAGTTTCATTATTCTACATATCTAGTTTCATTATTCTACATACAGCATTGTTTGTTAAAATAACTGTCCTTTCTCCAATGTATGTTTTTTGCACCTTTGTCAAGGATCAGATGACTAGAGATGTGAGGATTTGTCTCTGTGTCTTCTATTCTGTACCATTGGTCTATGTGTCTGTTTGTATGCCAGTACCATGCAGTTTTTGTTACTATAGCTCTGTAGTATAATTTGAAGTCAGGTATTGTATTGCCTCTAGCATTGCTTTTTTGGTTTAAAATTGCTTTGGTATTCTGGGTTTCTATTCTTCCAAATGAATTTACGACTGTTTCTTCTAGTTGTGTGAAGACTGTAATTGGTATTTTGGTGGCAATTTTATGGAATCTGTATATTACTTTTGGTAGTTTGACCATTTCCACAAAATTAATACTGCCTATCCATGAATATGGAAGGTCTTTCCATATTCTGATGTCTTCTTCAATTTCTTTCTTCAATGATTTATAGGTTTCATTGTGAAGTCTTTTACCCCCTTACTTAGATTTATTTCTAGGCATTTTATTTTATTTTTTTGAAGCTATTGTGAATGTAACTGTTTACCTGATTTCTTTCTCAGCTGATTCATTGTATATAGAAAAGTTATTGATTTTTGTATGCTGACTTTGTGTCATGCTACTTTGCCAAATTTGCATATTAGCTCTAGCAGTCTTTTTTGTGGATTTTTTGATCTTCTAGGTAAAGGATCATATCATCTGTAAACAGTGATAATTTGACTTCTTTTTTCCCTATTTTACCCCTTTTATTTCATTCTCTTCCTTAACTGCTCTAGCTAGAATTTCCAGCACTATATTAAATAGAGTGGTGAGAGTGGATGTCCTTATCTTGTCCCAGCTTTTGAAGGAAATGCTTTCAGTTTTTTCCCATTTACTCTGAGGTTGGCTTTGGGATTTTTAAATATAGCTTTTATGATGTTGAGGTAGGTTGTTTCTACGCCTAGTTTCTTCTGTGTTTTTAATCATGAATGGGTGCTGAATTTTGTTGAAGACCTATTGAGATGATTAAGTGATTTTTTCTTAATTCTATTTATATGAGGAATTACATTTACTGATTTGTTTTATGAAACCATCCTATTGCTGGAATGAAACCAACTTAGTTGTGGTGTACAATCTTCTTAATATGTTCTTGAACAAGATTTGTTAATATTTTATTAAGTATTTTTGCATCTAAGTTTATCAGGGGTATTGGTCTGTAGTTTTCTAATGTAGTTTCCTACATTGGATGTGTCATTATCTGGTTTTGTTATGTGTGTAATCCTGGATTAATAGAATGAATTTGGAAGTGTTTCATCCCTTTTTTTTGTAGGTGTCAACAAATTTGCTTTAAAACACACACACACACACACATTCACATATCAGTGTGACAAATATCCCTTCTACAAGATAGCTCTGCCACAATACGAGCTCCTGGAGATGCTCCAGAGAGAGCCTAGGCCTGGCAGTCTTCACATGACACCCAATAGGGGGCATTTTTATTAAATAAGTGGGGAGAAGCAAGGTGCACCCCAGGTATATGCTGTCTGAGGGCCTCATGCAGGACCAGAGCTCTGCTGCACACTCTTCATCACCTCTTCATTCTGCATAGACAACTATATAGACTTTTTGCCTATCCATTCATGAATGTCCAAATCATGCCCTTGGACAGTTCTGCTTCCTTATAGTGGAGAGACACACACTTCTGGAGGCAGGCACTGGTCATTCTGTTGTGCATGTCCACCATCATCTCCACTTCCAGCTCTGTTGCCAGCTGTTGGGCCCTCAGCAGATCCATCTCGGCCTAGCACCATGCAGAGAACCTCCTCCTGGTGTCCACAGCCCGGTGCAAGACACAGTTCCTACCATGTCCCTAATTTTAACAAATATTAGAACCTTCCCTGGTGCCCAAGTAGATCATGGTGTAAGCATGTGGACCACTTCCAGGAGAGGCCATCTCTTTCTTTTTCATGGGATAATTTGAGGAGTTTGGGCATTAGTTGTTTTTTAAAGGTTTCATAGAAACCCGCTGAGAATCCATCTGGTCTTGGGCTTTTCTTCATTGAAAGGCTTTTTATTACAGATTCTATCTCATTACAAGTTACTAGTATGTTTACGTTTTTAATGTTCTTTTGATTCAATTTTGCCAAATATATTTGTCTAGAAATATATCCATTTCTTCTAGGTTTTCCAATTTATTGGAATCTAAGTTGTCAAAATAGTCCCTAATGATCTGCTGGATTTCTGTGATGTCTCTGGTGATTTTTCCTTTTTCATCTCCAAATTTATTAATTTGGGTTTTCCCTCTTTTTCTTTTGGTTAGTTTGGCTAAGGGCTTTTCAATCTTATTTATCTTTTCAAAGGAGCCAGGCTCCATCCTCCAAAGCTCAGGTCTAAGTATAGGCTGCTCTCCTCCTGGTTTGAGGACAGGACTCTGACAGTGTCTGAGCTTCATTTTCTCAGAGAGGTTCTTGCTGTGTTTATTAGGCATGGTTCTCCAAAGAAGCAGAAAGAATCGGATGTGTATGGCCATATAGAAAATGAGATTTGTTATAGAAATTGGCTCCTGTAGAATTGGAGTCCAAGAAGTCCCATGATCTGCCATCTGCATGCCAGAGAGTCAGGAACTATGGTGGTGTGATTTGGACTGAGTGCAAAGACCATCTATAGGGTGTGGGGTGGAGGGTGGGAAGCCAATGCTGTAAGTCCTCGATGGAGTCTGAAATCTGGGGAACTAGGAGCAGCAAGGTCTGAGGGCATAAGAAGGGGGATGACCCACCCAAGAAGAGAGAGATTTCATGTTTCCTTTATCCTTTTTGTTCTATTTGAATCCTCAACAGATAGGCTGATGGCTGCCCACAGTGGGGAGGAAGATCTTTACTTACTACTGATTGAAATGCCAGTCTTATCTGGAAATACTCCAGACACACCTGTAATGTCTTACCAGCTATCTGGGCATCCCTTAATCCAGGCAAGTTGACACATAAAGTTAACAGTAGACTTTGACAGGGCTGTTGGACATCCAAACACTTACCACTCAAGAGTGAGTGAGTACTACTCTGACTAGTTGCTCATGTTAAAATTCCAGGGAAGAGTTCTGATTGGCCTAGTTGAGGCCCAGCTCTGGACCTGCCAGGGCAATTAATATGGCAACTGGTACTGAGGAAAGGCGACCAACGTATAGAGAAGAGGAATTCTGTTCTCAGCTCCCAAGACAGCAAACATTCACTGATCCAAACACATGACTTGGAACCTGTTCACTAAAGTTGTGAAGGTACCTGCCCTGCTCCTTTGTAGCATCACTGAAGTGAACAGTTGCTAAAACCAGTAGAATCACTTTTTTCCAACCATCAAGTCCTTTTTGTGCTTATGTGGACTGTTGAAATCTGCCTGGGTAAAATGGAGCCCTTAGACCATGGAGATGACCTGAGAAAAATTGGGAAGCCTGGAAAACTGGTCCTTGTCTCCAAGGACATGCCTCCCCTCATTTCTCACATCTCATCTTCCACACTCTCTACCACCACTCCCTGCCCTGCTCGGATTCTCCAGAAGCTTGAAACGGTTTCTTTGGGTTACCACCTTCTCAGGAAATTGATCTGGGTGGGTCCTATGGACCGTTCCTGGTCAGCTGCCTCACCCAGGCTAGTCCAGGGCCTCCTTCCTTTACATTAATTTAGCATCTAGTCCAAGGATGGATCCAGGTTTGCTTAGTCTGAAGCTGATACAGTTTTTGTTGTCTTCTATGACTAAGAGCAGAACATTATGAATAAAAAAATCACAACAAAGAAGAGTATTTAGGTAGGAAAAAGAACTCACAAGAAATTACAAAATTTAAAAAGGAGGTAAAAATCACAAGTGCTACAGAAATAGTAGCAGGACATTTTTATTAATTTTCTCTTTTATCATGACCTATAATACTGTTCTCCTTTATATTTTATGATTTCATATTTATGTCTCAAGTGACATATATATGTCATAGACATTCTAATAAAATGCATTGTGACTCAACTTCCCTTTAGCCAAATCCTAGAAATGCTCTTGGCCTTTTAAATGCCACCTGGGGCAATGTGTAGGGAAAGAGAAGTGGTAATGAAGAGACATAGCTCATCCACTTGTGGTTGAAATGTTTTGCTTACAGATTTTCCAAAGGCAGATCAGTAGAAAACACACCACCAGGCCCTTCTGCACCCTTTAGAAAGAGTCGTGCAAGCCGGGGCTGTTCACTATAAATTCCTTTCTGACCTAATCTGCACCAGTCTGCAAAGGAGAATGGAAAACATTCCCTCCAAAGTACTTCTGCCTGAGCTGTCTTAGGAGAACATGGCTTGGCAGGAAGTTCATTATAGGACCAATGCTCTGCAGGTGTAGGTGGTAGGAGGCTGGGTGATGGTTTCCAGGGTAGATGGAAAAGAACATCCAGAGGAGAGAACTCACTCCTGTTGTGGTCTTTATGGTCTCTAATCCAAAGCACTTCTCATAGCACTTCCTTTTGGGTCATTTCCAGGAGACAGAACAATCCTGGAGTTCTGCCAGGTCCCTGGAGAGGAGGGGCTACTCTTGCTAACATTTTTGGCAGGCATTTCTCTTCTCTTTCTTTTTCATTGTACTTCTCAAAGAAGTACAATGTTTACTCTGTCTCTCAGGCTCCCATATTTGCTCCAATGTTTACTGTCTCTCAGGCTCCCATAATTTCCTGGAATGGCCCTGGATGTGAGGGCCTGGAATCTCCCTGCTTGGATATTGAGGAGCCCCTCCCTGCCCTCGCCCCATCAGAGTCACAAACACAGAGCTCTGTGAATGGGGGTGCCCACTCCCCCAGATCAGAGATGGAGCTAATTTCAATTATGGAAAAGCTTTCAGCTTGAAAGCCGGGGGGCTGAATTCTAGCCCTGGCTCTGTGCTGTGGGACGTGGACCAGTCCTTTACCTTCTCTAGGCTCAATTTTCTCACCTGAAAAACAAACAGGTGGAAAAGCCCCAAATTAGGATATTGACGAGTAAATGAGGAAGGGTCTTTGCAGCAGGACAATGGGGACAGAAAGGGCCTGTGGAAAGTTCTTTGAGAAGCCCAAATAAGGAGTTAGGTTCAAGGCTTTTCACCCTAGTTAAGCAGGTAAAGCAAGAAGGAAATAAAATTAGGGAATAAAATCATGCCAGTATCATTAGACTAAAGTGGGGGTAAAAATTATCTTGGGTTTGGTCCCTCCCAGGGAAGTGGGCTTACCTGAGTTCCTAATGAATAATTTCCTGAGAAGCTGTAGGTTGTAAAGTCTAGCTCAGGAATCAAAGACCATGTTCATCTGGGCGCAGTGGTGCACACCTGTAATCCCAGCAACTTGGGAGATTGAGGTTGGTGAATCACAAGTTTGAGGTCAGCTTCGACAACTTAGCAAGACCCTGTCTCAAAATAAAAAGAATTGGAGATGGAACTTAGTGGTAAGGTGCTTCTAGGTTTATTCTGCAATATCCAAAATATAAAAGAGTAAATTTAAAAATGCCATGTACACTTGCTTAACTGCTAGCCAGTGTTCAATGATGCGCTTTTTAAAATGAGAAGTAAATATGCTGATTTTGCAATAAGACTTCAGAATACCTTAGAAATTAAAACCATGCTAAAAATTACAAGGTCAAAAACTGATGCTTTTTGTGGAAGAACTGATGAGTGCCTTGCTCAGGGCAGGGCTGGTAGCTCTAGCCCTGGCAGCATAGAGAGCTTCCTGCCTATGAGGTTGGGGTCTCAAAGCATCCGCTAAAGGTCTCCACACCTGGTGCTTACTTCAAGTTCATGTAGGGAGATATATCACCATTTACTTCAAAATAAGACACTAAGTTTAAAAGGTAATCACGAGAGGAAGTAAAATATTGACCAAAT